>NC_086162.1:10598435-20022044 GCF_035149785.1 Candoia aspera
TTTGTTCATTTTTGCATTTGGCCTGATTCCGCCAGGATCACCCCGTGAGGTTTTCCTGACCCCGGGGTCAGGAATTTTTTTGATTTCTCGGCCAAAAATTGTGCCGTCCCAAATCCAGCATGCAAAAGCACACCTAACCCTTACATTCCACCCCGAATCTCATGGCGGTGTTTCATTTTTGCATTCGGCCTGTTTCCGCCAGGCTCAGCCCGTGAGGTTTTCCCTGACCCCGGGGTCAGGAATTTTTTGATTTCTGGGCCAAAAATTGTGCCGTCCCCAAAATCCAGCATGCAAAAGCACACCTAACCCTTACATTCCACCCCGAATGTCATGGCGGTGTTAATTTTTGCATTCGGCCTGATTCCGCCCGGCTCACCCCATGAGGTTTTCCCTGACCCCCGGGGTCAGGAATTTTTTGATTTCTGGGCCAAAAATTGTGCCGTCCCAAATCCAGCATGCAAAAGCACACCTAACCCTTACATTCCACCCCGAATCTCATGGCGGTGTTCATTTTTGCATTCGGCCTGTTTCCGCCAGGCTCAGCCCGTGAGGTTTTCCTGACCCCGGGGTCAGGAATTTTTTGATTTCTGGGCCAAAAATTGTGCCGTCCCAAATCCAGCATGCAAAAGTACACCTAAGCCTTAAATTCCACCCCGAAACTCATGGCGGTGTTCATTTTTGCATTTGGCCTGATTCCGCCAGGATCACCCCGTGAGGTTTTCCTGACCCCCGGGGTCAGGAATTTTTTGATTTCTGGGCCAAAAAATTGTGCCGTCCCAAATCCAGCATGCAAAAGCACACCTAACCCTTACATTCCACCCCGAATGTCATGGCGGTGTTCATTTTTGCATTCGGCCCTGATTCCGCCCGGCTCACCCCATGAGGTTTTCCTGACCCCGGGGTCAGGAATTTTTTGATTTCTGGGCCAAAATTTTTGCCGGTCCCAAATTCCAGCATGCAAAAGCACACCTAACCCTTACATTCCACCCCGAATCTCATGGCGGTGTTCATTTTTGCATTCGGCCTGTTTCCGCCAGGCTCAGCCCGTGAGGTTTTTCCTGACCCCGGGGTCAGGAATTTTTTGATTTCTGGGCCAAAAATTGTGCCGTCCCAAATCCAGCATGCAAAAGCACACCTAACCCTTACATTCCACCCCGAATCTCATGGCGGTGTTCATTTTTGCATTTGGCCTGATTCCGCCAGGATCACCCCATGAGGTTTTCCTGACCCCGGGGTCAGGAATTTTTTTGATTTCTGGGCCAAAATTTGTGCCGTCCCAAATCCAGCATGCAAAAGCACACCTAACCCTTACATTCCACCCCGAATCTCATGGCGGTGTTCATTTTTTGCATTCGGCCTGTTTCTGCCTGGCTCAGCCCGTGAGGTTTTCCTGACCCCGGGGTCAGGAATTTTTTTGATTTCTGGGCCAAAAATTGTGCCGTCCCAAATCCAGCATGCAAAAGCACACCTAACCCTTACATTCCACCCCGAATCTCATGGCGGTGTTCATTTTTTGCATTTGGCCTGATTCTGCCAGGATCACCCCGTGAGGTTTTCCTGACCCCGGGGTCAGGAATTTTTTGATTTCTGGGCCAAAAAATTGTGCCGTCCCAAATCCAGCATGCAAAAGCACACCTAACCCTTACATTCCACCCCGAATCTCATGGCGGTGTTCATTTTTGCATTTGGCCTGATTCCCGCCAGGATCACCCCGTGAGGTTTTCCTGACCCCGGGGTCAGGAATTTTTTGATTTCTCGGCCAAAAATTGTGCCGTCCCAAATCCAGCATGCAAAAGCACACCTAACCCTTACATTCCACCCCGAATCTCATGGCGGTGTTCATTTTTGCATTCGGCCTGTTTCCGCCAGGCTCAGCCCGTGAGGTTTTCCTGACCCCGGTGTCAGGAATTTTTTGATTTCTGGGCCAAAAATTGTGCCGTCCCAAAATCCAGCATGCAAAAGCACACCTAACCCTTACATTCCACCCCGAATGTCATGGCGGTGTTAATTTTTGCATTCGGCCTGATTCCGCCCGGCTCACCCCATGAGGTTTTCCTGACCCCGGGGTCAGGAATTTTTTGATTTCTGGGCCAAAAATTGTGCCGTCCCAAATCCAGCATGCAAAAGCACACCTAACCCTTACATTCCACCCCGAATCTCATGGCGGTGTTCATTTTTGCATTCGGCCTGTTTCCGCCAGGCTCAGCCCGTGAGGTTTTCCTGACCCCGGGGTCAGGAATTTTTTTGATTTCTGGGCCAAAAATTGTGCCGTCCCAAATCCAGCATGCAAAAGTACACCTAAGCCTTAAATTCCACCCCGAAACTCATGGCGGTGTTCATTTTTGCATTTGGCCTGATTCCGCCAGGATCACCCCGTGAGGTTTTCCTGACCCCGGGGTCAGGAATTTTTTGATTTCTGGGCCAAAAATTGTGCCGTCCCAAATCCAGCATGCAAAAGCACACCTAACCCTTACATTCCACCCCGAATGTCATGGCGGTGTTCATTTTTGCATTCGGCCTGATTCCGCCCGGCTCACCCCATGAGGTTTTCCTGACCCCGGGGTCAGGAATTTTTTGATTTCTGGGCCAAAATTTTTGCCGTCCCAAATCCAGCATGCAAAAGCACACCTAACCCTTACATTCCACCCCGAATCTCATGGCGGTGTTCATTTTTTGCATTCGGCCTGTTTCCGCCAGGCTCAGCCCGTGAGGTTTTCCTGACCCCGGGGTCAGGAATTTTTTTGATTTCTGGGCCAAAAATTGTGCCGTCCCAAAATCCAGCATGCAAAAGCACACCTAACCCTTAAATTCCACCCCGAATCTCATGGCGGTGTTCATTTTTTGCATTTGGCCTGATTCCGCCAGGATCACCCCGTGAGGTTTTCCTGACCCCGGGGTCAGGAATTTTTTGATTTCTGGGCCAAAAATTGTGCCGTCCCAAATCCAGCATGCAAAAGCACACCTAACCCTTACATTCCACCCCGAATCTCATGGCGGTGTTCATTTTTGCATTCGGCCTGATTCCGCCCGGCTCACCCCATGAGGTTTTCCTGACCCCGGGGTCAGGAATTTTTTGATTTCTCGGCCAAAAATTGTGCCGTCCCAAATCCAGCATGCAAAAGCACACCTAACCCTTACATTCCACCCCGAATCTCATGGCGATGTTCATTTTTGCATTCGGCCTGTTTCTGCCAGGCTCAGCCCGTGAGGTTTTCCTGACCCCGGGGTCAGGAATTTTTTGATTTCTGGGCCAAAAATTGTGCCGTCCCAAATCCAGCATGCAAAAGCACACCTAACCCTTAAATTCCACCCCGAATCTCATGGCGGTGTTCATTTTTGCATTCGGCCTGATTCCGCCCGGCTCACCCCGTGAGGTTTTCCTGACCCCGGGGTCAGGAATTTTTTTGATTCCTGGGGCAAAAATTGTGCCGTCCCAAATCCAGCATGCAAAAGCACACCTAACCCTTACATTCCACCCCGAATCTCATGGCGGTGTTCATTTTTGCATTTGGCCTGATTCCGCCAGGATCACCCCGTGAGGTTTTCCTGACCCCGGGGTCAGGAATTTTTTGATTTCTGGGCCAAAATTTGTGCCGTCCCAAATCCAGCATGCAAAAGCACACCTAACCCTTACATTCCACCCCGAATCTCATGGCGGTGTTCATTTTTGCATTCGGCCTGTTTCTGCCTGGCTCAGCCCGTGAGGTTTTCCTGACCCCGGGGTCAGGAATTTTTTGATTTCTGGGCCAAAAATTGTGCCGTCCCAAATCCAGCATGCAAAAGCACACCTAACCCTTACATTCCACCCCGAATCTCATGGCGGTGTTCATTTTTGCATTTGGCCTGATTCCGCCAGGATCACCCCGTGAGGTTTTCCTGACCCCGGGGTCAGGAATTTTTTGATTTCTGGGCCAAAAATTGTGCCGTCCCCAAATCCAGCATGCAAAAGCACACCTAACCCTTACATTCCACCCCGAATCTCATGGCGGTGTTCATTTTTGCATTTGGCCTGATTCCGCCAGGATCACCCCGTGAGGTTTTCCTGACCCCGGGGTCAGGAAATTTTTTTGATTTCTCGGCCAAAAATTGTGCCGTCCCAAATCCAGCATGCAAAAGCACACCTAACCCTTACATTCCACCCCGAATCTCATGGCGGTGTTCATTTTTGCATTCGGCCTGTTTCCGCCAGGCTCAGCCCGTGAGGTTTTCCTGACCCCGGGGTCAGGAATTTTTTTGATTTCTGGGCCAAAAATTGTGCCGTCCCAAATCCAGCATGCAAAAGCACACCTAACCCTTACATTCCACCCCGAATGTCATGGCGGTGTTAATTTTTGCATTCGGCCTGATTCCGCCCGGCTCACCCCATGAGGTTTTTCCTGACCCCGGGGTCAGGAATTTTTTTGATTTCTGGGCCAAAAAATTGTGCCGTCCCAAATCCAGCATGCAAAAGCACACCTAACCCTTACATTCCACCCCGAATCTCATGGCGGTGTTCATTTTTGCATTCGGCCTGTTTCCGCCAGGCTCAGCCCGTGAGGTTTTCCTGACCCCCGGGGTCAGGAATTTTTTGATTTCTGGGCCAAAAATTGTGCCGTCCCAAATCCAGCATGCAAAAGTACACCTAAGCCTTAAATTCCACCCCGAAACTCATGGCGGTGTTCATTTTTGCATTTGGCCTGATTCCGCCAGGATCACCCCGTGAGGTTTTTCCTGACCCCGGGGTCAGGAATTTTTTGATTTCTGGGCCAAAAAATTGTGCCGTCCCAAATCCAGCATGCAAAAGCACACCTAACCCTTACATTCCACCCCGAATGTCATGGCGGTGTTCATTTTTGCATTCGGCCTGATTCCGCCCGGCTCACCCCATGAGGTTTTCCTGACCCCGGGGTCAGGAATTTTTTTGATTTCTGGGCCAAAATTTTTGCCGTCCCAAATCCAGCATGCAAAAGCACACCTAACCCTTACATTCCACCCCGAATCTCATGGCGGTGTTCATTTTTGCATTCGGCCTGTTTCCGCCAGGCTCAGCCCGTGAGGTTTTCCTGACCCCGGGGTCAGGAATTTTTTTGATTTCTGGGCCAAAAATTGTGCCGTCCCAAATCCAGCATGCAAAAGCACACCTAACCCTTACATTCCACCCCGAATCTCATGGCGGTGTTCATTTTTTGCATTTGGCCTGATTCCACCAGGATCACCCAGTGAGGTTTTCCTGACCCCGGAGTCAGGAATTTTTTGATTTCTGGGGCCAAAAATTGTGCCGTCCCCAAATCCAGCATGCAAAAGCACACCTAACCCTTAAATTCCACCCCGAATCTCATGGCGGTGTTCATTTTTGCATTCGGCCTGATTCCGCCCGGCTCACCCCGTGAGGTTTTCCTGACCCCGGGGTCAGGAATTTTTTTGATTCCTGGGGCAAAAAATTGTGCCGTCCCAAATCCAGCATGCAAAAGCACACCTAACCCTTACATTCCACCCCGAATGTCATGGCGGTGTTCATTTTTTGCATTCGGCCTGATTCCGCCCGGCTCACCCCATGAGGTTTTCCTGACCCCGGGGTCAGGAATTTTTTGATTTCTGGGCCAAAATTTTTGCCGTCCCAAATCCAGCATGCAAAAGCACACCTAACCCTTACATTCCACCCCGAATCTCATGGCGGTGTTCATTTTTTGCATTCGGCCCTGATTCCGCCAGGATCACCCCGTGAGGTTTTCCTGACCCCGGGGTCAGGAATTTTTTGATTTCTGGGCCAAAATTTTTGCCGTCCCAAATCCAGCATGCAAAAGCACACCTAACCCTTAAATTCCACCCCGAATCTCATGGCGGTGTTCATTTTTGCATTTGGCCTGATTCCGCCAGGATCACCCCGTGAGGTTTTCCTGACCCCGGGGTCAGGAATTTTTTGATTTCTGGGCCAAAAAATTGTGCCGTCCCCAAATCCAGCATGCAAAAGCACACCTAACCCTTACATTCCACCCCGAATCTCATGGCGGTGTTCATTTTTGCATTCGGCCTGATTCCGCCCGGCTCACCCCATGAGGTTTTCCTGACCCCGGGGTCAGGAATTTTTTGATTTCTCGGCCAAAAATTGTGCCGTCCCAAATCCAGCATGCAAAAGCACACCTAACCCTTACATTCCACCCCGAATCTCATGGCGGTGTTCATTTTTGCATTCGGCCTGTTTCTGCCAGGCTCAGCCCGTGAGGTTTTCCTGACCCCGGGGTCAGGAATTTTTTGATTTCTGGGCCAAAAAATTGTGCCGTCCCAAAATCCAGCATGCAAAAGCACACCTAACCCTTAAATTCCACCCCGAATCTCATGGCGGTGTTCATTTTTGCATTCGGCCTGATTCCGCCCGGCTCACCCCGTGAGGTTTTCCTGACCCCGGGGGTCAGGAATTTTTTGATTCCTGGGGCAAAAAATTGTGCCGTCCCAAATCCAGCATGCAAAAGCACACCTAACCCTTACATTCCACCCCGAATCTCATGGCGGTGTTCATTTTTGCATTTGGCCTGATTCCGCCAGGATCACCCCGTGAGGTTTTCCTGACCCCGGGGTCAGGAATTTTTTGATTTCTGGGCCAAAATTTGTGCCGTCCCAAATCCAGCATGCAAAAGCACACCTAACCCTTACATTCCACCCCGAATCTCATGGCGGTGTTCATTTTTGCATTCGGCCTGTTTCTGCCTGGCTCAGCCCGTGAGGTTTTTCCTGACCCCGGGGTCAGGAATTTTTTTGATTTCTGGGCCAAAAATTGTGCCGTCCCAAATCCAGCATGCAAAAGCACACCTAACCCTTACATTCCACCCCGAATCTCATGGCGGTGTTCATTTTTGCATTCGGCCTGTTTCTGCCAGGCCTCAGCCCGTGAGGTTTTCCTGACCCCGGGGTCAGGAATTTTTTGATTTCTGGGCCAAAAATTGTGCCGTCCCAAATCCAGCATGCAAAAGCACACCTAACCCTTAAATTCCACCCCGAATCTCATGGCGGTGTTCATTTTTGCATTCGGCCTGATTCCGCCCGGCTCACCCCGTGAGGTTTTCCTGACCCCGGGGTCAGGAATTTTTTTGATTCCTGGGGCAAAAATTTGTGCCGTCCCAAATCCAGCATGCAAAAGCACACCTAACCCTTACATTCCACCCCGAATCTCATGGCGGTGTTCATTTTTGCATTTGGCCTGATTCCGCCAGGATCACCCCGTGAGGTTTTCCTGACCCCGGGGTCAGGAATTTTTTGATTTCTGGGCCAAAATTTGTGCCGTCCCAAATCCAGCATGCAAAAGCACACCTAACCCTTACATTCCACCCCGAATCTCATGGCGGTGTTCATTTTTGCATTCGGCCTGTTTCTGCCTGGCTCAGCCCGTGAGGTTTTCCTGACCCCGGGGTCAGGAATTTTTTGATTTCTGGGCCAAAAATTGTGCCGTCCCAAATCCAGCATGCAAAAGCACACCTAACCCTTACATTCCACCCCGAATCTCATGGCGGTGTTCATTTTTGCATTTGGCCTGATTCCGCCAGGATCACCCCGTGAGGTTTTCCTGACCCCGGGGTCAGGAATTTTTTGATTTCTGGGCCAAAAATTGTGCCGTCCCAAATCCAGCATGCAAAAGCACACCTAACCCTTACATTCCACCCCGAATCTCATGGCGGTGTTCATTTTTGCATTTGGCCTGATTCCGCCAGGATCACCCCGTGAGGTTTTCCTGACCCCGGGGTCAGGAATTTTTTTGATTTCTCGGCCAAAAATTGTGCCGTCCCAAATCCAGCATGCAAAAGCACACCTAACCCTTACATTCCACCCCGAATCTCATGGCGGTGTTCATTTTTGCATTCGGCCTGTTTCCGCCAGGCTCAGCCCGTGAGGTTTTCCTGACCCCGGGGTCAGGAATTTTTTGATTTCTGGGCCAAAAATTGTGCCGTCCCAAAATCCAGCATGCAAAAGCACACCTAACCCTTACATTCCACCCCGAATGTCATGGCGGTGTTTAATTTTTGCATTCGGCCTGATTCCGCCCGGCTCACCCCATGAGGTTTTCCTGACCCCGGGGTCAGGAATTTTTTGATTTCTGGGCCAAAAATTGTGCCGTCCCAAATCCAGCATGCAAAAGCACACCTAACCCCTTACATTCCACCCCGAATCTCATGGCGGTGTTCATTTTTGCATTCGGCCTGTTTCCGCCAGGCTCAGCCCGTGAGGTTTTCCTGACCCCGGGGTCAGGAATTTTTTGATTTCTGGGCCAAAAATTGTGCCGTCCCAAATCCAGCATGCAAAAGTACACCTAAGCCTTAAATTCCACCCCGAAACTCATGGCGGTGTTCATTTTTGCATTTGGCCTGATTCCGCCAGGATCACCCCGTGAGGTTTTTCCTGACCCCCGGGGTCAGGAATTTTTTTGATTTCTGGGCCAAAAATTGTGCCGTCCCAAATCCAGCATGCAAAAGCACACCTAACCCTTACATTCCACCCCGAATGTCATGGCGGTGTTCATTTTTTGCATTCGGCCTGATTCCGCCCGGCTCACCCCATGAGGTTTTCCTGACCCCGGGGTCAGGAATTTTTTGATTTCTGGGCCAAAATTTTTGCCGTCCCAAATCCAGCATGCAAAAAAGCACACCTAACCCTTACATTCCACCCCGAATCTCATGGCGGTGTTCATTTTTGCATTCGGCCTGTTTCCGCCAGGCTCAGCCCGTGAGGTTTTCCTGACCCCGGGGTCAGGAATTTTTTGATTTCTGGGCCAAAAAATTGTGCCGTCCCAAATCCAGCATGCAAAAAGCACACCTAACCCTTACATTCCACCCCGAATCTCATGGCGGTGTTCATTTTTGCATTTGGCCTGATTCCACCAGGATCACCCAGTGAGGTTTTCCTGACCCCGGAGTCAGGAATTTTTTGATTTCTGGGCCAAAAATTGTGCCGTCCCAAATCCAGCATGCAAAAGCACACCTAACCCTTAAATTCCACCCCGAATCTCATGGCGGTGTTCATTTTTGCATTCGGGCCTGATTCCGCCCGGCTCACCCCGTGAGGTTTTCCTGACCCCGGGGTCAGGAATTTTTTTGATTCCTGGGGCAAAAATTGTGCCGTCCCAAATCCAGCATGCAAAAGCACACCTAACCCTTACATTCCACCCCGAATGTCATGGCGGTGTTCATTTTTGCATTCGGCCTGATTCCGCCCGGCTCTCCCCATGAGGTTTTCCTGACCCCGGGGTCAGCAATTTTTTGATTTCTGGGCCAAAATTTTTTGCCGTCCCAAATCCAGCATGCAAAAGCACACCTAACCCTTACATTCCACCCCGAATCTCATGGCGGTGTTCATTTTTGCATTCGGCCTGTTTCCGCCAGGCTCAGCCCGTGAGGTTTTCCTGACCCCGGGGGTCAGGAATTTTTTGATTTCTGGGCCAAAAATTGTGCCGTCCCAAATCCAGCATGCAAAAGCACACCTAACCCTTAAATTCCACCCCGAATCTCATGGCGGTGTTCATTTTTGCATTTGGCCTGATTCCGCCAGGATCACCCCGTGAGGTTTTCCTGACCCCGGGGTCAGGAATTTTTTTGATTTCTGGGCCAAAAATTGTGCCGTCCCAAATCCAGCATGCAAAAGCACACCTAACCCTTACATTCCACCCCGAATCTCATGGCGGTGTTCATTTTTGCATTCGGCCTGATTCCGCCCGCTCACCCCATGAGGTTTTCCTGACCCCGGGGTCAGGAATTTTTTGATTTCTGGGCCAAAAATTTGGCCGTCCCAAATCCAGCATGCAAAAGCACACCTAACCCTTACATTCCACCCCGAATCTCATGGCGGTGTTCATTTTTGCATTCGGCCTGATTCCGCCCGGCTCACCCCCATGAGGTTTTCCTGACCCCGGGGTCAGGAATTTTTTTGATTTCTCGGCCAAAAATTGTGCCGTCCCAAATCCAGCATGCAAAAGCACACCTAACCCTTACATTCCACCCCGAATCTCATGGCGGTGTTCATTTTTGCATTCGGCCTGTTTCTGCCAGGCTCAGCCCGTGAGGTTTTCCTGACCCCGGGGTCAGGAATTTTTTGATTTCTGGGCCAAAAATCGTGCCGTCCCCAAATCCAGCATGCAAAAGCACACCTAACCCTTAAATTCCACCCCGAATCTCATGGCGGTGTTCATTTTTGCATTCGGCCTGATTCCGCCCGGCTCACCCCGTGAGGTTTTCCTGACCCCGGGGTCAGGAATTTTTTGATTCCTGGGGCAAAAAATTGTGCCGTCCCAAATCCAGCATGCAAAAGCACACCTAACCCTTACATTCCACCCCGAATCTCATGGCGGTGTTCATTTTTGCATTTGGCCTGATTCCGCCAGGATCACCCCGTGAGGTTTTCCTGACCCCGGGGTCAGGAATTTTTTGATTTCTGGGCCAAAATTTGTGCCGTCCCAAATCCAGCATGCAAAAGCACACCTAACCCTTACATTCCACCCCGAATCTCATGGCGGTGTTCATTTTTGCATTCGGCCTGTTTCTGCCTGGCTCAGCCCGTGAGGTTTTCCTGACCCCGGGGTCAGGAATTTTTTGATTTCTGGGCCAAAAATTGTGCCGTCCCAAATCCAGCATGCAAAAGCACACCTAACCCTTACATTCCACCCCGAATCTCATGGCGGTGTTCATTTTTGCATTTGGCCTGATTCCGCCAGGATCACCCCGTGAGGTTTTCCTGACCCCGGGGTCAGGAATTTTTTGATTTCTGGGCCAAAAATTGTGCCGTCCCAAATCCAGCATGCAAAAGCACACCTAACCCTTACATTCCACCCCGAATCTCATGGCGGTGTTCATTTTTGCATTTGGCCTGATTCCGCCAGGATCACCCCGTGAGGTTTTCCTGACCCCGGGGTCAGGAATTTTTTGATTTCTCGGCCAAAAATTGTGCCGTCCCAAATCCAGCATGCAAAAGCACACCTAACCCTTACATTCCACCCCGAATCTCATGGCGGTGTTCATTTTTGCATTCGGCCTGTTTCCGCCAGGCTCAGCCCGTGAGGTTTTCCTGACCCCGGTGTCAGGAATTTTTTGATTTCTGGGCCAAAAATTGTGCCGTCCCAAATCCAGCATGCAAAAGTACACCTAACCCTTAAATTCCACCCCGAAACTCATGGCGGTGTTCATTTTTGCATTTGGCCTGATTCCGCCAGGATCACCCCGTGAGGTTTTCCTGACCCCGGGGTCAGGAATTTTTTGATTTCTGGGCCAAAAATTGTGCCGTCCCAAATCCAGCATGCAAAAGCACACCTAACCCTTACATTCCACCCCGAATGTCATGGCGGTGTTAATTTTTGCATTCGGCCTGATTCCGCCCGGCTCACCCCATGAGGTTTTCCTGACCCCGGGGTCAGGAATTTTTTGATTTCTGGGCCAAAAATTGTGCCGTCCCAAATCCAGCATGCAAAAGCACACCTAACCCTTACATTCCACCCCGAATCTCATGGCGGTGTTCATTTTTGCATTCGGCCTGTTTCCGCCAGGCTCAGCCCGTGAGGTTTTCCTGACCCCGGGGTCAGGAATTTTTTGATTTCTGGGCCAAAAATTGTGCCGTCCCAAATCCAGCATGCAAAAGTACACCTAAGCCTTAAATTCCACCCCGAAACTCATGGCGGTGTTCATTTTTGCATTTGGCCTGATTCCGCCAGGATCACCCCGTGAGGTTTTCCTGACCCCGGGGTCAGGAATTTTTTGATTTCTGGGCCAAAAATTGTGCCGTCCCAAATCCAGCATGCAAAAGCACACCTAACCCTTACATTCCACCCCGAATGTCATGGCGGTGTTCATTTTTGCATTCGGCCTGATTCCGCCCGGCTCACCCCATGAGGTTTTCCTGACCCCGGGGTCAGGAATTTTTTGATTTCTGGGCCAAAATTTTTGCCGTCCCAAATCCAGCATGCAAAAGCACACCTAACCCTTACATTCCACCCCGAATCTCATGGCGGTGTTCATTTTTGCATTCGGCCTGTTTCCGCCAGGCTCAGCCCGTGAGGTTTTCCTGACCCCGGGGTCAGGAATTTTTTGATTTCTGGGCCAAAAATTGTGCCGTCCCAAATCCAGCATGCAAAAGCACACCTAACCCTTAAATTCCACTCCGAATCTCATCGCGGTGTTCATTTTTGCATTTGGCCTGATTCCGCCAGGATCACCCCGTGAGGTTTTCCTGACTCCGGGGTCAGGAATTTTTTGATTTCTGGGCCAAAAATTGTGCCGTCCCAAATCCAGCATGCAAAAGCACACCTAACCCTTAAATTCCACCCCGAATCTCATGGCGGTGTTCATTTTTGCATTCGGCCTGATTCCGCCCGGCTCACCCCGTGAGGTTTTCCTGACCCCGGGGTCAGGAATTTTTTGATTCCTGGGGCAAAAATTGTGCCGTCCCAAATCCAGCATGCAAAAGCACACCTAACCCTTACATTCCACCCCGAATCTCATGGCGGTGTTCATTTTTGCATTCGGCCTGTTTCCGCCAGGATCACCCCGTGAGGTTTTCCTGACCCCGGGGTCAGGAATTTTTTGATTTCTGGGCCAAAAATTGTGCCGTCCCAAATCCAGCATGCAAAAGTACACCTAACCCTTAAATTCCACCCCGAAACTCATGGCGGTGTTCATTTTTGCATTCGGCCTGATTCCGCCCGGCTCACCCCGTGAGGTTTTCCTGACCCCGGGGTCAGGAATTTTTTGATTCCTGGGGCAAAAATTGTGCCGTCCCAAATCCAGCATGCAAAAGCACACCTAACCCTTACATTCCACCCCGAATCTGGGCCAAAAATTGTCCCGTCCCAAATCCAGCATGCAAAAGCACACCTAACCCTTAAATTCCACCCCGAATCTCATGGCGGTGTTCATTTTTGCATTCGGCCTGATTCCGCCCGGCTCACCCCGTGAGGTTTTCCTGACCCCGGGGTCAGGAATTTTTTGATTCCTGGGGCAAAAATTGTGCCGTCCCAAATCCAGCATGCAAAAGCACACCTAACCCTTAAATTCCACCCCGAATCTCATGGCGGTGTTCATTTTTGCATTCGGCCTGATTCCGCCAGGATCACCCCGTGAGGTTTTCCTGACCCCGGGGTCAGGAATTTTTTGATTTCTGGGCCAAAATTTGTGCCGTCCCAAATCCAGCATGCAAAAGCACACCTAACCCTTACATTCCACCCCGAATCTCATGGCGGTGTTCATTTTTGCATTCGGCCTGTTTCTGCCTGGCTCAGCCCGTGAGGTTTTCCTGACCCCGGGGTCAGGAATTTTTTGATTTCTGGGCCAAAAATTGTGCCGTCCCAAATCCAGCATGCAAAAGCACACCTAACCCTTACATTCCACCCCGAATCTCATGGCGGTGTTCATTTTTGCATTTGGCCTGATTCCGCCAGGATCACCCCGTGAGGTTTTCCTGACCCCGGGGTCAGGAATTTTTTGATTTCTGGGCCAAAAATTGTGCCGTCCCAAATCCAGCATGCAAAAGCACACCTAACCCTTACATTCCACCCCGAATCTCATGGCGGTGTTCATTTTTGCATTTGGCCTGATTCCGCCAGGATCACCCCGTGAGGTTTTCCTGACCCCGGGGTCAGGAATTTTTTGATTTCTCGGCCAAAAATTGTGCCGTCCCAAATCCAGCATGCAAAAGCACACCTAACCCTTACATTCCACCCCGAATCTCATGGCGGTGTTCATTTTTGCATTCGGCCTGTTTCCGCCAGGCTCAGCCCGTGAGGTTTTCCTGACCCCGGGGTCAGGAATTTTTTGATTTCTGGGCCAAAAATTGTGCCGTCCCAAATCCAGCATGCAAAAGTACACCTAACCCTTAAATTCCACCCCGAAACTCATGGCGGTGTTCATTTTTGCATTTGGCCTGATTCCGCCAGGATCAGCCCGTGAGGTTTTCCTGACCCCGGGGTCAGGAATTTTTTGATTTCTGGGCCAAAAATTGTGCCGTCCCAAATTCAGCATTGAAAAGCACACCTAACCCTTACATTCCACCCCGAATCTCATGACGGTGTTCATTTTTGCATTTGGCCTGATTCCGCCAGGATCACCCCGTGAGGTTTTCCTGACCCCGGGGTCAGGAATTTTTTGATTTCTGGGCCAAAAATTGTGCCGTCCCAAATCCAGCATGCAAAAGCACACCTAACCCTTACATTCCACCCCGAAACTCATGGCGGTGTTCATTTTTGCATTTGGCCTGATTCCGCCAGGATCACCCCGTGAGGTTTTCCTGACTCCGGGGTCAGGAATTTTTTGATTTCGGGGCCAAAAATTGTGCCGTCCCAAATCCAGCATGCAAAAGCACACCTAACCCTTACATTCCACCCCGAATCTCATGGCGGTGTTCATTTTTGCATTCGGCCTGATTCCGCCCGGCTCAGCCCGTGAGGTTTTCCTGACCCCGGGGTCAGGAATTTTTTGATTCCTGGGGCAAAAATTGTGCCGTCCCAAATCCAGCATGCAAAAGTACACCTAACCCTTAAATTCCACCCCGAAACTCATGGCGGTGTTCATTTTTGCATTTGGCCTGATTCCGCCAGGATCACCCCGTGAGGTTTTCCTGACCCCGGGGTCAGGAATTTTTTGATTTCTGGGCCAAAATTTGTGCCGTCCCAAATCCAGCATGCAAAAGCACACCTAACCCTTACATTCCACCCCGAATCTCATGGCGGTGTTCATTTTTGCATTCGGCCTGTTTCTGCCAGGCTCAGCCCGTGAGGTTTTCCTGACCCCGGGGTCAGGAATTTTTTGATTTCTGGGCCAAAAATTGTCCCGTCCCAAATCCAGCATGCAAAAGCACACCTAACCCTTAAATTCCACCCCGAATCTCATGGCGGTGTTCATTTTTGCATTCGGCCTGATTCCGCCCGGCTCACCCCGTGAGGTTTTCCTGACTCCGGGGTCAGGAATTTTTTGATTCCTGGGGCAAAAATTGTGCCGTCCCAAATCCAGCATGCAAAAGCACACCTAACCCTTACATTCCACCCCGAATCTCATGGCGGTGTTCATTTTTGCATTTGGCCTGATTCCGCCAGGATCACCCCGTGAGGTTTTCCTGACCCCGGGGTCAGGAATTTTTTGATTTCTCGGCCAAAAATTGTGCCGTCCCAAATCCAGCATGCAAAAGCACACCTAACCCTTACATTCCACCCCGAATCTCATGGCGGTGTTCATTTTTGCATTCGGCCTGTTTCCGCCAGGCTCAGCCCGTGAGGTTTTCCTGACCCCGGGGTCAGGAATTTTTTGATTTCTGGGCCAAAAATTGTCCCGTCCCAAATCCAGCATGCAAAAGCACACCTAACCCTTACATTCCACCCCGAATCTCATGGCGGTGTTCATTTTTGCATTCGGCCTGATTCCGCCCGGCTCACCCCGTGAGGTTTTCCTGACTCCGGGGTCAGGAATTTTTTGATTCCTGGGGCAAAAATTGTGCCGTCCCAAATCCAGCATGCAAAAGCACACCTAACCCTTACATTCCACCCCGAATCTCATGGCGGTGTTCATTTTTGCATTTGGCCTGATTCCGCCAGGATCACCCCGTGAGGTTTTCCTGACCCCGGGGTCAGGAATTTTTTGATTTCTCTGCCAAAAATTGTGCCGTCCCAAATCCAGCATGCAAAAGCACACCTAACCCTTACATTCCACCCCGAATCTCATGGCGGTGTTCATTTTTGCATTCGGCCTGTTTCCGCCAGGCTCAGCCCGTGAGGTTTTCCTGACCCCGGTGTCAGGAATTTTTTGATTTCTGGGCCAAAAATTGTGCCGTCCCAAATCCAGCATGCAAAAGTACACCTAACCCTTAAATTCCACCCCGAAACTCATGGCGGTGTTCATTTTTGCATTTGGCCTGATTCCGCCAGGATCACCCCGTGAGGTTTTCCTGACCCCGGGGTCAGGAATTTTTTGATTTCTGGGCCAAAAATTGTGCCGTCCCAAATCCAGCATGCAAAAGCACACCTAACCCTTACATTCCACCCCGAATGTCATGGCGGTGTTCATTTTTGCATTCGGCCTGATTCCGCCCGGCTCACCCCATGAGGTTTTCCTGACCCCGGGGTCAGGAATTTTTTGATTTCTGGGCCAAAATTTTTGCCGTCCCAAATCCAGCATGCAAAAGCACACCTAACCCTTACATTCCACCCCGAATCTCATGGCGGTGTTCATTTTTGCATTCGGCCTGTTTCCGCCAGGCTCAGCCCGTGAGGTTTTCCTGACCCCGGGGTCAGGAATTTTTTGATTTCTGGGCCAAAAATTGTGCCGTCCCAAATCCAGCATGCAAAAGCACACCTAACCCTTAAATTCCACTCCGAATCTCATCGCGGTGTTCATTTTTGCATTTGGCCTGATTCCGCCAGGATCACCCCGTGAGGTTTTCCTGACTCCGGGGTCAGGAATTTTTTGATTTCTGGGCCAAAAATTGTGCCGTCCCAAATCCAGCATGCAAAAGCACACCTAACCCTTAAATTCCACCCCGAATCTCATGGCGGTGTTCATTTTTGCATTCGGCCTGATTCCGCCCGGCTCACCCCGTGAGGTTTTCCTGACCCCGGGGTCAGGAATTTTTTGATTCCTGGGGCAAAAATTGTGCCGTCCCAAATCCAGCATGCAAAAGCACACCTAACCCTTACATTCCACCCCGAATCTCATGGCGGTGTTCATTTTTGCATTCGGCCTGTTTCCGCCAGGATCACCCCGTGAGGTTTTCCTGACCCCGGGGTCAGGAATTTTTTGATTTCTGGGCCAAAAATTGTGCCGTCCCAAATCCAGCATGCAAAAGTACACCTAACCCTTAAATTCCACCCCGAAACTCATGGCGGTGTTCATTTTTGCATTTGGCCTGATTCCGCCAGGATCACCCCGTGAGGTTTTCCTGACCCCGGGGTCAGGAATTTTTTGATTTCTGGGCCAAAAATTGTGCCGTCCCAAATCCAGCATGCAAAAGCACACCTAACCCTTACATTCCACCCCGAATCTCATGGCGGTGTTCATTTTTGCATTCGGCCTGTTTCTGCCAGGCTCAGCCCGTGAGGTTTTCCTGACCCCGGGGTCAGGAATTTTTTGATTTCTGGGCCAAAAATTGTCCCGTCCCAAATCCAGCATGCAAAAGCACACCTAACCCTTAAATTCCACCCCGAATCTCATGGCGGTGTTCATTTTTGCATTCGGCCTGATTCCGCCCGGCTCACCCCGTGAGGTTTTCCTGACCCCGGGGTCAGGAATTTTTTGATTCCTGGGGCAAAAATTGTGCGGTCCCAAATCCAGCATGCAAAAGCACACCTAACCCTTACATTCCACCCCGAATCTCATGGCGGTGTTCATTTTTGCATTCGGCCTGTTTCCGCCAGGCTCAGCCCGTGAGGTTTTCCTGACCCCGGGGTCAGGAATTTTTTGATTTCTGGGCCAAATATTGTGCCGTCCCAAATCCAGCATGCAAAAGTACACCTAACCCTTAAATTCCACCCCGAAACTCATGGCGGTGTTCATTTTTGCATTTGGCCTGATTCCGCCAGGATCAGCCCGTGAGGTTTTCCTGACCCCGGGGTCAGGAATTTTTTGATTTCTGGGCCAAAAATTGTGCCGTCCCAAATTCAGCATTGAAAAGCACACCTAACCCTTCCATTCCACCCCGAATCTCATGACGGTGTTCATTTTTGCATTTGGCCTGATTCCGCCAGGATCACCCCGTGAGGTTTTCCTGACCCCGGGGTCAGGAATTTTTTGATTTCGGGGCCAAAAATTGTGCCGTCCCAAATCCAGCATGCAAAAGCACACCTAACCCTTACATTCCACCCCGAATCTCATGGCGGTGTTCATTTTTGCATTCGGCCTGATTCCGCCCGGCTCAGCCCGTGAGGTTTTCCTGACCCCGGGGTCAGGAATTTTTTGATTCCTGGGGCAAAAATTGTCCCGTCCCAAATCCAGCATGCAAAAGTACACCTAACCCTTAAATTCCACCCCGAAACTCATGGCGGTGTTCATTTTTGCATTTGGCCTGATTCCGCCAGGATCACCCCGTGAGGTTTTCCTGACCCCGGGGTCAGGAATTTTTTGATTTCTGGGCCAAAATTTGTGCCGTCCCAAATCCAGCATGCAAAAGCACACCTAACCCTTACATTCCACCCCGAATCTCATGGCGGTGTTCATTTTTGCATTCGGCCTGTTTCTGCCAGGCTCAGCCCGTGAGGTTTTCCTGACCCCGGGGTCAGGAATTTTTTGATTTCTGGGCCAAAAATTGTCCCGTCCCAAATCCAGCATGCAAAAGCACACCTAACCCTTAAATTCCACCCCGAATCTCATGGCGGTGTTCATTTTTGCATTCGGCCTGATTCCGCCCGGCTCACCCCGTGAGGTTTTCCTGACTCCGGGGTCAGGAATTTTTTGATTCCTGGGGCAAAAATTGTGCCGTCCCAAATCCAGCATGCAAAAGCACACCTAACCCTTACATTCCACCCCGAATCTCATGGCGGTGTTCATTTTTGCATTTGGCCTGATTCCGCCAGGATCACCCCGTGAGGTTTTCCTGACCCCGGGGTCAGGAATTTTTTGATTTCTCGGCCAAAAATTGTGCCGTCCCAAATCCAGCATGCAAAAGCACACCTAACCCTTACATTCCACCCCGAATCTCATGGCGGTGTTCATTTTTGCATTCGGCCTGTTTCCGCCAGGCTCAGCCCGTGAGGTTTTCCTGACCCCGGGGTCAGGAATTTTTTGATTTCTGGGCCAAAAATTGTCCCGTCCCAAATCCAGCATGCAAAAGCACACCTAACCCTTACATTCCACCCCGAATCTCATGGCGGTGTTCATTTTTGCATTCGGCCTGATTCCGCCCGGCTCACCCCGTGAGGTTTTCCTGACTCCGGGGTCAGGAATTTTTTGATTCCTGGGGCAAAAATTGTGCCGTCCCAAATCCAGCATGCAAAAGCACACCTAACCCTTACATTCCACCCCGAATCTCATGGCGGTGTTCATTTTTGCATTTGGCCTGATTCCGCCAGGATCACCCCGTGAGGTTTTCCTGACCCCGGGGTCAGGAATTTTTTGATTTCTCTGCCAAAAATTGTGCCGTCCCAAATCCAGCATGCAAAAGCACACCTAACCCTTACATTCCACCCCGAATCTCATGGCGGTGTTCATTTTTGCATTCGGCCTGTTTCCGCCAGGCTCAGCCCGTGAGGTTTTCCTGACCCCGGTGTCAGGAATTTTTTGATTTCTGGGCCAAAAATTGTGCCGTCCCAAATCCAGCATGCAAAAGTACACCTAACCCTTAAATTCCACCCCGAAACTCATGGCGGTGTTCATTTTTGCATTTGGCCTGATTCCGCCAGGATCACCCCGTGAGGTTTTCCTGACCCCGGGGTCAGGAATTTTTTGATTTCTGGGCCAAAAATTGTGCCGTCCCAAATCCAGCATGCAAAAGCACACCTAACCGTTACATTCCACCCCGAATGTCATGGCGGTGTTCATTTTTGCATTCGGCCTGATTCCGCCCGGCTCACCCCATGAGGTTTTCCTGACCCCGGGGTCAGGAATTTTTTGATTTCTGGGCCAAAATTTTTGCCGTCCCAAATCCAGCATGCAAAAGCACACCTAACCCTTACATTCCACCCCGAATCTCATGGCGGTGTTCATTTTTGCATTCGGCCTGTTTCCGCCAGGCTCAGCCCGTGAGGTTTTCCTGACCCCGGGGTCAGGAATTTTTTGATTTCTGGGCCAAAAATTGTGCCGTCCCAAATCCAGCATGCAAAAGCACACCTAACCCTTAAATTCCACTCCGAATCTCATCGCGGTGTTCATTTTTGCATTTGGCCTGATTCCGCCAGGATCACCCCGTGAGGTTTTCCTGACTCCGGGGTCAGGAATTTTTTGATTTCTGGGCCAAAAATTGTGCCGTCCCAAATCCAGCATGCAAAAGCACACCTAACCCTTAAATTCCACCCCGAATCTCATGGCGGTGTTCATTTTTGCATTCGGCCTGATTCCGCCCGGCTCACCCCGTGAGGTTTTCCTGACCCCGGGGTCAGGAATTTTTTGATTCCTGGGGCAAAAATTGTGCCGTCCCAAATCCAGCATGCAAAAGCACACCTAACCCTTACATTCCACCCCGAATCTCATGGCGGTGTTCATTTTTGCATTCGGCCTGTTTCCGCCAGGATCACCCCGTGAGGTTTTCCTGACCCCGGGGTCAGGAATTTTTTGATTTCTGGGCCAAAAATTGTGCCGTCCCAAATCCAGCATGCAAAAGCACACCTAACCCTTAAATTCCACTCCGAATCTCATCGCGGTGTTCATTTTTGCATTTGGCCTGATTCCGCCAGGATCACCCCGTGAGGCTTTCCTGACTCCGGGGTCAGGAATTTTTTGATTTCTGGGCCAAAAATTGTGCCGTCCCAAATCCAGCATGCAAAAGCACACCTAACCCTTAAATTCCACCCCGAATCTCATGGCGGTGTTCATTTTTGCATTCGGCCTGATTCCGCCCGGCTCACCCCGTGAGGTTTTCCTGACCCCGGGGTCAGGAATTTTTTGATTCCTGGGGCAAAAATTGTGCCGTCCCAAATCCAGCATGCAAAAGCACACCTAACCCTTACATTCCACCCCGAATCTCATGGCGGTGTTCATTTTTGCATTTGGCCTGATTCCACCAGGATCACCCAGTGAGGTTTTCCTGACCCCGGAGTCAGGAATTTTTTGATTTCTGGGCCAAAAATTGTGCCGTCCCAAATCCAGCATGCAAAAGCACACCTAACCCTTAAATTCCACCCCGAATCTCATGGCGGTGTTCATTTTTGCATTCGGCCTGATTCCGCCCGGCTCACCCCGTGAGGTTTTCCTGACCCCGGGGTCAGGAATTTTTTGATTCCTGGGCCAAAAATTGTGCCGTCCCAAATCCAGCATGCAAAAGCACACCTAACCCTTACATTCCACCCCGAATCTCATGGCGGTGTTCATTTTTGCATTCGGCCTGTTTCCGCCAGGATCACCCCGTGAGGTTTTCCTGACCCCGGGGTCAGGAATTTTTTGATTTCTGGGCCAAAAATTGTGCCGTCCCAAATCCAGCATGCAAAAGTACACCTAACCCTTAAATTCCACCCCGAATCTCATGGCGGTGTTCATTTTTGCATTCGGCCTGATTCCGCCCGGCTCACCCCGTGAGGTTTTCCTGACCCCGGGGTCAGGAATTTTTTGATTCCTGGGGCAAAAATTGTGCCGTCCCAAATCCAGCATGCAAAAGCACACCTAACCCTTACATTCCACCCCGAATCTCATGGCGGTGTTCATTTTTGCATTTGGCCTGATTCCGCCAGGATCACCCCGTGAGGTTTTCCTGACCCCGGGGTCAGGAATTTTTTGATTTCTCTGCCAAAAATTGTGCCGTCCCAAATCCAGCATGCAAAAGCACACCTAACCCTTACATTCCACCCCGAATCTCATGGCGGTGTTCATTTTTGCATTCGGCCTGTTTCCGCCAGGCTCAGCCCGTGAGGTTTTCCTGACCCCGGTGTCAGGAATTTTTTGATTTCTGGGCCAAAAATTGTGCCGTCCCAAATCCAGCATGCAAAAGTACACCTAACCCTTAAATTCCACCCCGAAACTCATGGCGGTGTTCATTTTTGCATTTGGCCTGATTCCGCCAGGATCACCCCGTGAGGTTTTCCTGACCCCGGGGTCAGGAATTTTTTGATTTCTGGGCCAAAAATTGTGCCGTCCCAAATCCAGCATGCAAAAGCACACCTAACCCTTACATTCCACCCCGAATGTCATGGCGGTGTTCATTTTTGCATTCGGCCTGATTCCGCCCGGCTCACCCCATGAGGTTTTCCTGACCCCGGGGTCAGGAATTTTTTGATTTCTGGGCCAAAATTTTTGCCGTCCCAAATCCAGCATGCAAAAGCACACCTAACCCTTACATTCCACCCCGAATCTCATGGCGGTGTTCATTTTTGCATTCGGCCTGTTTCCGCCAGGCTCAGCCCGTGAGGTTTTCCTGACCCCGGGGTCAGGAATTTTTTGATTTCTGGGCCAAAAATTGTGCCGTCCCAAATCCAGCATGCAAAAGCACACCTAACCCTTAAATTCCACTCCGAATCTCATCGCGGTGTTCATTTTTGCATTTGGCCTGATTCCGCCAGGATCACCCCGTGAGGTTTTCCTGACTCCGGGGTCAGGAATTTTTTGATTTCTGGGCCAAAAATTGTGCCGTCCCAAATCCAGCATGCAAAAGCACACCTAACCCTTAAATTCCACCCCGAATCTCATGGCGGTGTTCATTTTTGCATTCGGCCTGATTCCGCCCGGCTCACCCCGTGAGGTTTTCCTGACCCCGGGGTCAGGAATTTTTTGATTCCTGGGGCAAAAATTGTGCCGTCCCAAATCCAGCATGCAAAAGCACACCTAACCCTTACATTCCACCCCGAATCTCATGGCGGTGTTCATTTTTGCATTCGGCCTGTTTCCGCCAGGATCACCCCGTGAGGTTTTCCTGACCCCGGGGTCAGGAATTTTTTGATTTCTGGGCCAAAAATTGTGCCGTCCCAAATCCAGCATGCAAAAGCACACCTAACCCTTAAATTCCACTCCGAATCTCATCGCGGTGTTCATTTTTGCATTTGGCCTGATTCCGCCAGGATCACCCCGTGAGGTTTTCCTGACTCCGGGGTCAGGAATTTTTTGATTTCTGGGCCAAAAATTGTGCCGTCCCAAATCCAGCATGCAAAAGCACACCTAACCCTTACATTCCACCCCGAATCTCATGGCGGTGTTCATTTTTGCATTCGGCCTGATTCCGCCCGGCTCACCCCGTGAGGTTTTCCTGACCCCGGGGTCAGGAATTTTTTGATTCCTGGGGCAAAAATTGTGCCGTCCCAAATCCAGCATGCAAAAGCACACCTAACCCTTACATTCCACCCCGAATCTCATGGCGGTGTTCATTTTTGCATTTGGCCTGATTCCACCAGGATCACCCAGTGAGGTTTTCCTGACCCCGGAGTCAGGAATTTTTTGATTTCTGGGCCAAAAATTGTGCCGTCCCAAATCCAGCATGCAAAAGCACACCTAACCCTTAAATTCCACCCCGAATCTCATGGCGGTGTTCATTTTTGCATTCGGCCTGATTCCGCCCGGCTCACCCCGTGAGGTTTTCCTGACCCCGGGGTCAGGAATTTTTTGATTCCTGGGCCAAAAATTGTGCCGTCCCAAATCCAGCATGCAAAAGCACACCTAACCCTTACATTCCACCCCGAATCTCATGGCGGTGTTCATTTTTGCATTCGGCCTGTTTCCGCCAGGATCACCCCGTGAGGTTTTCCTGACCCCGGGGTCAGGAATTTTTTGATTTCTGGGCCAAAAATTGTGCCGTCCCAAATCCAGCATGCAAAAGTACACCTAACCCTTAAATTCCACCCCGAAACTCATGGCGGTGTTCATTTTTGCATTTGGCCTGATTCCGCCAGGATCACCCCGTGAGGTTTTCCTGACCCCGGGGTCAGGAATTTTTTGATTTCTGGGCCAAAAATTGTGCCGTCCCAAATCCAGCATGCAAAAGCACACCTAACCCTTACATTCCACCCCGAATGTCATGGCGGTGTTCATTTTTGCATTCGGCCTGATTCCGCCCGGCTCACCCCATGAGGTTTTCCTGACCCCGGGGTCAGGAATTTTTTGATTTCTGGGCCAAAATTTTTGCCGTCCCAAATCCAGCATGCAAAAGCACACCTAACCCTTACATTCCACCCCGAATCTCATGGCGGTGTTCATTTTTGCATTCGGCCTGTTTCCGCCAGGCTCAGCCCGTGAGGTTTTCCTGACCCCGGGGTCAGGAATTTTTTGATTTCTGGGCCAAAAATTGTGCCGTCCCAAATCCAGCATGCAAAAGCACACCTAACCCTTAAATTCCACTCCGAATCTCATCGCGGTGTTCATTTTTGCATTTGGCCTGATTCCGCCAGGATCACCCCGTGAGGTTTTCCTGACTCCGGGGTCAGGAATTTTTTGATTTCTGGGCCAAAAATTGTGCCGTCCCAAATCCAGCATGCAAAAGCACACCTAACCCTTAAATTCCACCCCGAATCTCATGGCGGTGTTCATTTTTGCATTCGGCCTGATTCCGCCCGGCTCACCCCGTGAGGTTTTCCTGACCCCGGGGTCAGGAATTTTTTGATTCCTGGGGCAAAAATTGTGCCGTCCCAAATCCAGCATGCAAAAGCACACCTAACCCTTACATTCCACCCCGAATCTCATGGCGGTGTTCATTTTTGCATTCGGCCTGTTTCCGCCAGGATCACCCCGTGAGGTTTTCCTGACCCCGGGGTCAGGAATTTTTTGATTTCTGGGCCAAAAATTGTGCCGTCCCAAATCCAGCATGCAAAAGCACACCTAACCCTTAAATTCCACTCCGAATCTCATCGCGGTGTTCATTTTTGCATTTGGCCTGATTCCGCCAGGATCACCCCGTGAGGTTTTCCTGACTCCGGGGTCAGGAATTTTTTGATTTCTGGGCCAAAAATTGTGCCGTCCCAAATCCAGCATGCAAAAGCACACCTAACCCTTAAATTCCACCCCGAATCTCATGGCGGTGTTCATTTTTGCATTCGGCCTGATTCCGCCCGGCTCACCCCGTGAGGTTTTCCTGACCCCGGGGTCAGGAATTTTTTGATTCCTGGGGCAAAAATTGTGCCGTCCCAAATCCAGCATGCAAAAGCACACCTAACCCTTACATTCCACCCCGAATCTCATGGCGGTGTTCATTTTTGCATTTGGCCTGATTCCACCAGGATCACCCAGTGAGGTTTTCCTGACCCCGGAGTCAGGAATTTTTTGATTTCTGGGCCAAAAATTGTGCCGTCCCAAATCCAGCATGCAAAAGCACACCTAACCCTTAAATTCCACCCCGAATCTCATGGCGGTGTTCATTTTTGCATTCGGCCTGATTCCGCCCGGCTCACCCCGTGAGGTTTTCCTGACCCCGGGGTCAGGAATTTTTTGATTCCTGGGCCAAAAATTGTGCCGTCCCAAATCCAGCATGCAAAAGCACACCTAACCCTTACATTCCACCCCGAATCTCATGGCGGTGTTCATTTTTGCATTCGGCCTGTTTCCGCCAGGATCACCCCGTGAGGTTTTCCTGACCCCGGGGTCAGGAATTTTTTGATTTCTGGGCCAAAAATTGTGCCGTCCCAAATCCAGCATGCAAAAGTACACCTAACCCTTAAATTCCACCCCGAATCTCATGGCGGTGTTCATTTTTGCATTCGGCCTGATTCCGCCCGGCTCACCCCGTGAGGTTTTCCTGACTCCGGGGTCAGGAATTTTTTGATTCCTGGGGCAAAAATTGTGCCGTCCCAAATCCAGCATGCAAAAGCACACCTAACCCTTACATTCCACCCCGAATCTCATGGCGGTGTTCATTTTTGCATTCGGCCTGATTCCGCCCGGCTCACCCCGTGAGGTTTTCCTGACTCCGGGGTCAGGAATTTTTTGATTCCTGGGGCAAAAATTGTGCCGTCCCAAATCCAGCATGCAAAAGCACACCTAACCCTTACATTCCACCCCGAATCTCATGGCGGTGTTCATTTTTGCATTTGGCCTGATTCCGCCAGGATCACCCCGTGAGGTTTTCCTGACCCCGGGGTCAGGAATTTTTTGATTTCTCGGCCAAAAATTGTGCCGTCCCAAATCCAGCATGCAAAAGCACACCTAACCCTTACATTCCACCCCGAATCTCATGGCGGTGTTCATTTTTGCATTCGGCCTGTTTCCGCCAGGCTCAGCCCGTGAGGTTTTCCTGACCCCGGTGTCAGGAATTTTTTGATTTCTGGGCCAAAAATTGTGCCGTCCCAAATCCAGCATGCAAAAGTACACCTAACCCTTAAATTCCACCCCGAAACTCATGGCGGTGTTCATTTTTGCATTTGGCCTGATTCCGCCAGGATCACCCCGTGAGGTTTTCCTGACCCCGGGGTCAGGAATTTTTTGATTTCTGGGCCAAAAATTGTGCCGTCCCAAATCCAGCATGCAAAAGCACACCTAACCCTTACATTCCACCCCGAATGTCATGGCGGTGTTAATTTTTGCATTCGGCCTGATTCCGCCCGGCTCACCCCATGAGGTTTTCCTGACCCCGGGGTCAGGAATTTTTTGATTTCTGGGCCAAAAATTGTGCCGTCCCAAATCCAGCATGCAAAAGCACACCTAACCCTTACATTCCACCCCGAATCTCATGGCGGTGTTCATTTTTGCATTCGGCCTGTTTCCGCCAGGCTCAGCCCGTGAGGTTTTCCTGACCCCGGGGTCAGGAATTTTTTGATTTCTGGGCCAAAAATTGTGCCGTCCCAAATCCAGCATGCAAAAGTACACCTAAGCCTTAAATTCCACCCCGAAACTCATGGCGGTGTTCATTTTTGCATTTGGCCTGATTCCGCCAGGATCACCCCGTGAGGTTTTCCTGACCCCGGGGTCAGGAATTTTTTGATTTCTGGGCCAAAAATTGTGCCGTCCCAAATCCAGCATGCAAAAGCACACCTAACCCTTACATTCCACCCCGAATGTCATGGCGGTGTTCATTTTTGCATTCGGCCTGATTCCGCCCGGCTCACCCCATGAGGTTTTCCTGACCCCGGGGTCAGGAATTTTTTGATTTCTGGGCCAAAATTTTTGCCGTCCCAAATCCAGCATGCAAAAGCACACCTAACCCTTACATTCCACCCCGAATCTCATGGCGGTGTTCATTTTTGCATTCGGCCTGTTTCCGCCAGGCTCAGCCCGTGAGGTTTTCCTGACCCCGGGGTCAGGAATTTTTTGATTTCTGGGCCAAAAATTGTGCCGTCCCAAATCCAGCATGCAAAAGCACACCTAACCCTTACATTCCACCCCGAATCTCATGGCGGTGTTCATTTTTGCATTTGGCCTGATTCCACCAGGATCACCCAGTGAGGTTTTCCTGACCCCGGAGTCAGGAATTTTTTGATTTCTGGGCCAAAAATTGTGCCGTCCCAAATCCAGCATGCAAAAGCACACCTAACCCTTACATTCCACCCCGAATCTCATGGCGGTGTTCATTTTTGCATTCGGCCTGTTTCCGCCAGGATCACCCCGTGAGGTTTTCCTGACCCCGGGGTCAGGAATTTTTTGATTTCTGGGCCAAAAATTGTGCCGTCCCAAATCCAGCATGCAAAAGTACACTTAACCCTTAAATTCCACCCCGAAACTCATGGCGGTGTTCATTTTTGCATTTGGCCTGATTCCGCCAGGATCACCCCGTGAGGTTTTCCTGACCCCGGGGTCAGGAATTTTTTGATTTCTGGGCCAAAAATTGTGCCGTCCCAAATCCAGCATGCAAAAGCACACCTAACCCTTACATTCCACCCCGAATGTCATGGCGGTGTTCATTTTTGCATTTGGCCTGATTCCGCCAGGATCACCCCATGAGGTTTTCCTGACCCCGGGGTCAGGAATTTTTTGATTTCTGGGCCAAAAATTGTGCCGTCCCAAATCCAGCATGCAAAAGCACACCTAACCCTTACATTCCACCCCGAATCTCATGGCGGTGTTCATTTTTGCATTCGGCCTGTTTCTGCCAGGCTCAGCCCGTGAGGTTTTCCTGACCCCGGGGTCAGGAATTTTTTGATTTCTGGGCCAAAAATTGTCCCGTCCCAAATCCAGCATGCAAAAGCACACCTAACCCTTAAATTCCACCCCGAATCTCATGGCGGTGTTCATTTTTGCATTCGGCCTGATTCCGCCCGGCTCACCCCGTGAGGTTTTCCTGACCCCGGGGTCAGGAATTTTTTGATTCCTGGGGCAAAAATTGTGCGGTCCCAAATCCAGCATGCAAAAGCACACCTAACCCTTAAATTCCACCCCGAAACTCATGGCGGTGTTCATTTTTGCATTTGGCCTGATTCCGCCAGGATCACCCCGTGAGGTTTTCCTGACCCCGGGGTCAGGAATTTTTTGATTTCTGGGCCAAAAATTGTGCCGTCCCAAATCCAGCATGCAAAAGCACACCTAACCCTTACATTCCACCCCGAATGTCATGGCGGTGTTCATTTTTGCATTCGGCCTGATTCCGCCCGGCTCACCCCATGAGGTTTTCCTGACCCCGGGGTCAGGAATTTTTTGATTTCTGGGCCAAAATTTTTGCCGTCCCAAATCCAGCATGCAAAAGCACACCTAACCCTTACATTCCACCCCGAATCTCATGGCGGTGTTCATTTTTGCATTCGGCCTGTTTCCGCCAGGCTCAGCCCGTGAGGTTTTCCTGACCCCGGGGTCAGGAATTTTTTGATTTCTGGGCCAAAAATTGTGCCGTCCCAAATCCAGCATGCAAAAGCACACCTAACCCTTAAATTCCACCCCGAATCTCATGGCGGTGTTCATTTTTGCATTCGGCCTGATTCCGCCCGGCTCACCCCGTGAGGTTTTCCTGACCCCGGGGTCAGGAATTTTTTGATTCCTGGGCCAAAAATTGTGCCGTCCCAAATCCAGCATGCAAAAGCACACCTAACCCTTACATTCCACCCCGAATCTCATGGCGGTGTTCATTTTTGCATTCGGCCTGTTTCCGCCAGGATCACCCCGTGAGGTTTTCCTGACCCCGGGGTCAGGAATTTTTTGATTTCTGGGCCAAAAATTGTGCCGTCCCAAATCCAGCATGCAAAAGTACACCTAACCCTTAAATTCCACCCCGAAACTCATGGCGGTGTTCATTTTTGCATTTGGCCTGATTCCGCCAGGATCACCCCGTGAGGTTTTCCTGACCCCGGGGTCAGGAATTTTTTGATTTCTGGGCCAAAAATTGTGCCGTCCCAAATCCAGCATGCAAAAGCACACCTAACCCTTACATTCCACCCCGAATGTCATGGCGGTGTTCATTTTTGCATTCGGCCTGATTCCGCCCGGCTCACCCCATGAGGTTTTCCTGACCCCGGGGTCAGCAATTTTTTGATTTCTGGGCCAAAATTTTTGCCGTCCCAAATCCAGCATGCAAAAGCACACCTAACCCTTACATTCCACCCCGAATCTCATGGCGGTGTTCATTTTTGCATTTGGCCTGATTCCACCAGGATCACCCAGTGAGGTTTTCCTGACCCCGGAGTCAGGAATTTTTTGATTTCTGGGCCAAAAATTGTGCCGTCCCAAATCCAGCATGCAAAAGCACACCTAACCCTTAAATTCCACCCCGAATCTCATGGCGGTGTTCATTTTTGCATTCGGCCTGATTCCGCCCGGCTCACCCCGTGAGGTTTTCCTGACCCCGGGGTCAGGAATTTTTTGATTCCTGGGGCAAAAATTGTGCCGTCCCAAATCCAGCATGCAAAAGCACACCTAACCCTTACATTCCACCCCGAATCTCATGGCGGTGTTCATTTTTGCATTCGGCCTGTTTCCGCCAGGATCACCCCGTGAGGTTTTCCTGACCCCGGGGTCAGGAATTTTTTGATTTCTGGGCCAAAAATTGTGCCGTCCCAAATCCAGCATGCAAAAGTACACCTAACCCTTAAATTCCACCCCGAAACTCATGGCGGTGTTCATTTTTGCATTTGGCCTGATTCCGCCAGGATCACCCCGTGAGGTTTTCCTGACCCCGGGGTCAGGAATTTTTTGATTTCTGGGCCAAAAATTGTGCCGTCCCAAATCCAGCATGCAAAAGCACACCTAACCCTTACATTCCACCCCGAATCTCATGGCGGTGTTCATTTTTGCATTCGGCCTGTTTCTGCCAGGCTCAGCCCGTGAGGTTTTCCTGACCCCGGGGTCAGGAATTTTTTGATTTCTGGGCCAAAAATTGTCCCGTCCCAAATCCAGCATGCAAAAGCACACCTAACCCTTAAATTCCACCCCGAATCTCATGGCGGTGTTCATTTTTGCATTCGGCCTGATTCCGCCCGGCTCACCCCGTGAGGTTTTCCTGACCCCGGGGTCAGGAATTTTTTGATTCCTGGGGCAAAAATTGTGCGGTCCCAAATCCAGCATGCAAAAGCACACCTAACCCTTAAATTCCACCCCGAAACTCATGGCGGTGTTCATTTTTGCATTTGGCCTGATTCCGCCAGGATCACCCCGTGAGGTTTTCCTGACCCCGGGGTCAGGAATTTTTTGATTTCTGGGCCAAAAATTGTGCCGTCCCAAATCCAGCATGCAAAAGCACACCTAACCCTTACATTCCACCCCGAATGTCATGGCGGTGTTCATTTTTGCATTCGGCCTGATTCCGCCCGGCTCACCCCATGAGGTTTTCCTGACCCCGGGGTCAGGAATTTTTTGATTTCTGGGCCAAAATTTTTGCCGTCCCAAATCCAGCATGCAAAAGCACACCTAACCCTTACATTCCACCCCAAATCTCATGGCGGTGTTCATTTTTGCATTCGGCCTGTTTCCGCCAGGCTCAGCCCGTGAGGTTTTCCTGACCCCGGGGTCAGGAATTTTTTGATTTCTGGGCCAAAAATTGTGCCGTCCCAAATTCAGCATTGAAAAGCACACCTAACCCTTACATTCCACCCCGAATCTCATGACGGTGTTCATTTTTGCATTTGGCCTGATTCCGCCAGGATCACCCCGTGAGGTTTTCCTGACCCCGGGGTCAGGAATTTTTTGATTTCTGGGCCAAAAATTGTGCCGTCCGAAATCCAGCATGCAAAAGCACACCTAACCCTTACATTCCACCCCGAAACTCATGGCGGTGTTCATTTTTGCATTTGGCCTGATTCCGCCAGGATCACCCCGTGAGGTTTTCCTGACTCCGGGGTCAGGAATTTTTTGATTTCGGGGCCAAAAATTGTGCCGTCCCAAATCCAGCATGCAAAAGCACACCTAACCCTTACATTCCACCCCGAATCTCATGGCGGTGTTCATTTTTGCATTCGGCCTGATTCCGCCCGGCTCACCCCGTGAGGTTTTCCTGACCCCGGGGTCAGGAATTTTTTGATTCCTGGGGCAAAAATTGTGCGGTCCCAAATCCAGCATGCAAAAGCACACCTAACCCTTAAATTCCACCCCGAAACTCATGGCGGTGTTCATTTTTGCATTTGGCCTGATTCCGCCAGGATCACCCCGTGAGGTTTTCCTGACCCCGGGGTCAGGAATTTTTTGATTTCTGGGCCAAAAATTGTGCCGTCCCAAATCCAGCATGCAAAAGCACACCTAACCCTTACATTCCACCCCGAATGTCATGGCGGTGTTCATTTTTGCATTCGGCCTGATTCCGCCCGGCTCACCCCATGAGGTTTTCCTGACCCCGGGGTCAGGAATTTTTTGATTTCTGGGCCAAAATTTTTGCCGTCCCAAATCCAGCATGCAAAAGCACACCTAACCCTTACATTCCACCCCGAATCTCATGGCGGTGTTCATTTTTGCATTCGGCCTGTTTCCGCCAGGCTCAGCCCGTGAGGTTTTCCTGACCCCGGGGTCAGGAATTTTTTGATTTCTGGGCCAAAAATTGTGCCGTCCCAAATTCAGCATTGAAAAGCACACCTAACCCTTACATTCCACCCCGAATCTCATGACGGTGTTCATTTTTGCATTTGGCCTGATTCCGCCAGGATCACCCCGTGAGGTTTTCCTGACCCCGGGGTCAGGAATTTTTTGATTTCTGGGCCAAAAATTGTGCCGTCCGAAATCCAGCATGCAAAAGCACACCTAACCCTTACATTCCACCCCGAAACTCATGGCGGTGTTCATTTTTGCATTTGGCCTGATTCCGCCAGGATCACCCCGTGAGGTTTTCCTGACTCCGGGGTCAGGAATTTTTTGATTTCGGGGCCAAAAATTGTGCCGTCCCAAATCCAGCATGCAAAAGCACACATAACCCTTACATTCCACCCCGAATCTCATGGCGGTGTTCATTTTTGCATTCGGCCTGATTCCGCCCGGCTCAGCCCGTGAGGTTTTCCTGACCCCGGGGTCAGGAATTTTTTGATTCCTGGGGCAAAAATTGTGCCGTCCCAAATCCAGCATGCAAAAGTACACCTAACCCTTAAATTCCACCCCGAAACTCATGGCGGTGTTCATTTTTGCATTTGGCCTGATTCCGCCAGGATCACCCCGTGAGGTTTTCCTGACCCCGGGGTCAGGAATTTTTTGATTTCTGGGCCAAAATTTGTGCCGTCCCAAATCCAGCATGCAAAAGCACACCTAACCCTTACATTCCACCCCGAATCTCATGGCGGTGTTCATTTTTGCATTCGGCCTGTTTCTGCCAGGCTCAGCCCGTGAGGTTTTCCTGACCCCGGGGTCAGGAATTTTTTGATTTCTGGGCCAAAAATTGTCCCGTCCCAAATCCAGCATGCAAAAGCACACCTAACCCTTAAATTCCACCCCGAATCTCATGGCGGTGTTCATTTTTGCATTCGGCCTGATTCCGCCCGGCTCACCCCGTGAGGTTTTCCTGACTCCGGGGTCAGGAATTTTTTGATTCCTGGGGCAAAAATTGTGCCGTCCCAAATCCAGCATGCAAAAGCACACCTAACCCTTACATTCCACCCCGAATCTCATGGCGGTGTTCATTTTTGCATTTGGCCTGATTCCGCCAGGATCACCCCGTGAGGTTTTCCTGACCCCGGGGTCAGGAATTTTTTGATTTCTCGGCCAAAAATTGTGCCGTCCCAAATCCAGCATGCAAAAGCACACCTAACCCTTACATTCCACCCCGAATCTCATGGCGGTGTTCATTTTTGCATTCGGCCTGTTTCTGCCAGGCTCAGCCCGTGAGGTTTTCCTGACCCCGGGGTCAGGAATTTTTTGATTTCTGGGCCAAAAATTGTCCCGTCCCAAATCCAGCATGCAAAAGCACACCTAACCCTTACATTCCACCCCGAATCTCATGGCGGTGTTCATTTTTGCATTCGGCCTGATTCCGCCCGGCTCACCCCGTGAGGTTTTCCTGACTCCGGGGTCAGGAATTTTTTGATTCCTGGGGCAAAAATTGTGCCGTCCCAAATCCAGCATGCAAAAGCACACCTAACCCTTACATTCCACCCCGAATCTCATGGCGGTGTTCATTTTTGCATTTGGCCTGATTCCGCCAGGATCACCCCGTGAGGTTTTCCTGACCCCGGGGTCAGGAATTTTTTGATTTCTGGGCCAAAAATTGTGCCGTCCCAAATCCAGCATGCAAAAGCACACCTAACCCTTACATTCCACCCCGAATGTCATGGCGGTGTTAATTTTTGCATTCGGCCTGATTCCGCCCGGCTCACCCCATGAGGTTTTCCTGACCCCGGGGTCAGGAATTTTTTGATTTCTGGGCCAAAAATTGTGCCGTCCCAAATCCAGCATGCAAAAGCACACCTAACCCTTACATTCCACCCCGAATCTCATGGCGGTGTTCATTTTTGCATTCGGCCTGTTTCCGCCAGGCTCAGCCCGTGAGGTTTTCCTGACCCCGGAGTCAGGAATTTTTTGATTTCTGGGCCAAAAATTGTGCCGTCCCAAATCCAGCATGCAAAAGTACACCTAAGCCTTAAATTCCACCCCGAAACTCATGGCGGTGTTCATTTTTGCATTTGGCCTGATTCCGCCAGGATCACCCCGTGAGGTTTTCCTGACCCCGGGGTCAGGAATTTTTTGATTTCTGGGCCAAAAATTGTGCCGTCCCAAATCCAGCATGCAAAAGCACACCTAACCCTTACATTCCACCCCGAATGTCATGGCGGTGTTCATTTTTGCATTCGGCCTGATTCCGCCCGGCTCACCCCATGAGGTTTTCCTGACCCCGGGGTCAGGAATTTTTTGATTTCTGGGCCAAAATTTTTGCCGTCCCAAATCCAGCATGCAAAAGCACACCTAACCCTTACATTCCACCCCGAATCTCATGGCGGTGTTCATTTTTGCATTCGGCCTGTTTCCGCCAGGCTCAGCCCGTGAGGTTTTCCTGACCCCGGGGTCAGGAATTTTTTGATTTCTGGGCCAAAAATTTTGCCGTCCCAAATCCAGCATGCAAAAGCACACCTAACCCTTAAATTCCACTCCGAATCTCATCGCGGTGTTCATTTTTGCATTTGGCCTGATTCCGCCAGGATCACCCCGTGAGGTTTTCCTGACTCCGGGGTCAGGAATTTTTTGATTTCTGGGCCAAAAATTGTGCCGTCCCAAATCCAGCATGCAAAAGCACACCTAACCCTTAAATTCCACCCCGAATCTCATGGCGGTGTTCATTTTTGCATTCGGCCTGATTCCGCCCGGCTCACCCCGTGAGGTTTTCCTGACCCCGGGGTCAGGAATTTTTTGATTCCTGGGGCAAAAATTGTGCCGTCCCAAATCCAGCATGCAAAAGCACACCTAACCCTTACATTCCACCCCGAATCTCATGGCGGTGTTCATTTTTGCATTTGGCCTGATTCCACCAGGATCACCCAGTGAGGTTTTCCTGACCCCGGAGTCAGGAATTTTTTGATTTCTGGGCCAAAAATTGTGCCGTCCCAAATCCAGCATGCAAAAGCACACCTAACCCTTAAATTCCACCCCGAATCTCATGGCGGTGTTCATTTTTGCATTCGGCCTGATTCCGCCCGGCTCACCCCGTGAGGTTTTCCTGACCCCGGGGTCAGGAATTTTTTGATTCCTGGGCCAAAAATTGTGCCGTCCCAAATCCAGCATGCAAAAGCACACCTAACCCTTACATTCCACCCCGAATCTCATGGCGGTGTTCATTTTTGCATTCGGCCTGTTTCCGCCAGGATCACCCCGTGAGGTTTTCCTGACCCCGGGGTCAGGAATTTTTGATTTCTGGGCCAAAAATTGTGCGGTCCCAAATCCAGCATGCAAAAGTACACCTAACCCTTAAATTCCACCCCGAAACTCATGGCGGTGTTCATTTTTGCATTTGGCCTGATTCCGCCAGGATCACCCCGTGAGGTTTTCCTGACCCCGGGGTCAGGAATTTTTTGATTTCTGGGCCAAAAATTGTGCCGTCCCAAATCCAGCATGCAAAAGCACACCTAACCCTTACATTCCACCCCGAATGTCATGGCGGTGTTCATTTTTGCATTCGGCCTGATTCCGCCCGGCTCACCCCATGAGGTTTTCCTGACCCCGGGGTCAGCAATTTTTTGATTTCTGGGCCAAAATTTTTGCCGTCCCAAATCCAGCATGCAAAAGCACACCTAACCCTTACATTCCACCCCGAATCTCATGGCGGTGTTCATTTTTGCATTCGGCCTGTTTCCGCCAGGCTCAGCCCGTGAGGTTTTCCTGACCCCGGGGTCAGGAATTTTTTGATTTCTGGGCCAAAAATTGTGCCGTCCCAAATCCAGCATGCAAAAGCACACCTAACCCTTAAATTCCACCCCGAATCTCATGGCGGTGTTCATTTTTGCATTTGGCCTGATTCCGCCAGGATCACCCCGTGAGGTTTTCCTGACCCCGGGGTCAGGAATTTTTTGATTTCTGGGCCAAAAATTGTGCCGTCCCAAATCCAGCATGCAAAAGCACACCTAACCCTTACATTCCACCCCGAATCTCATGGCGGTGTTCATTTTTGCATTCGGCCTGATTCCGCCCGGCTCACCCCATGAGGTTTTCCTGACCCCGGGGTCAGGAATTTTTTGATTCCTGGGGCAAAAATTGTGCCGTCCCAAATCCAGCATGCAAAAGCACACCTAACCCTTACATTCCACCCCGAATCTCATGGCGGTGTTCATTTTTGCATTTGGCCTGATTCCGCCAGGATCACCCCGTGAGGTTTTCCTGACCCCGGGGTCAGGAATTTTTTGATTTCTCGGCCAAAAATTGTGCCGTCCCAAATCCAGCATGCAAAAGCACACCTAACCCTTACATTCCACCCCGAATCTCATGGCGGTGTTCATTTTTGCATTCGGCCTGTTTCCGCCAGGCTCAGCCCGTGAGGTTTTCCTGACCCCGGGGTCAGGAATTTTTTGATTTCTGGGCCAAAAATTGTCCCGTCCCAAATCCAGCATGCAAAAGCACACCTAACCCTTACATTCCACCCCGAATCTCATGGCGGTGTTCATTTTTGCATTCGGCCTGATTCCGACCGGCTCACCCCGTGAGGTTTTCCTGACTCCGGGGTCAGGAATTTTTTGATTCCTGGGGCAAAAATTGTGCCGTCCCAAATCCAGCATGCAAAAGCACACCTAACCCTTACATTCCACCCCGAATCTCATGGCGGTTTTCATTTTTGCATTTGGCCTGATTCCGCCAGGATCACCCCGTGAGGTTTTCCTGACCCCGGGGTCAGGAATTTTTTGATTTCTCGGCCAAAAATTGTGCCGTCCCAAATCCAGCATGCAAAAGCACACCTAACCCTTACATTCCACCCCGAATCTCATGGCGGTGTTCATTTTTGCATTCGGCCTGTTTCCGCCAGGCTCAGCCCGTGAGGTTTTCCTGACCCCGGTGTCAGGAATTTTTTGATTTCTGGGCCAAAAATTGTGCCGTCCCAAATCCAGCATGCAAAAGTACACCTAACCCTTAAATTCCACCCCGAAACTCATGGCGGTGTTCATTTTTGCATTTGGCCTGATTCCGCCAGGATCACCCCGTGAGGTTTTCCTGACCCCGGGGTCAGGAATTTTTTGATTTCTGGGCCAAAAATTGTGCCGTCCCAAATCCAGCATGCAAAAGCACACCTAACCCTTACATTCCACCCCGAATGTCATGGCGGTGTTAATTTTTGCATTCGGCCTGATTCCGCCCGGCTCACCCCATGAGGTTTTCCTGACCCCGGGGTCAGGAATTTTTTGATTTCTGGGCCAAAAATTGTGCCGTCCCAAATCCAGCATGCAAAAGCACACCTAACCCTTACATTCCACCCCGAATCTCATGGCGGTGTTCATTTTTGCATTCGGCCTGTTTCCGCCAGGCTCAGCCCGTGAGGTTTTCCTGACCCCGGGGTCAGGAATTTTTTGATTTCTGGGCCAAAAATTGTGCCGTCCCAAATCCAGCATGCAAAAGTACACCTAAGCCTTAAATTCCACCCCGAAACTCATGGCGGTGTTCATTTTTGCATTTGGCCTGATTCCGCCAGGATCACCCCGTGAGGTTTTCCTGACCCCGGGGTCAGGAATTTTTTGATTTCTGGGCCAAAAATTGTGCCGTCCCAAATCCAGCATGGAAAAGCACACCTAACCCTTACATTCCACCCCGAATGTCATGGCGGTGTTCATTTTTGCATTCGGCCTGATTCCGCCCGGCTCACCCCATGAGGTTTTCCTGACCCCGGGGTCAGGAATTTTTTGATTTCTGGGCCAAAATTTTTGCCGTCCCAAATCCAGCATGCAAAAGCACACCTAACCCTTACATTCCACCCCGAATCTCATGGCGGTGTTCATTTTTGCATTCGGCCTGTTTCCGCCAGGCTCAGCCCGTGAGGTTTTCCTGACCCCGGGGTCAGGAATTTTTTGATTTCTGGGCCAAAAATTGTGCCGTCCCAAATCCAGCATGCAAAAGCACACCTAACCCTTAAATTCCACTCCGAATCTCATCGCGGTGTTCATTTTTGCATTTGGCCTGATTCCGCCAGGATCACCCCGTGAGGTTTTCCTGACTCCGGGGTCAGGAATTTTTTGATTTCTGGGCCAAAAATTGTGCCGTCCCAAATCCAGCATGCAAAAGCACACCTAACCCTTAAATTCCACCCCGAATCTCATGGCGGTGTTCATTTTTGCATTCGGCCTGATTCCGCCCGGCTCACCCCGTGAGGTTTTCCTGACCCCGGGGTCAGGAATTTTTTGATTCCTGGGGCAAAAATTGTGCCGTCCCAAATCCAGCATGCAAAAGCACACCTAACCCTTACATTCCACCCCGAATGTCATGGCGGTGTTAATTTTTGCATTCGGCCTGATTCCGCCCGGCTCACCCCATGAGGTTTTCCTGACCCCGGGGTCAGGAATTTTTTGATTTCTGGGCCAAAAATTGTGCCGTCCCAAATCCAGCATGCAAAAGCACACCTAACCCTTACATTCCACCCCGAATCTCATGGCGGTGTTCATTTTTGCATTCGGCCTGTTTCCGCCAGGCTCAGCCCGTGAGGTTTTCCTGACCCCGGGGTCAGGAATTTTTTGATTTCTGGGCCAAAAATTGTGCCGTCCCAAATCCAGCATGCAAAAGTACACCTAAGCCTTAAATTCCACCCCGAAACTCATGGCGGTGTTCATTTTTGCATTTGGCCTGATTCCGCCAGGATCACCCCGTGAGGTTTTCCTGACCCCGGGGTCAGGAATTTTTTGATTTCTGGGCCAAAAATTGTGCCGTCCCAAATCCAGCATGCAAAAGCACACCTAACCCTTACATTCCACCCCGAATGTCATGGCGGTGTTCATTTTTGCATTCGGCCTGATTCCGCCCGGCTCACCCCATGAGGTTTTCCTGACCCCGGGGTCAGGAATTTTTTGATTTCTGGGCCAAAATTTTTGCCGTCCCAAATCCAGCATGCAAAAGCACACCTAACCCTTACATTCCACCCCGAATGTCATGGCGGTGTTCATTTTTGCATTCGGCCTGATTCCGCCCGGCTCACCCCATGAGGTTTTCCTGACCCCGGGGTCAGGAATTTTTTGATTTCTGGGCCAAAAATTGTGCCGTCCCAAATCCAGCATGCAAAAGCACACCTAACCCTTAAATTCCACTCCGAATCTCATCGCGGTGTTCATTTTTGCATTTGGCCTGATTCCGCCAGGATCACCCCGTGAGGTTTTCCTGACTCCGGGGTCAGGAATTTTTTGATTTCTGGGCCAAAAATTGTGCCGTCCCAAATCCAGCATGCAAAAGCACACCTAACCCTTAAATTCCACCCCGAATCTCATGGCGGTGTTCATTTTTGCATTCGGCCTGATTCCGCCCGGCTCACCCCGTGAGGTTTTCCTGACCCCGGGGTCAGGAATTTTTTGATTCCTGGGGCAAAAATTGTGCCGTCCCAAATCCAGCATGCAAAAGCACACCTAACCCTTACATTCCACCCCGAATCTCATGGCGGTGTTCATTTTTGCATTTGGCCTGATTCCACCAGGATCACCCAGTGAGGTTTTCCTGACCCCGGAGTCAGGAATTTTTTGATTTCTGGGCCAAAAATTGTGCCGTCCCAAATCCAGCATGCAAAAGCACACCTAACCCTTAAATTCCACCCCGAATCTCATGGCGGTGTTCATTTTTGCATTCGGCCTGATTCCGCCCGGCTCACCCCGTGAGGTTTTCCTGACCCCGGGGTCAGGAATTTTTTGATTCCTGGGGCAAAAATTGTGCCGTCCCAAATCCAGCATGCAAAAGCACACCTAACCCTTACATTCCACCCCGAATCTCATGGCGGTGTTCATTTTTGCATTCGGCCTGTTTCCGCCAGGATCACCCCGTGAGGTTTTCCTGACCCCGGGGTCAGGAATTTTTTGATTTCTGGGCCAAAAATTGTGCCGTCCCAAATCCAGCATGCAAAAGTACACCTAACCCTTAAATTCCACCCCGAAACTCATGGCGGTGTTCATTTTTGCATTTGGCCTGATTCCGCCAGGATCACCCCGTGAGGTTTTCCTGACCCCGGGGTCAGGAATTTTTTGATTTCTGGGCCAAAAATTGTGCCGTCCCAAATCCAGCATGCAAAAGCACACCTAACCCTTACATTCCACCCCGAATGTCATGGCGGTGTTCATTTTTGCATTCGGCCTGATTCCGCCCGGCTCACCCCATGAGGTTTTCCTGACCCCGGGGTCAGCAATTTTTTGATTTCTGGGCCAAAATTTTTGCCGTCCCAAATCCAGCATGCAAAAGCACACCTAACCCTTACATTCCACCCCGAATCTCATGGCGGTGTTCATTTTTGCATTCGGCCTGTTTCCGCCAGGCTCAGCCCGTGAGGTTTTCCTGACCCCGGGGTCAGGAATTTTTTGATTTCTGGGCCAAAAATTGTGCCGTCCCAAATCCAGCATGCAAAAGCACACCTAACCCTTAAATTCCACCCCGAATCTCATGGCGGTGTTCATTTTTGCATTTGGCCTGATTCCGCCAGGATCACCCCGTGAGGTTTTCCTGACCCCGGGGTCAGGAATTTTTTGATTTCTGGGCCAAAAATTGTGCCGTCCCAAATCCAGCATGCAAAAGCACACCTAACCCTTACATTCCACCCCGAATCTCATGGCGGTGTTCATTTTTGCATTCGGCCTGATTCCGCCCGGCTCACCCCATGAGGTTTTCCTGACCCCGGGGTCAGGAATTTTTTGATTTCTGGGCCAAAAATTTGGCCGTCCCAAATCCAGCATGCAAAAGCACACCTAACCCTTACATTCCACCCCGAATCTCATGGCGGTGTTCATTTTTGCATTCGGCCTGATTCCGCCCGGCTCACCCCATGAGGTTTTCCTGACCCCGGGGTCAGGAATTTTTTGATTTCTGGGCCAAAAATTGTGCCGTCCCAAATCCAGCATGCAAAAGCACACCTAACCCTTACATTCCACCCCGAATCTCATGGCGGTGTTCATTTTTGCATTCGGCCTGTTTCTGCCAGGATCACCCCGTGAGGTTTTCCTGACCCCGGGGTCAGGAATTTTTTGATTTCTGGGCCAAAATTTGTGCCGTCCCAAATCCAGCATGCAAAAGCACACCTAACCCTTACATTCCACCCCGAATCCCATGGCGGTGTTCATTTTTGCATTCGGCCTGTTTCTGCCTGGCTCAGCCCGTGAGGTTTTCCTGACCCCGGGGTCAGGAATTTTTTGATTTCTGGGCCAAAAATTGTGCCGTCCCAAATCCAGCATGCAAAAGCACACCTAACCCTTACATTCCACCCCGAATCTCATGGCGGTGTTCATTTTTGCATTTGGCCTGATTCCGCCAGGATCACCCCGTGAGGTTTTCCTGACCCCGGGGTCAGGAATTTTTTGATTTCTGGGCCAAAAATTGTGCCGTCCCAAATCCAGCATGCAAAAGCACACCTAACCCTTACATTCCACCCCGAATCTCATGGCGGTGTTCATTTTTGCATTCGGCCTGATTCCGCCCGGCTCACCCCGTGAGGTTTTCCTGACCCCGGGGTCAGGAATTTTTTGATTTCTGGGCCAAAAATTGTGCCGTCCCAAATCCAGCATGCAAAAGCACACCTAACCCTTACATTCCACCCCGAATCTCATGGCGGTGTTCATTTTTGCATTCGGCCTGTTTCCGCCAGGCTCAGCCCGTGAGGTTTTCCTGACCCCGGGGTCAGGAATTTTTTGATTTCTGGGCCAAAAATTGTGCCGTCCCAAATCCAGCATGCAAAAGCACACCTAACCCTTAAATTCCACCCCGAATCTCATGGCGGTGTTCATTTTTGCATTCGGCCTGATTCCGCCCGGCTCACCCCGTGAGGTTTTCCTGACCCCGGGGTCAGGAATTTTTTGATTCCTGGGGCAAAAATTGTGCCGTCCCAAATCCAGCATGCAAAAGCACACCTAACCCTTACATTCCACCCCGAATCTCATGGCGGTGTTCATTTTTGCATTTGGCCTGATTCCGCCAGGATCACCCCGTGAGGTTTTCCTGACCCCGGGGTCAGGAATTTTTTGATTTCTCGGCCAAAAATTGTGCCGTCCCAAATCCAGCATGCAAAAGCACACCTAACCCTTACATTCCACCCCGAATCTCATGGCGGTGTTCATTTTTGCATTCGGCCTGATTCCGCCCGGCTCACCCCATGAGGTTTTCCTGACCCCGGGGTCAGGAATTTTTTGATTTCTGGGCCAAAAATTGTGCCGTCCCAAATCCAGCATGCAAAAGCACACCTACCCCTTACATTCCACCCCGAATCTCATGGCGGTGTTCATTTTTGCATTTGGCCTGATTCCGCCTGGCTCAACCCGTGAGGTTTTCCTGACCCCGGGGTCAGGAATTTTTTGATTTCTGGGCCAAAAATTGTGCCGTCCCAAATCCAGCATGCAAAAGCACACCTAGCCCTAACATTCCACCCCGAATCTCATGGCGGTGTTCATTTTTGCATTCGGCCTGATTCCGCCCGGCTCACCCCATGAGGTTTTCCTGACCCCGGGGTCAGGAATTTTTTGATTTCTGGGCCAAAAATTGTGCCGTCCCAAATCCAGCATGCAAAAGCACACCTACCCCTTACATTCCACCCCGAATCTCATGGCGGTGTTCATTTTTGCATTCGGCCTGATTCCGCCTGGCTCAACCCGTGAGGTTTTCCTGACCCCGGGGTCAGGAATTTTTTGATTTCTGGGCCAAAAATTGTGCCGTCCGAAATCCAGCATGCAAAAGCACACCTACCCCTTACATTCCACCCCGAATCTCATGGCGGTGTTCATTTTTGCATTCGGCCTGATTCCGCCCGGCTCACCCCGTGAGGTTTTCCTGACCCCGGGGTCAGTAACTTTTTGATTTCTGCGCTAAAAACTGTGCCGTCCCAAATCCAGCATGCAAAAGCACACCTAACCCTTACATTCCACCCCGAATCTCATGGCGGTGTTCATTTTTTTATTCGGCCTGATTCCGCCCGGCTCACCCCATGAGGTTTTCCTGACCCCGGGGTCAGGAATTTTTTGATTTCTGGGCGAAAAATTTTTCGGGCCTCGAGGAACCCCTGCACATTCAGGCTCAAATTCAGGCCAGAAGTTACAAAATTATTACGTTCGTCTCACGGGTAGGCCTGTATATACTGTATATGCATTAACAGTGTTCTTAAACTGAAAGTAAAGAATGAAACTTACCTTTTATGTGAAGTTGCCCGGATTTGAAATAATTTTTTAAATAAATCATGATCTCCAGGGGAACCCCTAGTGAACTCTTATGGAACCCTGGTTGAGAAAACCTGGCATAAACAGCTAGTTTGGGATCATTGGAAGCATCTGTCTAGTATCCAAGAGCTTATCAATGTAGAGCTCAACCATAGCTCTTGATTCAGGCTTAGCTGGATAGAGAAGAAACCAGAGCTCCCAGTTTACATGTCTCAGGAAATGAATCAAGTAAGGAGCTTCAGCTGTTGTTTAGCCACTTCATTCTTGCTCATTTACAGCAAGCCAGAATTCTCCTGGCTTACTGTGATGTGTGAATGCAGTCATACTACCATCTTTATGTGGTGCAGAGGTGTGGGGGGATAAACTTTGGAAGGAAAAAAGTGCTTAGCTTCATTAGGACACATTGGCCAATTGCTGCTCCTTTCGGTTTCAGAATCCATGCAGAGTTCCAACTGAATGAGCCTCCCGATTTCCCATTCTGGTTTTCTCCTGCCCAATTCACAGGCTACGTTGTCCTCTCCAAGGACTCCTCCCACGTTCGAGAGTTCAAGCTGTTTGTCCCTAATAGCAGGTGAGCGTCTCCAGTTTCCAGTACTACTGATCGAGAAGCAAGCGTGCAGTTGGCTTCAGGTTCAAAGCACGCACACTTAATACATCATGAGCGATTTAGCATTCCTCTACTTTAAGACAGTTTGCAATAAGCATTTGGGTGTAATTTATTTTCAGATCAAGAATAGGCCCAGCTTGATTTCGATTCTTAGCAAGCTTAAAGCCAAAAGATTGTCACTTCCCAACTCAACCAGGAGGCTCTGTTCTGGGATCTTCTTTGGGTCAATGTTCACTGCCTCATAGTGACTAACCTATAGTTTATGTCGTCGTGTTTTTTTTTTAAAAAGACACAGTGGCTGAATGTATACTGTGTGCTAAGCCAGACTCAAATAAGCTGCATTATTGCAGCATGTGGCAACTGGTCAGGCAACTGAGTGGTCTTATCCGCACTGGCGATGGTGCTGTCTAGTGTCAGGCAAGAATGTTTCCAGTCCCACCTGGGGATGCCAGGAGATGAGCCTGGAACCTTCTGTCTGTAGAGCATGTGCTTTGGCACTGACATTTTGCCAAGAGAAGATGAAGCTTGGGAAGGGATAGGATTCTGGAATATCCACGTGGCTGTTAGTGTTTCAGGCAAGTTTCAACAGTTTATTTAACAAGAGTGTCAGTGTATTCCATACACTTCTGAATGCTGTGTCTGGTAACAGCCCTCTTTCTCATGTATACCCTGTTTCATATGAATGAAAGCTGCTGGTCTTGTCGAATGCAGCTTTCACATTTCTAATGATGCCATTTTTTTTCATCAGGTCTCTCAATGTAGACATGGAATGGCTATACGGTGCATTAGAAAGCAGCAACATGGAGGTGGATATAGGATACTTACCTCAGGTCTGTAATCTTACGTGGACTAATCCTCCGTGTATACGTATAGAGCTTCTTGCTTGCTCTTTTTCAGTTAACAGTGAGAACACTCAGTCTTTTCCAATATAGTCTCGCCCGCCTTTCCAGAAAATGCTGCTTAAGAAATTGGAGAGTTCTGTTCCAGCTGTCACATAGTGGCTGCATTTAGACTTGTGTTTAGTGTAGCTACTGAAATAACCCATGTTCTGGGTTTGTGAAATACATTAAATCATAAGTCATTCAAATGGGCTGGGTTGCCCTAGGAATCAAGCTATCATGTTTTGTGAATGCATTTTCTAAGTCTTTACCTGACCTAACGCATATAAAATACTAACACGCAAAATAAAATCACAGCCAAATGCGGCAGCCCAACCTCATCACTGAGCTTCAGAAGCCCAGTCAATGAAATCATCCTGCAGAAGGTCAATGCCAAGAGGGTCAGGTGCACCTTCAGGGGCATGTTGTTCCGAAACAGCAGGACCATAACAGAGAAGGCCATCCGTTGGGTCCATGTTTCCCATACCTCTTCAGGGATTGGGACTTGAAGCATCCCTTCCTAAGTTAAACTTACAGGATGGGAAAATCTATTGGGAGGACATGGCCCCTAAGGTAACCTAGAGGAGTACCATGTTGGGCTTCTTAGGTTAAAACCAGGACTTCAAATTGGCTTGGAAACCTATTGGTGGCCAAGGTACTGGCACTATGTTATAATTGTGGGTCTCCCCTGCCAGCAGCTTGGCCATTGCATTCTGTATCTAAAGCTGCAGCTATAACTTTTGAGTCATCTTCAAAGGGAGACCCATATCAAGTGTGTTGCAGTAATCTAAATGCATAGCAATAAAGGCCTGAGTCACCATCTCCCAGGCTTCCCAGACCAGGAAGGCTTGCAACTGGTGCCCCAGCCTAAATTGGACAAAGCCTCCTTTGGCAAGGTCTTCATCTGATGCTCTAACAGGAGCTGTAAGTCCAGGAGAACCCCCAAGTTATAGCCCCATTCCTTAAGGGGAAGTGCAATCCTATCCAGACCTATCCCCAGAATCAAGCCAAGTTATTTTGAGATAAACAATATCCCTATTTTGCTGGGATTCACTATAAGTTTATTTTGTCCCAATCAGTCCCTTGCAGTCTCCAGATTCCAGATAAGGATCTCCATGGCATTTCCAATCCAGCCTGGGATGGGGATATAGAAGGGAGTATCATCAGTAGAGTGATGATGCCTCGCTCCAAAGTGAAGGATGTCCTCTCCCACTGGTTTCATATAGAGAGGCAGGTTAATTTCCTAGCTTAATTTAACCAGCCCATGTTTTGAGCTTCCAAATCGCTGATCTGCTTTCACTTTTCATCTGTGCTGCACGTGCTCCCTAAAGGCAGTAGCCTCTTGAGATGGAACAAAAATTGTAATTATGGTAAGTCTCAAGTACAGTTGCAAATATAAAGACAGAGGGCAAAAACAGACAGACATAGAGCTAAAATGAAACATCAAGTAAGGTTTATATTTTTATTTATTTTATTTTATTTTATTTTATTTATTTTCTATCCTGCCTTTATTATTTTCATAAATTCAAGGCAGTGAACATACCAAATACTCCTTCCTTCTATTTTCCCCACAACAGCAACCCTGTGAGGTGAGTTGGGCTGAGAGGGAGGGACTGGCCCAAGGGCACCCAGTCGGCTCTCGTGCCCAAGGCGGGACTAGAACTCTCGTACCACGCCTGATTGGCTCTTGGGCTGAGAGAGAGGGACTGGCCCAAGGTCACCCAGCCGGCTTTCCTGCCTAAGGCAGGACTAGAGCTCACAGCCTCCTGGTTTCTAGCCGATATATAAATGTCTTTGCCAACCACTGAAAGGCTGTCAGAGGCAAGGAGTTTTATAGTTTAGATGCAGCCCCCAAAAGACCCTTTCTGTTGCCTCCATCAACCAGGCCTCCTTCACAGTTGGGACACAGAGAGGAACATCATTATCAATGCTGGACTGACAAATAGTAGTTATTTATTTTGTCACTTCATCATTGTTGTCTTATTATAATGCTTTCTTTGTCATCTCTTGTGGAGATGGGATGCTATGTAAATCAAATAAATGTTCAGAATAAAATCAGCTTCACTGGAACAAGCTTCCAGTTGCGGTGATAGACAAATGCAACCAAAATCTTTTTCATTGCACCAAGTACCATCCCAGCTCCCTCCAACCTAATACCACCTTATGTGTTGGATTTCAACTCCCATAATTTTCCACCCAGCCTGGGCTTTGGTTGGGGATCGTGGAACTTAAGGTCCAACGTATCTAGAGAACGATGGTGAGAGAAACTGGTCTAGGAGAGGAGAGAATGTGCAGCACAGATTTGTGGGAAATTCGTTTTCATACGGTCCGTTTCGATATCCTGAAAGTGTCTTATGTCCCTGTTGTGTTGCAGATGGAGCTGGAGTCACTGGGGCCATCCACCCCTTCAGTGATTCATGATGAAAATGGGAACGTGATTGACAGCAGAGAAGGAGAACCCATTCAGTTTATATTTGAAGAGATTTCCTGGCAGAGAGAAATAAGCTGGGAAGAAGCATCTGGGAAACTGGAAGTGGTCATGTATCCATTTAAGAAAGTATGAAAAGAGCCAGACATCCCCTTAAATGTGATTAAATAATTAAGCCGATGCTCCAAGGAGGGACAGTTAAACTAATACACCTATGCAGGCCAATTTAGTGCTTGTGAAAGTGAGTTGGCTTTGCATTTGATAACCTGCTGACAAAACAAGCAGCTGTTTTATCCAAAACTCAGATAGGTTAAATAAATACATAGTACATTTTTTGATACATGCTTGGAAATACTGGTTGAAGTCCCAGTGGAATTGGGATCTCTTAGTATAGCTGGAGCTCTAATTGGCTGCATCGTCCCTCCTTCCCCTTATCTTAAGTCCCTGATGCCATTTTGAAAGAGGCAAGTGATAGAAATATTTCTAAGAGCTTCTTATCAGCAGGGAACACAAAGGCTGTGTGTAACTCAGGAACTTGAAAGATTGAGTGAATTTATAGCCTGAAGTATTCAGTATTATCCAGTAACAGACAGAGCTGTCCCTCCACTGAACTAGAAAAAGACTGGGAGAAAAAGAAGTTAAAATGAAAGCTGGGGGAACTTGAAAAATTCAGTCATTTTAAGACATTTGTGTGTGCTTGGCTCTTAAGACGAGAGAACGCAAGTTCTTTTGGCTCAAGGACTACATCAGGCTTTGTGCCAGATAGATGGAGCAGTTCAAAAGTGGGTGGGCCAGGACCTGATTTTGGGGTGTGGTTGGGATTTGTAAGGGGTGAAATGGGCACCGGAAGTCTCTGCAAGGCTTAGGTACCCTCGTTACCCTTTAACACACACCCCAACCCCCAAGCACACACAAAGGGCTGCCAGTTTTGGCCCCACTCACTCAAGAGGAGTCCTAAGGATTGCAGAGAAGATAATAGGATCCTACAGGGCACAGTTTTGCATGCTTGTCTTAAGAAGATTGGATTTCCTGTAAGAAAGCTGATAATAGCAAGATTGGCCAACTTACAGGTTTGTGTGTAATGCCAGATCTCTGGTTAACTGGAAATATCTGACTTCCTGCTTAATATTACTTGCGAGAACATAATTGACATTCGAGCAGTTATGTAAATAGCCACCTTCTCGACACCTAACCTGCCTTACCTGCATTTAGAAGCAGGATTGGGACTAGTTAGTACCTGAACAGGAAACCACAAGGAAAATACCATGATTGTGGGCTAAGATGGGAAGTTGAGAAAGATCCCAGAAAAAGGCACCGATAAAGTAAGTTATGCACTGCTGCCAAGAAAACACTGAATGTTCCCAGGAGCTGAGTTTGATTCAAAGGTATCTTTCCCTTTAAGTAGTGGAGCAAGTGAAGCCTATGCAACCTCAGGGGCTCTCTCTCTCATCTGTGGTCTTGGGAAAAAAAGTCTCCTCCCTGAAGATGCTGTCTTCATTGTTCAAAGGAAGCTCCCTTTGAAATGCAAATAAGCGTCAATCAACAGCTTTGGAGATGTGATTTTTGTCATAGCCCTGATTGGAGGAGGAAGACATCACAAAAGAGTTCAGCCGTAAAACCCTTGCTCAGAAACAGAAACGGCGCATAAGACAGCTGGTGTGACTTATCTCAGATGTTCTGTAGCTTGGGGGAACTTACTGCATTATATGAGGAAAGCCCTTTTTTCCCCCAGTTGTGTATTATATAGGGCACTGTGGCCAATCGGGAACGTTCTGTATGTCTGTATTTCGAATATACTTTAAAGAACAGAAGACTTAACATTTTAGCATTCGTAACAACTAATAGATGAGCCAGACATCCCAAATTATGGGTGCATTGAGTTCCTCATTTTGTTTTCAGGTGTCCTACTTTCCCTTTACTCAAGCTTTTGAACGAGCTGAGTCTGAGGGTAAACTTGTTCATTCCATACTCTTGTGGGGCGCCCTGGATGATCAGTCATGCTGAGGTAAGGGCTGAATTTGACACTGGGGTGTTTTTAAAAGGAGTTTATCAGGAAGTCCAAGGTATCTTTTCCCCCTCCTCAAGATAGAAATGCTAGAGGTGGTTAGTGAGAATATTAATAGCATTTGAGCTAAGCGTAATCTGTTTGTTGTTTCAATAGCCCAACTTTTAACTCAATAGCTTATGAAACCCACATTTTGCAAGGCCTCTATAAAGGTGCTTTTATTTGTTAAGGATCTTGTGCTAGGTTGATCTTACATAAAATCTCAATGAGATGCTGTATGTATGAGTCTAGGCTTTAGTCTGATGTGCTTATATTGAGCAAAAGGAAGCACTGGTCTGAGGAGCCTACAGGGTAAATTGAGACCAGGCATGATGTAAAAGATGTGAATAGAGGTAGGAAAAGGAGATGCAAGGATAGAAGGGCATACTTTCAAGCAATTAAAAAACAAACCACATTTTGGCAAAGCATTATGTTTTAACTCAGTCTGCGTATTATCTCTCATCTACTTCTACTGCCTCCTTTCTGCTTCTCTTGGAAGCCACTAATATAATACTGAACGCCAAGCCCTGGTATGATCCTGACTTGGCTCCAAACTGCCCAACTAAGCCAATTCAGAATGACTTGCATTAAGGCAATCTGAATGCCATCCCCCTACCGGGCATATAAAGAACCTCGCCTAGGGGCCTTCTGACTATGCCCACTCACTCCTAGATTCTTGAGCTCTTAAATACCCAAGCCAGTGGGTTTGCAGCAGGACCAACATAATAGATATTCCAGGAGATGGAAGTGATAAGTGGGGACCGATTATTACCATTTAACCTGGAGATTCAGAAATCTGCTCCTAAATGGTCATATGTTCATCTAAAGATTTTGCTAACCTCTTTTGTTCCTCCTCTTTGACAGGTTCAGGGCGAACTCTCCGGGAAACAGTCCTGGAAAGTTCGCCCATCCTCGCATTCCTGAATGAGAGTTTCATCAGTACCTGGTCATTGGTGAAGGAGCTGGAAGATTTACAAGTAAGCTTCTACTTAAATTCAAGAGTAGGACGAGATGGGATGGGTAGCTTGAACAACATCTGGAAGACAATATGGTGCACCAGAATAAACAAGAAGCAAACAATTAGGAAATACTATAATAATCTGCAATAGCCTTTCATGGTTTTTTAGATCTTGATGCAAATGTAGACTTTAATCTCATTTTTGACTAAGATTTGTTTCTATTTGAACCCAATGAAGGGCACCTTACTAGCATAAGAAATGTTACATGTGAACATCTTTTCCACAGGGTAGACGGGAGGACAAGATCAACAGCAAACTTGCAGACCTGCATCTTGAAAAGTATAACTTTCCTGTGGAGATTATGATCTGCCTGCCCAATGGCACCGTGGTAAGATTCTCCACTCTGTTGGATCTTTTCAATCACTTCTTGTCTGTCTTGTATTTTTCTAAACCATGGAATCTTTTGGAATAATACTGTAGTTGCTTTGCTCTGACTTACTTGCAATAAGAACTGAACCTCTCTTGTACAGTTCTCCATCTCTGAGCCACAATCAAATCATTTGGAGCAATGCAGTGTTCCTGCAGCACTAAAGCACAGGAAGAATATTTTCTAATTGTTGTTCTTTCTGTTCCAAGGGCTCTGAAATCAGGATTTACAAAGCATCTCTAGGGTGGTAAAAGTTGCTTGTCTTCAAAAATATCTGCACATGCTCTTAGTGGACATGAAAATGGCAAGTTCTTGGGCAGAGGCATGGCGCACACACACTCAGAACCACTTAAGCATTGGGGTGGATTCAAGTGGGGAAATTAGCTGAAACATTCACAGAACTCCAGCTTGAAGCAGGGAAGATCTATCACAAATATTCACGGAAACATCCATTTCAAATTAAAGATGTATTAGAATATTTACTATTATGACTCTAGATATTATTAACAGCAGCAAAAAGGTAGATGTTTGGTCATGCATGGGAGATTGAACTGTATGAATATATATGCAAATAGTATCTGCTAGACAACCCGTGACCCGTTGGATCATCGATTCAGAGATATTTCCTTACCAGATTCCTCAGTGCCTTCAACAATGGCAGAGCTTCTAATGTATTGGAAAAGTCCTTAAAAATTCAGGGAGAGATGCGTCTGCCTTGAAAGTAGCCAGTGTTAAACTGTATAGCACCGTCAAACGTTGGGAGTTCACCAATGTTTTGGAAATTTTTAATGAAGTCATAAAATGTTTTATGATAATTTTTATGTCATAAAATGTTTTATAAAATTTGCCAGATTTCTAATCCATGGGAGTCACTGGGCCCTGGACTTTGGATGTATTCTGTAAGTTACCCCATTTGAGGTACCTTGGTTGAAAACGTTTTGCCCTATGATGCACCATTTCACCCAGTTGAAGGTTATGGACACGAGAGTTGTATATAGATAAATATATCCATGCACCAGGGACATCCATGGGGGAAGGGTAAAAAAGTCAAGATGGCAGCCTTGGCCACATGATCAAAGCCCCACCCCTTTGTATGTGTCATACTGTGCATTAAAAAGGGCAGAGCTTTGATTGTGGCCATCGTCTTGACTTTTTTGAACCCCCTGTGGACACTTCTGCTACATGCATGCACACCATAATCTTGTAGTACAGAATAAACCTACAAAGAGAAACACACAATTTATTGACCTGACAATTATTGGATAATATTAAGTATCAGATTCAATCTAGGATCTACATGGTCTTGTAACAGAGCAGTTCCAGCCAGTATGAGCAGTATCACTCTGTTCATTAGGCTAACTATCTTTCCTCATCAACAGAGAGGATGGAACAACTGATCTTAAAATAGCTTACTCTAATATATGAAAGCAGACCCACCTTGTCATTGCCATGGGGCAGTGCCTAAAATTGTATGTGTTTAACAACCACTAACTGACCACTGTTCTCTAACTTTCCTTTAGACCGATATTTCTCAATCTTGGCAACTTTTAAGCTGTATGGACCAACTCCCAGAATTCCCCAACTAGCCATGCTGGCTGGGGTATTCTGGGAGTTGAAGTCCACACATCTTCAAGTTGCCAAGGCTGAGAAACACTGCTTTAGACTGCATCACTTAAAATCTGGCATTGGCCACTGTTTTTAAAGGCAAAGCATCATCCGCCAGATTTGAATGGCAGAATGCCTCCTTTCTGATCAGATAGATCCAAGCAAGGCAGCCCTCGGCCTCCCTCACCTTCCGTGGCTGCGGGGGGGGAAACAAGAATCATCCTCAGGCGGTTGGACCCATTTCCTTGGTTTGTTTTGCAGGTTCACCACATTAATGCCAACTATTTCCTGGATATTACTTCTATGAAGCCTGAAGAAATTGAGAGCAGCATCTTTAGTTTCTCCTCTGGTTTTGAAGACCCCTCAACAGCAACTTACCTCCAGTTCTTGAAGGAAGGACTTCAGAAGGCAAAACCATTCCTGCAGCCCTAACATCAAAAAGCCAGCAGACGCCCTCATGCTGATCAAACACGATAACAGTCCTTACGTCTTGGGTTCCCAGACTCAGGCCTAACCCAGTACTGTTAAGCAAATAGTTCTATGTAAATGAAAACTCTCCAAAGCAGGAAGTGTTCCTTGGCAGTATGAAGGTCTGATACCTGAATGTTCAGGAAGCTGCCCGGTTCTCTCTCTCAGAGGTAAATTGTGGGGTTACTCTGAAACTAGCTGTCAAGCTGCAGGAGGTCAAGCTTGGGAGACAGTGTGGTGCAAAGTGGGGAGACTGATTCTGAGGCTGCGGTGTGGTACCAGCAGGTCAAATTTCTGACTCCTTTGGCACAGTTCTCAGTTAAAACCTGGCGTGTTGCCTCCTGAATGGGGTGCCACCATTCCTGCATCAGACTAGTCCCTTCCAGGATCCTGAATCTATAGCATATAGTCACAGCTTTACACTTTAGAATTCTTACGTTGCAAAGTGCTCTTTGGTGTCAGAGGACCTCAGGAAGTCATATGTATCTTGAAATTCAGAAACACCAGGCAGGACCTGTATACAGGTAGTCCTCGATTTACAGCCATTCATTTAGCAGCTGTTCGAAGTTACCACGGTGCTGGGAAAAGGGACTTATGACTGGTTCTTACACTTCTGATGGTTGCAGCATCCCTGCAATCACGTGATCAAAATTCAGGTGCTTGGCAACTGGCATATACAGTATTTACAATGGTTGCAGCATCCCAGGGGCACATGATCACCATTTGCAACCTTCCCAGCCAGCTTCTGACAAAGTCAATGGGGGAAGCTGGATTCACTTAACAACCATGTGATTCACTTAATGACTGGTGATTCGCTGAACAACCACAGCAAAAATGTAAAACTGGGCATGACTCACTTAACAACTGCCTTGCTTAGCAACAGAAGTTCCTGTCCCGATTGCGGTTGCAAGTCGAGGACTAGCTGTATGTGTGTCACTTGCTGATGCTTGCAGGATCCCTTTGTTTGATGCTGTTACGTGGATCTTCCTTTAACTCCCTTAAACCAGAGTTCCTCAACTTATTACCCTCCAAGGTGCTTCAAAAATAGTTCCCAGGACAATACCCTCTTGGCTGAGAATTCTGGGAGCTGTAGTCTCATCCACAAACATTACCTCAGGCCATCAAACCCTCCAAACTCTCCCTGTCTATTCCTCTGGAGCCAGATTTAGTCCCGAATCCTCCATTTATTGACCTTTGCCACCACCTCAAGAAAATCTTGCACTGCGTAAAGCACATACAATATGTGAACTGCTTTCCCAGAGATCACATGCTCTCCAACATCAAGCATTTGGAAGTGCTTACTAATGTTTTCTGTCACAAAGAGAGATCCCCCAATCACAGGAATTTAACATTGCCACAATTGTAGATATCCCCTCAGTTGTGAGATGGTCTTCAAAATGGGGTTGCACGACATGGTGTTTTTTTTTTTTCTCCCTTCTCTACTATGTGTTGCTCTGCCCATTTATTTAAGTTGCTTGATTGGGGAAAGAGACATTTGAATTCAACTGAGAACAGGATCATTCAGAGATAAGCAATATATGCCATAACACAAAAGAAATTATATTTTCATTATCTCCTGATAATCCCATGATAGTTACTTTGCCTTGTTCATAGAATTTTACGCTAGACCCCAAATCATGTCTCTTATTTTTAATTCTTTTACCATGGTCTTTTTCTAGGATTTGTTTGGGTGTTAGGTTTTGGGGTTTTGTTACTGGAAAAGAAAATCTATAGAAGATGCAATAGCTTGTAGAAGGTATTTTGGGAATGAAGTAAGATTTATATCCTTATTGGGCTTGTTTTTAAATAATGGAAAAGTAAGCTAGTATTTTTATAAATTAACGTGTTCAATTTCTAATGTAGGCACTCTGGGTGGTCGAGCCACCATCTGGATTGAAATCAACACACTGTAAAAAACCAAATTTCTTTTAAAAGTTTGATTAAAGTTACAAAAGGACCTACAAGTATTAAGCCTACCACATCACATATGCTCTGAAGGCACTTACAAAATCTTTCACATAGATGCAGCATGTTATCAAGAATGTGATGACTATGGCTGGCCTCAGTTTACAAGCAGCAGCAACCTTTGCACGCTTTTATTTTTGTTTAAAAAGCCTATTATTATTATTTAAATGTTGCATAATCTAGGTCTTCGTTCCCATATGGTAGTTTGCTCTTGTTCATCTCTTGATAGTCTTTAATCTATACCATTCTTGAGATCCTCCTCCTCTTCCCCTGAACTTTTGATCCATTTGGAACATTTCCATATATCCCTAATTCCCTTCTTGGGAGATTTTGTGATCATCATACTCTTTCTACCTGGTTCTGTGGTAGCCACCCTTTGTCTGTGAGTTCCCTTATGTGTCTGTAGCCCTGTATTAGCATCACATATGGAAGGAAACACATGAGGGTCAGTGAGCAGTCCCTTGTCTCTCCTAATCATTGGTGCCATTAGTGAAGAGATGGTCCCTGTTCTTACAGTGTGATTATCTGCAGTGGAAAGCCATAATGTTTGGCAGAATCCTGCCTTGTGAGATGGAACCCGACAAGTGCATAGCACCAGCTCAGATGGGTACAGCCACATCCATAGCTAGGCTGTGCCACAGTAGAGCTCTCATGGTTGAATTCCTATGTCACCCTAACTCAAAAGCAACCAACCAACCAACCTCGAATGGGTTCGCATATTGCTGAAATGGGGTTTGCTTCATATGCAAGCTCAACTGACGGTTTGCAAACCATGATTTATCTATGCATTCGCTTACATTGGCTTGTTCAGCAAACCAAAGATCGACAATATGTGAACTCAGCCTATGTGGCCAAGCATTATTATGTGAACCCAACTGTGTTAAACGAGAGCTTAGATTTCTAACATTTGTAACTCTAGCTATTGGTACTAACAATTGTTAGTAACAATAGCTATTGTGGCTTTCATCATGTATTTATTAATCTTTTAAAAATGTGCTCATGCTGATAAGTTACGTTCTGTGGCAGAGAAATCCCACAGGCGCATCAGTATTATACTTAATTGGTATTAATTCATGCATGTGAATATAATGTGGGGTTTTACTAAGCCAGTTTTTCTGTGCAAAGATTAGGGCAACAGCCAGAACAGCAGCTAATTTTATACCCGTGCAAATTAGAGGGAGCCTTATTTTAGAACACAGTGCTGCTGTCATGTCTTAATTTAAAAGGAACAGAGTGTGTCCACGTTAATTTTGTAAATCCAGAGAGTGTAGGTTTTTCCAGGACAAGGACCACACTTGGCCTAGGATTGGAATATTGGGAGCTGCATTCCCAAAAGTAGAGTGAAACTAGGATAAAAACCACATTTCATTTACATTTAAATGTAATTACCATTAAATATGGGTACTTGGGGAATACTTGTATTAATTACATTCGATTTTAAAAGAGCTTAGGGAGTCATGTACTAAGAATTTCCCCCTTTTGTCGCATAAAAATTGCAATTTAGTAATAATGTTTTGAAAGTCTCAGGGGGCCACAGGCAAGGTTTTAAGCCAGAGGCAGCATCAGGTTGTGCATCTCTTATACAAAAGAAGCATTCCTGAATGGCAAATGTTTGCGCCGGTTGCCAGACACTCAGATAGCCTTTTTTAGACATGGTGCTTTACCCAGAGTTAAGGCAATGGGACTGAGCAGACATTTAGTAAGGGACCCAGATGCCTTTACCCCAGGAAGTTCTCTTCCTTTGTGCAGGAATTACCCCACCCCAATATTTGAAAGACAGCAATTTATACCTTAACTTCCCAGACACTTTCTCCTGCTTGAATGTATGAAACTGGCTTATATTAAGAGACAGATCACGGGTTCTCTTTGTCAGTTCCCATGTATGAAAGCCAGAGCACATGTTTAATTCCCAGCATCTCCAGATAAGACTGGAAAAGCCGCTGCCTGAAACACTGGGAGCCCTTGACTGTTGACAGCTGTCACACTTATCCGTGGTGAACTGAACCTTGGATTATTCCTGGTTTGTACAACACATGGATTATGTCATACTGGCTTTGTACACTGCACACGCTGAGCCAGAAACAAGCCAAGCACATTTCAGCCTAATGTGTAGTCGGAATTTTACTAGTACCGGACTAAAGTGGGCCAATGATTTGACACTATAAAAGGCAGCCTTCTGCATTTCTGTGTACACAAACCAGTGTTAATGCTTCAAAATCTGAGTTGTTCTCTTGCTTTTCTACCCAAGAGTCATTACATGTAGATACTACTGACTAAATCTGGGATTTCAGGAATACAAAGCAGGGAGTCTTTAGTGCAAATGGACATTTACTCCTGTTGGCTGTTGAGATGAGCATTATGTAAGCTGTACAGGCACCTACTAGGTGTCCTTCACCCTGCTGCAAAACAGAATGCAGACTCTTAGTCCCACGTCTGCACACCCTTTTATCTCCTCATGTACACACCTTTGTATTTGACCATCACAGGTCTTGTAAGGCTTCATATTCTTGGAAGCTTCTGTGCATCTCCTACCTTACCCTCTGACTTTTACCCTACCAATTTGATCCTGATTTGCTGTAGCTTGTGCAAGCAAAAGGAAAATGAATGAATCAAAACAACTAATGTTCTTGAAGAAGGACCTTCTCTGGAAAGAGAGGCTGCCAACTTGTATCTGGACCAAGAATGTCATGAGTACGGATGGTGAGCAGGAGGGGGCCCCTATCCAGGGGGGAAAACGCATGTGTTTTCCCCCCTGGATAGGGGGCCCCTCCTGCTCACCATCCGTACTCATGACAAGTAAGTTCTACTAAGCTCAGTGGGATTTATTTTTGGACCATTATGGAAACACTAATGGGCACTTTGGGGTAACCATTTCATTTATTCTATTTTTGAGCCCTGGCTTTCTTAACAAAAACAAAAACCCAAGCCTTTTCTATTTATCTTGTCACTATAAATAGAATTTTATAGGTATTTTGATAACTTCAGAGAAGAAAATGGAAAAGTTGGTTTCCCTCCTTGCTCATCTGTTCTTTGTGAGGGCCTGACCTTAAATCAAGAATGGGTCAGGCTTGATTTCTGACAGTTGATTGCAGGAGGGGAAAAAAATCTTTATTGCTTTCTTCTCTTCCTTTTTTAACTATTCCTTTATAGATTTTATTTTATTTTTGCTAAGTGTTTTTTTTAAGGTGGTTTACTGTAAAAAACAAACCTTATTTGCATGCCTTCTGCTACAGCCTTTCCCAACTTAGCACCTTTCGTAGTTTTTGGAGATGATGACAGTTGTAATCCAAGTCTTCAAGAATGGTCAGGTCTGGGAAAGGTGCTGTACAACACTGTGAATGTTTCAGATCTAATCAGTGTTACTATTCATAAAATTGTATTAGAATAGCTATGTCTATTATTAAAAATAGACAGATTTTTAAAAATGACTGTAAGAGGTCTGTAGAACGAGATGAGGTCAAAATGTTCCCATCACAGAACTTACAGAGAGAGTTCCAATATCCAAACAAACTGTTTATTTTTTAGTTAGAAAGTTTCGGCTTCAAAACATTTAACGTTTTACAGACCTCTATTTGTTACTGAATACTGAAGAAATATTAAGGAAAAAATAAGGAAACGTCAATAAATGCGCTGGTCAATGAATTTTTAAACAGCTCTATATTTTTTAAAATTTAACTTCTCATAATTCATATGCATATGTGGTCTGAACCAGTGGTCCTATTCTTTCTTCAGATCCCAAGTGTGGTCTGTCCGTTTCGAAACTGAACTGACGTATTTGACTATATGATCATAATTTCAGACCTCACTTGCTAAATTTGCACAGTGCAGATTTATTTATAACACTGTACTCCCAGTTTGACCGCCATAGCCCAGTGTTATAGCGAAGCATCATGGATTTATTCTTGTATAGAACGTTGCCAGCATTGCTGCTTGTAGCGGCACACCTCACTCTTTTGCAATAATAAAAATTGGGAAAACCAAACCAATATGTTTTTGTATTTGGTGTCATGGCAATACACTGTATATTTGAAAAGTGAAAGGAAACAGCAAAATGAAACAACTAATCTGTAGGTGGAACACTGAAACAGTTGAGTGGGTAGCATTTCTTCAACCTGCTGGTAGGGAAAACCAATTTAAGAATTTTCTGATGTAAACAGAGGCTGCTAACCATTCTTTTGCAGTAATTAATTGCACAGAGTTGGCTTTTTAAACAAGTACATTGAAACGGGGGGTTTTCACACTTTTTCAGGCCGCAGAACCTGTTAATTAAAAAAAAAAAATCCCTGAACCCTTGATCAAGAAGCAAAGCTCTAGTGATAGAAACTGGCTGTTTTTCCCCCTTAGTTTCTCACAGAACCCCATGAAGTTGTGGGGAACATGGTTTGAAAACCCGGCATTAAACCATGGAATGATTAGCTGGAATCTGAAAGGGTTGAGCCTTGCAGCCTTGTTCTGACCCCGGTCTGTGCACATGTGAATTAAGCTATGACACCTATCCAAGCCAGAGTGACAAAGGTACATCTGGGGTTTTTTTTGGCTTTGTAGCCTACTGTAATCCTGTTCAGGTTTATTCAGCAATTGGCCTTACATAGTTTATTGGATCAAAGTTACTGTGACCAACATTTTTCAGCGCGCACATTATTTTCCCTAGGTCTCATAATGTAAATTTGCAGCACTGAAAATAACTAAGCAAGTAATGTTGCTTTGCCCAATAAAGGAGATTCTTTGAGAAACAACCTGAGCTGTGTTTCTCAACCGTAGGCAACTTTAGGATGAGTGGACTTCAACTCCCAGAATTCCCCAGCCAGCCATGCTGGCTAGGGAATTCTGGGAGTTGAAGTCCACTCATCTTAAAGTTGCCAACGTTGAGAAGCGCTGTCCTAGAGTTAGTATCCTCTGGGGTGGGTAAGTTGACAAGTAGTTGTTACTTCCCCAGCAACTCTTCCCTGAGCAGCAGCTTTTCAGGTACACTCAGCATATGTTCTCTAAATTTGAGGTGTACCCACCTCTAGGTATCCATTAGAAATCAGGATGAAAAATCCAAAATATGCACTGCAACGGTACGCCAACCCTGGTCTTTTATGCTTGTGTCCCAAGGTTGGATGTCAGAACACAAGTCACAGGATCAACGCTGTGTTTTCAGACTGCGTATTCTGCAAAAGCCTGTTCACCAGCATTCACGGGGGGCGGGATTTATGGCAATGCATGAACATCCTGTTTCTCGTAAAACTAAGCTGCAGTTCCATGCTTACTTCCCTAGGAATCAGCTTCTCTGAAATGCATACATCGTCTGGAGAAACATTCCTGGATTCTGCGTTTTTAGGTGCCTTCACACAATGACTGAACTCAGACATGCCAACTCACATATTAGGCTGCGTGGGCTCAGCCACCGTCGTTTAAGAACCATGGCTGGTGACTCTCAGGCTGGGTTGGCAGGGCCCACTGTAACACTACATATTCTGGCTCTGTGCAATATACTGAACGTGCATTCATATAATACCCTCGTGTGGTACAGAGCGGTAGGTGGCAGTATTGCAACTGAAACTCTCCCCGAGTTCGATCCCAGCGGAAGCTGGATTCTCTCTCGGGTAGCCGGCTCAGGTCGACTCAGCCTTCCATCCTTCCGAGGTCGGCAAAATGTGTACCCAGCTTGCTTGCTGGGGAAGGCGACGACCGGGGAAGGCAGTGGCAAGCCACCCCGCTATGGTCTGCCAAGAAAACGTCGCGGTGTCCCCCCAAAGGGTCAGACGTGACTCGATGCTTGCACGGGGAACCTTTCACCTTTCATGCCACAAGAAAACCCAGCCGAGTAAAAAACATCCAAGCTCGGCACGCTGAGTTAGCTGATCCCGTGGAATGCGCTGAGCAAGCCCTGTTAATCGCTGCTTGTTCCAAGAACCGCGGTTAAGAAAACCCGTGATGTCAGGGCTATGTAGCCAGCCGGGGCTCCCTGCAGATGCTCGGCGCCTCCCCTCCGGCCAGGCGCGAGGCTCCGAGGCTGCGCTGCAGGAGTCACCACGCGCCCCGAGGATGCCCTCCGGCGCTTTCGTCGCCCGGGAGAGGGGCGGGGCTGGGGGGCGTCACGCATCGTCCCTCCTTGCGCATGCGCCAGGAGGCGAGAGGGGGCGATGCCGGGGGGTCGCTGTTGCCAAGCGGAAGGACAACCCGGGAGCGCCGGGAAGCGGCCTTCGCGTTTGGCGACGCGGGTCGTCGGGAGTGCTTTCCGCGTCCGGGTCGTCTTCGCTGAGCGGCGGGGGACTCGGCCCGGCCTGACGGGGGAGCGGTGCTGGCAGCGCGGGTGGGGACCCAGAAGCGTGTCAGGGGAACGTGTGAAAGGGCGTTGGGAGGGGCTGCTTGAGGGTAGGGGGGAGTAACGGGGACTCTCTTTCTCCCCGTCTTACTTTACCAGCCTCCTAGGCCCAACCTCTGGGGCTGGCAAGCAATCAGAAGAGAGGGCTCCTGAGCTGGTGCAGAGTGCTGTCCTGCTCCCCCCGCCCTGTTTTGTAGAGGCTTTCGGAGGGGGTTCCGGTTACTCTCCGCAGCAAAATCAATAAATGCGGCTGGGGAGGATCGTGGAGCTGCTGCGGCGAAAGAAGGTCTGCTGCTTCCCACAGACGGTGGGGCTGCAACTCCCATCCTCCCCACCCGGCTCCAGCTAGCGTGTGGCCCGTTAGTCCGGGAAAGCTTTTTAACCCATGTACCTGTCCGCAGGTTTGCTACAAGATTCTCCTTTATTGTCATTATTTTTAAAATTCTCTCTCTCCATCTCTTTCCTCCCCCACAAAAAGAACCCCAAATTAGATGCTTAGGAGAGGCAGAGCTTCTAAATTGGAGACTCGGGAGTCAGCATCCGTTTTGTTTCCACCTAGACGGTCCTGGGAGAAACGTTTTACCTTGGTTTTTCATTTGTTAAAAATAATCAGGAATTTTGTCCCTGCATCCAACTGGCTCCCACCATGTTTAAAAGAACTTGCTCCCTGATGAAGGGTGAATAGATTGTATCCTGCTTCTTGTCATTAAAAATTCTTATGTAGATTTTTTATAATTGTTTACTCAAGCTTTTAAAGCTCATTGCATTAGGAAGATTAGGCTTTAAAGGTGTTTATGATTTAGACTGTGGTGCTATAATGAGTAATGTGTTAATCCTTAAAATCTCCTTTGGTTCTCTCATTTTGCTGCGTGGTGAAGTCGCATTATGAGACCAGAAAGAGTATTATGGGGTGGGATATGTCTAGAGCAATATTTGTAGAAAGTGGAAAATTGATGATAAGTTATTACCTTTGTAACTTTTTAGGACAAAGTTTTCTACAGCTACTCTTTTTCTTTTTTTTGACAGTTCTTAAGTTTCCCACAGAGAGCAAGCTGTTGACTCCACAGTTTGTTACATGGAAGAGGCTTCAAAAGAATACAGTGGGTTTTATTTTCAAGTAAGTGTACTATGATGGCAAGTTTTTTTTTCCCCCTTAAATGAAAATACTGGTGATTGGAGCAGCTTTTTTTTGTTTGTTTTCAGAATGCTTAACCCTGAGACATGGTTATTGGCTTTTTTTCTGGATTGAAATTGAGGCCCATTTTCTCTGTTGTCTCCCCAAACTACAGACGGTGATGCTTGTAACATCAATGTGAATAGTTACTCAAGAATTAGTTCTAGTATTGTATTCTAGTTTTAGTCTGCTCATTCAGGGGCTCTGGAGTAGGGCTTTGTTCTCTGAGTAGCGGAAATCGCTTATGTCCATCAGCTGTAGCTTAGAGTGCCTCAGCCATGCTGGTATTGTTAACAATGACGCTACATATATTTTGGCTGAATAGAAGGGAAAAAGCTACAGGGGGCCTCCCATCTCCAAGATGTGCACTGGTACATTCAATGTGGTAGCTTAGGTTTTCAAAGCATATCAGCTCTTTTCTTGGTTCAGTTTGTGAATTTGTAATAATAAGCAGATCTCTGTGTGTGTGTTTATTGATTTATCTGTTATGCTTATTTCTTTTAAATTGTAAATGCCTCCCATTCTCTTTTTGTGACTTTGCTTAGCCAGCTAACAAATCTGTCAGTGTTCCATATAACAATTAAAAGCATTCCAAAATTCTTGATGTATAAAACTCTAACATATCCCATCTTCTGAAAATTATTTTTGAGTGAATAACATTTGGGGGTGGGAATTTTAGTACATCTCTTCACCTTGTAGGTATAAGAAAACTCCCTGCCCCACCCAAATCTTTTCTTTTGTATTTAGCTACCTCACCATTGAACTGCTGTCTTTTGTCCTCAACTTCACACAACACAGTTAACTAGGTCAGTTATAAATCTTTAATTAGTTTTAACCTTGGTTAATATTTGGGGGAAGTGACAGGAACCTATCCTGCTTTGTTAATTTATTATTTGATATTATGGCAATCCAGAAAGTAGGTTGATTCAGTAAGCAGGCTAAGTGTATTATGTGAACACACCCAGTGGATATTCCTAAGATTATGGGAGGAAAGAAACAGGAACTTTGCCATTTGCTACTTTCCTTTGTCTTAAGTCAGCCCTCCCCAACTGATGCCCCCAAGAACTTTTGGCTATTAATTTCAGCCAAACAGATATGCAAGGCATCTGACTGACACAACTAATCTAACTGGAGATAATTTGTAATTTTGTTGGTATACAGTCTTTCCAAGTTTGGAGTGTTATATAAAATGAAGTACAGGTAGTCCTCCACTTACAACCATTCGTTCGGTGACCATTCAAAGTTATGATGGCGCTGAACAAATGGTGGTTACAATCAGTCTTTGGAGTTCCAGCCAACCCAGCACCCCCATGATCACGTGATCGCGATCTGGACACTTGGCAACTGGCTTGCACTTACGACCGGTTGCAGCGCCCTGCAATCACATGATCGCCATTTGTGACCTTCCCTGCCGGCTTCCCCAGAAAGTCAATGGGGAACCCAGCAGGGGAGGTTGCAAGTCGCTGGGGTGAGTCTTCCCCACCTGCACCCCCCCATCCCCCCTGCACTCATGCTGCACCAGTCACTTGCCCACCCCCACACATCCTCACTGTGCCCCCCACCCCTTGCGCACCCTTGCACACCCTCCCCAAGCCACACCTCCCTTTCACTCTTGCACACCGTCCCCGAGCCTCTCCGCACTTCCCTGCCACTCACGCACCCTCCCCAAGCTTCACTGTGCCTACCCCACACCTCCGCACCCACCTGCTCCCTCCCTTGCCCAGCAGCAGCCACCCCAAACCTTGCTGTACTCAATTCATGCTGCCCCAACTTGCAACTTTATGCCGGCTTCCCCACTGACTTTGGTTGTGGGAAGTCAGCAGGAAGTTGCAAGAGGGTCCTCGCCTAACGATGGCTGTGATTCAGTTAACGACAGCAGTTGGGACTGCAGGGATTGCCTTAACTAAGCAACACAGTCATACTTTACAACCGCATCGTTTAGCAATGGGAATTCCAGTCCCAATTGCTGTCAAAACTCAACAGCAGTTGGGACCAGAATTTCTGTTGCTAAGCGATGCAGTCATAAAATGCAATGTCACATGTCTGCATCACCTAGCGATGGCAATCCCGGCAGTCCTGGTTGCTGTCGTAACCCCAGGACCACATGGGTCATTAAGCGGGAAGAGGCGGCAGGAGTACTGGGCAAACAGGCCAGCAGGTGAGAGCTGCAGGCAAGAGCTACAGGCGGGGGAATGGGTGCCACAGGGGGCGCTAGGGAGTGTGGGCAGGTGCACGGGTACCATGGGTAGGTGCTAGGTAGTGTGGGCGGGTGCCATGGGGTGTGTATGGCTGCCATTGGTAAGGGAATGCAGGTCAGTGGATGAAGACTTGTCGGGAGCAATTTGTGACCTCCTGCTGGCTTCCCCATTGACCTTGCTCATGGGAAGCTGGCAGGGAATGTTGGAAATTGCGATCATGTCACCATGGCTTGCTGTGATATAATTGCGAGCCAGGTGCCAAGTGCCTGGATCGCAATCATGTGGCTACGGAGACACTGTGACAGCCAGAACTCCAAGGACCATCGTAAGTCCCCCTCATTCAGGGCCGTCGTAACTTTGAATGGTCACTGAACAAGTGGTCATAACTCGAGTTTTACCTGGTACTCTTGTTGTAACTCTCATCTCCCTTGTATTCCTCCCCCCAAATCAGGCAGTAGTCATGATAAATCTGGGTTCATTTGGTGCCATAAGTTGTAGGGGAATATTGGCTGCTTTAGTGAAGATCACATGGATTTCCTAGGGTTATTTTTTCCTAAAATGATTTTCCATATTCTTTTCTGTTCAAAAGTAAAACCCTCAAGTAACTAACTTTCCTAAAGTAATATTTGAGCAACAATAAAGAAAACTGCATAATTATGTCCGTGTAGTCACTAAGAGTTGGTCTTGACTCAAGCAATCTTTCTCTTTCCCTAATTTAAAATAAAAGTAGAAAGTAAGGGGGGGGGTTACATGATTACATTCTATAAACTGAATTCCACCACTGGTAGCGGTCTGAAAGAGGAGGACAGAGCAATCACAGTAGTTTTGAGACACAGAGCATAACGCCACCTCCACCAGACCAAAGCATTTGGGCCCGTTTACGGTGGTGGAGCTAATTGCAGAATCTCTAAAATAAATTCACAAAATGTCTTCTGTTTTTTTTTTTTAATTATGTATTTGCTAATAATGTGTTTTGCTCATTTCTGCTCCAGGGGAATGTGTCTTTGCGTTATGCATCATAAACTTTGTGTGTGGACTTTTGAAAAAAAATAATTTTTTCCCTTGATTTTTAGGGAAGCTTATACAGTACGACTGGACCAGTGTTGATTTCTGTCAAAATTGGTATTGGGGCAAAAACTCTGGTTTTCCATTCCATGCGTCTCACCTCCAGAAAGATACTTTGGCCTTATATTATCAGTGTAAGCTGAGCCAAACAGAAGTGCCTTATTTTTTTCCAGCTAAATCAGCCCCTGAGTTGTCTTGAGCATTAACTTTTAATCTCTGCTGTGCCTTGTTGCTACTGATCTTGTTAAATCCCTCTTTGGCTTCCCTCTTCCTCCACAGAGCTCCGTCTTCAGCATAGAGACCTGTGTCTGCATTCTACGTGACGTGTGAACTGAGGATAGATAAGCACTAATTCTATTTATGCCTCTAAGTGACTTGTCAAGAAACTCTTGCTATCAAGAATAGTTGTCCTAGGCTGGCTGATGGTGGCGCCAGGAACAGCTCATGTCGAACTCTTGACCTTGGCTTTGTGTGGTAGAGGCAGCGATGGGAGGATTAGCTCTGTAGGACATCTCAGACAATCGGGTTGCTTTCTTTTTTCTGAAGATTGCCATGACTAACAGGAACTGTAGGAATCTAGCTTAACAGAATGGGAGTTGGCTAGCTTAGTTGGCTAGCTTAATGTTCTAGTTAAACCTGGTGTTTGTTTCTTTTTTTCATAGTTTGCTTTTCCCCCTTGCGAACTTCTACACTAGACTTGCTAGCACTTGATACCTGTTTTTTTTCTTTCATTCTTACTATTTTCCTTATGACTCAAATTGTTTCAGGTTTTTCTGAGAGAGCTGCTTCTTCACTCGTCTTCTCTTTTTTGTCTCCTTAATATAGATTATTTTTTTCCTTTAATTTATGTGTCTTTTTATTTCCAGTTCAGTGAAATGTTGGGGCAGGTGGGAATAACATAAAGAAGCTTGGGACTCTCTCTCTCCATTAGCAGGATAACTTTCCAAAAACTGAGTAGAGCAGGACCAAATCTGGTATGGGAAGAAACTTATCAAAAGAAGGTTGAGTTTAGAAACATCAGCTGGCTAAGCAGAAAAACATACCAGAAAAAAATGTATTCTTATGAGCAATGTTTCTCAACCTTGGCAACTTGAAGCTGGGTGGACTTCAACTCCCAGAATTCCCTAGCCAGCATGGGAGTTGAAGTCCACCCAGCTTCAAGTTGCCAAGGTTGAGAAACACTGCTTATGAGAGAGGCAATTGGGCAGCTGCTTGAAATGTTGCTGACTTCACCATTCTAAGCCCGCCTCCTTCCTGGTCACATGACCCAGAGCATTGTTGTTGTTAAGGGGCTAGGAGGAATTGCAGGAGCCATTTTCCCTACCTTGTTTTAAGTCTTGTGTGACCCAAGGTTGTTGACCGATTTTATTTTCAACTTTGGAATAGCACAAGAGACAACTTTATAAATGATGGCGGTATTACTACTCCCTGCAACACTTGTGCAGAATGCTTTACTATCCTTATATTTCTTAGGTCAGTTTTACCCATGGAGGCTGAGAAGTTTGGGAATTTATAGTTCTAGCACATTGGCTAGGTACCCAAACAGGGAAAGGATGTTCCCTTTTTAAACATGGAAGTCTAAGCTTGTTAGCTTCTTGCTGATTTGATAGCTGTATGAGCATTTGAACCTATAATAATTGCATCATTAAGTTCTTTGGTCAGAACTAGGCAATGTTGCATTTGCAAGGTCTTCTGGAAAGAACCAGGGAGTTAAGCGGTTTCGTATGTTCAGCTTCGTCTATGCAGAATAGACAAATAGACAGCTATGTCTATGTTCAGCTTATCTATGTAGGGTGTGTACTAATTTTTCACAGCAATTGTTGATAAGAGATTAAAGTTGCTCATGCTTTCGAGATATCCCAAGATACCAGATGAGAAAATTACGTTTGGAAGTCTGACTGTTTTCAAAACCAAACTGAGAAGTGTCCATAAACTAGTGAAACTTGGTCAGTCTTAGAGTCCATGTCACATATTTGGGGGGTTTCAGCTGTCTTTATCTGGTTGGTTCTAGGAGCCAGATAATCGCATCACAAAATCAGGTGGCTAAGGAGGGAAATGAAAGTATAACATGTTTTTATAGAACAGAGTCAGTGCTTCTTACGCATTTTATTTCCCACAAACAGCATTTGTTCATTTTCCTATTCTCTAAATAAAGTGGTTTATGTTATTATTCAACAGAGCAATCCAATCAAGACTGGAATAATCACTGATCTGTTCTGTGGATACCTTTGGTGAATGGGTTGTCACTCCACAGATCTTTCATTATGAGGAAAAGCTGAGCTCCTTCTGATTATCCGGTGAGTTCCATATTTAGGGAGGAAAAAGAATGCCCAAAATTAAATAACTTTATTGCAGTCATTAACCAGCACAAAAGAACGGCAGGATATGTGTCAAATTTGCAGAAGTCCCCTGATACCTTTGGGATGTGGGATGGGGATCCCTTAATCCTCTGAACAAAGAATGGCCTAGTTGAAGAATGGCTTTGAAATTGTCCCTGCCCTTGAAAGAAATCCACTGCCAGCCTGGCTGGGGGATTCTGGGAGTTGAAGTCCACCCATCTTCAAGTTGCTAAGATTGAGAAACACTGATCTAGATCTAAGAAACTTAGAGGTGCTCACAGGATTGGTGGCTTTTGTCAAAATGATGAAAACAGCATTACATTGCAAGCCTTGTCCTTTCATAGAGATAAGGAGTGTCATACTACAAAAGGGACAGAATTTAAAGGCATGGTGCTACTTTTGTTCACCGGATCTCCTCTGGCAAAGGCCTCTGGACTCAAACAATGAAGTTACATCGGATTTGTCCTGTTGCTCTTCTTTTGAGAATTTGCTAATAGTTTCATAACTAGTTGCATTTCATCCCATGCTTGGTAGTTAGATTTCACTGAGAAGAAAATGAAACTGCAGGGTTGGAATTTTTTTTTTTCAGAAATGGCCACATGCAGCTGAGCTGCACCTTTATAGCAAGTGCATTCAGATACGTTCCATTCGTAACTTGGTGGATTAATATGTGTTTTGCAAACTTAATTCTCTTGTGAATGACATTTTCCAGTCGATAGCAAAGGAATGCATGCTAAAGCTTTAAACTGAAGGTTTACTTAGTAGATTAAAGCATTTTTTTCTCACAAGTTAAAGAAAAACTTAATTGTAGCTATGAGGGAATACCCTATTTCACTTCAGCCAGTACGTAATACTTTAATGACAATTTCTAACAGAAATAAGCAAAAGATGACAGGTAAAAGTAGCAAAAGACGTGCATGGAGAAACTGCTGATCTGTGTCTTAGTCCTACATTTTGCTTTAATTTGTGTCTCTGATTTTCAGCAATAAGAGTGGCATAGCCCTCATCAATCAAGGTACTTGTCTTACTGCTTGAGTGTTATCCTAATAGTTGTGTAATCCAACAGTGAGGCAAATTATCAAGGGAATTTGTGTACTTAAGAGGCTGCATAAGTGTCTATGAGGAATATCTTTTTTCGAGTACAAGGAATTGCCTTTTCTGCCTTGCACTATATCAGCCGTTCCAACAGCACCATTAAAGGCCTTCTTCCAGGCCTTGCTACCTTCTTTAAATTTAATGAAACAACTGTGGAATCTGCATTCATCCAAGTAAATAATCTGTGTTCGTAACAAGTCAATAATTTTCTTTAGGGATGAAATACTATGAGGCTTATATATAATTCCTGGAGCTTCAGTTTTTTCCTGTGACTTACTTGTACTTCTTGCATGGACAGAGATGGAAGCTGAATCAGTAAGTACCTGATTGTTTACTTTGAAAATATACCCTTATGGATTGCTTATTATTTATTTTATTAATACTTTTAGAAATTTATAAGGCCACCCACCTATGTGACAACTGTGGGTGGCATAAAGTAAAAACAAAAATGCATAACATTAAAATGAAAAGACCACCCAAATGCACTAAGAAAAGCAACTATTAAAAGACAAATCAGCCTGTTCTTCCAGGTATATTGCTTTAGAGAATGTCAGTCTTTAAGTCTGACAATGGGTGAAATTTAATCTCCAAAATCAAGTCATTATTTTGAAAATGAAAGATATATAAAGTCTTGTTTTTGCGTTCAGCGTATGCTTGGCATGATGAAGCTGAGGCCTGAAGCTTCAAGCCTGCCACAGACAGTTTTCAAGGACTAAATGAAAAAATGTATGTGCATGAGGAAGAGGGTCAAAAGCTGTGCAATCTGGCACTTGTTCTGAATAGGTGATAGCCTGTGTCCCCCATTGCCATAGCAGTCAGTTCCCTGCTTTATTACTTTACTTGGTTGGTTGGTTGGTTGGTTGGTTGGTTGGTTGGTTGACTATATGCCATCAAGTCAGTGTAGACTTGTAGTGACCATATCAGTAGATTTTCTCCAGGACAATCTGCCCTGTCCTGGCCCTTCAGGTCTTCCAGTGATGAGTCCATCCACTTTGCTGCTGATCTTTCTCCTTCCTTTAATCTTTCCCAGCATTATAAGCTTCTCCAGAGAGCTGGGTCTTCTCATATGTGCAAAGTATGATAATATGTACCCAGTCATTTGTGCCTCAAGTGGAAACTCTGGGATAATTTATTTGATGATCCATTTGTTCTATGCATATGTTTAATCATAGCAACACCATTACACCAGAGATGGACAAATGTAAATCTGTAAATCACAAGAGTTTTTTGAAATCTGAGGATGAACAAGATTCACAGATGCGTTCTTACAAAGATCCCTTGGAGCCTCTCCATCCAAATTTTTAAGGGCTGAAGTCTGAGCTGGAGATAGCTAACTCTTGGTATCTGGGCTAACTTCTGTCAGGCTTTGTATGTTTTAGATTCTGCTCCAAACTGTTCTTTATTCCAGGATCTCTCGCCCCCTTAAGGCTACTGGATAACTACAGCCAGGTTGGAAAAAACAAATTAGACTGTAGAAGGTGTGATCTATCAATCCAGTATCTGATTACACTGGGCAAGGTGGGAACCAGTTTGGAACTGAGACAACATGCCCTGCACTCCAGTCTGCAAAATGATTGGATTTCTTGCCCCCTCCCCCTTTATGATCCAGGCAAGCCCAGTGGTCCTTTATTTCAGCCAGCTACCTAACAGCTTGAGCCTTCTCCGTGGTGCAATTTAATACCTTGCCTTCAGTGTTGCTGGGCAGGAGATAGAACAGCACCCAGGTCAGGACCAGGGTGACCTTGAGATAGTCACATGTATTGTTGTGCTGCCCTTTCCTCACAGGCTGGCATTCAGACTTAATCGTCCTGCTGCTCCATTGTTCTTGCAGGTCAAACAAGGAAGTGTGCTATTTCTTTCGACTGACAAACACGTACACAGAAACCTCTGGAAACATAGCTGAGTTCTGTGCTGTTGCCATTACGATTTGGAGAGATTGTTCAGGCTCCCCAACTCCAAGCAGTTCAGTTTGTTTATTGCTTTGACCATGGGTCAGGACAAAAGCTCCCCAAATTCACATGCCTTCCTCCCACACCACTGGGAATTTTGACCTGTTTCACATTTATCTCTTATTTTTATATCTTCCAGTTTTTTATGTTGTACATTGTACACATATATGCTCATTTTGGAAGTTTATTTCTTTTTTATGATACTGGTTTATGACCGTAATAAACTAATTGCCATCATTCTCAAGTGAGATTTCAAAAGTGAGATTGTGCCATTATAATCATCATAGGAGCTGTGGATTTTTATTTATGTATTCATTTATTTATTGAGATTGTGCCGTTGTACAGGATCCCCAGTGGCACACCCAGGCCCAGTGTTGAAGAAGGTTGCCAACCTGCAAGGTTACAGAAACTATTAATCTTCCTAGGATGGAGGGAGGCTTCTCTTTTTGATTCACTTGACATAATAATTATTTTTGAATAATATGACCCATAATGTCATATGACATAGTAATTATTTTTGGTTTGACAATAAGGAAATGCTGGTGTTTTCCTCCTTCGTCTTGGCAACTTGTATCCCAGCAAAGCATTAGGAAAGAGAAGTATCACTTGTTCAGTTTAAAATTCAAGGGCTGCTATAGAGTTGTGGGTAGGACTTCTTCCAATTCCCACATTGTCCTTATTCTTGCATCAATTAGTCTGTTTGGTGTACACAATCAACATACTAAAGTTTCTGAAAATGAAATTTGATGTCTCATTTTTCAAGTAAAGTTCTGCAGAATAGCCATTTAAAATGATCAGGCACAAACTGACCAGTAGCTGAAGCCCCAGGATACATGGGATGTATTTATAAAACCAGTCGTTTACAAATTCCTTAGTACATTATAAAGATAAATTCCCTTTAAACAGAACTATCCTAGACCAGCAAGTATATTTTGGATCAAAATACATTCCGTGCTGTTGCTTGATAATATTAATTAAACTGTATCAAGACTGCTGTCTTTAAAACATTTGTCATTTTGAATTGTTTGCTTTGTATTTTTCTTACTCCTCAGATAATTAACTTCGTGTTTGTGCAAGCTAAAGTGGTTGACTAGGTCATCACATCATTTGCTGTGCTAACCCTTTACTTAATTTGATCAACTGCAGTTGAATTAATCAGGGTTGTGGCTTGCTGTGACTGGCAGACAGAAAAAGACTTCACAGTGCTGTTGTGACTAGGATATATAGTATGTAGATTTAGAGTGCAAAGTTTTGCAACAGTCTGAAAGTTCATTTGCACATTGCCCATTAGTATCGCAACACACTAACATACAAGCAACAAAAAAGATTTTGTGAGCTGTTTGAGCAAGCCAGAACAAGGAAACAAGTCACTCAAGTTCCACCGAGGGGTTTCTCCAAAGTTCTGGATGGTTCTCCCATTGTTTACAAACCTCTAAATGTGTATTTCATTTTCTCTTGCATGAAACTTGAGAGGCTGTTTTAGAACTACTGCCTATCTACTGAATGAATAATTTCATTTAATATTGTATTGGTCCTCAGACAATACCAATTTGGCAGAACAAATCCTGCGGTTCCTCACGCAGTTTTGTGAGAAGAATTGGGACAAACCTTCCTTTGAAACCCTGTCCTAGGGCTTCCTTCCAGGTAAAATTGCGTATTTCTGCCATTTTTAAGGGAGGAAGAATTCTGTTCAGTTCACTTGTGAGTTTGGGGTTAAAACAGATGTTTTTAACTGATAAAAGGTTATTTAATATTTACTAACATTTTTAAAACTTTTTTGGAAATCTTAACTCTATCACATAGCTTTCAGATTCTCTAGAAAGGAGCATCCCTGCCGAAAAGCTCTCTTTATTGACCTTAGAAGATGTTTTTGGTACTTGATGTAGAACTATTTGCACAAGGCAATTTACAGCCCAGTCTTACATGCATTCAGGACAACCTGGTCCCTGATTACTACAAAGGATTGCTGCCTTCAGAATCAGCTGTATTAGCTTCCAAGAAGCATCAAAGTTTACAGTAAACTTCAGATATGAAATCTCAAAGGCTTACTTTGATAATAGAACATAAATTATATAAAACCAGAAGGCAACCCACCCATCCTAGCATTCCAAACAAAATTATCCCTTAGTAATCACCAAATCTTTAATATTGGTATATATTCTACAAGGGAAGCCGTTACCTGTCACACCTCAGATGGCATCCAGTGACCTTCCAAATTAAATGCCATTTTTAAGCCTGGAATCTTCTAAGATCACTCTTAAAGTTATTCTCATGTTTCATGGAATCACAGGAATGAGAAAATAGAGATTGTGTGAGATTTAGCAATCTGAAAAGATTTCATGTGGTTGCTAAACATTTCAGGGGGGGCCTTAAAAGCCCCCCCGAAACCTCCCCCCCACTTCTTCCAAGTGAGGACACGTATCTCTGTTGGACCTCACTCTTGTTATAGTTCTATTGTGACTCCAAGATTCCTTTTTATGAATTCCTGCATAAGAGTTGCCTCTCCAGCTGCAATGAAGCTTTCCAAACAAAATTGTCTTACCTCTTTCTCATCATTTGCATCGCTGTAGGCTACAGAGGTCATGGGTTACCCTGGGTCACCTTTCCTAGCTTCTGTGCAAAGCATGCATGCTGAGAGGTTTTGATATACAGTATACAAACACCATCCTTGCTTAGACTCAGGTGTAGATTACGTGCTTTGGGCTCCAGATCTCATGACTGTTTCCAGTCTCTTCTGACTGCATCCTTTTCCGCCTGTTTTTGCAAATAGCTATGGTCTGTAAATGACCTTCATCACAGCTGCCACTCCTGCCCATGCCTGATTTTCTCTAATAGCAAAGCTGCTGCCCTCATGCTGCAGAAAAGAGTTGAAACAGGAGAGCTAGTGCATTCTCAAGGGAAACTTGGAGTTTTGCAAAAGAACAAGGAGTTTATTATAGTCACAAAGACTGGTAAAGCAAACAAAACAAGCAACCCTTTTCCCACCCCCAAGAATCAGTCAAAATATGGGCATTCTCAGTCGGCATCAGCCAATATTTATGATTATTTAGAAAAAGCAGGCACTGAGTGACAGTTGAATCGCTTCAGTCTGCATTAGCTTATTGCCTGGGTTTGCAAATGTTTTCAACTACAAGTCCTATGAGGTAGCTAGCACAGCCAGTGTCAGGGATTACAAGATCCCCTAGCTTACAATATCTAAGAAAGGCCTGACCAGCTGGAATCCAGAACAAGAGAGTGCCTGATTCAAGGGTGAGGATATGCCTGTTTCAGATTATGCTTCTTTCCTAGATTCACAAGATGTTGGTTAACTTGGCAGGTGTAACTTCTAGAATTCCTAGCCACCATGGGCCCAAAAGTGAAGCAGGAATTATTTACAAAGTGAAGACCTTCTGCAGAACAGTGCTAAAAAAATTGTGCTGAACTGGCTAATAAGGTTTGTGCCTTCTCTCCAGGCACTACCAGATGTTTCTGATTTCTATTTCAATAACACCCCCCCGGTCCCCACTCTGGCAGATGTTGCCTGGATTGCTTCTGATGATGAAGAAACATATGCTAGAGTCAGGTATGTTCTTCTCCTTTTCTTTTTCTACTCTTTTGACTTTTTCTTCTAAAAGTAGAACATCCCCAATGCAGAAATTATACCCAAGAGAGATAAGGCAGGGTTGGTTTAAGTTTCTTTCTAATGTTACCTTCTTGTCCTAAGCTTAAATTGTGTTCTCGTAATGACCGTTGCATAGCTTCTCCGAAGCCATCGTCCCAGTCTCTTATAATAAAACAGCCAAAGGATCTTGGGCAGGATCAGAGATGACCATGTGCTTTCATACAGTTCACTGGGACTGTCCAGCAGTGCATATTCTGAGGGCAAGAGGTGATTCTGAGTTTCTGTGGGTGCACATGTATGACCCATTGGGAGCACCTTCACCAAATGTCTCTTTTTCCAGAATCACCCAGCAGCTGCAGAGGGCAGGAGGCTAGGAAAAGATGTCGTTGCGTTAAGGCATTCCCAGTTGGTGCTTTGTGTGCATCTAGAGGCTCTATGAAGCATGTTTTGCCCTTTGAATACAAGCCATTGCACAGTCCTTCAATTCAGGCTTGCTTTTTCACTGAAATGTTGGGTTCTTGACTTCTAGGACAGACACACGTCCCCTGAAGCACAAATGGAAACCCACCCCACTCTTTGTTATTCAGCGGAATGCTTCTGTCCCAAATTTGAGGAAGCAAGAAGAAAAGTTGTTGGCTCTGAAGAAACCGTGTTTACCTGCCTTGAGTCGAACTACAGAACTTCAGGAAGAATTGAGTCACCTGCGGAGTCAGATTGCTAAAATTGTCGCTGGAGATTCAGGTAAAAGCCCAGCATCCCAATATCAAAGGCGCCATACTAAAAAATAAAATTGAGCCAAAATATCAACACTTTATGAAAGACGTGAAATTAATACCTGCGGGAGTGGGTGTACTTTGAAAACTAGCTTGGGATATACAAAATATGTATATCCCATGTCCTTGCAGCAGGAACTTGCTCAAGTCATGTGAACTTAGCTGGTTTATCTTTTAAATTAGATTTTGTCAGGGCAGGCTTTCTCTCTTTGGGACAGAATATCATGTCCATTGCTGAACATCTGGGACTGAAGCGTGCTACAAGTTGTCTCACTCCTTTCTCCCATTTGTTGTGTTGAATGGGCCTGTTGTACCCCTGCATCCTCTTTTGTAACTTAGCCAATTTACTGCATCCCACTACTTTAGTTCGCCAAGAGGTTGAATTCAGTGGGATCGCTCTTTTGTAATGTACAAACAACTGCAGTGTATTTTTAAGTTACACTGTTTTATAGTCTCTCTCCTCTTTGGGGGGCCTGTGGAATAACCAGGCCTGGAATAATTACAGCAGCCTTGTTGTTTAACAACTTACTTAGTTGCTGTTGGTTACGAGAGGCCCCGTGCAGGCACATGAGTGGGCTGGCACAGCAGAGATGATGCTGTGTCCTCTCTTGCCTGTCTGTTGGGTTTCTGTGCTGACTTACCTGCCTCTGAGGCCAACATGCATACTGAATCTATTAAATCCCCATTAACTAATCAGGTTACTTCCCTCTTAAGATCTCAAATATACACTGAAACTAGGGTTTAACCTACATCCTCCTTCTGAAAGCAGAAAAGCTAGAAGAATAGAGAAATAACTGGCATGTTTAGTGCAGCTGTAACACATTTATTGCAAACCAGTGTCTGATTCTGTGGCCTTTTCTTAACTACTGGTTAGGTGTTAACACTTAACTCTGGTTATGAAAAGCCTATCATGGTTAAAGCAAAAGGGCCTGGAACTTTCTGAATGTAACACAGTGACTCTTGGTCCTTCTCTGATGCCTGTTTGAGAGTTTGCTCCTGAATCCCGTGTGGCCTGCAAAGTGCCGCCCTTCTAGGCTGAAAGGCAGGATTTTCTGGTTCCAAAAATTATTACAAACGTTTTTCATTCTTGTGTAGAGGCTGTTAAAGCAACCTGTGAGAAGAAGCTGCTTCTGGCATGAGAAGCAGGCAGACCTAGTTCTTACTGAAAAATAGAATAGCCTGTCAAGGTGGTGTTTTATGTGTCGCCTGTCTGGGGCTGATAACTGGATTCTTCTGATGACCTTGTGAAACTGGAACCATAGACTCTAGGTCAGACTTTCTCAACTTTTTGACCCTGGAGGAACCTTTGAAATATTTTTCAGGCCTCGGGGAACCCCTGCACATTCAGGCTCAAGTCTAGGCCTCAAGTTGCAAAATTATTCTATTCATTTCATGGGTAGACCCATCTATATGCATTAATAGTGTTCTTGAATTAAACATAAAGAATGAAGCTTACCTCCTTAATGTGAAATTGTCCAAATTTGAAATAATTTTTTAAATAAATCGTGATCTCCCAGGGAACCCCTAGAGACCTCTCGCGGAATCCCAGGGTGCCACGGAACCCTGGTTGAGAAGCCCTGGCTAGATACATGGAAGTGTTTCTGTTTAGGAGTTGCTGGTTATAACAGGAAAGCGTGGGATGGAAAGTTATAGGCCCTTGTGTTGCATTATTGGAAGCTGTTGAGTCCTGGTTGAGGAAAAGGGGTTATAATGCTTTTGGTGAGGAGGTCAACCAAGGTTCTGCTGCAAGAATAAAACCCCTAACATGGCAGCCAGTTCATGTCTCCTTATATTGTTCTTTTTTCCAGCTTCCTCTTCATTAACTCCTGAGTTATTATCTCCAGGAAGTTCAAATGTGTCTTCTCCCTTGCCGTGCTTTGGACCCTCATTCCAGTCTACAACTTCCTTTGTCATTAGTGACATCACAGAGGAGGAGGCTGACTTAGAAAGTCCTGAACTTCCATCTGTTTCCATGCTTTGTTCCACAACCTCTGAGTGCTGCAAAGCCGACCTGAAGGATTCCGATGACGACGATTCAGTGTCTCTCTCAAAGGCCAGTAGTTTTGCAGATATGATGGGCATTCTTAAGGACATTCACAGAATGAAACAGAATAAAGACTCGTAAGTCCTTTTTTTTTTTTTTCAATTTTCTTTTGCTTTCTGTAAAATGATTTCTGGCCTCTGCTAGTGCAGTGTCTAAGGATGAATGCTAAAATATTTTTGCTGCCTTCCCACAAGTGTGCGAACAGTCACAAAACACAGTTTGGAAACCTTTTCTTTAGTTAGGTCTCACGATTTTGACTGCTTGTTTGGTGCAGATATGTCCACCAAAGTTACTGGCTAACGTTCTCCATGCATACCTATCTTTGTCAGGTGTTGCCTCTGAGGGAACAAGCAGGAAATTCTTAGTCGTCTTAGATTACGTGGATTGTGGCTACTTCCTTGCAACTCTAAACTGTGATGCCCGTTGGGACCACTGTAGCCACAGAAATTTGTCTGGGCCTTATAATATCTCTGTTGTCCTGATAAAGTTGAGTGTGTGTTGGGGTGTGTGTGTGTGTCTTAAAACATTTTTGAGAATAAATGGATCCAAGGCCATTTGTACTTACACAAGGTTTCTGAGCCTGGGGGAATCCTTAAGGAATAAAAATTACTATTATTATTAATAGTAATTAATAATTGTTTGCTTAATTTATATAGCCACCCATCGTACATACATGACTGTGGGTAGCTCACAGAGTTAAAACCACACAGGAAAAAACCCCACCAAAGAGTAAAACATTAAAGCAATGAAAACTATCAAAAACATAATCTCTGGGAGAGTGCTCAATTTCCGTAGCAATGCAGCCATTTTGCAAGCTCCATATCCACGTTACTGGATCCCCAGGCTAGATGGCAAAGCCGTGTCTTCAGGCCCTTCTAGAAGGCCCGAAAGATTGGGGCCAGTCTAACCTCAGGGGGAATAGTGTTCCAAAGGGCAGGTGCCATGGCAGAAAAGGCTCTCCTCCTGGGACCCAACGTGGGCAGGACCCATAACATGCCCTTTTTGCCAGACCTGATGAGATGGGTAGATGTAATCGGGGAGAGGCAATCCCTCAAATAACCTGGCCCCATGCCATGTAGGGCTTTATAGGTCATTGCTGGCACATTCTTATTAATTAATAATAAATCTGTTAGATTTACTATTAAAATGGGTGGCAGATGAAGTTCAGAGGTTCATTTTGAAATGTGCAAAGATTGAAAGGGATTCTCTGGTGGGGAGCATCCTTGAGTAATGCTGTTTTAAGAAGGGGGATATTTCACTTGCATTTCTATGTTTTGCTTTGAGTGTTGTGTATCTGTGTGTTTGAAGTAGGTGTTTGAGTTATCTGGGAGGAGGATATGTGTGTCTCTGAGCATCAACGGGATTTATTTGTTTGTTTGATTGTTTATTGGTGTTTCTTTGCAGCAAACATGAAATTCATCCTTTGGGACTCAGGTCAACCCATCTGCCTTATTCTATTTCTTAATCAAGTTACTTGTCTCTCAGCCTTATTGATTTGCCTCCTTATTTTATTTGGGTGAGACGCAGGATCAAAAGAGCGGCATTGCACTTTGAAGCTGAGATGAGTTTAGCTTCTCGTTCAAATTACTTCCCTCTGAGCTTCACCAGTTTTCTGCTGTGTGAGTGGCCACATCCTTAAAAGCAGCCATTTTGTGAATAACTACTCATCCCAGTTTGGAAGCCATTCTGCGAGGGTGCTTACTAAAATTAAAAATTCCAGGTATGTCCACCAGCCCCCAAATGCTGCTGGGTTGATTGACTGATTATGTACCATCAAGTCACTTCCAACTCCTAGTGACCACATAGGTTTTCTCATTACAATCTGTCCCCAGCCTGGTCCTTCAGGTCTTCCAACAGTGCACTTATCACCATTGTAGCTGAGTCCCTCCATTTTATCTATCTGTCTGTCTGTCTGTCTGTCTATCAAATTTCTATCACCGCCCATCTCTCCCAAAAAGGGGACTCTGGGCGGTTTACAATAAAATCACAATTAAAACATATAAATTATAATATAAATAGATCAGTAAAAAAATGAAATAGTTATAAAATAATAATATCCAAGCAGCACAGATCTTGTTTGTTGGGGAGAGATCTATGATACTAGCCGCCCCCAAGATGAACTGGTGCCCCTCCCACCCTAAGCAAGGCAGCAGAACCAGGTTTTTAGGTTCTTCCGGAAGTCCAGGAGCGAATGGGCCTGTCTCACCTCTGGGGGCAGAATGTTCCAGAGGACTTTGCTGCTGGTCGTCCTCTTCTTCTCTTTACTTCCACCTTTCCCAGCATTAGAGTCTCCAGAGTGCTAGGTCATCGCATAATGTGTCTGACCTAGGATAATTTGAGCTTGGCCATTTGTGCCTCGAGTGAGAATTTCCCCATTTGATATAGACCAAGGATGGTCAGCGGGTTAGAAGCGGCCTCAGTTTTTGCTGTTTGACAGCGGCTTCCTTAGTTACTTCTTAATCTCCTCTTGAATGAATCACCACTAAGTGGCTTTCAAGGCAGGGATGTATGCTTGGTGAACTGACAACTCTTTGCCATGTGCTCTGTGAATTCATATTAGGAGGCAACCTGGTGTCTGCTCCAGTTCACCTGGGAAATGGCAAGGGATTGTGGGTATTGTAATCCTGGACATCTAGAAGCCAGTGGATTGCCTTTGTGCCTGTTCTAGGCATATTGTGAATTATGGGAGCCCAGCACATCTGGAGGGCATCAGGTTCAGGCTGGCCTTTCTATATTGGAATACAGTGTTGGAGAGGCCTGCTTAATGGAGAGCCATGAAGTTTAATAGATGGTGGTCTCAGTTTTGGGAAAATCAATCCATATATGCCAGCCCGAACTCAGAGAAGGAAGAATATGATTACTGATAACAGTGCAATGTTATATTCGTAACTTGGGTATATTTGCCAAATAATACTGATTCTCACATACACACACACCTTTGAAATTTTAGTATGCGTTGCCTTTCTGAGAAAAAAAATCCTCCAGCTCCAAAAAATATGGACTGTAGGATTCAATTGTTTTTTAACTGTGGCCCAATTTTAAACTGCTATGATTTCGTTTAATTTTTTTCTTGAGTACAATATTGCTAAAGAAACATTATTCTCCATACGTGAGAGATTTTTAAAAATCATTACAATTTTCCTTACTTCTTGCACAATCCAAATAGAGCAGTGTCACTCTTGCAATAAGCAGTAAGATGCCATGGAAACATTGAATTCTTAATTGATATCATCCTCTTCTGTGTCAGCTCCCTTTTTTCTGTCCATTTCCCTAAGGAGCTAAATAGTATTCCTGAGGAGAGCCACTTTCTCCTCAAAACTCTTTTGCTTCCAATTTCTGGAGGCCACATTAGGATTAAGGCTTATCCTGCATGTACTTTTTTACTTGTTTTAATCCTGCCATTCTAACCTGTGGATCTATAGTTGTATTTGCCTTGTAATTTGCTTTGTGTGTGTTAATGACCATGATGATGCTGATAATGATGAAATCTTTGAGCTGCTAAGGTGGCATCACAGTACAATATTCCTTAGCCAGTAAGCCGTGGCACAGAGGCATCACTTTCTTTGGATCAACCCCAGTTTTTAAAAACCAGAAGGCATCACTGATGGGGCTATGCCCACGCAGACTGCAGAAGGCTTAGTTCTCTTGTGCAAACAGGGGTCCCTGCAAAGGCGATACTGTGAAGAAATGGAAGAATGGAAATCAGTCAGGAGATGAACTAGGGGGAAGGAAAAAGAAAAGGCCGAGGGCCATCATTCAGGTAGTGCAAATCCTTATGAAATTCTTTCCCAAAATCAAATTATGAGCTTATACCCATCTAACTTTTTTGGAGGCATATGTTAGTCCGTGAATTGTATGTGAATCACTGTGCTTTAATTTCCAAAACAATAGCTAATCCGAATCATAGTATGGCTGCATTCACACAACACCTGAACCTGGCTCCCAAATTAATCCATTTTCTGAGTCCGTGCAACTCATCACACCGTAAACTAACCAGATGGGTGGAGTTGCCCAATGCGCTGAGCTACACCAACAGAGTTAAAATTAAGCCCGCGTAGTATGTGCCATACTGGCTGCTCAGTTTCTGATTGGCCTGGCATACTGATAACCAAGGCACTAAAGGAGTAACTGACTGTTATTTTTCCCATTCACACACCCCTCACTGTTATGACACCCTCATGCATGGAGTGAGGATCAAATCATTTAATGACCAGGATGATGGAAACAGACCACGTAACACAGAATGCAGGGGTGTGGATGTGTGTCTGTTAATGATTACATTAGGAAGGAGAGGGACCTACCAAGTTAAAAGGAATATTTGGTTGAATATCATAGCTCTTGGGTTTAGAGTGGGTTTCCTTAGTCCCAACTTCTGGTCTTCAAAAAATGGCCCAGGAAGTAAGAACTTGATAATACATGGAGCAAAACAGAACTGAAGAAAGAGTGGAGTCCTTTGGATGGTTTTCATTATATTAGAGCTTAACATCAATTGTATTTTAAATTCTCCTGCCACCTTTTAATATGCTTATCCATTGGGATTCCTTCCCTCACCCTCAAGTTAATTAAACCGGTAAACAAAATTACCTGAGTATCAGGGGAAAACTGCCAGAAAACTAGAGCTGGAACAGATGTGAGAAACAGATTAGATATAAGAGAGCTAACATTTAAATACGTTTAATTCCAAATCCCTGTGTCAGTCTTTTAGTAATGAAATTGCATTTCTGATTACAGTTTTTTCCCAGAATCTGAATTTTTATCATACCCCAGAATTTACACCTTTATTTCTGACACTCCATTGTTGAAATATATGAATTGATGGACATTACATTTCTTTGGATAAGCAGTCTTCTGTTAATAAATTTGTACTTGCTGTGCTAAGTCAAAAATATTACTAGCATTTGGTGGGAGAACCTTAGAATTTATACACTCTACAGTGTTTCCTCTTAGCTCATTCTCCCTTAATTTACCCTGTGCCTTTGCAGTGATACTCTGAATTGAATCACCCACATAATGATGTGGCACAAAGAAATTATTCCCTTCATTATAGACTAATATATTGAAGGGAAATGCTTCATAGTTTCTTCCTTTCTTCAGGTCACTCTCACTTATGACTGCGTTCACCCAGTATGCTTAACCTGGTTCTGAATTAATTAATTTTCTGGAATTTGGAAATACAACAAATCATAATCTAACCAAATGGGTTGTGCTCACACAACACCCTGCACCCACAAAAACGGATTGAGGTTAACATTAACCAAGCTTAGCTTGAGATGTGAGTGAAACCTCTAGGTCTTTAGCTGATCTGGTTGAGCATGTTGTAAGCACAGCCTAGGTGGAGGCTGCAGGGAGCCATTTCAAGATGCCCTAGTCATTGTAGGTGCTGGACTAAGCTAATTTTCCGTCAGACAACTGTAGTAAATTCAGACTCAATATTCAAGCCGGTTGGCCTTGAAAGAGACATACCAACCCCAAAACAGCAGGGTGTAAACCAAGATCTTCAGAAGGATCTACTGGATAGCCAAATTTTTAAAAAAACATTTTGGGGCCTTGAGTTAGTTTTGACTCCTGGCTGCTACATGAACAAGTCCATGCAGTTTTCTAGGCAACGTTTTCAAAAGTGGCTTGCCCTTGCCTTCTGAAGCTGGCTTTGTGCCTAAGGTGGGACTAGAACTCACTGTCTCCTGGTTTCTAGCCTGGTGCCTTCAAACCAAACTGGCTCTCAGAATTGTATAGTTCAGGTTTATTCAGAAGACACTTCTCAGCAGCCTTCTTCATTGCCTACATTTTTCAACTAGTACAAAAGGAGAGTTTCACATTAGCTCAGTTTGATTTGCTGCCTTCATCCCTCTGAGAAGGGGAATTTCATGGCATCCCTCTGCAAGAAAATCTCTCTCTACCTGCTTGGGGAAATTGAATCAGTTGGTCATGGCCTTCTCCATTGCCCATTTTATTCAATCTGGAGCAGAGACCTCCTTATGTCCTTACTCGTGACTACTCAGCAGAAGACCTTATTGCTATCCATTCAGCAGATAAGTCATGTCGATCTTCAGGAAACTCATTGCAGTTTGCCATTATTATTATTTTTAAATCGTATGGCATCGCAGTTAGGTGTTCATGCTGCTTTTTCTTGCTGGGAAATCCTTGTGAGGTCCAGCAGCCAGATGTGCAGACTATTTAGCCATGACAAGTCATGTTGCCTGGGGTGCACCACGAGGCTAGTCTACATGGGACTACATGCCATGGGATCATATAGCCTTTTTGAATAGAACCATATGGATGCTTATTGTACAGAGTTTTCATCTTAATGTTTTATGGTTTTGATTTTAGGGCAGTGTATCTTTTGTGGCCACTGACCATAAGTAAATATTCCATTTTGGGAGCCTGCGGGCTTGCCTCAGCCTGATCCAGTGAGTCCCTGGGGAAGAGTTGGGTTTGGTTGGCCAGATTACATAATTGGCACCCTGAGACCCCTTGAGCTGAGCAGCACCACACTCCAGGAACCCCTTCTCACTCTCATGTTCCACTCCATGATGGGCACCACACCTGCTTCTTGGGGCAGGTGCAGCAAGGAGGCGAGGCTTGGCCTGGGATAGTGGGGGGAGGAGGGAGATCTCTGCTAGACAGTGAAAGGAAGGAAAGAAAGACTGTTTCAGGCAAGGAGGGAGAAGGGAAAGGAAAGCTAATGAGAACAAGCCAAAGGAAATAAAGATCTAAGCAGGATTTGAACAGCCCTTCATAGGATGGGGTTTGTAGATCATATCATCTTAGCTATGATCTTGAAAAAAATAAACTACCCTGGTAATAAAATCAAATTTGGTTGATGAAAAATGCTGCCAACTCAGTGGCCAAAGTGAAATGCCCATTTTCCAATTTTTTGTTTAAATTAATAATTTGCTTAATGGCATTCCATGACACTCTTCATTTTTGACTCATTTTTGTATTGGCAGAAAAAGCTTCAGTGTTGTGGCTCTCTGGCTCATGAACTCGTCCTAGGCAATGTGAGCTGAAGTCCTCTGATCTAGACTAAGCTCTTGGAGCTATTCTGAGGATCCATTGTTGCCCTGTGGATTGAGATAAAATGCTTCCCATTATTAATTTGTTTCATCCTAGCCTTTTGGAATGACCCTTCCTAGAACCAGCAAGGATTCCTTGACTATTGTTAATCAACCACTGGACAAAGAATAAAACAGCTTGTCCAAATCTGGCTTGTCTCCAGGTGTGCAGGTGGCAACTCTCATCGTCCCAGTTGTAATACTAAGTATACCATATCTGGCCTGCACCAATCTGGACAGCCACCAGATGGCAGCAGCTTGTTGTTGGGTCCCTCTGTTACTCCCTTTCTTTCAGGAGTTCTAGGCATCATTCCGAGCCCTCCTTCCAGTTTTTCCTCGTAGCAAGAGAATTTTTTAGAATGTTAGTAAATAATACAGGGACAATTGCAGCTTGTGAGAATCTGCCCATACTCTTACTTAACATCCTTCCTCTTGTGTCTTCCTTTTAGGAACAGAAGTTTACTGAAAGAAGAGGATCCTGCAATTCTTATAGCAGAAGTTTTAAGAAGGAAGTTTGCTTTGAAAGATGAAGATGTAAATATGAAAAAGAACTGATGGTGATACTCATTTATTATCTTATATTACTAAGCTCCTAAGATTTTTCTCTACAATGGCTGCCTTCCTTGAACATTAAATGTCCTTTAGGGATTAGGCTTCCTGTGTGCTTATGTGCAAAAGGAACACACTACATGAGAGAAACTGACATTTTGCTGTTTTTTTCCACACAGTTGAGTGATACTTTTTTTTAAAAGGTAAAGTTTTCCACATTTTGAACTGAAACAGCAAGTACAGATTCTTTTAAAGCGGAAATTGCCAGTTGCCGACAGTGGTGATTTTTGTTTAAAAAAATTCTCTTTGTAAACTTGCTGGAAATCTGAAGCCTGTGGCTGCCTAAACTGTTTGACTCCCAAGATTTCTTTTTGAAAAGGTAGCTTTTTGAACAGTTCTTTTTTTCTGCAGTCTTTCCCCACAACTGACATTCTTCTAACAGACGTGTAGTTGACTAAAGATGGGAATGAAGCGCCTAATGTAAGCACTGAATTTAAAATCTGGTTGCTGATGATACACTAAGGCTGTGCAGCAGTTCAGATTTGAAAGGAGATTTGGAGTCCATTTGTCAACACCTCCTTAAACCAAATACATCTACGAAGTTGCTAGTGCATGTGACAAGCACACCTATGTGCACTCCGATTCAGGCTGCTACCCAGTCCTGTAATTCAGCTCTTTAAAGCTAAAATTTCTCTTTCCTTTTTTCACTTGTTGAGACCAAACACGTCTGCATCCCTTGCTCTTGCTTTAAGCTCGGGGCCAAGCAGGTTGAATTAACACAAATGGAAGAACAGCACAGTCAAGTCTCCAGCAGAAGGGCACCAAATACCCTGTGGATTTGATAAGATACTTGAGCATCGGTGGTGGTGATCAGCATAATCCAAGAGAGGCTTGGCCTGTTCTGCTAGCAGTGTGAAAAAGATCCTTAAAACCCTACCAAGATGGGCTTTGCAGTTTTGGCCCAGGCAGCGCATTCTTCCTCAAAGCCTTGAGACACAGCTGCTTTAATGGCGCTTGCAGGTGGCCTTCACGTGCATCTGCAGACGTCTCAGATTCCTCTGACCCTTTTGCATAGCATTAGGCTGTGGCGTCTCCGAGCAAGTGGAAGGTCTTTTCTAGTGCTTGTCTGCATGCTTAAAAGCATTACCACTAATAATAACCTTTCAGAACCTCCTGGCAATTTGTAGAAGTGTGAAAGTATGGAAAGTTTTTGCGGTAGATTTTAAAAGCCTTTTGAGCACTGGCTGGTCCTTTATCAGCCGCAATTGTAGCATGATTGTCTCTGATGCTGCCACTGTTATCTAGGAGAACCATGTTGGTTTAAATCACTGACTTCAACCCTCAGGGAATTTACATCATTCTCAGTGTCCCATGTAGCACAGAACACGTTTCCACTTCACCCATTCTTCTCCCTTTCCTCACCTTTAATATTAGTATTCTACCCAATTATTTAAAGATACTATAAAGCCCGATGTAGACAACCTGGTACCTTCCAGTCATTTTTGGGCTACAACTCCCAAGAACATTAGCCATTAGCCCAGGGTTCAGGCTGCTTGGCATTCAAATCCAAAGCATCTGGAGAGCACCAGGTTCTCATCATTTTAGAACAACTGATCTCAGCCCCTGTTCAGACTCGGTTGGAGTTCTCTGTAAACATGCAAACCGGTGTTCTGGTCCTGAAGATCTCCAGCCACCTAAGGGGAGCAGACCTATCCCTGCAGGCTGGATCTTGCTGAAGTGGCATGGGGTCAAGTGCACCAGCTTCACAACCTGGCAGATCTGTTGCTTTTTAAAAACCCTTTCCCCACGCCCTCCGTTTGGAAGCAGCGAGGACTGGCCAGCAATACCAACCCTTAAGTGGTGCTGTGGCTGATGGGTCTGGCTTCAACCTGTCTTAGCCGAACATAAGCTGTCGGAAGGAAAGCTAGTTGAGCCCCCTCTCGTGGAATAATCATTCTAGAGTAGCCTAACCCCCTCCAAGAACAACAGGATTAAGAGTGCATTACTCCATTTCTTTTATTAGCTCGCACGCTGAAGAAAGCACATTGAACAAGCAGGCTAAGCAGGCTATGGACAGCCACAGGCAATATATGCAGGGGCCCTTTAAGCCCAGTTTGTTTTGTAGGTAGGCCCTGAGCACGTTTATCTCACAGAGCAATTATGATTTAATGTTTAATGACTTTATTGCCTTCCGAATCCTCTGTGAATAGCAAGTCATAACATGACTTTTCACTGCTGTCTGTCAGAAGAGAGAAGCGCCTCACGCCCAGAGACCCGGAGGGGCTTCTCTCTCTGGAGCAACCATCTCCGAAGCAGCCCTCACAGAAGGAGCTTCTCACGGTGCTGCTTGGGCCCCACCGAGGCTCCTCTGGCAGAGGCGGTGCACCTCGCTCACCCCAGAAGCGGTGCAAAATCACTTTGTGGCCCTCAGAGTCCTGCGTGAACAGCGGCCAAGTCGGAGCTAGGGAGCCGTTCTCGTGGCCTTTCTCCCCACTGCCGATGGTGTTCTTGTGCTTCTTGCAGAATCCAGACGCGGTTTGGTTGGAATCTGTCAAAAATGCTGCTTCCGGTGTGTGTTCTTCCAGCTCAGGGTCCCTATTTTCAGAGTCACAGAGGTCCACAAAAGTAGCATCTGTATAAGAAGGGGGTCTGCGCCTTTTCCCTGCATTGGTTCTTTGGCTTGAAATTATTTTAAAGCCTTGGCTACCCCGAGAAAAGGAAGTGGGGCTTTTTTCTCCTTGCCATCCGTTTTTTTCTTTCAGAGGCGACATAGGAGCCATCTGCTGCTCGAGACCCCCCTTTTCTTCTAGGTGCTGAGTGAGGTCTGTGGCTAGGAAGGCCTCCCCCTCTGTGACGGCATCTTCCCCCCTAGCCCCACGAAGGATGCCGCCATGACTCTGGGCTCGAGCGGGGAGAGAACAGCAAGGGAGGAGACGCAAGCCGCTGGTTGACTCCGCAGGTGGTGGTTTGCAGTCTTGCAGGCCTGATGGTTGAAGGACAGAAGTTGGGGCCATGGTTCTTTTCCCTCTAAGCAGTTCGTGGTCTTTTAGGCCGATGGTGCTGTTTGACGCAGAGGCCAATAACCGTTTGTTTGGGTCGACGTCCTTTTCCCCTGCCAAAAGCAGTGGAATCTGAGTCAGCCAAGAGATCAAATACACAGCCTTTATATAGCAGTCTAGTGAAATGGCAGGTGCAACCCTTTACTTCAGGAACCAGATACATAACTGAGAAAAATTGCTGTAAACCCCAAATACTTACTGTTAAGAGAGGTTCCTGCTCCATTTCCCCAGAGTCTACCGGAACCCAAGAGGTTGGGTGTTCTCCCTGGTAGACATTGTGAAAGATGACCTGCCCTTGGAGGAGACCTGGTCTCTGTTTGATTTACTGCAGTCCTCAGAAGCTTTGCCAAGACAGCGACTTGGACAGAACCCTTGGCCATATAAAGCCTGTCTAGGAGGGAGGAATCATTTAATTCAGGAAAAAAAGTGTGCCTTAGCTTCAGCGTTTAAAAAAAAGTCTTTTGGATGTGTTTGTAGATGCAAAAAACCTGTCTGGCTAACCAGTGAAACAAATAATACAAATACTGATCAGACTCTTAACTGCTGCTATGCCTGAATTAAGCCTGGAAGATCAACATGACTTTCTTGCAAGGTCTCAATTATTCCTTCCCTTGCTCTTTTGTGGAATGGAAAGAAACAACCAAGAGCTGTTCTGTTCGCTAAAGAAAAGACTTGGAAAAAGGGTCAAAAGTTGCTGCTTTCCTCAATTACCTTTCCCCAGTTTTTGAAGTGGTTAAGAATAAGGACTTGTTACTTATCCTCCACACCTTTTAGTAGTATTAATGCAGTGGAGAGACAAGGGTTTTTGGGATGATATTGTATGTTTTGTTATAATGTCTTTGCAGTGAAGAGTGCAATGGAAGTATGAAATAATAAATCTTCTTATATAGAGCTCTGCAAATGTCTGTGCAAGTTATTTGAACTGACTGATTTCCACTGGGCTAGAAACCAGGAGACAGAGAGTTCTAGTCCTGCCTCAGGCATGAAAGCCAGCTGGGTGATCCTGGGCCAGTCACACTCTCTCAGCCCAACCCACCTTGCAGGGTTGTTGTTGTGGGGAAAATAGGAGGAGGAAGGAGTATTAGGTCTGTTCGCCGCCTTGAGTTATTTGTAAAGATAAGGCGGGATAGAAAATAAATAAAATAAATACATACATAAAAATGCAAAGGGAAGTATTGCAGACATGAATTTCTTAGAGGTTTTCTGTGGGGGGGGCAGTATTTGTGAGTTTCTCCAGTTTGGTCTAGTGGTTAAGGCTCCAGGCTAGAAACCAGGAGGCTGGGAGTTCTAGTCCCGCCTTAGGCATGAAAGCTGGCTGGGTGCCCTTGAGCCAGTCACCTTCTCTCAGCCCAACTCACCTCACAGGGTTGTTGTGGGGAAAATAGAAGGAGGAAGGAGTATTAGGTATGTTCGCCACCTTGAATTATTTATAAAAATAAAGGGATAAAAACAAAAATAAATACAATGTGCGATTACTGCAGCTGCTAAAATATCTAGGGTGCAAAATCTGACCACTAGATGGCACTAAAAAGCTCGACATTTCTTTATCTTATTGTTGTCATCTAGTGGGTGGTCAACTTTTTGCATGCCTGATAGGGTAGTTTGAAGAGCTTCCATTTTCACAATAGTTACATCCAAGTAGAACATTCACAAGTGCCTAAGCCTGCCTATCCCCCCCACTTCAAAAGCAGATGCAGCATTTCTCCAGTAATGGGGAGGTGGGGGAGGGGAGGGGCCACAATGCAGCTTCTGACTTTGTTTAGGGCCACAGGAAGCCATGAGGTGACAGTGGACAGACACAGTTGAAATTTTCAGGAGTTAAGGATGGGAATACAATTCCCTACCAGGACAAAGGCTCTGGCAGGGGAACCATTTCTATTACCACCTTTAAACTCCAAAACGTGGCCTGAAGTCCCACTGGAAATGTGGCTAATAGCTTCCAAATGTCAGCAAAGCAGTCTTACAGCCAGTGTGCCCACCTACCTGTTACTTGGACACCAAGATTCCTCCATGCCAGCTCATCCTCCAGAATTGGCAAGTTTCCTAAGTTGAGGCACTGCAGAGGCACTTCTGGGAAAGGAGAAGCCCCAGCTGCTAAGCACGCTTTGCATGAATGGGGAGGTTATACTTGGGGCTGGGAGCACTACATTTCCCAGAGACCTTGCACTCCCTTTTCTGCCTCATTTTAACTGAAAGTTTGCCTGCTACAGTTAGGGTATCTGTAACTTATTTTTGGAGCAGCATGTTAAGAAATAGAATTTCTACCAGCTTAAATAGCATACATTAAACTTTATTCATATTACAGCAGAGAGTCTACCTTGTGCTAAGCCACTGTTCATTCTAACCACAGTTTGTTGAACAAGCCATAGTGGCCTAGCTTACACCTACCCTTATGCCAGAATCAGACAGACTACATGATGACTTAGCACACCATGTGACTCCATCCACAATCAACAGAGATGATGGCCATGTTCTCCCAGCCCCTCTTGGGGTTACTGGTTTGTAGCACTTCACTACGTTTGTACGTGAGCATAGACTCAGATGGGGAATGTTTATAAAGTGTTTCACTCATTCTTCCAAAGTCCAACTTCGAACATTTTCATGCATGTAAGACCCCCTTCCTCCAGCAAAGAAATAAAGCAAATGGTGGATTGCCTTGCTGGAGGATTTGAGAGGGAGAGGGCAACTAAATGATGTGCTTTGGGATCCCACATTTTACCCAACTTACTTTGTTAGTTACAAACCTACAAGCTGCATTCACACAACATGCCAAGCTTGATTTGTCTGTGGTGGCTTAGCAAAGAACTTCAGCCATTTGGTCCGTTGATGCTGGAGTACATTGTGCAAAATGAGTCCAATTGGTAATTATTTTTGGAAGACAACGTAGGTCTCTTCCCATGTCATGAGTACCTTGTGATTGTTCCTTCTTGGGGAAAAAACCGTACCTGCTTTCTGAGCAGTGAAGAAAGTAGAAATAGTGGTTTGTTTAGTGCATGGATGAGGCCCGTATACTGCAGCAGGATGAGAGTATTGGCCCAGGATACGTAACGCTGACTTCCTGACAACGTTCTAGATGGAACAGAAATACAGAATCAGGAGCAACAGTCCTCATGCATTACTTTTAGCATATTACATGCACTAGAAGAGGCAGAAGGTCTGGCATGCTATGGTCCATGGGGTCACGAAGAGTCGGACACCACTTAACGACTGAACAACAACAATGCACTAGTTAATCCCAAATTAGAAGTTATTCTATAAAATCAATTTGAACAGCATTTGCAAGCAGAACCTGCAACAACAGGTCACAGTGTGACTTCCTCTTTGGCAGGAATATTCCTCGACGGAGATCCTTCCAGGCAATCATATCCTGAAGACTCCATCACGCCATGACTAACTGGGTTTGCACAGCATGTTAAGCTCAAAGAACCTCCCACCACCAAGTTTTTGCAATGTGTGACCAGTAATTAAGTAACCTGATGCTTTTTCAACTATGGTACCATAATACTGGTACTAAATGTTACATTATATGTAATTTTCAAGACATCTTTCAAGAGGTTCTAAAATGTCATTCTCAGCAAAATCAAAGGAAGACCAGACTAATAAATAATACATCTGATCTAGAGCTACTTCTGGACTTGGTCCTACCAATCTTGCCAACCTGCTCACCTCCTCAAACCTCCTGCTTGATGCAGTATTCCAGGGTAGATACTGACTAAGCTTGCACATCCTAAATCATGGTTGGCTTAACCATGGACCAAATCACAATGATCTGGGTTCATACTGAATTTACGCTGAATATAAATCATGGTATACAAACCTCCCTCAGGTGACTTCACCCAATACATTAACCCAATACATTATGGCTTAGCATGTTGTATGAACCAGGCCACAAAGGGCTCCAGTGTCTAATTGAGGGCCTGGAAAGATGACAAGATTCCAGGTTACCTGGACCATGAAACGTCTCATGTTATTCTGCTCCGCAGCTTTAACAACGTGTAAAATAAGCTGGCTTAGTACATTACCATCATTTTGCATCTTTTGAGTGCTGAAGCATCCAACCACACATCACAAGAACCTTGCTGCTTCTCAGCAGGGCTTCTGCCTTTCCGTTTCATTTTCTGTCTTTGGACAACAGGGGACATCCTTCAGCATGAAAACAAAGAGAAGTTGCAGATCAAAGAACTGAACAGCCACAAAATATGTCCTAAAGCCTTGAAGCTTGGAAGGATGTTCTGAGCCAAACTTCAAATGGTCACTAAACGAATGGTCATAAGTTGAGGACTACCTGTACTTAAGATTTCTTTCACATTTTTCCAACTCCAATACCATTTCAAATTCCCAACAATTAGGTTAGGCAAAGAGCTACAACAACTAAACTCACGATCATACTGATGGAATAAGGATTTGAACCCACATCTCCCTGGTCTTAGTCCAACAGAGTAAACCCTTCAACCTGCCTCATTCTGGTTTAAGACGAGTGAAAGTTACAGGCCTTGTAGAGTTATGGAACATTTGCACACCTCATCATTCCTCAACAGGCCCTTATAGTCACTCGGATCTTTTAAAGCACCACTGTACACTTTCAGCAGCTGACAACTGGATACAAACATCACAAAAACAGAACTAAAAATGAAACACCAGGAACACCCAGAGGCAAAGAACAGAATGACATAATAAAACAGTGTTTCTCAACCTTATCAGCTTTAAGATGTGTGGACGTGAACTCCCAGAATTCCCCAGCCAGCTGACTAGAGAATTCTGGGAGTTGAAGTCCACACGGCTAGGGAATTCTGGGAGTTGAAGTCCACACATCTTAAAGTTGATAAGGTTGAGAAACACTGTGATAAAAAAATAACAGACTGAGGCCAACTATCGTAGACCATTCAGCAGCTGTTCATTGCAAACGGTCATCCTATCATCTGGCCCAGTGCCCTGGGGGAAGAACCAGGTTTTCAGGACCTTAAGGAAGGCCAGCAGGGATGGGTCCATCCAAGGCAGGGGGGCACATGGTGATGGGGCTTTATGTTCCATATACTAAGCATGGCAGAATGTGACCGTTTCCTCCCTTCAATTTAAAATCTGCACCTACCAAAATTACTCTCCCTAATAGTGATTAAAAGGGAATAAGAATTCCATCCTTTATAGTACTTCACCTGGTTATATTTGTATAATTAATTAGAGTTGTATTTATTTATTTATTCAATTTATACTGCCGCCCATCTCAAACTAGTGACTCTGGGTGGCTAACAACAATAAAAACAGTCATATTAAGGTTATGACATTGTATACAAGAGGGGCGCTGGAGAAAAACGATAAATAAATAAATAAATTCCTTTTAAAGTAGAAAAGCTCAACACTCAGCGAAGGAGATGCTCCCCGTGCCTCTCTGGACAGGCATGCAAGCAACTAAGAGGTCAAGACTCCCTTGCGCCCAGCTCGACTCATGACGACCATACTGACACGGCGGGTTGTAGTTTTCAACTTCCCAAACTACTCCACAGCCCTGGAATCTCCCGGTGGTCTCCCATCCAAGCATCAACCAGGCCCGACACTGCTTAACCTTTGAGAGCAGCCCAACGCAAGCATGCTTGCACATGTCCGTACATGCAACCCGCAGGAAAGGAGAGGCAGACTGCACCCACGGGGCCCGAATTCACCCAGCGCCGCATGCAAACTCCCTCCACCTTCATGCGTACTCCTGTGAGTATCCCCGACAACTCTTATTAGTAGCGCCGTGCATGAAACAAAGGGCTTGCGGCTGGCTGCGTCTTACCAGCCTCCTCTTCCCCCGGGCAGGGCAGAAAAGGCTCTCTTCCGGCTCCGAATTTCCCGCCACTCCGGCCCCGCCCCCCGCGCTAGGAACTGCCCAATGGCAGAAGCAGCCGCCGCTTCACCCCGCCCACGCCGGGCTTTCTCGGAGAGGCGTCAGGAAGGGGCGGAGCCAGAGCGGGAAGAGCCCGCCCCCTTCAGCTGCCGCTTGGTTGGGCTCGCTTGCAAGAAGGGAGTTGGGCTACTGTCGCGTGTGAGCGCCGCATCCCGTGGGTGGGTCGGTGGGTGGGGGGAGCAGGGTTTGGCAACTGGGTGCCTTGCCCATGTTGCTCTGCTCCTTGCTACTGTCGGGGTATCCGATGCAAAGCCCCTGGAAAGCTGCCTGCTCTCCTGCGTGAAACCAGACCAACGGCTCGTATCACATTACACGTGTACATAATGTCATCTAGGAATGTGCTACTTGCAGCCGCTTTCTTCAGAACGAGGATTAGCTGCAAGTCATTATCCCTGCCATGGCCTTTATTTCCCAGCCACCTCCCGGTTGACTACGCCGTCTCTGTTCTCCCCGCACCGTGGCTGTGTTCACACGAGATGCTTGGCTACAATTTTAGCAGCTCCAAGAGGTAACACCGGACCTAGTTCTGACCCTGGTCGCTTTGGGCTGTTCAGTTAGACTATGATTCAGAGTCCAGGAAATAAATCAATTCAGCAACCAGGTTAAGCAAGTTGTATGAACCCAGCCGGTATTGGAGTCTCCTCTTTGGGCATTGAAGAGTGCCCTCACCGTTCTCCCTTGGTTCAACTCTTGCTTTACTTTCACCCATGGCGGTGTTGGCGGGGGTTACTAGGTTTTCTGCTTATTTCACAGAGCGTGTTGGTTTATTTTATTCTGTGCTACTCCACATTGATGCTGTGTTGTCTTTGTTTTTTGAAACGTTTTACTGATTTCTGTTAGTTAAAAAGTTTTTAAAATGGCATGAATATACACACACTCCCAGCTCTGTCTTCCAGTGTTTAAGCTGCCTTAAAACAAGCCAGCCTGTTGTAACTTTGGCTTGCAGTTTTACAGTGCAAATATTGCACGGGGTTAATGGAAATGTAAGTCCAAGTATGGCTTAATCCTAGGAATGTCTGCATAAGGTTGCTACAAACATTTACGGAAGATCTACCCACCTACCCATCCATCCATGATTTTCCTATAGTCAATCACCTTCGCTTCGGTGTGTATGAAAGTCCTTCAGTGAGGACTTTCTTCTCCTCACCATCCCTAAGATTTCTGCAAAAAAAGAGAGACCCTACCAAATATTGCTCTTCCCTCCATCCTTCAGCCCCCTTGAGTGCCTTCCACTGTTTTCTGAGCAGACGGGCAAATTTCCAGTAAAGGTTGGGCTGCCACCAAAGATTGTAAAGATTGTTATTGCCTCATATAGGGGCTGCAATAATTTTGACAATCACACAATGGCAGGAGAGAGAGATTGCAATCTGAATTGAATCCATTGAGTGGACCATCCAGACATGGCAGCGTTTCTCAACCTTGGCTACTTTAAGCTGTGTGGACTTCAACTCCCAGAATTCCCCAGCCAGCTATGCTGGCTGGGGAATTCTGGGAGTTGAAGTCCACACAGCTTAAAGTTGCCATGGTTGAGAAATGCTGAGATATGGTAAGCTTATCTAAGAGTGCCCATGTGGCCTCATAAGGTTCAGAAGTATTCCAGATAAAGCTGAGTCTGGAGCTGGCCTTGCAGTGGACCAGGTTCTATTCAAGTCATTGAAATGGTATTATAACAGATAAAGGGGGAGAAGGGGGCCTGGCTGCCATTAAAGGGGGTCTCAGAGGACACATTCAGTCCATGGGCCCCCACTGCTCTATAGGAAAAATATTAAGGAAAGAAGCCTGCAGAGCAGAACATCTAGAATTCTTGCCACCCTTTGACCAGCTGTGGGCGTAGGAGGCATGGCTCATTTTCTTTGATGCAAGTGAGGAATGTGTTGAATTTCTGGACTGTGTCTGCCTGTTTTTGGACTTTCTTCCCAGGAAGTAGGCAAAGGGTGTGGATGCATGTTGCCACTCTGTGTGTGTGGATGTAAGAAGGTCCAATCAGGAAGGGTCCCAGAGGTGTCTGCAGGGGGAGGGGGGCCCAAAAAGTCAAGGAGCATGTAAAAAGGGTGGGGCTTCAGTCACACATCTGTGGCCACCATCTTGACTTTCTTGACCCCCTGCAGATATCCCCAATGTCTGCATAATTTTGCCTCTGTATGTGCCTGTTTCTGTTCTCCCATTGTGTTGTGTTGGTGTGTCAGTGTGTGTCCTGGGAAGCTGAGGAAGGTGTGTGTCTAGGTCCACATAGAGTGGTCCAAATACCCCACCTTTGGGGAATTTTTTTCTGCATTTTCCCCCTCTGCATCCCCACCCAGGCCTGACCCCTTTTTAACTCAATCTTTCTTTCCTGCATACCAAATTCAGTTCCATTCTGTTCAGTTTTCGGAGGATTATCCTATCGATGGGAAGAGTCCCATTGCCTTTCTTGGGTTGGAAAGAATTAAAACTCACACCATTACTTTAGAGAAAATAAGAAGTCCCCTCTTTTAGATATTTCAGAATATATGCCTACCACAGGACTAAAATTTGGGTTCGCCTTCTTTTTTACTGCCAGCTCTCCAAAGAATCAAGGGATAGATCTTTACAAGATCTCATTTGTACATTGTTGAATTTTAGAAAGATCAGGAATATTTGCTACTTTCTTGTGGCTTATAACTTTTTAGGCAGAAGATTTCTTTCCCTTTTTTTTTCTTTTGCTTTGCCAAAGCTGCTGAGTGAATCTGAGTGATCTAATTGTTTTGGTATTTCACTAAAGTTTAACTACTGTATACAGTTGTTTTCTGCAAGAGGAGGATATGCAGTGACCTTTCATTAATGCAGATAATTTGGCTTTGAATCCTCCGTTTGTATTCACTCCCTGGCCAAGATCAACACAGAGGCTCACTGGCAGAGGCATTGCTAAGAGGACAGCAGGGCAGAAGGGACGCCAACAGGCAGGTTGTTGGCATGCTTATCGCGTAGAGTAACATGTAGGGGGGGTTCCCAGACTTCACTTATGGCCAAATAAGACTTTTTTTCCAGTGGGGAGAAAGTGTGTATCTGCTGAAAATCCCTGTTTTATACAGCCAGCTGACTGGGTTCACATACCACCTTTAACTGGATTAAGGGTGAGATATATGTCTTGCATTATTACCATAAACTGATCAACGGTGGGTTTAGAGAAGCCTAGATTTAATCCCAAAACAGCCCCAGGTTGATTTTAGTTCTGCCTTGGATATTGGTGTCCAAAAAAGACAAGATGGGGGTCACAACTCCATGATCAAGGCTCTGCCCCCTTTGTACACTGGCCTGCCCCAGGTTGTGCAGACATCAAAACCATCCAGTTGCAGGGGAATTTGCAAATCCTGCCCAGTCATTCATCCAAGAACAAGTTGGAGAAAACAGTTTAAGAAGCAAATCTCTCCATTACAGAACTGACTCCAAACTAGGTGCGTAGAACACACCTTCCAAAGGCTGGTTGGTTGCATGACAAAGTTACACCTGCTGCCCGTTTGGCCAGTGAGGAAAATCTACTGATATAATGAAGCTTTGCAGGCACAATCCTGATAGGAAAGTTCCTGGGGTACCAGCAGGCCATGGGGAACTGATTGGTGGCTCTCTGCATTGTTGTGTGGCCAGAACTAGGGTTAAGGAGCTGGGACTGAGCGTGTGGCTCTGCTCGGTTATGTTGAGCGAACAGGGCCTTTGAGGAGCCAGTGCCCTCTTCTGAACTTAGCCCTCTTCCAGACTTCATGGTAGCCTCGTCTGAAACTTCAGACAAGTCCACCCATTGAAGTATCTAACTCCGTTGGGTCTGCACTGGTATTTCAAAATCTTTCCCAAATGGACAGAGCCCAGGACCTCTGATATGCAAAGCAGAAAACGAAAGTAAGAGTCCACTCCTCATGCTTCTAATAAATGTCACTTTTCTAGAGGAGTTCCAGAAGCTACCTTGGGTGAGGACCACAAGTTCATCTAGTCCAGTGTTTCTTAACCTTGGCAACTTCAAGATGTGGACTTCCACTCCCAGAATTCTCCAGCCAGGATGTGCCTATGCTTGTTTTATGGTAATCCCTTAAATCCCTTTTTAGTGATCAAACAACAGAATCCCATCTTTTAAGATTTAGACAGCCCTAAAGGCAGATTAGACATATTAACAAATTGTATTTTAATGAATGCTACTGCTGATGAATGCATCTGCTGCTTGGACACACCCTTGGCACTCAACAAGCAGTTAATAGCAAGATGGTGCTGGACTGTCACAAGCAGAAAAACAACCTCTGTTTGCCCTTCAACCTTCAGAAAAAAAGGTACTTCTCTCCAATGATGCATGGATCCAGCAGGCTCAGATCAAAGCCAGAGACATCAGTTTATCTTTGGCAGATTAACCACAACTGAGCTGGTTGAAATTTTTGGAACAGCTGTACTTTGATTCCATTGGTTCACCAAGAATACCATCTTTGCTGTCCTGGCACAATTCCTAGTTGGAGGTCTATGGAAGCTGAAGTCTAATCTATCTGCAAGGCACCAGGTTCAGGAAAAGTAGTTCAACATAATATTGGATCTACACAGATAAATATGGATCTCCACCTTCTACCTGATATACAATGGATCCTAATTTCTGAAGTATGTTGAATGGAATCCATGAGGGGAACAACTGTTCTCCACTGAGATATGCAGCCTCTCCTGAAACTGATGGCCACCATCAGTGGTGAGACAGAGCTACCAACTACTGTCAGCTGTTGAACAGGTGAACTCAGATTTTCATTAAAAACCTGTATTTCCAATCTGTTGATTCCACATACTGGCTGGGCGAGACACTGCACTAAGTCAAACATTCTGAAAATCATCATTTGTTGAATAAAACCATGGTGGAGTCATTCCCATTCAATGCTATGCCACTGTGCTGACCTATACCATAATGAAGATTGATTTTAATGCCACGTCATGGTGGTTGGGCTCACACACTGAGTCAAACGAAAGTTATTTTAATGTTTAACCCCAGAACAACACCATGTGAGGGAACTTGGGCCAAGAATTGATGACTTGAACCTGGTACTCTCCCAGGCTGCATCCAACACATTAACTGCTATGTGTTACAACATGCTACACCTATCCATATGTGACTTGGAGAACTACATGTGAACTAGTTATTGGGTGTGAACAATCTATCCAAGCCACATCCTTTCAGGTAGCAGGCAGGAGAAGCTCACATCATTTATCTGTACATGAACCAGAAATGCCAGAGGTAAGAGATCACAATAAACCTTCTGTGGTTGGCATGTGACACAAGCCTTTCTGAACAATGGTGTCGTATTTCCTCAATGAAGGATCCTGTTTCTGAAGAAGCAGATGCTGGATCATAAAAGCCCTTCCCTTATTAACAGAACAAGCCTAACCTCTGTCAGAGGATGATCAGATTAGGAGGGGACAAGGGAAAGGGAGAAATCTACTTGGGTCTCATTTGATTATGAATGATTCTAATTTTGCATTTTTTCAGCCAATCAACAAACAAAAATGCAGCTATTGTTCCACATTTGTATTTTTCCAGACAATGAAATGCAATCTGCCATTAAAAAGTTGGAGAAAAGTCTGCATAAAAACATTCATAACAATAATGTACAGAATTGCATTGAATTAGATGGAGAATTGTTTGCCCAAACCATGTATTAAAGAAGAATGACAATCCACAAAGTCTTTGCCTGGAGAAATGTGTAACAAGATAATGTATTTTAGTGCAAACGTACTGGGGTGGGCACAGCTTTCCCAATAGGTCCACAGAAATCTGTACAAATGCTGTTGTTCAGAGCAGTTTTTATCATCCAGATTGGAGCAACTTTGCTCCCCTCATCCACAAATTACAGTGGCTTGATGCCAGTGTAGCAATTTTCCCTCCTGTTTAATTTTAATGGGAGGCATTTTTCAAAAAGTCTGCTGGCATGGTACAAGGAAAATGTTCAGGTCTCATCTTGGTCCCTGCAAGAAGTCCTGCTATTAAATCCCACCATGTGCTACAGAACATCCCTCTTTGGGTTCCCCTGTTGTTCTTTAATAAACCAAAATCTCTTTTTTTTTCTTTATGTTTACCCAGAAGCAGCAACAATACAATTTGTATAATTCTGGGGCTGGCCAGGTTTTTCCTGGCTTGTAGAATTGTGAAACCAGCTTGTTTTGATTAGATTATGGCTCAATGTACCAGCCAGAAAATGGGTCAGCTCAGAAACCAGGATATGTTGAATGATGACAACCCATTAGGGATTCCAGTGTTTACACAAAAATTCCAGAAAGAGATACTTACAGCTTTTCTTATAAACCAGACCTTCTGTGAAAGAGACTTCAAATTTTAGTGGAAAGCTTTCCCCCCAGGAGAAATATGGCCTGGCCTGATCTTTTTTTATTTTATGTAAAGAATTTATAAGGCGGCCCAATTCACAGTTTGGGATTCTCAGAAGCATACATCAATAAAAATTAAAAATAAATAATCTAAGTAAAAATAAATATAGTACATAACCAACGTAACAAACAGATTACAAATGGATTGGTTGGATATGGCAAACACTAACTCTCAGCAGCACGGGCTCATCCACCATCTTGGTCCAATGCGCAGGAAAAAACGCCAGGTTGTGTCCAGAAGTATCTTGGGATTCAGCGCCATGGAAAGCGATCTCTTATTTCACTCACTTCATACAAGTCGGGAAAGAGCCACCTAGTCCAGCTGTTCTCCAACTAGATTTGAAAAGGAGATTTTAAAAAAGGGACCTTGTTTTTCGCAAGAGATGTAATGGCACTAGGCGTTACCCCAACAAACAAATGCAGAGATAGGCGCTTGGCTTCTGGGATCTGAAAATCCCATACTAGGATCTCCAATAAGGGCCAGGAAGTAGGTGGAGCCTAGAGAAAAACTACATTTGATTGACTTCAATTTATATTTAAATGGTTCATGCGATTGCTCCTATTTATCTATTAATTCCCCCATTGTATCAATAATTATTGGTGGTAACGTTTGGACAGGCTCTGGGGGGGTGTTCACATTCAAGGCTTTGGAGAACAGTTGCAGTCCTGAACCCACAGGTAGTTCCTTCTGTTTTTAGGGGAGGGAAGCCCCAAAATGAGGGAGGGGCAAGAAGGAATAATGATCAGGGATACTGATCCCAGGGAGCGCGAGAACCAGTGTTGCTGGTAGGAACTTCAGACTCAAAACAGATGTGACTGTTGAATTCACATCCACACCGTGTTGCGCTTGCCTGCAATGCTGACGTGTTGGAATATGCCCAAGAGAAATGAAGGAATTCCAACCCATCTTCCCATTTTTTCAGAAGAAAGCAGATCTCTTTGCAGACTTTGACTCAGTCTTTTGCTTTTGGAAGACCAACAAGAAGAACCACATTCAAAGAGGCCCACAGCAGGCTGTGCCAAGCAATCACCTTTTTTCTTCCAGTGGTCCTCAGGCTTAAAATCATTCAGGTTTCCATCCTCAAAGAAACTGGTTCCAGCTGCTTTCTGTAGCAGGGGTGCTGCAAACACTGGCCAATGGAGCAGAAGTCCAGGGCCCTAATTAGCAGAATTAGGGAGAGGGTCTCCCAAATGCAAAGGATTTAACAGCCTTGAAATCAAGGTCTAAAAAACCCTCCATCCTTGTGATCTCAGAATCTAGGATCTAAAACGCTCTAGTGCAGTGTTTCTCAACCTTGGCAGCTTGAAGATGTGTGGACTTCAACTCCCAGAATTCCCCAGCCAGCCGTGCTGGCTGGGGAATTCTGGGGGTTGAAGTCCACACATCTTCAAGCTGCCAAGGTTGAGAGACACTGCTCTTGTGGCATCCATTAATCTTTAGAGAACTCTTCACCAATTTCCCCTGAAGTGTGTACAGGCATGGACATGTTTATTTATTTTGCACCATTGCCCATAACTGTGGCAGAGGCCAGACTAATAAAAATTTTAAAGCAAATCAAAACTCACCAGAAGAATGGTGAGCATTTTTTTATGGATAGAGGCAGTTAACTGCTCTGGATAATTTTCTCTGTCGAGTGTAGGATTGCAAGAGACTTTGATTCTGGGTGAAGATTTTTTTACAGCTCAGTAAAACTTTCAACAGGGCCTACTTGGCTTATTAAGTGCCTGCAGTGGGATTTGGTTCAGTAGAACACAAACAACGAGAAAAACATAAGATGTTCTTTTTATAAGGAACAACCACAGTTACGAAATGAAAAACGTGCTTCTTAGTTTGCTTTAGTTGCCAAATGTATGTATCTCTTGCGGCCTGGCTGGCACGTGTCACATCCCAAAAGCCATTCCAGAATCAAGAGTGTTTCTGTGCTGAGTCATGAGATCTTGTGAAGAGTATTGGAGAGTGACACAGAGGGGGAGGAGACCCTTGTGGCAATTTCCCCCCAGTGGGGACAGCCACAGGAGGAAGTCAGGGACTGGGCAGCTGCTTATCTGATGCAGCCAACAGGAAGAGATGTTCTCCTTTGCTGTAAACAATGAGGCATCCTCCACTCACTGCTGTTTTGAAAAATACCAGCTGGAGCCAAAAGAAAAGGACCCCCGGAAGGGCTTGGGTGTAGCACCAGGCACCCCCCGACACGCAGGAGGTCTGCAGCTCCCGATCAGCCAAGCCATCCCGTTTCAATCCAGGCAACTCTGTGATCATGGTGTTTTTCAACATTGGCAACTTTCAGATGTGTGGATTTCAACTCCTGGAATTCCCCAGCCAGCCATCTGAAAGTTGCCAAACTTGAGAAACACTGGGTTAGAGGAAGAGCCAGAATTGAAAGGAGGAGTTTGCAGACAACCTCGCCAAATTCCCACACAATAAGAACGTTCCGTTTTTAAATGGGAAACCTCAGATAAGTGAGGTCCATAACCTTAATCACTGCAAAGTACAAAGCTAATAGTTCTGCCTGCTTATCTGGCGCAAAATGTGTGTAAACATTCTAAGTGGTTCATTGAGACCCACAGCCAGAAGGGCGAAGCCGGCTGGATTGCATCAGGGCCCTTCAGCCTTGACACCAATCCTTCACCGAGTATCTTGGGGCTGTTTAGTTTAAAAGCCAGGCAAGGGCAGAGGACCTGAGCTGATGACCTCTGGCTCCAGGCAGCCAGTGGCAGCTGGCAAAACTCACAAGGACATTTTAAACAGCATCAAAGGCAGGCAGCCCTTTTGCAGATGGGTGGCACTTTGGGAAAAGCAAAAGGCACCTTCATCTGACTAAGAGCCTACAGCTTTAATCTTCCAAGACCTGGGCAGTCTTGCCGGAAGCTCGTCTCCAACTTGGCGTCCTACTGGACTTCGGTTCCATCATCCTTACTCAACTGGGCTGAGGATAATGGGAGTTTAAACCCAACACTTCTGGAGACCATTGGATTGAGAGAAAGCTGCCAGCGCAGCAAGGCTGATTTTCCTTGGCAAGTCAACAGGACGAGGAACGCCAGTCCACCAGTCTAATTCACTATAGTCATGGAGCTCTGCTTCTTGAGCTCCAAGTACTTACAATTCTGGGGGTTAGAACTGTTTCAACTGCTGCAAACTCCTGCAAGTTCAACCAAAAAGCCCCATTTGCAACAAAAGGGTATTCGTTCCTAGTTCAAGGCAAGTCCTAACTTCCACCTTGGACGAAACTGAATACAAAGGAGCACCAGTGAAAAAGGCAGATGGTTCTCTATGAGCAGCAGGCATATTTTTGCACTCATAAGATTTCCTGGTTCGAAACTTGTCCTTGTCCAAAGGGTCTTAATTTGCAGTTGGAGAAATCGTCCCTGGCCTTTCTAGAAACTGAATGTTTTCTTACTTCCCTGTTTTGTTTTGTTTTGTTAAAAAAAACCAGTTATGCACCAGAGACCATATGTTGTATGCCTCTTGGCAGGGCACATTAATTTGCTCTTGTTTATTAAATGATCTGAGGCTTGTTTCTCTCTCTTTCCAGACTTGGAATTTGGACAAATGAAAGAAAGTACAGGAGAATAAGACAAGAAACCAGCGTTTCTTAAGATCTTAATCTAGCCACCTCTCTTAAGGAGGGCTAGAAATGTGTTGCTGTTTTTTTAAACACACATCTCATGCAAATTTGTTGGCTGTTCAGAGCAAGCTACAGTGTGGTCCCACTGCAGCAACTCTCTGGAGGGGTCCAAGAATCTGTCAACTACAGCATCATTTTCTAAATCAGGCAGTGAAATAACTTTATCTCCAGAACAGAAATAATCTTTCCCTTAATCACAGTTGCTTTTTTTCCCTTCTCATCGTCATACTGTACACAATCCCCAGAATTCTGTAAAATCAACAAACATTTCCACTTTTTTTTTGATATTATGGAAAATATAAGAACTTGGGTGTTGTATTTTTCTTATGCTAGATTTTTTTAAAATCTCAGCCTTGGATCTCCAGATGTTGCTTGACTGCAACTGCCATTATCCCAAACCAGCTTGTTGTGCGTCAGGTATAGCCCAGTTAGTTACAAGACCAACGTTTGAAAAAGGTTATTGTTGAAATTCCAGGTTCTAGCTGCTCAGATAGACTGCTCTTGTTCATGAGATAAGGTGCCACACCCTCTTCGCTATTACCACTGTCTCTTTTTCTCTAGCCACATTCTTAACTCAGCAAAGTTGAAGCAAAATAACCAGGAGGAAGATGCTGAAATGCAACCTGCATTCTCCTAAAGTCCTGAATGGACTGTTCACATGTTCACTGTTCACATCCTCTCTCGGAGATGACAAAGTACCAGTGGGTGGGCCTTCCTTCCTTTCTTCCTTCCTTCCCACCTCCCCTCCCCTCCCCAAAAAGGGCCCAAGGGGGCTGGAAAGAGAAGCGGAGGGGTGGTCCTCCTCTGAATGGAGCCCAACGCATTCATGGATATATTTACCTACTTTTCTTAGCAGCCATAGGAAGTGATTTGCTGCTGCCTTCTTCCAGGTTATTTTTTTCAATTTCCAGCGTAGGCCATGGCCCTGAGATTTCCCGATGCCACTTAGCTTCTGAGCCAAGCCAGATCACCCTGGTGGTGTCAGAAGACTTGCACAATAAAGGAGTGTTTCTCTCTGCTTGGTGTCAGCCACCCAGCACTTCTGTATCCAAAGGGGAACTATATTTCCTCTCCCCTTCCCATTCCTCAGCTCTCCATCCCTGCCTCCCACAGCTGCTTTTGAGACACACACATAGAAATGTTCTTCACAGACCTTTCTGAAGTAACCATGAGAAGCTCAGGACAAAACAGGCAAAAAGCTTCTGCCTGTTGGCACAGCCCTCTTCAAAAGACTCTGTCTTCCCATCTGAGCCCGCTGGCACCCTGCTGCCCCCAAGTCCAGCCCTGATCCGCAGGACACAACTGCGTTTCTTCGCTGAAAGCTTTTAGATGCAATCTGCCCTCAAGATCCCAGGGAATGGAAGATGCAGGCGGTAACTCCCTCCCTCCAAAGGACCCGTCTTTGCCTCTACATACTTCCAGGTCTTGGGTAGGGAGTGCTGATCCCTTTAGGTAGCCATACAGACTCTCACCGCCACCAGCCTCATAAAAACTGAAAAAGTCCAGTTCCTCCCAAACTCTGTCTGCAGCAGAACGAGATACGGAATAGCACATGGGCATGAACAGGAGCGCCCCTCGTTGCAACATTTGGCTCCAAAACCCCCTTCTCTCCCCCCTGATGAAGGTGGTGCTATGAGGGATAAATGAGGCAGAAGGTTAGAATATCTAGCTTATAAAAGTTTTTTTTAATAGAAACAAGTGGAGGCATCAAGGCCCACTAACACGTACAAAATGTAGGAGAGACAAGGAAACAAAGATCAACTGACACATGTATCCAGACTTCCTTTCTAGAAAATTCTGCAGAGCGACTGAAAACCATCTTTAAACATCCAGGGCAATGAGGAGAAAGATTTTGGCCAGATGGATAGATCCATAAATATAATCCAGTCCAAAAGGTTTGAGCTGTGCAGTTTTATCATTGTGATAGGGAGGGGGGTTGAGGGGTCAAGGAAAGGTTTATTGCCTGGGAAAAACTCGTCTGGCAGGAAAAGCTTCTGGCCCGTTTTCTCCCTGCCCTGCCCCATTCCATTTTCTGATTTCTTTGCATGAGTCTTGCAGCCACCTCAGGGTATAAATTAAGATAATCCTTCCCCAAAACCTGAATTCTTAAGGAGACTGAAACACATGCGTTTTCGTTATCGTGTCACCAGATCACTGGATTCCAGGAACAGAAGACAGCATAAAGCCCCTTATTGTTGATATTGGAAGCATAAAGCTAACCCGTTTTCTACCTGGCTCAATGTATCTCCAACAGAGGGGGCTGCATTTTTCGGAAGACAGAAAAAACTGAAACACAAGAGGGCAATCCCAGAAGTGGATCTGGCATTCGACAGATGGGTGCGACCCAGCCATGTGCTTCTTCCCCTTAGGATTTGAGAGTTTGGTTTTTACCCTACCTTTGGCCTTAGATAACTGAGGGGGGGGGAGTTGTCCCCAAACTCTGGCAATCTGCACTCGCAATGTTGGACCCGGAACAGGCTGTGAGGGCTGCCAAGCAACAGAGGTGTGACCACCTTCGGTCTAAATATTGACCCATACAAGCATTTTGCAAAGGTCAAACCACATCAGATTCCTGTGTTTGGAAAACCCATGATGAGTCCCGACGCTGGAAAGGTTATCTGCACTGTGTCTCAGCCTGCACTTGCCCCTCGGCTAGTCCCCTCATGTGTGTTGGGCTTCAGTGTCAAGAACTCCCATGAGTTTGGGGAATGCCAAAGTCACTGACTGCTGTTTGAATCTAGACCAAGTGAATTGCCATGAAGTTCTCCTGAAAACAGGGTAAAAGTCAGTGGTGACAAAGCTAAATCCCACTGCATCCAGGGGAAGCAAGTCATGCAACCCCATGCTTGTTTACACAGAAGCCAGCCCCAGGGAACTTAGCACAGCTGCGTCCCTATCAATATGTGCAGGATTGCAGCTGAAGTAAACGCTCATCCAGATCCAACCCATTACAAAGTTTCTCTACTGACTCAGTTTAGTGATTTTAATTCCAACCCTCTGGGGAAGAATAGGACATGTATTTGGCACATGGAAGCAGCAAGCTCATACACTCTTAAGCTTTAAACATAGTGACACTTCTGAGTACGCATGCATTGGAATTTGGAATGGTCCAAAAGATGAGAGGAACACGTCTTCAAAAAATCCATATGGCATTCTTCGGCATAGAAAACGGCGACAGCCACGAATGCAGATGGGGTTTTAAAACAGGGCTGAGCATATGCTTATGGAAGAGAGGCTCCATAAAACGATGCCTGGTCCAGAATTTCAGAGTGCAATCTGGTTGAGAATCCTAGAGTTGGAAGGCACCTTAGAGGTCTTTTAGCCCAGGGACTGTATCTCGGTGGCATCACAAATGTTTGCTCTGGAAGACGTGCTGGGCTCAATCTTTGGTGCTGCCAGTTAAAAAGGGCAGAATATAGGTGACAGGGAAGGCCCATCTCTGTGTAAAACCCTAGAGCAGATGATATTGGGCAGCAGATGGACAGATAATTAAATTTGGTATAAGGAGCCCTTGGATAATTTTTGGGGATCTCCAGAGCACTGCTTTAGAGTCTTAGCTCAGCCCATTACAGTCACATGGGCTTCCCTCTGGAAAAATCAGCCATCAAAACCCATCTCTTCCCCCTTCTCAAACCCCAGTCTGATCCACAGCTGTGCAGCATTGGCCGAGGTGATCCTCCCCAAACAAGCTTACCACCGCAGTAAAAATATCACAAGTAACGTCACCCCACATACAAAGATTTGGATAGACAGATGCTCTTCTGAAGGCACATCCACCTGGCAGGCTTCCCAAGGCCCGGCTCACTGTTTCCACAGGCAAGCCGGAGCGCAAGCCGCTTTCCCAGAAGCAGCGAGGAGGCTTTTGGTCTGGATATTGCAGAAGGCAATCCGTGAAGGCACCAGTTCTGCCCAAGTTCCCTGAAGCAGGGCACAAAACTGTGGGGCTGTGACTGCATAGCGCAAAGGTGCTGAAGGAAGAAAAAAAAGACAGAACCAGTGCAGCACAGAGGCAGAGCAGTTTTATCCCAGATATGGCGGCTAGAAAGTCTGTCCCTCCTGGGGAAGTCCTGGCCGTGGGACATCTCTAACCTCCTTTTCTGAAGCTCTCCCACTGCTTAGAACAGGAACAGATGAAGAGTGTAGCTGGAAGCACTGGGGGCTGTCTGTGTGGTTCATAGCCGATTGGCAAGAACGGCCGGCTGCCATCTCTTTTAACGGCAGCAGCAAAAGTGACCCTTCCACTCATTACCTGCCAAGCGCTGCTGAAATGCAGGAAGTTTAGGGAACCCCAGGATGAATGTTGGGCTGCTCCATCTAGTTCTGGCATTCAGAACCAATTTCCAGCCTTAGGATCCTAAACAGATGCCTGTGGCACCAGGGTCCCATCTGTGGATCCTGTCATGTGGATTCCTAAAAGCCCGGAGGCTGCCACGGCCTGATTCAGAAGCATGCAAGAAAGATGAATGCAGCTTCAACATGCTCTCCCTTGAATCAGAGGCAAGATAGTTACAGTACCACCCTCCAGGAAACAAAACAAGAATTCCTTTCCCCAAACAGTTCCACCACTTCCTGTCTGATGCAACCTCCGACTTACCGTCTCAGCTGCGTGGACAGAGCAATGCGCGAGCAACGTATCCATTGCAGGAGGAGGGGAAGACCCCGGCAATAGCTACGCATCCTATTCAGTTTCCTAAATGACAGCAGGACAGACATACCCCGTTATAACCGAGCAAGTGTAACTAAAGAGGAAGCTGGAGATAGGTCCCCACCAGACCGTGTCGACTTGCTCACTCCTGCTTCTGCCAGATTTTGCGTTTGACTTTGACGGTCATGTAGAGAGCTATGAGGCCACAGGAAGCCATCAGAAAAAGGCACAGAGCGGAAAAGAAGGGAGCCAGGCTGCCATGCAGCCGAGAGTAGATGGGCCGCCTAGTTCGGTAATCTAGGAGCACTGCCTCCACCTGGGTGAAGGTACAAAGTATGAGGAACATGTGGAAGATCTGGTGGCCTTGTCCCACAAAGTGACACTTCCCGGGAAACCACTTCTCTGGGTAGGGGTAGGCAAAAAAAAAGGCTGCCACCAGGAAAGACAGAACGTGGCACTTATGGTAGGAAACGGCCAAATCGCTTTGCCCAGAGAGGGTCGAGGTATAAATACGATGCAGCACAGGGCTGATGTCTAAGGCGTAGGCCACTGCCGAGGGCATTTCCTGGCAGAGCCTGCCCTGCAGGGAAGAGAGGTGTGGGCATCGGTATTTGGCGTAGCAGGACCCGGCACACGACAGCCAAGCCAACACCACGGCTCCTGGAATGTAGAAACTGGCGATCCAGGCGTGCCATTCCGGCTCAATGGCGTAGTAGTAATGCACTAAAGCGCTACTGTACTGGTACGTGGCCACCCCCACGTAGTCCAAAAAGAAGAAAGTGTAGTGGCAGAACTCGGACTTGGCTTGCAAGAGGTGAGCCGAGGCGCTGAAGGTCGAGTAGACAATGGAAGACACCACCACCACAAAGAGGGGCTGCGCGTGTGGGTCGCCCGAAAAATCGACGGTCTGCAACAGTTGCCAGAACCTCCCCAGCAGCATGAAAGCCGCCAGCAGGTGGGTCCAGACGTTGAGGGCTTCGTTGTGCCGCTGGAACAGGGACAGGAAGTAGAAGGCCCAGCTCCGGTGGAGAGGCCGGTAGCCAGCGTGGATGTAGGGCTTCCGGAAAAGCTGTGGCACGTCGGAGGCTCCCACCGTGCAGGACGGAGAAGGCAAGGCCTCTGCCAGAAGTCGAGGGATTTTGCACAAGTGCTGGATGTTGATGAAGAGGTGGCTGAGCTTTTCCGAGACAATGGTTGCCATGACAGGAAGGTGAGAAACCTTGAAGATGGGGAAAGAGACATTCAGAGAGAGAGCAGAGCAAAGCAAGCAGGTTTGATCTTTGTCAACACTCTAGAGCAGGGTTTCTCAACCTGGGCCACTTTAAGATGGGTGGACTGCAATTCCCAGAATTCCCCAGCCAGCAACGCTGGCTGGGGTATTCTGGGAGTTGCAGTCCACCCGTCTTAAAGTGGCCCAGGTTGAGAAACCCTGCTCTAGAACAACAGAAATCATGTGCCAGCAGGCCATTTGGAGGAGGAAGATGTGTGCGTAAACGCCCCCCCCCCCAGTGAAACAGGAACTTAGACTGCACCCGGTGCCTCTTCATCTGGAAGTTAAGCTTCACCAACCCCAGCAGGACTTGACTTTAAGTAAACATACTTAGGGCTACGCTGCTTGGATACAACCAAAACAGGAGTGCAAAACCAAACAAAGTTCAAGTTATACTCCGTGCTAAATTGCATAACGGTTGTGCTCGAAACAGCCTGGAGCCTTTGACAGCAAGACTTGAAATGCCAGACACTGGGGGCTTAGCAGGAGCAGCGGGCCAGGCAGAAGAATGTCAGTACCTTTAACCTAAGCGACCCCAACCCATTCTTACCTTGGCTCAGATTTTACGAAACGCTCCCAATAATCCAGGGACCCCTGCCTGATCCAATTTTTTTTTTTAACAAATTACATAACTCCAGATAAATTCAACCCATACACAAACACACACCCACCCACACAAGTAAGGGATGTAGTAAGAACCTTCCTGGATGTCAAAATGACAAGATATCTTGTAGGTTAGGCAATTCAGAGGAATAAACATTTGGAAGGCGCACCAATGAAGTCAGTGGCGGACTTGAAAAAACAAAGTACTCCTAAGTTTTGGGAGAGGGAGAAAATTACAGGAGAAATGACACTGGCTCAGCTCTGGGGGTGCCTTTGTGTGTCTGTAGGAGAGAGACTGGGAAGAGATCATGCTTCTTAAAGGACTGCCTGCTGCAGCACATCTGCACCATCAAGCAGCTGTTTTTTCCCCTTAGACTTGTTTTTCTCTCCTAGCCAAAAGACAAGCATGCAGGGTGAGCTGTGAAAGGGAGGCGTCAGCTACAGTGCATGTGCTTTGTCTTTAATCAGGCAACAGTGACACCAGATAAGCTTTTCAGCATCACAAGCGTTGCTGCGTACCAATTCACAGGCAGAGAATGCAACACTCCCAGAACACCACCCAAGAACAGCATGGCTCAGTAGAAGGATTAGCTCCCAGGCTCCTTTCTTTAATTGCTGTGGAGCAACCGGTCTAAACCTCCAGTGGATAAAGACTCCCCGTCATCCTCATTTCCTGGTTTAAAGATGATCTCCAGGCCATGATATTTATTCTGGCAGCTCTGCCATCTTGCACAGCAAAAGGAGCTCTACGGCATCTTGGTTACTTCCCCAAATGTCTTCTATCAGGCTACACTTTCTGGATGGGGGAGGGCTGGATCAGGGTTACATTTCACTACCTGCCAGATGCAAGAAACCAACTGATTTACTCAGAGAACCAAACGGGTGACCGTGATTCCATCAAGCAAATCAGCAGTAGCCTTCCCTGCATTGGTTCTCCCCAGCCGAACGTCCTCCAGATGTGTTGCACTCCAACTCCCACCACGTTAACTGTAGACGATGGAGTTGGCAGTCTGACACATCTGGAAGCCCTGGGGGAGGAAAGGCTGGCCATGCTAACCACATGAAGATCTTGTAAGGAAGGGTAAAGCACAGGCTGTGCTCACACCGTGTCCTAACAGTCAGAAATCATGCCGAGACGAGGAGTAGGTCTCTAGTGTTTATTACTGCTACATTAAACAGAATCCTAACAAACTGAAGAAGCGTGGGAAAAACCCAGACAGATAAACCCCAAAAGCTAAGGCGGGTCTGATCTGTGTCTCTTTGAATGGCTGCTTAATTCCTCAGTACTACGCATGCCTTTTCCCCCCTGGATAGGGGCCACCTCCTGCTCGCCATCAGTACTCATGACACACCGTTATGCTTGACCTTCTGGGATTAAGAGGACCACTTTAGAGTTAAAGTAGAGATACAGGAGCAAAGTTCTACAGAGACGCAGGAGTTAAGTTCTTCACAACTGTAATGGTGGCTTCTACCCAGTGGGAAGTCATTTATGTTATCTATTTAATAACATCTTCTCCATCTCCTATAAGAAAGCATTCTCGCTTAACGTTCAACCATCCATGGTTCTGGAAGGAATGATCAACACAGTTCCCCAGGTTCTGGTGCTACCCTTATTAATAATACTCTTGCTAACTGACCGTTTTGGATGGCCAGAATTGAGGAATGCTTTCTTCTTGTCTGCAGGTTGACCTCCAGAAATATCTAGGATAATTGCCCTGTTTGGTGCACAGTAACTGCCATAAAAGGTCCTGAGTTATACAAAGGATATCTTGATTTATTCCAGCTGGGATACAGCTTGTTATTTGCTTTATTAAGTGTGTAGCACCTACCATATTAACTTTCCATTTTGGTTGTATGCAAGGACATCTGTAAGAGGGGAGTGAAGAAAGTGAAGATGGCAGTCATGACCTTGCCGCTATTTAATGTCCACTGCACACAGGGGCAGAGCTTGGATTGCAAGGAAGATGACCTTGGTGGAGATATACAGGAACCCTTACCTAGGCAAAAAGGTCTGAAGCATTTTCAAGTCCAGAATGAAATAATGTTTGGAAGAAGCTCAGGCAGACACCTCCCTAATTCACTGGAGTATGTGAAGGAAGAGGAGGTTCAGCACAATCAGACTTGCAAGATTCCGTTGTTATAGCCAATCACAAGAAAAGTAGTTTTAGCCTGCCTGTGGATTTTCTGCTCTGGTCTACCTAGTGGGGGGTGACACAGGGTCACATTCTCCGTCTTTTTCCACTCCCTTCTTGCAGATGCCCTTGTATCTGTTTTTCTTCTATAAATAAACTAATGATGATACTGCGCAAATCAGAAAAATGGGTTAACTCAGTAACAGTTTGATCTAGTGGTTAAGGTGCTGGGCTAGAAACCAGGAGACTGAGAGTTCTAGTCCAGACTTAGGCATGAAAGCCAGCTGGGTGCCCTTGGGCCAGTCCCTCTCTCTCAGCCCAGCCCACCTCACAGGGTCGTTATTGTGGGGAAAAGAGGAGGAGGAAGGACTATTAGGTTTGTTCGCCGCCTTGAGTTATTTATAAAGATAATAAAGGTGGGATAGAAAATAAATAAATAAATAAAATAAACGAACATGATCAAGTGGGTTGGTGAAGACCACACAGAAGAACAACTGAAATGATCAAAAGGATTAGGATGTTTTCTACATTTTTGGGGGCGGACGTGGCACATACACAAAACTGAACACCCCGACAATTAGGCAAAAGCCGTCTGGTGTCCAGTAAGACTTATAACAAGCTTGCATATGCTGTGTGCTTCCTTATAGCTAACACGGGCTTGCCCCTAACATTATCAGGCTACAAACAATTTGTAATGTGTTGAAAGGGAGGTTCTGTGCTGAGCAAGTATGATAAGGAGGGTGAAGGCCTTGGGCGCAGGAAGCTCCGAGCCTAACATGCACCAGCAAAACCCCAAACAGCAGAGCCACAACACAGAGCTTTGGAAGCAAGCTGTCGGTTTCTGGACATGTCCTGATCCCAAGACCTGAAGGCTGGTCCCAGGCGCAAGGCCTTGGTGGGCAACATGGAACCCAGGGGAAGCAGGTCATGCTGGCTGCATTCACATACCACTCTCAACCTGGTTACTCGATGAACCTGTTTTTCAACTTTGCACTCAGTGTGGATTTGCCAACCAAACAGGCTGGATTCACGGAACACTGTAAGCCAATTAAAAGCAACCACAATTAAAACTAACCAAGTTTAGCATGTTGTGTGAATGCAGACTCTAGGGCAGTGTTTCTCAACCTTGGCAACTTTAAGACACGTGGACTTCAACTCCCAGAATTCCCCAGCCAGCTGGCTGGAGAATTCTGGGAGTTGAAGTCCACACAGCTAGGGAATTCTGGGAGTTGAAGTCCACACGTCTTAATGTTGCTAAGGTTGAGAAGCACTGCCCTAAGGTTATCACAGCCCAGGACAAGAGGGTACATGAACAGATCATCACCGAACAAGTTTTCAAGATAATTCAAAAAGAGGCAACAAGATGCCTATAAAAACTCTTCATTTTATAAAAGGAAGGAAAATCCAACCACAAAATCCATCTGGGCAGGCCCAAGGGTGTGGACTCCTCTTCTCCAGCCCCCTTTTCCAACGCAGTAGAGCTGAGTGCTATTTAAAGAATAGGAAGGGAAGGAACAGGCAATTGCTAGTGAAAATCTCTGAATGTATTCAATTCGTTTTTACACTTTTTTTCTTTTCTGTTCTCAAACACCACTCAATAAGGGTTACATAAATAGAGATTACTCTCAGATCTGTCCTTAAAGTGATGCTGTTCAAACCTGATCTCCTTCTGTATAGAATCCACATAGTAACAGAGTGAATGGCAGAGGTTTATGAGCACATCTGGAATACAAAGTCGCTCGCCAAAAGATTCAAGGAAGTATTTTCCACATTCCCTGTATGGAACTTGCTACTACACAAGAGGTAGAGATGTCCTCGATTCAGTCTGGAGGTGTTTATTCATCATGGCCGCTGAGAATGGAACCTCCATAATCAGAAATAGGATATCTGTGCCTTACCAACTCAGTGGATGTTGTCAAAAAAAATGCACTCTTGGTTTGTATCTGTCCAATCCACAATAGCAAACTTTGGTGTGATTTATAGCTGACACCCAGCACAGGATATCTTAAGGGTTTTGAATGTGAAATTAGCTACATGAAAGATCTCCAAAACAAGCCTTATCTTTGTTTTATTTTTGGCAAAAATAAAATATTTTGCAGATGAAATAATTAGAGTGTTTTTGAAAAAACGGCCTTGATTCTCCTTTAAACAATATCACACTCAGCCTTATTCTTCCTGGAAACGCCGCCCCTGCCTCACAATTTCAAAGGCATCTTTTCATCTGCTGCCAGAGACGGCTAATTCAACGCTCAAGCCAAATCTTCATCTGACTGAGATGATTTCATGAAATAACAGACATGGTCTTGCAACACTTAAAGGAAAAACACCCCCAAAGTCTACTCTGAATCCAGCAAGTGCAGCCAAAGGAAACTTATTGTGTTTTTGGTGAGGCCAGATTAAAACTCACAGCCAGGGTTGGGATCTTTTCTGGACTAGGGACATCTCAGTGGATGTTGCCGAAAAAAGGATGCTGCACTCTTGGTTTGTATTTGTCCAATCCACAACAGCAAACTTTGGGGTGATTTATAGCCGACACCCAGGACAGGATATCTTAAGAGTTTTGAATGTGAAATTAGCTACATGGAAGTTAGTCCTTTATTTCATTTCTTTATTTATCTGGTTTCCTGGGGACACGCTGGCCCTATCTGGTGTTGCAATGAGATTATTTGAGAGGCAGGCAGTTTTCTGAGTGGGTTTAAACAGGTCCTAATAAATCTGTTTTTGCTTTTCTTCCATCTCCAGCAAGAAAAAACACATTCTGAAAATCAGTGAATGTGCAGCCGAGTATTTGCTGCGCAGCTGATGGTGCCCTCTGGTTGTTGCAGAAACCAGCTAACCAGGTCCGGTCAGTTCTCTGGTTTTGCCCTACTGAGCGGGGGGGGGGGTGGACTCCTGAGGTCTGAAAATTGCATGCACCCCCCCACAAGACTCTCAAACCACAACTGAAGAAATTGACAACTTCGTCTCCAATTATTTTTAAGTATGCTAAAAAAAATTTTTTTAATGAAGGAAGCTCTCCCTTCCTTTGCTTCACACCCTCAGGAAAAGAAATGGAGTATATTTTGCATAATTCCCCCATTGGACTCTCCAGAGGTTTGCCCTTCCTCCTTCTTTCCATCATACACTGGAAAAAACTGGTCAAAGCCAATCAGCATCAGCTATGTTCACACAGGTTAGACTTTAACCAGGTTGAGAACGATTCAGCAGATACATTTGCACTTCATGCTAAAAGCTTTGTTAGTGTTAACCCAGGTTTGTCTTTTTGTGGCTGTGTGTGCCAAGCAAACCAAGCACAGTTGATTACTTTATGATCCAATTTTTGCACAAGAGTAGAACACAGGGTGGCCAGGCACCTGGTTAAGCGTGTTCTGTGAACGCGGCCAGTGTTAACTCAGAGAGCTGTGGTCCTCACACATCCAGAGGATGCCGGGTAGGAAATGCTGATACTTGGGGCCTGGTTCTCTCCCATCACCTGCTATTTGTTCCTTTCCACCTGGATCTTGGTATAAAACAGGGGCTGTGCTATCCTTCAGACATGACAAACCAGACATTCAAACTCCTGCCTCCCTGTATTTACTCAACCCGCCAGAAATCAGCAGTCTCCTAAGAGAATGGCTGTCACAAAAGAAACCAGCCACAAGAGGTTAAAAAAAAAGAGATTCATAATGTCCCATTCATCTAAAACAATGCTGCAGGAGATAGATACAATACATGTTTGCACAGGTCTTAATTTGTTCCCATGATCCTAACAACATTAATTTATTTATTTCAATTTGTACACTGCCTGACTCTCAATGACTCTGGGCAGTTCACAAGGAAAATGAGGATAAAACAATAAAAATAGTACAGTAATAAAAGAACCAGCAAAGATGGCAAAACCGGGCAGCAAGAAACACCCACCCTCTCCTTGAAAGGAGCTACACCAGACCTAGCCAAAAGTCTGGGCAAAGAGCTAGATCTTCAAAGCCCATCACTAGGACTGTAGTTCTGAATTGAAATAATCAGGTAAAATAATCAAAGCCAGACGTGCAGCCCAATGAGGTGATGGAGGGCAGCTGTTTGGGGCCAAATCTTACCTGCTCCAGCCAGGATATTCAAAAGCCAAGGACACTGGAAGTTCTGATGAAGGACATTTGGAAAATGCCAAGTTGCCTACTTGTTATATAGGCCAGTGGTTGTTAACTAAACACATGTGTCCCACGGTTTAGGTGAGCCACAAGCAAAAGAATTGAAACTTTAATTAACTCTTTGAAACCTGCTGTAAATGATACATATAATTATGGAATGCTTAAAAACATATAAATGTCTTGGGGGAAAATGAGCTTTTTTTATTTGTACCAAGTCCCAGGTTCTTTGATGAGGGTGACGGGTGGAATGCAAGATACAAGGAATTGAGAATTAGTGGTACGGTCTGTACTAACTTTCATCCGAAGGTGGGAAAATACCACTTTTAAATACAGTACTCTCTTCCACCCCTGCACCTCTTTTGAAAGCACACTACATTCTGTCCCACACATGGAAAACTAGCATATTAAGAAGAAAGGGCTTAGTTCAGTGCTTTGGAAGGCTCAGTGGTCTTTCTAGGATTTTTAACCTAACCCAGTGTTTCTCAACCTTGGCACCTTTAAGGTGTGTGGACTTCAACTCCCAGAATTCCCCAGCCAGCAAGTTGAAGTCCATACACCTCACAGTTGCTAAGGTTGAAAAGACAGGTCTAAACCATATTTTCTATTATGTAATGTTATATTCTACCCACAGCACTTACAGAAGAGAACAATCATTTAGTTGTGGAGACCAATCTTGAGTTCCTGGGCACGTTTTCCTTTTTGAAATTCTTTGGGATTCTCTAGTATCCTCCCATCAATGCAGGATAATATTAAAGCATAATTTTCTTTTGGTTTCTTGCATGACATGCTTTCCCAACCAGCATCTTTCCCTGATGAGATGAATTTTGACTCCCATCACTTCCAGCCAGTGCAAACTTTGTTTCCCCTCTGGGCCAGTTTAATGTTTTGCTGACTTCCTCATCCCACCTCTCTCTAAAGCTCTGGTGGGAAGTTTGAAAGCTGCAGTCCTAGCCTATTTGGAGGAGGGTAGGTTGGAGAAGACAGATGTAAAAGCCCAGAAACGGTGGGCAGAAAGGTCTGTTTTGTAAAGTTGAACCACTGGAGTGGAAATGGAGCAATTCCTTTCACTCAGGGTTTTTCAACCAGGGTTCCGTGGCACCTGAGGGTTCCACAAGAGGTCCCTAGGGGTCCTGTGGGAGAGCATGCTTTATTTAAAACGTTATTTCCAGTTCGGGCAGCTTCAGATTAAAGAGGTCAGTTTCATTCTTTATTTTAGTTCAAGAACACTGTTCATGCATACAGACAGGCCTACCCATGAAACGAATAGAATGATTTTGTGACTTCTGGCCTAGATTTGAGCCTGAAGGTTCCCCGAAGCCTGAAAAATATTTCAAGGGCTCCTCCAGGGTCAAAAAGTCGAGAAAGGCTGCTTTAACTGAATGAAAAGAGAGCACACTCAGCACCAAAATCAGCACATTCACCCAGTCTCGTGCTATACTATGTCAGCTTTCTGCTTTTTGAACAACAGTCTTGCCTGTACTGCTGCTTCTATTATTAGAGGAAAAAGATTATTATTATTATTATTATTATTATTATTATTATTATTATTATTATTATGAGAAGCAGCAGCCACAGGTTTCTTGTACTTCTTTAATAATCTCAGCAGCCCCCCAAGTTCATATGGCAACTGGCACATGTAAGTGCCACTCAGTTAATAAAAAATTCACCTCTCAGACAGCAGCATCTTTTTCAAAACAGCCACACTAGCTCCGAACAGCCCCTCCCAGTTACATAACTCTACACAGTGGAAAGGGGAGTGGGGGTTCTTGGATTTTCTTTAAAAGCAATTCAGGAATTCACGCATGAACTGGTTAGGTTCCCCCTTTCTTAAAGGAATCTCCCCCTCCCCTGCAGATTTTAATACACCCACCGCCACACACTTTGGGATTCAAGCTGTATTAAGAAGCCACTAAAATTTCCCGTTTTCTTTTGTGTCTCCCGGTCACCCAGCTTTCCTCAAGCTTTTCCCAACGTGTCGGATTACAGCTCCCAGAATGTCCAGCCAACAAAGGGTGGAATAGTTGTAAACCCGCACTCTCCCCACATCAAGAGGTTACCAAGCTAGGAAAGCCAAGAAATAGATCATTTTCTCCCCACATTGCCTGTAGTGGAGAAGCACTATAGGTGATGCTTTAAAAGTCATTGTGGCTGGATGCACACAAACAAGTTAAGCCTAAACCACATTATGGCCTAGACCAGCCAGCATAGCTGGATGGGGAATTCTGGGAGTTGAAGTCCACGGGTCTTAAAGTTGCCCAGGTTGAGAAACATTGGCTTACACAATGTGTGAACCTGGCTGATGCTTTAAGTCACAGAAAACCATGCTAAGCAACCTTCCCAATCTTTAGACTTTCCTGGTCTAAAGAGCCACAGGCTCTGAGCTCCAAAACCAAACCGCACCCATCCAGAATAAACTTGTACTGGTTTGAGCAAAAACTTCTCTCTCTGAACAAATGTTAAGGTATCGGAAGGACCTTCAGCTGCCCTCCAGGAAGGCTGAACTGTAGGTCCCACCGGCGACGATCGACCATGGCAGGCGGGGGTTGGGGGAATAACAGACTTTATAGTCCAGCCTCGCTGGACGGCATCAATTTCGGCAAGCCTGCAACTGACCGGTGAAAGTTCCAACCTTCAAAGGGGGCAAGCAGATGATCCTTCTTATCCGGGGTTATTCCGAAGTAAGTCCTGCCGAATCCAGCGCTGTACCAAAAGTGCACGCCAGCTGCAAGGGGGGTGGGGGGAACGGTACTCTTTTTCACATACCTCTTTTGGGAGAAACTGCCACTCGGCTTCCCTTGGGGCTGAATTCTGAGCAGAAGTTGGTCTCGCCTCGCAGTCGAGGCCAGAACCCCCCCCCCCAAACCGACTGTTCCCGTCCTCGCCTGGGTTCACACGACACGCTAAGCTAAAAGTGGCTCGCCTCCTGCGCGCGGACCCGCCCGGCTGGAATCGTTTAGAGTTTGGCAAAACCCCGAGGACGCGCGAAGAAGACCGACTGCAAAAGCGCGTTAGGCGCCCGGGCATGCACCGTGAACGTCGGCTTTGTCGAGCGCCCCTCTCGCCTCCGCCGCGCAGAGCGGGGATCTCGCCTCGCGCCGGTTCTCCCCGCCTCCCGAGGCGCCCCTGCCCCGCTCTCTTTTCGCACTGACCTCCCGCCGCTTCTCCCCGAGGATGCGCGTCGGAAACCCGAAAGGCGGCGAAAAGCACAAGAGCAGGGCGGGAGAAGGGCCCTGGTCTCGCAGGGCAAGGCCGCTTCTCTGCGGCAAGAGAGCCGCCTCTCCCCGGGAGACCCGCCTCGCCTGTTTTCCCCTTTTCCCACGCAGCCGCGCGGCCGCGAACCAAACAGAAGCGCCGCCGAGGGCTTGGGCCGGCCCGGCGCTGCGCCCCCTGCAGGTTGCAGGCCCACGATCACCCCCGTCCCCGCCCGGCCGTGGGGAAGGAGCGGGGCGAGGACGCGCAGCCAGGCGCCCCACCCCGCCACACGCCCCCCCGGGGGCAGCGAGGGAATGGCAGGGGCGTTCCGGGGCGCGCCGCTCGTCCTACGGCCCCTGGCAAGGGAAGCGCGGCGAACGCCGGCCAATTTTCTCCTCTGGGTCCAAGTCCTGACCGAGCGGAATCGGGGACCGGCCCTTCCTTCCACCCAACGGGAATTTCTCTTGGGGTGCAAAACTCAGGAGAAGGAAGGCCATGTTCGTGGTGGGATCATACCTTGAGAAGATGAAAGGCTTTAGGGACTACTTGCGGTCTGCCCAGATCTTGACCAGAAGGCACAGTACTTAAGTCAGTCAACTAGGCAGTCGCATCTTGCGTAGGATGTTGTGAAGCCAGCCATAATGGGTAGCTTACAGTTGTGGGAAACCACACAATTTGGTTGGAATAAACAACAGTTAAATTTACCATTAACTTAGAAAGCTGCTTTAAGTTAGTGCTGCTTAGAACTTGCACATTAAAGGCATCTGTTCAACTGTTTCAGTGGCACAAACGTTAGTCCAAGTCCATGCAAATCCAACTTCAGTCATTCCCAGCCTGGCACCCAACAGAAGCACTGGCTGACTAGCAGCATTCTGCGCTGTAAGCCAACATATCTGGAGGCAAGCCAGGTTAGGGAAGGCTGTTCCAAAACAACATGGCTGGAGACTGGAGCTCTGCTGGTAAAAGAAACTGTTGTATCACCAAGTATCTGTGGATGCTTTGATAATGGAAGGATCCAAGACAGTCAGGATCCACATCAAAGCTCCTGTCTCTATCAGCATTATTCCTCTGTGTGGGAGAAGCAAGAAGGCAGGGTGGAGCAGTGGGCTTTGGCAACAAATGCTGTGGGCAGGAATAGCAGCAAAATATGGGGAGACAGAGGTGAGTGTGCCATGACCTTCTGCACTGTAGATTCCCAATTCAACTACTATGGTCCAGTTTGTAGGCCAGTTGGCTTCTGTGTGTCAAACAGAAAAAGCTTTCTCACACACACACACACACACACACACACACACACACACAGCCAGTACAGCTCATGGAGTAGTGGTGGTATATGGGTGGAACAAGAAACACCAAAACTGCCCATACCACTGAATTCTGGAGCAGCTGCAACTTCCGAATGCTCTTCAAGGACAATCCCATGTTGAGTGCAATAGAGTAATCCAAATGGGAGGGGACTAAAACACAAACTGCTGTGAGCAAAGCCTTCCAGTCCAGGAATGGGCACCGTTGGTGCACCAGATGAACCTGTCCTAGCCATGGCTACCACCTGCTCTTGAAGCAGCAGCCGTGACTCCAGGAGGGCCCCCAATTCTGCACTAGCTCCAACTGGGGAAGCACACCCCTGGACAGATTTAAATTTCAGAAATCTCCGGAACTGGGGTGGGCCTTAATACCCACAGCTAATCAGTCTTGCTAGGATTGGGCATGCAAACTGCCACAGCTTCCAGGCGCTGGGAAAGAACCTTGGCAGCATCACCCGGTCAGCTCAGATCTACATCTGGGCATCATCAGTGTGCTGATGATACCGTGCCCTGTGTCAATGGATGACTTCAGTCGAGAGGTTTACTGTAGATGTTCAGTAAGAGTGGGGAGAGAGTAGAGCTCTGAGGCACACCAAAAAGCAGGGGCCTCGGGTTTGATTGCTCCCCACCTACCAGCACTGACTGGAACTGGCCCCAGAGAAAGGAGAACCACCGAACACCGTGCCTCCCGCTCCCCTGAGCCAGCCCAGAATAGCAGATCGATGATACTGAGGGCTGCTGAGGGATCAAAGAGGGAAGATGGATGCTCCTCCCCAGCCTGAGCCCACCAAAGACCTTTAACCAGTGCTATCATTGCCATCTCAGTCTATGACCAGACCCGAATCCTGACAGGAAGGGGTCCAGATAATCTCCTTCTTCAAGGGCTCCCTAGAGCTGCAGGACCACCTTTTCAACAGAAAGGTGAAGACTGGATGGAAGTTGTCCAGATCCATTGGATCCAGCAATGGCATCTAAGGAGGGGGCAACTGCCGCCTCTTTCAAGGCAAATGGAACACCCACCCACCCCCCGAGAAACACTAGCCATTGCATGGGCCCATCACCTGTCACGTCCTGGGAGACTTTAATCAAACAGGAGGGACAGGGATCTAATGGCCGAGCTCACATCATCAGGGACCCTGTCCACTTGATCAGGGCCAACAGGTTCAAACTCTTCCTAGATAACTGGGCAAGACTCTGCCTCAGAGGCCTCTATAGGACCTATACGACCATATTCCAACTCTGAGCAAATCCGAGCAATTTTATCCAACAAATGCCTAGAATAATCCTCACCTCTCATTACCCAGGAGGGACTGAATAACCCCAAACAGAGCTATCAGTCAGCTGTCTGCAGACACAGTAAGAGCAGAAAAATAGCTATGTTGTTATTGTTTTAATATTATTATTTTATATTATTTTATTGTAAGCTGCACAGAGTCACGTGAGCTGGGCAGCTATATAAATCAAGTACATAAAGAAACAGACCAACAAACCTTTTGCTGCCCGTATCGTTACAGGGTAATCCTTAAGAAAGGCTCTTATGCACGCTTGGCCAGCTTTGCTTCGTTTTCCCCCAGTGGTGCTCTAAGCATCTCTTATGCTATTTCATCACCTGGAGTGAGAACCAGTTTGGTCTAGTGGCTAAGGTGCTGGGCTAGAAACCAGGAGTCTGTGAGTTCTAGTCCCACCTTAGGCATGAAAGCCGGCTGGGTGACCTTGGGCCAGTCTGTCATGCACTGCCTACCGCAGAGTAAAACACTGACGCTGATTCATGCGAGAGCAGGTTCAGGTTTATTTCTTACGTAGTAACAGTTGTGAAAAAAAAGCTGAGAGTGAGGAGAGCGCGCCAGTGCGGGGTTTAAATACCCCGCGCCGGTCAGCGCCCCCTCACCCTGGGTTACGTCATCCCCCCTTTGTCCTGCATGCTGTCTTGCCGGTAGGTGAAGGGTTGCGAGGCCCCAGCGGGTGCCCCGGGATCGCCCATCATCGGGTTCCTCATTCAGCCGGTGATTGCTGTCAGCTGGGCGATCTCCGTTGCGCTTGTGCTAACAGCTTGGGTGTGCCTCGCGATCCGCCTATCCTTTGTCCTTTCTTCTCTCTCTTTTGTGTTTTGATGGCTGCCTGCTCCAGCTAGGGTCTGTGGTTTTTGTTGTGCGTGCTATGCTTATCTTGAGCCCCTTCCTCTGTTTCCTCGTTATTGTCATTTGTGCCGTTGTGCTGATGTCTTCAGCTCAACGGCACTCATGACATACTGCCCCCTGTCCGAATAGTGCCCCCCCCCGGCCTTCCGGTTTTTTACCAGGCGAGCTGTCAAAATGTTTTTTTTTTTTTTTTTTAAATTTACCGCCGGAGTGATTTCGCCCCTCCCTTTGTTCCGCCTTCTACCTCGTGTCCATCTAGGGTGTGTTCCCAGTGCGCATGCCCCAGCCACACCCTGGGCATGCGCATGCTCCGGCCACACCCTGCTTGTTTGGCTCAGTTCGGCGAGGAGAGAGGCGTGGCTGGTCGGGTGCTTTTCAGCTCCAGGTAGGGCCCTTATCTTTTTTCCCAGTGCGTCGTCTTTGTTATGTGTGCATCCTGGGCGTTCCCCCCAGGCATGCACAGGTGACCAATGTCACTCCCTCGTGGGCCCGGGGCGGGGGAAGGGTGAGTCCCGGGGGGAGGGAGGTCTACCCAAGTCGCGGGCTTGGGGGGCCCTTTCCCCTGGGGGCGCGGTTGGCGGGGGGGCCCACGGGGAAAAGGGTGTTCAGGGGCCGGTTCGGCTTGTCGCCCCTTTGGCTTGTCGGGGTACGTCTGGTGGAATGCCCGGGTCAGGTCTGGCGCCTTGACGTGTTGCGCCGCCACCCATTCTGGGTGGGGGAAGTGTTTCCACCTTACTAGATAGTGTAATATTCCCCGTTGACGGCGAGAGTCGAGTATGTCTCTTACTTCGAAATGTTGTTGGCCGTCGATCATCACTGGGGAGGGCGGTGGCGTGCTCGGATGCCATCGAGAGGTGGTTGCAGGTTTCAGGAGGCTGGTGTGAAATACCAGGTGGAGTCTCCGTAGATTGTGCGGCAGGTCCAGGCGTATTGCCACCGGGTTCACTATTTGGGTTACTCGAAGCGGCCCGATATACTTAGGCCCCAGTTTTTTCGAGGGTTGAGGTGACTTCAGGAATTTGGTGGATAGGTAGACCATATCCCCTGCCTGGAATGTCAGTTGCTGGCGCCGGTGCTTGTCGGCCTGCTCTTTGTAGGCCGCCTGTGCTTCCTTCAGCGCTGCCGTGATTATTGGCCACGATTCCGCAATCTTCCGTCCCCAGTCACTAGCATCCACTTGGGGTCCCGGGGGTTGCGGTAGCTCCGGTATGGGGACAAAGTCGCGCCCCGAGACTACTTCGAACGGGGTTTTCCCCGTGCTCGTGTGGACGGCGTTATTATATGCGACTTCCGCGAACGGGAGCAGTTCGGCCCAGTCGTCTTGGTGGTAGTTTGTGTATGAGCGTATGAATTGTTCTAGGGTGGCATTGAGGACCTCTGTGGCTCCGTCCGTCTGGGGGTGCCAGGCAGTGGATAGGGCCTGTTGGGTCCCCGTCAGCTTTAGGAAGGCCCGCCAGAATTTAGAAGTGAATTGTGTGCCCCTGTCGGTCACCACACATGCGGGACATCCGTGTAACCTGTACACGTGTATCAGGAAGAGTTTGGCTAGTTGTTGGGCGGACGGGACCGATGAGCAGGGGATGAAGTGGGCTTGTTTCGAAAAGTAGTCTTTCACCACCCAAATGGCCGTTTTCTTCTGGCTGGGTGGGAGATCTACTATGAAATCCATGGAGATTTCCTCCCATGGGCGGGAGGGCTCCGCCACCTTTTGTAAAAGTCCTGGGGGCTTACCTGGTGCCCGTTTGGCCCTGGTGCATGTCGGGCAGGAGGCTACATAGGCTTTCACGTCCCGTCTCAGCGCGGGCCACCAGAATTGGCGTCGTGTGAGGTGCAGGGTCTTCAGGAACCCGAAGTGTCCCGCTTGCTTGGCGTCGTGGGATCTGCGCAAGATCGCCTGGCGTTGCGAGTCTGGGACATATATTCTGCCTTCCCCCCATGCCAGGTCCTGTGCCATCGTCACCTTGTCGGGGTTTGCTAGGAGCCAAGGGTCGGTTTTGAGGGCGGCAGTGAGGTCTGCGCGTATCCCCCCTGGCAGTTGTGGTTGGAGCCGTCTGGTTACTGGTTGCCCCACCGTCGGTTGTGCCGTGGGGTTGGGCTGCTTCCGAGCGCCGCTCCGGGTGGTCACCGCCATCCCCAGCTGGGAAGCGGATAGGACCGTCCCGATCATGTCTGGGGCGGGCTCCTCGTCTTGGGGCAGTCGGGAGAGGGCGTCAGCTAGGAAGTTCTTTTTGCCCGGCATAAACTTCAGCTGAAAGTTGAAGCGGCTGAAGAATTGGGCCCATCTGACCTGTTTTGGGCTGAGGCGTCTGGGCGTTCGGAGGGCCTCGAGGTTCCGGTGGTCAGTCCAGACCTCGAATGGTTGGGTGGCTCCCTCCAGTAGGTGCCTCCATGTTTCCAACGCCGATTTCACCGCGAAGGCTTCCTTCTCCCAGACGTGCCAGCGCCTTTCTGTCTCAGAGAATTTCTTCGACAGGTAGGCGCATGGTTTTAGGACTCCTGTGGGGTCTTTTTGGAGTAGGATGGCCCCCAGGGAGAAGTCGGAGGCGTCGGCTTGGACCACGAACGGCCGTTCTGGGTCCGGGTGCGCGAGGATTGGCTCCGTGGTGAACAGCGCTTTCAGCCTGTTGAATGCGGTTTGGCACGCGGGAGTCCAATTCAGTACTGTGCCCGGGTTCTTGGCGCGTTGTGTGTCCCCCACCCCTTTAGTCTTGAGGAGGTCTGTTAGGGGGAGGGCTATCTCTGCGAACCCCCGGGCGAATGACCTGTAAAAATTCACGAAGCCGAGGAAGCTCTGGAGTTGGCGCCTGTTCCGGGGGCGTTCCCAGTTCACCACCGCCTCGACTTTTGCGGGGTCCATCTCTATGCCTTCCCCGGAGATTCGGTACCCCAGGTAGTCTAGGTGTGCTTTATGGAATTCGCACTTTGAGGGTTTGGCATAGAGTTTCGCCCGTTTTAGCTTGTCGAGGACTTGTCTGACTAGGGTCACGTGTTCCTCGTGCATTTTGGAGTAGATAAGGACGTCGTCTATGTAGACCAGGACCCCTTTGAACAGGTGCTCATGCAGAACCTCATTGATGAGCTGCATGAATACCCCCGGGGCCCCTGCTAGTCCGAATGGCAGCACTTTGTACTGAAAGGCGCCTAGGGGGCAGTTGAACGCCGTTTTCCATTCGTCCCCCTCCCTGATTCGGATTCGGTAGTACGCCTCGTGCAGGTCCAGCTTGGAGAATACTCTGCCCGTGGACAGGTGGGCGAGCATGTCTTTTACGAGGGGTAAGGGGTATTTATTGGATAGGGAAGCTGCATTGAGGCCCCGGTAGTCGGTGCAGAGCCGTAGGGTGCCGTCCTTTTTCTCTCGAAATAGGACGGGTGCTCCGACCGGTGAGCATGCCGGCTCTATGAATCCCCTCTCTAGGTTTTTGTCGATGAACTCCCGGAGGGTTGCCATCTCCTTCGGGGTCATCGAGTAAATCTTCGGCCTAGGTAAGGGGACATCGGGCAGCAGGTCAATCCTGCAGTCCGTCTTGCGGTGGGGGGGTAGTTGATCAGCTTCCGCCTCTCCGAAGACCTCTGAGAAGTCAGCGTATTGCTCCGGTAGGTCTTCTGGTGTGGTTGTGTTGTCCTGGGTTGCCGCCTCTGCTCGTCCTACCGTGGGGTTGGTTCTGCCCGCTGGAACTGGCGCCCGGTACTCGCCGTCGTCGAATCGGAAGGTGCGGGTCGCCCAGTCGATGCGCGGGTTGTTTGTTGCGAGCCATGGTATCCCCAAGACTACGATGGGCCGTCCTATGTGGGTTACCACGAACGATGTTCGTTCGGTGTGGGTACCCATTTGTAGGGTAACCGGCTCAGTCTGCATCGTGGCTGGTGTCCCTCCCGCTGTTGAGCCGTCCAGCTGGTGAAATGCCAGCGGCGTGGGGAGGGGGAGGCAGCGTAGGGCGAGTTTTGCGACTATGTCGGGGTGGATCAGGTTTTTCGAGCACCCCGAGTCCACTAGTGCCGCGGCCGTGGTGGCTCCGTTGTTCCCAGAGAGCTTGATTGCCGCCATTATTACGGCGTTTTCGCCACTCTGTCGAAGTGGTCCGCGCCTCTGTCCCACCACCTGCCTCGCGGCGCGTTTTAGGGCAGGCGGGGAGCGTTTCCCGCCGGCTGGTCTGGGTCTACGGCGTCCTCTCCCCCCCAGTAAGCATCCCAGCCTTCGTCCGGTGTCGCTGTGGCTCCGGTCATTCGGCGGTGGGGGGGTGCCGGCGGGTTGGTTGGTTTGAGGTTAGGTTTCGGTGCGGGTTTAGGAGCGCTCGTTGGGGTTCGGTTGGAGAAGCAATCTGCCGTTTTGTGCCCCATTTTCCCACACCTCCCGCAGGGCCCGCGAGTGAATTTCTTCCTTGGGTATGTGGGACCGGCCGTCCCCACGTGTGGCGCGGATACCTTTGGGTAGGTGTTGGTTTTGTCTTCCGTCGTTGCCATTAGGAAGGTGCGGTGCGCGTGTTCTGCTTTCCCCGCGAGGTGGATCCAGCCGTGCAGAGTCTCCGGATCGTCCCGGTAGAGAGCCCATTGAAGTACTTCGCGGTTGAGCCCCCTTTTAAACATCTCTAGCAGGGTGGTCTCGGACCAGTCGTTGATCTTCCCTGCTAGAGCTTTAAATTCGAGGGCGTAGTCCGGGACAGTGCGTGCGCCCTGTTTGAGGCTTTGGAATGCGCTTTTAGCCCTCTCTTTGGCTAGTGGGTCCTCAAAGTAGCACCTCATCTCAGTAATGAAAGCATGGAAGTCAGAGAGGGCGGGGGAGTTGGACTCGTACATTTGGACGTACCAGTCCACCGCCCGGTCTTGTAGTTTGATCGCCACGGCTGCGATCTTGTCCGCTTCGGAGTTAAAGGAGTGTCCGTGCCGCCCCATGAACTCCCTGGCGTTCGTAATGAAGAACGACAGTTTCGCGGGGTTCCCGTCGAAGAAAATGGGGAAGTCCTTTGGGGCCCGGGCGTTCTGTGAGTCCCCTCCTCTCGCTTCCCGACTCCTGGCTTCGTCCGCTTGGGCCGCTTGTTGATTCGCATTTGGCCCATGGGGGAGCGACGACCCGCTTGGGGTGTGGGCCTGCACGGGAACGTCATTGGGCGGCGCTGGGGACATCAGCGATTGCAGCATGGTCCTGAGATACTGTAGCTGGGCCTCCATGGCCGCGAGTCTGGCTTGAGTTTCCCCGTCCGAAATCCGCGCCGCAGCTGGGGTCGGGTCTGTCGGGGTGTCCGCCGGGTTGAGCCGCTGGTGGGGTTCAGGCAGTCCCGTCCGCTGGTCCGCTTCCTCCGTTTGGGGGTGCGTCGGCTGGGTTGCCTCTCCGTCCTCCACCGTGCTTGCTGCAGTTGGGCTGTCGCTCCACGCCCGTGGCTGGGGTGCGATGTGGGGCGGGGGGGTCTCCTCTGGTCTCGGGAGGTATGTTGCTCCCTCCCGTGGCCGGGTCGCCTCCGCCGCCGTCTCCCTCTGGGGTTGGAGCTGAGGCTCGGGGTGGGCCGGGCGGGTGTCCGTGGCTCCTGGGGTCTGCGGTGCCTCTGGCCTCGATCGGTCCTCCTCCGCTTCTTGCCATGCGGTTCGGCCGCCTTGGCCGCGACACGTCGGCCTCATTGCTCGTGGTCTTCTCGCCGTCTATTCCTCCTGCGGCTCGTTGTCCAGTGGGGCTTGGCGAGGCTGAGTTTGTGACTCTCAGCTTTATGTCATGCACTGCCTACCGCAGAGTAAAACACTGACGCTGATTCATGCGAGAGCAGGTTCAGGTTTATTTCTTACGTAGTAACAGTTGCGAAAAAAAAGCTGAGAGTGAGGAGAGCGCGCCAGTGCGGGGTTTAAATACCCCGCGCCGGTCAGCGCCCCCTCACCCTGGGTTACGTCATCCCCCCTTTGTCCTGCATGCTGTCTTGCCGGTAGGTGAAGGGTTGCGAGGCCCCAGCGGGTGCCCCGGGATCGCCCATCATCGGTTTCCTCATTCAGCCGGTGATTGCTGTCAGCTGGGCGATCTCCGTTGCGCTTGTGCTAACAGCTTGGGTGTGCCTCGCGATCTGCCTATCCTTTGTCCTTTCTTCTCTCTCTTTTGTGTTTTGATGGCTGCCTGCTCCAGCTAGGGTCTGTGGTTTTTGTTGTGCGTGCTATGCTTATCTTGAGCCCCTTCCTCTGTTTCCTCGTTATTGTCATTTGTGCCGTTGTGCTGATGTCTTCAGCTCAACGGCACTCATGACACAGTCCCTCCCTCTCAGCCCAACTTGGTGCAATGTAGACTAGCCTCCTCATGGTGCACCCTGGGCAACGTGACAGTCACATCTGGCTGCTGGACCTCACAAGGATTTCCCAGCAAGGAAAAAAGCAGCATGAACACCAAACTGCTATGCCATATGATTAAATATCTATCTATCTATCTATCTATCTATCTATCTATCTATCTATCTATCTATCTATCTATCACCTGGAGTTCCTCTGAAAACCAGGTAACCTTCCAAGATCCACACACAGAATCTGCATAGATGCAACCAAGTGGCAACTAAAGCCTTGGTTGAACTATGTACCAGAGTCTCAGGAACACCCCCAAGCTTCCTCTGAAACCCAATAGGATCCATCAGGCATGTGGGGCAGACCATTCAAATATGTCAAATGCCAAAGCCAAAGGGAGTTATATGCTCATGACAAGGGACTGATGTAACATCCCCCAGCTCCAGATCACATTGCTGTTGCCCTGAGGTAAAAGCCAGGTCTAATGTGTGGCCCCCATTGTGAGTTAGACCAAAGGTAACCTGGGCCAGGTTGCCATAGTAGCCATGAACTCCTGAGCTGCCTCTGTCTGTGCCCAAGGATGGCAAATTGAAGCCCCCCAAGAGCCTGGAGAACACCACCGCCAGCCCGCCACAGATTCAAGCAGCTCCGGGAGGGAAGGAGAGAGGTTGCTGTGCAGCAGAGAAGTTTGTACACAAGCAACAGTCTCTTTTGATCCCTACAGCCCAACCTGACAAACAGGGCCTCACACCCAGCAATCTGTAGAGCAGCACCCCTGAAGGCCACTAGTGTTTCTCAGATGACTATGGCCACACCTCCACCCTGACCCTGATTCACAGTTGATGCCACACATGAAACTGGCAGGCATCTCTCTGAAAGGGACTGGAAGGTGACATCAATACCAACCAAGTTCACCTTCCCTAAGGGCAGCCTGCCCCCAGTCTCTTGCCATTTCCCCCTAGGCCATCACCACAATAGCCTTGCCTGCCCTATCTTCCCCACCACTAACCCAATCTCTCCCAACCCTCCTTGCTGCCCCCCAAGCCCAAGAGCCCCAACACATCACCCAATGTTCTGGTCCTACCATCCAAAAACTGGCACTGGTCTGCCTTGCCCTTAGCATCCCCTAGCCAAGCCATCAGCTAACCTACCTCCACCTTCCTTCAGGACCATCAACCGAACAGCCCCCCTGCACGCCCCTCACCCTATCCTCACATGCACCACACTCTCACCCAGGTGGTGGGGGTGGAAGCCCACCAACCTGTAAGGGATAGGTAATCCTAGGATACAATCCTGCAGCCATTGTCTCAAGGAAAAACAGTGGCAATGAGCTTGTTCTTCTCCCACCTGACATGGTGGGAGTCTTGGTAGCTTCAGTGCTGCTGAAAGGAACCTGGATGGGGCAGGTTCATCTTCGCAGGTCAGGCCAAAACGGAAAGCGGGAATCATAATCCCCAAGAGCTGAACAAAGGCAGGACTCAATAGTGAGAGGGGAGCCAACCCACCTAAGGAAGTCCAAAATCAAACCCAGAAGAAGGCAGTGGCAAGTTACTTCTGTATTTTTGTGAAGCAAATTCATAGATTTAGAGTTAGAAGGGACCTAAGAGGCAGCATGCAAGTCCAACCCCCTGCACACTGTGAATGTTTATGTACTCTGTGAACATTGTATGAACACGATTAAAACAGTTACAACAAGGCACTTCTGCCGACTTTCACCAATAAATCTGGAGGCAATGACAAAGCTAGGCCAAAACCAAAAGGAGGAATGGGGGAACCTCAATTTATAGGAAGAGTTGGATTATGTAAACACAATAATGCAGGAGATAGATTAACAGAATTTTGTGAAGAGAATTCCTTGTTTATTGCCAATACCTGTTTCAAGCAACATAATGTCATGTTCGCCATTGCAATGTTTGATTTACATCGTAACGTTTCGCAGGCCATGGTGCTGACGCGGACGTGCGTTCCAGTTGGGAGGGAGCTGCTGGGAGACCTTGTACCAGGCTGCCTATCTGTTTTCTTGGGGATGGAATGTGTTTGGGTTATCGTTGGTGTCCAAGGTCTTTTTACCCGTTGATTAGCAGAACTCGTTAGGGGCACCTGGGATGGGGAACTTGAAACGGTTGTACGGGGGGAGGGCTTACATTCGCACCGAGGGTTTTTAGTTTGTATTTGGCGCGCTTCTGCTCATTCTCAGCTTTCTTTGTACTTGTACACTATTCTTAAATAAACCAGATTTGATTCAAGCCCTTGCTTGTGAGTCTGAGTGTGTTTTAGGATAGGCAACCATTACATAAAGCTGAGAATCTTTGTAATCCCCGTTAACTCCTTCCAAGGATATTCCTTGCAAGGAAATTAGTTAGTGATGACCGAATCAAGACCAACATCTGAGGGGCTGGAGCCGCAAGCTGGACCAGCGCCGAAGAGCCCCCATCCCCCTGACCTTTCGTTCTACCCGAGGGGCTCCAGCTCGAGCCCTGAACTGGGGGGATCCAGCGATGAGGGAGAACCCAAGGAAGAGGTGACTGGGACTTCCTGGAAGTATCGGTTCCCCTTGACTCCTGAGGGAGAGTCGACCAAGGTGGCCCCGGAGAAACGACCTAACACCCGACGAGAGGAAGGAACAGGGACCCCTGAGAGAGTGAGGAGGTTGGAGGCGAAGGTAGAGTCGATGGAAGACCTGCTGAAAACCCTGTCGATTGTGATGGGTGACCAGAGAAGCCGCGACGAGAGTCCTCGCTCCCCGCAACCCTCCCCCCCCTCCTAGCGGACCGCAGCTGGTGCGAGGCCGGAGGAGACATCGTGACAGAGCCTCACCACAGAGAGGGTCCTCTGGGGTGTCCTGGGGCCCTACCGCTCCACCCGCATCTGGGTCCCCTCCAACCGGAAAGGTGGCGAAGGACTTTGCTGTCAAATTTGATGGAGACCCCACCAAACTCTCCTTTTTCATAACCAACATGAAAAACTACATGAAGCAATACAGGTCGTGCTTCACCTCTGAGGAGGCTAAGATATCGGCCATCACCCCTAAGCTGAAGGGCAGGGCAGCGGACTGGTATGTCCAACTGACAGAAGCGGATGTTCCTGAGCTCGGGTCGTTTGACGACTTCATGTTCGCCTTGAAGCTGTTCTTTGAGGACCCCCTAGCCAAAGCCAGGGTTAAGGAGGCGCTCAAGGAACTCACCCAAGGACCCAGGTCAGTAGCTGATTATGCCCTTGAATTCAAAGCTTTGGCAGGCAAGGTTCCCGACTGGTCCCAATCAACACTCATTGAGAGATTCAAAGAGGGGCTTAACCGAGACGTCCTCAGGTGGGCACTGGGCAGGGATGATCCGGAGTCGCTGTACGAATGGATCTGCCTGGCCGGAAAGGCTGAGCATGCCCAGCGCACCTACATGCAGACCCATCGAACTGAGAAAACAACAATCCTATTGCAGGGACCCCGGAGTGGAGCAACAGCTGCCCCACTGAGCCACCGAGCTGGAGACGAGGAGAGAGATCGCCGCTATGTGCGAGGCCAGTGCCTCTGTTGTGGGAAAGGAGGCCATCGAGCCACTGAGTGCCCAAAGCTCAAATCTGGAGAGCGCACAATGGAAGCCCCGGCTAAATCGCCCCAGCTGTCACGCCGGACGACCGCGGCCAAAGGTGCCACTGACCTGGAAGAAGCCCTGTATCTCTATGCAGAGGTCGAAGAGGAGGCAAAAGAGCTGGCGGGAAACGCCAGCCACCTGCCCTGAACAGCTCCCTGGGGCAGGTGGAGGAAGATGGGCGTGAGGACACTATGGTGAGTGCTGATTGCCCCACCTTGGCAGTGAAAGTGAAGCTGGGCTCCTGCACCCGAACCACAGAAGTTTGGGCTCTGGTTGACTCTGAGTGTTCGAGATGCCTCATCCACCCGGATCTAGTGACTGCCCTAGACCTGCCCAGTTTCCCTCTCCAGCAGTCTTTAATCTTCACCCAGCTAGACGGGTCAGCAGTGGGAAGGGGTCCAGCAACTCATTTCACTGGGACTGTAGCAATGCAAATGGGCAGCCACAAAGAGGCTTTAAAATTCATCATTGCCCCTGTGGGTGATCCCATGGTAATTCTAGGGATCCCTTGGTTAACTTGGCGAAACCCCTACATCAACTGGCAGCACCGCACCCTCACCTTTAGTGATGGGTTTTACCAAGCCCCTCCCATGAGGAGACCCTTAAGTGGGGGGGGAGCCAGGGCTGCAATTGCAGCACCGTGCCCCAACTTACCGCAGCTCAAAGGGCTGCCGGACCGCTACCGAGACTTTGCAGACGTTTTTGGGGAAGTGGAGGCAGACCAGCTACCACCCCATCGTAAAACTGACTGTGCAATCGAGTTGCTCCCCAACACGCAACTGCCTAAACCGAAAATTTATCCAATGACCAAGAAAGAACTAGAGGCGTTGCGAAAGTTCATTGACAAAAACCTGGCACGAGGATTCATTGAAACTGCCAATTCCCCAGTAGGTGCACCTGTGCTCTTCCGGGAAAAGGAAGACGGCACCCTCAGACTCTGTACGGACTATCGAGGGTTAAATTCAGTCTCCCTATGTAACAAATATCCTTTGCCTCTAATGAAAGACATGTTAGCCCACCTGTCAAAAGGGAAAATTTTCTCTAAACTCGACCTCCGTGAAGCCTACTTTCACATATGCATACAGGCTGGAGACGAGTGGAAAACCGCTTTTAATTGCCCATTGGGCTCCTTCCAGTACAAGGTACTCCCGTTCGGCTTAGCCGGTGCGCCTGGTGTTTTCATGCAATTGATTAATGAAGTGTTACATGATCACTTATTTAAGGGGGTCTTGGTATACTTAGACGATGTACTGATCTACTCTGAAACCGAGGAGGAGCATGAATGCCTTCTTAGGCAGATGTTAGAAAAACTGAGGGCAGCCAAGCTTTATGCCAAACTGTCCAAATGTGAATTCTACAAAACCCAATTGGACTATTTGGGCTATCGGGTCTCTGACAAGGGGATCGAGATGGACCCTGAGAAAATTAGGGCCATCTTAAATTGGGAACGCCCTCGTACCCGACGCCAGCTACAAAGTTTTCTGGGGTTCAGCAACTATTACCGCCAGTTCATCCAGGGGTTCGCTGAAATTGCCTTGCCCCTTACTGACCTGCTTCGCACGAAAGGGTTGGGGGAAACACGTAAGGTAAAGCACCCTGGGGCAGTGTTGAATTGGACTCCAGAATGCCAGGCTGCATTCGAGAAACTAAAGACCTTCTTTACTGCAGAACCCATTCTGCGGCACCCTGATCCTGAACGCCCCTTTGTTGTACAAGTAGACGCATCTGACTTTTCTATTGGGGCTATATTGCTGCAAAAGGACTCTGACAACATCCTAAAACCCTGCGCTTATCTATCCAGGAAATTTTCTGAGACTGAGCGCTGGTGGCATGTGTGGGAAAAGGAGGCTTTTGCTGTCAAAGCTGCTCTAGAGACCTGGCGCCACCTCCTTGAGGGGGCTGCCTACCCGTTCGAGGTTTGGACTGACCATAAGAACTTGGAGGCTCTCCGCACCCCCCCACCGCCTCAGCCCCAAACAAATTTGTTGGGCTCAATTTTTCAGTCGGTTTAACTTCCAACTGAAGTTCATACCAGGCAAGAAAAATTTTCTCACGGATGCTTTGTCCCGCTTGCCGCAAGATTTTGACCAAACCCCTCAAGTAATTGGTACTGTTCTCTCTTCACCACAATTGGGACTGGCTGCTGTCACCTGAAGCCAAACCCATGCTCCGCCTGCACAGAGCACCACCCCAACTCCGCCCCGCAAGCAGCCGCTCCCTTGTCAATTACAATCAGACTTTCTGCAAGCAGTGAAATCTGACACTTGGTTGCTGGCTAATCGAGACAAAGTATCCTTTAAGGATGATCTCGCATGGGTCGGCCACCGCCTTTATGTGCCTGAAACTTTGTGGGCTTCAGTGTTACAACGATCCCATGATGATAAATTGGTGGGCCATTTCGGGTTCATCAAAACCCTGCATTTGGTACGCCACCAATTTTGGTGGCCCTCGCTCCGGCAGGATGTCAAAGACTATGTTGCCTCTTGCCCTGTCTGTGCCATGTCCAAACGAAAAGTGGGAAAACCACAAGGTCTTCTCCAACCTGTTGCAAACCCTTCTCACCCCTGGGCTGAGATCTCTATGGACTTTATTGTTGACCTCCCACCCAGTCAAAAGAAAACTGTCATTTGGGTGGTAAAGGACTTTTTCTCCGAACAAGCACATTTTATTCCATGCGCTTCCTTGCCGTCTGCCCAACAGCTGGCTTGCCTCTTTCTATGCCACATCTACCGTCTCCATGGCTGCCCCTCCCGTTTGGTGACCAACCACGGGACACAATTTACCTCCCACTTTTGGCGGGCTTTTTTAAAGCTGATTGGCACCGGACAAGCGTTGTCAACAGCGTCGCATCCGGAGACGGATGGATCTACTGAGATTCTTAGCTCCACCCTGGAGCAATTCCTTCGCTCCTACACCAACTACCATCAGGACAACTGGGTCGAACTTCTGCCATTTGCAGAAGTTGCTTACAACAACGCCATTCACCAAACTGGGCAAACCCCTTTTTGGGTTGTTTCCAGCCTGGACTTTGTTCCCATCCCTGAGTTGCCTCAACCCCCCGCTACCGCCTGCTCAGCTTATGATTGGGCTGCGCAGCTGGCTGATTCCTGGCCGATCATTCGGCAGGCTCTGGACGATGCCCAGGCAGCCTACAAACGTCATGCTGACAAACACCGTTCTCCCCAACACACCTTTAAGATTGGGGATCTGGTTTACCTCTCCACAAAGTTCATCAAATCCCCTCAGCCTTCAAAGAAACTCGCCCCTAAGTTAATTGGGCCCTTCCCCATTGTGGCTCTTATCAATCCTGTTACTGTCAAACTGGAATTGCCTCACAATTTAAGACATTTACACCCTGTTTTCCATTGCAGCTTGCTCAAGCCGGCTCACTCCTCCGCTCACTGGCATCCCCAACCTCCTCCACCTCCACCGATCATGATTGATGGCCAGCAACATTTTGAAATCAAAGAGGTTGTCGACTCCCACAGGCTTCGCAACTCCTTGCAGTACCTAGTTCGCTGGAAGCGCTTTCCCCACCCTGAGTGGGTGCCTGCTCGACACGTCAACGCTCCTGATTTAGTTTGCCGCTTTCACCTAGCTTATCCTTTCAAGCCTGCGGCTTGACTTGTGCCTTTCACCATTATTAATTTTGCTTTGCTTTGCTTTCTTTTGGGGGGGCAGTATGTCATGTTTGCCATTGCAATGTTTGATTTACATCGTAACATTTCACATGCCATGGTGCTGACGCGGACGTGCGTTCCAGTTGGGAGGGAGCTGCTGGGAGACCTTGTACCAGGCTGTCTATCTGTTTTCTTGGGGATGGAATGTGTTTGGGTTATCGTTGGTGTCCAAGGTCTTTTTACCCGTTGATTAGCAGAACTCGTTAGGGGCACCTGGGATGGGGAACTTGAAACGGTTGTACGGGGGGAGGGCTTACATTCGCACCGAGGGTTTTTAGTTTGTATTTGGCGCACTTCTGCTCATTCTCAGCTTTCTTTGTACTTGTACACTATTCTTAAATAAACCAGATTTGATTCAAGCCCTTGCTTGTGAGTCTGAGTGTGTTTTAGGATAGGCAACCTTTACACATAAATGCAGACTCTATATATGGCTATCACTAAGTATACAATATCAAAATTAAATTGACTACACAAGAGGAAACAGGCGATGGAGAAGTACAATCCGGTCATCCAGGACACTTCCAGGTGCAAACTATGGAACAACTGAATTAATTATATTTTTTTATTTATAAGCTTACTCTTCTTCCTCAATTCAGACAGCTTTATTATTAGCAGATACTAATAATAAAATTCATACAATTATAAATAGAAAATGATACAATTATCAAAACTAAAACTGGCACCAGGGACTCAGCAATCAGTCCCCAAAGGCGTTCCAAAGAATCAGATTGGTCTCAGCAAATCCAAGGCCACAAGAGCAGGGGCCATCCTTGCCTACTGTCCAGCCCCCTCCTGTTGTACTTCATGGTATTGGGGACCTTAGCAGTCACTCTGGCCATTTGCACAAAATCTTTCTGGGAAAGGTTGTTTTATATATACCCAGGCCCCAAGCTGATTGCTACCTTTCGGAGGGAGCAAGCAGTACCTTGAATGGCACTTGGAAACACACTGATAGCTAGTACAGCTTCCACAACCACAGTGTAACATTATCAGTCGCATCACTGACCAGAAACCACGTGGGTCACTGCATGTTCATCTCTTAGGTATCAAGTACATATTTCTGGTATACTGGCTGTATACCAGAAAGATTTCATCTGGATGATGCATTCAGAATCCAAGTCAATGGAAGGGAAAGAATCAAGACATTTCGCTTATGCGGAAGAGAAACTGAAGAGCCATGGTAAGAGAAGTAGTGTTGTGAAAACTGAAAAAAAGAATTCCCAACATCTCAAAGAGAGAGAGAGAGAGAGAAAATCCAAGTGGTTTTCAGAACAAGCTACCATGATAGCTACAGAAAAATAGGGGGTTCAGGCTTTGGGGAACAAAAAGGAGACTGCAGACACTCGGCATCAAAGCAGAAAGGACAAGGAAGAATTACTTCAGTCAAGTGATGTCAACAGACAGGAACGAAAAGACAATGAGATCAGAAAAAAACACAGGGAATTGTACAACTAAGGTAGGGATGCTCAAGCATAATCATGGAAGAGACCTAATGGAGGTAACTGGGGTTAAAGGAAGGTAGAATGACTATTCTGAATCCCTTTACAAATTATAGATTGTAGAACTTTTGCAAAGAGCATATGTTCAGGAAACAACTCCACCAGCAAGCAAATTAGGACAACGCTGTCAGATTTAAAACCAGGTGCAAATGAAACACCACTTAAAGCTGCAAAAGAGGTAATTAAAGTACTTAGAACACTTCTATCCCATACATCAACAGGTATTCCAAATATGGAACAGATCTGTGTGCCTGAAAGACCAGAAAAGATTGTTATATATATTTATACCAAAGGGAGATGCAAGGGTATGCAATTCCTTTTAATTCCTCACACAAGCAAAGATTTGCTTAGTATCTTGCAAAGATATGGAGGGAAGAAAATGGATAGACAAGTTTCAAACAGGTTTTAGCTATGAGAGATCAGATAACTAAGATAAGATGGATAATGGAAAGAGTGAGAAAGGGTTTACCTTTGCTTGATTACGGGAAGACCCTTCACTGTGTGAATCATGTCAAGATGTAAAATGCTACTACCTAGAACACTTGACTATTCTTTTGAGGAATTTTCACCATGAAAAAGAAGGTGTAAGAACTGGATTTGGAGAAACAATACTCCAGAAAAGGAACATAAATACGAACACACAACTTCCTCTCCTGTTAAACCAAGCAAACCAAATAGACTGATCCCTCCATTGCACAATGATCAGCAAGCAGAAATTCCCGTACTTTACATATGCATGCCAGTGGATAATGGACTAGAGAAAATCACTATCCTTGGCAAGGTTGAAGGAAGCAGAACACAATAGTAAGGTAGATGAACAGGATCAAGATGATTATAGGAATGTCTTGGAAGAGCTGACTTACTACTAAAACAGGTTAAAATGGTATTTTTCCATGCAGTCAGTACGTGTCAGGCTGAACTCAGTGGCATCCAAGAAATTCATTTTGCTTCAGGTAAAATGTCTCTTAGGCTGGCCTTGCATAATATATTGGAGCTCTGGAAAAAAAATCTAAAGCCCTGCATTCTAAAATAAGAGATACTTCAGAATTCAGACTACATAAATTTACGTGGATATTCCAAATGGCATTTTACAATCTTAGCAAATCACCACAATCATAGAAAGCAAGGGAGCTGGTTTTAAAGGTTGTTTTTATTATATGCCATCCAGAGCCACATTTGTGAGATGGGCAGCCATATACATTTGATAAAATAAATAAACCATTCCATCTCCTTTCCGAAATATGTATGCGATTCCCCAATGTAAGAAAATTTTAATCCAAAATAAGAACTATCCAATACATCAAGAGGTATTCCAAGTTTTCAAAATTAACTTATTTCTGATTCATCCTTTTCCCAACATATTATTCCCAGATGTTTTGAATCTATAACTGCTGTGAATATTGGCCAAATTAAGCTAAAGTGTTTTAGAATTCTGCTTGGCAATAGCTTGGAGAAGTGGATATAAAAAGTGGATATATACAGTGGATATAAGAAGTCTATACACCCCTGTTAAAATGCCAGGTTTTTGTGATGTAAAAAAATCAGACCACTTCAGATTTTCCCCCAGCTTTAACATAACATACAAGCTGTACAATTCAATTGAAAAACAAACTGAAATCTTTTAGGGGGAAAAAATAAAAATAAAAAACGAGAAGAATGTGGTTGTATAAGTGTGCACACCCTTAAACTAACACGTTATTGAAGCACCTTTTGATTTTATGACAGCATTTGGGGTAGGAGTCTATCAGCAAGGCACATCTTGCCTTGGGAATCTTTGCCAACTCTTCCCTGCAAAAGCGCTCCAAATCTGGCAGATTGCGAGGGCGTCTCCTGTGCACAGCCCTCTTCTGGTCACCCCACAGATTTTCAATTGGATTCAGGTCCGGGCTCTGGCCGGGCCATTCCAAAACTTTGATTTTCTTCTGGTGAAGCCATTCTTTTGTTGATTTGGAAGTATGCTTTGGGTCATTGCTGTGTTGAAAGGTGAAATTCCTCTTCATTTTCAGCATTTTAGCAGAGGCCTGAAGGCTTTGTGCCGAAATTGACTGATCTTTGGAACTGTTCAGAATTCCCTCCACCTTGACTAAAGCCCCAGTTCCAGCTGAAGAAAAGCAGCCCCAAAGCATGATGCCACCACCACTTCTTCACTGTGGGTACGGTGTACTTTTGGTGATGCGTGTTGTTTTTGCACCAAACATACTTTTTGGAATTATGGCCAAAAAGTTCAAAAATGTCCAAGCCTGGCTATAATTTGCAAAAACCTACAAAAGCATGTGGGAAAATGTGTTATGGCCTGATAAGACCAAGGTTGAACTTTCTGGCCTTAATTCCAAAAAGTATGTTTCAGTTGAATTGTACAGCTGGTATGTAAGGTAAAGGTAAAGGTTTCCCTTGACGTAAAGTCCAGTCGTGTCCGACTCTAGGGGGCGGTGCTCATCTCCGTTTCAAAGCCTTGGAGCCGGCGTTGTCCATAGGACACTTCCGGGTCATGTGGCCAGCATGACTCACGGAACGCCGTTACCTTCCCGCCGAAGCGGTACCAATGAATCTACTCACATTTGCATGTTTTCAAACTGCTTGGTGTGCAGGAGCTGGGACGAGCAACGGGAGCTCACCCCGCCGCGCGGTTTCGAACCGCCGACCTTCCGATCGACAGCTCAGCGGTTTAACCCGCAGCGCCACCGCGTCCCTGTTACAGCTGGTATGTAAAGGTGGAAAAAATTCTGAAGTGATTTATCTTGGTCTGATTTTTTTACATCTCAAAAACCTGGCATTCACAACTCTTATATAATTTGTTACTCTGAATTGCCAGAGTACAATCGTATTCTTGCAGAGTCAAGCATTTTGAAAATCAAGACTCGACTTGAAGCAATATTGATGCTAAGTCTTATATCATGACAGGATGCATTGTCCCGAAGTAAAATACTTTTATGCAGGAGCACATACCCTGAGCTTTTCAGATAATAGGATCTGTGTTTTTAATGTAATAGCAAAGGAAAATGATCATATTCAAGGAAAAGTGCATTTAACTCATGTCAAATAATTTTGTCCTCAGCTTCCCTTCAAAAAAGTTTGTCCCCTTCTTTACTTGCAGATAAACAGTCTCCCATAGCCTCTCATATTTCCAGAAATAAATCAGTATTTTTATTGCCACTAATAAAAATGCTGAACTGCGTATTTGCTCATAAAGTGAAAAACTCCGGATTAACCAATTTATACCATAATTATTTTCAATTAGCTCTTTTTATCATACAGTTCCTGGGTTCAGTTATTGCAGAGAATACCTTAAAATAAACCTCATATGAAATCCAAAATTCATCTGTTGTCAGCTATTTGATCTCAGTTGTCAATATTTAACTTCTGGACTGTATAATTATATACTCTCTACATTATGTTCCTTAATACTACTGCAAAAGTTATGGTGCTAGTAAGCAAACATATCAAGTATGAAGTCTTTAATTTTTGTCCAGTACATCCTCTTACAGAAGGCAAAAGATATAGCCACTGTGTTATAAAGCCACTGTTATAAAAATGCTGGACTACTTAAAAGGGTATTTATGTGCTTTCTGAAATGTCCTCAATATTCTGACTCTAACCCCCCTGCACTCCACACACAGAGCTAGGTATTTTCACCTATTTCTCATTGCAGAATGCAACAGCAAATTAATTCAAGCTATTTGTAACTTCATTTGTTTGCCTAAAATTGCAGTGCACTAGAGAAATGCCAAAATGAAACTTTTTTTCAGTTGTTAAGCAAGAGATGTTTCAAATTAACTAGTTAAATTACAGGTGAGTTTGAGAGACATGTTTTTCAGTAACAGAACTTTTTGTTAAAGCTTTGAAAAAATAAAGGCGCTCTTAAATTGATTTGGACTCTTGGTGAAACATCCATTCGGTTATCTTTGCAAAAATGCACACATGGTTTGCCACTGCCATTTCCTGACATGTTTTTTAACTTCTCGGTCAGTCTAGCAGCCTAAAATTCCCTGAGTTTCTCATTCAAGTATTGACAAGGTCCAATTTGCTTTTTAACCTTGTCAAAGGTCAGTCAGAGGTTCCTCCCCGATTTGATCCACTTACCTGAAGAGTAAGTCCCAATGCAGTCAACTGAGTCATTACTGAATAGACATATATACAATTTTCATGGCAAATCATTTCACTTTTAAATTCTCATATGCAGATTCCTGGTCTTTAATGCTACATTTATTTTACATTGTTTTAACAACATTTACCTGACAGCTAGCTATACTACTTCCAACTTGTATTTCTGATAGCCTTTTCTGTACCCAACACACATTTCCAAAAATTTTGCAAGAAGCTTTTACAGTGGCAAAACATTTGCTATCTAAAGACAGCAGAAAAATGCACCAAATTTGAGTAAGTCTATTTATTGATGACTGACTAAGTCTAAGATACAGAGATATGGTAATTATAAATTTTATTATTTTGATGAAATGAGCAAGGAGATCAAGCACATATATCTGAACACAGGCATGCACAGAAGCAGTTTCACGTTTAAACTATTAAAAATTACAGAGAGAACCACCTGGCACCAGTCATATATTTTAATTAAAACATCCAAAGGCTTGGAGATGGAGTATCAGATAAATGTTCCTCATATCAAGGTAAGCTGGCTACAAACACAATTCTAGTTAACCCAATCAATTCTCTTTATTGTAACTGATGAAAAACCACTTTTAAAAGCTTGAGGAATGTTTAAAAGTATTTTAATTGCAGTAACCATCTGCCACACTGGGTTCCTTAAGCTTAAGTCTTAAACGTATACTTTCATTTCCAACATAATCCAGTATACAACATGCCATTCTTGACTATATAGTTACCAATACTATTGCCACACGGGGGCGCTTTTAACTGCCATATCCATTCTACAACAATGATACAAATTAAATAGATAGTATACCAGGCTTTTGTCGTCATCCCATCCAACATACATCAAACATTTTTGATGGCATATATTCAGATAAGGAGCAAAGCTTAACCTTACTTGAAAAATATCTCTAGGATCAAATTGTAAAAGCAGGAGAACTTTTACAGAATAAATGTTCTGAGCTAATAATTTCTTCTCAAATGTTCTGACCTAATAAGCTTTGAACCTACGAGTGCAATGATTTTTACTCTTTTTACAAGATAGAGTTCCCTTTTTATGTGCTGTTTAAGGAAAGCTGTTTTCATTTCTATACTTAGTTCTGAAGATACCCTAAATTTTAAGAGACTTAATGCCTTCAAATTCAGTCTTATGTTAACAAGGAATTATTTACTGAAAGTACTAGCATAGTCAAGAAGGGAGGTGGTTCTGGGTTGTCTGAACAAATAGCAGCTGACAACTGCTGAAGTACAAGACAAAGCTCTTATTGTAAATCTAGAACAATAGGCAACTGCACAGAAAACAGTACTGAGGAAGATCATGCCACTGTATTTAGGAATCTGTAGGCATTTCAATATTGCATTCCAATATTCTAGCTATAAATATGCTTGAACTGCTTATGTAGTAATGCTAGTTCCAAAACCACTCACCTGTGATAACAGCATTGTGCAGCTTTATTAAATCACTTGGTTACAGTAATATCTTAAGACTGACAGATTCTGAAGTGTAACAGTTTCAGCATGAACATTACACTACATATTTTGTTCACAAAAATGTCAGAGCTGAACACAGCACTAGCCATCAATCCAGGAACAAATGCACTGGAATAGAAGAAATGCAACAAGATAGCGACACTGGAAAGACAACAGTTTAGAAAAAGAGTGAACAGGAAAGGGCTCCCCTCTAATTCCCCAAATCAAGTGTACAGTCAGATCTAACTATACAGCTCTACATCAGTTTCTAGAAACTTAACAAAAAAACACTGGCCAATACAGTCTTTGGATATTTAGACAAAGGGGAGAATGTCAGTTTCCAGAATGAAGTCAGTCGCTCTCATTCTCACCAGGTTCTTTGCCTCCTTCTTTGTTCTTTCGTACTTCTTCAATATGCTTATCCTAGTAAAGCAAAAGTAAGAGAATGAAAAAACAATGGATTCTTTGGAAATTTTAATTCTACCCAAACTGGGAGATTGAAGTACTTTCCCTTAAACTAACACTGTCCAAATAGGATGGATTACAATTGCCCTTTGGCTACGCTGTGGGAAATTCAGCGAGCAGTTTCCTGACAGAATAGATTATGCCAGATTGGGGAACACTAGTGTCAACACAGCAAAGGGCTAGGTTTAAATAACATACATCTAAAGTCTACACAGAGCATATCCTGTATTTTCAGACTGTAATAGTGATGGGCTCAATAATTTAGACACTGAGAATTTTCATTCCAGCTGGCTAGCCTTAAGGTATACATTAAGTTACCTATACAATCTTTTAATCCAGTATTTTAAGAGTTCGCTCCAGATGTCTATAGTGGTCGTTTGTAAGTTATCCTGTGTTTAAGGAAGCTACTGCCTTAAATGTACGCTTTTGAAGGAGTATTTTTTATTCTTAAAATCTAATGTTGCAAGAGCAGTCTAGGTCACAAAGGGTAAAAAATCAAAGTTCCCACCCAAACTGCCCAAAAACAAAGAGGTACTCTGCTACCCAATAAGCCAGTACAAGGACCAGTACAGAGACCAAAAGACCATCACTGCTTTAATTTCAGATGCAAGACATGTGAATTTCCTTGTGTCTTTGGGAACAGAAAGGTAACATTCAGCTGCCATACAAAAGTTTCTTTGGCAAGTTATGCATTTCCATTTTTCTGAAAAATCAGTAATATTTAACAAGATGTTTGGCTCAATCTAACTCTTGTTTTAACTTAGTTTATTAGGTATTTTGCTTGTTTTTTGTGACTAAACAAGCCTCCCACAGCAGCCAATTTATGGTAATGCCCAATGGTTTCTCAAGTTTTGAAATACGATAGTCCAAATACAACTCAGGTGAATGAGCTAGTCGCCATTTTTACTTCTGGTAAAGTTCAGTGTCTTTCTCCATAGTATTCAAATTCAACAGCCACTTCTTTACCAGTTAGCTACCTGCTTATGAATTTTGGATTTAGCCACTGCATGTTTTAAAAAACAAAACTTTTATGTGAAAGCTGAAGAACAAACTATTGCCAGTTATTCTTTGTGCAACTGGCAATCTAAGTTTGCACTGTTTTCTAAATGAAGAAAATTAGAACAGCACTTACTTTCTCTCTCAAGCGTTCCAGTTTAGCAGCCATTTGTGCTTCTCTGTTCTCTTTGTTAGCTTCCATTTTGTGAGTCAACTTTTCCTCTGCCATTTTGCTGAAGTTGTTATTTTCTTCAATCGCCTTCTGCAGCACCTCTTTTTCATGCTCTCTCTTTTCAGCTAGTTGCTTCAAAACTTCAGCTTCATGGGACTAGAATACAGATCCATTTTGTATTTAGCTGAGCATAATCTATATGCAATTAGAGTTCTTGGCTAGGTAAATATTACCCTCATATCATTAATATGATCTAGTAAATGGTTTGAGTCCACTACAATTAGGTTAACTTAAATCAGGCAGCCCCACCCTCCTCAGCCATGCTACATTTTCCCATCAAACTTCTGAAGTTCTTAAAAATAATTTAGGATCCATGTTCAAAATAGTTCTGTTAGGATTATCCATAACACAATCGCAACCATGAATTCCCATTCAGTTTTTGATAAATAGGAAGTACTGAAAAGGCTACAGTAGGAGGATTTTTTAAATCATAATTTACAATCCTGCTTTATGGTCAGCTATTAGTTGCTAGTTTAAGAAACTCACCTTTCACTGGCATATAGATATATGAAACTAGAATAGTATATATTTACCTTGCGCCTTTCTTCTGCAGCTTCTAATTTCCTCTGAATTTCTTCCAATGAGAGATCTTTTTTCTTTGGAGGAGAGAGAGGAAACTCTGGAACGGCTTCTTTTGAAGGAGGACCAAGTATCAATTCAAATGCCTGACCTGAAGCACGTTTTTCTAGTTCTTTCACCTGAATGTCTAGATGAGATATTGTTTAGTTAATATTCTGAGGCATATCATGTTGAGCCTTATCAGACTTTAAAACCTGTGAAACCAGTTAACTGTGGCTACCTATCTGCCCAGGACCTTCACTTATGGAACCAGTAAAATTCCACGTACTCCTGCAAATATGAAATTACTGGATTCCTTACAGAAAAGAAAAGGAAATTAAAACTTCCTTTTTTTGTATTATTGGATAGGTCTGTACTAGATATTTAGACCTGAGCATTGCATAACTTATAGCCAATTGGAGCATATTCAGTAAAAATAATCCTACATAAAATTAAAACACTGGAACACATTTAAGGATTAAATTAACTATTTAACTCCAGCCTAATCAATTATAATTGGCTCAGAACTATACTTTTAAACCTTAGTCACTAAATTGTCTACCCATTTAACCTCCAGAGGAGGGAAAAAAAGAAACACCTTTTTATACTAGGCATCCCCTATCATTTTTTTCAATTTATGTATTTATACATATATTTGTTTGCAAATGCAACTTTTCTTTAGAAACTAATAGCTGTAATCAAAGGATGACTCATAACACCCATTAAAAATAACTTGTGATTTTTCCTGAATGCTGAAAAAGCATTTATCATATTCAATTATGATGCATTATAATACAGTGAAGCTAATTCTTACCAGAAGAAGCCATGGCTAAAACAGAATGACTCCAAAAGGTATTACAGCTACTCCAGTAAATGAGCCCTAAGAAAACAGAAACATCATTATATATTTATATATAATGAAATACGAAGTACTGTTAACATGACTGATCTCCGTACTTAACAATTTAAAAATAGTCTTATATTATATATATATAATGATAAGGTATATTTTCTCTATCAGATTCTAGCCTTTGTGTTTCAAATCTGGAAGATACACGTGAAGCAATGCATCTAAAAAAGGCAAGCAGAATGGCATGTGTAATAATCCAACTAGTATACTCAGGCTTAGGTCATAACTGCTATGTCCTACTTTCTACCTCAAGACCTATACAAGATCCACTGTAACATGACTATATGGAATGAACAAAGACACAGTACCACGTGGCTGTTCTTCATGAGACACTATCATCACCATAGTCTCACCAATGACAGTATGGATATTTTATTGTTTAATACAAAGCACAGCACTGCCTTAAAAACCTTAAAGATAAGCAATTAACTAAGGTAGTATCTAGTTCCTCACTAATTTCACATGCAAAGGTTAATATAAAATATAGTCAATTTAAAAAAAAGGTTGATCTTTGTCTACAACTAGAAGCAACTCCTCTGTAGCAATAACAAAGAATCCAGCATCTGTACAATTCGGAAATAGATAGTAAATATTCAAGACATACACAAGCTGCTTTTAAAGGCAGACACACTAGCTTTCCCTTTGAACATATCTAGGTTGAAAATACCCCTGGAGTGCTTGCTGCTTGGGCACCCAGACATCTGAGGTGCCCAAGCATCAGGGATTATAATTTTATTTAACAGCTCAGGAGGCATCACCTAAAAATAAGGTACAGTACTCAAGGATTTGAAATGCATTTCTAGAACTGTCTACACTTCCTATGTCAGCAATTAAGGATGATCAAAGCCTTTGCATATCAAATTAAACCTCCCTCAAGAAAATGCCTGTTTCTAATGATCTACCAGCCAGAGATCAGTAATGCCATTGTTCCTGCTTTCTGAAAAAGCTCAAGGAACAAAGGCTACCTCAGGACAGTGTTTGTTCTACACCAGCATGAATAAAGCAACCAACATTGCTGTTGGGTCTCTTTAAAACACACGCACACAAAGGGCTTGAGATAAAACAGGACTTCAGCAAAGAACATGAAATAAAAGGACCTCTTAAGATTTAAGGCTGCTAGGTGTAGGATAATACAATAAAGGAAAAAAAACCCCATTGTGGAGCCAACAATTCCTTTTTGCAGGAAAAACTAAAAAAAAAAAATCTGAGCTGCCCATTAAAGAAAGGCCAAATAAACAACGCCCAAGATTGAGGAGGAGGAAGAAAAGCTTCCCCCTCCGCTGCCCCCCGAAGGGGCGGGGCCATCGGTCCTCAGACTAGAGATTAAAAAAAAGGGGGGGGAGTGGGAGGAGAGAGGGAGAAAGGAAGCCCCGCCCTCCCCACGCGCCGTTCTCGAACGCACCGAATTCAAACCGCCCGAAAGAGAGGAAGAGCGCGCGCGCGCGCTAATCCCCTCCGGAGGGGAGGGGGTTTGCAACGGTAACATCCGGGCACCCGCCGCCCGGGCGCCCCTCCCCGTTTCTCCCCCTCCCCCCTGGGGAGCCCCCTCCCCTTTCCGACCCGCCAGAAGAGCCCGAGCGGGACGAACCCTCGCCCTCCGGTTTTCCCCCGACTTGGCTTCCTCCCTTCAGGGCCCTCGGCCTGCGGCGGGGCGCCTCTTTTCCGTTCGTTCCCGCACCCACCCCACCGACCCTCTTTCGCTCGCGAAGATTTTAGGCGTTTTCCCCCTCTGAGGCGGACGGAGACGGCGCGCGCGAGGCGGGTGTTGTCTCTGGCGCCCCCTCCCTTCCCGCCAGCGCGCGGGGCAAGGCGGCGGCGCCCCCCCGCCGCCGCCGCCGCCGCCTTCCCCTCGAACAATGGATCAAAGCGCTCCGCTTCTGTCAAACCGAGGAGGGCTGCGGGAGCTGCCGACCTGAAGGAGCGGCTCCGGGGCGGCCACCTGCTCCGCGAGGAGCTGGAGGCAGAAGGCGAACGGGAAAGCCTCGCATTGGCCCTTCGTCAACGCCCCCCCCAAACCGGAGCCTCCGCAAAGGATAAGACCCCGAGGTGGATGGAGCCGCCTAAGACAAAGCGGCTTCGTGCGGCGACCTCGCCTGAGCCGCCCGCACCCATGAGAACCCCCTTCGCTCCTCTCAAGGGCTGGCTCGCCCGCCGAGGCCACCCCTCCCGGCCCGACCCAGCCTCGCCTCGACCCACCTGCTCCCGTCACCACACACAGACTCCGCTCCCAACTGCCCTGCCCGCTCCACAAAAGCGCCAAACAAAGGCACGTGACCCGCCCCAGACACGCCCTCTATTGGTTGAGGGGGGCGGCACGTGCCACTCGGCAGGGGGGGAGGGTGATGGGAGAAGCACAGAAGGGAGGGGGCGTTCGCTGCCCCTCTCCCTTTTATCTAGGGGTGATGGGAAATGTAGTCCTGGCTGGCGTAATGCCCTGGACCGCGTGCGACGCGCCGGGCGATCAGGCGCGGTTTAAGCTTAGCGAGCTTTGCGCGCGGGGCGAACGCAGCCGGTAGATCGGAAACGGTGTTACGAAGCGTGTGACGGAGCGCAGCCTTTTGGAAGGCGATCCAGCGAGGGCAGGGCTCTGAGCTTCAGCCCGGCCTTGCTCGGCATCCGGCGAGAACGCCACTTTGTTCCGCATCTCTGCTTCTGCCTGGGTCGCGTTTGGCAAGCCGCAGGTGGCCCCGACCAGGCTCAGTTCCTCCAAGTTTGGGCGCTTCCAGCTGGAGCTGAGCGAGCCGGTTTCTTGGGAAGTGGGGACCCTCACCCTTCAGCATGGCTGGCTGGGGAATTCTGGGAGTTGAAGTCCACACATCTTAAAAGTTGCCAAGGTTGAGAAATGCTGGTTTATTTGTTGGATTTCATCCCCTCGCGATCAGTCGATGCTCGATGGATTACAGCCAGTAATATGCAATAAAGCATCATCGACGATACCATCAAAATAAATGAAATGAAAATGAAATTCACAAAATCATCTCAAAAAATGCTAAGTTCTCAAGGGAAGAAAATGAAGTGCAACAACTAAATTACTACATAGTTGCGTTCAAGCTTCAAAAGCATCTTAAATAGTTTTGTTTAGCGTCCTCAAATCTAAGGTAGGAGCTGCTCGAGTTTCACGGGGGAGAGGATACTCCAAAATTTAGGAAGAGCACAGCTCCCAAGCCACTGCCCCAATCTAAAATTCTGATTGGGGACAAATAGGGAGCAAAGACCCCAAAGAAAGGAAAGCTGTCCCAGGAATCCTCGGGGGGCATAGGTGATTCTTCAAACGGGGGCTTTCACAAAGCAAATCAATTCTTTACTGGATTGGGAAGGAATGAGTCAGTGCCCCGCCCCCACCATCTCTCCCATCTGTGGAATGGATCTCTTGCGAGCTTCGTCTGAGGAGCGGTCTCTTGACGAGTTGCCTTTGGCGTCACGTTCTATCAAACTGCTGCACGTACGCACATACTTCCATCTCTCCCCAGTTATACGTCATTTGTGTGTTCTAAATCTTTCTCTGCAGGGGTGCCAGTAGGATGTGGTTGAAAAAGTCAAGATGGCAGCCACAACAGTGCGATCAAGGCAATACCCATGAAAAATATGCAGAGTTTTGACCAATCACACTGTCGGGGGCACCACCTTGACTTTTTTTGACTACACCCTGCAGACGCCCGTTTCTACATATATTACTTTCACTTCAAGCAAAGGCAGGCAGCGTAGTGTGTTACGGCATATGTGCAGTTTCCAGTGTAACAGACCTAAGACAGCATTTCTGCAGAATTACTTGAGAACATATTCTAGGGCAGGGTTTCTCAACCTTGGCAACTTTAAGGCAGCTGGACTTCAACTCCCAGAATACTGGGGGTTGAAGCCCACCTGTCTTAATGTTGCCAAGGTTGAGAAACCCTGCCTTAACCACTACCCCAAACTGGTTCTCATTTATTTGTTTTGGTTGCTGCTTTTGCAAAAAAAAACACCTTTGATCTGTATTATGCTTGTTTCTGGAACTGCTTTAGCATGCCCATTGCTATATGAAATGGGTGGTGAAGAACTATGATAGATAGACAGACAGACAGACAAATAAATAAATGTGTGGCATGCCTATTCTAATACGTTTTGTTGGAAACAAACTTAGATTCTTCTGGCCTCAAGGGGCGGATTGTGACTGTTCATTGGCCACGCAGCAGAAATCGCTTCTCACATAGTTCGGTTCACACTTTAGGGTAAGCTGTAATGTGTGAACTCAGTCATTATGTGTGTCAATAAATTTGGAAAGGAAAATTAAGAACCAAGAATCTCCATATACGCAAGTCCAATTTGTCAGCAGTTACAGTACATGTTAAAAGCACTTTTTGTATTATATGCGGGAAGCTGAAGTGTAATGAAATCTCTGTCAGACATTCTGTCTCGGGCCGTATGTATAGCACAGACCTGAATTGGTTTAACAGCAAAAGAAACAAATAGCACTGAAGGATTATGTGACACTTAAATCATTAAGAAATTATTCAGGCATAATTTTCCCACTCTTTTTGCCAGAACTAGATAGAATCGCAAAATGTTTGCACCACTATAAACATCTAAGATTTAGGATGCCCTGGAGCTCATCCATATGTGTTCTGCAACAGATTGATGGGACTGCCACTTGACTTAAATAACGTTGACCTCTCCCCTGAGAGATGGTGGTTCTTTCACCCTCTAGCACATCTGGTTTATGTTCTTAAATCAAGCACGTTTAGAAATTGTTTAGACTCATTGTTAGAGCCTTCAAACAAAGAATATCAGCGAATTCAATTCTGGCACAATGCTGAGCTACTCTGACAGATCGTATCTTCCTTTACTGAATGAATTATTTGGGGGGTTCCTTGGATATAACAGCAAAATAGATTTGAAAACTGGTTTAAATTTTTCAATAAGCCAAGCTTTAGACTGGTTTTCCATCACCTTAGCCATATAGGGTAGAAATCATGGGAGTTGAAATCCAAGACATCTGGAGGAGATTGGGTTGGTGTAAACGGCTCTAGACACATTTTTTTTTACAAAACACTCTATTCTGCTTTTCATCCCCTGATCACTCTGAACACGTCCCTGATTCATAGAATAATAGAGTTGGAAGAGACCACTGAGGTCATCAGATCCAGATCACAGCATCCCTAACCCCTACATGGCTGTCTAGCCTATGCTCAGACACATTCAGCAAAAGGAGCCCACCCCTTCTTTAGATAATTGATCCCACTTGAAACTGCTCTTATTTTTACAAAGTTTTCCCTAACCTTCAACTGAAATCTGCTTTCCTGTAATTTAAGTGGGGGAGGTGGTAAGGAGAGATTGAGGACACCAGAAGGAATCAGTGTAATGTTTGCACGAAAGCTTAGTGAAGATCTGAAAACCATGGTCTTCAACATTTCTATTAACAACTTGGAGGAAGAAGTAGAGGGGATGATGATCAAATCTGAAGATAACACATATTTGGGTGAAAAATGAAGAGCTTCACTCTTCCCTTGCGTTACTTGTGTGCATGCTTAAACGTTCTCTCTAGGGAGCCTCTGCCTTGTTGCTTGTCAGCAGGTGCCCACACAACATTCATAGGTTTGAAACAGCAGGAAGGAAGGCACAGCCTGGAGGTCCTCTGCAGCCTGGCATCAGGCCCTTCCATGTGTTCTGATCAAAGTTCATAAACCACAGTGAGCTGACAAGAAGTTGTTAGGCTTCATTTTCTAACATTTCTAAAACACTACCAAGTGCTCCCATGAGAAATTGCTTTAAAAAAGATCCAGTTATGGATGGAAAGATCCTGACAATTGTCAGCATAAACTGTACACTACAAGTATAATGAGAATAAAGTATATACATCAGGCTTCAAAGGGCAAAGCACACTGGCTGTCACTACAAAAAGTGCAAATTAGTCTCAGCTATAATGTGGCACATCCATTAACTTTTCCTTTTAGCTTTCCTTTCCTTTTTTTTTTTTGGCACCCTCACGCAAAAGGTTTAATCTGAGGATATTTAGTCCTATTGATTTCATGCATGTCATTCTAGAATTAAGAGTTTAATTGGATTTATTCCCACAAAAATCTGTATTGGATACCACTTAAACATGTGTTTAAGCAATTCCATGCACCACACTGACCTAGGTCCCATTAAACTTACTGGTTGATACTTTGCGGTATGTACACTTGCTCAAGATCAGCTGCACCTGTCTTCCATTAAAAACAAAATGCCATTTATCTAATCACATGTGAAGATTCAAAAGATTCTGGCATTGATAATCTATAATCCTAAATCAAAGGGATTGCTAATTTTCCTCCAGTACAGATTTATTAGAAAAATATTTCTTTTTCTAATCATGCAATCCTATGCATTTACCTGTATATTTATATATTTCACCGGTCTTCCCAAAGTGGATTACAATAATGGGTGGTAATAGAAATTAGATAAATAAATAAGTAATCCTAAAACAGGCTCATTGAAAAAAACAGATATCCTGAGGGAGCTAATAGTTAGGGAAGGTCAACACAATTCAGTGAATTTTTAATACATGTCTGAAACTCATCAGCTCTGTGGCATGGCATTATTTAGAGCAGCGGTCCCCAACCTTTTTGGCACCAGGGACCAGTTTCGTGGAAGACAATTTTGGTTATTTTTCCACGAACCGGCGGGGATGGTTTTGGGATTTTTCCACAGACTGGGGGGGATAGTTATTTTTCCATGGCATGGTTTCAGGATGATTCAAACGGTGGAGCTCAGGCAGTAATGCAAGTGATGGGGAGCAGCTGTAAATACTCAGGCTGTAAATTCTCTCGCTCGCCCACTGCTCGCCTCCTGCTGTGTGGCCCGGTTCCTAACAGGCCACGGACCGGTACCGGTACCGGTCTGTGGCCTGAGGGTTGGGGACCCTGATTTAGAGGATTCAGAGTGAATGTCTCATGCTTCCATTAGGTGAGCTATGTTAAATACTACATATCCCAAGTGTTTGGGCTGAAGCAAGTCAGTCTTGCTAAGCCTGTGGCATTTTAAGACAGCTGTAAATAGATCTGTAAGTTGTTGGCTCTTAAATGTATGTTGCATTGAATTAAATTGATATCTTTTAGTAACTGAACTCTCACCCCTGGGCACATACATAAACATACCTCCAAAGGTTGGCTCTTCTCTGAGAATGGGTTATTTATTTTTATTCTATGTAAATTGCAGCAGAAATCTGGATTTCTCATGGGCAAATGACCACCAAGGAAAGAAGCAGCACTGACACGTTATAAAAGGTGTTTTTTGAGATACCCTTTTCTAGCTCATCCATAGCTTGAGCTTTATCACGATCATCTTGATCTACAACAACAAAAAAAGAAGCTAAATAGTTTCAGCAAGCCCATTCTTTTATTAGGGGAGGTTATTGTTGTGACAAACCAGGATAAAACATTCAAAACACATATTACTTTAAAACTGGGGAATTTTTCTTTCTCTTCCCAATTGGATGTCTGTTTCCATGGAAACAGCACCCAGCAGCCAAACATTTTTTTTTCAGATGAATAAGCTGAAGTAGACATTTTCCAAGCAGCTATTACAGCCAGACTCTGTAGTATTTCTGATATGGTTCAGCCATTTGACCCTCGATATGACCTCCTATGGTAGAATTCATCGTATTTATTTCTTTGTTAGATTTATATTCTGCCTTTCCTCTAGGAAGTCAAAGTAGCTTATATGGGACCTCCCTTCATTTTGACCCCAAAACAACAAGCTTGAAAACTAGGTTGGGCTAAGAGAGAGACTGCCCAAAGTCATTCTGTAGGTTTCCATGACTGAAGGTGGACTTAAACTTTTCCTTGGCTTTGGCTCAACATCTTAACCACCATACCATGTTGGGTATCCATAAGTACCTCTGTGGTTTATACTGACTATGAATTGGCCTAACTCATTATTCTTCTACCATGCAATGTTAACTAAACTATAATGGCAATGTGCAGACAATGCAATAAGCTACAAATAAATCACATTATAGCTTGCTTGATGGTTGAACTAAACCAATGCTTACAGAACTAACTACCTCAGTCCCCAACTCTGCCAGAGCCAAAGCCATCTACTAATTTTTGTGATTTCAATTCTTTCCATCTGTATTGAGGCCAACCAACTCTGCTTTGATAAAATAAAGCAGTGTTTCTCAACCTTGGCCATGTTAAGATGTGTGGACTTCAATTCCCAGAATTCCCCAACCAGCATGCTGGCTGGGGAATTCTGGGAGTTGAAGTCCACACATCTTAAAAATTGCTAAGGTTGAGAAACACTGAACTAAGGCATTGCCCTTAGGTAACAAATGCTGGAGAACAGTGAGTAAGGGTCAAGTGAGGGAGCTTGGAGCTGAGTGTTAGCCCATCTACAACTAGTTCTACAATTCTTAAATTAGCCTTACATTATTATTTTTATTTCTATTTGTATGCCCCCCGCATCTCAACTAAGTGACTCTGGGCAGCTATGCCATTGCTAGTATTGGAAAGTCAAAATCAACTCCCAGTCCACTTGGTTTCTCTAGATTAGGTAAAGGTTTCCCTTGACATTAAGTCCAGTCGTGTCCGACTCTAGGGGGCGCTGCTCATCTCCGTTTCAAAGCCGAAGAGCCGGTGTTTGTCCGTAGACACTTCCGTGGTCATGTGGCCGGCATGACTACACGGAACGCCGTTACCTGCCCGCCAAAGCGGTACCTATTAATCTACTCACATTTGCATATTTTCGAACTGCTAGGTTGGCAGGAGCTGGGACTAGCAACGGGAGCTCACCCCGTCACGCGGATTTGAACCGACAACCTTCTGATCAGCAAGCTCAGCAGCTCAGCGGTTTAACCCGCAGCGCCACCGCGTCCCACCTTTCTCTAGATTAGGAACCCCAATTTTTTATTTTTTAACTTGGATTTTGAATAGTGTATTGGAGCTGTACTTCAGAAAGTGAGGACTGGCAGGCTGAATTTGGTTTATGTTAACATGATTGCTCCCCACATTTTGAAGCATTTTTTCTATTACATTACAAATTATAATTGGGTATCTACCCCCAGAGGGCCTCTGGGGAAGCCATAAGAGGCAGACGTTGTCTTGTTCTCTGACTTGGGCATATTGTCTTGATGGGACATTGCTTGACAGTTAATGTGATGTGATGGTTATGACCCTATAAACACAAGTGACATGTAAAGTAAATAGTGGCATTTTTTTTTAAACCTAAGAAATGCAATATTCCAAAGAACAGCAAATGGTGAAACTAAACTAGTTTCCTAAGCTAATGTTGTAGCAGGTTTGTGGCAAGTGGGCTGCTAGATTACTCCTTTTAGGGTTCTGGCGCTGTTTTATTCCATTATTTTATTTATTACCCTTTTGAAAGTGAAAGGTCCCCTGTGCAATCACCGAGTCATGTCTGACCCTTTGGGGGGATGCCGCTTTTGCGACGTTTTCTTGGCAGACTATAGAGCGGGGTGGTTTGCCATTGCCTTCCCCAGTCGTCACCTTCCCCAGCAAGCTGGGGACTCATTTTACTGACCTCGGAAGGATGGAAGGCTGAGTCGACTTGAGCTGGGTACCTGAGAATCCGGCTTCCGCTGGGATGGAACTCTGGTCATGGGGAGAGTTTCAGTTGCAATACTGCCACCTACCACCCTGCGCCACACAAGGCTCTCTGTTACCCTTTTAAGACTTCTGAAATCAGCCTATAAAACAGTTAAAAGGGACTCATAATAAAAGACTAAATACAATCAGTAAAATACAGTGCCACTCCTTTTAACCAATAGAAATGGAACCATTGATGACAAACTGTAGTGATTGATTATAAAAAGGCTTTCCAGAATAAAAACATTTTCAGCACCTCTCTAAACATGCAAAAGGAGAGGATTCCTTGATTCCTGTATCAGACACTGGATTTAATCTTAAAAGCTCTGAATTGCTTGGTTGTCTTCAGAAACCTTCTTCACATGCCCCACCAGAGACAAGATCTTTATGACGGTGACACTCCAGGAATAAAAGAACTATTCCAGAGAGACTTGTCTGGTGCCTACAACATTACACACACACACACACACACACTTTTATTTATTTATTTATTTATTTCAAGATTTATAAGGCTGCCCAACTCAAACAGTGTGACTCTGGGTGGCGTACAACATAAACACAGAATAGTGAAAATAACAATAGTAACAACAAAAAGAACAACAATAAAAACTAACAACAACCAGTACACAAATACAAAAGCTAGGCACCCACGTGCCCGTTTCTTTCTCTCCCTGACATTTACATTGTTTTATGACTTTAATATTTCTCGATCTGTGAGATCAGCATTTCTCAGCCTTGCCAACTTTAAGACAGGTGGACTTCAACTCCCAGAATTCTCCAGCCAGCATGCTTAACGTTGGCAAGGCTGAGAAACACTGAGTTAATGTTTTGCTTTCACCGCTTTCATTTTGATGGACTTTGGTTTGAGCTGCAGTTGTTTTTCATCCTTTGGCTTTTATTGATTAACTAATTAATTAATTAATTAAATTTTATACCCTGCCTTTATTTTGCACAACTCACGGTGGCATACATGGTGCTCCCTCCTCCTATTTTCCCCACAACCACCACCTTGTGAACTGGGTTGGGCTGAGAATGGCCGAAAGTCACCCCTGTCTATCTAAGGGAGGCTACAGCTCACCGTCTGCCACTTTCTAGTCAGGCTCCTCCACCACTGCATCAGGACTGTCCACTGGGCATGGACCAAAAAGTTAAGAGGGCAGCTGTAGCAGCGTAATCGAAGCTCCACCCATTTTTGTGTGTGTCACATACACAATGCACCACACCATTTGGACACCCTAAACAAACAAACAAGCAAACATTTATCACAGTCAGAGACCAGCATAAGGAGGGTGGGGTAGAGTCAGTTAAAAGCACAGAAGGTACATGAAATCTAATATAAGAAGCTAGAACACAGAAATACATTAAAATCTGATATAAAAAGCTAAAGCACGAAAATAAAAAAATACATTAAAATCTAATATAAGAAGCTAAAACACAAAAGTCTAGAGGGAAAGGAGAAAGGAAAACGGAAAGAAAAGAAAATCTAGGGGGAGGAGGAGGTGCATTAGATGAGTGTAGGGGAGCACAAATTTGGACACCCCTGCACTACACCAAACTGGCTTGTAGGACTCCTGTTGGGGTCCTATCTTCATGAGTTTTTAAAATATATATATATTTTACTTTGGGGAATCCTTACTGGTCAGATGAACATAATAGATCTCTCTTCTCTAAATAGCCCTTCTATCTCCTTGTCACTAGGTCAGTGTTTCTCAACCTTGGCAACTTCAAGCTGTGTGGACTTCAACTCCCAGAATTCTCCTGCCAGCATGGAAGTTGAAGTCCACACAGCTTGAAGTTGCCAAGGTCGAGAAAGGAGATAGAAGGGCTATTTAGAGAAGAGAGACCTGTTATGTTCATCTGACCAGTAAGGATTCCCCAAAGTCAGCACTGTCTTCTATAATTTTGCATCAGCTTTGTGGAGGCTATGATCTTGTCATGGGTTCAGTACTACCTTCTCTTCTGCATCATCTTAGCCTTCCTCAGTATTTCATAAGCAGCATGCCTATCTCTTCCTTGATCCCCTATCCCCTTTTTGCTCCTATCATAGCCCAAATTTTAATTTTTGTGGTTCTTCACATCCTTCACAAATCTTAGTTCATTCTGGACTTTAGCCATCCAGACCTTAAAATCCTAGACACTGATGTCACCATATCTCTGTCAGTGCCAGAAAATGCAATGGCCCAACTTGGTTGGGAATGGTAGATACATTTTCTCGACACCAACATTTAGAGTTTAAGTGCTAGGAATATCAGAGAACTGAGAGCAGTTTATTGAAAGAAAATACTTGGATTCAGTGCAAGAAATGACTAACAGTGCAATCAACTGTAGGTCTGGAAAAGCCAATATAGATGTTTAATGCTATGGAATTCCTGGAAGCTTGGCAATCAGGCAAATCGGCCATTAACAGACACCCAGAGATAAACCACATTTACACACCATTCAAAAGAGACAATAAAAAAGCTAGGAAGGAAACAAAAAGACCAGAGCACATCCTCTCCAGCAGCCTACACCCAGACAAGCAGGGATTAACACCAGATAAACAATCAAGCAGAAAACAATACCCTAATCAAGGAGCTACCAAGGAGAAAACCACACCCCACCAACCCTGGCAGGGCAAGCTACTGTATATAAATAGGGAGCAAACCCCTCACTCACCAGCCCTGATGATGTTACCTAGTCGGGTAGTGAAACGTCTGCAAGCAAACCACCAAGCTCAGAGAGCACCAAGGACTCCACAGTTCAACCCTGAGCTACAGATATTCACTTCTATTGGAACAATAGAAGTTTCAGAGCTAAAGTAAAAAACTATAATACGACATGGCTCTTTTGGAACTGTACCAAGAGATAATCATCATTACTATCATGGCTATTGTCACAAAGGGGAAGAGGTACATCTGAAATTTACTATGGCAAGTGTTCAGATAACTCAATTTTCTTTGGATATTGTACATACTTCAACTGGAGAAGGGAATGTAATTTTTTATAGTGTCACGGGTTCTTTTTTAAACTGTACCCAATTAGACTGACACAGGCTCAAGAGAGACACAAAAGCGCTGGACCCCGGATAGGTGTTTTTTTTATATCTGTCTATAAGGGTTGGGGAGATGTTTTATTTTTAAAAAAAAACCAAGATACAAAAGCAAAATGTGAATTTTACAAATATACACGTGAGTGCTTTCTATTGCCTCTATTTTATCCTATACTCTATTTCTTTGTTATCCATTCAGTCGTGTCCGATTCTTGGAGACTGCCCGGACAAGTCCCTGATGTTTTCTTGGCAAGGTTTTTCAGAAGTGGTTGGCCATGGCCTCCTTCCTAGGGCTGAGAGTGAGTGACTGGCCCAAGGTCACCCAGCTGGCTTTGTGCCTAAGGCAGGACTAGAACTCACAGGCTCCTGGTTTCTAGCCTGATGCCTTCACCACTGCACCAAACTAACTCTCATCTATTACTTACTTGCTTACTTACTCATTCATTCATTCATTCATTCATTTTCTATCCTGCCTTTAATATTTTTATAAATTCCTCAAGGCGGGGAACATACCTAATACTCCTTCCTCCTCCTATTTTCCCCACAACAACCACCCTGTGATATAATTACAATTTTCTCTACACTAGATTCTACTACTATTACTTCTATACTACTACTATTACAGAGCAATGTTTTCCTCTTACAGAGCTTTCTTTAATTCCTCTCTCTGGGATTTCTTCTATTTTTTTCTTCTCTGTTAAAGGCCAGCATGTAAAGCCCTCACACCTTCCCATGTTGTGCTTTACTTGCTGTGTCTCTTCTTTTTCCTCTGGACCATCCACTTCGTCTGGAGGAAAAATGCCTTCTTTTATTCGGCTGCTTTCCTCTGTTTGCTGGTGGCTGCAGAGCTTCCAAAACACCTACCTCCTCCCACACCTGTGTCAAGATTGCAGCTTTATCAGCAACTCTGCGTGCTGGGGAGAAAGCTCCAATGGGGGGAAAAGAAGGCAGCACAGGAGCCTGCAATTTTGCTAAGCAGCCTGCTCTTCCACATATAGGTAGTCCTCATTTAACAACCATTCATTTAGTAAGGGTTCAGACTTACAATGTGACTTACGATTGGTCCTTGCACTTATGACTGTGGCAGCATCCCCCTGGTCACATGATCACAATTTGGGTGCTTGGCAACTGGTTCACATTTACAACCATTGCAGTGTCCTGCGGTCACGTGATTGCCACTTTTGACCTTCCCAGCTGGCTTTCAGCAAGCAAAATCAGTGGGGAACCGTGTGATTCACTTAACAACCATGTGATTCACTTAATGACCACAGTGATTTGCTTAACAACCACTGCAAAAAGGTTGTAAAATTGGGTCAGATTTGCTTAATGATTGCTTTGCTTAACAACTGAAATTCTGGTCCCAATTGTGGTCATTAAGTGAGGACTACCTGAACAGGCAGCAAAATGTTGATGGAAGATCAGCCACCTAAATTTCTGTAGAAAGCTGGCATACACTAAGAAAGGGCTCAGATACTCTCCCTTATATTTTTATTTGCTAAGTCCAGGATGGTGATGGTGAGCATCGCAGGGGACAGCTGTCTAAAGTGGAAAGGCTGGAATATATCACCGAAGCTGAATTACATATTTTGACTCTCACAGGTGCCCGACTTACCTCAACTAGTCAGTCGAGGGGGTTAATAACATACAACCTAAGACAGACTAGGCTGAAGCAGGACAAAGATGGCAACCCTCATGAATCTTATTTCTACATTCCTTTCTTTTCTGAATTCCCTGCATGCCAAAATGTAGGAAATCAGTATTAAAAAAACTAGTTCTCTTTCAACATCTTTATATTGGCTTTTGTACCTTTCCCCAGCTGTGGCTGAAGAAGCTACCCATCTTGAGGGGCAGCTGCTATTTCTTTCTTTATTTGTATTGGAAATTTCTAGCACCACCCAACTCAACATCAGCTTTCGAGAAACCACAGTACATTAAGCTGGGGAAAAAAAAAACATAATCAGAACAGGAGGGATACCACAAACCAACCCAACTAAGGGTCTGGAGGAACAGCCAGATCTTCAAGACTGGCTTGAGGGACAGCAGGGCCAGGGCTGTGTGCACCTTCACTGGGATGCTGTTCCAGAGGGCACGCACCACTTCCTAGGTCCCACCAGGCAGAGATGGGATGTGAAGCAAGCCATCTTCTTGCAGGGAGGTCTTACACGACAAGTGGAAACAACCAGTCCCTGTGACAGAAAGGACTTTATAGGTGACAACCCGCACCTTGCATTGCATCCAGCAGCTCACCAGTATCAAGTGGAACTAGTGTAAGAGAGGTGTTGCTTGGACATACTGAGGTATCTGAGAGACTGAGGTGATGTCTGCCCTTCAAGGTAGACCAGACTAAGAGACCCATGCCATGGAAGTCAGCACACCTTTTATTGTAACAGCTAGAATAACACAACCCTGCAAGTCTAAATGTGCTTCATCCCTCCCTCCTTTATCTTTGTGTGAACTAGGGAGGAGCGTGTCTGAGACATTTATTCCCATGACTTTCTTGGCCTGAGTTCAGGGCCCTTTCATCCGACCGTTGCCCAGGCAGTGGCTCTTCCTCCTGTCCTTCAGGGCCTTTCCCTCTGCCCTCTACATCTAACAGCATCCCTTAAGAAGCTTGTTGTAATTATAAAGTCTTTCCAGGAGTGGAGAACAAGAAGCAACATCTCCCATCATTGTCGTATGTGGTCTGCATAGGTCAGTGTTTCTCAACTTTGGCAAATTTCAGATCTGTGGACTTCAGCTCCCAGAACTGGGCCAGTCTCTCTCTCTCAGCCCTAGGAAGGCGATGGTGGCAAACCATTTCCAAAAAACCTTCCCAAGACGTTTGTCCAGGGACTTGTCCAGGCAGTCTCCGAGAATCGGACACAATTGAATGGATAAAAAAACCCCAGAACTCTTCCTTCTGCACCAGCCTGCTGCTATCTAATAACCCAACGGCTGCTGTGACGGTGGCTTTCTCCCCCCTCCACACTATGTTCACTGATGACATGAAATGCATTAATTAGTTTTTGAAAGGTGTGAGCGTTGCTTCCTCACCTTGGATCTAGGGTTTTCCAACAATTCACCACATAGCCATGCGATGTAGAGAAACCATGAAATATTCAACACAGGAGGAAAAAGAGTTCCAACAAGGCATTTGCTTTGAAACTAAAATAGAATAGTCTAAAGAGATTAGGTGAAGTCCTAATAATTCCCTAGCCCCTAATTAGACTCTGAGGTACAAAAAACTAAGCTCACGCCTAACAAGCTGGAAAAGTCCTTTGTATTATTAATACCTCCTTGTGATGAGATGGTTAAATGTATATTTCTGGCCCAAGCCTACCTCATCTCCAAGGGATGAATTCTTTTCACAAGGACTCCCGCTTGGGTAGCACGCCTTGTAAGTAAGATCATTTGCAGTAGTGGTCTGTGGTTGTAGGAATTAAGGGTCAATCCTGCTGCTTCATTGAAGAAGAAAACTTAAGACATTCCTTAGCTTCTGAATAAAAGAATGCTTTTGAGGAGCCAGTCCTGCAGTATTATCAAGGTGGGATGCTTTCTATGATGCTGGCAGGGGAGGACTGGGATGGGTGAAAATGAAGTGTAGGATTAGTGCTTTTTGTCCCTAGTGTCTTGCTTGGCTAATACAGTGTTTCTGCACCTTGGCCCTTTTAAGATGTGTGGACTTCAATTCCCAGAATTCCCCAGCCAGCCATGCTGGCTGGGGAATCCTGGGAGTTGAAGTCCACACATCTTAAAAGGGCCAAGGTGCAGAAACACTGGGCTAATAGCTAAAGGCGTGTCCTCCAAACCTGGAGGCCAGGGGCTAAAATCTTACTGAGTGATCTTTGGTAGCTCATGGTGACCAGCTGGTTTCAGGTCAGGTCTTTCAAATGGATAAAAAGGGTTGTCTCTATCAGCACCTAAACAATACAGAAACATAGAGGCTTGTTTAGAACACACACAGAAGGCACACGCCTTGTAGTTTACTGACTCGTGCTAAAAAGGCCAGATGGGCTGGCATGTTTGATTTTTCAGCCAAAAGTTCTTTCTGCAAGCATGCATGAATTGAACTTCATTATCCATAATGATAATTTTTTTCATTAGAAGAAGCAGCAGACGAAGCAACTCATATTTTCTTCTGCAGTAACCTTTTAAGAGAAGTAGAAGATGGAGGCCTCTGTTCTCCTTCAGAGACACTTTGCCAGGGACTGTCCCCAGGGTAGGTCAAAAAGTCAAAACGATGCCTGTGGCTGCACAATCAAAGCCCTGCCCCTGTTTAAGCTGTGTCACATGCACAGCACATGTAAAAAAGAGGTGAGGCTTTGATTGTGCAGTTGCAGCCACCATCTTGACTTTTTTGACCCAGTCCCCCTCCATACATGCCCCTGCCCTTGGTGCTTTGTGTTTTTATAATAAATTTAATGCACCATCTGGTCAATATCACAATTCCCTTGGCTACCCTTGGTAAAAAGTGAGTCTCTTCTTTTCTGGATGTTACGCTGTTCCATGTTGAGTTCTTTTATGTCTTCCTTATGATTTTATTCTTTATTTTTATTTAATCAATCTAGATGGCCACCCATTTTGCTACCTTGACTCTGGGTGGCTAACAAGGTGATAGAAACAAACCATTACTTGTTAGTTCTGTGTTCTGTTAAAAACAACCAAACAAACCGACATTGTATTTAGAAGGCACATGAACAAGTCTGGATTGCAAAAAGGCGCTTCCCTATCAAATTGCGATACTACCTTAACAATATGTTTAGCACAGAAGAGAAGCGAAATATTTTAAATAAAGACAAAGTGCATGTGCACAGTTCTGGACAAAGGTAATTACATTCCATGCATAGAAATGTGAAAAAGAAGAATTGCAGTACCTGTAACCCTTTTAGCAGCAGCTACAAATTTCCATGCCCAAAATTAGTTCTATTGTATTTTCTGGGATGCATGAAGTACATCCTAAAAAAATGCAATTTCTTTCCATGAGCCTATAGAGCATTAAATCAGCACAAGGAGTTCAGATTAATAAAAAGCAGATACCTTTCTCCACCATACAAGTGATTATACACACCATCTAAGCCTTCAGAATGATCACTGTGAGTTTTGAGCTTTGTCAGACATACACCATTGGCTGTCAGCGAATGTCTTGCATCAGAGACACATTTACATTTCCTATAAAGGTTTTTACTCTTTGAAACTATTTTTAACCTCCCCCTTATTTTTGTGGCTGGGGATATATTTTTGTTTCACTCACCAAAAGCTACAACAAAGAGTGAGTGACTTCACATAAGAATTTTCAGCCCTTCCACATGCTTAGCAAGTTGATTTTTTTTAAAAAAGAAGTCCATTAAGGTGATTAGAAGCTTAACACTACTGCTTTCCTACTTACTTTCACAAAACAAAGCAGAAAACCACATTAGCATCTGGTGTTGCTTTACCAGCACATTTTGGAAAAGAGCTGCAAAAAATCTGGGCGGCTTGAGGTGACCCAGAGGGCCCACCTTAAATTTACAGTGTGCATTGTTCTTGTCTTTTCCACAGAAAATCTTTTATGTATCACCGTTTTCCACATCTTGTACCTTTATCTTCTCACACGAAGTGATAAAGTATTCAGATGTGATTTTGGACTATAAGGATAGCTTTCAGCATCATTGCAGGAGACATTGTCCAAAACGTTATCAGAACAATGCTTTCTTATTATACAAACCACAAATGCCTTTCTTTTCTTCTTGCTATTGCAAATGGCTTAGCTAATTTTTTTTTCTCCTGGTTTTGCACTTGAACAAAAGATAACATTCTGAATGAATGGAATTTACTGAATGGCTACCCAGGGCCGTCATCATAAATTTCATAGTGAGGTTGCCTAAACATATGCTTATTCTAATAATTATATTGCATTTGAACATTTATTTGATTCTGTCAACTGTCTAGGGCAGCCTTTCTCAACCTTTTAACTCTGGTGGAACCCTTGAAATATTTTTCAGGCCCTGGGGAACCCCTGCACATTCAGGTTCAAATAGAGGCCAGAAGTTACAAAATTATTATATTTGTTTCATGGGTAGGCCTGTATACATGCATTACCTGTGTTCTTAAACTAAAAATAAAAATGAAACTTACCTCTTTAATGTGAAGTTGCCCAAATTTGAAATAATTTTTTAAATAAATCGTGATCTCCCAGGGAACCTCTGGTGACCTTCCGTGGAACCCTATAGTAACACGGAAACTTGGTTGAGAAACCCTGGTCTAGGGAGTATATATTCCCTATATATTATCTCTTTCTTCTCTCTTTCTTCCCTAAATAATACATAAAATAAATACATACAGAACAACAAAACATTTCAGCTTATAGACATATATTTTGGCATCACTCACAGTTTGAGCCTAGCGATACGTAAAAAATAGTCAAACATATTTCTTGCTGCCCAAATTGTTAATGCATAGAGACAGATTTTTCATCTGTTACCGTTAAAATAAGTATGGCTAAAAATAATGACGAAAAGAAATGGACTGAAATTATATTGAGATGGAACACATGCTACGTTCTCCTGTCAGATTTGGTGGGGAAGTGGAACTTAATTACTAATTACTGCACTTCATATATATTTTAAAAACCTTCTCAGAACATAATATTTTTCTCATTCTTCTCAGTATTTCTTAAATTTATTACTTTTTTTGAAAAGCTGGAAATAACAACAAGGTATGATATGGATTTATAGAATTGTATAGGTGATCTATCATCTATCTCTATATTTATTTAGCCACACACAAGTGACTTAATATGCTTCCATGGTTACAAGATTATCCAAGAAGCAAGGAATTCCAAGAAGCAACAAAAACAGCCAACTAACCAGGTCAAGAAATCAGACACAATCAAGAGGCAACCCAAGATTGTGTTCACACAATACACTGAAACAAAAACTAGTCACCCCTGTTTTAATCTAGCACCGTGTTTCCCAAGCTTTGCAAATTCCATCTATGTGGGTTTCAGCTTCCAAAATTCTCAATACTAGATATACTGGCTGGGGAATTTTGAGAGTTGGTCCACCCATCTCAAAGGTATTAAGGTTGTGGAACCTTGTCTGAAGGCAAAGTTGTCCACAGTCCAGATCTAATTTAAAGTTTAAGAACTGTAAGACTACATATATATCATACTAAGCCACAATAGGATTAGGTTGGTTTCAGCTAAGTACAGCTTTCCCCAAACTGGAGACCTTCCAGTTGTGTGGATTTCCAACTCCAGAATTCTCAGCAATGGGCCATGTTGGCTGAAGCATCTACAAGTTTGAAGTCCACATGCCCAGTTGGCCCTCAGGTTGGAGAAGACTAACTGCATGGGGCATCCACCTGTGAATTAGTTAAATTCACAGAGTTACTGTGATGTAGAGGGACGCGGTAGCGCTGCGGGTTAAACCGCCGAGCTGCTGAGCTTGCTGATCGGAAGGTCGGCAGTTTGAATCCGCGTGACGGGGTGAGCTCCTGTTGCTAGTCCCAGCTCCTGCCAACCTAGCAGTTCGAAAATGTGCCAATGTGAGTAGATTAATAGGTACCGCTTCGGCAGGCAGGTGACGGCGTTCCGTGTAGTCATGCTGGCCACATGACCACAGAAGTGTCTACGGACAAATGCCGGCTCTTCGGCTTTGAAACGGAGATGAGCAGCGCCCCCTAGAGTCAGACACGGCTGGACTTAATGTCAAGGGAAACCTTTACCTTTGCCCTACTGTGATGTATGAATCCACTGCAAGAAAGAAGAGCAAGTCAACACTGAAATTGTCATTCAATATTTAGAACCAGGATCACAAATTTCAAAGGTGTACAACTCTCCCAATCACAATCTTCCCTCATGTGGGAAAATACGTTGCACTTTTTAGGTTCATGTCATTGTTCCCAAATTTCCATCTATTCATATAAATCAAAATATGCAAAGATTATGCAAATCCCTGTTATGTTTTATCTCTTTTTGGGGATGCCCTTGATTTCCTGGGAAATGACTTCTTTATGGACTGTAAGATGCAGGTTAGTGATCTGACTTGCAAGCTGCAAGCTGCAGGAGGAAACCTGATGTCTGACACTGTCCATCTGAGGCAGATCCATGCCATCTGATCCATCTGTGGGGTACAGTCTGCCATGGCCATCTTGCAGCCTCCCCATCACAGCTGCTGTTTGTCTCCATGGCAACAAGGGCAAAGGCCTTTCTAATGGGGTTTGAAGACAGGCCTCAAACTCTAGTAGACTTTTCTTTTTCCCAGATCAGCTTTTGCTGGTTTCCATCAACAGATGCTAGGAGCCAGGACAATGAAGGAAGTACCCTGTCTGATTTCTATTAAACAGAACAAAAAATGTAAGTTAAGGAACATCCTTCTGTTCTCTGCTGCATTTTACTACCTTGACAAAATCAATGTGCTAAACAAACTGCAGATACAGTTGACTCAAATTAAGCGCTGACTTCAGCCATGATACTTTGCTCGGAAATAGAGGCTGGATGCCTGTGACAAAAGATAAAGACAGAGGAGTCATTCACCAAGTGTGTTGGTCAAAAACAAATTTAAAAAATGGCACTATCCCAAAGCAATAGAGCTGTCTTCCTATTAAATAGTGTAAGGGAATGTCCTTCCGTTGAAAGTAGCTCTGAAATAAAATCAGAAGATCAAATGACAAGCTCAGAGAACATCAACAACCCAACAGTTCAACCCTGAGCTACGTTATATTCTCTACTCTTGGATCTAGTCATCCCCATATTTGTTTGGAATTACAAATCCCAGAACATCCAGAATAAGCAGTCTCAGAGTGACAGTAATTGTGATTAGGCTTACACATTATAATTTCCCTGGCTTGTGAGATGGGTTCAAAACCCATCTGAAACCATAGACCATGATTTACAAGTTAATAGTGGTATTTATCATTGATTTTGAAATTCTAACTCTATATCTATCTGTTTGTCTCTCTCTCCTTAATGGTATTGGTATTACATTTCTATATTTCTGCTAGTACCTTAAATCTTACAGTAGTTAATCTTACAGTAGTCATTCTTAAAATATGCAGGTTAAATTTTTGGCATAATGGGGTGGTTTTAATTTTAACACTGAATGTAAATTTTACTGGCGCATGACAGGAAATAAAGGACTACAACTAAATAAAACAGTCAGACAACAAGCCAGTATTTGGGTTCATACAATATGCTAAGCCAAAATCAAACATGTGTGATATGTGAATTTAGCATCAGATACATACTGTAGGATATAGCTGAGTTGCAATTCAGGATACCATTTATGATTGCAAATGACCGCAAGATAGCAGCAAAGAGATACAGAGCATTCAAACTCCTTGATGCCACCTGTATTTTTGCGGCCCATATATTATGGGTCTCAATTATGTATTCTGAGTCGCTGGGGAGATGGCACCCCAAACAGGTGCTACTAGATTCATTGCTGCTGCCCAGCTCTGTTGCCAGGAACATTCACTAAGTCACTCCATTCAGGGTCTTCAACATGGATGTGAAAGCTAACTTAACCTCAACAATAACAAGAATTACAGTCAACAGAGATGAGAAAACTCTGGCCTTTCGGGTGTTAATAAACTACATCTTCCAGCATCCTTCCATTGGACAAGCTGGGTAGAGTTTTTGGAAATGTCATTCAGCAATATTTGGAGAGCTGCAAGTTCCCCACTAGTGAGTAAGCTACACATCTTCTGTTAAATCTTTTCAGCCAAGCTGATTCTAGAGGAATTGGAAGCTGGCTGTGCCACAGCTGAGCCTTGGGCAGTTGGGATGAGTAGATTCAGCTCTCAAGGCAAGTTTGAGCCAATATATCACTCTTTTGACTTTTGCAATACACCACAGTGAAGACATTGTCCTTACTTTTGCCCAAGGGACTAACTACATCAGGTTTATCATCTTACCAAGACAGATGGTTGTCAGCTGTCAAACTAATGGTGTGTATAGTCTCCAGTGTATGACAGAAGGAAAGAGAGCACCTTTCTAGACTGAGAAGATGGAACTTGCTTGATTTTAATCTTTCAACTGGCAATTGTATAAATTATTTCTGATCTATCTTTTAATGGTCCAACTCTAGCTATTAGTGGGGATGGTTGGTGGTGTGTGATGACCATAGAGATGGCAGCCAGCAGTCCTCTGCGGAATTCACGTCACAGTTCTATTGAAGATATCAATTAGCAGAGAAAAGAAGACACTTAAAGGCTCTTTCTTATCTTTAGAGAACACATGTCCCCCTCCAAAGCCACTTCAACTTCAAAGACTTCAACAGGATCCCAACACAACTGCCTTTTCCAAGTGAAGATAGCATCATGCGGATCTCATTATAAACTAAATCTAAGTACATTTAATTAGGAGTAAACACCATTGAATTAAAAAAGCACTTACTTCTCAGCAGGGGCATCTGCAGGAAGTCCATAAAGTCAAGATGGCAGCTATGATCAACCTTCCACCTTTTTTTATGTGGGTCCCAAATGAAACAATTAAAAAAGGGGGTAGGGCTTTGATTGCAAAGCTATTGCCACCATCTTGACTTTTTTAACACCCCCGCTGGACACCTGCTTCTGAGTAGAGACATAAAGGATTGCCCTTCTCAAATTCATAGCCCTCAAGAAGATTCCTTCTCTTGAGGGGGAAACACCCGCACACTCGCATCTCCAAGAATGTAACTAGAGCAGCTGTTAGATATCAGAATTTGTCAGGTCCCATATTTTCAAAGAATTCTGCCACATTTCAGAATTTCTCACTTTGTGCTCCAAGGAAAGATAGCAGAACAGTAAGAACTTCTGCATATGGTACTAATATCTAATACCTATTTTTTCCCCTTAAAATGTCAAGCTAAAGGCAGGGGAGTCTGTGAGGGAGGGTATAAAAGGAGTCAAGATGGCAGCCACAGCTGTGTGATTGAAGCCACCATCTTGACTTTTTTGACGCCCTCCCCCCACCAGATGTTCCTGGTTAAGGATCTCCTCCTGGGGCCTGTGGATGTCCTAATCCAGTACCAGCAATTTATGACAATGCTGTTTCTGAAGAAGGAATGAATAAAATATGGGAATAGTATATTCCTTGATAAATAAAATAACATTAAAAGGTTTTAGTTCACCATTCAGGTTGCCATAAAAATCAACAAAATAACTTGTTCTTACAGCTTTCTAAAATAAGGCTGGTCAGATTTAGGCTTTCTTATCTTTGCAAGTCAGTTTCTGACTGCCAAAATTTTGCCTCTTCTACACGACTATGAAAAGTTTAGATTTGTCCAAAGCCACATGCTCCAAATGTTGTTGGATACAATTCCCGCAACAAGCATGGTCAATGGAGAATGCCAGGCTGGGAAAGGTGCCACTATAAACACATCGCTTGCCAGGGATCAGTACTGTCAGACTATATCCCAAACACCCAACAGTGGGCCCATGCCAATTTCCTTGTTCTCATCTTTCACTCCTTCTGTTTTCTCACTGTGCTCTTTGCCTGGTTCTGTCCCGTTCACCCAGAGGGAAAGGGAAAGTGTATCCAATTAGGCGTAGGTTTGTCCACTAAAGTGCTCCAGGACCGAGGTAAATGGTGCATGGACGTTCTGCAGTCCATTTATTTATGCATTCATTTCATATCATCGTACACTGCCTTTCTAAGCAAACTGTTTTCAGCATTCACAAGCATCGCTCAGCTAAATTAGTGCCATGAAGACCCATTGAAATTAAAATCACAGAACTGGAAGGGACCATTTTGAGTCACTGGGTCCATCCTTCTGTTTGTTGCAGGAATCCAGATGAAAGTAGCCTAGACCAAATGCTGCCTAGTGCTGACCCATCCAATGAAGGGAGCCTATTCTCTCTGCAGGTAATTGATTCCACTGTTGAACTGTTCTGCTAGGAATTGAATTTTCATTCGATCAGAGTCCACCTTAATGGGACTGAAATTAATGGTTATACCTAATGATTTTATCATTTGCTATGATGCTTTTAATCTGTTGCCTAGTCTGCTTCCTTTCTCTCATTCCAAAAGTGTAAGTTAAATATAGCTGGATTATATGGATAGTACAGTACACGCTTTTAGGACTACTACTGCTAATAGAATAGGGACGCGGTGGCGCTGCGGGTTAAACCGCTGAGCTGCCGATCGGAAGGTCGGCGGTTCGAAACTGCGTGGCGGGGTGAGCTCCCGTTGTTAATCCCAGCTCCTGCTCACCTAGCAGTTCGAAAACATGCAAATGTGAGTAGATCAATAGGTACCGCTTCAGCAGGAAGGTAACGGCGTTCCGAGTCGTCATGCTGGCCACATGACCCGGAAGTGTCTATGACAACGCCGGCTCCAAGGCTTAGAAACGGAGATGAGCACCGCCCCCTAGAGTCGGACACGACTGGACTTTACGTCGAGGGAAACCTTTACCTTTACCTTTACTGCTAATAGAAAATATATAATACAATCCTAGAGCAATCCTTATTCAACAATCTGGATGTTACTTCTATTTCCATAAACATTTTGTAGGAAGTCCACACTAGAGCCCTATTTCTCATATGTATTTGGATTACCGTAACCAATGTATGTGTTTAATTTCCCATGTTTTCCTATTGTTAAGTAAACTGCATTAAATGTGAATAATTTAATTCTATCATGCAGCATGATATAAGACTAGCTTTGATTAGTATGAGAGGCTGGCATTTGTGTGTTTTTTATTTTGACAGACTAGTAATGTAAAATGAAGCATTTTACGTTGAAGGTACATTTTCCCCAATACCCCTTTAAAAGAACAATCTGTGTTTTGCATTAACTTCAAAGGAAAACTGTATTTAAATCCTAAACATGGAGCAACTGGTTGAAATAAGGGAAAAGTGGCAAGCCTAGCACAAGAGCAGGTAACATAGTGTCCAACAGGTGTTTTGGACCCAGTTCTTTGCACTAGTAATGCTGGATAGGGCTGATGGAAATTGGTTAAAATATCAGATTGCCTAACCTTCGCAGGCAAATAAGCAACGGGGTGGGTGGCCAGGAAGAGGTGAGCTAATTCGAGAAGTGTGGGGGGCATCTTGCCCATACACACTCCAAAATCTGGCAAAGAAACCAGTTAGACTCCTCATTTGTATCTGGTTTTCTGAGAACCCCGTAGAGCAGTGTTTCCCAAGTTTGGCAACTTCAAGATATGTGGACGTCAACTCCCAGAATTCCCCATGCTGGCTGGGGATTTCTGGGAGTTGAAATCCATGTGTCTTAAACACTGCTGTTTTTCAGAAAACAAATGCCTATTTAAAGGAGTTTCAAGGTGTTTAAAAAAGAGTTTGCTGTCCAAGCACAATATTGCATTTGATGGCTGTATCAGTTGCCTTCAGACAACACCTTAATTAAACATTGATGTAAGTAGGAATTGACCACACCTATGGACCAAGATCCCAAATAACTTGACCATATGCATCAAGGCTGCCTACTGGGGGAGGTAAAAAAGCAGAAGATGGCAACCAGAATGATGTGATTGAAGCCCTGCCCCTTCTTAACCTGTTGCTTGCATACATTCTATGCCCCAACCATATGCATACGTTTCTTTTTTTTGCTTGAGGCTACAGAATGAAAAGGCAGGATTGCTAAATGTTCACTATTTTTAATAGGTCATCTTTGTATGAGTAATCCAACACTCTCACCAGGGCAGTTTTGTCATTTGAGACAGCAAAGAATCTCAGAGGCAAAGAATAATGGAACAGCTGGGGATGGTTGGATGGAGGGATGATAGATATAGATCGATTGTGGATAGATAGATAGATGATAGGGCAAAAAATAAGATTGGGGATCAGAAGCAGAATGGTGGAAGATAGTGGAGGCTCTATTTGTGAAATGACAGATGGTGGAATTAATGGAACATAAAGATTACATATGTAGCCATAGAATACACTCTGAGCATTCCTAATTCATCTTCTCGCTTTGAAGCAGGAGATTCTTCTCTAATTAAAAATCCCCCCAACCTGACGATTTCATATAAGCCAATCAATGAACATCAGTGCTACTGCTGCTTAAATCCAATCATCACCATACCATGATAGATTATCATACACTGCACAGTTACAGTACTTAAATCTGTATCGTATTTATAAGCCACCCCAACCAACCAGGACTATGGGTTGTGATTAATACAGCTTGTATGTACAGTGAAAACCATAATATAAAGTTCAAACAAAAATTATAATTATATATACAAGAGGCAATAGGATGAAGAAGGGTCAGATGGCTGCCGGAGTAACATCAGATAACATGGGCAATAGCAACAGCATCTGGTTCCAGGAACTTACATTTTAAGACTCAGTTTGCCATTCGTTTAAATGTGGTTTCCTGAATAAACCACAATGGGCTGGGTTCACACAACATGCTGTGCCACCAACCATGTTTCACGATCCCTAATGTCCAAGTTCAGGGCAACTGAAGCTCATGCTGTCAAAATTCAGGGGAAAAATGGGCAGCCAAGAATCCCAACATTTCAGCACTAGTCAAGGAGTGGGGATATCACTGCATCATCACCATGCCTCCTCCATTCCTTGGAGCAGCGTTTCTCAATGTCAGCAACTTTACGCTGGTTGGACTTCAACTCCCAGAATTCCCCAACCAGCCTTGAGAAGCACTGCCTTGGAGGTTGGATTTTTCAAAAAGGAAGTTCCCCAACTGAAAGAAGTTGTCTGTTCCAGAGGTTGGGTGTTGTTCCTTTGGCCTCTGGATCCAGCAACACCTCTCTCCCCCAAGGGGTGATGGTGCTGTTAAAGACCCAGGAAGCCTGGCTCTGAAAGGGAGGCAGACGTTCAAGACAGGATGGCGTCTTTGCTAGCAGCTGTCTTTGTCTCCCTCAAGAAGGATGTTTCTCTCAACAGGAACAGTCTGTATTGGATGTTCAAGTGCACTAATGCAGCTGCTCTTCAAAAACAGGCTGCTACAGGGAAAGGAACCCTGAAACCCTGTTTGAGAAAGACTGCATGGAACAGCAAGAGTTAAGGAGCACTGAAGGAGCCACAGCATTTACGTTTTGCAGAGACCTCCAGGGGTGGCTACATCATCTCCTTTTGCTGCCCGAATGTACCTTCCTTCCACCACCTTCCTGTTATGTAACCATACCGCTTCCTCCGAAGCAAGTCTCTCTAGCACGTGACAGCCCTGAGGAGGGATGGGGCGAGCACGCATATTCCCTGGACAATTGTGTGGCTGCCAGAACAAATCCCCAGCAATGCGAAGGCAGGCTGGAAGTGGGACTTGATTTCCACACCAGGCATCCTCTTGTGCAGCTAAGAAAAGGAAATGAATAGACCCCCTTTTATTGAGAAGTTCCACTGCCAGAATTGTTTTCAACTAAAATGTGTCCTATTCATTTTTATCTTGCCTTTCTACTGTTCTTGCTGAGGATCTGCGGCCAGTAGTTCATTCGCAACCATTCGAGTTTTGGAGATCTTCATTAAAGGTTCTTAGACAACATCATCACTAACAAACCAACTTCAGTCTGAGGAAGAACCATCTACCTTATCAAATGTTTAGGCTGCTGCTAGTTTGTTGTGCTATAGAACTGTTAGATATTCTTTTATACTGGACAACATGCTAGAACAGATTAAGCGCTCCACAGCCTCTTTCAAACAACATGCTATGCCGTAATGTTGTTTGGTTTCAGTGTAGTGCAATGTGTGAATCCAGGCACTCTAAGTCAGGGTTAAAGTCAGCTTAGCATGTTATGCCAGGTAAATATATTATGGTTTATTCCATTAACCATAGTTAAACAAGCCAAACCTTAGTGCAGCCTGTGCAACAATTCAATCAGTGAGCAGCAAGACAACCATGCATTAATCACTAGGAAATAGACTTATAAACATCCATGCTGTTTTTGCAAATAAATAAATAGATCATGAAAACGTTGTAGACATAGTAGATCTTGTTTTCAGCAAAGGGACAATATTGCTATGAGGTGGATCTACAGCTTGCACAGATGACATATTGTTGAAATATCTGCACTGGCAACTTATTTGTTCCTAAGGCAGATTTATGTATTTTACCCTGAAGGCACAACTGCACATAGGAACACAAGAGATAATGGAATATTTAGATGTTGGTTACCAAGGATGGTATTGAAGGAAGGAATACTATAGGAGACAGAAGATAAAAAGACAGTGTCATCCCTTCAAGGTAGACCAAATATGGAAACCAGAGATGTGCATGCTAATACTATTTTTATTTATAACATTACAGTAGCAGAATCTTGCAAATCTGAACACGCTTCCCCCCTCCCTCCCTCTTCATGAGCACTAGGGAGGGTCATGTCCGAGAATCAGTTTTCCAGAATTAACACCCATCCCAGCAAACAGCAGTCTTGCTTATTTTAATTACTTCTGCAACAGAAAGTAATTTGCCAGATTCAAGCATTGTGTCAAGCCACAATACAGTTTGGCTTAATGTGCATGAGCCCAGCTGTTTTGGTTTGCAAGCTAGTTTATGGCTTAGCATTGTGTGGGAACCCAGCTAATTACAGTTGACTCAAAATCTATATTTAACTTGTGTGTGAGCATGTGAGAGTCCAGAATGGATGAACCGGTGGCCTCAAAAATAACCACTTAATCCAGTTTGATTTATTCTGCCAGGGCTAAATAGCCTGCACATTGTCCTGTCCCAGCCTATGGGTGTGGCGTGTGGTTGAAACAGCTGGGACAGCCCAGCCAAAGCCTTTGAGTCAGAGAACAGACTTTCATTTTTATTTATTTTAGAAGTGCATAAGCCCCCAGCTCTCCAATGACTCTGGGCAGGGTACAGTAAAAATAATCATGCAATACAACTGAACCCACCCCAATCCCAAGGCCAGAAGAAAAATAACTATTAAAAGACAATCAAACACATAGGAACTGCCACCGTCTCTAATCCAAGGCCTGGAGAAAATGCCAGAAATTCAGAGGTCTCTTGAACATGGCTAAAGTAGGGGACAGACATATCTTGAAGGGAAGGTGTTCCACAGTCAGGCACTGTGATGGAGAAGACATGCTTCCTAGGTCACATCAGAAGACACTGCTCAATGGATGGCCTGGAGAAGGGCTACTCTGCCCAATTACACAGGCTGGACAGAAGCCACTGATGGTCCTTTAGATAACCAGGCCCAATGCCATGAAGGGTTTTACTGGTAACAACCAGCACTTAGAATTGCACGTGGAAGTGTTATATGTACGCTGCATTGCCTGTGACTCCTAAGCTAGCCTGCTCTTCTGAAGGACATCTGGCCATGCTCTGCTGTGGGTCGGCCGGGCTGGCTGTGGAAACACTGAATCTGTTCAGCAGGGGCCAGTCAGGGTTGTACAAGCTCCTTGATCATGGACAGCAGAACAGACTGTGCCTTCCTATTCCTTTCTTATCCCCCAGGATTGCCCACAGAGGCCCACAGCAATTATCGCTGCTAAGATGCAGCCATCACAGCAGCTGAGACTGCACCCAAACAGATCCTGATGGATTCCCACTGCTGGAGGAAATGCTCGCTCCTTAATGCTTAGAATTCCAACTTTCTTGGCCAAGAATGGTTTGAGATACAGCCAAGACCGCAAGGGGGTTCTTCTGAGGTGGTGAACTCAGAATAGGTAGCAATAGCCCTAGGTGAAGCATCATTTTTAATTCTGTTTCTTCCATATTAATATGGTGGAATCCCCTGCACAGCAGTGTTCAAATCTGATAAAAAACACTGATCTAAAAAAGGTTTAATGGCAGCCTGCTTGGGTGAACGTGGGATGAATACAGTGGAATGTAAACCATCCAACCTACCAAGTACAAAAACTTAATGGCGGTTGTAAATGTAGATTACACCGAAGGGACTAAGGATTTGCCAAGTAGTAAACTCTATGAACTTAATTAGATAAACTTCTACATAGATGAGTATAAGATTGCGGGGTAGGCCATCATGTAGTGGCTAGTCTGCTCTTTCTCTTTTGCCCACCAATTCATGCACACAAAGCAATTTGTTGTATGTTGAACCAGTAATTATTGTTCCTGTATTTTACTGTCAGCCTTACCAGGTAGACCAGACAGGAAACATGACTAGATAAGCTAATTCTACTTTATTGCAAAGGTACATTGACAGAATCTTGCAAGTCTGAAAGTACAAATCTCCCACAGTCACCTTTACAGCTCGAGAACTTAGGGAGGGTCCCTTCTGAGCCTCTTTCTTCACCCATTATGCAGCTGCGGGCTATGCCGTCTCTTATCTGACCATTCTCTTGGCAGTATCTCTTCGCTCCTCTGTCAAGGTCTTTCTCACATCCCATTACATCTTTTGTTTTATATTAAAAAAAATCAAAATTACTCCTCCCTTTTTTATGAATATATGAAAACTTTACAGTGCTATGGATTCAGTTCCAAAAAGGGTCTTCAAAACCCACGATAGGCAGAATCTCGTGAAAAGACACGGCTGTTTTAAAAAACTGCAGAGAGGTGCTATGTTTGTGCTCCAGTGGTAGGGGAACCACAGTGCAGACATTTTTCAATAGACTCAGAAGGATTATGAATGATGTGCCCTATTTCCAGTTCAATGATAGAATTCTGGCAACCATGACAATTTGCCCCAGAGACTTTGCCCTGGAAAGTGCAAGCACAAAGTTCCTTAGCACCAGAGGTCTTTCTCTTCTGGCCACTAGCATGAAGGCTTGTGATTCACAAAATGCCTGCCGTAGCAAACCTGGTCTATCAGAAAACTTGTACTTATCAGAAGACAGATTAAAGCTTTGACACTCAGACATCCAAATGTTTAAGCTCTTGCTTCACGTACATTCTATAGAGATTTTCTCTCACAACATCATGCCAGGATTGTATATTCCTTCTTCCTACCCTGCAAGGTAGTTGGAAAGGAACTATCTTCACAACCCAGCTTCATAATTGTAAATAACAGCTTTAGACCATGATAGTCCTTCCTTCTCTGGTTGCTGGAATGCAAGTTGGAAAAAGGATGCTATCAAGATAGCTGCTGCCTAGAATCTACAGTAAGTATCTATGTTGTTTTCCTGCTATATTTTACTTTAAAGTGCAAGGAAATTCCCTAAGGATTGCACACAAACGTACATCCCGCCCCCCCAACTTATTTTGGTTCCTTCACTCACAATTAAACTCAGCCCTTTCTTAAGGCCTTGCTGTGATCCTGGTGGAATGAGAGGCATATTTAAGGAAACTCAAAACGTTTCTAGGCAGCAGGTGCTTCCTAAAGAAAAGGAGCCTTCACAGCAGGAGATCTTGGCAAAATATCCATCATCATGAAGAGCAATTCTGCAGAATGTCCAGCATCTGGAGAGCCATTTTGTATCAAGGGTGCTTTCTATCCCTTCAAAGGAAGGGGGGGGAACTAATCCAGAAGATGCCCCAAAACAATTTGGGGGGTGGGATTTCTTGCCTAGAGGCTAGACTTTGCCAGGGGACTATCCAGAACCACGGAGTCACCAACGCCTTCCAGAAGATTATCCCACTGGTCAAAATCTTCTTTGAGTTCTAGATGGAGAAATGGAAGAGTTATGCACCTAGAGGCTATGGTGCTGAGCTGTAAAGACTATTATTACCATCGTCACCATTGTTGAGTCTTCAAGCACATTATGCAGTGAAGTTTCTGCTAGAGGGGATACAGCACCTTTTTAGGCAGGTGGCCTATCTGGAATGTTGAGAGCATATTGTGACTCTTTCTGGAAATAGCACGGAACGTTTTGCCCATTCATAAAAAAAGTTGTTGTAGCATGCAGAATAAGCACACCCACTTAGGAGAAGGCAAACTGGTGAAATTGGCTCTCCTCAGTCCCCACCCCGAATGCTCTCCACCCACCTAGCTTACTTTGCCTTTTGTCTGGTGGGTGTCTTGTTATTTATAGGGTGATGTCTCTTTTAGAGTAATAAACAACTTTCACAAGATGGACTTACGGAGATGTTTTTGTAAGAAAGCAAGAGCAGCCTGGTTGGTGATGTTCAGGCCTTCATAGGGATCGATGGTACCTCTTGTCCTGAAGACCCTGTTGACAAGATTCCCTGCAAAGAAGGTGAAATCCGTCTGACTCTGGTGGACAGTACCCCTAGGAGGAAAAGGATATAAAGATGAAAAGTGGCAAAAATCACAGAAGAACAGGATCCAATGGATCCCCAGGTCCAAAGGTGGGACATCTCACAGATTTAGCGATCAAGAAAGTTCATTCCAACCCCTTCTGCGCAATGAAAGAACTTCACACAGGACGCCATTTAGAGTATCAGAAGATGTTGTGAAATCCAGTAGCTGAGAGGCTTGAAATAGGACTTAACAATCTGAAATGTTCAACTTTTCTCTGGCCTCGGCATGAAACTCCCAGTTGGAAGGCAGTCTAGCTTCCTAGTATTTGCCTGGGGGAGCAATGGTGGGATACTGCCTTATGTCCATCTCTGGTGCTTTATGAAACAAAGAAAAACATCACAGCAGTAGCAGACAGCCCCTTCACCATGCTAGCAGTAAAGTTCTTTGGGAACGATGGATAGACCAGACAAAACACTGGTCTGATTTAGCAGAGTTTAAAGGAAAAAAAGAGAAAGTGGCGTGTTTTTCTCATCTTCACACAACCACCCATTGTCTGCTGATGAAAGAACCCTACTTGGGATTTTTGAACGAGGGTCTCTTACTGTTCAACAAGATGACAGCGGTTCTTTTTTTCTTCCCTTTTCTTTGAAAACGAGCAAAAAAAGCCTTGCTACTGCTATTTTAAGAAGCAGACCTGATGCTTCCATTGCACTCCTGGCTGAAACAAGCCTCAAAACCACTCTACGGAGTGTCATCCTTCAGGCACCGGAAGACACAAACACACACACACACACCACCATCTGGTAACGTCTCCCTTTCAAAAGCTTTCAATCTTAAGGGACTGGTTTTGCACTCTCCCAAAATTGCACCTCCAAAGCCAAACTGATATTCTAATTCTGTGCTATGCCAAACCCCAAATTAATTTTATATCACTTATTAGGGAAGAGGCGATCTCGCTGGAAACAATGAGGCAACCTCTTTGCTTTGCTAATCCATGCTGTTCTTTGTTGTTTACCATATTTTCCTACTTACTCCCCCGTTTTCCCTAAATGGTCCCTCCTCCTCCTCAGTTCAGATCTCACCATATTTTTAATTCCCCCCCTCCCCCCCTACTCCTTCCACATGTCATGTCTGCTTAGATTGCAAGCCTGCAGGCAGACACTGTTTGTCTAATCTGTGAATGACACCTACGTTGGGTGTATATTCACTACTACTACGGAAAGGCGCTGATCACCGTTGGAGACTGCGCAGACTCACAGGATTGTTATGATCTTGCTTTCCCTGCTGGTGGTGGTGATTTTTTTCATTTTGGCCACGCTTTCTGCAGTCTGAAACGACTCTGTGTTGATAAAAAGAACTGGCTTGGTCACTTTTGGGAAGACCGAATTCTCCAAGGGGAACATCCACGCGTCAAGGGCAACAGCACACCTGCAGGGGGAAATAAGTGCATGGCATGTGGGCAAGCAGGACACCAGAACCTTGGGTCCCCTCATAGTAATTTATTGCTCTTTGAGGTTGCCACTTCCTTAAAAAAAAAAAAAGAAATCCCTTTAAAGCAACTTTGGAAGATACTCACTTAAACTGAGCTTCTTTAACAAGGGCTAACACAGACGTTGCTCCTCCGAAAGAGTGGCCCATGACAACTGCTTTGGTCAGGTCCACGTTGTCCTGCAATGGATGGGGAGAGGGGTTTAAGGAAGCCACCTCCTAGATGTCATGACCCAACAATCTCACAAGTGTGCAATGCTGGAAGGCTCCAAAGGTAAGGTTGAAACCTGCAATTCCCTAGTTACTGGGAACCACAGCTCAGCAAGCCCAGCCAGCTGCCCAGTAGTGGGGAATGCTGGGAGCTGTAGTTTAGGGAAACCCCAGACTGGCCATCCACCTACAAGAACAAGGGGAGGTCTAGGAGTCTATCAATGATAGGATCTCTCATTTTTATGGAAGAGAGAAAACCATTGTATCCCAAACCCATTTCAATCTCCCCACAGGAAAAATTCAGAGCATTACACTACAAGAATTCTGGAAGGCATCAGGTCTGTGAAGGCTGAGGCACATCTCCTAGCTGTCAATACTGTACTAACAATTCCCAGTAGTAAACATGAATGCACAATTCCTTTAGTGCACGTTTACATGCGCATGTGCACAAGTAAATACACTCCAAGTCAAACTCCAAAATGCTGCCTCTAAATTCCCTTTTATCTCCACCACTTCCTTTAGGAAATTATGGTTACTGTGGACAGGAGCGTGGGGGAGAACAGCGATGCTTTGATGTTACGCTGAGAGCCTTCTGTAGGTGCAACTACCATCTCCAGCATGGATGGTAACTTCAAGAATCCTGCTATAAGCAGCAGTAAAATGCTAAGGCAGCAGGAAAGGACCCAACATTAGCCCAGCATGATTTCCACTTGGTTGCAAAATCCAGCCATCGTCTTAGCATTTTGCATGTCTGAAACAGACCAGTGCATCTAGTGATATTACAGTCTGTTGGTGCATAGAGTGTTATATGAACATAGCTACTGGGTTTTATTAACCTGGATTTAATTTATTGTGCCGTAATATAGTTTAAAAATAAATCAAGAGAAGCGAGCTGTTGTGGAAACAGTAACTGGGGCTACTAAGCAGAGCATTGTTGAAATTTAGCTCATGCTGCCCCTGGCCAGCGTGGGTATTTGCCACGCTGGCTGCGGGCAATGAGGGTTGTCATCCGATGAATCTGGAATAGACGCGTTCAGGAAAGGCCACGTCATTTGTTATGGGGAAAATAGGAGGCAGGAGGTATGTTCAATGCCTTGAATTGACCAAATAAAAAAAAACAAAGCAGGGCTGAAATATAATAATTGTAATAATAACAAAAATAATGTGTCTCAATTTTCTACTAGTTCTGCTCCCATGTACTTTCCACATAGACAAGAGAGGTTTGCTCGGTATGAGAAGAACAGGTCTTGGCTCCCCCTGGTGGCTGAGAGTAAAATCACAGGATGCCTTTGGGAACTAGAGACCGAGGAAGCTGCAATGGGAACTGCCTGGGTTTATAAACTGGGGGGCTGCCAGGGGAGGGGGTGCAGAGCCCATAGAATTGTGAGCCCATCTCCTTAGGAGTGGCTCAGTCGATCCCTTCTGCTTTTCATTTCACTGCACGTGGGTGTGGTCTGAAGTTCCATGTTTCAGTTTTTACATGGTTTTGATATATAACGTTTAAGCCAATGGATTTAGGGTTACCAGATATCTGAACAGGCAAAGGAGGACATGGACAATTGGAAGGGAGGACAAATGGGAAAAAGAAGACACACTAACTGCTTCACTTTCTTGGCATCCAAAACAAAAATTACAGTGAAAAACTGCCAAAAAAAAAAGTACTTAGGTCTACATGTATATGAAATTACTTTTTCTAGCATCAGAAGGACTGGTTTTTCACTCCCAGGAATGTGCTAGAGCCAGTTAGGAGGCAAAAGCCTTCAGTGTGTAATTGATTAAGGTCTTGTCAATTTCAGGCAGCAGACTTAGGGTGATCCTTGCTTAACAACCATTTGTTTAGCCAGGGTTTTGAGTTAGGACAGTGCTGGAAAAACTGACTTGCGACTGGTCCTCACATTTATGACCATCACAGCATCCTGTGGCTATATGATGGCCATTTTCAACCTTCCTGGGCAGCTTCTGGCAAGCAAAATCAATGGGGAACCGCGTGATTTGTTTAACGACCATGTGGTTTGCTTAACCCTGCAGTGATTCATTGAACGGCCACCGCAAAAAAGGTCATAAAATCGGTCAGATTTGCTTAATGACCACTTCACTTAGCAACCAAAATTCTGGTCCCAATTGTAGTCGTTAAGTGAGGACTACCTATAATCAACCAATTAAGGTCACAGAGGTGAGGTTAGCACTTATTAGGGAAACCCTTGTTCCAGAGGAAAGCTGCTCAGGAAGAGAGAGCTTGTTAGATACTCAAAAAGCTGGACAATATTTGATTGTAAGGCTGCGTCTGTTCTCTTTTTGCCAGATATCTGGTAACCCTATCTGAACTGCTTTTTAAGAAATGGGGGGAGGGGGGTAAGCGCATAAAAAAGATGCAAGCTTCTTTGCCACAAAGGTAGGCAAGCAAGTCAGCTTCAGTCCTCCCATCTATAAAATGGGAACAAAAGCAAGCTATCTCAAACACTCAGGAAAATACATTTCCGACGCAAGACAGAAAAAGCATTCATAGTACTTAATCTTTAAAGATGGTCTCCAAAATACAGGTAGTCCTTGCTTAACGACCATTTGTTTAGCAACAGTTTGGACCTCCAACAGCGCTAAAAACCAACTTGCAACCAGTCCTCATACTTATGACTGTTGCAGCGTCCCCAGAGTCACATGATCATGATTCTGGCTCTTGGCAACTGGTTTGTGTTTACGACTGTCACAGCATCCTGTGGTCACACGATCACCATTTGCAACCTTCCCAGTTGGTTTCCGGCAAGTAAAATAATTGGGGAATTGCGTGATTCACTTAACAATCACGTGGTTCACCTAAAGACCGCAGTGATTTGCTTAACGACCGCCGCAAAGAAGGCTGTAAAATCGGGTCAGATTCACTTAATAACTGCTTTGCTTAGCAACTGAAATTCTGGCCCCAATTATGGTTAAGTGAGGACTGCCTGTACCTGCCCATTAGAAATATGGCTGCAATATCTGTGGGGGGAGTGGGGTGTCCAACAGGCCCGTCTGACGAAAGCAGCCTTGCATCAGGTGACATGAGCCCCACCTCTTTTCTAGGTCTGCTAAGACATCCTGCGCATGCTCGAAAGGGGCGGAGCCTGCGGTGCAATGGCAAATGCTGCCTTTGTCATTTGGATCCCCTTGCGTGCATGAGCCTGGCGTATTTACCTTCAGGGCAGAGAGGTCAAAATCAGTGCGCAGGAGGTTCACGACGGCCTTGCCGCTGTTGATGCTTCGGATCAGCTTGAGTCCCTGTATGCACTCGTTGGCTCTTTGATGGAGCTGCAGTGAAGAATTTAGAATTACACTCTTGTTCCTCAACTCTCCCTCTCTCTCACCCAGGGGTAAGCCCAACATCACAGCAGGATGCAAAGAGAAATCAGATAGTTTGATGAAGTTTGTCATATTCAAGACCAGCTTAAGGGACCTGGCTGTCTGAGAGGGTTGAGGTGCAATACCTGCGGGTTTCGGAAACGAAACTCCTTCTGGTCTTTTGGGACCCCCCGGTATGTGAGCCATTCTTCATGCATCTGAGCCTCAGGGAAATCCGGGGCTTCCGGATCCAGCTTGCAAAAATAAGTAGCAGAAGCCGATCGGTCTCTGAAAAGAGCAGGCATCCTGAGCGTCAGCTTGGGGTAGAACAGATGGGAAAGCAAAGAAGAACAGGAATCTCCTTCAGCAACTCAACTTTTTCTAAGCTCCTGCTTGAAGCCAAATGTTTTTCAGTGTGCCATTAAAAACTTTACTCAGTCTTCCTTTGGGTCTATGTGACAACCCTTTCCTGGAAACAAGCCATGATCTAATCTTAGCTTCATGTTGCTGTAATCCTGAAATCAAAGAGTAATCCAAGAAAGGGTTTCTAGAACTTGCATCCAGGCCTAGGTCGGGTAATCCAGACTGAAATGAGCTGAGCTTCAAAACTGACTGGCCCAGCTCCCCTCTTCTTCCGTTGTGCAACCGTGAGAGCAATGGCTTGAAAAGTGTGGCCACTTCTATCAAGAAACTGAATTCTAGGACAGGAATAAATGCAGTGCATTTTTAAAAACCATAAATGCATGAATCTGCTCTTAGAATGCCTTCTCCAAAGGGATTCAGTCTCACCTGTGCTCAAGGGCCATCACCAAAAACCCTCGAGAAGCCATCTCAACACAGATGGCGGAGTATACGGTTCTGAAAACGGAAGGAGAAAGAAGGTAATTGGAACAGAGGCATGCTGCTTCTTTTAAATTATTTGGTTGTGAAACAAACACATCAGCAAAGATAAAAGAAAAAATAATGGGGGCAGAAGTGTCTGCAGGGTATGGTAACAAAAATCAAGATGGCGGTTGTGATGGTGCAACTCAAGTGCCACCTGGGTTTTAAGGGGATTAAGGTTAAGTCAGTTCTAGGGTTTCCCCCAGAGTCTGAGCATCCTCTATTTTTCAAACTTGGCAACTTTAAGATGTGTGGACTTCAACTCCCAGAATTCATCGAAGTCCACACATCTTAAAGTTGCCAAGTTTGAAAACACTGCTCTAGCTCTAAGCGAAAGGAAACTACTGTACGGCACCCGTTTTCAGCAACTGCGGTCAGAGGCAGTTCCGGGGGTTTAAAAGCACTTCAGGCAGGAGGTCTGAAGAAGATCTCTTGGGAAGGCTCCAAAGATGAGGCCAGTCGGTCTGAAACTTCCCTGTTCAAGTTTCTAGCCAGACAGGTTTCAACCCTGACATTTACCACCTCCCCTGAAACACTCAGCAGTCTGAGCCTTGGCCACTTCTTCCCTCTCCCCACATCCCCTTTTGATTTGCTCAGCTCCAGCATGGATAGTTGCTTAACCTGTTTTCCCTCCTTTTAAAAAGAAAAAAATCTCTCTACACCTGCATCCATCGCCCTTTCCTTCCCTTCTTCAACCCACAACATGCAGGGGCTGCTGGTCTTTCTCTCCAACCTACCCAGAGCTCCAGAGATGGACATTTTATTTCTTCTGGAGGCCACCTGACTCCCAAAAGACTCTGGGTGGCTTACATTACACACAGAGACACCTCCCCCCGGCAATAAAAAGCACGTGCACGCAGAAGAGAAAGACAGCCAAATAGACCCCCAGCCAGCAAAACAATGGCTCAGCATCCACCTGAACCCCAGGCCTGGGAGCAGAGCCATATTTTCAAGCCATGTTTTCAGTGACTTCTGAAGCAGCTGTAAGAGGGGAGCCCTACAAATCCCCAGGCAGATGTCCCACAAAAGCCAAAAGGGGAGCAGCAAATGAGCTGCATATGTAGAGTTATTTTACTGGCACGTATCGGGGGACACATCTGGGGTGGCGGGAGGCTGCACTTCTTAATGCTTCATGGGAGGACTGAAGACTTAGAGGCTGGGGTGACAATCCAGCGTGGCCCAGCTTCCATCCTCCCTCTGGGTTGTAGCTCCACTACTCCTGTTTCGGGGAGAGGGATTGACTGCATTATTAAATCAGAAGATTGCATGCTAGGATATAGGGAGGAAAACCTGCCACCCACTTTTGGCAACCTGGAGAAGAGATCAAGCCTTCTGCTACAGAGTGGATGAGAGTCATACAGGATCCCCTGGGAGATTTCCATGAATGTCACTTGGGGATCCTAAACTCACATACAAGTAGTCCTCACTTAAGCACAATAGGGACCAGCAAATTGGTTGTTAAGTAGTGCGGTCATTAAGTGAGTCACCACGGGACCAGACACTATTTTATGACCAATTTACAATGGTTGTTAAGTGAATCCAGCTTCCCCAATGGATTTTTTTGCTGGAAATGGGCAAAAAAAGCTCGCAAGTCGCGATCACGTGACCACAGGATGCTGCAACTGGTTGTCAATACAAGCTGGCTGCCAAGTGCCCGAATTGTGATCACATGACTGTGGGAGTGGTGTGATGGTTTCTGCAGGAGTGGTGTGAGTACAGGTCGTAAAGCACTTTTCCCAAGGTCATTGTAATTTTGGACCATCATTAAACGGACGGCTGTTAAGCCAGGACTACCTGTACACACACCAGCATCCTCATTCCTGGCTTTTCTGAACTGGTCAGCTTTCTACCCCACCTGCAAAGACTCACCGAAAGGCTCCTAGCCCATGGGAGAATACGATCAATGGATATTTGTGGGAACTGGCTCTAAAAGGCGCATCCCAGCTCACGGGGATCCTACACGATCCTGCAAAAATGAACAGCACATGCGAAAGCAAAGGGTCACAAAAGATGTTACGGGCTCTCATGCGTTGTAAAAGAGTGACTTCACAGCCAAGGCAGTTATTGAGAAATTTCTAACCCACCTCCCTCAAGGCAAGAAACACGCTTGGTTTTAAGAAGACATGTGAGCCACCAAAGACATTTCATAGGAAACACCAAGGCATAAATAAGGGAATAAAGACTGTATTAAAGGAGAAGTAAAGCAAGATGTTGACATCGTATGACCTTTTCAGTTTGAGCAAGGCCTAAAAAACACAGGTGGAGAGGAAGATTGTGGTTCAGTATGCACAAACTGTGCAGTGAAAGGACAAAGAGCTGTACAACTGGAAGCCAGAAGTGGTTTCCCATCAATTAGCAAAAATACTGCATTAGTGACAGATAACAAGACTCTGATGCAGAGATGTCCAGGAGGGAAACATATCAACACACACACACAGACACACTTTAGATTTAAATAGTACATTCTGAGTTAGGCATTGTCTTCTCAAAGACACGGCGCAGAATTAAGCTAATTGGCTAATTTAGTTCATCCATTTAAAGCATATTTTTAAAACATCATCAAGCATCTACCTTTAGATGCCCAAAAAAATATGAAGTATTTGGGGGAGACATAATCGAGATTATGACCCCCACATTTATGGGACAACAGATAATATTAGCAATGAAGCCATGCTGTTGAAAAAGTATAAAAGTGATTTATTACGATTTGGTGTGGTCTTTTGCAATGAACTGCAGGTTCCATATTGCAGGGCAGTGGGACCACAGAATATATTGGTGTTGTCTGAGGAAGTGTCCCAATCTCAGGATTGATTAGGCCCGTGTTTCTCAACCTTGGGGGCGTTAAGATGTGTGGACTTCAACTCCCAGAATTCCCCATTCCCCGGTCCACACATCTTAAAGCCGCCATGGCTGAGAAGCACTGGGCTAGGCACAAGAACAGCTGTGGGGCCCACAGACTCTCTCACTGGGTAACTCATGAGCCACCAGTCATCTTACCAAACGTGACGCTAAGAAGTGGTGCAAACCATTTCCTATTCAAGCTCATGTAGTCAGCTAGTCCGGAATAATATTCGTAGCGAGGAATCCAGGAGGGCTGCTCGGCCTCATCCCGAGGAACACAGGGGTAGAACAGGCGGAAGAAGAGGCCCTATGGAAAAGAAGGGTCAAGTTAGCATGCACCCCGACCCATCTTTGGCAGATACCAGCCTTTCTCCCCTCCGGCCCCTCAGAACTGCCTCTCAGAACGTCTGTGCTCCGCCACCTCCTTTAGGCCCCTCGAATCCTTCTTTAATGCCTCTTTTCTTGCCCCAGCCCCTCATCTTCCCCTGCCCCACTGCAGCGCCGATACTTTTGCAGATGAGCACAGACAGTATTGCTAGATGCAGTGGGAGACAATAACACACAATAACCGTAGACACAGAACAGGCAGATGTAGGGTATATTAGAGACTCTTGAAGTAGTACTGTGAAGGAAAATTAAGAGAGAAAAATCTGGGCTCAGTTCTAAGTTTTGGTCAGCTCAAGGTTCCTGAGGTGTTCCATTTGCGGAGATTCCAATTCTCCGGCTGATAAGTGCCAGTTTCATTCATTGGATAGTCCCATTTGTGGCCATTCTTTCCATTCTATTGGCCAGGCTGTACCTGAGTAGACTGACACACCTTTTCTCCTGATGGCTCCTCCTGGGAAGCAGTAAAGAAGCTTTTTCAACTTCCTCCACTTCCCCATGCCAAAAGGTTACATGCCAACAGGTTTTCTCATCAATTGCAGTGACTTAACATCACTCCACGGTAACACTCATATCTGCCTTCCCTAGTGTGGTGTGGATTGCAATTCCTGGAATTCTTCAACTAGAGCCCCAACATATCTCATGGGCACCAGTCTGGGCTGAGAGGAAGGAATTGGCCCAAAGCTCCCCAGGGAGCTTCTGTGGCTGAAGGGGGACTAGAACCTGGATCTCCCCACTCCTAGTCCAGCACCTTCCCCACTATACCACCCAGGATCTTGGGCTGAGAGGAAGGGGCTGGCCCAAAGCCAAGCCACAGGGAGCTTCGGTGGCTGAGCAGGAACTGGAACCTGGGTTTCTCCATGCCTAGTCCAATGCTGTTCACACCCCATAGCACAAGTCTTCTCCAAACATTGAGGAGCTGTGTGTTTGTTGTTCACTGATTCATCTGTATCTGAGCAGACACACATATAATTGATGTACGGGAAACTAGTATATTTGTCTATACAGGCAGTCCTTGCTTAATGACCACTTATTAGTGACCATTTGAACTTAATGAGTGGTACTTGTGACCAGTTCTTTTAGTTGCAGCCACTGCAGTGTCCCTGCAGTCACGGGATGATGATCTGGGTGCTTGGCCGCTGGCTCACAATTACGATGTCACAACGTCCTGTGGTCATGTAATTGCCATTTGCAACCTTCACTGCCAGCTTCCAACAAGCAAAGTCAACGGGGAAGCCAGCAGGAGGTCGCAAATGTGACATCGCACTTAACAATGTTGCAGGATTCACTTAACAACGGCAACCAGAAGCGCCGTAACTGCCATCATTAAGCGGCACAGTCACATTATGTTGCGCTTAGCGACAGAAATTTCAGTCCCAACTGCTGTTGTTAACCAGGGACTACCTGAACCAAGATAAAAAATCTCCTGTGGAATATGTAAGGTGTTATAGAGTAGCTAGGAGTTGTCCATAGAAAACCTGCTAATTGCACCATAACAGGCATAGATTATTTTGGCCCTGTCATTTTCTAGATCTCAATTCCAAATGTTTAAGTTCAATTAAGGATTTATCAAAGCTGCATGATGATATTGCCAGGGGTGAGAGGCTACAGTATGTCAGATCAGAATCAATTTGACTCTCAGGTCCATGGCTAAGAATTCACCATGAATTTGATTTGGAAGATTACTTTTCATGGAATCCATTCTGTGGAGGAACTCACTTTATCTTCTGGATGGGGAGGAAAGAGGCAGCAAACTATGGAAACATCAAACCCGATTTCTGTATTTACTTGCATATACCAGTCCATTCTCAAAGACATGAGAGCCTTAAGCAGACAGAGAGAGAACAAGAGGGAGGGATGGAGATAGGCTACTGTTTCCTGGGCCAGAGTATTTCAGCACATCATTCTGAAAGATGGTCAAGATGGAGCAATTAACAAATTGTTGCCACTGCTTCTTCAAGATAGTTACAATACACTTGTTGGCTTAATAGGATGAAGGCTCCAACAAGTTAGGGTTGTCCTTATAATTTGGAGGGGTTTATTCTGACTGCATCATGGATGTTTTAATCTCTTGTACTGTGCTGTGAATCCTTAGTTGATTCAGCAGGTGACAAATGTAATAAATAAATAAAACCAGCATTTTGAGAGTATATTGTGAGCCTTCTCAAAAAAAAAAAAAAAGGCACTTGCTTATTTACCAAGTGGCTGTCATGATGAGCCTTAGCCAGTCACAAAACATTTGTTTACCACAAAGCAAAACCACTCCTTGCTCAAACATGTTCGTATCTTCCTTCATGCAGGTGTTTGGTACCTCTCACCATTTTTATCTTCTAAGAAAGCCAATGTGTAGAAGCAGTGTTGCTCTTGCGGAAAAAAAAAAAGATGCCAGCAAAGGTTGGCCCTTTGTTTTGCAAGGCAATCTCTACGGCACATTAGGTACATTGCTCTTCCTTAATTCCTTAAACACAGACGTAGATAAAAATCAGGAGAAAGCATATGACGCACATATATATTCAAAAAATGTAAAGTTACCAGTGTTAGAACTATTATCTTGTACAATTACACAATAATTAAAAAGCAGAAGAAAAAAACGGGGAACACTTGAGTCAGTTCAGGGTTGGAATGTACCAACAAGCAAAAAACAAAAGTAGTAAAAAGGAATGCAATTTCCAAAAAGTACAATATAATTTAAATTGGGGGATTTGCAAACTCAAATAATTAACATTGCTTTTAAGTGCTAATCAGTGCAGGGGTTGGTCCGAACAAGGGAAGCAGTAGGATCAGTTTAAAGCAGCCTTTCTCAACTTTTTGATCCTGGAGGAACCCTTGAAATACTTTTCAGGCCTTGGGGAACCCCTGGCTCCAATATAGGCCAGAAGTCACAAGATGGTTATAGTTGTTTCATGTGTAGGCCCATATATATGCATTAACAGTGTTCTTAAACTAAAAATAAATAAAGAAGCTTACCTCTTTAATGTGAAGTTACCCAAATTTGAAATAATTTTTAAAATGTCGTGATCTCCCAGGGAACCCCTAGTGACTTCGTGCAGAACCCGAGGGTGCTATGGAACTCTAGTTGAGAAAGGCTAGTTTAAAGGCTACATATTATAAAAAGATAAAATAAACCCAAAGGATGCATTTAAAGGGTTATCCTTGTCTCTCTTTATTTTGTCTTGTTTTCTGTTTTGGTTCCTAGAATGTTTACAAAACAGATTGTATTTGTTTCCTTCCTTTTCTTTTTAATTAGTATCCACTTATAATGACCTCAGTTTTCAGTCACTGGGGGTCTATTACTGAGCTGAAACAAAATCTCCATTTCTGATCCTGAGGATCACTCCCAGTTTCCATTTATTATAGCCATTAGCCAGCAAACTCCTGGCTAATGACAAGACCAAAAAAGACCAAAAACTAAAATAAAAAATAAACACACACCCAACATAGGGCACATTAGGCATTTAGACTTTAGGACAGCAGATGCCACATTACTATAGGAATTGCTCTGGTTCATAACATAAGGATCTTCCTCTTCAGATACTTGTTTTCTATTGATGCCCTTTTAGTTTACAAAAAGCCACCCCATTTGGGGGCAGGAAGCGATTCAGTTCAGGATCTGGATTGTGATTCTTCGTTCCCATTGCAATCCAGACAATGTCCACCAAGGAAGCAGCTTACAGCTGCTTTCAACAACCCACCGCTCTCCAGATGTGCCAAACTGTGAATCCCATTGAACGGCTTTGAGCCATGTCACTTGAAGGGTTATATTGAATTTACTGAAAGAGCGCGTGGTTCACGAAAGGCTGACTTAGTGCTAGGCCCTTCAAGGGTTTGCTTTCCAGTGAACCTTCCCTCAGAAGGAAAGTCATCTGGCCCTCTTAGTTACTGTGAGTCACCCGAGACAAACAATGTCAAGACACATGTACAAAACCACAGCCTTTTTACTTACATGAATAATCTGAAATAATTGCAGATTCAGCATTCACACCCAGCCTGGTACCAACACAATCAGAGTCTTTCTTCCACTGTTAACCCAAAACAGCCATTTTTCTAGGCTGTAGCAGAAGATGACATCATGAGGACCAACTGATCTCCTTTACAAATTGTTATTTAACTTTGGAATCATTCCTTGCTTATTTTTTCTTTCTTCATGATACTTTCTTACCCTCTGTGTTGTATCACATTGACCGTGTGGTACACAAGGCCTTTTTTTCCCCTCTCTCCTTGATTATATGGATGGAACTTAAAAGCATACTAAGAGATAATTAGGCTCTTGTTCAGTGGACCCTAATTATCAGTTAAGATTTTAATTCTAAAACATATGCTTCTAGGAAGTACACCCCATTAAACCCAACAGGTTCAATTCTAAATAAAGCCTGACACTTTCAATCATGATGCATCAAAATCAAGGGCTATCTTTTGATAGAAATTAATCAAACTATTTTTCTTTCATTCATTCATCTCATACCCACCCAGCACAAATCACCCCATATACATGGTCCTGTTTGCACCTAACCAAGACATTATGTGGTTTGTTTGAACCTAGCCAGCTGTGGCTTCTTCAGACTACCATTAAATAAATCATGGGTTTGTTACTTGATGCATGACTACTAGTCTTTACAATAATCCCATATGAGAGGTCATGTCATGTCAATCCCATTTTGTCAGGTTGGGATTGGGACAAATACTGTATGTAATCATGATAGATTTTAACCTTCCTCTGTGCAACATCTCTCCCCTTTCTCTTCTTAAGGCTAAACATTCCCAATTATTTCAATCTCTTCTTGTAGAATTGAATTTCTAGTCCCCAGGTCATCTTCAGTGTTCTTCTCTAAACTTCTTCCTGTTCCTTGAATTATTTTAAAAATGTGTCTGGAACTAAAACCAACACCCCAAGTGCTGTCTGACCAACAGAGAATAAATCTGCATTATTAAGTCTTCTGAGCTGTACATTCCCGAAGGAGGATGATAAGGTTTTGCTATCCCTTAAGTCCTAAGTCCTGCCAAATCTGGAAAGCCTTGCCTCTGAATCCACATGGGAATGGCTGCAATGCTATGGATACTTGGGAGCAAGTGAAGACAGAAAGCAGATGGGCTTCTATCAGAGATGCTCTAGCGCAGTGCTTCTCAATCTCAATAACTAGAAAATGATATTCTCCAGCTGGCTAGGGAACTCTGGGAGTTGAAATCCAGACATTTTATAGTTGCTGAGATTGAGAAATGCTGCTTTAGTGGAAATTGCACTGAGCAGCAGTTGGGACTAATGACCTCTAAGACCACTTCCAACTCTACAATTCTATGAACACCCAGCAGAACTGCTAAGTAAAGAAATAGTTGTGCCTAAGTATAGTAGAGAAACTCTGGATCAATCTGCCCTGTGCAGGGACAGTTTCCTGAACAGACACGTCCCTTCCTTTAGGTCAGCAATACAGTACTTAAATTAAATTGGCATTCCTCAACTCTGAAGAGCACAAACACTAGCACATTTCACAGTCCTCCCAACAGCTGTTCCTGAAGATAAAAGAGGAGGGTTGGAGTTGATGTCGGACAAGAAAAGTTTGGGATTTTTTGAGCTTAAGGGAAAAACAAAAGGCAAATAACGGCAGCAACCAAAATATATAAAATTATGCCCTGCTTGACATAAGTGAGCAAATCTCCTACACGTTATGAAAATCCTGGGTCCTAGAGCGTAAAATACTAGAGCATATAGAAAAGATAAAAAGAAACATGCCTTCTCATACTACACACAGCTATGACATCCATTAGCGCAGGACTGTGTTTGTATAACATGTTAAACCAGTATTTCTCAACCTTGGCAACTTTAAGATGTTGGGAATTCTGGGAGTTGAAGTCCAGATATATTAAAGTTGCCAAGGTTGAGAAAAGTTTCATTAAATAATAACCCATTGCAACTGTGTTCACACAGACAACAAGCCTAAACCACCAACCACATAATTGCTTGAGAAGAAGGGCTGTTCAAAAAACCATCATTGTTTATTTGGTTTCAGTTTAGCCACTATGGCTGAACTAAACCACTGTGTCTGACTGAGTGCATTTGCCAAATTCAGCAGAAGTGACTGGCTTCCAATTTGGGTAGTCTGAACAAGGGATTAGCAATGTCATGGCTATTAATTGCAATGTCTATAAATCACTTTTAGGACCAGAGGTTCCTGGGAATCTGAATCTGCTAAGGACAATGGCTGGAGGGTGCTTCAATGGAGACCAAAAAGTTCCACAGCGCTTATTACAAGGAACCTGGGATTGACAACACATCACGAAGGTGGGAAGCAGAGAGGCTGGGAGGGTTCTCATCTTAACTAGCGATATCTTGACCTCTTAGTGACTTGCTGAGTTCACACACTGTGCTAAGCCATGGGTTAAACACAGCTTATTGGATAAACCCACACCGCAAGCTAATCACCCACACCGCAAGCTAATCATCCACACCGCAAGCTAAAATACGCACCCAGGGGCTGGGTTCACACAGTGTTCTAAGCCAAAGGCAACAACCCAACATACTGCCCGGTGCAAACCCGGGATAATGTAGGCATTCATTGAATTAGCCCTTCCTCCCACGTTCTGGTTGAGGCGAGAGCCCCATTCCCCAAACCCGGCCCTTTTAGCCGCGCAGCTTCCCCTTCCTCGGCGCCCTCGCGCACCTACCTTCAGGGTCTGGCCCACCATCACGTCGGTGCAACCGACCGGGTAGGCGCCTTTCCCGTGCGGCAAGCTCAGGGACTGGGTTACCCCCATCCTGGTAGCTTCGTCTTCTTCCAGGCACCTTTCAGACGATCTCCGAGAAAGGGGCAGCTCCGTTCCGCTTCCTCCTCTCGCTCTTCCCGGCCATTGGCTGGCGGTCGACCGATCTTTCTGCACCGAGCGAGGGAGGAGTCGGGAGGGACCGAAAGGAGGAAATCCCGAAGTTGTTTAGCCGAGAGAGGAAGAGCGGCGGAGCCAGCGGGCTTTGCGGAGTCAGGATCGCGCGTCCTGGGGCGCGGAGCGAAAGGTGTTCGCGCTGTGACAGCGCGGTTGGGTGGGAGTTGGTGTTCAGCACATCTGGGAAAGGGGGCTTGAGAAGGCAGCAGTATTGGGTTGAAACCCCACACCAGTGTTTCTCACCCTTGGGCATTTAAAGTGTGGATTTCAATTCCCAGAATTCCCCAGCCAGCATGCTGGCTGGGGAATTCTGGGAGTTGAAGTCCACACGGCTTAAAATGGCCATGGGTGAGAAACACTTTTCCTACACTGAAGCTTTACTTGAAACTCCCCAGACTACATATTGTGGGCCCTCTTCTGCCAGTGAGCTCCAGCTGGCTTCATTTCCTGCTCTGCTTGTGTGCATGTGCAAGCCTGTGTAAACAGGCATACCAGATCCCTGGGATTCCCACTCCCTCCATAAGACGAAATGGCTTGTGCACATAAATGCCTGAGTCCTCAGCTGTTGCCACATAAACAGTATTGGACTAGAGTTGGCCCCTTCCAACTCTCTCACTCTAAGATTCTCACGCCTGAATTCTGTATTTGATTTGTTTTTATCTCCACAGCTTACATTAAGCAGCCAGCCATTAGAAGGTGACCACCATAGTTCATGGCAGGGATGCCCAACTTTCAAGCCACTCAAGGGAGTCCACAAAGGTTGAACAGCGTGGAGTGTCATCTTTATGAAGTTTGTCCATCCTTGACAGAAGTGCATAGTGCAGCGTTTCTCAACCATGGCCATTTTAAGATGTGTGGACTTAAACTCCCAGGATTCCCCAGCCAGCATGCTAGCTGAGGAATCCTGGGAGTTGAACTCCATACATCTTAAAATGGCCAAGGTTGAGAAACACTGGTATAGTGAGTGGTAGTAATTATGTGGAAAAGTAAATACTGTACTTGCTTCACTTTATTATGGATCGCAGACCCAAACTACTTAAATAAAGACAGTGTATAAAATACAGGTAACAAAACAGCTCATTTCAAGAATTACAGTATTTTCCTGTGTCATTCATTGAAATATCCCTATTTAAACTAAATCCCTATTTATGGAGGTGGGGGCACTTCTTTTCATTCCACCCTCATATTTATTTTATTTAAAAATGTAGACGCCATAGCGTCTCTACAAATATTCACATATAATACCAATAGGTTAAGAGCAGAAAATGCTTCAAGGCCTCTCCTCAATTGTATCTCAGTCCCAGTGGCAAATTATTCTGCAGTCTGGGTCTCCCCATTGAGAAGGGAGTTACCAGCTGGTGAGGGAATCTGCAAAAATGCTCCACTAAAGACTTAAAAGCATAGTGCAGGCTTGTAGAGGCACAAATGCTCCCGCATTTGTATGTATTAAGTCGCAGAGTTTGTTTGTTTGTTTGTTTGTTTGTTCAATTTCTATAGCTGCCCATCTCAGAAAAGTGACTTTCTGCTGGTGTCACCATATCTGGGCTGCAGATATCCAGGTGGCCATTAGAAGACAGCTAAGAGAGAGCCCTTCTGCCTTTATGGCAGCCTATGGCAGCCTGCTTGTACCCACTAGCAAAAAATAACAGTAGCAAAAAGGAATGCAATTTCCAAAAAGTACAATATAATTTAAATATAGTTTGTTTTGCAAACTGAAATAAATTAACATTGCTTGTAAGTGCTAATCAGTGTAGGGGTTGGTTTGAACAAGGGAAGCAGTAGGATCAGTTTAAAGTTTTCAGTTTTCTCAACTTTTTGACCCTGAAAGAACCCTTGAAATATTTTTCAGGCCTCGGGGAACCCCTGCATGTTCAGGCTCAAATATAGGCCAGAAGTTACAAAATTCTTTTTGTTTCATGGGTAGGCTATATGCATTAACAGTATTCTTAAACTAAAAATAAAGAACGAAACTGACCTCTTTCATGTGAAGTTGCCTGAATTTGAAATTATTTTTAAAATAAATTGGGATCTCCCAGGGAACCCCTAGTGACCTCTCGCGGAATCCTAGGGTGCCACAGAACCCTGGTTGAGAAACCCTGGCCTATGGGAATGTAGGACAAAAATCACTTAACTTCTTGATCAAGCTAGGAAACATTTTGCAAATAATGTATGATAAATCAACCTTTGGGTACAGACTAAGCCTCTCTGCCTAATCACGTGCAAAAGATTGACCAATGCATGGAGGTCAGGATGGTGAAAGAACCACAGGTTTCCTTTCCTGGTTTGTTTTACTCATTTTAAAAACATCCATATGCAGAACAAACCTGTTGTGCTTTGATGGCTAAGCAAGGTGTTTCAACAGGGTATAAAAGAAGGGTGGCCATATATGAGCAGTAAAATTCAAGATGAGCGCTAGATAGCAGCAAACAGTTAGATGGATCCTTCACTGCTGCCATCTACAGGTAGTCCTCACTTAACTACCACAATTGAGCCTGGAATTTTGGTTGCTATGTGAAGCAATCATTAAGTGAATCTGACCCAATTTTATGACCTTTTTTGTGGCAGTGATTAAGTGAATCACCATGGTCGTTAAGTGAACCACGTGCTTGTTAAGTTAATTACACGGTTCCCCATTGATCTTGCTTGCCAGAAGCCAGCTGGGAAGGTCAAAAATGGTGATCACATGACGATGGGATGCTGCGACAGTCATAAGTGTGAGTACTGGTTGTAAGTTGGTTTTTTCAGCACCGTCATAAGTCTGAACTGTCACTAAACGAATGGTCATTAAGTGAGGACTACCTGTACTGTTCATCCAGATTTTTGCAGCCTAGAACTGGGAGTCCCACTGAAGATATTTGCAGAGGCCACACCCAGCACCAGGGGAGGGTGGAAACATCCAAAATACACTCCAATATTTGTCATTTTCAGGTTGATTCATATTTTTCATTCAAGGCAGGAAAATAATCAGCCAACATATAAAAGCTGAGTTGTTTCAGTACTTTGGGGTTCTTTACGTGCCCTTGTTTTATTGGGTCATTAACTTGAATGGATAAGAAACAAAGTGGAGGGAAAAAAAATTAATTGGTAGAGGAGATGAAAATTGGTGGCGATCCAGTATATCTTTGGGAGTCTTAAAAATGCCCTGTGCAGATCTAAGACCTTAGTTCCCCAGTAAAGCGTTCCTGGGACCATGGTTTTTCTGCTTTTAACAGAGGCAAATCCCAGTGTGTTTACTGCTGTGTTTTATAAAATACAGTAAGTGTGTGCAGGAGTGTCACTTTAGCCTCTTTTGTTTACCATTTTTCCCCCTCCCCATACCTTCAATCACTGGGGCCGCTTAAAAATAGACAGACCTAAAGGAGGGTTTTAAGATAAATCAAAGGACCAACATTTTTATTACTCAGTCAGCATTCCAAGGCATTTTTATTCTCCAAGGCTTTTAACAGATGATTGATGGCAATGGCTTTTATTTCTTGGTTTTTACAGAGATGTATGGCATTTGTGGCCATAAAGGGAATGTGTAAAAATCTTACACACATAGCTCATTACTGGCTATGATGGGTAACTTCCAGATATTCAGGACTGCCATCTGATTTAATTATATCTTCATAAATTGCTTACTTGTATTTTCACACTGATGTTGGTAAACTGATTTCTTAAAATAAATGGTATTAAAATACTATAAATACACACAGTCATGGTTATACTGTATCTGTTGAAGGGGTGGGTGGGAGACAAAAGTAGTGCAGGTCTCTTTTTGTCAGCCCAACAAGGCAGACCAGACTAAGAAACCCATGCCATGTAGGGCAGGAGTGCGTTTATTGTAAAGCTATAGTAACAGACTCTTGCCAGTCTGAATGTGCCTCCCCCTCTCTCACTTTATCTTTGTGCAAATTAGGGAAGGGCTTGTCTGAGACGTTTTTCACATTACATAGGCCCACTTATCTGGCCGCTGCCTTGGTAACAGCTCTTCCTCCTTTCCTTCAAGGCCCTTCCTTCTACCCTCTACACTTTTGCAGCTCGGGGAACTGGTGCACTCTTGCCATTATTTGATCCATAACTGATCAGATTTAATGTTCTACTTGAACCTTCAGCAATTTCCTATCCATGTCTGCTCAGATGTAAAGCTGGACTCATTCAGGGTAGTGTGTTAGAGGTTGCATGGCTCAGAAAGGGAACTGACTCAAACCAAACCAGCCCACAGTCTTACACTGAAGTAACTTCATTTCATTTTAATAAGTTTCAGTCAAATGCAGGTCATTTAATTAAATTTACTGCATTTAATGCAGTAAAAATAATGATTTCACTTAACCAACTTTTCCTTCTAACCATTTAAAAATTACAGTTTAGCAGCAACTTTAGGGGAGTTAGGGATTTGTGTGCCTGTCCTGGAAATGTTAATTGTCTATCTCCACCTTATCCAGAGAGCTACAAAAAAAATAGCAGCAGGGAGATGCAGAAAACTCTAGCTCTTTGCTATCCTCTGCTGGTCATCTAGATTTTCTCTGCCCAGATCTGGTAGCCTACTTACAATTCTCAATGGAAATGACTCTCAGGCAAGGTTGCACTTCACTAAATTAAGCAGCTCTTGAAAGGGTCAGACTTAGTACAAAAATGGGAGAAAAACCTGGAAATCCTCAGGTTGAAGGCTAGACTGAGAAGTTGAAGGAACATGAAAGATGGTAATGGCAAACCTCTTGTGCATTACTGCCATAGAAGCAACATGAACTTGTCTTTGGAGTCATTAGGAATCTGTCTGGAGTCAAGGAAGATTGACTGGGGATTGATTGCTGGCTGGGGGACTCCGGAAGTTGAAGCCCACCCATCTTAAAGTTGTGGAGATTGCAAAACACTGCTGTAGTCTGTAATGTGCTAAATGTATGGTTCTGATGGTTAAGATTGATGAGCTAAATTTGCACAGAACATTGGAATATGTACATCATTGTGGTTTATTAGTATGAAAGCAAATGAGGTTTCTCTAGTTGGCAGCAGAATGTGTTTCTTGGACTTTCCATAAACCTGACAAGATTTCCATAAACCCATATATAATTATTATTATTATATAGGCTCACCCCCATCTTGGTGGTATTTTTTCCAGCTGTTGCGTATTCAGCAGTCTGCCCTTTCCCCTAGCCATGGTGTCATCAGCATTTCCTTTAATAATCAGCTGAGCTGTTGAAATGCTGACAGGATCCCACTGTGGTTTGTAAACCATAAGGCATGAAACCAATCATTGTGGTTTATTTTATAAACAATGGTTAAAACTAAACTTTTAGTATAGCCTTTCCCTGCCTGGAACCCTCTAGGGGTGCTGGATCTGAACTCTAAAAATCCCTATCCACACTGACTAAGCAAACTTAGAGAACTGAAGGCCAAAAAGGCCACAACTGAAGGCCACAACTGAAGGCTGTTGTGCAATTTACAAAGTTAGTCATTGATCTAATTTTGTTCTTCTGGCTACTGAGGAAGAATATCAGATTTTTGTGAGCAGATCTGGAGGTGATGGCAGGACCAGATCAAAGCTGCATGGAAGTCAGGTCACTAATATTGCCAGTGTTCCCAAGAGAAGATCCTCATTTTACAAGGAGACATGTAACTGGAACAAAGAATGTGAGAGCCATGAACGAAGAAAGACTTGGAATTGTCGAAGAAGAAGTAAATGTAACAAATTGAATGGAACAAGTCAACTCAGGGGGACCAGAATGACCAACGTACCACACAAAGGATGGGAGCATACAAAGGAATGCATAGGCCATGATATTTACAGAGGACATTGGTTAGTATGTGTTTGGCTATAACCCGCTAAGTTACAGAATCCTATTGACTTTATTTGAATTAATGAATATCCAGTGAACAGTATTATAGAAGTATATGTATCTATTACAAATGATGGTGGAAGTAATTCTATAGCAAATTGCAAGAGATGGCAAATGCAACATCAGGAAAGGATATGATTCTCTTAATGGGTGTAATCCTCCTTGAAGGAAGGGGCCATCTCTAACCAGATGTATTGGACAACTTTCAAGATTCAGGCACAGCATGGGCAGTCAGCATTGATCACCCATCCATGGTGGATGACCTATGGTGGGCTTGGATGGAGGGAATACGTTCCTCCTGGTCCTATAGACCTCTCAGAGCATTTGGTATATTGATCGTGATATTTTTCTGGAATTGGGTTTGGGAGGGGGAGGCTCTTATTGTGGTGGGTTCTGCTCCTTCCTGAGTGGAAAGTTCTAGTCAGTCTGCATAGGGGAGGAGCAGTCAAGCCCCATCCCACTCCTATGGTATTCAATGTCTACATGAACCACTAGAAAGATCATCCATTGGCCTGAGGTCAAGTATTATCAATAAAGTGAGGTTAACCAATTTGACATCATCACCCCTGGCTGGGCCAGAAATGCTGTGGAAGTCCTGAACCAGCATCTGGAGGCTGTGGAGGACCAAATGGCTCAAACCAAGGTCAGATTAAATCCCAGAAAGAGAGTTGCTGTTGGTAAGGGATCAATTCCTGGAGTATTGCCAACATCTAATTCAAGCATATAAACAGATTCTACCCATGGATCTCATTGAATGCACAACAGAATCAAATCAATTATATAATAGGAAACAGAGGTACAATCTAGTGAGCCAGGACACTTCCAGATGCAGATTGTGGAACAGATCATGAATTATTGGTGCCAGATATGCAAGATTTGGCAGCAAAATTTGATCTGAAGGGGATAAAGTCAGTATAAATAAAAAAATGTAAGGAACAGATTGCGTAGGCTTATGCAAAAGCGACTTTGATGAGCTGGGTGTGCAGGGGGTGGTGGGGGAGTGATGAGGCTTGATAGAAATCAGAGTGGAAAAAACTATTCCCAACATGTCAGAGAAGAAAAGATCCAAGTGGCTTTCAGAACAAACTATCATGATAAATGAAGGAAGACAGAGATGAAAGCTTTGGGCAACAAAAAGGACACAGAACAACTGGATGCAGACGTACAACATCAAACAAGAAAGAACAAGAAAATATAGCCAAGAATGTCAACAAATAGAGGAACAAGAAATGGAAAATGAGCTAGGAAAAACCATAGGAAAATTTATGACTAAGGAATACTCAAGAGTAATCACAGAAGGGATCTAATAAGAGGTAATTGAGGTTAAAAGAAGATGGGAGGTCTGTAATGAATCCATTTGCAAACAATTATATAACAACAAAAACATTTCCAAAGAGAAAATATATTAGGAACCAATTCCATTAGAAAGTGAAGTAGGACGGCCAATTGGCCAGCTGTCAAATCTGAAAGCAGCAGGCGCAGATGAAAAGCACGGAACTGTTTGAAGCTGCAGGGGATGAGGCAGTTAAAACGTTAACCGTTCTATGTCAACACATACGGAATAAATCTGTGTTTCCTAAACATCGGAAAAGATTTTGTAAGTCCTTACCTTATACCAAATACGAGAGATGCAAGAAAATGTGCCAGTGAGTCAATCACTGCATTCCTCAAAGCAGTGAAGATTTATTAATATCTCACAAAGAATATATTGAGAGAGAAAAAACGAACAGGAGGGTTTCAGACAAGTTTTAGCTATCGGAGATCAGGTAACTAACCTAAGATGGACAATGGAAAGAGTGAGAAAAGGTTTCCCTTTTGTTTTTGTGACTGTATCAGGGTCTTTGATTAGGTAAATTACGCTAGAAGATGGAACATATTATGGCTAATGGGTGCAGCAGGAAACTTTATAAAAAACAAGGGATGCAGAGCATTGCTTCTGGAATCCTTTCCAACCTCTTCATCAGCAGTGGCTATAGAAGTGTCTCTACCTTCTTCTGTGTAACGAAGTAACGTGTTGAGTTGTATGCGTTTCTGTTCCCCCCTTGCATTACACCTCTGTGTTTGTGTGAATGTGTGCAGTGGGAAACACAGGGTTGTTTTACACTCTACTCTGGGTCATGTGACCCAGGGGGCTCAAAACGGAGCCATCAACAGCATTCCGAGTTGCTGCTTAACTGCATCTCCTATAAGGATGTATCAGGATTTTTTTTTTTGCTGGACTTCTTTTTTTCCCTGCAGCTTCATGGCCAGATCTGGCCCTTTTTTGAATGCAAACATTCTTTTTCTGGCTTCTTCTCCCCAAACCAAATTTGGTCTCATTGGAGAGTTGTTGTATTGCTAGACAGAATCCCGACCCCCCCCCCAACCTATTATTTTTCCAACATTGCTGGATTGGAAGAAAATATTGTTAAGTGGAACTGAATTTTGGAGAAACAGAGTGTTTCAGAATAGGAAAGACAATGAGAAAGGGGCACATTTAGTGCCCAGACCTGCTGAAATTACAGACAATATATGATAAGAATGGCAGAAATGGAAGAGGCAATAGCTGGAATCAAAAAAGGAAGCCAAACCAAAGACAATTTGAGATATAGAGACCACACCATTTTGTTAGTCAGAGTAAAGATTTAGAAGAGCTTATTAAGAAAGTAGGAACAGAAAGTGAGAAATCTGGTTTCCTGTTAAATATTGGAAGCAGAAACGAATGCCAACCAGCATCTTATTAAACTTACCATTGAAGAAGTGAAAGTGGTAGATAGATTTTCTTCAAAAAGAGAGAAAGATGGGTAATAGGCTAGAGAAGTAAAGAGGAGAGTGATCATAGGGAGGAAGGCAAAGTCCATGAATGAAAAAGCTACTGTCTGCTCAGCCCAAGAATGACAAAGAATCAGTCTAGCCAAACTCCAGTTCTTTATCTGCTCACACCATAAAGACAGATCTTGCCAGACTAAAGCTACCCTACCTAACTTAAGGGGAAATAACCTGGGAAGGTTCTAGGGCAGGTCTATCCTGGACCTCTTAGTCTTCCCACCATTGCCTCCCGGACTGTGCCTCCTCTTATCTTGTCCTCCTCTTTGGAATGTGCTCCCTCCTTCCTGAGAACCAGCAGCATTACCGAAATCCACCACAGCTATTTATGACTACAAAGATCAGAACAATCAAAGGAATGGTCTTACTGGTGTAATGTATGGTTCCAAAACCTGGACTTGAAGAGAGCAGCAGGAGGGAAAAATACAAACAACTCTTCATCCTATGGATCTGGAGACAGTTACTAAGAATACCACTGATTACAAGAAGAGCTGATCAATCACTCCTTGACCAAATCAAGACTAACTTGAGGCGATGATCAACAAGTAGAAGCTCCCATAACTTGGGCATGAGTTGAGCAGATGGTGGGCTGTATAATGTAGATCAGTGTTTTTCAACCTTGGCAACTTTAAGATGCGTGGACTTCAACTCCCAGAATTCCCCAGCCAGCATTGCAATGCTGCTTCTGACCATCTGTCAGCAGAACACTCTAAGAAAACAGAACAGAAATGAGCCAACTATAGTGGGAGGGGAGAAGCTGTCAAAAGAGTTTGAAAACGGGCTGGATCTGCAGAGAAAAAGAAATCTGAAGAAATTATCCTGGGTACATCCCAGTGGGACAGGCAGAGGGACCTTCTGCCCTCTCTTCTGGCCATATGCACCAGCACTTTGCAGCAACACATACAAATCCATATCAATTTTTTAAAAGCTATTGCGTTAGTGTCTTTTATCAGCTGCTGCCACAACTTGCATTCAGTTATTTTGTCCCCCTTCTGAGGCTGGGGTGGTGGTGGATAATTGTCACAGGGAAAGAACATGTTTAAAGCTCCTCCATGTCCACCATGATCCTAAAGGTTCTTGGTTTTGCTGGCTGGGGAATTCTGGGAATTGAAGTCCACGCATCTTAAAGTTGCCAAGGTTGAAAAATATTGATGTCGATGAGTAGAATCACAGAAATTATAGGAGTGTGCTTAGTGATTACTAAACAGAGGCTGAAATGGCAAGATCTGAACATGTACTCACTGAGAGGTGAGCCCAATTCAGTGGTGACTCACTGATTAATCAGTTCCTGTCTGCCAGCCCTAGTTCTAATATTTTTTTGCCAACAGAACACTGCCAATCAACCTTCTGAAATCCAGCAGAGGGAGCCATATAACTATTCAGCCACCAACGGCTTTCATTCTTTGTGATCTGATGGAATATTGGACATCAATTATATCAAAGCGTTCATCACTCTGTCCATCTGCTTCTGACCATCTGTCAGCAGAACACTCTAAGAAAACAGAACAGAAATGAGCCAACTATAGTGGGAGGGGAGAAGCTGTCAAAAGAGTTTGAAAACGGGCTGGATCTGCAGAGAAAAAGAAATCTTGAAGAAATTATCCTGGGTACATCCCAGTGGGACAGGCAGAGGGACCTTCTGCCCTCTCTTCTGGCCATATGCACCAGCACTTTGCAGCAACACATACAAATCCATATCAATTTTTTAAAAGCTATTGCGTTAGTGTCTTTTATCAGCTGCTGCCACAACTTGCATTCAGTTATTTTGTCCCCCTTCTGAGGCTGGGGTGGTGGTGGATAATTGTCACAGGGAAAGAACATGTTTAAAGCTCCTCCATGTCCACCATGATCCTAAAGGTTCTTGGTTTTGCTAGAGGTGCTATTTATGTAACAAAAATGTGCATGTTATTCTCTTACTTCCACAATTAACATCCATCTAGCTTGGCCTTGAGAGCCAGTTGGGTGTCGTGGTGAAGGCACCAGGCTAAAAACTGGGAGACCGTGAGTTCTAGTCCCGCCTTAGGCACGAAGCCAGCTGGGTGACCTTGGGCCAGTCTCTTTCTCTCAGCCCTAGGAAGCAGGCAATGGCAAACCACTTCTGAAAAACCTTGCCAAGCAAACTGCAGGGACTTGTCCAGGCAGTCTCTGAGAATTGGACACAACTGAATGGATTAAAAAAAAAAAAGCTTGGCCTTGGGTCTAATGACTAGTTGGGGTGCCAGCACAGAAAGGACTCTGCTTTAGGGTTTCTCCCCACTTATATCTATCCACAGCACAAAGATGCTGTGGGAACTTTCTTCCCATGTCCCTCACCAGTCCATGAGTGAGACAAGCTTAAGACATCCTTAGTTGTAATAATATTAAAGTAGACTTTCCCCCTTATTTTGACACCATCCAAGGATAGCGTTGAGGTATTTCAAATCTGTTAGGTTTGTCACCCATTCCTTGGAGGAAAACCAGGGGATTGTGGTGAAAGAGAAGAGTGGCAACAGAAGCAGGATGGAAATCAGCAATTTCACGTTGGTCTCATTTTCTGCCAATTGAAGGGTAGCTGGAGAGCTCTTCTGCTCAGCAGTGAGACATCCTCAAATACTCACTCACCTATATAATAATATAATAACCTTTCTTGTGATCAGCAACTAAGTTTAAACATGGTTCCATGACAAGGGTTACAGAGCTTGGGAAAAAAGTTAAAAGGTTTCTAGAGAAGCTGCCCAGAATAAGAGAAAGCTAAAATACTATAAACTAGGATACAGGAGAACTCACCCACATCTTGAAGACATGTACTGTAAAGGATTCGGGCTTTATATTAATAATTCTGCTATGATATGTTTGATCAGCAGTTTGAGAAGCAGCATGAGACTCTGTTCTTATAAATGGTAATAGCAGCAAGAGTTTTATATGCTCCAAGATGGAAGGATACACAAATTCCCACAATGGAAGAATGGATGGTTAAACTAACGGAATTGGCGCAAATGGCTAAATTGACAGCATTGATAAGAGAAAACTCTGTAACTGGATTTGTTTCTACTTGGAAACTGCTTTTGGACTATTTGCTTGTATGTGAAAAAAATGAAGTTCTGATTTTGGGTTTTGATGATTAAATTGTTTGATTTTAGAGAAATAATGTTACTAAACAATTAATAGTAACAGATTAACTTTTTAATATGCTTTTATATTTGTGTTGAAGAAGGTTGGAAGTCACTTGTCTTTTATATTTTTCTATCTATTCCTGCACTGGTTTAGTTTTCCCTGTTTCTTTTTTGTATTCTATCTGTTCTATATTCTATATTTTGTATTTTAATTAAACTCTGAAAAAATTAATAAAGCTTCAATAATAAAAAAAAAATTCTGCTATGAGGTGAAGGAAGAGGAGATCCTTCAGATTGGAGCCTTCCAGCGTACCTTGAATGGAAAACAAACGGCTGTGGGAGTTATTCAATATTAACTGCAGGTGGAGGATGGAACAGCCTTACTTTTCAACTTTAACCCACTTTGTGCTTAGTTCTTTCAGCTCATCTCAAAGCAGCACAATTAAAGCTACTAATTAGCAAGAAAAACCGGCTCTCCCTTTCATTTGAAGCTGTACCACAAGAGGCTTGTGATTTTCATTAAATACACGATGGAATTATGTTGAAAGAGGCACTTTTTCAATAAAACCTTTTCTCCCCTTTGTTTGTTTATTTATTTGCAAGGGCTTCTATTTTGAACTTAGTTTGGGGAGGAACTCAAGTGTTTTCTGCAAAGAGGCAGAAGTCACTCACCCTGAGCCAAAGAAGAAAATTGTTCCCAGATGGCCAAACCACGTTTTTGGGAAAGCTGTTTAAGCCCAACACCACTGACATCTGCAAGTTGGAAATGGTTGGGGAGAATTTTTGCTTGGTCTCCCCTCCTGATGGGTTTGGCTCAGTATAGCTATATATCCTGACGCCCTTCATTTTATCACTAATCAGATAAGTAGGCATGAGCATGACCAGGGTGAAATCACAGTTTTATGTATGTTAAGGGTTTCCAGAGAGAAATTTGAAGATTCTACTTGGTGGTTTTGAATTCCTTTTCTGTGGATTAGGTCTCTCTAAGAGATGGTTTGGAAGACCTCAACAAACTTGTACAGACTTTTCAAGGCTGACCTATTTTGCTGCTTTGGGCAATGAATAAGAGACACTACTCCCATTCCGTATAGAAAAGCCAGTTGGGCTGATAATTGAATCTTTCTTCAACTCTGGTAATGGGGCAGCAACTCTGACTGTTTCTGAAGGCAGGATGGGTCATGAGCAGGCTGGTTCTCTCCTCAGTTCTCAGTTCTCTCCTCCAAGAACTTGATGCCACCCATGAACATCTTCAGTAGAAGCAATGACCTCAATCTGCTTAACGATAGGACCAGCATTGAGAATTCTGTTCCCTAGCACTTCCTAGGAATTGCCAAGAAGCTGGAGATATGTTTGGTCCATCTTTCCCAATCTGGGTCCTTCAGAAGTCTTGGACTACAACTCTTATGCACTCCAGACAACTTGATTACAAGCTGATGTGGGTTGCAGTTCAAGACATATTTCTACCTATTATAAATACGAAGAGAATGTTCAGACAATCTTAGAAAAGAGACTGGTGCAGAATGGTTCACTCTATCAAAGGTGAGATATCAAGGGTGGGATGAGAAGCAATCAGGTAGGATGTTTATATATCACATCATGAGTATTATCTTCAGTTCTTTTCCAAAAGACAGGAGAAAGAGGACAGAAGGGGCAACTATTCTGCTTTCTGGAACATTCCCTCAAAATCTTAACGAATTTGAATGCAGCTGCAACAGTGCTTAGACTGGCCTGGTGAAGGACACAGGTCGGGAAAAATGGACTAAACATATCTCTAGGGTGATCTTACAATTAGGAAGGACCCATTGGATGATTTGGGCTCAGTCACAGTTTATTCATCTATGCCAAGCCAGAAGGTGGATTGTCTACCATGCTGTACAAAACTAGCCATTTTGATTTGTAAATTACAGGTCATGGCTTAGTAGGACTCATCGCTTTTGGCTTTGTCAATGATCTATTATAAAGACAAGAGATTAGTGAAACCCAGCCACTAACTCTTAGCCTAACCAACCTTACTGGGTGGTTGGGAGGTTAAAATAGAGGCTGAGGAGAGAAGCACGTACTTTGCCCTGAGACCCTGGAGGGCATAAATGGAACATGTAAATACATGCATACATAAAAGCACACAGGTCTATAATACTGATAGGTGCAGCCATGTTGGCCTGAGGGCTGCCCTGGACTTTGTATGCCTTATCAAGGACTGAACTCTAAAAGACAGCAGGAGCAGAACCTAAAGAGGTCCCAATTTTTTATTTGATTTAGGCCGTTTTTAATGGGGTAAAGGCATAAGGCTCTTCTTTTGACCCTTGAAATCTTCCTGTTGCTTGGCCATTTCCCCCCCTTGCCTGCTTTTTTTTGGGGGGGGGGCTCTCAGAATCAGAAAACAAATACTGATAGCTTTTGCACTGTGCCTTAATCTAATCTGTCTTCCCCAAGATAAGACCCCCAACTGAAAAACTACAAGGGCTTTAAAAGTAGAAATGCATAGGAACATCTAATGGTGGATCCCCATCCATTCTTCTCCTTTGGGTTTTTAATTTCTTGATGTAATGTGGACTCCCTTCTCTTTCCCCCGAGTTACCTGCAGGATATGGTCCAAAAACTCAAGATGGAACCACAATGGTGTGATCGAAGCTCCACCTGGTTTTTAGGTGACACACATAAAAAACAGGCATAGCTTTGATCACTCCATCATGGCCATCTTGATGTTTTGGACCACACTCTATGGACACCCTGGTTACCTGGAAACTCTTTTAAGGTAGCTGTTCCTTCCCTCCCAACAAGTCTGCATCTTGCCTGGAACAGATGCAGCATGAGGATGCAAATGCTGTAACTGAGCAGAAGGGTAAACTGAAATTAATGTTTACTAATGAGAGCCGCCAGGCTCTCTGGGGACCAGTTTATGAAAAATAAATCACAGTGTCCTTGCTTTGGAGAACAGGCTGTTAATTACAACTCACTTCCTTTTGGGACATTTACAGGAGGAGGCAGAGAGAATAACGGCCCATCAGTGCAAGCATTTATGGGACTTTTCTGGAGCTTTCAGCTGTTCAGTCTCTGGTTTGTTGAATGTCAAGGCAAGGTTTGATGCTGGCCCCTTACGCAATGTTTTTGGGGAAGCCACGACTCAGCCAGGTGAATTTTGAGATACCCCTTTCTCTGATTTTTGTTCCTTTAGTTCCTCCACCCTAAAGAGAATCCATCTTAATGCCTTTGCTGCTTCTCCGTGTTCTCTTGGAGAACATCTCTAGATCTTCATTGGCCACTCTTGGCACCTTTTTCAGACCTGGGAGAGGTGAGCTGCCCACTTCATCTTACTGCATTAAATCTTAATGCATTTCACCCCTCCTTTTCTCCTTCTCATCCACTGAAGTTGATGGCCCAGTAAATGGAGTGCATGGAAAAACCCAAAATACTACTCTTGGGTTTCCATTGTAGCTGATGAGTTTTTACTGCCTTAAATGAAACAGAAATGATCCATCTGATCATTTCAAGACATAAATGCCATACAATTAATACGATTACTCATTGTGCATGCTTTCTCTCCCTTCTGTAACGTTAAAAATTACAACTCAATAGCAAGTTTGAGAAAGGCTGTGGAAACTGCATCCAAGGCTAATGTAAATACGAACTTGCAGGGAGGGGGAACTGCTGGGGAGAGAAGACATTTCAGGAAATTAAAAAGATAAGAGAGTATGCAAATGCAAGCTGAAAAAAGTTGCAGGTCCTCATGAGGCAATTCAGTTAGCATCTGTGTGTGTGTGTACGGGGGAGGGGATGAAGCGTGAGAGGTGCACATCTTGTGCTACTTTTTGGGGTGCTAAGAGACTGTCACAACTGAAGAATGTTATACAGGAAGCACAAAGACAGGTCAAAAACAGACCCATATGGACTGCCCTGAGAGTCAGTCAGTCAGTGGAACCCTAACCATTTACAGTATTAGTTGTATTCAGGGGACTGGGGGGGCCACTGTCAAAAAAGTCAACATGATGTCCGGGACATTTTTTAAGCCTTGTTTCTATTTTACATGTGACACATGTGCGACCCATATAAAAAAAGGGTCAGGGCTTTAGGTGGTCTTGGCCACCATCTTGAAGTTTTGATATACCCGCTCCCCCACAGATGCCCCTTGTTGTGTTTGTTGTTAAACTAAAAACTCTGGATCAGATAGTAGTATGAAGGGAGGTGGGGGTTTTTTCTCCCCGCCCCCTCTCTTTTTAACCCTTTCCTTCTGCATTTTTCTGGCTGAAAATCCAATCTCCTGAAACTGCCATTTCTCAAAAAGCGGCTTTTGAGAGCAAATAGAAGGACCAACTGCAACAGAGGCTGTGTTTGCATGGCACACACAAACTAACCAACTACAGTAAGGTTAGCGTGTTGTACAAATCTAACCCTGCAACTGAACTGCAATGTATTACGCAACACCCAAATATCGGGTAAATGGATCCGTTATCCATGCAAAACGGGGCACTCCAAATATTTCAGCCGTACTTTTAACATGTTCAGAGGGAAGCTTACCTTATCTCAGGATCCAAGCTGCATCTTTGCAATGCTTGCTTTCTTTTTTAATTGCATTAGCCTGGAAGGGGCAAAATAATTAACCGAGTAAGTGCAAGCATGGAATGCAAATTTAAACGTTTCCTTCCCTCTGGCAGTTCTGAGGAAAACCTCTCTTCTGAAGCTGGTGTTGGCTTCTAAGAAAATCTAGCCCTGATCTCAATGACAGATTCTCCCTTGGTGTAAATAGCAGCTTTGGAAAGGGAAGAAAGAATCCTGATTGTTCCCTTGTGGGGGAAAACATGCAAACACCCTCCACCTGATGAGAGACCTCTGAACCTATTTGTTTTTATAAATCATGAATATGCTTTTTGCACATTACCTGCATTGGGCCAAAGACCATCTAGAGACTGGGTTTACCTACCAGGCTGAGCTGTGGTTTACTTAACCATAATTTGATCAATAAATCATAATGGGCTGGGTCTGCGCAACATGCTAAACCATGAACCACTGTAGATAAATCACAGTGACTGGGTTAATATACCATTATAAGCCTAAATCAAACAAGCCACATTATGGCTTAGCATAATGCATGAACTCAGCCAGTGAGTATACGGCAGAAAAAGGCGATGCATCTTAAGTAATCTTTTGAGACCCTCAGACAGTAGAAACCCAGGTTCAGATCTCAGTTTCAGCCTAGAAACAGCTGCAGGATCACTTTTAACACTTTCACTGTTGCCCTGCATTTTTCCTACCAATTCTCATTCAATTTTTGAAAAGTCTTTCCAAGAAAAAGAGAATTTTAAAGGAAGTTACATGGCTGGAGCATTCTTACTGAAGTGGTGAAACTGTGTGTATCTTTTGTGGCACAATAATTTCTCCAGCAACTTACAGCCTACCCAGATTTCCAAATTATTCCACAAAATAGCTTGGAATGGGAACAAAATCTTCACACTATGATTTGAATAGGGGTAAGGGGGAAATGGGTGTTTAAAGTCTCCCTCCCAGGAAAAATCACCCAAATCTTTCGGGACTCAAGAGGTGCAACGTTTCAAAAAACCTGGCCTAAAATTTCACCTTCCCACTACAGTAAAATCATGTCCCTAGTCATGTCCCAGATGTGCCCTTGCAGCCCAGAAAAGGTTGCTCGCCCCTTAGGTGGCCTAAGTTCAAGAAATCAAGAACTTCTCCCCATGAATTCACTTTCCAGCCCTTCCTGCTTAAAATCTGGGGGAAGGTGAAGATATCAAACTGAGAACTCTGGCAACTCTTGATTGTTCAGTCACTATGTACCACATGCCCTTGATGAAGCTTCTTGGAGCCTCTCCTGTGGCTTCATTCTGATGGAAATTGGAATCTCGGAACAGGGTCCTACTTACTGTCCCTGTTGGTGCTTCCTTGACCAAGGGTGGCAAGCAGTGGCAAGTTCTGGCAGCTGTTTAATTTCCTATAGTTCCTCAAAGCAAAACAGCCTGAGGTTCTCCAGGGCACTGGGAGGAATATAAAATGGCAGATGATACATTAGTTCTAGCTGCTCCTGCCAGACAAGATTGTAGCCAGGTGAATGGGCGGATGGGATGGGCCAAGGGAACCTTAAGGCTCTTTCCATAGAAATTCTTCCAAGCACTACTCAGACTTTTTGGGAACAGCTTAAAGAGGAAATGCTTTGGGAATGATCTCTTTGAATAACCTTTTACCTCATAAGCTCTACCTTGCTTTGGTTTAGGTGGATGAGTGGGGAGAAGAAGGAACAATTTTGTGTTTTGATACAAAACAAGTTAACTTCTGGAGGACAGAAATGAAGCTGAGGACTTACAAACCTGTGGAGAAATTTGAGAGTTGGGGAAAGCAGAACCTCATCTAACAGGAGGACCACCCTTCAGGAAGGAAGGAACCCTTGGAGATACCTGGACTGTTGAATCCTGCAAAAAAGTTGCTTTAGTGAAGAACAACGGGGCTTTCTAAAGTACAGGAAAAACTTTAATCATAGGTAAAGCATGAGTTGAGGATCTGCCTCATGGGAGGTCTGGAAACTTGGGGTCAGTGAAGCATACTGGTGGCCCCTATTATGGTCCTGACAGCCTGAGGGCTCTGACTCCTTCTATCTCGTATTTTATTAATATAGCTTTATTTGTTGCTCGATTTCTATCCCACATTTCATACAGGAGCTCAAGGCAGCATACACAGCATTCCTCATTCCTCCCGTTTTATCTCCACGACAACAACCCTGTGAACTAGGTTGGGCTACTGTAAATCCAGATCTCCTTACACCTAGTCCAGCACCTTCCCCACTACATCCCGCTGGCCCTTGGGCTGAGAAGGAGGGACTGGCCCAAAGTCCTGCAGGAAGCTTCCATGTGCTTATACTTGGGGCTCCCTGCTCCTGGTCCATCACCACTCTAAGATCTACAGCTAGCAACGAAAGCAACCTCCCCCAGAGATACCCTCCAGCTATGCTAGGTCTGAGGTTCCCAGAATTCCCCACCAGCTGGTTGACCACCCAGAGCAATCCTGAAGACAGCTCAAAGCAACAGAGCGGAGTTGGCAAGACGTCCTGCTTCTCGCCTCTTGTTTCTGTTGGCCAGACTCTGTGGTCCCAAGGGTTCTCCTCCACTCCTTCTCCCCCTGAAGTTGCCTGAGGCTGCCAGATCACAAATGATAGCCTTCGCAGTGGTGAAATGCAAAAGGATGGAAACTTCGATGAGGTTGAAAGGGAGGGGAAGCCATAAATGTGGGGTTGAGGGAAAGGGAAGTGGGCAGGGAAAGAGATGCTGAGCTGGAATACTACCCTTGGAAACAGATTTTCGGGGAGGGGCAATCTGGCAAGGCAATTCCACTGGAAGTATAGACTCCGTTCTAAAAAGTCCTATTTACACCATGGATCTCAAACTTTTTGCTCTCAAGGCCCTCCCCCACTTTTAAAAATTATGGGGGACCCCAAAAGAGAGCCAGTTTGGCCTAGTGGTGAAGGTCTCAGGCTAGAAGCCAGGAGGCTGTGAGTTCTAGTCCCGCCTGAAGCATGAAAGCTGGCTGGGTGACCTTGGGCCAGTCCCTCTCTCTCAGCCCAACCCACCTCATAGTGTTGTTGTGGGGAAAATAGGAGGAGGAAGGAGTATTAGGTATGTTCCCCGCCCTGTGTTATTTATAAAAATAATAAAGCGGGATAAAAAATAAAAAAGAGCTTTTATTTGCATGGGTTATATTTATCGATATTTACTGTATTAAAAAATTAAAATTGGCACATTTATTGAATCATGTAAAAAGAACAATCTGAAACCCATTATTAACATAAATAAAATATTTTTCAGGAAAAAAACCTGTATTGTTTAACAAATAAAAAAAATAATGAGAAGAGTGACATTGTTCTAAAGTTTTGCAAATACCTTCAATATCTGGCAAATAATTTTGATTTCGCAGACCCCTGAGAGGGTCTTGGGAGAGCCCCAGGGGTCCTTGGACCACACTTTAAGGATCACCAATCAGATTGGCTCTGAAAGCAGATTTCTTGCCATTTTCTTTCCCCATAGCACATGGGGGGAGGCGCATGAGCCTTCAACAAAACTCTCAGGGTATTCCCCAGTTCCTGGTTCTGTGGGAGAAGCCACGGCATGCGGCTATTTTCCCAAGATGGGGCCATTCAATTCTGTGTTCGGTGAAGGGATTCCTTTGGGTGACCCAAATCTTCCATCCACCATCGTGGCCCCATTTTCTGGCATTATAAAAGAGGAAGAAAACTCTCCCCTTGTTTATTTATAAAGCATACATCCTGCAAGGTTATACTTTTATAAGGCAGTGCCAAAACTGCCTGAGCTTTTTCCTGTCCCCTCGCAAAAGAGGCTTCTGTGCTTGAGGTTTTTAATTTCTTTTTTTCATAGTGGGCTTGATCATTTCTTTCCAAGTTCTGCTTTGCCCTTTGGGGGCTTACTTTATGATTAGAGATGACAGATGGTGCTACTGCTGGTTATTGTTAATTTTCTGCTATTGTTGCATAGCGTTCCATCATTCTGAAGTCTCCTTGGTTGTCCACACTTGCTAATTGAAATAGACCCATAGCAGGAAACTCCGTCTGGGTTTCATGAAAGCACAGACTTAATTTGACCTATTGGAAATGTCAGTGTACAATGCAAAACAAGACATTCACATTTGCTCAGCCACCCCGTCACTACATTTGGGTGAAAATATCATACTTTGTCTATGAGTATCTTACTAAAATTATCTTTTCTTTTAAAAAGTATTTCAAAAGCATTTTCCCATCCAATTGAATAAGGAAGATAAATGGGGGAGGGATGTCACTAATAATTTCATATAACTCTCTCATGTCTTCCTTAACCTGCTTTTTTCCTAAATGGAAAAATTTCTACAGAGGGAAGGTCTATGAACCTTGTTTACTGTGGCTCATTCAGTAAACCATAGGAAATGAATATGGCAGTAGACTCAGGGCAAATTCATGCAAAACAGGCACCACCAACCATGGTTTGGCTGCCTGTATGGCTGGAGGGCCTTCTCATCCGAATGTTGTATCTGTGACCACCATCTTTTCTGTAGACCAGCCTTTCTCAACCTTTTGACCCCGGAGGAACCCTTGAAATATTTTTCAGGCCTCGGGAACCCCTGCACAGTCAGGCTCAGTTATAGGCCGGAAGTTACAAAATGATTATATTCGTTTCTTGGGTAGGCCTGTCTATATTCATTAACAGTGTCCTTAAACTGAAAATAAAGAATGAAACTGACCTCTTTAAGGTGAAGTTGCCTGAATTTGAAATAATTTTTAAATAAATCGTGATCTCCCAGGGAACCCCTAGGGACCCTCACAGAATCCTAGGTTTCCACAGAACCCTGGTTGAGAAATCCTGCTGGAGACTAAACATACCCAGGTCCTTTAACTGTTCCTCACACAATTTGTTTTCCAGACCCCTCACCATTGTTGTTGTTGTTGTTTATTTGTTCAGTCGCTTCCGACTCTTCATGACTTCATGGACCAGCCCCCGCCAGAGCTTCCTGTCAAATGTCAACACCCCCAGCTCCCCCAGGGACGAGTCTGTCACCTCTAGAATGTCATCTTTGTGTACTTAATCCAATTTGCCACTGTCCATTTTGAACTGCAGTTCCCAGAGAGAGGCAGAGTATGCCAGGTGGGATCTGATCACGGCAAAGCAGAGAGGAAGAATTACTTCCTGTGATCTGGACTGAATGCTCCTCTTAATGTACTCAAGATAGCATTTGCCTTTTTAGCAGCTGCATCCCAAGGCTGGCTCGTGTTTAATTTCTTCTCAAAAGGAAATCCAGAACCTTTCCTTATTTAGTACTGCCAAACAGGTCTCCCACTTTCCATACTTGTGGGTTATTTCCCACATCCATGTCATGAGAATGTATAAAACTTTCAATACCCCATGGATTTCCTCTCTGATTTATTTTAACTAGTGGTAGTCATTGGCTGTTGGAAAATTAACTTTGCAAGGAGTTGCCTAATGCATTGGTGACTAAACCAAGTTGACTGGTGGCTGTGTCATGCAAATGTGGCTGTCTCTGAGTTTTTCACTTACTACACACTCCCCAGAGTATGATGTTTGTGTGGGTGTATACAAGAACAAGACCATTAAATAAACAAATGAAAGACTTTCTAAACCCCATGAAAGAATGTGCCTGTAGTCGAAGAAAAGCTTGAATCAAATATGTAACACTCCAGAATACAAAGAGATTTCACATTCTAACACATTCCATAGACTCTGAAAAAACCACCTCGTGTGGTTTGCTTTATAAGAATGAAAAATTGGTATAATTATAATCTTCTCAGCAAGTTTCAGTACTTGCACCTTTCACAGCGGCCATGCAAAGCATGTATTACCAAGCGGGACTGAGTTGGATCAAGATTTAGTTCTAAGTAGACTAGATTCATAGAAAGCAGTGGGCCTCATGATTAATTTTCCCTGTTAATTTCAAAGGTTCAGATCTAAAATGAACTGGAAGTACTTTCAGACTACCACCTTTCCATCCTTAAAGTATTTTAATTCCTATTGAAAATCTACTTGATATTGTTCTGGGTTGTGCTGGCCATTTCAGATTGCTACCACCACCAATTATTCTTCTCCAGCCTTGAGGTTCCCACCTAAACATACACTTTTTCCACCTCTTTGGAATAACAACAATAAATGGGTACCACTTCCCCATGATTTTGTGCTCACTATGGTTTGTATCTACAGTCCAGAGATTCCTACATTTGGGTTCCTTTCTCCAGTCAACCCCAAGGAGAGAGAAAGAAAAACAGAGGTCTAGTGGGGACAGAGAACTCCCCTCCCAGCATGAGTATGTGTCATTAAGTCAATGTCAGCTCTTAGGAACCACATAGATAGATTTTCTCCATCTGTCCCTAACCTGGTCCTTCAGGTCTTCCAATGATGCACCCATCACCAATGAAACCAAGTCCATCCATCTTGCTGCTGAACATCCTCTTCTTCTCTTTCCTTCCACCTTTCCCAGCATTAAAGCCTCCTCCAGAGAGCTGGGTCCTTGCATAATGTGTCCAAGATAGTGTAATTTGAGCCTGGTCATTTGTGCCTCGAGTGAGAACTCTGGGTTGATTGGTTTGATGATCCATTGGTTTGTTTTCTTGGCTACCATCCCAGTATAATAAAGCTAAAACAAGTTGATTGGGAAATAGTATCCATCATTATAGCTGTTCTCTGATCAACAGAAAGCATGGAACAAGAAATTTTGTATAAGCCATCAACCATGGTATTGTGCAGTCTATGGGGGCTCATCACAAATTCCTCCTCAGATGAAATCTTGCCTGGAAGTGCTCTGGGGATCAACAATCTTTACCAAAACACTGCTTTCCGCAAATCAGGTTGCCATTACAGGAGGCACAAGACAGGTCATCAGTTGACACTTGTCATGACTTGTACCTTTAGTCACTCTGTCTGGAATAAGCAGTCACTGAATGGACTGCCAGATGAAATTCTGGCATTGTTCCTTCCTGTACTTTTAAATGTTAACATTTAAGGGCTGTGAGGAGGAGAAATTCAGTAACTAAACTCATCCTGGTACAGAAATGTTAGGATGAAATTAGATCTTCTAAATATATTCTTACCATTAAACTGTTGTATCAGCCTTCTCCAAGCTAGAGATCTCAAATCTCATGCTAGTTTGAGGTGATAGGACTTATAGTCCTGTATATCCAGAGGACGCTAGAGTGAAGAAGGCTGGCCTATGAGACAGTTTGTGCAGCTTCCCAAGTAAAGGGCGTTCACAGGAAGATTAAAGAAAGTCAAGATGGCAGCCATGCTTGGACAATCATAGTCCTCTCCTTCTATATGCCTCATAAAAACGGTCAGAGCTTCAATTGCAGGGTCACAGCTGCCATCCTGACTTTTGCAAACCTCCCTTCCAGATGCCCCTATCTCAAGTGTCTCAAGTTGAACCTCCAGTATCAATCCAGACAGAAAGTCTCATCTGTCTGCTTTTTTCCATAGGGCAGCTGTTCTGCTTTCTGACATTCTCTAACCTCTCTCCTAAGCTGGGTGTAGGGCTGTCAGCTTCCCCAGGCTCTGAAAAATATCTCAGTCCAAACCGGAGGCAGAGAAGACCACAGACTTCCACTGAAGAAACATCAAGTCATTATTCTCAACCATCAGCTAGTAATATATTCGCTATGGTGGGAAACGGTCCTCAAAGGCCACTTTGCCCCAGATCCTTTCCATCCCATCCCAACTCGATTTGCTTTCAGTCACCCTAGAGAACCATAAGGAGCCTTTTGGGGGCAGGGGGGCTAGGAGCAATATGATGCAAATAAATTGAGTCTTAGGTTTCATTGCCCAACCCTTCCATCTCTGTCTACTTTCCTGTTATTGTTTCTTTCCCAAAGCAGAGCCTTTCCCCCTTTTTATTCCTTGGCTGGGAGTATTTATGTGGCTAGCGCAGACTGAAGGAATGGCCGTGTCTCCATAGATCATCCCACCAGCCGTAAAAGCTGGCAGAATGAAATGAGCTTAGTGTACGGGAAAGGGGAATTGGGAGGCGGGGGAAAAGGAATGATTGAAAATGTTACAGATTGGTCCAAGGCCTCATCTCTCTTTTGCAAGGAAGAAATGACTTCCCTTTCTGATCAGCCGATCCCAGGGCAGCCCTGTCTACTTTTTGCTCCTGATTAAATCGGCCTCTGTAGCTTCTCACATATTTATTAGGCTCCCCGAGAAGCGCTGGGTGGGGAAAAAGGACTCTATGATGTGTTCCCATGACAGCCTCTATACATCATACAATTTGTCCCACAGAAGGAAAGACTTGTGAAGGTCTTTCTTATAAGGGCCTGGTATAAAGAAAGAAAGAAGCAATCAAGCAAGCAAGCAAGCAAGCAAGCAAGCAAGCAAGCAAGCAAGCAAGCAAGCAAGCAAGCAAGCAAAGATTGTTACCAGTATAGGAACTAGCCTAATTAGTGGTGCATCACCTCAGTAGCTTCAGGAAGCAGCTTCTAGGGACCATCATAATGACCATTGTATTCTCCTTCAAGTCAAGCCCAACTCTGGGTGACTTCTTGGACACTTCCACAAATTTTTCTTCACAACAGTGCAAAAGGGGTTGCCATTGCCTTCTTCTGGGATGTGTTTTGGACTTCCCAGTCTAGCTTACAGCCTGGGATTTGTTACTGGTCTTTCAAACAAAATTCCAACCAGATCAGATCCAACTTAACTTTCTGAGATCAGCCAAGGTTGGCTCCATGGTGTGTCTAGCTGGGTGAAACTTCCAAAAGCTGTTACCCAACAGTAATTTTTAATGTAGCAAAAGGGGGAAATTATTTAAGATGGGAAAGGAGAATAACCATGTTAATTTGAGTCATATTAATTTCAGTTACATGTAAGTGAAATGAAAGTAATTTTAATTTTTGTCCTAGCCTCCAGAATGTCACTTCAAGGTAGGGGGGTCCAAAAAGTTATGATGGCAGCCACAACCAAGTGGTTGAACCCCTCCCCCACTTTTTTACAAGTGTTGCAACATGATTGTGGTGCCATCTTCACTTTTTTTACCCTTCCCTGCAGATATCCCTGGACTCTAATGTATCCAGAAAATGTCCACCCTTGATTTAGATCAGTCTTCTCAAAACTAGTGGCTTCTAAATGTGAACCCTCCTTTGAGGCTTCATACATAGACCCACCAATAAACTGTCTTAGATCAGCTATTACTGTACAGTATTTCCCAACCATGGCAACTTCTAGGTGTGTGGACTTTAACTCCCAGAATTCTCATCAATGTCCATGCTAGCTGTGGAATACTGGGATTTGAAGTCTACTCACCTGGAAGTTGGCAGGGTTGGAAAATAGTGAGCTAAAACAAGGGTGGAAAGGAAGGTATCTGCTTAGCAGCTCTAGCCCATCACTTGCGGACCCTTGCAGAGAACTTGTGCTAATCTTCTCCCTCTAAAATATGTTCAGATTATAAATGGAGTCTGTCTGCACCTGAAACCATCTAGAACAGCCTGAAAAGTGAAACTAGACTAGACAATCCACAGAGGGCAGAACACAATCTGGTCATATTAACGTCAAACATGGGGTTGCCTATATTGTGCCAACGTCTCTATGGTCACCTTCCTTGGGATCTGTGAGGCTTCCTGGATCGCCTAATTTGAAAACACACTGACCTAAAAAAAAAAAAAAGGTACGTAGCATATAGTAAAAGAAAGCACCAGCATAAACTTATGGCCAATAATGGCTATAGGCCCTAGATGTCTCCATGATCATTTTTAGAATACCAAACTGATGAGTGCTGTAACTCAACGTTTCCTTTGGAAGTCTTCCTGCGTACAGTCAAGAAAGCTCTGCAGGAGGAAGAGTGGGGCTAGAGGAGAGTGATAGATGACCCACTTAGTAATTCTGCAGCTTGTAACCCATTATTTTGTGAATGGGCATGCCGCTGCAGCAATGTTGTGAGAGAGCCCACAACCGACATTCCATGTGTCCGACATTCCATGTGTCCCCTGCAGTCCAAAAAGTTGGAGGTCCTTGGGGGAATACATATGAACAATAATACTTGAACCAAGTAATGAGGATGAATAAGCATGGAGGTCAATGCACGTGGAACCATCCAGGCTGTTGATCCCACCCTCCTTTGGCCAGCTTCTTCCCCCAGTCTTGTCACACTTGTAAGGCGTGTGGATTCCAACTCCCAGAATTAGGACACAGACATGTTTCCAAGTCTTATCTGGATACCAGGGTATATGGCAAGACTTGTGAAGGTCATTTAGACCAGTGTTTCTCCATGGCTGGCTGGGGAATTCTGGGAGTTCCACATCTTAAAGTTCACAAGGTTGGGAAACATTGTTCCCCTGTCTTATCTATTAAATCCCTAGAGATCACTTGCAATAACTATGTGGCTGCAGCATTTGCATTATTCATTGTGCTTGTGTGACAGCAACGTAGGAACAGAACACTGGAGTATGTGGACCTTTGGCCTGATCCAGCATAGCTCTCCTGATCATTTTAGGTCAGCAGTATCTGAATCTATCCTTGAGATGAAATCCATTTCACACACCCTGGTGGGGAAATGAAACCTCTCTCTTAGCTGACCTTGGTGACTGGGGAAAAGCTAAGCAAGGCTGGTTTAGCATTTGGATGGGAGACCACCAGGAAATACCATAGCTGTAGGTTAGGCAGGGAAGTTGGAAAACCTAGAAAGAGGCAATGGCTATACTGTTCCCAAGAGAATTGCACGGTCGTGTCCATGAAGGACTAGCAGCTGGTGTCAGCCCTCCCAGGTAAACCAGACAGGAAACACAACGAGATGAGCTAATTCTACTTCATTGTAAGGCTATGTTAACAGAATCTTGCAAGTCTGAAAGTACGATTTTCCCACCATCCCTTTTTACTGCCTGAGCAATTAGGGCAGGCCCTTCCTAAGTTTCTTTCTCTGGCCACTACTCTGTTGTGGACCCCTTCCTCTTTTATCTGATCGTTCCAAAGCACCCTTCCATTCCATCACAGCTGTCTTGACTCAGTGGTACTCTAAGTCTTCTCCCCTATATTCCTGCTTTGGCCAGTGACTGGCAACAGCATCTCACACGGGCTCTTTTAAGCAACTTAGAAAAAGAGCTGATTGCGAGAGGCTGTTCTGTGAAGCAGTGCTACGGCGGCTGCCGCTGGGGTGTGTCTGCGTGCGTGTCCCATGCTCGCAGGAGGATCAGACTGCTGTAGTACAGCTGGTTTCTATGGGCTTGACCAGAGTCTTAAATTACTGTACTCACGCTCCAGACCTGAGCCTCACCTTAAAACAAAGACAAGCTTTCTTTGGGTTGACCAGAAAAGAGCTGAAAATCCGTCACGCACAAAAATAAACACTGCGATGGCAGGCTCGTTAACACAAGGAGTCCTTGGTTTGAAGCCGTTCAGGCTGTTCCTTGTTTGCTCCTGGCCAGGGCGCGAGCAAGCAGCGAGTACCACACCCAACCTGGGCATGTCGGAAGCTCAGGTTTCTGCTTCCAGCAAGGCAAGGGGATCGAGGGGAAGGAGAGAGGTGGTGAGCAGACAGCCCTCTTCTTCTAAAAGCAGCTCTTAGGTGATTGAAGAGGTGCGGGAAATCAATCCGATCTGGCAAAGAGTTGAATCACTGCTCACTGAAAACGCTGCAGAAGGAGAGCCATGCCTGTCCGGGGTAGCTGAAAATCAGGAGGAGTCTGGCAGCCCCTTGTCCGACTTTTTATTAAAAGGCAAAAGCTTTTACGAGCTGCAGCTGCCTTTTAATAAAATTTCTTAGTCGGAAAAGGGGCTACCAGACTGCTCCTGATTTTTGGCTCCCATTACGACACACCTACCTTAGGTGGGTGTGTGGTAATGCCAGCTACCCTGGCTTTTAGCAACGGCATGTACCTCATTTTCCTATGGCCCGAAAAATGATCAAAAGCATAGTGATGCATGGCTCGGATGAAAGGAAGCTTTTCTGCATTTGAGAAGCCAAGGTTAAGAGATAAGAAATAGCTGGAAGCCTCATAGGCAACCCTCAGAGTTCTGTCATGATTGTGGAAGAAATGTGGAACGTAAGTAGAATTTTAAAAATGCAAGCATACTGAATTAGCTAAATTAAAAAGCAAATTTCATATCAGAGATGGTCTAAGCAGCTAAACCAGGATTTCTCAGCCAGGGTTCTATGCAACCCTAGGGTTCCGTGAGAGGTCACTTGGGGTTCCCTGGGAGAGCATGATTTATTTAAAGAATTATTTCAAATTCAGGCAACTTCACATTAAAGAGGTAAGTTCCATTCTTTACTTTTAGTTTAAGAACACTGTTCATGCATATCTACAGGCCTACCCACGAAACGAATATAGTAATTTTGAAACTTCTGACCTACATTTGAGCCTGAATGTGCAGGGGTTTCCCGAGGCCTGGAAAATATTTCAAGGGTTCCTCCAGGGTCAAAAAGTTGAGAAAGGCTGAGCTAAACTGTAGAGGGCAAAGGGAATGGCCTTGAGGGACAGGAGGAAGAGCTGTTACCAGGAAAATGGTCAGATAAAAGAGGACTTAATCTAGGGCAGGAATATAACCTGAGTGTATGTCTCAGACAAGCCCCTCCCAAGTTCACACAAAGATTAAGGGAGGGAGGGGGAAGTCCATTCTGAATTGCAAGATTGTGTTTTACAGTAAAAGTAGTACTGAGCTACGTGACATTGGATTCGTAGTCTGATCTGCCTTGAAGGTCTGACATAAACTGACTTTGGATTCAGAAGATAAGCGGAGTCCAGCCTGGTTAGTATTTGGGTGGGAGATAATCAAAGAATCATCCCAGGGCAATAAAACTGACTAGGTGGTCAAAAAAGTTTTCTAGATGAAGACAACAGCTAACCACGTCTATCCTGTTGCCTCCCGAATTCTGCGAATACATCCACATTGTCACCAGGAGTTAAGCTCAATTCAAGGGCGCCTTTTATCTTTCTTTTAATTTATCAGAGATGGGTAAAATTTAAACTTTGCTAATGAAGGGTCTCCTTCCTAATGTCTGTGCTGCTCCTGGCGATGCATATTGTCCTAACAGCCAGGAAACACACTGAGACAAGGAACTGGTCTCTAATATTTATTGCTAGTACTTAACAGGAATCCTAACAAACTGAAGAAGCGTGGGAAAACCCAGACATATAAACCCCAAAGGTTAAGGCGGTCCCGATCTGTGTCTCTTTGAATGGCTGACCAATTCCTCAGTGCTACGCATGCGCTTGACAGTCTGGATGGGAGCCCCCTGCTCGCCATCCTTACTCATGACACATATACTTGACTTCACAGTATCCTCTCTTTTCAGCAGCTAAAGTAGGCCTTTTTTCCAGCTTAGTTGCAATTTACTAAGTACATCAAATGCGTATCTGAACTGTAGCTCCTACATGAAATCAATTCTTGTTTTCCCACCCAAAGTTAGTGGTTTTGTTTTGTTTTGTTGAATTCAAGAGACAAATTAAAGGGAAGGGGTTCTTTTTAATTTAAAAAAAAAATTAAATATAGGAAGTTGGCAACTAAGATGGGCGGCTATAGAAATTAATTAATTAAATAAAAAAAGTTGCCAATTACCAATAAACTCAGACCTATATTTTGGAAAGAAGAAAGGTAACGGAAAAGCAGAAGTTGATTTGGATTACTGTTTTTATTGGACATTAATTGTTTTCAAAGTTGTGGCTAGGCTGACACATTGTACATAATGTGATCTTTTTAGTTTCAGTTTGGCCTGTTGTGAGAACCCAACCATTGCGGCTCATAAATCCTGGTTAAATAACCACAACTTAGTGCAATGTGTGAATCCATTCCTAATATCAAAAATATCACATGCCTTACAGATTAAGCCAAGTCTGCAGCCAATACCAGAACCTTGGTACTCAATATTCAATATTCCAGTACAGTAATACAGGCAGAAATTCACTATATTCATTCACAATTCTGGAGTAAAATTGTAGCTTTGAATGGGGAAACAATAAAATGCTTAGGATCTGAAAACCCCAAAGTAACATTCAGATTAAAAATACGTGATTAGACAGATGTAGAGATGTAATTCAGTTTTCAACAGTGATTAAGGTTTGTGGATCAAGTCATTGGGAAGATGAAAAGGATGCAGCTACCTGTTTGATTTCAGGTACAGGAGATAGATTACTATTATTTAATAAACCTATTTCATAAGGAACAAAAATGAGAGTGGTTTTTTTTTTTGGTGCCTTTAAGACAGCTCTGACTCCTAGAGACTGCCTGGACAAGTACCTGCAGTAAAAATATATAGAAAAGAGATTTTGCTATATTTTGGAATAATAGAATTCGAGATTCAGTGCTTCCATCTGTTCTACACCACTGCTCCACATTTTTAGGAGAATGTTAAAGCATACTTCTTATATAGTTATTTTTGGATAAAGGGAATTTATTATAATAAACAAGCACAGCTTCTTTAGCTTCTACACTTTTGTAGTAATAGTAATAACATACTTTAAACCTGTCTAATTTGGCAGCCATATAAATCTATTAAATAATAAAAAGTGTTCTGCTAGTGCCAAATGAAATAAAAAAATATTTTCATGAGTTTTTCCGATGCAGTTTTAATCCTGCTGAACTATTTCAAACAACTTTCTTAATGTTTTGTCATTTAACTAATTTTAGTTTTTATATTTACATTTTGATGGATTGGAAGTAGCATAGAAAAATAGCATAAAGATACAAAATTATTAAAAGTCTAGACAAAGTGATTATCTGGACTTTGCTATTTAGCACCAGAGCATCTGCGTGTTGTTCCTTCTTGATCCGGGCCATTCATTTACATTCGTATCTGTTTTCTTTTAATCTATTTTTTTTAATCTATGTGGACAAATTGAACATTTGAGAAAATGCTCAACTCTCATTAAGAACGTTACTCCTTTTAAAGTATTACCCTTAGGATTGGAGGTAGAGATCTTATTTGTTTCCCATTCATTTCTCTCCTTTCCACTTTAAGTCACCTTTAGTTTTAAAACTACAAAATTCCACACTTGTTTTCACCTAAGTGGAATTCTAGCTTGTGTGGGCATGTGGATTTGACCACAAGATTTTCCAGCAGTGGCCCTTGGCCAACACTATACACCCTTATTTTCTGGAAGGCAGTCTCTGTTGAATCAAGGAAACTAATCTCTTTAGTGTTTAGAAAAGCCTTAAAGATACTTTAAAAAACAAAATAAATCAATTGCCAATGGCTTAAAATTAATTTTTAAATGTGATGTTATTCTAATATTTGAATTGATTCCAGTTTCGCGTTTCTATCGTAAACTGCTGTGATACTTGGTGGGGTAAGATAATAATACATAAAAATGCATACAATAAATGTGTTTGCTGTTTCTTCTCCTTTAAACTAGGAATGGCCAACCAGCAGTTCTATGGACACATGGCCCCACTTTTGGCCCCATCCCCTTTTTTTGTTTCTTCCACAAAGCCCTATCGGGGCCCTCCTCTGATAGCACCACCCAGTGTGATAGGCGAGTCCAGATGTGTGGTGGCACCAACTTAGATGGTTTTAAAAGGGGATTAACAAGCTGAAATTCCTGATAGTTGGGGTGGATTACAGGGGGAACCTTCTCTTTACTGGTTGCTGGGGAATAAATCTTTCTACTCTGCTTCCCCCATCAACAAGAGCTTAGTTATAGAAGACTGGATGCTTCGATCTCCGAGGTCTCTTCTTCCATTCTGGTGATCTACCATTCACTCCAGAGCAAATAAAAGCCCCAGTGCCAGATGGAACAACTCAGTGGAACAAATCCAGGTAAAAGCCCAATAGCCACAGCATCAATTCTTGATGATTAAAATGTCATTTTGAGCCAGAGGCTCAAGATGTGCATCCAAGGAGGGCGGGGAAGTCACACCAGCCTTGGCCAACACCATCTTTTACACTAAACATCTTGCCAAAAAGAGTGAGCTCCAGAGTGCGGTGAAGAACGAAAGAGCTGTCCAAATGCCAACAGCTCAGTGGTTTGAAGGGCTCAAAGAAACCTCTTCTTCATAAAAGTCGGTGGCATCTTTCAAGCATCTTTGCTGACAAGGAGTCAAAACATGGTGGTGTGCTAGAACTGGTCTTTAAAGGGTGGAATGGCTTGAAAACAGGTTACTAGAAGCTTTACTCTCAGGAACAGGTGAAGAAGCAAAGGACAAAGGCTGGCTTGGGGTGTCCCAGGATGGAGAGGGAAAGTTAGTGTTGGAAAGTCAAGATGGCAGTTTTGACTGCGCAACTGCTATCTTGACTTTTTTTTTACCTTTTCTCGTGGGCACACCTGGGGCTGGCACTTGAATGTTACTTCAACTGAGGATGCATAATGTGAGTCCTTGGACCATACTTGCTTCCTGAACGTCTCAGATGTGGCCCACAGAATTCTTCCAAAGAGTGCACCAAAGTATAATTTCTAACCTGCTGATGGGTTAAAATGTTTTTAAGGACTTGGGGAGCAGTAAGGTAACTGAACTTAATGGAAATGAATTTCAGTTACAGTTAAATGCAATTTAATTAAATCCATTCTAGTTTATCCTTTGGCCCTGTTGAGCATTTTGTTCTGGCTCAGCTACACTTTGGAAGGGAGCTTCTAGTGCTCCAAGGCTGTCAGCTCCCTGAAAATAGCACAACCAAGAAATACCAGGATTTCAGATGAACTGAATCTAATTTACTATCATTTCCCAGCCTTTCAGGTTCTTTTATGTGACAACTGCCACAAATCCCAGTCAACAAAGTCAAATGGGAGTGGAGGCTTATTAAGGGAATAGTAGTTCAAATGATCTGGAGCAGCGTTTCTCAACCTTAGCCACTTGAAGATGTGTGGACGATGCTGGCAGGGGAATTCTGGGAGTTGAAGTCCACGCATCTTCATGTGGCCAAGGTTGAGAAACACTTGGATAGATATTGCCTCCCAGCTAGAAAGAGAATTAGTTTGAAAAGGATAGCAGCTCTAAGGATAGTTTCATCGTGAGGGCTCTTATGCTGTTCTTCTAGCATCTATTCAACAACAGATAGGGTAGATGTTGGGAAGAGAAAGAACAAGCTTTAGTAGATCTAGGCTTAAACAGATCTAGGCTTCTTCTTTCCAAAAAGCTGCAAAATTCAGATGTTTTTCCTAGCTACACTGAACCCTGCTAAACCCCCTTTTTAAGCTGCATCTGTGTAGGTGGTATAAAAACAATAGCCACCAGCTATCAAAAGGCATTGGTGTTCATGTTTGTGGCAATTACCCATGCATTTGAGTAAACATCATATGCACTTAAGTTGAACAAAAGTATAGGGGACATCTGGCTTTGCACTATCATGACACTACCATCTAAAACAAAAGTCTGTCTCTCTCTTGTACCCTTTACTAACAAAGTTGTAAGTATATATAGAGAGAGATTTGGCTCACAGTTGTATTAAACTATTATTTAACTATGGTTTATTAAATTAAGCACAATTGGCCGGAGGTAGCATATAACACATTTAGCTGTAAACCATGGTTTGCATACTATAATGACTGAGTGTCCACAACATGCTGAAGCTACAGGATGGCTCAGCATGTTGTGTGAATTAGGCCAGAGGGATAATTTTCTCTCTCTGATCTTCATAATGGGATCTCTGACTGATCCCCCTTGCCACCTCCCATTTCCACTTTCGTTCATTGCAATCTCTTAGTTCTGCTCATAATCTGATAATTCCATTCTTTATGAGATCACAACCTTTCACCATGGCAACACAATTGACCTGATTTGTAGGAAAGTTGCATGGCACATCCCTGCCAATTGGCAGCCCGCTGTTGTCAAAACCAACACTCTGTGGCTTTAAAACTGACATAAAATAAAGCTAAAATTATTGACAAGGAGGGCTCGGAGGATGGGACAGAAAAGGATTTGAGTTAGTGTCCCCAAATGGAAATACTTGACTAGTAAGCTGTAGGCTACATTCATTAAAATATAAGACTCCTGTGCCTTTAATAGGTGCAAATAAAATAGAATTTGAGTCACAGTCTTTTTTTCCCTCTTGAACGCTGAGAGGAGGGGAGGAATTGCATTTCCTAGACTTCATCATTCCACTGTGAATCTTCTGAGGATGTTTAATCTGAAGCCTCCTGACGTGCAGGAGAGATGTCCCATCAGTACGCTAAAGACTGTGGTTTTCTCAGCTGACTCCTGAGGTCTGCATTTAGGAGCCCTTTCTTTTTCTCTGTATGCCCATTAGCCAGGCCCCACTGACTGAGAAGCTTGAGGGGCATTGTCAATCCCACCCCCTATGCAATGAACATGATCTTCACTGAGTGGCTTGAAGTGGAACAGCTCTTCCGTGCAGACCTTAAGCTTTGGCTTTTAAAGCAAAATAGGCTTCCCCAATCCTTGTGGCACACTTTAGCTACACAAGGATTCATGCAACACATTAAGCTATAAACCATGGTTTTTTTTATCCATTCAATCCTGCCTGATTCTCGGAGACTACCTGGACTAGTCCCTGTGGCTTTCTTGGCAGGTTTTTCAGAAGTGGTTGGCCATTGCCTGCTTCCTAGGGCTGAGAGAGAATGACTGGCCCAAGGTCACCCAGCTGGCTTCGTGCCTAAGGCAGGACTAGAACTCACCGTCTCCTGGTTTCTAGCCTGATGCCTTAAGCACTACACCAAACTGGCTCAAACTATAATAACTGAGTGCACGCAACAGGGGAAACCAATGCTAAACAAGCTACATGTGGTACCTTACTCAGAACCATTTTGGAGTTGAGCAGCATAATAATACCATGAATAAACCCCACTCAGAGAATGATACTATTATTGGTAGTATATACCATCTTCCCCAATCTGGACCCTCCAGATCAGTGTTTCTCAACCGTGGCAACTTTAAGATGTGTGGATTTCAACTCCCAGAATTCCCCAGATCATTTGAACTACAATTCCATTAATAAGCCTCCACTCCCATTTGACTTTGTTGACTGGGAGTTAAAATCCACATTTCTTCAAGTGCCCAAGGTTGAGTAACACTAATTTAGAATATCTCCATGGAAGGGAGTTCCATGTTCTATATCTTTTTTACATACTGGTTGATCTTAGGCAAAGGCAAATCCTGGGAGTTGAAGTCCACACATCTTTAAGTGGCCATGGTTGAGAAACACCGATAGAGCCACTGTAGTTGTAACATCAACGTAGTCCATTGCACAGACAACGGACTACTGAGACCACTTGGGGCTCTTATGCCTTGAATTTAAAGTTTCCTTGTTCTTATTCCTATCAGACTTGGGATGTTCATTATGCTAATGTGGCTTGTTTGGTTTTGTAGGTTGTGTGAATCTAGTCATTGTGGTTTATTCAACAAATTATGGTTAAAGCAATGACTTAATTAGATACAACTTCTCACTTTCAGTTTCCTAAGCTTACTTTTCCTCTTTCAAGTTATGGATAAAAGGTATAAAGGTAATTGATTGTCACCTTGCAAACTGAGACCCTGCAAATGGAGGGAAATTGCCTCAGTGATTAATCTTAAGGGGGAGGAATAATGTGAGGGATCATCTGCCCATTCTGAACACCCTCTAGCTCATCCTGATCCCTGTGCGTGGCGGTGGCCTGACTTGTCTTCTTTCCTCTAACTACTAAGTCTACATAATTAGGATCGTCCACCTTGATCTCCTCAATCCAGGTGACAGTGCATATCATGGGTTGTATGCTAATTTAAATCAAGGTTTTGCATCCTGGTTTTCTAGGAAATGTTGAACTATATGGTTAAGTGTTACACACACTGAAGGTTAGAGTTAGTTTGTGGTTAGCCCCCAAGCATTGAGGTAGCAATTAACAAAGCTATCTAAATAGGAATCTTGCACACCAAATCGTGAGGCCCATCATTATTCCATAATGCAAACACAGGGGTATTTATTCACTGTAGTATCCACTAAGCTTTGGATCTCTCCTAATATTGTATAAGTCATCATGTTTGTGGGTGGCTAGTGCCCTAGAGTGCTCGTTGCATACAAGGACTGAGTTATTATTGGCCATTTGGATTCTATTTTTATCTATAATTATTGTTTACTTGTGACTGTATTTTTAGATATACAATAAAATTACAATATATAAAAATACAATATTTATGGTTTTATTGATTATTGTTGTAAACCGCCCAGAGTCCCTCTGGTGGGAGGAGATGGGCAGTGACAGATTTGATAAATAAATAAATAAAAAAATAAATTTTACAGACATAAAACGTGGCAGCAGTTTCAAAACTTTGCTAGTTAAACCCTTGACATGATGGCATGCATTTCTCCTGTACTGCATTTTTGAAGGAAGGTGACAAGAAGCAAAAAAGATGGTGGAAAGGGACCAGGACGCATGGGGCCATGTGCTATGGAAACAAGGACTGAGAGATGTGAGAAGCATGGAAAGAGGGAGAGGATTGATGTGCTCAAGTCTGTCTTTCCCAATCTGGCACCCACCGGATGTCTCAGAACAGAAAGGACTTGTGTTCTGAGCGTTGTAGGCTCTTTATCTGCCCTTTAAGATGCAGAACAGGAAGAACATTTTAAGCCTTACCTACTCTGGAAAGATGTAGTTTAGAGTTGGTCTACCACTGTTGACTTGAATTCAGCAGGAGCTCTTGTTAGAGGATGTGGTCCTGAGCATAAGCAGGGTGCTGAAAGAATACGAAGTATTAAAGTTGTAGAACATCCCAATTAAAAAAAAGTAAAATATGCTGATAACATAGTTGTCTTGGATACAGACAATCATTACACTTGAAGCAAAAGCTAGGCTTATTAAATACATGAGGATAGAAAAGCTCACTTTTATCTCAGCTACATTTTGAAGAGAAGGACGGAGGAACAGGAAATCAAATACTAATATTTAAGCTAAGCCCTTAAATACTATGGCTCATCCAGCAAGCAATAAGTCAGGTGAGAAAGACCAATAGAAAGAGGGACAAATGAAGACCCTTCTCCTTATCTATCACCAGCCATTTGCCCTAGTGGTCAAAACAAGCCCTCTCTCAGAAGCCTGTATGGATTATGGCTTAGCTTCTGTCAATCAAACCATGCATAACTTACTCAGCAAGTCTCCCATGAGCAAACCATAGCTTTTTAATGCAACAAATGAATCCAGGATTTTAAAGGCATCCTATGCAATGCTGAGCTATAAACAAACCACAGTATAGTTTACTGTGATAGGTAATACTAACCAAGTGTTGACCCGTTCTTTCCCCAAAAGCAGTGTTTGTAGAGGTAGTGGCCCCACTCCAAGTTGGAACAAGAAAATACCCAGATGCAGGCAGAGAACTGCCCAATTACCAAGACAGGCTCAGAATGATCTACACCATCTGTTCCCAATTGGGGACCTTCCTGATGGAGAACTGATTGATTATGTGCCACCAAGTCATTTTTTGATTCCTAGCAACCACATAGATATATTTTCTCCATGATGATCTGTCCCTAACCTGATCTTTCAGGTTTCCAACATTGGACCCATTGCCACTGTGACTGAGTCCATCCATCTTGCTGCTGGCCATCCTCTTCTTCTCTTTCCTTCCACATTTCCCAGCATCACAGACTTCTCCGAAGAGTTGGGTCTTTGCATTATGTGCCAAGATAGATTGATGTACCCTCAATTGGAGACTGCACGCATAGACTTTTTCATGACAATCTGTCCCTAACCTGGTCCTTCAGGTCTTCCCATCGCCACTGTAATTGAGTCCATCCACCTTGCTGCTGGTCGTCCTCTTCTTCTTTCCTTCCACCCTTCCCACCATCAGAACCTTTTCCAGAGCGCTGGGTCGTCTCATAACGCGTCCGCAGTAGGATAATTTGAGCCTCGTCATTTGTGCTTGGAATGAGCAATCTGTATTGGTTTGACGGAAAACGGGGGCTCCTAAAACCCCCAATTTGGCTAGTAACCCATCGCATCTGGAAGGGCCGCGATCGGTACCAAGCAATCCCCCCTGACCCGCAGCTCGAAGCAGGAGTCCTTCCCGCCCGCGGGGAGCGCAACCTTCGCCGGAACGCGGCCGCCCCCCGGTTCCCCCACGTGGACCCGCATCCTCGACGGGCGCGGCGGCAAGAGCCAATGAGCCGCCTTCCCTCCGCTCCCGGAGTCCCCGGTTAGGAAAGAGCCAGGGGGCGGCCACGCCCTTTGAGGAGGCCGGGAACGAATCAGAGGAGAGGGGGCGTGGCCGGGTGGAATGTTGTGAAGGTGGGAGCGCAGCGCTGCTCGTTGAGGAGCGCGGGCGGGCGGCGAGGGGCCGGCGGCGCGGAAGGTGGACGGGTTGGTGGATGGATGGATGGATGGATGGGGCTCGCCCCGTTCTTGACCGTCGCAAGGGAGCCGGTGAGTGCGGAGCAATGCGGAATGTAATGGACTAAGAGGGAAGGGCGAACGGCAGCCCAGAAGCTCTTTGGTGCGCTAAGCGCGCTGCGGTGCCTTGCCCCGGGATCCCCGCCGTGTTTATTCGGGGAACCCTCTCTCTCTCCGTGTACTTGGGATCTCTGACTCCCGGAAGACTCGGATGATCCAGGGCAAGCGGGAAAGCCCAGAAAGCTCCTGTTCTCCGGCCAAAGGGAGAAAAGGGACAGGCGGATTGGGGGGCAAAAAAGATCGTAAAAACCTGCGCCGGGACAGAAATAACTTCGGAAAGGGCTGGGGACTCCCAGGAAGCGGGGAGCAAATTAAAGGGGTCCAAGAAAGACGCGGAGGTGATGCAGAGATCCTCAGGGAGGCTTGGGAGGACCTCCGGAAGGCTTCTGTGAAGGTCGAGAGTTAAGCTGGTTGAAACTCCTGGGTAGCTCAAAGAATAGTTATATTAATAAAATAGAGGGAAACCGCAGAAAAACGTTGGCTTGAAGATCATTGGTGGAGGAAGATTTGGGCTTACTTCTTTGGGAGCAGAGAAATGTCTCCGTCGGAAGGCACGCAGCGCCAAGAATCCAAGAAATTTGGGACTGCGAGCGTTTCTTTGAATTTGTTCAAGGGCCGAAGAAGACGCAGTCACCTGGTTCATCTGTTCCTTTAAAGCAAAAACTCAGATTGAAACCCAGCCGGAGTGGAAGAAAGGGAGATTCTCCACTAAGGATCAAGTCTCCAATGAGACTTTTATCTGTTACCTGTTGGATTGTCTGATCATCCCCTAGAGGTATGTGATAAGGGTGGCCAAATCAGATACCAGAACAAAAGAAAAATCCAACAGAGGCACAAACTGGAAGGGTGAGTTGATAAAATGACATCGTTTTTTTTTTAATCACCAGCGGAAGAAACATAGGGCAGTCTTTGAAGATTTAAAAAGGAGGGAAAAAAACAACACCACCAGGAAGTGGTAAGAGAAAAAATAGTAATCAAACTCAGGCTGTTTACACAGACTGAAATAAATATGGAGTAAACATTGTAGATGATAAAGGCTGTGTGGTTCAGAACCACACCAAATTGTTGGAACTGAAGAAGTTGTTAGAATCAGCTCTAACAAGAGAAACTGTGGAGAGGTGAATTTCAAGGCTAGGGTGGATCCCAAAATGGGGAAAGAAATTGGACCCCTAGAAATGGCCATCGGCAGCATTCTTAACATAGACTCCAGTTCTGAGGTTTGAGCTCCTGTTTCTCTCCAGTGAATATAATTCCACCTTGTGCCTGAATAAGTTCACTTTCTGGATTGCTGGATTGGTCAAACGGACTTCCTTTTCAAATAAGGATTTGGTGGGTTCTGTATGGACCTATGCAGGCCAGGAAAAAATACATGTTCATGACTCTCGTTGCCACGTGGCTTCTGCTCGTTTTGTTTGGAGGAGACCAAATAAGACACTTTGCCTTTTTCTCCAGCAAAAAAGTTGAAGTGCTGAAGACCTGGCCTTGCTGGGCAGACGGGTTTCTTCTCAAGAACTTTGCAGATTCTGAGGAGCTCCAGAGCAATGACAGGGGCCACAGTGACCGATCTCCCAAAAGCCGGCAGGAGTTGAGGTTGAGTGTTTACAAGAACAGCAGGTGCCGCATGGAGACTTGCTTTGATTTTTCCAAATGTAGGGAACACGGGTTCAAAGTTTTTGTTTACCCCCTGGAAGGAGGGGATCCTGTATCAGAAAGTTACCTCAAAATCATCACCTCCATTGAAGGATCACGTTATTACACCTCCAACCCTGATGAAGCCTGCCTGTTTGTTCTAAACATTGACACCCTGGATAGGGACCATCTCTCCGTGGAATATGTCCATAGCATCAACGAGAAAATCCAAGGTTTTCGGCTTTGGAATGATGGGCGAAATCATCTCATATTTAACTTGTATTCTGGCACGTGGCCTAATTACACTGAAGACTTGGGCTTTGACATTGGACAGGCTATTCTAGCCAAAGCCAGTTTTTATGTTGAGAACTTCCGGCCTGGTTTTGATATCTCCATCCCTTTGTTTTCGAAGGACCATCCCCAAAAAGGTGGGGAAAGAGGCTGGCTGTATCAGACTTCTCTCCCACCCAAGAAAAAGTATCTCTTGGTTTTTAAAGGGAAAAGGTACCTGACCGGCATTGGTTCTGACACCAGAAATGCTCTCCGCCACATCCATAATGGAAAAGATATTATTTCTCTGACCACGTGTAAGCATGGGAAAGACTGGGAGAAGCACAAGGACAAACGATGTGACAAAGATAATACCGAATATGAAAAGTAAGTAAACTCTTTTTCTCTCTGAAGTGCATCATGCAGCAAGGCAAAGTGAGGCACTAGGTTTTGGATAGCGTTAATCATTGTTTAATTGGCTGTGCCCCAAGTTCCAACTGCATAGGGTGCAATGTTTATTTTCAACCTCAGGTACTGAGATGTTTAGGGCAAGCTCTGCTTATAGCTCAAATGGGTTGCTAAGATGATTAGCTGTTGGGGTAAGGAAATTAGAGGAATCAGCAAATTTTTAAAAATGCAAATACTGTAGAGCAGTGTTTCTCAACCTTGACAAGTTTAAGATGCGTGGACTTCAACTCCCAGAATTCCTCAGCCAGGATGGATGGCTGGGGAATTCTGGGAGTTGAAGTCCACGCATCTTAAAGTTGCCAAGGTTGAGAAACACTGCTGTGGAGGTTCTACAGTTAAAAACTGGGATATAGGAAAGCCTTGTTTGTTGTATGCCCCTTATATCAGTTTTGCTTGAATGTCATTAAGACGTTTGCCCAAACTACTAGGGCTAAATTATCCTTGTCGTCTTTTCCACTTTCAGAGCCCAGGTCTCAAAAATGTGAAACGAAGGGTGTCTTTAAGCATATATAGAATATTTTCCTCTCAATACTGAATCCTTGCAGCCAGCTTTTATTTTTGTAGGATGGGAGACAAAGGCACAAGGGATAAATTTTCCCTCCCATCTAGTTCTGGGATTTGATGCCTCCACATTTCAGCTTGCAAATGTTAGTATTTCGGATGATTTACAGGGCTTAAGCAATATGCATTGTCTCCTGCAATATCTCTTAACTCAAGGTCAGAAGAGGTGGCTAATTCCTAACAACTAACTTTGAAGACTTCTGTGTGACTTTTAAGCATGCATGGAACATTTACAGCACTATTTGGCACTAATAAAATGATTGTGTTAGATGCATAGTGTTTCATGCTCAGTTCTGAAGGCAACAGCTGCCTTATAATCCACCACTAATCTGCCTGTTTGATTTATTGAAATTGACATACTTTGCAAATCATCTTCAGAAGGCAATTTTCTGGATGGGAAAGATAGCGCTGAGGGACTTTTCCAGGCAGTTCCTCATTATAACTCAGATAACCTAACCAAATCCGTTTCCATTTTCTTGTATGTGACTCATCGCTTACCAGAATTCAACTGTAAAGAAAATGTGATGAATCTTGTAATGGTTTCACCAATACACATTTGATAAGACTCAACCTAACGGGCCAGTTTACACATGCACAAGCATTGCTTATGACTCCTAGCCAGATATCTTAACTAGCTTAACTGCATGAATGTATTGAAAAAAGTGAGGGACATAAACATTCATTTTGCTTGATCTTTACTGGTTCAGTCTTACGTACATAATGGATCCACCCGTTTTATTAAAGCACAATTTATTTATTGGTAACAAAGCCTTTCAATGGCTAATATCAGATTTATGTTTCTGTATCTGTAGCTGTTGAATAAATTACCTTTCACTTGGTTCAGCCAGGGTTTCTCAACCAGGGTTCTGCGAGAGGCCACCAGGGGTTCCCTGAGAGACCATGATTTATTTCAAAAACTATTTCAAATTTGGGCAACTTCACATTAAAGAGCTAAGTTTCATTTCTGATTTTCAGTTCAAGAACGCTGTTAATGCATATATACAGGCCCACACATGAAACAATTATAATTTGGTAACTTCTGGCCTATATTTGAGCCTGAATGTGCAGGGGTTCCCCGAAGCCTGAAAAATATTTCAAGGGTTCCTCCAGGGTCAAAAGGTTGAGAAAGGCCATAACCCTTGTTATATAAACCACAGTGTTTGAGTTCATGCAAAATGCAGAGAAAAAACCAAACAAACCACAATTTGGCTCACCAAACCACTTAAGTCACGTTGGAGTGCATGTGCCAGCCATCCCTTTGTGTTTCAAACTCAGTGTGGATTTAGATAGTGTGTGTGATTCCTCTATTCCTGTTCGACAATAGTGCAGAAGTGTGGGTTTGTGAGTGTTTTGATGGTTGCCTGATAGGAATGGGATAACAGTCCAGGACAGAACATTTTGGTGTTGTAAGGAAAGCAACTGAGAAGAAATGATTTGGGGGTTTGAAATGCTGTTTGGGACGTATTCCAGTTTCTAGATACCATAGTGCTGATGTGTCATTCATGTCTATGTATGCAAGGGGGAATGGCTCAGTTGTGGAAGGTTCTGTCACATAAAGCAGGATTTATTAGAACAAGGGTCACTTTAGTACAGATAGTTCTTGACTTATGACCACAAGTGGGACCAGAACTTCTGTTTCTAAGCGAGGCAGTCATTAAGAGAGTCATGACCGATTTTACGACTTTTTGCCATGGTCGTTAAGCGAATCTGTGGTTGTTAAGTGAATCATGTGGTCCTTAAGTGAATCCAGCTTCCCCCATTGACTTGGCTTGTCGGAAGCCAGCTAGGAAGGTCACAAATGGAGATCACATGACCCCAGGACACTGCAACCATCGTAAATACATGCCGGTTGCCAAGTGCCTGAATTTTGATCATGTGACCTCAGGGACGCTGTGACAGTTGTAAGGATCGGTCATAAGTCACCATTTTCAGCACCATTGTAACTTTGAACGGTCACTAAACAAATGGTCCTAAGTCGAGAACTACCTGTACTGTAGTTTCTTCCTTCACTTCGCTGCTCTGTAGTACCTCTGTACTACTTCTTACTGCAAACATTCTGGGGTTTGCCAAACTGCCTTTTTTTCAATTGGAGTGATGAAACCGTATTTTAAAGTCCTGATTAGAAATCCAAGACTGCAAAAAGAATCAGACTATGCTCTGCAATCCTGGACTGGAGCTGGAAATTAAACCACCATTTCTTCCTTTGTATTTTGTAGTTTCTCATTATGTCAAAGGGTTTGCATTAAAGCGTGCAAGAAAACCAGTTGGGCAATATATTCTTAACTTTCTATTACCCTGAATTTCACAACAGTCATGAATGCTGGTATGTATGACCAGTTCTCTTGGGTGAAACCAACCTTATCTATTTTTCACCTTTTATTTCAACAATTAGGGCTAGTCCAAAGCTGACTGAAAATTCTTGATTCTATCTCACTTTAGCATATCATTAAATTGTTTCTACAAGTCCTTGGAAAATATGCACTTGGTAATTTGTTAATAGACTTGAGACATTCAATCTACTTTCTACATGATGGACCAGTAGTTTTGAAACTTTTTTCCAGTTAATGTTTATTTGGTTTCTTTACTTCTAAGACCTTAAATTCAGTTTTTTTTTTACTGTTGAATTTCTGTAAGTACATATAAATGCATTGTTTTCCTCACCCATCTATTTAGCTATGTCCAAGTTGTGTGTATAGTTTAACTTAATTTGGGTTGCTTCTGTTTTGCTTTGGAAAGGGCAAGGTTGGCCCTGAAAACAACTAATAAATAATTGGAATAAAATATTTACTAATTTCCTCTGACCGTAAACTATGCAAGGTACCTTTACAAGGCAACTTTTAAAACTAATTAATTGCATCAGTATAAATTGTCACCCTTGAATCAGATTCTTGAATCAATAGCCAAGTGGTTTTTCATAAAGCAACAGCCTACTAATTTAAATAAAAAAAAAACAAGTTCCTAGTTCTCATTGTGGTGCAAAGCAGTTTGTCAAATCAAAACCCATCTGTACACATATCAGTTATTGGTAATTTGAAATTGTATTTGAGTAAATAAGCTTTTCCCAGGTTTTTCCTGCAAACCTATCAAAGGCCAGGTCTGGCTCTTGCTCCCTGAGATTACAGCTACAGTATATGTGTGAAAATAGAGCAGTTTGACAATAAATACAGAGACCAAGCAGATATATCTGAACTCTGTGGCTGCAGCCCCCCAGTCCCATCCTTTGGCACAACCCATCATTGTTTAGGTTGGGTGAAGCTGCCCCAATGTAGTTTATTTGATAAGCCACCGTTGAGCAAATCATGGCTCACCGCAGTGCGTGAACCCATAGATTGCACTGAAGCCTGGGTACATAGGTAGATTTGCACTATTCATCATTTGTGGGGAAACCCCCTTCTCCGGTTCTTTTGCCTTCTACTTCCTTGGGGTTGCATTTTCCTGCCCAAAGAGGCTGCAATCAGTTAATTTTCAAGGAAGCTTCATATCTTGGATCTCCTGTGGAGTGTGAAACCAACCAGATGAGATGATGCCTCTGTCAGAGCAGCAGAAAGGCTGCCAAATTTGTCTACTGCTGTGTGCGTATGTTTGAAAGATCCCCTTTGCTTGCTGCGTCACAGCCCAGGAGCTGGTCTCAGCAAGGTTCCCAGTTGTGTGGCTTCTTAGCAACCATCAGCAAGGACGTTTGGGGCAGCACCACTCAGCTGGAAGGAATCTGCTGGCTTGGGAAGAACGGCCTTGTGTGCGTTGACAGAGGCCTACAGCTGTCTGTCATTAGTCGTGCAGAACTGGATCAAAAAGGAGCAGTTTGCAATGATGCCATTTCACGAGATGTGGAAAAACGGAGGCAGATACAGGTGCTGGGTGGATCCATCGGGAAGTTTACCCGTACAAGCTGTGGTGGGAATGAGAACCAAACTAGGAAATCTTGTGGCAGTGTCAGCTGTAGGCTAATACTGGTATGAGGGATACTGTACCATTTTGACTTGCAAGATCAAATGCTAAAATGCACAGCTTAGAACAGTGTTTCTCAACCTTGGCCATTTTACCACGCGTGGACTTCAACTCCCAGAATTCCCTAGCCAGCATGGCTGGCTGGGGAATTCTGGGAGTTGAAGTCCATGCATGGTAAAGTGGCCAAAGTTGAGAAACACTGGTTTATACCACAATCTGTTTGATCTCTAGCAACCTGAGAACTAACCACTCCATTTGATAAACAACTCTTCTGGATATGGAGGTGAAATCTGGAGGTCCAGAAAATGACGCATAGGAATGCAACAGTAGGGAATTACAAGCTACAGTTGAAGCGCAGTTGTGGATGAATAAATATTGGAAGGAAAAAGGCCAGCACGGTAAGACTGGAGAATGAGCAGCCTTTTTGAAAGCTAATTGTTTGTCCTATCATTGTAAAGGAATTTAAAAGTACCCTTAAGGAAGGAATGAAATTGATGTTAAGGAAGGACTTGGACAAGTCCAGAGATTGAAGAAAGTGTGAGAAAGAAACTCAAAATAATCCCGCCTTGATTTTGCTTAGAATAAGCTGGGACGGACAGAAATATGAATGGGCTTTCAGGATTCTGTTCTTATATCCTACTATAATAAAGCAGCATTCCTAGAATCCTGCAGTGTCTGTTCCTTGACCGGGCCTACCTCAAAGGGCTGACAGTTATGACCTTGCCTCCCTATCAGACCTATTAACTTAGCCTTCCTCCATCTGATTTCTTCCAGATGTGCAAGGACTACAAGGCCAGGATCCCCACCTGGCATGGCCAGCATTGATTCAGTTTTGCTTTTTGCCTTTCTATCACGCTACTTCCCCTCTGTTGTTTAATTGCCCACCCCGACGACCACATAAACATCCTAAAGGTGTTCCAGGGCTCACCCTATGAATTCCTGTAGGGACAACCTGTAAGCTGGGGGAAAAAAATGACATGGTAAATATTTAGCCTGGACCATAAGGAAGGCTGAGAGAAGGAAGATCGATGCTTTTGAACTGTGGTGTTGGAGGAAAATTCTGAGAGTGCCTTGGACTGCAAGAAGATCAAACCAGTCCATCCTCCAGGAAATAAAGCCAGACTGCTCACTTGAGGGAATGATATTAAAGGCAAAACTGAAATACTTTGGCCACATAATGAGAAGACAGGACACCCTGGAGAAGATGCTGATGCTAGGGAGAGTGGAGGGCAAAAGGAAGAGGGGCCGACCAAGGGCAAGGTGGATGGATGATATTCTAGAGGTGACGGACTCGTCCCTGGGGGAGCTGGGGGTGTTGACGACCGACAGGAAGCTCCGGCGTGGGCTGGTCCGTGAAGTCACGAAGAGTCGGAAGCGACTAAATGAATAAACAACAACAAATATTTAGGAGAGACTTGCTTGGGTCCCTTTGAATATGGTCATTTACAAGAGAATATTGGGCATAATCTTAAAATGAATGCCCAGACAAGGTGGGGAAAAACAATGAAGTGCCAATTAGCAGCCATGAGTATTTTTAAAATCTTGCAAACAACAGATAAGACATTGCTGTGGATCTGGCAGCTATTTGATGACATATGCGGTGCATTCAAAAACAGCATTTCTGTTCATTTTGCAGCCTCACTGAGCATCTCAGCTCTTGGCAAAATGATTGCTCATCTCCTCTTTGCAATGACGCATCTTCGCCTTCTCTTGGGCCTTTCATGCAAAAATACACATATATGAAAAATGCAGCGCCAGACGTTCTTGGGCTTAATATACTGAGATATAAATCAAGATGCAGATTTTTTAGATTAATGAATTCATTTATTTTCTCAATATCCTTCCACTACCCCAGCAAAACATTTCTCACCTGTTTATCAGTATTTCTTTCCAGCCACAAACAAGATCCAGGGGAAGAGGAGGAAATGGTACATATATAAGAAAACAACTTAATCATTCCAGGACCCAAAGTGGACTCTTGATTTATTATTTTAATCTGTATCCCACTTTTTCTCTGAGGAATTCAGTTTGCACGTGCAGATAAAATGCATCCCACATTTTACCCTCACATTAAAATAGTGATGGGGTTCACACATTAGGCTAAGTCACGGTCTGTTTAACAATGTTTCTCAACCTTGGCAACTTTAAGATGTGTGGACTTCAACTCCCAGAATTCCCCAGCCAGCATGGTTGAGAAACACTGGTCTAAACGGTGTATTTTAGCATTTGATCTTGAAAGTCAAAATGGTACAGTATCCCTCACACCAGTATTAGCCTACAGCTGACGCCGCCACAAGATTTCCTAGCTTGGTCCTCATTCCCACCACAGCTCGGAGGGGTTAACTTCCCGATGGAACCATCCGGCACCTGTATCTGCCTCTGTTTTTCTACATCTTGTGAAATGGCATCAGTAGAAGGTTGAGAAACACTGACATAAACAACTCACTGCAGGCTCCTTGGCTATCAGTGAGGAGCTTCACTGGTTTACAAGAGAGCAGTTGGCTTGATGTATTTTGGGTGGGAAATGGACCCATTGCAGAGGTCTTGAATCCCATCCCTTTCTTCTCAATAAATGTTGCTCAGTCAAATGTGAGAATTGTGCATTGAACGAATTGCTTTAGGTTTTAGACAGCTGCCAAGGAGCCTGACACCAATCCTGAGATCTTAAGCATTTCTTGTCAACCTGCCTTGTTTCCCACTTAAAAGGCTAATGCAGCCACTGTGCATTTTCCTGATCTTTTTGCTTGCAAAAGTCCCTCTTTCCCCTGCTGATTTAAAGGAAGTGGATGGTATGGAGGCCGGCAGCCGTGGCAATCCGTGGTCCCTTGCGCTGCTTTGTGAACTGGGGTTTGCCCTAGCAGTTCAGCAATTTGTGTAGAGCTCTCTAGGTCTTCAAAAGAGTAGAAGTTACCTTTCCCCACTTTTTAAAATAGAGTCATGACAGTGTAGCCAGAGTAAATAAGTGGGAAAGAGTAATCATTATTCAGTAATAGGAGAGGTCTTCTGGAATTACTGGGGTGGGGGGAGAATTATTTCTGAATAGTCCCTGGTGAGTCTTCCTCCTACTAATTGTATTTCACTCGCAGATGCAGCCAAGGGTATTTCTTCTGCACCAGCTGGTTCCTCGAAAGGGAGAAACCCACCAGATTCGCTTACCTTCTGCCCAGCCACCTGCAGAAATCGGAATAAGGCTTAAAAGCAGCCATATGGCTCTTTAATGAAAACATCACTTCCAGTAGATTTGCTTTGGGATGTGTGCAAGACGCACGGTAGGAAGGCAGATGGAATCAGATCAAGATCCACAGATTGAATCGGACAAAGAGACAAGCAGGGGCGAGAGGAAGGTCTGATGGAAGGGGGCTAACCGCTGACCTCTCACTAGGTATTTCTGAGATGAGAGATTCTTGATGTCTAGTTTGCATCTTAATATAGTTGAGCCTCTTGTTGGGGGTGAGAGCAGAGAGAGATGAATTTCCCTCTGCTCTGTATGTGTGATCTCTCTCGGTTCTGGGGGATGAAAAGAAGCTCTGGAGACCTTGATGACTTATGCATCAAATAGCATTATTAAGTACTGTATTTATATATTGGGCATTTCAGTCTATTTAAGAGCACCCTCTCCTATTAGGATGCTCTCTAGAGGCTTGGGACTACAGTTCCTATAATTCTCACCTGGCGTGGCTGAGTATGATAAGTGTTGGAGTCCACCATATCCAGGGGCATCTGGTTGGGGGAAGGATAAGAACCAACTGCACATTTTTAGGGGTTACCGTCAGTTTAAACATCACATCTCTGTACAAAGCAGCAAGGATCTTGAACTGAAAATTCTCAGCATCTTCACCAAGATAATTTCTATGATTATTTCAAGGCAAGCTATGACTGGAATAAATCGGAGATGCACTGAGAGTGAAAATAGCCCTTGCTGTTTTTCAAAGGATGCAATTAAACTAAGAAAGGTGGATGTGCTTGTTCATAATCATCCTGAAGAAGGTATGCATAGCATCTAACTGTCTGAAGAGGGGGATTGTTGTGGAAGAAAGGAAGTACATGCTCTGGATGCAGAAATTGTCAGATATAATCTTTGGCATCTCCCTTATCAAAAGGATCCGATTCCAGATGCTGAGAAAGAAGCAGATTTTTGCTTAAGATTTGGGGGAGCTGCTGCCATTCAGAATTGTCAGTATATTTTGCTTTGCTTTAAAAAAATTAAAAAGAAACAGGTGAAATAAGCGGAGGTATTTATTTAGATATAGCTTTATTTTTAAATAGCTTTATTGTGTGCGTCTGCGTGTGTATAAAATCTGTTCAGTTGTGTCCAATTCTTGGAGATTGCCTGGACTAGTCCCTGTGGCTTTCTTGCCAGGTGTTTCAGAAGTGGTTGGCCATTGCCTCCTTCCTACCGCTGAGAGAGAGTGACTGGCCCAAGGACACTCAGTTGGCTGCTTGCCTAAGGTGGGACTAGAACTCATGTCTCCTGGTTTCTAGCCAGGTGCCTTCACCACTACACCAAACTGGCTCCCATCCATCTACCCACCCTCCCTCCCTCCCTCCCAAGTTGGATATCTGTGTCACTTTAAATACCATAATGGGGAAATCTCATTTTTAATGCTTCCCCATATTAAAAAAAAGTACATTGTTAATTAGGCCAGCATACCTGAGATAATTTTTTTAAAAGAAAATTCCGCTTCAGGTCTCTCCTTTTTGGAATAGAGAACTTTAGGCTGGGTTTGGTTGCATGCAAGGAGATTCCAGCTATGGTTCTTTAACGTCCTGCCTGAAGTAGCAAAGGGCATTCTGGTGCTGCTCCCACGCATTTCTGTAGATCCAGATTTGTTTGCTTAAAATTGAATTGAGAGGGCGGAGGGCTTGGGAGGAGTGCTATGCCGAGGGATTTTCCAAGGCCACCAAATCACATGATTCACCCTGCCTTTTTTTTTTTGCTGATTATCATATAAGAAGGCAGATGCATTGAACACACAAGATACTCAGGCAATTCAACTACAGTAGTGTTCCATCTCCAAACAGGAACTCGCTGATCTAGCCAGGCAAGGTGTACATAGCTGTGTAAACTCTGTGTCCCGTGAAATAAATAGACCAAATGAGATTTCCTGAGAATTTTGAAGTCATACAGAGTTAATTGAGTTTTATTTGGATCTTGCAACTCAAAGGCTGTTGCAAACAAGGGCCTGATGATGTTTGCTGGTGTGTATGTAAGAGGTATTAATGTGCGTGCTCCTCTCTGATAACCACACAGATAATTATTCTCTAACTTTGAAAATAGGTGCCAAAGACCTAATCTTTGACAGGCAAGTACAGAACCTGACCACAAACACAAAGAACAAGTCTCTACAGCCCTCCTCTGACTCCCATGACTGTGGCTGGAATGCTTTCATCCCTTGATTACACATTGCTGAACATGTGCGTGCTTTGAAAATTGTTTGGAAGAGATGCTTCAGAATACATGGGAGTGGGAGTGCTGCATCTCTTAAAAAATGCTGTGTCTCTTTTTCAGGCTCCTCCTCCTCCTTTGGAGAAAGAAAAAGACTTAGCTACTGTAATGAGTCACCATAAATACAGTTCATGAAAACTGTTGCAATGTTTCTCAAGTTTTCTCAAGTTCAGGCTGTAGTGAACATTTTTCTCTCTCTCCTGTATAATCTTAAGGGTATGCTGAAACTTCTTTCTGTTTCCCACTTGCACACAACCCAATCAGAAGTGGGGGTATTTTGGTAAACTTTGGGGGTTGGGCATCATATTTCTGAACTAGAATTAACTTGTTAGTATCAGAGACTACAGGTAGTCCTCATTTAACAACCATTCATTTAGTGACGGTTTGGACTTTCAACAGTGCTGAAAAAAATGACTTACAACCGGTAGTCACACTTACGACTGTCACAGCGTCCCCACAGACACATGATCATGATTTGGGCACTTGGCAGCCAGTTCGCATTTATGACCATTGCAGCATCCTGTGGTCATGTGATCGCCATTTTTGACTTTCCTGGCTGGCTCCTGGCAAGCAAAATCAATGGGGAACCATGTGATTCACTTAATGACCACATAGTTCACTTAACCCCTGCAATGATTCGCTTAACAACTGTTACAAAAAGGTAGTAAATTTGGGTTGGATTCACTTTATTTATTTATCAAATTTGTCACCGCCCATCTCCTCCCACTGGAGGGACTCTGGGCAGTTTACAACAAAATCCTCAATAAAACAATAAATATATGAAATACATTATAAAATTACATATTATTAATATTATAAATAAAAATAAAATCCAGATGGCTATATCTCATTCAGTCTTCACGTGGAAGGGGTACTTCAAGGCACTAGCCAACCCCAGGCATGACTCCTCTCCTCCCCAGGCCAGCTAGCGGAGCCAGGTCTTCAAGTCTCTCTGAAAGGCCAGGAGCGATGGGGCTAATCTCACCTCCGGGGGCAGAATGTTCCAGAGGGCGGGTGCCACTGCAGAGAAGTCCCGCCTTCTGGACCCCGCCAGATGGAATTCTCTTACCGATGGGGTCCTTAGCATGCCCTCTCTGCCAGATCAGGTGGGGCGGGTAGATGTAACTGTTGAGGTTTTCCTACTAACAGATTAAGACTGCTATTGTATCAAATCATTTTGGCCAGGTGAAGGGGTTGTATTAGATTGTCTCCTCTCACGTGCTTCATGCAAATAGCCTGGGGGAGGGGAGGAGCTGCCCGGACTTGTTCTTACTTCCTCTTTTTCCCTCTGCTGGAAATGTAGCTCAGCAAGGCTTGCTCCAAAGGGAGTTACGTACTTTAAATGTTTTGCTTTTGTTTTTGCTTTCTGTAAATAAATTATTTTTATAGAAATGCTTGGTGTGTGACTTTTTTGACCTCTCCTGGGCTAAAGGCTTTCCCAGCATCTGCCAACAGGTTATGGGCCCAGTAAACAACGCAGTAAAACCCAGAGAGAAAAGAGAGATCAACTCCACACCTCATGCACAATTTAAAGGCAGGTAGCAAAGACCTGTGAAGATTTTCTTTGGAGCCACCTGGAGATTTTCCAGCAACTGCCGGTCTACAGGACAAAGAAGCCAGCTGAGGTGACTTGCAAAAGAAGGAAGAAGCCATGGCTACCTCCCAGCCCTCAGCGATGCCTCTGGAGCACCTATCAGAGACCAACTATTTGAATTGGGCCCTGAAGATGGAGATGTATCTTCGCAGAGAGAATCTTTGGCTGCAAATTGGTGAGCAAAGCCCCCAAAATCCCAGTGCTGAATGGCTGAGACAGGATGAGCGGGCTAGAGCCACCATTATCCTGGGAGTTGAGGACAATCAGCTAGTCCACGTGCGAGGCATGCAGTCTGCAAAGCAACTTTGGGACGCTTTGAGAGACTTATATGTAAAGGCAACAGCAGGGAGTAAAGTTACTCTGACGAAAAAGCTGTACAGAGCCTACCTTGCAGAAGGAGATAGCCTTCCTGAGCACCTGCATTATATTCAGCAGCTGTTTGTTGAGTTGCAGGAGAGAGGAATAGAATTTACACCTCTCACAAAATCCTATATCCTCCTGTCCTCACTAAATGAAACATGGGACACGCTGATTTGTACCCTGGAGGCTTTGCCTGAAGCAGACCTCACCCCATCGTATGTTACACAGCGCTTACTCGCTGAATGGGAGAAGAGAGAGGAAAGATCCCCCCCCATCTCTTCTGGAAAGCTGCAAGACCAGAAAATGAGGGAAAAGAAGGGAAAGGAACCTGAGGCCACAGCACTAGCCAGCCAGCGATGCTTCACTTGTGGTTCAGCTGGACATTTGCAAAGAGACTGTGCCATGAGACCCAAGAGTAGAAAGACAGAGCAGAAGAACATAAGGGCAACACAGAAGAAGGCTCTTCAGACAACCCAAATTGCACAGGTTGCTGAGAAGGGTAATTCTGATGTATGGGTGTTAGATTCTGGGGCCAGTTGTCATTTATGTAATTGTAAAAGCTCTTTTGTGTCACTGTCTAAAACTGAAAGACAAAGTGTATCTTTGGCTGATGGGTCTGTGACCAAAATTATGGGACAAGGTGACTTGTATTTATCCTGCTTAGGAGAAACTGTAAAAGGTGTGTTGTATGTGCCAAATTTACAATCAAACCTTTTATCTGTGGCACAATTGGCTGCAACAGGGTATATCATAACATTTAAGAAAAATGGTTGTGAGATACGTAAAAATGGGAAATTGTGTGCTACTGGTATGTTAAAAGACTCCTTGTACATTGTGCAAAATGCAAGGAAGCCAAGCTGCAAGGCTGCAGTTGGCAACACACCATATCATGACCAATGTGTACACCTGATGCACAGGAGATTTGGTCATGCTAATTTCAAGTATATAGCACAAATGCCACAGCTGAGTGCTGACCTAAAGATAAAACCCTGTGATAAATACTTAGACTGTGTAGTTTGCAAAGAATGCAAAACACTAAAAGCTCCTGTGAGTAAGCACAGTGACAGAGTTACAACTAGACCTTTGGAAATTGTACACTCTGACATTATTGGTCCTTTTGCTCCAAGTCTTGGACAAGCAAGGTATGCAATGACCATCATTGATGATTTCTCAAGATACACATTTATCTACATCTTAAAACATAAAGATGAGGCATTTGAGAAATTTAAAAGTTTTGTGACATGGGCAAATGGAAAATTCCCTAGGCCTGTATCTGCACTCCAATGTGATAGAGGAGGAGAATACCTTTCTCACAAATTCAGAAGGTTCCTAGTGGAAAAAGGGATAGAACAAATTCTTTCTAACCCGTACACCCCTCAGCAAAATGGTGTTGCTGAAAGAAAGGGCAGAACCTTGCAAAATGCGATGGAATGCATGTTAAAAGATTCACGATTATGTTTTAAGTTCTGGGGAGAGGCTATATCGACTGCCACTTATGTTCAGAACAGGTTGTATAACTCTATGATTCAGGACACTCCATTCCATTTGTTTTATGGTGTGAAACCAAAGGTAAGCCATCTTAGAGTGTTTGGTAGCACTGCATGGGTTCACATTCCAAAACAGCAGAGAAGGAAAGGAGGCCCCACAACAAAGAAAGCCATCTTTGTTGGCTATGAACAAAGCCAGAGGAGCTACAGGTTCATAATGGGAGAGAAATTAATAATTAGCAAAAGCGCTTCTTTTGCTGAACAAAACTGGGGGAGATTAAATTCTAGCTCTCCAGTTGGACCACCACAAGAGAACAGCAAGGACTTGCTGATGGTGATCTTTTACCTGATGAGGACATTAAACCAGAAAAGCAAACTGAAGATCTGTCTGATGAGATAGATGCTTCTCAGGAAAGTGATAGGAGTCAAAATTTAAGCCCTGTATTACCTCGCAGATCTCAGAGGAGTAATAAAGGCGTTCCTCCACGTTTTCAGGCTGAAACAGTAAAGGCTTTTCACATATTCACAGAACCTGAGTCTTTAGAACAAGTGAATGCTTTACCACCAGAGATTGCACAAAATTGGCATTCTGCCATGCAACAGGAATTAGCATCCTTGAAAGAAAATAAAACATGGAAACTGGTAAATCTACCTCCCAATGAACGCTGTCTGGGTTGTAGGTGGGTTTTCAAACTGAAAAGGGATGCTGATGGCAAAATCCAAAAATATAAAGCAAGGTTGGTTGCAAAAGGGTTCACTCAAAGGAAAGATTTAGACTATGACAAGACTTTTGCATCAGTTACTAAAGGTGAATCAATTAGATTACTGTTAAAAGTTGCTGCACTCAAGGGAATGTCAGTTAACCACTATGACATTCAAACTGCATTTCTCTATGGTGATTTAGACCACAGATTATACATGCAGCAACCCCCTGGCTATGAAAAAGGGGAGAATCTAGTCTGTGAACTGCAGAAGTCAATCTATGGGTTAAAACAAGCTGCTAGATCCTGGAACCAAAAAGTAGATGAAAAACTGCAGAATTTTGGTTTTGAAAAAGGAAAAGCAGATCCCTGTGTATATATGAAGAAGGACAAACAAGGCTGTATGTATCTGTGCATTTATGTTGATGATTTGCTGCTGTTCACATCAACAGAAAAACAAAGGCTTGATTCTGAAGCCTGCATGAAAAGCCATTTCACATTAAAAAGCCTTGGAATTATAACAACCTAGGTTTGAAAAAAAAAAAAACAAAAACACAGGAAGAATGGTAACTTTCTGTTAAACCAAAGGGGAGATAATGGTAATGGTAATGTGAATGGAAAGACATATAAAGTCAGAGAAGATTGGTTTGCATCTTAATCTGTAGTGTAAAAAGGGGAGTGTTGAGGTTTTCCTACTAACAGATTAAGACTGCTATTGTATCAAATCATTTTGGCCAGGTGAAGGGGTTGTATTAGATTGTCTCCTCTCACGTGCTTCATGCAAATAGCCTGGGGGAGGGGAGGAGCTGCCCGGACTTGTTCTTACTTCCTCTTTTTCCCTCTGCTGGAAATGTAGCTCAGCAAGGCTTGCTCCAAAGGGAGCTACGTACTTTAAATGTTTTGCTTTTGTTTTTGCTTTCTGTAAATAAATTATTTTTATAGAAATGCTTGGTGTGTGACTTTTTTGACCTCTCCTGGGCTAAAGGCTTTCCCAGCATCTGCCAACAGTAACCGGGAAGAGGCGGTCCCTCAGTAACCTGGCCCCATGCCATGTAGGGCTTTAAAGGTGATAACCAACACCTTGAATTGGGCCCAGAAGCAAACTGGTACCCAGTGCAACTTGCATAGCAAAGGTGTTATATGTGCCCTTCTAGGGGCGCGACAAATAGCCCGTGCAGCTGCATTTTTGACCAGCTGAAGTTTCCGGATACTCTTCAAGGGTAGCCCCATGTAGAGCACATTGCAGTAGTCAATATGGGAGATAACAAGGGCATGAGTGACCGTTCAAAGGGCCTCCTGATCCAGGAAGGGGCGTAACTGGCGCACTTAATGACTGCTTCGCTTAGCAACCAAAATTCTGGTCCCAATTGTTGTTAAGCGAGGACTGCCTGTAAGCTCCATTTGGGAGCCAAGAGTTGGTAACCACCATATTTTCCCCATATCAATCTGAAAATTGTGCCATTTCATGGCATTTTGTGAGAAGGCGACACGGGATATGTCTACTTCTACTACAAAAAAAATGATAGTCACCAGTGGGGGCTGCCGAAATGCTTTGAAATAATGCATTTTAGCTTTAGGATGTTCTGTAGGGTTAAAATGCATTAGTATTTAGGAGAGACATGGAAAATGGGTGTGGAAATCTGATGATTGGCCCTTGTTTCTTGATTTGAAGCAGTTCAGTGCTGGAAGTTAAGGGAAGCAAAAGAGGTTTTGGTGAGACTGTGGACTGTTGCAAGACGATTGACCGGTGAAAGACAGGATACCCCCACACCCCTCATCTACCCCGGAACTAGAGAACGTGTGAGAATACCACATTCCAGTAATGACAATGTTGCTGAAATATTATTCCTCCTTTTAAAACGAAATTGATTCCTATCAGGTCCAGTGAGCAGTTGAAAAAAAAAACTGCAGAAGGGTTATTTTGTCTGATACTGTGTGTATGAATGCACAAAGAACTCTTTCGATAGATTCTTTTTCCTGACATAATTAGGTTGCAGTGCTGATGTGGATTCATCCATCGTGTGCAATGAGAGAATTTGCCAGGTCAGAGAATCCCACCTGAGTTTGCAAAATGCCATGTTCCTACTTTGCTTGTTCGACAAAGTAATAAATAATGCCATACTAATTCCCCCAGGATTAGGTTTTTGCCCCTTCAGCAATCTGCAAGTTATTTACTTACTTTGGATGTATGGGATCATTTGCATGGCCATTAGCATTTAATTTAGAAGAGGCTGTCAGTGATGGCCGCAGGGAACAAGAACCTGAGAAAGGTGTAGAAATAACATTTGGAACAACCTTTATCAGCCTGTACCACTGAAGACTTTAGGAAAAGTTTGGATTGGATGTTCAAATGCTTCCCCAAGGCAAGCACTGACATTTGGAATGCTAGCACATCAAAGAGAAACATTTTAGCCTATTGTGGTCCATGTCACGCTCTGATTGCTTCTTTCTCTTAACCTGAGGAATTACTGTGATTTCTTATTCTGAAATAAGACAGTTCTGTGCTACTTCGTGGCCTCTTCCTCCAGCAAGGTAGACTTAAACCTTGCAAACGACGTAGGCTTGTGGTACAGAATTCCCTCCTTATTTGGACTTGATTTGTGGCACTGTGCAGATACTTTGGAGGGGTCTCCAATTGAATGGAATATCATGTGCCCATGGTTTTCAAACTGCAGCATGGCACAAGGAATGTGCAGGGTCACTGGGGTGTTTTAAATTTTTACAATGTCCATTTGCTAAGCTGGGCTTTGCAATGTCCTATCTTCGCCAACACTAATGGTCCTGTGAACCAAGAAACCGTGGAAACCTCTGTCGTATACCATTCATGCGTATTTTGAATTCTAGCATCACCAGTTCAGAAAGATCAGGAGGCTAGTGATGGGAAAGTCTTCAGTGACACATTAGAATAAATAATCTTGGGTATAAAATAGCTTCCTGTAAATTCATCCACTTATCACACCATTCCCCTGGCATCTTTTCCATCATTCATGCAGATCATTGGCATTCAGGGCATGAGTAATGCTGCCATATAGACATAGACATAAGTTTTCCATCATCCCAGAGAAGTGAAGACTTAAGACATAGAGTCCTACAGACTTATCAGATGTCTTCCAACCTATGAGTCTTGAAAGCTGAATAAGTGAAAATGAGTAACGCTCTCATGCTCTGATCAGCCTAAATTTTCTGTAATCTTAATGGGCAAGATTATCAGGGCCAAGGCAAATATTTTCAGAGTAAAAAACATCGGGTACCTTCTAAAGACGCCCACTATGTGTATCTGGGGTTTTCACCAACTCAGAACTTTCCAGATATAATGAGACCATAACTCCTGTGAATTCTGGGAATTGTTGAGGACAAAAGATTCTGTACATCAGCTGACCTTAGTGTCCTTCCTGCCAACTTCTACCTCTCCAAAGAGTTCCCTTGCAAGAGATCTCTGTTGGAAGGTGTACAAGCAAAAGGGTTGAACAGAAAACAGTATTGTCCTGCATTTTTCACAGAATGGTTGTAAACAGTGATTATCCCTTCTTGCCCTTTCAAAAACACTGTCTGAGTCCACACAAGGCAATTAACTTGGTTACTTAATTAGTCCATTTTCTCACTTCACAGAATACCAACCCAGTAAGGGTTCTGATTTCATACAACATGCTGAAGCCACCCACTTGCACACAACAAATCAAACTGAGTGTGTTGTGTGAATGTACCCACTGGATCTTTAACTTCCTTGGATAATTATGTTATGCTAATGTAATCTCTATATTTTCTGTAGATCAGGGCTATGGAAATGTTTCTAGAATGGGTTTCACTTTAGAATGGTGTGTCACTACAGTGAAGAATAGGACAAAAGCTTTTATTTTAATCCACATTTAATTGCCTTTAAAGTTTAATTAATTAAATGCAAATAGTTCCTGAAATATTTAATTCCTTTGGTTACCTTGAGCTCATTAAAACATGGTAAGTTTTGGAGAAGGTTTGAGGGTAGGTCCAAGGCTTTGTAGAGCTGCTGCTGGGGATCATGGGTTGTGCCCCCTGCCTCTAGGGACTGGATGCTTTGTGGTCTGGGGTGCAACCAGGTAATTTTAGATCCTGGTCTATGTGTATATGAATGGAACTTTGCCTCTTCTTTTAAAGCTGTTTTTTCAGGTCACTCTAGTAACACATCAGGTTTGGAGAAGAAAAGCAAAAACGGTTCTCTCAGAAGTCAGATTAATAAGATTTTTTAGGAAGTCATTTGCAGTGATAACGCTGGAATTCTGGCAAGTAATTTTGCTTTCAAATGTGGAAATTATTTATAGGCAGTTCAAAGCGTTTAATTCTGGCTTTCTTCCTCCTGTGCTTTTGGTGTAATGGGGAGGGTTCTGGTCCCTTCTAAGAAGATGGGCGAGTCTGTCCTTGGGTTCTGTTTGCATAATGATTCCTAGCCATGTAATCAAAATGAGTGTGCTTGGATGATTGTTTAAGCTAGTGGCATCATCACCTCATGGCAGAAGCAACCCGTTGTGTGAAAAAATACTAGTGACTTTCTGTGCTGGTAAGAGGCATGGAGATGAAGTTATGTAAAGAAAAATAGATGGAGTTGAATATGATTAGCTGGGAAAACAAAGCTACCCTCATATATTAGAAGTCAGGCACATGGATGATGGATCATATGTGTTCTCTGTTGCTCCAAATTAATAGGGGCTGAACCAGTGAGAATAGTTTGCAAGAGAAAGGACTTGGGGTAAACTTTAGGAAGAACTGTTTGATAAAGCAAGCTATCCGATAGTGGAACAAACAATTTAGGAAGACATTAGAAATCTTCTTGGAGATGTTAAAGCTGGCTATCTACCTATCAGAGGTCCTATAGCCATGGATTTCTTATATTAACAGGAGATGGGACTAGATGATCTCTGAGGACATTTCTAACGATGTGATTCTGTAGTAATACTGCGAAGTAGTTGGTGACTCCAAATCAAATCTTTATTATGGTCCTAGACCAGCATAGGTGACTCCAAGTAACCATACAGTGAGAGGCAGTTTTCCTGGACAAGGAAGTTCTGCAGTTGACTTAGACTTGGGAATTGGTTGTTTGAACTTGGTTTCCTGTGAACAAAACCAACACGGGCCAACTGGTATGTTCCTTGTGTGTTGGGAATTCAATTCCCTGAATTGCCGACCAGCATGAGCATTAGCTTTTCTTGCCTGGGAATGTTGGGATTGATAGTCCTCACACATCTAAAGGATTAAGAGAAGAAAACCCTTAATACTTCTATCCTCAGCTGGGGGATAGAAGTATTTGCTTTGCTTCTTGTCTCTCTTCTTAAAAGGCAGCCTAGATTTTTTTTTTAAGTCTCCTTGGGGCTTGTTGTGGTTCTGAAAGAATTTGAGGCCCTTCTTCCTTTCAGTTAAAAGTGCATGAAAAGTCAAAGCTGGTTTAGCAACCGTTGCTGCTGCCGCCGTCGTTCTTATTTGAAGTTGGGCAAGGCTTTGGATTGAGCCACAAATCACAGGAACACACTGGGGCAGAATACTCCCCCTGGAAAATTAAGTCTTGCAAAAACCAAGCCCTTGCACTGTTAGACAGAATGCCCTCTAAACTGAGCCATGATCTCTGTATGGAGAGAAAGATATTTCATCGTGTGAACTTCATCTTGGCACAGGGGTTGATTATATTTGGATTCAAGGACCCATGTTGTAAACCATTATTGTTGTTGTTGTTGTTGTTGTTATTATGGTTGGTTGCACAGTCAGCTGGATGTTGAGACTGGATCTGGCATTTTTGTCCACCTATCAAGTCCTTCCCAAGGACCTGGGACAGGCAGATGTTGTTGTTTAATAATATTAAAGGTATCATCGCAGGATGTAAGCTGCCCAAGTAAAGCTGCCTTTTGCCATTGACCGATGGCGATTTTGTCGATGCCGATGGTGTTCAAGGGGTGCTCCAGAAGTTTTGGGATTGCACCCAAGGCGCCTATTACTATTGGTACTATCTTTGCTTTCTTTGCCTCAGTTGTTCTATTTGCAGGTTTTATATTTTGTGATTTTCTCCAGTTCTTTCTCTTCTCTTTGGCTATCTCCAAGTATTATCATTATCATCATTATCATTATCACCACAAACTACTATGGTCCATCAGAGTTGGAGAGCCAACTGCCAAAAGGCTGAAGTTTCAGCAGTTATAAGAGAAGTTCAGCAAGTAAAGCACTTAGCTTTTATCTACAAGAAAAATGTCCCTAGTTGATTTTGTGCTTGTCGAACATCTATTAAAAGCAACAAAGCTCTGCGAGGGGCAGATGGAAGACGGCAGGGGTGGTGAAGAAGAAACAGGCAATGCTAGTTTGGAGTATGCATTCGTTTGTAACAGGAAGAGTCCTGGTATGTTCCAGTTTATCATTGTTCCATTTAAGAATGAACATGGTTGACCAGTGGGGTTGCAGTAATAACTACCCACAGATTATTACAGAATATACCACAAAAACAGTCAAGCCATGCTAAAATGAGGTTGGGTAGGCTTGTTCAGAGCCAGTCTGGTCTAGAGGTTAAGGCAACGGGCTAGAAACCAGGAGTCTGTGAGTTCTAGTCCCGCCTGAGGCATGAAAGCCGGCTGGGTGACCTTGGGCCAGTAGCTCTCTCTCAACCCAAGAGCCAATCAGGCTTGGTATGAGAGTTCTAGTCCCGCCTTAGGCAGGAAAGCCGGCTGGGTGACCTTGGCCAGTCCCTCTCTCTCAGCCCAGCCCACCTCACAGGGTTCTTGTTGTGGGGAAGATAGGAGGAGGAAGGAGTATTAGGTATGTTTGCCACCTTTAGTTATTTGTAAAAATAATAAAGGCAGGATATAAAATAAAAATAAAATTTAATTTTTTAAAAAAAATAGTAGGAAACCATTTGAACATTGAGTGAACTGGGCCATTGTGTTATGCATAATATCGTTTCTTTGCATGGTGTGGCTAGTTATGTGAATTGTAGTTTATTACCCTGGGTTTAGCCAGTGGTACAAATTCCTATGCTGAAGCTTTACAATCCTCCTCCTTTGAAAGAAAATTTGAAAATCAAATTCGCCTTCCTGATGAGGTTTCACTCTTAGCCCTTGTGAGGGAACAGAATGGTTGGGTGTTAGAATTTCTTATTTATTTTATTTTATTTTATTCCATTTCTACCCACCTGACTCCCAGTGACTCTTGTTGCTCATCCAGTCCTAAATTCCTGTGTGTGGCCCATGGGGTCCTTGACTGAAGTCAAATCCCCTTTCAAGTGGGTCTTCTTTTTCTCTTGCACATGAAGCCCCATAGATCAGACTTGGACAGGCTGGGAGCAGCTCCAGCCAAAAACTCCCAAGGAGGATGCTGAAAGAAATCTGGGCTGGCTGTGCCAACCATGTAGCTAATTCACTGCAAGCAAGCTGGGACAATTGTGGTAGTGTATGTGGGGCAAAGAACTGGCAGTTTCAGGGATCGCTGGATGCTCTCCAGCCACCTGACACTTGTTCTCCATCCAGTCCCAGGCTGTTTGCTGTGTCTGTCCACAGCTGCCTTGATCTCACCCAGGCTTTGCCAGCTGCACTGCCCTGTTCAGCTCGTCCCAGTCCTGTGCCCACGTCTGTAAATGCCTCGTGTTTGGAATTAACTAAAATGATGCAATTTCCCCCCAACCTACCCTCATTTTAAAAAGATGTCCATTTGTGAGTGTGTGTTTTTGTCTCTGAGGCTAAACTCTTTTTTGACATAGGCTCTGAATTTCCTACCTTCTAACTGTGTTCACACAATGCCGTTAACCAGGTCTGTTACAAATCTGGGGGCTGCCTTAAATCAACAGAGAAACTAGTTTTTGTTTATGGCAGCGGTGCCCAAACTCTTCCGCTCATCGACCCCTTCATGAAGTTTCAGATTGTTCGTTGACCCCCAAACATTTTGTTGTTTATTCGTTTAGTCGCTTCCGACTCTTCGTGACTTCATGGACCAGCCCACGCCAGAGCTTCCTGTCAGTCATCAACACCCCCAGCTCCCTCAGGGACGATTCCGTCACCTCTAGAATATCATCCATCCACCTTGCCCTTGGTCGGCCCCTCTTCCTTTTGCCTTCCACTCTCCCTAGCATCAGCATCTTCTCCAGGGTGTCCTGTCTTCTCATTATGTGGCCAAAGTATTTCAGTTTGGCCTTTAATATCATTCCCTCAAGTGAGCAGTCTGGCTTTATTTCCTGGAGGATGGACTGGTTTGATCTTCGTGCAGTCCAAGGCACTCTCAGAATTTTCCTCCAACACCACAGTTCAAAAGCATCGATCTTCCTTCGCTCAGCCTTCCTTATGGTCCAGCTCTCGCAGCCATATGTTACTACGGGGAACACCATTGCTTTAACTATGCGGACCTTTGTTGTCAGTGTGATGTCTCTGCTCTTAACTATTTTATCGAGATTTGTCATTGCTCTTCTCCCAAGGATTAAGCGTCTTCTGATTTCCTGACTGCAGTCAGCATCTGCAGTAATCTTCGCACCTAGGAATACAAAGTCTTTCACTGCTTCTACATTTTCTCCCTCTATTTGCCAGTTATCAATCAAGCTGGTTGCCATAATCTTGGTTTTTTTGAGGTTTAGCTGCAAACCAGCTTTTGCACTTTCTTCTTTCACCTTCATCATAAGCCTCCTCAGTTCCTCTTCACTTTCAGCCATCAAAGTGGTATCATCTGCATATCTGAGATTGTTAATGTTTCTTCCAGAGATTTTAACTCCAGCCTTGGATTCCTCAAGGCCAGCTTGTCGCATGATGTGTTCTGCGTACAAGTTGAATAGGTAGGGTGAGAGGATACAGCCCTGCCGTACTCCTTTCCCAATCTTAAACCAGTCTGTTGTTCCGTGGTCTGTTCTTACTGTTGCTACTTGGTCGTTATACAGATTCTTCAGGAGGCATACAAGATGACTTGGTATCCCCATACCACTAAGAACTTGCCACAATTTGTTATGGTCCACACAGTCAAAGGCTTTAGAATAGTCAATAAAACAGAAATAGATGTTTTTCTGAAACTCCCTGGCTTTTTCCATTATCCAGCGGATATTGGCAATTTGGTCTCTAGTTCCTCTGCCTTTTCTAAACCCAGCTTGTACATCTGGCAATTCTCGCTCCATGAACTGCTGAAGTCTACCTTGCAGGATCTTGAGCATTACCTTACTGGCATGTGAAATGAGTGCCACTGTTCGATAGTTTGAACATTCTTTAGTGTTTCCCTTTTTTGGTATGGGGATATAAGTTGATTTTTTCCAGTCTGATGGCCATTCTTGTGTTTTCCAAATTTGCTGGCATATAGCATGCATTACCTTGACAGCATCATCTTGCAAGATTTTGAACAGTTCAGCTGGGATGCCGTCGTCTCCTGCTGCCTTGTTATTAGCAATGCTTCTTAAGGCCCACTCAACCTCACTCTTCAGGATGTCTGGCTCTAGCTCACTGACCACACCGTCAAAGCTATCCCCGATATTGTTATCCTTCCTATACAGGTCTTCTGTATATTCTTGCCACCTTTTCTTGATCTCTTCTTCTTCTGTTAGGTCCTTGCCATCTTTGTTTTTGATCATACCCATTTTTGCCTGGAATTTACCTCCGATGTTTCTAATTTTCTGGAAGAGGTCTCTTGTCCTTCCTATTCTATTGTCTTCTTCCACTTCCGCGCATTGCTTGTTTAAAAATAATTCCTGATCTCTTCTGGCTAACCTCTGGAATTTTGCATTTAATTGGGCATATCTCCCCCTATCACTGTTGCCTTTTGCTTTCCTTTCTTGGGCTACTTCTAGTGTCTCAGCAGACAGCCATTTTGCCTTCTTGGTTTTCTCTTTCTTTGGGATGTATTTTGTTGCTGCCTCCTGAACAATGCTGCCAACTTCTGTCCAGAGTTCTTCCGGGACCCTATCTACTAAGTCCAGTCCCTTAAATCTATTCTTCACCTCCACTGCATATTCCTTAGGAATATTAGTGAGCTCATATCTAGCTGATCTGTGGGTCTTCCCTAATCTCTTTAGTCTGATCCTAAATTGTGCAAGAAGAAGTTCGTGATCTGAACTACAGTCAGCTCCAGGCCTTGTTTTTACTGACTGTACAGATGTCCGCCACCTTTGGCTGCAAAGGATGTAATCAATCTGATTTCGGTGTTGTCCATCTGGTGAAGTCCATGTATAAAGCCGTCTCTTAGGTTGTTGGAAGAGAGTGTTTGTTATGCAGAGTGAATTGTCTTGGCAAAATTCTATCAGCCTATGTCCTGCTTCATTTTGTTCTCCCAGGCCATACTTACCTGTAATTCGAGGTGTCATTTGACTGCCCACCTTAGCATTCCAGTCTCCTGTGATGAAAATAACATCTCTTTTAGGCGTGTTGTCCAGTAGGTGCTGCAGATCCTCATAGAACTGCTCTACTTCAGCTTCTTCAGCATTTGTGGTTGGGGCGTATATTTGGATCACTGTGATGTTAGATGGCTTGCCCTGAATTCGAATTGAGATCATTCTGTCGTTTTTTGGGTTGTATCCAAGCACTGCTTTAGCCACTTTACTATTAATTATGAAGGCTACTCCATTTCTTCTGTGGTCCTCTTGTCCGCAGTAGTAGATCTGGTAGTCATTTGATGTGAAGTGGCCCATTCCAGTCCATTTCAGTTCACTGACGCCCAAAATGTCTATCTTTAATCTTGACATCTCACCAATAACCACATCCAATTTGCCCTGGCTCATAGATCTTACATTCCAGGTTCCAATGGTGTGTTGATCCTTAGAACATCGGATTCGCCGTTCACCACCAGCACCATCGGCCGCTAGCCGTCCTTTCGGCTTTGAGCTAGCTGCGTCATCACGTCTGGGGCTAGTTGAGCTCATCCTCTGTTCCTCCCCAGTAGCATTTTGACCATCTTCCGACCTGGGGGTCTCACCTTCCAATGGTATACCGACATATCTCTGGTTGTACTGATCCATTTAGTTTTCACGGCAAGAATACTGGGGTGGGTTGCCATTACCTTCCCCAGGGATCGCATTTAGTCTGACCTCTCTGTCATGACCTTCCCGTCTTGGGTGGCCCTTCACGGTTTAGCTCATGGCATCATTGAGGTGCTCAAGCTCCAGCACCACGACAAGGTAACGATCCTTTGCTGAAGCCCAAACATTTACTATAGGAAAATAATTTAATAAATACTGCTTTAACTAATACTACTACTAATAATAATAATGATGGACCTCTTGGATAGTCCTATGGACCCTTGGGGATCTATAGTGACCCCTTTGGGCAGCCCTGGTTTATGGCTTGGTGCGTGATGTGAACCTGTGCTGTTTGGTTAGTCTATGGTGCACTGCATAGGTCCATTCATTGAACAGGGCACGCTTGTTAACACAATCTGTTTAAATACAGAGGTTAAAGAGGTTGTCACGAACTTCTTAGCATGTTAAAAGTGGGAAATTGCTTTTTTCTCAGCCAGACAATTTTGTTTGCACTAAATATTTCTCTTACAGCAGTCTTCTACAGCCCTCCAGATATTACACCAGGCAGATTGCCTGTTGGTTGAGAATTTTGAACACTGTAATTCCAATACATTTGGAAGACATCAGATCAGCGAGTCTTGCTTTGTAGGACTACTGTTAGAACTGGGTGTGAAGTATTTTGAACACTTGAAAGTACCATGGAAATTCACGTACTGATTAATTTATAAAAGCATTTATATTTCATCCTTCTGGTATGTGTGTAACACTCAAGGCATCTAAGAACTCAAAAGCTAAAAGCATTTTAAAAATGAGCAAGGGAAGAACAATGACAGGGTAAGGCCATAGGATAGAGCTGTACCAAGTGTTCAGAGCAAAGTGCATATACCATGCATGCTCAGACAGCCAGGAGCAGCTTCTGAAGAACCCATGCAAATCCCACAAAAGATGCAGCTGCTATGATTGAAACAGAACTATCATTATGTGAAGACCCAGCACCCTTGAGAAGTCCATAATGCAGGGAAAGATGGAAGGAAGGAGACCAGGATGAACAGCTGCAAGGTGGATTGACTTGATTATAGCAGTGATGGGTGCACTGTTGAAAGACCTGAAGGGCCAGGTTAGAAACAGAAAAAACTAGAGAAGATTTCTCTATGTGGTTGCTAAGAGTTGACACCGACCGGATAGCATGTAATCAATTTTATTTGTGTTCCCAGGTGCTGTGAATCGCTTCTTCTGAAAGCTGTGCACAGCTCATTAGATAATAGATAAAAAGAGACAGGAAGTGTCCACACAGTGTCTTGAGGCTGTTAGGGGAAAGACTTCAGATTCTTGGCTGGGGAATTCTGGGAGTTGAAGTCCACACATCTTTAAAGCTGCTGAGGTTAAGAAACACTGTTTTAAATTACCTTCACAAGTCTGGCCACGTACTGTACCCCGGTATCCAGATAAGGCTTGGCAACATGTCCATGCCCTAAAACAATGAAAACCATTTGGCAGATTTCTACCCCATAACTTGTCACTATCAAACAAAAATAATTTTATTTTAATGAAAAAAGAAGGGGAAGAACACAAAGATGAATCAGAAAGTTAAAAAAAGTAGGAGTGTTGGGAATTCAAAATGAGATTGCCCTTCTTCGTTTAATTTACTTTTTGCTTAGTTCCATTTGTTTCCCTTGATCCTGCTTCCACTTTCCTTCCCATCTCTGGTTGTCTCCTTTGTATCACTTTCCAGATTGGCATGGTGCCTTTTTCCTGTCCTTTGTCCTTTATCATGTATAAGAATATCACAACTTTGCATAACATATTGATTTCCAGGGCTTGCACATAATTGTAACCACATTTGAATTGACATAGCAAAGAGAGGACCTGGATACGGATTTTTGTGGCGTAAGAAAATGCCTCAGATTTGCAGCCGAGCAAAACTAGCTCTTAGCTGGTTGGAGAGACTGAGGTGTGAAGCCACTGTTCAACTCCTACATTCCAAACACGGTCTGGACAAGCTGGTGGTCCACCCAGCAAACGTTGGCAAATTGGCAACTTTAGAGAAGTAGTGTGAGATTACAGAGGGGGGTGGAGAGTTGAGCTCAACAATCTGTTCAGCCTTAACTTTCTCTTGAAGTTTTGTACCAGAAGGTGGTCTAGCTCCCCACTAAAGTGGAGAGAACCCGTCCACACTGGATCACACTAGCTTCTTTGTGCTCTCTGCCCTGCTCTGCTGCTGACTGGTGGAGCACACAAGTTGATGTGTCCAAACGGAACACAAATATTGGGTTTTCCACTGTGGTTACGGGCACCCTGCAGTGCATTTATGTCTCCGTTTATAGCTTTCACAAAGATCTCTTTCATCCCACTGCACTTCGTGAAGGCTGTGGGCAGCTGCTAGGTTCCAGGCTCCCAAAGGCAAGATGTGGAACCAGAAACTTTCTTCCATGAAACTGGGGAAAATATTGGAGGAACAAGCATAAGGGGAGAATTTCATCTGGTCCACACTTGTAAGTCAACCCATCTAATTATCCTTCAGTTTCCAGCAGCTTCGGCCAGCCGTGACCGGATACGAGGAATGATGTGGGCTGTACTTCAGCAACGTTTGGGGAGCAACAGATTTTTCATCTTTATCTCATAATCCTAAATAATTACTTTGTGTGAAAAATATATTCCCCAAGCAACTGAGAACATGGCTTCTTTTATTGAAGGAGACGTTTCTTAAAGTCTGTTATTGCGTTCTAGGAGATCTATTATGTGCCACAGGTGAATTTACTTAACACATTGTGGTCACAGTCTCCTTGAATATTTTATATGAGGCGTGTTAGCCAGCAGGTGCATGTTTTGTAGAAAACAAAATATATGGTCTGTGGTAGAACATCTCAGAAATTCTGGGCCTAATAGGAAAAAAAAAGGGGGGGGGGCAAAGGAACCCACATAGCCTTTCAAAATCCTGCACCAAATTTATGGCCAGATGCAGGTAGTCCTTGCTTAATGACCACAATTGGGACCAGAATTTTGGTTGCTAAGCGCAGTGGTCATTAAGTGAATCTGAGCCAATTTTACAACCTTTTTTGCAGCAGTTGTTAAGCGAATCACCGCAGGCTTTAAGCAAACTGCATGGCCATTAAGTGAATCATGCGGTTCCCCATTGATTTTGCTTGCCAGAAGCTGGCTGGGAATGTCAAAAATGGCAATCACGTGACCACGTGATGCTGCAACTGTCATAAATGCGAACTGGTTGCCAAGTGCCCAAATTGTGATCATGTGACCATAGGGACACTGTGATGGTCATAAGTGTGAGGACAGGTCATAAGTTGGTTTTTCCAACACCGTTGTTAATCCAAGCTGTCATTAAACGAATGGTTGTTAAGCAAGGACTACCTGTAAATTGAATGGCCAGGATGTCCCAATTTCTCCAGAGGCAACAGAAATTCTCCAGTAATTTCTCATGGGAAACCAAAACACTGCTGCTGCGAAAGGTCCTTCAGAAGAGTTCCTTCTAATGTCTTCTGTTTGACCAGTCCTTCCCTCTCAGCACAATCTATCTCACGGCTTTGTTGTTGTGGGGAAAAATAGGAAAAGGGAACGCAGTGGATGGCCCCTGAGCTCCTGAACCAGTCAGTCAGTCAAGTTAAATAACTAAATGGCAGTGTAGGAAACCAGGAAAGTTGCAGATTGCCAGAGAAATGATTATACAACGAAAGACAGGACATTCACTTCATGCATATCCCTTGGCCTCTTCTTCACCGAATCGTGCAAGTCTATTATGCTTCCTGCAGAAGAATGACCAGAATTCTTTTCTTCTTTGAAGGAAATGAGAGCTGGTAAGAAAAAATACAGGAGGACGTCTTGGAATGAGCATTTGAGTTCCAACAGATTTAGAAGGGCCAGATTGGGAAAGCCTTGGCTATTTTTTAAAGCTGTCCATGGATAAGGACCACAGCTTCCCATACCAGCAGAGGCCTTGCCCTGCATGGAAGATAGTGGGTGCCTACTTGAAAATAGTCCTTTCAGTCATAGCCTCAAATTTATGGAATATCCTCTCCAGAGCGAGCTTCCTGGCACCTCCCTTATTATCCTTTTCTGCATTTTGTGAGGATCTTTCCACTTTCTCAGGCCTTTCATTCATCTTATTTTTTTGGCTGCTACACTGTTTTGGGGAGCTTGTATCTCTACGATCGTTTTAGCTTTTAATATGCCTCTTTTAGCTTCTGCTGCTTTTTCAACAGTTGCTGCCCTGACTCCCCCACCCCAATTTGTTTTATGCTGTTCTTCCTTTGATTTGACATGGATTTTAACTTTTTGCTTTATGGTTGAGTTCTCTGGTGGCTAATAAATCCCTGGAAGTAAGAAATGAGAATTTATGGGCATATCTCAAAGCTGACTGAAGCGGGAGCCACTGTCGGCTGTGTGCAAAAACACCTTTGCTCCTATTTGCGAGTCAGACAGCGGGAGGCCTGATAGCAAAATTATCTTGTGCAAATCCTGAGGGAAATCATCCCGATTACAAAGGTGTTTTGTGCTTTCTCGTCCTCTCATTACTTAGGACGTTCGTACATGTGTGGTGAGGGAAAAGTCAGCCTCTTTAACAGAATGGAGTGGAAATTTCTGTCCTCCACCAGGGTCAGTTTTGGCACACAAGGCTTTCTGTGTCAGGCCCTCGCCAGGCCCCGAATCCCCCCTTTGCCCCATGCTGTGCTTAGATACATGCTAGAAGGGCACATGAAACGGACCCACTTCAGATTGAGCCTGAGGTGGCTCTACGTTCTGAGGAATTTCTCAGTGGAAACGGAAAAAAACCCAGAAAGTCTGGTTTCAGAGGCTCTAAAGGATGTTCAGTATAAACCCATCATAGTACAAATGTCGTGGCAGGAGAGGATGTGATTGGCTTGGAAGCATGGTGATGATAATTCAACACAGCTGGAGGGCAAACTTGCTCGGCTAAGCAAAGTTGGATCTGGTTAGTATTTGGATGGGAGACCACTGGGAAATCCAAAGCCCAGCATGCCCATCTGTAATGAGAAGGGATTCATTTTGTTTGTTCCCCAAAGTCCCATCCAGTTAGACAATTCTGCTTATAAACTAAGGGAAAAGAACAAGAGCAATGAGCGACTGCAACTCCTTTGTAAAATTTTTGTTTCCTCTTTTCCCAGGTTTGATTATCAGGAGCTTTTGCACAACTCTACCTTTTGTATCATCCCCCGAGGGAGACGTTTGGGATCCTTCCGGTTCCTGGAGGCTTTGCAGGTACATTATTATTTTTATTGTTATTAGATTTTTATCCTACCTTTTATATATAACTCAAGGCGGCGAACATACCTGATACTCCTTCCTCCTCCTATTTTCTCCACAACAACAACCCTGTGAGGTGAGTTGGGCTGAGAGAGAGGGACTGGCCCAAGGTCACCCAGCAAGCTTTCATACCTAAGGCAGGTCTAGAACTCACAGACTCCTGGTTTTGCAAACTGGCTCTCCATCACAGGCTTGAATTGTTTTAAAAGTTATTTCTACTTCTTGTATACACACACATGCACACGCACACACACACACACACAGAGTAACAATACAATGGAGACTTTAATATTAAGTAAACAGTTTAAGATTGAAACCTCTATTCTACAACAAATACTTTGATGTGCGTCATAGTGGTTCTTTTTTCAACGTTACACTGTCAGGCCCAGCCCAAGGACAATGAAGAGTCAGTCCATTCAAACTCCAGTTCTTTATTTGCTCACACCCTATAGATGGAATCTTACCAGACTAAAGCTACCCTAGCTAACCTCAGGAGAAATAATCCGGGAGACTCTAGGGCAGGTCTATCCTGGACCTCTTAGTCTTCCCACCACTGTACCTCCGCTTATCTCCTCCACCTCCTTGGAATGTGCTCCCTCCCTCCTGAGAACCAGCAGCACTGCTGAAATCCACATCTACTCAACTTTGGATGAAAAAGCCAAATCCTTTTATGCTTGTAATGCTGACATCCTAAATTGTAATTAATACTGATAGAATATTTTTCTTTCCCTTCTCTCTTCTTAGTACTCTAAGCTATCTAAATAATAGAATGTTAATAATCTTTAATCATATTATACAAACATCCCTGTACTGGAACAACACAGTGTATCAAGATTTATAACAACAAAATAAAGTGGAGGAGGAGGAGGAGGAGATTTCTACTTCTTGAGAACTGTCTTTCCAAACTCGTTCCAGTTTTCCAGAGCCCCCCTCCCATTTCCCCAGTAGGTGAAACGATCAGATGAAATAACTGTTTTACGTGAATTTGCTAGCGTTGCAAGAGTGCTAGGTCTGTTTTCAGAAATAGCCTGATAGGTCACAGACCCAGAGGAGGGGTTGCACTGAGCAAGAGCATCGGGAAAGCTCCTGTTCACACACACCCCATGCTTTCAAAAGAGCGCTAGACCTGTTTTCAGAAATAGCCTGGCTAATAGGTAAGAGGGGCAGAGGAGGGGGGCAGAAGAAACTAGGAAGGAGCCATTGATCACAAGTGAACTGACACTGCTGGAGCCGGACTGGCTCCACAGTAGCCCCCAGAGAGGGCAAAACAGCATAGAAATAGACAAATATTTAATAATAGTAGCGTCTAATAATAGACGCTGCCTATTATTATTATTATTATTATTATTATTATTATTATTATTTGTGTGTGTGTGTGTGTGTGTGTGTGTATAAGTCGGTCTTGACTCCTGGTGACTGCCTGGACAAGTCCCTGCAGTTTTCTTGGCAAGGTTTTTCAGAAGAGGTTTGCCCTTGCCTGCTTCTTCCTAGGGCTGAGAGAGAGGGACCAGCCCAGGGTCACCCGGCTGGCTTCGTGCCCAAGGTGGGACTAGAACTTACAGTCTCCCGCTTTCTAGCCCGGTGCCTTAACCACTACACCAAACTGGCTCTCCACTGCCAGTAATAGAAATAGTAAAATATGTGGCCATGTGAAACTTTGTGTTGGCGGAGCAGCCAAAAAAAAAAAAACCTGTCATGCACCCAAGTGATAGAACCAGCAATACGCAAGTGATAGAACCCAGCTTCCTTTCCTGCTTTAAATTACTTGCACAGCGTAGGGCTGTCTTAAACATGGGTCTAGCAGTCTTTCAAAAGAGCCCTAAACTGTGTATAAAAGGAACCCATGTAAAAGCTGACAGTGCCAGCCAGACCTTATGTGGGCAGCTACCTTTGCAGAAGTCCAGTCTTTCCTGCCACCCACCTGAGATGGCCACAGAAGGCGGTGCCCAGCAACTAATCAAAGCTGGGCAGATCCCAATCCCTAACTGTATCATCACCCATATTGTGGATGGGGCTTACTAGATCATCCCCACAACTACAATTGCATCAGGAGAAGAGGGAAAACACCACTTTAAAATGGGAACTGTGAAAGATGACCTTAAGCTGCCTCAGCTGTGGGCTGGATGTGAGATGAAGGCAACCTCATTAGGACATGGCTTAAAGAAATGATGACAGGGTGTCTGTGCCATGGTTGGGGACATGAGGTTGAAGTCCTTGGTGCTCTCTGAGCTTGGTGCTTTGCTTGCAGACATATCATTACCCAACTAGGTAACACCATCATCAGATGATGCTACCTAGTTGGGTAAGGAAACATATGCAAGAAAACCACAAGGCTCAGAGAGCACCAAGGACTCCACAGTTCAACCCTGAGCTACAGATACTCTCTTTTATTGGAACCTGAGGATAAGCCCAGTAACATACCTAATCTTGACCTATTTCTTGGAAGGTTAAGCTGGTTCTTAACGTAGATCAGCTTTCCTTATCAGTGAATCATATTGTCTGGGAATTCCAGGAGTTCTAGTGTTGTGGTCTCAGGGTATCTGAAGGGGCAGAATTGGGGAAGGATACTTGAAATATATTTGCAAATGTTTGCAAGTATTACAAAATGCTGATGACCACTCCCTTTGCAAAGGAAACCAGATAGGGATAAGTACTGCCGCCTTGAAATACTGCATTGTTTAGAGAAGTGGGGTGGATATAACGCTATGCCCGACCAAGCAGCATTTTCAGTGCTAGAAGGGAGTGGGGTTTGCTTTCTGTTTATATACAGTGGCTTGCCCTGCTTTGATTGTCTATGCATATATACTTGGGAGTAAGCTCCACCGAAGATCCTTTGAATCTAATGCTCCCAGGTCACTTTCTCCTCTCCTGCATCCTTGTGATCCTTGCTCTCTTCTCTCATTGATCCAGGCTGCTTGCATCCCGGTCCTGCTCAGCAATGGGTGGGAGTTGCCATTTTCGGAGGTGATCGATTGGAGTAAAGCATCCATTGTTGGGGACGAGCGGCTTCTTCTGCAGGTAACAATGCCCATGTTCTGCAAGGGCAAGCAGGACAGAGCCTAGCCAGGACCAAATGATGTTTCACCACTAGGATTTTGTAACAGAGCTGGGCAGTGTGCCCAGCAAGCTGAGTCTATAGCAGGGCTGATCATGAGGTCACCCTAGCAATTGAAGAGCAAATGCCAGCTCTCTTGTTCCATCTGAAGGGGGAGTGCAGAGAAGTTGCACAAACAAGCTTTCTGTTTATTCATTTAACTATTTATGATTTGTTTATTTCTTGTACTTCAGTATCATTCCCACCTTGGTGGTTGACAGACTGGCAAATGCCATAAACTGAAAATGTGGACGAAAGCACAAGACAAACCCTTACTTTAAAAAAAAATGCTACAGAAGCCAAAGTTAAATCAATTGCTGAGGAAAGAGCTGCCTGGAAGATTGAAAAAAAAAAAAAAGCAACGGCATGGTTTTTAAAATTTTAAAAGTTTGGCAATTCCAACTGTGGGGCCAGGTGAACTGTACAAACAGCAGGCTGCCATTGAAAAGCCTTTCTTTTTAGCAGCCATTTTTCCTCGCCTCGTGCGGCAGAGACAGTGGGAGGTCAGGCCAGTGAAGAGTTTGCTAATCTTCTCCCCAGCTACCAATATTAACTTAGTTTTTATTTCTAACATTTTCACATGTTATTTAGGTACAAAGGCTCTCAGTTCAGTTCTTGTCAGTTTTATTTATTACTCAGTTCAATTCAGTTTTATTTATGAATCCTTTTTAAAAGAAAAATTGACAGTGAGAGGAGGAAAGAAAAAAGGGAGAAAATGGTGCAAAAATGTTCAGTTCTTTTCCTTCTTTTGGCAATGTCTCCTAAGATATTGGTCTCCTCAGAACTATTTTAGAATAGATTTAGATTAGATTTTTTTAATTTTTAATTTCTTCTTCTGATGGAAGGATACTGGGTTTTTTCCTGAACCATATACAGGGACAGCCCCATGTGGCGCAGGGTGGTAGGCGGCAGTATTGCAACCGAAACTCTCCCCACGACCCGAGTTCGATCCCAGCGGAAGCTGGATTCTCGGGTAGCCAACTCAGGTTGACTCAGCCTTCCACCCTTCTGAGGTCGATGAAATGAGCACCCATCTTGCTGGGGAAGGTGACGACTGGGGAAGGCAATGGCAAACCACCCCACTCTATAGTCTGCCAAGAAAACGTCGCGAAAGTGGTGTCCCCCCAAAGGGTCAGACATGACTCGGTGTTTGCACAGGGGACCTTTCACCTTTCACATATACAGGGACTTTCAGCATCTTTCAACTCTGAATTTTCTCAGACTTTGCTTGTATATTTGACTGAAGAGGTAGATATATCACGTTGCCTGCCTTCCTCTCTTGATGCTTCTATGTCACCTCAGTCGTATGACTTAGCAGTTTACAGCATAATATAGAATACATATAAGACATTACAATAAGAATTTGTTTTAAAAAATGGAAGAATAATCAATTCTAGCAGATAAATTCAACCTAATTTTAATAATAACCATAGCATCATAAAACTGGGTTGTGAGGATGCCTTGATGTGGAGTTAGGAATTGTGCTTCTCACTCTAAGCTGTACTAAGGAGAAGCTGTGGAGGTGGCAGTGACAGTGGTGGTGGGAACAGGCCCTGGTCCTAGCTATGATATCACCAGGGTGCATTCACTGATTTGGAGGACCACAGGTTTGAGACCTGTTAGCCCCACCAGCTAGAGCAGAGCGGGAAATCTACTCCACAGGAAGGCTAAAGCTACTTTTATTGAGAGAGTGGCTCAATAACATAATATAATAACAGAATCTTGCAAGTCTGATTATACTGTACCTCCTCCCACTTCTTATACTCCTGTGAATTGGGGAGGTGTCTGTCTGAGCTTCTTCTGCTAAATTTTTATCTGTTGTGGACTTAAGATATATTTTATCCCTCATCATTTTGGTAACAGATCTTCTATATCACCATCAAGGTCATCTTCCTTACTCTCTGCAATCTCTGATCTAAATCAAAATGTTGAGGAATGTGGAGATAACTTTGACAAAGATAGGCAGGAGCAGTTAAAGGGAGACAACTCAGCAGTAAAGTGTGAAAGAAAATAATCCTGCCTTAATTCTGTTTAGTATAAGGTGGTGGTGGGAGAAACTTAGCTTTCAAAATTCTGTTATTATAGCCTATGACAGTAAAGTAGTGTTTCAATAATCCTTGTGGTGTGTGTCTGTTTTCTGACCTCAAAAGGCTGACACAAAACAAGAAGGGGGGGGAGGAAGGAATTAAATTTTAGGATTACTGTATGTTCCAGTGCTTAAAATTAGTTTCCTGATCAGGATCATTTGGAATTGGAAAAATTCAGATAACTTAATGGAATAGCTGCTGGTTAGGTGAAAGTTGGGGAGAGATCAAGGCAGCCAACCTCTCTTTTTTTGCTCCATAGCTTGTTAAAATCTTGGCTTGACCCCCAGATTGGAGGTTTCATTCACAGGAATTGTCACTTCCGTTTGATAAGCCTCTAATGCAGTGTTTCCCAACCCTGGCAACTTTAAGATGTGTGGACTTTAATTCCCAGAATTCCCCAGCTGGCATGCTGGCTGGGGACTTCTGGGAGTTGAAGTCCATCCATCTTAAACATGCCAGGGTTGGGAAACACTGCTCTAATATATGAGCTTTGGAGCTCTTGTTCATTGTTATCTGCCTTCTTAAAAATTGCCTGAAAAGAACATTGTATTAGATGGTTTCATTTTCCTAAACAAAGTACACCAGTTATTTGGAATCTGGGGGCATTCTGTTAGTATTATCTATTGACCTCTTTACAGTATTTTATACAGCTTTTCATTGATTATGTCTCACTCACTTGTTATTCTTGCTGTGGGTAACTTAAGATTTGATTTAAACAGAGAAACTGATCTGGTAGCCAAAGTAACCTTTGCTAGGACATTGCCCTGAGCATCCTGGATAGATTGTATTTGTAGCAGTCGCAATCCTTCTTGTTCAGAGGAATATTGATCCTGCAGATAAATAGCTATAATATGCCTACATAGCTGAGTCAGTGCCTATCCTGCAGTTGGTTTGCTTGGTTCCACATCATCCCTCCTTGATGCTCTTTGTTGTTGAAGCAAGATCTTTTGGTGCTTCCCTCCATCAAAACAACAAGACCTTATTTTGGTCATAGACTAGCATAAAACACCAACAAGGAAAATTACATCCATTTCAATAATTCCACTGAAGCTATAAGCAATAAAAGATCCCAAGAAGCTTGGATGACTAATGCAATACTATACAATTAAAAGACTAAAATATCTCTATAAAAAATTATTGTCGTTCCCTCCATCATAAATCGCTCTGCATTCCTCCATTCATGCTGCTTCCTCACAGATTCCATCTACGGTCCGATGTCTGAACAGTGACAAAATCCTGGCCTTCCAACAACAAACCCAGTTTTTATGGGAAACCTATTTTTCTTCTGTGGAGAAGATTGTGCAAACCACTCTTGAGGTAAGCTGCAGAAGCATGCCCACAGTTTGCCCCAATATTTAATCTGTAGTTATTTCTGTTTCTGTGATTGGGTTCACATGTCATGCTAAACTGTGGTTTGCTAAATAAATTACAGTTGGCTGGATTCATGTAACACAAGCCATAAAACATGGTTTATAGAGCACAGTGACTGGGTTCACACAATACATGAAGCCATAAACCCTCAAACAAACTGGCTGGCTTCATACAACATGTTCAGCACATAATGGCTTAGGTTGGTGGTCAAAGGAAGCCACAGAGAGGTGGGAACCTTTCAGGTTGGGTGCAACCTTCAAGGTCTGTCTCCTTGGCCCATCAGTCAGGGAGTGGGGAAGCAGAAACAATACTCCAATCAAGGAACTACCAGGGAGACAAACAATCAAGCAGACAAACAATCTAGCAGAAAGCAATACCCTAATCAAGGAACTACCAAGGGGAAAACCACACCCCACCAACACTGGCAGGGCAAGCTACTGTATATAAATAGGGAGCAAACCCCTCACTCACCAGCACTGATGATGTTACCTAGTTGGGTAATGAAATGCCTGCAAGCAAACCACCAAGCTCGGAGAGCACCAAGGACTCCATAGTTCAACCCTGAGCTACAGATATTCTCTTCTATTGCTTTTAGTAATAGTTAGCATTTATGTAATACTTTAAGAGCTTTTTCAGACTGTCTCACCTACAGTTTCTTATTAAGGCATACAGTATGCCTGCCAGTACCCAGTGCGGCCAGTATCTTCAAAGCGGATATACAGAGGAGGAAACAAGAAGACAATAATAATAATAATAATTATATTTATATTTTTATTGTATTTTAATTGTAATGGTTTTATATTTTAATCTTGTTTTATTGTAAGCCGCCCCGAGTCCCCCTGTTGGGGAGAGATGGGCGGTGAATAAATTTATAAATAAAATAAATAAATGTCAAATTTGAATCTGGACTTCCTGGCTACTCTGCCACACTAGGCTGCTTTTTCTACCTGGAGCCAAGAAGAACAGTTGAGATTGATCTCACATTCAGGAGACGCCTTCTTCTCCAGCAGGTGCAGGTGGCTCCGGGGTGTAATGCTTCTATAATGACAACTACCTTTCTCTTTGCCAGATAATAAAAGATCGGATATTTCATCAGGAATCACGCCCAAAGTTCTTCTGGAATACGCTTCCTGGAGGGTTGGTGGCCTTGCCAGAATACTCCACTCATCTCAACGACTTCCCTTTCTACTATCTGCAGCAAGGTATGGGAAACATTCCTTTGCTATTTCTATCATCATTTTTTATCCCTACCCCTTGTTTCTTAAGAAAACAGTTGTTGGGGTGATGATGATGGACCTATCCCAAAATGTTGCAGTATGGAGGGCTCCTTTTCAAGGATTTAGTCTCTTCCAGGATACTCCATCATGTACCATCCCTCCCGCCACCTGTTTTCCACTTTCATTTTTAACAGATGCTCAATATTATCATTAGCTTGAATGTTTATTTGCTTACTTGTTGATCTATTTTAGGAGGTGGTGTTGTGTCCTTAGATTTTCCCCCCTAAAATAATTTTGTACTTTTGTAAATTTTAAGGTTTCCCTGAGTAAGCTGATGCCCATCTCCTTTTTTTTTAAATTAGTGTTTACTGTATTCATTGTTAGAGGGAGGTGTTGTTATGACACCTTCAGTGTCTAGCCTTACAGAGTGTAAAAAATTGTAGAGATGACCTTGGGGAAGGTATGAGAAAGCCATTAAGTGGGGAAGGAAGAAGCAAGCCATTAAGGAGGGACTTGGAGAAGAAATTACACAGTCCAGAGCTTGCAGGAAGCATGAGAGAAACAGCCCTGCTGTGATTTTGTTTACTCTAAGATGGGACAGAGAGAAACTTGGACAGGCTTTCAGAATTACAATAAAGAACATTCCTGGAACCCCTGCCATGCCTGTTTCTTGACCTGGCCTCCTTTGAAAGGCTGACAAAGAGTTATGTAAGTAACACAGAGCAGCCTCTGCTCCCAAGAAGCTTACAATCATTGTCACAAAACAGCTGCTCTGCCAGTCATAAGTCATCGATTTCCCCAAAGGCAAGCTGGTGAAATTGGTGCCTTTGCCTCTTCCAGACTCAAGGATGCTTTCTCTCTAATGCTTTAGTTTAATGATCTTTTTACCAGGCAAGTGAGTAACTGTCCATGCAAAGCACTGAGCAATACCCACTCGCTCTTTTTGTTTATAAGAAAGCCTCTGAGATTCATGTGGAGCAACCTGACATTTTAGGAAGGAAAGAGAATGCTGGGGGCATTAAATTAAGGTGGCTTGTTATAGAGTGCTCAAGGTGTGAGGTTAGAACTGGAGTTCAGCTGCCATCTCAGCCATGGGAATTCATAGGGAGATCTTGGGCCTGCTGCTTTTTCTTAGCCCAGCCTATCTCCTACGACTATTTGGGGATAAAGTGAAGGGAGATCCCTGTGTAGGCTGCCTTGAGCTGCTAGACGAATTGTGAAATATACTGTAAGTCGAGGAAATAATAAACACCGATGGGGCAGGGAACCTGTATGATGGTAAGGAAGGTGACCCTGGAGATTGGTGTCCATTGGAGCCATGTTGTAGTCTCCAGTTCTACTGCTGTAAACAAGCAGAGCTGAAATTGAAATGGCCCCTGTGACATCTTCCCTCATTCCTCTTGCTTTCTTCTACTGTTTTCATTGGCAATGAATTACAAACTGCAAGTTTCCTGGGGGTGGAGACCTCTCTTCTTTTACCTTCTGAAGCGTCATGTACACTGGTGGCACTAAATAAACCACTAATAATAATACAAACTTGGTTAGATGGGAATTACATTTCAGCAGGTAAGCCAAAACCCAAGACAGGTTTTGAGGAGGGTTTTAAGCATCCCAGACTCACCACCTCTCTCCCCTAACAGGATCCAGCCCCTCCAAGAAGTTTACAGCATTAATCTGGGCTGTCTCACCAATTGTCTCCCTTTCCCAGCCCATCCTGAAGCTCATCCAAGCTGTCTCCAGGTCCCAGTACTGCGACAAGGTAAAAGAGAAATCAAATGTTTCTTGCTGTCATTGCGGTAGAAAAGGAGAACAACTGAAGCCAGCAAGATTCTCTGTTCTCCACAAAGCTGTTAAAATGGGAGGGACTTGGGTCATGCTTTCATGCTTGCGGTATCATGCTAGAGGCATCTCGTTCTAGGTACTTTAAGGAAAATAATGCTTTTTTTAAGCTCTTTGGGGTTAATTTCCCTGGTCTCCCATGCCACAGAGGAGTCAACCCTACAGTGTGAAGATTTCTGCTCTCTGTTAGCACATCCCAAATGCATCATGTCCTGCTACTGAATTTTCGGTGTTATGAATATTTTTCAGCACGGATTCTTCAGTTCTCTTTGTTGCTGGCCATTCCAGACCTGGTTATGCAGGTAGCATCTGGTGTACTTTCATTTGATCAGCTGGAGGTGATGGGATTAGAAGTCAAGTCTTAATTCTCCTTTGAAAAACAACACACTCTCAGATCTTAGCATCTGAAGGAAAATGTTCTAACCCAATGTCTTTCTCCAGTACTAATGTATTTGTTTTACACTGAGGAGCATGAAAAAAGATCCACCTCCACCTGCAATTTGTAGCAGTACAGTACAGTCCATTCCAGCATCTTGAATTTTTATCACCTCTTTCCCATCACTCTTATGTTTAATGGCAGCTCTTACCTCTTTGCTGCCCTCTTAATCCAGACTTCCCCAGGCAGGTCTTCCAGGTGCTCTGGACCACAACTCCCACATTCTCATTCATGCCTCTTGTAATGAAGACTGCTGAGAGGTGTGATCTTCCAGAGATGTGCTGTACAAAATCCCATGAAGCTCTGGCGCCTTTTCCATTCCTCTGTATCTCAGAGGGTGGCGGAGGATGTGGCAGCCTTAGGGTACACCTGGGTGGGCTAGTAACCTTCATTGCTGTCAGCAGGTCTCACCTTCCCCTCTAACTACAGGGCAAGTCCTGTCAACAGCAACGTCTCTGCTGCAGATGAGCTCAGCTAGCAGGCCGCGCCCATCCTGAGCATTTCGAAATGTACGGCAGTAAATAGACTTGCCTTGGTGTGTGAGCTCAGGAGTCTAAGCGAACCGTCCTTGGAGCTTGTCTGCTTTAGAAGTAGAGGCTCATTTTACTTCAGAACATGCGTCCCAAGGAGACACGCATTGGTCTGTAATCTAGTGTGCTATATAGAGGCCAGTTTGGTGTAATGGTTAAAGGTGCTGGATGGAAGCTGGGAGACCGTGAGTTCCAGTCCTATGGCTGGTTATGATTTCTCAGCCCTCGGAATGTGAATGTCCTGCCTTTCCTAGTAGCGCCACGTTTTCAAAAGCTGGCTGCTTCCTGGCTTCCCATGATTCATTAAATCCCAGAGGGAGAGTTTGGAAAGACTCTTTTTCTATGGCTTTTTCAGGTTGGGAATTGCAAGCAGGCAGGGAGGCTTAGGAGTGACAGAAAAATGTCTAACAGAAAGCACACAAGTAGATTGTCCTTGGGTTACGACCACATGTTCACTGACCATTCAAAGTTACGATGGTGCTGAATGAGGGGGACTTACGCCCGGTCCTTGGAGTTCTGGCCATCACAGCGTCCCCACGGTCACATGATCGTGATTTCTGACATTCCCTGCTGGCTTCCCACAGGCAAAGTCAATGGGGAAGCTGGCAGGAAGTTGAAAGTTGGAAGTCGTGGTCATGTGAGGTCCTTGCCTAATGACGGCAACTGGGACTGCCGGAACTGCTGTTGCTAAGCAGTGCGGTCACATGACATTGTGCTTTACGTCGCTTAGCGATGGAAATTCCAATCCCAATTGCTGTCGTAAACTGAGGACTACCTGTATCGCTTCGATTGGTACTACCTGTAACTTCCACCATTCCACCAATACTCCAAAAATGTACCAAAGAAAACTTTGGAAGGAATTCTCAAGCAACTGAGAATAAGGCAGAAAAACAGAAAGCTCTTTCCAGTGAAAGAAAGCAATGGGGAAATTGCAAGTCCTGTTTCAGCACAGCATAAATGTGAATGGATTTTTGGCTGTCTCTCAGCTGCATGGCCTGGTTTTATGATGAGCAAAACAGAACGGTGTAGCCCACCGTGAGCCCTGAAAATAGGCTAGGGAAGGAAAGGGAATGCATGCTGAAAATGGAAGAGCTTCATGGTGCAGGCATTCCATGAACAAGATGCTGCCGCTAAAAGGGCAGATGAAGACATTGAGAAAAGAACTTACGATGAAGGTCTCAAATATTCCAGGTGAGATAATTTCATTAAGGAATATCAATGTCTCTGCAGCTTTCATTGTAGCAAGCAATTGGAATGTGCTTACTACAGCAACTTCTTAGCTGTTCCTTGGTTGTATAATTTAGATTTGCTGCAGGGAACCATTAACCTTTTGGGGTCCTATGAACTTAAAATGCTGGCTTGAGAACTACCTTCTGGAGCCAAAACATGGCAGCATTTGCACATTGGTACTCCTGCTTCCAAACCCCAGATGCTGCTTGAAAGCAGGGATTTGGGCAGCTTGCCAAGCAGGATAAGGAACATTGTACAAGCTGAAATTCCCGAGGCAGTCTTGTGATGAGACAAAGCCAAACAGGGCGATTTTGGGGCATCAGTGCAGGAGGCTGAGTACAAACAAGGTAGATTTAACACAAGTCTGCTACACATTTTCTTACATAAGACCCATAGAAAAAAGCAGAGCGTTTGGGCTTTGGCACAACTCCTGCCAATTTCAATGAGGTTCTCTGCCAATGGGTTTTGTTCCTCCCCCTTAATGGGAAGAGACTTGCCATGGGAGGTGTTTGCTGCAGAAACCAAGAGATGCTTTTCACAATGCTCTTAGCCTTGTGAAATTCTGTCTTCTGTCTAACTCTTTCCATAGTCCTCTCCAACCAGATGATCCCCAGAGATGGCTTTCAGCTTCCATAATCCCCAAGCAGGCTGGCAATTGGCCAGGTTGGTTGAGGAGAGTGGGTGTTGCAGTCCTAATAAGAGGGGGGCTTATAAAACCTAAGTAGGCAATTTTTTTTTCCAGCCAGGGCTGCACTTCAATTTTGTCTGGCATTGGAGAGTGACGAGGGAAGTCTTGATGTCAGGGAGAAGGGCCAGCATTTTTGCTTGTTTTCTAAGTTTTGTTGGTGGGTTACAGCAATGGATGCCTTCAGATAGGCTTAAAGCACTCGTTTCACTCCTAACTTCAGTCTGATTTTTAGGGGGATCAGGGGATTTTAGATGATAACATGAGGAGCATGTGCCTTTGGAGAAAATGAAATATCTCCCCACCCCTCCAGCTAAACCCACTTCGGATCTTCTGGAAGGCCTTAAAAACCTGGCTCTTCTTTCTGGAGTTAGAGCCAGGATGTTAGTGGAACCTGATTTGTTTGTATGCTGTGCTCTGCAATGAATTGAGCAATGGATTAGTTTTACCTGGCATCTTTTATTCTTTTAATTCTTTTAAATATGAATGTTTTTGCTTTTATGCCTTGTTGGCTGCCCAGAGTTAATTGATCAAAAGGGGCAGCCATATGGAACAAACCAACAAATAAACCAATACAGTGTGGGCCACAAAATGATTATTGTCTTGTTGCACGTTTCAGCTGGCTCACCAGGGGCTTCTGTTTCTTGTACAGATTTTAGTCTTATGGAGCTGTGAGAAGCCACCTCCACAGAAGTGGCCACCCACAACAGTTCCCTTGACTGTCCTTCAAAGCAGCAGCAAGGTAAGAGGCCGTCCAGATTGGCTTTGATGATCATGGAGAACATTTTAGGAAGGAGAGACCTGGGCAAAGTCTGCTAAGACCCACACTCCAGCAGGAATCCTAACAGCTCTCAAAACACCCCCGTTTGGCTCTTTATCATGGAAAGCCGGTTCCTCTCCTTATCCTTCAATCTGCATTTTCCAAGCATTCGACCAGAGACCAATGTAAAGGCAAGAGCAGAACTTCCACTTCTCTTGCTCTCTAATTTTGAGGAGAAGTGTCCTGGTGGACATGTATTCAAGAGGAAAGTAGTGCAAATAGCAAAAAGGAAGCAGAAATGTAACCTGGGTTCTCATGAAAAGGGAGGGAGGGAGGGAGGGAGGGCACTCACTTACAAGATTCTGTTCCTATATCTTTACAGTAAAAGTAGTATTGGCCTACATGACCTTGGTTTTCTGGTCAGGTCTTTTCTGTTCACTTCTTTCTCCTCTCTTCTCCTGCAGGTCAGCGAACGGTTTTTGCCTTACTCTGCCGTTGGGACGGATGCCGTGCTGAGCCTTGATGAATACGCCAGCCTTTCAACCAGTGAGGTGAGAAAGATCTCCAGAACCTTTCTACTCATGCCGTAGCCATGGAGCTTGGATAAGGGAAGGAGCAAGTGACTACTTAAATGCAGAGCAAAGCCCAGAACCTGGGACTGATCAGTTGAGAAGTAGTCAGTCCACTGGAGCTATCTCAGCTGAGAGGGATTGAGGGATCCTTGAGAAATGTCATTTCCCCTTCTCCCCAATGTATATCTCTTACCCATTTGACAAAGCATAGGCTGTAAGCCTATGCATTTATATATGTGCAATATTTTACAATTAAATGTTGAAATTTAAATTGGCTGACTTAGAAACAAGGGGGGGGGATTAAGTATATACACTAAAATATGCAATTCCGATGTCTAATGAGTTACCCAACTGTGATTCCCCATTGTAAAATACTTGCTTAGATAAAGAAAAAGAAAGATAAGTAATCTTTGCATGGTCTGTTTGCAAAAGGTTCTAGCTTTAATCTGTGACATCTCCAGAACTGGCTAGGAGAGACTGTGGCTGATCCTGGAGAACTGCTCCTGGCGAGAGTAGGTCAGCCTTTCCCGACCTGATGCCTTCCATTACTACTTCCGGCATGCCCCATCAGCATGGCTAGTGGCTGGGAATTCTGGGGATTGCTGCCAGTCACAGCACCTCTGTCTGTGAGGCTTCCACCACTTCCATCTCAGCTTAAGCTCACTTTGGCATCCCTCCTCAGCAGCTGACCTAATTTATTTTCACCTCTGCTGTCGTTCTCCAAAACCTACTAAATCTAGTTTTCCAGAAGAAATGTTGGAGCTCTGGAGGGCTTGTGGATGGACCATTTTCCCATTAGTGGGAACTCATGCGTCATCCTATCGCTTGGCTCATAACTTCTCCCTCTGCTTCCAGAGATTAATTTCATGCTATTAAATTTCTTTTAATAAATTGAGCAGAGGAATGGTGCCTTGGTAGCCTGCAGTCCTACCTAATTGCTAATGTTCAGAGGTGTTAAGTGCCAAACAAAACAGACTGTAGACTATGGCATGGGTCATCAATTCTGGGCTAGGTGAACCAAAACAGTTTCCTATGTTTCACTTTCCCCCTGGCTGTAATCTCAAGCAGAAGGTCTTTTAAGACCCCCACTACCTAAAAGAAAAGACTCCTGGAGAAGAAGTTCAGTTAATACTAGGCTGGCCTTCATCTGCTGCTTGTTTGTAGGTCCACCTGGGACTGTCTTCCTAGCCTTGTATCCAAATATGAGCTCAATGCCAGGCAGGATGGTCTTGGGCTTGTGAGGTATTTGTCACTTGGGGGAATGATGGAGAAGTTTCTTTCTTTTAAGCAGGTCTCAAGTGGGTAAACCACTCAGGGTGGGGCAAAATGGCTCTGGTTTTGGTGCACCTTTTTTCCCAGAGGACAAACAAAGAAGAGGTCTAGGTGAATACATCAAGCATGCAGTTGCATATTATGTATGCCATGAGCTAATACTGCAGAGATTATGCTACTTGGAAAAAAGAAGGAATATAGTTGGATAGTAGGAGACATGACTTCCATGCAGACAACCCTAAGTACCATCTTACAGCCCTCCAGTGAGAGATTCTCTTTCCCCAAACTCTTTTCCTGCTTTCTTCCTTACCTTTTAGGTTGACTTTGCCTTTGTAGTATGGAGAAGTTTCCCTGACCGGATCGTAGGCTTCCCAATGCGCAGCCATTTTGGGGATATCAGGAAGAACCAGTGGAGCTACACCTCAAAATGGACCAATGAGTTCTCTATGGTTCTCACTGCAGCGGCGTTCTATCACAGGTACCCTTCCTGATTGCAGCGTATCCTTGAGTTGGAAAGAGCCATTGAGCCATTGAGTATCCTTGAGTTGGAAAGAGCCATTGAGCCATTGGGTATCCTTGAGTTGGAAAGAGTGATTGAGCCATTGAGCATCCTTGAGTTGGAAAGAGCCATTGAGCCATTGGGTATCCTTGAGTTGGAAAGAGCCATTGAGCCACTGGGTATCCTTGAGCTGGAAAGAGCCATTGAGCCACTGGGTATCCTTGAGCTGGAAAGAGCCATTGAGCCACTGGGTATCCTTGAGCTGGAAAGAGCCATTGAGCCATTGGGTATCCTTGAGTTGGAAAGAGCCACTGAGCCATTGAGTATCCTTGAGCTGGAAAGAGCCATTGAGCCACTGGGTATCCTTGAGTTGGAAAGAGTGATTGAGCCATTGAGCATCCTTGAGTTGGGAACAGCCATTGAGGCCAGCTCCTGCTCATCCCAGTAGGTATCCCAGTGGATGTGAATCTGAGATACGGCTGTCAACTTCTGCTTGAAATATTCCTAGGAAGGGAAGCTCAGTACCCCCTCGGTCATTGGTTCATGCTGCTCTTGCTTGCAAGAAGCTATTTCTAATCTTCAACTGGAACGTGCTTTCATGCATTTTAAGCCCATTCTTCTGCCTCTTGCACTCTGGAACAAATGTGTGAAAACACCAACATCTTTCAGATATATTTGAAGAATAAACAGGGCAGCTTGATGTCATGATCCAGTGGTAACCATAAAATTGGATCACTGGAGTAGGTTCTGTGTGGACTGGTCTAGAAATTATGACTGGGGGCTTTTCCTCACACCCACCTAACCATAGACTACGACTGAACACTTTTTGGTTGGTTGGTTGATTGATTATGTGCCATCAAGTCATTTTCGACTCCTAGCAACCACATAGATAGATTTTCTCCATGATGATCTATCCCTAACCTGTTCTTACACTCTTTACACTCTTTAGTTGTAGTTGTCTTTAAGTATACCATTGCATTAGCATTAAGTTTTATTGATTGATTGATGGATTGATTGATTGTTCAAATTTATATCACTGCGCATCGCCCACAAAAAGGGGGACTCTGGGCGGTTCACAATAAAATCAGAATTAAAACCATAAAAAAAAATTACAATATCAACAACCGATATAAATAAAGAATAAAATTGATACAATAGCGTATTGTACATATACATTAGCATTGGCATTTTAAAAACTGAGCTCTCTGTGGATTATGAGCATGTGTGTACAGTAAATCTATTTTAATTTATTTAAATTACATCTATAATTTAACCAATTCTCCAATGCTTGGTTAGGCAGTCGTCAAAGAGAAATCCTTTTTTTTTTTTTTGTGGTTGCACCTTAGTTTGTGAAAACAGTTGGGAGAAGTAGGGATTATATAGCCACCCAGAGACGCTTGCTTTGTGAGATAGGCAGCTATATAAATTAATGTAAATCTAAATTTGACAAGTAAATAAATAAATAAATAAAACCAGACAAATTAAATAAATTCTTGATCTCTCCCTTTGGTAGATTTCAGGGAATATTGTGCAGGAGTGTTTTAGGATGAGGACTTTATATAATAGATGTTTAGTTTATGCACTAAAATTATGCTTGAAAAGATGGGATTCCAGTGTGGTAGAATCACAGCCCATTGATCAATGTTCTGACTCGGATGCCGGGAACTCTAAATCTTTGGGTATGCTTGACAACTGGTGACTTCTGGATCAATCTTTTCTAACCAGCCATGTTTCTTAATACTTTATGGGAATTCTGGGAACTGTAACCCAGAATTGTGGGTTGCAGTTCCCACAATCCCCATAATCATGTAGAGAGAGGAGGTTTTGGATGGGAGTCCTATACATTTATGTGGGGATCTTCTTTCTGCCCCATTCTCCCCACCCTTATGTTTTCCTTCCACAGGTACTATCACAGCCTCTTCACCAACTATTTGCCTGCTAAACTAAAGAGCTTTGTTGATCAAATTGCCAACTGTGAGGATATATTGATGAACTTCTTGGTTTCGGCTGTCACCAAACTGCCCCCCATCAAAGTGAGCCAGAAGAAACAGCTCAGGGAGAACCCATCTCAGCAGGTATGCAGGGCACGGACAGGAGGAGGGGGACAGAGGAGCAAAGGAAAGGAGTTATTCCTGCCTTGAAGACTTTTCTTCCAACACTTCTTGATGCCCTTTAAATATTACTCAGGCCAGCCTTCTCTCATTTGGTGCCCTCCAGAGACGTGGAGATTTCACTCCTGTAATGGCAGTATTGGCTAGTGTTGGTGGGAATTGACATCCCAAATAATTTAAGGACAGCAGATTGAAGAAGCAGCTTATTTACACCAGTCCAGCATTCTGTTTCCACACAGCCTGAGTACATTCTTCTTGGTAACCCCAAGCTGGAGATGATAAAATAGTGTCTTTCTGCTCAGTGTTTCATTGGAACTGATTCAGGCTGTGATTACACAACTTGCTGATCCCTAAATCCATTTTTTCCCTTTGCATAAGCACATTAAGCTGCACACTGACCACACTTGTGCTAGTCTTTGGAATCCATACTTAGCAAAGAGATCCATGTGACTCTTGTGAACCTGGGTTTCGGCGCAAAGAAAGCCATGAGCACTCTTTGAAAAATAACCTGATCGGAGTATATACCTGCAGCTCTTATTGCCCCTGGACAATAGACAGAAACGTGAAAACCTCCATATTTAGAGGGAGTTCACCTCTCAATGCTGGTTGCTGAGGAGCCACAGCAGAAGACGGCTGTTGTCTTTGTCATACTTATCCGGCACTGGGAATCAAAAAAAAAAACCAGGTCTGGTATAAGGAAGCACTCATTGTGGAAAGTGAATGAAGGAAATTGAGTTTGGTGTCAGTTCAGGATTTCACTCTCTAACAGTGTGCCTGAATGTTTCAGCTTTTAAGGCATTTTATTGTACTTTCTAGATCAGGGTTTCTCAACCAGGGTTCTGCAAGAGGTCACTAGGGGTTCCTTGGGAGATCATGATTTATTTAAAAAATTATTTCAAATCTGGGCAACTTCACATTAAAGAGGCAAGTTTCATTCCTTATTTTCAATTTAAGAACACTCTTAATGCATCTATACAGGCCTACCCATGAAACGAATATAATCATTTTGTAACTTCTGGCCTATCTTTGAGCCTGAATGTGCAGGGGTTCCCCGAGGCCTGAAAATTATTTCAAGGGTTCCTCCAGGGTCAAAAGGTTGAGAAAGGTTGTTCTAGATGTTGTACTTGGTACAAAATGTCTATGCTTTCTTTTCAATGTCATGAGTTCACATGTATGTCTATATGTTTTGGTATTTTTTATTATGAGGTCGACTGTTTAATTTGCTGGTCAGTGACTGTAATCTGTCTGCCTAAAAAAAAACAAAATTAATGCTCGGTCTCTTTCCTTGTCTTCCCTTGTTTCCCGAAGCTACTAAAAAGTGTGCCCCCATCCAACAGCAGCCTACATTTTGCTCAACGCCAGGAATGTGTCAATCACTTTGCTGCCTGGTTTGGCTATATGCCTCTGGTGCATTCTCAGTTCCGCTTGGACCCGGTGCTCTTCAAAGACCAGGTCTCTGTGCTACGGAAAAAGTACCGGCAACTGGAGAGGGACTAGAGACTAGCTTCGGGGAGAAGCACACTGCCACTCTTTGAGAACCTGCTTGGAGAAAAAGACACCAGCCACGCTGGACTGCAGCCACACAGATTCACTGCCGACTCCAGGCCATTAGTGCTATCGCAGGACATTGGGTCGCGTGCACTGCATTGGTGCCCTTTGAACTTTGGATACTGAAAGATGAATTTTCAGTCTTTATTGGGTTTTACCAGTATAAATAAAGGTTTCCAGAAAACAACTCTTTCTTGGTTGCCTTCAAAGAGCCTCTTTTCAGATAGAGAGAGAAATGCTGGCTTTGGTTTCTGACCTGGATGCGGGGGCATGGATTAAAGATATATAAGGCCTGATCTAAAGTTTGGTCCTCCTGGCCATTAGCTAGAATTGCAGGGGGTGAAATCAGACAAAAGATGTCTGTTCACATTCCTGGCTATTTCCCTGCTTCTCAGCAGTTGCAGGGCCTTTTTTTAAAAAGAAAGAATAAAACACGGCATCTTTTTGGAAAAGGAAATGATCTGCACATGCTGACATCACGGTGTTCTCACACTGACTTTTTCTCCAATAGTTGAATTATGCAGGAAGGAAAGTCCTTCTTAGAGGATCGTGCAGCTTTATTCCAAGGCATGCTTCTCATAACCTTTTAAAACAGTGTTTCTCAATCTCAGAGCCTTTAAGATGTGTGGACTTCAATGCCCAGAATTCCCCATGCTGGCTGGGGAATTCTGGGCGTTGAAGTCCAGGCATCTTAAGGGCTCTGAGATTGAGAAACACTGTTCTAAAACAGGAACCATTCCAAAAGGCAATGAAATTCTCTCTGCTCCTCTGTAATTAGAGTATTTTTTTTAAATGTTGCTCCATCACCAGAAGGCAAATACACTGTATATCATAAAGTAATTGGGGGGAGGGGGAGAGAGACAGAATTTTTATTAATGTTAATAATGTCCTCTTCTCACAAGCTTACTAGGGGTATAATTCTAATTTTATCCTGATCAGTTGCATGAGTTATTTGCTGCAGCTGCTTGTGATAATACAGGCAGGAAGTGGACATAAAAAGGAAACAAAGATTAATATGGGGAGGGGATATTTTCAGGACAAGGTTTCTTGTGGGGGTGGGTGATAGTTTGGGAAATGCTGTTCTGAGAAAGGAATAGGTAAGAGCATTTAAGCCACTTGCTGATTTCTACTTGCTAGTGTTCTCTTAAAAGCTCAGAAGAGCGAAGTGTTTTCTGACAATGAACAAGGCAGGCTGTTTCATAAAACGAACCATCCTTTCCTCCAGTTTGTAAGCTCTTCTGGCGTGTGGGGCAGAAACTAATGTTAATTCCATGAGAGGTTTGGAGGATCGGGATCCGTTTGAATTAGCAAAAGGGAACGTACCAATTGCAGCATGTTCCAGCCAAGGTGTCGAAATGCGTTCTACTAGCCCGGCCCTCTGTCTTTGGCAGCTGAACTGATCAAACGTCTGGCTCAGCTATGGTGCAAGAAAAAAAGAATAGCTGTGAATGCAGTTTTGCAGCCGGAACGCTGGAGGTTGAAGGGGACACTTTTTCATTGGAGGAACTCATAACTTGCTCCAACTCCTTGGTGGACCCCCCTTCCTCTTCTACAGCTTGAAGTGCCATAGCACCACCCTACTCTTACAATGCTTTTCCCAACAGAGCAAAGGGCTCGCTTTGCCATTCTCCTTTAAAATGATGCCGTTTGAAAAATACCGATTAATTAAACCATATGAAAAAAGCAAGTTGCGGGCTGTCAGTTTTTGCATTCCCATGTTGGTCGGCTGAAACTCTCTCCGGGACCCTCCGGTTGGTTGTCTGCCTGACGAGGAGAATTATGCCGTGTTTTGAAAATGATTCTGAAGGTCTGAGGAATGAAAACTGGCTGCATGGAAGTGCTGGGAGTTACTGATTTGGTCCAGGTTTTTTCAACATGGAGAGAAAAATGAGATGGGAAAGGAAATAAAATAATACATACATCGCTATTGATGTCTGCTGAAAGATTAGTGAGGCTAATGTTCATTTGCTTTCAGGAGGGACTTTGGGGAGGTTAATATTCTCTTGGGAAAAATATATGGGAATGAGGCTAAATGGAGTCATCTTGACTCCCTTTCTGGATGAGATTGACAAAGTTGTTCTGAAGTGTTTCCCACCTCTGAATGGCTGATTAATAGAAGTCAATAATGTCACAATTAGATGTCAAGCCAGGGAAGACCTAGGAACTGATAGAGAACATCAATCTATATTTAAAGTAATTGCACTCAAACAAACCACCCTTCCCATCTGGAAAGTACCATGTTGGGTGGTGAGGGTCCACATCTAGTAGGTTTCATAGTATATCTAGCACCAGCTTTCTCCAACATGGTGTCTTCCAGAAGGGTTGGACCGCAGTTCTTGACTTCTGAGGAGCTTCCAGAAAACCTACAAATGGAACTTAAAGAAAATCATTCTGTTTCATTGCTGGTCTCTGGCAAACCAATGTTTAGCTTCAGAAAGCTGGGTATAACTATTGAGGCTGGCAGCCAGCAATCTACAAATCACACAAAACTGAAAGAATCCCCCTTCTTATGCTAGACCAGTGTTTCTCAACCTTGGGAACTTTAAGATGTGTGGACTTCAACTGACCAGATGTCATGCGCTGCCTCCCTCTGAATAACGTTCAGACGCTGGTTTGCAAATCAGGTTCTGGTTTATTTCAGGGCAGGTACAACGTTGGTAGAAAAAAGCTGAGAGTGACAGGAGCGCGCCGGTGCGGGGTTTAAATACCCCGCGCCGGTCAGCGCCCCCTCGCTCACGGTCACGTCACCCCCCTTTGTCCCATGCGTTGCCCTGCCGTTGGTTGAGGGTTTCCAGGATCGCCCATCCTCAGGTTTCCATTCTTCTGCTGATTGCTTTCAGCTGGGCGATCCCCGTTGTATTGCCGCTGATGGCTTGGGTGGCTCCGTGATTCGTTTAGCTATTGTTTGTTAGCCGTTAGTCGTTGTGGGTTGATGGCTACTTAACTTGTGCCCCTTCACTTATTTCCTTGTCATTGTCATGTGTGCCATTGCGCTGATGACTTTAGCTCAACGGCACTCATGACATACTGCCCCCTTTTCGAATAGTGTTCTCCCCCGGTTTTCTTGGTTTTCCCCGTGGAGCTGTCAAAACGCCACATTTTTTTTTTATTTTTTTTTTTTTCAAAGTTCCCGCCGGAGTAGTTGTCGCCCCTCCCTTTGCTCCTCCCTCTACCACGTGCCTTCCCAGGGTGTGTCCATGGTGCGCATGCTCGGGTTCTGACCTGGCGTGCGCATGCTCCAACCACACCCTGTTTGTTTGGCTCAGTTCGGCGAGGCGAGAGGCGTGGCTGGTCGGGTGCTGCTCAGCTCCAGGTAGGGCCCTTCTTTTCTTATTTAGAGTGCGTCGCCTTTGTTGTGTCTCCTGGGCGTTGCCCCCAGGTTGCCCTGTTGACTTGCTTGCCACTCCCCCGCGGCCGGGGGGCGGGGGGAGGGTGCTGGCGATCGTTTGTCACCACCCCGTGGGCCCGGGGCGGGGGGAGTGAGTCCCGGGGGGGGGAAGGTCCACCCAAGTCGCGGGCTTGGGGGGGGCCCTTTCCCTTGGGGCACGGGAGGCGGGGGGGGGCCTGCGGGGGGGGGGTTGGTTTTGCTGACCTTGATTGCGGTTTGTCGGGGTATGCCCGGTGAAATGCTCTGGTCAGGTCAGGCGCGTTAACGTTGTGCGCCGCCACCCATTCCGGGTGGGGGAAGTGTTTCCACCTGACCAGATAGTGTAGAGTTCCTCGTTGCTTGCGGGAGTCGAGGATGTCCCTGATCTCGAAGTGGTGTTGCCCGTCGATCATTAGCGGTGCGGGCTGTGGCGTGCTTGGGTGCCATCGGGAGGTGGTTGCCGGTTTTAGGAGGCTGGTATGGAACACCGGGTGGAGTCTCCGGAGGTTGTGTGGCAGGTCCAGGCGTATTGCTACCGGGTTCACTATTTGCGTGACTCGGAACGGCCCGATGTACTTAGGCCCCAGTTTTTTCGAGGGTTGGGTTGACTTTAGGAACTTGGTGGAGAGATAGGCCATATCCCCCGCCTGGAACGTCGGTTGTTGGCGCCGGTGCTTGTCGGCCTGCTCTTTGTAAGCAGCCTGTGCCTCCTTCAGCGCCGCCGTGATTACTGGCCATGCTTCCGCGATCTTCCGTCCCCAGTCGCTGGCGTCCACCTGGGGTTCCGGGGGTTGAGGTAGCTCCGGTATGGGGACGAAGTCGCGCCCCGAGACTACTTCGAACGGGGTTTTCCCCGTGCTCGTGTGGACGGCGTTGTTGTATGCGACTTCGGCGAACGGGTGCAGTTCAGCCCAGTCGTCTTGGTGGTAGTTCGTATATGATCGTATAAATTGCTCTAAGGTGGCATTAAGAACCTCAGTGGCTCCGTCCGTCTGCGGATGCCAAGCCGTAGATAGGGCCTGTTGGGTCCCCGTCAGCTTCAGGAAGGCCCGCCAGAATTTGGAGGTGAACTGTGTGCCCCTGTCGGTCACCACACGTGCGGGACATCCGTGTAGCCTGTACACGTGGATGAGGAAGAGTTTGGCTAGTTGTTGTGAGGATGGGACCGACGTGCAGGGGATGAAGTGGGCCTGCTTTGAGAAGTAGTCCTTCACCACCCAAATGGCCGTTTTCTTCTGGCTGGGTGGGAGGTCCACTATAAAATCCATAGAGATTTCCTCCCATGGGCGGGAGGGTTCTGCCACCCGTTGCAATAGCCCCGCGGGTTTGCCTGGTGCCCGTTTGGCCCTAGCGCACGTTGGGCAGGACGCCACGTAGGTTTTTACGTCTCGCCTGAGCGCGGGCCACCAGAATTGGCGCCGTGTTAGGTGTAGGGTCTTGAGGAACCCAAAGTGTCCCGCTTGCTTGGCGTCGTGTGACCTATGCAAGATCGCCTGGCGTTGCGAGTCCGGGACGTAGATTCTGCCTTCCCCCCATGCCAGGTCTTGCGCCATCGTTACCTTGTCGGGGTTTGCCAGGAACCAGGGGTCGGTTTTGAGGGCGGCGGCGAGGTCCGTGCGCATTCCCCCTGGTAGTTGCGGTTGGCTTCTTTCCGTCGCCGGTTGTCCCGCCGTCGGCTGCGCCGTAGCGTCGAGCTGCCTCCGTGCGCCGCTTCGGGTGGTCACGGCCATCCCCAGTTGCGAGGCGGATAGGACCGTCCCAATGGTGTCTGGGGCGGGCTCTTCGTCTTGGGGCAGCCGGGAGAGGGCGTCGGCCAGGAAGTTCTTCTTGCCCGGCATGAACTTCAGCTGGAAATCAAAGCGGCTGAAGAATTGGGCCCATCGGACCTGTTTTGGGCTAAGGCGTCTAGGCGTTCGTAGGGCCTCGAGGTTCCGGTGGTCCGTCCAGACCTCGAATGGTTGGGTGGCTCCCTCGAGTAGGTGACGCCATGTCTCTAGTGCCGATTTCACCGCGAAGGCTTCTTTCTCCCAGACGTGCCATCGCCTCTCTGTCTCGGAGAACTTCCTTGACAGGTAGGCGCATGGTTTCAGGAGCCCCGTGGAATCTTTTTGTAGCAGGATGGCTCCCAGGGAGAAGTCTGAGGCGTCGGCTTGGACCACGAACGGCCGTTCTGGGTCCGGGTGCGCGAGGATTGGCTCCGTCGTGAACAGCGCTTTCAGCTTGTCGAATGCGGTCTGGCACGCGGGAGTCCAATTCAGCACTGTGCCTGGGTTCTTGGCGCGTCGGGTGTCCCCCACCCCTTTGGTTTTGAGGAGGTCCGTTAAGGGGAGGGCTATCTCAGCGAACCCCCGGGCGAAGGACCTGTAGAAATTCGCGAATCCCAGGAAGCTCTGTAGTTGCCGTCTGTTGCGGGGCCGCTCCCAGTTTAGCACCGCTTCGACTTTTGCGGGGTCCATTTCGATGCCGTCCCCGGAGATTCGATACCCCAAATAGTCTAGGCGCTCTTTGTGAAACTCGCACTTTGTAGGCTTTGCATAGAGCTGCGCCCTTCTGAGCTTGTCGAGGACTTGCCTGACTAAGGTTACGTGTTCCTCGTGTGTTTTTGTGTAAATGAGGACGTCGTCGATGTAGACCAGGACCCCTTTAAACAGATGTTCATGCAGTACCTCATTGATGAGCTGCATGAACACCCCAGGGGCCCCCGCGAGTCCGAAGGGCAGTACCTTGTACTGGAAAGCGCCTAGGGGGCAGTTAAACGCCGTCTTCCATTCGTCCCCCTCCCTGATTCGGATGCGATAGTACGCCTCGCGAAGGTCCAATTTGGAAAAGACTTTGCCCGTGGACAGGTGGGCGAGCATGTCCTTCACCAGGGGTAAGGGGTATTTGTTGGACAGGGAAGCCGCGTTTAGGCCCCGGTAGTCGGTGCAGAGCCGTAGGGTCCCGTCTTTCTTCTCCCGGAATAAGACGGGGGCTCCGACCGGTGAGCATGCTGGCTCTATGAATCCCCTGTCTAGGTTTTTATCGATGAACTCCCGGAGGGTTGCCATCTCCTTCGGGGTCATCGAATAGATCTTTGGTCTAGGTAGGGGGACGTCGGGCAGTAGGTCGATCCGGCAATCCGTCTTGCGGTGGGGGGGTAGTTGGTCTGCCTCTGCCTCTCCGAAGACCTCGGAGAAGTCGGCGTATTGTTCTGGTAGGTCTGCTGTGGTAGCGGCGTTGTCTTGTGTGGTCGCCTCCGCTCGTCCTACCGTGGGGTTGCTTTTGCCAGCTGGTACTGGTGCTCGATACTCGCCGTCGCCGAATGTGAAGGTGCGGGTCGCCCAGTTGATCCGCGGGTTGTTTTTCGCGAGCCATGGCATCCCCAGGACTGCAATGGGCCGTCCGATGGGCGTGACTACGAACGATGTGCGCTCGGTGTGAGTGCCCATTTGCAGGGTGACCGGCTCGGTTTGTAGCGTGGCTGGTTTCCCTCCCGCTGTAGAGCCGTCCAGCTGGTGGAATGCCAGCGGCGTGGGGAGGGGGAAGCAGCGGAGGTCGAGTTTGGCGACTAGGTCGGGGTGGATGAGGTTTTTTGAGCACCCCGAGTCCACTAGTGCCGCGGCCGTGGTGGCTCCGTTGCCGGCCGAGAGTTGAATTGCTGCCAATATTACGGAGCTTTTGTCGTTTCGTTGAGGTGGTCCGCGTTGCTGTCCCACCGCCTGCCTCGCCACGCGTCTCAGGGCAAGCGGGGAGCATTTCCCGCCGGCTGGTCGGGGTCGGTATTGTCCTCTTCTCCCCAGTAAGCGTCCCAGCCCTCTTCCGGTGTCGCTGTGGCCACGGTCATTCGGCGGTGAGGGGGCGGCCCCGGGTTGGGTGGTTTGGGGCTAATTTTCGGGGCGGGCTTGGGCGCGCTGGTCGGCGGTCGGTTGGCGAAGCAATCCGCCGTCTTGTGCCCTAATTTGCCACACCTCCCGCAGGGCTCCCGGTTGAACTTCTTTTTTGGGTATATGGGGCCGGCCATCCCCCCGTGTGGTGCGGGTACCTTTTTCCCGACGTAGTTTGTGTCTTCCGTGGTTGTCATAAGGAAGGTGCGGTGCGCGTGTTCGGCTTTCCCCGCGAGGTGGATCCACCCGTGTAACGTTTCTGGGTCGTCGCGGTAGAGGGCCCATTGGAGAACGTCGCGGTTGAGCCCCCTTTTGAAGATTTCCAGCAGGGTGGTCTCAGACCAGTCGCAGACCTTTCCCGCAAGGGCTTTGAACTCCAGGGCGTAGTCAGGGACCGTGCGTGTGCCCTGTTTAAGTCTCTGGAGTGCGCTTTTCGCCCGTACTTTAGCTAGGGGGTCTTCGAAGTAGTTTTTCATCTCTTTGATGAAAGCAGGGAAGGTGGCGAGGGCGGGGGAGCTGGACTCGTACAGTTGGACGTACCAGTCCGCCGCCCTGTCTTGGAGTTTGATCGCCACGGCGGCGATCTTGTCGGCCTCGGAGTCATAGGAGTGTCCGTGCCTCCCCATGAACTCCCTAGCGTTGGTAACGAAAAACGAGAGTTTTGAGGGGGTCCCATCGAAGAAGATGGGGAAGTCCTTTGGGGCCCGGGCGTTTTGCGCGGCCCCGCCTCTCGCTTCCCGGGGTGTGGTGTCGGCCGCCTGTGCCGTCTGCTGGCTCTCCGCTGGCCCGTGTGGGTTCGGTGCTTCGCTCGGGGTGTGGGCTTGTGCGGGGACGTCGTTGGGTGGCGCGGGGGGCATAAGCGCCTGGAGCATGGTCCGGAGTTCCGTCAGCTGAGCCCGCATGGCCGCGAGTTCAGCTCGTGCCTCCTCGTCCACAGCCCGCGCCGCCGCTGGGGCCGGTTCCGTTGGCGCGTCCTCGGGGGTGGGTTGCCGGTGGGGTTCATCGTCCCTCCGCCGCGGGTCCGCTTCCTCCTCCGTCTGATGGGTGTCTCCGTCGTCCTCCTCCGTGTTGAGCACCGTGGGGCTGTCGCTCCACGCCCGTTGCTGGGGTGCGATGTGGGGCGCGGGGTCCTCCGCTGGTTTCGGAAGTCGTGCTGCTCCCTCCCGCGGTCGGGTTGCCTCCGTCGCCATCTCCCCTTGGGGTTGGAGCTGAGGCTCGGGTCGGGTGGGGTGGGCGTCCATGGCTCCGGGAGTCCGCGGTGCCTCTGGCCTCGGTCGGTCCTCCTCTGTCTCTTGCCGCGCGGCTCGCCCTCCTTGCCCGCGCCGTTCCGGCCTCATCTTGCTGGTCTTCTCGCCGTCTACTCCTCCCGCGGCTCGTTGTCGTCCGGTGGGGCTCGGCGAGGCTGAGTTTATGACTCTCAGCTTTATGTCATGCGCTGCCTCCCTCTGAATAACGTTCAGACGCTGGTTTGCAAATCAGGTTCTGGTTTATTTCAGGGCAGGTACAACGTTGGTAGAAAAAAGCTGAGAGTGACAGGAGCGCGCCGGTGCGGGGTTTAAATACCCCGCGCCGGTCAGCGCCCCCTCGCTCACGGTCACGTCACCCCCCTTTGTCCCATGCGTTGCCCTGCCGTTGGTTGAGGGTTTCCAGGATCGCCCATCCTCAGGTTTCCATTCTTCTGCTGATTGCTTTCAGCTGGGCGATCCCCGTTGTATTGCCGCTGATGGCTTGGGTGGCTCCGTGATTCGTTTAGCTATTGTTTGTTAGCCGTTAGTCGTTGTGGGTTGATGGCTACTTAACTTGTGCCCCTTCACTTATTTCCTTGTCATTGTCATGTGTGCCATTGCGCTGATGACTTTAGCTCAACGGCACTCATGACACCAGAATTCCCCAGCCAGCCATGTTGACTGGAGAATTCTGGGAGTTGAAGTCCACACATCTTAAAGTTCCAAGGTTGAGAAACACTGTGCTAGACAAATACCAGTGGCTGGTGACCAAGTACTATGATTCAGCTGGGACAGCAATATTTCTTTCCATCTATTGCCAAAGCAGCGACAAGAGCATTGCCTTAACTAAATACCTCTCCTCGTGAAAAGACCACTCCTGGCCATGGCACAAATTCTCTCTCTCTGGGATCGAGGGAACTGCTTTTCCATAAACCCCCCTCTTTCCAAACACACTATTAGGGAAGTGTTGGCAAAAGTAACCAAAGGAACAGCTTGTTATTTGTGAGCACCCCACTGCAGGCCTTAGGATAAAAACCTATCAATCGACTGATCCTTCCTGCAAGGCAACCGACTGCCTACTATCCACAAAGCAGCCATTTCCCCCCCTTTTTAAAATGTATTTCTAAAATTATTTAACTTTAGAAAAATGCAAAATACACAAAGCAGCCAATTAAGTTCCCTGCTTAGTGTGTGTTTTTCAAAGGGGTGCTGAGTGGATCTGCTTTTGGGGACCATTTGGTGCATTTGCCATTTCTGAAGCGTGTTACAAAATGGCAGCCATTTGCCATAAATCTATAAATTGAACGAATGAACGAACGATAAAACCACCTAGTGAGATTCCGCCTAGCCACCTTCGTTTTGTTTTGTTCTTCCTTTGACAGGTGGGAACATTTCCAAGTGAAGCTCTGTGCAGCATCCACCCAAATGTTTATAATCTCAAAATGCTTATGGGATCTATATGGGTCCCATAGCACTCTTGGAAATAAAAATGTTGGAGGCTGATGCTTAGCTTTGTGGCATGTCAGCTTCCCTTTTGTTATTATATTTAATCAGAATACTATTTGGTGGGGCGGGGGGACGCGCAACATAGAATCTAGTGAGGCAGGAAATAAGACAGATGCCAAAAATGATTTTTGCAGGCACATTTCTGCCTATAAACATCACATTGCCAACTTCATAATTTCCGATGGCGAAATATAAGCTAGCATCTATTAACCCTGAATTGAACTGATCTCTTCTAGGACCTTACAGGCCCAGACAGATGGAAAAATACCAGTTTAAATTGCACACAATAATTTGAGCAAGCTGTATACCAATCTAGGTTTTCCCCCTTTTTAAAAATAATGATTTAATTTATACAAGATATTGCTACACAGATTTCCAGGCATCCTTTTTAAAAGGACTGCAGCACATAAGGCTTTTATTGCAACAGTATTATTTCCCAGTATCATGCAATTTGACCTGCAATTTCAATGCTCTTCTCTAAGATCAGCATCTAATTGGATAGTCAATATCATCATCTCTGGGTTGTCAGCTTTTTGAAGCCCTTCACTATTTTTGTGGGTCTCTCAAAATTGCACCACTTTACCACTTCTGCTTACTCATATAATTTTCTTTGGGTTTTTGCTTGCTTTTCCAGATTTGAAAATTGTACTTGGGTACTGGACATTGTACAACTTTCATCATAAATCACAATTATTAGATACCAAAATAAAACTGAATAATCAAACCAAGTTAAAAAGGCTTTCTTTCATTGGTATCTTGCCCATTTTTTCCAAGGAGTTTGGGAAGTATGCAGAAATATCTCAATTTATTCTTACAACCCTTAAGGTGGGCTCAGGTGGATTGGAATGAAAAGAGGCCATGTTCATCTCTGCAATCAGCTGTGGAAATTGATTAGGTTATTTTTGCACTGTTGCTATTTATTAGCAGTGTAGAATCTCTGATATGGGCAAAGGATCCATCTTGACCAGAGAAAAACAAGAAGACATTTACCTGCCTTGGGATCCATCCTTACCTGAAATTTTATCCCACTTGCCCATGAATCCATCCTGTCCTGAAATTATACTCATTCATAGTCCCTCATCGTTCAAGGAGGAATCTGCTTTTCCTTAAGGTCATTAAACGAGTGAGTATACTATAGGATCTGCCTTTGCTAACATGATGTCCCTTGTGTACTAGATTCTAGCCTGGTTCATACAACAGGTAAGCCATAAAGTGATTGGTTTGATTTTATTTATTTATTTTGATTTGGATGCCGCCCAACTCCAACCAACTCTGGATTTTGGCTTTGTGTGAGCCCATTCATTGTAGTTTGTAAATTATATCTGGTGGCTTAGCTTTGCAGGGAGGCAGTTGGCTTACTCAACAAACCATGGTTCATCTACCAATAACTTAGCATGTTGCATGCAGCAGACCAGCGGTTCAGTTGGTGGGTTCATACATTGTGCAAAGCCACAAAACATGGTTTACACACCACATTGAACAGTTTGCACATTTGAAAACAAGCCCAAACAAATCACATTTTCCTGCCTTAGCATGATATTCAAAGCTAGTCAATATGACTATACAGATGTGCTGACTGGAGATGATAGTTATTGTAGTTTTGATCTCTGGAGATTACAGGAATGGGAAAGTCAACATATGTGGGTAAGAACTTGAACGTGGAAGTTATTGCCAATTATATCAGCACTGGGATAATTGGGCAAAACTCTTATTTATTCTAATATACATACATTATATAATTATTAAATTAATTCCTACGCAGCATACTAATGAAACAGGGTAAAAGGTAATACATAAAACCATTTAAATAAAGCACATACTAACACATCCACATAATTAACATTGATAAAAACAGTATTAAACATAATCTAGCAGGGATTAACATTCTCTCTAAGCCATTTTTAATATGGCCATATTGCCAGCCTTCCATGCAGGTTGTTATTCAGAGGAATTCTTGAGATAAGTATGTGAAAGGCTTTCAGTATTCCTACCTTTAAAATACAATAATTAATGCAATATACTTTTGTTCATCTCCTACAATCATGAAACAGAAGTCAGAATGGAAATACCAGAAGAATAAGAATAAACCAGTGAAAGGTTTATTCAGTGCTACTGTTCAGCAGGTGGATAAAGGAGCTAGATTCTGACCCCAATTTAATTCACCAGACCCTTGCCTGGGTCTACTGGGCAAGCGGAGATCAAGTGAGGCCATAACACGTTAAATAAATCTCTGATGCCCTCTAGTGGTTGGCTGGAGGATTTGAATTAGGCTTAATCAGTTAAGAGTGGACATTGTTTTAAAAGACGCATTTGATTCTTGTAGCCTACAGGCTTGTACAAACCATGCAGAATCTGATTTCAAAAATCAACTCCAAAAATGAATCCAATTCAACTGTTTCCAGTTGAACAGACAAATCAGTTGGAGCGACTGTTCAAACGGGATGCCCAAATCCAGTTACTGGATTTGGATTTCTGAATGAGTTGGAAGAAGAACATTGCTGCACATATGCAAAAGCATCTGAAATTGTCTGCGTCAATTCAGAGACTGCTGATTCAATTATCTGAATCAACTTTCCAGTTTCATTCAAAAGCAACTTAGAGATTTAATCAAATGGTTTTCAAATCAGGGGGCCAAACTGAATATTCACACAGTCATAATAACCAGCATGCTTCCCAAACCAGAGTTGGCATAATCTCAAATATAACCCCATACATGCACACCCAATGAAAGTGTTTTTCCAATGGACTTACTCACTGCTATGAGAAGCCATACTATGATGCCTACATGGCTGTCATTTCAGTTTTCCAGGTAATACTATAGCAGTGAGACAGGATGGAAAGCCATCCAACCATTATTATGCTGAGCTAATAGCAATGAGGATAGGCTTTATATGGTGCCAACAATGGCTGGGTGATGCCAGAAGATGATGTAAGACAGGAGTGGACAATCTCCCCTAGTGGTTATAGCATATTCATAGCATCACTCATCTGTGGTTGAAGTGATAGAAAGCTTGCCCTTGTTATTGTTATCTTGGCACAACAATGGTTGGATAAGTCTAAGAGACACTGTACCATTTGGGGCAAGATCAGGGTAGGATGCTGGTAGAACCCTGGGATCAGAGTCCCTTCTTATAAAAGCCCTGTTCTGACTCCAGTCCTGTTGAAAAAGATGCACAAGGTTGAGCATGCTACCTTTTCTTCCCCCACCCTTAACAGCAGCCTGGCTTTCAACTGGTAGACACAGAACTGTTCCCATCACTCATCTCTGCATCCTTAAAAGTTTCATCTGCTACAGCTTTTCAAGGCTGGATTCACAGATCACATAAGGCCAGACTAAAACCAGTCACATTACACTTAGCACAAGGGCTAAATCTTGCCTGCGCTCCATCATCCTAAGCCATAATAATATAATATAATATAATATAATATAATATAATATAATATAATATAATATAATATAATATAATATAATATAATATATAATATATTAGTATGGCTCGCTCAAGTTTGGCTTGCTTATTTGTGAACTCAGCTCACTGCCCTTTGTAACCCATCAATCAATCAATCAATCACGTTTATTACAGCCCTAAGGCCAGACACAATAAAACCATACATAATAACAATCTTACATTAATACATATATATACATAAAAACAAGATTGATTGATTGATAACCCATCATTTATGGCTTGCCACAATGACTGAATCCAGTCATTGTGACTTATTTACCAAAACACAGTTAAAATGCTGGCTTGGTATAAATAGTATTCTGGTCTCAATATCACCCTGCATAGGGGCAAACCCATGGGGGGCAGGGAAGCAATTTCCAATTTTAAAAAATTAGAAGTTCTGTTTCAGCCTATTATATGATCTTGCAGTGAGAGGAACATATAGAAATGGGGAGGGAGAAAAATGAAAGCTTTTTTCAAAATGCCATGAGTGGGCAGATTTCAGTCTTGCAAAATTAACTTTATCTAGGCTAATTAAATTAAAGTTCTTGTTTAATTAATACAGCTACAGTTCAGTCTCCATAGATGACAGAAATTTGCTTGACAAGGCATTCTTCCCCAATCCAGCACAGATATATTGGATTTGTAACTCCTGTAACTGCCAGCTAGTCCGAAACATCTTGAGACCACCTGGTTGGAGAAGGCTATTCTAAAGAGCACTGCACCATCTATCATATCAAGTAGCCTTCATCAGCAAGTCATGGGAATGGACATCTGTTGATGCGATAATAAAACAAATATATTTAGAACTCAGTGGCAGATTATCTTAATGAGTGGCCTCCAACATCAGCATTAGGAAATGGGCTGAAAACCCATAGGGAAATGAACATGACTATTAGGCTAATTTACACAGAGTGCTAACATGTTGTAGGACTGAAGTCATCCCGCCAGCTAGAGAGAGGAAACAGATAAGAGGCCACATCCTTAAATTGCTACAAGCAGGTGACAAGCGAAACTGACGTTAAAGCTGACAATGTAGACAGTGAAAGTCCAGACAGAAAAGAACTTATGGTTAAAAGCAGTTGGAAAGAGTTAGTAGATTCTAGAAACAAGAATTTCTGCCAAGAAAGCAGGGCCATCTTTTGGGGGGAGCAAAGAATCAGGAGAGCACCATGACTATACAATTCAAGCATCACCCCTTTTTCAGTGTGATGTCATGATCACCAACTTGACTTTTTTGACCCCCCTGGGGGGCTGCCCCTGCCAAAAAAGTTTGAGTTTCTTTCCTCCCTTTCTCCTATTCCCTTCCAATAGGAGATACAGAAAGGGTCATATTTAACTGCAATGTGAGTATCAAACAGGGCTGTGAAGGACCTTCAATTGGAAGCAAAAAGGTGCTTCGGAGCGCATGAGGACATGATTTACCACTCATCTGCAACTCCTAAAACCAAGTGCATGTTTCCCAGAAACACAGAGAGGTGAATTCCCAGGAAAAGGCAAGGCTGCTTTAAGGTGTCACAGAAGGTGCTCTGCTTGTGTGCACCCAGATTTTAAAATGGCCCAAGTATCTTCTGGCTCTAGAACGCCAATGAGACTTCTGAATATAGTGGGGGGTTTTTTCTCCATTCAATCATGTCCAATTCTTGGAGGTTGCCTGGACAAGTTCCTGCAGTTTTCTTGGCAAGGTTTTTTGGAAGTGATTTGCCATTGCTGCCTTCCTAGGGCTGAGAGAAATGGTCACCCACCTGGCCTCATGCCCAAGGTGGGACTAGAACTCACGGTCTCCTGGTTTCTAGCCTGGTGCCTTAACTGCTACACCAAACTGACTCTCTATAGTGAATATAGGATTGTGTGTATTATAGGAAATTAAAGTTTGAGAGGTGCTTTAAGAAATCTTGCCTAGTAAGCAGACATGGAATGATGCTTAAAGCAGATACCATGACCTCATAAATAAATAGACAGGGAATTCCTGCCATTTTATTTGTTTGTTCTTATAAAACTATCTGGGAAGGAAGGAAGGAAGGAAGGAAGGAAGGAAGGAAGGAAGGAAGGAAGGAAGGAAGGAAGGAAGGAAGGAAGGAAGGAAGTTTGGTTCTTTGCTTCATCTCATACAACTAAAAATTGCACTTTCAGTTGGATGGCTCCAGAAGAAGGATTTGCGCACAAGGAATCAGTAAATCAGGTTACACTGAGGATACTCTGAGGTAGCAGCTCTGACAGGGCTGAACATCTGTCTCCAGCTTACTTAGCAACCACCCTCAGTGGATCAATCTGAGGGGCTCTGGCATTTTTGGCAATCCTTCATGTCCTCCGAATAGTTCTCTATTTGGATTGTTGTCGTGTGGAAATTGAAAGCACTTTGCAGTCGGCAGCTCGCTTCCTTCAAGACAGTCTGGGCATCGGCATCTTTACCTGGGACAGAAGTGACAGAGTAAAGCAAAGGGCAAGGTACAAATATTGGGGAATTTGGAAAAATCAAACTCTCCACCCCTCTCAAAGGCCAGTACTCAAAGGGTGGGCAAGGATGGTACTGACTTAGTCTGGGTATGCTTCAAAAACAAGTTTGCAAAAAATGCCTCAGGTCTTGTGCAAATGCAAGCACAGCACTTCTCTGCTATTCTTAACAGCCACCTAACTTTTTTCAGGTTTCTGCATAATCTGAAAGGAAGGTGGCGTGAGAGCTGCCTTAACAACAGGGAGCAGTGGCACTGTTTTTCCAGCCTTGGGCAGAGGCCTGAAAAAGTGGGGCTATTTTAACGAATGACAGTGTGGTGTTGCACTCCTGTGAGATTGAAAATGCTTCTTCCAAGCAATGTTCAGAGTGTGCACAGCCCACATGGATTCAGGCTGGTGGAACTTCCCACAGTCCACCGGGAAAGTCTTCCTCAAGTCAAGCTTAATTCCTGGTGACTTCAGAGCAGGGTTTCCCAGCCAGGCTTCCGTGGCACCCTTGGGTTCTGCAAGTGGTCACTAGGGGTTCCCTGGGAGATCACAATTTATTTAAAAAATTATTTCAAATTCAGGAAGAAGTAAGTTTCATTCTTTATTTTTAGTTTAAGAACATTGTTAATGCATCTATAGAGGCCTACCCATAAAACAAACATAATAATGTTGTAACTTCCGGCCTATAACTGAGCCTGACTGTGCAGGGGGTCCCCGAGGCCTGAAAAATATTTCAAGGGTTCCTCCAGGGTCAAAAGGTTGAGAAAGGCTGCTTTAGAGAAACATTTATGGAGTTTTCTTGGCAACAACAAGAAAACTGGTTAGAAGTTTGTTCCAGGGTGTTTTCTGAATTCCCAGTATAGCGCATTGTTCCTTGAACACTCCATCCAATCATTTTTCTTTTTCACTTTATCCAATTTCACTTACAGTACTGGGAAGAGACTATAAAGGCAAACTACACGTAACATTACTTCATTAAATTATCTAGGATCCCAGAACCGGGTAGTGAACACCATTATGTCTTTGTTGCAATAGTTAGTAAGTTTAAACCAGGTGGGAATTAAAAAAAAATATTCCACAACTAAAAAAAATCCTCCCTTATCATATCTGCATGCTCTAAGGCTTTCTCAAGCTTGGCAACTTTAAGATATGTGGACTTCAACTCCCAGAATTCTGGACAGGGCCACAACTGGTGGGGGGGGCAAGCGGGGCATGTGCCCCAGGCGCCGTGCTGGGGGGACGCCAAAATGAGCGCTCAGGGGGGTGCCAAAATGTGTGTGGAATCCATGCTTGCCCCGGGTGACACAGACCCTCGTTGTGGGCCTGCATTAACCTCCAGAATGGTGCAGATTCTAAGCTTGCCTTACAATGGTGTAACTTACTGATTGCAATATGGACTGACAGCACCGGCTGGGACACTGTTAGAGCCCAGATGTGAAGGCTATGAAGAGATTTCACGCCACTTATGGAGAGCAGGAGGGTCTTTGCATCGTTGAAATCTACACTTTTTGGAGTACCTGTGCAACAGTATGGAGGAGATAGAAGAAATGGGTCAAAACAACAGGATGCGCAGGATTATTTGGTTCTAGATCTCTATCACCCCTCTCGTTTCCTTTCTTGGATGACTCAATTACTTAAATAATGAAATAATGCTTTCCGTGTCTGTCTCAACTGTGAAATTCTCTCCTCTCCTCTCCTCTCCTCTCCTCTCCTCTCCTCTCCTCTCCTCTCTTCTCGGAGACTCCCAAAGTCCAGTCTTTCTATCTGAGCAGAAGCTGGGTGAGACCTTCTTTAACGGAGTTTTTAATTTATATAAGGCACTTGTTTTTCTTCAAACTGGATTTCAGTGCCCAGCAATAGAGAGGATAGGGTAAAGTAAATAGCATCCCATGGATTCCTGGGATGTGCTAAAAGCCTCATCGAATTAAATTAACATCTCTGCATTCTAAGTGGATGGTGTGCTTTTTAGACTTCCCTTCTCTAGAACTCAGCTCTTCCACTGGATCAGCAAGCCATTTCAAAGGTGTGTGCATGTGGGGAGATCCCATCTGCTTTCCTTTTGGGATAATCTTTCTAAGAGTGGTTTGTAAATTGCTTTCTGGAGCTCACTGGGGGGTGGCAGGATGGATGAGCAGGCTGCTATCCCCTCCAGTTCGAAGACAAAGGTTGGGAGCAATGCACAATGCAGATGTGTAGCATCCAGCTGTGAAGAGGGATCCAGCTGTGGGGAGGGACCTGGGTTCATAACAATCGACGATGCTTTCCTGCCACTTTGCAACCAGTGCTGTGAAAGCATTAAAGGAGCTTCCAACGGCAAACACGGGGTGGTATACTACCTCTGGGTGGTATACTACTGCATGTCATATCTTATTATTCCTACTCCATCACACACGTCAGCATGGGCCTGCTGCCTTCAGAATTCAACTTAACTCTCTCAACCTCATCCCCCTGCCCCAGGAAATGACCTTCCATCAGCACAAGGACAACATCTCGGAGGATGCTCAGCGTTGTTCCAAGGACCAGGATGGAAAACACAAAGGTACAGATAGGATCCACGAATTTATATTCTGGCTAGAACAAGAAAAAAATCGTGCATCAGTCCTCTCTTTGTTCAAGTGCTGAATCCCTTTCTATGATCTGCTTGGCATTTACCCCATCAGCGAGACACAGCTGATGTGTACTGGCAGCACTCTTACTCTAGGGTAGAAGAACCCATGGCCTTCCTGATGTTGCTGCCTCCTGTCACACCCAACCAGCTTGGCCATAAAGAATTGAAATCACAACCACCTTAACTTTTGGAGAACCAGAGGCTTCCAGTTTCTACTTTAGAATCAGCAGTTCAACTCTACAACAGAGGCGATCTCTGCATAGGAACGGTGGGGTCATTGTCTTCTTGATAAATCAGGGGCACGCAACCTGTAGTCCACATGAAGCCCCCTATCTGTGGCACCTCAGCAGCCCAAATCCACATTGCCAAAATCTGACAACAAAATGGCTAATTTCCTACAGAGTGGTTGCCTCATCCCTACTCCCTCAAGTTAAGTTCTGGGAAGTAGGTATGAAGTGGGAAGTTCCTGGTAGGTGAATTGCTTCTGCTCTCAGCCTCAAAACTCTTCAGTAATCCCACAGGATGAATGAGTTTGACTTAACTGGTTTTATATATATTTCCATTTCTTGCTTTAAGCTTGTGGCCCACTGATCAGCATTATAATGGGAGAGCAGTAATGGCAGTCTCATAGGATTGTTGGAGACATCCTGTTATTGAGAAAAAAAAATCTCTCTCTGTTGGAGCTCTTACCTTGAAGTAGATTGTGATGGCTGCCACCAAGACTCCGATGCTTTGCACAAGATCTCCAACTACATGGATGAACGCAGCTCGGACACTAGTATTTGGACTCCCCTCCTTGTGACTGTGATGGCTGTGACCATGTCCTGATTGGTGTAGGATAATGCCCATTCTATAGAAAGACATTAATAAAGAGCCAACGTAGCATAGTCATTAAGAGGCTGGATCTAGACCAGGGAAATGTCAGCCCTTCAAGGTAGACCAGACTAGGAAACTGATGCCATGTAGGTCATTATTACTTTTATTATAAAGGTACAGTTACAGAATCTTGCAAGTCTGAATGAGCTTCCCCCCTCCTTCCCCTTATCTTCATATGAACTAGGCTTGTCTGAGACGCTTACTCATGTTACATTTTTGGCCCGACTCAGAGCCCTTTTATCTGACTGCTGCCTTGGTAGCAGCTCTTGCTCCTGTCCTTCAAGGCCATTCCCTCTGCCCTCTACAGGAAATCCAGGTTCAAGTCCGCACTCATCTTGGAACTTACTGATCCCCCTCTCTGTCCACCATACCTCATTGGGATAAAATGAAGGGATGTTCCCCAGGTATTTTTTCTTGACCTCCCCAAGGAAGCAATGCAATAAACAAATGGATATTTATAATAAGACAAAATAAAGGCCACACAGATTCTCAATTCCTTTTGCCAATAAGGCATTCCTCATCTCTTCCTATCGAAGGCTTAAAGAGGAGACTTCATCCTGATTCCCTGCTTCTGCCTCATCGTACATCGGCTCTCCACAGAGCCGCCATTACAATAAGAACCACAGGACCGGAAAGGATGGGACCGACTGCTCATCAGAGCCCACTTTGCAACAAAGACACAAGCAACCGAAGGGCAGAGAAGCCTCCTGAGGACAAGTTGCTCCAGATCAGTGTTTACAACCTCGGCAACTTTAAGAATGGGTGGACTTCAGCTGGGGAGCTCTGGGAGTTGAAGTCCATGCAACCTAAAGATGCCAAGGTTGGGAAAGACTGCTCCAGATGATTCCAGAAAGAAGCCAGGCTGCCAGCCAAGCCAAACCCCTGTGAGTTTGAAAAGCTAACCATGATTGACTTGGGAAGTTTGTTATTCTTGGCATGAACAGAAGGGAAATGCAATCTCACTTGGAAGCAAATAGACACCTCCACACCAGATAAAGTTGTCTCTCCAAGATGCTAAAGGAGGACTGTGGGAGGTTAAGAAACAAAAACAGACTCAGAAAGAGAACATATGAGCATAGGCTTTGATCAGGCTGGTTCAGCTGTCCCCATTTCTAGAAGCAGAACTGCCAGTCTATTTGGCTTTTGAACTTAGAATGGGAGGATTTGCTATTTTTATTATTGTTGTTCTTTTTTTTTTTTAACCAGGCAGCAAGCAAGCAAGCAAATAAATTGCACAGGCCCTTTCTGAATGTTAGCGATTCTGTTAGGGATTCTGAATGTTAGGGATAAATTGCAAACTTTCTTAGCTGAGCAGTTCTGCCCAGGGACAAAGGGTTCCCTGTTCACAAATGACCATCCCCAGATCAGAACCCTAGTGTAGTATGTGGTGGGGGAGGGAAAAGCTTTAATTCTTTGCCCCTTACTATGATCCAGATCAGTGTTTCTCAACCTCTGCAACTTCAAGACGGGTGGACTTCAACTCCCAGAATTCCCAGCCATGCTGGCTGGGGGATTCTGGGAGTTGAAGTCCACTGGTCTTATAGTTGCAGAGGTTGAGAAACACTGATCCAGATTCTGCACCTGCAGTTTGCATTGCAAAATGCATTGTGGTTCATTTCAATGGAGACTTTGGCTGGGATGGGCACAATTGCAGACGCAGACATCCAGGTCCAGATTGGCAACACATAGAGGTGAAATTGTTCCAAGTTCCTTAATGGGCTTCCTTCCTTGCCTCCTGCCCCTCTGCGGGGGTGTGCCCAGGTAGGCAGTTTGTCTTTTGTTTGGGAAAATGCACACTTCTAAACAAAGCACTGGGTTACAGCCACCTACCACTTTACTTTTTGGAGGAGCCCAGAAGCACTCTGGTAGATAATAGCAGTGTTAGGAGATGACCCTTCACTTTTCTTGTCAAGGACCCTTCCAGCTTTTTTCAAAATAAAAGAGCTTTAAAACCATCAGGAGGGACAGAGAGCTTGGCAGACACTGAGGTTGGTATCCAGAGATGCACTATAGATACCTGCTCCAGAGTTTCTGGCAAATGCCTTTCCTCCCACCCAATTTTTTTAGCTGAATTCAATCAGGAGCCTTTCAAATGCCAAGCAGGTCAATGAGAAGCCCTGTTTGGCCCATCCCCAAAGAAGCTTCCATGTATTCCCAGGGTCAGGGCCCGTCAGCTGGAAAACTCCCTGAGTTTCTCTCAAGGGTTTTAGGAAGTTGTTCAAATTTTATCCTGAACATTCATACTTACATGATGTTTACTGCCACAGCACAGCCAGAAGTGATGAGCATGGCATCTCCTTCTATCTCATAGTCCCCAGAAATCAGTCGCTGCACTGCTAGATAAACCAGCACACCAGTTACCACCCAGATTGAGAGTACGGACAGCAGGGCTCCCAAAATCTCTGCGGCAAAAGTCAGAAAATTTGGGTTTGGCGTTAATGGTTGGAAAACTCCCAAGTTTGCACTGGCTGCCTCACTGACCCAAGGTACAATTAATGAGGAGTACATCTGCCAAATACGCATGAACTAAATGTTCTTTCAGCAAATCAACTCATTCTGCCATTACATGAAAGAGCAGTTGATTCATTTCAGCCCAGCTCTATTTGAGGAGATGGCTTCCATGGCGACCTTGGTTTGGTTTAGCATCTAGGCAGTTCACCATGGTATAAGACCAAACCACGATGGGCTCAGTTTTCATACGAAGCCAAAGCTTAACAAATAACATTAACGAAATGAACATGAAGTTTCGTGTTTTTATCAGCTATTATGTTTTTACTATGCTTTTCTGTTTTATGGAACAAACTGCCAAGAGTTGTCTTCTGAGAAAGAAAGAAAGAAAGAAAGAAAGAAAGAAAGAAAGAAAGAAAGAAAGAAAGAAAGAAAGAAAGAGCGAGCATGCGTGTGAGCTGGCTGGATTACTGGGGACAGATCAGCTAAAGGAAGTTCCTGGAAGACAAGGAACTAAGGACAAGGAACAAAACCAGAGTCCCTGTCATTGTCTGTCATTCTCACTGTCACTAAGGACCAATGACCAGTTGTGTTGCAGTTAAGGCACTAAGTACCTGTAAGGTGTGTGTGTGATCAAACTATACAGGCAGAAGCTCAGGGAGCTGGCTGGATCACTAGGGACAGATCACCTGAAGGAAGCTCATGGGCATGAGGAAGACAAGGAACTAAAGACAAGGAAAGGCAAGGAACTAAAGACAAGGAACTAAACCAAAGTCATTGTCTGTTTTGGGAAGCCAACAGAAAAAGCGTCACTGAAGATTGGCAATACGTCACCACAGCAAGCTGGGCAGATGTCCAGAGAAAAGGCACAGGTTTTGTTCACCCTGGCTATTTTGCACAGCACCTTAAACCAGCCAACTCTCCTGAGTTCATCGACCACACCAATTTTACAAAGCAGCTAAGTGAGCTTAAAACAAACCAAGGTTAGCCTGCAGGACAAAGGCAGCTGCTGGAGCATGTCGCTGACTGAGTGTGCCTTGTGAACACACACACAGAAGGACAACGTAGGTTGGAAGCCACCATCAAGGAGCAGAGAAAGCATCTTCAAAAACCTGCATTGCTTTCCTGTGAAAAAGAAACCAGTTGGGCTCTGCAGGTGGAAGTTGATGGAAAATTTCCTAGAGATGGGGAAAGGAATAGGGCTTGGATTATAATCAACCCACTCTCTATTCTGGGAGATGAAGTCCACACATGTTAAGGTTGCCAGGGTTGAGAGACACTGCTTAAGAGGCTGCAGATTTATTTGTTGATTTGATTCAACTGAGACAGCTACCCATCTCCCAGAGCTTCCTGGGCCAGAGAGGGCAAGAGAAGAAATTAAAAGCCCAGACGGGCTTCTCCCCTGCCAAGATGAGGGAAAACTACACAGAGGCTGTTTCCCTACAGCGCTGTCTCCTGTGGCCCCCTAACAAACAGTTACTTGAGGGACATCTACCTGTCCCATCAGGCCCAGCAGAAGGGGCACTGGAGGAGAGCCTTTCCTGATGCAGCCAGGGCTGGCTTTAGACATTTTGGCATCCTAGGCAAAGTCATGTTCTGGCACCTCCAAAATTGGCTCATCTTCCAATTTTGTTAGGCACCCTCTTGTTTCTTTTTTGCTTTGCATTTTTAAGCTTTTCACTTATGCTTTTCAGCCCTGGACTATTTTTTTCCCCTTTTCTTGGACATTTTCACCCTATTTCCACAGTAAGTAATTTTAATTACATCAGCACCCAATGTTGTCATATGGTGACAATTCTGCAAAATTGTATTTAACCCTTGAGGGGGCCTGCTGGCTCAGTGGTTACTGCTTTTCTATGGTTTTTTTTGGAAATCTTTTCAGTTTGGTGCCCCCTATAATTTGGGACCCCTCGGTGCCCTAGAGCCGGCCCTGGTTGTGACACTTGCCCTTTGGAACATCATCCCCCCTTAAGTCAGATTGGCCCCAACCTTGCTGGCCTTCCAGAAGGGCCTGAAGACCTGGCTGTGCCATCTAGCCTGGGGACCCAGTAATGTGAGTATGGAGCCTGCAAAGTAGCTGTATTGCTATGGAAGTTGTGTGCACTCTCCTGCCAACTGTTTTTTTTAATGGTTCTTATTGTTACTGTTTTAAATTGTTTTAATGTTTTTTTTAATTCTTGTTATGTTTTTGGTTATTTTGTTGTGTTGTTTTGTGCTTTTTAACTTTGTACGCTGCTCAGACTCATGTATGTGAGATGGGCGGCTACATCAATTTACCAAATAAATAAACAAACACCATAGGACTTCTGTGGGGTTTGGGAAGCTGAGCAGATTAATGACTGGCTTGACTCCTGCTCAGCAGGCTCCAGTCATCCTACTTCAGACACATTATGAGAAGACCCAGCTCTCTGGAGAAGGCTCTAATGCTGGGAAAGGTGGAAGGAAAGAGGAGGACAGAGGGCAGCAAGGTGGAGGGACTCAGGCACAGTGGTGATGAGTGTACCCTTGGAGGACCTGGAGGACCAGGTTAGGGACAGATCGTCATGGAGAAAATCTATCTGTGTGGATGCTAAAAGTCGACAACTTGATGGCATGTGATCAATCATCAAATGACTCCTACTCTGGAGGAAATCTTATACATACTATTGGTGTACAGTCCCCTGTAGCCTTGGTCTCAGGACTGCTCTTCTCTGGCCAGGAGAATGGCTCCTGTAGGGATGGTGCCTTTCCTCCCTCCTCCATAATTCCCAAGGGGCAGCTGGGGTTTCAAGCAGTTTGCTCCATGCCAAAAGAAATGGCAGCAAGGATGAGAGACCAAGGAAAAGGTGAAGCATCAGCCAGCTGCCATATATAATGCTCCTCCACCTTCTAGCTACAGGGAGCACCAACTGGCTCCAAAGGAAGGTGAAGATACTCTCCAAGCACTGTGCAGTGATACAAAACATTCTACTTATAGTTAGTGTGGGGATGAAGCCAGCAGCTGCATGGAAGGGCCAGAATCCTTTCAATTTCACCCTTACTTGCTTAAGAGGGAGATGCAAAGCTTTCAAAGCAGCATTCCACTTAAAGGACCTGCTAGAGTAGCCAAAGCTCAGGAGCCAAGAGGGGAGCCAGGAGTTTTCTCCAAAGGAAAAATGGCCCCCAGTCAGGTCAGCAGGAATCCGGCTTTTCCAGCCAACTGGCTTCAAAGCCATTCTTGTCCCCACCACAGCTAAATCACAAGGAAATAGCTTAGCTGCTGACGAGAAACAAAAGCATGGAATGACCCAGGTGTTGAATCGATCTGAGAGTGGTGCAAATGAATTTGTGTGGAAGTCCCCTCTGTAAATATTGTGCTAATATTTGGCCTGCATTGTGGGGGTATGAAAAAGTTTATTGAGATAACAGGCAAGTCTGGAACACATGTGAAATGCGGTAGTTAAATTGCTGCTGATTATTATTATTATTGGAATTTTTTTTAATCGGTTCAATCGTATCTGATTCTCAGAGACTGCCTGGACAAGTCCCTGCAGTTTTCTTGGCAAGGTTTTTTGGAAGTGGTTTGCCATTGCTTCCTTCCTGGGGCTGAGAGGGAGGGACTGGCCCAAGGTCCCCCAGCTGGCTTTATGCCTACGGCAGAACTAGAACTCACAGTCTCCCGGTTTCTAGCCTGATGCCTTAACCGCTACACCGGCTGGCTCTCTATTAGAAAATAAATGAGACTTGATTCTCTTCTGGGCAAGGTGGGTATCTTCTCTTCTTAAAGCAGAAACAGCTCAATCACTGGAAATTCTATGATCCCTGCTCTGAAGTCTACATGTGGTTGGCCATAGAACCGACTCTACTCACTTCTCAGTTCAACCGTGTGTACAGTATATTTACTCAGACATAAATGGCATCCATTTTAGTGGGGCTTATATTCCAGGAACTACACATCCCGTTACAACTCTGGATTACCTGCTCTATGCCATCCAAAAGTCATTGTTTTAGTAGGCTGTCGAGATGACATCCAGAGGGAGAAAAGGCTGATCATCATGCTAGCAAAATCAGTCAATAGGTGGGCTGCATCGGTCATAATGGCCAGGCTGTGTGCAAAGTATCCTCCTGGGGAGAACAACAGAGGATTATGGGCTCTGCCCCAATTCTCCTTCCTGATCAAGAGTCCCTGCCTAGCTTCCTCCCTGTCAGTCTCAATTTCTACATGCCCAGAGCAGTTCAATCAGTAGCACGCCTGCTCAATGTGTTCACAGCAGGCACAACCTCAGGAATGTGTCAGCCCCACCAGGTAGACCAGCCCAGGAAATCAACTCCCCAGGAAGGCTAAAACTACTTTTATTGAGTTGGCTATAATATCAGAATCTTCCAAGTCTGCTTGTGCTGTTATCTGTTACCTCTTCCCCCTTCTGATAATCCAGTGAATCAGGGAGGCGCCAGCTGCTTCTGAATATTAACTGGTTTCCCAGGGCTTAAAAATATGTCAGCCTCTTTTCTCTAGGTTCTTGCATATCTCCATCAAGGTCATCTTTGTTGCTCTCTACCACAGTGTTTCTCAACCTTGGCAGCTTGAAGATGTGTGGACTTCAACTCCCAGAATTCCCCAGCCAGCCACGCGTGGCTGGCTGGGGAATTCTGGGAGTTGGAGTCCACACATCTTCAAGCTGCCAAGGTTGAGAAACCTTGCTCTACCAGGTTGCTCCAACAATTTGTACCCCTTTGCCCTGATTTTGAGGTGCTCCTGGATCACCCCAACCACCAGCTTCCCTCCAAGAACTGCCTACGAGGACCATGCAGGGCACGCTACCTGCAACTTCCCCCGTCATGAAGACCAAGCAGATGATGGAGGCAAGATAGAGCTTCTGACGGGCTCGCTTTTTTTCAGCACTGTTGCCACTGCCAGATGCCCAGCTGGAGTGGCAGTGGAGGCTTCCCTTCAGGTCCAGCTCGACAGAAGGGAGGCCGGGCACGTAGCCGACCACTGGACCATGGAAGTCCTTTCCTGAGACTCCTAAATAGGACCTGCATTGTAAAGAACACCATTTGAAGAGGATTCTCTCAGAGATATTCCACCCGCAAAGCATTAATGCTCATATATACAAGCTTCTCCCATTAGCCTCTCTTGCTTAACTGTGCCTGCGTTAAGTGCTTTGTTGAACTTCACTGGCTGGGGATTCTGGGAGTGGGATTCTGGGAGTTAAAGTGCAGCACATCTGGAGGGCTCCAAGTTCAGAAATGCGCCACACCGGGTTAACCGTTGTAAGCCACTGTTTCCCAGCCTGCTGGCTGGGGAGTTCTAGGAGTTGATGTCTACACATCTGGAAGTCAGCCAGCCTGAACATACTGAGTTAAGCCCTAATTTATGAGCCAGAATGGCTGGAATTGCTCAGCATACTACACCATAAACTGTGTCTTAGAAAGCACACGGACATGTTTTGCACAGCAATCTGACCCACACATCCCATTAAGCTGTAAGGTGGCTTGTGTGATGGTCAGTTGAACTCAGCCACAGTGGTTTGCAAATTGTGGTTTAAGGCACGGGGTATTTTATGACCCAAGCTGATTGTTTAGGATCCACACCAATGGCTTAATGACTTAATGACCAATGGCTTAATGAGGTGTTGTGTGAACCCAACTAATACCTTCACCAAACATCAAATCGTATTATGACTTACTGTGAATCAGGGCAATTGACTTATTTTTTTCTTAAATGTGGCTTTCAACATTGGGCACGGTAGTCCAGATAAAAACCAGAAAGTACAAAATAAGTAGAAGAGTCCCTTCTGACAGTCTGAAAACTGGGGTTGCCCCAAATCATGTTTGCCTTGTTGGCAGCTGCATCCTGTCTCTGGCTTAGGTACAGGTTCTCATCTGCTTACCAAGATCGGCCCTGAGTACCAGCTGATGAATGGCATTTCAACAGGGAAAACATCTGCAACCTTCACATCCTGTGTGCATGCTTCCCAGAAGCACATGTTTGACTCTTGATTAGAAGACCTTCGGTTGGATACACCAAGCTTTTTATATTTTGCTATCATCACTCAGCATGGCTACATAAAATTCAGTGGTTGAGAATTCTGGGAGGTGCAATCTGAACCCAGGGAGTGGGTCCTAGAAGGTAGTACTGGATAGAGAAAGGCTACAACAGAGGCTTTGTAGGAAATGCCACCAGCAACTTCAAAGAGGCATTTCTCATTGGAATGGAGCCAGTCAAGGGAGTGCTCAAATGCCACCTCCTGATGGACAGTTGCTGCTTCTGGCTGCTTAACAACCCTTCCCATCCTCCCCCAAGTACAGGTAGTCCTCACTTAATGGCCACTCATTTAGTGATGGTTCAGACTTATGACAGAGCTGAAAAAACCGACTTACAACCAGTGCTCACACTTATGATCGTTGCAGCATCCCCATGGTCATGTGATCACAATTTGGGCACTTGGCAACTGGTTCGTATTTATGACTGTCACAGCATCCCGCGGTCATGTGATCGCCATTTTTGACCTTTCCAGCCAGCTTCTGGCAAGCAAAATCAATGGGGAATCGCATGATTTGCTTAACAACCATGTGGTTCGCTTAACAACCACTGTGACTGGCTTAATGACAGACACAAAAAAGGTTGTAAAATTGGGTGGGATTCACTCAATGACTTCACTTAGCAACCAAAATTCTGGTCTCAATTGTGGTCATTAAGCGAGGACTACCTGTATACACTGAGTGGCCTTTACTCAACTGGGTGAATTAGACTATTCCCTCTCAGCCAAGCCTACAACACAGGGCTGTGACAAGATAAAACAAGGGGGAAACAGTCAGAAGAAGCATTGCATTTTTTCTGATGAAAGCTAGGATAGACAGCTAATAAATAAATGTTATAGCCCAGAACTTCCTGGCTCTACCTGTCCTTTTCAAACCCAAATATTGCAGTTACAACTCCAAGGAATCTCCTCCTTCCAGCCTTGTTAGCTGCAGGATCCCACTTTGACTTTAACTAGCCCAGAGCAATTGGCGGTTCTGGTTGGGTCCCGCTCTCAGGGATGAGTGGATTAAAAACCAGAATCTACTGCTTTGCGTAGGTTTTTCCCCCAGATGTCTTCCTGATTGCATTTAAAGGACAGCAAAGTTGTTTGCAAGAGATAATGACTTTCTCACGCACAGCTGGGGAGGCCTGCAGGACCCTGGCTGCCATTTTTTCCTTTTTCCAAATAGGGCTTGCGGCTGCCTTCCCTTAGCAGATACCTAACAGGTGGAAGTTCCACAGGTGAAGCCTCTCAAATAATTGCTTCATGCTGAAGAACCTCTCCCTTTCCTAAACATCGGGGGGAGGCAATAAGAGGAAGCACCCACCTTATTTTCTGCCAACGCTGAGATAAAAAAAAAAGGGGGGGGGAGATATTTGAACGCCTAATGAGAAAGTTGAAATGGAGCAAATAACTCCAAATGTGCGGCTGCTTACTCCAATCTTTTTGCTGAGGGGAAATTCATTTGACTGGGGCGCACCCTTCCAAAGCGAATGGGAGTTAGCCAAGACGGCCATCCGTCAGGGCATTTCCCCATTAACCTGAGCAGCGGGCCTTATTTCGGAGCCGATGGGGATTTACTTCCGAGGAAGCCCGGGCTGCAGGAGGCCGCTTTAAAGCTGGGCTGGGCTAGCCACGCGCGGGAGACTTGGCGACGGGAACCGGCTTCGGAGTGGGGCGGAACGGAGCCCGTGGCAGAGCGGGTTTGCAGCGTCGTCGGGGCGGAGAAGTCCAGCGACAGGCCCGCGGGGCAGACCCTCCCCCGCACTCACCTGCTTTCCACGCCGTTGAGCAGGTGGCTTTTTTCCACCCCGCCGCGACTGGGCTCCATCCTTCGCCGACAGGTGCGCTGCTCCCCGGCCGGCCGCGGCTTTTCGCCCCCTTTTCCTGGCTCTTCCCTCCCCCGAAAGCTGCGCGTCGCCCACAGCTCCGCCGCCTCTTATCTCGGCTGAGCGAGCAGCAGCCCGGGTGAAAACGTCGCCGACTCGTGCGCAAAGCCCCGGGGGGAGAAGCGGGCGCTGCGCTCCGCCTGCAAAGTTTGCCGAGACGGGGAGGGCGCGCCCCCGCTCCCCCCCACCACTCCGTGACGCTCGGCTCCACGCCCTGTCTTTCGCGGGAGCCCCAGAAGAGGAGAGGGGGAGGACAAGCCGCCGCCGGTCCAGCGTCGACCGCCAACCCCGGGGGCTTCCTTCTTCTGAATGCAACCGCGCGGGGCCGTCCAGGCCAGCCGCCCCGTCCCGGGTGCGGGTAGACGGGGTCGCGCGGCTAGCTGCGCTGACGCGGGATGGGCTGCAGCCAGGGAGTTGGGCGACGCCAGCCCGGGTTGTCGGGCCCTGTGGATCTGCGGTTGGGGGGAGTCGGGAAACCGTGGTTCAAGTAAACCGTGGTTCGGGATAGCTTTGGTTAGAAGCGGCTTCAGCTCTGCCTGTTGCTCATGGAGTTCCTTCTGGCCGCGAAGGTTGGATCCCTGCCGCACAATTTCTCGTCGTTTTGAGCTGGGACGCGCCTAAAAACCACAAAATAGTTCCAAATGGGCATTTTAAAAAAGAGGCTAAACTCCCTTCCCAAACCCAGCCGCGTCCACAAACGCGATGGGGTCCGACATCCTTTGCACACGCGCCTGCTTAAAAAATTGCGCAAATACGGCCGCTATCCGATGCGACTTCGCCTCCACTCCCTCAGCCGATTTCGCACATCCTGCTAAGCCAACCAGTGATCTGTTTGTTTCACGTCTGAGGTCTTTTGCAACCCAGCCACTGTGGTTTGGAAGAGGTGGTTCGTGGCCTGGCATAATACAAGAGTCCAGTCCAGTCAATCCTGGTTGATTCAGGAAATGGTGGTTCATCAAACCCCGGATTAGTAGGATATGTGCACCCAATCAAGAAGCAAGGAAATCTTGTTGCAATCTACACTACTCCTTGTATAAGGGCAGCCTGCCCCAAACTGTCTGCTGGTGGGGATGATGGAAGTTGTAGTCCAACACATCTGGAAGGAGCACATTTGGGGGAGAAGAATTGTTTGCCTGAGGAAGTGGACAGAGTCCTCAGGACTGTGAGCTCAGCCACCTGCTTTTTAGGTCCATGACCCTCCTGGTTGGGTGGTGGTGGTGGTCGAGTGAGTGGGTTCTAGTGGTGGTGAATTCTTCTTTGAGTGAGGGGGTTGTTCCTTTACCTCTCAAGGAGGCCTTGGTTCTCCCCGCTCCTCAGGAAGCCATCGCTGGACCCCGCCATACTGGACAATTTTTGTCCTGTCTCCAACCTCCCCTTTTTGGAGAAGGTGATTGAGAAGGTGGTTACACAACAGCTTCAGAGGACCTTGGATGCAGCAGATTATCTGGATCCTTTTCAGTCAGGATTCAGACCCGTGTATGGGAGGGAAACGGCATAGGCTGCGCTTTTGGATGATCTCTGGTGTGGGTGGGATGGGGGCTGTGCATCCATCCTTGCCCTACTTGACCTCTTGGGGGCTTTTGATACCATCGGCTGTGGTATCCTTCTGGGTTGGCTCAGAGGATTGGGGGTGGGCGGTGCAGTGTTGTGCTGGTTCGCCTCCTTCCTCTGGGGTCGATTCAGCCCCTACTGTGTGGGGTGCCGCAGGGCTCGGTGCGCTCTCCCTCCTATTCATCATCTACATTGAGGCTGCTGGGTGAGATCATCCATCGCCATGGGGTGAGGTATCACCCACCAGTTATGTATCTCTTACCCGGGTGAATTAAGTGATGCTGTTGACGTCCTGTCCTGATGCCTGGAGTCTGTAGGGGTCTGGACGGGGAACAACAGGCTTCAGCTGAACCCTGGCAAGGCTGAGTGGCTCTGGGTTTTGGGGCTTGCCGATTCTTGGACTGTGCCATCTTTGGTGCTGGATGGGGTTGCACAGCCCCAGACAGACCCGGTGCACAATCTGGGGGTCCTCCTAGACTCACGATTCCTGCTTGAAGAGCAGGTGGCAGTCGTGGCTAGGAGGGCCTTTGCACAACTTCCTATTGTGCGCCAGTTGCACCTGTTCCTAGATCGAGGGGTTCTGCTCATGGTCATTCACACCCTAGTCCTGGTTGGACTACTGTAATGCACTCTACATGGGGCTGCCCTTGAAGAGTATCTGGAAACTTCAGCTGGTGCAAAATGCAGCTGTGCAGGCAGTTATGTATGTTTCTAGAACAGCACATGTCACACCTCTGCTCCGCGAGCTGCATTGGTGACCGGTCTGCGTCCAGGTCCAATTCCAGGTGCAGGTTTTGCCGTTTAAAGCCCTACATGGCATGGGGCTGGGTTATTTGAGGGACCGCCTCTCCCCAATTTCATCTGCCATCCTACCAGATTCAGCAGAGAGGGCATCTTATGGGTTCTGTTGCCTAGGGAGCTACATCTGGTGGGCCCTAGGTGGCAGGCCTTTTCTGCTGTGGACCATTCTCCCCCCTGAAGTGAGGCTGGCTCCATCCCTGTTGATTTTACAGAAGTCCCTCAAAACCTGGTCATGCCATCAGGCCTAGGGACCCCAGGGGACCGGTGAGATGGTTCCATTGTTATTAACATCAGCTCTTAGCCTAACATCTGCCCTCCAGCTGCTTCTGAACTACAAGTCCCAGCATCCTTCCTGACTGGCCATTCTGCCTGGGACTGCTGGAAGTGGTAGCTCAGGTATATCAGGTAGCTTTGCTCAGATGGTCACCTGCTGTACCCTTTAAGGAAAGCATCGAGTGGTGGAATGTTCTCATGTAACCTTTCCTGGATGATGTAGTTTGTCCAGCCAGATGGAACAAGAGGGAGGCACCCATGCTCAGCATGGGGGCAGGAAGGGGTGGGGTAATGGTGGCTGTAATCTGGTACAGCCCAAAGGCGGGGAGGGGCTGCTCTGTTAAGTATTGGTGGACCCAAACTTTGGGCATTGGACTTTTTCTCGGTTCCAGCCTCAATCCCCAATTTATTCAGTTCTTTTGATCTTTTTCCAAGGGCGGCTGCTTGCCTGAATGGTTTGAAATGCACATGTTCCTTGCAAACAGGCATAAAAGAAGACAGAATACAAAATGTTAATTCTTAATAATTCTCCAGTCTTAAAGGGTGTGTTGGTTCCTGGACTGGACTGTGCTGAGAGAGGAAACCCAGAATGTGGTGCATGCACACAAACACATTCAACCTCAGGCATTTGCTAAGGAAGGGCAGAAAAGTAGTGACAGTTCTTAACATGGGTTGTTCCAGTACATTTTGAATATCTTTTAATACATTTGTGGAGCACAAGCCTATTGTTAGCTGCAGGTAGAATTTCTATTTTTTCTGAGGCAGTTTTATCTCAGTTCCAGCGGAGAGCAGAAATAGAAATCATCTTTAAACCTGCTTATAAACGCCCAGAATAATCAACCCAGATGCTTCCTTTCAATGGAGTAAGTGTTTTTGTTGAATTTCGTAAAAAGGTATTTCTGTTTCTCTGCTTTCGCAGAATTAACAGCAGCTTGATGGCAGCTCCATTTTTTCCCCATTCCCGGTTCTTTGCTCTTCCCTTTTTATTGAAATAGCAAAGAACTGTTCTGTTGGTGGGCGTCTTGCTGCTTCATTTCTCCTCTTGGCTGGGGTGCCAAACAAAACATTCCCACCTCTCCTATACTGAGTGACTGAATGCCCGCCAAGGGGATGATTTTAGAACGGAGAGGATTGTGTTCTTGTGCTGTAGTAGACTTTTAAAGATGTGACTCCTACCATCCATTTAATATTTGCCAAGCCTTAAATAAAATAATGATCATAGCAGCAGTACAACCTAGTAGTTCCTGTTCCTGTTGCAAAATAAACCTGTCCCACCATGGTTTATTTTACAATGAAAATTAACAGATTTTGGATGGCCTTTGCCCTTGGAACCACCCAAATGTTGTTAGCTCCCCACTTCCCATAAGCCAGACTTTCAGCCCAGATATTCAAGGTTTTTGTTCCAGAAGTTGGAAGCAATGGTTGGCAGATACACCAGAAGCAGTGTCAAGGGTATCTCAAGGTATACTGGATTGGAACATGGAGGGTCTATTTTAGCCACCAACAGAGAAAACAGCTGTTAATTATATATTTTTTTCCAGCCTGTTTACAAGTAATCCTTTGAGACAGCTGCCTAAAATAGTGGCCGTCACAAATTCTTGTGGCAATGAGTTTTACAGGTGGTTTGCCCGCTGTTGCAAGATGTTGGCCTCAAGATAAAATTGGAATTCATTTTATTATGTAACTATGTACAACAAAGAAGAAAAGCCAATGAACATTTACATTCCGTTATAGGCAGACAGTATTTTTCATCTCTCTTCTTAGATTAAAAAGCATAACATTTTACTTCTTTCTTCCGTTTGGCTACATTCTGTCTGCTCGTAGCAACATTTTAACGCGGTCTCAGAACCAACGTCCTTCGGTTTTTGGAAGGGTGTGCTCTGATGTGAAAACAACAAAATCTTATATTTCCTTTAACCAAAAAAAAAAAATCAAGTGTCCTGACAATTCTGTACAAAACCCCACAACATATAACATGTATGAAAAGTTCCATTTTGCGCCTGTGTATAAAAGTGTCTGTGTGCATTTTTGCCTTCCTGCATTGCCAAGAATTCTGCATTCCAAATGACCCTTCTTCAGCTGGGCTTTGCCTTGTTACTTGATGGGCATTCGCTTTGGGCTTCCCCCCTCCCCTTCTTCCTTCTCCCTGTCCAAATCCTATAGAGCCAGATTTTCTTCTTGCTTTCTCCTTGGAATTTGATGTTCGTTCTTTGTTACTCTGCGCCTGCGGGAAACAGATACAAAACTCAGGATGGAAGCAAACGAAACCACTTGGAAACAAAACGTTCAAGATTTTGGCCACAACCTTGAAGCCACCCTTTCTCACAGTGTGATTTGCTAGACCAGCCCTGGTGGTTGGCCTATAAAAGAATTTAATGCTAGGATGAAATCTTGGAGAGGAAACTTAGCGTCCTCAAGAAGTTTTGAACGGCAGCTCTCACAACTGCTTGTCATGGGCCACCCCAGCTGTGACTAATAGAAATGGAAATCCAAAACACACAGAGGACCCCAAGCTGCCTCCCAACCCCATGCTTGGTTAACATACACTGATGTTTCATTTTTCTCTCCACCTATTTTTGAGTTTTTGGCCTGGGGATTGGTCTTCAAGGGCTAAAAAACATAAATCCCTTCAATGACGCGTTTAGCATATGGACTCCACTCTGCAGGCTGCAAATTCAACAGTAGGCAGGGAAAAGAACGAACTTGGAGTGCAAATTTAATTTGAATTTAAGAAAAAAGTAAGTTGATACTGGGCACCATCTTTGAAGGCAGCACCTAAGGCTGTTGAGTGCCTGCAGGTTGTTCACCTCTGTTCTAAATGCCGCAAATTTAGAATGACCAATTTGCCCTCCCGGAAGTGTGGAATGCAACTCCCTCATCCCCAGTCAATAGGATGCTGAAGAGTGCCAAGGTGGGGAGATGAACATCTTCAAGGGTGTATTCCTTTGAACAATTTAGTTAGTAACACCAGCCACCCCTTCTTCGCAATTTTCAAACCAAGGGCTCTTCTAGGTCATCAGCCTTTTCAGCTCCCATCTTTTCTCAACCCAATTTTAAAATGCATCCAAAATTGATTTGGACTGGTCTGACCACTTTCAGAAATCAGTGTGCTACAAGCATATGCATGTTGATCTGTTGGCAAGCCTAAAGTTTGCAAAGGTTCATTCCTACACTTCGACTCTTTGCCTTCTTCCCTTTTTTCAAAATCGTTTGTGAATCTGTCCTCATGTACTGTATTTATGCTCCTTTCAGCTCCATTTCCTAACACGTTGACGTGCTTCTGTAACAAACTCCAGTGGTGCCAGAATGGTGATGCAGTACACATAAGCAATGTCATCACAACGTCTGACATAGTACATAAGTAATGGCATTTGTGTGACGTTGCCATCACACCCCTGCATCATTTGCCCATGCTGGGAGGGAGAGCGAGTCAAGCATCCAATAGGAGCACAAACTCTCTCTCTGAGCTGAGCTCAACATGGCAATACGAATAGTCCTCAATTTACAACCATTCGTTTAGGGACTGTTCGAAGTAACAATGGCACAAAATGAAGAGACTTACAATCGGTCCTTGCACTTACAACTGTCCCTGCAGTCACATGATCAAAATTCAGGTGCTTGGCAACAGGCATGTATTTACGATGGTTGCAGCATCCTGGGGGCACATGATTGCCATTTGCAACCTTCCCAGCTGGCTTCTGACAAGCAAAGTCAATGGGGGAAGCTGGATTTGCTTAAGAACCATGTGATTCACTTAATGGCTGTGGTGATTTGCCTAATGACCATGGCAAAAATCATAAAATCAGGTGTGACTCACTTAACAACCGCCTCGCTTAGCAACAGAAGTTCCGGTGCTAATAGTGGTTGTAAGTCGAGGACTATCTTTAAGTGACCATTTCTGAAGAAGCACTGAGGTCTTAAGACAAGTTTTCCCAGGCTCAGGTACAAGGCTCCTGAAGGTATATTGAAATTACAGTTGCAAGTCCCCCATTTATGTTGCTTAATGATGCACGCAGTGCTCATCTCAGAAGAATATTGGGACAGTGCCTCTGTCTGGAAGACCCACTAGTTCCCATTTTGTACTTACCATCTATTTGCCCAACTTGCTGACCTCCTTCTGTTTCACCTTCCTCATTCAGTTCTTCATCTTCTTCATCTTCAGAAAAAAAGGAGGGGGAAGTAATTTAGACCCATGTTCCAGAACAACTCATGTGCTCTGTAACAGAGCTATGGCCTCTGTCTCTTAAGCATCTCAAATGCATGAGACATTTTTGGAAACTTTATTTCTAACTCTGCTGGGATCTATTAACTCTGTACCTCTTGGCACCCAACAGTTTGGTTAGCTTGCTGGTAACATTAGAAAGCACCACTTTTATCATGGAAACCAACAGACTTCAGCCCCAGAACAAGTACAGAGGGAAATTAAAAGCAGCAATAAATTTGCTCTCCAAATCCCTCAGTACAAAAAGCTGATGAATGTTCTCCTAGTATGCTCCACTATTTACTATTTGCTGAGCATTTATCTGCATTTGACGTTCCTCCCCATGATAATCTAATGTCACCATTTGATTAAGTATATTGGGTATGCCTGATGATAGTATTATTTGAGAGCCGATATGCAATGGTAATAAATATTGGCAGCTGATGCACAATGTTGTTTCTTTCAGGGATTTCCATATTCATTATTACACATTATATTTTCCTGGGTCTAAACAACCTAATGTTCAAGAAAGGCCGCTCACTGTCCCAGGAGCCTTCAGTCGACTGATGTGATAATAGTTTCCCCATTAGAAGGAATGTATTTGATAGATCAGAAGATTAAAAGAGCCATCTTGCTTTCAGAGATATTAGCAATTCAGGTTATACCTTTTACATCCTGAATGGGCACCTCTGAGTTATCGTACCTGCCTCAAAGTTGATGCTTCTCAAGGTTTCTGTGACACTTTCCAAGTCTAAGGTGAAGTAGTCCATGTTTTCAAAGCCTGGCTCAGTCTTTTCCAGCTGAGCACCTTTTGACGCATCCACAATCCTAGAACGTAGATAAAAAAGGGAGTTGCCTTTTCTCCTGCTATTGGAGCATCCAGCTGCAGCTTTTGGGCTGTCATTCAAACAAATGGTGTGGTACTCTTTCATGGGTCTTTCCACCATTACTGGAATCAACCCAGAGATTTATGAAGGATGGCTGGCAGTATTTTAGGGAAATAAAATAAGCAGAAGAAATGGAATGAAAGGAGGGGGCGTTGATCGAATACGCCTCTCCCTTTTTATAAACAACTCTGTTAAACTTCCTTTGGGTCTACCCTCCATTTCCATTCCCCACAATGTCCCACACCCAAAGGTCCCTGAAAAACGATACATAAAATAGGTTTCAATTTGCTGAGGGTGTTTTTTTTTTAACAAATGGAATGATAATTAAGCTGCCCCCCACTTTTTGTTAGCAGGAGCATTGCAACTGGACAAAGAAGCTAAAAAACTAGTCCATCTACCATTCACCTTTAACTTATGTTAAAGTGTCACATTGTTTACCCAACCACACAGACTCCTTCCTGCTTGGATCCTCTTTTAATTTATGAGGATTTACTGTTTGTTTACAGAAATGGCAATTTAGGAAGATATTTTCAGGACTTACGTTTTAATAAGCTGCTTGGCAGTCTGGAACGGAAAAGAGAAATGTCAACAAATGAATGAGGAAATTTCAGTTTAAAATTGAGCAATCAGTAAAATCATCTTGAGTCTCCCAGAAATTATTAATTGGTTGATAACACTGATAAAAATGTTGAAGTTATCAAGACTGAATCGAAGGCCCACCCACAAAAAATGTTGAAGTGCAATTGTACAGTTGTAAGATGTTGTAATTGGGTACCTTTGTTTTACTTCTATTTTGTATTCCACCATGGGTTTTCTGGGAGTTGAAATCCACACATCTTAAAGTTGCCAAGGTTGAGAAACACCGCTCTAGTGCATAAAAGGTTTCCTCACCATGAGAAAAGTTGCTCCTCCTTCCTCCTCCACCGACTGAATGGCAGTCTCAACCAGCTTGGTGGATTTCTCCAGTTGATCTTTATACTGTTGGATGAGGTTCTGCATGAACCCAATCTTCTCCTCCTGCTGCTTGGAGATGCGCTGCAGAAGGTCCATCCTCTTCTCCTCAAGGACAGCAATGAGGATTTCAAACTTCTCACACAAAGCCTGCTTAGCCGACTGGCTGTTCTCCTGCCACAGAGAGAAGCATAAAAGAAGAAGCTGAGCTGGTCCCTCCTGGACAAATCTCACTCATGCAGCAGCCATCTGGCACTCATTCAGAGAGACCCCAGGGCTTGAGTTGTTCAGGGGAAGGGCTGCAGCTCTAAAGATCTTGATCCCCCAGCTGGTTCCAGTTGGCAAATATATTCTGCGGAAGATATCTGCAGAGGATAGCATGTCCATCTCCATAGACAACTTTTTTTTCTAGTTTGGCACCCCTACTGCCAATGTATTGATTTTGTTTTAGAGTCAGTCCTGACTCCTGGCAATTGCCTACACAATTCCCTGCAGTTTTCTTGGCAAGATTTTCAGAAGTGGTTTGCCATTGTCGTCTCTTCCTAGGAGAGAGAATAACTGACCCAAAGTCACCCAGCTGGCTTTGTGACTAAGGCAGTGTTGGAAGTGTTAGCAAATCCAGCATGCCTCATTAGCATGTGCATTAGCATGTAAATTGAGTTCATCCCAAGATGCAACTCTGAGAAGCTGTTTGTTGCCACTCCTACTTCCTCTCTCTCTCTTTCTCCTTCTCTACCAGGAGCAAGCACACGGCTGTGTGCTGCTCCATCTCTGGGCACCATGTGGTGGGCCTGGAATTCCCAATTTCTTCCACACAGCTCTTAGCAGCTGTAGGGCTAAGGGTGAAGTAAGGGACAAAAGAAGAACAAAGATTTCATCTTTTTCACCAAACATGTATGTAACTGGACCAAGAATAAAAATAAGTAAGATATTATTTCACTCACTTTTAAACCTACTATGTCTAAGCGTGTGATTCTTTATGCTTGGGAGGGCTGAATGTAAGATCAATAACCTGTGTTTCTCTGATTTTTTTCATAAAGTTAGAAATCAGAAAATTAGAAATTCAAATTATTAATTCAGTCATCAGGCCAAGCAAATTATGCAAGCACCCTCTTTGAGTTTATATCTGGGATTTTAAGTTTCTAGGCAGACTACCGGCTCTTTCATCTAAATCAATGTCTTATCGTCATGCCAACTCTTCCAGAAGATTCAAGTGAGTGATCGTAACTAGTACCACTAAGATCAACTGGTAAACTTCCTGGCTGACTGGGAATTTGAATCTCCAAGTCAAAACTCCAGTTCTGGCTAGCTTGGTGCGGAATTAGGGGAACAAAAATCCAACACATCTGTAGATGAAGTGCCCTCTGGTGCAGTGTTTCTCAACCTTGGCAATTTTAAGATGGGTGGACTTCAACTCCCAGAATTCCCCAGCCAGTTTGCTGGATTTTCTGGGAGTTGAAGTCCACACATCTTCAAGTTGCTAAGGGTGAGAAACACTGATCTAAATAAACCTCTGCCCAGATTTGGAAACTGGGAGAAGAAAGCCACTGGGCTCCCTTCTCCTCTCTTCTCTGGTAGCACCTGTCTGACCAACCATCACTCTGGATTGGATTTCTCTTCCACTGCTCAGATTTCCAGGGGCTCAGCCATTTGTCGCGTTCCTCACCTCCGTCGTCTTGCACAATTCCTCCAGCTGGCTGATGATCGTCTGTACCCTGTCGTTCCCTGCTACCAGCATGGAGATGCAGTTGGTTAGCTCAGTCTGTGAGAGAAAATAATAAAAATAGATTTGGCTCCCCAATCCCACTTCTCTGAATCAAGGGGCATGCTGAGGTTCTTCTGGGTCGGTTGTGAAAGAGAAGGATGAAAAACCAGACTAAAGAAATATGAGCAATCCTAGGCTCAAGAATTGTTGTCAATACTGATTTGTTTTCCTCTTTGTTCCCCTCTTCAACCATATTGGACTGCAGGGACTGTTTTATTTTTCACGTTTGATCATTTTTCTGGGGCTTTGAAAGATTGAGGAAAGTTTGATGAAGACCTGAACTCAGTTAACTGATTAAGCCTAGAGGCAGATGATAAATCCTTCTCCTGCAAAGTCAGTTGGCTTCTGGTTGGCACAGTATTTTCAGCCCATGGCAGAAATGTGTTTTTATGATGCTGACATCCATGCAAATTTGGATGCCAAAGCCAACAATCCTTTTGCACCAACTGGCTGAACACTGCATCTGCCAGGGACTCCAAAATATTGGCTGAACTGGTTGTCTTGCTGCCAGCCCACGGTACATAGTTTGGTCTGGGTTGGCTTCACAAAGTGGTGCCCTGAAGCTCTAAATCTGCTTTTTGGCTCTTCTGGGGTGAGAGACATAACTTTATCACAAGTTCTGAGTGACAACTTGAAAGCTCCATGCACCGACCCACATTCAAATGTTCCCCCTAATCACTGGTTCAGTATAACACTGGGACAAGAGGAGAGTAATGGGAGATGGAAAATTCTTGATTGGACTGCAGGATGGCAAAGACTCCACATCTGCTTTTCTCATTTTTCCAAGCCTCTGCAGTGCCCCTGTGGGTGGAGGGACATATACTAGGCACCAAGAATTCCAGATGGCTGTGACCATAACTGAGTCTGTAGAAAAAGGGGCCAGTGATTGGTCTGTTCAATCTCTGGGAAAGGTGGTAGACTAACCATGGAGCCCATCCAAAATGTTCAGAGAAAGACCACAGCTTCTATTACAGCTGCTTTCTTGGGAATGAGAGCCCTCCCAACAGGGTCCTCTGCCATTTCGCAGCCCTTGTGGCTCTAAATATATCCTGCTGATGACTGCTTGTGGGCTGCAGTCTTCTCTGTATTCATATCAACTGCATTAGGGTCAGACACTATTCCTGAAAGGCACAGTGTCACAAATCCAGTGGTCTCTAATTCACCTCTTAGCCTACATGGGAGATGTTCCTTCGGCCCCAAGACTTCCTCTGCATACCGCGGGATCTGAACCCCTCTAAGGTGAAGGAATGCAATACTTTTTATCTCTGGGCACATGGTCAAGTTGCAGGCGTGGGAGGATTGTTCACTTCCATAGGGGCTGCTAAGCAGCATTCCAGGAAGCCTTGAGGCTGCTCAGAATTATGTCAGGGTGGGTGGCTGTTTGTGCATGTCCAAAAAGAAGAATACACCATGAAAAGGTTTTGCATGCACTAAGATTGATATAGATGCACACTTAAAAACAGTTGCTTTAAATAGAAATACTGATCATCTCCTCCTAATGGGGAAGATAGTGATGAAGGGACCCGTGTGCTTTCCTTGCGGGCAACATCAAAGGTGGGTGCACCTGATCCTCCTCTTCTGAGTCTTTTTCATTAACCGCAACTTGGACTACAGTAGATGGCAGAGAGAGAAAGAGGATTGCACTATTTAAGTAGGACATATAGTTAGATCTCATCAGTGGTTCTCCAAGGATTAGACTGAGGAGATCTCAAAAGATCACTTAGGAATGGTTTCCTCAAAAGATCACTTAGGAATGGTAACCAATTAAAAGGGAGTTGGGAGGGGGTGGTACATCTATGTATATGTATGTGTATTTTCCCCTTTTTAAAAAAAACCTAAGATAGAATAGAGGTCTGTCTTGTCAATTTGGAAGGGAGGATTTGAAAGCATGCAAAATATCTACAGTAAGTGTCAAAGTTACCAAGCCTGGCCCCGTGCTTCCAGATTAGTTGAAATCATCAAAGGGCAGCAAAGCAGGAAATGTTGCTGTGGTGATGGCAGTACATTCCCTCCCTACCATCTGGTGAGAATGAAAGCAAAGTAATGCCCTCCCTTGAGGTTCTTGATTAGCAAAGACTATTTGACAGCATGATGCCGTGATGCTATCACCTTCACACTGTGATCTCTGATTAGCTGGGTTCATATGTAGAGAAAGAATAAATCCTGAAGCCACATCAGTCTTCAGGCTGAATAACAGTGGCTAACAGTTTATAAACATACATAAAAATGGAAAAGAATGTGATATCAATGTATTTATTGGGGGAAGGGTAGGCCCTTTCAATCCTTCTAAGGCCACTTCTCCACTAGTGGGGTATACCTATGGCCTCACCTGGTCATCACAGAAGGAATATAAAGTCTGTCCTCATTACAGTTCTATCAGCCAAACAATGGTTGGATGACTCTAGAGGATGCTATGGGCCTTTCCCTCCTGCTGAGCTGAAGTGTTTTCCATCCATTCACGAAAACTATAATAGCATGAAATTTGCTGTCTTCACAGCTAATTCCTGTCTCTGTTGCCTCTGTTCCCATTCACTGCCAGCCCCCTGACCTCTGATAATGGGTGATAAAGTCTAACAGATTCTATCAACCTTGAAGTGTCAGGATAGTTGGGGGAAAGATTATTTAACATGATGCAGCTGAGGATGATTTAAGGTTGTCTTATCTTAATCTCTCTCATGGGCTGGGCGCAAGATGAAGGCAACGTTGTGGAGACCCAACAGAAAAAAAAAGATGTTGCCAGGACGTGTTTGTGACAAGGTTAAGTGCAAGAAGGGAAAAATTCTGTAAGGCAGCAATAGAGAAATGGCCTAAGGCATAGTTTTCACTCTGAAAATGCCCAGGGAGCAAATACTTGTGTTGCTATGCAGCTCATTGTGCAATAAGAAGGGAGCAGTGAGCAGGTTTGAGGGAACCTTCTTATATATGGGAGAATGAAGGCTGGTGGACCCTGCCAAGAGCCCACAGGAGCAATTTAAAATAATCCAGTCATTTCTCATAAACAGAGTTTTCTTCAGCAGGAATTCCTTGGAAGCTGATTGAGGCAGGAAAGGGGCAACTGGAGACCACAAGTTTGAAATCTAATAACCTAAGTACAGAGTGGTTGAAGGTAGCTGCTCTAAAGGTTGAACTTGTCAAGACAGGAACCAGCAATTCTCAAGCCAGAGAGAACTGCTATGTAAACACTGGGATGATGTCTCCAATTCTCAGGGTGGGAAAAGAATAATCTGTTCATTTGAAAAGCCAGAAGGAAAAGGCCTAGGATGTAAACTCTGGAGCAGATGTATATACAGGTAGTCCTCGACTTACAGCCATTCATTCAATGATGGTCTGAAGTTACGACGACCTCAGAATGGGTGCTTTACAGCCTGTAAAGCACTTCTGAGCATTGCAAAATGTCACACCCCCCACCCCCCACAGTCACAGGATTGCATTCTGGGCACTTGGCAACTGGCTCGTGTTTACGACCAGTTGCAGCATCCTGCAGTCATGTGATTGCATTTTGCAATGTTTTTTGCCATTTTCCGGCAAAAAACATCCATTGGGGAAGCTGGATTTGCTTAATGACCACAATGATTTGGTTAATGACTGCCATAAAAATGGTCATAAAATCCGGTCCAGTCACATGGTGACTCGACTTATGACCACAATGATTTACGATGGAAACTCCAGTCCCAACTGTGATTGTAAGTCGAAGACTACCTGTATACTACTTGATTTCCATCTTCTGGACTAGGCATATCTTCTGCAGATGTATGATGTCTGTCTGCTCTGCAGTAAAGCAGCTTATCTAGCTGTATCATGTCTTTGAAGCCTCTGCTGTAAGCAAGTTCTGGAATTTGGGCAGCAGGATCAAAATCAGCAACGTGGGCTGATAGACTGCCCTGATGCAAGCCCTGCTCCTTCTGAACATGCATGTAACACCCACAAAAGGGGTGGAGTTTATGTCATGATGCTCTGCCTGCCATCTTGCAATGCTGATGCCTCCTTCCCCTACCCCCTGGCAAATGACCATGAATATCGGTTGAACACTGAAGAGTTAAGAGTTACTGTGGTGAAGTTTGGCTCATACCTTTTGTCCCTGAAAGACACCTTGAAGAGGCGCCACTTCACAATCTTTGTGAGCTCCAAAGACTTTGCACATAGAGCAGGTAGGAACCTCGCAGGTCAAGCAATAGATGTTGATCTTTTCGTCTTCATGTTCCTTGCACATTGGGTGGTTTCCCTTCTTGAGTGGACGGCTGTTGAAGACAGAAGGCAAAGGAAGAGTCCAGATGAGAGTGTGTCTGTAGCTATTGTTCAAGTAGTAGTGGGAAAACAGACTGAAACTCATACTCAGCCCCCGAAGTCTCTGGGTAACACTGAGGCAGTCACTGTATCTGGCATGATGATTATGCCTCACTGCTTACAGCCACTGGTTTGCACATCTGAAAATATTTTAAACTATTGCTTTAGATGTTTTATTTTAAATTATGTAAAAGTTTGATGGCGCTGGAATTGCATGGCATGTAGTTAATGTCAATATGGCAGAATACAGTCAAATAATTGTGTGAAAATACGGGTGAAGACAGAGGATCAAGTTGGTACTGTGGGTTATCCAAATGCCTGGTTGTGATGCCCTTGGAACCGTATGGGCATCCTGATAAAATGCGTCAGAAGTTATTTTCCTAGTGGATTGGGCCCTTTGCCTATTAAAGAGGGAGGGACTGAAGAGTCATTTGGCTTGGTTACTTCAAGTTCAACCAATGTCTAGGAATTGGCCCCAGAAATATTCCTCTCTCAGGGCAAGCATTTTTTTGTTTAGATTTTTTTTATCCTGCCTTTATTATTTTTATAAATAACTCAAAATGGGGAACATCCCTAATACTCCCTCCTTCTCCTCTTTTCCCCACAACAACAACGACCCTGTGAGGTGAGTTGGGCTGAGAGAGTGACTGGCCCAAGGTCACCCAGCCAGCTTTCATGCCTAAGGCAGGACTAGAACTCTCAGTCTCCTAGTTTCAAGCCTGGTGCCTTCAGCCCTCCCTCCCTCCCTTCCTTCCTTTCCCAAGTCTTTCTTTTCATTTAACTTTTCTCTCATACAGCTGAAGTTAAATAGTGGATTTAGTAAATGAAGTTGAAAGTGAAGGGCTCCTTTCTCATCACCTACCCACACATCATCAGTTTGTGTTTCCATGCTGCATTTTTGTAACATACTTAACTGGGTTACTCCGTTTACCTATTTTCTGAGTCTGCATATCCTAACCAAATGGTCTGGGTTCACACAATACATTCAGCTGCAAAACCCAGTCAGGGTCACCACTAACCCATCTTAGTGTGTTGTTGTATGAGTGAATCTGCTTTATGGGTCCTGCTTAAACATGTGGGAATTCAGTCCCTAGGTAGAGAAATCAGACCAGCTGCGTAAGAACTGTTGCAGGTATGATGGGTTTGACGCTACGGGGATAAAGTTGCTGATCCTTCTTTCATACAGTAGATGGTAGATGGCCTTCTGTCTAATATTAACCTCCCCCGTGAAGTTATGTTTAGATCTCACTTCCACTTCTGTCAAAGTAGAGCCACTGACTTTATTTTGGGAAGCTGTTTATGGCTTATGATCACAGCCCCCCACCTCAAAGTAGCAGCCACTGCACTTCTGCTCCTATATTCGGATCCCTTGCTAATCCACCCAAGTTTCTTGATCCTTCATGGAAATGGACTAGTCAGAGCAGTTGGGGTTTCCTCTATAGGGTTTTTTTTAAAAAAACAAACACCATGACAATTGCTTTTGTTATCACGATTTAAAGCAGTTCTAATTCCTAGTTTTACAAACAATGCATGAGTCTGAATATGTGTATGAATGAACGAACAAATGAATAAATGAAAACAATCTAGGTCAGACCCAAAGTCCATCTAGGTGCTGGTCTGAAAAGAGTCAAAACCTTCCGTCTGGAGTTTTAAATCGGATTAAGCTGCCATTTTAAGATGGGTTTTATTTTATAGCATCTATTGCTTTTTGCACATTCAGTCTATTGTAAATTTCTCATTGATCTGATTAGTCTGTCTGCAGATTCCCCCCTGGTAATTGTTAGGCAAGCCCCCAGGATGAATCCCAGTTATGATGGCCAGCTTTTCAGTTCTATAGAGTCCTTCCTTCTTTCCTTCAACTACCAGATCTGAGCTGCAAAAATCCAGAGGACCACAAGGATCCACCAAAAATCCACCAGAGGATTCTTGGCAACCAAGAGTCAGAGTTTTCAATATTTCTTTGCTGCCATCTATTGGCTGTCTGGATTGTTGTGGCCCAGATATGGTAGCTCATACCTTCCTCTAATGCTGGGAAAGATGGAAGGAAAGAAAAAAAGAGGACCACCAGCAGCAAGATGGATAGACTCAGTTAAGTGGTGATGCGTGCACCATTGGAAGACCTGAAGGACCAGGTTGGGGTCAGATCCTCCTGGAGAAAAAAACAATCTGTGTGGTTGCTAAAAGTCACAACAACTTGTTGGTGCTTTGTCATCCATCCACCTTTCTCTAGCTGCTGCTCGATCTGGAAATGATTGTTCAAAAATTATTGGAAGATGCTAAGATCTGATTGCTTCCCCCCCCGCTCCCTTTTAGGGGAGAACTTCTTTTCCAAGGTGTAATAAAGTGGAAATTCACACCAACCTAGAATATTCCTGTTTATAGATATCAATGATATTTTCCACCAGCAGATTCCTCTGGAGACCATAGACTCCATGGCGGTCCAGGATGACTTCATGTCGGCAAGAGGGGCAGCGGAACCGTCCTCCTGATATGGTTGTTCCTCGGCTTGTTTGCCAGTATGGATTTGCAGCCTAGAAATGCCATCAATCATGTTAATCCAAAAGTCAGTGATTTTCACAAAATTAAACAAACTATGCATTTTTTCCAAAACTTGTGCCCTCCAGAAATAATGTACTTCAGCTCCCATCAATCCCACTCATGTCAAACCCAACACTTCAGGGAGGACCCAGCTGGGGAAAACTACAAAAATTCAGAATAATCTAATTTCTTCCCTTTCCCCACCCGTAAAATTATTCAGTTGTCCTTTTGATAAGACTGGACATCTCCCATCATGCTTTGCTCGTAAAACAAAGAGTGTCACTGGAACACCGGCCACTGCCAACAAATGAGGTAATTGCTCCAACTGGAACCTATTTTGGGCACAAACTGCAGTGACACCATTTTGTCAGAGCTGGGCATTGGCTGGGAGAACTAAATTTCAATTTGCTGAGTTATCTAGTCTGATCTGGCTTCATTACTTTATGTGCCAATTTTTATGTGCACGTTTATGCATCTGAGCCCTAGAAAAAGGGTGAGGTAAAGCCCCAAATAAGTATCAAAATAAAATAAACAGCATTTGTAGCAAGGTAGAGTTTATTCCTGATTTATTTAGCTAAAAACATGAGAATAAGACTTGCTGGTCCATCTCAGTTCTTGAAGGACTCAAGTTTAATCAGTGGCTGAATGGATGCTCATGAAATCACATAAGAATATATGGCTATCCTGAACTATTAATTTTGTGTACATCTTTTCTAGATCTTTTGCTAGATATTGAACATGGAAGAATCATATAAATTACCTTTATGCATTACCCCAAAGTGACATGAACTGCCAGAAAAGGTCAATTGTTCATAAGAACAAAAGCAGTGCCCTGCTGGATTGGACTTCTGGCCTATCTAGTCCAGCAGTCTGTTCTCACAGTGGTCAACCAACTGCAGAAGGACGTCTCCCAGCCAATGGCCTTCAGAGGCAGTCACACTGCTATCAAGGCTAATAGCCGCTGATCCCCATGACTTTCATGAAGTGGTCCAACCCTTTTTGAAGCCAGCCAAATTCATGTAGTAATGTACACTTGTAGATGCAAATATGAAAAAAAAACCATGATATTTTGAAGAGGAATATAGCCTATTACCTATCTATCCCAAAACAATGCTTAGTGGGCATGTTTAGTGAGCATGGGATGTTGACTGGTTAATTGGGGAGGGGATATTAACCCAGAAGAATGGAGAATGGAATAGATGAAGGCATGTCTCATTGTCTAGAACATCCTTCCTCACAGCAGAACCTACTAGTCCTGGATATACTCATCATAGGTTCAATCTATTCCTCCTTAATTTGTGTAACCCTAGCAGTTTTCACTATGTTCTCTGTCAATGAGTTTCTTGTGTTATATGAAGAAATATTTGGGGGGGACAGAACATCTGGAACCAGCGCAAATCAACTGGTTGAAAGAAGATGCTTCATCTGGTCCATTGTCCACAGAATCTTATGCAGAGTTCAGTGATGTTAGCCAATCTTCCATATTGGATTGCTTGTTGTTGTATGCAGTTGAACATAGAATTCACATTTGAATGACAGTAACTGTCTGCTTCCATGTTGCTAATGTTGGTATTGCCAATGGTTTGGTCACGGTTTTGAGGGGAATGGGCTTACAAGACAAGTACTGCATTAGTCTCTAAAACTTGTACAACACTAAGAGAAAGGCATCATCTATACACAAAAGAAAAGCCTTTTTCTATAATACTATATTCCCCAAATTTAGGAATACCCTCTATTGGGAAGTTCAGTTGGTACTAACATTATGATCAAGGAAACTTTTGGAATTATCAAGCAGACCTCTTCTGAAGTTCACAAAAATGGAACTATATGACCTGGTCCATTTTTATGTTGGGATTGGCAGTTTTCAGATTCCTTTGGATCCATGGTGGTTTTCAGATTCCTTTGGATCCATGGCATGAACCAACTCCATTGGCAGCAACGTAATACTTGCCAGATGTGATGGAATAGCACCTCCAAGGATCCCCAGTCAGCATGCCCCATGCTGACTTAAGATTCTGGGACTTGAAGTCCCAATGCACCTGGAGGGCATTAACTTGTAAGTACTGGTAAAAAATGTATTCAGTAAACCAACATTAAATAAAAATGATTCTCCTTCTCCTTAACAATATTAATTCCATATTTTTTTTAAAAAGGTGAAACAAAGCCACATGTGCAGTTATCACATGGCCTGATATGCCCATTTTTTTACAAAATGGAAATGATACACATGTAAGAAGTCATTGAGTGAAAAGGAAATAAAGCAACTTTCTCCAGTCAAGTACCACACAGATGTGTTGTGGCTATAGTTCCTGCCAACCATGCTAACACATCTGAGGATCTCCAGGATGAGAGGACAGTTAAAAACAACCTATGGCTTCAACAGGCAGGTATCTCTCTCCCCTCTACCCCTTTGCCTGCAAGCCAATGAGATCTTTGTGAAACCAAATTCAGTTTCTCCTCAGCTTCTTGGCTTTCTTTCTGCCACTCCATTTTGTGTTGCCTTGGAGGTCTGACAACAACAATCAACAAGTCAGGAAGGCAATGTCAGAAGTATAACAGGCCTCTAAAGGACCGGTGCTGAGCTCTTATCAGCTAGTTTTTAGCCAAAGCCTTTTGAAGACGTGGATTGATTATCTGAGGAATGGTTCCAATGTGGCCTCCAAGATTTGAAACTGGAGGTGGAAGCTGGGCTTTAGTAGATACACATGCAGTCTCTAGGGCACCAGAGCCTTAAAAAAACACCATGGTGGGAAAACATTTCATGGCCAGGACAATTTCATTAAATTAACATAAGCACAAGTGCAAGTGTGCTACATTTATATCCTTGCTGTTTTCTTATTAAAAGTTGCACAGTGATGGCTAATGAATCTTTCAGATGTAGCAGAGGCTGCTATACATTCACTTTCTGCCATTTTTTTTTCAGATGACTGAGAATACATTTTCCTGCATTCTCTACTTAAAAAGCCATCTCGCTCAAGTCCAATTTAAAAATAAAGATTCCTAAGTAGGGAGAGTGTTTCTAACCTTGAAGCTGCCTTGGAGGACAAAAAACTAAGCAAGCACATGGTCCACTTTTACACATTGTGAAATGCATTGTATGATTTACATATTATATATTATATTATATTATATTATATTATATTATATTATATTATATTATATTATATTATATTATATTATATTATATTATATTATATTATATTATATTATATTATATTATATTATAAAGTTCCACCCATAGATAATCAGCTGAATCGCAAAGTCTTCCTATAGCTACTGAATAAACATATACAAAATTGGCTGAAAGGATGCGTACTGACCTGAAAGATGTCATTAGCACATTTTCTGCAGAGGTTATGTTGGCAAGGTAGGATCACCACAGGCTTGGAGAACATCTCCAGGCAAATGGGGCAGATCAACTGTTTTTCCAGATTCTCCATAGGATTATTGTCCCGGAAGATACTCGACTGGTAATCCATTGTTTAGTTCAACACTCACAAATTATATCCTTAGATTTCGGAATCTTTTGACAAAAATCTTAGGGTTCTCTTCTGGGAGACGAGCTTAAGTTTTAGAACTAAGCCTTGCTGGGTTGGCTTTTCAAACTAAGTCACTGGGTTTTCTGCACTGTGCCTGCCTCTTGTCTATTTATAATTTATCTGGGAGTCACATGCATTTTGGCTGGCAGAATCATTTGGGAAGAGGGTCGTGTTTCCGAAAGGCTGACAGGCTGTCACATGGAGGGAGGGATGTGCAGTTGCCCCTCTGATGGGACTCCTGTAAACAAGGCAAAGGGGACAATCTGTTCAGAAACTGGGAAGCAGACTTCCAGGGATGTTATATTATTTATCAGTTTTGCCTCCCCAGTGTCTTTCGTGGCAAAGAAACTAGAGCTGTGGTTATGTAAACTGGTCACCCTTTTCAGGGAGCTAAGCAAGCAATGTGAGCTTGCTCACTTATTAAACCAGGGGTTAAGCTCAAACCACTCAGCAACATTGTTTGCTACTGCCAGGCCTAGTTCCAGGGAGTGACTCAACATAGCCAAGCAGCTCGGGATCTCTAGCTGCTTTCTCCTAATTCTGTTTTCTGTGATTGCTCAGGACAGGCCTGCAGAAACTGTGACCCAGTAACCTTTTTTAATTTAAATGTAGTAAACTCACTGGTTTACTAATAAATACCATATAATACTATAGTATAACCAGCTACCAAATATTACTGTAAAATACTATAAAATCTCTGCCAAAGAAGAATATATTGCTTCATCCTTTGATGAGTGGAAAATACTGCCTTTTCCAGGTCAGAGAGGTTACACATTTCCAAAAGTCATTAACATCTTTAACATCTGGAATAATAGCACTTTTCCAATTTCTCAATATTGTTCTTTTAGCCACCTCCCACCCCCACCCCCATGCACAATACAGCCATAATTCCTGATAGTCAAATTCCGAAGCTTTGGTATATAATTCAATATCACATTAATGAACCCTAATTTTTTTACATCTCCCAACAAAGAATATCTGAAGTCCATCCTTTTGAGTACATTTTTATGGAGTCCAATGCATTCTAAATACAATTTTTGATAAATCAACTTTAATCTCAAGTCCATTGATACCATTTTAAACATTTTTAAGAACATGAAGCCATCAATGGGGCATGGGAGATTCCAATTCTTTAGTCCATGTTTGAAATATCCCAGAAATGTCCACTTTGCAAATATTCTTGAGCTTTGGATACATATGTTATGAGTTTTACTTCTGCCATGGATTCCATCAAAGGAGAGAGCATCTCAGGTACCTCTGAAGTGGCCAAAGCTTCTGGCCCATATTGAGCTGTAAAACATGCTTAACTTAAGAATATGACCGCTGTTGTGAACTACGAAGACCAAATTACATTTGACATTGGGAAAAATCCTTAAAATAATCATTACATAATTGTTGATTTAAAGCCACTATCCTGGCTTCTACCCATAATTTTCAATAAAATGTTTTACCATGTATTTTTAGAGCAGAATTTTTCCAAAGAATTAAATATTCACAAGTCTCATTATTAAAACACAGCCTATGCCCCAACAGAGACTCAGTATCCTGAATATCACCCAAGCAGGATATGATGCCCTGCCAGGATCCCTGTAGCCTCCCTTCCCTATTTCATAGTCCCAAGCAACCCAGTCCAGCTAAAATAGAGCATCAAGCTTCTGACACAGATGATGGGCTTCATTTGGTCTCTGAATGACATCATGCACAGCAGAGATCAAGTTCTATAGTTCAAACTCTCTCTTCCCAGGACTAATTTGTTGTGAAGCTTAATTGGGAATCCTCCAGAATCCTCATTTAAATGAATGAAGTTGCAGAAAAATGTTTCTCATTCAGTTCCAAGAGAATTTCTGAAAGGACATTTGGGAGGGCTTGGGATATGTGTGGCCATTCAGGTGACCTACCTGAGGAATCCAAATATCTTTAGGCAAGATTTGACAAACATTTAATTGGCTCAACAGCACAATGGGACCAGGGGGATGTAGCATGCAGGTTCAAGGGCAATTTGCTGGCACAGACAAGCTTCTTTATATTGATCAGCGATGTCCAGCAGAGAAAGATGTCCCAGTAAACAGTGGTAAGTATGACTTGAAGCAGCTGTGAATGTTTTGAAGAAGGGCAGCCAGTTTCTCTGAAAAATAAATGAAAGGTTGCACTAGATCATTTGAGTATCTGTAAATATTTTGAATGAAATCCTGTTTACTATTCCACACAAAGAAGCTAAGACACATCTCTAGGTCTGAATGGATCAGAGGAACTTATTTCTCCCATCAGCCAGAAATTTGCAAGGAGGAGTCTCAGTTAATTTGAGAAAATCAAATTACCTCTCTTCTATGATGGTAATGAAATCTAGATGTTGGGAGTGACTCATTGCTGAAGGCTGAGCAATCCCTTTTTATCAAGTGGAAATCATTTCCCATTTAAGACACTTCTATGCATTTCTACTCATAAGGGGAGAGAATTATGTTTAGCTTACATTTGAATGAGAAGTTAGAGAATGGGGCATGTTTGAACTAAAACATGACCTGAAAATCAGGCATCGTTTAAAAAGTGTCATTTTCTAAATTTTGCTATGTAGCTTATTGGCTTTTTAAAAAAAGTAATCTTACTAAAACAATCTTACTAAAACATCTGCACAAAAATGCAGCTGTTCATGAAACAAAGGTCCAAAAATGTATTTAGTGGGTGAGAGCTATTTGCAAAAACTGTCCATGGGCAACACTGTGTACACAGGCACAAAAATAGACAGTAATTTTAGTGCCTTTTGGAGCAAAAGGTTTTCAAACCACGATAAATGAACTGAATTTACACATGGAAAAGAATGCAACTGAAAGAAACCTAAGCTGATACACATGGGGGGGGAGTGAAACTGGGAGAAACTAACATTGACCAATTTATCCAGCCCTGCTCCAAAGGGATGTTGCCCCAAGCCCCCATCTTGCTGGGGCTTGGGGCAACATCTACCCGGAAGGTCATCGTTTACGCCACAGCCCCATCTTCACTGCATTTGGTCAGTAGCCTTGAGACTGGAGCCCTACTTGGTATCAAAACTAAGATATTACAAATACATTTTTTGCTGGTTAGTGACTGTAATAAAAATAATCAATCCGGATCTATGGTTACTTATCTGGAATATCCCTAAATTCTCCCTCTCTCCCCCAAACCTTTACTTTTTCACTAGTATGCATTCAGAAAGCTTTCTCTTCCTCCTCCTAATAATACACGCTGTCACCACCATCTTGTACAGGTGAAAATGAATTCTCCCACCTACCTGGTCTTTCTGCACTCTGAATTTGCCTTTGGCTCACTATACAGACCTATTTTATGGGAGCAGCTCAAAACTGCATCTCTGGACGGGTACTGCCTTTTCTTGAGCTGGAGCTTGTACAGCTCCTTAAAAGATAGATGCAAGCCACCAGGGCTGCTGTCTGACATGATATGTATCCAGAAAGGGGTCTACCAAGGATGAATTCTCACCCCAGCAATGTTCAGCCTGTATATTAACTCTGTGGTAGAAACTTTAAATATTCTAGACTTCAGTGCTCCTAAAACTGCATGTTGAACATTTCCAATACAGTACTTAGTTGTGGTGATGACATTGCCGTCATCTTGTGAACCCCTGTCGGCTTTAAAGGACAATTAATTCAATACTTCAGTACAGCGAGCAAAACAGACTGGTACCTAATTTTCTAAAATCGTTTTTTAAAAAAGAAGCTAATTCCTCTCTGTGAGCCAGCATCAAAAATATGTGTCCCAGTTCACTTCAAAACCTTTGACTGCTGTCAAGCATTTATTTTTTTCCCTAAAGGAAGGGGATTAATATCTGAATCACTAAAATTCTTTAAAGCTAAAAGCCTTGGCCCGGATCCTAAACAGTGCCCAAATGGGAATCTACACCAAAAGAGGCCCACTAGATCACTGAAAATCAATTTGTGGAGGTCCATGCTAGTTGCCCACAAGGGCATAGGAAATGCCCTTCTCTGATGAGAGATATAGTGGAGTCCTTGGTGCCCTCTGAGCTTGGTTGTTTGCAGACATCTCATTACCTGACTAGGTAACATCACTCAGTTTCAGCACTGATGTTACCCAGATGGGTGATGAACCATCTGCAAGCAAACAACCAAGCTCAGGGAGCACCAAGAACTCCACAGTTCAACTCTGAGCTACATATCAGAGTTGAATTTCTTCCATTGAGAGATATAGCTGCTCAAAACTGAGGTGTGGGCTTGGAGGCTGTTGATTAACCACTGACTTAAATGCTAGTTTTTTCTTCCAGGTTTATTGCCTTTATTTTTGCAGACAATCCTTCAAACTGGAAAATTACAGTAGAAGTGAAACTAGCACCTTATGAGGTACCAGCAGGCATTTTTTAAACAGCTTTGATATATAATTTGAACAAACATCTTTTCAAATATTAAATGATACGGAACAGAAGATTGAAATCAACAGCTTGTCTGTCACACAGCAATGGAACTTGGGTTGTAAAACCTGAAAAACACTTTTTTAGCATTCTTAATTTGAGGAAGGCATTTCTAGGGCCAGGCACAATATCCTTTGTTCTGCACTTGTGCATAAGTATTCTAGCAAAGTGCACCTGTCTGCCTGTGCAGATCCAGGAAACAGAAACAGTTCATCATGTGCTACTATACTGTAACTACAGGTAGTCCTCGCTTAACCATAATTGAGACCAGAATTTTGGTTGCTAAGCAAAGCGGTCATTAAATGAATCCAACCTGATTGTACGACCTTTTTTGTGGTGGCCGTTAAGCGAATCACTGCAGGCGTTAAGTGAATCCTGTGGTCATTAAGCAAATCACATGGTTTCCCATTGATTTTGCTTGCCAGAAGCCAGCTGGTGTAATGGTTGCCTAATCCCAAATACTCAGTCTCACAAGCTCGGGCTTAAAGATAACTGATTTATTAAAGGAATAGTATGCAAATACAGAGAAAGCTGAGAATGAGCAAAAGCGCGCCAAATACAAACTTAAAAGCCTTGCCTTCAATCCAGTCCCGCCCCAAGCACCCGTCAGCACACACACCAGGGTTCCCAGGTGCTAGGAACCGTTACGCGCGCCTGGGAAAGTAACCTTGAACAGAAGCACAAACCCAAACATACATTCCAAAGTTCCAAAACAAAACAGAGCGGAGGAATGGAAAAACCCAGCCATGAGCAAGACGGGCATACACGGAGAACGGTTTGACATGTGAAACGTTACGATGTTAACAGAACATTGAAATGGGGAACATGACAGCTGGGAAGGTTGAAAATGGTGATCAAGTGACAACATGATGCTGTGATGGTCATAAATGCGAACCTTTGGCCAAGCACCCAATCGTGATCATGTGACCACGGGGAGGCTGCAACAGTCACAAGTGTGAGGACTGGTCATAAGTCATTTTTTTCAGCACCGTTGTAAGTCTAAACCATCCCTAAATGAATGGTTTTTAAGCAAGGACTACTTGTAATAGAGAAATATTGGAATAGTCCTGCCTTACCCCAGCTGCATTAATACCTAGGAAAAACAGACAATGATCCTCCCCTCAGATACAAAATTAGTTATCTCACGTACAGCAGCTAAGTTTTGCGTTGGTGCAACAAAAACAAGGGAAAGCTGATGCTTGCCTGAATATTGTTGTTTTTCCTTTTTAATTATTTTTAATGCAGTTTCCTAAACATTGATGAATTAAATAAATTGAACATATTGCCTGTCCAGTGCTGCCTTCTGAAACAAGGTTAAGTATTAAAATGACCATGATCATTTACCTTGCATAGAGCAGGAAGACTCTTCTGAAGGTGAAATATTTCATAATGGATTTCATTGTTCCTTTTCAGTAGAACAACTAAGACTTATCAGGCCAGGGGAACTTGCTATTTTAATGAGTTGGTTAGGGATTGAAAACACAGACCATGGAGCTGTCTGCAAATGAAGCTTTTTACCCTTGGTAAAGGGCAGAATTTTACAACAAGCCCAGATTTAGTTGTCTTCCAGCTTTAATTATTACTTTATTTATTACTTTATTTATTTATTAATAAAATTTAGCCACTGCCCATCTCCCCCAAAAGAGGGACTCTGGGCGGTTTGTGTGACAGTGGAGGAGATTGGCAGACCCATAATCTCAACTTGAACTAGGAAAACATCAGAGTCTCTACTCTAGCCAGTAGTCTTCCAGCTGTGTTGTAACTTCATTTCTATGATTCCTATTAGCATCGCCATTTCCAGTCGAGTCAGCAGGGCCACTGGCTGTGCTGGCTGGGGATGCTGGAAATTGTAATACAAACCATTGGGAAGGCTGCTTGATTGGGGAAAGCTGCATTAGAAAGTTACCTAACAGAATTGACAGAATGACTCATGTCCAGTTTCAATGGCCTCACTTATTTCCGTATGACCAGTCAAAAGGCCCAGAAAAAAAGAAAATAAAAATAGTTTTGCATCTTTTAAAGCCCCCCCCCCAACACACAACAGTTGCATTGGAGTCAGTCACCTCAAAAGCTGTCCAAGGAGACTCTACTTGCCCGCTGCATCATGCCTAGCTCAGCCCCGGGTGTATGTGCAGAGATGTCGGCACGCTTGGCAAACACCCAAGAACTTAGGATTGCTCAAAGGCACTCTTGCATTTCATTGCAAAATGACTCAGAGACACCTCCCCCCCCCACCGATCCCTGAACAAGAAGCCAAGGATCTCAGCTGACAAATCAGTTGATGCATGTAGAAGGGGACTGGGGGTGGGATTACAAAAATATCCAGCCAAAACAACAGCTGTGACTGGTTTCCCCTCCTCCCTACTGTAGATTTTGGCCACTCTGTTAGGACACTGATGACCCCTAAAAGTCCAGGCATCAGCAGGAAAGAAAGCAACTTTTTCACTACTTTGACAAGTCACTCCTAGCCAGGGAAGACATCTGGAGCTCCACAGAGTTGCAAAGGAAGATGAGCTTGAGAAACAATAACGGTAATGAAGAAGCTACAGGCGAGGCAGGAAGCAGGAAGGAATCACATTTCAAATGCTTGTTGGTCAACTGTGCACTAAAGAGATGTGGAAAACCTGGTCTCATCCAGATGTATCAGAGTACAACTCCTAAAATTCCTAGCCGGTATGATTAAGAGTCACACTGGTGAAGTATTATGAAAGCTGTTGTTGAGGACAGCAAGAAGACATGAGATCAGGGGGTAACAGGTGTCAAAGATTTCAGTTTCAAAGATTCTTTTTTTCTAGTGCTCCAGAATGCAGGATTAGATCTAATGGGCAAACTTCCAGAATGGTAGATTTTAACTGAACATTAAGGGCAAACTTTCAAGGCCTTGCCCCCCTACTGAGTTATCTGGTGGGAAGAGGGAACCCACTTGATAAATCTGTTTATCCAACAGTATTTTCAATTGTTGTTAATTCTTGGATCGAAGTTTGGTACATTAAAAAAAAGAAATAGAAACTACACATCTCTTTAGGGCCTGTAGAAGAAAACCTTATTGCAGTTTAGGGTTTGTATAAAAATTGTATGCAGCTATAAAGCAGCAGAGGCATCTGGTGGAAGCCATGTTGTCATCACACAAATGATGCAAATGATATCATTATGAATTACATAGAGTTTGTGTCATTTGCATGATGACATGATGACACATATGATATCACTTGGTTCCTCCCTGTGGACGCCCATGTAAAGGAGGCTGCCATGATCTAATAGTGTCTCAGGACTGAGATCTTGTTGCAATCCCCTCACCCTGGACTATGTTTCTGACAGAGAGACATGGCTTCTTGTGGTTTCCACCATGAGAACATTGCATTGAAACCCAAAAGATGGACAAAGAACATCTTGAACAATAGGTGAACAGTAGTGGCCTTCTGGAGAGCAATGATCTAGTTAGGAGTAGATCTTAACTCCTGGCTAGTCCAGTTAGAACTAGCTCAGAACACCACCAGAAGTATCAGGTAGAAGCCAGGAGTTTCAAATAATTAAGCTTTTACCTGAAAACATTCAAATTCTGGAACAACTGCTGTTATAGTATGAGCTTATATTTTGATGCCATGCTGTATTCAACTCTTTAGATACACTGATCTTGGACTAGGTCAGACTATGCTTTGCTGCTGGTACTGTGTTTAGTTGACTCAAATTCTGCACTGAATCCTGACTGTACTATTGTCTGCCATAAGGGCTCTGCTGGCCATTAGCTTTGGACCGTTCGACTGTGCCGTTTTGCTCTGTATGGTTCTGTGGCATAAGACTGATGCATCACTCATTGTCAGCCAGAAGGAGCGGGGTGAACAACGAACTTTGTAGCTGCAGTTCAGCATGCAGTGGCTGTTGTGCTAAAATGCCAGCAGTTCAGTTCGGCTCTTAGGACAGCAGTGCAGATTGAAGTCAAAGTAGCCCAGAATAGAGATGCTGGGCTCTGTGCACATTGAATGGCCAACATTGCTGGCTGGGGAATTCTGGGAGTTGAAATGCACACATCTTAAAATTGCCAAGTCTGAGAAACACTGATTTAGACCTCTAATACGACTCCCCTTTGGTCGTGTTTCTTAGAACTGGTGAAAGCTGCAGTTGATCAACCTCTGGAGGACCACATATGGTCAATCCCTGCCAATATGTACTAGTGTTACACACAAAGAACATGCTGATGTATTCTCTTTGTCTTGGACAAATCCCCCAAGTCTTTATAATATAAGCAATGTTGCTAAACTCTGCTTTTTAAGAAGTGGAATGGTGATATTGGAAAAAGAATCCAAGGGGCTAAGAGGGAAAGTCAGGGCTTTCTTTGTCTTCAGGAGGCCAAGTCTACAGGCTTGGCCAGCTGTCACTGAGGCAGAAGTGTTAATAAAAGAAACACTGCCTAGTAACTGCTCCCAGTCTCGGACAGCAAGTGCAGATCAATGTAAAGCTACTAATTTTGTCCCACTACTGCTCTGCTCTCTGTAAAACTCATCAGTGAAGGGCCGGGCATGGCAGGGAGGCCTTTCAGCAGTTCAAGAAGAGATGATAAAAATAGAGTGCAGAGGAGAGCAAGATCTCTAAAATTCAGTCGACTTGCAAACATTTTGTGCCTCTCCCGACATACATACACACTACAGAGACTTCAGTCCCTTCCCCACTTGTGCATACCCTGAAACAGTTTTTTTCTGCAACATCCCCACAATGTTGTTTTCATCTTCTCACCAGCCCAGAGGGAGACTACCTTAAGTCTGAGGTGTCTGTAGAATCCAATGCTTTTGTCAAAATAACTAAAACAGCATAGTGAGGTTGTGAAGCTTGTGTGGTAATGGTGTGATGCTACTTTTGTTTTGGCCTCCCCTATGGGGTGCCTTAAGTCATCCTGAGATGTAGCCCCATCAAATTGCTGCTGTTCCTCTTGTCCAACCAAGATCCAAGGACAGCTTTAAGCTGCTGGTTTCCTGTGCCTAAACCAGCTATAAATAAAGCAGCTTAAAAATTGCTCTCCAGATTTCAATCTGTTCTTCAGTTTGGGCAGTTGCTGGATGGATGTTCTGCCTGGTGAGCAGTTCGCACCGGTCTCAGTTCCTTCCTGCTCCCATCCATGTTGTGAAAGCAAGCACCAATTGACTTCCTTTCTGTGGGTGCATCTCTGAGAACAATGGTTTCCATTGATAGACTATTGTCAGGAGCCCTTCTCTGTTGACTGTCCTAGGAGTTGAAACTTGTTCAGTCCATTGAGCAGCTTCCCCAGAACTGTGGGGTGGTGTTTGCCCATGTGTGGATATTTAACTGGTCCAGTGGTGGTGGTGAGGATTCATCTAGTGTTAGATCAATCCATCCAAAGAGAAAAGGAAGAATGCAAGCAGTTGTCAAACAACATGCTTCATCTTCAGCTAGAGGGGTTTCAAGTATTGCTCACTAGCATGTGACCAGGAAATGACCATCTGCTGTAATCTACCTTCCCTCTTAATGGGAGATTCCACAACTGTGTGTCTTTAGCTGAATGATTAATCCACCGAAAATCATTGCCCATGTCTGGGTTTAAATCTAACTGTAGAAACGAGTTTTCACAACTTCTTGGGCTATAGTGGATGGGAATCCTGGAAACTGTAGCCTCAACACATTTGAGGGACATGAGTTTACTGAAGGCTGGTACAGAGAGAGGGGGGATTTTTAAAGCTTCAGACAAGTCCAGAAGGATGCAATTGATCATTTGAAGCTTTCCTTGGATGCAGCTTCCAGATACTCTCCAAAATTTGATAATTTTTAAGTGATATAAGATGAAACATCTGGGGAGCAATCATATTATCCATATTTCATTAATTTAATTTTAATTAAATTAAAATTCTATGAAATGTAACTGAATGTTTACCCAGATCCTGATCACTTATTGAAATGTGGCAAGCTACTGAAGGGTCAAACATGTCTGAGAAATAATTGTGCACCCTGACTGATTCTTATATTCTTATAAGAAACACCAACAAAACATAAATATTAAAGTTTAAATGCTGCAATGTTAAAAATAAAAAGAAATGTCTCATGGCTGTATGAATGTATCTGTCTTTTCTATTCCAGATGTGTTGACATGAACTTCCTGAATTCTTAGCCATGGCCATGTTGGCTGGGGAATTCTGGGAACTGAAATCAACACATTGGAGAACTCCTAGGTTAGGGAGGGTCGGTATCCATCTGCCCCTTTGTCAGAGGGCCAGTTAAGGGAGAAGAGCTACTTTCTTCAAATTAGGTGTTCTTAACCCTTTTTTGTGCCCTGGACCTCTCTGAGAGTCTGGTGAAATCTATGAACTCTTTCTCAGAAAAAGGTGTATTTAAATACATAAAATATGTAGCTATAGATTGCATTACAAAGGAAACCTATTATGCTCAAATACAGATTTCAAAATAGTTCACAAAAAACTAATATGTAATATAGTAATATATGTGCTTCTCTATTAATCCGTTAAATCAATAACAATACCCTTTTTAAAGGGTATAATAATTTTAGATAGTGAGACGTATTGATCTCACTGTAAACCTTTTTGGAGACTAGGGGCCATCAATTACTTCGTTGTCTACATTCATTATTGAATGAAATGTTACATTTCTGCTAGAGGTTAGTCAAAATAATGTTGTAATTTTTCCCCCATCCAAGTTCATGGCCCCCTTGACCCCAGGATAAAAACGCCTGCCCTAAATCACGAGGACAGAAAGCCTGCTCATTTGACCAGGGTTCCATTTTCAATTTTATCTGAGAACTCAAGTGATAAACAGGTTATTATTCCAGACTGACACAGAGACCTGTAAATATTGGTGGTCAGTGAGAGCCTGGGGGAACCACTTAATTTTAGCACTGTGACTCAGAGGGTTTTGATGCCAGCAGGCCTGGTGTTAAACAGATTGGCATCCCCTGGGGACCATGAGTGTCATGTAAAAAAGCAACTGGAGAGCAAGGCAAGAGGACAGCTGCCTCTGTACATTTGTCCTCACCCTACTGGGGATCCCACAACACCTTCATCTCCCTTGAAAGCTACAATTGCTGCTGGCCTCTGGACCGGGATTCCCCAGTGACTCTCCCCAGGTCATGAAAAGATGATCCCATAGGATAGAATGTGAGAAGGTGACCTTACCTACAACCAGGGCCAGTGGTCCATCTAGGCCAAAGGTAAGGGAAACGAGTTCATCAAACCCTTGGGACTGTACCTCGATATTTCTTCCCATTGGCCACACTCATTAAGGCAGAAGGAAGATAATATCTAAAACATCTTCCCCACTCTGGGGTCCTCAACGGTATTAGCTATGCTTGTCCAGCGTAATCTGGCCACTCTATCCATTTTCTGGGCTTCCCCAGTATATAGAATTACTAACCAATTGCATTAAACCAACCAGACTTAGCATACTGTGTGAAGGCAGATGCTACTTTTGTGGATGACCTGGTTCAGTACATTGTGTGAACCCAGCCAGTGTAATTATTAACTTACAATTCATTGAACATTTGGTGGCAACTTTGTCTAAGATTGCATTTTACATGTAAAGTACACTATATTTTCCTTTCTGCAGTTTTTAGCTGTAAAATGTCTCAGCAGATCCAGCAGCTCTAATGTCAAGTGAGATTTGTTTTTCTGAACAGCTGCTTCTAAAGAATTTAGGGGTGACCCCTTCAGAATTTCTACTGCATGGAAATATTTCCAATGCTGCTTGCCTTGGTAGAGATATAATCCCATGACTAAGGCTGCCGTTCTTTGTCCATAATTATGTGGAGGTAAGCTCTGTTGAACACAGACTGACATAGCGAGGGACTTGCTTAATAAAGAATCCAGGAATAGAAACTCACGATGGTGCAGATCACATTGCTGTTCTGTTGATAATTATTTCAAAGACCAGAAACTGTTTGTTTCAAGTTTCCAGGAACCAGGTAGCAATCATTCACTTTGTCATATCATTTTTCAAGCAATTCAGTTTTTGTGATCTTTGTGCGAAAGCTGAATGAGGAGATACTGTTCAACTATTTTTATTTTATTTATTTTATTTATTTGTCATATTTCTCCACTGCCCATCTCGTATACTATGACTCTGGGTGGTTTACAAATGATAAAAATAACATGTCACTAAAACAACACAGTATAAATACAATATAAATACATACAAATATAAATATAAATGTCAAAATACAATTTTGGTGCATGCTGAGAAGCTCTCCTACACATTTCAGCCAATGCTCGTTTAATCTGTTTAAGGAGAATTTCTTTTAGAAATTTCTTTCAAAGGAGAAGAATGCTTCTGAGAAATTGTACTGAATGAAATTGAATTGAACATTCTGTATTCTGCAGCAAGGGGATGCCCAGTCTTTTCTCTAGAGGTCTGCAGCCTCTCTGGCTTCCATTATCATCTCAACCAAAAGAAAACTCCTCCCAGGAGGCCTTTCTGAGACTGGGAAATGTGGGGACCAGGGAAGTTCCCAAGGATGTATAAGAGAAAACACATCCTAGCAATAGCATTCTCCACTACCACCAACCATACAATAAACTCAAAAATCCTGCCAAGAAAATTTCAGAATAAATAGAATAATGAAGTAGAAAGGCAGAAGCCGCCAAGAAATTGTACGATACTAGCCATTTTAGACCTCATCTAACTTAGGTGAATATCCTTCAGTTAGTAGTACTCAGAATAAGCAGCTTTTTCTTGTACAGAAAAGCATTTTAAGGACTCTTGTTTGAAAAGAGATCTATATACACTGGCTGCTAAAAGTCATCTCCCCACACCAAACACCAGGTTTGCTCGGATCAGCTTTTGAGATCAGCTTCTATAAGACTTTCCTAAAAATCCCCATCTAGTTCATTCTGCAACTTGCATGCATCATGTCCAACAAGATTGGTCCTTGTGCTGTAAGACGATATATTTGCATTCATGGATTTGACACAACTATGCACACTGTTAGTGCAATGTGTAACAGTGCAGCAACTCCCCCCCAAAAAAAACCAGTTTAAAAATGAGTGTGGGTATTATGCCATCATACTATCAATGGGGGTTCACTGTAGAAAGCTTAAAGGTAGAATGTCTTTGACTGAAAGCTGTCCACGTACCTATCTGAAAATACCTAACAAGGGAGAGTTTATCCACTTTGCCACTGAGAGATTTCCAGCTGAAATCTACCTTGTGGGAATTTATGCCCTTTTGATCTAAACTTGCCTGCTGGGGCCATGGAGAACAAGGGAAGGGCTTTGACTGCATGATCACAGTCACCAGCTTGCCTTTTTTGACTTCCCTGCAGATGCCCATGTAATACTTATGGAAGACACAGTCTGACACATCTGCATGGTTGGGGATGACTGCCCAGTATATTTTTTCTCTGGCAAGAACAGGAGGTATGAAAGAAAGAAAGAAAGAAAGAAAGAAAGAAAGAAAGAAAGAAAGATCTCACAATTAACAGAGATCTTGGTATGGACAATTTTCAGAAATGCTGAGGAACCCATTGATCAACAGAGGCCTGGGAGAGTCTCAGCTGTTGCTTGGAGAGGTGTTGATCTAACTCACATATCTGGCCAGGGAAAGCGAGGAGATCTGTACCTTTGCTTCCATTCCTCCTGGGTAAAAGCTGCCACCCTACACACCACCTCTGCCTGTTCTGATGGAGGTCAAGGTTCTGGTTGTAGACAGGTTTTGCTGATCCCAAACACTGAATTAATCATATGTCCATGATTTATGCTATCTGCCCTTATTGATTTAATATGGTTATTGTGCACTCATTTTGAAGAAGCAAATATGAGTTAGGAAAAGGGTGTTGTATTATCCGGGAATACTTGGAGATCCTGCTAGAGTTGCAATAGGCAGATTGGAAAGAGTTTGTGTTGGTGCCCTAAAGCTAGCTTCTACATCTCGGTGTATTTAATAACACTCCCAAAGAAACCCTTTTTTCCAGGAGAAACATCTGCATGTGCTAAGCTACAGACCACAGGTATAGGTCACAATGATTGGATTCATACATTATCCTAAATCATAATATGGTTATTTTAATTTGGGCTTTGTGTATTGTATGAATGCAGTTACTATGATTTGCGAGCCAGAGCTTATGGCTTGGCTTTTGCGTGAAGCCAGACAGTTTTGCTTTATTCAATCAGCCATGATTAAATGAACCACAACTTTGCATGATGTGCAAATCTGCCTTGTACAACCCACAGCTTTTCACTGTTGCAGATTGCAGTCTTACCCAACAATTTGGTGCACCGTTTCTCAACCTTGGCAACTTTAAGAGCTGTGGACTTCAACTCCCAGAATTCCCCAGCCTGCCATTATGGGAGTTGAATTCTAGGAACTCTGGGAGAATTCTGGGGAGTTCTGGGAATTGAAGTCCACACCTCTTAAAGTTGCCAAGGTTGAGAAACACTGACCTAAAGCATCTTTATTGTGAATTGTTTCCCTGGAACTCATTCCCTGGTAGTGTGTTAATGATTATAACTGGATACAGTTGATTAATGATATGAAAGTTCAGGCTTTTTTTTTTTTTAAAAAGAACATAGTGTTTTTTAATCCATGTACCACAAACAGAAGATAGTTGGCAAAAGAACCCAATTACCCCACAAACAGGCCCTGACTTTCATAATATTGATACACACTCAAACAAGAGATAGTCAGCTGATGGAAGAAATGTGGGGGCAAAACAATGGCACTTTAATACCTTCAACCTTGTTTGAATAGCTACACATTGTAGCAGGAAACTTGGCTGTGTTCTCAATAGCCTTGGGATGACAGCCTCTCCGTCTCCTAGATACACAGAAACCCCCCCTGTGAGAAAATGAACTTTTCCCACTGTCCAGTGAGAAAATGTGCTATTAAAATTATAATTTAAGGGCGCATATAGAATCCAGAAGATCAGTTTCTCATCAGCTACAATGCACTAGATAGCTTTAGCCTTCCATGACTGCTGATGACAGCAATGGGTTTGGCCCAGCTATAGAAAAATGCCTTCCCATATTTAAATGTATTAAAAGTTGCAGGCTGATAATATTTAATCAACCCTACAGGCTGATTATCAGACCTAAGTCGGTCAAGATACAGCGGTGTGAACAAATGCCATTTACCAAAGCAAACAGATTGCATTAGAAACCAGCCTAAATGTCTCTGTTTGGACACAGCACAGCTGCTGTTTTTCCAGCCCGAGTAGGAAGGTTGGTGTAACAAATAACTGACTGAACTGAGTTTATCATTAATAAATTTGGGCTGAGAGCAAAGCATATTTATGGATAGGGAGCGGACCAGAGATAAATAAGCCAGATCAAATGAAATTAATATAGATAGCTAATATCGAATAACAGGGGATTTGCAATTGTTTTCGAAAATCGCCAAAGCAATTTTTTGTTTTCTTATTGCTTGGCTGGTTGAAGCTGCATATATTTGCAGATACTGTAAGTAAACTGAATAGTACTGTAGGAAGGGGGAGGAAGGATAACTATTATTTTATTTTAAGTCAGGGATAGCAAACCTATAACCTTACGGTCACTAAAAAGGTTTTCCCAAGGGCCACACTTCACCTTAGAGAAGCATCCCAGGGGCCCTACTCCAAAAAGTGGTGAATTTGATTCCATCTTGTTTACATTTAATTGCCATAAATCTTTAGCCATATCTTTAATATTTTTACCACTTCTGCCAACATCAGATTACATTTTGAAAATCACTTCTAGGTGTTGGGGAAGGGTAGATGTGGCCCTGGGGGCTGATGCTGCTAATTTCTGCTCTGCTTAAAGCTAAAAAATCCCAAGAAGGTAGAACAAAAGTCAATGTTGAATTTGCTAGTCAGCATTTAGCGTGAAGTAGGTTGACTATAGCATCTTCCCTCCAATGCTGAGATACACTGCAGTACAGTATAAATTGGAGTAATTAAATCCAGATCTCTATGCACAACATTGTATAAGCATGTTTAAAGCAAATCTGTGCCCATTTTGGTCTTGTTTTTGGAGATGTTTAATTGGTCATTCTGCTACTGAAAAACCAAGGGAATCCGAAGATTTTCAAAGTGGGGAGGAATCTTTGGAGTGGGGAGGGGGAGCCTGGGAGGGCAATCCAGCTCAATAACTGAACATTTTCACTGTTCAGTGCCAGAACAAGGAAGGAAATTTGGAATGGTATATCCTGGAAGAGGGTGTGGTTGGCTGAAAACTCTACGCTATGTCTTGTTTGTTGCACGTCTTCACGTTAAGACTTTTGTGGTGACATTAACCCTGTAACTGATACCCCACTGCAATTCAACTGCAGAAATTTAGGCAATATTGCAGATGGGGAGAAAGGGGTCTTTGTACTGAGAAAAGAGGAAATGCCCAATGCTACTAGTGAGAACCTGGCACAGGAGATTCAATCCAGCAACAGCCAGATAGATGTCCAATCTCTCCCAGTTGGCCCTTCGAAAAAAAGATCAAACTAGCTGCCCCACATGGGAATCCATGGATTTACAGTGGAGCTTTGGCTAATGCTTCCTGTTTACTAACAAGTTTTGCCTTCTAGAAACAGTGGGCTAGAATTGCTTTTCCTTGGCCAGCCGTTGTTGTCTGTCACAGTGGACTCATCAGTAACCTCCCAGAGAGAACACTTAAAACCCAGCAATCAGGATTGACTTCTTGGCCCATCCATAGGCACATATCTTCCTCTGCCCCTTTGTATCAAGAGTTCCATAACTGCTGAGTTTCCACCATTTTCCGACTAGCTGTCTGCTCTTCCTCTTGAAACAGATGTTTACTCTCTATTTCTCCACTCTTATGGCATCTGCAGATTCTCTTCCAGCAGCCTTATTCAAGACTATCCACACCTTTTGAGGAAATGATAGGAAAGAAGATGTTTCTGCAGGCTGTGACATATTTGTGAGATTCTTTTCAGATAAAATTGCTCACATTCATGCTGACTTAGATACCATTTGGGCAGAGTCTTGCTTGGAAAGTTGACTACATCTTCTGAGGCTATCTGAGATTCCATTTTGCTTGTGGCGATAAGGAAGGGGATAAGATTCTCTGTGGCATGACATCCGCCATCTGGGGCTAGACTTAAGTCCCACTGGCTAGGTGGACTGTATGTGCTGGGATTTGGGAGATGTTTCATGCCTTGTTTAAAGAGGGAAATATACCATCTGCTTTGCAGGTGGCAGTGATATCTCTGCTTCAGAAGAGACCATCTCTCAGTCTAAATATTTTTATTATTATTTTTTCCTGCCTTTTATTATTTTTATAAATAACTCAAGGCGGGGAACATACTAATACTCCCTCCTCCTCCTATTTTCCCCATAACTAATTTTTGGGCAACTTCTGCCCAATCTCCCTTTCTGGCATAAGATTTTGGAGAAGGTAATTCTGCAGAGAATCCTAAGGAAATGGATTTTCTAAATCCCTTCCAATACAAATTCAGAGCTGCATGTGAAATGGAAACTGCATTAGTCTCTATGGTGGATGCCCTATGCCAGGACCTGCAAGGAGGGATTGTGCCCCACAACAATCCTTTCAAATGTCTTAGTAGCTTTCAATACCATCAGTCAAGGTATTTTTCTTCTGGGCAGCCTGCACAGGTTGGGAATTGGCAGTATCACATTATAGTGGTTTCACTCTTTTACTGAGTAGGTGGTTCCAGCAGAGACACTGGTTATCCAGTGTGGGGTTCTATGGGGCTTGGGCCTTCCCCTTGCTATTCAGTATCTATGTGAAACTACTGGGGGAGGTTATATGTTGGTTTGGGGTCAGATATAATCAGTATGGTGATGATATTCAGCTGTACATCACTACCCCAGGCCAGCCTAGAATTGCTGTGGAGGTTATGATCTGGTCTCTGGAGGCCATGTGGTACTGGATGGATCAAAATAAGCTTAAATTAAATCCCAGCAAGATTCAGCTGTTGTTTATTGATGATAGATCTGACTCAGTTCCAGTTCTAAGGTTGGCTCGGGACTGAGTTGCACTTCTCTGAAGGAGCAGATCTGTGATTGGGGTCCTCCTGGATTCACAGCTCCTGCTCAAGAAGTTGATGGAGACTGCGGCCTGGATGGGTTGGGGATATGTTGTGACTGGTGTACCAGTTTGTGCGTTTTCTTGACTAGGAGTTTTTTAAAACAAGCAGTGATCACCGCATGTGATGTCAGGCCCAGGCCAAGAACAACGAAAAGTCAGTTCATTCAAACTCCAGTTCTTTATTTGCTCACACCCTATAGATGGAATCTTACCAGATTAAAGCTACCCTACCTAACCTAAGGGGAAGTACTGTGGGAGACTCTAGGGCGGGGCTATCCTGAACCTCTTCATTTTCACACCATTACCTCCCAGACTGTGCCTCATCTCCTCCACCTCCTTGGAATGTGCTCCCTCCCTCCTGAGAACCAGCGGCACTGCCGAAATCCACCACATGTATAACTTACTGTTCCACATGCAGCTACCCATGAAAATGACCGAGAAACTACCATTGGTTCAAAATACAGTGACCAGGCTTTCAATGGAAAGGAGGAGATTTAGTAGCATTGCATCTATATAGTGTCACTGCATTAGTTACCAGCAAGTCATAGTGTTGATTTTGACTTACGAAGTCCTACATCACTCAGCCCTCACGTAGCTACAGGAGGTGAAGTCATTCTGAAAGTGGTTGCTGACGGACCCCAGCCTATGTGAGGTGAAGCAGGTGGAGGCGTGGTAGCCCCCATTCTTTGGAACATCCTGCCCTTGAGATTTGGGAAGCCCTCACCCTGACTGCCTTTCATAAGGCTGTTTTAATGTCAAATTGTTCCAACTAGCTTTTGGTGCAGATGGTAGAACTGAGATATCTTTATAGATTTTTTTTTAGTATGATGGATTACACACATTTTTATTGGGGTTTGATATTGCATTGGGGTTAGTTTTATTTTGCTCTATTACTGTAAATCACCCACAGTCTCTGGAGTGGGCAGTGTCTTAATTTCCATCCTGAATTTCCCCATGGGCCAAAGGCAATGCCCATTTGATGGAATGGGTCTCTTCCTATTTTATCCTCTCAACAACAGTCTGATGAACTGTTGGACTGAGAGGTACAGTACTTGACCAGAGGGATCTGGGGGCAGAACAATCATTTGTGCCTCATTTTCTTCTTACTTTATCCTTCTCTAATTTTTTTCTCTCCATTGTTTTTTATCCACTGAAGTCAATGACCAGATCAACTAAAGTGCAATTCAAAATATTGAAGCAGCTTTTAGGGTTATCTTTTAACAAATTAGTTTAACTGCCTTAAATGAGAACTATCAATTTATCTGCTATTTTCAAATCCTGTACTTTACCTTGAGAGCCAGTTTGGTATAGAGGTTAAGGCATCAGACTAGAAAGCAGGAGACCGTGAGTTCTAGTCCCACCTTAGGCACAAAGCCAGCTGGGTAACCTTGGGCCAGTTGCTGTCTCTCAGCCCTGGGAAGGAGGCAATGGCAAACCACTTCTGGGAAAAAAAAAACTTGCTAAAAAAACCACAGGGGCTTGTCCAGGCAGTCTTTGAGAATCGGACACAACTGAACAAGATTAAAAAAAACCTTTGTCTTAGATGGCACCTCTTGCTCTGTGTAGGGCCCAGGATAATCAAAGGCCCTATGACCCTATAAAGTCACTTGGGCAGCCATATGATCAAGTTGGGACTTGAAACCGATCCTTTCTGATCCACACTAACATTTCAGCCACAGACACTCTCTCATTCCTCATACACAAACTCCAGTGTTGTTTTTATTCTAGGTAATCATGTTGTAGTTTCTTGGAGGCTTTTGAAAATAACATGGTTCATTTTCCATGAAGAGTTGAGCAACTTATATCTGAACAGTGCCATCTTAATTGGACACTTAGTTCAGTGGGGCAGTTCAGAAACCCGCAATTTAATGTTCTCCAGAAGGGAGTGTCTTAAACAGCCAAGCATATTACTTTGAAATACAGATCATTTTGTTGTATAAAGTAATGTTTGCAATGTGGGTCTGTGAGTATGTATATGTACTGCAAGCAACACACAATTATACCATTTAAATAATGCAAGCTATGTTGCATTTGGTCTTTAGACCCCAAACTTAACCCCAGGCAAATCCCTGCTTGTACATTTATATTTTTCTAAGCATGTCAAATCTCCTGCTACAGCACCTCTTTGGATGGTCATTTTAAGTCCCCCTGGACTTGAGATCTGTCTTAGGTGCTCCATGGAGTTAAATCCCCCTTGAGATCTGTCTTAGGTGCTCCATGGAGTTAAATCCCCCTTGAGATCTGTCTTAGGTGCTCCATGGAGTTAAATCCCCCTTGAGATCTGTCTTAGGTGCTCCATGGGCCACATCCCTTACTGTATGATGTACTTTACAATAGATGCACTGCTATTGTTACACAGTGCTAGCAAAGGAGCGATGAGGTCTTGCAAAAATATATGGTTTATGCGGTCTGAATTCTACCATCAGTGCATGATAATGCCAGATAAAAGCAGGCAGCAAGACAGGGAACTTCACAAGGCAGGAAGCTCACTAGGGCAGGACCTATATTAGATTACTGCTCCCACCTCCACTGTTTGATTTGATAGGAACTGTAGGGTTTCCTTCTCAGAGCCTGGCCCTTTAAAAGCTGCACAATGAAGGCTAGGAATCAACAACCTGTGCTACTGGGAAAAGCTTAACCTGTTGACTACCACCTGTTATGCAAGCTGGTCAGGGCACTCAAGCTATAAAAAGACAGTTGGCCGGGGTGTCAAATGACTACCCAGAAAAATTTGAATATTCTGAATGAAAGGGGTTGAAAAAGCCCAGTACTTCATATGAAGATGGTTTCACCGAGATTTAAAAAGGTTGAAGGGCCTTTCAGGGTGGGAAATCTGCCTTAATTTTATTTCCACAACTATGTTGTGGAGACAGGCTGGGCTCTGAGTCCCCTAACAAATTTCATAGTCTCTCCAGTTCAAGTTTGACATCTGAACCATTATCCTGTAATTCCCTTGACTGGGACAGGCATGCCCATAAAACAGGCAGATGTACCCCATAAAAGTACTGAAAGGGGAATTTTTCAAAGCCTTGTTCCCTCTACACTAGCAAGTTTGCACCCTGAGAATCCTGCTTCCAAGACCGAACCTTAAAAAATCGTTGTTTTGATTCTTGGACAGCGTTTCTGTCTCCCAATCTTTTCCCATCTCCTTTAAGGCTGAACTGATAGTAGCTGTTGAATGTGTTTCCACAAAAGTTCAGAAAAAGTCTCAAATTATAGTCCAGAGTTGCTTTCCGAGTGAGATGGGCAGGGAATAAATTTGATAAATAGTCAATCTCTACAACAGATTTTTCAGAGTTTAAAAAATTAAGAATCCCTCCAACTTTTCCAAACTCCAGCAAATTTAATTCCACCCACTTCGCACGTTTTGCTACCCACTGTGGCCCTTAGGCACCTGCCAAATATGATGCGGCCCCAGGCTACTAAAAGGTTGTCCAGCTGATATAACGCATGACTGAGCTTTAAGATTGTGAAAAGTGGAGAAAAACTTATCTTTGTGTTTTTTGTTACATGTATGATTGTCTATGGTTCTATCGTAACTCCTCTTACCCACCTTTATCCTAAATTTCAAAGCCCAATACTGCAGTCTTTCTTCGTGGGGGGGGGGGGTTCTCTAGTTCAGTGTTTCTCAACTGTGACAACTTTAAGAGGTGTGGCCTTCAACTCCCAGAATTCCCTAGCCCAAGGGGTTGCAAGGCTGGCTGGGGAATTCTGGGAGTTGAAGGCCACACCTCTTAAAGTTGCCACGGTTGAGAAACACTGGTTGTAGCAATATTGAACCAAGGGGTTCACCTGCCTTCTCTTCACCTGCTTCTGAAGCTCTAAGGCGCCCTCTTCTGACATACTCTGAAACCACCTAGTCTTAATTTCCCTTTTGCACCATGAACTCTACGGACAGCTGGGGAGACTATTTTGAGCCCTGTTCCTCTCTCCTGAGGGTGTGAAAAGTTTGGCTGGGTAGTGTTTTGCTGACAACATACCAGAATAATGAACTGTACTTCTAACCCTCTGGTAAGTGTTGCATCTTTGGACAAGCAAAAGTAAACCAAAAGATACCGACAGCTGCTTTGTATGTGTTCACCTAAGTCTTCAGGAGTTAAAATAACTCAAACTCCTCCAGCTACAAGATGATTTTATTTTGAAAAAGGGGGCAAAGCTGAAGAGCAAGGGAATGTAATAAAATGCAACACAGAATTCCAAATAAAATGAGTAAAGACAATCTAACTAAGCTAGTTGTATTTTACTGCGAGAATAAGAACTTGGTTATAAATTGTTTATACACAGAGAGAGAGATGCAGTTTATGGCAGAGATGATGGATCCAGATTCCTGCTCTCTCTTCCATTCTCTCCCAATAGCAACCATCTCCCAGTTTTTAATGAAATTTGAGAAGTAATCCTTTGCAAGAAGGCTGTGCACTGCTTTTTGGGACAAAACAGCAACCAGAAGATAACATCAGCATCTCTTTATTCAGCAAGATTTCAAAACTGTGTTTTAAGCAACAATGAGTAAACTAAGTGGCTTCCACAATGCTGTCTTGGGATTCTAGAATTCTCTTTCAGAAGCTGGTTTGGAAATACGTCCATCAAACTTGGACTCAGTTCCCTGAGCGCCACTCTTTCTGTGCGCTTATTTTACTTCTGAACTTGCATCAGAAAACTTTGCCTGAGATTGATCTCTACCCTTAGCAATTCCAACATTCCATGCACTGAGCCTAAATGTTTCTGGTCTAAATGCTAGAGGACGCTTGCTACAGTTTCAAAAGTTACACAGAAGGGAAAGGTTTGAACTGTTTTTCCTGTTACATCACTGCAGAAAATTGCTGTTTAAAGTCAGTATTAATATAAATGGCCCAGAGACTTGGAGAATAACAAACTCTGCTAGGAAGAGCATAGGCGATATGCTTCAGGGGTGATCAAATTCCAGTTTTCAGCCAACAAATGTTGAGAGGTGATAGAAACTGCAGGAAAAAAACGTGCAACGGTTGCACTCTCCAGTTCCTCAACCCAGTATTCTCCAAGTGTGTCAGTGCAGTGCTCATCCTCTTCACAACCTATTTGTTCCTGAGAAATTCTACAATGCGTATTTCAGCGTGTTTGCACAGAGCTCTGAACTTCGAGGGGGCAATCTGACATTTCATTCCTCTAACATCCAAGGCTGTCTCCCCAAGTCCACTCTATCCGACACCAAAAACTCTAACCTGGGCAGACCAGGATGGAAAAGACTTTGGATTTCTCGGCCCTCTATCGTGAAAACTGAGACCTGTTCAAAATGGGAAACTTTTTTCCTTTGACCAAAAGTAAACAGAATAGAAGAAGCAGTGCTTCGCTTCCACCCTGCTGGATTTGGAGAGCTCCAAGAAAACCATAGAGCAGTGTTTCTCAACTGCCGGCTAGGGAATTCTGGGAGTTGAAGTCCACAGGTCTTAAAGTGGCCAAGGTTGAAAAACACTGTTCTGAGCATACCACCTGCAGCACACACACCAAGTTTTGCACAGCCTTCCCAAACAGTAATACTGGAGTCTTGTTAGAATTGTGCATCTATACTACATTGCAGGGCAGGGCTGTGGGGGGAACATAATAAGAGAAAATTCTGCAAACCTTTCAGAAGGAGGGAGAGTGTCAAAAAGAAAAAAAATCAGATGCTGTCTGAGGGGGAAAAAACCAAACCATGCCACATTTGACTGGGCACTATTGTAGATCACTTCATAGATGTGGGGCATTCCCTCTTCAAGGCATTACACCTGTTCAGATTCCACAGAGATAAGATCTCTTCTCAACCAATTAAGAGAAATGGGAAGGCAGTGTCTCTTTAGGGGAAGATACCAACAGCTCTCTAGCTGGGGTGGGGTGGGGTGGGGTGGGGAGGGGAGGGGAAGGGTGGGAAAGATCTCACCTTCAGATTTCAACCTTCATGACCCAGCAGCACACAGAGAAGCCTCTCCATGGCTTGGGGTGGTGAAAAGGAGGCCAGCCGACGATGCCACCTACCAGCCCCACGCTAAGAAAGCAACAACCAACTATTTATGAGAACCGGGTTTTCTCTCTCTCACCTTCTTTAAGCTAGGCAGGCAAATCAGGGGTTCCCATCTGTATTAAATATGCACCAACACTGAATTAAGGGAAGGAAAACGAAGATGAGAGATGCAAACAGATCCGGCAGGAAGATCTCCAGGTGACAGCCACGGTAGGCTTTTGGCAGGCGGAAAAGCAGCAACAGAGGGGGCAGCGCAGGCCAGGGAGGGGGCTGCAAAAGGGAGGCAAGCAGCCTGGCAGGCGCCATCCTCAGCTCCCGGGAGAGGGAGGTTGCGTGCGCGAAGGACTGCAGCTGGAGGAAGCCGTCAGCACGACCCAAGCCCCGCCGGAGGATCCGCCGTGCAGCGCCCAGGGTCGCCGTAGAGATGCTAAGCGCAGCTGACTCCGAGCGCCCTCCTGCCCCTTTCCCACGAGGCGCCTTCAGCCAATGCGGTTTTCGTTCTGACCCGCGGAGCGCGCACCTTAGACAGCTGCATCGCGGCTACCTTTCCCTTAACGAAACAGCGGCACCTTAAAAGCTGTCACAATGGAATCGCTGCAATGGGCGCGGCAACGTAACGCTCCGGGCACGCAAAGGACCGGACCACCCAGCAGCCGCGCGCCACCACTTTCCAGACTCCCGGGGAAGCGCGCGAGCCTAATACAGCGCAAGAGGCGAGCGAGCGGCGGGCAGCCAATGAGAAGCGGCGCGGGCGCGCGGGCGCGCTCCCTTCCCCAACCCGCGAGAAAGGCGCCAAAGGCCCGCCTCTCGAGCAGCCAATCAGGAGACGCGGAGAGAGCGAGCGGCGAGGCCGACTTCCCGGCGCGCGGGACCGCCCCTCGGGGTGCGCGCGGCAGGCCCAGAAGGGGGTGTGTCAGGGAGCCCGGGAGAAGTAAAGGGGGGGAAGGGAGCCTGATAATGGCGGTCAGGAGGCGAGAGCTCCGCGGCAGCTCTGAGGTAAAAATAAACACCAAAAGCGACGCTCGGCCGCGTTCGGGAGAGCGGGGCACGCCAGGGCAGCGAGGACGCCTCTTGACAGGCCAGGGGAGCATGGCGGGCAGCTGGAGCGCGCCCCTGGCCCGGGCCTGTGGAGGCTGCGGCGACGGCCTGGCTCTGGGGCACCCGCGTCGCCGGCCCAGGCATTGCGGGTGAGGCTGCCGCCGCCGCCTCCTTCCCACGCCCGGCGGGTCGCAGCGGGCGGCCGTCCGTGTCCCAACACGGAAGCGCCCGCCGCGCCTGTCAAAGCCCGGCCCGTTCACAAGCAACGCGACATCGGCTGCGGGTCCCGGGCAGCGGCGGAGAGCGACACTGGCCGGGGACGCTCTTGGCGGCTGCAGCCTGCGTTGTGGCGGGCGGCCGCCTTCTCGGCCTGGGCTAGCTTCTGGCGCTTCCCCCGCTGGCTTGACCGCCGGGCGCGGGTCCTTACGGGGGGCGTTGGCTTGTCCCCGGGCGGCGCAGGGCTTCTCCCGCCGGCCTCAGCAGAGGGGTCGACCCAAACGGGGTGCTTTCTTCTACTTTCCTTCCAGCGGGGACCGGCCCGTTGGCCGCTCGTTCCGCTTGGCGGTGCAGGAGCGTTTGGGGCGCCTTTGGAGCCCCCTCTGAGGTGGCCGCAGCGCAGATTGGAGGCTCCCTTTCCGCGGACTTTACCAGAGCGCGCTCGCCCCACGGAACACAGTGGGGCCTATTCCTGAACAAACGCGCGTGGGCTCGGGACGTAAACGGGCCGCCGCAGTGACATCCCCTTCCAGTTTGTGGAGGAGAAAACTGGGCTCCTCTGGGATTTCATATCGCTATTGACAGTTCTCCTTCTGAAGGGAGCAGGGAAATTTGGGCGTCTTCTACCCAGCTGCTTCTTTTGCTTCCTAAGAGTATGATATGCCTGACCTGGCATAGCGCGACCCTGTCAGAGAGTTCAAATGAGCAGTGGAATTAGGCCATTTGGTGGGTTGAATAACTTTGCCTCTAAGAAGGTATTTCCATAACAACTATAAACCTGCATTGTTATCTTTAGAATGTGGTGGGTAAAATTCTAGCCATCCCTACTAGAATTTTCAGAACTCAGCAAAGGTATGAGCAAGAAAGTTGATATTCTGTCCATTAAAATAGATATGCTCAGAAAATACCTTTCACTGCTGTAGAGATCGACTCAGTTTATTTGCACTTTCATTTAAAAATGGGGTTATGAAGATAGGTAAAAGAGGAAAAGTTACATGGTAAAGGGAATGAGTAGAAGCAAAGCCATACATAAAAATTGTCATTATGTATTTCTGTAACTTTCAGTGGCTACTGAAAGCTATTGAAATTGCTGTGAATTATCCAACACAGCTCTTGCTCAAATTTGCTATGTGTTGTATAATAAATTCTCCTGTGACTTTCTTTTTTCTTGTCTGTTGGATGATGTTTAGCAATATCCCTGGCTTTGTTTCATTACTGTGAAGTGGTCTCAGCACTGTTTTCCTACTGCTATAAGAAAAAAAAAATACTTATAGCTAAAACATATCTTCCCCTATACAAAGCTTATTCAGTCTTGTCCATTTCATAGAAAAAATAAGGTACCCATTTCTGGGCTGTTAAAGTGTGTATACCTTTGTTTTATACCTTCATGCATCTTTATGTGTCTGGCTTTATGTAGCTGAGTATTGTGTTTCTGTATAGTATTTTTACATACTACTAAGTGTTCAGGAGTAACAGTAGTATCTTCATATGGGCAGCCATCATCACTGCCAGAATCAGCATTATTTACTGTACTATTAGGATATTGTAGGAAAGTGGGTTGCCAGTGATGAGGTTTTGTTTGTTTATATATACTGCATTTTAGGATACAAAGGTTCCTCAAGGTGGCTTGCAAAATATGAAAAAAATAGTAGGATAATAAACAAAATATTCAAAGTCAGCCATAAAATAGTAGCAATTATTGCATTTTTCATCTACAGTAACCAGATCAGTAAAACCCCTATTTAAAATCATCCAGATGTGCTTTGGAAGGGAGGAAATTCTACAATGATAGTTCTTATCATTAGAATTGTTTTCTCCTGTTCTCTGAAATGATAGGTCATACCTGCAGCCAGTTGAGCTAGGTATCAAAGCCTATTGTTAGGCCTTGAGAGGTTCATGTAACTGCAAAAAGGTCTTCAAGTAACATTATACCAAACTGGTTAAGACTTTAATTCTTGCAGCTAGCAATTGAATAGATGCTGTATATTCTGTGGCTGAGTTCATACTTCATGTTAAATAATAGTTTATTGACTAAACTAATTGCTTGAAATGTGCATGATGTTAAGCAATAAATTATGTAGAGTTCTTGGTGCTCTCTAAGCTTGGTTGTTTGCTTGCAGACATCTTATTACTCAACTAGGTAACCTCATCAGTGCTAGTGAGATCTCAGTGCTAGTAACATCTCATTAGCACTGCTGAGGTTACCTAGTTGAGTAATAAAATGTCTGCAAGCAAACAACCAAGTTCAGAGAGCACCAAGGACTCCACAGTTCAACCCTGAGCTACAGATATTCTCTTCTATTGGCAATAAATCATACTTTGTCAGCTACAATCAGCTGATTAACAAAAACTCCATTTTTACCTTAAGATGTGTAAAGACAAAAATCAGCTACAAATTTTTTGTTTTTTGTTTCCATAGACACCTTGACCTTGAAGATGGTGAGTAGCCAGCCAAAATACGATCTAATAAGGGAGGTTGGTCGCGGCAGCTATGGTGTGGTGTATGAAGCAGTAGTGAGGAAAACCTCTGCACGCGTTGCGGTGAAGAAAATTCGGTGTCATGCTCCAGAGAATGTTGAACTAGCCTTGCGTGAGTTCTGGGCGCTTAGTAGTATTAAAAGCCAACACCCAAATGTTATCCACTTGGAAGAATGCATATTGCAAAAAGACGGCATGGTTCAGAAGATGTCCCATGGTTCCAGCTCTTCACTTTATTTACAGGTAAATGAAGCTGCAGGTAATGAAAGAGATATTGCATTAAAAGTAAAAAAAGGATCAGCTATTTAGTTATGCAGCAGTGAAATGGAGATTGCTATTCCTTAGATGTCTGAATGAAATATGTTTGCTGTTGTTGACATAGTTTTAGATATTTAAAAAATCATGCCACTAAGCAGCATGAACCTTCAGGGAAACAACATGGAGTACGCCCCCACTGAAGAACATTGGCTCTTCCCAGGACATTCAATTAATTATCTTTGAGTGATTGTTTGAGCAGAAATATGGGTTATAATTTGGGTAAATAATAAGTAGAATAAAATTGGGTGTATCAACATGCTGCTGCAACATTGCATTAATTAATTAGTTAACATTAATATGGCAGAAATTTTTGTAGCATTGTAAGGAAAAATTTCCCCCACTGGGAAAATGTGCATTAATAATCCTTTTAATAGCTTTTATATAAGGCCACTTGAAAAAAAACACTGTGGGAAGAAATAGCTTAATAATGAAATTTGCTTTGTTCTTTGAATTCAGTACTTTCAAAGAATTAGGTATTGAGGCTAACAACATCAAGAATAAATGCCAGTAAAATAATATATGAGAAGTGCTCTTCTTAAAATGCCATTTTAAAAAACTTTCCTATAGGCCAGGTTCTTCTCATATTAGGTTTAATCGTCTTCCCCATCCAGCATGCCACAGAATTATAAAAGTCTATAAAAACAAATTAGTTTTATTTTTATGCCAAGCCGATTGTGAAAATAGCTGCTCAGCAACATATATTTCATGCATTGATGAAATACAGAAATACGCTGGGGACATTTCAAATTAACTTTGAAAATAAAAAGCTAGAGCCTCTTATTTTGTAGCTATGCTATTTTATTGTTCTATCGGGTTAGTCTGGTCACATTTTGTTATGTGGAAATAAGGAAAGAGTAAGCTGTGCTCAGTGGTCCATTAAATAAGTTTTATTACCAAAGGATAAATTAACATTTGGCATTTATGCTCATAATAGTAATCTGCAATTTCTAACTATAGTTTGTAGTGTTTGTCAGTTAACGTCTTATGCTAATTCATGGTTTGTTGAACAAGCTATCAGCCTATTATGTGATTTTGTTTGTTTTGGCTTAGCACAACATTGAACCTGGACAATTAAGCCATAGAGGTCTGGTTTACACAACACACTAATCCATAAACCATCATTTATAAGACATAAGGGTAAATTCACATTAAGCCCAAACCAAACTAACGACATTTTGGATTAGCACAATGTGTAAACACAGTGATCATTTTCAGTTAGCTGGGAAATCAGAAATGAAAGCATAGCTTGGACTAGCTTTATAAACCATATAAGGGTGTAATGATGCAATTCATATAATTTTTGCAATGACACCATGACATAAGTGATGTCATTGTGGCTTCTACCTGATACCTATAGCACTGTGGTAAAATGAAAATCCCTAACACTAAACAACAGAAAATGTTGAGCAAAGGGAAAATACTGGATGAACTATTCTAAACTATAATTTATCTTTCTGTTAGAAGCCAGTATTTTCCTAGATTGGGGGGCCCAATAGCTCATGGCCTGGCTGTTGTAATGTGCTGTATGTGGGTATGCCCTTGAATATGACCTGGAAGCTTCAGCTGATCCAGAATGCATGGGCACAGGCAGTGATGGGCATGCCTTGGTATGCCCACATAACACCCCTGCTTTGTGAGCTGCACTGGTTGTCAGTTTGCTTCCAGATGCAATTTAAGGTGCTGATCATTATGTACTATATAAAGCCCTACATGTCATAAGGCCAGGTTACTGAGGACTGCCTGTCTCCCATAGAATCTGCGTGGCCGATTCAAGCTGGCATGGTTGGCGTGCTCTGGGTTCCTTTGATTAAACAATGCCATCTATCGGGATCCTGGAAATACACCTCCTTTGTCTCAGTGCCTGCCCTCTGGAATGAGGTTCCACCCAAGAGCTGAATAGCACCCCACCTTATTGGTGTTTCTAAGTGCCTTAAAGACTTGGCTTTTCACCCAGGCCTTCAGTGAGAATCAATGAAGTGTCCTTCAGAATGTGTGGGTTGTATTCCTTTGTTCCCAGCTGATTTTGTCGTCATTGCCATCCTTATTTTTGTCTTTTGTTGTTGTTCTTGTTCGTAATGTTTTAAACAATTTGTAAACCTTGTCTGAGTGATACCATGGAGGTTCTGTCTCAGTGCCTGGAGGCTGTGGGGGTCTGGATGGGACACAACAACTCAATCCTAGTAAGACCGAGTGGCTCTGGGTTTTTGGGCCCCCTGATTCCAGGGACCTTCCATCTTTGGTTCTGGGTGGGGTTGTACTGCCCCAGACAGAACTGGTGCACACTCCTGGACTAGCAGCTCCTACTAGTGACTAGGAGGGACTTTGAGTTATGCATCAATTGCTCCCATTGCTGGACCAGAAGGCCCTGCTTACAGTCACCCATGCCCTAGTAACCACCTGACTGAACTACAACAATACGCTTTACATGGGGCTGCCCTTGAAGAGCATTTGGAAGCTTCAGCTGTGCAGAATGCAGTGGCACAGGCAATTATGGGTACCTGTCATTTGATACACGTGACACCTCTGCTCTGCAAGGTGCATTGGCTACCAGTATGCTTCTGGGTGCAATTCAAGTTGCTGGTTAAAAGCAACTTAAAACCTTAAAAGCCCTTCATGGCTTGGGGCCTGGTTACTTAGAGGAGTACCTCTAACAACCTCTCCCTGGTTGTTTCTACCTGTCCCATCTGGTCTGGCAGGAGGGGCATGCTCTGGGTCCCATCTGCTAGGGAGTGGCATTTGGCAGGGCCCAGAAGGAGAGACTTTTCTGCTGTGACACCCTCCCTCTGGAATATCATCCCTTCAGAGATCAGATTAGCCCCAATCCTGTTGGCCTTTTGCAAGGCCTTGAAGACTTGGTTATGTGCTTGAGCCTGGGGCCCCTGATGTATGATGGGGCTCATTTTCTGGTTGTGTTGATTGTATGATGTTTTTAAAAAATTGTTTACTTGGCTGGTATGTGATTTTAGGTGATATTTTTTATGTGGTTTTATTATTTTTAATATTGGTAGCTGTACAGAGTCACGTATTTGAGATGGGCGGCCATACAAATCCAATAAATAAATAAACTATCCAGATCGCTGGGAGTTGGGCAGCATATATATTTAATAAATTGTTATTGTTATTAACATAAACCATCATTAGATGTCTGAAAGAATCTGTCATTTTCATGGGAGATGATAATTAAGGGAGAGGTAGCAATTCCAATAATTGAATAAATAGGGAAGTTTTAATACAAATGTTTTAAAAATATAGAGCAGCTGGCATTTTCTTTAGTCAATAACTGTTTTCTTATTTGAATCATGTTTGCTGAATATATACATGAAATATCTTTGTATTGTAGCTTGTAGAGACCTCCTTGAAAGGTGAAATTGCCTTTGATCCCAGAAGTGCCTACTATCTTTGGTTTGTGATGGATTTTTGTGATGGAGGTGATATGAACGAATACCTCCTGTCCCGAAAGCCCAGCCGTAAGACCAACACTAGTTTTATGCTTCAGCTCAGCAGTGCCCTGGCTTTTCTGCACAAAAATCAGATCATCCACCGTGACCTCAAGCCTGACAACATCTTGATCTCTCAAAGCAGGATGGATGCTAGTGACTTGGAACCTACTTTGAAAGTAGCTGACTTTGGCCTAAGCAAGGTTTGTTCAGCATCAGGACAAAACCCTGAAGAGCCTGTGAATGTAAATAAATGTTTTCTGTCTACAGCTTGTGGCACAGACTTCTACATGGCTCCTGAAGTTTGGGAAGGTCACTACACTGCCAAAGCAGACATTTTTGCCTTGGGGATTATAATCTGGGCAATGTTAGAAAGGATCACTTTCATAGACACAGAGACAAAGAAAGAACTCTTGGGGAGTTATGTGAAGCAAGGGACTGAGATTGTACCTGTTGGAGAGGCATTGCTGGAAAATCCAAAAATGGAACTACTTATACCTGTTAAGAAAAAGAAAATGAACGCTCGCATGAAACAGCTGATTAAGGAAATGCTTGCTGCTAACCCACAAGACCGGCCAGATGCTTTTGAATTAGAACTCCGGCTAGTCAAAATTGCTTTTAAAGACAGCAGTTGGGACACGTGACTTCTGAAGTACTTAGCCTTTTTGGCAGAAATGTGTGTGTAACAATGGTGCAGCATTTTATAGAAGCAAAAACCAGACTAACCCACGTTTAAAGTGTCAGGGTTCTATATGTTTTCCCCATCGCATTTCTCTTTATTTTTGTAAGCTAAGCAAAAGATGGCTGTTCTTGTTTCAGTATCCAAATATGTATATTCCCAAGCTACACCTGTAACAAGCTTTCCAATTTGTCAGGAAAATTGACATGTTAGGCGATGGTTTTCTAGGAATACTTTACGGAATATTTCAGACATTCCAATTTCTTACTGCAGAATCTTGAATGCCCTTGAAAGAGAAGACTTGCATGCTGGTAATGCAAATCATTCAACTTTGTAGAGTAAATGTGTATATATTTATGTCATAATGGGTGATGTAACCCCTTCCTTTATGGAAAAAGTATGTCCCAAATTTATAGGATTCATAGAATTGGATGACTGTGACACATCCTTTGATTCCCCAGCTTCTGTGTCCATTCTCCTTTTTTCCCCTTAAAACAATGTGATAACACAAAATGAGATCTACAGTATGATGCACAAGGAACCTCTGATTTGAGCGCTGTAGGGAAAATCTTAGTTTGAAGATTGCACTTGTTTGGAAGGTTTCATTAAGTATGCTGATGGCTCATTCCAGTTCAGGTGCCAACACTTTGTCATGAAGCATTTAGCTTCATTTTTCAAGGATAACAAAATGATTATTTGGCAGACCACAGTTACTGGTCACATCTATACTTTGTATTTGATATTCAGTCTTATTACATTTAATTCAGGATTTTTTTTTAAACTTCGTTTTTTTAAAAAAGGAAGATTTTTCTGAATCTTTTCAAGTATGGTTCCCTCAAGATTTAGTTTGTTGTCTGGCAGAGATTCATTTCCTCTGTTCCTCATATATTTTGCATGAAAATTATAGAAAGTTGGGCACTATTTTCCTAACACATGTACAGACAGCAGCATGTACAAGTAGCTTAGCCAGAGGCCTAAATATCCATTCCACTACATCACACTGATGTTCCATTACTACTGTTGCTGACTGTACTGGATCATAACTGGAGTCTTTACTGCTAAAGTAAAACTTTCCCTCTTTTTGTTCTGAAGCACTCAGCAACCTGCTTCTCTCCCAAGTTACTGGTTTGCAGGTTGCAGCATCTTGTTCATACATACAATTAAAAAGGATTGCACTCTTGGTACAGCAAAGAGAAATGAAAACTCTTGATTTGTGAGTAAATAGATATATTTCATAAGAGGAAGTGGTGTGATATATGTCTTCATTTTGTTGAAAGCATTTTATTGTAGAGGTTGAAACTGTCCTGATGCCATCAGCTACAGCCTGGAAACCAGAAAGTGAACTGCCCTATGTTTTCTTATGATAAGCACTGTAGAAATTATGTTTTAAAATCCTTGTCTGATATGCCTAGGATCTGAAAAGTAGATAAGAAAATGTATTGGTTTACTCCTTAGCTGCTACGTCCACATTAAACAAGGGGACATTCAAGAGGATATATTTCTAAAACTTGAAAAATACATGTTCTTTTGTTCAAAGTGTAGTTACCAGTCATGTAGTATAACCCTGTGCTTGCTAATAGGAAGCAAGTCTCACAGAGTTCAATGAAAATTATTCTTAGGTAAGTATGCATAGGATTGTAACTTTAATAGTTTATGCACATTTGGAAAAAAATTAAAAATCTTCTCTAAAATAACATTTAAATAAATGTTACATTAACAACTTAAAAGTTTCACTGAGATATATTTTAAGAAGATTTCAACTAGGGTGGCATATGTCTGTCTGGCTCACAGTGCTAAATTGTTTTAGTTCAGGATCCAGTTAATGTTTGCCCTTTAACTGAGAAGATAAGACAAGGGCTTGACTTCTGTCCATTTAGAATATCAGTGTTTAAAAGTGATCAACTGTCTTCATTCTTTAAAGCACCACTTGTGCCTTTAGAGAAGAGATTGCATTGCACATGGGATGACACTTCTATGGTTATCCTGTGCTTAGTGGCATTGTATGCTCCATCAGCTGAACAGTTACATAATACTTGTGTCAAACAGAAAGAATATGAGCTGTAGGATCTTGGCAGTCCTTGTGCACTAGAAAAAGCAGGAACTCTCAACCATATATGTCCTAACTAGTCTGATTACTGCATACAGTTTCTTGGCACTTAACAAGCCTTTCAGATTTTGGATTTATTATTGGATGTGCTTTTTAGTGCAGTGCAGAATCTACAAATAGAGCAAATTACATATTTCCCAGTAACACAGTTAATGTTAAAAGTGCACTTGGTTCTTATTTTTAAAAGTTGGGGAAATCTCCCTGATCACTTCTCTTCATGGTGCTTAGCATGTTGGCATTGAATGCTAACTTGATTGTTGCATTAATTACCTACTGAATAATTGTCCCTGAAATCTCTGTGTGTTATTTTTGTTGTTGCTTGTGTTTGATTTCCTGTAAAATCTTTGAAATCAATTGTAGCAGCTACAGAACAATCCACCAGCGTAACGCAAAAGTCAAGATTACTCATCAGCACTTCAAAAGAGAGCAGATTTTCAAAGCTTTCTCTTATAAATTGTAAATTTTATTTTGTGAAGAATTTATTAAGGGGGGAAATTATTGTGTAATTTATTGAGTTCATGACTTTTTTTAAAAAAAATAAAAGTCTGAATTGACTCATGAGTTATAATATGATTTTTTTGTTGTTGTTCTTAGTAGCTAAATGAACTACATTTTGCTGACTTTTCCAGGACAGAACTTTACTGTGTGGAGAACTAGATTAGACTAATTGATTGAATGAATGATTGATTTTTTTTGAGCAAGGAATTGAGTTCGAGCAAATCTTGACATGTACTTTCATTACTGTGCCTAGAAGCAGTTATGAAAGATGACAGAACTGGTTCACTTGGCCTATTTTAGGAGTCAATAAAAACAACAGAATGAGAGATGGACAGTTCTGCCAGATGAGGTACAGCACATTTGTATATTATCCTCAAGCGTGGCTTAACTCTTAATTCTCAAGCATTCTGTTATTGTTAGGGTTACTGTTCTGCTTCTTAAATACCTGTTCTTCGAGTAACGTCCTTATTCAAGCATCAACAGGTACTCTTCTCACATACAAGCTTGATCTGACTGCCTGTTCAGGTTCAGCTGGAGCAACGCAGACACTTCGATAGTAGTTCTATTGGACGTGCTTGGCTATAATTGTTTATTTGATGAGTAATTTTGTTTGTTCATTTCTTTGAAAGGAGTACTGTAGCCTAATGTACACGCTCTGATTTGCAACACAGTTCCTGGAAATCAAGTTTATATCCATGACTTAAGGGTTTGTTTTGGCTGATAAAATCAGCACTGCCTGCTTCTGGTCTAGAAAACAGAGATCTGGCCATTCTCATTCATTCTTTGTGATTTTATATTAGATTATTCTGTTATACTCTATATGGGGCTCCCCTTGAAAATGCTTCAAATCTTTTGGTAGTGCAAAAGGTAGCAGTTCCATTTATTTGTGCTGGAGCTCATTTTCTTAAATAATGACCACTTGAAAACTGTGTGCTCTGGCTGCTGACGCAGTTCCATGTGGAAGCCAGTACGCTGTTTTCATCCTGAAAGGCAGGATGCAGAATGGAATATCTCCTCCGCTAAGACTCATTTGCGCTCAGAGTTCAGATATTCTAAGGAGGCCTTGGGAAAGATTTCCTAATACCTGGGTATTAATGGTGCAATGTTGTGCCTATTTATCTAGGAGTAAATTCTGCACTATAAAATGTAACGAGAGTTGCTTCTGGACAGACCTATATAAAATAGTCCTGTCAATTTCCTGCAGAAAAAAATATCTTTGTTGTTCCAAAGTGGTACTTAAAGATGCATTTGATGTAATTGGAACTAGTTAGAGCATAGCTGCATAATCAGAATATGAAGTTTAGAGCACATGCATTTTGACGGGTCTGTTGGGTGTCCTGAGGAATAAATGTGTGTCCTGAGGATTTCCTGAAAGTTTGCCCATAAGATAGATTGGTAGGGGCCTTGATGGATCACCACTGAATGAGAGAATGTAGACCATAAAATTGTTCTGAAGCATGTTAGGACTCACCTTGCTTGTTGGTTTTACAAATCAAATCTTGGATGCAATTTACTACATGTTGTTTAAAACTTGATAGGACAGCAAGGGTCTGGATATGTTCTGGTTCAGTCAAAATCTCTCTATTATCCTTGGACCCTGCTGAATCAAAGTTATATCCCAATATATCTGGAAGGTGCCAAAGTAAAAGGATGGCTGACTATAGCCTGCCTGCCTGCCTGCCTTCCCCAAAGCAGATAACTTGTGTTTCAGTGCCTGTCATCAGTGTTTCTGTAGGGAAAAATTACACTGAACTATGAAAATCACAAAACCTAAACTAGGTCTGTCTTACCCAGTTTGCTAATTTAATCTTGCTCAATACAGCCTCAGTTTTCTTTCCCAACAACAGCAACAAAATATCCCAGGTCCAAGTGCAGATATTCTTGGCTGTTCAGCAGCCTTTCTGTGGATCATCTGAATGGAGCTTGTACACCTCACTTTGAAAACTTGGGAAAATTTATAAATAAGTGAATTCCTTCCATGGAACTGAAAAAAAAAGCCTCTTGCAGATCAGGTTTCAAGAATTTATGCTTATACTGCCTTGGTGCACTTATATTTGCCCCTGCCCTAACTTTTGTGTGCTTACGTACCTGTGGGCTTTGCATGGGAGACGCAGCTTTGTGCAGCAGTGTTGAGAATTTCACCATTGTGTTTCTTACTTTCGATCTGTTTGCTTTCGGAGAACATTTCAAATGGTGCTCTTCCCCGTACATCAGCCAATTAGGACTCCTGTTTGGCGCTGCAGTGTAATGATAGACCGTTGCTCAGTGTGGTTAGCTAGATAAATGTTTCACAGGGAAAGCTAAACATAAACAGCATCTGAGGTTTCTATCCTTTGCATTTTTTCCATATGAAAAGTCACACTGTTCAGTTCAAAATCCAGTTGAAGGTACCTGCCCAATTCGTCTTTGGTAAACACATACTAGGTTCTGTTTTGAATGGTTTAAAAAGTGTAGGTTTTTTATCTTTCTTTGCATATGCCTTTGTAGCACCTAGCCAATCTGGCTGACTGCAAAAACACTAAGCAAGCTCAGACTTGGTTAGTATTTGAGACTACCAGGAAATACCAGGGCTGAAGGCTAGACTAGATAGTACTGTAAGAAAAATGTTTTACATTTCTTACTTAGTACTGTAAGAAAAATGTCTTACAGTACTTTTCTTAGACAAAGACTAAGCATTTCCATATTGTTGCTAAGAGAACTACAAGGATGTGTCCATGAATCCACCAGAAATCAACTCAACTGGAAAGATATGTGTATGTGTTGGGGGCAGAGGAATAGTCCAGAGATTTGTAAGAGTATTACCATAGCATGTATGTTTCACGTCTGCCTCACATTTAAAATAGGTGGATTACTTCTTTATATTTACTCAAGAATATTTGTACATTACTTTCCAACCACTATATTCCTCAGAAGTGGTTTATGACAACCCAGCGTGCATATAATATACAGTACTATACTTGGGGAAGACTGGCTTAAGAGGGTTGCTTCCATCTGTCTTAAACCTGTGAAAAACTGTAGATGCAAATATTACAAAATGGCCATAACCCACCAGAGACCTTCCAAGCAAAACAAAATCTTGCTCAGCACAAAACTGAAAACTCAGTAACCATATTAACAGGATTCTGTTCTCCAAGATGATATCCTCCAGACATTTTGGGACTGAAGTTCTAGAACTGAGTTGCCCATGTTGATTGGGAATTCTGGGAGTTGTAGTCCCAGAATTCTAAAGGGTGCTAGGTTGGAGATACCTGACTTGAGCATACTGTACCTACAATACTACAGGGACCCTTTAGCATCTCAGCGTGTTTTCAGATCCCCAAATTCAGTTCTCTGTGCCTCTTTTTAATCTGCCTTTGACTTCATCCTTTCTTACAACATTCAAGGAGGGTGGGTGCCTATTCAAGCTATTTCCCAACCTAATCCTGCACTGAAAAGCAATTTACAACCTACAATTCCCTTGGCAGCATGTTGATTTTCATTTACAGAAGTAAAAAAATGCCAAATCTGAACGAATTTAACCTATTTTAAACAGTTTCCCTAACCTGGATTAAGTCATGGTTCATTTTAACCATGGTTTGTTAATCCACAATGACCTAGGCTATGAACCATGTTTATAAATCATAGTGACTGGATTCACACACAAGCCAAATTCAAATAAATAACGTTATGGCTTAACATGATGTGTAGAGAGCTTTGTTTAACCCTCTGTTTTGCTAATGAAGTCTATGAGCCTATTTGCTGGAGATCTTTAGACATAGCTTGCTTTCCCATGCCCACTTTGTAATGCTCCCCATGAGCCGTACTTTGACAGGCCATCTTGTCACTCCTTTTAAAAATAACACATTTTCTTTACCAAGATAAACTGCAACACCACAAAGCACTGAGAAACATTGATGTTCCCCAGAACTCTTCAGGCTGGGATATTACGTAAAATAAATAGGACACAGACCAGCAACCAAACCAAACCAAATATTTTCTGGGCATGATGAGAAAATCTGAGGTCTTTGCTTTGCAAGATGGCATATTAAGCAGGCTGGATTAAGTTAAATGCAAAAAGTGTAGGAAGAGAAGGATTCAAGAGTGATGTTTTCATAATTTATGGGTTGAGCAATGCCTGCAAGAAATGTGCAAGACACAGGCTAATAGCAACTGAGAATTACTGCAGTACCTCCTTTGCCCCCTAGGTGGCACATTTCCCTAGAATTTGCTTCAATTTTATTTTCTCCTCCTGTCAATCTCCAATTGCATTCAGACTATACTCTCATGTGAAGGGCAGGTGGATCAATTGGCACTGATGAATAAAAGCAAACGCCACTTCCCAGAATGTGCTCAGGTGCACCCTATTCTTAAATCTGACATTCATGTCGTTTCCCTACAACTCTTGTTGGGGAATCTTGACATTTCAGAAAACCAAATTACTGCATATTTGGCGAGCAGGAGATCTATTTCCTACTTCTGTTCAGGCTCACTTCCTGAGAAAGGGTGGGTAAATGACCTGAGGGAAGCCATTTCCATACTAGCAATTTATTCCCTCTTCTAGAGTCATCCAACCATTGTTGTGTCAAAATAAGTAATGGGGACAGTGTTTATATCACTTCAGTGATGGCTGGATTGATCTCTGGCAGCTATGAAGATACTTTAAGTCATTACTAGAGACTGTGATGGTAGCTGAATCTCTTTGCAACTCCCTTGCCTTTAACTCAAAGTTGCACCCAACACATAATTAAGCAACATAATTTGCTGCTATCAGATATGATGAGATGATCATCAGTTTTAAAAAGTGTTAAACCAACTGATAGAAGACTGGGTTATCAATGGCTGTATCATACCTCCTGAATCACAGATAGCATGCCTTAAATGCCAGCAGCTCCAGATCACGAGTAGAGCAGGATTACTGTATTGCCCTTCTGTTCAAGTTCTCCCTCCATAACTGACTGGTCATTGCATGCCAGAGAATGTTGCAGTAGGTCAACTGTGCTTTTATTCTATTCCAAGTTTGCGGCCTGGAGGCACCACCACTGACCAGACCCTGCTTCTGAAAATTCTCCTACCTTCATACTGGAGATATGTGCATTTCTCTTTGGTTGCTATACAATAATGCAGGGTGAGAATGAGCTGTAAGATGGGCACAGATCATACCCTGGCCTAGCTTTATCCTAGGCAGATCAAACAGAAAAAAACAGAAATTGGACAATGTTTGTTCACAGCTTGCTTATAAGTATGATGCTTGGAAAGATTTCCAAGAGAAAAACTACGTATCATGCCATTTGTCTCCAAAACTGCCCTGAAACAAAGGCCGGAATACAATTTCCTTTGTTTCTCTTATTAGAATAAAAGAAATTTGGCACTTAGCTTTCTAGTGTAGACAAGTTATCAGAGACTGAACCATTCCACACTGAATTATCTAGATTGAGGCTGTCTCTATGCTATGACCTCTTGAATGCACCGTACAATTGGGGGAAAATGTGGTTTGATGACTAAACCCAGTATCCCAAAACACTAAACTTCTTCTTTGAAAAAAGAAAAAATAAGTTTCCAGCATTTAAAATTCCTGAGATCATCACACAAGTTACCCTTTGATTCAACAATCACAAAAGCAGAGTATGAAAAATAAATGACTATAGTTTGCCTGGGAAGTTTAAAAAAACAAACAAACCCAGAACAAAGCCTTGGACAAACCATTTCCATGCTGCTTCCAAGAAAAGGCAGGGATGTGCCCAGGTAGTCATCAAGAGCTCATGAGGAAAGGATGGGAAAGATGAATTTGTAACGCCGCGATATTTTAAAATCAAATCATCTCTCTGATTTATTAAAAAAGTTTGAAGTCACCTTAAACCTCATGCCTTCTTTTCCTTGTTATGCTCCTTCATAATAAGGGCCTGCTCTAGTTTTTAAATGTAACTCCATACAATTTTTTATTGTTTTAGATTTAAACTGAATACTCCAAAAAGGTGCCACTGGATTCTCTAGATCTCTATGCTCGCCTGGTAGCATGAGCCCATCCCTTAATTCCCTTTGCATGGGATGCACAGCACTGTAAACTTGTTACTCTCTTCTGTCTTTGTTAGTCTTTGCTGTTCCCAAAATAACATTAAAAATGGCTGGGAGCTGAGATGATTCACACTGAAAGATGTCTCAGAAACAAGCTATTTAAAATCCTTGTTTATGCTTCCCTGACTTGCCACTTCCAGCAAAGCGCCTTCATTTCCCCAAAGTTCAATTTGCCAAACGTATTTGTTTGCTTGCTGGAAAAGCTCATTTCCCTCTCGGTGATTTTATTCTTCAGCTGTATTTTTACAGCTTCTGCGCTGGAGAGCAGCCACCTTGAAGGAAAAAGTAAGTGTCTGAAGTTCATTGGGATTTTGGCTCCAGTCTGGCTTGGGGATACATGCGAATTGCCACGCTGTTATTGTTGTGCCCAGAGCTGGATCCAGTATTGAGAGGGGCCTTGACAAAGAACCCTTCAGTCTGCCTCTTTATGATTCCAACCCCCCCAACCCAGAACCATAGACTTTCTGACAAAGGAATAGATGCCAATTTCACTTTCCTACAGTGCCCCCTAAAATCAGAAGGAGTCAGGTAACACCTGTTCTGACTGACAGATGTCATTAAAAAGCATAAGCTTTCCTGCATCAGTTGCATAGAGTGGCTAGGCCAATTTAACTCCAATTTAAATCCTACATTGCATATGATGTACACAAAAAAACAGTTGGAGCTTCAGTGGCGCTGTTGCAACCACCATCTTGACATTTTTTTTACCATAGCCCGCAGATACCTCTCCTTTACCCCTAGGGCTCCATTCCTCCAGCATTTGCATTGTTATTTCAGATGGACATGTGGAATCTTCCACCTTAGGGATAAGGTGAATAAAGAAGGAATATTTCGGTGCTCTCCCCTCTCCTATTCAACATCTACGTGAAGCCACTGGATGAGATCATCCGTCACCGTGGGTGAGGTATCATCAGTACACTGATGGTACCCAACTAGACCTTACTGCCCTGGCGACTTAAGTGATGCTGTTGGTGTCCTATCCTGGTGCCTGGAGGCTGGGGGGCGGCGGCAGAAGGAGGCTGGATGGGGAACAACAGGCTTCAGCTGAACCCTGGCAAGACTGAGTGGCTCTGGGTTTTGGGGCCCTCTGGCTCAGGAACTATGCCATATTTGGTACTGGATGGGGTTGCACTGCCCCAAACATACCTGGTATGCAACTTGGGGTCTTCCTAGACTTGCAACTCCTGCTCTAAGAGCAGGTGGCAGTCATAGCTAGGAGGGCTTTTGCACACCTCCATGTTGTGTGCCAGTTGCACCTGTTCCTGGACCGGGAGGCTGTATTCACAGTCACTCATGCCCTGGTCACCTCCCACATGGACTACTGTAATGCAGTCTACATGGGGCTGCCCTTGAAGAGTATCTGGAAACTTCAACTCGTGCAAAATGCAGCGGTCCAGGCAGTTATGTGTGCCCCTAGCACATTATACCTCTGTTCCGTGAGCTACATTGGTGGCCTTTTTGCTTCCGAGTCCAATTCAAGGTGCTGTTTTTGACCTTTAAAGCCCTTTATGGCATGGGGCCAAGTTATTTGAGGGACTGCCTCCACCCAATTACATATGCCCATCCCATCAGGTCCAGGAGGGAGTTATGCTGCGGGTCCAGTCTGTGAAAGAGTTTCATCTGGCAGGATCCAGGAGACGGGCCTTTTCTGCTGTGGTGCCTGCCCTGTGGAACATCATCCCCCCGGAGGTGAGATTGACCCCATCCTTGACATCCTTCTGGAAGTCCCTTAAAACATGGCTATGTCAGCAGACCTGGGGATCTCAAGGAAATGGAGATTTGATGAGATGGCTGCATTGTTTTTAACATCAGTTCTCTCCACTAATTTATTATTAATAATAATGTTGTTGTCTTTTAGTTGTAGTTTTTACCTTTAGTTTTTTTATGATGGTTTTTATTGTAAGTCCCCTAGAGTCACTTTACTGTGAGATGGGTGGCTATATAAATGTGATAAATAAATAAATAAATTCCTGATGCTAAGAATTCTGAAGCAGGAAAAGCAAATTCTGAAGCCCAGGACCCATCATTGTCTTAAATTCTCAAAAAAGGATAGCTCACAACATTTTGTCCAAAATGGCATATATTTGGTTGGTTGGTTCTGTGAGCTGGGGGTGAAATAAAAAGGGTAAATGTTTCAAATTCATGGGATCGAACGTGGGTCTTAACGGACGAAATTTAGCAAGATTGTAAGCCAAGCCCTCTAAGGAGGGGGCGGCAGAAAGGGTATAAAAGTCCTGAGCTGAGTTTGTTCAGGGTTCCTTCTTCTTACCTGGAGGAACCCGCCTTTGCAAACGCGTTACAAATAAAAACTCTTTTCTCTGTATCATCAAACCTTGTGAATTGGAATTCTTCTGGGAGGTTTTTCCCGCTGACAATTTGGCGAGCCAGCCAGGAGCCTGAGGTTCAGGACCGATCCAGAGGGGTTGCTATGAGAGGGTAAGTGGCCACCGCTTCCCGTTGTTGGTGTCCCTGTTCAAGACCCCTCGGGACCGCCTGCCCAGGTTCCTATACAGAGTGACGATCCAGAGAAAAGAAGCGAAGCCCGACTGTTGGAGCAGTGGGTGGAGAAGGCCAACCGGTTGGTGGGTAAAGTCCAGCTGATTTGGAGATCAGTTGGTGGACCGATCGAAGGCCCTGACGAGGGCTGGAATAGGTGAGTTGTAAGGCTTGGGGAGTCGTGACTGACCGTGGGGCCCATGTGTGGGTGGTTAAACAGTCGCAGTTCCTGCAGGTAGCCGTGAGAGTCCGGTGCCTCAGGTCGGCTGTAGTGTTCCCTTGGGGACGGGTTTAGAAGAAGTCAGACTTTAAAAATAGCCAGCGTCTGCTGGGAGTCTGATAAGATCTCGCCGTGAAAGAGAGGGCTTAAAATTCGCATCCAGCGCAGGCTGGAGTCCTCGGGGCGAGATCAGTGAGGAGACCGGTCAGTCATGGGGAAAGAACAGAGCAAACTACCTAGGAGATCGGGGGCTGGAAATGTAGGATTTTCCAGCGGAGGGCCAGATCCGGATGTGCCCTTAGGACAGGTTATAAACCAGTGGAGCATGCCATGGCTAAAGAAGTATACAAAAGGATTAGAGAAGGTGAGGATGATTAGGTTGTGCACAAAACAGTGGCCAAAATACACCTTGGTCGATCCTGAACGCCCTTACTTTTGGGATCCGAGTGGGATGTCCGATGGGTATTGGATCACTCAGTTAAGGAACTATGTGGAGGGACATGGTCTCACAGACTAGGTTCCCTATTTGGAAGTCTGGTACCATGTGTCTTGGGAAGGGCCAGACCCGCCAGTGGACATTTTTGTAAGCCAAGGAGATAGTAGTGACGAGGACTGGATTCCGAGACCCGTGCCGTCGGTGCCAGCTCCTCCTCCTCTACCTCCTCCCCAAGCAGCACCATCGGCTCCTGCTGCTCCTCCGGCTTATCCGGGCTTGTGAAGGGAACTGGCTCAATTGCATAAAGACCCGGAGACAGGAAGAAACTGGCAGTTGAGGTGGACAGTGTTGCCTCAGGGATATACTGAGAGTTCATTGGTGTTTGGGCAAGTGCTGGAGGAAAAATTGCAGGAGTTTACAGAAAATACTGAGGGCGGGGTAACATTGCTCCAGTATGTGGATGACTTATTGTTGTCAGGAAAAAAGAAAGCTGAAGTGACTGAAAGATCGATTCAATTGCTGAATTGGTTAAAAGAGCAAGGATTGAAAGTGTCAAAAGGAAAGTTGCAGTTTGTGGAAAACAAGGTGAGATATTTGGGACATTATATTTCCCAGGGGATCAGGTCCCTGGACCCTGAGAGGATAAAAGGGATAATGAGTTTACAGCCTCCACGGAATAAAACTGACGTGAGAAGGGCTTTGGGGTTGTTAGGATACTGCCGTTTGTGGATTGACCAGTATTCAGTGCTAGCCCAATTCCTGTATAGGAAGCTAACTGAGAGCCAGAAAGATCAGGTTGAGTGGACCGGACTTGATGAGGAAAAATGGAAAACATTGAAAAGGGCGCTGACCTCAGCTCCGGTGTTAGCATTGCCAAATTTAAAATCACCTTTTCATGTATATGTTACTGTGAGTGCTGGGACTGCCATTGGGGTTCTAGCCCAGAAGAGAGGAGGTTGTTTCCAACCTGTGGCTTTCTTAAGTAAGCAATTGGACCCTGTGGCCCAGGGATGGCCTGCTTGTGTGCAGGGAGTGGCGGCAGCTGCAGTATTGGTGGTTGAAAGTAAGAAGCTGACCTTTGGAGGGGCAATCATAGTGCATTCCCCTCATCAGATAACTTCTGTATTAAGCCAACTAGCTACTACTTGGATGAATGAGGGTCGAATTTTAAAGTATGAGACCCTGCTGAGAACGGACCCCATGATTGTGGTAGGGACAGACAAGAACTAAAACCCTGCTGAGTTTCTGGTGGGAGAGAGAAAGGAGTGGGAACCAGAGGAGCACGATTGTCAGGCTTTGATCAACCTACAAACGAAGGTTAGGGCTGATTTGGAAGAGGTGCCTTTCAACACAGGGGAAAGATGGTTTATTGATGGGTCAAGTAAAGTGGAGGAGGGAAAGAGAAAGTCGGGTTTTGCTATTGTAGAAGGAAATGGAGAAGTGGTAGAGAAAGGAGCCTTACCACCTGCATGGTCAGCACAAAGGTGTGAACTTTTTGCCCTGACCAGAGCCCTGGAATTAGCCGAAGGAATGGAGGTCACTATCTGGACGGACTCGAAATACGCCTGGGGAGTGGTCCATACCTTTGGTAAAATATGGCAAGAAAGAGGATTTATTAAAGCTGATGGAAAGCAGGTGGAGCAGGTTCAGCAGGTGGAGCAGACTTTAGAGGCACTAACTCGGCCTCAACGGGTGGCAGTGGTGTATGTTCCTGCTCATCAGAAAGGCCAGAGTCCAGAGGTGGTAGGGAATAGGTGGGCAGACAAATGGGCAAAAGAGGCGGCTGGACAGGTAGAGCTTCAAATGGCTCAAATACCAGTACTAGAGAAGCCTGAGGAGCCTGCCTGGGAGCCTGGTAAGAAGGAAAGAGAGAGGTTAGAAGCTGAGGGTTGTGAAAAGAAAGAAAAAGGATGGAGGACAGCAAATGGAGTGGAAGTAATATCTCCAGTGACTATGAGGGGGATTTTAGAGAAAGTCCATGAGGGAGGGCATTGGGGAACTGATGCTCTGGTTGAGGCTGTAAAAAGAACATATTGGAGTTTGAACATGTGGACAATTGCTCATAGTGTGTGTTGGAAATGTCTAATATGTTTAAAGGTAAATAAAAGGGCAGCAAGAAAAAAAGAGGCAGGAGGCAGACCACTGGCCTCCTGGCCATTCCAAAGAGCACAAATTGACTATACAGAGTTGCCAGAAAAAGGGGGGTGGAAATATCTGCTGGTAATCAAGGATCAGCTAACAGGATGGGTCGAGGCTTTTCCTACCAGGAAAGCTACAGCAGCTATGGTAATTAAGGTCCTGCTGGAACAAATCATTCCGAGATATGGGATGATGGAATGTATTGATTCTGATAGAGGAACACATTTTGTCCAAAGGGTTTTGCAAGGAGTAATGGGGGCAGTGGGGGTGAGATGGGATCTACACACCCCTTGGCATCCGGAATCCAGCGGAAAGGTAGAGAGAGCAAATGGGGAGTTAAAAAGGCATCTGACCAAATTACAGCTGGAGAATGGATTGCCATGGACTAAAAATCTCCCAATAGCACTCCTACAGATGAGGACCTGTCCTAGGAAGGACGTGGGGTTGTCTCCTTTTGAAATGTTAATGGGTCGCCCCTATTTGGCAACTATAGGAAACCCCATTCCTGAATTCCGGGATATGTTCCTTCGAAAATATTTGCAGGCCCTTTCGTGTTCCTTATCTTCCCTACACAAACAGGGCCTGTTGGTGCAAAGACCTCCGCTGATTGGCAGCCAACATCCTCACGAAGCTGGTAGTTGGGTCCTGATAAAAACTTGGAAGAATGAAAAGTTGCAGCCTAGCTGGGAAGGGCCATTCCAAGTGCTGTTAACCACTGCATCAGCAGTCCGCACCAAAGAAGGAGGTTGGACGCACTACAGCCGAGCGAAGGCGGTGCCAGCCCCTGAACCATCTCAGTGGAAAGCCATCCCAGTGGAAGGACAGCCATTGAAAGTGACTTTGAAACGATGAGATACCTTTTTGGTGGTGCAATTGTATTAAACATGTCTGTTTGTATTACCTGTGAAATGTGGATGAAGAATGGGTGGATTAAACGGGTGGAGGAACATGCAAGGTTATTAAATAAAACCAATTGTTGGATATGTGGGAAAATACCAGCCCATGGGTCAGAAGGGGGAAATTGGGATTTTATTTGTTTAAGTAAGAGTGAGTGGAGCGATGCTAATGAAAGCCAAATATATGCCTGGAATGGAAAACAAAATAATACGATTGGAATGACAGGGGGGCCAGGGGTTGACTCTGCAGCATTATGTATTGCTTCTAACCAAACTAATGGGATCGATGTAGGATGGTATCCTTCTTGTCAGAACTACTGGAATCAGACAAACCTGTGTAAGGTAGATAATAAAAGTAGTCCTGCTTATAGTGTGGCTAGCATGATGAAAGGGGCGGCTAACTTTGGTGTGGTAGAGGTTCAAAAAGGGGACTCCCAGCAAAATGACCCTGGGTATTTGTTCCTGGGGCCCGGATATTGGTTCCTATGCGGCCCAAGGGCTTATAAGGGATTACAGTTACCTTGGAAGGGGGTGTGTACTATTGGAAAGGTATCCCCAAACTTGCGAATTATACCTCAGGATCATCTTCCTAGGCACCTTAGAGTGAGAAACAGGAGGAATATACAAAACCCCATAGGTGGAGGAGTGGGAACAGCAGTGGGACGAGCCATATGGAGCCAAACCTTGAAGTGGGCCTAAACTATAGAGATATTCTCCTCTTAAGTAATTGGACCGAAGGGATGTTTAACTCATCCATTAAAAACTTTAAGGCTTTAAATCAGGAGGTGGGACAGATGAGGCATGTAGTCCTTCAAAACCGAGAAGCATTGGATCACATATTGGCCGCTACTGGAGGAGTGTGTGCACTCCTACACGAATACTGTTGTGTTTATATATCAGATAATCAGGTCAATATCACCCACACAATTAAAGAAATGGAGAATTCCATTAGTCAACATCACGAAGAGTGGTTTTCATCCAGTAAAAAAGGTGATTGGGATTGGTTATGGAATTGGTTACCAGGGTTTGGATGGGTAAAACAGCTTTTGCTAATTACAATTGTTGTAATTTGTATTCTTCTGTGTATGTGTTGCTGTATTCAGTATGCTCCATTATGTACTAAAAGCTTAAAGAATTGTTGGGAGAATTGTTGTATTTCTTGGAAAAATGAGCAAGCCATGCTACTTGAATTCGAAACAAAGTGGGCAGAAAGAAAAAGGGGGGATTGTGAGCTGGGGGTGAAATAAAAAGGGTAAATGTTTCAAATTCATATGAAGGGTAAATGTTTCAAATTCATGGGATTGAACGTGGGTCTTAACGGACGAAATTTAGCAAGATTGTAAGCCAAGCCCTCTAAGGAGGGGGCGGCAGAAAGGGTATAAAAGTCCTGAGCTGAGTTTGTTCAGGGTTCCTTCTTCTTACCTGGAGGAACCCGCCTTTGCAAACGCGTTACAAATAAAAACTCTTTTCTCTGTATCATTGAACCTTGTGAATTGGAATTCTTCTGGGAGGTTTTTCCCGCTGACAGTTCATATCCCTCCTTTCCTCCAGGATCTCAAGGCAACCTAGATGGAGACCACCCTCCATTTTTATCCCCACAACAACCGCCTGATGAGATAGGCTGACTGGAAGTCCACCAGGGAGCTTCTGCATCTCATGGTGTACTTGAACCAGGTCTCTCCCTTCCTCATCTAACATCTTAATTGCTGCATCACCAGCTTAATTCATGATTTCGTCTTTATAAAGCATTCATGGCAAGCCAGAGGAGAAGTCTGATTTATGACTGCTGTGTGTTGTTGTCTCAATGTTTCTCGCTGCTCTCCACCTCCCTCTGATGATCCCCCAAGTATGTTATTTTCCGAGCCATTGCTCTGTGCTCCCCCTGTGGGATCAGTGTTGTTGCATGTGGGTGGGAAAGCAGAGAAACCATCCTTTCCATTTCTCTAAAAAAAGAAACAACATTCTGTGCAATTCAAGATTAGCCACAAAAATAACCCCTGGCTTTTCTGTAGGGTTCTGTTGTGGCTTCCTGCAATTTAAATCTCCTCAGGAAAGAGTGTGACCCAAACTTCCTCTTGGCTGAGCAGGCAGGGAGAACAAGGATGTTCCAGCTCTTAACTCTGTTAGTGCCAGACCAAAGATTACCAATAAATGTATGCATGAGAGGAATTGGATGCTGGTCCATAAAAGTCCTTGACCTTCTCTAACCTGGCGCTCTCCGGTTGGGTTGGATTACGATGCTCTCCAGATAGGATAGATGTGGGTCCAGATGTCTGTGGAAATGGTTGGAGAGAGGGCTGTTTATTATGCCATCCCATAATATATTTGTTTGGAGATTGGAGAGGGCTGTGTATTATGCCATCCCATAATATATTTGTTTGCTTTTAAGATGTCACAAGTTTTGTTGCAACCAAGGGCACTTCCTCATGGGACATTTATATCAGTTCTGACTCAGCTCAGACATATGTAATCTTACCTCATTGACTGTCTGGGAGCAGAGTCAGTTTAGGATCTGGTTCAGTTGCAGTATCTAAAGGAGCAACAGATCTGGTCTTTCAGCTTGAAGCACTGCAGTTCTACAGAGGTTGTGAACTACCTGTTCTCCTGCTGGTGGGAACACTTGCCTCATTCCACCACCTGGCTCCCTTCACTCCTTCCTGATAGAAATTCAGCTGCCCTCTTTAAGTACAACGAAGGAATGGTGCCTTGGCACCTTTGCATCATCCCCTCATAGCAATTGTTTGTTATTTTGGGGAAAATCATCAAGCAGACACACAACATGGGGGTCCTCCTGGACTCACAACTCCTGCTCGAAGAGCAGGTGGCAGTCGTGGCTAGGAGGGCCTTTGCACAACTTCAGGTTGTGCACCAATTATGCCCTTTCCTGGATCGAGATGCCCTCCGGACAGTCACTCATGCCCTGATCATCTCCCATATAGACTACTGCAATGCACTGTACATGGGGCTACCCTTGAAGAGTATCCGGAAGCTTCAGTTGGTCCAAAATGCGCCTGCGCGAACAGTAATGAGTGCTCCAAGATCAGCACACATAACACCTTTACTGTGTGAGCTGCATTGGGTTCCAGTTTGCTTCTGGGTCCAATTCAAGGTGTTGGTTATCACCTTTAAAGCCCTACATGGCATGGGGCCAGGCTACCTGAGGGACCATCTCATCCCTATAACATCGACCCACTCCACCCGATCATGCAGAGAGGGCATATTGTGGACCCCGTCGGTAAGAGAATTCCATCTGGCGGGGTCCAGGAGGCAGGCCTTCTCTGCAGTGGACCCTGCCCTGTGGAACGTTCTACCCCCCGAGGTGAGGCAGGCCCCTTCGCTCCCGACCTTCCGGAAGGGTTTGAAGACCTGGTTCTGCCACCTCGCCTGGGATGGGAAAGGCAATAGCTCTTCCTGGGGTGGCTGGTGATGTAGAGTTCTCCCTACGGAATGGAAATCTCCCACTTGGATTCTGTATTTATATTTGTTTATTATTTTAGTATTGTAGCGGTTGACTTGGTGATTTTATGATGTTGAGGTTTTAAGGTGAATTTTATTGTAAACTGCCCAGAGTCCCCCTTTTAGGGGGAGATGGGCAATGATAGAAATGTGAATAATAAATAAATAAATAAATAAACATGAATTAAAAGTATAGCGGGGGCAGGACATTGTCTGAATGTTATTCTTTGCACTTTCATATTGGTCAGCTGGAGAGAATTGACCAATAATGATATTATTATTCTCCACATTTCAAGGTAAGCAGACCTTAATATCAAACCAGTTTTGAAGGGTTTGGAAGTGCCTTAATATAGTGGGCTGTTCTCCTTGAAAGACAAAGGCATCCAATAAATTCATGGGTTTCCCCTTTTTTGTGTTTTAAAAAAGTATTAAAATAATAACATATTAAAATAAATAAAATGGCGGGCTATTTTTTTTTCCTTCTCTAAATTCTCAGGTGGCTGGTTTCCTTAGCTCTACACCTGTTTTGCTCTTGAGCCTTTGCCCAAAGCCTTTTTCCCAGGACCAGTTTTGATGATTAAAATCCACCTCCATTTAAGCTACATAGTGTCCAAGTTTAACCAAGTCATTTTGGCCTTTGATACAGGAAAAAAAATTACCTAGACAGTGCCTTTCTCCTTGCCCGGCAGGAAAATGAGGAGAATAATAAATGTAATGATTAACAAAGGTGCTGCTCTTCCATGACACTTAAAATCCGTTGCCTGAGATGGAGTTACTGCCCTCCTTGTCAAAGACAGTGACCCATAACACCATGTCTACAGTGGTCATGATTGGGCCATAACCTGATTCAAGTACAGATTCATTTCTGTACAAAGCAGAAATATGCCAGTTTTCAGCATGAGAGGCTGGAACACCCTTGAGCCTGGAATGGGTTGTTTTCCTGTTGATGGGAGCTTCCCAGGGCCAGCCTCTATTCCATTTTTTCTCAACCTTGGCAACTTGAAGATGTGTGGACTTCAACTCCCAGAATTCCCCAGCCAGCCATGCTGGCTGGGGAATTCTGGGAGTTGAAGTCCACACATCTTCAAGTTGCCATGGTTGAAGAGCACTGATCTAGATTAAGAACTTGGTGGCATGAATGATGCAGTTTGGGGCTTTAAATGTGATAGAGTTCAGGCTTGGCCTGGTTTATTTTATTTTCAAAATAGTGAAGATATAGTTCCCTTTATTCAAGCATCTTGGTGAGCGCCTGATAAATCTTGAAGGCAGAATTTAACAAGAGTGGCAGACAGATGTATTACAATCAGTTCTCTAACCTAACACTAGCAGCCAGCAGGTCTGCCCACCTGCAGGATACTCCATTCCATCCTCCGTGAGTTTTCTTTTTCTTTTTTTCAACCGACAAGCTATGCTCCATGGCTACTGAGCATGCTCAGACTTAATTTTAAGTGCTGGGGATTAAAAAAAAAACTTTATATTTTGTCCCGGTAGTATTTTCCTTTATCACCCTTAAGGACGAAAAGGCAAGGTTTTTCTTTCCCTGCAAGTATGTGGATTATCAGAGACCTCACTTTGGCTCCATTTCTGTTGCCACCCTCTGTAATTAGCACTTAAAGGAATGAATTAGTGCATTTTGACATCTTTAGAGTACTTCAATAACCAAAGTGCACAGCTTTTATTATAACTAAAGAGCCAAGGCAGGCTGGTGTTATTATCCCCATATTGCAGATCAGAAGACTGAGGTCACCAATTGAGTTCATGGCTGCAGTGAACTGCTGGTATGGCCACTCCCCTCCACCAGAATCTGAGTTGGCAGAGTTTGCATCCAAACGATAGGTACAGGAAATACAAAAGCAACTCCCCCCCCTGCTTTTCCCTGTAAAGAAATCCACTTTTAAGGTCTGTGTTACTCTATTCCACTTCAAGGGAGAGCAAAAGGTTAATGCTTTGGCAAAAATATGAGAAGCATTTGGGGAGGTAGCAGATGGCATGGAAGGGGGCAGGAAGCAGCCTGGAGGAACAACGTGGTTCAGAAGGGGTTAAGACCGAGGAGGGCGTGGATTGGCATTTTCCTGTCTTGACAGCCTGTATATACAGCAAGCAGACCAGCTGCCGGTGGTGTGGAGCTCACTTCCCTTGCTTGCCCGAAAATCTTCTGGTGCCTGGATGTTATTGAGGGATGCTGTTGTGCCTTTTAAGGGTACCCAAAGGTGAGTCCATAAACAGCCCTGGTTCCTGCACATCTGGTGACCACCAGGTTAGAGAACAGCTGCTCAGGAATTGGCCTCCCTTGGCCTTGCTAATGGCCCTGCTGGCTAAGAATTCTCTCCCCCTTCATGTGGAGGGACCCGATTAGGGGAGACTATCAATTCAGGTTCAGAGAGAGAATTGACATACCCTTTATCCATTTTTCTGTGTGCATTTTAATGCCTGATTGTGGGTGGTGAAAAGGAAATCCCCTTTATGGGTATGTATCCATCTAGGCTTGCAGGGTGTGCTAAGTTAAAATGGGGTTGGCAGCTCTCTCCCTGGGGGCAAGGATATTTGCTGCAAATGCGGCAATATTCAAACAATTACCCATCTTTTACAGTTACCGTTGGGACCGACACGCACACAGAGTGACTTACTGGCAGGAAACACCTCTGCCATCAGTGTGGCCCAGCATTGGGCTAGAGTTATATACATTTAATATTTTAATTAAATGTTTTTAACTTTTTAAAGTTTAATTAACACTTTCCCCCTTTCTATTGCCTGCATTTCTGACACGAAACAAGACAAGCTTGGTGTGTTTTGTGAACCTAACCAGTGTGCTTCAGGATGCAGCGTATACCCCAGCAGTTGTTTTAATTCCAGAAACGAGAGGTCCTGGGTTATGTGTCAGTTTTTTGCAATGTTATATATTCATTCACCCAAGTCATCTGTTGGCTTTCTAGTCAGCTGGATGTTCAGGGTAACTAAAGACAGCAGAAGAAAGAAAATGCAGGCTAATAATGCCAAATATTAAAATTAGTTGCCTTGATGTACATGTGCTTTATCTATTTAGAAGGGAATCTTAAGGAGCTGAAGGATTCGTGACAGAAATTTAGGCAGATGAGATCCTATGCTGTAAACTTTAGGATAACGTTTTTCAAAGTGGACCTTAGTAGACTTTTATCACAATAAATCGGTAAAATCCATAATATGGCTGTCCACAACCTTGTGTCTTACAGCTGCCTTGGATTATAAGATCCATCATCCTTAGATAAAGTATGATGGGTGCCGTAGTCCGCTGAAGGGGAAGCAGGCCTGAGGATCATGCTGAGGGGGCAGAAGTTAACCAACACATCCAGAAGGCATCAGTTTTGGGTAGGTAACCCCCAAATGGCACAAGATTCTTGTCTAAGAGCCAACTCTGGAGACTGTGGTGGGGTGGTTCCTCTGGTGAGCAAGTAGCAACTCAGAGCAAGCATTTAGGGGAGTCTCCTGCGGCTGGTGTGGTAGTTGGCTTCTGTGCATATGTATCCCATTTGATGAGGTCTGTACTTAACAATCCAAATTTGGAGGGTGTGTCCCAGGGAGGAAGGAGACTGCAAGCACCAGACAGGCTTATTTATAGCTGTGGATTCAGGAGGCAAAAGTTCAATAGAAATTCGGTTTGTAGCCCCCCTGCTCAGACCCTCACATTTTAGGAAAAGGTGTTCAATCTCTTGGGGGATCACGACACGACCTCTTCTGGAGCCCTTCCATGCATTCTGTGACAGCAAGATGAGCATGTATCTCATAAGAAATTGTGGTCCACCATGTCCTTTTGAAATGCTACCTAAGAACTAAGAACTCAGCAATAGCTTTAATTTGGGAGGAGGAGAAGAGGGATTTTCATGGGGTTCCTCTTAGCTGACGGTGAGCCATTTTCCAAGAAGGACTGGGCCACTGAGTCTAGCTGCTTTTTGATTAGGATCACATTTGGACCCTAGAGGATGGGAGAGACTCACCAGGGCAGGTCTGTTCCCCAAGGAGAGTCTCTGGTATGTCCCCACAACTGGCAGCAAGCTGTGTTTGATTATGCCCATAATGCCTGTGATAGGATGTGATTCCAGAACTTTGTAGAGTACTTCAATAAATGGCTTCAGCTTCAGCTCCTGGTGCCTGAACAATTCAAACTCCTTAATGTTTGTGCAGATCAGGTATTAGTTGTGGACCATGCCATGAAGGTGGGAGCTCAGCTGTGTTCCGAGAGGATTGTGCACCAACATCAGAATTGCTGTAGGGCAGGGGGCCCTTTTGAGACTTCCCATGTGAGATTGTTTTCCAGGTGGAACTAGCAAGGGTTGAACCTGAGATTTCCTGTATTCAAAAAAGTGTTGAATGCTTTGAGGACTTAAGAAAAATATTAGGAAAGGCCCAAACAGAAAGTGAAACAATTCATGCAATCGATCAACAATACATTAATATTTTGTTTTTGTTTTTTTAAATGAAGGAGCACAAATGATATGGGTATAAAAGAGGGTGGGGAAATCTGTTGTGTCCAGATATTGCTGCATGACAGCACCCAGCCTCTCTCCCCATTGGCCATGTTGTAGTTCAGAAACACCTGGAGGTCTACAGATGAGACAAAAAGATTTACTCACTTTGATTGGGATAATAAACATATGAACCCCTTTATGTTTCTTATGTGAAAAAGTGAAGCTGTGCACACAAGCGATGTTTTCGTTCATCTTTCATCTTTTGAGAAGAGGGAACATGGGAAGATATAAAAAGGTTTATAGCTTTGGGACTAGCAACTGATTTCTAGCCTAGAATTTTCTCTTTGGCCCAGGGAACAATGCCCATTTTCTCCTGCTGCATATATATAATTTTGAGGATCAAAAGGGACACAGCCATCAACAACTGCACAGGCTGAAGGGGAAGGGAGAGACGGAGGTTAGGGAAGTCAGCAGAGAGTAGACAATTCAGGAAATGACTCCCTTGTTTCTCAAAACAGAGGGAGGGAGCAATGAGTTCAGCATGTGGCTTCTGCATGGCTGGTTAGGAGGAAGGTGAACAAACCCAGTCATGCAAGGTACTGAAATTTCAGTTGGGCATCCCAAGCAGCCAGATTGTTGCTCCATCTAGCTGCAGTTGCTATGCTGAAAGACAGAGGAGCATCTGAGATCTGTATCAAGGCTAGATGGAGCAGTTATTAGGGCTATTATATCTGGGCTAAAACAGAGAGGATTCTAACTGTTGGTAGCCATCTAAGAGTCAACTAATTTTTGTACCCCAAATAATGGCAGTCTAGCTTCGTACTTGGAATATTTTCACTCCATACATGCTTTGAATCTTTCCTGCCATTTGTTCCACACACAAATATTAGTAATCTGAGGAAAAAGGTGATCTCCACCAGGAGCCTGTTTGGGGCAGTGGCTGAGGTGCTGGGTTGAAACCAGGAGACAATGAATCCTAGTCTTGCCTTAGACAAGAAAGACAGCTGCTCAATCTGAATATCTTGCAAAATAGATAGGATTCTCTTTTGGGATACTAGATGTCCTGGGTTCAATTCTTAAACAAGACAAGACAATAAGTGGAGAGAGGAACTGCACCCTTAAAAAAAGTTTGGAAGGGATGAGAAGAAGGGACAATACTGAATGATGGAATATCGGTTTTGCATGCAGACATTAACATTTTAAATTGCTTCAGTTTTAAAAAAAAACGTAGATATTGAGTGACAGCAGGAAAACCCTGGAGAGCAACTGTCCATCACAACAGGCCAACTTTCTCCCAAAATAGGGGTCTTCCATCCTCATAACCTTTCCATTGGCATGGCTTTGGCCATGCACTGTGTGGGATTATAGAAATTTAAATTCTGTGTTCCTAAGAGTATGTGTCAGAGTTCCTACATCCATGTTATCTGCATGAAGAAAGTGGCCAAATGTGCTTAGGTGAGATGTTTCAGAGCTCTTCAGTCTATTTGGCTTAGCAAGAAAGTACCAACTGCATTTCCCAAAGCCAAATGGTTCTGGGAAAGTTAGAAGGTGCTAGACATTGGGTGTGAACCCAATTTAGTGATCTATTGGCTTCTGATTGTCTAATATATGAGCTTAGATGGCCTTTACAGCACCTTCGGCTTCTCTCCTAATACATACTGTAAATAACCATCTGTAATCTCACTGAAGGGCAGAAATAGGTATAGAATCATAGTCTCCTACCTATTGAACTCAACTGCCCTCTCACATAGCAGCCATTCTTTGATTTACCATCTTTCCCATTCTTATTTCTGCATGAGAGCAGGTCCATTTTGCTCTTAACTGAAAGAAGATCAATGACAGGTGTTGGAAGAAGTTGTTGAAAATCTTACGTTGAAGCGTTTTTTTTAAAGGACCTATGGCCCATCCCCATAACAATTCCATTTACAATCTTCCTGAATGTGGCAAATTATTAACTAGACAAAAACTGGAGAGGAAGTCAAAGTCTCAGCTTTTCAAGCTCTTTTTCATTGCAACCTTATTTGTTTGGTATTCATTCACCGTTTAAAATTAGCAAGGGTGAAATGGCTGAGGAGCAGGAATTAACCTGAAGAGGCAAAAGCCACTATAATTTTACTTCATTCCATCAGCATAACACAATATCTTCCCCAACCTGGTACCCTCCAGATAGGCTAGGATTACCACTCCCAGAATTCCCAGTCAGAAGGACCTGCAGTTCTAGGAGTTATAGTTCTGACAGCTCTGAAAGCCTTCAGGTTGGAGAAAGCTAGCCTAGCATATACATTCTCATCTGTTGAAGAAGCACCAAATAAATCTGGCCTATGGCATACTCCATTTATGTTGCCTCAAGATACCTACCACTAGTCAAGGTTGAGCTCTAGATAATTAAAAAGCAGATAGACAGGCAAGGCTATAGATATAGTCAGAGGTGAAAAAGTAAGAGTGCATCAAAACCCACTCCCGTGGAAAAGCCGTTGGCTCAGGAAACCCTAAACTTGAACAGGAAGTAATTTTTGTAGCCCTTTCTGCCCAGCAAAACTCAGTGGGCACATCCTGAACGAATGTTCCCAGGTAGATGTTTCCATCATGGAATTCTGATTGGTTAATACCCAAAGGATTCCCGATTCAAACCTCAGAAGTGCACTGCATATACTCCTGCAAGCAGCTTTGGAACTGGACAGTAGAATTCATCCAATGGACATGCTAGATTCTATCACACTCTGCCTATCAGATCGCATCAGCGATCTACCATTCCCTCCCATCCTGGACCCTAGCAGACTTTTCCAAGATCTTTCCCAGGATGGGGAAACTTCATGTCTGTCCAGAAGTTGATTGAACTCAAACTCTCAACAGCTTCAGCCAAGTATAGCCAAGAATGAGGGATGCTGGCAGCGTATAATCCAGCAACATCTAAAAAGAGACAGGTTCTCTGTGCCTACTTTTTCCCCAGACAAAAAAACTAGGCATCCTGTTCCAAAGCATCACCAGCATTTCCTGGCATTCCTTTATGAAAAGGAAGCAGGCATGGTGGTCCACCTCAGGCCAGCCCTCCTTTAGGAACCGAGATTTACTTCAAATTGCTTGAAACGGAAGAGAAGTCCCTAACACCCACAGTGGCTTGTCTAACCTCCCACTGTCTCCACCTTCCTGCCCCAGACTTGGCTGCCCTCGTACAACGGATTGCCTGGAGGAGGGTAGAATAGCTTTTGTGCTTGCATTTGCTTGCGGAGTTTGCTTTGTTCTGGGGATGGCTGAATCTATAAAGATAAGGCTGCAAGTTCCTCTATTTTTTCCTGCTTGGCTTCCTCTTGGACCCTCTGCATGAAGACCATGGAACTCATTTGACACTGTGCCCAGCAGGGCTTCCTCTTCTGAAACAAATCTGTCTGGGGCATCTCTTGGCCCTGGGCAGCATTTTGGACAGGTGTAATAAGCATGGTTTTTAAAAACCTGGCTTGTTAATGTTGGAGCATAAAAATGAAATCCTTCCCTTCTTGTCCAGTGCCAAGACGCTGACTGGATCTAAGTGATATCACCTGACCAAGTGAAATTTGCCACAGATACTATGGAATAACTTGGTGAGCTGGTCACTGAAGGGAGCCACAGAGATGATCTTGGAGAAAGTATGCAGAAACCGTTTCAACAGCAGAAGGTGCTAAAACATGCCTTGAGCCAGGGAAGCTATTAGGAAGAGTCTCAGTCTGGCTTCTCCTTTAATCCCTGGGGTATAAGGGGGAGGGAAGGGGAAAACATGGTCAGGCTTGTAAGATGCTGTTACAATAGCCTATCTTAGGTCTAGTCATCCTGAGGAGTCTGTTTCTTGATCTGGACAACCTTGAAGGGCAGACAGTCATGAAGTAGTGGACCTGCCCTCCAACACTTGTTAACAATTGATTATATTTAATGTAGCAGAAGGGGGAAGATTCATTCATTCATTCATTCATTCATTCATTTATTCATTCATTCTTGTGCCTTCAAGTCAGTCTTGATTTCTGGTGACTGCCTGGACAAGTTCCTGAACTTTTCTTGGCAAGATTTTGAAAGTGGTTTGCCCTTACCTCCTTCTTCCTAGGGCTGAGAGAGAAGGACTGACCCAAATCACTCAGCTGGCTTTGTGCTTAAGGTGGGACTAGAATTAACCACTACACCAAACTGGCTAAATATATTTTATTTAATGTAAGGTAAGGTAAAGGTTTCCCTTGACGTAAAGTCCAGTCGTGTCCGACTCTAGGGGGCGGTGCTCATCTCCGTTTCTAAGCCTTGGAGCCGGCGTTGTCATAGACACTTCCGGGTCATGTGGCCAGCATGACTCACGGAACGCCGTTACCTTCCCGCCGAAGCGGTACCAATTAATCTACTCACATTTGCATGTTTTCGAACTGCTTGGTGTGCAGGAGCTGGGACGAGCAACGGGAGCTCACCCCGCCGCGCGGTTTCGAACCGCCGACCTTCCGATCGACAGCTCAGCGGTTTAACCCGCAGCGCCACCACGTCCCTATTTAATGTAATTGATGCTAAATGAAATCAAATTTATTTTTTGTCCAGACCTGCTTACTTTTTGGAACCTATTCCTCCCCCATATGCCACCACAAGCCACGTGTGGCCACTGCTTGAAAAAATGTGGTGCACCACAGCCTAGTCCAGCTTCCTGCTGATACAGGAAACTCACCATAACAGGACCTTCATATATGGCCATCCATTCTTTGCTTAAAAGTATCTGAAGAAAGGAAGCACCGTTTCCTAAGGCAGCCTGTTCACTGCTGAAACTTGAACCAAAAGTTGTACCTAATGTTTAGCTGAAATCCCCTTTCTTGTCATTTGTTCACACTGGTCAGGAATTTTGGAATTTAAGTCCAACTCATTGCAAGAGCTGCAGTTAAGAAAGATTGCCCTAAGCAGGGCACTCACAAAACCATAGAACAAAGAGGGAATTATCCTGAAGTAAGACTTTTTGCAACTTGGCCCACTGTGGCCAATCCATTTGAGCTGGACCATGGCAGTTTCCCAAATGGTAGGTTAGCACTTCAACAAATGCTCACTTCATATTTTTTTTCAGAAAGCAAAAAATTAATCATGACAGATGATCCTATTCCCTTAGTCTGAATTTCCCAGCAATTCCCATCTTTCAAGAATCGCAATGTGATAGGAAATCACGTTCTGTGTTTGCATTATCTCATGAATCTTCTTCTCTGCTCCTAGGGCAGCTGTGGAGTGGCCAGCATCCAACTGTGCTCTCTCTTCACAGAAAGGGGATTTCACTCCTCTTTGGAAGTGTGGCTGAATTTCAATAACATGAAGTAAAAAAAAAGCAAGCAAGGAAGTAAACTGGTTTCCAGCACTGCAGAAGTGATTGTGGAAGGGGTAGCCAAAACCTCATGTGGGACAACCATATACCTTTTACCAAGGGTGTGTGGGGTTGGACAAAATTCTGCTAATTCCCTTGGCCTGCTAGTCATAATCTGTTTATGCAATTATTGCAGACCAAAAAAAAAAAATCCTGGTCTTGAAAGTTGCGTAATATCTGAAACTGTGGATCCAGAATGAGGTCTCTTTCTCCAGGAGATGGACTTTCTCCTCTGGGTCTGCTCACTCGAGGGCCTGATTACTTGCGCAGGCAGCTGGAGACAGGCAGTGGTGGGCGGACGCCGAGTGCCGTGGAGAGGCTGGAGGCTGACAAAGCCAAATACGTCAAATCTCGGCAAGTGATCAACAGTCGTCAAGAGCCGGTTCTGCTCAGCTACACTCCCCGGTCTTCCCCGTGCTGCAGGAGACCCCTCACCCTCCACCAGCAGAGTGAATTTCCTCAGGGCTTGATCGCAGACCAAGATGGCCTCAGCCCCAAGAAGCAGCCCCCTTCTCCTCCGTCACCCATAGCACGGCGAGGGGGAGGCAGGCGCCTCCTGAGGCCTGACTCACTTGTCATCTACCGGCAGAAACGGGACTGTTCCACTGTCAACAAGGAGAACAGCAAAGGGTACAGCCTAATGAAGTGGCTGTTTCAGGGTCCGCTGAGGGATGGACATCATAGCTGTCCTTCCTCAAGGAGTCTGTTGGGGGATGGACACCTGGAAGTGACCCAAGAAGAGAACTCCATGGTCTGGGTACCTGCAGAGATGGAGGACCCCAGGACTGCACAATCCGTGGGCATCCTAACCAGATTCACAGGTTGTGAGTCTGAGCCCGGTCAAAGAGGCCAGGTCAGTGCTCAGCCCAACGTCAACCAGCCCTTTCATTCCTCGGGCCCTCACCCAATGGAGGCCAAGAAACAGCTGACTCAGAGTTATTCTCTTCCTCTTTCAGAGAAAGAACGGTTCTTTAATTACTGTGGCTTGGACCAGAATCTGGTAGAGGTGCTTGGAGCTGAACGATTCAAGCCAGGGAGCTGGGAAGTGAGTTCCTTCTGCATTGGGTCAGCTAGTTCCGAACATGGTGGTCTTTCCTATAATGGGGAGAGGTTGTCTGCGGAAGAGCCAAGTGGAAAGCTGCCTGTGTCGGTCTCCGTTGTTGAGCGAAATGCCCGTGTCATTAAATGGCTTTACAGCTGCCAGCAGGCCCAGACTATGTCCAAAGAATCTACAGTATGAACTCACAAAGGTCTGATCTCTAAGGCTCTCCCTTTATCCCAAGTGAGGGGAAGTTCTGTTTGTGAGGAGATGGCAAAGTTCCCACTGTGGGAAACAGAACAGGGAGAAACCATTATCTGCCAGCAGATGTGCCTTTCTAGGAAGAATACTTGGCCCTGAGCTTTCACTGAAATCTTCCCAGTCAGTGCCTAATCATCATGGTTAATAATGGTTAATCATCATACTGAGAATCCTGGGAGTTGAAGGCTAACCCAGGTGGAAGGCATCAGGTGGAAAAAGTTTCCCTAAAAGTATCCTTGGCGATAAGGATATAGTATCCAGGCTAACTTAAGGGCTAAACTTTGAAGAACATGTCTTGTTCCCATCCATAGCAGATGAACACATTTCCCTTTCTTTCCACATTTATTGATAGCCATTGTGGTGCAGCAGATAACACAGGGAGGCTTGGATTCAGGTCTCTACTCACCCATGAAATTTCCTAAAGAGGAAGGTTAGATTTGCCTATCACCTTTTCTACAAGGCTGTTGCAAAGATACATCCCGATCCTCCTAGCAAACAACCCCAGCATACATAGGTTGGTTGGGTAATTAATCACTGCTCCAGTTAGCCATCTGGTGAAGTGATGAGCTGTAAGGAATTTCCACTCCTGTTGGCAGACTGTCACGCTGAACTATCCGGAATGTAGTCCTGTAATTGAATCATCCAGGTTTTTTTCCTGATACTATGGTTGAAGTCCAGTGTGCTCGGCTCCAGTTTTTCCTTTATGCTGAAGCCTGTATGACTTGTTCCACTTTGCTGCAGGATGAGTCTGTTTCTGTGTGTTTCTAATAAAACAAAAAAGTTGTTGATAAACTTGTGTGCCTTTGCTCAATACCAACCTGAGGTTAACACCTTTTGGGAAACAGCATCCTGAGGGGGTTCAGCTTGGGGATCCATCAGCAAATGTCAGGCTGGATGATTTGTTTTCTGAGAGAAGTACTAGGCAACCACAGAATGTAACCCTTGACTTTCTGTGTGACATGGAAAAAAAGGATGCCTGTACCTGTGTGCAAACTGGAATTATTTCTAAGGGAGGCCTGAGGATTTTTTTCAGCTCTGTTTCCTTCCATTCTGACTGTTTCCCATTTTGGGGGTGGAGGGATCAAGAAGAACCCTCTCTAAGGACACTTCCACACTCCTCTACTTCTGATCTTTAATTCCTTAAGAGCAATTTGAAGTGTCCCCTGCAAGTTCTTGCAGCTTTGAGAATAAGGACACCCTAAGATTCTGCAGCAACAAAACTCCCTTCACCTCTGTAAAAAAGGGAAGGGAAGAAATAAATCAACAGAGGTAGGTAGATGTTTAGTGCACAAACATAAACGCAAAGAAGTAAGAATACAGTCACAACTCTTGTCAATTTCATCCCAGCTCCATTTGGGAGTTGTGGGGGGGAATACAAAGCTGTCAAGCTACCATTACCCTTTAAGGACCCCTTAGAGTGGCAGAAGCACAAATAGCCAGGAGAAGGGAAGACACAAGAATTCTGTCAGTAGAGAAATGGCTCGTCCCCAGGCTCTTCAAGGCTCCACAGTTTCCAGTGGAAAACTTGATTTCAGACCAACTTCTTTTATTTCACAACTGAGCTGCAAAAAAAAAAAAAAAGTAAAAAACCAGCACATCTGCCAAAGAGTCAAGCAGATAGGATAACAGGTGTGAAGCTGATCTGGGAGCTCCCTAAATACCTTTTGTAGAACTGCCCTGAGTTACAACTGTCCGAGTTGGGCAGCCATATACATTCCTTAAATAAAATCAAATAAATAAACTGTAAAGCTTTCTCTCCAATAATGTGAAAGCTCAAAATCTGGCATCATTACGGTATCAGCTTCTGAAAGGTGACTTTCTTTTTGTAACTCAAGATGCATTTCCAAAACAGCGTGCTTTAATTAATTTTTATCCCAAATGTACGTGGCGCAACTATTATATGGATTCTAAGACAACTGATATTTCCCACTGAATGTACATGAAAAATCACAGCCCATGATTGAAGACTGCTGTCTGACAAACTCTGGATTATTGCTCTGTAGAAAGTGAACAAGGTTAACTTTTTACTTTCTGAAGACGGTGTATCTATTGCCACCTTGTGGTAGCTAGATGTATCATAGTCATCTCATGCTAAACCTCCACTTTGAACAGGGCTGCTAGAGGCGATTTGTTCCAGCCCATTCCATGAAAATACACGATTCCATTAAAATGAACAACTGAAGCCACAGTTCCAAAATGTATGGTTGCAAACCTATATTTCAAAATGTGTGAACCTGCTCAGTTGCAGAAACTGAAGAGGCGGTATAACATTTCCTTTCCCTCAGTTCCTACTTCAATGTCATGCCTTCCCCCTTAACGAGCAAAAACAGGATATTTAATACTGCAGCATAAGTAACATTGCAAAATTATGCAAAATGCCTACGTTCTTTAACTTGAGAATTACTTGTGCACACCTCTGTTTGACTTATTTGTGCAGACTGGTGCAGGTTGTCCTATAGTTATAGCTAAGGGGAGAAAGACATGTGTCTCTCTGCCTCTAAGGGCTGGGTATCAAGCAAATCTTGAATATAGTGTGGTGGATGGGGCTGAACCAGGATCTGGCTGTAGCCAGAGCATGCGGTAGGTATGGATACTAATTCCTTTCCCTCTGACACTCTGTTGTCTCTCCTCCAAGCAGCAAGCTGTAGGAAAGAGGCAGGGACTAAAAATGTGCACATCACCCAAGATCTGATTCAAATTATTCATTTAATTCAGTGAATTGAGTTGATCCAAACTGTGGAATCTAACTGAATCAAACCATCTGTTCAGAGAAAGGTGTCTGTGGATGCACAAGAGGATATTATATTGTTGAATTGATTCAGACATCCAATTTCTGAAACATCAGAAAAAAATAACAATTTGATTGAATTATCCTATTCAAAGAGGTGATGTGATCTAATTGCCTTTGAACTGAATCTTCAGGTGGAATCTTCACAACATTCTAACAGGAAACTCTTTCCAGAAGTCTGAACCAATCTCTTGAATAGGGGAGTTAAAATTTGGCAAAGGACTGCATGAAATTAGAATGAGGACCACATTTAGCAGGTCATCTACAGTTATCTATGGATGTACATTTCCACAATATAAAAGACAATGATCAATCTGAGGCTATTTCTGGCTATTAAAGTCTTTAATTTTCAATACACCTCTTAATTCAAACATTACTTGGGACGGACATTTGGGGAAGGAGGAAGAGAGGCAGAGGACACCAATGCTTGAACAGAAGCCTCTTCTCTAGCAATGAAAAACTAAATGGATTAGGATATTTTTTTTAATGATATATAGTCATCAACAAAGACCTGAAGAAAAATGAAGGTGTTACCAGATAGATGAGGTAGGTATGTCCAATGTCTGCTGGGTGTGTGGACTGGAAGTTCTGCAGAGAACTGCTGAACTCCTTACATTGTAGACAGTCTTACACTGTACGAGCCAGCATTCTGAATCCAGGGATTCTTTCTTCTATAAAAATGGTGCCAGCTTCAGCAGAAACATTTTGAGAGTGGAGATCCATAAGACAGAGTTGTCAATGGCAAGGCTCCTTCAATCTTCCCGCTGATGATTTTTGGTTCATAAAGGACAAGGACCTCACCAGATGTTTGAAGCTTTATTTCCCACCATGCTGCAGTATTGGTCATAATGGTTTGGGCTGAGAGGTCAGAGACTGACGACACCCTGAGAGTCCCCTATTGCCCATGTGTGCTGCAGGAGGAAAAATATCTTTGTCCAGTAAGATAGAGATGCCAGGAGTAAGTGAAGATTATAGAAGACTCTTGGACACTCCATGCTATAGCAAATTTTGCAGCCTGAGTCCTCCCTTATTCCACATATCTAGCAAAATGAGTCTCCAATCAGTTTTCCTTGACACATTTTGGGATTATGATCCTTGTCCACCTGGACTGTGAGCTTCCATAGGTTATGAACTTAGAAAGCTATCTTACCCTGATTTGGGGCACTTCTTCCACTTTCATTCCCCAACATAATTTGAGGATGATCTGAAATCATCTTCAAACCAGCCAACCTTGAAATAGGATTTTACGCAGGAATTTTCCCCAGCCCTGCTAAGAGATACCAGGGATTGAACTGGAGACTTTGTTTGCATACAAGGTATGCGCTTTGCCTTGTAACAGTTCCAGTAGGGATAAAGGAAATTATTGGAAAGGGTCTTCATGCATGCACAGATTTAGTTACTTTTGGTCACCAACATTTGCATCATGGGTTTTTGTTTGTTTTTTGTGAAGAGTTTGGAATTTCCATGCATAGAGCTCTCCCATTTTATCATTGTGATAAGTCTGTGAGGTCTCTTGCACAGAACTCATCATGGCTGAGTGGGGATCTGTATCCAGGTTTCTATCAACTGCAGCAAGTTGTCACAGGATCTTCTTGGAGGCTGCTATAGCCATAGATTGGACTCTTGGATTAATCAGCTCTGCAACAGCTGCTTTCTTAGAAAATAATTCTTGGTGCCATCAAAATAGGTGAATGTGGAAAGAGATTCTCATTTTTTGATAGGCAACAGTCACTGGGAAAGAAGATTTTCCAAAGTGTCCATTAGTATTACAGTTATTTAAAGAACTGTCTTATAAGGAGAAAAGGAGAGAAATGGAATGAAGGCATTGGAGACACACACTGTGAGAAGGCTTCATAAAGTTATGATCATTAACAACACCCAAATCTGGAACTGTGTCTTTCATATTGAGCCCAGCACTTTTTTTGGAAAGCTGTTAGAAAATAATAAAATATATTTTTATTACCAGGAAAGGGTCACTCACTGAAAGTCCTCCATTTCTGTGTCTGTCCTAGTTACTTTTGGGAATATTCTTGTTCTTCAACTCAGCCAATTTGGTTAGGAAGCTCCATTTGAAGGCTACACCTTCAGCCTCTCGGAGATCATTGTCATGGCCAAGGTCACTGACTTCCTCAGCTGGAATCTCCCCAGACACCCCACTGCCCTCAACTATTTGCTCCCTGGGGTCCACCTGGGCAGCCATTTTTTCCAGAGCTGAAGTTTGCTGCCACTTAGTGGCAAAGACATCCCAAAGGCCAGAGGTCTTCTTCTCGGAAGGTGATTCTTCTGCTGGTTTTGCAGCTAGAGGGCTGAAAGGAGAAGAGAATTTAGGAAAGGAGAGGCACTAAAGCTACACTGGACATTGTGTTCACATAAGTCCCCCAAATTCTAAGGATAAGAACAGAAACACAAGGAGTTGCTTTATGCCAAGTCAGAGCTTCAATTTGCTCTAAGGGGAAATGGCTCTCTAGAATTTCAAACAGAAGCCTTTCCCAACCCTACCTAAAAGTAATGGAAATTAAAATTAATATTTCTCATGTAAAATATATCTTCTAATCTTCCCCATAACAAGATTGTAGTAATTGATTTAGTTTCACAGGAGATGCTTACCTAATCTATCATAGATGGAACATACAGTAAAAAAAAAACACCTGCCAAGTTAGGTAGGAAACTATCTGGAAACATGTGATGTTAATCCTAAAATTAATGCATTAATATTAGTACATAACAACCCTAAAGAATATAAGGCCCGTAGAGTACCATCTGGACCTTATCTAGAGCTTGGCATGTTTGTGAACCTACCTGTGGGTATGGTTATAGCATGATATGTAAAGGAAGGCCTTTCCTTGTGTTGTTGCCTCTTGTGAGTTTTCAGTGCCAACTTAGCTGCTTCCACAGTTCCTCCAGTTAAATCTGCATTGCTATATCTGTTACCGCTTTGCTTTTATAGATTTAATCATTGTGGTTTTAACTGGCTGTTAATTTTGTCCGAGCTTTTAAAATGATGAATGGAAGGTAATGGGCATCATAAAAACAAAGAGAATACTTTCTAGAGCTTTAGTATAGCTTGAAGGTTCAGTTGACATTCATTAGAGGTCAGCAACCATAATAAATGTGAGTGAGTGAATGAATGAATGAATGAATGAATGAATGAATGAATGAATAATGCCTGTGGGAGGTTGAGATAAAATTGGAGTTTTATTTCTGTAAGCCGCCCAGAGTCACCATGAGTGAGTTGGGCGGCCATATAAATTTCTTTAATAAACAAACCAATAAATAAATGCAACTGCTATGTGTCACATTTTATCTGCCCGCTGGAGGGCAGAAGACTGAAAGGAACAGCTGACCAATTCTAGCTAGGGAAAGAGAGAGAACAAGGAGCGTTTGTGGTTAGCTTGCAGGGGCTGATGCTCTGTCCAGATGGGCACCATCCATTCTGCATATTTATCTGCTTTCCTTGGCTGTACTCACATATTTGTAATTGCAAAAGGATGCAAGATCGTCAGCTTTTAGTAGCCAAGATGGGATAAAGAGCCAGTTTGGTCTAGTGGTGAAGGCTCCAGGCTAGAAACCAGGAGTCTGTGAGTTCTAGTCCCGCCTTAGGCAAGAAAGTTGGCTGGGTGCCCTTGGGCCAGTCCCTCCCTCTCAGCCCAAGAGCCAATCAGGCTTGGTATGAGAGTTCTAGTCCCGCCTTAGGCATGAAAGCTGGCTGGGTGACCTTGGGCCAGCCACTCTCTCTCAGCCCAACTTACCTCACAGGGTTGTTGTTGTGGGGAAAATAGGAGGCATTAGGTATGTAAAAGGCGTATTAGGTATGTTCTCTGCCTTGAGTAATTTATAAAAATAATAAAGGTAGGATACACATTCTAAAAAAACAAATAAACCCCTCCTCCCTAAAATTAATGCGGCTTTGCAAGGAGTGTATGGCTAGAAAAAAAAAACACTCAAGCTTATTTCTAGAGAAATACAAGGAAGTTGAAGGCCCAGTAGATTTCCTTCCTTATTCTCTTGGCAACAATGGCTTTCTCTGCCAATCATAACCAAGAACAGCTCATAATCAGAAAAAAATAAGGAAATAAAACATTCAGGGTAGTTATGTTCCTTAAACAAGTGCCAAGAATGTGAATTGATTGATGGCCGACATTTTTGTTTTTTTGCAGGAATTTGGGGGCAATCTGAGTTTGGAGGGAAGAGTTCTCTCTTTTTTTTTTCAGTTAAACTTTATTAAAATTTTAAGAAACAAAGATAAAAGCTAACAAGAAATGAAAAAAGGTAAAGTAAGAAAGCAAAATAGAAAAAAGAGCAAAGTCAAAAGTGAAGGAAAAGGAAAAGGAAAGAAAGAAAAGAAAAAGAAAGAAAGAGAAAACAGAAAAAGAATGACTTCCAACTTTATTTGCTACAGATATAAGTATACATTTACATTAAACTCTTACTCTAAGCTTACAACATAGCTTTTATTAATTCTATTGTCCATTGTTATTTCTAATGATCAAATCCAGATATTGAGGGAAGAGTTTTTCTCCCTAAGTGCCTGTTATGGCTATGAAAATGAACAGCCATTCTGGGTAAAGGGAGGATTCTGTGTACCTGCGATTTCTCTAAGATGATAAAATGTGGAACCAGACTGTCATTCCTATGGAGGCATATCTGCCCTAGTCAGACAGTCTGAGAGCTGAAATTACTATATATGTTTAAGAAGTCTTGGGATTGTATTGGCACTTTGAAATTGCAGCAGCTACGGTTAGGGAAAAGAGGCAAGATTTCTCTTACTGGTCAGCACAAGGTTCAGGAGCCAGCAACTGATCTTCGTCCTCCTGACTGAACAAAGATGACATGGTCCTCCAGCCTTTGACCCCAGCTCCCTGGACCTACACACCAAGATTGAAGAAGAGACAATTGGGTTGTGGGTAGACATGATGGCAAGGGGCTTCCTCAGACCAACTGCAGAGCCATTCCCTCAAAGCAATTTCCTTTCAAACCAAAAAGGGCATTTTTATGGTTGTTTTTCTTTCAAGAGTTATAATGGACAGTGTGCCAGAACTCTTCAACCCAACTGCTCAGCAAGAGATGAATCTGTTCTTAAGTCCTCTTCTCTGGGCTGAGTAAAAATCTCTGAGATGATGGATAGGTTCCAGGTCAGGTGTGGACCACAAGTGGTTTCTCCACCCCCTTTTTTTTTATGGCCCCCAAAGTCCCCCAAGATGGTCTTCCTCTGAAAACAAGTTCGAAAAAAAGGTCTTCTCCAGTGATATCAAAGTCACTGGAAGACATCAGGGGCTTCTGTGATGACTTTTGCTTTTGCGTTATGGATCCCAAATAGTTTCATTATTAGTGCTTCCACTGTGTTTATCAAATACTGGATTATTCTTGCCATTCAAGCAATTTTCTCAGCAATTTTCTCCAGCACCACAATTCAAAGGCATCCAGTTTGCTTCATTTAGCCTTTCTAATGGTCTAGCTTTCACAACATCTGTTACAATTGGGAAGACCATGGCCCTGGCAATATCTATCCTTGTTATCAGTGTGATGGCTCTGTCCTTCAACATTTTGTATAGATTTGTGATACTCTTTCTCTCAGGTAGGAGACATCCCTTTATTTCATGGCTATGGTCCTGAAATGTTCTTTGGGTGAAAGGTGAATGGTCCCCTGTGCACACACCGAGTCATGTCTGACCCTTTGGGGGGACGCCGCTTTCACGACGTTTTCTTGGCAGACTATAGCAGGGTGGTTTGCCATTGCCTTCCCCAGTCGTCCCCTTCCCCAGCAAGCTGGGAGCTCATTTTACCGACCTCGGAAGGACGGAAGGCTGAGTTGACCTGAGCTGGCTACCCGAGAATCCAGCTTCTTCTGGGATCAAACTCGGGTCATGGGGAGAGTTTCGGCTGCAATACTGCTGCCTACCACTCTGCGCCACACGAGGCTGTGCAATGTCCTTTATGCTAGTATAAATTACCTGTCACTTTGAAGAAAACTACATTTTCACTTAATTTTTCCTCACATCTCACTTCCTTCGTCTAGAGCTGTGCACTCAACCTGTAATGCATACCTACATATTTTCACACCACAGGAAGGCTACTTCCTATTGGCCCAACTAGCAACTTTTCATTCACAATTTGGGGCCACAAATATTGCTGCACTCCCTTTTTGAAAACCATGCCCATTGATTCTGGAAAGAAATCCATGTATTATTGTTGCTGATTATCCTGGAGTTCACTAATTCCCTTCCCTCCCACTCAAATGTCCCTAAAAGGCTGAGCCAGCCATTTTATTCTAGCATTATCACACACTTATTAATGGGTTGCTTTTCGTTTGGAGCTCAAAGTTTGCACAGGCATTTTTCCTCTAATGTAACAGCAGCTTCAGATGTCTAAAAGAGACTTTAGCTCTGGATGGGAATAGTGATTTTTCTTACCCGCCGAGCCAACTGAGAAACAGGGTTCAGTCCCTCCTCTGTCAGCAGTATGGAGTCTGTAGTTTCCACCAGTTCAGGATTCTCTGTCTAAAATAAAGCATCACCTTGTTGGAACTGTTAGTGCAAGAGTGGGCAACAGTGGCCTTTGTTTCTACAGGAATCTGTGGTTCCATTCAGTAGAAAGAGCAGAAGAAAGACAGCTGAGCTGTCTCACTCCATTTTGAAATGAAGTGCTGCAAAACATCTTTCAACATCTCCCCTCCCCAGCCCCAATTTTATTTAATGATCTGCAAAGTCGGTCCCACTATTATTATTGGATAGAATGGAGCAGCTTCATTCCAGGTTGGGACGGATAACAAATTTACTGAAGTTATGTTTCCAATACATCTCTTATCTAAGGGGGGAAAAGCATGCTGTTTCTTTCCTGCATCACAGGCAAATTAGTTCAGGCTCAAACAGATCTGTAGATGAACAAAAACTGATTCAATCAGTCAACTAAGATTACTTAAATCCAGGGATATAACTGCATTTTCATTTAGGGTTGGGGAAACTTTTGGTTCTGGTATCGTGCAGTGGGCATGCTCACATGCTGGATATCATGGAAAGATTGCCCATTCAGAAAATGCGGCCATATTGAGGATCACTAGTCAGAAGTAACCAACTGATCACAGGACAAATTGATTATTTGTTCTTTACTACCACTTTTAGCATCCTATCTCAGGACATTCCATACCATCTCAGCTTATCATGGTCTTTTTTTTCTGGTCAAACAGGCTCATTTTGAAAGAAACAATTGGGTGGCAACCTCCCATTGCTGTTCTTCAAAATGCCTCTGAGACCTACTATAACTGTGGTCTACTCCAAGGCAGTTTTGAATGCAAAGATGATGCTGCAGGGTGATACTGTTTTACAGCATGCCTTCCGCCCCTTATTTATTTATTTATTTATTTATTTAAAAGTTGCAAGAGTTTGAATGTTAGTAGATCATTGATATGTAGTCACAGATATCACATTGTCTGTTCCTATTCCAGACTAAAGAATTATTTCCCGTAAAATAGAAAGTAGCACATATCTGAGATCTTCCCCATTACATTCTAGATGTGTGGCCTTTAACCCCCAGAATATTCACCAATGGCTAGGCTGGCTGAAAAATACTGGGAGTTGAAGTCCATCCATCTGGAATGGGTGGGGAAAGCTGGTGAACCCCATGTTCAATGACCAAAGGAAAGGAAGAGCCCTGATCATGGATTGCTCTACCTCATTTTGGAGATCTTCTTCCTGAAATTCTCCACCAAGGGCTTGCAGTACTTTTGCCTTGTAGACTTTCCAGAATCCCTGAGTCATTGTTGCACCAGCCAGTTCAGCTTCTGTGGTCTCAGTTTCTCCAGATGCAAGAGGGTCCCAGCAAGTGAACCTTTAAGCTTTGCAGTTCCCTCTTCAGTTTCTACGTCGAGCTCTAAGCAATTAAGTTCCAGTGGCCATTGTGCCACTGCACGCAGCTGCTTTGGTGGCTTGGCAGGATACTAGTAGCTCAGATAGAAACTAGTGTGTCCTGCTACTTCACACCTGTTTCTGGCTGCCTCCTCCTTAGATCTGGTGTCTTCATTAACAATTCAGAAGCATACAGCATTCATTTCAAAGAACGAAGTAGAATTAGATACATGGCTGACCCAGAATACTAATGGATGATAGCTCTTGGAAATAACAGAAGCATCCTTGGTTCTCTCTTCTTTATGTATCCCACCCCCAGATAAGTTCTGCGAAAATATGGTTACCTTCTTCATCTCACACTTGATAAATGTGTGATCCTTGCTGGCTACCCTTGTCCATTAAGATTTTCCTTATGGGCAAAGACCATTTCTGTGTAGAAAGCCTCCTCATCTTCAGAATGTCCCACTTGGCTCCAGAAGTTCCCTAATCCCAAGCAGAATGTTTCTCCCACTTTGGAATCTCAGGGAAATTGAAAAGGAAAGCCTTCCTAAGTTGTTGTATTACATCCCATTGTCTGTACCTTGTAACTGATCTCCTGCAAGAACAGGCTTTGGAATGTAGGAGCTTGGCAGCAGGCTCAAAATAGCCGCTGACAGATAAATTATTTTGTAGGGCCGATAGCCCTGCAGACCGGCGTCTTCTCCTTCCTGGATTTAGTTTCTGCTTTAGGCAGCATGCCAATCTCCCCTCTCACTCTGCCAAATGTCCAAACTGTGTCTTAAAACCTGCAAGGAAGTTTGCTGGTCTGTCACATTCCAGATTATGCTCTAACTGTTGGAGAGAAGGCAGGGAGGTGTTCTCTTTCCATCACCGAACTTGCTTCAACTGGGGCCCTTCTCCCCTTAGCTAATGACAGATGCCTGTCCACTGCCTTTACATGTCAGTAAATGTCTTATTATTTCGCAGCCTGGTGCAGCAACATGATCACAAGTAGCTAATGAACAGGCCGCTGTTCCTTTGTCTTGTGCTGACAGCCACATCCTAATTCCACAGACCCATTTGTGCTATGCTTCACACAGCCAATATAGATCAGACACGGGCCCCTCCCAAAGCTGAGTCATGTTGGGAAGCCTGTTTAGATCCAAGAGTTCTTAAGCGCATGTTGTCCAAACTCAAACTTGGGATTAACTTGCCCACTCACTTCCTCTACTCACCCAACATTTAGTGAGGGTGACTGTGACTCAGAGATCAACTGGAACAACACTGGAAATCATGGCACTGAGAAGTTCTCTTTGGAGATGGGGAGAGGGGAGATAACTATTAATTTTCTAATGAATTGACATGTGAGAAGGGACCACCTCCCAAACTCCCCAAAACCTGTGCCCTACCCCATCTGGCAACATCATTACATACTGCCACACATATGTCATCCACTGGAGCCCAAAGTATGTGTGTGCACATGTGCACATGTGTGTGTGCAGTACTCCAGCTTCAGAAAGCTGTCCACTTCTGCCATAGGTATATACACTCAGCCTAGTTAACCCATGGCAAGATATTGACTAGATGGAAAAGTGGGGCATAAAATGCTACTAGACTTGAGTGCTCACACAAATCTATTAATAACAAATGGCTTTTAAGTTCACTCCCCAAAAGAGCTTGTGGTGTCAAAACTTCAAGATGTGATATAATAATGTTATTTATAATATTTGGATTATCTCAATACCTAAGGTTTATTGATTGCTAAGAAGGAAAAATCTTGTATTTTTTGGCCTACAATTTGATTTTCTTTCTTTTGTATATCATGGAGATGATGACCTGTTTTTCATTATTACTTTAATGAAAGGGTGGAATCAGTAGAGTCCGGTTGTAGATTTGAATCAAGAGCAAGGTCCAAGGTCATTTGGTCCAAATCTCCCAAGAGACTTTTTAGTCATGCCATCCAAAAAGGAAATACAGCTCATAATTTTGAGGTTAGATCATCATGAAAGATTTTGCCATACAGATTCTTTTCCCAGAGAAGCGTAACCTGCTATAACATAGGGCAGTGTGCATCTATATATGTATGGACGTTGTAGAGCAGGAGACAGAATGCTGTGATCAACACAAAAGCAAGAGAAACGTAGATCAATACAATGTAATGACCCCAAATAAAACCTGGTCGGGCCAGTGGGGTTATCACCCTTTGCTTACAAAATCTTTTGATGAGGAGCCCTCGGGATGTGTATTTCCTTCACAGAGGATTAGCTGGACATCAGGAAAGCACACCCACAGCAAACAGAAAAGTGTATCAGGTCAAAGGGTCACTTTTTGTGACCCGACATTAAGCAGGGATGAACTGCAGCACAGCCTCTTAATGGAATGAAATTACATTCCAGTTACTTTCATCTCAAAAGTTTAGAGTGGAATTCCAAGGACGGATAAAGAGCTGGGAAGCCACAGGAAGATGGCTTCTTTTTTTCAAAGGACGGCAGATCCAGAAGTGCAATCAGATCAGGAAATATAGGCTGAAACTATATTAGTTTTATTTTATTTTTTAAAAAGCCCACTGTCAGATTCCACAACCAGATGAATGATGAATCTTCTGATGGTGTCCATCTGCCATGATGAGCTAACGCGTGTCAAGAACCAGATGGGAGGGGGAACATCAAGGAGTGAGAAACTATCTTGTTTCAGCTAAGGGGAGATGTCAAGGTCATACCAACAGAGATACCTGTGCTTGGCATGGCTAACCATTGGCCTTAGGTGGGAAGAGGTGTAGAAGGGGGAGGACGGGGTATCTGTTCGTTTTAATTAGGTAGTTTAGGCAGGAATTTCCAGTCGCAGCTTTTCTCTTGATCTGTACACATTCTCAATAAATCTGAATTCTGCATTTTCAATTGTGCATGAGTCAGGTCATTACTGGGACCCAAAGTGTCAGTTCTTACACCCACATTACCTTATATATAATAGACAGGTGCTGATAACAGAAGTGTTACAACAGGAAACAAGAATTTTAACAAACAGCAACAGAATTATAAGAACTAATTCTGCCCAACAGCGCAGAACTAAAAAACCTTACCTAGTAACAGTTTAAAAATAACTTTTTTGCCAAAACAACCAACCAATAAATCCCTCACATGCAAAGGAATTAAGAGGCCAAGCTGCACATCATGCTTAGCCTATTCTGTGAACAAAGCCATTGTGATTTGCAAACTATGATTTAGTTATTTTTGTTTGTTCTTTTGTTTGATTTCTATAGCTGCCCATCTCAACAAGTAACTCTGGGCAGCATACAATCATAAAAAACATAAAACTGTTAAAACAATTTACTAAATTGTTTACTAAATAAAAATTAACATCTATGGCAATTTACTTGGCAACCATATATATTTATTTAAATATATATGGTCGCCAAGTAAACAATTGCCATAGATGTTAATTTTTATTTATTTATTTATTTATTTATTTATTCATTCATTCATTCAATCAATTTATATAGCCACCCATCTCAAACCAGTGACTCTGGGCAGCTATATAAATAAATACAGCCAAGAAATGGGGACCTAAACATACCTGGGGCCCCTGGCCCAGGAACATAATCAGGTCTTCATGGCCTTATGGAAAGCCAACTATTATGGCTTACTATAATTTATAAGCTCAGCCACTGTAGCCAATTCAACAAGTAACAGTCAAAACAACCCATGTCACTTGGTGAATCCAGCCTAAGTCTGCAGAAACCCAGGTTAAAATTCCAGTTAGTTCTTAAACTTACTTTTAAGGCATTAAGACCAGCTGTATATATCACTCCAACTTCATTGAGTTATTTATCTAATTATTATGATAAAATATGGTTGGAGAGAATAATACATGTTATGGAAAGCTTCTTGGAAGAAAGGGTGAGAAGGATATATATGTAATGAATACACAAAACGATCAGAAATGCATACAAATATATGTACTGAAAAATGGATGGAGGAATTAGAAACTTATGTCAGAGTGGAGATGAGTAGATTTTTGGTGATGGTTCTCTGGGCAGGAGACTGTTGAATATTGTTCTTTGCCTTCTCCTATTGGAAATAATGGGGCTTTGGCAGATGGTTTAGTGGATTACTGCCCTGAGCAAGAGGTTGGACTAGATGACTTTTAAGATCTTTTCCACATCATACATTCTGAATCTAAAAAAGTGAATGATTGTGGGTGGGCTTCAAACGGCTTTGTGAGGAAATTGGAGTGGAAATATTTGTGCTATGGAAATGCTCTAGCACTGGGAGAATAGGATCATACTAAAATATCCTGGAAAAAGGCAACACAAAGCCAATTCCATGATGCTGCCAAGAAAAGCATATAGATGCAGTCACAAAAGTTAAGGAGGCACCTTTATTGTTAGGATCACATCAATATTCCCAATTATAACACTTACCAGTAAGATTGAAACTACTTAAGTATATGGTATTTTAGCAATTACTGGACTATGTTAATTAAATTTATTATTTAGTTGCCAGCAGCTTTGAATGTCATTCTGTAGCAGAAATACAGTGCATGCAATAAATCGAACAAATAAATAAATATGCTTGGTTTGATTCCTTTAATGAATTTCAGGTCACGTAGCTTGTTTGTTGATCAGCTACAACTGCTTTTCCCTGGATTTGGTTATTGTAAGCTGCAAAGCTTTGTACCTTTGTTAATGAGACTTTCTGAGTTGAGGTGCACCATTAACATTTGAAGTATGTTAGGATAGTTCAGTGTTTTTTAACTCTGACTTTAAGATGTGTGGACTTCAACTCCAAGAATTCCCCAGACTGCCATGCTGGCTGGGGATTTCTGATTGTTGAAGCCCACACATCTTAGAGTCGTGGAGTTTCAAAAACACTGGGTTGGTTTACGTCCTTTAAATTAGGTCTGCATTTATTTTTCCAGCTATTACATTACATTCAGATAAATTGTGGAAACTTGGATATACATGTATGTATGTATGTAAAATATCGAGTGATATATTCATAGAAGTTATGCTTCTTTGGTGCTCCCATCGGTCGTTTCATCAAGATCACGACTGACCTTCATCTCATCCATATTCAAATCATTTTGAAAACGCCCAAAGGGTGGCGCCGAGAGATGACGTCACAGGCGCCTAAAGGAAGTGGAAGTTAGCTTCCTTTCTCTTTCTCTCCGGCGAGGTTCGGAATCGGAATATGGCTCCCAGGAGCTCCCGTCGGACTGGCTCGCATAAGACGCATTCCTTGGCCCGCCAATGGAAAACGAAGCGGCGGCGGCGAGACCTGGATCAGATCCACCAGGATATGTTGCCCGAGAACGCGGCGAACCTGCTGCGCCAAGAGCCGGATCCCGACCTGCCTGGCAACGCTCAGCACTACTGCCTGCATTGCGCGTGCGTCAAGAGAGACAGGCGGGGGAGAGGGGCTGGTCTTATTTACTGCGCGTGCGTGGAAGGGCTCCTTTGGTTGCCTTCAAGCCGGCCTTGACTTGGCAACTCCATGCAGTTTTCAAAAGTGCCTCCCCCTTGCCTTCTTCCTGCAGCTGAGAGAGGGGCTGGCCCAAAGTCATGCACTGACTTTGCGCCTAAAATAAGACTAGAATCCTGCTTTCCCTGCACCTAGCCCAACAGACTCTCCACCAACTTACAGCGTGCTTCTTTTTTCTTCTCTTTCCTTAGGCGATACTTTATTGACTTAAAAAGCATGAAGGATCACTTCAGATCAAAAGTTCACAAAAAAAGGTAATGTTTATTTTATATAAATGTGGTGGGAAAGCAGCATGGGCAATATTCTACCCTGGTATCAGTCCATTTTCCTGAACTGGAACTGTTCCTTCTGAATGGCCTATATCTATCATCTATCACATTTATATAGCAAATATATAGTTGAAATGTCTGTCAGTGGCAAAGAAGATGGACTTCTGTTAAGGCTTTGTGTTCTTCATCAACTGGAAGAGGGTTTCTCAACCAGGGTTCCGTGGCACCTTCGGGTTCTGCGGGAGGTCACTAGGTGTTCCCTGGGAGATCACGATTTATTTTAAAAAATATTTCAAATTCAGGCAACTTCACATTAAAGAGGCAAGTTTCATTCTTTAGTTTAAGAACACTGTACGTATAGATACACACACACACACACAGGCCTACCCATGAAACAAATATAATAATTTTGTAACTTCTGGCCTGTATTTGAGTCTGAATGTGCAGGGGGTCCCCGAGGCCTGAAAAATATTTCAAGGGTCAAAAAGTTGAGAAAAACTGAACTGGAATATCAGCATTTGCAAACCTTTTGGATTTGTTTGTGGTTTTTTTGAAAGACTGAAACAGCTGAGTGAGGAACCCTACACCCAGGAGGAAGCTGAGAGAGCTGCAGGAATGGGGTCCTACATTCCTCCCAAGAAAATTGAAGTCCACACACAACCGCTTGATGAGATGGATGAATCCAGCTAAGACGCAAAGACTTCTTTCCCATCTGAAAAATCTGGAGATGACTAAGATAGTGAAGGCATTGGTATAGCTAGGTGGTTTGGAGCATGGTATCTTTAAACTGGTGCTAATTCATGGCAGTAGGATTGGAGTATTAATAACCACTGAAACGTGTATGCAGAGGAGAAAGATGAACCTTCTTGGATGGAAAAAAGAATTTTACCCCCATCCTGTTTGGCATGGATTAGAGTTCAGCAGCAGGTCAGAGGCAGGAGACTTGCTGCTCAGGTGAACTTGCTATGTATTTAATTGATTCTCTTACAATGGTCTTAAACGTTACCATGGATTTTCAGCTTTTTGCTTGGAAACTTCCACTGTTCCAATGAGCCCACTTAATAAATGAGCTGACAATCTGATGGCTAATCCTTGCCTATTTTGCTTTGGGGGTCTGATTTGAATGTGTTGAAGGATATTTTCCCCAAGGAATTCAGTGAAATTTTAGTTTGATTTGGTTTTGTCTTAAGCTCATTTTTAAGTTAATAGTACAGTTTTGTGTGTTTCCTGTTTCTGGGGTGCAGGGGAAGCATGCTGTTGGTCACACGTTCTTTTCAAACCAAACCCAATTCGATTGACTCGGGCTCAAAAGAGGCACCAAAGCACTGGACTCTGGAGAGGTGGTTTTTTATATCACTCTATAAGGGTTGGGGAGGTGTTTTATTCTGAAAGTGAAACTTACAAATATATATATATGTGAGTGTTTTCTATAGCTATTATCTCATCCTATACTTTATTACTAATGATACTATACAATGTTATAATCTTACTATACTACACTCTATATTATTCTATACTATTACTTTTCTACTACTATCACAGGTGTACTATTACTGTTACTTTTCTACTGTTACTAGTATAGAGAAGTGTTTTACCCTTACAGACCCTGGTCAGTCTTTAAACCTTCTTTCTCTCTGGGATTTCTTCTGTTTTTCTTCTTTATTAATGGGCAGCATGTAAAGTGCTTGCACCTTCCCAACATTGTGCTTGGTTTGACTTTGCCTCTCTTCTTTTTCCTCTGGACCTTTCGGTCTCTGTGAAGAGAAAACTTATTTGGCTGCTTTCTCTGTTGCTGCTGCAGAGCTTCCAAAACACACCTCTCCTCTGCCACCTGTTTCAAGTTTGCACCTTTTATAAGCAACTCTGCCATGCTGATGCTGGGGGGAAGGCCCAAATAGGAGGGGAGGGAAGCAGCACAGCACCTGCAATTCTTCCTCAACAGCCTGCTCTTTTATACTGTCCATCACATCTTCCAAATTCAGTGTTGTAATCAAATGCAGAAGCAGGCAAACTGAGATACTTGGAGTTCCGTGTAGCCTTGGGACCACAGGTTACCCACCTTTTCTGTAGAGCTATGTGTTGGTGCATGTGTGTGCAAAACATGTTCTCTTGCACATCTCCCTTTGTTGCTTCTCTCCATGACTTACTAAAACCATTGTTCTAGTAAATTAGTTAGATCCTAGTTTCCACTCCAATCTTTGAAACTGGAGACAATGCAAAGTTTATTTGGAAGTAGGGAGTAAATGAGATCCCCTCCTGGAAATAATTCAACAAGACACAGCATATCATGGCTAGAGATAAGGAGTATAGGATATGTGAGCAAATTTTGGGGTCAGTAGGCTATAATTTAATCATACAAGCAATGCAAGTCTTCTTGTTTTGAATCTTTCTTGTGTCTTGTTCAACAGTGTTGTTGTTACCAGTTGCACCCTTTGATCACCCTTCACCTACACAAAAATCTTTTTCTGCCAAAAGGAAATTTTGTTTTAATTTATGTAACTTTCTCAACTTGGTAATTCTATATGATTTGTTCTTGGAACACTTTCTACCCAAATCCATGTTCTAAGTTTTGTGGAAATGAAGCATTTGGAGAATGTATTTTGAAATTTCTTTTACGAAGAGGAGATATGCAATGCCAACCAGGAGCAGGGAAGATATATTCTGGGATGTACTTGTACATTTTTAATATATTGAGAAGATTTCCTGACTCCAAATGGTTTAATAATAGCAAGTATATTTTCCAAGATGTGGGATGTGATCTGCCATGGCTAAACTTGCCCTTTATAAAGTAGTTCTGTAGTCTACTGATAAATTTGAGAGTTGTATTAAATTTGTCATCCATAACTGACTCACACGAAGCTTTCTCTGGGCAGGTCATCCCAGCCTGTGGCTTAAGAGTTGCACTAAATAATTGTCTGTATTTTTCAGTCAGCATTTCATATCCAGCTTCCACTGCCTTGATTTTACAACTGGTAAAATCTTGGGATTTGTAAAGAAATTTAGAACTGATTTTGTGCCAGGTATGAGAGTGCCATTAATGAGCAAACCATTAAGGAGGGACTTGGAGATTAAAACTTCAGAAACTGAAGAAAGGATGAGAAGAAACTCAGCCCCACCTTGATTTTGTTTGGTGTAAGACAGAGAAATACTTGGACAGGCTTTCAAGATTCCATGAATTCTCTGCTTCTTAACCAGTCCTACATCAAAGAGCTAACAGCATCCAAGGAAAGATTCCACACATCTGAAGCATCCTCCCTTTCCCCAGGATATTCTTTTCATTCCTATTCTAGGCCATGTGGAAATATCCTTGCAATCTTGTCAACAATTCTTGTGCTTGTTGTATTGCAATGGCTGTTAATAAATACAGACTATTTTCTAGTGTGGCATGTTGAGCACTAAGATGGTTTTCAAATGACACAAAGCCAAAGGAATGGATTTGCACATCAAGCTAAGCCAAAAACAAACCAGATTATAGTTTAGATCACATCTCACATTTCTATTGAACGGGGAAATTGTTCCATTAGAATATTTAGATGATCTAAGCAGCACACTGGGAATAGAATTAATCCCTTGATACATTAGTCAAACATATCCCAGGATGTGCATTTAGTTGTTGACATCTGCTGACTCAGGCATATAATTAGCTCTGAATCAGCAGCGCTAAAGGCTTTTGCTTGGGAAGATGAAAGAAATGTTTTTAATCATCACTGCAGGCTCCTTCCACTGTGATAGAGACAGTGCTAAATTGAATTTTGGTTATTGCTTCCAATGATGAATTCTGTTATCCCCCTCTATACTCCTAAGGTTCTGCATTTTTAAATTTCCTAGTCCTCATGGTTAGGAGATGTTATTTCAGAGATGAAGGTCATTGTTATTGATAGTCGAAACAACCAAACACACCACAGTGAGTATTAAGATTGATTTAAGGATTAGCTGGGACGCGGTGGCGCTGCGGGTTAAACCGCTGAGCTGCTGAGCTTGCCGATCGGAAGGTTGGTTCGAATCCGCGTGACGGGGTGAGCTCCCGTTGCTAGTCCCAGCTCCTGCCAACCTAGCAGTTCAAAAACATGCAAATGTGAGAAGATTAATAGGCACCGCTTTGGCGGGCAGGTAATGGCGTTCCGTGTAGTCATGCCGGCCACATGACCACGGAAGTGTCTACGGACAAACGCTGGCTCTTCGGCTTTGAAATGGAGATGAGCAGCGTGGGACACAACTGGACTTAATGTCAAGGGAAACCTTTAAAAGGATTAGCAATGTGGTACCTATGAGGGCATCTTTTGCCCACCCCTACCACCAAATGCTACTTGCAACCCCCTTAAATTGAGTGAATGGATAAATAAAATTGAAAATGGCCTTATCTTGCAAAATCACAATGCTCTCAGATGAATACATCAAAATCTTGCATGAGATCCTTGGGTGAGATTTTGTAACCCTAAATGTGGGTTAAGAGTGCACAATTATATTCACATAACATGCTATGCCCAAACCAACCCTTTATGGCTTACCACGATGACACAACATGCTAAGACAAATCTATGTAAATTTCTTTATCTGGCATTTGCAGGAACCCAATTTATGAGCACAGCTTTTCCCTTGAAGGCTGCTGCACACTGACCTATAACAAGCCCCCCCTCTTTTTTTTAACCAAATGAGAATTAATCTATTAGAGGCTGCCTGGGAAGTAAGGCTGAAACAAGCAGTGGGAGGGGGCAGGCCAAAGCGTATTTGGGGATCTCCATTCTGTTTTACAAAGCTCTCATTACAAGAGACGGGAGCTTAATCTGATCTCCTGCAGAGGAAATGTAGAAGTAAATTAACAGACCACATAACATTAAGAACAGGGCAGCATGAGGCACCCAGCTAGGTGGTAGCACCGAAGCTTGGTTGTTCTCGAACAGCTAAGGGTTTGACCTGGTTAGTACTTGGAGAGAAATCCACCAGGAAACCCCAGGGTTGCTGGCCAGTCTGAGAATTCAGCAAGATACTGCAAAAAGAAGGCAGTTAGCAAACCCCTCCTGTAATGCTCCCCAGAAAGCTATGACTATAAAGTAATCAAGAATCAAGTTTGAAGCAAAACATTGTTTTCTTTTTCAGTAGGATGCAGTCTTAAGGCTACAGATTTGACCAGCCATGTACAAATGCTGGGTATGATCTACGCAGATTTTACTGGGCATGTTCCCTGTTGTGGGGTTGGGGGCCAAACAGGCAATTATAGCATGCTCTAAATGCTGGTGTTTATACTGCAGTTGTCAGATTAATGCAAAATGGAGCTCTTGGAATGTAACACTCAAAACATCATTTGCTCTTGATTTTTGTTTTTAGAACGTAGTTTGGCGTGAACTCAGAAAACAATGGCGTTCCAGTTTTCCACTGCACGTAGCTTTTGCTCCGAGTAAAATATTTAGCATTTAGCTGTACAACAGAACCCAGCACCCTGTATAAAGCATGCAAAATTACATAACCCTTCTTCTCATAAACATTTCTTGTTTTATTAGACATCATTCTTTTTTTGTGAGTCATGAATTGAGATAGGCAAGGAATTATACAAGACAGAGAATCCCTGGTGGTAGCCTCTGCTTTCAAATATTTTATTAGGCATTTCAAACATTACTTTGTACTCACATAAGCTAGAAAATCTATTTTAAAAATAGCTTTTAACAACTGCAATTCTTAGGTACATGAATCCAGCCTGGAACAAAGGACATTAACTTTTGAGAGGTGCCAAACAGCTATCCCCAAGTGACACAGAATATTTAAAACAGATTTTGTGTAGGGGGTAGAGACCCCTTACTGCAAAACAGGTGCAAAATGCTTCATCTCAATATTACTGACATTAGGTGCAGTAAGTGAGCTGAACAGATGTGGCTGTAGATTCTTGGGAATCTTGACGTGTTTAGTAGGAACCTGAGATGGAAAGGTATCACAGAAGATCCTGCATGAAAGTGTTTAGGAAGGAATCATAACTTCAATGAGAAAGCAATTGCTTTGCCTGCAAAGGAGACAGATTGATCCCCAGCAGTTCCTACTGAAAAGTAGCCGATCACTGGCGATAGAAACCTCTGCATAAGTTTTGGAAAAATCTTTGGCATGGCTGGACCAATTGGATCATAGCTGACCTAGGATGTGGTTGTCCTGATAGGTTCCCCATGGGAGTGTTTATTACTCCTTATAGGAGGAGAAATATACAGCCACCCAACCTTACATTCTTTTTTTTTCCCCGTTAATGCATTGTTCTAATGGAAAAAGAATATTCTCCCAAATCCCCAGTCTTCGTTCTAAGCACTAGTTTAACATTATGTAGGTCACAGATGTCTGGACACATGTTCTCTTATGTAATGATGGCAGTCTGCAGCTTCCCATATAGCAGCTTTTCTGCCCAAAGGCACAGGAAGAAATGTCCGTTACACAATTGCTTGCTCTGGCACTATAACTCTCTTTCCCTTCTCCCCAACTTCCCCGCTCCCACCATTGTAAATTAGAAAGAAGGGAATGGCCCATTGGAAACCCCTTTCTTTAAAACCCCCAAAGTCATTGTCCTTGGAGTTCTCCGTTCCCATCTGTAACATGGAAGCCAGGTTTTATTTGATTTTGTTTTCTAATTGTCCCTCTTTCCCCCTCCTTTCCTCATCAGTTCTCATTGGATGATGTTTCACAACCTTCTGCCTTTCAAGTGGGCTAGACACGTTGGCTAGGAAATGAAGAAAGATGGACTTAGAGGGCAACAGGTCAAGTAAGGCCACCTCCAAACAATCTCAAGGGAAGCCCAAAAGCACAGTTGTGGCCAGGCTGCCATTCGCAGGGCAGAGAAGTAGTTCTCAATCCACCTATTGAAGACTAATGCAGTAAAGCAGCAACATGACATAGTGTGTCTGAATCGCTGCTTAGAAAGAGTTTAATGAAGCAGTCACTATATTGTGCTGGAATAAGATGCCCATGCTATCTGGAGGAATGGGGAATCTGAGCTGGGAGCTCATTACAAGCACATACTGTATGGGAAAGTGGTTTGCTTCTTAAGGGCTTCCTGTTCCCACAAGAGGTGTCCAAGGGGTTGGTCGAAACGTCAAGCAGGTGGCTGTGACTCTCAAAGCCCTGCCCCCTTTTTTATGAGTATTGCACCTTCAGTACATGTAAAAAAGGAGCAGGGCTTAGATTGCACAATCACCATCTTGACCTTTTTGACTCCCCTCCCCCATAGATATCCTAACTTCCATCCTTCACCAGAAATACAAAATGAAGTCCCCCAAATTTGACCATGCCTTCCAGTGACTTGACTTCATAGCCTTCCAGGAATGAGTTGCAGACCCTACCTCAGAAAGTGGTCCTCCCTTGAAATAAGGTTATCCATCCCTAAAAGTCATGGAGAAGCCTGACGAGGTGATGTAGACAACAAGCTCACATAGAGGCTTTGGGATGCCAGTACCAATGCGGGACAGGATCAGCCTCCTAAAGGGATCTGCAAGAGTCCTTCATCCATCTACCCCTCCTCTGTCAGTGTCAGACTATTTCTGTGGTATGTTGACCTCCCATAATCTGAAGATCTTTCTTCTCCTCTTTGCTAGACTCACACAAACTCTAAATCCTAACTCCAGATTAATGAACAACAGTTCCAGTGTTCATATGGTCTGCTGTGCCCAAACAAAATGACATCTATGGAGTAATATGATGTTTGTTCATGCAACATGCTAAGGCAATAACTGGGTTTCTGCAGGATGCTTGAACCACAAGCTACTCAACTCCGTTTCATCCATCCTGTTGTACAGACCAGATTTTGTTTGTTTGTTTTAATGTTGCCTATGGATTAGGTTACCTGAAAAGTGACACAGCCAGACAAAAAGCTCTTTATGAGCCAAGGGAGCAATGTGAGAACCTTGCGATCCAACCAGATCTTCAGACAAGGTGGCAGCCAAGACGGTTGTGTGAAACCCTCCAGCCTTGATGGTGATGACCCCACTGAAGGGGAACGGGGTATGTTTGAAAACATCTGGGTCTACCCTTTTAGGTGAGAAAAGCCAGGTAAGCACAGATGAAAAGAGTACCAAGAACCAGCCTTCCATTACAGGAGGAGAACATAGAGGGCAATGCTCACTGTAATGCGAGTGACTAAACGCTGCATACAAACTCCACCAGAAATATGTTGCTGAGTCCACACAATGAATGCCGGAGATTCCAGCCTTTCCTCCTTTCCACCATCTTCTGTGGTCTGGCTCACTCCTGTTTGGTAGCTGGGTCTAAAGGTTCTGGGGGAGGCTTGATCCCTTCAGCCAGCTGCCGGACACTGTAGTAAGAAAGGCTCAATCCCATAATTGCTAAGAGCAGGGCCAAGTGATTCACCAGCCGATCTTCAGACTCCAACTCAGATCCGCTGGCCAGCTGCATCTATACGAAAGTACATTAATGGAAAGTACATCAAAATTTAAAAATGGAGGAAGGCAACTGTTTGGGGGTGAACTTACTTGACACACCAAAGCACATTTTGGGTTTTAAGAAAGCACATGATAGGCACAGTCTTCCAAGAGCTGTCATGGTGGGCCATGTGTGTGTGTGCGCAAGTGCACACCTTCATAGTGTTGACTCCTGGTGAATGCCTGGACTAGTCACTGCAGTTTTGGGAAGTGGTTTGCCCTTGCCTCCTTCCTAGGGCTGAGAGAGAGGGAGTGGCCCAAGGTCACCCAACTGGCTTTGTGCCCAAGGCAGGACTAGAACTCATGGTCTCCTGGTTTCTAGCCTGGTGCCTTAAACCATTACACCAAACTAGTATGTCCAGTGACAAGCCATCTGTTAACCACTAGACAAAATAGACCTCTGGGTGCTTTCTTCCATCTCTGAATGGGTCCCACTGGGTTATTGTAAAGAAATGTTCTGCTAGAGGCTGGTGGTGCTTTGCTTTCATACCCCTGGGTTTTGAGACAAGGCTGAGGACTGTATGGGACCACTGTGTCCTATGTTGACTCTTAAGGGTTTCAGGCATAATAAGCCTTTTTCCTTTTACCACCAGGAGATGCCAGGGAGTGAACTTGTGGGCTTTTGCAAGCAAGTCCTCTACCCCCTGGGCTATAGCTCCATAGTGTTTCCTAGCCAATTTCCAGTGGCTATCATTTGAAAGTAAGGAAACATCCATTGTTTATCATGCTGCTTGATCTAACGCAACACAGAAACAAATGACATTTGCTGGCACAGAGTTGGCTCTGAAGAAATGGATGCAGGTTGAACACAAGCACACAGAGCAGACCAATGTTAATGAGAAGAGAACTTGGGATTACAGGAAGCAATTTTCATATGTGATGGGCTTCTTCCTCCTTCTCTATATGATTTGTATTTTAGATGGTTTTATTAGCCTGAGTGTCCTCATCAGGATGAAGAATTACAATTGGCCACCACACACTTGCTATTAGGAAGGTGGGATGGACTTCTGTACCGTTCAGCTTTGCCCAGATTCTCAAAGCAGGGTGAACCTTCATACAGATTTTTCAGGCATGTTTCTTTTACATCCACTTTACTGTACTTAATCAGCACTTCCTTGCAAGCAAGTATTCCCACTGTAATAGGGATGTGTACATTATTTTCACCAACAGAAAAATTGGGGGATGCAATGAATGATTTTTGGTTTGCCAAACTGCATTCAAAAGTCTTGAAAAGTGCAACAAATCATGAGGAATAATTGCCTTCCAAATTGCATAAAGTTTCAGCAGTTGTGATTTTAGTAGCTTTAAATTAAAATACAAACAGGCCAGTTTTGCCTCCTCCTTATTAGGAAAGATGTTTTACTGTACTTAGGAGGACCTGCTTGTAAGAAAACACACTCAGGTTTGTGTTGTACACTGACTTTCTTCTGCAAGGGTCAATGGGATCCAATGCCTTTCCTGCTGTAGCGCCCGCCCTGTGGAACATTCTCCCTCCATTGATCAGGATGGCCCCAACCCTGGTGGCCTTTCATAGGGTCCTAAAGACCTGGCTCTGGGCCTGGCCGTGGGGCCCCAAGTGTGTTCAGGGACCTGCTTCTTGCTTGTATTACTGCTTATGAGATATGACATTTCCTTGGTTGCTGTGTATTTTAATTTCTGTATTGTTGCAATCGTTTTTACTTTATTTTAACTTTTACCACCCAGAGTCACTTGTTGAGATGGGCAGCCATACAGATTGAATGAATTAATGAATCAGTGAATGGAATGGAATGTATAATATATGTTTGTTTTTCCAGGCCATTCCAAATCTGGCTGTAATCCACAGGGCCACAACTAGGGTCTGTGTCACCTGGGGCAAACATGGATTCTGCGCCCATTTTGGCACCCCCCAGCACTCATTTTGCCCCCCCCCCAGCGCTCATTTTGGTGCCCCATCAACACGGCACCCAGGGCACATACCCCGGTTGCCCCCCCTAGTTGCGGCCCTGGTAATCCAACACAACTGAAGGAAGGGCATCCAGTTACAAAGGCAAGAATAGCATAAACTGACCCCCTATAGTTGCAGGGGATATGCAGGGTATGGCCCACCAAGTCAAGATGGCTGCCATGACAGCACGATGGATATAAAAGACAGGCAGAGCTTTGATCTCGTTGTGGCCATCATCTTGACTTTTTTGAGCACACTCTGCAGACACCCCTGTAGGCATCTTCACAAAAGAGGACACACAGACATACCCATGTAGAAATGATTTAAATAACTGAAAGAAAAACCATTACACTTCCTAGTAGAAAGACAAGGACCAGGTGTCCTGCATCCCTGCTCAGTCCTGACCCCGGTACTGATATGTCTGGATAGTCATGGCTGAACCTCTGCTCTGCTTATCTTCAAACTAGACTTGGATTTGACCAGCCCTTTAAATAGGGAATTCCATCAAATAGCAAAGGGTCTTCGGTAAAATAACACATACTGGCACATAGCAGGTTCCATAACAAAATGTTGCAGTGTAGAGAACTCCCTGTTCTAAATTCCAGGCATTCCATTCCATCGCCTCTTTTCATGAGATTTTCATTCCACTTTCAGATGTCAACCTTCCTTAGCCACCAAGTCATCACTGGACTGTTCCCCCCCACCCCGAGCCGTATTTAAGATTTTTTTTTCCTAAGCAAGCACTTAACAAGGTTTGCACTTCTACAAACCTTGGTCTTTCCCTAGATCTGAAGACTTTCCTCTTGTTAATGGATCTTTTAGGCTACAGTAGGATCTGTCCTTACAGCCTGGATATTAGATAAAAAGGGAATCCTACCTATTTTTTTCTTTGTTCTCTTTTCCTGGATTGCTGAGCTCCTTCTGACTTGCAATCTCAGTTATTGAATATATTATTCAGAACTTTCCAGCAAGATCATTCCTGTCTGTTATCCGTCTGTCTGTCATTCTGGTGTCTAATAGAGGAGGAAACTCTGCTTACCTGCAACAGTCGGAAGTATCCTGGGGTCAGATGTCGAAGGCGGAAGATCATAGCAGAGGAAGAGAGAGAGATGTCCTCTTCCCAACTCTCTTCTTGTGGGTTTTCTAGTTATTTAGGCAGAATCAAGCTGTCGGAAGAAAGGGGAGAAGCTTAGGACATGGCAGGAAGAAGAGAGCTGCACAGAACATTCTTTGATATCTGATAGCGAAATGGTCTGCAGGACTTGTTTGTAGACCACTGTTCTGGTGACCCCAAACTTCTTCTTGCAAAGACGTGGCACTAATTACACGGGTTATTGTTTGAATTGCTCATTAAATTAATGAGCATCTCGGGCTCGTCCTTGTCTGCAACAGGGCAACTCCCTGAAATGTATGGTATGTGGAATGCCGCCATCACTCTCTCTGATGGAACACCCCTGGTTCCCCATCGTTTCCAACCAACTTCAGCATTTTCCAACCTGCTTCCTTCTCTCTCTTCATTTCTTCCTCCGAGGCTAAGGCGATGGACATAAATGCACGTACCGCTTATGGGGTTCAAGATCCTGGTCCTTGCGTATCATCAGCAGTATCGCTGGGTGTCTGCGTGAGAGAGATTTTTTTCATCTTGCCCTCCTCCCTTCCTGCCCAATGATGAGCCTGCCACTGCTTGCCTTAGAAGCAGCTGTCACAAAGACTCAGCGCTTCCTGCTCCGCTGACCGCACGCTATCCACATGTCAAGAGGAAGGTTTTCTCTGGCTTTTATTGGGGAAACAAAATTTGGGAGCAATTTACATCATGAGAACCTCAATCTGTGAGAGCCAACTTCCATTGTGATGTTGCAAAAGAAGCCTCCATAGGAGAACAGGGCATTCGAGATCACAGAGGACAATCCACTACTCAAGGGTCTTTCAGTCCAAGTCCACTATAAACATATGGGAGAATCATGACTTTCCTGATGATGTTGGACTTCCAGTTCCCATCAGCCCAATCAACCAGACTAATGGTTGGGTATGGTGGGAGCTGAAGTCCAACAACTGAAATCCAACTGCTGAAGTTCATTTGGAGGTCCACCATGGTGAGCAGTATTGTATTTCTATTAAATGATTACAGTATTTCTAGATATGCAACTCTATGTAAGATATGCAAATATTAATTATATGACCAGATGCAAAAAAAAAATTAAAAATTAAAAAAGTGAAAAGAATTTTTCCCAAATATCACCAAAAAAAAGCATTTGAAAAACATCATCAAGTACTTTTCAAAAACAACCAATAATTTCAGAGTGAATCAGGGAAGGAAGTTGGTTCAGCAGCTACAAGTTTTCTAGAAGAAAATTTCCCCATTTCTCCTTCCAAACATGGGTCTCCTACTTGCTATCTGGATAGCTCGGACTCAATTTCATGGCAACATGTCTGGATTAGGTTCTCATGAAACGTTAAGGCATAATTTTGTTGGGTTTGGCTAATGCAGTCCCCACCCAGTCCTTGTGCTCAGCAAACATTGATTTATTGCTTATCGTGCAAATTCAGCTAACTGTGGTGTATTCAACAAACCAGGCATAAGCATGGGGTGTAATCCTAGACGGAACATCCTCTGGTTGCTTTCTATCAACTTTTGGTCCTTTCTCCTATAGCAGGGCCTTTCCTTTCCTTTCCTTTCCTTTCCTTTCCTTTCCTTTCCTTTCCTTTCCTTTCCTTTCCTTTCCTTTCCTTTCCTTTCCTTTCCTCTTAAGCTTTTAACAAATTTTTAAGAAAGTTACACCAGAATAAAGATACGCAGTTCGAAAACATGCCAATGTGAGTAGATTAATAGGTACCGCTTCGGCGGGCAGGTAACGGCATTCCGTGTAGTCATGCCGGCCACATGACCACGGAAGTGTCTACGGACAAATGCCGGCTCTTCGGCTTTGAAACGGAGATGAGCAGCGCCCCCTAGAGTCGGACACGACTGGACTTAATGTCAAGGGAAACCTTTACCTTTACCTTTTAGAAACATTACAGAAAAAGTTTTAAGCAATGCATTCTCCATTTGTTTCCACGACCACTAACCACAACCTAAGTATTTATATTTTATACTGAAGGTTATTGCTCGTATCTGTTTTAAGTGATGTCGTCTGTTATTTTTAATTTATCTCATAATTTTTTCCCTAGAAACCACATTCCAATGTCTAAAGTTACCTTGTCGTGATGTGTAGTGTATAAGGGAGCCATTACCGCTTAACTTTGGCTGGACTTCCACAGTATTATGGATACATACTGTTACTTTTACCATTGCTGCATATTCTCCCTTTTTGGTCTCCCCGTCTTGTATCATTGGCAAAATTTCTCTTTTCCAATGTTGTGTCCAGTTTGTTCTTGCAGCTGTCAGCATGTATCTTGGTAAATTGGGATATTTTTCATTTATATTTTCTGAAATTATAACTAATAAAAAAGTTTGTGGTTTCAGTTCAAAGTTTATTTTTAGAATTTTCTGAATATTTTAATGTATTTCTTTCCAGTACTTTTGAGCTTCTTTTACATCACTACCACCTATGATAAAATGTTACTTTTTTGTTGTAGCATTTCCAACGTTTATTGTTATATGTATACATAACAGCAATTGTTGTTATCTATGTAATTATATAATTAGTGAGGTGGCTCCCTTATTTTTAACATCCTTTTATTTTTTTAGTTTGGTGTTTATTTTTTAGTGTATTTATTGACTGTTTTAAATTTTGTTGTATGCCACCCAGAGTCGCTTGTTGCAAGATGGGCAGCTATATAAACTGGTTTAGTAAATAAATAAATATATGATTTGTTTATCTTGGTAATTATTGATGGAGTTCTATTCTATCTATAACACATTTTATACCAATTTTCCTTTAAATTGTAACTTGGAGTAAATTTTATTGATTTTTTCCCCCATAGTATTTCCCATTGTTGTGCTCTGATTACTTCTCTGTTTGGCATCAGCTTTATCAAACAAATTTTGATTTGTTCCATCTTCATGTCATATTTCAATAACCATTTGCAGATACGCCCTAATAAGCAATCTTGGTTTTGTATAAGTATTCCAAATTCTGTCATCCTTCTCAAAGTCCCTCTTTTCTTGAGATCAATTTTTATTCTTCTAGCAGTTTGTAACTGCTGTACATCAAGGTAAATTCCTACCTTCACAAAGCAGTTCTTGCTGTGTCTTTAATCTGTTTTCTGAGTCTCGATGTACCATACTGGCATAAGTGATTACATTTTTCTTGCTGTAGTTATCCTTGAAATAAAAGGCATTTGCTGGTGAGGCTAATGGTGAGGTTGCTGGCCTTATTCTTGTTTTTAAATGACTCCATATTTTTGACAAACGTTTATATGTAATACTTTATGTCCTTTCAAATTCTTTTTTTCCTTTCCTTTCCTTTCCTTTCCTTTCCTTTCCTTTCCTTTCCTTTCCTTTCCTTTCCTTTCCTTTCCTTTCCTTTCCTTTCCTTTCCTTTCCTTTCCTTCCCTTCCCTTCCCTTCCCTTCCCTTCCCTTTCCAGACTGAGACCAGCACTACATCTCGTACCACTGAATCCCCAAGTTTAATTATGTGCAGGAACGTAGATATTTCTTCTATTATCTATCCTGATCTTCCCACTGTTCAGCTTCACTGGTTTAGTATGATGTGAAATGGAGAAAGCCTTTTTTCCATCCATATCATGCATTATTTATCCCTCCATCATATCTCCTCCTCTTTGTCTTTTTATTTCTGATTTAGCAATTGTTATAAGGCAGTGGCTCCTAATTTTTCCTTTATGTGGATCACAAGATTATCATTGGAAGCTTTTGAAGACCACAGCATAAGCTAGAGTTTGGCGATGGGTCATCTGCAGATACCATAGTACATAGGGTACTATGTACATAGTACTATGTACATTTGGTAGTACATATGGTATCTCCATCCCTAATGGTATCTACAGGTTCCCAAAATGAAATGGAGCTATCTAAAGTATTTAATAAAAGGGCCAAAATCTTTCAAGTTAGCCATTGCAAGAGATGTTGATGTTCCCATCTAAAATCTTGGGAGGGTTGTGAAGGTTGCCAATATATTGTCTGATCTGGTGATTTCTTATAATTTGAACTATAGTAGATGTATAAAGGTGCCAGCTATACTATCCTCATATGATTTCTGGGCCACAATTGGGAATCCTTGCTATAAAGTGTTCTCATATGATACAGCAAATTGCTCCAGCTCCACCTCTTGATCATTCTCTTTGCTTCCCCCCCCCCCGCCACTTTTTCAATCATCTTCAATCCTCAGAGGTTCTTAACCTCTAGATCAGTGTTTCTCAAGCGTGGCAACTTTAAGACGTGTGGACTTCAACTGCCAGAATTCCCCAGCCAACTGCTCTGGTTTCATATGTCCCTATCCTACCAAGCACGAGCTTGGGGTAATCATTTTTTTGTGAATTCTGGTGCGAAAAGATCACTTTCCCAGAGTGATAGGTCAATCAAATGTGATTCTTTCCCCAATTTTGCGTCTCTCCAAGTTGCTGCCCCTTGCTGTAGTTCACTTCTGTTAGCTGAATCAAATCCTTGGGCTCAAAATGCTTGGAATTGTAAAAGCATGCCTTGAACAAACGGGTGTAATTTGAAATTACAGAGATAGATTCCCCCAGGTGTGAAGACAGTCTGCTCTGCTCTGTGTATGCAGGAGAGAGAGCAGAGTGTTGTCTTTCTCAACCCCACCCATCCAAGCCAGTTAAATAATTAAAACTGCAAAGCTTTATTAGTTTGTATTAATTTATTTTTGGTGGCTTCTAATATTGTACAGAGTCTCTCCGGTTCCTGTAGGGTTTAATGTTGTGTACAGTCCTCCAAAATGGATTAATTAAAAAACAGCATTAAGTATGTTGTGTGAATCCAACTTTTAAAAATGACAGGAAAGTCAGAATGTCTTGTCTTTGTGGTCTAAATTATCTCTGAAGGATGCTATCTGAGGAAGGAGCTGAATTATTCTAAAAATTTCAAATATTTATTCCTGTAGAATTCTTCAAGTCACGAAAGCTTCCCCTGCATTCAGCTTCCCTATCTTTCTTTACATTTGTATTACACACTTCTAAGTTTCTGAAATGTGTACAAAAGTTTCAGCTTTGCTTGTGGGTGTTCTTGATTCACTTCTAAACTGATAGGCACACAATTCCTGAAGTGGTTATTAAGGATCTCACCTTGTCCTAAAATTATCCTGTAACAGATCCATGCCCAAGCGGAGATGGCTATGCATGTGTCAGATGTGGCATTCTTTTCTATTTTTTTTTCTTTTTTTATTAATTAGTAATTGTTCAAGATATAATTAAGACACATAATGTAGAATACAAGACCGACAGAATACAAGTCTAAAAAAGACACAGGAAAAGCTTACTAAATGTTTAATTAATAGTAAGGGATTAACTTTTCTAGTTTTTCTATGTCCCTCTAGTGGTGGTGAACATTCACATCAGCATTTCCCAAACAAGATCCTCTGTTTTTCATGCATATGTCACTGAGCCAATGCTTGGTCAGGCATTCTGAAAGCTGTAGTCCTGACAGGACTATAAATATTTATATTGGCCACAAGTAATGTATTGACAATAACTTAGTGTGCAAATATTTTTCTTTTAAAAATATTAACATGTGCATGCCTGCAGCTTTGAAATAGGAGCTGCACAGGATCGTCTCCTGTCAGACTCATGAGTTTCTATTAGAGTGGCTAAAACCCCAATATTGTAGTGCCTTGACAATGATGCATAATAATCTCTCCACTATGATGTGAGCACTCTGGAATGCAGCATTCTCTCTTATGCTGTGGAACAGTACTTGCTAACAATACTTTCCTGCTGACTTGCATTTTGTACTGGCTAGATTTCATGTGTGCATGCACACACACATGTAACATTAAAACAGCCTACAAACTGTGCTATTTCCTATTTTTTTAAAAATGAATTTTATAGGGATCATGCATATATTTATACAGCATTCTTGGTATATGTATTGGATTTTGGAGAAGAACATAACAAGTGAGTAACCCTATGGGTTCTTAAATTTTCCTGGATTGATGGGCCATTCAAAGCAGCATGGAAAAACCAGCATCATGTACGTTTCTCTTTTCACTTCATTGGAAGGACACTATAAATGATTCAGAGTAGAGGTGGGCACCCTATTTGTGGTCACAGATCTCATGATAGAAAGCTACCAAATCTGGTCTGCAGAAATCCAGAGGAGCATTAGATGACAGCAAAGAAATACAGCAACACTTTGCTGCTATCTAGTGTTCATCTCAATTTTTGCAGCCCAGTCGCAGGAAAGGCAGGAGGACTTCAGCAGATGTGCAGAGAGCTACAGAGATGACCTTGGAGACACAAAACAGAGGCGATTGCAGCAACACACATAAAAACAGGCTTTAATCCTGGGAAACTAAACATTAGGAAGAAACTCAGACTGGCTCCACCCTAATTCCCTGGGGGATAAGAGGGAGAGAAGGAAAAACATAGGCTTTCAAGATCCTGTTACTACACCTAGATCACAATTTCTCAACCTTAGCCATTTTAAGATGGGTGGACTTCAACTCACAGAATTCTGGGAGTTGAAGTCCACCCATCTTAAAGTTCCCAAGGTTGAGAAACACTGACCTAGATGAATAAATATAGTTTTAATCAAATCTGAAGTGTCAGTTTCCTGGTCTGGCCTGCCTCAAAAGGCTGACAACCTAGAATTGTCTGATTTTTTTTTTCTTCCTCTCCTGGGGTTTGGCATTTATTTATTTATTGCAGGAGGAAGGTTCTTTTTATACTGCATCAAATGTGTTTTAGGGTGCAGACCACATTTTGCAACAGGATCATGTGACTGGATTTCTGGGATTTCTGGAATTATAGGAAGTTAAAAATAAAAACTAAAACTAAAAAAAAATTATAAGTTTCCAGAAGCCCAAACTCACTCTTCTGGCTGCCGAACTAGCCTAAATTTATTAGAAGTTCAACTCCTTGAACTCAGAGCTGCATCGTCTGAACAGACCTGGGAAGACTGTGAAAACTGTGCTGTGATTATTAGGGAAGATCCCAATCGGAAGGCGGCCGAGAGACCCCCGACCCCCCAAAAAATCCCCGAAGCGCTTTTCTGCTCCCGGCCGGGGAATTTCCCTCCCTCTTGAAGCGCGCTTAGGATCGCCGCCCGAGCCTGCCAGACCTCCGGGCGATGAATGGCCCTGGCCCTTTAAAGTTGAGCGAGTGGCTTTCTCAGTTGAAGCCCAGCAAGGTTCGGGTGAGGCGGGCGTTGGGGAAAATAAAGGAAGGGGATCACCTGAGCGACCTCGAATTATCCGCATTTGCTTGCTGGCGAAGGAGGGCTTCATATAAAGGGGGCAAATGCCCCCGCCCAACTAAGTGACATCTCCAGTCCAGCTTTTTTTTCCCTCTCTCTTTCAAGAGCGAGAGAAGTGGGCGGATGTTTCCCGTGATCGACAGGAGGCCGGGCCAACCAGCCGGCCAGCTGACGACTACCTGTTGGAACGTGCAGGTTAGGCTCGGGCGCTCGCCCCGGTTCTCCTAACGCGGAAGCCTCTCCCGGAACAGAAGGGTCCCCAAAGGGAGGGGCCAGGCCCGGGGCCCGACCATGGAGCCTGTCTCTCTCTGGAGTCCCCAGACGGTGGCTGCTTGGATCCGAGGTAGGGGGCAGCGGCGGCAGGACCTGGCGATCTTTGCGGGGAGGGTTAAGATTCTGTGGCTGTGTTTGGACGGGATCGGCTCCGCCCGCCCGCTCACCGACTGCGGACGGAGTTGTGGGGGGTCTGTGGCTAACCCACTGCTGCCCCCAGGTGAGAACTGCCCACCTGCCAGGGGCGGGGCGGCAGTCGGAGAGGAGCCAGGTGCCCCTGCATTCCTGCGAAGGGCAAGGTTGGCCCTGCCCGACTGGGTTTACTGAAGGAAGGGCTGTCACTGTCCAAACGCAGCTGAAGTTTCCAGGTATTGATGGGATGTGAGGGCTGGGGGGGGGGGGGGGAGAGGAGCTTTAGCCAAGAATTTGGCAGTGACAGGCACCCCTCCACATCCCTTGTCCCCTTTCAGCTCCATCAACACAGTGGTGCTCTCTGAGGACTTCTGCGGCAGAACTGGAGAAGAAAGTTAGGGCAGACACTTTGAAGTTACCTTTCTTGGAAGGCATGACTCTAAATCCCCAAGATGTTAGATTTCATGGAACGATGAGCTCTAAGTGGCCTGGCGAGGGTTGATGCTTGCTCCCTTGAAAATAGATCAGGCCAGTTCTTGGCAGCCCAGAGATTCATCTGTTTTCCTGATCATCTGCCCAATAAGAAGGAGGCCCTAAATGCATCTTGGAGGAGGACAATGAAAGGGAAAGGTACCACATGTTCTCTGAGATGCTTCAATTCACAAGGGAGCAAAGCACAGCAGAGAACAAAGATACTATACCCTCCCTTCTGGCTCCCACCCCACCCCATACCCTTCTAGTATTGAATCAGGACTGGGGAGACCCAGATTCAAGCAGTCACTCTGCAGTTGCCATCTGTCAACCTAACTTACCTTGTAGTATTGTTTGGAAGACAAAATATATCTCCCGTGAGCATTCAAAGGAAAGGATATAAACATAATACCTAGGGGTATGTATATACAGCACGGGTGTGTATATACTTTTGGCATGTCGCTAGCTGGCTTCTGTATTATATTTCATCCACCACTTTCCACCATCCTCTGACAGTTTCTGTGTGCTGTTATTTACTGACAGTCATTCTCTGCTATCTTTCAAGGCAGAAAGCTCACACACACACACACATCCATGGCTCAGCCACAAACTCAGCTAATTTAAAACTGCAGATCTTAACCCAGCGATCTAAATCAGCAGAGGCTTTAGAAGAGAGGAGCCCAATAAACAACGATAAAAACAATTGGGTTGCTCTGGCTAATAATAGAATGGAGACTGGCCCTCAAAAAGCTTGTTCTTATTCTGCCCCTCTGTCTAATGGATCCTGGTGCTGGGCAGTGAATGGGCCTTCATACAGCTGTTACAATTAAGATAGGCTCATGGAATTGCAGATGGTCTTTCAAAGAGTTGTGCTGTCTGCAGGGAGTGGTCAAAAAAGTCAAGGTGGCCGCCACGGCGGTGCAATCAAAGTTTTTATGGGTACATATAAATGGGAGGAGCTTCAACTGCACCATCGTGGCCACCATCTTGACTTTTTTGACCACACCCCGTGAACATCTCTGAGCAGTCTATTGGCATTTTCAAGGATAGAAATGACAGATGATGGCAGCAGCTGAAGAAGGAAACTCATGTGTGCCAATCCTAACCGAAGACAGTACCAGTGGATGACTGGTGGGGTGGACAATTTATGGTCCTCTGGATACTGATGATCTACAGTTCTCAGCCTGATTCACATTGGTCTTGCTGCCTGCTGCTGGAGTTCAGCAATCCTGAAGGGCTTCTAAACCTGACTCTTGGATATGCCACTTGCTTCGTATTAAATCAAATGTTGGTTTATCAAGCATCATGCTCTCTGGTATAACTAGCAGAGTTCTGTTCATCTGCTCTCTTATCCTTTTTCCAAATTAGAAACGGCAGTGATGAAAAAACTTGGGGCAATCTTTCTGTTGGCCATGTAGGAAAAATCATGCCCACGAGTCTTTTGATTCCTGGACCAACAGACCAGTTTTCTGACACAGAGAAATTTCCTGCTAACCCAAGAGGATCAAAATGGGATCTGTTAATGAACACCTAAAGAATCAGCAGGAGTTTATGCATATGAATTCTTGGCTTCAGCTAGAAAGGCAACTTCTGATGCATAAACAAGTGCCTGAGAGGCAGGTGGACTTGCAGATTGCTTGGACACGAGAGTTTCTTAAGCTTTTGAGAGCATTTTATGGACTTGCAACCATGGGTCTAATAATTGGAACAATTAAAAATAAAAAACCTTAACTTTTATTTATATAAACAGTATATTATGACCGTCCATCTCACAACAGTGACTCTGGGCAGCGTACAAAGATTAAAACTAACAGTTATAAATAATAAACCATGGTGCTCAAGGCAGACAATTTTATTTATTTATTTTCTATCCCACCTTTATTATTTTTATAAACATACCTAATACTCCTTCCTCCTCCTATTTTCCCCACAACAACAACCATGAGGGTTGGGCTGAGAGGGAGGGACCGGCCCAAGGTCACCCAGCCAGCTTTTATGCCTAAGGCGGGACTAGAACTCTCCTACCACGCCTGATTGGTTCTTGGGCTGAGAGGGAGGGACCGGCCCAAGGTCACCCAGCCAGCTTTTATGCCTAAGGCGGGACTAGAACTCTCCTACCACGCCTGATTGGTTCTTGGGCTGAGAGGGAGGGACTGGCCCAAGGGCACCCAGCCGGCTTTCATGCCTAAGGCGGGACTAGAACTCCCAGTCTTCTGGTTTTTAGCCCGTTGCCTTAACCTCTAGACCAGACTGGCTCTGAACAAGCCTGCCCAACCTCATTTTAGCATGGCTTGATGATACACTCAAGACAGGTGCTGCCACAGAGAAGACATGATTCCTCGGTCCAACAAGATAACATTATTTAATAGAGAGGACCCAGCGCATGTTCTCTCTGCTAGATTTGGTGGGGCAAGTAGAAACAATGGTGGTCTTGAAAAAGCCACATAAGCCCAAAGCAATTTTTAAATTGAGAAATAAATTAAAAAAGAAAGGGAAAAGCAGTAATTGCAGGGTTGAACCAGGCCTCTTCTGGATGCAATGTGTGGGTGATGACCCCAAGCCGTGGCTCTTCTCAAAACGTTCGGACCAGTTTGATGAAATCCAGGAAATCAATTGCTTTGCTTGTCCCCTCTGTTTAGGTTTGGATCCAGTATTACAAGGCTACCCCACTGAGACGTGGGGGCTGACTGGGAAGGGGCTGCTCCGGTTATCCTATCAGGATTTGGAGAATCTGGGGTTGAGCTGCATCGGCCATCAGGAGCTCCTTCTGGAAGCTGTAGAGCAGCTTTGTGTCTTGGTGGGTGCCTGGAGAAAAGTCCCAGCAAACCTTGGCTGAAGGCCAATAGCTTTGGTAGAGAGAAGGTGGAGCATTGGTTTCCTCACAGACTATGTGGGACTGTTCCCCTCTCTCTAGAACTATGAGCTGACAACCTCCAACCTGAGGAAACTCACAGAGAAGTTGCAAGGGATCATTCAGACGATTGAGGTCTGCATTCTGAGTCGCAGGAAAGTCAGCACCTATGACGGAGCTGCTACCGAAAAGTCCAGCTTAGATCTACTGGCTTCTGTGGTGGAGTTGATCAGTGCAGCCAAAGGCCTCTTTTTATGGCTCAACAGGTACTTACTTATTTACTCAGATGGAGAGCATGTTGGGGAGGGTGCACACGTCCAAGGTTGCCCTCATCTTGATAAAACGTGAGAGGGCAGTGTGGCTGCTCATAATTTCCTCTGGCCCTCAATAATCACATTCAACCTCTTGAAAGCGCAATCTGATTAGTCTCTTGTTGAGTGAGTGGGAGACATGCATGTAACAGAAGGTCCAAAGTGGGATGTCAGAGAAAGAGAGAACAGATAGCTCTGTCAATGTTTAGCTATGGCCCTGACCCCTGTTTTCTTATGCTCACCCATTACTGACATGCGCCGTCTATAGATCCCCCACAAGAAAAAAGTAGTTAACCCTCCTGAGATAAATTATGGATTAGGAAAACTTTCCCAGCCTGATGCTCCCTGAATCTGTTGGATTACAAGTAGGAACATCCAATCGTACTTCAAAACATCTGAAGAGCACCAGATTGAGAAAGACTGGTTTCCTGTGAACCCAATCAAGTTCAAGATCTAGCTTTCTTCTTCTTCCTCCTCCTCCTCTTCTTCTCCACCACCACCACCACCACACATATAATTGTCTGGGGAAAAAAATCTGATAAATTGTCCAAGTGTTCTATTGTGGACTTGGAATCTGGCCTTTAGTACAGTTTGCATAGTTTATCGACGGAAACCCAAAAGAAGGCTGGTTAATTGCTTTGTTTTTATGCATATGCTTATTCAAGAGGGTGCATACTTGAATTCGAGTGCCCTAGAAAAACAGTTGTTTTACGCTGACCTGCGAAGTGAATCAGTGCATGTAAATAGGAGTCTTCCTGCTGGAAAAACATAGGAACTAAAAAAACTTGTAGCCATGTCCACTTCAATGATGCCTTCCCTTCATTTGGCCCGTAGTAGTTTGCCTGTGCAACAGAATCCGACCGGGAGGCTTACAAGTCTACTCTTGCAGGTATCTCTTGTCCCACCTGCATGATTACTCAGCCAGCCGAGACATCATCTGGCTTTGTGGCGATCTGGCAGAGACTGTGCAGAAGGTAGGTCGCTGGGGAGCATTCAACCAGGGAAGACTTTTTCAGCCCAGAGATGGCTTGTGCCCACCCTGCAAATTAATTGGTACAGCGGCATTTTAAAAAAATCTCTTTTTACTGATCTTCAGTAGATATTGTGATTATATGGATTGTTTAGTACTTATTTCTATTTTGTGTGGCTAATGGGGTAATTTGCTTTATTCTGCAGTAGTATTCATATGCCACATTAACATAGGGAAGAATAAAATCTGTAAGTATTTCTTACAGGTTAGAAGTATTTAAAAGGGAAAAATAATCGTGTTGCATGTCTTGGAAACTGTTGGCCAATATCTTTCCTCCATGTACTGTGTATTAAACTACTCCATTTATAAACCGATGGAACCCAACTAAACGTTCTTTGGGGAAAGGCACAATGTAAAGTTTTCTCATAATTACTGTGTATCCAGGTGATCTTATGCTGCTGAACTCTGGCCCCCAACAACTCTCATCTTTGACAGCTGGCTGCTGCTGTTGGGTGTTGTTGTTGAGCAAGATCTGAACGCCACTGGTTTATTACCACCGGCTCTTAGAAAAGCTAGAGAAGATGGCGGTAGAATCTATTTCGGGAGGTGATGAAAAACCATCCATGCCTGACTTGGGACTTATAAACCCCATGATTTAATGTTGGCTAACTGAAAATGAAAACACAGAATCTGAACTTGAATGAACTGACAGAAATGGCAGCTGACCAGGAAGGGTGGGAGGAATAAGGCCAGGAGAAGGGGTAAACAAAGTTGGAAGGGGAGAACCAGCCAGTTGTCTGTTATAGAAACCATCCTGTGACTCACACTGTGGGATCAGGGTCAGGGCTGGGTGCTGGAGTTTTCAGCTGGCTGTTCCTACTAAAAGGGAACAAACATGCTGAAAGTTGCAACCTGTTGAGGAGGGAGGACAACAGTTGAAGGTAGGTTCTTCAGTAGCCATTCTAGAACATGTTCCTTGGGTGTTCTGCCCGCTTGCTTTATATATATATATATATATATAGTATGTTATTCTTGAATGGAATCTGTGGAATGAGCTGGGGAGATTTCATGATAGATAGCCATGCTGGAAACTACATTCAACCTAGGGAAGAAAGCATGAGAAAGGATAGGAGTGTGCATAGAGAAAATACAAAGAATTACCAAATGCAGGATGTGTGGCTTAAAATGGGGGAGGGTGGGGAAGAGAGAGAGTGGGGTACATATTGTGGTGCACAAAGGGCTGTGTGCATCTTTATCTACAGAATGACACAAAGCAGATATCTTTTTGTCCAATGCTATAAAACTTGCCTTGTTTCGTGTATTAGTGGGTGAAATGGTCTGAGCCTTATACACCCATGCAAACATTTTCAATTGTTGCATGTTTTTGAAAGAACAAAGGCATAGATCAGAAACAAGCAGGAAAGGCATTTGCTGCTGAATGCCATTCTCTACTCAGTCTGCAGTCTTGCTGCAGTTTGCAATACCAGAGGGCAGAGTAAAGTACACTGAGGTTCATATGCCTACTTAGACATTCTTAGCAATATTGCAGGCCACTGCTGTCTTCTCCGCCCTCATCCTTTCCTGAATCCTTCATTTTGAACTCAGTGATCATACTTGTAGGACTAGGGAGGTAAAGCCTGGGAGATCAAGGATGGTGCCTCTAGGTTGGTGTCTGAAAGGAATAGAGCTTGGTTGATCAGTGATGATGCCTTTTGGACCAGGAAGATAGAGCCTGGGAGATTGAAGATGGTACCTGTAGGAGGACAGGTCAGATCTTGGACCATCAATGACAGTGCCTGCTGGGTGGGGAAGCAATGCCTTTGGAATTCAATGTTTACTTTAGAAAGAGAATGCAAGATTGTAAGATTTCAGGGCAAGATTATTACACATCCTCTACTTATTCCTATTTATCTGAAACTCTACTTTATTTTTTAACATCTGCTCTTGGTAAATCATCCTTTGGGTAAATGGTTCCGCAACATGGAATGGGAAGTGTCTGGCTTTCCTTCCTTGGCATTAAACCCCAAGTTGACATCTTAATCTTGGATGTTAATCTTTAAACTGGAGATGGTAGAAACATCTTGTCTAGTCCATCCACATAATGGGAAGAGCATTGTCCTCAAATTTTTGCTTTTCCCAAAAACCAGGTGAACAGGCAAAAACTAATTTTTAAAAATTGCTCATATATGTGACATTAGCTGATCACAAATTGGGCTTAAAAACAAGTATGGTAGCAGCTAAGGCCTGACTTTGTAGTACTGCTGGGTGCCAAAACTTTGTGGCCTTTTAGAATTTCCTATATCTCCCACAGTTGGGTGGTGGCTTTTTTTTTGTGCCTTTATTTAAGTAAAGAAAACAAAGGCAAAGAAACTAAGTGGAAAAAAGAGCAAAATAACAGTAACAGCAAGATTAAATAAAGGCTTCTCATACATGTATATATGAATGAGTTGCTTACAGACATAGATTATATATGGATTATCGCAATGAACTATGGTAATCTTTTATTGAAATAGTTGTGTAAAACTTCATATACATATTTCCCACTGTTATGAGATGCATGCCTCTTGTTCATAGGCTAAGTGACTATCTTAAGATTAAACTCCATTCCTTGTTGACTCTGTTTAAAGATTTGGGCAATGCCTGGGGTCTCAAAACTCTATTTGCCACTCTCAACTGGAACTGGGATGAACCCAGTTAGGAGGATGATTGGAATGCCACCTGAATTTCTGTGATTTCATCATGTCTCTGGTCCTTGGTGAAGCTAGAAAAGTTGTCTAATTTGAATTAACAGTTCAAACTGGGATCATGTGAAGGGTTCTACCATAGCTTCTATCAATGTACTTTTCTTTGCATTTGTCCTTATAGGACTACACTGTGTCTGAAAGAGAGGACCGGATTTTGTTGATCGTAAGTACTGAAAAGATCTGGGTTCCCACCACAGTGTTGAAAACTACAAATTTCCCAACCTTCCATGGGTTAATAGCCATATAATTGCTTTACATACAGGACCTAAGTGGCTCCATCTGAAGTTATTAGTGGAGATGCAGGTGTCTTCCTAATTCCTCCTCTTCCCCCAGTAGCATACAAGAGAACAAACTTGTGGGATCAGACCAAAGATAATCTAGTCCTCTATCCTAGACCATCTGGCCAGCCAAATGTCTGTTGGAAATACTTCATTTACATACATCCATACATACCTCCCATGCAGGCATGGGCAATTCTAAAGGTTAGGGCCACAGCTGTACCTCTTGACCTGATGGGGGTCATAAGAAGCTGTCCTAAGGTGTCATAGTAACATTACCAGAAGGGATGGACTTTAATTTTGGGGCCAATTTTAAGTGGGCTAAAACATATACAGTACTAAACTGCTATGAGCCACAAATGGATAGCAGGCCCATGATGTAACTAAAGCCCTCTAGCTGATGGCCATCACCATATCCTTAGTAGGGAACATTGTTTATTGCTATGTAAGGAGATTTTCCTTTTGCCTATTTCTTAAGTGATCTGAAAAGATCTGCAGAAGATCTATAAAAATAATCCAGAAGCATTTCCCCAGCTGTAGCTGAGCACATTTCGCAGCTCCATAGTTTATGTGTCAGAGCTCCTTGGATCTGGCTTGTTCTTAGAGTGGTCATTCTTGAGGATACTACAGGGCAGTTCAAGCTGTGTTTTCTCATACCCTTTGCCTTTTCACTCTGCAGGGAAGACACATCTCTGGGATCTGTGAGCACATCTTGCATTGCAGCCCAGCTAACCTCCTGGATCAAACAGCCATCTTGGAAACAGTAGAACTTGAACCTGCAGGTCCAGAAGATAGTTTGGTGAGCCTGGCATTGTCTGTACTACAGCTGTTCTGGACAAAAAATGCTGAAGGCAAAGCCCTCCAACTTGATACTTTACCTATACTCAATTCTAGGCTACAAATACCCTTTTCCTGGCTTATGGGAAATCATTGGGCATGTTAACTATGGTCAGTGGTCAGGATCCAAACCATTAGTGAGCAGAGCCCTAGTGGTTTGCTCTTTTCTTATTTTTCTGACACATCTTTTTCTCTCCTCCATGTAATTAACTTGGTTCCACACAAATCTTGGATAATAAATAATGCTTGCCTTGCAGATCTGGAAGGGTCTGGGAAATACTAGTAATCCTGTAAGCTCCCACACCAAAGAAGGAGGTCGGAGATGTCTTTGGGGAATCCCAAGTTTTGAGGAAGTGCCTGAAATGTTTAAAGAGGGAAAACATAAACGGGGAGAGAGAAAGAGCCAAAACAGCCCAAGGAAGACTGAGTGTGCTCAAGGGACATGGAATGCTGAAGGACTGTTGCCAGGGCAGATGAAAAATGGGGTGAAGGAGAGAAGAGTTTGGCTTGGAGGAGTTGACCTCCTGAACAACTTCATCTTGCAACATCTTGTTCCAGGTCCCATCATGTGATGGATACAATGAGAACCTACATAAATGCCTTTATGGAGTCATTCTTCCAGGGTTTCAGAAGAGGGCATCTTGGTCAATCTTGTCTTGCTGTGGTTGGAACAGGAATTTCCCCACATAAAGCAGAAGCTGTACCATTAAATTAAAGGCCTTATTTATATATGTATCCATGTCAACCTTCCGCAACTTCTTCCAGTTGTTGTTGGACTCCAACTTCTGTCATTCTCAGCCTATGCAGCTCACCTGTATGTGAACATCCCCTTGTTTATTTTAGGGTTCCTTGCTGAAAGAACAATGGGCGATGGGGTTGTCAATCCCTGGATAGTTTTATAATGATTGATTTTTTAAAAAAAGTCCCTAAGACAGCCTCAAAGCAAAGTTTCCCCTTTTTGTCTGCGTATGAAATTGCCTTCCACTGGGTTGGACCATCTTGGCCAGCACTGCATCATCTGGCATTCTCCAACCTGGCATACTTCAGATGTTTGGTGACTGGCTGGGATGAACACAGTCAAGTTATCTGAAGGGTGTTGCGTTAGGGAAGACTGATCTCCTTTGATGAGCCATTGCTATCCAGTGACTCAACAGAGATGGCAGGAACTGAACTTACAAGCGGAGTAGCTGTCTCTTGCCGAGCCAGAGTTGGGCTGATAAACGTGTCTCCTAAATCTTCTCTCTGCAGGGCCTGGAGATTAAGTCCTTGCCTTCCTGTGTCCATTTGATATCAGGGACTGCCCAAGAGGTGAGTGTGCGGTGGGAGTGGGTACAATGCATAGCTCTGGTTTTTCCCATCCCATGCACATTCCCAGGCCTAGCCAGGTCACCGTAACTCAGGTCCTTAAAATAGACCTTCCTCTGCAACAGGCTTGCAAGGATCAGGCAGGCAGGAAGAGTTCATCATCTTTCAAGCTCTTGCCTGTGAAAATGTGGCTGAGTCCAACTGTCATTACTTCTTCCCCTCCATGGGGACTCTGCATCATACTTGGCTAATTACCATCTATTCCTTCCCCTCTCCTCCCCTCCTTGGCACTGCTGGTTCCTTCATTCCCTTGCATTCTTTATTGAGCTGGAATTAACCAAAAGGTCAGGCTTGAAGTTAATACTTAATCCCCTGTGCAGGAATCTCTCCTCCTCCACCCTCAAGACTTTGACTTTCCCCATCCAAAAAGTTTCTTGCTTGAATTATATAAACTGTGAGAGGGTCCGGACTGCCTTTTCAGCTCCCTCCCAGCAAAAGTACAGTAGTCATGGCCTTGAGGGTGTCCTGTTTTGTCCCCTTCTAGGCTCCAGCTGAGCACTGCAGCAGGGTCTTCCCAGGCGATGAAATAGTCCAAGTCAATGACCAGGTGGTGGTAAGTCAGGGCTTCTTCTCTGCTTGGTTCCAGGGGCAGGATGAACCATGATGCTGAGCTAGTGATGGGGGAGAGCTCTGGCTGAATGGGGCAGACCTTAATTACCACATGCCTTAATTTCTCTGCTGTATTAAGTTGCTTTGCTGTACGATAGGGAGATCCTTTATGGCCAAGAAAAACATCTCTCCATACTTCCAAAGGAAAAAAGGGATAGAAAAGTTTCCATGTGCTAATATATCAGTGTTTCTCAACCTTGGCAGCTTTAAGATGTGTGGACTTCAACTCCCAGAATTCCCCAGCCAGCCACACATCAGAGTTGCTAAGGTTGAGAAACACTGTAATATATGTATATAAACATAAAAATGAATATAATTAAAATAGGATTTAGCTTCTTATTGTGAGAGAGACTTTGTTTATGTATTGCCCACCTGCTAAGTGGTGATGGGTGACTTCCAACTTTCCTGCCTTCTTTTCCTGTGACCGTGTATCTTTTTTCTCAGAGACTGCCTGGACAAGTCCCTGCAGTTTTCTTGGCAAGGTTTTTCAGAAGTGGTTTGCCATTGCCTGCTTCTTCCTAGGGCTGAGAGAGAGGGACTGGCCCAGGGTCACCCAGCTGGCTTTGTGCCCAAGGCAGGACTAGAACTCACAGCCTCACGGTTTCTAGCCTGGTGCCTTCACCACGACACCCAACTAGCTCTTATTTGAAGACAGGGCAACTCTTCAAATAAGAGAACAATCCTCTATAAAATAGGAGACTTGACTGGCTGCAGCTCATGCAGGCTGATGCCTTTCAACAAAATTCATTAGTCAGAAAAGATGCCATGAGACTTCTTCTGATTTTTTGCTCCCACAGACTAGCACAGCTCTCCTACGATCTGACCAGCATAGTCTCTGCATGAGCTCACTTGCTTTAACTTTTAAGTTAACAGACAGTGCACTGCCCAGATAATAGCTTCAGATTCTGCAGGGACTCGCCACGGTCTAGGGCAGATGATTTTTTCCTACCAAAGGTGTTCATATTTATGTGTAATTGGGGGAGGGCACTGATTGCAAAGGTGATTAATATGCCAATGGTCCTTCTGACTCTGTCCAGTTGTGATAGTGTTGGGGTGTTTGTGACTCTGTGGGTTTGTGTCACTAGGTTTGTCACATGGTGAAAAAAGGTGAAAGGTCCCCTGTGCAAGCACCAAGTCATGTCTGACCCTTTGGGGGGATGCCGCTTTTGTGATGTTTCCTTGGCAGACTATATCAGGGTGGTTTGCCACTGCCTTCCCCAGTTGTCACCTTCCCCAGCAAGCAAGCTAGGTATTCATTTTACCGACCTCGGAAGGATGGAAGGCTGAGTCGACCTGAGTTGGCTACCCAAGAATCCGGCTTCCGCTGGGATCGAACTTGGGTCGTGGGGAGAGTTTCGGTTGCAATACTGCAGCCTACCCCTCTGTGCCACATGAGGCTGTTGTCACATGGGGAAGTCCAGAATACACTAAAGTCTTAACAAAATGACATGCCACATGGGCCAAAATGTGAGCACTCCCTGATTAGAATATAGGGCTGGGCAAATCCTTAAAAAGAGATGCTTTTTAAATTTTTTAAAAATTTTTTAAAAGATGCTTTTTAACACAAAGGCTCATGCATGAAGCGCCTCTCACTGATGCATGAAAGCAACCATGTCTTCCAGGTTTCCATGATTGCTGTGGGAGGCTGCTGTCAGCTGTCTCTGTACATATGCACCCATATCAAACAGTACAGACAGCGATGTAATAGAGATTTTAAAAATCCTCCACAGAAATAATATTAAATAGAGTAAATAGCATCAGAATAAAACTAACTACAAAAGCCATTTTCAGCTGCTCTACAAAGGTTGCCCCAAAGGCCTTGAAAGCAAATTACACCTTTCTGACCTGAAAGATATAATGCAGTAAGTACCAAGCAGATGTGTCGGAGAGGGTATTTCGCAAATGGGGGTCACTAGCAATTCTTTCTTTTATGGCCACCCAACTGATTTGGAAGGAGAAAGTGGCAACCATATTTATCTATGTAAAATGCTGCCTTTCTATGTTGCGTCACAATGCAGTGTGCTTAACAAATGATACAAAGAGTCAGTGTAACACCACTCAATAGCACCATTCTTATTGTTAAACGTAAGGCAAATGGTTGATTGCGCAGGTGGGATGGACCCAGATGAATCTTGTCAAGAAGCTTTTGGAATCATCAAGCCAAGTGACGCTGGTGCTGAAGAAAATCCCACTGGTTTCTTCAGAGACTCCCAGTTCCCCAGGATCTCCTCCTTACCAGCAAGTAAGTTTGATCCAGATCGGTTTCCCCAGCCTGGTGCTTCAGAGTGGAAAAAAGTCAACTCCCACAATTCTCAGCCAGCACAACTTTTTATGCATATGTTGCAATGTCCAGACAATCAATGCACCAATCATGACATTGGTGCAATGTCTACCAATGCCAGAACCTGATTGATCCAAGATTCCACTGCATATGGAAGAGCACGTATCTGTCTGCCCAAAGTGGTCTTTCATGTACAAAATCAGCGACCACAGCTCTCTTCTCCCCTTTCAATAGAAGAGGGGGCATCTCTTATCTTTAGAGCAGTGTTTCTCAACCTTGGCAACTTGAAGATGTGTGGACTTCAGCTTCCAGAATTCCCCAGCCAGTATGGAAATCCCATGGCATCCCTGGAAATCTCATACCATCCAATTTCCAAGACAGTTTCCTAAAATCAGGGATGTCAGTTCCCACCCCCATTTTGTGAGCCATGGAATAGGTTGGCATCTTTTAAATCGCCCCCTAAAAAAATGGAGACACCCCCAGCATCATTATCTAGCCTCATCCTCCTTCCTTAGATGCCCCCTTACCATTTCTCAACCACTGCACCCTTCCCTGGCCTATCTCCTCAAAGCAAGCGATGTGGCCCTAGGCCACCCAAAATAACAACCACCACCACCACCACCATCCTGGATTTGAATTAGAAAAGCAAGGCAGGCACCTTGGAAATTCCATAGTCCTCTGTTTCCAAATATACCTGTGACTCATCTCCTACTTGTATGATTCCCCAGGAGTTTCATTTCTGACTCAACGGGAAGCTGATAGTGGAGAACAGTTTGCTGCAGGAAGCCTTGCTCCTCACCTGAGTCAGATACTGTGCTTAACTTGCTTTGTTTGCTCCCCAGGAGCCAGATGCTTTCTTAGAAGCCCTTAGCTCAAGAAAGGATGACCCTTCAACCAGCTCGGGGTCACCAACATCCAGGTCAGGCATTCACCAACTGCAGGATTTTTTTGTTGGCAAGATTGGGATGGGGATGGTGGTGTGGGATGTGAACTGTGGAAGGCGTGAGAGTCCTGGTCTTGGTACTTGGCCTGGTGGGGAGAATGCCTAGAGCAGACAGAGCATCCATGTGATGGGGAGAAGGCCATGCTTAGAGCTGGGCCTGACTCAGATGGGGTGTTCTCTGGGGGGAAGAGAGAAGAGTTTGCTGGTCTAATGCCTGAGATGTTTTCTCCTGGTTGCACAATATGTGTGAGAATTTTGTATGCTCAATCCAATGATTGTTCATCTGTGCTGGCATCTTCCCAATAATTATTTAGGAGCTGAATGTATCGTGCCGTGTTTCTCAACCTTGGCCACTTTAAGATGGGTGGGCTTCAACTCCCAGGATTCCCCAGCTAGCCATGCTGGGGTTCCATTTAATTTATACAAATGGAGCCACCAGATTTGTGAATAATATAGTTAATTTTGTTGTGCAAACACAGACAGTACTAAGTTAGATGGACTAACTCTGATCTCCCCTGTTATACAGCTTATTAGCTAGAATTCCTACAGCCCGCAGCTTAGTGTGGCTTCTTTGTCCAGTTCACAAAGCTGGTTGCCTACTGAGCGTTTCCAAAAAATAAGGTTTGTGTTAAGCGTAAGGTCTAAGTTAAATGAACAGGCCAGATACTCTCAGCCCAACCTACCTCACAGGGTTGTTGTTGTTGGGGAAAAACCTGGAGGGAGTACTTTATAAGGTGTTTTCAATTTTTGGAGGAAAAGTGGGATATAAATCCTAACCAACAAATGCAGCAGCATTCCTACCCTCTCTAAAATATGCTACATCATATCCTAGGCTGGACCCCAGGCAGAGTTCTCCCTGAACCATGCATGCATATATGTATTATTTTAAAATTCATTCATTCGTTTATTTATTTTATATGCCACCTGACTCCCAACGTCTCAGGGCAGTTATGTGCATACATGCACATACAGTATACCCCTCATGCACATATTTTTCTTTCTCTCTCCCTCTCTCCTGGCAAGCAGATACAATAATGATAAATCAAACCACCAACAACCCGTTCCTTTTCACGGTGTTCAGAATCAGGACTTGAAACGGACACTTCAGTTGGCCAATGCCAGCTTCTCCAACCAGGGCCCTCCAATGAGTCAGCTTTACATTCCCATAAGCCTTGGGGGTAGAAATCCTGAGAGTTGAAATCTGTAAGGCTGCTCAGCTGCTGGGACTGTTTCCCATTTCCTCTGGATTCAGACTACCCCCCTCCCCCGAGTTAGAGGGTGTGGTGTGTGCGAGTCATGGCTTCTTGCTTTCCTTCTACCTAGTGAACTAGGTAGCAATAGGAGAGGATGAAAATAGCAGGGTCAGAAGGCTCCAGAAACTGTTTACGGGCTTCCTAGAAGAGGCTGGCTTCATGAAGGTCCTGCAGATGTGACTTAGTCAATGTAACAGAACATACAATGCCATTTCCACTCCAGCTTTTAGTTGGAACCAAACCACAAAGGAAGAAGTTGGAACTTGTCCCATGAGGACATGCTCTGGTTCAATGAACAGATGGAATATCTCTTGAAAAAAATCGGTGACCTTCCCCTTTCCTGTTGCTCAAGCTACAGCTTGGCTGCACTTTAAACATTCCAATAATAAAATCAAGCATTTTTCCTCTATTTTTTTTCCATCTTCTTATACAGGGTCCCCAAAATAACATGTGGGGAGCGGGAGGGGGTTTTAAATGTCTCTGGGGACGCTGGCCCAGTTCCATGATCCATTTGACTTCTATCTTTATCAAATCCAGCAATGCTTTTGGTCTCCAATCAGGCATCATGAACTTTCTTAGACTATTTTATTTTATTTTATTTATCAAATTTGTCACTGCCCATCTCCTCCCACCAGAGGGACTCTGGGCGGTTTACAGTAAAAGTAGTCAATTAAAACATTAGGCATAAAATATAAATATAATTCAATTCAAGGGTTGAATTGAAAGGGTAAATACAATTCAAGGGTTGGGATGGTTCAACCAGGAGCTTGGAAATGTGCCCCCCTTTTCAGAAAAGGAATAAAAGTAGGCATACAGGACAGAGTAGGAGCTACAGTAACATCCTGGTAAATTGATGTTTTGTACTTGGTTATGTCCAATACAGCTACAGCTGGTGGGAAAGCCTGCCCCACCAGCCATTTTGTCCACAACAGTTCTCAACAGTTATTTGCCCACCAGTCCAAAAATGGTGGGATCCTGCTCTTGCTGAATTACACATGATTTTTTAAATTCTCTTGCTGATAAATACATAAGCTATTTGGGAGGTAGAATGGTGGAAAAGCACCCAACCATTTGCTTGTTTGCTTGTTTTGTTAAAAGAAACTGGGATAAAGTTTACAGATTCATTCCTATGATTATATAGCCTTCCACAGCTTGGCATTGTCTGATATGCTGAGACTACAGTTCCCAGAATTCCTAACCAGCATAGCTGGAGGCTGATTGGGGAATAATGGGAGTTTCAGTCTCAACCTATTTGGGGGACATCTAGTTGGGGAAGGCTGGGTTAGAGAATAACTAGGATTGATATGTTGAAATGGAGATCCAGCATCTCATGATGTTTGGTGCCAAGAAAAGGGGGAGCAGCCAATCTTTTAATTCTCAGTGCCCACAAATACTCAGATGTTTTCCCTAATTGGCATTAAATGCATTCATCTTGATGGAATGCCATAGAACATCTGGCACGGGGGCTTCTGGTGAGCAACATGTAGTTGTTATGTAATAGAGCAGATCAAAGGTTATATATTTTTTTTCTTCACGTCAAAGCATGACAGCTGAATTCGATGGAACCCAGAATTCTGCGCTCAATCTCCCCACTGCTCAGGAGGAACAGAAAGGAATTGATTGCAGGCATCCTGTGGGTAACACCTGTGGCCTGGAGGAGGTCCTTTCTGGAGCAGGTAAGGACCCTGACCTGTTGGGTCTAGTGAAGAACTGCTGAATTATCATAACTTCCTGGACTCTTCCATCCAGCTGTTGATTTATATATTACTTTTATACATATATTTTTCCCATGGAGCTCAGGAATCATCCATTATCATTCTCCATCCCCAAATCCCTAAAATAACATTAAAAAAAACATTCAAATGGAACAGAAAACTGGGCAGGTGCTATATGAAAGGTCATTGCCACTTACAGCATTCTCAAGCTTAGTACAACATCTGGAAGCAGCCAGTGGATTTGGTCCTCACACCTGCTGAGATCATTTTTCCATGTATATTCCCATTGTTTGAGCATCCTGCCAAAATGGTCTAATTTACTGACCGCTTTTCTTTTGTTCTGCCTGATTTTTCCAGAGGCATTAGTTGACCCTGCCCTGGAGAGGCAGGACTTTGGAGCAGATGCCATGGGACATACATCTCCAGATGCTGCCATCCCTTCTAATCCCAGGAAGCAGGAGCATCAACTGGGAGACTCTCTAAGGCCTGAGAATGGATTTGTCAGAGGACAACAGCGGCTGGCATCAGCAGCTTCCAAGGAGGTAAGGCTTTCTTTTGTACTAACTTAACAGATTTGTTTAGGACTTAACACCTTCAGGCTAAGATGCCTATATAAGAAGCATTTTATATGAGATGCATGTATACTAGGACTATGAAAATAATGCTAAATTTTAACATCTGATTTGCAAAATAGATTGAATGTAGACATCCAAATCAATTCATTTAATTAGGTTGATAAGTTCACATCCAGAAAAATTGTCTCTGGACATGGGCAAAAATGTGCAAAACCATCAAGATCAATTCAGTATCATTCATTTCAATCCACTTCCTAACTTGATTCAGAGAGTCAGCTTGATTGAGGGATTCAATCAAATTGTCTTGAAAGATTCTTCTAAGCAAAAACTCACCACATCCAAAAATGTTATACATCTAATATATTATACTTACACATCCATCTGTTTTCTTCACCAAGACTTTAATTAGTGGAGTCCTTTGTTCGTTTGTTTGTTCGTTTGTTTGTTGTACGCTGCCCATAGTCACTTCTTGTGAGATGGGCGGCCGCTACCCCAACTAGGTAACATCATCAATGCATGCATGTGCAGTGCATGATCAGTCCAAGCACTGATGATGTTACCTAGTCGGGTAGTGAAACGTCTGCAAGCAAACCACCAAGCTCAGAGAGCACCAAGGACCCCACAGTTCAACCCTGAGCTACAGAGATTCTCTTCTATTGGAACTAGTTTTATCCGATATTAGTCAATTATAGTAGAAAAGCACTTGGTGTGTCTCGTAAGATAAATAAGAATCATCCATTCATATTCAAACAACAGTACTGGAACAATACTAGGCAAATTTTAGATAGATAGATAGATAGATAGATAGATAGATAGATAGATAGATAGATAGATAGATAGATAGATAGATAGATAGATAGATATACATACAGTAGATGGATTTGGTTGGTTGGTTAGTTAGTTAATTAATTAGTTCTTGGTACTCTCTGAGCTTGGTTGTTACCTAGCCGGGTAATGAAATGTCTACAAGCAAACAACCAAGCTTAGAGAATACCAAGGACTCCAGAGTTCAGCCCTGAGCTACAGATATTCTCTTCTGTTGGCTCTAGATTATCCATCCATCCATCCATCCATCCATCCATATATCTGCCTTCCCCAACCTGTTGCCACCCAGCCTGAGAAAAACTGGGTTTGGGGGGAAAGGGAATGGAAAGTTGTATTCCTGAAAGGGGATTTGCTAGCATCTTTCAGGTCCCTCGTCAACCATGTCACCATGTTTTCTTTTCCTTGGGTGATCCCTTCAGGGCAGCACTGAAATTCGACAGAAGCAAAAAGGTAAGTGGTACCTTGTTGTATTCACTGTGGGCAGGCTGTGTGAATGTCAAACTATGCTTTTGGCACAGTACCCTTCGCAGGATGGTTATTTGAGGGACCACCTCTCCCCAATTACTTCTGCCCGTCCCATCAGATCCAGCAAGAGAGACATGCAACGGGTCCCGTCAGTCAGGAAGCTACACTTGGCAGGCTCGAGGAGGTAGGCCTTCTCTGCTATGGCGCCTGCCTTATGGAATATTTCCCACCTCCCAGTGAGGTCATCTCCATCCCAACTTATTTTTTGGAAGTCCCTTGAGACCTGGCTATGCCATCTGGCCTGGAGATCTCAGGGGACCGGTGAAACCTTGAGGTGGCTCCCTTGCTGATCTAATCTCTTGTGTGTTATATGCTTTTTTAACTTTTTTATTTGACATGTTTAATATATATATATTGCTGTATACCGCCCAGAGTCACATCTTGTGAGATGGGAGGCCGTATAAATTTGATAGATAGACAGACAGACAGACAGTTCCCTTAAATCAGGAAATAAGAAGATATGCATACACCCCCCAAATGGAGATCCAAGAAGGCACTGATGAGTTTCAACTTTTCATGCGTTGATTTCTAGCTAGCAATGCAGACAATCTAATCTTTAGAGGGAAGATTGGTGACTAGAAAATCTGAGGGTCTGTCACTTTGCAAAGCCAATGAGAAAGGCAGTCTTTAGGTTCTCTCTCCTTACAGGCCTTAAACCTTACCAGATTTCAATGGGACGACACTTCAGAGAGGACAGTGCTTTGTCAAGGAGGCCATGTCTCTTAGCTGATAAGATATATGCGCAGACTATATTCATATGATTCAATGATCTCTCACGCTAAAAAGAGACAAAGAAGTTCATACAGAAAATCAGATATTCAACCTAGCCTTCAACCCTGAAGGGATGCTTCACAGAGGAAACATTCAGCCTTCCCAGCTGATGGCTTTAAGGCTTCAATTTATTTACATCAGTGTTTTTCAACCTCGGCGACCTTGAAGTCGCATGCTGGCTGGGGAATTTTGGGAGTTGAAGTCCACACTTCTTAAAGGCTCTGAGATTCTGGTTTATAACTACTGAAGGAAATGCCACCATTCCATTAGCAGATTGGTTCTGCTATCCAACTGTTCTGGCTGTCAACATCTTTTGCCTAATTTTCATTTGTATTTTTCGGCTCTTTAGCCTATACGACAGTTCCCATTTATGCTCTCTTCTGTGTGACAGATATCTTTCAGATATCTCAGTCAATGCTAACCATCCTTGGTTCCTTCAGCCTTTTCCCACATAACATGGTTTTCCACATTCCCAAGCATCTCCTTGCTTTTTCTAAAAGTACTACAAGTATTTTGGACCGTGGACCCATTTGTAGAAACAACAACTTCACGTATGGAATGGAGCCTTGTAGAGAGAATGCTTCTCACTGCAACATTTTGTTAGAGATTTCTCATGCCTCATTCTGTTCCACAGGTAGCACTGTCTATAGAACAGGGTTTCTCAACCGTGGCATCCTTAAGATATGTGGACTTCAACTCCCAGAATTGCTTGCTGGCTAGAGAATTCTGGGAGCTGAAGTCCACACATCTTAAAGTTACCAAGGTTGAGAAGGATGGGACTAGGAGGATGGGACTGGTTAGCAAGATTAAATGCAGTAAGATTTCCAAAGTCAGCAAGATTAAATACACTGCCTTATGTGTGCATGCGTGAGTATGCACGGTGGGGGGGGAGATCAGGAATTCCTTCAATACCTTCCATTCCTTCATTACATCAATTCAACTTAACTGTGGTGTGTGTGTGTCCTTTAGGGCCTTTTAAAAATGTGTTAGGCAATTATTTTTTTTCTTCTGTTGCTTTAATGAGGAGTCACTACCCGACTAAGCAGACGGCGCATCTCCTGCCAGGAACTGGGAAAAGTGGACTGTGACGGTTGGCTCTTAAAAAAGAAAGACCATGTGGGCTTCATGGCCCAGAAATGGAAACGGTTTTGGTTTGTGCTGAAGGGGCACAACCTTTACTGGTACAGCAATCCCAACGTGAGTGCATTCAGGACTTAACATCGACACCTTATGGCAGTGTTTCTCAACCTCGGGAACTTTAAGATGTGTGGACTGCAACTCCCAGAATTTCCCAGCCAGCCATGCTGGCTGGAGAATTCTGGGAGTTGAAGTCCAACCTTCTTAAAGTTCCCAAGGTTGAGAAACACTGCCTTATGGCAACCAGTAAACTCAGTGTATCAGATTTCCATTTATGTTTAAAAACTTTTAAAAATAAACAACAGCAACAACAATGCATTAATAGGCCAAGATCATAAGTTTGCGAGTGAGTGCCAGGGCAAATGAGCAGAGGCGCTATTCTGAAGATCCCACACTTTTATCACACTGGAGGCTGAGGACTTGATTGAGGTTACACCCAGGAAATTGTAAGCCCTGAAAAATGTCAAGGCCAGGGGAAGGGTATCTTTTCCCGTTTCGTGTGGTCCTGATGTCAGCTGACATGTCCCCACCATGTGGCCTGGAAGACCCAAATCAAAATGCTGCCCTTCCATTTCCAGAAAGGTTTGAGGAAACTACAGGAGAAAGACAGTTTGGGGTAGTGGCACACATGCTGGGCTGAGAAACCAGGAGACGGTGAGTTCGAGTCCTCCCTTCGGCGTGAAAACCCAGATGGGTGACTTGGGGCCAGTCCTTCTCTCTCAGCCCAGCCTACCTCACAGAGTTGTTGTGGGGAAAGTAGATGGAAGCATTATGAATGCTGCCTAGGGTTGTACAAAAATAAAGGTGGGATATAAGTCTGATAGGTAATCAATCAGTCAATTAATCAGTGATTATTTTAGCCTGGCCTTCACCAGCCTCATGACTTCCAGTTATGCTGGACTGCAAAACATCCACACTTTTTGCTGGCTAGCCAGCATGGCTTCCTCCCACAGCCAGTGCAGCACAGTGGTTAAGCTGCTGGACTATGACTTGGGAGACCAGCTTCAAGTCTCTGTTCAGCCATGGAAGTTCCTTGGGTGACTAAGCTGGGCACTTTGCCTTAGCTCATAAAGGCTGTTGTGGGAAAGATGGAGAGGAAATGTTATGTTTGCTGCCCTGAGTTCCTGGTGGGATACAAACCTAAAAAAGAAACAAGTGAACTTTTAAATGAACTTAAAAAAAAAAAAGCCATACAGGTAGTCTTCACTTAATGACCACAATTAGGACTGGAAGCAATGCGGTCATTAAGTGAATCTGGACCCGATTTATGACCATTTTGTGGGGGTCGTTAAGTGAATCACATGATTTGCTATTGGTTTTGCTTATCGGAAGCTGGCTGGGAAGGTCGAAAAATGACGATCAAGTGACTGCAGGATGTTGCAACCGTCGTAAATGCACAATGGCTGCCAAGTGCCCGAATCATGATCTTGTGACTGTAGGGACACTGCAACGGTCATAATTCAAGGAACGGTCGTAAGTTAGTTTTGTCAACGCTGTCGTAACTTTGGACAGTTGCTAAGTGAACGGTTGTTGAGCGAGGACTACCTATATGTATTCCCTAAAGGTGTTTCTGGTTTTCTGATCTGGGTCACCAAATGTTTCAGAGCTTTTCTGTACCAGAGGCAGCACAGGGAGAAGTTCAGTACGTGAATGCTTCTCTATTGTCCCTTTAAGACTAGCCTATGTTGTTGTTGTATCACAAGCTTCTTCATGGGATGAACTTCAGTCTGTTCCGTTCATTCAGTGAAGACTGGCTTCATTTAGGAAAACTTGTGATAGATTAAAAGCCTTTAAAATGTCCCTAATCTTTCTGTTTGTGACAGAGGACTAATACTGCAAGCTCTCTCTTCTTCTCAATGTTCTCTCCCCTCTTCCTCTTTCTGAAAACTAGGATGAGAAAGCTGTGGGGTTGATCAACGTGTCTGCCTACAGATTGGAGAGCACCAAGGAACAGAAAAAGAAATAGTGAGTCCAAAATGAATGGCCCCCTTGAGCCCTTTTCCTAGGACAGGGTTTCTCAACCTTGGGAACTTTAAGATGGGTGGACTTCGACGCCCAGAATTCCCCAGCCAGCATGGCTGGCTGGGGAATTCTGGGCGTCGAAGTCCACCCATCTTAAAGCTCCCAAGGTTGAGAAACCCTGTCCTAGAAGGAACAAGCCCTGAATCAGCTTTCTCCAATGTTGGAGCCTTCCAAATGTTTTAAGCTCTTCAGCAGTTTGTGAGCTCCAAATGCATTTGGTTTGTAAACTGACAAGGCATATACACTAAGAGCAAACTTGATTTCTGTGTTAAATCCTTACAGAGCCAGTAGGTTACCATTTGTACATCCAAGGGCACTATGGGTAGGCTTGAGGGAATCCTAAGCTTTGCAGAATTCAGGGGGGAAAAGTTGGGAGGCAGGAGCTCTGCAGTAGAATTGCTCAAAAATGGCACTTTGCGGACGAAGCAAATGCACTGGCATGGAGTGTTGGCTGACTGTCTCAGGGAAGGAAGAGAGGGCCTTGGAAAGGAGATGGGGCAGGATGAAATAAATTATTCTAAGAAAGGACACTGTTGGCTGGCTGCAACTTTGAACAAGAGTTTTCCCTATTGATTGGAGTAGTTTTCTTATCCATATATGAGCAAAGAAGAACAAAAATCACACTGGTTGCACAATGCTTTCCAAGCCTTGATATGCAACTGTACCCATGTACATTGGTAGTTGGGTATAGGCGTGACTCCCAACAGCAAAGAATTGTGAGAAATCCCACTACTGCCACCTCTTTTTCCTCCCCAGTGTTTTCCAACTCACACATGAGAAGTACAAGCCCTTCATCTTTGCAGCAGAAACCCTGGCTGACCTGAGCATGTGAGTAACCAGTTTGTGTTCCACCCTACCAGCCACCCCAGGGACTGAGTCAATAGCCTCTAATGCATTTGATAGACATTTGTGAAAAGCTTGAGTGTCTTCAGGAAATGTTAGCGGATCCCAAAGGCTTGAATGCAACTCCATCATAGAGGGTCATAGGAGCAGAGAAGTAGGGCTTGGATGGTCAGGTCATTTTTTGATAGATAGATAGATAGATAGATAGATAGATAGATAGATAGATAGATAGATAGATAGATAGGTCATTTTCTGATATCTATCTAAAAATGACCTGTGTCTGAACCATCCAATCAAAATGTGTGTGTGTGTGTGTGTAGATATATATATACATTCATTCATTCATTCATTCATTCATTCATTCATTCATTCATTCATTCATTCTTTATATGTATATGTGTATGAGAGATATATTAAGAGCGAGTTAAATAAATCAATCAAGGTGGGTTGGGCTGAGAGAGGGACTGGCCCAAAGAAGTCACTCAGCCGGCTTTCATGCCTAGAACTCACAATCTCCTGGTTTCTAGGCCAGCACCTTAAGCACTACACCAAACTGGCTCTCAAACATTGCTGTTTTCCCTCCATTCTTCCTTTTGCAAGGTGTCTGTATGTTTCATTGCTGTTCCTTCTTATTTTTGAAAAACCAAACACATCTCTGTTTGGATCTTAAACAATTCTCATCAAGATGTTTATATCCTGACCTCTTCTTGTCCCTTTCCCCAACTGGCAGTACCTATGAACATGAAGATGAGTTATTAGTTCATCTCTATGCACAATTCCTTTTTAGATTGATTCAAAGTTATGGAAGTTTGGAATATTGTATTTCATGAGAGAGTGGGCTGAAGCAGTGTCTGTGCTCAGCTACAGGAGGGGATGATGGGGGGACTGATCTAGGAAGAACTGACCATCTCTACTGGTATAGAAGCTACCTCCATCAAAACCTGAAGAAGGGCCAAAGTGCTTCCCCAACTTGAATGGCATTTTCATTCTGTGTCTTCCTATCTAAATGGATTATTGCTGATGAGATAAAACATGGAAGGGAGGCACTATAAATAGGCAGCTTTCTCTGAAAGCTTTGCTAATTTTATTCCAGCCAGGATTTACCAAAGACACAAAGAAATCTAGGGAGTATCCATTATCAGCGGTTTTTGCTGACAACTTTTTGAAGCTGCAAGCCTTTGGCAAATTCCAGAGGCATAAAGGTTTGGGAATGAAGCCATAAAAGGGAATTGGTTTGGAGACAGATTTGTTTTCAGCTTTTTCAAGGTTGTGAGGAAAACATCTTGGAATCTGGAAAATAACAAGCTGCGTTTCTTCCCAGGTGGGTCAGCCATTTGATCACATCTATGACAAAATATACAGTACCCCATAAATCTGTGCCACCTAACCAAGAAGGTAAGTGCCTCGTGAAAAAATATCATTTCCTACTGGCCCAGGTACATAAGACATGACACATCTGCATCAAATTTATTAAGTAAGCTATTCACCTGAAAGCAGGATGACCTTGAATTTAAGACAGTTCCATACCCCACCAAAAAAGAAAAAAAACCATCTGCCTGGTATCCACCTGGTTTCAGCAACATGATGTCAACCTGGATATGGATAATTTCTCCAAGTCTTCACCTTCCTGACTTCAGTGGTGGTGGGAATACACGCACCCACAGATACAAAGGAGGAACATGGTGGCTGGAGATGATGGGAGTGGTAATGCAGCACATCCAGAGGAGACTAGGATGGGGGCAGGAGGGTGGTGTGGTGCTATTTATCCCATTTCAAAGTTTCCATTCAAATATTTTTCTCTGGGCTCGTTCCCGCCCAGATTGCTACAGCGAAACAGAAGCAGAAGATCCTGAGGAGGACTCTCCTAGGCCGAGCTTCGACCAGGTCAGTATCTTCATGATGGAACATAATTATAAAAACAGTGGGTTGTTCTTACTTTAAAGTATCTTGATGCTTACAGTATCATAAACTCATTTGGGATTTTATCATTTTGGGGAAATGCGAAGCGGTAGGTAAATACAACAAACAGATTGAAATTTCCAAAATGCCCCTGATTCCAGCATGCAAAATTAAGGATGGGCATCCTGTTCCATGCATTTGGCTGTGTTTGGAAGGGACTGCAATGCAACCATTAAAGAGATCACTGCAGAAGAATGGTGGATGTAGTGAGGTTGACGTCAAGGGGGTTATACTCACATTCCTTCTGTGTCCATTATTTTCTCCCTTCATTTCTTGCAGCCAAAGCAGAAGGAATTGGAGAAAGCTCAGTTGCCGGCAGGAGCTGTGGGGAGTAGCCAAAACCCTCCGGCCAGCCCACTTGTCCAGGACAACGGAGATGAGAAAACAGCGTCTCCCTCTTCTCCAGGTGAGCTCACCTTTCGTACCTTCCCAAGTTGCACTGGAAAGAACTTGGTGAGATATTACAAAGGTCAACTATAATTGTTCATCATTCCAGGAACAGAAGGGTCAAATAGTGCAGATTTCTCTGTAGGATTTCTCAAATGTTCCCTGAACAAAGGCAGCTAAGTGTGGGAAGGCAAGCTAGAACAGTTGAGTGGACCAACATCCAAGCCAATGGACTGAGACAGAGGAATTATCGGTATAAAACTTTAGGCCAGCTTCCTTCAATTGGCCTCATCCAAATATTTCAGACTACAATATTCCTTTTCCCCTGCCAAACTGACAGGGAGTGTCATGCATGTGTATGCATGTGTCAGTAGCTCAATGAAGACTTGGCAATCTTTTTTTTTTCCTGTCGAGACTGTGTTCCATTGGTACAATTATTTAGGGCACCCACATGCCAGTACAGGTGAGTAGATGGTGCCATTCTGTTCTGGAAAATTCCCCTTTCTTCCTCTTTCTGTCACCCTTTTTCTCTCTCTGACCTTCTCTCTTTCCCCAAGTAGCAGGCTGGCTTCGTGGCTCTTGCCAGGGTCTGAATTGCTAGTCTGCACAGAAATTAACCTGAGGGCTGCAAGTTGCTTGATCCTGAATTGAAAATAAATAGCCTCTAGAAGAGAGAAAGCTAGAAGAGAAATTTTAACCCTGACAAAGCATAACAGGTTGGAAGGATCTGAGCCTCCATAGACCGCATTTCCTTTTGCAATGTTAGTCGGTGGTCCTTAGGCACCTGAAATGAAATCTCTCAGGATTCTGCTATTAGTTGGCTGAACTCCATGCTGCAGAGTGCAATTTTACTTATTTATTTATTTTCTATCCCGCCTTTATTGTTTTTATAAATAACTCAAGGCGGCGAACATCCCTAATACTCCTTTCTCCTCCTATTTTCCCCACAACAACAACTGTGAGGTGGGCTGGGCTGAGAGAGAGTGACTGGCCAAGGTCACCCAGCCGGCTTTCATGCCTAAGGCGGGACTAGAACTCACAGCCTCCTGGATTCTAGCCCAGCACCTTAACCACTAGACCAAACTGGTTTTCTTGCGGGGACCTTCCTTGTTTCTTTGGATTGTTGTCCAGTTGCATCCTGAAAGCTCTTTTAGTTCAGAGCGGTGTCTTGTGTCTTATGAAGATCCAGCAGGAGAAGAACTTGAGTCGCTGATCAAGTGTCTGAAACAAGGGGGAGTATCGCTTATTGGGGAACAACAGGTGTTCACCCGTGAATATTACCGGAAATCCTTTGTCAAACGGAACAAGAACCCAAAGGTCAACGAGAAAGTACATCTGATTCGGACTCTTCAAAGCACACTCAAGGCAGGTGGAACATAACTTTGTGCCGGGAAACAACTCTGTTTGGGGGTAGATACCTCAGGGTGTGTGTTTGCGTGTGTGTGTGTGTGTTGTAGGGTTTCTTTTGGGTTTTTTGGCTTACTGAAAGAGAGTTATGGAAGATGCTGGTAAAGAAGCCAAGCTGCAGGTTGCACATAGTTCTCGAGATGTACTTCACTAACTAGGCACAGATTAAATTCCTATTTTAGTCTTAATGGCCACTTTCCTTGAATCCTAACATGCAAAAGGGAAAATGTGTGAAATATGGATTTTATTTTTATCGTATCATGTTTTACCTTTTGGCAAAGACAGCGGCATAAATGATTCCATCTCTTGATTACTTTAGCCTCACAATAATCCTTTAGAGAGGTAAGGAGGACAGAGCATAATTAGCTCACTATCATGACTACATAAAGATTTAACTGAGGATCTCCCCGAGCCCCATACCGCACACTAACTGCTGTGTGTCGGGCTAGCTTCTGAAAAGATTCCACATAGGGAATCCTCTTTTTGAAATCTTATGGGGCTTAACAAGAGCTGAAGCCCCATGTCTATAAGGTCCTATGCTGAATGTGGCCAAACCTGTCAGTAGGAAGGCTGTGAGAATTGGCTGCAGATGGGGTATCAGTGAGAGGATGGGAATAGCACTTGTTCTAAGCAGAGGACCCCAAGTTCGGTTCTTGGGTTCTCCAGGTAGGGAAAATAAACATGTCTGAAGCCCTGCAGAGCTGTTGCCACTAAATGCAGAAAGTACCATGGAGAGTCATGAAAGTTCTCATTCAATAGAAGTAGCTTCCATACTGTCGATATGTCACTGTCGAATTGTTTCTGGGTCCAATTCAAGGTTTTGATGCGGACCTTTGATAACCCTGATCAACCTGGGACCGGAGTATCTTGACTGTCAAAGGCGATTCTTGTGCTCTTGTCTGGTGTCCATCTGGGCTCTTGTCTGGTATCCAGGCCAGGTGTCCAGGCCAAGTGAGGCAGGTAGCTACAAGGACTTCCTCAACTGTGTAGGCAGGATTCCCATGATAATGTCTTTTCACTGCAGGGAAAGACAATCCTCTTCTCCTAAGCATTTCTGTAGTTTAATTATGTAATTATTTAATTATTTTCTATCCCATCTTTATTATTTTTATAAATAACTCAAGGCGGGGAACAAGGTGGTGATAAATTTAATAAATAAAATAATAAATAAATACACCCTCCTCCTCCTATTTTCCCCACAACAACAACCCTGTGAGGTGAGTTGGGCTGGGAGAGAGTGATTGGCCCAAGGCCTCCCAGTCAGCTTTCATGCCTAAGGCGGGACTAGAACTCTCATACCATGCCTGATTGGCTCTTGGGCTGAGAGGGAGGGACTGGCCCAAGGTCACCCAGCCGGCTTTCACGCCTAAGGCGGGACTAGAACTCTCGGTCTCCTGGTTTCTAGCCCAGCAGCTTAACCACTAGGCCAAACTGTCTAAGAGTTTTTAGAATTTTTTTTTAATTTTAGAATTTTAAGAGACTGCCCCTCTCCAGAATAGTGGACTTTATATGTTTCCTGTGCTGTTCTTGAATGGCGTTTTATTGTTGTTTTTTCCTTTTAGAATTTTAGAAAATTTCAGTAGTTTAAATCTTACTGGAATCTGGCCAGACACCTCTGGCTCTTGGATGGATTAGAAATATAATGAATAAAATTGATACTACCTCAAGGGAGAGCAGTTTGTAACTGGAAGGTCGTTACTATATTGGTGTCCTGCTGCTCAAGACATTAAAATATTTTGAGACAAACTGGTAATGGGGGTGGGCACTTGTCTCTGCTGAAAGAGATCTAGCAAAACATTTAAAAGCCACCCCAAACTGCTGTGCTACTCTGGCCTCTGTTGTCCTTGTAAAAGTGAGTCATGCATCAGCATTAGCCAGAACATTCCTTTCCTTCCCCAGGCCAAAACTGCTGAGCTCCAATTACTTGATATTCTACTCGAGGACGCCCAACTGACCTCTGAGAAATTCAGGAGCTGGAAAGAACAACATCAGGAGTTATACCAGGAAATACAGATGTGGTGGGATAAAAAGCTGAGCCAAGACAATGACGCAATAGACTCAAGTTTCAACCTCATCTTGGAGGCAGGTGCAGCTCCGTGACATCTGTCTGTAGGACCTGTGCCCCAGGGGCTAAAAAGTCCTCGCCCCAGCTCCACTTATGCAGCATCAGACAGAGCTGCAGTTTTGCCATTTCTGACTTCTGGACACGAACAATTTTATGACAAGCTTCATCTTTAGATGGCGTTGGGATTACATTTGGGGCAGCCCCAAAGTTTTATCCAGACAGCAACACTGGCCCCAAAGGGTTCTCTCATTCTAGAGAGATGGATTACAAAGGCAGTTGCAACTGAGAAAGGTGGTTTCTGAGAAAGGCGGTTTTTATATAATGATGGAAATTTCCTGACTATGCAAAGTGGAAGATCAACACAGCAGGAGACGGCTAAGCATCTGGGAAAGAGCTGGCACTGACTAGCACAGACTTTGTGCCCTTCAGACTTCTTCAAAACAAGCCATCTCCTCCAACATGTTTCAAGTTGAAACCTTCTCTTGGGTATATTGAGTAACTGAGAGACAACACAGTAAACCACAGTTTGTGGTTTTCAACGATGATAGCTTACATTGCAAACCAGCTTGCATTAGAAGCAGAATACTGTAAACATATAAGAAATGAGTTATATAAATAAATGTTTCTAAAGATAAGTCAAACATTATTTTCCCTTATAGTCATTTTCAAAATGACCATTTGCCAGTGATCTAGCTGCAATACAACAGAATGAATAGCAAGAGGAAAACGGCTTGTTAGTCCAGAAAGAACTGTTAACTTTTAAAAATATTCACGTTTTGATTTTTAAAAAAATCCCTGCAGTTACTGAAAATACTCACTCTTTCAGGGGCTAACTCTTATTTTTGTCTTATAAATTGTACTGCTACAAACTGTTTTTTCCCCTAAATGTACCAACATATCTCATTAACTTGGCTGTTTGGGTTGCAATCCTGCTGCTACTTAACAGCTGAATTTCCTTTTAAAAGAAAATATTTCTTTTTCTCTCTCTACCTCCCCCCCTCCTTTTTTTAAGGAAACCTGATCAACCTCTTCTGGGCCTCTTTTTTTACCTTCGCCTCCTTAACCTGTCTATAAAATGTAGAAGAGAAAAGGGCTGGTACTCTTGTGTGGTGAGTTGTGCATTGCCTTCTTGAGTGTGTTGGTACACTGAGTGCATTGCACTCAAAAGTTGTTTCTTTTATTTGGTGCATCCCATAAATAGGCACCATTCTTCTCTTTGGATTCTGAGCCATCACACCTAATACAGCAGCAGAGTTCCTTTGAAGCTCATCTTTGCCATGACCTGTCCAATTGTGATGTGAAAGGTCCCCTATGCAAGCACCGAGTCATGCCTGACCCTTTGGGGGGACGCCGCTTTCGTGATGTTTTCTTGGCAGACTATAGTGGAGTGGTTTGCCATTGCCTTCCCCAGTCAACCTGTCCAATTAGTTTTGGTCAAATCATTTGCAGTGAAGCTGAGTAGCTTAAGCTCTGGAAGTTCCTTTCATGGTTTATTTCTGTACTAGAATGCCTGGTTTGTTTTCCTTCCAAATGAGGTATGGCTGACTTGAGTTTACATACACACCATCAAAAAGAGACCTTTGCAAGGTTTATTTGCTGGTAAATATGAATGTGTGTAAATTGGACAAAGTTTATATTGTACATAGAAATGCAAGACATTCTCTAGAGTTGGGAAAACCTTGATCAGGGGACCTGCATGCTAAGTGTTGGTTTGCATCTACTGTATATGCTTTAAATCACTGTTTTTCCAACTTGGCAACTTTAAGAGGTGTGGACTTCAACTCCCAGAATTCCTCAGCCAGTAGGCTGTATGGGGAGTTCTGGGAGTTGAAGTCCAGTTGCTAAGGTTGAGAAACAGATGTATAAGGGAATTAACCTCAGTCCTTTAGATCTATTTCTCTTCCTCCTTTACCATGTTGATTCTTTAAGTTATCTTTTTTGATTTGTAAATTGAGGATGAATTTGAAACTCAGCTGTATTCAATCATTCAAAATGTAAAAACTCTTCAACACATATGTTGGAAGAGCTACAAGTAGCATCTCAAGAGTTAATAACCAATTCCTCTCAAAAATGCCTGTGTACCTTTGGATAATGGCAGCGCTATCTTTATTTTATACCAGGAAAATGCAGATGGGGGGGGGAGGAGTTATGGACTCAGTTGGCTTTTAAGTAGCATCAGAAATGTACTCCAAAACAAGCCAGAACAACAATTATATTTATTTTAAACCAGCTACATTTAATACAGTTGAATGCCATCAAAAGAACATACGATACAATCATAAAAATCACTTCCCGTGAATTCAATATCACATTAAACATTGCACATTAGAAAATTATATAATAGGGTGGCAACTTCTGGAGGGAGGTCACACCCAAGATTTTGGGGCCACATGTGCCCAGTGATTTAGGGTGGCTTGCAGTGCCTCTAGTTATACACCCTCAATTTATGAATATTTGCTGAGTTTGGATGTTGAATCCCTGTTTTTACTCGAAGATTCCCTAAAGCAGTGTTTCTCAACCAGAGCAACTTTAAGATGTGTGGACTCCAACCCCCAGAATTCCCCAGTCAGAATTCTGGGAGTTGAAGTCCACACATCTTAAAGTTGCTCAGGTTGAGAAACACTGCCCTAAAGAATGACTCCAGATGTACTGGAACTACCCCTTTCAAAAAGTCCAGCCAGAATAGGCAGCCTCAACACAACTAGAAGACACCAGTTAATGAAGACAGTTCTACCTCTGTTCAGTATCTTTTTCTTCTTTCTGGTTTATTGTGGGAAAATGCTGTGAACAGGTTTCATGTATCCACACTACCTAAAGATGGTCTGCTTCTTTTGTCTTGTCAGATTCATTCCTTATTCCTTATTCTTTATTTTTAAAACACAAATTATAATGGGTTACAGCAGGGTTTCTCAACCTTGGCAACTTTAAGGTGTGTGGACTTCAACTCCCAGGATTCCCCAGCCAGCTGGCTGGGGAATCCTGGGAGTTGAAGTCCACACATCTTAAAGTTGCCAAGGTTGAGAAACCCTGGATTAGAGTAACAGATTTTCACTAGAGTAATAGATTTTCATGGAGAAAATCTTACCTATGTGGTTGCTGACAGTCAGCACTGTCTTGATGGCACATAATCAAAAGAGTAAAAGGTGCACATGCTGATAGATATACACAAAAATGTTTAGAAATAATGTTATTTACATACAGACATCTCTCCATAGTGAGGAACCACTGTCAATCGTTTGCTAAATGTACTGCTGATGGCCAACATTCAGCCGCTGCACCCTGTGCTTTTTAATGTTTTTTTTTAACCTTTCAAACAGAACTTGGAGTGGGGAAACATTTAAAGTAGAGAACTGTCCTCGACAAAACAGTATGTCTACAATTAGCACAGCATCACATCTTGCAAATCCTTTTGGGGAAGGTGTTATCTATCACAGATAGAGCTTGTAAGCAAATTCGTAAATTGTAAAATTTGAATTGTAAGTAAATTTACTTACTGAATTGTAAGTAAGTATATTTAGTGAATTTACTGAATTTACTAAATTTTACTTACTGAGTTTACTAAATTTACTAAACTTACTACGTTACTAAACCTAAATTTACTTACTGAATTGTTTTATTATATGTACAAAGCCCGGGTACGCTAAAATGATTGGCTTGAAAAACGCCAGCATATTTTGTTCCCATTACTGCTTTGCTGTCCCCAGACTCTTATGTACCTTAATAATCAACAATATACGGCAAAGGCCAACCCTGTAACCTGCTGCTGTGGAAACTGGTGGCCGTCAGACACATGCCAGCCAAGGTCTCTGCTGCTCCTCCAGTCCAACCTAAATAAAGACAGGTGCCAAGACGATAGCTGTCCTTGGTTGGGCTCTGTGGATTGGCAATGTTCATTAGAGCTCTGTATGCCATGTAAGATGTAACACAGAGATACAAGACTCCAGAATGCGTGAGAAAAAGCCCAGAACCTCTTGTAAGGCAGCAGTTTGGCTGGTGAGACCACCAGTGGGCTCCCAGGTGAGCAAAAACATAACCCAGGAAGCCAACCAGCACCAAAAGAAGAGTCAAAGTCTTCATCATCTGTAGTGGCCAAGAAACGGCCATTTCCTCTGGGATAGGTTGGCATATCTCGGCTTGTATACTGGTCACTTCCATGCAGCTCTCCCAAAGGCCATCACTGAAGGAGACATCTGGAGGAAAGCCAGGTCTTTGGGAGAATTCACACCATTGTGGTGTTACAGTAGCGGCCAACATCAGGATCCAGCCTACGGGGGCAACCACCAGTCCAAATATTATGGCACCTGTTGTCATATTGGCTGAAGACTGGGGAAGATGTATCTTCTAGATAAGAGCTAAGAGGAGAGGAGTAAATGATTCTTCTAAAAGAGCAAAATGACCCTTTCCTCCTAAAGAACAAGAACTTCCTTCAATCCTGCTTATCTCCTGATTTGGGACTAAAGTTAGAATCCAAGGGGTTACCTTTTATAGTTTCAGAAGCTGTATCACCTTAATGCATTTGCACACACTTGCATGTTCAAATTCTAATTACAAACAAATCAACTTCCTAAAGTATGAATGTTATGGCTTGACCAAACCAAGCTTTTTCTATCTAATAACATGTTAACAGTGGAGCTCCTTCTATTTCTGGAGCCTGTTCATGGCCAGTCATAATGAATACCTTTAATCATTAAAAAGCCACATGCTGGCAACGGAAATACAAACGTGTTGTGAATGACCTATTAACCTAATGTGATCCTGGCTTCGACGTTGCTCGGTTGTGTTACATGAAAGGCATTAGCAAGTCAAAAAAGGCTATTTTTATTTCTAAGCTGCTGCAGGAAAATGCAGAAGGTATGTTGAGCACCTTTGAAGTAGTCACATCATCAAAACCAATGCTTTTATTGAAATTATTAAAGCTGTCGTGCTTTTACAAAAGAACTGGAAGAAAACATGCAGTTTTGAACTATGAGATGTCTTATAAGCACTGAAACATAGAAGAGCATTCTTCTATACGTTTATTGTTTTTAGTTTTGGAGACAGAGAAATTCAGATAGATGTGCAAGGCAAAAATAGTAGAATAGTGGTACGTAGACTGGCTCTGCATATTATGTTATCTCTTTGTTTGTTTTAACCCTAGTATACTGGACATACTTGTCTTTTTTTCGGAGGAGCCAAATAGAAGACTTCACCTGTGAAGGGACTGGGTTAGGGTTAGAGTTTCTGAAAATATCCCTTAATTCATATTTTCCTAATTTTTCTCTCCTTCCACATAATCTTAATAATCCAGATCTCCAATCCTGAAGATGAACCTGCACACTGGAAAGCAAGTATTTACAGACTGTAATAAACTCTGAGACCTAGGCTGCTTTGTGGCATTCTGTTGATGCTTAATATTTGTAAGGAATTTTGAAAAAAAATATTTTAGTACTATAGTAAGGGGGAAAATAATAAAACATTTTATTTTTTATTTTATTTTGTTCCGTTTGTATAGCCACCCATCTCACATATTTGACTTTAGGTGGCTCACACAGTAAAAATACAAAAAGTAAATACAAATAAATAACCAAATAACATTCCCCCCTCCAAATAACTCGGGGAATATGTCCATTTTAATTACATTTTGTCAATTGGTTCAGTAATTTATCAGCTGTCACCAAACTTACAGATCTACTATACAGTATTACAACTTTTATCATCCTTAACCAGAAACTTGCTGAGGTGATGGGATTCTAGCTTAACCCTTCTAGAGGCCATCACAAACATGATGGATCTGCAGGTGTATTCTTCAGGATTCATAAACACCTGATTCACACAAAAGCCAGTTTGGTATATTGATCAAAGTGTGGACTAGGTCTAGGGAAGCTCACTCACTGACTTTGGATTCGTCCCTCTCATTTAACCCAACCTACTTACAAGACGGGTGTGGAGAAAAACGTGGAGGAGGATGTGCTATGTAGAATGCCTTGTACTCTTGAATGAAAAGTAGGATATAAATCTAGTCAATAAATACACATTTCAGTGACCTGATGGGGTGAACTTACCCTCTCAGCACATTGTACTGTATATACACTTAAATAAGTAATAAATTTATAAATATATATAAGTTATAAATAAATAAAAATATATTGTATGTTTACTGGAGTCCTGGCCATGGGACCTGACAAAATGTTAATACTGTGCCGTAAGGGGAAATATAATAAAAATTAAAACCCATACACAACACAAACATACTTTCTGGAACCTTCATCAGCATGCATTCAGTATGTCATGTAAAGTTTGGCTAAGTATCCTGTGTAACACAGCCTAGGTACAAATCCATACAAGTATAGATAGCTTGTAATGTATTGTTGGTTCTTGACAGCAATAATGGGCAGAAATGTCTGATTTGCAGCTGCTCAGTTTTTCAACTAGTCAACCGCATTTCTTCTTTATCTAATGGAAGAGAGCCAGTGTGGTGAAGCGGTGAAGGTGCTGGCCTAGAAACCAGGGGACTGTGAGTTCTAGGTCTCCCTTAGGTATAAAAGCCGATTGGGTGACTTTGGGCCAGTCCCTCTCTCTCGGCCCAGCCCACCTCACAGGGTTGTTGTTGTGGGAGAAAATAGGAGGAGGAGGGAGTGTTAGGCATGTTTGCCACCTTGAGTTAACAAACATATACTGTACATATATCTTGTGTATATGTGTGTGTGTAAACCCATATACATAGGTAAAAAGGCAGGATAAAAATCTAATAATTCAGATTAATGGAATCACTCACCTATAGACCTCCTCCCTCCCTCCAAAAACTCTTTTATGCTTGTCCTTGTCACACTGCCCCTTTTTAACTTGTGCTTTTGAACATCCTATAATTTAAAAAACTGTTCTGTTTAAATTATCTGTTCTGCCTTTTCTCCGGGGAGAACTGATGACCCTGAAAGAAGAGGACTTTGTCCTACCAAGCAACAGCCTCCCGATCGCACGTACCATCCCACCAAGCCCCAAGGTAGCAACCTCACCATCTAATTAACTTCCGCCCGTTCTTACACGACTTATACCTTTTCTACGGCCAGCGGCAGAGAACAATTTTCTTCCGCTCTCAATTTGAATTGGGGCGAGGGCGGGGCTTGTTGCCAGAAGAGAGCCTCTATTGGACACCCACCAGCCGGTTCTAATTGGAGGCTGAAGACCAATAAAGACGCAGCGGGCGGGACGCCGCGAGTGGTTAACGGCCCCCGCGCGTGAGGGGCGTCGTAACCTCCTGCTGGCACCGGTTGCTGCGCATGCGCGGTGGCCACCGGGACGGCTTATCGCCGCGGTCTCTGGGGCGCTGCTTTCCCCGGTGGCGGCCGTTAGTCTCCATTTTAAAGTTCTCTTAAGTGGCGGCTCGCGGGTCCCTCGAGGTAATAATCAAAAGTTATTTTCTCCTTCTGGGTTAAAAGCTCCCGCCCTGAAGACTTCCTCCTTTTCCTCCCCGCAGTGCTTCAACCTCTGGAACTAACCACCGTGCTTTCTCTTAGGGGGGCGGGTGTGAAGTGGCATGGTTTGCCGGCTCCATGTTTACCCCGACGGGAGCGCTCGCGACAGAGCGGACTACAATACCCATCTTTCCTAGCCCTGGCTTTCTGGCTGGAGGTAATGGGAGTTGATGTCCGATGGGTCGAAAGGGCTCCTGGTTGGGGAAGGCTGCTTAGTTTGGAGCATGCGCAGAGCTGGTGCTAGAAGTGGTCCTCTGCTCCCCAATGCAGTCGGTTGCATTGGGGCAGCACGGAAGCCCCACACACATATAGGTGGCACACAAAGCTGAAAAAGACATAAAAATGGCTAAAAATATGGGTGTACATACTTAGAACATTTCTCTTTCGGGAACCAGACCCCTACTGTTAACGTTCTCCCTGCAATCATCCATATTCGCTGCTATTGTTCTGGTGCTCCCCCCCCGCCCCCGCCGCATAACTTTTTCTGGGGCCATAGCACATGCTACACATCACTTAAGGTGCATCTATTGTGAAACATGAATTACTCAGCAGCTAGGTCCATGCATGTTGTGATTAACCTAATGGTTGTACATGCTAAGCTTGGGTTATTTTTGTTTGACTTGATTGTGGCAACACAAGTAATTTGGTTGTTTGATGGTTTAGCGTAGTGGTTCTCAAACATTTTGGTCTTAGGGCCCCTTTACATTCTTAAAAATGGTTGAGGACCCCAAAGAACTTCAGTTTATGTGGGTTACATCTATCTGTATGTGCTGTATTAGAAATTAAAGCAGAGGAATGTTAAAATGTTTATTTTTTTACTTCATGGACCCCCTGAAAGGGTCTCAGGGATCCTTAGGGGTCTGCAGACCACACTTTGAGAACCACTGGTTTATTCTACTGTATAAGCCTGAACTCAATAACTAGGTCAATATGTTGTATGAACACAGCCAGTATTTTTTTTTGAGTTGAGTAGGATTTGATTCCAGCTAAGTTTGGACAGAATTGCAGGCTCAAACTAGGCTGGAAGACAACAGAATCTTCTGGCACTTCAAGGTAATGCACATGCAATATTTACTCATTACATACTAAGCTTTCATGGATTAGATCTCTGTTGTCAGGTTCATGAAATGTTCATCCTTAGATGGGAGACATAACTATTCTGTATATAATTAGCTGAATAAGAGGGAAAGAATTCAGAAGTGTTACCAAAAGGTGTAATACTGAGTAGATAGCATTGAGAGGAAAAAAACCTGCAATAATGATACAATAAATCTGTTGGTCTTTATAAGCTCAGCCATTTTTTATAGAAGACTAAGCAAGTATCTTGGTTCATGATGCTGCCTATTGGCCTGCATTGCATATTGGCTTCTGTTTTGCTATTCTCTGTTAGTGTGGCTGCTAAATATGCTAAAACAATTTGCAGAATTATAAACCAGGGTTTGCTATTTGCAAATTCTGGTGTAGAGTAACAAACCAGAATTTAATTCAGAAGTCAACTGATATTGATTCTTCCTGAAGACTTCTCTGGTTCCATAGACATAATAATATACAAAATAATACATTTTTCCAAAGCTATTCTGGTCGAAGTGACTTCTGGACATACATGAAGTTTTGGGAAGATTTCAGACCAGTGGGAGATCTTTGAACCAGGTGCCGCTGAGACTTTACATGGCTCTGGTTGCACCACAGCTTTGAAGAGCTGATCCACACAGAAATCCATGAAAGCAGTCACTAGAACTGAAGCTTGACTCAGGAGGGTCTTTACCTTTTTATATTTATCCAAGTCTTATTTTGTTCTTAAGTTCAACTCCCTAGGTACAGATCTGAAAATTCAGTCTGAAATTCTAGAGAGAAGCTCTGGTCATAAATCACAAATGGCTGCCTCTGGAGGAACGTTTATTGGAGTCTCCTCATCAAGCAATAATGGTAAATTTTCATTTTAATATCTTAATTCTTAAGAGTCCCTTTAAAAAAATTTCTCCTCACCTTATTAGATGAAATTGTAAAAGACTTGAAACAACATAATGCACTTGATGAGGACCAATAAATTAAGAACAGTCATAACAATTTGTGCGGGTTGCTACAGGTTAGTCTAATCAGTTAGGTGAATCCCATTCAGAAATCCATCCTCACCATTTTGTATCCTCCTTGTTCAACTTGCGTTCCGAATAATCTGATTTGGTGTTACATATAAGTTTGAAATGCATATGGTAGTAGCCAAGCATCTTGTGAGAAGGAAACATTGTGAAAAGACCATGCTCCTTGCAGTTTAGCATAGCTGCTGTTGTTTTTCCTGTATTGAAACTTGAGAGTTACTAAGAATAACTTCATACGTCCATCTAGTTAGCTCTGGTATTTCTACGTCAGTATTTTCAGTATTCAACTCCTCCTTATTCCATATAGTTATTGGCAAAAGCGTAGCACTTGTTTCCAGAAGAGCCTAGTGCCAACATGGAACCATTTACTGCATTTTTGTACCAGTAACTAGTTAACTGCTTCTTGGAATAGCAGCCTGCTCTTTTAAGTATCTGGAAACAAATGAGGATTTCAGTTCAGTGGACGGGAATATAATTAAGAACTCAGGTCCCGGTTCCTAAGTAAGTTTTCACATTTTTCAAGGCTTTAAATTGTGTTTTATGAGCAACTAGAATGCTCTATGGTTACAAAGTTTCATTTAGTCAAAAAGGCTTAATCTGGTTGCCTATCTAGATTTTATTATTAGTGACAACACTTCGTACATTAGAAAAGCTAACTATCTGGGTTTTTTTTTTTAGGAGTCTGGCTCTTTCTACTATAAGCAGTAGTTGTCTACTTTGGGCAATTTTCTAGATACTCGGTGTATGCAAGAACCAGGGTAAGAGAAATATCAGCTGGTTTATGTTTTGGTTTTAATACCCAGGTTGTTTTTCTTTTCTAGCATCCAGCAATTCCAACTGTGGTTCTTCATTTCAACCCATCAAAACCCAGGTGGCCATTCCTACAGCTCATGTCATGCCCTCCACGCTGGACAGATCACCTTGTCTAGCAAGTGAATCAAGCGCTCCTCAGACCACTGTGGCTTCTTCCCTGCCAAATTCACTGGGTGACACAGGAGGACCGATGTCCAACTATGATTCTGATACTCTGAGGCAATCTCAGGCAGTCCACTGGAATCCTCTTTGTCTGAATCGGACTTTGGCGGAAAATGGTTGCGATCATGCCTTGTTTCGTAGTTCTGGTCAGTCAAGTGTGGAATGTGTCCAGCAACCCATCAACCTAGATGCTGAAGTCACCCACTCTTCTTTTCTAGATAGGCATTCTATTGGTCCTTGGTCCCAACTCCAGATGTACACTTCAGGCAATTCAAATAGCACTGCTGCTGGCCTAGAAAAAGAATCAAATAAAATATTCCAGGATGCTAAACCATCAATAGATTCCAATAGAGTCTGTGGGAAGCAAGTATCCTTGGGACTTAATCCTGCTAGTATGTATTCCACCCCTTTAGCTGCTCAATCTCAGACATGGAAGCAGGAAGCTTGTACACTACATCCATCTGAGAACTGTGCACACAGTGCCTGGAAACAACATCTGGATAGTGTTCAACTGCAACTGGAACAGATGCAGGTAATTTATTTTAAACTTTGTCTGTAGGGAGTGTCTGCATGTGTGTATTCACAGGAGAATGGCTTTATTCTAGAACAAAATATTGTAATTCACAGTAGCATGTTAGCTAGGTATATTGTTGCAATATATTTTAGGAAAATAGAAATGAATATCCATAGAGACGGTAGGGCTCTGGCATTCCATTTTTAAATGTCAGCCTTTCTCCCTGTACGAGGCCCATGAGGAGTGTATAGATCACAACTAGGGCTGTTGCGTATAATTCTCATGCTGAAAGAGGGGAAAATCCTTAGAAGTGTCTTAATTTAAAAGCCTGGTGTACTCTGTAGGGACATTCAGTACTCTGCCAAAATTTTATTTATTTATCAGATTTGTTACTGCCCATCTCCTCTGGGACTCTGGGCAGTTTACAACAAAATACTCAATAAAACAATAAATATATAAAATCCCTTATAAAATTATATATCATTAATAATATAAATAAAAGTAAAGTCCAGATGGCTGAGTTTTATTCAGTCTTCATGTGGGAGGGGTACTTCAAGGCACTAGCCAACCCCAGGAATGACTCTTCCCTTCCCCTGAAATAATCTTCAGAAGTGCTTTTATTACAGAATAGGAAAGGAAACAAGGAATTGATGGCTATTAGTACTATGCTGTAGTTTTAGCTTTATAGAGTTTACAGGGTTTTGAAAAGTGGTGGCACTGTGCACATTTTCAAGGAGAGGTTGCAGGTAAAAGGTATAGTATAAAGCATGGGCAATAAAATTTGATTAAACATTAATCAAAAGAAAAATACAAGTACGTACTACAACATTACAAGAATAACACAACCTCGAAGTTGATAACAATTTAAAGAAAATTGGGAGAGGGGGAAGAAATTAAAATTAAGTTATAAATAAAATAACTCCAAACACTATTATGATGTAGCTTGAAAGTCTTTTTCCTTGCCCCTTAGTTGAAAATGAAGTCAAATATTGAGAAAATATTAACAGTCCATCACTGCAAATCAGGTGATTTATTTTACCAGTAATAATTACTTTAGCCAACTTCATATATAGATACCAGATACTGGAGATACAGCCAAGGGAGACTGTGTATCTGCAGTATACAGTGATTGATCCAGAGTCATCTTAATTACATTGTTTATGTCAGCACAAGTGCAACAGTAATAAGCCAGAGCCAGACTATTGAGAATTAGAGGTAGTTCTAATGAGTTCAGGGTTGCCTTGTTGAGCTAAATGTTGCTGCTGTGTATCATAAACTGACTTTTATTTTCTGAATGGAGTGATTTGACTTACTGATTTGTTTTAAGGAGCCTTGCCATAAAATATGCATTGTCTTCTAGGTATGCAAGGTAATTGTTTCGTTAGTTCAACTAGGTGCTCTGTAGTGGCACACAATGATCTAGAATTACGACAGAGAGACCTATCTATGTCCCGTGGTGTTTGGATATGGGCTGAAATGTGAGCCTTCCATGTTTTAACTGAGGAGAGAACAGAGAACAAACTCTAACACTGACTTTCTCTTTGAGAACTGACTCTCATGCCTTGTCTCTGAACCTCATGATTCCAGCTGCAAAATAAAGCTACTTGTTACTATCCTTTGGTGAACAGCACCTCAGTGCACACACTTGATCCAGCTCAGTGGATCGGCATTGTGAACACAAATGAAAATTTGCTCCTGGAGAAAGAAGTTGTCATTGACAGGTAGGAGATCAAACATGAGTTTGTCTTGCAGGTTTTTTCACTAGAAAGTAACAATGCTCAGATTGTATTTCCTATTGATAGAAAGGCTAACGTTGTCATCCTAGGCACCTTGGTAAGAAAATAAGATTCGTTGCATGTTCTTGAACTTACTTATGAATGGCTAAGCTTAGGCTGTATATTTCTAAGGAAGAAATTAAATAGTTCAAGAATATTTTTGCCCAAACAGTTGAACAAAAGTTTTGGTGTTGTCTGTGTCAAATGTACAGGATTAGTGGGAAGACCACTCATCTTTTAAATGAGGTTTTCTTCCTTCTCTTGATTAACTAAAAAGGACAAAAAGTGCATAAATTGGGTTACGTGGCCTCTTCTAGTTATGCTAAGATGTAGCTTGTCTTATAACTAGGATGGTGAAGGTTTCGCTTCTAAGGTGAGTTGTGATTTCTCTTGCGTGCATTTAAGTGGCTTTTACTGATTTATGAGAGGGATCATGGAGGTGGATAACCTATCTCTGTCAGCTTTTCCCTGTACATCCGTCTGTGAGCCCATTTATTGATTTCTTTCAGTTACAAACATGGAGAAACAAATGATATTTAACCATTTTGCTGAAAGCCCTCTCATGTTCTCTTTCAGACTTTCCGTTTTGTAAGTGTTAATGTACTGTATGGGTTTATTCTCATAGGCAGAGACAGCACATTTCTCAGCTGGAGAAGAAACTACGAGAAAGTGAGCTGCAAGTCCACAGTGCCCTCTATGGCCATCCTGCTGCTTACGGAGACATGTGTCTGCTCAGAATGCAGGTAGCCCTTGTAGCTGAGTGGCTTGAAATGGGCTCTCGGGAAAAGAACTTTAAATGCAGTGTTGGATTGGAGGAGGTGTGAATGGAGAAGAGACGTGCTCTGTATCTGCTACTTCAGGAACCTTTAATTCCCTGCAGTATTGGCTAAAATTTTGTAAATAAGTTACCTGCTGACAGGGATGCAGACTGCTCTTTTTTTTCTAATAGCAATTCACTGGATTTTGTTCTCTTGGCATGGAAGCCTGCTTGATTCTCCGTTGAGCACTGAGGAAAATCAGTTACTCTCTCCTTCCTTCACTGTTGATGCATTTCTATTCTTGTCCCCGATGTTTACTAAGCTCGCATTTAAAATTGTTTGAGCAATTATTCTTTTATGATTATGATGATGGGTATGGATTTTAGGAGACGCTTTGGCTATTACGATCTTCCTTTAATATCTCTTGCAGGAGTTACAGCGGGAGAATATATTTTTACGGGCTCAGTTTACTGAAAAAACAGAGTCACTCAATAAGGAAAAAATTGAATTGGAAAGGAAACTGGCTGCCTCAGAAGCTGGTATGAAACAGATTGAGGAGGCTCACAGAGAGACCGTGCAGAAGCATTCAGCAGAACTCAAGAAACAAGAAGAAAGGGTGGGTTTTTTGGATGAACTGAACTCCCAGTTTCCCTTTTCATGATCTGCAAAAAGAGGAATGTGTGCTTATTCACATAAGTAACATGGAATCGTTTGCTTCAGTGAATGCTGCTGATCATGAAAAGAATGAGCCTATCCATGGTTTCCTCTACAGACTTATGTGTATGCCCATCCTAAATACATTTTAGGGTAAAACAATATTTCTGTTTTATTGCAGAAGAACTGAGCATATTTGTTGTTGTAGTGCTTGATTCTTCTGGTATTCACACTTTAAGCTTTGATTCCTTTCACGGCCTATTGTGTAATAAAGTGCTATGGGAACTGATGTTTTTAGGAGCTAGGAAAGGGGGAAAAGGTAAAGCATTAAGATTTTCCCTTAGGAATATACACATACATACATACTGTACATACAAACACGCAGACACAGACATTTTCCCAAAATGATTGCACCAAAATCATTAGGCTGGATTTCTGAGTATTACAGTGCTTCAGGTCTTCAGTAGAAAACTGAATCTCTGCTCCCTGTCTTCTCTAAAATGTGAAGTGGTTTCCATAACTATGTTTCTGCAAAATATTCTTTTTTTTTTAAAGTAGGCTATGCCCCAGAATCACCTCCTTTTGTTCTACATAATAGTCCATTCTGTACTTTAGTATTTGTGGGTTATAGGCAATGCCCTTTTGCATCTGAAATTAATAATAGAACATGCTGCTACCTACCCCTGGTATATGTTGTTCTGTTGTGTAGGTCAGGTCCAGAGACAAGCACATTGATCATCTGAAAAAGAAATGCCAAAAAGAATTGGACCAAAACCAGGAGAAGCGGCAGAGAATTGAGACTCTGGAGCGCTATGTCGCTGACCTCCCAGTGCTGGAGGATCATCGGAAACAAAATCAACAGGTAGAAGGGCATCTTCTGGATGCAGCTGGCTTGGAAGAATAGCTGGATAGTGTAGGTCTGCAAGGTTGAACAGAATAAATGTATGAGCTTTGTGAATAGTCCACTTGCTAGAAAGGATTCAGTGAAGTCTGACGTACGTGTTTGTTCTCTCTCCCCACCAATGTTTTAGTTAAAGGAATCTCAGCAGGCAGTTAATACTTTGCAAGAAAGAGTGACTTCTCTCGAAAGGGAGCTCAGAGATGTTCGCACTGACTGCCGGGAGAAGGCGCTGCAGCTAGAAGTGGGGAAACACAAGGAAATGGAACTGCTTTCCACGGTGCGCAGGTAACACCAGAGAAGTGGAAGAAAACAAGGGAATGTTGGCTTCCAGGATTATCTAGGCGTGCATTGTGCTGCTGACAGTAAAGCCTTCCTACAAATAGCAGGCACAGCAGGTATATAAGTATCACGGTTAGTCAGAAAAGGGGGTGGGAGTAAGAGAGAGAGAGGTCTTGGCAGGAGAAAACTCCTATGAAGGGAGACTGAAGTATGTTTAGCCTCAAGAAAAAACAAGTGAGAGGAGATACGATGGCACTCTTCAAATACCTTCAGTTAGAAGAAGGTCAAGACTGGTTCCCTTTCCAGAGTGTACGACGTGGGATAATGGTTTTAAGTTACAGGAAAGCAGATTCAGCTGAATCTTAGAAAACACTTGTTAAAAGTAGTTGCTGTTAGACAATGGAACTGATCACCCAGAGAGCTGGTGGGCTCCATTTCACTGGATGTGTTCAAGCAGAGCCTAGACAGCCCACCTGTCTAGGATACCTTAATTTGGATTCCTGCATAAAGCAGGCCAAATGGCTCCTTTCAACCCTGATTCTAGTGATAGGAATTGTAGAGAGAAGGGAAAGGGTCTTGAAAGCTAACTGTGACAAGCAGCAAATACTTCTAAGAATCTGTAAACTGAGCAGTCCTTAGACAAGGGCATCCATAGAATCCATCAGTTTCATCAGAATGATGAAAGGAATGGCATGAGACAAACCCCGCCCCTTTTTGTAATGTGTGCATCATTATTACCCATGTACACAGGAGTTGCACTGCTTTGGCATGACATTTATTTCATAATTTGCCCCAGTCCGTATTGATACCTCTGCCCAGAGAGAGGAGGGCAGAAAATGACCTGGCACGATTGGAGAGTCAAAAGCGCATGGGCTTTGGGGTTAGAAAAGAGCTTGGGAGTAGCAGTCATGGAATATATTCTTACGTATGATCTCTTTCTCTGTTTGGGGAAGGGTAATTTGTTTGGCTTGGGTTGGGTTGGGTTTCTGTCTCTCCTCCCAACACATGCTTTTTCCTTAGCTGGGTCCCTCTCCTTGGAAGATACTGTATTTATCGCAGCTTTTAAGATTCACATCCTTCTGAGGCATCTTACAAAAGTTGGCCCAACAGGGCGTTTGGCTCAGAGGGGGTGACCCAACTGGAGCAGGCTTTGAAGGCATTTTTATTTACCTGCTTCCACCATGTTTCTCCTTGAATACAGTGGAGATTTGGCAACTGTGGTAAGAGAACTTGCCTTGTTGCTTAGGCTTGATTGTGGGAATGGTAGGGCATAGCTTGTAGACAATTTTAGCTTTTCAATTTCTCACAGACATGGAATTTCAGCATATATGGTATGACTGAAGAGTCTCTTTAATAGTTGGCTTTTTTTTGTATCAACATGTGTCTTTGGAATTGAGTAGTGTTTCTAATTTGCTTTTGAAGTGTTATTATGAAGTCCACTTTCAAAGGGTGAGCTTATGAAGTTCATTCCATTTAATGAAAGCATCCTGTTTCCTAGTTTGCAAGATAAAATGCAGCACATGAAGCCTCCGGTAGCCGAAGATTATGCCCAAGAGAGAGAGAGAGAGAGGGGAGAAAAAGATGCTCTGCAAAAAGAACGTGATCTTCTCAGGAAGGTAACTTCAAAGATGAAATTAGAGCTCCTATGTGGATGTCCACTCTGTAGGGAGGAGGAGATCAGCATTCCCTTCCTTTATGGTCTGTGCAATCCTGGGTATCACTATCCGTACGTTACACTCATTGATCAGACTGGGATGTACTTGGTCAAGATTCTAATCCCATTCTAAAGGATCAAAGCTTACAGTCACATTCACTTAAAATAAGCATACCTGGGTTAATTCTCCACTTACAAACACAGACATTTCCCCAGTGTCTTTGAAGATTAACCAGTATCTTGAGTGGGACTGTTTGCCTAATTTATTTTAACCCTTTCTAAACCCTAAATGGGGCTTTTCTGTGTTTCCTCTGGGGTCTGCTGATTTCTTTGCTTTTCTTCCTCCTCACCCATTTTGTTCCTCCTTCCCTTCCTTCTCACTGCACCAGTGTCTTTCCTTACTGCCTATCTGTACATCTTTTTGTTGCTATTTACACATGAAGGATTAATTTTATTTACAAAATAAATAGAGTACCTAATTTTAAGGCAATTTTGATAGTAATTAGTTCAATTTTTGTCCTGCCTTTTTTTTTGTGTGTGTGTGTGTGTGTAGCTTCTGGTGGATGTTTATACAGATAACACGTATATGCATACACAAGTGTGTGATATGCACACAATTATTGGGGAGGTGAAAATCTTTAGGTGAATAAAGTGAGAAAGCAAGGCATTGCATAGATGTGATGTGGGTTAATTTTGTTCTGTCTCTTCTTTGGATAAATACTGTTTATACCTTTTTTTTTATCATGAACACAGATGTTTGGCAGCTTTTCCTGCAGATATGGTCTTGAACTAAGGCTGCATTTTATGGGATAGGTCAGATTTGCAATAAAGTATTTTCTCTGAAAGAACCCATAAATGATGCTATTTAGCATTTTGAGTATTTGGGATGATCCTTGGAGTAAAACTTTTCCAGGCCTTTACATTGGATCATGCACAAGGGTACAAATGCTTGTGAGCACATTCATTCAGCAGTAGGTACATCTGATGGAAGATGTATGGGAACATTTGATCACTTTGATTCTTTTCAGATCGTGGAAAATCAGAAGAAGAAAACGGATCAGTTATCTTCACAAGTAAAGGTGAGCTTCTTGTTGGAGCATTAGGTACAACACACACGTGTTCCACATCACCAGTAACATAATCTCAATTTGTCTTCTGTTTGTCTTCCAGGATCTGGAGGAACAGATTGCCCAGGATGATGGTACAGCCCAGGCTTTGAGAGCAGAAGCCTTGAGGCAGGAAAATGCATTGCAGCAGCTGCGCAGAGCTGTGAAAGAGGTAGCTTCTTTTTTAAATGTCGGCAGTTCAACCATCCCAATTACTAGGCTTTCTGATTCTTAATACTAGTTCACTAGTGTAGTTTCTCTTTTGCACAGAGTGTCCTAATCCATCTATTTTTTTCTCCCAGTTCTAATCTATAGCCTGATTTGAACCTTCCCTCCCTCTAATTAGTTCAGAAGTGCATAATCTTTCTTTGGATTGAGGCCTGCCCTTTGACTTTGAGTAGGATGTTGGGGGCCATACTCTGAAAAGCAAGGAAAGCAAGGGAAAAAGATTCCATTTGATTTAAATTTAATTAAAACAGAATTAAGTTAACAAGAAGGGTATTACTCCCCATGTATCAAACAATTCTCCTTTCTGTTACTTCAGAATAAAAGTCAGCATGGGTTAGAGGGATTACATGAGACTTGGAGACTGCAAGTAGTCCCATGATTCAAATTCTTTTGCCCAGCACATATGCTAACAGCCTTTTGCGTTATTGTAAGTAAGGCTCTGCTTTTACTAGGGCCGGTTCCCACAACCTAGTTACCGTGGTGGGATGTGATTTGCAGTGCTGCTTGTGAACCATCTAGCTATTCAATTTCCTTCCTTGCATACAATACAAAAAACATATTGTGGTAAAAGGAGGCTGAGTGGAGATTCTTTTGATCTCCTGGAGATGTGGTGGTACAGCTCTTTTGTCACAAGTTGGACGTTGTGATGAAGCAGCACAATCCACATTTTGTTTTTTCCCCTCTGCTCTGAATTGGTTGGGGGAGGGGGAGGTTGGACTGCTAACATCCATCCAGAGCTGAAACTGTCTGAATAAATGAAACGCAAATCAATCACAGAGATCCATAGAAATTTCTGTAGGTAAACCAACTTGTATTCCTTCGCTTTCCAACAGAACACAGTAGCGACTCTGTAAGCTAAGGCAGTCTATACCAGTGTTTCTCAGCCATGGTAGCTTGAAGATGGGTGGACTTCAACTCTCAGAATTCTGCCCCCCCCCGCCCCCCAGCATGCTGGGAGTTGCCCACACATCTTGAAGTTGTGAGAAATACTGGTCTATACAGGCTCCTACTTCGCTGAGAGGTATCTAAGGAGTATTACTAAAGGGTATGCTAGATGATCTTTCTCACTATAGAAATTGAATTTATCTACGTCTTTGATCTCGTTACCCTTGTCTTAATCAAAGATCGACTGCATTTGCTTCTTGGGGTGGGGAAAAGAGGACAATTCTTGAACACTGGCCTGTCTCCACGGCGCAAGTTCTGTTCTATGCAGCAAGGCGTAAACGTATTGGAATGTCTCCTGGCAGAATAATTACATATTTCCAGTTTTGTTTGTAAGGGCACTATTTCCCCTGGTAGCACAAATGCAATAATCTGAAGTATGTGCTTTCCTTCATTGTAAAAGCCAAGTATCAAGCTGCTGCAGATCTAATTTTTCCTTCTCCCCACAGTGTGTGTGTTAGCATATATTGTGCTACGAGTGATCTCAGAACTGAGGAGAAAAGACATGGATGTACCTGATGTCTCCCAAACATGCTTGTGAGACCCAGTACTGTGGAATTGCAACTAGGGCAGTGTTTCTCAGCCTTGGCAGCTTGAAGATGGGTGGACTTCAACTCTCAGAATCCTGGGAATTCAAGTCCACACATCTTCAAATTGCCACGGTTGAGAAACGCTGAACTAGGGGCTAGTGAAGAACCAGGAATGATGTGTGAAGGCCCTGTTTTTTGGTATTGATTTTCAGCTGTCTGCCCAGAACCAAGAACTGATGGAAAAAAACCTGACTCTCCAGGAGCACCTCCGGCAGATGGAGCTGGGCCAGTTACTGTCAGGTGAAACGGCCAGCCTGACCCAAGAGCTGCATAGTGAGCTGGCCAGCTGCCTACAGGACTTGCACTCTGTCTATAGTGTGGTGACTCAGCGGGCACAAGGAAAAGATCCCAATTTGTCTTTGCTGTTGGGCATTCACAGTAAGTCATATGGGGCCTTTTTTCCATAGTGACAGATGATGGTCCATTTGTTTTTAACACTTGGGGAGTGTAATAGTCTTGTAGCTTTTCTTGCGTGGTGTCCACAGCAAACCATGACACCCTCGTGCAAATGCTCCCATTACTTACTTGGGTCCCGATGTCTGGCTCGAGTCTCTAAGTCGTGGCACTTGCCTGATGATGTCACCATGTACATTTCGTCACTTGCCCTTCCTCGCCCTTCATGCAGACATTCGTATGTCCTGCCTTGCCTGTTGGTGCTCTTTAACAGTACATTATGGAGGTTAGGAGAAGATAACATTTTGTGCTGAGGAAAACTGTTTCCTCCACTTTATTCAAGCATGATTGCTCCTTATGGAACTCCCTAGATGTTTCTTGTGTAGAGTTTCAAGGTTGTGATGTAACTGTTACATCTTAACTAACTCCAGACTATTTGGAAGTGGTCTCCATGATGATTAATAACAGTTTTAAAAACTGCATTTTTTAAAAAAAAAAGGAAAAACCCAACTTTCTAGCTCTATATGGAGTAGATGCCAAATCCCCAATACTGATTTTTCACTGGAAAATGACTCTGTTGTTAATCTGAGAATCTCCTGTCTGATTTCACAGCTGTGCATTGTTCTGTTAAAGAAAAGGACTTGTTGAAACCAGACACGCTAGCAAAGAAGCTGGAGGATGTAAAACAGTTGCACAAAGAGATTGAAGATTTGCGGACTGCTATTTCAGACAGATACGCTCAAGATATGGGTGATAACTGCATTACACAGTGAAGGCCAAAAAAATGGAGGATGAGAACTAAGATTGTAGATCAGGGAAAGTCGCTACAGGGTGAGTTTTCAGAATGTCTTTATTATCTTTTCAGGTGATTTCCCACAGCAGGAAATCAAAGTTTTTCTCCTGATAGGAAAGCTCTCTAAGGAAAACAAGTCTGTAAGGTTGTGAGAAAGACTTAATTTTGTTTCCTACAATTCTGGAGCTGGTTCCTGTTAACAGCTGCAGTCTTTGTTCAGAAAAGCGTTGCCAGCATTCGTTTCTGTAATTTATGGCAGAACGTTTCCCAAACACTACAATCATGGAGACTGCTCCTTATCTTTGTAATGTAGTTTCTGCAAGGTTGTGAAAGCTTTTATGAGTTAGGATTGAATATAATATGGCAGCACATATGTAGAAAAACTGAATTGGGTATAGTGAAGGAAGTCCGTGGAGAAAGATCTGTCTTGGTAACAGGTTTTTGAAATTTCTAAGATAATCTTGTTCAGTAGTCTCAGGTTTTCTTGTGATTCCTTCCTGAAACCAGAATTATTATGCTGAAATTATAAAATACTTTAATGCATTTCTCCTTAAATGATTTGGATCTTCAAAAGCCATGGCTGGTTCCTCATAAGTCTAACTTCATGTGGAAGGATATGACCACTGCTGGTGGCATGGACATTTTCAATGTCAGGGTGCCATTATGGGTTAACATGTTTTTATGCGGATGCACTTTTTAAACTGTATTTTCATATCACTGTTCTCTATGCAGACATTAACTTGACATTCTAGAATGTATGAATTCAAATGTTGAAATGCCTTAATTCTCCTAGAAATAAACCTTTGGAAAGAGAGAAACTGAATTCTGATACTGCTGCAAGGTTGGCAGTTATGTTTATGCATTGGAATGGAAAGAAGGCTGTAAGCTCTCAGGTGGATCTTAAAACAAACCCTTCTATGAAACAGGAAGGCAGTAATTTAACTGGTTAGTCCTTACGACTGAACAGATTAATGCGCCTTTTTCCATGAGGTTGTAGAAGGCAGCTGAAGGAGGGGGGTCCTGCATGCGCTTTACAAAAAGGCCTTATATTAGGACAAGCATATTCAGTGGTGGCTACTGGTGTTGATTCACTTCTGTCAGCTGTATGTAGCATGATCAGTGGTGAAGGCAGGTACATGGTCTAACCTTGCTCTTAGACCTTGGAAAGAAAGTTGAGCGTGTCCCTGCAACCTATCAAATGCTTACTGGTGGATATTACTCAAACGAGAGAACGCTAAATCAAGCATTCTCTATTCTATTGATACAGTCCTTGCAGTGATCCCAGTGCTGCAGATGTGTGTACTTAACAGAGTATATGAATACTTGTGCAATTTAGTAAACAAGCCGTTTATGATAAACTACTTCATTTAGTGCTGTCTCCTGTAAAGAGGTTTGTGGCAATATTCTTTTGAAACAAGGACATATTTTTGACAACCCCTTGAATTTTTCTTCATATAATTAATCAAAGTAGACATTTCGCATTGCACTAGGGTCCTAGATATTCCAATTTCCTTTTCTGGATGGAATCCACAATTTCCCTATCTTTGCCCATTGTCTGGAAGACCATCCTGTCTCAAACACATTCAACCCATGATATTTTAAGTATCTTTCCTAAGTCCATTATTTAACATCCTTCTATACTCCTGATCATTATTTAACTGTCCAGAGTTGCTGAGAGTCGGGCAATATATAAATTATCATCATCATTATTATTTTCCATGTTTCTACTCCTTAAAAAAAGTAAAAGCAAAACCTATCAGCATACAATCCATCAGCAAAGTTCTTTTCTTAAAACCTGGCAGCCAACAGGTTCACTTATTTTTCAAAAAGCTACTCTTGCCCCTTCAAACCTACCCTTTTATTATGTCCATGCTCTGGTTCCATCTGTCATTAAAAACAGAGCCCCGGTATTTATACTGCTGCACCTTCTGCATTTATTTTCCTATTTTTCACAGATTTTATTTTTGCTGATAACTATGTTTTTGTTCTGAGTTACATTTAATCTAATTGAGTAACATTTGTAACCCTTGGTTGTTATTTGCTAATAGAATAGTATCTGCACAACACAAACTTATGCCATTAATTTTTATACCTTCTTGACATTCTTCTAAAGCTTCAGAATACATAATAAATAGCAAGGGTGATTCTGCACACCCTTGTCATAGTCCACATAGTATTCAAGATTTGTTGTTTTGTAGACAGCTGTTTCCCAAACTCTGGTACACTCATTGCAGTTTAGGCTATTTAATTAAAAAAAAAATAGGGAAAGTTTGTAAAGCTGTGATCAGAGATTGTGACAGGAGTAGCTGCTTTATTCTCAGCATTTGGCAGAGATTATGACTTGAAGTTTCTGTACAAGGAAAAAAACTCGGGTATAACATTTTGTTGCTGCTTGTAAACAAGAATAATCTGTTTATATGCTGGTTATTTTTATCACAAAAGTGGGTTTTTTCTTTTTTAAAAGTATACTATTAACACAAGAATTGCACTAAATTTCACTCTAGGATTGTAGTTTTTTACACAATGTCTAGCAACCCCAATCTAGCAATATTTTATGGTACTATACTGCGTTCATTGCTTTAACATCTCTTCCTTCCAAAGGAAGTTAAATTTATTTTTAAAAAAATAATTAAAAACTAGGTTGTTCTATTGGTTGCTTTTGTTTTGGTAGAGTTGACCTAGTTACAACTTGGTAACTCCAAGTACATGGACTGTTTGGGTCCAAAAAAACTGGGCTGGAGTTCTAATCTCCAACGCTGGAATGAGAAATCCAAACTTTATTATTGAAATTATACTCCACACTTTTATTTATGCAAACACTCAGGACCTCTTACGACACTACAAAATATAAAACGTAACAATAAAATTGCTGCAAATAAAATCAGATCCAAAATTGTAAAAAGTTTTATTAAAATAGCAAAGCACTGGAAGAATGGAGGCCAAACGCGTTCCCTTGGGAATGCATTTGGCACTTAAGGCAGTCGATTCTACTTTTACTAATGGTGGGAGCCTAACAGTTGCCTCGCTATTTTCTTCATTTTCTTTAATGCGGAAGCAAAAAGATCCCACAGTGAATTTTTCTACAGCTGCCATTTTCCATCTTTGCTAATAAAACGAGCAGAAAATACGAAGGTCGGGGACTCGTAAGCCGCTGCGGCGAGGAGCACAAGCAAGCATAAAGGGCTTGTTGTAAAAAAGCAAAAAGTCTGCATTTACCGACTTAGTGAAGCCATTACTTTGTATCGCCTGCGACTGAATTTATGCCCGCCCGGAGAGAGGCGGCGGCGGCGGCATAAGCGAGCGCTGCCGGTGGATGAGTCCGAGCCCTCCCCCGCCGGCAGCCGCCCCCTTACGTGGCAGCCCCCCAGCTGCGCTCTGGCGAGCGACTGCCGAGCGGTCGCCCGCGGCACGAGGGCCCCAAAGGGCAGCGCAGCCCGGGACCCGGCTGCAGCGCTGCACGGAAAGAGAGCGGGGCGGGCTCCGGGGCCGCGCCGACCCTCCAGCCAGCCGCCTCGGACCGCCCGTTCCGCATGCTCGCGGCGGCCCACCCCATTGGCCTGGCTGCGGTCACATGCTGGCTGGGGCGGCGGCGGAGCCCTGCCCAGCGTTTTGCTTCCTTCCCGCTCCATCTATCCACCCCTCCGGCAGCCGAAGAAGAGGGAGCGCCGAGCGCCATGGCCTGCCTCACGGTCTACAGCACTTCGGTGACCGGCTCTCGGGAGGTAAGCGCAGCGCGGCCCCTCCGAGCGCCCCCCCCCCCGTGCCAGGGGTCGGTGCCGCCCCTTTGCGGTGTGCGCTGCCTTCGGGGGTGGGGTCTTCCCCCCTCCCCCGGGGCAGCTGCCTGCGCCCCCCACCCCAAACGATCCTGCTCTGGCTGCGCTTTCGTCTCCCCGCCTCTCGCGGCCCCCCAGTCAGGTCTTCTCCCAGATGTGCTCATCCCCCGGCCAGGGCATCTGGAGGGCGGGAATACGCGCCGGGCTGCGAGTCTTTCCTCCTAGATTTAGATGGGCTTCTCTTCCCTTTACGTTTTCCAAGAACGGAGCACTCCTTTTCGGTTCCAAATTCCCTCCCACGCCAGTGGAGTCATCTGAGCAATTTGAGGAAAATCTGAACGGGAAGAACTCCAATCCTGTGACAAAAGGGAGGGAGGATCCTCCTTTAGGAAAGGCTCTTTCCCCACCCCCAGGCGCGGATCCTCCCAGCGGGAGCCAGCCAGCCGTCCTCTTCTGCTTCCCTGTCGAGGGCCTGCCGCCTCCTTGGTGCAGGAAATACCACTAGTGGAGGCCTTGGCACCTCCCGGGTTCTGCCTGTATTTAGCCAGGATTGGATTCACTCACCTGCCGCCGTCCCACCCTGCCTCTGGCTCTTGGTATTACAGTGTGCCTTGATGTGTAGGATCAGTTGCCTTCCCTGCATATCCCAGTGCAGGATGCTTCCTCCTCTTCCCTTTTCTTTTCCTCTTCTTCCTTCCCCCCGCTGATACGTGTGCCCCACAGATCAAATCCCAGCAGAGCGAAGTGACCAGGATCTTGGATGGAAAGAATATCAAGTACAACCTGGTGGACATCTCCCAAGACAATGCCCTTCGGGAAGAAATGAGGACCAAATCGGGCAACCCCAAAGCCATTCCTCCCCAGATTTTCAATGGGGACCACTATTGCGGGGTGAGTGGCCACTGGTATGGTAGTATATGCTGTATTTTACATCACAGTTTGGGAGAGTTTTCCATGGGACAATAGGAACTTTTAGTTTTTAGTAACTAACTTGTGGTTTATAGAGGCTGGTCTACCATTCACAGGATGCAACATTGACTCTCAGTCCTCATTTTGTGACTAGGCCTGGATTTCAGCATTCATGCTGAATGAATGAATGGCCTGCATGACAAGGGCTGTGTATGAAGCAGCCCAGAGTAACAACTGCTTGTGTGTCATATGTAGACCAGGGTGGCATGCTTGCTTGTGACATTTTGTATTATTTAGAATGGGGAAGGGAAACTTCTACCCCTCCAAATATTTCTAAGCTACAACTCCCAGCATCCCTCAATATTGGCCAGGCTGGCTGGGGCTGCTAGGAGTTGTAGTTCATCAACATCTGGAGGGGGTCTGCATCTGGGGATTTAGGCTCCTCTGACAAATGCATAGCTGGATTTTCAACAGTCCTTTTTCATACATGAAATGGTAGGGCGACACTTGGTATTCCCAAACATTTTTTTAAAAATAGCACCTGCTACAATGCAAGCCCCTTGAAGAAGTTAAAGGAAAGCTGTTGTCTTGCTGGGCTTGGCCTGAAACTAGACAGCGAATCTTGATAGGCAGGGAGGGAAAATCTCCTTTTTCCATGCACTTCCATACTCTTTTAGGTGCTTATTACAAAATGTCTCAGAATATAAAATGAATCATTAGTTTAAAGGTGATGAGTTTTTTGGCTTGCTGACAGCAGGAGGAAATATAACAGACTCTGGTGATGCATCTCTTTGAGAAGAAAATGAATACTGACTAAATTGAATTATGTTCTTGAGCCATTTCCTGACAAAGTCAGAGGGTCATTTGCAGAGGTAGCCCTGTGGGGCATAAGAATACTCTCTTGTTTTCCCTCCACCTGAAGTATCTCTGAAATGTGCCTTAATTTTATGACATTTGATACTGACAAGTGACATGTTTCAGGTTAAAAGGCATTTATTGTCATTTGTGAAAATTCCATCATGCCAAAGTGATTGGTAGCCTTGTTCTGTGAAAAAGGGGTTTTGGCCATTGTCTAGCATTTATGGACTGTATTAATCATGAAGGTTGCAGTCCTGTCCCTGGTACTTGGGCCACATCTTGAGTAAAAGCTCATAGTGGGGAGTGACTCGGTTTACATGAGACAGAATAGTTCTGAAAGGAAGGAAGATCAGCAGAGAAGATATAAGGTACTTGTGGCTTTCACAGCAGTTGAGACTGGATATGCACCCAGGCTGATGTCTGAGCTAGAGCACCAACAAGCCACTTAGTCTCTGAAAGTCTTAGATATTTCTCCAAGGGATCCTGCAGATGTTGCCACCAAACTGTTATGTTACATCAAAGGTTACTTTTGACATCTCATTAACCTCTCAGTTGTAAGCGAAGATAAGCATCTAGAGAGGATTACAAAGGAGATGGCTATATAATCAGTTTTGATGCACAAGAACAAGTCCTTAGCTAGGCTTTGAACACTGTGTAATGAAACCTGTTGTTCTCCTATTTTGTGCCTTGACTGCAGAGACAGTTTTGGTCTGATGCTAGGAGATTCTTAGCCTTTCACTGTATATTTCCCTGTTTTTTAGTTTGCTCTTCTCCCACCTGGCAGGACTATGAACTGTTTGTGGAAGCAGTGGAACAGAACACTCTGCAGGAATTCCTGAAGTTAGCCTGAGCGTGTTTCTTCCCTGCCCCATCCCTCCTCCCCACATGAAAACCACCCAGGACTTTGAAATTCTGCATTCCAGATGGATCACCTCCTAAGTGATTGTCAGCTTTATGCGACCAACCTCTTCTCAACTGCCTCTGAATTGTGTTCCCTCTTTCAGTATGGTCTCCAAAGACTGGCTCATTCCTTTGAATGCAGCTGGGCCTGTCTCCTCGTGCCTATGGGGGTAGACTGATGAATCTTCTAATTAAGAACCTTGGAAAGCAGAGCTTTCCCCAACCTTCCCCCCCCCCTTTTTTTTTTGAAGCTTAGCCTGTCCTTGAGAATTAAAGGGGGAGCAGGTTGCTTCCCATCTCATCACCACACCTCCTCCAATGTGCAAATGTCAGTTTCTGTAGTTCCTCTTTCATTCTAAGAACCCAGGAAACGAGAGCAGCAGACATCTGCTCTTATTGTGATTACGGTTACCCAGCAATGCAAAAAGCACTGCACAAGGTTTGGTGCTCCCATTCCCTTCTCTGCCAGGGAGGGGGGGTGAGGTCGTGTATGTACCTGTCTTAAACGTAGTGACGTAGCTCTGCCCGTCTTAAGGAAGTGGTTCTCAAGGGGATGGCAAGAATATTTCTCGCATTCCATTAGTGCTTTTTCCTTGTGTTCCACGTGACCATGGAAAACTCTTCCCCCCTCCCCAAGAAGGGAAGGCGATTCCAGCTGTTCTTGCATCAGCTGTTCCGGGCTTCCCCTTTTGGAACTGGCTTTTTGCAAACATGGACCAAGTGCATTTTCTTTTCTTTCTTTCTGAAAGCAAAATTTATAAACAGCCATTTTTTGTTGAGATGCCATTAAATATTGCTAAAAACCTCCATCATAGTGTTCTGTGTTGTTTTTTAAATTGGTTTGGTTGGATGCAGAAATTGGATGCCGTTCTGTTCATTCATTTGGAAATCTTTTTCTAATTCTTAGCAACTCAGTTAGTTACTTTCATTATTATACTTGGGCAATGTTGTCTTTAAAAAAAATCCTAAGTGTCAGAAGAACTCTCAGTAGTGCAAGGAAGTTTTTGGCACAATGGCCTTCTACAGCAATGAGTGTCTGAAATGGGATTCAGTGTTTGACAGTGTTTTGGTTCTTTGCAGGCATTTTGGACAAGAGACATAGAATGTACTATAAAAGTAAGGCCAGGACATTGCACTGTTTTGTGGTATTAAAATTGTCCCCCATTTCTAGAGTTCAGTAGCCATTTTTGTTTCCAGGAAAGAGACTTCAGTGCTCCACAACATTTCTCTAGCGCTGAAGTATGAGGCAATGTGCAATGTTGCCTTTTAGTGATGCAGAAGGGACAAGAAGCAGGTAAAGATTTGATACCATTTCTCAAGATGATAGGGCCTTAATGCATCCTGCCCTCTTGCTTTAAGGGCCAATCAGCACCATTCTCTTTGCCTCCCAGAGAGGAAGGTAGTAAATAAATATAAATGTCAGCTGCTGTTGCACTTCACAATTGTACAACAAGTTGCCAAGTGGAGTTCCCTTGTTCAGGGTACATGTCGTTCATTTTTTCTCCACACATACTAAGTGCAGGTGGGAAACTCAGTTGGGCTATGGCTATGTTGGGCTTACTACAACTGCCCTCTTGTATGTAGATAATGCTGTTTTGGTTATGTACAGATAAACGTTTGGAGAATGAGTTTACTGTTCAAGTAGAGGAATGGAAAAAAAGTACATTTGAATTTACATAACATGCAAAACCAAAACCCTAAACCATATTTTGGCTTGGCTTGTTATATAACTTCAATCAATTAAATATATTTAACCAGTATATCATGATTAAACAAATTTTGGCTGAGCATATTGTATTAATCAAGGCATTGTCTAATGGGAGTATTGCGAGGTGTTTATGGTCCAAATGCCACCATAAAGAATACTTTTTTTAAAATCGGTGAAAACCCAGCATCACTATTTTTAACTATCTGGAGATTGGCACCAAGTCTTGGAAACTGGAAGCCAACTTACTGCTTTTTGCAACTGGGAACAATGGCAAGGTACTTGTTCCAGCATTCATGTTAGACTTTACAGACTCTAGGTGTGATCTCCCTAAAGAGATCGCCCTCAGTTGAGTATTAGGGTTACCACATCTGTTCTGTAAAAATCCAGATGACTGCCAGATGGCAGCCATCAGCCCTAAACCAATAGCCCTAATGGCTACCACAATTTGTCAACTTTCATGGACTTGTGGTAGGCAATTTTAGCAGTTAAAGACATATTCTTGTGGACAACGAAGCATTCACATCACAGCTCTTGCAGTGAAGCTACCACTTGAATTGTTTGCAAGCACCTTACGCATGTAGCATGTAGCCAGCGAAAGTAGATGAAACAACCATGGATTAGTAGCACCAAGAACTGATTTTTAAAGTTCAGAAAAAGCTTCTAGCATACCTTTCATATAATGAATACACATTCACAACTTGTGGCAGGCTTAGGAGGAATGGTAGATGTTTTAAGGTATTCTTCCCTGTCAGAAAGGCCCTGCACATGGAAAGCCTGGGCTAATATAACATCATACCACTACAGATGCTGTTGCTGGCAAAATGTGCTTTCATTATTAAGCCCTACTTGCTCATCTGGCTTTCTTCATGAAAGGAAGTGTTGCTACAAGGGGGGGCGGGATTCCAGTGCATAATTCCATTCCTACCCTGGTACAGTTCTGTAAGGTCCAAACCCCAAGGGAGGAAGGATTGAACACAAGCAGAATTACGTGCTGAAGAAATCCAGCCTGCCTTCTTCTGAACCTCTACAAAGGCTGAGAAGATGCCATTTACTTAATGCTTCATCCAAACAGATGATAGAAAGGGACAGATAAATTAACCCGTTCAAAAAATGGGACCCAGTAGGCACAAAACTAGTGACAACATAAATAAGCTTAGTTTGGGCCCCAAATTAACAAACAACCTGGGTACTTCATGTGAAATAAAAGCCACAATTAGCAATAAAATGCTTCAGTCCTAAAACAGCACTTTCTGCTAAACAGCAAGGCAAACTCCTGATGAGAAGGGGTTTGGCTGCAGCTGGCTGCATTACTGTGCTCAATCCCTCCCACTCAACTCCTATTCAGATATGCCGACTCCCAGTTCCCATAATCTCCCAGCTCCACACTGGGAGGGGACAGTTGGGAGCTGACTTCATGACATCCAGGTTGGGGAAAACTTGCAAGAGTTTCCAGTTAGCAGCCAGAGCTCTTCCAGAAAGTATAGCTGGACTGTTCCAGTCGTCCTTCACTCTAGGTACTTTTCTGCTCCATAAATTAATCCGCCCACACAGAAAGCGCTCTCCCCCATGCCCCTTTTGATTATTTTTAGGATGACCTCATAGGCTAGAACAGGATCCAGAAATTTTAGCCTTTCCTGCTTCATAAGATTTGCCCACCTATCATTTACAAAGTTGGAGTATAAAGAAGGTGATGCCATATCTTGGTGGAGGTTATGCAGGCCTGAAACTGGTACTGTGTTTTACAAAAGCTTTGCAATGCTCAAGAAGTCACCAGCTGGCATCAACAGCCCAGCCGTTTTTTCTTGCGGAAATAGTCCGACATTCCTAATGGAATGGCAATAAAGGCTAATGTATTTTTGTTCCTTTGGGGCTGTGTAAAATGGGACAAGTGAGGCTAAAGTCTTAACCTCTGTCAGGATAGGAAAGAAAGTGTTGCATAAGGGCAATATTCTTAAGCCGTTCAACATTCACTGAGTTTGCCCTGGCTTGTCTTACTTGGGGAATGGGGTGAGGTGGGGGGAATAATCCATAGCGGCTGGTTCTAACCTGTGTAGCTGGAACTACAAGTATTACTTGTTTCCATACGCCCTCATACGAATGGACTTTTTGCTCTCATCTGAGCAGCTACCTTGGGGAAGGAGAAGAAGGCACACAACGCCCTAGCTGAGCGGCAGCCAAGTCTGATGCATCATCTACTGTGAACCATTACAGCTATTCCCCTCCTGATTTTGTTGGAGTTTTTTCCTCAGCAGAAGGAAAGTGTTGGGGACCAGCCCACATTCCTCCAGGCGCACAGCATCGTTGTTATACACTCGAAGGGGGAAAGTGCTGAGGATCTCATATGGCTCCACTGCTTCGCCCCTAGGAAAGAGCACAACAGGATTTGTAAATGGACTCCCTTCACACCTACTCAACTTTTCCAATCCAATGACCTTTCTGAATGCAGATTTTGAAAATGAGCTTTTTACTTAAAAAGTCAAATGCTCCAGACTTACTGGTATCTCTTAATCAGTTTGAGGGAAAAGATTATGAGATCAATAGTATCCCTTCGATGCTACTTCTCTCCTGCATGTCAAATTTCAAGTAACGTCACTGCCTTTTGGAGATCTGCTGTCAAGTAGCCCAGTTTCCGAGAAAATGCAACTTTATTTGTAAAAGAGACATTTGGGAAGGCAGTTTATTTCCAGTCATCAAACAAAAGAAATAATATTGTGCCATTGTAGGCACATGTAAAGTCAGAAAAGAGGACAGCGGGCCGTCCTTTGAACAGGAGGCTTGCTTAACAAGAAAGATCATGAGATTCATGCAGAGTCAGGCCAGCCAAAGAAGTTGGGGCAACAATCAAACAATGGCTAGTGCTTTATGATGCTGGCTGAGAGCCTTGATGACCAGAATAATCAATCCGTGTTTCTCAACAGGGCAGCCATAGTTACTAGGTATGAAAGTAAATAGGCCTTCAGGTATCCTCTCCAACCTAACACTACCCAGAAGAGTTGGGTTTACATTTCCAAGAACCTCTTTGCTAGGCTGATGAGGAATTCTGGGAGCTGCAGTTCCAAGACATTAGGAAAATATGAGGAACCCAGATCTCCACCCGAGGCAAATCACCAGCCTGAAGCACAAGACTTCGTAAGTAAATACCCTACAGCATCCTCTAAATTTGGAAGCCTTTATTTTAGCCCTTGGTCAACAGACATTTGTTCCCCACTCCTTTCTGTAGAGTCCATGAAGATTTCTGTCTTCGCATCACCCAAGTCTTCTGATTCATGACTGAAATGTAGAGCTTCACAGATTGCACTTAAGTTCCAGGATGTGACAGGAACAGACTTAATTATTTCTACATTAATCTGGAGCACTCACAGAGATCTGACAGCCAATCAAAGCTTGCCCTTCCTGGTCAAATGATGAGCAAATGGTATCTCAGCCAACCAGCACTCAATTCTTAATCAGGAACAGAGGACATTATTCCACCTCCTCAGTTTCATGGTGAAAACAAATCCCCTTCCTCTCTCCCCAAAATAGTGAGCTGCAGTAAAATGCCACCATTTATTTTGCATATCTTCTAATGTGACAAGTTCCCATTCAGGTCCCATTCCCTTGTCTTCCTCACAAGCCAGAATGCCAGGACACCAGGGACTGGATCACAGCATGACCTTGATGACCCCTATGGTAGCTACGAAGGCCATCCTGTGCAACCCAGGGGTGGGGGTTGGAGAAGGCAAAACACAGCTGCTTCTGCAGTATCTATTGCTTGCAACTGGGTATTTCTCATTTGCTCCAAATCTTGTGACTGCAGGGGGAGGAAGCCAGGAGATAGTGAGATGATCAGCACTCGGGAACAACACAGACTAAGCTGTGGGAGACTCAGTTTGTTTCAGGCATGGATCTGAACCCATGCTTAATAAATGTTCCCAAGGCTCCCATTGGGAACTTATGCTTTATTTCTTGAGATTACAGTTGGCAAATCGGAAGTTTAAAGTGCAAAAATAGGGACAGAGCTTGCTCTTCAGGGCAAACCAGTGTTTGCCACAATTATCGTCCTTCTCAAATTTTGCTGGAACCATCATACCTGTTCTGAGCAAGATATTGGCGCAGGTCTCCAATAGTCTCTGTGAATGACATTGTGACAATGTATGTCTTCTCGCCATCCTCTGACTTTATCCGAAGAGTTGAAGTGTTGGGGTCAGACCTCTCTTTCTTTTGCTTTCCTTCCAGTCTAAGAGTTAAAGGGAGATGATGTTAAGAACCATGACTTCTTGTGGGCAATCCTAGGCTTACTTAACATAGAAGGGGTTGGATGTTGGTCCTTGCATGCTAACACCTCAAACGGTTGAGGACAAGGAGCCAAGCTTTCTTAAAGGTGCCTCTGATTCTTTCAGATGTGTTTGACTGACTGACTGACTGATATAAGCTGCCCTCTCAAAATAATTGAGGGTGATCTACAGTTCAAAGCAAAAGAAAAAAAACCCAAAAATGAACACTAATAAATATTTCTCACAAAAAAAGATTTCGGGAATCTCACACAAGATTTATGTTCTTATAAAATTTGGGATATTGGAGGGAATGCATTTGGATCTGCAAACTGATTGATTTAAATCCACTTTATCTATGTTTACTAGTAACATCGTTCCATGGTCTCAAGCAGGACTTCTCCATCATCCATTTCATCCAATTTTAATGGACGTGCCAGAATCATAGCTAAGAGTATTCTATATGCGAAGCATGTGCTCTGTTGCCTAGGATTCATCCTCAAAACACCAAGGCTAAGAGGTGTTCCTGGTTTTACTCCAGCTCACTCCAGGTTTGGATTTCTGCCATAACCAGACATCCTCAAAGGAAGAGAACCAGTAACGACTGTAGAGGTTTGTTTACCTCTTCTTCAGTGCTGCAAGGCTGGGCGTCTCCACCAGAACCACTTCATGGCTTCGTGTTCCACCCAGGCCCTAGAAGCAAAGAAGGAAATGCGGGTCCAAGTCTGGATGCCCCAAGGGACATTAGGTCAGATGGTGCTCTTTTGCTCATACAACCCACACACTCAAAGATAAAGAAGGGAGAAAGCTATCTCTACTAATATGTTTAGAAAAGAACAAGAGGGCTTGATAATAATTCTAAACAACCTTTTGAGATCTCAGTTTTTTTGGGGGGGTTGGTTTTCAAAGGGGGGATACAAAATTAGAGAGGGGGAGACATTTTACCTGAAGGGTTTTTTTAACATCTTCCCGGATATCTATCACTTGTCCATCTCGAACCACTGATTTTGGAAGTTTGTTCAAAAATTGTTCCACTGTGAGCTTGGGACCTGCCAAAAGAAAGTATTTCACAAGCAAATGTTTTATGGGGTAAATGACAGAGCCATGCTGACATTTTGTTTTAATTAACTTAAATATCTGCAGGCTTCCTTGCTGGGAAAAATCCTCTGAATTACAGCTGTATTAAAACCACCCACACTCATATAGGAAGCAGGAGGAGGGAGCACGATGTATGGCAGCTTCAGAGCTCCTGAATAAAAATTGGGATATAAATCTAATACAGAATCATGGATTTTTTAGCACCAAAGGGGATTCCAGTGTTCACGTGGTCGAATTCTTGCTCAGTGTTATCTGTAACTTTTCTTTTTCAGACTTCTGACTATGATAGCTATCTGCACAAACCAACAAAAGCATCTAAGTGGACGCCTTAAGTCAGTATTCATCTCATGAATGAGAGAGCCCAGGTTACAATTAGCATTATATTATCTGGATACAAACCATTTAAGATCCAAGCATAAAAGAAATGGTTCCATGCAGAGGGCAGGACAACCCTTGGGAACCTGGTACCTTCCAGATGTGTTGGCATCTGGGAATTAATGGGAGTTGCAATCCCCTACACAACTGCAAGGCACAACAGTGGGGAAGGCTGGTATAAGCTTGAATAGTAGACCCAATAAAGAAACAGGCATTTACAGTAGAATCTGCAATAAACAGTTATAACCATTGGAGTTGGGTGGCTAATAAATTTGAATAAAAAAACAAATAAACCATCACCTGAGATCTCATTTGTCTCCTTTATTCCACTTGGTCTGGAACGCCCAACAGCCCGGCCAGAGCCAGGAAAACACCCTGGCAGCTTCCTTTCCTGAAAGAAGACATCTCTCTTGTCGGTGACCTGTTGAATAAACCCCGGTGCTGTTAAGTACCCTGCTTGATTCCAGACTCCAGAGGTCACTGTTAGACTGAGAAGCAGATGAAATTGGATGTTAGCAGTAATAACAAATGGGCTATGAAGATACCCCCCTCCTTCTTCTGTGGAAACGCAAAGGAAATAGCCAGCACACTTCAGACACACAGAGCACAAGCATGCCTGGTAACACCCCATTACAGGAACCCATCGAGGAGTTACCATGCATATAATGAATTGAAGATTATGCCACAATAAATGTATTGGTCTTTACAAGGGAAGCTACAGAATGACTTCGAATGCAAAGTATGAAGTGTTAACAAGCCAAGAATGGCAGAAGTCTAGAAATAATCAAGATATCAAAAGCATTCTCTACCATTTTTTTAAAAAAAGGAATTCTCATTCATATATCTCAGACGATGTATCACTAGATTTTTTATTCTGATACAACTATCAATATTTGATCACTGAAACTGTAATACTTTGCAGGCACATCTCCAAACAAGTCTCCCTGAACTCAACTCAAATTTCCTTCCGAGTCAGATGCTTAGAAATGAATGATGATTACTGTAATGTAAACTTGTAGAGAGCTTACTCAAAGGGGAAAACATCAGTTTAATTAATTTCTTTCACTAGTCTTATACAACCCCCAAACCTGATAAAATCAATGGGATCAATAGGAAATGACATAGATCACCCACATTTTTCAGCTACTGTTGAGTGAACATTTATCTTTCTTTTTCAGGTTCTTTTGGGGAGAAAAGACCATGGAAATATGTTCCAGATATTATGAACAGAAAGAAATTTCATTTCATAAATAGTTAATTATCTGACAGGTATCTGCAGCAGTCATACCATGATCAACTTGTGTCTTGCATGCCACACACCAGCTATTGCTTTGGCTTCTCCTGAGCTAAGGCATGATATAACTAGAGCCCTCCATGACAGAAGTAATATATATTTCCAGGCTGACTGCACTTTCCATTCTGGGAGGAAGGGGGATTGCATACTTGGAAGCCTCATTCATTAAAATAAAAAAACACAATAAACTTGCAGCTTAGAGACCCAACTGTCATGTGTTCAGTTTGCTGATCTGATGCAGCTCTGAAGGGCCTTTCTTAGAAAAAGACCTCACTTTGTGCTCTCTACATCCATTGGAGAGACTGGGATAACAGGAGTTGTAGTCCAACACCTCAAGAATGCACCAGAATGCTGGGCTTTGACCTTGCCACCCTCTCTATTTTCCCCTGTGTTTCTTCTCTAGAACTAACCAACCATTCACTTCTAGGGCCCACGCCCCAACCCTCAACTGCTAAAGGAGCAGGTGTTTTCCCCAGCAGTCACGCAGCCCAACTGCGCACAAGCTGGTTTTAGAAACAGTGGCCCACATTTTTCTTTCTTTCTACAAGACTTTTCCATGTATCTCTAAATAATGAAAGTTTTAAAATATAATAAAATTCCCCCATCCTTGTGAATGAAGCAAATACCCTATCTTAATGAGGCTTGTCCCCTGACAAGGATCAGTAAAATAATGTGCTAGGAGTTATGTTCTATCTGATAATATATTCAAGAAAGTTAAAAAAATAAATTTCAGTCATCAGTAAATGGCCTTATAATTTTCCTCTCCCCTGAAGCTTGCTAAGAGTCTAAACTGTACTGTGTCTTTCAGGTATTCCCAAAATCAAGAGGCAGGTAGGGGTAGATTTGCTAAATAAGACATGAACTAGGGCATTATTCAGATCTCCAGCCCTCCTAACTTGGTGTAAGACACGCATTTCTTAATTTAAGCTAGGACAGACTATCTAGAATTTCAAGACCACAAGGAGCCCCTTCAAAGCTCTGTTGGATCCCCAGATCTGCTGTGACCAAAATGAACAGGATGGTTTCCTGCCATTTGGAGATGGGAAACACAAAACTGGTAGAGTAAGATCTAACACAGACTTAATGCAGTATAAAAAATAAAAACTCTCCCAATCCCTAAGCCAGAAAGAAACTCAAAAGCTCCTGGCCCTGCACACATACAGCTGTTGATAATATTGAACAGTAGTTTTAGCTTCTAGAGAAACCTTTTCCAATAAATTTAAAGCTCAAGGACTTTCCAGGGCTGCCAAAGCATCCAGACCAAACCATATTCAGTACATACTCAATACATATTTTAACTGTATATATTGCTATTCAGCTATTTATGTTGCATTCTTTCAAAAGTCTGAAAAGTAGCATTACTAGTTAACAGTAAATATCCCCCTTTCCACCCATTTTTTAAAACATTCTTCCTGCAATTTTGAAATAAGTATTCATCTACGTTGTCAGTTTCTCATGTGAATTGGGATCAAAGTTTAATTTCTTACCCAATATACCCATATACTATGCTTAACCACCTTGAGTCCTAGAAAAAAAATCTCAGAATCCTTATAATAAGTTGAACCAATTATTTGCCGTGATTTGCCAACATCTTGAAGAAATGGTGCTTTAGGGTTTGGATCCCCTACATGGCACTTCAGGCAATCATATATCTGAAAACACCTCCTTTGGCCTCTACCAGGCTCTCTGAATTACATGCCTCAGTTGCTTTTAGGTTTTTTAAAAAATTAAAGGATAAGCTGGCATAATGCAAAGCAAATGTATTTATTTTCTGTTTCCAGCTACGGCTTTGAGCCCCATAGGCATAATAGAAACGGCAAGTGGTTGTAGCCCAAGGCTCTGTTTGGAAGTGTGTCCAGCCACCCTGAAGAAAGACAGAAGTAGTGGGGGTGGAAAACATCCCCAGGTGGTTAGATGGAGCGGTGAGAAGAACCTCATGGGTCTGCTTTCAAGAGATTTCATGGCAGTCATTTCATATACAGGACAGTCTTTGCAGGCCAGTCATCTTGTGAGAGGTTCCAAAATATTGCCAATGTGTCCCCCAACAAAACAGTTGAAGACCTCTCCTTTAGGATTCCAGTCTGCCTCTGCTTATAGACGTGCCTTCAACACGAAGCAGCTATAAGACACCACAGCAGACTTCATACAAGGTGCTTAATTAATCAGGCAGCAGATTATATTTTTAAAAAACTATTAGGTTACCAAAATTGCTTTTAAAAAGGCATTGGCCCCTGTAGAACTGAATGTCTATGCTAAGACAATACCTGTTAAACTGTGTATGTGATGGGTCACCTGAGAAATATAGTGATAAACCTTAATCTTTCCCAGGTCTAACCTTTGCTGATTTCAAGTCAGCATTTGAGTTTAATTTTCAGACCTCTTTTGCAGGAAAAACTCAGGGACACTCCTTAAAAGACCATCACTGGACCCAAAAGATCTGGACAATTTTCATCTAATCTCCAACTTCCCCTTTATAGGTAAGGTTGTTGGCTTACAGCAAGAGAGCCCCAGAAGAAGCAGATTATCTGGACCCTTTTCAGTCAGGTTTCAGGCCTGGTTATAGCACTGAGGGAGCATATATAGAAAGGCAGGAGATCGAGAAAGTGAGGTACTTTAAATAACCTGGTGTAGTGTTCCAGGATTTAGGATCCTGGAAAGCACACATGCCTTTTCTAATTTTACCAGCTCAAAAAAGCTTGTAGAGATTCTAAAATTCTTCCATACAAAAGGCAGAGAATATACAGGTGGTCCTCATTTAACGACCACTCGTTCAGCAACCATTTGAACTTGTGATGGTGCTGAACGAGTGGTACTTACAACTGGTCCTCAAAGTTTTGGCCATCGCAGCACCCATGCGGTCACGTGATCGCAAACCGAGTGCTCAGCAACCAGCCTGGATTTCTGACCCTCACAACATCCTGTGGTCATGTGATCACAATTTGCAACCTTCCCACAAGCAAAGTCAATGGGGAAGCTGGCAGGAAGTTGGAAGTTGCGGTCATGAGATCCTCACTTAACAACCCACACAGTCCTCACTTAATGACAGTAACCATGGACTGCCATAAGTAAGCGGTGTGTGGTCATGTGACATCACGCTTTATGATCGCATTGCTTAGTGATGGAAATTCCAGTCCCTCATTGTTAAGCGAGGACTACCTGTATTCCTGCAGTTTTGAAGTTATTTGCCATTAGACTGCAGCTCAGTTGCTCTATTGTTCACAGATGTCCCCTTCTTATCCTAACTATAAGTCGCTAGAAATAATCCGAAATACTGTAACTTTCTAACAGTGGTGTTTTGAATACCTAAATGCATCTCCAGGACAATACTAAGAGTAGAGGCTGGTCAGTTGACAATCAAGGTAAGAGCAGGGCATTTAACTATTGTCATTATGCCATTATTTTCCTACAGGGCCTCTTATCCAGGCCAACCAATTTCAGTCTCCATTGTTGTTGTTTATTCGTTCAGTTGCTTCCAACTCTTTGTGACTTCATGGACCAGCCCACGCCAGAGCTTCCTGTCGGTCGCCAACACCCCCAGCTCCCCAGGGACGAGTCCGTCACCTCTAGAATATCATCCATCCACCTTGCCTTTGGTCGGCCCTCTTCCTTTTGCCCTCCACTCTCCCTAGCAACAGCATCTTCTCCAGGGTGTCCTGTCTTCTCATTATGTGGCCAGAGTATTTCAGTTTGGCCTTTAATATCATTCCCTCAAGTGAGCAGTCTGGCTTAATTTCCTGGAGGATGGACTGGTTTGATCTTCTTGCAGTCCAAGGCACTCTCAGAATTTTCCTCCAACACTACAGTTCAAAAGCATTGATCTTCCTTCGCTCAGCCTTCCTTATGGTCCAGCTCTCGCAGCCATATGTTACTACGGGGAACACCATTGCTTTAACTATGCGGGCCTTTGTTGTCAGTGTGATGTCTCTGCTCTTAACTACTTTTTCGAGATTGGTCATTGCTCTTCTCCCAAGGATTAAGCGTCTTCTGATTTCCTGACTGCAGTCAGCATCTGCAGTAATCTTTGCACCTAGAAATACAAAGTCTTTCACTGCTTCTACATTTTCTCCCTCTATTTGCCAGTTATCAATCAAGCGGGTTGCCATAATCTTGGTTTTTTTGAGGTTTAGCTGCAAGCCAGCTTTTGCACTTTCTTCTTTCACCTTCATCATAAGGCTCCTCAGTTCCTCTTCGCTTTCAGCCATCAGAGTGGTATCATCTGCATATCTGAGATTGTTAATGTTTCTTCCAGAGATTTTAACTTCAGCCTTGGATTCCTCAAGCCCAGCATGTCGCATGATGTGTTCTGCATACAATTTGAATAGGTAGGGTGAGAGTATACAGCCCTGCCGTACTCCTTTCCCAATCTTAAACCAGTCCATTGTTCCGTGGTCTGTTCTTACTGTTGCTGCTTGGTCGTTATACAGATTCTTCAGGAGGCATACAAGATGACTTGGTATCCCCATACCGCTAAGAACTTGCCACAATTTGTTATGGTCCACACAGTCAAAGGCTTTAGAATAGTCAATAAAACAGAAATAGATGTTTTTCTGAAACTCCCTGGCCTTTTCCATTATCCATTGGATATTGGCAATTTGGTCCCTAGTTCCTCTGCCTTTTCTAAACCCAGCTTGTACATCTGGCAATTCTCGCTCCATGAATTGCTGAAGTCTACCTTGCAGGATCTTGAGCATTACCTTCCTGGCATGTGAAATGAGTGCCACTGTTCGATAGTTTGAACATTCTTTAGTGTTTCCCTTTTTTTGGTATGGGGATATAAGTCGATTTTTTCCAATCTGATGGCCATTCTTGTGTTTTCCAAATTTGCTGGCATATAGCATGCATTACCTTGACCACATCATCTCGCAAGATTTTGAACAGTTCAGCTGGGATGCTGTCATCTTCTGCTGCCTTGTTATTAGCAATGCTTCTTAAGGCCCATTCAACCTCACTCTTCAGGATGTCTGGCTCTAGCTCACTGACCACACCATCAAAGCTATCCCAGATATTGTTATCCTTCCTATACAGGTCTTCTGTATATTCTTGCCACCTTTTCTTGATCTCTTCTTCTTCTGTTAGGTCCTTGCCATCTTTGTTTTTGATCATACCCATTTTGGCCTGGAATTCACCTCCGATGTTTCTAATTTTCTGGAAGAGGTCTCTTGTCCTTCCTATTCTATTGTCTTCTTCCACTTCCACACATTGCTTGTTTAAAAATAATTCCTTATCTCTTCTGGCTAACCTCTGGAATTTTGCATTTAATTGGGCATATCTCCCCCTATCACTGTTGCCTTTTGCTTTCCTTCTTTCTTGGGCTACTTCTAGTGTCTCAGCAGACAGCCATTTTGCCTTCTTGGTTTTCTCTTTCATTGGGATGTATTTTGTTGCCGCCTCCTGAACAATGTTGAGGACTTCTGTCCATAGTTCTTCCGGGACCCTATCTACTAAGTCCAATCCCTTAAATCTATTCTTCACCTCCACTGCATATTCCTTAGGAATATTAGTGAGCTCATATCTAGCTGATCTGTGGGTCTTCCCTAATCTCTTTAGTCTGATCCTAAATTGTGCAAGAAGTTTGTGATCGGAACTACAGTCAGCTCCAGGCCTTGTTTTTACCCACTGTATAGATGTCCGCCACCTTTGGCTGCAAAGGATGTAGTCAATCTGATTTCGGTGTTGTCCATCTGGGGAAGTCCATGTATAAAGCCGTCTCTTAGGTTGCTGGAAGAGGGTGTTTGTTATGCACATTGAGTTGTCTTGGCAAAATTCTATCAGCCTGTGTCTTGCTTCGTTTTGTTCTCCCAGGCCATGCTTACCTGTAATTCCAGGTGTCATTTGACTGCCCACCTTAGCATTCCAGTCTCCCGTGATGAAAATAACATCTCTTTTAGGCGTGTCGTCCAGTAGGTGCTGCAGATCCTCATAGAACTGCTCTACTTCAGCTTCTTCAGCATCTGTGGTTGGGGCGTATATTTGGATCACTGTGATGTTAGATGGCTTGCCCTGAATTCGAATTGAGATCATTCTATCATTTTTTTGGATTGTATCCAAGCACTGCTTTAGCCACTTTAATATTAATTATGAAGGCTACTCCATTTCTTCTGTGGTCCTCTTGTCCACAGTAGTAGATCTGGTGGTCATTTGATGTGAAGTGGCCCATTCCAGTCCATTTCAGTTCACTGACGCCCAAAATGTCTATCTTTAATCTTGACATCTCACCAATAACCACATCCAATTTGCCCTGGTTCATAGATCTTACATTCCAGGTTCCAATGGTGTGTTGATCCTTAGAACATCGGATTCGCCGTTCACCACCAGCACCGTCGGCCGCTAGCCGTCCTTTCGGCTTTGAGCTAGCTGTGTCATCACATCTGGGGCTAGTTGAACTCATCCTCTGTTCCTCCCCAGTAGCATTTTGACCATCTTCTGACATGGGGGTCTCATCTTCCAGTGGTATACTGACATATCTCTGGTTGTACTGATCCATTTAGTTTTCACGGCAAGAATACTGGGGTGGGTTGCCATTACCTTCCCCAGGGATCGCGTTTAGTCTGACCTCTCTGTCATGACCTTCCCTTCTTGGGTGTCCCTTCACAGTTTAGCTCCAGCACCACGACAAGGTAACGATCCTTTGCTGAAGCGATCCTTTGTCTCCATGGTCCCAAGCAATTCTGGGAAAAGTCCTTATTGTGTGGCCTCTGTAGATTTTCTCTCTCTCAGAATTTACTGAGGCTTAAGACAGTCATCAGCAGAAGGCTCTGAGACGCTGAATATCAAAATGAGACTTACTGTAGCCTGTTCTCAGAGCCCACCACAGAAGAAGAGGAACTAGTTGTATTACATCACTCTGCCATTCCAACAAAGTTTCTTCTTTAGAGCCAGTTTAACATCTTATCCTCAGCAGCTCTATATAGGAAATGTAATAAAATCCATATAGCTTGCCAATTTTGCCCTTGTGGCTCCAGTTCTGCTGAATTCATCCTATTCATGTTGCTATGTTACTCCTTTAATACCGACAGGCAAAACAGCTTCATATTTTTTGTTATTACCTGTCCCAGGTCAGTCTGACAAATTCTTGCCTTTGTAGGGCAACAGCACTTAATATTTGTAAGCTGTTGACTTTGGTGTCATGTGATGAACAGCCTCCAATGGGTCTCTTTAGGCATTTTTAAAACCATTTGTATCCAAATGTCATTTTACTTCTGTTTTGGGTTTGATTCCAATCTCTTATAATAAAATTATATTTTATCTACCTTGTGGATATCATTGTAAAACAAGGAAACTACATTTCATGCTGCTTGCTTTACTCATCACTAAATTGGCAAATATCTAGCTAGACAGTAGCACTTTGTCAATCTTGGCTGATCTTAAAAAAAAAAAATTAAGCAGGAGTAAACCTGGATAACATTTGGATGAGAGACCATCAGAAAATCCCAAGATTTCCTACATTAAGAAACTGAAGGCTTAATGTATATAAATTCCTACAATTCAATTAAATTTGTCTTTTCTCATTTTTTAAAAAATTCTATTTGTCATTTAACTTTTTCTATTTCCAGCTTGTGGATTTACCTTTTTCCCATACTTCTTAAAGAAACTGTCCTAATACCCTCTAGTTAAAACTGTATTTTTATTCGCTGCTCTAGGGTTTTTTTTTAACTTACATTCTGATCTTCAAGTGTTGTAAGCTGCCCTGGTAAAGCTCTTTTTTTGAAAGCTGGAATGCTAAATAAAAACATCAGTAAATTTCATTTTTCCACTATTATTTTTCCATTTTGCTTTCATGAGTCACATAATAGAAATATGAACTAATTTTTCCAAGAGAATTTTATCCATACATCCAGTGGCATTCTTAAAAATCATATTACCCACTAAAAACACCTTTTAATTTTCATTAGTGGAAACTGCTATTGCTAGTAGAGTTTTTTTATTTTACTATCTTTATTTTTGTAACAAAACAATTTTTAAAAAAAGGAAACTTAAAAATAAAAACACAAACTAAGCAGGAAAAGAAAAAAAATCTATCACTAGTATAGTTACTTTAAAGCAGAAATACAGAAATGAGGATGAAGGAAGGTTTTAGGAGAAAAATTGTTCCAGTTTCCAATGCAACAAGCATTCTCAGTTCCTCAGATTGAGAAGGAAAAAAAAACTCTAACTGCTTATAAAAGTCAATTCTCAGTTATTTGAATTAAACAGAAGTTAAGTACAATAACTTGAACAGAAAGCTATTCCATCCACAGGCCAGTGACACTTCAAGAAACCTCATAGAAGCTGTGCTGATTATGAGTAAGGATCCAAAATCATAAACCCACAGGGCCAATACATTTAGTTGTACTAGAATATCTTTTTTTAGGCATTATTTTCAATTCTGGCATTTCAACAAACCAAGAATGCAAAAACAGGAAGCTGTAAAGCAGCAGTAGTGGCGTACCTGAAATGGAACACCATCGGGGTAACGCCTCTGCAGTTCAGAAGGAAAGAAGCCATCCATGATATCTTGCAGGCAACGCTGAAACCACAAGCAGAGCCAACTCATTAGATTTCCCTCACATTGACAAAGCAACCACAATGGAGAGAAACTCAATATTTGGCTGTTGGCACCTTACCTATTTCTGTTTATGTATTCCCCTTTTATTAGGGCTTTGCCTCCCGAGAAATCTGTATAATGACCAAGTAGCAACAGTAAGAACAGACCACGGAACAACAGACTGGTTTAAGATTGGGAAAGGAGTACGGCAGGGCTGTATACTCTCACCCTACTTATTCAACTTGTATGCAGAACACATCATGCAACGTGCTGGGCTTGAGGAATCCAAGGCTGGAGTTAAAATCGCTGGAAGAAACATTAACAATCTCAGATATGCAGATGATACCACTTTGATGGCTGAAAGCGAAGAGGAACCGAGGAGCCTTATGATCAAGGTGAAAGAAGAAAGTGCAAAAGCTGGCTTGCAGCTAAACCTCAAAAAAACCAAGATTATGGCAACCAGCTTGATTGGCAAATAGAGGGAGAAAGCGTAGAGGCAGTGAAAGACTTTGTATTTCTAGGTGCGAAGATTACTGCAGATGCTGACTGCAGTCAGGAAATCAGGAGACGCTTAATCCTTGGGAGAAGAGCAATGACCAATCTCGAAAAAGTAGTTAAGAGCAGAGACATCACACTGACAACAAAGGTCCGCATAGTTAAAGCAATGGTGTTCCCCGTAGTAACATATGGCTGCGAGAGCTGGACTATAAGGAAGGCTGAGAGAAGGAAGATCGATGCTTTTGAACTGTAATGTTGGAGAATTCTGAGAGTGCCTTGGACTGCAAGAAGATCAAACCAGTCCATCCTCCAGGAAATTAAGCCAGACTGCTCACTTGAGGAAATGATATTAAAGGCCAAACTGAAATACTTTGGCCACATAATGAGAAGACAGGACACCCTGGAAGAGGTGCTGATGCTAGGGAGAGTGGAGGGCAAAAGGAAGAAGGGCCAACCAAGGGCAAGGTGGATGGATGATATTCTAGAGGTGACGGATTCGTCCCTGGGGGAGCTGGGGGTGTTGACGACTGACAGGAAGCTCTGGCGTGGGCTGGTCCATGAAGTCACGAAGAGTTGGAAGCGACTAAACGAATAAACAACAACCATAAAAAAAAAGAATTAAATTAAATGGGCCAACATTTTCTAGTGTAAAATTTATGGACTCCATCTAAACTTAGTAACATGGAAGGTAGGCAATGGCCTGAGAAAAACAAAACCAAGCAACCAAGCAATCTAAAGAATGCAGACTTGGACATGCGAAGACCAAGGAGTGGCCCAGGTTCAAATTAGACCAGACTGGATGCTGACCACCTGGTGAAAACTGCACATCACGTAGTGAAACCTACCTGGCCGAGCAGTGACAGCAACCGATGACAGCACAGCTGAGGCCAAGAGGAAAAGAAGTACATAAAAAGGAGGGCTAGACAGGGACCTGCTTGGAAGATACTCCATCAACTATCTTGACTATAATTCATCTTTTCAGGTTTTTTCATTGGTTATTCTGTTGAGGTTTGTTGATTTTGTGAGAATGAAAAGGGTGGGTGGGTGTGGTATGCCCAATAGGGATATGCTACTGTATACCCACAATATTGCAAAATTCGCTGTATTCAACAAAGCTAAGAGGTTAACATAGAATTGTTTGCATCCTCTGTGTCATTTAGTGTGAATCCCTTGCTGACTCGGTGAGTTGATATATCCCCAAAAGTTGTGCAAGTGCGTTCCCTGCATAAACTTCCCACCATTGATCAAGCCTGCATCTCCAGCAATCTCAGAATGTCCATTCCTGGCTGTTTCTGAGCCACAGAGCATTGCAAGTGGGGACAGGGTTACATGTGCCTCAATGGGTGGTGCAAGGAAGACAGACTGATTATAGTTTTTCTATCTGTCTATCTATTGTTTGCCACCTGGTGATGCCTGGAGAAATCCCTGCAGTTTTCTTGGCAAGATTTTCAGAAGTGGCTTGCCACTGCCTTCTTCCTAGGGCTGAAAGAGAGTGACTGGCCCATAGTCACCTAGCTCGTTTCATGCCTAAAGTGGGACTAGAACTCCCGGTCTCCCAGTTTCTAGCATGGTGTCTTAACCACTGCACCGAAGTGGCTCTCAATTATTCTAACAGTGAAATGTTAATCCCAAGATTTAAATGTGAAACCATAGCTTCAACTGAATATGTAGAATTGTAGAACAAGTTTATAATCTGGGGAGGGGAAAGCAGGAGAGGAAAGGAGGAAAGGGGAGGGGAGGCTTCATGTTTATTCCTGGCAAAGATAAGCTCACTACAGAGCCCAAAAGAAGCCAATGAAACAGCAATCTGGGGGGGAGGTAGACAGGAACCTTTCCCCAATTTCATGCTCTTGGACACTTTGGATTTTATCCATTGGCCATGATAGCTAAAGTACTAAAGTCCATTACTGCCTGAAAGGCATAAAGTAAGACAAGATTAATGTATAGTATCTCAATTCAAAGATCAAGAACATACAAAGAAACCAGGTAGTCAGTGAGTCGACCTTGAGAATCTTAGGCAAGTCTCAAAAAGAGTAGGCCTAAGTATATAACCCCCCTTCCAGGTACTATCCCACCCCTTCAAGAAATGAGAAGACTATCCTAATTAGGAGAATAAAGCAGAACACAAAGTCTTGATAATAAGGAATGCAAAAGCTTTATATTTAAAGCAGAAAACTACTCAGGGGCCATTAGACAACCAAGGTGTGAACGAGATCCTAAGGAAAGATATAGCGATTACAGAGAAACTGAATTATTTCATCTGTCTGTCACAGAAAATATAGACTAGATAAATGAGCTTGCATTGACTTTCTCAGGATGGGAACTGAAACAACTGAAGCAAATTGGGGTATCAAGAAAATCTCTTCTAGGAGGTCTGGAGAGACTATGTAGTAGCAAATCACTGGGTCCTGATGGCATCCACTTAAGAGGTCTTAAATTTGAGAAATTTCTGACTTACTAGCAAAAATTATCACTTTTCACTCAAATCAGCGTCAGTGCCAGAGGTCAGTGTCACATCACTTTTTAAAAAGTGATTAAGTGGAGATCCAGGAAAGTATAGGCCAGTCAGCCTAACATCCATTCCAGGTAAATTGGCAGAAGTGGTAATAATTAAAAAAAAACAAAAACTAAGCATACAGAAGACCAAGCCTTGCCGAAGGAAAATCAGAACACAAAGGAAACTCCTGCCTCATCAATTTTTTTAGTTTATTGAGAGTCAACGGGAACATGGATGGAGGTGTCTCTGTCAACACTGTATACTTAGATTTTCAAAAATGTTCCAAGGCTCTTTAATAAATTTGGTGAATATAGGATGAGAGGACTAGGAGCACAGAATATATTTTCTCTGTATAAAACTGCAAAATCTGGGAAGCTATCAAATGGAGTATTCAAGCAAACATCTTAACTACAATTTTCAGCCAATAGTTGTGCGACTTGTTCACCATAAGAGAAGTGTTCATTTGCATATGTTGCTATAATATGTGGGGGATTTAAAAGGTCACACCAAATTCCAGGATTTGCATGTGGTAAAGGCTCTAGACAGCTGGGTCATTGTGCGTGGGGAACTGCAACAGGCCGAAATAAGAAGCAGCTTCCATTCATGGCAGATATGCAAAAAGTGACCTTGAAATGCTATAGAGGCAACACACAGAATCTTGTGCTTGTTTGAAAATGGAAGCCAAATGACTTTTGCCATCAGAGAGGAAGCACCTAACTGCTCATTTTCACTTCCTCCAACTTGTAACTCCCTTCCAAAGTGACAACAGGACGTGGCTATTTAAACACACACAAAAAAACACCCAACACACTTTCTAGCTAAAAGGAGAAAACAGATGAGAAGTGCTAAAACATTTTGTTTTGCCACAGCTTTTCTTCTTGCAAGTCAAGTTCTTTACCAGAGAAATAAAGCCCACTCTTCTCTCAGTCAGACTCAACATCCCAATATTTGAATCCCTGTTTTCAGAAAAGTCACTGGAGAGAAAGACTGTGAGAAATAAGCCACAGGTGGAAGGGAAAGATTGTGCTTTTTTCCCACCTTGCCCCTTTAAAATCAGTACCACAGCCGCAGTTCTTTCATGATTTGTAATGCATTCAAACAGCCTATGGCTAGATCTAAGTTAGCTCTGGGTCAGCTTGCTAGCTGTAAAAGAACATAGATCTGGCCTTGAGAAGAGGGAAGGGAGCAATAAACCATTGAGAGGAGAACAGACTTTTCAGTCCTGAAAAAATGGAAAGTATAGGAAAGGACCTCAAAATAACCCTGCCTTGATTTTGTTTGGTATAAGATGGGGCAGAAACTGACAAGCTATCAAGATTCTGTTTTTCTACTCAAAATGAAGAACATTTGTGGAATCTCTGCTGCTTCTGTTTCTTGACCTTGCCTACCTTGAAGGACTGACATCAATCTTGAAAGCCTCTAGTCCAAGAGTTTTTCCTGGAATTTCACAACCAGACATTACCAGACATTTGGAAACTGTCTCCTGGAAGCTAGGCCAATGGCATATTCTGGTTTCGATTCCAGAATATCTCTGTTATCCAGGCCACTTGAGATGGAATCATTCTTCTTTCTTTTCTCTAACTGGACAGGTACCTAGTTAAATGTTCTTCTTGATTAAGTTCCCCACATCTTATTATCCCTATGAAATACTACATCCAGTAGCCATTTCCCCGTCCACTTATGTGCTGCTACCTTGAACCTCCACTGCTTCCTTTGTTTCATCTCTGCCCTGCCAAGTTCCATATTCTCATTTGGTTTTTCTTCCCCCACAATACTCAAGCACAACCAGTCGTCGTTGTCATCATCATCATCAATATTACAATTCCCTTGTTTAAAATCATGTTTTCTGAGAAACAAGAAATTACATAATTCACACCATACACAATTTATGCTGGAAACAAATAGAACTGCTTACTCCAAGGCTGAACTTTCAGTTGTATGTCTTTGCCCAAAATGGAGTAAGTGCAGTTCCACAGCAGTCGGACAACTGCATAGTGCGTATTTGTGGTTTCTTATCAGTCTTTTCAAAAGCAATGGTCAAGATGCCCTGTGACCCCCTAAAAAGGTAAGATTCTTGCCATTCTCTGCCACAGTATAAAGGAATGGGAGGGGCTTGGCGGTGGTTGTGGGAGAACGTTACTGCCACAAAAGGCTTATTTTGTACATGTAGTAATAACTTCCAGATTAGATGCCGGTCAGTGATTTCATTTCTTCAGAACTTGATCCCTACCTGTGTGGAAGGATCTTTGTATGACCGGAAAGGTCCACTGAACATGACAATCCCATTCTGATAGAAGGTGATAGGAACGGAATCCAACCGCTTCAACCGAGCTCCACCTGTAGTGTGTTTGATTTGGGACACACCTTCTCCAGCCAGCACATTCAAATCTTTCAGATTCTCAAAAACCAAATCAAAACTGACTGGGGTTTCTGAAACAATGGCATCACCTATGTGAAAGGAGAAATTACGATGGGAGGGCAAGGGTTAGGCACCTTCCAGCCCAAACTGCTTAGCTCTGAATTTCAGTGCAACTCTCTATTTGAACTGCATCTTTGCTGAAGCAACACCAGCATTCCAGTGCAGCCTTCCCAATCCCAATTATGATATCCTCCAGATGCCAGAATTCTGGGAGTTGTAGTCTAAATAAACCTGGAGGGCACTGGTTTGAGGAAGACTGCTCTGGTGGACAGTGGCAAATGAATGGAATGGTATTATCTGCATTTCTATAATAAAGGCATTGCTTTATCTGATTTCTCATCTTATGCTGCAAGTGTATTTTTCCCCTAGAGAGAGATACATAATATACTGATTAGCACAGACTGAAAACTAAGATATGTTTATGGCTTTTTAAAATATTTTATACAGTAATTTATACAGTAATTCTCACTGTAAAGTCTGCTCCAAAGGATCTGCAATATAATTAAAATTATTTAAGTAAAATAATCACAACATTCAATTAAATCATAAACAATAAAAACAAAATATTTAATATGCAGGAGTCCAGGAGAAGAATTTCCAGAGCTTGCCTGAATAGAAGAATGAGTAGAACAATTTCCCTGAGGACTAAAAAGGCCAAATTTTTGTGTCCTAAAAGAAAAAAACTCAGCTTGATAGGAGCAGTTAATAAAAACTTTGTTCACTGGTCTGACTATTAGCAGAATTATATAATGAACATTGACAGGGAGGACATATATATATAGCGCTATCAAAATACTTAGCTATTCTAAGAAGTTTTGCAAAGAAAAAAAGACTGTTTCCTCTTCAAAGCTGATAATATACCTTCCAATATTCATAAAAGCAACAGAGAAAGGGGAGAAAAAGACGAGACTAAAATAAAAGATACAGTATATTTTCATGCTTCTTAAAAAGGCAGTCATTCTTCCCAGCTAACCTGGTTTCCAGAAAGCCCTTGACGTTGGACTCCCTTCTTCCTTTAGTGACTCCAGAACTCTCAGAGAAACTGGGTCTTCTCCAACCCAGATCAATCCATAGTCGTTCAGAAACTGCTATATGGGAGAGGGAATAGAAAATTTAGAGGGAGTGGCAAGAAAATTAATAATATTTATTAATTTGTATATTACTCTTTATCTCCAGTGCAAAATAGTGTACATTCTAAGATAGAATAGGAAAGCTAAGACTGCTAAAATGGAATTTGAAAGTGAAAGGTGAAAGGCCCCCTGTGCAAGCACCGAGTCATGTCTGACCCTTTGGGGGGACGCTGCTTTTGCGACGTTTTCTTGGCAGACTGTAACAGAGTGGTTTGTCATTGCCTTCCCCAGTCGTCACCTTCCCCAGCAAGCTGGGGACTCATTCTGCTGACCTCGGAAGGATGGAAGGCTGGGTCGACCTGAGTTGGCTACCCGAGAATCCGGCTTCCGTTGGGATCGAACTCAGGTCGTGGGGAGAGTTTCAGTTGCAATACTGCCGCCTACCCCTCTGCGCCACATGAGGCTCTATAAGATGGAATAGGAAAGATAAGATTGAAATTATTAATTTTTCTGCAAGTCAGCTAAAGCCATTTCAAGTACGGGTATGAATTCTGCCCTCCAACCTTTCGAGGTTAGTAAAATGAGTCCCCAGCTTGCTGGGGAAGGTGACAACTGGGGAAGGCAATGGCAAGCCACCCTGCTACAGTCTGCCAAGAAAATGTCACGAAAGCAGCGTCAAGGGTCAGATATGACTCGGTGCTAGCACAGGGGACCTTTCACCTTTCACCATGAATTCTGCAAGGCAAACCCCAATGGAACAGAAACTGGAATCCCAAACTTTAAAATACATGTTTGGGAAGGAAGTCCTGATACAGAGCCATCTCTACAGATGCAAAGCCTATTCCCTCCCTTCCCTTCTTAACAGCAACAACCCTGAAAGGCAAAAAGGGTGTGTCTGTCTGCTGCTCATCTTCTTTCCATTATTGCCTGCATTAGGCACACCAGTTTTCCAGTTCAGTTTTTTATTTATTTATTTGTCAAATTTAGTCACCGCCCATCTCACTCAGAGAGCAACTCTGGGTGGTTATCTTTGAGTTAATGGAAAAGCGCAGATTCCTGGAGGGAAAAAGGAAATACTTATTTCTTTCCATTAAATAGCTAACCTCCATTTCCCAAACCTGACGTTGCAGCCGAAGGCATATCATTTCCAGTTCCTCAACCTGGGTCATCTCTGATGAAGTTTTTTCTATAGGAAAGGGGAAAAAAAAGAATTTGGAGTTCCTCTTTTAAAATATAAATATATATCAAACTATACCAAAAGAAAGAAGATGAGCTCTCTGCTATCAATACATGTTCTGATTCAGAACACAAAAGAGACAGATTTTACTTCGGGATATACCTCCCTCAAATCATTTTTTCACATTTCATCAGTTTCAGATATTAATACTCTAGAACTTCATAAAGATCCATCTCTCTATTAATGGTTAGGGTGAAATATGGTCTTTTGTTTTTGCATTTCCCATCTTTACCAAGACATTGTCACTGCCTAATGTTGAGGACTGAAATAAAAGGAAGGATGGTACGATGTTACCTGTTCCTTTCTGAAGGGTTTTGATCTGCTCCTCAAATTCTCTGATCTTCTTATTCTGCCCAAAAGCAAAAGACAAAGCAATAAAATTATTCGGTCATTGACCAATAAAATACATTCTATAAAACAAGCACAGTTATCCTCTTGTATAAGCAATCATTTGTTAGCATTGTTAGCAATCATTTGTAGGTGAAGCCAACTTGATTATTATAGGAATTGAGCCAGACAATTTTCTGAAACTTGGAAAGCATATTAATCCCCTGTCTTTAGGCTCATCTGGTTCCATTCATACACAACTTCATTATCTGGACTGGGAAAATGCTCCTGGCCTTGGCTATTTCTATTCCCAAATGTACTGTAAACGGGGTTGCCTCTGAAAACTGTCCAGAAATCTCAACTCGTAGAGAATAAAGCTGAAGATGTGCAAATTGGGGCTGAATATATTATGCATATATTATTTTCCATCTTTATGGTCCCAATTGTTTTCCAGTCCTAATTCAGTTTCACTCTCAAAAGCCTTTCAAGATATCGGAGTTTAGTACCTGAAGAAATTCCTCTTTTCATGTGTATCTATTCAAGTTTTAAGACTGCAACCTTCTCTGAGTGCCCTGTCAAAGGAAATGTGTCTTTCTGGGTATCTTCTCCAAACATGCCTGTGTAACAGCAACTATAATGCCCTTTTAGAACAGGTTTTTTTTTCTTAAATCTTTTAAATTTCCTTGCACATCTTGTGTTCAACTCTCTATATTTATTGTCCTCTGCTCTCTCTTAATGTATTGTTTTGATCTTATTATATTACTTGTTTTATACTATTTTTATTGTAATTATGATTCTATTTAATTTTGCTGTTTTATCCTATAGGCTCCAAATGAGCTACCTACTTAAAGCTGGCCTAAAAAATAGTATAAAGAAATTATAAATAGCAAACAAAAATTTTAAAGCCTTAACAAAATTTCAACAGCTTCCAATCTGAACTGTTACAAACAGTTCAACGGCAATTCCTGCACTGCTTGTGTTGTCACCTTCTGCTGGATGGCTTGTGCTTGGCTCTTGACTTTCTGCTCCAAAAAAGCAATCTTCTGCATCATGGAAGTCATCAACTCCATATCTGTAGGAGCATTTCCTGAAGATATGAAATCAACAGAACATGAGGACAATTTGGATGTAAACCTTCATGCCAGCAACTGGTTCCACAAGAACACTTTGTATTGCTCAAAAATGAGACATACTTCCAGAAGACTTGCAATGTTGTCTGCATTGGCTCTTTATCTATAGCAGTAAGAGAAGCCAATGGGTAGAGCACCAGCACAGGAAGAGTGCGTAAGTCAAGGAGCTCAACTGAGATCTGGGGCCACATGCAGACCCCCTAAACCCTCCAGTATGGCACTAAGAGACCTCCAAAATGTGACTCAAAGGAAAATTCTTCAATATCTGGCTGGAGAGTGATGATGTTACTGTACTTAATTTTCATTACATTTCAATGAACTTAAATCAAATTCAGGATTTTATACTCAGAAGCTACAGCTGGTTCAGAATGCAGCAGTGTGAGCATGTGACACCATTGCTCCGTGAGCCACACTGGTTGTCAGTGAGTTGCCAGGTAATCCCTAATAACCTCCCTGGCAGAGGGCCTGGTTATCTGAGGGATGGCCTAACTCCCATTCTTTTTCCCCATCCAGTAAGAGCAGGTGGAGCTGGTGCCTTTGGATCCTATCGATGAAGCAATGTCATCCCCTGGGACCCTGGAAGCGTGCCTTCTCTATTATGGTGCCCACCCTCTGGAATGTTATTTCCCTAGAGATCTGTTGGGCTCCCACCCCGATGACATTCCAAAAGTCCTTAAAATTCTGGCTGTTCTCCCTTAAGGTAGGATGCTTGTGGAGCATCAGATGAATCAGGAAAGAGAGGAGCTCATACTTCTGAACAAGCCCACAGTCTGTGTAGTGTATGGAGGGTTTGGGTTTTTTTCTTTTTACTAAGGATGGTTTAGGAGCAAAAAGAGACAAAAACTCAAAAAGTGAGGTTGATGGCTGCAGATTCATAGAGAAGGATTCATTAAGGACTACATACAGGAAACAAGTATTACGCAAGCTGTTATTCCAAAATCCCCAATGTGCAGAACATACATAAAATGATTAGGTTTCAAAAAAAAAGACTTTAAATTCACCTAAAGGTTTGGGTCAACCAAGGTGAATATTTCCCACCTATGAACAGTTATTCTCTCCTCTGTACAGGTAGTCCTTGACTTACGACCATTCATTTAGCAACTGTTCAAACTGTTACAACAGTGCTGAAAAAGGTGACTTATGACTGGTTGTCACACTTACAACGGTAGCAGAGTCCCTGCGGTCACATGACCAAAATTCAGGCGCTTGGCAACCAGCTCACACTTACAATGGTTGCAGCATTCCAGGGTCACATGATTACCATCTGCAACCTTCCCAGACGGCTTCCGACAAGCAAAGTCAATGGGGGAAGCCAGATTTGTTTAATGACCATGGTGATTTGCTTATTGACTGCATGATTTACAATGAGCACAGCAAAAAAGGTTGTAAAACCAGGCATGACTCCCTTAAACAACCACCTCGCTTAGCAACAGAAGTTCCAGTCCCAGTTGTGGTTGCAAGTCGAGGACTACCTGTACTCACTTCAAAAATAGGTTGCTATTTGGTTTGGGTTCTGCTACATGAGAAAAAGAAAAATCCTGAAGAATCTTGAGGCACAATTCTTTGGATCCTATTCAGGGCCTGGGTATGTATCTCCACTTCCTTGAGAAGAAGCAATTTGGTTTGTGGGGAGAGGGGCTGTTTATTGGGTGTGTTCTATACCCAAAATTGAGGTTTTTAGGAATCCAAATTCTGATCCAAATACTGATTATATATGAGGAACCACAAAGAATTCTTAGCAAAAGAACATAGGACACATTAAGTCTGGGTCAATACTTAAACTATATAGTGAATTATGACTGGGCTCTTATTCCCTGCAGACCGAGACTGTGTGTGCCTAATGTAAATGCCTGGCATTACTCAGTAACATAATTCTATCGCCAATCCTTTCCCTCGTACCAGGTATAGCTGATTGTGCTGTAGCTCCATTTGAGCAAGAAGGCAAGTTAATTTGTACTGGCATTTGAGCTCCTGGCCCCAGAATTTCATCCATCATAGCAGCTTCATCTTCTGTGAACCAAAGGGATAAACCTATTATCAAGAGCAAGCCTAGGATTTCCTCTTGCCATCTTCATTCTGAGTGTTTAGAGAGAAATACCCATTGCCACGAGATATCAGTTGTATCATTTTTCCATGTAGACTATCATAACGAAGTGGAAGATTGGTTCAAAGCAGATTTTTCCCAGGGCAGCTGTACTATACACTAAAACTACATTTACTAACTGCATCTATCATGTTTGTAATAAAATTTAATCTTTAATACTGATTTTTATATTTTTCAAATGATTGTTTTACATATGTGTTGTTTTATCTGATTGTTGTATGCCTCCCAGAGTCACTTTTCATGAGATGGGCAGCCATATAAATTTGTTGTTGTCTATCTGTTCAGTCGTGTCCAACTCTCGGTCACTTTGTGGATCAATGCTCTCCATGCCTTTCTATCTCTTACAGCTTCCTTTAGTTCCATCAAACTCATTCCAGTGTCCCTTCTGATGGTAAATTTGATTAATACATAAATAAATAAATAGTCATCTATATGGCTGGAATAGACAAGCCTTTGGTCAGATCAAGCAGACCCTCCTTAGTTTCATATTTCCTATATGTGCCCCAAAGGCTATTTTCCATAGCATTCTATAGTTTATTTTCCAGCAGATGTAACATTAATGATATGGTATTTAAACACAAGCAATCTTTATGAGTAACTGGGATCTGAAAATATTCCTATGGATCATTAAGCTATAAGAAGAGCTTACAATGTTATATAAATCAATAGTTAGAATAAAAGGTGTGAGGCCTACCATTCTGGATATTTATCTGGAGTGGTACTGCCTTTTTCCTAAAGTTCAGAAACAAATCGGAGAAACAGAAACAAAAAATAAAGAGGATATTCGTTCACCACACTGGGGTCTAAAATATATCACATGCTTGCAATGTTACAATATAAATTATTCCTTGGAACGTTTTAGTTAGTTTGTTTGTTTGTTTTGAGGAAGTTAGCCCATATGCATACATCAAACGAGAACTTAGGATTTCTGGTATGAACGAGGAACATTAAAATAGGAAGAAATAAAGAAAGTGATAGCAAAAGTCATGGCTAGTGGTTTCAAACTATAATATAACTGAAAGGTCAAGGGCCCCAGTCTATTTGTATCAGAAACATAAGAACCATTTAACCTCTGCTATGTAACGGTTTCACTGCTGGAAGAAGCTTAAGGGACATTTTGTTCATTCAAAAGAGGCAGGATTGTCCATCTGTTGTTACAGCTGGAAGCAAAAACATGGGATATTTTCCTACCAGAGGTCCAGATGGTTTCCTCCATAAGCTCTCACTTACTCTGTTGGCTGCAACTGAAGTGGCATTCTGCGAACCTTGCTGAGAGAGGAGAAAGGAGATGACATGGTTTTTCTTGAACAGTTTTAATTCCTAGGTGGAGAAAAGAGCAAATAAAAATGCTTTATTTTTGGAGACCATCGTGCAAAATTATAGCCCATTTGCTCTAACGACAAAATATCCCCAAGTGAACTATATCGTGATTATAACACATGAACACACACTGGAATGCAAAGGAGAATACAGAAGTGCCAAGCAATCCTGAAGTATAATTGACTCTGCAGACGACAAACATGAGACATGTTCTCTCTGATGCAGTGTCTGCCTACTGAGAAGCAGACTTGACTCCAGCCTTTGCCAAATGGGCAACTACTAGATGTGTGAAATGACAGCTCCCATCATCCCTCAGGTCATCATTGGCTATGCTGGCTGCAGATGATGGATGCTGAATTCCAACACATTTGGATAGCACTGGACTGTGGAAGGCCATTCCAGTCCACATAAGAAATCTATTACAGTGCAATCCATCCACATATTCAGAAGTTAGCTTTATCCCATCAGCACCAAACTGGGGAAAGCTGCTTGGTTCCTTGAAGACATTAGGACTTGCTCTTGCGTAGGACTGCAGGTGAATGCAACCCTCCCCCCTTGCACTCACCAAATGTGGGACCTCAACTTCCATAGGTTCCCATGCTCCAACACCTCTAAAGAACTCCTGGAGGGGAAGACCAGATCAGCCCTATTCAAAATATCTCCTGAGACAAAGCTCTCCATTAAGACCAGGGAAACTCCTTGGCTGGGTTCAGACAACCTCTTAGGCTAGGCGAGAAAGCCATGGAGGAATTCAAGCTTCAGCAAGTGTTTCTAGGAACCCAGCCATGGCCTGAGCCTCGTGAAGCCATGATGTTTTATGGGAGCAGACCACATTGTGCAAACCCAGCAACTCCGGGTAACGTTGGCTAAGGTGTGTCAGCTGACGGGGCCCAGAAGGAGAGCCTTTTCTGCCATGGCCCTTTGGAACATCATCCCTCTGAGATTAGATTGGACCTGTCTCTGTTGACCTTTCACAAGGTCTTGAAAACTTGGTTTTGTGCCCAAGCCTGGGGCCCTGGGCGCAGGACAGAGCCCATCTCCTGGATGTGTGGACGATTGGTTGGATAATGCCCGGCTACTATGTTTTATTTTTATTTTATGTATTTTACTTACAGGTAGGTCGCGATTTGTGCAAGTTCGAATAGTGCAAAATTCAATTTAGTGTGATCTATAAATTGATACCAGATCATATTTAATGTGAGCCAAGATTCAGTTAGTGCGAGGCTAGTGTGCACGCAATTGCCGTTGGGGTTTTAGACACTAATCGTGTGTGCAAAACAGAGAAAAGGAAGGTTCCTTTCTAAGGAAGCTCAAAAAAAAGAGGCTCATGAACTACAGCAGAATACAGGATAGCAGGTACACTCTGGATATGGGATTATCCTCTTTTACTGTTACAAGCATTTCATTCATAAACATATAAACACTTCTGTTTAACAATTTTCATTGCCTATGTCCATCCAACTGGAACCACTTACCCCACTCTCCATAGAAGTATCACTTTGAATCGTGCGACTTCAAATGATATGACCATTTTGGGGAATTCACTGACCACACTAATCAAGACCTACCTGTATTTTATTGTAAACCACCTAGAGTCACGTAAAAGTGAGAGGGGCAGCTATATAAATCGAATAAACAAAGTTCACCCAGTTTTCATTAACCCAGGTTTACAGTTAACCCAGGTTTTGTTAACCCAGGTTTACAGTTCAGTGTATGGTGTGAAGCTAGCCCTACCTTGCCAAACAAGCTTGCGGGGGGGGGGCACCCACGGCCTGTAGGCCGAAGGGGAAGCCCCACGCAGCTGCAGCCTCCCCCGCACTCCGTGGCCTGAGGCGCAGCCCCACGGAGCCCAGGGGAAGCCCCTCGCGGGGACCAGAGCCAACGTGCCTGTTAGTCTTGGGGGGCGCCGCGGGTTTTTCTGACGGCCCCCCGCCGGAATGAGGCGGCCTCGTTAAGGAGAACAGGCGGGAAGCGAGGAAGGCCACCCGCGCCCAGCCTGGACTCACCGGCCCCTCCGGACGCTTCAGGCAGGCGCCGCCATCTTGTTTACCGGCGGTTGCCTAGGCTACCGCCTCAGCCCGAGCTCCCGAGACTACATTTCCCAACATTCCACGCCCGGCCAGCCGCCCAATCTGTTCCCTCTTCGGTTGGACTTCTCTGGGTTGTTGTTTTTTGCAGAGAGCCCGGGCAGAGTTCCGCGAATGGGATCTCCGTCTCTCGCGTCGCTTGCAGCTCTGTGGCTGTTTTGCGTTGTCCTCTCAGAAAAGAGAGGTATCAATGCAACCTCGAATGCGATCTGTCCCCTTCCAGATAGATGATGGATGGATGGATGGATGGATGGATGGATAGATAAAGATGTACCATGAATTGGAGACTACATGGCTACACCTTTTTCATGACAATCCATCCCTAACCTGGTACTTCACTCATCACCACTGTAACTGAATCCCTCCATCTTGCTGCTGATCAACCTCTGCTCTTTCCTTCCACCTTTCCCAGTATTAGAGCTTTTCCCAGAGTGCTGGGTGTTCACATAATGAGACTGTCTTCTCCCAGTTGTTTCTATTGACCCAATTCAATCTGGTAGGTTGGGTATGCTACGGGTCCCGTCAGCCAAGGAATGTTGGTTGGCAGGAACTAGAAGACGTGCCTTCTCTGCCATAGCCCCTGCCCTCTGGAATATTCTCCCTTCAGAGATCAGGGTGTCCCTGAACCTGTTGGCCTTTTGTAAGGGTTAGGGTTAGGCTGTGAAGACCTGGTCATGTGCCCAGGCCTGGGGTCCTGAGCGTGGGAATGGCCCCATTTCTTGGCTATATTAACATCCATACATTGCTTACTTGGCGGCCATGTATATTTATTTTGTATTTTAATTGTTTTAATTATAATTGTTTTAACTGTTTTATGGTTTTTATTGTTCTACGCCGCCCAGAGTCACTTGCTGAGATGGAAATTGAATAAATAAATAAATAGAGCCTGGTCATTTGTGCCTCAAGTGAGAACTCTGGGTTGATTTGTCCGATGATCCATCGGTTTGTTTTCTTGGCTGTCTACAGTATTTGGTGGACTCCAATTCACATAAGTCTCAGTCAGCTCGCACCATGCAGTGCCAAACATCTGGAAAGTGCCAAGCTGCCAATCCCTGATGACAGCCCTAAAAGCCAATTGCTTGATGTATATTCACTCACTGTACTATGCCATAAACAGTTTAATTCTGGCTTTATATAAATCTGGGCATTATGATTTGCAATGGCTTAGTGTTTGGTTGTTAAGCTTGTGTGGCTTAACTAGCCACAGTGTGATGGAGTGAGGAGGGATTTACATGACAGCCTGGGGGGAAAATCCTTCTTCCCTCTTCCTTAGACTGACATTGTGCAAACCTATGTGTTTTCTCTGCAATGCTGTAAACAAGGGGTTTTCTTTCAAGGAAGATTTAGGCTGCTGCTCTGGACACACTGACTTTGGAGGGTAGTTTTTTTTCCCATTCAATTGTGTCTGATTCTCTGAGACTGCCTGGACCAGGGCCGCAACTAGGGTCTGTGTCACCCGGGGCAAACATGGATTCCGCGCCCATTTTGGCGCCCCCCCAGCACTCATTTTGGCACCCCCCCCAGCGCAGCACCCGGGGCACATGCCCCAGTTGCCCCCCCTAGTTGCAGCCCTGGCCTGGACAAGTCCCTGCAGTTTTCTTGGCAAGATTTTTCAGAAGAGGTTCTATATTCACACTCCCTGGCATTCTGAAGCAACTTTTCTGTATTTATTTTATTTTATTTTATTATTTAATTAAATTTAATTTATATCCTGCCTTTATTATTATTTTTATAAATAACTCAAGGCAGCAAACATACCAAATATTCCTTCCTCCTCCTATTTTCTCCACAACAACAACCCTGTGAAGTGGATTGGGCTGAGAGAAAGGGACTGGCCCAAAGTCACCCAGCCAGCTTTCATGCCTAAGGCAGGACTAGAACTCTCAGTCTCCTGGTTCATACTCTGCTATTTGGGCAGTATGAGCATTAGCACATGTACCCTGAATACCAGAAACAACAGCAACCAGCAGATTTATTTATTTATTTATTTATTTATTTATTTATTTATTTATCCAATTTGTCCCCGCCCATCTCCTCCCATCAGAGGACTCTGCAAACAAATAGGGGGTTTCCATAAATCCTATCCCCCATCCAAATGGTTTTAGGCTGTGTCCATGGAGGTGATTCCTTTAATATATTGTCAGGTTACTTAAATTGATCACCACCATGGACACAGCCTAAAATCATTAGATATATTTTTAAAAACTTATAGCAAAATCATAGAGAACTGGGAACAAGCAACAGTTCATTAACAACCCACTGGGATAAGCATTTAAAATGTAATAATTTAGTATATGCATCGAAGCATCAATGTATATATTTAGTGACTCCAATCAGATGTATCTTAAAACATAATTTTCAATAAAAACATCTTGAAATGTTCAAACTAGCAACTGATGTCCTGTTTCAAAGATTAGTTCCATCAAGAAGGCAGAGGATTGGTAGAATGTCCTTCCTGGTAAATGTGCTCAATAGAGAATGGGGAGAAGTTGTTTTGGTTCGCCTTTTTGAGATGAATGTACTCAGTTTCCATTTCTCAAATCTATATATAAAGCAGACTGCTACTTTGATATATGTGACTCACATTTTTTCTATAATCATCAAGCAGCTCTTACTGCTGCCCAAGGCAATCGACACTGGATGCTCCATCTCACCAATATGCAAACTCAAAGCATTCAGGATCCTCCCTAGATACTTTGCAGCCTAAAGCCAAGAGCAAGATGGAGTCCCTTCCTCATTCTGCCTACAAAACCTAACCGGGTTGTCATTTGATAGCTTCTACCATATTTGAGGTCAACAGGCCAGTTCAGGGGATGAAAACAGACCGTGCTGTATATCATGTGCATCTCTGCCTTCCAAACAGAGAAAAAGCTGGGCATCGCAGCTGCTGTCCTGTAACTTCTGCTCCTTCAGTAGCTGCCTCAGTCTGCCAAATGATGAGACCAGCCCTGTGGCAGCATTCATACTGTCACTGATGGCTGAGTACTTAAAACATAGCAGCTCAGGCAAACAAAATCCAACTTGACTTTCAGAGAAAAAAATTACAGCCAAATCAGCCTTCAGAAGAGAAAATTATAATCAAAGTGTAGTTCAGTGATGTGCTGGGGAATTCTAGGAGTTGATGTCCGCACATCTTAAAGTCACCAAGGTTGAGAAACACTGCTCTAGAGATAGTCAAACTGATGAAAAACCACCAGAGAAAGAAACAAAATACCAAGATTTCGAAGTGAATATTTGTAGCTCAGGGTTGAACTGTGGAGTCCTTGGTGCTCTCTGAACTTGGTTGTTTTCTTGCAGACGTTTCATTGCCAAACTAGGCAACATCTTCCTACCAACACAAGCAGGGCAAACCAGGGTATATAAACTGAGAGCAAGGCCCACTCCCTCTTCGCACTGAAGATGTTACCTAGTCTGGCAATGAAACATCTGCAAGAAAACAACAAGGCTCAGAAAGCACCAAGGACTCCATACCAAGATTTACAAACTGAGGTAAAAAGGTTATGGAGGAAAATAATTAATTGTCACATGGATTGGAATTGGAGCTTTTGGTGCGTACCAAAACAACTTGCCAAATATTAGGAATTTTAAACTTACTGGACTTGACCCCACTAGTTTTGCAAAGCATGACTGGAATAACATAGAGCCAAAATCACTGGCGTCCAACCCCATTAGACTGTGACATTCACTTGGAGGAAAAGAGGGAGGAGGAGGAGGTCATGTTTCCAAAAAAGGGGTCTACTTGAGTAATCCACAGTTGTCATGCATGCAGATCCCTCCTTTCAGGGCAGTAAGGTTTACAAGATGGGTATCTGTCCTGTGACTCATCAAAGGGTTGCTGTCCCTTGGATGCACTTCAGCAAACACATCTATTGCCACTGTATTCTTCTAGGCGAGCAGATAAACTCTGGAGGTGTCAGAGGCCCAGTCACCACAATCCCCACCCATCATCACCCACTCCCTCTACAAAAGCAAATCAGAAGAGGTTGACTGTGATGGGTGAGTTCCTTCTGCTTTTGCCAGCCTTAGCAGAAAACCCTTTGCATTCTTCTAAGAAAGAAGTTGCTTTTCCTAGACGCTCCAACCTCAAGAGCTGTAGCAAGCTTAACCATGAAGGCCAGTTTGCTTATTGGTGCCATTCTCTTGATGAGCCTGGTGATGGCTGATGGTAATCCTCCACCTGATGTTAATCAACATCCACTGGTGAGTCAAATTAATGTCTTTGGTTACTTCAAAGAACAGTAACGCCTGGCTTTTATTGAAGGAAATATATGTTTGTGAACTGGGTGCAGGTTTTCAATGAGGGATATATTTCTTAGAAGTTCTACTAAACATGGAAGTGCTTATTTCTAAGTAATAATCCATGAGAATTAACTGGTTTATGCCTTGTAATTGGTATCCTTGGGTTTGTACTTGTAACTAAGACTCCCTAAATTACACAGAACTTACCTGCTGATAAAAACAAAGTATAGGAATGTAGTTGAAAGGACACATGCTTCAAAACTGACTTCAGAGAACATCAGCATCCAAAAACGCTGCTAACCCAAGCAGCTTCTCCAACATGTGCCACGATGTGGTTTGTACTGACATAAATTGTACTTTTATTTAAGATTATATAGATATAGATATATAGACAGAACTCCTCCTCCTTCTTTTATGTCTTTCAGGAAAAAATAAGCCTGTAAAACTGTTCAAGGTTTGCAGATAAACTAGTATAATCCTCTGAAACGTACTCTAAATAAGAGTACGTTTATGGTAATTAAGATAATTACCATAGTCAGTTGAAAAAATTGGCAACCTTAACCCTTTCATTCTAAAGTGAGTAATATTAAATTTCTGCAAATTTAATATTTACAGAATATTAAATATTTAATATTTAATATTTACAGAATATATACAACCACATTGTATTCTCCCATCGGATTATTCCATTCTTCCTTGCCCCAGTTTCTGCTCCTACTTCCAGTTTTCTATATCTGTCCTCTATGGGCTGTTGGGAGCATCCTCCCTAGTGGGTTTTTACAAGGAGTCTAGCAAGGCTGGGCACAGAAACGCGCTACAGCAGAGGGGTTTTCTCTATTTCTTGCTGCCACCTAGTGGTCATTCCAATGGTGGGAGTCTTAGTACTTGACTTACTACTTAGTACTTAGTACTTAGTACTTAGTACTCAGTTTTGACTTACTGAGCTCAGACTTAGCTATCTAGGGCTGTTTCACATCCCATCCAAGTTAAAGCACTGACCATAGGTGCCTTGCCATTTTAATGCCTCATATTGTACTCCGGTTTCTATAAACTCCAAATGCTGGCCTTTTGGAGGCTAGCTGACACGGTCAACCTTTGGTTAAAATTCTGTGTGCAATGTGGACTAAGACAGCAACATGCTGGAACTAGCTAACCACGTTCCCTCTTCCTCTTTTTTTCTGGGTTAACATAGCTGATAAATATAGCATGTGTCTTGCCTTGTTCTCAGTCTGCCCAAATATACATAACTGCACAAGGAGTTACATAGAATACATGGTGCTTAGCAGGGAACGCTGGAGGGCCGCCCAACCATGATAACTTTCTCACTCCGCGCTGCTTATAAAGGAATATCTACCATCATCCTAACCAATTTTTAATGCAGATTCCTTTGGATCCAAATCATCCTCCGACAACATTACAACAGGCGGTTTCCAGAAATGGTCATATTTTAAGAGTTGCCCCCTTAAGCCTCTGTGCCTAAAGTCAGCCATAACTCATATAAAGCATATTGACTTATCCCTTATTACCCCTTATTTTTGCATGAAACAGAAGAAAATGAAATTATGATGCATGGGTTTGATGATTAGGAAAAAAATACAGAGATTATAGGAAAAATGTAAGCAATGTTGTAACCATAGAGTAAGAGGTTAATTTACATTTATACTTATAACTGCTATAAAAAGAAAATCAGAAGTTGTTTCTTTATATTCTTTTTTTCCTCCATTTTCTGTACTTTTGTCTTTGTTCTTTTCTTATTTCTTCCTTTTGCCTTCTCTCTTTATTCCAAATATTAGTTCTTGCTAGTTTTTATCTTCTGTCTTAAAATATTTATATTTATATATACCATATTGATTTACATAATTTTGTTCTTAGATTTGACTAAATCTGGAACCAAACCTTTTTTGGAAGCAGACAGTCATTTTCTGCAAAGTTGAACCTTGCAGGCACTGTAGAGGCCAAGGCTTAGAAAGGGTCCTTCCTTTAAAAATTACAGTGCCTTGAGATAGCAGTCGTCTACATCTTTCTGAGTTGACAATGCACTAGATTTTCTACATGCAAAACATGGAAGGTACATGAAGAGGTCACAGTACTGGGGACACTATTGCCCTTGAAGGAGGAAATTTTTAAATCTGCTAAATGCCACGTGCTTTTGTAAATACACTTGCACAGAAATCTCCTAAGTCTCTCCTAAGTGTGAGAGGCACATACTCAGCAGGGCTTAGAAAGAGGGGGTGACTATATATATCTGGAAAAAGAAACTGGTAAGAAACATTCCAGAGGGTTGTAAAAGTGCTGGCTGGAAGTGCGCATGTGTGGTAGGATGTAAAGATGTATAAAACATCACCCAACTCTTTCTCAGCCACACATTCCTATTTAAAAAGTATGCCCGCTCAGCTGACTGCAAATAAACTCTTCTTAGAAACTCATCCTGACGCAAAGTTCATTCCTCAGAGAAACCTGTACCAAAATGTCCTTCTAGTGCACTGTTTTTCCAGCAACTGAATGCAGTATCTACAGCACACTGGAAATCACTTTGTCTTGATAATTATTTTACTTGCACAATGTGCCGTGGTTTAAAAAAAAATCACACTGGCTGTGTTCCGATAGCACACTCAGCCGAAATAAGCTCTCTTACAGCTGAAGGCAGAGTCCTGAGTCACAGGGTTATATAACCATTATGCTAAGACATAATGTGATCATTTGGGTTTGGCTAAGCCGTAGTAATTTATAAAATATGAATCATGGTTTACTGTGTTGTGTGGCAAGATTGGGGAAGGAAGAAGAGGCATTCATGAACAATAAAACAGAAACAAAAATGGCCTTCTACTTCCTATTCTGATATACACAAACTTATATATGGTTTGCATTTAACTTTTAGAGAGGAACAAGAAGTTGAAGCTTTTAAACCCCCATTGGCCTCACTCAGTTTCAGTTCCCCAGGCTTAACCCACTAGATCACACCCTGAGAAAACACTAATCTCCCAGTGTTAACAATTTATTCATTTGACTCACTTGGCTCCAACCTACAAGTTCTTCATTTTTATTCTAAATGTTCAAGATTTATTGCATGCAATGCCTGTCTTTTTTTATTACCTTTACACACACTGCAGCTAAAGTCATTTTTAAAGGTTTTTGTTGTTTATTCGTTCAGTCGCTTCCGACTCTTCATGACTTCATGGACCAGCCCACGCCAGAGCTTTCTTTCGGTCGTCAACACCCCCAGCTCCCCCAGGGACGAGTTCGTCACCTCTAGAATATCATCCATCCACCTTGCCCTTGGTCTGCCGCTCTTCCTTTTGCCCTCCACTCTCCCTAGCATCAGCACCTCTTCCAGGGTGTCCTGTCTTCTCATTATGTGGCCAAAGTATTTCAGTTTGGCCTTTAATATCATTCCCTCAAGTGAGCAGGCTGGCTTAATTTCCTGGAGGATGGACTAGTTTGATCTTCTTGCAGTCCAAGGCACTCTCAGAATTTTCCTCCAACACCACAGTTCAAAAGCATCGATCTTCCTTCGCTCAGCCTTCCTTATGGTCCAGCTCTCGCAGCCATATGTTACTACGGGGAACACCATTGCTTTAACTATGCGGACCTTTGTTGTCAGTGTGATGTCTCTGCTCTTAACTATTTTATTGAGATTTGTCATTGCTCTTCTCCCAAGGATTAAGCGTCTTCTGATTTCCTGACTGCAGTCAGCATCTGCAGTAATCTTTGCACCTAGAAATACAAAGTCTTTCACTGCTTCTACATTTTCTCCCTCTATTTGCCAGTTATCAATCAAGCGGGTTGCCATAATCTTGGTTTTTTTGAGGTTTAGCTGCAAGCCAGCTTTTGCACTTTCTTCTTTCACCTTCATCATAAGGCTCCTCAGTTCCTCTTTGCTTTCAGCCATCAAAGTGGTATCATCTGCATATCTGAGATTGTTAATGTTTCTTCCAGTGATTTTAACTCCAGCCTTGGATTCCTCAAACCCAGCATGTCGCATGATGTGTTCTGCGTACAAGTTGAATAGGTAGGGTGAGAGTATACAGCCCTGCCGTACTCCTTTCCCAATCTTAAACCAGTCCGTTGTTCCGTGGTCTGTTCTTACTGTTGCTGCTTGGTCGTTATACAGATTCTTCAGGAGGCAGACAAGATGACTTGGTATCCCCATACCGCTAAGAACTTGCCACAATTTGTTATGGTCCACACAGTCAAAGGCTTTAGAATAGTCAATAAAACAGAAATAGATGTTTTTCTGAAACTCCCTGGCCTTTTCCATTATCCATTGGATATTGGCAATTTGGTCCCTAGTTGCTCTGCCTTTTCTAAACCCAGCTTGTACATCTGGCAATTCTCGCTCCATGAACTGCTGAAGTCTACCTTGCAGGATCTTGAGCATTGCCTTACTGGCATGTGAAATGAGTGCCACTGTTCGATAGTTTGAACATTCTTTAGTGTTTCCCTTTTTTGGTATGGGGATGTAAGTTGATTTTTTCCAGTCTGATGGCCATTCTTGTGTTTTCCAAATTTGCTGGCATATAGCATGCATTACCTTGATCGCATCATCTCACAAGATTTTAAAGGTTATTTTATTTAATCTGGTTTCCATTCTATTCCATTCTTCTGTTCTATTCTATAGCAGTTCAGTGTGGAATACACAATATTAAGTACTAATCATTCACCTGATGGGCTTGTTTTGTCTTATTTCAGACAAGGCTTTCATATTGTGCTGATTCACAGGATTTTACGTCATTTTCCACTTGTTGCCCTCTTTCCATCACCATCTTTCTGTAAAAAAGCATTAAGAATCCAATGATGGAATAACTGTACACTTGAAAGCACTTTTATCGTGTTTTTTTTAATCCGTTCAGTCATGTCCAATTCTCACAGACTGCCTCTCTCTGCAGTTTTCTTGGCAAGACTTTGGAAGTGGTTTGCCATTGCCTCCTTCCTGGGGCTGAGGCAGAGGGACTGGCCCAAGGTTACCCAGCTGGCTTCATGCCTAAGGCGGGACTAGAACTCATGGCCTCCCAGTTTCTAGCCTGATTCATTCACCAGTACACCAAACTGGCTTTCATCAGTTCTTTAGTTGTCATCAAAATATTACATTCATGCTGTAAAATTACTTAGGGGGCCTTTAGGGGAGCCAAACCTAAGTCAGGAATGTTGTATTATTATTATTATTATTATTATTATTATTAACCACATTCCCTTCAAGTGTCAGGGATTATTTATCTATTTATTTATTTTCTATCCTGCCTTTATTATTTTTATAAATAACTCAAGGCAGCGAACAGACGTATTACTCCTTCCTCCTCCTATTTTCCCCACAACAACAACCCTGTGAGGTAAGTTGGGCTGAGAGAAGGTGACTGGCCCAAGGTCACCCAGCCGGCTTTCGTGCCTAAGGCGGGACTAGAACTCTCATACCACGCCTGATTGGCTTTGGGCTGAGAAAGAGTGGCTGGCCCAAGCTCACCCAGCCGGCTTTCGTGCCTAAGGCGGGACTAGAACTCACAGCCTCCTGGTTGCTAGCCCAGCACCTTAACCACTAGACCAGACTGCCTGATTACTTGGGTGGGGTTGAATCCTGTGGAGGTGAGACCAGAACCCAAAGTAAGAGGAAGGCATGTTTGTCTTCTGCTCTCTCTCACCTTCTTCTGCTTAGCACACTGACTGAGAAGTAGCAGTTTATGGCTGCTGGTCCTTGGCTTGCATTAGCCCCTTGCAGAGGACTGTTCAAATTAGAGAACAGGACTTTATGATTTGGGCTGCAAGATGATGATGATGATGATGATGCCTTCAAGTCAGTCTTGACTCCTGGCAACTGCCTGGACAAGTCCCTGCAGTTTTCTTGGTGAGATTTTTGGAAGAGCCTTCTCCAGTAAGGGCTGAAAGAGAGGGACTGGCCCAAAGTCTTCCAGCTGGCTTCATACCTAAGATGGGACTAGAACTCATGATCTTCTGGTTTCTAGCCTGGTGCCTTTAGCCACGGCACCAAACTAGCTCTCACCCATTCTTAATGTAATTCGTTAAATTAAATTTCAGGTGGAAGGCCGGTGTGATAAACAGGTGGGCTTCACAAGATTTTCCCTTCTGTTCATTTTACTGTAATTTTATTTTAACCTCTGAAGTTGTTTTGATCCCATTAAAGAAAAGAGAGAGAGAGAGAGAGAGGAACCCCTTGGCCTGGATTTAAAAAAAAAAATTAGAAATTAGGTCATTAAAGGCAGAGGGGCATCCTGTGTAAGGTGAAAAGTTTGTGTCCCACCCTGTCTTCTATTAAAAACTATTGTATTGGCAGCTATGCTATGTTAAAGTAAAAATAAATGCCCAATTAAAAATTTCTCAAACTAGCTATGATAACATAAAGTTTCAAACTCACAGAAGGATAAAAACTGGAGACAGTTGCTGTCATTGCTGCAGCTATTTGCTTTCTTTCACAACTGCACTGTTAGACCTTCAGGTGGAGGCACGTGCCCCCACCCATTTCCACCAGTTCCCATTTTCATCTTAGACAGATAGATTCAAGGTATATCGGCTTCCTTTCCTGCATTATTTCGGTTAAAATTGTGAAGGATTCTCTGTTCCCTTGTGCAACAAACCCACCCAGCTCCCAGTTCCTCATGTGCTCTCTCTCGGATTATTTACCTGTTGCTGTCTAAAAGCATGTGAGGCAACAGAGGCCACACTGGTTCATATACGTGTGTTTGTGTATTAAGGTTGCACAGCTTCTAAAACACCCTTCTTTATCGTTCTCTTTTTGATTTTTGCATTGTGGATCTTATGTAATTGTATGATTTCCTTATCATTATTATTATTCATCCATGAGGTTAAAGTTGTCCTCTCTTGACGTGCCTTGGCTGTCTTAAGACAGCCAAGCATTGGTCATCTACTAAGAATGAATTTTACTTTGGAGCAATTATTTTAAACGGATGTGTATTATTTCTACCTTTTTTGTAAGCTACTGAGATTATTTAATAAAAAAGGTTTAGACCAGTGTTTCTCAACCTTGGCAATTTTAAGATGTGTAGACTTCGACTCCCAGAATTGGCTGGGGAATTCTGGGAGTTAAAGTCCACATATCTTAAAATTGTCCAGGTTGAGAAACACTGGTCTAAACATTAAAAACTACAAACCATGATAGGCAATATCTAAGAATACACAACTCACACCCACGTCCATACTTTCTTACCCATGACACAGTTATCTGTTCTGAGCAAAATTACTTTTGTGAGTACTTGAATAAAAAAAGAAAAGTTCTTTATAAAGTTCTCTTTTAAAATCAGAGGTACCTCTTTAAATAATTCAAATGTTTTTAATTCGTTAAATTTCCTTTAGAATCAGCTAAACACAGCAGTCATGGTTATAGTTGGTGGGTTTTTCTTCCTTTTTGTACAAGCCAATGTGTTTATTCCCTTGGGTTCTTCAGAAACAGCCCTTTAGCATCAGGAGAGCAGAAGCTAATGCCATTGCTGTTATTGTTAAGTTATAAATTCGAAAGTCAACATGCTTGCAGTATTTAATTTATCAGAATTAGCATGATTTTGTTGTGTTTTGCCCTAAAATATTGGGAAGGAAGGAGCAGCTGCAGAGCAGCTTTCTCAATGTGGGACCTTCCAGATCTGCTGAATTTCAACTCCTAGAATTCTACCAATATGACCAAATGCTACCATTCTAGAGGTTAAGTCTAATCAATGCAGAGTTCCTCCACATCGGGAAAGCATGGAGTGATAACTGAGGAGATAAATGTTACTTGTGTACAAATAAACCAAACCATGTGGATGCCCCAAAGGACACATTTATAAGGTCTTAAATCCTAGCTGTTCTGCTGCCCTGCACCAGAATGTTGCCTATTTTTTAAAATCATCATTATCGTCATGATTATTACCTTTATGTCCCTCTGTGTTATTGTCAAACAACCTTGTGAGGTACTTTGGGCTGAATCCAAACCCACTCAACAGTAGGGATCACTCCAGCTGGACTTTCTGACTGTAGAGATTTGAGTGTGGGACACCTAACCTAACACTTAAATTGAATCCAAATCTAAAACTTCTAAACATTTAATCATATACATGCTCAGATCCAAGATTATATAATCTATAAGAGTTTGGCCAACATCTTTGGAATTCAGGCTCAATTGTGCAACCTCCCACCACCTCAAGATACCTCTTGCTCTCCCAAAATCTCATTAATTTCAGTGTGGTCTGAGATTTCCGCATTTCTTTTTCACCTGAGAGCATCTTTTAACGTTTTAGAGAAGGTCCGTTCAAATTAATTCACAGTCCAGTTCCTTTGAACCAAACAATTCTACTGGGTTTAGGGTGACGTTCCTTTCCTTGCAGATACAGGTCTTAAAACACTGCTTTTAGCTATTTCTGCATTTTCTTTTCAGTGCATTAAAATAAGAGCTCCTGCAGGAACAGGAAACCATTCTTTCTTAAGCACAGACAACAGATTTCTTAAAGTTTCTAATTTGTCAGTTGCAAAGGTTGTATTGGTTTAACTGATAACTTAAGCAGCTGGTGTGGGGGGAGGGGGAACGGGACAACACATTAAAGTATAGACAAAAGTTTAATTTCCCCCTGGAACCCAATGAGACAAAGTTAAGAGGTCTGGGGGAAAATGGCATGGTCACAATGGGGACAAAGGATGGCTTAAGCAGGCATCTCCCTTGCAGCTTCTTCACCATAAAGCAGTGTTTCTCAACCTTGGCAGCTTGAAGATGTGTGGACTTCAACGTCTAGAATTCCCCAGCCAGCATGGCAGGCTGGGGAATTCTGGGAGTTGAAGTCCACACATCTTCAAGCTGCCAAGGTTGAGAAACACTGCCATTAAGAATTTCTTCCCAAAAGAACCATGTGTGTTTTCAGCTTCCAGTTACAATTCATGGAGCCATTTGCCCCAGGGTAAGGGCTATGCACAACTATCTGCTTTTTTCACAACTTTTTCATGCATCCAACTGCATTGAAGACTTTATGCATTTTCTAGAGATTTGGAGAGTGCCAAGCACAGGGATTTTTGAAGCCTGAATACACGTAGACATTCTTTTTCAGACCTCACTTAAAATGCACAATGAACTCTGAGCTGATTGGCATACCCATCTGCTCTTTGTGGTTTGGATCCATCCATCCTGCAGTCAAATGCCTGCCTAGACCTTTAGCTTTAGAGAAACAGATTAAAGGGAACCCTAAAAAGTATCCTTTCCAAATAATTCCTTTTAAAAATTCTTGTCTGTTTTTTTTCTTTTTAGACTTTTGCATCTCTAACTGTATTAGAATTTTATAGGTATTGCCAGGAGGGGAGGAGGAAGAGATGTTAACAGTATTTGGGAATAAGCTCCATGTTTTTCTATTTTGCATATATCATCCAAAGGTCTACCTCTCTACCCTGAAGAGATAAACAGATGTCAAAATCATGTGTAGATACAGGCTAAACACCTGCTCCAGATCCCTGAATGGGGACATATGTCAGTGGATAAAATAACAGTTTGTCTCTTCAGGTTGTTGACACCCTATTTGACCCAATATAAAATATCTTTCTCAATTTCTCTTTCAGCAGGAAAATAGTACTTATAATTCTAGTCACATAATGGTGTTGGAGGGCCCAATTTTCTTTTTGGTGCCACTTGTGTTGATGGTGATCCATCTCCTTCACATGTATTAAACCTGGTGCTTCACTTTTGGGAAGGGAGAACATGAAGGTCCATCAACCATGAAGGTCCATCAACCCTACCTGGATTTAAGGAAGGAACTCCTTTCCATTGCTAACTGCTTAATAGTCCAGCCAGCATCCTGCTCTTGCTGCAATTAATCTATAATGATGGACCACCCACCAGGATCCATGGTTGCAAGTCTTCTTGATTCACTCCTCACTGCAATGGCCAATTAAACAGGAAAATGAAAAGAAAACCAGGAAAATGTCTGATGTAGATCCTAAAGTGCATGCATTCATATGAGATGGCGTACATGATTGTCATTGTTCAAAGGAAATCTGCGTAAGAAGAGTTATGAAATATCCAAGACACATCTTCTATGGACACATAACCCAGATGGCACTTCCCTACAAAAGGCACCAGATTCTGTCTAGGAATGGACATCAACCACACATGCATATAATCATGGCTCATCCATTATGGTGTCCCATCCGGTACACTTTAATGGGTATCTCTAATTTGCTCTCTCAAGCAGCTATGACCCCCATCGCTGGGGAAATGACAGCTTACCTCTTTTTCCATAAATCTGCCTTGTGGGAAGCCTTCTCTTGTCTCAAAGAAAGAGGGGTCATCCTGAGCTTCAATATTTCAAGACAAGAATACCAAACCCTTGAACAGGAAGGCAAGGCCTTGGGTGGTGATCCCATGGTCCCACCAGATTATCCTTTTTACCAAGACAGAACAGGACAATTATTCATCAGACTGGAAGTAACTAAACTGACAATGTCACTGATTGTAATTACATTCACATTTATGTGAAATATAATCAAAATTAAGTTTTGCATTGCTCATTTGCAGAAAACAGTCTGGAGTGAAAATAATGACACAAGATAAAAGTTTAGTTTATAAATTGGTTGCTGTTACCTTCTGTGATATATGTACAGGTTGATTCAAATAAAAGCTTCTTGGCTAGCTGGCAAATCTTTCTTTTTTTTTATTGTCTGGGCTACTTAAGAAACTCCTCCAGGACAAGACTGCTTGGTACCTTCACACAAGAGTAAAATAACAGTGAATTCTTTGAAGAAGGGAAGGGCAAAAACAGGAGACCCCAGATGATGAATTTCATTGCATGTACCCCAGTCTGATCACACCTTAAGAAACTCAGTTCCTAACTTACATTCTTCTAAAAAGATCGGGCTGAGTAGAGAGAGACTACTATCTCCTATGATTTGGACTTAATAGTCCCACTGTAGTATTTGCCTTTTTAGCAGCTGTGTCTCCCTGTTGGCTCACGTTCAGCCCACAATCTATTAGAACACCAAGATCTTTTTCACATGTGTTGCTACCCAACCAGGTTTCCCCTCCCCTTTCTATATTTTTTCACTCCAGAAGCAGGATTTTATATTTTTTCCTGTTAGATTGCCTCCCTTTTTTTCCTATTGACCATTCTGCCCTGTCGAGTTCTTTTAAAATATTCTTTCTCTTCTAAAGTGTTAGTCCTTCCTCTTAATTTTACAACATCGGCAAATCTGATCATCATTTCCTCAACTCCTTCGTCCAGATCATTAATAAAAATGTGTGCCCGTTACATCATTTCACTCAGTACTGCTTTCCAAGCTGATGTGGAGCCATTTATAAGAACTCACTGTGCTCATTCAGCCTGCTACAATTACAGTTAACAATGATTTCATTTAGCCCATATTTTACCATGTTATTAATGGGAATATAATGAGAGACTTTATTAAAAGTTTTGTGAAATTGAGGTACATTATTTTTGTCTACAGCATTCCCCCTATCTATTAAGCCGGTAACTCTGTCCCAAAAGGAGATACGGTTATTTTGGCATGACTTGCTTGTAGCAAACACATGCTGGCTCTTGTTAAATGTTGCATTCCTATCTTAGTGCTCACAAACTGTTGAATAATCTGCTCAAGGACTTAGTCAGTGCAGATGTCAAGCTGACAGGTTTATTATTTCTCAAGTCCTCCTGCTTCTTTAAAAAAAAACAAAACAGGGATCAATATTTGTTCTCCAGCTTTCTGAGACCTCACCAATTTCTGGAGACCACCTTGTATCCTTATATTTAATTTGGATATATGCCCCTGGAGAAACCCAGATTTGCTATTTTGCATTTTCAGTAGTCTAATGAATCCCACCATCAACAATAAAAAAGCAATCCTGAAATTAATGTTATTCAGGTTTAATCCCAAACTTGGGACCATTGTTAATATAAATTAGGGCTGACCTGACTCCCCCCCCTCCATAGAATTTTAGGACAATGTGATTCCCCCCCCCCCAACTTTGTTACTGGCAGGAAACTGTGGTGCAGTACTGGTTTTTTGCAAGCTGTCTGCAGCTTCAGATAGTGTCAAGCTGGCTAGAACACCTTCTCATTACTACAGAGGCTCCCCACTTCCAGTGACAGCCGCAGAGCACTACAAAGCTGGTGATCTTACACCCACTGGAGCTGAACAGCTCACCGTTCAGGAAGTGGGCGACTTTTCTGTCATTAAGATCTTACCACCACCGGTTAATGGAGACATCATGGGGAGGAGAGGGGGGGCCCTGAACCATTCTTTTGTGATGTGTGTGTCCATGTGTTTCCGTGTGCTAGTATCTTACGTTAGAGCAAAACCCTGCAGTTGGAATTTTATGTTCAGCTGCAAAGCAAGATGGGAAGGATTTAAGAAATTCAAGAAAAACGAAAAGAATACACTAGCAGTTTCCTGCTTGCATTTTTTTTAAAATTTTCAGAACAGGATGTTTATGTCCCTCACCGACTCTGCTTTGATATATCATGCTCCATTGCCTATAAAACCTATGAAACTGATGCATCAGATAAAGATAGGAAAGTTTTCTACCACAGCCTGCTTACCTCTTCCCAGCCTTACCTCTTCTCTGCATTTACAGGCACAGAGGGAGAGGAAAGGCCATCTTTCACACACTTCAGGTACCCCACCCCACCTTGCTGAACACACACACAGAGCATCAATCAGCCTCGAGAAAAATTCACAAACTCTACCGCCAGGGCAGGTCCTTCCACAGAGTCATTTCCCATTTTCACCTAGCTACAATACCAACATGATACTGCCTCCTCCTTCTTCACAGCCCACGAGAGAGCCTTAAGGACCCTCACCTGCACTCTCTTACAGTACAGTTTGCCTCCTTGTTCAAGGGCAATGCCAACCTGCTCAACTTTGTCACCCATTACCTAGGAGGGAACTCTACAAGCAGGGGTTTATAACAGAGCAGGAATCTGGAACAATCCCTCTACAGCTGTGTACCCAAAGTGTGTGAAAGAAGCTCAGCAACTTTAAGATGTGTGGACCTCAACTCCCAGAATTCCCTAGCCACTAGCTGGGGAATTCTGGGAGTCAAAGTCCACACTCTTAAAGTTGCTGAGCTTCAGAAACGCTGCTCTACAGGATCCCTCTACAGGAATGGAATTCTGCTACAGCACATTCTACACCTGCATTGACTTCTGCTGGTTCAAGGTGTGGATGCAAATGCTTCCATATTCCATCGGTTCAGCAGTTTGGTCCTTAACGTATTCTGTCATAACCTGCCCCAGATCAAGTAAAACCTTCCCCCCCCCCCCCACATTTGATGTGCTTTCTTCCCAGGACCTGGGTGGGATGGTGGCCAGAAATAAACAAGACAGGAAAAGAGGACATTATAGCAGATGTAGCTTGCCATGACATTTCTTCTGTACTGCTATTAAGGTGAAGACACTCTCTCGTTTTGGGGTATCAAGCCACCAATGCAATCGGAGTTTCTCCTTTTCCTTAGAATGAAGCCTCTGCAAAATTATTCCAAAGAAAGTTGGGAAACCTGGTGGATTTATGAGTCATTTTCAAGGAACTCAACGTCCAATTAGATGCTTTTTCCCCATTACACCGGGGGTCTTCCACATAGCATTTATGGGCATCAATTAAGCCAAGTACTCCTCTGTTAGACTCCAGAATCACTTTCATTTCCAAAAATGCTTTTGGAGTGTTTAAGCTGCATAGATATTCTTAGAAAAGGAAAGTGGGAAGACACCACTGTACTGTGCCCTTTTGGCCAGGAAAAGACCAGGGCAAGCTGGAGCGTTGATAGGACTCCACAATGCTTAAGAGGATGGCAGAGAACGACTTCATCACTTTGCATTCTGCTAAATCAATGTTTTGTGCCAAGCCTCCTATGACAGGTTTAATGGTAGGAGAGTGGGTTTTTTTGTTTTTGTTTTTAGTAACCCCCAAAATATGCCCACTAGCCTAAAGAGGATGGAAATCCTGCAATGTTCTCCATAGCTCCAAGTCAACAATGTGAGCATTGATCTAGTTTTCCTCTTAATGTAAGGTCACTTCTTATTACATGCAGGAACATTTTAAAAGGCTTGGCAGGGCCAAAAATAATTCCATAGGCAGCGGAGCAGAGGCTATGTGCATTTGTTTCTCACACATTCCTGTGAGGAGCCCCTGTCAGTTGTGGCTCTGCTGGATGTGCATTTGTGGAATGTTACTATGGGAAACACTCCTCCTTAGACATGCAAATTGATTTGCCAACAAAACTACAGTGTTCAGTTTGAAGCAAGCATCACCCCCAGTGGCTGAAACTATGACGAGATGCAGTTATTCCAGTAACTCAACTGTAACCTTCCATTGAGGCTGTGAAAAATGTAAGTTTTGAGTCTGTCTGTCGGGAGCCAGTTTGGCGTAGTGGTGCAGGTGCTGGACTAGAAACCAGGAGACCATCAGTTCTAGTCCTGCCTGAGGCATGGAAGCCCTCTGTCTCAGCCCAGCCCTCCTCACCAGGTTGTTGTTGATGTAAGGAAAACAGAAGACAGGAGCATTAGGTATGCATATTGCCTTGAACTGATCAGAAAGAACAATTAAACAATTAAAATAAAATAAATAGATATTGTGTAGGAACTGAGTAAAGAAGCAGGTGGCATTATAACAACAGAAGTGCTGATTTAGACTCCTGAATATCAGTGATGATGAAGTTGAGTCTCCACAGTAAGGATGAATAGCTAAATCTCATGGTAGTTTTCTTGGGAACTATATGGAAGTGGTTTACTACTGCCTTCTCCAACTTTCTATTCTAGCCCACAGTTTTAGTGTCTTTGCTGTCTCCCATTTAAATATTAACTAGGTCCAATCCTGCTTAGCTTTTTCAAGGTTGGCTGGGTGCCGCCACTGGCTAAGAATTCTGGGAGTTTTAATTTCATCTGTCTACTCAGATTGAGGAAGCTGAGCTATGCATTGTCTATTTTGACTGACAGCTGACCTCCAAGGATGTAGCAGGCCAGGATTACTTCGCATGAAAACTTTTGAAATACATCGTGTATTTTCTTTCACTGGTTGCTGCCCTGTAATGGGAGAGTTGTTTTCCTCTTTTGCACTAGAGCCTTCAGCCTTCAGCTTTGTCAGAAGTTGCCTCATACGTTCCAATTAAGAAGAGACCGCCTTGTGTTTATTTCACTGCCTCCATACCTCAGTAGTAAAATCCCATGTATGTATGCACACCAGATTCACAGATTAGGTGTTGCTACAAATCTCTGTTGGAGGCTTAATACATCTATTTTGTAATTTCTTTTCTAAGGAGAAAATATTTTGATGGTATCATCTTGAAAAAGGGGTGGTTTGAGGGCTGGGGAATGCAGGTTGTAAATCTTTAATTAAACATATAAAATCTGCTTTATATTATAAAATACCATTCCTGGAGTACCCTAGCTCATTAGTATCAAATTGTGCTGGAAACAGCAAGCAGAATATATTTTTTTCCAGCCATTGCAAATGGAAGAGTCAAGGAGCAGAACTGATACAATATAGGAACATTCCACAGTGGCCATGATCTGATGTGCAATCATTCCTTTGATCCTTCTCCTTCCGGTCACCAGCTGTATAAACATCTGTCATGTTGAAATGCTTAGGACTGATATGGTTTGATAGATATACAGATGATCAGTAGCTCCATACAAAGGGGCGTTTTATTCACATTTGGATAATGTTTGAGACCCCAGCGAATGATCAATAACTTTTTCTTTGTGGAAGATTCTGTATACTTTATGTCCTTACAGGTATGTGCCTGCTAACTGTCCCCAGATTTTAATATTATTGAAAAACTGTGGAAGCTTTCAAACATGCAGTACATGCAATAAAGCAAAAGAATATTTCTAAGCTAGAAGAGTTCTTCAAGGAAGAGTAGGAAAAAAAATTCCAAATGGAGAAGTACAGTAGAAAGACTTTAAGCTGGCTACAGGAAATGTTTGGAACCCTTTATTTCTGCCAAAGGAGATGTTACAAAGTGTGAAAGGGTGTCCAAACCTCTGCACCTCCTGTATTCACTGTTTTCTTATTCAGAATCTGTAAACAGCTACACATAAACGTAAGTATTCATTCACCTATCCAGACAGATGCCACATTTAACCATGTTGGGGTTGTGTCAGCTTCTGCATATTTAGGGATTTACTGAAACATGGAAACTGGTCAGGGGTTGCCTAAACTTTTCCATACCCCTGTATATTTCCAGTGCCATCGTATCCCTGGAGCCAGTTTCAGTGGGAAATAAGAGTATCAAACAAATCCACCAGAGAGAGATAAGTTTATAAAAGCAGCCTACTGTACATAGTTACATAAATAGAATTTTTAAGGTAGGAAGGCCTTTCCCTTAGAATAAAAAGAGTAAAAAGGACAAGCATGATCATGCATGCCTATATAGGTTCTTATGTTAATTAGATTTCTCTTTAAATATCCAAACCAGCTGGGGATACCTCTTCCTGCTTGAGCAACTGAGCTGCTGCTCCCAGTCCTGTCCAGCAGTGAATGACTCACCTCTTGGAATGCTACAGTAATCTGCACCTTGGAAAGTATCACTCTGGGCAGCTAAAAAAAAAAAAAGGCATGGAAACAAATGTCCAGTGCAAGAAGACTGAGAAAGTCAGTCTCAGATCTGTACTATTAAACAATTGTGCTTTTTCAGACTGTGAGCTTTGGGAAAGGAAGGATGGCTTACGCTGACTCAAAACAGCACCCACGTGGTTATCATTTTCCATCCCAAACAAAATGCTACTTGTTCACGAAAAAACATGGATGACTTGCAAGGCGAGCTCCTGTTCTACTCATGATCCCATTCCTGCCTTCTTCACAGCAGCTGAACATCCCAAATCTGTGTGGGTCTCTCTTCAGATGAGTCCCAGATGACAGCATGATCCTGGTCATAGGTTCTGCCTCCTAGCAAGAAAGGAGGACATGGTGCATTTGAAAGAAGAGATGGACAGTTTTACATAAATAACAGACACAATGTGGGAACTCGGTGTCTTCCAACATCTTTCTTTAGCTGGCTTGCTCCACTCAACCTGAGCTCTGCCACAGGCCCATCTGCAGTAACAGGCACTTGTTCTCAATGCTCCCCCCCAGAAAAAAAAAGTATGCCTCAATTTTGTTAGGATTTTGGCACTGTTGCATTATTGCATGTGGCCTTACTGTATCCCACACTCACATTAATGCAACAGAAGGGGGAAAGCAGAAAGACAGGGAGAGTAATCCTATTTGCAGTATTAAGACATTCAATTTTAATGTTCAATGTATTTCTGGCCCTGGCTCCACTCTTTTTTCAACGTGGCTGCTGACGTTGCTCAAAGAACAGCAGCTACCAGCTAAGAGGAACGGCTGAACTGCTGCCAGGAGGGGTGCCATGAGAAAATGCCTATAAGGCATCGGAAAGGCTTCGCAATCTATACTATCATGTTATATATTATGACACATTTTTATTTATACATTACTGTACTGCTATGAGATAATGCATATCAAGTGCTATATTACTGCAATTGGCTACATTATATATTATACTGTATATTAAATATTGCTATGAAAATGCAGACAAGCATTTTAAACACATACTGTATGTAATATGAACAATTATAGTATATTATATATTACATATTTATACGCATTATCTATATATGCATTTTAAACACAAGTACTGTATTACTATAATGTATTCCACTTTACATAGCACATATATATATATGCATTTTAAAGACTTTTACAATATGAAGTGCTATATATTTGTGTAACTATACGTATTACCATGAGGTAATGCCTATAAATATTTTAAAACAGTTACACAATATAAAGTGCTATATAATATATTACATATTTCCTTATATTTCATAATATAATATATTATGTATTACATGTGTAATGCATATAAGCAATTTAAACAATATCAATCATTATATATTACTATAATATACATTATCATACATATTTATTTATAAATTACTATGAGATAATACCTATAATAAATACACAATATCAAGCACTGTATTGTTGTATTATATGTTACAAATGTATTTAGACATTACTATAAAATAATGCAGATAGGCATTTTAAACACATGCAATATCAAGAATTATCTTACTGTATTACAATATTTGCATATTTATATATTACTATATTAATAAGAGATAGTGCATACACAGCAGGCATTTTAAACATGCATACACCATTACTTAATACATGAATTTAAACAGAAGACATTTCTAGGAACCAGGTCCTGGGGATGGAGGAAATTCAAGTGAATGCAGGCTTATTAAGCCGTGGTCTGATCTCCTATCAGAACAATCTCTCCTAAATCCTGTCCTCTGAAACTGTCCTTTGGCCCTTTGTCAGAATTATCACTCCCCATTCTCTTACCTTTCACATCTAGGACTTTATCATCAAACATTTGGCTGCATATCCTCCCAAATGAATCAATCCTCCATGTCTGCTGGGGCACTCGGCTCTCAGACCATAATACCACTTTGGTGCCCTTCCCAGCCTGACCAATCACCTGGAGACTCATATTAGGTGCAACCTGAAAACCAAGAACAGGTTAAGTATTTTTACACATTCTGGTAAAAAGTACCAAATATTAGTGGTTTTTATCTTCGTCATCAAAGTAGCATTAAATTATGAGATCATTCCTCAACCTGATCCAGTCTGGATACATTAGAGACAACCTCCACAATCACCAGGTAGAACAGCAGTTGGATTGGTTGGCTGAGGACTATAGGGACTGTACCCCAATGTATTTGGAAGGTATTAGCTTGTGCAAGACTGACCTTTAGTGGTGGAGGTCATCCATCAGAAGACTTTAAATTCATGGGTGATACATCTGCGTCAGTGATTGCTAATCACAATGGCCACTTACTGGCTCCAGGATCATAGATAGGAAGCAATTGAATTTTGGGGGTTTGCCAGAAATTTCTAGTTACCGTTTCAGGAAACAATGTTGCATTATGGAGATGTTTGGCCTGATCCAAAATGGCTTTTCTGACATTTTTGTGGATTAACTGACAATCATGTCTGTCTTTGGGGGCAACAATGTGATCTTACGTGATGGCCCAGGTGCCACTGCAAAAAAATCTCTATGGAGAGTTTGCATTCTGCTACAAGTTGTTCCAGGATCATGTGTTACTACACACTGATTATTTAGGAAAAATAGACTGAAGCAGCCAATATAGCTGAACATGTTGAATTGCTTTATTCACTCCTCTCGTGGCGGGGGGGTGGGAATAGGGGAGGTGGGATGGAAATCTCATGGGAAAAATGGAATGGAAAAATGGTTGGAATCCTGAACTGATACACTCCATTCTGAAGCTTTATGTTGCAAGTCCCACATCTAGGATATTACTCATCTTAGTTGTTTCCGCACTATTGACCCTACTGGGAAACAACCTCCCTGGACCTGGGATTATTGGTTGGGTACTCTAGAACCAGAATGATGTATCCTTGATTCCCTCAACCTCTATCTCTGTCCAAGTGGAGAGGATGAAGGCCCTTACTTGGTTCTTCATAAGTCCCTCTTCATAGTACCAGATGCAGCTGTTCTTGTCATTGATCTCCGAAACCAGAACTCGTCCAGCTTTCATGTCTTCAACATCATCTGGGGCAGAGAGGAAGGACTTCAACTCTTGGTTTTTTAGTCGGAAATAGATCCTTCTCTGCATAAGGAGAGGAGAGATGAAGGTAAAAATGGCACACTGTGGATTAGTTTGAATTGTCTGGGCTTATCAACAAGTTCTCTACTGTGCAATAACTTCTCTACAGTATCTGTAATCAAGATTGGGAATGCCTACTTACAGTAGATGTTACAGGAACACAGAGGGGTAAAAACACAGGAAGAGAATACTGCTTGCAAAGGAATACAGCTTTCATAGGGTTGGAAGGTACCCCAAAAGTCCTCTAGCCCAACCCTTGGCCCCGGTATAGCATTCCTGAGATAACCATCCTGCTTCCTTTTCAGCAGAGGAGAGACCACTGCTTTACAAACTTATCCACTGCCCTTCCAAAACGACGTGTGCTGCTGAGATGTTGTTCCTATTGTAGACTTACAATCCTTTCTTGGATTTAGACCCAATATGTATTTATTCCTTTGTTGTAATGGGCATAGAAATGGCCATGATCTCCTATCTATTTGCCCTATTTCTGTCTAACACCCCCTTGCCATGCACAAGTAGCATAAAGATGAGTCTGGCTAGTCACATATATTTGGTTCAATTCCCTCTATGTTTGGCCCCCTCCCACCAGGTGATCAGAGTGCTGTGAGACCCACCTGCCTGATGGGGTAGAGGGAGCCAATATGTTGAATCCCACTATATGTCAGCCAGTTGGTGATCTCCGTGCAGTCCAAAAGCCACTGATGGCCTCGGAAGTCACTGTGTTCGCACAGCACCCAGCTGTGAATTGGAATCAGCAGTGAAACAGGACATAAGAGGAAAGGCATCAGCAAACAGCCCACTGATCAGTATCAGTTCTGATTTTTTCCAAAAGAAGCCCAAGATACATTGATTGCTTACACAATCAGTCTCAAGGAGAAAAGTATAATGTCCTGAAAAATGATAATCTTACAGCCCCCTATTAGTGTTCTCTCGAGATGTGTTGGCTTTCAGTTTTCCCAATCCTTCAGCCAGTAAGAGCCAGTTTGGTGTAGTGGTTAAAGTACTAGGCTAGAAACCAGGAGACCGTGAGTTTTAGTCCCGCCTTAGGCACAAAGCTGACTGGGTGGCCTTGGGCCAGTCCCTCGCTCTCAGCCCTAGAAAACAAGCAGTGGCAAACCACTTCCAAAAGCTTGTAAGAAAACTGCAGGGACTTGTCCAGGCAGTCACCAGGAGTCAAAACTGACTTGAAGGGTCACACCCAGAAACCTTCAGCTGCACACGTGGACAGCAACAGGTTGGGAAAAGCTTAGGACCAAAGCCAGAACAAGCAAACAAAAGCAAATGCAAAAATATGCACCCAAAGATATATATTAGAAGGAAAATGCATATAAAAAGCATTGCACAATGGGGGAAATGGCTGATACACATGCACACAGAGGAAACAGTATGCATAAAAATGTATGCAACATTGAAAGGTTCAGATAACCAGTTGGGCTGAACTTGTGGTCTGGAAGGAGACAAACTCAATGCAAAGTGAAATGAGCCAACAGTCCACCCCTTGTTTTTTCTTTACTTACATCCCGCCCTTTACTCGGACAGAGAGCACGTGATTATTGAACCCTTCGGCTTTCAGGCTGCGCATTTCACCATTCAGCTCAATCTCCTTCCCTTCGAAACACTCCAGTCCATGCAGGAAGATGGAAGGCTCAGAGAAGAACTATAAAAAAGCAGGAAGAGCAGGGAACAAGACGAAAACAAGATGGAGGCTACTTAGTCAAACTACAAAATGTAGGCAGTCTCAAAGTGTGCTCTGATCGCTCTTCAGGGAGCAATTGGCAGCATGCAATTCTGAATTTTGATAAAGAATTCAAATTCTGTGTGCTGTTGCTGCTCCAGTTAAAAGAATTCAAGAGAATGTCAATGATTTTGGAAAAGATGATAAAAACAGATACAAATTGTTTCAAGTGCTATAGGATTTCCTTTTGTGGGGTTGATATAGAGATCTCTTCCTGGAAAAATGGGGAAAGGCAGAGTGATAATGGCCAGTATAAGACAGCCTTTCCATGGGGTGCTCTTTAGAAGTGTGTTGGACTACAATTCCCATTGTCTGCAGCTTGTACAGCCTATAATCAAGATGACTGAGATGATGTGAATTGTAGTCCAATACTTCTGAGAAGCATAACATAATGAGGTGTAAAAGAAATACAACAATTCTCACTGGAGAGGCCATCATGCAGAAGAAAATGAAAAATCCTCTGGCCAGGAGATAGTATCCTAAGAACATAAGGAGCGCCTTAAGACTATCAATCGACCTAGCCTGGCATTCTCCTTTCCACGGTGACCTAACAGCACTGCCAGAAGCCCATGAACAATGCTCTTCTTGACGCCCCCAGCCCCAATGAATTGCCCTGATTTCTCTCAATGAAATTGCTGTAGTCGTTTTGACTAATTGACCATCCATTTCCATATCTTGTAGCATGCAGTTCCTTAAGTTAATTGTGCCTAATTTGAAAAAAGATCTTCTTTATCCTATTCTGAACGTACTGTTCGCAATACTGGGCAATCAAAAAGAGAAAGACTCTCTTGAGTCAAACTTGACTCTTGGGAACAACATGGACATCTCCATGTAGTTTTCTCAGCAGCAACCAATAATAAGAACTCCATATAAAGGCTTAGGAGGAAGGTCGTCATGACTTACAATAGGGACTTTCTTCAGAGAGTGGATAACCGTGGTGAAGCTGCAACCCATGGAGGTCAGCGATGGATACTCGCCTTCTGAGAGAATGTGCTGCTCACCGTCAAACTGGTGGTCATCATAAAGAATCCAGCTAAGAAGAGACAATTTGTGTTTGACTTCAGAGACAGTGATCAGGGACTCATCAAAGGAACAATTATGAGCTCACGGAAACCTGATCTCCCTTTAAAATTTACATTAACCCAGTGTGAACAGCAAACCACCATCCACTGAAAACACACTCATATTTCTGGATGGGAATAATAGCTGGAAAGATTGGAAACTGAAAATGGAAATGATGTTCTTAGAAAAAGAAGATAAATTCATTTGATAATTACAGCATATACAAAACGTAAGCCCAAAAAAGCTATAAGAGTTTCTTTTTGGGTTTTATTAAGTTCCTTAGAGGCCCAGGAGGAAAATGTTGATTTAAGCACCCTCTCCACCCACTTGTTCTTGGTGCAACTATGTTACAGTAATTTTTTTTCTCTGTTGTTTTTTCCCAGTGAAGTCAATGGCTTAGTTGACAGGGCTGTCTGGGAAAACCCCACAAAATGACCCAGAATTATATTTTAACTACTTGAATATTGCTGCCTTATATGGAAAGTATCAACCCATTAAATCATTTCTCTGAACTGTACTTTGGATGGACCCAGGAGAAATGCCCCAATTGCCTCCTGTATAAACTTCTGGATCCTACCTCCTTTTTCCTGAGTGGAAGAGAACTGAGCATTGCTTCTTTGTGATCTGGAGCATGAAACAGCTGGCAGAATGGCAAGAACAAAATGTGAATGAATGAGGGAGGCCCTACCGATGAAATATCATTACCTGCCTCCATTGACCCTGCAGGAACTGAGGATGAAGTTCTCTGGAAGTGATGCTTGATCCTCCTTAAAAGTCATGGAGTTCCCCAATAAATCAGGATCTGAGAAGAGCTGGATCTGGGGAGACAAAAATGTCTTGATGTGAACAAATTGCGGAGGCAGACAGAAGTTGCTTGGAATACCTCTCTCACAATTGTAATTGTTTTATTTAAAAAGTGATGTTTTCAGGATTCCTTAAGGAAAGGAAATCACTTTTATTTTAAAACCGCCTCTCCTTAAGCAATCCCAAAAAGTGGCATTCTGATGTATTTGTGTATGCATGTATTTGTAGTCTAAGACTAATCATAAAAGCGAAGTACAGCAAATATGGTAAATAAAAGAAATAGAATAAAATTACTTAAAAACCTAAAACAGTTGTTAAGCGAATCACATGGTTCCCCATTGATTTTGCTTGCCGGAAGCCAGCTGGGAAGGTCAAAAATGGGGATCATGTGACCACGGGATGCTGTGATGGTCACAAATGCAAACCGGTTGCCAAGCACCCAAATCATGATCACATGACTGCAGGGATGCTGCGATGGTTGTAAGCGTGAGGCGTCTTAAGTAGGTTTTTTCAGCACCGCCTTGTCTGAACTGTCACTAAACAAATGGTTGTTAAGTGAGGACTACCTGTATAGGTTTGACATTGCACTTTCCCAGGAGGATATGTCTCACTGAACCTACAAGCGGCTCAGCCTTTCTCTGATCTTTTGAGCACAAACTCTTTCTCTTTTAACTATCTTCAGGTCTCTCATTCACCTGCCCGAAATGCAGCAACCTGCAGTTCTGTGGGCGGATGGGCAAAGGCGTAAAAATTGCTCACAGGCCTGCAGGGAGGCATTCAAAGGACAATGATTCTTGCCTTTTCACTGATGAACCTTATGTATTACCATAACAATATGATTCATATTGATCCCAGTTCTCTGAAAATAATATAGCTATAAAAAATATAAATGGACCTGATCATTCAGTTACTGCAGGGGCAAGCAGCCTTTTTGACCTGGGAGGGGAGGTGTGCTGCACTTTTGATTTTTATGTAGCCAGTTGCCTGCAAGGAACACAGGAATCATGGCAAAGATGCTACCAGAAGAAGAAAGGCAACGTTACCAAATTTCAGGAAAGTTGTGTTGAATACAGACTTTATTTGTTACTGGGGTGGGAGAGGGAAGCAAAACTGGATCATTGTGGCAAGGGCTCAGGAAGCATCATGTAGAGCCTACAAACAGTTCCCCCATAGCTTTGGGCTTCCCCACCTCTGATTTAATGGGCCAAACCAACTCAAATGTGCTCATCTTGCTAGGACAGTGCAATGGGACATAAAAACCACCTTGATGCCTTGTCAGTGCCAGCTGCTCACCTCAGAAACGAAGTGTAAGTTGCATTCCCCAACCTGGTAGAGAGAGAAGTGGGGAAATAAAAGTGAAGAATGATACAGTATTTAGACAAGGTTAGAGAAGTGTACATCTTATTACTGATCAAATGATCTGGCTATCACAGAATAGGACACAGGTGTAACTGTGCCACAGAATCCACTCCCACGTGAGTAAGAGCTCAAACAGGAAAACGGCCAGTGCATTGCAACCCCTTCTCAGTTTTGAACTTAAAAGGTTCTCTGAAAAATGTTACGTTCAGCCAGATTTAACACATTTTCTTCACTGCTCATTGCTTGGCTGTTAATCTCTGAAGATATGCCAGCCCAAAGGGCAAAGCCTTGAGCCCTCCCCCTTTTTAACGGAACGTAGCTCTTGCTTCATATCAGCGGAAGGGACCATATGCAAACGTACAGAAATGTAAGGCGGGAGGATATAGAGAAAGTTGTGGCTTGAAGATATGGGACATGGCGTCTGAACTGAAGGGAAGTGAAGACAAACTTCTGGCCCTTACCTGCTGGACAGGTTGCACGGAGGCAATCCGGCAGTTGCTTGCTCCCCAGTCTTCACAGTTGCGATACACCCCTTTCTCCAAAATATATTGCTCCCCACTGAAATTCTTGCCTTCATAGGCTACCCACCTGGCCACAGAAAAGGGAATAAAATGATCTCAAGCTCCATATTCATGTACTAGTCTAAAAATTGTGGTCTGGTGGGGATGACAGTTCCATCCCCTCGGTTACCCACCAAGGCCCTGCAGTCCCATGGATGCTGGGGTTACAGAACCTCATGTTGTAGCCAGCCTGGCCAGAGTGGGGAGATGAAGTTTGAAAGCTAACGTTGCTGGTTGGGAATTTAGGAAGTCGACATCCCAACACATCCGGAAGATGCCAGGTTGGAGAAGACGGGGTTAGAGTTTGGCCTTGGGTGCAGTTAGGGACCTTTTTGCATTAGCTTACCCACGATAAGCAACGTTTTCTCTATTCTACTTTAGCTACTGCAAATAGCTGGTCTCTCCATCATGCATACTTAACCCCACTCTCAAAGACTACTTCACATCTTTGGGCTTTTTGACTGATCTAATAAAAGTATTATGCCACTTCTGCTTTGCAATGTCTCTTCCACTGACGTGGCTATGAACAATTTTTATAGAGGCTGCACCAATATAGTTCACCCACTTGCCTGCTTCTGGTTTAGCTCTTGGTTTCCTGTAATGTCTTTTTAAAAATCAGTTGCCCAAATCAGCATCCTTCCCCTGCTCCGTATAGATCTGTCTGTCTCTGCCTTTCCTGCCAACCCCATTAAGTAGGCCAGACCAGGAAATCAACTCCACAGGATTATTACAGCCAAACAGAATCTTGCAAGCCTGATTGTGCTGTACCTCTCCTCCTCCCTTCTTATACACCCACTCTTCATTTAGCAACTACCTCAATTAGTGACCATTTGCAAATACAACGGTAATAAAAGGGTAATAAAAAATTGATTTTCTCACCAAGCATACATTTGCAACCAAATGTTGTGTGCCTGGCAAAGCACACCAGAGTGAGAGTAATGCTGGTGTTGCTGTATGAGAAAATTTATCTGAATGAGACAGCAGCAACCAGTGACATTTGCAGCATCTGTCTCTGTCTCTCTCTCAGTCACGTGTTCACTTAGCGACATTTTACTTAATGACCTGGTTGTTGGAATGGAACTTGGTCGCTAAACGAGGAGTGGGTGTACTCCAGTGAATCAGAGAGGCATCTGCATTATCCACTTCTGAATAGTATCTTGTTTCCCAGAACTTAAAGAATGTTTCAGTCCCTTTTGCCTAGGTAACAGATTTTGTCGATTTCCATCAAGGTCATCTTCCTTACTCTCTACATTTCCTCAGCAAATACTCACACTCCACTCAGGACATGGATGGATTGTGTCACAGTCCCATAGCTGGCCAGCTCAACATCTGGCAGAGCTTCACTGAGCTCAACACTGGGGCCATCTTCAAAATCCATGGCTTCAAAAAGGACAAGGGCTGGGTCCAGAAAGTCCTACCCAGGGATGAAAAAAAGATGAATGTGTCATAATGTAGCAACAGCATTCACCCATCTTCTTGAGACAATGTCCCAGAACAGCCTTCTCAAACTCAAATTATCTCAAGGACTACAGAAATTCATTATCCTGAGGGCCACAACATTGAAACCTTTTCATAATAGATATCAAAGTCTCTAGAGGGCTGTTATTCTATCAATACAACGTATCAAGTTATTACAATCACTTGGAAGTTGCAATGCTTTTGGTGGGATGTGGAAAGGAGAGGATTTTTCTTCTATTGGACCCCACACTCTCTCAGAGGTAATCTCTCTAGAGCAGGGTTTCTCAGCCTTGGCAACTTCAAGACGTGTGGACTTCAACTCTCAGAATTCCCCAGCCAGCCATTGTTGTCAAGGTTGAGAAACACTGTTCTAGAGTAGGAACAGAGCCATAATCCAACATTTTTGTTGGGGAAATACTCTTCCTCACTGGAGTTCTTCAAGCAGAGCCTTTGTAAACTCTGAAAGAATGCCCTAAAGCAGTATTTTCCAAGCTGTGAGGTGCACCTCCCTTGGGGAGAAGCAGAGAAAGTCCAAGGGAGATGTGAAGAACCTTTTAGTTGTACATTGTTACCATAAATCCACCTTTCCCAAAATACTAGTTTCAAGTCAGTAACCTGGTGGTGGAGGCACAAAGTTTGCTTTTTTTATTTTTTATGCCTTTATTAAAAATAAAGTTTCATTGTATTGTTCTCATTGTTCATTTGTGTTCTTTCTGGTGTGTGGATTTTTAGGGGAGGGGTGTACATTAAGATTACACTAGAGTTTTGATGGCGAAAAGCTTAGGAACCCGTGCTCTAAAGCAACGTTTCTCAACCCCAGCCCGCAGGAATTCTGGGAGTTGAAGTCCACACATTTTAAAGTCGCTGAGGTTGAGAAACGCTGCTCTAAAGGTTCAGTATTTGTATAGGTTAGGGTTGTAGGACCCAATGACTATAGATCTCCCATTTTTAATTCTGTGAGCAAATAGGCATTCTTACTGTCCGGATCAGCCGCAGCGACACCAGTTCTTCATTAGAGCCACCCCATTCTGTCCAGTCACAGTATTCTCCTTCCTCCAGTAGGTACTGATGGCCACGAAAACCTTCTTTCTCATAGCCAACCCAACTGAAGATGAGAACAGACCAACAGTAAAAGAGGGGGGCAGGAAATACTCTTATTCCTGAATATAAAAGTACTTCTCTCTCCCCTTTCCCAAACCAGCCTGTTTGGGACAATAGATGGTTCATATAGTGAAAATACTCTTTTTGTATTCACTTTTTTCTTTTAAATTAATCTTTAAAAAAAAGAGAGGGAATGAGAGAGGGAGAAAATGAACAAGTGGGAAAACAAGGGAACCTTTCTTAGTAGAGAAATAGAGGAGAGTTTGTCACTCAGCTCAGAGACTGAAAAAGGTCTCTAAAATCCTTTTTCTTACTGTTAGAAATAATTTAATGCATTTTTATGGTTAATTTTTTATCAATGATATACTGAGTGCGAATTGTACAACTCTAGTAACTTTTCTGTCCAGTTACTGCTATGATATTTTTGCATGATTTTTTTTCTTTTTTATATTTATTTGATTTATCACATCCATCTGGATGGATTCCCAGGGATGTACAGATGTGTATTATAATAAAACAGTAATATGGTGCAACAACAAACTGTAATAAAACAAACATAGTAATAACCATCAGCAAATAACCACTTTTTAAAGCCCAGGCTGGCTCGCCTTTGCCTAACTAAGGAGCTGTATCCTTTTTTGGGACGGGCCAATGTTTTTGCTTTCCAGAACTGCTGCGGATGGAGAACATCACAGAAATGGGAAAATCATGTCAGGTGGGTAGGCAGGGCATAATTTTCTGGGTTTTCCCTTTTTGTCTCTCTGGATGATTAGATAGTTGATGTCATTTTAACATCTTAAGCCTACTCTAAGTCCCAAAGAAATAAAATAATCCTTAAAGCAGCAGAATATTATGACACCAATTCTCAGTGTTTTGCCACCAAATTTTGATCACATGGATGGACAATGTTCCGGTGGCTACAAAGAAGTAGGGGAAGAAGCAATCGGTGGTGTTCAGTCTAATTTCAAAAGTTCTGTTCAGGTCATTGATTTGGAACTCTAGTAAGAGTGAACTGTTGCTCCAGAAACACCTGGAGGGCTGGATAAAACCAGAATAGACAATGCTGAACTTAATGGACCAAAGGTCTGCCTACTCAGTCAACAGGGACTTCCTGTTGTCTCCAGGAAATTCATCCAAAATTGCTCACCAGCCTCCCGTGATTTTCAGAGAACCGGCAGTAGACATCATGGAATCCTGGTTGTTTTCTGGCTTCTTTAAGTTGTAAATATCTCGACTTACTTCCCAGTTACGGCCCTGAAAATGTGGCCTCTCAAAAATTAGAGCCTAGGGAGAAAATGATGGAGAATGTGATGACATTTGTGGATTTATTTAACCAAGCTTGGCTTGCAAATTTTTAATACTAATTTTAAGAGTAAACAATCTTGGGATGGAGGAGAGAATAAATGCTGAAATTCTCAGGAAGCTGAATCACAATTATACAGAATTTAGAAGAACCTGGGAGGTCATCTGGTCTAACCAACTAGTCAGTGTAAGCTGTGAGTAAGGTTTACCTCACTGTTGACACCATAACAAGTTTTTATCTTCCTTTCATCTATATCTATGAACATACGCAGGTTTCAACTATTTTCTTCCACTTCTGTGCATTTGGTATCGATTTTTTCTAAAAAAGGAAGTCTGTCTTTCCCGACACCAACCCCTTGTAGAAAGCAGAGATGTCCTGCTTGCCAAGTTGTTCAACTATTGATTTCAGAAGCCAATCTAATCAGCAAATCTGATCTTAATCCTTTCTAAGTAGGTTCAATCCCTTGTAGTTAATTTCACAATACAGTACCTATAGAAAACTATCACTTGATTTTCTCTGTTTATATGAGAGGGGTGTGTGTGTGGGTGTGTGTCCCCTGAGCATCATCCTGAAACTGACAGCACAGTAATTTTGAAACAGATTGTAGCTGACAGTGTATGGGAAGATGCAAGGGCTTGAAAGAGGGTGAATGTGATAGATGAGGACAGATTTTAAAGGGAAGATAGCGTCAAGATGGTGCATTATGTGTTATATGTCCCATGAGAGAAACACTCAGCACATTGATGGAATTAATCTAGCTCTGGTCTAAATTTCAAAACTGTTTCCTGAGATTTCTAAAGCAAAATCTTTAGAAATCTGTAAATTGCAAACACCCTAGAACAAAGCCTATTCCGTATGTTTCTGCAAAATGTACAAACTGGCCTATTTTGTATTCTCATTTTATTGTGCATATAAAAGTAGGGTGATTCTGATGCCCAAATTATAAAATATCTTTTTATGCATTCTGCTAAAAGGTGCTGTTTTGCAGCAAACTCAGATTCTCTATCTCCACTTTTTGCAGGAACTATTTCTATCCAATGATCAAACTTGGCCATATTCCCATTACCTTGGGCTCTGCAGGGTTTTCAACAACAGGGGAACCCTGAAATGAGAATAAATGAAAGAGAACATTCTGTGAATGTATCTATACATGCTGCTTTCCATCTCAGCTCATCATTATCTTGATTTTCTAGACATTTTCTCTTACCAATTACCATTGCACAAGAATTTTCTCTGCCACTAGAATCATAAGTCAAAACTGTCTTGCCTCCAGTTTTAAAATAAAAACTTACTAAAACTTTCAAATTTCCTCACAAAAGGTGTACACTTAGAATTGAAAAGTTCAAAGGCAGGAAAACGCAAATCTGACCAAACCACTGGTGCAAGTAGAATGCTTTGATTCCTGAGCTCTTAAAAATAAAGAAGTCAACCAATAAACCAAGTTTATAGCACTGCCACCTGCTTGTTTTGTTTTTTTTTAAATAAAACACTCTACTCCATTCACGGCTATGTTATGGCAGAAATTATCTGTGCTGGAAGTTGTAGCAGCTACTTCATTCACCTAGTACAGGTAGGCAAAAGCAAGGGGCCCTGCAGGAGGTCAAAAAAGTCAAGATGGCATCTGCAACATGATCAAAGCCTGATCCTTTTTAACCTGTGTCACTAAAAGGGGCAGGACTTCATGCATTTTGTTGTTGCCATCCTGACTTTTTGGACACCTCCACCCCTGCCAGATGACCTGGGTGAGAAACAACCACAATTGTTACATTTCCCCTCAATCAAAACAAAATGGGTATGTAATTTTAAAAAAAAAATCCTTTGGACTGTTTGAATGCATTTGCTCCTTTAACAGCTTTAATGTTCCAGAGGGCTGCTGATGGTTTTACTGTGCTGCTATTCTAACAGTTCAATATTTATTCCTTTTTTTAAATAAAGGAATTTGCTTGCATAAGTCACCTTACTGATTTCTGAATCAGAAGGGAAGGCAGATGACTTCAGTCTCCCAGTGTCATTGCTGAATTAGCTAAAACTGCATTTGCCACTCAGCATGGGAGTGCCAGTGGGCTTCAGGACACTGCAATGTTGGCTAAAGTACAACAACTCTTTAGAAAAAAGAATGTAAAGGGAGATACTCCTAGAACAGCCCAATCAGAACTGAGCATGCTTATGGAAGGAGGGTGTGTGGAAAAGATGGAAAATTAAGAAAGGGAGTGGAATGAAGTGCACTGAACTTGCACTCCACATAGCAACACTTGGTTGCACATCTCACTTGCTTAAATAAAATAAGTAAGCAAAGATGAAGTAATGCAGAAATGCACAAACATGCATGCATTAATTTGGATCAGGAACTACACCTTTCTTAAACAAATTAGTGACAAGTGTGCTTAAAGAAACAAACCTGTTATTCTGCTGACTGGCACAAGAAATACCAGTGAAATGCATTTGGGGAAAATGGCACTTTATTTTTTTAAAAATTGCTGAACTCATAGTATTCAAATCTGCCCTTGTAAGAAACAAATAGACATGGGCAATCTGCAAAACAAATGTTGTTTACTTGTTCAACACTAGGAACCTCTGGCATTTCCACACATGGGATTTGTGCTGCTCCCAAATTAGTCCCATATCTAGGGGATCCTCAAGTGTTATTAGTTTCTCAGCTCACTCGCCTGATTTATTTCTGGTTCACCTGCAGTATGCCTCAAATTACAGTTGAAGAAATTTCCCTTTTAAGACTATGAAGCTCTACAGCAAGGTTTCTCAACCTTGGCAACTTTAAGATTTAAGACTTCAACTCCCAGAATTCCTCAGCCAGCACAGCCGCCAATGTAAGCCTAACCATAGCTGCCAAAAGTGCAAGCAAATGGACAGGTGGAGTCACTGTAATAGAATTCTCTGGGTTTGAGGGGAAAAAAAAAAGAATATTTCCAAGACATGGCAATTGAGGACCAGATGACCTTGCCTCTTGAGATGTTCAGCCATCCATTAAGGAGTCAGTGAAAAAAAGGATCAAACAACTCACAGAGATCTTATTTAATGTACTAGTACATTAGGGCTAGAGCGCGTATACGGTGCGTATGCCTGACATTAACATACTTATATGCATAAAGAAATAAAGAAGATTCTGCCAGGGGATACTTACCAGTTTAATTGGGTGCATGGAGCAAATGGAGGGGTCCTTTGCCCCCCAGGCTTGCAAACTGGGATACCCACCAGGTTCTAAGACATATGGGTCATCATCAAAGAATGGTTTTGAATAAACGAGCCACCTATGGAATAGAGAGATCTGTAAAAAAGCGGGCAAAACAAGTAATGATAAATTATGTACCTACTGAACTGAATTGTACTGTACATCCACAGAGACATCCTGGAAGGAGACAGGCGAACAGCATTTGCTTGCTTAATGCTTTAAGTCAACCAGCCCAATTTGCACTTTCCAAACTAATACGTGAATTAGAAGGCAATGATTGGTTGGTTTTCGCCCATTTTCGAATTCTGCAACCTACCCCAGCTCAAGAAATAAGCCAAATATCTACAGAGCAAGAAGTATACAGAACTGTGTATTGTGTGCAAAGAAAAAAGAAAAATCTGAAGAAGAAAAACTACGGATTTTTTGTATAAAACTTTCAATGGTGCACTGCGTTTTCCAAGCAAGTTCAAAAATGGCCTGCTGAGCTTGTCCTTAAATGCTTCAAATAAATAAACACTTGAATTCCCAAATGGATGGGAGAGCTGCAGACAAAGCACCTCCAAGTCTACTTTTCCACCCGTCCCTAGACCTATCCATCTTTCTTGCAACCAGAGAATGTAGGGCTCTACCATGTTATAGGAAGTTGTCAAGGGCAGCACAAAATGTCAGAATCTTGAAATCATTAGGTCAGAGGCAGATTCTACTTTTCCTGAAATGGACAGGGACTCTATAAAAGTACTACTTCCTCCTTGCACATCTTGTTCATTTCCATAAAATTCGGCAATCGGGTGCCAAGTGAATGGGCGGAAATGGGTACAGACCATATTCAGCTCTTAAATGTTTTGACGGGAGTGGCAGCAGTCATCAATCTCCTCCAGCAGCTGTTGTGGTCTTACAGTGCTTTACAGGCCAGAATCATCATCACTGTGTATCATAGACATACAAAAAGAGCCTTACAGGCCAGAGTGTACAATGATAGATGCTGCCTTCAAGGGTCGGCCATAAGTTCGTGAATCTTCCACAGAATCGCTGAATCTCTGTTTTCTCCCTTCGCCATTTTCCTCTGAAAAAAAACTGATCTCGGGGAGTCTGTAATCCTGCAAAGAAGAAGTTTAGCTTGTTAATGGGAAAAGAGCTAGAACCTTGATTTCCATTACTTTCCAGCATTTAGTAATGGGTTACATATTTCAACAGTCTCATCAAATCCTTTAGTAGATAGATTATATGAACCAGGAATGAGTGATCCATGGCTTATAGCTGCATGCAGCTTCTAAGTCCCATTTTTGTGGCCCATGTTGTGAAACATTTTTAAAAATAAATTAATGTCTAAAATAGAATAACTATAACCTCTAGTTGACTTTACTTACCTATTTTATGTATCCCCCAAGTAAAAAAAAAAAAATCACTGCCGCATCACTGTCATGTTCCTTATAGCCCTCCAAGTCTATATGTACATTACAACCTTCTAACAGAAGAAAAATGCCACTCTGATACAGATCAGTGTTTTTCAAACTTGGCATACTGGCTGGGGAATTCTGGGAGTTGAAGTCCACATATCTTAAAGTTGCCAAGTTTGAAGAACACTGATCTAGACCAACCTGGCCCTCCAGTATGTTGGACTTTTATTTCTTTTGGCAGCTGGGAATGTTGACAGTTGAAGTCCAACAAAGTTGCAGGACATGAGGTTGAGAAAGGCTAGTCTAGATTTCCAGAGTTTTTATGGCTTGTACTCAGGTTAGAGCTGCAAACCCAGTGGTCAAAGTCCACCGTTATACTACACACAAGAACTAATGTAATCTGGAGTGAGAGGGAAAAAAGATACCATGAGGTAACCAAGTGAGAAAACTCTTCAAATGTTCCAATTTCTTACGACTTTTAGATCATAGATATCTAGAAAACAGATTAGTAAAACTTTTTTTCAGGAACAATTTTCAAGGCAAGCCTAACTGATCAAGGCAGACCTAATTCATCAACCAATTCATCCAAAACACTTTCATATGCTTTGCACTGAAAAATTCAAGCTTCAGCCACCCACAGTCATAATTTGGTTATTTATTTTATTTTCATAATACCCAACCACCAAAAGGAGCCAATAACATAGTGGTGTGGAAATGATGGTGCCCCTGGTGGCACCTTTCACTACCAATGTCCTCCTCATCCACCACAGATACTGAGCCACTGGCTTTCCATCGTGTGCAAAGATGCCTTCTCCATCCCCCTACTGAACCAGATCGGTTTCTCTCTTGCTTTTCACTGCCTTCAGTGGCTCTCCCTGCTCTGAAGAATGAGACAAAGCTGCAATCACTGGAAACTCCAGGCAGGCTTGAGAAAAATCCACCTCTTCAAGTTTCAGACAGGAGTTAATTTTGACTCAGCAAAAGGCAACTTTCTATATTCTTAGTGTTCCAACATCAACATTAACCTGCATGGCCAACCAGCTCCCTGAAAAGAGAAAGACTCTCAAATGGAACTCAGTCCCCCTTACCTGCACAACCCACTTGAGAGAACCAATACGGAATGGAGCATTCTCTCTTTCTGACTCTTTCTTGCAGTACATTCTCCAAGGGTTAGCGATTTCCACATTCCCTTCAGCCAGCACACACTTCCGCCCGTGGAATCTGGGCTTTTCGTACATCAGCCAGCTGGAGAGAACCAGAAACTGACATCATTTGGTGAGTCCCAATCAGAGCCATGTTTTCAGCTTGTATTCTAGAGTTGAATTGATTGGTGTGTGATGTTGATGGAGTTGCTTGGGTACCCACCCAATTTTCTCAGGCTCCTTAAAAGGGGAATACTTCTCCTCTGTACTGAACAAGCATAGAAATACTTATCAAAAATATCTTACAAAATTGTTTTGCTTCAACTACAAAAGTGGAGGGGGTCAAAGTATTTGGGATACTCTCCCATCCTCCTGCCACTTGCCCTTCTGATCCTTCATAGCTCCACAGTTCAGATAGACACAGCTTTATACACTAAAAACAACAGTGGCACAGAAAACAATGTCAGCATTCATCCAATAATTAATGTTGGGCTACAATAGGAAAGACCACTTAGTTCAAAGATCCACTCAGCTATTATGCTCACTGGGAAATACTTAACTAGCTCACTTCATCTGGAAAGCTCATGCACAAGATATAAGGGAGACAGCTCTCTTTTACTGTTCTTCCCCAGTAGCTGGTATTTAAGAAGGAGGGGTCAGCCCTACAAGGTAGACCAGCTCAGGAAACTGACTTCACAGGAAGACTAGAACTATAGTTTATTGAGATATGATATAGTAACAGAATCTTGCAAGTCTGATTGTACTTCATCTCCTCTTCCTCTTATACCTTCGGAATCAGAGGGGAAGCCAGGCTAAGTCCCTTTCTAATACTTTCTTGCCTCCCTGTGCTTAGTGAATGCTTCTGCACTGGTTATTGTCTTAATAGCTTCTGGATGGTTTCTCCAAGGTCATCTCCGTAGCTCCCTACAGGAGCAAACCACTGTCAAGACTATAACCAGTGATAGCATTATCCTTCATACATTTATATACGTACATATACTGTATATACATACAACCCCCCAGAGTCCCTCTGGTGGGAGATGGGTGGTGACAAATTTGATAAATAAATAAAATAAATACATACATTTATCTAAATGATCTTAAAAGTGCTGAGTATCACCACTTTGGGTAGCAGAAAATATTACAGCATGATGACACATTGGCTGTGTTCATACAGTGCATTAAGCCCTAATCCCATCTGAATGAAAACCAAGGGCTGAGTTCTTAAAATGTGCTGGACCCAAACAAATGGACCATATTATAGTTTAATGTGACAATGTGATTCACACAACATATTAAGGCAAAGGTGGAATTCTCATAACAACTGATCCACAAACTCCCCTATCCTAGCATCTTGGCACTGCACAGCAAACTCAGCCAAAAGACCAGCCAAGGTTGAAATTAACCAAGCTTAGCAATGCAGGCAATAGTTGCCCAATTCCCTAACTGTGCCATGCAAATACAGCCATGGTGTATGGAAACACTCCTGCATTTCCCTGCCTGTTTCATCAGCCCTGTATTGACCTGCCTTAGAGAGTGTGAAAAATATCATTTCTTTACTTTGTTTACAACATGAATTATTGTATATACTTCTAATACATCCCCTTCCACTAACAAAAGGTCCAAGCATTGGCATTTTCTGCATTCTTTGGAAAAGTGTCAGGATCTAAATGAAATAAATATAAATATTACTTATACCAGTGTTTCTCAACCTTAGCAACTTTAAAATGTATGGACTTCAACTGCCAGAATTCCTCAGCCAGCATGGCTGGCTGGGGAGTTCTGGGAATTCAAGTCCACACATCTTAAAGTTGCTAAGGTCGAAAACACTGACTTATAGTGACATAATGATAACACCTCCTTGTGTTGTATTACAGGAATGGAGAACCTGCGGTCTTTCAGCACTTCTGAACTATTCATCTTAACTGGAATATAATTACGGTATTGGGAACTGACGTCCAGCAACATTAGTCCAACCAAGACAACAAGCAACATTAGACCAACATAAGACCACAGGTTTTTGATCCTTTTTATAGCCTTTTCTTGCTGTTTTCTTTTTCTACCCAAGGCCCTATTCTCTCACTGGGCTTATCCAGAGCCAGCCAAAGCTTTGCTTACCCTCCTCGGACCACCTGAATGGAGATTGTGCTTGCAAGTTCCCAGGAAGTGGCATCTGGGACATCACTCCAGATTTCTCTTTTCTGCCCTCCAAAGCCTGCCTCAGAGTATAAAATGATCTGCAGTGAGCAAGAAACAGGAAGAAAAAGGGAAAGGGGCCATCTTAACTTTGTGTCTACCAACTTATCATCTCTCTGCCGGATCCTGGGAAGTCACCCTTTCTTTTCACCATCCTACCTTGCTGGGACGCTTGTTAATCTTCAAAGGCTTCTTTTCCTAAAATTAAAAATAATGGGAAATTACTGGAGATACCAGGGCAGCATTTGCACAAGTATGTGAAGAACAGCCGTGGTGGAAATTTTCAAAAAGTCTCTGTGTCTCAAGTGTACATCCAAGGCAGGTTTGTTGCAATCTCTAGTTTGGTCTAGTGGCGAAGGCACCAGGCTAGAAACCAGGAGGCTGTGAGTTCTAGTCCCGCCTTAGGCAAGAAAGCTGGCTGGGTGACTTTGGGCCAGTCCTTCTCTCAGCCCAACTCACCTCACAGGGTTGTTGTTGTAGGGAAAATAGGAGGAGGAAGGAGTATTAGGTATGTTCGCCACCTTGAGTTATTTATAAAAATAATAAAAGGCGGGATTAAAAAAATCTAAAAAAAATTTGTGGAATAAGTAGGGGGGGAGTATTTTGGGAGGTCAATAGTGTATTATTTAGCTTGTTAGTTTTATACCCCAGCTTTCCTTCAGGGGCTCCAAGTGACCTACTCTGTGTCTCTCTTTGCATTTTCCCACAACCATCACCCTGTGAAGTAGGTTGGGCTGGGAGAGACGGACTGGTCTTAGGGTGTTTCCATGGCTGAAGAAGGACTAAAACTGGGTCTCCCCAAAGCCAATCCAACACCCTAACTACTACACCACACTGCCTCTCTTGTATTGCATTTTGCAGCCTTCAGTGGCTGCTGCTTCTTTACTTCTTTTAAGCCCAAACATTTATCCAGCAACATGCACAGGTCTGCAGCACTCTTTTGTCATTTCTGTGCATCTGATATAATGCTATGGCTTCAAAAGCAGACAAGGGAAGGCAGCCCATTCTCCCCATCCTCTCCTTGGCCCCTGGTTTATGTTCTCATCTATCTTTCAAGCCAGTCTTATCACAGAACTCATCTAGCCATGTCCTAATCTATTGAAGTCAGTTTCACAAGGCCAACAGTAAGTTCTCCCACTTAATGTACTCTTGCTTGCACAAGGAGCATTCTTCTTTCTCTAGCAGCACAACCACAGCTCTGAAACATATGGCACCCAGCCCTGCATGGAAATCCAGGTTGCCTGAAGGACCTTGCAGAAAAGCAATTGGGGGCGGGGGGCAGAAATATTTATCAAGGAAAACGAGTTGGAACCTGTGTCTTGTGTTCCATAAAGGAGGCTGTTGTGAAACTGGCAGGCTGTAATGCCCCAAGACAAAGCATTACATTCCAGAAACATCTGGGTCTCCCCTATTCTTCTTGCTCTCTTTACCTCTGAAAATTCTTGTTTAAAAATAAAGAAAAGGGGGAGGGAATTGGGCATGTACAGCAATGAATGAAATGTGACCTCACACTACAAATTGTGGTTCAGGGTGAGGTTCTAGCTCTGTAAAATTGAATATTGCCATGGTCTTGTCATGCAGACCTATTTCTGCTCCTGTCTAAGATGACCACTGGGCTTCTCTTCAATTTCTTTAATGAGCATCACTGACTCTGTAATCATTCATTTAAAGATCTAAGTAATGACCTTCATTCAGGCACAACAGTCAAATGGCTTCAATAAGTGCTCTGCAGTTCAGCAAAGTGGTGGGTTTGGTCCTGTAATCATCCTTTTGAACTTAAGCTGTGCCACCAGTTCTACAGCTGGCTGAAAGTGGAGATTCTAGGAATAAAACATGTCTGCATGCAACAGGCTACATGTTCTTTTCCGCATCACAGACTCACAGAGACTTCAAACAGCCCAGCTCTTGAACACACTATGTGGCAAGGGACCATATTACAGCTCTCACCAGCAAAGACCAAACAGAACATTTTCATTCAGTTTTCCTTAACCTGGTGCTCTCCAGATGCCTTGGACTTCAATTCCCAAAATCCCCAAAGAACACAGAATGATGGGAGTGGAAGACCAAGACATTGTGCAGGCACAAGCTTGAGAACAGTTGCATTAAAGTCAACTTGACCTAGTTTTCATGCTGCCCAGCATCAATTCACTCACCTGAATTTCTGACTGGGTCAAGGTTTCTGCTTCCTTGGATAGAAGAATAATCTGCCTGGAGTTGCCATTGGTATCTGGTGCCCTGAAGTGGAGTGCAGTTGGTGATAACCCCTTGTGCACAGCATCCTCCTGATGCCCATTTGCAGACATCTGGCACTCTCTACTGATTTTTTGGACAAATGAGCTCATTTTCTTCCTTTTTGTCGGGGCCTTGAATTCAGCCTTTTCTGGGGAGATGAACTTGCTATAGAGAAAGCTGTTGTCCAAGCGAGAATAAGGCTTGCCTTCCACAACCCTTCGGTCTACGAAGTTGGACAAAAGAGAGGTCCCTTTGAGAATATTGCTTCTAATCAAGTTGGTCTGATTCACAATAGCTTTGGGGGCAATAACTTTGCCCTTGGTATCTCCTGGGCTTCGCTGGAGTTTTCCAAGAAAAGCCCCAATCTCCTCCTCAGTCTTGTATTGCTGGTTTTCCCAAGAGTAAGATCTCCTGTCTATGCTGCAATCCCACGATTTATCTTCTTTACTGAGATAAGGGTTCTCAATCTCCTCCGTGTCTTCTTCTGCCCATCCTGGCTCCTCCCCCTTGGGTCCTGTTCCCTTCTCTGAGTTTGCCTCAGTCAGAACAAACAGCTCACCTAATGCTGCTGGGAGAGGAACCTTCGACTTGGGAGTGATGTGGTTCTCGTCGATAGGTGGAAGGACCTTGGGCTTGGCAAGGATAGAAGGGCGTGGAGGCCTCAGGAGGACTTTTGAGGGCTTCCGGAGGTCAGCAGGGTCCATGTTGCGTAGGGTGTCTACAAAATGCTCCATTTCCACTTCCTCAGGTTCCTGTTCTGATGTCTGGTTGCTGCTTCTGGTGTTTCCCCTTGGAGGTTCAGGCAATGACAAGGAAGTTAGCGTACCATCAGGGGGACCCTTTTGTTCTGGTGCAAATACTGGAGAACCTTTGCCTGCAGTCTGCTGTTCTTCCTTTAGTTCATCCTGCGTTCTGGCTTCATGATGCCCTGGAGAAGTTTGCTGAGATGCCACAGAGATTCCAGTTTCGCCTGCAGCGTCCAACGGGCCCTTATTTCTTCTGTTTGCAGTCAAGCTGGCTTTTCCCACGCCTAACAAGCTGCTCTCTTGATCTGACCCATTTGCTATTGGGTCTCCTGCATTGGGCATGCCTTGCTCTGGTTCAGACCTGCTCCCTGCGAACAGGTTGCTGTGCTTCTGGGAGGCAGATTTGCTGGGCAAGCTGCAGTCTCTCTGGGGTGTGCTGAAGGGAGTTACTCCCTCCCTGACTATGGTAGCCTCTCTGTTTGACGCGCAAGCAGGGCTCGGCACAAGCACACACCTTGGCCTCTGGGCATCCATCACACTGGCATTTTGAGAGTGAGTCATGCCATTCTCCGGCTGTGACTCTGGCATGGAGCAGATGCAAGATCTGGGGAAGGAGGAGTGGATTCTTTGGTGGGACTCAGCATCAGGGAGATCAGCCTGGGTTTGCCTGTTTTCTTCCAGCAGACTGCTGGTGGTGGAGCTTGGAGCAGGGGACTTCTCTTGCCAGCCCTGGCTGGGGTTCCCTGATCCAGGGGCAGACAGAATAATCTCTCGCCCGGCTTGATAAATGGTAGAGTATCCAGGTTGGGGCACAATGACTTGTTGTTTGGCTCTCAAGACAACCACACTGCTGCCCTTGGGCCCATACCACTGGGTTTGGGATTTGGCTACAGTGCTGGAACTCACAACATGAGGCACTGGCTTGAACACACAAGGCTCCTCAAAAAATTTAGTGCTTGTGGCAGAGGATATGTGATTTCCCCCTGAGGATCCAGAGAATGAAGTAGCATTGAGGGTGCTGGATGGAGAACTTTCTGCTGAGGATCGAAGAGCAATGGCACCAGGCAACTTGCTTTCCCTCAAGGATCTACTGTCTGCCATGGAGCAATCACCATTTAGCATATGGCTTTCCTTCTGGGACATGGTTCCACCAATACTGTCAGGAGAAACAGCAAGATTCTTCTCTTCCTGGAGACCATCAGTGTTTGTGACATGGTTCTCTTTTGGAAATCCAGCATCTCCAGGACTGTGAACAGCAGCATGACAGAGAGTTGTTCCCGGTGATTCAGTAACTCTGGTACTCTTGCCATCTTGCGCCTCTGTCCTCAACTGGTCCTTCGGCTTGGGAGGCCGGGAATAAACTTGAGCAAACACAGGCCCATGAGCTGTAAAATTTCTCCGTGGACTGAGAGAGCAGGAATGCCCCTCAACTGCTGTGGAAGAGAAGCCTCTAGGCTCCACCAGGGCAGGTGAGCCCTCAGTGTCCATTTTGGACAAAGAATGCCAGCTGTCTGCTTGGGAGGATAAAGGTATGACATCTGGTGGAGGAGGCAAGCAGTTGACCTCTGCTGGGGAAGCTGAGCACCTGGCACTTGCAGAGGAGGAAGAGCATCCATTGACTGGTGGGTGGAATGGACACCTGGTGTCCGAGGAGGGTGATGAACGCTTTGCACCTATTGGGGAAGGTGAGCTCCTGGCATCTGATGAGGGAGACACGCTCCTGCTGTCTGCTGGGGTGAATGGCTGCTTGGTCTCCACCATTGAAGAAACTGGAGAAGGTGGCTGTCTGATGCTTCCTCCAGAATAGAAACGCCTCATATCTGCCACAGAATAGGAGGACCTGTTTTCTGACAAGGAGGATGAGTGCTGGGTATCATCCAGGGAAGAGGAGGACTGGTTCTCTGTTCTGGAAGGCGAATATCTCCTCCCTACTGGAGAATGTGAATGGCTGCTGCCTGCTGGCAAGGGGGGCACCTGTGTTTGCCTGGCCTTGGCTGGGGAAAGGGGCTGCTGCGTTGGTGCTAGGGAGGGAGGCTGCGCCCCACCTCCCAGACAGTGGGACCTCTGGCTTTCTGCTGTACCAGAAGGACGCTGAGGACTAGGAGAAGAGGACTGCTTGGCATCCTCTGAGAAAGGGGATTGCCTTCTCCCTGCTGGAGAACAAGACTTCCTGGCATTTGCTGGAGAAAGGCGTTGCTTGGCATCTACTGAGGCCAAGTTGGATGGTGAAACAGAATTCTTGGAACTGGCGGGGTGAGAAGAGTGGGCATCATCTGGGGCTGAAAGTAAGCGCCTGGTAGGTATGGGAGAATGGGAGGGCCTGGTTTCGGCTGAAGGAGCTGGGCCAGTGACGTCCATCCCCACAAGTCCTTTCTCCCAGGCCTCAAGCAGCTTGGACACTCTAGAGGGGCTGCTGGTTCTGGCGCCTTCTCCCTCAACCGTCAGGGAGGCTGCTGACACTTTGCCAAAGGGAGTTTTGACATTCTTCTTGAGAGAGTCAAGAGCATTTTTCTTTGGTCGCAGCGGAGGTCTTGGGGCATGTCCTCTTGGCCTGCTTTGACAAGAGGGTGTACTGTTGGCAACTTTCTCCATGCTGGGATGAAAGCAAAGCAGGTCTCTGCCAATATCTGCCCCCCTTTGAGGCTGAAGCTGCTTGTTGTTGCCTTCCCAAGAGGTTCCTCTGGATTTACAAAAGCTAGAGTTGGGGTGGGGTGGGAGAAAAGGAAAGCAAATGATTAACCCTGGTCCCCAGTGTGCCACTTCTCTTGGAGCCTGGCAGGGTCCTTCCTCCCTCTGATTTCCTTGAACCTTACTTAAAGACAACAACAGCAACAATGAAACAGGCATACTGCGAAATGAGGTGCTAGCTTCAAGGATAATCTTTATTTTCAAAGATGCCTCTGGGTCCCTACTAAAAACCAGTCTAATGCCTTATGTGGAAGGGTGGCCTTCTGCCCATGAAAAGACAAAAATAGGCTGAATTAATAGAGGGCATTTGGGGTGAGGCTGTGGACAGAGAGAGCAGCCTTGCTAATTTGCTTTCAATAAATGGGTTGTTTGTGACTGAACCTCCTTCCCATGGCACCATTTTGTGAGAGCACCCGAAGAATGAAATCCAAATTCTAAATCTGCTCAACAGTCTAATTATGAACTCCCTCCATTACAGATCCAAAGATTTCCCAAAGTAAATGTATCTCCAATGTTTAAATCCCTTCCTACTGCTAATCCTTCCAGTGTTCAGGATTGCTATGTTGTTCTGACTTTGCATGGCAAAACTGTCCTCCGACTAGCAACAGTGAAATGCAGGTGGGGAAGAGTAGGCTGCTTGCCAAAATTGCAGGCCCCTGTGCTGCCTTCTTCCCCTCCCATCTGAGCGTTTCCCCTGGCATCAGCAGGGCAGAGTTGCCGATAAAGCTGCAACTTTGAGGCAGATGTGAGAGGACTGCTGAGGAGATATAGAGGCCCAGCAGGACAAAGCACAATGTAAAAAAGGTGCAAGACCTACCTTCTGGCCATTAACAGAAAAGAAGAAAAAATCTCAAAAAGAGGGGCCTTAAGGCAAAACAGGCTTAAGAAAGAAACATTGATGCATACTGGTAATAGTATAGAGCACATTATAGAGGTAACTGTAATAGAGTAATAGAAAATAGAGTAATAGGAAAGAGTAATAGAGTATATTGAATAGAAATAGTATACAGTATAGTATAAACATTATTTGAATAGTAATTGAATAGTAATAACTAGTAATTGTAATTATCTTAGTAATAGTACAGAGATAGCAATAAAACATGAAGCACTCACGTGTCACTTTTAGGTGTTTGTTTTTACAAAATAAAACAGCTCCCCAACCCTTATAGGGAGTTATAAAGAAAACACCTGTCCAGGATCCAGTGCTTTTGAGTCTGGGTCAATCCAGTTGGGTATGGTTTAAAAAAAGAACAAGGCTAGGACCAACCTATGGGCTATGATAGCCTTCTGGAAGATAAGCCCCTACAGAGTTGTTAGGTTCTGCAATATCCATCCTTCCAAAGACTTAAGACATCTGGAAGGTGCCAGATTGAAGGAAAATCTCTGGCTGGCTTGCTAAACTGGTCAGAAGTTGAGATGTCAGTGCTTTAAACACAAAGGAACTGGCTAAATCCTAGCCAGGCCCTTTGCATCATGTGAATCTATATACTACTAAAACTCTTGTGTCTGTTTGTAACCTTCAGTTGGGTGAAATGGTGCATCATAGGGCAACAATTTTTGAAGCAAGGTACCTCAAACGGGCTAACTTAAAGAATGTGTCCAAAATCCAGGACCCACTACTCCTGGGAGATTGTTATTTGGCAAAGTTGTGGCTGCTTCAATGCTGCTGCACCTTTTAACTACACTTCCCAGAAACCCATAAGTTACATGGCACAAGGAAAGACGGGAAGGGCATATCCCTGCCCTCTCTTCCGCCTCCCTCTGGTCCCCGTGCCCAATCGGCTAGCAACAAGGCCCAAGGGGCTAGCGGCAATTGGCTGCTTTGGAACTGAGGCTTAAATTTGAAATCTCTTAATGGCAGCTGGCAAGGGAAGGATGAGGGAGTGGCTTGGATGCCTGCTGGTGAGGTAGGGCTGGCTGGGGGCACCAGCAGTCAACAGGTAAGCCTTCTTCCTCCCTGGAGGGCGGTGGCCCTTGGGGACATGCCAGGAGGGGGAGCAGGGGTGCAGTTTTCCTTGTGGTCTTCAGCTCCCTTTGTTTCCCTCCTACCAGCAAAGGCAGGCAGTTCAGCCGAGGAGGAGGAGGAAGAGTGATTTCCAATGCTCCCTGCCAGCCTCCCACAAGCAAAGTCAATGGGGAAGCTGGCAGAGAGTCGGCGGCAGGGAATCAGAAGTCACTCCCGCTCCCACTGCTGTTTTGCCCACCTGGGGTCATTCTTGTGTTTCTCTGTTTAGGTGAGGAAACATCTCCAGCAGGTCACAGGTTGTCTAGGACTCACTAAAGCTTGCTAACATCTGGTTGTAAACAATCCTGTAGCCAAACACATTCCATTTTGCCCACTTTGCTCATTGTGGCATGGTGTGGGTCATCTGAAAAGTCACCAGTGGAATTTTATTTCGTCTTTTTAAGATGAGACTCCTTATGAGTCATTTTCCTATCCAAGCCACGCTCAGCTACAAAAATCATGATGTGCTGGTTAAAAAGACGTACTGGTTAAAAAAAAATCAATGCAGGTGCATCTGTGCAGGGGCGGGTTCAAAAAAGTCAAGGTAGCAACTGCAACCATGCCATTGGAGCCCTACCCCTCTTGTCCAAAGGGGTGGGGCATTTATTTTCCTAGATGACTTTTCTACCCTCCTGGAGATCCCCATTTACAGCTGCTTCCAGCTTTACTTTCTGATTGAGTGGAGTTAGATGTAGCCATAGTTCATATCCCCTTAATAAACAATAAAATCATGTTTGTGAGTAGATCCCACAGGTGCATTTACAAGGGGCAGCTTGGGAGTCCCTCTATTTATTTTTTAAAGTCCTTTAAGGTTGGGAGGAGAATCTGTGGTCCTCCAGATATTGTCTTCAGCTTTTGTCAACCTTAGCTACTCCTGATCTTATTGGCTGGGGCTCTGGAAAAAATTGAGTCCTGCAATATATGGGAGAATACTGGATTCCCACCACACTTGAGACAGAACTGGGTTTCAAATATAGCAAAGATAAGCAAGATATGCACCCCAGATGTTGACAAACCAGAAAGCAAGTGGTGCCAGGATTTGTAGTGGTGCTCCATCCAATTGTTGCAGAGTTTGGGAGTAATCAGGTTGGATTTGCACAGCAGAATAGGCTAAAAGTGGAACTGGAGACTTTGTGGTTCAGCGTGTTATGGGAATCCATCAAAAGTCTAAGCATGTTGTATGAGCTAGGCCATCTTGTTAAGCAATAATATAGTTTATTTGCTTGGGCATGTATCTGAATACACTGATTGAAATTTGCTTATCCTGCATTTAGGGTTTAATATGTTTATTTTATTATACCTGTATATCACAGAATCTGCTGTGGGATCTTGTGTGAATCTAGCCTTATAAAAATGGGAACTTTGGCTGCAAAGTAGGATGAAAACATGCTAAATAGCGCTTTCCCAACCTGATGCATTCCACATATATTCAATAGGTTTAGTATGTTGTGCAAACTCAGTCCTGAAGTGACCTCTCCACTCTGCAATAAAATGAGGTGGTCAGATCCTAGATTGTGCTATTTCACACCAAGGGCAGGGGTCTGAATTTTGAACACAGTTCCTCCTCTGGCCAGCACATGGTGGTAGCACGCCAGCACAAGCCATGTTTCTCAGGGAATTCTCTAATGTCCAGAGTCCCATCTGCAGGAGGACCTAGTGCTGCACACTGAATTCTGATAAAGACACCTTTCTCCTAGCAGGACATTCACCTGCTTCAGAACCTGCCAAGTAAAAAAAACAAAAAACAAAAACAAAGACAGCAACCTAAGCAACAGGCCACTTGCTGTTGTTCTATCCAGAATGGTTGACTGATTCTTGTAAAATCCAGCTGAGCCAGATTGACAGAGCCCTTCATTTCTAGTGTAGAAGAAGCAGGTTGCACCACTCAGAGTGTCTTGACCTACTTAGCAGGAAGCATTGTTAATTTCCAGGATGAGTCAGACTTGTGTTTGTGTTTAAGGTGCTGGGTGGCAGCATTCCACATCTCCCCAGCCTCCACCAAGAAAGGCACTTCCTTTCTTCTAAAAAAAGAGCTGATCTTTATGTCTTATACCTATACAAGACCCAGCAGTAGGCTTTCAGAGGTCACAACCTACTACATCCACATTTAAAATCTGTTTTTATTTTACTCTTTCCAAAAGATCAAAGCTGCTTGCCACTGGGGCAAAACTTAGGGGCAGATACCCAGAACCCTGAAAAGCTGGACAAACAGGAAGCTCCCCAACACTGCCCCTCACCACATTTTGAAATAATATACTCATTATTATTATTACAGAATATAGAAACAGAAGGACTGACACCAGGGGAGTCTGCAGGGTGTGGGCCATACAGTGAAAAGGATGGCCACAACAGTGTGATCAAAGGTCTATTTTTTTATGTGTGATGCCATCCTCTTGACTTTGGGGACCATACCCTGCAGACACCCCTGAATGATAATGTTGTAACAATGTAAAGACAATTTCAAAATCAAATAATAGCACAACACTTGAGAAATGGTAACAATTTACCAATTTAAACCCAAAGTCTCTTCTGGCCCCGCAGGTCCCCGAGAAAATGTGTGATCAGCACCAGACTTGAAACTGGTATAAAATCATTCAACTCCTGTTCTTTCTTGACTTCTGTTGGCAGAAGGCCCAGATGACATTCAACAGAGGACAGTATGGTATAATGAGGCAGGTAAAATGCCCTTCCCAAGTGGCAGCAGATAAAGCCGCAAATTAAAACTGCTCTTGCTTGGCACTGAAGGACCACAGCAGGCACTTATACCTCGGTTCGTAGACGAAGTCCTCTCCTCTTTTTTTCAGCAACAGACAGCTTTAAAAAATCCCAGGTTCTTCTGGACCCAACGGGTGCTTTGCCAGCCATGGATATCCAGCAAGATCACTTTTTGACCATCTAAGCCAGGGTTTCTCAACTTAGGGTTCTGCAAGAGGTCACTAAGGGGTTCCCTGGGAGATCACAATTTATTTTAAAAATTATTTCAAATTCAGGCAACTTCACATTAAGAAGGTAAGTTTCATTCTTTAATTTAAGAACACCATTCATGCATAGATACAGGCCTACCTATAAAACAAATATAATAATTTTGTATCTTCTGGCCTGTATTTGAGCCTGAATGTGCAGGGGTTCCCTGAGGCCTGGAAAATATTTCAAGGGTTCCTCCAGGGTCAAAAGGCTGAGAAAGGCTGGTCTAAGTGGTTCATTCTCAAGAGCTGAAGCAACTTCCAGGTACAGGAGAGAAATAGAGCCCTTTCAGCCATGCCCAGTTCTGAAGGGGAGAACAATATGGATGCCTTCTCAAGTTCAGAATATCCTTCATTGCTCCAAAACCCAGGGGGTGGACATGAATTAGCTCTCTGCTTTGGCTCTTTAGAGCATATCCTTACAGTCAGTATTTCATCTTGCTGGACAGCAGCTACACTTAATTTGTTGTGTGTGGGGGGAGGAATAGGGACTCAGGACTACTTTGGATGGGTTGATGATAAAGAATGGACAGAGTGATGTTTCCTTTCTTCCTGGTTTTAGAGAAGCTATGATCTGGTGGTCATTTTTAATCTTTCCAAGCCAACAGAATGTTGAAAACAATTTAAGGAAAGGGGCATCTCTCAGCAGATGTCAGCACCACTACACCAGACCAGGAAATCAGTGCCACAGGAAGGCTAAAGCTACTTTTATATAGGCTATAACAGAATCTTGTAAGTCTGATTGTGCTGTACCTCCTTCCTCTTCTTATATTCAAGTGAATTAGGGAGGTCTCTGTCTGAGCCCCTTCCAAATGTCATCTTGTTGCTCTGGATTTAAAAAATGCTTCAGCCTCTTTTGCCTAGGCAATGGTTCCTGCATATCTCAGCTGGTTGGGGAATTCTGGGAGTTGAAGACCAGACATCTTGAAGTTGCTAAGAAACACTGCTCTACAGCATGACAACCAGCACTGTCCATAGGGGGTCAGACTAATATAAGAAGCATCGTGGCATCATGACACAATTTCCACCCCTTTTCTACATATGTCATGATGACAGATGTGCCCAAAAGGGGTGGAGCTTGTGGCATCAAAGTGCAGAGCTGCTTTAGTCATTCTGATGAAAACAGCAGTCTTGCAAATGCCACTGAAATGAAATGAACAGAACAGGACCAAATTGGGCAAATGAAAACTGCTGCAACAGCAGGCAAACGAAAGATCCACTCTGAAAATGGGCTCAATCTAGTTGAGGTCTGCAGAGAAAAAATCCTGGAAAAAGATCCCCCATGCTTCCCTATGGGAACAATTTGTCCCAAGCCCCGTTCTGGTGATGTGCCCAAGAGCAGAGCACATGCAGCCCACCCTGCATGCCTTCCCTAACTTGGTGTTTAGATGTGTTCAGTCTATTTAAGGGTTTTAGGATTGGTGAGGCTTTCCACTTAGTTAATAAGGCTGAGTTGCATCATCAAGTTTTGAATTTCACCCAGAGGGAGTTCTGGGGCCCATACCCTGGGGTTTAGCACCCACATTTGGCCTCTGAGCAGCCAGTTGCTCACCTCTGCTTAAACCACCTTATGATTTACTACAGTGGATAAACTCAGCCACTGAATCCAGCAACCTATTCAAGCTTCACGATTCCCTCATCTATCTTAAACATCCCTGGAATTTCCTAGCAGTGTTTCATTTAAGCCAGTGCTTCCCAAACCTGGGTAGACTACCCAAAATTGGGTAAAAGTGGTTTTTCTTTGGGTAACAACACACAAACCCACTACCCAATCACAACGGGGACATTTAAATTGACTTAAAGTGTTTTACGTATACTGGGTAAAAAGGACTTTCTGATAAGTGGTTTTGGATAATGAAGGAAAAGGTTTGGGAAGCCCTGATTTAAGGGCTGATCCTGCCTAGCGGTTTTCCTATCCCCAAGATCACCTCACTGCTGCCACCTGCTGTTAAGCATAAATACCTGCAAGTGGAATGTACATTAGCAGAATCAGAATGAAGACAGCTAATTCATTCCCACGGAACATCATCCTTAAACCTGAATAGGCTGTAAATAATTTATTTTTAAAAATAGTTATTCAAATTCTGGCCATTTGATATAGTTTTCTGGGACTAATGGTGACTAAGAAATTTGTTCATTTTTGATATGAACTTTTCTCAAAGAACACGCAAACTCACTGGCCCCAACACTAAAATTTTCTGGTCTTTGTAATAAGGTCAAAGTTCAAAGAGTGTGCTCAACAATGTACATACATTATAGAACAGTGTGAAAATCCATACATACATGAAGGGAAGGTCTGCACAAAATTACATTCTCTGAAAGGAAATTGCTTAGAAAAAAAATGTGTGACCAGTGCTTGAATAACAGTTGCAAAGCTTTCTCTGCTCAGGAAGGACCACCACTGCTATGCTGGGCTACTTACTTTTATATTTTTTCATATTCATGGTGTTGTTTATTGATGTATTTCAATTAATGAATCTTGAGCATGGAATGTTTAATTCCGAGTTCAAAACACTCGAAGGGCTATTTTGAGCTTGGAATGTTTTGACCCATCCTAGCTGAAAATGTAGAGAGCAAAACAGAACTCAGAGGATCCAATAACACAACCATGCAAAGCAACAATCTTCCAATATCACTGTATACAATCAGCTATGAGTAGAACCATGTAATACCGCGTTTCTCAACCTTGGCAACTTTAAGAGGAGTGGACTTGAAGCTGGCTGGAAAATTCTGAGAGTTGAAGTCCACACCTCTTCAAATCGCCAAGATTGGGAAACACTGATATGCCCCACATCCAACCTCTTCTGGATCAAGTCAATTGCTATTTCAAAACATTCTCTGAAAGCAAACTGAAACAGATCAAGAAAAGTCCATTTCATTCAACATTGCCATGAACCAAAAACTTCTCAAAACACTAACAATAACGTCAGTTCAGAAACTCACCCCCATGCTAGCAAATGCATCTTTCCAGAATTCCAAAATTCTTTCAGAATTAGACTTGTTTGTATATGTGTGATCATTGTTTGCACACAAAGACTTGGATGGGCAGATGGATCATGCTTTGCAGGAGACCTTTGCTGAAATCAGGCCCACCCACACTGCCTCCTTGCCACTAAGACAGCTTGCTTGAACCGTCCTCACAGTGGATCCTCCAACTCAGTGCCAGCCTGAACCAGAGGAAAGGGGTTTTTCAGTTGGAAACGGAACCTGCCCTCTTTGGTGAACATTCTATATTGCATGGAGAGGCAGGCCGTGGAAGAATGATGGTCTGCTCTCCAATTAGCTTATTGCAGGGCCACTTGTTCTAGCAACATTCATAGGGGTTAAACACTGCAGATTTTGATCCCCGCTGTTGCGGGGCTCTATGTCTTTATAGCTCTTTCTCCCTTGACTGCTGGAGAGAACAGACCCTAACCTGGCAATTCTGGTTTTCTTTGTTTCTTTGGTTGGGGAGTATCAGCCTCCTAGAAGACTTTCCAGAAAGTCAATATTCCCTTTGGTAGCTCCTTGCCAAGTCAGATGGTGAGAGACTGGTTTCAGCAGCAAGCCCATCCCTGATGGAGCCCCTTCCTGAGCAGCACCCATTGCCGAAAAGAAGAGGGCGATGGGCAAGGTGGTGAAGGATCCCCCACCGGATGGCATGCCAGAGAGACAAGAGGAAGAGTATATGGGGCGGTGGCTGCAGAAGGAGCACCAAAGTAGCAGGGGCATCTGCAGCAAGAGTCGTTGGCTTCAAAATGGCAGGAGCAACTGGGTGATCAAAGTCCCACCCCTGTTTAGTGTAAGTCACACGCATTACACACATGTAAAAAGGGATGGAGCTTCAATGGCATGGTTGTGGCTGCCATTTTGAAGCCAGTGACTCTTGCTACAGATGCCCCTTCAAGATGGCCCAGAAAATGGATAAAACAGTGCTCTCAGACAGCTATCAACAGTTCCAGTGGATGAGAGACCATCACTTCCCGAAGGAATCGGTTCCACTGCTGAACACTTGTATTCTAAGCAATTGTTCCTGACATCCAGCCACATCAATTTCCTTGTAATTTAAATGCATTATTTGTTGTCCTCCTACAACAACTCTTCAGAAATTCTCCCCTATCATCTACATAACAGCTTTTCAGATCCTTGAGGACACTGACCGTGTCTTCCTGCAGTTTTCTCCAGGCTAAACGTACCCAACACCTCCCACCATTCCTCATAAACCCTTCCTTCCAGGACCCTTATCAGCTTGTTTGCTCTTCTCTAGTCATGTTCCACTTTCTCAATGTCTTCCCTAAAATGTGGTGCCCCAAACTGGATGCAATATTCTAGGAACAGTCTGACCAACACTGGAGAGGAACTCAACAGAGCTTAACCCCACAAAATGAGTTACAGGGCTGCAACTATCATCTTTCCATTTTTCACAGGGGGTGGGCAATTTATAATCTCTGGAGATCTGTCTCTAAATTTTGAACTTTTGTCATTTCGAGACATGAAACGTACAAAACCTGCAGGTTATGCTTAAAATAGGCTTAACAAAGTAAAATAAATAAAACCAAACTCCACTCTCCATGACTCCACTCTCCAAAAGAAAAGCCCACTGTAGTCCTAGTACTATTCACTCAGTTTCTGTCACCACCTCCCAACTGTGGTCCTCATCCACCCCCCTTTCCATGTTACACCCCACAGCACCCCAAGGTTATCTGCTTTGGATTCCAAGGCAAAAAAGGCTTTGGAACACGTGGGGTGCCCATGGAGAATGGTCAGCAACACCCTTCTCAAACACCAGAGTCTATACTGGCTCAAAGGTGCCCACCTAAAGCACCATCTAACCATTGGGAAGATGCCCTCTACAATGTGTTGTCCAAACTGATTTGCCGTTAATTGTTTTATTAAGCCTCCTTTCTTAATGTCCAAGTGCTTTAGAGGGAAGAAGGTAGAAATGCTTGATTTACAAGCTATTCCCCAAATAAGGAATATTCATGCAGCTGATAAAGTGGATTTCATAGCACCAACATTTATGCTGTGCTAAATTTGATGGTCTTAAAATATTTTAAAACACTGTCTTTTCAAACTGCAGAATTAACCCTACTGAAGAGTTGGGTTGACTGCATAACTGGACAGCACATACAGTAAGTATAGAGGCTGGTGAATTACAAAAGGCCTTTTAGTTTATTTCTTGTCCCTTTTCACTAAGAATCTTGTGTCCTATAGACTGCTCTCAAGCCTTCTATTTGAAGCCCAATATTCAGGAGCAAACCACCACATTGCAGAGACATGGTTTCCCACCAATTTTCAAAAAGAGCTCCTGCTGCTGCTGCTGCTGCTGTAAAAAGGTATAAGCCACCAGATTGGCCTAATATCCCTAAAAATTGCTTGAAGAGAAGGTCATTTCAAAAAACCCAAGCAAATCACAGCCGAAACTCAAATATCCTTACTCAGCCATTCATGAGCACTCATTGTACCACAAGTATTGTACCACAATACCACAATCACACAAAGGCTGTCAAATGCATTAATTTTTTTTCTTGAAATACAGCCCTTAGCTACTTAAAAGGTTGCCCATCTATGATTTAGTTCTTGTCATTCTATAGTGATGATGATGATGATGATGATCAAGATCATGATGATTTGTGCCTTTGAGTCAGTCTTGACTCCTGGCAACTGCCTGGACAAGTCCATGCAGTTTTCTTGGCAAGGTTTTTCAGAAGTAGTGAGTTGCCTTCTTCCTAGGGCTGAGAGAGAGTGACAAGCCCAAAGTTACCAGCTGGCTTCATGCCTTAGGCGGGACTAGAACTCACCATCTTCTGGTTTCTAGCCCAGAGCCTTTAACCCCTACACTAAACTGATTTTCCCTTGAACAATAGTGCTACAAAAATAAATACAAGACATTAGGCCAACCCTTTAGGAGTTTCAATAATCCAATGCTAAATATAGAGTAATGAAAGAATGATGGGTGTATGCATTTCTTGTTCATTTCCTTTATTCTCTTTAATTCACCATCTATAATTCCAAATCCATGGGCCCTTCAATATTGCATAGGGCATTAGCTCAAAGAAGGCACATGCTTCTGTGTCCTGCCAACCTAAAGCCTACTGGGTCCAGATATTTTGAGCTGCCTAATTCAAAAAAGGAGGAATGACTACCACCAACAGCTTTTCCAGGTTCTGCCATGCCCCATGCCGCCGGGCAAATCTAAGGAGATACATTTATCTCGTTAGAGATAATCTAAGTACATACATTTCAAGAAAGTCTCTTTAATGCTAATTTGGGATAAATACAGAATTTTGGAAACTATAAGAGGAATCTCCTAAACTCATTTATAGGGAGTTAATTAAGGCAGAGCCTCTGAGGGATTTGAAAACTTCCTTCCTTCAACCTTGGCTGAATTATTATTTATGAGATAAACTGACTCGCCCACTGCATTGTCTTCCATTCCTTTCACAGCCTCCTCACAATCTCTCTTCCACATTAATCTTGAATGCAGTTCCGTAACTCCCAGGCAGTGGTTATGAACTGAAAAACAGCAGGTTGGAGAAGGTTGCCACACAGCAGCTAGATTCGCACAAAACACTAAATCCAGGTTACCAAACATAATTGCTATGTTCACATAACATTCTTCTCCACCAGAACAAAACAGCAGCTGGAGAATTCAGATTCCACCCTTGCAATTAAGGCCAATATTGCCTAGTACTGTACAAAATACATGCTTAATATATTAATCTTTTGGCAACAACAACAACAACAACAACGAGGCTAATTATTAGTGGTAACAGTATTGAAGTAAGAAAAGGAGCCCTCACAATGACATTAAAATAGGCTGCTTCTTCCTAGGAGACTAGAAAAGGAAAAAGGCTGTAGGCATATGATATTGGACTTCTCTGCATGCAGAAAGCCTCCAGTTTGGTCCCTGGGACCTTCTCAAAGCCAACCTTGGACCCCTCAACTGGACAGTGTGGAAGAAGCATTTGTGAAACACTTGTTGTTCCTCCCTGCCAGAAAGAACCGGCAACTGCCCAGCATGTGATAGGATACCAGGGTTTCTCAACCAGGGTTCTGTGGCACCCTAGGGTTCCACGAGAGGTCACTAGGGGTTCCCTGGGAGATCACAATATATTTTTAAAATTATTTTAATGTGAAGTTGTCCGAATTCACATTAAAGAGGTAAGCTTCATTCTTTATTTATAGTTTAAGAACACTGTTAATGCAGACATACAGGCCTACCCATGAAACAAATATAATAATTTTATAAGTTCTGGCCTATCTTTGAGCCTGAATGTGCAGGGGTTCCCCAAGGCCTGAAAAGCATTTCAAGGTTTCCTCCGGGGTCAAAAGGTTGAGAAAGGCTGGGATAGATGGCAAACTGCCAAGACACTAAGGCAACGGGGAGCCTGCCTGGCTTCTCTTCCAAGAAGAGCGTCACCCATCAACCAGTGGAGCATGTCTGTGAAGTCACCAGGTAGTCACCATGTAGCAGCTGCTCTAATGCTGGCTTTCCTCTAACCTCCCATTTCCCTTTTCCTTTTCTATTGTGACTGTTAGACTGTGGGCTCTTTACCCTTACATTATCTTAGAAAATTGCAGTTCTTTAGAAGTGTTCCAAACTGGACTGAAGAGCAACATGCGGGGAAAGAAAACATGTCTTTATTCTATGGCCAACGTGTTTTGGACTAAGTTCATCCTTCTTGAAAAAGGATCAACTTAATCCGAAACTCAGAGAATAAAGACATTCTTTCCGCAGATTTTCCTCTCCCTTGTTTGCTCTGTCTGCTTTCTAAGGAATGGAGGTTGATATTTCACTTCACCAGAACTTGGCTAATATAAAATGAGGAAGGGAAAGAAAATGACAAATGTAAACATTGGGGGGAAAATACAATAATCTATCCAAGTCTTTTAGGCTTTGCCTACTAGTAACTTAAGGAGTCTTCTGGGGTCATCCAACCATCGCTGTGTGTAAATAACAGTAATGAGGACAAGCTCTATATCACTTTAACGATAGACGATGCTATGAAGAGGCTATACATCTCTAGTGAGGAAATGGCCTTTGAGAAACTTTATCCTTAGAGATCAATTGAGAAACCCCTGCATATCTCCTACAGAAACCAACCATGGGGATAGTATCATTATAATGTTGTGGTCACTAGGTGGCAATGGACTTAGTTGTGTCTTGGGGAAGTCAAAAGAGTTTTCCTAGCCTATTGTTTTTCTGGGAGAAAGACAAAAACAGTCCTGGCTAACTTCCTAACCAAAGCTCTAAGATTTCCATGACACCTAACATACTTAGGAGATGGTACATGTCTGAAAACACATACTTGGTACATGGTCACCTCTGAATATGTTAAATTACAACATCCATCATTCCAGCCACCAGCTGGAAGAGGCTGATTCAAACTTTCTGAGAATCATCACAGTCCTACATAAATTGGGAGAGTAAGTTAGAATATGCCAAATCATCATTCTCTTGTGGATGCATAAAAGAGGGAAAGAGCAGCAGAAACAGACAAATCATCCTTCAAGATGCCCATGGGCTGTTATTGATTTTCTCATCAGGGAGCGCCCCAGGCAAGCTTCTGAGGAACCCTATAGAACAGCATTTGAAAGTCACTTGAGCAAATGCTCTTAGAGGGGAATGTGCTCTGTAGACCAGCTACCCTTTAATGAAGCAACCATTCTCTAGCATCTATTTCCCTCATTGGTGTCCAGCAATACCAAAACGCCCTACTCTGCCATGCAGCAAAGCCCAAGATAATGTTCTGCTTTTACATATACAAATGTTAAAATATATGTGCAAGAGCAAACATGCATATTTAACAGGGCTGGGTGTGAGCAGTGACTAGAATGTCTGGAGAAAAGGAAAGACATCTCTGTGACTGGGAATTTAAGAAGGAAAATGCATATCAAAGGATCTTTCAGGGAACAAGGACAATGGGTATTTCAGCTGACTTCTTTTCCTAAAGGATAAAAGTCAGGCGATTGTAATGCAACATATCTCAAGACCATCAGATTCAGAAAAGTTAAACTAAATTAGTACAGGGACAGCTTATTATTTATTTATTTAAATTTATTGGCTGCCCATCTCCAGTGGACTCTTATCAAATTTATGTATGTTGCTAGGGGGCTGTCTGTCTGAAAGCTGACTAATAAATATTCATAAACTAATAAATAAGTAAACTATAATACAGAATGGAATTCTACTCAGAAAGTGGGCCTGAGCATGTCCTTTGCTACTTAAAATGGTTGAGGTGTGTGGTGAGAATTAATAGATATTATAGGTATCTATAGATATTATCTGGGTTCTTTACGATACACATGGAAATATATGAAACATGAAATATATGAATAGGTAAAATCAACATGAAATTCCACTTTGTACTAGATATATTAAAACTGGATTTATTACTTAGAGATGTAAATGAAATGCAATATTTTGGAATCTGTATGCGATAAATAGAATATATGTTATATTGCCTAGTAACACTTTTCTCTAGCCAGATTATATAAGACAATAAAGTGTCAAAATAATTGTATACCATACAGGTTTATTCTCCTGAAGTATTGTATTCAATTTTGCTACAACAGACTAAATGGTTATTTCTCTGGAATCAATAGGCAACATTAAGATGAGATGAGATGAGATAAGATAAGAAGATAAGATGTATAATATGGGTACTTGAAATTTCAATGCAGGGGCATAGCTATCACAGCAGAAACCCTAAAGGTTCTTCACCCTATGCAAAATAGTATGGCCATTATTTTAGCATGACGAAAACCATGTTAAAATGATAAAACGTTGAAGCTTTTATCATGCATCTACCCTAATCTGCTTCAAGATCCAGAAACACACAAATCTTGAGTCCCCTTATTCCAGAAGTGAGCAACTTGCTTCAGACTTGCAGTGTCTATGGATTTTTTTTTTGCTAGTACCGTTCCCCAAGAGATCTATTAAATTGAACTTGATGTAGAAGAAAAGCACCTGGAATTAATTTCAAAGCCAGAAAGTTGTTTTCAGACCAAAATGGAATGAAATTCATAATCTTTCTTCATAAAAAATTACATCTCATTAATCCAAACTTCCTTTCTTTCAAAAAGATAGTTTAAGACAAGAAGGGAGTAATTCTTGATCATCTACTGTACTTCCTCAAAGTTCTATCAGTAGATTTGCATCTGTGCCTTGCTCACTAGCATAATTTGAAGTCCAGCGGCCCATAGCTGTTCTGTGGAGAATCTATGAAGCGCCAAGCCCCAGAGCATGAAATACAAGGATTAACTTGAGTCACAATGATGACTTCACAGTGTAGCCAATCTAGTCTGAATGATCAGCAGTTCTTGAAGAAGAGTAGCTTCCTACGTACAACTAAAAAAGAGTAAATGCCTTATCAAAAATAGATCAAAAAGGGCACAGTCTACATAAAATGTACATATATTAGACACTAATTATGTAAATAGAAATCTTACACATCTCACCTTAGTGAAGAATGTAAACTGGATTTATACTTAATAGTCCTTCAGATAAAGGGCTTCAGATAAAGGACTGTCTACAATTGCCCTGCAAAGGAGGATAGTCTTCTAACAGTCTTTTAAATTGAGGAATGCTCTTAAAATCTTTTAAAAACAAGAATAGTGCTCTATAAACAGGACCAATGTTTTTATTGCGTCCAAAGTCTTCCTGAGAGCTAGAAGACGAATCTGGGATTTTTCTTCTATAAGTGTGCCTTCATCTTCAAAGGACAAACTTACGTCAGTTCTAGGGTTCCTTGAAGGTATTCCCACTTTCCACTCCCCTACTCCTACACTTTTTTTTTTCCAAATAGTCCAGCTGTTGAATAGTACCAATCTCGATTCTGCCCAAATAAAGTAATAAATACAATATGGTAAACACTTAAGAGAGCAGCAAGGATATCAAAACACTTTGGTTGATGTTCCCAATAAATGACAAATATAGGAAACTCATTTGGCACAACAGAGCAGCCATGTCATTCATCAGACCATTCTGATTCCTACAGGTTTTGGATTAGGTGTGATTTGCAAGTAATACTCAAGGAAATGGAAAGGAAAGTGAAGTTACATTGGAATTGGTTAGGAAGAACAGTCTTTAGTTCTTCCAAATGGATATCTGTTTGTCTTTGTCTTCTGTTCTCCTGAGGATGGCTTGGCTAGAGGTTCCCTTCTGCAGACACTAAAGTAGAATGATCCTAGCTTCATCTCTCTAAATGTGTGGCTGTTTAATTAGCTTTGTAACTAACAGCAACAGCTTGATAACCAATTAAAGAGACAAACTTGATATCTGGAATTTCAGCTACAGTTTTCACAAAGTTGAAAACAAATTGCAACCTGGCGTTATTTTATAGACTAGCATTGTGAAGAGAAAGTGTCAGTGAGAGACATGCAGCTGCTGCCATCTTTATCATTCCAATGCCTTTAACACCTGCCTCTGATATGGACTAACTAGAGTTGGGCCTAGAAGCCTTAGGAAGCTTACAAGGGGAAAGGGCTTAGGGCAGTGTTTCTCCACCTTGGCAGCTTGAAGATGTGTGGACTTCAACTTCCAGAATTCCCCAGCCAGCTTGCTTGCTGGCTGGGGAATTCTGGAAGTTGAAGTCCACACATCTTCAAGTTGCCAAGGTGGAGAAGCCCTAGCTTAGGGTGTTCTAAAGGAGTACACTTTCACTGCTTTCAGCACCACCAGCCAATCCTTCACCACCTGCCAACCACAACTTTGCAGGATATTGATGGAGGGATACCAAGAAGCCCTGGGAGAGACTGTGGGAAAACTGGGAGAGCAATGGAAGGAGTTTTAGGCATAAACAACCAAGAGACAGGAGGGACCATTGGTAGCTTATTTCATAAACAGCAACTCAGCCCAGGGGATAACAAACCCGGGAAGAAATGATTCAAAATATTCTGAGACTCCACCTGAATGACCTCGTTAAAATATTCCTCTTGCATTTTCCAAGTCTGCATTTACCCCTAAGAGTAGTATTAAAGCCACCTTCCTGGACTCTAGGTTGACTTTGCCTCCTTGATCCTGAGCAGCTGTTTGGGCTTGGCAGGCACTCTCCCATTGCCTTTCAAATCAGTCACTAGTTTGATGACTGGCTTTTGGAAAAAAAAGCTCTGGAGGTGGCCACACACACCCATATCCCTATATACGCCTTAATTCTAGCATGAAAGCCTTTAACTCATGGGTAAATATAGCTCTCTAGAGTATTCCATCTGGCCTAGGGGGCTCAGGCAAGGCCCTTCCTGCTCCCCAACGGTCCTCCACCCCAGCTCTGCCTCCCCTGCCCGTTCCCATTAAGAGCTGGCTGGCCCATACCAGTACTTGCAAGCTTTGGATTCACATCCCATGCCTTGAATCTTTCCCAAGGATGAAACATGTGACAGTGAAGATGGTACCTGGGGATTTGTTACTTGCCTGCTGAAAGCGTACTCCTTTAGAACACCCTAAGCCAGTGTTTCTCAGCCTTGGCAACTTGAAGATGTGTGGACTTCAACTCCCAGAATTCCCCAGCCAGCAAGCAAGCTGGCTGGGGAATTCTGGGAGTTGAAGTCCACACATCTTCAAGCTGCCAAGGTTGAAAAACACTGCCCTAAGCCCTTTCCCTTTGTAAGCTCCCTAAGGCTTCTAGGCCCAACTCTAGTTAGTCCATAACAGAGGCTGCCGTCACTGGCTCTCCTCCACTCGGAATGAAGCTTGAGATCTCCATTCCAGCAAAGGAAGAAAGGGCCAGAAGGCAGAAGAAACAGACCACAGGAATGAGAGGGGCTTCTTTCTCCCAAATCCTCTTCCTCTGATATTTTCTGGCCAATAGTGGGCAGTGAGGGGATGTGACTGTATCTCCCGTTGGCCAAGCAGGTTTCTACCCTCTGACTGACTGCCACATTCAACAATTAATAGACAGATGTACCTTTGGTTCAATTAGAGGCTTTGGCTCTGAAATAATAGAGAGCTGTTTAAAGCTACATTCACACTTAGGTTTGTTTATTTTTTTAATTGTTTGTTACCTTTCTCCCAAGACAACATCCCAAGGCAAGTTTTTAGCCCTTCAGCTACATGGCAGCCAATATTTTTGAACTTTTGAACTAGAATTCACCCAAGGAGGCATTCCCATCAGCAAAAGGCAAACGCTGTGGAATTCTCCCGTAGGGGTTACTGAGAAAGAAGCATGTAACTTCCTTCTGCCGTGTTCCTATTTGCTGCAGCAAGTGCCCTCCTAAAAGAAGCAGGCATCACACATCCCTCTTTCCTCCATGCTTTATAGAGCCCCAGTAATGTGAACAAGAGAGATCATGAGTACAAACAGGAAACAGTGTGGATCTGTCTGCAATTAGAATACGGAGCTTGATGCCTGGATCTATCTGAAGATACATCAGCTGATAAAGCACTCACCTTCTATCTGACTCTAATGCAATTCTGTCTGTATCCACTCAGAAACAAATTCTGAGTCCAATAGACATGATTAAATATCCAGTTAAGTGAATATTTATTGGAATCTAGCCTACAGCTGTGTACTTTTGGCCACTAACCACTGCTTATTACTGACATCTTTTGAAGTTCTTAAAGGAAATAAGGGGGTCATGTGTCCTGCTCTAGAAAAGAGACTTTCATCTGAATGGCAGGGAGTGTTCTATTTGAAGGTATTCCTCGTTTAAGGGTGTCTACAAATAACTTATGTACCACTCACTTCCGAGCTTATGGTAGTTTACAGCACGAGACCACTCATGCTAAAACAATACTCACATAGACAGCCAGAAACCCAGCTAAAGCAAAAGACCAACACTGTTCAATAGTCAGTTCTGTTTTAAAAGGCAGCTTAGCATCACCCACAGGATGACCTTCACAGCCTTCCAAAAGGCTAATAGATTTTAAAGGGCTGCCCATCCTAAATCCATCTTAAAAGAGGGGAAAAAAGGTGGAAGGACACAGGCTTTGAAATCACCCATCAACAACAGCGTGCAAGAATTGCACTGTCACTTGGCCACAGCCTTTCTCCAGTAGGTTGAGTTACCTTTAATGTCTGTTTACACTATAGTCATTATCTCACTTGTTTGTGAGATGGGTATCCATATACGTATGATGAATAAAAATAACATTATTTCCAATTGTACATCTCTACCTATAAATTAACTTTTACAACTATCATGCAAATTGTCATTCTCTTTTCTCCTTATTTTGAGTGATGCCTAAGTGGGCACCAGCTCAGGATGGCCAGGCAACCGCTGAATAAACAAACCTCAGCCCCCATCAACAGCCAAGTCATGGATTTCTTTCCCAGTCCTTTGCAAAATCCAAATGTTCTGAAATGAGAAAGCGTGCCTGTCATTTGCAGACCCCGTAATTATAATCGTGGGCATCCTTGCCAAGGAATAATCCCCTCCAAACTCAATGGGATTTCATTTGCCATACAGCTTTACGGAAGGAAGCTGGATTCAAACTTTTTAAAGAGGAAAAAGGCACTGTTTCAATGGCATTCCTTCCCCTTCCTTCAGCTATACAGTGATCGAAGCATCCAGCGATAAAGGTGGCCAGCCGTCTGCCACCTAGCACCTCCAGTGATGCTGAAGTACAATTTCCATAATCCCCTTCCAATCCAACCCGAGCTTTCCTTCCAAAAAGCATGTCACAAGGACCGCAGCAAATGGGACAGAGAGAATCCTGATTCCTTACCTTTGCACCTCCCCCAAACCCTGCATTCTGCAGAAATCCTGAACTCAGCCGGGACCTTGCCCCAAAAGCTGTCTACAGCTTCCTTCTCCATCTCTTCTTTCCCCTGACAACGGCTTCATTTGGTGCCCGACCACAAGTTGCTGGCAGGTCAAGGGTTAAAATGCCCTACTTGAGCTGTTGTGGGATAAACTATACCAACAGGCATCGAGGACCTCCCAGGGTGTTGTGAGGAACAATCCTCCAGCTTTCCCTTTTTCTTTGCCGAGACATGTCTCCTGAGTCCTTCTCAGCTGCTCAGGGCTGGCTCAGAGAAGAAACCTGCTGCAATGCCCAGCTTCCCAGCCCCGTTCCCCACGTACCTATTGGCCAAGGCTCCCAATGCTATATTCCCTGTCCCTTCTGCCAGGATGCCATTCCTTGACTGCCTTTGGTCAGCTTCTTTCTGCTCTTCTCCCTCCCTTGGGCTGGTCTCCAGTCCCCACGGAACTGCCCGGCACTCAGTGGCAGGCGTTACTATCAAGCTGCGTGCCTGACAGGTTTCCACCCCGTGCAGCCCAGTGCAGTCTTGGAATTCCTTGCACACTGACAACAGGGAAGCCGGTCTGGCTGGTTTCTGGTGACGTTGTCCCTCTGTTTTCTCTAATTCAGCAACCCCCAGAGAAAGTGCTGCCTTCCCAGATGGGTGGCATGGCGAGCCTTGCTCACCACAGCCAGCTGTGGGTTTGGCTTCCTCCTCCTCCTCCTCTTCTTCTTCTTCTTTCTTAGTCATTGTGATCATAATCTTGTAGCGAATCTTTGAAGCATTCTTGGCTGGGCTGGTTTTGACATCCTCCGCTACTCTCGGAGGCCACTGGGCATGTGGGCCTGCCACAACACTCTGAAGTCCGGTTGCCCTGCCAAAATGCCGAGGCTCTCTGAGCCCAGTGTGGTCCCTCGGGTTTTCTGAATCCCCCACAGCAGAAAGCAGGGAAGTTTCTGAGGTGAAATACTCTTCCAACATATTTTCAACCCAGTCAGAGAAAGGCTCGGGAGCCTTGCTGGTTTCCCTCAGGACTTCTGCTTCTCCTTCGGACGCTGTTGGACAGTCCAGAGAAGAATTGCCAGTGGAGAAGGACTTGTCTGCCCAGCAATACAAAGAGTCTAAGGATATGGATGGGACCAAACCTGTCCATACAGAATCCTCTTCACTTGATTGAGATGAGAGTTTCCCCTTCTCAGGCTCTTGGGGTTGAGGGCAGAGGTCAGGCCTACTCCTCATATCCATGTTGCTGCCAACAGCCGGTCTCTGAAGCCGCCCTGAAGGCCAAGAATCACTTGCTGCATTTCCAGCACATTTTGAGAGCTCAAGATGGCTGCCGCGGCGCTTGTGCCAAGCAAAGTTTCTGAACTTGTTCAAGAGGCTGTTTCTCCAGAGACTGGGCTCCAAGGAGCTAAGTGAGCGGGTCTGTAGAACGGAAGGGAAAATGTTGAGACGGGAAAGGCAATTGGAACACAACCGAGCCAAGGCCTGCTTCTGGATCAGGCAGGTGGGATCATACAGGGAAGATGGCCGTGTAATGGGCAGAAGGAATAACCTTGAGGCACAGGAGGAAGCGCCGCAACCAAGACAACAGTCAGATGAAAGAAATCTGAGTCTGGGGCAGAACTGTAATCTGAGTAAGCGTCTCAGACAAGACCTCCCTAGCTCTCACAAAGATAAAGGGAGGGAGGGAGGGGAGAAGCGCTTTCAGACTTGCAAGATTCTGTTACTAAACCTTATAATAAAAGTAATATTAGCATTTGTAACTCTGGTTTCCTAGTCTGGTCTACCTTGAAGAGCTGACAGGCAGTCACTGCCATGTGTGCAAAGGCCCATCCTTTTTTACATGTGTCACATTCCCCTGGGAAATAGTGGTAGAGGAGCTGAATGACAAGAAAGTAGTTTGAGTGGACCTGGACAGCAGAGACCCAAGTTCAGCATCCTACCCAGCCAGTGGGGTGCTGGAGCTGGTTTGTACCAGCTTACAAGAGCCACTTGATAAATTTTCAGGAATTTTGCAAGCCCGTTGAGAGCAGAGCTGAGCCACAACACATAGCATACTGATCAGCTGTTTGGTGGCTCACAGTGCCAGTTGTTATACAGGTAGTCCTCATTTAGCAACTGCCTTGTTTAACAACCATTCAGTTACGACAGTGATGATGAAGTAACTTTACGACCAATCCTCGCATTTATGACCTTCACGGGTATGTAAAGCAAAGGAAAGCTGAAGTAAGATCGTAAAGAAAGTTGCAGTTTCACTTAGCAACTGCTTCACTTAACGATTGAGTTGCCGGCCCCAATTGTGGTCACTAAACAAGGACTATCTGTACATTTATCAGCACATCACTGCACCCAGCAATGAAATTCACAGGTCACTAACATCCCTCAGCTTAACCTACCTCACAGGGTTATTGGGAGGATAACAAATTTAATAAATATGATCAAATAAATTCATTGGGCCACTGAGATATGTATATATAAACAAACTAACTGTTGAAATGGATATGGTGGGGCACCTATGCTCTCCATGGGTACACAGACCACACTAAGCCAGGGTTGGTTAAATCACGGTTTCTTTCACAAACTACAATTGGCCAGGCTTACATAACAAGCTAAGCTAAACCTGGCAGTTCCCATTATGTTACACAAACTACTCTCCCTCGCTCAAAGATGAATGCACCTACAAGCACCCATCCATTTTTCATTCTTTTCCTCCCTGAAGTTTAGAAATAAAAATTTCATGAATGATTTAGCTGGACTTCTCAGATCTAAGGATTATTTTATAATATTTTATAGAGTGTTGTTGTATATTTATACTAGTTTGTAAACTGCCCCTGGAGGTCTTTTTGCCCAGACTTTAAATAAAACATAAACAAACAAACAAACAAACAAATTATAAAATGGGTTGAGTGGGCACAGAAAAGGAAGACAAACTCCTATCCTGGGCCCAGGAACCCCACCTCCTGTAGACACTTTAAAATACTCTGCCTGTCTACCTGTTTTAAGTTGCAATCCAGTCATGAGGACTGACCACTTAGTTCCTGGCCCTTACACTGAAGTCAAGGTTCTCAGGAATTCAGGTTCTATGGCCGTGAAAAATCCCATTACCTAAAAATGTTCCTGGGGCAGGCCTGCTATTGTGTGGCTGAATTTTTCTTATTTATAGCAGCCCTAATTTCATTCTGCTTCCTTTTATATAATCCTCCTTGGCCCCTTTGCCAGGCCAGGAAGTGGGTGGCTTCACCTGCAACAGGTGAACCATGCCTGGAGAGCAGTCATGTCTTCCCTCAGGGCTGACTCTGGTGACTGAAAAACAGCTCAGGGGTGCCCTACCCAGAGGACCTGCTGAGGTAGCAGGAAATCGTTAGATAATAAGCATCCTCTTATTCAAATTCCACACGCACCTTTGGGGAGTGCAGCTACCACACAGGCATACCTGCATCCTCCCCCGGGCAAGCCAGCTGGCTTTGAAGGATGGCAAGCAGCCCCTCGCCGTGCAGTTGTGTTTGAGTGCCCCACTCACCCACTGCAGAAAAAGCAGGTGGGATTTTGCTGCTTGTGCATGTTGATGCATTGCAGTAGAGTTCCTGAGGCTGGGCCTGTTTCAGGTGCAGGTCCAGACAGCTGGCAGGGGCAGAGGGGAGGAAATCCAGCTGCAAATCCACCTTTCCATATTAAGAAAAAACCGGATGAGGTTCCAGGTTTTCTCTAACTAGCTCACGCCTCCATTTCTCTGCTCCTGTTTTCCTCTTTGGAAAAAGGGCTGGGGAAGAGAAAATGACAGCAGGAGTGGAGGGTCCAGAATGGATGTTGAGGCCTCCCAGACAACAGTGTCAATTTTTACCTTACTCTTTTTATTTTCAGTTCTTTAAGCCAGGGTTTCTCAACCTTGGCAGCTTGAAGATGAGTGGACTTCAACTCCCAGAATTTCCCAGCCAGATCTACGCTGACTAGGAAACAAAGTTCTTTCAAGTTCTTTCAAGGGGATGCAGAAAACTGAATATGCAATAGGCGGTATGCAAAGCATGAGGAAGGGCTGCTTGTATAAAATCCCTGCCAAATCTTCTCTCAAAAGGACCCACCTTAGTGTTGATTCAGATACAACACACATACATATTTATAGATTTAGCTCACATTATCTGCACTGACTGCCACTGCCCCTCCCAACTTTTATACAGGAATATTTGCTCAGCCCTATCCAGAGCCAATTTCCTTCTGCCCATGCTCCTCCACTGAGCTATGAGGTAGACTGCACTCAGCTCAGGTGACTCTCTCCTAAGCAGGCAGCCCTGGCTCCAGGCCAGGAACTACAAGAACTCAGGATTTTTTAGGCCTATACACTTCTCTCTCTAAAATAAAAGCAGGGGGCTTGTGGCGGGGGGGGGGGAGATTTACTAACCATTTTGAGAGCTTCACTAAAATTACTTTGAACTGAATTAGTTACTGACACACCCTTCTGCAGGGAGAAGTTGCTCTCATTTCCTGAGCGCTCAGAGGCTCTGAGAGCATAACCACCCCAACAGGTTCCCCTGCCATCTAACACTGGCAGTACCACCAACAGTGCCACAAATATACCAAGGAGACACCTTTTTTCAGCTTTCTGGAAAGCCAATTTTTACTCATCCAGTTAAAATATCTTCCCTTCCAGGCCTGTCTGTGGCTCAGAAGAACTCTAGGACAGCTGTCAAAGTGCTTGGGCATTCTTCCCATTGGAGGCTGCATTTGTGATCCATGAGAGGCCACGATTTACTTTATCTTGATTTCCTGAATAAACCACAGCTGGCTGAGTTTATATAAAATGCTAAGCCATGAATCACAATTCACAAGCCGTGTGGACTGGAATTGTGTAACACGCTAAGCCAAGACAATGCAAAAAAAAAAAAAGCACGTTATGTCTTAGTACGTTCTGTGAACAGGCTTTATTTCTGGATGGCTTTCCTTCTGAAAGGCAGTTGGTAAGTCTGGTGCCGCTTCTTCCAAAGGAACAGCAGAATTTTCAAACACATCCCATCCTTTTACCTATTATCAAGGACAGCACCAATGAAGGCACGGGAGACTATGGGGGAGCAAAGGGACAAGCAATATCACAAGCCGCATGACATCATCAAACAAATGAATAGCCACTTGAGGTGAGTGATGACATCATGAGACTCATTACATCATCCTGGCTTCTAATGGGCAGCTATGACAGAAGGGTTGTGTCCAGTTGCTTAATAGCATCCTTTCCTAGCTTCTCTGTGCGTTTAACTCTAGTAGTCACTATTTTGCAGATTAGAATACAGGACAGATAGTCCTTGCTTAACAACCATTCATTTCGTGATGGTTTGGACTTACGACAGTTCTGAAAAAACTGACTTATGACTGGTCCTTACATGAACATCGCCATGTCCCTGCAGTCAATTTGGGTGCTTAGCAACTGGTTTTGCATTTATGACCATTGCAGCATCCTGTGGTCATGTGACCACCATTTTTTTACCTTCCCTGCCAGCTTCTGGCAAGCAAAATCTATGAGGAACTGTGTGATTCACTTAACGCCTGTGGTGATTTGCTTAACGACCACTGCAAAAAAGGTAGTAAAATCAGATTGGATTCATTTAATGACCATTTTGCTTAGCAGCTGAAATTCCAGTCCCAATTGTGGTAGTTAAGCAGGGACTACCTGTATGTGAAATACAGAAGCTTTATTGGACCACCCAGACTTTTCTAGTTTAGCTTTCAGCCCTTCAAACTTCTTCCATTGAACAACGGTCTGTAAGATCTTTTGTTCTTGCCCTCCAAACCTTTGCCAAGGCTTGAACTTCTGCAATGTCTGGTCTGTTCTCTAATGGAACAACTGCTACGTTCACAGTATATCGGATTGGGCCCCTTGCAGAGGGAAGCCACCCTCCGCCATTAGCCTGACACACATGCTGTACAATAGGGGGACACAGGATTTCAGCCTCAAGCCAACTGAGCTGATTCTGGTCATTTTAACTGTGTCCAGTGCCATGTTCAGTGGTGGTGAATCACCAAATCAAAATACCTTTCCCTGTTTAGGATCTTTGTTGCGCTTATTTCTCAACTTGCATGTTCGTTTATTTTGTTTAAAATATTGATAGCATTCCATGCCATGCCATTCATCCTTTTAATGGTTACTTAGGGTAGTGAAGCCCTCCAAGTATATTTTATGCAATCCTTGGGGTTTTTTTCCCTCTTCAAGACTTTGCAACTACACCTCTGCAAATGTCAACTTTTCCCAGCATTATCTCTTGATTTTCAGTTTCTGTTGTAATTTCTCTGAGCTTGCTCCTGGTTCGAAGGATATCTCACATGCCTCCATTTTGTTGTGGAGGTGCCTGATGAAGGTTCCTAAATTATCTTGCTAAAGATAAGTGAAATAAGCTATGCAGAAGTCAAATTTCTGCAAGCTTCGCAAGAACTAATCAAGTACATCAAAGACTTTTGAGCACCACTCCTTGTATGTGCACAGACTCTTTTTAAGATAAGCAGGACAGGCTTTGCAAGACTTCTGAAGCATTAAAATTAGAACTTTCAATCCAGATCTTACAGTGGAAATGCTTATTCTCGGACAGCCTTCACTTCCTATTCTCTGTGATTTGAAGTCACTGGAACACAACCTGAAGCCCAGTGATGCATCTGAGAATCAGGGTTCTGCTCTAATATGGATTTACTCACTTGTGTTCCATGTTCCTAAGGGCACTGTAGCAAACATTCAATTTTATGATGCTTCAGTTAGGTTTGCAGACTGCCAAATGGTCAGACAAGCAGAGTAACACCTTTAAAACAAATGAATGAAACGTGTATTCAAAGAGAGATCTGCCATCCTGACAACAAGCATCAATATAAAAACCACCTGACAGTGTGATACCACAGGTAGTCCTCACTTAATGACAATTGGGACCAGAATTTCAGGTGCTAAGTGAAACTGTCACTAAGTGAATTTTATCTTTTTTGTGGTGGTCATTAAGTGAATTACCATAGGTGTTAAGCGAACCACACAGTCATTAAGCAAATCACGTGGTTCCCCATTGATTTTGCTTGCCAGAAGCCAGCAGGGAAGGTAGAAAATGGCAATCATGTGACCACGGGATGCTATGCTGGTCATAAATGTGAACCAGTTGCCAAGAGCCCAAATCATGATCATGTGACTGTGGGGATGCTGCAGCAGTCATAAGTATGAGGACTAGTCGCAAGTCATTTTTTCTAGCACCGTTTTAAATCTGAACCATCACTAAACAAATGGTTGTTGACTACCTGTGTCACTGTATATACTGAAAGGAAGTACTGCACATTGTCAAGGGCCCAGCTCCATACAGTTATACTCTGCTCTCAGTAGAGGGCACCCTTATCCAGGGAAAGTAACCAATAAACTCATCTCTGAATTTTTCTAAACGTTCAGAACAATTGAACATGTGCCTGCAGGGGTCATTCAGTAAGACAGAGTTGAAGCCTAAAGCACCTGAGTAAAAATTGCACCCTGGCAGATGTAGAGGAGACCAGGTGGGGGAAGGTCTGAAGCAAACTGGTGTCTTCTGCACCTGCCGGAGTGATACCTCCCCCCTCCCCCCAAAAGTGCCCCCAAAGAGAAGAATCTTTTCAGTGTGATCTGCCCTGGCAGCAGTAAGGCTGACCTTTGATGCCGACTTCTGCAGCCTCTTGGAGGTTGGGGATTCTGCAACACCATGCTTCCCACAGGCAGGGCTTACATCCTTCTCCCTTGCTCTGGAGGAAGATTTTAAAAACAAGTGTTGAATTCAGAGGGGAAGTGGAGATCACAACAGCATTAGCACAGTGATTCATCTTTGCTTTACACCCCTCCCAGTTGGAGACAGTCAACCTGGCGCTTTCTGGCATTTGGGGTTTCCACTCCCAGCAGACATACTCAGCGGGGGTGAAGCGCAAGGATGATGTGTAGTGTTGCTCTGGGCAGCATCAGCTGGCTGAACTCTTTCTTTAGACTGCCAAGGGCAAGGATTTTTCTCTAGACGAGTTCATACAGCAGATGAAGAATGAATGTGGCTGGTTTGGCTTTCTATCAGCGTGCTGGGTGAACCCAGCCACACAGATTATGGCTTGGTAAATCTAGTGAATCCAGCCAACTGTGGCTGAGTCCCTCTCTTCCAGGTGTGTCCGTGTATACTTTGCAATACTTCAGAAATCAACAGCCAAGGGCTCCTGCATGGAAGACTGCTACTTTTCTTCTCTAGCTGATAACCTAAAAAATATGACTGAGGTGTGACAAAGTCATCCAGATGACTGTTAGCCCTGAGAGGTAGTCCAGACAAGAAGCACAACAGGAGAACCTGTCCATCTTTATCATAAGGTTACATCAGTGTTTCTCAACCCTGGCAACTTTAAGTTGTGTGGACTTCAACTCCCATGCTGGCTGGGGAATTCTGGGAGTTGAAGTCCACATGTCTTAAAGTTGCCACGGTTGAGAAACAATGGGTTACATTAACAGAATCTTGCAAGACTGAAAGTATTTCTCCTTTCCTTTTACTCTCTGGAAAACTAGGGGGGGTCCCTTCTGAAACGCTTCCCATGCCCCTTTTCCTTCTGTGGGCTGATTCACCTTTTACACACTGGTTGTCCAGTCTGAGGCTCTCCCTCCTGTGTCCCAAGGTCATTCCCACATACCATTACTCTGGCTTTCATGCCTAAGGGAGAACTAGAACTCAGTCTCCTGGTTTCTAGCCCAGCATCTTAGCCGCTAAACTGGCATCATATGGGGTAGTACACATTAGTATGAGGTAGAGCCACTTCATGACAGTTCCTGCAGAGAAAGCATTATTTATTTCCCCATTCCAGCACACATGTTTTAAGACTGCTATAAGATCATCATATTATTAATTCTGCTGTTTTCAAGATTTGCTGTTTGTTGGGTGTGCATTTAATTCATGCTGACTTTGCTCACTGGATTTCTATCACATGCTTTCACCTTTATGGTTTCAAATGAGAATCATCAGCTGTTGGACAGGATAGACAAGTTGGGCTTATAAATAATTTAAATACATTTTGAGTTTAAAATTCTGCCACTCTCAGCCTGGAGTCAGGTGACTGAAGGGATTCCAAACCATTGCAGAAGCCAGGCAAAGAGCAATGAAGACTTGGTTGGTGTTCACTGGCAGCCGAAACTGGAAGCAAAACAGCACAAAAAAAGAAAAAACCAAAACTCTTGAGGTAGAAACCAAAATAAAATCTGAAAGATGATCCCTCTGAGCAACAGGGAGTGACTCAGCTGCTGCTTGTTTCCTGAAACAATCAAAAGAGCTTATGCCAACTTTTCTGAAGTTAGTAGCCTCCAGGCATCTTGGATTCCCAAGTCCCATAATGCCCTGTCAACATGGCCAGTGGAACATTCTCAGCATTTTTCAAAGTGGAAAGGAGGGCAATAAAGGTAGAGGAAGCCCAACAGATGAATTGGTGACGTTCACTTTGTCACGGTTTCTGAATCAAATCTACGTTTGTCATCAGATGCAAGCCTTTGGCTATAACTATCAAGCTTGTTTAGAGCAAGTGTCAGCAAACGGGGGGGCGCTTTGATGAACAATCTCGTTCCTTCCCTTCATCTGCCATGAATTTGTCACTGAAGTTCAGTTACCTGCTGAAATTTGGAAGCAATCCAGCAGCATATTACTTGGAAACTGTTCCAGAATACCAGTTTGGAAAATAAATGGATGCCTAAAAATGTTCCTGAGGTTATATGCATTGAAAAATATGATAATGGCAATTATTTAAAGCTAGACTTCAGAAAGAGTTTGGAGTTGATCTGTTTACTTTTTCAAGTGCAAGCTTTCTTTTTTCAAAGAAAAAATGCACCCATTGCTTTAAATACCTCACTTGAGGTCAAAGCAACATGTCTGCATTAGCGTCTTGTGCAGAATTGGAACCCTCCATGTTCTTTTTAGAAAAAATTAAAACACGGGCAAGGGTGGCAAAAGCTTATATGAAAACATGTGTGCTCAAGTTTTACACTGTTTGAAACATGCAATGATCTTTATTACAGGAATGGCCTTTTTTAAAAAAGAATGAGTAGTAAATATACAGGCAGTCCTCACTTAACAATCACAATTTGGACCAGAATTTTGGTTGCTAGGCGAAGCAGTCATTAAGCAAATCCAACCTGATTTTATGACCTTTTTGTGGCGGTCATTAAGTGAATCACTGTGGTGTTAAGCAAGCCACGTGGTTAAGCACATCATGTGATTTCCCCATTGATTTTGCTTGCCAGAAGCCAGCTGGGAAGGTTGAAAACGACGATCAAATCACCATAGGATGCTGCAACAGTCATAAATGCAAACCGATTGCCAAGCATCCAAATTGTGATCACTTGACCGCAGGAACACTGCAACAGTCGTACGTGTGAGATCCAGTCATAAGTCATTTTTTTCAACACCACTGTAAGTCTGAGCCATCACTAAATGAATGGTTGTTAAGTGAGGATTACCTGTAAAGCCTCCAAACTAGAGACCAAACGGACAGCAGAGAGTTAAATCCCACTGCTCCTCCAGAATGCTGTTTCCGCCCATGTCAGCTAGTTATATTTTAAAGACTGTAGCAGCATCCCATGGCTGGCCGGGGAATTCTGGGAGTTGAAGTCGACACATCTTAAAGTTGCCAAGGTTGAAAAACATTACATTATGCCTTCGAGTCACAGCTGTCCCTTGTTTTACCACACTTGATTGAGGGGTGGGGGATCTTTATGGAAATCCAGAGATAACAGCTATGGAGAGTGGATTTTATAACAGGCATATCTATTGAGAAAGTTTCCTGTTGTGCTGTGCAACTTTCATTGGTGCTGAAAACCAACTATTCTACACGGACTTTTGCAGATCCCTATAACCAAGCTTTGCTCACTGTGAAAATACAGCCAGTAGAACTGTAGTAGAAGCAACTGTCAACTCAGATCCCTGGTCCATTTTATTCCAACTCTGGTACCATCTAAAGGACGTTAGCTCCCACAACATTCAGTCAGGCTGAAGTCATCCCAGCCATAGCCAAGGATGCCAGGAATTACTTTTGGAATGTTCTGCATATGAAGATTCCACTTGACTATCTCTCCCCACCAAATTACAGCAATAACATCAGAATGTGCAAGTCTCATTATGAGCCCCTGGGCTATGATTACAAACATACTTAACCAGATCAGTTCCAAATCTAGAGGCTGCCTCCACACAGCATACTAAGCATTAGTTATGTGTGTATGCAGGGAGGGGGAGGGAGATGTTGGTGGCCTACTGTGTTGTGTGAAATTGGGTTATAGTGCAATATACACTGCAGTCCCAGTAAATGGTTCAGTTCAATCACCAAATTAAAGATCTTTTTCAGATACAACGTTGGAGACAAAGAAACTCCAACTAGCCAACTGGATCCCTAGCCTGGTGCCTTCCAGACAAGTTGAACTATAATTCCCATACCCCTGGACCATGCTGAGTGGGGAGGAAAGATGTTGTAGTCCAACAGATAGGGAGGGAGGTGGGTTAGGGAATTTTGTGTAGACCCACAGAGGCACCTCTGCACCTTTCCTGGACACTCACCCTTCAGTGGTTCTTTGCTTCCTGCATTCCTTCCTTCTTTTGCCCATGCTATAGTTCTGATGGATGGTTTCTCCCACCAAGCTGGGGCCACTTTTATCCTCATTTCTTGAATTCTGAAGCTCTTTGAGGCTGAGCTCACTCCTTGACCACAGGCCAGACAGCTGTCTCCTGAAGCCCACCTTCTTAGCCAGTGAGGCAACTGTTGGTAAAGGTGATGCCTGGCTCTCCATCTTGAGGTCATTAGAAAGAAAGAAACAATCGAAGAATGAGCTGAGGCTGCCCCGCTCCACACTCACAGCCTGTTGGCCAAGAGGAACCTCACTGCTTTCTTTCTGTAGCCAAATGTTGAGTTTTACCTTCCTTTCCTCTGCCTTGGAAGTCCCACCTGCTGAAAGGATCCGGTTGCAAAGGTGTGACACCTGTTGACACTTCCCAGGTGTATTGGTCTGGGAGCCTGGCCAGCAGCTGAACTGTCTGCTGTTGGATGTCTCACCAGAAGACTAATTTAGTCACTGACTGATGTTCCTCAAACACAGCCAAGGTCATAGCTCCTTATGGGGAGGAGGGTGTGGCAGGGGCACAACCGAGAATGGGAAAGGAGCATGCAGTTACAGACTGCTAAGCTCCAAGGAAGAAGCTTATGGGTTCAGGCAACAATAATTGCAGGAGGAAGCTGCACACCTAAAAAGTAAATAAAGGCTCTACTGCCTCACTGCACTGAAGCAGTTGGACTCAGCTAAACCACCTGGCTGAGTTCTGGGACTGCAGAAGAAATGAACACAGATGGTTGCTCACCTTTAGAACTATTGTTTGGGTAGGGAGGCTACTAGTGGCCTAACGGGGGCGGGGCTTTAAGACCAATAAGGTATTTCAGCTGTTTTCTGCTGCTGTCACTCCACTATGTAGTTTGATCCATGAAATCAACTCCACAGGAAGGCTCAAAAAAGTTACTATAGTGTATTAATATTGGCTATAGAAATAGAATCTTGCAAGTCTCACTGTGCTTTACTTCCACACCCCACCCCCACCCTTAGAATCATGTAAATTAGGGAGGTGTCTGCCTGAGTTGCTTGCACATGCCTTCTTCTTGTTTTAGACTTAAGCCCTTGTCACTCTGGTAGCAGATCTAGCCTAACTCTGTGTAATGGTATACGAGAAGGACCTTGAGAGAGGGGCGAAGAGATGCTGCCTAGGGAATGGTCAGATAAGAGACAGCATAGCCCACAGATTCATAATGGGAGGGGCAAGAGGCTCAGAAGGGACCCTGCCTAAGTTCTCAGGCTGTAAAGGGGATGGTGGAAGATTTGTACTTTCAGACTTGCAAGATTCTGTCAATATAGCCTTACAATAAAGTAGAATTAGCTCATCTGGTCATGTTTTCTGCCTGGTCCACCTGGGAAGGCTGACACTCTGCTAAGGTCATCTTCCTTTCTCTCTACAGCTGCCCACACTGGGAGTTGGAGCAAAATGGGTCTTAAAATCCAGATGAAGATGACCCGTTTATTTTATTTATTAAATTTCTCTGCCACCCATCTCGTACACAATGACTCCAGGTGGCTTACAAATAATAAAAATGGTGGCAATTCAATATAAATACATAAAATTATAAATACAAGTACAAAATATATAATATAAAACTCAAGATGGGAAGATCTTAACCTTGGCACCCTCATGGGGCCAACCACCCCCATGAATAGCTGTCCCTTCTCCCATCCCAGGCCAGATGGCATAGCCATGTTTTTACTTCCTTCTGAAAGGCCGAGAGAGTGGGGGCCTGTCTTACCCCTGGGGGTAGCTTGTTCCAAAGGGTGGGTGCTATGGCAGAGAAGGCCCTCTTCCTGGACCCTGCCAGTCGGCAATCCCTCATGGACAGTGTCTGTAACATGCCCTGCCTGACCAGGTGGGACAAGTCGATGTAACTGGAGTGAGGTGGTCCCTCAGTTACATTTTTTGCCATCTCTTGCTGCCCTCTAGAGGTCATCCAGGCTTTTGCAGCTCAGGTATGGTAGCCTATGAGAAAAACCATCTGGAGCCCTTTCTCCTTTCCAAACAAGCAACCATAGGTCAGAACGCCTTTATAGACACATCTCAGGGGTCTAACTTCCCCAGGAAGTAAAAAAGCTTTGCTATCCCTTGGGGGAAGACCAACAGCTCAGAGTTTTTGCAGGTGGAAAATATTTTTTATTTTGGATTAGATGGCCACCTTGTCTCTAGGACCTTAACAGTGACTCTGTGAGAAAGGTTGGGCAAACAGACAGTGACTGACCGCAAGTTACTGAATTTCCATAGCTGAGTGAACTTGAGCTTGCCAAGTCCCCCAACCCCCAGCACCTTTACCTCTATACCACCTGGCTCAACATGAAAAGAAATACGAAGAGAAGATACCCAGAGCCTGACATGGTATTTCCTTGCACAACTTCAATCACATAGGTATGGCTGCCATCTTAACAATTTAAACTCCCTCTTGGCAGACATCTGTTACATGCTTATTACTCAAGTCCCTAACATGTTACCCACCCATGTAATTCAAGTGGCAGGCCACATGGTCCCCCAGAGACCTTGCTTAGGACTCACCAGTCTAGATGTCCCACCTGTTTAAAAGACTCTTTTAAGAAATGCCTTTGGGACTCATAAAGTTCCCACTGGGATGTTAGAAAGCAACCTAGTTTACCTAGTAAATGGAGGTTTTGTGTTGTGGCTGATTGTGCCCACTACAGCAGCCATTTTGCGAGCGCAACCACAAATTCACTTAAACCTGCTTAAAAAAACCCTACCCTTTCTGGATAAACACCTCCAGCAAAGGATCCTTTGCCAGGAACATACACAATTAGGTTTGCACTAATGTTTAGCTGAAATCCACTTTGCTTCAGTTACCACTTGTCAGATGGGACAATCTTTTCCCAATAGTGGAACAATCCAGACAGTTCTGCTGTCAGGAACAAGCCTGCTCCCTGTTCTGCTTTCAGAATTGAGAATTGCAGTCTCCTCCTGACCTGCAAGGGGCAGAAGTAATAACCTAGAGCAACAGGGGGAAGAGCTACTACCAAGACTACAAATAAAAGAAACCTGAGTCTGGGGCAGAACTGCAACCTGAGAAACATCTCAGGCAAGGCCCTGCCTAGTTCTCACGAAGATAAAGGGAGGGGGGGCACTTTCGAATTGCAGGATTCTGTTATAATACTCCAGAACAAAACTATCTTAATCTGCATGATTCTGGTTTCCTAGTCTGGTCTACCTTGAAGGGCTGACATGACCCTTTTTCCAGGCTAAATGGCAGAAGTTACTATTCTTTATGACCCATCTCCTATTTTTGATGTCTTTGCCTTGTGAATCTACCTGATGAGATCATAAACTCAACTCACTGCATGACAGAAGCCCCCTCGCAGAAGGAAGGCCAGCTCTTCCCTCCTTGCTGTTGCAGAAGTCTGAAGCCCCAATCCAGCAATCAGTCTGAGGGCCTCCAAATATGGCTCTATTTGCATAACACAAACTACCCAACCAATTGATTCACTGCTACATGCTGACATCACATAATCTCAGATGACCCTGGCAGCCATTTTGTTAGTCCTCCCAGCAGCTGCGAAGAAGGCTGGGAGTTGGAAGTCTACACATTAAAGTTGAGATTGAGAAACAGTCTTAGATGACAGCCAAGTTAAAGGCATTCTATATTTTGCTGCCTTCAAGTTGTCTCAAGGATTTTTGCAGCTAAATGTCAGAGTTAAACCTTCTCAGATGTGGTTTCCACAATACAAGAGGGGCTTCATAGAATTCCCTAACAGATCTGGGATTGGTTGGGGCTAAAATCTAGCTAATGATTTTCACAATGCAGTGTGATGATGCCTCTGTTGATGTATCATGCTTACATTTTATGGGTTTTTTAAATATATTTTTTGTGGTTTGTTGCGAGCCATACGGTTATGTATTTAAGATGGGTAGCCATATAAATTTTCTAAATAAATTAATTTTGGAGTTCACACAAGATGTTTAGCCCCCACCCCCAGGCTATCCATTTACATATGCCCTACAAACAAGGCCACTGTCTTGGCCCAAAGGAACATTTTGTTTGCTGAAAGGAAGAAAAGCACAGCACACTGTTATCCATAATCTTTATTCATTTCCATCATTTTCCATTAACTGGTATAAAAATGGGAACGGGGAGGGAGAAAAATGCAGTGTGGGGGATTTCTGATGTCACCACAAGACATAAATCAGCAGGAAAGCTGCTTATTTGGACAAAGTCCTGCAGCCAAGACATTACCCCCCCCCCATGAACCCAACAATCACCCTCTTATTCCCACCCACTCCCACCCTCTATCGCCCACCCATCCATTTTGTTAAAAATCAAGAGTTTGACACAAAACAAGCTTTGGTTACTAGCAGTAAACATGGAGTTACATTCGTTTTGTCTCGCAGGACACAAATATGGAGCCATGCAAGAAATGGTTGCCCCCACCCACCCCCCAGCCCCAGTACATTCAAATTCCCCCACACCACAGTGACCCTGAGTGCGGACATGGCTTTACCCTGCCTGCCATTCACACCGTTTACTCTTTATGCATAGTGTCCACCACTGTTGAAATTGTATTCTCATCCCCTGCGCCAAACAGCAATTTATTTGCAAGACCAAGCCAAAGAACTTTAAGGAGACATTTTTTTCAACAGCCAAAACTGGAGATCTCTACTTCACATCTCCCAATTTTTGAAAAGTAGAGAGCTGAGAAGCTGCTGCTGATGCTATCCAACCTCACCACAATGAGTTTCGAAACATCACTTTCCTTTCCATCCAATGCTCTTACAGATAAATCACCGTTATCACAGAAATCCAACGATCTCAGTTGTAAGACCAGCTCTCACTTGGCAGAATTACAATAAAGTACAAAGAGGGAATTCCACCCCCATTTCTCTGGTGCAAATACCATCACCTGCTTTGGCTATTTTTCTTAAATTTGTAAACAATAATCCAAGAAGAAATTGGGAAGAAATCAGATAACTTTACATGAGATATTTACACAGACTAACCATCTAGAAAGGGGAACAATGTCACTTGATTCTTCTTTTTCTTCTTCATAATAAAGGCAGATACAAGACAAGGTGCCACATTTTGGGCACAGTCTAGAGAAGCATTCCTTCTTTGACCAATCTAGAGCAAGGTATCTAACCTAATGGGTTCTATTGTATTGGACACCAAAAATGATCCTGAGGTAGATATGGTAGGTTCCTCACAGCAACGCATCAAAATTAGCCACCTGCACACTCCTCACCATTTCATTGCCACTATTCCTGTGATAGGTGAGAGGGAGGAGGAATTACATGGAAGTTTTAAGTTATTCAATATCCCTTGAATTGCACTGCTCATCTCTGAAAGTTTCCAAAATATATTTAGATTTTGTCTTTCCACTTAGATGTTTTTAAGAGGTCTGCATGACTAAATTCACCTCTTAGCAGCTGCGAGAAAGCTGGTTACTCTGATGCCAAGGAGCAGATCCAACACAACTTCCTAAGGCAAGCAGAGAAGAAATCTGGGAACTTGGGTGCAGTCAAATTACAATTCAAAGCCCCAGCCAGCATAGCTAATAGCGAGGGATGTTGGCAGCTGTAATTTATCCACATCTGCAGTGCTACAGGTTCTCACTTGCTACCCTGACCAACCTAACCCTCCATCTTTGCACATTCCTTCTTGCTTGCAACGTCACCTCCACTAGAGCCAGCCCTAGTATTCAGCAGAGTGAGGTGACTTCCTTAATCTGGGGATTTGGGGCAGAGTGAAAGGGCAGCAAATGGAACATTATTTGCTTCTCTTTTTTTCCTGACAAAAATGTAGAAAGGAGATGTGGGTTTTTCTGTCTGTCTCAAATACCTTGTGGGGCTTGGAATACAGGGCATCCTGACGGGAACGTTTGCTGATCTGCCTGAGGCGGCAAATAAGTTTCTCCACTCGAAAGAGGCATCTGGTGCTTCTGACCACATTAGATTTGCAGACTCTCCCTGTTCCTATCTCAGCTTCTCATCTACATGAAACTCTGCCAGGTGTAGGGTCTATACCATATGGGCCTGGACTCTAAATTTCATGAGTGTGGAACAAGGAATTCTGCTAGAGATGAGATGCAGAAATGGCTACAAATGAGCCAAAAGGTTTAAGGATGGGTGGAACACAGAAGGGGATCCTATCAGGCACTGAAATTATGCTGGGGTACAAATTGCATTACCTATATTATGCACAGCTGTGGGCTGCCCTTTCCTTTGGCTTGTTGGTCCATAGGCACAGTCCTTGGGGAGACCTCTGGCTTAAGCTCCCTTGGGGGGAAAAACAGGGGGGGAGCCACACAGAAGTGTCTCTGCATGGAGCACTTTCCTCTGAACTGTGCCACAAATCCTTTTACCTTCACATGTATCCAGAAAAGAGGAAAGAAGAAATCTACTAAAACACAGCATCCGAAGACATCAACCCACTCACACACAGAGACTGTTAAAACAGAGCTACAAATTTTAAAAACAGAGGCTTTCTTATTCTTTGTGCTGTTAAAAGCTGATCCATTCAGCCCCAGAGCTGCCGAGATTCTTCTGTCCCTGAGATGTGTGAGAATACCTGAGAATAAATTGCAGTATCGTGTCATTTTTTTTCTTTTTTTCTTCCTTTTTTTTTTCTCCTCTTAAAGTTTAAAATATACAAAAATACAAAACGGAATATTTATATTTTTTTAAAAAAGGAACATTTCCCAAAAGAAAAGCAAAGAAAAATAAACCCAAAGATACGTCATTCACGCACATCGTAGTGCAGATTTCACATCACGGCTTCAGAGCAGAGGGAGGCCCACCCCCCACCCTCCCGCGTCTCGCACGGCAAGTCCAGCTGTCCGCGGGAACAAAATAAATTAAAGGCAGAGCTAGGTAAATTAAGCTGAGCAACGGAGCAGCAGGTTTTATCCAATGGGTGGGCTTGGCAGAGAAAACAGGAGATCCAGATTTAGGACTCTTGTGCTCATTTAGAGGATGAAAAATACTGTAGGTCACATGTACAGCAATATCAAAGATAAGCCAAATTTGTGTGTCTGTGTCTGTGTGTGTGTGTGTGTTTCAAGCAACTGAATTAGCCAAACAAGCACGTGCAGGAAGGAGCCTGGCCATACCACTGAACGACATGGCAGATAACCAAATCCAAGCCTCCATGTTTGTTTGGGCAGGAGTCACAGACTCCTGGGCCTGCAGTGGGGGAGAACGCTCCTTCATGTCCCACAAACCTTGCCTAAAGGCCTGGGGCTCTTACTTTGCCCTAACAACAAAAGAATCCCAGTGCAGATATGGAAATGGAGGTTTAGTTTTTTTCTATTAAGAGACCACAGAGCAGGCAGTTTGGCGTCTGTGTCCCCCAGGGCCCGGAATGCAGCTGACATCTAAGGTGGGACTCTTCCTTCCTTGGGCCTCGGACTGTCTTAGAGAGGGGACCCATTCCTGCCAGGTGTTTCCGTTTGTGATTTCCATATTCCAGTGGTCTTGCCAATTTGTTGAAATGACACACACACACACACACACACACAAACTTACTCAAGTACAAACGCATCCTGAGATCCGTAACTTCACTTTTTTGTTTTTGCATTTTCTTGGTCTTCACCTGGGATGTTACTTCAAAGCTAATGAAGGTACCCTTGGCTTTTTCTTCCAATCTCATAGAACTGATTGTTTAAAACTAGGATTCCCAAATGTCCACACCTACTAAGAGGAGGAGGAAAGGGCTGCCCTCCACTCAGTTTTCCCTTTGCTAAAGATAAAAGCTGCTGCTCTCCTGCCTGTTCTCCCACAGCCTGGAGGCCAAGGCTGCTCACTGCTCCCATTTTGGCTGACTTGATGCCCTGAAGCCGGTCAACTGGGCAGATTTCCTACTAATTTCTCAAGATCATTCCCTGGTTTCAGGAAGAAAGGGTGAGCTGTGCATTTCTTCCTCCTCCCGGAAGTACGTGGGCTTTCCCTGAGAACTGGGTGACTGCTGTGTTTTGATCGGGCAGTTGGCCACCATATGGGCAATGCTTTGGCAGAAGTGGCATTTCTTAGGCTGTGGAGGGAGCTTGCATTCTTTGGCATGATGATCCAGGCCACCACAGTTGTAGCATCTGGGGAAAAAGAGGAAAATGAGATGGAGGGGAAATCAGGAAGGCGGTTACAGGAAAGCCATACCACCACCACAACCGAGAGAGAAAGAGAATTAGATCAGTCAATTTACATTAATTCTCAGTGATTTGCCCAGCTACCTGGCAACACCCTGATGACTTTGGCTAAGCTCAAAAAAATTAAACAAGGTCAACCTGGTTAGCACTGAGCCAGGACCTCACCAGGAAATCTCATAGCTATAGGCTAGATTGGGAAGTCAAAGAAATATCCATGACACTCCCATCATCTTGCAGCTTCTCTCTCTCTCTCTCTCTCTCACATACACACAATGCTTCAATGTGGTGCAAACCAATTCCCATTTTATCCCATATTCTACTGTAACAACCAATTGCAACTAACAAAAACACATGGTGCATTGTTCTCATGTTCCCCTCACATGCTGATTTGGTCTTGGACTATAAATGTACAACAATCCTTCACATCCTTCTTGGGCCACCTGGAATACTAGAGACATGTGGTATTTGGCAAAGCAGGCAAAGGGGCTTCAGATCCTATGCTGGCACCCTTGCAGTATTGTCAGCAGCTCTCTCAAGGGAGATCTAGTCACTTTCCCCTAATGAGACCTTTGAAGGTCGGATGCTACCCATTATTCCTCCCAGTCTCTATCCTGCAACAGGCTGTTGAAGGATCTCCACTGTTGGTGTTGCCCAGGCCTTTCCCACTGCCATCACCCATTATCTTCCCTTGCTATCTTGCTTGCCTGCTCTGGCAAGAATCCCCCACTAACTGGCCACAGCCTTCCATCTGGTCAATCAGACGACAGTTGGTCATGCCAGTGCCTACCTGGTCAAGGTTGCAAAGGAAGGGCTCTAACAGGGCTGCCTCACCGTAGGCAGGTTCAAAGTTGGGGTTGTCACTTCTCTTCTCTATGGTCTGCCGTCTTTCTTTCCGCCACACCCCAGGCCACTCTCTGAGGTCTCCTTCCAGTGGGGGGCTGCTAGGAGACACTTCTATGCATCAGAGGGACTTTTGGTCTATCTGCTGTCTTTCTCTTTTCCCCCTCAGCTCCTAAGATGGAGCTGATGGAAAGCTACTGCTTCCTTTAGAAGACAGGGCATGCGAAATAAAGAATTTAAAAAAGACACAATGTCTGTATGTGTTAATATCAACCACTAGGGGGAACCCTATTCTGCCATTGCTGTTAATGAAGAGGTTTTTTTCAACATTTGTGGAAAAGCAAAGACAAGAGGTGTGTGGCAAGAAGGAAGATAGGCAGTCTCATGCCTCCAGATGTTTTGGACTATGCCTATCACAATCATTCACTTCTGGTTTTGCTGGTTGCAACGGATGGGAAATGTGATCTAAAAACATGCCAAGACAGCTTTCATTGGTCTTCAGGTGTGTTGGGACGTTCCTCAGCAAGGTGGGCTACAATTCAGCCATAAAAGCATCTCTGTTCCATGGATGCATCCTCCCAACTGCATTATCCTACTAGTGCTAGTGCAATAAGCAGATTCTTAAATAGTCTGGTGCCCAGATATCGCAGGGCCAGGAAGCGTAGACCGCAACCTGAATCAACCAAGGGTTTAACTCCGGGTTTCTCAACCAGGGTTCCACGAGAGGTCACTAGGGGTTCCCTGGGAGATCACAATTTAATTAAAAAATTATTTCAAATTCAGGCAACTTCACATTAAAGAGGTAAGTTTTATTCTTTATTTTTAGTTTAAGAACACTGTTAATGCATATATACACATGAAACAAATATAGTAATTTTGTAAATTTTAGCCTATATTTGAGCCTGAACATGCAGGGGTTCCCCGAGGCCTGAAAAGTATTTCAAAAGTTCCTCCAGGGTCAAAAGGTTGAGAAAGGCTGGTCTAACCTAAAGGCTTGTGGTTCGCCCAGTAGGTTTACCTAGTTCCCAAATCACCCCACGTCATGGGTTTGTGCATGCCTTGAACCATAAAGTGAGCAAGTGGGCTGAGCTCACGCAAGCTGCTAGCAAAGAAAAGGCCTAACCTTAGTTAAAGCTTAGTCGCTTAGTACGCTGTGCCAAATGTAGTCGCTAGGTCCGCAATAGAGCCGGTTAACTGTGTTGTAGGAATACAGCCAGTGTAAGATAAGCTGGTGCCTTCCAGATGCACTAATGCCACTCCCACAGCCACTATGACCTTTCACACATCTGGAGGGCACTTGGTTGGGGACAACTGATGTAAGTCTCCCTGACGTCTCCTCTCTTCCCAGATTGCCCAAGGGATGAGCCACTGCCTGCGCATCACCATCCTGCAAACAAATGTTCACAGAATGGGGACGTTGCTCTATTCCAGTGTTTCACAACCGGGGTAACTTTAAGTACTGGCTGGGGAATTCTGGGAGTTGAAGTCCACACATCCTTGCCAGGGTTGAGAAACACTGGTCTATTTTATTCAGAGGGGGAGGGGTACGTGAGCTTTGACCTTTTCCTTTTCGTTGGCTGCCCTGCTCCTAGAAATCTGCATCTGCCACTCACTTAAAAAGTCAAAAGGAAGCATCTTATGCAGCAGGAGGAGGAGACTGCTGGCCAAGCCTCCACCAGAGGAGAGTGAAGCCAGCTGGGAATGATGGGAACATATAGTCAAACACCTCTGGAGAGCGCCAGATTGGGGGAAGCTGAACCAAGGTAACTAATTTAAGCAAGCTGGTGGTCTTTGGGTAAGCCTGTATGTGTAGCCACAGAACTTGCTGGACATCATGCTGGAACTGAAAGTGTAAAGGACTCCAGAGGGCAAGGCAATGTACCCAGAGCGCTGTCTGCCACTCCTTAAAACAAACACCTCTTCTCCCAGGCCTGCCCTCTTGTGCCTACATGCCCATGTGCCATTCCCATCATGCAAGAAGACATCTTGAACTACTTGGTGGGAATGTCAGAGAGATGGGAGTTCCATAGCAGATTCCAGCAGATTCAATCCTTGCATCTCCCATTTAAAGGATCATGGCAATCAGAATCCTGTCTGCCTAAAATCCTATTAGGCCAGCCTTTCTCAACCTTTTGACCCTGGAGGAACCCTTGAAATATTTTTCAGGCCTTGGGGAACCGCTGCACATTCCGGCTCAAAAAGAGGCCAGAAATTACAACATTATTATGTTCATTTCATGGGTAGGCCTGTCTATATGCATTAACAGTGTTCTTAAACTAAAAATAAGGAACGAAACTTGCCTCTTTAATATGAAATTGCCAGAATATGAAATGATTTTTTAAATAAATCATGATCTCCCAGGAAACCCCTAGTGGCCTCTCACAGAACCCTCGGGAGCCAAAGAACCCTGGTTGGGAAACCCTGGATTAGGCTGTTAGCAGACAGAGCAAAAGGCCTTGGGCTACCCACAGAAGCAGCACAACTGGCTCCCTAAACTCCACATCTGGCAGCCCGAGAATCTCTTTTCATCCTATTAGCATTAAACATGTTTCTAGCTCTCATGATGATGGCAAAAAATTATTATTGATGGAAACTTTAGAAGACCAAGCAAGGCTTTATTGTTATTAGCCATCCTAAATACTCTGTGGGTGAGACAGGAACCAAAATAATGAAATAAAGAATGCCTGAGTTTGTATAGTATGCCAAGCCACTGGGAAGAAAAAGAAAAAAGCCCAAGAAATTCATGCATCTTTCATAGGTTATGTGGAAAAGAGTTTCAAACTTAATTTAAGTGGACTTAAGAGGTTTCTGGAATCACTGGACGTGTGCCTGAGCCAAGCCTTACCGATCTCCTTTCGATCTGCGTTTCTGAAGGTTTTTCCCCTTTGGTCTCCTCTCGCTGCCAATGCAGAAAACTCCCCCAGGGCCAGTGACTCGGATGGACTCTAAACCCTTGGAGGATTTCTTGAAAGTGAATTCAACTGCTTCTCCTTCCTTCAAGCTGCGGAAACCTTCCATGTGGAGCTTGCTCTGGAGCCCAGAAAAGAAGCAGGAAGAACAGTTCAGCCATAACGAGGGTATCATGGAAAACTGACAGCAAGCAGCATGTTGACATGCTGACAGATGACAGCATGTTCAGGTAAAATTAACTGCATTTTCACTGAACAAACGTGATACACATATTAGCCCACCAATTTGCAAGAGATGTTTGATTTAACTGAAGTTTTGGACCACTTGCAAAGGCAGCTCCATATACCATGGATTGGAAGAAAACTAACTCAAAATGACCAGTGCTTGAATAACAGTTGGAAAGCTTTCTCTGAAGGCAGTTGCAAAACTTTCTCTGCTCAGGAAGGACCACCACTGCTATGCTGGGCTACTTACTTTTGTATTTTTTCATATTCATGGTGTTGTTTATTGATGTATTTCAATTAATGAATCTTGAGCATGGAATGTTTAATTCCGAGTTCAAAACACTTGAAGGGCTATTTTGAGCTTGGAATGTTTTGACCCATCCTAGCTGAAAACGAAGAGAGCAAAACAGAACTCAGAGGATCCAATAACACAACCATGCAAAGCAACAATCTTCCAATATCACTGTATACAATCAGCTATGAGTAGAACCATGTAATACCGCGTTTCTCAACCTTGGCAACTTTAAGAGGAGTGGACTTGAAGCTGGCTGGAAAATTCTGAGAGTTGAAGTCCACACCTCTTCAAATCGCCAAGATTGAGAAACACTGATATGCCCCACATCCAACCTCTTCTGGATCAAGTCAATTGCTATTTCAAAACATTCTCTGAAAGCAAACTGAAACAGATCAAGAAAAGTCCATTTCATTCAACATTGCCATGAACCAAAAACTTCTCAAAACACTAACAATAACGTCAGTTCAGAAACTCACCCCCATGCTAGCAAATGCATCTTTCCAGAATTCCAAAATTCTTTCAGAATTAGACTTGTTTGTATATGTGTGATCATTGTTTGCACACAAAGACTTGGATGGGCAGATGGATCATGCCTTGCAGGAGACCTTTGCTGAAATCAGGCCCACCCACACTGCCTCCTTGCCACTAAGACAGCTTGCTTGAACCGTCCTCACAGTGGATCCTCCAACTCAGTGCCAGCCTGAACCAGAGGAAAGGGGTTTTTCAGTTGGAAATGGAACCTGCCCTCTTTGGTGAACATTCTATATTGCATGGAGAGGCAGGCCGTGGAAGAATGATGGTCTGCTCTCCAATTAGCTTATTGCAGGGCCACTTGTTCTAGCAACATTCATAGGGGTTAAACACTGCAGATTTTGATCCCTGCTGTTGCGGGGCTCTATGTCTTTATAGCTCTTTCTCCCTTGACTGCTGGAGAGAACAGACCCTAACCTGGCAATTCTGGTTTTCTTTGTTTCTTTGGTTGGGGAGTATCAGCCTCCTAGAAGACTTTCCAGAAAGTCAATATTCCCTTTGGTAGCTCCTTGCCAAGTCAGATGGTGAGAGGACTGGTTTCAGCAGCAAGCCCATCCCTGATGGAGCCCCTTCCTGAGCAGCACCCATTGCCGAAAAGAAGAGGGCGATGGGCAAGGTGGTGAAGGATCCCTCACCGGATGGCATGCCAGAGAGACAAGAGGAAGAGTATATGGGGCGGTGGCTGCAGAAGGAGCACCAAAGTAGCAGGGGCATCTGCAGCAAGAGTCGTTGGCTTCAAAATGGCAGGAGCAACTGGGTGATCAAAGTCCCACCCCTGTTTAGTGTAAGTCACACGCATTACACACATGTAAAAAGGGATGGAGCTTCAATGGCATGGCTGTGGCTGCCATTTTGAAGCCAGTGACTCTTGCTACAGATGCCCCTTCAAGATGGCCCAGAAAATGGATAAAACAGTGCTCTCAGACAGCTATCAACAGTTCCAGTAGATGAGAGACCATCACTTCCCGAAGGAATCGGTTCCACTGCTGAACGCTTGTATTCTAAGCAATTGTTCCTGACATCCAACCACATCTATTTCCTTGTAATTTAAATGCATTATTTGTTGTCCTCCTACAACAACTCTTCAGAAATTCTCCCCTATCATCTACATAACAGCTTTTCAGATCCTTGAGGACACTGACCGTGTCTTCCTGCAGTTTTCTCCAGGCTAAACGTACCCAACACCTCCCACCATTCCTTATAAACCCTTCCTTCCAGGACCCTTATCAGCTTGTTTGCTCTTCTCTAGTCATGTTCCACTTTCTCAATGTCTTCCCTAAAATGTGGTGCCCCAAACTGGATGCAATATTCTAGGAACAGTCTGACCAACACTGGAGAGGAACTCAACAGAGCTTAACCCCACAAAATGAGTTATAGGGCTGCAACTATCATCTTTCCATTTTTCACAGGGGGTGGGCAATTTATAATCTCTGGAGATCTGTCTCTAAATTTTGAACTTTTGTCATTTCGAGACATGAAACGTACAAAACCTGCAGGTTATGCTAAAACAAAATAAAACAAAAATCTGACCCCCACAGGAAAAACCCACAGTAGTCCTAGTACTGTTTGGTCAGTTTCTGTCACCACCTCCCCACTGTGGTTCTCATCTCCCCCCTTTACGTTACCCCCAAAGAACCCCAAGGTTATCTGCTTTGGATTCCAAGGCAAAAAAGGCTTTGGAGCATGTGGGGGTGTCTATGCAACTGCTCAAGGCAGCTACATGTTTTCCTGGAGCTTTCCCTCTTCAGCTTCAGCACAATCCTGGAAAAATGTGTTTGATTTAAGGAGTTGCAAACCAGCACTACCTGGGTGCCCCTGTGTTCTTTGAAGCACATTTTTGCTTTCAAAAGCACTGCACAGCACCTTTATTCAGATGTTATTGAAACAGTCAATCAGGTCACTCTCTTAGCCTTACTGTAATTACTCAGGAGTAATTCTGATTCGATATGAAAGCACATCTGCAGAACCGCAAACAATCAGAAACAGCAAGGATGTCCACAGACTCTAACCAATTAAAACCCAATCACTGAAAGCCTCCTTTGAAACACTTTATTTGTTGCAACCACAGATCAGGTCTCTAAAGACCATCTCCTAACACTTTCCCTAATTCATTCTCAGCAATAAGAATAGATCAATTATTTTTTTGTCTTCTTCTGTAGTCCCACAAGCACTCATTTTACCACTGTGAAGCCTCCTTCCCGCACCCCGCCCATTTTTCAGTGCTTTAGGAAAAGCCACTTGTTTCAGTTCTGATTTCCACAACAATTTCATCTAAACTTTTACAAAGAAATATTTATTTGTGTGTGTTTTTGTACTGGCCAAGAATCAGACTGAAGTGATAAATCCAGAGCTGGTTTCTCATAAAAATTTGGTAGCTGATATAATTGATTTCTGTATTGTGGGGATTTTTTTGGTGGTGGTGTTCACTGCCCAGAGTTCCATTAGTAGATGAGCAGCGGTACAAATCGGCAAAATAAATAAATAAATAAATAAAAATAAAATGGCTGCTATATCTTTCCCAACATTTCTTAGGTAGAAATAATGACCTTCTGGTTAATGCCAATATATAGTGACAACCAATGACAATGATTTTTCCTGGAACTGATACCAGTTCAGATAATATGGTCTCAACTCAATAAGAGCTGGCAAGCAAAAAAAAAAAACAACTCCAGCTGACTCATGTTAGTTAACAAATTCATAAAATAATAAAAACAATAATAAAATAACTTTCATGATAAAAAACCCTGTCCTGCTCAGCCCCCCCTACTATATACATAACATAACCATGCCCCCATTAACTGAGATTCCCCCCCCCCGCAATATTAAGTGTAGCACTGTAGGCCAGTTATGCAAATTATCTTACATTTATTCCAGATCACACCTTACCCCAGGGAGCGAGGCACATAAGTTTAATAGAAACCATATGCTTGGCATGCCCCAAATCCCAGTTTCAGTTCTGCCTTAGCAGCTCCTGTTTTAAAAGGAGTGGATAGTTCACAATGGGAAAGCCTTCTGGTTTCAGGCCTGTATTATAACCCAGGGTCATTTTTTTTGCGGAAAGTTGAATTACACCCTACAGGAGATTTGCCAGGTTTCATCCCCAATTATCTTCAACAGTTCTACTAAAGTCAAATAATAAAGAAACAAACAGAAAGAAACCAATAACAACAACACATACGCCATGTCAGGGAAACACGAAAAGAATTAAAATATCTTGTGCAAATTCACAAATCGCTGGGGTCCAGGCCTGCTGGAGAAGCCGAGATTTTTAAAGCTTTCCTACAAAAAACAGCACATCTTATACATTTTGACTAGTTGAAACTTCGCACTGTAACATGGTAAGACTTTGTTTTGGCTTGGCGTATGATACAAACTCAACCACTGTGGTCTGTAAACCATAGCTGATAATTTAGAATCTTGTGTGAACCTAGCCAATTGTGGCTTTTGAACAAAACCATTATGAGCACAACGTGTGAATCTGTTCATTTATGGCAATTTGGCAAAAGCACAAGAAGCAATATTTGCTCCGGATTAAAAACAGGGCTGAGGGTGAGAAACAGCAGTCTCCTTTACGGCTACCTGGTGAGTTCAGAGCTAAAATTAAGATTTAAATTGGGCAAATGCTCCATTTCCCAATAATTCATAACACTCTGAAGCTGGTTCACAATTACGGGTCAAAATTCCAGTGAAAGGGATTACCATTCCCAAAACTTGATGTCTTTATACTTAGTTTTGGTGGTTTCACTGCAAATTTCCACTGCTTTTGCTGCCACAAACTAATATCGCTCCACTACCAGCAGGGTGGTAAACCAATTAACATTCGCAAAGACTCTCTGACTATTAAAATGAGCTCTGTGGATATCCTTAATCTGTTCTGGGGTGGGGAGGACGACAGAATCAGTAATCTATCCCTGCTGCTCTTGCGTGAACCATTTTCAGGCTCAGTTCTTCTCTCTTCTGGGTCTACAGGCCATCTGCCACACACAAGAGATCCTTAGAATAGAAAGCCTTTTCTTTCTTTTTTTTCTCCCCGTCTTTCATTCTTTTTTTTTTAATGAATGGAGCAAACTCCTCATTCACGAGTTGCTCAGTAACCCAGGCCATATGATCACACTTCACTTCCCTGGGGCTCAAAGGTAAGCAACGCCATATTTAAAAATGGTGAAAAGCAATTGTGTAGCACCTAGTTTGGCATTCCCCAAATGGGTGCCCTCAACTGCAGCACCCTAATTTCCAAACCCGCCCTCACACACCCTCTAAAATTTCCTACCAAGTTGTAACTTTTAATGAAGTGGATTGTGAGGAGCAGGGAACAGGGGAGAAATATTTGAATTATGTAACATACTCAACTTAGCTCACCTTCTGCATTTAAACCATATAATGAACCAGACTCACCAAACAAACTGGATTCATACCAGAACCTCAGCCACAAAGTCAATCATAGCCAAGCTTACAATGTTGTACAAACAGACCCATTAGGTCTTTTGCTGACCTGGGTAAGCATGTCACGCCAATACTGTAGAGGAGTAATCATATTAATTAATGGGTTTGTAACTCAATCTGAATGAAACTGAATTTAGTTTAGATTTTATCCTAGCCCATTCTGCTTGCCTTGGCCCTGCCAACTGTTTGATGCACAGTATACCATTCAAGAGACAAATGTCACCCTTGGAGCCAAAAATTACATTTAGATTTCACTTCATTTTCTAGGCTTATAGCCACTCCAGCTGTTACTGACCTGGAGTGCTTTACATACCTTCTTTGTAAATAACATTAAAACAATACCAAAGACATATAACAACCCATCAATTAGATCTATACCATTCCTTTCCTTAAGGAATTCAGGGCTATATATGTACCCTTGCTGCTTCCCATACTATCCACACAACAACTCCATGAGGTAGGATGGGCTAAATGAGGGGGACTGAGTGAGCTTTATGGTTGAGAGTGAGCTTGAACCTCAATCTTTCCAGTCTTAGTCCAACACTGAGTTAGACGGTGACATTCCAGTCTCAGTTTTGACATGGGCTTACTGTCTTGCTTTATACAACATACTAAATCTGGGTTAACAGACGCAATTGCTGTATTCACATAATATGTTATGCCCAAATTAACAAACTCTGGTTTAATGTGATGGCCTGGTTCACACAGCCTGCTAAGATAATGGCTACATCAGCAGAAACACACTAAATCCCTAACCAACAACCCCATTGTCATGACTACTGATGGTGAGCAGGAGGGGGCCACTATCCAGGGGCAGAAATGCATGCGTAGTTTAGAGACTTTGAGCTGTCATTCAAAGAGACACAGAACAGACCCGCCTTGACTTTTGGGGGTTTATCTGTCTGAGTTTTCCCATGCTTCTTCAGTTTGGTAGGATTTTCTGTCTACTATAGCAATAATAAAGCACTAGAGACTTCTTCCTCGTCTTAGCGTGGTTCTTGCTTAGTCAGAACATCCATCTTAGCCTCATGTGGGACATTGCATAATCCCAGCCGGTGTGTGTGCATTAGATATCTTTGCCTGGCTAGAGATTAGTCACAACTGAAGGTGTGGAAGGAGTCTGCTCTCTTCTTTCCTTCTATCTATCACCCACTCCCCCAACCATTTTTCTCCAAGATATAGGTGGTCACTGGCCATCAATAAATGGACAATTGCGACTCCTAGCTGAAAAAAAGCAGGGGAAACAGTTGGGAGAGGATAAATGGGGAAGGATTAGGCACCCTCTTCTCTAACCAGCTATTTCATTCCTCTTTTTTGAAGCACAAGAAGCCCTAGGCATGGACATTTCTGAGCCATCCACTTTGTTCTAACTCAAAAGTGGTGGGTTTGGGGTTTACTTGCATGCTGCAAAAGAAAAGAGTAAACCCTTTGAGTCAAGCTTTTTAAAAAATTATCAGACAGCTGATCTTGGTGCATTGGCTGATCAGTTTATTTAGGCAAGACTCTCTCTCTATAAAGAACATGTGAGCCTAAACATGAACTAGGTAAACCAACGGCTTTAAATCTTGAATATTCATAATCTCCGTGGAGATTGACAACTCTGTTCCCTGATGCATAGAGTAAAGCCGGTGGCACTGCACAATCCCCCTTTGATGTCAATCCATGAGGTTCAATTAAATGATTTTCAAATCCAATGGAATAGATTCATCAGTTGCCACAGCTGCTTCATCACACCTGGAACCTCATTCATCCAGAAGGGAGGAGGCCTCCATTATAGTGGCACAAGGATAATATGGAGACAGTCACTCCCAGAATTCCCAACAGCTGGAAAGCTGCTTCAGAATTCCAAAAGCTGAAGATGCAACGCATCTGAAAGGACTAGGAAGCATGCTGGATCAAACCAGAAAACAGGTTCTCAGATGGATATTTTCCACCACAGCTACCAAAAATGCCTGAGAGAAATTACATTTAAATTCAGCTCCCCATTTATTATCCAATTTGTCCTGTCTAGTATTCTGAATATCTTGCAGTATGGGGTACTTCAGTTCAAGATTTGGATTCTCTACTCCATTTCCCCACCCCCCTGCAAGCCTCTTCCCCACCCCCAACAGTCAACACAGTATTTTGTGACACTAAGCATGCTATCCTGATGGGGCCATTTAACAACACCCTCCTCCCCAATTTAAGTAGAGGTGGGGAGGTGGCTCTCATTATTTTTGCACTCCCCTAAGAATACTGGAGCATATAAAACCAGACATACCGCTTGTGGGCAAAAATCACAAAACTCCACCTTACTTACTTCAGCCATGTCATGTGATCAAACTCACTGGAAAAGGCAGTTATGCTCAGAATGGTCAGCAGTAAAAGAAAACGAGGCCGCCAAAAACCACAGCGGCTAGGCACCATCAAGGCTGACACCAGCCAGCATTGAACAACCACAAGAAGCAATATAAGATCAGAAAAAGTGGAGAGAGCTGGTCCACATTGCTGAGAATCAGACATGGTTGAACGGATAGCATCACCATCATCAGGAATGCTGGGAACCTCTCTTTACAATTTTCACTAAGCAGCAGTGTGTGGGACCCCACCATCAAACACAGAGGAAATAGGAAATCAGACTTCGAATCAAGACTTGCAAAAAATCATGATTCCCATTGTCCTAGCTAGCACAGTAGTTTTCCTAAGCTTGTATCTTCCAGATATATTGGGATGACACAGTTTCCAGCTCACTCCCAACATATCTGAAGGGCACCAGTTTGAGGAAAGCTGTGAAAAATTATGCTGTGTAACATTTTATAGTAGAAAACAGGGTTGCCTCTGTCTGCTAACAACAACACAGTTCACACATCAATATTGCTTGCCTTGCACACATACTACTGCACATTGTCAGAGTTTCATTTAATGGCTGTGAAAACGGTAGTGTATCCTTTGAGTCACACAACTCCTGATGATCTCATGCATATGTCTTTATAGTTTTTCTTGGTGTTACTTTCTTCCAGGATGTTTTTCAACTTCCAGTGTAGCTTACATTTCCAAACTTTTTCAAAATCAGCCAAAGTTGGCCAACATTCATACAAATGTTCTTTAAGACAGCTACTTCCACGGAGGACCTGAACATCAAGCCTGTTGGAGAATTCACACACTGATTTGGTTCTTGCTACACACATACACACAACAAAAGGAAAGGAAAGGAAAGGAAAGGAAAGGAAAGGAAAGGAAAGGAAAGGAAAGGAAAGGAAAGGAAAGGAAAGAAAAGAAGCATATCCACCAAATGTTTGTTGCTGAATAATTTTGGTGGGTGTTTTCCTTTTTGTTTTGTGTGTGTGTGTGTGTGTGTGTGTGTGCATGAATGCATGCACCAACAGGCTCTAGACCTCCAATTCCAAATAATTCAAGAAGTTTGTCTGGTCTCTTCCACCGTATCGCTGCCACATCTCCTGCAGTACTCTGATGTAAATCAATCTGCTTTTAAACAGAGAGAAAAAGGTTTCCCGCCCAATCAGCTTTCCACAACAGAGGGCCCTCCAAATAAGTAAGACTACAACTTCCTCCATCCATTAGAGCTGTGCTTCATACCAGGAGAGTAATGTCTTGGTAAATCCCTTTTCAGTGGGTCATTACACCGCTTTTCTGCCAAAACAGGTTCCCATTTTTACAAAAAGCTGGATTTATACAACATACCAAACCTTAAACCACGTTTAAAAAACAGCAATTGCTGGGTTCACATAATATGTTATCCCCAAACAAACCACATTATAATGTAGTATGATAGCCTGGCCAGATTCTGCTGAATGACAAATGATGTGAGCCATTTTACCCTAGCCTAGCCTGTTCTACAAAGCCAGCTACCAAGGAACAAGTGCATTTGAACCCTTATGCTTACAATCTAGAACAGCGTTTCTCAACCTTGGCAACTTTAAGACGTGTGGACTTCAACTCCCAGCATTTCCCAGCCAGCCATGCTGGCTGGGGAGTTCTGGGAGTTGAAATCCACACGTCTTAAAGTTGCCAAGGTTGAGAAACGCTGATCTAGAAAGATGAAACAAAGCAGGCACTAGTGTTAAGTGACACATCTTGTCCATCACAACCTCCCATCTGAGAAAACCTTAAGAAGCTTCCCACAATATCTTTTACAAACATGTCACACCCACCACGATCACAGTGCGTTTTCCTCATAAAGGAGAGGAAAGTGATGTCCAAAAATAATGGTGTACAAAAATGACAATAAAAACAATTCAATATAAAAATCAACACTAAAGCCATCAGGCATAAGACCAGAGAATTAAAAACAGAAGTACCGCACAACGTTTTGGAGCAAAATGGAGCTTTCAAAAGCAGCATCAGAGCACTTGCTACCCATCTGGCTGGACTTTCCTGGGGAGTTTCAGAACAGGGAGAACCACAGCTGAGAAAGTTCCACTTTTAGCCCCCTCACTGGGAGCCAAATTGGCTGTTGGTCCCACAGGCTGGGTCTCCCAAAGTGATCTGAATTTGGGTAGTACTCAGGGAGACAATCTTTTGAGTACTAAGAGGCATCCATAATCAAGCTCAAACATACGTAGAGTCCGCATACAGACTTGTTCACAAAGCATCTCCCAAATAGCCAAACTAGTCTGGCCATTTAAATCCAAGATAGACACCATGTCTATGATAAATGCGGATAATTGGGGGGAGTTAACATCATCCACCACGCCTGCTTCTCTCTAGCTGAGTGAAATGTGAAATACTGCTGTTTATTTTGAGTGCTTGAGAGATTGGCCACCCCCCCACCCCCAAAAGCAATCTTCTCTCCCCTTGGGGAACAAGGGAGAGAAAATTGCAAGGAAGGCTCCTTCCCCCTTCCCTCCCCTCCCCCCCTCTTGCCCTGGGTCTTTTGAAGTGACCTGCAAAAGAAGCTGGTGGTCTTCAGAACATCCCAGCCCTCCCCCTCCTTCCCAAAACACACACATTGTTCGAATTCCTCTGTTATCAGATAGGTAATCAAACTGAAGCCCCATTGAATTAGTCAAATAGCCCCCTTGCATCTGAAAGGAAGAGGCCCAAAGCCCCTCATCCTGGCACACCACACACAAAGCAAGAAAATTCCCAGGCCGTCTCCAAAAACACTTGAGAAGGAGAAGGAGAAGAAACAACAACAACAACAAAGGAGAGAAAGGAAGGGACAAAGGGAGGGATTCTGCCTTTAGCCATTAGGACAAGGCACAAACAGCAAAAAGTTGTCCCTGTCCATGGGGGTGGGGGGAAGCATTCCTGAAGCCTTGGAACTCTGAAGGAGGGGAGTTGGCCCTGTGAAAGTCACAGATCTGTTCCCACTACAGCAGAGCTGCCATCCTTTATAAGAACCCGTCACAGGATTCTCCTGCCCAGCCAGGACAACAAAAAGGATGTTCGGTGGGGATTCAGTCTAATTTTATAAACAGGGTTTTAACCCCAAGTCACCAATGCCCTATCCCAGGCAAAGGTGATACATTTGCAGAAATGGAACTTTGCAACACAGCCAAGTATCTGCTGCAGTTGCATCTGGCTGGAAGTACCCTAAATGTGCAGGGACCAACATCCAAAGGGAGGGCTGGACCAACATCCAAAGCAGAAAGCATAACTAAAGTTGGGGAAAGAGTCACCCAGCAGCCATTTTCAGATCTGAACAAACTGAATGTTATTGACCACCCGCTCTTATTCTTCTCTTTTACTGCCTTCATGAATCTCAGCAAAGCACCCTTTCTTAAAAGCAGGACTAAGTAAACGCAATGTCCAAATGCAATATTCTAGCATCATGCAAATGTATGAACGGCCACAGCAGACAAAACCTCCCCACCATAAGTTCTGCCACTGGAGATTATAAATTAGCAATCCTTCGCAATGCTGCTGAAATCTGAACAAGCCAAAAGCATTTACAAGATGTGGCTGCACAGCTTCCCTTTCCTCACCAGTTCCAGAGGAAGGATATAAATAGTCTCCTCCAAGTTTATTCCATTTATTCTGTGGATGCTTAATCCCACCATACCAAAATAATCCCAAATCAGAACCTGTAGCCCCTCAAGCCCCTTTTTTGTATCCTTTGCAAACAGCATGATGGCTGTTACTGAAAACAGGCAGCAGCAGTGTATGCCCTATGGTAGGTTTTAGATGATGATGATGATGATGATGATGATGGGGAAGGGAGGAGATGTTTTGCAAAACTCTCCTTAAAAAAACCCCGAGAATAAAATTCAATGCATTTTGCACAATGGCAGTGCCTACTGTTGTCCTTTAGTACCACGCAAGTGTTAAATGCAGCCCTCAGCCACAAAACAGTCACACACCTATATTTCAAGCTACAATTCATGTTTCTGATATATCCCTAATTCTAATTTCCTTCTTGCCTGTTAATTTGCTAATTTACAAGCAGGGGGTAAAAGTGCCTGCAGGCATCTGCCATGTTCCCTGTTCCACCTGACTGCACAGTACTTTATAAAAAACAATGTTTAGTAAGAGCACAAAAAAGATGCTTTCAGAATTAGTTAAGTGCCCACTGTTCCAAAATGGTTACCTAGTCCTGTGCTACTTTTGGCCCTGTTCTTCATCCAAAATATCTACATCAGCACTAAAGTAAATACAGAAGGGGGGGGGGCAGAGGAGGTGTAATTTGCATATAGATTCTCCTTTTATAAAACAGACCAGACTCTGAAAAAGGCTGTGTCCACACCACACACTTAAACCAGGTCCAGATGTTAAATCTGATTGGTGTTCTTAGGGTTGTTTTTTTTTTAATTGCTTGCCCTGGTGTGCAAACCCAGCTTGTTTGGTTAGTTTATGATTCAGTGTATTGTGCATGCTCAGAAAATGAGTTACTTTAATAATCCAGGTTAGTGTTTTGGCCTAAGGTCATAGTGCTGGGCTGGTAATTCCTGGGCTAGCTAAGAGGTATCTATCAGTTCCATTGTAGCAGAGGCGAAAGCTAAACGCTAAGACACATTCTTGATCTGATTTAATGGTACATTTCTTTGTCCTTTCTCAGCAGTTTCCTACGAGGAATACTGTTATCAAGGGTGGGCAGAGTGCCAAATTTGACTGATATTCCTTTATTTGTAATTAGGACTGTGCATTTTTCATTGCATTTCCTTTATCAGCATTTACATGGTGGAATTTATTTCAACCTATTGGAGCAAGATGGCAGTATCTTTCTTTATTCTGGACAGGCTAGCATGAAATGATTTCTGGCTTTATCAGTTGACAGTGGAAAACAGCATCTCCTTTTACATATTCTTTAAATTCATACAGATGGACCATGATTCATAATCCAGAAGAAAACATGCACACAAGTGTTACACCAAAGATATAATTTATATTCCTGAGCTGTGTATTTCCCATGAGTATGTAACTTTGTGGCATACAATAATCTCTCTTTCTCTTTCTCCCCAGAAAATCTCATCTTTTGTTTAACATTCAGGTTTCTAGTCTCTGCATCAACAAAGAAAAGTTTGAAATGACAATACTTGGCAAAAATTTCAGAACCTAAGATTGTGACTTACCAGAAATAATACTGATTAGGAATGAAGATTTATTGTTCTGCAGAAGCTTAGTCTTCCATCCTATATGCATTACTTAACAATAAGTTAAGGTACATCAAACAGAGTAGGGTTGGATTCATAGGAAACATGCTAAGACTGAGCTCTATATCAGTTAATTAAATTATATTTGTATCCCACCTTTGAGAAGCTCAAGGCAGCAAATGTGCTACTCATCCTCATGCACATTGGTTAATTCTTACAACTCTGTAAGTCAAGCAACAGTGAAAGGAAATGCCATTACTATTAAAAATATTTTTGTTCTACTTTTCTACTTAAAAAGCACTCAAAGATAATTAAAGCAAAATGATTAAAAACAGAATAAAAATTAAAATATATCTATATATGTACATACACACTCACTCAGAATTATCTTTAGATCAGAAAGATGGCAATAGTTCAGTTCTCATCACAGGTTAAACTATAATGTGGTTAGTTTGGATTTGATTTAGCATGTTGTGTGAACCCAGCCATTGTGATTTATTTTGCAAATCAGTCTGAAAACAAGCCATAGGTTTGTACAATTTAACAACTTTAGAGCTATCCATTCACAGACTGTCAGTGACAAATCAGAGGGTTGCTCACAACACATTGGATCTGATGTTTAACATTCTTCACCATAATCATGTGAGAAAGTAGGATTCTCAAAACAGGATTTTGATGTACAAAGATCACTCCAATCTAGATCTCCCTTTGTTCTATTGTTTTCATTTCAAAGAACTAACAAGCTATTATGGAAACACAGATTCAACTGTACTCCAGTTTAGTGCAGTGTGTAAATCTAACTAACTGTGCTTAGTAAACATCATATTTAAACAAACTATGGGTTAATGTATGTCAGCTATAAACCAGGGGATCTCACCATGGCCACAAATGCCAAGGGAACAATGGCCTTAGATGAAGAGGATACCATCAGAAGGCATACATTGATTGGGTCAAAAAAGAGATTACTGTACTTTTTTGCTAGCTTTGTGGCATAATTCAAAGGTAAAATAACAGTTTTCCAGAAAACAAGCCCACTTCACAAAACCAAATCTTACTTGGGCTTTATAATCCAGACTGTACCCACAGTAGTTCCCCAGTTCCAAGGCAATAACTTTTTAAGACTTGTGTCAAGTAGAAGTCTGTAGCCCTCTCTATCTTGCCATCTTTCTACCCCATGCTTGGAAAAATTAGAGCTATCTAGAAACCTGCCTTCTCTGATAACCTTTAAGACACTCACACAATCTGCATAACCCAGAAAGTAACCATCTGGGCGGGGATATGTGTGTCACAGAATTGATCGACCAATTGGGAACAGAGGCCTCTGACAGGAGGAGATGGGCGGGGATAAATTAGATAAATAAAATAAAATAAATAAACATGCCAAAGACTGTTCTTAGCCATAGCTGTTGCAATTCTTACAGGGTACAAAGCATTTCAAAACACATGGGATGCCTATGTTGGGGTCACTAAGGGCAAAAGGTGGGAAATGCCAGTGCCATCAAGCAAGCAAGCAACCAACACAGCTTCCTGTATTTCTGAAAATGAACTAGAGTTTTCCTACTTATAGCAGATTATTTAATAATAATATTTATTATTATAGCAGATGCTGTAGCGATTTAAAAAACGATCAAATTTCTTGGAGCACCTAAAGACTTAACAAATGGATTGTAGCTTAACACTTTTTCCACAGCAGGGCCCTATAATATAAAACAATGTGGCTGAAGGTCAGTCTGGTCCTCTTCTATTACAATTTTAGGAGGGGACTTAAAACATCTAGATATTTCAGAATTTTAAGAATTTGTTAATGGTTTAAAATGGCCTTTAATTGTTGTAGTTTTTTTTTACTGCAGGTCACAAACCCACCAAGAACTGTTGTAAATGTTAGATGGAATTTTATGTGGCAGATTACAATCCCCTTCATCCGATGTATACAACTCTATCCTACATGAGAAGTTTATTGATATCAAATGAGGGTCAGGAGGAAATAAAATGTAAGAGGCACAGACAGGGCTAATCCTCATTTCTTCTTGCAGATCAGTGGGGCATAGCTTGTTTTATAAAGACGTTCATTCTTTTAAGACCCCATTTTAGTAAAAAATAAATAATAAGCCAAGCAGATCTGATGTGGTGTTTTTCCATGTATCAGATCAAAACAAAGCATTTTGTAACAGAGTAGCTGTCTTTTGACAGCTTCTGCAACATGGCAACATGTTACTCATTCAACTTAACAAGTTTTATTTTTTCCCAAAGTCTGTATTACGATCTTGTTGAACTGTAGGTGAACGTAAGAGGGCACTACATATATCGTGCTTATTGTTTCTGACATTGCTAATTGTCCCTTCGTTGGAGGCTATTCACAGAATTGTTGTTCAGTGCAACACAGACATTCTTGTAGAGTTAGGGAAGAAATTTACATAACACCTTTGGTCACCGGACAGAAACGGCAAGTAATAAGGCAGGGCTATACACACTTGCATAGAAGCAAGTTGCATTAAATATACAATTGCAACCTAAGCTATGTTCACACAAGAAAGCTAGACCAAGTTTTTCCTAAATGGAATATACACCATGTGCATCAAAGGTTCAGATCAGGTAGTAAAGGTAAAGGTTTCCCTTGACGTAAAGTCCAGTCGTGTCCGACTCTAGGGGGCGGTGCTCATCTCCGTTTCTAAGCCTTGGAGCCGGCGTTGTCATAGACACTTCCGGGTCATGTGGCCAGCATGACGACTCGGAACACCGTTACCTTCCCGCCGAAGCGGTACCTATTGATCTACTCACATTTGCATGTTTTCGAACTGCTAGGTGAGCAGGAGCTGGGACGAGCCACGGGAGCTCACCCCGCCACGCGGTTTCGAACTGCCGACCTTCCGATCGACAGCTCAGCGGTTTAACCCGCAGCGCCACCGCGTCCCTTTCAGATCAGGTAGAGATGTGGCTTTTGTCACATTATTAAGCATGCATACAACACCCGCCAGTGACTCTAGCTATGGGAAACTTTGGGATGGAAAAATCTGACTGGTCCACCTCAGCACATAACACTGTAGCTATGATTTGGCTCAAAGGGAGTACAGTTGCTGCCCCATGTTTTGCAGACTTATTATATTGAAGGTAAGGCTAGAAGTCACAGTGGGAAAGGGAATGATTGATTTTAAAATGATTCTACAGCACCTTTCATCCTCTTTGAAATGACTAAATGGAGAACCTGGAGAAAGACCCTCAGCTGAGATCTCAAAGCACAGGCAGTGTAGTATGTTAGGACTGTTAGGACTGGCTCCTGAACCATTTAGGGATTCAAACCAGGCCTAGAACTAATAGGCAACCAAGGAATTCCTTTTAAAATTCATATTCTATATATACATACACACATACACATATATAATATAAATATATTAATATATATTAATATAAACATCTGAAAACGCTGATCCAAATTTTGACAGCCATATTTTGCCTTACTCAAGTTGCATTCAAGGCCAGATCCATTTATTGGGTATGGCTATAAATGCATATGGCAACCAAGAGACTGGAAGATACTGATTGTATACCCAGCAGGAAAACATTTCAGAGGAACCAGCACAATAGAATACAGCCATTTAGAATGAGATCAAGATAACATCTACCCTGGTTTAAGAATGTTTCCATTTCTCCTCAGAAAAGCTCTGGGAAATAAAGCCATTTTTAAATATTTCTATATTTTCATTTTCCTTTATGTGTCTGTATTATTTGTTTATCTTTTGGGATATTGTTATCCTATTTGAACAGAAAGACAAGATAGATTTTAGCCTAACATTATCAGCAAGAATTGTTCAATGTGTCTGTATTATTTGTTTATCTTTTGGGATATTGTTATCCTATTTGAACAGAAAGACAAGATAGATTTTAGCTTAACATTATCAGCAAGAATTGTTCAATGTGAAATTACTGTTGGGTTGGTGATATTTTCTTCCTAGAGGTTTTCAAGCCGGGTATGGGCTATGTTCCAGAATTCCAGTAACTTGAGATATGTGGACTTCAATTCCCAGAATTCTCCAAACAGCACAGCCACTGCTGAGAATTCTGGAAGATGACATTTATAGACCTGGAGGTCCAGGTAGGGAAAGTTGGACTACAGACTGACAAGGCTTACTTCCAGCTCTTTAACTGTGTATCTGGTTTTCAATGTACAGTAGCTTTCTCCTTATCACTACCTTAATTTGGCACAGTGCTCCTAGCTATTTTCAACTGTTCTCCCCACTAAGATTTAGCCAGTGCACTGTCCAGGATCCAAGCAACCACCTGCAGTTCCCAAACTACTTTCCGCATATCCCTGCTCCATCCCAGCTTATTGAAAAAGAATGAAGCCTTAAAGAAAGCTAGAATCAATATGGAGAAATTAATAAATGTCCTCCTTGGGACTGTCTAGATCAGGGTTTCTCAACCAGGGTTCTGCGAGAGGTCACTAGGGGTTCCCTGGGAGATCACGATTTATTTAAAAAATTATTTCAAATGCAGGAAACTTTACCTTAAAGAGGTAAGTTACATTATTTTTAGTTCAAGAACATTGTTAATGCCTGTAATACAGGCCTACCCATGAGACGAATATAATAATTTTGTAACTTCTGGCCTCTATTTGAGCCTGAATGTGCAGGGGTTCCCCAGGGCCTGAAAAATATTTCAAGGGTTCCTCCGGGGTCAAAAGGTGGAGAAAGGTTGATTTAGATGGAACTGCAACTCCCATCATCCACAGCTAAAACAAGGGTATCAATTTTGACAGGGCCAGATGAGAGGGCTGCATTTTAGATGTCCCGGTTTAAATTAATTTGCCTGTTCTAGGTTTCTTAATATTAGATTCTGCTGTATCTACCCAATCCATTTCTGAGTTTTGTGCTTCTGTAGGATTGATTAAACGTTTGCTCTGTTGAACCAGAAGCAGTTCCTGATCCAGAAAGGATAAAAAAAAAAAACCCAAGCAACTGAATGTCTCCAAGGCAAATCCATCCTCAAATGAATTCTTCCCAAGTAAGAGGGTGGCCTTTCCCAGGAATTTAGCAATCCCAGAGAGGGAAGCTGGCCTGCAGACAATGGCCTGATTATCTCAGCATTTTCTCCCCCCAGTGCCCTTTCAAGAAAAGGTGCCGCCTAGCTCCTTTTAACCTCAAGAAACCAGAGCACACACATTCCCTGAAGGAGAATGCTTGCCAGCAAAAAAGACCTTTTTCTCCAATTGACTTTTTTTCATTCCAGCACCTCTGATGTGTAGGTTTACTCCTATATAAGACATTTAACTTGTGGGTGCCTCAGTCATCCCTTAGGACAGGGTTCCTCAACCTTGGCAACTCTAAGCTGTGTGGACTTCAACTCCCAGAATTATATATGTACTATATAATTATATATGTACTATATGCAAAGCTGGCTGGGGAATTCTGGGACTTGAAGTCCAAGCTGACTGGGGAATTCTGGGAGTTGAAGTTCGCACAGCTTAGGGTTGCCAAGGTTGAGGAACCCTGCCTTAGGAAGTTCTAGATAGTGAGGCCTAATGATTAAAGCAGTCCTTTCCAGTTCGCCATCATCTGGAGGCGCTGGACTACACCACCAATCAGCCAGGACACACACAAAAAATTCCATAAGTGGTTGGAGCATTAGAGTTTTTAAGTCCAGGATGTCTGGACCAGAGACAGCTGAGCTGGAGTTCTAAATGAAAACTATGGTGATTTGAATTCAAAGTCTCTACTCCAGGGTTGGCTGGGGAATGCTGGGAGTTGAAGTCCACACATCTTAAAGTTGCCAAGGTTGAGAAACACTGCTCTACTCAGTTGGATTCACACAGCATGCCAGCTTTTTTTAACTGTAACCTTAGCTAGGATTTCTTGGGGGTGGGGTAGGGGGCTGGTGTCTTATGCCAACCTACTCTATTGGGTTAGTTTATGACTCAGTGTTATTGTGTGAAGCCAGAAAAGGGCTGAATCTGGCAACAAAGGTAAAAATGATGGCTGAAGCCAGAACTTGAGTCAGCAGAAGTAAGCCACCATAGTTTACCTTAACTTACCTCACAGGATTGCGATGAAGATTTAAGATTTATCATGCATTACAATCTTGAAATTTCGTAAGGCTTTCACCTTAGCCAGTCTGGACACTTTGCCCTCAGCAGTCCTTTTTGGACATTTTAAGGGTACCCCTATGCCCCTTCCGTTATGTCCATGTGGTGATGGCTCAACGGAAACCCTAAGCCATATGTTACTATACTGTTCCCTATGTAAGGACTCTAGACATTATATATATATATCCAATTTTGGATATATCCAATATATATCCAATTGTGAAGAAATTTCCAGGTAGGGAGTGTGATTTCTATTTAATGCTACTTCTTTTGGACAAGGACTAGAAAATATCCTCCCAAGTTGCCCAGTTTTGTGCTACCATCTGCATGATATGCCACACCGTTACCCAGTTTAGAAATTCTTAAAATAGCATTTTATTTTTAGTATTTTTATTCTTAATTAATTTTGCACCCTATTGTTTTTCATATATATATATATATATACACACACATGCACGCACACGCACACATACACATACATACATATATATATACACATATATATACACATATACATATATATATATATAATACTGTTATTACTAGATATTTTGATTGTATCTGGCCTTAGGGCAGCAATAACTTGATCTGATTTGATATGAGAATTGGGACAACCAAGTGACCTGTCTCGAAGAGATGGATCTACAGAAAATGATATACAAATACTGGAATCACAGGTGAGGCCTGCAGGTAAAATGCTGTAGAGCAGTGTTTCTAAACCTCAGCCCTTCTAAAATGTGTGGGCTTCAACTCCCAGAATTCCCCAGCCAGCTCCCAGGATTCTGAGAGTTGAAGTCCACACATCTTAAAGTTACTGAGGTTGAGAAACTCTGCAGTAGAACATCATCAGAAAAGACCCTCCTTTAAAGCGTGATATTCTTCTCTCTCTCTCACCCTGCCTCCAGTTCTCTCTTCAATTCCCCATTTCTTTCCCAAACGTTATTCCATTATCTCGTGGCTCATTCTTAGTCCTCAAAGGACTGTGGTTTTGGAGAGGAGGGGCTGCTCCCTTGATTTTTTTTTCACTCAAAGTATTTTTTGTCTCTTAGCGAAGGGCAGACTTTATGCATTCAGAGAGCCAGTGTGTTGTAGTTGCTGGAGTAGGACTGGGGAGACTTAGGCTCAAGGTCTCCTCTCAGCCATAGAAATTAATAGAGCCAATCATTCTCATTCAGCCCAACCTACCTCACAGGGTTGTTGTTCTGGGGATCAAATAAAGGGAGAATCCCATATAAGTTTCCTTGAGCAAGATGAGATAAATATTTTAAAAATCAAATAAATTATAGGACTCCAAGGTATGTTGAATAAACAATAACTGAATTCATAATGCTTTAACCTACCACGCTGAATAAAGCAGGATTAAGTTCCTGTATGTTGCATCAAGGTTTTCATAATTCTGATTTTTTTAAAAAGTGGATCCTGCAAACCTGAAGTTTAACTACTGCTGAAAGAAAAAGGACATCAAGACACGCTTTCTGGCTGAGATAACTGTCCTTACTTGACTGAAACCTGGAGTTGTGCGGGATGCGTGGATGTACTAGTCCCACCTGATTGGTTTAGTACTGTCAAAATTAATGTGCAAAGCTGATTCACACAGGCCAATTCATGCAGGGAGGTGGGTCTCTCTGTGTTACCATTTTTGGTGACTGAGTTTGGTATATTAACTAATAAAGGAAAAAGAAAACCCTGAAATCTAGATTATTCCCATACATCTCTCAATTGGTAATAGAAATGAACACAAAGAAAATTCCTGATTAGATCTACAAATTTGGCAGTACAAACATGCACACAGGCAAACACACATGGATCTATTTCTTCAGTGCAACAACAGGGCCTTTCCAGTTACAGGGGAAGAAGATAGAGAAATTCCACCCCTTCCACCCCCACACACATTGCTAATTGCTTGAATTAGGCACTGGGGTGGTGGAATCACTGCCTGCGGCTGTTATCTCTTTGCTCCTGAGCTTCATGGATCCATTGACTAGCAGAATATGCAAGTGAAAAAGATTTCCCCAAGAAGATCCCTAAAACAACTCAACACTTCACCGAACCTTAACCAAACACCAAGTAAACCAGATTTAGCAGGAATGCAAAGAGCCACACAAGGCAAAATGGCTGCCAACAACATAATGGAAGTTTGGGTGGTTATCTCAAAGCACTCGTGGACACCCAGGACGATTGGACGTTATCTGTCCAGATTGCAATGTCAGCTGAGGGACAGAAGGCGGCTAGGTTTCTTCTCCATTTTGCCAAGATTTTGATTGCTTTGTTATCAGATGAGACAATTGAGAGCGGGTAGTTGCAGAGAGGGCAAAAAACAGAGATGGAAGCTAGCTCCCTGCCGGGACAGGCTATTCAAACCTGGTTCCTGTAATAAAGTGATTTAATAGATCTAAAGAGGCCAATTCCCTTCTTTCTTCCACAGTTACTTCCTGTGGGTTATCATTCACATATGTAAATGACCAGGAGAGAGTTATCTCTGACACACAGCAATTAAAGAAAGCCCCCATCTGGTTTTTGAGGACACAAGGCAGAGATAAAGAAGCCAGTTTTTTTGTTCTTTTTCTGTGATGGTTTCCAAACAGTTGGGCCATCATTAACCCATGTCCAGTTTCCATTTCTGGCCCATCAGCGTCTTCCTATGCCATGTAATATGGGCAAGCTATTTGAGAAACAAGAGAAATAAAATAGTAGCATATTAAAATGCACTAAAACTAAGGCATTTGACACAACAGTTGAGAGAGGTCGAACCGCTTCAATATCATTCTTTTTAATACCTCTAGGAATTTATTTGAGGGCTCAGAGCTGGATTACCTTGATCCCAAGGACACATTAAGTGCTACAATGAAGTGGCTCCATCCTGCAGTCAGCTGAAGTTGAGCATGATCTGCTAAGGCTACATACTGTAGGCCGTAGCTGAAGCAACATCTGAAATGGAATTGTTAAGCTCCCCTCTTAGCCATGCCTGGAAGCCTTCAGGAAATGGTAGAGGTCATTGATTATCATTCCCAACCAGCATGGTCACCAGGTTGGCAAAGCCTTGCCTATATTCTGCTCTCATGTGAAGGGTGGACATCAAGCTTCTTTGTACCTCTCTTGTGGATGGATATACACAAGCCTTTCAATTATGAGACAGTGGCAAAAATATAGTGAAGGCAAGGGAGGGTAGTCCTCTTGAGGCCCACCAAGCTGCCCTTTGCCACTCATTACTTGCCTCACTCCTTAACAGAGCTAATCATGTGGGGTAGACCAGCATACCTGGGCTGTAAGAAAATTCAGATGACCAGTAGATGGCAGCAAAGAGCAAGATCTCTTTTGCTGCCATCTAGTGGTCATTTGGATTTTTGTGGCCCAGGTGACAAATTTGCTGTGGGGTCCAGAGTGCTCTCTGCAGACCACTATGACTAGGGAATTAATTATATAATCCTGAATCAGTAGAATGCCCTGTACCAGCTCAGACTGTAGGTTACAATGTACACATACAGGTGTGCTAATTATGGAATTCTGTCCCTGCCAGTTAGAGAAAACTGGCATAAAGTCTGAACTTTCAGCATCAACTATAGACCTACCTGCTTGTCCAGGCTTTGACGCAACTTACACTACCGTGTCATATTTTAGAGTTGTTCTGCCGCTGTTGTCATGATGTTACAATTTTAACTTTTGTGATTTTATATGGATTAAATTTTAATAAATTGCTATGTGTTTATAGGCTTGCTTTGTTGTCTCCTGCTTTGGTATTAGTTTTAATGAAAAACAGGTTAACATTTATTATAAAACAAAACAATTGTTTCTCTTCATTCTTTCCCCACCAATACAGGGAAACTGGAGGAAGAATAATATTACATGCCCTTTGTAGTTCTTCTATCTTTGCAATTGTTGAATAGCACATGAGAGAACTGGTATGTCAACCAAGTTGCCACCACTCTATAAGACCAGATTCAAGATGGTAAGATTTAGAAAGGAACTCAAAACAAAACAGTTCAGCTGCAAGAATCAGTAACCTTTGGCCATTTGCTCTCAACCAAAGCACAAACCTGAAAACAGAGCAAGAAACAATGTGGCTCAAGTTATATTATTCCCCTGTGTTGGCTAAGGAAAAAGGAATCACTTTTAATCAGCCATGTGTTTTTTTCTGCCTTTACCAGATAACCACACTAACAGTTCATAGCATTTTCCAACCCTTTCTGTGGGAGTCCAAAGCCTGCCCAGGTCATTATTATATCACCAGAGTAATGATAATGTTATCAATCACCAGTATGGAATGCCCCTCAGATTAATCTCTAGTTTGACAAGCTATAGGATACCTATTCTCAAGACTTCATGGATCTCCACATCTAAAATAAAGGTGATTCCATTCCAGCTGTTTCTACCTCCATTTTCAGATATTCCTTCCTGCATCCTGATTTAGAAATAATGTCAGGGTATCTGGAAATTTTTGCGAAGATATACTTATTTGTTGGACCAGGCCAAGAAAGAGTCAGCATTACCACCTTCTCTGATGACTTTGGGATGGGTGTTTGCTGCAACTCCCATCTTCCCTCATGTCCTAAGTCCCTTAAACCACCCAGAGTCACTCTTTGAGTAAGATGGTCGGTGACTAAATTTGAAATATAAATTAATAAATAAATACAAATTGATGTCATGAACAATTTGCACTATTGTTCTAAGGCTGGGAATATTCATGACCAGCTATGAAGCTCACTTGGTGATGATGGAGACAGTCCTCGCCTAGCTTATGCTACCTCACAGAATTATTGCAGATATACCATCCTGGAAATACGGGTTATGAATGTGAAATTCAAATGTCACTTTATACTGAGACTCTTTGTTCAACATTGCTTATCCTGGCTGCAATTTTCCAGGAGATCTTGAATGTCATATCCTTCAGCCATTTGGGAACTTCCCATCAGCTAAAGCAGGGATGTGCAACTTTGTCAGCCTGAGGTGGAAATAAAGCCCTTCAAGGAGAAAGAGCTTGTGTGGCTTGTGTTGGGAGTGCCCAGTTCTACCAATTACTTATGGATGCTTGGATTTCTGCTGTTGTTAAGAGGGTGCTCATCAAGCCAAACTAACTCATGATATTGTCTACCTGAGAAAAAAGACAAATGGCCTATCCCATTCCATGTAAGAGAAGCTAAGAGCAGCAGATTAGTTCAGGGAGAGGAGGGATGTAGGGAAGCTATAAAGCTAATTGCTAGGTCCCAGCCCTTTGTTTCTCCTGCCTATCCCACAGCACCTGCCACCAAAGGCAACCGTCTTTTCATACCTCAAGGGTGTGCAATTTCTCTGGGCCAATAGCCATAGCTGGTTCTGATAATCAGTTAGAGGCAGTCCTCCTAAAAGTAGGCAGGGCCAAATATTAAATGTGATAGCGTTTAACCGAAATCACAATCCATGTTATTTCCTATTGTCAGGCTTCTCCTAGCAAGCTGGACCGGAAAGAAATAGGAAATCAAGAATACATGAATTCCTGATAAGCTGATATAAAGTAGAAAAGCTACAATAGAATTCCAGCCACTGCTATGTATGAAATGTAAGCCCAATGTACAGTGATATCAAGGCTCAATCTTTTGCACCACTTGCTCCTGCTCATGCAATGTAGCAGGCTTAGAATCACTATATTCTGAGAGGCAATTTATTCCTGTTTTTTGTTCTGGTAAAGAATGTTCTAATAACAGGGTGTCTGCTGGTGGCCATATGAAAACAACTCTCACACCCAGTGTTTCTCAACCTTGGCAACTTTTAAGATGTTGGCTGGCTGTGGAATTCTGGGAGTTGAAGTCCACACATCTTAAAAGTTGTCAAGGTTGAGAAACACTGCTCACACCCATGTATTTAATGCTTTCCCTTTCTGAATTCAGTTTTGGAGGGATTTTGAGGGGTGGTTAAAGCAAAGCAAATGTCCTTCCATGCACATCTCTCCAAAGAAAAACAGGTGAATCAGCATTCCAGGTTTATTCCCTCTGGGCTTTCCCATCAGTTCATCTATGTCTTTACCTGGGGAAACCATTCCCAGAGGAGAGGTAGAGGGACAGTAAAATACAGAAATGAGTCACATCCATTCATCTTGTAGATTTATCATCTACCTGGGTGGGAACAAAACTTCATGAAAGTTACGAAGAAGTACGCAAAGAAGCTATGGATGTATATGTGTGCCTGTGGGTTTGTGCATGTGTGTGTGTATGTATATTTGTATGAATTCTACATGTGTCAACCAACTTAATCTAAAAAGAATGCAAAATAAGTGGTTTGGGGTTCCCATCTACCTCTCTTGATACACTCTGCTGGATATACAATATCATGATTTGGAGGGGGGGTGCTTTGAGTCAGTTTTGACTCCTGGCAATTGCCCATACAAGTCCCTGAAGTTTTCTTGGCAAGATTTCAGAAGTGGTTTGCCATTGCCTGCTTCCTGGGGCTGAGAGAGAGGGACTGGCCCACGGTCACCCAGCTGGCTTTGTGCCTAAGGCAGGACCAGAACTCACCATCTCCAGGTTTCTAGCCCAAGGCCTACACCAAACTGGCTCTCATATCATGAATAGCCATTATAAAATACAATCCATATCACAAAAGCCAGCAAATGTGAAACACAAAATACTTCATACACATAAGGCCTACATTCAAAACCACAGCCTTATTTGCAACCCAAATCCACAATCATCACTTCTGTGTTTCCAAAAAACAAAAAGAACAGTCTGTATTTAGTCATATGAACTAGAACCATTGACAGTACAATCCTATATATGTTCTTCAAAGCAAGGTCCTTTGAATTTAGCAAGGTAATTATGTATATGACTACAGCATTAAGATATCTGCTACAGACTCCAATCTGTTGAGGATAGTGGTTTGCTTCTAAGTCAGTATGTACACATTTACTTCTGAATAATCTTGTTTATAGTTTGACTATCTACCTATACTGAAATTAATGGGGCTTATTTCTGAATCAACATATTTGCAGACTGTGTTGCACAAAGACTGCATCTCTGCATTACTGTACATACATTTCAGTCCCACTAAAGTAAATTAGGACAAAGAAAGGTGTTTCCAAACAGAGATCATCTTGAAGCTTCTTCCAATTAGTTGTTAAAGTGTAATTATTTTCTTCTGTCTTAAATTAGGCTTTCTGTTTCAATAGGGTTACTCATGATTTTAACATTCAGTTCTCCATCTGAATCAGAAGCAGTATACATACACATTTATAATTTGGACCTTGCACCACTAAATTCAAATCTACTATTACAGCACTCAAAGTGTTGGTGCCTTCCATGGTTTCTTAACCTGTATAAACAAGAATATCACCTACAATCAGAACTTCTTTTTGCTTATCTTTCCTGTGTAAAGAGCAAAAGGTTTCACGTGGACGATAGCATAATACCAACAAGAATGGCATGGTCCCAAAGAAACTAAGTGCCATCCAGAAATTGTTCAATGGTATTTTATCTGATGCACTAAGAAGAACCAACATGATTACAGTGAAGAAAACTGCCCAGTGAGGAATGTGGCTATCCTGCCTTTGCAAGAGAATTAATTCAAAAGGTGCTACGTTTCACAGAGTAATTGTTTACCTTCAAGAAGCAAAGGAAAACATGTGGCACATTTAGGGAAAAACCAAAATCCACAGTCTGCTGATACCTCTAATAGGATCAGCCAAAATAATGAGCAAGCTTTGAGTTCACTGGGATTGTTCTTTAGGCTGAATGGGGGGGGGGGGAGAGACTCTGAAAATAGGAGTGAGAAAATGAGAAGCAAGCTTGATCTTGAGACCACAAATCCCACAGTTAGTCATTCTTAAAATGTGGGAAAAGAGGATAGGCTTACAGTACAGTTCTAAGCAGGATTACTCAGAAAGAAATCCCACTGTATTCAAAGCCAGCTTCAGGGAAGGATCTATTAAGTATTGTACTATGAAATCTTGGGCTGTAGCTGGGGCTGCTAACACAAAGAAACAAATAATGATCCCTCCCTTTTTGGGGGGGGAATATAAAATCCAGCCATTATATTGTCAGCAGATATGAATTTTAGGTGAAGAAAACATAAAAAGAAACCCTGCGTTTCAAATGTAACATGAAGCAATTTTGTTACTCAATGTAAATTTCTGTTTCCTCACTTATGGGACCCATTGATTTCACCCATTTAATAACACTCACCCATCTCCTTTAGCAGACCATTTCCAGCTGTGGCCAGCTCTTCTGACACTCACGGGCATAGGATAACATGTGGCATCCCTACAAGGATCTAAAATTCAGAGGTGAATTTTGATCTGAATGTCAGAGTGAAATGGAACAGGAAGTTCCATTTCACTCTGATGCCTAAAAGCCATATCGGTGATACCAAAAAACTAAACAGGGTACATGAAAAACTTGAAAGAGACTCTAATCACTTAAGCCTGTCTTCCATGAAATTCTCTAATCCTTAAAATCATCTATGTAATTTTCCTCTTTGCAACTTCTGGTTTTAAATCGACAATTTTGTTACATAAAAAAAAAATCCTGCACCTATAGACAATCCATTTCCCTTCTACTACCTAGGTATAACCCACTTTTAGTCACTGGTTTTTCTGGAAGTCTTTAATGAAATCTTATTAGTAACATAAGAGCCTTGCTGGATCTGCTCCCATGGTTTTAAATAATCCCCTAGGTCAGCCTTTCCCTGAATTCTCAGAATAAGAGGAGATTATAACACAGCATTGTTGGGATTCGGCCATATAATGATGGTGATTAAGCTTTCACCCACAAAAAATGTCCTATTGTCTTGTCCCAGGATTCTCAGTACTGATCAAATCAATGTCAAAAGTACAGGGCCACCTGAATCTTTGGCATACACACACACCTGAAAAGCAATTGCTCCCAAATAGTGAAGTAGACTACAAAGGCTGCAAGCAGTTTGGGGGAACATGTCAACCAGCTGCTTATTAATCAGAGGCAGGTCATCCTGGCATCAATGGCACTGGGAACTAAACAGACTGTGATGCCTATTGGGTTGGATGGCAAACCAAGACAATATTGTGCCAGCAAGGTCATTCTTAGTAAAATGTATAGGAAACCATATTATAAAATTGCACAAAGGTTATAAAACTATGTCTTTTCACAAGCAAGGAACTGATGGCCTTCCAGATGCTAAACTACAATTCCCAGCATTCCCCATCATGCTGGCTGGTACTACGGGGAGTTGGGCCCAGCAACATTTGGAGGGCTACCTCTTTATGTTCTATACCAGGCTACTTTAGGCAGGAGGCTGGCAGCTTCACCAAAACTGGTTTAATAGCTTCAGTGTTTAAAGCTGAGGCAATGCTACCCAGTTGGTTTGCTTTTAGCTTAGTGGACTGTAAACACAGTAACTGTTCTTTTAAACCATGATTTGTGACACAGCACGTTGCACAAGCCCACGTAATGTAGTTTGAACAGCCATGCTAAGCAAAATATATGATGGAGGTAACAAGCCAAGATATTGGGTTATCATAGATTTAGGTATGACTCCTTAGTTCTGTGCTGCCATATGGAACCCCCCTCCTTGCCTCTCCAGCCCACTACCCACGGAAATCACAGCAAACAAGGCTTTTTCTGGTCTTCCCATCCTCTTTCCCCTTCATTTCAGAAAGGCTAGATTTTAAACTCTGGAGCTCCCTGTGGAGATTTTTACGACTGCTGCTTCTTTCCCTTCCTTCCGTCACCGCAATCCGTGATTAGTGACCACGATGGCTTGCTTAACGCCGCGGCTCTTCCGCTCCCCTTCCCATTTTAAAGACAAACCCCCAAGCGGCCCATTTAGAAAAAAAAGAAGAAAAATGAAATCAAACTGATATCCCTTTACAGCAGCCTAACTCTCGAACCCCACCATGACGGAAAGCAGAGGAGCCCGGGAACGGGTCCTTTTGCCTTCGAGAGAGGACAGAAGCCCGGGCGGGCTGCGGAAGACTGGGAGAAGGCCCACGTTCACCTCAAAGCAAACGCGCGCGTGGAAACGAGTTCGCGCGGGCGCAGAGCGTGGTCCGCGGAGACGAAGGCGTTTCGGCCAAGGAGAGAGCAGAGACCTTCCTTTGCCCCGCGCCGAGGAAGGAGGAGGAGGAGGAAGAGGGAACCGCTGAGCTCCCGGGACCCTCTTTGGACGAGACAACCCCCTCGCCCGCCCTGCGCCGCTTTACGCCCTCTTGCCGATCCGCTCAGCCCCAGAGCCCAGCGAGGCCTTCCGCCTCAAGGCGCAATTCCCAAACTTTGCGCGTACACGCAAACTCCTTCCAGGCTGCGCCCGGCACCGAAGGCCCACGCAGGGTGGGTTCTTAGGCCCCACGCTGCCTCCCGAGTTCCCGGAGGAAGCGCGCGCCCGGCCACCTTCCTGGCCCGAGCTTTCTGACCCCCTCCTTCCTTCCGCCCTGCTCCCTTCCCCCTTACCTGATGCACGAAAACGTCCACGGGGGAATCGAGGGCGATCCCTTCCTTGGTGGTCATAGAGAGGAACCCGAAGCCCATTCGCACGTTGAACCATTTACAGATCCCGGCGCCACGCAACAGCGGCTGGCTTTCCTCGTCCGGCCTGGGCGAATCCCCGCTGGGCTCTTCCTCGCCCGCCTTAGCGCAGCCACCTAGAAACATACACGCGGTTCATCAGTTCGAGGCAGGTCCAGGAAGCCTGCTCCCCTCGCTTTCCTATTGCCGGCGGGCGAGGTGGGGGCGCCCAGCCACGAGACGCCCGCGGGGGGGACCCGGCTTGTCTCTCGGTCAGCCTTCCCGCGGGGAGCCTTAGCCCCGCCATTCCGCGGTTGCCCGGAGAGCAGCTCGGAATTGCAGCCCTGCCGAGGGCAAGATGGATCCTCACAAGTGGTTGGGCGAACAGCCATCCTGAGCCTCGGGTCTGGGGTACTTTGGGGACGGACGGAGGGGAGAGCCCAACCCTAAATCGTCCCCCACGGAAGACCGGGGAGGGAATCCCCTAACCAAGAGACAAACCAGAGGTGGGGGGGGCGGAAATACCGGGAACTCCCTTCGCTCCACCAAATTCCGTAGGGTTTCAGTACATCAAAACCTATTTAGGGCAGTTCCCTTTCGAAACTGGCAACATTGGAGAAGAATGGGGGAGACCGAAGCCAGAGGATAGTTTGGGGGGATGAAGGGGGGAAAAAAACATAATGCTCCTGTCCTGGTGCATTTGGAAATTCTCCTGAAAAGTTGGAAAGGCGTGTGAAGAAATCGAATGTAAAAGAAAGACGGAAGGGGAAAAGAACGCATGCGAGAAAGGGGTTTCCTCCCGAAACCATTTGGAAATCTGTACATGCGCCTTTAAAAAAAACCCAACCCCTCTTTTTAAAAAATAATAAATCTCCAGCTGCCAAATACAGCAAAAAGTTTTCGAGCTCTTTCACCCACCTCCTTTCCTAGAAGAAAAAGCACATGGCAAGCCAAGGAAGAGATTAGACTGCCCCCTCCCTCAAAAAAGTAATAAAAATAAACAACAAAAGGAAGGAACCGAGGTAGAAATGTTAAGTCTTTTAACGGGGGCATTGACTTCTATATTAGAAGAAACCAGAAATATCTGTAGAGCGCAGAGGTTTGGGTTTTTTTTCAAACTAGGATGGACAGAGGTGAAGGCAGGGCGAAAGAAGAAAGAGAAGAGAGCGAGAAAGGCCTACATTTTACAAGAGGGGGAAAAATGGGTAGAAAATTTCACTTAACCTGCAAACTGCTGGTTCGAAACAGACCCCATTCTGCACCCCTGATGGAAATGGTGGATTCTAGCAGAAGCCGCTTCCCCTCCTCTCTGCCAGCCTGCCTCGGAGAGGGTGTCACCGCAGTTCCCCAACCCCCAAAAAAAGAGAGAGGAAGGGGGGGAGAGGACAGGAGCGGGTGGGGGAAGATTCAAAACAAGAGGAGGGACGAAAGAGCCAGCCCAAGGTTTGCTACATCTTCGCGGCAACAATAGCGGTGGGAGGGCCCCGAGGCCTCCTATGGCTTCCCAAATTTCGGAGAGACAATAGAATTCCCCCGACGCCAAACCTTGCGAGCTCTCCCCTCCCCCGCCTCCTCTCCCCCGCCTCCTCTCCCCCCTCCCCCCAATCGCAGCGCTCTTCTCTCTCTGGAGACCAAAAAATGTAACCTTCTGCCGCCCGTCCTGCAGGCTGGAGCGGGGCGGGGGGGAGATCCTGGTTAGTGTCAAAACTTTAACACACACACACCCTAACCCAACATCCCCCCATCCCCTCAACTTTCGCTTTCACAGTTTATCAATCTTGTTGCCTTTGGAGTGTGAGTGGGAGCTCTCTTGAACCCGCCGGAGGGTCACTATCGGGGTTCTTTGGGGTTGGGGTTCATAAGGGGAGAAGCCGGCCATTCCAGCGGGAGCGCGCGCGCGCACTGTTCCCACGTGACAACTGCACCCATCAACTTTAGTCATTCCAAGGGGGGTGTTTTTCCTCAAATTGGTGAATTGGGAGGGAGGGGCGGGTTTACCTGTCGGGGGGAAAACAGAGTGTCTCCTTCCCATCTGGACTTCTTTTGGCTCCTTTCAAGAGACCGGGAGCTTCTAATGCTTGACGCCCAGAGAGGCGCGCGCGCCCATTGCCCGGCTAGCCCGTTGGGTTAGAACCAAATCAGCTGGACCCTTAAACGACCTGTTTAAAAGGAGAGGCCCCTCCCTCTCCTTTCCCGCTTCATTCCTTTCTACTTTAGCAAGTTAAGCCTCTTTCTTAGATGAAGGCTCTTCGCGGCCGGCATGGCCATTCCTTTTGGGAATCTCCTCTGGATGGTTTTGGGAATGGTGGGGGGAGGAGGAGGAAGGCTAGGCTGGTCCCTCGAATTCCTCACCATGTCATCCTCCAACATTTCGGGAGAAAAATAAGATCTCAAGTGATTTTTTTTTTAACCTCCCTTTCTTTTCTTCGGTGGATGAGATAGAATGATTCCCAATTAATCCCGGTGTAATTCTCAAAGTAGGGGGCGAGGGAAGACAGGCGGAATTATTTGGGAGTGTAAATGCATTTTACATTTTGTGTGTGTGTGTGAGATCGATAGATATTTTAAAGTGAAAGAGATCATTAATGGGATTTCCAAGCAAATGCAGGTTGCGGTTGAAAACTTGAAGTCCTGCTTGCTCATTCAGGAAAAATAATTTCCCAAATTTAGGCTTTTTTTATTTTCTTTGCAAAATAGAAAGTTCATTAAAAATAGGTTAAGTCTTTCCACCTCAGACTATAAAGAAGAGATGAAAATGTGTAAGCAGCAAATAATTTTTAGTATGAATGTACCTAATAAAACCTCTACAGCGGGAACGGAAAAAGTCGGATATTATGAGAGGGGAACTCCAATTAATCTAAGCGGGGAATTGGGAAACCAATCCATTATTTTTTACTGAGCTGTTTCTCTCCATGGGAGAAACAAAACAATTTTTAAATAATTTAGACAGAGCGCATGAGAGGTCTAAGGTCCTAAATCAAGCGAAAACACTGAAATGATTGAAGTATTACTTTTTAATATGAAGTTGTGTAATCGCAAATGGTCCTGTTTTACAAGGAAGGGACTGGAATTTATTTTAAAAAATCAGTTGGAATTATAAAATGATATGGAAAGGATATTCGCTGGTTTTCACCTCGGTTAGTTAGCTTGAAAAGTTATCGAAAGGGGACACAATATTGGCTTTTTTTCCAATGAAACCTTGACGGGGCTAACCAAGTTTGTTTACGTTTATTACAGATCTTGGCTTTTCAGGGCACAATCCGGTTTTAATCAAATCCTGGGCGGGAGGGGAGAGGTGGCGAGAGCGATCGGACCACGCTCCTCGGGCTGGGACTTCTTTACAGGCAGGGGCGCAAGTGGACGTATCCTGATGTCTATATTACCTCGCTGCAACTCCAGGGTTGATGGATTGGGGTGGGCGGGGCTCGGTTGCTGCTTAAAAGACAATCGGCTAAAATGAGAGGCGATCAAGGCACCAAAAGGCGATGATCGATGAGGGGGAGGGGGGTAGAAAAGAATCCCTCGAAACGCGTGCATGAGGGGCGGGGGAGGGCGCGCGGGCACATTCTTCGGGGGGCGCGAATTCACGTCTTTCCTCCTCGCGGAGCTCTTAACTGAAACGGTTTGGTTTCTCGCCCTCCCCCAAATTGAGGAAGGGGATTCTGTCTTTAGCTCGCCAGAGCTCTGGAGCTATTTTCGCTCCCTGCGCGCTCCCATCCCCTTTCCATTCCAAACTGACGCATATTTGGCGTTACATATTTTGAGCGGAAATGGCCCATTTGATTATCCTGGAGGGGAAAAGAGCCAAAGGTCTAAGGTTCCTTCTTCCTCATCATCTTCCCCGCCCCCCCCCCCATCTTGGGCCTGCCTATGGAGGGGTTGCAGATGGGGCGGGGAGAGGTCATGCCTGATTTTGTGAGGCATCTTGTCGTGTCTCGGGGCAGAAGGAGAAGGAAGGGTAAGCCTCCCTCCCTTCGCCCCTCCCCCTCCTTTTTGGGGGGCTGGGGGAGATTTCACGGCTGGCCGAGGACAATGGCCGAGTGACCAGTACGAACTCGGGAGGGCAAATACCCTCTCCATTTCCGGTGCTCAGTTCAAACTGGACAATAACAGCCAGCTATTTCCCTGAAGCAAGGCTGCACTCTTTAAAGGGACAGCAACTTCGTCTTGAGAAACTTTCCCATTCACCCTCCTGTCTCTTGTCTTTAGAGTTAACTCAAACGTTGGTAGCAGTGTGGGAGGTAAAAACAAGTTATCAACATGCATAAGTCCCTTTGCGTGTTGGGTGCTTAAAGCAAGTCTCTCGGGGGTTTTAAGTGGGCACCCAAAGCATCAGGCAAAGAGACCAGTATTTGCAAAAGAACCAAAGGGGACATCGACTCGGATGCACCGAATATAAAACTGTTATAATATACTGTTACAAAGTTAGCACAGGTGCCCAAAATCTAGGTATTTGTGTATGACAAATAGAGATGCAGGGTCCTCAGGCACTGAGAGTCATCTAACATCTATTCTACCACAGCTGGTTTACAAATCCAGTACAAATGTGTGGGTTTCTGCATCAAGCTACTCTAAGGAACAAAGTTTTTGAAAAAGCAGGAAATCAGTTAAGATGGGTGGATATATATAAAGTTTTCATACATGTATGTTCTTCATAAAAATAACACACATCCTAGTAAAATGCTACAGCTGCATCTGTATTTCAGATACACTGCTTCTGTTTTAATCTTGCTTTCACTGTTTCTGAAAATGAGATGAGGGCATAATTTTCAGAGGTGTTTAGCACAGAAGGCCTTATCTGTCACCTGTTTGAGACCTAAGAATTCTAAAATATCCACTGCTGTCACTTCATTTTTATGTATTATCTTAAAACAAAACCTTTCTTTTCTCCCTCTTCCTCACACTTACACAAATTTCCATTCAGATTTTTTTTTCTGACTCTAATGTTGTCATCAGAAAATTGATGTCAATTACTTTCATATCTTAAATTAAGTGATCTGAAATGCATTTTTTTTAAAGAACACACATAATTGCAGTTCGTGTTGCTGAAATTTGCAATGTGGGTGGGAGGAAATTTGGGCACATGAGAACAAAATATTAAAATAACCACTGCTTTTAAAGAAGCTTACGAAAGGCTTCTCTATCACATATATATGAATGCAAAAACTTATGGTCTTTCATTATGATCACATGTTCTATTTGCTATCTTATTAACAAAGAACCTCATGTTACACCTTTTTGTGGCTGTGTAAATGTCCATGTAGGCTCCAATGCTATATACTTAATTTGACTGAACTCAGTGGAATTTACATCCTAGAGGATATACATGGAATTGGCTTGCCTGGAGACATTAAGAAAGAAAGGAAAATAGTTCCTTCCCATTAGCACTGGACATAAGGAAGATTACAGTTAAAATGTCCTGGCCTCTAGCACCATCCTACCTTTTTTTCTCATTAAAACTCAGAGATTAATATCAGATCAGTTTCAATGATCACCATATAGACTCCCATCTTTCCCAATCTGCTGCCTAGTAGAGGTGCTGAAAAACTTGATAAAAGCTAGACCAGACTACTTCATCTCTACCAGTAACTAATGGTTAAACAAACAACCTGAGCGGGCTGTTGCCCATTATGGAAGCTTCTGCATCCACATTTTATTCTTCTTTGCTTGGGTCCATTTGACATTCACTTTTTCTCTCTGGGGGTCGCTCTGAAAATAGAAAAGATGCTGCGGGAATTTAAAGGGAAAGCCATTCTCTTGGAAAAGCAATTCACAGAACATGAGTGCTGGCAGTTAAGAAACTCAGTGTTAACTGTGATTGACAGTGTAATGCAATACTCAAAAAATAAACCCTATTTGATTAAATATGGTCAGAGAAGAATGTGTCTTAAACTGCATTTTTATCCCTAATCCTCGAACTATGTCTTGAACTCATGCCATTTTCTGTAGGTCCGCTTGTGTGCGTGTGTATGCTAGAAAGCGAACAGCGTTACATTTTGAGTTAGGCTGGAAAGAAAAAGAATAGATTAAGAAGTCACTCGAAATCTCACGCTCTGTCCAAGGTGCTGATCCGTCCGCTCGATGATGCTCTTGTGCTCTCCAGGGTGCTGAAATATACCATGGTTACACACTGTCCAGAGTCCTGAGAGGGGAATTAAAAGCAGTAAAATGAAACCACAACCAAATCTGTCAAGACTCGCTCTTTTCTTTAGTCATGACTTTTGTTTCCAATATTCCTGTACCCACACTAGTAAAATGATTCAGCTCTTGAAAATAGAAGGGAAAAGGAACAATCTCGGGAAGCAATTTCAGCTTTCTTTGCAAAGCTGAGCGTGTTCTTTTATACCTGTGATGCAATAAAGGGCAAGTGAAATGTATACTCAGTACATATCACAAAGGCTCAATAAAATAATGTATTATCCCCAAACAGGTAATCCACCCCAAATGTCTGGCTTCTGGACAAAAGATAATATACTTGGATGTTTTATATGGAATGTTTTATTTTTTAAAAAAGCTTTGATTGAGTAATATAAAGCATGAGTAAAACATGACATTTATGGATACTATATGCTAACATTTTTAAGGAAAAAGGAGAGATCAAGATCAAAGGTCTAGGTAAAAATTTCCCTAATTGGTGCCTTCCAGGTGTCTTGTATTAAAACTCTAAACCATTATGAGAGATTTTTGGTGTGGGGGTTAAGGCATCAGACTAGAAACTGGGAGACCCTGAGTTCTAGTCCCACCTTAGGCACAAAGCCAGCTGGGTGACCTTGGGCCAGTCCCTCTCTCTCAGCCCTAGGAAGCAGGCAACGGCAAACCACTTCCAAAGCCCCTTGCCAAGAAAACTGCAGGGACTTCTCCAGGCAGTTACCAGGAGTCAACACTGACTCAAAGGCACCCAAAAAAATAAATAAATCCCCATATACAAAAGGCATGAGATTGTGAATACCTTCTCTAAATCTGTGCTTCAGTAGGAAATTGCTTGGTGGTATCATTGTCACTACATAGCAAGAAAAACAGCAATGAAGTACAAACCTCAACTTTTATCATGTAGCATTACAAGTTTAAGGCAGCATGGCATACAAGTAAGTGGGCTACAATTTCTCCAGATGTAGCTAGTAACCATATAAAGGTGGGCAATGAGAGACAGTGCTCAGCACCATCACAAATATCGAGGCTAGTCTGGCATAGTTGCTAAGGTGCTGGACTGTGAATGAGAAGACCCAGACCGAAGTCCACCCTCAGCCTGAAAGCTCACTGGGTGATTCTGAGCCAGTCATTCCCACCCTCAAATTCAACCTACTTCACAGGGTTGTTGTTGAAGAAATGAAAAATGGAGATCCCCGTATAATTTGCCTGGAGCCCCTGAAGAAATTAACTAACACAAACATACTGTTTTTTGATGTTTATTGTTTTACAGTATATCCTTGTTGTACACCACCCAGAGTCATTTTTTGTGAGATGGGTGGCCATATAAATGTGATTGATAAATAAATAAAATAGGCCCTATCGTATCCATTCAGTTGCTCTCTGGAGTAATAGATTAAAATCCTCTAATTGCTATGGCTGTTTTACTGCCACCAAGAAAGGACAGATTTCTCAAACTCAGCAATATCCAACTCTTTAAAATGCACAACAGCCACCATCACAAAAAGAGAAGGGACCGTGAGATAGGCAGATTTCATGCAGATTTTATTAGCTTCACAACAATTTGGTTATTTTATCATTCTCAATTCAGAGAGAAAACGCTATTTAATAAGTTGTTGCTCCAGGGTTTATCTGATGCAAGTGTATCAGAGGGGGGGGGAAATCACTCATCTCCCTCTCCACAATTGGACATGATTAAAATACTTTCCTAATATCCATTCTGTCCACGACAAAAAGTTCTGCTTGCCAGTCAGGTATGGGGGGGTAATATTTGTTTTCTCTACCTTTTCCATTATGGAGCTCAGGACAGCAGCTGTACACCCCAATGGTCTGCGACTGACACAGGCCAAGCAAAATTGCAGCAGCAAAATTTGCTCAAGAAGCTGCTTGAAAAGAATGCTGTATGTTTCAGATACAATCATCCCAATATAAACTCTTTGGGTCTCAAACAGCATCATTTTATGTTAGGTATAACACAGAGAACATTGCCAGTACGGAACAAAACTAGAATATTGCAGGAGTCTACAAATGGCTGGCTGATGCTATTTCAACTCTGATAGTTACTCACTGAGTGCACTGAGGGAGGACTTTATATGTGCTAACTATTTATCCAATAGGAAAAATCCCCACCACAAATAATTACCTGTGAACTGTGGAATTCATCTCAAATTGCTAATGAGAACAGAAAAAGCAGCTGAAAACAAAAGAACAGGCAGGAGCTGCAAATGACTGCAAGATTGCTTTTGAAAAGCATGGATGTTTCAAGAGATTAACTGGTGCTTGAGAAGAGCTACTTGTCTTGTGAATTTACTTTTTTTTTGGTAACATCTAAACAGGGTTTCTCTCTCTCTCTCTCCTTTTTTATCCTGTCCAATTACTTTTTTCTCTTGTTTTGTCTCCATCCAGTTATGTCCCCTTCCCTTCCCAGTACAGTTGCCTCTTATTATTATTCTATGTCCCACTGTTGTTGTTTGCTTTCCTCCTCCTCTGCTTTTTCTGCTGAAGGGAGGCAAGAGGTGAATGTATATATAAAGATGTACTTACGTGTTTTTGTGCCTGAGATGTGTGTGAGAAACAGAATGGTTTCAATGAATTTTATAAACAGGCCAATTATTTTGCAGGCAACTAAGTATAATTAGTAATTACTTTAATTATGAAGTGTTGTTTCTGGCTCTGTCCTTTTCTGGAATGTGGTTTCTGGCTAGGACTCTCATATATGGGATGCAGTGTATTCAGTGTGTTGCCTGGACATATTTATTAAGGAGGGGGAAATTTCCAAGATTGGTTTGAGCTGAACTTGGCAACCTAGATTGACATGGTGGGGAAACAGTGTTGCACAAGATCTTTATGCTGTTTATTTATTTTTCTGTTTTCTTTGAGGGAGGTTGAGAAATCTTCAATTCAAGATTTTCATTTCTGATAAATACAGTCTGCATATCTACCACCCATGTAAAATGTCATATGTGATAATCTCAAGCTAGAAGCCTTAGTGTACCCTATATACCAAATCACTTCAGCAGTATATAAGTCATTCAAGTTACATTTATCTGTATTGAATCCACAAACCTAACTACTATGGCATATTGCTGATTCAACGTCTTTCACTCTCCTACGGGTAGAGTAGATTCTTGCAGAGAGCTTTTACTGCTGTCTCATTTGAGTCTAGAGCTGGGAAAAGAATCCACAGAAACTTTTGATATTCAAATCAAGTCAACCTTTATCAAACCTTTATCTACTTGTCTTTTAAAAGTAGAAGTGGTTTGTTTATTCAATGTTTGTTTACAATGTTTATAAAATACCTGGCCCACTTAATTATAAACAATCTCACTGATCTCCCACTTTTCAGATAAGTTATCAATGTAACTTAAGATACACCACTAAAAGAGTAATTGATCGATTATGTGCCATCAAGTCAGTGTTGACTTTTAGCAACCACACAGATACATAGATTTTCTCCATGATGATCTGTCCCTAACTTGGACTTTCAGATCTTCCAACAGTGCCCCACTGACACTGGTCCATCCACCTTGCTGCTGGTCATCCTCTTTCTTCCATCTTTAACAGCATTAGAGCCTTCTCCATAGACATTAGAGCCTTCTCCAGAGTCTTCACATAATGTGTCCTAAGTAGGATAATTTGAGCCTGGTCATTTGTGCCTTGGGTGAGAACTCTGGGTTGATTTATTTGATGACCCATTTGTTTGTTTTCTTGGCTGTCCATGGTATTCTCAGGAGTCTTCCCAAAATCAAAGCTCAAAAGTGTTCAACCATCTTCCTATCCTGCTGCTTCAAAATCCACCTTTCACTTCCATAAAGTGTCACAGTGCATTGTTTACACTATTCTGATCTTTGTAGATATAGACACATCACAGCTTCTGAATATCTTTTCCAGGGCTTTTATGGCTGCTCTATTAAGTAATAGTCACACATTTATTTATTTAGAAGAGTTGCAGCTGATCTTTCAACTGAATAATCCTCAAGATGGTTCACAACAGACTGCTATGCCTCAGAAAAGTTGAGTTCACACATTGTGTTAAGCCATTATGTGTTTGGTTGGATAATGGCTTAGTGAAATAGATGATCCCAGTTGTGGTTTATAAACAAACCATGGCTTAGCATGATTATGAACCTAGTTACAGGCAGTTTGTGAGGCTTTAGTCACAATCTGTTACCTTTCAGCTCTGCAATCCCAGGGTAGTTCTGGTAGGGAGCATGAAACAAGCTCTTAACAAGTGATGAATGACTCCCGCTTGCTTGACAATCTTCCTGGAAAGTAAGGTAGGCACCTTCTTTCAAGTCTGCAGTCCCTGGTCTTCCAGTGCATTTGCACAAAAAGACTCTGCCTGATCTTGCTCATCCTTTTCCCAACTCAATGTCATTCTGTAAGGGCAAATCTTGGGGAAAGCAAAGGCACCCCTTGCAATTACAAAAAGGTGGGATTTGTCTCCCAAGAAATTCACTCACTGGTCTTTCTGATGTAGCTACTGGCAAGGATGGTAATTAATGACAATTGTAATGAAAAGTTCTGATGTATGATGTGAAGCCTTGTTCATCAAGAGCCCAGGAAGAACTTGAGGACTTGTAATACCATGGCCAGCAGGTCACTTGTGATTTCTGACCCAAGCTCAGTGTGAACTGGCGACCTAGAGGTGAAATTCTCCATCTCTCATTAGCAGGCAACTGACATTCATTTTTCCCAACTAATTCTATACTTCTATCAAGGACCTGGGCTCTGAAGGTGGTGGGGAGAGAAAAATTGCCTCTCTGCGCAAAAGTCATTTTTAAAGTGACTGGATGAGAGACAAAACAGTATTATACTTATTTGCTTTTCTTGTATAGCTGTTTCCACCCAATGGCATTTTCAGACTCCTCCCTACAAAAGACAGACACAGACCTTGAGAAGGACCATTTCAAGAACCAGACAGCTACATGAAGCTTGCAGGGTATGGATGAAGACAAAAGCCTGGAAAAGGTATAAATCAGTGTTTCTCAGTCACAGTTCCACAAGAGGTCACCAGGGGTTCCCTGGGACATCTCAATTTATTTAAAAAAATATTTCAGATTTGGGCAACTTCACATTCAAGAGGTAAGTTTCATTCTTTAGTTTAAGAACACTGTTAATGCATATATACAGGCCTACCTATGAAATGAATATAATAATTTTGTATCTTCTGGCCTGTATTTGAGCCTGAATGTGCAGGGGTTCCCCGAGGCCTGGAAAATATTTCAAGGGTTCCTCCAGGGTCAAAAGGTTGAGAAAGGCTGGGATAGATAAATCCTGGAGAGATGCAGATGAAGTCTGATCTAATATTGTATGGAAGTGGAAGAGCTTTGGAGGGAAACCTTACTTCCCTCTTTCTACGTTAAGCCTGCAGGACACAGCCTGGGTCTAACTCTTTGCAAGGTCACCAAAGCGGTCTTCAACCTGATAACACAAGCTGACTTCTTTGGGTTACTCTTCGTTTTCTCTTACCAGTGATGCTGGACCACAGAGAATCCCCACAAATCTGAATGCAAGAAGGGGCTTTTAGAACCCATAAGAGAGAGTCCTCACAAATAAAGCATCCCTAGCCAAGTGAAGATTATTAGCACTGATGCTTCTTCATACAAAAGTTAACCCTAAGCACACTTAATATATTATGCAAATACAGCTATTGTACCCAGTTTGTAACAAATCTCTTAAAAGTGTGCTATGCAGCCAATGGCTGACATTCTAGAAACATGCTAAACAAAAAAAACTACCTAATCTCATTTTAGTAGAGTCCAACATGTTAAATAAATGTGGGGGGGGGAAGAGGGGATAGTCATGAAAAATTCTTAGAAATTTACCCTTCGTTCCAACTTCAGGAACATCTGATGCCAATTTTTAAGAGCTGAAAACCTTCCATTTGGTTTTCAAAATGATGCTCTGCAACCAGATACCTAAAGCAGAAGTAAACAGAGTTTGGAAACTAAGGTTTGCAAATATTGCTCAGTGCAGCCTAGAAGTTGGAACACTGGATTAGGATTGGGGAAAACAAGGTTTGGATTCTCATTCAGATATAAAACAATCTGGGGAATTTTGCACCAGACATTAACTGAGCTTACACATTTCGTTCTGCCAATTCACACAACATGCCTAAACCAAACAAGCCATGTTATGGTTTTGCAAAGTTTTGCTTTGTAGCAGAGTGAAGGTTGAGCGCTGTTTCATCAGGGCTTTTTTTAAATTTATATGTTTGTCCTTGGACCTCTCATTTTGTGCTTTTTAACTATATGCTGCCCAGAGTTGCTGGGCCAATAAAATGTATGTATAAAGCATAAACTCAGATATACTGTGAATCAAGAAGGGGCATCTCTGAACACCTGTTTAACCCAGAAATGTATAACTGTATAAACAATGTCAGGTTCTAGAAACAGGCCTTTTCAAACAGAAACCACTCCTGGTTTCTTCTGAACATCCTTTCTCAGCAATCCACTTGCCCTAGTTAACTGACCCAGAGCCCAATCTACCTTCTTCCCACTTTGCTCCATGTAAGCCAGCTATGCAAGGTCTTTCTTAGTGGGTTTGAAGTTTGAGGAGAGATTAGGTGAGCACATAAACTTTACTCACATTTCCCAAGAATTTGGTTTTGTCTGAGATTGGATTACATTTATTATTTTACTCTCACAGACACAGTGTACCCTTCAGCCACTCTAGGGATATAAAGACTTAAGCACAGTTATTACGTCAGCAGGAACTGGTGGGACTACAAAGCATGGCTTTTGGAATTCTTTTCCAATCCCTTTAACAGCAGGGGTATATAAGGTGGTGTCTGCATTTTCTTCTGGGTGCATGTTGCATCTGGGTGTGCACTTTCTCTCCGGGGACTAATCAGGGTGTGTGTATGTGTGCTGCCTGTGTGTACATGTGTGTGTCAGCAAGGGTTTAATCCAGGTGGATTCATATGGGTTGCCTTTGTATGTTTTTGTTCTCCCCTTGTGTTGCATCTCTGTCTGTTTTGTGCACTAGGAAGCACAGAGCAGACTGCAGAGATGCTGCTCTGAGTCACGTGACCAGGAGGGAGGAGCTTGGGTTGAAGCAGTCAGCTGCATTCTGAGTCCCTGGGATGCGCTGGGAGAATTGTTGATATCCAGTTCTCCACAGTCCCTAGCTGGATCTTGTGCATTTTCAAACCAAATCTTTCCTCTCCAGTTTTCCCCACCTTAGCCAATTTGGTCCTACTCTGTTCAGCTTTCTGAGCATTCTCCTGCTGATAGACAGTGTGCCGCACCTCATTAGATTTTTTTTTCAACTTTCCATTGGTTTGAAAAGAATAGAAAGCACCTTTGAGGGTACTTGCAGCATCTGCCTTCAGTCAATTTGGAGTGGACAATCTGTGGCCCTAAAATTGGATGCATTCCAGACCCTTTGAGTCCCATTCCCCTTCAGCCCTTCAAAGTAGGCCAGGTGAGGAAATAGACACCATAAGAAAGAATCCACAGAATCTTGAAAGCCTGACAACATTTTATCCCTCTGATATCAAAGAGAGTTAAGGTGTTAAGTTTAAGCTTCTTTCTAATGTTCTCCTCTTTTCCTGGGCTTAAATCAGGTTTTGCTAACCATCACTTTCTTTCTCCAGGGTCATCTGTGTAGTTTTCTATATCCCCCAACCACCAAAAATCATTTGTAACTAAATAAATAAATCATACCTCTGAAACTACTACAGTGGAATTTTTTTTAAAATTTTTTTAAACAATAACTGGACATTAATTCTCCAAAGGGCTTGGCAACAGCTCTCTTATTTTTTAAAAGGTAATATCACCTTTGAATCAAGCTTGACTCCTGGTGATCCATTAATGCATTCATGCTGTTTTCTTGGCAGCAATACAGTATGGAAATTATTTGCCATTGTGTTCTTCTGTGGATTTATTTTGACTTCTTCTAGTCTAGCCTGTAGCCCTGGGATCTCCCAGTAGTTTCCTATCAAAGTACTAACCAAGATCCTCAGTTTTTCAAGATGCAAGGCTAGTTAGATGCTGCTGCTACATCTAGCTTGTCCTGCCTTATTTTACAGGCAGTGGAGAAATAAACTCTCAACAACACACATGGGTAAAAAAAGACTCAGAATTCCAACCTTTCCCCTCAGGTTACGTCACTGCAATCTTTCCAAGCCTCCAGAAGCCCTTTAGGGCTGGGTAGAAAACAGTATTAAAAAGAGCTATAAACTGCCTACAGGAATGTTGCTTGCTTTTGGTTCAAAGCATTTGCATCACACAATTCAGTCAAATGGCTTCTGTGCAGTGTCAGGGATTAATAAAAACAATCTATGGCTGAGTTTGCACATTACCCTAAGCCACAGTTTGCTCAAACATGGCTTTTTGAGTAAATCGTAATTGCCTGGGTTTGTACAATACATAAAGCACATTGGCTGTTTTTGCACCACACACTGTGCTCAAAATAACAAACTATGTGAGAAGAAATTAGCCCCTCATATAGCTGAAAATGTGATAGAGTGAATCAATTGCCATGCAAACACAGCCATTGGGCATCAGCTCCCAGCACCAACCAGGCTGACCTAAGGGTTTATGCTTAAAGAAGAACTGAGCAAAAAGGGAAAAGGTGTTGACAAGATGTTTCCAGAGGCACTTCTGATGAATTACACAGAAGAGTTAATAAGCAAGATGCCATGTGAGCAACCCAGCAAAGCTATTTGCTGGGTTTACTACAAGACATGGTCAAAAATTCTGATTTTAAAATTGTAATGTTAATGTGACAAAAGAAGAAAACTATTGTGTTTATGGGATGTGATATCAATTCTGCTTTAAATTTTAAAATTAATGCAGACTGCAACTTTGTTTGCAGTTGTGACTTTGTAAGGGAAGGGAGGAAAGGAAGTGTACTGGACAAGAGAGAAATAGGCTATTAGTACACAACATGCTTAACTAGGAGTAAGGTACTAAGCTTGATTAGGTGTAACCTTGTTACATTTATTGGTGATAGTGGCGCTTTGAAACTTTGTGTACGCATGTGGAGTTTGCACACTGTATGAATCCAAGTCATTTGGTTAGTTTACACTTCTGTGTGTTGTAAAAACCTACAAAATGGCTTAATTCAGTAACCCCATTGCAAATGTGTTATACTGTACAAATGTGGCCATGAAATATCACATTGTGCACCCATGGTCTTAGGCAAGGTGGGCTGTTGTAGAGCTACTAGATCTGGGCTTCAAAAGTCTTGACGCCATCTAGTGGTTGTCTGTATTTTTGTAGCCCAGATCCTTTCTGGCTCTGAAAAAACGGAAAGAGATAAATATGCCAAGCCTGTCCACTCCAGTGAGGTCATTGTATTGCAATGCTGTCATGCTCCCAGTTGCCCTTAGCCAACCCCTCAAATTAAAAGAGATGTAGCTTCTGACCCCAAGAAGTTGACTGTTCCCACTTAAAGCAAGAATTTCTGATAGTCCTATTTCAAGCACTAGGAAAATGAAGGTTCCTGTGGTCACTTACAACTAATATGTCTACTCTCCTTTACCTGTTTTGGTGAGTGGCCTTCAGGTGTGTCACACAATAGCTGAAAAATGAATGGGAAGGAACTGTAGCTCCAGAGAATAAGCTGCTGTTTCACCAAGCATCTTGGAAAGCTATGTTTGGAATCACTGTTGAAAGGCAGCAACACTACAATTTTAAAAAACAACAATAATTTTGCATCCCTATCTACCTCTAAAGACTTTTCCATTTTTGAAAATGGATTTCTGTACTTCAAATTGCCTGCAAATTTAACAAACAGTATTTCCCAAGCACTTAAGTGTGAGATTTGTCCAAAGTGAAATTGTTTTGCACCCCCTACTGGTCATAAAAAGAAATGTCAAAAAGCCTAACTTCCTAGACGAATTTATTCAGAGGAGAGTCCCATCAGCTTCAAGGAAAGCAGCTTCATAGCTGATGATCCGTTTTACACACCATATTAATGAGGAATAATGTAATTTGTTCATCCTTGGCTCTGCTGTGTGAACCCAACCATTATGATTTGTAACCATGGTTTATGGCTTTGCAGGCTGCATGAATCAAACTTATTACTATTTATTTAATACACCATTATTACATAAGCCATGGCTTGGAATGCTGTGCGAACATGGCCCACGTATCCCTCAACTGTCTACTGGAATGAGAGTCAACTTGTCAGGTGCTTCTTCCCCTTCACATGCTTTCATTATTCCAATCAATAATTGAGATTTTTTTTTAAAGACCTGGTAATGGAGTCTAAGTTTGTTTTCCTCTCCCTTTTGTGTCATATTAGATTTTAAACCTATGATTGTTGTTTAATATTTATTAGATTTATAAGCTATTTTTCTGTTCAGAAAATCTATGAATAGGAACTGTCTGGTTATTAATTTTGTATTTAATTGTTTTGTTTATTCCTCTGAGAAAGCAAAAAGGAAACATTAATAAATATAATTTATTGACTTTTGGGGGCTTTAATCCTTCTGTTTACCTGGAAGCAAGCTTCTTACTTCAGAGTAAAAGTAACTTCAGAGGTTACTTTTCTAGTAAAAATCAGTAGCCTAGGAGCACCTTTTCAGACTAACAAGTCTTATTAAAAGGCATAAGCTTTCATGAGTTGCAGCTGTAGCTTATGCCTTTTGATAAAATGTTTTAGCCTGAGTGGTGCTACCAGACTCTGATTTTTGGCTACAATAGTCTAACAGGTCTCTTCTCCTACAATAGTTAGCCAAGTAATTTAAAAAGTTACTCTGTGCATGCTGACTCAAAATTAAAAGCCATTGACTGAAATGTTTCGGGTAGTGAAGTCAAAAGGGAGTCACAAAAAACTTCCAAAGTGGCAAATATAATTTAATATAAGAACAAAAAATAGCCACCAAACTTCATATACACATTCATGGGATCTGAACTGGCAGTGACTGATCAAGAAAGGGTTGGGGTTGGCACTTATGATCTGCCTCTTTAAATTGTTCCTACTTTTGAAAGTGTAAGCTGCCCAGAGTTGTTTAGTGTTGGCCATCCTCCAAAATGTATTAAATAAATAAATAAACAAATGGGAAGCCATACTTAATTTCACAAAGAAAGCTGGGATATTAACCATCAATAAAGTTAGCAAGTCTTGTGCAATTTGCTTTTGTAAATATGCCAGCATCAGTCTAGGAGAGTGTTTGGCAGCGATCACCCCTGTATATTTCTCAGTCCTGTCCGGGCGATGTTAAAGAAATAGAGTTCTTCCTGTTCCTTTAATGATGGTTGGTTTGCTCAGCGGTCACTTGCTCAAATCATGGCTTCGTTAGAAAGAAGTGGATGGTGACCTTTCTGAAATGGACTTTCTGACCCTTGGTGACCTTTTGCCCTGCTGTTGACAGCCTGTAAATCTTCTGCCCCAGTCCTCCCGTTTCCCCCAGGTATGTGCTGCAACATGAGGAATGGAGGTGTTCATTCTATATCGAACAATGCTTCAAAGTATAACCATGGAGGAGATGCATTCTGTGCTACTTTGGATGATCCCTGGGACTGAGTCACCACCAGCAGTTTAACATCAGTGGTGGATCTTGTCCTAGCTGGATTCGGCCTTGTTGTTGTATGGTGTAGGGAAGCTTCTCTCAAGATAAAGCTTCATAGAACAGAGATGAGTGTCTCTTCCACTCTGCTGTCCAAAGTGGTATGAAGAAAATGAAAGTAACTACATTCTTCCCATTGGTCGCTTATAATATCAGAAAGTAGTCAGACTTGATCGTTTCCTGAGGTATGACAGCTTCATGCTTCAGTGCTTTCTTGGTGGCTCATGGAACACATTGTCCTACCATACAGCAAATTTAGTCCAACTCAGCTCCTGGATATGCTCCATCTACCACAAAATGCTAACAGCAAAATGGTGGAACTCTGCTTTCTTGCTGTCTTGGAACAATCAGGCCTTCTCTCCCTGACTCTCTACCCTGAACTTCTGCTATGGATGAAACTTGCATTTTTACTATAAAAGCAGCAGCCCATTTCCCAGAGTACAGGCTGGGACACCCTCTTCCTCTGGGAACCAGTTGCATCTATAGTCAGACAGAAGTTGAGATCTTAGGGTTGCTGCTTTGATAGCTGCTGCCAACTTCTCAGTGTCCTTGGATTCTTATCCCCATTGGTCCAGCATGACTTGAGGATGGATAAGAATGGCAGAGATGGTCATGTGGCAGAGCTCATCAAAACAGGACTTAGAGCAGAAAACATAGGATCATTGAAGAGAAAGTGGAGAAGAGTGTATCTTAAAGCTTGCTTATATACACTCGCATAAATTTTATTGAGTCTAGAAAGCTGGTTTGGTGTAGTGGTTAAGGCATCAGGCTAGAAACTGGGAGACCATGAGTTCTAGTCCTGCTGAGGTACAAAGGTGCTACCTCAATCTCTCTTTCTTGGCCCTAGGAAGGAGGCAGTGGCAAACCACTTCTGAAAATCTTGCCAAGAAAACTGCAGGGATTCATCTAGACAGTTACCAGGAGTCAAAGCTGACTCAAAGGCACAAACAAACAAACAGGACTGTCTTAAAACCAGTAACCAGTCATTAAAGACAGAATTATGCTTAACTGCTTGAACAAATCAAAGATTAGTTACAAATTAATAAAACTCAGCCAAGATCAGTAACACATTATAATGACAATTGCATGTGCCTCCTCTAATTTACTTATATGGTGTTATTTTTTTATTATTAATACATTTTTATTGGGTTTTTATTATATTTTAACATGCTCTTCGGAATCTGATGTGGAACATAATAAATTTATTTTTGATATTATTTTTGTAATTATAATTGTGTTTATTAATAATTATATATCAGAAAGGTATCATCCTGCACATCGGTTTTTGTTGCTGCTGCTGCTACAGATCTTTATTTCATATTATCGTATAAGTATTATAAGTATATTGTATAATACTTCGTATAAGTATTATCGCCTGAGAAAACAAATGGACTTCAATTACTACCTGCCGGGTAGAAAAACTTGCAGATGTGCAATACGTTGTTGGTTTCAACCTGGATGAATTGCTGGATTTTAAATGTTATCATGTGCTGTATCATTTTGAATAAGCCCTTTCAAAAAAGTCATTGTATATAATGCTACACATCAATAACGTGCTTCATAAGAGTGAAGCCTTTACTGGTAAGCAAACTAACTTCATCATGGCCCTTGATTCCTCCTGAGGCTTCAGGGTGTGGAGAAACACTTTTGAGGATCCCTGCCTGGAAAACGAAAGGCCTCTGAGAAAGTACAGTTGGCCATCCATGATCTGGCAGACTCCAGATCTACCATGCTAAAAACCTCTACGGCTGTCATCATCAGCTCCACAACTTAGCTTTATTCAGCTCCACAGAAACTTTAAACTCTGGGCCCCTCATCGTTGGCGTGCAGTTCCAGGCTGCTGTCTTCCCCCGCTGCTCTTTATTTGCACATCAATGACCTTTGCCTAGGGGCAAAAATCAATATTGGAGGTCAGGGTCTAGCACTCCCCCACCTCCCGGGGTCCCTCAGTGACCAGTGCACTGGTCAGTATCTATAATGATTCTCAGGAAGTGATTGAGGAGCTGTCAGGCAGCTGTCCACTCCAATCACAGAGGATATGGCTTGCTCTGGATATATTGATTCAGCAAAGGCAGAGGCATGTTTCCACAGAATCTCCTAAATGTAGCACTCAGTTACTATTTTAGCCCCAAACTTACAGTATGGAATATAATTAATTCAGATATTATTTCCCCCATTTGGCTATTTAACATTATATATCTATCTATCTGACTGACTGTGGGGAAGATGGAAGGAAAGCCATCATCCCTTAGATAGAAAACTGGTCTTACATACGTATTCATATCATGCTATACCGTTTCATTAGGCCAGTATACTAACAATAGGGAAAACATGACTTACTCTGTTCACGCAACACTTCATCAGGTCAAGTAAAAACTTAGCAGTTGCATTCATATAATATGTTCATATCCAGAACATAGGTTAATTCAGCCACCAGATGGTATTGTGTAAATGCAGCCATATGCCTTAAGATATCCATATCTAAAATACAGTCACCTACAAGTGCTAAATGCTTGTCACCATTTGGCTGATTTGCAGGATGCTTACCTTTGGCTTATAAAGTTATTTCTCTTGCTACATAAAAAAGGGAAGGACATTCTCAAAGGCCACAGGTCAGTCTTTTTTTATAACATTTTAAAGTGTGATACAGTGAAATCAGATGTCAAAGCAGAGCTGGGATTTACAACTTTTGCTTTCCCTTTTCATTTTAGGGTATTAAGGCTACCCAAATGCTTGGCCATCTTCCCCCACCCTGCCCTTTTTGTTGCTGTTTGTTTGGAAAAGCAGCAGGAAATTGAGTTTCTGCCTTTCACAGTTTACTGCTGAAATTCAGCAGGGTGATCTCCAGAGGTTTCAGCAATTGCAAGAAAGAGGCTTGTAATCCATGGGTCACAGATTACCTATTCCTACTATAAAGGACCTCCAGATAACAACAAAAAACCAGCCAAGCTTGATCAGATCATGGTTTCATCTACTTGGGGAGCTGAAATCCACTGCAAGCCAGTCAGATGGTTTGCAGTGACAGACAGCTCTTAGAACATTATGCAGCTGTTCTTTTTCTCCTTAAAAGACATATTGTATGTATATGTAGAAAAATATATGAAGATTACAGAAATAGAAGGTGGTGAAATATGGAACTCCAAAAATCTAACCACCTAAGGAAAGCTTAATTTGAAGCCCTCAATAGCTGGGATTTCACATTGGACTAAGTTATGGTTTGTTTAACTATGGTTATTGTCCAAGTTATACCTGATTGGATCCACATATATGCTAAGCCAAATTACAATTCTTCAGTGTCTCCAGGTAACCTTTCTAATATTTTCTCCTTTGTCTGGCAAATTTGGGAGCTGCATAGAAGCTTTTATTTGAATCCCAGTACCGGCAGCAGTAGCAAAAAACAAACCTAAGAAAAACAGAATTAAAAAATTAAGTATAATAATAAAGATTCCCTCAATTTGATTCCTGGTCACCACAAGGACCCAGCCATGTGGCTACCATGGCAACCATAGGGTAGTCATCTGCCAATACAATCAATACAAACAAAATCAAGACAAAAATAATTTTAAAAAGCTGTTTAATACAAGCAGGCAGATACAGTATAGTAAGCAACCATAAAATTATTCTTCATGTAGAGCAAATGACTTTTTTCCAAATAGAAACCAAAGATTTGTTTGAACCAAGCTTTTCCTCTGATGACTGAGTGAAAATGTCCATGTAGTTTTCTTGGCAACATTATGGAAGTGGTTAACCATTGCCTTCTTTGGCTGTGTTGCTTCAGGTTCCAATCCTATAGCCCTGGCATTTCCTGCGAGTTAACCATCCATTAACTAACTAATCCTGCTTAAGATTTTTTTGAGAACAACAATGGATAGCAAAATGTCACCACAGGGGTGTCCATAGGGTGTGGTCAAAAAAGTCAAGATGATGGCCACAACGATATGACCAACTACCTTTTATGTGCATCGCACAAAAACAGGGCAGAGCTTCAACTGCACTGTCATGGCAGCCATCTTGATTTTTTTCACCATGCCCTGAGGATATCCCTGCCACCTGCTGTGACATAAAAATTAAAATAGGCCACCAAATCTAATAAATTCTAAAACGGATAAAACATTTTATTCTTTTTAACCAATAGATGGCACCAAAAGTAAAAGTACTACAATACAGCACTTACACTGTAAATAAAAGAAGCTACTTATTTGAATTAGAGCTACTAATATGTGAGCTAAAGGAAGAGAAACAGCAATATAACCAGTTCTGCAACCTGGGTAAGATGATGCTCAGGGTTGCCATAAGGATAGGACTTGGGGGCAGATCCTCACAGGCTCAGACAGCAGGAAAGAACCAGAGGGTGTCCAAATGAAGTAGCACTCACTATGCCAGGTGAAGAATGCTCTGAAGCCTTAAAAGCATGGACCATTCCAAATGGACAACTCAGCCTGTGATTCACTTAGCCAAACAAAGCCTTGATTGGTCACTGAGAAACGTCAGATTGCAGTGAGATAGAAATGTAATACAGCAATTAGATAGATAGATAGATAGATAGATAGATAGATAGATAGATAGATAGATAGATAGATAGACAGACTTGATTTTGTGTAATGACATAAATTTCCTGGGGCATTCACAAATGATTGTGGCTTCCCAGGGGAATTGCAGTGCCTTTTGTTCATTCAGTTTCTTTGGTAACTCAAACACGGAGAATAATTGTTGTTGGGTGTTGGTGAACGGTGGCATATCACCCAAAACATTGTGGCGTGTCACCTTTGACATGCATGTCATAGATTCGCCATCACTGCTCTAAAGCAAGATAAAATAACCACAAATTGTACACCAATCTACCTATAAAACTTGAGGTGGAAGCAGGATTTGGATGATGGGTTTATTGGCCCACACTGTTTGGTAAAAAGCTGCACTGGTGGCAGGAGGCCAAGCAGCAGTTTGCACAGTTTAGGGAGCTGGGTTTTTTTTTTTTTTGAGCTGTTGCAACTTTGCAAAGCAAGGCCACAGTGAGATACCAGCCCACCACAACTAACTTTGTCCTGTTACCATCACACATCTGGTTCTTGATCTTCATCTGCAACCTGCATCTCCTTTCTTGATCAGTTCATGCTCTAAGGTGTTAACAGAGCAGGGAAAATCAAAAGGTAAATTGATTAGGAAAAAAACAACAAAGATAAATATCTGTTCTGAAACTTCACACTTACAACAAGAAAGGAAGCTTCAGGCACTTCAGAGGCAGTTACACCCACTCAAAAATAGAAAAATAAAAGATCAGCCCCTGAACAGAATGGACAGACAAGGGATGTGATTTTCATCTATGCTCACACAACCTAATTAACCTGAACTAATCTGTTTTGGGGGTTAGTACAATATATTGAACCTAAGCTATTTACTTTGGCTGGGTTCATACATGCTAAGTCACCAAAAACCTAACCAAGGTTAAAAGCTTTGCATGTGGCATAAGTTCAGCTGCTAGATTTGTAAGTGATCTGGTTAAACATGCTGAGTGAATATCATTATTAAGACAGACAGATTTTTATAAATTATTATTTAGTCTTACAAACTCAAAACTGACTTGAAAGACAAACTGAGAGGCAGAAAGTAGGGGTGTCCAATACTTCACATTTGCAGGGGGAAAAGGTACCATACTTAATAGTATGAGTGATCCTATTGGTAGCATCTGCCAACAACTCTTTAACCCATATGCATCTTTTCCCAGACTCTGCCAAATCTCAACAGCATGGATAGACAGACAGACATTTCAGCTTGGTGACAGTACCTAGTTGATTTTGAAAAGTTAAGCAGTGCTATGCCTGGTTAGTACTTGGATGGCAGACTCCCCAGGAAAGCTCAGGTCTGTAGGCTACACTGGGAAGCAAAAAACACCTTAAAAGTAACAGTTCTGCATCATTACCAAGAAAATTACATGAGTATGTCCATGGAGTTACTGGGAGTGACTTGACTTACACACACACGTGTGTGTGTATGACCACCCAAGTAATAAAAACAAAAACATGATGACATAAAACCCTTCGTCAGCAGAAGCAGCAGGAAACTGGTAACCATTCACTGGTAACCAAACCATAATACACAGCTGGCAAAACCCAGTTCTCTTTCCCAGTTTCAGTCAACCTTACATGCAGCAGAGGACTAGCCGTTTCTCAAGAAATGGCCAATCCAGTTTTTTAGACAGAGGTCTGCTGCTAGAGCAATAAACCTATTTTTAAAAAAAATAAATCTAACCTTTCAAAATTGTGCTAAACTGATGTGTAGAATGAGCCCACGTAAAACCTGACATGCCATTAGGAAAGTGCTGGTCAGGCGTTCTGTGGGCAGCCACCCCTGCAGGATCCTGGTGTCTGGTCTCTTTTACAGCCAAAGCCAAAACCACCACGGGAGACAGTGCCCAGAGACTGGAGAAAAATGGGTATGTCCAGAGCAACCTAAACTGGCTAATAGGAGTTGAGTAGATCCTAGCCTTTGTCCATATCATTGACTACATTGTTAATGATATATCTTTAACCATGCCCACAGCAAAAATGGTACTTCAGCTGTTTTAAAGAGCTAAAGGCAACTTTAAGATGCCTCAGCTGTGGGCTGGGTATGAGACAAAGGTAATGTCAGAAAGACACATCATATAAAAATGGTTACTGGAACACTTTTCTGCTACAGTTAGGTAAAGGAGGACAAACCTGTACTCACATGCAAGCTCACTCTCTCTCTTGCTATCACTCTCCATGCATGCACACAAGTGAGCACACACACACATAGAGTGCCAGAACTGATCCTCCAAGATTGCTACTTGCTTCTCTGGGATGCTGGAAGAAATGTAAGAGTTGTCTTCCGCTATGGCATGTAGCTTGCCCACCTCATCAGAACATGAAAGATCATCCACGGTGGTTTCTGCATTGTCCCCTGAGCTTCTAAAGGCCTCTATTTTGCCATTTTCCAATGGAAAGATACTGCCTTCCCTAGTGAGGCACTCTTCAGATGTGGTAGAGGAGCAACTACTGGCAGTCCTAACACGGTTAGAAGTCACTGGGTTGGAGAAAGCTAATTTAGGGCAAGTTTTTTCCTCCCTTCCTTTTAGCTGCAGCAGTACAGCCTCACTTTGTTACATTCTACTTCATGCCTCCTTAGCTTCTAGGATCCCTTTTTCTTCCTCCAACTTAAAAAAAAAAGAGGCAAGTCCTTGTTGAGCCTTCTGTAGGACTGTGTTGGCATCTTATTGTGTTTGTCACTGACTATAGAAAAAACGAGCTTAGAATGCATGAGAAGGGCTGCTACCCAACTGCAGGTTTTCTATAGAAGGTGGCAAGTGTACAAAAAAAAATTGATGGTAGGAACTGTAGAAGCTTGCCTCTGTGCACATTCGCTTGCAAAATTTTGCTTGCATTTCTGATCTTTCCATACAACACTATTCTGCTCTGAATTACTGTGGTTTCTCACTGTGGGTTCTCTTGCTGCTGGGAGTGCTTTACTTCGCTTTTCCTGTAATGTGATGTGGCTGTGGGCAAGGGCACTGAGGATAGAGATTAAGGGTAGTGGAAGGAAACAATTGATAAAGATAGAATATGCTGTTTATGAGAAAAGGGCAGGGACCCTTCTCCTCCCTTGTGCTGTTAAAAAGTTCCCTGGCGGGGACTCAGTCCCAGCCCTTGAAAAAAAAAAGGGTACAGATTTTCTAGTGCAGAATTTCTGCACTGTGGAAAACTTCTACTGGATTTCTGCCTTTTTCCTTGCTAATAAAACTGCAAAATGTCTCTTAGATAAACTTTCCACCTGGAATCCAACTTCAGAGTGAGTTTTTCAAAAGGATTCATTGCCACCGCTCCTTCATTCCATGGCTGATTTACGCATCATAGCAGCAACCCAATTTGGGCAGCTTTAGAAAGAAAGTAGACTATACATTACCATTCACACAAAATATTAAGCCACAACCAAGAGCTGACAACCACACAGCTCACAAGCAGCATACATTTCTTAACACCCCATTGAACATTCAGCAGCAAAATGGCTAATATTCAGTGGTACATTTGGGGCATCTGTTCTTTTTCCAGATAAGGGTGGGAATAGCAGTAGGCAATATCTTGGAGGCAAATGTTTCTTCTTTCCACCTCTAACTTCCCCATGACATAAAAAAGGCCCAAATTATGCCACTGGAAAACAGCCATTCTGGAGGTGTTTTAAGAGTAGATATACAAGAGGCTTCCCCAGTCAAACCTGGGCTGAAAAAAACAGCTTCATCCATTTCAGTGGAATCACTGCATCACCAAAAGGCCAAGGGATATCTCCCAGCTGGTCACTGGGAGGTATCTGAGCAAATTACAAGCCTGCAGTCAACCACAAATGCCACTCCTGCCATAAATCATGAGTTACAAAATGTAATGGCTGAACTGAGTTCACATAATCTGCTATATCAAAATAATCCTAATTTATGGAATATTTTCCAAAAATTCCAAAGATGTAAATAAAGGGATCAGCCCTTTATCTGTATGAATTAGGTTGCAGTCTGGAATGTTTGGTTCCTGGTGTACATGCTTATAGTTTGGAAGGTTTGGATTTTAAATTTAACCATTATGTATTAATTTTAGCACAAGTTTTGGATCTGGGGAGCTGTTTGTTACTCAGAGTCAATTAATTGCAATGGCCTATAAGCCCTGCACAAACAAATGCTTATGGGGTTTTTGAGGGACCAAAACGTATTCTTGGAAATAAAGTAGATTCTAGAAGACCACAGCTTTTTCTATAGCATACTGGGTTTTCACTGATTCTTTTAACAAATTGAAATTATGCAGTCAGGTAAGATAGCAAACCTAACATTCACTAAAGAGGGATGACTTGAATTTACGGGCTTCAGTAAGATATAAAAATCACCCAACAGAAAGGTTCTGTTTAGCCTTCCTTCTCATTTCCAGTTCCTATAGAAGATTAGATTGTGTTGATCAGTCTAATACTAACATAAAGATCTGGGTGCATTAATGAAAAACATTTGCCAAGTTTATTTTCTTAATGAAATTGTGATTCTAGCAAGGTCTGGAATGAGCTAGGTGAAAGTGGACAGTTCCGTAAAATCATTTACCAGATGATGGAATCATCATCATCTGTTGTTTGGAAGAAAGGGAGATTGCCTTCTGCCTTCCCCTTCTATGATCTGGCTTGAAGGAAACTTCTTTTGGTGATGGCTGGAAAAATCTAATATTCATGACAAAGTATATAAAGTTAGATACAGGTAGTCCTCAGTTAATGACCACTCATTCAGCAACTGTTCAAAGTTATGATGGTGCTGAACAAAGAAACTTATGACTGGTCCTCAAAGTTGTGGCTGTCACAGCGTCCCCAGGGTCACGTGATCGAGATTCGGGCACTTGGCAGCTGGCACACATTTACAACAGTCACAGCATCCCGTGATCACATGGTCACCATTTGCGACCTTCACAGCTGGCTTCCAACAAGCAAAGTCAGTGGGGAAGCTAGCAGGAGATCCTGTCCTAACAACCAGGAAACACACTGAGACAATGAACTGGTCTCTAATATTTATTGCTAGTACTTAACAGGAATCCTAACAAACTGAAGAAGCGTGGGAAAAACCCAGACATATAAACCCCAAAGGTTAAGGCGGTCCCGATCTGTGTCTCTTTGAATGGCTGAACAATTCATCAGTGCTACGCATGCGCTTGACAGTCTGGATGGGAGCCCCCTGCTCGCCATCCTTACTCATGACAGATCCCATGACATCTTGCTTAACAACTGCAGCTGATTCACTTAATGGCTGCACATAAGTTGGTGTGGTCACGTGATTTTCTGCTTTATAACAGTTAATAATTATACAGATTGTCTGTGACTTACTACCATTCATTTAGTAACCGTTCAAAGTTACAATGGCACTGAAAAAAGTGACGACCAATCCTTGCACTTACAACCATCACAGCATCCCTGCGATCATGTGATCAAAATTCAGGCACTTGGCAACCAGCATGTATTTATGAGTTGCAGCAACCCAGGGTCACTGATCACCATTTGCGACTTTCCCAGCCAGCACCCAACAAGCAAAGTCAATAGGGGAAGCCAGATTCGTTTAACAACCATGGCAGAAAAGATTGTAAAAGTGGGTGTGCCTCACTTAATGACCACCTCGCTTAGCAACAGAAGTGCCAGTCTAAACTGTGGTCGTAAATCAAGGACTACCTGTAACTGAGAAAGGAATTTTAACTGGTGCTTCAAGAAGTACATGATAAACCATCAATGGTATGATAAACCCCAGCCTTTTATTTCCTATTGTGAACCTAAGGACCAAAGAATCTGACCAGTAGAGTGACACAAAACACAACTAACTATCCAGTTGGGAAGCGTAGGCTCAGGCTCAACAGCTACTGTTGTTTGGGGAATTCTGAGGGTTTTAGAGCCAATGCATCTGGTTAAGGAAGGCCATGATATGGACTCACTTTTTAGAATCTGGTGAACAAATTAAGATTCCAAGATTGTATGTAGTCCCATTTCTTTTCTTTTTTTTTTGCAATCCTTAGAACCTTTCCAAAAATCATCTGCAGTTTTTTGCCATGTTGAGGTAAGAAGCACACAAAAAATGAAACATAAGCTCAAAAATAGACCAGAGAGGGTTCTTTTAGGAAAAAAAATCTTGAAAAACTTTGAAAAAAAAGAAACTTCTTAAAACTTCATAAAATCTTATTAAAAATTCTTTTAAAAGGACACTTAAAAACATTAAAAAAGAAAGTCAAGCCTACCTACCTGACATTTTCCTATCCTATTTTCCTCCATGAGTTTGTGTCCTTATTCCTCAAAAACATTACAAATGGTCCACCTTCCATCAAAACTTGCCACTTCTACTCTAGATATTAATATATATTTCAGTTTCTTCAAAATGCATGGCAAGCATTTGCAGGTATACTTGCTCTTTCTGACAAACAGAACACTGAATTTCTATCCTAAAGTAGAGGTTCTGCCCCAAAACGTGCTCACTTTCCAAGAAAAAGTTCTCTATTTAATAGGGCATCCACACTTCAAAAAATATTTGGAAGCACTTCTGACTTGGTGCAAGCGCAGTACCTCCCTGGTATTCATTAAAGCAGTCTGCTTTTGTTTTTCCAGGCTTCACTGGGAAGCCGAAAAAGATGCTGCAGCTTTAAGGATTAAACTTATTAAAATCAATCCTTCTCCTAAGAAGCAGCACCTTTAAAAAAGGTCAGACTACTTTAATGAATAGCAGAAAAATGGGGTGCTTGCCCTTGCCTGAGATCCAACATACTATTTCAAAATAATTTCTGGAGTGTATACAGCCTTAGCATTTAAAGGACAAGTATTTGTGGTGCGAGGAACCTGTGGCTTGTTAGATGTTGCCAAACTACAGGTCCCAGCTTGTACCCTAATTGGCCATATTTCTTAAGGCTGCTGTGAGCTGTAGTTCATCCATGTCCAGAGCGTCTCCATCCCTGCATTCTGAAGGGCTGCATAGTCCAAGTCAGAGTTAAAGGGAAAGAGAGCAGGCTTCTGCAAGTCTATTCTGAACTTACAGAGTCAACACTAGACTTACAGGTCATCTGGCCAGTTTTCCCTGCTGTGGTGAAATTAAATATATTTGTATTAAAATTATTATTTTAATTTGCATTAACTTAATTATAGGTATTAACTAAGGACATGCAAATTGTATACACATTTGCACATTCTCTCTCTCTTTTTTGCAATTATCGGAAAGGCAGGCCTTGGTTAAAATGAAGGATGGGATCTTCAGGCATTTGCAAGGATTTTCTGCAGTCGCAGGTCCTAATGCTGCTGCTAATGTTTTCCCTACCCTTATAAATAAATAAATCTGGCCCTGCACTAGCCTAGGCAGCTAAACCTTACTGCCATGTGAATCTTTGGAATACTCTTGAGAGAGCATCACTCTAAGGCACTGTGGGAAATAGTAATTGTATCTACTGTAGATTCAATCATCTGGCATGTAAATTAAAATCTAAGGAAAAGAAAAACAAAAAGCCAAATACAAAAAAGGTTGTTTGATAAAACCATGGAAATACAGTAAATATAACATCTGATAAAATTTATATTGCCTGTGGAACAATTGCCTTCTTCCAAAAAGACAGTTAATTACTTCTTTGAGTTGAGTTTCACTCCTGGTGACTTATGGACATGTTCCTGTTGTTTTCTTGCAACAAGAGAAAAACAGTTTGCCATTCCTTTTTTCCTGGATGGTTTTTCAACTTCACAATCTAGCCTACAAACCCTGGGATATTCTGGCAGTCTCCAACCAAGTACTAACCAAGTACTAACCAATGACTCCTACCCTTCCAGCTTTTTTCAAGATCAGCTGAGAGAAGCTACATGCTGCCACCTGCTGCAGCTAGAAAAAGAAAGTCTTGGCAGGAAGATACTGGTTCAAAGAGATATTGTAGGGCTATCAGTGAACAGTAATGGGACTTGCTGAAAAGGACCTTCTTTTCTACTTATATTATTGTCCATAATGTTCTACTTGGAAGAATTAATCAGGCTAGCTTCTGTAGAAAGGGGGCTGCACAATTGCAGTGCTGCTGTGAAAAAGCTTACAATCGAATAATCTTACTCTGGTAAAGGAGATATTTAAAAAGCAGTTTCAGCAAAAGTTAGATACAGCAAAGCAACTTTAAAACAAGGTTGTTTGGATAATTGTATCACCACTTAGGTAAAGGTAAAGGTTTCCCTTGACGTAAAGTCCAGTCGAGTCCGACTCTAGGGGGCGCTGCTCATCTCCGTTTCTAAGCCTTGGAGCCGGCGTTGTCATAGACACTTCCGGGTCATGTGGCCAGCATGACGACATGGAACGCTGTTACCTTCCCGCCGAAGCGGTACCTATTGATCTACTCACATTTGCATGTTTTCGAACTGCTAGGTGAGCAGGAGCTGGGATTAACAACGGGAGCTCACCCCGCCGCGCGGTTTCGAACCGCCGACCTTCCGATCGACAGCTCAGCGGTTTAACCCGCAGTGCCACCGCGTCCCTCTGTATCACCACTTAATTACAGCTTTAAAGCTAAATACCTGCACTTTGATGAATTGGACCACCATTCATTAGCTGCCTAGTCTACCCTCTTAGCCTTTTGTCTAAGATCAAGTGTATATAGAGCTAGTCCTGATTTAGCAATTGCCTCGTTTAGTGACCATTCACAGTTACGACAGTGATAAAAAAGTAACTTTGCAACCAATCTCACATTTACAATCTTTGCAGGTCTGTAAAACAAGGAAAAGCTGAAGTAAGATTGTAAGCACAATTGCTGTTTCACTTACAGACTGCTTTGCTTAATGACTGAGTTGCTGGTCCCAGTTGTGGTCGCTAAATGTATATGGCCTGTAGTAAGATCATGACTACCCCTTCTCTCCAGCTATGTGTTGCAGCTGCTGAAGAACTTGAAAGGACTGGTCTTTGATATGGCTGCATTCCCATCACTGCCTAGCCAGTTCTTGGTAATACAAGTAGTCCTTGGTTAACAACCACTCATTCAGTGACCATTTGAAGTTATGACAGTGCTGAATAAGGAGACTTACAATTGGTCCTCAAAGTTGTAGCCATCACAACATCCCCACAGTCACCTGATTGCAATTTGGGCGTTTGGCGACTGGCCTGCATTTACAACAGTGTAGTGTCCTGCGGTCATGTGATCACCATTTGCAACCTTCACAGCCAGCTTCTGACAAGCAAAGTCAATGGGGAAGGAGGTTGCAAATCATGGTCACGTTGCTCTCGCTTAACAATCGTGCGTGATTTGCTTAACAACCGCAACTGGAACTGCCAATACTGCTATTGTAAGTTGGCACTGGCACATGATTTTCCTTTTTACTTTCTGCATCACTTAGCGATGGAGTTGCCAGTCCCAATTATGGTAGTTAACCAAGGACTACCTGTACATATCAGATCTGCACATTCATCTGCAATCATGTAATGGATGGACACAGTCTTATTCCTCACAGACTTGGAAAGGGTGGTGTGGTTTCTCTCAAGATGGGAAACTTCATTTTTGCTGAAGATTAGTGTCATTCTTCTAACCAGTTCTTACCTGGAAAAAAGTTTCTCCAATTCAGATGAAGTTGACTATTGCAAGGCTAAACCACAAGGGTGCAGGTCTCAACTCCCAAAATATTACACCCAGTAATGAGTAGGAAATAAGCTTTTTCCTTGCCAGATGGGTTTTTAAAAAGAGTGACATATGGAAGACAAATATTGGGAGTAGTAAGGAGGACCACTGCAAGAGGATCAGGGACCCCTAGAAAGTACAGTATATTGCCTTGGGGTCCCAAATGCACCACTGAAATTGATCAATATTGTAATGTCCCCTCCCCTTAACACACAACTCAGAAGGAGTATGAGGTCATTCCTCAACTTGAGATCCTTAATATGAAATCTAGTCTTATGCCATAATCTAAAATCACATCTGTTGGTTTCCTATATGTCTCAAACAAAAGCTTTATACAAAAGGTAATAAAGCCAGGTTTTGTTTTTAATGTTTTGATTGGCTTAATTCAGCAGTCCAGTTCTATTAAGTTTAATGGGGCTTATTCCCCAGAAAATGTGTTTCTAGCACAAAATTATTTGCAGATGATAACCCTCAAAGGCTTAAGACAGTTTTCCCCAACCTGGTACCATCAAGAAATGTGTTTCAATTCCCTTAATCCCTATCTTGTATGTCAATGGAGAGCACTAAGATAGGAAGATTGACTCAGAGTCCAAACAGTACTTTCTCTACAAATTGAGGAATCTTTCAGACACAATACTTAGCTAGGTGGCAGCATTTAGCCAAACTTGGCTGATCTCAAAAAACTGAACAGAGGCAGACTTAGTTAGCACTTGGATAGGAGACCACCATGATATCTAGAGCAGTAAGGTTGACTGTGAAGTTGCAAAAACATCCCAAAAGAAAGCAGTGGCAAACTACCTCTGTAATGCTGTTAAGAAAACTGCATGAACATATCCAGAAACTGATAACTGCAGGAGATTTTACCCTTACATTTAGCAAAACACCCATCAGAAGCTTGTTTAGCGTTAAGGAAAAGAGAGTAATTGTTTTCACTGGGGCTTAGCAATAAATAACAGTTTCCCAGGCCTGAACCCCTTATTCAGCTCATGACTTGGCAGAAGACTCAGATACAACTCAGCTTTGCTAGAACCATTATTGCATGTAAGAATGAAGCCTTAAAATAGCAGTTGACTACCTGCTGCATAGCAAAAATGCCAGACCCCTGTATATATATCCATGCTCCAGAGTTTAAGTCCTCCACCTTTTTTTCTCACCTTTCCAGGTTAAAGGAATTCTTGGAGGTTGACCATCTTTACCTTGGGAACTGCTGGTTCTCGCTTTGCCACCTTCTGCCTTTATATCAGTTATGTTTCTCTGATACAATTACACATGATGAACAATCACAAATTTTTCCTCAGGCTGCTTTGAACTGTTTTACTCTTGGATATAGATTCTAAAGATTCCCTTGAACTGAGTTGAACTCCTAGCGATTACATGGACATGACCATTGTGTTTTCTTGGCAATAAAATGGAAATGGTTTGCCATTGCCTCTCCCAGGGTTTTTTTAAACTCCCCAGTCTAACCACTGACATTTCCTGGTGGTCTCCTATTCAACTACTAACCAACTACTAACAGGTGTTTGAATTTTATTTGACAGTATTTTTTTAGGAATGGAAGTTGCTGTCTCGTATTATTGATACCACTGGTTATTTTTCACATTGGTTCTTGGCATTTGTTTTCAGAATAGGTCAGAGCTTGGGTTGAATTCTTAAGCTGAAATCCTGAGAAGAAAGTGTGTGGAAAGTACCCTTAGGCATGTACAGAATGTCTTTTGATCACTGAGTCATCAGAGGCAACTGTTATCTCTTCTGTGTTGCTTGGGATAAAAGGTTTTTATGTCACAAAGTGAAACTTTTTCCTCCACACTATGAACCCTGGCACCTCTTCTTTTAGAAATTAAGCACCCACAAAGAGTGTTTTTAGTCTCATTCTCTTCCTCCTCCTTGTGGTATAGGTTGTTTTAACTTTCCTCCCCACCTGAAGTGAAAACCAAAGAATAAAGGACATTTCCTGTGAATTCAAACTGAATCATTCATGCTGTGCATAAAAGACATCAGGGTGGATTCCCTTTTACTCTCCCAAAGCTGACTTTACAGATGATGGAACAGCAGCCCAAACTAAGGTAGGTTCTTCTTTGGTCAGCCAACTCTGGGGAAGCCAAAACTCTTTCTTGTGTTTTTGCCTGAATGTTTGGCAACATTCTGTTGCTCTTTGTTTCCTATGCATCTATATACACCCACAGCCTACTAATGTGCCTGATGAATTTCTCCTTGTCATGGCAATATGTTGTCATTTCTTTGGGGAGAAATTTGAAAAGACCTGATAAGACAGCATGAATTACTACAAGTGTTTTTCGATCCATAATCTCTGGGTAGCTTGGGATAATGTTATGGTAATACAATGTAATACAATAAATCTACTATAATATACTCTTGTTCTAGATCATATATTTTTACTGCAGCGTTCCCTATAGAAATTTATAATCCACAAATCCTTGTTACTACTTACAAACCTACAAAACTTAAAAAACCTACAAAACTTAAGAGATTCTAAGACAGAACAGAAAGATGAAACAATAAAATGCTCAACTGCAAGCAAATAAGAAACCAGCTAAAGGAGACTGAAACTGGAGAATTGAAATAAAACTGGTAAAGGAATTGTTTTTTTAAAAAAATGTTTTTTAAAAAAGTCACTTGTTGAGATGGGCAGCTATAGAAATTAAATAAATAAAATAAAATAAAAATAAAATATTTAACATAACCATGATATCATCTATTTTATTGGCTTCCACTAAGAATTTGCAGGACTTTTTTTGTCCCAGCATCCTAGTTATAAAATAGCTTCCCAGAGTAGGTAAGATTAGACCCATTCTTCTCAAAGGTATTTAGGTGGGCAATTAAAACATTTTTATAATTATTCTATCAGCATTTCATTTAAGTTTTCAACTTAATTCCTTTAATTTTCTGGTTTAATTTTGCTATGTCATCTTTTAAAATATAAATGACTTAAAGGACTTTTGTTAAGGTAGAAAATGAATTAAGACTAATCACATGTGGATAAAGAAAGCATGACTATATTTTTAATATTTATTCCACCATTTTTATCAGAGCTGTTCCATGACAGTTAACAATATCATATGTTAAAATAGTATGGCAATATAAAAAAGAAACAATAAAAATGTAAAAGCAAAGAAATACTAAATTAGCAGAATTTTAAATTTATTATGATAGATTCAGATATCTGGGTGAAAAGGGTCTCAATTATATTGGTAATATCAATTTAAGAATTAGCATAATATCAATGTCAAGAATTAGCTAGGTTTTAACAAGTTATTTGAAGTTGGACAATACCTAACCATGTAACATTAGCTGGGAATATTGGTTATCTCCATGCAGCTGAAAAGCTTTACCTGTTGTTTTTGACAATAGTTGTTTTTGCTGAAAGTTTTCTCAACCCAGTTTTGTGGCCTTGCATGGGGGCAGAGAGGGGAGAAAAAAACCCATGCAATTTTTGTAGGCAATCTCTCCTATACCTGACCTGTTTTGCCTCCCAGTTCTCACAGAGCAGAGAGATTGGAGAGGAAGGGATCACAAGACAGTAAGAAGGCATATAATGGGGAATACACATCAAAAGCAATGTGCTGGCTCCAGCAGCCACCAGCGTGCTACGCAAACAGCCGGGTGTATCCCCCGTTGTATGCCCGCTTATCTCTCTTGTAATCCTCTCCAATCTCTCTGTTCTGCAAGGGGAGGAAAAAGAAAAACAGCAGGTCAGGACAGGACAATGCATACTGACTGTAATGGTGATCACGTGACTGAGAGACACTGCAAAGGTCAGAAATGGTCGTAAATTGGTTGTAAAGTTATTTTTTTCAGCACTGTTGTAACTTTGAATGGTCACTGAATAAGGCAGTTGGTAAGTGAGGACTACCTGTATAGTTTCTGGCTGACTCAAGAATGGTGGATTGCTCTTCACTGAGCAGTGGAAAAGGATCTTTAGAATTGTACCAAATGAAGAGAAAATCTTAAACAACTATCAGACAAGAATGGAAGAAAGACTGAAGCATTACTGCTTCAAGAAGACATCATATGCCAAAAAGAATTTGTCTTACAGAGTCCTCTTACAGGGGCAGCAAAGCAGAACTGTGAAAATTTGTACAAGACATTTTTTATCAGCGTGGATCAGGGATTCATTCACTGATGAAAAGAAATGTGGGGAAAGGATATGTAAAAGATAACATTATAGAATGTTAGTGGAAGGTGCTTAAAAGTGGAGTTTGAGAGCAAGCCTAAAAGTGAAAAGTTGTTTTTTTTTAATCCAATCATGTCCGATTCTCGGAGACTGCCTGGACAGTTTTCTTGACAAGGTTTTTTGGAAGTGGTTTGCCATTGCCTCCTTCCTAGGACTGAGAGAAAGTGACTAGTCCAGGATCACCCAGCTGCCTCTGTGACTAAGACAGGACTAGAACTTACAGTCTCCTGGATCCTAGCCTGGTGCCTTAACCACTACACAGAACTGGCTCTCTAACTTGATTTAAGCCCTACTATTAGGCTAAATAGGGTGTACTCTTAATAAGTATGCTTGTGGTGGTAGCTAAGCATGCTTATTCTAACATGATGTGCAACTTCCATTAAGTCCATTAGGAAAATAGCAACTAGTTTCTAATGAGATGTGTTAAGGAAAATCTGCAATCAGATTTCCTTCCTTCCTACTCCCTCTTTCCCTTAAAATGTGATTGACTAGTTTGTGGTTCAGAGTACTGAACAACTGCAGCCAATAATTTGGCTTAGTTTGTGGTATCAGATGAACCAATTATGTTTTCGTGAAGGAATCCCAATTTTGTATTTGTTTCTCTGATAGAATATATTCCCCCTCCACAGAGGCTGTCAGCTGCCATGAAAAGCACATGCTTTGAAAAAATAGTGCAATATCTGTACTAATACATGAAATGTAAATGTCTTTATAGGATTCTTAAAATTATTAGTAGGCATGCAACAGCTAGAAGCAGCATGTAATTTTTATCAAGTGACGTGGTTAAGGAATACTCTGAATCCTGCACTGCTTCTGTATGACTCCTTGGGCAATGAGGTTTGCCAATGTGTTTTGAGATTATTTTTGAATCTGTTAAAGCCAGATGTATTTCTTCTTAAGAGCAGTCTTCCAAAATAAGAAAACTAGCTATCATTTCCACTTTTAGAAGTAAGGCAATTGTCTCAGACCACACATTTATTATTACATTTCATTTATTTTGCTATACTTGCTATAAAACCCCAATCAAATGACTGGGAGGTTTACAACAAAGTAAAACCAAAAACCCAGCAAAGAACTACTGCCACATAAAATGAATTATACAAATACATAGATACATAAATGCAAAGATGTGTGCCCACAATAAATCGAGTGGAGCTGAAAGCTTAATTAAATAAAGTTTTAAGCATTTTTCAAAATATGAGAAGGAAAAGGGCCATTTGGCGCACTGGGGAAGCATGTCCCATAATACAGAAATTGTAATACAGGAATCCTTATAGACTCTTTGCATGAAATGAAAAAATGCACTTATGGTTTGTGGTTTTGATTAGAAAATAACTGGTAACAGAAAAAAGTGAGGTTTTTTGGTAACCATAGAGTAAGAGTGAATTTTGTAATTGTCCATATATTTGCTGCAGAAGAAATTGGAAGCTGCTTCTTTCTTTCTGTTCTTTTTCTGCACTTTTTCTTTTTCACTCTCTCTCTCTCTTAGAGTTAGTTTTTATGTTCTTTATAAAACCTTCTCAAGATGTAAGAACTTCTCAAGATGACTGGACTAGATGGGTGGCATTGATTTTGGCAAGGCATTGCCCAATATACATGGAGGAAAATCAAAAGGATGACTATTTCAACTAATCAAATGAATCAATTATTTTCATTCAAAGGAAACTAGCCTGCTTAAAAAAATACCAAATGCAATTCGTATTGTGATTTTTTTCAACTTGATTTCAATGGACAATAAGCAGCAGGAAAATTGCAGTGAGAAGAAAGAGATTGTTTTCTTTTTGTCCACATGTTTTCTTCATCTTGTTCTGACCTCATAAGTGAGACAAACCTAAACCATCCTTAGATATAACTGTGTTAAAACTGTATTTTCCTTGTTATTCTGAAACCATCCAAGAACAGCCTCAGGGTATGTAAAATTGTTAGGCTTTGTCACCCATTACTCTAGAGCAGTGTTTCTCAACCTTGGCTGCTTTAAGCTGTGTGGACTTCAACTCCCAGAATTCCCCAGCTAGCCATGCTGGCTGGGGAATTCTGGGAGTTGTAGTCCACACAGCTTAAAGCGGCCAAGATTGAGAAACACTGTCCTAGAGGGAAGTTGGGGGACTGAAGCAATTAGGAAGTTGCAATAGGACAGGAGAGGAATTGGCAATAGAGACAACCAATTTCATGCCAGTCTAGTTTTCTGCTGAATCAAAGATGAATGGAAGGCATGTCAATTTAGCAGTGAGGAAAGGCCTTCAGAGTCTTGAGCAGGTTCTCACCATGAGGAAAGGAAGCAGGTGAGACATTTCAATAGAGAAAACCAAGAGAATATAGGGTTAACAAGACTCCTTCCTTGGTAATGAGCATCTTTGGCAAACTGCAGTGCCTGGGACTGCATTTATAAAAACCAAAAACAAAGAAAACTGTAATGAATAAACTGTTTTGAACTAGAATGGTAAAATGCAGAAAAAAAAAGAAGCTGACCACATTTTTAATAGTTAGCCATGTGCAAGGGGAGATTTCATTTGTAGATGGAGGCGGATCAGGGAAGACAATCTATGCAGCTTTATGACACAGTCATCAAGTTGCTATTTGCAAGGCTATAAATTTATATCAATTTATCCAAAAGAAAGTTCCCTAGAACTCTCTGGGGCTAATTTCTGAGATATTAAGCATACAGCTGTGCAGAGAGGTGAAAATGCTCTGGGTTCAAAGACTGCCCATCCCAGTCTTCAAGAACTATGTAGGTAATTGTAAAAAGTTATAGATAGCATATATAAAGGACTTTGTTTGCAATGCATTAAATATTTGTATTTTTATTCTAGGAAAATCTGACACACACCAAACCATTTAGTAGTGACTTTCTCTGTTAAAATTGAGATGTGCTCACTATTTTGTAAGCTGTTCTTCTCTTTCCCCCCACATAACATTCACACATGTGTACACACTCACACACATACAGTACATATAATCATTTACTGGAACTGTGGTGTATTTATTTAGCTGTTGTCATGTTTTCTGCTGAATTACTAATCTTGCAGCTTTATTTTACCCATTTTTGATGAAAGTGCTGGGGGCGTTAACTTCCACATAGTCAAAAGGAAACTAACTTTGCTGACACCATTAACATGGAAGGAAGGAAATTACAATGCATAACCTTTTGAGTATAAACGCAGCTTTATGGATACCAAATTTACCAGCTGTTTAGCAGCTCCCACATCAAAGGATCGATCCCTTCATGGGTGGTTTTACTGGTTTAATCTTCCTCTTTTGGGGTGTCATACATAGATGAATGATTTCTAGGTAATTCTGTGTCAATAGTGAAAAATGATGATTGGACTTACTGGACTAAGATTAGGAAGATTTAGGTTCAGATCTCTGCTTAGCCATGAAGCTCATTTAGTGACCTCGTGTTAGTCATTATCTGTTTGCCTATCCTACTTTATAAAGTTGTTGTGAAAATAAAATAAGGAGTTATGTGAAGCTTTAGAACAGCCTTCCCAACTGAAGTGGATTGGGATGGCAAATCCTGAAAATTCTCATGCAGTAGGAATTAGGAGAGTTGCAGTCCCACTATATCTCAGGTTGGAAAAGACTATTCTGAGCACTGCTAGTAGTTTAAGCTTCTTTTGGATGAATTTACTGGAGACTTAAATAATTTGTAATTAGGCTTGTGAAGTGCTTCAGATTCAGATCTGAAAAGGTGCTTTGGAGTGTGCAGGAGTTCAGACATAGCACCTGTCTGAAACACTTCAGATCAAGCATTACATAGTAGCGGTTCCTTAAAGCAGCTGTACAGTTCCAGGAAAAGAGACAGTTGCTTTTATGAGTTTGGGGGAACGTGAAAGCTTGCACACTCTTGGGGAACCTGTGAAATTAAATATTAATATTCTGACTCAAACAAGCCGATCAAATGAAACCATCAGTATGCTCCATTTGAGTCATACAAGGGACATGGCCTCTGCCTACTGAAATTCCTTCCACTCCCACATATTTCATAATCCTGTCGACTTCTAAGACAAGAGTCCTCCAAACTCACCATTGGAACCTGCTTGATCAGGTGAAACACAATAAAACCTTGTCTTATACACATCTGCCTAACCCCCCATAATCCTTCATCACATAATGCCCATGCAAAATGTGTTTGCCAGAACACGCTGTCAGAAGCTTGTTGATGAAAGAGCCCAGGGAAGACACTTCTCTTCATTCCAGGGAGAATGCCATGGATGGGGTGAAATGCAGAGAATAAAAGGCATTACAGTATCCCAGAGAATGCAATAGCAAGTAAGAATACAATTTAAATTGCAGAATATAACAGTTCATATGTTCCCATTATAAATGAGAATGTAATTAACTGAGTGAATAACATTTGCTTTTTGTAAGAACAGCGTCTAGTTATTATAGCCTTCATAATGTGTTCAACTCCAACTCCAGTAATTCCCAACCAGAAAGCCATATTGAGCATTCTCTATACAGTATCTGCAAGACACCAGATTAGGGGGGCTGTAATATCAGCTCAGCTGGTAACGCAATGGCTGCATTCAGATCATGTGTTAACTGAACCATAGTTTATCAATTAGGACAGTTTTCTTGGTCTCTTAGCAGAAGGAACTATAAATTACCCACATAGGCCAGCTGCACAACATGCTCAGCTAAAATATGGTTGGCTACTTTGTGATTCGGTGGGTTGTGCAAACACAGCCAGAGAATGGCCTTGAGCATGTTATAGTCTTAATGTTTCAGCTTGGAAGATTTAGAAGACCAATCATCTTAAAACTTATCAAAATGAATGAGACACAGCTAAATACTGCGACTAATGTGGTTATAAAGAAGGATGAAGATTACGATGGTGATGGTTTCATTTTTTTCCAAGGAAATTTGTCTTATCTTTTTAGTGCAATACATATAAAGTGCAATTGGTCGCTTACCAAAATGTTAATCCTTTTATGAGTTTCCGTTCTCAAAATAATACTGTGTTGGTGGTAGCCAAATGAGTTCAGTTAAAATGTACAGAATTGCAGTCTTTTTAAAAAAAATATGCTAAAGGAGTATTTGCAGATACAGTAGGACTAAGCAACATGTTGCCTACTCCTAGACTAGGGTTAAACACAAAATGGAAATAGTAGAATTGATACAAGGTTGGAGTTATGTGGTCCAACTACTGAGAGTCAAGACAGATTTGTATTTAGGTTCAGTTGAGAATTCCAGTAGTTCTGAAAGGCAGTTCCAAGAACGTATTACAGTAATCCAGTCAGCAGAATCGACCCAAGATGTTTTGTTTTGAAGTGGAACAACAAATGGGCAAATCCACTCACCCAATTCTCAGCAGTTATTTTGGCACTTTTCTTCTTTTAAAAAGTGGGCGTTTTCCCTTGATTGCAGCAACATTGCTTGTAAGGTCGTCATGGCACCAGCTTGCATGTCTCCATGATAACATTACAACATGAAATCAGATTCATGACCATGCTTCCCACTTAGGATGATCTCTGAATCAGAAGGGAAGGGAAGACTCTCAGGAATTATATTGGCACGAAGAAAGACACTAACCCATGCATCTGTTTCAGTTCATTCCTGCTTATTTTTGCTAATGAATTAAACACAAGGTGACTGCAGCATTTATCAATTTAGCAACATAATTGGATGCAATTTTCATTATACAGAAGTTATCTTCTTTCCCTTATATACAGTATGACCTCTGAGATATCCTGGACTGTGGCTTTGGGTTTCCAGTAAACATTTGTCCAGCCTTCTATAAAAGTATGATCTGTGCATTTATACAGATTAAGTAATATTTTAATAGCAAAGGGATTTCCAATTCTGCTCCTGTAACCAGTCCAAATTCATGAAAAGGAGCATGTTTTAGTTACAGAAAGTCCATAAATGCCAACTTTTTAAGCCCTTAAATTCCATTTATCATAACATGATAGAAGTTATCAAGCAATTAAGAGTACAGATGTTTGTACATAATTATATGATTGAAAACTTCATTGTGGGTGCATCTTTTTTAATAGGATTGGATGGTATTGATAGATAGCAAAAAGTTAACACTTTAACCCCAAAAAGTCATACTGTATATTATCATCCCAACAGCATTCTCAATAAATGAAAAAACTATTAATGAACACAAGTGACCATTGTTACCTATAAGAAAAGAGACGTTTACCAATCAGTACACAGATATACTCCATGACATGATATCACTTACACAAATACACCTTCTGAATCCACATGTAACAAGCAAAGGCAACCCATTATTGAACTGAGGTAGAACTTTGAGGCAAAACAGGGCCCAGCTCAACAAAATGAGCATATATAGCATTTAAGTATAGCAGGGTTGGCGTACCACATTTTAGAGGAAATATTGTAATACAAACTATCATGTAAAGAGGGATATTCTCAGAATACCACTGAATCTATAGTCTAAAATGTTCTGCACCACTGGTGGAAGAGACGGACCGTGCAATATAAATTTTGGAAGATAGCTCCCTTACTTCGTCTCTTTTTTCCCCCTTTCTCTCCTTTCATATGCTCTCTTTTTGATATTCTCATTCTGAGGTTTATATTCCCTCCTCTTCATGCCCATTTTAACTTGGGTTAAAAAAACAAGCATTGGTAATAGTCTGAGTTCTTATGATATCTTACTTTCCCAATAACTTTTACCTGACTAAGAATTTGAATCACCAGTATTGGTGAACAAAACATAAACTAGACACATGATGAAAGGGTTGTCATAACAGCCCCCTCATTCCAAGGATTCAACTATGTGTTCTTCTACTCTTCCTACACATCTTGCTCCAGATACTGTTCTCCATATGGTAGCTGGACCGAGAGAAGAAGGATGAAGGAAGCAGTCAGGATCCCCTGGAGGGAGATTGCTTTTCAGGAGCGATGCAACTACATTGTGAAGGACCAGCTTTATGAGCCACACTCCATCCATCCCCCAGCTCAAGTTTCTTTGCCACTCAATCTGGACTTCAAGCACGACAGCAACAGTAAGGTACTACCAGTATTCGCTCTCCCAAGGGGCCATTTAGCTCATTGGTCACATTGATTCACCTCTGCACAATTAAACATTTTCTTCCTCCTTCAACTGCTATTGAGACATATTTTCTCCCCACCTAGCCAACTCCCATTTCACACAACACCACCTCCCTAATCTCTACCACTGACAGCTTTTTATCATTTTTGTTTCTTTATATCAGATTACAGACCATTTTCCATTAAAAGTAAAACAGATCTGAAAACAGATGCTTCCCCATCCTGCTCACAGCTCTGAATGGCTACAGGTTCAGCAGAGATCCACAGCATTGACAGGAGAATCATGGAAATCCCTAGTAAATTAACCAGTTCTCCTTGAATATCTAGGTTCCTCTTTGTATGGATATACTTTTTTTTTTCACTGACACCACCTACGTGTGCATCAATAAAGGAGAACTCCTAGTAGCATAGTGATGGCAAGCATCTGAGATATTTAAGAAGAAGCAGGAGCATTAGTTTCTTCCCAACAAAGTATGTGAGGAGGAAGCAGGTCTAAAATATCTAAAATACATTCCAGGCCTGGTTTCACATATTCTAGCAGCATGTCAAATAGATGTTATACTAGGAGTGGGGAGACCCAGCCAAAGAAGCTCACTGAGTGGCTTTGTCACTCACTTTCAGCCCAACCTATCTCTATGTGCTCCTAAATGAAGGGTGGACATCAATCAATCAATCAATCAATCAATCAATCTTGTTCTCCAGGTATTCTTTAGGCCAAGAATACTTGTTTGTTCCTTCATTCCCAAAAGCAATACATAAAGTTTATACCTTTTTACAATTGGGTTCTTCATAAAAGTGATTAAATCACAAACATTTTCTAGAATGATTGTTGCAGAAACATTCTAGCAGGTGCCAGCCAATCAGAATTCTCCATAGCCAGCTTTTCCTCACTTCAGAATTATAGTAGCAGATTTTCGTAACTCCCATTAGGAGAGGAAACAGTATGTCTGCAAGGAATCCAGTAAGGATGCAAAGATCCAGCCAACATAGATGTATCTGAGTGTCCATGATTCTTTTATATGTACATGAGCTCAGATTTCATTTCATAAAAACCATTAGTGTATTAATACTCATACGTGTGTGCACACACGCATAACCACACAGAGAAAAATCTCCTTCAAATTGGTCTTGACCGCTGTGACTTTTCTATACACATCTATATAGTTTACTTCCAATATGAAAACAAGCTTGCCAGTGCTTTCTTCCTAAACATTTTTCCATTTCTCAGTTTAGCCTATATCCCTGGGATTTCCTGGTGGTCTTTTCAATTAAATCAGATTCAACTCTGCTTAGCTTTGGAAATCAGCCAAAATCATGTGAAATCAGCTAAGTTCTGCCACCTAGCTGGTGGTGAGTGGGGGAGAGACAGACAGGCAAGTCTGACTGTATTGTATTGGCATTACTGCTCTGAAAAGCTGCAGTCAGAATATGCCATCTTGGAGTACTTTCTGCATTCTCAAATATGTACAAGGAAGAATATGAAAAGATGAAGCAAGGTCCTTAACTGCACTGACCAATTCATATTCTTTTTTTCAGATAAAGGCTGTGATCAGCAAAGAGTACATTCCTGAAGGTACATGCTTTGGTCCACTGACTGGGAAGATCTACAGCAGAGAGAATATTCCAAATCACGTGGACTGGAAACACTTTTGGAGGGTAAGTATTGTTCATTGGAAAATGGTTCTCCTTTAGGCCAGGTAAAATAACTACAGGATTTAACAAACAATGCTCTGGCCAAAAACTAGCAATTCATTATGCCATGCAAATTTGAGCCTCATATGTGGCCAGGATCCATAATCATCTTGGCCCAGGTTGTGAAACACTGGCTTTCAAGCATAGAGTTCAACAAACAGTACCTGCCACAGTATTGCATTATGTCAGATTCCAATTTAAAGTCTCAATTAGCCAGTTGGACCCAGATCCAGTCTTTCTTCTCCTCCTATCTGGATTCATGCTCACTGACTACATGAGAACTTCAATGTTTGTAATTGGGTGAGAAGGGGTTCTACCCTTTTTTTTTTTTCACAAATTCAGAGTTTTTATTTTTGTATTTTGTCAAACAATTTTTTTCATGTCATGCAGTAGGAAATTGCTCCACCAATTTTTAACAGTTTCCTCACATTTCAATATCAAAATCTTAGGAGAATCTGAGAGCCATAGAAAGTGGTTTGGGGGCCATACCTTTGCAGACCTCAAATATAAAATATAGCAACATCAATTCTCCAAAGGTACATAATTACTTGCAGGGAGTTTTGGAGGGAAATGGAAAAAACATTAAGTTGTATGAACCACATTTGTAAGGTTGCATTACACTTCACATACAGATTTACCAATTTATTGCTACTGTTTGTTAGACTTTCTCTGTAAATTATTCTGTGTGGAACTGAGTTCCAATACCATGCAATTTGCAAGGCCTCTTCTTCTGTGTGACTACAGAAAAAAGAATCCATTTGAAGAAACATTTCCCAATAGGTCACTCATTCTCTGCCCTCTTTCTCTTTCTTGCTCAGGTTTTTTCTGCAGAAGGTAAACTTCACCACATTGTTGATGTGAGTGACCCTTTTTTCAGCAACTGGATGTGCTATGTGAATCCAGCTCCCACCTATCATGCTCAAAACCTGATGGCCTACCAGCACAACCTGGAGATCTTTTTCTATACTATAACTCCCATCTTAAGAGGAACTGAACTTTTGGTTTGGCCTACCTATGGGCTATCCAGGCACTTACAGTACTTGGTTTCAAGGGAGCTTACAACTGAACCAGGTGAGGGTATTATAGCACTGTACAGATCTGCTCTTGACAATATCTTGAAGAACAAGAATTCAGGCAAAAACTGCCTTGTTCCCTACCCATCAGACTGTAAGGCAGTCCATCTGCTCCAATCACATTTTCAGTCAGATTGAGAGGGAAGACATACCTTTCTTACAGATGGAGTCAAACATTCTGCTATACAAGATGGATGGGGTAGGAAATCTGTGGGCCTCCAGTGGCTACTGAACTACAACTCTCAACAGCCCATTAATATGGCCAATGATGTGGAAAGCAAGAGATATAGTTCAGCAACATATGAATATCCACAGTGTTCTCAGCCCTGCTCTATGAGAATATCTACACCACAACCTGTAGATTTATTACAGTTCCTAGAGTTATCTGGGATAAAACCCATATCAGTTTATAATACTGGTATTTTAATTGTGTCTACCAGTCACTGCAGTAGAGCCCTGATGATATTTTCTTGCTTTCAAATCATCTTTGGTTGGGTGATTTCCATTGAATAAAGGATACTCCTTAATGCTTACTGTGATAATTACTTTTTCTCTTAAATTCAGCACTGCTGTTTTCCTTCTGCATTCTGAACTTATGCTTATTTTGCAGCTGCAGATTTGGAACTCTGCAAAACTAAAAGCAGAAACTATTTTAAAGATGCTTGTGGATGTGGGGCTACCTGCATTCCAAACAGGTAGTCAACCAGAGTCGTTAGATTCCAGTTTCCATTAGCTTCAGCCAACATGGCTAGTGGTGATGGAAATTGTAGTTGCCAGCATCTGGAGAGCCACAGTAACCATTCATTTTAAAAGAATAGGCTGCCAAATGTGTGTTCAATTCTCAGTAATCTTCTTGTTGTATTAGGTTAATTAAAGGTATAAAAATACTTAAAAGTTTGAATATTGCTAGTACAGTATGCTCCATTTATAGATTTTTTTTTCTGAAATGCTTAAAGTCTTGGTAATGTGCTGCATAGACACGTGTATTATATGTTTTATATTTTAATGGGTAGTTTAAGCTGAAAATATTGCTTGAATTCTTTGCTTTCTTCACAGTTACAGTTTTTGTTTTGTGCCTGTGGTACATTACAGCATACTATTCTGTGTAGATCACATCCATTCTACTAATTTATGTAGTCATAGCCTTGTATTTGGGGTCTGCCTTCTTAATATAAAATGCATCCCAGCAATAAAAGCATTTAGACAAAGAGAAAAAAATAAAATGTAATGAGCAAATTAGAAGAAGAAATAAGTATTTCTTGTAATACACTATAGTTTTTTTGCCTAGGAGAAATAGCCCTCAAAGCTAGCTTACTCTGTGTTACTTGCTTTTCACTAAAAAAAGAAAAAAAGGGGTATCTGTCTTTTTCTGCTTGTTGTTTTCCTTCTTTTAAGAGTTTTTTTTAGTCCAGATGATTATGGAAGATGCTTTCAACAACTCAAGGAGAGATAGAGATCTACCTGTCAGTCAAAGTGAGAACTAATAGTAAAAAGTAGCTGTGGTTCTTCCTTTACAGAATGTCTAAATTTGAGAAATCTTCCAGCAGAACCTTCATTTGAAGTGGTCTCTCATTCACTGCAGAAGAACTCCAAAGATAATGAAAAATGTACAGTTATCACAATGAAAGACAAAAGTGAAGATGAAGAAGTTAATGTTGAACAAGATGTGCCATCAAGGAAGATAGCAGAACACAAAAACATAAAACCTATGACAGAGATCTTCCATAGAGCTGAAAAACAGGCTGTGAAGCTTAAGAGTTCCTACATAGAATCCAGGCTTGAATTTTCAGAAGAGAAATTTGGTCTCCCAAGAGAGATAAATATGGGAAGAGAAAACCAACATCACCCTGGGTTTGATCCATGCAACTCAATTACTTCACCACAGATGGAACTTCAGTACTATCTTTGCAACAACTATTCATCCTGTTCAGAATGTCATTACATGGGCAAAATACCCAGTACCTATTGTCGTATCTGCAGCACTACTACAGCCCATTACCCCAAATCTGTAATGGTTTCTCATGATCTCTGCTTCCTATCAGGTCCATCACTAAGCAACCACAGAGAAATTAAACTTCAAAGTTTGTCTTCACTGGATATCATGGAGAAACAACCTCCATATCCCAGGATCTACCTTCCCATCTTGACTCAAGGAAAATATAATGCTAAGAAATTTCCAAATCTGTCATCCTTCTATGCAGGGACATTTTCACTTCTGGGCTGTAATTATGGGAATCCAACCCTTCTGCATGACTCCAGAAGTCAAGAGTTCAAAGCTACTTCTCCAACTTTCTACCAGCATGAGCCTGTGAATCTCAGTACTCCAAAAAATGATTCATCAACATCCAAGGAAGGCAACAAGTCCAAGACATACTCTCTGAATAGGAAGAATGGCAAAATTAAATATGAGTGCATTGTCTGTGCTAAAAGCTTTGGACAGCTTTCCAATCTGAAGGTATATCCAAAAGCATTAATATTTAAATGTGAACAAATTCAGGAGCCTATATTATCCCTCCCATTAGGAACAATATAACCTTAATTTTTCCCAAACCCCAAATCAGTCTATTAATGATTGGGTGGAACGATTAGGAGCAATTCCACACTGCAGCCTAAGTTGTTTGTCTTCCATGCTGCTCCTCGCTGTTTATTAACCCAACTTCAGAAATTTCAGTCCAGATTACAGTGAGTTGGCAATGGGGCTGGGCTGAAGCTCAGTTCAGAATACAACTATCACAAGACTTGATTGGTTGTTCCCCTGTTTTTTGCCCTTCCCATCCCTGCATGGAAGGTAAGCATTACCAGCTATTTCCTGTACGGACTGATCTACCAGTGCTTGCCTTTTCTTTTTAGGGACTGTTCCCTCCTAACTAGTCTCCATGCCTTTCCTTTGCTTTCCCAGATGTGTGCACACACATACCATTCGCACATATCCTTTACCACTAATACAGACCCTTTTCTTAATACTGGCAATGGGTCAAGCAGAAAGTATGGCTCTGCCCTATGACACCTGTACAATTATAGGTAACAAGGCGTGTTGTTTGTACCATGGTGAATAATACTCCGCCCCAAAACCATGATAATGTAGGTATCTGCTCTTCTCTGCTGTGTCAACATTGGGCCTCCCTTTGCGACACTGAAGTTGAGAGGAGTAGTTGTTTGAATGATTTGAGTGTGTATTCCTGGAGAATGGGAATCTGACCTGAGCAGGGATTAATAATACAGGCTTTGTAACTTTAACAGAAGGGTTTATTTACAGGAAACACATGAGGTAAGCAGAAAAGCTTAGTAACTAGCTAGCTGCAGCCTACCAGGCGGACAGTCAAGAAGCGAGTGCTTAGGTACCAACCTAGGGGACAAAGGCAGGAAGGAAGAGACCCTGAGATTAGTAATTTCATAAACAGAGCAGGAAGAGTAAGAGATAAACAAGGAACTTTCTATATATACTTCACTGCCTTTTTGGTGGTAGGTTGTGAGGTGCTAAATTACAGCACATCTGGTCACATGTGTCCTGTGTGTCAGGACACATCAGAAGAACCTATGTTAGTGGAGGCCACCCATAGTGAGATAGGGATAGTTGATCAAAGTGTGCTGAAGAAGGCAGTATTAATCTCAATTCCCTTCCAAATGGGAAAAAACCACCAGTAAATTTAATAGATGCTGAAGAAAACAGTACCATCTATGCTGCAAATTTTGGTATGTCTAAGCTCTTTGATTATATAGTATTCCATCAGAAGCAGTGGTCTGTTCTATTCAGTTCTGCTGATTAGAGGGCAGTAATCTTAACTAGTAGGAGAAGATTTAACACTAAATCTAAGACAGATTGGATCTGATTAGTAAAATGGCAGATCAGCAAGAGTGGGGCTATAGGCTAGACCAGGGTTTTTCAAACTGTGCTCCATGGAACCCCAGGTAAGAGCAAAAAGAAAAATTTGACTTGAATGTCGCTTATTTTCTATCACTAGAATATTGCCTTTTGATCAGGAGATCTGGTATTTAAAAAAACAAACAGGTTCTGTGGCCTGGAAAAGTTTGCAAACCTCTGGGCTAGAGTATGAAATTGAAACAAAAAACTCACAAGAAACAAGTGACAAACCAATTATTTATTTAACCAAGAAATTACATGTAAATGTCCAAGAAGCCACCAAGAATCATATTTGACTCTTTTACTTTTCATCTGTTAGCATTATAGTAATTTATACCTCGAGAGGCCAAGAGTATGTTTGAGTTACAGCTTAAGTTCACATTTAAACAATTCAGATATTTCAGGAATGGCTTCCAACATCTCAGGCCAATAATTGTAGCTTGATGAGACTATATATGAAAACTTAGGAAACATTCTCAGTATTTGAACGTTTTGGCTTGCATTAAGTATGGGTGGAAACATATAGCAGAGTAGCCCATGTTGCCCTTTTCTTGGGTAGAATGAGAGAAGGGCTTATAAATCAGAGCATATTTAAATACTTTCAGCATAAATATATAATTTACTGGTAGATCAGTCCATACAGTCCATACAGGCACTGGTAGATCAGTCCATACAGGAAACAGCTGGCAAGGCTTACCTTCCATGCAGGGATGGGAAGGGCAAAAAGCAGGGGAACAACCAATCAAATCTTGTGATAGTTGTCCCCCGTGTGGGGGAGATGGGCAGTGATAAAAATATGATATAAATAAATAAATAAATAAAAATTAACAAGCAAAACTTTCCAGGATGAAAGTTTTTTCAGTGTTATTTGAGAACCTAATTGTCATAAGAGGAAATATTTTCCTTCTAAAGACATTGCACAGAAAATCCAGAATTCCTCAGGAAAAAATAGTGTCTTTTGACAATTTCTAAGAGAAACAAGCCAGGATTCCTGCTGCACATGACACAATAAACAAACAGCTGATGGAGCATCCAGGTTTCTGGCCTTACTGTTCATTCACAGATCAAAATTCTATGAATGATTTTCTGATTTTCCATTTCAGTGGGAAAATGTTAGGAAGAAGATGGCTAATTACCATCTATATTTTTCTTAAAGAAATCTTCATACCCACCATCTTATTTGAATTTGCAGTTCTTTAAATCACCTACTGAATATTTATTTTTTACAATTATTTGTTTGTTTCCTCTTCTTGCACTTCTAGGTGGTTTACAATAAATACAACAGAAGTAATGAAACATCCAAGTAATATTCATAAAAATAATCAATAGAACCACTATCTTGACTATTGCTATATTTTCTCATATTTTCAATCTGATGGGCCTCAAAGAAATAAAAGGCTGCAAATATTTCACAATTACAATCCTGGTTTCTATTGACTGGTAGTGGTTATTGCTTTAATCTCTGTGCTGCCCATATCCTCCTTTTCCAAAATCTAACTTTTGCCTCTGCTCTCTTTTTAGTCTACCAGATCCAAAAAGGCCTAAAATTATGATAGAGCTTAATAATATATTAAACCATGGATGGGCTTTTTCCACCAGAACTTTATGATGAGAAAAATCTTCCACTTTGGTTTTTCCCATTCATATAAAGGGTCATGGAAGCATTCTGAGAGTCAGGATTTGGCAGCCTTATTACTATCCCTTTGTAAGTAGTCCCTTTTTATTACCCTGTCCTTTTACAGGTCCATCTGAGAGTGCATAGCGGTGAGAGACCTTTTCAGTGTCAGATCTGTAAAAAACGTTTCACCCAGTTGGCTCATCTGCAGAAACATCATCTGGTGCACACGGGTGAGAAGCCACATGAATGCCTGGTAGGTGTCCCTTTCCTCATCAAAATTCCAAGGGAAAGGGAAAGGGAACCCTAGAGATCAATGGAAGGCAGCAACATCTTCCATAATTCTGTCACTGGCCATGCTGGCTGGATCTGAAATCCACAATACTTCAAAAAGCTGATATAGCATTCCTTTCCCTCTGCTTTCTCTCAGGCTGGGGGTCCCTTTCCCTAGTTCTTTAGGAACTGGGCTGACCTGGGGGAGCCTGCAGGACTCTTCCCCTCCTTAGTTCTGGTCGGTTTTCCAACTAATGTACAATAACCATATTTCCATGGAAAAAATAAAGGACAAACCTGAAAAAGGGGAAAATCTGAAAGAGGTTCATAAGGATAAAAAAAATTAATTGTTTATGTTTATAACTTTGCTTTATAAAGGAAAATTCAAGAGCAAAACCAAGAAAAACTTTACATATTCTAAAAAATATATCTAAAATTGAATAGTATATGTAAATCTATTTTCAAAAGACAATTGAATTTCCGTATTATTCACATGAATGTGAAAGACTGCATTAAGTGGTATCGATTGTACGGTAAAAGTTAAATGTCCAAAATAAAGAACAAAGGTGAGTTTTTGAAAAATAAATAAAGGACAGCTTTCTGAAACGAAGGACTGTGCTTTATAATAAAGGATGGATGGTCACTGTAAACCAGCCTTTCTCAACTTTTTGATGGAAACCTTGAAATATTTTCCAGGCCTCGGGAAACCCCTGCACATCCAGGCTCAAATATAGGCCAGAAGTTACAAAATTATTATATCTGTGTCATGGGTAGGCCTGTATACATGCATTAACAGTGTTCTTAAACTAAACATAAAGAACGAAAGTTACCTCTTGAATGTGACGTTGCCCAAATTTGAAATAATTTTTTAAATAAATAGTGGTCTCCCAGGGAACCCTGGTTGAGAAACCCTGCTGTAAGCTGATGTGGCACCATGGATGCTTCCACCCAAAGGTCCAACACTGGGGAGATGCTTATTCCCCTCTGGCACCCCTTTCCAGGGAAAATACTCAAAAGGGGAAGAAAAAAATACACCGTGACACTGTGATGGTTTCTTCAAATGTTAATATTGAATAGTTTTCTTCATTCTGGCCCAGGGAAAACTCCCCCTTCAAAAGCACCCCCTCCCCATATTCAGCATGGTGATGCACTTTCATTTAACAGGTCTCCTTGCTCACACTGTCCCCCTTTTTTTCCAGGGATCTTTAATGACTGTTATTTTCTTACAAGCAAACAATTCCTCTGCTCCCATCTCACTGAAAAGACAGTCCCTTCTCCTCACCCTCTCCTCTCCAGCTCAGTCTCTTCCTTCTCCTCAAGTTCCTCTTCCTTTTCTGTTCTTTCTCCTTCTCCTGCATTCAGCTTTCCCGCCAAAATCTCTCTCTTCCTACTGGTTGCTATCTGGACTGAGCATTCTGATTCGTGGAGGGCCACCGGCCAATCAGAGAAGAAAAACCCTAACTGGCTCTTCTCATAGGGGATTTGATGGCTTTAAGGCCCCTCCTATTGGACAGATTCCTACTTGCACGATTTTATTCAGAGCTGATCCCCTGAGCCACCTTTCTGGAGCTCTGTCAGCCTTCCCAGGTAGACCTGACAGGAAACACAACCAGATGAGCTAATTCTAGTTTATTGTAAAGCTACATTAACAGAATCTTGCAAGTCTGAAAGTACTTAATTCTCCTGCTGTAACCTTTACAGCCTGAGAAACTAGGGAGGGTCCCCTCTGAGCATTTTGCCCCTCCTATTATCCAGCTGCAGGCTATGCCATCTCTTATCTGACCGTTCCCTGTAGGGGAGAAATTCCTAACAGAAGCCAACCATTTCACCAACATGTTGATCTTTTGAAGAAACAAGCAAGAAACAAACTGAAGTCTTATTATGGGCCAAGATGTGTCTTTTAGAACAGTGTTTCTCAACCTTGGCAGCTTTAAGATGTGTGGACTTCAACTCCCAGAATTCCCCAGTTGGCATGGATGGACTTCAATTCCCAGAATGCTGGCTGGGGAATTCTGGGAATTGAAGTCCACACATCTTAAAGCTGCCAAGATTGAGAAACACTGTTTTACAGAGTAAGCAGAGAGTAGTTTCTGTGGCCCACGGTGTTCTACAATGTGCCAGCAGGACTAACCAGAATGGATCTTGCCTCCCTGCCAGGTCTGCCGCAAACGTTTCAGCAGCACCAGCAATCTCAAAACCCACCTACGGCAACACTTTGGGGGGAAACCCTGCGGGTGTTTGCTCTGCCACAGCCGTTTCACCCAGCAGGTCCACCTCACACTGCATTAGTGTCTCCATGAGTGCCCAAATCTGAACCGGTGCCCTGCCTGTATGAGAAGCTACAGCCACCTGGGCAGCTTGGAAGTATACTGCCAGAACCTGCCCAAAGGCCTGTCGACTGGCTGCTCTCCTGCTCGGCTCTTGGGCCTCAGCAACATGATTGACTCCTTTTATTTCAGCCTCAAAGCTGATCACCTGGAAGAGGGAAAACTGGATTTGGTTAGGGCTGCTCAGGTAGTAGAAACTATCCTTCTGGAGAAAACGATACCCTTTAGCCAAGATGATTTCCACTGCTTGCTTAGCCTCCATACAAAATTGGCACTCTTGTCAATGAACAGCTGCACCTTTATAGCAGGAGGGAATTCTTGCCAATGCAATCAGATTAGCATTTGTGGAACTGCTGCTCTTCAAATTTTCAGTGAGTAACTTGGAGCTTGTGGTTAGATGGAGGTATTTGCTGTAAGTCTTACCGTTTTTTGAGGTAGGGCAGATGGTTATAAAATATGAGTCCTCCTTCTATGTCACCTTCTCTGTTACCAGCTTTGCTTTCTTTCTGGGGGCAGATGAAAACACGTTTTATTTGCTCAGGATCTGCAAAAGTCTTAAGTTGCATTTTTAACATGAGTGATTAGCTCTCCTACATCCTGCTTTATGTTTTATGCTTATTTCTTTCTGTCTCACACTGTATTATTTGGTCACTTATACACTATGCTATTTAAGCATTACTGAATTTTCTTTTATTTGATATACTATTCTTAGCAGTATAATTTGTTCTAGTTCAATTCAAAGAATAGAGATTCTGGGTATAAAATTATGTTTTATTTTTCATAAATGAGTAGGAGACATAGTAAAGAAGAAACAAAATTGGAAGAAGCCCAGCCTGACTCCGCTAATATTAATGGACTGAACAGTCTCTTTAAAAGGAAAGAAAACTTAAGCTAAAAAAAGTGAAAAAGTATATTACTATATATGCCTTCAAGTAACACACATTAAAGAAATAATGTAAATCTGTTAGAAAGTAAATATCTTGGTTGAAAATTTGTGGCCTTGGACAAATGGAAAAAAATGAAGTAGCTATATATGTGAAAAAAATATTATGGGATCTGGAAAAACAAATCTAAGATAAGGAAGATCTAAAATATTACCTTTTCAGTGTGAATCTGGAAAAGTAACAATTGCTTCAACCTATGCTCCAAATGGCAATAAAGTTTTATGAAATATTTTTTCAATCACTTCTTGAAACTGCACAGTGAGATATTCTAATTCTTGGAGATATGAATGCTTTTTCATTTAAAAGGAAGCTGACAAACTCCCTCAAAATGTTTCAGACTATATGTCATTACTCTCTCTCTTAAATACATAAAGATATAAATATCCTACCGAGACAAAATATACCGTACTTACTATTTTTCAGTTCATAAAATTTACTCAAGAATAGAAATTGTTGGATTTCCAATTCATTCTTAACCAATCTTGTAGATGTGGAAGTGGCAACCCCTACATATGCAACTCATAACCCAATAATTGTAAGATTAAACAGAGGAACCACATCAAAAAAGTGGAGACTTAATGAACTATGTTTATTACAAGAGGACATCAAATTGAAGTAGTATCAGGAGCTAAAGAGTTTCTTAGAGATCAGTTTAGCTTCTGATATTTATTTATCCACAGTATTGATTTTATCTGGTCATATCTATTGCTGATTTCTGATTGTAAATAATTTGATATATCCAAAGTACTGGATGCTAGCAAAGCATTTATGAGAATTTATCTTTCTTGCATCAGATAGAAGAAAGCTGTACAGAAACAGAAGTACATATTGCTGAATGATTTGAAACAATTAAAATCAAGGCATAAACTTAATCCAATGGATTTAGAACAAAAGATAAAAGCAATTTGTAATCAACTAGATTTAATGGAATTAAATTGATTTTATAAGAAGCTGAAGTTTGTTAAATAGAAATCTTTTGAAAGAGACAATGTCAGATAAATTTCTGGCTTATCAATTATGTAAGGAACAGGATTAAAAAATTTTTACTTCCATCTGGAATGGAACCAGACATGTTTCTAAATGAAGGAGATAATAGAGCAATTTTGTCAATTATTATTCTGGGCTATATAACAAACTGACATCTGATCCATAAATAAAACTTTATTTATAAAATTTACAGATCAAGAAAAGGAAGTTCTTAATCTATAACTTAAGATGAGACTAAGGAACTAATAAAAAAACTAAGATTGAATAAAGTTCCAGGATCTGATGGTATTTCTGCAGTATATTTTAAGACTTCATGAAATGTTGGTTAAACCATTAACTCAGGTAATGAATGAGATTTAGGAACTTTCATCTCTGATTTACAAAGAAAGAAATGATCCAACCTACCCTGAGTCATATGCACCTGTTTCTTTACTGAACACAGATTACAACTTCTCATGGCAACACTTGCAAAGAGGATAATGGTTTTCTACTGAATTGATACATCCTGATCAGGCTGGATTCAAACCAAAGAAATACATGTGCTGTGCCTCCTTGTGGCCCAGCCACCTCTTTGGAAGGAGCAGTACTTCCAGATGGTGTGATAAATATCTCTGGATTGATACAAATAGAAACAAACCATTTATAAGAGATCTTGCAATAATAAGCAGAGTATTGAAATATTGGGATAAATATAGGAAAATAATCTGTCCCGATTTATCCCTTCTTGCTTCATTATTAAATATTTATTTTCATGAAGAAGAAAGCACATAGAATTCGCTCAGTGGAGAGATAATTCATATAGATTGCAAGATCTGATTATTAATAAGACAAAAATAAAATCTCTTGAGACTTACTTCGCAATGGCCTAGCCTGCCTGACTGGTTTCCACATTTTCAAATATGTAGTATAGTATTAAAAGAATTGTATAAGTAAAAGGGAATACTTAGACACTTGACTGAATTTGAAATTATATATACAAATATAATTTGTATATATTATAATTTATAATACAAAACTCGGAGCATTTGTTGGGCCTTATTTATAAATTCTGGTGAAATATGATTAAAAAATGGAACAAGTAAAAATTGTATGATTTGGATGCAGAATTTAGACATAGTAAGAGATATGCAACAATTGGAACTTCAATGGAGGAAGAGCATTAAATTTACATTATTGAACATCATATTTACAGAAAACTGGTATGTTTTATCATTGGTATATTACCCCAGTCCTGATTTCTTAAATCAGAAGGCTTTTAGTAGGATGGACATAATTTATCATAGTTTACAGTTTCATTTTATGATTCATACTATACTGATTACTGTTCCTGATATTATTTGTAGAGCTTAAAACTGACTTTCATTTTAAAACAATATAGTATACTGCGTTATTGACAATGATGAAATACTAGAAAATGTTAATTTCTATACTTGTAAATCCTATTTACTGTATTCACTTGTACTCTACTTTTATCCCCGTTTTTCTTTCTTTATATATTCTTTATTAAAATAACAACATATATAAAAAAGCATGTTTGTCATCCTATTATTTCCCAATTGTAGTGTGGTTATTCAGTTTGTAAGCTGTTTTAGAAGCATTTGTTGAAGATTAGCTTATTAGTGGCTGAAATAGCATGAATGTTCAATCCAGAAATTTGATCTGAAAGTGACTTGATCAATTGGGGGAGCTGGGAGCCAGAGTTTCTCAGGGCAGAAATGTCAGTTCTCTCAAAAGCGAACAGATACTCAGCTTCATGGCTGAGAAAAACAAGCAAAAATTCTGTTACACCACAAGGAATGGGAGGAAGAAGCACCAGCATTAAAGTTTAGTGGATATAAAGATGAAATTGCACCTCCCAATCTGACAGAAGACAGGCAACTCTTTTAATGGCTTCTTCCCAGCAGGCGGTAAAGATTCTTATCTAGCCATGTCTGTAATGTACCAAAGATTGTTCAGCCAGATGCAAGCCACAAGCCTAATCCCTGGTCAAGCTTATGCTGTTGGGAAATTTCTGCTGAGATAGTCAGTGAGTCTGACGTTAACAATTCAATTCAAATTTTGGATACCTCCAAATCTACCCAGAAAGATTCAGACTTGATCTGATGCTTCTTATGCTTCCACAAAAATGCTTTTTCCAAATTAACTTGGAAATCCACTTTGATTCAGTGTGGATTTCTAAATCAAGTTTGAAAGCATGAATTGATTCAATTGACTATCTAAATTGATTCTTAAGATGAAGTGAGATTTTGCATGATTTTGCACATCCTGTCTTGCTGTCACCCATATATACATTTCATCTTATCCTTGCAGCAGTTTCCATTGCATTTTAGTGTGTGTGTGTGTGTGTTTCTCCTGTGCCTTCGAATCAGTTTTGATTCCTAGCAACTGCCTGGACATGTCCCTGCAGTTTTCTTGGCAAGGTTTTTCAGAAGTGGTTTGCCATTGCCTCCTGCTTGGGGCTGAGAGAGAGGGACTGGCCCAAGGTCACCCAGCTGGCTTTGTGCCCAAGGCAAGACTAGAATTCACGGTCTCCTGGTTTCTAGCCTGTTACCTTAACCACTAGACCAAATTGGCTCTCTTTACTATTTAGCTTCTAATATACGCATCTGTCCCAAAAACCTACTGAACGTTTGAACTGCAAAGCAAGCGGAGTGGCAGACCTCCCATTCATTTTTGCAATGCCCCCAGCATTAACCACATATCCTGTGCCTCATATCCTGTGTTAAGGCCAGCAAAGCAACCCCAGTCACATTAAGCCAAGGGTATTCTCCCTCTGATATAGCCAATGAACTGCCATTTCCTGGTCTCATCCACTGTTTTTTCTTACAACCTGATTTTTTAATGAAGCGTTCATTATTTTATAGGTTTGTAAAATTCAATTAAAAAGGTGGCTTGCTCTACCAAAACTTTTAATTTCTTCTACAGTAGGCCCAAAAGCCTGCACTTCCTGATCCTTTTTAAAATGCAGATGTAGTAAACAGAAGGACTATATTAGATCAATAGCAGGGGAGTTAATTCTCTCTCCTTCCTCCTCCATCACATTCATTGGTCTTTATCGTTGTTACTAAAATCACTTTTACAGAACCGAAGGTGCTATTGGCCCTTTAAGACTAGATTGGGCAAAAATCTGGTTGTGGAAAACCACACAAAATTTGGGGAGCGGGCACTGAAGGCTACAGTGGGCAAAGTAATTGTAATGGTTGCCCACCCCAAATACTCAGACTCACAAGAGGTTGTTAAATGAAATCTGATTTATTAGGGAACTTAGGACAAATACAGAGAAAGCTGAGAATGACAGAAAGCGCGCCAAATACAAACTTAAACCCTTCGTTGCACACTTAACCCCGCCTCCCTACCAGCAGAGCCGCCCGTCCCAGGTGCTGGCAACCGTCAGATCTTCTAGCCTGGGAAAGTAACCTTGAACACAGGAGATAACCCAAATACATTCCAAAATCACAGCCAAGAGATAAACCCCTCCCAACAGGAACCATCCTCCCGTCAAAGATGAAACACACATCCAGCTAATGACATGCGAAACGTTACGATGTATCAAACACATTGAAATGGCGAACATGACATACCGCCTCCCTAAAAACAACCTTAAGGACCCGCTTTAGAGGGGTAGGCAGAATGGAAGCGGGCAACCAGGGTAGGCGAAGCCACGTCATAAGCCGCGACCCATTCCGGATGAGGGAAATGCTTCCAACGAACTAAATACTGTAGAGTATTGCGAAGGCGTCTAGAATCTAAAATTTCTTTAACTTCAAAGTGTTGTTGACCGTCAATCATGATGGGTGTTGGAGGTGGAGGCTGATCATGCCATCGGTCAGAACGAATACTTGGTTTGAGCAAGCTGCAATGAAAAACAGGATGTAAGCGTTTAAGGTTATGTGGCAAATCAAGCTTAAAAATCACAGGGTTAATTTGAGCAGTAATGGGGAAAGGACCCACAAACTTAGGTGCCAACTTCTTTGAAGGTTGCGAGGACTTAATGAACTTAGTTGATAAATAGACCAGGTCACCGACTTGAAAAGCAGGATGAGGGGCACGTTTCTGGTCAGCATAGTGTTTGTAATCCGATTGTGCGTCAGCCAATGCCTGTTGAATCACCGGCCAGGACTCTGCTAGTTGTGTGGACCAATCCCCCGGCGAGGTCGGTCCAACAGAGGGTTGCGGTAGATCCGGGATGGGCACAAACTCCTTGCCATGTGCAATACGAAAGGGGGTTTGACCGGTGCTTTGATGAACGGCATTGTTGTAGGCAACTTCAGCAAAAGGGAGGAGGTCCACCCAGTTGTCCTGCTGATAATTTACAAAAGCCCGAAGGTATTGCTCCAGCGTTGAGTTTAAAGCCTCTGTGGCCCCGTCCGTCTGTGGATGCCACGCTGTGGACAGGGCTCGCTTAGTTCCCAAAAGTTTGAGGAACGCCCGCCAGAACTGCGAGGTGAACTGTGTGCCCCTGTCTGAAATCAAGCGTGATGGACATCCGTGTAGCCGGTACATGTGTACTAAGAAAAGGCGGGCCAACTGGCGTGCGGAGGGAACTGACACGCATGGGATGAAATGGGCTTGTTTCGAGAAATAGTCTTTGACAACCCAAATCACTGTTTTGCGCTGGCTGGGTGGTAACTCTACAATAAAGTCCATGGAAATCTCATCCCAAGGGCAAGCAGGGCTAGCCACAGGTTGCAGGAGTTCCTGAGGTTTACCTCCTTTGCGCTTGGACATAGCGCAGACAGGAGGCGATATACTCCTTTACATCTTTGCGCAAGGTGGGCCACCAGAACTGCCACCGGACACGGTGCAAAGTTTTTACGAAACCAAAGTGTCCCGCCACCTTGTCATCATGTGCACGGAGCAACACGTCTTTTCGTAACTTCTCAGGGACATAGAGACGGTTAGATTTCCAAGCAAAACCCCGGTCAAATGTAACATTGTCTTTGTTTGCAAGCAACCAAGTATCAGTTTTCAACTCCTTTAGAAACTTTTGTTGCAACTGGGAAGGAATCGACAAAGCGCTCGGCGGTCCGGAGTCCGCAGCGGCTGGCTGCTGTGCCCGTGTTTGGCTACGCGTCACAGCCTGCATACCCAGTTGTGGCGTTGTCCACAGAGTGCTGACCACTTCGGGCACTGCGCAAGAGTCCTGGGGTTGCCGTGACAACGCGTCAGCTAGGAAATTATTTTTCCCCGGAATAAACTTCAATTGAAAATTAAATCGATTGAAGAACTGAGCCCAATGGACTTGTTTCGGGCTCAATTTGCGGGAGGTGCTGAGGGCTTCTAAGTTCTTATGGTCAGTCCACACCTCGAAAGGGTGATTCGCCCCCTCTAATAAATGCCGCCAAGATTCCAAAGCAGCTTTTACTGCGAATGCCTCCTTCTCCCACACATGCCAACGCCTCTCCGTCTCCGAGAACTTGCGGGACAGGTAGGCACATGGTTTGAGGCACCCTGCCCCATCAGCTTGCATCAATAATGCCCCAATGGAATAATCAGAGGCGTCAGCCTGAACCACAAAAGGTTTGGAGGGGTCAGGGTGTTGTAAGATTGGCTCTTTGGTAAAAGACGCCTTTAACTGCTCGAACGCCGCCTGACAGGCCGGCGTCCACCGCAGCAGCGCTCCTGGATTCTTTACTCTTCGAGTATCCCCCAGTCCTTGGTTCGAAGTAATTCCGTTAGTGGCAAGGCAATTTCAGCGAACCCCCTTATGAATAATCTGTAGTAATTACTGAACCCCAGGAAACTTTGAAGTTGCCTGCGGGTGCGGGGTCTTTTCCAATCCACAACAGCCTGGACCTTGGCAGGATCCATTTCAATGCCCTTATCTGAAATTCTATACCCCAAATAATCAATTTGTGTCTGGTGAAAGGCACATTTGGACAGTTTGGCATACAATTCAGCTTTCCTGAGCTTGCCAAGCATTTGTTTAACCAAGGATACATGTTCCTCCATAGTTTCAGTATAAATCAATACATCATCCAAATACACCAATACCCCTTTAAACAGATGTTCATGGAGTACCTCATGGATCAATTGCATAAACACCCCAGGGGCCCCAGCCAGACCAAAAGGCAAAACCTTATACTGGAATGCACCCAATGGGCAATTGAATGCCGTTTTCCACTCATCACCCTCCTTGATTCTTACACAGTAATAGGCTTCTCTCAAGTCAAGTTTGGAGAAGATTTTTCCTTTGGCCAGATGAGACAACATGTCTTTGATCAAAGGCAAGGGATATTTATTGGAAATTGAGACTGCATTTAGCCCCCGGAAATCGGTACAGAGACTTAATGTCCCATCCTTCTTTGGACGAAAGAGGACCGGTGCCCCCACCGGCGAGTTGGCTGGCTCGATAAACCCACGAGCCAAGTTTTTGTCCACAAAGTCCCTAAGCAAAGTTAATTCCTTTTGCGTCATGGAGTAGATTTTTGGCTTAGGTAATTGGGTGTTGGGCACCAGCTCAATGGCACAGTCCGTTTTCCGATGAGGGGGCAGTTGATCTGCTTCCTTTTCTCCAAACACATCAGCAAACATCTGGTAGTCCACCAGCAGGCCCTCCAGAGGAGGGGCCGGGCAATGCAGAGTCGCAGCTGCCGCTACCCCCACCACCTCCTCTGGGGAATCCCTCCCCTCCGGTGCTTGATAGAATCCGTCCTTAAAGGTGATAGTCCGATAAACCCAGTTTATTTGGGGATTTTGCTGAACCAACCAGGGCACTCCCAAAACCACCAGGGGACCCCCCACTGGAGCCACCACAAATGACAACCCCTCCCGATGGCTGCCCAACTGTAAAGCCACTAGCCCCGTGAAATGGGTGACCGGTTTGCCACCTGCCATGGACCCATCCAACTGCGTAAAGGCAATGGGTCATTGCAAGGGGAATGTGGGTAGCTCCAGGGCCGCTACCACATCGGGGTGCATCAAACACCTGGAACACCCCGAATCAATCATGGCCCACACTTCTATGGTCTTGGATCGGGAGCCCAACTTTAACTTCACCGTGAGAATGCGGTAACTGCCACTCACCGATGTAGGCTCGCGCCCTTCTTCCACCACCTGCCCTGCAGCGCCCTTTAAAGCAGGTGGCTGCCGTTTCCCGCCGGCTGCAATAATTCCGGTTCCCCCTCGTCTTCGTAGAATGGCACGCTGTCTCCCTCACTTTCGGCCACCGCTGCTTTCATTTTCCTCGGCAGGGAAGGGGACTTCGCCGTCGACTTCCCGGGTCATTCCTCACCCTTTGCCTTCAGGCACACCGCCACTCGATGTCCCTCTTTGCCACATCACAGACACTGCCCCTTCGCATACAGCCTCTCTCTCTCCTCTTCCCAGGATCTTTGCCCGGGTCGTCCCCCGGTACTCAGCGGGCGACTAGGTTTCACCTCTCGCCCCGACTTTGCTGTTCTCCACTGGGCAAATACCTCGTGTGTGTGTTCAGCTCTCCCAGCAAGCTGGATCCACTTGTACAAAGTGTACGGGTCGTCCCGTCCTAAGGACCAGCGCAGCACTTCTGTATTCAGGCCATCCTTGAACAGTTCGATGATGGTGGCTTGAGACCAGTCGTCCACCTTTCCTGCCAGCGCCTTGAACTCCAGCGCGTAATCAGCCACTGATCTCGACCCTTGCTTGAGGTCCTTCAGGGCACGCTTCGCACTCTCTTTCGCCAAGGGATCCTCAAAGTGCTGCCTTAGAGCCCAGAGGAACTCGTTGAATTTCTCCAGTTTGGGCGCTTCCGACTGGCACATCTGTACATACCAGTCTGCCGCCCTCCCTTTCAGCTTGGTAGCAATGGTGATGATCTTCGCTTTTTCCGAACGAAAAAGCGACCCCCACTCCTCCATGTATGCCTTGGCATTTGTTAGGAAAAATGAGAGTTTTGCCGGATCCCCATCGAATTTGACGGGGAAGTCCCTCAACCCGCCCGACGGGCTGCGCCCTCCCACTGAGGGTTCGGTGGGTTCTACTTCTCTGGCCGGCCGCCGCTCGGGAGCGGGTGGCGACCTTACAGGCGGCGACGCTAATTCCACTCGGACAGCCTGGTCCCCTTCCTGCGGACGTGCCGCCCTTCTCCGCTCCGGGGACTGCCCATGGGACGAAGGGGTCGAATGCCGTTGGCTTGACCCCTCCCATGTTTCCTTCAACGAACTCAGGTCCAGACTCATCTGTTTCAGGATCGTTTCCAATGAGTCCATTTTTGACTCTAACCCTCGGATACGGTCTGGAGTGGGAGAACCCCCTTTCGGCGGCACCTGGATCACTGTAGGGGACAACGGGTACCTCTGCCTCCAGGATGGGCCTCCCACCACCGAGACGTCCCCCCGGGTTTCATCCCAGGTGACCAGTTCACCCGGGGTGGTTACGGTGGTTTCCGGCGCGGTTTTCATGCCTCCTGCTTCGCCCTCCGACCCAGAACTCGCCTCTTCTAGGATCGCTGAGAGCTCCCCCAGTTGGGGAGGTCTGTCGGGGCGCATCACGGTCGAGTCCGGCTCCCCTTCACTCGACTCTTCACTTTCCAGTAGCATGATGTCAGGTTCAGTCATTGCTAGCACTTTCCCTCACAGGGTCGGGCAAACTTGCCTTCTCCTGGAAAGGGGCCAGCGGAATTTTGAGTTTTAAGATTCTCAGCTTTATGTAATGGTTGCCCACCCCAAATACTCAGACTCACAAGAGGTTGCTAAATGAAATCTGATTTATTAGGGAACTTAGGACAAATACAGAGAAAGCTGAGAATGACAGAAAGCGCGCCAAATACAAACTTAAACCCTTCGTTGCACACTTAACCCCGCCTCCCTACCAGCAGAGCCGCCCGTCCCAGGTGCTGGCAACTGTCAGATCTTCTAGCCTGGGAAAGTAACCTTGAACACAGGAGATAACCCAAATACATTCCAAAATCACAGCCAAGAGATAAACCCCTCCCAACAGGAACCATCCTCCCGTCAAAGATGAAACACGCATCCAGCTAATGACATGCGAAATGTTACGATGTATCAAACACACTGAAACGGCGAACATGACAGTAATGCAAAGTGAGTCAAATCATATCATACAGATGGGCAGGGTTTCCTATTTTTTCTTAAGTCTTAGCAAAGGAGGAAGTTCTGTACTTTTAGGTGGCCCAAAGTACTCTTAGTCCCAACTAAAGCTTTATGTGAAGTATATAAAAACTAGCAATATTCCTCAGAATAAAAGAACTCGGCATCTTTTCCCACTCTTCAGTCTACTGCCACAGGGCTCCTGATTTTTGCCATTTTTGTCCCCCTTTTTCCCTTGGTATAGGATAAAGTTGTTATCTTTGTCAACCAGAGCTCTCTGTGTGTATATATGCGTCCATGTTTATGAGATAGGCTCCACTAAAAAATCTTGGCTGGCTCAAAGTCACCCAATGGTGGGGATAAGGGGACCTGAATCTGGGTCTTGCTGCTCCCACACAGCATTTCTTGTACCACACCAAACTAATCTAATAGATTTCCTATAGTACTTGTATGCTGTAAAAGTTAACTCAGGCGGTAGAACATCAAAGCCGCCCTAAAGGAAATGGCTTGAAAAACAGGCCTTGTCCATAGATGCTACGCAGGTTTCTCTACAGGATTGATTGGTAATCTGTGGGAGGAACCGGTTTTTCTAATACCCCACCTCCCACTCATTTCCATGATTGCAAAAGCCTTTCATTATACACCTTCTCTGCAAGTCTTATTGTTCTAGGGATCCAATTGCATTTGAAAATAGCACACACCTTTTTGTTTTCTCCTTTATGTTTTCCTCATTCTTCCCTTCATTTAAAGAGTATTATCTGAATGCATTACCTCCTCAAGTACAAGACAATAGTTCCCTGATTTAAAGGTCAAGGACCTACAGTCTGGTCACTGAGCATGTCTCCCGCACTAGGACAGCTGCTATTAACTCTTTAATCATGACTGATGCTGAAGAAGATGATTGATTGATTGATTGATTGATTGATTTTTCAAATTTTTATCACTGCCCATCTTCCCCGAAAAGGGGATCCTGGGCGGTTTACAAAGTTTTAACTTCATGCTCGGCACCTCAGAAGTCTGAGGAAGATTCTCCGTGTAATTTTCTTGGTGACAGTATAGAAGTGGTTCTTCCTAATCTAGTCTACCGCTCTGGAATTCCCTGATGGACCATCAGGTCTCCCATGCCAGTATTAACTAAGTCTGCCCCTGTGTTTTTTTTTAGATCAATTAAAACAGCTAGGTGTTGCTACCAAGCTGAGCAGAAAAGGTCATATGAAAAATCACAGTCTGATAATACAGAAAATCTTGGAATGTAAATCTGAAATGAAAGTGCAACTGTTCTTGTTAGTATAATCTCAAAAAAAATCACGAGAAATTTCATAATTTAATGAGCTGTATGCTTACAGCAGCAAGAATAAACGTCGCTCAACACTGGAAGAAAAACACAATCCCAACAATATCTGATTGGGGACTTGAACTTGGAGAATAGGCAGCATTGGCAAAACTAACAGTATGTATAGACAACAAAAGTTTAGGCAAGAATGGTTCCCATACATATAACACATCATGCAGCATGCTAACTATAACCACTTACAGTCTGGCTTTTAGGGCCTAAGGACACGGTGGCGCTGCGGGTTAAACCGCTGAGCTGCCAATCGGAAGGTCGGCGGTTCGAAACCGCGCGGCGGGGTGAGCTCCTGTTGTTAATCCCAGCTCCTGCTCACCTAGCAGTTCGAAAACATGCAAATGTGAGTAGATCAATAGGTACCGCTTCGGCAGGAAGGTAACGGCGTTCCGTGCCGTCATGCCGGCCACATGACCCGGAAGTGTCTACGGACAAACGCCGGCTCTTCGGCTTAAAAACGGAGATGAGCAGCGCCCCCTAGAGTCAGACTCGACTGGACTTTACGTCAAGGGAAACCTTTACCTTTACCTTTAAGGCCTAAATGCTTACAAACATAGCAAATTAGCAAATGTATAAAAAGGGGGGAGTCAGAAATCAATGGTTTATTATTATTATTATTATTTCCTTTTTTTTTTCCCTACTTTTTAGGTATTTTAACTTTTGTTAAATTTGCTTCATCTATATTTTATGTCCTTTTATCAACACACACACACACAAAGTAACAACGTAATGGAGATCTTAATATTAAATAATTAGTTCAAGACTGAAACTATTATATAACTAATACTTTGATGTGAATTGGAGGTTCTTTTTTAATGTTATACTCAACTTTGAATGAAAAGTTAAATAATCTTATGCTTGTAATATTGACATCCTAAATTGCAGTTAATACTGATATAATTTTTACTTTTTTCTGTTTATTTTCAATACTTAAACTTTCTAAATAACAGAATGTTAATAATTTTAATCATAAAAACATTACTGCACTGAAATCTGCATTGAAATCATAAAATGTATCAAGATTTATAGCATTACAATACTGCAAAAGGAAAAACAAGAAAAGAAAAATTACAATTTGATAACAATTTTTGGAGATCCATGGAGATCCGTTTTTTTTTTCAAAAGCAGATGAGCCCTGAAACCTCAGACTATGCACCTCCACACTATGCCTTCTGCTTTTGACACTGAATGGTTGACACAGTTAAGCCACAGTGTCCAGGACTGTATTTTATGGTAGAAACCACAATTGATCTGGCTTAGTCATAGTTCAGGAAACACAAAGCCTGGATGCATAAAACACATGGAGCTGAAAATCAAGTAAGACACATTATAACCTAGCATGTGGTATGAATTCAGCCTCTGAGAAGGACCTCTTCAAGCAAAAACAGCCTGTGTCTTTCTTATGTACAGCAGAAGACAATGGAACAGCCTTACTCTCTATGCTTTCTCATTCATTCCCTACATGCCACACCCCTCATTCCAAATGTGACAAGCTAACCACAATATAAAGGCCTTGCATTTCCTAACATAGGGAGATCTGTCATCAGTGAATTTCTTGGTGTGCTTTAGAACAATTACAGGACTTTGTACACATAGTTTGGCCCAATTTTCTTCCATCCCCAGGCATTCACAGATTGGCTTATCTCAGTTAGGAAAGTTGGCCAGCAAGATCTTTTTTTTTTCTGCTTTCTATTGGAGAATTATATTTATTTTATTTTATTTTATTTATTAATCAAATTTATCACCGCCCATCTCCCCAGAAAAGGGACTCTGGGCGGTTTACAACAAAACATAAGTAAAAGACATATAAAACTATAGAATTATATGCTACTCTACCAAATTAGGAGCTCTCATCAGCCCCTCTTCTCACTCCTATCAGTGACAGGAATGTAATAGGAGAATGTTATTAACATTTAGGGTTTTTTTGCTGATCTACTTAATGACACTATCAAGTGGACAGTTGGTTTGATAATTCAATGCATTCCTGGGAACTAGTGTGACATTGAGTTGGAAATTTATGTGACCTATGCCTACATGTCTTAATATACCTCTAGCAGACATTGTAAGATCAGCAATGTCCAAGGCCACTCCCAGAAACATATTGAATCCAAGTCAGAATTTTGAAAATATAGGTGGTATCTCACAGGTGATCTATGAATGGGGGACCCACATTCTACCTGGGGAGCAGGTGTGAAAGCCAGCAGAATGTTGTGGTTATCAGCATCTTGGATGAAGACCAAGGAAATTCAAGTTCAGATCCATGGGAACTTGAGGCACTGGATGGCATCCTCCCAGATTTCCAGTTGGGATCACAGGAAGGGCAAGGTAATCCCACTCCTCTTAATTTTTACAACTTTTTAGGTAACGGGCAGGGTGGCAGCAGACCAGGCCGGCGGTGCGGCAGCGGACCGGGCTGGGTGGCAGCGGACCGGGCCGGTGGTGCGGCAGCGGACTGGGCAGGGCGGCAGCAGACCGGGCTGGTGGCGCGGCAGTGGACCGGGCAGGGCGGCAGCAGACTGGGCCGGCGGTGTGGCAGCGGACCGGGTTGGGCGGCAGCGGACGGGGCCAGCGGCACGGCAGAAGACTGGACTGGCACTGCAATACTGCAACACTGCAGTGGCGGACCGGGCCAGCGGTGCAGTGGCAGACTGGGTCAGCAACGCGGTGGCGGACCGGGCTGGCAGAGAACTGGGCCAATGGTGCAGTAGTGGACTCTGGGCTGCACCGGAGAAGAAGTGACCGGTTGTTGGCCTTGGGGTAGCAGACTGTGTGGGTGAGGAGTGGGGAGTTTAAAAAAAAAAAAAAAAGGTACCCATCCCCCCCAACTACCCCTGAGGCGGCTGGAAGCTGTGAGGGCCCTCCAGAGTGAATGAGAGACTCTCCCCTGGGGTGAGAGACGAGAGGGGGAGTCTGGGAGTGTGTTTGTGTGAAAGGGCACTCACCCCCTGAGTGAGAGACAGGGGGTGGGTGAAGAATGAATGAGTGCCCCCTGTTGAGCAGTGAGAGAGTTCGAGGGGGGGCATAGTGAATGGAGGGGTGAGGGTTGGGCTCTGACGGCGCCGAGAGCGGAAGCCGGTGCGCCGGAGGGCCTACCATCACCCTGTGGGAGATTGACTGTGAGTAAGGATGTATGAATGGAAGGAGGGAACCCTACTTAGAGCCAGAGACTCCCAAGGTCCAGGAGTGGGGGCTAATGGATCAGGAGTCACTGGGGGCAACATGGTGGGGCTCATTATTGAGGTGGTGACGGGTAGGGGATGTTATGGCGGGAGCCGGAGGGCGGGCCATCTTCGGGGAAGACGCCCCCGGTGTTTGTTACCGGTGGCGTGTTCCGGCCCTCTGCACTCAGACCCAGGCCCTGTTCAGCAGATCCATAAGGGCCCTGGTTTCCAGCTGCTTCTTCTTAATGCCAGGTCAGTTAATAACAAGGCCCCCCTCATATATGACTTGATCACTGAGGAGGGGGCAGACCTGGCATGTATTACCGAGACCTGGCTGGGTGCGGAAGGGGGGTTGCCCCTTTTGGAAATGTGCCCAGCTGGGTTTACGGTATGGCACCAGCCAAGATCCCAGGGCAGGGGATGAGGGGTGGCTGTTGTCATCCGAGAGTCTCTTGTGGTCTTCAGGGGCCCTGCTCCACAAGTGGCTGGTTGTGAGACCCTGTTTTTCAAGTTGAGTTCCCAAGAACAGTTGGGAGTGTTGCTGCTGTACCATCTCCCTGCTGTGTGGCAACCTCCCTGCCTGAGCTGTTTGAGGCTGTCTCGGGGCTGGCGGTGGAGTTCCCCAGGCTTATGGTTCTGGGGGACTTCAATCTGCCATCCCTGGGGCATGCCTCAGAGGCAGCTTGGGAGTTCATGGCTACCATGGCAGCCATAGGCCTGTCCCAGATAATTTGGGACCCGACTCGAGACAGTGGTCACACCCCAGACTTGGTTTTCTTGTCAAAGCAGTGGCAATGTGATCTGAGGGGAGAGATAGATCTATCCCCATTGTCATGGTCAGACCATACCCTGGTGGCCCTGGGATTCTCGTGCCACCCCCCTCCGCAGGGAGGTAGGACCCATTTGATTGGTCCGCCCCCGGCGACTGATGGACCCGGTAGGGTTTCAGAGGGAGCTGGGGGTTATACCCGGTGATCTGCTGCACGGTCCAGCAGAGGCCCTAGCTGCAGCCTGGAATAGGGAGGTGGCCGGGGCCTTGGACAGGATTGCGCCTGCGCGACCTCTCTTGTCTCATCAAACCTGGCACTCCCCATGGTTTACGGAGGAGCTGAGGGTGCTGAAGGGGGTTAAGAGACGCCTAGAGCGCCGCTGGAGGAAGAAGAAGACTGAATTCGACCGAACACAGGTAAAAGCCGCCATTAAGGCCTACCTTGTGGCGATAAAAGTGGCGAAATGTCAATATTTCTCCGCTCTTACTGTGTCTGCAGAATGCCGCCCAACGGCCCTGTTTAAGATCACTCGATCCCTTTTGGGGAAGGTGGGTTCAGCGACCCACCTACAGGGCCACGCAGAGGAATTTGCTGAGCATCTGCAGGACAAAATCGCTTGGATCCGCTCCAAGTTGGACTCCAGGCATGAGGCGTGGTCTGGAGAGATACCAGGGGAACAGGCTTACCCAGTTATCTGGGAGCAGTTTGATCCTGTTGGACCTGAGGAAGTGGACAGGATCCTACAGACAGTAAATGCCACCACGTGCCATCTAGACCCGTGTCCCTCCTGGCTAGTAAAAGCAGGCCGGGAGGTCACATGTGGTTGGGTCCATGTGATGGTTAATACATCCTTGGGAGAGGGGGTGTTTCCGGCAGCCTTTAAAGAGGCATTGGTACACCCCCTCCTCAAGAAGCCATCGCTGGACCCTACTGTTCTGGACAATTTTCGTCCAGTCTCCCACCTCCCCCTTTTGGGGAAGGTGGTTGAGAAAGTGGTGGCTTTGCAGCTCCAGAGGGTCCTGGAGGAAACGGATTATCTAGATCCCTTTCAGTCAGGTTTCAGGCCCGGTTATGGGACAGAAACGGCATTGGTCGCACTTATAGATGATCTCTGGTGGGAGCGGGATGGAGGCAGTGCATCCATCCTCGCTCTCCTTGATCTCTCAGCAGCTTTCGATACCATCGACCATGGTATCCTTTTGGGGTGGCTCAGGGAGTTGGGGGTGGGCGGCGTGGTTCTGCGCTGGTTCACCTTCTTCCTCCAGGGCCGATCCCAGTCGGTGTTGATAGGGGAGGAGAGATCGGCCCCACGGCCCCTTCTTTGTGGGGTGCCACAGGGATCAGTACTCTCCCCTCTCCTTTTTAACATCTACATGAAACCGCTGGGTGAGATCATCTGTCACCATGGAATGAGGTATCATCAGTATGCTGATGATACTCAATTGTATATCTCCATCCCGGGTGAAATAAGTGATGCCATGACCACCCTCTCCAAGTGTCTGGGGGCTGTGGGGGCCTGGATGGGGAACAACAGGCTTCAACTGAACCCTGGTAAGACCGAGTGGCTGTGGGTTAATGGTTCTTCTGTATCCAGGACATTAACATCTCTGGTTCTGGATGGGGTTGCACTGCCCCAGACAGACCCGGTGCGTAACTTGGGGGTCCTCCTGGACTCAAGGCTCCTGCTTGAAGAGCAGGTGGCAGCCGTGGCCAGGAGTGCCTTTGTGCAGCTACGTGCTGTGCACGTTACGCCCCTTCCTGGACCAGGAGGCCCTTCGAACAGTCACTCATGCCCTTGTTATCTCTCAGATAGACTATTGCAATGCACTCTACATGGTGCTACCCTTGAAAAGTATCCGGAAGCTTCAGCTGGTCCAGAATGCAGCTGCGCAAGCTGTTTTTGGTGCCCCCAGAAGGGCACATGTAACACCACTGCTGCGCGAGCTGCATTGGGTACCAGTTTGCTTCCGGGTCCAATTCAAGGTGTTGGTTATTACCTTTAAAGCCCTACATGGCATGGGTCCAGGTTACCTGCGGAACCGCCTCTTCCCCATTACATCAACCCGTCCCACCCGATCGTGCAGAGAGGGCATGCTGCGGACCCCGTCTGTAAAAGAATTCCATCTGGCGGGGTCCAGGAGGCGGGCCTTCTTCGCAGTAGCTCCCGCCCTGTGGAACATGCTGCCCCCGGAGGTGAGATTGGCCCCATCGCTCCTGGCCTTTCGGCGGAGTCTGAAGATCTGGTTCTGCCGCCTCGCTTGGGGTGGAGAGGGGAATAGAGTTTCATGGGGATGGTTGTTATAGACCACTCCTCCCACACTTGGACTGTTTTAGATCTTTCATCACTTGGATTTTTATTCTTTATTTTTATTTCTATTTATAGTATTTTATTGTATTTTATTATTCTGATGGTTTTAATCATTTGTTGTAAACCGCCCAGAGGCCTCCAATGGGAGGAGATGGGTGGGGATAAATTAGATAAATAAATAAATAAACATCCATATGTTGTGAAAAATATGTCTTGTTTCGTGCTTACTTCAAGTTAGTAGATAAGTTCTATCACAACGCATTACCACAAGAAGACATCTTCTTGCAGATGCTTTTCCAGCTTTTAGTAACCAGGTTGCTACTTTTGCTTTGTTATATTTTAAACTTAGAAAGAAAAATTTAAATTCTCAGTTGTAGTCCTGGCTTTATTTTGTTTTGACCTGTCTGTATCTCTTTATTACTTTATTTTATTGTAATTTAGTTTTATTGCATTTAATGCTATGCTACATTGTTATGGTTATAGCACTAAAACTTAATTACTTACAAGAAGACATCCATGGAATACAGAATCCTGGAACTCATTGTTGTGATGCTTTCTCCAAAGATTACTTTCACCCTCTATTGAACATGGCAATTGAAAAAAAAGGAAAGATATCTTAAAGACATTTGCAGAAATTCCTACATCTGGGGGTTGATGAGTTTTGAGAGCATCTTGGGTGTGCTACCATCTTATGGTAGCCATGGGAGGGGGCCAAGCATGTTCACAAAAATGGCTGACACAGGGACACAGCCAACTACAAGCACCCATTTACTGGAAGGCAAAGCACTCTCTCTTACCCCTTTAGCCCTTCAAGAATCCCTGCAATATATGTCTTTGTTTTTCTGGGCAGGCAGTAAGATTTCCAAACAAAATCCTTAGCTGCAAAACCCACCTTTTTTATATTCTGAGAATGCCTATGGGGGCATTGGAAGAATCAGAGATGATACTAGAAAATGGCACTTCCCTTTAAAGCATTCCAGTGTCCCGTTTCATTTCTCTTTTCACTAGAAAAAAAAATCTAGGCCCCAAAGTCAATTGGAACAAGAAGCCAGGCAAACATCTAGCCCAAAGCCACCATGGGGATTTTTTTCAACTGTATTGCTTTCCCTTCTGAATTTTGGGATGCTTCTCCAAAGGATCTTTTGGGCCTGGTTTTCCATGTTGTGTTCTCCAAATTCTCTGCATTCCTGCCCTAGAAATCTCTAGCTAGTAATGAAATCCTGGTATGCACCACCAGGGTCATCCAGGGGTGTTCAGCTACAACCAACACTGCCACTAAGAGGTATCATTCAACGCATCTGGAGGCATAAGATTAAGAAAAGCCAAGCTAGCTAAACACAGTCCTTTGGATAAAATGATGAAAGGGCAGTAAGTTTGTAACTGGTGAAAGAGATGATGGTTCTTTGGAGTAAATATTTCATTCACCAGATGCACGCTGCATAGACTGAGAAAGAGAGACCTATACATATTACCTGTAGTGACCCTTTCCTTCTAACCTATTTTCCTGTACTGAATAAACAAAAATGAAGCAACTGTTTTGAAAATAATGAGAACAGGTTGTCTTTGGTTAACTGCCAGGGCAACCACACTGTAAGGATGTCAACTTCTCTGCAACACCTAAGCCTACACAGAATTGTTACTGCACTACATCTATGAAATGGTGATTGCAATAGTCATGTTGAAAATTTTTCTGACTCACCCACTTTCCATATTCTATTTCTTGTCTCTTACTTTGATTTTTCTCTCTGGACTTGCCTTGAACACTCTTTTGATCTTGTCCACCAAGAAAGAACACCTCTGTGTTCAGTTTCTCCATTGTGGAATTCTTCATCTTGTCTCCTTCAACTTGCACCCAGCCTAACCCCTCCATGTTCAGCCTCTTACTCCTTCCATCTCCTTCCATCTTTAGTCTGTGATACAGTGATCCTCTTTAAACAACTTTCTCCTCTTTGTTCTTCTGCTGATGCTGTTTGCTTTGTAGACTTTACAGTAGCCAACCCTTGATACCTATTTGTCCTGTTCTTTCAATATACTATCTGCCTCTTATCCCCCGTTTTAGCTCTCTGTTTCTGCTTGCTATCTTGGCCGATGTTCTTGCTCATGTTCCTATACAGAGCAGCGTGAAAAACTGGCCTATTTTGGTCACTATAAATCCTTGCATTCCTCCTTCTTACATGTCATCTCTTTGCTTCACAACCATTCAAAATATCTTTCCTACTTTTGATTGGTTTGCTAAGATTACCTTACAATCTCTTTCTTCACTGCTGGAAGTGACACCATCTGCTGGGATATCAATTTCTCTTCTCTCAACCTGGAAGTGGGTCTGAGTGGGGTAGTGAAAACCAGGCTTTTCCTGATTCTTTTAAAAGGGCCTTTTGTGCCACTGTCTCTCTCACACACACACAAATACACAGGTAGAGCTTCAATTGTACCATTGCGGCCACCAACTTGACTTCTCTGACCCACCCTATGGACACTCCTGATAGGGTATTTTATTCTGCCTTGACCTCTCAGTTTTGCTTTCTCATTATCACTTTACAATGACAAGGCTCACACAGTACTAATTGGCTTGCATAATATAACTGCTATCCTCACATAAATTGGTATATCTGCTCAAATAAATGTGATGCCCAGGTTCACACAACATGCTAAGATAATGTCCTCCTCCTCATAATACACTGAATTCCAAACTGTCCACTCCCATTTTAGCTTGGTCTAGTGCAGAGTTTCTCAACCTTGGAAACTTTTAAGACGTGTGGACTGCAACTCCCAGAATGGCTGGCTGGGAAATTCTGGGAGTTGAAGTCCACACGTCTTAAAGTTGCCAAGGTTGAGAAACTCTGGTCTAGTGAGTTGTACAAGCCCAGAAGCTAGTATTACTCATATAACTCACTTGAGCTTGATTTTTTTTGGAAAAGGTGCCTTACTAAATTTCTTTTTCAAATGTTTTTATATACCTGCAAACCTCAGGTTCCTTTCAATTAAACCATGGCAGTTTTCTATATCTCTGGGCTCTTATCTAGTGGTTGCCCAGATGTTTGCTGGTAAGATAAGGCATACTCCTACGTTTATAATTATTATTTACAATTTGAATGTATTTTTCCAAACAGCTTGGAGCAGGGATGCACATGATTCTCACCCCACCCCTTTCATCATCATAGCAATTCTGCTAAGTAGGTTTGACTCCTTTCTAGATAAGAGTCTTAACACAAAAGGGAAAATGGTGATATGATTCATTTCTTGTTCACGTTAAGTCGTGTCTGACCCTTTGTGACCCCATGGACCACAGCACGCCAGGCCTTCCTGTCCTCCACTGTCTTCCAGATTTTATTCAAATTCATGTTCATTGCATCGGTGATGCTATCTAACCGTCTCACCCTCTGCCGTCCCCTTCTCCTTTTGCCTTCAGTCTTTCCCAGCATCAGGGTCTTTTCCGGTGAGTCCTCTCTTTGCATTACTAATAAGCAACTACATGGAAACTGGGTGTTTTTAAGTAGCTGTTTCATTTCTTTCCTAAATGACAGGAATATCCTTTGTACATGGTTCCTTTAAAAATACTATTATCCCCTCTTAATTTCCAATACATTGTGGCATTAAGCCCTTGGTGACTGCAGAAAAAAAAATCAAGTGCAGCACATAAAAAATGACAACTGGAAGAAAGAGTGAAGTGGGGGCAGTGCAACACTGCTTTCCTTTTAACCCCGTGGGAGGCAGCTTATGGGTCCCTGCGGCCCTCAATCTTATTTTTTGGCTGTTGGGAGCCCCCACAGTTCAGGTTTGGTAGTCTTACAAGAAACTATTAAATTCTCGTTCTAGTCTACATTGCACCAAGTTGGGCTGAGAGACGGTGACTGGCCCAAGGTCACCCAGCCAGCTTTCATGCCTAAGGCAGGACTAGAACTCACAGACTCTTGGTTTCTAGCCCAGAACCTTAACCACTAGACCAAACTGGCTCTCAACAGGAGCAATAATAGTTTTCAGGGCATTAATAAGAATGCCAGAGGGAACTACCTTAGGTCTTCCTGCAACAGAAATAACAGCATCTTCTAGCACCATAAGGCAAACACATGCATTGCCAAGAAATATACTGAAGGGTACCACTGCGTGTCAGGCTACAATCCTATAGACCAGTGTTTCTCAACCTTGGCAACTTTAAGACCTGTGGACTTCAACTCCCAGAATTCCCCAGCAAGCATGGCTGGCTGGGGAATTCTGGGAGTTGAAATCCACAGGTCTTAAAAGTTGCCAAGGTTGAGAAACACTGCTATAAACAATGGCCTGGAAGTCAACTGCCCCAATAAACACAATAGGAATTACTAAAGTTGCGCTCCGCTGCGAATCCCATTTAACTCCGCAACCCAATCAGGGACGTCCTTTCCTCCAAAACTCCCTCCACCCCACCTCTTCAAGCACGACGGCGGCAGCAGCGAGAGGGGCAGAAAGCTAAATCCAAACGACCCGCGGGGGCGGCTGCCAGGCGATCGCCCGCCGCCCGCGCAACACCCACCCCTTCAGCCGCGGCCGCCGGACGACTCCAAACCTGGCGAGTCCGCGGAATCCCGGCCCCGCCCCGTTGCTTAACCCCCGCCCCACTTCCGCGCGCGCGCGCTGTTGCGAGGTGATGACGCAAGCTGGGAGCCGGGGCGGCGTGACATATACGGAAGGGCGCGTCCCACCCGCCGGTAGAAGAGCCGTGCCCGGGCCGTCGAGGCGAGGGCAGGCGCGAGCTGGAGCCGTACAGGTGAGGGAGGGGTTGGTCGTCGCGCGGGCCGGCTCGGCGGAGGCTGCCTCCCTTCGAGGACGTCGCCCGGTTTCTGGATTGAAGGAAGGGGGTGGCACGGGAAGGAGCGGGGTCCCCTCGTGCCGTGGTTCCCTGCGGGTGGGGGGAAGGTTCCACCGCGGTGTTTCTGCACGCGACCCCGGTGGCGTGTCTGTGTGTATCCGTACGTACGCGTGCAGACGCCCTCTCGTTGGCGGCATTCCCCGGGCGATGCACTGAACCGCGTTTTCTGGGCTGGCACGGGACGGTGCGCCCTGGCCGGACCGAACGGGGTGGGTATGCGCAAGAGCGCGAGCCATAGAAAGCTTAATGAAGGTTAATGCTAACTAAGCTTAGCGTACGGGGTGTGTCTACCACCGCTGGTTGATTTGGGCTAACAGCCCTTGATTGAGGGTTAATCTGACCGTTGGCAATGAAACCTGTACGCAGACCTATACATAAAAAGTCTCAAGCGATTCAGCAAGATTTATCCTGAAAGTAAGCAAATACTTGATTGTACTTCTCCACCCTAACAAGCCCCTCTCTATGAGACAGGCAAAATGAATGCAAAAAGCTAGTGGAAGAATGAGATGTAAACCTAAGTGTCCAAGCAGGAAGCAAGATTGCATTCTGTGGGATTTACTCCTAGATGTCACTGCATCCCATTGTGTATTTTATTATTGTGTAAACTGTAAAAGTCTGTGGATAAGACTTGCACTGTTGCACATGTAAAACAACCAGAACTGAAAAATAAAAATATTATCAGTATGTCGTGAGAGAGGTCTGTATTTTGCCACAAAAAATCTTAGTAATTCCATTGCATTTTTTATTAATAAGTGTTATTTATACATATTAACATTTAATCATGTTTATATTTTGTTATATTTATACTGATAAAGAAAAGGTATCTGTCAATGATACAGTTATATTTAGTCTTTGGGAATGCTGTGTGTTTCCCCCCTGGTTATAGAAGCTAACTTTCCAAAGCACTAGCTCTGAGGCAGAAGTAGCACCTGGCCATCCTTGTCTGGGCTTTGAAATACAGCTCATATTTGAGCGGGAGACCACAGGAAATTCCTGGAAGAATTTTGGTTGGAAGTTCCAAAAAATCCCTGAAGAAGAAAGTAGTAAATCATTTCGAAATTGTTGCCAAGAAAACTATGGACTTTCCTGGGAGGTCAGAAGGAGACCAGTTTAAATGGAGGAAGACTTTAGCTAGAAAAGGGCCTGTAGAAGGAGAATAAGGCACAGTATGGTGCTTGTCTCACCTGAAAAAGAATATGGTGCTTCTACTTTTGTCACTTCACTAAAACAAGGATGTGCATGTTTATTATTGAGAGAGGGTGTGTTTGCATGGATGTCTTTTTAAAGATGAAATTTCCTTTTCTTCTTGTGCTTAAACAGAGAGATAATTTGCATCGTCTTCTGGTGAAATAACCTTGCTCTTTCAATTGATATCAATATCAATTGATATCCAGAGACATTCTCATTTCCTGTTCTACACTGCCAGGCTTTCTATTTTGATTTTCCCAGATTTCTTTGGAACTGAAGATTTGTGATTTATGGAAAAAGCCTATTTTTATACAAACTCTTGGTTTACAAAACAATTGACAAACATTGTAAGAGTTAAAACCTCCACCATAAATATAAATAAATTAAAGCAACCAATAACGAATGAAAGTTACAACCATACAAAGACAAATTATAATAGTGATGATGAAAAAAATCATAGTACATCCAAATAAAATAAAATCAACACTCAATGTAAGTAATTAAAAGTAAAATAAAGATGGCAATAGCAGACTATTTAGTGAAACCCTCTTTGGAAAAATATCTGTTCCTTCTGATTTAACTTGTAAAATGGGATGGAAGATGAGAAAAAGTAGCTAAAGGCAAAACAGTTCTAACTAAACCTTATCCTAGCCAGTCTTGCATAGGATAGTAAGCAGTCTTCCCCTCCACCTGTGTTGGGACTGTAATCCCAGCAATCCCAGACCATGGCCACACTGGGTAGGAATTCTGGGAGTTGTAGTTCAGTGGGGCAGGAGGGAGGCACCTGGTTGGAAAAAGCCTGTTCTGTGTGGAACAGGAGAATACACTCTGATGGGCAGAACTGTTATTGTCCTTGTGAGCCTGCCAGCAGGAAAGAACTGTCATTCCAAGAACTGGAATCTTCCTGGCCAGCTGATCAAACTATGAGAAAGAGATGAGCAAGCTAGAATAAGGTTGTTTGTTTGTTTTTGTGCCTTTGAGTCAGTGTTGACTCTGGCGACTGCCTAGACTAGTCCCTGCATTTTTCTTGGCAAGATTTTGGAAGTGGTTTACCCTTGCCTGCTTCTTCCTAGGGCTGAGAGGGATTGGCCCAAGGTCACCCAGCTGGCTTTGTGCCCAAGGCAGGACTAGAACTCACGGTCTCCTAGTTTCTAGCCTGGTGCCTTAACCACTCCACCAAACTGGCTCTCTTAAGTTAGTTAGAATAAAGTTACTTTGGTAGAAAATCCACATCCCCGCCCCAAGCAAACCACAGCATTGGGGGAAAAAGAAGGGCAAGAGGGATATCTAGCCTTCCCTAACCTGTCGCCCCTCAGGTATGTCAGGAGAATAGCTCCCAAAATCCCCAGCCAGTCTGGCCCTCACAGTCCCAGTACCCCTAGAGAGCAAAAGTTTGGGGAGGCAGGTGCTGTCAGCTTTCATCTGCCAAGGGTTGGTATACTTATGCATGCAAAAGTTCTTTTCTGTCTTAGAATTCCTGCCCATTAGCACTTGTTCTCTTCATTTCAAAGACGTGTACTTGAGAGGAGGAGCCATGTCGTGGATAAGAGAAGGAGAATTGTCCCTTTTTGAGAGATTCTTTGCTAGCGTAATAAAGGTAAGTACTACCTCAATGTTATCTTCAATTACTGAAATGTAATGCTTACCTAGAAATATTAGATTGTTTAATATTTAAGGTGGGAGGAGACAACCATAGAAACCTTGTCCCACAACAATCTTCTTCAGATGAAGCCCTTCCAGATTTTTTGACCTCGAGACCAGTTACTCCAACCAGCTTACCTAGTGGTCCATTGATGGGGATCCTTGTCCAAAACTTTGGAAGAGATCACAGTTGAGAATTGTACTCCTAGATGATAAATCATGCCGGTCAAGAACTGTTTGCCTCTTCATGTAGATTCTATTTGTCAATGTACCTTTGAGTAAAAGATGCAAGGGCAAATGTCTGTGAAGTCAAAGAGATATCTGCTTGGATACAGTGGGCAGAAGAATGCTAAAGCTCATTACCCTTATACAACAATATTAGATCAGGAGGGCAGAATTGCACAAAGCTGCCCCTCACTGAATTTAGGAGTGGAGGACTTGCCCCATGTCTGCTGCTTTGCTGTATTTTGCTAGTAGGTGCCCCAGTTTGTTGTTGTTCAGTTGTTAAGTTGTGTCCAACTCTTTGTGACCCCATGGACCATAGCACGCCAGGCCTTCCTGTCCTCCACTGTCTCCTGGAGTTTACTCAGATTCATGTTCGTTGCATCGGTGATGCTATCTAGCCATCTCATCCTCTGCCATCCCCTTCTCCTTTTGCCTTCAGTCTTTCCCAGCATCAGGGTCTTTTCCAGTGAGTCCTCTCTTTGCATTGCCCCAGTTACGTCCCCAGAATTTAAAGCTTTGACATTTCAGCCTGGCTGACATGAAGGGGAGCTGTTTTGCCTATCCTTGAAACTTGTATGGCATCTTCACACTGCCATCTTTTATTTATATTCTGGTTCTGTTCTTGGAATCATTGCTTTTTGCTGTCTGTCATAGTATTTCTGGAAGGGAAGGTGAGATATATGTTTTAAAATAAAATGTGCATCCCGTGTGTGTGTGCCAGTAAAAGTCCAGGATGATTCTGCAGTCCTTCCACATTCAGGATAGGTAGCTTCTAAACCATCTTTACTTTCTCTGGTCTTCTTCCCAACTCAGGAGTGATGTTCTAAAAGATTGCATTTTAGGGGACTAGAAGGAGAGGAGGATTGTGATTTTTTTTCTTCCTCTCTCTGCCTCTTTCACGCTTCCTCCCCCCTCAATGTACTTCAGGTGTGTAGGACTGCAGCCGCATGAATGATGATTGTTATAGGATGATGGTTGTAGACACATTCATTAAGAGGATGATGGTTGTAGACCCATCTGTCAAGAGGACTCTCCAGGAGTCTGCAGATTTGTTTCTGGGGTACTCCTTAAGGAGGTCAGATCAGAGAGTTCATGTTTCAGGTGCAGGGTAATCTCAAGCTGATTCTTGTTCCACCTTTGCTGACTGTATATCTCATGCTCTCTGGCTGTCTTTTCTTCTTGCTTCAATTCCAGGCAGGGCCAATGCCCAGGCACGTTGCATTCATCATGGATGGCAATCGTCGTTACGCTAAAAAGCATAATGTGAAGAAGCTGGAAGGACATTCACAGGGTTTTGCAAAACTAACACAGGTAGGGAGAAACATCTTGCCAGGAATGCAAAGATAATGTATCCCAAAGTGATTACTATGGCGTGCCAAGCACATCTCTCCCAACTCCCCCATGGCTCCTACTTGGACTAATTTCAAAAGGCTTTTGCAAGGGATCATCTTGGAACTCTACAAAGAGTAATCTGTTCCTCACTCAGTTCACTGAGTAGAGAGGAAGAAAACGCTGCTACCTCTGAGAGAAATACATTCTTTTCCTCTTTGGATATTTCTAGGTTGGAGGCCCATAACTTACAAAGGGGGAAGCCAGTGATGTGCTGTGTACATGTACCAGGATACCAATTGCATCTGATTTGCAGGTCACCAACTCCAGTCAGTTAATTTAAGGCAAGGTGCATGGAGTGCATCCTGGGAGCCTTATGCAACCAGCCAGTATCCCATTTTTGTGATTTCAGAGTTTTTGGAAAGTCAGTGAGCTAAAAAAAGAGGGCTTTTTCCTTTGTTTTTTTTTTAAACAAATGGATTACTGCAAGTTTTAAGGTAATAATTTCACTCCTTAAATTTACCTAAACTCTCCTTGCAAAATGGGCTTGGTCCTATTCACTTTTGGAATGTGGTCCTTGGTGTTTCATGTAAAACCTGATGGAGCCCTTGAGCCAGTAGGAATTGCACATCCCTGGTTTAAGGGAAGGGAAAACTTGTTGCTAAACAGCAGTAAAGGTTACTTGCTTTCTTGCATCAGCTGTCTAAAATTTCCAAAAAGTAATGTATAATTATAGTAGAAGCTCAGTTGAATGGATCAATAACAGGGAGGAGGTGTCTGCTACTCCCAAATGTCTGTTAAAGCACAAATCATTAATGGCAACTTAGGTCATTAAATTATACAAATCACTGCAAATGATGTAGGTTGCATAATTCACATAATGTGATGCAAATGACATAAATCACTATGAGTGATATAAAATTAAGATAAATTGCCACCTTCAGATTCAAATGGAATGGACTTGCTCAATAGTTGGAGGGTGATATCCAGACAGAAGTTTCATCTATTGCATCCACTAAATGGGAATGCTAAATCAAGGTTTTATTCTACTTTGGCCTTAACTCTCTTCCTCTTTACAGACATTACAATGGTGCTTGAGTCTGGGTATCCGGGAAGTCACAGTTTATGCCTTTAGCATTGAGAATTTCAAACGATCCCAAGAAGAAGTTGAGGGCTTGATGCAACTGGCTAGGACAAAATTCATCCGTCTTCTTGAAGAACAGTAAGTGTCTATTAGAGTAGGCAATCATTACAGTAAGACTACTTTTTCTATCCCCTAAGTAATAAGCTGTTAAAGTTCCTTTTCTACAGAGTGTAATGTTTATATCCTGTGTTGAACCAAAAGTGAGGAGTATGCTTTTGGATTGCAGTCCCCATCATTCCTTCTTGCTGACTGAGATAGTTGAAAGACACCGAGGACTGAATTTGAAGGAGATCTTGCCATCTCTGCATTAAGTTTTGGAAACAATTGTTTTGAAGTACCCTATAAAGGAGAAGATATTATTATTAGATGGACTTTATATTTAATATACTAAAATTGATATTTAGCATATAACTTTAATTAATTACATTCATTTATATATTTTTACATCTTTGATAGGGGATGGGGAGAAAGGCGTGTTAAAGTATACCAGCCAAGCAAGTTGCAGGCCTTTAGGTAGTAATATACTTGCATTGGGAATGTTAACCTGAAAATAAATATAGGCATAAACAGATTTTATTTATTAGATTAGGAATAATGCCCCAACCTGCAGTAAATGTCATAGACTTGGATTTCGAACATAAAAATATAGCAAAATTAAATAGACTTCTTTTTGTAGCACAATAAAATCAAAGAGGACAGCTGGTAAATGCAAGTAATGTTTAAAGACGTTTAGAATGCTACACGTTGTAACTTTGGTTTGAGTTCTTTTGAAAACTAATCAAACATTTCTGGCTGCATATATTTCCCTTAAATTGTTTAGAATATGTAAGACCCCTTCACATTCAGGCAAGATGAATATTACCTTTTGAGGTCATGCATCATGCTAAACACCGCTGGTTGAGTAAGCTGTACTAGCTGGGTTCACACAGCATTTTAAGTCAAAACCAAACAAGCCACATTGTGGCTTAGAGCAGCGATCAGTTAATGTATATTAATTTATTTGATTAGTACTTTCTCTTTAAGGGCAGATATTGCTTATCCTTTCACGTAGGAGTTATGAAGAGCAGCTAAGTAACTTAATGCCATTATGTGCAGTAGCGGGGGACTTTTTAATCCACTACATAATACATCATTGCTGGTAGCTAATTTTAATGCAGTTTGAATGGAATGTCGCTTGCCAGGCAGTATTTTAATAGACCGGAGAACCTGATAGGAAAATTTCAGACCTCTTGCTGCCTTGCCATTATCCATGTGGCTGTACTTCCTCTCTTGCTCATGAGAAAGCCTATCTGACATACATTTCTCTCCCCATACCCCATGTCTTTTGTTTCAAGCTATCAGCTTGTTTCTGAATCATCAAGTCTCGGTTATGTGATTTTATAGATACAAGATAAGATATTGGCATTGCTAAGGTTTAGCTTCCTTCTCCCTTTTTTTAAAAGAATTTGGCTTTTCTGCTTTTCTCTTCCCCCCGCCTTCCTCCTCCTTAGGGAGAACTTGGAGAAACACGGCGTGTGCATCCGAATACTTGGAGATCTGCCCCTCCTGCCACAGGATATCCAGGAACTGATAGCTAAGATTGTGCTGGCAACTAAGCACTACAACACGTGAGTTTGCTTCCAGTTTCTTGAACTCTTTCCTCTACTCCAGAACTGCGCAGCCTTTTTTTCAGGTCAAGGACCCTGCTGCACCAGGCCAGAATTTTAGCTTGGACACCTTTCCCACATGCAGAGTGCTACAGGTTGTCCTTGACTGCCCTCTGTCTTCTGAAGCTTATGCTGTCTTCTCAGCTTACACTGTCTTCTCAGGGCCTTTGGAGCTCTGAGAAGATAGCACCAGCTTCTCCAGAGGTGCTGAGAAGATAGCGTAAGCTTCGGAAGACCGCGTTCGGAAGGGAGCCACGTGGAGAGGAAGCGTTCGGCAGAGAAGCTGGGGCTGGCAGTGAGGCGCTTCTGCTTTTCCCACGGCGGCTGAGTGAAAACGTCCAAAGGCGGGTCCAGGGGACTGGGAGAGGAGGCAGCTGGATGAACGAATGCAGGCTGGGGACGCTAGAGCTTGTGATGGTAGCTGGGATTGGCTGGATCTTCTACACCACGCAGTTCCAGGCCTGCTTGCCGCCCTGCAAGCAGGTTTCAGGGCCTCCAAAATGGCAGAGATGGGGAGAAGATAGGTGGTGGGGGTTGAAGGTAGTGTTTGGGGCTGGGAGGGACCAAGCCTGGAATGACTTGGATTGGGGTGAGTGCTCAGGCTAACGACTGGTAAAATTCACTTAACAACGGCAAGGGGAATTGCCGGGATTGCTGTTGCTGAGCGACGCCATCTTGCTTTACAACCATATTGCTTAGCAACGGCAATTCCAGGCTCAATTACCATTGTTAAGTGAAGACTACCTGTATAGTTTTAAGTATGAGGCAGTCCTGATCCTCAGGTTTACAGTCTAAAAGTTTTGAGACAAAAGAAGAAGGATGGGGAAGAAGAGAAAATCAAGGGTAGGCATCCCTTTTCTAGAGAGGATTTGCTCATGCACCATGCTAAGCCATGGCTTGTTAAATGATGGTTTGCTGAATAAATGCAGGTAGCTGAATTCACACAAAAGGTTAAGCCATGGTTTATAAAACTTAATGGCTGGGTTCACAAACAGGCCAAACCAAACAGACCATAATATGCCTCCATAGCAAGCTGTGTAGCTCTTATATTGGCCAGCTGAGATAGAAATGGTTCAGGTATAGATGGGCAGGCTGCTGGCAGCTGGGAGAGAGGCGAGGCTCTCAGAGGAAGGGCTCTGTAACTTGCAGCCTCATAAATAACTCAGTCCAAAAGCTCCTGCCAATCATTTTCATTGGATAATTCTGAACTTGATAGGTTTGACACACATGTACCATGAGTTAAGGCGAAGATGGCTCTCAGAAGACCATCTTTAAAAATCGAAAGGCAGGGCCCAAACAAAAAAGCAACTGGAATGGAGGAGGAAGAAAAAGGCTGAGGTGGTTCCATTGCTATTGATATCTGTTCCCTTCTCCTCACCTTTTCATCATATTAATATTTTTTACTTGTTAATTGTTTTTATATCACTGTCTTATAGTTTTTTTTATGGTATGCTGCCCAGAGTCACATTTTGTGAGATGGGCGGCTATATAAATTGAATGAACGAATGAATAAAAAATTAAAGCACTGGGTCTTGGTTACAAGCTGGATTTGCTTGTTCAGTAGTCATAATATGATTTGTTTAGCTTTGATCAAGAGTGCTGTGGAAACCTAGCCATGCTTGAAAAACATGGAATATGGCTTAACATACTGGATGAACCCAGTGAAGTATGGGTTTGTTCAATAGTCATGTTAAGCATATGGCTTCACACAGTGTGTGAACTCTGCCACAAAGTTCTCAATGGCCTCTTCCTGGCAGAGACAGGAGAAGTGAGGTCCATGGATTTGCTTTTTCACTGACCAGTAGATGGGGAAAGCTTGGTGGCCTTTGTACAATGTCGTTCTTCCTACTTGGTAGATTTGTCCTGTATTCCTTAGTTTGCTTCCTCCACACAGTGCATAATCTGTCTTCATTTTTCATATTCAAAGGTGTTTTTTGAACATCGCCTTTGCCTACACATCAAGGCAGGAGATCAGTAATGCGGTGAAAGAGTTGGCCTGGGGCGTTGAAGAAGGCCTGCTGCAACCCAGGTAATTGCACCTGGATACTTGGGGTCATGCCACAGAACATACCAATTGCGTTACCCTTGGGTCAGCTATGAAGTTATCTACATTTTTTCTTGAAGCTGTTTTCAAAATATTCAGTGGGCTAAAAAAAATGCTCAGTAAACATTTAAAGCGCTCAGAAAACTTTGAAAGCAATAGGTATGCCAAGTGCTTGGAAGTATCAGAAAAGCAAATCCTGAAGCCTGAAATATTGAAAAGGGGGCAATCAGGAAGTCGTCATTATAAAGTACATGAGTTCCTTTACAAGCAAAAGATACTGATAACAATCAAATTTCAACTTTGCTGCAGCCGTATTTTTGTCCATGCCCTTCTCCCTTCTATTCCACTGGCACTTCCTGTACCTTACACATTATACTGGTAGTCCTCAACTTGACCACAACTGGGACCAGAATTTCCATTGTAAGTCGTGACCAAACCATTTCTACGGGGGTTGTTAAGCAAATCCAGCTTCCCCAATGGGCATTTTTTGTCAGAAAGCACAAAAAAATGCAAAATGTGATCATGTGACTGCAGGACACTGCAACCGGTCATAAATACGGGCCAGTTGCCAAGCGCCCAAAATGCAAGCATGTGACCGTTGGGGGGATGCTATGTTTCGCAATGCTTGGAAGTACTTTACAGTAAAGCACCCATTCTGAGGCCGTTGTAACTTTGGACCGTTGTTGAACAGTTGTAAGTCAAGGACTGCCTGTGCTCTGAAACCCTTTAGTTTCAATGAGATGCCACTGCTTTCTTTTTTAAAAAAATCAGAATAGCCATATTCTGCCTTTCCAGGTGGCTAAAAATCACATTGCTTGAACAAAACTATTGCACCCTCTCCTTGTTTAGCAAGTGCAATCCGTTCCAGCAACTTTGTTGTTAAGCAAAATGGTTGCTAAGTGAACACATGACAGAGAGACGCTACAAAGAACCCTGGTTGCTGCCATCCCATTCAGATAAAGTTCTCTGGTACAGTGTCCTGTGCCTGAACTGTTTCCCCCCCCCCTTTTTTTTTTGCCTCCTTGCGGGGTAGAGAGATTGCTTAAATATGCCATCTCTTCCTGAACTTTTCTGTGTACTTCTTCCCTAAAAAGTACTAACTGCAAGTTAACAAGCTCAGCTGTGATCTTAATTAATTAATTGGAAGTCCTGTGCTGCTACCTGTAACTGACCAGACCTTAATCAGTTTCACACTGAAGGCTTTTGTAGTCAGGCACATGAAATTTGGTCCTAAATGCACCCATTGGTCAGAAAATTGATCTTTTATTACCATTTATTACCGTCATGTTTGCGGATGGTCTCTAACCGTGGTAGTTGCTATTAAAAATATTTACAAATATTTTTATGAGATCTTTTATCTTAGAGCAGTGTTTCTGAACCTTGCCAAGCTCTGCTGGCTGGCTGAGGAATTCTGGGAGTTGAAGGCCACCCATCTGAAACTTGGCAAGGTTCAGAAACACTGCCTTAGAGGATAACAGTTTTCTAGCAAATCACAAACTTAATTTACCATAGGCAGATAAAGACATGTAATTTCATTGCACAGTCGTAACATTTGGGAGGTCACATACAACTATTAAGACTGGTAACTACTGATAGCCTTGTGAGGATCGAGTTGGCCGAAGTCGAAAAAAATGATTGAGATGCTAACTGCTAAAGATGGTGGCATTTGAACTTCATCAACTGGGAAGGAGGAGAAAGTTGGTACTGAGAAAGAGAATGGAACCAGGCATTGGACTGGGGGTGATTTTGCTTCCTATCAAAGTCGTTGTCCGTTGGGAGTCTCAGTGAATCTCTGCAATGGGATGCAAGGTACTGCACCAAACCAGGGGTCCTACAAGCTTACAATAAGGATCTGATGAGAAGATCAGACCAGCCCTGCAGGACCAGGCCAAGGCCCATTTTATTTCTCACAAGTAGGCGTTGGAGACATATCCGTCTTCTATCTGCAGCCTCAGTAACACTGGGTCCTCATTGCCCTTGATCTGTTCTCCATGAATTTATTCAATCTGCTATTTTTTTTTTATCTGTTCAGTCGTGTCCGATTCTTGGAGACTGCCTGGACAAGTCTCTGCAGTTTTCTTGGCAAGGTTTTTCAGAAGTGGTTTGCCATTGCCGCCTTCCAAGGGCTGAGAGAAAGGGACTGGCCCAAGGTCACCCAGCTGGCTTTGTGCCTAAGGCAGGGCTAGAACTCAGTCTCCTGGTTCCTAGCCTGGTGCCTTAACTACTACACCTACTGGCTCTCATTCCCCTATTAAAGCCATCCAGATTAGTGGTCATCACCATGTTTCATGGTGTATGTGCTGTATGAAGAAGTGTTACTCCTTTTGCCTGTCCTAAAATTCCTTCCAGGCAGTCTTATTGGATAAGTCCTGGTCTTTATGCTTTAAGAAAGGGAGAAATACCTCTTCCTAACCACTTTTTTCTCCATACCACACCTCAATCATCCTTGCTCATTTTTTTTTCTAATTGAAAGAGTCCCAAATAATCCAACCTTTTCTCCCAAGAAGATGAAGCTGGAAGACAATTTAAAAAGAGCAGCTGCAATGAACATAGCTTTCAAATACATTCCAAAATGAGAAAAGTTTAGCATTTTGAGTCATAGTAGTGGGGTGGAAGGGGGGACGTGACACAATGTTGGGTATGGGAAGAATCATTTAATGAAATTAATTGGCAGGGGATGAAACAGTTCTTCATGTAGAACAGATCTAGCCTTTGGAATTCATTGCCAGAATAAGTAGTGATGGTTGCTAGTTTAGATGGCAGGGATATCAAAGAAGTCAAGAACTTCAACCAATGTGAGCAAAACTATACCACTTTTTAATGTCCATGGCTGCCATCTTGATTTTTTTTACTCCCTTTCCCATCCCTGTTAGAAGGGTTTTATGGTGGCTGTATGGGACTACACCTCTAGCTTTGCCCAGCAGGGCTGTTCTTATAAAATAATTTACTTGTCAGGTAATGGCCAATTTATTTGTAAGTAAGTATGGGTAGCTTTCCTTTTGAAACCAATTATATTAGACTAACAGGAAAAATGTATATTTAACTGTTACTGAGGTAATGTAACACTAACAAGAAAAACAGATGGGATAATTATGTCAAACCAATATCTTCAAAAAAAAAAAAAAAAAGACCAAATAGTTTAATAGTCCTCTTTCATTGTTATCTCCCTGCCCAACCCTCAAAATTCAGTTCAGATGTTGACAATACATCATAACAATCTGTTCCTGAAAATGAGGTCTATTTATCCTTCCAAAATTGTGTAATAATTATTGAGGCCATCCCCCTCATCCTTGATAGATTCCAAATACCCTGGAGACATCCAAAAAGAACCTGTGTGTCCCTGACATGCATTGCTGGGTCTGAAATCTCATTCATTCATTCATTCATTCATTCATGGGATTTATATGGCTGCCTATCTCATACAATGACTCTAGGAGGCTCACAACAGTCCATAAAAACATGGTTGAAAATGAGAGTACCCTTCCTCCCCAGGCACGAGACCAAACATCCTCACAGCTCAACCCCCATCCTAGCCCAGTGCTTGGGGGAAGAGCCAGGTCTTCACAGCCCACCAGAAGGATAAAAGGGTAGGTGTCCTAACAGCCAGGAACCACGCTGAGACGAGGAATAAGTCTCTAGTGTTTTATTACTGCTACATTAGACAGAAAATCCTAACAAACTGAAGAAGCGTGGGAAAACCCAGACAGATAAACCCCAAAAGTCAAGGTGGGTCTGTTCTGTGTCTCTTTGACTGCTCAACTCCTCACTACGCATGTGTTTTCCCCCCTGGATAGGGGCCCCCTCCTGCTCACCATCAGTGCTCATGACAGTAGGGGTCCTTCAGATCTCAGGTGAGAGGCTGTTCCAAAGGGCTGAGGTGACCACTGAGAAGGTGTACCTCTGAGGTTCAATCAGGTGGGGACCTGGAGCATGCCCACCCTATCTAACCTAGTGGGATAGGCAGATACTCTCAGGAAGAGGTGGTCCCATAAGTAATCTGGCCCTGTACCATGTAGGGCTTCAAAAATGATAACCAGCATCTTTAATAGTAAATATTAACCAATAACTATTAACTAATAGTTAGTATAATAACTTTAATAACCATTAATAGTTGTGTGGATTTCAGTCCAAATCGTAGCAATAATAGGACCTCGGACCATGTGAGTTAACATTACAGCTCCTGAATTGCATCTGAAGACTATCCTTCCCAAAGTAATTGTGATCTCTCTCCTCTCTCAGTGATGTGTCTGAATCGCTCATTGACCAATGCCTTTACTCCTGCAAATCTCCTCATCCAGACATTCTGATCAGAACATCTGGAGAAGTTCGACTTAGTGATTTCATGCTGTGGCAGGTAAATCTAAAATGCAACGACTCACCAACTGAATAGCAAAATCAGTTTTTCTTACTTTGCGGTCTATGCTTTTTAGAAATCATTTGACTCTCAGCTCTCTGGGTTTTGTTGTTGGATATAAGAAAAGATCTTCTGTAATAAACAGTCCTCTTAAAAAGCAAAACAAAATGTGTGTACCCTCTTCCAGTAAACTGCTATAATAGCGCTTCAAGGAGAATGAAGAAGGGTGGTCTTCAGCCATTCTAGTAAAGACACTACCAAGCAGGTAGACCACCATTTGGTTCTCTACAAACTGTTTCATAAATTCCCATTTGCTGTCCTTCAGCAACGATAAAGCAAGGGAGAAGCTGTATATCATTGTTACAGAGAATTATGCTCAGGGTTAAAACACTTCTGGAAATTCTCACAGGCTCTTTTTTCATACTTTTGGCAAGTTTGGTTTCTCAGCAAGTCAGTGCAAGCCCCAGAATTCCAGTCTATCTTAAGCATTTTTACCGGGGTTATTTGATGCTAGAAGGGCTCCTGAGCAGAACTGCAAATGTCAGTAATAAGTCTTTGAATTTGCAATCTAAAAGTTGATAGGATGGAAAAAAGATGGAGAAAGGCTATCTTAGGACACTTTTGTGACTTTCTGGCAAGAACAGTCATAGCTTAGTCTTTCTAGGTTTACTTTCTGTGGCTGATGCTTGCAGCCAAGGGCTATAGTATAATATACAGTAGTATCATATCATATTGTATCTACAGTATAACCAGGAGCTATAGTATATATAATATATACTATCTATAATAGTGTTTCTCAACCTTGACAACTTTAAGACGTGTGGACTTCAACTCCCAGAATTCCCCAGCCAGCATGGCTGGCTGGGGAATTCTGGGAGTTGAAGTCCACACGTCTTAAAGTTGCCAAGGTTGAGAAACATTGATCTATAATATAGTATAGATCTCCTTTCTATAGCTGATGCACTGAGTCTTGCCCAGTGTTCTTGAAGAGCACAGCCTTTTACAGGCCCCTGTCCCCAAGGTGACACACGAGACCAGAGTGTACTGTCCATTTCAGAGTTGCTGAGCAACTGGGAATGAATGAAAGTTGTTTGGGAAGTTTGTTTTGGAATAATCTAGCAATGTTGCTTGCTTTGGTTACCTCCTTTTCTTTTCCAGCCTGAGCATTAAGCACCTTGTCTTTCTTTTCTCAGACGTCCCATTCTTGCCTAGCATTTCAGAGTGTGCTGTGGCCAGATTATTCCTTCTGGAATTTATGCGAGGCCATCCTTCAGTTCCAGATGAACTACAATGCTTTACAGGTAAGCAAAGAAAGAGCGAAAGGCTAAGCAATCAAGCAATCTCAGGCTCTCAGCATATGTACTTTAAATATTTGAACTGCCTGCCCCGAGATTTCAGAGACAGGAAAACAGCCTCTTTTGCTTGCTGCTAAAATTATTGTCCCGCCTTCCATCACAGTTGTGGATCTATGCAAATGGTGATCATGTATCACTTAAATATTTTTTAAAAACCTTTAATTCTATCATATTCCAGAACTAGAGGTGCAGCTCTAACTTGGAAGGGGGAAACCAGTTCTGGATTTCCTTTTGCCCCTTAGGCTTTTGAGACTAATGCTAGGGGACAGGATGAAAAGTAAAGAAAAGAATGATGGGCATTCCTAGCCACACAAAATGGTTTGGGGTGGTGGGGAGGCAACAGATGTTGGAATGTATCCATACAATTGATAGGATTGTTCTGAAAAGTGCCTAGATGGTGCCCTGGAGGTAGTCCTCGACTTAAGACCATTCGTTTAGCAACTGTTCGAAGTTACAATGGCGCTGAAAAAAGTTACGACCGGTCCTCACACTTAACGACCGTCACAGCATCCCTGTGGTCATGTGATCAAAATTCAGGTGCTTGGCAACCGGTTTGCACATACAACAGTTACAGCATTCTGGGGTTACGTGATTGCCATTTGCAACCTACCCAGCTGGCTTCCAACAAGCAAAGTCAGTGGGGGAAGCTGGATTCACTTAACGATCACAATGATTTACTTAATGACCGTGGTGATTCGCTTAACAGCCATGGCAGAAAAGGTGGTAAAATTGGGCGTGACTCACTTAACAACTACCTCGCTTAGCAATGGAAGTTTCAGTCCCAATTGTGATCATAAGTTGAGGACTACCTGTAGATTGTTGGATTTTCATTTCATGGATGTTCTTTATTGTGCAAACAATGAAAGCAATATAATAATTGCTTAAAAATACTTTGTATTTCTGACCAAAGGATGATCTTGTCCTCTGAAGAGATACTGTATGACAGTTTCATTCTTCCATTAGTTCCCTCTCTCCTTAAAAGAAGTCAAGTATGGTCCTAAAGTTCAGTTCTATCCAGGCATCAAGAAATCATGAGGAAACAAGGTGCCTTTTGCCCTAGCCATTTAGACAGTATTTCAAGATCGCTTCTGCATATGGGCTTCTTTGATGTAAATAACTTTTGGTGTTATTACTCCTTGTCTCTTTTTCTGTGCACTCTATTGTCTAATCATGTATCAGAGTTATAAAAAAAATCCAGGAAAAATATGGAAGTGGCCTTTAAATGGTTTGGCAAATCTCTCTTGAAATCTGCATAATTTTAGAAGGTCTATTATACACGCAGACATGCAGGGTCCAAAAAAGGGTAGAATAGAATTCTGGTTTCATTCATTAGCCAATGAACAGATGGGCTGAATATCTTCTAGCAGTGAATTCTCATTTATTCATTTTGGGTGTATGGTAAAAGATGATCACTCTTACCCCATCAACCCAACCTGCAGATGCACGTCTAGTTTTGTAAGTGTGGTTTTCTGAGCTGTCTCATTCTGTTGTGTAAAAACTAGTGGCAAGCTATAAATACCCAAGATTGGAAAAAAGACAAAACATTCAGGAGGAGAAAGGACTCAAACTTTGATAGTTGCTGGCCATGGGGAATTTTATAAACAGGAGAGAATCCTGCAAGCCAAATCAGTAATACAGTTTGTCTTCTATGTTTCGTACTGACGGAAGAGTCGAAGACATTTGGAGGGTACGGGAAGTGGGGTGCTGATCTATGCTCAGAGACCTAATGCATCATCATTGCTTTCTTTTCCAGAAAGCCAGAGATTTATACATGGAAGAAAGGAAGTGGCAACAGCTAGAAACTGATAAGGCACAAGTCTCAGAGAAGCTAAAAGATGAAGGTGCAACATCCTGTGGAGATACTCAGAAATGCCGGACGCTTTTGCGAGAATTCAAAGCTAAACGAGAAGAGAGGATTCAAGGGTTTTTGCAGGCCCTGGAGCAGAAAAAGATGGACTTCCTAGAAAAACTGGCTACAGCCACTGCAAGATAAGAAGAAAGTTCTGAGGTTGGGGGTGGGGGAAGAAGAGGAAAAAAAACCAGCGGAGTTGCAGATAATCCATTTGCTGTCCAGTGGGTGACATGAAATGGGATCCTAGGTTTACTCTGTGTGTACATGACATTTGAAGTGAATGTTTCCTAAATTTAATGAAACAAAAGCCATTTGTGTGGAGTAGTGTTTCTCGACCTCAGTAAGTTTTAAGATGTGTGGACGTCAAGATGTATAGAGTTGAAGTCCACACATCTTAAAACTTACTGAGGTTGAGAAACACTGGTGTAGCGCTAACAAGTGAAAAGAATAGCATCAAATCTTTCCAGGTGAGAAGGTCTTTGCGTGCTGGAGGGCGTTTGCTCCATGTTCTCCAAACTGCGGCTTTTCTCTGCCACAATCCAAAGACTTGGCAGAATCCTGAAACCCTGCTTGCACTGGAACACAGAGAGGCTGCAGCTGAGAAGATTAGAGAAAGACCCCGTTGCACGGCCCCAAGCAAACTGAGTCTGGAATAAACTAAAGGTTTATTCTTTTCTTTGTCGCCTCCACTTTTTTTTAGGGACTAGCTGTTTCTGGATCATTTGTTTTTTCATTCTTGACACAACCAGGAACTACAGGAGTGTACTTAAGCTTCACAGCAACACGTATTGTTCCTCTGGCTTTAGTAAGCTAGGAGAACGTACTCCTCAAGGTTGGCTCCATATTTCCTTCTGAACTATGGGCGCACATGCTAGTTACAACAGAACTTGAAGGTGTCTCTGATGCACCATCTTCTGCTGAGCTTGAGAAGGCATTTTACCTTTGGATAGCACTACAGAACATCCTTTTACCCAAAAATGCAGCATGGTGTAAATGGCTGTGAAAAAGATAAGGGCATCAGCTATAAATAGTTTTCCAAAAGAAGCTGCTGGTTATTTCATGTTGCTTTTCAAAGGCTAAATGAGGGTACGGTTTTATTACGCTAAAACACTTAATTTTGAAATGGTGAGGGATGAGCCAGAGGTCAAGAATATTAATGTTTAACAACCTGCTTGATCTATCTTTTTTTATAAAACTGAGGCCATATACAGGAGGAAAAATGGTGACCAATAAATTATGGGTATTTTGTTCTCATGCAGTGATTTCACCTGTATATTACCATAGTCATTTCTGGAAGGACTGTTTGGTTTGATCTCTACTCCTAAAGATCCTTATTTCTGTGACAAAATGTATGAATAAAAAAATTCCAACCACACAAAATCTTTTAGAGATGAGGAAATATATTAATAAATGTTTCTACATTAAAAACAAATTTCTGATAGTTTCTTGAAAAAGGCTAATGGTATGCTTAATGGGGAATTAGGGGTTTTACATTTTTAAGAATATATGATATTGAAATCAAAGGTACATTCCCTGCCCTTCAGGGTTGTAGCGTGTGTCAGTGTAGGTATGATGCGTGCTTGTATAGTGTCCGGTCAACTCTTATTTCGTTGAGCAGTGATTCTTGTTGGGTATTCAGATGAACAGAGGTAACTGAAAAGCAACTGTTTTCATGTTTGGTGCTCCCAGAACCTCGTAAAAGGCTAATTGCTATGCTGCATTATAGCTGAGCAGTATCTGTGTTGCAGTCCTATGGCCGGTTGTCTGCTTTACCGATTGAGCAGAAACTCCTAGATACCTAGAAGCAGTCTTGCATATGGTTTATCATGGGCTGGAGAGAATGCTCCACAGCTCAGTAAGCAGACACGCTGAGCTTATTTCCATGAATAAATTGACAGTGAAATGTCCAGTTGAGTCTTGAATGGAGCTTCCTTTTTATGTGCTTAGTTGAGGCTCTTTAATGGCCTAAACAGGATTAAGGCATTCATACCCATTTTAAGTGGCTTGTGCAGATCATGGGAGAACAATTGGGCTGATGACTATGTTGTGGCCATACTTGGTTTCTTGGCCCTAGTATTAAGGGGTAGTATTGCTCCTAAATAATTCAAGCAATAGACCAACTCACAAGATTTTAAGCAAGATACAGCGTTTTCTCAGGTAGTTTTATCTAAAATTATATAAACCTGATTGTGGATTAAAAGATTTGAGGCTAGGTACCTTTGACAGCTGTCATTTTAAAACTCTATATTGTAAACTGCTTTATACCCTATTTCTTCCAATACTTTTTAAATGTAAAAGGATGGGCTACCCTTCATTAACTGCAGTAACTGAAGGAACTTTTGGTTTCACTCTTAAGTGTTCATTTAGTTGGGAATCCAATTTTTCTATTACTGAGGTTGAGAAACACTGGTGAAAGAAAAAATCCAAAGTAAAAATTTGAGTTTATTTATTGGGTTCATACCCCATTGTATTCAAAAAAATCTCAGCAGCTAACAATGAATACAATAAAATCATGATTTAAGTAACTACATAGAATACCAACATAAATGACAATTAAAGGAGTGAAATAATAAAAGTGGCACAAAAATTAAGTTGGCAAGATCATGAAAATCTTCTCTGGAATAACTTGGTTTTCCATAGCATCCCAAATTTCACAAGGGAAGGGGTGACTCTGATCTCCAATGGGAGGTCAATCCAAAGCAACGATGGGGCTACAGAGAAGCAGCACTATCTTGTCTCATTTCTCTTCACCTCCCACAATTAGGGCATCATTAGCAGCTGTTCCCTACAGAATCTGATAGGCTAGCCATGCACTTGAAAGAATATGATCAGAAGGTCTTCTCAGCTATCTTACCAAAATTATATAGCTCACCTGATAAAGACCCTAGTCCCTGCTATTTTAAATAGAACCATTTAAGCAGCACTTACTAACCTGATTTGTTGTAGTGTTAAGAGAATGGCTGCACATTCTTTTTTTTAAAATAAATTTTATTAAAAGTTTTAAAGAGAACATAAAAACTAACACAAAATGGAGAGAACAAAGAACGAGAGGGAGGAAAAAAGTGCAGTGAGAAAGAATAAAAAGCCTCCAATTTTCTCTGTGGCAAATACAAGTATGATTACAAAATTATCTCTTACTCTATGATTACAAAAAAGCTCACTTTTTTCTATCATCCATTTTTTTCCAATCATCAAAACCACAAGTCGTAAGTGCATTTTTTTCCATTTCATGCAAAAAGTCTGTAAGGGGGAGAATGGCTGCACGTTCAACGGTAGTGCATGTTTTGCATGTGGCCGGTTAGTTTCAGTCCCTAGCAGGGGGTAAGAGGAAGAAACACCGCAGACATGTAAATTAGGCTCCTCCAAGCTGGTGCAATTCAGTTGGGTTCAATGATTAAGACTTTTGCCCACCATCTTTCTTTCCGGAGTAACCAACCAGCTGCCTCCAGGCAACCCACAGTCGACACAAGAAGGGCAAATCCTCCATGGTCAGCCATGCTTTGTAATGCCAGTTGCCAAGAAGTAATAAAGGGAAATGTTAATCTGGATGGCTGGTCCAATGTAGTTGGTACGGTTGTCTTCCCAAGCGCGCGTGAGGAGGGTTGTGTTGTTTACTTTTTGCGGCCGTCTTTTGACCTTGGAGTCGATGGGGATTGTGGCAGCACGACAGTGTGGTGCTGAAAAGGACAGCTCCCCGCCCGACCCCATGCAGCAAGCGCCTCGGGTGAAAGGCGGACCACCAGCCACCACTTCTCCCCGTTTTTCGGAGAGGCGCCGCTTCACCTGAAGCCCTTTCGCCGCCCGCTCCTGGATGAGACCCTGCCACTTCGCAGCCAAGGTTGAAAAGGAAGGGGGCGCTGTGGGTCGCGTTCCGCCGTGGCGAGGCAATGACCGCACCTTCCTTTTCCCTTCCAGCGCAGGGAAGAGGCCACCATCTTCCCCCGCCTGGCACCCAGATTTCTCTCCAACGGTGTTATAACGGTCGGGAATAGGCGCCCTTGTCGGCAAGCCCCGGGTCCCTTGCTCTGCGCCTCCAGGAGGAAGACGCGCGCCGCGGCCGGCCAGGTGCGCCGGGGAACTCCACCTTCCGCTCGTCCGCAAAGGGACCTTAGGCTGCCTGAACGCCGCCGATCCCGAGGCTGCAAGCTTCGGCTCGCTGACCTCGGCCGCGCGGCCCTTGGATCGTCGTGGGCAGGTCGCACGGTGTTCCGGGCTGGCCGAGAATCACTTCTGCAAAGCATTCAGACCCGGGCCGAGCGTGTTCCTATTTACCACGGCGGGGGCAGCAAGAGTGACGTGAAACTCAATTTGCAACCAATTCGCTAGATCTATACGCAACGGGGAAGAAAGCAGCTCCCTTGAAAAAAATGTTTCTTCCCAATCCTTCGGCGTAGCGGGGGAAGGGGGGAAATGCCATTCCTTTATTCTACCTGTTCCTACTTTTCAAGAATCAAATAAATCTGCGGTCTACTTGCAGCAGGACCAAACTGCCACTTTTGCAGAGATAAAGGTGGACGTTCAGTTGCGCGCGCGCGCGCTCTTCGCCTCCCCTCGCAGAACCCGCCCTGGCTGTCCCTCGCCACGTGACCCGCTCTGCCCAATGGTTGGTCGGGGCGGTGGGGATCCGGCTGGAACCGGTTGGGCCGCGTCCGGCTCTATATAAAACTTTATAAACACCCGATTCAAATTAGTGGGGTCGCGAGCTACACGAGCGAGCCCAACAAACGGAGCCCCCTTCCCCCCCTCCTTGTTTTTATTTTCCGTCCTCCCTTTCTGCGCGGCTTTCCCTCCCAAACATCCGAGTTTCTCCTTCCTTCCTCCTAGAGACCTTGCCTTTCTCGTTTCAATCCGAGCCGCCTTCTCGCTCTCCCTCCCTCACGCGCCGCTGACATGCCCAAGAGAAAGGTACGTGGCTGCGGCGAGGGAAAACTTAAGGGCCCGGAGGCGAGAGGGGCGAAGGGGTAGAAGAGGGAAGAATCCGTGTACTCGAAGGGAGGGATGCTTATGCGGGGGTGAGCTTTCGGAGCAGGCGCCATTTTCTTTCTCGTCTTCTCTACTCCCTCCCCGCACTCATTCGCTGGCTCGCTCGCTCCCTTCCCTTTCCCTCCCCCTTCGCTTCGTTCGCCTTCGGGCGATTAACGGTCGTGAGACGAGGGGGGAAGCGCGTGCGCGCGAGACGGCTCAACGGTCGTCCTCGGGACTTAAAAAGTGGGGCTGGAGGAGGGGGCGGAGCTTATGGAGAGCGACCGTTAACCGCCGCGCATTTTTGGTGGCCTATGAAGGAAAGGCGGCGGGGGGGTGACTTTGCGAGCGACTATAAAGCTCCGTGCGGGGCGGGGTAATTGTGACAGAGAGAGAGAGAGAGAGAGAGAGAGAGACGGCCAGCGCGTGCGCGCAGATGAACGCGAGAAAACGCTTAATTATTGGCTGCCCCCTCGCCCGCGCGCTCGCCTCGCCCGCCAATCGGGAAGGGGCACGCGCCCACTTAGGCGCGGAGGGGGAGAAAAGGGAGGAAGGGAGTGTGAGCAGCAGAGGAGGAAAAAGGAAGCGGGGCGATCGGGTCGCGTTTTTTGGCGGGAGGGCCGTTGGCCGGAAGGAGACCCACATGCACCGACCGTTGAAGGCGGCGGGAAGCAGGAGGGCGCCTCGTTTCTCCTCCTTCACCCGCTTAAATAATGAGGTTACGCCGTGTTTTCCTCTTTCCCCCCTCCCCGGCGCACACGTAGAATTCAAAAAGGGCGGGAAGGCCCTAGAGGGACACTCCCGTCCCAAGCCCTCTTTAAAGGCCCTGGAGAATTATTAGCCTGGGCGCCTGGTAAATGCCACCTCCGATTGCTCAGCGGCCTCTGCGTAAATCTGGCCCCTCACACGTGCTGTCGAAAGACCCTGTTTGCCCTTTCAAGTGAAGGAAGCGTAGGCTGAAGCCGTTAAGTTTTCAGGCGCAAAAGCATCCTCGCGTACAATAGCTGTTACAGCCTACAAGATAACTTGCTTTCACTTGCTTGCATCGCGCTTCGCGTCTTTTCCTCTGCAAGAGCCATTCTGGTTTACGTTTCCTAGCTACACTTTGGGGAAGGGACTGTTTGACTCAAGGAAGTGGAGTGTGGTTTGGATTTAGAAGTGCTCTTGTTAAAGCAAGGAAGGCAGTGCACTAAGTGAGATTAGATTCTGAAGTCTGTAGCAGTTGCAGGAGTAGGCGAAAAGCTTCACTTTGCGAGATCAGAATTCCTGAAATAAATGAGATCCTGGGTGTTACATGGATTCAATAGAGGTCTTGGTATTCTGAAATAAAGAGTCATTATATTGCCTAAAGCTGCTGTGTTGGGGGATAAAGAATAATGGAACTGAATAAGAGGCATCTGTCAGTGCTGTTATCATGCAGCTCACCCCACAAGCACAACTTGTCTGCAAGGCTGTGTAATGCATAGAAATGCAAAGTTGTGCGTATCAATATATGAAAACAAACATTTATTTTATTGAAATAATTATAAACATGAGAAGTTACTGGATTCTGAAATTGTTCAAAAGAAAGCATAATCCTTCAGAAATCAGACATTGCGAATAAAATCTGTGTGCTTCAGCTACTTCTAGTACCCAAAGGAACATCTACCTGATGTTTTGTTTTTTTTAAAGACAGCTGATTCCACTCTGCTATTAGAAAAAGTTCTGTGTTTACCACTCACAAGTACAGTTGTGTCAACTTGTTAGTTTAGGAATGTATTTTGTGATATATAAGAAAAATAGGCAATTCAAGTGGTTGTGAGGTTGTGTGCAAATCTAAAGTGTGAAGGAATCAGGAAATTGGAATGTCAATTTAGCTATACATCAATTTGTTTTATGCATTTAGTATTTTAAATACAAAATAAATTGTAAGAAGTTGGAGTTAGTTTTCTTTAGCCATTTCCTGTCTAAAACTTTTGTAGGCTGAAGGGGATACCAAGGGTGACAAGGCCAAAGCAAAGGATGAGGTAAGATGTTTTTGTTTAGTTTTATGGTTTGTTTGTTCTTTATTAAAATATTTAATGTTGAGTTTTTCACTATTATACTTTTGAATATTGTAATAGATTACAAAGGGAAGCAAGCTGATTCTAATAGGATTAACTTTTTTTCCTCATTTTAAACAGCCACAGCGGAGATCAGCAAGGTTATCTGCTGTAAGTATGTTTTATGATAAATACTTTTGCGGGATGAGTTAGTCAAAGTAATAACATCTAAGGAACTCATAGTAATAGTATGCATTATTTGTGTTACAGATAATGATTACACACATCAAGTGCACAAGTATTATTTCAAAATTATTAATTGTACTTTAATTTTTAGAAACCTGCTCCTCCAAAGCCAGAACCCAAACCTAAAAAGGCAGCTCCAAAGGTAAGTTTAAAACTATAACTTGTGATTGAAAATGTTTTAGTTCCATAAATTGAGTTAATATATCAGCTCTTAGCTAACTTACTCTGGTTTCCCAATGATTGTCAGAAAGGTGAAAAGGTACCCAAGGGAAAGAAGGGGAAAGCTGACGCAGGCAAGGATGGAAATAACCCTGCAGAAAATGGAGATGCCAAAACAGACCAGGTACAATAACTACTAACATTTAAGTTACTTTGTTTATACAGTTCAAAAGAAGCAGACAGTAATAAGCTTTTTTGTTCATTTCCAGATAATAAATGATTCAAAATAATATGCACATAATATTCTGATCTGCACACATTTGGGGTATGCAGATCAGAATAATTTGAATCAACAAGCCAGGTAGAATAATTGGATCAGATCTTCAGTTTGAATCATCAGATTGAACCAATAATTTTTATTTGAATTTATCAAATTGATATAGTTCAGGAGAACCACCTTCCAAGCACAGACATTGAATCATTGTGTTGGTTCAGAGATTCAATCAAATCACCTTTGAATCTCCAAATTTTGCCCATTTCTAATAAGCATGTACAAAATCAGTGACTCATCCAGAATAAAATTACTATGTGAAATAACTTGTGTCCAAAAGGAAGCTGCCTCCCTATCAGTGTTGTATTTTAAGTATCAGATCCCCAACAAGTGCTGAACCGTTCCTTAAAGTGTCAAATAAAAAAAATCTATTTTCATTGTAATTTAAAACAGGAATGCGGCATACATTTGTGTACCTAACTGTATCCTAACATGTTTATAAAAATTTGCTGTAGGCTTATTTTGAAAATAATGTGTCCTGTCTTCTAGAGGGGAATCTAGAACGGTTAAAACTGTCAGCTGTTAAAAGTAACTTGGTTAATTTCTTTGATTTGGTGAGAGAGTAACTACGTTTATTACACTGTGTACAGACAGGTATGAATAGAGACCGGTACTAGTTCTATAAATGCAAATAAAATGAAACAATTGCATGAGAATTTAGTCTTACAGTTCCGGAGAATATTTGTAGCTCAGGGCTGAACTGTGAAGTCCTTGTTGTTTTCTTGCAGACATTTCATTGCCAGACTAGGCAACATCTTCAGTGCAAAGATGTTGCCTAGTCTGGCAATGAAATGTCTGCAAGAAAACAAGGCTCAAAGAGCACCAAGGACTCCACAGTTCTGGAGATATTTGAAATCATTTAAAAGTGATGAAGTAACTTGTTCTGTTGCTTAAATCTATCCAATCAAGATTGATAATAGCTTATTTTGGCAATAGCTGCATCTTGCATGCAAACACTGACCATTTGAACAGTAACCTTACAACGTAAAGTGCTCTCTGATGAACTACATTTCTTTTTCAGGCACAGAAAGCTGAAGGTGCTGGGGATGCCAAGTGAATTGTGTGAATTTTTGATAACTGTGTACTTCTGGTGACTGTACAGTTTGAAATACTATTTTTTATCAAGTTTTATAACAATGCAGAATTTTGTTTTACTTTTTTTTTTTAAAGCTATGTTGTTAGCACACAGAACGCTTTGTTGTTGTGTTTTAGGGGGAGGAGAGGGGACAAATGTCATTGACTCTGTTACTTAGAATCTTGGGCTTTTAAAAGTCCCCCTTCAATTTTGCAAGAGGGAATCTTCATGGGCACAAAGAAAGAGGATGTCCTGATGCTGTCAATGTGTATTGGTTTTTGAAATGCTTGAGACAACACTGAGAATCCTTAAATACCTGTTTTGAGAAATAACATTAAAACTGTACTTCCCATTTTAATTCTTTCAGTGTCATATTGCCTTGCATTTATCACTTCTCTAAGTATCATGTGTCCTTTGATACTTCCTATCGTAAACCAAATGCATTCTTACAGTATCAGGCAATCCAGACTTCTGGTGTCAAATACTGAGGGAGGAAGGATGGCTTAGAAGGGAGCCACATTTCCTTCTGAAGTGAATCTTCAGATTAAAAATTCTGCAGTTTTTGTTTTTCTCTTAAAGTCAGGGTAGGTTTGTGAAAAGTTGTTAAACAACATACTAAATGTGAAAGTGTCCACCCTCACTCTAAACTTTCCCTGTTCCAAGTATAAATTGGATTTTATATAGTAACTTTACATTTTGGTAGTCCAAGGAAAAGGGGAGTTGGAACTTGTTGTAGAACATTGCGAATTGTAGCCCATGTCCTGCCTGAATACCATTGATTGATCGTTTTATGAAAAGTACCTTTAATAAAGCTGGATATTGTTTGGCTTTGACTGTTTTTTTTTCCTCTCTTCTACTTTCTGTTTGTTTCCTACTGCCCTATTTTTCATGTTTATATGAAAAACTTACAGATAAAGTGTAAATTACATAGACAGTTATATCAGTACTTTCTTATAGATGCACAAAGAACTTAGAAGTTCCAGAATACAGACCTCCATAGGCAAATCCTAATATTTAATCTTTCATTTTACATACAAAGATAGTAACAATACGAATGATTCTTAAGTATCTATAGCAATAGTGAGAGGCATCTTGAGCTTATGGAAAAATAGGAAATGGGCATTTGTTACATGAATGCTTAATGCAAGGTTAGATTCCAAGAGTTGTATCACACAATTAGTAAAAAAAATTACTTGGTTTCATTTATTTATATTGCTATAACATTCAATAATATATTAAGTTTTTAAACAACCCTTAGACAATGCTGTAAAATAGCCGGTTCTAGCCTGGACCTCCTTTTACCTCCAGTATATTGGGCAACGGGTCTCCCAATACTCAGCCAGTTCTGAACTGAATGTCTTGGGTCTTGACATGAGCTAGACATCCCATGCTCTGTAAAAGTGAGGCACTTTTCTATTCTGAACTTATTTTCCTTTCGTTAACAGTAACTATGTCTTAATAATGTTTTCATTCATTAAAAATCATGTACAGCTAGAGCTTTTCTAAACTTTCCAAACGAGTGTGCATAACTGGATTCTGTGATGGTGTGGATTCTTTAAAATAGTTATTGTTAGAGCAATTTAATGAGTTATGTTACTGTGCTTGTTCCTAGCAGATTGCTGTTACTCAAAACATCCTATTCCTTTTCACACTGTTACTCCTGGTCTTTTCACCAGCTTGAATCAACATTGGTTAATATTATTTATTAATATTATTTATTAATATTAATAAAATTACTGCTATATTAACCTTCTTCCAGTGGCTGATTGAGATACTATTTAATAAGGACAGTGAGGTATGTCTCCCTGCTCAGCTATTGCTACCCAAAGCAATAATTGTGAGCAGACTGTCCATGTAAACTTGTTCATTCACATATTTTCTTAGTGGAATATTAGAAAATCCTTATCCATTAAGTACAGGTTTTTCTGGTGTACATAGTATCATTTCCAGCAGTTCAATAGCAAAATCAGAAGATGTGCACAAGAACTATGGGTGCTGTGTTTTTTAACCTCAGAACAGGCATTGAAATTCAGGTCTTTTGATCCTTGTGTTTCATTTCCTGTAGTGATCGCTGCAGGTTATGGTAAAAAAAAAGTCAACATGGTGGCCAGGACAGTGCAACTGAAGCTCTTCCTGGTTTTTATGCGCATTGCAAAAATTTGTTTCAGTCCACTCACAGCCACCATCTTGACTTTTTTTTAACCATACCTTGTAGACACCCTGGATTGCTGCATTTAGTGGATCATCCTATTTGAACTGCATAGTCTTTGAGGGACCAAGGTTTTCAAGGAAGAAGAGCTGCATTTTCCATATTGTTGAAAGAACTATTTTCCTATCCTCTTACCCACAATCCTCCTAGTATCACTCCCCCATCAATCACCACCACACTTGAATTCAAGCACAGCATACCTGCCTCATCCCAATCTTCCAGCACTTTTCTCCATAACGGTTGCTGCTGTGCTTGGATTCAAGTTTAGCATGCCCAAGCGCCCCCACCCAGTCCTCTCCCACCTTCCCTAGCAATTTCCTAGTCTTATATCTGATGGCCTTGCATTTTTCCCTGCTGTCTTCCAGCTTGGAGCACTTAACGTTCAGAAGATGCGTGTTCTGACTCCATACCCAGTCAACACATTTTGGTTCTGGCATGGACTGCCCACTATTCCCTATTTCATGTGTGGGATGTTAGCACATTCCTTTGGAAAATATACAGTCAATTCTTACATGAAAAGCATGTGGTTGATTTCTGTTAATCTCTTTGGATTTTGTATGTGAAGTGGAAATTATAACTGGAATTTTCTTGCACCTGTTTTCTGTACAAATCAAAGACTAAGCACACTTTGTATCATACTTTATTAAAATGTTACACTGCTAGATGAATTTGTTTGGGGGACCATATTTTTTTCAAAATTGTTTTTGTAATGCTTTGACAGACAAAACTATTACTGTTTTATCAGTTGAACTTTTCTCTTTTTAAAGTAAAATGAGACAATTATATACCAGAATAATGGTATATAATGGGTTCTGGTCTGGGTTAGTAGAATCTCCTTTAATGGTCCTGAAATGAGAAGTCTGAAATTTGACATTTTTTGTCATAGAATGTTACCTAATGACTGAGTTTTATTCCAAAAACCTTCATGTTAACAACAGCCTAAATAAAGTCCCACTAATTGATCCAAACACAAATTAAGTACCTGCGTTAAATTCAGGAGTGTGAATTCAAATTGCAATCCTCATGGGGACTATAATCAGTTTGTATGTTTTACCTTTAATTGCAATTACTTAAAATATATTACCTGGAATAGCAAGAGGGCTCTAAGGTAAACTTAAATATGCATGTAGGAAAATGGAGAAAGAACCAGGCAAAAGACCCATTAGCAACATTTATTGCAGAAACTGAAACAGTACAGAACAGGGTTTGGAGACACGTATTTTAACTCTCAGGTTTTATGTTTGCTATAGAAAATTCTTTAGTGACTAAGGTTATTACTGCATAAAATGGAGAATTGAGATGAGATAGGGCAGGTTTATTTCAGACTCATGGATTATTTAAAATGTTCTGTGCACAAACATTTCATGTTTTGAGTTTAGAAAGTATATTGCCCATTTAGCACCACGCTGGTTTATGAGGTCTTGTTTGCTTAGATAGGATGGGGTTGAATTCCACTTAGTATTATCCATGCCTTGTTCCTCCACTCCACAGACCATTCCTTGCTTTTGCAAAATCTTTCAGGGCGCTAAGCTCAACCTGGTCTTTTTGCATTTGGATGTAATGCTAAATAATGGCTTGACGTTGTGAGAACAGAACCAATGTCACCTAGGCATGCAGTGAAGGAAAAAAATTCCATTCCCAGAACAAGTGATCAGAGTGTTCTATGTCCAGATTAACTGATTTAACTTTAAGCACAAAATAGTGAAAATGAGCCACATTTATAAACCATGTTTGGCTTCCTTTTTTAACCGTAATTTACTCTTTCTGTATGCTGGTGTTCATCTAAAGCGCAGAATGTAAGTTGGTACTTGCTCACATGTTGAAGAAAGCAAGCAAAGCCAGCAACGGGGGGTATTGAACCAATGTGCATAGTGTTACACTTATCTGTGGCCAAATGGATGCTCTCTAGATTTGCCCTGGCCCCCACCGCCACCAGCATCACGGCTGTCCAGCACAGCCCAGCTATTGTGGATGGCAGGTCTGTGTCAAACAATAGTATGTCCAAACAACCCATCAGTACTTGATAGAAATGGAACAGCTTTCTTCTGTACGACTGTCCTGGACTTTTGGATTCATAGAAGATACGGCTTGTCTCCAAACAAATGTAAAGGAAATTACCATAATCATTTAAATATGTCGGTGACTCAAGGTATTAGAAAAGGTATTTCTGATTTTAGAAGAAGGAAAAGATGCATTTTCAGTATCTTATGATTGTAAAATTTTAGATAATACAATAAACAGCCTACTATAAACTCCAAATAGTCTGAATTTGGCCAAAATGTCCCAAAATATCCCTGAAGCAATTATCAAGTCATCTGAACCACATTTCCGCAAAACTGATGAAGCTCTGTCTTTACCCACCTCAATTTTTCTTGCACAGCATCCAGAGTAATGGGTTGGGCTGGATTTCTTTTACTTTGGCTGTGTGCAATTTTCCTGTTTGAAATACATCCACGCCAGAGCTGTTTTCATTTCATGTCAGGAGAAGAAAGCTAGAATAGCTCATTTTACTGAATGTATATTCAAATGCAAAGGCCCCAAACAGGGTGACAGCACAAGCCAACCAGTTGCCATTTTCAAGGGGGCAGTCCCTGGAGGTCTATGTCCAGGAGCTATGGAAATGCCCCAAGGACCTTGAGGACTTGGACTCATCCTAACACCCTCCTGTCATAAGCCCTGGAGCATATCAAGCAGTTCAGAGGAACTGCAAGCAGGGGATAAGCCCCCTCTTCAGAAAGTATGAAAAATGTTTCAATGAGAAAGGAAATAGAATACATTTTTCCTTATCCCATCTCCAGAAACCTTCCTTTCTTGTGCCCTCATGCTCTATAACTAGAGAATTCTTAATCTGAAGATTCACATTCATGTAAAAAGTTGCTCGTTTGTGATCCATAGCAATATTCTGCTTGAATTTGGGATTGACTGCAAGTTGCAAATCCAGGGGCTTCAGCTATTTGTTGCAGAAGTAGTGGAGCAGATGACAGTGCAAGCAAAAAATCACCTTTTTCTTCTGAATTGTGACCCACCCCGAACTCAAAGAGTGCTCAGAAGAAGGTGTCTACAATTGAATTGCAAAGTAATGGTTGGCAGCCATAGCAGTTACTTGTGGCAGCCTTACTCTAAGCCAGCTTTTCTAAACTTGGCCATGGCAGCTAGAGGAGGATGGGAGTTGAAGTCCAAAACATCTGGAGGGTAGCAGGTTGGGGAAAGCAGTGCTAAGGACTCTCCCAGCTCTTCTTTGCTTCCTTCCCCACTTCTCACCTACAGGGGTGTCTACAGGGTATGGCTGAATCTAGGGTTACCAGAAATCTGAACAGGCAAAGGAGGACATGGACAATCGGAAAGGAGGACAAATTGGGGGTGGGGGGGGAGAGGACACACCAACTAACTCTCATGGCACCCATGAAAATAATTACAGCAAAAAATTGCAAAACAAATATAGGCCTACATGTATATGAAATTACTTTTTGCAGGATCAGAAAGACTGGTTTTTCAGTTGTCATAGTTTTCCAACTAATCTTTATTTTCAAGAACATTGGCTAGCAAAAATATTTGAATTGATCATGATGTGCTTTTCAAATTTCAACATAGAAACATATGACAAGTCACTCAGTCTACAGACTACAGCAATCATAGATTTGAAGGGGCCGGATTGAAGCCAATTGTTGAAATCAGGAAATAACATAAATCTAGGCTGTTGAGTCTGTTGACCGAAGAGGGAAGGAAAGAAACAGAGAATTTACAAGATCACAATACATTAAAGTTTGAATGGCTACTGTGGTGAAAACAGTCTAAAAAAACCCCCAAGACACTCACAAAGCCAAACAATATTTGATTTTAAGGCTATGCCTGCTGGACAGAGGACATGAGGACAAAAAGAACATGTCCTTTTACAAGACATCTGGTAACCCTAGCTGGACCCTTTTACCAGAACATCACTCTTAAGGACTGGGAGATACAACATGGGGGCAGATTTTCACTTGCCACCCTCTCACCCCATTAAGCTCCTCAATCCATCACTGAAGTATTCTAAATTGGTGCCCGTTGTTAATCTTGTGGCATGGATTAGTTTCACACATACCACTACAAAGATTTTTAACCATTGTTAAACAAGCCATGGTAGCTTAGTTTGCATATCACACTAATCTACAGTGGATGAATTAATACATGTTAACCACAAAACAAATAAACCGTGGCTTAAATGTTACCACTTCAGCTTACTCTGAATTTTTTGTCAGTCACTTAACAGTATATTCATCAATTTCAAGTTCTAGACTTCTCAGAATTTTTTTTCACATTTGGACCATAAGTCTTGGCCACCCACCTCACTTCCCCAAGGAATTTCTAAATTAAAGAGACTCAAACATTTTCTCCATTCCTATAGAAAAGATATTGCAACTTCTGAATCATTTTGGTTACTTTTTTTCAGCTCTACAGTTGTTTTTTTCTAATGGGATCACCAACGTTGTGTATGACATTCCGACTGTTAATACACTGTAGATCGGTGTTTCTCAAACTTGGCAATTTTAAGACATGTGGACTTCAACTCCCAGAATTCTGCCAAGTTTGAGAAATGCTGCTACAGAGGGATAACCACCCAGAGTCCCTTTTGGGAGATGGGCAGTGATAAATGTGATAGATAAATAAATAAATAAATGATGTGTCTTATCACACTGGGCACTTTATTTTCTTTTTTAACAAATAATTTGCATTGTTCTCTTTTTCAGGTTCTAGATACATGTTTTGTGTGTGTGTGTGTTTTTATCGTATGGCATAGCAGTTCCGTGTTCATGCTGCTTTTCTTGCTGGGAAATCCTTGTGAGGTCCAGCAGCCAGATGTGCAGACTATTTAGCTGTGACAAGTCACGTTGCCCGGGTGCACCATGAGGAGGCTAGTCTACATTGCACCAAGTTGGGCTGAGAGGGAGGGACTGGCCCAAGGTCACCCAGCCGGCTTTCATGCCTAAGGTGGGACTAGAACTCACAGACTCCTGGTTTCTAGCCCAGCACCTTAACCACTAGACCAAACTGGCTCTCAGTTCATGTTGTAAGACCATAAGATTCTTTTTCTTATTTAGCCCTGCCTCCTTGTATCCCATGAGTGCATAGTTTGAATTCACCTCCCATCAGCAGATATGGACCTTGCATTTTCATTAAAGCTTCATTTTTAATTTTATTGTCCAGTCACCCCACTTGAATGGATGCTTTTGCAGTTTTTCATAGTTCATTTGGGTTTTCATCATTCCAAATAAAGTCAGGATTTGCCTGGTTGAACAAAAGTACTGCACCTCAGGAACTGCTTTGGGAAATTATTTTTCAGCAAGACTTGCCATGCTGTGGATTGGCAGGAGGGAGTTGAACTGATGTGGATTTCAGATGGCCTTTGGGTACTTAACGTGGCTTTAAGTCAATCAAGTTTGCAATGCAAATGTAACAACTTAATTTACCACAATACAGTATATATTTGCATTTCACATTATGAACAATAGGTAGATGGGAACATAAATAGGCAATTTAAGGTGATTTAGGGGGAGACGTGGTGGCGCTGCGGGTTAAACCGCTGAGCTGCCGATCGGAAGGTCGGCGGTTCGAAACTGCGCGGCGGGGTGAGCTCCCGTTGCTAGTCCCAGCTCCTGCTCACCTAGCAGTTCGAAAACATGCAAATGTGAGTAGATCAATAGGTACTGCTTCGGTGGGAAGGTAACGGCGTTCCGTGCCGTCATGCTGGCCACATGACCCGGAAGTGTCTACGGACAACGCCGGCTCTAAGGCTTAGAAACGGAGATGAGCACCGCCCCCTAGAGTTGGACACGACTGGACTTTACGTCAAGGGAAACCTTTACCTTTACCTGAGGTGATTTAAGCATTCAGTAAGAGCACAAATCCACATAGCTTACCTAGATGGGGGCTGAAAAGGCCTTTGAAAAAGTGGAGGTTTCACAGACACACAGGCATACCCCCACTGTCACCGGGTGTTGACTGGAGTGATGCAATCTTTTTAACCCTTTGCTTGGCATTTTGAAAGCCACTTAGAGCCTGGGGAATTAGCAACCCAGATCAATCAATCAGTCAATCAAGAAATTAAACTTAGCAGCATAGAAGCCCAAGTAAGAAATTAAGTAAATATATAACTTCGTGGTTTCACTGTTGTTGTACCACCAAACCTAACAAAGATTTCTAGAGAATTTGTAAGCTTGTTCTGTTTCATTGTTTTACAGAATACTGTAAAGGTATTGCCAGTGGAGAGACAATGTGGGGTATTCACTAATTGTTGGATTAGGATTGGCAAGATTCAAGTTCACATCCAACCTCAACCATGATAGGTCACTGGGGGACTTAAACTCACTCTCTTATTTCAGGGCTCTGTTGCTTGGGGAGAAATTAAGGGAGGACTTAAACTCCAGAGGAAAGATGGATTATAAAGATAGAAGATAAGTAAATAAATTCAGAAATGGAATTTTGATAAGCATTACTTTTTTTCCTGAGAGCCAGTTTGGTATAGTGGTTAGGGCACTGGGCTAAAAACTGGGAGACCGTGAGTTCTAGTCCCGCTTTAGGCACAAAGCCAGCTGGGTGAACTTGGGCCAGTCCCTCTCTCTGAGCCCAGGAAGAAGGCAATGGCAAACCACTCCTGAAAAACCTTGCCAAGAAATTGCAGGGACTTGTCCAGGCAGCCTCCAAGAATCGGACACAATTGGATTTAAAAAAAAAAAAACTTTCCCCCCATTTTAATGCAAGTCCATGCTGTTTTCTATCACACGGTGGCGCCATCAAACAACGAAACCCCAACTGTAGTTGAAACATATTTAAATAATGATCCACCTTTGAGAAAAGGCAAGTTCACTTTCAGAGTATAGGATATTATCCTGTATCTTTGCAATGAAGTAATTTAATCTCTCCAAGAGCTTTTCTGATACCGTGGGGGAGCAGGGATTCTTTTCTTTTTTTAAAAAAATGGGGCAATTGTTTGAGAAGGGGAAAAGGTCTCATCAGGCTAATAATTATTTGAAGAAACCCTGGAAGTTAGCTTGAGATAGGCAGTGTGATATGTAAGAAACTCTATTTTAGGCTAGTTGCTTTCTTCTTCTTCACACTAGGGAAGGAGGACATTCCACCAGGACAGCCCTGATTTGGGGAACCAGTTACAGCTGCTCACCACCCAAAAATTGAAGAGGGATCCCCCTTATTTCAAAGGATTACTTAGTGAAGTGAGACCAACATCATGAGACTGAAAAATTGCCAGTCCCTGAGAAAGTCTGGCTGGCTGGAGAAAGCCTGAATAAAAGCGTGCTTGTATATAACATTTAAAGATGGGCTTGTAGGTGAGCCTTGGAAAAGGTATTCAGATGCCAGGATGTCTCTATACTTACAAAGATCAGAACTGTGCAAGCCATGGTATTCCCTGTGCACTCTATGGAAGTGAAAGTTGGACTTTAAAGAACCAGGATAAGATGCCTTTGAACATTGGTGCTGGAGAAGACTCCTGAGAACAACATGGACAGCCAAGAAAAAAAACTGATAGATCATTGAACAAATCAATTCAGAGTTCTCACTCAAGGCACAAATGACCAGGCTCAAATTATCCTACTTTGAACCCATTATATGAAGATCCAACTGTTTGGAGAAGGCTCTAATGCTGGGAACGGTGGAAGGAAAGAGAAGAAGAGGACGACCAGCAGTGGGTGGATGGACTCAGTTACAGTGGTGATGATTGCACCCTTGGGATACTTGGAAGAACAGGTTAGGGATAGATTGACATGGAGAAAATCTGTCTATGTGGTCACTAGGAGTTGAAAACAACTTGATGGCATAATCAATCAATTTGTAAGTGAGCGGGGGTGTCCGCAATGGGCAGAGCTTTGATCACACCATCATGGTTATAATCATGACTTTTTTTATCATACCCTGCAGACACCCCTGTAGGTGAGAGATGGGGAAAGGAGCAAAGAAGAGTCAGGGAGTCCTTAGCACTGCCTTCCCCGATCTGCTACCCTCTAGATGTTTTGGACTTCAACTCCCATTGTCCCCTAGTTGCCATGGCCAAGCTGAGAAAAGCTGGCTTAAGGTAAGGCTGACACAAGTAACAGCTATGACTGCTGACCATTGTTTTGCAGTGAAGTTGTAGAAAATCTTACATTGTGGAAATACTCATTTACTGTTTCCTACAGTTTTAAAAAAAATCTGTGCTGGGCTTTATTCTCTCTCCTGTTTAGGGCTAAGTGGTTTGGATCATGCCTGTTAAGTTTTACTACTTCATTCAATATCATATAGATTTATATTTCTGTATGATGCACATACTGATTGAACCAATGTTTTCTTGTAATGTTTGTTCCCATGGAGCTTTTAGAATTGTTATTTATTATTGTTCATTGGATATGAGCCCCTTTGGGCACAATGCTAAGGAAAAACAATATACCCCAAAACTAATGATGATATATGACTGTACACATGTAATCAAAATAGATGTCATACTTCTTTTCTTTCCTAACTTAGAATGAAGCATTTCCCCCCCTGCCTTTAATAACAGCCATAGATCAGCTGCTTGAATCAATGCAGATGTGTATGATTTCTTTCTATGAGAGAGGAGGGGGAGTTTAACTCTCTCTCCATACTGTTTTTTTTCAGTCCAGATTACCCTTACTACAAACTCTATACTGGGGGACAATACAGAAAAATATTGCCTTCTTCTAACAAACAGCTGCCAATGAGAGCTACATCCTGATGATTTATGGAGGCTGAAGTAATCAGTGGAGGAGCAGCAAAGAAGTTTAAGGAACATCTTGTTTCAAATATGACTTGGCTTTGCAGGGGATCCAGCATAATAGACATATCAGGGCAGCAAATGTTTCCTTTTCCTCCAATTCAGATGGCCAAAGCCAGGTCTCAGGAGTCTGGGAGCACTTCAACACATCCAGACAGCTTTCTGTACAAGGTTAGAACGTTTGCAGAAGAAAGTCACTCTCGTGCAAGGAAGTAATGAACGTCTCCAAGTAAGGTTGACTTATTTTACTAAATGACTGGGCAAGAAGGAAATGGCAGGTCATGCCAAGCCTTAAAGTGGTTTGTTTGGCAGAGGCTTAGCATGTTGTGTGAATCCAGCTACTGTGGTTTGTAAATCAGAGGGTATAGCTTAGCATGGTGGACTAAACCGGCTAACTTCAGTTTATTCAGTAAATCATAGCTGAATAAACCACGAGTTAGGGCAATATATAAACCTGGTCACTGCACGGAGGCAGTGCTTTTGTCCCCCAGCATAGATGCAGGGGTGTCTGCAGGCTCTGGTCAAAAAAGTCAAGATGGAAGCTGCAATGGTAGAATCAAAGTTCTACCCAGTGTACATTAAAAAATGGGTGGATCTTGGATCACCCTGTTGCAGCCTCTATCTTTATTTTTTTTTACCATAACCTGCAGACACCTTGTTTGGATGGTTGCTGGAACCACCCAAAATGACTGCTATTCAACCTGCTTTTGGTCCTACGTATATGGCTGGCAACTCTAAACGGTCCTTTCAACTTCTCCTAATGCTTTGGAATTATGGTGCTACCAAGTAAGCTGCAGGTGGAAACCTACAGGACCCAGTGGGGGCCAAGAGAGAAAGACCGCTGAATGCCCCCTCAAACCTAAAGCCAGTGTGTTTTGGAGGTACTTTGTGGAGATACTGATAAGCTGTAATGTGCTCTGTTTGCTTTTGGTTGGGGGGGGCATGTTTGAATCAGGTCAGCGAGGCATAAGCCCTGCATGATTTCCCCCAAAACTTGCCATCACATAGATTCCAGGGGACTACAGTAAAGCAGGGGAGGAATATTCAGCACTGGAATATTGTTGAGAAAGTCACAATGTTGGATTGGGGGCTTAGCAATGATGTGTAAGTTATGACTAAGCATTTTGCATGAACCAGACCACAGTGGCTCCTTTATGAAAAATCTTAGCTAAACACAATCCGAGACTTTAATAATTATCTGCAGTCATTGCCTTTGTGGATAGAAAGCCCCATCAAGGCAAGTTTGGCTGCCGTCCTTTTTTAAAGCAAGGTTTAATTCTCTCTTTCTACCAGGCTGACCTCATTTCTGCCATCGTTTCACAGCTCAACTGCCAAAAACAGACCTTTGGCATAATTTACATTTGCAGCATTTAAAAATAGATGCCAAGGAATGGCAGTGCCCCACTGGGGGAAGGCAAAGTATTAGTTTTGGGAGCTGTTCTTCTATTAAAGAAATTGAAGGTGCCAGGTTTAGCTATTTTCCTCTAAAACAATAAATAAAGATCCCAAACTGAAAATAAGTGAAGCATAGTATAGTGGTTAGAACACTGGAGTAAGGCTGTATAAAACCAGATTCATATGCCCAAGGTGGCTGCATTCACACCTTTCACTAAGCAATGGTGTGGTTTTCTTTGGCTTAGCAAGAAGTGTAGATCAAGCAATTTTAGCAAACTATGATTTAAATAAATCATGGCTTATGTCTGGTTCTCACACTTGTCCTGGATGACTTTTTGTAGGAGGAGAAATAGGAGTTTCTAGGACTAGAGAATTATGGGAAAGGAAGGTGTTCCTGGAAGTCTTGAGGCCGATCTCTCTTGGTCTCAGAGGCAATACTTTCACTTGGGCAGTTTTCCCTCTGCTTCTGAAAAAGAAAGTGAGCTGCTGCCCACTCCCATAAAGCATAAGCAGCATAAACCTAGACAAAGTTGTGCCTAAGAACAGCTCCAGGCTGACTTATGATACTTAAGGGCCTCCTGGAGCATCTGCTGAGAACTTCTGACAGTTTGCAGCTAGTCTTGGGTGGAGCTCTAAAAATCTGTCTTCCTTTAAAAGCTGGTCAGCTCCAGAAGGGAAACAACTCTTGAACAGCAGCTTCTTGATTGTGATCTAACTTGCCTTATTGGCTGGCTTTTCTTGCATGCTGGTCCATTAACCTTCTTGGACCTTCTCATCTTCTTGGACCTTCTCATCTTGGGAAGGGAGAGACAGAGCACCAGTTTCTAAAGAACAAGGTAAAAACAGAGGAGTTCTGCTCCGGATGAAGACCTCAACCTGCCTCACTTCATTATTGGATGCAATGAAAGTTGATAAAGCAGCTGAGTTTACACTATTTTAAAATCAATTAATAGTAAATGCAGGGCTGCCAGAGATCAAGCTGAGTATGTCTGGTGGAGCAGACCTCTGCTTGTTATGTGCATGTCTGTCCTGTCCATCTAGAAAGCAGGATTGTAAGGAGAGGTCTGATTTTAGATTAACGGAAGAATGACAGGGAGGATGTGAGGGGAGAACTTCTCAACTAGGTTGGCACATTGTGTTAAGTCATTAGCAGTTTAAGGGAGTCTGATTAAGCCACATGGATGGATTTACACAATATACTAATCGAAGAGAACTAGTCGATATACTGAGTCAAAGGAATGACATGATGGTTGGGACAATGTGTGGAACCATTTTTCTTCTATTACTACTTTCTCTCTGTTTCTATTTTCTTAGCTCTATTTGTCCTAGCCTTGTTTTAGTATCAAAACTGATTGAAGAAAAGGCTGTCTGAAGTGGTAATGGACTGGGGAGGCAAAAATGGTTGAGGAGAAGGATGTGTTTATTAATTTTTAATATATTTTTACCCATCTTTCTCAGCAGACCAAGAGGATAACAACTGTGAACATTTAAAAGCAGCAGAATTTAAAACAGCAACCCCAAGGGACCTGACTGGACAATTAAACTACCTTCTAACTAATTTTAAATGCTTAATCAAAAGCCTCTTAAAAAAGAAAGTGTGCTTCTCTTGGGAAGGAGTTTCAGAGTCCGGGTTGGGTGACTCAGTATAAACATCACACATAAGTAAATGTACTGGCTTGTAGCTCTAATGCAGTTAACTTCTGAGAACAAATTAATATATTTCTATATTTTCATTTTCTTCCTCTGATTGTTCCCCTTTGCACACTGATGAAATGAAGCATCACTTTGTTTGGGATGTATGTCTCCCTTTATACTTTATTCTTCCTTTGCTGGGGCTGATGTTGTATTTAAGAGAGAACAGAAGCACCAGGTGTTGGATGGCCACAGGGTATGGTCTAAAGATGTCAGGGGACAGCCACAACAGGATGATGAAAGCTTTGCCCCTTTTTAAATGTGTGTCATGCATAAAAACCAGGTGGAATGTCAATTGCTCATTGCGGCCACCATCTTAATATTTTTGCCCATGCCCTGTGGATGCCCCTAACCAGATGCAAACGACTTTGGGCAAGCCCCTTGAAGCTTTGCACCTACGTTTTTCATTTTGCAATGGCATTTCTCCCAATATCGTGTTGTTGTTTATTCGTTTAGTCGCTTCCGACTCTTCGTGACTTCATGGACCAGCCCACGCCAGAGCTTCCTGTCGGTCGTCAACACCCCCAGCTCCCCCAGGGACGAGTCCGTCACCTCTAGAATATCATCCATCCATCTTGCCCTTGGTGGGCCCCTCTTCCTTTTGCCCTCCACTCTCCCCAGCATCAGCACCTTCCAGGGTGTCCTGTCTTCTCATTATGTGGCCAAAGTATTTCAGTTTGGCCTTTAATATCATTCCCTCAAGTGAGCAGTCTGGCTTTATTTCCTGGAGTATGGACTGGTTTGATCTTCTTGCAGTCCAAGGCACTCTCAGAATTTTCCTCCAACACCACAGTTCAAAAGCATCGATCTTCCTTCGCTCAGCCTTCCTTATGGTCCAGCTCTCGCAGCCATATGTTACTACGGGGAACACCATTGCTTTAACTACGTGGACCTTAGTTGTCAGTGTGATGTCTCTGCTCTTAACTATTTATCGAGATTTGTCATTGCTCTTCTTCCAAGGATTAAGCGTCTTCTGATTTCCTGACTGCAGTCAGCATCTGCCGTAATCTTTGCACCTAGGAATACAAAGTCTTTCACTGCTTCTACATTTTCTCCCTCTATTTGCCAGTTATCAATAAGCTGGTTGCCATAATCTTGGTTTTTCTGAGGTTTAGCTGCAAACCAGCTTTTGCACTTTCTTCTTTCACCAATATCGTAACTCTTCCTATAAGCCAGTTTGGTCTAGTGGTTAAGGCACCAAGCTAGAAACCAGAAGCCTGTGAGTTCTAGTCCCGCCTTAGGCAAGAAAGCCAGCTGGGTGACCTTGGGCCAGTCCCTCTCTCTCAGCCCAAGAGCCAATCAGGCTTGGTATGAGAGTTCTAGTCCCGCCTGAGGCATGAAAGCTGGCTGGGTGACCTTGGGCCAGTCCCTCCCTCTCAGCCCAAGAGCCAATCAGGCGTGGTAGGAGAGTTCTAGTCCCGCCTGAGGCATGAAAGCTGGCTGGGTGACCTTGGGCCAGTCCCTCTCTCTCAGCCCAACCCACCTCGTGGTGGTGGTTGTGGGGAAAATAGGAGGAGGAAGAAGTATTAGGTATGTTTATAAAAATAATAAAGGCGGGATAGAAAATAAATAATTGGTGCACATGATAATATTTTTGCTGTTCGTGATTGCAGCTGCCTTTGGAGGCAAAACCATGAGATTTGCCCTTCATACAGCACCCCCAATGTGCAAATACACACACACCGGGGGGGGGGGAGCTGGGGAGAGGAAATGAGAGGCAGTAAGGCTCTTCCTGATGTGGAAGCTGCATTATTTGGGGTACAAAGCTCCCCAAGTCACCCTTTGTTGCCTCTCAGCATCTAATGCAGGATGTCTTCTGTTCTTGTGCCCTACCCATGCAGATAATAAGCTAAATTCAGTTATAGGAAATATTTTAAGGGTCCAGCAGGGTGAAGGTATGTGTGTAACCTTGCTTGTTAATTTATAATTAAGGTTAAATTCCAGAGGGGAAAAAAGAACATTGTGTTTTATGAGCATTTTGTAGGCCCTTCACCGTAACATCAGGTCATGGAGTGAAAAAAAGGCTGTCTTTATTTTGCGTGCACAGCTAGCACAGAAGGGAAATATACTTTAGGTGACTTGTTGATGCATTGCGCTATGTTAGCCTGTTGAATCGGCTACAAGAATTGGCCAAGTTCACATATATTAAGACACAATCAAACCATATGACTTAAAGTAATGCGTAGCCCTCTCTTGCAGCCATCCAGTTATAGCTGAACTTCCCCCTAGTGTGAGATCATAGTAATTGCACTTCAAAAATATCTGGGGGCTACAGGTGACTATTCCTATCCTTTATTCAGAACTATGCAGTGCATATAACAAAGACAGCATACTTTTTGTTAAATAACTCTAAAACCCCTGGACCACTTTATGTTACACCTTTGCCTTTTATTGGTATACTGCAAATAGTTTAAAATTGCAATAAGAAATAAACATAAAATGCTGTGCTTATGTGAAATCTAGGTATGTTTGATGGGTTGCCCTGATTTCTGTGCCTGAGATCAGGGGCCTTCTAAGCTATTTTCGAGTCAGTTTGGTTTGTGGCTTCATGTCTTGAATTAATCCAATCGGTTTTGGTTTAGACAGAATTATGGTTAAAGCATGGTTTATGGTGGCTCAGATTGTAACAGATTAGCCTCCACACATTCTCCCTTAGTTAACATTTTGTCATGAGTGCAATTTAGGGCAAGGATGAGCAACCTGGACCCCACAACTGCTAGTGGCCCTGAATCCCGTTTTTGTTGTTCTTGGAAATCTTCTATGTCAGACAGAAATCGTGCTTCAGTTTAAACTTAATCCTAAAATTCAGCCTTGCCCACGGGTGTGATGAGGCCTGTCCACTTTGCGGCTGCCCCGCAAGCCCCAGAGTGTTAAGTGCTGTTCTTGGCCATCAAAAGTTTTGCCAATCCACTTTAGAATGATAGTGGGACATCCCTTTAAAACGCTCCTTACTTTAACTTTGACTTAAAGTCTCCTAAGCCAGGCTCAGGTTCTGGTGATTTCACAGACTCTGCGATTTAGGTTTTGGGGTTTTGTCCCTTCAAGTCAGGGGTGACTCCCAGAGACTGCCTGGACAAGTCCCTGCAGTTTCCTTGGCAAGGGTTTTCAGTAGTAGTTTGCCACTGCCTTCTTCCCAGGGCTGAGTGAGAGTGACTGGCCCAAGGTCACCCAGCCAGTTTTGTGCTGAAGGCGGGACTAGAACTCACCGTCTCCCAGTTTCTAGCTCAATGCCATAACAAAAGTGATTAGAAAGTGAGGTTTGTGAATTCAATGTCCTTTGAAAGGCTGCGCTGCGGCTGTGAGCATGATGGCTGATCGTTCCTTCATCTCCCAGCTCTCAGACCTGCAGGAGACCACTGTCCTGCGGTCTTCTTTTGAGGACCAGCCGTAAGAGCACATCTCCCGTCCTCCTTATCCAGAGAGGTTCTGAAGAACTGGTCTGCTTGCTGGTTCTTTGGTCTTTGCCACAGTCATTGTCTCTGCCTCTGTCAGAGATGTGTTTAGTTTGCCATGCCTCCACTGGAAGTCATTCTAGACTTAATTTCTGATCCCTTGATCACCCTTGTTGCCCCTTTCTGAACTGGTTCAGTTTCTCAAAATCCTTAAAGGATGGTGCCATGAGACTCTGGCCAACACAGAACAAAGCTGAAGTCATCTTCTGTGGATGCAGCCTGAACTTAGGTCTGCTTTGTCTTGCAGCCCCATCGTCTTGCTGCAAGAACACACTCTTACACTATAACTTTCAGCAGAACCCTGGGGCAGGGCGGAGGAAAGATTAGCCTCTGAACAAAGGGCATTTAGTGTTAAAGCACTACACACAACACATTATTTGCATTTGAAACACAAAAACAAAATGTAGGGTTTCAGTATCCACGATCCTCCAAGACAATTTGTTGGAAATAGACACAATGCTAATTGGGGTGCTGGGATTTGTAGTTCAGCAGCTGCAAAACCCCATCTTAAGAAAATTATGGGTTTCAATAAAGAGGGGAGAATGTGAGAGTAACCATTTCTAGCACAATTAATTTCTAGTAGAAGCTAAACCCAATTATTCTGTAGTAACTCAAAAAATAAATTTCATCTTTTTAAATCTGAAGGCTGAGGTCATTGAACAGAATGCTTTAAGCTGAAAATACCACTGGGGGCTCTGCTTCCTTTCTTTTCAAATAGTACAACATACACCCTGTTGTAGTTCAGAATGTACCAGCTTATGATGTGTACAAGATGTATGCATCAGATGATACATATACACAGGGGCCAGCTGCCTGTGCTTTAGAATGGGAAATAAAAAGAGAAACAAGTTATTGGTTTAAAAAAGGTGAATATAGTCCTCATTTAGCAACTGCCTTGTTTAGCAACCATTCAAAGTTACAACAGTGATGAAAAAGTAACTTTGTGACCAGTCCTCGCATTTACAATCTTTGCAGGTCTGTAAAGCAAAGGAAAGCTGAAGTAAGATCATAAGCACAGTTGTGGTTTCACTTAGCAACTGCTTCATTTAATGACTAAGTTGCCAGTCCCAATTAGTGGTTGCTAAATGAGGACTACCTGTAAAATTTTTCTACCTTGAAAAATTGTCTCTGTAACTTGATACTCCTATTTCACAAAGATAAAAGATGTGTACAAGCCAGAGACATTTGTATATATTTTCTTAATTTAGCAAAACATGACTCTTGTCATCATTAAGAACATTGGAGCAGGAATTAATACATGCAGTGCTGGGTAACCCAAAATCCATTACTGGGCAAAGCTTTATTGCAAGGTTAAATAACATGCACATTGTCTAAATTCATGTGATGTTTTCACAAATTGCTTGAAGAAGGCTTTTCAGATTACCTTACTAACCAATTGAAGTTAATTTAAGGACTAGGTGCAGATTGCCAAATCCCACTGAATACATTTGGGCTTGTGGCTTAAGATATGCATAGGATTACAGTGTTAACTGAGATGGAGAATGTGTGGCACTCCAAAACTAGCCTCCCAGAATCTTCCACCACTAGCTGTGCTGATGGGGAGTACTAAGAGTGTAATTCCCAGGATACTCTTCACTACTTTAAGTATTAGAACATATGGCACACGTGGAAAGATTCTTAATTCATTCCCAGCATCCATAGTTAAAAGCTTCTTTAATGACAAGGAGATTCTTTATTTTGGAGATCATCAATAGAGGCTTCGAAATATCAGTAATATTCTCTTAAGAGTAACTAGAAAAAAAAATTTGAAATTACAGAGGACCCAGAGCTGAGAATACTCAAGAAATCTTGATGAATTTTCTCAGCTCTTGGTTCTCTGAATGTCCAAACAGCTATAAGGACATGTAATTTGCTTTTTTTAAAAATCTAAGACTAGGAATCAAAAGATTAAATATATTTCTCCAGGTTTTGAATCCCATTGCATGAGTTATGATTCTCCAATTTACCCAACCAGTTTAGATGGCATGAGAAACACCTGTAGGGTTTTGAAGCTAACCTGAATTATACTGGAACCTTTTACCTGCAGCTTTGTATATTCCACCATTGAGAAACCTCATGGGAACTGATTTTACATTTAAATGATGGTGGTGCATGTATTTCCTTCCTACAATAAAAGACTTACAAACAAAAGCATCTAAATATAATTGCATGCTTATATGGTTGCAGGGAAATTGATATTGTGAAGCAGTGTTCTAAAAGTGGTACTTCAAAGGAGCAGGCTATCTCCTGTGAAAGCACTTTTCCTGGTATTTTCAGTTGTAATAAATATTAAGAGGGGCATAGAAATTCGAATGCCATCTTCCACTGACTGCTGGTGTGAAAATGCTTCTTCCTGAAAGTATCAACAGTGTGCCTTTTTAAACCAAAGACAACAGACAGTGGAAATGTATTTTTAAAGACCCCAGATGAATTTAGCACAAGTTAATTCAATAACTGTACCCCAAATCACTGTAAAATTACACTTTTCCTTTAAAGAAAATAGTGGGCAACCAAGTTGATGAACATAGCCCTTTAATTTAATATACCTTCTGCTTGAAAGTCAGGACTGGATTCACACAACATCCCAAACCCAGCATGCCATTTTTTCTTAGCATGTTGGATGAACCAGCCACTTCTGTGGTTTTAGGAACTGAGAACACTTTGATTTTGATGCAAGCCATATTCTTCCTCTTGATTATGATGTTTGCTAACTACCGTTAAGCATGGGGAGGAGACAATACAATATCTTACCTCCAGTGGTCTATTTTAGTCTGTGTAAATCAGGTGAATTGTGTGAAGTTAGACAAACACAGCTGTTATTGCAGGTGGAGAGGTGTTGGGCTACCTTCCTTAAACCAATCAGCCAACAAACCAGTATCACAGTGGGGTTCTGCTGTTATTTTTAAGTCCATTAGGTTCCTGGGTGTGCAATTCTGCAGATTGAGCACTGCAACAGAATTTAAAGTTTAAAAATGAATTCTGTGCTTCTTTACAGAACAGTTTCACAATTGGATTTCATTAATAACAACTTTGAGTCAGTTGCGTGGTCACACCATTCCCGGCTTGATGCTCCCAGCTTGTACCACTGTTGTGATGTGCCTTTTCCCCTCCCACCCTCCTGCTTATTCGTAGCATTCAGAAGAGAAGCACCAGCTCATTTACAACCCAATTTTGCTCTCCACGGGTCCAAATGCTGGAGCCATCTGGTAAGCTAAATGGAGGCGCTCCCATCTTTGAAACTCATTCCACTTGGCAGTGGACATGGGGTAGATCCACAGATTCCTCCAAAGGCAATCAGAAGGAAAAGGAAGGTCTGAGGAAAACAGCACAAGGAGCCCTGATTGCATCCTGGGTGGGCCAGGCAGGTACCGCTCCAGCAATGAAAATCCAGCTGCATGGATGTGATTGGCATTGCCCAAGTGGAAAGATCTACCCAAACTGGCCCTCCACACCTGCCTCTTTGCTTAACATCCTGGCATTCAGTTCTCTCTAGGCAGAGCAGCTGATGCTGCTTGCCATGTTGCAGTTGCCTGCACTGATGCACCAAAGTGCTCGTCGTTCTCCTTCCTGTTCACATCAAAGGGGATAGCGTAGCTCTGCATGGCAGTAATGCTCTCGTTGTGTTCTTTCTCGCTCAAGGCGTGATTGTAGTACTCTGCGCAGACAAGCTCCACGGGGTTCACTGCATATCCGTCTTTTATTTCAGGGAAGGGAAGAAGGTGCCGCTCCAGGTACCCTTGATGATTGGAAATGTGATTCATCTCTTTTCTTGGTGTTGTTAGGCAACTATCCTCACTGACATTCTTCTGGAATATGCATTTTACACATTCACAAGTAACATAGAAGCTCAATTAAATGTGATGGGCCACAAGGACATTTTCAAGCTCATGGTAACCTGCTTAGGAAGGCGGTAAAAATGTTCATTTTTACGGCAAATACTACAGGTAGTCCTCGCTTAACAACCAGTTTAGTGACAGTTCAAACTTACCACCATTCCTCACACTTACGACTGTCACAGTGTCCCTGCAGTCGTATGATCACAATTTGGGCACTTGGCAACCAGTCGCATTTATGACCGTCGCAGTGTCCTGTGGTCACGTGATTGCCATTTTCAACCTTTCTGGTCAGCTTCTGGCAAGCAAAATCAATGGGGGACCATTGTGTGTGATTCACTTAATGACCACGTGGTTCACTTAACACCCACGGTGATTTGCTTAATGGCTGATGCATAAAAGGTTGTAAAATCAGGTTGGATTCACTTAATGACTGCTTTGCTTGGGAACCAAAATTCTGGTCCTAATTGTGGTTGTTAAGCGAGGACTACCTGTACAAAGAAATGTTTTCACAGATTAACAGCTTAATTGCAGCAGAAGCTGTTGATGAATGAGAAACAATTCCATCAGGTAGACAAAGTCATATCCTTAATGCTCAGAGAGAACAAACTCCAACCCCCCCCCCCCATATGTCCATAGACTCTGTGCAGGCTGTGTGAACATGGGGGCGTTTAATGTTCTTCCATCTTGCATTTGGCTGGACTTTCTAACACATTGTGTTATGGTAACATTTCATTTGTAATTTAAATTAAGAAGCCTTTACAGTAGCATCTTCACTCCCATTATCATTCTCAGGCGTGCGGTCAATGTGCCAATTTCCTTGAGATGAAGTACTTGACTAAAGCTGTCTCACTAAGACTTGTTATTTTTTAGAACTTCTTGACGAGCTTTCTGGACATGCTGGATACACTGCAAAGCAAGCCAGGATGGACTCTGAAGTATTCAAGGCTGCAGGATTTTCTGTTTAGGATTCCCTCGTCTCTCTCCTCCCGAATCCGCGCGCTTTGTATCCTGGATCCCGGATACATAGTCCACGACGCAGGTGAGTTTGCACCCAACTCCCTGAATCGCGAGTGAGGCAGTCACCCTTTAGCCCAGCATGTTGGGCGTTCCCACCCCTGGGACTGATTAATGGTGCAGTCCAGAAAAATTGGATGAGCAACGCGTGCTTCAGTTAACCGTGTCCTGTAACCGTGTCTTGTGAATTCGTGCAACCGCAGACCATTCATGGGGCTCATTAAGCAAGCAGGGCTCAGTTAGCCACGGGCAAGTACGCCGGGTATGTGGTCGCAGAAGACTGGGTTAAATAGCAAATCACGAGTCAGGGTGTCGTGAGAACGCGGCCACCCTCGCTAACCGAGCAAGAGCGGTTGGGAACAAGGAAGGCGAGGAGGAGGAGCCACGACCAGCCGCTCTGCTACCTCCAAGAGCGGGGCGTAGAGAGCCGCGCCGCCCGGAGCAAAGCCAGCCCGGGCGGCAGGCAGGCGGGCGGGCAGGCAGGCGGGGCGGGGAGCCGGCCAAAGCCTGCCGCGGGGCCCCTCCCCTCCCTCGCGCTCCCCGCCAGCCGCGCAGCAGCCAATCGGGCGCCAGGGGCCGTCGCCGGACGCCGTCGCCTTCGCCTTCCCGGGCTGCTCGGCGCCCCACGCCGCGGAGGGCGAGAGAGGCGCGAAGTCCGCCGGCGCCGTGCGCGGAGAGTCTCGAGAGCTCGTCCTGCCCGCCGGGCTCGCAGCCTCCCGGGAGCGTCAGCCAAGCAGCCGCGATGCCGCTCGCCCAGCTGGGAGCGGAACCCTGGCCCGACGTGGAGCTGGTCGACATGGAGCTGGACGCTGCGGAGGTGAGCAGCGGCGAGGCGGCCGGCCGGCCGGCGGGCGGGAGTTCCCTGGCGGCGCGTGGGAGGGATCGGAGCGGAGCATCGCGCCTTTTCCCCGAGCGGACCTGCAAGCGAGGCGACGCGCCGCTTCTGGCGCCCCTTTCCAGGCTCGCCTGCTGAGCCCCCGCCTGCGCGCGTACCGGGAAGGGCTGGTGGAGCGGAGCCCCGAACCCCCTGCTTCCAGCGCTGGGCTCGGTTCACCCCTCCTCGCGCAAAGCCCCGGCGGGTCGCTCCGGAGCCGTACCTGGCGGTTCACACCACCGGGTACGCCAGCCCCGAGCAGCCCGCGCGATGCGCGGACCCCCAGCCGAGGGGAGGAGCCTCCGGCCGGCCGTGACTTGGAAAGAGCGTAGGCGGCGTCTGTCCCCAGCCCGTCCCGGGGCCGCCTTTCACCAGGCGGAGGAAAGCACCGGAGATGGACTGTTGTCCCCCGCCCTCCCCCGGTGAAAGGGATGTTTATGGAGCTCTCGGAAGCCCCGCTGCGACTTGGATCGTCCCCAGGAAAATAGTCCTTGGTCCGAAGCACCATTCCGGCTCCTTCCCCTGGAAGCTATTAGAGGGCACCGTCCTAGAGAGCTTTTCCTACTAATTAAAGTAATCCGAACCTCCTCGTTGATCCGATCAATGAGCGGCTTTCTGAAACCGCTGGGGAGCCTGGCTCCTTGGGGATGGCGCAGGCCTGGCTGCCTGCCTGTGCCTTCTCTGGGGCGGGGCGGGAGTTGAGAAACCTGGCTGGGTGGTGCTGGCCAAGGGGAGAGATGTTTCCTCTTCGGAGGGCTGAAGAAGCAGTGCGCTGCCAGGGCCAGGAGGTCTTTTTAAGGGGAGCAGAAGGGGGGGACCCTGTCTGCAGGGTGAGGCAGCTCAGTCTCTTTTTCCACCCATAAGGGTTATTAGACTGCAAAGAATGGCATTTTGGAGGGGGTGGGTGGGATCTCAGCTGCACCTCTGGAGATCCAGACCTAAATCTTCAGATTAGCTTGCTTTTCAGTAAGTCTTGGACCCCTTGGAGTTCCTGGATATGCCCAAACCTGAGTCTCTTAAATGTCTGAAATAGTGTGGTTGGATCAAGTAAAATTGTCCAGGCAGGTAGAAAAGGGAGAAAGAAAACCTTTGGGTCTACCAGGTAGTTTATGTAAACGACTATAAGTGTGAGAGGCAAGAAGGTGCTCTGGGAAAGCTGTCCGGTGTGCATTTACTCCCCTGCGGAAAGCAAGTTGGATTCCCCAGACCTGCAGATATGTGTGAGTAATCTTGCACGGAATGGCCACAGCGCTCCTTTGGTGTGCTGGGCTTAACAACTGCAGTGTGCTTGGTGCCATGGATCAGGCTAGCAAGCTGCAGGCTGTGCAGACTCATCCTAGAGGACAAATGTGGAGAGAGGACAAGCATCGATAAGGATCAGTGACTTGCAGGGAGTGGTGAGACCTAAGAAAGTTGGCTGCCAGGATGCCTGAGACTTAGGCTGGCCCACAAGATATACAGTACAGCAGATACAAAGTCCAGAAATCTAGGCATGGAAAACAATCTGGTCTCCTCCAGATGTTTTGGACTGCAACTTCCATCAGTCCCAGCCCTCATGACCATTAGGAAGAGGTTATGGGGGTTATAGACTCAAGCATCTGGAAGACATCTGCTTGCCTGTTTCTGAACTGGGCTGGGTCCTAAACAGCAGCCCAGAAGTTCTTGATAGGCATCTTCTTGTGCATCAGTAAGGATGTGAGAAGATTGTCTGGGAAACATCTGCATCCCCTTGGTGGTATTTTCTGTGACAAGTGGAGGAACCCAGCAGTGCTAGCAGGAAATTGTTGGGAGCTGGATAACCTTGTCTCTTTAAATTTCAATAATCAGCCAAAAGAAGGGTTCTTAGCTCTCTGGACAATGTTGCCCTCAAGCTTTGGCCACGTTGACAGGGGCTGATGGAAGTCTACTTTCCATTCTGAACACAGCTCCAGTTCCTAGTAATGAGCCTTCTGGAGGGCAGAGGTGATGACCTGATTGAAGTAAATGTTGGCTTTGTCACCATGACCCTGAAACTCATTTTGGAACAGTAACACAAGGTCAGAAAGTAACCCTCAGGTTAACTACGATATAGAATAGGTAAAACAGGAACAGCCACCCTTGAAGGTGTTCAAATCCAAATGTGGCAGTTTCCATCCTCTGTGGATAGTGGCCTGGAGTTCCATACAACTGGAAGGCTTTAAAAAACAATTTAAAAGGCTTTTAAAAAAAACCCTTTTAGCTACGTGTACCTATCATGCTAAATGTAAATCATGCTTTATAAATTACAGTATCTCAGCCAAATCAAACAAGCCCTATTATGTCCTTGTATAGGAACCAGGCCATTATGCTAATCATTTGGGTAGGCATGTTAGATGAACCACAGACACTGTAGCTTGTTAACCGTGGTTGATGGTTCAACCATGGTAGCTGCTATTTAAAGGGTAAATTACAGTTCTTTCAAGGGTGTGTGAAATATATCATTCATTTATTTGTGGAGTAATTATACAACCCTGCGTGTCTGTGTGCGTATGTATGTGTGCTTGCACACCGGGATCAGCTATTGATCTTTCTAATGGCATTTTTATTTTCTCTCTGTGTGTACTGTTGTGATTTATTCTTAATGGCTAGCTGGCTCAATGCAGTAATCAAAGGAGTTATTAAACTTCCTGTTGGTTAAAAGGGAAGAAAAGAAATAGGTTCTCTCTCACACACACCCAAAAATATTCTGTTCCTAGGGGGTTCCTCTGATTCTTTTCTGTGCTTGAAAAGAATAATGTTGCCTCATTAAAGCATTCAATCCCCTCAAACATTTCAAAGGGAGCCTGGCAGCATTTGTGGCAGTGCGTGCTTATTGTTTCTAAAACAATATTCCTGAGGGCTGGGTTAACCCCGAGGTCAGGGATCCCCATCCTTTTGGGTCTGGGGGATTAGATTTGGAATTTGGGAGTATGTGGCAGGCACTCTCACAAAATGCCAGCTTGGGGGGGCAGAAGGAAGGCATGGCCATTCATAACATAGCTGCAATGGGACACAGAGCATCATTAAAGCAGAATGCTTCCTGCCACCCTCTCTAACTCCTTCCCACCCCCGCCCCCATGCATGCCTCTCCCTTGTTTTTATTTCGCTGGGCAGGTGGGCACATTTCCAAGAGAATCTTGGGTGCAATTACCTACCATGTTTATTTTCTAAGCAGCCCTTTGAAGCACACAAGCACCTTCGGAAACAAAAACTATGCTGGAAGCTTCCTCATGTTTGATTTAAACTGTTTAAAATAAAAAAGCCAGATGAGTCGAAGGACCTGGAAGGTGCTGGTTAGAGAGCTCTGGCAGATGAATGCCCCCAGGACCCTGTAGGGGAGCTAGGCCTTGGGCTAATTGGGCTACATACTACAGCAGTGTTTCTCAACCTGGGCAACTTTCAGATGTGTGGACTTCAACCCTCAGAATTCCCTGGCCAGCAAGCTGCCTTCGCCTCTTCCCCAGCCCATAAGTGAGACAGGCTTGATTCATTGTTGGCTGTGTTTGTGTTCCAACACCATCCAAGGGCAACTCAGAGTGTATAAAATCTGTTAGGCTTTGTCACCAGATAGAATAGAGGAGCCCATTTCACCTCAGTTTAGTTTTCTGCCCACTGAAAGTGGGTAGGTAAAGTTTCTACACCATGGTGGGGAAAGACTCTTTGCTTTTCTCCCCTCCCCACCCCGCCATTAAGTTTGCACTGCTGGTTGCCTTGTGAATGGCAAAACCTAGCAGAGTAAATCCATATTCTGCTGGGTTTTATCAAAAGCAAACAAACTCAACCAGGAAGCAAGAAACAAAACATACTTTCAACCTAACTGATGTACAGTATGATAAGTATCCAAACATACTCTAGAGCAGTGTTTCTCAACCTTGTTGCCTTTAAGAGGTGCGGACTTCAACTCCCAGAATTCCCCAGCCAGCCATGCTGGCTGGGGAATTCTGGGAGTTGAAGTCCACACCTCTTAAAGGCAACAAGGTTGAGAAACACTGCTCTAGAATTTTAAAAATGAAGGTTAAAGATACATTGCTTGGTTCCTCCCAACTAACTGCCCAGTAAACAGTTTCATGATACCTTGTTCAGGTAGGACCTCATGGGCAAGACTCCATCTTTTCGACCCTTAAACTGGCCCTTCTCCGAAACTGAAGTTTTAAGAGCAGAATGGGACTGAATATACTCCTTAAATGTCCCATCACTCAAAGAGGTTTATTGCCTCCCCACATGACACAAGAACCAATAGCTGTCTTCCTGGTCAGGTAGAAGCTGAACACTCTGGCGGTGAGCCTGGCATAAGCTAAGTATGGGAAGCTAAAAAATGAATGTGTTCTCTGGGGCTCAGCAGATAACAGGAGTGGGATTAGCAGAGTAGGAAGAAGTTGCTTGCCAGCAAGAACCATGGGAGTCATTTTGCAAAGATAATCGAATTTTAGACTGGCAGTGCATGAATGCATCTTTCTAATATTCCCCACATTAAATAAACCACATATTGAGATATGGACTATGCCGGACCTTTCCCTCTCCCTAGTGGATTCATGTTTTAAAAAGAAAGCATTCTGCAAATAGAGTGGACTTTCAGAGATTACAACTTTGCTGATATTCTGAAAGCGATAAAGCCGGAGACCTTTATCAATTCACTCTGCCCCCTGACCTTACCGAGGCTCCTTTTATAGCTACAGCTGTGAAAGCAGAATTTGTTTGACTGCTAGGGAGCATTCGCACATGCAGTTTCCACATCAGCAGCTTGAAAATTGTGATAGTTGGAGAATGAAGTATAAATTATTCTTAGAACATCTTTGGAAGTATTGGATTAGAATGTGTGGTACCCAGAGGTTGGCTTTCTCCATAATGCTAAACCATAATTTGTTGACTAAGCCACAGTTGGCTGCATTAATACAGCATATTAAGCCAGAAATCATGATATTCATTCATTCATTCATTCATTCATTCATTCATTCATTCATTCAAATTTCTATCGCCGCCCATCTCTCCCAAAAGGGGGACTCTGGGTGGTTTACAGTAAAATCAAAATTAAAAGCATATAAATTACAATATAACAGACCAATAAATAAAGTTAAAATAGATATAAAATCCAAGAGGTGAAGATCTTATTTGTTGAGGAGAGATCTATGGTACTAGCCACCCCCAAGAAGAACCAGTGCCCCTCCCACCCCAGGCGAGGTGGCAGAACCAGGTTTTCAAGTTCTTTCAGAAGGCCAGGAGCAAAGGGGCCTGCCTCACCTCTGGGGGCAGAATGTTCCAGAGGGTAGGTGCCACTGCAGAGAAGGCTCACCCCCTGGACCTGGTCAGGTGGAATTCCCTTACCGGCGGGGTTCGTAGCATGCCCTCTCTGCCTGACCCGGTGGGACGGGTCGATGTTAAGGGGATGAGACTGTCCCTCGGGTAACCTGGTCCCATGCCATGAAGGGCTTTAAAGGTCATAACCAACACCTTGAATTGGACCTGGAAGCAAACTGGTATCCAGTGCAGCTCGCACAGCAGTGGTGTCACATGTGCCGATCTTGGGGCACCAAGAATTGCCCCCGCGGCTGCATTCTGGACCAGCTGAAGCTTCCAGATACTCTTCAAGGGTAGCCCCACGTAGAGCGCATTGCAATAGTCTATGTGGGAGATGACCAGGGCATGAGTGACTGTTCAGAGGGCTTCTTGATCCAAGAGAGGGCAATGCTGGTTTCTGTGTGTTAAGGAAAAAATAATTGGAACCTAGTATGGCTTCATGTGAAGAAGCTTTCCAGTAAGGGTCCATTAAACAGCCATGGCTAGGCTGAGTGCAGGATGGTGAAGGTGAGAACTGGAGTCCCAATAATGTCAGGGTCGCCCAGTGCATCTACTGTGCCAGCCAGCCCACCCTCATATCCTGTAATTCAATGTTCCTTATACCACAGCATATTTTGGGATGCTTCCTCAGTGCTCTAAAATAGCAGTGAACTCTTTTGCCATGTCAACATATTTGTAGGATTCTGCAACTTATTCAGAGTTTATGCATATTGGGTGAGCTGGGAGAATCTCCCTCCTCCTGAAATGCAGGTGCTTCTCTGCCCAAACAGTTTGGAAGCTGAAATTCCCCCTCCCCACTCTCTTTCCAGCTTCATTGTGTGTCTTTTTCCACCTCTCTCCTTGTCGTCATTTCAGATGTTTAATTGCTTTTCCTTGCATTAGTTCATTCCCTGCATACTATCCACGCTTGCCGGAAAGGGCAGAGAGTATCAAGCAACGGATTAGGACTGTGAGTAGCTCCTAAAAAAATTCAGAGCAAAGCATTTGCACTCTATGCAGAGATGACAGGTTCAATTCCTGGCATCTCTAGGTAGGGCCTAGAAAGCCTCTGATCTGAAACCCTATCGTATACTGACTTGGTTTGCACATGGCAGTCAGTGGCTGGTTTGGTTTTAGGTTAGCCAAATGGGTGGATTTAACTATGCTGGCTTAGTGTTCTTGGGGAATGCAGACAATGAGGAGGATACCAAGTGAGTGGCCTGACTCTGTGAATGGGTAGCTGCCCATTTATTTATTTATTGAACAAATTTATAAGGCTGCCCAACTCATACACAGCGACTCTGGGTGGCTTACAAACTTAAAAACCATAAAAACACAATATACACCCCATGACAGCAGCAACTACATTCAAATCAGCCACTTGATTGGCTCCGAAGTGACCTGGGGTCCCCAGGCCCACTGACAAAACCATGTCTGGGGAGATGATGTTCCACAGGGAAGGAGCCTCCACGCAGAAGGCCCTTTTCCTCAGCCCCACTAGATGTACTTCTCTAACTGAAGGGACCCGCAACATACTCTGCCTCCCCACTCTGGTGGGCCTGGTGGATGTGACTGTGGAAAGGCGGTCCTGCAAATAACCTGGCCCCAAAGTTTGTTTGTTTGCTTTTGATAAAAATCAGCAGAATATGGCTTTACTTTGCTAGGTCTTGCCATTCACCACAAGTTGCCCATGATCATCATCTTCACATTTGCTGAAAAGAGCAACCCAAAGAAATGAGCTAATTGCTGTGTTCGTGCACTGCGCTAAGCTATGCGTTGTTTTAATTGTGATGCATTGAATACCCCCAGTGGCAGGGCCCATGCAGATTGCAAGCCATGTGCCACTGTTTATACATCATGATGCCTGGATTTATCCACTGCACTAATCCACAAACAAACAAAGTGATTATGGTTTGGCGCAGTGTGTGAATTCAGCCACTGGTTTGATCCAAACGTTACTGTTTTTTTTAGATTTTCAGTCTGTTCCTTTATAGAAGGGCCAGGGTTGGCTCCTTCCATGATGACCATGAGAGAAAGAGCTTGTTGATACTGTTTTTTATTGTTTTTATGTCTCCTTAGCCGCCCAGAGTTGGATTTGCAACATGGATGGCCGTATAAATTGATTAATATATAAATAAATAGAAATAAGAGCTGGCAAGGTTAGAAGCCATGGGGCTGAGATCAAACAGGTCCATTACAATAACAGTGCACAGGCACCAACCGCTTCTCGCACTGAAAAATGAGTGGCTTTTGTCTGTTATAACATAAAGGTGGGAGAAAGAGGAGTAAGATATGAACTTTGGGACCACTGTAGGCATGGCTTGAATCCTAGAATTTGCAATGATTGGCTTCTTGCATTATTAAGGGCTTTTCTAGTATCTGCAGTGAAAGTATCTCAGCAGATCTGTGTCCTTGAATCTCTGGCTGCAAGCCTTTTTTGTGTGAATATCATCTGGGTGAAGCCTGACAGTGACCATGGTAGGCTCCTGTGTGTGCAAGATTTGATCTTTAGCATCTTCAGCTCAGAAATCTTATATCAGACAACAGACTTTGCTTGAAATCACAAGCAAGACCGTGCTCGCCTGGAAAAGCGGTATTTGTTTGGGAGAACCCTATAGCTCTACCCTGGCTTGAGGCTGTTTCCAGTGGCTATATTAAGTGGGTGGCTTGATTTTCTCTTCCAGAAATGTTTTGTTTTACTTTTATGATTGAGAGTCAATAGCCCGAGGAAAGGTTAATCCTGACACATTTGGGGTTTATTCATTAATCCTGCAAGAGAAGAGGGCGGTGTGTTTTTGGCAGGATACAGCCCCAGTTGTACAAACTCTGAGTTTCAGCTGCCTTCTGTAGACTTTGGACCTTTCCAAAACATCAGTCCCATATACACCTGCCGATATAGATACTTTAGTAATGAATTTGCTAAAAGCAAATAATCAGTATTCTAAATAGCAGATACAAGAGCTTGAGGAACAATGCTATTGATCTGTTTGTTTAAGAAATATTTAATATGTTGCTTTGTACAAAGGAGGGAGAAATTCCTGTTTCCCTCATTCAAACAAACAAAGGTTTTTAAATACAAGAAACAGATGAAGTGATGTTCATGAATGTTAGTTATATTAAGAATACCTGTAAGCTTTTTGTTCATTTATTTGTTTGTTTCTTAAAAGTTCAATCATGTGCTGGATGGACAGTATAAAGTCTGTGGGTGTTTTCTAATGCAATGTTTGGAGAAGCATTTTTTAATTTGGAGAGCCTTTGGCAAAAAATGTTGCCTGAAAGGTATTGCAGTGGCACTTTGAGGTCCCCTTCCTCTGGTTTTGATTGTATGCTGGTACCTGCCCTCTTACAAAAGGGATTGTTTCAAGGATCCCCAGTAGAATACCCTTGACTTCCTTCAACCCTTGCAACATTTCCCCCCTTAAAGAGCAGACTAGTGTAAGAGCAAACACGTTCACACACACACACACACACACACACACACACACACGGAAATCACATGCCTCAACCATACCATTGACCTTGATGCATACTTCCTCTGTAACGTGTATCCGTTTTGTGCTGCTGTAATTGTCATAGGCTCTCCTAAAGAGCTCTGGGCAGTGTTTTTGGAACATGCTGAAAATCCTCCTTTACAGATCCTTAAGCTCCCATATTTATCTTTGTAGTTGTTTTTAGAAATGCAGTTGTCACATAAAATGAACTCTTTTGGTCTTCAGTTGTGCCCTCCAGACCAACACTTAACAAAAACTGCTGTGCTCTGAACATGACATAATACAACCTAATATCTCAGTCTCCAGGGATATTTGAACATAGCTTGATTCTTCTAGGTCTGTGCACATAAAATGTTGTGTTTTAGATTTACAGGAGTTAGCTTTTTTTGCATGGGCAGAATTGATAGATGCCAGTCCTTTAGTGTCGGCGTTAATGAGTTTCTGATCCTAATGCATGCGCCTCTTCACTTGTCCTGAATCAAAATTGTATTTATGTTGTTGAAATACACTTCCAGGTTGATACAAGAAGTCAGGAGTTGCGTGAGGATATATCAAAAAGCAGAACTTAAACCAATCAACCTAGCAGAAAGTTGTGTGTAAAACAGCTTTGCAAACAAGTCTGTGAAAGCTATGCACGCAGCTGTTTGTTGATGTCCCCTGCCTACTTTCTGTAAAGTTTCTGTACTTGATGATGGTCTGGAGATAATTCTTCTTTGCCACAGGAGACCAAGTATTTATTTAAGCTGTATGTAAACTGTCTCTCGTTAGCATGGAGACTTTATTACTTTGACCCTAAGTGCAATTTTCTTCTCAGAGAGCTGGATTCAAATCTGCAGATCCTTTTGGATGAAGCACCTGCTCTTTGATTCTGAAGTAGGTGGACTTTACTTTTCTTGTAAAGTACTAGCATCCTAATCAAGGAACAGGAAAGACAGTACCTTCCAAATATTTGGGGCTTCGGATCCTATCAGATTCAGCCTTAGTGGCTAGTGGCAAGGGATTGTAAACACTGTGCTCCAAAGCATCAGAAGAGTACCAGGTTGCTTCCCCTTGGATTAAACAAGGCTCAGATCCTAGATGCAAGATGTTGCTGAATGACTCCCAGCATCCTCAGTAATGAGGAATGCTGGGAATTGTTGATGGAGCTCATCAGCATCTGGGGGGGCCCTTTTAGTGTTCAGCTCTAAGTCAGGTTTGCTTCTCTAAACTCAAAACATTCCATTTATTGTTTCCTTCTGACCTTGATTAGACCCACAATTTGGGCAAAGTAAAAATACTGTATCTCTGCAGAGCCTCAAAGTTTAAGTCCAAGGTGGGCAACCCATGGGCTGAATGTAGCCCCTTTATTTGGAACCCCATCTATGGCCCTGCCCTACTGCTGAAAATTGGGGATGCAATTTCCTCCTGTTTTCAGGCTGAAAAAAAAAAAGAGGAAACAAGTCTTCACAAAGGTTTTGCATACCTAAAACATTCTCTCCAGTCTTCCAATTGAGGGAAAAAATGATCCCACCCACTTTTATAAGTATGGCAATCATAAATTTATTGTTGCGATTGCAGGTCATAATGACATAGCATAACATTTAATGAAAAGAATGAAAGAACTGATGTAATGTGGTGTTACTGCCTCTGCCTTCTTGTGGCTCCTGCATCAAAAATAATTTCCCCCCACCCACAAGTGCATCTCCAGCCATAAAAGGATTACCAATCTCTGCTTTAGTTCTACAAGTATTGCTACCTTGTAGATACTTTTGTGTCTATAACACCCTTTCTCCCCCACCCTGGTGGTCTAGGGGCATCTTTCCCTGGGAACTGGGTTGATTTGGGGATGGTCTGTGGGACAAATCTCTCCAGTTCTGGTCTGTTTTCCAACTAACATGGCACATGGATGCCTCCACCCACAAAGGGCCAAAACTGAATGTTTGCTTTGATTCTCTGTATATGTCCTGTCTGTCTGTCTGAATGTATATTTATATTCTATCTACATGTAGCACCAGTTGTAGCACCACATTCACCCTTCTTCTTTGGGCCAAAACTCCTGTGTGTGGCAGGCAGAAATGGTTGCATTTCTGACTTCTGCATCTCCATGTTGGTTAAGGCATTGCCTGTTGACTTTTGGTCTACAATGGGGGGGGGGGGTAGAGGCATGGGCAATCTGTAGTGGGCAAGGAGTTAGCAGCTCAAGGCTGGAATGTAGATTATATAAATCATTCTGGAAACCTTGCCATGGTGGCCTTTAAAAGATGTATTCAAACCTTTTGGGTGTCTGAGTCACATGGTAGGGTGTTATTGAGGTTGTGTGGATGGTGGAGGTGGGAAAATGCTATATTTGTATTTGGAAGTGTTAGTAACTTAGTTTTAAAGACCAGTCACCCACGTGTGTATGCATGTACTTCCTGCCCTGTTTCTAGCTCCTGATTCTGCTTTGCATGGTTAATCTCTAACTTATGATGGCACTGGGGAAGAATTTATAACCACAATAAATAGCAGAACTTTTATTTCGAATATATCAGATTTTAAAATCTTTTCCTGCATGCTAAAATTCATTCCATTTGTGAACATTTCTCCTTCCTTTAGTGCAAAGATGGGAGGTCCACAGGTTCTGGGTGGTCCTCAATGCTATTCCAGATACCCCATCAAAAATGGATGGCAAATTACCCCAAAAATCCACAATGCGATATTCTGCTGTTCTCAGATGGAAAGAAAAATGCTAAGCATTAACATGAGTTTAAATTATTAAAATAAGCCTGATGTACCACTTTCCCAACTACTAAACATTGTGAGTGGTTGCAATAACAGATTGGAATCATAGAATTTTACAGTTGGAAGGAACTTTAAAGATCGTCATGTCCAGTTCCCTGTCAGGACAGGGACTCTCATGCCATGTCATACAAATGGCTGTCTAACCTTTATTAGCAAACCTCTAGTAATAGAGCGCCCATGACTCCAGGAAGCTTAATAGCTGTCATTGTCAGGAAATTGGTCCTTACAGCATTTCAGGTTTTGTAATGGTATGTGGGAATCACCTTGAGGGACAGGGGAAGAGAGGCTACCTAGGGAAAAGAGATAAAAGAGGGAGGAGCCCACAGCTGCTTAACAGACCGAGAAAGAAACTTAGGAAGGGTCCGCCCTAATTGATCGGGCTGTAAAAAGGGACTGCAGGAGATCTGTGTTTTCAGACCTGCAAGATTCTGTTAATGCAGCCTTACAATACAGTAGAATGAGCTCGTCTGGTCGTATTTCCTGCCTGGTTTACCAGGGAGGGCTGACAAGTTTGGATCTCCCCCTGTATCTTGGGAACGATGCAGAACAAATCCAGACCCTCGTTCCTGTGACAGCCTGATCTGAGAGCTGCAGTTTCAGATCAGTGCTTCTTAGACATGAAGTAATTTGGAGTGCATTTTCTCTGTCTCTCTTCTTCTTATTCAAAGGGTTGTTATAAGGCTAAAATAGGGAGATGATCTGTTGCTCTGTCTGAAGGTTGCTGGAGGAAGGGAGCGCAGGCGTATAGGATCAAGAACTTTGTTGGGCGATGTCAGAACGATAAAGTGCTCTTTGCTGAAATGGCTTCTTGGAGGATAGAGACCTTTTTCCACCTCCGGACCTTTAAATGCACAGCCTCCATCGTTTGGCACTCAATTTTATGTGGCATGTCAAAATGTCCGTTCCCCAAATCGGTGAGGATAGGATCCAGGGAAGGCCCAGTTTGACAGTCATTTGAGGGAGTTTTACAAACGGAATGGTTGTCTATATGCCTCCTAAGTTCTGGATAAACCTCAAGACAGGCTGCATCTCTGATATTGTGGCAGTGGTTCTTAAGGCCTAAAGTGGGGCAATAAATACTCCATATTTTGGAGTTGCAGGGCTGTGTGTATGCTCATTAGGAGCTTAATTTTCCTCCCTCTCCATTCCCAACAGAAGAAAAGGTGTGTGTGTGTGTTTAAATACCTCTACTGTGCACCTTCGGAGTTAGAGAAATCTAAAAGGAAAACTTCCCCTTTTTTCTTTCACTAACACCTCCAGCCCTCTTAGATGTGCTCACTGAAATGAATTATTAGAGTCTTGCAGTGTGTTTAACAGATTTATTGAAGCATAATTCCAGGGGGATAGCTTATTAGCAGCACACAGCACAGAGGGGTAAGCCTGTTCGTAGCAACATAGAACTAATCGCACAAAAGGTTGGGTTTTTTTTTTTTTTTGCTTCACAGAACTTCAAAGCAACTGGAAACTTCCCATACGTTTCTAAAAGCGACTTTTATGTATAATTCTTTTTTTTTCCTTGTAATTTTTACTAAAGAAGTTTTGAACAGAATAAAAAACAATACAGATTGAAGAAAAGGAGAATAGGGAAAAGTAATAAGCAAGTGAAAAAAGAAATAAAGCAAAAGAACTGGAAAAGGAAAAGAAAAAAGTAATAAAGAAGTGGCTTCCAATCTTCTTAACAGCAGTTATAGGTGCATTTATATTTTATCCTCTCTGTCTGAGGTTACGTCGTAATTTCCTTCTTTCCAGAATGTACCCTTTCTAATCATCTAATCCATAAATCACCAGTTCATTTTTTTTTCTTTTTTCAGCAAAAAGTCCATAAGGGGTTTCCAGTCATTAATAAATGTAGTCGTTGATTTTTCTCTAAGCAAACAAGTTAATTTTGCCACCTCTGCTAGTTCTATCATCTTCACCAACTGTTCCTCTGTGGTAGGTGTTTCAGAGTCTTTTAGTTCTTGCACATATAGTAGTTTTGCAGTGGCGATCCTGTATAAAAATAATCTTCCAGGGCTTATGTATAATTCTTACAGAAATTGACATCCAGTGGCCTCAGAGCCCTCCCTCCCAGGGAATATGTAATTGTTTTCTGAGTAGAGGAGCAACCAATTAAATACACGGAAAACGTGGTGTTCGTAATAACTGTTAATTTCATTTCATTTGAATGACGTGAATAAATCTGATTTAGCTTTCAGCCTGGTCCCACCCTTGGCTGAAGTACGGTCCTGGCTTGAAAATATTGCACCCGGTGCTATGACAAAATTCCACGCCAGCCTTTGGAATTGCAGCGTTCAGGAGCTCTTTCCTTTCTGCTTACATGAGCACGGGCTGGATGAGAAACCTGCATCAACAAGGGCAAAGTCTTGGCTTCTGCAGAGACTGCACTTTACTCCAACAAGCTCAGGTTAATGGAGGGTAAATTAGGATAAGGAGAAACAAGAGCACCAGTTCTTGGAGAGGGTAGGTTGAGGAAAGACGGCCAGATTGTAGGCAGGCTAATAACTGAAAGAAACAGTTGACGTTAAGCAAGATTTGGTGGGGGTGGAGGAAAGGTGAAACAGGCTGCTTCCTTGCCTGTGGTGGTGGCATTCTTATGAATATATTGCTTTCCTACTCTCTGAGGATATAAATGTTTAACCTGATTTTATTTAAGCCTTATAACCTTTTATTCTAACACAGGACAGAAGAGGGACTCAGTCAGGCATTGAGGTGATAGGGTATGAATGTGCCGGAGAACTGGATTACAATCCAGTTTGCTTTTTTGTTAGTGCCTGATTTCCTGGACTGAGTTTGGGTCTTTCCATCTGGGTCAAGGATTCAATAAATCAAACTCTCCTCTTGTAAAGGATTTCTGTGATTGAATTGTCTCTGGCCCACCTACCTGCCAGGATGGCCTCTTACTGGAACATTCTTGGGGTGACATATTTAATTATTTTAACTAACAAAGGAGAATCTTGCCCAGGGTATTGTACAATGGTGCTACTTGGCAGATAACACTTTTAACGTTTTGCTTTTGCCATTCATGATGTGGTCCAAACTGGTCTTATAGGTAGGCTACAGACCAGTTTGGCTGGCTTAAGAGGAAACACAGTGTGCTGTTAATGGATTGAAGGTCATTTCCCATCTTTTGCACTGTTTAGGACCTCACCAGCAAACACTGACGCTGCCTTTTGCATTCCACTGAAGTTGGGTTTTTCCCCTCCTAAAGCAGGTTCAGAATGAGGAAAAGGTCATGTTAAAATGGCAAGCATCCTAATGCCACAGAATCTCCCTCCCCTTCCCCACAACTATTCACAGCTGAGAATACGCTTCCTGCCCTTCGCTTGAACTGGTATGACAGTCTGTTACTCTTGGATAGATTTCAGGCTATAAAACTGGCTTGCAGTGAAATGCAATGAGCGTGCTGGACTATTGTTCCGGGTGCCTGCAAACCATACCTTCTTTCAAGATGTTCCATTCCATTCCATGCATATGCAATCTCTCTCTCTCTCTCTCTCTCTCTTTTACACGCCCCCCTGAGATACTTCCTGTATACTTTTCACAAGTTGTCAGTTGACATTCTGTACCCATTAAACTTGGACTTGTTTAATGGGTACAGAATGTTGATTGAAAGCTCACTGATCTATTTTGAGGGTGGTGTTCTCCGTCCCTTCAACTTTTGCAATACTTCTAGAAACATTGGGGTTCCCCTACCTCTTCCTCTTATTAGTGGGTGTTTCTACTTTCATGACCACACCTGGAGAATGAATTCAACATGAGTATATTGGGTAAGAATAGGATTAGTAGCCCTACTCTGGCTCGGTATGAATATGGGCATGTCTCCCTGAGAAGGAGATCTCCTCAGAGCAGCAGTTCAGGCAGATCTAGTGGGCAAGCTCGGTTATGAAGCCAGAATAACCATCTGTTTCTCTTAACTAACCTTTGGCCATGCAGTTCTGCACAGTGACCAGGGGCTACAATCCTGCATTGGATCTCTGCCTTGGCAAGACACAGTGACTGCATTCATATGTACAATGGACCTAACTATTTAGCTTACTTAGCTAGGATGTGAATTAGCACTGTGCTGATGCATATAGCCTGCTGCTGAAATAACTGTTAAACAAAGCAAGGAGGATTAGTTCTCTGGTTTGAATTCCCTGGTTTGAATTAGTTTCCGTATGAATTCAGGCTAATGGTTTATTCTACCCAAACAAGCTAGGATTCATAATAATCATTGTTGCTTTAAGAATCGCATCTTGCTGAAGCCTAGTCATCAGTAATTCTAGATTAGGAAGCCACTTGAAAATGTTCTGGCCATTCATGCTTTGTTTACCTGCTCATGTGAAGCAAGAAACAAGATATTTTATGAGATGCTGTGGTGCTTGTTCCCATTTTAGTTCAATAAATCAAACTTTGCGGCTTCTAGCTGTGTAAGAAAATGCATAGAGGTAGTCCTTGCTTAATGACCACAACTGAGACTGGAATTTTCTTGCTAAGCGAAGCAGTCATTAAGCGAATCTGACCTGATTTTATGACCTTTTTTGTGGTGGTTGTTAAGCAAATCACTGTGGGCATTAAGTGAACCATGTGGTCATTAAACGAATCATGTGGTTTCCCATAGATTTTGCTTGCCAGAAGCCAGCTGGGTAGGTTGAACATGGCAATCACGTGACCATGTGACACTGTGACGGTCATAAATGCGAACTGGTTGCCAAGCGCTCAAATGGTGATCAGGTGACCATGGGGACGCTGTGATGGTTGTAAGTCTGAGAACTGGTTGTTAGTTTTTTAAGCACCACTGTAAGTCTGAACCATCACTAAACAAATCATTGCTAAGCGAGGACTACCTGTAACTTCTAAAGTTGGCAGTTCAAACCAATGACAGGTAAAACATCTTGTTTCTACAAAAAGAACTTGAACCGTGGATGTTTTCTTTAGGCTTGAAGCCAAAAAAAGGATTAGACATCAAGCAGGACTTAAGACAGCGTTGATTTTTTAATGCTAGGCCCCTTGCTAATGGATGCTTGGCTCTTTTGCTTTGCAGAATGGACAGGCAGCTCCAGAAGAAAGAAAAGAGACTTTGCCAAAGGTAAGACACCAGATGTGAACTTTTTTGCTGCTCTTTATAGCACAATATTTCCTGCTCAATACAGTTGGCCTGAGTTTGCTTAGTAGGATTAAATCAAATGTAGTGCCCATATATTTTGGATTTCCAGTTTCCATCAGCAGATGAGAGAAGGACTAAGGAGCATCCTTATCTGGAAGGACAGTTTCCTAAATTTTGGTTTAAAAGATGCTAATTTTTTTTCAGTCTTGATTGAAGGAAAGCAAAAATAATCCTCTATATGTACCAAAAAAATCCTATTTCCTCATGTACATCTTGATGTAGTCAAAATGGTTCTAACCCACAGCACAAAAAGATTATACCAGCAGCCTTAGAGGAATGCCAAGTTTTGCAAAAATGTGAAAAAGCCCCCCACCACAAAATCACAACCCAATGTGGACACAGCCTGCTGAATGGGCCTGGAATGCTGATGGGTTCTTGGTAGGGAATGAAAAAAAATCAAGAAAGAATTCTTTTGGGGTATTTTGTTGCCTTCACCAGTCGTCACCTTCCCCAGCAAGCTGGGTACTCATTTTACCGACCTCGGAAGGATGGAAGGCTGAGTCGACTTGAGCCGGCTACCCAAGAGTCCGGCTTCCGCTGGGATTGAACTCGAGTTGTAGGGAGAGTTTCGGTTGCAATGCTGCCGCCTACCACTCTGTGCCACACGGCAAACCACCCCACTGCAGTCTGCCAAGAAAACGTCACAAAAGCGGCGTCCCCCCAAAGGGTCAGACATGACTCGGTGCTTGCACAGGGACCTTTCACATCACCATTTTGTTGCCAGCAGAAATCTGTTTCTGCTTTGTAAGCTGCAGATCAGAACTTTTAGTATTCTGCAGTCTGAATAAAATTTAATGCTAACTCAGCCCTGCCCATCTCTTTTCTTGCCTCATGCTCTTATTTGCCTGATGCAGATGTTCAGATTCCTTTCAGTCTTCTGAAAAGGAGGACAGGCCAGGTTGCAGCGGAGGAGATCAGAGACAAGGGAGTCCAGTGCTTGGGATCTGCTGAGAAGGTTGCACTCATCATACTTCAGTCCATAAACTGCTTGGCCTTTTTCTGCCGCAGCGGTGCTAAGCCCTGGGTCTGTTTTCTGTCAGAATCTGTTGCTAAAAACTGTCTGACTTGTCTGTAACTCTCCTCCTCTTCCACTTAAATATTGTCAGGATAATGAGAAATTCTTTTTCTTTCTAGAGATTTCCTTCTACCAATTATGGATGTTGCAAGATTCCGCTGGCCTACACAAATACTTTCATTTCTCTCGAAAAGGTTGCTTAACCTCTTTGTTCTAAAACAAGGAAAAGGTGTGATCAACTGTGTGTCTGATCCAGCAAGAGAAGCAGAGGCAGCTTATCGTGCTGTATGTCAGAGCCAGGGTGAACAGTGAGATTTCGGAGAGTAGGACCGGGGTATCCCAGGGGGGTGGGGTTATGAATATTCTCCCCCCTGGGGGGAGGCTGGCTCCATCGCTTCTGATCTTCCACAGGTCCCTCAAGACTTGGTGGTGTCATCAGGCCTGGGGACCCCAGGGAATGTGTGAACTGGTGACGTGGCTCCCTTCACCTACTATTTCTTTGTCTTGGCTTTGTTTTTTTATATACTTTTAATGTTTTTTGATAGTAGCGATGATAACCGTTTTTAGGTATTTATTGTTTTAGCTTTGCTGAATGCCGCCCAGAGCCACTTGTTGTGAGATGGGCGGCTATATATTTGACAAATTGGACAAATAGATATGATGTGATTCATCCCTGCCCTTTTTTACATATATAGCACATGAAAAAAGGAGTGAGGCTTTGATTGTGTGGGTTTGACTTCCCTATGGACATCCCTGGATTAGAGTAGAATAATTAAAATGCCAGTTGTTTAATGGAAGTTATAATAACGTATATTCTGTGTTTGTTTTCCCCAACCATTTGCATGATAATTAGTAAGTCCTCACGTGAGGACTTCAGTCTTGGGCTGTTTTTGAGTTTTTGTGTATGGTTCTAAATGTTTTAACCATTATAAACTGCCCAGAGTGGATGGGAGTCAGGCGGCATATAAATTTAATAAATTATTATTATTGTTGTTATTAGTAATAGTAATAGTAGTAGTAGTTTTATTCTAACAGGACACCAGATTGCAGAAGGCTAATCCTAGTGAATTTACCTTTTCTGTTGTTTTCCTCTCTAAAACTGTGTTTCTCACCCCACGGTAAGTATTATACGAGTAATATGCAGGGATAGTCTAGCTCGGGTGCAGGTGTCCTCCCCAAATTGGGAAAGAGGCCGTGAAAGAAAAGGAAGCATGTTGACCTTCTTAATCCTTCCCATGGATGACCCTGTGCATCTGCTGGGAGGTCAAAAATTTCAAGATGGTGGCTGAAACTATGCAATGAAGCCCTACCCCTCTTTAACACCAGTGGCTATAGACATAAAAAGGGGTGGGGCTTCAGTTGCATGGTTAGGACTGCCGCTTTGACTTTTTTGACCCCCTGCCCAGCAGATACCCTGATGGGTGGAGGTGGGGTGGGAGGACAAAGTGCTGGGATTTTGCTTCCTGCGGAGTTGGCAAGGAACCAGATCAACTCAAGATGCTGGTTCAGATGTTAAAGAGATGGTTGTTGTCAAGTTTTGTTGGGTTCTGCTCCATGGACAGACCTGTTTCTTGCCCATAATGATCTCTCAAATCTCCTGCCAGAGGCTGCCAGCTGGTTCTTCCATCCTGGATCCACAGGATCTGTAATCCAACAGCATAAATCCATGGCATATAATCTCAGGATCTATACTTTTTTTTTTTAAGGATTACATAGGGGAAAGGTCCATCTCTCCATGAAGCCTTAATGAACCGCTGCTCATCAGAGGAAGAGTAGCAAGTTATGCCAAGCATGGGCATCATCAAGATCTTTTTAAAAAATATTAATCGCATTTTTAAAAAGATAAGCAGAAAACAATGAACAAAAGCAATGTTTTTTAAAAATGGTAATACATCTTTTGGATACGCACATTAAGGTCCAAATCTGCCTTTTATTGGGATAAAATGTCTGAGTCTCTCTGAAGTTGCAGCCAAAGCATAAATCTGCTGACAGAAGAGCAAGAAGTTCCCGGCAACTTGATCTCTGGCCATTATCTGATAGATGTTGTAATGCTGGCTGCCTAAAGAGGAAAAAAAGTTTTATGAAATCATGAGCCATTTAGAAGGCTGCCCTCGAGATAGCAGGTTTGATCTTGCTACCTTGGTGATGGGGAGTGTAACTGCGCCTCTTGCTGCCCTTGTAGCCTCTCTTTGGTTGGCCAACCCATACTCCCAGGAGTCTCCTAAAGACTACTGTAGCTCTGCTTCATTGTTGCAGGCTCTAATAACAGAATCTGGAAAGCCTGGCAGAGATTCCCTCTCTCCCCTCTTAGGAATCAGAGCATGGTAATCTTGAGCTTTTTCCTTACCCTCCATAATAGCAGTTGAATTCTTTCTTCAGGGTCATCTCTGGACCCCTCTACACAAGGGGCAGGGTGGAGGGATGACTTAAAAACCAAGTTCCAAGGTGAACTGCCCTGCCCCTCTCTAGACTTCCCAAGGAGTAGCTTATTCCAATTGGAGGCCCTCTCGATATTGGGATTACAACTCCCAGAATTCCTAATCAGCATGGCTGTTGGCTCTCCTGTCTGGGAATTGTGATAGCCTGAACTCACCTAAGAAGGTACTGCCTCAAAATCTGGCACATCTGCTAAGAGTGAAGCAGCACAGTCAGTAGTTTTCCAGAATGCAATTGCTACTCAGTAGGCATATGATGAAGTGCAGAATATAGTATTTGCTGTATATATACTGAGAATACAAGACACATACCTTGTAATTTCTAAAACGCGCTAGAAAAACTCTTCGCTTGGGGGTAAAAATGGCATTGCAGATGCATGTTCCAAGAGCTGCCATTTTCAAAAAAAATCCAGTTCACTTTCTTGCAAACATTTCTTCATTTCCCTGCATCAGTTTTCCCTTTGAGGCCAAGCAAGGATTCAGGGCATCCCCTTCCTCTTGCCGTTCATTTGATACTTTGCCTATTCTCAGTTTCCCAACCTATCTTCTCAGAGATCCAAATAAAGTCAATTTCATAGTCAATTTCACAATGCAATAGGACATCTCCCTGGATTGATTTCCTGGCATAGTCAAGTAAGGTATACTTCTGTAGCAAATTCCCCAAACTAAACTGATAATACAGCAACTCTGAAAGATACTGGTCTCAGGAGGATTCAGATGCCAGAAAGACCCATCATGAAAGCAACTCTTTTGTAGGTAAAATGACCACAAGAGGACAGATAGTTCAAACATGCATTGCATGTTCCATGAGTGAGACAGTTATCACAGTGATGGGACATAAGAACTACATTGATTTGCTTCAAGAGGGAGAAAGATGCCAAATTTATCAGATATTCCCCTGGGTTTCTGGTTCTAATTCCACCACTTGAAAATAGGAACCTCTCTACCCTGGCTTATCTGTGTGTGTGTGTGTGTGTGTGTGTGTGTGCGCGCACACACACACATGCACACCTTCAAGTCAGTCTTGGTTCCTGGCGACTGCCTGGACAAGTTCCTGCAGTTTTCTTGACAAGGTATTTCAGAAGTGGTTTGCCATTGCCTCCTTCCTCAGGCTGAGAGAGAGGGACTGGCCCAAGGTCACCCAGCTGGCTTTGTGCCTAAAGCGGGACTAGAACTCACGGTCCCCCAGTTTTTAGAGTAGTGCCTTAGCCACTACACCAAACTGACTCTCATCCTGGTTATCTATGGAGGTGCTAATATGCTTAGTGACAGCTGCTCTATATTTATTTTGTACATGATCAGGCTGCACTGTTGGGTCAGCATTTATGGCATGTTAGTTCTTGAGTCTGGTGTGGCAAAGCTGCATGTCAGCTTTGTTTGGGAAATATGCCTGGCCCCATCTCCAAGTCTCAGCCAGCCGCAGGGAAGAAATGTTTTCTAAGCCATCATCATCAAAATATGATGAAGCCCATCTGGTGGCACACAAGTTGGACACTTGCTGTGCTGCTTAAACTGAAAGTCAGTCTCCAGGGACCAGATTCACACACACACTAAGCCATGTCTCATGGATCACAAGCACAGTGGTTGAATTTACACAGTATGCTAAGCCATCCTCTCTCCCAGCATTCCTCATTATGGCTTAGTGCAACATGCAGGTCCAGCTAATAACCTTGTAGAAGGGAGAGCTGTAGTCATTTTATTGCATGTATATACTACCTTTCGTTGGGGAATTCAAGGTGGCTTCCACGGGAGTGTTTTCTAATTTTATCCCCATAATGACAGACCTCCAAGGGAAGCTGAGCTGAGATTGAGGGCCCAGCCTCAAGTCACTCCATGGCTCAGTGAAGAGTTGAACCTGAGTCTCCCACCCTTCAGCCGTTATATTACACTAGCTTTTATTCTGGCCCTTGTCACCAGAGTTCTTTTTCAGCTGGCAGTATCTGGAGATTGAACCTTAGGTCTCCTTCTGTGCAAAGCGCATCCTTTCCCACTAAGTTCTGGTGGACAGGCTGTCTGTGAAGGGCCTGTGGGTGTGTCAGAAAAGTCAAGAAAGTCTGCAATTGTGGGATCAGTGCCCCTTTTTTCTTTGCACAGACTCACCTGAGTGAAGTAAAAGATGTTGCATTCTGTTACCTTGAGTATGCAGGATCATTCTACGAGTTCATGGCTCAGTAGACCATCTTCTACCCTGGTGCTAGTTTGGATGTAGGAAAAAAAAGACACCAAATGAATTTTGCAGTATTTCTAGACCTAAATAGAGTCAACATTAGAATGCTCATCAGTATGTATGTAACAAAGCAGTTGGTTTCTTTTTCCTTAATGTTTTCTGTGTTCTTGGACATGCACCCTCCCTCCCTCCCAAAGCACTCTGCCATTAATCCTTGGCATGAAACTGTAAACTCTTCAGTGCCATTAAATAGATATTTCAGTCCTGTGCTCTCTGAGCTACAGGCTCCAATTAATAATTGAATAAGGATCAGCTTTCAAAGCACTGCATTCCTTATAACCAGCTTGGGTTTGTTTTGTTTTCTTTTTCCTGACATTGTAGAAATAGTTTAGTTGCACAGTTGCACAGCTTCTGCCTATTCTGGAATCTCTAAGGTTTCTTGTCTGGTTTTTTTGTAAAACTGCATTCAGATTCTTAAAAAAAAAAAAAAAGACAAACAGAAACTTTTCCTGATTCTCAAATCCTGTTCATAACAATTGGGGAACAAGTCTGCAGCTTTAAAGAAATTTTGGGAGAAAAATAGCATGCATTCTCACTTTGTTTGAGTGTCAAAGGTTGGTTCTGTACATTAGATGAAGCCATGGTTTTGTTTTAGCCATGGTTTGTTGAATAAACCCCAATGCATATTAAACCACAAAGCACAGTAAGAAAAAAAAATCAAGTAAACTACATGCAGCTCCCTGCATTTCTTTTCAGCACTCTGAGCAACTCTGTTGTGGATTGGGCCATCATTTTGGGGCTGAGCAGGTGGAAGTGGATTTCTTAGCCACGTTGAAGCTTATGTTAATCATTTCACTCTTCAAAAAATCCAGCCTCCCAAAAGATAGGGATGCCCTCAAATTCAGCTTGATTTATGGACAAGTTTGAGAGCCAGTTTGGTGTAGCGATGAAGGCACCAGCTAGAAACCAGGAGGCAGTGAGTTCTAGTCCTGCCTTGGGTACAAAACCAGCTGGGTGACCTTGGGCCAGTCACACTCTCTCAGCCCCAGGGAGGAGGCAATGGCAAACCACTTCCAAAATCTTGCCAAGAAAGCCGCAGGGATTTGTCCAGGCAGTCACCAGGAGTCAAGATTGACTAGAAGGCATCAAATAAATAAATAAGGACAAGTTCATGTAGTTCTTTGGCAACCATGTGGAGTTGGTTGGCCACTGTTATTTCCAGGACATTTTTTGAATTTCCAATCCAGACTATAGTTCTGGGTTTCCTCTCTCAGTACTGCCCAGGCCCAACCTTGCTTCGCATTCAGGCCTGGACAGGTGCTGTCACATCCTGAGATTAAACAAGCTTAATGTTTGGTCCTGCCATTAACATCAAGGCATCACTGGCCACTTCCTTGTTGCCTTGTGGTTGCACTTTCTTTTTTCAAGTGCAGCCTGTGGCTAGAAAAATGGTGGTGTGGCTTGTGTGGACTGTAAACCCTGACAGATTATATATAGCAAGCAAATAATCACTTTTCAGAGGCCTGTGCAATTGTAACCCAGCCAATTCGCTGGACATGTTTAGTAAATCAGGAATATTGGGGTGGGGAGGCTATCTGCTCTCCCTTCATATATTATACCAAGGTCTGTTCCCCCAACACATACCTTTACATACACTTTCCCTTTTTTCAGTAGCAAATTGGAGTTGGCATTCCTGGTTAAAAACAAGTTTTGCAGTTTCTGGCTTCAGATAATCAAATTCAGTCAACACAGTACTTGAGTTAATCAAGCATGTCCCTTTTATTGCACTGGGGACAAATCTTAATACTGACAGATCAGAGAGTTTCTAAGATGTGTTACCTGTTGTTAGATGCCAGAAGAAAGAGGGTTGTATAAGGATTCATTACCTGTTAAGAATATTGAATAAGCATCAGGAGAACTGGAGTCTGCTCTATTTTCAGAGAGCAACAACAACAACATAACTTGGATTTCAGCACGTGGTGGATGTCCAATATAACAGCCTGAACCCTTTTTATGAATAGATGAAGTCCAAAGAGGAAACTTCCTTGATTTCAATTTTTCTGCTTAAGATCTTAATCTTAGGAGCCCACCTTTCCATTTGTGTGCTCCAGTTTGGATTTGAGAGAGGGATGTTGAGCACAAAAATGTTTTGATCCCAATCCAGTTGTCTCTCTGCCTCTTTTATGCCCCAGTGAAATCAATAACAATTCTCAGTTGGAGTGTGAAATGGGCCAAATTCCTGTGTGTTGTAAGGGGAGAGGCTGGTGTAGGATCATAGTACCAGCTCCCCAGCTGAATTTGCATGTGTTAAATTGCATGCCTGCATATAGTACAAAAGTGTGCAAGAGCAGGTTAAGCAGGGAGAGCTAAGATGCATTCTGCTGTATTTTTATAGTTTAATGATAAACTTAATCCTTGGATCACTTGGACTACACTCCAGAAAGTCAACTGTATTTGTATTTAATCTGGGGCCTCAGATTGATGAGAGTGTAACTACCATTCTTTTTGACTTCTCTTGGTTTCATTGTGAGACTTAGCTGAGTTTAATAACTATCATATTCAACAGTATTGTTTCATTTTGTAACATATGTGTACTTTACAATTTATTGTACTGCCTTCTTAATACGTTTAATTAGGATACACGTAAAGAAAGAGAGGTTTTAGGGAGGTTTTAGGCTACACAAATCAATTGCTTTGCTAGTCTAGCACATTGTGCAAATTCAAATATAGGCTGTCTTCTCATTTTCTAACTCCTGATGCCTTTTGCATTCTTCATCAGCCCTTACCTGCTCAACCATGTGGCAGCCAGAATTATTGCAAGGATCTGGTCTGTGCTCATTTCAACTGAAATAGGAGACATTGCAAGACTTTTGTGCAGAAATAATTTTCCCCAGGTGTTCCAATGTATTTTGATCTATGTAATTTAGCTTCTCCTTCCTATATGCTCTGTTTTTTAAAAAGGTGCTTCCAATATTTGCTAATTGCTGACACTTAATATCTTTCTAATTGCCAATGATAAAATTGCTTCTGAAAATTGTTAATAAAGCCACAGCTCTACCAGATCTGCCTGATACACCTGATACAGTAGTCTGTCTAAGTGGTCTGTTTCCCATTTTGCTATGGGAAAATGTTTTTAAAACTTGTGTTGGATTATGACTCCCATCATCCTCAGTCAGCAGTGTTCAAGCAGAGGATGATGGGAGTTATCCCTGAAAACATCCGTAGGGCACCAGGTTGGTAACGGGTTCCGTGCCTTCCGTGACAGCAGCTCCAGCTTGAGGCTAACGCAGTGATTTTAAAATGTTCAAGCGGTTATTACATTGTGGTATTTACCGAGCAAAGAATGAGATGTAATCCCTCCTGCAGTCTTGAAAGGTAATATTGGAGAACAGTGTTTCCTGTCATGTATTCTGAGCTGTTTCAAGGTCAAAGACATACTGAGTGTGAAGAAAATGTATACCTTCCTGGCTTGGTTACTGCTGATGCTTTTGTTTTCAGCAGATTCATGTTTTACTATAGGGTAGCCTTTCCTGACTTTAACATTTCCAGATATGTGGGCTGGAATTCCCAGAATTCTCAGCAATGGCCACAGTGGCTGGGAATTCTGGGAGCTACAGTATGTCCATACCTTTGGAGGTAACTAGGTTGGGTGAGCCACTGTAGGGGTTCTAAGGGTTTTAGAAATGGTATCTGTAATATTTCAACCATGGTTAGGCCTTGTAGTCTTCACAGAAGATATCTGTGTTGTGAAAGAAGACTGTGCATCCCAACTTTAGTCTTCCACAAACTCTTAATATATGATTGATTGATTGATTGATAGATAGATAGATAGATGTATTCTGACAGACAAAATTTATTTCAATCAGTGACCAGATAAAACAGAATATATGTATAAACTAAATACAGCAACAATAATCCACATATCCATCAAAAATGGAAAAGGTGAATATTGTATGAATGTATTATGAACTCTACTAGTCCAAAATATTGAAATAACTATGAAATAAGATTAGAGTAATGGGTGTCAGTTTTTCGTTCCTACATAACAGAAGATAAGTGAACCAGGTATGAAGATGTCAGTTATGTGTGGTAGTCAGTTGTTTGCACGCATTCACAGCAGCCATGCAGAACATTGCTACACTTTGGGTGATAAAACTTTTCTTGTCTGATAAGAAATCAACACGAAGTTCCTCCAAATAATTTGGTTCATGTAGCAAAAGAGGAAGTATGAGTTTTCTTTGGGTATCATTGTAAAAGCAGTGGTGCAGCAGCATGTGAAGAACAGGTTCAACCAAGCCATCACCACAAGGACAGGTTTGGCTAATCATGGGGGTTTAATTAAATCTCCAGTCTAAAACACCGAGGGTAGACTATTATATCCGACTTTGAAGAAGAATCTTTGTTGGGTTGGAGAGATTAGTGAGTTGATGTAATTGGCTGGTTTCCACCAAACATGGCTGAACTGAGGTTGGACAGCATTTTATATGATCATATCATGAGTAATATTGCATGAGAATCGTGGCTTGTATGTGTATATATATCTGCTGAACATAATGCAGGCTAGTGTACTTATTGGGTATTAGGGGTGAGTGCTGCTCTCTTATCTGGCTTGGTCTTAGACTTCAAAGCTAAATACAGAGTCATGGAAAAGATTAGGATGTGCTTCTCGGTGCATAGAGTGTGCATAAGATTGCGTTGTGATGCGCTTTTTTTTTTTAATATAGAAGGAAAATGTGCTTCCCCTCCCCTTAATGAATCAGAAAAGGGCAAAGGAGTGTGTGTCCGAAGCGCCTCCCTTAGTGCCCACCAGGCTCTCTAGCCTACCTATCCTTTAAAAGTTATTTATTAAAAAATAAAGCTGAGTGCCAACTTCTAGAATCATCTTTATCGTAGGAATGCCTTGGGTGGGGCTAATTCATCTTGAAATAAATGGCTACTCATGCCCACCATGGCAGCCATTCTGAGAGTTTGCCCATCGCCAGCTTTCAAAACTTCAAATCTCTCCCCCGGGCTCGCACAATTACCCCAGCCATATGGAAAATTCACCTACCGTTGAATAACCAGGCAAAGGCATAAATGTCAGATTTTGACAGGAACAAATCCTCTAGGAAATCATATTTCAAGACATATGGAAGATGCCAAGCTATGAAATGCTGCCTGGGAATTTAGTGTTTGGGAAGCTCTGTCTCTGCTGGAGCTGCTGTTTGCATCTTTTCCTTTTTTCCCCCTCTGTGCAGCCGTTTAGGTCCCCATGAGCATTGTTCATGGAGGATGATAAATTCTGGTTTTGTTTTGCTTTGGCATGTTCAGAGCCAAGCCATGATTTGGAATGATAGGTATTTTATTGTAAATACACCTCAAGTTGCTAGCTTAAGGCCTCACGTTGTGCCAATCGCTGGATGCCCTCATTAGTAGATGACCTAATTGGTAGGACTTGTAACCCTAAATGATGCTGGGTTCTGGTACCCATTAGCCAGAGTGGCCAATGGTAAGGAGTGACTCACAAGTTTAAGATGTGTGGATTTCAACTCCCAGCTTCCCCAATGGACATTTTTTGCCAGAAACCACGTGATCATAGGACGCTGCAAATGGTCGTAAATGTGAATTGGCTGCCAAGTGCCCGAATTGTGATCGCGTGACCGCGGTGTAACGGTTTGCGAGGATCGTAAGTGCAAGTACAGGTCATAAAGCACTTTTTCCAAGGCTGTTGTAACTTCAGACCGTCATTAAAACGTAGCCGTCGTTGAGTGAGGATTACCTTTAGGGCTTTGTAAAAGGACCTTGAGTTTTGCATGTTAGCAAACTGGCGGCCAGCGCAGGGGCTGGTCTTCTGGCCCTGGTCATTCTAAGTACTGCAGCACCACAGAATGAGTTTCCAGTGCTTAAGGAGAGAGATCCACCTCACACAATGGAAGTCCAAAGTCCCACCTTTGGCCTTCCTGATTTAAAAAAAGAAAAGCCGGATGTGGCAGCCCAGTTATCTTGAGAACCTCCGTGGGTCAAAGGAGGCTAATACCGTGGTATGATCAAAAGCCGTTTCCTAGGCTTTTGAACTCTTAAATTGCAGGATGGCTATTTTTTTGCCCCTGGTGTCTAATTCTACTGTCCTATTTTCAAACCAGTTGGCTGTGCAATGAGGGCTAGAAGGATAATGTGTCCAAACCCTTCTTTGAAAAAGAAAGAAAGAAAGCTTTTAGCCAGAAAGCTTTTAACAGCCATTTTCTTGATTTGTGGCTAGGGACTTCAGCTGCAACCATCAAGGCTCCAGATAATCTACTTCACTGACTGGATTATATCTCTGCAGTGGCTATCATGCATGCTTTTTGGTCCTACCTGTGGATGCAGGGTACATGTTAGTTGGGGTCTTTACTGGTCTAAATAAAACTAGAGTACATATTGAGGTCACTGAATAGTTATATAGGCATTATAGGAAGAGTAAGTTTACTGTAGCCAAAAATCAGGAAGAATCTGGAAGCATATTTTCTAACATACTTTATTAAAAGGCATAAGCTCACGTTGGTGAGTTCACAAAAGTTTATGCCTTTTAATACAATTTGTTAGTCAGGAAAGGTGCTACCAGATTCCTCCTGATTTTTGGATATGACAGCCTGAGGTGTTAAATTGTTTTTCCCCCAATTCTGTTCTCCCCCCTCCTGTTTTTTTTTTCCCTGATTTCTCCCCTCTTCCTGGGCTCTACAACTCTCAAGTCTATGCAGCCCTTCTTTTAATTGAAAACTGCCACCAGGCCATAGTAACTCATGTCTTCTCTTTTTCCAATATTTCATTTTAAGCACAAGATTAATCTTTCATAGTAAAGGTAAAGGTTTCCCTTGACGTAAAGTCCAGTCATGTCCGACTCTAGGGGGCGGTGCTCATCTCCGTTTCAAAGCCTTGGAGCCGGCGTTGTCATAGACACTTCCGGGTCATGTGGCCAGCATGACGACTCGGAACGCCGTTACCTTCCCGCCGAAGCGGTACCAATTAATCTATTCACATTTGCATGTTTTCGAACTGCTTGGTGTGCAGAAGCTGGGACGAGCAACGGGAGCTCACCCCGCCGCGCGGTTTCGAACCGCCGACCTTCCGATCAGGCATCAGTCAGCCCCATATAGCTAGCATTGTTGTTGTTTATTCATTTAGTCGCTTCCGACTCTTCGTGACTTCATGGACCAGCCCACGCCAGAGCTTCCTGTCGGTCGTCAACACCCCCAGCTCCCCCAGGGACAAGTCTGTCACCTCTAGAATATCATCTATCCATCTTGCCCTTGGTCGGCCCCTCTTCCTTTTGCCTTCCTCTCCCCCTAGCATCAGCATCTTCTCCAGGGTGTCCTGTCTTCTCATTATGTGGCCAAAGTATTTCAGTTTTGCCTTAATATCATTCCCTCAAGTGAGCAGTCTGGCTTTATTTCCTGGAGGATGGACTGGTTTGATCTTCTGGCAGTCCAAGGCACTCTCAGAATTTTCCTCCAACACCACAGTTCAAAAGCATCGATCTTCCTTTGCTCAGCCTTCCTTATGGTCCAGCTCTCGCAGCCATATGTTACTACAGGGAACACCGTTGCTTTAACTATGCGGGCCTTTGTTGTCAGTGTGATGTCTCTGCTCTTAACTATTTTATCGAGATTTGTCATTGCTCTTCTCCCAAGGATTAAGCGTCTTCTGATTTCCTGACTGCAGTCAGCATCTGCAGTAATCTTTGCACCTAGAAATACAAAATCTTTCACTGCTTCTACATTTTCTCCCTCTATTTGCCAGTTATCAATCAAGCTGGTTGCCATAATCTTGGTTTTTCTGAGGTTTAGCTGCAAGCCAGCTTTTGCACTTTCTTCTTTCACCTTCATCATAAGGCTCCTCAGTTCCTCTTCGCTTTCAGCCATCAGAGTGGTATCATCTGCATATCTGAGATAGTTAATGTTTCTTCCAGCGATTTTAACTCCAGCCTTGGATTCCTCAAGCCCAGCATGTCGCATGATGTGTTCTGTGTACAAGTTGAATAGGTAGGGTGAGAGGATACAGCCCTGCCGTACTCCTTTCCCAATCTTAAACCAGTCCGTTGTTCCGTGGTCTGTTCTTACTGTTGCTATTTGGTCGTTATACAGATTCTTCAGGAGGCATACAAGATGACTTGGTATCCCCATACCACTAAGAACTTGTCACAATTTGTTATGGTCCACACAGTCAAAGGCTTTAGAATAGTCAATAAAACAGAAATAGATGTTTTTCTGAAACTCCCAGGCTTTTTCCATTATCCATCGGATATTGGCAATTTGGTCCCTAGTTCCTCTGCCTTTTCTAAACCCAGCTTGTACATCTGGCAATTCTCGCTCCATGAACTGCTGAAGTCTACCTTGCAGGATCTTGAGCATTGCCTTCCTGGCATGTGAAATGAGTGCCACTGTTCGATAGTTTGAACATTCTTTAGTGTTTCCCTTTTTTGGTATGGGGATATAAGTTGATTTTTTCCAATCTGATGGCCATTCTTGTGTTTTCCAAATTTGCTGGCATATAGCATGCATTACCTTGACAGCATCATCTTGCAAGATTTTGAACAGTTCAGCTGGGATGCCGTCATCTCCTACTGCCTTGTTATTAGCAATGCTTCTTAAGGCCCATTCAAACTCACTCTTCAGAATGTCTGGCTCTAGCTCACTGACCACACCGTCAGAGCTATCCCCGATATTGTTATCCTTCCTATACAGGTCTTCTGTATATTCTTGCCACCTTTTCTTGATCTCTTCTTCTTCTGTTAGGTTCTTGCCATCTTTGTTTTTTATCATACCCATTTTTGCCTGGAATTTACCTCCAATGTTTCTAATTTTCTGGAAGAGGTCTCTTGTCCTTCCTATTCTATTGTCTTCTTCCACTTCCGCGCATTGCTTGTTTAAAAATAATTCCTGATCTCTTCTGGCTAACCTCTGGAATTTTGCATTTAATTGGGCATATCTCCCCCTATCACTGTTGCCTTTTGCTTTCCTTCTTTCTTGGGCTACTTCTAGTGTCTCAGCAGACAGCCATTTTGCCTTCTTGGTTTTCTCTTTCTTTGGGATGTATTTTGTTGCCGCCTCTTGAACAATGTTGCAGATTTCTGTCCATAGTTCTTCTGGGACCCTATCTACTAAGTCCAGTCCCTTAAATCTATTCTTCACCTCCACTGCATATTCCTTAGGAATATTAGTGAGCTCATATCTAGCTGATCTGTGGGTCTTCCCTAATCTCTTTAGTCTGATCCTAAATTGTGCAAGAAGAAGTTCGTGATCTGAACTACAGTCAGCTCCAGGTCTTGTTTTTACCGACTGTATAGATGTCCGCCACCTTTGGCTGCAAAGGATGTAGTCAATCTGATTTCGGTGTTGTCCATCTGGTGAAGTCCATGTATAAAGCCGTCTCTTAGGTTGTTGGAAGAGAGTGTTTGTTATGCAGAGTGAGTTGTCTTGGCAAAATTCTATCAGCCTATGTCCTGCTTCGTTTTGTTCTCCCAGGCCATGCTTACCTATAATTCCAGGTGTCATTTGACTGCCCACCTTAGCATTCCAGTCTCCCGTGATGAAAATAACATCTCTTTTAGGCGTGCTGTCCAGTAGGTGCTGCAGATCCTCATAGAACTGCTCTACTTCAGCTTCTTCAGCATCTGTGGTTGGGGCGTATATTTGGATCACTGTGATGTTAGATGGCTTGCCCTGAATTCGAATTGAGATCATTCTATTTTTTTGGGGTTTGTATCCAAGCACTGCATTAGCCACTTGACTATTAATTATGAAGGCTACTCCATTTCTTCTGTGGTCCTCTTGTCCACAGTAGTAGATCTGATGGTCATTTGATGTGAAATGGCCCATTCCAGTCCATTTCAGTTCACTGACGCCCAAAACGTCTTATCTTTAATCTTGACATCTCCCCAATAACCACATCCAATTTGCCCTGGCTCATAGATCTTACATTCCAGGTTCCAATGGTGTGTTGATCCTTAGAACATCGGATTTGCCGTTCACCACCAGCACCGTCGGCCGCTAGCCGTCCTTTCGGCTTTGAGCTAGCTGCGTCATCACGTCTGGGGCTAGTTGAGCTCATCCTCTGTTCCTCCCCAGTAGCATTTTGACCATCTTCCGACCTGGGGGTCTCATCTTCCGATGGTATACCGACATATCTCTGGTTGTGCTGATCCATTTAGTTTTCACAGCAAGAATACTGGGGTGGGTTGCCATTACCTTCCCCAGGGATCGCGTTTAGTCTGACCTCTCTGTCATGACCTTCCCGTCTTGGGTGTCCCTTCACGGTTTAGCTCATGGCATCATTGAGGTGCTCAAGCTCCAGCACCACGACAAGGTAACAATCCTTTGCTGAAGATAGCTAGCGTTAGGGACCCAGTTTCTGAGATTTGGGGATTTCCCTAGCAATTTGGCAGGCAGCTGGACCACATGTCTGTTTGAACCCTGGAGTATAGACACAAGGGCACTGGATGGCGTTGCCCTCAAGCAGCCTCTCCCTGTTCATTGATCCAATGGTTCTCACTGGTTAACTGAGGAGCTCCAGGAGATGAAATGACAGAAGCTGTCTAGAGTGATGCTCTCAAAGACAAAGAGCACATACAACAGTACATGGGGTACAAGCCCAGATTCAGGCCACCTTTATCGTATCCACAGAATGCTCTCCGGCAACACTGTTTCAGACCCAGTTACAGAATGTTGGATTGGAAGAACTACCTTCAGGCCTCTCTGACCTTGTGGTTAGGCATCCTTTCGCATTTGGACTGCTTTAATTTGCTCTATTTGGAGCTGCCCTGGAAATTGTTTGGAAGCTACAGCTGGCATAAAGTGCAGCTGCTGCCTGCCTGCTAAGGGGTGAGAGTCATTGCTGCAGGATGACACCAATATTGTGGGAGTTGCATTGGCTGCCAACGTAATGGTATGTGAGAAAGACCTTGACAGAGGAGCGAAGAGATACTGCCAAGGGAACGGTCAGATAAGAGAGGGCATAGCCCGCAGCTGCGTAATGGGCAAAGAAAGAGGCTCAGAAGGGACCCTCCCTAAGTTCTCGGGCTGTAAAGGTGACTGTGGGAGATTTGTACTTTCAGACTTGCAAGATTCTGTTAGTGTAGCCTTACAGTAAAGTAGAATTAGCTCATCTGGTCATGTTTCCTGTCTGGTCTGCCTGGGAGGCTGACAGTCAGTTTGCTTCCAGATCCTATCCAAGATGTTGGCTATTATCTCTAAAGTCCTTTTTGACTCAAGTCCTGCTTATATTTGAGACTGTCCTTTCCAAATAGAACATGCCCATCCAGTAGGAGCCAGTTGAGGGGACCTGCTGTGGGTTCCCTTCCACCAGGATGTCAGCGGGTTGGAGCCAGAGGTCCCTCACTCTGCTTGCCCCCTGACTTTAGCTCAGCTCCCTCCCGATAGACACTTGGACAGGTCTGTGAAGATGATCCTCTTCCATAGAGCCTTCCTGCTCCAGCAGTTGGAAGAAGCTGATTCATCAAGGAGCACCTGGTTCCGAGTTGGTTTCCTATGGTAGGATAGCTGAGAAATGTTTTTAGGAGCTCTTATGATACAATGATTTTAAAATCCCAGGATTATTGCCTTTTATTATTATGTGGTTTCATTGCTTTATGGTATTCTGAGCTGCCTTGAGTCTGATGCAAGGAGCATACAACGTTAGTAATACCTACATAAATACCCAGACAATAGCTTTTATATTTTTTGGCTTTTTTACTTGTTATTTTTTGATATTTTTATTTATTTTTGCTGGCAATTATATTTTTTTGAAGGACGAAGTGAGTGCATGCAATTGTTTTGTATTTTATTTTCTTGTTAGACACTTTGAGTGCCATTTTTGGGGCAGAAAAGCAGAATATTAATTCAATCAGTCAGGGCTGTCTGCAGGATATGGTCAAAAGAAGATGTGTTGGTGCTATCAAACGCCACCTGCGTACAACATAGGTAAAAAAAACCAGGCAGAGCTTCAATTGCCCCATTAGGGCTGCCATCTTGACTTTTTTGACCCCACCCTGCAGCTGCCCCTGCAATCAGTTATATTGGTTAACATGCAGTTGCAGCCTTGACTTCTTGTAGGGCAAACAAAATGTGCTCAACGGCCTGCGACGCACTTGTGGATGTCTTCAAAGCTTGTGTCCGAGCATTGCTTATCCCGAGTTTCCTTGTAGCATTGCGGTTATTGGCACATTCTGGAAGCCATAAGAAAAAATACCATTCTTTATCTTTTGGGTTTGATGGATAAAAAACTTGAAACAAAATTTGGGACTTTGTCTTTGTATATGATAATAGTGCAAAGGTGGAAGGATGGATGGCAAAATTAATGGAACTGACAGAAGTGGCAAAACTGACAGCATTGATAACAGAAAATAACTTGGCTGGATTTGTTTCTAGCAGAAACTGCTTTTGCATTTTTTGCTTATATCTGAGAAAAACGAAGTTTTGATTTTGGGTTTTGATGGTTATGTTGTTATAACTTATAGAAATAATGTTTACCGTGGTTTGATTTAGAGTTTTGTATTTGTGCTGGAGAAGGTTGGAAGTCACTTCTTTTGTATTTCTTTCTAACTGCTTTTGCACTTTTAGTTTGTCTTTTTTCTTTGTCTTTCCTTCAGTGTTTTCTATATTTCGTATTTTATCTGTATTTTGAAACTTCAATAAAGTCTTATAAAAAAAGAAAAAATACAATTCAGCTGTTCAGGGCAGGAAAGAGGGCTGGGAGTGGGATTCTGCAGATCACCATCTGCTACAGCAAACTGTTTACTTGCATGGATTTTTCCCTTTCTGTCTTCCTCTGTCTCCCCAGTTCATTATTTTTCAACAGCTCCTTCCTGCCTTTTTATTTCTTACGCCCTTCATTTTCTTGCATTAAAATTCAAGTCCGCAAGTACAATTTTATTTATCTTTAAATGTGCAGTGAGCAAATGTTCAAATTCCTTTGTTTGGGATTAATACTGTATGACTGGATGTTATGTTACACGTTTATAGTTTTTGCCACAGGGGATGGGAGTATTAGGAATTATTTATTTTATTTATTTTATTTATTTATCAAATTTGTCACTGCCCATCTCCTCCCACCAGAGGGACTCTGGGCGGTTTACAATAAAAGTAGTCAATAAAACAATAGGCATAAAATATAAATACAATATATAAAAATGTAATTACGATTAACAAATGAATATAAAATAAGAATAAAATCCAAGTGGCAGAAGGTCTAATTCAGTCCATGTGTGTGAGGAGGACTCTAAGGCACTAGCCATCCCCAAACGTGACTATTCCCCTCCCCGCCCCAAGCAAGATGGCAGAGCCAAGTCTTCAGGTTCCTCCGGAAGGCCAGGAGTGATGGGGCTAACCTCACCTCCGGGGTCAAGATGTTCCAGAGGGTGGGAGCTGCTGCAGAGAAGGACCACTTCCTGGACCCCACCAGATGGAATTCTCTTACCAACGGGGTCCGCAACATGCCCTCTCTGAATGATTGGGTGGGACGGGCTGATGAAGCGGGGAAGAGGCGGTCCCTCAGGTAACCCGGTCCCATGCCATGTAGGGCTTTATAGGTGATAACCAACACCTTGAATTGGACCCGGAAGCAATCTGGTACCCAGTGCAGCTTGTGTAGCAGGGGTGTTATATGTGCTGATCTAGGGGCACCAAAGACAGCCCATGCGGCTGCATTCTGGACCAGCTGTAGCTTCCAGATACTTTTCAAGGGTAGACCCATGTAGAGCACATTGCAATAGTCTATATGGGAAATGACCAGGGCATGAATGACTGACTGGAGGGACTCCTGATCCAGGAAAGGGTGTAACTGGCACACAACACAAAGTTGAGCAAAGGCCCTCCTGGCCACAGGTGCCACCTCTTTGACCAGGAACCGTGAGTCAAGATTGCTGCAATATGTTAGGGAGATATGGACCCCTAGGGATAAATGCACTTCTGGAGAATTGCTGATGTTGCCAGGGTGAAAGACATCCTATCTAAAGCACTTCCTGCTAGGTTGTGCCCATCAAGGGACAACTTTTCTGCTACTTTTAGATTCCATTCTAAGTGCAGCTGGTTTTCTCTTGAATTTTGTATAGACTTTCTGATTATTCCTTTTTATTGTTCCTGCCCCCCCATCTGTGAGTTTCTGCTTTTGTTCTCCCAGCATATAGCTCTCCTGATGGTGGTGATGGAGGCTGTGGGGATCTTTAGTTGAAAACAGCTAATTCTTCAAAACAAAGTTTGCAAACATTTTTCTTTAGGGGATAGAGTTCTCCTGCCCCCTAGAGGATTGTATTGTCACTGCACTGGTTCATTACCACTTCTGTCAAGTAACATTAAGAAATGGAAGTTACCCTTCTTTTGGGAAGTTGGTGTTAATCAACTTTTGCCCAATCCAGTATGGGCACGTGTTGGAATATAGGTAGTCCTCGGGTTACAATGGCAATTGGGACAGGAAGCTCCATTGCTAAGCGATGCAGTTGTAAAGTGCAACGTCACATGACTGCATCACTTAACGGGCAATTCCAGCAGTCTTGGTTGCCATCATTAAACAAGGACCGCACAGGTCATTAAGCAAGAACCTCATGTGATCGCTGCTTCTGACTTCCTGCCGGCTTCCCCTTTGACTGTGCTTGTGGGAAGCTGGCAGGGAACGTCAGAAATCGCAATCATGTGACCACAGCTTGCTGCAACACCCTAACTGTGGGGATGCTTCAGTGTCCAGAACTCTGAGGACCCACTGTAAGTCCCTCTCATTCAGCACCATCATAACTTTGAGTGGTAGCTGAACAAATGGTTGTAACCTTAGGACTACCTATATTAATTGGATATCTTGTGTAAACCAGTTAAGGACATTGGGAATTGCAACCTTACACATTTGCAGAGCATCAGGTTGGGGAAGGCTGACAAGACTATGCAATGTGGTGGTGGTGGTGATGGACATCACCATGCAAGTCTTTAAAGGGGAATTTGAGCAAATATGGAATGAAGAGCTTGCTGTAGGCACTCTGACAAAACAGCTGCCATTTTCTAATGCAGAAGGCAATTTTGTAGTGTTGCTCCCCAGGATAATCCCTCCTCCATCTCCCAGGATGATCAATGGCTCCTAGCATACCTTTGACCATTTTCTTGTCCAAAAAGCATCAGACTGCAGCCGCTCACCATTTTTTCCCTAAGAGATCCCATAAGGTCCAGAGAAGTTTTTGTTAAAAAAAAAAAACATTTCTGTGTAACTGGTTTTCTTGTTTCTATTTTAAAATCTAAACAAAAACTGTAGTGGGTAGTATATCAGCGACCATGGAAGATGGCTGGCGTGGGAGACTTTTGACTTGTGGTATTGCCCTATCAAATTGTTTTGGAATGAAAGTGGATACCTTTCTCTCCTGCTTGTGAGCTGTCTTAGAATCATCCAGTTGGGTATTGTGAGGAGACAACACCAGATTGCCTGTAGCCCCTTTGGGTGAACCTGCGTGTTTTCATGTGGTCCTCATCTGCTATCCTTCCACGTGCAAGGAATCAAGGTGGGACTGAGGCTGCACCATTTTGGTTGAAGATTCAGGATTCTACGGAGTTCTGAATTTTCTTTCTTACTGCCGATCAAAGCTCCACGCAGACAAAAACAAAACAGCCTAGTGCAACAGGGAGGAATAGTGGAATAAAACCAATTGGGTCTGCTGGTTTTCTGATTATGCACAGAATATTGGAAAATGTGATCATTCCCTCTTCCCCTGCATCTCAAGTGGTACGCTCCATACTCTGCTGCATGTATAGACTTGGCCAGAGTTCTTGAGCAACCTTGTTTTTGTGCACCGAAAATTGTCAGGAATGTGGAACTGCCCAACTTTTAAAAACAAAGCAGAAGTACCAGAGAGGGCTTGTGGTAGATGGTATTCTCATTTCCTGCTGCAATTATTTGCTAATCTGAAACTCTGCCTTGTGACTTCAAAGCCAGCTTTCTTTCCTTCATCTGCTGGGTTGGTCTGCTGAAGAAGGAACCTTACCACCTCTTTTAAATATCAGTTGAAAACGCATTGCTTTCAAGGTTATACAGTCTTCCTGGGGATTCTTCTTTGCTTTTGGTTATGCAAAGCTTGTCTTCATCCCTGGCACAAAATGAAGAAAAGAAATTCCTCTCTAATCAAGGGCAGCATGGATATGTGTAAGACTTTCCATCCAGGCAGGGTCATTTGCAGTCCTAGCTTCATGCACGTAGACTACAGCTTGTTCTCAGTGTGTTTTGCAGAAGAAAAAGTTGTGCAGATGCATTGTTTTGCATCCCTGTTCCTGTTTTATCCTGTACTAAATGATTCGGATAACCAATATATAATCAAAAAATATTTAATCATTACACAGAGATTTACGTTTATTTATTTATTTATTTTTTTAAACTCCAAGTTTTTAATTCTTGCAATAGCTCTGTGAGGTAGGTTAGGCTGAGAAACAGTGACTGGTCCAAAACAACCAGTGAGTTTTATATGAGTGAGTCATTGGAACAGGTGTTTGGTCTTTTTATCATAGTCAAGCAGCCTTTTATCCATAATAGCATATATGGATTTCAGTCTTTTGTTTTGACCTTGTTCTTACTGTTGTTTTGAACCAAATGTAAAAGATGACTTGTGGGAAGCCAGGCCTTTAATTGAATGGAGCCAAGTATTTACTGAGCCCTGTCTCTGGGTGATTCTCCGTATACAAATGGAGTTCTGCATGTGACCTTAAAACATTTTGTGCAGATCTTTAAAATGGGCTGTTCCAATCACTGGAAGCCTTCTGACTTTACCAAAAGTCTTCCACTCTCAAGCTGGACCACTGAGATTCCTATTCAGAGTTGGAGCAGTCTGCTTTAAGGTGGGACCACTTCCAGTAAGGTCAGAATGAGCCTTTCCAGTAGTGGGACAGTTCTGGTGAAAATGGAGCATTTCAGCCTTGGGATGTTCTGCAGACCTCTAAATTACAGAGATTGGATTCTTCCAACCTGATCTTGGGGGTTGGGAGTCTCTTCAATATTGCAGACATTAAATGTGTGACAGTTGGATTGTCTCTTGCTGATCTGCTGCAAATGAACCGCAAGTCAACCCATTGATGCTTATCCCTATATTTGGCCGTGGTGGTTCCGAGTCCATTGTGTTAAGTGTGATGCTCACGACTGTCGACGGGGGACAAGAGGGGGCACATGACATGTTCACCATATCACTACCGTGCAATGAATGAATGAGATAACTTGCGTTAGCTGCATGATGCAAATTGCACAAATTTCATCATTAGCATAATGCATGCATATCTCTCAGGATGCCCATGAGAGAATCATGGCTTGTGCAGGACATCTGTGGTGTTGCTAGATTATTAAGAACTTTATTTCGAATGTTTTGCTTGGGCAGGAAAGGCATATGCAAAAAGTGTGTATTAAAATCCTGCCTTTTGCCAATTAACCTGAATTAAGGGAAAATAAACCCATATGGAACCGAGTTTCCAGCCCTTCAAGAACTGACTCCCTGTTGGTCACTTCCACCCCCAAATTGTTTCCATATTTTTATCAGACTCTTGCCAATATCCTCTTCAGCAACAGGCAGATGCTATTTGTGATCTGTTGGAGTTCACACCTTTAGGAAGAAGGGTTCCTTCCTGTGTCAGTGTTATCTTCCTCGTAATTAGAGATTGAGATAGAAATAGCCTCTTTTGTTCATATGCGTTTCATATTCCCTCCAGCCACTTTCCAGGCTTTGTAGAAGCAGGAATAAAGAGTAACTTGGGAGGGTGGAAATGGTAATGACTATATTTGTAACTGCTGCAAAGATCAGAAGTTGCTTCTTCAGATATCTTTCTCTCTTTTTCCTTTGTTATCTTTGATTTTTTCTTTTATTCTTTCAGATTTCTTCCTTTTTTCTACTTTTCCTTTTATGTTTCCAAAGATTTTTGATCTTATGTAAAATTTTCTTTTAATAAAAATTATATTAAAAAAAAGAAAAGAAACAGGAATAAAGGATCTGGGGCTCCCCCAAGGTTGCGAAACCCTAGAGGGTTGTCATTCAAAAGTGCCGTAACAACAGACACTCTGTCCAGAATAGATATTGCGGGAGGAGAGCCATGTTAGTTTATGGTAGCCAAAAATCAAGAGGCATCTGGTAGCATCTTTTCTGACTAGCAAATTTTGTTAAAAGGCAGATGCAGCTCATGGAAGCTTATGCCTTTTAATAATAAAATGTGTTAGATGGAAAAGGTGCTGCCAGATTCCTGATTTCTGTCCAAAACAGTAGGGATCTAACGTCTTGCATTTGGTGTTGTTTCAGTTCTGTTTTATTGGGCTTATAGGCCACTTCAAACATGAACTGTTGTGTATGATGCAACACAATTTTGTTACATAAAGCTTTTCAACTTTTGATAGGCTGTCTGTAAAGTTCTATAGTCACAAGGCAGGCAATCTGGTGTTTATGCATGTTTATTTTTGTTTAATTTTAATTGTTTTTAATTTTTTTCATTTATTTATTGTTTTTATTTCTCACTTCACTCTGTGTTCCCACCCCTTCTCAGCTGAAATGGAGAAAGCTCACCAGAAAATGTTGAGCTTCCAGATCTTATTTGCCCACTCAGTGAGAATATAGATGTGATCACATTACACACACACAAACACACATTTGAGGGACCTAGAAAGTTGCAGGAAGAACTATTGACATGCTTATTTGCGTGTCATGTACAGTTAACACTCCCACATTATTTGCTACAGGTAATCCTCACTTAACAACCATTTGTTTAGTGATGGTTCGGATTTACAATGGTGCTGAAAAAAATGACTTACAACCAGTTCTCACACTTACGACCGTTGCAGCATCCCTGTGGTGATGTGATCACGGTTTGGGCACTTGGCAACCGGCTCACATTTATGACCGTCGCAGTGTCCCATAGTCACATGATCGCCATTTTCGACCTTGCTGGCTGGCTTCTGGCAAGTAAAATTAGTGGGGAACTGTGTGATTCACTTAATGACCTCCTCCTCCTCCTCCTGTATCCAGCTATTTAAAAAATTAAATTAACATTTAAATTAACATTTAAAAATGTTAAACAATGTTTAAAAAGTCCACAAACATCACACATCTGTTATCCCATACTTTTTATTTATTTAATTTATTTATTTAGCAAATTTATACAGCTGCCCAACTCATACTTTGCTAATAAAAGCAAAGGGAGAAAAACTAATCGTGCAAAACTCATTGACTAGAGCGAAGCTCCGGGCTAAGCTTCTAATATTAACTACTGTAGGAGGAAATTCCATCCTTGCTGGTGCCTTGCCAAGAAAATTGCATCTAACAATCTCATAGGAAGTGCTCACTTGGTTTTAGGAGGTGTTGTTTTGGAACCTGCACCCACCACTGCCAAGTGTTAAGCTTCATGCCAATCCATAAAAGCGGTGTAGGAGATTAATCTCCACACACACACACACACACACACACACACACACACACACTGACCATGGGATCTTATGGGCAACTTAGGGCAAATTACTGTCTGTCTCAGTCCAAAGTATCCCGCAGGGTTGTTGTGAGGGAAAAAAAATGGAAGAGAGTATGCTGTGGCAGATTTTAAAAGCATATACATACAGCATACAATAACTGGACTAGCTCTCCATAACTTAACCACTTCAGTCTGGTGTTGGGGCCAGGAGCAAGTTTGTTATAATGTATTTCTAACAAGGGCACTTCTGCAAAAACAGAGTACTTTTTAACACAGAATCCCAGTGCCAGGGTCTAAGGCTGTTTTTAAAATTCAGATTCTTCTGGAAGGCATGCAGCTTGCCTAAGGGAGATTCCCTTCGCAGAGGAAAATCAGTGCCGGGTGATAACTTAGGCATTATTAATTCAAGTGTAATTTCCCAATCATGGGACATATTAGTTGCAATCCATTCTGTACTGGTCAGATGATCTAGTTCAAAATGGGCAATAAGAATTTTTTTAATTTATTAAAGAAATTTATATGGCTGCCTAACTCACTCATGGGGACTCCGTGTGGCTTATAGAAATCAAACCCTGAATACAAAAGCCACTACAACACCCCCCCTCCTCCAGCGACAACAATACATTCAAACAAACTACTTGATGGGCTCCATATCAGCCTGGGATCCCCAGGCCCACTGGATAAACCATGTCTTCAGGGCCTTTCGGAAGAGTATTAAGGTGGGAGCCATGATCTGGGAATTGGAAAAGAAATCCTGTTGGGAGGATTGGAGAAATGGGCATATTTAGCCTTAGAAACAGAAAATGGATCTGCTAGTGCTCTTCATGAACTTGGAGAGATGCCACCAAGAAAGGGTTATGACCCATCATCCCAGAGGGCTAGATATGAAGTAAAGATTCCTACCCAGCACGAAGGCTGAACCTAGTTAAATGTTTGAGAAAACATCATTATGGTAACAGCAGTTAATCTCTACTGATCTCTTGCAGTGTACAGAGATGCTGAAGATTTTTGTGGGAGGTGCTTGGTGCAGAAGGATTACTGCAAGGCCCAACAAACTCGGCCAAGAATGATGGGGGCTCTACATTTCTGCCAAACATCCTCTGAGTGATATGCTATATGTTGTAATATGGGGAGCAGAGCCAAATGCATTGCTTCTGCAAAAATAAAATAATCATTTGCCCACAGGGCATCAGCAAGTGGTATCTTTGTGTTTATAGAGTTACATATCTCAGCAATTGGCAGAAAAAACAGTTTCTCTGGAAAAAAAGTTTCTCTAGAGAAAAGGCTGCAGTAAATCATTTCCATGTTATTGCCAAGAAAACTACATGGATGTGTGCATGAATTTAATCAGGAGTCAAATCTGTTCATAGGGTATGGTCCCAAAATAAAGATGGCAGCTCCCCCAGTGCAATCAAAGCTCTGCCTGCTTTTTTATGTACGTTGCACATAAAATATAGGTGGAACATCAGTTGCAACCTTGGACTTGATGAAGTCCAGGTAATCTGTGGATCCCTGTGGATTCTGTGAAGACTACTCTAGATCAGGGTTTCTCAATCAGGGTTCTGTGGAACCCTGGGGTTCCACAAGAGGTCACTAGGGGTTCCCTGGGAGATCACGGTTTTATTTATTTATCAGATTTTTATCACCACCCACCTCCCCCAAAAGGGGGGCTCTGGGCAGTTTACAATAAAATTAACAATTTAAAACCATAAAATATATAAAATGCAGTACAAACAGCCAAAAATAAATAGAAATAAAATAAGTATAAAATCCAAGTAGCAATGAAATCTGATTCAGTGGGGAGGGCTCTACAACGCCAGCCATCCCCAGGAAGAACTATTGCCCTTCCCATCCCAGGCGAGGTGGCAGAGCCAGGTCTTCAAATTCTTCTGGAAGGCTTGGAGCGAAGGGGCCTGCCTCACCTCGGGGGGTAGAATGTTCCAGAGGGCGGGAACTACTGCAGAGAAGGCCCGCCTCCTGGACCCCGCCAAGTGGAATTCCCTTACTGATGGGGTCCGCAGCATGCCCTCTCTGCATGACTGGGTGGGACAAGTCGATGTCATGGGGATGGCCCCTCTAAATAATTTTAAAAGTTATTTCAAATTCAGGCAGCTTCACATTAAAGAGGTAAGTTTCTTTATTTTCAGTTTAAGAATACTGTTAATGCATATATACAGGCCTACCCATGAAACAAATACAATAATTTTATAACTTATGGCCTATATTTGAACCTGAACATACAGGGGTTCCCTGAGGCTTGGAAAATATTTCAAGGGTTCCTCCAGGGTCAAAGGGTTGTGAAAGGCTGCTCTAGATGTATAGATGTCCACAGATGTGTTATGTGCATAGTTCATATGATGGTCTAAAGCTGTGTTCCCACCCTGGACAACTTTGAGATGTGTGGACTTTAATTCCCAGAATTCCCCAGCCAGCATGGCCATTGCTAAGAATTCTTTGAGTTGAAGTCCACACATCTTGAAGTTGCCAAGATTGAGAAACACTGGGCTGAAGCACAGAAGGGTGCTCAAGGCGTGTCTCAATATGTTTTTTCCTTTAGGTTTTACAATACTTAGGGATGGGCTTTGCTGGGCAGTTCCCATTTACCTCTGAGTCATTATTCCAGACCTGTTTCTTCACTGCTGCTGGCATGCTGGGAACTGTCCAAGATGTGGCTTTGGGGTATGAGAGGCGGACACTTTCACTTTGGGGCATGCCCATCCCTGGAATGTGATCTTTCCACTTGGCCAGTTTAAAACATTTTAATGCCATCTTCACATGATCCTTAGGTTGGTTTACAGTACAAATGTGGTTTTTTGTTTTTTTTAAAAAGCCATAAGCAGCTACTATAGTAGTATAATATATTAGCTGATGATCGTGTATTAGCACATCTGAGCTGTAAGCATTTTAGAAGTATGTTTTAAATGGGGAAGGACCATTGGTGGTCGAGCCCCAGTTGGGAAGATTTCACAAGGCTGCTGCCTGAAATCATGAACGACAGCTGTGGGTTGGTGAGTTTGGTGGGCCAGTTTGTTTCTTTGTTTTCTGTCCCGCCTTTATTATTTATATAAATAACTCAAGGCGGGGAACATACCTATTACAGTTGCCCCAAATGGATGAATGCATGGTGGCCTAGGTACATGATGGTCTGACATTTATATGAGGAGGGGCTAGGCACATACTTTGATTCGGTAGGAGGAAAGCCATTTTTATCTATGGCATCGAAAAACAGGAGGAGACTGGTAGCACCTTTTCAGACTAACAAATTTTATTAAAAGGCATAAAAGCATCATGAAAACATTTGCCTTTTAATTACACTTATTAGTCTGAAAAGGTGCTGCCAGACTCCTCCAGATGTTTGGAAATGCTGATTCTGAGATTTTCCAACATCTCCAGACCAGGCATATTTTGACGTGAGCAAACTGTTAACGTTTCTAGGCTTGCTCTTGATGGAAAACTGGCTCTCTGAAGACTCAATTGTCAAGTTGTTATAACTTTGTATAAATTGCCCCAGGCCATCGGCAAGGCAGTCACTGATGGGAAATCTGCCTGAAACTGCCAGCGAGTGTGGAAAACTCCAAGCCAGGTGGATCAAGAGTCTAACTTGTAAATTCTTTTGTTATAATGCCTGGGGGAATTAAAATCTTTCTATTTGGTGCTAGAAAATTAGTTGATTCATTTCTTGATGAGGATATTATGTTAATCAGGATGTCATAGTGGAAAATCCTTTTAAAAAAAAAACAATTTAGCTTGACATATACCTTCCCAGGAGGATTAGCATGTTGTGGGGGACGTGTGGGGGTGGGAATCAAAGTCAAGAGATCTGTACCTACAGCTTTTCTATTGCAGTCTTCACTGTGAGACCCAGAGACCATTTCTTTCACGGCGATTGCTTTTTTGAAGTTTCTTTAGCAGACTATCAGTTTCCTGTTTTTGAAACCCTGTTCTGTACTTGCAACTCAGCTTGTAACCAACACTAGTAACAGTGGCTTAATCTCAAAGATAATTTGATAGGAAGAGAGCTCTCTTCCTCCCTGCCTCTTCAGCTTGGAGTGCTGGGGCACCCCTTTTACCTGGTGACCTCAGCCTCTCAGCAGCCCGGAAAGCCCAGATGCCGTTTCACCCATCCTTTGAACTGGCGTGATTGCAGGGTGCTAGTTTTGTACCAGCTGATCCCATTGAAAAAAAGAGTCATTGGCGGTAATGTGGATTCAGTGGTCCTTTTCATCCCTGCTTGCCATCTCTGTGTTTGCAGATCTTGGAGTGCAGCACGGTGTTTTGTGGCTGTAATGGAGCAGCCGTAGTTCTCCCCATGTCAGGGGCACAGTCCTTAACGCTGGCTCGGTTGTTTTGGCTTTTCAGAGTGAAAATTTCAGACGTCTCTCTGTAGGGGACTAATATAATACATCAAGTGCTATAAAACATTCAAACGATTTTATGACAACTAAAATCAGCTCCTTCGAGGGCTACCTCATTCTGCCTAATGGTAGGGCTGGCCCTCTGCACAAATCACGTCCCAGCCAAGACTGATTTGGGATTAAATCTTACCTGTAAAATAGAAATGCTCTCATGAAGGCTAATATGTGGATAGTGCCTGTGTGCTATTGGTCCAGGAATCTATGAAATTTATACTCACTAAATTATCTTATGTTTTGGCTCATCACAGTTTTCTTGCAAGGAGTTCATATATGGAGTTAGCCTATTAAATTATCCCACCAGTCCTATAGGATGCATTAGGTCATTCTTACCCAAGATATTCCCCTCCAGATGTGTTGGGATTATAACACCTGGAATTCCAAGCCAGCTCTTGAAAGTTGCTATCTCAACACATCTGGAGGGCACCAGACTGAAGATTAATAGCTTCAGATAAGAGACCATGATCGATCCAAGATCATCTAGGGTAGACGTATGGGTAAACAGAAGATTATAAATTGCGTTTCTTCAAGCCAACACTTCACCTACTTCTCAGTTTCTTCTGCCTTAAGATATTCTCCCCATTCATACAGCAACTGAAGAGTTTCTGCAGGGACATACAGTATAAAAGATTTTTTCCAGAGTGCACATACAGCACTCAGACATTGTGTCCCCAAGGCCCAACATCGTTTCCTGCAGATCTCTTCAGCCTTTTTGGATTCAGGACTTTTGATTGGTGTGCTGCAGCCTCACTCCAAAAAGGGCAAAGGCAAGACTACAAAACGGAGGGGATCCCAGAATCCCTTGGTTTAATTTTATGCATGTTTAATTTGTTAAGATTACATCACTTCATCATGAACAGTTAACACTATCACTCTTTGTGTTTTTCATAATTATCATCCAAGTCACAACTTTTCCAAGAGCTCCATGAGGGAAGTTAAAGTTTTAGAGAGCCATATATGGATCTGAAGCTTCACAATATAAGTGATTGATTTACCGATTGGTTATCAGCAGCTATGTAGGAACTGAGAGAAAGATCATCCTTATTGTTGGCTTGATGATGCTTTTTAATGGAGATCCCAGGGGTTGAACGTGGGCCTTCTCCATTCAAAATGGGTGTGGCACCACATAGAACTGAGTCCATTCCAGATGTTACTGCATTTCAGCTCCCAGCATTTGTTACAATCATCTGTACTTCCTAGGGTTGTTGTTTTTTTTTTTTCTTGGTGCCTTTGAGTCAGTTTTTCACTCCTGGCGAGTGCCTGGACAAGTCCCTGCAGTTTTCTTGGCAAGGTTTTTTGGAAGTGGTTGGCCCTTGCCGCCTCCTTCTAACGGCTGAGAGAGAGGGACTGGCCCAACCACACCCAGCTGCCTCTGTGCCTAAGGCGGGACTAGAACTCATGGTCTCCCAGTTTCTAGCCTGATGCCTTAACCGCAAACTGGCTCTGAATTGTTTCCTAGGGATGCTGTGTGTTATATTTCACAACATCTGGAGCAGGGTTTCTCAACCAGGCTTCCGTGGCACCTGAGGGTTCCACAAGAAGTCACTAGGGGTTCCTTGGGAGATCACAATTTATTTTAAAAAAATATTTCAAATTCTGGCAACTTCACATTAAAGAGGTAAGTTTCATTCTTTATTTTTAGTTTAAGAACACAGTTCATGCATATCTACAGGCCTACCCATGAAACAAATAGAATAATTTTGTAACTTGAGGCCTAGATTTGAGCCTGAATGTGCTGGGGTTTCCCGAGGCCTGGAAAATATTTCAAGGGTTCCTCCAGGGTCAAAAAGTTGAGAAAGGCTGATCTGGAGTGACATTTATTTCATACTCCTGTTCTGTAACACACACAGTTCTAGTGACGTAATGTTGTAGGTGATCAGTAACAGTGGACAAGATGTCTTTTTCAAGGAAAATTATTGTCTAATATTTCTGGTGGGAAACCTTGGGGTGCTTTGGAAAAACTGCAGCTTTCCTAAGAACGCAGTTCCTTAAAACGTCAGCATTACATCAGCCAGGTATATGGGAGATTCTCAAGATTTAATCTAACCTTAAATTGCCTAAAGACTTCTGCTACCTTTCCCTCCCTAAACAGAAGGAACCTCTGGTTTGCTTGTAAAGCTGTATTTCTCCTCTTCTGTGTGGATCCCAAACTGTGGAATGCATTTCTTGTGCAGCGACAGTATATTTAGCCGCCATTCTTTCAGCTTTGAGCAAAGGGGTTAAGACCTTCCTTTTCAGCCAGGGCTTACTGAGTTTACTCGAGTAATAAACAATAAATGTCATTGTTTATTCAGTTTGTGATTGATCGTTTTATTTTAGGTGTCTGATCTTGGGTGCCTTATGGGTAGAAAAGACACAGCAAAAATCACATCAAGCGATTAACAATAAGAAGAGCAACTAGATATTGCCTTTTTGAGAGTGGTTGCTGACTTGCCCAGAATCTTAAAACCAGATGGCACACTGCAGTTAATTAACTAAAATTGCATTGGCCTGCAACTGATTTCCAAACAATTGAATTCCACAATTTTTGAAGCCTTCTTGAGATCAGGCTCATCCTAGAACGATTGAGATCCATTCCATGTTAGGCCGTGATTTGTCCAGAACATGGCTTATTGGATAAATCTCAGTGTCTGGCTTTGTGTATGTTCTAATCTACAAAATGTGGTAGCTAGGTTCAGACAAAGCATTGAAGACTAACAAATTATGTTATATCGTGAAAAGCCATCTTTCTAAGCCAAAATGTAGGCGTATTTGAAAGCTTAGCATGAAATACAGCCCCAGCAATAACCTTTTTGGGGGAAAAGATGCCGGCATAGTGTAACATTCAGCGTGTTTAACTAGGAATGAAAAGACTCAGGTTCAAGTCCACCCTTAGCCATAGAAGTTCAAGGAGTGACATTTGACCACTCAGTATTTCTCAATCCAACTTATCCTGCAAGTTGTTGGGAAAAATAGGAAGGAAGCTCGGTGTGCAGCCTTAAGCTCCCGGAAGGAAAAAGTCAAAGACGAATGAACAATAGCCAACAAAAGTGATGATCACCGAGAGAAGTGAAGCCACAGAAAGAGGAGGCATGAGAAGCATCCATAAAGAAATATTTTAAAAAAACACTCCAAACCTTACAGTATTTCCCTTTGACCCCAAGACACAAACTATCTCTCTCCATTGCTGTAGGATGTTGACCATCAGCAGCAGAGTTAGGAGGGGCTTAGATTTCCTGTCTGGAGAGCAAAGCAGGCTGGTAGGGACTGCCTGCTACAACCAGGAAGAGAGAGGAAGCCAATGTCTTATGGTTGCGCGCACTTCCTTTTTAACATTAGCTGCTTCAAGCTTTGCTCCACAGGAAGCAGCAGGAAAAATATATTTGGTTACTATCCCTGAATAGGATTTGCTAGGATTCTCACCCTCCACCCCCCAGAATCATCTTTTGATTGTGTGTGTGTTTTTTTTAAGTTACCTATCTGATGCATCAGCCAGGCTGCGTGCTGGAAACTCTTGTTGCGGTTTATCAGTGGGGAAATTACAATTTCCTCTCTGCTGAAAGTTTTGAATTCTATCCAAATGACCTACAGAGAGCTTCTTCTTGGGAGTGCTCTGTTTTGATGTCCAGGCTCTGGAGAAGGTAGCAGGTGGGCAATGGGAGAGGAGCTCCCCAGCAGTTGTGGAGAGAATGATGAGGCTGCTGTTTCGCACCAAGGCAAGTGCGACTGTCTTTTGCAGTTGGCTTGGCTTGGCTTGGCTTGGCTTGGCTTGGCTTGGCTTGGCTTGGCTTGGCTTGGCTTGGCTTGGCTTGGCGGGAGTGATGACAAGAGGTTTAGCCTATTTTAGCATGTCAGTGTGCAACCACCAGGAATGGGAGTGTGAAGAGGAACCAGTGGAAGGAGAGAATGGGACCATTCTCTACTCAGAATTACTGCACATTTTGTAGAGTGGTTGGAGAGGAATGTCATGGGGAGTGTGGAACCTGCCTTGAGATGATCCTGGACCATAATCTTGATGCAAATGTGTTTTTAAGTAGAGAAGTCATCAGGCTGCACCATGTTTCTTTAGGTGGAGCTTGTCCCTTCAGATCTGCCTTACACCGAGATGGCTATCTAGCGAGTGAGGCTGTGAGAACTCTCTTCCGTTGCTTACTGCCTGATGAGGATGCCTGGGGCTGAAACTAGTGGTTTCCTATATGTTCCCTCCCTTGGTTCTGGGTTCTTCTTTCACTCTGCTTTTGTAAGAAGAATTTGTAAGGGATGGATTTCTTTATCAGAATGGACTTCCTTCATGAAAGGATAGCGAGGATTTTCCCCAATTGATTAAACTTCAAAATAGGGAGGAGGTTTTCTTAGATTAACCAGGAATTCATATGGGCAGATTCTATTTTTCTGTCTACTCTTTCTTTTGGGAGGAAAATGATCTTAAATCCTTTTCAGATGAATATATTTTTATCCATGCTTTCTCCTGCACTTGTCTCTGATCTGATTTTGCCCTTACTCCATCTTACATCCATGGGTGTATATATACTCTTTTCTCAGGGTAATATTCTCAAGCACTGATGAAGAGGGCTGTGGTCCACAAGAGCTTATGTCATAATAAATCCACTACAGTAGTCTTTAAGGTGCCACAAAATTCATAGTTGCTTTAGACTCAGGTGACTAACTCTTTGTAAAATTATTATTTAGCATACATTAGTGTGTTCATTCAAATTTTTTTAGATGTCTCCGGGATGCCATTTGGAAAGTAGCAGAGGAGGAGATAGCAGAACAAGAGCAGATACTTTTGTGTGGGGGATGGATGGATGGATGGATGGATGGAAAATGTGTGACGCCCAAAGTATTTTGGATGAAGTTCAGGAACTCTTCTTTCTTCAATGCTTCACAAGAAATCAAACCTCTCTACTGTTTTGAAAGACAGATTTCCTAAATAAGAATATAAATATGTACTGTGATGTTCTTGTAATTACTAAGTGGAAGTAATTTCATTGCATGCCCCTTGAGTTCCAAGGGTAGAATTAACGTAGTGGCTAAGAACAAAAGACTGGTCTTGTTTTGCTGCATTTATCCTTTTTTTAAATCTCTATTGAATTCTTATAATTTTTATTCACTTCTTATCTAATTATGCAGAAGCTGAAATTAGGATTTGAGTCAGACATATTCAGAATCCCCAACCCCAAGAGTATGGTGCAGTGGTTAAGGTTGGACTGGCACTGGGAAGACCCAGGTTTTGGTCCACTATGAGGTGCAGAAGCTCACTGGGTGACTTTGAGCCAGTCACTGTCTCAGCCCAGCCTACCCCATGGGCTTTTCTATGGATAGATTTGCTTGCTTGCTTGATTTATTTATCAATCATATTTTTATCACCGCCCATCTCCCTCACACGGGGGACCCTGGGCGGTTCACAACAAAAGCAGTTTAAAATTCGGTAAAATCATAAATAATGTCAATAAGCAATAAATACCAATACAAAATACAATAAAATCCAAGTGATGGCAGTTCTAATTCAACCCATAAGGAGATAAGACCGGTCCCGGCAGTACTAGGGAACCAACCAACCCCAGGAATGGCTCTTCCTCTCCCCACTCCAAGCATGGTGACAAAACCAGGTTTTCAGATGTTTTCTGAAGTCCAGAAGAGAGGGGGCTAACCACACTTCTGGGGGAAAGGTGTTCCAAAGGGTGGGAGCTGCTGCAGAGAAGGCCTGCCTCCTGGACCCCGCCAGATGGAATTCTCTTGCAGATGGGGTCCGTAGCACGCCCTCTTGCGTGACCAGGTGGGGCGGGCTGATGTAACGGGGATGAGACGGTTTATATCCCATAGATGAAAAATGTTTACGTCTACTTCTTGGACAAGAACTGGGGAACGCCAGGTTCTCATCCTTCTTTAGCTGCAGAAGTTCACTGGGAAGATTTGAGCCAATCTCTCTCTCCCAGCCCAACCTTCTTCCCAGGGTGATGGTTCTCTGTACAAAATGGATAGCTATGGACACTGTTTTGAAGTCCTGAGGGAAAGCCAAGACACAAATCTAGCACATAAACAATGTTTTGCGTATTTGCAGGGCAGAGTGCAGTGAGATGGGAAGGAATCTAGCCCTGCAACTTTTTTGAAATGTGGCAGGTGCTGGCTTTGAAAGCACCACACTAGGCCTGCTTTAGAGCTTCACAAAGTTCACCTGGCACACAACAAGGAAGCAACCTGCTTCAGGTGGCATCATGGAAGAAGGAGTGGGAGAGGACAAGGGAATAGATCAGAGCTGGAACTGGGATCTGAACAACTCAGCAGCACTTTTCAAAGTTCATGCAGAATATTTTGGGCTGTAGAGCTTTTCAGCAGCTCTCCTTTAAAACCTCCAAACACCGAAGGCATACGGTATTTTGTTTCATGACCTCCCATAAAACCTACTCAGGTACTACAGGATATTTGAGAAGTTAGCAGCAAGCTCCTTTCAGCATTTACTTATATAAATGGCCTTCAAAGTCATATCTTTGGTTCATCCTATGACATTGCACAGCTTATCCCATCCCTCATCATTTCTGAATTAACACAGCCTTCTGCATGCATGCCGGCCTTCAGAACAAAGACAGCTGCAGACATCCATATCCATTGCTGCACACAGATATGGCCCTTAGAAGACCATTGTGGAGAGAACTTGGGGCAGATGTTAGAAACAAATGCCTACTTTCTGTCTGTTGCATGGCATGGTTAATAATAAAGATAAGGTTAATATAACTGAAATGATGATAGTAATATTTCAGCTTCTCTTCTGCCAAAGAACTTGCAGGCCCTCCCTGCAACAGCCTTCCATGGTAGGTTATGTTCAGAGGCAAATGCTTATTTGAATCCTAGTCTCCCTGGTCCAAACCAGATGCACAGAGCCCTTTAACTGTACAATTATTTGAAGTGTAGTAAGCATGGGCACTTCTGCTTCTTCCTAGAAGCAAGCTCTGCTAAATGTGGGCGTAGAGTTCCTGTTGTAAGACAGCTGTTTGCAAGCACAAAATGTAATCTCAGGAGCTCCACTTGTCCGGCTGAGTTTCTTTCTTTCTTCTTTCCACCCGTTTGCTTTCCGCAATGCATTGCCGCAATTTTCTTTTTCAGCTCAGCAAAGGAGGAAGTTACTACTGTTTCTTAATGTGTCTGCTTCTGAGGTTTAGCATGTATTCCTTGGTTAAACTGCCTGTAGTTCACATACACACCCTTCCAGAAATAACCCAACATATTTTGGACTCTTAGCAGCCCGCCTAGCATGGCCTTCTCTGAAATGCAAAGGAAGCTTTGGTTTCTAAAACCATGCAGAAGGCATAAAAGCAAGAAAATAGAAAAAAAAATTGTGGGTGTGTTGGTTGTTGTTTCGTTATTCTGCAGGAAAGATGATTTGTGGGCAGTATCTCTTGAATGCACCCATTTGAGAGCAGAGTGGTAACTTGACAGGAAACACATCAGTTCTTTTCAGCAAACTGTAGTGCCCCTGTCTTTTCCTGGGGATGGGGGGTGGGGGGCATCCAGATAATTACTGCCTCCTGCCACTTTTATTTCTTGCCAAAATATTTGAGTGTACTTGCAGTTTGCTCGTATACAAGAAAGCAGGCAGAGTTTGGAATTCTTCCATGCTTGGAAACTTTGAGACTGGCAAAGCAGGGATTTACACTTGCAGTGTCCTTCCGTTATGGCTTATCTCAACAGATACCTGAGCAGACTTTAATACTTGTGGTCCTTCTCTGTCTCTCCTATGCCCCAGAGTTCACTAGTATACATAGAAAAGTGCTGCAGGTTCCATTAATGGTTAAAACAGTGCTGCTCGTTTTCCTTTAAGTTTTTTACTTATAATGGGAAACTTAAGAACAGACCAAATAAACAGAAGTCTTTTTCCACCCTGGAATTATGAGTTCCCAGTCCAAAGGAGTTAGGTGACATGCATGACACTGTGGCTAATGCAGGGTGACCAGATGGCCAAGACTAAAAATCAGGATACACTCATTTGTATAAATTCACATACTTATTAATGTTCATTCATAAACTGCCCAGAGTCCCTCTTTTGGGGGAGATGGGCGGTGGCTAAATTTGATTAATAAATAAATAATAATAAATAATCCATAATTCAGTTTCCCGAAATTCTAGATGACAAATATCCCTGCTAAGTACTTTTTTTTTGTAGAGTGAAATTTTCAAATAGCTTTGGTTGGGTGTGTGTGTTTTTAAAGAGCATATTGTAGAATTAATCACAGTTGTGATTACAGTTGACTCTCAAGGCAAGCAATGATTGTAGAGTTGCTTATTCCATTCCATTCCATTCTTCTCATTTGTCCAGAGAGTATTCATAATAGAAAAAAAACTGTTCTATGGGTGCATTTGGTGAGATACACACCAAACTGCACTGGAGGCTAAAGATCTTCATTGTAATGACCATATTTCCCAAACGGGCGAATGCTTGTAGCCATTGGTCATCTCTGTTTGGTTCTGCTATTTTGTCTGCACAATATTTATTCACTTTGTCAGTTGATCAAAGAACACCTGTTTCATTCATTTTGCAATTCTGCATAAAAAAACTATAGTGAGTAGGTATGTTTTCTACCTCTTCCCAGGCAGGGAATCTTACCTAGTGCGGCCCATGAGAATGTATACAATCCGTTGCAAGACGCCCCTCGTTCTTCTACGTTGAGTTGACCAACTGTCATAGAGAGAGTGCAAATATTTTTTGTGTGTTCTTTGCTTTTTTAAGAAGACCTTTGACCTGAGCCTCATGAAGCATACCATCTCTTCCTTTGACAGACTTTTCTTTTGGGCTTCTCAGTTTCATGACAACATGTCACATAGATGTTTTGTTTTTCTATAGCTTTTGTTTTGTTCTTGAACACAGAGAAGGGATTGTGCAGAATGCAGAGCCACCTTTCACCAAAAGAGCAATAAAAGAACCTGTGAATTCTTGTTGGGACCAATTCTTGTGAGGAGAGGTCAGATTTGAGAGCTAAAAAAACTTTAGCCCCCTGTTTATCAGAGAAACCTTGTCTGCTTGCTTCTGTTGGGAACCAGCTGATAGTCCAAATCTCAAAATTCTTTCAGCTGTGTGGTTCTGATGGTATAAATATGGAAATACTTGTAAAACTTGATAACAAATGACCTAGTTTATGCTGCACTGTAGACAACATGAACTGCAAACTCCATTCCAATTAGTGTTTTGGGGGGATCGTGTCTGTCTGCAGAAAACCTGTTTTTCCTTCTTCTTAGTTTACCACCAAAATTAGTATTTGCCTTGTTGGTGTTAAATTCAATCACTTTTAGTTTTTTGTAAATTTCACCTGCCAAAGTCCTTAAATATTTCCACATACCATGTGGTAGAAGATTCTATTATATTCTGTTTATACTATTAATATACCATATATACTCTCATATACTATTTAAATACCATATATACTGTCGTATAAACCCATCCATGGATAAGCCAACTCAAATTTTTAAGGAAATACCGTGAAAGATGTACTGCCTGCAGATAAGCTGACCCACATTTTTCATGGTATTTTGGTTAAAAATTTCAGGGTTGGCATATCCGCAGATGGGTTTAAACGAGAGCATATATGGGATATACTGTCATGTTCACTGTTTCAGTGTGCACTGTACATCGTAACGTTTCACATGCCATGGCACTGACGCATGTTTCTGTTTGGGAGGGAGCTGCTGTGAAACCTTGTGCCAAGCTCTGTATCTATGTTCATTTCAATGGAATGTGTTTGGGTTCTGTGCTCTGCTCAAGGACTTTTCCCGTGGACCATCAGAAGCCGTTAGGAGCACCTGGGATTGTGAGCTTGGGAAGATTCTACGGGGGGAGGGATCTCATTTGTACCGAGGGTTTTTAGTTTGCATTTGGCGCGCTTTTTCCATTCTCAGCTTTCTTTGTGATCCTGCATACTATTCTTTAATAAATCAGATATCTTTGCATTCCTGCTTATGAATCTGAGAATGTTTTAGAATAGGCATTCCTTACATAAAGCTGAGAATCACCAAAGTTGTACCGTTAGCTCCTACCAAGATCAGTTTCTTGTGAGGGAAAATAGTTAACGATGGCCAAGTCCAAGCTCACGACCAGGGGACTTGAGGAGCTGGCTAGCTTGATGCCCAAGTCGACGGTCAAGAGTGGAGAACTGAGCCTCACCCCAGAACCTTCAGATTTCTGGCAGGATTCGAGTTCCAGCCCTGAGGTGGAGGAATCTAACGATGGGGGAGAACCAGAGCAACCGGCACCCAGCAAATCGCCCGCAGAGTTGATCACCTGGGATGCAATGGGAGAACCCCAGCCAGGGACGTCCCAGGCGTCCTGGAAGCATCGGTTCCTGCTGACCCCAGACGTAGAATCTACCACGGTATCAACGGAGAGACAGCCTAACACGCGAGGGAGGGAGGAATCAAACCCTTGAAAGGCTAAGAGTGGTGGAGGCCAAAATAGAATCGATGGAGTACATGTTAAGAAACCTGTCTCTATCATTGAGGGGCAGGGGAGGCACAACGGAGGTCTCAGCTTCATGCAACCATCCCCCATCCTCCCACCTGGACCGCCGGCGGAGCGGGGCCGGAGACAGCGCCGGGATGAATCTCCACCCCGCAGAGTTCGACCACCAGTGTCCCCACCCCGAGGAGGGAGAACTACCGTAACCTGGGGCCCAAACACTCAAGCAGCCTCCGGTTCTGCTCCAACAGGAGTGGGGGTGAAAGACTTTTCTGTCAAGTTTGATGGGGATCCAACCAAGTTATCTTTCTTTCTAACCAATGCTAAAAGTTACATGAGGCAGTTTGGAGCATACTTCCCTTCTGAAGAGGCTAAGATAACTGCCATTGCCACCAAGTTGAAGGGTCGAGCGGCTGACTGGTATGTTCAGTTAAGTCAGGCTGACTCCCCTGAACTTGAGTATTTCGAGGACTTTGTGGGGGCGTTAAAGCTGCATTTTGAGGATCCTCTGGCCAAGGCAAGAGCTAATAAGGCGCTGAAGGATCTTACCCAGGGCCAGCTGTCTGTAGCTGATTACGCCCTGGAGTTTAAGGCTTTAGCTGGGAAAATCCCCGACTGGTCTCAGTCAACCTTAATAGAACGGTTTAAAGAGGGACTCAACCGGGACATCCTACGATGGGTGTTGTGTAGAGACGACCCAGAGTCATTGTACGAATGGATCTGTCTGGCCGGCAAGGCTGAGCACGCCCAGCATACCTTCATGCAAACCAGACAACCTGAAAAACCACCAGCCACCATGAGGGGACCCCGAAGTGCTGCAACTGCTGCCCGGCCAAGCTATAGAGCCTGGGAAGAGGAGAGAGATCGGCGCTATGCGAGGGGTCAGTGTCTCCGATGTGGAAAGGAAGGGCATCGAGCAGCTGATTGCCCAAAAGCCAAGGCTGGAGATCGAGTGGGCAAGCTGCCGGCCAAATTGCCCCCCCCCCCCGCGGCGGATGACAGCAGCCAAGGGGGCAGCTGATGCTGAGGAAGTATTCTACTTCTCGGGAGAGGCTGAAGATGACTCTAAGGAGCCGGCGGGAAACGCCAGCCACCTGCCATGAAGAGCACCTGCGGGCAGGTGGAGGAGGATGGGCGCGAGGATGCTATGGTGAGTGCTGACTGTCCCACTTTAGCAGTAAAAGTGAAATTGGGCTCTCGCACAAAGACTACAGAGGTCTGGACTTTAGTTGACTCTGTGTCCTAACAGTGAGAATCACAATGAGACAAGGAGTAGTTCTCTAGTGTTTATTACTGCTACATAACAGAATCCTAACAAACTGAATAAGCGTGGGAAAAACCCAGACATATAAACCCCAAAAGCTAAGGCGGGCCTGATCTGTGTCTCTTTGAATGGCTGCTTAATTCCTCAGTACTACGCATGCGTTTTCCACCCTGGATGGGAGCCCCTTCCTGCTCGCCATCATTACTCATGACACTCTGGGTGTTCCAGGTGTCTAATTCACCCTGATCTGGTTGCTGCTTTGGACCTGCCTAGCTTCCCCCTCCAGCAGCCTTTGATCTTTACACAGTTGGATGGTTCAACGGCGGGGGGGGCGGCAACCCATTTCACTGGAACTGTTGCAATGCAAATGGGCAGCCACCGTGAGACCTTAAAATTTGTAGTGGCGCCTGTTGGCAATCCCTTGGTAATTCTGGGGATCCCCTGGTTGACCTATCGAAGCCCATATATAAACTGGGAACACAGAACTGTGACTTTTAAGGATGGGTTTTACCAAGCTCCTACAGCGGAGAGAGCTCACGTGCAGGGGTTGGAAGGGCTGCAGTTGCCATGCCACGCCCTAGTTTGGCACATTTAGAAGGCTTGCCCGATCAATACCAAGACTTTGCAGACGACTTTGGGGAAATGGAAGCAGATCAGCTACCCCCCATCGGAAAACTGACTGTGCAATAGAGTTGGTTCCCAACGCTCAATTGCCCAAGCCAAAAATTTATCCAATGATTCAGAAGGAGCTTGAGGCATTACGGGACTTTATTGACAAAAATCTGTCAAGGAGGGTTATTGAACCTGCAAATTCCCCAGTTGGGGCCCCTGTGCTATTCCGGGAAAAGAAAGATGGCACACTTCGACTCTGTACGGACTATTGGGTTAAATTCCGTCTCAATTTGCAACAAGTACCCTCTTCCGCTCATGAAGGACGTGTTAGCTCACTTGTCTAAGGGCAAGATTTTCTCCAAGCTCGATCTTCGTGAAGCCTATTTCCGCATCCACATACGAGCTGGAGATGAGTGGAAAACCGCTTTTAATTGTCCACTGGGTTCATTTCAGTACAAAGTCCTCCCTTTTGGGTTGGCAGGGGCGCCCGGAGTCTTCATGCAATTGATTAATGAAGTATTACATGATCATTTGTTTAAAGGGGTCCTGGTTTATTTAGATGATGTTCTCATTTACACTGAAACCAAGGAGGAACACGAACGCCTCCTCAAAGAGGTGTTAAGCAAGCTTAGAGATGCCAAACTTTATGCCAAGCTTTCCCAATGTGAGTTTCACAAGACCCAACTTGACTATCTGGGCTATAGGGTGTCTGACAAGGGCATTGAAATGGACCCTGCAAAAATTCAAGCGATTTTAAGTTGGGAACGTCCCTGCACCTGGAGGCAATTGCAAAGTTTCCTCGGGTTCAGTAATTACTATCGCCAATGTATCCAGGGGTTTGCTGAGATTGCTTTGCCCCTCACTGATTTACTCCGTACCAAGGGCTTGGGGGAGACACGCAAAGTAAAAAACCCTGGGGCAGTGCTGAATTGGACGCCTGAATGCCAGGCAGCATTTGAGAAGTTAAAAACCCTCTTCACTGCTGAGCCTATTCTACAGCACCCCGATCCTGAACGCCCCTTTGTGGCCCAAGTTGATGCTTCTGACTCCTCAGTTGGGGCTATATTGTTACAGAGAGATTCTGAAAATCACTTAAAACCCTGCACTTATTTGTCCAGAAAATTTTCTGAAACCGAACGCTGGTGGCATGTTTGGGAAAAGGAGGCTTTTGCTGTAAAAGCCGCTTTGGAAGCCTGGCGTCACCTCCTGGAAGGCGCTAAATGTACTTTTTTAAAATACTACCATATATACTCGCGGATACGCCCATCCGTGGATACGCCGAACCCAGTTTTTGGGGTGTATTTTGGCACCTAAAATTCTCAGCTTATCATGAGTATATATAGTCGCCACCCATCCCACCCAGCATACCATCCCACCCCGCCCCCAGCACCCAAAGGATAAACAGTAGACATGCTCACCGAAAAAATACCTCAATAACCACAGAGCTATCTCCCCAGCTGACCCAAATGCCTTGGGAACGTGCAGGTCTTCAATGCCCTGTGAAGGGCTAACAGGATGGGGCCATCAAAATCTCTGGGGTAAACTTCAACAGGTTACTTCCTCACAGCATTTGAATAATTACTATAGGTATCAAAATCTTTTTTCTTGGAAACACACATTGATATTTCATCAGCAGTGCCCAGAATGCTGTCCATATCATCGTGGACATCCACATGGGGTGGAGAGGTATCAAAAAGTTAAGATCACAATTGTGTGATTGAACCCTTGAATTTTTACCCTCACCTCCACGGGCTGCTGCAACAGGTGCAAATAACGTTAATGAACAGAGCTTTGGACTTCGTACAAGCATAGCCAGTTTTCCACCCTACCATTTTCTAATTAAAGCTGACAGACAGTCCATTGACCGAAAATGATGGATTTGTTCTTAAACTTGAAAATAACCACTCCTGCAAAGCAAACAATCCATTTTATCATCAAGTGGTTCATGGGAAAAGATGAATAAACATACAAAGGGAAACACAAAGCAGGCTAATGCCCACGTACTTCTGAGGTTTGGCTTCATATCAAGCTCACCTCTACATCTACAATCTTATCATCCTGATACCATCCTGTGCCTGCAAATAGGACTGCCACGAATGAGGAGCTTCAGGGACCACATCAAAGTTGAGAGGAATGCGAGGGATTGCCCACTTCGCCGGAGAATAAGGATGTTGCTGGCACTGTTTATGGCTGAAAAGTGGAGCAGAAACATAAAGAGAACAACTACAATCCCCAGCAGGCCTCTCCATTGGACCTTCCAGCTACAGCTGATGGGATTTGTAGCTGGCATCTCTTAAAACCGCCTTTTTCAACCTTTTTACCCTGGAGGAACCCTTGAAGTATTTTCCAGCCCTCGGGGAACCCCTGCACATTCAGGCTCCAATATAGGTCAGAAGTTTCAAAATTATTACATTCGTTTCATGGGTAGGCCAGGATATATGCATGAACAGTGTTCTTAAACTAAAAGTAAAGAATGAAACTTACCTCTTTAATGTGAAGTTGCCCGTATTTGACATAATTTTTTAAACAAATTGTGATTTCCCAGGGAACCCCAGTGACCTCTCGTGGAACCCTTGGGTGCCACGGAACCCTGGTTGAGAAACCCTGTCTTAAAGGGTGACAACTTCCCTGTTCCTGGGGCAGCATTATGTTAAAGAAAACATCTGGCTAAGAAAAGTAGAGAGATTTGAGGCTCTTGGTTTAATTTTAGGAGAATGGGGTTGTAGAATAGAAAAGGCTCCCCCCTCACACAGCAGGAGCTAAGACTGGTAGTAAGTTTTCTGCTCAAGCCTGTTAGCCATTTTTGTCTCTTGGAAGCATTTTCCAGATGCTTCTTGGATCCAAAACCTCTTTTTCTCCTTCCTGCCCAGTTGGCCTGCCTTTCTCCTAATATGCTGGAGACCTTTACCAGTGTTGAATGGTTTTCAATTGTTTTTCTCTCTGCAAAATGAAAGGGATGGTGGTACCATTTAGATCAGTGTTTTTCAAAGTAAGCAACTTTAAGAGGTGTGGACTTCAACTCCCAGAATTCCAGCCAGCATGGGAGAATTCCCAGACAGAATCACGATCACATGACTGTGGGGATGCTGCAACAGCCGCAACTTTGTGAATAAAACTGGTCTGAACATCATGGAAATTTCAGTTCCACAGCAGTAACAGGTCCCAGATTGTTTATGCATTCTTTAAGTTAGCGGATTTTAGGTATCTTGAAACCTACAGACTCCTTTTCGGGAAAATGTATTGAAAGACATAAACTAAAATGCATAGCTATATGTTGTATTACAAAGGAAGCCAATTATGCTCAAATACAGTTATCAAGATAGTAGATAACAATTATGTAATGTAGTAATATATCAATCTACTTTATCAATCCATTAAATCAGTAACAAGACAAGCTAAATTTCAGTTAGAGGTTAGTATAATAAAGATGATTTTTTTCCCATACAAGTTCATAGACCGCTGGTTAAGCAGCCCTACTCTAGAGGAACAAAGAAATTTGTAATGAATAAATTATTCTGCTTTTTTTTTTTACAATTATAATCAGATTGGCTGGGAATTCTGGAACACGCTAGATTGAGAATATTAAAACAATCCATACAGAACAACCGTTGGGTAGAATGCATAGAGTCTGGGACTGAGACAGTGGAGTGAGAATTCTGATCTTTTTTGCATTGTGAAGATGGTGGTCTGAATCTTTATTCATACCTGGAAGCATGGAAGCCTTTATCAGTTTATTGCCAATGGTTAGGGTTTCTGCTGTTCCCTTATATTACTTCTTCCTGATTCTCTTAATACTGTTTTCTTTAACTTGGTGTGTTCAGGTGTGGTAGGAATGTAGCTCCCATAATTCCCAGCCAACTTGACAGTCCCAGGTTAGAGAAAACAGAAGTTTCACAAACAGCTTACAAGTGTGGCTGTAAGCAACTATAGTTCCTCTTCACCTCCACTTAGCCAAGTGGAGGTGAAGAGGAACTATAGTTGCTTACAGCCACACTTGTAAGCTGTTTGTGAAACTTTTCTCTACCCACCCGTAAATAGTACAAAGCAACTAGTATTTTCCATCTGGGGAAAATTTTCATAGACATCCAGAGTGGTAAAGAGGTGCTTCAGAGGCTTAAAAATAGGTAGAATAGTGGGAAATTTGACTAGATGGGGCAGTGGAATTGATTTTTATCTATGTCATGAGTGCCGTTGAGCTAAAGTCATCAGCGCAATGGCACTCATGACAATGACAAGGAAATAAGTGAAGGGGCACAAGTTAAGTAGCCATCAACCCACAACGACTAACGGCTAACAGACAATAGCTAAACTAATCACGGAGCCACCCAAGCCATCAGCGACAATACAACGGGGATCGCCCAGCTGAAAGCAATCAGCAGAAGAAGGGAAACCTGAGGATGGGCGATCCTGGAAACCCTCAACCAATGGCAGGGCAACGCATGGGACAAAGGGGGGTGACGTGACCGTGAGCGAGGGGGCGCTGACCGGCGCGGGGTATTTAAACCCCGCACCGGCGCGCTCCTGTCACTCTCAGCTTTTTTCTACCAACGTTGTACCTAACCTGAAATAAACCAGAACCTGCTTTGCAAACCAGCGTCTGAATGTTATTCAGAGGTAGGCAGCGCATGACATAAAGCTGAGAGTCATAAACTCAGCCTCGCCGAGCCCCACCGGACGACAACGAGCCGAGGGAGGAGTAGACGGCGAGAAGACCAGCAAGATGAGGCCGGAACGGCGCGGGCAAGGAGGGCGAGCCGCGCGGCAAGAGACAGAGGAGGACCGACCGAGGCCAGAGGCACCGCGGACTCCCGGAGCCATGGACGCCCACCCCACCCGACCCGAGCCTCAGCTCCAACCCCAAGGGGAGATGGCGACGGAGGCAACCCGACCGCGGGAGGGAGCAGCACGACTTCCGAAACCAGCGGAGGACCCCGCGCCCCACATCGCACCCCAGCAACGGGCGTGGAGCGACAGCCCCACGGTGCTCAACACGGAGGAGGACGACGGAGACACCCATCAGACGGAGGAGGAAGCGGACCCGCGGCGGAGGGACGATGAACCCCACCGGCAACCCACCCCCGAGGACGCGCCAACGGAACCGGCCCCAGCGGCGGCGCGGGCTGTGGACGAGGAGGCACGAGCTGAACTCGCGGCCATGCGGGCTCAGCTGACGGAACTCCGGACCATGCTCCAGGCGCTTATGCCCCCCACGCCACCCAACGACGTCCCCGCACAAGCCCACACCCCGAGCGAAGCACCGAACCCACACGGGCCAGCGGAGAGCCAGCAGACGGCACAGGCGGCCGACACCACACCCCAGGAAGCGAGAGGCGGGGCCGCACAAAACGCCCGGGCCCCAAAGGACTTCCCCATCTTCTTCGATGGGACCCCCTCAAAACTCTCGTTTTTCATCACCAACGCTAGGGAGTTCATGGGGAGGCACGGACACTCCTATGACTCCGAGGCCGACAAGATCGCCGCCGTGGCGATCAAACTCCAAGACAGGGCGGCGGACTGGTACGTCCAACTGTACGAGTCCAGCTCCCCCGCCCTCGCCACCTTCCCTGCTTTCATCAAAGAGATGAAAAACTACTTCGAAGACCCCCTAGCTAAAGTACGGGCGAAAAGCGCACTCCAGAGACTTAAACAGGGCACACGCACGGTCCCTGACTACGCCCTGGAGTTCAAAGCCCTCGCGGGAAAGGTCTGCGACTGGTCTGAGACCACCCTGCTGGAAATCTTCAAAAGGGGGCTCAACCGCGACGTTCTCCAATGGGCCCTCTACCGCGACGACCCAGAAACGTTACACGGGTGGATCCACCTCGCGGGGAGAGCCGAACACGCGCACCGCACCTTCCTTATGACAACCACGGAAGACACAAACTATGTCGGGAAAAAGGTACCCGCACCACACGGGGGGATGGCCGGCCCCATATACCCAAAAAAGAGGTTCAACCGGGAGCCCTGCGGGAGGTGTGGCAAATTAGGGCACAAGACGGCGGATTGCTTCGCCAACCGACCGCCGACCAGCGCGCCCAAGCCCGCCCCGAAAATTAGCCCCAAACCACCCAACCCGGGGCCGCCCCCTCACCGCCGAATGACCGTGGCCACAGCGACACCGGAAGAGGGCTGGGACGCGTACTGGGGGGAAGAGGACAATACCGACCCCGACCAGCCGGCGGGAAATGCTCCCCGCCTGCTCTGAGACGCGTGGCAAGGCAGGCGGTGGGACAGCAACGCGGACCACCTCAACGAAACGACAAAAGCTCCGTAATATTGGCAGCAATCCAACTCTCTGCCGGCAACGGAGCCACCACGGCCGCGGCACTAGTGGACTCGGGGTGCTCAAAAAACCTCATCCACCCCGACCTAGTTGCCAAACTCGACCTCCGCTGCTTCCCCCTCCCCACGCCGCTGGCATTCCACCAGCTGGACGGCTCTACAGCGGGAGGGAAACCAGCCACGCTACAAACCGAGCCGGTCACCCTGCAAATGGGCACTCACACCGAGCGCACATCGTTCGTAGTCACGCCCATCGGACGGCCCATTGCAGTCCTGGGGATGCCATGGCTCGCGAAAAACAACCCGCGGATCAACTGGGCGACCCGCACCTTCACATTCGGCGACGGCGAGTATCGAGCACCAGCACCAGCTGGCAAAAGCAACCCCACGGTAGGACGAGCGGAGGCGACCACACAAGACAACGCCGCTACCACAGCAGACCTACCAGAACAATACGCCGACTTCTCCGAGGTCTTCGGAGAGGCAGAGGCAGACCAACTACCCCCCCACCGCAAGACGGATTGCCGGATCGACCTACTGCCCGACGTCCCCCTACCTAGACCAAAGATCTATTCGATGACCCCGAAGGAGATGGCAACCCTCCGGGAGTTCATCGATAAAAACCTAGACAGGGGATTCATAGAGCCAGCATGCTCACCGGTCGGAGCCCCCGTCTTATTCCGGGAGAAGAAAGACGGGACCCTACGGCTCTGCACCGACTACCGGGGCCTAAACGCGGCTTCCCTGTCCAACAAATACCCCTTACCCCTGGTAAAGGACATGCTCGCCCACCTCTCCACGGGCAAAGTCTTTTCCAAATTGGACCTTCGCGAAGCGTACTATCGCATCCGAATCAGGGAGGGGGACGAATGGAAGACGGCGTTTAACTGCCCCCTAGGCGCCTTCCAGTACAAGGTACTGCCCTTCGGACTCGCGGGGGCCCCTGGGGTGTTCATGCAGCTCATCAATGAGGTACTGCATGAACATCTGTTTAAAGGGGTCCTGGTCTACATCGACGACGTCCTCATTTACACAAAAACACACGAGGAACACGTAACCTTAGTCAGGCAAGTCCTCGACAAGCTCAGAAGGGCGCAGCTCTACGCAAAGCCTACAAAGTGCGAGTTTCACAAAGAGCGCCTAGACTATTTGGGGTATCGAATCTCCGGGGACGGCATCGAAATGGACCCCGCAAAAGTCGAAGCGGTGCTAAACTGGGAGCGGCCCCGCAACAGACGGCAACTACAGAGCTTCCTGGGATTCGCGAATTTCTACAGGTCCTTCGCCCGGGGGTTCGCTGAGATAGCCCTCCCCTTAACGGACCTCCTCAAAACCAAAGGGGTGGGGGACACCCGACGCGCCAAGAACCCAGGCACAGTGCTGAATTGGACTCCCGCGTGCCAGACCGCATTCGACAAGCTGAAAGCGCTGTTCACGACGGAGCCAATCCTCGCACACCCGGACCCAGAACGGCCGTTCGTGGTCCAAGCCGACGCCTCAGACTTCTCCCTGGGAGCCATCCTGCTACAAAAAGACTCCACGGGGCTCCTGAAACCATGCGCCTACCTGTCAAGGAAGTTCTCCGAGACAGAGAGGCGATGGCACGTCTGGGAGAAAGAAGCCTTCGCGGTGAAATCGGCACTAGAGACATGGCGTCACCTACTCGAGGGAGCCACCCAACCATTCGAGGTCTGGACGGACCACCGGAACCTCGAGGCCCTACGAACGCCTAGACGCCTTAGCCCAAAACAGGTCCGATGGGCCCAATTCTTCAGCCGCTTTGATTTCCAGCTGAAGTTCATGCCGGGCAAGAAGAACTTCCTGGCCGACGCCCTCTCCCGGCTGCCCCAAGACGAAGAGCCCGCCCCAGACACCATTGGGACGGTCCTATCCGCCTCGCAACTGGGAATGGCCGTGACCACCCGAAGCGGCGCACGGAGGCAACTCGACGCTACGGCGCAGCCGACGGCGGGACAACCGGCGACGGAAAGAAGCCAACCGCAACTACCAGGGGGAATGCGCACGGACCTCGCCGCCGCCCTCAAAACCGACCCCTGGTTCCTGGCAAACCCCGACAAGGTAACGATGGCGCAAGACCTGGCATGGGGGGAAGGCAGAATCTACGTCCCGGACTCGCAACGCCAGGCGATCTTGCATAGGTCACACGACGCCAAGCAAGCGGGACACTTTGGGTTCCTCAAGACCCTACACCTAACACGGCGCCAATTCTGGTGGCCCGCGCTCAGGCGAGACGTAAAAACCTACGTGGCGTCCTGCCCAACGTGCGCTAGGGCCAAACGGGCACCAGGCAAACCCGCGGGGCTATTGCAACGAGTGGCAGAACCCTCCCGCCCATGGGAGGAAATCTCTATGGATTTTATAGTGGACCTCCCACCCAGCCAGAAGAAAACGGCCATTTGGGTGGTGAAGGACTACTTCTCAAAGCAGGCCCACTTCATCCCCTGCACGTCGGTCCCATCCTCACAACTAGCCAAACTCTTCCTCATCCACGTGTACAGGCTACACGGATGTCCCGCACGTGTGGTGACCGACAGGGGCACACAGTTCACCTCCAAATTCTGGCGGGCCTTCCTGAAGCTGACGGGGACCCAACAGGCCCTATCTACGGCTTGGCATCCGCAGACGGACGGAGCCACTGAGGTTCTTAATGCCACCTTAGAGCAATTTATACGATCATATACGAACTACCACCAAGACGACTGGGCTGAACTGCTCCCGTTCGCCGAAGTCGCATACAACAACGCCGTCCACACGAGCACGGGGAAAACCCCGTTCGAAGTAGTCTCGGGGCGCGACTTTGTCCCCATACCGGAGCTACCTCAACCCCCGGAACCCCAGGTGGACGCCAGCGACTGGGGACGGAAGATCGCGGAAGCATGGCCAGTAATCACGGCGGCGCTAAAGGAGGCACAGGCTGCTTACAAAGAGCAGGCCGACAAGCACCGGCGCCAACAACCGCCGTTCCAGGCGGGAGATATGGCCTATCTCTCCACCAAGTTCCTAAAGTCAACCCAACCCTCGAAAAAACTGGGGCCTAAGTACATCGGGCCGTTCCGAGTCACGCAAATAGTGAACCCGGTAGCAATACGCCTGGACCTGCCACACAACCTCCGGAGACTCCACCCGGTGTTCCATACCAGCCTCCTAAAACCGGCAACCACCTCCCGATGGCACCCAAGCACGCCACAGCCCGCACCGCTAATGATCGACGGGCAACACCACTTCGAGATCAGGGACATCCTCGACTCCCGCAAGCAACGAGGAACTCTACACTATCTGGTCAGGTGGAAACACTTCCCCCACCCGGAATGGGTGGCGGCGCACAACGTTAACGCGCCTGACCTGACCAGAGCATTTCACCGGGCATACCCCGACAAACCGCAACCAAGGTCAGCAAATCCAACCCCCCCCCGCAGGCCCCCCCCCGCCTCCCGTGCCCCAAGGGAAAGGGCCCCCCCCAAGCCCGCGACTTGGGTGGACCTTCCCCCCCCCGGGACTCACTCCCCCCGCCCCGGGCCCACGGGGTGGTGACAAACGATCGCCAGCACCCTCCCCCCGCCCCCCCGGCCGCGGGGGAGTGGCAAGCAAGTCAACAGGGCAACCTGGGGGCAACGCCCAGGAGACACAACAAAGGCGACGCACTCTAAATAAGAAAAGAAGGGCCCTACCTGGAGCTGAGCAGCACCCGACCAGCCACGCCTCTCGCCTCGCCGAACTGAGCCAAACAAACAGGGTGTGGTTGGAGCATGCGCACGCCAGGTCAGAACCCGAGCATGCGCACCATGGACACACCCTGGGAAGGCACGTGGTAGAGGGAGGAGCAAAGGGAGGGGCGACAACTACTCCGGCGGGAACTTTGAAAAAAAAAAAAAAAAAATGTGGCGCTTTGACAGCTCCACGGGGAAAACCCAGAAACCCGAGGGAGAACACTATTCGGAAAGGGGGCAGTATGTCATGAGTGCCGTTGAGCTAAAGTCATCAGCGCAATGGCACTCATGACAATGACAAGGAAATAAGTGAAGGGGCACAAGTTAAGTAGCCATCAACCCACAACGACTAACGGCTAACAGACAATAGCTAAACTAATCACGGAGCCACCCAAGCCATCAGCGACAATACAACGGGGATCGCCCAGCTGAAAGCAATCAGCAGAAGAAGGGAAACCTGAGGATGGGCGATCCTGGAAACCCTCAACCAATGGCAGGGCAACGCATGGGACAAAGGGGGGTGACGTGACCGTGAGCGAGGGGGCGCTGACCGGCGCGGGGTATTTAAACCCCGCACCGGCGCGCTCCTGTCACTCTCAGCTTTTTTCTACCAACGTTGTACCTAACCTGAAATAAACCAGAACCTGCTTTGCAAACCAGCGTCTGAATGTTATTCAGAGGTAGGCAGCGCATGACAATCTACCTCTGCTTCATTAGAAGAGTTGGCTTTTTGCCCCCATTAACAGGACAGAACATTAGTTCCCAGTTGAAACTATGGTTGAGCCTGTCCATGTGTTGTGAGACTAAGGAGTTTTCATCTTGTGTTCCGACTGCTAGTTGGTGTTCATGAATGTGCTCTGCTAGTCTTCTCTTCTACTGAGACATTAGTTAACAATTCATAAAATAAATTTTTAGCCAGTTTCCATCCTTGCTACCGGGTGGTTCCTCTCCAAATTGCTGGGGTGAGGGGGGTGGGAGGGGTAATACTTCCATTTGCATAAGGAAATTCTTACGTGTGCACTGATTTTGCATCTTTCCAGTGTCTAAAGAGATGTGGGCACTTTCCACAATCTGTTTGTCTCCATGCACAGCATTCTACACCATATATGTATGGAGTCCTCTTGCTCTGACATTAAGTTTTGATAATAACAAAGATGATACTAAAGGCTGGAATGGCCTAGGATGCTTTGCGGCCTGAAGCAACTGGCAAAAATATGCCCTACTTCCCCAATTTTAGAAGGGAATATGGAAAGGCATGCTTCTCCCTGTGGAAGGAGGGTTCCATGCTTCAAACAAACAAAACTGAATTCTCTGATCTCTGTGTTGTAAACTGCAAACATGTGAATTGCAACCATGGGAAGAAAAAAAAATCTTCCTTTTTCTTAAGGATGGCAAATACTTGTGTTATGTCTGGGGAGAGGACATCTACTCCTGTTTTGGGGTGCAGGGTTTCTCAAAACAAAAGTAAACTTTTGTGGCTTCACAAATAGTGAAGTAGCTACATGGGAATTATAGCCAGAGGAAAGAGCTGTGGTTAGCTAACCTCCCTATTCCCAACACTGTGGCTTCTGGCACCCCCAGAAGGGGTGTCCACAGGGTATGGTCAAAAAAGTCAAGATGGCAACTGCAACAGAGCAATCAAAGTATTGCGACCCACATAAAAACCAGGCAGAGCTTCAGTTGCAAAGTTGTGACTGCCATCTTGATTTTTTTATCCTCCTCTGGGGATACCTTGGACCCCAGATTCCTATTTTCCTCAGTAGCTTCTGGTTCTAAGATTCAAACTGCGTTTCTGGCAAGGAAGAAAACACTGGAGAGCAATTTGCTTTCCTTACTTTCCTTTGACTACATCAATACAAACCAGAAATGTCACATTCAAAATGGAAGCTTAAGATGGAACAGACCCTGCATTCTGCACCACACAGCCAGTTCTGAAGACCAAAGGAATTCACCTATACTGTATTTCTCTTTGGTGATTTGGGAATGAAGTTCAGAGGGTTAGCATTTTAGGGGGAAATTATTTGGCTATCTGTTGTTGCTTTGGCTGCTCAGATGCTAAATCTTGTTCATTCTGCAGGCAAAACGGGAGCCCACTTGGATTGAGAGAGACATGAAAACTACAGAGAAGGTAAGATGCACTTGTTTACATTCTCAGCCACTGCTTGGGAAAGATTCTTCGTTTTACATCCTAACTTTTTCTGAGAAGGCAGATGCTGAGAAATGATTGGTTTAGTTCTGCACTGGACTGGAGTTGAGTTAACATAGGCCATTCCACATTCTTTCCTTCTGAGGTTATAGGCTCTCTTGATGCTCTATATGAGCCCAAGTTTGGAAATGCAGAAGACTGATGCATTTGTGTAAAAAAAGGGGGGATGGGGATTTTAGTTCTTGCCTCATCCCAAAAGCAAAGGAGACTGGTGCTGCTTTTCAGGACCAATCAGCCTGGAGGAATGTAGCTAATCTGATGCATATTACTAAATATTTGTATTTGCTGTTTCATTAAAGAAGTAGATAGCAACTTTAGGACCTATGCTAAATTCCATGCAATGGAATTAGTTGTTGGAAAATCTTAGAATGGGCCAAAATGGACACTTTAAAAGAAACAATTTTAAAGGGCTTTTGTGTGTGGTGGTGGTGGGGGGTGTCACTTAAAATTGTGGCTCCCTTTTTAAACATTGAAAATGAACAATTTTTCCAAAAAATTTTTAAAAATCAGCCTTTCCATGAGCTGGTGTCCTCCAAATGTGTTAAGCCTATAGCATCTGTGCATATTCTGAGCATTTAGTAGATTAGAGCATCCCAGGTTGTGAATGGCAGATCTGAATTGTATTTATTTGGTCAGTTAGCTTTATATGGCCACCTACCTAACACACGAATCTGGGTGGCTAACAGTCAGTTAAAAATAACCAACAGTAAAGACCACTTGAAAGACAATGTAAAACAATATAATGTGCTCGGAGCAACTCAAAAACATAGAACCACAACACCAGGATGGGCTCACCCAATAGCTTGGCCCAATACCTGGGAAGAACAAGGTCTTCACTGCTTTATTAAAGACTGTCAAAGGCAGGGCCATTCAAATCTAGGGCGGTGGGTGCATCATGTTCCATAGGCCAAACCGTGCAAGAGAGAGAGCACGCTTCCTAGGTCCTGTTAGATGACATTGTTTAATGTGGGGCCATGGAGATCTCCACCCTGCCCAACCTTGCGAGACAAGCAGAAATGATTGAAGACAGGTAGTTCCACAAATAATCTAGGCCTGTGCTATGAAGAACTTTATAGGTGATAAGCAGCACCTTGAATTGCACCCAGAACACCACCGGAAGCCAGTGCAGCTTGTGAAATAGAGGTGTTAAGTGGGCATATGGAAGCAGACCCATAACTACTCATGTCACTGTATTTTGGACCAGCTGTCATTTCTGACTGGTCCAAGAGCAGCCTGATGTAGAGCGCGTTGCATTAATCTAGACAGGAGGTAATCAAAGCATGAATGGCTGTGAGTCAGGCCTCCTGGTCTAGGAATGGGGGCAATTGGTGCATAAGATGGATTTGTGCAAAGACCCTCCTAACCACAGCTGCCAATTGCTCTTTGAGGAGGATCCCCCAACTTGTGCATCAGCTCTGTCTGGGGAATTCAGAGCCATTCAGAGCCAAAGATGGTAAGTCCCCCAATCCAAGATGTCCCTGAACCCACAGCCACTTGGTCTTTCTAGTGTGGAGTCTGAGCTGTTCCTCTGCATCCAGGCCGCTATGGCCTGTGGACACTGCAAGAACACCTTGTTGGTATCATTTGGTTGGCCCTGGGTAGAGAAGTGTAATTAGGTATCATCAGCATAGTGATGATACCCGATGCTGTGCCATCAGATTACCTCACCCATATAGATGACCTCGGTCTCACATACATGTAGATGTTAAGTGGGGAGAGAGTGGAGGTCTGGGGAACCCCACAGAGCAGAGGCTTTGGGCTATATCTCTCCCCCAACAGCACCACCTGGAAGCAGCCCTGAAGAGTGCAACCCCATGCCTCCCACCCTCAATCTCCTGAATCGGTCTAGAAAGATACCATGATTGATGTAGTGAAGGCCCCTGAGAGAGAAGGAGAGCCAGGAGGAATGCATCACCACCATCCTGGTCCCTCCAGTGGTCATCAATAAGTGTGCTCCATGCTGCCTTAGTACTCTAACCAGGCCTAAACCCTGTCAGCCTTCCCAGGCAGACCAGACAGGAAACATAATCAGATGAGCTAATACTACTACATTAGCAGAATCTTGCAAGTCTGAAAGTACAAATCTCCCGCCGTCCTCTTTACAGCCTGAGAAGTCAGGGTGTGTCATGAGCACTGATGGTGAGCAGGAGGGGGCCCCTATCCAGGGGGGAAAACGCATGCGTAGTAGTGAGGAGTTGAGCAGTCATTCAAAGAGACACAGAACAGGCCCGCCTTGACTTTTGGGGTTTATCTGCCTGGGTTTTCCCACGCTCCTTCAGTTTGGTAGGATTTTCTGTCTAACGTAGCAGTAATAAAACACTAGAGACTTATTCCTCGTCTCAGCGTGGTTCCTGACTGTTAGGACAGGGTGGGTCCCTTCTGAGCCTCTTTCTCCACCCATTATGCAGCTGTGGGCTATGCCCTCACTTATCTGATCTTTCCCTAGGCAGCATCTCTTCCCCTGACTCCCAGGGTCTTTCCTGTATACCATTTCAACCATGACTGAAAGGGGTCCCAGATTTGACTATGACAAGGGATTGTTGTTAATGTTCCCCATACATAGATCATGTCACCGGTGCCCCCCCAACCCAGATCCAGGGTGTGACTACTATTTTGTATTGGGACCTCAATAACCTGGGTCAGGTCCATTGTTGCCGTTGTAGCCATGAACTCCTGAGATGCTCCCACTCCTGCCCAAGAGAAGTCTCCCAGTAACATAAATCTGAGGAACTTCACTGCCAGCCTGGCCACAGAGTCAATCAGCTCTGGCAGGGAAGCCGCTATGCAGCAGGGAGGCTGGTATGGAAGCAACAATCCTAATGGGTCCCTAGAGCCTCATTTCACAAACAGGGTCCCACATCCAGTTATCTGCAGTGCAATGGTGAAAACCACAAGACTCTTAGAGGACAACAGCCACATCCCTGCCCCTCCTCTGGAGTTGTGGCTGATGCCGCTCTTGAAATCTAGGATGGCACATCTCTGAGAGGCACATCACTCACTCTGAATTCAATCAGGTCTGTTATACATGTCCAGATCAGCCCTCTCATCCACAATTAAACCATGGATGAGGGATATCTTAGTATAACCCAAGTGGGCATTCAGTAACAGCAGCTGCAGACCATGGTCTCCAAGGATCCAATAAATGGGCATTGGGGAGAACCCTGAAAGCTGGAACATGGAATTGTTCTAAAATATCAAGGCCTCCTCCCCTGTCTCCAGTCCCTCTGCCATATCTCCCATGCACTGGTCTAGATGTGTCAAGATACAACGTCATATTCCTGGTTTCTGAGGTTTTCTTGGATGTGCCTTTCTCATGCAGTGACCCTACAACATAGCCGAATTTTATGGGGAGGCTCCCAATATCAACTTCTTGTGTCCGTCCCCTGTCCACCCACTCCTCCTCCCATCTTTTCTCCTTTCCTTCAAAAGCTCACCGGGGTAGAAAGGACATCCCAGAAGCAGCCTGCCTTTTCAGGGGCAGCTTGTCGTAGTTCTGGAAGAACGCCAGGTCTTGCCCACGCTATTTTAAGCTTAGTTTCTCAACTGACAAATAAAAAAAGAAAATACTTCCTTTAAAAGAGCAAAGGGGGAAGCTGGAGTTCCCAAGAAGTTAAATGCTCTGCCTACTAGAGTGTTCTCTGTGTTTTCTCTGTGCTGCCATGGTTCTCTATTTGTATTATTTTTTATTTTCCACAGATGTTTCTGGGGTCCATGGGGGAAGGGAAGAGGCATTCTTAAGAATAACAATGGTGCCCTCAGAGGGCTTTCAATACCACTTCCATGCTTTAAAAAAAAAAACAGAAAGCAAAAAATGGTGTTGACCAAAAATTGCCTGTTTTAATGCCCAGTGTCGCTGGAGCAACCTAAGAGAGTTGGATGGGCTCAAATAGGGTGCTTGTGACCACATGCAGCCCAGGGGTTGCCCAGCATTTTGCTTTGCCTCATGTCAGCTTCCCATGTTTTTATATTTAAAGAAAAAGAAAAGAAACACAATAAACATGAAGATAGAATAGACGGCTAGGCTCCCATTCCGCTGTAACAGGTTCATCCCGTTGCTTAGCCCTGAAACATGTCGCTATATTTTGCAGTTGTTAAAGAGCAAATTAACTTTTTCAGGAAGCAAAATCCTCTGAAGCTGTGGGTAAAAGCTTGGTCTTAAATAAAAACCTAAGCTGAGGCGTGAGAAGGTTGAAGTGTCTAAAGCGGTGTTTCTCAACCTTGGCGGCTGGGGAATTCTGGGAGTTGAAGTCCGCCCATCTGAAAGATGCCAAGGTTGAGAAACACTGCTTTAAAGCTTACATACCACGACTGTTTTGCTATAGGTGCAGGCAGGAAGCTCTGCTTTTAACCTCCTTTGCATTTAGAGCCGAGCTGCCTCCGCACTTCCGGTTGGGTTTGCTTTTGTCACCTGTGGTGGTGGCTAGTCCTCTGTGAAACCAACTGTGCACTGTCGGATGATGTGCCTGTAGCCTCCAGGCATGTCCCTGTAGGGATCTTGCAGCTGGCGATGGGTTGTTCTGACCAGGATGGGACAGTAGAAATGGCTAAGCAACCCAGACTTCCTTGCCTCTTTGCCTTTCTCACACAGCTGGCTCTGGGGAAACGCCGTGCTGAAGCTTGCCATCTGTCCTTGATTTCTGCTAGCAACGCCAGCAACCCGGTTAGTAGTGCAGGCCAACTCCACATGTGCTTGTTTGCTCACGAGCTGTGGCAACAAGGCAGCTTCAGGGATGAATGGTGGGCAGCTTGGAAAAATGTTGGGAAGTTCTCTCAGCTGCATAGACCAGGTTCCTCAGCCTTGGCAACTTTAAGGTGGGTGGACTTCAACTCCCAGAATTCCCCATTCTGGGAATTGAAGTCCACCCATCTTCAAGTTGCCAAGGCTAAGGAACAATGACATAGACTGTTCCTTAGCTCAGCTTTCTCCAGGCTGACATGCTCTGGAAATCTTGACCTGTAACTTCTGCAGTTGCTGCCCTTAAGCTAGGTTGCTTGAAGTTATGGGGACTTCTCAGCTAGTGTAACAGAAGGATACCAGCCTGGGGAAAGACTCTAGTGGTGGAGAACGTAGCCTAAAATTCCACTCCAATCTTGGTGCTGGAATTCAAGTGAGCAACTGGGTTGGATGGACCATGATTGCTACAGAATTCATTCCATGCCACCTTGACTTGGGTTGATAAGGAAATTAGAGTTTGCTTCAGGAAAGTCCTTACTGTAATTCCAAGCTATTGTGGCTTGTTTTAATAGAGCCATGTTGGATTGTGGCACAGCACTTTTGGTAAGCATAATTAGTCTCTCAGATATGTTAAACTAGATATGCGGAAATTAGTCATCTTAAGATACAGATACCCAGGGAGCCTCCGTGCCTAAGGCAGGAATTGAACCTGGGTCCACCTGGCCCTGCTCCAGCACTTCAACACAGCACCTTACTTTTATAACTGGTATTTGGCAAAACGTCTACCATCCTTTGGCCATCAGCAAAACGGTCCCTCTCCATCGTCTGTGAGTGGATACTTGCTCCTTCTGGAGATTCTAATAGGAAGTGTGTTTCTGATTGGATTCTGATTTGAAGCAAGGCATTTTCAACCTGTGCCAGTTGCAGGCACTGGCATCGTCTCAATCTCCCCCAAGCAGAGAGGGAGGATTGCTGGTGGGAGGCAGGCAGGGAGGGGCCAAAGACTTCCAAGAAACGGGGTGGGGGTGGGGGTCTACCGAACAGCTCCGGAGGCTGAACAGATGGTTTGGCGATGCTGGCAGGGGACTGTGGTATTTGTGCCAGCCACACAAACTGTGTTTTGCAACAAACTCAAGCCTGTGTTTGTGGCACAGTGGGTAATTTGGATGGCATAAACATTCGCATTCTTTGCCACCCACCCAAAAGGATTAGAAGAAGATGGCCAAAAAAAAAAAAAAAAGTTTTGAGCAGGGAATAGGAAGTGGAAAACACACAGATGGGATCAGATGAAAAAAGCAAAGCCTGCAAGTTACTAAGCCGTGGATTTGGCAACTTCCCCACTGTTTGGATCAGGACATTGGGGTGAAAAGAGTCACAGGGTTCCCAATGTATTGATTGCTTTGCCAGATGCATGAAGTGATGTGAAGAGCTGATGTATGTATACAAAATGCACACTTCTGTAAAGGCCCGAGGTCAGGAATATTGTCAAAGAAAGGAGGCCAAAGAATCCATATACATTATTACTATCCTCTGGATAAACAAATGTGGTTCAGGAAGAGGGAGGAGGAGGAGGAAAAGGGTTTTTTTTTTAAGCTTTTGGCAATCAGAAGACTGAAGGGGCAATCAGAAGACTGGAGGGGCATAAAACATGGTTAAATCTAGGTCTACATCAGATTCTGAGACTTCTTTATTTCTACGTTTTCTTTCTGGCTTTTCATGAATAAAATTCTCAAAGCCAGGATGCAACAATTTCATTTATTTTTCTACGTTTATATGCTGTTCCAATTATCTAACAACCCTAAGCGGTTTACAGTCCTACTATGTGTAAACACGATTAAAACAGCAAAAAATTGCCAATGATCACAATTGCATAATAAACTATTACAATTAATAACTATTATTATTACATCAAAGAATCATAACCTCATATAGTCATGGATTCTTATGTAGGAGGAATCCCTCTAAAATCATACCCCCCCCCTCAAAGCCTGATGAAATAAACAGGTTTTAATTGTATTCCTAAACGCTAAACCCCAACAAACTTGAGAAACGAGTTTTATACCCTCCTACATCCGGTTTGAAGTTTCCAGTATGGCTCTTTCTAGGATCCTGATTTTTGTGACATTTCAAATATTACTCTGTTCATTGAAGGCAGAGATTCTGTAGAGGAATTTAGAAGTCAAAATTGGTATCTTTTCATCCTATATGCCTGATATTTGTCTTATCTAAATGGTCAGATAAGAGAGGGCATAGCCCACAGTTGCATAATGGGAGGAGAAAGAGGCTCAGGAGGGACCCTCCTTAACTTCTCAGACTGTAAAGGGGACAGTGGGAGATTTGTACTTTCAAACTTGCTAGAATCTGTTAATGTAGCCTTACAATAAAGTAGAATTAATCCATCTAGTTGTGTTTCCTGTCTGGTTTACCTAGGAAGGCTAACAATATAAGTCATATCATAAATAATAGCAGTGTTCTCAACAATTTTCAAAACTTGGTATGAATTGAAATTAAATGGGGTGTGTGTATATGTGAACATCTCCAAGGATTTCCCTGACTGAGAGCAATATTCTGAACATAGCCTGTTGTGATCAACTAATTATAATGAAAATAATTTCTGACTAATACAGTAATCCAAGCTCATTCCTGATTTGGTTAAATGCACTTTCCTCCTGTAACATGGGCTCATGCTTTCTTGCCATTGGCCATTGGCCATGCTGGCTCGGGCTATGGGGAGTTGATCCCAAATTGATGCCTCATCTTGGCAGGAAGGTGTTCCTGGAAGGGATGAGCAAAGAACTCCGGGAGGGTATGCCAAGGGTATATATTTCCAGCAGGGTCAAACAAGGCTTGGAGGTCATCCCAGCTGTCCTGCTAAAACAATATTGGGCAGCAACAATATAGGAAGATGTTGGAGGCAGTTGATCGCTTTAGTGACAATGGCAAAGGCATGTTTTCATACTGTGCAGAAAAAGCAGTGGTAAACCACTCCTGTGTTTTATCAAGAAAACAATATGGGTAGCAAGATAAAATGACTGATGATATAATTCTGGCTGATGGGCCTCTCAGATCAGGTGGCACTCAACATGTTACTGAGGAAGAGATAAGATCTTTCAGAATAGTAATGTTTATGATGTGGCTAGATTAAAGCCTTCCAGATGTGTAGTGCTGATGTTGCCATGCAGGAAAAGAAACTCTGAAGCTGCAAAGACAGACTTACCGTGGGAAATTGTATGTAAGAGGCATGAACATAGAAAAGATCAGAATTGTGAAAGATGAAATGAATTGATTGTACGTTGATTTGTTTTTTTTATTTGTTTTTTTTTTTTACAAAGTCTTTATTAATTTATTTAATAAACATAGAATTATATACAAACAATAATATCTTACAATACAAAAAAGAAAAGAGAGAAGAAAAAGAAAAAAGAGAGGAGAGGAGAGAGGGGGAAAAGGGGGGAAATATATAAATAAATAAATAAAAACGGGGGGGGGATTGTACGTTGATTTGGAACAGATCACAAACCACTCACATGCAAGTTCCAAGTCAAGCTAATGCAGAGCCAAGCAGTTGCCATACACCTACCATTTTCAAGGATAATATCAGGAATCATTTTGTAGTCCTGATCCTTATTGATAGACCCTGTCAATGAGGACTACGACTACAAACGAAATGAGAACTATTAGAACGAAATTGTTAAGAATAAATGTGAAAAGAGATTGCCAAAGACCAAGAAGTAGAAGAAAGTAAGTGAATACTGGAACAGTGGAAATTGCCAAGAGGAGGAGAAGCCAAAGCCAGGAAAGACAAAGATCCCAAGAAGGAACTTAACAAAGAATTTCAAAGAGATGTTAGAAAAGAAGCAGATTACAGCAACATCTGTAAAGACATTGAAGATGGAAATAGACATGGAAAACCAAAGAAAGTCTTCCAAAAGGTCTCTGAACTCAGAAGCAGATTTCAGCCTTGGATTGGTATGTTAAAGGATGCCAATTAGATCAAATGAAGATGGAAGGAGTATACTCAACGTCCAAGTAACTTTAGAAGATATTCCCTATTTTAAAAAAAAATCTAGTACTAGAAGATAGAGTTAGATAAGTAATTACCAAGTTGGAAGGCTACAGGATTGATTGAACATCTACAGAAATATGGCAAGGAACAGAAGAAGAATCAGTAAAGGTCCTAATCAAACTACAGCATGCCTCAAATCTGAAGAACAACACAGGGGCCAACAGATTGGAAGAGGTTAGTCTACCTTCCAATACCAAAGAAAGGAGACTTAGAATATGAAAACTATCATACAATATCCTTAGTATTGGAGAAAAAACATCAGTAACCTGCATCACACTGACAATAATATTTATTCAGTCAATGACAAGCAAAATTTAAAAGGACAGAACAGAGTGAAACAAATAGATACAATAATATGCTATCGACTAACAAAATAAATCACATAATATAGCATTCACTCCTCTATTACTGTATCAATACATTTGTTACCCAGGTAATAAAAACCTAAAACATTAATAACATAAAAATGTATATCCCCTAACAATTTATTAGTTAAGATATATCAATTTAAAAGTAATATTTAAAACAAAGATGATTACTACTTTAGCTGGTTTCGTCTTACTTTTATTGCGGCAACACAAAAATTAGCTACTGCACATGTAATGTATAGTTTTAGATCCTGAAGGAGATCATTCTCATAAAAATGATCTGGACTCCCAGGGAATTTATCTATTAAGGGCAAAATGTAGATTGACCTAATGTCCCTATAAAATTTACAACATAATAATACGTGTGAGATGGTTTCAACTTCCTCATCACCATATGGACAGATACGTTCAGCTGTAAGGATTTTATTATACCTGCCTTGAAGAAGTGCAGATGGAAGAATATTGAATCTAGAATTTAAAGAATGCGATTCTTAGCTTAGGGATAGTTAGGTTTGGCAAATAACTTGCTGGTTCCCATACACCCATGTTTATCCAAATTCTTTCGTGCTGGGGCAGCCTGTTAACTTCAGTCTGGAACCTCGTGTCCCTTATTCTTTGAATGATTAATTACTTAGCTTGATCATAACCTAATGATATTAAGAATAGTGCATCACACTGATAATGGTACTCTGAAGTTGAAAATGCAAATGATCTGGGAGCTTTACTAATGAAAGTCAAGGAGCAAGTGAAAAAATAGGATTAAGGTTAAATATAAAGAAGACCCAACTGATGACAACAGGTCCAGCAGCCAGCCTTCTCATATCTTCAGTAAAGATATTGAAGTGGTAGATAGCTTCTTAGGATCAACTATCAGCAGTAAAGAACTAACTGTCAAGAAGTACGGCACAGATTGTTAGTCCCACAGACCGGGAAATCAACTCCACAGGAAGGCTAAAATTATCTTTATTGACACTGGGTATAATAACAGAATCTTGCAAGTCTGGTTGTGTTGTACCTCCTTCCCCTTCTTATGCTCCACTAAATCAGCGGGGCCTTTGCCTGAGCTGCTTCCAAATGTTACCTCGTTGCTCTGGACTTAAAAAAATGTTTCAGCCCCTTTTACCTAGGAAATGGTTCTTGCATATTTTCATCAAGGTCATTTTCCTTACTCTTTACACAGACTAGCACTTGATAGGGTGATAATGAAGGCCTTGGAAAAGATACTCAGGTGCTGTGATGTGTCTATAGCTTCAAAGATCATAATTGTGGAGGCAACAGTTTTACTTGGAAAACTCTATGGAAGTGAAAGTTGGACTCTGAAGAAGCAAGAGAGGAAGAGTACTGACATTTTTTGAACTTTGGTGTTGGAGGAGACGCCTGAGAATGGATAGCCAAGAAAAAAATGAATAAATGGGTTAATCAATCCAGAGTTCTCACTTGAGGCATAAATTACTATTTTCAAATTACCATATTTTGTATACATTATTGAAAGACCTAGCTTTCTTGAGAGGTGTATAATGCTGGGAAAAATGGAAGGAAATAAACAAAGAGGATAAACAGCAGAAAAGTGGATGGACTCAATTACAACGGCAACGGTTGTACTATCAGAAGGCCTGAAAGGCCATGTTGGGATAGACGTCTCCAGGATGATCTATTATATTGAAAAGGACAACACCAAATTGATGGCACATAATTAATCAACTAATTGACTCCTTCTGACATGATCTGATTTTTATTTCACACACTGCCCCAGACATGACATTACTCTGAGGCATTATAGGGCATGTTAATTGGACATCCAGTCACTCTGGACTGTTCAGAATCTGAATCTACCTGCCAGGTCAGGCTATAAGGCTAAGCTTCCCCACCTTGGATCAAAGGTAGCCCTAGAGGCCTTCAAGACCACTGCTGAATCTGGTGCCAATACATTTTTCAGTGGTAGGTTTAAGGCAAACTTTTGGTCAACTTCACTGATGTTAATCATGAACAAAAACTTCCCAAAATTGCCCTTTCTAAATGTTGCGCCAGAAATGGAAGTCTCCCATTTCCTTACAGTAACACTTTCTTGGGGGTATGTGAAACATGCATTACCTAAGCCTGTTTTAAAATTGCGGCTTGATAAGTCAAGCCTACATGCTCTTAGAATTGCACCTTATTGTTACCTGCTGTTCTCTAAATGAAGTGCACCTGGTCCCTGAACTGGAAGAGATTAAAGAAATGCCAGTGCCAAATAGGATTCAAAAAGTATTGTATTCCTGTTCACCAGTAGGTGGAAGGGGGTGCATCATAATGGATGCTAATGGATGACCCCTTCTCTGTCTGCCTCTATGCATTCTTTTGGCTTGGCATGTCCCTCACTTATCATTGAGTATTCATGCCTTGCTTTTCTTAAATGCTCAAAGCATTTTCATATGCACAAGTTAGATCAATTCACTACAAGCCTGTAAAGGTAAGTTTTTTACTAACATCTAACTGCTTTTTAGGGTGGCACAAGAATTTGCATATTTTTCGCAAATGCACATCTTTGGATGCTTGTTATTTTTGTATTTGCAGTTATCTTCATGTATAAGTGTCTTGCTTACCCTGTTTTTTTCCTTTTTCTTCCTTAACATTCAGAATGAAGGTTCTGTCCAAGAATATACAATCACATACCTTGTGAAAGAAGGTTCCGAGAAGGCGGACCCCTCTCAGTTTGAGCTCCTTAAAGTTCTTGGACAGGGCTCTTTTGGCAAGGTGAGGCTATACTGTATTTTTAATAGTTAATGGAAACTGTGCATGTAGGTATGTATGTATGTGTGTACTCAACTCCAAAACTATTTCCCTTTTCTGTTTTTCCTGAAATTCTGCTAAATGCATTGCTGTTGTTCATCTAGATCTTTTCTGCACAGGTCTTTCTTGTCAGAAAAATTACCCCGCCAGATAACAGTCACCTCTATGCCATGAAGGTCCTAAAGAAGGCAACTCTGAAAGGTGAGGTGGTCTCATGTGCTTAGGAAACTGAATTTATTGGCCAGCAGAGTGTGTGACGGACATTCAGTGGTTGCCCTTAGCTTGGTTTTCCTCTTAACCCCTCTTTGATAATTTCCTCTTAACTGATGTTTGAATGGTTGACTTACAGGACCCCTGCGCCTCACTGAGGCTTTGGGTTGCATGTGGGTCTTGGGGCTGGTGTTATGCATTTTTTTCGATCTACCCCTTCTGAATTGGGCCCTTCTGTGTTGATAGTGCGTGACCGTGTAAGGACCAAGATGGAAAGAGATATTCTTGTTGAAGTAAACCACCCATTCATTGTGAAACTCCATTATGGTGAGTACAGGACTCTGTTTTCTTGATTTGGGGAGGAATGTAAATTACAGGCAGGTCATATGTATCTCTTCGTTGATGTCATTGCACATGTATTGTCTCTGTAAACTTTAATTCCTGGAATGCCCCAGACAGCATAGCCATTTCTGAGAATTTGAGGGGTTGAAGTCCATACGTCTGGAAACCACCAGCTTGAGGAAGAATGCCTCAGATTCTGGTTGGGTTTGGCTGATTCAGCCTTCCCTAGCTTCCACGATGCAGGGCCAGCACTGGAAAAGGCTGCCCCAATTATTTAGGGAATACAGGTAGTCCTTGACCGCAACTGGGACTGGAAAATTCATGATTAAACAGTGCTGTCATTAAGCGAGGCATCATGTAACCGCATCCAATTTTACAACATTTTTTTTTTGCGGCAGTCGTTAAACAAATCACATGGTTGTTAAGCGAACCAGGCCATTGTTAAGTGAATCACATGGTTCTTCATTGATTTTGCTTGTTGGAAGCCAGCTGGGAAAGTCGCAAATGGCTATCACATGACCCTGGGACACTGCAATCGTTGTAAATATGTGCTGGTAGCCAAGCACCCGAATTTTGGTCATGTGACTGCAGGGACACTGCAACAGTCGTAAGTGCAAGGACCAGTTATAAGTCACTTTTCCCAGCACTGTCATAACTTCAAACAATCACTAAACAAATGGTTGTAAGCCGAGGACTACCTGTACTGATTCTTGTTCTCTGCCTTGCATTTCAGCTTTCCAAACAGAGGGGAAAGTGTACCTCATCCTCGACTTCCTCAGAGGAGGGGACCTCTTCATGCGCCTTTCCAAAGAGGTGAGTTGCACGCCATGTATTTGCATGCCACATAGCCTACAGGCTGTTTATTGGATGCTGGAGGTAGGAATTAAATTCTGCAATGTAGACATTTTTTAATGTTGTCAGGATACTGGCACTGTTTACCTTCTAAAGCCGTGTTTTTCAACCTTGGCAATTTTAAGAGCTGTGGACTTCAATTCCCAGAATTCCCCAGCCAGCATGCTGGCTGGAGAATTCTGGGAGTTGAAGTCCACAGCTCTTAAAATTGCCAAGGTTGAAAAACACTGTTCTAAAGAGTGCAAGTGTGCTATCAGATGATGACTGGGAAGATTTGGTTCTCACCTCAGCTGACCCCAGCAGGATACTGGATAATCTAGGAGAGTCATTATCATTAAGTTTAATCTACCTCTCAGAGTCATTGTGAGACTGACATGAGGGGAGGGAAGCCAGGTATGCTCCCTACAGGAAAAGGAGGTGATACATAAATGCAGTCATAAGGTAGATGTGCCATCTGAAACATTGGAGGTCTTGGTAATCAGCAGACATTGTCTAGTAATGTGCAAGACTTGAGATTGGATTATATATAATTCCATGTTAGATCTCAAGCTATCACTTGTTGGCACTGCTCATCAGGGAGAATACTAATCTTAATGGGTAAGTCAGATCTTCTAATCTTCTTGGCATTAAAATGCCTAAGAGTCAGAACTGTGTTATACATTGCATTCCAACTCTATAATCTGATCATACCGTGCACACTACACTGTGCAGAATTTGAAAGAACCTCCATGATTCCAGCCCTCAAAGGTGTCAAAAGTGAGGTTGAAAGGGCCAACAAACGATGTCCCCTGGAGATGCTGCATGATCCAAGTTCATGATGAGGATGACTAGTAAATTCAGTGAAAGAACATTTAGAATGCCTTGCAACATGTATTTAGCATCTCTAAAATACTTCTCTTAAGAAGGAGCTTAAGTTGTCTCTGCAGTTGGGGTTAGTCCTGGCCGTAGATGTGAGTTGTGCTGAGAAAGAGCAGGACATTATGATGTAGAGGTCACAAAGTTTCAGTAGCTCTTTACTCATTTCCTTTTTCCTCCACAAATAAGAGGAATAGAATAAACTTTTTTCAAAACAAAGGAAATTCAGACAGAGCAGCAAAGTCCAAAGCCAAACTCTAAGTTTTAGAAATATAATATAAATGCATGAATTTGCAAATGTGATCTTTTATTCATAATGATGGACTCACACAATGGACCAAGCCCTAATTCCAGGTTAATACAGAACAGAACGATTAACGCTCGAACAAACCGTATTGTCTCCTCACAGGATGGCCTGATCCAGCCAAGCTTTGTGGCTGAGCCTTCCACAACACACTGTACCCTGATCCTAACCCAACTGCGTTTCAGTCTGCTCTAGCCTGTTTTCAACCCAGTCTCATGGGTTCCCAAATTGCACAGTGCAATCAAGCAAAAACAGCAGGTCTTTGTCTAAGCAGCTTACATGATAATCCCATAGGGCCATTATTCACATTACAGACCATTTCAAGACAGTAAAAATAACTTCAGCCTGGAGAGTTTTCATCACAGAATGAATAAGGAGAGAATCACAAATATGACAACATTGTTTCTTTAATTCCAAGTATATTTATTTGGTAGTGCTTCTATTTGTGTTTCCCTTGCATCCTTTTTTTAAAAGTCGAACCTTGAGTCTTTGAACTTTTATTTTTTTATTTTTTATTTTATTTTATTTATTTTATTTTTTGAGCCAAACTTAGTATGAAACTCTGGTGTTCCAGGCAGAGGCTTGATAGGCTGCTATAGTACATAACCACTTTACCCTCTCAAGCACAGCAAAAGCATTAATAGCAGTGCATGCTTAATGACCTCTGTCCTCATACACAGTGCCTGGCCACCTTGGAGCTGGCGGGGAGGGGCAAGATGCAGAAAATGCAGGGAGGCCCTGATGGCATTACAGAAAGTGCCATGTGAGCAAGGCGGTAATAGAGAACGAGTAGAATAGCTTTTAATAAAGAGTCCATTCCAAGTCTGTTTTCTCCTTCTTTCCTGCTGCTTAGCAACTTCTAACAATGCTTTTAAAATTGATGCGTTTCCTGTGACATGCCTGTAAAATAGAGGCAAGTGAGCAGACTAAGTGTCTTTAATGAGATAGATAGAAAAGGGATAGAGAAAAATCTTTGACAGTGCGGGATGGATTCTCCAAATAATCATGCTGGGAATGATCCTGGGTGCAGGACAGAAGTTCTGCTGGAAGAGAGCCAGCTTCTGCAACAACAACAAGTTATGCAAGTGTCTAATCTTGTGTTCCAGAAAATAACTGCATTCTAAAAATTCTGCCCTTCTCGGCATGCCCCCCAATACAGAGATATCAAAAAGGATGCTTTGATAGAGTCATTGCTGGAAAATCTGGTCTGTGATTAATCCAGTCACCACTGCATCACATACAGAAGTCAAGAACCTTGTTTGAAAAGAAAAGAAGAAAGTGATTCTTAGATTGCAGAATGCCGCTCACAGTACAGTCCTTGTTTATTCAACAGCCTTATGGACCCATCTGCGGGCATTGTGGGGAGGGTTAAAAAAGTGAAGTTGACAACTACAACTCCACAATGCGTGTGAGAAAGGGGTGAGCTTTGAACCCGGAGTCACAGCTGACATCTTGACTTTTCTGACCCTTCCTGCATGTGGCCCTGCAGAGGTGTGCGCGCGCACACACACAAGTATATAGATAGTCTCGTTTTTGCCTTCTGCGTTGCATGACCTCAACTGGCTGCTCTCTGTTCCTCCCAGGTAATGTTCACTGAGGAAGATGTGAAGTTCTATCTTGCAGAACTGGCGCTGGGACTTGGTCATTTGCATCGTCTGGGAATCGTGTACAGGGACCTGAAACCAGAGAAGTATGCATAGGCCAGAAGCTCATTTACTGGCTTCCTTCAGGATGTCTAACCGGGCGGTGAATGCACATTGGCCATTGGATGGGCCTGCTCAATGGACAGCTCATGGAGCCACTAACTCGTCCAAGCAACCTAGTTCTGTGGGGACTTTCAGGTTAGAGTAGCAATGCTGGTGGAATGCAATGCCATCCTATTACATGAGGATTGGGCAACCTGTGGCCTCATGTGGCCTCATCCAGCATCCCATTTATGGCCCTGCAGGACCCTGAGATTACACCCCTGTAATTTGGTTGCAAAATGCCCAATTTTGGCAATGCATTGTTGTTGCCTTTTTTCAAGAAGGAAAGGTGGGAATAGGAGAGGTAGGCCTAAGGGGGCTGAGTCACTCCTGTCCCCACCCATAGCTCCTCCAGAACATGAACAGTGACCCCAAAATGGGGAGATGGGGAGTTCAAGGTGCTTGGGGCGGTTTGCCTTTCAGAGACCTCCCAGTGCTGTTCTCATCTTCCACTTCTTTTGGTCTATGACTGTATATATTTTAATAACTTCTTTTGCTCGTCCAATTAAAGCAACCCCAACAAATGGTTGACCAGGTTCAAATCTACCCTCTGCTACAAAAAAAGGCTGAAATATTTTAACTCTGCCACTTCCAGTGATGTCATCACATTACTCTTGGGTCTCTGGGAGATGGCTGAGTGGTGGGCCCTGTCCTTTCAACCATGCCTCCCCTCCTCACATTATCTCATAGCCACTTCTTTTTAGCTCCACAGTTTGCCCAACCTGCCTCAGTCTGCCTGCTGCAAAACTTTATGGGATCGCCCCAGTCTGTGGTCCCACTGGAGAAAATACAAGTGAAATTCTCCATCCTGCAGACCAAGCCAGAACCTTTGGAAGAAAAGTGTTAGCTGCTGCACAATTCAGCTTTCCTGAAGCTTCTGCCCTCCAGCTGTGCTTCCCTCTTTCTCTGTAAAGATGCCTGACCAGATCATAACTATTGACAATTCCTCTTACTTGCTTACTCTACAGGTTAAGATTTTAAGTGTCCTTTTCCAGCATGCATCATGTTTCCTAATACTTAGGCAGAAACTTTATTTATTTGCTTGTTCAATGTATATCCCACCTTTCAGGTGCTAAAGGGAGCATACATAGCACTCCCTCCTCTCATCTGTCTTCGCGATAATATCTGGTGAGATAGGCTGGGACTGGCCCAAACCATCTAGGGTCCTTATGTGGCTGAAGAGGGACTTGAACCTGGGTGTCCCCATTCCTAGTCCAAGACCTGCACCACTGCACCACACTGGCTTTTGGACTGAGAGGCAGGCTCAAAGTCACACAGTGTGCCTCTGTGACTGTAAGGTGACTAGAACCCAGGTCTCCCCACTCCTAGTCCAACACTTTCACCATTGCGCCACCTTGGCTCTTGAGCTGAGAGAGACAGACTGGCCCAAAAGCCCCAGAGAGCTTCTGTGGCAGAGGGTAGATTTGAACCTGGTCAGCTATCTGTTGGGGTTGCTCTAGTCTGGGTTCCTAGACTGAACAGCAGGTTGATACCTTCAGTAGCCAATTGGAGATCCTTGCAAGTGAACTTGGAAAGTGTGGGTTCCCTTATGAGGGTTTTAAAAGATTAAGCTCAGCCTAGGGACATCGCTTGTCCCTAATCATTGTCTTCCAGGAATGCAGTTGCCTTCTGCTTTGGAAGCCAGTGTTTAGTTGCATTTAATTGCTGGTTATATTTGAGCTATTCTAGCTTTTTTGTTCCCTTACGTTGTTTTTTTCTTTCACAGTATACTCCTAGATGATGAAGGACATATCAAACTTACAGGTACGGCCTCTCCTGTTGCATTTCGAAGTTTCTTTTACTTGGTAAAAAACTATCTGTGTCTTTCTCCCTACCTTTCCTTTCTTTTATTTTCTGGTTCTCTTCATTCCCCGCCATCAATTTACCTTGTCCTTTCCCCAACCCTTGTCTCTTTTGTAGACTTTGGTTTAAGCAAAGAAGCCATTGATCATGAGAAGAAGGCATATTCTTTCTGTGGAACTGTGGAGTACATGGCACCAGAAGTAGTGAATCGCCAGGGCCACACCCAGAGCGCAGACTGGTGGTCATACGGAGTATTAATGGTACAGTTCCCTTTGTCAGTTTGTCATACCAACTAACTCAGATGCTCTCAGAGAGCTAGCAGAATCCATGTCTTTAATAAAATCCATCAGATGATAAGATAAAACAGAAATGGATTCACAGCAGGTTGAAGCTAAATGCCCACTGGCGTTGGATTGGAATTAGGAAGTCCTTCATGGGAAGACTGTCCTAGAGATGGGCCCTTGCCACTGAGGAGACCCTCTCTTGGATCATTGCTTGATGAGAAAAATATGCGAAGAAGGGTGTTCAAGGAAGGTGACCCAAACTAATTTGGTACAAACCCCAGGTTGGAAAACAGGTTGAAGTGGATCACAAGTAAATTGATTTTACCCCAAGAGTGGTAGAGTTGCATAATTCTAATCTTCTCAAGCACCAGCTGGTCAACAGTAGGAACATTCATCAGTGCCACAAGAGGCTTTTTTTCTGGAAAGACTACAGAGGCATTTAGTGCTTCCCAGAGCAGGCTGGTCAATCTTTAGTGGCTTGACAAATGGATAGTAGATTGAATCCAATTTTATCCTGTCACTGCTAATTAACATACCTTAGAAAACCTTTCTGAATGTTCTTTGGCAGTTAGTTGCTAGGCAAGCTGGAGCACATATTACCAAAAAAATGTCTGCTGTATGGCATGTAAAGATGTAATGGGGGCACAAAAATATTGTTTTTTTACTACATTGTCACTAACATTGTGTGGTTTTAGGATAACCTGCTTTGCTCTTGGCTTGTCCTGCTTCTGCAACTTCTATGCGTGTTGTTTCCAACTTCCTGGTAAATGATGGAGCTAAACACTTCTAGGCCAGGTGCAGGCATCCTGTGGCAAAGTCCAAAGCCGCCTCCTTGTTGGTCATCCTTCGTAGGGATGCTGGGAATTTTGGTTCAGTAATCCAGAGTGTTTTAACAAGAGACACGTATTTATGGTAATCCTGTATCAATTGTGTGGGTCATCTCTGCATTCAACATGAGGCTGTGGTGTTTATTGATTGCCACTCATGTTAAGCAGAGACACTTCAAGAGCCCTCAGGAAGACTGTCAGGCTCTAGATTAGTATTTCCTAACTTGGGAACTTCCAGATCTATGGAGTGATTCCTAGAATTGTCAACAATGGCCAGACTGGCTGGAGAATTCTAGGAATTAAAACCTACACATCTGGAAGTTCCCCAGTTAGGAAACACTGCCTCAACCAGCCCTGCAACCTGCAGTTCACTAGGAAATAATCTGGCTGTAATCCTGGTGCAGAGAGAAATGCCCCAGACTTTAAGATCAACTATTGAGGCCTTCCTCCAGGTCCCATCCCCAAAGGAGGTGAGGTGGACCTCTACAAGGGGGAGAGCTTTTTCTGTGGCGGGACACCATTTATGGAATTCCCTCCCCAGAGAGGCTCAACTGGTGCCCACACGACATTGTATTGGCTCCAAATGAAGAGCTTTCTATTTTCCCAGGGTTTTTAACTGGCTTTTAATTATATTTTAGTTCATTTTGTTTTAGTTTTTGAACACCTGCCTTGCAGCTGCTTAGTTTACACGATATTTTTATTTTGCATTTTATGGAGTAGGTTGCAACGCCAGCATCTTTGTGAGTATCTGCCAAGTAGGAGGAAGGGATAGCTCAGAACTTTAGCAGTGACAAAACTGCAGTCAAGCCCAAAACGTAATAACAGAGCCAAGAAAATAGCAATTGAAGGAGATACTAAGCAAGGCAGAGTTGTAGCAACTTCCATGTGAGTTTTGCCAAGGGTTTGCCATCACTGGCAGCTGCTGGATCCCAACATGCTACAGAGCTCCCCTAGAAGCAAGTAAGCCAAGGCTGAGCCTGCGAGAAAGAAGGAACATCAGCAATCTTCCCTGTCCAGGCACGGGTGCATGGGCATATTTTTCAGTGTGTTTTGTTGCAAACCGCCCAGAGCACTTTGGCTACTGGGCAGTTTAATTTTTAAATGAATAAATAACATAAAATACATTCCCCACAAGAACAAAGCATCAACCTTCTTTCCTGAATGGGAACACTAAATTCAGAGCATGGCTTCCAGTGCGTTGGACTGAGGAGACATTAGAACAGACCTGTGTAGTTACATGGAAGTCCTGAGCTGTCCCCAACAAGGCAGCTTCAGCAGGAGCATTGAAACCCCCTAGATGGTCCTCCTGGGATCCTCCACACCACACCTAAGACCACTGGAATCACCTCAAGCAGCATTTTGAGATCCTTTGGCTTTGTGGAAGCCGCCTGCAATGCTAGCAGGGATGGTCATTAGCTGAATAAGTGCTGCCCTCTTGTGGCGATTATCTGCAAAGGTGGCCTGGCTTGAAACCACAAATACTGTCCCTGTTTCGTAGCACCATGTAGGTAAAGGTAAAGGTTTCCCTTGACATGAAGTCCAGTCGTGTCCGACTCTAGGGGGCGGTGCTCATCTCCGTTTCAAAGCCGAAGAGCCGGCGTTTGTTCGTAGACACTTACATGGTCATGTGGCCGGCATGACTACACAGAACGCCGTTACCTGCCCGCCGAAGCGGTGCCTATTAATCTACTCACATTTGCATGTTTTAAAACTGCTAGGTTGGCAGGATCTGGGACTAGCGACGGGAGCCCGTCACGCGAATTCGAACCGCCAACCTTCTGATTGGCAAGCTCAGCAGCTCAGTGGTTTAACCCGCAGTGCCACCGCGTCCCAATGTATTTGGTGTAAACTCTTGAGGAGAAGCTCCTTAGTAAATGGGCCTTGCGTTACCTTTAGTTGGTTGACTGGAAGAGCCAACAGCAGGGGCTGTTCTTCATGTGCAGCTGCCCCTTTGTGCATGGAAAGTCCAGTCTTCAGCACCTCTTAGAAGAACAAGAGAAGGGAAGTGAAGTACAGCTGTTTCTTGTGGCCATTCCCCCAAATGAGAGTGGTAGCAGCAAGAAATATCTGCCTGCTCCCAGGCTTGGTGGATGTTGTCCTGTCCTTGCAACTGCCTCCCTGTTTTGTTCTCCACCCAGGCAGGAAACTAATAAACAGAATCCTTCTCTCTGCCCTCTCTTTCCCAGAGACAGGGTGCCAGCTCTTGAAGGGAGGCCAGGCCACTACACAGACGCCACAAGGATTCCAGGAATGCCTCTTTATTGTTGCTGGGTGGAAGAACAGGATCTTGAAAGCCTATCCAAGTTTCTCTCTCTCCCTTCTTATACTAAACAGAATCAAGGGCTGGTTGTTTTGAATTTCTTTCTCACATTTGCTGCAATCTCTGGACCGTGTAATTGTGTCTCAAGTCCCTCCTTTGTGGCTCATTCCTTTCTTCCCCGAGGTCAGCTCTAAATTCTTTTACCCAGGGAAAGGACGAGACATGCCCTTCATGCACCCGTGCCCGGACAGCAAGAATTGCTGATGTTCCTTCTTTCACACAGGCTGAGGCTTGGCTTGCTTGCTTCTCAGGGAGCTCTGAAGTGTGTTGGGCTCCAGCAGCTGCCAGTAATGGCAAACTCTTGGCATAGCTCACATGGAAGTTGCTACAACTCCACCTTGCTTAGTATCTCCTACATTTGCTTTTTTTCTTGGCTCCGTTATTACATTTTTTTGCTTGACTGCAGTTTTGTCACTGATAAAGTTCTGGGCTATCCCTTCCTTCTGCTTGGCAGATACTCACAAAGGAGCTGGTGTCGCAACAGCATGATGAGTTTTAAGTTGCTTTTCTTTTTTTAAGAAGAAAAACCTTCATTTTTCTCCTGCCATTTGAGGCCTTCTTGGCTAACCTCTTCCTTCCTAACCTTGCAGCAGGGATGCTCTGAGAAATCCAAGGAGGGCCATTCATGAAAATCCTGCAAACAGAATTAGGGTTAGAAGCCTAACTATTTTAAGGAGGCTGGTGCCTGATGCAAATGTACCAATGGTGAAGAGAGGCAGTGGTCTGCTTTTGTCCTGACCAATAAGAAGCATCCTTCCCATCTAGCTAGCCAAGGTGAATGCAAATGCTGAAGTTGCTTTGACTCTGTTGCTTCCTTCGGTGGCAAAAGCAACCTTGGATGTGAAAGTAAAAAAAAAAAAAAAAACAAATAAAATAACAATAGTGAGTGCTGTTGATGGAATTCCCTGGCTCTTGTGTGTTGACTTCTTTGTATGTTGTTCATTTCAGTTTGAGATGCTGACAGGGGCCTTGCCGTTCCAAGGAAAGGACAGGAAGGAAACAATGACCCTCATTCTTAAGTGAGTCTGGTGGTCTCTCCACATGCAGACCCTGGAGAGGGTTTGCCTCAGGTTGACTCCTGGTTGGTAAATAGCTTTGGAAAGTGTCTCTTTGGAAAGAAATGGAAGCACATGAGGTTATCTGATGCTTTATGCCAGTGTTTCTCAACCTTGGCAACTTTAAGCTGTGTGGACTTCAACTCCCAGAATTCCACAGCCAGCATGCACTGGCTAGGGAAATCTGGGAGTTGAAGTCCACACAGCTTAAAGTTGCCAAGGTTGAGAAACACTGCTTTATGCACTTACACTGATTTTGTTGTCCCTCTGAGCTTTAGTATATTTTATGATCTATATAGAGCAGCCTTACTCAACCTTCTGACCCTGGAGGCATCCTTGAAATATTTTTCAGGCCTCAGGGAACCCCTGCACATTCAGGCTCAAAAATAGGCCAGAAGTTACAAAATATGTTTGTTTCATGGGTAGGCCTCTATATATCATGAACAGTGTCCTTAAACTGAAAATAAAGAATGAAACTTACCTCCTTAATGTGAAGTTGCCCAAATTTGAAATATTTTTTAAAATAAATCATGATCTCCCAGGGAACCCCTAGTGACCTCTCATGGAACCCTACGGAACGCTGGTTGTGAGACCCTGATATAGTTAAAAGAAAACGTTGCTAACCATCCTGACTGGTGTTGAAACACGGAAAGGAGGGGTTTGAAATGTTTGCTTTAAAAGAAGCCAATATGATCCCCGTGTCCCTCCCATCGAACGATTGACTGCCAACCCCATGGCCACAAAATGGTGAATTCATCCCAGTTGTACTGATCTGCTGCTCTTTAAATACGTTGAATCTCAGCTCTCATAACAGAGAGGTTTGACATATGTAGAACAGCTAGAATCCTCTCTGGCCGCACAGCAACATGGGAGAGGCATAGGCATCATGGTGTTTATGGATGCCAATGTGCCTTGGCATCTGTGAGACTCTCTGCTGTTTGTTTATTGAGTGCAGTAATACAACAAAACACCTCCAGCATCATCTTTGTTTCTGAGAATGTGCTGGATCCCACAGACTATATTGACATTCTTAGAAGGTAATATTGAAGGGTGGCCTCAGCCCAGTGCTTGGGGGGGGGGGGTTGTGGGGGGGGGAGGAGAAAAAAAGTTGAGGTGGATTGATAGAAACCATCCTGGAGTTGCTAGAGAAGATGATGGGGAGCATCCCTACCAGTTTTTCTTTTGTATATATATGTTTTATAACTTGATGCCCCCAACTATGAGAGCCATTAGGTGAATAGGCAACTCCCCACCTGAGGTTAGTTTTTTTTGGGCAAGCACCAAAGACATGCTTTCAGAATTCCCAATGGGCCCAAAAGGTTGCCTGTCTCTGATATGGGTGGAAAACGTCACTTGATTGAGAGAGGAATTTGTTCCAGGGACTACAAATGGTGGGCCCTGCTTTGCCTTTCTTAAAAGCCAGGCCTTTGAGGGGCATCATTTGGAGCCTCTTGGCTACTTCAACAGCACTGGTCTGTGCCATGTTTTCCCCTTTGATCCTCAAAGCAAGAGAGGTCACTGGCACGTTGGAAAATGGAGGTGCTGCAAGTTTGTTTGTTTGTTTGGCTGTTACTTTGTTGACTCATGTCTGGTTGCACACTTCTGTGTATATTTATGTATATATCTTTTCATTTAGAGCAAAGCTGGGCATGCCCCAATTTCTAAGCTGTGAAGCCCAAAGCCTTCTGCGAGCCCTTTTCAAGAGGAACCCAGTCAACAGGTTAGGTAAGACATTTGTGCTAGCTTTGCATCTGAGTGTACCTACAACATGACCACCTGTGCAGCAGTGGAGTCAGGTGCCCCTGATGGGTCTTTTAGCAGGTTTTCTGCATAGCACAACACTCCTAAAGCTCGTCTAAACTAAAAACAGTCAAAATGCTGAATCCCAGCAACCAAACAAATAGGGTTCTGCTGCTGGGGTGGAGAGGCATGTGTTTCCCTGTACATATGCGTAAGCCTGAACGCACTAGCCCTGTGTTGTGTGTAGAACTTGTCAGAAAGAGTGCACCTTACCTTGCAGGATCTGGTCCAGATGGTGTTGAAGAGATAAAGCGCCACCCTTTCTACTCCACCATTGACTGGAATGTGAGTATTTGGCTTCTTTTTCTTCTGTTTCTTGCTTCGTTTGGTAAGATCTTAAAATTCAGGTTTTGACAACAGGACGATGTATAGATTTGGCTTGTTGATAGAGCAAACCATGATAGAAGCAATTCTGAATATGCTGGCCATTTCAGGGAACTATAGGCCTGAGCTCAGAATACATGAATTTCCGTGGCTTTCCATACTTTTGCAGGCAGCTCCCAGCTTGGTGTCTTCTGATATCAAACTGATACCACCCAAATACTTGGGCATCATTTCCTTGAAGAACTGAACCTGTGGCTGAACTATTTTCTGCTTTTCCCTCTTTGGCACTCTTGGTGCATCTAGACCCTGACCTAATCCTCCTATTTCTGCATGATTTTTCATCCTCCAGAAGCTTTTCCGTCGAGAAATCAAGCCACCGTTCAAACCTGCTGTGGGCCGGCCAGATGATACCTTTTATTTTGACAAAGAATTTACCTCCCGCACACCCAAAGGTTCGTGTTTGGCTTTTAATAACCATAAGGCAGTGTGTGTATGTACCTGGATTCAGTCTTGGTCTATGGACATCATCTTTGGACATCTAGTTCCTAGGACATAGAAATAGCCCTTACCTCCATTTTTAAATCATTTCATTCAGACCCATGGAGAATCAGATTCTTGCCTGAAATGAACTTGTTCTTTTGCACATTTTTTCTGGGAGCTTTGCTCATGGTTTTTGTTACTTACATTAGGTCCAGCAGCCTGAGTTGGGATCCTGAACAGTCTCCCAATATAGAGAAAAGGTCTCTGTATCAGAAAAAGAGCATCTCATAAAATAAATATAGTAAGATGCATCAGGATTCTCCACATGATTCTTTCCTGTCTACATAGCTCAGATGAGCATTTCATGTTCCCACAGTTAATGGAATTGAAGAAATAGATGTGGAATACTTATGGCTCTCCAGATACTGGACTCTCACCTTCAAGCCAGCTTTGGCAGTGGTCAAGGGAAAGGGAGTTGGTCCAACAACACCAGGTTCCTCATCCTGGTCTTTGTCTCTCACTATTAGAGCTGGCTAGTGCAGTGTTTTTCAAACTTGGCAACTTTAAGATGTGTGGACCTCAACTCCCAGAATTCCCCAGCCAGCAGGCTTGAAGTCCACACACCTTAAAGTTGCCAAGTTTGAAAAACACTGGGCTAACATGTCTTGTCATGGCTCTGTCTTGAACTTTGGGGGAAGGGATAACTAATGGTCAATTCCTGACATGCCACTGTTTCAGTGAGTTGAGTTCTACTCTTTTCTGCCTTTTTTGTTCCAGATTCCCCTGGAATTCCACCTAGTGCGGGGGCCCATCAGCTCTTCCGAGGATTCAGTTTTGTGGCCACTGGATTGATAGAGGATGAGAAAGCTAAATCCCCACCTATACCTTTGCATTCTGTAGTTCAGGTAAGAAAACCTGGAGTTCCTGAAAAACACTTCAAAAGCTGCTGGGCTATCCCTGGAATCCGGGGCGGGGTGCGTGTCTGGTTATTTCCAAATCAAGCAACAATTCATATGCAGTCTAAAAGCCACATGAAAGTTGTCTCTTAACTTAGCAAGCGTGCATACACAAACTTATCGTCGCCAATTTATGAAAGATGATTTGCATCCATTCTATGTAAACTCTGTGAATTTCAACACACTATTTGCCTCTGATGAATCTACCCTGCTCCAAAGCTGCTATTTGTCCTGGGAAGTTTAGTGTCAATTTAGGTTAGTGAGGAGGGGAATTTTAATTGGGAAAGCACTCTGGAAAAACTGTATGAAAACAGTGTATACACAACCTCACCTGGATTTCTCCATCCTGGTTCAGCTTCAGCCACAGAGAGACTTTCATAAACTTTGTGTATAGTCTAGCAAACCTGAGTTTTCCTTATTGTCTTTCCTTGTAGCAGCTGCATGGGAAGAATCTCCAGTTTAACGATGGTTATTTGGTAAAAGAAGCCATTGGTGTGGGCTCTTATTCTGTGTGCAAGCGCTGTGTTCACAAGGCAACCAGCACAGAATACGCAGTCAAGGTAAGAGCTTTCTCTTTTGTCAAGGCTAGGAACAGTGAAATCTTCTAAAATGTCACAATTAGTTTAAAAGTGATCCTTCCTTGTACATAAAATGAAGGGGAGCAAAGTTGGGATTGTGTGCACAGGAAAGTCTTAGCCTCGTGTCACTGAATCTGGGTGCTCCAACTGTATCTGCCGATCGTGGGTGTGAACTGATGTAACCCAGGAGTTGAATGAACTGAAAAGTCCCTTATTTCATACCTCACCACTGCCACGTGCCAACTGCACAGGCATCTCGGGTGGGGTGGTAGATCATAATGTGCGCATCAGTGTGCAGATGATGTTTTACATGCTTGCATCACACAGTCTTTCCGATATTTCCAGGAATTTTTAAAAAATTGTAGAGTTTTTAGAATTTCGTTCTTTTCGTTCTGCATTTATTGCTCTTTTTATTGGTGCTGCTGATTTTTATATTGGTGCTGCTGATCGATGCTGCCTAATTTTATAAATTAATTGATTTTATAAATTAATTGATTTTATAAATTAATTAATTTTATAAATTAATACTTTATAGTAGGCTTTGATTGCTTTGTGCGTGCCTCAAGACTATGATTATTGGATGGTCTAGAAGTACAGTGAATAATTAAGAAATAAAACCTTGCAGGATTATTGGAGAGATCACAATTAAATACATAGGTTGTGTTTTCAACTTTCAAACATCATCTAAATCCTAAACGTTGCTGTTGCTTTGTAGTAAGAAAGCCTATACTTCTTGCAGGTTATTGACAAGAGTAAGCGAGACCCCTCGGAGGAAATTGAGATACTCCTACGGTACGGACAGCACCCAAACATCATCACACTGAAGGATGTGAGTGTCATAGCAGAGTCGAGCTGATCAGTGTCCTATGCTCGTGGGGAAAAAGCAGTTGGAATACAAGAATTTGTTCACTCATGATTGGGGCAGGACAGCAGATCAGAATATTTGTAGTTCATCAGAGAAAAGTGTAAACCTGTGGATAAACATCTCTCGGCTCTCTTTCTCACTGCCACATCAGATCCATTCACAGCTATGGACTCTGCAGGTTAGCGGCCTTGCAGGATTCATAGAAGATACCACGCTTTTTGCTGTATTCCGAGGCAGTTCTGCATTCCTTCCTGGTGCTTGCAGCGGAGCCTCCTCTTGGCAGGGGGTGTGTGGTGGAAGTAGAAGAGAGCAAAAAGCAAGCAGGAGTTACGGTGAAAGAGTTGGCCCTTCGTATATGGCGCCCTAAAAAAGTGTAGTCCACCACACTTCTGCTGGCATGCATGTCAATTCTGATTCAGCATCGTATTGCTAGACCAGCCTTTCTCAACCTTTTGACCCTGGAGGAGCCCTTGAAATATTTTCCAGGCCTCGGGGAGGCTCTGCACATTCAGACTCAAATAGAGGCCAGAAGTTACAACATTATTATATTTGTTTCATGCGTAGGCCTGTATGTATGCATTAACAGTGTTCTTAAACTGAAAACAAAGAATGAAACTGACCTCTTTAATGTGAAGTTGCCTGAATTTGAAATGATTTTTTAAATAAATTGGGATCTCCCAGGGAACCCCTCGTGACCTCTCGCGGAACCCCAGGGTGCCACAGAACCCTGGTTGAGAAACCCGGTGCTAGAGAGAGAGGCAGGCAGCTCTTTCTTTGCCTAGACATCATACATGCCAGCCCCAAGGTTGCTGAGATGCTGTTCCTGGCATTGTAGAGCAAATTTATATCACTGTGCAGAATTGCATCCTGTGCAATTTCTGGGCCTCAGGTTGGATATGTATGGAGTTGGTAGACTGGTTTGGGGAAAGAAGCAAAATCATTTTTCTCAGACCTGCTCAGAAATATCCATTTGGCAGGTGTACGATGATGGCAAACACGTTTACCTGGTGACTGAGCTAATGAGAGGTGGGGAGCTGCTGGACAGGATTCTCAAGCAGAAGTGTTTTTCAGAAAGAGAAGCAAGCTCTGTCCTACACACGATCTGCAAGACCGTGGAATATCTTCACTCCCAAGGGGTGAGTAGGAGATGCTGGCAAGAACCCCACCCCGTTCCCGATGCCTCTCGAGGGAAAGAGGCAGGGGTGTCCACAGGGTACAGTCACAGAGTCAAGATGGCGGTTGCAATGGTGTGATCAAGGCTCCGCCTGTTTTTCATGTGTCTCAAACTTTTATGTGCATGACACGTTTTAATTTGTTCTGCAAATAAAAATAACCTGGCTTGCTTATATATAATTAAATGCAGCACAAGAGGAGTGTGTGAAAAGCAAAAACCAGGAAATGTCAGGGTAAATCCATTAGGGTTAGAGTGAAACTTTTTTAAAAAATCAGGACAAATAAAGAAAAGTATCATCAGGCTGTGGAAGAAGTACAAGGGAAATGTCAGAGGAGCTTCACCAGGAGAGATGGGTATCAAGTATTCGGCAGATGTCAGTACCTGCTGCCCTGAATTTGAAGGAGGTCACGCATGCCTGCCTTAAAGCCATGGCTTCTGCTTTGTCTTGGTTATAAATTCAGTTGTCACATGAGATGTGACACGTACAAACCAGAGACGGGGATTATTTCCCTGTGGTGGCACCAAATCTCTAGAACGTCCTTGCGGTGGAAATCTGTGGGTTTAGCCTGGTGTTCATTTTAGCCTGCATTGCAAAGTTATTTTAACAAGCCTTTTCTCTTTAATTATCAGTATATTGTGGCTTCTATTTTATTGTGACCTGTTTTCTACTTTTTGTTTTTAGTTTTGTAATCCTTATTAGGGGTTCTGTAACCCAAAAAGCAGGAAATAAATAAATAAATTGCAGTTGTATCAGGATGAATTGTATCAGAATGAAGTTGTTAAAGCACTTGCCTGTAAATTGGAAGGAAGCAGAAGTAAACTCATGACCTGCAATTTCCACTTTTGCTTTGCAGGTGGTCCATAGAGACTTGAAACCCAGCAACATCCTCTATGTAGATGAGTCCGGCAATCCTGAGTCTATTCGTATCTGTGACTTTGGATTTGCCAAGCAACTGAGGGCAGACAATGGGCTCCTCATGACCCCTTGCTATACTGCTAACTTCGTTGCTCCAGAGGTAAGCAGCTCATAATCCTGAATCTGTTGGGTTCGAATTCCCACATAAAACATACTTGTTCTACTAATGTCATCCATTTCAGGAACATGCAGATTTCCCCCAGATCTTATCAGCATGTTTGGGTTTGGAGATACAGGCCAACATAGAAACTGGGTCTTTTCTCCTGTGATTGTTCTTGACAGGATATGAATTTTGGTAACTATCTGTGGTGGAGTTCAGAGCTGGTACTCCCTCCCAAGAGGGAGGGAGCACATTCCAGAGAGATAAAAGATTGCTCAATCCAGGTTCTGCTGGTGGGAAAGTTAAGAGGTTCAAGGTAACCACCTTAGAGCCATTGCTGAATGTTTACCTATAGGTCAGTTAGAGTACCTTTAGTCTGGCAAGATTCTGTTTAATGGCAAGAGCAATAAAGTACTAGAGTTGGAACTTTGGCTCAGCATGGTTCTTCTCCTGTTTCCTTGACACTATCACAAATTTTGATGGCTTCCTTTCAGTAGCATTCCAAATGCTACCTGTGTTTTAGCTGATAAGCCTGGGGGAACCCTTATGTCCTTTTTGAACTAGTCTTAGCCTCCATCAAGCAGACTCCCTCTAGATTGTTTGGGAGGATTACAACATGACCATTCTGTACTGGATGGGATGTAATCCATATATCCTGAGAAGAGTAAGTGGGAGAATGCTGACTTAGACAAAGGGGAGATGTGATGCTAGGAGGCAAGAATGGGATGTTCTGCAGTTGCAAGGAGGACATTTTTGTATGGAGTGAAACATCTCCCTTTTAAACTAGAAAAAGAAAGCTAGGAATCCTCGGTGTTGCAAGCTGAATTCATCTGGAAGATCCACCATGGGGAAGGCTGTATATAGAGAATGTAGTTCTCCTTGCTTAGAAACTATTCATAGTTCAGATTGCTAATTAGGCCAATTGCTTTCTTGTAACTACACAGTATTTAAAACATCCTTTGTTTAATAGGTCTCTCGGTGTTCTGGCCAGCACAGCCAATGGCTGGAAATTATTGGAATTGACTGACTTTTTTTAAATGTCACAAATAGGAAAAGGTAAGAGGATAAGAAAAGGTAGAGGAGACCAACAAGTTACTGGTCATCTTCAAATCAGGACATGCAGGAGTGTTAAGAGAGGAGAAATTCAAAACTGAGCTGCTTCCTGCCTCTTGGTCTTCTGCAGATATTTGAATTGCTGGAGATGTCATCCATGCCTCTACTTTTACTACTTCTCTTTTTTCAGAGCCAAGAAAATTACAGGGAGAACTACTTTTCAATGTTTTCCCCATTCTTCCTAGGGTCGATAATTATATCTCCATGTTTTCTTGTTCTTATTTAGGTTTTGAAACGTCAAGGCTATGATGAGGCCTGTGATATCTGGAGCTTAGGAATTCTTCTCTACACAATGCTAGCAGGGTAAGAGGCTGTATTGTGTTTTGCTTGGAGAACAATAGTTTCAGCTGTATTTATTTATTATATTTTCATTCCACCCACCCCAAAGAATGTTGGAGAGAGAGGTGGGTCCTCTACCTCTGCTTTTTTTCCTCATAGTAGTTCTGTGAGGTAGGACAGGGTGAGAGATTGTGCGTTATGAGTCATGGTCTAGTATACAATGTGAACCCAGCAAGCCATGCTTAGCACAGTGTGTGTGAACACAATTGACAGGTATGACTAGCTTGAGATTGCTTAGTAAATCTCCTCTTTGAGCAAGGGATTAGAACCTGCCTCCTCTTCAGCAGCTTTCTTAACTTGGGGTAGGCAACTTAGAGCTGAATATTTGCTATACTACAACTCACAGCATACCCAGCCAATGTGGTCAATGGCAAGGGATGCTGGGAGCTGTAGTTCATCAATATTCACTAGGTGGCCATCCCTGGTGTAACCACTACATCAGATGAGATTCTTAATACATTCTGATAGACCATACTAGTTTCAGTCATTTTTATTTTTCAGTGTGCCTAAAGATTAAAAAAAACAAAACCTGGAACAAGACATGTACAGTATTTCCTTTACTTGTGATAGATGGGATATGTGACTGGATTCCCTCATATATGTAGGAAGGTACTTCTGTTTAAGAGAGTACTTAGTATCTGCTGTATTCAACAGTGATAATAAACTTCTTTCAGGAGCACCTTTTTGATGATTTACTGGATTAAAACTTGTAAACTGTTGGAAAAAAAATAAATCAATAAAGTTCTTACTCAGTCCCAGTTGGGCTAGAGATAGATGCCTGTTAAAGCAGAAGTCTTCATCAAGCAAGATGATTCAATTAAAAGCAAGCAAGGGAGAATGAGTCTGATCTCAGAGTGAGTACCAAGGAACACACATTTCCCTCCTAGAGAGCATCCAGGGACCCCCAGATTAAGAGTAGGAGTAATTCTTTGTAAATACGTAATGTATGCTCAAAAATAATCAGAAAAGTAGTTTAATAAGCACTTGACAAACAAGCAAAAGGAAAGGCAAAGAAAGTGAAAAAAGGATAATCTAAAATTAAAATTAGACAATAAGCAGCTATAAATAAAAATGATTGCCACACCTGATAGCAAATATATTAACTGATTAAAAAATCGAAGCTAGGTCTCCTTATAGTAATTGTGATCAAATGAGACTTTGCAACCCTTCTTGAAGTTTCAAGTGACCAGTCTCTTTGGAGAAAGATTATATTCCCCTTTTCTGACCCTGTGGATAGTTAATTGGTGGAGGTGTTAATAGGTAGAGGAGCCAGGTGTGGTAGAATGGGCATCCCCCACCCTGATCAAGCCCAGAGATGTTCTTGTAAACAATTTTTTAAAAGTTAAATTTCATGGGATTTTAATGTTCCGCTTGTAGTCTAGCAAAGCTCTGAGGCAAGAAAATCAGATTCTTGTAAGATTTGGTGATGATCTGCAATTTTAGCTTATATTGGTCCCTCAACTAGGAACCATTCCCAGGACCTTCGTGGACCAACAATCCTCCTCCTCCTCCTCTTCCTCCTCCAGGTCGCAGGTTCTTTTATACATACATGCATACAAAACTTTATTTTAAAAAATTAAGAAAGAAGATTAAACTACAGTAATAGGAACTAATATAGAGTCAGAAAAAGTAAAAAAAAAGAGATCAGGGAAAGAGCTAAAAGTGCAAAAGCAAAGAAAGAAAAAAGATACAAAGAAGTAGCTTCCGATCTTCTTTACAGCAGTTATAAGTACAATTATAAATTTACCTCTAGCTGTAGAACATAACTCTATTTTTTCTGTAATTTACTCTTTCTAATCATCAAAACCATAAATCATAAATTCATTTTTTTTCTGTTTCCCACAAAAAGCCTGTAAGGGGTTTCCAGTCAGCAACAGATTGCAGGTTCTTATAGAGGAAATTAAAAGCTAAAACCATTAGCTACACTGTTTAAATACAAGGTGCTGAATTAAAAGAGCAGGGAGGGACAGAGAATAACCAATCAGCATTCCTCAAAGCGCTCATTGTTTATGACTCGATGAAGCTGAGGGAAGAAAAAGATACTCACCTGTACTTAGAAGACCATAAAGTGGATGCCATTACTGGAACATGGCTCTGTCACTAGAAAGTCCTTTTCTACTAATGGCCTGTCTTGCCTCTTTGGCTGTGGCACTTGGGGTAGGATCTCTGAAGATCTTAAATCCAGCAGATCTGTATGCAGAGGAGATGATTGGTGGGATAATTCACCTTGAATTTTCTTACCAATAGGTTCTTTGGGATTTTCATCTCTAAATATTTTTAGTATTTTGTTCTTCTGTAATCCTTGGGTTTTCTTTGGGCCTGTTTTCAATACTTTTGTGTGAATCATGGTTACATACTAGAATTCAGGATTAGTTTGTTCACAACATGTTTTCTTAGCCTAAATATTATATGTAACTGAAATGTTGCATATTTGTCGTCATGATTTTGTTACATTACTTAATTGTCTTTTTCATTGTTAAGGAACATAATATATTTACCATACCTGATTGGAACATTGCACTTTCCATTTTTATTGAAGGAAAACGTATTTGATTGTTGAACGCCGCCCAGAATCAACTTCTTGTGAGATGGGCGGCTATACAAATTGGATAAATAAATAGGTGGAGTGTAAATATTAAACAAATGACAAAGAAACAGGGCCCTAATGCAGTCATGTCACATACTGTATTACACTTTCTGCCAACTTTGATGGTGATTTGATGGCAGGGAAAGATTTTCATTAACTTCTAAGTAGGTATTGATATTGAGTCAAGAGCAGTGTACAGACTAAGAATTTTGGGAAACTACCATTTCTTCCTTGGTTATGATTCTGATTTGTTAACAGAGTTTTTCCTTTACCCATAAAACTGAACAAACCGTGCACAATGTTGTCAGGGTTTGTTTAGTTGCTTCCAAATCAAGAGGAGCAACCGAAAAGTGTAAACTGACTCAGGGTTGGCTTTCGTTGAAGTGTAGAGGATTGATGCCATGGGACTGACGAACCCACAGTGGTTCTCCTGGATCCCCAGGCAGAAATCTTTTCCGTTCCCTGCTCCCTGATCTTTTTAATCTGGAGATTGAACCTTCAGAGCATATGCCCTGCTGCTGAGGACTTTGGTATTATTAAGCCATGGTTTTCTTAAGTTTGTTTTGCTGAATATCTCAGAATTACTGGGTTCACATCACTTATGGGTGTCAGTCATGTCCTATGTGCCATAGTAGTTAGAGTCAACAAGAACACACAGTGGTTTTTGGAAGGGTTGACTTAACATGTTGTGGAAACTAACTTATAATGCAGAAGTTAGTTCACGCAACATGTTAAGCCTATCCCTCCCATCAGTGAGCAAAGAATCGATTCACCTGGAATTGTATTCTGAATCACATCCTCCCCCCAACAAAGAAATGTCTTTTTGTTCTGCTTAAAATGCATTTGAAGCCCCTCTCTCCTTCTCAGGCAAAATTCTCCATAAGTTGGCTATTGGTAAAACCCATCCAGGCTCATTATAATATTTCTTAAGAATTAGAAAATTGTTATAATCTCCAAACTGCTATAGGCATTTATTAGTCGTCACTGTTAAACTGGAGGACTGTAACAAACCTGAAGGTCGAGCCGGCCAATTTTTTGCCCCACAGCAAATCTTCCATTCCCAACCAATCATTAACAGACTAGACCGTATGATTCAACTCTACAATAGGGCACGGTGACTTATTACACGCTCATAATTATAATGAATTATGAAATCTTCCAGTTCAGAGTCTGTCTCTGTTTGTCTCCTGAGAATCCCGCCTTCTGCTGAGAACGTGTGTGGATCTCTGTGATTTTAAAGAATAACCAGTGCAGAGAAAACCTTACAGCAAAACTAGTTTGTGCTTAAACCTCTACCTGGTGTTAAATGGGTTTCCGGGGAACTGGGGGTGGTGGTGGTGGAGGATCTCCCTCCTTTGCACTCCTTCTGTCTTCTTCACCCATGTCTACTCTCACCCGCTGCTTTGTGTGTTCTGTTTTGTTCCTCTCTTCCATCTGATATTATGGCATTGCATGTATTAAATATGTGGTCGTTGTCACTCTCCGCCCCCCTTTTGCAGGTATACTCCATTTGCAAATGGGCCCGGTGATACCCCTGAAGAGATCCTTACTCGGATAGGCGGCGGAAAGTTTTCCCTCAAAGGAGGAAATTGGAACACTGTTTCTGATGCGGCCAAAGTAAGGTTTAGCGTTTTAAGCTCAGGGAGTGACAAAGCAGCTTCCAGCTTCAGTCATAAGTCCACGAGAGCCCTCGGGCTTGGAACTACAGCTTATCTCCTCCAGCTTTCTGTTCATCCTGTGGCTGGCCAGGTACCTCCAGAAGTGCCACCACACCCTCCTGCCTATGCTCCTAATGATGAGCCCTGATACTGAGGAGTAATTTTTAGCCATCATGATCAGGAGCCTTTGGTAACCTCATCCTCCAGGAATGTTAAAGCTGCCCAATTTGGCAGCTTTTACTCCATCCTGTGATAACCAATCCCATGGTTTAAGTTATGCACTATATAACAAAACAAGCTGTTTATCTGTCCCAATTCTCCCACAATTCAGTTTCATTGAATGAGTGTAATTTTAGGACAGAAGGAACAGGGAGGTTTTAAAAAAAAAATCTTCCAGCCTGCTTTATACACACCATGTATCTTTTTATATACCTCTGTTGTTTACCCCCAAACTCACATAGGCACCCAATTTTTCCTTGAGTTAGAAAGCCAGAGACATTGGCTCTGTTGGGACAACCCGATGGACCAATCTGCTCCTCCTAGAACAGTGTTTCTCAACCTTGGCAACTTTAAGATGTATGGGCTTCTACTCCCAGAGTTCCCCAGCCAGCCATGTTGAAGCCCACACATCTTAAAGTTGCCAAGGTTGAGAAACACTGTCCTAGAACAATTAATTCAGCTCCCTGATTTGCCAGCGCATGATCACAAATGGCCCAGTCAGAATTCTTTTTCAAGTCCTAGCAGCTGCTCCGAAGTAAAGAAGAACAAGCCAGGGATTAGGTTCAGACACACTGCCCAAATGTGGCCTAAGTCTTCAGTCACATTGGAAGGAAGGAAGTTACTCTTGGCTAACTAGGTATGGTTGCTCTCAGATAAGACAAACTGGAAGCAACTTCCAAATGAATTAAGAAACAGGATTGTCTTTGGGGTAGCCAAGAAACCTGCAGAGGGAAAAAGGATATTCAGCAGCTTTGTTTTCTGAATGCTTATTGCAGGATTTAGTATCCAAGATGCTCCATGTTGATCCACATCAGCGCTTGACTGCCAAACAGGTACTCCAACACCTGTGGATAACCCAGAAGGACAAGTTGCCTCAGAGCCAATTAAGCCACCAGGATGTACAGCTTGTAAAGGTATGGGGTGGAAGAGAGTTGTGTGTTTCCTGCCCTGTTCTATCACACTTAATGTATTGGCTATGAAAAGATCTGTTCTGTTCTCCCATCCAGTACCTATCCAGACACAAAGCAATGACTGTACAGGTGTGTAGAGAAAATCTTCCTTGTGAGGACCCTCCATTCCTGATCTCAGAAGGAATCCATAGCATATCAAGGCATAAATGCTTTGCCATAATGGCCCTAATTTTCTCTCAATATCCTTGGGTCAGTGAGGAAAGACAAAGAGAAGCCATATGGGAGAGGGAGGTTGGCATAGCTCAGATTACATGTGGGAAAGCCATGTTCTGTCTGTGGCATCTCATGTTTAAAAAACAAAACAAAACAGCTGCTGCCAAAGTAGACAATACTAGTCTGGATGAAGAAGTCCTTTGAAGTTGGCACTTCTGTGTTCCTGTACCCTATTGTTTAAAAAAACAGTCATGAAAACATACTAGAGTAAACCCAGCAGAGGAATAGGATTATCAAGCCTCTCTCTCTCTCTCTCTCTCTCTCTCACTCACTCACTCACTCACTCACTCACTCCCTGTCATATATGTGTGCACCTACGCATGATGGAAAACTCCTGGGAAGTCATTCTTCAGGTACTTGGGCCAGTCACATACACTCAGCCCTAGGAAGGAGGCAGTGGCAAACCACTTCTGGAAGACTTGCCAAGAAAACTGCAGGGACTTGTCCAGGCAGTGGCCAGGAGTTAAGACTGACTTGAAGGCACCAAAAAAAAAAAGGCTGCACTCCTTTGAGGAACACTGGCCATTACATTTCTTTAAGAACAAGTCAGGGCTGTTTCACACAGTAAATGGTTTTACTGCCCCACATACATTCAGTGGGGGAACTGCAGTTAGTTGTGACTCCCAGAGGAGTGGACTTGATTACTGCAAGGATGTCTGCAAACATTCTGGCCCCATTCCTATGTTTTTTACCAGTATTTGCTTGAAAAACCCAGTGCACAAGTGATCTCTGCTTCTTTCAAGATCTTGATTTGTTCCCTTAAGCAGGCTTAGGAGCATTTTTCCTCAGTTGAGGTTCAGCACTGGTAAAATTGCTCATCCTGGGCAGTGAGATTCCTATGGCTAGCAAAACAGATAATGTACTACCTTGGACATTAATAAGAGCCTTGGAATAGCAAAGGCAAGTCTACCAGTTGGTCCTATCATCACTGCTCACTGAAGTGGGATCTCAGGAGAGCACACTCTGGAGTGATACTTTAAAACTGCCTTCCCCAACTTGATGCCCTCCAGATACCAGCAGGAAAAGGTTTGATGCTTGAGAATGTGTAAATGAATGAAAATGCTTTGTGTCCAAACAGTATGGCTAAATGGGATAGTGAATTGTTTAGTGCTCTGGGGGCTTAAGTCATCAGCAAATAGTCAATGATGCCAACCCTGGTTATCCATCCTTCCCCCAGCACACAGCTGATGCATCTTATATATGTCTGTCTCTTAAGCAAACACCTGTGGCTCTTCTCTCTTCCAGGGTGCCATGGCTGCTACATACTCTGCATTGAACAACTCAAAGCCAAGTCCCCAGCTGAAGCCTATTGAGGCCTCTTTCTTGGCACAGAGGCGGGTCAAGAAACTCCCATCTACAACTCTGTGATACGGGAATGCAGGGTAATTCCCCATTTCACCCCAGTGGTGACTCTGCACAAACTCCCCTGGTCTTCCAGGGGAACATGAAAATGTCAGTCCACCAAGAAGTCCATCAGGGCCAAGTGCCTTCAGAAAGATTCGCTCTTGTTCTCCTCATGGATGTCTTTTTTGTTGTTGTGGTTGTTGTGTTTTTCTTAAATGAACAGAGAGGCTATTTAAAAAGGAATCTATGTAGATGTAGGTAAGAAGATGAACATGCAATAATCTTCGTGCAAAACACCTCTACCTGCAAAGGGCCATGCCTTAGACAAGTTGATATCTCTGCAACTCAAAGCTGATGCAGCTGAAACAGTGCTGTCTCTGCTTCTCTCGCCAAGATCGCTCCAGTGGAGATGTTTTGTTTTTTAAAGGATCCCCTCTGTACAGACACACACTTTTTACATGGCTTGTGAGTTCTTGTGTGCACAAGCTGAACTTCCTGCTCCTTATCATCGAAGCCATGTGGCTGCTACTCAAGACAGTTTTGAACAACTCTGTCTCATCTCTTCCCTCTTTCCCTTTTCCACATCATGCGATTGGAGACAACTCAATCTGACGGGTTGGAATTACTGTGCTTTTCTAAATCCTCAAATCCAGTTGACTCTTGAATCTATGCCAGATTGTATCTTGCTTTTAAATGTGCAATGGGCCTGTAAGAAAATTTCTTTCCAGCGGTGAAGATGTCCAGGATTTCTAGGTGGAGAAAGGGGAGAGGGTTTCTGTTCTTTCTTTCTTTCTTTGTCTGTTTGTTTGTTTGTTTTAAACTCTTTCAAACAGCACAATCCAGCACCTCTGTGATGCTAAGTGCAACCAAAAAAAGTATTTGTTGCTCTTTTCCTTTTTTTTTTTTTTTTTTAATTTAACCAATTGTGTAGCTGGTAACTCAGGGTTTCTGTCTGAATTTTCAAATAAATCATATCATGCAGCTTGAAGTTACTTTACTGACTAACCTTGCATTTCCCTGTCCTTTCTTTTAATTGTGTGGCTAATTTGCTTACAAATGGGACAGAATCTGTTACATCAAAAGAAATATGTGGGGAAGAGAAAGGGACCTTCTTTTGCTGTAACTTTCCATCCAATGTTTCTTCCAATCTGGCTGGAACAATGATGCCTTGCCACTGGTGATTTTTAGCTGGAATTGTCTCTACCTTACTTACACTGTTAGATTGAGCTTTACTGAATACCCTGCTGTTGCTAGTATTTATTTCTACCCCTTCTGCCTTTTAGATTTTTTTTTATCCTGCCTTTATTAATTTTATAAATAACTCAAGGCAGCGAACATACCTAATACTCCTTCTTCCTCCTATTTTCCCTTTCTCTATCCAGTTGTTTAGCTTTCTCCATTCTGGATTTGCTAATCTAGGTTTCCCACCATAAGGGGATAAGGTTAGAGTAGGGAGTATTGAAGAAAGACTGCTGATCATCTCCAGTTTATTATCACTGGGAAAACAGGCACCCTAATTGCAATGGGGAGGCAGCTAAAAATGTAATGTCGCAGTACATCCTGTCTCTCCCCCAGAGAAACAGCCCAATAGGGCAGAGCCTTTTAACATAGGGGTGGAGAATATGGAATGTAGGCAGTCCTCAGTTAACAACAGCAATTGGGACTGGAATTTCTGTCGATAAGCAACATGGTTGTAAAGCATGACATCACATGACTGTACCACTTAGCAACAGAAATCCTGGCACTTCCAGTTGCCATCATTAAGCGAATCACTGCGGGTCATTAAGAACATCATGTGGTCATCCTTTGGGACCTTCTGCTGGCTTCCTCATTGCTTGTAGGAATCCAGCAAAGAGGTCACAAATGGTGATCACGTGACCGTGGGGATGCTGTGACAGTTGGAACTTTGAGGACCGGTTGTGAGTACCACTAGTTCAGCACCATTGTAAGTTTGAACAGTCGCTGAACAAGTGGTCGCTAAGTGAGGACCACCTGTATCAGTGGAAGTGTCGAAAGTCCTGCTTGCAAGATTTCTAAACAGGGACACTGCTGCAGGGAGCCAGATACACTATAATACTTTGTCAATCCCACATGAAATATAATCTCTTTTTTCTACCTAATATCAAACCCCACTTCTGTTAAGTTGCTCAGAATCAACAACTTTTTATCTATTAGTGGCTCTCTCTGTTTAGAAAAGCCTGTTTTACATAATATGAATTGAAGACTTGAGTAAGCAGAGGCCAGCAACCACGTATTTCCCCTTCGAATAACATTTTCCTGTATAATATTTATCAGTGGCTTGACCTTACTGGCATCTTTTGTTTTTCAGGTATGTAATAATGCTGATTTGTTTGATGTCAATGATAAGCATTTGGTATCTGGTTTAACTCTTACTAATTGAGGAACCTTACTAGTTGATCTACAGCAAAGGAGTAGTATCTTTATGGAGACAGTTTCCAGCATGGATACAGTACAAATAAATTGTGGAAAGCGTTAAACCAGATGGTCTGAACAGAGAGGTTTTACTACTTGCGTATCTGTGGTATTTCAAAGAGATGAGGAACAGTTGAAAGCTTAAGCCTGGGGTGCAGAAAATCGAGGGGAGAAATGTTATTAAATTTCTGAGTGGTTGTCACAGAAGATACTGTTTTCCCTTTTTTCCATAACCAATGCATGGAAGTTGTTGGAAAGCAGAATTCAGGTAAGTATAGGAGAAACTGCGTAACAATACACTAATCTCACTTTGGAAACGGGATTCTCCACTGGAGACAGGGGACCATGTCATTGTAGTGTAGTTAACATTCTTGAGTGTGAGGATTTGCACTGTGTAGATGATTCAACGAGACAATCTTCAAGTCCCTGCCGAACTAACGATTCTATTAGGTGACATAACTGGGTGTGCACATCCACAGCTCTGGGAAACCATGCAGCACTGGAAGGCTTTGTGCCAACTCCAGAGCCCACGATCCACAATCTGGGTAAACTCCAATGGTAACTTGAAGCTTTTATGACAGTAGAAGGAGCCCTTTTAATAACCACTCAAAGGGGAACTGTAAATTATTTCCATTTAGGAAAGAAGCAGCACAAGGGATAGGTCCGTGGCTTAGCATCTGGCCATCAGGTATGCGTAGATGACAGCTAGGAGCTGGATGCTTGGCATTTGTCAGCACTGCGAAAGAGGAAAACTATACAGGCACCCGCTTTTTGCAAATCAATGGAAACAACTACCATGCAAGAGCGATTTTCTTAGCTTGAAGTCGTCTTACATAATTCATTGCCAATGGGAGGCCTTTGGCTCTGCTGGCAAGGAATTCTGGGAGCTGTAGTCTAATACAACTGGAGATATTGAAGTAATGGCTATTTTATAGTCTTAGCTTCTGATTTTAGAAGGCTATAAGCTGCACATAAGATCCAGGTAGGATTGGCAGAAAGCATGTGAATTTTATTCCAGTCCATTTTATCTTCCATGCCTCACATTTTACAGGCACTGCCATCCTAAAGAAAGTTGCCCATTTTTATGCATGCCTTGAGAACAGTTTTATAGTAGATTTTACTTTTTGGAACCTATTCAAATTCAGAATGATCTGTTTTTACAGCTTGTGCTCTTTTGACGGGTGTTTTCTGTTAAACAGTATTTTTTTATATGGGTTATTTTAAATTATTGTAAATCAGCTTGAGTTGGATTTTGTTCAGTTTGATGGGATATAAATTTTTGAGTTCGTGTCAATGTGATGATTCACTGTTTCCACAAGCAGAGAGACTTTCCTCATACCTCAGTGGATTATACTGAAATATTACAACAAAAATGTGTAGGTAGGACTCCATAGTATGCAAATAGAACTCCGTATTTTTTATTTATTTATATATATATATATATATATATATATATATATATATATATATATATATAGGACTCCATAGTATGCAAATAGAACTCCGTATTTTATATATATATATATATATATATATATATATATATATATATATATAATTCTCCTTTTCACCCTAAGTCCAAGAAATTGAGAAAATGAGTTGATAGAACGTACTAATTGGCCGGCCCATAGGTTAACTCATAAAAATTAAACTTAAGATGTGCTTGTTTATATATTTACTCAGAACTTGCTAATTGACTACATGACTGCCATTTTTAAATCATCACTTTCAGGTGACTTCCTTGAGGCCACAGAAGATACTAACCTGATGGATTTGCTAGTCAAACTTAAAACATGGATACTTGGGCTGGGAAAATTAAGATTTGGTCTATTTCAGGATAGTTAAAGAACCAATTTAACCTGAAATAGTTAAATTGGTTTTAGGATAGTTAAAGAACCAATTTTCAGGATAGTTAACCAATAAAAGAATCAAAAGCTTCTTGCACACTAAGTGCTATATATAAGCTAGTAATGAGGAATCCTATATTAGTTTCAAATTAAATATGATTAAATATTGCCAAGTAGTTTGGACATGCCAGAAAGACTGTACTAGCCAGCATTTTAATTATTTCAATTACCAACTGTATTTTGGATGCTTTTGGCCTTATAGGCTGCATGGACAGACTTACCTATGAAACCTCTGTCAGTCTTACTCTGCTGTAAAATACATTGCAAAGAAGCAGGTGGGTGTGGATGAGTGTTTACAATTGTTATAAAGAGATTTAATAGCAACAGTGCCTCTATCTTTTCTGTACCAAGATTTCCTCTTGGCTTTCCATCTCTTTCTCAATCAGGACACCTGCTCCCTTTCTCTGTTCCATCAATCCAGTGGCTCAGTTGCTCAATTATATCTATTAGGGAGTTCAGTGCTCTTTTGCTGAAATAAGATGGTTTTCCTTCATTGTTAGAATTGGAATCCTAACTCTGGATGAGTTATTGAATAGGTTTTTGTTGGTTTGCAAATTACAAAATTAGTTTCCATGGAACTAATGACAGGCTGTTTGAAAAGTAACAAGCATTCTATACCTTTGGAAAGTAACAAGCATTCTATACCTTAGGTTTTATGAGATTTTCAAGTCCAGATACATGAATATCTTTTCTTCACAAAGGTATTAATATGTTTGTTGTAGTGATCTTGTCACTCTCCAGTCTCTTTAGCTTGAAATACAGCAAGGAAACCTTTCAGTTAATATTCTTTCTGTGCCTTGTATTTACTCATTTATTTCCCTGCGAGTCTGTTTTCAAAGGCAGGACTATGTATAATGTATTACAATAACTCTGATGGCAGTTTAGACAACATGGATTATTGCATCCAAGATATTTTTCTCCAAATATCGGCACAACCAGAATACCCACTAAACTGGTTTAAAAAACACTCCATATTACTGGAGTTACTTGGATCACTAATGATTGTGGTACTAACCTAACAGTACCACAAAGTTTTAAATGTAGCTCCTCCCCTCCAGTGACGAAAGCCACCCATCTGGACCAGGAAACACGGAACTGATAGGGCCTCAACATTTTTTGAATTGAGCCTTAGTTTGGTAGCTCTCATCCAAGGATCTACCAGAAGTCCTCCAGCACCACCTTCTGTAAATGGTCAAGGATAAGCAACACACCTACAAGGCAGTCCCACGTTTCCCTAACATGGGTTATGGCTCCAGTATACCATTGGTATTCAGACATAGGCAGTACCCTTTTAGGAGGCAGGGACTGTGCTTAATGTTTTTTGGAAGCCTGAGGGCCAGAGTGAGCAAGGCAATGAAACAAGTTAAGTGAGGATGGTTTTTGCTTTGGGGATGGGAATCTTTAAAACTTATAAGACTCTTATCATAGTTTTCAAGTACTTCCTGCCTCAACAAGAAATTATGCCACCAATTTTGAAGAGTTATCAGGGGAACATCCCAGGGTCAGATAATACGGATTTGAAGAGCCTCAAGCTGATTATCCCTGCACTAAGAGGTCAAGGAGATTGGTCAGTGTTGCATCCTTCTGTCTCCCAATAATAGCTTTCCCATTGGACAACCAAAATTAATTGAAGAGAACCTGGATCAAGTCCACTACCATATTAACACTTTGCTCAAGAAAGGGAAGGGAGGTTGCCACTGATTTATAATTAATAAATTCTTCTAGGTTCAACTATGTTTGTTTCAAGAATGGTTCCTTTGAAAAAGATGGGACCACTCCCTCCTTTAGATAGGATTTTTTTTTCCTTCTGGTCTCAACCAGTGGTCTTCTCACAGTCAGATGTTATTCATCAGAGGCAAGGATCAAGCAGAAACCTGCCTTGTACCTTGTACTTATTCCCAGGCCCCCCAAATTAAAATTAATCCAATAAAATTAGAACCAGTTAGACTTCTAGATACGTCCCAGAGATTGACCAGTACCAAATGCAGAATCAAAGCCACAATGGATACAACTATACCTTCAAATTTCATACAAAACATTTACAGGTATCACTGAGAAAACATTAATATAACAGCTAGTATGGTATTTACTCTTGCACAGGATGAGACAATACTCTCATTTTACTTTTATCTCACAGCAAGGTGAAAGTAAAAAACTTCCTTTCTCTTTGGAGGCAACATTGTCCATTGTGAATTGCCGGAAGATACACCTCCTAGTGTCCTCAGCAGGTAGCAACACTTAGCTGTTCTTTAAAAAGCTAAGCACAGTCGGATTTAATTATTTTTGGACAGAAGACTACCAGGAAATCTGAGGGATGTATGCTACACAGGTAAGTTGGAAAAAAAAATGGAAGAAGACAGCAGCACACTGCTTCTGAATTGATCTTAAGATGACTACTGTCATGAATGTACCAGGAATCAATCCTGATTTGGGAATTTTTTTATCACATGTGGAATATATTTCAAATACCCCGTAATTCTGAGGCCAAACAGAAAAGGTGGTTGGGCTATTCCAAGGTCAGACAACTTCATGTCTTTCAAATATTTTGGATTGTTGCCACCATAGTACCTAATCACTACCCATGGTGGTTGAGGAGTTCCAAAACGTTTTAGAACTGATTGAAAACATTAAAAAAGCACCAGTTGCCTATCCTTTGGCTATTTTGGGCTAACAATTGAAGGACTGTTGAAGGCTGGGAAAATAAATACATTTTGAGCTCCTTTCTAATCTGTAGTCAGGATGAGTCTCTTCAATTAAAAAATAAGTTTGATTAAGAGAAAAATACATGCTAAAACAATGTTAAATCACCTCAAGCTATTTTGAAGGTATACAGATAATCCTTAACAGGTTGCCTCACATAAGGCTAACCACCACATTATAGTATTCTCTCTCCTTCTCATTAAAATCCTTTGTTTCTCCAAATGTAACCCTCTAACTTCATTTGGCTCTGCATGCTTCAAATATTTAAGGAGCACAATCCGGTTAATAAAAATGTTTTGCCATATCTACTTTTGTGACACCCACTCTCCCGCTTTGACCAGCATATCAAGTGCTGTCTCTTCACAGAAACATGAGACTAGACAGCTATGCTTCCGAGCTGATGGCTCACAATTTTCTGGTTTCAAATTAAAGAGAAAATGAAATTAGTAGATTAATTGTTTGCTGTGTTTTGCTAGGTGTTGTGTCAGCTGTCTTAAGTCTAGCAGCCAATTGAAACCTCAACCTGAGCCATCCTGTCTAGGAGGTGGAGCTCCATGTTGGGCTTTGCTATCCATCGAATGTCAATCACATTAATTTTAAATTACTGCTGTATAGCCTGGTGTCAAAATGATTAAAGCATGAAGTAGGAAGCAGAGAGATAACACATTTACCTTGCAATTACAACAAGGACATTTAATTTTTTCATCTTGCTTCAGCCTTCACTGTGGAAATCTTAATATTTTCCCCTGATCCACATTTAAGAGACATCAAGTTCTAAGATCAGATAAAAACAAATCTAACTTTAGAATGCATCAGTAATATTCCTTATATCAAATTCAATTGTCTTCCATATTCAAATTAAATTGAGGAAGTACAAAGGCAAAAATAGAAATCTGTCTTACGTCTTAAAACGTCTTAGTAGGCTAAACATGTTGGATTTTTATGTGTATCTATGTATTTGTGTATGAAGCTGAAGAGAGAAGTTGGGATGTAATCTATTAGATTGTTTTTACAATGTCCCTGCCCCTAATTTCAAAGCTGCTGCAATGATTGAAGGGGGAACTCCTGCAGCCTAAACCTATCAGCTTGTTGACTTGCTATCAGCAGTTTTACTATCATGTCCCCTTATTTTGACACAGAAAACTAGTTTAATAATTGGATCTGTGTGCATGTGTATTCTACTGCCTAAAAAAATACTGAAGCAATGGAAAGAGTGCTTGGAAAAGACAAGGTAGTATAGAATATAAACGCTAGCACATATTACGCATTAATGGGAAATTTATTCTGAGAGTGGATCCATATGTAGCCAGACTGGTTCAGGAAGAAAGTATTGGAAAGTTTAGAGGAGCTCAAGGAGTTCCAGTAATACAAACACATTGGGAAACAAATCTTAAAAGAAGGTGGTTGGGAATGTCCAAGGAGGACTGAATATTCTTAATGGCCACGGAAGAATACTTGGGGAGCATGCAGTGAAGTACATGAAAAAAGGCACGGCTAGTAACCTGAACAGGAACAATTTTCATTGCAAACAGGAGCCAAGCCAGTAGGGCTTCATCAATTAACACCAGCATTCTGAATTCGGCTTGGATATCCACTGGCAACCAAGGCCAACCATATGGGTTATGAACTAGTGTGCAGCATTTGGAGTAAAGCAGGCAAATGTGCATTGGATCCAGTGTGGTGCCAGATCTGAAGCACCTTTGCCTAAATATTGAACACCTCTAAGTTACAGGTAACTACTTGAAGGCCATAGCAATTGATTGCAGTAAATGTAGGATGTGCTGAAGCTGGAATGACTTGCTTGAGCTAGATAGATTTTTTTTTTCTCTTCAAGAATCTTTTTATGGTACTTGTCCTCTACTTGGGCTGTGGTCTCTGGATTATATTCAGGTAATGAATGATGGATGATCCATTTGTAACAGCTTCTTTGTTGTTTATTCGTTTAGTCGCTTCCGACTCTTCGTGACTTCATGGACCAGCCCACGCCAGAGCTTCCTGTCGGTCGTCAACACCCCCAGCTCCCCCAGGGACGAGTCCGTCACCTCTAGAATATCATCCATCCACCTTGCCCTTGGTCAGCCCCTCTTCCTTTTGCCTTCCACTCTCCCTAGCATCAGCATCTTCTCCAGGGTGTCCTGTCTTCTCATTATGTGGCCAAAGTATTTCAGTTTTGCCTTTAATATCATTCCCTCAAGTGAGCAGTCTGGCTTTATTTCCTGGAGGATGGACTGGTTTGATCTTCTTGCAGTCCAAGGCACTCTCAGAATTTTCCTCCAACACCACAGTTCAAAAGCATCGATCTTCCTTCGCTCAGCCTTCCTTATGGTCCAGCTCTCGCAGCCATATGTTACTACGGGGAACACCATTGCTCTAACTATGCGGGCCTTTGTTGTCAGTGTGATGTCTCTGCTCTTAACTATTTTATCGAGATTTGTCATTGCTCTTCTCCCAAGGATTAAGCGTCTTCTGATTTCCTGACTGCAGTCAGCATCTGCAGTAATCTTTGCACCTAGGAATACAAAGTCTTTCACTGCTTCTACATTTTCTCCCTCTATTTGCCAGTTATCAATCAAGCTGGTTGCCATAATCTTGGTTTTTTTGAGGTTTAGCTGCAAGCCAGCTTTTGCACTTTCTTCTTTCACCTTCATCATAAAGCTCCTCAGTTCCTCTTCGCTTTCAGCCATCAAAGTGGTATCATCTGCATATCTGAGATTGTTAATGTTTCTTCCAGAGATTTTAACTCCAGCCTTGGATTCCTCAAGCCCAGTTTGTCGCATGATGTGTTCTGCATACAAGTTGAATAGGTAGGGTGAGAGTATACAGCCCTGCCGTACTCCTTTCCCAATCTTAAACCAGTCCGTTGTTCCGTGGTCTGTTCTTACTGTTGCTACTTGGTCGTTATACAGATTCTTCAGGAGGCATACAAGATGACTTGGTATCCCCATACCACTAAGAACTTGCCACAATTTGTTATGGTCCACACAGTCAAAGGCTTTAGAATAATCAATAAAACAGAAATAGATGTTTTTCTGAAACTCCCTGACTTTTTCCATTATCCAGCGGATATTGGCAATTTGGTCTGTAGTTCCTCTGCCTTTTCTAAACCCAGCTTGTACATCTGGCAATTCTCGCTCCATGAATTGCTGAAGTCTACCTTGCAGGATCTTGAGCATTACCTTACTGGCATGTGAAATGAGTGCCACTGTTCGATAGTTTGAACATTCTTTAGTGTTTCCCTTTTTTGGTATGGGGATATAAGTTGATTTTTTCCAATCTGATGGCCATTCTTGTGTTTTCCAAATTTGCTGGCATACAGCTTCTACCAGAACTTAATTTCTATCATAAATACCAGAATTGCTCCCTGTTTCCTCACAATGGCCGTGGACATACAACACGCTTATTTCATTGAATTAACCTAACTTCCTGAGTTCACCCAACACACTGGAACTGGGTTTGCACAACATACTTGCCTACAATGTAGCTGGCTGGTTTGCAGTCCATTACGTTTTGCCATATGGTTTTCTTGGTAAAACAGAAAAATTACAAGAGACATTATTCTGGTCCATTCTGGATAACTGAGAAACCAAATACCAAAAAGAAGTTGATATATATTTCACTGATTACAGAAAGGCCTTTGATTGTGTCAACCATGTCGAACTGTGGAATGTCTTTAGGAAAATGGGAATCTCATGCAAAACCTATACTCAGGACAGGAAGCCATAGTCCAGATGGAACATGGCAAAACAGACTGACAACCTACATGCTGAATATGTATTGAGGGAGGCTGGACTGAGCATGGTCTCAAAAGTGGAGGAAGAAACATCAATAACCTCCATTATGCTGATGATACTACTCTAACAGCTGAAAATGCAAATGATCTGGAAGCTCTACTAATGAAAAGCAAGGAGCACAGTGGCAAAGAATGGAATTAAGGTTAAATATAAAGACCAAACTAATGACAACAGATCAGCAACTAGCCTTAGCAATGACAACAAAGATGTTGAAGTGATGAATAGCTTCTGCCTTTTAGGGTCAACTACCAATGGGAGAGAATATTATGTACACCACCTTGAGTTGTAAAAAAATAAAGGTGGGATATAAATCAAATAAATAAACCAACAGTAAAGGAGCCAGCAGTCCAGAAATATGTTGCAGACTAACACGTGGTAGGCTAGCAATCAAGGCCTTGGAAAAGATGCCATGCCATGTCTATGGCTACCACAAATATCAGAATTGCCTAAGCAATGGTCTTCCTTGTGGCACTCTATGGAATTAAAGGCTGGACTTCAAAGAAACAGAACAGAAACAGTAGATGCTTTTGAACTTTGGTGCTGGAGAAGCCTCCTGAGCATGCCTGCACAACTCATAGGGGGAAAGGGCCAGATTGATATCTTAAAAATTGTTGTGGACTGCAAAGGAATACTGGCATGCCAATCAGCTGCTTGGCAGTTAGAGGTGTGGCGGCAGCGTTGGAGATGGCAGTGTCCATGAGACCTGGAGGTGTTGGAGGTGCTCAGTCTTTTGGAGTGGAAGCAGCTGCCAAAACCTTGGCAGTGGTGGATCTTTTCTGGTGGTGGTGATGTTTGATGGCAGTGGATTATTTTTCAAGAAACACCAGCTGGTCGCAAAGGCTGCTTGGTAGGCTTCATGATGTACAGGCCTGTTCCTCAGACTATTATGGATGGGCACAAAAGGTGGAAGGAAACAGAAGGGGACAACCAGCAGCCCAGTGGATGAGCTCGATTACAGGAAGACCCAAAGGGCCAAGCTGGGGAAGATCATCCTGGAGAAGGTCTATCTCTGTGGATGCTAAGAGTTGACCTTGACTAGCTGGCACATAATCAAATAATGTCTTGCCAACACAGCCCCCTGACTGAATAACCATTGATTCTCTGACACATCCCTTCCACTTTCACACACACACACCCATTCTGTTTCCTTGCCTAATTGTACTCCTCATCCCAACTCCAGATAAAGCCTGCAGCGATAAAGAGAGGCTTACAAAATTGGCATGTAAGATACAGATGCAGTATAGGGCAGCACACTTCATCTGAACTTGAGCTATCCCACTTGCCATCCAAGAGTACAACTCTACACGCAGCGGCTGTTTCAACCCAAAGAGCCTTCTGCCCCCACCAGAAGCAAAACAACCCCCCCTGCTCCCCCAGTTTAGTACAGGACGCCTGTACTGTACCCATTTTTCACTTCCTGCCTAAAGCGAGTTTGCAAGACCTGGCACCAGAGGGCAGCAAAGGGAGAGTTTTTGCTTCCCTCCCTGCAGTTGGGCCGTTTTTCCTCCCGGTTGTGCTAAATGCTTCTGTACCGACGTTTCCATTTGCAAAGGCGGCCTCCCCTCCCCCAGCGCTGTTCTCTGCCATTAACCCTCCGCAGTTTGCAGCGAGCCTCTTCCCCACCTCCCAGCTGACATGCAGCTCGGCGACGGGATAAATTGAAGGTCTCTGAAAGGAGACTGAGGGGGGGAAAAGTGCGTGCGTAAGTGGGTGGGTAGGGAGCGCTAGCAAACTAAACGGGGAGGGCCCTTTCCAAAGCTGTTGCGCCCCTGTGCTAGATTTCCAAATCTGCAGGAAGCGCGGGGCTGCTGCTGCTGCTTCTCCTCCCCGATTTTTTTTTCGGGGGGGTGGGGTGTCGCTTGCTTAACTCTTGTTGGGATGGAGGTGCGCGTGGAAAAGTTCGATTCCTGTATCCCTGGCGATACAGCCAGTTTGGGGGGGCAGGAGAACAGGCTCTTCCGCTTGCTAATTTGGGGTTCGGGCTTACTCTTTCCCCCGCCTCTTTTTAATCCTGAACTGGGGGGCTTCTCCCTCTCCCTAAGGGGGGCTCCCTTCCCTCCCCCGGCCGCCATGCCGGGGGTGCGGACTTGTACTAAAGCCAAGCGCCCCGAGAGTTCTTGGGGGGCGACGTGCCGCCCCCCCACGCCTTTTGCCAGGGGGAGGGGGTCTTTGTGCGCGCCTGTTCGGAGATCCAGCGCCGCTGTTCTTTCTGGGGCTGGATCTTTTTGGGGGGGTCAACCGTGTGGCCCCCTTTAAAATGGAGGGGGGCTCGCTTTTCTGTTCCCCCCGTCCAAGGCGGTGGGCCCCGCAGGGCAAGCCCGCACTTGGTTACTTCTGAGCGCCGTCCTCGGCCTGGGGCTGAGTTTCACCTTCACCTGACGGACTACCCGCCCACTCCCCTCACAGGGCAGGACGTTCTCCCCGCCCCCGCGCTGGCCAACCCCACCCGCTCCTAAGCGGGAGTTTCCAGGAAGCGCCGAGCAGCACCGCAGTATCGCTCGGCCGCTTCTTCACCGGATCCCTCCGCCGAGCCTGTGGCAACCACGTCAAAGAGTTCCCGAGACCCAACTCGGCTTTCCTTTGCCCCCCATCGACTCCAGGAGAGGGAACGGCCCGCAGGGGCCAGGCTGGCTTTCGCGCGCCCTCCAAGCCGGGCTTTTGCTGGGAAATGCGCGCGTTTTAGATTTGGGGGGGGGGGAGGAAGGAGTCCCGGCCGCGGCGGAAGCATCCGGAGGCACGCGAGGAGGAGAGGGAGGGTGCGCGTGAGAGAGCCGAGCGAGCGAGCCGAAATGCTCGTTTAGCGAGCGGGAAAACGCGGCTCGGAGCTGGGAAGAGCCTGCCCGCCCTCCCTCCCTCCCTCCTCCGCTCCCTCGCCGGGGGCGCTTCTCAGCGAGTTTCAGAGGCGCCAAGCCCAGCCGAGCCGGCGAGGAGCCTGCCCTCCTCTTTGCCCAAAACGAGGGGGAGGCGGCCTCCTTCCTCCTCGCCACGAGCCCCAGGGTGGGCCACTTCCAGGCACACACACCCCCCGCGTCCCCCCGCTTTCGGGCAGGAGGCCTCGCCTCGGAGGGCCACTTCCTGACGTACGTGGAAATAATGAGCTACGGTAGACCTGTGGGCCACGGTAGACCTGCGGGCTATTTACACCCGCCTCAGGGGTATTTCCTTCGCCTGGAGTTTTATTTTAATTATAAGGAGTCGCTGGTTTAAAAACAACAACAAAAACCCCGATCACCCCCACCCCCTTTCCTCCAATGCAGGCATTCACTCGCTAAACACCTGATCGCAGTGCAAACACGGGTCTAACGTCAGAGTCGCCCCATAGTTTGACTGAAACAAGCGTGTTTTCCCCCCCCAAGAGGCGGCGTTCTATATGTCCGGAGGTTCCCTGGAAATGAGTCAGGGTAGACACCCTTCCGATCCGAGGCTGGAAGGGGGAAAAAAGCGGCCGGTTTTTTCAGGAGCATCCCATCCCCGTGTTTCAGCCGCCGCTTCCACGTTGTCCAGCAGCAAGGTCGCCCTCCGAAAGCGATGGTCGTTGTAGAAGGGAAAGCGTTGGAATGAAGCCCGGGCGGGGAGGAGGTGAAAAGTTAGGAGAGAGAGTGGGGGGACCCTTGGCTGCAGCTGAGTGAAGCAGGGAGGGGTTCCCTAAAGTGGAAGAGGGAGCCTCGGTCTGGGGCTGAATTTGAGGAAATGCAAAGCCCTGAGAAGAACTGATGGAATCCTTTTCACGTGCGGCTCTCTTTCTCCCTTGGATCTGGGGCAGATTTTGTCTAACGCGGGCTGGGTTCACAGCCGACTTAACAGGCGAAACTGTAATTGGCCACTTTGGCGGCTCAAGTGTGCCGCCTAAGCCCAAGCAACAGGGTTAATTCGGGAAAATATGGTTCAGTTGAACACAACCCAACCAGAAAGATTAAAGTGAAAGGAAGGGGGCTGAAAGCGAAAGGGCCTTGGGCATATTTCAGGAGACAAAAGTCCTACAGAACTCAGGTAGGAGTTTGTTTGTTTAAATGGGGGCCAGATTTCCAAAGAGAGCCCACGACTTCCCCTGAACTCATTTTCACCACCAGCCAAGCAGGGAAGAGACTTTTTGCATTGTTCCCGCAGAGGCTTCTTTGGCAGAGCCCATTTTTTAGGTGTGTCAGTGGCTCATTACTGTTTCCCTGTATCTTGGCTTGTGAACAGCAGCAGCTGAGGTGCACAATAAAGGGAGGGTTCTCTCAGAGTTTACAGCTGCCCAGAGAAGGTTACAGAGCTGCTCAGCTTTGGAGAAAGTGGCTGCAATGCTTAATAAGAGTGAGTGGGTTCAGAGGTTTTGTTGGACGAAAGCTGGAAAACTTTATAAATGTGTTGGGGTGAATTTGGCCTTGTAGATTTTCACTTACTTAAGCATACTTTGGCTTTCTAAAACGTATTGTTTTCAAAGAGAGGTGCAGACATAGTTAATGTGTAAGAGTGAGGCTGTGCTGAACCATGGTTTTACAAATCACAACAACTGAGCACAATGCATTGAATCACAGTACTTAATCACATTTTAGCCAAGCACTTTGTGCAAAGATAGCCAGCATGTTTACTTTATGTTATGTGGACTCAGGAAATTAGGTTGAGTAAAATGTAAGTAAGCCCATGATTAACATACCATACAAACATAGCCTTATAGCTTAGTATATGTGTGAATCTGGCCATAATATTTATTGGCCATAATATTTATTTTGATTAGCATATTGTAGAAACACAACCATTGTAAGGTGACCTTGGGCCAGTCCCTCTCTCTCAGCCCAACGCACCTCACAGGGTTGCTGTTGTGGGGAAAATAGGAGGAGGAAGGAGCATTAGGTATGTTTGCTGCCTGGAGTTAGTTATAAAAATAATAAAGGCAGGATAAAAATTAATTTGTTGACTAGTTTTTGATTATTTCAATGTATTTTGTGGTTCCTTTTGAACATCCCCTTTCTTCCCATTAGTTCTGCGGGAAAAAAGTTATAGTTTTATATTTCTGCTTTCTTCATTAAATTCCAGTTTAAACAGGCAAGTCTAATCTTGTCATATTTGAAATACAATATCATAGGATCCTTCTTTTATGGGGATTAAGCTAAGCTAAAAATATATCTGATTTTTTTAAATCAAAATCTTGAATTTAACTGATTTCCCTTTCTGAATAAAATAGTTCTCCAATACTGCTTTCTGCTGGGTATTTTATTCCCATCCACAATTAATTATATGTTGAGTCTGTTTCCCAGGTAAGGAAAATTAAGACTGTTCAGACCTACTGCATAGCAGTAGGACTCCACAAATCCTAACTCTGGATTTTTACCAGAATTTCATGTCCTCCAATTAAATTAGCTAGGAGACGGGCTAAAACAATGATAGGAAGATTTGTTTTCTACTGATTTAGTACATCTTATTTACTGTACCCTATTAACCCTGAGAAATAGGGCAAAAACCCTAAGAATTGTCAAGCTGATTCTTGCTGTTTTTCTCCTCCCATCTGTAGCTACAAAGGCTTCACATCTTCCTGTTAGTCCTGCTGAACAGAGCAGAGGACTGAGAATAATTCTCAGGCCTTGCTCTGCATTTCCCCCTCCCCCTTCACTGTTCCCATCCCCCAGCAAGGCTCCCATGACTTGCCTCCCTCCCATTAGCCCTGAAAAGAAGGCTCCCAGCTTTTTCTATGTTTGGTTTTCTCTACCAGCCAAAAACTCCCAGACCCAAACCTGCCTGTGTGCAGCCGATTTTGTTGTCACATCTAACTGCTCACTGCACACGCAACTGCTCGCTGCTTCAGAAAACATAGCTGCTTCATAATAATTAGCAATGGTTGTTCTTAATTTGTATTTAATGTATTGTTCCTCAGATATACGGTTAATGTATAGAGTATCCTTGCTACAAAGTTAAGTCTTTGCAATTATCTTTATAATTTCTTCTGGCTCACAAAATATCTTAACCTTTTCTTTAAAAAAATAATTTGTCAGTTTAGAAATAGGAGATAAGCTCTCTATTTCTTAATGCATATTTGGTATATTTAAATTATTTCCCCTTCCCCCATCTGTTGAAGCACAGAAGAAGTTATTTCAACACAGATTTAGAATCATAAATGTCAATGAAATGCTTGCAAGTTATGTATGTGTAGCTAGAGAGAATGTTTAACCAGTTTTGCGTTTTCTCTCAACATAGCCTGATTACACTCGGTAACATTGGAGTGGGAGATTCCATTAATGCCATTAATGCTCATGTGGACAAATAAATTCTACCAATTTTTTAATCACTATTGGAGCTGTAGTTCTAAACCCTTTATTGGAAAGTAAATCCCAATGAATTCAGTGAGGCTATTTTTGAGAAAAGATATAAGGGGATTGCATTGTAAAATAGTCCTGCTAATGTGTATAAAAATAGTTGATATTTGCTGAAGCACATAGGCCTTGTTAACATCTTCAGGATGAATATGACAGAAATGCTATTGGTAGTGTATCTGTATGTTATATACATAGGATGTATTTATACATGGTAAACCAATTCAGAGACCAAGCAACTGCATGTGCAAGTATGTTAAACTTCATTAATAATTCATTTTGCTTTTGTGTGTGTGGTTTTTTTTTTTAGATTTAGTAGTATGTTGTGCAATCTGAGCTTGCTTCTTTAGTTTGTGGTTCAGTGTGTTGAGCAAACCAAGAAAATTGGTTAATTCAATAACTAGGTGAAATGTGCCATATGAAAAATATTTAGGGAGAATATGGATAAAATAGATATTCTATTGCAGAATCCTAGAATTATAGTATTTATTACCTAAGAGATACAGTAGTTGTTGTAAGACCCTAACTACAATTTTAAGGTCTGAGGTGAACCTACTGAGTTTCCTATTATGTTAAACCACTGTTTGCTTAACTGTGGTTTCTTAGTTAACACCCAGTAGTTTGGCTTCACATATTATACTAAATCAAACTGTGGCTTACAAACCACAATGGCTGCATCCACACAACTTGCTAAACCTAGTAAATCTCATTATGGCTTAGTGTTACACATGTGAATCATGTCACTGATTTCAGTCTTCAGTGTTGCTCTCCAGAACTGAGTTTAAAATGACTTTCCTCAAGTTTTGCATATAAGTTCACAGGAGTGAGCCCCATTAACACTAGCAAAATTTACTAAACAGCCATAGGATTAATTGAACATTGGATCAAATGTACTGGCGTGTTACACTTACATAAAAGTATTTTGCAGAGTTGTTTATTTTTTAAATACAATTTTTACTTTTTAACTATCTTAATATTGTTAGAAAAACTTATCTTCTCATAATGAGAGCATCCTAATTATGTAATATCTTGCTGGAAGAGTGTCATGAATAGGGCGAGGATTTCTATGACGTCATATTTTTCTGGAACCTTTATTTGAATTTATAAGTAGTTAAAACATGTTTTAGAGTAATTTGGTGAGAATTAGAAGCTTTTTATTTTGCCTGAAAAGTCATATTTTGACTTTTTAAAGGTGTTATGTCATATTGCTGCTTAATTTTGTAACAAACATATTTTGATCATTGGCAATCCTCCTGATAAGCCAGCAAGTTCGAGCCAGCAAAGAAAGTGAGAATTTGCCTTCTTTTTTCTTATTTGCTCCCCAGCTCAGGGAGGTGTGTATGTGAGAGAGAGTGGTGGGAACAAAGGCTTCTCCCCTGACCAGGCCTGAAAAAAAAGGTGAGAATTTGCCTATTTTCTTTTCTTTTTCTTATTTGCTCCCCAACTGAGGGATGTGTGTGAGGGAGGGAAAGGGGAAAGGCTTCTCCCCTGACCAGGCCTGAAAAAAAGAGAGAATTTGCCTATTTTTTTTTCTTTTTCTCATTTGCTCCCCAACTCAGGTGTATGTGTTCAAGGTGGTGGAGTCACGTGAGAGCTGCAGTCTGATTTCAGCATGCCTAAAAGTAGAAGTTCAGCGAGTGTGAAATTATGGCGTCTTGTTCAAGAATTTGGGGAGCAGATTTTCAGTAGTGATGGTGATATTTTGTTTTATAAATTGTGTGAAGTTAAGGTATTGCCCCAAAAGCGTTTCAGTATTAAACAACATTGTGACACCATGAAACACAAGAGTTGTTTAGCAAGATTTACCTTCACTGAGAATAGGCAACATCCTTTTCAAGAGAGCTTCTTCTTCAACTGCAGGTTCATCAAATACCCAGTCAGAATTTGTAAGGATCTCTGTACAGTGATGGTTACTTCAGATATTCCCTTAAGGAAATTAGGTAGTGGTAGCCTCAGGCATTTTTTTGAGAAGTACACCAGTCACCTGATTTCAACTGTAAGGAAAAATTACATCTCTGCCTGCTATGAAGATGTGTTAGGAAAGATAAGATCTGTTGTTGACAACAATAAGATATGGGTTTCAATAGATGAAACAAGTGATGTAAACAGAAGATATGTAGCCAGTGTTATTATTGGAACTCTGAAATGTGACAAACCTGGTGAAGTATTTCTTCTAACATGTGAAACTCTACAAAAAGTAAACAATTCCACTATTGCTATGCTCTTTGACGATTCTGTGAAACTACTCTGGCCGGATGGTGTAAAAAGGGGAAATATCCTTCTCTTTGTAACAGATGCTGCTCCATACATGACTAAAGCAGCCAAGGGACTTAAACTTTTTTATCCAGAAATGATCCATATCACATGCCTTGCATATGGTTTACACAGAGTGGCCGAAGAGATTCAAAGCAACTATCCTGATGTAGATAAGATAATTTCGGATGAGAAAAAAATGTTCGTTAAAGCTCCACTTTGAGTACAAAAGTTCAAAGAAATTGCTCCCACTTTGGCTATCCCTCCCAAACCTGTTGTGACAAGTTGGGGGACTTGGCTGGATGCGGCTATGTATTATTTCACAAATTATGCTTCCTTGCAGCAGATAGTTAAAGAATTTGACTGTTGTGAATCTTCCTCCATCAAGATTGTGCAAGATTCCTTTTCTGAAACCTTGGCTGGAAACTTAGCATATATAGGATCTAACTTCAGTGGATTATCAAGAGCAATCACCTGCCTTGAAACTCTAGGAATGGAACTTAGTGATGTACTGAACATTGTAAAACAAACAGAGATTTAAAGCAAGCAAAGGGGAAAGTGGCTGAAAAAATTAGTGATAAACTGCAAAGAGTGCTGCAATCTAATCTGGGTTATTCAACACTTTGCAAATAAGTAATCTTCTAAATGAAGCAAAATTTGAAGACTTAAAGCCAGAATTTTCTCCAGATGATTGCTTTTTTCAAATTTGTTCCTATAACCTCTTGTGATGTCGAATGGAGTTTCTCCAGATAAAGAACATACTGGTGGACAACAGAAGGAGTTTTGAGTTTGATAACCTCAAGATGCACGTGGTCATCCAGTGCAATTCTGCTGTTAATGAAAACTAATCCAGGGATGACCATTTTACTCTCCAAATGTTCATTTGATTCCTTCAGTATTAGCACTTCTGCACTGGAAGTGAAGAATAAACCTTTTAATTTGTGTGTGTGTGTAAGCACAGATTTTTAAAATTGGGTGCTAATTTCAGAAAAATTGTAGAGTCATATTTTTGCTTTAATTGGTCATATTTAAATGGTTTTAAGGTCCTAAATACTTGCATATTTCTAACATTTTTAGGTCATAGAAATCCTTGCCCTAGTCATGAATAATAAAGGGGCCAATGGTATGTAAAAAAATATTCTTTTAAAAAAAGAGTATTTATGAGCAAAATATATTTCAGTTCATCAGAGTACTTTTCATACCTTCTAATTATCTTTTTATTTTTATATATAACACCAAAGTAAAATGGCTCTTAACTGGTGATTAGCTGTAATAACAAGTTGATATTTGTATTTAAGAATAAGAGTGACAAAACCATCACAAAGAGGGCCATATTTTCTTACAGGCAATTTAAGAGGGTGCAAAGAAATACATATGGGACCAGGTGGGTCCATAATGCTTTTGCCCCATCTCCTCCAGTTACAGCTGGGTAATAAGGACTATGTAGTTTAAAATTAAGAGGCTGTGAGATTTAAAATGAGACACACAGGAATCACATGCTAGGATGAAGTTAGAAGAAGGGGGAGGAGTTGATACATACTCTGGGACAATAATCTAATAGGGGAAATGAGGTAATAGTAAACTTAATTGTTTTGTGATTTGAGACTCAATGAATATGCTAATATATTCTAGTTAATCTTGTCCATGTCTAAGAAAAGTATTTAGGGAGAATATGGATAAAATAGATGTTCAGTGAGCATTCTGCAATAGAATATTCTGAGACCATTAGTTCTTTTAACTTACTTACTTACTTATTTAATCCAATTTGTCCCCACCCATCTCCTCCTTTCGGGGGGCTCTGGGTGGTTTACAGTAATCAATTAAAACAACAATTATAAAATCCACACTATAAAATTACAATAATAAATAATATAAATAAAAGTAAAAAATAAAAAGTCCAAGTGGCACAAGAATCTAAAGCAGTCCAAGTGTGGGAGGAGTGGTCTATTGCAGCCATCCCCATGTAGATCTATTCCCCTCTCTGCCCCAAGTGAGGCAGCAGACCAGGTCTTCAGACTCCTCCGAAAGGCCAGGAGCGATGGGGCCAGTCTCACCTCTGGGGGCAGCATGTTCCACAGGGCGGGTGCCACTGCAGAGAAGGCCCACATCCTGGACCCCGCCAAACGAAGTTGTCTTAGAGACGGAGTCTGCAGCATGCCCTCTGCACAATCGGGTGGGATGGGCTGATGTAATGGGGAAGAGGCGGTCCCTCAGCCCAACTCTTAGCGACTCTGGGCTTAATTGTCTAATGTATTGGTGTTTGTGTTTGTTATGAGAGTCTTGTGTTTTATTTTGGCTTTTCTAGTTTGAAAATTAAACTTACAAATTACAGATTTAAATGTAGTAAAAATGGGATCATGGAAGAAAAGAGCAGATGGCAGGTAGATGGAGATATTTTAATTAATTCTGGATTATTTGCACTTGATTGGTTTGAATCCAAACTTTTTACCAATAGCAACTACGAATAACTTAATTGCCCCAAATATATAGGATGGGTGCAGGCATCAGGAGTCAAGCTTGATTAACAAGTATCTTTACCTCATGTATAAAGTCACACTGAACTCCTACATTCTGTCATCACTGAATGATAGGATTAAGGCTGAGTGGCTGGAGATTTGGGGGCCACCCAAGTCTATAGGTCTTTCATCATTGGTTCTGGATCAGACTGCAGTAGCCCAGATGGAACTGGTGCATAATTTGGGGATCCTCCTAGGCTGCTTGGCTCCTGTAGAAGAGCAGGTAACACCTGTTGATAGGAGGGCCTTGCAGAAATTAATCTTCCTCACCAGTTGCACTTGTTCCTGGATTGGGAGGCCCTACTCACCTTAAGTTACTTCTTGACTACTGTAACATACTCTACATGGGAATGTAGCTGAAGACCACTCAGAAGTTACAGGTGATCCAATAGTTACAGGTACACCTCAATATACCCATGTAACATTGCTACTGCGTGAGCTGCACTGGTTACCAGTGGTCTTCTGGATGCAATTCAAGATGCTGGTGGTCACCTTCATGGTATGGGGCATGGATATTTGTGCCTGCCTATAAGATCCAACAAGATTGGCATGCTCTGAGTCCCATCAGTTAAACTGTGTTGCTTTATGAGACCCAGGAGGCTTGACTTCTCTACTGCAGTAGAGCCTCCTCCCAAAAATTTGGTTGGATTTAAGAAGTCTATGAAGACCTGACTCTTCCCAGGTGTGTATCTGGCCAGCACCTGGGAAAAAGCAGAGTTATAAGTTGTATCTCATAGTATGAGTTGTGTGTGTGGCCCCCAGTGTGTTATGTTTTATTATTTTATCATTTTCCTCTGTATGTGATATTTTGGGCACATACAGGCCTTGTTAGCTGCCCAGAGTTGCCTGTTGAGTGGGTGGCCATATAAATTGAAGATGGATGGATGGATGATAGATGAGATACAGTTTCTGCTTCATGCCTAGCACATGTTTAAGATGTTACATTTCTTCCTGTACTTGAAAAATAACTCATTTTTCTATAGTAAACTTGATCCATTTGTGAAAGCCTTCAAAGGTACATTCACCTTTCTGGAGGGCAGCCTTTCTTTTAAGTATGGTTTACTGAGTTCCCACTTAAGGGGAACTGCAGGTTGCAGAGTTTTGCTATCTTGCTTACTGGCAACACGGGAAGATTTAGGGTTTTAATTTGTACTAATGGCATTTATTGGGATATGTTACTTATGTTTTAAATTGTATTTTGTACTGAACTGCATTTTTGGCTAATCTTTGATCATAATAAACTGAAACCATTGTAGTGACAAAGATCGATTTCCTCTCCCCTTCACACAAATACCCTTTTCAAGTATCAGCCTAAAACATAGCCAGATTCCAAAAGCCTTCATAGGACGATAGTATGGGAAGCATCCTGTGGAGGGAGGGTGAAAAATGTGCAGATAAGCTGCACTTCAAATTGTCCTTTTGATTCAAAATGTTAATTCCTTTCCATTTGAAATTATGTTTTGTCTCAAAGTAGCATAGTGTTTTGACTTAAAACACTGGAATGCTTCAACTCAAAAACTATTTCATATAGTTGAACCATATCAATTTAATTTTTGGAATGATTTAGAAGTGCATTTTTGCATAGAGCCCACTTATTCTGCATAACCCTATCAAGGAGTTCTGTGGATTGTTCAGTTCTGAGCCAGTCAAGATCTAATCTTTGCTGGAATCTATCCTCTAGTCTAGACAGAACAACAAGATAGTTCAGGATATTAACAGTGCTTTGGATATTGTTCAAAGAACATCTTAATCTTACGACAACGCAATCACGTTTGCTTAGCATAATTCTTGCAGAAATAGCCTAGGACTTCCTCACGCTGGCCAACACTCATGGCCCTGATGTGCCTCTTTGCCTGTTATCCTAATCACTCTATGAATATAGGCCTTGAATAACTAACATATTGCAGTAAACTAAAAATAAACAGTTATGGTTTCTGAGCTTCAGAAAGTTTCAGCCATTTAATTTCTGCAGATATCCTTTCTAGAACAGAATCTATTTCTCCAACATTTCTCTCTCATGTATCGCATTTTCCAAATGCAACACTTATTTGAACGTTGTTGTTTATTGTTAAAAATTGATATCAGTCTTATTCCATATCACAAGTACATTTTAATATGCCTGTAGTGCAAAACTGAATGTTTTTCTAATGTTCGGTAAAATCTATGGTAAAATAAGACCCACAATTGCTTATTGAATCTATCCTGACTCAAGTTTGACAGTATCTTTAGAAAGTGCATTGGCAATTCTAATGTAAATGCAAAACTCTGCAGTGAAATAGTGTGTGTGTATATGTATGTATGTTAATAGATTTGACCAGATACAGATAAAGATAAGCTTCTGCACCTTTATACCATGTAGAAGAGATGATCATAGGAAGCTAAAGTTAAAGAGAAGCTGTTCTCTGTATTTGCCACCCATTCCTGCTTACATTATCTTAATCTCTTGTCCAGTTGTTATATCTTTCAGTTATACACTTGTTTTACTTGTACTATATCTTTCTATAATCAATGAAATATTTAGTAGTTGCAGGATGATAATACCACATTTTATAGCACAACTTTTTACAAGCCTGATAAAACAATATTGTGCAACTTTAATGACAACTAACTTCTATTATATTCAGTGGGATTTAGTACATATGCTTAGGATTATGGCCTGATTCTGTAACCAGATTGAATCACTTGCTTGTTAGTTCCAGCTAGAACAACGGCATTTCACATTCCAGAAGTGAACTGTTTTTATAAAATACATCTGATCCTTTTTTTATTTCTTAGTATGCTGAAATTTGCAAGATACATGGAAGCAGAGGTGACATAAAAGGTAAATAAAAATATTGTCCACAAGCCATAACTTCAAGCAACTATTACACTGCCCAGCAACTGGGGGGAAATTGGACATGCATGAAGCATGTCAGAGGCAGTGTGAAAATGTACCCTCACCCTTTTACATATCTGACACATTACAAAGAATGGTAAAGGTAAAGGTAAAGGTTTCCCTTGACGTAAAGTCCAGTCGAGTCCGACTCTAGGGGGCAGTGCTCATCTCCGTTTCTAAGCCTTGGAGCCGGCGTTGTCCATAGGACACTTCCGGGTCATGTGGCCAGCATGACTCACGGAACGCCGTTACCTTCCCGCCGAAGCGGTACCAATTAATCTACTCACATTTGCATGTTTTCGAACTGCTTGGTGTGCAGGAGCTGGGATTAACAACGGGAGCTCACCCCGCCGCGCGGTTTCGAACCGCCGACCTTCCGATCGACAGCTCAGCGGTTTAACCTGCAGCGCCACCGCGTCCCTGCACAAAGAATGGTGATGGTGTGTAAACCTTCCATAGCATAGCAAATTATCTTCAATTGCAATTAATGGGAGGGGAATAGCTATCCCATGGTGTCCAAAGCAGAACAGCAGTGCAAAAGAATTGCTGATGCTATGCTAGGGCAATAGGTTGTCCTGCAGGAGAGATCTCCATCTCATTCTCCTACACTTCATAAATGCAGGAAAGATTGTTCTGCTCAGCTGAAATCCAGTATACCCTTATATGGCAGTAACCCTCATTGAACCCAAGGGAGTCTATGTTTGAGTGGATATGTATAACGCATAGCACCACAAGTGGTAAAAGCAGTGTGTCTCTAAATAGCCATTTGCTGGGGAACTCACTATTATCTAACCTGTTTGTGGACTTCCCATAGGCATTGGGTTAGCCATTGGGGGGAATGATAAATATGCACAATAAGCTTTTGATCTGATCTTGAACAATTCTTCTGTCCATAGCAGAGGTGAACATTAAAAAGTGATTGTCAGGAAAATAGCAGCAAAAGGTATGCTAAAGATGGGGTTAATAAAAATATACAGCTGATTAAATACAAAAATCACATGGAAATGAAAAAGTATATTCATGAAAAAATGTCAAGGAAGAAGTTGTTGCCTTTTTGTTGCATCTTTTTAGATAGTTTTTAACTGTATGCCGTCCAGAGTCACTGAGTGGGGTAGTCTGTAAATATAAGCCATTGATTAACAGTACAATTCTTCCTATCCTTCACTAAAGCAAGTACCAGTGAGTTCACAGTGGTATAGTATTGCAGCCTCAAATAGCATGTAACCTCATGTTCAGAGGGCACTTAAGCGCCAGTTGCTGAGGTAATTTGTTTATTTAAAATACTTATAAATATGGTTTTATGTATAAATATATTTATAAATATGGGTTTGTGGTAAGGAATGGTTGATTCTCCCATTCTCAAACTTTCTTTTTTATCCATAATGAGCAACTCTACTAGATTTGTCAATGAAGATTCTCAGTCATCCAGGTGGAATTGTCTGTAGGCTGAGTCATGGCAACTGGATTTCTTTCTTTTTGGTAGAAATGTTTTGCTGCTTGTCCAGGCAGCTTCTTCATTCTGGGCAAAGGTTGGTGAGGGGACTCCATATATGTCTTCCAGGGTGGCTGCATTGTCCCTACACCTGAATGGCTGTTAATTGTGCCATGGAGGTGTGGATTGCCTTTGGGATGTCTTACTCCTAGATCCTTTGTTCATCCCGAAGTGGATCGTCATGAGTGGCCTTCCTGGTGGTCTTAATCTTCCTGGGGACTGATGAAAGAGCAGCATGAAAAATGGTGGACAAGTTGTGTCTGAGGCCTCCGCCTCTATTGAGGGAAGGATTTTCCACTTTGGCGTGAATCCTTAACTCCTCTCTCAAACCACCTATTTTCTCTGTCCAAAATGTGAACATTGTTGTCCTCAAATGAGTGTCCTTTTTCTTTTAGATGAAGGTAAACTGCTGATTCTGGTCCTGTGGTGTTGCTCCTCCTGTGTTGGGCCATCCTCTTGTGTAAAGGCTGTTTGGTTTCCCCAATGTAGAGCTCAGAACACTCCTCACTGCACTGGATTGCATATACTACATTGCTCCTCTTATGTTTCGGTGTTGGATCTTTAGGGTGTATAAGCCTCTGTCTCAGTGTGTTAGTGGTTTGAAATATACTGGTATGTGGTGTTTTCCAAATATCGTTTTATTCTTTCCGACACACCGGCCATGTAAGGAATGACCAGGTTCTTCCGTTGACTCTGGATCTCAGCCCTGTCTGCTGTTGTTTTAGGTCTAGGGGTAGACTTAGATTAAACGAAGGCCCAATTTGGATACCCACAGGCCTTCAGGGCTGTCCTCAGGTGCTGGTTTTCTTTCTTTTTGGCATCCATGGAGGTGGGGATGGTTTCTGCCCTGTGAAGTAATGTCCTGATGACTCCTAGTTCGTGCTGCAGTGGGTGGTGGGAGTCAAACATCAGGTATTGGTCTGTGTGTGTGGGTTTCCTGTAAATCTCTATTTCTATCTTGCCACTGGTCCCTGAACTAGATTTGACAGGTTGAAAGCCTGCTTTGGGATGGATGGATAGATGGGTGGATAGTAAGACTCAAAAGAAACACCCAAATGAGTACACTCAATAATCACACAGACCCAATTTTCCCCCCAGCAGTAATTAGGAAAAGCAGGGCTTAATATTTAGAAAGTTCTATTTGTGAGGAGCAGACAAATCAAATCATGGCTAATCATGTGTTACGTTGAATATGGCAAATGCCTGAAGTTTCAACTTTTTCAAAATTTATTTTTTCGGTGCTGTGGTGCTCAGATTTCACTACAATAACTGCTTAGTGCTCCAGATAATATATAACACAAAAACGTGTTTCTATTCTAGAAAAAAAGTCAGTTTAGCTAGCACTCACTTTGTGTATTCTGTGTTTCTTTGCGCTCTTGTGATTTAGTTTTGTTTAGCAATTGAGAGCAACAGTATATTTTGTTTTTATTTTGTAGCATTCCTGCATCTTTGTTCTGTTACACTATGTCATAACACTACAGTAATTTCTTACCTAATGAATTACTTTAAACCAAAGCAATTTAAATTACTGGTTTTAATTAGTTCTTCCATTAATACATCTGTTATCTTCTGAAATAGGGCATTTTCTCTTGTGGATATAATTGCAATATGTTGATTTATGATAAAGATATTGCATACTGTCACTTATCAACTTATCAATACTTCAATTGTTTTTAAACGATTTCGTAGGTTCGTATTCTTAGGAAGTAAGCGTTATGCTAAGCCTGGGGTCTCCAATCAGGTGTCCTAGGGTGGTGGTATGCTCACAAACACCTCCTTTGATGTCTGCCAATCTTCCTGCCCCACCCAACTTTTACTTCATTCAAAATTATTGTAATTTAAGAAACGGGAAATGAATACATTGCCAAGCAAAGTGATAGCTTTGATAGTTTCAATTTTTATTTTCAAGAATTCCTTAGAGTCCTACTTGGGCCCCATAAGTCTTCTTAAAATATTAAAATGATGAATGGCTATAGCCCAGTGCTTTGTTTGAAAACATGCCCACGTGTTCAGGAAAAGATCAAAGGAAAGCAGAAGAGTAGAGAATATTTTGCAGAAGGGGAAGCTTAGAGGAAACGTAGGTAGCATTCTGGCAAATAGGTGCTTTGTAACTAATTATGGCTGCCACTTCGTGAGTGGGAAACTCATCCCCAGAACCATTCTGCGGGAGTGCCAAGAGCGTGTTAACATTCCAAACAGGCTGCCGGCCAAACAGATTATGGACTCCTATGCTAACACAACAGTTTCCTGACCACAGTAGCTGGGTTGATGCAGTTCTAAGCCAAGCTGAATCACCATTTAGTTCAGTATATGAACCCAGCATTTCTTTGTTCCAGTGTTGTGATTTTGGGCAGAGAAATCAGTTTCCTCCTTGCCTCTTCCTTTCCTCCTTGCTCTGCATATCTGCTTGTTTGCTTTTTTCTGTGTTATTAAACTATATTTTCCCGTAATATCTGAACTGGAAAACTGGTTTAACCACTGCTTAAAAACTAGAAAACGAAATAAAGAGCTGATGTAGGAGGGTGTTTTATCAGTGTGACAAGCATTTCACTCACAAAACACAAGAGCGCAGTCCAACCTATCCTTCAGCCCCCATTTTCTCACAGCTTGTTTGCCAAGGAGAACAGGTAAACATTGAAGGTGCTCTTCCAGGACCAGTGCCCAAACCTGTTCAAATGTTTGGTTCTGTCAGTTTTGTTTATGAGATTCTGCTAGAGGAAAATGCATATTACATGTAAAAGCAGGGAAAATCAAACTGACTTGATTTTTTCCAACTGACATTGTGAACTAAGAAATTATGAAATTGATTATTTAGAGATGTAAAATTAACTGACCAATTAGCAGAAAAGAGAGGGAAGGGGAATGCTCAAAGTTCTTGTTTTTTCCCAGAAATTGGTGTACAGGAAAGGACTGATTCAAACAAACAAACAAACAAAAAAACCTACCCAAATGTTCAAGAATGAAGGAATGGTGCATTAATCCTGGTATGTTTGCAGACAAAATTGAGCTACAAACAAAAATGGCAGAAACTTGAACCTATAGCTTTGTTGCTTATCAAAAGTATATGCCTTTCTTAACACCATTTTTTTCTACTACTAGAAAATGTGTACCCCTTGCTCATATTCTAAATACTTCTGTTATTGTCTGCATTGTTTTTCATGTACAGTAGCAGCTGCAAAGCAGCAATTGGCTTTTGGAAAACTGGTGCCAGTACAGGCAGGGAATCCAGTGTCATCTTGCTGATTATCCTAGATTGTAGGCAATGCAGTTCAGGCATCCCCAGAACTGATGGCATAATGTAAAGAAAAGAACCAAAGTTGAGTGAAGAGGTAGTATAGGAACCTTCTCATGCCATCCTTGGTGGGTTGGCTCAAGAATGCAAGTTCTAAATTGGGGTAATTATGATGTTTTCCAGAGGTAGAACTCCAAGTCCCATGACCTGCAGTTTGTCTCTTGCTTTCAGTAACATAGCATCTGGATTTCCCCATAGGAAGAGGTAGTGCTTTGTTTACTCAACCTATTTGCCATACGTATATGATGTCATGTATACATGACCTTATCACTAAAATGTTTAAATAATTTATGATAGCTTTTCAGTCCTATTCTGTGCATGCTTATATGGAAGTAAATTCTGCTGTGTCCAAGGGGCTTACTGTCAGACAAGGGTCTTTAGGAGCTTTATATTCAGAGACTCTTTAAATTGTTCCTTTTTAAAGTTTCTGTGCTGTTTTGAAGGTCTTATACTATCTGGATAGAGATATCTTGAGTGGCACATGACTTGTGCTATAGTTCTGTTGTTGATGTGATTGTTTCTGTTTCTGATTTTGTAAACTGCTCAAAGCCATTTGAACTGGGCACCATATAAATTAATGCAATAAATAAAACACCAGGCAACACATGATTTTAGTGCTCTTAAAAAATGTCCAATTAAAATTTTTTCAACTGATTTTCTATATTTTTCATTTAATTGGGAAAACTGAATTTTCAGTCTCCTTCAGCCCTTTAGTAACTAAAAAAGAAATCTATTCAGTTTTATTTTTGTCAGATGAAAAAGTTCTATAGTTTTATTTATGGTTGGATCCTGCCTAAAAGGTTTGCACTGGTATTTTTGCTGACTACTGTGACTAGTCAAATCTTTGGTCTGATGCAACCAGGTTCTGCTTGTGTTCTTATGTATGTAAGGAACACGGTAAAAGAAATGGTTGTTCGCAGTGAAACTTACTTTAGCTCAGTTGTGAATTATGTTGATTCCATAGTTGTCTTCTCCCTTTTGTTGCTGACTGTAGCCTCTTTTAATTATTGCTGAATGAAGAATTATGCCAGTTTAATCTATATAAACAGAAGTTAGCCTTAGGTTATCCTGTTCAGAAACTCACTCCCTCCTTCCTTCCTTCCTTCCTTCCTTCCTTCCTTCCTTCCTTCCTTCCTTCCTTCCTTCCTTCCTTCCTTCCTTCCTTCCTTCCCAATGTTATTTTTCATATTCCGGAATAGTTTTTGCCTGTTCTGTTTAGAAATTGCACTATAGAAACATGAAAAGCTCAGAATCCAGGACACCGCAAATCAAGCAGTGTTAACACTAAATCATTGCATTTTATATCTTTATCTAATTCTTGTAAAACATGGGGTATTATTTTTTAATGCCATAGGAAATCTGTAGTTTAAGAAGTAAGTGACCCTTGTGAGGCTCTCTTCCTTAAAATAGGGCTTTGCCTAAGTCCAGACTCCGAGAACATTCTTACTCCTTTCCAGTGTGTGCAGTTTTTATTAAAAGATGACAGAAGGTGAGGCCTTTCACTATTCAATAAGTTTACCATAGTCATAGAATTTTACAGGATATCTAGATGATATTTTTAATTTGCTTGTATGATTTTCTACTTCATTTTTCTTACCGGAAAAAAATATTTAAGGAAGACTTAAAGCCGCAATTTTTTAAAATAAGTAGTGCTAAGCTCCTTTCTTCTGGAAGAAACTAGGAATAATTAAATAAAACAAATTGAATGTTTAAGCCATATACATCAACAGTTATAATTTTTCTTCTACTTGCACATTCTGAGATGGATTCATTTTTTCCCATAGTGCTAAACATTTGGAGGGTTTTTTTGAAATCAATTGATGGGTAGGAGGGGTTGCTTAATCCTTTCCCCCTCTTCGCTAATTTTGTACTGCAAATGTTTCTTTGCCCACCCCCAAACCATATTTTAAGTTGTTTTCTCTTTACGACAATTCAGTAGAAAGCATGGTTGGGATAAAATTACCTCCATAACTAGAAGATAGATCGACATCAGATGGGCAAAGCACCCAACTCTTTTTCTTGCTGATTACAGGTAATCCTTGCTTAATGACTATTCATTTAGCAACAGTTCGGACTTACAATGGCACTAAACCCCAACTTTCAACCATCTGTCCTTGCACTTACGACATGTCGCAGCATGATCACCATTTTTTACCTTTCCAGATGACTTCCAGCAAGCAAAATCAATGGGGAACCACGTGATTTGCTTCACAACCATGTGGTTTATTTAACGATCATGTGATTCGCTTAAAATTGGGTTGGATTTGCTTAACGAACACATCACTTAGTGACTGAAACTCTGGTCCCAGTTGTAGTCGTTAAGCAAGGACTACCTGTACTCCTTACATCTATACCTTTGTGTCAATTAAGCAAATGTGGTTTGGGAATGTATTTGGCAAAATGACACAAGATATTTCTATTCATCTACAAAAGATGTCCTGCATTTTGCACCTGGCAACCTATTTTGTACTAAAAACATTTAATCAACACTACCTTCCCATATTGTTAGTTTGTATGAATGCATAATTTCAACATCTTTTGCTAAGGGCCAGTCCTTACTGAAAAGTTTACACTTCCTATTAATGGCCTTTGAAACTGAAACAGTTGCATTCACTTAACACATTCAGTGTTCTTATCTCTAAAATCTAAGGAATGCTACTATTCCTCAAGTATTATGTTTATTAATGTCTTGAATCTAGGTGTTCTTTCATATGGTACAGTTCTAAATGTATTTACTCAGAAGTAAATCTGAATATAGTAGGATTGTATAAAAATTCTCTTCCCTAATGCTCCATTCCTATTATCTCCTTATCCATATTTTCTGTCTGCTTCATTTTGTTTGGAATATGGCAGGATATAATGTGTTTGGTGTAACCTTAATCCTGACCAACATCTGGGCTCTTTTTTTTTTTATAAAGCTTGTAACAGAGGCCTCTGTATGCATTTCCATGGTTGAAGTGTGAAACATTTTAAGATCCAAAATAAAATGTGACTTTGATCATGAAATGATATATTCAGATACAAATGTTGATTTTTTTTCTAGTAAATGTAAATAAGTTATCACTGTAATTGATAAGATATCATTAAACTGCTCTTCATCACTTCAGAAGATAATAAAACTGCATTTTATATATAATTCTGTTTGGAAATATGTGTGCACTTCCTGGGAGTAAGCCTGTTGAACACAGTGGGACTTACTTGCAAGTAAACAAGCATAATTGCATTGGATGTCACTTTGAGATCCTGTTCTAAACTGTTTTAATATTTCTGTAAAACAGAAACAGCAAGAAATTATTTTTTTAAATAAAAGGTTGTATTCACATTATAAATTGGATTAACAATACAATCTGCAGCATGTCTTCTGGCCAATAAGTCCCATTGACTAAATTCATAGTACAATAAGGTGTGGTTTGTTTAGTAGTTGCAGTCATACAGTATTGTAAGCTTGTTAGTTTTAACTTTGGCTGGGTTTGTGTGGTGTGAATGTGGTGTAGCATGTTGAATGAGCCTATTTCATTTGTGTAGTTTATGAATCAGTGCATTGTGTATACCTAAGAATGAGCAAGTTCAGTAACCACGTTAAGCCTGTTGCTGTTTAAGCCTGTGCTTTTCTGGCCATGGCTTTTTGTGCCAGATGCTTCCTTGGTATGCAAAGTGTCCTTTTTCCATCATCAGGACCACCCCTTGTGAGCTTTAAATGTGAAAAATTTGAGGCATTGTATATGACATTAAGCTATAATCTGAGTTATGGGCTACGTGTGAAGATGGTGGTAATGTAGGCTGTGAGGTGCTGAATAGAGTTACATAGCTGATGCTATGTCATGATGAGGCGGTGAGACGACAATAAAGAATGGGCTATTTTCCACTTCCCACTGAAATTAGTTAGGGTAACATTTCCACTACTAGGTATGTGGTTGACTTGAAAAGATAAATAATTTGATATATATCACCCCTTCAAGCTGCTCAGCTCCAATCTAGGATAGCACCTTAGCTGTCTTTTAACATCTTCACTAATCTTCTGAAAGTAATCAGGAAACAAACCTGATGGACTTCTTGGGGAAGGGAGTTCTGTAATCAGGGTGTTACATCCCAAAGAAGGCCTGATTTGATCTGCTGTCCATTGACGTGTTTGTTCAAGATGGTACCAACCACTTTTAATTCATAGAGCATTTTCTTATGCACTGTGATCTCAGGCCTCTTCGAAGTCTTATAAATCAAAACTAATATTTTGAATTGCACCCAAGATAAAATTCAGTGCGTGCTTAAAGTTGAAGACAGTTCCAAGTCGTCTCTGTTTCTGACATGCTCCTGTATGTTCCTGTTCCATAGGATGCCCAGTGGCTTCTGGTTCTCAGCTTAGTTCAGCTCGGCAGCTGCCCCAAAACTTCAGATACCCATTAAAATAGGTCAAAGAATTATGAGCCATTGCCCTGGAGTAGTTTGTATATACACATAGACATACTCACATCCACCATTAGGACATAAAGTTTGTGTGTACTTTGCACAATGCAGACGTTTATTTAAAAATTCTTCTCACTTGGAGAATAATTTCATTTTTTACAATATGAAATCTATGTGTTAGATACAGCTACTTTTGGCAAATTTAGACTGCCACATTTGTTTCTCTTTTCAGAAATTGGTTCCATGACCACTGCATACTCGCTCCTCATTTAGCAGCTGAGTTCAGTTCCAATGACTAGATGATTTAAGCGAAATGGGCACTAAGTAAACCCATGACTGAAAGAGAGAGAGATGCTGCAAAGATCACTGGTTGCTGCCGTCTCCCTCAGATAGTTATTTTGTACCGCTTCACCGGTATTACTCTCACTCTGGCATACATTGTTGTCAGGTGCATAAATTTGGTCACAAATGCACACGTTGGTTGGAAAATGAATGTTTTACTACTGTCGTATTTGCAAATGGTTGATAACCGAGGTAGTCGCTAAATGCGTAGTGGGTGTATTGAGAGGAATTTTGCATATAAAATTACTTTCACCAAGATTCACCAAGGGTTTGCTGAGAAACTTTAAGTTTGAAGGTTGAATCTCAGAAGATACAGGTTCTCATAATGTATATCCAGATGAAAAATAAATGGCTTTTCCAGTGCCATTGAAAACTAGATCTGGAAGATTAATTCATGTTTTCACTTCCACTTAATTGGAAAGCTTTAGAACTAAATGGTACAGTTTGTCTGCATGTTCAGTCAGGTGAGTGCAGAATACCTCCAAGTGTGTACGGACTCAATCCTATTAGTTAATTACAGTGATCTGTACATTTGGGATTACAGGCTCGCTTAATGACCACAATTGGGACTGGAATTTCAGTCGCTAAGCAATTTCAGTCGCTTTGCTCCGCAAAGCGGAGTTTTCAGTCGCTTTGCTCCGCAAAGGATCGTTACCTTGTCGTGGTGCTGGAGCTTGAGCACCTCAATGATGCCATGAGCTAAACCGTGAAGGGCCACCCAAGAGGGAAGGTCATGACAGAGAGGTCAGACTAAATGCGATCCCTGGGGAAGGTAATGGCAACCCACCCCAGTATTCTTGCCGTGAAAACTAAATGGATCAGTACAACCAGAGATATGTCGGTATACCATCGGAAGATGAGACCCCCAGGTCGGAAGATGGTCAAAATGCTACTGGGGAGGAACAGAGGATGAGCTCAACTAGCCCCAGTCGTGATGACGCAGCTAGCTCAAAGCCGAAAGGACGGTTAGCGGCCGACGGTGCTGGTGGTGAACGGCGAATCCGATGTTCTAAGGATCAACACACCATTGGAACCTGGAATGTAAGATCTATGAGCCAGGGCAAATTGGATGTAGTTATTGGTGAGATGTCAAGATTAAAGATAGACATTCTGGGCGTCAGTGAACTGAAATGGACTGGAATGGGCCACTTCACATCAAATGACCACCAGATCTACTACTGTGGACAAGAGGACCACAGAAGAAATGGAGTAGCCTTCATAATTAATAGTAAAGTGGCTAAAGCAGTGCTTGGATACAACCCCAAAAACGACAGAATGATCTCAATTCGAATTCAGGGCAAGCCATCTAACATCACAGTGATCCAAATATACGCCCCAACCACAAATGCTGAAGAAGCTGAAGTAGAGCAGTTCTATGAGGATCTGCAGCACCTACTGGACAACACGCCTAAAAGAGATGTTATTTTCATCACAGGAGACTGGAATGCTAAGGTGGGCAGTCAAATGACACCTGGAATTACAGGTAAGTATGGCCTGGGAGAACAAAACGAAGCAGGACATAGGCTGATAGAATTTTGCCAAGACAATTCACTCTGCATAACAAACACTCTCTTCCAACAACCTAAGAGACGGCTTTACACATGGACTTCACCAGATGGACAACACCGAAATCAGATTGATTACATCCTTTGCAGCCAAAGGTGGCGGACATCTGTACAGTCGGTAAAAACTAGGCCTGGAGCTGACTGTAGTTCAGACCATGAACTACTTCTTGCACAATTTAGGATCAGACTAAAGAGATTAGGGAAGACCCACAGATCAGCTAGATATGAGCTCACGAATATTCCTCAGGAATATGCAGTGGAGGTGAAGAATAGATTTAAGGGACTGGACTTAGTAGATAGGGTCCCGGAAGAACTCTGGACAGAAGTTGGCAGCATTGTTCAGGAGGCGGCAACAAAATACATCCCAAAGAAAGAGAAAACCAAGAAGGTAAAATGGCTGTCTGCTGAGACACTAGAAGTAGCCCAAGAAAGAAGGAAAGCAAAAGGCAACAGCGATAGGGGGAGATATGCCCAATTAAATGCAAAATTCCAGAGGTTAGCCAGAAGAGATAAGGAATTATTTTTAAACAAGCAATGCGCGGAAGTGGAAGAAGACAATAGAATAGGAAGGACAAGAGACCTCTTCCAGAAAATTAGAAACATTGGAGGTAAATTCCAGGCAAAAATGGGTATGATCAAAAACAAAGATGGCAAGGACCTAACAGAAGAAGAAGAGATCAAGAAAAGGTGGCAAGAATATACAGAAGACCTGTATAGGAAGGATAAGAATATCGGGGATAGCTTTGACGGTGTGGTCAGTGAGCTAGAGCCAGACATCCTGAAGAGTGAGGTTGAGTGGGCCTTAAGAAGCATTGCTAATAACAAGGCAGCAGGAGAAGACGGCATCCCAGCTGAACTGTTCAAAATCTTGCAAGATGATGCTGTCAAGGTAATGCATGCTATATGCCAGCAAATTTGGAAAACACAAGAATGGCCATCAGATTGGAAAAAATCAACTTATATCCCCATACCAAAAAAGGGAAACACTAAAGAATGTTCAAACTATCGAACAGTGGCACTCATTTCACATGCCAGTAAGGTAATGCTCAAGATCCTGCAAGGTAGACTTCAGCAGTTCATGGAGCGAGAATTGCCAGATGTACAGGCTGGGTTTAGAAAAGGCAGAGGAACTAGAGACCAAATTGCCAATATCCGCTGGATAATGGAAAAAGCCAGGGAGTTTCAGAAAAACATCTATTTCTGTTTTATTGACTATTCTAAAGCCTTTGACTGTGTGGACCATAACAAATTGTGGCAAGTTCTTAGTGGTATGGGGATACCAAGTCATCTTGTATGCCTCCTGAAGAATCTGTATAACAACCAAGTAGCAACAGTAAGAACAGACCACGGAACAACGGACTGGTTTAAGATTGGGAAAGGAGTACGGCAGGGCTGTATACTCTCACCCTACCTATTCAACTTGTATGCAGAACACATCATGCGACAAGCTGGTCTTGAGGAATCCAAGGCTGGAGTTAAAATCTCTGGAAGAAACATTAACAATCTCAGATATGCAGATGATACCACTTTGATGGCTGAAAGTGAAGAGGAACTGAGGAGCCTTATGATGAAGGTGAAAGAAGAAAGTGCAAAAGCTGGCTTGCAGCTAAACCTCAAAAAAACCAAGATTATGGCAACCAGCTTGATTGATAACTGGCAAATAGAGGGAGAAAATGTAGAAGCAGTGAAAGACTTTGTATTCCTAGGTGCAAAGATTACTGCAGATGCTGACTGCAGTCAGGAAATCAGAAGACGCTTAATCCTTGGGAGAAGAGCAATGACAAATCTCGATAAAATAGTTAAGAGCAGAGACATCACACTGACAACAAAGGCCCGCATAGTTAAAGCAATGGTGTTCCCTGTAGTAACACATGGCTGCGAGAGCTGGACCATAAGGAAGGCTGAGCGAAGGAAGATCGATGCTTTTGAACTGTGGTGTTGGAGGAAAATTCTGAGAGTGCCTTGGACTGCAAGAAGATCAAACCAGTCCATCCTCCAGGAAATAAAGCCAGACTGCTCACTTGAGGGAATGATATTAAAGGCAAAACTGAAATACTTTGGCCACATAATGAGAAGACAGGACACCCTGGAGAAGATGCTGATGCTAGGGAGAGTGGAAGGCAAAAGGAAGAGGGGCCGACCAAGGGCAAGATGGATGGATGATATTCTAGAGGTGACGGACTCGTCCCTGGGGGAGCTGGGGATGTTGACGACCGACAGGAAGCTCTGGCGTGGGCTGGTCCATGAAGTCACGAAGAGTCGGAAGCGACTAAACGAATAAACAACAACAAGCAATGCAGTCATTAATGAGGCTTCACGCAACCGGACCCAATTTCATGGCCGTTTTCACCATGGTTGTTAAGCAAATCATCAGCGTCATTAAGTGAATCAATGGTTCCCTGTTGTTTTAGCTTGTTGGAAGCCAGCTGGGAAGGTTGCAGATCACAATCATGTGACTGCAAGTTGCTGCAACCAGTCATAAATGTGATCCAGTTGCCAAGCGCTCAAATCACAATCACATGACCGCGGAGTGGTGGTGTGACGGTCATAACTTTGAGGATGGGTTGTAAGTAACTTTTTTTAGCCCTGCTGTATCTCCGAACCATCGTTAAATGAATGGTCATTAAGCAAGGACTACCTGTAAAATGGCCATACAGACTGGCCTCATATATCACACTGACAATAATGTGATTTGTTTTGAATCCATACATTATCATTTGTAAACCATAGTTTATAACTTAGCAGTTATTGTAAAATTAGTCAATACTGTCTTGAACCAACATGGCTTAGTGTGTGTGAAACTGTTCAGAGCTTCAATCTGGCTTTCAAGCAGATTTCAAATCTGGTATGTCTCATTTTACAAAGTAATGCTAGTTTTCATCTGTTATTAGGCATTCCATTAAGCAACAACTGTCTTTTATAGGACTGAAAATATGTTTTGATTTTCTGGGTGTTCACATATGTAGTATGTAGCGTAAAGGTGAAAAAAGAAATGTAATGAAATACAATCAGTTTATAAGAACACGGTATATGGTGTGGGTTGGGTTTTCTCTTCATTGTCTTCTGTTCGAATGGATCTTGTTTATACACAGTGCTACGCAAGCAGTGTTGAAAGAGGAAATTGAGTGAGCCAGTGTGTTAAGAGTCCAGATCAGATGCTGAGCTGGCTGAAATATTGGTAGAGAAGATGATGGTGGGCTATTCTATCATAATTTATTCTTATTTGTCAATGGCTACATCACTCAGTGCTGGGGTGTAGGCTCTTTTTAATTGCATGAATTAATATTGGGGGAGGGGAGTCTTTTCTGGCAAATAGATTCAAACGTGGCTAAAGAAAACATTAAAAAAAACCCTCTGGTGGACGCCAGCTGCATTTTCCTTAATTTGCTTGGCATTATTTACAACTACATCCTCTCCTTAGTTTCATGTTACATTTGCATGTACTTTTAAAACTGTCAGCCACCTGAATAACTTTGGCAATTGGATGGTATATAAGTAGTGAGAACATAGAATTTTTTTTTCAACATGTTTGTGCAGTAGGTTAAACTGTGACTGTGACAAACAGGGTCATCCAGACAGCAATGTGGGTTCGTTTTGATCGTTCAGTAACACTTTCAATACTGCTTTGTTTTGTATTAAGGCATTATTTGTTTAATGATCACTTGCAATGTAAGCTGCAGTAGATGTGGTCACCCATGATGCTAAGCCACAGATTATGAATTACAAACCATAATGGGTGGATTTACCCATTGTGCTAAAGTAATCAAATAGCATTTTGACTTAGCAAAATACATATTGGCTTAGCATGACTTATGAATCCAGTTCACAAGTTTGGTAAAAAAAAAAAAAAAAAAAAGGACCCAATTCACACATCATGCTAAGCTGGGTTTAAAGTACTTTGTCTAGCCACTGAATTATTAGAACATGGTTTACTGTAAGAACCAAGACAACTCTAGTTATTAACCATGACTAAACTATAACTTAAAATGTGCAATCAGTCATATGAACCAGCCATTATGTTTTAATATGTGGCTTATAGCTTATTAAAGTGTTATCCCCACCATTTGTAGTATAGTCAAACCATGTTTAATACCATGTGACTTAATGCAGTGTGTAGTTTTTGAATATGGTTTCTGCCATCATTTCTCTTTATAGAAGTTGGCATTGGAGTTCAATTGGAACCTTTGTTCCATTTCATTGTAAGGAACTTTCCAAACACTGAATGTTGTGCTTTATCTTATGTTAAATTGCAACAGAATACATTCCTCTTTTTTCTAACGAATTCCAATTTACATTCACGAACCTTTTTACAGTAGTTATATTATTGCACAGGTTACTCACCCCATATATGTAGCCAATAGTCTACAAGTTTAAAATTTGTAAAGTAAATGAAAGCAAAGTAATTCTTTGAAAGTATGTAAGGTTCCATTGCTGTCACAAAGTAGTGGACATCAATAACAACATGAAGAAATACCAGTGTACTGGAAATGGTGGAAGGCTTCCATTTCACAACAGGTTTTCAGTGTATATTTATGGATCAGGTACTATAAATGTGCCCATACAACTGAGGCTGAGTCTCCACTAGCATGTGGAGCAAGCATGAACATGCCCTGACAACTCTGTCTCCATGAAGGAGCCTTCATCTCATCCCTAGTCTTTGAGTACTGAAGTAGAAGAGTGTTTCTCCCGTTATTCCATACAATGCAAGGACAGACTCAAGTTGTGTGAAATCTGTTAGGCTTGGTCACCCATTACCTTGGAGGGACATCAGAGGACTGGGAATAGGCAGTAGAGGCAGGATAGGATTAGCAGTGGGGACAGTGCATTTCATGTCAGTATAGTTTCCTGTTGTCTCAAGGGTGGAAGGAGAACACTGTAATTCTTTAGTGGAAAAAGGCCATAAGAGAGTTGGGTACTATTTGTTTTTTCCCCTTCCTTCACTTTCTGTTTCTCTTGTTTGATGTTTTGTAAACTCTTTGGGAGAGGGATCTGTTCTCTTGTATGCTTATACTGAGATCACATTTATGGGATTGTATAAACAGTGTGCTAGCAAGGGAGACTGTTTTATGCCATGTGTGCATTGTTGAAAATAATGATTTGTAACAGCATGATATGGATCCCATGGCAGGTGATAGTGCCCAGGATTGATGGTGGTTGAAACTATTGGGTGGTGGTGTAAGGCTTTTAGAACAGTTCCAGGTGTTTGGGGTGGGCGGGTGGTATATTGTATAGAAAAGCTAGGTCCAGAAGTATTTTAAAGACTGGATTCTATACCTAATAACAAATAGATTTTAATGAACACTGCCACAAATATGAAGCAAGCTAGACCTATTAAACTCAATTTTTTAAAAAGTTGAAGTATTCAGTTTTTGATCTAGAACACCAGTGTCATAAATCTTCAAATAGGTTATAGTTGAAAAATTTGTGGGATTATGCTGCATGTGCATATTTTGTGTGTTTGTACTGTCAAAAAGCAAAATTTACTTTAAATTGGCCAGCCACGTAGATTGCTCTTTAAAACTCAGAATATTTTCCAAGTCTGCTCTTGGTCCCATGTTTACTGTTCTAATCAAGTTTATCATTCTGTGAAATGTCAAAATTGCCCTTTCTCCCCATTTTCATTGGTTTCAGATCTAGATGTTATTACACACACTTTTGCCTTTATGTTATTCTGAACAACTAACATCAAAAATGTGCAGAGGGCCACAAAACCGATGAATAACAGCTTTTTAAAAAGAGTTCTCACACTTGGCCCAATGTATCTTATATTACTTCTCTACCTCCTTTTCCTTTGCATTCTCTTTTTAAGCCCCTGCAGGTTGAGATTTATATTACAGGAACTGGACGTGCTGTACTTTAGGTTCTGTTCCATCTTTCTTTACTGTGATCTGTTTCAGGTTTTGCCGTTCTCAGGCTGGGACTGGTAAAATAATAGATTTCCTTGACTCCAGCTCAGTCCACTTTCTTGTCTTTTAATATGCAGCCTAAAGTTTTAGAAGTCAGTCACTGTACAATCTTAATCAAATGTGAACATTCAGTTGAACCCTCTGGCAGGTCTTTAACTTGGTATCGTTCCCCAGACGCTCATGTTAATTTTCAGGGGCAGCACCGCCCTCACCCTGAAAATCCATGTCGCTGTTTGAGTATTGCAGTTTGTATTCTGCAAATGGATTGTTGCCTTATGTTCAAACTCCACATCAGTTTGCACTGTTAACATTTTCTCACCGTGTCCCTCCCCACCCCCTTGTATCAGTGCTGGGAATGGGGGAGAGAAGGCAGGTTGAAAGATCCTGGGGGGACGGAGCCCCTCAGCGAACACAGGCTTGCAGCTGCCCTGCCCGGTGGAGAGCTGAACACATTCCATGCTACTTGCTCACTGGCTTGATCTTTCCCAGCAGGATGAGGAACATATTGAAGAAAAGAAATTAAGTGTCAGAATTCCAGTAAACGAAGAAAGAAAATGCACCAAACAAACAATTGGAAACAGCAGCATTATCTGAAGCTCAGCACTTTACCATTCCACCTCCCCCCCCCCAAATGTATTTTGGCTTAGAAAGTAATCCAAGTGAGCCGAGACTCCGCTCCACATTTTGTAAGTCACTATTCTAAATAATAGATGGCTCTCCTCAGTGCTATCTCAGAATGCTGTGCCTTTGAGTAAAAAAAAAAAGAAAAAGAAAAAAAAGCAGCACTCTTAAGTATACCTCTCTAGTTTTCTTCCACCACCACCCCACTCCTTGCTCTCACAACTTCTTTAATACTGTGTTTTCCCTTCTCTTGTTTTCAGGGTTAGAAGCATTTATTTCTGAAATGTTATCCCGTTCCCAGTAAGAATTCCATGCCGTGTTTGCAGCCTGCTTAGGGGCCAGGGATAATTCTAAGAGGGGTGTGTGTGGTGTGTGTGTGTGCCTGCCTGCCTGCAAGCACGCTTGTCCCTCTCTGCCCACACTGGAGGAGGGAGCAAGGAGCATGTTCCAATCCCGTTTCCATGTCAACGATTCAGTCCACATTTGCCATCACACATTTGGCAAAATGTGTTTTAGGAGAGAAACCCTATTCCTCTTGTTTTTAGCGCCCTAATCTAGACCAGGTTTCCTAAACTGCCTTGATGCTGTGTTAAGTGGCAGGACCACTTTCATGAAACTCAACTTTAATAGGAGCCAACCTAGTGGTGGTGGCCTGTATTGCCATCTGGGAGTCACAAGCTAACTGAACTGTGGTATCAAAGCAAGCAGGAGCTGGCATTGCTCTGGAGGCCATGTGCTCAGTATCCAATGAAAGGAGAGGAGAAAGAAGTGCCGAGGAGCTGGAGCCTTCAACGTACTTGCATCCACTCTTAAGCTGCTGGGTTTCCCACTCAATTTATCTGAAATATTTCTCAACTCCCCATGACCCAAAATTGAGTCTGCTTAAGTTTTTAATAACATAAACCAGCAAGGGAAAAATGAAAATAGAGCCCACCAAAGCCATAAATAAGTGTTAAAAGATGCAAATCGTCCCAGATTCAGCCTGGAACTGGTACCATGGAAAGCCACAATCAGTGGTGACCATCGGTGGTCAGCACAGCTAATTAGAGCCTGACACCCCACTGTTCCAAGTACGTTGGACTCCGTGTTTTATAAGTAAACATCACTACTCATGCTCACTGGAGCTTATTGGCCTGTAGTTGCAAGCGTCTGGATGAATTTGGATGGATTATTGTGTATAGCTGGATCACAGTCTGATCTAAGGTTGCACACCAGTATATAGTCAAAAATTGACCATGTAGTTCCAAAATACATGTTTGGGCTGAAGGTTTCATTATTTATTTATTCATATTTCGTCACTGCTTATCTTGCTGACAGCGACTCTGGGCAGTTTACAATAAAATTAAAATAACTACAGATTAAAATACCATAAAAACAAAATTCTTCATAAAAGTATAAATATAAAATCCAAGATGGTGAATTCAAAGATCTTAATTTAATACATATAATTCCCCAGGGCCTCTTCACGGCGCTAACCACCCCCATGATTGATTACCCCCCCTCCCGCCCCAGGCAAGGTGGCAGAGCCAGGTCTTCACTCCCTTTCAGAAGGCCAGGAGAGTTGGGGCTTGCCTCACATCTGGGGGCAACATATTCCACAGGGCTGGGGCCAATTATAAGGTTTAATGCCATTAATGTAGAAATTGTAGATAATAACAGAAGTGCTGCACCAAGAGCTTGGTCAGTGACTTCATGAAGTCATGAACCATAGTTAACAAACCTATGGCTGAATTCATACAACACACTAAGACAAAACAAAAAGTAAATTATGACTTAGCATGTTGTGTGAATCTAGCTAATACAAAGCAAATGCTAATGTTTCCCCTAGAACTACAGTGCTTCAGAGTGTGTATGAATGAATCATCTGTCTGCAATTCTTTAAAGCAGCCATACTTTATCCTGGGATTGTGTGTCTGTAATTGTGGATCAGACAGTAAATGCCTTTCTAGCTCCACATCCTGTTTCTCACAATGCTGCCCACCTATGAGGTGCCCACCTGGTGGTAGGACATGAAGAGACCCTTTCCTGCTGCTGTCCCTCAGCAACTGTTATTCAGAGGTGCCAAGTCTCTGATCTTGGTGGTAATATATAGCTATTGTTGCAGGCACTTGTCAATACATGCCTTCAGCACCTGTTCCACCGTATTCTTCTACTGGAATTGCCTTGCTAGCTGGGGCTGGGGAAACCAAAGCTCACAGGTGAACATCAGGTAAGAGTTACTTTTCTGAAATAAAGATGGTCTTGCACCAAATTGGACCACAGTTGGTTTATACTTATCAATATTATCCTAGTAGGTTAGGTTCCCAAGGCTTCTGATAATCCAGTTTCACAGCCTGATGTGGGATGGGTTTGCCTGGCTTCCCATATCACACATGCCATGGTTTAACCATGATTTGCTGAATAAGCCACAGCTGGGTTCACAACCCCTCCTCAGCTGTAAACTATGCTATGCCCAAATCAAACAACCACATTATGCCGTAGCACCCAGCCTTTGTGTGCAAAGCATATGCTCTTGACACTGAGCCCCTGTCCTTGCTGGGTTAGTAATTTGGGAAGAGCCACTGCCTGCAGATCTAGGAACTCCCCAGGAAGGAAGGAGCAGCCTGTTTCTCAGATTGGAAAGGTACAGCTTGAAAAATAAGTCCTGAGGGAAGTAAGAGTTACTAACTGTAGGATTTCAAGTGCAAAAAAATGAACAAGAGATCAACCAGTTACTTAATTTGTCTACAGCCTATGAAAAAGAAGTTTAAGATACATGGTTGTGGCTTGAGAGAGCTGAGTAGAATATGACTTTACATTTTCGTTCTAGAATCTGATGCAAGTGTCTCACATCCCTTGGTAGCTTATCTAAGTATAGAACTAAAGGGGACTTGGAGAAAGATCTGTAACTACTAACATTTGAACAAGAGAACTACAAAATACAGAGACTTGTGGAGACTCAAAAATAGCCAAGCCCACTTACTTGATGAAATACCAAAGAAAACACTTAGACTTTTGTAGCATTAATAGTAGTTCTGATTAGAGTGGTATCTTTGTTGGCTTGTCAGTTGATGAGAAACACCAATTAATGTTATGGCGATTTGTAGATTTGGTAATATTACACGTGTTCTGAAGATGGGCTCCTTTCCTAATTACCTCTCTTCTGGATGGTAATTTTATTTTGATAACTGTGGTTGTCACTCTGTTGTTTTTTAGAGTCTCTAAATCTCTTTCCACTACCACCACCTTCCTAGAATACTCAACTGTGAGCCTCTGTCCACTCCACTCCTGCTAGCAAGGCAATTCTAAGAGGGGAATGGGGATACACAAGGGTTGAAGGGATGTGTAGCATTGGCAAGTTCCTTATGACATCATTAGAGAAGAGCAGGCATCTCTTCCTTCCATCCCCATGACAATGGTTGTATGTGTTACCACCAAAGATCTAAAACTGCATGCTTCTGAATATCAGTTGCTGGGGAATAACAGCAGGAAGGGGGTGTTGCTTATGGATGGGCATCTGGTGAGGGGCAGCATTGTAGGAAACAAGATGCTGGGCACAATAGGGCCTTGGTCTGATCTACCAATTTGCTGCTTAAGTATAATCTTTTATGCTATCTACATACACACACACACTTATTTTAAGAGGGTAAAACAGCTCTTGTGTAGCCCACATGTGTGTTTGAATGCATATGAAACCAGAGGAGTTTTGAAAAGGAAAAATGCAAAAGCCTTACTAGTCAGTTTCAGTACCCCTCCCCAGTGTTGTAAAAATCTAGGATTTTGGAAGTTACATGTTCCCATTTATGCATGAAAGGATTGGATTGGGCAGGGGGAAGAGATAATTTTAGTTGAATATAAGATAATTGGGCTATTAACTTGACATGACCACAAAGCAAATGAAAACTTAGGAAATTGCTCTGTTTGTGTGAACTGCTGTGTCCACTACTAAAATCGAATGTGTGGAAAGTTCTTCAGGGGCTGTAATTCAAACCTGGCACTTAAAAGTAGCCAAGTTACTGTATTTTCATTGATAAAGATAATGGGTACAAGAACGAACTTCTGGAATTACTTGCACAGGTTATAGGGTTAGAGTGTACCAAGTAAGTGGTTAATAAAGTGTGATTCATAAACAAGTACTAATAGAAATGATAAATAACGAAGTAGGCCGCAAAGGTAGAGAAGTAAGTTAAAGAATGATGAAGCAGAAATTCTAAGACAGATTTCTTACGATAGGGAAAAAAGTCCAAGTTTAATTGATTTGGATAAACCTATGAAACATGGTACATTGCATTACTTTGTTCTGCACAGGTAAAAACAGCAATTTGAAGCCAAAACTGGAGATAAGAGCTATTAAGAAAGTAGATTTGATTTAGGAAACTTAATGAAGGGATGCTGGTTTCCTGTTTCCTGTATTTTTTGGTAGTTCAGATGGGATTTATATGTCACTATGGTTAAATATCCTGGCATGTGTGTTGCCTTTTTCTTTTATGGCTCCAGTATGCTTGCTAGAATCATTGGAACTTTTTTTACTAAACCTGTAATTCTTGTGTGATAAACCTGCATATTTCTGCTATCCACCAGAGAGGCCGTGTTCACACAACACACTAGCCCATGAATCACTGAATCATGGTTGCCTGAATGCCTAGTTTGTGCAAACCAAGACAATCAGATCCAACTCCATTTTAGGTTAGCATGTTGCTGTACATTCAGCCAGAAACTGGACTTGGCATGTAATAACTTAATAGAGATTTGGAGTTGAAATGTCCTGCTTCAGCACAAAGGTAGGCATTTGGGTGTCAAAGACCAGCTGAGTACATATGGATCTCACATGTTGCTTCTGGCATTGCAAGTAATGAATTTCACACCTTACAATCAATTACACTGTTGTCCTTTGGGCCCCCATGCTGCTGAGATATTGATGAAAGAAACTTAGGGTGCACAAAGGATGCTCCCCAATTCCCTGCAGCATTAAGCCGTAGTCCACAGGAAATGTAAATTAATTTCTTGGTTGGTTTAAAGCCTTGACCATCGTGCCATAATGTCTGTTTGCAGAATACACTGAAGGACAAACTAGAAGTTACGTTTTGGCTCAGTGTTGGTGTGAACTTGCCTCCTATGATTAATTCATGGTTCACTCCGTCATGCGAATTAAACAGATGAGCCCCGGTGCCCCCGGTATTTCTTGCACCACAGAAATTCATCCTCTTTTGAACCTGCTCGGAACCGCGCGCCTGTCTTTTCTGAAGGAGCAGGGCCACCCATCGCCGGTTTTCCCAAGTTATTACAGCGAGCATCGCAAGCGGAATGAACTTTCCCACTCCTGCTCCATCCAGCAGGCTCTCCTTGAAGTTTTGATCTATTCTGGCAGTTCATCTCTCCGGCCTTTATGCGGCGTCTCCTTAATCCCTCCTGCCCTTAAAGCTACCAGTCCCAGACTTCGCTAGCGACGGGAGGCTTTGTGCGCTTGCAAAAAAAAGAGAGCCGCTTCCCTCCGGAGGTAACTGGGAGCGGACGGGCCCGGAGCTCCCTCCGCCGTCCTCTTGAGCGAAGGTTCCTCCGCTCCGCCTGGGCTGTTTTGTCAGCAGCGAAGCTTCCTTTTGTGGCGTCGAAAAGCTCGAGTTCGGCTCCTCGGCCGGCAATCCGTAGCAGTTTTTGCGAGTGGCCGGCGGCTGTTCGCTTCCAGCTTCAGCCGTGCTGAGCTGAAAGCATCCAGGGCCTGGCAGCTCCTCCTTTGTGAGCGGGGGAGGGGAAAGGGCGCTCCGCTCCGCGCCAGATTCCACTCCGGGTTTGGCAGGTTGCCGCGGCGCTGGGTAAAATGGCAGTGCTGAGCCTCGTGTCGGAGTGAGCAGGACTCGGCGGACGAGAGTCGGAAGCCGCCGCCACTCGGCTCGCCTCGGTCTCGCCTCTCGGCCCGGCTCCGCGCAAGGGACTCCGTCCGGCGTCTCCTCGCCCGCCGTGCCCCCCTTCCCTTTCTCCTTCCCCCACCGGGAGCCCCGTCCTGCTCCCCTCCCCCTTTCCTCCTCCTCCTCCCCCCCTTTCTTCGCCGGCTGCAACTGAGCGAGGAGGCACCGCGGGGCCAGGCCCCTCGCACCCGCGTCCAGCCCGCCGGAGCTCGCCGCGCCGGGGGAGGAATGAGACCCCGTTGTCCCGCGGAGCCCGCCGCCGCTTGAGCGGGGAGGACGAGGAGGAGGAGGAGGAGAAGAGCGGTGAGGCCTTGTGCCGGCCGGCCGGCCAGGCAGGGAGTAGGTCGGGCGGGGGGGGGGGCTGGCTGGCTGGGGAGGGGGGATCATGGCCGCTCAGGTGGCCCCCGCCGCCGCCAGCAGCTTGGGTGCCCCGGCTCCGTCCGAGCTGAAGAAAGCGGAGGCGCAGCAGCGGGATTGTTCGTTGGAGGAGGCGGGGGGCGAGGCGGCGGAGCGCGCCGGCGAGAAGCAGTCGGAAAGTGAAGGTCCCCCGGGAAAGGAACTGCAGGACGGGGCCGAGAGCAATGGCGGGGGCGCCGGGGCCGAGCCCGACCTGAAGAGCCCCAACGGGAACCCGGGTCCTAGGCCCGTCGCCACCCTGAACAATAACCTCCCGGAGCCGCCCGGTAGTGGCGGCGGCAGTAGCAACAGCAGCGACGGGGTGGGGACGCCGCAGCAGCAGCAGCAGCAGCAACCGCCGCCCCCGACTCATACGGCCGCCTTGCCCCCGCCAGCCTATGGGTTCGGGCAGCCCTACGGTCGAGGCGCCCAGGCGGCTGCGGCCGTCGTCGCGGCCGCTGCTTTCCACCAACATGGCGGACAACAAAGCCCTGGCATGGCAGCGCTGCAGAGCGGGGGCCTGGAGCAGTCGTACTCGGGGCCCGCGGGGCCCCCCCAGGGGCCGCCCCCTCCCCAGAACTCGCATGGTGTCGGCAGCGCGGAGCACGGCTTCCCCAACCACCAGTACAACTCCTACTACCCCGCTGCCGGGCGCAGCGCCGGCGCCTACCCGCCTCCCCCTCAGGCCTACGCCCTGAGCTCCCCCCGGGGAAACGCTCAAAGCCCCGCTCAAGCCGGGGCGAAACCGCCGGCGTCGGCTTTTCAACAGCAGCGGTTCGGGGCCATGGGGCCCTCGGCCGGCGGCGCAGGAGTCGGCAGCGTCGGGGGCGCTACCCCGCAACCCACGTCGACCCCCACCCTCAACCAGCTGCTCACTTCCCCTAGCTCGACCAGGGGCTATCAAGGGTACCCCGGGGCCGATTACGCGAGCGGCCCCCAGGACGGTGGAGCGACGGCCAAGGCCCCGGCCGCACCGGACATTGCCTCTCAGTACAGCGGGGGCACCGGTCAGGGCTGGGCGGCAGCCGCCCCGGGAAGCCAACAAAGGAGCCACCACGCGCCCATGAGCCCCGGGAGCAGCAGTGCCGCCGGGGGACAGTCGCTCGCCAGGAGCCAGCAGGTAAACCCGGGCGCGGGGGAAGGGGGTGCCGGGGCGCCCCTGGCCCGTCGGCCGGGGGGTGGCTGGAGAGGGCCAAGGGCGAAGGCAGGAGGGGAGCCCGCCGTTCTGCGGGGCTGGGGGGGCCGCCTCTGTGGGCCCGGGCTCGCCTGGGCTTTCCCAGGCCCACATCGCTAGCGAGCTGCCATTGTCTGCCTCTCTTTCCTCTGTCTCTAAAATGGCTGCCTCTCTGCCTTCCCTTCCTCCCTTCTCCAGCCTTAGTGGCGGCTCTTTCCGAGAGGGCCCTTCTGCTCGGTGGTTTTCCTTCCTCGCCGCGAGCCTGTCGGGGGGTCCTGGGGGTGGGGGGAGGCAAGGCTGGTCGCCGCCACCTCTGGGGACGGAGGGTGGGGTGGGAAAAAATAGCTCCCTGTTGCTGCCTTGGGAAAAAAGAGGGTGTGCGGAGCAGCTTGTGGCTGGCGAGGTCGGCGGGGCTCGGCTCTTTGGCATCTCCCTCCACCCCCTTGGGGTGGGTCGGTTTGAGCGGCCTGTGAGGTGCCAGGGGGTAGGAAGAGGGCAAGGGACCTCCTTGGACACCCTCCTCTTGCCCACGCTGGCCGGAGCCATTTTCTGAGTAACCTTTTTAGATCGCCAGGTGCCTTCAGCTTCTGCCTGGCAGTGCTGGTAAACAGTTCAGTGATTGGAGTAGTAAGTGCAGATTGCTTTGGTTTGGGATTTGAATTATGGAGGTAAAATCCTTCTGTCAAAGCCAGGAGACAGTTGGTCTTAGGTTGACATCCTATCTGTGATCTGATTGGCTCCCCATCTCCTGCTCTTGGCCATTTATAATTGCCTCTGATGTAATGGTACAACAATCCTGATGAGCTCATAAACTTTTACACTCTGCTTTTCCTACCAGCCATAATCCAGAGCATCCCTGCCACTTTCGACTTTTTATTATTCTTATTATTACGATTCCGCAGCTGAAATTGGCTGTGACCTTGAGGAGGTTCAGCAGGAGCAGATCCACAGACGGGCTGCCCTCGATGCATTGTGCCTGAAACAAAAGAGGCGGAGGTGCATTTTGTGCTAACATGAATTTATTTTGCTTGTTAAGCCTGGAGTCGATTCTGTGGACACAATATTGTGTGCAGTGTAATTTCCCTTCTGTCAAACTAATTCATTTATTTTGGTTCTGCAACTCTCTCCTGGAGAATAAGTGATTCTTTTCAAGTTTTATAGTGCTCCTCTATTTTCAGCAGGACCTGACCTTTTTCATCTTGAATCACTGGCTGCAGAACCAGAAATAAAATAATTATAATCCATTATTTTCAAAATTGGTATTGCGTAAGCATTCCATTTTATTCTAGAAGGCAAATAAATAGAATTATTTTCTTGAAGGAAAAAGTTGAATCTCAGTTTTAATATAGGGACATTTAATAAAAAAAATGTCTGTAATAACACAAATTGAGGAATAAATCTTTGCATGTTTTTTGCCAGGGAAAGGTCGTTCAGTTATACCTTAATTATAACTGGAATTTGAAGTTTTATTTTAAAAATGTAGGTAATATACATTAGGTTGTCCTGTTGATCTGCTTTTTGCTATATGTTTGTCTGTTAAAAGGTAAATATATTTCATTTATCTGCTGAATTCTTAGTAGTTTAGGCTTTTCATCGGGGTTTGTAATACTTTAATTTGGTAGTTTTGCACCAGGAGCAAAAAAGGGAGATTAACATAAACTTTATTTTTTAAAGAAATGTATGCATGGATATTATTATAGATACTCTTTAGCTTAAATATACGTTTTATGCAGTGTTGCCAACATCCATGCTGCTGTAGTATAATGAGCTGTTTAAATGAGTTTACACTTCTAGGAAGATGATAGACAAGAGGAGATATGGGGAAACAGAAGCTGGCTGTTCCACTAATTCTTCTGAGGTAGAAGTGTAATTTTTTTTCAGATTTGGCTCAACTCTAGGCAAATTGTAATGATTCTGTGTGTCTGTAGGTGAAACTTTGCACAAATTTTTTACAGCGTCTAATATGCTGAAAGTCTGGTATGTTCATCAGAGAGCTATAATTGTCTTGGTAACCTGAAATACCTGAGTAATGTATGTTTGCATTGCCCTTCATACTTGTAAAAATGCTCGCCATACATCAGGGGTTTTCTTAAACATTGAGGATGCTTTCCATATTGGTTCACATATGTTTTTGCGGCAAATGCTGATTACTCCTTAGCATTTTTGCATCTCATTAATAGCTGAAACTAATTATTTTATTGAAAAGTTTTATGACAACAATTAGGAGCAAGAATGTGCAAATCACACTAGGTTATATATATGAGAATACCTTCTTTAGGGATAATGAAATACTATCTACTTTGTAATAGGTGAATTGGAATTAAGATGATATGTAAATAAAAATGATTTTTGCATGCAAGTATTTGATATGCATGTCAGGATCTTTTAGGGCAGTGGAGGAGAAGGGATGGAGTATGCTTCAGTCCACCCCCACCCCGCCCCCCACCCCGCCTATTCATTCAGGATGTGTTTGAAAAATAAAGATGAGAGTAACATTTTTTTAAGCTGTACTTATTTGTAAGACTTAACTTTATTACTCATCTTACATAGTCCTGGTTCAAGTGATAAATGTCTGGGATGTTTAGAAAGGAATGCTAGAACAAAAAAAGAAGAAATGAAATAGATTAATTCCTGTTTTCATATGGCACTGTGTTGCATAATTTGTTAGGTTCTCATTGCTAGATCTGATCTAGTGACATAGAAGGATGTCTAAGGATAATTAACTTGGCAGTATTTGTAGTTAATAATTAGTTTATCTGTCTTACTTTAAAGAAACCAAGATTGCTACCTTTATGTGCAGTTACTGTAGAAGCATTAAACAGTTTTATGACTATTGTGTGGGGCTTGGGAGGCTACAATACACTTAAAAGTAATTAACAAAACCCTAAAAATATAATGTAAAAAATTAAATAAATTTACAAACATGCATTATGGTTTTGGCTTAACATGTGTGTATTTAATCATTGTGATGTATAAATCATGGTTTATAGTTTAGCAGTCTGTGTCTAGGTTTATTTTTCACATTTACCTTTAGTGCTTGGTTTTTGACTTAGAGAAATCAGCAGTTGTGGTTTGTAAACTGTGGTGTATGGCTTAGGGTTTAGTTTATTCTCCAGAGCATGATGGCTTAATGCAGTGGCTGAACCTAGTCTTTGAATGCTTACATACTCTTGCATGCAGTATTGATACTGCCTATTGTGATATTTCTGACTTGGAAGTATGAACATCAGTAAAAGTAGCAGACTTTTAGCCCTGAAATACACTCTAGAAATTTATGAGTTCTTGATCAGTTCTTGCATGGCTGTCACTTGAATTGTAGGCATCTAGAAACAATAATTTGGGAATGACTAGTTATTACAAACAGTTCTGCAGTAGGTTATATCCCTTTTTTTAAAAATACATTTCATAAACAATTTACAAAACTGTTGGATCTTTGGATATTTACAGTCAGCCCAAATGCTTACCTTTTAGCAGCAGTAAGTGCTGATGTGTTCTTGCCAAGTATTTTTTATTATATTGACTTTGAATTTATTTAAAATGATGCTTTAACAAAAGATGCATTTTAGGCTTAATACTTGGTCCTTATTATTAGTGTTGAGACTAAAGTTAAGGGAAATATGGAAAGGTTTAAAAGTGAATTGGATGAAATTGGTACTAAGTGTGTCTGTACTACTAATGAGTTCTTATTCTTTAGAGTTAAAATGGTGTCTGGAATGATAATAGCATTTTTACTGTGGTTTTTTTAATCCTTATTTTCATTAAATTAGTCTTTGGCTACATGTGCTGCCAGAAGAGTGGTAACTTTGGTATAAGTTTTGGGTTTAATGGGTTAGAAGATTCTTTGAATTGGTCTGCATTGATAGATGCTTGGCTTTGTTCAATCAATACACATAATTATTTTTAAAAAAACTAATTACTGCATATTATACGTGCAGTGATAGTTGGCCACATTTGGATATTACTAGGCCCTATGATTCTAAGGCTATGTGATCAAAAACATAGGAGCTATTCCACCAGCTAGAAGTGCACTGGAAAAATGGTTTCTGAAAAAACAGACCACAGTCGCATGTGTGCTAAAACACTGCTGGCTGTTATCTTGAACGCCCTGTATGGCTTGCATATGGGCTTCCTGAATGAACACAGTGCCCTGCACACATCTGACTGACCTCTTCGTTGGCTTTTTAAAGAGCATGAAAACACACCATCTCAACAAGTTTGTAATTACTGCTATTCTTTTAAGTATTGCTTTAAATTGTTTTTAATATCTTAGATTTTAAATGGAAATTGCCAAGAGGCCTTGGTGTATTTATTAAGTATCTGGGTCAAGAAAATTATATGAGATTCTGAATGCCAGGACAAGGCTTTTGGAAACCTTGTACCATTGAAATCTTGTTGATTAAAATGTGCAAACTGAACACATGGCTGTATATGGATCCCAAAAGCCTGGGATACAGTATTCTGTGACCTTTAAAGTTGCAGCCTGATTTAGCTTTTGATGTGCCAAAATAGGTAAATGAAGAGTAATAGTTTATCTACACTTTAATTTCCTTTAATTTTGAAGGTGAAATAAATTTACAGTAGTTTTTGTCCTAACCCCATCCATTATGTTAAATGTGCCCCCTTCTGAACATGCCTGGAAAATGTTGGATATTCCTGTCATAGGCCATTCCTTTTGCATAAGAAAAGGTCCTTACTAATAAGATGTTGACAAAATAATATGCTTTGCAGAATTTCCGTGGGCAGGACACTTTGATTCTATACAATGCCAGGGACAAATGATACCAGTGCAGAAGGGGACAATCTGACTGTGTCTATAGCTATAAGTGAAAATAGTATAAATTTGGAAAGATGCACTAAATGAATACTTTATTCACATATAACTTCATATAATTTTCCTTGATGTCCTTGAAGTCAGTTCTAGATTCATGGCATAGTATGGTTAATTTTGGCTTAGTGTAATACATGAAACTAGCTACTGTGATTTCTAAGTTTTAAACAGATGGGTAACTTAATTTTCAGTCAAAAGCTGCAATCTTTCAGAGTAATTTGCTGGTGCCATGTTGTGGATGCGCCTGAAAGAAACCATGGCTGTAGCCAGAGCCAAAAATATGTTTTAAATAATCTCTTCTCTCACAGCTGAAGGTAGGGAGAGAACACTGTTATCAGAGATGTGAACTGACCTGTTGCATTGATGTTTTGCCCACATGTGGTTTATAGTTTAGCAGGTCACTATGGTTGAACAAACCATAATTAGAGCATCTCAGCTTAGTGAGACATATGGATCTAGACACCATATCACTAGACACATTCTAAGTTGTCTTTGTATGATTTGCTGTTACATTTATAGTCCTTAATGTAAATCATCTTATGTCTGTTATGCAGGGAATGGAGATGTACATTAGAAATAAAATCATGATTTGAACAAGCACCATTTTATAGACTGTCTCATTAGAGGGGCTATCAAAACTGGAGAAAAACAACTATTTGATTTCTCTTAATTGTGTTATTGTCATGTCTGAATTCTCAGGTAAGAGTTGGAGCTGTTGTGCTTCACTTCAAAGCTGCTGTGCCATGAAGGCAGGAACCAGTTTAGGAGGCTGAATACTTGGATGGTAGACCGGCAGACTGTTTATTTGGAATCTTAAGCCATGAAACCAGTTCTTAGCTGTGGTTAGAAAAATACGATTTGGCATGATTTCTGAAGTGTACCACAGTGATTATTCTGAGTTCATTATAAAAATTGAAAACCATTTTTTCTAAATCAATTGAGAGATTGTAGAAGTTGACATTGATACAGGAATATTCTTCTTTAAAAGATTGAGCTGCTTTTTAGCTTTCCTTTTGTTCCATGTTCTGTCTTCATGTTATACTTTCCTTATATATGTAATTTTTCTTGCTGTGAGGACAAGATACTCCTATTTGGGGGGTTGTAATAAGTCTAGAAGCTTTATGTTGCTTGTCCCAGAATTAAATCTTAAAAATAACATACTGTATACTAAAACGTAGCCTATATGCATTGTCCTGCACATGCTGAACTTTCTTCTAGTGAAGGTTGTTCCCTTCTCTGTGTTAATTTATATAGTAATTCTTATCATGATGTTATTATGCCAAGGCTCTTGATTGAGTTACATACTGAGGAGCCAATGGGACTGTTACTTTATGAATCATTTCTGGTCTGACTCTCCTGCCAATTTTCTAAGCTAATCAGTCTCCACTGTCATTTCATCTTTTTTTTTTTAAGCTTAATGTCAATGATAATACTATAATAGTTCATTCACAAATTGTGACTTGTGCTGAGAAATCTCCCTGGCATCAGAAGTCTTTAAATTCGGTGGAGAAAGGGAGAAAACCCTTTTGTATGTTCAAGCCTCTTGAATTCAAATTAGAACATGAGGTTTCCTTTACTTGTAGAGAGCAACAACCTTAAGGACTCGCAGTTGTCATGTTTCACAGTTGCTTGCCCATCAGAAACAAGGCATTTTGTAAAATAATTTTTTGCTTTTAGTAATTGTAAGCATAAAGGAATAACAAGGCAAGATAACTAATTTTAGTTGCCCCTACAGATTGGTATCATCTCTATTGCTTTTACTGGAACAGACAACTTTTAGCAATTCTTTTTTCATAATTCTTTGTACTTGGTTGAAAGTTCGAAAGTGTTAGTAGCTGCATTCAGACATCTGTGCTAATTCTTAATGTAGTTGTTTTATGGAGTAACACTTTGCAGAAAATAGCCATTGTGGCTTATTAGGAAACTGATGCTGAAATTTGTGATCTCAATGAATGCCTTCAGTAGAAGTCACTTGTCCCTTCTGTCAGTCATTTGATGATGTGTATGTTATCCAATAAAAACTGAATTGTATACTATCAGTAGGTTTAACTATAATTTGTCTTTATTCATGATTCAAACCAGAATCTGTTGCAACTGGTGCAGGCAGAACAACTGTTAAAAAGAGGAAGACATGGTATGGGAAAAGAGAGCCTGTGACATCCTTTTCAACCATATCTGGGATTAAGGAAGAGAGAATATTAGGTGTTTTGGATTAATATTTTTGTGATCACTCAAGATTTGCATTAGAATTGGAGTGGAAACAGTGTCATTTATTTTTAATACAAGAATTTCATATTAAACCTTTAAGATAAGATTGTTGCATGCATACAAACATGTGGAGGAACCCAGTTTGTAAAACACACTCATCTATTTGCCCAAGATGAGTACTAGCACTTCCTGGTGGGTGTAAGAGAGCTTTCTATAAACAGGAGGATAAATTTTTAAAAGTCATCTAAAGTCTTTTTTGGGTTCTTTGAAAGGATGAAAAAGTATGCTTCTAGGCTCTCTCTATCCCCACCAGAGAAATTGTACTGGTTTTGAAATTCATTCTGATTTGTGGGAATGAGATGGAGAACTTTTCTAGGGTTGGTTTTTTGAGTTCAGCATAACAGAGCATGCCCAAGAATAGACAGTTGCTGCATTCAGCCTGATCTGTGTCCCCATCTTCATGTTTTCATTCTGACAGATGCAGTTCCTTAAGAATCATTTATAGATCCACCAGTTTGAATATGATTCTACTCACTTGCAGATAGAGATGTATTTTATATATGTAGTGGATTCCATGTTAAACCTGCTGCAGCTAAGTTTTGATGAATGACCCCCTTTCTAAGATGATCTTGGACTAAACATTAATTTTACGTGTGCTGGCAGGTACTTAAATTTGTTTCTTTCTGTTTTTGCGTTCTGATCTGATACTGCCCAATCACTACCTTATTCCATTTTTCTGTATGTATTATAGGAAAATGTGATTGTCGAGTTCCCCATTGATTCAATCTGTATTAGAAACTCATTAATGGTAATTGTGCTTTTCAGAAGCTATTAAAATTGAGGTAGAGGAAGGGAGAAAAACTCATGTTTACTTCTGTGTAATAGAATGGTCAGAGACATGTGTTAACCTAATGTTTTTATTTAAAAGACTTTTTGTGTCTTCCAGGGCAATTCACAAAGAATGTCATATGCAAATAAGAATGCATAGAATTGTAATAAAAATAGAAAACCAGCAGTAAGCAGCAATAGAAATGAATAATATATAACTTCAGAAGTAGTACTGCCTCACTGTCCTAGCTATTTAACTGACATGGAGAAAATCACTTCCAACCCAGTACTTAAACATAAAATGAGTGCTACTTAGACCTCTTTGGGGCCAAATGACGGTTAGTTACTGGGCATTACAATACAGAGGGCTGCTTTCCAACTATCTTTCCTCCTTAAGAGTTGGACACTTGTAAAATGATCTTCACTGATATGCAAAATCATGTAGGTCTGTAGGTTCTCTTTGACATGTGGATGCAGGCTATATAATGGTGAGGACCCATGGTCTGCATTGTTCCTAAATATGCATTGGAAGTTTCTGTGGCTTGTTTTTCACTTGCAGGATGTTCCGCGAGGCTAGTTCTAATTATCAGCTTACATAATGTACCAGCCAATCTTTAAAGATAGTTTTCCAAAGAACCCATCTTTTTCTGAAATATAATCCATTACACTGATTTAGTTTGGATGTAGTGTATAGTATATAGTTTAGTACTCTTTATTTAGAAGTAACTAAATAGGTGGATCAACCAAAATGGGGAAAAGATGCTTTGTGGCACTAGTGGTATACAACTGCAAAACAACAATAACAACACAAACAGCAAATCTAAACTATGAGCCTACTAAAAGGAAGTGCAGTCCCATTCAGAACAGGGTGAATATCACATTCCTAATTTCCTTGTGTCCTAAAAGCTTGTAAGATGAAAGCCAAGACAGTCTAGGTATTTAGATACCCATACTGTATTCTTTAAAGAGTTTATAACTGTCATGTTACTGTACCCAGTGATGTCACACACATACCGTTCCCATAATTTTTTTAACTGAAGTGGTGAGTTGGATCTTTACATAGCTAAAATGCACCAAATACAATAGGAAGCATGACAAGTTTAGGGAAACCCAAAGATTTTCAGAAGTTAGAAAACAAATCCTTGCACCATGAAAAACTCTCTGAATAGCTCAGTGAGCATGTTCAGTTGCCACATCATGCTGGGTAAGTAAAAACAGAAAAAATCAAGTTTTAAGGGTATAGAGTATTCTGGAGGAAAGCAAGCCTGAGAGGAACTATAACAGGAATACTTCACTATTTGTTGCAGGTCCACTTGTGTTACCTAAGTGCTCTGTTTAATGAGTCTTCTGGTAAGTTAAAAAAATCTTAAAATGTATAAACTATATTACTAAGCGAGAGGCAGTCATAAATAACAGCTGAGGGTATTTAGGTTATTGGTGTTTGCTTGAACTATTTGAATCTATGGGAATGGGGTTGTACCTTTCTTCTCCCCATTTCTATAGAACAGCAAAGCAACTGATTAGTTAATGGTTTTAAATTCAGCAATTCAGATTGCTGCTATATAGGAGAAGGAATCTAAAACTTTCAGCAGGTTTAAATGCATCATTCTTTCCCTTATAGACATGTTCTTTTCAAACCAATGCACCTCTTCCAGGATCACATAGCTTTAACTTCAAATATCAGACTGAATCAATTTGTTATTTTTGTCTTTTTGCCGGTGAAAGTTTCCTCTTTGCCTTGCTCCTTTGGCATATCCCATCTACATAAGGGGAAACTGGAAATTTAGAGGCTTGAATTTTACAGTATGATAGCAGGAGTCTGTGCAATTGCTGAGATAGAAGTTCAGTCTTTGATTCCTAGCCTTATGCCTTAACTACAAGGTCATTCCTCCTCTATGGAGCACTCCTTTCTTTCTTTATGCTCTGTGTTTAAAGTAATAGTGCCCAAACTTGCCTTGGGAGGCACACAGAGGGAGGAAAGCGTACCAACAGGGCGGGAACAGGAAGAACTGCTTCTCTGGGGATTAATATATTGCTTGCTGCAAAAAGGTATAAGTGATCTTCCCATGTGATATAATTAGGCATGGTTGGGGAAGGATTCATATTTCCCTGTGCACCTGGGCTTGCAGGTCTTGGCATTGCTCAGCAATTTTGCAATGCAACTTTGGCAGCAGTCACTTACTTTTCTAGACTAGAACAGTACAATTAATAAAAAAAACCTAGCCTCAAAGATATTTGACGATATATTTACCAACTTAGCATCCCAGTTTTCTTGAGTTTTAATCATTGAATGAGGTTGGTTTGTTTTAGCTGTGTACCTGTTTCCCATCTCTTGAATTTGCTGGGGTGTCTGGCAATAATCCTAATAGCTGAAGTGGTCCTAACAATGGTTTCATTGCAGATTGTCTCTGTACCTTGCTGGTAACTTTGTCTAGGAAGTCTATAGAGCAGTATTTCTCAACCTTAGCAACTTTAAGAAGTGTGGACTTCAACTCCCAGAATTCTGGGAGTTGAAGTTCACGCATCTTAAAGTTGCCAAGGTTGAGAAACACTGCTATAGAGCAAAAGAAAGGGACAGTGGTTGAGTGCGACTGTTCTGTGCAACTACTAAGGAGCCCAAGCACTAACTATGAAAAATAAAGAGCTTTTGCATTCTTTTTATGCAGTGAAAGTAGGTTTTAGATTTAAAACTTCCTGTTTACTTCTACTGTGTAGATTTTTTAAATAGAAAATCAAAATATTTTATCTGAGAATAAACGTGTGTTGCATACTGATTTTTCTTTACAGCTTCATTTCGGTGTCACACTGCATTAAGATGCCATACATGAATTTGAGTTTGAGGCTCAGTACGTACACCCCAATTTAACATGAACCTTCATTTGAAGAGTAAGGCTGTTAGCCTGAAAGCAAATCCCATTTGAATTCATTATGACTGAAGCAATGAATTGAGACACAAATATCCCAAGTGTCCCAGAAACAAGGTGCTAGAAGGGTTCAGGGCAGATTAGCGTTTCCCTATGATATGAATTATTGTGAGTTCAGACCATAAGCAATTTGTCTGTTTTGAAAGAGCAAACACAAATACAAGTTGGAGAACACAGAGCCAGTGGGAAATGTTGGGAAGAGACAGGTTGGCATTCTCCAATGATCCAATGCCAATTAATGACATGGTTCAGCAATAATGTTAAGCTATAATGTGATTCACTTGAGGTTTCTTGGTTTAACATAAGTGGATTCATCCATGATAGCCTAGTGTTATGTGTGAATCTGGCCACTATGGCTTGTTCAGCAAACTCTGGTTAGAAGTCCTGGTTTAGTGTTACACACAAATGTCAGTAATTGACTTCATCATCCATTGCATAGTACATGATAAACAGAGCCTATAGCAAGCTGTATGAGTTGTTTAAATATTTTGGTGTGGCAGCTATATCTTTTCCCATCAAACTCCATTCTATTCTGTCCCCTATCTCAGTTCCTGACTCACAGACTTGCCCCACCAAGCATACTTTGTTCTTATAATTAAGATGTTGAAATGTTGAAAATAAGAGAAAAGAGAAATTAAAAAATTAAAATTGAACTAGAATTTATAAAATGTTAAAAGGGAAAATTGACCTTGACATCAAAGATGGAGGAGGCCTGCTGAGCCAACTTATTTGTTAGGTTTATAACTTGCCTTTCATTCAGAAGCCCAAGGAGGCATATGTAGTGTTCTGTCCTCCCAGTATAGCCCAGAGCAACCATATGGAGCGAGTCACCCTTAGAGCTTGGCTGAGGGTGGACTGGTACCTGGGTCTTGCCAGTGCCCAACACTGCTACACCACACTGTCTTGGGGATGCTGTTATTGGCTGTGTAAACAAAATTACACTGAGTAGTGAACATCAAGAAACACAGTAAATTTAGCTATATTCACTCTGCCCTGATTTCCCACACAGTTCAAATAGTTAAGAACGTATTACTTAGGGGATGCATCTTGAATTGACTACAAAAAACCAAGCTCTGGTCCTAATTTCAACTTTTTTTTTTTTTGCTGCTTTTGTAGTTCATTTCATTTCATTTATTGGTATAGAGCAGTGTTTCACAACCGTGGCCACTTTTAAGATGTGTGCACTTCATCTCCCAGAATTTCCCAACCAGCATGGCTGGCTGGGGACTTCTGGGGGATGAAGTGCACACATCTTAAAAGTGGCCACGGTTGTGAAACACTGGTATAGAGTACCTGTTAAAAGATGAGTTTGCGGTAGCCTAAGCTTTTTTAGGTAAAAGTCTGCTTTCACTGGAAGGCTTGAGAAGGAGGCTGGGAATGCATATTGGGGCAAGGGTTCTGCCCAACCAGTCCAGGAGATGCCCTGAGAAGAGTGGCCCTAAATACACCCTGAAGTGTTGCCGAAGGAATTCATTGCCTCCCTATCAGTTGATCCAAGTATGTGCTAGAAAGTGCTGGCCATGCAGCAGTCTTCCTTTATACTCATTCGTAAGTTACGTTTCATGAATGATGATCAATAAATGTTGTTCCAAGTGGCTGTAGGACTGTATCCTGAATAGCTGAGAGAAAGAAAACTGGAATGTATTAACTTGATGTAAATAATTAAACAGGAATACCAAGCAAAGGCTGTCTTTCTTCATAATGGGGTTTTAACTGTTGAAAGTAAGTTTCTTTTAAACAATCAATACGGCAAATATTTCCAAATCTTTCGTAGTGTTGGCTGTGTGGTCTCTCTGATTTTTCACTGTCGGTGATCTTGCCATGCTGTATCGAGCAATTCTCCTGGGTAAAATGCTTTACTGTTCCTATCTTGTCCATCCTTGCCTTGGGTCACTTTTTTCATTTTACAGATCAGATTAGTTGAGTTCATAACTGCTGTGGGATTTGAATGAAAAGTATGTGTGAGATGCAAGTCTCTTTGTTAACCGGCAAACATTGGCTGCATGGAGTTTAGGGAACACTTGTTTTTGATGATACTCCTTCTTAAAGTTACAATGAGATAACAAACCTGAAGATACTATGGAGGACTGTGTTTATTCCGCTAGCCCATTTGAAAATAGGGATTAGGAGTCTTCAATCTCATCTTCTTTCTCCCCTCCCCCAAGAGAAGCTATCTGTGGAAGCAAGATCTTTCCCTTGTTTGCTCACTGCATTTCCGTGCTGTGTATTGAGAAAGGGAAGTCTCTCACTGCATAGCACAGAAGTCAAACGACCTCCAGTGGAAGAACCTGCTCACTTTCTTTCTCCATTTGCAATTAGTGTGCTTCCCCACTGAGCAGTAGAGATGGAGTTGCAAGGGAGATGAGTTTTTAAATTATTGTGAAGGGTGCAGTGGATGTTTGTAAATTGGAGGTCATTCCCTCCTCCGCACTTCGGCTTATGTTTCTGCCCACTGTAGTGTGCAGCGTTTGATCCTATTCTCTCCCTCCCCCATCATGGAGTACAGCCCATAATTTAATAAAGGTCACCTCTCATTTAAAAGGAGGTCTTCTCTGCGGTGGCTCCATATCTTTGGAATATGCTACCAATTAAAGGTGTAAATAAACTACATAACTGAGGGGCTCCCTTATTTTATGCGGCACTCTTAATTTCTCATTTGTAGTATTTTAGAGTAGGATATTTGTTTTAATTGTTATTTTTGTTAATACTGATACTAATCTTCTAATGTCATATGGTAAACTGATTTGGAGGAGAGTTTATGCATTCAAGAGAGGACACCTAAACCTATTTGAAATAACAGAATGAAAGATCAATTGATCAGTAATTGTTATTGGGACCAGGTTGGAGATTGATTTGGATCTTGTCTAATCTCCAGATGATTAATAAGACTTGAAATGGATTTCTAACACAAAAATGTTTTATCAGTAGCATCAACAAAATTGGCCTAACACAGTGTATGAACCCAGCCTGTAGATTCATTGCTCAACGTGAAAAGCCTTGGAATTTGAAGTTTGTTCAGATCTTCAAGTGGCAGCAGCTAAATAAATCAGGGAAGCTTCCTCCATGAAATCTTCACTGTGAAATGGAAATTGGGAAGTGCTGGAAGTTAGGGCTTATTCTTGGCTTCAGATTCTGCTTGTTTGGGAAAGGCACAGCAAGGACTGGGCTTGCATTTCACAGTGAAGAACTTTCCATGGTTGGTTTAATTGCTCTCATGGACAGTAGATTAGCTGCTCCTTCACAGTAAGTCAGAATTATGGCTTATTGCAATGTGTGAACATGGCCATTTTCTCAGCTCCGTCAAGTTGAGGGTTCAGGGTTTTGTTTTGTTTTTTGGTTACGTTTTGTTGTACAAGTTGGAAATGACAATTACTGTTCTTTGATGTCTGTGATTACAGTTGTGAAAAGCGAACTGATTTCAGAACACTGTGTGTGATGGTATTTAATTCCATGTCAATATAATGTTTACACCACACTTCTTCTTTCATAAGGAAGCCCAAGAAAACAGATGAAATACCAGAACATGAAAAGCTATCTAACAAACTGTTATAATTAAATAAGATCTTAAAATATAATTAAAGCTTCCCTTTTGGTTATTTGAAAGCTGTGGCTTGCTGTGAATTGAAAGGATGCATCCTTCCAGATTTCAGTGCTTGTCAGTGCCTCCAAAATAACAATCCAATAAACAGAATAAAGAATTTGAACTGTCACATTTCTTTAGGAACTCACATCTTTGCAGCAGCTGATACAATAGCAATTATTAATTTAACTTAGGAAAAACAAACTAGTATTCTCAAATTTCAATTTGAAGTTCAGCACTGAGCTCCCTTGGTGATTTTAGGCAAATAACTCTTTCTATTCCTTTTGCTTTCTACTCATCCCGGCTTGTAATATAGAAAGAATGGCTTTTCATATCTTGGCAAAGAATATTTAAATAAAGCATTTGTACCATTTTAAGTCCACTGAGTTAGGATTGATGGCTCTATGATGCAATACCATCCAGAAGACTTGGTTTTTTCTAACACTGCCCACTTTCACTTCCCTTTTTTGTATTAACTGTAATTTAGTATACTATTCAAACCCAAGCTAGCAAGGGATGGGCAGTGTGAAATCCCACAACTGAATGTGGCTCCAGAAAACTCTTTGGCAATCCCAGATTCAGCTCTGAATACAGTTGTTGAATATTAGTAAGATAGATTCCTTCGTTTTGAGATGGCAAACATTAAAACAAAAACCCCTGTGGCATAAAGCCCTAAGATAAGCTTAACATGGTTAAAAAAATGCAAGGCAAAACTCCAAAAGCCACCTTGTCCATTTTGTGCCCTCTGTGACTCAGCCATCCCCAAAATGAGAAGCGCAGTCCTCAACCATCCAAAGGTTGGATGGTTCCCATCTGAAGTTGCACATAAGATAATTATCAGTTCTGGATTAGAGGGTAGAGGTACACATCGTGCTAAGCCAAAATGTAGTTTTCTTATTTGTACTTTAATGTTGTATGGATTTAGCCACGATACGTGGCAAACTGTGATTAAGCCAACCATGGCTCAGCATGATGAGGAATCAGACTGGGTGGTCAGAGTGAAGTGGAAGGTATGGAGTATCAGAACTGAAATACGTTGGTCTGGTCTCTTTCGTACTTGCCTCCAGTGCATATTATTCAGTCGTACTGTTATTACATGATACAATTCAAGATGTCTGAAAATCGGTGAGGGAGCTGTGTTCTATTTTGAGATTATTTTTATAATAGCTGTAGTTGGGTATACCTCCTGGTATTATGGTTTCTTGCTATACTTGTTTTTAAACTACTGATTTGCAAGAATGACTGTTCCTCCTTTCCCCCTGGCATTGGCTTCATATGAATTTCTGTATCTATTCATCTGCATCTATTCTCTTTTTCCCTCTCCTTCTCCCACCCCCACCCCGCCAGCTGAACAAATCTGGATGTTTCTAACTTTGCTTTTTATAAGCAGTTCAGTTAACCCAAGTGACATATATACTTGGTTTGAGCTTTTGCTACAGCATGCCATTTTAAGGAACAGGAAAAAGAAAATTTTGCCAGTTATCTCCATCTTCCAGTCACTACTGTGGGATAACTTCCCAAGAATAGCATATTCTAATCTAAGCTTTTAGTGTATTGGACTTAAACCAGCTCTGATTTGGTACTACTTGGGAGACTGTGAGTTCTAGTCTCGCCTTAGGCATGAAAGCTGGCTGGGTGACCTTGGGCCAGTCACTCTCTCAGCCCAACCCACCTCACAGGGTTGTTGTTGTGGAGAAAATAGGAGGAGGAAAGAGTATTAGGTATGTTCGTCGCCTTCAGTTATTTATAAAAATAATAAAGGCTGGATAGAAAATAAATAAAAAATATATATTTGAGCCATGATATGTAAATAGTAGGGACTTCAGTGAGCAGTAAGGGTTTAATTTCAAGGCAGTAAAGTCTGTGAGACTTTTTTAATTACAAAGCATTTTTATATATAAATATACATTCCATTATTCTTACCAATTAACTTCTTTCTGGAGTTACTTGCCTGGTTTAGATGTGAGTTAAGTGTGGGCAGGGACAGGATGCAAATTTGGGGAAGCTCTAAATAGAACTTCAACCAGTAATGTCCTCTTTATTCTTCTGCAGCACACAGTGGCTTGTCTTTCTGGACCTGCAATCAGCCAGTGGGAGCAATCGGGTCTTACAGCTAATTACCGAGTAGCTGATCACAGTCCTGTTGTTCATCAGCAGCCACTTCTGAAAGTTGTGCTTTCTCTATCTTATTTTCAGAGAGGGCTGGAACTACTTGATATTAAGACTGATTAATACTTCAGATTGTCTTTGGAAGAGCTGCTTTGGAACGTGCAGGGTCACCATTGCATCACCTGCCTCTGACTTGTTAAGCAGACATTTTTTTTCCTGGACTGCATGATCCTGAAAACAGATGCAGCTGCTTTAATGAGTTGCAAGCAGGTGTTGTTTTTGTACGCCCACATGTTACGAAGCACCTCTTTCCAATCAAATCTGAAGCGTTGCCCAAGCATAGTTAATATAATCCATTGATGTAATCTAGTATGGGCTATCCTCTTATTCACAGGTAGTGCTGAGATTAAGTAGGATTTGCAATTTAAACGTTTGTTCAGAACAGTGATACCAGAAGGTGGGAAAAGGGACTTCTGTCACTTGGGCCTAATGAATATTAGATTGGTTAGCCCATCACCCAGTTTTAAAGTTTGGGGCAGCTCCCATGTAGCAAACATTTATCCTTATTTTAAAGGGCTGGATTTGCAGATTGTACAAAACCTTGGTTTGTTTCCCCCAATTTTTATCCTGTCGTCTTCCCCAATCCCCCAAACATTTCAGTATTTGAGGAAGGTAGATCAGAATTGGCAAGTTTTTTTTTTTCAATTCACAAATGTCTAATATTAGCACTAGCAAAATATTTCTATCTGCTCATTGTTTTGCTGAAATGGAAAAACCGCCAATGCTGTATCCAGTTGGATTCCGTTCCAAAAGCTTCAAGTACCATCATTCTCAAGTGGGATGGCCAAAAAGAATCTCAGAAGTCCAATATACTTGGAGAACACTTAAGAGAATGGTATCCTGATTTTAACTTTCTCTCATAATAGTACTTGACTCTTCTAAGAAATATTTGTGCCCTCTTCTGCCTCTTACCATTTCTTTAATTGCCCTCAGCTCCTCCCTCTATGCATCCCCTTGCTTTAGTTGTCTGCTCTTTTACAATCCCACTTGTCTCACTAATCCCACAACTGGCATGCAATACTCTTACTCATCTGTTTCCCTCAGAGACTCTGTTACAGTACAGCTCGGTATTAAAACCATTGAAATCTCTTGGTTATAAATACAGATATATAACTATCTTACCGCCCAAAGAATATGAGCAAACTGTTGTTGATCCACAGTGGTTGATCCATTGTTGTGCTACTAATTGTTAGTGCTTTTTTGGGGGAGGGGGCAGGATTTACTAAAGACACTTACTGCTTCAATTAGTTTTGTGCAGTTGAAAGGTACAATCTCTTTCCTTTCTTGATCCTTAGTAACCTGAAAGGATTTTACTTTCATATCAAGGGGCTGACTTATGTTCCAGGACGGGTGAACTTCCATATGGCTATATATGTTTTGATACAGTGATAGAACACTTGTAATTTGAAATCACCCAACTTGGAAAATGTGGGGTCCCATATAATGAATAAATGCATTTTTTTCAGTGAACTACTCCATATAATTAAGTAACTTGGAAAACACAAGTTTATTGGTATGTCTGAAAATCACTGTTCATTAGATGGATATTATATATAAGATCTAATTTTATAAGATACCATATTTCTTATAAAAGGAATTGGAAAAAGTTATCAGCAAACTTACTTGATCGTTGTTGATTATTTTTGACTTCCATATTATTATTCTCTTCTTCATTCTCCACCCCAATAATTATAACTTTGGTATTACAGGAGTCTTACACAAACCACCTAGGCATGATAGCATCAATTAAGTAAGGATCATGGGCAATTCTGTGCTACCAAAGGTGAAGTTCCCTTGCCACAAATGTTAGTGAGGTGTTGCATCTAATAGTAAGACCTCCCTATACATGCACACCGATCATGCTGTTCGCTTTGGGCTAAATAATTTTATAAAAGCATAGAAAAAAATGAGTAGTAGCGAACAAAAGAAATTAAAGGCAGGAGATAAAAGGAAATCTAGGTGGGAATATTTGTGACTTGTGCCTCTCATTATTGGTGGTAGTTTGATAATTGCTCTGTTCTGTCTTAGTTTTCTAGAAACATGGATAGTAAAATGTTCCAGAAGACAGAGGAATGCCTTCATATGTTTGTGTCTACAGTAATAAATAGGATTTTAGCATTCAATTTTAATTTGTTTGGTAAAATCCCTATAACTAGACCTTTAAAAAGATCTGTTTAATCTGGCAGTTAAGGAAACAAAAAACAAAAATTTTACTAGCTTCTTCAGAAAGAATAGTTAGCCAGTCTCAACTGTTCAGCTGCCTCTCTGTGGACCACTTGAATGGCGCTTTGGGACTGTGCCATGAGAATCTGTTTCATCCTGTTGTTTCTTCTTTCTCTTGGTGCTTATTGCAACCACTGTTACCTTTGGCAAACCTAGAATGTGGCAGTTGATCTGACCTGCACATCCTGAAAGAATGCATTGGCGTTTGGACTTCTGTATTTTACAGCATGGTCACTTGCTAAAATAAATATCAGCGTACTTTTTAAAATGCATGTTTTGAGGTAAAATGCCTTAAAATATTACAAAATGCAATTAAAACGAAGTGGGACAGAATGGGTTATTGAGTGAGCTCGTGTGAAAGAAGTTACATGGAGTAACAACAAACTGTTTGTCTACTGTAGTTGAAAAGTACAATTTCAGCCTTATTTATCTTCCAGCCAGCTAGCTTTGTAGGACTTTCACCTACCCTTTGTAGCTGTGTAGGATCAGGGTGTCAAATAGTATATCGGTGGAATAATAACCAGCTTGGGTTAGCTCAGTTAGAAGGCCTGTTTTGAAAGAGTGTGCTTCTTGAGTAAATTATTTGTGCTTCATTAATATATGGGTCAATTCTCAGGATGCAAAAGTTACAGAAGCATGTTGTCATAAAAGCTGACATACCTAAGCATATAAAGAAGGAAAGGAAGAATCAGCCGTGAGTGAGTATGTATGTATGTACGTATTTATAAATTTATTCACCGCCCATCTCTCCCCATCTCTGGGTGGCTTACAATGAAAGTAAATATCAGTGACATGTGCCTTGTTTCCAGTACAGCGGAATAAATAAGTAATCTTACGTTATCCAGGTATTTGAGACTTCAGCATCTATCCAGCCCTAGTCAGTGTGGTCAATGCTCAGAAATTACAAGAGATTACCCATAGTGTAGATTCAGGCTGAAAATCCTTCTGCACTAAAGAATAAGGACTAAGGGTAGGGTTCATAAAGTCAGCATTGACATTATTGTGTCTGCTTATTATATTCTTGAGAATGTCACATGTATAAAGAAAAGTATAATGAAAGCACATGATGGAAAGAGATTTTATTTTGGCAGTTTAAATATGGACCTGCTAATGTGAAGTCATGGCAATGTCACATAAGTACAACTTCTGAAAGTTGTAAAATACTTAGCAGAGAGTTGTCTCTCTTATGCCTTTGATACCAATAGCGTAATGCTGATAGTCTATCCCAAATTAATATTAGCAAGCTGGGGCAGCACTGTGAAGGTATCATATATTAAGCTTTATAGTACCCATTCCCTTGGATATGCATTTAGGTGTATGAAAACAAAATTAACCTAAAATACAGCACTTGGAACAGTTTTCCCCAGCCTGTAATGCCTTTCGAATGTGTGAATTTCAATTCCTGTGTGAGAAGTCAAAGAGTTGAAATCTGCATCCCTTCGAGGCACCTGGATTGGAGAAAGATGATTTAGGAAAATCTAAGATAAATTGCGTATATGTGAGGTAACTGACAATCTCATCAGATGTAGCAGAAATTTTGCCGAATCAGATATAACAAATATTAGGGTACCCAGATGCTTAGGTGTTACTCTCTTTGGCTCCCATCATGGTTAGTTGTAGTTCATTAGTTGTAGAGTTCTATACTGCTGTGTTAGTTCATCCTTTTAGTGAAGGGAATATGTTTAGCAACTATGTGGAAACACAGTTCCACACAGTTCTTGGTGTACCATAATTTTCAAAATGGTAGAAAATGTTTCAATTGATGAATTTTTCTCTTGTATGTTACACCTCCTTTTGCATTTATAGGCCCTTTCACCTTTCGCCTTTCACCTTTACGGTATTAGTAAGGGTTTGTAGAGTTTTCACATTTATTTTGAAATGCTTCTTTGCTATGTATTTGGAATCAGAGCAAATCCAAATCAGAAATTTGGATAACTTAAGACTGTTTTCCCTAACAGCATATAGTATTACAATATTTAAACCATCCATCCCGTGAAAGTTCTAGCTTGTATCGTCACTTTACATAGAACTGAAATTAGCTAGTGACTTTCTGAAAGTTGTCTTACTATATTTATACAACCTTAATTATAAAATGGAGTTATGGTTGAACATGCTGTGCTGGTGCCTCAAGAATGTTTGCTTGCTTGTTGTGAAAGTGCTGGAGAGGCTCAGCTTTTAAATTACCCATCCAGCTTTCAAAGTAACAAGCATGTTACCCAAACACATTCTGGCTGTCAGAAGCAACATAATGTAATTGTGGTTTGATATAGGTTAGCCCAGGGATATATAGAGCCGCTGGAAGTAGAGTCCTGCCTTCGGATGATGTGCTTAACTACAGTATTGCTAAACTTCAAAATTGTGCCCCTCCAGCCACCTACAGAAGGAACCAGTGAGCCAATTCAGAGGACTAATGTGGGACACTTGCCTTTTAAGCATTTCATGAATGAAGCGTGTCGCCCAGTTCACCTTCTGCAGTAAGCCATGCTTTACCCCAAATGCTAATCCATAAACTAAAGAAACAGCGTGGCTAGCATAATGTGCGAACCCAGCCACTGTTTCATGTCTTAGACCAAAATCCTGAGAACTTTTCAACCGAAGCAAATGAATAATGCCTCTCTTCACACGGTGATCACCCATCCCTTTTTTATTAAAGCAATTCTCATCTTAAAACTAGTAGCGTGAGGTTAAAAAGTGGTTTATTTTCCCTGGAAGGTCAGATAGACACTAAGTAATACATTGCTTAGCCAGGGGAGACAATCCTTCCTTTCTTCCTCTCCCCAGAAATCTAATTTCTTCCTTGCATTTGTCTATGAGCCCATCTGGGTTCAGCTGGGGGGAGATGATGGAGGTGGCATCTGCGCATTTACCAAGCTGTATTGAATCTGTGCAGTGTTGGTGAGCGCTTTCATCTGTTTGGTGGCTTTCAGGTCCCAGGGGCTCAGTGTTCTCTGTCCTCATTGATGAGCTTGAGCGTAGCAGGGCGCAATGGAAGAAGTGGCAGCAACAGCTGCCGCTTCTCCTTGAATTGCCCAGTGGAAGCGGTCTGTGCTGGGTTTCTGCTGGAGCCCAGCTGCCAAACAATAGCTTGTGCTTTCAAGGCCATGTGGAGAGTCACATGACCCCTGCTACTGCTGCTGGGGTCCCATCCCCATCTGTTCCCTCCACTCTTTCTGGGCTATGATTGGGCGTAGGTCCAAGTCCTCTCAAGCAGCCGGCCTCCTGGTCAGAGATTATGAGAGTTAACCTTCCTGGCAGGGGTGGTGTGGCTCCACTTTATGCAGATTAGCCATGTGCTTTTCACTCTGAAGCCTTCAGAGGAAAAGATGCTTCCTGTGTTTAGCTCTCAGGGGTGGTTCCTGGCTTGACTGTACGGGGCCTGTGGGGTTGGGGCCTGTGAGCTCAGAGCTTGCCGGGGAGGGAGGGAGGGATTACTGTGCAGTTGCCCCCCTTCCCGTTCCACCTCCACTGCTACGTCACCACAACACAGCCACTCCATGCTCTCATCGTGTTGGTGTCATTCATTCAGTGCCAAGATTGCTTTAAAAAATTCCCTTGGCCCCAGTTCAAACAGGAGTACAGCTGGGATGTGTTAGATTTTAGGCAGTCTGCCCTCAATTTGAGAGGAGTTATAAATAGCTGCGCTGACTTCCTTAACTAGCACACTCTGAGGTAAAATGCAGGTTAATTACTGTGGGAATCAATTAGGGCTTCTCCGTTAAAGAGCCAGTGAGATTCTTTCCCTCCCCCCAAAAAAACCTTTTAATTTTTATTATCAAGCTGTTGGCAGAGCTGGCCAGGAGAAAAAGGAAATCAGGACCCAAGATGGGTTTTGCAGTGTCTCCATATTCTGAGGAATCTGACTTCACTTCTGCCTTAATATGTGTATGCGTAGCCATCTTGAAAGTGCATCAGAATTCTTTGGCCTTTGTTTCTGCAATTAAGAATAGTATTAATTATAACTTTAAACAGCAGTAATGCCTTTCCAATTTATTTTGGTCTTAGAATCTGGGTTTGCAAATTTGCAGTGCTGCCATAACAGTTTTCATGCTTAGAAAACCATTGTTTTGAGACTACCAACTGACCCCCTCCCCCCTAAAAGCAATGATTATGCCAGTAATTCAGCTAAAAGTTGTATGGCCAGACCAACACAGGTTATTTTTGAGGCTACTGTTCAAATGTTGACTGAGGGGAGGAGGAGTGGATTACACTGGGTTGTTCTGGAAGGAGACCAAATCTGCAAAACAGCTCAGTGCAGAATATCTGAGATCATATCAGAGGTAACCAGTGTTTCCCCGCTATTCCTTAAATCTTTGAAGGTCTCCAAAACCTCCCCAGTATTATATCACAGATAAAGAATGGATGTGCTCTAAACCAGAACACTGTCAGCTAAGAAGCTTCATAAAGAAACAGCTCTTGCTTCTTTAGAATAGGGACGTGGTCCTTGGAAAGTAGCATGCAAACTGAACAGAACAGGTTAACATAAATTGATGGGGTGGAGCACTACCTAAAAAACCTCATCCTTTGCACTTGAATGTTAAATATGCATTTTAAAGGTTACTTATACTCACGCAGCAGCCTTCTCCAACTTAATGCTCTCCAGCTGTGTTGCACTATAATTCTCAGACTGGATATAATGAAAATTGTAGTCACAACACATCTGGAAGATCCAGCTTTGGCATGGTTGCTCTGAGGTATTTAACATCCTTTCCTTCAGAACATCACAGTCACTCTTCAGACAGTTCTAGGCACCAAATGGCTCTAAATGTTTTAAATTTAACCAGTGCCCACCAGCCCTAACCAGTATTGAATACAAAGATGGCCTTGAAGAAAATACACAGCAGCCATTGGGAAAACATGAACATAGCCTGGGAAAACAGGAAGGCATGAGAAAGATAGGATGCCCCACCTTTACTCTCTTGGGTATAAGAGGGAGGGAAGGAGAAATGCTGATGGGCTTTCAAGATTTCATTGTTATAGCCTGTATCAATAAAGTAAGTCTTAGTATTTCTTGTGGTATTTGTTTCCTGACCTGATTTACCTCAAAGGGCTGACTAGTCAGTGATAAGTGATTGTGAAAATTGTAATCTGAAGTATCTGGAGAGCAAGTGATTGTCTGTCCCTGCTTTGTTGAATGAAGATGCGAGTTTGACCTATCATAGCAATCAGCTGTTGGTTGAAAAACTGCAGCATTTACACTGGGACCAGGCTGAAATTTACAAAGAAATGTGCAAATTTCCAGGTTCTTCAGAAGTTTTTGTTAGGTGAGCATGAATGATATTCTGATGAGGGTTTAAAAAAAAAAAATATTCAAAGCATTGGATTAGCTTGGATGTGGGTTTTCCAATAAAAATTTTGTATAATAAGGCAAAGGTTGCAAATCACTTTCATACTGTTGCCAAGAAGAATGTGTGGTTAGATCCATATACTCATCAGGAATTGAGTGAGGGCTTATTTACCTATTTATAATAATCTGGAATTTGTGCTTTTTATTTCATGTTAGGTTTTTGGGAACAGCAATTCTGAGATTGCTTCTCATTTCTTTGAATTTAGAAGAGCTGTAAGCAAGTGGAAAGAGTTTTAGTGGCCAAGGAGCAGAGTTCTAGGCCAGTACTTTCTTCTCATATTTATCTGTGGAAGGTTAGCACATGAAGTGTAATCATGATTATCATTTCTTGTGGTTCCTTACTAACAGAATTTCCCCTGTATTAGTCTAGGAAAGAATTTCCAGTCCTTTACACTTCAAAATTCTATCCTGAATTCTTTAAAATGTGTTGGTATATTTTCCCCTAATAATAGCTTCTTGTATGATAAGACAGTATTCAATTTTGACAGGGCTTCCATATGTCAATAAATATTAGATTCATATTTAGGTGCAATTTTTCAACATAAAGTAATCACTATAAAACTGAAGTGAAATCTAGAAGATTTTAGGAATGGGTGGCAGCCATCACTGTAATTAAATAATGAGCCTTGAATATTTGGAGTCCTTCCTATCCTGACCCTTCAATTTAAATCAAAACATGTCAGTGTACCATGGATATTAGAAGCTTTTATACAAGTGATGGGTCTTGGCAATTTTTTTTAAAAACCTAAAGCTATGACAGTTATCCAGCTTTTTAACACTGTACGAATGCTACCCAGGAGTGAAAAAAGATATGTTATTCTTTACAACAATAATTCTCATGTTTTTTCTTTAGGGATCTGAAAAAGCAAACTATTTTTCAGTCAAATGGAAAAAATTCTGTTGTTGATGTTCAGGATATCAGTTTAGTGATCTAGAAGATCAGAGTTTGTTGAAAAGTTATTTGTTGGTGACTCCTATAGTAATGTTGCTTCCAAAGAAAAAAAAAGGGAGGAAGATCCTCAAAAAACTAGGAAGGGGTAACATGTCTTAATGTGATAGCTGGAAACTAATAAAATGCAGTATTTGGTCAATCTAGTTTTGCTTCAGAGTTCTGATTTTGGCCTGGCTTTTTTAACCTATAAGCATCTCCTCATTATGAAGTGTTCTTTAGCACACGAGTGCCACAGCTAGTGGCAACACGTAGTCAACCCTGGCAGATTTCAAAACGAAGCAGGATTGGAACTGATTAGCAATTGAATCGGAAACCACTAAGAAATCCTGGGGCCATAGACTAGAGTAGGGAAGTCAAAAAGCATCCTGAAAAAAGACAGCAAACTGCTTCTTCATTGTTGCTAAGAAAGCAATATGGACATGTCTGTGTAATCACTGGAAGTTGAGCTTGATTTGAAGGAGTATTTAATTGAAAAACTAAAGTAAGAGTACCGTTGACATTTGGCCAATCTTTTCTTTACTGAAACTGGCTATTCTCATGGTTACAGAAGTCAATTAACTTTCAGTGCTGAAGAATTGAGTTCAGAATTTGTATCTATCCATTCTAGTCCTTTCCACAACTCTTCTAATTCCCATCCAGCAATACCAGGGAATTTCGATTTTTATTGGCTAGGAATGGTAGTCCCAAAAAATCTGGAGGGCATCAGGTTGGAGAAATTGTGCCATAGTAACTTATTCTAGGGCTATGTACATCTCCAGAACAAATAATAATATCGTAAGATTCCTTAATAGACCAAAAGTTAGCTTTTCCTCTGACTTTTTACTTCCTGTTGAATTTTAATGTTTTGCCTGTCCTTTGGTTGGCTCTTTGAGTCCTTCACATGTAAGTGACAATATTGTTGGATAGCTGACCATAGAAATTGGGTGTTTGATAACATATTCTGATTTTATTTCCTAGCCATCCAGTCCAATGGATCAGATGGGGAAGATGAGACCTCAGCCTTATGGAGGAAACAACTTATACACACAACAGCAGGGACCTCAGTCAGGGCAGCAACAAGGCCATGGATATCCAGGACAGCCATACGGGCCGCAGACTCCCCAGAGATATCCAATGGGAACTCTAAGCAGGACGCAAACTGCAATGGGCAGTGTCTCTTATGCACAGCAGGTAAAGAAGAAGTATGCAGTCCTCTTAAAACATATGCTTATTTTCCATAAATAGTGACTAGATCTCAAAGCTGTAGTTAATTTCTGTTTTGGGTGAAGAAATAGGTCAGTAAGTGATCCTATCTCAGTGTAATGGACTTGGGCATTATGACAAGTTGTGTCACTAGATGAATTTGTTTACCCTTACTGTGCTGCTTTGGGTCAGTATGATTGAAATAATAATTATAGTTACATTATTGTAAGGAAATAAATGAAAAAATTGGCCATCTCTTGTGAGTGCCCTGCAGATGGGATGGGCTGTAACTCTCATTGTCATGGCAAATGTCTGGAAGACGCCAAGTTGGGGAAAGGCAGCTGTGCTAGAGAAACAGGATGGAAGCGTTTGCTGCCCCTGTGATAGAGCAGTTGTGATTATAATGTTCATTATATCCGAAAACTTTCAGGCAGGAATAATGTACCTCTCTGAGCTCCATTCTTCAGCATCTTCCTGACCGACACTGATTTGTCTCCTGCTTTTCAAAATTTTCTCTCCCAAACAGATCCCGCCTTATGGACAGCAGGGCCCTACTGGATACGGGCAGCCGAGTCAGACCCCTTATTACAACCAGCAGAGTCCTCACCCCCAGCAGCAGCCTTCCTATGCCCAGCAGCCCCCTGCTCAGGCCCCACACGCTCAGCCCTCTTATCAGCAAACGCAGACTCCATCTCAGCCTCCCCAGCTTCAGTCATCCCAGCCCCCCTATTCCCAGCAGCAGCCACAGCCATCCCATCAGCAGTCTCCGTCGCCGTATCCTCAGCAGCCGGCCCCAGGCCAGCAGCAGCACCCCCAGGGTCAGCCCCCCTACTCTCAGCAGCAGTCCCAGTCCCCCTACCAGCAGCAGCAAGCTCAGCAGTCTGCTACCTCGGCGCTCGCCCAGCCGTCAGCATCATACCCTCCGTCTCAGCCACAGCAACAGCAGCAGTCGGCGTATTCTCAGCAGCGCTTCCCACCTCCACAGGTAGGTCATCTCCCGTGAGCCACCATGTGCCTCCACCCCAATCCTTGAATTGGTGTTTCCGAAAAACCAGGCAGTTACTGTTGCTTGGGTTCTGGATCAAACATATGAATGCCTTTTTTGCTCCCCATGGGGAATTGAAAAGAAACGCAGCGTGGCAAAGGGGTGAGTTCCTCCTTAAATGTTTTGAGAACACAGACAGTCACTTATCAATGCCAGGGTAGTCAGCTTGTTGGCGACTGGGCAGAAAGCCAATTTACACATGGCTCAATAAAGTGCCACTTTTTGCTGTTTGTCTGTGACAGCCTACAGCAAAAAGTACTTTATCAAGTGCAACCTGATTTAGATACATCATCTATGCACATTCTGCCTTTCCTTTTAGGAGCTCAAGGAGGCATACATTGTTCTCTTTTTAGCACCATCACCTGACTTGGTACAGCTGCATTTCATCCTCCCAAATATATCTGTAAGGCAGTTCAGGCTGAGAGATGATAACTGGCCAGAGATAATTTCCTGCTTTTTTTTTATTTTTTGATGGGGCAGAGTGGGGATTTGAACCTTTTTCTCCTTATTTGCAATGGGACACCTGCCTTTATCTTACTGGCTGTCAGAGGTATTACAGGACAAGTAACAAGTACTTGAATTGGAACAGTACAATCTTAAAGTGAGAAATAAGGATTGGAGGATGTTCGTACACTAATGCAAAGCCACAAGGAAGGAAAATGAAAGGGGAGTTTCAAAGAAGTTGGAGCTTGTCTGTTCAAAACTCTTCCATGTGCATCTTTGCAAACTAGGACAGTTTCTGCAACACTGTGCTTGCTGACCTTGAAAGGCATGAAGCTGGGGAAGGCTAATACCATAGCATATTAGTTTTCTCTGCATGGTGAGTTGTTGCAGTAGAGGTCTTGTTTGGGTCCCCCAAACTTCTAGCTTAAGGCAAGAGAAAAAAGATCCAGGCATTTGTGCCGTCTCCGCTATATCTCTGGGGTAGGATCAAAAGGGGGCAGCGAGTTAACCATGCCTGCCATGTTTCCAAGAAGCACAGAATGGCAGATTGCTTGTCAGGCTTTGTTCATTGTGCCTTGAGATAGCTAGCTAGCTAGATGGCTAGAGAGAGCGAGGGAGGAAACTGGCCCAATGCTTCTTCTGTGTTCATCTGGGAAGCACAACAAAGCATTTGGGAGTGTTTACTAGCTGGTCTGGGAGAGGAGCCTATTGCCTCTTGTCTGATAGAGCTAGGACCTTAAATCAGAGAGAAAGCACAAAATTAGGTGCTTACCAATCCTGGATTGATTGATCGAGGATCTGTCTATCTGATTCTGGTTGATTGGATGTACCATAAATACTATGCTCCTTGACTACATACTGAAGACATTGGCTGGGCAAGAGCAAGAAGTAGTGATTCAACATGGGGAGTTAGGAAGGGGTTTTTAACACCATCATGTTACACTAATTTTTAACTTAACTGCAGTTGTTCATAATATTCACTTGTAATTGCTGTCACCATTTGGGGGCAGTTGAACAGAGCCAAGGTAGGCAGATGACCATACTGCAACTTAGACTGAGATAAAAATAATACTTCTGTGGGTTCCCCCCCCACTGGTTGGTCTCTTGTGTTCTAGGAGTTGTCACAGGACTCATTTGGTTCCCAAGCGTCATCTGCCACCTCAATGGCTTCCAGTAAAGGGCAAGAAGATGTGAATTTGAATCTGCAGTCAAGACCCTCTAGCTTACCGGTGAGTCAAAGAGATGCGTATTGGGATTAGATATTGGAGGCAAATCAGGATACTTTATTGTGCATTGTGTTATCCCGGTAAAATTGGAAAAAACCTGATGCATCATGGAATTCCAAATTACCAAATATAAGTCAAATTTTTACTTAAATGGAAGATTTTGTCTGAAATAAAGAGGTATGTGTAGACTCCTGGTTTTGCTATTTTTTATATTTGTATTAAACTCTCAGTATGAAACTTCTACTGTATTGTATAATTGTACAACTTCTTTTTATTGATGTAATTTCTCCTAGAGCTGAGTTCCATTAGCTAATTGTATTAACTTGGTTAACTTGATTTTCTGCAGATGGGAAAATTTGTTCAGATTTTGGTCAGTCGTTGCATCTTTATCCTTTAGAGATTTTTTAAAAACCAAAGTAATATTGGTATGTGCCTAACACCTTAATTATGATGAAGAGGCTATACTATTCAGTTTCTGATTGGTGTCCCTGATCTGCACGCAGTAGATGGTGATATGATGGACCATCATGTGTATAGCTGCCTATTTATGGCCATTGCTATATCTTTTGTGTTTTGTGAAGAGAATAATTAGTAGGCTAATGGCTTCATATGTATAGCTCTTCCCTGCTCCTTGAAGGACAGCCTTTGTAATGTGTGGAAAAGCTTTTTAGTACCTTGGACTTAGGCCAAGTTTCTCATCAAGAGATTACCCCCAGCATCTCAAATGAGAGTTTAAGCTGCTGACCTAGAATTGGTTTCTTCCACTTGTGCTAGAGTGTTTGGCTTTCAGAATAGCACACCTCTCTTAACTGTAGTTGTGAGAACAAAGTGCAAAAGAGCTTGGTGTTTGGTAAAAACTCTTACTATATATTTACAAGGTTTATTAGGTGCCTCTTTGAAGAGGCAGTCAACATTGAACAATTCAGTAGAAGTCATAAGATAAAACAGCCACAGAATTTGAGTAATATAGAGTGTTACTTCACTTAGAGGGAAGCAAGTTGCAAAGTGCAGAGAAGCTTAATGTTCACACCATTAATGGCACAAAGGGGAGGTAACTTCTTCCTCAGACGCTTTATTGAAAAGGAAACATTTCTTTCATGACCAGCTGATCTGCTTCACAATACATAGTTCTCTATATAGCTGGCATAGCTAATAGCCAGTTTTGGCTGTTGAAGAGGTTGGTGAAGTAGCTAGTGCTAAACAGGGATAGAGGTTAACAGTTCTGTTTAGCGATGCAGTTGTGCTGTCATACATACTCTTCTAGTCAGTGTTTTGTCAATAGTTGGAACTAAGTTTCTCTTAGTTGGGTGCCTTCAGTCTAGAGCAGAATATTGTGCATTCAGATTTTTGTGTCTAAATGGTAGCTAAACTTAAAGAATCTATTGGAATTCAGCTCCTTAGTGATGAGCTATTAGAACTGGTAAGGCAAGGATGGAAGTCCTTACCTTGAATTAAGGCACTGGTGGACCTCTAGATGTTACATGGGCAATAATGAGAGATCCCATGATAATTGATTAGTTTTCTACTTAGTTTATTTTGAGAGTTTAGCAGCCTCTTGCATTGTGCAGTGATCTTCATCCTTGGATTTTAAGTCACAAAGTGCCAGAAAAGCAAGTCTCCAAATTACTTCTAGGACTGGTAGCTGAACAAAGTTCCCAGTTGCTCACTGTTCATCTAATTGGGACTTGGGCATGGATACTCTGGTGCAGTCCAGATGTTTTGGACTATAACTCCTGCAGGTTTTTGTCATTAACCATGTTAATTTTGATAGGAGTTGATGTACAGTATATTCAGAAGGTACTAGGTTATTTGTTCCTGGACAAGATAACCTGAAACACCCTTTCCAACTTATTGATTCTCGGATTCTTTTCCTTCCAGTGCATCTTTATGCACATCTGTTCAGAAATCAGTTGGACTATGTACAAGTGTAGTGTGCTCCTACATAAATGCAGGCATGTGGCTTGTCTGAGAGCTTACTGTGCTGAATTTAGTAGGGCTGAATTAGGTGGGTAACACTAGGTTGGCCTGTAGATCTCTGATTACCTCTGTGAGAAAACAGAGGCGGATCCTTTCTCCATTTGTAACTCCACGCTGGGCTCTGGGAAAAGAGTGCAGACAGGGTCCCAGAGTAATAGAGATTTGGAGGTCAGCTCCCTTTCTGTGTCCTTTCTCCAGTTCCAGACTCTCGGGGGTGGGGTGGGGGGCTTCTTTCGGTGTTGGGTAGCGAGTACTTTTGCCATCAACTTCACAAATGAGTCTGAGCCTTTCCTTCTCCCTCTGCAGAGGGAGGGTGGAGTTTTTGTGGGTGTTAAAGATATTACCCTGAATCTCATTGCCCAGATGGTCAGTAAGTATGCAGAGGATTTCCAAGTTCAGTACATCTCTCAGGTGATAGACTCTTCCCCCCCCCCCCCCAGATTTACCCCGGGAATGCAGTGAGGGTGTCATTCAGATTGTAGAAGGCTGTGTGCTGGATTCACATTTGTTATTTGTCTCATATGCCTAGATTTCTCTATCTTACTGGGTTTCTTTAAATTTAACAACAGAAAAACCCAGCCTACTCAAACTAATGTGCTGTGTAAGAATTTGACATTGCACAAGGTGGGAAAGCCTTTTTCTAGAGGCATCAGTTAACCAAGAATTTGAATTTGATCAAATTTCTGTTTGATTAAGTGACCATAGACACTGTCACCTCCATGGTTAGGCATTCTAAGTTTTTGTTGGTGCTTGATTGCTTCAATATTCCTTTTAAATGAAGGAGGGGAAAGAATCAGGGGAGGGGGGAAATCACAATTACAGAAATCAGAATTCTTTCTTCAGTCTGAATCTCTTTAAAAATGGATGTCATTTTTTAGTTGTATGCAGTAATTTGTCTAAGTCATCGTGTACAGAATAAAATGGCATATGGATGATTTGAATAATGCTTCCACCACATTTAGAAATGAGAAGTAACTCCATTGTATAGGAGACTCCTGCCTATAAAATGGTGGGTGTCAGTGGTATATAATTAAGATGGCATCTTTCTTGAGAGTATGGCAATCATAGTGAAAAGCAGGCTTAACTTTCCACTGAGGATAATATTACCTAAATCAGCTGTGCAAATATAACAAAAGCACTATTTGCTTACAACTAGGCTTGACACAATTCTCTTTCTGATTTAGTAAAGTGTTCATTGCTTGCTTACCTGTCACACTGTAAGTGAATAGCCAAGGGATAGTCAGCATTACCTGTATGTCAAATTTAGCTGATAAGGACACAAAAAGCCATTTTTGGTGGCTTTCCCTCAGTTGTGGAGCTCCCTCCCACTGCAGGCAGACTAAGTTTAAACTTGAGTACCTTTTTTGGAAAGTTGGGTCCTTTTTTGGGGGGGAAAGTTGTTTGAGACCTGAATTTGGTTGCCACAAAAAGGTGAAGCTGTGTGAATGGTGTTGGGATTCCAGTAAATGTAAAGGATGAAATAATTTTCATTTTTTCTTGTTCCTGTTCATCCATTCTGACTCTTAGGATGGGGTGGACTATACATTTATGTAGAAAATAAATGAGTTGAGATTGTACTTTGGCTGTGCTTAGTGGAATTTGGCTTATTAGAATATTCTTAATTTTCTCTGGTGAATTTACATAGAATGAATAAATCTGAGAAAATGCCACTTGCTAGTTTTGTTGTATGCACAACCAAGTGAAGTCCAGCCTTTGCTGATATGGCCATGGGGTGACCGTATCAATTTTCTTACTGTATCAATTTTCTTACCCATGCTCAATTAGATGGTAAGACCTGTTGCACTGAGCAGTGCACTGCAGACATTAATACATCACAAAGTTGGTACAGGTCCTTGCTTAATGACCATTGTTCAGCAACCATTCAAAGTTACGATGGCACTGACGACCAGTCCTCAAAGTTACAGCCGTTGCAGTGCCCTGAGGTCACAAATCAAAATTTGGGTGCTTGGCAGCCTGCCTGCATTTACAATCAAAGTGTACGCTTCAGCTCCCCCCACCTGCCTGTCTCCCCCTCAACTCTGCCCTTTTGGCCACTCTGTCCTCTGCAGCCCCATCTTTGCCATCTTCTTCCCCCCACTGCTGACCCGGCACACCCAGTCTGGCCCTTTACGAGGCCTTCCCAAAGCAGGAGGAAGAAGACAGTGAAGGTCAGCTGGGGAGGGTGGGGGGCGGCAGGGTGGCAGGGGTAGTGGAGTGCAGGGCTGGCAAAAGGGCAGAGATGGGGAGATAGGTGGGCGGGGAGAGTTGAAGCAGGGGCAAGCACAGCAGTTGAAGCATGAGGTCCTGGCCTAACGACCACAACCATCATTACTGTAACTGCCATTGCTAAGTGGTGCAGTCATGTGATGTTTTGCCTAATGACCGCTTTGCTAGTGATGGAAATTTCAGTCTCAGGGTTGTTAAGCGAGGACTACCTGTATACTTAATGTCAGCAGAACCTATTATACTACAACATGATTTCTAGGAATCTCCAAGAATATATGCACTGTGATATTTAAAGTTTAGATTTGGGGGAAGTTGTGCCCCATCGGTTGAAGGAGACTTGTCAGGGCTGAAAAATAGTTTTGTGATTATAACTAGAATAAAATATTTTGCAATTTCCTGTATGCTTTAGACTCTTCGTTGGGCTTGAAAGTATTCAGTTCAATGGTTTTTATTTAAAATCCCTCCCCCTTTTTTTCTGAACCACTTGAGTGAGAGAAACCCAAATCTGCACAGCCCAAATGACCCTACTAGCAGATTCTGTTATCACAACATTAAGTTTACACACCTTTCTTTTCTTTTGCTGTAGTACTTCTCAAAAGACTGGATTTGATTCAAGGTTGTATAGATGCCCTGCTTAAAAGGATCCTAATGGCACATAATCAGCACATAATTCTTCTGAGATTGACAGTATAATTAATGATACACATGGAATAAAATGCTGGGAGCTGTAGAAGTAAATTTGTGAGAGTATCTTCTCTGGAATAACTTCCACAGCTCAAAATATGAAAATGTCTTGCTTTGAAGTCAGTAACGACAAGCATTCTCCTAATTGGCTTGTTGACACATGGTTCTAATATGAACAATGCAAAGGCTGGAGTAAAGGAAGTCCTATTTTGCACAGACAACAAGACTACTACTCTGTAGGACAGAAACAGCAGTACATATTGCTTAGGTTGTGCAGTGAGAGGCCACTTCAGAATGGGTTCTGCTATGCAGATACATAAATCAGTTCTGAGCAAGATAACGTTTTCCAAAATTTAGCCACTACAACCTCAGCTACTTCTTGGCAGAGCGGGGGCAATATATATGTCAAGAAAAGTTTCCGCTTCCTCTCTTGAATTCCATGCTTTGAGTAACTCTTGGTTGTCTAATATATCTTTAGTTTCATGCTGGTAATTTTAAGTGTTTGTTTAGATTACAGTGGTGAAAATTAAGAACAACAAAAGCAGTAAAAAATTGGGACAACGGAATTTAACAAATGAAATTATAAACTCTGATTTCTTAATCAGGGTGATTTGGAAGTGAGCCTTGGGATCATATCTTCTTCTGTTGAATTATGAAATGTAGATTTTATTTTACCAGTCATAATTTTGATTAAGAGCTGCATTGACATTAACACTGGTCTTCATTAAGACCTACACTGTGTTTATACATGCTACATCAGGATTCAGTTTAATCATAATTTGTTGAATAAACTATAACAGTAGTCTTAGACAGGGCAACCTATTTGTAGTTGGTTCATACATGCTAGCTACAAGTTGGCTACACAGGGATCGGTGCAGGAGATAAATCTAGCCTAACTCAGGTTCCCAGTTAATCAGAACTTGAAACTGTTTTTAAATATTTAATTATGATTGGGATCCTAAGAACTAAATTCAATTTTGCTTCAGTATCCAAAGCAATTAATATTGTTCACAGTTCTTTGAAAAAAAAATCTTATGGTGGTCTTGCTAGTGGATTGAATTAACCCCCCCCCCCATCCTATAGCTTCCATATTTTTTTTCAGTTCCAAGGATGGGCAGACATAGTGGGGGGCTGCTTCACAGAGGAGAGAGAGGAATTAATTGCATGAGCAAAGATCTTCTCACTGAATGTTGAATTCGACCTAGTAAATCTATAAACTCAGTATTCTTATATAGGGATAGGGGCTTGGAAACAGTGCTGAGCATTCCACTTGAACTAAAGGACCGATTCATTATCCTTTCTGTTAATGACTATTCTGTACAAGCCATGATGATCATTGGTGTTGATAAAATGCTTAATAATTGACATAAAGTAGGAAGAATTCATAATGTGGAAAGAAGCAGATACGGAGAACAAAATGCATGCTCCTGTGACCTAGGTCTAATCAGTTAACCATAGTTAGACATAAGCACATTTTATGAGGGTGGGTTATAGACAGAGTTTAAACATTTCTAGTATGTTTCTTTTTAAACATGATAGTACAAATGTTAAATGGTCAGAAATTGATAGCATCAAATTAGCAGTAGATGCAACTATAATTTTCTGCAGTGTTTCTGTCTTTTAAGATAGATTTGTTATGTTTCATTGCTATATTAGTTTTTTTTTTTTTTTAAATCTGCCTGAAAGTTAATGCAAATTTCTGTATATAGGAAGATGGTAGTCCTCGTTTAGCAACCACAATTGGGATTGGCAACTTGGTCGTTAAGTGAAGTGGTTGCTAAGTGAAAATCACATGACCACAACTATGCTTATGATCTTACTTCAGCTTTCCTTTGCTTTACAGACCTGCAAAGGTCATAAATGTGGACATTGGTCGCAAAGTTACTTTTTCATCAACGTCGTAATTGCAAATGGTCACTGTTTGAGGCAGACGCTAAGCAAAGACTTCCTGTATATACTGTGCATGCAAATATTTTCTCTAATGCACGGTTGGGGTTTTTTTGATAGGAGATGTAAAATTCAGAACTGAAAACAGAAGATAATTGTGTTTCACTTCGTTAATCTGAGAAGTGAATTAAGTCCATTCGTATTCATACAAACTAGTCATATAAACTAATATGAGTCATATAAACTAATTTTTTGTCCATACTTAAGCTGACAAATAAGATAAATATTCTACCACTTTGAAGCACTCTGCCTGCTAGATTCTCAATAACAACACTAATGGGAAACGTACCAGTGGGAATCAGAGTGAGTTCTCAAATGACTTACAGAGAGAGCAGTAAGTAATGTTCTTCTTGAAGAAAGGTCAAGAGTAAAGGACTGTGAGGTGGAAAAGGGAAGACATCAAGAAAAAGTGGAATGAAGCTTATTACAAATGGTAGTAAAACATGTGTCTTCAATCTGGTGTGCATTTTGCTGGCTGATGTATAGCAGCCAAATTAGTAGATCAGTTGTAGAAAACTGTACATAATAATGCAGAAGTCAAATATTAAACCAAATATAAATGTATGTATAAAATACTTCTGGAGAAAATCTATGTAGTGGCTAAGAGTTGACACTGACTTGATGGCACATAATCAACAGTACTTTACAGTAGGAATAAATTTCTTTTGACTTTTATTCCTAAACCCCATGAATAGTTTAAGAAATCCTGTATAAATCAAAAATACATCCCGTTGAATCAACTACATATGACTTGCTTAGCAGGTATTAAAAATGCAAATGTTTAAATAGCCTTTAAAAAGAGTTCTAAAATCTTTTTATTTGATTAGTGGGTTAGTATAGGACCTGATTTTCCCACCTTACTTTCCTTAACCTTGGCAGTTCTAAATTAATACCTGTTTTTTTAAAATTAATGTATAAATGCTCGGTCATATTGCATGGCATTGTTTTAAAAATGTATAGTTGTGTTTGGTTTGTCTTAGTTGTATATATTTGTTTACCGGTTTGACTGTTAAGCTCATTTTATTGAATGAAATGTTATTACTTTTTAACATTTGTATCACATCTTGGGAGTAGTAATAATTATTACTATTTAAATAATTTGTTACAAGACCAACTTTAAAGATGTCATCAGACTAGCACTAAAATGGAAATACAAGAAACAAGACATATCATATGCCTACAAGGTCAACCCCGGAGACCCTTGGTACCAGTTGCTTTTATTCCATATGGTCCACTGTAGCAGTGGGCCGTATGTAATAAAAGCATCTGTTGGTACATATGTCCTCGCTTAATGACCTTAATTGGGACTGGAATTTCCATTGCTAAGCAAAGCAGTCATTAAAAGCAACACATGACCTCACTGCACAGCAACAGCAGTTCTGGTGGTCCTGGGTGCGGTCATTAGCCGAGGACCTCATGCTTGCCTTGCCCTGCTTGCCGCCGCTTCAACTTTTTCCACCTGCCTATCTCCCCCTCTATCACTGCCCTTTTGGCCACCCTGAACTCTCCTGTCTCCAGCTGACTTTTGCCATCTCCCCCTGCCCCCCGCCGCTGATGAGGCGTGCCTGGCCTTGTCAGCAGGAGGAAGAAGACGGCTAAGGTCAGCAGGGGGAGACAGGCAGGGGGAGTTGAAGCACACGCTATGGTGATAAACGCGGGTGGGCTGCCAAGCACCCAAATTTTGATCACGTTGCCATGGGGTCTCTGCAATACCCGTAATTTGAGGACCGGTCTTAACTACCATTTGTTCAGTGCTGTCGTAACTTTGAACAGTCGCTGAATGAACGGTTGTTAAGTGAGGAGTACCTGTATTAACATTTTGGACAGTGAGCCTACTCAAATGAGTATAATGATAAGAGTATTTAAATGTACTATGATTATACAGTAGATCAAATTGAGGATGAATGAATATCATATGGATCCTGGCCACTAGAAGGCCTACAAGGAAAGGAACGCACCACTACCACCACCTTCCCCTCCTCAAATTTATATACCCTGTCTTTCTGCTTGCATAATACCTTACTGTGGCATACAATATAAAACAAAATATAAATAATCAGTAAAATCAGTACCATTGATTGAAATGATCATTGTTTAGTGGCAGCGTGTGTAATGTTCAGAATCAGCCACTAGTTTATTGGAGGCTCTGGAGAATCACTACCATTCAGTAAAACATGATTTGGTAGGTGGACCAAGGGCCTGATTTGATATAAAGCATTCTCTTGCGTTTTTGTGAGATTTCGTACCATTTTTTGGAATTGAATGACATTCTGAGTACTGTAGACTGCTACCTATAGAAGAACATATGATGGAGGATAACAGCTGCTAAAATCAGTGAACCTTTTTGATTCTGACCATCATCCACATGACCGTAAGAGCCACGGTGGACTAGACAGCCCAGAATTTATTCCACAGAAGCCTCGCAGATGGAAACGTTCAAGCTGGACTTAACACAATAGCACTCTTTTGCTCATATAAGCATAAGCTTTTTGGAGGTTGTATGGGATTTGTCTGTTTGACTTAACACCTAAGTTTTGTTTTTGTTTTTTTATGTTTGAGAGCCATTCAAATTGGCCATCATTTATATCTCGAACTAAAAATTCTGTAGTTTAATCGCTTTTCTTTTTCTGTCCAGAATTTCCTACATGCAACTTCAGAGGAAGGTCTGGATTCTTGTATTATGGGAGAGACTGAGAAAACCACTGTATCCATTTTCTGCACACTATGTATAATGTTGTAAACCATTAACATACTCCTTTTATTTACCTGTTTTTCTAACCCAAAGATCCCCAAATCCTCCAGGTTTTAATCTTACTTCACTCTAGTTATTCTTTTCTCCATATTTTCCTGATGTGCAGTACCCTTTTGAAGATGTTCTGACTAGAACTGTACCCCATATTCCATTTATTAACTTATTTATTAACTTCATTATGGCCGCCCATTCCATCTGGACACTGGGCATTTTACAGTATTCCAAATATCATCACACCATAAATTTATATAAAATATTTATGAAACAGTTTAACTTCAGTTTATTGAAGGTGGGGTGATACTTACTTAAGCAGAGAATCCGTTAAATCCAAACGGGCCTTTATGTATGCATAAAAATGGCACATGAATTTTACTCAAATAGTTTATATATTTTACACAGATGTAAAATGCAGAATGGGATTTTACATACATATAGAAACATGCTGTATAATGGCAGATTTTCTCTGTTGCATCCAAAGTCCGCTATTAAGGTCTGTTTACCATATTGGAAGGGACGCGGTGGCGCTGCGGGTTAAACCGCTGAGCTGTCGATCGGAAGGTCGGCGGTTCGAAACCGCGCGGCGGGGTGAGCTCCCGTTGCTAGTCCCAGCTCCTGCTCACCTGGCAGTTCGAAAACATGCAAATGTGAGTAGATCAATAGGTACCGCTTCGGCGGGAAGGTAACGGCGTTCCGTGTCGTCATGCCGGCCACATGACCCGGAAGTGTCTCTGGACAACGCCGGCTCTTCGGCTTTGAAACGGAGATGAGCAGCGCCCCCTAGAGTCAGACACGGCTGGACTTTACGTCAAGGGAAACCTTTACCTTTACCTTTTACCATATTGGAATTTTTTTTCATACCTTTTCCATAACACGGTAGGCTGGTGTTTGGTGGAACTAATCACGGCAGTCTGATGCTACCTGTCCCAATCACTATCAACTCAACTACATATATGTGAAGTTAGCAGTGTTATTTGTTTATATTTGCTCTTGTTGGTTATAGTCTAGTAAATACATAGAAGGTCCCTTTATAAATAAGAAATGTTTAGTTATTATTTAGTTGGGTTATCATTGTTCTGAAGAAAATAATTATCCTCAAAATATGTCCCATGCCAGCCTTGTAAGGTAGATGAATGCTAGGCATGCAGCTGCTCCTACTCTTATATCACAAATAAGACTGACTACCAAGTGAACTTTTGATTGTGCTGTGATTTGATAAAGAGCCTTCTAATTTCTGCTGAAAGAAAACATGCTTGTTTGGCTTATCGTGATATTACTGATGCCAAGTAACTGATATAGACAGAGTTGGATGTTCAACACAGCTCCTGAAAAGATCGTTCAATAGCTAAGGAGTGATGCAGGGAAATACCCTGTATCTCTGCTTACTCACTAACTCTATACGTTCCCTCAAGATTAAGCATCCATTTGGCCAGTCTTTAGCGACATCAGTCCATTTCTCCTTGTATGAGAGATCATCATTATAAATGCTTTGGTAATGTTTACAGGGGCAGACATCTCATGAATAAAGATGTAAGTGAACTCAATTGGTAGTCTGAAAAACTAAATTACTTTACAGTAACAGAATAGTATGCTTCTGTTCATGTTGATAGACCTATACCTGCATATTAAGTGACAGCAGTATTATGCTACGAGCTTGGGATTTATGTTGTGAGTAACATGGGCTTTGCAAGTACTAATATGAACAGACAAAATTTCTTACCAAGATATTTTATCCTTCTCTTTCTTCATAGTGTGGAACTTGGCCCAACAGTTTGTAAATTCATGGGAAAATAACATTTGCTTGCTAATTATAACTTGTCTAGGCATTGCTGTAAATGGTCCCAGAGTACACTGTGCCAGAGATCCATATGGCATTTGAAGGATCAGTGCTTCCCAAATTGTTCTGGCAGAAAGGTTCCTGTAAGGCCTGTCTGTTGAATGACTGTGCTCATTTACATGAAAAGATTAATAGCAAAACAAAGCCATGCGTGTGACTACCCACGTCTTAATTTTATTCCTCTAGAGGCCAATCTCTTTCTGAGTGTCTGCTTTTTAAAATAGCCGCAAAATAGCCTTTATTTCTGGCGCTGCTGGAAAGGCTGTTTCTGGAAATCTTTTTATTCCAGTGAAATGATTTCTGGGCATGACTTTTTTCTTGGAATTGATCTGCTAGTTGTCCTGGTGGCTTCCACTTCTGAACTACAAGAGGCTAACCTGATGCTCAGAAGGAAATTCCCCACCCCCATTGCTGTGTCAGTCATGGCTGTTCTGAGCAGCAGGGGAGGATATGCGCTTGATTCTCTTTGGAAGGGCAGCCAATCAGAGCCTGCCTTATAAATCATGCTGCTCCGAGCCACCGATGCAGTTTGCTGTCCCTGTGCTTCAGGCTGTGTTTGCAGCAGATCGTTCTATGCTCGATCCAGGGCCCGTTTCCTGTTTCTATTCTAGTCATTGGTGGCTCAGCACAGCTTCCTGCCTGTATACGTTACAGATTGCCCTGATGGCAGCTCTTGTTTTCTTAGGAACAATTTCAGTTAAAAAATTAACTGAAACATGAAGCCAGCTGTGTCTTGGATAGGAGCAGATTAGAAAATAGGCACATGTACTTTGAGTAATGCTGTCATTTCTTTCTTCTGCTTTGAGTCCAGTTTGTTTTAGCCAGGCAAGTTGGGGAGTAATCAGAAAGCTGCTAGAGGATTCTCACTGCCCATCTTAGATTTCCAAGAGTGCTTTATTAATCTTGTATGACCACAGAACTGGATGAGCCTCAACAGCATTGTTGCTTGCCCTTTATAAGTATACTGACAAATGTACATTGCAGTAAAGCTTTGGTTGGTATCAATAAAAGCATGTGAAACAGTGATTAAAAATCAGATTTTAAAATTCAGTGTTTAAAATGTTACTTTTAACGTCACATTCTCAACAGGCAGCTAAGTAGCATACCTTAAGCATTTTTTTTTTTTTAGAACGGTACGTTTTTTCTCTTACATAAATAGATGTGAATCTATGGAATTGTCTTTTAGAGTTCAGAGTTCCAACTCTATGGTTTTTCTCCAGGGGCACTCTTGGCACTATAGACAACCATCAGAACCAATGTTAAGCAAAGATAGGAATCGTCAGTAGGAGATGTCATTAGTTCCAGTTGTATTAAATTAGATGATAACAGTTGTGTCCTGAAGCATTCCTGATTAAGGAAGACTCTTCATACTGACATGGTATAATATCTTTCCCATGGCATTTCTATTTGGGAATAAAGGACATTTCCATATTGCAAGACAGAATTTGCTCTTGCAGACTGAGGAAGTTACAACAATAGAAGTATACTTCTTCCCTGATTTTTCAGTAGTCTCAGTGTTACCATGAAGTATCACAATAAACTTTTTTGGCTTGTCAATTCATACCCAGGGAGATACATGAAAATGGTCAAATTTTGTGTAATGTCCTGTAAGGTTAGGAAAAAACATACTACTTCCCCTTCGATTGGCACAGGGCAGCTTCCCTAGTTCTTTTTAATTTTATATTTGAGATAACCTTGTTTTATGATTACATTATGTTAATTTATATCATTTCGTAAATGTACATACTGTATATGAACTGGTCATTAACCAAAATTAAGTGATTTATTTGAATATTACATAATAAAGCAATAAACAGTACTCTAACCATAAATCCAAGCGCTACAAATAAAATCAGAGCAAGAGAGCGATGAAGCAGGAGTAAGACAATGAATGAAGTAGTCTTTATAAAAAAAAGAGGGAGCGAACTTGTACTTTTCCAAGAAGAAAGTCTATAATTGGTATGCTAGTACTGAAAGGCTGTTTCTATAGTACTCCATCAGCCTAACTTCTCATATTAAAGGGCACCCAATAATTATAAACAAACAGGTTGATATATGTTGGTGATTTTTAAATAATCTGACTTCCAACTATTTAGGCTTTCATTGGTCAAAACCAGGACAGTGGAATTGTCCCTGAAACAAAACAAATTCTATTTGAGTTGATCTACAACTGGTGTAATGTATCTTCTGGTAAGTCTTCAGGTCATTCCCAAGGGCAACTCCATGTCGTGCAAGCAATCTAAACAAGATATGAAGTAAGGCATGGATCCAAGTGGCCCAATTCTTTTCCCCAAATGAAACCATACAAATTAAAGCTAGGGAAAGGGGCTTTTAGCTACTACAGTAAATTGTTCTTCAGGAACAATATAAAATTCAGGCTCACTTATAAATTATGAATATGATCTTTAACCAGAGTGCTACTGCATTTGGAACAGTTATATTCCTGATTCTGGTTTGGACACTGATCTCTGGAATGGACCTCAGTGTATTTACATAGTTCCTCCCAAATTCCAGGTACTACAGGAAAAAAATAATCTCCAATTCATTTAAATAATTTTGGAGTACAAGTTGTACTTGCCCTAGACAGCATATTCAGCGATAATGGAATTGCACTTTGAAAAATTTTCAGTCACATTGGCATCAGTTGAGAAGGAAAGAAGGGCAACCAGGATCATATTGATGAGACCTAACACCAATGACCTCCCTTGCGAGCACGCACAAATTTTCTGTGGATGAAAGCGTAAGCCTTTAAGTCTTTATATAATACACATGCTTTAACTTACATATCTTCTGAATGCTCTCCACTGAAAGATACACTCAGAGGGTTGGATTTGGACCATAGATGTATTGTAAAGAATTAAGACAGTTATAACCGCCTGGATGGTACTAGTTTAGGGAAGGTTGAGATGGAGCTTAGTGCTATTTATTTTTGCTGAAGAATTCTTCAGAAAACAAAGCTACCTGTGGCTTGTATCTTCATTTCTATAAACGCCTGTCAACCATCATGGCAGGTGATATTTGAAGAACTTGATGAGGAATGAAGATACCACTAAGACATTGAATATTAAAACCTTGAAATACATAAATGACTTACCTGGGCACTTCTGACCTATTATGGCTAATAATTAGCTTAGCATATGTCAGTGTGTACAGCTGTAGGCTGGTTACCATAGTTACACAGAAGATTTCTTGGGAATATTTCCCAGCTAACCTGTTCCATTATATCCAGCTGTTTAAATGTAAGGTTGCTAGATCTGTGGCCTTGATAGATCTATTCAATCCACACCAAATACAAAGACAAGATCTGTCAATATCAAAATATACTTCAGTATTCTTTTCCATATTAGGAAAATCATGTTGCAAATCACATGAACATAATATGTCCTAAATTAAAGGAGAAATATGTTACCCAACTTGGTGTACACAATCCAGTCAAAATAAAATGCAAGGCAGACTTCATATGAGATACCCCAGTAGAACTGGTCCTCTCCAGTCTGTGAAAGTATAGATAAGGGGAATATTTTCTTATTATAAATTACAAAATACAATGGAGTCACAATTTTTAACATTGCTGGCATCATTCAATGGTGAGAGATCAGAATACCTGAACTGCACTGAAAAGTAGATCATCTGGCATTGTGAATACCAGCAATACTGTTGGGCATGTAGATGATACGTGGAACCAAAACAGGGAGGAGAGAAGATGGAGATCTCTGCATTTGAGGAACAGTACTGCTGGGTTGGAATTGCCTCACCCCCAATTCTCCTTAATCCCAAATAAGGCCTAGTAGTCCCTTGCTTTCCTTTTAGTTGAGTTGACATTGGCCTTATGAATGTTTATATTAAGTATGCCTCTTCCGAGCATAGGTCCCTAGTTAATAACTGCAGGGTAATTTCTTCCATCGTTTGTGGTTTTCTGTTTCTTAAATCTCAACCGCCCAGGGTCCCCTTGTGGGGGAGATGGGCAGTGATAAAAATATGATAAATAAATAGTTGGTTTATAATTATTATAATTAGCTACCATTATAACTATAAATATAGCTATTTAGCAAAATAAATAATTAAGCATGTGTTTGTGGCAAGGAAAGTACAGCTAAGACAGCAAAGGTTATTCCCAAAACAACTGTCTGTCTATATATCTATATTGTTTTATCATTTATGTTGCTTTTCCAACAGATTACTCAATAAAGACTTTTCTAAATAAATATGCTATTGTTTAAACTGGAAAACTGTATTATAAGGTATACAAGCAGCAAACAGTTTGCAAAATAAGGATGAAAAAATAATTGCGTCAAAATAGTTGTATGTGTCTGTCTCTTTACTTGTCTAGACTTAATTTCCTTCCTACACAGAGGAAGAGAGTTGTGTAGAATGGACCGCTACACTGTTCTACTCCAAAACTACTTCATTCTAGCTTGAATAAAGTGAAACGCCTGCTTAGCTAGGCCAAAAAAACCCTGCATGGGTGCATCTCTATGTCCATAGCTGTTGAGCTGAACTTGAAAGTGATTTTACTTTGCAAAAGGAAAGTAAATTTTGCTAGATGACCTTGGGGCATTTTTTTTTTTTTTTTTTTGGTATTGTGGTTTTTATTTCCTTATTAAGATGTTTGGAACTCTGTTCCTTAAGGGTTTTGATGTCAAGCACTTGACCAAAACTCCAGAACAAATTCTGTAGTTTCACTGATTGCCTGACAGTAATATGATTACATGCATATCTGTACTCCTGTAATAGATCAGGTTCCACAACCTCCACTATTCGAAACTTTCCAATAATTTCAGGAGCATACCAAGGTCAAAATACTGAATTATCCCAAGAGGTCTTTACCATCTTCTTTTGGATCTGTTGCCTCTCCAAATAAGGTTGCCACTGGGATAATGGGATATGTGTGTGCATCAAGTAGAAAAACGAATACATGCTGTTCGTTTATTTTTGGGCCACAACAGAAAATCTCCGCCTATATCATGAGGATGTAGTTTTTGTCAGAATTTAGACTTGTTTAAACCCCATCCAACCTTCAATTATGTCCAGGTTTGTATTCAAAGAACTGACATTTCTATATCTCTATATAATAATAGTATCTAGAGAGAGAGTCCATTGGTGTTGGGGGCTAATAGAAGTTAAGCCGGATATTGGAATACTGATGAATTTTTCATAAATTTCATAGGATAAGACCAGTGTTAATAATACTGTTTGGAATCATTTAGTTAAACAAGAACATAATTGCCAAAAAATGGGACCACCTTCCCCCAATACTGCCACCCAATTACATCAAATTCTGTTGAAGGTCTGTACTCAAATGATTTGGCTCTCATTGTTTAGCTAAAGACAAAGATTGTCTATATATTGTGTTAAAATGGTTATTGTTCTGAATGCTACGTCAAAATCTATTTTTTGCAAGGATCCCTTGAAGATACTTTATGGCTTTGCTTTGTTCAGATAAGGAGGGTGCAAACAAATTACTTGATTGGCTGGGTTTACTGAAGGCTTTCCTTTTTTAGTTCTCATTTGCTTTACCTTTTGATGAAGTTGGCATTTCTCTTTGCAGAAAAGCTTTCTTAGTGATGGCCAGTAAAATTGGCTTGAACAGTCTTCCAGCTATTCTTCACTAAAGATCAGTGAAGCATGTTGGTTGAATATATTTCTCCAAGGACATGTCCACTCCCTCAGGCAATATTATTGGAAACTGATTCCATAAAATTAGACACATTACACACCTCCATAACTGCCACTACTGTGAATGCACGTTAATCAACATAAGCTACTAAGAATGCTTCGTTAGAAGATTTTTACTGCACAAAACACTTTTGCAGTTCCATTTAACAAAGCAAATCACAACCAAAAAAGTATGGATTTACTTGTTGTAAACATCATAGAATAAGCCATAAAATGGGCTGCAGGCTTCTGGGTTTCATGATCTATGTTATTGTTCCAAATGTATCTACTGAACAATGCTGGGTGCAATGTAGTAACATTAGGCAGAAATACCTAACCGTTAAATAATATCTCTAAGATGATATTTAAGCTAGGCATTTATGGGTTTTATCAGAGAACCAAATTTGTGATTTTTTTTTATGAAGAAATCCATTGCTGGCTTCCTCCACTCATTTTCTGTTCTATGTACTGAATGTATATGTGGCAGTGTACACAAACGTAACAGTGGTTTAAAAATTATAAAATACAAATTAAGAAAAATTAAGACTGCTATTAAAATATAGCCGCCAATAGCACATCACCAGGAACTGAATCGGAAGGGTCATGTTGAAGATAGTGGGCAAACCTCCAAAGGCAAGGAGTTCATAGCAAAGATGCATCTGAAAAAGCCATAACTGGTAATCACCTTTCTGATGTTATCTACTGGTAGCACCGCAAGAAGGGACGCCTTTAAAAAGTGTTAATATACATCTGAAAGTATGTCACAGCAAATATTTTATTGGGAAGTCTTTAGGTGCAGTGAACAGACTTAAGAATGTCCAGAGATCTATTAGTACATCTCAAGCTAACTTCTCACCCACCTGCTCTAAACTATGCTGAGAGAAATCTATCTCACTTTTTCTATCACAGATTGCCTGTTCCCTTGTTCCATTCAGTAAAGTTGTTTGTTTGTGTTGTGTTGTTTATTCGTTTAGTCGCTTCCGACTCTTCATGACTTCATGGACCAGCCCACGCCAGAGCTTCCTGTTGGTCATCAACACCCAAGGGACGAATCCATCACCTCTAGAATATCATCTATCCATCTTGCCCTTGGTCGGCCCCTCTTCCTTTTGCCTTCCACTCTCCCTAGCATCAGCGTCTTCTCCAGGGTGTCCTGTCTTCTCATTATGTGGCCAAAGTATTTCAGTTTTGCCTTTAATATCATTCCCTCCAGTGAGCAGTCTGGCTTTATTTCCTGGAATACGGACTGGTTTGATCTTCTTGCAGTCCAAGGCACTCTCAGAATTTTCCTCCAACACCACAGTTCAAAAGCATCGATCTTCCTTCTCTCAGCCTTCCTTATGGTCCAGCTCTCGCAGCCATATGTTACTACGGGGAACACCATTGCTTTAACTATGTGGACCTTAGTTGTCAGTGTGATGTCTCTGCTCTTAACTATTTATCGAGATTTGTCATTGCTCTTCTCCCAAGAATTAAGCGTCTTCTGATTTCCTGACTGCAGTCAGCATCTGCAGTAATCTTTGCACCTAGGAATACAAAGTCTTTCACTGCTTCTACATTTTCTCCCTCTATTTGCCAGTTATCAAGCGGGTTGCCATAATCTTGGTTTTTCTGAGGTTTAGCTGCAAGCCAGCTTTTGCACTTTCTTCTTTCACCATCATAAGGCTCCTTAGTTCCTCTTTGCTTTCAGCCATCAAAGTGGTATCATCTGCATATCTGAGATAGTTAATGTTTCTTCCAGCAATTTTAACTCCAGCCTTGGATTCCTCAAGCCCATCATGTCGCATGATGTGTTCTGCGTACAAGTTGAATAGGTAGGGTGAGAGGATACAGCTCTGCCGTACTCCTTTCCCAATCTTAAACCAGTCCGTTGTTCCGTGGTCTGTTCTTACTGTTGCTACTTGGTCATTATACAGATACTTCAGGAGGCATACAAGATGACTTGGTATCCCCATACCACTAAGAACTTGCCACAATTTGTTATGGTCCACACAGTCAAAGGCTTTAGAATAGTCAATAAAACAGAAATATATGTTTTTCTGAAACTCCCTGGCTTTTTCCATTATCCATCGGATATTGGCAATTTGGTCCCTAGTTCCTCTGCCTTTTCTAAACCCAGCTTGTACATCTGGCAATTCTCGCTCCATGAATTGCTGAAGTCTACCTTGCAGGATCTTGAGCATTGCCTTACTGGCATGTGAAATGAGTGCCACTGTTCGATAGTTTGAACATTCTTTAGTGTTCCCCTTTTTTGGTATGGGGATATAAGTTGATTTTTTCCAATCTGATGGCCATTCTTGTGTTTTCCAAATTTGCTGGCATATAGCATGCATTACCTTGACAGCATAATCTTGCAAGATTTTGAACAGTTCAGCTGGGATGCTGTCGTCTCCTGCTGCCTTGTTATTTATTAGCAATGCTTCTTAAGGCCCGTTCAACCTCACTCTTCAGGATGTCTGGCTCTAGCTCCCTGGCCACACCGTCAAAGCTATCCCCGATATTGTTATCCTTCCTATACAAGTCTTCCGTATCTTCTTGCCACCTTTTCTTGATCTCTTCTTCTTCTGTTAGGTCCTTGCCATCTTTGTTTTTGATCATACCCATTTTTGCCTGGAATTTACCTCTGATGTTTCTAATTTTCTGGAAGAGGTCTCTTGTCCTTCCTATTCTATTGTCTTCTTCCACTTCTGCGCATTGCTTGTTTAAAAATAATTCCTTATCTCTTCTGGCTAACCTCTGGAATTTTGCATTTAATTGGGCATGTCTCCCCCTATCGCTGTTGCCTTTTGCTTTCCTTTCTTGGGCTACTTCTAGTGTCTCAGCAGACAGCCATTTTGCCTTCTTGGTTTTCTCTTTCTTTGGGATGTATTTTGTTGCCGCCTCCTGAACAATGTTGCGAACTTCTGTCCATAGTTCTTCCAGGACCCTACCTACTAAGTCCAGTCCCTTAAATCTATTCTTCACCTCCACTGCATATTCCTTAGGAATATTAGTGAGCTCACATCTAGCTGATCTGTGGGTCTTCCCTAATCTCTTTAGTCTGATCCTAAATTGTGCAAGAAGAAGTTCGTGATCTGAACTACAGTCAGCTCCAGGTCTTGTTTTTACCGACTGTATAGATGTCCGCCACCTTTGGCTGCCAAGGATGTAGTCAATCTGATTTCGGTGTTGTCCATCTGGTGAAGTCCATGTATAAAGCCACCTCTTAGGTTGTTGGAAGAGAGTGTTTGTTATGCAGAGTGAGTTGTCTTGGCAAAATTCTATCAGCCTATGTCCTGCTTCGTTTTGTTCTCCCAGGCCATGCTTACCTGTAATTCCAGGTGTCATTTGACTGCCCACCTTAGCATTCCAGTCTCCCGTGATGAAAATAACATCTCTTTTAGGTGTGCTGTCCAGTAGGTGCTGCAGATCCTCATAGAACTGCTCTACTTCAGCTTCTTCAGCATCTGTGGTTGGGGCGTATATTTGGATCACTGTGATGATGGCTTGCCCTGAATTCGAATTGAGATCATTCTATTTTTTTTTGGATTGTATCCAAGCACTGCTTTAGCCACTTGACTATTAATTATGAAGGCTACTCCATTTCTTCTGTGGTCCTCTTGTCCACAGTAGTAGATCTGGTGGTCATTTGATGTGAAGTGGCCCATTCCAGTCCATTTCAGTTCACTGACGCCCAATACGTCTATCTTTAATCTTGACATCTCCCCAATAACCACATCCAATTTGCCCTGGCTCATAGATCTTACATTCCAGGTTCCAATGGTGTGTTGATCCTTAGAACATCGGAGTTGCCGTTCACCACCAGCACCGTCGGCCGCTAGCCGTCCTTTCGGCTTTGAGCTAGCTGCGTCATCACGTCTGTGGCTAGTTGAACTCATCCTCTGTTCCTCCCCAGTAGCATTTTGACCATCTTCCGACCTGGGGGTCTCATCTTCCGATGGTATACCGACATATCCCTGGTTGTACTGATCCATTTAGTTTTCACGGCAAGAATACTGGGGTGGGTTGCCGTCACCTTCCCCGGCGATCGCATTTAGTCTGACCTCTCTGTCATGTCCTTCCCGTCTTGGGTGGCCCTTCACGGTTTAGCTCATGGCATCATTGAGGTGCTCAAGCTTCAGCACCACGACAAGGTAATGATCCTTTGCTTCAGTAAAGGCTCCCACTAAATCATGGGGTGTCCAGTTCAGTGTTTTAAGATTGGAACAGTTGATTGTTCTGATAATCAAATCAGAAACGGAAACATTACCAGAGCTACCTAAATTGCCTGGAGTTTTCAGAGCTCATCATCAATATATTGGCTTTTGGTGTATTATGAGTATTGTAAGCTGCTACAGGATTGGGGAGTGTTCTTTGTCTCTTTCCTGGATTATGTTGTGCAAATGATCTTGAGGTTTCAGTTTACTTGCTTTGATCTTCTGTTCTTGAATTATGGGTAGTATATCTTTATAACTCTTACGTTGTGCTTGCCATGTGGGAGTAAGGACGTTGTTGGATCCTCAGTGATCTTTTTGCATGGACTGTAGAGATTCTGATTTCTAAAATCCTTTTGAAGTATATATTCCTCCTGTACCAAAATGACTAAGCTTCTTCCTGCTGTTGAAACTGTATTATGGGCAGAGCATATCATGCAACTCATTATAGGCAAGTGGGTTGGCAGATTCATGTCTCCTTCCTGTTGGGTATGTCAAGCAGTGTTAGTGGGGAAAGAGTCAATACTTTTGACTACATGTACATAAGAACGTAAGTGCAGAACATGGATGCAATCCTCCCACTTAGAATAATAGATGGCAACAATAATGTTATTGGCTACATGCAATTCTAAGCTATTATTGATCGGTTTAGGATAAGAACAAGTATAAGTTTCACTGAGTGTTTTGGTTGGAAAGTAGGATATGATACTATGGACTGTGGAAGGAAGAGATAAGGACAAAGGGATTCTCTATCTTCTTAAGAGAAAGTGTTTAAGGACTAGAACTAATCATGTCAATGTTCAGCTGAGGGGCACCATGGTGTGTACAGTGTCGCAATAGGAATAAGAATATGATTTCATTTCGATGTTATGGTTGATGCCAGCAGCTGAGCTTCTTGGGGAATTGAGAGTGCTCTAAATAAAAAAAGGAGCACTCCAACAAATAACCAAATCCTTTGCAAGGGAAAAAAAAGAATATCCAATTGTGTAATTCTTGCCTCTGTGGCCCTCTTTAAGAGAATGTGTTTGTATGTTGTAGTTTACCCAGGGGTGGGATGTTTGCATTTTCATTAATATTTACACACACACACTATATTTATATTCCAAAATCACACAGCAAATGTGTGTTCTCTTTTTTTACAAATTAGAATACAGACATCACTACATTTTTCTCTCTCAATTTTGGATAACATTACCTAAGTGTACAGTGGACTAGATCAGTGTTTTTCAGACTTGGCAACCTTAAGATGTGTGGACTTCAACTCCCAGAATTCCCAGCTGGGAAATTCTGGGAGTTGAAGTCCACGCATCTTAAAGTTGCCGAACTTGAAAAATACTGAACTAGATTCTAGCCCATGGAAGCTTATATTGCCATAATATGTAATATGTTGATTCTTAAGGTATTACAAATTAAAATGGCTTTGGGAAACCTGAAGATTGAGGTGCTTGGAGCAGTAAATTATTTCCCTTTTCTAACCTCTCCAAGCTTACATTGGCAAGGAACAGTTAACCAAAGGCCCTAGTGCCCACTTCCTTTGCAGCCAGTAAAGAGCAAAGCAAGGAGTGGCTAGGACTTTGGGCAGGCATTGTTTGCTCCTGGTAGCTTTCTCAGAATCTTTCAAGAGACCAGGTATTGTGGTTGACACCATCTTCTTAACAGTTCCTGGCAAATTAGTCCAATATTGAGAATTCCTATCTTTATTGTAAATGAAATGCTTTACTATTACCTTTTTAAAATGTTGGAGCCCTTGATGGGTTAAGTAGGAATTAATTTTGGAAGGTGATGGTTATTACTGGAAAAGATTCATTTCCAGGTTCCCCCAGGATGATGGAAACAGGAGGAGAACAACGCTCCTTTAATGCTTGGTGGGTTTTCCCTCCAGCGACATCTTGTTGAGTGCATGAATCATGATGCTTTCCCCCTCACTTTATGCCTTTAACCACAAGCTTAATATTCCCTTTATTAAAGGGAAAGGAAAGAACATGAGGCACCAGTGTCTCTGTTTATTGCTGGATCTTTGAGGATGTATTTTACTAAGTGTTTATTTAGCAAAAATTGGAGGAATGGAGGAGAGGGGGCGAAATGGTGTTGAGCAGAAACACTGGATGTGATTAACCCGCCCACTGAGCAGATCTGTGGGAGTGGAGTATCGACCTCTGAAAAATCAATGGCTGCTGCAGTAACAGTGCTGACTTTCTCCTTTCCCTTCCCCCCTTTTTTTTTCAAGGTCTTTGGTTGAAGAAGTGGTGTAAAACCAGCAGCTCCTCTTCTTTCTGTCCCCAGTTTCACCAAAACAGCTGAGGAGCCTATTCGTTCTCTCTTTCTCCCCACCCCCCCGTAACTTGCTTAGATGGTTATTTTTTACAATTATAGTGAACACACATTCCAGGCTCCTCCTCCACAGATCCTCTTTGCAAGTCCTCCTTTCCTGCACTGCAGATACAGCAAGCAGCTCCTACCAGTTCTGTCTAAGCCCTGACCAGAAGGAACATTTACTTCTTTTCAGTCTCTGAACCTTTGTTCCGTTCAGAAGAATTCTGTGTCAGGGGATTGTAGAAAGCTGGGTCTCTTGTTGGAAAGGAGGAGAAATGGAAAATTCCTCCTTTTCAAAGAAGAAGCTTAATTAATTCAAACACTCCTTCCATTATTTGTAGCTTTCGAAGATGTTTGTATTTGTGTGTGTGTGTGTGTGATAGAGACGATGGGAATAATTGTGCATGGATGCAAACATTGGAACAGTCAGGCATATGGCACAAGACTGAACAGCATTTCGTTCTGTTATGCGTAGGGTCGCCGTGAGTCGTAAACGACTTGACAGCAACTAACAACAACGACGACAACGACAACAACTTTACATAAAGATCTTAGGATTTTTTAAAAAAAAATTCCAGAAACTATATACACAATAAAAACCACTTTTCTTCAAACTGGTCAATGTAACTTGTGGAATTGAGTTCAGTATAACCAAAAATGGACATTTGTGTGTGTACACACACATAGTTTAGTATGTAAAATTTTGGTATAAAGGAAGATGTAATCAAGCCATTTGAGATAGATCCATTGTATAGATTAAAGTAAGCAATTTGCCATCAGTGTAGAGACCCCTTCTAATTTTGAATTTTGCAAATGTAGTGAAGTCTGCATATTATTCTCATGAACATGGCCCTGGCAACAGCGATTCATCCACTTATCACCACCCTTTTCATGGCTTCTGCATGAAATAAATGTTTTGTTGTAAACCGCCCAGAGTCCCCCATTGAGGGAGATGGGCGGTGACATAAATTTAATAAATAAAATAAAATAAACGTAATTTATTTAATTGTTTATTGCAATCTGCTCTACATAGGATTACCTTTGTAGACTACTTGGAAACTGCAGTTGGTTGAAAATGTAGCTGCTCTTGTGTTGGCAAATCAAGATTGCCATACTTGCATAACACTGATATTGTGGTTGTTGCTCCAGCTGTTAGTAGGTTTTCAGGCACAATTCAGAGTGCTGGTTTTAACCTATAAAGCCCTGGATGGGTTGGTGCTTAGGAACTCACAGGATGCCTTCTCCACTTACTAATGATCAGCCTAGTGTTTGGACCCTAGCAAAGTCTTTTGGGTAGTCTCTCCTTTTCATGAGGTGAAGAGGGCGGGGATCTGCAGACAGTAACATGGCACTTATACTTGAGAATAGCATCCTCTCTCAATGGTAGGGTTTATTGGTCTTCTCAAAATTGGTGAAAAAGTAATTGTTCTGGGAACCAGTGAGCATTAGAGTGGAATATAAATACATTAAATAAATAAAAATTTGGTGAATTCCAGACCTGACTTTTTAAGATAGAATCACTTACCCTAAATTGGAAATTTTAATGACCATTCTTGAAAGTAATGAAGGTGGGCTTCAAACCCTAAAATAAGCTTAACATGTGTTACCCACTTTGATTATTAGTGGTGTTTCACCAAAGGAGTGAGGCAGTAATCAGCCATAGAACTTCTTAGTACAGAACTGAATAGTCACTTGCTGGAATTGACAGTAATTTCCCTTTAAAATCCTATTCTTACTGTATAACCTTCCTGACTAGAAATATGAAATACTGCTTTATTTTGTATAAGCTCAGGTTAGGAGACAAAATTTTAATTTCCTCCTGTTTGATCCAGTATGTTGTGTAACCTCATCATTTGGTATAAGTGGGTCTGTGAAATTTAAATATTAGCAATACAGACTACTGTTTCCACTATTCTGTTCCCACCTTTATTCAAAATTAAGAAATCTTTCTCTAGCACTTAAGAAAAGGTAATGATTTTGCCATCTGAAATTAGTAGCTGTAGGACATTTTTGTGAAGTTACTACAGAGGCCCTCAGACATTTGCACAACTATATTTTAGGAGAACACATACCAAGACGTGATGTTTTGAATGTGTCTTTGGTTGCTGTGGAACGTAATTGCTTGCTTACACAAGAGTGTCTTGCAGAAGAGAGAACTGAATGTTGTATGAGAGAACTAGGACAGTTGGGGAAAGGTGTATGGGCTGCGGAACTTGTGGGGTGGGGGATGCTAATGTTTTCTCTCTCTGTATTTCCATATGGCCAGGAGTTTACATTGTATTGTAATTTTGGTAGTCAGATTAGAAATCTGGTCACCATTTCAAGAAAGCAGTTAGAAGGGTGCTATTTGGCAGCTGTTTCTTAGCAAAGGTACTCTGAGTAGCTTCCACCTCTCTTTTATGTTTTTTTGCACTTGGGAGGGGGCAGCAGGAGATTGTGCCCATGAGGCCAAAGCATTCAGCAGACTGAGTAGCATCAAGTCTCATTCAGAGCTTGGAACCGGAACATTTTGTCTTCCGCAGGTTTAAGATTAGGAGACAGGCTTATAATATGGTAGCCAAAGGATGTGGCATGCAACGGTGGAAATCATGGCAAATGACTATATTAGAAGCCTGTGTAGAGTCCAGAAGCTTAGGGTAGGAGATTCATAGTTATAAGCAGATTATTTATGCATGTTCTGTAAGACTAACTTTATTTCAATGTGTTTTATCATATTTTTTGACTCTTGGATTTTATTACTGACCTTTTGAATCCTAATCTTGAAACAGCACAGACATGTTCATTCTCCGGGATCTGCAGAAAAATATTGACTTAAAACCAACACAGCAATTTTGAATTGGCACAAATCTCAAATGTTTGGTGATTTGTGATTTCTCTATCACTAAGAATCTGTCCTAACACTTTTCTGTATGTTTGAGGACTACTTATAGTTAAACGTGGCTTAGTTTGTCTTCAAGTCTTTTCAATGGGTTATCTTAATTATACCAGTCTTACAATACTGATAGGGTAGGCTGTTTAAAATCCATATGGCATTCTTTCCTTTTGCTAATTCTGGCTATATGCAACTATTCTCTCTGCTCTTCTCTCCCCCAACTTTCTATCAGATTTCTTTTTTCTTCCTCCCTTTATTTTTTTGGACTATATCTGTCCTAACAGTCAGAAATCACGCTGAGACGAGGAGTAGGTCTCTAGTGTTTATTACTGCTACCTTAAACAGAATCCTAACAAACTGAAGAAGTGTGGGAAAAACCCAGACAGATAAACCCCGAAAGTTAGGGCGGGTCTGATCTGTGTCTCTTTGAATGGCTGCTTAATTCCTCAGTACTACGCATGCGTTTTCTCCCTGGATAGGGGCCCCCTCCTGCTCGCCATCAGTACTCATGACAATATCTTCTTCCAAGCCTGGACTCTCACTTGTAGAATATTACTGTAATTGCATTTCTTTCAAATTTAAATATCTTGACCAAAATATTATCTTCCTTTTATGGATTGTAACCCATCATAGGATCCTCTGGATAAGCAGATATTTATTTTAAAGAAATAAATTACATAAATCTTTGTCTATCATGGTGTTAGCTGGGAAAGTTGATCGGTTATTTCTAGAACCTTCACCCTCATCATGTTCATATAACAGTATGAACTTTTTGTAAGATTTTTCAGCATGTAGGAGGGGGAAAAAAAGAGGCGATGTCTGTACCTCAATAGGAAGAATTACAAATGTGGTCTGTTCATACAAAGTTGAAAGTAATTGAATATATCTGTGGTGGTTCATTTCTTCTGTTAGGCAATATGGAACCATATATCAGCCAAAATCCTCATAAATCATGAGCAAAATAATTTAACAGACACCTTTTAATCCATACTTAATACTGGTATTAGTTCCAATACTTGGATTTCAAACACTATTATACTCTCTCACTTTAACTGTATTGGGAATTTCAGTTTTATTTTGGAAGCAGTCTCTCTTATTCCCCCTTTTTGCGGGCTGTTTAATTTCAAGCGTGGTTTTGTTTTGGTATGAAGAAGGTGAAGCTAGCAACTGATTCCCTTTTTACAAGCAGCACGAACAAACTCCTGCTGGCAATAAGGTTGAATTGGGCAACCAATCGCAGCTGGAACAGTTATAGTTTCAGAGTCCCTGTGGGCTTCCGCTATCGGGTCACATCCCAAAATAACACTGGGCAGTATTTCAAGTGAAGAAATGAAGGCTTTGGGGTTGCAGCCAGCCTGGAGTGTGAGATTTCTGTGTGAAATAGTTGGAATGCCTCCAACATTTTTGATCTGCATGGCAGATGAGCAATAAAAGGCATAAAAACACATTGGAAACACGTGGGGAAATTATCCAGACCAAGACGTTTCCTTCATGCTGGCAGAGTTACTGCTGTTGATTTTTACCTCCTGTTTTCTCTTGCTTTACTGGCTGTATTCAAAGGAGGAGGGAAAAGAGCTTTCTTAGCACTAATGCTGTACAGTTCAGGGATGTTCTTTAAAGAGATAATAAAACTGTCCACCAGCTTAATCCAGCTGGTTTATATTTTTGAATTTGAAAAGTCTTGAAGCACTTAAAATACTATGTGCTTTTTGTGTTATATATATTTGCTGTAATAAATAGCTTTTAAAAATGTTAATGTCCTAGGTATTTTCATAAGGACTTTTAGCACACCTAAAGGTTATGAATGAATCTTTATTACAGCCAAAGACCAGAGATAGGTTAATTGAAAAGAACTTTTAAAAAAGTAGAGTAATACAGGCAATTTTAATAGTTGATTTAAAAAAGTATGTTACAACTGTGGGAGATCTTTCAGTAATTGATACTGCACAGTATTTTGGTTTGATCTGAGTTATAAATAATTTACAATTAAAAACAAACATGTAAGTATTGTCGTATCACCCAGGATACTGATGTAAAAGAGGCAGAATGTAGGCATTACAAGTATCCCTACAGATGGATACAACAGCTGGCTATACTTCCAAATATCAGTGATGAGATTTTGGCCATTTATGAAAAAGTAAATACAGATACACTTTATATCTTACAGTTTTCTTAAATTTTTTACAGTAGGGAACTCTTTTATTGATGACTGTTTTACATCACATTTTATCCAAATTTTGGAAGATGAGATTTAAGGAACAATATTTTAATAGATGCTTTTTCCTTTTGCAATGCCATTGGAGACAAATTATGGATGATAAGGGCCTGCCAGAGAATGCATTAGTGAACAGTGGTAAATATTTTTGTTGTCTAGTTTAACTCATCTGATGGTTTGTCTTGGAGGTCTTCTTGAGCTACGTGGTCATTGTCATAATGATGAGAAGATGAGTACAATTACAGGAAGATAGCTGCCTGCATGAAAGAGTACCCACGTGACTTGAGCTTCTTTCCAGAGAACGGTTTTCTTTGAGACCTTGCACTTAGATTCAGCCTTGTGAGGCTGGCTCATATAAAAGCTCCATTGCTTTTGCAGTGAGTCAATGTTCTTTAAGGATCAGTTGAATATGAATGGAAATGTTCTTATCTCTTTCTGTTTTACTACCCAAACTTTCCTCGAATGAATTCAGCTCAAGTGGGATTTCTTGATATTTCCACTCTGCTTTTTTTATTAGACTTGCAGATTCCTTCCCAAGCTAGTTGCACCAATATCTCTTAACTGTATTGGAGTAGGGGAAGGATAAGGATATCTTCAGAAATGGGCCAGAACAAATATTTTAGTTTTTCAGAATTTGCCGTATTTTTACCTGGTTCCAATATCTCCAAAATCTAACTTAACAGAGAATAGAAGTGTAAAATACCACTTGGTATTGGATCTTTGCTTCTGAAATAGAGTAGAACTCTGTTTTAATGGATCATCTGAGGGAAAGAGTGTCCATTACTCCTGAATGTCCATTAAACACAAAAGCATGTCATCATGGATATTTATGTCATTGCGTAATGACAGCATTATCCAAATGACGTAAATCACTGCAAATGTGATAAAACTAAGGTAAAATACAGTTGCTTTGTCCAGAGTCATTCTGTTGCAATGGACTGGTCTGTTATTTCAGAGGGTGACAAGGGGGATGTCAGGACAGAAATGGAGCCCATTGCGATTACTAAACAGGATTTGATTAAATCAAAACTTTATTCTACCTTTAGTTGTATTTGTAATTCATTTTTTAAATAAAAACTCATGTATTAGAGCAAGGTAATAGTGGATATGTAGTGAATTGGTCAGGTAGAAAATCTCTGTTTCATCCCAGTGGCTCTTTTGTGAGTAGCTCTCAAAACTGAAGTGTGCAGCGTCAAGAGAAAAGACTCTACCCGTACTAAGATGGTTATATTTCCCAATTTAATGTCTTTAATAGTCTTTATTGTACACAGAGTTTATCTGATCAGTCTGGTTTATTTCTATGATACATTTACTTTCTTCCCCCTGACCATTTTGACAGTTCAGAAAATGATATTCAAGTTATTTAGCCAGCGTGACATCAGTAATAAAAGTTTATCCATCTAGTTTAAGGATCAGAAGGAATTGTTCATATTCTGATTTTGTGTGTAACGTAGGTCAGAATTACTTGTCTGAAAGCTAGTCACAGAGCATACAGCCCAGAAAAGGATGTATAGTCTAAACCATGTAGAATTTCTCATTCTTGAGCATCTTAACTCAGAATGAACCAATAAAACTAACCTTGCCCTATATGAAATGGCCAAACTATCTTTCCATTATATCTTGAGTAGAATTTCAAGCAACCATGAAACATTTCCACAGGCGGTCTTTAGTAATTATTTAATATCAGAATTCCATTTTCTTGTAAAAAATACAAATGATTACTAGCTTAACGCTAGATCCTTGAGCTTTTCCTATGATGCTGTCCTCAATGTACCCATTACCATTACCCCAAACAACTTAATAGGTGTTGCAAACAGAATTTAAACTATCATAAAGGATCTATATTTAGCTTTCAAAATGATTTTAATTGTTGGAGCTTTAGTTTCAGACCTCTTAGATCACAGATTTTGAGTTCATACAAAATACAGCCTTGGTACTCTGCCCTGCTTTTTACACGTCATGAAAGTATATGACTTTAAAAAGCATAATAATTGATATATGTTGTCAGACCAAATAACGTTATGCTTAAGATGGAATGGATATAGACCTTCCCATTCAGGTCAACTGCCTTTTCTCATGAAAGGTTCCTGGTAGATGTACTGCTTCTTTCCATTCTCCTTCTGTCATCGCTTGCTGTGGGATCCTTTTAAATGTTAGCTTAACTGGGTAAAAGATAATTTTTCACCAGTAGCCTTTACATGGTTTCAGTGACCATTAATGTAGGCCAGTTATACCTATCTCAGCTGTGCAAAAAGCAGGAAGGGATGTGTTTTGGGAGGGATATATATGCTTGGTCCCCAGCCCCTCCACCTTCTGATCTAACAGGGCAAGGAGGAGAGAGGATGAATACATACTGGGGACTTGAAAAGGAGGAGGACAGATGGCTAAAAGATCTCAGCAGCAGTGGAGCTTGTTCTGGACTTGAGAGTCAAGAATTCTGAGAACACATAGCAGCTTCAGCTTGGCTTACAGTACTCACTGAATGAGATAGAAACTTTCACACTGCTCTAGGAGGGACAGCCAAGAACCCTTTATGATACTGTATACACTGTGGTGGTCTCTGAAAGGAAAGAGGAAGGCCCCCCCCCCAAAAAAAAATCCATGTCTGCTCAGCACAGGCTCTTCAAAGAGGAGCTATTTCCAATATTACTTGGGAAGCAACGAGAATTCTCAGACTCGAACAGATTGATGCCATAACAGACCTAACACCAAAGAGCTTCAGTGAAGGCAAGAAAAGTGGAGGGGCCCGACCAAATCCAAGGCCTTCCAACCACAGCAAACCATCTCTTAGCTACAAAAGAATGTGATGAAATGGTTGAAAATTCCTTCCATAGATGGTGGCAACATTTTAAAGTGGTGTTAGAGGAATAGTTCCTTTAAAGGATAAAAATGAAAGAAATCTTTTTATTTGGCAAATAGGAAGGGGGAAAAAGGATTAATGGTATTTCTATTCCTTGGCCAATCACTTAGATATTTTCAAAACATTTAATATGTGGCATTTTAAGGTTTCTGGGGTTCTTGGAAAAGTGACTTGCAGAAAATTGTATTAGTGACTTTTACCTGGAAATGTTAAAAGCATAATATTTGTCTGCCTAGAAGGAAGGTTCTTTAGATTCTTTATTAAATAACTGGCATATGTATCAGTCTTTTTCTTCGTTGTGATGTGCTTTTACCTCCTTGTATCTTTCTGCAGGATCTCTCTGGTTCAATAGATGATTTGCCTATGGGTACAGAAGGAGCACTGAGTCCTGGCGTAAGCACATCAGGGATTTCCAGCAGTCAAGGAGAGCAGAGTAATCCAGCTCAGTCTCCTTTCTCTCCACATACCTCTCCTCATTTGCCAGGCATTCGAGGACCTTCCCCATCACCTGTTGGGTCGCCTGCTAGTGTTGCTCAGTCACGCTCTGGCCCACTTTCGCCTGCTGCAGTACCAGGTAAAACATGTCTGTGGTGACATGTGTGCCCCTCTAGAAGAGTCAACTTGAGAAGTAAAAGCTACTTTTACTATTTTGTAGAACAGTATTTAGAGGGTCATCACAGAGAGAAGGGGATCCAGGCTCGAGGCTCCACTTGCAAGTTCTGATTTCCAGAACGGTTGCAAAATTTTCTTAAATCACCACTGCTGTCCACCCATTGTGTAATATTACAGCCCATACTGCTCAGTATAATATCCATGTTGCCTTATTATTCAGATTTACTTTGACAGTAAATAAAGCTGAAATCTAAATCCCAAATTACTTGAACATTAACTAAAGATACAGCATCTTCCTCACTCACCCTAATTTATGTCTGTAGGTTTGCATCTATTTTAGCTCCATTTGTGGAAGATGGCAGAGCATAGAATTCTTCATTGCATGGAATGTATTATAATTTAAGTTCTCTTTTTTGTCTTAGGCAACCAAATGCCACCTCGACCACCGAGTGGCCAATCAGATAGCATCTTGCATTCCTCCATGAATCAGTCAACCATAGCCCCAGATAGAGGTGTGTTTGCAATTACATCATGACATTTTCTATGACTTTTCAGGGTATTTGTGTATGATTGTGATCGAAATACTCAGAAGCCTATACCATGTTGGACTATTTTGTGTGGAAGTACTAATCTTTTCTGCCCAATGCTACTTTTATATGAATTCCTGTCAAGTAATTTCTTCAACAACAGGAAGGAGGCAAGAGATTTGTTTCCTCTCTGAAGTAAGGCAGAGTTAATAAGAGAATGCTATCTAGTAGCAGTCACATTGTGCCATGCTGCTGTTTTCAAAGGGTAAGAAATTGCCATGTAGGAACTTGTAATTTGTTTTAAGCCACTGCTATGAACGTTGTACCAAGAATGCCATTGAAATAGAATTTAAGATTTCCAGAGCTTATAGGAATGTGTGCCTATGTGTGTCTGTGCATTAATGCATATTCTCATCACATATCTGGTTTTTCTAATTATAGAACTTATTTTATTACTTCACTAGGTTATATACAAAGGAATCCACAGATGCCCCAGTATAATTCTCCTCAGCCTGGGTCTGCTTTATCTCCACGTCAGTCTTCTGGAGGACAGATACATACTGGGATGGGACCGTACCAACAAAATTCTATGGGCGCTTATGGGCCTCAGGGGGGTCAGTATGGGCCCCAAGGTGAGAGTGTGCTCTTACACTAACAAAACATGATGACAGTGAACATGGTTTGGAACTGTTACTGAGATAAAATAGAATCATGAATTACTGGTATGAAATGAAGCCATAGTTTACTGTTAGGAAGACAAGCTGCAGCAGTCCTCTGGTACCCCACCACTGCTTCCTCCCTATTCGTAGTACAGCACTGAGGAATTCAGAAGGTTTTGCACAATTGAACATACTGTTTTAATTCGATGGGCATTGTCAACTAAGTTTGTTGAAAAGAAGCCTCATTTCAAACAAGGGTTTAAGAAAAGTAGGTTAACCACATTCAATATGCTGATCTGTGGTTAATCTAAAATGGAAGCTTCTATCTCAATGACTATCCAGGTGGACATTGCAAAAGCCCAAGAATTGCTATGGATTGTCCTAAAAGTACTGAGCTTAGCGTTACACACAAATCACCCACTTAAACTAATGGGCAGAGAATATGAAAGGTCTCGTCCGTTGTAATAGAAGCTGCCTGTTTACTATCTTGCTGGAAGATGAAATGGATTGCTTGCTAGATCTAAGTATATTGTGTGTCCTTTGTGTCACTGGGGGCTGAAATTTGCAGTGCCTTGGCCTAATCGTAAAGAGTGTGCAGCAGTATCATTTTGAACATTTTGACTACCACAGCATGGTTTAGTGAGATATTGTCTTCTATAGTGTTGCTTGGTAATCTTCATGGCTTTTGGTTACTGCCTCGTTCTAAGCCATAATGTGATGTGTTTCATTTTGACTTCATGTGATGACAACTCAACCATTATGATTTTGTGCAGGAGAGAGCAAAGATTTTTCTTTTCGAGGGCCACATTTCTTTAGGCAGGCTGTACACTCTACCTGCCAATGATAGGAACAAAGCTACTGATAGTACGAATCGTGCAAAAATGTGCCCATTCATGCACCCTACTCGCTTTTCTCTCTTTCTGATCTCTTTTATTTCTCCCAGAAAAACAGTACAAAAAACTCTTCTGAAGCCTGAATTGCACTTTTTTTGCAATCTTAAGGGTCATATGTTGCCACCTCTGGCTAACTGTTATATGTGCATGGGTAACTGTGACTTCTTTTTTATATATATTTAATTTTAAAGAATTTTTTTAAAAGAATAAAAACAATACAAATTTTGAAAGAAAAAAGTAATAAGTGAAAAAAGTGCAAAGAAAGAAAGAGAAAGGAAAGGTTATAAAGAAGGGCCTTCCCATCTACTTAACAGCAGTTACAAGTACGTTTATATTTTACCCTCTCTCTCTAAAGTTACAGCATAATTTCCTTCTTTCTATAGTCTACCCTTTCTAAACATCAAACCCATAAATCATAAGTTCGTTTTTTCTTTTTTCAGCAAAAAGTCGATAAGGGGTTTCCAGTCGCTAATAAGTGTATAGTAATTATTGTCCCTTCCCTAATCAAACAAGTCAATTTTGCCGTCTCTGCTAATTCTGTCATCTTCGCAAGCCATTCCTCCATTGTGGGTAGTAACTATGACTTCTTCAGCAAACCCATGGTTAAAAATACGGCATAGTGCTCTTTGTGAACATGAGGAATACCATTTGCCTGGTCAGTATAGTTAGTTTCAGTGACTAACTGTAGTCATGTGGACTGTTGGGTCTTACTTTATTTCAGTCTTCGACAGTGGGTCTCAGAGCGCATTCCAGAGATCTTTGGTGAAATGATACACAGAAAAATGCTCTGTAACTTAGTGATCCTTTTTCAGAGAGAATTACAATTAATAACCTCAAAATTCATTTTTTGAGTGTCAGAGTTTTCCCCTCCACATGTTCCTTCCTTTAATGCACAGGTAGAGCTAACCGGTTTACCACCATATTATTCAACACTTTATTTTTCTCCGTAGGCGGATATCCCAGGCAGCCAAACTACAATGCGATGCCCAATGCAAATTACCCCAGCCCAGGAATGGGAGGAAGCCTGAACCCAATGGGAGCAGGGAATCAGATCCATGGCCAGACTGGTATACCACCCTACCCTGGGCTTCCACCTGGGAGAGGACTGAGCCACGCTGCCATGGGCAATAGGCCTTATGGACCCAACATGGCCACCATGCCTCCCCAAGTAGGGACCGGGATGTGTCCTCCACCAGGTGGCAGGAAAGCACAAGAAGCTGCCGCTGCTGCTATGCATGCTGCTGCTGTCAACTCAATCCAGAACAGGTAAGGGTGCGAGGGCCAGGTTGAGATGGTGTTCCCTAGGTATAATCTCTTCAGAGCAGTAGTTCTTGAACTTAGGTTGCTATATATAACCCTTAAGCCAGGATAAGGCACGTTAGCTACTCTTATTTTAAAAATGGAATTTGGGCATGAAAGAGAATAGAGTCAAGTGTGTGGTATTTTCAGAACTGAGGACTGCAGAAATTTGATGAAGGTGTGCGTGTCTGTGTGTTCTCCTTCAAGTTTCAGTTAATCAAGTAACAATAGTTTTAGATGTTGGCACTGAATAGCTGAGGTAAGGCCAGTGAATCCAGACCCCTGTCTGTGGGTTTATCAGGATTTGTGCAATAAATATGTCATGAGAGCGTTAAGAGTTCAAAATCTTCCCAAGGACTCCTTGCAGATAATGTCTTTCCTTCCTGGAGATCATTTGGCAGGGCAGATAACAGTTAAGATTTTCTATCAATTACTGTCAAGCTCTGTAGGGATTCATTTCTCCCCATCCAATGTTAACTAATAAAAGAATGTTGTTTGGTATAGTACATAATCAAGTCATGTTGCTTTTAGGCCATCTGGTTACCCTCACATTAACCAAGGAGGAATGATGGGAACTGGTCCTCCCTATGGCCAAGGAATTAATAGCATGGCTGGCATGCTGAACCCCCAAGGTCCACCATATCAGATGGGTGGGAATATGGCCAACAATTCTGCAGGTAAGGTATATTACCCAGTTACTCCTCAAGTGTTTTGGATTTTGTGATGGTCCACTAATGAACATCATTATGTTGGTGTCTTGATTCTCTTTAGGGATGGCTGCAAGTCCTGAAATGATGGGACTTGGAGATGTTAAATTGACACCCGCAGCAAAAATGAACAATAAAGCAGATGGAACACCAAAAGCTGAATCCAAGTCGAAGGTAAAAAAAAAAAAAGTTTTTAAATAGAAGTTACTCTCAGTTTCTTAAGATGTTCTACATTGTCTCTTATATGATTCAGTTGTGTTGCATTTTTGAGAAGAGTAGTGCTATATGTTTTATAGCGCTACATATTTTATCGGTTTCTTTGAAACCTTAGTTTGTAACCGGTGCATACGCTAGGGCCATTTCTGTTTAATATTTCTCACTGTTATATACATTTTTGCTTACTTGAGGTTTAACTCCAGGAAATATGCCCTTGAGGCTGTATGGAGCTATAGAGAAACACACAGCTTTTCATCCCAACTACCCAATCTGTTTTTGTCATAGTTCTGCATCTCTAATGGACATTCTTTGTGGAACTCTTGAGAGATGTACAACTGTGGAATATCTTACACATCTTGTTTAACATTTATTTTAAAGTATTGTACATGTTTTGAATGATTAGCTTAATTTTATAAAATTCACAGTATTTTGTCTGGCCTCTCTTTAAAAAAAAATAAACACAGCAATAGATTTGTTTGTGAATGCAACATAAAAATATTGTGTTTAGCTCTTCAGGAAGAACTTGGTACAATATTTAACTCTTGATGTTGGCAACAATTATGGGATCAATATACAAAAGGCTATTGTGTCAGTAGCCATAGTTCCTGATATAAAAACTTGGCAATGTTCATTGGCCTCTCATAATTATATGCTTTCTTTGTATTCTGATACAAACAGATGCAGAAATTCTGTTATTAGTACTTCTAGAGGCTACATAAAAATGTCTCTTTAAAAATATCTCTCTGCCCTTCAGATTACATGGTGGAAAGATACTGGCAAAACCAAGTAAGAAAAGCTCATTGATTTTGGTAGGCTAAATTGGAATGGCCTTCATCCTGGAAGTCTGAGTTCCTCAGAACTCAAAACTTGACTTAGACTTTGTTGCATTCCTCTGCCTATTGTCTGAAGATGTACAATTTCAAAAGTCAGAGACTGGAGAGATGATTCAAAAGATTGACCTATAAAATTTTACACGCATTACACAAAGCATACACATACATCTGGGTCTCTGAACTCAAAACAGTTGTTTCATTGTCTGGAAGAGCGTGACTTCATAATAAAAGAACCTTCTTTCCACCTTGGAAAAACAGTTCACACTGCCAGATTTTATTATGAAGAGTGATATCTTCTTGTGTATGTACGAATAAACTTTTCCTGTTGGGATAAGGATGAAGAGTTCTTGTGGAATGATTCTGTTGGGATCATTTTCTCTGAAGATATTGCTTCTCTTTTGTTCTGTAATACAATCTTCCAGTTGTGCACTTTAAGGATGCAGTGTTGTATATTGAGTATGAGAGACATCAGATGATAATTTAATTTTTTTTTCTGTTCAATCGTATCCAATTCTTGGAGACTGCCTAGACAAGTCCCTGCAGTTTTCCTGGCAAGATTTTTCGGAAGTGGTTTGCCATTGCCTCTTTCCAAGGGCTGGGAGAAAGTGACTGGCTCAAGGTCATCCAGCTGGCTTTGTGCCTAAGGCAGAATTAGAATTCACGGTCTTCTGGTTTTCTAGCCTGTTGCCTTAACCACTGGACCAAACTGGCTCTTGATAATTTAATGCTGAATGCCAAAACGGAGTTTCCAGGGCTATGTACAACTCCCCAAAAGCTTTGAATTTGGTCCCCATATTTATTCTAGAACTTGCTACCAAATTATAGTGTATTTATATCATACCATCCTTCTTCAGCAAATGTTCAAGGCAGTTAACCAGATCTAAAAATGAAAGCAGCATATGAAAAATTAAAATCATGGGTTGAAATGAACAGTAAAATAAATACGGACATTGGAATTCTATTAAATACTGTTAATTAAAATTAAATGGGAAGTTGGCATGTTAAAAAACTAAACCCCAGCATTAAATATTAATTTCTAAAAATGTAGGACACCCCCCCCCCAGCATTTTTAGAGACTAAAAATGATAGGGAGCTATAATCCACGACTTTTTGGAAGTGTGCCCAGAAAAAGATAAAGTGGGTAATAGGAAGTATCCTGTGGGACTCCGTTCTACTCCTTTGAATAGAATGGGGTACCTTTACCAGTTTGCCTTGTGGTAAAAGGATGCTGTGTCCTTTTCTACTATGGCATCCATTTTGTGAGTGCTGAAAGTTTCCCCTCCATGGCAGCCATATTGTGAGAGTGCCCATACCATGCTCTCAAAATTCCCGATGTGCTCTTCGGTTTAAAAATATGGGAGGCCCCGCATTACATTTTTGAAATCGGCTTTATTTTCAAAACCATGTTCCTTAGGTGTACCCTGAGGTATGGATTATCTAGATTTGTTTCTAGTTTTATTTTAAACACTCATTTATGCAGATGATATTTTACTGAAGTTTTAAAAAGAACTTTTTTCACAGCCTTTCTATATTGTTCCTCCCATGATATTCAGATTCTTACAGATCCTCAAGATACAGTATAAATAAGGAAGCCAAAAAAAATAAACAGGATATAAAAAGGGTATCATCTGCTGCTGGCATAGCAAAAGAAAATGCAGAGCACTTTGAATAGTCAACAAACAAAGCAGAAGACAGCTCCACAAAGTGAATAGTAAAGCCACAATAAAACCCAGAAACACAAACCCGTTAGTATAAACACAGAATCATTAGTTACCCAAAATGAATTGAGGAATGGGGAAAACCTTCCCTGATGTGCAAAGAATGACCAGTGTGTTAGGCAGGTATGCCTAGCTAGGGCTTAGCTTCACAGCCACAATCCTTCTCAAGAAGAGTGTCTGGCCAAGCAAGTTCACATGGAAAGTGACAGTTCTTAGACTGCTTAATTCCTGATGGTGTGAGGTTACATACCTCAAAAGCAGTACTCAGAGTTGTATATAAGAAAACAGAAGAATTTTTTTCAATATAAGCATAATATAATAATTCTAGCAAGTATTGGGTGTTACCCTGGTCACCATTTCTTAAACTCAGTGAAGTTTTTAAAGAATTTACAATAATCATGCCTGAATTTTACTCAGAGGTACATTACTTTGGTGGGATTGGGTTTTTCTAGGAAAACGTTACATAATGAAAAGGTTATTTAGATTTCCATAATAAGCTTGAGTGCGTTTCAGATAATGCAATGTTCCATTAACAAAGAAAAAACATTTCCAGGCACAATTTATTCTATATGCTGATTTTGATCTATAAAGCTCTAACCAACTTGTGATTGGAAAATCTGATTGCTGCTTCTTCAGAGTAAATCTGATCATCATATACAGTTTTCCAAGGAGATAGTGAATGTCTCCTTACCTCCTTACCTAAAAAAGCTACATGATATTTGAAGCAGGTCCCTTTTTAGTAGCAGTGCCTTGATTGTGGAATTTCTTCTTGTGGGAAATAGGATTAGTTCTTTCCTTGTTCTGCTTTAGTTGCTTTCTTGTTCTATCAGGTTTCAATAACATGATTATTCGTTGCTCTGTACCTTTGTAACACAACAATTTTATAATTTTTCCCCCTTTTATATTTGTGCTACTTTTCATTGTACAATAGGTACATTGTATGATGTCTAAATGTACTGGAATGTGGAATCCTTTTCTGCTTTATGAGATGATCTCAGAAGATCTAGCTTTCTTCTCATTGTGTTTTAAATTGTTGTGTCATTTTCTAATTGGCTTCTTCCTCTCCTTTTTCCTTAGAAATCCAGTTCCTCCACCACTACAAATGAAAAGATTACTAAATTATATGAGCTGGGTGGTGAGCCAGAGAGAAAGATGTGGGTAGATCGTTATTTAGCCTTCGCTGAAGAGAAAGCAATGGGAATGACCAATCTTCCAGCAGTTGGAAGGAAACCTCTAGACCTGTATCGACTCTACATTTCTGTGAAGGAGATTGGAGGGCTGACTCAGGTGAGTAAAGCACGATGGGGTGCGCTTGAAGCAGTTTTAAAAAGGATACTTGAACTGGACATTAGCCTCTTTTCCCACTTAAAAAGATGTCACCTTACAAACAAACAAACAAAAGAATAAATAGAAAAATAGAAAAGAAAGAAAAAATAAGAATATAATAAAGAAAAAGAAAAGAAATATAAAGAAGTGGCTTCCCCCTTCATCACAACAGATTGTAGCTAAATTGCTTATTATTTCCTTCTAATCCATTGTTAAAGCTAAACTACCAGAGCGCGTTGCCTTCCCCCCCCCCAAAAAAAAAGCTTTATTGCCTTCTCATGCCTATTCTTGAGAAGCTGTTGTTGTTGTTGTTGTTGTTGTTGTTAAAAGCTTTCGGAAGAGGGTGTGAGATTTGGATTTAAGGAAAATAAAATTAGTTGGCACTTCTGGCTTTATGCAGGTTAACAAGAACAAGAAATGGCGGGAGTTAGCTACCAATTTGAATGTGGGCACCTCTAGCAGTGCAGCTAGCTCTCTGAAGAAGCAGTACATCCAGTGTCTCTATGCTTTTGAGTGCAAGATTGAACGAGGTGAAGACCCTCCCCCAGACATCTTTGCAACTGATTCCAAGAAATCACAGACCAAAATACAGCCTCCATCTCCAGGTGAGTCAGGTTGGTCTCTACAGCCAGCTGAGTATTCCACCTACTCTACAACAGATAAGTTTCCAGTAGACTTTAGCCTCTATGAATAAACTAGATGCTCAAAGGATCCTAATTTCCATTGGAATGTTTTCAAGCTAATTATATAAAACCTCTTCCTCTGTGCATGCTATTTTCATGAATTTAGTTTTTAGAACTTAGATAAAGAGTTTTCTCCTTGCTCCAGGCAAAGTATCTCTCTTCAGGTGGGAAAAATGATGTTTTTGAATTGTACACTAAAGTAGAGACAGGTGGCAAGGCTTTCCAACAGATTTTTCCCATCTGTGTTTAGCTTCAGGTATTGTAAAATGTGCAGAATATGACATCCTGTATTTTAAGACCCCAAATGTATAATTTACTAGATTATGGTGATGAGTTTAATGTAAAGCACATTCATCATGGGCCTCCAGTTTGAATAAAAAATGATTTCAACATGTGTACTTTATTTTGTCCATATAATGTTTTGTCTTCAAATAAGTAACGGGCAATGTGCTGTCTGTAGTGAGAGTGTGAATTGTTTTCTGTGGTGAAGTCTTGCTTCTTTTAGAGGGTACAGTGATTTGGAAGAAGCCAATACCCGCCCAGAGTCCCTCCTTGTGGAGGGAGATGGGCGGTGATAAAAATTGGATAAATAAATAAATAAATTTCCAAATTAAGTCAGACAGAATAGTAGTTCTTAGTTCATCACAAAGGGATTTTTTCATAAGAGAAATGTTCTTGATTATCTGAACACTGGACCAGCAAACTGTTCCTAATAATAGAGGAAGAAAAGATGAAAGTGAGGGAATAATGTCCACTAGAAAGGACATAAGGTGGGGTTTGGAAGGCTAAATGCTAAAAGGATGGACCATGTGAAGGCCTGAATGGACAGATTCATAAGGAAGAAAAAAAGATGTTGAGCAAACAATCTTGTTTTCTGACTGATCATAGGTACTTGATAATTTACAATTGGTGCAAGCTATCCTTTCTTGTTCCAGCCTCAGGACCTCAGCCCAAAACATGTTATGTCCTTCACTTTTTTATCCGTATGTCTTTCTCCACTCCATCTTACCCTGATTCTGCATTTCAGTGGTGCAAAGCATTCTGAGTGGTTCTTTTGGTGAAAATTGGGGGGGGGTATATATATGAAAGACTTGCAGCTAGGCAACAGTGTACGCTTGTAGTGTGGCCTGCAGTAACTTCCTTGGCAAGAGTAACCTGCGGAAAGTTTGGTAGTCGGCTCTCTGTAGTGGAGAGTGGCATCTGAGATAACCCATCCAAATTTGTCCTTGTTTAGATACGATAATTAGGGGATAAAGTTAAAAACCAAACACTACTGTATTCAGAAAGTAGCAGAAGAATCTACCTTATACAAGGTCAGGCTGAGTCAATCCAGCCCAGCATTGTGATCTTCTGCTGTTGGCTCTCCGAATTGTCAGGCAAAAATTCTTCTCATCTGTTTGTGTCAACCAGGGGGTGCCAGGGACTGTACATGTACTTCCTACCATATGATATGCTTGAGCTATCACTGCTTATTCAGGATAATTCTGCCTGTTTAAACATGTAATGCTGATTGCTGAGTTTCCTGATTCTTGTATGTCTATTTCATTTAAAGTCCTATCCTGCTTTAGTTCACATAATTTTTGTTGAAAGGCTTGTACACGTGGATAAGGATGTCTTTATTATTGGGTAGGGCTGTTCTGTGCACTGGAGTATGTGTCAGCAGAAAGTCCTAGCATGAGAAGACTACGTCGGTATCCGGAGTCAGACTATGTGATGGGAACATCACTTTATTCTAGTGCATGTGTGGCAAATGGGCTCTGCTTTGCCTTATAATGCAGTTGCTGTACCGGACTGTGTTCCTTTACAGTGGAAGACCCATTCTATTTTGTGGCTTAGACCTGGTCTCCTGGACTGCTGCAGCCTGAGAGCTCGTCTGTTTTCCTCTGCCACCGTTCCCCCTTGCCACCGCTTTAGCCTTTGTGGCTTTGGTTATGAATGAATAGCCCTGTGCGCCTTGGGAAGGACAGCCAGTTAGGCTTGAGTTCAGAGCGTATGGAATTGGCACCCTTCCAGCAGTTTGTGAATTTGTGAGTGGGGCGGGACAGCAGGGGGTGGGGAGGGACGACAAATGGCAGCAACGCAGGGAATGCCTTGAAACCTCTTCCTGCTGATGTCAGGGCATGAGAATGCAGCTGAGACTTCGCTTCTTGGATTCCCAGGGGAAAGGAATGGAGCTGAAAAGCTAATGAATGGGGAGAGGGTGGGGGGAGGGGTTATGAATGAAGCTCCCTGCCAGGCTCTGGGCTGCCCGGCCTTCTCAGGAGAGGTCCCCAGGCTGGGAGGGAGCAGCAGAGCAGAGGGAGAGGGTGCCCTGAAGGTGAGGCATAAACAAACATGACCTGCACGTGACCTCTAGAGGATTTTAATGAAAAGCTGAAATGACTCATCAACTTGCCAGGCTAGGCGAAGGATATCAGAGCTGAAAATGGTAACTAATGGAAAACTTAATTGAGAGTTTGGCTCCTGCTAGCTGCTAGCAGGGTGTTGGAGGAAAATTCTGAGAGTGCCTTGGACTACAAGAAGATCAAACCAGTCCATCCTCCAGGAAATAAAGCCAGACTGCTCACTTGAGGGAACGATATTAAAGGCCAAACTGAAATACTTTGGCCACACAATGAGAAGACAGGACACCCTGGAGAAGGTGCTGATGCTAGGGAGAATGGAAGGCAAAAGGAAGAGGGGCCGACCAAGGGCAAGATGGATGGATGATATTCTAGAGGTGACATACTCGTCCCTGGGGGAGCTGGGGGTGTTGACGACCGACAGGAAGTTCAGGTGTGGGCTGGTCCATGAAGTCACGAAGAGTCGGAAGCGACTAAACAAATAACAACAACAAGCTGCTAGCAGTATACAGACCTAAGCCAGGGCACTTTCTGAGGCTGCAGATGGCCCACGTAAGGTGATTCGTCCTTTGCTATATCCAGTTTTTCAGACATTTTTCAATTGCTTTGTGCCAAGGGAAATGATGTAGCCCTCCCAATCTCTTTTGTCTGTTGCCATGTAGGACAATTTGTCTTGAGCATTGTGGGTTTTTGTGACTTGGACTATGTTTTGAAACTATAGAGCAATAGTGAGTGTGTCCCCCACTGACGAGATACTACAAGTCATCAACTTGCTCTTCCTTATTTTTTTGCAGGGGACCACCATAATGTTGCATTTCCCTTTCTGTAGATCCTATAGAGAAAGTTCTTTCTCCTTGTATGTAACAGCCTGCGCACAATAAGATTTTTGAGCAGGGCATTTTCCAGTTAAAATTAGGAATGCCTGATCTCTTAAGCAGTTAAAATTTAACTGATCTCAACACAGCAGAAGATCCAAAATGCTGTATAGGAATCTGCATAGGGAATTGTGTAGCCCCTAATCTGTTCTTCTCTATTTGTGTGTCCGCTGTGTTTGGGGCTGCACCGTTGATAACCTGAGGTTTTGCATTGCATCTTCAAATTACTATGTAGTTGATGCCTCTCTTCTCTTCTTGCAGCGGGTTCAGGCTCCATGCAAGGTCCTCAGACACCTCAATCCACAAGTAGTTCCATGGCCGAAGGAGGAGACTTGAAGCCCCCAACTCCTGCATCTACACCACATAGTCAGATGGCGCCTTTGCAAGGCATCAGGTAATCCCCTGTCACTTTCGACTACTGTGCTGATAAACGTAACAACTGCTGGCAGCTTGTTACTTAAAAGAAGCTAAAATGGTTTATCCTTTTGTTGGATCAGGAGTAACTCAGTAGGCCTTCAGGATGCCTTTCCCGATGGCAGTGACCCTGCTTTTCAGAAGAGGAACTCCATGACTCCAAATCCAGGGTACCAGCCCAGCATGAATACTTCCGACATGATGGGTCGCATGTCCTATGAGCCAAATAAGGATCCATATAGCAGTATGAGAAAAGGTGATGGTATCTTTTATATTCCAGCACATAGCCATTAAAACTGCCTGAGCCTCCTAAAACAGTGAACACACCTTCTGGGATGTACCCATCTCCTAACTTTCTGCCCTGTAAAACTCCATATTTATTCACCTTCCATTTGGGTCTTGGATCTTGTAGGCTGATCATTTACATTTTCTCTTTTTAGGAAGTGATCCCTTTATGTCCTCAGGGCAGGGTCCCAACAGTGGTATGGGAGATCCTTATAATCGTGCTACAGGTCCAGGAATGAGTAATATGACTATGGGACCGAGGCAACATTACCCTTATGGCCCTTATGAAAGAGTGAGGTTAGTATTTATTCTAGGTGCATTGATTCTACCTTACTGTGCCACATATTTCCTAGTTAAGCAGGCGTTCTTATTTGATGTAAGTTTATTCATTTTTCTTCCCATCACCATCAGCAAGATGGCAAAAGAAAGCCTTTCAATTTCCAGTCTTTGTTTACCTGGGATTTAGTGTTGCAGATGTTTTTAAAACACAAGTTAATGGCGAGGGGACTAAGTTACAGACAAATAAAATTTGAAGGCTTGTGCTATTAAATTAATACGACTAGAAGCTGTAAAGGATCAGGTACTATTTCACCTCTCTTTGCTGAGAGATCAAGTATGAACTCATCCAGACTTTTAACTGTAGAGCCTAAAAAGAGTCTAAAACCCCTAATATATTCAACGTATGAGTAACTCGTTAAACTATGCCTAAAGTTGCACAAAATAGAAAAACCTGGGTCTAAACAAAGAGTTGTGTAGCCTGTTAAGATTTTATTTCTGGTAGCAGTGCCCTCTGTGAGGCTTTAACTTCCATAAAGGAGGGCTAAAATTACTTCTTGTAAGTGTAGATGTTGTCTTGCTATAGAACTGAAGCAGGAATGGGACCTGAAGCCAGCTTGGGAACTGGAACGCCCCAGCCCAACATCTTGCCTTCCACTCCGGATTCAGGAATGTATTCCCCAAGCCGCTATTCTCAACAACCACAGCAGCGGTAGGTTCTGATACCATCTCTCCATTGATGAACTTCATACTACTTGCTGCATCTGGGATAATTTTTTTTTATTTTTCCTTATAGACATGATTCCTTTAGCAATCAATTTCCTACTCAAGGTACATCCTCTGGCAGTCCCTTTCCTAGCCAACAGACTACCCTATATCAGCCACAACAGCAGGTGAGCTCCCAACATTTTCAAAGCTTGTTTGAAAAGAGATGTGATCACTGATGTGATCTGATGAGGAATTGTAGAGAGCAAGGCCATATTGTTTGCGAAAAAGGCTGTGGCTTAGTTTCACAAAGACTGGGCTTTCTCAGATCAAGACAGGAATATTTGTAGGACTTAATTGGAGCTTTCTTGTTTCATGCTGTAGACAGGAAACAAAACAGTGCTCTTAAATAAAGAAGCTTTGCCTCATTATAGTCTTTTTTATGTATAAGCAGTATACATAATGGACATTTGTATTGATTTGCAATCAGAGATCTAAAATATCATTACATGTCACTTGGATGTGAGGATATTTACAATCACAAAACTTGGTCAGTCTGTAGCATTAATAACCAGGATTTAGTTACTCATAAAGCTTTCCCTTGAGAATACAATATTATGAAAACTGAAAAGTTCATACCAGAACTCCTGAAGTGAAAGGTTCTTTCCTGTTTGCAATGGAGGTTTTCCTTTTTCTTGTTTCTGACCATTCTGCGCACACTTGTTTTGCCACAAATTAATTCTCTTGTCTGGGGCTGTTTGGATAAGAACAAGGCTGTCGTGTCTGAGCTGATCAAGTATGGTGTGTCCTGATGGGAAAGGTTTTTAAACACAAGCAGCATAATTTAATCACAGAACTTGCAAACAGTTCTCAGGCCGTGTTCTAGATTTTACAATTTTTTTCTCCCATCCCAATACATAAAGGAAGCCACAGTAATTTGCTTTGGTACTATCCTGAATACAGCCTTTCTGTGTTTTTATATTTAAAGCATTTTCTCAGCTCTTCAGCTGAAAAGACTTCAGTGTATCTGGAAGATCAGGAAGAGGCTTTAGGCTTAGGATGGTCTCCTTGGAATCTGTTTCTTGACACTCCTGACACTTCCACCCAGACACCTTCTCTCATTCCTCATAGAGGCTTTCACAACCAGATGCCCTTTTGGGAGGAGTAAAGTTCACTGTGGTGAGACTACAGCTGATTGTTTTGGCCCAAAGAGAGAATCTAGGTTGAAGCTTCTATTATCATGACCTCACATAATCATGATTCACTAGAATGCTCTTCTAGGAGGAATGAAAGAAAATCTACAGCATTCATAGAATGTCTTACAGATACCAAGGCTGGTGCTGCAGAACTGAGAGCTGCTTGTGAATAGCCAATTCTCATTTTTTCCCTCAGAACTACAAGAGAACAATGGATGGCAACTATGGTCCACCGGCCAAAAGACATGAAGGAGAGATATACAACGTACCGTATAGCACAGGCCAAGGACAAGCCCAGCAACAGCTGCCTCCAGCACAAACCCAACAAACGAGCCAGCCGCAAACTGCTCAGCCTTCCCCTCAGCAGGAAATGTATAACCAGTATGGCGGGAATACATACTCTGCTGCAGATCGTCGACCTGCTGCTGGGCCTCAGAACCAGTTCCCATTCCAGTTTGGCAGAGACAGGGTCTCTGCTCCCCCTGGCTCCAGTACACAGCAAAGCATGCCTCCTCAAATGATAGGTGGCCCGATACAGTCTGCTCCAGAAGGCCCACAACAGGGCACGATGTGGCAAGGGCGTAATGAGATGGGTTACAGCTATCCGAATCGGCAGAGCACTGGCTCTGCACCCCAGGGGTCTGCCTACCACGGAGTGAATCGAACAGAAGAAATGCTACATCCAGATCAGAGGGTTAACCATGAGGGACCGTGGCCTTCTCATGGCAACCGCCAGCCTCCTTATGGTCCTTCTGCCCCCGTGCCCCCAATGACAAGGCCGCCCCAGCCTAACTACCAGGCCCAACCCAGCATGCAGAATCACATTCCTCAGGTATCTAGTCCAGCACCTCTTCCCAGGCCGGTAGAAAACCGCACCTCTCCAAGCAAATCTCCATTCCTGCACTCAGGAATGAAGATGCAGAAGGCAGGGCCCCCTGTCCCAGCCTCACACGTAACATCAGCAGCTGTCCAGCCTCCTATGATACGACGGGACATCACTTTCCCACCTGGCTCAGTGGAAGCTACACAACCAGTGCTGAAGCAGAGGCGGCGCCTGACCATGAAAGATATTGGTAATTGTCGCATCAATACCAGTGGTGTTTCCTGGTCATAAGTAGTAATGCCAAAAATTATATCAAAGCAAGGATTAGCAAAGCCTGACAGGCTGAACTGGTGTTCTTGGCTACTGTGCCTGGATTCATGCAGTGGGGATCCCAGTAGGGATTGGTGGATGTTGGGATTAGTACACAGGAGATTCCTTGTGAGTACAGGTAGACCTTGTTTAGCGACTGCCTTGTTTAGCGACTGTTCACAGTTACGATGGTGATGAAAAAGCAACTTCGCAACCAATCCTCGCATTTGTGACCTTCACGGGTCTATAAAAGCAAAGGAAAGCTGAAGTAAGATCATAAGCACAGTCACGGTTTCACTTAGTTTTAGTGATTGCTTCGCTTAATAACCAAGTTGCCGGTCCCAATTGTGGTCGCTAAACAAGGACTACCTCTACAGGTGTGATTGGTTTATCTGATCAAATGAGATTATTTTAGCTCTTTGTAGAATGTGGAAAGCAGGATTTGGTGCAGTTTCATTTCATTTTGGGTACTGATAAGTATCAAACTCGGTTTCTGACACTGCAGGAACTCCTGAAGCATGGAGAGTGATGATGTCTCTAAAGTCTGGGTTACTGGCTGAAAGTACGTGGGCCTTAGATACCATAAACATACTGCTCTATGATGACAACAGCATAATGACCTTCAACCTCAGCCAGGTGGGTTGATATCTTGTGATAACAGGGCTTTGGAAGTCAAAAATTAGATTAGAACACATGGGCAAGTCAATACAGAAGGAGTGTGCCTCCTATATGGGGAGGGGGGTGCATTCTGAACATTGACTGGTTTTATATGAAGCCATGGGTTACTTAACAGAGGTTTGTTGAATAAACCATGATTGGCAGGATTTATAGGGCATGCCAAACTGTAATCCTTAGCTTATATACCATATACTAGCACAGTACAGATCCAGCCAATGTGGAATTTGGCATTTTGAGAGTGGTTTAAAGTGAAATTCCTAGCCTTCACAGGCTGAAATACAGGTAGTCCCTGGGTTAAGAACATCCCGGTTTACAGACGACTCCAAGTTAAGAATGGACTGCCATAAAGACTACTCTATTAAAAACTGGAGTTACATACAGTGTTTTGGGTTAAACACACAATACTACTTTGTATATTATTATGTTTAAGATGTTTTAGTGTATTTGGAAGTGCATAGAAAGGTAAAATATATACTGTATACTAAGACAAACATTTGAATAACTGATGCTAAATAACTGTTCGAACTTACATACAAATTTGACTTAAGGATAGATTTAGGAACGGAACTCATTCTTAAACTGGGGACTACCTGTAAGTAGAAATTTCAGTTATCAATTCATCCCAAAATCAGTACTATTTAGCTATTGATTCCTAGCCAGTATTTTTAAGTGTCTTGCTGGCTTGAAATGTGGGAGCGGCAATCCAGTACTTCTGAATGATACCACTTGGGGGGAAGTTGTGATACAATTTTTCATCCTGGCTGCTTCTCCCTTTTAATAATAGAAAGAAATAAAACAAATTCTGCAAAGTAAACTAACCTGAGCAAATTTGCATTGATGTGGGTCAGTAGAGTTCAACTTTTATATGGGCAAAATTATAAGTACTGGTTATAATACAGCCCAGGGTCCTCTGGAAACAAGACTTGTGGGTTCAGAATACACTCAAAGTACAAAGATTTTAGGTAACATACACTCAGCTGTCCTGTCTGCAGAAACAAAGGATCTTGAAGTTCTCACTACCCATGGGTTATTATTAAAAATTGAAGTGATTAAAGGATTGGGATAAAATTGAAGTGAGGGGATGCTGCAAGGAGTATTTCAGGGGGATGCTGCAGGAGTATTTGTTTTATTGCTTTCACTTTCTGAAATGCATCTCATAAAATGAACTGTACAAGTTTGTGCCATGATAGGTTCAGTATAATTGATGCCGCAAACACCTTGGAAATAGTTCTTTCCACGTCGTTTTTTTAAAAAGTGATAATTAGGTTTCCAAACATTGGTTGTGATACTTAATTTACTTCTGAATGAATAACAAAAATGAGGCAAAGTTTATTGTAGAGTAATCAGTGCCGTTCAGCCTGGTTCACTCACAAGAAGTAAACAGAATTCTTCAGAATGCTATTAACTGAGGTCATCTTGTCTGCTTCTGCGAGGGGAAGTGTCTAGATATGCCAAGACTTGTCCCTTGCTTCCGGTTTTGGCTCTTGGATTATCATCAGGGATAAGAACAACATACTCCACTGTGTCACAATTAGTGAATTATTGTGATAAGAAATGTAAGATTTATCTTGCCCCAAAAGAAGTTGAAGCAGGTTGAACACTGTATACTTGTTTCATTTTCTAAGCATCACTTGGAAGTTCTGGCTTAACCTGAGTGTGTGAAATTGCCTTACCCTGATTTCTTGATGCATTTAGCTCATTGTTCTTTACTCTCAGTGTCAGCAAACCTGTAAGAGTTTTTTTCACACCTTCCATTGAAGATCTTCTCACTGGAATACTAAGAGACTGAATGTGAGGGTTTCTTTACTTTAGTGCAACACTGGGCAAGTTTTGTGGCATGGGACTGCACCTTTGGAGGTACAATTTTTGGCCTCTGAGGGTTGTGGTGGGCCCAGCCAACCGTGAGGTCACCACAGTGGGCTGGGCCAAGATTTCCAGACCTGGGGCAGGATTAAGGTCCACTGGGATTGTTTTGAGTGAGCTGTGACTACCCCAAATGGCTGCATTTGTGAAGGGGGGGTACTTAAAAAATAGAGAAGCATTGAACAGTCATCTGGAAAATGGATTTTTTTTTTCAAATAACAATAAAGATGTTTGAATGAGAAAGAGTGTCATTTAGGTGGCCATCTAACAATCTGAAATTTCTGTACTTAACTTGTGTATATTGAGCCACTCTTAACCTGCTCTGACCTCTATTTGTTTTCCAGCTGCCAGGATTGTTGGAACTATTAGTGGAATATTTCCGACGTTGCCTCATTGAAATCTTTGGAATCCTGAAGGAATATGAAGTAGGTGATCCAGGGCAAAGAACGCTATTGGATCCTGAAAGATCCTGCCAGTCTTCAAATCCTCCTGAAGGAGCGGAGAAAGAAGAACCACAGAATAACAACTGTGAAGCAGAGGAAGAGGAGGAGGGAGGAGAAGAAGAGGCTGCCTTTGCAAATAAAGTCACAGCACCTCTAGAAAGTAATGAGGAGAAGTTAGTCAGTAAATTCGACAAACTTCCAGTCAAGATAGTGCAGAAGAATGACCCGTTTGTGGTAGATTATTCAGATAAGCTTGGCCGGGTACAGGAATTTGAGAGTGGACTGTTGCACTGGCGGATTGGTGGGGGAGACACCACTGAACACATTCAGACCCACTTTGAAAGCAAAACAGAGCCATCGCTGACTCACAAACGAGCTTCCTGCAACTCTGTTTTGCGGAAACGTTCAGTAGCTGAGGGCAAGCCTGTCATCCGAGAGAGAAAATCCCTTCCATCTGATGGTCCTCCAGAGAAAAGGATAACAGCCACTATGGATGACGTGCTTTCAGCCCGACCAGGCTTCTTGGCAGAAGAGGAGGAGGTCAGAAATGTGGAGGTGACAAAGGAAAGCAGCAAATTTCCATTTGGCATTAGTCCAGCTCAGAGCCACAGAAATATTAAAATCTTGGAGGATGAACCTCACAGTAAAGATGAAACACCCCTCTGCACACTTCTGGACTGGCAGGACTCACTGTCTAAACGCTGCATCTGTGTGTCTAACATCATCAGGAGTTTATCGTTTGTGCCAGGCAATGACTTTGAGATGTCAAAACACCCTGGTCTGCTGTTGATCCTGGGGAAACTGATTCTCTTGCACCATAAGCACCCAGAACGCAAACAGGCACCACTGACGTACGAGAAGGAAGAGGAGCAGGACCAAGGAGTGAGCTGCAACAAAGTGGAGTGGTGGTGGGACTGCCTGGAGATGCTGCGTGAAAACACTTTGGTCACGCTGGCCAACATCTCTGGCCAGTTGGACCTTTCTCCGTATCCAGAGAGCATCTGTTTGCCTATACTGGACGGACTCCTCCATTGGGCAGTGTGTCCTTCAGCAGAAGCCCAAGATCCTTTTCCAACCCTTGGGCCTAATGCTGTCCTATCCCCTCAGAGACTGGTTTTGGAAACCCTCAGCAAACTCAGCATCCAGGACAACAATGTGGATTTGATCCTTGCAACACCACCTTTTAGTCGCTTGGAGAAACTCTACAGCACCATGGTGCGTTTTCTTAGTGACCGAAAGAATCCCGTATGTCGGGAGATGGCTGTGGTACTACTGGCCAACTTGGCACAGGGCGACAGCTTGGCAGCTAGAGCTATTGCCGTGCAGAAGGGCAGCATTGGCAATTTGTTAGGCTTTTTGGAGGATAGCCTGGCAGCTACTCAATTCCAGCAGAGCCAAGCCAGCTTGATGCACATGCAGAACCCTCCCTTTGAGCCGACCAGTGTGGACATGATGCGTCGGGCAGCTCGGGCACTGCTTGCCCTGGCCAAAGTGGACGAGAACCACTCTGAGTTCACGTTATATGAATCGCGGCTGTTGGACATCTCCGTGTCACCTCTGATGAACTCATTGGTTTCACAAGTTATTTGTGATGTACTGTTTTTAATTGGCCAATCATGACAGCCGTGGGATGCCTATACCCCCTGTGTGTGTGTGTGTGAATGGAGGACTTAGAAACTGATTGTTGCCCTTTATTTATGCAAAACCACCTCAGAATCCACTGTCTGCCCTGCGCTGTCCTGCTTCTACCTTGGGGAAAAGATATTCCCTCTCCCCTCACCTCTGCCCTTCAGATCTATCCTAACCCCCTGTTCAAGGAGACAAAGTTCTGCCTACATTAAAAAAAAAGACTTTTTTTATTTTAACCAAAGTTGCTGTTGTTTACAGTGAGTTTGGGGAAAAAAACTTTGTCCTGTTAATGCATCGACAGGCACTACTTTCATAACTGTTTTTAATGGTAAACTCTGAAGGACAAAAAGTGACTGCTGAACTCTGTGTGTGGTTTATCGTTGTACATTCACAATCTTGCAGGAACCAAGAAGCTACCAGTTGTTAACAGACCTTGTCCAAGGGAGGCCTGTGCAGTAGAGTGTAGAACTTCATGTACTGTACACCTTAAACTGTAAACATACTGTAATAATGTCTCACATTGAAGAAGAAGAAAAAGCTGGATCAGCAGCAAACTGTAGTTTTTAAAAATGTTTTTAGTTAATGTTGAGGAGAAAAAAAGGCTTTTCCCCCAAAGTATCATGTGTGAACCTACAACACCCTGACCTCTTTCTCTCTTCCTCCTTGATTGTATGAATAACCCTGAGATCACCTCTTAGAACTGGTTTTAACCTTTAGCTGCAGCCTGACAGCTGCCAGGTGTGTATATATATATATGATGTTGTACATTGCACATGCCCTCAGATTCCTTGCAGTTTTGTTCCCTTTTCCCTGCCACCCCTTTATAGTATGACGAGTTAAACAAGTTGATGACCTGCAAAAGCGAGACACCAATTATTTAATCTCTTGCCAGAAATCTTTTTCTTTCTTTCTCTTTCTTTCTTTCTCTCTCTCTCTCTCTCTCTCCCCCCCCCCTTCTTTTTCCTCTGGAGGATGCTGTACAGGTCTGTGTATAAAGTCATTGCTGTCTCAGCAGCCAATCAACTTATAGTTTTATTTTCCTGGGGTTTTTTTGTTTTTGTTTTTTGTTTCTTTTCCTTTCTAATCGAGGTGTGAAAAAGTTCTAGGTTCAGTTGAAGTTCCTGATGAAGAAACACAATTGAAATTTTTCAGTGATGAATTCTGCATATTTGTATTTCAGACGATGTAGCTAAAAAACTTGATGTAAATTCCTCCCTTTTTCCTTTTTTGGCTTAATGAATATCATTTATTCAGTATGAAATCTTTATACTATATGTTCCACGTGTTAAGAATAAATGTACATTAAATCTTGGTAAGATGTTTGTGAGGGTTTTCATTCTCAATGATCATATAAGCCACTTTTTGGCATCCTGATATCAACCAGATGTAATCCAGATGTTTCTCTAGGAAAAATACTTTTGAAACAATAATCATTTTCAAAGGTAAAGATGTATTATTTATTTAGCATAAATAAATGCACAATTAAAATTTGAATACATAAATGGCTAGGATTTGTTTGTAAAATCAGGGAAGAGTTGTTTCGACTAGAATACACTGTCCTTAATAGTGACTAGTCCATTCTTCACAATTTATAAATCAGTCTAGCTCAAAGTATCAGCTGTCTTAAAGGGGTAAGGGTGGTGGGTAGAAAATAGGTAAGACAACTTATTTAGCCTACTCAGCTTGGGATACTGGTTTGTATCTTTTTTTTTTTAATGTGGTGCTTTGCTATTTTTAAAATAGTTTTGTATTGACTCAGTGGGAAATAAGCTACTTTAATGCAAAATTAACAAGAGCACAGTAAACCTTTTGCCAGATAAGTAACAATTTAATTGTGCAAAGTCAAGAGTAGCAGAGTTCTGTTAATTGAGAGCTGAAAAAGAGCCAATTCAATATTCTCCTGGCAAGATTACCAAGATCCCAGAGAAACAATTTTGAGAAGGAAAGAGAGTTAAAGGCAGATTTACACATCCAATTGGGAAATCAACTGATGTGCATGTGCATCAAACAACACTAACATGCAATATTTACCCACCTATAGAAATCTTAGCCTCCTCACAGCCCAACTCACAGCATGGTGGTTGTAGAGAAAATAGGAGGAGGAAGGAGTATTAGGGATGTTCTCCACCTTGAGTTATTTATAAAAATAATAAATTCAGGATAATTTTTTTAAAAGATTGCAAAATAAGGTGGTAGAGTGTAAAGCCCAGTACTTGATTACTAACAGTTGCTGCAAAGAAGTATTCATTGGAGAACAGTCGTAGTTCTATGTAGGTCCCATATAAAATCCATATGAAAATTTAGTTGTGACTGAAGTCCCACTAACTTAAATGGGTGTAAGTCCAACTGATTTAATGTGTGTCACACAACCCTGTTTTGGCCATCAGCTTGAGAAGCTACCATTTGGAGAACAGGGTTTGTCATCTTCAAATCAAGGCTTCCTATCCTGGTTATTAGGTAGGATTTGGGGAAAAAAGTCCATGACCAGTGAGCAAACTGGATGGGCTGGGAGGAGTTAGAATCTTAAACAACTGGAGGAGGCAGGTTGGAGAAGACCAAGTAAGATGCTCTGGGAGGCCCCCTGGCCAGATTTAAGCAGACCAGGCCTCTCCCACTGTTGACTGACCTGAAGAGGTGCTGTTCACAGAGGTAGAGTTTTTGCTCCATGAGATTGCTTTCAAATCTGAAATGCACGGAGCTATTATAACTTACTATTACAGCTATGCAGTGCCTTGGATCTGATCTCCCAAAAATGCTTGGGAGCATGAAGGTAGCTTCCAAGTTACCTTCATTTAGGCCACAGAAGGAGGCTTGGGCTTACCCAAGAAAGCTATTTTGTAGCATGAGTAGAAGGACAAATCCCCATCTTGCTACCATCACTGTGCATAGGATCCAAGACCAGTCAGTTTATTCTGGTGTGTGAGAGAACTCAAGTTTTTCCTCTCCTTGACAGTAAAAATAAAATGATTCAGTAGTTAGTAGCTTATTCTCCTTTACTGAAGCACACAATCATCTGCCAGAGGATTTGATAATTCAAATGCTTGTAACACTGCTCCAATAGGGTAGATTTTATTTCACCGACATATTGTGGCCATTAACAAGGCTTTTGAGGATAAGTTGTGTAGGCCTTTACAGAAGAGAAGTTTCACCTTGAGGACAGAAGGCAGCATGCCTCCAAATAGCAGTTACAGGAGAACAATGGTAGAAGTGATACACATTTTCATGTTCTGCTTGTGAGCTCCCCAGAGGATCAGGCACTGCTGTGAGAAACAAAATGCTGGGCTAAGATGAACCTTGGCTTGATTCTATTCTTACAGAAATCTAGAGATTCAATGCTCCAATGGTTTCCTTGCCAATTGTGTGAATTCACATAGATTTGGGGTGGGGGGGATAGCTGTGTTGCTGATTGAAAAGGCATAGCAGTTTGCCATAGTCAGGACTCCTGTTCATCCTGAAGACTTCCAGATACATTGAACTTCATGCTCATAATTTCTTAGCCAGTTTGGCTGCTGTCACGCTAACAGGAAATTATGAGAATTGAAATCGAAAGCCCTTGGAGGGTACCAGGGTGGGGACATCTTTTATTAGAGGGCTCTAAAGCTCAATTCACACACACTGTGAAGCCACAAGGTTGTTGGTTTGGTTTTAGCATATGAGGGGAAACTCACCATTGTTAATGGATGAATATGTTATTTATTCAACCAACTATGAATAAACAAACTCTGGCTTAGCACTGTGTAAATCAAGTATATCATAGCTGTTCCCCCCCCCCCAAGAAGAGATTTCTCTACAGGTAAAACACAGTTACAAGCATGGATTTGTTTCCCAAATCTGAATGCCATGTTTTATACATGAACATGCTCAACAGCTCTCATACTCAAAGTCAATTCAGCATTTTTAGAAGTCTAATCTGAAAGGATTTGGGGGGGGGGTATTAGTTTTATGAATATTACATTATGAATATATATACCAGTCTCAGTATTCTTGACTGAGTTGAAGACAGACAGACCAAAATAATTGCAGGCAATGGGATTGCCAGACCCAAAGCATGTTCCAAAATACTGAGAAGTAGTACTGTAGTCTTGCAGTTAAAATGCTCCAAAGAATAGGGAATTGCAGACCAAATATTCTCATAGGGTTTAGCTGAGCTGTATTGGAGGCCGTGGTGGGAAGTGAGAGAGCCAGTTTGGTCTAGCGGTTAAAGTGCTGGGGTAGAAACCAGGAGGTTGTGAGTTCTAGTCCCACCTCAGGCACCAAAGCCAGCTGCGTGACCTTGGGCCAGTCCCTCCCTCTCAGCCCAACTCACCTCACAGGGTTGTTGTGGGGAAAATAGGAGGAGGAAGGAGTATTAGGTATGCTATCATCTTGTGGCAGTTTGAAGCAGGATTTAATGTTTGCTCCTTTTTAGTTGTTTTGGACTACAGCTCCCATAAACTCTAGCTGACATAGCAAATGGTCAGGAATTCTGGGAACTATAATAGGAACCTCTGAAAGTCAAGGGTCCAGTGCTTGTCACCTCCAGTGGATCAGTCATGTCAGATACAGGGGCTGGGCATCACAAGTGGATTTTAGGTGTTTTTTTCACCAAAGAATCCCTTTCTGTATTGAATTTGCTTATAAAGAAAGCCATGCGTGTCTGCTTCACAATTCCCATACAATTCCCATACAGTATACAAAACCGCAGGGGGACACCTCCTGCCCATGACAGCTTCACTCTACGGCAGAAAGGCCTTTGCAAGGTCGGTCCTGACTCCCTTATCAAATATGGCGTCTCTTGCTTCACTTCCCCATGCAAGCCTATTCCTTGAACGGCGGTGGTGTTCCTTTCATAAACTCCCTCTCACCCCGCAAACAGCCTCAATACATTCCGCATTGTAACTTTCGGCAGGGCAAGCAAGCATGTAGGAAATGCACCATAGAGGTACTGCAGGCTACACCGACTCTTTTCTTGCGTTCTTATTCGAGAGATTCATGGCTGACTAGGCTTCCAACGTCTTTATCAATCTTCAAGACATTAGTTTATAAAGCCTCAAAAAGTTTTATGGAGGCTTAAAGATCTATGCAGTCATCAGGAGTCGAGCTAACTAAGGGCGAAAAATTTACTGGCACACGTTTTCATCTCTCTTCCTCTAGTTCTGAGAAAACGAAATTATACTTAAACATTGTTCTTACCGGAAGTTCAAGATATGCCCCAGTATAGAACTCTATGGTGAAACTCATCTAGCCCCTCTCTCCCTCTTCCATCGATGATTCTGCGTTTTAACGCCGGAAGGGCGGCTGCCTTCTTTTACTGCGCAGGCGCCAAGACCCCGTGCCTTTCCGGAAACCCGGAAGTAGGAGGAAGAGGGTTTGTGAGTGTGTGAGGAGTGAACTGAGTGGTTGAAGTCCAGCGTGGGGCGGGGGCGCCGCCGCCGCCCTGCAGGGACGGGCTGGGGGGACGGGACCGACTCTTGCATTCCGGCGGACTGTCTGGTTGCAGAAGCACCTCTCTGCATGGGCCCCTCCTATTGGCTACGGTCTATCCTATGGGCTCCCTCCTCCTTAGCTGAAGAGACAGCCCCACGCGCCCCTCCCTTTCCAGGTCTTTCCCCCCATGTTGTCTCCCTCGCGCGCCCTTGGCCCTCTCCCACATCTAGTCCCGTCTGGGCGAGTGGGAGGGGCTGCTGCTTCTCCACTCCTCCCCGGGGTCTGGCGTTGATGGAGGGGGCGGGCTCCTTGATCCACCCAAGACTGAGGGTTGGGCTCGGAGAAGGTCACCAGAGAGCCTCATGGCCCACCTAGTCTTAAATACCCGCTCAGCGATTTAATTCAACAGGGTCAATTGTTTTTCTGACTTTGCATGACACTTTGACACTCATGATATGGGCAGGGTGCTTGCCACATACTGGGGTAAAATATGGTGAGGTAACTCGTTCGGTGTGTGTTTTGAAAACAAATGAGTTTTAACAATCTTCCTTGGTTTAAGTAAGCTTATAGGTCTTGTTGGGTTAATGGAGGTTCATGGGACATACATACAGTGATCATCCCTCCTTTATTATAAAGGACAGTCCTTGGTTTCAGAAAGCTGTCCTTTAGATTTATTTATTTTTCAAAAACTCATGTTTGCCCTTTATTTTGGTCATTTAACTTTTACCATACAAATAGTACTACTTAATGCACAGTCTTTCAATTATGGAAACTGAACTGTCTTTTTTTAAGTAATTTACATACACTGCTTGATCTTAGATGTTTTTATTAGAATACGTGTTTTATAAAGTTTTCCTTGGTTTTGCTCTTGAATTTTCCTTTGTAAAACAAAGTTATAAACAATTTTTTTTATCCTTATGAGCTTCTTTCAGATTTTCCCCTTTTTCAGGTTTGTCCTTTATTTTTTCCAAGAAAATATGGTCACCATAGACATATATGCATTTCTGAGCTACTTTTTATTTATTTATTTATTATTTATATTTTTAATTAATAACAAAAAAAGGAAAAATATGGTATGTATTTCAGGGGTAATACTGATGGAGATACATAGTCAGAGAGAGGGGGGGAAAGTGCTTTACAAAAAAGTGGAAGAAGTGCAACAAAATAAATAAATAAAAAGAAAAAACCTAGTATATAATATGTCATTTCTGAGCAACTTAGAGAAAAGTTGGAGCTAAATAATTTCTATACATGGGGAAAAGAGGGACAAATTACATCGGAGGGTGCATAATTTGCATACTGAAAATATCTGATGATAGAAAACACCACTTTCTTAGGCCCTGGAGAATTACTGCTAGTTAGAAAAGATTATTGGTAAGATAGGTGGACAAATTGACTTAGTATAAAACCACTTTCCTGATATTCTTTAAATCAAAACCTTGGTTCATCTAATGCTCCAAAGTCTCAGGAAAAGTGGCTTGCATCCCTGTTCCTCAGAATCCTTTTATATAGCATTTTGCAGTATGGTGCCCTCTAGACACTGGGATTCTGGCTCATGGAATTAATTGTAAGTTAGCATCTTCAGTGGCCATGCTGGGTCAAATGCTCAGAGAAGAAGTCAACATATCTGGAGGACATGAGTTTGAGGAAGGTTGTAACAAGGATTTGATCAGAAATCCAGCACCTTTAAATGATATGCTTCCTCGGGATTTGCTGATACTTTTTTTTTTAACTGGGAATGCTTAAAATAGAACATAGGAACTTGTATATACAGACTGCTGTGGCGCTTTTTACGGTAACTTCTTCCTATGCTAGAAAAACTGCTTTGGTCTTACCTGCTGAAATGAGCAACTGTGCTGTGGCTGCAATGCAGTACAAGCTTGCTAGAACTAAGCTCTTTGAAGTTAATGTGCTTACCTGTGAGTAAGCACTCGTAGAATCATCCCCTTTTAAAATTTGAATTGACATGAGGCACTTCTCACAGCTGATTTGCTTTATGTAGTAGTGACAGTTCCCATATGTATGCAAGTTGCTCCTCCAAAGTGTGAAAGGAAGATTAAACCCTCATCAGTGGTCACATACTAGGGAGATATCACTTCTACTTCTCCTGTTCACATTTCATGATACATACATACATACATACATACATACATACATACATATTTATTTATTTTTCAAATTTCTCTCACCACCCATCTCTCCCAAAAAGGGAATTCTGGGTGGTTTACAATAAAATCAAAATTAAAAACATATAAATTACAATACAATAAAACAATAAATAAAGATAAAACAGGTATAAAATCCAAGCGGTGAAGATCTTATTTGTTGGGGAGAGATCTATGGTACTAGCCACCCCCAGGAAGAACTGGTGCCCCTCCCACCCCAAGCGAGGCAGCAGAATTTTAAAATCAAATAGTGGCATAAATAAATAGCTGTGTATGATGCAGTTTAGACTCTTTCTGGCATGGCATCTACAACTATTCAGCTTTTTGTGAAGCTTTTAACATAATATTCCCTATGTAATTATAGTAGCTTTTTTTCACCTTTTATTGAACAACTTTTGTTTGGCTTAATTAAATTCTTAAATGTGTAAAGCAATGCAGTCCTGCAACAGAGTGATAGATGATTCTGCTTTTGTGATTGATTGATGGTTTGTATTTGCCCTATAGAGACCCCAATGTGGGTTATTGTGATTACTGTTTTCACATTTGCTTTGTTTTTGAAAGGTCTGTTGTATCATTGCATGTTGCCTAGAGTTGCTGCAGTGATTTAGGCAGCTTATAAATTGAATAAATAATAAATAATGTTCTTTGCTTGCATACTAATCCAGAATAAGATATTCAATTTTTTTTAAAAAAGAATGTTTTTCACAGAAAAACAATTGGCTTGTTTTTGTTGATCCATGCCAGTTTTTTAACATGTTGTTGAATACTTGTGAAAAAAAAAGGTGAAAGGTCCCCTGTGCAAGCACCGAGTCATGTCTGACCCTTTGGGGGGATGCTGCTTTCGCGACGTTTTCTTGGCAGACTATAGAGCAGGGTGGTTTGTCATTGCCTTCCCCAGTTGTCACCTTCCCCAGCAAGCTGGGTACGCATCTTACCGACTTCGGAAGGATGGAAGGCTGAGTCGACTTGAGCCAGCTACCCGAGAATCCGGCTTCCGCTGGGATTGAACTCGGGTTGTGGGGAGAGTTTCGGTTGCAATACTGCCGCCTACCACTCTGCACCACACGAGGCTTTTTTGCTGAATACTTATTAATGCCAATATTGTCCCAGAGAGATTACAAAAGTGCCATAGTTTCTATTCAGATCTTGCAATCTATGTTTTGATAATAAACAGGGCTGGATTAGAAATGAATAGCATTATTCATTATATGGTACCTCCTTTACTATATTGTATGCTGTCCTATGTGTAAACCCAGCATCATAGTTTGTATGACAGGCTTAGATGATATGGTCAGGCATTAAATATGATCTGAGTTGTTTAGCATGTCAAGAAGTGAGTCAGAGTCAGTCTAATCCCACTCTTTTAAAATGTTTTTTCAAGCATCCATGGTTTAAAGCAAAACTTTTTGAAAATACCAAATTTATTTTCATATTTTTCAGAGTGTATCCCAGAAACAAAAATGTGATGGTGCCATCAAGTTTTTTGTACCATTCCTAAATGAATGATCTTCACCCTTCCTGATGAAAAAACAGCTAATATGAAATTGAAGTTCTTTGCTGAAGTATTGCCTTTTCTGGAAGGACTGCAGAGTGGGTAACTGCACTACGTATTGGCCGTTCCAAGTTTAAGGAGCAACTTGGGGAAAAAAGGCACAGTAAGGTATGAAGAGGAGGTCAAATGGCAACTGAGGATGTCTGAACTTTTATAGATGGAGGAAATGAGAAAATGGATGTCAGAGGAACATATAGACCAGTCTTAAAGAAACATTGATACAGACTGTGTTCACATACTATAATGAGCCAAAAATCTTGGTTTATGATGCACTACACAGAGCTCTAACTACAGTATTTGGCTTACTACTACCACCATTTTCTTAGCACTACCATTTTCTGTTTACAGAAACTGGAATTTAAACCTGAACTCAGCCTTGCTTGGAATTTACAGTTTCCCTAAATCCAAAACACCAACTGTACCACATTTGGATGATGTGTTAAGCCTAAGTCTTGGGTAAGGACTGGGTGTGATGAGGGGTAAAATGATGGTAAATGGTAAATCCATGGAAGCGACTTAACTATTTGGAGTTGGGGACTGTGTATTCTGTCAGTTCTGGAGGTATTTATATTGTCCCCCAGGTTCAGTTTTCATACATAAACTTCTCCTGTGTGTTCACATTTCTGTAAATGAATGCAGAACTTAAAATTTGGAAATGAAGTGTATGAACTTCATACTGTACAGTATTGGGCACCATTTTAGGAAGCTCTGGTGAGGCTTGTTGGAAAGCTTCTGCCTTAGTTTCAAAAGAGCTAGTTAGGCCACTATTCTCATAATACAAATCATCTCCTTAAAAAAAAAAAAACGTACGTGTGTGCACGTGTGTATATGGAAGGTTAGAGCAGGAAGAAGTCTCCATATGATGGAAAATAAACTGATTTGCTTGTGTGGATCTGTTTCTTGATCCAGCTAGATTTGTTAGGTTTAACCTGGGCAATCCAAATCACCGGTCTCTTTTCTGTGTTCGTTTAAAGTAAGCCTCTTTGATCACATTGTTATGAATTTAAAGTATTCCTCATTCTGACAGTAGTTTCTTTCCTTGGGCTTGTTTTAGATACTTTAACTAATGGATTAGAAAACATTTTTGTATCAACGCTGGAGTTTTGAGGCCTTACGTGCAAGTACAGCTTAAAGCTGTGGGGCCGTGATGGCAAACTTTTCCCAGCTACTCTATGGCTAGAATTCACTGCCACTCTGAATTCATATGCTGTTCCTATCTGTCTTATATTACACCCCATAATGTGACCACAGCGTTACTGATATTTTAGGATATGGTTACAGTGTACTTCAGGAAAGCCATTTCTGGTATCAGTTCCTTATCAGAAAATGGAAATAACTGAGTTCCAAGGATGTAAAGCATCTGTCCGTTAGAAGTGTCATACAGTTGCAGAAAAGATCCTTTGGAAGCCCTGCTGAGAAGTAGGGTTTAAAAAAAACCTTCATAAAGTAAAGATACACATTAACAGAACACCATACTTCAAAGATAAGGTAATGGAGAATGATGCAAGCAGAGCATATCCTGAGCTTAATGATATTGGAATGTTCACTGATTGCTAATCAGTTAAGCCAACAAAGGCCCCTTCTCAAGATGAATTCCAAGTTTTGGCCTGCAAGATCATTGATGCAGGCTAAGTTTATACACTGTGATAAGTCATAATGAAGTTTGTTTGGCTTTGGTTTAGTCAGTGTGTTGCATAAATCTAGCTATTGTAGTTTGTAATCCACCTTTATGGTTAAGTGTGATGTGAGAACCCAAACAGTTGTAGCTCATTCAACCAACTTTGATTACATTTAGCTAACAGCCTTGTTGCCACTGACAGATTAAAATGTATAGGAATGAAAGCCTTTTTTCACAAGTTCTGAGGAACTGAACAATATTTGTTTAAATAATATAAGAAAATAATTGCAGGCCTTAAAAACTGAAGTATGTGATTTTTCTGAGCTTTTTGAATCTTGTCCTTGACACATCTAACAGAAATTGTTACTGACTTCATTAAGGCTAATTACTGAATTGATGATAGATAATTGTATCTCAAGCAAAGAAAGCCTCATGAAAACGGTTTGAATTTTGAAAGCTAGCAGTGTGGTTTGGTTTTATTCACCCATACGCCATTACTTATTTTAAATATTTTAATCCTTATTTTCAATATTTTCATCCTCATTATAGATAAAGGATAATATAAAAGATTAAACGGTACAGTGCCTCAGCTAATGGCATTTAAATTCAGTAGTATAATCACAAGACCACAAAACCTAGAAGAACAGAGCAGTTTTTAGCTGATGCCTGAAAACCAATCAAATATGATGTCACTGAATGTATAGAAATAAGAAATTGCATAAATGGAGAGGCTTCCCCTGTAGCCACCAACTTCATCCGAAGTACAGGAGAATTATTTATCTGTTGAACTTTTGAAGAATAAGTTTTAATGTAATGTTCTACTTTTCTGCTCATTTGGGCGCATGAAGCCTTCACAGTAAATGCAACCCTGACCCTATGCAGACTCAGTGGCACAAACCAATTATTTTTAGAAGCAAATCTGCCTGATCAAAGGCAATCTTTACAAAATTTCAACAGTGGTTCAAAGCTTTGAGGAAAAGAAACTAGCCTCCAAAAGGTAAAAAAAACAACTGTCTGATAGTTCTTCTTTTGTTGTTTTGCTTTAACAGCCCAAAATCTCAGCTTGGTAGAAATATTTCCGTTTAAACAGTTGCATTTGAATTGGAAAATAATTTTAATCTACTTTCTTTGTGCAGGCTGTGTTTCTGAAAAAGAGATAGGAACAGGATTCTGCTGAGGAAGTGAAAGTGGCTAGATACAGGGTCAACAAACTACATTTTTTCATTTTTTTTCTAAGTAAAAGAAAGCAGAGGAAAAAGAAATGGCTCAAAACCTAACAGTAGAAGTTTACCAAGCATTGATCTGAGCTGTTTTTAATGACAAATACTGTCTCACTCTTGTCCTTATACAATATGATCTATACAGGAATACTGTATATACATGGAGAGGTGTCAACAAATTTAACATAGCTGAATTCTGTGTGTTTTATCCAGGAATTTTATCCAGGTTTTATCCAGGAATTTTATGCTATAGCATACTTACACTTTGATTGTCACAATAGTTTACGGTATGAAGAGTGAGAGTCTGCTTCCCTCTGGTGGTAGCCAGTCTAAAGAGCAGGAATTTAAAACCATCTAATATTTTCATTTTAAAGGATTTTTTTTTCACTTAGAGATTCACTGGCTCTTGATGATAAGAGAGCTTTATTCTTAAAATCAGTAAAGTGGCTAGAAACAAGGGGCATATTAGCCAGGCTTAGCTTTGCATAAGGTTTTCTTTCATTTTTCTTTTAAACCAAAGATTATCTCTTGTTGCATCAGTTCCTGAGAAATCCTCGGTTGCACCTATGGTAGAAAAGTGAGCTTTCTTAATATTTTGTGAATGAATTTTTATGCAATTCTCTGAAGAAACATACCAAACACAGCTCTAGATAAGAGTTCTCAAACTCAAATTACCAGGAGGACTAGCCCAAGGGCTGCAACACTGAAGTCCTGCCTCACACAAAGACAAAACTCTCCAGCACAGCCAAAATGAAATACCAAACACAAATTCCCAACAACCAAATTTGTAAACATGGCAGGAACAAGCTATAGCCTTTGTATCATTGAATTTATTTTCTGGTTTCAGGTTCTCGACATTTCTTACTGAGATTCCTACATGAACCTTTGCAGTGTTCTGATGGTTGGACTTCAAGACCAAGATGCCACTAAGGAATCACAGAGACACCCGTTGCCAAGAGGTGGTTTGCTTTGCAGTATTTTGCAGAATTATTACACTTCTTCTTCAGGCAAGTCCCCAAATAATTAGTAGGAATTAAGTACTCCAATAGAAGAGAATATCTGTAGCTCAGGGCTGAACTGTGGAGTCCTTGGTGCTCTCTGAGCTTGGTGGTTTGCTTGCAGACGTTTCATTACCCAGCTAGGTAACTTCACCAGTGCTGATGAGTGAGGGGTTTGCTCCCTGTTTATATACAGTAGCTTGCTCTGCCAGGGTTGTTGGGGTGTGGTTTTCCCCTTGGTAGTTCCTTGATTAGGGTATTGTTTTCTGCTAGATTGCTTGGCTGCTTGTTTGTTTGTCTCCATGTTAGTTCCTTGATTGGGGTATTGTTTGTCTGGTGTTAATCCCTGCTTATCTGGGTGTTGATTGCTGGAGAGGATGTGTTCTGGTCCTTTTGTTTCCTTCTTAACTTTTTTTATTGTCTCTTTTGAATGGTGTATAAATCTGGTTTATCTCCAGATGTTATCTAATCCATTAATGAAAGGTCTGCAAGCAAACAACCAAGCTCAGAGAGCACCAAGGACTCCACAGAAATTAATTATTGTAATATAATTACATAATCAGTAATATTATTATTGTAATATTATCTGTCCATCCACAGAAGATGTTCTTTAGACTCAGCTTAAAAAACTGAGAAAAGAATTTGCGTGTTATAAATTAAGAGGGGCTATAACTTAAGTATTGCACTCGGTGAGTTTCCTAAAATTCCATATTGGCCAATCCAGGAAGAGCCATCCTATTAAAAGCTAGCTTGGTGTAGTAGTCAATGAGTTAGACTAGGAGACCAGGTTCAATTCTACCCTCAGCTGCAGAAGTTCACCTGGTGACTTTGGCCCTCTTGCGCATGCGCACTCTCTCTCAACCCAACCTGCCTCTCATGGTTGTTGTGGGAGAAATTTTGAAGTGTGATATAACTCTAACAAAGGCATAATTGTAAAGATCTGCCCACATGCTGTTCCTCCTTCATGAATTAATGCTGCCTGGGGAATTCTGAGAGTTGAAGTCCAGATATCTTAAAGACTCCAAGGTTGAGAAACACTGGTATAGATCACAGCCCCTCCAAGAGGAGGACAATAGAGAAGGAGAGCACTAAGGGTAGTAGTATCGGTGAACAAAGAAACAGTGACTTTACCCAGGTTGTCCTCCTCCTCCTCTATTTTTCCCCATCAATAAAAGCCAGAAATGCCCCAAAATATAGCCTTTCCATTGTAAGTGAGCCACATTTTAGACATAATATTTACAGTTATTTTCCAACAGCAGGGAAAGATAGGACAGTTTCCAACTGGTTGAATCACTGCGAGAATGGTTGAATGTGTGTATTGTATTCCAACTCATTCTGCCTTTGAATTTTTTCCTGGAAATACGACTGTCAGCTTCCAGATGGTTTCTGACAGTCATATTTCCAGGAAAAGAATTTTTAGTACTAGTGCTGATCTGTCATATAGTCAAGATGAACAACTGCTTGGGATGTTAAAAAAAGTGCCACAACGTGCTTTTGGAGGAGGACAGAGTTGGCTAGTGCTGTCTCCTGCAGTAGATCACAAAAATTGTAACTTGCTTATGTGTATTGGGTTTTTTTTTGATTGCTCACCATATAAGAAGACATTGGAGAAACTAACTCGGGACCAACCCCTGCCTCCTGCAAACTGCCTTTATCAAGAGTGTCCTGATAACAAGCTTGTTATCTGAGAATAAGGCATATTGATGTCTAATTTGTACCTGGATGATGTTTGATGGTGATGACTCAAGGGGTTAGTTGCGCGTAAACTTAGCAGTTGATTTCACAATAAATTTTCCTTGCCACGAAAAGCAGAATTTACTGCTAATGGCAGAAGTAGTCATGCTGGAGTGTGAATATTAACACATTCAGCTGAAAATTGTCAAGGGATGAGCAAGCGTGTGTAAATGGTCTATTTTTATAAGATATTGTAAGGCCAGTTTTATCAATGTATCCGTCAATATACAATAGAAATATGACTTGGGTTGCGTACTTTCCTTCTTTCAAATAGGGTATGAATGAATGCAAGGAGACCTAATATACAAAGTGTAAAATGGCAGCATAACCATCCTTTTCCACTGTGTGCAATATGCATCTCTGTTTATTCCTTTTTATGTCCATGAAGACCTCTGAACTTAACAGTTTGAAAAGAATATTGGACAGAACTGTAGAGCAAGAGAGATCTTTCCATGCCTTCTTTGCTTAGATGCCATTTTCTGCTCTTTTTTCCCCCCAGGCCCTTTTCAATCTCCTGATTCCTGACCACGCTGCAGATGCCTTCTCTCCTCCCCGCCTGTCCGACCCTGGGTTCTGTGACTGGCTTTTGGAATGGTTCCTGGGAGGCCTTTCCCATTGGGATGCAGAGCACTTCTTGTTCATCGCCGAGCATGGCTATGTGTACGAGCACAACTGTGCCTTCTTCCCCCTTTTCCCCCTGAGCCTAAAAGTGGCAGCAAGCGTTATTCTCTGGCCCTTCCAAGGCTTTCTGTGTCTCCGGAGCCGTCTGCTCCTTTCCGCGGTTCTGCTCAATGCTCTTTTCTCTGCCTTGGCATCTTGGACCCTGTACAAGCTCAGCTGCGTGGTCTTGCAGTGCCGAAGGAGGGCTTTTCTGTCGGCCATCCTCTTCTGCCTCACTCCGGCTAATATCTTTATGGCAGCTGCTTATTCAGAAAGCATGTTTGCCTTCCTAGTTTTTGGTGCCTTGTGGTGGCTAGAGAAAGGGCATCGTTGGATTAGCCTCCTCCTCTTTTCATTAGCCACTGGGGTACGTTCCAATGGGCTAATCAATGCAGGATTCCTCCTTTATTCCCAGACAAAACTTTTTGCTTTCAAGGCTCAGGCAAGGGCAAGAAGTGGGGTAAAACCACTGCAGAACATAGGTCAATTTCTAAACCTGGCTGCTGCTTTGGTGCTGATGTCTGCCACTGTGTTCCTACCTTTTGCTTTGTTTCAGTACTATGCCTACCTTAAGTTCTGCAATCCCAGTGTTAGCCTTGGATCTGCTATACCAAAGCCGCTGTTGCAGTTGGCTGAACTCAAGGGGTATCGTGTAGCAGCTTCAGATGGTGGGAAGCCACCGTGGTGCTCATGGAGCTTTCCTGTGCTCTACACCTACATACAAGATGCCTACTGGAATGTTGGCTTCCTCCGATACTTTGAGCTCAAACAGATCCCAAACTTTCTACTAGCCTTCCCTGCTATTGTGCTGAGCTCTTGGGCAGTCTGGTTGTATCTCGCTGCCAACCCCTGGCACTGTCTAACACTTGGTCTGGTGAGAAGGAAGAGCGCAGGCACACAAGAATGTGACTCGCACAAGCCAGCAGAGGGTTTTTGCTCTCCTGGTGTATTTGTCTATGTGGTCCACGCAGCAACTCTGTTGGTGTTTGGGACCTTTTTCATGCACGTACAGGTGAGTCTTACAAAATCTTTAATACTTATCAAGTATGGGGTAATGGTGTAGATATATGAGCAGACAGATTTATTTCCACCATGATATTGTCAGCTCTTGAAATCGGATGCTTAATAGCACGTGTTTTTTTTTTTTAACAGCAAATGATTATCATGGAGCTATAGCCAGTTTCAGCTTTCTGACCAACTGTGGGTTATTTCAGACACTTATTTCATACACATTTTAAGGATTTTATGTCTATATGTGAAAATAGAATATGTAGAGTAGGGAGACTTCTGGCAGTATCCTGAGATACAGGACATTCAGAGCATCTTATACAGAGGGGGAAATTGACAGATAAGATTCACTACATCACAGTTTATCAACTACTTTGGATCTTCAATATACAGCCAATGTTCCTGCTTATACTCAGTCAGGACCAGTGAAGCCTGCATGATGCAGACCACCGTGTCTGCATGATGGAGTGATGGGTTTCTAGAAGTAGCCAAGTTAACCTGTTTCAACAAAAAAACAACAGAGTCATACCATGTTAAATAGTCTAGTTTACTGTGGCTTAAACATTTGTTGACCGGAGTCCACTTGAGTCCATGCATCTGTGGAAACTGGTTATTTCACTAAAGCTTCTCCCATAATAAAAATGCATTAGTCTGCAAGTGGGCTACCTAGATTCTTGTTTATATGTTCAGTTGTGTATTGTAGAACATTTCCTATTATCCACTGCAATGTGCAGCTCTTAGTCAATTTGGAAAGTGTTATCTGAAGGCAGAAAGTTGGATAGGAGCTCTCCTGGGAGTTGATTTAAGTGATTCACCAATTTTATAAGTAAATAATAGGTAACTTCTGGCTTGTCTGTTACGGTTTTCAATAATAGGTTATTTCTTAATCATCAGATATTACTCTGTGCACTTGCGTTTGGGATAAAACCATATTTAACTTGGAGTTTTATCTTTCTGCTAATACCCCCACGTTATTTATATGTTTCTCCTTATAGCACTTACATACTTTCACATACATATTGTATTTATTTTCAGAATAACTGTACAGGGTAAGTTTTTAGCCCATTTTACATGTTCATTGTTGTTTAATTAAGTGGTGTTGGTACATAACAAAGGTGAGCAATCGTTTTAGGCTAAAAGTCACAGCCTTGAAGTGACATGCCGAGGTCCATCTTCCAAAAAGTAGGCATGGTCTTTTGTACCCTTAGCCACCTTCATCACATAATTCTGGCTATATATTTGAACAGTATAATGTATTCAATAGCCTATGGTTGAATATGTTTAGGAGTCCAAAGTTCACCCCATTAGACCATAATAGTTTTCAGTTACTCTAATAAGAATGCTTCATATTGTTCTTTTGTACCATTCAAATAATTTTATATGCATATTTTCAGTAATTTCCAACTTCAGTTTCTGAAGGGAGGCTAATATAGGAGATTGGAATGCTGACTTGGAGAATTAATAGCTTGAATCCACCCACCTGATTGAAACAGTTCTAAGCACTGTGAATAGGGTTAGAAACTCTGACTGAAATTGATTTTGCCCTTATGTCCATCTGCTTTATGTTTTTTATTAAACATTTGGCAGCTGGAATGAGGGTGCACATCATAGAATTATTCTGAAAGGTCTTAAGCACATGGATATGGATGTAAGTTTCTTCCTTTATTTTTCTTTAATAGGTTCTTACCAGATTTCTGGGTTCTTCTTCTCCAGTCCTTTATTGGTTCTCTGCTCATCTGCTTTATGACAATGAACCTTTGCTACAGGATGGATGCTCACCATCCAAGCATGGAGAACCTCTTTCTGAGAAGTCTTCTTTGGATAATTTCCTTCCTAACTGCAGTAGAAATGTAAACCCTGTGCTGGTGCTCCTGAGCAAGTGGAAGCAGAGCAGGATTATCACAAAATGTATTTTGGGATATGTACTTTCCTACTGGCTGCTGGGGTTGGTCCTTCACTGTAATTTCTTTCCTTGGACATAACCATTTTAAGTCTATATAAATATACTGGCTGAGCAGAGTAAAAATCTAACATTATTCAAAGATCATGTCTTCTGTACACTTCATAACATTTACTGCTAAGAACTAAAGGTGCAGGGTTGGTATCTGGAAGTGTCAATAAACTGAATTAGTGAGACTTGCAAAAAAATAATGCGATGTAGAATACTCCTATGCAGCACTGCAGTAAAAAATATTCTTCCTCAAAATAATCTATTCCATTCCAACCAACTCACCCTGCTTTTCTAGATTTTCTTCTCTCCCAAGACCCATTGTCATGTTCACTGATTCAATGTAGTTTATACATCGTAACATTTCACATGCCATGGCGCTGACGCACGTTTCTGTTTAGGAGGGAGCTGCTGTCAGACCTTGTACCAAGCTCTGTATGTGAAATCAGTACAACGGAATGTGTTTGGGTTATGTTCTCTGTTCAAGGCCTTTTCCCGCAGACCATCAGAAACCGTTAGGAGCACCTGGGATTGTGAACTTGAGAAGATTCTACGGGGGGAGGGATTTCATTTGCACCGAGGGTTTTTAGTTTGAATTTGGTGCACTTTCATCATTCTCAGTTTTCTCTGTGATCCTGCATACTATTCTTTAATAAATCAGATATCTTTGAATTCATACTCATGAGTCTGATAGTGTTTTAGAATAGGCAATCATTACACCCATTCTGTAACCTTCGACCAAGGACTGCTTTAAAATCTCCCCCTTTTTTAAAAAAAAGTACTTTTGCAAAATGTGGGTTTTCTACAAGCCTGTTGATAATCTTCCTCTTCAAGGTGGTGGTGCTATTATAACGTCGTTTGATATGGTGGCAAAATTCGTATCTTGATATTGTAGCAGACATTGCCAGTGAATGTACACATTGGAGGCAATATCACCTTTTTACAAACCCATTTTAACTGGTCCAACGAGGGAGTTCATTATCCCCAGGCTTGATAATCTAAGAACAAGCATTGTAAAATGGCAGGCTTTCAACTGACCCAGTTGGCAGGTAGTTTGGACTTTGTCATTCTGCCAGAGGAAATTCCAATGGGGCTTTCTGGAACTCCAGTGGGATCACTGTGATAAATTATATCCTGGTTTCATGCACCTTTGTTCACTTAATAAAGTGAACAAATTTTGTGTTTGAGATCACCTTGATAGCAATCACTTCCCCTTAAATTGCTTTCTTAATCCTAAAGTACTAGATTATTAGAAAAAGCCCATTGTCCTCTCAGCCACACAAAAAGGGCGTGTTGAAAATAAATGGTCCTCCAGAGTAGCAAAAGACCTGCTAGATCTCTTGAATTCAGATTCCCTCCTTCAGCTTTGCTTTCAAATTTACCAGGCTGACTCCCCCAAGTAGGTATTAACATATTGTCAATCCATTATCCTTTTTCTTTAGGGTTCTCTATCAAGATATCCCAGAGACTGCTATAGTATCCCTCATACTGGATCGAAATCCTGTTTCAATACCAATTATGTCAAAGCAAAAAAGACCCTACTCACGGAATTTAATGTCTTCCATGTTAATTCCCCTGATACGTTTCATAATCTTTAATTAAAGCCCTCTATAATTAAAACAAGGGAAAGCTGTGAGTGAGGAGTGGGGAAGTTTAACTGGAGCTGCTAAACTCAAGAATCCTTTCTGGTTTCAGCTTAGTGTTCCCTTAAAGATAGTATTTTGGTCCATTTTTTCAAATTAATCTGTATTGCTTCCAGAGTATTTTTCCAAGTGAAACAGTAGATAATCCAGTTGTGACCTGTTCTTTTATTGATTTTCCCAGCTGACCGCCCATGTCTGTCCCATGTTGATTTCACAAAACCTGGAAAAACCCCAGGAATAAATTTTATTCCCTTGGAATTAAGGGAAAACAAGGACTGGTGACCTCCAGTGTTATATTTATTTGTATTAATGGCCCAGCATGTGCCTCTTTTCACTGGGGTTATACCATTGTTATTCCATTTACAGAAACAAAAAAAGACTTGACCAGTTACAGACCTATCAGGTTGCTAAATATAATCAGCAAGCTGTATGCAAAACATCTCTATTGAAAGCTATTGGACTGGGTTGAAAGCAAAAACGTGCTTGCTAAGAAGCAGGCAGGTTTAAGTGGGGAATGATGAGCATTGTTCAGTTCATCATCATTTAGCAAAGAAATATTCTTCCTGGACCAGAGGTTCCTGTTTTGTAGCCTGTGTCAATTTTTAATCTTTTTATTTACTTCCAAGGAAAAGACCGTGAGAAAAACTAGTGGGGCCCTCAGTAGATAAAAGGCTGATTCTGCTCATTCAGTCCTTCCTTCTTGGGACATCTCTCTAGACCTGTGACTATGGAGAGAGGTATGACGCAGGGCTGTATTCTAGCCCCTTTTCAGTTAACGGGCACATCAATCCAACAATCCAGGCCCTTTCTTTCCCCTCTCATTACTTCCCTGTATTAGCAAGTTGAGTAGTTCCGGCTGTTCTATATGCAGACAATGGCACGTTCCTTTCTGTCTCCCAAGTGGGAATGAGAGGGATATTGAGGGCTGCAGTCTCTTTTTGTTCAGAGAAAAACAAAATTATCAGAAAACTATAGTCCTAGTTTTTGCATGAATCTTATCATTATTGACAAACCAGCAGCAATGCTATTAAGCAGGTACATGCTTATAAATACCTCGGTGTACTGTTCCAGGTCTTATTTTCCTGGAGACAAACATTTGTATACACGGCAAGTGTTGCTTTGTATAGCTCCTCAGCTACCCTGAGATTTTTCCATTTGAAAGGACCCCATTCTGTCCATGCTGCTTGCAAGCTCTTCATAGCCAATATATCTCCCAGCTATTATATGGTGTCCAAATCTGCATTTTTAGAAACTGACATCCTTTACTCTATTTGGTTTAAGTTCTCTAAAGCATGTTTGAGGTTGGGTTTAGTCTCCCTGGAGTCTAGAGCTTGGTATGTTATTTTTAACCTTTGGCAAAAGTTATTATTTCTCTTGTAGGTCTAGCTCCACTAGTGTTAGAGAACACTTTCGGTCAACTGGGATCCCTAGAACACTTCTTGCTTAGCCAACTAGGCTTTGGGGCATAGATTTTCAGATCAACCTAAATCTGGTTCCCAGCCTTGCAGCATGGATTTTTTTCCAATTTGGTATGTTCCGACACTCTACCTTTCCTCTGTCACAATTCCGAAACTTCATCACTTCACTCTTGAGTGCCCTGGGGATAGTCATAATTTGTGCTTTTGACCAGAACACTGTGGTGTGAAAGCCACCCTTTTTTTAATAGAGCAGACGATCTGGATATGTGAACACACACCTTAGTCAAAATCAGTATCTAGCTCAGTGTGCTCTATGTGAGGTTGCATTTGAAAGGTATCTGTACATCTCAGGCAGTCTGAAAAAATAGCTAATGCTTTAAATAGATCTTGTCATTGAGCACATGAAACTTTTGCAGCTTGTGGACAGCTTCTGAACCCACCTCAAGATACTGCACATTAAATTACATTCCTAAAGAACAAGACTGTATTCTTCTAGGTAAGGCTGCCTGCCCACTAAGATCAAGTATAGGGGCTTTCTTTTCCATCCTGCCAATATTTGAGGTGTGCTCAGTGGAAATCTAGGGAATAGCATTCTATGTAGCCTTGCTACAGAACTGCTTGTCAAGAATGGTTGACTTCACTCCTTTCAATGATTTTCCCACTATCTTGTGAAGAAGTGACAATCTCTTTTTCCCAGCAAATATTCGATCTGCTGGGCTGAATGTTTTATGAACTCTTATGGAGAATCAGATTTTGAAATACTATTTATTATGTTTACTGATTATAATTTCTTTATTACATTATTTATATTGTTTTAATGTTTAGCCAAAACTGTCTTCAACACTCTGAAGCTGGCTGGGGAATTCTGGGAGTTGAAGTCCACACATCTTCAACCTGCCAAGGTTGAGAAACACTGGTCTTGAATATTCTTAAATAGGAAGATGGGGTAATTTAGTATTTCAATATACATGGAAATGAACCACATGGGACTTTGGGCATGGGTAATCACTGCAGTTCTGCTTTTATGTATCAGCAACATCATATAAAATACATAAAAAACAGTGTCTCTTGTTCCAACTTTTTTCAAAGACAAAAATGGAAAATACAGAATTACAATTGCCAGAGGACATTTAGTTTTAAGTCCAGTCCCTAGTCACTACAGAATTTAAATGAAAGCATTCCTGACAGATCGTTATCTAACCTCTGCTTTTTTTTCTTCAAACTGCAAAGTGATAACTTTAACAAACACAAAGCTTGTTTCCAATACTACTTTATACTGTAATATGGCAACTCAAAATGCATCCATGCTGGAAATTGTTGGAGCAGTGTTTAAACAGCCTGAATAACAACTGACAAATTACACAGCATATGAACACAACATACACTGAAATTCCAGAGCAGCACACTGCAGGCTGCTCTTTAGGCCAAATCCTGGAGTTTATTCAGTTGGCTGGATGCACGCCACGGATCAAGCCAAAATCAGAACAGCGTGTTATTTTATGCACAGTGTACCATGATCTATGAAACAGACACTGATATAATATATTATGCCCCATGTTTCTACTTCTATACTCTTAGAGTAACTTCTAAATATTGGGGGGGAAATTCTCCATCTTAATAAAAGGCAACGCATTCTGCATATTGTTCACATTCACTCCCAACCGGTTATGCATTTTGTAAACCAGAGCTAGAAAATCCCTACAGGAAGCCAAGGGCTCATGACAGGCCCCGTTGGTCCTCCCAGCAAACGAGTTTCGATTGTATCCCGGCGGCGCCCGCGAGCTACCTTAACACGGCGGGGAGGAACCCGCCTGCCCGGCTAGCCGGCGCGCGCGATCTCTGTGGTGCGCGGTCTCCGCGCTGAGAGAATTGGCGGGAGCGGAGCGGCGCGGCGCGGCGGGGGCCGCGGCCTGCAGTGCGGGCTCCCGGCCGGCTTGAGGGGGCGCTGCGCCGGGAGGCCCGCGTTGGGAAGCGGGGAGCGCGTGCCGGCTGCTGCGGGTCCTCCCTCTCGAGCGGGCGCCGGAGCGGCAAAGCGGCCCGGTCTCTCCCTTCCCGGCGCTCTGGCGGCGCTGCCCGCGGGGGTCCGGACGGGAGAGGCCAGCCAGCGCCGCCATCATCGTCATGAAGGACTGCGAGTATCGGCAGATCCCGCCGGGCACCCCGGCTGCCCCCACCACCTCGGGACCCCCGACCTCCGTCGCCGCCAGCACCACCCCCGCGACTCAGGCTTCCCGGCCCCGCCGCAAGTGGGAGGTCTTCCCCGGGCGCAACCGGTTCTATTGTGGTGGGCGCCTCATGCTGGCGCGGCACAGCAGCGTTTTCCTCCTCACGGTCGGCCTCATTGTGGTCACCAGCGGCCTCTTCTTCGCCTTCGAGTGAGTCGGGGGCGAGCTTCCCCCGGGCGGGGGGGGCAGTGAACCATGTTCCGCGTTGCTGTTATTGATGCCCCCGTTTTCCACCTTGGGATCGCGCTCTCCTTACCCTCCGTCTGCCTTCCCGAATAAGGTGGTCTCCAGATAGGTGGGGACTGCAACTCCCCGAAAAGTCTACTGTGACCGGGGATGCTGGCTGCTGTAGTCCCCACCCATCTGGAGACTACCAGGCCGACAAAGGGTGATGGGCTGCATGCCACATTCTGAAATGAGTCACTGCAAGAAAAGGTTTTCTGGCAACTGGGTAAGCTGCCTTGAATTCTCTGGGTCTTCCTCCTAGGTAAGCTCATATAATAAGAGTGTAGCCAGAAAGCCATAACAGATTTGCTGGGAGCCTTTACTCAAGAATCTTGCTATGCTCAATGGGGCTTTTAGGTAAATGCATAGGTGCTAGTTTGTGGTTTAAGCTTTTATGGGCTAGAGCTTGTTACTTCAAATTAGAATCTAGTCCTTGGAAGTTTATGCCATGGTAAATCTATTAAGCTAAAACTGAATTGTAATAGGGTTGGGTTCCTGCCTGCCTGCATTTCACATACACCACAATTTCAAAGGGAAACAAATTCCAGTATTTGGCACCTGTAACTGAAAAAACCCTGCAACTGAATAGCTGGAATCATATAGGTTGCAACATGGATAGTTGTAATATGATTTGTTTGATTTTAGCTTACCACATTGGGTAAACTCAACCATTCTCTGTGGGCTAGTTTCATTTGGTGTCAGGGGTGGGGGAGAGGTCGAGCCCAGTGCCACTGCAGGGGGGGGTCTCTCAGGTCATGAGTCTCCTCTTTAATGTTTACACAGAATCGTTGGGTGAGGTTATTTGCTGGCATGGGGTGCAGTATCATCAGTACACTGATGATACCTAGTTATACACCTCCACCCTTGGCCGGGAAGGTGATGTCACAGTGCTGACCGAGTGCCTGGAAGCTGTGAGGGTCTGGATGGGCAGGAACTGACCTCAGCTGCTTCAACTGGACCCCGGCAAGATGGAGTGGCTGTGGGCTTTTGCCCCCCGCCCCCTGAGTCTGGTGATAATATCATCTTTGATTCTAGACGGGTTTGCCCTCTGCTGGTCTTTGCTGTTGCAGAATTTGGGGGTACTGCTGGACTCACAGCTGTTGCTCGAAGAGCAGGTGGCTGCTGTGGCTGGAGGGGCATTTGCACCCTTTCCTGGACTGAGAGGCTTTGCTCACAGTCATTCATACCTTGGTCACTTGCTGTTTGGATTACTGCAATGTACTCTACCCAGGGCTGCTCTTGAAGACCACCCAGAAGCTACAGCTGGTCCAGAATGCAGCAGTGTGCTCAGCGTTGGGCACCCCTAGGTTTGCCTGTGTTACTCCCCTTGTTGTGCGTGCTGCACTGGCTCCCAGTCTCCTTCCGGGTGTAATTCAAGGTGCTGGTTATTACCTTTAAAGCCCTCCATGGCCTGGGGCCAGGGTATTGGCAGGACCAGCTCTCCCTGTGGGTACCTGCCCAGTCAGATAGGCACACCCCAGGTCCCTTTTCCCTGAAATATTACTATCTATTGGGACCTAGGAAGCGTGTCTTTTCCATGGCTATCCCTATCTTATGGAGCACTCTCCACCTGGCAATCTGGCAGGCCTCCACCCTTTTAGCCTTCCCAGAGGCCATATAGACCTGGCTCTTCACCCAGGCAGAGTCATGGGAGTCTGGATGGTTTCTGGGGCATCTTGGGAGGATGGTTGAGATGCTGGGCTTCTAGTTTATGGTTTTATGGTTTTTGTAATGTTGTTGTTGTTGTGAGCAGCCCAGAATTGTGCTCTAAGATGGGCAGCCATACAAATCTTTTAAATAAATAAATAAACCTGAAGGCAATATTCCTCTGATTAAGGATAATTTAATAGGGAAGTAACTTCTATTCAGACCAAATAAAGCATTTTATCCTATTATATAGTTGTTTATGTGAAGCAGTTGGAAACAGGTATGGTTAACCAAGAGGACCATCAAGTTAAAGTGAATTATTGGCTGAAGATATAGCCCTAATGGTTCCAAAATGCAGAGATTCTGTGTCTTTGATTTTAAGGTCTCTAAAATACAGAATTTTAGTCACATGTCCAGGTACAAGATTAATCTTGCGGAAACAGAACTTAGAATTTTTATTCAGCCTTGAAGCAAGTAAGAAAGCCAGTATTTAATGGGCAATTAAACATAAATACAATCATTGGGGCTAGGTTTTCTTTTACTCCAAAGGGTTTAAATAATTTATAGTTAATTTAAAGAACAGCATTCAAGCAGAGTTGACTAACTGGTTGAAGCAAATTTTTCTTGATTTGAAGAAATACATTTCAAAGTTCATAATGAAAGAATGACAGCATACAATCAGTGCATTAATAGTTGGGGGGAGTTGGTGTAATTTTACAACCTGGAGGATTGAGAAAGACTAGAATTTTCAGACTATTTTTTAATTTCAGTTTATTTTAGTTGTTTAACAGATCAATAGTACCTTGGGTATATCCTAAAAATAAAGTGTTTTGTAGAACACTTCTATCAGTAAATTTGAGAATATAGGACAGATAGGAAACATAGTGACCAGATAAGTCAAGAAAATCTTAAGACTGCACCTCAAATAAAATTTTAGGGTCTAAGTTTTAAAACAGAATGACATCTTCCAGTACTGTTCGTCCCTCCCTGCAGCATGTCACCAAAATACCTAATGTTTCACTTCAAACATGGAACATTCTCTATTTCTCTTCTCAGGAAAAAGCATTTGGGGAAAGATATCTTCTGTTTAAAAATTGTAAGTTTTAGAGTTTTAGAATTCTGTATGGTGAAGAAGTATTGCATTGCAAGAAGGTTTCGGATGTGGAATCAACCAAGGGCAGGGGTGGTGGAGTGGCGGTTGTCATTTGAAATACTTTGGAGAGTTCCAGGGGCACTGCCCCACAGAATACTGGGTACAAGACCCTATTTGTTAAGTTGAGCTCTAGGTTTCAGTTGAGACTACTGCTGTTGTACCAGCCTCCCTGCTGGGTAACAACCTCCCTGCCTGAGCTCCTTGACTCTGTGGCTGGGCTGGCAGTGGAGTTCCTCAGACTTATGGTTTTGAGGGACTTTAAATTTGTTTAATGAATTAATTAATTGTGCTTTATGGTATCAGTGAAGCTACCTTGACATTAACAGGTCTTACAGCAGTCATCCTGGCACTCGCTGTTTTTCACAAGTATACTTTATCTCATTATTTTCATTTATCTTGAAATAATTGTGGATTATGCACAAGATTGTCCTTTACATAGCCAATTCAAGGAGTGACATCTGTTATTAATAAAATTATATCTGCTTTTTTCTGTAAGAAACCAGTTGAGCAAAAATCAATAGAACCTTAGTTGTCTATGTGAACTGAAATTAAACTAGGATGCCTAGTTGAGGCAAAATGTTAAGGGTAAAATACTCTAAGTGCAGTCTATAGAATTGTTTTTGAGAAAGACTTAAATTATGACATTCCAGAAGTATAGAACATGTTTTATCCCAGGAATATGCTATAAATTGTGCTATAAGTTGCTGGGAGTTGGGCAGCTTATAAATTTTGATGGTGGTGGTGGTGATGATGATGACAACATGTCCCTGTGAGATAGGTAACTTGGTATCTTTCTCCTAAACGTTCTAGAGAGCTTGGCAGGTGAAATCCTTCAAAATGTAGGCAGGTTATGCTGTAATATTTATTAGTTGAAGTGGGTAGCTTGTCCAGGAAAAGAAACCAACTGATGAGTGAACAATTAGTGTGATGAATGTAAATTCAGTTTAAACAATGTGTTGTTTACTTTTCAGCTGTCCATTCCTGGCTCATAACCTGACCATGGCCATTCCTATCATTGCTGGCATCCTATTCTTTTTTGTCATCAGTTGTTTGCTACAAACCAGCTTCAGAGATCCTGGTATTTTGCCCAGGGCCACCCCCAGTGAAGCTGCAGACCTGGAGAAATGGATTGGTGAGACTATTACATTTCTTTATGACAAAATATTTAATGGATGCTACTAATGGTATTTATCCAGAATTGTCATTGGGCATCTTCATTCTTGAAGCATCCATGGAAGGGATAACAGAACAGTTATCTGTTGTTGCAGGGGTGGGGTTAGGGGTTGCCAAATGGTAACTGGAGAGGCACCAGTACTCTAAAGACAGGGATGGGAAGGGATTTTTAAAAAGCTCTTTAGGACCACATTCTCTCAAGGGTATTTGCCAGAAGCCATATGCTGGTGATAGGCAAAGCCAGAGTCCAAAGTAGGCAAAACCACTTCTCTTTTTCTCCTATGTTGCTGGGGGATAGACAGATGCTTCTTGCCAGAACTGTGGGTCACTGCGGGAGATGGAGGGGGAGAGTAGGGAGAATGACAAAATGTACATCTTAAGCAAGTTCTGCTACTTTTTATATGGTTCATGATGATGCATGCACGTTTCTAAGGGACAGAGTTTGTATTACAACATCATAACACATTTTAAGCCTCTGGTTACTGCCATTTCAGAATATTCCCTTCTGTTTTTATTCTCCCCTTTGCCTCTCTACCTGGGATCTCCCCACCAGCATATTTCCTCAAATGCACACTGGGCTACTGAGCATCCAGATAGGTTTCTACCTGAAAAATATTTTATTAATTTCTTTTATACTAACAGAAGTTCTCTAGACAGTGTGGGTTTGATGCTATATGGTGCTCAGCTAAGTATTTATAAGGAGTCTCCTAGTTGTAGAAGCAATTCAATCAGAATTCTTGAAAATCTTACTATGAGTTCCTTGTTCAGCTTCTAATGCTCCAACGTGACTGGAATTAGGCTGCATTTCCCATGGGGCCCAATTGAGACTTTGCCATCTTAGATTCTGGCTGAAGCATGTCTGTTGGGAACCTCTTTAGTCCATCTGATCTTGCTAGATAGATTCTCTTCCACCCTAAGAAAACAAATGAATGATGATTTGGCATACTGCGGTCTCACCTTGTCAGCACTACCTGCTTTGGGACTTGATAAAACACTGGCTGAAGCAGAGGATTTGGGGCCTGGATATCCCAAATGACACAGCCAAAGTCTCCCATCCCTTTTATTGCTCCTACTCCCTGACTGCCCCTAGATATTTCTTTAACATCTTGTATGTTCCACATAGGAGACTATTCACTTTGGCCCAAATTGGGGCCCCACTTATTAGGGCAACAACTGGTACATATACAAACCTCCCATATGAAAGCCAAACTTGTTTTTGTTCAGACTTGGGGGTAGAATCTGTCTCAAATATGCTATTAAAATATCCACTGTACACCCAATGGCAATCAAGCTTAATGCTTCCAATTTTAACAGCTCTAATTGCCATTGCAACTAGGAGGCCATTGCCCTTCTCCTGGGTGACCACTCTTCAGAAACCTCTAAGAAGGTTGCAGAATTCTTACCAATAGCTATAGCTGTTAGAAGCTGTCTGGTTCCTCCCAATGTTATTAATTGTTAGCTGTTAACTGCTTTAGGATTTTCTCACCATTTTTTAAATTACTTATTATAGTCATTGTATTGTATTGCTGGTCTTTTTCTTGTGTTTGGTCTTGGACCATAAATAAATTTTGATTGATTGATTGTCCCTAAGTCTCTTCTCAGGCCCTTTCTCCATATAGTGCCCTAATAATATTACTGCAAGGGCTATTGGACTAGATTCCAGTCAATATCCCAGTTCCAAAGTGCACCCAAGTAGTTAGATTTTGTCCCATCTGTTTCATTCCTTACCTTTTCTTCTCTAAATTAGAACATGCATATTCATCTTTATCAGGTCTGGTTACACTACTTGCTTGTTTAAAGTTTAATTGCTGCTTGGCAAAGGATTTTTTCCTGCAAAGTATAATCAAGATTACTTCTTGTCTTCTCATTCTTCAGCAAGAGGGAAATAAGAGCTTTCCAGTTTAGTTCTATTTGCTTAAAATGCTTGTTGTAACCAGATTTGCTAACAGCAAATCCTACCCATTTTAGGAAGTGACGATTGGAAGTAATTGCCAGAAAGAACTGTTGGTCACTCACTAAGTTTGCTGTCAGATGTGATGCAGGCAATCTAAAACATGTGGCAAGTGCAGTAAGCAAAAGTGTGGAAACTTGACTTTTGCTTAAAGACATAAAAAGTGCACTTGTTGAGTCAGATCACGACCACTTTATCATTTAGTCTTTGCAATAATTCCAATAATTAGCAGATAACTAGTTGAAGGAATCCATAATCTCAATAGCTGCATATTTTAATTCTGAAATCTTTTCTATATTCTGGTGCTTTCTTTTGCTTGAATTTTACAGCCAGATTTGTATCACCATAGCACATAGAACCTAGAGAAAACATTTGACCCCCAAGTCAAATTATACATTGATCATATGTATAATTTGACTTGGGGGTCAAATGTTTTCTCAACTTGTTCATCTTTTTAAAGCAGTAGCTACAGTGGTATTAACAGAAGTAACAAAGAAAGGTCTGTGTGGACTGTCCTTTTATTTTTGATGTCATGTAGTTTATACACTTCCTTTTTCCTGGGCCTTTTTTAAATTCTAATTTACGCCTACTTTCAGTTCAAGTGGATGATTCTGAATATGGATTGTTTGGAACATCCCACTCCATTGGACCTGAAAATCATTATAACAGTGCTTAGATATGAGGATTAATGTATTTTTATATATTAGTCACTAAAAGAATCTCTTCAAGAGTGGATTCTGTTTTTCATTTGTGGCCTGCTGCAGTCCAGGCATGCTGTCATTTCAAAGAGACAGCAGTGAATGATGTGGATGGGTTGTTGTGGATCTTTGTTGAGGTGGGGACTTGGTAGAAGGTTATTAATTTGCACCCGGTCTTTTGATTCAGTTTGGTATTAGTCAAATCTTGGGTGAGTCTAACGGGTGAATATTTTTGATTTCACAGACAGCCTCGGCACTTCCACTTATCGGCCACCTGCCCGAACCATGGAAGTTGTAATAAACAAGTATATGGTGAAATTGAAATATTGCTACACGTGCAAAATGTTCCGTCCTCCCAGGACTTCCCATTGCAGTGTCTGTGACAACTGTGTTGGTAAGATCAGTGAGACTTCTGTCCTCTGAACAATCAGGGTTATCGTTTCCATTGAAGTTATTTTTCTGCTTTTGTTGAACGCAGAAATATTTGAGTTCAAGCTTTGTGCTGCACAATCCTTGTTTAAATTTGATCATTCCTAAGAAGACAGTTCTGAGTATGATAGAGAGGGATTCCTCATTCTGCTTGTGCTTATGAGTATTACTCAGGTAGAAACTTCCCAAACTCACATAAAATTATTCAAAAAGGGGATTATCAAGGTTTTTTGTGATATTACACAGAAGTGCCTGCTGTTCAAAAATATGCCTGGATGCTTGTGTGTAAAGTATACAGTGTAAAGTTTGAATCCTGCCTTCTTTGCTCTGCAACGAAGTATTTAGAAAAGTCTGAGCAATAAAGAATAAAGGGCACTGGGCATGATTTCGCCTCAAGATCAGCAAGATTCCAGAGCTTGTTAATTCTTTTTTTTTTCCTTTCCCAACCATCATGCTTTTTACTTGGCTCTGTCAAACAAATCACCACTCAAATAAACATCCCTCTGAAAAAGAGTGCCTACTTCAGATTGGAAAGCCTTTGTCTTAGGAGAGCAAAGTTTGTCTTAGAGATCTCTCTATTGAGGTGCTGTAACAGTGAAAATACATGTTGTAAGATATATTTAACCTTTCTTCATGGTCACAACATGGATACATTATATTGATTGAAGAGCATCCACTGGGGAGAAAAGATGAATTGGTGAATGTAGCACACTGATAACTGACTTCTTAGTATGCTAGGATCTACTTGGTGACTGCAAACAAGGATGGTGACAGGCAGATATTGAGGATGATGAGAATTGCTGAAAACAAGGAGCAAAGAATTGGCAAACCCATTTCCACTCTAAGGAAATTTTGGCTCTTAATCTCTTTCATTCTTGAGGCATTTATAATAATGAAATATTCCTGTAGCATGTGTTAGCTGGGAAGAACAGTTTACAGGGCATATCAAGAAATGAACCAAAGCCTTGGATACACCCGAACTACTACACCTTGCCAGAATGTATCACTCTTTAGGGCAAGGGGAAGGTGTGGGTGAGGCAGTTTACTTCTTGAAGTAGATGGTTGCATGCTTGAATTGACATTTCCCCCCTCTTTTTGAGGGTAGTGAGTAAACTTTCAGGAAACCAATCTGAATACAAATTTACTTTTTCAGCCAATTACATGTATACTTAGTCATACAGTTTTAAATAATGGAGTGAACACAGTTATTGACTCAAGAGCTATATGACTACATCTAATGGTAGATTAAATTGCATAGCAAGAGAGAACAGCCATATCTGACAAAGCCAACAAAAGGTTTCAGTAAGAGATGAAGTGTTCAGGCACATTTCTTCAATATACACTGTGTTATTAAACAGGATTGTGAAAATGGAGGAGACAGTATCCTGGGGAGCAGAGGACAGAATAAGGTATAATGGGGTGGGTACAATTAGAGTCCAGATGGCATCAGGCAGCTAGAATATTTCTTGAATAAGTAAGATGGCTAACCTTTGTCTTGGAAATTTAATGTGCCTTGCTGTGATAATGCTATAGAATAGGAATACACATTTTAACAGAGTAGTGACTGATTTCAGAACAAGTTCCTAGTAATTTATCTGTTGAAAGCTGGCCGGTGTGGGGGAGGGGGGGCAAATTGAATAATTCTATATGGGTTCATATTGGCTCTGTGTATTGGTCTTTTTTCCAAAACGCCTCAGATGGATCTGCAATGCAAATGTGATTTACTTGCTTTCATATTCCCATCCAAAATGTTGGCAGTTGTCAAGGAGGTCGAGATTTTTAATGGTTTTTGCAGTTAATTTCTATTTTTCCAAATATGTGGATAGAAGTGCTGAGGGGAATGGGGGGCTGTCAGAGAACTAAGATAATCTATTTTTAAAAGTAGAATAACTAATAACTGAAGTATAAATATATTTCCTTCTCCTGATATTCATGAATGATCTTTCTTTGCCATATCCCAGCAATGGATTGGTTTGGACATGAGTGTTAGAAATTGTTCTGCTTCTCTGCATTTTTTTTCCCAAAGTGATCCTCTGGGACAAGTTTCATTGTGGATCAGGAAACGATAATATGTTGCTGGTTCCTAATTTATTTACTTTTAGGGGCCAACTCATTCTTGACGCTGTCATTCACTACTTAGTGAAAATGATTATTTTACTGTATCCTGAATGCTTCCAATTGACTTAAATGCTTAGACCCTTCTTTTTCACTCCTAAGCCCCAAAGATTTGCCAGATGTATAACTCTGTAAGCTGCAAATAATTAGTTTCCTGCTTGTTTACTACTTCAACAAACCTGATGAGTGTATCTGCCAGTTGGACTTCTGGAGAATCCATATTAGAACTGATCCTTCTGCCTATTCTCTTGTCTGTTCCCTGTGTTCTCTACAGCCTATTTCAGGCAGTTCAGTACTGGAGGGAAACTAGTATGTATGTGCATTTCAAGTAAATCTGGCATCCTGATTTTGAACAAACATGTTAACTCTGGTTGAAAGACTTGTGTGGATGAGCTTTTCACTCCCTTTTTATTCAGTTTATGTGTCTTTCATTGGAGTGCAATGGTAAGTAGCTCTTTAAAGCTCGCAGTCAAATCTCAATTCAGTATACATGAACTCAGTACAAGCTGTTGGTATTTTAGCAGAAAAAGCCAAGATACTGATTGTTTTCAGACAAAAGAAATTTTAAAAGCCACAGCCTATTTCATATTCTTTTTTCTTTTTGTGACTGCAAGTCAGTGTTGACTCCTGATGACTGCTGGACAAGTCTCTGGTTTTCTTAGCAAGGTTTTTAGAAGTGGTTTGCCATTGTCTGCTTCCTAGGGCTGAGAGAGAGTGACCGGCCCAAGGTCACCCAGCTGGTTTCATGTGTAAGGAGGGCCTAGAACTCACAGTCTTCTGGTTTCTAGCCTGGTGCCTTAATCACTACATCAAACTGGCTCATTTCATATTCTATAACTCTCATTATATATACTTTAGCAAAAGAGGCCCTGTCCTAATGTATTGTTTGTTTGTGGTATTTACATTCCAGTTTTTCTAAGAGTTCAAAAAGCGTATTATATACAATGCCCCCCCTCCAATTTTATTTGCATGAATTAGTTGGAGAGCAAGAGACAGTTACTGGCCCAAAGTCACCCAGTGGGTTTCATGACTGACTGACTGACTGTAGACCTGAGCGGGGTCTCTCAGAGTCCAGCACTAACCAGCTGGCTACACTGACTCTCTAAAATTGATCTCTGCTTCACTTGTAGGTTATTGGAGGGATGTGTACAAAGATTGTCAATCTGGAAAAATATCAATCTGGAGAACTCCAAAAGCTTCCATTTCCTTCCAGATCACGACAAACCTCCTCTGGACCACACTGTTGTGCTGGTAGTTGCATAGTGTCTTAAAGTAAAGTCTCTGGACCAGAAGCAGTCCTAGGTGTTCTGAACATAAGGTTCTAGATGAAACAGGACTGTTTGGGGGCCAAACCATCCCTGAAATATCTCAAACCACTACTGATTCAGAGGAGTTACTTCCAGAAATTAACAGACTAAACCCACAGTGGCCTATTCTGGAGTGAATGAACATGAAATGAAACCATCAAATGTTTTTTGAGTTCCTAGAACAATTCGTTCCCAGTTTGGCAAATTTTGTACATCCCAAGTATACATTCTCTTTGGGCATGTGAAATGTCATTCCATTTAATATTGTGTTTTTGTTCCTTTTTCCCTCAGAACGATTTGATCATCATTGTCCCTGGGTAGGCAACTGTGTGGGGAAGCGGAACTATCGATTCTTCTATGCCTTCATCCTTTCTCTCTCCTTCCTAACAGCCTTCATCTTTGCTTGTGTCATCACCCATCTTGCTCTGCGTAAGTATAGCCTGTTGTCAGAGTTGTATGCCACAGATCTCTAGGAAAGTGTGGGGAAGATTGCTGTGTCTTCTTAAGCCACAACTGCAGAAAGAGTTATTTAGAATAGATAAGCATGAACTATGCTTCCAGATCTACATCGGCCCCTCCAAAGCCTGAAGTATAGACCTAAGAATCTCTCTGAAAGTAGTTGCCATACTGTATTTTTTAATGACAGGAAGGCAGTTATTAAATATGTGGAAAGTAATAATATCTGTAATTAATAAATTAGAATAGATTAAAAATGGTGTGCCATACAGAAGCAAAATAAAGGCATTAATATAAACATTTGTAACAAAAATATTGCATAGATTTATTAATAGACTAAACTTGGACAACCTATATATTAACACTTTCCCAATCTAAGTATGTTGGATTACAACACCTGTAGTTCCCAAAAAGACAATCCGTTTCAAGAGGGAGTTACTATTCAGTATGGCTCAAAACCTCATTCTTTCTTTCTGAGATCCTGGGAATCGGCACTGTTTAAGCTTCTGTATGTTTTTGTGGCTAGAGAAGGAAAATTCCTTCCTTTATCTCAATGTCTCTTTACTTTGCAGGCTCCCAGGGAAATGACTTTCTCACTGTTTTGAAAACAACACCAGCAAGATATCCTTTCAATATCTCTTCCTTCTCTCATTTTAAAACTCTTAATGATGTTTTCTGAATGTATTCAGCAAGGGATGATCATACATGGGAATCTTCCCTTACTTGGCATCCTTCTGTTGTATTGAGAGTGTAACTTCTGGGATGCCTCTGCCAGTTGAGGATTTCTGGGAGTTACAATCCCAACACATGTAGAGAATGCCAAGTTGGGGTTGGTTGCCATAGGGACTGAAGAAGACTTTCTCTCTGGATAGTCATCCTTGTTACCCTTTTCCCTTTTGGCAGGTGTGTCCATCTAGCCTAAAGTCTGGTATTCATTTGGTTCACGCAGCTTGGTGACTCAAAAACCATAAAAATAAAAATCCAGTGCCCTCTGTAGAGATGATCCTTTGCTGATGATCAGCTGAGGCAGACCTGTCTCAGATTTAATATCTTAAAGCCAGATGGGGACTTTTTGATTTCCCCAAGTTTTTTTTCAGTCTGCGCTTTAACTTGGCTGTGTAGCTATGCTGTTGTTGCACTGTTTTACTCCTTGGCTATCATTTGCTTTATTGCTCATGCTTTGTCTGTAAATCAGTTTTGAAAATCTTTTAAGTAGGATTAAATAACAAAGTATTAAATAGCTGGGGATTCTTCGTCCTGAAGTGCAGAATACGTTTTCCCCTGATGAATTTATTGTAACATTAATTATCGCTTTGGGTTTATTTGCATATCATCTTTCCTTGAAAAATTATGCTGAAGTGGTTCAGATGCATTTGGAGGGTGGTGACTAAGGGTAAACGTTTGGCAGAACTTCAGGAAAATGAATGCTCCGCAGTCACAGTGTTATTCCTTAATTCTTCATTTACTCTGTTGGAATTGGTGATTTGTTTTTTTTCAGTCTGGTCTATTTTTGGCCTCTCAGGGTTTCACACTTACTTAATTGCCTCCAATTTGACAACCAATGAGGATGTGAGTAAGGATATTATTTTCAGCGAATAGAAGTTTAGCATTCCTAATAGCCGTCAGTACAGCTTTAAATCAGTTTCTTAAAACAGGCACGAGGTTATGTTTAAACTGTTCTTGCTTCATTCTAAAGCAGGGTCAGTATAACATTTATGGTCGTTGGTGAAGGGGTAGGCATTTCTACATTCCAAAATATGGAAAAAGAGAAGGACTTTATTTCTTCCTAGTAAAAGGATTTAAAAAATTTTTCTCATGTTTAGATCAGCCAAATCCAACTTATAGCCTCCCATAATGTCTAGAGAGGATAGCCAATGATTTGGAACAGCTGACCTTTACTTAAATTAATGAATGGTTCAAGGTATCTGTGGTGGGGAAGGACAAGTGAGAAAATGTACCTTGTGATATCACAAACCCAGTGATTTATGTACTTGCACCTGACATCAGGATGCAGATAGGAAAGGGTTTGCATTGCGACATTTCAACACATGTTTTGTCTTTTTGGCGGTCGGGGGTTGGGGGGACTTCTTGGCTTGTAACAGACACCTATGGCATCAGTTCTGTAACTTGAATTCCTACATGCACATGCAAATATATCATGGGGATTAGCTTTATCTGTTGTATATTTAAACGTGACTGTTATCTAAGTAAGGACAAACCAGCAAAAGATTCTCTGGACTTTTTCTAACCAGTTAATCTCTTCTGAATTGTAGCTCAAGGGGGCATGGTCAAATAAGAGAGGCTCTGAATTCGCCAACCCTTATAGCCATAAAAGTGTCCTCACCAACTGCTGTGCAGTGCTCTGTGGACCATTTTATCCCAGGTAAGGAAATATGTACCTGAATGGACTCTGTATTCAAATGCTTGATGGATGACCCTGTGGCTGTCTTTTGTTCCTGTTCTGTGCAGCCATTCATGCAGGTAGAAAGAAAGAAAGAGAGGCAATCAGTACATCATGAACATGAGGATGACCCACCATTCACAGTGAGAAACATATATGTACTCTAAAAATGAGGGTTAAGTGGAGGAACTTGGTGTCTTGACTGATACCATGATAGCCCACTTTGTGTAAAATACTGAAATTATGCAATATATATATTCATGTAAATTGTGGACTTAGAAAATGAAAGCAGGAAGAAATGAAAAGGGGGGAAAGAAGAGAGCTAAGGTAGTGTGAAGGGCAGGACTGGAGATTAAGTGTTGAAAGATACAGAGCTGGCTCAGTGTGTTTCTGCCTGAAACAAAATATCCAAGTTCACTCTCCTATTTCTTGACTAAAAAATATAATTTGCTACTACTTAGTGATGCCTGCTCTTGAGGCAGCTAGCTCTTTCAACCTAATGGTTGTCCTAGTCGTGGGAATTGGTTAGGATACAGCGTAATGATGTCAGCCTTCCATCGGAAAAAGTGGTCATTCTGGCAAATGGCTTACATAGGATCTATAAAAACAAGCCAGTTCTGCTTGTGAAGTTACAGTTTAGACACAGCAAGAAAGAAAAGGGATTGTTGTAAACCGCACAGAGTCCCCTGATGGGAGGAGATGGGCGGGGACAAATTAGATAGATAGATGATAGATAGATGATAGAGATAGATAGATAGATAGATAGATAGATAGATAGATAGATAGATAGATAGATAGATAGATAAAATGAAGAGAAGCAACTTGAGCACCAGTTCTTACAGTTAAGGCAAGTGTGAAAAATGTTCTGTTGGGGAGATGGAATATTCTGTTTTTCTCCAGACCACTCTGATCTGGCTGTTCCAGCAGTTGTTCAGCAGTTTTCCAAAAGTTATAGCCCCAGAATGGCCAGATCAAAGTGGTCCAGAGGAAATTCAGAACTTTCCAGTGTAATCTATCCTTGAAACAAAATGTTTTCAACATTTCTATAAAATAGTACTTATAATGGCCTGCTGGAATTGAGACAGTTCTGAGAGATAAGAAGCTGTTTGGAACTAATCTTCAAGTAGAGCTGATGGAATACCCTATTTCCCATCTTGTTCTGCTGCAGCTTTTTAATCAAAAATGATGATGGTGTTAGGTTTGATGATTATAGTGAGGAGTTTTCACTTAGCACACAGTTCCCTGTAGATCAGATGCAGCGTTAAACACTCTAGTGTGTCATTGGTAATCCCATCATAACTATTTTTGTTTAGTCACAAGGGAGCATAATTTGGCAAAACAAAGGGCAGTTTATTGTAATTTCAACATTTATTTCAAGGTAATATTGAAGATCCATGAATATATACAAGAGGAAAAATTGTTGAGCAAGAGATTATCCATGCTATATTTTGGAAGGACAGTTTGAGTGGGGTCTTACGTTTCTGTTTGGGTTTTTTCATGGTTTGACCTTAGTATATAACTTATTATTTCTAGAATTGTAATGGAGAATAAGATTTAATATTCTGATGGAACGCTGACCTTGCAAAGTGTGTTTGGTGTTTAGCAGTATCTTAAAGTAATTTCAGTAGAATTCCATATCGTGCAAATCAAGTGGGACAGAGTTGAACCATATTCAACTCTGTCCCACTTGGAGGTATTTTATTAGATCATTTCTCAATTTTTGGCTATTTATTTATATGGCTACCTAGCTCACAATTTATCACTTTTTCCTGAAAACTGCCATGGGCATTTGATACGTTGAGTTTATTTGATGGTTTGCCAACTGCAGTTTTTGCTTTTAAAAGTTCAGTTAGATGGACAGACAGATTGATTCATGTACTTATGCAGACCACATGCTTTTTGTACTTCTACATAATTCTGTACTAAACTATTTCTAATTTCTTGTGTGTGGTTGAAATTGGAATTCCCACCTGATCCCTAATAATGAACTGATTGAGTAAATGAGAGAATTGTTGTTGCTTAATTGTTTTAGCATTACTTCTTATTTGGCTAATTAATCACTAATCTAATCTTTTTTTCTTTTTCTTCCCTTCCTTATTTGAACTGTCTAGTTTAATAGATAGAAGAGGATTTATCCAGGCAGATGCTGGGACTCCGTCCACTCCTAAGAGTGAAATCCCTTCCTTTGGAACAAAATCTGATGCCAGCATGGTATGAGCCAACACTTTAGTGGTGCTGACATACATAACTTGTGCCTACCTCCAGCTGGTGCCTCTTCTCCATTTTACCTTTATCTGGGCTCAGGCAGGACAGCCTCATGGAGCAGACTTTCCAGAGTTCCTACTCAAAACATAGGCCACCATCTCTTGCATTGATTTTTAATTGGTTTGATTTTTACATTTTGGGACTTAACCTGGATATTGTGGACTGCTGCGGTTAAGCCTCTAGGCAGGACCTGTTGTCATCTTGAGATAGAGGGTTAAAAGACTCAGAGCAGAGAGTGCAGCTGGTTGGGAGATGCCAGCTTCATGAGAACTGTCCTTTTTCAGAGGTTTGTAGAAAGGATTGGTAGAAAAAGGCATAGTACTTTGCAAATGAGACTGTTATAACAAGACATAATCACCTCCTAAATTCTTCTGCATACTGTTTGCTCCTCAGTGCAGTGGACAGTTTTGATGTTACACTGACTGTCCTGCCAGTCTGCCTGAATATTGCAAAGAATAACTGAGCTTCCTTAAACTGAAAGAGAGAGACATGACTCATTTGAGGACACAGCACTCCTTGCCTTACCAGCAAGGACTGCTTGCTGACCAAGTTAGCCTGTTTTGTGAGCTTAGAGCAAAGAGTAGAAGATCCCTAGAAAAGATCATGAACAAATCTGCAGGATGAGAAGCAGAAAATTATTTCTCACTCTGGGAATTGACTCACGGTTGTCAGCTGAATCAGGACCAGGACAATAAGCCTGTAGAGGTTATTTGTTTAATGGTTGGACGAAAATTAAAGAGATCAATCTGAGATTCTTAAATTATGTCGGTCCAAATGAGTTGTACTCACCTGGTGCCTCTGGACAGCTGAGCTATTTTCGTATTGGGTTTGAAGATTTGTACAAGTAAGGCCTGTTGAGTAAAGGTTGATTCAGCAAAACCTTCACATGAAGGTTTCTCATGTTACAAGCATTATCCAAAACAGAATTATTCCTATAAGAAGTCTTAGTCTATCCACTTGTACCTCTGATCTGTTATTTAAACAAGGAGGGAGGGATCCTGTTTCTTCTTGCTGAAATTTCATACAGTCCTTCCCATCCTGCAGCATGAGAGAGCCCTTGTGTATAGAGGAAAGATAAAGACACAGATACTTGAAATGTGTTTATTAAAGCTGCTGGGAATTTTTGCACAAGTTTTATAATTTTTTTCTAGTGACTTTATTTTGTCTTCTTAAAAAGTGTTTTTGCTATCTGTAAACCTGTGCTCAGAAGGGTTTTTTTTAAAATAGTGTTATATGTTATTCCCTGGATTTTACCAGCCAGTAGAGGAAAATGGGGAGTCTGAAGAACTTGCTCATCCAAGGTGTTAGATTTCATCTCTTGTACTCCAAAACATCTAGAGGCTGCCTGGATGGGTTAATCAGCTATGCAATAAGATTCTCCCTTATTTGAACCTTTGAAAACTGGGTTTCAGGAGAAATTGAATACGATTTTACGTTTCCAAGGAAACAAGATCAAGCATGTAAGTGTACCTTTCTCCACCTTGCTCCTGCAGAGGAATTGAGAAACATCCTTTTTTAAATGAAAAAAAAAAACTGGAATCAGTGTGGTCATACCTCAGGAATTTCCCCACCATTCCCACCATTCTGCCAGTTTATTCCACACATGCTGTTGCGGGCTGTGTTTTGAGTAGCTCCAACATATTCAACAGTGGAAACCATCCACTACTCCAGGCACGTGGCTGACTTTGTCAGGAAGATTGATAAAGGTATTTTAAATTGAGCAGTAAGTTGCCCAAGTCCTTTAAATTGAATCATGACAACTCGTCTGTAGGTGTATTTTTTCATCCTTCTAAAAATGTTTGATGTTAATAGAAGGAATTAATCTGTCCTAAGTTGGAGCACCTCATGAAGAAGATCATAGCCAATAATTGCTATGGCATTTCTTTCCCTGTTTTATATTTTAGTTGGTTGGTTTGACAGATTAAAGTTATAAGAATGGGAAGTGCATACCGCCAGTGCTCCCTTTCTAAGGTTTGAATCTGATCTTAAAATTAGCTGAGGCGTTAGGCAAGAGCCATACTCAAGAGGCTCTGATGAGGTGCAGAAACTTCCATGGCAGCTTCCAACAACAGAATGTGGCTGCTGGAATATGTGATATATTTGCATTATATTCTGTTAGATGTCACACCTAAGAAAGCCTCTGTATATTGCTCTCCCAGAAGTATTGCTGATCTCAGGACTCCACTTTCTGATCACTATAGGGCATAGTTCTCTTTCTGAGACACTGTTACAAAGGCTTTCCCAATGGTATGCTGGCTGATACAACGGAGAGGTATTTTTATTCTGTGCCTCTTAGATAAGTGCCACGGTTGGGGTATTTTAATAATAACAGGCTTAAAGCTAGATGTTGAGTCTGCTGTATCACCAGTTCTGCCCTGTAAGATCCCGGGACTCAGTGGAGAGAATATCTGTCTCTGCAGTACTGTATTCGGTCACCTTGCATGTTTCTGAGCAGCTGAGCTGCTCTTGTTCCCAGAGCAGCCACTTTCACTGCCCTCAACTGGGTTGCTGCTTTTCTAGAAATAGCCTTACCTATAACCACTCACAGGTGAGAGGTTGCTAATGGAGCCCAAATGGATCTTGGAGCTGCAGCAGGTGCTCAAAATACTGTGGTTTTGCTCTCGAAAGGTTTTTTATAACTTAATTCTTTCAGAAATCTAATCAAGGGAAGGGGAGAAGATAGTTCTAGAGGAGTCTTATAGATTGGTCATGAAAGGAGAAAGCTGTTCTTGTTGAGGAAGAGTTCGTGTTGCCCTGTAAGGCATTATTGTGTAACTTGGCGGGGAAGAAGGTATAAGCAGTGTTCCGTTTGGCTGGGGAAACACTCTTACGATGACTAAATCAGTCCTTTACTGTCTGCTTTTGTAATAAAAAAATATTTTTTACAGAGCTAATTGCTTTCAGTTTTGTGTTTGCATTTCCTTATTTGCTAAATTAAGAAAACTAGTGTTTGAATATTTTCTATACTAAGAAGCTGAGTTTGGGCAATTCAGGGCTGCTGATTTTGGAACCCAGCAGGCATAGAAGCAGATGCTGAACATCTTCCCTATAGTGGAAGGTGGAGATTGGAGGTAGAGGAATCTATGCCCTGTTAATTGAAGTTTTGTTGTAGTTTGACATTTTAGAGTTGCGGTAACTAAAAACTAGTCTCTCTAACTCCAGAGTGCATTTAACTGCTATCACACAGAAGTTGTGTGCTATGCCTGTCTTCTCCCACCTCCCTACCAACCCTCGTTCTGTTCCCCAAACTCAAGCCTGCCACAACGCATAATCTCTGGTGTCTTCTTCAGGAGGATGCCTGCCAGGACTTTGCCATATCTTGCACTGCCTGATGGGATAGTCCCTCCCCACAGGATGGGTTAGTACTGCTCTCTGAAGGTTAGCTGGTAAGAATGTTTTTTTTTCTCACCATCATCCAGTGATTCATCTCATTTTCACCACATGAGTGTTCCAAGTCTGGAGTCCATCTAGCCCTCAGTCTGATTGTTCTCAATTATTATGTGTCTACAAATCATCCCATCAATAGCTTAAGCTTCAAGGAGGGTTCTGAGGTTTATAGAGTGGCAAGAAGGACTTGAGGGATGTACAAAGAACCTGTGGACCAAGGCAGATAAAACACTGTAAATAACTACATCTCAGGATGAAGAGGTGGAGGGTGCTTACATTGCGAAAGGCTGGATTCAACAGATGCTGTATATTGTGAAGGCCTGAGGTGGGTTGAAAATGTTAAATCTTAGCATGAGACATTTGTTGGTTTTGTTATTGGTGAGCCATGATGTTTGGGTACCGTTGCTGCTGTTACTATCCCCAAGAGAATTTGGAGCTTAGTTCCTGTAGCTTTTTATGTTTGGTGAGGATCAGGTGTCATCAGGTTTGTCTCCTCCTCTCCTTTCCCCCATTAACTAACAAGGAAGCTGGAGAATCTTCTTAACACTTTACTTATTTGTCTTCTTGCCTTGCCTTACTTCAAAGCTCTTGCACAGAGAAAGCAATTGTTGCTTACTGGTGTTTAAGTGTTCTTCTAAAGGAGAAACAGCTTCGTCAACAAGGGTCCTGCTAAACAATAAAGCTAGCTATTTCTCTTTGAACTGACACTGGTGTTGTAAACAGAGCTCTACATAGGGCAGAAGCATTCTTGACTTATTCCCAGCTGGAAAAAAAATAGAAGCAAAGCAGAGGCTTCATTCCAGGCATTCAGAAATTGATGCCACATGTCTTCCTGTGACCTCAATGCTCAGCCAGTCCAGCATGTTTAAATAGGTGTCATTGTGTGACTGGGATAGTCTGAAGGGGGTTGTCATTCATATAGCTCTTGCATGTCTAATGGAAATTGGCTGTGTGCATATCCAAACCCATTAGACCATACACACCATATCTATTTTTAAGAGCCCCCATCAACTTCTGGATATGATTTCTCATTTCTGATGTAGCAATAGAATTTATTGTTACAAGGGATGCTATGGGAGGTCATGAAAAGACACAAGAGTGTGTGTCACGTTTGGCATCTATCTGTGCATTTTACTGTTTCATCACTGTGGGGAAGGTATTTTCTTGTCTTTCCCTCTGTTATGCTTGTATGCTCATGTAACACATTCTTCAGGAACCATTTGTTTTCTTCATCTCCTTGATTTTCTTTGTTGGACCCATCTAATATTGCCCCCTCCTAACAGTTTTCTTCAATCAAGTGTTTTGGAGTAAAAGTTCCCTATTTAAAAAAAACAAAAAAACATTCCAGATTTGCCTATATTGTACTAACTTTCCATTACCTGTACCTTCCTTTTCTCTAGCTTGCCTGCAAATGCTAGGTGTGTGATGATCCTTCTTTCTCTGCTGTTTTCATTTACTAATCCTCTCTTTTCTTCTTCCTTTCCCTTCTCCCAATCCCTTCACTTCTTGGGAACATCCAGTATGTCCAGGGCACAAAAGATTTTTTGAGGACCCTCTGCGCCTCGTGGCAAAACTCAAGGCGAACCCAAGAGACCCCTGTCCAATATCTGAAAATACAGCCGTTGCCACCACCTGTGCCTCTCAACCCTCCAGGGCTATCTGATTTTTATATTGCTGCATCTCTTCCTTTGTCCCAGCAAAAATAGGGAGATGCTGCCGTGCACAAGGAAAAAGCTATCCCAAGCCCTCAAGGCTGGAGTGGAGGTGCTCCTGCTGCCCCGGGGTTTGAAGCTTAAAGCCATACAAATCAATCGTCTGCTGTGAGTGCAATTAGAGAAATTTCTTTTGGCTCCTGCTTTCAGTGCTGGGACAGGGATGTCCCAAGGCTTCAGAATTCCTGGGAGATTTATATAGTTATCTAGGTGATACGTTGTGCTAATCCAAGACACCAATCCCAGTCCAGTTCTGTTGTCTAGAATCAGTGTTTCCAAAGCACACTATGCTTGCACCAGTGTTTAATTATGTTCTGACTTGATGCATTTGGTCAAAGTTAGCAACATTTCAAATACAATGGAATGCAGTAGAATTGTGAGCCAGTATCCAGGACCCTGTGTGTTTGTGTGTGTGTGTGTGGTTTGCATGATTCTATAGAAACATAGAAGAAACACAGATAATGGATATAGAACTTCCTGGGAATGTCTGCTTTTTATTTTGCTTTTAAAAAAGAAGCAGCAGCAGCAAATTCTAAACATTATTATTCCGAAGATACACTTGCAAGTGTCTATGCAGTTTCTGCTGAAATCTCAGAAGGAAGAACGGAGATGAACCCAGATTTCCAATGACTCAAAGTGGAGATTTGGCACTCTTACTAAATAAATTACTATTTATTCCTCACCATCTCTACAAAATGAGAATTATGCAACTTCATAAACTTATGTAAAATAAGTCAACTTGCCTCATTTATATTCTGCAAAGCCTGGATACAAAATGTATGTGTGTGTGTGTGCGTGTGCCGTGTGTTTCCTTCTTTATTAAGCACAGTATGATTCGCAGCTCTGCCACATAAACTTTTGGGCCTGGCTGCCCTAAATTATTATGAGGATAGTTTGGGCAGGATCACAATAGTTATATAGCCCCATCCTGCTGAAATTCAGCTGCTACAGCCAGCAGGGCAAGATTGTGCAGAGTCTGGATTGAGAACTTAAAAAAAAAACTATATAGGTGAGAAGGGGGTATGTATGCTCCTCTGGGTATAATTAATTTAGTGTTTATACTGGTAACTGAACTTGGTCTTTAGGAGTGGCTTAGATCTTTCTCCTCCCTTTTCTTCTTTTCCACTTCCCCCTAAATCTATTGATGGCAGTATTTTGTAGTTTTATGTAACAGTTCCTGATCAGAATTCTTTCCTTGTTTCACCTAATGCAGATAATTTCTAGGACAGACAAGATGTAAAACAGAACAGGCTGTTCCAGCCTTTCCCAGTGTGAGGTCCTCTGCAGAGATGTTGGACTTTGGCTCTTTAATTCCAGGCCTGCCTCTCCCCTGGCCACGCTGCTTGAGAAATAGAGTTGAAAATCTAACACCTCTGCTTAGGGCAACCTTCCCCAAACTAATTTCCTCCAGGCAACAGAACCATACTTTTTTGACCCCTTTAACCATATTTTTCTGGAATTTGAAATCCATTTATACCTTTCACTTTTGTAACAATAAAGCTTCTCCTATCTTACTCCCTGACTCTGGTTTCTGTATCAAATCCATTGAAGCATCCTTTTCATATCCGCCTATGCATGTGGCTTATCAGTTCCCCCTTCCATGCTGATACTGGAACGTAGCATAATAGATGATTGTATGTGTGTGTGTGGTTTTGCAGGTGCCAGATTCCTGTGCATCATTCTAAAAATGAAACTGCTATACACAAAGGAGAAAGTGTGGAGACAACTTACTTACTCCTCTATGTGCTCGTTGGTTTCAGCATGCAGAGTCTAGAGTGGGAAGTCTCCATCTGTGTAAATGTTCCATGCATTTTAGGAACCTGTCAGAAATCTTGTGACCACATTTGCAGGACACTGAGCTCTGTCAAGGTTTTACTTGCCATGTTGTCCAAATCTCAAAACTTTGTGATTAGATAAGAGTAACAACTATAAGTAGCCATAGGTTTAATTTAGGTTGTCTTATGGTTGAGCAGCCCAGTCCTGGAGAGAGAGACAAAGTGCAACCACTCATGTAGCACCGCTCTACTTTTGTTTTTTGTTCCTTATGGCTACATTTGAGAGCAAAGACACTGGGGAAGGATTAGGTTTATCAGTCCCACGTACATCACCTCCAAACATGGACTTTTGTGGGCTTCGTGTGGGTGTGCTTGCAAAGAAAAATGGAAAACCAGCAAATGGTGGCTGGCACCAAAATTGAACAGTTTATTTAATTATTTATTTATTTATTTATCAAATTAATTGATTTATCAAATTTCATCACTGCCCATCTCCCTCAAAAGTTGATGAAGTTTGCTGTGGTATAAGAGATACATTTCCTGGATGAGCGCTTCAACTACAGTTAATGCCAATCCACACTTAGCATATCATGTGAATGTTGTATAGAGGCTCCTGGGGTGGCCATCTGGAGAGGGATTGCTCATAAAGCAACATTCATACATTGCACTAAATCATAAGGATATTTGATTGGTTCCGGTTTAATGTTAACAGTGAATCCAGCCAAAGTGTTTGTGAACTGCGTTTTACAGCTCATCTTGCTGAATGAAACCAAACATGGCTTATTTAACAAATCAACCATATAGTAGGGAAGTTATGGATCAGTGTGATGTACAAACCCAAATCCAAGAATGTTAAAGACATTACACTAATCCAACAAGATCTGGTTGTTCGGGTGCAGCAGGCTAGGAGTTTGAGGTACTGTTGAAATACCATGTCGAGTTTCCTTAAGGCAGAGTAAATACAGCCCTGAAAATAGTTTGGAGAAATTCAGAGCTGAGAATTTCCACTTCGTGCACTTTGTGAAGAAAGTCCTTGGACAGATGCTTTACATTTCATTTAATCTCGCTGGGCCTTGCCACCTGTGTAGCCAGTGCTGTACGTTGTGCTGTGTACAGATTTTAATTCAGGTTGTGGAGAGGAAAGGCTAATGAGATAGGTTCGCAGACTGTTCTCTCTGTGGCTCTGCTGTTTGTTTTGTGGAAAGGTGGGCTCTGCGGTTCTAAAAAAAGATCAGCAAGCAGCCCTCAGAATGCTCTCAATTCTCCATGGGACAAATCCTGTGCTCAGTCATCTACACTGAGTGTTATTCAGGACACCAGGACTTTAGAACATCAAGCTAGAGAAGATTTGATTCTCCTGTCTACTATATTCTCAGTAAGTGGTTATAGCAAAACCTGCAGAAAAATAAACGGTGATGGCCAAGTCACCAACTTTCACTTGCAGGAGGAACACTTCAGAAGATGGGTGAGTTCTGGATGACGCTACAAGCCAGAAACTATACATCCAGCGGCTGATGGTGAGGATAGAAATGTTTTAACATCTCCTTCCCAATCACAGCCTCTGCCATTCACGATCCAGATCACAACTGCTGTTTCCCCACTGCTGATAGGTTAGATTAGAATTCCCCAACTGAAAACTCCAGAGATGTTGGAACTTGAATGCTCTCGGAATTCCTAGACAGCATTCCCAAACAGCTCTGTTCTGACAGGAGCTGTCATTAGCCCAAATAAGATTGAACATCCGTCTATTTAAGAGATGTGCCTGATAAAAAAAGAGGGCTGTTTCCTTCAGCTGTTTGTAGACTTTCTAGAGAGGGCAAACTTCACTGAGTGCAGGACCGACATAGACTTGCAGGCTGATCCTGTCTTGTTTGCATTTCTAATATTGTTGGTATAGTCGCAGGTATGAAAATTCATAATGGGCACTATTATTTAGAATAGGATATCCAGGGAACGCTCACCTGTTTTCCCCAACCTGAAATTATTTAGACTACCCAAGCATTGTTTTCTGAATGGCTCACTATCACAAAATAGCAAAACACAATGTTAAAAGTTAAAAACCATAAAATAGCAAGAAGGGCTGTGTTAAAAATGGTTTGCTGAAAAATAAAACTAGGTCGTAACATAACTACATGCACATGATATGAAAAATAGTAGGTGACAATTAAAAATATAATGTTGATCGGGTGCTTCTGATGCAGTGTTCCCTGGGAATTGTCATTTCCAGCATGACCATGACAGGAAACTGGTTGGAAATCAAAAATGTAATTGAGAACAGGAAACAGTGCTGAGTGGGGAGGGACAACTATGTAATCGACAATTATTTCCTGTACTCTATCCCAAACGTTGCTTTAGGTTGCTCAGCACTGTCCATGCATAGGGCTTATACACACCGCTGCTTTGCCATGCCTTTCTCTTGTCCCAGAACCAGGGGGAAATCGTATCAGCATAAGTCGTGCAGCTCCCACAGCATACCTTTAGCATCCGTGTATGCTGGGATGATGCTTGTAAGGTCCAGGCACTCTGTCCAATTTTTTTCTCTTTTTTTCCAAAGAGGTGTCAACCTATCAACATATCAACCTCTAGGTGGCAGCAAAGAATTTGTCTCTTAACTGCAATTTAGCGGTCATTTGTGCAGCCAGTTGGTGTTCCATCATAAATGTTCTTCGGAGCTCAAGAAAGGGACTTTGGTGTGTGAGAAAAAAATGGTCAGCTATGGAGTATTCTCAGCTACAGCCACATAATTTTTTCAAAATGATTGTTGACCTGATGACCAGTCAACTTACATTAATTGATCTCTAGGTGGCGACCTTGTCTTTCTTGGCTCTCATCTAGTACTCATGTGGATTTGTGCAACCAACTTGCAACTGTTAGATAAATGATGTTGGAGAGCTGGCCTTTGAAATCACTTTGCTGGTTCTTGGGTCAAATCACAGCATAAGTACTACTCTGGTCATCCAAAAGGATAACCGAAGGAAATAATGTGGCTGTATTTTGAAGCCTTATCTATACCAGGTCATATTCTGCTGTACGATGAAATAAGCTTAAAAAAAAGTCTGTGAAGAGTCAGGGACTCCCCCAAAATAATGGCCATTGCTACATTGCTACAGAAGCACAAAAGTCAAGTCCAGCTGTATACATTGAGCCATAATTTTTAATCGATTTCAAGGCTCCACACTCTATGGTTGACCAACCCACTTAAAACAGAAAGGAACGACTGAAGCCAGCATTCTGGTGTCTCTCATAGCCCAAACTGCAAAACAGGTGCTCCGCTTGGGAGCCAAATGGAAGTGGGCAGTCTCACAGCACAACTGCTGGGCCAATTATAGCCAGGCAGATCACCACTTCCAAGCCACTTCCTCTATGTGCCACAGATCGTTGAGATGGGAGGTCATCTTCCATTTTCCTATGGAAAACACTGCTTTCATGCCAGAAAACCTTGGCCTACCTCAGTAGATGCCCACCTCCAAGATAGAAGCCCCATTAGGAGGACATGTCCTCAGTAAATGATGAGGAACATCTTCACAGTGTAGTAAGCAGGCCAGATGGTTGACTTCATAGTCAGGATTTCTGAAAGACATAACTGACACCAATGACCCAGACATCATCGTAGACATCTCTGTGTACTGGTTAGCAGCATACAACTGGGAATGGCTGGGTTTATGTTTAGTGCCAGTTTTACAGTCTTCCCACCCTGTAACAGAGGCTGTCAGTTCCTGACCCACTTCTTTTTCTTTCTTTCTTTACTCCAAGCCAGAGCAGAAAAATGTAAGAAAAACCCTACAGTGTCACAACTGAGAACTGTTTGGGGGCAGGGAGGGGGGACATACAGTAGATCCTGTCCGACTTCCAATCTCTTCTGCCCCTTTCCTGTAGCTGCACGAGGGGGAGATCAAAATACCCATGAAGATGGAGTGCCTAAAGGCCCCATTTTAACAGAGCACTTCTAGGGCCTCATCTTGATTTCAGGAGAGAAGATTAGTTAACACAATGGTCAGCAATTCCCATGTAGAGGTTGACTTGGGGAGATGTATATGCAGAATTGGCTGCTGGGTGTTGTAGTTTAGCAACATTTGGTGAGCCTCAATTTTCCCAGTGCTGGTCTAGGTCCTGCACAGCCATTTAAGAAGTAACACTGTAAGCTGTACAGTGCAGGTATCTTGGCCAAGTTGCTGATGTTTCTGGATCACATGCTTAAGTTTCTAAGTAGCTTCATATATATATACAATATTTAATATTTTTTAAATTGTAATTCAGGCACCAACAATTGGACCTGCAATATTTTCAGGTGTTCCCCAAGGCCACAGTGAAAATGCTGATGAGCTAAAATTTGACTTTCCAGTAAAACCTACTTTTCCACCATGTTGCTGAACCTGATAGGTTTGATGCAGATAGGTTTTTTGGATGGCTGCCATCAAGGAGAAATACAGTAGCTGAGTGTCAGCTTGGAAATCTTATAAACATTTTCCTGCATGATGCAGATGAGAAAAGAGAGGGGATCGTCAGCAAAGAACAAGGAAATCAGGTTAGTGGTTCTCAATACGGCAAAAATTTAAGGCTTGCTTTAAAAAGCTTCTGTAGGGTTTTACTCATCCCAGGATATTTGCTGTCAGAAGAAAAGACTCAGCAGTATTAATACACACATTAATATGTTTGAAAGCTGACAGAACTAGCAATTGACTCTTATTTCAGGACTGGTAACAGAACAATAACCTTTAATTTGCTTGATAGGAGCCAGCTAGCTTAGCTGGGTAATCTGCCTGGCCTATATAGTTCTGTTTCCCCCATGCTTGTTGCCCAGGTCTGCTGCCTTGGCTGAATGTGATCATGGCTGTGGCTAGGCCACATGGCTGCTGCATCAACCCTAACCAATGGCCAGCACTGCATGTCACAGACGCCACAAAGGCCTTTAGTGACAATGTTGTGTTGTAAGACTGCTAATATTAACATAGCACTAATGTTATCAATACAGAGAGCTGACCAAAGCCCCAGAAAAATATATATACAATAATAAAAAATTCTATTTCCCCCCAAGATAAAATATTACAGCAGCAGCACTGAAAACTAAGATGAACTAAAATCGGGGTGTAGCTCTAATTGGTGCTCTGAGATCCCACTGCTGATTTTAGATGGTAAAATAGCAAATTTGAGGCAGTATGATTTTTTCTTTTTCCTCTCCCCCCTTCCCCCCATTAAGGGTAGGAATGGGAACAAGAGATCTTTAGGAGTGAGAAGCAAACCACTTCCATTCTTTCTCTTCTTTCCCGCCTTTTTTATGTATAACTCAAGGCAGCAAACATACCTAATACTCCTGCCTCCCATTTTCCCCACAACAACAACCCTGTGAGGTGGGTTGGGCTGAGAGAAAGCGACTCACAGTCTCCTGGTTTCTAGGCCAGCACTTTAACCACTCCACCAAAGTGGCTCTCTATGCCTAAATCCCCCACAAGCAACCCCAAAACAGTTCACAAGGGGAAGGGAGTATCACAAAGTCAAGATAGTGGCCATGATTGTACAGTTGAAGCACTGCTCCTTTTTATGTGCATCGTGTGTGAGATACATTATTACTATTTGTTAGATTTATACCCCACCTTTATTTTGTGCAACTTAAGGTGGTATACATAATGCTCCCTTCTATTTTCCCCACCACAGCAATGTGGGGTGAGCTAGGCTGAGAGAGAGTGACTGATGAAAGTCACTCAGCTGGCTCTCATGCCTAAGGGAAGACTAGAACTTACAGTCTTCCAATTTCTAGTCCAGCACCTTAATCACCCCAACTGGCTCATGTAAAAAAAGGGGGGAGGCACCACCTTGGCTTTTTTGACTCCCCTCCAATGGATGCCCTTGGCAGTAGCAACATTAGTTGCTGGAATGAGGGTCCTACTTAGGGAACTGGGGGAGATGACCCAAGGACCAGAACATGGACCATCCTGCCAGGACACACAGCTCAATAATATGACCAAGAACATCTATGGAAGTTAGCAGTAAATGATGCTGATTTTGTTATTACAGAGGCTAAGTATTGCCTTAAAGTTTGTCAGAACATAAGAAGGATTGTGCTGGATCAGGTCAAAGACCTGCTCTGGCCTCCTCTTTCCACGGTGCATTTCAAGATGCCAAGGAGAAGCTCACAGGCAGGGCAGGAATGTAGTAGCTCCATCTCACTGTTCTCTGATGACCTGTGTTCAGTGCCTTTGAACATGCAGGCTCCCTCTATCCATCCTAGTCAAGAGTTATCCTCTACCGAAAATATGTTAAATCCCCTTTTAAAACTTAAACAAAGCTGATGATCGTGACCATATCTTATGTAAGGAAGTTCCATAAGATGTGTGCTACCCATTTTATTTCCTTTTACCTTCAAGAACATGTTCTCTATGACCCCTTCTATAATGAATGATGTTGTTTGGAACCAATTTGCTGTGCAGAAACACGGGCTACAGGAATGTAGAAATGACACGCTGATATCACCAAAGGGAGGTAACAAATGTTCAGCATTTTTTTTTTACCTGCATGGCGTGAGATTGGGTGTATGTGTAACCATTTGGAGGCAACATGTATTTATTTTCTTTTGATTCCCACCAAAACATTAGTGAGAAATACTGCCATTACTGTATAATTTAGCAGCCACCAAATATTTGTTAGTGGTAGAATCTGAGGAAATTCCAGGACAAGGTATAAAAATGGGAGTTCAGGCACCATATATAGACCATGGGTTGTCCACCCCATAGGCTTTCTCTTTCTGGAAGTCTTTAACAGAGGCTATATAGCAATTCCTTGGAATGCTTACAGTTTGGATTTCTCAAACTGAGCAAGGGAGCCAGACTCCATTGCCTCATGGTCCCTCCAGTTCCATCCATCTGTGAATTTGGTCCTTCCCCATTGAAAAGATGGTTCCTGAAAGGCCATTGGAGGCACCCAGAAGCCTTCAGATCTTTTTCTCCTACAGCCAAAGGCTTCCCTCCTGTCTCCTTCTCAGTCTCTCGGGAGAAAACTCATCAAGTGCAGATCTGGGTCATTCAGTTAAGACACTAAGAATTAAGCCGCTGAGACAGGGCAGCAGTCTTTACTACAGTCATTAACCAGCACAAGGAATTTAGTATTCAAATATCCAAAATATCCAAAACTAACTGGGACAGGGTTTTGCTCATCTGGGTGTAGATCTGCCATGAGTCACCATGATGGAACACTTTACTCTCAAACTGGATCAGCTGAGTTATCAGCCTTGCCCATCCCTTGCACACAGTAATCTGAAAGATTTCACCTAAGGCTGTGCTGTGGAAGCAATTTGTCACAGCGTTGTGTTCTTCCCCAACCCCCTAACCCCTTTCTTTCTGGCAATCTCAGTAGGAAAGATAAGTCTTTTCCTTAGAAAGCAGCTTGAGTTCTAAGCCTGAAGTGTTTTTTTTTTCTTGCAGAGAACATTCAGAAAACATGGGTTAAAATCTTTTGTAGCAGAAATCTCCGTACATGTATGTGCATAGGCATATATACCTGTCTACTATTTAAAAGAGCAGTGAATCTGACTGGGTTGCCCATAGTTTAGTTTAGAGTTTTATTTGAATTTGAATTTGGCCTGGGGGGGTATTGTTGTTAGTGGGGGCATGGGAAGAAAAGACACTTTCCTATGACTTTGAGCCGCTGAGCAGTTAGGTAATTTAAACTCTACCCTTTCTTAGGGGGAGGCTGTTTAGGGTCAAGGCATACTTAATTTATTTTGAAATTCACTTTTTCATTCAGGTTTCTGTCCCACTTCAGCTGCAATCAACTCTAAGCCAACGCTGATGCTTTTGGCGGTCTTTTCACTTCCACTTCTTCTTGGGTGATGCCTTAGGCTTCTACCCCAAAGACTCTCCATAAAGGCCCTACTGGCTTTGAACTCCTATGAATTATTAACCTTATTATGGCTTTAAAAAGCTTTGCTATCTTAAGATAGTACTCTTTACCATCAGATCACTGGTCTGTTTAGCTTCATACGGTGTTTTCTGATGCAATGGAATGCTCAACAGACTTTGGGAACACAGACAGGGAAGTAGGACAGTTAAGGGAGGAAACAGGGCTGTTATTCTTGAGTCCAGGGGAGAAGGAAAGTGCAAGAAAGAGTCTCAGAGTAACTTCAGCTTGATTATACCAGGTTCAAATTGTGTGGGAGAATCACTTTGATAGGCTTTCAAGATTATGAATGTACCCGCCTTCCTACTAAACTGAATATTCACAGAGGGAGGACAGGATAGTCGCAACTGCATAACAGAGAAGCTATATTACAAGAGAAGATCCCCGGGCAAATACAGGTGGTGGAAATCCCTCTCCCCTGGGATATAAATCTGAAAAATAGATCAGTGTTTGCTAACCAGGTACCTTCCAGATGAGCTGGGAATGCATCTCCCAGAATTCCAGCCAGCACAGCCATTGTTGTCTGGACACATCTGGATGGTGCCAGGTTGGGGAAAGCATGATACTGGGTTATTGAACAAACAGCATGGCTGGTGTGAGTCAGATTCTTACATTCAAATCCTTTAAATTGGGAAATAAGCTGTCGTTGAGTCATTAAGGACCATAATTCAATTATAGAGCGAATGGTTTGCTCAGTGAAGATCTCAGATTCAATCCCCATATCCTTTTCTGTTTTCTTATTTAAACAGTACCAATGGTACCAATGTAATTCAATACTTATTTCAATCTAAACTATTCAAACAGGCTATATCCTAAAAGAAAACTAATCAGTAAAACTAGATAAAGGGGGGAAAGAGAAAAAAACAAGGAAAGACGTTTTACACACCAAAGAAGAACAGCAATATAATGATACAGAACAATAAGCATTTCTTTACTTATCAAATGTACCAACAATAATAAAATCTTATATATGTAAATTATTAGAGTGGATTTTTGAACAACAAACTGAGACCATACAGAATTATATTTTCTTATCTTACCCCTCCATATCCCTATAGTCTCTTGTTCAAAGGATCGGATAACAAATAATGAGAAAGTGAGAGATTTCTGCTGAAACCTTAGTCATAGAATGATAGAATTGTGCAGCTGGAAGGGGCCACAAGAATAATCCAATCTAATTCTCTGTATTTTATGAGAAAAACGATCAGACCATTCTTGAGAGGTATATTTAAACTTACAGTAACTGCAATTTAGAGCAATCATTTGTGACCCTGGTTTCTCTGGCAATGGAAACCAGTTCCTAACCATCTTCCTATAACACCCCTTTACATCCTGGAACAATGATATGATGTCTCCCCTTGATGAGGGGCGTAAGACAATTTTCTTGGGGAGGGATGTAGAAATACATTAAGTAAATAGGAGAGATGTATGTGATATTTGATATCTGATCTGCTGTTACTGTTTCATATATATGGATCATCACTTGAGGTTGCAGCTAACAAGTGAACAGGTCTGTACAGATGTTAATGCAACACATACATACCCAGAGAAGTCCACTCAAAAGAATATTGCACTTATCCTGGTCCAAGTGTAAAGTAATTGTTAGGTACAGCAGTGCTTTGTTGCATGCTTTTCTGTTTTAAACTGAGCCAATAAGTTGAACTCACCCTTGAGGTTCAAAAATACTTGAGGTCTATAACTGAATATCTTACAGTATTCCCATTAACTGTACTCCTTTGAGCTTTATGGACTCTTATATTCAATCACATACATAGTTCCTTACCTTTTAGAAAGAAAGCAATTTCACAAACAATATAATTTAAGGTGAGTAATTTTACCAAGTTTGAGATTCCCTGGAATATTGGCAAACACAAGGTGGAGGAGATGCAAAGACAAAGTGGAGCCCGACCAGAGGTAGCTCAGGTTGAAGAAGATACATGTGGACTGCCCCCTGGAGGGGAAGGACAGTCTTATCTGATCCCATACTCTGTGGTCCATCTTTTTGCCAAAGCCTCTACTTAGACAAGCAACTTCTTGCGCAAGAAGTTCCCAACAGGCTGCATTTCCACATCCTAGGCAGGTATGCACGCACTCACTCTCTGACTCCAAGGTGAATCATCAACTCCTTTTAAGGAGAGGCCGCATGAAAGGGAGTGGGGGAAGGGTTCATTGAGAACTGCTTCACCACGCCTTGTTCTTCCTTCAGGCTGAGACGCCAAGCCAAAAGCTGATCCCAGCAGCTAAACTCGGCAGAGATTCTGACAGCTTTTCAAGCAGCTGCCCGATTCCTCTCCAAACCGGCCTCCTTGCCCAGCACTCCCTGTCACTGCCTTCACAATGGCCAGGAATCACCAAGTACAGAAAGCCAAGCTGGCTGAACAGGCTGAGCGTTATGAGGATATGGCTGATTTCATGAAGGCAGTAGTAGAGGATGGGGCCGAACTCTCGAACGAGGAACGCAATCTGCTCTCAGTTGCCTACAAGAACGTGGTTGGCTGTCAGAGATCTGCATGGCGGGTCATCTCCAGCATTGAGCACAAGACAGAGGAAGGAGATGACAAAGCTCAGCTGGTCAATGAATATCGGGAGAAGATTGAGAAAGAGCTGAAGAGTGTCTGCAATGTGGTCTTGGGGCTCTTAGACAAGCATCTCATTCAAAAAGCTAGTGACCCAGAGAGCAAAGTCTTCTACTTAAAGATGAAAGGTGACTACTTCCGCTACCTGGCTGAGGTGGCCACTGGGGATGACCGTAAGCAGATAATTGACAATGCCCGAAAAGCTTATCAAGAGGCGATGGACATCAGCAAGAAGGAGATGCAACCCACAAATCCTATCCGCCTGGGCCTTGCTCTTAACTTCTCTGTGTTCCACTATGAAATTGCCAATGCCCCAGAAGAGGCCATCAAACTGGCCAAGACCACCTTTGATGAGGCCATGGGTGACCTTCATACGCTCAGTGAAGACTCCTACAAAGATAGCACTCTCATCATGCAGCTTCTCAGGGACAATCTCACATTATGGACAGCAGAGTGCTCAGGAGAAGAAGGTGGAGAAGCGGGTGAAGAACCAAAGAACTGAACTTTTTAGACAGTAGAATGATGGTAACTCCACATCTCCCTCTTTTGTTCTTTTCCAACACATGGTATTTTTATAAGATGCATCTCCAGCTCCTGAAAGTTTCAATGGGATTTTGACAGCAAAAGGGGATGGATTCATACTGGACTTAAGCATTTATCCTCTTGTCCTCATGTGACAGCTTTGGGATTACCTTTGTCCCTGGGCCCCTTTCTTCCTGGTATGTGACACCCGCTAGACTCACCGTAGCCTGGAACTCCTTGCTTGGGTTTTTTAAAAATAAACTCTTGTGTTTGGTACAGCACCTTGTCAACACAAGTGTTCTCCTGATTTGGGAGGGAGGACTGTTACATCTTATATATATATATATATATGTATGTATGTACGTAATTTGTATGTTTAACTGTGAACAAAACTGAAACCCAAAAGCTTAAACATTATTTTGTATGGCAAAGATACCAAAATGGTAGCTGAACCAAGTTAAACAAGAGTAGTTGGTTGCCTTTGCTTTCTCGAGTGCTTTTATTTTGCAGGGGTTTTCTCACTCAGGGCAAGAAGTTGGAAATAGAGCCTTTGTGTGAATGTGGGAGGGAGGATTTCTTCTAAGGGGTTAAAGCTAGCAATCTCAAGAGGTCCTCTTGTTACTGTGGTGTTACTGTGGTGGTTTGCTGCAATGCTCTTCCCCAATAAAAGTTCACTTTTATGCCTGCCTTTTGTAGTTCTGGTCTTCAGTTTCATATCTGGTTGTTTCCAGGAAAGGGAGAATGTGGCATCTAGAGCCACATTCAGAGGTAGGAACACAAGCCTAAGCAAAGAGTATGGTGAGCAGGTTGATGCATGTTAGACAGCTTCCCTGTTCTTCTAAAATCCAAGGTTCTCCTGCAGCTTTGGGGGTGGAGGTGGGGGCACAGTATGCCTGAAGCAAGAGGAGCATTGTGTAGGCTTCATCAATGAAAGGAAGGGTGGAGTTGCAGAGCGGCCCTGAGGAATGGCTTTAGGGATAGGAATGTTTTGATCTGGGTGGGAAAGGATGGATGCCTCTTCTCCAGGGGGAAGGCACATGCTTGTATTTTCCTGGACCACAAATACTTCTCCCTTTTTCAGGAGGCACAACATGGAACAAATCCCACTGATGGCTGCTTTTTTTTTTGATGGGGTGTGTTCAATTTCTTTTTTTTACATCCTACCCTGATGCATGTACAGATCAACCCTTTGTACTACAAAATATTGGGGCGGTGTATGTCTGTGTGTGTTCTTTGGCTCATGTTTGGTCTCTTTCAGACACCAGGAAAGCCTACTGGTCTCCTTCAAAGAAAGTGAGAGCATGACTAAGAATGTAATTAGTTTTCTTCTTGGTTGTTCAGAAAACAAAAAGTGTCAGAAACAGCTATAGCCCTCTTGCGTAATTTCCTAGCATTTCCAGGTGGGTCTCAAGATCTATCTGAGACCTTGAAGAACATCAACCATTCAAGCACAGGGAAAGGTGAATCAGTGGCCTTTGTGGCTTCATATGTTCCTAGCTGGCGGGCTATGGTAGGGCACATAGTTTGCATGCAAAAAATCCCATTTTCTGTCCTTGCATCTCTGGGTAGAGCTGGGAATAATTCCTCTCTCAGTCCCTGGTGAATCAGCCAATGAAGAGTTGTTTTTTTTTTAAATATTGCCTAAGCTTAGCCAGAAATCACACAAGGATGAAGATACAACAAGCAAGATAAAAAATATAAAGCATAATAATAGCATTATGAAGAGGAACTTTCTTATCCCTAGGAGTCATTGATCTAGGTGGAGAAACAGATTTAGTTTAAGACAGCCTCCTGTTTTAAGATGATCGTAATGGACCAACTGCTTTTAAGGGAAGCTTTATATTTCATTGTGGAAGAATTCTTGGAGACTATTATTCCACAACACGTACAAATTATCAAGGCTAGTTTTAGAGTGGTGAAGTAGCCTCACAGAATAGCTGGAAAGAATGGAGGGAAGTGTAGCATGTGGGAAGGAGACATCCAAGCAGCAGGGAGGTGGGATTAGGTGGAGTTCCACTCATGGGGAATGAGCCACCCCATAGCTCTATCTCTGCAATATTTCTCTGAGAACAGAAATCGGGCTAGAAGTTAATTAGCTCAGCTACAGAAGACCTTCAGATGCTCAAGAGCCTGTGAGAGCACACAGGGCCAATCCTAGATCAGTACTGCAACCTTAGACAAGCTGGAAGAAACTGCATTACCTCTATCATAGGGCAAGGATTTATTTTTCTCAGATTTGCAAGAGAAGCTTCTAGAATGTTAGACTTCTCGATCTTTTCCCTTTTCTTTACACAGTTGCTTTATACAACACACACAGACACAGACAATAGATTGGCAGCTTCGGGTTGTGTGAAACTGGAAAGGGTGTGTCTCACTTCAGGCAGTTAACAGCTGGGACATTTGGTCTTGGCATCTCAGGATTACATGCAAAAGTTCCCAAGTCTACTCCCTAACATCTCCAGGCATTGCTGAGAGACTTCTGTCTGAAACCCTTAAAAGACTGTGAACCATTTTGAATTAGATGAACCAATGGCCTGGCCTGATATAAGAAAACATTCTATGTTCTGGTGTTCTTCTGGCAGGTTGGGGAAGATGTGTGCCTGCTGTACTATTGAAAGCAACAAAGAAGGCAGGACATGTGCTTGAGGATAGGAGAAAGGAGATTGTGTGGGTCCTAGCAAGGAGTCCAGATAGGATAAAATATGGCATGTGTGTTTGAGTAGCATGCACATGGATCTCTTTATATGACCCTCGTAACTGAAAAGTTGGCTCACTCTTGTTCTAGAACTTGGGAAACCTGGGGTTTAATGGGCACACATGTGCCAGGGAGATCTTCTGCACAAGCCCTACCAAAATGAAAAGGGGCTGGACAACAGCATGGCATTCTCAGATGATCCTTCCCCTGTTTCATCTCTCCCACTCTTCTGATCTCCGTAGAACCACACATTCACTGCCCAGCTTCTCTACCTCTGAATTTCTGGAATTCACCCTCACATATGTGCTATCCATTCACATTTTGGAAGTATCCAAGTATCTAAATACTAAGGCAGAACTATCTCAGCCTTTTTCAAAAGAAGTTGTTGGAGGAGCTGATGCAATAGTTCAATAATCTCCCCACCCCACCTCCCAACCATCTCATGGCTGATTGAAACAAAGAATGCTCACCAAAGATGCTTAATTGCCCCAGGGAAATGAGTAGGGAGTTTCACAAGGATGCAATTGCTGACTCAGTGCAATAACTCTCATTCATGTGGGCCCTGTTATTCCATTGCAAGGCTCTGGTTGGGCTGAATACAACGTATGGACAAGATAAACGACCATTGATGTTGCAGTTGAATCAGTCATAACTCATTGGTGCAGGAGAGGGATCTGAAGGAATCTACAAACACTGTTGGTGTATAGGATGCACAATCCACTTATTCATCTAAATATTATCCTTAATGCTCTGGGTGGAGTCCTGCTAGTCCTCCTCCTAAAGTCAACCTCTTCTCAATTTAATGAGGCAGGTCTTGAGTTTATTCATAAACCAGGAGAGCAGAGCATAAAATGAGAGAGATTGCTGAGGGGCTGCCCTACAGATACAGATCCAACTTCAGTTTTCTCAACTGCTGGACATTGAAACAATGTTCTTATCTGGCTTCTGCTTGCCTTGTACAACTACAAAGATTAAAACAATGTCCCTGTCCCATGCTGTGTCAGATAAGATAAGCTTCATCCGCTATCATCATCTTTCCCTTTCTCCCTGTGTCAGCTGGTTTACACATGGTTCTAAGCCAGCTATGGGTTCCTTGAATGGGCAGGAATTACTCTTTGAGGCATGGGAAGGGTAACAGTTGGCAAGTAGGGAGGCAGAGTGAGCAGGACTCAGTCTGCACTGGAGCAGATTTTCCATTTCTTCCCCTTGGCTGTGGGAGCAGTTTGGTTTCATTCCAGAGATGTCTGCAGGGTATGGTCCACAAAGTCAAGGGCAGCTGTTGGGCAAAGTCAAGAGGGCAGCTGTTGGGGCGATCAAAGTTCTGCCTGCTTTTTTACATGTGGTGCATGCTCACAAAACAAGTGGTGCTCCAATTGCACTGTTGGGGCCACCATCTTGACTTTTTGGACCATACCCTGAAGATGTCCCTGTGAACTGGAGAGAGAAAAAGAAAACAGGTCTATATTGCTTTCAGCAAGGTCAGCCAGAGAAACTGCTTGGAGTGATGCTTGCAGTGTATATTATCAGAGAGGGATACTGGTTAAGATGGTGTGCTAGAACTGGGCAGACAGTTCCACTCTGTTGGGCCGCTGTTGCTTGCATAAAGTGAAGGTACAGCCTTATGTTAGCTACGCTGAGCTCTCAGAGGAAAGGTGAAATTCAAATCTAACAATTTTTTTTAAATTATACCCGCTTTGGGGTATATTGTTAATGAAAAGAATTCAATTTCTTTAAATTAAACAAATTTTCTCCCTAGCCCTGAGTCCATGCTTAACAGCAGCCTGCAAAGAAGAAATTTAGCAGGCAAATTCTACTCCCTCCTCTACCGCCTACTTCTATACAAGGAAAAATTTCAGCTGCTAAAATTCTGTTTGGCTAAAGGGTTGCTACTACTAAAAAAAAAAAGGTACACTTGTATCATTACAGAACAGTCAGAACACAGATTTATCCTTACATTTATATTTCTTACGTTTATAGTCTGTTATATGTTATTTTATATTTAATTATGTGTACGTTTTTATTCTTTGCTACCCAGTGGAGTGTTAGAAAGAAATCATATAAATGGGCTTGGGATGTTATTGACAGTCTCCATCAGCAGAATAGCTCTTCAGAAACTGGAAAGAAAGGGATCCAGCTTGCTTTGGAGGGAGAAATTGGTGAAAAAACAGTCCAGTTCAGAAATACACTGGACTGGGCTGGGAGGTACAAAGGAGAAAAATCCCCCCAAGTGCTTCCCTATGGGAGAGAGAATTGGGCAACGGCTGGAAAGTTGCTGACTTCTCCATTGTAAGTGGTTGTTTCTAGTCACATGACCCAGAGCAGAGCTGTTATTACAGGTTGGACAGAACTGCAGAATTTGTTCTCCTTACCTGGAATTCTTTCCCATCATTCCTCTTAGTGAGCAGTTGGGTACAACATGACCAGCACACTTCTGTGTATAATCCATAATTAAGTGAGATAGAGGTCCACTATTTTGTCTTGCCATTTCAAAGAAAATTGTGGATTGACATCTTGAAATAACCAAACTGAAATCATTAGATGGGAGGAATTCTTGCTAGATGTTAGGGCCAACCCTCTCGTTAGGCACAATGAGATGGCTGCCTGGGGCGGGGGGCAAATTCTGGAAGTTTGTGGTGGCTACAAATGCTTTTTAACTGTTCCTCTCCATGTGATCCTAAAGTAGCTGAACTCGTTTGCTGGCTGAATTGTGATGGAAGACACCAAGCCAGGGTCAACACTGAGATCCAGTCACTTCCTGTATGTGGACTGGAGAAGTGCATCACCTTGTCCTTTGCTTCAGACAATGAAACTGCTGTTAGCTGTTGAAGCCACAGGTACTTCAGTCAGGGATTAAAAAATGACATCCACGTGAACTAGCTGGCCTCTAACAGACTTGAAGATACATCCCGAACAGGGTGAATGGAACAAAAACCAGGTAGATTAATGCAGTTCCAAGCAAAAGCTGAAGCCTTGAGGCTCAGGAAAGACACTTGAATCAAAAAATTTAGCACATACCAAAATGGGTCCACACCCACTTTCTCCATTTTCCTGGGGAAAGGGATCGCTGAACACCTTCTGAACTGGCCCATTTCCCATTTAATTTCTCTTAAAACTTGGGTGGAGCTCAACAGTCTCAACTGCGTTGGGATTTCTCACGAGTTTCAACTTGACCAATTAATTGGAGCAAAATCCAGTCATACACCTGGGGCTACAAACTCGTCTCAGCCAGCAAGAGAGGGAGGTGTGCCTAGCTACAGAGGGAGGCATGAGGTTGCAGCAAAAAAAAAAATAAAAAAAAATGGGGTGGGGATTATGGAAATGGTTCTCTGGCTTTAATTTCCTCCATTGCTTCCATGCCAGCCTCCCATCCTGCTCTGCCTATTCTCTTCAGTTCATTCACATGGCAAGACTTTTCAGTGTTCTATCCAGGATGGATTTTGGGCATCTGGTGTCAAAATACCACACCCAATTCTTCACTAAATTAACCCAATTCTCTGCCAATGAAAATATTAATTTGGCAGTCTGTTTAGAATATGAATATTTTATAAGCCTTTAAAAAATTTTGCAGAATCTATGATGCAAACAATGTTAAACGATTATTTAACTTACTGTTTGACTGCTGCTACTGGTAGCAATAGAGAGGGACCAGGAACTGTGTGGAAAAGACACTATCTACGGAGAAATCTTCCTCAGTTATCCCTCTGCCTTTGTGAAATCTCAGGATTATAAGCAGTATGCTTTTAAAAAACCAGGGCTACAAACTTGTCTTTTTGAAAGAAGTAAATTTGAGCTCATTGATGGGCTGGAGTTTGCATCAAATATCACATTCTTAGTTTGAGACAATGTATGGGATCTGCAATGTATGGTTCAAGACAATGTCATCTGCAATGTCTTAGCTCAAGACAATGTATGGGATCTGCAATGCCTACAGTATTTGCTTCTGATCATTTCATCTCTTTCAAGTTGCCAAATTGACATTTTCTAACATCTCTAGGATTTCTGTATTATTATTTTATTTTATTTATTAATTGAATTGAATTGAATTATTTCATTTTATTCTTTTCTTTTCTTTTAGTCTTTCCTTGTTTTCTTTTCAAGTTGGGCTCTCACAATTGTGGCAGTTTATTGGCAGAGCCAATATTGTTAATGCAGACAATCCCAAGTTTAATTTGTAACATACCCCCAGTTTTAATTTAATGAAGGCTCAGTAAATTATTATTAATAATAATAATAATATAAAAATAGACCTACCTGAACCACAGATCTGCTGCACCACTCCCAGATGCAGACATAGTTAAATCTGGTAAAAGACAGCTTTACAAGGCTTTCCCCTATTTTGGAGCAGAAATGCAAAACTGGGACTTACAGGCTGTATGCAGCAGCACCTCTTTTGAGACACCCCCCCCCCCCTCAAAGTCCCATTTGGTTAATATTTGTATTTGGGGGAGCTCGGGGGATTTTAAGGACAAGATGTGTGTCCTAAGCCTTGCCGAGACATCACTTAGTACTTCATATCCTGACTCAAACTAAGAAAGAAAGATCCAATTTTTTTTCCACTAACAAAATAGTAAATGAGATTCTTTTGCCCAGCCTTTTTGTTTTCATCAGAACCTGACAGACCTTTTCCTCTTTCATATTATTTGGAAACTGCCCTCCCATGTGGGGCTTTCAAGCCAATGTAAATGATTTTCTGTTCCCTTGCACTACCCCAGAAGGCTTGTGCTGCTGGGCTGGCATTCAATTTTCCCTGCCCTCAGAAAATCATTGTTGCCACACTTGATGGCTCTAGTGCATAAGAATGACCAGTGCATTATGTCCAGAAGGCTGCTTCCTGGTAGAAGTATGTTAGTGCTTTGGGCAGCTCAGCCCTTTCCTAGCCTGTGAAAAAGGTAATATGGGAGACATCACCCCCTGGTACACCCTTGATTAGGAATTATGGGAACTGAATTCCCAGACCCAGGAGGGTGTCAGGATGGGGAAAGCTAGACTGGACTCATTTATTTCGCTTGGTGCTCTTTCCTTGTTTCAGAACCAGTCTGTGGGATAGGAAGGGGTGAGGCACCCAAGGCTTTAGATGTGATATGGGTAGATCTGGATTACTGATACAGCTGCTGTAGTTTACTCAGAGTGTGCAAGCCCAAGAGAGCCTGTAATTTGATGGGAAGAAGGTAGGGTGGATGCCATCTGGGCCAGTGTGGGGCTCAGCAGCTGCCGAATTAGCATCAGTGCCATATTCCTTGGCACAAATGAACCACAACTGAATACTGGACAGAAAGAACGTGTTTGTGGTGCAGCGGGACTCCAGGTTTCTGCATCCCGGTGGACCAAATACTTTTCCGTTGCGGAATGTTCTCACACCAGGGAGCATCTTTGATTCCAAGCGTGCAGGTTTAGAGAGTGACTGACAGGAATTCAACAGCTAGGGAGGCTTGCAGTTAGTTTGTTCCTGCCTTATGGACATGGATAAGTCCTCCAGATGTATTGCAGTTTGTAGCAGCTGCAACCAGCATAGATAATGGATGATGTCTTTATCTTGTCCCCAGCCAATGAGCTTACACAGCTGTAAGATTTCCTGAGTTGCACTGATATTACAGTCGTGTTTTCCCCTTGATTCTGACCTCATCCCAAGCCAGTCTCAAAGGGAGTAAAATCTGTTTGGTTTGCCACCTATGATCCAGGGAGGAAGTCAGGGGACTGGCAGCAATTGGGAACAGAGGCGGGACAGGGATTGGCAATGCAGACGGCCAATGCTGGTATCGTTTTCTGCTAAATTCCTTGAGGAAAGGAATTTAGAGCTGACCTTGGGGATAAGGAAGGAAGGAAGGAATGAGCTGTTAAGGGGGGACTGGCAGCAAAGATTATTTAGTCTTGAGAAGGAGTGAAGTGTGGCAAAGAAACTTGGAACAATTCCACCTTGATTTTCTTTGGCAGAAGATGGGGCAGAGAGAAAATCAAACGGGCTTTCAAGATTCTGTTATTCTATCAGACATCAAGAAACAACATTCCTGGAATCCCTGCTGTGCCTGTTTCTTGACCTTGCCTACCTTGAAGGGCTAACAGACACTCAACTCAGCTCTGGGATAAATCTTTTTATAGAGAAAGAGGGCAGAGATTGTACCGCAGGTGGTTCCATGGCTTGGTCCTAGTCTATGCTAGAACTCTTCGAAGATGACCGTCCCATGCGCTGTGGAACATCCTGCAAGCGGTGCAAGAATATGTGGGTGTGTTGGAAGAGGGCAAGTGCAGACTCGCGTTCTCTTCCAACCAGGCAGGGAGGCATCCTGGCACTGAGAGATCCTGGGAAAGCAACCAAACCAGGCCCAGACAATTAGGTTGCATGGCTGCAGGCAGCAGGAATGGGAGTGGAGGTTGGAGAACGCACACTGCCTTCTGTTTGGTCAAGACGCTATGAAGAATCAGAGAGGCAACTGTGCTTTCCTCTGCAGTTTCCCCACATTTCAAGCTTCATCCGCAGAGGACCCTCCTTATTTCTACCTAGGCACTGCATTCGGCTGCAAGGTGACTGCTGCTTCCTTCCATGCCATGTGTCAACCTTGGCCAGGTGTGCCATAGTCGGGTTTCCTTGGCAAGCATTTCAAAGAGCAGTGCAGCGTCATCCCTGACTTCTACATTTTTTCAGCGGGTGATCCCATTATGCTTTTCCAGCCCAAGCAATGGGTGGTACCTGTCCCAGCCCTTAGTTCTGCTTTACAACAGCCCTTTGAAATTGCTCTGGCCAAGAGACCTACCCCCAAAAGGCCCACAGAGCAGCCAGATCCAGGAACAGGGAGGGCTTGGGGCCTAATTCACAGGATCCTGGCAGGGAAACAGACAGGAGACAGCAGTCCTGGGGATTCTGAGCAGGAACAGAGACTGCTTCCAGACACAGGGCCCGGAGGGCAAAAGATGCTTTCTTTTTCCTCTTGACTTCTTCTGAACAGATTCTCTGCAGTAACAACAGAATGAACAGATGCTTCCAGGTCATCAACAATTCTCCTCCCAATGGTTGGGGAGCCTCATGTTTGAGAAGCAACGGCAAAGATTTCTTTTTTAAAGGCATTTAAGTCAAACCCCTGATTTTTCACTTTGGCAAAATCATTGTGGTAGAACCAGTGATGGTAATCAGCAAGTCTGAATCGCTATCTCTTGGGAAAATCGGGAGCTGTCTTAATGCCGGTTTGGGCTGCTCACTGTTGTTTCACAGGTCTCTGGCAAGGAAGGATGTTTCCTGTCTGTTGGAGGCACTGAGGATCAGGTCTTGGACTTTCAGGTGCTGTCTGCAGGGAAATGGGGGCTAATAAAGAAGCAACTGGCAGCAATTCTTTTCTACCTTGTAGGACCAGGGACTGAATCTGAGGACCTTTTCCCGCTGTATAATTGAACAGTGCCCTTTCCTGCAGTAGGTGGCAGCCCCATGTCTTTTATTTGTGAATGATGCATGACTTGTGGGAGTCATGATGTCTGTTATGAGTGCTCCAGAAAATGAAGGGCATCTATGGCACAGCTATGGAGGTCCCCAGCAGATACCCATATCTTGTTTATTCGTTCGGTCACTTCCAACTCTTCGTGACTTCATGGACCAGCCCATGCCAGAGCTTCCTGTCGGTCATTGTCATCCCCCCTCAGCTCCCCCAAGGATACCCATATCTAGCATGTGGTTAATGGAAACAGGACATGAATTTAAGAGTAGGGCTAGAGGATTTCCTATAACTCAGACACATCTTATGTCAGCTGAGACAATGAATTTGCTCACAAGGTGTCTCATTACCACAGTTCAGGAGACTTAATCTGATTCTTCCTGGGTCTGTCTGTTAAAGTGTTTGAGATCCGCCACCCGAAACTGATTTGTCAAGTAGCACAGTCTTCTTTGCTCCAGCATCCTTGAAGATGCTCACACTCAGCCAATTGTTCCTTCTTTTTTGCCAGCACTCCCAGTCCACAATCACATCCATATTGGAAGAATGACCTCAGCGCCGTGCGCCGGATTGCTGAGCTGTCTTTTCAATGATGTAAGTGGAGAGACACTTTTAGCATTTTTCTGCAACTGACTCTCATGGGAGCACACCCTGGTCTCTGTCTGATGTAATGTCATGGGAGGCAGGGCCACATGAGTCCAAACCTGCTCACCCTGTTTGCTACACTCAGGGCACAGCTCATCCTCATCTCCTTCCTGGGGTTGTCAATGGAACCTGAAGGTCACAACTTCACCCATTAGGTCCCCTGCTTTCAGAGGTGGTCCCACCCCTCTTTGTGGAATCTGGACTGGCAAGTGAAGCCATCTTGACAGCTTTCACTCATCTCTGTGGTTTGATTTGACCAGAGTTATTCAGAACTGTCCAATGGTTAGGCTAGTATGCCGTGACCTCAGTCAAAGGTGCAAGAATAGGTGGGTCAATTTCCCCTATAGAAAATGCAGTGGTGCAGCTAAGTGATTGAATTTAGGACTGTGGATAGGTAGGTCTACTTATGTCCTATATAGTGCTTTGAAATTTCTTAAGATACTCAAGTTAATTTTGCTTCATGGAGGCTCTGCACTTCCACTCCAAAGTCCTGCTGTAATGACACCCATAAGAAAATGTAAAAGCTGTCCACTGTCTGTGCACGAAATGCGATGGCGCATCCTGAGACTGAGAGTCAGGGATGGAAGATTTAATCAACTAGCCACTTAAGCACTATCATGAGCCACGCTTGGTAGCTGCACTTATAACAGCAGGTAAAGCAGTATATGGTCTATGAAAGCGAAGGGACAACAGGATTTGGTGGGTGTAAGAAAAACTGCTCGGCCAGGGATATTTGAAAGAGGATCGAGGATTTAGGATGGTCAGTTATATTCATCCCAGACTTTAGTTTACTATTAATTTCTCCATATACCATTTGGCTTGGCATGATTAATTTTTGATAAACCAATAGCTAGGAGGAATGGGGAAAGCTGGATCAATATTGTGAAGTAGAGAGGGGGAGGATTATGCCTCCACTGAACTGCCGGTAGTAATTCTATCCCACATCTTATTTGCTATTTTTGGCCCTTGCACTATGACTGTTCATTTATGTTAAATCATGGTGTATTCATGCTTCACTGAATATGCCACAATTAGCACAATATGCGGCCCCAGCCTGTCAATAGTTAGACTCATAATTGTGAGAGAAACTGATGCTTAAAGGATTTGAATACCAGCCTTCCCCAGCTTGGTGTCCTTTAATGTGTTGGAGTATGGCTCCCATCATTTATTTATTTATTTTATTTTCTATCCTGCCTTTATTATTATTTTTTATAAATAACTCAAGGCAGTGAACAGACCTAATACTCCTCCCCCCTATTTTCCCCACAACAACAACCTTGTGAGGTGGGTTGGGCTGAGAGAGAGTGACTGGCCCAAGGTCACCCAGCCGGCTTTCCTGCCTAAGGCGGGACTAGAACTCTCAATCTCCTGGTTTCTAGCCCGTTGCCTTAACCTCTAGACCAGACTGGCTCTCATTCTCAACCCATGTGACTAGCTTATCTGGAAAACAATGAATTGCAGAAAACATCTTTAGAACAATTGATGTTCCTTCTATATGAAACATTTAATTAACAGATTTATTTCAGCTAGTTGATTAATGTAACTGACACCCCAATAGCGGTTAAGCAATTCAGATTTCTTTAATCTGGCAACAGCCATCAAGAGTGTACTATATGATCTCTATGCAGGTTTCAAAAGGCTCATTTTACATGCTATATATTTGAAGCGCATCTCAAAATATTGCATTCTTCCTGAGAAAATCAGAATGTTTAGAATTCCATTCAGATTTTTTGATGTAAGCCACCCAAAGTCATTTGGGGGTTGGGCAGCCTCAAAATCTCAGAAATAAATAAATAAATAAATAAGAAATAAATACGTTTTTGAAAGTTGCTTCTGATACACCAGAATCTGGGGAGCATCCAATCCAAATTCTGTTGGCCTCGTATTGTGAAAGATTCTAGTAAATCCCACTCTAGGCTTACTTGTAGTAAAAATAAATAAATAAATAAATGAATAAATGAAATTAAATGAAAACCATTCTTTGCCCCAAAGGCTTGGTCAATTTCTGGGTTTTTGATTTTTTTCATAAGAACAAACTTGATTTCTAATCTTTGGGAGCACATAGATGCGGTTGAGTGTGTGGTTCCTGTGAGTTCTCAGTCTTGTCCACCCTGATGGATAACTCTGTGGAAATGGCACTTGGGGGGCGGGCAGCCACAGACCACAGCCCCCCTGTTCTGCAGTGCTGCTTTCTTTTCCAAACAGGAGTGGCCACTTTAAGCCTGCTTTTCGAAAAGTGCACTTTAATGTCAATATGTACAGTACATGAAATTAAAGTGTACAGGTGTAATAGGTGGGCTCAGAAATGCATTTGAAAATGCCAAAAAATTGGAAGCAAAGAAAATGAAGCAGTCAAAATGCCTAACTCCTGCGACTTCTCTCAGGGTTTAAGAAACATCAAGGGTGTTTGTATCAAAAAAAATCACCCGAGAAATGTCTCTGTGAAACACAGACGGCTCTGGGCCCTCTAGAAACTTTTGAAGACTGAAGTGTTTTGGAGGGCTTTGGGGAAATTAGTGCCACCACTGTGCCTGTTTTTTTTCTGGTAGTTTTGTATTTTCTTGGTTTTTATATTTTGACTATGCTTTGTTGGTTTACCGCTTTAATGCTGGCAATACCCAGCTGCAATGTGCAGATTAGCAGGTGGTATCTTTGATTTATTTAACAGAGTCACAGCAGCCCTTTCTGGCTGGGGAACTTGCAGGCTGAGAGCATGTTCCTTTTTTCAGATGTGAAAAATACATTTGCACAGCGGCAAAGCTAAGAGACTTCACAGGGTTAACAGGGAGTAGCATGGAGCCGGCTTGCCAAATTTTGAAAGAGAAAGAGAAAGGAAAGGAAAGGAAAGGAAAGGAAAGGAAAGGAAAGGAAAGGAAAGGAAAGGAAAAGAAAAAAAAGAAAAGAAAAAAAAGAAAAGAAAAGAAAAAAAAAGCGAGCACAGCATGCCAACATTACCAGGGCCAGGACCTCAAAGCCAGTCCAACTACTTCTTTTCTGAAAGGCCTGAAGGGGCCTCGGCCTTGAAGGAAAAGCCATTACTAAGCAGTTTGGGCAGGGTGGAGGTGTTCTTGTCACACTGGCCACCAAGCAGCTGCAGCTTTGCTAACACAGCTGTTTGTGCCAAAAGCTGCCTGCATGGATTGGGTGGAGGAGAAGGAGGGCCGGGGAAGAGAAGACGAGAGCAGGTGTGCCTGGCTGATGGAGCTCCACCTTGTCTGAGAAACTTCCCATCAGGGCAACAGCCATGGGTGCCTTTGAAAGTCGCACCAACGCCCCTATCCCCTTTCCAAGACATTCCAGGTGTTCTGATCCACCAGGCAGAGGTTCCGCGGGTCAGAGGTAATTCTGCGCAGGGTTTCTTAAGGCAGCAGTCATCTTCCTTGCAGTTTTTGGTTCAGAACAGAATTGCATGGCCTTATTTGGAATCGTTTCTCAGCGCTTTCATATGGTAATAGCTACCGGACTCACCGCTTTCTCGCCCCAGAGCCACTAATTACGCATCATGCAAAGCACATGACTAACAGATGAGACGCACTCAAAGGCATTGAAGCAGTCCTCTGTGCAGTGATAGGTTTCCTGATCGGCAGTGGATGGGCTTGCTCTCGCTAAAAGGCAAGAAAGGAACAGCATAAAGAGAGAAGCCAGGGAGGAACCTCTAAAGGACTGGGATGGTGAGGGCTGGAGGGCCTCCAGTGCCAAGATAAGCTTTACAATTAATCTGTTTCTGAGTGTTGGATCTTAGAAACCTGTTCCAGGCACCCAAACTGCCCACATCCAAATCTCCCATATTCAGTATCCCTTTGTTGTCTGCAGGTTGGCTAGCAAGGAAGAAGCATGGGGATTCCCCACTCCCCATAGCCCCCGAGTCATAGCCTGCTTCCCTCCGGATGACCCAGGAAATGTCTGTCTTGAGAAACAGTTAAATTCTTTTCGCCCAACTAAGTCATGACTCCCCTTTGCAATTCTCTACGCTGCTCTTGGGTAGAACGTGCCTTGACTTTGCCAGGAGCCTGCTACTGCCTTGCCCACCCCAGCTGCTGCTGAACCCAGGGCCTGCCCTGCAGGCTTCAACAGAACATGATGGGTGTGAAAAGAGAAAGAGAAAGCAGCCCAAAGCCTCAGGCCTGCTACGGCTCAGCCCTGCCCCACCTCACTGCTGAAACTGCACTGAAGTTGCTGAGGCTGGCAGGGCGACAGCTGTGAGATGGGCCTGCCTAAAGGCCAGCCAGGTGCTTCGTGAGGAAACAGATGTGCCATCTGAGACAAGCTAACCGCTGCTGGAAGACTGTGCAAAGCTCATCAAGGAGAAGTGGCAGACAAGAGGAGGCAATCTATGGCAGTACTTTCAGGAGCCTGGACAGGAAAGATGAGCTGGAGGATTAACTCTCCTGTCCCTTCTAGGCACCATCTAATCTTCCAGGGTCAGGGACCATCTCCCTGCTAATGATGTCTCCCGTTTTCAAGGGCTGCCACACTTCAGTAGGTGTATGCGGCTAAGTATGGCCTATTATGGAGACCTGCACGATCATTTCCATGCCAGTAACCTGGACGGTCATCATGGAACATTTTGGCACTGGGATAAGAAAGAAGCGCACTGTCTGAGGTCATGCCAGAAGCTATGCAAGATGTCTAGCAGGCTGCCAGAGGATCAGTTCAGAGCCTAGGCCCAGAACCTTCAGGGCTGGGTAGGGGTCAGAAGAGAGAAATCCCTCACTGAGACAACTGCTTGTCTTGAGCCCAATAGGCAATTCGGTTTTTTTAAAGCAATTGGCAGACAGTCCTTCAGACCTCTCTCTCTCTCTGTCTCTGTTTCTCTCTCTTGTAGAGATCCCCATTCAGGATAACTCACAAGACCACCAAGACTGTGGGAACAAGCTTAAGGCCATCTTTGTCCACAAATTTTGCATTGGAGACTTCAAAGAAGATGCACCCAGGAACATCTTGCCTATTTCTTGCCTTAAGAGCAACCCCTTGTGGCTCCAATGAAATAACTCTTAATGGGAAAATATAGTGCAGAACTGTTTTGGCTGCCCTGTTGATGTACCAGCAGCACCTCATGGTGGCAACTGGAAAAAGTGATCAGGCCTGCTGCTTTCTCCTGCCTGATGGCCAATTTTAGCCATCATCCTGTGTCCTCACTGCAGACCCAGAATCCTTGTACATCTCCCAGAAGCATAGCAGGCACAGAGCACACCACCTCAGAAAGTGAACCTGTCCAAGCTGGAATGCAAAACAAGTATTTTAGTGGATCACAGTTGCGTTGCTTAGCAGCCACACTAGGTCTGACCCCTCAAATTTTGCCTACTTCTTTGCTTGATAACATTCATCCATACTTCTTTCCAGTGAAGCACAAAACTTCCTTCTTCCACATGTTATTTTCCAGTCTTCCCAACGTAGTGTACTCCAGGGCCTGTCTACTGGGCATTGAAGCTTGGGCAGGACCAGTGTGAGAAAGGCTGCTGGGTCTGTCTTCTGGCTATTCTGATGGACAACTGCAGGAGCAGCGTTCTCACCAAAGAGGAGTGCCATCGTGTAAATCTAAGCCCTAGGTCAGTGTTCTCAACCTTAGCAACTTTAAGATGTGTGGACTTCAACTCCCAGAATTCCCCAGTCAGCCATGCAGTCTAGAAACTGCAGGGGCAGGGTTCATACAACATACGTTATGCAAAGAAACTACGTAGAGCATGTTGTCTAAATCAGTGTTTCTCAGTTTCAGCAACTTTAAGAGGTGTGGACTTCAACTCTCAGAATCCCCCAGCCAGCATTGGCTGGGGAATTCTGGGAGTCAAAGTCCACACATCTTAAAGTTGCTAAGGTTGAGAAATACTGCCCTAGATGTAACAGTCATGATTACCTGTAACTTTATTGTATCTCATAGATTTCTCTGATTATACTGTTGTTTTCCTCCTTGGTCTCCATACCTTTCAGGATGGAGAACTGCATTGTATGCAGGTAAACCCAGGAAAAAAAATCAGTTATTGCTATGGAGCATCTTCCTTGTGAGCAAATACAATAAAATTCTCTCATTTCTTTGCAAGATAAATACATCTTGCCTTACTGAGCTGCTAAATGTATTTCCCCATTGAAACATTTCTACCCTTACTGAAATGTTTTGCTATTTCTTGCCAGCCAAATTGGGTTCTTCCTATTGATTATCCATTAGTCTTCCAAATGTTGTATCCTCCTGATGGGCAGTTGACTTGGACTACAGATTCCACAACTTCTAGCCAGTATTGGGGCACTCAGTGCTTCTGATCCCTCACTTAAGGGCTGGATTCTAGTCACTTCCACTGAGTACCCACCAACCTTTGAACGTTTTTCAAAAGAGATAATGGAGCAAGGAGGGAAGAGTTCTGTTAAGGAACTCAGTAAGCCAACAGTTGGTTTGGATCAGTCCCCCATAAAAATACCTGCGGATTTATTATCTAAAATACAAGCAGTTTAAATTCCCTTTCATGATAAAATGCCAATAAGCTGTGCACCGACTTTCATAAGCTACTGTGGCAGGAACAAGAAGACATTAACACCAGAAGGTGTTTCTCCTTCCAGTCAATTTGGCATAAATTACAAAGTGTAGTTCTATCCCTGAAGCTTGATCACTGCAATGGTAGAATGCTTGTTTCGTTATTAAAAAGCACTGGGTTTCTATTACATCCTTTCTTTTGTAACTCATTTCTATTTGATCTCAGTATTCATAATTTTCTTCTCAGCATCTGTAAGCGTACCTGTCTTCTAAGATGACACTAATTCCCCAGAGTTTGTGCCCTAATAAAATGTGTTAACTTTTAAAGAACCACATAGGAGTTAAGTGCCCTACAGAGAAGTTACAATTGTTTTAGAGCTATTTCATTGAGAAAAAAATTGGAAGAGAAACATGGTGATACATAAAACTATGCTTTATGTGAAGAAGGTAATTCAAATTAAGGTATTTTGTGTTCCTCCTCTTTTTCTCCTAAAATGAGAATCTAGGGATGTTCAATGGCAGTGGAAGATTTGAGATGGATTAAGGAAGTGCTTCTTCACATCTCTGCATTATATCAATGGGTCTAATGACCACCACCAATTCAGCTTTAAAACAGATTATGCAAATCTAGTAGAGTGAAAGCTTCAAACTCTACTGCATGTGCAGGAAGATGTTATTGTACCCATATCTTATTGTACCCATATCAATGTGGACTTCTTAAAGGCACTAACTGTGTTTTCAAACTTGGCCACTTTAAGATGTGTGGACTTCAACTCCCAGAATTCCCCAGGCAGCATGTATGCTGGCTAGGGTATTTTGGGAGTTGGTCCACACATCTTAAAGTGGCCAAGTTTGAAAAACACTGCAGTGACTATGGGGATTGCACTAACACGAACAACACTGCACCAACCATGGATATTTGATTAATCTCTGGCTGATCCAGTCAGGCCGTTTTATGTTCTTAAACCATCTACAATTTTTTTTCCTCATCTACTCCATATATTGCAGAAGGGGAAGTCACACTGCCCCAATATTAGAAGCTCATCATGTGTACAAGATATCACACAAATGTACCAAGGTTGGAAAAAGAAAGTACAAAAGCTGCTTTATTTAGCATTCCTCTCTCCAGTACCTAGGTCTTTAAATGCAAATCCAAATTCAAAACCTAAAGCTTTGTTGGGTACAAACAACCAAACTCTGAAGAAGGTGATCTGTGACAGGACAGAGCAGCCTTCCCCAACCACGGCCTCTGAGATTATGGCCAAGGCATATTATTGGCAAGAGGCCCCCCAAAGCATTTGGAAAGCACCAATTTGTGGAATGGTAACACAGAGAATTCTCAATACTTCTCAGCAAAATAAAGCAAGGCCATGTTCTGGAGGAGACACCCTCTACGGCAACAACACTGCTAGCACTGAATGGTCATCTCTGACAACTAGCAGGTGCCAAATCATATCACCTTGCCAAATGCTCTTCGGTCACCAACTGTACAATTTTCTTAACAGAAATGTCTGGCTCCTGATTACACCACAACTGGAGGAACCTAATGATGGTGGCCTGTGTTGGTTCACTACTGCGTCATCATAACCCACAGGGAGCACTCCTGCTGCTCTTGCTGAGAAATCATTTTGGGCAGGCTGGTCTTCAGTGACTGCTGTGGCCGGCATGTTCCATGTCCAAAGTTTCCTGCTCCACCGTTTTCTCCTCTGGCTGCACATACTTCTCCTGGACTGCCAGCGTGCTGACGAGTGAGAGTTAAGGAGAAAAGAAGCACAAAACCATTTTAAAAAGGCAAGCTGATCCACTTCCATCTGTTTTCCGGCAGGACAAACATTTGCATATACCATCCAAAGTGGTGGATGAAATAAAAAGTAATCTTGGGTTACATGGAGCGAAAGTGGGAGAAGTAATCAGGGGCAGTTTGGCAGTGCTGGGCTAGGCGCAACATACAAAACAATACTATTTGAGCATCAGTCTGCAGATTTTAACCCAAGTGTGCTAAATACAACCTCACCTATGCAGATTTTTTTTAAAAGCTACCCTCCACCCATACAGTCTTTCATACAGCTGTTTTTAACCTTTTGCACTGGCTAATTTGAGAGCCAGTTTGGTGTACTGGTTAAGGCGCCAGGATAGAAAGCGTGTGACCATGAATTCAAAAGCCAGCTAGGTGACCTTGGGCCAGTCATTCTCTCTGAGCCCTGGGAAGCAGGCAATGGCCAACCACTTGCCAAGAAAACTGCAGGGATTAGTCCAGGTGGTCGCCAGGAGTCAACATTGATTCGAAGGCACCAAAAAAAAAAAAAAAGTCTAAATGACTGGAAACTTGTACAGACTCATGTTTTGTAAATCTCTGATCAAGCAAGCAGGACCTTACCAAGAGGCTAGACTTTATGGCCATTATGGGCTCTTAAGTTCTATCTTGTGTTGGAATTATCAGGGGGTCAACTCAGCATTGTCTCATAAGCATAAGGGGGTCTTTCTAGTAAACGCAACTCTATTGTGCTTGTGGGATGTCACATGAGTCACCTACTTCCACTTCCTCCCCCTCCTTGGGTTTGGGGATTAACAATCTCCATTTTTTTACCTCTTGGGCACACTTGCAAGCAGGAGGTGCTGCAGAATGCAGCCCTCGTCTTTTTCATCTCGCTTGCACACAGACTTTCTATTCCACATAGAAAGTGTCTACAAAGAACCACTGATGAGTAAGTGCTTTCTACTGTGAAGCTGACTGTATCCTGATCTACTGAATAAATGTCAGCTACCTTTTTCCCCCCTTCATCTAACTACTGTGTGAAGACTGAATGTAATTAAGTTTCTTTTTGGTTCACGCTTCTACTCTGCAAGATTGTTGTTAGCTGCTTGGAGTTCTTTTATTAACCTTTAAAAACTCCATCATCTTGCAGGCTCAGGATTGGCTTGCTAGCTTTGGGCTTCCTGTGTATTTGAATAGCATTAGATGCATTGACTCTATACAATATCACTGAATGCAAAATAGCAGCTTAATTCCCATAATCCAACAAATCTAAAAACATGGCTTCGGTTACAGTTAGTCAGAATTATGCATCCGCTGCATGAAGGTTTTGTTTAAAACTAAAGAACCTCCAGGTAAACAGCTCCCATTGCTACCACTGGTCTAAAATACTCTTTAAATGACAACATCACTGACGAGCAGATTTCCCAAACCTCTGCAGTTCCTAAGGCACAGAAATAATCTGCAACTTCCGAGGAGGAGGAATGAGAGCACAAAAAGGATACGAAGTAAAATGAAAATCAGCTCCCATCACTGCAGACATCAAGACATTGAGGTTTCTGTGTTCCAAGTCCCCAAAACAGTAACCGTTGGCTTTGTCCACTGCCTGCATCACGGACCGCACGCTTTCCTTGTCCTGAAATAAGGAACCATTAGAGACACGGCATCCCCAAATTGATGTCTCTGCCATATTTCATCATGTTGCTCACTGGCCTGATTAATGACTGGCAAGTCCCAGCAACAGATGACACGTTTTTAATGAAATGAATCCTCTGCGCAATCTTATACTCCGCCTTACACTACAACCTTACAAGGCTTTCTTCAGGAAGGACAAATTGCAACGGGGTGTACGTGCAATCACACTGCTTTGATGTTACCAAATGCTGGAATAAGCAGATATCAGCCACGAGTTTATATTATCATTTTATTCACCCCAAACTCTTCTCCCTTCCTTAAACATTCTGTTCCCTACCAGCATTGATTTAGTCAGTTGCACACCCACTGGGCACAGGCCTTTTCAGCTCTGTTTTGGTAGGGATACTGTCCTCACAATGGGTCAGTTTCAGAACTAATTATCTGCATTTGTGCATTAACGTTTTACCTCCTAATTTCATTAGTTTCCTTCTGCACTAACAGATGTATGCCACCATCAATACAATTTGCACATAATAATTTGCAGCTCAAGTGTAGGTGAAATGATGGAAGGAAATTGATGTGCACTATCCAAGCTTAATTTGTTCCTTTCCTTGGCTTGCCTACCTGGACATTGAGAGGAACAAAAGAGACCAAACTGTAGTCTTCAATCACTTCTACCAGCTTCTTGTTCAGGCGTTGGTAGTTCTTGAAGAAAGGATCTGAAGCCAAGTGGTCCACTAAGTAGGACAGATCAAGAACTTCTGTGTAATAATCTAGATTAAATGCTGTAAGGCAAATGAAAGGGAAAGAATCTTCAGTAAATTCATGGAGAAAGGAACAAGCTAAGCCGTACTGTTTCTTTTAACACATACGTAATGGGCAGAATCTTTTTCTTGAATGGGAAATGCTTCCAATTAATGAATTGTTGTAATTAAGAGAGACTTTGGCAGTTTCTTTAGGACAAGCAGAAAATGGTCTCCAATTAGTGTCAGCAATAGTTAACCCTGCTTTCAAAATAAGTATATTTCTGCTATAAAGATTTGACTTAGATGTAATAATTTATCTAGGCAGTCTTCTGATCGACAAGATCTTGGATAAATGCCTCCAACAACTACCCAACTATAAATGAACTAGGGCTTCTCTCAGGCGACCCAAGTGGATTACGTATACCTTCTGATCTGCTGTGTAACGAATGGGCACTTAGAAGGGACCTTACTCAGTCCCACGGTTCCGTAAGGACTGGCTTCTCTCACCTAACTTCCCATACTGCTCAATCAGGTCCATTTTGGAGAGGACGTTGACATGGGGCAACTCTACGTGCAGCATTGTGGCGAGGGAAGTGCAGAGAACAGAGATGAATTTGCCAGGGTCTGTGCAGTAATGAGAATCTACCAGATGAACAGCAGCCAGCTGCAAACAGCAAACAGAAGGACAGGGAAGGATGAGAAATTAGTGCTATCAGGGCCAAGACATTCCAATAGTTTAATACAGCGTTTCTCAACCTTAGCAACTTTAAGATATGTGGCTGAAGGAGCTGAAGTCCACGTATCTTAAAGTTGCTAAGGTTGAGAAACACTGGTTTAATATATGCAGACAGTGACCTACGCAGTAAATGAGGCTCTGTCAGGAATGGGTATGGAAACTTGCAGGCCTTCAGATGATCCTGAACTATAAGCACCCCCCTACCTTGTCACACTGTGGTTTAGCAACAACTAGGGAGCCACAGGTACAAACTCTATGCTACATCTCTGACTAGAAGAGACTGAGGTTTCCAATATCATTCTAACAACATGTTGATGCAAGGTGGAAAGTAGACAAAGCAGAAGGAAAATTTTCGAATTGCAAACATAATTGAAACCGAGGTATAGAACCTCAGGATCCCTGAACTCTAGTGACAGCACTAATTAACACATTAAATTAGACATATCAATAGCATTGCGACTGTAGAGACTGTCACTTAAATTCAGCCAAATCTGCCTTAAAGGTTTCGCTTTCTCTTTGCTGCCATCTGATGGTTGTTGGATTTTTGCAGTCCAGATCAGTCCTAACTGAATATACCTTCCTTTCAAGCTCCTGCAATTTCTACCAAACATTACAAAAATATAAGATGCATCGTCATATGTTTTATAACTGCTTCACAGCTTGCCACCTGAAACTAGTTTGAAAAGGCAACTGTTACCGCATATAGCCACTGTGAATTGGAATGGACTGAGGTTGAAATCTGGCCTTCAGGAATGTTCTCACTTCCTCTGGACTAAACATACCCTGAAATTCCACTTAGCAAGTTGAGCAAAGATGTTTCTCAATGAACTGTGATGGGTACAGAGTTCCATTTGTCCGGGGCAATCAAATAAGAAGTAATGCCCTTTCAGTCGGTCCAGTTTCTCCTGTAGCCAGTCAAAATTCGCTTCTAGGTACTCCATGCAGTAGATTAAGCCACCATTGGGGCCAAGTTTCAAATTCTCCATCACATCAGCCAAGGTGATCAGTTCAGAGACATCCACAGCACATGGGTATGGAATTCCTTCATTTGCTGGGTCCAGGTTCACCACAGCCACCTTGCGCCCAATGGCAGACAGGAATTCCTGCATGCCAAGACAATAGGTGGTTTTTCCGGAGCCCGGAGGCCCAATCACTACCTGACCGAAGGCTAGTGGACACGGCTTGTGGTTTTTTGACATGCCGCAGGTCTCTTTCTCCTAAAAATAGACATCAGACAGAATAAGACCAGTAGAAACCCTCTTTTCATGCAAGCCATTCCCAAAAGATCTGTTGGCAAAGCATCACGCAGAAGAAGCTAAAGAGACCCCCCCCCCACCCACTTTCTCTGCCTAAAAATAAGGTTGTTTTTTTTGCAAAAAATTGAAAGCTTTTGCATTAAGTCTAGACCCAACCCCCGCGTTATGTATTTTTAAACTGTACTGATTTGCAATGGATCCCCCTTCCCCCCATGGCTGGGGGCAATAATCCAGATCCCGGTGCTGCCTGCGGAACAGGGGGCTCCTAATCAGACTTGGTAGGTGTCTCTGAGCCTGAAGTTGTTGCTTTTTTCCCAAACGGGAGGAAACGCCACCTGGGCAAGGCGGCTGGCCTGGAGAGAGCCGGGAAGGGCTCCTGCGGGCAAGCGAGCGGCGCAAGAGCCGGACCCCCGTTGTGCAGAGGGAGGAGCCGTCTTCTACGCCACCCCGCGGCTCGAGGCCCCGGGCGGGCCTTGGAAGGAGGGACACGGGGCTCCGCAGCAACCCGGGGAAGCGCCACGCCGTGCGGGCTCGCGGACGGCGCCGAGCCCTCCCGGCCCTCCGATCTAGAGATAGGAACGGAGAGCGCGAGGGAGCCGGCGTTGCGCCTGAAAGTCCTCCTCCGTCGGCAGACGCGCCTAACGGACTCTTGGGACTTGGAGGCAGAATCCACGGATCCTAAAGCTCCATAGGAGTCACCTGGGGTTTCGCTGGCGATTTCTTCTACCGGCAGCTTTCACTTATTACCCTGGAACGGTGTTTCTCAACCTTGGCGACTTTAAGATGGGTGGACTTCAACTCCCAGAATTCTTATTTCTACGGTAAACGCACAAAGCCACGCAGAGCTGGGATTGGCCGGGGCGGGGGAAAAGGCTGACGCTCTATCCCAAGCTACCTCGATGGTCAACGGCGTCTAACGAGGCTGGAAACAGTCGGCGTTATATCGAAGCTCCGAGTGTACTTGCCATAGGAAGTAGTCATTGTAAGCGAGCGACGGGCGCCCCCTGCAGGATGGGATGTGCTGCAATGTGGCCAAGTACAGGAATGGGAGGCTGTGGTTTTGTTGTTCGTCAGGCACCCTCTAGGGGTGGCCAAGGGGAATAGCAATAAGAGCTGCAAGAAGGGATAGTAAGAAAGAAGGGATGACCTGTTGAAGAGATGAGAGCCTCTCTTTGCTACTTTGCCACAGCAATAATGGCTCAAGGATTATTATATTGAAATTCTAGGGATCGTTCCCTATCAGCTTTGTTTGTGGTTGGGTTGCTGATTTTCTATGCTTTAATTTTATGTTGATAACTGTAAGCCAGTCAGAGCCTTTGGAAATGGAGCTGCATGTAAACTGAAGTATTAGCTAGCTCAGTGTTTCTCAACCTTGGCCACTTTAAGATGTGTGGACTTCAACTCCCAGAATTCCTCACCCAGCATGCTGGCTGGGGAATTCTGGGAGTTGAAGTCCACACATCTTAAAATGGCCAAGGTTGAGAAACACTGAGCTAGACAGACAGGCTTTAAGAGCAGCAATATCAGATCAGAGTTTTTATTTTTTTTCTCACACTGCTGAAATAGATTCCTCTGGGAAAGTACTGTGTGTGTGGGCTGTGTGTGTGTGAGCGTAGAAGGGAGGGATTTTTATGCTTTGTTCTTTCTTGGATTGCCCAGCCACACCATTGCACCTGCCAGGCTGGTTCTTGCGTTGGCAAACTAATGGTGAATTACCTGAATTCTCTTGTATTGGGAAAAGCCATCTGGCTGCAAAACACCTCCAGGGGACCTGAAATCCCAGCCTTTGTTAGATGAGTTGGAAGTTTCACAGATAAGCAGGTGGAGTGAAGCCTTTCAGCAAGAGGTCTTTTTTCCCCTTTCACTGTAGTGATTTTCAACTCGTATTTAAATGGAGGCAGGATAATGATGCTTTCCCAGCTGAAAAAACAAAACAAACTGAGGAGGGATTCTCAGTTTGTGATGTAATATAGTCACACAGTGATGGCAGAGCCATCCTGCCCAGAGACCCCAGAAGACTGGTTCCTACCACATATGGTTTTGCAACCTTACTTTCAAAGATATGTCAGTCTGGCCTTGTGTATTTAACACCAATTGTGTGATTTCTTCCTTTCTGAATGATGTTCCAAGATGCTGATGGGGTATACAAATAAGAATATACTGAGGGAGAATCCTGAACTAAATAAATACACAGAAGCAACCTGGCTAGTCATGTGTAACTAAATCAAGGTTCATATATAGACAAGGTAGAGCAAGAATAGAGCCGGTTTGATGTGGTGGTGAAGGCACCAGGCTAGAAACCAGGAGGTCATGCGTTCTAGTCCTGCCTTAGGCACAAAATCAGCTGGGTGACCTTGGGCCAGTCACTCTTGCTCAGCCCCAGGAAGCAGGCAATGGCAAACCACTTCCAAAAAACCTTGCCAAGAAAACTGCAGGGACTAGTTCAGGCAGTCGCCAGGAATCAACACTGAGTCAAAGGCACCGAGAGAGAGAGAGAGAGAGACAAAGGAGAGAGAGAGACAGACAACGGAACTTTCTCGGTGGCAGTCAAAGGCTCTGAAGACCAAGGATGAAATATAAAGGAGCATGCCATCCTGCTGCAAATGAAGGAAGGGCAAGATAAATTTATTAACTGTCAAGAGATTCTTTATTGCAATTTCAGCTCTGATTCTACACATACATATAGACACACACCCCCGTGCAGACAGAACATTGGCAAGATAGGTGAGAACCAACGGATATTAACTGCAGAATATATATGTGCAGAAAGGAATGGAGTAAGATGTGTGTATTATAGAACTCTGTATAATTCATTATAGAGATGCCTTATGTTAGTATTTTATCTCACCCACTTGATTTTACTGTCGTGTTGTGTATTTTTAAATTTTGCTGGTCATTGACCAGATAAAAACTACTGTTACTATATAACTCATGGAGTTCAATCTTGTTGGTCAGGTTCACTCCTCTTTTAAACAGTAGAAATTAAAAGACATATGCATAACTATTGCTCTTTAATTGCACTGTATCCTAGGCCAAACACACTTCACTGCAAATAGGTGTACACAGGACACACCTTAAGTCAAAGATGAAAATGCAAGATTTCATATAGACTGCTAACAGGGTAGATCTGTGAACTGTGGGCCTGCAGAGGTGGTATCAGCAATTACCCTTCACTTAAGTTTACAAAAAAGCACCAAGAAGCAGTACCCAGGTTTTTGTTCTTTTAATACAAATGATTAAAACATGATCTGGCTTGGCTGTAGTACATGTTTTGTTAAATAATATACAGTAATAATAAAAATAATGTGAAGAAAAACTGTTGCCATTGCAAAAGCAGGCACAGTCTGAAAGTCCTTTCTTGCTGGCATGTCCTTCATGAAGAACTGGAGTCCTCCTGAATGCCATGCCTGGCATGGACAAAGACCACCTCTTGTCGGTACTTCATACTGATTGGCAGCTGGCGCCGGAGAAGGTGATCTTCTGAGTCCACAGGATGTGGGTCATCATAGATGGTAGAAATGAGGCCGCAGCCGTCCCTACATGGCTTCTTGAGTTTGGTGAAAGTCTGGAGTTTCTCACCATGATACCTAAAGAAAAGCAGAGAATGAGTCAGTTTCCAGAGACAAGGCAGAGAACATCAGCTGCCTTCATCTCTGTGCAATGTTATAAAAAACACAGTAGAGAAAAAAATTCAAGAATCTAGCAAATAAAAAAGAATTAATTGATGTAATCCTTTTGTGATCCTCACAAATATTTTTATAGGGCCACTCTTCTGAAATGTGGCAGAGGTTTTTTTATTAGGATTTATATACATTTAGTCTGTATTTGCAGAAATTGATTTGAAAATACAGGGGCAATACTTGTAAGTTCCAGCTGGGTATTTCTGGGAGAGAAGAAAAAATATTTATTTTATTTATTGGATTTATATCTGGATGATTCATACAGACTCACAGTGACTTACAACAAACTCCATTTACAACCATAACAATAATGATTAAAAGATCCATGGAAATAACAGTTCCAAACATTAAAGCATCTATGGTGCCAACACTTAAAACATCCACACTAAAGAGTAAGCCAATAATTAAAATATTCACCGTACAAATACTTTCACCCTTATAGGACATACCAAAGTATGATACCCAAATCACCTGGACAGCAGTCTTCGGAGTAATCATAACAAAAGTGACAGCCATCCCTCAAAAGTCCTGCAGAGCAGCTTGGGATTAATAGCCTTCCAGAAGGCCTGCAGAGTGCCGGCCAATCTAAGGCAAGTTATTCCACAGTGTTGGAGGCATAATGGAGAAACATCATCTCCAGCTTCACCTTCCTTTACTTCATGGTAGAGGAGAGCCTCTCTTTGGATGAAGGTCCTGAACAGCTGATGTTGAATGGAGAAGGCAGATCTGAATATACCTAGATGCCAAGCTGTGTGGAGTTTGATAGGTCAAATTCAGCGCTCTGAACTGCAGCTGGAAGCCTATAGGTACCTAATGCAGGGCCTTAAGCACCTGTGTCATATGCTCTTGGTGGGGCACACCTGCTAGAAGACAGGCTGCCGCATTTTATACCAACTGTAGCTTCCAAGTACTCTTCAAAGGCAGCCTCAGCTAAAGCATATCGGGTAGTTCCTGGGTCTCAGATACTTATTTAGTCTAAATCTTGTTTCTGGTTCTACTCTGTTCATCCCTTAACCTGCCTAATAGAATTGCTATGACAACAGGAGTGAGTAGGAAGAACCTTGTAACTGTTACTGTCCTTGTAACAATGTCTTGCAGGATATATTTTAAGACTGATGAAAACTTTTCCCGTAAAAACTTCCAGAGGAAGAAATGGCAGACTGAAGACGCTCCAGAAAGCAGAGCTGATGACCGTGGCAGAACGAAGAGCCGGCAGTTGACTGGCTCTTTGATAATTCCTTTCTGGACAAGGAGAGGACTTGAGATCGCCCACAAGTGCTACAGACAGCCACTCCTTGCAAGGAGAATGCAAGACGGGGGTCTCTGGCGGGTTTAGAGCTCTGGGATATGAGGGAAGAGCCATTGTGCTCAAACCAGGGTTGGCGCCTTTGAAAGGACACTAAGTCTGCATACTTCCTTTTCTAATCAGTTTCGGAAATTTATTTATTTATTTATTTAATTTTTATCCCTTCATTATTTTTAAAAATAACTCAAGGCAGCGAACATACCTAATACTCCTTCCTCCTCCTATTTCCCCCCCAACAGCAACCCTGTGAGGTGAGTTGGGCTGAGAGGGAGGGACTGGCCCAAGGACACCCAGCCAGCTTTCATGCCTAAGGCGGGACTAGAACTCACAGACTCCTGGTTTCTAGCCCAGAACCTTAACCACTAGACCAAACTGGCTCGTTAACTGCTTTTCAACTATTAGGAACCTTTGGATTGACAAGTTGGAGAGCACCAGGTCAATCCTTAGTGAAAGTTTTAACTTCAAGTTTAATAAAAAAAAATGGGGGGGGGGAATAAACAGCAAAAGGGTGAATAAAACTTTGATTTTAGAAAGTTACAAATGGACTAAGGGTCCAGATAAATTTAAAACAAGATTTTTGAATTAATTATAAAGAATCCTTCTGGTGGGAAAATGCTTCGGTGTTGAATTTTTAACAAAAAACATAAGGTAGGTTTTTAAAAATTGGACACTAGAGGGAACTAAAGATTTCAATTAAAGAAGAACACATAAACTTGACTTACAATTACAGAATGAAGCTAAATATTCTAACATTGGACATATTGAAGGATATTTTTGAAAAATGGACTCAGAAGTTAATTTTAATAGCATCAACAAAGGTATCTGCCCCTACGGAGATACTGTGTCTAAAAGATGTTATGGAAGAGGAACAAGTTTTACCTGACAAGATTGAGACTGAGTTGAAAGTGGATTTACAAATGACAGGCTACAAGAATGACATAAAAAAAGATGTTACATTGGACATACAAAAGAAACTGGCTGATGTCTTAATAATTAAAAGGGATATACAAACAATAAACCGAGAGAGTGACCTGGATAATTTTCCTATATTGGATTTACAAAAGAGGCCTGTTAAAGTTTTGAAGAATTTTGTGAGAAGGGACAAAGAAGAAATGAAAAGAAATCAAGTTCTACAACATTATTTGAATGGACTAAAGATTAAGGTTGTTAGAAGTAAAAGGAAGGAATATGAAATTGGTTTATTTGATCAAGGTTAAAATAGATACGTTATCTCTGGTAACCCTTAATGGACTTTTGCTGACACCAGGACAGAAATGATTATGCTTTATGGATTTGTTTATAGATAAGGGATGGGATATGGGAAGAAGAGATCATTCGTTGTATTTCAGAGAAGGTGATAAGTTACTAAAATGGTTTATACCTGTTGTGATGAAGGTGGAAAGTCACTTCTTTATATATTTCTTTTTTCTTTCTTTACTATATTCCTATTCCTCTTTTTTCCTCTTTTTCTCTTTTTATTCTTCTATCTATTTTTAGTTTGCATTAGTTTTTACTGTTGTAATTATAATCTTTAATAAAACTATTATATATGAAAAAGAAAACTTTTCCCTTAACATGTGGTAGTACTACCATTCCTAACCCTTGTGAAAAAGTACTCCAGTTTCCAGGAGGCTTCAGAGATCATAGAGAAAGCTATATGTAATGCAAGTTTCCCCTGTTTCACAGTAAGCATGGAACTGAAGGCTTATGTCAGTTCATTCTTAAAAATAGCCTTTAGTGCAAGAAAGGAACCTAGTATCCCCCGGATGTTTTGATCTCCAATTTGCATCATGCTCAGATAGCAGAACTGTAAGAGTGCCACAAAATTTCTCCAGAATGCCAGACTGCTTTGACATGAACATATTTCAACACGATCCTGACATTTGAGACTACCAACCCATTCACTTTTGCAGAGTTGGATCTTTACATGGAAGCCCTTAGTTGCACTTACTTTGAATGAGACTCACATCACTTACCCTAGGCCCCTCTTGCATTTGGGATTCTGGCCCTCATTGTCCAGGGCTTCTGCCATCCCTGAACTGCTGCTTCCCAAGCCAAGGCCCTCAGTCCAGCCCTGTCTTTCCATCACTTTTCGGCCAATGCCCTGACAGAGAAAGAAAAACAGCTCTAAAGCAGCAAGGCACTGATGTCAAGGGTAAAGAGAGGAATCGGGTTTTTAATTAAAGAAACATCTTGGTAGCATCATTATCAGAAGCATATCAACTTTATCAGGGGCCTCAGTAAGACACAACAATAGTCATTCTCCTTGCCTCTTGTGCTACAAGTACACGTTTCATTAATATCTGTAGCAAAATTGTGAACTCAACAATTGAATGGAGGCTTTTCAAAATCTGCTATATTTTATTTCAGACATCAAGTACTATATTCCGACTTCAGTTCTTACCTTGGTATATTTTTCAAAGTTCCCAGTTTGTTGACCTAGGACAGATCCATCTTCTACACCATCCCGAAGTCTCTGTTCAAACCGTATCTGTACCAAATCTTGAGCATCCTTGTCACCGCCATCTAGAATGAATGGAAATCCCATATAATTTATCTGCCACAAGAAGAGAAGAGAAAAGCCAATAGGATATAGAGGAGGGAGGATTGTCTACATATGGGGCATTGTATATAGAAGGCCTGAGTACTTCTGGTTAAATGAGACCAGGCAGAAAAGCAGGGGAAAATGTCCACCAAGACTTTGGGCAGTCACTTCAGTTAGAGAAGGAGGTACTGGTTTAGGCAAAGACAGCTTCAGATGCTCACAGGAGTTTTGAGCATGAGCTTTGAAGACTCTAAGGGATGGATTTCCAAGAACAGCCACCAAGAATTCTTCTTTTCACTAATCCTGTTTTGTTGGGCTGAACTGGCTTCCATTTAATTAGGGCTGATTTTACACTCAGTGCTTTGAAAAATGGATTGACAGCAAAATGTAGCCTCCTTTAATTGCCCTATCTGATCTTTAGATCTTCAAACGTTCTGTTTATTCTGCAGAACCAAAATTAAAGCCTTGAAAATATAATATAAATATAAGGAAGTACTTCACTTCTTTAAGGGAAGAGGGAGAGGAGTCATTCTGGCAAGGAATTTGCTGCCTTTGGATTTTAGATATAAACGTTATGAGATACAATGGTTTAGGGGATGAGATGAAGTGAACAACCCCTGTTCATATTGATAAACAAGGAAATAAAAACCAAAGCAGAGAGAATTGTAAAATGTTACATGCCACTGCAAGTGTGTGTGTGAGAGGACAAGAGAGCAACTAGGAAGATACAATAGAAGAGCACCTAGCCTATATTACAAAGACCTGCAGCAGATCCTTTGAAATTTAGCCCTACTGTAACATTACTGAGTGCCGTCGTAACTTCAAACAGTCGCTAAACAGGGCAATCATTAAGCGAGGATTACTTGTAGTGTTTCATTGAAGAACAAGGTAATTTACATATTCTCAATTCTGAACTGTGTTTGAAAGGATCCCAGTGCAAGATGGTTATGGTATCTCACCCTGGCCAGGAGAGCAAGTCAAATTCTTGCTAAACTGAAGCTTCCAGTTACAGTAAATGCAGACTGCAAGTTCTACCTATTCCGGGCAACACAGATCAATACCTTTTTCATAGTAGATACTCATGTCAACATCCCAGTCATCAGCTGTCTGTTCATCGAAATCTGCCAAAAGGAAGGTTCTGCATCAAGAAAGGAGTACAGTATATACAACTGACTACCACCACTCTTCCTTTACTGCCATCACCCTGCTTTAGCATATCCAAGTGCTTTATAAATTCTGCATGTGTTGAAACAAAGCCACGTTTTATTTACTGTTTCATTCGTAGCTTTTTATAAAATGGGAACATGAAAAGGACTACCCTCTCCTCCATGAACTTGCCTTATACCAATCATAGCTATTAAAGCTTTGCTCTAATTGTCCTCATTCTACTCTAATCTTTGGGAGGGAGGAGCGGAGGGAGGTGGATGGATGCCAGCAACTGACCCTGCCTTTGATAATTCCGCATTAGATACCTCAGACTTCAGCATTTCCATGTTTCATTATTGAGGGAGAGCCAAGCATTTACAAACAGGATACAAAAACGTATCATTGAAAAAGCACCCGGATTTTAGTAGCAATGCAGAATTAAATTAAGATTTCTGCAAATTTACCTGCTCCATCTTCTTGCCAATACTGTGCATCTGTGTAGAACACCAACCCCGAGCCTCCTTTCTCCCACTTCAGCTCAATTTCCTCCTCATACAAACGTTCCTTTGTGCGCTCCTGGCTGGTGACGTCTTCATGCAGGGCCTCATGCCGTTCCCACTCTTCACATCTATCATCATCCTCCTGTAGCAGAAGTACGAAGTTCAGGAACAGAAGACTAACACAGCTAAGGTTTGGCTTGGCCCTCCTTCATCAGAACTGTGAAAATAGTATTCCCCTTTGAAGCTTTTTTAAAATTTGAACTGTGTACTTTTGGCAAAAAAGGATCTTTCTAATAAAGCACACAACTCCCAGCGCAAACTTTTTACCATTAAATTATCTTGGACAGTTCCGAGAATGCAAAACTAAAAAAATCTCAGTCCAAAGGCCAGAAACTCATTGGGCTTGCTTAGGCTAATCAGCTCTGACTTCAGATTCACAAGAACCTTTTCCAGCTTGTAAGCATTCATAAGTCTTATCAAAATAACTTTCTTTTTTCCTCAGGGAAATAAACTTGCAACTTTAACTAGATAACAACATATATAATAGCTTCATGCTTGACAAGTAGGAAAAACTACTTACGCAGTCCAGTTCAGAGTCATCTGTTTCTTTCTTTTCTGGATCTTCCTGGTCTCTCTCTTCTGTATTATCTTGATTCACTGTCTCTACTGTTGGCAAGTGGTCTCCTGTTATTTCTTCTCCTGTAGCTGTGTAAACTCGCTCCTCTTCAATAATATCAGTTCCCTCATATGAAAATGGTACATTCCCATACCTGCGAGAAGAGCCAGATTTAGGGAACTGCAACTGCAGCTTTTTAATTACACGGGTGGGCATCCGGCAGGATCTGATAAGCTCCAAGAAGACTTGCAACGGAGTTCCCACATTCCCATGAGGCATTACTGCAGGAGGGTTCAATTCAGGGAGCCGTTCGAAGTCATCCTGGGTGAAAGTTTCTCTTGATATTGTATCGAGCTCCTTTTTGGTTTTATAACAAAATATGCCAGATTCTGTGAATAGACATGTAAGTATACATATAAGCATGGCGGCTAATGCACCAAAAATTTGTATTCTTTAGGGCTACTGGATATGGGCTGCAAAAAACACCAGATGGCAGTTGTCTTCTGATTTTTCAGTCCATATGTGACAGCCCTAGTATTTACTATGCTTGCATGGTGCTCTCACATTGTGTTTAAATTCTATTTATTTATTTTTTCAGTTTAGATACTGCCCACATATGTGACTCTGGGCAGCTCACAAAGTTAATACAAAAGACAATACCAAAAATATCCACACCCCAAAATCATACAAAAACCATTCAAACACATTAAAAACAATAAAAGCTATAAAAACCATAAAAAACCCATAAAAGCGTAATCCAATTTATTAACAATATAGCCATTTAGCAGGCTCCACACCACCACTGCCAGCAAAGCCTTCTTCGGGCCCTTTCTAAAGGCCAGAAGGGTCAGGGCTAATCTAAGTTCCAGGGAATGATGCCCCAAAGGGCGGGTGCCATGAAACGAAAGGCCCTCTTCCTGGGTCCCATCAGATGACATTCCGTCATAGATGGGAGCCATAACAGGCCTATCCTGTGGGATCTGATGGGATGGGCAGATGTAACTGGGGAGAGGTGGTCCCTCCAATCCTTAAATCCCCTTCCTATCCCCTTCTTCTAGACCAGTTGTTCCTAAACCTTTTGCCATCACACCTCCCTTTATTGTAATCTTAATGTACACACCTCCTCTAAAAATCCAGATCTTAAAATGAACACCAATGAACCATGAAAACAATACAATGAAACTTTCAGAAAGGTGGATTTATTAACTAAAAGGTTCTTCACGCCTCTGCTGGACTCTGTCTGCACTTCCCAAGGGAGGTTCACCTCACAGTTTGGGAAACCCTGTTCTGGACACAAAGCCGAGAAACTATGAAATGAAACCCGCTTGAGATGCGAAATTTCTCGCAGAGCCGGTAGTGCCCGTCCCCGGGGCCTCCCCTTCGGTCCTAATACCTCTATCTGGGGAAATCCGGACTCTTCGTACGACGCACCGCCCAGGCAGCGTCTCCCCCTGCGAGTCGATCCACCGTTTGCCTGAGTACATCTGGACCAAGCGGAGAGACCACCCGGGCCTCACCGCCACCAGGCAGCAGCAGGTCCGTCTTCCTGGCCTCGAAGGGCCGTCCGGCAACTCTTCCCGTTCAGGGCGATGCCGATAGTGGAAGCAAAGGAAGCCGCCGGCTTCGATGAACTGGCTGAAGTAGGAGCGGAGGTCGGCGGAGCGAAGCTGGGCTGGAATGAAGCTCACCAGGCAGTACCGGTCGCCGCGCTGAGGGGAGGAAGAAGCAGGAGCCTCTTCCGCCATCTTGCAACGCCTCGGGCACGTCATGTGATCCCGCGCGTGACCGGATTCGCGACTCGGATTGATGGCGTCTCCATAGAATGGAAAGACGCTTCAGAAACGCGTTCTATGCCTTCAAACCATAGAGATAAGAATCAGTGGAATGGTAGAACGGTCTCTAGAAAAAGGAATGCTGCATTAAGCGTTCTGTGGTTGGAAACATACTTCCGGCCTACAGAAGACTTGAATTTTCGTCCTGACGCTCAATAAATCAGGCTTTCCTTGTCGAAATTCCAGAGGGTAGAATCCAGGCAGAGAAGAGGAAGTATGCACTCAGTGACTGAGTTTAGACCAGTGTTTCTCAACTTCAGCAACTTTAAGAGGTGTGGACTTCAACTCTCAGAATTCCCCAGCCAGTATTGGCTGGGGAATTCTGAGAGTTGAAGTCCACACCTCTTAAAGTTGCTGAAACTGAGAAACACTGATTTAGACAACATGCTCTACGTAGTTTCTTTGCATAACGTATGTTGTATGAACCCTGCCCCTGCAGTTTCTAGACTGAGATGCATTGCTTGGTCATTAAGACACTGAGGCTTAGGGTCTGCATTCCTATTGGTTACTGTGCAGAGCTGCCAGCAGCTGCCTTCTGTCTGGGGTGGGGGGGCTGCATCTGAGCAGAGGAATGTGCCCCTGGCTACACTTTGCATTACAGGGGCTCCTTCTGTATCTTGGATACGCAGTTCTGAGAAGCAGCAATTCACTGGGTGGGTGTTGCAATAATGAAGGATTGGACTTTTTTCCTTCACAATGGACTTTTTTTTAATCCAGGTGAAACTGACAAGAGTTTTGCCAGTTTCCCCTAACTAGCCCACCTGACAGGAAGAATACCACCATAGTAGGGTAGTGTTCCCCGCCCCGCCCCCCACCAATTCTCCAGTGGATTTGTTGGATTGGTAGATGCCAAGTACAAATCCGACTCCACAGAGGGGGTTCATGAAAAAGGACTTATCAGTGAAAACCACATCTCCTCCAAGACTTGCCCTCGGAGGGATAAAGATTGGTGCTTGCTTTCCTGGCATATGTGGGGTGGGGGCTAAAGAAGCATAGGAATCCCATCAGTTGGGGGCTGTGGTAATGTCTGTCTGGCCAGAACTCTCGACTCCCCTCAATGCCAACGGGAATGGATTGAAATTCAGCAACAGTTTCTTAAGCCAGCTTCGATTCTAGCCAGTTTCAGCATGGGAGATGAGCAGCTTAAGGCTAATGTGTGGAGGAGCCCTTAGTCCAGCCATCTGGAGTTTCATTAAACAAACATGGTTTGGTGCAATATAGAAACTCTGTTATACATTGGAAAGGGCCTTGGGGTCCATTTATTAGAAATCTAGAAAATTCTCCAAAGATGTCTAACCATCCTGAAAGACTTCCAGCCAGTAAGAAGTCACCACCTCAAGGATAGTCACTCCATTGCCAAACTGCTTTCTAACATTCCTCCATCTATTCCTGCCCTTTGGGAAAGCAGGGAAGAAATCTTGGCCCTCTTATGGCAGCTCAAGTGTCTCAAGATTGCTATTATGTTCCCTTCAACCTTCTCTCCTTCAGAGTAAACAAAGTCATGGTCTTTGACCTTTCCTCGCAGAATCTATTTGCTGTACCACTGACCTCCTTTTCCGAAACCATTGAAATATTGCCTGTTGATATCCAGAATTGGACAGATAAGTCTTGGTTTTGGCTCAGGAGCTTATAAGGTGCCAGCCATTTTGATTTATTTATGGCTTAGCTTTATGGGCAAATCTAATTGTGGCTTACTTGATAAAAATAGTTAAGCAAATCATGGGTTAGGGCAACCTTTGAACCCAGACATGATGTTAAATTGGTAATATATATCCTTTCAGTCTTCGTTAATAGAAAGCCACTGAACAAACTGCAAAACCTTTTATTTCTTTTTTTCCTTAAAAAATAATAACTTAGCATGTCTTACTACATACAACTCACAAGAAGCACCTGCTCACAAAATACTAACGTTGGGAGTTTGTGCAAAGAGGGCATAAACCAGCATAGAACAGCATGATAAACTGGAGGAGAAAAGCAACAGCTCTAGACAACATACACAAAGCAGGCTGGAGGGAAAAGCAGGAAAATAATGACTACTATAGTGGAAATTGACATTTTCTGACCTTAGCTCTCCTCAATGCACAAATCTATATAAAAGTTGGAATACATTAAAACGAAGTATCTGTACCTGAAGATTGGAATGTATGACTATATAAGTCAATATTTTTATTTTAAAAATTGTTCAGCAAAATGAGTTGCATTTTTGTAAAGTCCTTTTTAGGAGCTGGGGGAGGTTGGATGTATTCTGAAAGACTGGGAAGCTCTTTCTGACTAGCAAATCCTGGGATTATAGTATGGGAGGGCGGGTGTGGATCATTTCCCAGCCAATGGCAGTTCCCAGGAGTCTTTCTGTAAGGGAGACATCCCTATAGAAATTAAACTTTGAAACTGAAGCCCGCATAAATGAAGTAAAAGTCAATACTGCATGCCTCACTTCGAAGCTGCAGGCACGTTTGAATATGACTGGTTCAGGCAGGGCTTTTATTCCATAACTACAGTAGTGACAGCTGATGTCACTGAGCACCCAGGACTTGGCACAGTTCATGGGGCCAATACATTTGCTACAAACGCTGCTATTTCACCTACTCCGAACACCTTGTTACAAGTGCAATACTTCACAGGGCTTGGGTGTATGTTGCATTCCTGTATTCTGCTATCCAAAAAAAAAAGTATGGGTTTGCCCGCTAGCACCCTCTTTGTTTGCAAAGTGGCTGCTAAGACACTACACTTTCATCCATGGCGTGTTCCCAAATTAACTGTGTATTCTTTTGGAATGGAACACAAGCAAAGTATGTGCTGCCTGGCCCAACAGCTGTTTCTGCACAAGGACGTTATGGTTACATAAACTATTTCATCAGCAGCATTTCTGTTAAAAGCTCCAGAATGTCTGTCTTTCCAATGATGGGTTGGAAGAAAAGGTCTGTAATGAGAGCTGGAGGAATGGATCTCAAGGAGGAGGAACTCAGCAGGACCCTGGCAAATCGGCCTTGATCTTCCAAGTGGAGAAGCACCAGGACTTGTTGGAGTGCTTGCTGAGCCTCTCGCTGGAGGCTCTCAATGTATGAGGAAGCTCTGAGACCTGGAATGTCTGGGAGAAGGAGAGAAGAGGAAACCTGAAATTAATCACAGACTCCTTGAAAAGGTAGACATGGTAGACATTTCCCATGTTTGCATTGCGATTTGATTTAAATTATGCAGAATTAACCCATCAGAGCAGTGTTTCTCAACCGTGGCAACTTTTAAGATGTGTGGACTTCAACTCCCAGAATTCCCCAGCCAGCATGGGTTTAAGTTGCCATGGTTGAGAAACACTGCATTAGAGTTAGAGTGTATTTGGTTTAATTATTTACTCCTCAGTTTTTCTGGGCAATTGCTCTGCCTCATTTACAGACTTCCATGAGAGGCGCAGCTCATATCATCCTCCAACTTACAGCTCTTCTCCGTTTCCCCATCATTTCCTTCCTTCCCAAGGGAAAAGAAATCCATTAAGGAAGAAGGAGTATCCTGCAAACAGGTATCAGATAGGGACACTTGGAGGAGTTGGCTCCACAAAATGGAAGTTTTTATATTAAACCTGTCAAGGTTCTATCCTGGTTCTCTTGCTTTTTTAACATCATGAAGCCACTACGCATTGATTATATTGTACAGGTTATTGTGTGACTCCCATTCATATTTCCACATAGCACTTAATGGTGGGGTTCCCCTAAAAATCTGCCTACAGATGGATAAACTGAGTAAACTAAAGCTGAATTCAAGTAAAATAGAGGTGCTTATAATCTAGGAATGATAGATCTTCCTGTATTGAAGGGAGTTACAGTCCAGAAGGATCAGATGCTCAGTTTGAGAGTGGATCTCGTACCTCTAGTTTTCACAGAAGTCTGAAGCACTTTCTCTAACAGCATTAGGTAATGTATCATCTGGGTCCACTTACAGAAAGTTCTTAAATCAAAGGTGTATAGGTTGGCAAACTCTATATTTGATTATTGCGATGCACATGGGACTGCCTCCGTACATAACTTAGAAACTTCTGGAAAGCACCAAGTTCTTTAAATAAGATTAGAGTCTCACAGTAGGACTGGAGAGATGCAAATCCTCAGTTCTGTACTCAGCTATGAAGTTCATGAGATGATATTGCCTGCTCATACTGTCTCGGGGTAACCTATCTGTAAGGGATATTGTGGAGAAAATGGGCTTGAAGTTAGAGAAGAATGCTATTCACCACCTCAATCTCTTCGATTGGAGGTGCAGAATATCACAGTAATAAATACAAATGTCCAGTAATGGGATTGTTTGGTTAGTCCTATCTGGGTGCAGGTTGGAAAGAGCTGATGACAAAGGTTTGCCAGTCAGTGGGTGGGTAGAATGGCTGAAAGGTTTATTCTTAAGATAAAAAGTACTCCAGATTTTTGAAGCTGATAGCTAGAACTGTTGGGATGCTGCACTGTTTTTGTGATCGATGCTGTGAAATGTTACATTCTGGATCTTTTCATTTATATCCCCTTGAAAAATGCTCACAATTTTTCAGATCTTTAGTATCTAATACAGTATTTGGTTTCCTACAAAAGAAAACTGGTTCTATAATGCTATCCCAGAACTTCCACCATACTGCAAAAAGCGGACCCCAAAATACTGAATTGAACTTCCTAGGTGGAGGTTTGCTTGGACTGCTTGTCAAAAATGCTAGAAACCCCTTTTAAATTAAATCATGAAATCTGCAGCTCCATTTTTGATAAAAAAAATGAAACTTCTAATCCCATAAAAAGATGTCCCTGATGTAATCAAGCTTTATGAAAACCATCACTGCCCAACACAGTATTAAAAAGCAGCTTCTTTTATCCACAAGAAAAAAAATTCTTCTCCTAAGATCTTCCCTGCTATGTCTCCACATATTTTAATAAAGAACACCTAGATGTACTCTCAAATACAGAATGCTTTCATCCACAACAAGCTTCTCCTAGCTCAAAGGTCCAATACCACAAACATTCACTAGTTTTACGGATTAGTAAACGTACTCCGTCCATGTTGAGCAGTTTTGAGATTCTCCATAGTTCCTTTTCCCCCTAAAAGTGTTTTTTAAGGTGGGTACTTCTATATCTTAGTAGAGAATTGGAAGGGGCCATTAGGTCCAGCCGCATGTTCAGTACATAAATTTATATTAAAACAGCCTCAACAGACGGCTTACTGTTCTCCTAATGGCAACACTTGATGCTGCTTTGGTTATATAAAGTTTAATACTTGGGAGAAAAACAGCACCGTAATTTATGCAGCTCCCCCCCTATAGAGTGGAGGTTTTTTTTAACCAATATACACACTTGACTCACTAAAAAGCATGAAACTAGCCCAGGCTTCAAGTCTATGGAAGAACATAGCTTGCTTCCCCTGTCAAATATGTGGAAAAAAAAACATTGTGTGAGTTGTGGCCCTCTGTTAACATTCTCAAGCTATGCACGGGGCCACAGCACTTACCAGGGTTGAACAGAATTGCACCTTTCAGATAGGCATATTCTTTAGGACTCAAGTCTAGGCTCCAGAAAGAGTTCAAACAGCACTGGAGGCGCTGCACACTGGCCAAGGTGGGCTGCACCCGCTGCAGCTCCTGTCTCTTGCACTGGCCATCAAGAAGGATCCTCTCCAGCATGCTGGGTACTGGGGTTTCCATAACCTCAAAGGTCACCATCTCCTGCACCAAGCCTAGAAGGAAAAGGGGAGCCCAGCAGCTGTCCAGCAGTAAGAGCTGGTCTTCCCAAGGCAGGAGCTGGAAGGAAGGCAGATTCTTCATGAAGCTGATGGTCTTCACCAAGACATCAGAAGCTGCCTGGCAGGTAGCTTGTGGGGTCTGAAGGCAAACAGTGCGGCGCTTATGGCACAAGCAGCGTTGCTGGGAAGAGCCACGGCTACCCTTGTGGTGAGCCAAGTTCTCACTGAGGAGGGTGTAGAGAATGGCATTCTCGTTTTCCTCACGATGGCAAGGACACTTCTCACACTCCATATTCATGTCGGAGCAAAGCTTACTACCTCTGTACAATGAAAGCCAAGTGCTTTCCTCCCACCTGCTGCTTGAGCAGGTGTCCCACCCTTTCAGCTACAGCACCTTCTTGCTGCTCCGTGGCTTCTTCCGTTCTTCCCTTGGCTGCTGTCATCTCTGCTTATAAGGCTCCTGAATGGGTGAATAAATCCACCCACTTCAGCAGCCTTGACCTCCCTTTGACGAGCAGCAGCAGTTCATTGAAAAACAAGGCTGCCCTGGGCTGACTGGTTAGAATGAAATGAAGTCTCCACGTGGCCCAGAAGACCGTTTTCTCAATGAAAGTGCCAGAAGACTTGGACCTTAACTGGATCGCTTGTATCAGTATAAACAAAGTCATTAACCCAGCCTGTACCATGGCACCAAGGCTTCAATTCTGTAATCAGGTTTCAGGAAATGATAGGGGTCACTGCCAAGGAGTTCACATAACACACACACACACACGAAGTCCAATAAAGACAGTCCAATGCAAACAGCTCATAAAGTTCTAGCCTTGGGATAAGCAACCTGGAAGTCAAGTAATCTAAAGATTGTTTAACTCAGACAGCTGCTCTTGGCTAATAATGAAGAAAGAGGCAAGGGACAAAAAGGAGCCAATGAGTTCACCATGCCTAAAGGTACAGTGTGGTGTCTCCCATGGAGGAAACGCTGGAAACGTGTAGCACGTTTTCTATTTAACACAAATTCAGGTCGAACAGAGGCACCAGTAAGTCCAGAGCAGTAGCAAGGGCAGGCACCAAATTGTTTAATTCATACCTTTGCTTTCTCAATGATGTCGTTTCCAACAAACTTTTTTATTTTTTGCAAAGTCGCAGCACGTTTTCCCTTCCCTTTTTTTGTTTGTCCCTTGCGAGAAGACATCAAACAAGAAGATAGATAATATGTAGCATTTATACATATTACCATGTTGGGGAAAGCCCTGCTGGGTCCTGATTGCCAAGGACTAGTGGACAACTGAGGTCCAAAGTTGAGCAGAACACAAGAACGCAAGCGTGCAGAGGCAATCAACACCACTGCTGCATGGCAGAAAATAGGGCTGTGCAGCAATCCATGTTCAAGAGAAAAGGGGGATTTGGAACACGCACAGGCACACCACCCCAGGTGGCATACCAATAAACCAAGCACATTTTTTTCCTTAGGTCATTGGCCTGCACAGCCTGATAAGAAAGCAACAATAGCTTCTAGCAGGGGAGAAACACCAAATATGTTTAATATCTGACAGGCTAGAGCAGATGGAAATCAACTACTGTAGCTGTTAAGTTTTTTTTCCAGCTCTTTTCAATCCTCCAGATGTGGCAGAACTGCAAGGCTCAGAATTCCCAGCCAGCAGTCAATGGCCATGGAGGCTTGGAATTCTGAGATCTGCACTCCCAAAACTTCTAAAAGACATTGCTGTGGGAAACCCGAAGTATATGCATCTCCTCCAGCTTATGTACACATTGCTGGAGTCTATTTGGCATCCTGGAAGTGACCCCATATTCCATAAGGTCTCTTTCTTCACTGAAGTAAAACAACAACTGACAAATACATTAATGGAAGAGAGCAGAAAGGTACAGAAGAGTTTATTTAGAGCTGCTAATTATCTTGGATAGCTTGCTCTTGGGTACTCCGATAACCATGACAGTTTGACAATGCATGAAAGCTTCACCTTTTTAATCGTGCATGCACAATACAAGCTGCAATGTAAGCAACAAAAGAACAAAATGTTCTTGACTAACATGTCCAGTGCTGAAAGGAACAGATCTGGCAAGGTGGGTAACTAATCTTCAGCAAGCCAGAGACTTGCTTCTTGCTCATTATGTCCCCTTTAACAGCAGAAGAGCCTTAGTTACTGCTGGCATATCATTCCCCGATGTCAGCACAATTCATGAGATTGACTTAAGATGAGCGTCAGTCAGTCTCCTTGAAGGAGTCAGTAATATAACCACATCCTAGTTGTCCTTAATTCCGGATCTGTAACTCCCCAACCCCAATATTGCAAGAGAAGCAATAAACCATTTCGTAGCTCCCCAAACTTTTGAGTCTATTCTCACCAAAGCTCTGAGATAAGTTACAACATGGCCTGGGAGAAACAGCTGAGGACAGAAACATTTACAGGAATGAAAATAACACCCGTCTCTCAGATTATTAAGGATCTTAGCATTCTTGCAATCTATCCCAAATCCTGGACAAATGTTCACTGTCTCCAAGCTTGACTACTTATGTTTGCAATGTTAATTCTGAAGGTAATGAATAGCACTGACTGGCAGATACATGGATTTGTTATGGATCTGCTCTCCATGCTTTCCCCGTAACATTAAATGGCAACCGTGCATACCCAGGACAAACATCCTGCACTGCTGCACCTTGGACTTGGTGGCTCAAATGGAACAAGCAAAAGATGTTTCAAGATTGTCAGTGCTTCTTTTGATTCTGAAGCCACTTCTCATGGTTGTTATATGGAGTTATATTTGTATAGTGGTTCCTTGGTCTGAAACAGTAAGAATAATAAAAAAGGAGTGATGGTATTTTTAAGTTAGGACCTGGCCCTTTATTTAGGAGCAGGAGCTGGGGAACAGAGAATGGTCAAGGATGAATAAACTCCAGATTTTCAAAAAGTTATTTTTAAATGATACCTTCCCAGATTTTCCAAAACTAAGAGAAGCCCAGTGGAAAGTAACTATTTTGCAATACATTTGCTTCAACCCTTTTCCCTAGAATACTGTCTTGCAAAGATGAAGGATGGACTTCTAGTAACTGATGCCACTGTTGAAAATCCAGAAGCCTAAGCAGTATGCTATATGGATTCACCAGCACAACTATTTTTTCAACCCCAAAATGGGGTGATGTGAGTAACTGCATCATCCCGAAGGAAAAGGTACATAATTTCTTGCTGTTTAAAATTTAAAAGTTTGTCAGGAAAGGAGAAAAAAAAAGGGGGGGACAATGTATTAGTTGAATTTTGCTTTGGAAAAATCCATTTCTGGATGCTGCTCCATGAACCTGTAAAAAGGAGAGAAATGCACTTTAGTTGACAGGAATAAAGGGAAACACCTAAAGCACTTAAATTCAAAAGCATTAAACTGGAAGGAAACAGTTTCTAACTGTTGGTGTTAGGTAGTTTGGCTGCTGCATGTAAAGCAGGGTCTCAGCAAAGGTACGTAAGAAGGGTAACACCCAACTTCATTGTGTAGTAAGGGAAATCTAGTTTGAGAGACAACTCTCTCTCTCTCTCTTTTCCTTTCTTTTTTTAATCAAACAGTACTCTCTGAAAGGAAAACAGCTTTCAAGATGCAGGTAGTGGTCAGTCTAGGTAAAAGCAATAAAAATGATAGAAATTGCCACATTGTAAGTACTGAGTTTCTAAGCTATCACTGTGGCATTACTGGCCATGATCTCTGTAGAAGCACATCAGCTCTCTCCTTCACACTATCAGTAGAACTGCCCCATTACGGAGCACAATAGTTGTGAATCAGCAAGGACAAATGTGCCCTTAGGAACCATTAGCTCCAGGTCAAACATGAATTTTCCAGTGCCGGCAAATATTCTTGTTTGTGCACTAAGAATGCCGTCACTTGAAGGAAGATTTCTTACTAGGGCTATTTGGAAGTCACACTCCTCAGAAACAGTACTTCTGACATCCTTTTGCCACCACAATTATCTCAGCAATGCCATTTGGCACTATTAGGTCATACTTAGTACTTACAGTACTTCTCTCAAGTTTTAAGCACTTTTATAGTGACTTTAAATTCTTGGAGTTTATATAATTACAATTATGCAAACCAGGATAAAGCTCCCATTTTATAGAAAGATACTGAAGGCGTTGCCACATAACCTTTCCACTAAAACACACATGGAAACCGGGGCATGGAGATTCTCACAGAACTGACTCCAATTTACTAAGCTCGATGTAGATGGATTTCACTGGTCACTTGAAAGCACACCATTTTTTTCAGCCAAATTATTTTACTTACTAATATGTTGTTTAGCCAACACACTGAGAGAGGACACCTATGACTACTCCATGGTGTCGCTTTTCCGCACTGTACCTGAAAACTGTACCCAGAAGAAGGGGCAAAGGGTAAAGTTTTAGAGCTAACTGACAAATTAAGAATATCACTGGGGCCGAATGGCACTTCTCCAAGACATCTTAATGGGCCAATCTGCGAAATAGCTGAATTATTAACTCAGAACACCCTCAGTGAGGTCACACGCAGTGGCAAGAATTAAGACCCGAAAAAAGAGTCACGGTGGAGAGCCTGGGAGGAGGAGGAAGGCAAAGAGCTCCTGACTTGGTTGACTGATGGGGCTAAAATGCGGTGCAACAAGAACAAAAATTATACATTTTCTGCAAATAATTGCTCGTTTGAGTAAGTCATTACTGATACCAGACAAAGGCATCATATCCAAGCCTTGACATTGTGCCTGTGAAGATTAGCCAAGGAAAGAGACAGAAATTGCCACCACTTCTGGCTTTATCCTTTTTCTCTGCTTGTGCCATTTAGAATGACTGATGGAAAGTGTTTGCCCTTTAGTTACCCCGTTTCCAGCTTGAGTGCAGGGAGCATCACCCTATCTGGCCTTAAAAGGGGAATTACTCACAGAAGCTTCTATTGAGGTCTCTGTCGAGCAGGGCAATAAAACAATAAAATCCATGATTGTCTAGCTAGCGCTGTGTTATCTGACTTTGAGGCACATGGAGATAAGAGGCAGAGACAACACACCATAGTTCAAGCTGAGATGGTACTGCCTGGCCTCTTAGTCTCTACATAGCACTTACTTGCTGGACTGTCCTTACAAACGAGCCACTTCTCACCACCATTAAAAGGCTCAAAAGAGACTAGTTTGTTCTTGCCTGGAAAACAAGCTTTTGTTCCTTTCTTCACACAGCGTAAAACTGGCCTTACTCACTTTTTTAGTATGTCCTGCTTCTTTTGCTCATCAGATGTGGGAAGCCCCATTGATTTCTGCCGCTGATCATACATCATTTTCTCTACCATGCTGCGTGTTTCGCTATCCAGGTCTGATAACTTGGAAATGGGAAGAAATATATTAGAGAAATTCATATTAATTTGATAAATTCGTAGCTCAAATCTTTCTAGAGAAGATATACCACTTAATAAAGACACACTGATAACACTTGTAGGTGTGCAAGGTAAGGTTGTTTCTCTCTGATCCCACAATCACCAAAACTGTCTTCTGCCCTATTTCTTGGTTTCCACTGCTGTATATTCAGCAGCAGCAAAGCCTCATCAAGGACTTTGAACAAGAACTTCGGAGAGCAAGCAGTTGAAACTTGCCTAAACATTTGAAGGAAGAAGTTTCTGCTTGCCAGGAGCAGCATATAAAAAAGAAAATAATGTGTGCTTAGTTTACATTAGTTAAAGTCACATTATAGTTTTTAAAAAAATGATTTGCCACTCCTTTCTTCTTGGATGTTTGGAAACTACAGTCCCAGAAAGGTTTCCCATCCAAGTACTAACTGTAAAGGAATTCAGAGCTGACTTTGGAGAGGGTATGAGTGACCTGCTAAGCAGGGGCTTGGAGAAGAAATTACGTTGGCTTTCAAAATTCTGTTAATAAATCTTACAGCAATAGCGTAACATTCTGGAATCTCCACAGTGTCTGCTTCTTGCCCTCAACTACTTCAAAGGGCTAACAAAAAGGAAGCCTATCTGAGAGGTCAGCCAGATGTTGCCATTTGCTGAAGCAGACTGTGGTTACAATTTTATAATGTAACTGATTCCATCATGGGCTGCTAAAAATCAAATCTTTCAACAGGGCTTGCAAGTCTGTTCAATGCAATCCTTCTTAGTCGCTGGAGGGTAACCTGAGGTGTACAGACAGCATACGATTCCCCACTCTCCTCTGAATCCTGGGTGGCAGACCCACTTTTATCCCATACAAAGCTGCAGCTAAGTAGCATAGATCACTATTTCTAGTGGCAATCACAAGGGGTGGAGGTGGCGGCAAAGTAAAGGTTCTCTCCCATGCCATGACCCCTGATAACCTGTGTGTATGTGAAGAGTGTGCATGCTTGGGTCACACCCATAGCCACCAAGGCTGCCAATCCATTCCAGAAGTGAAACATGCACGTTCGGTTAAGCAGCATTCTTGATATAAAACCTGACGAAAGAATCACTCACTTTTGAATTCTCAGGGTTAATTTTCTTGGTGTTAATCTCTGGGTCTGTTTGGACTAACTTGTTCCACCATTCCATCTTGTTGATCTAAAGTGAAAAGAGAAACAGTATTACGTAGAATGTACGTGGGGCAGCTTCTTTGGATGTGGCATGCGCATTAGGAACTGAAGATTTTTTCTTTTTCTTGCAAAGATAGCAAATTCACATCATATTGTCTCATCACAATATTACTGTATACATCTTACTTGGAGTATTAGGTATATTCTATTAAACAGATACTAGACACAAAGCAATCAGCACATATGAGAACTCTTGCAAAATCATCCATTAACTAAAATCCCAAATCATTTCCTTTTTACCTTTTCCAAGTGCACAGTGACTATTTTTCCATCCTCAATCAGCCATGAGCTCTCCTCCACCTTCACCTCATTGTACAGGTCTCCGTCAATCACCGGGGGATGGCCCTTTAGGCCCACCTTCAGATGGCGCCTCTGTATGTCAACCACCATATCCTTTCCCTTCAGTCTGAAGGTCACATCAAATGGGATGGCCAGCTAGAGAGAACAGGAAGAGAGAACAATGAGTTCTTTCTGAAAACCTCAGGTAGGGAAGGCGGGCAGATCACTATTAATAGAGTCCTAGGGTTGGAAGGGACCTTGGAGGTCTTCTAGTCTAACCTCCTGCCCAGGGCAGGAATCCTCAAACCAACGCAGACAAATGGCTTTATCTGAAAACTTCCAGGGATGAAGCGCCCATGATTCAGGAGACAGGCTGTTCCACTGCTTAACAGTTCTCATCGTTAGGAAATTCCCCCTTATTTCAAGTTTTAATATTGCTCTGTAAAGCTGCCACTCACTGGTTCTTGTCCTACCTGCAGGCGCCAGAGGATACTTCCCTGTGACAGCCCTTTTAAGTACTGGAAAACTACTACCAAGTCTCCCCTTAGCCTTCTCTTCTTTAGGCTAAACGTATCTCGTTATCGAACCATTTTTCACAGGATTTAGCCTCCAAACGCCTTGCCATCTTTGCTGCTCTTCTCTGCATTTAAAACAATCTATTTAATTACAGTTCTCTCTGCTTACTGTTTCCAAACGGTATTCCGAAAAGCTTTCTATAGCCAACTCTAAAAGAAAGTGAAGCAGCTATTCACTATTTAGTGGATTTCCATGGTCAGATGCCTCTATTTTTTTCCTAATTATCCAAAAGAGATCCTCCTGCTTATGAATCACAATTATGTATTTCACTGATTTAGTTTCCTCATAACAAGCAGACGCTATTGGGTAAAACTTAGTATGTGCTTCAAAATCGACACTTACATCCAGTTCAGAGAGGGTCTGTGTCCACCTGTAGTTTGGCAGGTCTGCTCCATTTCCAGAGTTCGGTTTAAGTTTGCCTTTGTCCTTCTCATCTTCCTCTTCTTCATCAGTATCCTTATACAACATAGGCAGGGTACACAAAATACTTCTCAGAACTTTTTAACAAGGGATTTTTTTTCTGTTTAGTGCATTATTTATATAGCTGGCAATTCAAGTATTCTGCATGTGTACAGTTCAACATTCTTGAATGCCTACTCTGCTTAAGAAGCCAGGTTTTAAAGATACACTGCGAGGGCCCTTTTGCCCAAAGCCAATCTGGAGGTCCTCTGGCATCTACCTGAATAAATCCTAGAATTCCATGTTGTAGTTACTGTATTCTGGCTAACATACTCCTTATTTTCAACCATTTTAAAGCAAGGAGATAGCAAGCAGAATAGGAACCATCATTTGTTGCCAAATGTCTTGAAAAATGCATTACCTGTTTGCTGGCCTCGGGAGATTCCACTGGATTTTCAGCAGACTTGACAGGCATGTTATTGGCCTCATTTTCTTTCTTCTCTTTGCTCTGTTTCAAAAGAGTGACACTCCCATAAGGCTCTGTTGTATTTGTGACATGCACATTTAAGTACTGCTTACAAATAGTAGTAATCCCACATCTTTGGTCATATGCAATACAAACGGTAGCGCTGAATGGATCATATAAAAATCAAAACGGGGAATTTCCAAATACACAACAGCCATATTATGCCCCACCAATACAGCGAACCAGATTCACACCTGGTCTATTTCCAGTTGCAATCTTTCTGCCTCCTCATCAGTGAGCTCCTTAATCCTTGGCTCACTGTCGTCCTGTTTAGTTTCTTTGGCAAGTTTAGTGGCTCGTTCTGCCTTTTCCCGCTGTTCTGCCTCTTGACGGGCCTTCTTCTCTTTCTGTGCTTTCTGAGCAAGTTTGTTGTGGCGACTGAAAGTCTCTGTGATTAACTGAGGTGAGAGAATAGAAAGGCAATTTAATTTTCTAAAGACTAAATTGGCATTATCATTCTCAGCTACCTAAGCAGTAAAAATGACCTCAACTCAAGCTCCATAGCTGGGGACTGCATCCCCGCTGTTTTCCTGGCCGAGATACAGACGTGAACAAAAAGTAGACCTCTTTCAAAAGGAAGGCCTGCTTAGGATCACTCCCCCATCTCTAGTACTTTACAAATCCTCCGATGAGGGGAATCAGGATTGATATTTAAAAGGGTAAATTGTTGCCCAGATTCTAAAACTATTCCCCCCAATTTTCTTTGCAGGGAGCTACGGGCATGAGGTCTATAAAGTTAATTTAGGGAAGACAATGGTTCGCACTCACTACTGGTTAAAATTTTGTTTCTTCCTCCAAGGAGGACTGTTAACAGGAAACACATAAATGTTGAATTTTTTTAAAAAATAAGACTTATCTGCCCCTTTCCTGAGTCCAGTGGGAATGAACAGGGCTACCTTTGTCCACAGTTTAGAGGAGTCCTGAGGGTCAGGGCTACAGTGTGTTTGCTCCAAGTGGTGACACAATCATTTGTCTGCACAACTGGCTCAATTTCAAGGGTTCCCACTGATGGGTGACCTTCGCAGCTACTGCAGCAGCCAAGGGCCATGAACAGAAGCACTGGCATTGGTAACACATAATCTATCTTGCCCTTTGGATGGTGACATGTTGGAGACGTGTGCCAACTTATGACCTTGTCTACTGCCACCAATTTGAAAAAAGGACAGGAGAAGAAAGCTCTTTAAGTGGTGAACAACTGGATATCTTAGCCCTTATATATGAGCCTAGCGATTGCTGGCTTCCTCACATAACAGAAAATCTGATTTCAGATTCTAGTGACCTTATTCCCTACTTGGAATACTCATTTTACTAGTTTAAGGAGCAAACAGATTTTAAACGACAGTGTTCTAGATATTTTTATTGCACATAATTCCCAAACTTCTGCTGTCCTACCGCACCTATAGGTTTGCTTAATTCCCCTAGATTTAAATACACATGTACAGCTGTAAGGATGACTTTCTAATTTCCTATATCAGCTTTAGAAACAGACTTTGACTGATCTTTGAAGACAAAAGTTATGAGCCAACATTTCCCTGTAAATCCCTCAGGGAATCCAACAGCCACTTTTGAAAGGCATTATAAGTAATAGTATGCAGAAGAAATATATAAAATAGCTTGAGCGTATTTTTAAAATCTAAATAATTTCATATATTAAATATTCTATTTAAGCTGCTCATTCATTATCTTGAATGGATAACAATTTATCCTTTTTCAAAAAAAAAAATTAACGTTGTTTGGAACACTTACAGAAGAGTTGTTAAAAATAAAAAACATGATGTGTCATATTCCCCCATCACTACATCAGTGAAACAGAGAGTGATTTGGAAACAGAGAGTGACTTGAATCATGCACAATATTTCACATAATCGGGTTAGAGAAACTCTGCTCTTTGGGAAGAAGCCACTGTTGAAGAATTGGACTTAGTACTTTCTAGGAGAGAACAAACAAAGTAAACTGGTATTATTGATCCTTGGGTGTCTGAGTCAGGCCAATACATTTTTGACATGCTGACTTTTCAACCAGCCTTTGGTCAAAGCTTAACCAAACAAAACGGACCCAAAACATCTATTATTGTCATACTCAGAAATAAACCTGCTCAACTAAGGTCAGACATAACTTAATGTGGCCTCTCCAGGTTCTTTCCAGAGCCAGCAACTGAATGGAATGGAATTGCAATACAGCAAAAATCAAGGAAAAGTGGAGATTTCAACAGGACATTGTGGGAAATATTTCAGTCAGCCTTAAAGAGAAAATCTTTCTATAAGCCAAATCATATACCTTCTCAGCAGCACCTTCTCCTCCCCCTACAAAGAAATCAGTTTTGCGTCTCAGGAAGCTGAAAAAGGTGTTCACAAGCTGTAAGGAACAAAAGTGGCATAATGAAGGGATAAGAAGTTTACATTTCAAGCTACACTTTGAAAATATCCTTTTATATAAAAAACATACAACATATATAAGTGACCCACCTACCCAAGTTGCTTGTGGAGAGCCAGTTTGTTGTAGTGGTTAAGGTGCTAGAGTCAGAACTGGGAGACGGTGGGTTTTAGTCCTCCCTTAGGCAGGAAAACTGACTGGGTGACTTTGGACTAGCCATACTTTCTCAGGCCACCACACCCCACAGGGGAAAAATAGGATGCAGCAGCATTATACATGCTGTCTTGAGTTGTAGAACAATAAACGCAGGATACAAATTATGATATATTATCATAATCAATGTAGGATGGGTTTGTCTGTATTAAGAGGGTCAAAGACTAGATAATATAAACTCTGTTGTTGTTGTTTTGCTAATACTAATGATTCTTCTGCCCTAGGACACAATCTCCAATAAACTACTCCAGAAGCAATTGTTTTAGAATAAAAGAATTCTCCATTCAAGGGGGTTAGAGCAATCAGCAACCAAAACTTTCAAGTCACCTTGCAAGAAATTTTACTACTCTACCTTAATGTAAGGTTTAAGTTCTTCTGCACAAGCTATCTCAATCAATGATGGATTAGCAGTTGATTTTTGATGTGCGGCACTACTTTTACTCATGCCATTTCAATTAAAACCAACAGTTTGAAGGATCAACTGGTCTGTCAGAACAAGCATGGGAAAGTGTTTCTACCTGACAGGCTGATTACCTAATGACAACACTGTTTAGGTGTAGCCATTCCTTTAATCCTATCATCAAAGTGATTGGACAATAGAGACCAATTCTCTATAGCCAGATCACTGGTTTGTCTGCTTCATTTTCCTTTCTACACAATCTGGTGATGGAGTTCGGAAACTGAGATCTATTCAACAGACAGTTGATTACTTCATACATAGAAAAACAGAGCAAAATGGAGATACTGGGGGTGGGGGGATGAGGTGGGTGGGGGGATGAGGTCCACCCCTGTATGGTTTCTAAAGAAGCTTCTAACTAGACCTCAGCAGGGCAGATGGAAAAGTCTTGCAAACTGTAGTTTCCCCATCACTGGTTAAAAGTATAGGGATTGGATCTAAGTAATGAAGAAATGGAGGCAAGAAATTAAAGTAAATCAATGGTGAGTTTGGAAAAGTACTTTGTTTAGTCTTGTAAATAAAGCAGTAACAATATATGAATAAAAATATTGGTATTTATATAAATTGCTTTCCAAGTTTGAATCAGAAAGCATGTATCTTCATCTAAAGAGCTGCTTTTTATTCCCTCCACTATCTTAAGATTTTATTAACAATTTATTTTGTCAAATGTATGAAGATATCACAAAGAGTGTGTATGTGTGTATACATGGGAACAACACACACACAAATATGTTGTTACACTGTGATGATCATTGCCTTATGTTTTATTGTTACTGGATGCAAACTGCTCAGATCCTTCAGGAACTGAGCAGTACAGAAACTATAGCAAATAAATGAATAAGCATTATAGACTCAGTGACACCAAAACATCAAGCAATAGGAAAGAGATTAGGAAGTAAGGAATAACTGTGTTTTCTAATGAGATAAACTTCAAATGCTGAACTACAACTCCCATCATTCTCAACCAAACACCATGTTATTGGAAGGGTGACAGATATATTCTAACACATCTGAAGGGCAGTGGAAAGCTGCATTGTATTTGTTAGATTTGTATTTTGCCTTTCCTCCAGGAAGTGTACATAGCACTTCTTCCTCTAAACCCACCCACCCCAAATTGTGAGGTAGGTTGAGAATGTGTGACTGGTCCAAGGACACTCACTGAGCTTCCATGCCTAAGGATGGACTTGAACTTGCGTCTCCCAGTCTGTCCAACACCTTCACCAATATACCATGCGAGCTCTCAATGACCCTGCAGTACACAAAGAATTAGTTAAATGCAAATTCCAATTTACATTAAAAAAAATAACTGAAAGGGTATAATGGGTATAATACAAATTGCAAGAAAAGAATGCAGATTCATACCAAGAAACAGGCAATTTTTTAATGGCCTGGTGTGTTTGCTTCTGACACATTCAACAAACCACAATAAAGCAAGCCATGACATAGTGTGATTTGTAAACTTCATCTCTGTACTGCATAGCGATCCAGGTCCTTCATTTTCAACTGACTGCTCTGAACTTGGATTTGGCTCCGATTAGCAATATTGTACACATATGAACCCCCATACAGTATGCCCATTTGGGCTGTAACTGGTGCAAGGCCAAAAAGAGCTTCAGATTACTGGTAGACAGGTTTTAGATTCTCAAGAAATCATTAATCAGAAATGTTTCTTGGAATATGCTAGAAATTACAGCAGCAACAAATCACGGGAGAAACTGTCAGTCTTAAAATGCAAAGAAACCACTGAACCACAACAAAAAGTCTTGCGGCAGTTTAAAAAGTAGCGTATTTATCCCAACATCGTTTTTTCACTCTAATCCTTTCCAGGAGCGGCCATTCTCCCTAAGAACCTTAGTGCCACCGCTTAACATGCATATCTTCAGGGCAGTTCACGCCCTACACCCAGAGACATCCTCACCTTCCTTGGCGCTCCCTGAAAGAGAGATACAAGCTAGAGTTCTACATCTTAAATCAGTTTCCGGCGTCTCCTACGGATCTTTTCTTCGGTGAATTGGGGGTGCGTTTATTCGGCAGCATTGGCTTCGCTAGGCCCCGCTGCCGAAGAGAAGGGTAGCCCTGCAGCTCGTGCCCGGTCAGACCGACCTCCTCCCTATCTCCGCGAGAGGTGCTTCAGGGGGTTCACAAGAAGGACAACCACCCGCTGTGATTCCGTGAGGGAAGGGAACAACTCCAAGGCGGAGCGGCTCCAAAACGAGGCCCGTTAAGAAGGAAGGACCGCCCGCTCCCGACCTCCATTTTACCTCACGCACGCCGCCCTGGTGCTGCTGGGCCATGGCGAGCAACATGCCGTCGAACCGCTCCTCGCTGTCGGCAGCCTCTTCCCCGCTGGCCCCCATGGCCGCCTGGATCGCTGGCCGGGTCCTCCCGTTCCGTAAGGGCCACTCTCTTCCCTCAGCACGCACTCCTTCAACCGCGGCTGGAAGCGGAAGCGGAACGCATTCTGCCCAACCCCTTCCGGAAAGGTTTTGGCCAACCGTCGAACTCGCCGTGTTGATTGGCAGCCGGCTCTTTCAATCCGCGGCGAAAGGAAGTCAGAGACGGTCCGTTAGGCCCCGTGTTTGGCGTCGGTTGCCACGGTTACCACCTCCTGCAGGAGGGCCGACGGGAAGTTTCAGAATACACGCTCGCGGCGGGTGCAAAGTGGCCCGAGGGTTGCTGCGGGCATGTCATCGCCGTTTCCAATAAATTGTCTAAAAAGGGCTGACTCGCATTTTGTATTTATTGTATTTATATTACTCCGCTCATTTCCCCCCCAGTTAGGTTTTTTTTTCCTCAGAGCAACTCTGTAAAATGATTGGATGAGGTGGTTCCATTGTAACATCTAATGCTCTTTCCTAGCCTTTTAATAATAATATTAATGTTTTTAATTGTACAGTAATGTTATTTTATAGTTTTTAATTGTATGCTGCCCTGTCATGTTTTGTGAGATAAATATGATAAATAAAAATAAATTAAGCGGAATATGACCAGATTTAGGTCAACTAGCTTGCTCAGGACTTGGGATTTGAAGTTGGTGGCTTTTTTTTTTTAGTTTTCAATCAGGTTTTGAAATGTGTTTGAAAAGCTACACAATGCAAGCTAGGCTGTGAAAAGTACCACAAGAGTATCGATCCAAAACCATAGTTCACACACTGAATCTTAAACTAAGCAAATGGGCTGAGTTTGCACAACATAATGTTAACCTGCTCACGAATCCACCCACTGAAATAAACTTGCCAAGTAATCAAGGTAAACCACACATACATACAGCTGCTAGGTCACCACACCTGGCTGAGCATGTTCTGTGAACACAAATCAGTTGTGAAAATCCGCAGATTCTCTTGAAGACTGAAAAGAACAATGTTAGGAATATACAAATATAAAAAGACAGGTTAGCACACAAAACAATATTGCAATCAAAATAAGAAAAATGAGGTGTATTCCTGAGATATGAGTTAACAGAAATATTTGCTAAAATATAATTCTTAGTACCTCATTATTGACAAAGACATCAAAAAGAAGGGGCTACAAAATAAAGCACTGAAAAAACAATTACAACCAGGTTTGGAGGGACTTCTGGAAAATCAACAGGGATGGAGCCAGACTCATTTCGGGGCGGGGGTGAGGGAGGATGTTCCATAAGGTGGGCGCCAGGGCAGTCGCTCAGTCTTGCCAGGTTCAGCTGAAGCCTATTGCTCCCCATCCAGACCCTCACAGCCTCCAGGCAAAGGGATAAATGGATATCTACATCCACTATTGTACTAATCTGTGCATTTTAAAACGTACCCCCTAAAAACAATGCAATACTGTACAGAATTACAGACATTCTGATGTTTTTCTTCCTGTACCAATTTGTTTATTTTATTTATTTAAAGAACTTATAGCCACCTATCTCACATAGTGATCTAAGGTGGCTCACAACAACTAATAAAAACAATAGAATAAAAATAGATCAATCCTTCCCTCCAGGAGTCAGACCTACCAAACTTAGCCTCCTGACTCAACCCCCATCTTAGCCCAATCCTTGGGGGAAGAGCCAGGTGCTAGCCATGGAAGGCTAAAAGGTTAGGGGCCCCTCAAATCTCAGGTGGGAGGCTATTCCAAAAAGCTGGGGTGGCTACAGAGAAGGTGCGCCTTCGAGGTCCCATCAGATGACAGCATTTAAGGGAAGGGACTTGGAGTTCAGCCACCCTATCTGACCAAGTGGGATGGGCAGATGCCCTCAGGGAGAGGCATCCTGCAAATAACTTGGCCCTGTGCCATGTAGGGCTTTAAAGGTGATAACCAGCACCTTGAATTGCACCTGGAAAGCAACTGGGGGCTAGTTTTATTTATTTTTAATAATGATAATAATACTTTATTAAATTTATACACTGCCTGACTCCCAATGACTCTGGGCAGTGTTTAAACATATTTAAGAAAGAAAACAGAGAAAAGGGGAGGAAGATTTACAAACTATAAAATTCAGATAAGAATTTACAACATGTTAAGAAAAAGAGAAAAACATTCCTCATTTTACTAGCAGAAAAACTTCCTGCTAATAACATTACATTGGAAGAATATATAATCATATATCAGTTTGGCACTTTTAAAGCTGTTAATAGTTTTTAGCTGACAAAAACAATCAAAATAATAGTCAAAATAATTCCAAGAATTTCTCACTAATCTGAAGCAGTCCATCCTTAACTTTATGACCAGACAAAATCTGGTGTTTTAAGACCTTTTGTTAAGAGAAACCCAAACTTCAGATGTGCAGAAGTCTATATGCAGAATTATAGTCCATAAATAGTTTTCAAATTAAATTAAATTTGAATTTAATTAATCAGACTTATTTTTAGTTATGAAATTATTTTTACAATGATGCATACTTTGAAAGCTTAATGTGCAAGTCCTCCTATGAAGAAATTGAGTGTAATTTCCAGTGGCAGGCAGAAAATATCCTAGCAGCTGTTTTCATGTAGAAAGTCAGCTCTATAACTTTGTAGGTATATACAGCTTGCTGCTACTTAATAAAAACAACAACCACCACAACAAAACTGGACAGAAGGGAAAGTAAGTATTTAAAATTTATTTCATTCTATGATGAATCACCTTTTAGAATTGCTGAGGTTCATGGCATTGCCACAAAATATGAAAAAAAACCCTATCCAACCTGATTATTACATTTCCAGCAACTTTTTGAATATACAGTATATTATCTGTTTTGGCAAAATGCTGGAATAATATTCCAATGGGGGGGAAAAAACCATCATGAACCAGTTTACTCCAAGTGTAATATTTCCCGTAAACCTGATATTTGTCTTCCACTTATATTTGCATTGTTGCATCTCAGTTGTACTTCTGATCATGCAATCTTTGATTTCTCTGTTTTTGAATTACATTTCAGTAATATGAGAGTTATATGAGAGTTGGTTTGGTATAGTGGTTAAGGCACCAGGCTAGAAATCAGAAGACTGTGATTCTAGTCCCGCCTTGTGTATGAAGCCAGCCAGGTGACTTTGGGCCAGTCACTCTTCTCTCAGGGAAAACGGAGGCAAGGGCAAACCACTTCTGAAAATCTTGCCAAGAAAACTGCAGGGACTAATCCAGGCAGTCACCATGAGTCAACATTGACTCAAAGACCCAACTCTCCCCACCCCCTATATATAAGCCCTCTCAGCATTCCACATTGTTTTTGTAATTTCTTTTGAACTATACTACTTATTTGAAGGTATTAAAACCAATCAAGCATTTCTGACCATTCCAAGGAGATTCCTAAAAGACTTCAATTGTGTTTTGTTAAAAGTCCACTGATCAAAAGAGCATGTTTGCCTTCAAGAAAATAAATATTTAAGTGAAAGGTAATAAATCCTGGTTTATTCTTCTTTTATATTTATCCCATACTTTTAATAAGCTATTAATAATCAAATGGTCTCTCATACCCTGAACATTACAGCTGTACCGAGTGTTCTACTCCTTCCATAGACCTAATCTAACTGTACAGTGATGTAATCCAATTTGTAATCCAGGTCAATCAATATTAAGCTAGTTTAATAGTACATCTTAAACTTTGGTATAGCCACTCTACTTTTTTTTTTTGCATTCAGTTGAAACCTGAGTTTTTATCTGACCAAATAAAATTACCTACTTGTCTTTGCCATTCATTCTCATTCAATGCCTTTTCTTCAATTCCTGTGGGATCATCTGGAATCATCAGTTATTCATTCAATTGCATTGTCTACATGGGAGAAATCAGCATATTTAGGGAGAATCCCAAGGTTTGATGGAATACCAAAAAATTAGTTCGAACATTCTGGACCCACACAGAAATTCAAGTGAAGTTTGGGAATGCTTGATAACCATAGAACGTTGCCTAACTGTTAAGAAGTAGATGATGAAGTTGAGCGTGATGTGAGAATGAATCCTGAAAAACAACACAGGATACTGCAGTATATTCTGTTATCGGTTTACCATGTCCATGCTCTTTTTCCCCCGAATGATGCCTTTTGTGTTCATGAGTTGCTAGAGATGTTATTGTTTAGGGCTTCCTGAACTGCTATCAACTCTTGGTAATAAAGTTAAATTAAATATAGTGATTGTGAGGCTAGCTAATTTCTTTTGCTATGGAACTGCCGGTATCTGCCTCTATATAGCCCCTTTTCTCTTTAACTCACCTTTTATGGTCTCCAACACATTCCATAATCCCCACAGGCTGCCTTTGATCTAAAAAAGTTAGTGTACCTATGCCCCAGATCTACAGTGTAATTCATGATCCTGCATGTGCTTTGAAAAAGAAGGTCTGAGATCATTCTCTAGTATCTCCTGGTAGACTTAAGACTTCAGCATGAAACTCTAGAGAACGGTTATCAGTCAGTACTAAACCATCAATCAAAAATGACACACCACATTGTGGGTTAGCATGTATGTGAACCAGGCCATTGATATTAATCGATAGTCTGACTGTGTACATATCAGATCCTGCCAGATAACTTAAATGCTGAAGTCTATAATTTCTCCCAATAAAAAGCAATCCAGTCTCCTGAAATTTTATGACAATTTATCCCATAATTGTTTTCACCTGAATCTCCCTTCATAAGGTTTTGGCATCCGGTCTTACATTTACCAGCAAATATTTTTTTAAATCCTAGAGATGTTCCTTAGCTTTCTAAATGGCATTGTAATTCCTGATACTTGATGTAGTGTTTAGCTGTTCTTACTTGGTTTGTTCTGTAAAAGACCCTGAAAAAGTATGGTTGCTATTGTTTGGAAGGTTGGATTCTGAGTACCTTAAATCAGTGTTTCTCGACCTCAGCAAGTTTAAGATGTGTGGACTTGGCACTGGCTGGGGAATTCTTGGAGTTGAAGTCCACACATTTTAAACTTGCTGAGGTTGAGAAAGATTACCTGAAATAAATAGTTCTTGAAATTCATTTCAAAAGAGGTTTTGCTGAGATGAAATGAAAATATAAATGAAAAACCTTCAAAAGCTATGGAATGCTAACCACATTAAATGGATGCAAAATGACCATTCACAAACTCCCATATTAGTTAACAGTAGAAATACTCCTAGCCTGCCACCTTGTGGCTACAGGCCTCCATCTGCTTTTTTGTCTCAATCATAAACGAGAGTTAAGAATCAACAATGGTTATATGTTAACCTACATTATCTCCTAACATGATAGCCTGGTTCACATAATACACAAAACATGAAGTGCTTTGTTTTGATTGGCCATTATGGTGTGTAAAGCATGGTTGTGAGATCATGCTAACATCTTCTGGAATGTCTTTCACCTGTAAAGTTCTAAACACTCTTCCCTTCCTGAAATAATCAATTAAATCCAGCCATGATCAGAAGCACTGCCTCATTCTGATAATTGGGAAAGCAAAAATATCCACAGACCAAAAGAATGTTTCCTCAAAGGATAGATGCTGAACCCAGCTGTCCATTTCATTTGGAGGAATTTAAACATTAAAAAAAAAATCAGGGGAATTTCCTGGCAGGGGAACAATAATTTGAATGCAATTTAAAAGAAACTCTAAGAGACCTTCTAGTAAATAGACCTATTAATGCATTAAATTGAGAGGGGTAGCTGTTTTTGGCTGTGCTAGCTGGGAATTCTGGAAGTTAAGGTCTCAACAGATCTGGAGGAGGTTGGCTGAGCCTTCAAGGGCCCTCTGTTTACTTCAGAAATACTTTGCCTTGACTACAATACCTGCACAGTCTGCATATAGAAGAAAGCTCCTCTGAACAAAAATATGTAGAAATTATGCACAACCAGACATTGACCTGTTAAGCCTGAACAAGGCTTTTTTTTAGAGCAGCCCAGGGTAAAATATTTATTTGTACTTCTTTTTGTCATGGTGTCCTGCTAATTTAATTTGTTTCTCCAATTTGGGGAGAGGTGATGTTAATTGAATTCAATGGTCTAGTAAATGGGAAGAATGGGAAGTGTTGGGAAGTGCAAATTACTGAAATAATTCTCAGGACTCTGTGTTAACTATTTTTATTGCTCTGAATGGAAAATCTAGATCATTGTTTTCCAAACTTGGCAACTTGAAGATGTGTGGACTTCAGTTCCTGGAATTCCCCAGCCACCATGCTGGCTAGGGAATTCTGGGATTTGAAGTCCACACATCTTCAAGTTGCCAAGTTTGAAAAACACTGGTCTAGATCTATCTGATCATTTCAAATACTGAATTTCCATTTTGACAGAACAGCGTGGAGGCCAGTATGATTGTGCTCCCCTCCCAAGTCCTGAGTCCAATTGATCTTCTAAGCTTCATGAAAACAAAACTGGAGGAATTACAACAAATTGCTCAGTCTTAGCAGTAGCTTTTTTTTTTTTCCTTTTCAAGGCCACAGGGCAAAGATGCACCCAGAGAGCAAAATGTTCAGGAACCGAGGCCTTGGCTGGACTCAGTGCCATCAACCTGCTCCCTCTGTCCTACTACCAAAAAAACAAACACATCCGACGAGAATGGACTTCAACCTTAAGTCCAGCACAGCGTATTTGTCACAGCTGTCAGCTGCCAAAATGGGTGGAGTGATAGTAGTGCTTTTTCAACTTTAGGCACAGAAGAACAGAAGGAAGATGGTTTTGACTCAACCATCTCTGTCAGGTAGATGTTCCTCCCCTGAGAATGTTTGGGTCAGGGGAGAACGACAGGCTGCTTGTTCTGTATCTTAATCACATTAAGAGGACACTGTCCTATAGGAAATTTTTTGGCCAACAACAGGTGAAAAATACACACACTGGACTTTGATTCCACAGACTCTACGTAGAGTTCACCAGGGAGAGACTGTCCTGCCTTCTTGACACTCTAGGAACGAAATGTTTTATTTGGTGAAATCCGTTCCACCCCCCGTCCTTGTCTAGGAAAATGACTTCAAGTTCCAGGAAAGACCAAGAGATGGGTAGATCTGCGCCACCCCTCTTGAAGTTGCAGGCTGCTTCTGTTCCTAAGATGTTAGTAGCTAGCAGTTCTGCTGCCCAATGCATAGGTGTGATTCTGGAGTGTTGGCTGCATATGAGCAAGGCCCCCATACCCCTCGTGCATCAGAGCATGAAAAGACATTGCAACCTCACCCACCTGAACAAAAGCCACTATAAAGCCATGGCTTGGCTGGATTCGTTATCAGCGTCTGTTGCCTGCTGGCCTTGGAAGTATCTTTCATTGTGTCAGGGTTCAGCACTCCTGCCTGCAAGCAAGTTGGTCACCTTGAACTAGAGGTGGGCAGCATTGTGTTTCCGGCCACCAATCAGGCTCCCTGTCCCAACATTATTTTAATTTAAAACACACACACACACACACACGAAGATGGAATGCTACAAAGTATTAGCCTCTTGCCTATTTGTTGGCAGCAGCACTTTTGGGTTTCACTGCAATGGTAGAGAGCACCCTGGGGCTGCTAGTTCACCTTCTGGTAAATACAGGTAGTCCTCGACTTAGGATCACAACTGGGACTGGAACTTCTGTCACTAAGTGAGGTGGTCATTAAGTGCATCACACTTTTTTTATTATAAGACCTTTTTTGCCATGGCTGTTAAACAAATTACCAGTCGTTAAGTGAATCATGTGGTCGTTAAATGAATCTCATCTCCCCCATTGACTTTGCTTGTTGGAAGCTGGCTGGGAAGGTCATAAATGGCGATCATGTGACCTTGGACACTGCAACCATCGTAAACACATGCTGGTTGCCAAGTGCCTGAATTGTGGTCAAGTAACCATGGGGACACTGTGATGGTCATAAGTGTGAGGACCCATTGTAAGTCACTTTTCTCAGTGCCATCATAATTTTGAACAGTCACTAAACTAATTGTTGTAAGTTGAGGACTACCTGTAAATCTTGTGACCAGCTAGGCTCATCAAGGCAGGCATTTTGTAAATAGACATGCTTCCCATGGCAGCCATTTTGTGGGAGCACCAATCACATGCTCTCAACATTCCAAGCATGCCCTCAGCCCCCAAAATTTGCCTGCTTCTGTCCTAAAGCCAACTTACAAAATTCAGAAACCTTTTGCTTGTCCTGCATCTTGCTTCCTTGCTGTGCTGTCAAGGCCAAACATACATGGCTGTGTGTGATGGAAAACAAACAAAAAATAAACCTACTGGCCATTTGTAGAATAAACACTAGGCTAAGGCAGTTTACTCACACCCTCTTACCCTGTTTGACAGCCCCAACAGCACTCTCAAAACTGGCCCACTGAAACTGAGGGACACACTTTTGGGGCCATTCCATAAACCTCACAATCGGGATCTTAAACTTGTGGAATATAAATACCACCCACCCTCCATTCCACTCAAGAGATGCAATCATTTCTGTCAGTGCTTCACCCCCATGCACCCTGGAGGCAAAAAAACTAAATAAAATGAAGCATGGCTTCCAGTCAGCCCAAAGGTTGCCTGCTCCTATGCTAGGCTGGTTGTTTGCTGTTTGTTTGCTGTTTGTTTGCTGTTTGTTTGTTGTTTGTAATTTTTCTGCCTTTCCCAATAATAAATTTGTTTCTACCCCTCTTTCCCATATAACAAAACAGGAAACGATGTTTCAAAATCAATACAAATAAACTTAATTCTTGTAAAAGCAGAGGGAACTGTTTTAGACTGAGTTGATAATTGGTTTATCTATTAACAAAGTATTCTGCTACATCAAGGGGCATTCAGAAATAAAAATCATTACTTGGAATCTGAGATGGAAAGGCTCCATTTTATCACATCACTCTCCTTAATGTGGAAACCCAGCTTGCATCACATAAAAGACAAAAAGGCAGTGGCAGTTATGGGAAGAATTTTGATATTACTTTTTTTTTGCATAGGACATTGGTTAGAGAGATTAGGGTGGTGGTGGTAGTGGTGTGTGTGTGTGTGTGTGATTAGCAACAGAGGATGGAGAAAACTGGTCCTTCAAGTCCAAGGCACTTTAAGCTCTGAACACCCCTGAAGCAATCAACAACGTGTTCCTGAAGAAGATACGCATTTAAGCCTGTACCAGTTTAGGCAATTCCTCTTTTTTGCTCAAATGTACAATTGGCCTCCAAAATACTTCCATTTGTCAGAGCAAGCACATATCATTTCAAAGAAAAGGCATGTTAACTTCATGAGTAGTAGCTCCTACTCACTGCTAGTCATCATTTTAGGCTGCTGTTGCTAAAAGCTAGGTCTATATTTAATACTTTGCTTATCCATGATCTGGTAGTGGAGCTGAAGTAGTTTTCTGACTTTCTGGGCCCAGAATCATTCCCCAGTTCAGGCCTGCAAATAACTGGCACAGGTTAGTTAGTTAGTTAGTTAGTTAGTTAGTTATCAATCAATCAATCAATCAATCAAATTTATCACCGCCCATCTCCCAAAAGGGACTCTTCCAAATCCTCAAACCAAAATAGCAACTTCATTCATCCCATGCAGCCAGTGATTTCCACCATAATGCAGGACACGTCAACTACCCCAGAGGCAGCATCACTCCAGAAGTAGCTCAGCAACTGTTGGTCTCACATGGTCGTCTGTGTTTGGCACTGGAACCAAATTATTTCCAGTTCAGCTGCAGTGTAGAGCCAGTTTGGTGTAGCTGTTAAGGCATCAGGCTAGAAACTGGGAGACTGTGAATTCTAGTCCCACCATAGGCATGAAGCTACAGTGTATCTGAAATAACCAAAAAAGTAATCTTTCTGTTTGCAACAATGAAGCTTTGCAGGGCTCCTGAGTGGGCTGCTTTCCCATTGGTGAGAACTTTACTCATCCTGCCTCCTGGGTTCAAGTTAGCTCCTCTCCCTTTCCCCAAAGAGTCAGGCAGAATAGGTCTTCCAAGCGCAACAGAAGCATAGCATCTTGGTTGCTTTCCATCTTCCCCTCATAGTAACCATTCAGCTGTTTCAATCAACCAAGCAACAACACAACATGAACTAAAGCATGGATGAAGAGGAATACTGACTGAATGCCGTTCTCTGCAGTCTTTTACTGATTAGTTGGAATGAGCACTGATTGTCTTTATGGTATTTTCAGTGTGTTAAGAATTGCTGGCAGTGAAGATGTCCATAGGCCAAATTCCTTTGAAGGGAGGAGTAGAAATAGTAGCAGCTGTGTAGTAATGCCAAAAATGATCTTAGCAGCTCTTCATTACAGTGAAGAATTATGTCTGCTTTTTCAAGAATTTGAAACAACCTGCCTCTAAATGCCAATAGATAGGAAACAAGAAGTCAACTAACTGTGGGCTTCCTGCTCCAGGGGAAGCCACGTGTCAGAGTATTTAGGCTTTGGGGCTGATTCTGTAGGACTCATCTTAAGGACTGCATCATTTTGGTAGAGAAAAAACCAGGCAACATTTCTTAAGTAACTTTCAAGTACGAACACATTAGCAATATCTCACTTCTTTATAGCAACACTGTTGCTGTCACATGACATTTTTCTACACAAGAGTCAAATTTTATTTCCTAGTGGAGCCAGAAACAACTGTTAGAACACTGTGCAAATGTTTTTACCCCCCGCCCCCCAAAGAGTACTGTACTCCTTTCTCAGATGCCATCCTGTAAATTACCTTTCTCCAGCCTGGTGTCCTCTCCAATTTTGTTGAAATTACAACTCTCAGAAATTCTAGCCATTAAATTAGTCCCTTTGTATGAGACTATGGGGGCAACTTTTCAACATTCATTGTTTAAATATCACTTTATTTGCTCTTTAAAAAAACAACAACACCAAAGCACAATAGGAATCAAAATACTCTAAGATGCAATAACAGCTCTCCCCAAACCCTGCATTTCCAGACAGTCTAGACACCCCATGGTTCACATGAGGCGGGGAAAAAGAAAAGAGAATAAAATAAAATACAGGAAAGACAGAGTTTCTGAAGATTTCAGTGGAGGGATTGTCATATTCCCTAAATCAACAAAATTTCATCATCAGTTCTGGTGAGTTATTTACAATTAAGAGTGCATATTTTAAGGGGTAGGGGAATTACATGAGAACAATCAAGTCTGAATTCCCAATGAGAGAGTGAATGACAAGCCACTGACAGATAGTCTGTTGTATGAATAAGCCTGACAGGCAGAAGATCTCTTTTATTCTGCAAAAGAAAATGCAGATGTGAATTTTTATCTGACAAGGGTAGAGGGAGAGTTGAATGGTCAAAGGAAAAAATATGTGCAAAAAGCTGTCACTGCTACATAACATCCATTCACATCTCAAGCAGAGATCAACATTGGCCAAGAAATCGTCAAAAAGCACCAATGGTCACCTTAAAGCAAGTTTACAGCAGGATCAACCTTGGAAAATGGCAACAGAAATCAAGTATTCCTGGGAAGGCACAGTTGATGGCTTGAATCGCTTCATTGCCAATTGCTTCGCTTCTAAACTATGTCTCCACCACCTGCTAGTGAGGCTGACTTGAAGGCCTTGCTGCTTTTGGGGGTTCCCAAGGTCCATGTTTCTCAGCAATATACTTTAAGCAGGGGGGCTCCAGAGGAGTCTGTCTCTGTATCTTGGAAAGAAGAACCTCTACTCAGCGGGGATCCTGCAGGGGAAGGGGAATTAAAAGGGGAAGACAAGAGTTTTACATACAAGAAACAAAAGCTAGCATAAAGCATGCTGAAAGGATAAGATGGAGCAATTTATTGTAACCAGAGCTGCATATAACCTCCCAACAAAAAAAGTTCCAATTTTGTGAATGATAATAATTTGAAAATTGTACTGATTTGCATAAACTCTGTCAAAATCTAGACCAGGTTTTCTCAACCTTGGCAACTTTACGATGTATGGACTTCAACTCCCAGAATTCTCCAGTCAACATGGCTGGCTAGGGAATTCTGGGAGTTGAAGTCCACACATCTTAAAGTTGCCAAGGTTGAGAAAACCTGATGTAGAATGTGAAGACTACTGTTATGGAATGGACATGTGACACTGCTACAACTTTTAGCTGCCCCCCTCCAAAATAGGACAGGAAGCACTGAAAATGGATAAAAATGAATTGGTGATTTTGGGGTTCACTGATTAAAATGGGTTATGGGAAGAAGGGAAGCAAGATACGTAATTTGGGAGGGTGGACATGGTGACAGTCAGGTCTATAACTGCTACAAAGAAGATCAGAAGTTGCTTCTTTGGCTGTCTTTTCTTATTTCTTTGCCTTTTGCTGTTTTTCACTTTTTCTTTTATTCTTTTATGTTTTTTCTTTTTTCTGTTTAAGTTTCTGTAATTTTCTAATCTTTCAATAAAAATTATATATAAACAAAATAGGACAGGAAGTCGCTCGTGCAAGTGAAAAGAATTTCAAGTGGTTCAAATTCCAACAAATGTGAACTGTTGAAATAATGGACAAGGGAAATACATTGTGCCTTGTTTTCTGTCCTTCCAACGTTTTCCATATGCTGCATTCAAGAACCGTGATGTCGAGAAACTGGCTCTGTTTGTACTTACCTAACCTCCCCCCAACTTCTCAGCATTTTTAAACTCCCATTTCTGCTTGTCAAGAGAAGGAACACTAAAGCCTTAGAAATTAAAGAACAATATTCAACCAAACCTCACTTACAGGTTTCTGAGAGGCTCTCTGTAGCCATGAAAGCGGGATGTGTGCTTTTAAACTAGACAGATGAAAGCTTACATTTTCAGCCAATTCTCACGACACTGCAGTTATGGATACCCAGCCCTGTTTATACTTGACCCAAGAGCCCACATTAAACCAAAGAAATTCACCCAGCCATTCCCGTGTCCAGCTGAGAGGATGTAGCTCAACCAAGCTATTAAAGAAATAGTAAAGATGTCTTTGAATTGATCTCAACCCCTGGGAAGCACATGGAGGCATCCCTGTGGTTCTCTTGGGAACAGTATGGAAATGGGTTGTCCCCTTTACCATGGTTAAGTGTCCTTCAAGGTTAAAAGCTAAGAGGCACTGTTAATGTAGCATAAGGTACTTCAACCCTCCCAAGAAGAAGCAGGTAAAGGATGGCAGTGGCTTCTTTTCAAAGTAGGGGCAGGCAGAAGATTTACTGCTAGATAAAACACCGTTAAAATTACTGCTTCGGCAATAACTGGATTCGTTTCCTCTTGACATATTTTGCCCTTTATTGAGGGAAACTCTAAACCAGGGTTTCTCAACCTCAGCATGTGGACTTCAACTCCCAGAATTCCCCAGCCAGCTTGCTAAGTTTGAGAAACCTTGCTCTAAACAGTAAAAAACAGATTCAAATTGTTTATCCCTTTTTTCCAATTTAGTTTTTAATCTCTTTTTTTTAATCCACTGCTTATTTTCCATCTGACTGCACTAGATTGCAGTGTTTGAATGTGTGAAGATCATTTTTCCATTTACTGGAATGAAGAAATTTGGGGTGTACTATAAGTAGGCCTTTGGTGAGGACTGTGATCTCACTTCAATCTGAGTGCCCAAAGTGAATTCTGAAGCTTAGAATTAGCTAATTTGTTGATTATACCCATATGTCTTTTGCACGTGTTGCTTCTTTGGTGATAATAATAAAAGGAAATTGTCCTGACATACCTGCAGTGACCCCCCATCCCCCGGTTTTGAAGCACCCTGTTCTTTATGGTCAACCCCTCTAGTTCTCATCCAACTTCACTGGACTGGCTTCAGGACTGTAGTAAAAGCTAGAGAAGATCTCCCCCACTGCTGAGGCATCCTCTCCCTTATTTTAAAGGGGAAAAATATATTTCTGAAAAGGGATATAGAAACATGGAAGCCCTTTAGAGTCCCAGGCAAGCAATGGAGCCCTCCTAGAAGTATGCAGCCATGAGGGCTAGAGTCTGCCTTTTGGTAAAATCTGAAGGATTGTTTGCTCCCCACTTGGCTTGATTGATTTTCCATTAAAGGCCAGAGCTTACATTCCATAATTACAATTACAGTCATTTATTCTAACCACCTCCCTCCCCCTTCTCTTGAGTTTTCTGGTTATCTGGTGCCGGATAACAGAATTCTGAAACTGGAGAATTTCAGGTGGCATTAAAAAGCCAAGAGCAGGTTCCTAGCCCTTAAGGCTCTGTGATGCCTTAAGCAACCTCAGAAGCCAGCAGAACCTGAAGTACTTCAATGCAGCAATCCAAGGACAAAACGTTCATACCTTGAATAACATTTGCCTCTCTCCATGGCTAGCAGGAAAAGAACAACATTACATTTTATATATATAAATATATTACAAACTATACTATGTTTATGTATATGTGTATATGGGTACTTGGTCACAGTTAAGTCCCACTGTGAGAATAGTTTCAATGGGTTTAATTCATTCTTGAGTAGTTTATTTTGCTTAAGTGAACAGGCAAATCCCAACCAAGATTTCAGAACTAATGCTTTTGCATGTCATGAAAGCTACAGGTAGTTCTCAACTTATAACCACAATTGGTACCAGAATTTCAGTTGCTAAGCGATGCAGTCATTAAGTGAGGCACCATGTGACTGTGCAAGATTTTACTACCTTTTGCCATGGTCATTAAGCAAATCATGTGGTCACTAAGCGAATCCAGCTTCCCCCATTGATTTTGCTTGTCAGAAGCCATCTGGGAAGGTCGCAAATGGTGATCATGTGACCCCAGGACACTGCAACCATTGTAAATACATGACGGTTGCCAAGTGCCCAAATTCTGGTCATGTGACTGCAGGGATGCTGCAACAGTCACAAGTACAAGGACAGATCGCAAGTCACTTTTTCCAGTGCCGTCATAACTTCAAACAGCCACTAAACAAATGGTCGTAAGTCGAGGACTACCTGTATTGGCTGCCATTTCTTTCCTGCTCGTGCATCCTCTTTTCATTCATCATAAATATGACTGACAGCACCCCCATTGGTAAATAAAACCAGACTTAAAGTGCCTTGCCCTGTCTCAGAAACTTAACTTTAGAGCCATAAATGGTTTAAGACCAAGTTATTTAAAGAAGCATTATCAGCCTGTATGATTCTGTTGCTCCGGCAATGTTTTGGACGTCTGCCCCCTGGTAAGAGCTGGTGACACTGGTGAGGACAAAGAAACACCCCTTTCTCAGCATTGCCTCACTTCTGCAGCTCTCTCTTATGGACGCTTCAATGAGCCTTGAAGACTGTGCTCTTCCCAGCTATAAGCTAGTGAACAACAAACCCATAGCAGTTTTCTTCAGGGCAAGATTTCCTCAGTTTTCTATCATATGCGTATCATTTAATTTAAATCACTTGCCTACACGGGTGCTTTCTTCTCATTGCTATGCATTTTAATATTTGTATTATTTTAATTCTTTTTATTTTAAAAAAATTCTATTCACTATCCAGAATCACTTGGTGAGATGGGCAGCCCTACAAATTAAATAAATAAATATCCATGACATCTGTGTCATTTCAGAACTTTATGAGGGCGCAACTAAAAAAAAGCAGCTTAAAAATATCCTTGGCACACGTTTGTGTGATGTTTGACGCTAGAAAACAATAAATCCCAGCCCATGGGGTACAGCCAAAACCAATTACCAAATAACATCAACGGGATACCACTCATAACCACTCCATGTCTAAAACTGTCTGAAAAAGCCATGTTTTGATGGCTTCCCTAAAAATCAACAGGTTGGGGGTAGTATAATTTTGCAGGGTGTGCTATTCCAAAGGGGACTTGAGGCTGAGGCTGTGGTCCCTGAAGATGACAGTCCTTAAAAAAGGGACCTGGGGGTAGCCCACTTTCCCAAGTCTTATTACATGGGCAGATGCCACTGAAAGAGAGCGGTCCCAGGGATATTCAACTCCTAAACCGTGAAGGGCTTTAAAAGGGACAATCAATATTTTGAATTAGGAGAAAACTAGTGACTGGCACAGCTCCTAAAGTACAGCTGTGACATGGAAGAACTTTGAGCATCCATCACTGCATTCTGGACTAGCTGAAGCTTCTGGATGGTCTTCAAGGGCAGGTCCATTGAGAGTGCATTGCAGTAGTGCAAGCAAGAGGTGACAGAGGCATGAATGACTGTGAGCATGGCCAGGAACAAAATGAAAATTCAAGGTCTGCTCACAAACTTTCTCTCCTGTACACCAGAAGTTCAAGGGACATGCAGTCAGGGTGAGTGAACTCTGTGTTGGGAACAAGTGAAAACCCACCCAGGTTTGATGGGACATCTTATTCTTCTGAGCTCCTAAAGGGATGCACAGAGGATGCACACTGAGGGTTCATATGGATGCATGAACAAAAACACATATTGAAGTCAGTGGCAAAACCACTGTACCTTATCCCATTCATCAGCCTAGCATGTATCATAGGACCGGAAGAGGCCATTAGAGCATGGCATCCCATTCCTTGCTCAGTTTAGGGAACTAAATTAAAGCATCCCTGACAAATGGCTATCGAGGCTCTGCTTAAATATATTCAGTGAACAGAAGCATAATACTTTCTTAGGTAACTGGTTCCACCTTTGAACTACTGAACAATGTTGAACCATGAGGATTTTTTTCTCTAATATTCAATTTATAACCTCACTTCATCCAAGCAGAGTCATAGATTAGTGGGAGGGAGGGAGGGGGAGTTGTTCCTGGTATAGCCCAGATTTCTTGGAATCACTGCACAGCTGGATCCTCAGAAATACTTTCACTCCCTGGTAGCCAATACCCATAGTTCTGTTTGGATGCTCAGCATGGGTGCTTCAGAGTAGGGCTGTGGAAAGCTCTGACGGGGTGCCTCACTTGGACAATGCTCTGAGCAAAGCACCTTTTCAAAGCTGCTTCATGAAGCAATATGGGCCTTCACTTTTACAGAGCAAAACAGAACTGCTTCATTGCCTCATCTTGTTCCAGTGACCTCCAGAAGTACAGTAGATTCTCAGTTAACCGGCACCCATGGGGATTTGTAGATGCCGGATAAATGTAGTTTCTGGTTGAGAGTTACTGTTAAACCCTAATACCCACTAGATGGCAGCAGAAAGATACAGATTTTTTTGCTGGTTGCTTGAGAGTGCTGTTTTTTTCCAGTTCTATTTTTGTGCCAGTTGCTTGAGATTGCTGGTTGCTTAAGTTCCGGTTAATGGAGAGTCTACTGTACCAGCAAAGGTTTCAGTGCATACAATGCTGGATGTGCCAGAGTAGACCTCCAAAGCAACATGAAATATGTTAGTAAGTTAGGCAGTGTTACCCCAACATCTAAACAAGCTGAATGAGGGCCACCTTGTATTGGCCAGAGAAATAATTGCATGAGGTGGAAGAGGAGGAGAAACCCACGGGTCCATAGATTCTCCTTGTGACAGTGAATTCTGTACAACCAAAGTCAGATGGGGCTTCCTTCTAAATGCAGAAAGTCACAGTCCCACTCTCCCAATACACATGACTATTATTGCACTATAATTGTTTTAAGAGAGCCGGTTTGGTGTAGTGGTTAAGGCGCTGGGTTAGAAACTGGGAGACCACAAGTTCTAGTCTTGCCTTAGGCATGAAGCCAGCTGGGTGACCTTGGGCCATGACTTGTCCAGGCAGTTGCCAAGAGTCAATAATGACTTGCATAAATAAAGTATAAATAAAGTATAAATTAGTGCAATATCTTAGAATAAATAAAGTATAAATTCGTGCAATAACTTAGTAGAAACCCACTAGTTCTTCCTTGAAAAGCGACAGGTCCCCTGTGCAAGCACCGAGTCATGTCTGACCCTTTGGGGGGACACTGCTTTCGTGATGTTTTCTTGGCAGACTATAGAGCGGGGTGGTTTGCCATTGCCTTCCCCAGTCGCCACCTTCCCCAGCAAGCTGGGGACTCATTTTACTGACCTTGGAAGGATGGAAAGCTGAGTGGACCTGAGCCAGCTACCCAAGAATCCAGCTTTCGCTGGGATTGAATTTGGGTTGTGGGAGAGTTTCAGTTGCAATACTGCCACCTACCACTCTGAGTTCTTCCTTACAGTTGGTCAAATTGCAGATGTCTGTAGGTTTTCCCAAAGCTCCATTTCTTTTGTGAAGGCAGCAGTGGCCCAACTGTCATAAGCCCCCAACCCCAAACAAAGCACGCCAACACCCCGTTCTATGTGAAGAAAAATCACCTGCTGTGCTGTAGCCGCCTTGCCTCATGTTTCTGGCTTGCACATCCGCTGTATTTTCTACCGATATCTGAACAGGTAAATCTGAAAGGCAGTTGGCAAAAAAGGTTGACTTTTGAATAGACACCCAACTCAGATGGGCCATGTTACGTATCTTCGGATTCACCGAAGAGGTTCAGTGTTGGCAGAAATGTTGGATCGATTATCTATGTCAGGCAGAGGCATGCTTTGCAAAGAACAACAGACAATTATCGCTCTCTGACCTGCACAAGGTAAGGATCCAAGGAAGAAACTGTTTCCCTTGATCTTTGAGGCAGCCAAGTGAAGGGGCAGTATGCTGTCATGCCACAGGTTTGAGCTTTTATAAGAGAGAGGGTTTAATTTCACAGAGAAATAGACCATTCTGTTTTAAAAGAGAAATCCCAGACTGAGAGAGGCTGGGCACCAGATGGGACTCTAAAATATGTATACACTCATGTAGCGACTGCCTCATTTAGTGACTGTTCACAGTTATGATGATGAACTTTACAACCAATCCTCACATTTATGACCTTCACAGGTCTATAAGGCAAAAAAGAGCTGAAGTAAGACCATAAGCACAGTGGCGGTTTCACTTAGCGACTGCTTTGCTTAACAACCAAGTTGCTGGTCCCAATGGTGGTCACTAAACGAGGACTACCTGTAGTAACACCACCACCACCACCATTAGTAGTGCAATTTGGGTTCCAGACTGAAGCCCACATATTTTTGCAGAAGGGTAAAAATATGCCTAAAGCCTCAAATTCCATTCCTTCCGTTCCATTATTATGTTTAATAGAAGCACAGGAGGACCTCCTCTCAGAAGACCCCAAATCACTGTTTTGCTTTGGAGCTCAGCCGATGATACCCTCATTGCCCTGGGAGGAAGGTGGGATGTTCATCCTGCTCTGGGGCAAGAACCCTTCTACGTGAACGGTCCAGGTCTCGCGGAGGAACAGCCTGGGGGACATGGGTGACCAGCAGGGTCCCAATTGGCTGCTGCAGAACTGCCCCTCCCATTAGGATATGGGGGTTTAGGCTTCCATGGCTATTTCTGTTTGGGGCGCCAGAGAGAACAGAACCTTAAAAAAAAATTCTTTGTTTTGTCAGAGGAATAAGGGCCTCATGGAAGATCTTCCACAAGGACCATTTTCCCATTTGTGCATCCCCGCCATCATTTGTCCTAGCTCTGGGTCCCAACATCACTGTCTCTCCTTGCTGTCACCCTTGCTTCTCTGAAGAGCCACTCCGATCCACGAAGGCAGCGCCAGATCCCAGGCAGCCCAAGTTCCAGCTTCTGCCTGGGCACTGTAGCCTGTGGGCTGAGCCCCAGGGGCGAGAAAAGAGCAGGGTGATGCTTGCAGCTGCGCCAAGGCGGCCTGGGAAGCGGAGGAGCAGCGTGCCCAGGCAGCTGCTGTTCAGAAGTGTTGCCACTCTCTTGTGTTGTATTTTGCATTCCAGGGAGCCATTGATAATTCATTTGCATATATGCAAAACGCTTGTTGCAGAAGAGAACAGTCTTACACTTAGATGAATACCCTCTAGAGCAGTGTATCTCAGCCTTGGCCCCTTTAAGATGTGTGGACTTCAACTCCCATGGCTGACGGGAATTCTGGGAATTGAAGTCCACACATCTTAAAGTGGCCGAGGCTGAGAAACACTGCTCTAGAATTTGAGGCAATGTGCTTTAATTACATGCATATGTGTAAGCTAGGCAGTTCTAAGACATGTTTTGTGCATGGTTGTGCATGCAGGGTAACTAATGGCCCCACACGATCCTTGAGAAATAATAATAATAATAATAATAATAATAATAATAATAATAATAATAATTTGAATTTGTATGCCACCTGATTCCCAGTGACTCTGGGTGTGACAATGAGAAATATGGTAGGGCCCCATGATTAGCCCCACCCGTAAGGTCGTATGCTTCCTTTAGCCTCTCTCAAAATGGCACCCTTCGGATAAATGGTGTCTCCAAAATGGCATCCTAGGACTTCCCCATCAGCTATGCTGGTTGAGTCCAATGGACGTTGTAGCTCAACACATCTGAAAGACATCACTTTTAGCGGAAGGTTATGCGGAGATGTTTTTCTATTCATCTGCCTTATAGAGACACTATTGGGGTAGAAGGGAAAGACGTAGACTTATTTCACATACAACACATACTCAATACCGCCCCACGTGTGGCACTGCAACCTGCCGTCTATTTGGTTTCCCCCCGTTTGGTACCATGTTCTCAGTGCTTGCTTCCTACACAAAAACTGAAGTTCGTACATACCTTCTTCACTAGTGAGAAAAGATGCCAGCATAGTCTCATTGCCACTGGGAGGTGGGTTGCCTCGGCTCATGTTCTCCCCTGAACTTGGGAGACTCGGGGCAGGGACACGGGGTCGGACCCTGCTTTTGCGTGTGCTGATGCGTATGATGCCCCGGACCAGCCTACATTCGGCATCCTGCTCATCCAAATGGTAGTCCTGAGTAATGCTGTTGATGAGGTCTGAGATCTTGTTGGTCTTCTCCAGGAAGACCGTGTCTGATGTACACTTGGCCAACTCATCGATCTGGTGGACACTGAAGAGCTCAGTGAGCTTTCTGAAGATTAGGCCATCAATCTCCCTACTGGACATGGAGCTGTTCAGCTCACCAAACTCAAGATCAGACTCATGGAAGGAATAATGTTCCTCAGAGCTTCGGTGGCTAGTAGGGGCAGGCTGCTTCTCGATGCTGAGCTGAGGGATCTTTTCTGGCAAAGGTTCCTTGTAACATGAATCGGAGTCTGTGGCAGAGCCAGGGTTCCGGTTTGGATAAAGCGGAACCCCTTTCAGTTTCACATCAGGGTAGCTAAAACTGCTTCCCATTGTGCTCTTCTCAGCTTGGCTTCCGTTCTTTTCACCGGGGGAGCTGTTGGCAGGACTGTTGGGTGAACGTCCATTGCACTCCTGGTTCTTCCCGTCATCAGTCAGGGTGCTATTGTATGAGATACTGGCTCGGCAGTCCTTGAAGCAGCTCCCGCAGGTTACGAGGCAGCAGAAGATTGCTTTGGAGGTATTCCAGGCCTGGGAAAGACTGGGACAGCACGGGGGCGGGGCACTTTCTGCAGGTCTGGGTATAAAGGTGTTGGTCTCTCCTTCGCCTCCATGGGAGTCTCTGGGATCAGCTTTATAGGCTCTTCTATCCCGCCTGGGCCTGCGGATGCGTTTAAGTTCTGGGGTAGAACCGCTAAATACCTCCAGGCTGATATCACTTGCCTTAGGAGAACTGATTCTCTGTGGGACTGCAACATCTTGAGGGGGCTGATCATAGTTGCTTATGTTTTGACAATGCTCTTGTTTCTTCCCAAGCATGACTCACCACCCCTAAGAGACCTGACAGGAAGAGGAAAACAGAGAAAATTGCTCCAGATGTGATCAGATATCATAGCCATGCTACCCAAACCGGATATAATAAAGACCTTTATCTCTCTCTTCTAACAGATAAGACTTCCCTCTGTCATCCAAGTCTTTCTGTTGGGTATGAATTGTGCAACAGGTCGGCACCTGTACACATGGATCTGAATTCTCAGTGCCACATTCTGAATTCTGGCACCTTTGGCATATACTTGTCTCTTCTTGGTATGACTTGCACAGCTACAGATGCCATGTTCAGCTCTAGGTTGGCAGACACACTCCGCCCCGTAAATTTCAGAAACCTGGCTTAACTGGGAATGTGTGTGAGTGTGTGTGTTAACGTGGTTGTACACTCTGTCTCTTGCCCTGGTCCCTCCTATATTCCCTGTGACAGGGAGATTTCACCTCTTCAGAACCAGGCTAAATATAATCACATTTCTGGAATCCAAATTCTTCATCAGACTGCGCTTTCAAAAGCATCAGACACAAGCGTCACATGATATCTAACATTTAAATCAGGGATGGGCAACCTTTTGGTGGTTTGGAGCTACCTTTAATGCAGGGGAGTGGGGGAATCAAAGGCAGCAGGAGATGTGATGTTAAAAAGTAGATGAGACTGGGCTTCCAGTGGAGCTAAAATGGCAGACAGACTGATCCTCCTGAACTCCGGGGCTAGGATTGATAATGAGGTGTTCATTTGGTGACTCAGGCAGGTCCTTGGAGCTCCAAAATATTCTCTGGAGGAAGGAGAATTCAAGGAAATATTCCCCGTGTCCTCTGGACAGCTGCTCCTTGCTGGAGAATGGTGCAATGGACTGAGTGGTGAGTTATCAGCTGAGAGGCAGGATCACCACCTCTTCCAAGCTGCGTTGCAGCCGAAAAACGGACATTAACTCCAACCACCCCACTTCTAAAATCGCCTTTTTGTTTTTGAAATTTTGAATTTAAAGAGGCTTTCTCCAGTACAGAAATATTGATTCTCTTGGTTGAGCTTTCATTATTTTTGGGATTTTTTTTAATGTTTTAATTGCTTTAAAGGATTAAAGTTTGAGCAAGGAAGCTGAAAGTTGAACCGCTTCCGTGATTTTTTTTTTTAAAGGGAATAAATGTTGTGAGTATTTTCTAGTTTCTATTTTTTATTTTTAAGCTTTTTAAGTACTAAAAGATTTTGTTGGAACTGGGACTGGTTTTGTTTTGTTTTTTAATTGCTGTGGGAAAGTATCTGCTGTGGTTGTTTTTTGAAGCTGGGATTGGCTACTTATTTTAAATACTGATAAAGGAAGACTTTCAATTTCAACTTGTGGCTTTGTGACTGGATACTTTGTAATTGGAAACTTTCTCCTTCCACCAACTACTTTTTTTAATTTTAATTTTTACTTTTCATTACAAATAATATTGCTGGTCACTAGAGGGAGCAAAAGTATTAAGTTTTTAAGTATTGAAGTTTTAAATCAATATATAAAAAAGGAAAATAGAAACCATGGCTCCTAAAAGAGTACAAAGACAAGCCTCTGGTGAATATGAGGGATTAAAGAGCATGCTTGAGGAGTTCACTATGAAATGTACACAATCTATTGCCCAACCTTTTGAGGCTTTTGAAAAAAAGATGGATGCAAGATTTACTGACTTTGGAAAAAGATTGGAACAGAAATTAGAGAAAACAGGAGGAGATGTGAAACAAATAACCAGCAGAGTTGATGTATTGGAAAGTGGACAGGAGAAAGAGCTTGACAGAATTGCACTGCTTGAATTAAGGGATAAAGAATTTTGCTTAAGGCTCAGGAGGATTCCTGAAGCCAAGGAGGAGAGTCTTAAAGATAAGATTACACAGATTTCACAGTCCTTCCTTGTGGCAGGAGATGGGTGGTGATAAAAATTTGACTGATAGACAGACAGACAGATAAATAAATAAATAAACAAATTTCACACGCTCTGGCAGCTTTAATTGAATGGGAGGATGATAAAATGATGGAAGTAATAGAAAAAATCTTTCTTATTAACTCAAGGTATGCCACTATAAATAGCAAGCCGAGAGATGTTCTGGTACAGTTTGCTAGGAGAAAAACAAAAGAATTGGTCTTACAAGATGACTCTGATTCCAAACTCAACAAAGTGGATATAATTGTACTGAAAGAAATCCCTGTGAGAATTTTAAGAAAGAGAAAAGAATATATTTTTTTGACTGATGTTCTGAAAAAGAATGGGATTGCTTTCTGCTGGGAAAAATTGGAAGGGGTAAGTTTTACTTACCAACAACAAAGGTTTAGACTAACTTCAATTCCTAAAGCTAAGGATTTTCTTGCCAGACATGGAACCAAGTTGGAGCAGGATGCAACTGAAAAGGCTGCATCTGGAACTAAACAAGTGGATTCCACAGTACAAGATGAAGAGATGGGTGCTACTTCTAAAGACTTTGGTAGATTGTTTGCATAAAAATGGCCTTGAATTGTCTTACATGGAATATAAATGGGGCAAACGTCTCTCAAAAAAGAAGAAAATTTCATTATTTGAAAAAATTGAAACATGATGTAATATGTCTATAAGAAACTCATAAGGAAAAAAGATAAAATATTTGATAAATAAAAATTTGGGACAAGAATTTATCTCAGCAGCTTTGAAGAAAATTAATGGCCTTGTATTATATGTTAAACCACATCTGAAACCATGTTTATTATTAGCTGATGAGCATGGTAGATATATAGCAGTTGAAGTGGAACTTTATAGACTTAAATCTATTACCGTGGGCGTGTATGTACCAACTGAAGATAAAAGTAAATGTTTAGGCAACTTTTGAATGAATTGTCATCTTTTTCATATCAAAACTGGTGTTTAATAGGGTACTGGAATGGAGTTATTTTCCCATTGATTGACAGAACATCTGAGAGACAAATTAAAGTTAAACAAGGGAAGTTACCAAAATCCTTTTTTGATTTGATGGATAATTTGGCATTGGTGGACTCTTGGAGATATAAAAAAGGACTGGCAAAGGACTATACTGTTTATTGAGAGACATCAATCCTTTTCAAGAATTGATATGATATGGATTTCAAGGAATTTGGGAAATAAAGTGGACATTTTACCAAAGACTTTTTCTGATAATAATCCTGTTAGGTATGACAATAAAGAAAACATTCAGGACATTTAGATGGAGATGAATGAATGAATTTTAGAAAAAGAAGAGGTTGTGGAGGATTGTAAGAGGAAATTAAATGATTTTTTAAAATATTAACTTAGACAATGAAATAGATTTAAAAACTCTTTGGGACACTAGTAAAGTAGTTATGAGGGGTCACTTCATTTATCATAATTGTAGTCTAAAGACGAAATCCCAACAAAAGTCACAAACTATTTTGGATCGGACCAAGTTGAAAGAAACTGAGCTACAGAAAAAACCAACAGATAACAATATTGTGTACCAACTTAAGTTACTACATCAGCAATTGTCAATGTTGAATGTGAAAGAAATAGAAATAAAGTTGAAATATGCTGAACAGAGACATTTTGAATTTGCAAATAAACCAGGAAGACGGTTAGCATATAAGTTGAGGAAAGAAGGAGAGAAGAAGATGATATTAAATATTCAAGAAGGAAATGTGGAATTATTGGACAATGAGAAGGAAGTATTTTATAGGGTTTTTTTCTAACTTGTATAAAAACACCAAGTCTCTTTGGAGAAGATAGATGAATATTTGAACAAACAAGATTTACCAAAACTTTCACAGTCACAGAAAGCAATATTGAATAATCCTATAACTACTTTTGAAATAGTGGAAGCTATAAAAAGAACTAAACTGGGGAAAGCACCAGGATCTGATGGTTTGCCCGCATTATATTATAGATGTTTTGAGGATCAGATTCTTCAACCTTTTAAAAGATTGATGAATTCTGTTTTGTTAGGCTCTGCAACACCAGATTCATGGAAAGAAGCTAATGTTGCACATTTACCAAAGGAAGGACAAGACCCTTCTTTAATTAAGAATTACAGACCAATTTCATTGCTGAACAATGATTATAAAGTATTTGCCTCAATACTGGCTGAAAGAATGAAATTTTTTTTACAGGAATTTATTCACTACAATCACTGTGGGTTCTTACCCAAAAGACAGCTAAAAGATAATGTAAGAATTGTTTTGGACATTACAGAATATTTACACTATCATAATGAGTATCAAGCAGCTCTTACTTTCCTAGACGCAGAGAAAACCTTCGATAATTTGAACTGGACTTTCATGTATAAAGTCTTGGAAAATATGGACTTTGGAGAGTATTTTATTCAGGGAATTGAGTCAATTTATACACCCCAAAAGGTGTATTGTGAACGATGAGTTAACTGATTCATGTCATATTCAAAAAGGAACAAGACAAGGATGCACGAGACAAACAAACAAAGGGCTTAAAGATTAAAAAAGAGGTTTTTAAACTGAGGGCTTTCGCTGATGATTTAGTTTTGATACTACAGGACCCTTTGGATACTGTGGAACATCTGATGAAGAAACGGAAAGAATTTGGGTCATTGGCAGGACTTAAAGTAAATAAACAAAAAACAAAGATGCTGACTAAAAATATGACTTCATCCAGTCAAGAATTGTTGATGGGTAAGACTGGTTTTGATGGCTGAAAGTGAAGAGGAACTGAGGAGCCTTATGATGAAGGTGAAAGAAGAAAGTGCAAAAGCTGGCTTGCAGCTAAACCTCAGAAAAACCAAGATTATGGCAACCAGCTTGATTGATAACTGGCAAATAGAGGGAGAAAATGTAGAAGCAGTGAAAGACTTTGTATTTCTAGGTGCGAAGATTACTGCAGATGCTGACTGCAGTCAGGAAATCAGAAGACGTTTAATCCTTGGGAGAAGAGCAATGACAAATCTCGATAAAATAGTTAACAGCAGAGACATCACACTGACAACAAAGGTCCGCATAGTTAAAGCAATGGTGTTCCCCGTAGTAACATATGGCTGCGAGAGCTGGACCATAAGGAAGGCTGAGAGAAGGAAGATAGATGTTTTTGAACTGTGGTGTCGGAGGAAAATTCTGAGAGTGCCTTGGACTGCAAGAAGATCAAACCAGTCCATCCTCCAGGAAATAAAGCCAGACTGCTCACTTGAGGGAATGATATTAAAGGCAAAACTGAAATACTTTGGCCACATAATGAGAGGACAGGACACCCTGGAAGGTGCTGATGCTGGGGAGAGTGGAGGGCAAAAGGAAGAGGGGCCGACCAAGGGCAAGATGGATAGATGATATTCTAGAGGTGACGGATTCATCCCTGGGGGAGCTGGGGTGTTGATGACCAACAGGAAGCTCTGGCGTGGGCTGGTCCATGAAGTCACGAAGAGTCGGAAGCGACTAAACGAATAAACAACAAAGACTGGTTTTAAGATCGAAAAAAGGTTAGATATTTGGGGGTAATTTTATCAACCAAGAATAGTATGTTGTTTCAGAATAATTATGTTAAAATTTGGAATGATGTGAAAAAAAATCTGTTAAGATGGGAAAAACTACAACTGTCTCTTGTGGGGAGAATATCTGTGATTAAGATGAATGTTTTGCCCAGGATCTTGTTTCTCTTTCAGACTATACCGATTATGACAACAGATTTACCTTTCAGACAGTGGCAGAAGGATCTAAGTTCATTTGGCAAGGCAAAAAACCAAAAATTAAATATAAATTGTTAAAAGATGCCAAATAATGAGGTGGTTTGGGTTTACCTGATTTAAAATTGTATTTTGATGCCTGTTGTTTGCTTTAGATGAAGGAATGGATAATTTTGAAGAAGAGGAAGTTATTGCAACTTGAAGGACATGAATTGAGATTTGGGTGGCACGCCTATTTGTGGTATGATAATAAAGATTTTAAAAGCCATTTTTATTTATTCATCATATTTCTTCACCTTCCGTCTTGTGTTGACAGCGTTGATAAGAGAAAATACTGTGTCTGGACTTGTTGCTATTTGGCAACCACTTTTAGACAATCGCTTTTGTCAGAAAAAAATGAAGTTTTGATTTTGGGTTTTAATTATTAAATGGTTTGATTTGATAGAAATGTTACTAAGGTTTCTAATGGTAAGAGATTAGATTTGTAAGTGCATTCATATCTGTATTGGAGAAGGTTGGAAGTCATTTTCTGTTTCTTTTTTCTGTCTGTTTTGTACTTTTATAGTTTTTCTTTTTTCTTTAGTCCTGTACTCGATCTTTTCTATATTCTATATTTTGTATTTTAACTATATTCTGAAAATTAATAAAATTTTATTATTTAAAAAAGTAGATGAGACTGTACATGGGCCATGATTTGTTCTTGTTACTTTTCCCCACCCCAAAATGATTTGAGGGTGGAGAATTTGGCATCATTTTTTTCTTTTGTTAACCATACTTCTTTTCACCAAGAGATTGCCATCTTCAGAGCCCCAGAGGGTGACCTTTTCAGCCACTGCCTCCTTCAGAATAGCATTCCCCGAGATCCAGACAACAACTTCCCTGCTGGGTTTCAGAAAAGCCATCAAAACTTGACTTTTGCAACAGTCTTTGGGATGGGAATTGTCATGTTCACTGATTCAATGTAGTTTATACATTGTAACATTTCACATGCCATGGCGCTGATGCGTGTTTCTGTTTGGGAGGGAGCTGCTCTGTATGTGAAATCAGTACAACGGAATGTGTTTGGGTTATGTTCTCTGTTCAAGGACTTTTCCTGCAGACCATCAGAAACCGTTAGGAGCACCTGGGATTGTGAACTTGAGAAGATTCTACGGGGGGAGGGATTCATTTGCACCGAGGGTTTTTAGTTTGAATTTGGCGCGCTTTCATCATTCTCAGCTTTCTCTGTGATCCTGCATACTATTCTTTAATAAATCAGATATCTTTGAATTCATACTCATGAGTCTGATGGTGTTTTAGAATAGGCAACCATTACAGGAATGTTGTGAGCTGCTCCCTTCTGTAATCTGGAGGTTAAAGAATGCAGAATTTTATTTTTCTCTGGTGCTGTATTTTGTGTTATATTATTATTTACATTTTGGAATCTGTATTTTTAAAAGCTTGTTTATGTAAACAGGGTATGTAAGCTGCTCAGAGTTGGTTATGATTGGAGTGGCATATAAATAATAATAAATAATAATAAATAATAAAATAATAAATAGATGTAAGGTTTCTACCATCACTCCCAAGCATTTCGCACTGTAAAATGGGAATCGGGACCTCCATCAAAAGATGGAAACGTATCTATACAAGATTTACGGTAATCAAGAGTAGACATGGACTTTGATATTGAGCAGAGTGCCTTGACTCCAGCATCTGTTGTTGATAAATCACAAGAAGGGCACACATGGCAGAATTACATAAAACAGATATCACGCAAAATGGGGTTCTCTTTGCCTCGTTTGTGTAGATTTTAAAAAGTTCATTTTCTTTCAGAAGCACACATAGGGTTGTCAGGAACTGGGGGTGAGGTTTTTTGTTGTTTTTTTTAAGTGCAGAGCACCTAGAGGTAGTGTTTGAATGTTTTCCAAGCCCTTTCTCTCTGTGGGAATGACCTTGGGAGACAGGAGGGAGAGCCACAGACCGGACAACCAGTGTGTAGAAGCTATCTCAGCCCACAGAAGGTGGGAGGCCGTGGGAAACATCTCAGAAGGGACCCTCCCTAATTTTCCAGAGAGTAAAAGGAGAGGAGGGGAGAAATACTTTCAGTCTTGCAAGATTCTGTTAGTATAACCCAGTGTTTCTCAACCTTGGCAACTTTTAAGGCGTGTGGACTTCAACTCCCAGAATTCCCTAGCCAGCAAAGCTGGCTGGGGAATTCTGGGAGTTGAAGTCCACACGCCTTAAAAGTTGCCAAGGTTGAGAAACACTGATGTAACTTTACAATAAAGATAGTGCTGGTCCACCTGGTTGTGCTTCTTGTCTGAACTACTTTGCAGGGTATCTTATAAAACTGAAAGTATTTCTCCCTTCCTCTCCTTTTACTCTCTGGAAAAATAGGGAGGGTCCCTTCTGAGATGCTTCCCACAGCCTCCCTTCTTCTGTGGGTTGAGATACTGTTTGCACACCAGCTGTCCAATCTGCAGCTCTGCCTCCTGTCTCTCAAGGTCATTCCCACATCCCATTACACCTACATCTCTTCCTGTTTTTTTGAGACATGTTACCTTTTGCTTTGCCTTCTTATGGAATCACTGAGGTTCTATGCAGCTATTTCCTCCATGTCAGAAGACCCTGCGCTTGCAGAGAAAAAAGAATTAAACTGTATAGTGATTTGGTGGATAAGCTCTGATTAAGCAGAGTTTCTATCTGGAGATAAGCAAAGGTTATACACAGAAAAACATCGTACGTTAAGAGGGGTGCAAGGAGAAGAAAGTTCCTCCATGCAGAGAACCAGCTGAAATCATTTGTGGCTTCAAACTGAGAAGAACATACTTTCTTTCCCATCATAGTGCATTGCATACAAAACCAGTCATGCTCACAAGGATATCCTGCCTACTGTCAGTAAAAAAGAGAATAAAAATTAAGTAAATTAGGAATTTGCTACCCTTTACAGTAGCCAAAGTCATCTCCCTAAGGCAGCTGCTCGCTGTATCAAATGGGAGAGCTGGCCACAGGGTTCAAACCATCAAAAAACAAAGAAAAGAATTCAGTGATCATAAAGCCAGCAGTATCTGCATTTCCAAAGAATTCCAGGTTGCTTATGTCAGCTGTCCTTGCTAATTATTGTCATTTTAGACATTGACAAGGGGTGAAACAGCCAACTTTTGTAATATTATGCTTATTTAAAGCAATGGCCATTAAGACGTTTCTATTTTGCAAGAAGTGCCTTATACATGGATTATGTTTTGTTAGGTTGAGTTTTCTTCTTTTTAAAAATGTGGGTGGATAGCAAAAGGTTATTAAGAAATACTGGAATGTTCAGACATAAGGCCAATTCTTGGCTTGGGGCTACATGAACAGTCGGTATGCTCAGGTGTTCCTTCCTCCTCCCATTTCTTCTCTTGCTTCAGAGTAGCTGGAAAAGCTTAGTTTAGTGCTATTCAATTACACACATTGGAGAGCTGGAAAATGTGACTAGATGTATCTATTGAGGAATGAACATATACAGAGGTGCTTTCTAAAATACAATATAGCCCAATAATAGCAATTCTGAATGATATCCAAGATCCAGATAATGGCAGAGAGGGGTCATTTATATATTAAAGTGATTACTTGCAAATACTACAAATTCTGATAATCCTCCCTCAATTTCAGAACAAGCAACACTTTAAGTAAGGGTCTACCATTTGGGGCTGACCTCTGCATCAAAGACAAAAAATGGTGGTGACTAAGATGCAGGAAGTCCTCGCTTAACAAACATTTGTTTAGTGATGGTTCGAACTTATGACAGTGCTGAAAAAAATGACTTACGACCGGTCCTCACACTTCCGACTGTCGCAGCATCCCCACAGTCACATGATCACAATTTGGGTGCTTGGCAGCCAGTTCACATTTATAACTGTCACGGTGTCACATGGTTGCATGATTGTCATTTTCAACCCTCCCAGCTGGCTTCTGGCAAGCAAAATCAGTGGGGAACCACGTGATTCACTTAACAAACACATGGTTCACTTAACACCTGCAGTGATTCGCTTAACGACTGCCACAAAAAAGGTTGTAAAATCAGGTTGGACTTGCTTAATGACCGCTTCATTTAGCAACCAAAAATTCCAGTCCCAATTGTGGTTGTTAAGCAAGGACTACCTGTAATGTCTTGGGCTAACATTGCTTATCTTTAAAGTCTGCCTCTCTGCTCTTCTGTGTAAACTCTTCTCTGGAGCTTAAATCCATGCATGCAGGAATGCAGGGAGCAATTGGATAATTTTTACCAGGAGCCAAGTGCTTCCAGTTTTAATTCAGAAATAAGGTGCTCTGCACTATAAAAACCTCAGGAAACATAGTACAATGTTTTCCAGCCACTAGTTGGAGTCCTAGTCAATTTGATCCTCTGGCAAATATAGATACTGTATCATAAAGCCTGAATATTTGCCAGAGGATCTGTCATGAGTAAGGATGGCGAGCAGGGGGCTCCCATCCAGACTGTCAAGCGCATGCGTAGCACCGATGAATTGTTCAGCCATTCAAAGAGACACAGATCGGGACTGCCTTAACCCTTGGGGGTTATATGTCTGGGTTTTTCCCACGCTTCTTCAGTTTGTTAGGATTCCTGTTAAGTACTAGCAATAAATATTAGAGACCAGTTCCTTGTCTCAGTGTGTTTCCTGGCTGTTAGGACAGGATCAGATTGATTAGGGTCAACAAGCAGTTTCCAGGTATGAAGCAAACTGCCCCAACCCTAAAACATTGTTGGTTCAGAGAGAGGAGATGACTTAAAGCAGAGCTGGACCACCTTTTGTTGAGGGGGGCCCTTACTTAACAATGGTGGGGGGCACCAAGGACATAATTGCAAAATGGGCAGGGCCCTGTCATACTGTACACGGAGACTTGTTGTGGTTTTTCTAGGATTGTGAGGGTAGTTTTTTTAAACTATATTAAACCTATTTTATGAATTACTTTATAGTATTCATGATTTTCAATTTCAAAAGGACTAGAGATGTGCCACCAATTTTTAGCAATGACATTGCTGAAATTCAGCAGTATTGGAGAGAGAACTGCAAAACTGGGCTTGGTGACGTGGCTTTCGGGACCCCTGGTTGCTCAAACATGGACTGAGGAATGAGTACCTTCCTTGACAGATGTTTCCAGAGCCAGGATAGCTGTGCTCTTTGGCATGTCTAGAACACTTGTGTGATAGCAATACAATCAACTGCATATGCGAGGAACTATGCATTCTTCTTGCAATTGAGCCCATGAAATATGTCTGTCTTGCTCAACGTACCTTTTGGTATTCAGGCTACAGGTGAAGGTATTTTAGGAAAGCAGACCTGGCTTGCAGGATACCCAATCAGCTATCCCAACTGTGATAAACCAGTGATGGTGAAATGAAAAACCAAAAGTTGAAATGTCTTCTTCGTTAAGCAAGGTGGTCACAACACATTCCATCTATGTATCTAGGAAAGTTTATGAGGCTACAAGGCAGATACTACAGTTCTGGTCTCTCTCCCCCAGTTACAGAATCTTTGGGAGCTCTGCCTGTGGTTCCCAAATAAACTAAACCAGGTGGAATTTTGGGGGAAAAAAAACCTTGGAAGGGAGGAAAGAGTGCCATTTTTGCAAGACAATACCTATGTTTGCTGTGCCTTCTGGCATCCAGGAAATCTCCCAGGAGAGATTCATTTTAGTTAGCGAACAACCCTTTTTGACACAAGTTTCAGTTTCACAAGCAAATGCAGCCAGAGACCCTGCATGGGCTAGTAATAGAAATTTTGGTGCATGAGATGTAATCATAGGAAAATTTCCTGCAAAGGTCTTATAAAAATCATTGCAGGGGTGCAAAAGCTTTTGGAAACAAACTTCTTAGTGCAACTTGTCCCAAACTGGTGAGCTCCAGGTGTGCCCAAGCTGAATTTCCCAGAATCTTTAACTAGATGGGATTGCAACTCTGAACATATCTGTAGAGCACCAGGTTCTGGGGCAGAGTGAAGATTTGATCCATCCACCTCCTTTTAATCACCTCCAACATCTATAGCCAAAGCTACCATCATTTAACAATGCCAGGTTTTTTTTTCAACTAAGGTCACCAACTGTTGCTCAGTTGTGTTTTGTTTTGCTTTTCCTGTCCTATCAGCCATACCTCCAGGACTGTGTGAAAGTGTGACAGAATGGTGCAAGAGAGTAATTTTATAGTATGTTTGTCACTTGGGCATCCAAGGAAGCTAGCAGTCCCAAAACACATACACACATGCACAGTCAAAAAATAACAATTAAACAAATACCCTGATCCTCCAAATGCAAATTCAGCAGAGGTGCAAAATTAAGCAGGCATGTAGGTTTAAGCACTATTAAACCATACCCAATTTTCCCATTTCTAAATAATCTCTGGAACTGGAATCGTGATATAAGTGCAGTGACTAAGTTCACAACATGCCAAACTAGGCTAAGAGGTTGGGCAGTTTGTGGATTCAGCGTATTGTAAGAACACACAGACATTATCTTAACATGTTATGTGATCATTATGTTAAGCTACAGTAAGGGTTAGCACATTATCTGGACACACCAATTGTATGTTGTTAATTGGGGATTAGGGTTAAGTGTGCTGCATGAACCTGGCCATTATGCAAGTCTGCAAGCATAACAGCTGGAGTAAATGATTAGAGAAGAAAATTTCTACACCAGAGCTGGACACAGTGAAGGCAAGTTCTGTGTCTTCTGCAATAACTTGGTTTCTTCAGTACAGAAAGGGCTGGTTCAAGACATCTTCACTGCTTTCACAAGACATGAAGGACCAGCTAGTTCATTCTTCACCTTCCACAGACAAAAGCTGTTTGGCTTGCCAGCTGAATCTTACTTCTATACTAGTGATGGGAGAGTGATCACAGCTGAATCTGAGGACACCAAACCAGGGGTGTGTAGGTATGGGCCAAGTTCACCTCTTGCATTCAGCCACAGGGCTTTCTTTTAAACCTGGATGTTAAATCAGCCAAAAGTGGCCTGGTTTAAACAGAATGCTCAGTCATCAATTATGGTTTAGCAACCACAATGGCTGAACTCCCATATCATGCTACATCAGATGAAATGATGACTTAGTGTGAAATGTGAACCCAGCTTAATCTCCTACAGAGGGAAATGGTTGAAGGGGAGGGCTGTCTGGAGGAATAGCCAAACAGCCCTCCTCGTTTTTGCTGCTCCCAAACCATCTTGTTTTCCCGTGGTTTATAATACAGCTGCACGTCCCCCAAGTTAAAGCATATTCAAAGAGCGACTTTACGCTAAAGTCAGGAAAGCTTTGAAGACAATCTCAGCATTTTGCATGGAGTCTCAATGTAAATTGGAAGTGTGTGCAAATGCTATAAGTCTTGGGTGATATAATAATCTATTAATAAAATCTGGAGGTTACCAAAGTATTCATAAATGAGCCTAGGTTTCCTTTAGTTAGCTGAATGTAAAGCATCAGCAAGAGAGCCAGTTTGGTGTAGTGGTTAAGGGCACTGGGCTAGAAACCAGGAGACTGTGAGTTCTAGTCACGCCTTGGGCACAAAGTCAGCTGGGTGACCTTGGGCCAGTCACTCTCTCTCATCCCTAGGAAAGAGGCAATGGCAAACCACTTCTAAAAAACTTGCCAAGAAAACTGCAGGATCTTGTCCAGGCAGTCTCCAACAATCCAACACGGTTGAACGAATTAAAAAAAAAAGCATCAGCACATACAAAGTGGATCTGAACAAAATCTATTTGAGAAATACCACTCTAGCCTGGTTGGTTTTATAGTAAAGAATTGCAAATGTCAACAGCCACACTTTCTACCCAGAGTTTGGGACATTTCCATCAAGGAAGAACCTCAATCCATGTTTTCTAGGTCATACCAACATACATAACTAATTCAACTGGCATCATGGATCACACTCAATCATAATGCAGTTTGCTTGGTTTATACTCAACATGTACCATCCTGGTCACTGTGGACTGTAACCCTGGCTTACGATTTGACATACTATGAACCCAGCCAATTAAATGAATCATGGCTTAGTGCAATGTGTAAACAGCTCAGAATCAGGCTATTCCATCTAACTCAGCATTGTTGTTACTGACTGGCAGTGGCTTCCAAACTTTTCATAGGAACTAAGATTTTGTAACCCTTTGCTATGGTCTGATTGAAATATTAGAAAGTATCAGTTAGGTGGTAGTACATTTGTTTGTGTATGTTCAACAGATAAGACAAACAGACTCATTAGCTCTTCCTTCCTGTGGACTATTCTTGCAAATGTCATTTGTGCAGAAAAGGAATGAGTAAATTATCATCTGGTTGGAGGTTCACTGAGAATAATGCTTCATATGGTTAATATGATGCTTAATTATATAATAATATAATGCTTCATATGGTTAAGAAGTTAAGCCCAAAGCGTAACAGCTAAGAACAATAAACCTCTATGCTAATATTCAGCATTAGAACACAAATGGGTGACTTACCAATATTGTGTTGAACAAATCTGTCTTGGCTCCCATTTGCAAACCTTTCCATAATCACCAGGTTGAACCATGCCTATTATGTGTCATTTCAACCAATTCCTTGAGGGAACTGCTCCCACCCATCAGTAATTTCCTGTTACTTCCCATCTGACTACTACTACTAAAAGACCCACACAACTTTTTCCAATATTAAACTCATGTTTCTCAACCACCAAACACAATAATCAACCACAAACTATTACTTTAGGAGAGACATCACTTCTTTTTGGCCTTGTTGTTTTTGTAAATAAAATAAGAAAACACAGAATAGATTGTTTAGATTCTTTTAAGGCAGGACTCTGCTGAATGGGAGGGCAGGATCAAGTAGCTGCTTTACAATCCAGGAAGTCTCTGGTAAATTTATGGGGGTGGGGTGTCTCCCTACAGCTCAAATAAAATTACATCTTTACTGGCTGGAAAGAGAGAAAATGAGTGGATACATATGCTACAGAGTGCGGGTAATCTGGACTGATTACCCGCGCTACAGGGAGCTGGTCTGCGGACAGTCCTCCATCAGATTAGCTAAACGTTCAGATCAATAACCTTAATAAATGGAACATGCAAATGAAATCCTTCTGAAGGAATGGCCTGACAGGCAGCTCAGTCTTACCAGGGAAAGGCAACTGGGCGGCTTCCAGATTTTTCGAACTATAACCCCCACCGCCCCTTGCCGCTGGCCCTGCTGGTTGGGGTTGCTGGGAGTTGAAGTCCAAAACATCTGGAGGGGGGCTGTTTGTCTTCCCCTGCCAAGACTGAACTGCCCGTAGGGCCATTCCCCTTTCACTCTTTTGGGACAGGCAGCCGTTCCCGGACTAGCTGAACTTGTCTCCCAGCGAACTTCCTGCACGTAAGAAAGCAACCTGGAAAAAAACCTCATTTGAGTCTGCCGGGAAATCAGCCGGACCTTAGGAGTCACCACGTAGGATTTAGGGCTTTTTTGGGGTGGGGGGCGCGAGGGCTGAAAACAGTTCTTTAGTTTTACACAAGGCAAGACACAACGCGAGAGGTTACCTGTTCCGCAGCGCCGGGGGCCCTCCGCGGTGCAAATGTCAAACTTTCGCTCGCCCAGCCCTTCGGAGTTGGGCTGGCCTCCGACCTCCTCCCCAAAGCCGGAGGATCCTCGGGGGAAAGAGGCGGGCAGCGACGAAAGACTCCAAAAAATGGGGAGGGGGGAGTGCTGCACGGGCGGAAGGAGGGGACCGAGGCATCCAAGGGGGAAGTGTCACCACCAGCGATACCTGGGCCAGGCCTCGACTTCCTGACGGAAGGCCTCCGGCCGCTCCGGGGCCCCTGGGGGCGAGCTCACCTTCCCCCAACACCAAGGGGCGCCCTTCTCTCCCCCCTCCTGGGAAATCGTGGCCCCCAACCCCGCCTTGGCATTACCTGCCCAGCCAGGTGAACCGCGTCTGGGGCCCCTCCCTCACCTGGGCCACGTGACGCACGAGCTGCCTGGAAGGACGCGCCTCTCCGGAAGGCAGGCTAACCCTCTCGGGGATGCGTGGGGGGGGGGGGAGCGGAATGCGACGCCGCCGACGGCCAGCGACGGCACTCGGTTCCGCTCCGTGCCCGCAGGCGAATTGCCGCTCGATGTCGCCCGGATCTCACGGCAGCGGCAGCGGCAGCGGCAGCGAGGGATCTTTCTCATCTCCGAGAAAGATCAGCATATCTTGCAGTTAGAGAGTGGTTCGGAGGGAACTCTGTGCATGCTCAATGGCAGGGGGAATCCTGTCTGCTCTGCCACCTCTGGTTCGGAATTCCCAGGCGAGCAGGAAGCCTGGCGGAGCCCCCACTGACACAAGATAAGAGGCCTGGGAACAGCGTTTGGGGGAATTCCGAAGCTGGAGGAAGTGCCAACAAAAAATACCTTTATGGAAAAGTTTCCAAGGCAGCGTTCCTCAGTCTGGAGCCCTCCGGCAAATCTTAGCCAGCAGGGCAAGAGATCGCAAGGCGAGCGGTGACTGATTGCCTGCCATTAAGTTATTGTCAACTCTTAGCAACCACATAGATAGATTTTCTCCACCTCCATCTACCCCTAACCTGTTCCTTGAAGTCTCCCAACGGTGCACTCACTGAGTCTGTCCCCCTTGCTGCTGGTCGTCCCCTTCCTCTCTTTTCTTCCACCTTTCCCAGCATTAGAACCTTCTCCAAACTGCTGGGTCTTCTCATAATGGGTCCCAAGTAGGATAATTTGGGCCTGGTCATTTGTGCCTGGAGTGAGAACTGATTTGTTTGAGGCTCTCCACAGTATTCTCAGGAGTCTTCTTCAACACCAGCATTCTAAAGGGGTCAATATTCTTCCTATCCTGCTTCTTAGATAGATAGTAGTACTGTTGTCCAAAAATCTGGAGGGTCCTTGTCCACCTTGGCTGGGAATTCTGGGGGTTATAACTGCAAACCGGTGGGGGGTGGGGGGTGAGAAGGCAGTGTGATGAGGGCCCAAAGCAGTCCAGTGGCAACTGAACCCTTAGACCCAAATGCAGCCTGGGAAGGTGCAGGGCTGATCAGTGGGTGAATGGAAAGATCTATCTGGAACGTGATGTAATTGGTCCATTGTCTCACAATGCGTTCTCTTACAGGTCCTATCTGCCTCTAGCAGCCCCCCGCCCCTTCTATTTCTGTTCCAGGGATCCATTTTATTGGTGGATCTGCTTGCCCTGAGAAGATTTCAGAATCACTCAGCCAAAAGTACACTTTGTATTAAACATTCAAAAGAAATGTCTGATACAAAAGGACTGTTTTGAAAGCAGGGAAATGAGACACGTTTGTGAAACTGAATGCAACTTTGTGGCCTTCTGAGTTTTTAAGAGACTTGACTCCACAAATAGCACTAAGGCATTGTGTTTGTTTAGTTTTCGCATAGTGTGTTGTGTGAAACCCAGGTATTGTGGTTGTATGCCAGGATTTATGGCTTTACATATTGTGTGAACCTTTACAATTGTGACTTAATCCACAAACCATGATTAAACAATGGGACAATTTGTTGATTATTGAGTTTTGATTTGTATTATTTAAACTGTGTGTTCACAAAAAATGCCGTTCTTTATGAACAACATTAAGGAGTACACGTGGTCCTTGCTTAATGACCGTTTGTTTAACAACAGTCTGAAGTTATGACAGCCTCGGAAAGAGTGCTGTACTCACACTTATGACTGTCACAAAATGTTGCACCACTCCCATAGACACATGATCACAGTTTGGGCACTTGGCAAACAGCTCACATTTATGACCAGTTGCAGCCTCCTGCGGTCTTGTGATCATGATTTGTGACCTTTTTTGCCACTTTCCAGCAAAAAACGTCCATGGGGGAAGCTGTATTTGCTTAAGACCTGTGATTCACTTAACAGCCATCATAAAAATGGTCATAAAATTGGGTCCAGTCACATGGTGACTCACTTAATGACTGCACCACTTAACAACAGTTTTCCGGTACCTACTGTATCATTAAGTGAGGACTACCTGTAAATCAAGTTAGATGCAATGAGAAGTTACTTGTATTTATTTAATCAATTTATACACCTCTTTTATTTTTTATTTATACAATTTTTGTTGCTGCCTGCCTCCTACTGACATACTATACCAAATACATTTTCTCCACACTTTTGAGTAAATACACATTGGATTGCACTTTTATAGTCTTTTACTCTATGATTTACAGTTTAAACCTAATAACCAGGTTAATAAATATTGACCTGTTTAACAAATGTTGCAGAATTCTATTCCTATCTGTCCTAAATAAGCCAGAACAGCTATCACTTTTGGTGGAAAGCCTTGCAGGAAGATAACTTAGTGATAAACAGGTACAATTTAAAGAGAAATAATCTTGTCTTTCTGTATTGGCCAAGCTTACAAAGAAAAGTCTTTAAGGTAGGTACAAGAGGGTTCACATTTGATGTGCTAACTGCTTCCAGAGAGGGAAATCCTTTTCTCTCATTCCATTTATCTAATCTAAACAATTTCTGGGACTGTTGTTAGCCCCAGTGCAACAAATAGCGAGTTCTGGGTTAACAGCCTTTTTGATCACGTATTAATATTGGTAGAAGAACAGATAGAGTAAGCATTTGACATTTGGCCATATCAGTAATTTATAGTCATTGTTTTTTTTAGAAAAGGTTGTGTGCTGAGAGATTGTGAGCACAAAGGAGGCTGAAGGTTTGTGAGAACTTTGGATGGGAGTCAGTCGTAAAACATCGAACAGCCTTCAGGAGCATCTGCAGCGGTTCAAAAACGTCAAGATGGCACCATGTTTTTGTGATGGAAGCCCCACCTCTTTTTTACGTGCATCAGGTAAAAATGGGTAGGGGCTTTGCCAGTGCAGGTGCCATCTTGATTTTCTGACCCTCTGAGGACACTTCCGTCCCACCCCATCCACCCTAACATAGCAGACTTGCTGTGCCATATTTATTGAAGCAAACACCAGATTCTTAAACCAGGGTTGCACATGGCACTGTCAGTACACGAATGTGCAAAGGACAGAGCTAGAAATCAGAGATCCTGCATGGATACAGCAGTCATTAGGTTCATTAAAGATTAAAGATGATCCTTGAAGAACAAGAGCAGAGGGGCCTAGACTACAGCCCCAGGGACTATGTGTAAAACCCCCCCCCCCAATTTTGGAGGACAGCCTACAAAGGCTTCCAAAAATAGTTAACAAACTGCTTTGTAATGATGTGTGAGGAATTGTGGGACAGTAATCATATTGACTAGAGAGCCAGTTTGGTGTAATGGTGAAGGCATCAGGCTAGAAACCGGGAGGCCATGAATTCTAGTCCCACCTTAGGCATGAAGCCAGCTGGGTGACCTTGGGCCAGTCCCTCTCTCTCAGCCCAGGAGCCAATCAGGCATGGTAGGAGAGTTCTAGTCCCACCTTAGGCATGAAGCCAGTTGGGTGACTTTGGGCCAGTCCCTCTCTCTCAGCCCTAGGAAGGAGCAGGCATTGGTAAGCCACTTGCAGGGACTAGTCCAGGCATTTGCCATGAATCAACACTAACTTGAAGGCATCTATCTGTCTGTCTGTCTGTCTATCTCATATTGACTATACTTTACTATTGTAAATGAAAATGCAATTAAAAAAAAAAGCTGTTGGCCCAGAAAAAGTTGAGAAAACCCCTTCTTTAGAAGGTGACATTTGAAGAAAGCTAGCCTTCAAGGACAGGAAGGAGAAAAAAAGGGGCTTCTGGAACACCACATAAAACATTGGTGCACAACAGCCTCTTTAGGCTTGTTCTAAACTAGGACTACACATTGCAATACAGACTTGACTCTGCCCTCAGACTGAAGTTACTTTCGCGCTCCATCTTTGAACTACCAGATTGGGAAAATCCAAACCTGTAGGATTTCTGCCTGCCAAGAAAAAGTAGCACTATGTATCTATATGGTTCTGCAACTATCAAAGGAAAATGGTGATAATGATCTTTCCAAGGCTGGACCCAGTTAATTAAGCCAGCAAGTAAAGAGCTTTGAGATCTTTTGAGATAAAGAAGCTTCAGAAAAATGATAGAAAAAGGGAGGCTAAATTGGAAACTTGCATCCAGTAGGTGGCAGTTTAGAACACTGTGCTGTTTAATTAATGCTGTTCTTGACTTATAAAGGCCAGGATGTTTGTTCTTAAGAACAGTGTTTTGCAAACGGCTCTGGGTTTAAATGCCATTAGCACAGCATAATGTTTTCACAGCCCACTGTTGCTTACATTCTCCTTCATTCTTGTTCTTTTTACTCATGGGGGAGGGGTGCAAGCCCAGCATGGCTCTTGTGACACTCAGAGTGGATAGGGCCACAAATACGGACTCTTCTAGCATCTGCTGGGGCATTAAGGGGCAACATGGGCGCCTTCAGCCTTGAAGATGCTTATTTCACCAGTTCAAATGCTAGAGATCCCCTTTCCAAATGGCTCTCAAGAGGCTATGCGAAGTCTGGTACGGCCCTCAAGCTAATGGAAGTTGTAGACCCCTGCTGTTTAGCTTACCAACGTATGATGAGTCTGTATGCACCTGTCATAGGCTTTGATCCAGGAACAGACAACCTGTGGCATTCCAGATGCTGTTGAGCAAGATTTACAGCATCACTCACCACCAGGTGCCTGTCCAACCTGGTGTAAGGCCTTGAGCTCTGAAGAGGAAAGCTGGACTGTAAATGCACTATCAGTTATAACTACTATTATAATTGTTTGGAATTGCTGGCTGCATGTGCTATCTCCTTTGGATGGAGACAGCTGAAGATGCTATTGATACCTATGCGATGCTCTGCAACCTAGAGAGAAAGGCTGCATTATTAGTCAGTGGAGCTGCAGAGCCAGCTACGCATGAAAGCAGCAATCACTGACGTCAAAGCTTGTTATTCGTGGCTGAGCTCCTAGATAGATAACACTCTGGCGAGAGGCTTGAAAGCACTTCAGAGTAAGATGGGTAGACTGGCAATTAAAGTACTTTTCTGCTCAGTGAAGCAAAGTCCTGGCAAATTTAGGGGCTGGTCCTGGCTTTTGATACCATGAGAAGCATTACAATAGTTATTTTTAATAGACCTTTGCAATCAGAGCCAATCCCAAACAAACTTAGGCTCATGGAGGATTAAATGAAAATCTGCTTGTGTTTCTGGACTGCTTAAAAAACAAAGGCAGGGAGAAGGAAGAACCCATCTCAAAAATGGAGAAAACCTCCCTTATTATGCAATGCACAACACAGCCAGAGCTTCAGAATTATAAAGGAACGGTTGGAAATCTTATTGTCAGTGGTTCTTTTTCTAGGATAGCTCTCTCTAACCTGATGCCTATCACATGTACTAGAGAGCAACTTCCATCATCTCACTGGCCATGCTGGTAGTAGATAACAGGATCTAGTGTCCAGATGCATCTGAAGGCCATCAGATCAGGGAAACTTTCTCTAGGATAGAGAAATAGGGTTCTCTGATAGGTTCTTAAATTGCCTTCTCTAGCTACTAAAAATTACTTGCAAGGGTAGGGCCACCAGAACAGGTCTGCACAAATACAGATAGCCACTAGATGGCAGCAAAAAAGAGCTTTCAATATATTTTGCTGCCATCTAGTGGTCATTGGAGTGCAGCTCAGATCTTTCTGGTAGCCTTAGGTCAGTGTTCTTCAACCTCAGCAACTTTAAGATATGTGGACTTCAACTCCCAGAATTCCCCAGCTAGAATGCTGGCTAGCATGCTGGCTGGGGAATTCTGGGAGTTGAAGTCCACACATCTTAAAGCTGCTGAAACTGAGAAACACTGCCTTAGGTTGCATGCATGGTGGAGGCTGGGGGGACATATAATTATATTTTAGTAAGTACCTTATTGTCAGTCCTTCGAGAAAGTGCAGGCCATGAGACAGACATTGCAGAGATTCCAGGAATTCTACTGTATTGTTACAGGGTAGACTAACAGAATCTTGAAAGCCTGTCTAAATTTCTCTGGATTCCCTCTCATACTAGCAAAATCAAGATGGCGTTATTTTTTTTCTCATGCTTGCTTCAATTTCTGGACTATGTAATGGCTTCTCCAAGGGTTTAATGGTTCTTTCATAGCAAGGTCATCTCAACATTCCTTTACCTCTATTATCAGCTGGGAGGGACTGAATGCAAGCAACTGGCATTTGTTGAATGTTCTAGAGAACCTATGTAGTTTCATGCTTAGAGTGATAGTTTAGGAATGAAGAGACCCAGGTTTGTTTGCAGATGGCCAAGAAAACTCCTTGGGTGTCAGTGGAGAGTCATTACGTCTCAACCTAACTGACATCATAGGATTGTTATGAAAATAAATTAGGAGGAAAGAATACCATTCAAATTGCCTCAAGCTCCTGGAGGCAAGGAGGGACGTACATCTACCAGATAAATAATAATGATAAAATAATGGTTAGTGCAGAGCACAAGGTCTGGATGTGTTCAATTGGCTGAATGAAATTCTGTAATAAATAACGTAAGAGATTGCCACTAAAATATGCTAAACTTCCTTAACCTGATGCCTTCAGATATGTTGGACCACAACTCCTAGATTGCACAGAGGGCATGGCCTTGTGATAAAATGGAAACAGCTGTTTAAGACATACAACACAGTGCTTAGGACTCTCCCTTTGGGGTTTAATTTTTCAAACAGCCGTTTCAGCTCTGAGAAATGTTGCATGGTGTAGCAGTATATATTGTGATGCTTTGTGCCAGCCAGTCCCACAGGACACTCCCTCACTGGCTTGTTCCACAGTTATTGCCTGGTTGTCTGTGATTTATTGCACCCTTGTTGAAAATTCCATCCCAGAGATGCCTAGCCAAACAAATAAACAAAGCGCTAATTAAATCTCAGAATTGCAGAGAAGGACGGCATCACAGGAGATATCTGAAAATCAGCTCCATCAGCTGCAGCAGTGTTTATGTTTGAGTTCATAGTGCCTGGGCTTTGCACCTGCAGTCCTAACAAACCTAGTTTTCATTTTAATGTATATTTTAAAAGGCAGTGCAAGGATGTCTTACCATTTAAAGCCCAAGTAGGAGGTAGAAAGAAAAGGAAAAGTGCCCCTACTTGTAATTGGAGTTATTCATGAAATATTGGGTATGTTACTTTTCTTTTTGTTAAGGGTTCTATTTTCATGATAGCCCTCTCTAACCTGGCACCTTTCAAATGAATCAGATGCTAACTCCCAGTATCCTGTGGACCATGATGGCAGGGGATGATGGGAATTATTTTCCAAACATATCTAGGGGCCATCAGGTCTGGGAAGGCATCTCCAGAATAAGGGAAAAATCTGAAGCATTTTTTGTGACTACTGAAAATTGCTGGGGGTAATAGGCTGAAGAAAAATAAAGTGTTACCATTTAATTTCAAAATAAGCTTGCCTACTGAAGAGAAAGAAACAGCAGCATTGCTGTTTTATTATTTTCCACATTTCTCTGACTTCTTCTATCTGTCATCCATAGCACTGAAACTTGAAACCCGTATTATCTTCTCATTCACTTGGCAGAGCAAGGTGACTCCATCGTTTACCTGGCACTGTGGAAGGTAACATAATAATAGCTCTAACCTTAGAAAAAAATATTAGAAAAAATATTCTGGAGCAGTACTTCTCTGTCTGTATGAAATCAAGCTCTTTGTGGCTTCGTTCCTCCGCCATAGGGTGACTCTAAATTTTGTGACCCCCTTTCTAGTGCATTTAGACAGACCTATTCACAGTGAGTGCAACACTGAGTCATCCATCTGTCTTGCACCTCTCCCAATGCTTTAGATGGACGGCTTGGTCCTAACTAAGGTGCAGTTCACTGCTGGAGCATCTGCTGTGCTGACAGAGTGTCCTAAATTCAACCCCTGACTTCTTCAGGTGCGGCTAAAAGGGACTCCAGCCTGGATCCCTGGAAAGCCACTAGAGTTCATACCTAACTATGGGGGCCAGGTGCTTTGCTTGATATACAAAGGCTTCCTGTGTTCGTTTGATTAACAACACAACCCTAGGCATATCACTTCAGAATAATCTTTAGTTAGTAAGATTTCTACTCAAGGAAGTGAATACAGGCTATACTTACTGTATATATACCTGCCACTCCAACCTTTTAAAATAACAATTTGTTTAAACATTGAAGAACACCTTGGGAAGGATATAACAAAAGAGGGCTTGGGGTCACTAACACCAGCCAATGAGTGCTATGCATTGAAGAACTCCACTCCATTGAAGAATTCCACTCCAGACTTCCCCAGCTCTTCCCCTCCCTGCTGGAGTTTGAGCCTGGATTATATTGTGAGTATATACACTGGCTCCACAAGATGAACTATGCACATGAAAATGAAGGGTCTGTACATTTATTTCTGCTGCCTTGGGATATTTATCCCCATATCCTGCACATTGGAATTGTCCTCTGCTCTAGAGAGAAGAAGAGCAAGAATCAGCAAAAGCAAGCTCCTTTTGCAGCCTGCTTTAGCTTCACCGGGCCACCTTCTCTGGAAGGTCTCCTGGCTCGCCTCACTTGCCTAGCTGCAGAACTGGCTGGGAGCATTTACTAGCAGTCCGGGATGCAGAGTTTGCTCAATCCAAACTGTTGAAAAGTAGACGAAGCTGAGAGCAGCTGATTGCTTAGAGTGGGCCCAGCCTATGCAAAGCCTCTATCATGGCACCAGATGCATTGCAGAGAAAAAAATCAGACCAAAGAAGAACAGGAAGTAAGATGAAGGCAGAGGGAGAGGCCTGAGAAGATTGTAGGGCGTGTATTGTGTCAACAGTAAAGGCAACAGTATTTTTCTGTTTTTGGCAGAGATGGGGAAGCACAGTGCTCCAACTTGGAATTTATTTATTTATTTATTTTTCAAATTTCTATTACCGCTCATCTCTCCCCAAAGGGATGACTTATTTATTTATTTATTTATTCAAATTTATACACCGCCCATCTCTCTCTATAAGTGACTCTGGGTGGCTTACAAATAAAAGGTCATAAAAAACATTATAGGGTGGGGGCAATGGCAGAAAAGGCTCTCCTCCTAGACCCTACCAATTTAAATTCTTTAGCTGACAGAGTCCGTAACATGCCCTTCCTGCTGAACTGGGTGGGGCAGGTTGATGTAATTGGGATGAGATGGTTCCTCATGGATGGACTTGACGTGGATATTGGACAGGGGGTGGGTGGATTGACAACCAAATTTGGATCAGTAATCAAAACCACTGGGAGAGCTTCTTGGGAGAACACAGTAGTTGGTGGTGGGAAAAATAATCAGAGGTATTTGATAAAGACTATTGTAGAATGCAGGGATTTGTTCCAAATAAAATGTTGAATCAGCCCACTTCCCAGATCTCCTGGTGAGAGACTGGCGTTATGTAAAAGGGTTTTATTATCTATTTCTTTGGATTGAATAAATAGATATATCTGACAGTCCAGTTATGAATAGAAGACTGGGGGAAGACAAGCTGCTTGAAAGGCTTAAAGCGTTTAGTCATAACATGCAGCACAGAAATGAGCCGGTATTTAATTTTCTGTAACCTCCAGATGATCACTGTTATTCATCTTCCACATACCCCACGTGTGGTGTGCCTGCTATTGTTTTAATCAATTGACAGGAAGAACAGACTGGAATAAAGCTGTGCCAGGAAATTTTCTGCTTGAGTTGAAGGACAAAACACAGATCCCATGATTCCCCTGGAATCTTCGTTCAACATTGGAACTCATTGTACTAGCTTAGGGGATGCTAAGGGCCAAAACAGGCTGTCTAGGTAAGTCCTATTGAGGACCTAGGCAAGTGGATTGAAGCCTCCCAGATCACATATTTGGGGTGGGGTGGGAGAGAAATGACAAACAGTTTTAGGAAAGTAAGCATAGGAGGTGACTGTGGATGCTCCAATGGGGCTAATGTCAAAAGAGACACATTTTGATACGTGGGAAAAAAGAAAATGTGCTTTCTACGATGTTTGTTTCAGTCCACCTTCCACAGCCATATGCAGTGTTTGTTGGTTATAGCTTTTGTTAAAAACATACATGTAGCCCTACCAGGATTAACCAAGTCTGGATACTAATACGTATGCTTTAGCATGACACAGAACATTTAATCAGCTGCATGTTTTTGAGGACTGTAAAAGGAATGGGGCCAATGTTTTTTTCTGGTGGGGGAGGGATGAGTTCTGCCTCTTTCTCATGTTCAGAGCTGCTTTATTTTTTCCTTTATTCTTTTTTTATATTGCTTTATTGTACTACTATAAAACGCAAGTAGTACATTATATTATTTGGGTACAGTGGTATTTATACAGAGTTGACTACAGATTATTAACACTCTGATGATTTAGATAATTTAAGCCTTTAGAGATAAAGTTTATGTCAATCTTAATTATGATTTCCAAAATGTTAATGTTGACAAGCATAAGTTTGCTTAAATTTTACTTCTAGGGCTGAGTGTGGCATTGATAAACAGCTGCAAAATGCATTGATTTTTTTTTGTTATATATAAAAGTTTCTATCTCAAGCATAAGATTAATACTAAGATCTCCACTCTATTACTTATTGTTGTTTATGCATATTAGACAAAAGAAAAAAAGCAAAAGAAAACACAAAATTTAAAAGCTATTTGGTTTCTGACTTCCCCCTTCTTTATGCCTCGACCAATTTGCAGTGTTTATAAGCCTTTAAGCCCCCTTAGAAACCATACAGTGTACTAAGTGTCCATATTTGCCATGCAACTTCTTTATTCTGCAGCACCCATCATGAAGAATCAGAGTAAGACAATCAATGCTGTGAGTCCAGTTGAGAATATCTGCTAATCCAGGGTTCCTCAGCCTCGGCAACTCTAATTCAGGGTTCCTCAACCTTGGCAACACTTTGCTGGCTGGGGAATTCTGGGAGTTGAAGTCCGCCCAGCTTAGAGTTGCCAAAGTTGAGGAACCCTGTGCTAATCCCACTATTCAGTCTGCATACCTATCATGTACAGTTATTTTCAGTTTAAACTGACCTGGTTAGAAAGCAAAAACAAAAAGCGGATCCTTAAAGGGTTAGCAGATGAGGCTCCCTTCTGCTTAGTTAGATCTAGGCAGCTGTAACAATGGCATTTGGATGTCACAGAACTCTAGCTGGCTCTGAGTGAGTCTCTGATTTCTTGCCAAATCATCCCACTTCAAGCTTTATTAATAAAGCATTATGTAACGTGCTATTGGCAGACCCACTGTAATATCAGGTGGCGCACTTTCCGAAAGGATGCTATAATTCAAAGAACGCACAGATTTTCCCCAGCTTCATTTTCTACCAGAAAGCAATGTGATTAGATAACTCAGGGGATTAACTTGAACCATTGTGTGGAGAGTTGGGGGGGGGAGAAAACAAAAGCTGGAAAAATTAAAATATTGGTGTTACTGCTGCTGAAATGAAGTGGGCCCTGCTTCAGTCTATAGCCCCATTGTATCACTTGTCCTGCCAAGATGCTCTAAAAATTATCTCACACTTACTCCACCACAAGTCTAGCCCTTGTTCAAATTTTTACAGCCCATCCCTATACGAGACTCCTTCTCTGGAATCAGCATTTAATATAAAACCAGACATGGCAAACTGGAAGAAGTCAGTGAATTTGGGTTAGGACTGAGGACCTCTTGAGCCTCTAGAAGTTGATGAAGTACAACTTCCAGTGGCTCTATTATCACAGAAATTGATTAGAGATTCGGAGAAATGCACTTCAGTCATATTCAAGGGCCCATAGGTTAACCAGTTTTGTTTCAGAGTAAAATTCTGGGTCTTTCTACTTATGCAAGTAAACCTAGGTGAATTATTGTATTTCACCAGGAGACAAAGACATGGAAATACCTTCCTTTCTCCCTTTTTTCTCTTCTCTCTCTTTCTCATACTGCATCAGGGAGTCCTCTTGTCCGGGCTGAGATGCTAAGCAGGGTCAGGCCTGGTTACTATTTGGATGGGAGACACCACAGAACCCAGGGCTGTGGGTTAGACCAAGTTAAACAAAATGGAGAAGATTGCAATGGCGAATCACTTTCATGTTGTGGTTAAAAAAAAACAACCTACATAGCCAAGTCATGAAGTCACTAGGGCTATAATATTCAGCTGCAAAAATCCAGATGTCCATTAATGATTGGATTTTTGCAGCTCAGATAGGTAGTCAATTGGAAGGAGACTTTTTACTTTTCTGGCAATAAAATGTCCTTTCCAACAGCTCTTCCCCTGGGAACATATCTACTCACGGATCACTATAGAAACATCTCCTCCTTGATGTTACCAGGTTGCACCAGCCCATCTGTTGTTTTTTTCCTGAATCACAGGAGAGTCACAGCAGAAAGAAATGAAACTGATTCAGACCTGCAATAGCTGACTTTTATGTGGAACAGGGCAAAGAGAGACAGTCATTTCCATTTCACAGGACACAGTTAACAGCCTTTTAGGCAGCTTTCAGATGTGAGGATTAATCCCTTCAAACTCAAAAGAATTTAGTTCTGAACAGGAATGAGTAGAACTGTACTCTAACCAGCATGGTTCACAATCATACTAAGCCATAGTTTGCTGAGCTGTAGTTTGCTGAAAAAAGCATGGTTAGCTGGGATCATATGCTGGCTGGGGAATTCTGGGAGTTGAAGTCCACACATCTTCAAGTTGCCAAGGTTGAGAAACACTGCCTTAGACTATAGTCTATGCACCCACCAGAACAGCTCAAATCATTAAGACAAAATCAAACAAGTAAGATTATGACTTAGTGTGATGTGTGAAATTAGTCACTGTCTCACAGCCTGCAAAGATAGGAAGGGACCTCCAAATTAGTCCCTGCCAGAATCAATCAATCAATCAATCAATCATATTACAGCACTCAGAGAGTTAGCAATATGTGCCACACTGGCAATATTAAACACGCCCATACACACACCCAAAATGTGAGAGGCAGGACTGAAATTGTGTTCAGTGAAGCTTGTGCCCAAGGAAACGTGCACAGAACCACAACTTTAACTGGCCCACAAATCAAGAAAAGTTCAAAGGATTGATCTCACATCCAGTTCTATGCATGCTACTCAGAAGCAACCCTCACTGTGTGAAGCGGGGTTGGCTTCCATGTATCTTAAGCTGGGCCAGCTCAAAATAGACAGCTTTTAATTCCACATACAGAATAAACAACATTCCTTCCAATTGGTTGATGTGGAAGCATCAGTTGCTGTTCTGAGAGTAGCATGTTCTATATTAGGATATAATTAAAGTCATGCCTAGCAGATCTCCCCCCAACTGTGACTCTTCATTCACTCGTTCCCATTCCACACGCTGCAACATCTTTGGAGGCTGTCACTCAGTCTACTTAAACCTTTCTTCAGCCCTACACATTTCTGCCACTAAGCATGACTTGGGGCAGGACATCTGCCTTAACTAGTGCAGTGTGCACTCATCAGTGACTGGGCTCATGCACTGCGCTGACCATGCAATAATTTGTTTGGTTTTGGCTTTTCATGAACCACATGACTGTGGATTATGGTTTAGGGTATTGTCCAGACCCAGGCAATGACTTTTTGTTGTTGTTGTTTATTCGTTTAGTCGCTTCCGACTCTTCGTGACTTCATGGACCAGCCCACACCAGAGCTTCCTGTCGGTCGTCAACACCCCCAGCTCCCCCAGGGATGATGGATATCATCCATCCATCTTGCCCTTGGTCGGCCCCTCTTCCTTTTGCCTTCCAATCTCCCTAGCATCAGCATCTTCTCCAGGGTGTCCTGTCTTCTCATTATGTGGCCAAAGTATTTCAGTTTTGCCTTTAATATCATTCCCTCAAGTGAGCAGTCTGGCTTTATTTCCTGGAGTATGGACTGGTTTGATCTTCTTGCAGTCCAAGGCACTCTCAGAATTTTCCTCCAACACCACAGTTCAAAAGCATCGATCTTCCTTCGCTCAGCCTTCCTTATGGTCCAGCTCTCGCAGCCATATGTTACTACGGGGAACACCATTGCTTTAACTATGCAGACCTTTGTTGTCAGTGTGATGTCTCTGCTCTTAACTATTTTATCGAGATTTGTCATTGCTCTTCTCCCAAGGATTAAGCGTCTTCTGATTTCCTGACTGCAGTCAGCATCTACCGTGATCTTCACACCTAGAAATACAAAGTCTTTCACTGCCTCTACCTTTTCTCCCTCTATTTGCCAGTTATCAATCAAGCTGGTTGCCATAATCTTGGTTTTTCTGAGGTTTAGCTGCAAGCCAGCTTTTGCACTTTCTTCTTTCACCTTCATCATAAGGCTCCTCAGTTCCTCTTCGCTTTCAGCCATCAAAGTGGTATCATCTGCATATCTGAGATTGTTAATGTTTCTTCCAGCGATTTTAACTCCAGCCTTGGATTCCTCAAGCCCAGCATGTCGCATGATGTGTTCTGTGTACAAGTTGAATAGGTAGGGTGAGAGGATACAGCCCTGCCATACTCCTTTCCCAATCTTCAACCAGTCCGTTGTTCCATGGTCTGTTCTTACTGTTGCTACTTGGTCGTTATACAAATTCTTCAGGAGGCAGAGAAGATGACTTGGTATCCCCATACCACTAAGAACTTGCCACAATTTGTTATGGTCCACACAGTCAAAGGCTTTAGAATAGTCAATAAAACAGAAATAGATGTTTTTCTGAAACTCCCTGGCCTTTTCCATTATCCATTGGATATTGGCAATTTGGTCCCTAGTTCCTCTGCCTTTTCTAAACCCAGCTTGTACATCTGGCAATTCTCGCTCCATGAATTGCTGAAGTCTACCTTGCAGGATCTTGAGCATTGCCTTCCTGGCATGTGAAATGAGTGCCACTGTTCGATAGTTTGAACATTCTTTAGTGTTTCCCTTTTTTGGTACGGGGATATAAGTTGATTTTTTCCAGTCTGATGGCCATTCTTGTGTTTTCCAAATTTGCTGGCATATAGCATGCATTACCTTGACAGCATCATCTTGCAAGATTTGCTGGGATGCCGTTCAACTGGGATGCCGTCATCTCCTGCTGCCTTGTTATTAGCAATGCTTCTTAAGGCCCACTCAACCTCACTCTTCAGGATGTCTGGCTCTAGCTCACTGACCACACCGTCAGAGCTATCCCCAATACTGTTATCCTTCCTATACAGGTCTTCCGTATCTTCTTGCCACCTTTTCTTGATCTCTTCTTCTTCTGTTAGGTCCTTGTCATCTTTGTTTATAAATAAGGCAATGACTTATTTAGAGCAAACTCTGAAACAGTCCTAAATATTCGTTAGATCTGCCTTTTGCCGTTGGATGCCCTCCAGATGACTGGGAATGCTTCATCCTGGCAATTCTAGTCATTCTGGCCAGAGGGAGTTGAAGAGTTCTCATCTGGAGGGCACCAGGTCGGGGGAGGCTGGGCCAAACCGCAGGTTCCAGGCTGGTTTGCCTGAACATTTGCGCGAGGTCAGAATGAAAAAGTGCCTGATCAACCCTAATCTTCTCAGCAATTTTCGGAGATGAAAGGGGGAGGGATGAAAAAAGCCCCCCCCAGCCCTATATTTGGGAAGGTGCTGCAACGACCCCATTAGAGAAGAAAACGGTCGGGAAAGCGGGTGGAGGTGAGACGAGTTCCGGAAACCGGCCGAGTGGATGCCGGGCGGGGATTAGCCCGCCGAGCGAGGCTCCCGCAGCTTCTGCGACTGGCTCAGCGAAGCATCTCTCAACTCCCAGCCGTCGCCTCCGCCCCCCGCCCCGCTGCCTTATAACCGTGCTCGGGAGCCGGTCCGTCTTTGGCCAGACCTGAACGGAGTGGGGAGCGCTCGGCCTTTCGCCGCAAACTAGAGCGCGCGTGCTCCGCGCTGCTTCCCTGGCTGAAGCATCGGGGCGGGGAGTGGCGAGCCTGCCGTTGCCCCCCCTTCCCCCCCGCAGCCGTCTTTCCCGGAGCGCTCTTGGGAAGGGTCACGGCTGAAAGGGACCGCTCTGCGCCTGGAGCGGCGGCGCCCGTCGCCCCGGGGCGCATATCCAGCGCGGCCCCCAAACGCCGACGCGCCCCCCTCTCCTTGCCAAGCGGCGCGCCTGCCTTGATGCCCGGCTGCGGGGCTGCGCCTCCTGCCGGCGGAGTCCCGACGCCGCCTGTGTCCGAGCCTGCCAAGCCGGAGAAGGCGGCGGCCGCAGCGAGCGGCCGGGAGCTCGAGGTGCGCGGCGCTGCCTCGGCGGCGGTGCGCGGCGCGCTGGAGCTGGCGGAAGCCCGGCGGCGGCTGCTGGAGGCGGAGGGGCGGCGGCGCCTCGTCTCGGAGCTGGAGAGCCGCGTCCAGCACCTCCACCGCGTCTTCCTCGCGGCCGAGCTGCGCATGGCCGGCCGCGCCGAGAGTCTGGGGCGCCTGGGCAGCGGCGTGGGGCAGGCCGAGCTGCACCTGGCGGCGCACGGGCAGCGCCTGAAGAAGAGCGCGCGGCGCTACAAGAAGGCCCGCCCACCCGCCCTGCTGGCCTCGGCGCTGGCCCTGGGCAGCTGCGTGCCCTGGGCGGCCTGCCGGGTGCGGCGAGGGGGCGGCCCGGAGCCGCCGGAGTCCCCGTTCCGGAGGAGTCTCCAGGGCGCGGCAGCTTCGACCCCCCGGGAGCGGCGCAAGATGGAGCCCCTGTCGAGCGCCGGGGAGCGGAAGGGCGGCGGCGCTGCTCCGTGACCGTCCCGAAGGGCTGCAGCCGGCAGGAAGGGACCGAAGAGCTGGGACGACAGCGGGGTCGCCGCCGAATCCCCGAGCGGGAGGCAGTCTGGCTGGCTGGCAGCGGCGACTGTGCGGCGGCGGCGGCGGTTCTTACTCCCTTCGATGCCTGTGACTCGCCGCAGAAACCGACGGCGGCTCCCCTGCGCATCTCCGGCTTCTCACGCGGGCTGGGTTTGCTCAGCCTGTTACCCTTGCTAAACTCGGGTTTGATAGGTGGGGGTTCAGCCAGGGATGGGAACTCAGCCATAGCTTTGGCTTATGCTGTGCATCAAGCCATCATATTAAGCTAGCATCTAGTTGCTTGGGCATGGCATGTTGTATGAATACTGCAACTGCATTTGGGTCACTCAGGGTTAAGTGTTGTGTGAACTCAGCGGTCGGAGTACAACTCTTGATGGGGTTGGAGATGTGTTTTATTTATTGTTTTTAATATCAGCACAGTAGATAACCTAGTGTGCTATCTGAAATAGAACAGGGACTTGTCAATAATTTTTATATCATCTATAAATTATGAAATTAATAATCATCTAGACCTGTGCATTTGAAATCAATGTCCTGAAACACAGAGCATATATTTTATAACTAAACCAAAAGAAAAGTCCTTCAAATGTTTCTGAAACAGGATGGAACGCTTAACAAGCCGTGTACTTTCCTTTCAAATGACTCCAATTATTTTTCATTATAATTCTTTTTTAAATAAAGTAGCAATTAAAGTTCCTGTTGTATCTAAATTTTCTAAATAGAGTAAGGGCTTGCCCGCTGACACGAATTCCAATTTTCATTTCAATCTGCCTAGCTTAGGTTAAATTATTTTAACCAGTTTTGCAATATTCTGTTATTGAGTTAACAGTTTCAAAGCAAAGGACTGATAATGTCCCAAAAAGCAGTAATCACAATTTTTAAAAAAGGCTAGATCAATTGGGAATGTCCGTGTTCACATAATTGTCTCCATTATCTAGCAGCTCTATGAACAAACTTAAAGGCAACATATGCCCTAAAATTAGTTCAATCATAAACCAGATCTTTTGCAAAACTGACTTTTTTATCTAGCAACTTCTGAGATGCAGGGGTTGGAAGCAGCCCAGAGACAGCAGATTGTGTGCTGATTTGGTTTGATAAGGTCAGCCTCATTTCCGATCAGCAGGGCAATGTTGCCTTAGCTTTGATCTTTGTATCTTAGAGCTCTTTAGTCTAGCCTTCTCCGACATATTGTTGGACATCAGTTCTCTGAATCGCTAATTGCCATGGCCACTGGGGAAGGTTGCTTGACTCAATGGGGATCCAGGGATTAAAAATACTGATGAACCTCTAGGTAGCCCTGCAAGACCAGAGCTGTGTGTTTCTGCTGGTTGGTTTTTAAGCAAGGAGATGCTTGCAGGTCCTTATGTACCCCTAGAAGCACCTGTAAGTTTCCCTGCATAAGTGGGAAATTTACATGCTGCTAAGCAAAACAGTAGCTTCCAGTATAATCTTTAGACATTTTTGGAAAATAAACATATGAGATGGTTATAGTCTGGTGTTTTTCCTGGAATAATACCATCGACCTGGAGAAAAGACTAAGGTAGGCGGACCAGTCTGTCTTCTGTTAGATAAAGGTTTTGTGACTTGCTGTGCTTATTGTGGCAACCATTTTGGGTGTGTGCCTACCAGATGCTTCCCATATTGCAATGTAGTCCTCCAGCTCTGAGAGGTTACACATTCCTCCTTGAAGCTTTGAGAAAAGTGTTCTTCTGTTCTACAGAATCTCATCCAGTCCAAGCATATATACTGCCTAGCCTAAGAGAGCATTTGGTTTCTTTAGACCAGTGTTTCTCAACCTTGGCAACTTGAAGATGTGTGGACTTCAACTCCCAGAATTCCCCAGCCAGCTTTCATGCCTTTCATCCCCAGCCAGCTTTATGCTTTCATGCTGGCTGGGGAATTCTGAGAGTTGAAGTCCAGATGTCTTCAAGTTGCCAAGGTTGAGAAACGCTGCTTTAGACCGTTTCACCTTACACAATTCCTAAATCTGCTTTTCTATGGCTTGACATTGTCACTCCTAATCTCTGGTTGAGCCTGTGGATTTTTGAATAATGACATTTTGGAGATCAGAGAGAATATTGGGTGTTCTCTCTCTCTCTCTGGCTTCCAGATTAATCAGCCAAAGATTCAAGAGTATACTGCTATTGAATATGGAAAGCTAGAGTTACCCAAATGTTGGAACCTGATGGACAGACGGCTTTCATCATAGACGATGACTCCTTGTGATATGTGCTTTGGATCTGCCACTGTTTGGCCATGTTTAGCTTCCTGTCTTCCTCTTTCTCCTTTCTACTGCAAGAAATTGATTCTGAGAAGGCTGCCTGAGAGAGAACCATAACCAAGCTGAGCCGAGTCCTGAATCGGCCCCTATTTTCTAGACAATTATTTTTAGAAACTAATTTTTGTTTTCTTCCAAAGATTGTATGATGACTCTTTGATAATTTTCTGTAGCGTTTACTACCCTGAGCTAGGTTCATCTGTCCTGAATGTACTGTATAGTGTCTGTTGTATAAAAGTATCGGAGCATTGTTTTCCATATTGAGAGCCATCCTGGTTATACAGGTGACAGTTCACTGGCATATTAGGACTAACTTCTTCCCCATAATAAGGTGAAGAATTAAATGAGGAGGACTTTTGAAGTTTTGTTTTACACTTTCAACGTAAGTTTGTCATTTGAATTCATGCAGTGCATTAATCTGGAGCATTATATCTAGCAAATATTGTAACATTGATCCTTTTCATCCAGCAGGCCTGGGTGTATGGGGTGTGTGTATGACACATGTATGCTACTTCATATTGAGGGTGTAAACTGAAATGTGTTTCAAAGCATGTATATAGCCCATCTTAAAAATGCTTTGGGAGAAAAGCCTGTCTAAGTTTTTGTTCGGTAGATCTGTCAGTTTAGAACTGCAGGTTAACCTATCCACTCACAGGAATAGAATATTTGTAGAGTCTAAGCCAGTGTTTCTCAACCTTGGTGACTATGAGATGTGTGGACTTCAACTCCCAGAATTCCCCAGCCAGCATGCATCTCAAAGTCACCAAGGTTGAGAAACACTGGTCTAAGCAGCATAAGAGCCAGTTTGGTGTGGTGGTGAGGACATCAGGCTAGAAGCCAGGAGACAGTGAGTTCTAGTCCTGGCTTGGGCACAAAGCCAGCTGGGTGACCTTGGGCCAGTCCCCCTCTCTCAGCCCTAGGAAGGAGGCAATGGCAAACCACTTCTGAAACCTTCCCAAGAAAACTGCAGGGACTCATCCAGGCAGTTGCCAGGAGTCAACACCAATTCGAAGGCACGCATGCACACAAGCAGCATCAGTTGAAATTGCATAATATACCTGTTCCAAAAGCAGGAGAGAGTAATGTGTAAAATTTGGCTCGTTTCTGCATCCAACAAGATAGTCCTGCTACTTTATACAGCAATGAAAACTATAAAGATGTATCTCATTTTATGGCTTACAGTATTGCTCTTTCATGAGTGGAGTGAGAAGCAGCAGGGAATCAGGGATCGCTGATCTAAGGAAAAGAGAGCGCTGAAGTGGCAATTCCCTGAAAAACATTGTTCCCAATCTAGAAAATTATTTGTATTAGATGTTTGCTATTGTGACCAGGGTTCAGAAAGTTTCTACTTCCAAGCACCACACTGGAAAATGCCAGCTTTAGGGAAAGGTGATGTAAATTATGGTTACATTAGCCATGGGTTAACACATGCCAATGTAACCCATGTGATAAAAATCACCACTTAATGGTTGCATGTCAGGTCCTTATTAAAGACAGAAGAACAGGGCTGGCAGGTACTGGTGGAAGGTGGAAACCCTGGACAGGGATTCATTACAGGTAGTCCTTGCTTAATGACCACAATGGGGCCTGGAATTTTGGTTGCTAAGTGGAGTGGTCATTAAGGGAATTGACCTGATTTTATGGCCTTTTTTGTGGCGGTTGTTAAAAAAATCACCATGGGTGTTAAGGGAACCATGTGGTTGTTAAGCAAATCATGCAGTTCCTCATTTATTTTGCTTGCCAGAAGCCAGCTGGGAAGGTAGAAAATGGCGATCATGTGACCACAGGATGCTGCAACAGTCATAAATGGAACCAGTTGCCAAGCACCCAAATCGTGATCATGTGACCGGGGGATGCTGCAATGGTCATGTGAGGACGGGTCGCAAGCCAGTTTTTCAGCACCGTCATAAGTCTGAAACAACACTAAATGAATGGTTGTTAAGTGAGGACTGCCTGTATAGCTAAATGCTGTCCTGCTTGAAAATTAATATATGCCAGGATGAAGTCAACATTCCCTGAAATGAGTTAGGTTTTCCATGAAGTGTATTATCTGAGCATATAGTACTTTCTTCTCTGAAACATACAGTGCAGTAGCTTAACAGTAGATGGGTTCCCCAACATAATTAAGTTGGGTATTAGATTTACCTATTTTCAGGGCTGACATTATACATTGAATCATTTAACTGGCTGGGTTCATACAACACACTAAAAATGAGTTAAAACTAAGCTATCCAAATTTAACATGCAGTGTAAATACAGCTGCTAGATATTAGCTGGCCACGTTAAGTATGTTCCAGTACTCAAATATATACGCAGAAATAAGTCCTGTAGAATTTGACATTTTGTAATCCCAGTTAAGAGGACATAGAATTGCAGCCTGAGAAAGGGTGAAATTACCAATAACCAGCACTTTGGGCAAGCAGATGGCTTTTAAACAGCTTTTATTTATAGAGTAAAAGGTTGGATAAAGAAAAGTGGGCACAGGTTTCAAATGTACGTTGAAGGAGAATTCATGTTGGTTCTGCTCTAGCTGCCTGTAATATTCCTGTGTCAAAGATAGGAAAACTTGATTTTCTTTACATTTCATCAGCAGTGCCTTCTGTTGCCCAGAAAGGTATCTCTTTGAAAGAAACGCGAAGGTACTTGAGGAACTTTGATGCTTATTTTTAAAAAAATATTAAACCCCCCCACTCACAAAATTGCTTCATGAGAGCACAAGGGAGGGCTCGATTAGCATGGAGAGAGAGCAGGTTGTTGTATAACATTGAGGCCCATCATTTCTGATGGATAATTACTCTCCTGGAATGAATGCACGTTTTGTGGCCGAGGGATCCATTGGAAAGAAACGTCATTTGTACCTAAATAAATATTTTGTTCACTGTATATTAATTGTCTTTGATGTTGGCTGCCAGAGGTGGGATGAAAAAGGTGAGATGCCAAGGAAAGCTAATCTTACACACGTTGATACTTTGCACAGATGAACTCGGGTTGTGAGTGAAGATTCTTTCTCGTACAGACAGTCTGAACACCCACGGAGCCAGAAGTACCTCCTTGAATTCAAGAGGGCTTCTGCATGGGGATACAGGAGTTTGCATCTCATACCTTTGATCCACAAATAGGAAATCCTGGAGTAGCTTCATTCCAAACCAGCGTCCTTCTTAACTAGATTAATGGGAATTGGGGGGAGGTGAAGCACCTAGCACCACCACTAGAGACTACAAACTGCTGGAGTTCGTAGGCAAGGCATTGTTGGGTGCTTGAAAAAACCCTGAAGCATTGCGGAGTAAATGGAAGGGGTAGTAGAGAATATATGACAGTATCTTACCCAGATGGAATGGCATACATGAATGGTAGGCGGGGATGAAAAATAAAAATGCAATTTACAGAACAAGAGGAGGCAGAATTCTCTACCCAGTCTTATATAAGGTCCAACACCAGACTCAATGCCATCTATCCTTTTAAAGGTAAATGCAGCTGTGTGTGAGGTGAGGCTGAGAACTGAAGAGGGCTGTGGAACCACAGAAAGGGATCAATTTCAGCTGCATTTTTTTTTCCTGATCTGACTTGCCCTACAAAGCTGTTCTATGTCCCATGGGGGGAAATTTACAGGTAAATTAGTATACCCAAACTTAGTTTCTGCCAGATGCATTGGATGATGGAAGTTGATGCAATTTCTGTCATCCTTTGGCAATATGATGCAATGGGAATTGAAATCAGGGATATGGGGTGGGGGGTTTAAAGTCAAAATAGTGGCTGTGACTGTGTGGAACTCCACCCTGTTTTGCATGCCTTGCACCATCATGGCCCCTTCTTGACCATCTGGAGATGTCCTTGTTCCCAAATTCATCCTATTTCTCTGTACAAAACGTTGAACAATATATTGCACAGCTGAGTTCACACTGCATGTTAGGTTACAAAAAAGCTAACCAAAGTTAAAATTAACCAATTGCAAGAATGTAATTTGCCCTAAAATCCTCATTTTTTTCCAAAACATTTAGGAAGTTGATAATTGTAAAGTTATCTATAATGATACTAGAGTTTTTTCCTCTCTCTGGCTCTGTTCACTCTATCTTTAACCTGGTTACTGAATTAACCCATTTTCTGAGTCTACATGATACATGGAACATAAACTAGACAAAGTTTATACAAGTTGCTAAGCTGAAAAAAAAATCTAATGAAGTTGAAGTTGAAGATGTCATGCAAACACAGCCTAAAAGTTGTAATTGACCTGACCAAGTGCGATATGTGAACCCACTTGTGAACATGATGCACAGGTTTAACTGCCAGTATTCTAGCAGATTATCAAAGGAAGGTTAAGGTCACGTGCCTTGGGTATAAAAAGGTCCTAGGATCAAGTCCCAGCATTTCCAGATAGATTTGGAAGATATATCTATCTGGTGTTGAACAGTCTGGGAAATCATGGTAGTAAACCCAGAAACTCAGACCAATGCTCTGGATCAATAAAAGACAGGATTCTAGGATTTTTATGATGCTGAAAGTCAGGAACCCTGCTCTATACCAGCTTAGACTGTCTACAGCAGTGTTTCTCAACTTTAGCAACTTGAAGATGTGTGGACCAACTCCCAGATTTCCCCAGCCAGCATGCTGGCTGGGGAATTCTGGGAGTTGAAGTCCACACATCTTCAAGCTGCCAAGGTTGAGAAACACTGGTCTACAGTAATTGACAGCAATGTGTCAAATCCTATCTAGCAAAATAGGGGAAGGAGTCAAAGGAGGAATTATCATGGGGTTTGCACTCTTATCAGGTGGCAGCATGGAGAGGGCAGAGCACCACCTCTACGACAGTGGCATTGGCTGGGGATGATGGGAGTATAACACATACTACACTTCAGCTTACAGAAGACTCTGAGTTGGTCTTCATAAAACTAGTTCCCTTCTGTGAAATGCAACATTCATATGTTTGGAGCACAGGAATTTCTGATGCCTTCCAATCAGATGCGAATCAATCTACTTCAAGAGGCTTTGGTGGTGATGGTGGTGGTGATGAGTTTCAAAGTTGCCAGGAAAGAATGTAGCATGCAAATGAGGTGGGCGGGTCTGCACAGGAGATAGGTTTATGACATGTGCTACTCCAGTCTGATGTGTGGTTTAGAGAGTAACTGGAGGAAATCCATGGATGCATTAAATAAAGGTAATTCTCCATGGACTTGATCAATTGAAGTGTGGTAGATGACAGAAAGGAAGAGATTAGATCACAAAGCCGGTACTGATGCTTCCAAAGATACTTGTGCTTCTGTTCACCTTCCTGTTGCAAGCCAGTGCTGGGAAGGGAGCACCATCCCATAATGGCACCATAATTGTAGGCATGAGGCTGGAGAATAGTAGCAAGCCACAGACAAAAATTTTGGAAAAGGGCATAATCCAAGTGGTGGAAGGAAGCATGATCTATCTTCGGGTCTATGGTAAGGGTATTCACAAATACATCTGGCAGAGGATTCGATTTGTGGAGATTTCTTCCTTGGGCACCATTATCAGGAACTCTTCAGACTGTCCCCAAAGAACAAGTGACTTATTGATACACCCATACAGTCATGATGTACGAGATACTTCTGCAATACTCTTTGTGACTGTTCAGACCCTGCGGAAGAGGATCCATTTCAAGGACTACATGATGTGCCTTGAGGATGATCGTGGGCAACCGCGCCAGCGGCTCAGTGATAGTGATCTGCTCCTCCGAGTGATAGAGAGTACGGATACAAACCTACCCTTCTGGTTTGAAATTATCTTAATGGTTTTTCTCCTGGCACTCTCCGGCATGCTTAGTGGCCTCAATCTGGGCCTAATGGCCCTTGATCCTATGGGACTGCGCATTGTGCAGAATTGTGGCACACCTAAGGAGAGGAAATATGCCACCAAGATTGAACCCATCCGGAGGAAGGGGAATTATTTGCTCTGCTCTTTGCTGCTTGGTAATGTTTTAGTCAATACTTCTCTTACCATATTGTTTGACCAAATAATTGGGGCAAGCCTTGGGACTATTGTGGTCTCTACTTTTGGTATTGTCCTCTTTGGGGAGATTATCCCACAGGCTATCTGCTCCCGTCATGGCTTGGCAATAGGTGCCAACACCATCTTCATCACCAGGTTGATCATGTTAGTGACATTCCCAGTCTCTTACCCTATCAGTCAGATCTTGGACTACCTGCTTGGGAAAGAAATGGGCACTATATACAACCGAGAGAAACTGATGGAGATGCTCAGGTTGACTCAGCCTTATAACGACTTGATGAAAGAAGAGCTGAATATCATCGAAGGAGCCCTGGAGCTGAGGACTAAGACAGTGGAAGATGTCATGACCCCATTAAAGGACTGCTTCTTTATCAACTGTGATGCCATCCTGGACTTTGATACGATGACAGAGATCCTGGAGAGTGGCTACACACGCATCCCCATCTATGAGAGGGAAAAGACTAACATCGTTGACATGTTATATGTCAAAGATCTTGCCTTTGTTGACCCAGATGACTGCACCCCACTCAAGACAATCACAAAGTTTTATAACCACCCAATCCATTATGTTTCCCACAGTACCAGACTGGATGCTGTGCTTGAAGAGTTCAAAAAAGGTAATGGCAGAGTGGGTTTAATGCTGGCTTTTGGGAGTTTATAAAATATAGCAATTTTGGATCTTTAGAAGAGGGAAAAGCGGCTGGCCATAAGTAAAGAAATGGTTGTGATCAGTCACACAACACGCTCAATCTAGGTAGTGAATTAATGTTCCTGGAGGTTTGCACAGTGCACCTAGTCCTGCTCCTGCGAACACACTTCTCCCTTTCCTAAAAGTTTTGTAAATATCTAATAGTTTTGCTTTATGTTTGAATAAGGAGAAAAAATGTTTTATATATAGTAATAAAGGCCAATAAGAAAAGAAATTAAGAGTAACAATTATTTTGTAAAATGTATCTCAGCAATAGAATTTCTTTATACAAGTTACTATTTTAATGCTATAATTCAGCCTTTCTCAACCTTTTGACCCTGGAGGAACCCTTGAAATACTTTTCAGGCCTTGAGGAACCCCTGCACATTCAGGCTCAAATCTAGGCCAGAAGTTACAACATTATTATATTCGTTTCCTTTGTGGGCCTTATATATGCATTAACAGTGTTCTTAAACTGAAAATAAAGATTGAAACTGACCTCTTTAATGTGAAGTTGCCCAAATTTGAAATAATTTTTTAAATAAATTGTGATCTCCCAGGGAACCCCTTGTGACCTCTCGCGGAACCCTAGGGTGCCACGGAACCCTGGTTGAGAAACCCTGCTATAATTATTGAACAGGACTAGACAGGCATGGCTAAAATCTGGGTCCAGAGCGCCATCTATTTTTAAAATAGAAGCAAGGGCTTTGTATAAACCCGTGTTTCTCAACCGTGGCAACTTCAGGCTATTGTGGACTTCAGCTCCCAGCATGGCTGGTGGGGAATTCTGGGAGTTGAAGTTCACACAGCTTGAAGTTGCCAAGGCTGAGAAACACTGGTATAAACTGTTGTAAGACAGTGTGTAAGGAAATCAGTGTCCCTGCTCAGAGTAAGGTAAGGTAAAGGTTTCCCTTGATGTAAAGTCCAGTCGTGTCCGACTCTAGGGGGCGGTGCTCATCTCCGTTTCAAAGCCTTGGAGCCGGCGTTGTCCATAGGACACTTCCGGGTCATGTGGCCAGCATGACTCACGGAACGCCGTTACCTTCCCGCCGAAGCGGTACCAATTAATCTACTCACATTTGCATGTTTTCGAACTGCTTGGTGTGCAGAAGCTGGGACGAGCAACGGGAGCTCACCCCGCCGCGCGGTTTCGAACCGCCGACCTTCCGATCGACAGCTCAGCGGTTTAACCCGCAGCGCCACCGCGTCCCTTCCGCTCAGAGTAAAGGTGACATGAAACAGGTTGTTTCCCAGACATCATCATCCTTACAAGATTTTACAAAAATGAAATCTAGTTTTAAAGGACTGTTTTGATGTGGCTCTGGTCACAGAAAAATAACTAGTCTGTCCCACAGGTAAGTCTCACCTGGCCATTGTCCACAAGATGTATGAAGTTGACTGTGACCAAATCTTTGAAGTGGTGGGCATAGTAACCTTGGAAGACGTCATTGAAGAAATCATCAAGTCTGAAATTGTGGATGAATCTGATGTTTACAGTTAGTTTCATTCTTTAATACTCATAGAAAATTGTGGTATCTGTGTGAGAGAGAGAGAGACAACAACAGGGAGAATCTCACACTGCATGAACAGTTACACATTTGGTGGGGTCTTGAAGTTGAGTGTGTTTATTAGTGCATAAGCATTAGGTGAATCAATATCATAAATGCATTAGTCTTTAAGGTCCCAAAAGACCCCTCTTGTTTCTGCTGCTAATGATGAGCATGGCTTCTCTTCTGCAAATGGTCAGGAGAGAGACCTCCCTATACAATTATTCATTTGCATCTCACTTTCAAGGGGTGAGGAGTTTCAGGACTGTTGAGGCTGACCCCAGATTCAGCTTCCTTAAATGAAGTTGCTGCAGGAACATAGTTTCTTTATATAATATAGACCAGTGTTTCTCAACCTTGGCGACTTTAAGATGTGTGGACTTCAACTCCCAGAATTCCCCAGTCACCAAGGTTGAGAAACACCGATATAGACCATATCAGTGCCAGTTCAGAAAACATGGTGAAGGTATGTTTCCCAATGGATTCTGAATGAAAATTGCAATAAGAAAAACAATAAGAAACAATAAGAAAAAACGGTCTAGCAATGTTATTTTGCCTGTTTAGTGAGCAGTTAAGCCTTTTGGAAGTTGCCGTACGAGTTATACATGGTCTCCTAGTTTTCTTGAAAACAGTTTTGGGAACACTGATCTTACAAGGAAAAATGGTTTAGGGCTTGATCAGGGATATAGAACTTCCATTGGCTTGAGGACCATGCTTGGGGTGGTGTGTCACTGAGCATCAGTCTGGTATGATATAATGGTAAACGTGTTGGACAAGGAGTGGGAGACCCGAGTTCTAGCCTGCACTCAGCCACAGAAGTTCCCTGGATGACTTTGGGCCAGTCCCTTCCTCTCAGCCTAAGAGCTCCTGTGGTGTCGTAGTGAAGGAGTTGGAGTTAAAGGCTGGTCCTTAGGCTGGTCTGGTCTATGACCATAATAAAGATTTGATTTGCTGTGATGTGATTGGAAGCTTGTGAGGTTGGGTGGAGAGAGTGGCTGGTCCAAAACCTCCCCAGGAGGTCTATGGTTGAGCGGGGATTTGAATCTGGTCCTCTTCAGTTCAAGTCCAGCTCCAACCACATCCACACTGGCAGCGCTCACTGAAATGGAGGGAGGGGAGATCACGGCTGCCCCAGCAAGGATTCCTCAGTGACCTTTTCTCTGTCTTTCACCTTTGCAGCTGACAATCACTCTAAAAGAAGAGGCACTGGGATAAGGAAGTGGGATTTCTCTGCTTTCAGGGATTATGAAACCGAAGCAAAGATCTCCAAGCAGCTACTCTTGGCTGCCCATCGCTTCCTCTCCACAGGTAGGGGTTCCCATGGGTCCACTGCCAACAGCAACTCATGTCAGGGCTGGCTCTGCCATGCAGAAGTGATCTGTTTCAGGCAGCAGCCCACCTGAAGGAGAGGCAATGCTTGGCACTGTATCTGAGTTGCCAGGAAGACTTTTATTGCAGCAGCTTTGGGGGAGAATTTATGCTCTTCGGTCTGGGGAAAAGATGTCCTTGGGGACACTCTCATGCCTGTGCCCTTTCCCCATCATGCAGAGGTCTTGCAATTTTGCCCCACCATCATCTCTGAAAAATACTTACTGCGTCTGCTGAAGCACCATGATGTCATTTGTGAACTGAAAATTGATGACAGTTTCAAGGACTCCCCCCACCATTACTTGTATCAACGGAATAAGACAGCGGATTACTTCATCCTCATTTTGCAGGTACTTTGCAGTCTCTTCTTTCAGCCCTGTGAATGGTTCTTCTCCACAAATAAATCTGAGTGGCACAAGAGTCCCACCTGCATGGCTCGAGTAAGGTGGTGTGACATTCCAGGTGGGCCACATTTATGCCCAGTTCAATTCTTCTCCATCAAGACAGAATTTTCCAACTGTAACCTTCTATCTGTTCCAGGGGAAGGTGGAGGTAGAAGCATGCAAAGAAAACATGAAGTTTGAGAATGGGCCCTTCTCCTACTATGGGGTCATGGCTCTAGGGCCATCCATCCCAACAGGTAATTTGCCACTCCTTTCTCTCCACTCATGTGCCTCCTTTGCCTAGTGCTATGTTGAGATGGGCTCTGCCATTTCACAGATGTTTTCCTTCTGTTTTCTACCTGATCCTGAAGGGGCTTCAGAATTTTCTTCCCAATTTCTCTGAGTGGCTTTTTAGCTTTCAGTCTTGTTGGAAATGGCAGAAGGTGGTTGTTTTTGTGTTCAGGCATCTCTTGGAAGCCTCCCCACACGCCCTGCTGTGTGCATGGAACGCTTCCAAGTGCTGGTCAAAGCTGGCAGCATGACCCCTTCAAGGGGATGGTGTTCTTTTGGGAAGAAGCTTTGCAGGAGGGATTTGCTAAAGCCTTTATCATATGACAGACAGACAGAAAGACAGAGAGAGATTAGGTAGAGCTTCTGTTTGTCCCCCAGCTACTACAGGTGCTGGAAAAGCTCCATGATTCCATAGAAAAGGAAATACAGTAAACTACTTGTTTATACTCCCATTCCTTGTCCTTTGTTTGACTTTGTACAGAAAATTCAAGTGGTTCCTGTGAGGGGGAGCTACAAGGTCATCCAGACCCTTTTCTCCTTGAAAGCCCTGCTAGGATGGCTGAAGCTCTGGTGCTGGGAAGTTGGTGAGGCAGGAGTTTCTGCAAATGGAGAAAGAGACTGCCCGTAAATTGCACTCATGGGTTTACTATGGTTTCCAACATACAGCAGCTGAGCCAGAAAGAAATAGACTCAGCTCTTGGGGATACAGGACCTTGCTTTCAAACTGGCAGAGATTTCTCCTGTAGAAATGCTCCCTCTCTCTTCCCTCCAGCACACTCTCTTTTTCTATTCTTTCTCTTCCCCCTGTTCTACTTTACTAAGCAGCCATGGTAGCATACGTGCGTTCTCTCTTTCTGGGCTCAAGGCAAAACAAATCTAATGTTTTGGGGCAGGGGGAAGGGAAGGGGTGGTAGGAACCTCAGCTGAATTTGTATTTTGTTTTGAAAATCTCTATAGCATGGAATTTGAAGCTCCACCAAAGTTATAAAGCCCAATTACACCCCCTGGCAATACTATTGCAAGCCTTTATACCTTGTTGACCAAGATTCTTTGCTGACTGTTAGATCAAATGCTGTCTAGTGCCCTCTTGTGGTTTGAATTTGCAGCACAGTTTACAAACTAATTCCTCTCTCCCTTGCCTTGCTCAGGGAATAAATTATTTATTTATTTATTTTCTATTCTGCCTTTATTATTTTTATAAATAACTCAAGGCAGCAAACATAACTCTTTCCTGCTCCTATTTTCCCCACAACAACCCTGTGAGGTGAGTTGGTCTGAGAGAGAGGGACTGGCCAAAGGTCACCTGGCTGGCTTTCATGCCTCAGGCGGCACTAGAACTCAGGGTCTCCTGGTTTCTAGCCAATTGCCTTATCCACTAGACCAAACTGGCTCTCTAAATGCTAAGTCTAAATGCTACTGTACTCTGCTCTAATACTCTAAATGCTAAGCAAAGGCTGTGTTCTCACAACATTATTTTGCTAGCTATTGAATTAACCCATGCTCTGAGTTTGCACTGTTAATATGTTTTCTACTACAGATTAAGGTTACTATGGTAACTAATCATTTTGGCCGGTGAAGAGGTTGAATTTAATTGTCCCCTTTTCACGTGTTAATGGTTGCATTGCCTAAGGGAGGAACTTGTTTTAGTTTCAGTTTCCCTTCTGTGTAGGCTTGCAGAGGGTATGCAGCTGAGAGAAATCTCTCCTCTCAGCAAACAGCCTTTAAATATGTTTGTTTTCTGTAAATAAAATTATTTTTATAGAAATGCCTGGTGTGTGACTTTTCTGATCTCTCCTGGGCCAAATGCTTTCTAAGCACTCTGCCAACATGCACAATGCACTGAATCATAATCAAAAGAGGCTGGATTCACCCAGCTTGCTAAACCACCCCAAAACTAGCCAGATGAACCTTAACCAAGTTAGTATCTCAGTCAGTTTGATTCAATTGGGATGGCTGCCCATCTTGCAAAAACAATGAAGATGAAAAAACTCAATATGTTGTGCAAATGCAGCTGCTGGGTTTGTAACTGAGTTGTAACAACCAAAGTGAAAACCAGAGTGCCGTGTGTGTTACTTTGTCTTCCTTCATGAACAGCCACCTTGAAAGATAGCTGGGGGGAAAAGGAGGGACTTGTGGAAGCTAGAAAATCTGGCTGCCCTTGTATTTGCTCAGAGAGAGGCTGTGGTTCAGGAGTGATCATTCATGGCCATTTTCATCATTTAGGAAAAGCTATTCCTGAAACCCTGGGAGCCCACCCAGTCAATGGCTGCTTTCACCACTCGGCTCAGTTCCAGAATGGTTGGACTAGTTCTGTTTTAGCATGTTGTGTGACTCTAGTCATAATCATTTATAAACCTGGTGAAGGGGACCATGGCACTGTAGTTTCTTCAGCAAAGGAAGCTTAAATAAACCATGCTTTAGCACAGTGAGTGAACTGGTAAATGCCCCAGCTGAAAAAGCCAAGCCTGGATAGATGGATAAGGTAACACAGATATGAACAAGTTGGAGAGAGGATCAAGCGAAAGGATACTATTCTTGTCTCCTTGTCTACAAATGTCTAGGTCTTGAGGATAGTTCCATGGCTTGTTTGAGCAGTATCAACCGGATAAGCTATGAAAAGATGATTCCTGTCTTCAGCAGCAACATCAGCACCAACCAGGTTCTCCCCAGCACCAGCCTGCAATATATGGCTGACTTCACTGTCCGAGCCCTCACTGACCTCCTGTTCATCAAGGTGAGCCAGTCAGGGATTTCTCTGAGACTCAAAAATCTATTCTAAGCTGTAGATAATCTAGTTATTGTAGTTATTGTAGATCAGGGTCAGAGAACCCATGATCTTGCAGATGTTGCTCAATTACAACTCTCAGAAACATCTGGAGAACCACTAGTTCCTCACTTCTGCTTCCATATAGTTGCCTTCAACAGAATACTAAGGAACATAACTAACATTCCACTGATTTAGTAGTTTCCTCCCTTCCTCTGGGACAAACAGAATACTATGGTGGCAGGTTTATATGAAGACTGAGTCTCCAGTCCTAACACATTCCTAGAAGGCACCTTTTCCCAACCTGATGCCATCCATTTGTATACAATTTTCATAACTCTAGAGATGGTGACTAGATTTGGTTACTACATAAGCAAAATAATTGGTTTGTTAGGATTGGCTTAGCAAATTGTGGTTTTAAAGTATGGCTAATGGTTTAGAGCAGCATGTGACTTAATCATCAAGCCATGGTTTGGACAATGTGTGAACTTTGCTGAAGTGTTGCAATGGTAGAAGGAAGCCTTCATATGGTTTTAGCTTCGTATGGGAGGAGTTATACCTATTATTTTTTAAACCTAAAGCTCTACAAATTTAAAAAGCCTGAAATGATAGCTGATACCTACGTTGATAGATAGGTAGATAGGTGATAGATCACCTTGTGCTAGAAAAGATGTATGGTGCCATTAAGGATAGATTCTTGGAAATAGAATGGATAGGTAAACTCCTAAACAAAGCAAGGGATGGTGGAGGTACAGTACAATCCAACACATCTGGAGAACAACATACCATAGCTAAACAAATTATGGCTTAGTATGCTATGCCAATTCTGTTTGGCTTTTGCTTGGTCCATTTGCCTGCACCCTTCTCAACTGGAGAAAAGGCTTGGGTCACCACCCTGTGATCCTCTGTTGTTTCTGGCCTGACTGAGTTTAATATGTGGCTGGAAGGAACTTCTGGAGCACCATCCCCCAAATTACCCCATGCCCTTGATTGGCCAGTGGTAAGTTTCTGAACAATTGCTTTCTCTTCCTAACCCAGATCACACGGATGCAATACCAGAACTGTGTGATGGCCTCCTTAATAGACTACAATAACTCAGGTGAAGTTACTGCTAAGACGCCTAACTTCTTGAACCCGCCCCAGAACAACTGTAAATCCATTTTGAAGACGGCCAAAGAGCCATCTGGGTCGGAATGAGGGTGGTTGCACATCATTCAAACAGATCATAAGGACCTGATTCTAAAATGCCTCCTGCTTGAACCACCAGCATCTGCCTTCAAGTTGCCATCTGAGGTCCTTTGATTACAAGATACTCACTGATAATCCCCAAGATGACAAAGTCCATGTCTGGAAGCTAGGAAGCTCTAGTCTGCCTATCTTTTTCTCCACCACTTGCACCCCATCTCTTTCTTTCTTCCTTTCTTGGTTGGCTTAGGGACTGCAACTAATAGGAGCTGTTTTTTCTAAGGTGCCTATCAATGGGGGGAGGAGAAAGATGTTCACTGAGACTGTGGCTGGAAAGGGAAGTGTTAGAACCGCCTCCCTACATGCTCTGTTTGCAGTGAAATTTGCTTGCTCCCACTTCTTACTAAGTTAACAAAACAAAGCATTCTTATTAATAAAACACACATGAGCATGCTTTCTAATTATACATTTAGTGTTTGAGCCTCAGGAATTTTTGCATGAACTCTGTTGAAGTTGTAGTCATTCATTCATTGCAGAAGATTCTAGAATAGAGTCATAGGCTAAATTCTGCCTAAAAGGAGTGTCATAATTTAGAAGATTTCAGAATACTGCAGTAGAAAACATGCTTATTTCTATGAGACAGAGAATGCTTAGTGGATTATACCTGGATAAGTGGATGAAATCTCCTGTTTCAAAAAGCTACCGATTTAACAAGTGGATCATAATTATTTTCATCAGATTTTCTGTGTGTACTTTTTCTTTTTCTTGTCATAGATACCTCAGTATTTATCTGGGTTTGCCACAGGCCACTTTGATAGAAATGTGTGATTTTCTTTTCTTTTTAAATGAGGAATTTCCTTATGTATGTAATTATGCTACTTGCTCAATGTAAAATGGGGCTTCTGCTTTTGAGTTGGATAATAAAATGCACATTTATTTCACTCCTTTTTGTCCTTTGGATGTGTTCTGTGAGGATTTGATGTTCAGAAAAGGACATCTGAGGGGGTCAGCAGGGTGTGGTAAAAAAAGTCAAGTTGGTGTCATGCATAAAAACGGGCAGAGCTTCAATTGTTTCATTGTTGGTGCCATCTTCACTTTTTTTTACCATACCTTGTGGATACTCCTGAGGACATCTATGTTCAATCAATATTAAGGTTCATGCTCATGTCACGATGTCCCACTCAATTATCTATCTTCTTCAGCCAGTCCATAACATTAGTCTAAAGTAGAGGGCAAGGCACAGAAAGGTTGCAACTCTCACAAACTAGGAAAAACAGATAAATTAACCCCAGAGGTAGACAACCTTTAAACTCAGGTACCACTGCAAACTTGTTTTTACCCAACTATCTTGAATAGATTGCTGAATTTTAGTTTTATTCCAGGAAAGCAATAGTAGACAGCCTAAAATAACCTTTTAAAAAGGCAAGCCACAAAGTCCGTTCTTCAAACGCAGGGAAACAGAAAATCCAGGCCAAACCATGCCCTCTCCTTTGACCATCACTGTCCTTGTTCCCTTTGACAGAAAGGTTCCCCCTCCTTCATCTACAAGGACATTTTAAAAAGCACCCACTGGAGTCTGGCCATTGGTGGGGGCTCAGCAGTGTTCATTCCAGATCTCCGGTTGTTAAAGGCTTGTGCGGGGAAGTTTCCTGGGTCCTCCTTGCAAAGGGCAGACCTCTGTTTAACAGAATATCTGCAAGCAATCCTCCATTTGAAGTGCTGCCTAGACTAAATTCAGTTGCAAGGGAAAGAATTCCAAAGCACAGACCTAGAATTTGCCCATCATTCCGGCAGCGGAGTGAACAAATATATGGGTCACCCATCAGCAGTCTTCTCCATCATGTTAATGCACTGGTGGCGTTCACACTATATATTGTGCAATATATTTTAAGATGTCTGGACTTCAACTCCCAGAATTCCCCAGCCAGACGTCTTAATGTTGTTAAGGTTGAGAAACACTGTATTAAACCATAAAGTATTTAAATACTTCAGAATGGCAAGCATTTAATTCACACACCCCCTCCAATTATTAAGGTTAAAGCCTAATTTAATTTAGCATATCCCAGATTGCAATCTATTGGCACAGATTGGATGTTCTAATGGGCTCAGTGAAAAGTCCGTTCTGGGAACTGTGCTTTTAGTTATGTTTTATGTTGTTTCTGTGATCCACTGTTTTAATGCTGTGGATGATGGATTTGTTTGTTGGAGCTGATCCAGGATTGTTGACTGAGGCAGCATATAAATACTGTAAATTAAAATTAAATAAACATTTTATGAAATAAGATTTGTAACTAAGCAAGGTAAGCATGGTATCTGCTTTCTATTAAACATACAGTCATTATTTCTGAGGGACGCGGTGGCGCTGTGGGTTAAACCGCTGAGCTGTCGATCGGAAGGTCGGCGGTTCGAAACCGCGCGGCGGGGTGAGCTCCCGTTGTTAATCCCAGCTCCTGCACACCAAGCAGTTCGAAAACATGCCAGTGTGAGTAGATCAATAGGTACCGCTTCGGCGGGAAGGTAACGGCGTTCCGTGAGTCATGCTGGCCACATGACCCGGAAGTGTCTATGACAACGCCGGCTCCAAGGCTTAGAAACGGAGATGAGCAGCGCCCCCTAGAGTCGGAGTCGACTGGACTTTACGTCAAGGGAAACCTTTACCTTTACCTTTAATTATTTCTAAGTTTACATTTTTGTGGTTCGGCTGTGTTTTATTCCATTTAATTTTTAATTTTTATCTTTTATCTTTTATTTTATTTCCATGTTTTATGTTACATAATGCTAGTCAGTGAACAAAATAAAAATGACTTGGTTACATAGCCTATTCCAGTGTTTCTTAAAGTGTGGTCCTAGGAAATTAAAACCAAAATTATTTGCCAGTTTATGTTGAGAAATAATGCAATGTTAAAATCCCATCAAACAATCATGAGAAACAGTAGTGGCAGTGAATGTGTCAGTTTTAATTTTTAATATGGTAAATATTGATAATTATAACCGATACAAACAAAAGCTCTTTCAGGGTCCTCCATAATTTTTAAAAGTGGGATTCCTGAGAGAAAAAACTTTAAGAAACACTGCCCTATTCCATTGCCTGGGGAAAATGCCTTGATAAATCGGGGAAACAAGATAAAAGGGAATATACTTTACGTTGCCTCAATCAATACATCAGGATTTACTAACAGCAAGCAATTTGGGCAACTCACCATGACACAGGAAGCTTCAGAAAGAGACGCTATTTGCTTTCCCCGCAAAGCATTATATATTCCATGAAGCTAAACATGTTTATGCAAAAGTGAATTCCACTGAGGTCTATGGGCATTCTTTGGATTTTAAAGAAGGATAGGATGAATATTGACACCTTGGAACTTTGGTGTTGGAGAAGACTCCTGAGAACACAGTGGACAGCCAAGAAAACAAACCGATGGATCATTGAACAAATCAACCCAGAGTTCTCACTCGAGGCACAAAGGACCAGGCTCAAATGACCCTACTTTGAACATTATGTGAAGATCCAGCTCTTTGGAGAAGGCTCTAATGCTGGGCAAGGTGGAAGGAAAGAGAAGAAGAGGACGACCAACAGTGGGTGGATGGGCTCAGTTACAGTAGTAATGAGTGCACCAGTGGGAAATTTAAAAGGACAGGTTAGGGACAGATGGTCATGGAGAAAATCTGCCTAGGAGTTGAAAACGACTTGATGACACAATCAATCAACCAACCAACCAGTCAATCAATTGACTTTAATCTGCATTGTTAAAAAATGTTTTCTTTGGCATGGTGAGTGACTAAAGTTTAAACATTTGGTCTGAAGGTATCATCAGAGATCATATTTGTTTCAGTCTCATGGTGTGAGAGTTTTGCTTCCATCCAGGGGCACCATTGTTGGGCTGTACACAGGGCAGCAGTTGGCCCATAAGATTTTTCTTATAATGGGATCTATTGTAGCACTGAGCAGCAATGGGGACAATGTGCCCCAGTGCGGCTCCTGCTGATGACCCATTGTAAGTGTGCTGTAAGAGCCATGTGGTCATACTTGGCATTCCCTGAGCAATAAGTGCATTCCAAAGAGCGGGTCAATGCACACTGTCATAGGCAGATGCAAAATCAATGAGCGTTATGATGAGTTGTTTGCCTCATTGGATTCATCCTTCTATGACTTGTTGTGACATGAATATCTGGTCACAGCAATCCCAGTTTGGATGGAAACCAGCCTGTTCTTTGCTGGTCACTTATTCTCTTTGGTTTTGTATTCTGAATTGGATTATCCACATGAATATTTTACCAACCCTAGAAAGTAGACTGATCCCATGGTAGTTTTTGCACTCATGGCTGTCTCTCTTTTTTTTGAAAGATGGGGACTATGGGGACTTGCTACCTGCTCTGAAGTCCAGATCAACTGAATTAGCAAGTGCAGTTGTCACAGCAATGGGACACCTAATGACATCACCTAATGACACAACCCTTCTGCTGTGACCTCATTGCGTCCAACCTATTTCAAGTCAACCTGCTGTGCTCACATTATTACCTACTATTCAAATGGACTGATCTCTGTCTACACGCCAACAGAAGTGAGCTTGGGTGAAGCACGCACACTACCCAGCCACATTAAAAAGTTTTTTTGCGTTGATCCTGAGAAAAATGTGCTTGCCATCAGGGAAGAGGAAAGAGGTTAGCAGAGCTTGCTTAAGCTAGATATGGCTTAGAGCACGCTTTGAAGGGTTGCCAGCTTTCTCCAGGGCACAGTGGGTAGTTCCAGTTCCTAAGACAAGATTCTGTTTTCTCAGCTTGAAGAGGCATGTTTTTTAAAGCCTGAACAAGGAGGCTGGTTCACTGTATTTTGACTGAAGATAGAGGTCTACGTTCAGCTCAGGATCTGTTCTTTAGATCCAGACTTAGGGAAACTCATGGGCAAAATATCAATTTCAGCTCCCACTCCTCTCCATTTTCCTCACATGAGACTGATATCAGTGTATGTTCTGATATAGGCTTATTGGCTTGTGTCCCTTGAAGTCTATGGCCTTGGAGTATGGAGGGAAATTCTGGAGGGGTGGTGAAGGTATGGGACTAGGAGGAGGGAGATGCAGGTTCAAGTCCTCTCTTGGCCTTACTAACTCACTGGATGCCTTTCAGATAGTCACTCTCTCCCATCCCAAATCTAGCTCACAGGGTTGTTATAGGATTAAAATGGAAGGAGATCTCTGTGTGGGTCAGCCCTTTTGAGGTAGGCAAGATCAAGAAACAGGCATGGCAGAGATTCCAGGCATGTTCTCTATTGTACTATGGTAGACCCACAGAATCTTGAAAGCCTTTCCAAGTTTCTCTCTGTTCCATCTTAGATTAAACAAAATCAAGGTGGGATGGTTTGGAGTTTGGGATCTTTTCTGCAAGCTCACACCTTAATGGCTCACTCAATCCTTCCCTATCTCCAAAATCAGCACCACCATCAAAGCCACCATATGCTCTAGGACAGCCTTTCTCAACCTTTTGACCCTGGAGGAACCCTTGAAATATTTTTCAGGCCTCGGGGAACCTCTGCACATTCAGGCTCAGATCTAGGCCTCAAGTTACAAAATTATTCTATTTGTTTCATGGGTAGGCCTGTCTATAAGCACTAACAGTGTTCTTAAACTAAAAATAAAGAATGAAACTGGCCTCTTGTGTGAAGTTGCCCGGATTTGAAATAATTTTTTTAATAAATCGTGATCTCCCAGGGAACCCCTAGTGGCCTCTCATGGAACCCTAGGGTGCCATGGAACCCTGGTTGAGAAACCCTGATCTAGGAGGAAAAGAAAGGTAAAAATCCAGTGAATGAATGGATGCATGGATTATATTTTAAGTGCTTAGTTCTGTTGCTTCAAATGAATATTATTATTCTACCCACTTTATCAAAAGCTAAATCATACTGTCTCAGCTGTTGCCCTGTCTCACCCAATGGCTCTGAACTCAGCAGCTGGCTGAAGCTGATTCTGGCTTGGTACTATGACATATACCAGAGTTGGGCAACGTCTGAGTAGCTACACCTAACATTTGGGAGGGAAAGGCCAAGGTGTAATGCAAAATGAGCAGGGCCTTGCCATGTTCATAGGCATGGCTGGCACTTACAGGATTTTTTTTTTCCAGGTATGTGATGGATTTTTTTTAATTCTCTTTTTTAAAAACATTCAATTTTGTAAAGGGTGTACCCTGCAATTTTCAAGAAAGAGCTCTGACAATTTTGGGCTTCCGGATGGGTGGCTTTATTTAATATATCAGAACAAAGAGAAAAATAATCAGGAAAATTAAAAAGTGATATGGGTCATGATGGCAATTGGGACCGGAATTGCTGTTGCAAAGCAACACATGACCATGTCACTTAGCAACAGCAGTTCTGGCAATCCCAGTTGCCACCATTAAGTGAATGACTGTTGGTTGTTAGGCGAGGACCTCACATGACTGTGACTTCTGACTTCCTGCCAGCTTACCCACTGCCTTTGTTTGTGGGAAGCCAGCAAGGAATGTCGGAAATTGTGATCATGTGACCATAAGTGAGCCAGTCGCCAAGTGCCCAGATCGCGATCAGGTGACCATGGGGGTGCTGGGATGGCCAGAACTTGGAGGACCAGTTGCAAGTACCACTTGTTCAGTGCCACTGTAAGTTTGAACAGTTGCTGAACAAGTGGTTGTAACCTGAGGACCATCTGTATATATGTGAGGGCTTTTCATACATGAATACTTGTGTATGCATCATTTGACACAACAGTTTCAATAAAGAATGACCCTTGTTGTTTATTCGTTTAGTCGCTTCCGACTCTTCGTGACTTCATGGACCAGCCCACGCCAGAGCTTCCTGTCGGTCGTCAACACCCCCAGCTCCCCCAGGGACGAGTCCGTCACCTCTAGAATATCATCCATCCATCTTGCCCTTGGTCGGCCCCTCTTCCTTTTGCCTTCCACTCTCCCTAGCATCAGCATCTTCTCCAGGGTGTCCTGTCTTCTCATTATGTGGCCAAAGTATTTCAGTTTTGCCTTTAATATCATTCCCTCAAGTGAGCAGTCTGGCTTTATTTCCTGGAGGATGGACTGGTTGGATCTTCTTGCAGTCCAAGGCACTCTCAGAATTTTCCTCCAACACCACAGTTCAAAAGCATTGATCTTCCTTCGCTCAGCCTTCCTTATGGTCCAGCTCTCGCAGCCATATGTTACTACGGGGAACACCATTGCTTTAACTATGCGGGCCTTTGTTGTCAGTGTGATGTCTCTGCTCTTAACTATTTTATCGAGATTTGTCATTGCTCTTTTTCCAAGGATTAAGCGTCTTCTGATTTCCTGACTGCAGTCAGCATCTGCAGTAATCTTTGCACCTAGGAATACAAAATCTTTCACTGCTTCTACATTTTCTCCCTCTATTTGCCAGTTATCAATCAAGCTGGTTGCCATAATCTTGGTTTTTTTGAGGTTTAGCTGCAAACCAGCTTTTGCACTTTCTTCTTTCACCTTCATCATAAGGCTCCTCAGTTCCTCTTCACTTTCAGCCATCAAAGTGGTATCATCTGCATATCTGAGATTGTTAATGTTTCTTCCAGCGATTTTAACTCCAGCCTTGGATTCCTCAAGGCCAGCTTGTCGCATGATGTGTTCTGCATACAAGTTGAATAGGTAGGGTGAGAGTATACAGCCCTGCCGTACTCCTTTCCCAATCTTAAACCAGTCTGTTGTTCCGTGGTCTGTTCTTACTGTTGCTACTTGGTCGTTATACAGATTCTTCAGGAGGCATACAAGATGACTTGGTATCCCCATACCACTAAGAACTTGCCACAATTTGTTATGGTCCACACAGTCAAAGGCTTTAGAATAGTCAATAAAACAGAAATAGATGTTTTTCTGAAACTCCCTGGCTTTTTCCATTATCCAGCGGATATTGGCAATTTGGTCTCTAGTTCCTCTGCCTTTTCTAAACCCAGCTTGTACGTCTGGCAATTCTCGCTCCATGAACTGCTGAAGTCTACCTTGCAGGATCTTGAGCATTACCTTACTGGCATGTGAAATGAGTGCCACTGTTCGATAGTTTGAACATTCTTTAGTGTTTCCTTTTTTTGGTATGGGGATATAAGTTGATTTTTTCCAGTCTGATGGCCATTCTTGTGTTTTCCAAATTTGCTGGCATATAGCATGCATTACCTTGACAGCATCATCTTGCAAGATTTTGAACAGTTCAGCTGGGATGCCGTCGTCTCCTGTTGCCTTGTTATTAGCAATGCTTCTTAAGGCCCATTCAACCTCACTCTTCAGGATGTCTGGCTCTAGCTCACCGACCACACTGTCAAAGCTATCCCCGATATTGTTATCCTTCCTATACAGGTCTTCTGTATATTCTTGCCACCTTTTCTTGATCTCTTCTTCTTCTGTTAGGTCCTTGCCATCTTTGTTTTTGATCATACCCATTTTTGCCTGGAAAAGAATGACCCTATTTCATTGCAATACTCTGTACATAACCCGCTTCTGTAAGCAACTCATTCATAAATTGCAGGTACCACCAGGCCTTCAATCCACTGAGCAATTTTTGGCAGCTGTTATTGAAAGGGGCTGTTGGGCTGCCAAAACACGGTTTGGGGATACAGATTGCCTCTTCAGGCAATGTGCAGCCCTTGCTGTGCTTTGGGAGTCTCATTTGCCTGACCCCTAAAATAAGCAGTGATATCATTTTCCTTGGGTAGCAAATTACCGGCTATTGAATTTCAGCCGCAAGCCAGCTTAAGAGCAGTATCTGTAATGTTTAGGGTTAGACTTAGCTAAATGAAGTTCACAATGAGAAAAACTTGCTTAAGGAATAATTATTCCCTAATCTGGTATCCTGTAAATAGATTGCACTATAATTAATTTGGACATGGTGACTGAGATCTGAAATCCAAACCATCCGGAGGATTTCAAGTTGTCCTGAACTCTAGACAACACAAGAAACTTTTGCTTGGTTTCAGTGCATCCCGCCTTGCCTGTGAATTCATCCACAAGAGGGTGCCCTTGTCTTCCTTGACACTCGGCTCACGATTCAGGGATTCCTTTTGGTAGCGCTGATATAAAAAGTGAATTCTACCCTCCTTCACAACAACCCACTGACATTTTTATTTATTCATTATTTTTCAGATATAACCAGCCTATCAGCTCTCAATTGCTTATTTACACTAAACCCAGGCAGGTTTATCACAGATTATTTTTTAATTATCCCTTTAACACAGCGGTTCCCAACCTTTTTGGCACCAGGGACCGGTTTCATGGAAGACAATTTTTCCATGGACCAGGGTGGGTGGGATGGTTTCAGGATGATTCAAGTACTTCCTCTTTTTCCCAACCTTTTATTCTTTTTTCTTTGTGCCGTTTGGAGATAGTAGCCAATGGGCTTGCTTTCTCTGACAGAAGGCAGAGCTCAGGTGGTAATGCGAGAGATGGGGAGAGGCTGTAAACACTTAGGCTCTAAATTTGCTCGCTCGCCTACTGCTCACCTCCTGCTGTGCAGCCCGGTTCCTAACAGGCCACGGACCGATACCGGTCCGTGGCCCGGTGGTTGAGGACCCCTGTTTTAACATATCCTAGATCAAATCTCTCTCCTTTTTGGTCTCAAGCATGTGAAGCACAATCAGGCTTCAGGCTTCCACCAAGCAAGAGGCTTCTGAGCATAGGCTGACTACTGTGGATTGTAGATGGTTGAACAGGAATGGTAAAAAAGCCCTTGTTTATGACCATTTCTGGTCAATTTCTGGTCAATTATATGCAGGTGATTTGTCATTGTTTTTTTCTGGCATTTTTTTTCCTTTTCTTTTTAAAAATGTCCTTATGACTAAAAGGGGGGAAAAATGGAAAATGAAATACAAATAGGTATTTACAAATCGTAAAAATTAGGCAAACATTTATAAAATCTGAAGAAAAAATTTCTCTATTATTCAACTAGAACATTAAATGAAGACAATATATAAAGATAACCATACATCAGTTGGGCACTCCAAAAACCATTATTAGGTCTAAGATTAACAAAGATAACCAAAATAATAAAAATCATCAGTAAGAATTGACAAGTATTTCTAGCTTATACAAAACAATCTCTCCTTACCTTTTTGAACGATCAGTCCAAACTTGATATTTCAAGACCTTGTATTAAAAGAAACCCTGGGAAGTTTTTTCTTCTACCTAGTTCAACCATGTTATATAACACACAGAGAGAGAGAGACTGCCATAGAACTTAAGTAAGATGTTATTCCATGTAACTCATTCTAATCTACCCTAATTAGCAAGAAGTCTCTGTGACTTCACACAGCAGCCCTGAATCTGGGGTCTTCTGAATGCAATACATATTATTTATTTCTCATATACTTATTCTAGTGACATGCCCTTCTTTTCCTCTTCAATGAGGTTTAAGTTTGTGCATTGAGGCCTTCGTGTTCCCTGTGTTGGCATCCTCCCAAGGAAACTATTTATGTTTCCATCACCAGGTTACACCAAGTTCCACCTTCAGTGTAGAATTTGGATGCAAGACTTGGTAGCTGATACAGGTTGGCTGCAGTCCCCCATTGTGTTAATCAGTAATGGGTTTGGTTTTCGTTCAGCATAATATATGTGCTTGGCCACCATGACCAACAAATCATTGTTTATGCTTTGATTTGTGACCACACTATCACTGTAGCTTATTTTGGAAGCCACAGTGCAAACAACCCATAGTTTAGCTCAATGTGTGAATCCCACTAATAGGGTAGAGCCAGAGTTAGTCACACTGAGAGCAAACTGGTTGGAATGCTATCATGGCTAACTTCATTTCCATCCATTTTAAAGTGTCCTCTCTCAATAAAACTCCACCAGGATCCAGTTCTACATTCGAGAACACAGAAAGCTCTTTTAAACCAGATGAAACTCCAGAAGTGTTAGCGTCAGCAACATCATTGAGCTATGATACTGTTATAGGAAGTTCATAAACTTACATACTAGATTTTTTTCTCTTGCAAATCATTACGATTGTGAGATGTCCCAAAATAATCTTTGAGCCACAGCTTAATTTCTTCTCTTCCTGAAGTTCTGTCGTGTCTGGAAGATGTATCTTCTACATTGCAAACACTTGCTCCTAATGAAATTATACTAGGGATTGGGGGCAATTATTCACCTGACCGCTGAAAATAAATTTAAAAATGGGCAGGCATGCTTGGAACCTGGTTATATCAAACCTTATGTAATTTGAGGTAACCTATTTTTGGTGCAAATAAATCTACACACATTTACTCAGAAGTCAAGACCCACTGGGTAGGTAAGGCTTATTCATAGCTAAGTATGCACAGGATTGTAGCTATACCATCCTGAGCAGCTAACTGCAAAAGATTAGTGTACATGAATAATAGATAGATTTATTGCTATTTATTAAATGTATGTAACTAGAGAGGTAGATAGATAGATGTGTATATACACATAGCTGCTCAGAGTGTCCAGAAATGAAGTGGCATATAAATTGTTGCAGTTAATAAATTGTGTGTATGTGTGTGTATATATTAGGTATACAGGTATATGAGACTGGAAACATCTCCATCACATCCAACAAATAAAGGCCTGGTTTGCACATAACATGAAGCCATAATGTGATTGGTCAGTTTGGTTTAGCAGGCTGTGTGAGCTCACTGAATATGTTTTAGGGCTATGTACAAGCCAGCCATAATGCCTTGTTCAGTAAGCCATGGTAGAAAAACCTTGGTTTAGCTTTCATTTGAAATAAGTCAAAGTGGGCTTCAGTAAATCAGAAGCTGAGAAGGTGGCACCACCCACAGACACTAAGGTGCTTGACAGCCTCCAAGATCCACCCTGGCTACCGCGTAATATCTCTGTCTCTCCATTTCTATCTCAATGAAATCTCACCAGATTGACATAATTTTGTGAGATTCTGGGAGTCTCCCGTGTAAGATTTCAAGACTGGCAATTTCTCGGGGGCATGATGGTGAGAAAGGTTGCCAGTTCCAGTCATCCATCCCTAATTGCTTAATTTGGCAGCCATTTATGATTATCTGAAAAAAGGACACTCTGCATTTGAGCATGTTCTTGTCTCAGTATTCCAGAACTGGCTGACTCTGAAAAAGCCTGAATGAAACAATTAATCTCTTTGCTTGTAAGGATTTACAGAACAGGTTGTTTTATAGTAAAGGTCACCCATTCCAATTGCTTTGCCAGTGAAGGAAATCTTTCGCCACTCCAACAGAAAAAGTGAGGAACCCAGCTGTGGTTTATAATCCATGCTCTATAATTTAGTGTGTGTGATCTGGGCTGATTATGGCTTCTTCATCAAATTGTGGTTAAATAAACTGCTTTAGCATGATGTGTGAAAGGCCACAGTGCAGTATGTGGTTATAAAAGGGTGAATTGGCGAGTGGGTTGACATAAAATCCAAGTGTTATCTGTGAATTTATTTCTGCAAATATCTTGTTTCAGGCACATATAAGCTATGGTGCTTACCAACTTTTACCTTAAAAGAAACCTCAGCTTCTACTCTGGCTTATCTGCAGACTAAAGAATGCATTAACTAGCCAGTTTTCAGTTTATGTCAGTTTGACTTGGCTATGACAACAGTTCATCAATCTATTCAATTTCTGCATAGGTCCTCAACTTTTAATGATTACAGAAATAAATGTGAATGTTCATACAGAGAACTTCTAACGCAGATATTCTTTTGCCCAACACAACATTCCCTAAATAACAATTCTGATTGCAACTGTCTGTAACATGCACAATTTTATATGCAGTTCATGAGCTGCAATCACATCACAAAATTCTGAGAAGTGCAGAGTAAGTGTGATCTGATCTGCATATTCATCCTGGGTAGTGCAAATTTGTTCAATCTGCTTAACAATATGAACCAAATGAAACCATCCATTATCCTTCCTCCAGATTTGAACAGAGAACATGGAGCTCACCTCCATGCTGCAACAAATCTCACCTGGTGACTTTAGTGCAGCAACTAAATATATATTCTCTGCAATGTTCCTGCTGGAGAGGCTGAGTCTCATCTTCCCAATCTTACAGGGAATAACATCATGAGCATTTGATACAAACCATGATGATGTCACAGGATTCATTGCCCAAATTACACACCTCATGTCACTTGCATAATATCATGATGGACATGACACGATGAACATCCTTGCTCATGGATGGCTATGAATAACTTTCTGCTGGAGACTGGGAGCCCTGATAGTTACCCCTCAGCCTTTCCTTTGATAAGTTTCTTCACTTTAGTGAAAGAAAGTGGGAAACAGACACAACAGTTCTTAGGAGGAGCTATGTTTGTGTCCTAATCCTCTTTGTGAGCATTTGAGAAGGCGTATCTTCTATGCAGGGACCTCTTTCAAATTCCTATTACATCTCTATCAACAATCAAAGGCTTCATTATTCAGTACTAATCTACTACCTTGGACTTTGAAGAAGCAGGATGGAAAGAAAGTTGATGCTTTTGGACTTTGGTGTTGGAGAAAACTCCTGAGAATACCATAGATAGCCCAGAAAACAAACCCACGGATCATCAAATAAATCAATTCAGAGTTCTCATTCAAGGCATAAATGACATAAACCAGGCTCACATTATCCTACTTTGAACACATTATGTGAAGACCTGGCTTACTGGAGAAGTCTATAATGTTGGGAAAGATGGAAAGAAGGAGAAGAGGATGATTGACAGCAGGATGGATGGATTTGATTACAGCAACAGTGCATGCACTGTTGGAAGACCTGTTTGGGGACAGATCAGAATGATCAAGTCATTATCAGCTCTTGGTGACCACACAGATAGCTCTTCTCCAGAATGATCTATCTATGTGGTTGCTAAGAGTTGATACCAATTTGCTGGCACATAATCAATCTACTATCTACCAAGATGTTGCATCTATCTTTTGGTTGGGGGATGGGAGCCAGGAAGAATTTTAGGCACCAGTTGTGAAAAAGGAGAATCAAGCCGTTATTAATTAATTCCTCGCTCCAGTGGTAGGCAACCTATGGCCTGCTCCAGAAGTTGCTGAATTACAACTCCAACCATCCCATGTTTTTGGCTTTATTAGCTAGGACTGCTGGGAGCTGTAGTTTGGCAAGATCTGGGAGTTTCTTATTTCTGCTTAGAAGCAACACCCAAACCACCACATTCCCTAGATTAATTTTCCTATAACTCCTACTTGCAGACAGGAAACAAGGAGCTGCACAACCATGTTTGTCTTTTGAAGAGGCACCTAGGGAAACTGCCCACAGGCCTGGTGGCTTAAACCTGGCCCAGCCCTGCAGTTTATTATCTGAAGTCAGTTCTCTGTGTTTAGATGAATTTGGAAACCTTTGAAATGGCTATGCCAGCAGTAATTTTCAGCCTTTCTAATCTTAGCACTTTAAAGGATGTATGTGTATATTGTTTTAAAATAATGAATGACAACCTTTTTTAGATTATGTGTTTGATGTCTAACATGATGGTCTATGATGATCTAAGACAAGGTTGCCTTTTGGTGACTCACTTATGGGTGACAACCTCACTGTTGGATGATAACTAGTGATGGAATGCTTATTCCTATGACAAAGGATGAATGGACACTGCCCTTCAGTTGGTCTTAAATCCAATCCCTATCAACTGCAGCCATCACAGCCAATGGTGAGTTGTGATGGGAGCTGGTCCCACTACATCTGGCACACCAGCTGTTCTTAATGTGGTAGCAGGGAGAAATTTGGACATACAGGGCAGAAGACTACTCATATTAATTACATGTGTAATTTAAGCTACTCAATTTAAAGGCAAATGAAATTAAAATTAGCTTTTGTGGGGTCTTCTCTAGGTATGCCACTCAAATGAGAAAGTGTGATCCTTGGCCCAGGAAAAGTTCCACACCTTTGGACTAGAAGATCTCTTAAATTTGATTCCAGTCTATGTTTTTATAACACTGACTGTTCTGAGCTAATCCCTGGAAATTCATGGTCTTGAGAAAACTTAGGCAATACCTACTGGTAATGTTAATATGAAGTAAGTGGGATTCAGAGACTTATTTCCATATGTTCCATAGTAAGCAGGCCACTCTGCTAAATTTATCTTGTTCTTATTTCTTATTCCTAATGAATCCTCTTAAATTACTTATCCAATCTAACCTTAAAAAATAGTTTGCATCCTATACATTCATGAAGCTGATTGCCTTAGCCTATTCGTTGTTGCTTGACAGATAAACCAAATTCCTCATTGTCTCCTTGTTCACACAACATGCTTAATGGCACAACAGTGCTCCCTACAGCATCTCATAAATTGATCCCTTGTGGAGAGGCCTGAACAGAGGGTGATTCAGTTTTTCTGGTTTTGCCCAAAGTACATTTCCCATTATATAAAAGTCGAACTGGTAAAAACCAGACTGCACCTTTGTGAATCCATCCAAAGACAGTGAGTTTAGCCCTTAGATAATTCTTGATTTGCTGGCTAGATCCAGGACATCATAGGTAGAACATTGACCCTGATTAGGTAAAGCAATAATTAATCTCCCGAGAGATGCTGGCTTTACTTCAATCCCACATTCTGTGAAAGTAAAGGTAAGGGCAACTCAGTTACAGAGGCAATGGGTCCACTATTGGAAGACCAGGTTAGGGACAGATCATCATAGAGAAAATCTGTAGTTGCTAAGAGTTGACATTGATTTGATGGCACATAATCAATCAGGGGTAGGTGCACATGAGAAGAGGAAGAAACAAGAACCAGCAAGAAGGGCCTGCCTATGAACATCCAAGCAGGAGGGTCGGCCATCCAAAAACCCAAAAGCTTATTCAAGGAAGTAATATGTAACTAATTTAACTATGCAGACTTTATTGATTTTACTTTATTGATTTGTTTGAAGTATTCATTTCACGCAAAGACTGAATGAGATCATAGCCATCTGGACTTTATTTTTATTTATATTTATTAGCGATGTGTAACTCTTTTATAGTGTATTTTTATATATTTATTGTTTTCGTGATTATTTTGTTGTAAACCGCCCAGAGTCCCGCTGGTGGGAGGAGATGGGTGGTGATAAATTTGATAAACAAACAAACAAATAAATAAATATGGAACTCTTCGTATGTGATTATTGCTTTTCCCATGTTTTCCTTCTTCCCAAGGTATTTCTGGGCTTGGGGCAGGAAGATCCAAAACAGCCTCTTTCTCTTTTTCTAGAACTGGGCTGAAGCCCTGGATACAAGAGCTAGGAACTCCCCAGCTGGACTGGGGGGTATATCAAAATTATTTTTTACAGGGGAAACCTTGGAAAAAGAGATTTGTCAAGGAGGCTTTCTAAATTATCCCTGCTTCCAATTTGTAACATTTGACTACTGAATGAACCCATTTTCTAGATTTGCACAATAATATACTGAATTATAGATGTGTGCAGTGCAAAATGCTCACCCAGATTTTTACAGAGCTAGTGGCTGACTTTGCACAATATCCTAGCCTTAATTATTGTTAGTGTTGGGTAGCTCTTCCTCTGGTTGTGACAATTCAGAAAACGAGTTCATGTAGGCAGCAGGTTGTTAAGCCCCTAATTTTTTTAACAGGTTTAATAATTTTTATTGTTAATGTGTTTTAATGGTTTTGGTTGTTATGGTTTTGGTTATTTTTGTATTGTTTTCTGTGTTTTAAACTCTGTAAGCTGCCCAGAGGGATGCGGTGGCGCTGCAGGTTAAACCGCTGAGCTGCTGAGCTTGCCGATCGGAAGGTCGGTGGTTCGAATCCGTGTGACGGGGTGAGCTCCCGTTGCTAGTCCCAGCTCCTGCCAACCTAGCAGTTCGAAAACATGCCACTGTGAGTAGATTAATAGGCACCGTTGCGCCAGGCAGGTAACGGCGTTCTGTGTAGTCATGCTAGCCACAAGACCACGGAAGTGTCTACGGACAAACGCCGGCTCTTCGGCTTTGAAACGGAGATGAGCACCGCCCCCTAGAGTCGGACACGACTGGACTTAATGTCAAGGGAAACCTTTACCTTTAAGCTGCCCAGAGTCATGTATATGAGATGGACGGCTCTATAAATTGAATGAATGAATGAATGAAAGCAGAGCACAACCAAGAAAGCAAGATTCTCCCAGTCTCCTTAATTAGGTTTAATGCCAGGAAAAAGGTGTTAGACTACAGAATCCTGGAAACAAAATAAGAAAATGGTGATCCTCATGATCAGTGAGTATATTAAGGTAGGGACTTCATGAGTTGTTTGAATTTTTTTCTCACAAACTTCCTAACTGATGGATTGAAGCCTTGCATAAGAAATAAAGCTGAAATGTCCATCTGTTCCTTATTTTCCATGCTTTGAACAACTCCCTTTTCTTTTCCAGATTCTGAATACACACATAATATACATCTTACCTCAGCTAATTAAATGGCCTGGCTTCATCCCATTATATGAAGCTACCTGTTCAAAACTGACCAACAATGAAACTACATATTAGATGAATGTATCTGCTGGGTTTGTAATAATCTGATTAAGTTTGTGGTACAAGCACCAAATTAAAACGAATCACAAAGCTCCTTGGCAGGTGTAGAGTAGAAATGGAAGAAGTTAGATTGGAAGCATTCCTGGTAGCAAAGCTATTCTACAGGGAATAGAAACAGAAGGTGATGAGTTTCCCTTGGTAAAATACTTTTAAGCAGAGGCAATTGAATATATAAATGCATAAATCTTTCCACAATTGCAATTAATTTCTTCTAAACAGAAAGCTGTGAGTATAGCCTTTGTTAATATGTTTTCTACTACAGATTAAGGTTACTATGGTAACTAATCATTTTGGCCCAGTGAAGAGGTTGAATTTAATTGTCCCCTTTTCATGTGTTAATGGTTGCATTGCCTAAGGGAGGAACTTGCCTGAACTTGTTTTAGTTTCAGTTTCCCTTCTGTGTAGGCTTGCAGAGGGTATGCAGCTGAGATAAATCTCTCCTCTCAGCAAACAGCCTTTAAATATGTTTGTTTTCTGTAAATAAAATTTTTATAGAAATGTCTGGTGTGTGACTTTTCTGATCTCTCCTGGGCCAAATGCGTTCTAGCACTCTGCCAACAGCCTTTGTGACAACACAGATGGCAAACAAGGATGTAGACTTCATTAAATTTATGTTGCGTACTGGACAGAGTGAAAGCCAAGGAAAACAGTTACTGTCCATATATAAACTGTGCATCATCTTTAATAAGTAAATAAGTAGACAGTAAAATGTTGCCATGTACAGGGCTTGTACTCAATGCTCCAGCAAGAAATTCATACTCTTTTCTTGTAGTCCAATGCATCTTCCTATTTTTTCATCCTGAAATACTTAACCTTTTGTGGCCTTGAACATGCTTTGCCCTTTCCTTTTTTGTGTGTCTATGTATATTTATTTTGGGAAACTTTGGGGTTCCCTCTTCCTTCTTAGTGGCCAAGCCTGACCACAGTCCAGGTGGCCTGCCTCCACACTGTATATGTTATTAGAAGAGAGATAATTTTAGCAAGATGAACTGAGTTTTTCCTGTGAAGGGAAAAGACCACAAAAAGAAGACAGAATAAAAACCAATGTAGTAGATTTTCAACTATAGGCTCACAAGTAGAGATAATCCATTGTAATAAGATACGCTCTAGTAACCCTAGAGCCAGAAAAGTGAAAGTAAATATTGCAATAAGTTCATCTATCTGGCCATATAACTGCATAGTCATTGACCTGACAATTTAAGTTGGCTCAAGTTCACTTAGAACCTGTCATCAGACATGGATGATAACTTGACCTAGCCAGCCTGGGTAGCCTCCATATCTGTAGATTTCAGCTTCCAGAATTCCCCCACCAGCATGCCCATTGCAGTGAAGTTTGGGAGTTGAAGTCCAAGCTTCTGAAGGATGCCCAAGTTGAAGAAAGCTACAATCCAACAGGATAACTATCAAAGAATAGTCCAAGCAAAAATTATTTCAAATTTGGGCAACTTCACATTAAAGAGGTCAGTTTCATTCTTTATTTTCAGTTTAAGAACACTGTTCATACATATATACAGGCCTACCCATGAAACAAATATCATAATTTTGTAACTTCTGGCCTCTACTTGAACCTGAATGTGGAGGGGTTCCCTGAGGCCTGGAAAATATTTCAAGGGTTCCTCCAGAGTCAAAAGGTTGAGAAAGGCTGCTTTAAAGCAAAGCCCAGGTAGCTATCTCTTAGGGAGCATGATCCTTCCAACCCTGGATGCTGTCTACTCACCTGACTGTGTACCCACCCTCTCTCTCTTCTTAAAAAAATTCATCATAATTTCTGCTTAACAATTTAGGACCAACATGGCCTCTGCATTTAGAAACAGAACTGGAATGCTATGGGATAGGATTTGTTAAAGTGGATCCAAATTTAATCATCCCCAAGAAAAAAAAAAGGCTGGGTCTTTGTTTGAAAACATCCAGTGAAGAATCCACTAATTCCCTATAGATACCTGGTTATACTATCCAACTACTTTTGGATCAATGTTTTTCTTAACTTACTACCAGAATCTGCCTCCTTATCATTCAAAGCCATAATTCTGTTTCCTGGACTCTAGGACAATAGGAAACAGGTTGCAGTGTTTTTTTGGCACAACCCTTCCAGTACTGTACTGTACTTCAAGAGGTCTATCAAATTCCCCCTCTATCTTCTGGTATCAAGACATAGCACAAAGAGCTCTAAGCAGCATTTACATCCATTTGAAATTTGCACCAAATCCTTATAACCTGCCCCCTCCTTTTTTAAAAAAATGTCCCTGCTGCAATTTAGCTGGAAGAATCTCTACAGAAATAGTTGTGCTGATGAGCATTGATTTCTAAGCAGTCAGGCTGACAGTTTTCCTCTTGATGGGAATTTTTGTCTTATCCCACTTCCTGCTCCTCAGCACTCTTTAAAGTGCCATGCTGTTTTAGACCATTTCCTCAGGCTTAACCTTTTTTTTTCTTGCTAGAAAGACAAAGCAGGGCAAGGATGGGGATTGGGGACAGGAGAGTGGCTGGATGTCAACTGTTGTGTTTTCCTACTGGCCATAAAGAATGCAGCCTAATCCCTGTGTTTCATTGGTTTGCAGGAGACTGCAGAATTCAGCTAAGAGCTTATGGGGATTCTGGGACATTGCTCCCTTTCCTAGATCCTTCCTAGCTGACAACATTTCTTTCAGCTGAGAAGTGTTTGTCTCTGGCATCAGGAGGCCTGTACTTTTCAAAATGTATTGAAATGATTGCCCTGACTTCACGTTTGCCTTTTTGACCCGGGGCAGTCCATCATATTCACTGTTTGTAAACACAATGCAAAAGTTCAGATTGGAAATCAGTCCTCTCAGTTACCAAGAATGGGAAAAATATTCAGCACTTGGATGTTTGGCTCAGTCCCTCTTGCTGCAGGGTAGCAAATTCGCTGCCTTGAGTTATTTATAAAAATAATAAAGGTATAGAAACATGTCGATGAAGATTCTCAGTCATCCAGGTGGAATTGTCTGTAGGCTGAGTCAGGGCAACTGGATTTCTTTCTTCTTGGTTGAAATGTTTTGCTGCTTGTCCAAGCAGCTTCTTCAGTCTGGGCAAAGGTTGGTAAGGGTACCCCATAGGGTAAGGGGACCCTTACCCAACCATAGGTGACCCTTACCTATAGGTTGGTAAGGGGACCCTGGAAGACATACATGGGGTCCCCTCACCAACATTTGCCCAGACTGAAGAAGCTGCTTGGACAAGCAGTGAAGCGTTTGAACCAAAAAGAAAGAAATCCAGTTGCCATGACTCAACCTACAGACAAAGGTATAGAAAATCAATCAATCAATCAATCCCCTCATCTCTAGCCAACAAAAAAAAGAAAGATGTGTGAGATCCCACAGGAATCAGTATGGAATATTGCTGGAAGTTTGGGAATAGGAGTGGGAAGACCAGGTTCTAGTCCCACTCAGCCACAGAAACTCCCTGAGGGACTTTTGGCCAGTCCCTTTCTTTCAGCGCAACAGCCAGGGTGGTTCAGTGGAGAAGCTGCAGGACTAGGAGCAGGAAGACACAGGTTCTAGGCTCCCATCAGCCATGGATGCTTTGTAGATGACTTTGGGCCAGTCGCTCTCTGTCAGCCCAGGTAGTGCAGTGGTGAAGATGTTGGACTGGCATCAGGGAGACCTGGGTTCTAGTTCACCCTCAGCCATGGAAGCTCCTGGAGGACTTTGGGCCAGTCCCTCCCTCTCAGCCCAGCCTCCCTTACTGGGTTGTTGTTGTGGGAAAAAGCTAGATAGTGGAGCACTCTGTATGCTACTTTGAATCCTGAACAAAAGAGAGGATATATATATATCTAATCAATAATTAAACTTAATGAGCATAGTTGTCTTATGCTGGAAATAGCTTGTTAAGCTATTAAGCTATGGTTTCTGAAAGTTCATCAACAGCTTTGTGACAGCTGAGGCACGACAGATGAAAAGAAGGTCATTGTGTCATCAGAAATGTCTTTGGGCTTCTCCAAACAGGCTCTGCGCTTTTGAGAAAACATCAAAAGAACATTCGCAAACTCCACCAGAATGCTTAAAGCATTTGTCTGACACTGCCTTCCCCTTTTCCTTCACTTTTTCCAAGAAAAGGATGTCCCTATCACCAATCCAATCAAGGAAAAGTACATTTATGGGGCTGCCAAGCCAGTGAGCCTATCTGAGACGTGGTCTCAATGCCCTCACTCAAAATGGCTTTGATGATGGGCATGACCAATTCCATGCTATCTAGACAGGAGAAGGGAAGTGTCATGAGCACTGATGGTGAGCAGGAGGGGGCCCCTATCCAGGGGGGAAAATACATGCGTAGTAGTGAGGAGTTGAGCAGCCATTCAAAGAGACACAGAACAGACCCACCTTGACTTTTGGGGTTTATCTGTCTGGGTTTTCCCACGCTTCTTCAGTTTGTTAGGATTTTCTGTCTAATGTAGCAGTAATAAAACACTAGAGACCTATTCCTTGTTTCAGCATGGTTCCTGACTGTTAGGACAGGAAGAGAATGAAAGCCTTCTTGGTTCCTCACCGCAGGGAAAAGCAGAATCCGGACAGGGCATTGAGGTGGGGGAAGACATAAAGGCACAAAGAGTACTTTGGCCACCCAATACGTTGCTTCTATTGCACAATGGATTTAATGCCATCTGATCCAGGGTACTAGGATACAGTTACTCCAACCCAGAAGCCATATTAAGCTCAATATCTTGAGAAGGTACTTTCAGTGCAGCCTGACCTCCTGGCCCAGCCTGAGGTTTCAGACGTCAGGGAGGAGTGAAGTGATGGGCTATATCGGTCTGTGACCGAGCAGAATGGAATGCACCAGGGTGCCAAGGAAGGGGGTGGTTTTCTTTTTTGGCCTGACCACCTCGCCTCTTATGGAGAAGAAAACCAGGAGGGGGGAAGGGGAAAGTCTGCAGGCCTTTACAGGCCACACCAGCTGCCGAAACAGCTCCTCTTATGGAGAGAGGCCGCGGGGGAAGCCCTTGATGTCAGAGGGAACTCGCAAGAAATACTCCAGGCCTCCTCATAGCTTCATCCAAGCTAGAGCACCAGGGAATGGAATGATAATGCCTCCAGTTTTTTCCTTCTGCAAGGGCGATCTCCCAGCTTTGATTAGCACCTCTTCCAGAGAGCAGCGTTTCAATTTGAAGTGGTTATCTAGGGCTCTAAATTAAGACTTTTTGCTACCTGAGCAAATGGGAACATCACGCTCATTACATGTAGAAGTGGCTAGATATTGTCAACCCTTCATCAGCATCCCTTTTGTGCATGCATGTGTGCGTGCAGTTGAAAATGCAAACTTAATACTTAACGCTTAAAGAATAAAGATTTTCGACTCCTTTTCTATATGGAAAAAAAAAAGCTGCAAAGCCTGCATGCTAGTCGAGGAGGAGGAGGAGGAGGAGAAGGAGAAGGAAGGAGGGAGGAGGAGGAGAAGGAGGAGGAGAAGCTATTTTCCCCCAAACCAGGCAGAAAAGGATATCAATTTGCATTGTCTGCACACACAGAGAGGAGCAAACTTAATAGCAATTTAAATAGAAACACATTATTCCACACAGACAACCTTCTGACTCAGCCAATTGTCTCTGTGTTAGAACATCATCAAGATTTCTACTTTCCCTTCTTGCGATTTTTTATTTTTAAAGCGGATTTCAGCTAAAGACCCTTTCAAAGGAGTGAGCTGCCTTTCTAAAATAGGATGCATGCCCCCTCCAAATGTCCCCTTGTTTCCCATGCACCTTCCTCTCCAAATACTTCTTTTGAATCTTTATACTTTGTGTATTTCTTGGTATGTATTGTTTTAACTGGTAAGTCCATTCAAGTGTGCATTCTGAACAGAAAGAACGTAAGTCTGGTGAATAAATAATAATCAAAACTTCTCTGGTTCACTTCCCTTTCCTTTTTCCTTGGTTCCTTTCTGTTTGAGAGTTGTACAACAGCATTCTTGACTGGGAGCAATTCTTGCCAGTTGGATTTGGGCTTCTCTTACAGCTGTTGGAAAGCATAAATCAGCCTTTTAGAGGCCTAAATTCCATCAGGGCAGAAAAATAGGGGGGCTTTGGGGAAAGACACTTAGCATTAAGAATTGTTGTTTATTCGTTCAGTCGCTTCCGACTCTTCATGACTTCATGGACCAGCCCACGCCAGAGCTTCCTGTCGGTCGTCAACACCCCCAGCTCCCCCAGGGACGAGTCCGTCACCTCTAGAATATCATCCATCCACCTTGCCCTTGGTCGGCCCTTCTTCCTTTTGCCCTCCACTCTCCCTAGCATCAGCATCTTCTCCAGGGTGTCCTGTCTTCTCATTGTGTGGCCAAAGTATTTCAGTTTTGCCTTGAATGTCATTCCCTCAAGTGAGCAGTCTGGCTTTCTTTCCTGGAGGATGGTCTGGTTTGATCTTCTTGCAGTCCAAGGCACTCTCAGAATTTTCCTCCAACACCACAGTTCCAAAGCATCGATCTTCCTTCGCTCAGCCTTCCTTATGGTCCAGCTCTCGCAGCCATATGTTACTAAGCATTAAGAATATCCTGAATCATTTCCTCTCCATGTGCTAAATGTGCAAGATGGAATGTTCCAAACCCTGCTCGCCTGGTCTTGTTACAATTCTACTGCTCCTACGACAGTGATTTTAGATTCGCACAGCTATAGGTAGATACAGACCAGGACCCAGAAGTTATGCTGGAAAAAAAATCCTTGCTTGCAGATCCTAAGTGAAGGAATGCTTCATGGTCAAAGACCCTTGTAGGAAAACTTAGTGGGGTAGGAACATAATAGGATAGGCAATCGTGCATTACTCCCAGATGGTGTGGAAAGTCAACTGTAATTCTATTTGAGATTTGTAACAGAAGTGCAAGGATCTGTAGAGCTAGGGGCCACCCAGCTGGAATCATCCTGGCTTTCAGGACCGAGTGAATATGATTTTTAACTTAATTTAGGACTAGCGACACGTCATTTTATAAGCTGCTGCGCACACAAGGATGCTGTATACATTCTACAGATCGTTCTAATAGTTGGGAGTGGACTTTTTCCCACCCTGAATTTTACCCTGGAAGTCCAAGTTCAGCAACTGGTTGTAAGGATGTGTTGGTTTGTTTTGGAGTGTGTCTGTGTGTCCCTGGATGGATGTGGAATGGCTGATCAGTTTGGCTTTTTAGCTCTTCCCATGCCTGGGAAACCCACAGAGGGCAGAGCACGAAGCAGAGAGCGCATCAGTGCAAGCTGGTTTTTCAGACACAAACTATCAATTACAGCAGCGGAGCAATCGTTGCCATGGCATGTTTCATCTCATTCAATGAACATGGCTGTGGCGAGGCAGCAGCTACTTCGCCAGTCAAGATGGGTACTCAGTGAATTATATCTGTGCAAGGAAAACCTAGATATTAAACAGGACTATGTTGGGGTTTCCCTGATTTAATTCCTGCCTGTCCTTACATCCTCTGTGATTCACTTTGCCTTTTCACACCCAGACAAGGCTGACTTTCCAAACGAGTATTTGGAATCAGAAATTGTTTGGGATCATTTTAGAGCCTTTCAATCCAATGTATTTTTTTTTTTAATCCAGTGAACAACAGGATGGTTGTCTTGGAAGACAACAATCATCAAGCTGCAAAGAAATATTGTTAACTTCTAAACCTCTTATGGCTCTTTACATAGATCTGGAGGGCCACATGGGCCAGCCCAGATGCAGGGCTGGCACCCAATCAAACCATTCATTCATTTCCTTTCTAGGGAAGCATGGATTTGAATACATTTGGTCCACTTCACCATCTGCAATCTACAATTTTTCAACTTGTCAACTTTAAAAAACTATTTGTCAAAATAATCACATCTGTTTTGTTGAAAAATATCCAACGTATCAAGTTTTTGCATGCAATTTCCCCTAATGTACGTAATCAACATTCTCAAGGATTTTTTTTTTAAACAGAAACTTTCCAGATGGTTTTTGTTGTGTAAACTTCCATGACGTTGGCATTTTTAATGTAAATTTCCAGATGTAACCCTTTTTAACCATCTCGCTTTAATCTCTAGCTTTCAGAAATCAGCATTCTTTTTCAGGTGCATTTATCACAACCTAACTTTGGGGTGGGGTTGGGGTTGTGCAAATACATCACATGTGAAGGATTCTGCCAATCTGAAGCTAATGCTGCACTTTCTCCTTTTCTATAGCTTTCCAACATTTTGGATAACTGCAGATAAACAAGCCTGTTGCAAAGAGCTGCATCTTTCAAAGGCCTTAGGAACTGTGAGGTCCCCTCTTCTGATTATTTTGGTTCTTGCAATACTGAATAGAGACATAAAACAAGATGAGATGATTGTGGGAGTAAATTTTTTTTAAAAAACTTGTAAGTTAAGAACAGTTAGAAAAAAGTTATGGAACTTTGCTTTTATACATGGTAACTGCAGCGAGATTATTATATGCACAAAGGTGGAAAGATTCAATGTTACCTTCAGTGGAGGAATGGATGGTGAAGATGATGGAATTTGCAGTGATGGCCAAATTGACTTCTTTGATTTGAGAAAAGATATTATCTACGTTTATTGCTGACTGGAAACGCTTTATAGACTTTTTGTGTGAAACAGAAAAAAATGAACTCATGATTTATGGTTTTGATGACTAGAAAAAATAGATTATAGGAAAAAAAGTGAAAAACTACAATTATGGATATAAATTGGATAGAAAACCAAATGTTCACATAATTACAGGTTTCTACCCATTCTTCACTGCATTCAACAGAAATGAGATTTACATATGTACATTATATGCATGTGTGTATATATATATACACACACACACACACACATAATATGTACATTATAACATATATGTTATAATGTACAACATACAGAGCTATGTTGTAATCATACAGTAAGAGATAAATTTATATTTATGGTTATGGCTGCTGTAAGGAAAATTGGAAGCTACTTCTTTTTATTTCTATTCTTGTTTCTGTACTTTTCTCTTTTTCTTTATTTTAGATTAGTTTTTGTTAGTTTTTATCTTTCTTTTAAGAAGTCTTTTAATAAAAATTATATATATATTAAAAATGGGAATTGTGGGTTTAGGGGTGGCGAGAGACGATCAGCTCTTCCATAGGAATGAAACCTGGCAGGCAGTCGTATTTTTAAAGCCTGGGATTCACCCCTCCCTTTTGAATGGCTTCATGGAAAGCGACTGCCAGATGGAATTGTGCCCTTTCCCATCGTCATCCAGTTCTGTGGGCCAGATGTTACTTTGACAGGTTTGTGCAATAGTCACACATGTTTTATTTGCGTAATTAACTGCTCAGTAAGCAATGTGCTAAAGCACATAATTGTTGGAGATAAATATATTCTTTTAACCCCCATATCCTACAGGCCTGGCAAGGAAAGACACAGAGTTTCTATCCAGAACAATCCAAAAAGATATATTCTTTGAATAGATTTTGCTGCCCTAGTTCTTCACTACGAACATCTGGGTGAACTGTTCCACTTCATGCTTATCCCAGCCTTTCATAGAGAAATCTACACCCCTACTTTTTCTCATTTATAAATAGCTTCTATGGGCTGGGAATAATGAAGAAGATGATAATAATAATGATTTAATATTTAGAGATGGAATATTCAGTTATGTCAACTCCTACTTCTAAATCTGAACTGATACAATCCCAACTGGGACCAGTTTCTTTTTTACATTACCTTTTGGAGAGCTAAGGATGAAATTGCAGCTGAATTTTTTTTTAATTCTTCCAAGCAAACCTATGGAGGATGATAAGTAAAAGCAGGCTTTCCTATTATATTCCCAGATGTTCTCGGGCCACAGCTTCCATCATCCCCAACCATAACTAAAGTTGGTGAGTGTAATGCAACAACATTTAGGAATTGAAAAATTGGGAAAAAGTGGTTTAAGGCTTCATTAGACTAGAGATCCCTGCATTAGGACAGAGCAATAGCAGGACAGAGGTATAGACCAATGCTGGATTTCATGGCTTCATTTTATTTTATTTTATTTTTTAAAGTTTGTTTGTTTGTTTGCTTGTTTATCTATCTATCCAATTTGTCCCTGCCTATCTCCTCCCTGCTAGACGGGCTTCTCCTAGAAGCAGATCTTTGTTTAGACAGGAATTTTAATGGGTCATTGAATGGGATAACCCAAGTCATAATGTAGAAGGCCTACATTATGTGCTAATTCCTCTTACTCCGCACTAATTTCAAAAGTTTATGGCAGAACAAGACAAATTTATGGTGGCTCTTTAATTCAAGGCAGGAAGAGACCAATGTGGATCTTTTAAGGGTGGGTCCTGCTTGCGGTTTTATAATACCAAAATGATTGCAAAGGAGCACACTCCCTCCTTTCTTTAGGCAATATAGTCCTAAGTAAATCTTACTAAGTACAATAAAATTTGTACCTAAACATATCAAGTGTGATAAACATAAAGCCGGCTGGGTGACTTTCGGCCAGTGCCTCTCTCTCAGCCCAACCCACCTCACAGGGTTGTTGTTGTGGGGAAACTAGGAGGAGGAAGAAGTATTAGGTATGTTCCTTGCCTTGAGTTATTTATAAAACTAATAAAGGCGGGATAGAAAATAAATAAAATAAAATAATATAAATAATATAAAATGTACCAAATTACTATTGGAATTCGCACTCTGGGCTAATTAGCCTTACCACAAATGCCAGTTAGAAGGAGAAGGTTGTATAACAGAGTCTGGAAAATGAGGGGCTGTGCATACCATTTTGTTGGGGGGGGGATTAGGGCTGGTGTGGATATATAGTCATCATGCAAGATGGGCACAGGTGCGCATTCACACCCATAAGCAAAGCCAGTATTTCCCATTCCCCAATTTTGGGCTGGGGTACGTTTTTTTTCTTTTTCTTTTTATAATTAGAAGTAGCACGTTTATTTTGGTTCTTTAAACACTGTATGGATTTGAGAAGGCTTGTTGGAATAGAATAGATTTTACCTGCTTGCAGAATAGTAGAAGGCTGGGGTCCACACATTCCTCCAGGGGAAGGGGGTCCCAAATGGAAGAGACTATCACCAAGAAGGCCTGCCATCTCACGTCCTATGCAGCGTGGGGGAAAGTCCTCAACAGGCCTTTACTAGAGGTCTGGACCAGACAGGCAGATTCCATTCTAGTGAGATGCCTTAGTCAGGCACTTCCACAAGATGGCCTTAGAGAACTAGCCAGACAAAATATGCAATTTACTCTCTTTTAGTATCCCAAAACCAATAGGCACACAGAATACATTTTTACCAGTTGAACCCATAAGTGCCCTCTGACTGGCCCATCCTATTGCTTTTCTGTAAGATCACAAGGGTGGATTTACTACTGCTTTCTTTAGGCCAGTGTTTCTCAACCTTGGCAACTTCAAGATGTGTGGACTTCAACTCCCAGAATTCCCCAGCCAGCATTGCAATGCTGGCTGGGGAATTCTGGGAGTTGAAGTCCACACATCTTGAAGTTGCCAAGGTTGAGAAACACTGCTTTAGGCCCATAAGAACATGGGAACTGTCTGCTGGAATCAAGTCCTGGATTCCGCACCCCAGAGAGATACATTCAGGAAGCTGAGGGACATGGAAAAAGGGGGACAGCCCTGTCGCATTGTCACTCCTGAGCAGCAAGGATTTGAGGGATGTTGTCTGTAGTTCTAGGGATAAAGAGCCATCAGAACTAATAGCCGCTGCTTGCTTGATCCCCCGTGAACTTCTCCAATCCCCTTTTCAAAGTGGCGGTTAGTGTGCAACAGTTTAGCTATGCATTCCATAAAGGATTACTTCCTTTTATGGATTTCCCCATATTTAATTTTAATGGGTGCCGCTCAAATTCCAGCATTGTGATAGGGAATGAAAGAGAAACCGAGCTGAAAAAATTGTCCCCATTTTCCATACCGTGCATGATTTTACCTACTTCTGTCAGAGCCCTCTATACCTCCTCTGCACACAAAAAAGCCTCAGGTGCTACTCTAACTTGCCATGGAATAAACACATTTCTTTCCAAAATTAGATAAGGGATTGTAGACAAATAGTACGGAAGACCTAGCACATCCACCCATGATGTAGTATTTGGCAACTGCATGACTACCATCCCCAAAAGTCACTTCTAGTATTTCAGGCACTGGTGTCACACCTGGAGAGATAAATAGCTGCTCACTTTACTTGGTGACCAGCTTGATTCTCACACTTGGAATGTGTTTGCTTCTGTTTGCTTGCTGTTTTATGAGCAAGGGACACACCTTTGTGTCTGATTTCTAGAGAGCCTCACCCCAGCGTTTGTTGTCCTTCGTGTCATATCCTTTGATATCATCTGTTTAAAAGGCATAGCCTGCTGAATAACTGCTATATGTGCCAATTCTAGAAATGTAGACTGTGTTTTGCCTCCAATCATCAAAACATACCCATGTGGTTATGCCTAGTACTAGTTTTCTTAGGTCTACCAGATCTGGGCGGCAAACATCTGGACAACCACTGGATGCCAGCAAAACATTGCAGAAAGCTTTGTCTGCCATATAGTGGCTATCTGGGTTTCTGCAGCCCAGAATTGGTAGCTCCACTTACTATAGTACAGCCTTTCTCAACCTTTTGACCCTGGAGGAACCCTTGAAATATTTTTCCAGCCTCGGGGAACCCCTGCACATTCAGGCTCAAAGATAGGCCAGAAGTCACAAGATGATTATATTCGTTTCATGGGTAGGCCTGCATATATGCATGAACAGTGTTCTTAAACTAAAAATACAGAATGAAAACTTACCTCTTTAATGTGAAGTTGCCCAAATTTGAAATAATTTTTAAAAATAAATTGTGATCTCCCAGGGAACCCCTAGTGACCTCTTGTTGAACCGTGGGGTTCCATGGAACCCTGGTTGAGAAACCTTGCTATAGTAGCAATAGTGGTTTGGGGCTTTCAGTAAACATGATTTAAAGCAACTTTCCTGAATGAAGTGCCCTCCAGATGCATTGGCCAGCGTGGGAGTTGAAGTCCAACCCATATGGATTATACCCTGTGGGTGAAAGCTGATTAAAAGGATATGTATCTTAGGTCATGTACAGGCATAAGAATAACCTCCTTGCTGAAACAAACAAGTTCAGCTGATTTGGTCCAGCATTCTGATGTCTAGAACGGCCAACCAGCAGATCCAGTCGCTCAAGCTCTTCACACTATTGTTCCCCAGGAACTGGCTTTTAGAGGTAGAGCCTTCCTTTGATCCATCCGAAATGGATCTACAACCAAAGACTACGCTATTCTCCCTGTTAGAGTTATTGGGAAATCGACACCACAAATCAAAACCTTACAGGTATGGTCCATTGTCTGGTTTCAGGCCATGTCTTATCTGCGTGAAGCTCCCGACTTCCCCTGGAATGCAGCTGGCTCTGCAATGTTTCCAAATAGACAGGAGTGTTTGCAGAGTATGGTTAAAAAAGTCAAGGGTGTGGGGTTTTTATAATAAAAAGCAGCCAGAGCATTGGTTGCACCATCATAACCCCCAACTTGACTTTTAACCATAATCCTGGCAAGTACATTGCTCCCAAGGCAATCTTCCAAGGAGTGGGACTTGTAAAATGGCCATTAAATGTAAGTCTGTGTACAGATAATGGACTACTATCTGTGTAGTTGGTATCTATCTAAGGCAAAGATATTTTACCACCAAGTGGTATGTGCACCTGTGTCATGGGTCCATGGCTGGGGAAACTGATGATTCATTTCCTAGGAAGATGTCCTGACTTTCTGTGTTAGCTATTTTTCACCCAGCTGAAGCTGCAAGGAGCCCTGCCCAAGGGTCTTTCCAGACCACCCTGAAGTGCCATGACAAAGGAGTCACAACTTGGGTCACATCATCAGCAAACAATGTTGGTATGTGATAAGTAGTTGCCATGGCTGGGCTGCCATATAAAAGAGATGAAGAGATAGGGATTCCTGAATCTCTCTGCAGCCACCTGGTGGTCATCCAGGTGGTTATAGTCCACATATGGTTTTCTTTTTTTAATCTGTTCAATCATGTCCGATTCTTGGAGACTACCTGGACAAGTCCCTGCGGTTTTCTTGGCAAGGTTTTTTGGAAGTGGTTTGCCATTGCCTGCTTCCCAGGGCTAAGAGAGAGGGACTGGCCCAAAGTCACCCAGCCAGCTTTCATGCCTAGGGCAGGACTAGAACTCATGGCCTCCTGGTTTCTAGCCCGTTGACTTAACCACTGGACGAAACTGGCTCTCCCACATAGGGTAGGCCTAAATAAACCCAATGGAGTTGTGTGCACCTATTTTGAACCGCCCCCTCAAACCCCAAACCCCATTTCTAACTTGGGGGAAATGAATACATTTGTTCTCTGGAATTAGTTTCTTGGCTGCAAATAGAAACTTCCTATGTTTGAGAAACCTTCCCAGCTGTAGCTTTGAAAAATAAGGGAAGTTTATAGGGACCTGAACTGGCAACCGAAGGAGGGTGGGGTGGGAGAGAGTTTAGTTAGAAATTGGAAGGAGATTGTCAATGCACACCTGTCTGTTTGGGGGCAGAAGACATTTACAATGCGGGGAAGATGATTGGATGTCATGTTCTTAAAAATTAATGCAAATAAAAAACAGATTATTGGCAGGTATGTGCATGCCTTAGGATGCCTCAATTCTCCTTTCATCTAAGTTCAATCAAGGCAAAAACAGCCAAGAGCTGTGAATTTGATGCCTCTGTTTTGTTAAGATTTAGGGAGACCTGCAACAGAATGTTGTAGTTTAGTGTCTTACTATTCAAAGTGCCAGACACTTGTACTCCCCGCCCCCCAGGACACTCTATTCCAATTCCCTCCCAGTTTTCTGACATTTCTCATCAATGGGCACAGGTTTTTATGGCCACTGAGCATCTTCAACTGTTTCCCCCCTACAGGGTGGGGGGAAGGGGCTGCACTTTTTCAAACCTCCTGGTAGCATCTTAGCATCTTTCTATACAGGTGGAGAATGAATTCACTTCTACTTTTAGTGAATTCATAGTGATCCCCTCTTAAGCACAAAGGGCAAATCTTTCAGGCTTGATTTTGCTCAGTTCTTTGCTTACTTATTTATCTCTAGGTTCTTCTCATTTCAGCTAGAGAATCTGTGGAAAACAAAATGTATGCTAATCTTTGTGGGGATTTCTCACATATACATTGCACTCTTTGCAAGCAATTTCTCAGATATGTTCTACTGTTATGTGCATATTGTCCTAACAATACATTTTTTCACACTTTCCCCATATAGGCACACTTTATATGTCTTTTCCTGAGCTGGGTTTCAAAATGCTGAAAAAGGAGGAATTAAATGAATTGCTGTGCATATAATAAAATATGCCCAGGACTACTTCTGCTTTACTTTTGGATAAGAACTCACCAAATTTCTTCATAACTGGTATAGACGATGATTGGGGTTTCTTTGTTTTTTATTTAAATGAATTTGGAAAAAGGTGAAATAGATTCGCTTGTCTGGACAGAGTGTTTTAGACCTTAAAAATGTTTTGAAGAATGTTTTAGCTCTTAAAAATGTGGGTTTGAATGTCTGTGTTTTCATCTGTTTTCATCATATGGTTCTGAGGATACTATTTAATGTTTTCCAGTAGGCTCCCCATCTTCATGGCAAAAAGATTGAGCCAAGTCCTCTTCTCAACTGGAATAGCTGTGATGACTGAATTATGAATGGCATAGCTAAACGAGAACCAGTTTGGTCTAGTGGTTAAAGCACTGGCCTAGGAATGGAGAAACGTGAGTTCTAATCCTGCCTTAGGCACAAAGCCAGCTGGGTGGCGTTGGGCCAGTCCCGCTCTCTCAGCCCTGGGAAGGCAAGGACAAACCACTTCCGAAAATGCCAAGAAAACTGCAGGAACTTGTCTGTGTAGTCACCAGGAGTCAAGACTGATTTGAAAGCACAAAAACCAAACAAAATAATTGGTAAGAATTCACTAACTGCACCAGTTCTTCAAAAATGGGATAGAAAAAGGATAAACTTAAAAAAAAAAAATTTGGGAGGAAAGGAAAAGCATCAGAATCCTCCATCTCTATACAGTTCTTTCGTTGCTTATGTTAATTTGTTTATTCTTTTATGGCTATCAGTTTTGATTATTTTAATTTAGCCTAGTTGCCATAGAGCTATTGCAATGCTTTGCACAACATGCTGGTTGGGTCTCCATTACTCATCCCTTAAAAAACAAAATGAGGCCCTTACTTTCCAGGGTTTTGATGATTGCAGTGACTGCCATTTTGCCTTTTATGACCCCCCCCCCCCAACACTGCTGTTCCACAAACATTTTTTCCTTTTTTTCTCCCACTTAAACCTTGCCTGGTTGGGTTCACAACAGATTAAAACCACCTCTTCCTGTGCCATCTTCTTGTCTTTCAGTAATAACAGCACTGCTGAGTAGTTTTTAAACATTATCAGCCCTTTACTGAGGAAACCAGTTATAACTACAGTGAGCATAGGTCCTTTATTATGAAGGACAGTCCTTTATTTCAGAAAGCTGTCCTTTAGCTTTATTTAATTTAATTATTTTTTTTCTTGGTTTTGTTCTTGAATCTCCCTTTGTAAAGCAAAGTTACAGACATAAACCATTAATTTTTTTTTATCCTTACGAAGGATAAGGATCTTTTTCAGATTTCCCCCTTTTTCAGGTTCGTCCTTTTTTCCCCCAAGAAAATATGGTCACTGTAGTTATAACACAACTTTTAACTGAGGGACCTGGATCCCACATTGTACTAAGCCCTAATATGATTGGTTTGGTCTGGGCTTTAACCTACTGGATGAAGCCAACCAACGATGGTTGATTCAATGAACAAGGGTGGAGAAACCATGGCTTAGTACAAGGTGCAACCTGAGCTGAAGGACTTGTGTCCTCTGAGATGCAGGCTGGCAAAGGCCTTTTCCTTTCCCAGACCTTATTCCTCCAAGGAACGAACCTGAATGTCTGTTAAATGTTTCGGCCAATGCAATGCCTCTTTTTTCCACTTACTCATCACCATCAAGGAGTCCTTGAAGCAGCCGAGGAGGTCTATCGCAGCAGTGTTATGCACGTCATCAATCCAGCTTAGCCTCATTTCCTCTTTCGAGGCCTGCCTCCTAGCCACCCCATCTGCCACTCCCTCAGCTGCAATTGCTAACTTAGGGCTGTTTCTCTTGGCCTGTGGCTCAGGACATTTGGCGGGGTTGTAAGGGAGGGAAAAAAAACTTGATCTGGCTTAGCTGGAGGCAGCTGTTACGAATGGCTGGGGACCAGCTACTGAGCAGTGGAAAATACCAAGCTCTGCGAAACAACAAGTGTGGAGTCAGAATCTGAGATTTTTGCAGAGAGGCAAAACAAGGCAAGGCTAGGTGGTATGTATCTCCTGGTCTTCTATTTTATGCCAGGCAGACAGGCTGCAAGGACTTTTTTTCACCATGCAATTAGCAGCAAGTGAGGTTGCTACATCATGTTTAGCCAAGGGTACAGTCGTACCTTTCGGCCTCCATAAACAACCAAGCAAAAAAACACTTTGGCACAAAGCAGTTCAACTGGAGGTGCCTCACTGGAGAACTTCCACAGCATCCTTTGCCCTCAGACGCCTTGAAGAACATCTCCCAGAGCCTTAAAAAGTTGCCACCCACTTGTATTTTTAATCTGGCGGAAGGGGCAAATATTAAATATACATGGAGCAATTGTATTTACTGTATTTAATTAATTTCAGGTAGTTTACGGGAATCAATCTGTATTGTATAGTAGACTAAACTCTCCTGCATGGCACCCTGAAAGGCCAAATGTGGTTCTTGGTCCAAAAATAGGTGCACATCTCTGGCTTAAACTATGACAACAAAACATTAGTACACATCTGTAAAGTCAATTACCATCAAGACACCTCAGTAGTTGATGGTATAAAAAGCCTAATAAAATAAAAGAGATAAAATACTTGTAAAATGGTGCTCATATGGGCATTGTGGCTCCCCCCCGTGCAAGGACGGAAGATAGGTAAGCTACATCTGCAAGGACAGAAGCATGATTCTGTTGGAAGTCCTGGCAAATCCAGCATGCCTCATTTGCATGTGAATTAACATGTAAATTGAGTTGTCCCACAATGCAGCTCTGAGGAAGCTGTTTGTTGCCACTCCCACTTCCTCTTTCTCTCTTCCTTCTTCTCTACCAGAAGCAAGCACATAGATGTGTACTGCTCTCCTCCATTCTGGGCACCATGTGGTAGGCCTGGAATTCTCCTTTCTTTCATGCAGCTCTTGGCAGCTGTAGGGCTGAGAGTTTAGGGCAAAACGAAGTATTTAGAAAGAAAATAAGAGCAAAGGAACTTCATCTTTTCCACCAAGATGGATGTAACACAAGCAACAATAAAGTCAGTAAGAATTCTTTTACTTATCTTAACCTAATATGTCTAAGCGTGTGATTCTTTATGCTTGGGGGGGCTGAATGTGTAAGATCCATAACCTGTGTTTCTCTGGCATGCTCACTGAAGCTATCTAAGATAATTTTATTTTTCTGTGCCAGCTTCTCAGCTGTGTTATAAGCTCTGCTCCATTTCAGTGGTCCTAGCAGGCCACTCAATTGGCTTCAGATTCCACCCAAAGTTTAGGAGAAAAGTGAGCTGCAAGCCAGAAGGACTATCAGTATAACATGTACTACATTTGGCTTAACAAGAACAACTGAGAGTGTTAAGAACTTTCCCAACTGAGTTCAGTGCTTTTTTCTGTGTTCCAGTTAGAATTCAGTGTATCTATAGCTACAGCAGATCAATGGCTTACAACGAACTTCAAGCAAGCATATCTATCTTCTAATAGTGGCCAATATTAGGCTTTGATGTGCAGCAGAAAAGTAGACCCTTCACTGCTCGCTTTCAGAAAATTGGGGCACAGGCCAGCATGCTAGCTTCTGTAAGTCACACCCTCCAAATCGAAAAGAAGCTATTAAACCCAGATAGGAAGCATTTGTAATTATTCAATGAGAAGGGAAATAGGATGCTATGGTACACGCTTACAGGTAATTGCTGTTACAAGCTGCAAATGTTCTGGGGCCGAAGCTCATTATTAAAATAGTTTGCTAGAAAAACTGGGACAAAACTGAAGCTGACCTGCTGTTTGTGCAGTGACAGCCATGACATTCTAAACATCTTGCTAATGTCAGAGTGGAAAGGTATGCAATTAGCTCTGTGCAAAGTCATTGGACCAGTGAGAAAGAGCACAGGGATTTTTACCAAGGCTGCAGAATGTATCTGCTCGTTACCCCCAGATCTTTGCTTTGGGCTTGTTTGGGCTTTCCTATCCCTCTGACTAATCTGTTCCCCGTTCCTTCCCCGTCAGCGATAGGCAGCAGATACAAAGAACAACCCTATCCGCCCAGCCCTGCAGCAGTGTCCCCGTGCAGAACGCATAGCTGGATCCCTGGGTCTTTCTGGAGTGGAAAAAGTGAGTCAGTGAAGTTCTTTCCAGTCACATCACTGAGACAACAGTGTCAGAGAATTGGGCAGCATGAAGTATGTATGCCAGGAGGAAGGGGATGAGAGGAGAACTGAGTGTGCATTTGAGAGGTTACCAAAGACAGCTGCAACAAAAAGCTTCTTGCTCCTTGTGCCAACCAACCAGCCAGCCATGCCCTCTTCTACAATGTGACAATCCGTCACCCCTCTGTTGGAATTATCAGGGGTCAACTTGGCATTGTCTCATAAGCATAAAAAGGGGGTTTCTCTAGTAAACGCATCTCTATTGTGCTTGTGGGATGTCACAGGGTGACCTGATTTCCACTTCCTTCTTCTTCTTGGGTTTGGGGATTAATGATTACCTTTTGGCACACCTGCAAGCAGGAGGTGCTGCAAAATGCAGCTCTCATCCTTTCATCTCGCTTGCACGCAGACATTTCTATTTCCATAGAAAATGTCTACAAAGAACCGGTGATGAATAAGTGCTTTCTACTATGAAGCTACTTGTATCCAGATCTACTGAATAAATGTAAGCTACCTTTTTTTTTCTCTTCATCTAACTACTGTGTAAAGACTGAATTCTTTTCTGAACGTAATTAAGCTTAATGTGCAAGTTTCTTTTTGGTTCACGCTTCTACTTTGCAAGATTGTTGTTAGCTGCTTGGAGTTCTTTTATTAACCTTTAAAAACTCTATCACCCTCTGCCCACAAGCACTCTGTTCAGCTGTCAGTCGGCACTGGGTAGCTACCAAGCACGCTGTCATGGGTGGGCTCTTGTGGTGATATCTTTTTGTCTTCCTTGGACGCGCCCTCCCCAACAGCCTTCCCGCGTGGACCAGACAAGAAACACGACCAGGTGAGCTGATCACGTGACCGTGGCAGGCTTACCACCTCACTTCCCCTTTGGTTGTTAAGCAAAATGTCATGTGACCTTGACTAACGATTTTGCTTCCACTTTCTCTATTAACTCTGCTTGTCATCAAGCGGTTGCGAAGCACACAAATGGCAATCATGTGACCACGGGACGCAGCAATGATCCTAAATGCGTGCTGGTTATGAAGCACCCAAATGGCGATCACGTGACCATGGGATGCTGTCACAGTCAGAACTGTGAGGATTGGTCACAAAGCTATTTTTTGCACCAGTCACTCAATGAGGCAGTCAGTAAGCGTGTGTGTGTGTTGGCAATCACTCGTAGCCGAGTATGATGGTCTTCCAGGATTAAAATCTTCACAGTGGATCCATAAGTGGCTGGAAAGGCCAATTCTGGATCCACACAACCTCCCACATTCAGGGCATGAGTTTCCAGGTGGAAGAGGGTCACGATGAGGATTTGCTTGACGTGCCTTCCTCGTGGCTCGCTTCCCCCTCTTGCCCTGTCCTCGTGCTTCTTCAAAGTCCGTAGCGCCTTTAATAAGGGCTGACCTCCAATTTAAACGGTCATGAGTTAGGACTTCCCAGTTCTCAGTGCTGATATCAAGCTTTTTAAAATTAGCTTTGAATCTCTCTTGCTGTCCATCTGCGACTTCTCAAAAGATTCCACCAACACTGCCTCTGAAAAATCCTGCAAATTACTTGGGAAGATAGGCAGACTCATGTCAGCATATTGGAAGAAGCGAAGACCGCCTGTGTTGAGACAATGATCATCCAACATCAACTTCGCTGGATCGCCATGTTGTTCGAATGCCTGATCATCGTCTCCCAAAGCAGCTACTTTACTCCCAACTTAACGGAAAATGGAATATTGGTAGTCGGTAAGTGAGGACTATTTGTATTATGCTTGTTTTGTTAGTTTTTCATTTCTTCATTTTAGCTGTGCTTTTCCAAGGAGCTCCTTTATGTGAGCACTTCCCTAAAATGTCAAAATTATTTGCTCACCATCTCCCAGATATTGCATTACTCCAGAACAACAGGTTGGTTAAAGTTACCAACTTTCCTGTTTCCACCAGGCCCATTTTAATAGCTTATCCTGGAATGTAGGATATTCATTTGAAACACAGACACACCCTCCAGTTTCTTCTCCTTGCATCAGTATCATGTTTTTTCTCCATTGTTTCTTGCTGCTGGTGCCAATGGCCCAGCAACTGGGAATTGTTTTGGTCACACAACACATAATGCAGGGGTGGTCAGAAAAGTCAAGACAGCAATGCCAGTTAAGAAAGGGTAGAGCTTAAATTGCACAGTCATGACTTTTTTGGCCACCCTTGCACGTGCCCCTGACACAAAACAAGTTTATTATCAGTCTGGCAGTTGCATTCACACTTGTGAAGCTAGGTTTTAACCTTGTCTAGGTTGTTATTGTGGCTCAGCATATTGTGAGAACCAGGCCATTTTGTTCCTAATTCAGCATATTGAGAAAACCAGAAAATGCTGTGTGAATCCAACCTGGGTGTGGGGAAATCAATCTGAAATCAATCCATGGGATTCATACTGTAATTGATTGATCTTACTGCCTATGGACTGAAATACTTTTCAGACATTAGTGCAGTGTTTCTCAGCCTTGGCAACTTTAAGACGGGTGGACTTCAACTCCCAGAATGCATGGCTGGCTGGGGAATTCTGGGAGTTGAAGTTCACCCATCTTAAAGTTGCCAAGGTTGAGAAACACTGCTTTAGTCCCCCTGCTCGGTTTGAATACTGAACCCTCCTTTGGATGGGGCTTTCAGTTTGCCCTCCCCCATCCAAAAGGCTTGGTTTTAGGCAGCAGCATCTAAAAGACCAGTGTGACACCTGGTTGGGGCTGATAGAGAAAGACGTAGGAGGAACATCTTTCCAGGTTGGCAGTCTTTCTATTCCAAGCTTCCAGCAGAAGCACTTGAGCATGTGGCCAATTCATTATTTTAGACCTTTCATGAACGATATTTGAAAAAGTTACGCAATGACCTCCAAATCCTATTAACTTTTTTGCGGGGGGGGGGGCAAATTGCAGCATTTTTCCGTGACTTGCCCAAGGACAGAAGAAGCTTGGGAATGTCTCCCTGAAATGGAACAAGAGCGGAGGTCAGAATTCTTGCAATAGCAATGCACTGAGTTAACAGATCTACTTTCTTTTTCAAAACAAAGCCCAGACATTGGTTGCTCTTTCCACCTCCCAGCTGGCAGCCGGTGTTGGGGCCAGCAGGAGGAGGAGAAGGCTGGTGTGCCTGGAAAACTCCAAGTGAAGTTTCCTTATTAAAATCCTTACTTGAAGCCCACCAAATAATCCCACTCATCTTCAACACTGTGACCACAATAACCTTAGAACCCTGCGAGAATCAGGATTAACCTATTTGTCCCCAGACCACACCAAACACCCTTTCAAAATCATTTTCAAAATCAGCTCAGTCTGCTAACTCCAGTGCTTCCTGTTCAGATGATTAGAGCAAGGGGGTGCGACTTTTCTCAGGCTGAAAGCTGCCTTTAGCCATGCTTTGTGTGCACAGCTCCAGGGTGCCAGAAATCACATTGCGCAAAGTAGCCAGCATAGGAGGAGAGCCGTGTTAATCTGTTTTATTAACAGGCATATGCTTTCAGGAACTCACCCCATCTTACGCCTTTGAATACGGTGTGTTATATGGAAAAGGTGCTACCAGACTCCTCCTGATTATTGTCCAAAGTAGTAGATGATGTTAGTGCAAACCCCAAATCTGTTTTCACCAATACTTTGAACTTAATTCAAATTACACCTAGGCAATAAGTTTAGTTGTAATGCATCTAGCCAAGCATTTCTCCCTTTTGTCACATTAGGCCAGAGTTTCTCAACCTAGGCAGCTTGAAGCTGTGTGGACTTCAACTTCCAGAATTCCCCAGCCAGCTTGCTGGCTGGGGAATTCTGGGAGTTGAAGTCCACACAGCTTCAAGCTGCCAAGGTTGGGAAACACTGCATTAGACACTGCAGTTCTGCAACACATTTTGAAGGTTTCTGGAATCTACACTGCAGACTTTCAGGGACCTGGGAGGGGTATTTCCACCTGCGATGTGTGGACTACAGAATTCGTACTCAGTTGTGGTTAAGGCTATTGAGCTACAAATAAGGACCTTAGTTTAAATCTTGTGTTTGGCCTAACGTCATTTGGTAGGGAGGTCTTGTGTCCCACGGTAGAGGAGAGCTCTCCTCTTGAAAGTTATCTTGTTTAGTCCAAGCCTCTTAAAACCCAAAGCACCTTGGGGAAGGAAAAGGGATGTCTTGGATTTACCCATTAATAACAGCATCTGGGGAAAAAGCCCACAACACACGTCTTCCTTAATGTGGTGAGATGTCTTTTACTCCCATTGAATTAATATTATTTATTTCTTACAACATTTATCTACTGCCCTCAGTGACCAGACTTTGGGTGGTTCACAATCCCTAGAAACCTACTAAAACAACTGACCCCTAACACTCCAAAGGACGGTCAAATGATTCTGAAAATGTAACAACAAAGACCCTGTATTCAAATAGAAAGTAAAAGCTAAGGAAAAAAAAATAGCAACTAGGCAATCCATTGAATCCCCACTTAAGCCCTAAATTCTTGACCAAAAAGAGCTGTCTATCTGGAAAATAATAGTGTATCACAGATATAATGTCTGACTGTGCCTTTTCGGATATAATTGAGATTTGGAAATCTTGTATGAATCTGTGTCTTCTTTTCTCAGTTTAGTTTGCTAAGATATTTCATCTTCTCTGAAGTGCGTGAGCGGCCACCTTATGAAGAGATAACTAGGTAATTATCTCTTTACGTCTTAGGTCCAATCAATACACAAGTTAAATTATGTAAACAAGACCAAAATGATGATTTAGTATAAGCAAGAGATAGGGTCATAACTTCTTATAGCATGCACAATTTAAAATGATTGTTGAATGAATCTAGCCTTCCTAAATAGGATGGTATTATTTGCCAAAAGACCACCAGAGTGGGTGCCGGCCTGGTCCCAAGGACAGGGAGTTCTATAGTTTGGATGCAACCATTGAGAATGCTCCTTTTCTGTCCCCAATTGTCTTTCTGCCCCATTTGGGACACCGCAAGAAAATCCTCTCCAAAAAACATTGGAATGAGCCCAGGCTGCTATGGGAGAATGTGGTCCCTATGGAATCATGAACTTAAGTAATTAGCTAGGAAAGAAGAGCAATTCAAGGTCCCATTGGCTCAGTTTGTTGGACTTATGTGAAAATTGGAGCAGTCCCAAACTGGGGGGAAGGGGGAGATGCCAGCTTTTCACCAGTAGACTGATCTTTCTTTAAATGTCACTCCAAAAATTTTCACATTCTCATTCAAGGCTTCATATTATCTTGGCCATTAAACTGGCAAATGTATTCCTGCTGTTTTCAGAAATTACATTGCAATGCTGCTGTTTCATAATCACATCAAATGTAAGCATCTCATTTACCACGGCCCGAGTGGTAATGTTCCAAACATTTTAGCAATGTGTACGCTGATTTGTTGGACGGTGCAAAAAGGAATGGGCAGATTCTTCAGCTGGGTCTTAGCCAGTTTAGTTTCCTACGCAAAATATGTCTAGTGCCTACGATCACAAGGATAAAAATAAGTTCCTTCATTATAGCCACTGTCTCTTGCCACTCTCTGTGATAATTCAGAATGGTTCTTCAAAAGGTCTCAGTCAAAATTCCTTTCCTCTGGTGGAACCTGAGAACCTTCCCTAGAGAGCCGAGGGATTGAATCAGGGGCAAAGTGACCACAACCAAAACCAGAATGGATTTTCTATGCTTTTAATAGCTGGGCATGTAGAGAGGGAATTTGGTCCGAGCAGCTTTAGAGAAAGGCCAGCTAGTAAAGGAAGCTGCCAACAAAGTTGGGCCAGTGGGAGAAAGCAAAAAAGAAATTAGGAAATGTTGCATAAGCTACATGGAATTTGCCTTTGTTCCAGCAGGAACAAATCTATCAGTTTTGGGTTCTCTCAGATTTTTCATTTCTGCAAATCTCACCCCACTTTCCATTTTTGACAAGCTTGTCAAACTTTTGTTGGTTTGTCCAACTTTTTACAAATTGAGCACTGAACTCTTTTATTTATATGTATGTATTTATATAAAGGTGATTAGGAAAATGTCTATACAAATGTACAGATTCGTGAAAATACAAGGGGACACCGCCAAACATGTTTGTGTTTGCAATTGGGAATAGGTGGTCTTGAGGATACCCGAGTCCTTAACCAGAAAGTGTGTTAAAAAGATAACCAGCACTTGAATTATAGATGGAAGCAAATTGGTAACCAGTGCAGCTCCTGAAGCAGTAGTGTTACAAGGTGAACCAGTCTGGATCCCTAAGTGCCTGTGATGCTGCATTCTGGACAAGCGGAAGTTTCTGAGTAGTCTTCAAGGGGAGGTCCCAATCAGTCATGGTTGGTGTGATCTGTGCTGGGCTGCCAGGCCTTGGCAGCGACTTCTGTAGCAGAGTCTTGCTTTTTCAGCTGCTGTTTCTCCCAAGCTTGAACGATTGAACAAGCCACATGGAGCAATTGGGTTTTGGTGTTCCCACAACACGTCTGACTGGGTAGAATGAGTTTAAGTCTATGCAAGGCTGGGTCTGTGGGAGCCTAAAAATATTCTCCAGCAGGTTGATTTAGCTCTTTTTAATATTCTTACAGCATACTAGTTCACCACCACTGACCCAGGAAATGTGCTGTGGAGTAGGGCCAATATATTGGCTGCAAAGATAAGCCCTTATGACATTGCTGATTATTCCAATGGCAGCAGAACCTTGGGGGAAGGAGGGGGAAGGAGCGGGGCAGGAATGGTGGCCAGAGCAAACCAGCTACAGAGATTAATGTAAGAACACAATTACTTTCTTGGGTTTTTTAAATTTTCTTTTAAAAATCCTCTAGTTTTCAGCCATCTGGATTTTGGCTTTATCTCTTGATAAGAAAAACAAATGGAAATTCTCCCAAGCCTTGTTCCTCCTGATCAAGGCCCACCAGTTCTTTAGTGCCCACAGTATCATATCAAATGGAAAAAATCAGTGGCCAACCAAGGTAAAGAAACTTGTCCAATCAGGGCTATTAATATGGCAATGCCTCTCCTACCTTGCTGATAAACTCAGGTAAGGTATAACAGTCTTCTCTTCTTTCTGGCTTACACAGAGCTCCTCCCTCTTCTTGTACATGAAAGAAAAGGCAAGACTAGAGGAAAAAATATACTGTGTGGAGTCCTTGGTGCTCTCTGAGCTTGGTGGTTTCCTTGCAGATGTTTTGTTGCCCGACCAGGCAACATCTTCAGCGCTGAAGATGTTGCCTAGTCAGGCAACAAAACATTTGCAAGAAAACCACCAAGCTCAGAGAGCACCAAGGACTCCACAGTTCAACCCTGAGCTACAGATATTCTTGTCTATTGGAAAAATATACTCCGTGGGGATAAACAGATGGTCATGATTGATTTATTGACCCTATTGCCTACATTTTTATCTTACTATTTCCAGGGAGATCTGGAGGACATTAACCTGGCAATAATCCTTTGAGGTAGATTAGCTAGAAAGGTGGTGAATGGAATTCATTGGCATCATTAACCTGGTTAATCGGTGCTGTGTAGGCTTTGAATGGAGAGACCCAGATTCAAGTTCCCACCACCCAACAACTCCCTGAATAACTTTGGGACAGCCATTCTCTCCCAGTCCCTGCCCAACCTATCCCATAAGCAGTGGTGTTTGGGGAAGGGGAGTATGTGTGTCCAAATCTGCAAGATGGCAAGCACAGCATCACAACTGAAGCCCTGCTTTATTTGTACGCTTGTGATACATATACAAAAGGGGTGTGGCTTCAATTTTAACACCATACCCTCCATCTTGCAGATTTCCTGCCCCCCCTCCCCACAGGCACCCATGCCCACAGCATTCTTGTTGGGATAAGACTACAAGAGACCCCTATTCTAACCACTTTGAGCTGTCAGAGACAAGGTGGGATCTAGATTCAATCAATCAATCAATCAAATAACCAGTTATAGCTGAACTACAATATACTGTTATACAGTAAAATAAATATTTTCAGAAACTGCCTCAGCCTAAGGCAGTCTGACAAATATAATAATATCCTCTTAGAAAGAGGATCAGGTACCTACTTATATTTTAGTTTCATGATATGATTAGAGAGATCTGAGCTATTGTAAGGATGTGTGCTTTGATTAATTTAAAATACAAATTTTATTTTGCTAAATAAAAGTATCCTCCTCTTTTCCTATATTAAGACTGCCCGGACTGTCTGATACCAAAGAATAAATTCTTGATGGTGGACTAATGTTTATTCTCTTCTCTGCTCAGGGTTTTGCAAGATCAGCTTCTCTGCCACCGGACAAAGGCTGGATCCATCCATTCACCCAAAGCTCTTTTGTCCTATGAACAACTGCAAAAATAGTTGCCTTTCTCTGGGTGAAGGTTTTCTTCTGCCATGACAAAGTCATAGGAAATGCATCATCAGTTAAATATCTGTGCCTAAGCAAATATCAGGGCTGGCTCTCCCATTAGGGCAGCCCCAGGAAATAGATTTGGGGTGTCATGAATGCAGAGCAAGCTCTTAGCAATTTAATTTGTTTTTATTGTATTTTGACTGGCAGTGAATGAAAGAGGTGTTTGTGAGGTGTTCTGTCTTACGTGCCAGAACAATTTTAGGAAATAGTCTTCGAGCCATGTGGAATTCTGATGACTTCATGGTCATGTCCATGTTGTTTTCTTGGCAACAATACAGAAATGATTTTCCATCACCTTCTTCTGGGCTTTTTAAAAACTCTCCTGCCGAGCTTACAGGATTGGTATCTTCTAGTGGTCTTTGATCCAAGAACTAACCAACCCTTGCTTAGGTTCAATATCCACCAAGTGGTCATCCAGCTGGGCAGTCCATCTGCCATTCTGCCTCCAACAGCCTCATATTTTTGGCTGAACCTGGCAACAACTGGGTTTAACTGTTGTGTTTCATAATAAACTACAGATCGCACTAAAATGTAATGTGGTTCGTTTGATTTTAGCTTTGGGTGAGATATGAACCAAGCTACTGTACTTGTAAAAGCTATGGTTTACAGCTTCATATGTTCTGTGAACCTCATCACTGTTTTATGTTGCCTAGCACAGTTGGGAGATGTAGCTCCTGAATTTGAAAGCCTAAGAGCTCCCTGGAAACCAGGGTTGTGCAGTGAGTAAAGTTTCAAACTAGGAGTAAGGAGGCACAGCTTCAAAACCTCCACTGAATTAAATGTGGCTTGTTGAGTTTTGGCTTAAAGTGATAAGTATAAATTTTTACAGTCTTTATATAATGCAATATAATCCAAGTTATAATGCAATTTAATTTTGACACATATAAATTTGAATAATAAAATGCATATTAAAAATCTAATTGTGACAAATATCCCCATAAACATCAAACTAAAAAAAAACAGATTGGGAGGTTTCCCCTTACTTTTTTGTAATCTATCATTTGAATGGCTGGCATCAAATCTGAGAAGGAGCTAGCCTACTTGTACGCTTCTTGATGCAGACATAAGTTACAATCAGTTCAACAGAGGCTGCAGTTTGGTAGAAGCTTACATGGAAGTTAAACCCTACTGAGCTCAAATAATATGAACCCTTCTGGTGGAGACAAAGGCCTACATTTCCCCATTCCCTCTGCAATATTTGGACTAGTCTGATAGCCAGTTCAGTTTGATTTTTTTCTGCTGCTTATACATTAGGCTTGTTTTTTGTTGAGATATTGGATTATACTATAGCATTCTATTGTCCTAAGTTTTGATTTATATGCATATGTTTCATCTACCATTTCAAAACAAAGAGCAATTTTAAAAAATCTCTCTCTCTCTCTCAATCTGTAACACAACATACTAGGTCAGCTTTCTAATCCATTTTCCCCAGCTTTCTCCAACCAACTTAGGAGCTTGGCCTTCAAAATCACAAAAAGGTGGCTGAAAGTTCTAATCCTCTGGTGTCCTCACAGTGACAGTCTCTCTCACACACACATGTATACACATATATGCTGGTGGTCTTCAACTGCTGAAAAATGTTTAAAAAGTGTGACACCCCATCCCACCCAAAAGAAAGGCTGTACATCCCTGGAATAAAATACTGCATTTGTATTTATTATAACTTCTCACTAGGCGGTGGCGCTGCGGGTTAAACCGCTGAGCTGTCGATCGGAAGGTCGGCGGTTCGAAACTGCGTGGCGGGGTGAGCTCCCGTTGTTAATCCCAGCTCCTGCTCACCTAGCAGTTCGAAAACATGCAAATGTGAGTAGATCAATAGGTACCGCTTCGGCGGGAAGGTAACGGCGTTCCGAGTCGTCATGCTGGCCACATGACCCGAAGTGTCTATGACAACGCCGGCTCCAAGGCTTAGAAACGGAGATGAGCACCGCCCCCTAGAGTCGGATTCGACTGGACTTTACGTCAAGGGAAACCTTTACCTTTACCTCACTAGGCAGATGAAGTCTCTCTGTACGTGAAGAATCACCCATCTAAGCACATTCTACTCCTTACAGCCTTATTCAGAAGGGCCAATTTAGCATTCCTGCTGAGATGATTGCTGCCATTACTACCCCACCTGCAGATGCGACACACCTCTTCTGACCAAAGCATACAACATCCGATTTTGCCTTGCAGTATACCTACCTGTGCATGTCTCACCAGGAAAGGAATGTTGAAGCACAACGCTGTGTGAAGCATTCTGGCCTGAAAGCAACATGAGAAATAGTCTTGGCATCTGTTTAGAGCGAGACATGGAATCCTGTGGCTTTTCCATTCCCTCACACTTCACTAGACTTCACACTTGTCATGGGTCACATCATTTTGCATACCTTTGAACTTTGTTTTCTCAACTCTTTTACTTGATGAGAGGAAGACAGTGCAATCTGGTCTTCAACAACTTTCTCTATCAAAGGGGACATGTGCATCTCTGAACCCAATTATATTTAAATGGTGATCTCGGTTAAATGGTGACTATTTCTTCAAGCAGCTCCTCAAAGCAAGCTTTGAAGTCACCTAAAGTTGCAAACTAAACAATAGTAGTCAGCCAAGTGTGTGTATCCACCAAATTGGTGCATTTTAATGCAAATAATAGCAATAATGAGAGATTTTGTAAACAATTAAGAGTTGAGTTTTTCAGCTGTAGCCCTCAGGTGTGAATAAATTACACACCTGACTCTTGATATATCTCAAGACTAAGGATGGATAAACAACAGAAGAAAAAAAACCCCAATGAAATAAAAAACTTCCTTTTCTTGAAACTTTTCATATTACTACATCCAACTTGTTTCCTTTTCAGCTGGCCTTGGGTGATCTAGAAAGCTAAAGAGAATCCATCCTTGCTATTACTTCGATGGGGAATTCTCTGGAAATCAAAGGCTGAAGGCTGAACTGGGAAGTAAGTAATCAAACGATCAAGCAAATAAATAACTAAATCTTGGAAGAAGGCAGATCTGGATCATGTAGAAAACTACCTGAATATTCTATGTAAATCACCAGAAATCAAGCTCATCCTGAAGGCAACCTTATTTCACTTTCAGAAGCCTACTGACCAAGCTTCTATTCTTATCCAGAACATTCCAGTGATGGAAGAGAGAGAGCTGTCCTAAATTTGCCTCCTCTGCTCTAATCCCCTCATTTCTCCCTTGTTATCCTTTATACCTGGAATGCCTCCAGGATGCCTGCCATGCTGCCAACATCCTTTCTTGCTTCTTCCTTACAAGTTTGGGAAAGGCTTTCGAACAACCCCACCTCTCACAAATCTAAATCTACAATGATCAGAATCATGCAAGCAATGGTATTCCCTGTGATCCTCCATGGAAGCAAAAGTTGGACTTTGAAGAAGCAGGATCAAAAGACTCCTGAAAATACCATGGACAGCCAAGAAAACAAATGGATCATCAAATAAATCAACCCAGAGTTCTCCCTTGAGGCAAAAATGACCAGCCTCAAATAATTCTCCTTCGAACATATAATGCAAAGATCTAGCTCTCTGGAGAAGGCTCTAATGCTGAGAAAGTTGGAAAGAAAGACAAGAAGAGGATGACCAGCAGCAAGGAGGATAGACTCAGTTACAAAGGTGATGGGTGCACCATTGGAAGACCTGAAAGACCAGGTTAGGGGCAGTTGTCCTGGAGAAAATCTGTGTGGTTGCTAAGAGTGGAGAATGACATAATCAATCAATTTAGAACAACCACTGAGTCCAAAAACATGAGCATACCAACTTCTAATATTACCAGTACGGATTTCAAATACCAACGTATGCAACAGTGAAGAATAAAAGGACAGCTGTATGATACACGATTAAATTCTTACATTTTTAATACAAAGAATGATTAAGCTTCTTTTGGGTGGAGATGTACTCTTTGTCCTCCATAATGAATCCATCATATACTGTAGGTCAAAATGTAGACACCCTTTGACCCTCCAGATATTGCTATATTACAACTCCCTGCATCCCTCACTCTTGACCATGCTTCCCAGATATATTGGAAGTTAAAGATCAACAATATCTGGAATGTCACAGGTTACCTATCCCTAGGCTGAAAGGGAAAGTGACCGATCTGAAACTACCTTGAAAACGTTGGTTTTAGAGGGATTTGAACCTTGGACCCCTCTCCCTTCCTTAAGGCAATCACTGATTCTCCTGATAATCCCTAGGCTAGCTCTATAAATCAACGGGGGGGGGGGGGGGGGGAGTACAACAGAAAAAATGACAATAGTTTTCGAAAGCAATCCAAATAATAGTTTCAAGAGAATCCAAATCTAGTTTAGCTCATTCATCTCTCTCTTGCTGGCCTGCGGTTACATTACTAGATCTGTCACAGCTACAATATGCCCATGTGCAAACACAAATTATAGAATGCCACAGGATTAAAAATACCACATTCTGCACCAAGAGAGTAACCCGGATAATTTTTATATATTGGATTTACAAAAGAGGCTTGTTAAAGCTTTGAAGAATCCCGTGAGAAGGGACAAAGAAGAAATGAAAAGAAATCAGGTTCTACAACATTATTTGAATGGACTAAAGATTAAGACTGAAGGAATATAAAGTTGGTTTATTTGATCAAGGTTAAAATAGATATGTTATTTCTGGTAACACTTAATGGACTTTTGCTGACACCAGGACTGAAATAAAGATGCTTTATGGATTTGTTTATAGATAAGAGATGGGATATGGGAAGAAGAGGTCATCTGTTGCAATTTAAGAGGAGGTAAAAAGTTACTAAAAGTGTTTATATTGTTGTGATGAAGATTGGGAGTCACTTCTTTATATATATCTTTTTTTTTACCTATATTCTTATTTTTCTTTTTCTTTGTTTTCTCTTTCTTTTTATTCTTTTTTTAGTTTGTATTAGTTTTTACTGTTGTGATTATGATCTTTAATAAAATTACTTGAAAAAAAATTTAAACACTTTCTGCCATAGGGCTGCATATTTTCTGAGCATCTGTGGCCTCACATCCTGAAAGGGACCTTTACTTTAATTTCAGAACATGCTGATTATTCTCTGTTTTCTCTTAAAGCCCACTAGATGAGCCTCTAGAATCTTTATTGTGAAAAATGTCTCTGGGCCTTGTATACACATATTGCTCTGTATATCCATTTATTCATTTATCCAGAAGTGTGCCCTCTTGCTCAAAAGAAAAAGGTAAATGGAGAATGGGTAAGAGGGGCTACACGTCCTCAATTTGACTTCTGGGAAATGGGTTGTTTTTTTTCCAGGATACCCATCATGACAGCCATATTGTGAACTGGCAAGTCCTCATAGTGCGCCTGTTTTGTGAAAATAAAAACAACCTTAGAGTTATTTCAAAATTCCAGATGTGCCCCCAACCCAGAAAAGCCCCCTACATTTGACATAAGAACAAAATAGAAGCCAGACTTAATGGTGAGGGAAGACTAAGAAAGATAGAGAAGATGTAATGTCCTTTTCCCACCTGGATGATGGATGTAATATTCTCCAAGCATTTTGGACTATGGTACAGCTTCTCCGGGTCCTAATCAGCTTGACTCATCATGCTAAAACCAGCCTTCCTCTTTTTAAGAACAGATTTTGATTATTTGTTAACCCACCACTTCCTCTTAGGTGTCAAGTGGCTAAATTAGATGAAAAACCAATGAGGTCTTCTTTTAACATTCCACAAGCAGGATGCAGACAAAGCTGATTTGTGGTGCAATGTGGTTTCACACTCACAGATTACGCTTTGCCCAGCTTTCTGGCAGCGTGTTGAGCATGGAGCCAAGAGATTTTTCTTCTGTTCTAGGAATTTATCATGTGAACAAAGAGTAGGTAGCTGGTAACTAAGAGCTGTAATTGTGAAATATTAAACTAGGCAACTTGGCAATGATTTCTGAAGGCAAACAAGAAGTTTACAAAAAAAAACGATCCAGAGGAGAAGTATCTCAGAGGGCATCTCATTCTGTGTTACTCTGCACTGTGCATGACCCTCTTCTTGAGGCTTGTTGCCCTGAAGAGATGGGTGTCCAACGTTCTTGCCAGAAAAGAACAAGAAGAAATTACAACTGATCTCTCCCAGATTCAGTTCACCAAGTCAACCTAAAGAGTGTCTCATGTCTCCACAAAAGTTGTTCAGATTCAGTAGATGACAGGACTTCTTCCTCATACCATATCTGACAACCTTTAAAAATGCTCAGGTATTCCACTGTTGCAACTTTGGGAAAAGCCTGAGTTAGCTGATAGTTTTCTATAAATAAATGGTTATGTTCATCCTGTATTTATTTCTGTTTCGATATCTGTATTGCTTTTCCATTAATAGGTCTCCAAAGTCATACCGTTAAACAGGTTCATGAAGTTTAACCAATGTTTAAACATAAAACTAACTCACCCACCACCACATACAATACAATAAAATAAAGTAAGTTTGCTCATAAATTTTCTTACTTTAGTAGGGAACTACTGATATTAGCTGAGTTCATGTTTCTCAATGCCTCCAATCCAGAACAAAAATGAAGCAATTGGCAAACTTGATCTGTGGTCCTTCCTTCCTTTCTCAACCATACAAAAGAAAAAAAAATGCTAAGCAGGGGGAAGGAAATTTACGAGAAATTGTCCTGTGACTGACTTGCATCTTTCAATTAACACCTGGAAGAGAGGCTGCTTAGGCAAGCCAGCTCTTCCTATTTACTCTTGCGAGCTGTGAGCTAATAAACTTCCAGCTCTGACCCCAATCAGATAATTATTTCTCTCTTCTGTTGTAGCAGGTGCCCAGGCCTGCTAGACACTTAATTCTCATTAATATCTAACCTTCCTTGGCTGATGCCTAAATTGAGCAACTCTGGGGGTGGAGGGGGAAAGAGAGGTTGCAGAGCTATAAAACTTGCCCAGTGAAAGCAACCCCTTTGTAAGTCATGTTCCGGAAACCTTTCCCACTATTTGGGCTCGCCCGGCTGTTTGGGGTCGTATCCTTCTGATGCATTAAGTATGTTCAGCGGCAATTTCTTAATAAACCTTTTTCAAGTTTTATTACCACCCTGGCATACCCTTAGTGTTCTCGTCCTTTGGTATCCGTCCTGCAAATTCTAAATTAAGCATCAACACACAGGTTAAAAGCAACAGAAGGGAAGAAGCTTCTACTCTCGCCCAACGTTCATGGCATATTCTCACCTTCTCATTCTATTTCAGGAAAAATGACTTTGGGGAAGCTGAATCCACAGTGGATTCTTCAGAAAGATTACAGAATGACCTCTCTAACTTTACAACGAGTAGTGTTGAGCAACTGTTACCCTATGAGCCTTGCAGTTGGCTGGCTGGCTGCTGACTATGCAAACTTCAACTGTTGGCCAATGCCCACTTCTCATTCTTGGCAATGAGCAAGGAAGAAGCTCAGTGATGTCGTAAGGCTGAGTTTGTAACTGATGCATGAAGATGAACCTTTCTTTGCTGATTCTCCCTTCGTGGATTTGCTTGCTGGGAGATCTAGAGAGGAAACTGGAGCTCTAAATATGAGCTCTTTGGAATGATGGTCTCCTATCATGAATCACTTGTCTAAGCTAAGGGATCTAACATTTCCCCAACTTAGTAGGACTTCGCATGTTTTAGGAGATTCAGTTACCTGCTGTAGATTCTTCCTATGATTAACTAACCAGGGATTCGTAGCAGCCTTAGAAATGCCTACAGTTTATAGCTAGTAGGAGGGGTGGATTAGAGAGTTATTTTAAAGGATATGCTGGACACCAGTCTTTAATGTCTTCTCCAAATAATGTCTTACTTTCCTTTCTTTCTACCTGATCAAAGTTGCAGAGAACTTGTCAAATTGACAGATCCAAGCTGTTTTTTTGTTTTACACTAAATGCAAAGCAATGAGTCTGAAACAGGGGAGGGGAATAAACTTGTCCATCAAGTCATGGTTGCATAGAGACACTATTTTCAAGGGCATGTTACACAATTTATAAGTCCTGAGACCACATGCCATCAAATACCAGTGCTTTTCAGAAACATGCTGTATCTTATCTGTTCTCCCTCAGTTTGGTGAGAGAGAATTTACTTTCTTTCAAAGAGGAGGAAAATTGTGTGGAGTGTGGTATTCTTGTGAGATGACCAATGTATGCGTGCGAGCATCTTCTGTTTTATGGTACACTCCTCTCTCCTTCCTTGGCTTCCTTCACTTCCATTAGAACCTAAGAGGAAAATATCAGGTGGGCACTCCTCCCATGGCAAATTTGGGCATCCTGGAAATTTTGGGAGTGATGAAGAAACGGTGACAGAAAGCAATAGTGCCAACAGTAGCATCTTCCACTACATCCAGTAATCAAGTCAGTTGTAATACACTACCAAAAGAAATTTGAAAGTCATTCTCAAGCACTCTGGAAATATGAGAGAAAGACAGAAGCTTCTTCCTTAGGGAAAGAAAAAAATTGAGAAATTACAAGGAAGTTTTCAATACTAGCTGTTGAGTAGGAAACAGGTTATTCTCTCCTGTCCTGTTTGTGGTCTTCTGATGGACATCTAGCTAGCACCTGTGGAAGGAGGATACTAGACTGAATATGCCTTTGAATCTTATCCTTTTCCCCTTGTCATCCAGATGTTAGTTAATAACTTTTCATTAGCTACCTTTCTACAGTTAACCTACCACTCAAACTCTTGGGAAAATAAATGCATGTGTACACTTAATCCATTTTTATGACACCTCCTATATCTACAACATCTGAAAGCTGTTTATGTAGGGTTCAATTTAAAATAAAACATTACCCTCAACATGTGATTAAATGCACCTTTAACTATATATTTCTGAGCATATTTCATCATAAAATGCACATTACTAAATATATTTAATCTCAGAATGAGGATTTGAAATATTTTATTATTTTATGTTCTTTTAGTTGGCCACTATATTACAAGATTCAGAGAGGTCCAACTTCTAAAAGATATACTTTGAACTGCATATAACTTTGGGCAGTGTGGACCAGCTCAGTTGGTATTGGAATTTAGAGTGTTGAAATTCTCTCAACCATGCCTAAGCACTCTGCCTTAAGTAATAGTTGGTTTACTTAAAATTAAGTAAGGTACAGCATAGGTAAGGGAAATATGTAAATGCTTCTCATGGGTTTAGAACTGGTATCTTATTTCAGATCACCACACAAAATTAACTATATTTTAGTCATGCCGGCCACATGACCACGGAAGTGTCTATGGACAAATGCCGGCTCTTCGGCTTTGAAACGGAGATAAGCACCACCCCCTAGAGTCAGACACGACTGGACTTAATGTCAAGGGAAACCTTTACCTTTACTATCACCCTTCTTTAACCACATAAAGGGGAAACTCCTTCTTTCAGCTTCTGGTAACTGCTCTTATTTCAAATATTCAATTGAGTTGCATAGTTATTCTCTACCCGAACATTGAAAAAATGTCAGCCGGTCATTTTAGGCCATAAAGAAACACTTTGGCCAACAACAGATAAAACAGCTTAAACATGAGGCATCAGTATCTCAAAGGCATTGTGGAAAACTAAGATGATGGCTTCAGACCTACCAATTTTTTTCAGAGGGGTCCAGGACAAGGAGTCAGCAGAGGGGCTTCCAAAGTTTTAAAACTCCAATTAGCTATTCAAAGAGCCATATGTTGGTATGGGTCTCTCTAAACTTTGTTGAAACCTGGCCTAAACGATACTGCTGGGTCACCAAAATGTTTTAAATAACCACTCAGACAGATAAAATATCAGATGCACACTCTTCTTTTTTCAGGATTAGGTCAGTTTCATCTTTAAATGTTGTGAATGGCAACTGTTAACAAGATGTTTGGCCCTCAGATTTCAACATATTATGCTGTGAAACCACTTTAAGATCTAAAGATAATTTCTGTTCATGTTGTTTTTAAAACAAATCTGGTTTAATCTCACCAAAATAGAGAATTAGTTGTCAGGGGAAAGAATTCATGTTCTTGAAAATTTCAGAATCCAACTGCACATGTCATTAATGTGCAGCTTTAAAAAAAATCTGTTTGCTGTATCTATGGGTAATAATTATCAGAACTACAGAAGAGTGAATTCAACTTCCTTTTCTAAAATTGATATTTGAAACCCACCACTACTGCTTATGAAAAAAACAAATTAAAACATGAAACAAATGAAGTGTATGTCCAAGTACTATTCTTTTAGGAAGCAACATCAGAGCATTCTGGGATCTATAAGCATCTTCTGTGTTGATGGCCACACATGTGCCATGTGTTATACTCCAAAAAGGAGTAGATGGGATCAGAACAAAAAATTGATTTTATCTATTTTTCCTCTACTGTCATGTTAAAAACAACAATTTGGTAACCACTTCTGGAGGCCTCTGGAGGATGTAATCAAGGCTTCCTAGGACCTCAGGGTATGCATATCTGCTCTATGACACATGATTATGACATTATCGTGAGATTTGAGTAGCTGCCATAAAATTAGATTGTTAGCCTGAGAGCAGGGATTTTCTTCTTTTGTCTAATTACTGTAAGCCCCTCTGGGATCCAGAGCAGAAATTAGAATGCTTTCAATAAACAAACATGGTTTTGCAGGGACCACACAGGGCGTAGCTGCAGATGAACAAAGTACTTGAAAGTTACTGAGGAAAACCCTTTGCAGAATTCTTAATTATATCCTTTGCAAATTTCTAGACTAGTAATTCATGAGTTTTTTTTCCCCAGCATGAACCATTGGTCACTGTTGATATGGAAAAACTGGCTCATCTTGTATTCCAGTGATTTAAAAAAAAAGTTGGGAAGCGGATGGCAAAGGCATGTTAACATTCTGTCCAGCTGTTAATGAATTTAGTTAGCATTCATTGCAGACTGGTAGTTATATGAATCATCCCCAGCCTTACAGAGTGAGTACCTAATTGCACCTTTGTAGGGTGATGAGGTAAAGGAAGTAATGAGATATTGCTAACTCCACTGCCTTGTATTCTGGGGAAGAAGAGATAGGTGTGTTCTTACCAATGACTTCTCCCTTGCATTAAGAAGCCAAATGTAGGGCATGCAATAAACACCTCCTGGAATGCACTGAAGCTGCTTGTCTTTGCTTTGAAGGCAGGGTGACACTGTTGCTGTTGAAACTCCCTTTTGATAAGTGGTGAAGATAAGTAGCGTAAACATGTACGGGTGGCAGCATGGGGGCAAGGATCAGTGCCTGAGAAGGGAACTGGGGACAAATGGACAGAGGTATTTCAGAGGCACCATTGAGGATGGATTGATTCATGGGGGATGGCTTACCAAGGGCTTGTGCAGGAAGAAAAGATAGCCATGTCTGGGTAGACTATGCAGGTCTGACCACCACTCTCTTTTATGGACTCCATCATTTACTCTCATCCTCTATGCAGAACAGAGATGAGCAACCCACAGGCCCCACAACAATCCATTTGTGTCTTCCAGAATCCACCCACCTACCCACTACAGTGGTGGGGGCTCAACTGCAGCTCTATTGCTTTTTAATTTGGAGGAATTGGGAAGATTTAAGAGGCAAAACTGGTGTCTTAAACCTTGTAAAAGCATAAACACCCTTCTCCCCCACCCCACTTTAAAACTATGAATCCCATGAAATTGGGCTGATGTTTCTCATGGGTCAGTTTGGTAAAGTTGTCTTTTAAAGTAGTAGAATGTCTAGGTCCCCTTCTTGCTCCAGATATTGTAATGGGTTCAAGTGGCTGGGGTGTTGCATTTGACCCCTTTGGGATCAAGACTACACCACTCTTTTGAATGACATGTTGGTTAGGAGAAAAACTTCATTTCATTTCAACGTTCAGTAATAGTCCTATTATCACTAGAGCTCAGGTATTAAAAAAATTTCTCTATCATATTAAAATAGATCACATCCAAGACATTGGGGGCCTTATGAACCACCAGAATCATGGGTTATAGAGCCATATAACGTAGTTTTGATATTGCTGCACCTAAATCTACCCATCACATTTTAAATCCTTTTAATTCTCCCTTAAAACTCCTCTTGGGAAGCAAACAACTGACTAACATTAATATGAAAATAAAGTCATTTCAGCAAATGAGGAAAGCAAAGAATGAGATTTTTATTGGCTTGTCAGCTGGAACTATTTGACCTAGACAAGCCTGTTTGCGTTACAAGGAAACCACATGGGCATCCCGCAAAGTCTAGGTGGGCCCTGACATCCTATCCAAGTTTTAAAATTTCCAAATGAGCCCTCTGTGGCTTTAAACAAATCTAATCAAAACAAGCAGCTGAATGACACATCAGGAGAAGGACAACAGAGTTGGGCTGGGCATTTGAGTTGCCTGTCCTTGGGACTCCCCCTTTCTGCTCCTGTTTGTTCAATAGATGGAAAGGATTGTAGGGGGAGACGGTTCCTGTTCTGCATCGTAGAGATCCTACCCTGAATTATTTTGTTATTTTCATGCTATGATGTTCCTTGAAGCCCTTACTCCCACTGAGCCTAAGTTCCCAGCTTTCCGTATCACATTGTCAAAGAACGCGGGTTCTCCAGCATAGGAGTAAAATGCCCACTTTCTCCAATAAAAATGTCTTCATTTCCAGACATTCCCTTTTTATAGTTCTCTCTTTAGCTAATTTTAATGATTAAAACATGCAGTACTACCGTTGTCAAGATCATTAAAACTATAAATAAATGACAGCTAACTGGGGCCACTGCAAGTCCAGTTTTCTTCTAAACTCCAACCTCTCTCCCCAAAGCACAACCATATGAGTACTAACTAGCAAAATATTTAATTTTGGCTCCAAACTTCTGAGACCTCTGCAATCCTGAATGTACAGTACTGTATGGATTCTTGCTTAGGCTGTTTGACATCTGGATCTGGCTGGTAAAAAGTATGTTCCATGGGGGCAAAAAATCGTTCAACCCTGAAACCTGTCCAATCTGTCCTGGCTCAATTTTTAATTATTTCAGAGACAACTAAGTTATTTAATTAATTAATTTATATAGCTGCCATCTCAGACCAGTGACTCTTAACAATAATCCCCCATAACAGTAACTTGTTGAGTCTTTTCCACAGCCATTTTCTTCTGTACATCATCATGCTCAATACTATTGGCTCAGCTGCTCTATCATCATCACTGAAAACAATCATGGTGGTTCTTTGAAATACTCTGATGTCACTCATGAGCTGCTCTTTACTTTAGACACCACTAACCGAACAGGACAGGGAAACCTGAGGATTGGTGGGCAGTAACTTGGGACTCACATGAGAGGTTGGCATGGTCAGAACTGGTGGAAGGCCTGGCTTCCTCTGCCTATTCTTTCACACAGAAATACACACAAACACCTTTTCTTCTGGCCAACTGAGTCTCAGACCTGTTCTCCCACACCCATTCTTTTACACAGTGAATAAGGAGGCATAAAATAGACTTGGAATGATCCTATTCTGGGCATCTGTTTTCCACTGGATCGGTACTGAGATCAGTTCAGGTCTGTTCCTCATTTGTTTGTAGTAATAGCTGCAGTGGGAATGGAGTTGTGGACTGCAACTATTAACTGCACGGCACTGTGTGACTCTCCCATCTTTGGCATATTCTAGAACCCACCAGTGTTCCCATGTAAAGTTGATACTCATCCATGTCAATGTTCACTGAATGTAAATGATAACTTCAGAGCACGGACATCAAGAATGATGCTGCCAGAAAGTGCCATATGATGTTTGTTGCTCATACAGTGGCATTGGCATGGCTTAGAGAACAGGCTAGATCAGTGTAAATAAACAGTTACACATGTTTATCATTCCAGGAAAAAGTACATTCTAAAAACATATTAACAGTTTCTACTGCAGCATAAACCAGGTCCAAGTCCAAGTCGGGAGATTAGAGGGACCCCTCATTTACTACATTGTTTGGTGGCCCTTAAGTATCAACCTTTCAACAATCCTCTATTGTAGGCTTAGCTGAGAGCCATACACTGTCACAAGGTCATCAGCACTCTTTCCATAGCAACCCAATTGCCTTAGGGAGGGACATAAATCCATAGCATAAAGCCATTAACTATTTTCTAGATCAGATGCTGTGAATTTCCATTTGAAAGAATGCAACCTGAGTTCAGACTGGACTCTGGAAACCAGCCACTGGATGCCAAGTGGTTATGTTAAACCTGTGAGCATGCTTGTTCCCTCACTGATGCCTTCATTATCCTACAGGATAATCAATTTTCATTCACAGGGATTATTAGCACATTTCACTCCTTGCAAGCTGCAAAAAGGCACCACTATTAGGGTCCACTGAAACGCTGCCTGTTTCACAGTGCTGATACTAGTCACAATCTATTTAGTTGAGATCGTTTTGCTTGTCCTCAGTGTTTTATCCATTTGAGGCATTCTGGCTGGAAAGACAGTGGCTATCAATGAAAGCTTATTTGGCTTCCTCACAGTGCTAGGGAGCACGTTTACAACTGTCCCCTGGACAGAAATACAGAATACAAATGAAATAGCCAGAACCAAAGCTTTATAGGAAACACAAAATGAAGATGCTAGACAATGCTTTTCTGCAGAGTTCTTATGAAAACTATAGAAAGAAACAAGGAAACCTCCTCTTGAAATTTAGAGAGGCACCCTCAGGGATGCAAGGCCACCGAAAGGTTCCTCTAATTTGGCACTGGCTTGATACGCTAGATAAACCTGATCTGCAAAGGCAGGATGCAGCAGTAGAGCAGTAGAATAGATGGTGTCAGTGCCAACTGCAGGAGGAGGGAATCATGTTTTCAGCTATTTCCAATACAGCTGCACCAGAAGGTTGTTCTGCATTTGTAACCATTCTTAATTCACTGATGGAAAAGAAATTGTATTCCAACTTTTTAGTGAATCCCTCCATGATTTCATGCAGTTCTTGCATTTACATCAGCTATGACATGACCTAGAAATGTGTGGGTCAGTGTCTTTCATCATACAATCCTCTCTCCAGCAATCTGCAGATTCTGTAACTGCAAACTCCTAAGCATTGAGAAGTCCTTCAAGGTTTTTCTCCAGACCAGCAAATTAGGTGAGGCTGCAATATCCAAGAGATTTGGAACAAAAAACAAACAATCAGCACCCTCCACCACCTCCTGATAACCTCAAAAACACCATCAAAAGAAATTCTAAAGTAGCTTGAGAATAAGGTAAATGATTAAGTAGAAGCTCTTTGGGGTGGGGGGTGGGGGTGGGGGGAGGGAGAAAACTATTGATAAACAGGAAGGTTGTTTTTTTTTAGCACAGTATTATCAAAGAACTCCCAAAGATAGGAAAACATGCATATAGGATGCAGGACAAGAAGGCAATTCAGTTTTGGTGGTAAAATTGATTCTCTCTCGTCTTGTTCCTTCTCTGCATGGTGTTCAGCAAAATGAATGGCTTCAGATCAGATAATACCATACAGTTCTTACCTTGCAAATACATGCCTTTTGAGACAATTGGTTTCCTCTCCTCTACTTCAGACTTAAATGATTTGCAAAATAATTAGAGCTCTTCTTCTTACACATTAACAACCAATGCTTAACAATACTGCTATCCAATATTCAACACAGCTTCCTGCAACATGTGCACTGAGGGAAGCTGATCTGAATAGCACCTGAGTTCTATTCCTCAACACTTTTTTGGCAGAAAAAACCTGCCCCATCAAAAATGAGCTCATGCACAGGGTTTAGCAATGGCTGCTTCCTTCTTCTGAGTTTTTAAATAAATACCCTTCAATTCATATACCTTGCATGGAAACAAGTCATGCTGGAGTAACTTGGATGGGGAGAGCCAACTTCGCAAACATGACAGAACACATATATGGGCTGGTTCACAGAACACACACAGTTATAGAATCATAAAGTTGGAAGGGGCAAGCATCCAAATTAAATTCTTAGCCACCCAGCCTCTGCCTGAACAGATATTTTGCTTAATTTTGGCTCAGCATATTGGGCAGGCCTACTCCACCCATTGTGATTTATCTTGTGAACTGCAGTTAAGTAAACCATGGCTCACTGATAGACAAACTAGGGCATAATCTATGCAAGGTATAGCTATAGTAAATAGGCTTCATGCCAGAAACTATAGCATCCCAAGCAATTCATCAAACTCCTGAACCCAAAACAAACCTAAGCACGCACAACTAAAAACACTATTTGATTTGTTCAATTGCTATCCCACCTACAATCTTCTAAATACAGCGGTATTACATTTGGGCAAGAGTGTTTAATTTTTGATTGCTAAAGTACTATCATAACCATAAAGTTATGTTGCAAAAGCGGTGTCCCCCCAGAGGGTCAGACATGACTCGGTGCTTGCACAGGGGACCTTTCACCTTTCACACAAAGTTACTATTAAACCAGTACTGGAATTCAGAGCACTCTTCCAATTTGTTACACTCAGATTAAAAACTCCCCTAACCATGTGCTGAGCATGTGTACACATTTCATGCATCTGAAGCCTACTGGACTGGAGCTTTTGAGGTTTTTATTGTCTGTAGCCTTCCTTCATTTTGATACCAGCTTTTCTATTTGTTCAAGAATGACAGATCAACTTTTGAGAAAATAGATTTTTATTAGGTTTTTTTAAGAGATCAAACACTCAAAACATTGAAAGCCCCTTTCAGACCACAACTAGTGTTTTCCACAAGCATCCTTTTGTTTAGGAGTGATCTGCTCCAACAATAGAAAAAGCCAACCACATCAGGTGGTTTATGCTGCTCTGGTCAGTTTCAGAGACAACCGCCAACTGCAGGATTAGGACCAAAGAGTTTGTGCTATTGGAATGGCATAAGAGGTAAAAGCTTGGTAGAAACCCCCAACCTAAGTCATATTATGTTTAAAGACCAAATTAATTTCACAATGGAAAGCTATACTGAGTACTGTTCTGAGCATAGCAGGTAAGCCAAGGATGAAGAGCTACTGAAAGAGGATAGAGATAAATCAGAACCAGGCTAGACCACCAGACATCTTCTAGTAGCTTTAGGTATCAACTCTCACTTATCCACATAGTCAATGGCAAATGGTTTTTGGAACGGCAGTCTAAAGTATCTGGAAGACACACAGAGCCAGGCTACACAGATCTAGCTCCAGATATTATTAGAGTGTCCAGGAACTCTTCTGCCTGCCCCTTGCAAGTATCATTAAGAATAATGTGGCAATTCACAGGCCATGTTAAGATATAGCTCTCTATCTATATACATCGGATACTTGGAAGTACAGTATCTCAAATCTCAGTTAATTGAACATTCTCCTGTTACTCCAGAAGCAGAGCATACTAAGCAGCTAAAACAGCCACTGATTAAACAGAGGCCTGGAAGTGTAGGCAATGCATAAATCCCATGCACCTATGAGTCTCTTCCTTGCTCTTTCCATCTACGAGTTTTCAAAGAGAATTTAAATTATGTACTGAAATACTATTGTATTAGAACGATGTGAATCACTTTGCATCTTGGCAGAAATGTGACTATTTTGTAGTAATGTTCCCTATACCTTTTTTCTTTAGGCACCTCAGAGCAGCAGCCCCCTGCCTCGGATAGTACCACAAATGAACTGGGTCAAGGATCATCCAGTCATTAACAGAAGATACAAGCAAAAAACTTAAGAGGGCATCAGGCTACAGTAAAACTCTAATGTGGTGTTCCTTATTTCTTTTCGCCTACTCTGCAAAAGCCAGTTATGCATTTAGCAGGAGAAAGAGGACAGCAGTTTGGAAGCCACCTATGGTCCTGAAGCCTTTTAATTTGGAGGGCCTAAAACAGCCTTTTCCAGCATACTGTTATCTAGATGGTCTAGACAATCCCTCCTTGGATATTCAGCCCTCTTGGCCAAGTGCTGGGAACTGTAGTCCAGTTTAACTAGAGTGTACAGATTGGGGAAGGCTAACCTAGATCAATTTTGAGGCAGAACAGAGAATTGAGGGTTAGAAACTAAAACCATGATACCTTTGTGCGATTAAGTAAAGTAAATCCAACAGAGTTCAATACATTGTATTTATTTATGGTGACAGATTCTAAAGAATCCAGCAAGTTCTTACGTCAGGCTTATTGCATGACAGATTTGATAGCTGCAGAACACATTCAAACACAAGTGCCATTCAAAGTGTCAAATTCTTCAAATCTTTAGGATATTCTCATGCAAAGAAAACAGCAGTATCACAGCAGATATATCTGATGCAGCCTCTACTTGTATTTTATCACACATCCCCATACCACAAAAAGTGCTTTTAAAAAAAATCCAGCAAGCCCTTGGTTATATGGGAGAGCTTTTTCCCTGCAAACACAGCATTGACTTTTAAAAAGGGGCAATTTTTACTGTTTAAATTTTCACTCATAATTTTAGCCAAAAATATTGCTGCCAGCCAGCTGTGCTGTTTTAGTGCAAACCCAGTTCTCTCCTTCTAAATATGGATCATCAAATGGCTGTCAAAGGAGACAGTCTAGAAAAGTAAAGCCTTCCTTCAAGTAGCAGAGAAAAGCTCAGGCTAGCCCCCTTAATCATCAGGCACTACAGCCACATTCATGGCAGAATATGGAAGACTTCATCAGAACAGAGAGGAGAGATCACCAAAAGCCATCTATATATTCAAGAACACTGTATTTACACAGCATTGGACTTAACAGAAATGAGCAGTTCCTCTTAGCCGGTATGACCTGTAAAAATATCAAAGTGGGTGAAGTTGGAGTAGCTTTTTGCCAGTTAGGCAGCAGGTCTTAAATAACTGCCATATCATCTCAGCTCTATCTCTCAGGAAGAGGCAGAATGTTATCTAGACACAATCCAAGTATGATTATTTTATTTCATTTTTTCTTTAGTCTACTCCAACATGGTACAGTTTTATTGCAGAGAAAACAGATTAGTAAATAAGTCAACCTTCATGGATACACCACGGAGCATTTTGGTGTATCCCTTACAGAGCAGGCATGTCCAAAAGTCAAAGTATCTGCTGCCTCAGCTTCCTAAAAAGCATAAACTAATCCAAACTGATATGTTGTATAATTGCTTTGTAATCCAAAAAATATACAGGAAGGACTATTGTGCTGGGTAAATAATTACTTCAAAGCCTAATTTTACAAGACATCAACAACTTCTTGGGCACAGTTCTCCACAGCTCTCTCCACCTTCTACTGTAGCAAGTGCAACATATGAGGAATTTTCTCCACGTCAATGTTTTATTAGCAAAAGGCAGGCAAGGGGCCTGTGCAAATCAGATCTGATCCAAGCTGTTTTTTAAAAAAAAAATCAGATTTGAACTGTCAATCCAAATGTATGAATTGGGTTAATTCAATTCAAAAGCTCAATTCAAACAAAAGTTATCTAAATTGGATCACTTCATCTGATTCTATGCATCAAACCTAGTCTTCAATTTGATGACTTTATTCAATACATCATTGATACTTTGTCAAATTAAGACTATGAAGTTTTGCACAGCCCTAGCAAGCACTATTAAAATGTTTTCTTAATCTAACATGGAGTCAAGCAGGTGGTCACAGTCACCCAACAGGAAGAGAAGCACAGTTCTCAAGATATTATAGTGGGCTATTCTTAGACAGAAAGCTGGGGGCTCCTGGGCCAAGGCCTAACTTTAGCTCTCTCTGTTAACAAGAACAAAGGGCTATGCCTGTGCCTTTTTATGTTTTTAGTCCAGCTCATTTTTACTCTATTGACAGCTCTGGAGGCCATTAGGCCTGGGAACTACTGCTGCTCCCATGTATTGATTGGCATAGCGAAATACTGATCTATAGACTTTCCTTAAGAGGAATTAACATATAAGGGTTTTGGCACTGCACATAAGTTGAATAACAACTCAGGATAGTTTCTATTTCCTCTTGTAGTCTTCACAATGAGGGCATACAATCCATCTCGTTCTTCTATCATTATGAATTGAACCCCATTAAGTTTCCCATCCTAGCTCTGCTCCAACTGTTAATCAGTGCTGCTGGTCCATCAGACAACAAGCCATGATGCAGTGGTTGCTCTGGAAAGCCTCTGCCCACTTCAGTTCCCTTGACAGAAATAATGTGTGATCCTAAAACCAAAAATTCATGGCAAACATCCATAACTCAGTTGTCAATATGGATTTCTGCCACTACAAAAAAAAAATTACAGTATTTCCTTTTGGTTGCAGGCACTTGTATAGAATTTCTTTGGTCCCTTAAAAGGAATTAACCACTCTGAAATATGTTCAGAAAAAAAGAGTCTGCCCAGCCCTTAATGCTTCTTGCACTAAAAAAGAAAAAAGAAAAAAAATCAGCTTGCATTCAAGGTAGTGCAGCTCTGCTTTTAACCTAATCCTTTTCACCCACCTTACACATTAACTCAAGCATTTTCTTCCTGTAAACATCTTGGGTAACTAGACATATCACTGCACAACTTCCCACAATTAAGCAGACTAAGTTCCAATGTAGGAGCAAGATACTCAGAGCAAGAGACCTATTTTTTTTTCCTTTTCTTCTGAACACACAGCCTCCGCTCCTTGAGAAGACAAAGACTGGAGCTTTTTTCAGTATTCAGTTGCAGGGGAGCCAAGTTGGGTAGGAGTGACTGCAAGGCAGAAGAGGTTGCATGTGGGTTACATAGTAGTTGACGTTTATTTCACTGATGTATGGTGCTGGCTGATAATAACAAGTCACATTTGTGACAGTTGGAATTATGTTCCGCTCAGCCAGGACCCTCAGGGCCAGCATGGCAATGAGGTTCAGCGTCTGTCGTCTTTCATGTCCCATCAGGCACACTGTACTCTCATTTACCACTCTGTGTAAGGTCATCAGGCAATCATACCTTTTGCTTTCCATCCCTACAAAGTGACTTTGGAGGTAAGACTCCAGCTTTCGTTGCTGCTCCCCAATGTCAGGAAAGTCTATAAAAAACCTGGAACACATGTACCTCTGCAGGGCTTTCATGTCAACTTCTGATTTAGGTTTAAATCCCCTCACAAGGAGGTTGCAGTACTTCAGAAGCCCACCGCCTCTGATTTCCTCTGGATTCCTAGTAGCTATGATTCGGTTCCTCAGATGATCAATCGCCTCCTCAAAGTCCCCATACATACTCTCCCCAGTGACAGTAGGGTGGAAGTTTGCAGACATTGGGTTCTCTGAGCACTCTCCAAAGAGCAATAGTGAGTCTAATATTATCTGGAAAGAATCAACGCTGAACTCAAACTGCCTCCGGAGAGAGTCTACAAACTTGAGTTCCACATTCTTCCCACTGTTGTTTGACAGTGATATAAGGCTCCAGCGGTCAGTTTCATTGCACACTTTCACCAACTTCTGTACATAGGCCTCCTTCAGAGTCATGGGAGTGATCTTATCTTTGTTTACTCCTTCTGGGAGGAAATCCAGGAGACAATCCATCACTACATCTTTTACCAGCTGGAAAATATCCTCGCTTTTCAGATCAACACCAAAAATGAGATCCAGATCTTTATACCCCAGACCGCTGTCCTGATGTAACACATGGCTAGCTGCTGAGCCATTCAACCTCACATTGTGGACAGTGATGCCCTGCTTTTCTAGACGACTACGGACCACCTGCAATGCAAGAAGAGGCAAATTGGTATGAGTTAACAGTGCATTAATGGTGTGGAAAGCAGTTTCAATGGGGAATGTAACAGATCACAGGCTAGGAAATTTGAAATATGTGAATATGTCTTTAGTATCTTTACAGTAAATAAAGAAAATCAAGCCAAAAAGCAGAGTTATAAAAACCAAATGCAAGATATTCCTGTGAGCCCAGTTGAATGAAATGCCTGGAAATGATTAATCAAATCTAGTATTGTATAGGTGTTTGTACAGTTTCCTTATGGGAAAAACAGCAGCCCAGGCCAAGATATTTTAAATAGGAATAGTATAGGAGAAAAGGGTTAACAACCAACCATACTAATAACCTGCAGATCATCTTATTACTGAATATTTGGCATGACATCTAGACTGACCTTGAGTAGATTTCAGGTTTTGGTCCTTATTTCATTATGCATAGTTATAGATGAAAAGATCTTCCATATATTTTGTTGCTTTTCTACCTTAAGGTGGCATCCGCCCTGACAGGTTCAAAAGAAATAGTTGGGCCTCCTCCTATCACTTTTACTCTCAAGTCAGGAAGTCTCCTAGATCTTTCTTGTAGTACAAAATGGCAGATATAAATTTGAGGTTGTAGATTGCAATATGAAACAAGCTTGATGTTAGCTAAAAAACTGTGGTGCGTGATATTACGGATTGCCAAGGCTTAAGGACAAAGAGTCTGCTGTAAACAACTGTACAGTTTTAAAGACCTTGTGCAAAAGTTAAGTTCAACTAACATGCAGCTGCAAATTTGTTCAAATTTAAATGCAACTGAAGCTGAACAAAAGGAATTATTATACAGAGTTGAGGTCAAAACCCCAGACTTTTAGTACTCTTCCAAAATCAGTTACCATCGCTTCAGTAGATGTTCACAAAAAAATGAGATATTTAGATGGTTGTACTAAAGGAGAATTTGATACACATAAGCGTCCCCTTAGTCATCAGGACTAAGTCAGGCCACAACATCAGAGGCAGGCTTGAGACAGGGACACTTATAATGAAAGCACATATTATACCCAGTTAGGAAAAAGCATGTAAGATACAGAATTTCAGACCACCAAATCCCAGAGCATGAGGATCTTATTCTACAAAAAAAATTAGGCAAAGAAGTCACAAGGTTTCTGGTAAGGGTGGACGTTTTAATGGCATTTAAGAATGTGAATGAATATCAAGTTACCGTTTTTATTCTTAATATGATACGCCTTTAGCACCTGTAGTATCTGAAGAGAAACCAGATTATATAGCAAATATACAAGTTTAACAGAAACTGGTTTAAATGTCCTCATGAAGTTTTCTTTCTTTCTTTTTTGCCTGTTTCACAGCTAGCACACAGTTGCAAGCCGGATAATTTAATATTGGAGGAATAAAACTTACAAAAGGCGGCTGTTTGCCCAGAATACTAATCAATTTATACAGCTACAGTGTACTATTGCCCACCTTGCAGACTAGGCACATCAAATATTCCTTGCCTCTTTTGGTCTAGAGGCAAGACATATCAGGCATTAGAACACTGACTGCCTTTTTAGGTTACATGCTCAAGACTGGCAAACACTGTATTTAGCACTGACTAATATTTTCTGGTCAGAGTCAATCATCTCTGTTTACAGTGAATTGCTGTATGCCATTTAGTGATTTTATGGTTTTAGAAGTATAAGAAGAATAGTCCTCATTTCCCTTTAAGAACACTTGTCCATTTGTACGCTAGAGCAGCATTGATCTGCAAAGTTGTAAGGTTTTTTGTAATAGGACAACATGAAGTAAGACACCCAATTAATTGAACAGATTTTATGGAATGCATGAGGTCCTTATTAGTTTTTCTAATATTGCTGAAGCAGTCAAGTGTGTGTGCACATAAATAGTTATGAATTACTCTAGCTAAATCAGAATGGAGATCCTGGCTAATTTGCAGGTGTTCTTATGTAGTATAATTGAGTAACTAAAGTAGAATGAAACCAAGCCAACATGCTTTTACAAAAACAACCCCCTTCCTATTACTTTTACATATATTACTTTGAAGCAGATTCACTTCATTAAGAAACTCACTAAAAAATGTGTTTTTCTATTAGAATATTCAAATCTCACTGGTTAATAGGGACACTTCCAGAAGTTCCCTGATCTAGGAAATTCTTTGAACTGCATTGCAGAATCTATTTCAGTTGTACAGGGTGATCAAGCAGGCTATTAAAAAAAAATGTCAGGAGGGCACAGAGTTCTTCACATTTGCATCCAGGGACTGAAGGAGAAAATGAACTATATTCTTCCTTCTGTATTTAAAAAAACCACCTTGATGCCTTGAGTGCTGCTGTTGCTATAGTCATTTGTTGTCAGTGCTATAACTTTATATACCAGTGTATAATCTCTTCAAAGTATCAAATTCAAACTAGGTTTAAAAGAGCAAAATTCCTAACCAGCACATATACAAAGGTTGTAGCATAGTTTATTTGGGCAGTGCTGTTGGAAAATTGGAATCAGCTAAAAATCTCAGTCCAATCTGAGTGTCACGTGTTCAACATCTTACCTTCTAAAACCTCTTCATCAGCATCAATGCTATCTCTCCAACTACTGTCCTACACCCTACAAAATTCAATTAATCACCAGCCAAACCCATATCCCACATGCTCCTGCTTGTCCTCTGAAATACCTTCATGCCAAGTCAGCATTTTTCCATGCTTTGCCAGCCAAGCCTTTTACACTGGCTGTTACATGTTCCATATCACTCCCATCCTAGTCATTGCTATATTCAACTATTTTAGCCCAATGTGCCACTTCTATATTCTTCATAATTCCAATGCCGATGGTATAATTCAGGAAAAAAAATAGCAGAAGCTGCTCAAACATCAATTGCTGCTAGCTAGCCTTTACCTATCAAAAGTATTGCTTCATAATCTAAAGATAGTTCACCAGGTAATTTAAGATGGAATGGCAGGGATGGGACAACACCCAGTGCTTGAGTAAGACTGACTACTGTTTAGTCAGTCAAACACAGGGCTAAATTTCTGCAAAGAATATGCCATTCTTATTTAATTTTTGCTTTAAGAAGTTTCAAGTTTTATGGCTGCACATGCTTGGTAGTTACCAAAGTATAGGCTTAGGTAATCTGTAAGGATGTACAAAATTAAACAATCTAGAAACAAAATACTCCAAAGAACTCTGGAATGTTTTATTTTCCTCCATACCATGCCAAACCTCCTCCTGGATAGAACACCACGCTCAAGGGAAAGATTTAGCCTGGTTCGGTGGTGCAGAGACTTTTTTGTTTCTCGATTGACCATTTTTTGAGATCTCTTATTAGCTTGAATTCTGTGTTTAGAGAGTAGAGAAATCGTGGTATACTAGAACTACTTCATAGCCATTGTGACTCTCCCCTTCAGAATTTCAGGTTCTGCAATGCCAATGTCTGATTAATGATTGAAGCAAGTTTAAAACTAGCATGAAAACACCAATATGTCTTTATTTATTGCAGCCCTATCTCATTTTCCCTCCAGGAGCTCAAGGCAGCACACAGCACTTCCTTCTGCCATTTTTTCTCAAAACTACAACTAGGTGAGATAGACTAGACTAAGGTAGAATGACTGTTGTAACGTCCGCTAATAACTTGCCATGGCTAAAGACTGATTTAAACGTAGATATATTTTTCATGTACAAGGCTTATTTTTATATACATTTTACAGTTGAAGTACATGATTCAAATTACAGAACTGGAAAATCTCTGTATGAAAGAACTACTCCAATTTAGAGTTCTGCAATACATTTGGTACAGAGTGTGTAATTTTCATATCATACATTATGTGAGTGCAAATATGCACTTCCCATGGAAGCACTTCAGCTCCTGGCAACTGCTACAGTGAAAGGCAGCAAGTTTCGTTCAATGTTTTGAGAAAATAGAACCCAATGTGCCTTGTTACATCTGAGTCACTGCAGAGGAATGAAGCCACCTCCCATGTAAAATGAATATGCAAGCAGCTTTTTGGCATAACATTAGTGCCTACTAAGCACACTGTTGCTACTTTATAGACAAATCCTTAGTAATTTGTGGCTGTGATGACAGAGCCGAATAGGCTATTTAAGGGCAAATGGACTGTACTGGAAATAGTCAGTCCAGCTTCTCACTGGACAGAGATAATAAGCATCAGGTATAAATTTGTGCCTGAGATTTTAGTGCACCCACTTACTCAAAGACATCTACTTCCAATGAAGTATAACAAGAGTATTCAAAGTCACGTATATGTTAATAAACATGGATTTGTGTTACGTCACAGTGATGTAATCTCTAGGTAAAGTAGTATCATATGCAAGACCATGTGGTTTAATGGTTAGAATGCTGGAACACAATTAAAGAATCTTGAAGTTCAAACCATGTAACCACAAAGCTTGTTGAATAAAAATTGGGCTAGCTACGTTCTCTTAATCTAACTTCCCTCATAAATTCTTAGATTTCAAAGAGTTAAGTATGAGAACTCTGATTTCTGGTGAAATAATGGGAAAGTGCAAAACAGAAATCTAATGTTAAGTAACAGAAGAAAAAACTAATGTAGCCATCCTTAATATTTATACAGAGCCCTACATTTAATGCAATTGAATTTAATACAGTTCAAAAGAGAGCCAGTTTGGTGTAGGCATCAGGTTGGAAACTGGGAGATGGTGAGTTCTAATCCTGCCTGAGACACAAAGCCAGCTGGGTGACCTAGGGCCAGTCACTTTCTCTCAGCCTTAGGAAGAAGGCAAACCACTTCTGAAAAACTTTGCCTAGAAAACTGCAGGGACTGTCCAGGCAGTCAGAATCAGACACAATTGAATGGATAAAAAAAAACATGGCTCCTAGTTCTTTAACCTGGGAGCAAGCATCAAGGTTATAAATGGTTGGGTGCTCTAAAAGTCAGTGCAAAGGTTCAAACTGAACTGTGATCAAGCAAGCAGTAATCTGCTCCAGGCTTAGCTACAGCTTAGCTAATTATACTGCTCTATACAACTACATTAGAGACATCCTGTTCTAATAACAACATTAAAGATCCATCCTATCCTCAGCAGTGACATTTCCAATTTTACTTTTCCAAAAAAGTTCAAGCCAATGAATGAAGTCCAAGCAAGGGAATGAAACTATGAGGAAGTTGCTTTGTACCTGTTACGCTTGTAAATTAATGTTTTTCATTAACTCAGGAGGGACTGAAAACGAACAGAAAGCTGGTGTATGCTAAAAATGTTAAAAAAGGAGACATCAGCTGATGTGCAAGTGGACACAGACGCAAATCTAAAACAAGTTGGCTGCCATATTATTTCCCATTTATCATTAAAAGACAAAGAGCTGTCAATATAACTGAGCACTACCTTCATTATTATTTTTCCTATGTGATCATCTGCCATCCATCTCCCATCCCAGCTTTAGTCTCTTCCCATGTATCATTAGGGATATTCTGTAATATTTTTTTATCTGCAATTTAAGCAGACCACAGCGATGTAACTGATATATAAACCTATGATATTCAGCCAGTGGCTTTGGGAAAGCAAGCATTAACCTAGGCTAAATTAATTGACATGACGATTGTGATAGTCCATCAAAGTGGACTATACAGTAGATTCTGTAGACCAGCCTTTCCCTACCTGGAACTTGTTGAAGTTGAAGTCTGCACATCTGGAAGGTGCTCAGATTGAGGAAGTCTGCTACAGTGTCTCTTCTTCTCTAACATAAATAGCTCTGGATGTGTACTATTACCCAGGTTTTTCCTACTTCTTAATCCCAGACATTCTTTTTCTGTTTTCCTGGCATCACAGGTTTACTGGCCAAAGGCTCATTATTAAAGAACCAACATTTAGAAAGATGTAAATACTTTTACCAAATTCCCTATACAAGATTCTTAGTGTTTTACCTAAACATATTGTATAGTCACATATGCCAGTCATTAATGACTAGAAAACCTTTCACCAATTTTTTTTTTTTTGTTGTATACTGAAACTAACATTTGTATCTAACTAGAGAATCTAAACCCTAATGGCACACAGCCAAGGTCAAAAGACCAGATACCACTTCAGCAGATTTTTCTGCTAGCAGATTTCAAGCTCTAAATAAGCAGACTGCAGGATACCAACTGAGGGGCCAACCACCATGCAAGTTACTCAGGTCACAGTACAACATTCAACTTTAACTAGTTTCATCAAATGTATTAGTAATGGACTCCAAGAGAGCTGATTTGTTTACCGTGATATTTTACATTTGTGCCTCCCTGTCCCATGTGATCTTTTTTTTTTTAAAAAAAAGTAATTTAATTTAAAAAAATAAGCTGATATGCTCAAATCAGTTTGAATCACCCCATCATTTTTTTCTATTGCAACAAATGAATTGGGGTCCCACATGTGCTCAAGCAGCTTTCTTAAAAATAAACATGGACAGCTGCAGCACAGGGCTACCTATGAGGAAAAGGACAAAGATGAGTAAGGTTAGTATGAAGCAGGAAGAATTTAGTTAGTATTCTGGTTAATTGATTCTTTGTAACTGGTTATATCCCATATGGCAGCCATTTTGCAAAAGGGCCAACAAGTTCTCATTACTGGGGACTTGTTTTACTCAGATCCCACAAAAATCCAAATATGCCTTTCAGCATTATTTTCTTCTTTTGAAAACACAGCTGGTAGGGATTTCCATCTTCCAACACAGCTGCAGCACTAGCTTTCCCACATGAATTAGCAAAGTACTGAGCTCTTTGGAACGGAAAGGTGACCTGAAAGAGCTGACTGCAAGAAAAGCAAGGTACGCATCTCCCCAAGGTCTGTGAAGCCCCTCCAAAAAGGTGAGAAGCTTCTGAACAGCTGATCTGTAGTGACAACTGGAAAAGAAAAGCTTAGGCCACCCTTTCTATGGGCACAGTTGATTGGTAGGAATTTAACTCTGACTGCATTCCTGGTTTTATACACCCCACAAGAAAGCCCTGTACTACTTCCAAGAGCAGACATTTGCCTTTTTTTTTATGAGTAAAAAGTTTGCCAACATAGCATAAACCAACTGCAACTTTTTTTTAAATTTGGGATTGTTGCAGCCAAATGTGAGAACGCACTGTTCCCTTTCACTTTTGCTGAAAGGGAGGGAACGGCTCTGTGGAACTGTAGTGGGGAATCTAGTACAATCCTCACCCATGTCTAGCTGGCTGTAGGAACACAATGGCTCAGGCATGCTACAGAGTAGCTGTATTCACACATTCTAAAACATAAATCATAGTTAACAAGCAGTAGTTATGCAATGTAAACCAAAAGATGATCACATAATACAGCTTAACCAATGGCCAGGCTCACACAACATAACAAGATACGGTTTGATTTTGGCTTAGACACTGTTGCTTGTTACTAATGGATTAGCATGTCTATGAGCTCCACCAGTGTAAATGGGAGCACTCATCAGATCATGTCAAAAGGCCACAGATACGTTAAAGAAATGTACTATGCAACTCTTTACTGTACACAAAACTAAACCAGAGTTTACAACCAGAGTGGCTATGGTAAAAATAAAAATAAAATCATATTATGCCTTAGCACACAGCTTGAATCAGGGCTCCATATTAGGCTATAATAAAAAAAATGCTTTTCCTGGAAAAAAATCTGTGTGGTTAAGAATCAACACTAATTTGATGGTACATAATCTATCCATCAATCTTTTGGCATAGCACATTATATGAACTTTGGTTCATTAACTATGGATTATGATTTAGAATGATGTACAAACTCAGACACTCACAGGCTTCAACATGAATCCTACTTTATGGGAGACTGAAAGCAAGTCTTTTTCCAAAAGAGAGACACCCTTGGCAGATATCAGGAACTTACACCACCTAGATTCCTCCCTCTAAAGGCCATCAAGAATTTTATCTGTAGTTTAGAACTGGCACACAGCCAACAGGGGAAGCTGCAGCCTACCAACTATTGCTGAACCACAGCTTTCAGCAGCCCTAATCAACATAGCCAATGCTAAGAGATACACTGAGTTGCTTAGCATCATATACTTCCCTCATAGCATTTCTCCAAATTCAATCCAGTTTAGAGATTAAAGATTCCTAGATACTAATAGGGCTGAACCAAAGGTTGGCAACTTAATATCCTCAAAATGTTCTGAATTTAAGCTATCAGCCCTAGCCAACACAGACAATGCCAAGGGACTGTGGGAGTTCAAAGCACATGTAGGCCCTAGATTATCTATACCTGAGTTAACTCTGAGCCACTTATGAATGGCTGGGAACCAAGGAGCTGAGGGGTCCATTTTCCAAAATGCTCAGTCCTCTATGTACTCCATTCACACTACTGTTTGCAAGCCCAAGGCTTCATCTCAGAGTTCTCATTGCATTTGGACACCAATTATTGGAACCTGCATATATTTAACTCCACCCATTTTAAATACTGTACAGCTCTTTTTAGGTCAGGACTGTCTTCTAAATAGGGCACATAAACACAGCATACAGTCATCTCTACCTCTTAAAGTGAATGAAAACTCTGAAGAGCTTATTAGATCATTCCTATATACCCCCAAATGTACTATACAATACAAATGTTTTTTTCCAGTCAGACACCTCCCAAACTATTTGCAGTCATATATTTATCTGTCCTTTTTCCTTTTTTGTCTTTCTTTGAGCTTCTTCTGTTATCAGGGGCTGCAGCCCTACTGCTCCTATAGTCTAGCAAGTTCCTCACAAACACCCCAGTCTGTCCCAAATGTCTGATGGCCTAGTTAGTCTATGTAGGAAAAACATTACCTGGCAGCTAATTATCTTAATGTCACTGATATGAACCAATGCTTTTCTTTGGTGCTCTAATGCACTGAAAAGCCTTGTGGCATCTTAAAGGTCTACAGACTTATGGCATAAACTGTCTTCACATATTACAACATGACCTAAGGAGATAGCATAGAACCCTGTTTTGTTACAGAAGACCTAACATGATTGCCCCTCAGGAAGATGTCCCAAAGCATCCCTCCCTCCAAATCCCACTTTTGCTTGGGGTTGCAACCTTTTTCACTCCATACTACCACTAGATCAGCCACCCAGCTGGCAGTTTTCTTATCCTAATATTTCACAGAGCACCATCCTTTCCCTTGTAAGATAATGCTTAAAATACTCAATTAATAGTTTAACTTTTATCTGCACCATTTCAAGAACCTGAAACTGCAGTTCAGAAAAGGGGATCACTCTGGTATAGCATAACTGCAAACTAAGCCTGTTATTTGGAAGCACTGGATCACCTCATTGGATTGTTGCTAAATACAACATGCTTAATCTGGTTACTGACTTAACCCATTTTCTGGATTTCCACAGTACAGTAAACCAGAAATTAATCCAACAATTTGGATGCACACAGTATTTCAAGCTAGAAATAATTTTAAAAATCAACTACACTGCAAATGCAGCAACTGACTGACCTGGATAAGCATATAATATGAATAGTTACTGAGCATTAAAGTATACTCTGCCAGTTCCAGATAATCTACATAGTTAACCTACAACTGAGCTATTAGTTCAGAAAAAACATTGCATCTAAATTTACCAATAGGAGATCAAAGTTCATAGGAATGACAATGTGGAGTTAATGCTAACTTAATTAATAGGGCATTATAGGAAGCTTTATCCAGACCATTAAAAACTTTTTACTCTAAGAATTTACAATAAAAAGGTCAAATTTTATGGGGTGGGTGGGTGGGTGGTGGCCAAAATCTGCTTTCAGCTGATGCTCAGGGCTCATTTACTTTATTTTTAACCTTTCACTACAGAGTTCCCTGGATTAAAGATTTAAAAAGATTAAAGAAATTAAAAGAATAGAAATATCTGGTACAGAGTGGAACACATTAAAATAATGTTTGCCCAAAATTGGGAGAGATCAACCAACACGGACATAAACATACATCCGGTCTGACACTAACTCTGGAGTCTGGTTAATATCCTAAAGCAACTAATAATTCCATATAAACTCAATGACAAGTATACTCAGTTGGTGAGGCTGAGACTCGCAGGAAGCTCCCAGGGGATACCACCCCCTCAATATAACGGGTCTTACCTCCAAGTAAAAACCATTTAACACCATCTATGAGATTTGACTCTCCACGTCCTCTCTGGGCGAGAGGAAAGCTTCGGGACTTTTAACCCAAGTAACCAGGAGCTCGGCACACTACCAGCGCGACCTTAAGCCCTCCCAGCCCCATAATAAAGGCGGTACTCTTCCTCCGCTAAAATAATACGTGTAGCGCCTTATCGAGCTGTATATTCTGATGGCCATTTACTTCCCTCTGTAGACTGAAACAAACGATTCATTTTAGGAAGCCCTGGTATCCACATTCCGAACTATTGACACATTTGCCACCGGCTTAGCCTCCCCGCTGATCCGACACCCCGGCCCCGCGGGCCACCGAACGGGGCTCCCCCCGTGTCAGATAACCCGAAGAGCAGGCTGGACCCTGAGGTAACCCCCGAAATCTTCCCACCCGGGACTCGTGGCAGGAACCCGGGATCGCAAGCGTGGGCCGCCCGCCGCCCGGGGCTCCCTCACGCACCTGCACGATCCTGCGGGGCCGCACCGACAAGGTGGGGAAGTTGCCGCGGCCGTGGATGGGGACGGCCTCCTCCAGGATGTGGTCCAGCCGCTGCACCTGCTCCCAGCTGAGGACGCTGAAGCGGCCATCCCCGTCGGTCGGCGTGGTCGACGGCGCTTTCCCCGAGCTCGCGGCGGCCGTCCCCGCCGTCCCCGCCCCCGTCTCGGTCGCGCGCATCGTGAGGGCTCTTCCCGAGGGAGAGAAGAAAGGGAGGGGTGGGGGGAAGCAGAGGCGCCGGAGAAAGGCGACACACACAGACACGAAAATGAAATAAAAACGGGCTGAGTCGCTGAGCGAACCAAGCTGGTTTACCCAAAAAGCAGAGGAAAATTCCAGAAGGAGAAGAAAGGGCGGGAAAAAAACACACACACACCCGAGGAAAAAAGTCGGTCTGAGGGACCGGAGGGGGCGGGGAAAGGGAAGGCGTAACCTCGGCGCGTGCAAGAGCCAAGTCCCTTCCTTCCACCCGTCCCCTCCTCTCTCCTCGCCCGCAACGCTTGAGCACTGCGGGGACCTCAGCCCCAGCATTGCTTTATATACTACGACGGCGTGGCGACGCGATTGGCTTGGGTTGGAGAACCAATCTTGGACAAGCTTTAGAAGTTCGGGGAGATCCCATTGGGTGCGAAAGGAGGGCGGGGTGAGGGGTTCGCGACGGCGACCCGCCCCTTTGATTATTAGACTGGGGATGGGCGGGGAGGAGGGGGTGGAGTTGGAATGAGGGAGAGATGATAGGTGGTGGCATTTGTCCGCTCGGACGTCAAAGGGAATCCTGCCTGTGATTGGCTACCAGGGAGAAGGCCGGATTTGGAGACTATCGAACACAGCCTTGCCGGAAAGGAAAGGCAATTTTGGCTCTTGTCCGCTGTGCTGGAACTGATGAGGCGTTAGATGTCCATCTAATATATCTTTATGTATGTGTAAGGCTTCATTTGCATGTAAAAGAAGGGAGTGGAGCAATGCTGGACATATGCTCAGCGGAACTCTTGTCTTCGATTGTGAGAATTCAGAGCCGAATCCTGGTTCAATCAAGTATTGAAAATGCAATATGGGATGGAAAATAAGCCATGATTCTGAGTCAGATTGGTTTTTGAGCGGATTGGATGAGAGAAAATATATTGGTGAGGCACGGATAATTTTCCTGGAAGTTTGTGTAGGGTATTATTGTAAATAGAAAGAAAAAAGAACTGGATATGCAAATTAAAGATGTATGGATATAGAAAATGAAATGTGATTGAATGCTGCAGCTCATCTTACAGCTAGAGTTGTGCTGGTGAGCCTGTAAGAGAAAAATTGCAACGTAATTGTGATTTCTTAGATCAATTCCGATAAATTGAAACAATAGTAATAATTCCATATCTTTTTTAGTATTGGACACAGTCCAGGTTAGAGTTAGTCATAGTTGCACTGGTTAATTTCAGTAGATTTAAACTTGTCAAACTGTGCTGACTTGTGTCTGTTGGCCTGAATATGGTATTCAACCTTGCTATTTATTGAACAACTTACCTGAAATATTGATTGTGCATTGTTGTGGTCTTGATATATCTTAAGGAGCTTTTAATTTAAGGAGTTAGCTTTAAAAAAATGAAACTGAACATGTGGTTAAGGTTTAACACCTGCATGAAGCTGTGGATGTGGTCATCTGTTGGCATAGGATTAAATACCATCAGTATGCTGATGATACTAATTTGTACTTCTCTGTCCCTGGCTGGCCAAGCAATGCCATCTTGGAGGCTGTGTAGGCCTGGATGGGGAAGAACATTTAGCAAGATGGAGCAGCTGGGCCCCCCATAATCCAGATCTGGGGATTTTCTATCTTTAAGGCTGGGTGAGGCTGTACTCCCCCACTCAGAGCCTCTGCACAATCTGGAGGTCCACCTGGACTTGGACCTCTTACTTGAGGAGTAGGAGGCAGTACATGGCTCCATCTTGTGTGCCAATTGCATCTATTTCTGGATCAGGAGGGCCTGCTCATAGTCACTCACATCTTGGTTATCTTCCATTTGGATTCTGCAGTGTGCTGTACTTGGGGTTGCCTTTGAAGACCATCCAGAAGCTGCAACTGGTCCAGTGGCATAGGTAGTAATGGGCAGACATCAGAACACCTATGTTACACCACTATTCCAGAAGCTGCACTGGCTCCGGGTAGACTTCCAGGTGCAAGTCAAGGTACTGTTTATCACTTAGAAAGCCCTGCACGGCACAGGGCTGGATTATTTGTGAGACCGCCTATCTTTGCTCCATTCCATTAGATTGCACAGAGTGGGCATGTTCCAGGTCCAGCAGTATAATACTGCTGCAGCAGTATTATCTAATGAGAGCTAGGAGATGTGCCTTTTCTGTTGCTGCACTGCCCTTTGGAACAAGTCCCCCCAACGGAGGTTTCAGTGGCCCTGACCCTATCAGGCTTTCATGGAGTCACGAAGACCTGGCTTTTCTCCCAGGCATTGGGCCAGGACAATCATTGCACCCATTCTGCTGGGAGAATAAGGGCTTGTTATGCCCAGCCTTGGCTATGTGTACATGTATGACTTTGGCTTGTTATATTGGTTTTATTTTATTTTTTGTTCAGTTTTGACTGCTCTTCATTTTTATTGATGCATGCTGCCCAGAGATATAAATTATGAGTGGGGTGACCTTATAAATTCCTTAAATATGAAATTAAATGAAAATTTAAAAGATTATTGGGACCAGCTACTCAAGGAGTAAATACTATGAGACCATTGACTCTGGGGCGGGGGGGATGAGTTCAATTGGGCCAATACAATTGCCATTGTAGGATTTAAAGCTTTTAAATCATTCATTGGTTGGGAGGGCTGCATCACATATAACATTAAGCCATGGGTTGTTTGGCCATTATTTATCAAGTAAATCACAACTGGCAGAGTTCACACAACACTCTAAGCCATAAGCAGTGGTTTGTAAACCCACAGTGACTGGTTTCATACAGCATGCTACATCAAACCAAAAAATCCACATTGTGATTTTGGGTGTTGCATAAAAGTACGTGTGTATATCTGGATTTTCTGAGAAGATCCATTGCTTCTTTCATAGGTCTTCAGCTTCTTTTCTTTTAGAATTATTTCTTAGTTGAATGTGATATGTTGGCATTGTAACAGGTGAAGAGGCCTGAGCTCAGCTTAGCTGGCAATGGCATGATGCATTTTCCCCTTATCCTTCAACTTCCCTGTGGTGCTTCTGTTTTTGTAATGCTTTTGCCAAGACTCTGTATATTTCTTATTGTTCAGCTCTACTCTTCAATGACTAGTTTTTCCTTGGATTCAAAGTAATTATGGTAATCAGCCTGCTGATTTCAAGAGAGTTGTTGAACTGTTGTTAAACTGTAGTTGTTTGTCACACTGTCAGCATCAGGTGCTTGTGATTCTCCAGTTAGTGGGCCTCGCATGACTGAAAACTTGAAAGCTCCAAGTCCATGCCTCAGAGAAATACTCAAAAGCAGTCACAGCCTCATTTGTGAAGTTCCTAGAGCATTCTCACATTGGATTGCCAAGATTTGATGGCAAAACTGCCAATTGTCATTAATTCATTTTATTTTTATTTATTGCTCACATGTATATGGCCACCCATCTCACACAAGGTGACTCTGGGCGGCATACAACAATTAAATAAAAATAGCAAATAAATAAAAAGTTATTGTTGTAAAAAGATAAAAGTAATTACTAAAATAAGAATATTACTGAAAAATTTAAAAATATACACCAATGCCGAGGAGAGAACAAAAATGTCAATCATAATAATCTCATGATTTTTCCAGGTTTTAGGTCCCTCCAAAAAGACAAAGTACAAGCATTACAATCTGTCAAATATCTGAAAACCCGAGAACTGTGTGAAAATGTTACTCCCCTCTAGGATTTTATCATGTCACTTGTGAGGCTTCAGTGGCCCCTTGAAAAATGAAAAAAAAAAAAGGGTGCTTGTTTTCTTCTACCAAAGTCACTATATAGTTTGGCTGGTTTGGGTTTAGCATGTTGTGTGAACCAGTCCTTCTGAGGCAGAACCAGATCACTTGGATGGTCTATGCAGTTCCTTAATATGGCAACCAATATAAGTGACAATGAACTTAAGAGCTAAGAATTATACTCTGGCATCGCCTTCAAGGTTGCAAAGGATCCTCTTATCTTTGGTACTCAACATTCTATGTGCCAAACAACTGAAGTATTATACAAACTATATAGAACACAGTTATCCTTTTGCAACCTTAAATATTCTTATTTCGGTAATTACATGTCATTTGGAATGTAAATGTGAATTCATGACCTCATTGCAATGCCAGCAATTTGTAGACAAGGAATGGACAATCTCTGCGGGCCAGCTGCGGTATTTTTCTTTTGCAGCCATAAATTGCGCAGGGATTAAGCAGTGAATGACTGCACTGGAGGAAATGGGATTTTGAGCCTATTTTTTCCCTGTTGGGCATTCAGTCTGTGGGAGTAGAGTTTTATAGGAGCATCATATGTTTTCTTTCTATTGAAATGGGCATGCAATTTTGCCAATTTCAATGCCATGATTTTGGGGGACACAGACCCTTACATAGAAAATGCTCTGATAGTAGGAGGCACACTGATAAAAACTGAGGGCAACTTGGTCTTTATTCTAACAAAACAGCTGAGAAGGTTTACTTTCCAAGTGTCTGTAAGTGGGATTGAACTGAAATATTGCAATAAGAAAAGCTGGGTTGAAAACTTGGCTTCTTCAGCAAGGCCAAGGTGAGTTGTGATCCTGTTCCCTTGGTAAGCCAATGTGATTTTGTAATGGGCTTTACCATTTCTCCAATGGGGGTTAAGTTATGTTTGATTTTCGTTTTGGTGTCTTGTATATTTTAGAGTTATAAACTGCTTAGAGTTGCAGATTGTGATTGAGGCACCCTAAGGTTAATTAACAAGTTTATTTCTGGATGCTCCATTCGCTCTTTTTCCATTTTCTTTCCTCCATCAGACTATTGGTATTCTTTGGACTGGGCACAATCTCAGATTTGTACTCTGGAGTCATCCCTCCTTTTTTGCCCTAAAGAACTTTGTACTTTTGCAAACCCCAGGATTCTCAAAACTAAGTCCCCCGCTTTGAACATGGCTGGCACTATTCTTGCCACATAAGCTTGGACATTAGAAATTTAAGAAGGAATTTGTTCAACATTTCAACATTTGACCTTTTCTACCCTCCAATGCAGTGTGTCTCAACCTTGGCAACTTCAAGATGCATGGACTTTGCCAGAATTCCCCAGCCAGCCATGCTGGCTGGGGAATTCTGGGAGTCGTAGTCCATGCATCTTAAAGTTGCGAGGTTGAGAAACACTGCTCCAGTGTGTTTGGGGAATAAGTCACTGATCTAGAAGTGTCTTTTGATTGGGAGGAGATGAACCAAGTTCAGGCACAAACACACACTCAGGGTGGATAACAGTGCTGTGCCTCTGCCTTTATTCACAATACTGGGAAGCATTTGAATGAGAGGACCCTCCAATTGAGGCTGTTTGGAACTATGCAAAATGACAACTGAAAACCACAAAATGATGTGCCCAGTGGTATATGTGTGTCAAGAGCTGTGCTGCCTAGATAAATATGAGATCCCTTCCAACCCTCTTATTCTAAATTGGCAACCTTACTCATTTTTCACAGTAATCACTTTGAGAATGCTTAGCATTACTGACAGAATGTAAAGTGAGTACGAAGTGTGTGGCTCTCCAATTGCTCATCAAATCACTCATGTTTTTTAGTGTAATTAATGGAAGATGATCATCACGTGTCCTAATTTGGGTCTTCCATGTTGACTGCTGCTTGGTGGGTGGGAGCCAGAGACAACACCTTTTTGTTGTGAAAATGGAGACAGAAAGGAATCTTCAGAGAATAGGTAACATGGTTTGACTAATTAGGTGTTGACTTATAACAGTGATTGAGAAATGCAGCTCCCTAAAACTTCAGCCAAAATGGCCAGTGATGAAGACATTCTGGGAATCTTGGTTTAATGTTTGGATGTCCCATCTTTGATATAAAATGCCATTTGACTTTATAATGAAGATAGTGAGAGATCTGGATGCATTTTTGCTTGCCTTAGGTTTCTGCATTGGTTTTGTTAAACTTTTTTTGCAGAGATTATGAGTTCTTCATGCAGTTCCTTGGTACAGCAGGTGTTAAGATACAGATGAAGATGCAATCCAAGAGTGAGACTCCAGAATCACCTTCACCACGGTGTGAGAAAAGCACACTATCATATGTATTGAAAATAACTGAATAAAAAAGTTGAAGAAGAACAGAGAAATATCCACCGTAGTTAATTACTTAGCACTGCAGGGGTGTGAATAGGATATACAGAGGTTTGCTAATTCTGCAGAAAAACTTGTGTAGGCAGGTTTTTATAGTGATGTGTTTGTAAAAGAACATAGTGAAACCTTGATCATTTGTTCCTTGACTGTAAATAGCCAGCAATCCAGGAAGTTCCTTTTTTAAACCTGTGGTTTCCAGTGTTGTCATAATGATATGTTGCATCTCAGTGGAATGATTTAAATACATTGTGCTTGCTGTTTACCACAGTTGCTGTCTGCGTAATTTTGAAGCCCTTCACACTGGTTTACATTTTTCTCTCTGTATATTTCTCCTATTTTAGGATAGCTACGTGTCTTCTTCACAGAGAACAGCTCTTTCTTTGAAAAGTTGTCCAGTCCATTTAAAGGGGAAAGAAGAATATCCCTCAGGAAGAACAGCATTGGCTTTCCTGTTGCGCACTCACAATGAATGCCTGGATTACAGGCAGAGGAGGTACACAGCTTTCCTGGCACAGATTTCCCCATTAGGATGAGAGCACCTTTCTAATTTTAAATCTGGATCTGTCTGTATAAATTGGCATGCACAAATTTTATACTGGTCTCTTTTTTTCTTTTTATCCTCTTCTTTGCCCCCTGTGCATCTCCTCTTTTCTGGCAATACCAAAGAGGTCAACTCTATCTGTTCCTCTAACTAGCTTTATCGGTATTCACACACAATACTAAAGTAAAGATAAAAGCTTCCCTTGAGAGAAGCTCCTGGTGACTAGGCAGTGCTAAACCATAATGTAATTTGGTTTTAGCTTCCCACGTTTTGTGAACCTTGCCATTATAGTATTCTAAGCATGCTTTAAGTTCTATCTAGCAAACTATGGCAGAAACAACCATGGCTTAGTACCAACCTGAGCTTTTCTGTAATATGTTCCGCATTTTCCCAAATGGAAAAGGAAAGGCAAAATTACAGAGCATTGTTCCTTTGGGAAGCAAGGCTAATTTGGACTGGTGGTGCCTTTACTGTTCTTGCTTTATAATTAAATATACAGGCAAGGCACTTTGGGAGCAGATTTCTACAACTCAAGTGCAACTAGGAATTCTGGGTCAGCTTTCCCAAAATTAGCAGCTGTATTCTAAGGTGCGTTGCCTTCAACCAACTTGCGTCTTTGTCCTTGCATTCAAAATCTGCCCATCATAAAAACACCCAGTGATGGGCTCGGTTCACATAATATGCTTAATCAGGCGAGTTACAAATCTAGTAGTGGCATTTGTATCATATGTTACTGTTAGTTAGTTCAACCTGGCTTGGTGTTTGTAGTTCAGCTGTTGTACAAATCCAGCAGGTCATAATGAACACAGCTCTTGAAGGGCATCACCTTCCAGAATCAGGTAACAGGGATGGGAATCTCTCTTTCTGGATTATCCCTCACTAGAAGCAAATTGTGGTCTCAACAAAGAATAGTTTCCATGCCAATTTTGATATGAACCCACCTGATACTCTCTTCCCCACCACAAATGTATGGGTGGGAATATAGACCGCCATGTTCATATAACATGCCAAGTTACGGTTTGCTTAATTGTAGTTTATTGAATAATTTACAATAGCTGTGTATCATACTAAGCAGCGTTCCCCAAGCTGGAAGCCTTCTGGATATCTAGATTTCAGCATCTGGAATTCCACAAGCCAGCACAATTACTATTGAGAATCTGCAATTGGCGGTTCAGAGGACATTCAGTTTGGGGAAGGCTGCATTTAGTCATAAATCTTGGTCACGCTGGCTGGATTCATACAAAACATTAATCTAAAAATAAGCAATCCACATTTTGATTTAGTATGTTGTGTGAACCCAACCCAACTGATCTTTTCATTCTTCACTTTAAATACAAGTTTGATTTGGATTAATGAACCTCAGCAGTTGCAGAAAGTATGCTTGTCATTCCACTCCAGTTGGAATCCCAGTGCCTCTCTTCTTTTTCCCATGTAAGAATAGCTGGATTCATACAACACACTGAGCCATAAATCATGATCTGCAAAGCACAATGCCTATGATAACACAGCATGCTTAACTAAAGAATAGAATAGAATAGAATAGAATAGAATAGAATAGAATAGAATAGAATACTTTATTGGCCAAGTATGATTAGACATACAAGGAATTTGGCTTTGGTGCAAGAGCTCTCAATATAGTTACATATCAACAGAAAGAGTCCCTCTGGTGGGAGGAGATGGGCAGTATAAAGAAATAAATAAAAATAAACTGCATTCTATGGGCCACATTTTATTTAATAAACCAAGGTTAAGCAAACAGTGACTTAGTGGCTATGCTTCTTCAATACCCTTAACTAGATTGGTTAGAAACCTTACAAGTGCATTTGCTCTACATTGCTAAGCTTGGTTAGTTTTAATCTTGGGTTGGTTTTGTGACTTGGCATGTAGTAGAATGGATCCAGGTGATTTGGTTAGATTATGGGTCCGTGTACTGGGCAAATGGCTAGGTTTACACAACATGTTGAAGCAAAATGAAGCCAATGCTAAGGGTTGAATGAACTTAGCCTGTGAAAGATGTAGCCACTCAGGAACCATTCTGGTTGCCTTCTGAATCTTTCATTTCCTCCTGAGCTGCTTCTCTGTTTAGGGAGAGTGGACTGAATAGAGAGAAGAGAAAAATAATGGACAGGTAGACAGGTACGTTGAAATCATTTACATGTATTGCTTTTACAGTACCCTCTGATGGATTGCTTGACCTAGCAATTAAGAGATGCTTAAGTACCTTGCTTGTTCCTGTTCTCCTTAGTAAAATGCATGAGGATAATCAATTGCAGTGATTTGATTCCTCTTCAGTTTTTGGCCTCTGGCGCATTGCCTCAGCAGTCACTTCCACAGCATAGCAAGGATGTGCAAGCCAGGGCAGGATCCATAACTCCTCCATTGTGTTTGCAGTAGTACTCTCCTCCCTCAAAGGCTCTTGTGGGATGCCTTTCAAAAGTGGAGCTGTAAGCAGGATCCAACAGCATGGGGAGAGTGGAGATTATGACACATGCATGTATGATTAGCTTGAACTCATGTGGCTGTTTAAATCACAGATGCTAGAACTCTGGTGACATCAAAGAAACCAGCTTCTGGGGACATGTGACATCTGAAAGCATACAGAAGGATTTCCAGCTATGAGGCTAATCAAAGAGAAGCCAATTAAGAGATACCCTGATCACACACTGTAATTAACTGAAAAAGGGAAGATGAGGATGAGATAGAAGCCACAAAGCAGGAGAAGCTCATGAGAAGGTGACAGTCACCTTAGGCAGCCTATCTCAGTCTTGCCAGTGGCTCATTCTGGATGATCAAGGAGTGCTCTCTTTTACCTTCCCACATTCTAGGACAATGCTCATCATCCCCCAGCCAACACAAACATTCTACTTTCTTTACTCAAGTTGAAAATCTTAGCATAAAATAAGGACGGACAACTTGCAGCCATAGGGCCCTATCCATATCTTCATTCTTTTATTGAGGGTTCTAAGGTTGTGTTCAACTTTGCTGCTGAGTTTGGCAAGGTGATTCTAATACTTGATGGTGCAGCTTCCTGCCATTTTGGGAATCGAAACAATGAAAGCTGTAGAAGTAGGGAAGTTCCCCTTCAAAATGCACACACTCTGAAGAAAATGGAAAATCCCAGCATTGTTAACTTATACCAAGTGCTCCTTACTATCAGTGAATGTTGCGGGTAGCACCTGCTTGCCAAAAACTTAAACTTTAAACCAGTTTTGGTTTAAAACAAAAGAATAAGGCATAGGGTGGGTTCATATAACATACTAAGCCAAAATGCCATTATGATTTGAAAAATATAATGCTTGGTTCTAGGCATCTTGTGCAAACTCAGCCAATTTTTTTTTTTAATAAACCATGGTTAGGCAAACCAATGCTTTTGTGTATTATGTGAACAAGGAAGTCACAGTTTAAAAAAATCTGGAATTTATTTGTTGCATTTCTATCCCAACTACACTCAAGATGCGATACATCATTCATTCTGCTCCCAGCCATGTTATCCTCACCACAGCCATCTGAGGATGATTACACTGGGAGAACATTGCTGGTTTACAGCTTTTCAATAACCTTTGTGACTATATGTGATTTAAAATCTGTGCTCCCCAATCCTGATCCCATACTCTAATCCAGCTGTGTTCAGCCTGGTGCCCTCCAGACATTTTGAACAATCCTTTGTCAATTTCATGCTACCTGAGAGCAATCAGAATTAAAGTATCAAGTATGAAGAGGTCACCAGTTCCTTGTTCCTACTCTAACCATTGCATTGCTATCACTGGCTCTAGTAAAGGTAAATGGATCTCCTTGTAAAACACATACCTTCACTCAGTGCTTTTGAGAGAAGGATGTGCATGATGTACTGATCCCATAAATCTCAGCATGGGACTTGCACAAGGAGCTTCCTGCTGCATGGAGGCCTTAATTAACTTCATCAAGGCATGCACGCCATTTATATAATGAGTATATGAAAGGAGACTACAGCAATACCTAGCTACTCATTGCCTTCTGCAATAAAACCTGTACATGTGGCAAGACAAAGAAGGCACGTTCCCAGCCTTGCAGAATATGCAGTTAAAAAATTCCCGGTTATGCATATGCTGCAGTTTCATCCACACTAAGGAATACGTCTTTGGGGTGTAGCACAGCTTTGGTTCTTAGACAGCTGAAAGCAAGTACAGCTAGTAGGTACTAAAGCTAGGTGAAATGGTAAGACTTCACTGGTCACTTTGCCACATCTGGGGTAACGCGATCAGATTACACCAGCCTTTCTCAACCTTTTGACCCTGGAGGAACCCTTGAAATATTTTTCAGGTCTCAGGGAACCTCTGCACATTCAGGCTCAAATATAGGCCAGAAGTTACATTATTCTGTTCGTTTCATGGGTGTGCATGAACAGGGTTCTTAAACTAAAAATAAAGAATGAAACTTACCTCTTTAATGTGAAGTTGCCCGAATTTGAAATAATTTTTTAAATAAATCGTGATCTCCTAGGGAATCCCTAGTGGCCTCTCATGGAACTCTAGGGTGTCACGGGACCCTGGTTGAGAAACCTTGGATTACACTATTATCAAAATTCAGCAACAAAATGGCTGAATATGGCAACATGATTTCAGACTGTTTGGGGCCAGGATTAAGGTTGGGGTTGGGAGGGCTTTGCTTTCCAGAGACTTATTGCTCCCTTTCCCAGTGATCTGAAAATAATTGCTGTACCCCTTCTAGTGATGTCAAACCATCACTGGGTGGTCTCCTACAGCTCTCCAAGAGGTTGGGAGGCTCAGTTGTGACTCCCAACCTGACAGATATTGCTATCCCCCAGTTAGGGTGTTGTGTGAATATTAAGAGAAAATGTGAACAAACTGGAACATATCCAGTGGTGGGGCTGGGCAATAGGAATAGGTATGCTTGCTCCATACAAACAGGGAACCCCCATCCAAAGGAGGGTTCAGTATTTGAAATAATCACATGGATTAATACTTAACCTCATTCATTACAAGGAAATCCTAAATGCTTTTTCATACTTCTGGTTTCTCTAGAAATTCCTGCTTCCTGGGCCATTTGTTTCAAAAGGTAAGAAACAATAAAAGAGAAAAAAATGGACCTATAGCAGCGTTTCTCAACTTTAACCATTTTAAGATGTGTGGACTTCAACTCCCAGAATACCCCAGCCAGCACTGAGTTGACAGTGACAGTTGAGTCCATACAACAGGTGAAGTCCCAAACCAAAGAAATATTATGGTATAGTGAAATGGGCAAACTCCACCGTTTTATATGACTCTGTAAATCATATATCATTTCCAAACCAGCCTTTTTTTATTCATTGAGTCAGAAGGGCTGGGTTCCCAAACTGCCCTGATCTGTAAACCATGGTGACTTGATTCATATCACTGACTAAGCTGAGCTAAATAAAGCATGTTAGGACTGGACTCACCCAAAACAAGGGAGCCATTGTTTGAATAAAGCCCACTGGCTGGGTTTGCATAAGGTGCCCACCATGATTTCCTGATCACATCAAGTACACACCATGTACTAAGCCAGAAACAAGTGAATCTTATTTAGGCTTCATGTGATGTGTGAGCCCAGTTTGTGGCTTAGCTTGTTGGGTCCACCAGATCACTGAGAAACCATTGGCTTGCCTCAGGCCAGCTTCTGAATAAATGGCCAAGAAGAGGTGAAGATCAGAAAAATCAGTCATTCTTGTAGTCACTGGTCCTTAAGGAAGCTAAATCATGAGTTGTCTCTTAAAACCCTAATCAGGGCTGGCCTAGAAGACATGTTTTATGTGCATGTTTCAATACCCAATAAGGGGATTGATTTGGGGTTATGAGAAAGTGTACAGTCAGAAATTTTGAAGAGCTTCTGCCAATCATAGCGGTCATTACTAGTCTAGGTGAGCCCAATGCTTATTTTGTTCTACATATTTAGAGTCTGCATAGATACAAGAGACTTCCTGTTCAGACGTTGGCTTCTATCATGAAAAGGCAACTTGAATGACATGCAGAGTGGGCACATCACAACTGGGCTGCAAATATCTGGACAGCTGTTAGATGGGAACAAAGAATTAGTTTTATTTATCCTTTTTCCTACCATCTAGCGGCTACCTGATTTTTTTGTTATATTTATTTATTTTTATTTATTCATGTCAGAAGCATCACAAAATAAGGCATACTGTAAAACAGAATTTAAAATATAAAATATAAAAGTTAAAATATATAAGAGTCAAACATATTCTGTGATATGGTATGCTTAATGTAGAGAAAATCCTTATAGGTTAGAAATATGAGAATCACATGGAGTATAAGGAGTGGTATATGGATTAGAGATCAATGGCCCTTGAGGATGTTGCTGAACTTTAATTCCCATTGGCCATGGTGACTGGGATTGCTAGGAACTGAAGCATAGCAGCATCTGCTGGCTCTAGTGATGCTGTCTTATGATTTTAAAAAGAGATCCGCATGATGACCCTGGGAGATAGATTGGCTGAATGGTAATAACTGGCTGAAGGCCATGCAGTAAGCTTTATGGCTGAGCAGGGTTTTGAACTCAGATCACCGCACTCCTGCCTTCTGGACTAATCCACCACATTGGTCTGTGGGTCTCATCCTGCCTATCCCCAGGGCAAGTTACCTGTTGCCTGCTTCGATTGGTATGGCAGCCTTTTGCAGGGAGGGGGTGAGGGCACCACTTCACCTTTCAGCATGCATCCTGCTCAGGGGCACAATTTCCCCAAAGTAGATAGAGCCAAGAAAAAGCAGCGAGTGGGTGCAGGACAGAATCTGAGTTTGCTTTAGTGTAATTTAAATGTAAATTTAATTAAAGATATATTGCATTAATTAAATACAGTTAGTAAGGATACCCCGCCCCCCATATTGTTAATAATTTTCCTGCTTGGTCAGTATCTAACATGGGTAACTCAGTAATAAAATATGGAACAGTTCTGGTGACCATGTCCAAGGTTTTTATGGGCTACATGTGGTCATGGAACCAGTGCCATGGCAAGGAGGACTTCAAGGGGCTGGGTGGGAAGAGGAGCGTCTACTGCTTATGCTTATGCTGAAGATTTAAAGGACAACAGAACCCAGAGTTCTGGGTGAATCCCCGCCACCTTATCTAAGGCTTTGCTCACGTAACCCACCTAAGCCAGTTCTTTGTAAAGCTAAAGGCTGCCTTTGCACCACAGACTGAAGTTTGTTCCTTTTAACAGGTGGTTTTTCTTTATGGCTTAATGTGGTATGTGATCCCAACCCATTCTGGTCATGTTGTGTCATGTCTTATTTTAGTCACACCATGTGATCCAGTTCCTTAATAGAAATATCTATTACTCTAGGAATGGCTGGAGGTACTAGAAAATGAGGCCGGCAAAGAACACGCTGGATTAATGCCACCAAGCAAGAGAAAAGGTTTAAACCTAGAAGCAGTCAATGATACTGTTAAACATTGGAAAGAATGGAGAGAGCGAATCTACGATGTGGCTGAAGGTCAGATGTGACTGAATAGATTGAAGACATCCAGTAGCCAGGAGGACGGTAAACAAATCTGGGAGGAGAATAAGGTATACTAATTCCTTGGGGAGAAGAGGCAGAGCCTCTTAAGGTCTTGCATAAGATGTAGGTTGCTACCAGCTTCAGAAAGGAAGCCAAGCGAAACAGCCTGTTCAGTGGAAACCTAGGTAAAGGTAAAGGTAAAGGTAAAGGTTTCCCTTGACATTAAGTCCAGTCGTGTCCGACTCTAGGGGGCGGTGCTCATCTCCGTTTCAAAGCCGAAGAGCCGGCATTTGTCTGTAGACACTTCCGTGGTCATGTGGCCGGCATGACTGAACGGAACGCCGTTACCTGCCCGCCGAAGCAGTGCCTATTAATCTACTCAGATTTGCATGTTTTCAAACTGCTAGGTTGGCAGGAGCTGGGACTGGCAACGGGAGCTCACCCCGTCACGCGGATTTGAACCGCCGACCTTCCGATCGGCAAGCTCAGCAGCTCAGCGGTTTAACCCGCAGCGCCACCGCGTCCCTGTGGAAACCTAGCCAGTGATTAATATTTATCAAAGGCCATTATTTAAAGGTGTCAATGATAGCAGCAGCATCAAGAGGCACAGAAATAGGTTCACCACAATTACTAATTGCAAAGGAGGCAAATCACAAAGAGGCTTGAATTGTGTGGCTCAAATGGAAATCTGTGATTGGCATTCAAAGGCTGGCTGGGTTCAAACAACAGACTGAACCCTAAACCTGGGTTTAATGTATTCCAAGCAAGTTGCATCTATGTAAGCTGCTGTGCCCAAATAAATCAACCATATTATGGCATCATATGATAGGCTGGTTGCTAAAACAACAGCTGGGATCCCACGACACACTGAACCAGAAGCTATTCAACCCATTTTAGTCTGGTCTAGCATGTTATGAAAACCCAGGGTGAGTTTAATGCCAGGTATACTGACCAACAGTGCTGCTCATAAAGTGTGAGCATCTTTCTTCTTGCATTTTTGTTATGGTATCAGTGGATCTATTTAAGATCTATTCCTCTATTAAGACAGGAAGACTACCTTTTAAAACCACCTTCCTTACTTCAGTGGCCTCCTGATGTGTTAGGACTGCAATTGCCTCCTGACCAACATTGCTGTTAACTTTGCTGGCTTGGAATTCCAGAAATTGGAATTCCAGCATATCTGGAAGTTGAGGGAAACTACAGCACAGAGATATTATATGCTCCCAGCCTATTGACCCCAGTTGTTTGTTTGATTTTGGTTTAGGCAGATTATGTGAACAACCCACTGTGACTTATTCAGTAAACTCTGGTTGTGAGAAATGGCCTAATAAAATATGTGAATCTAGCCATCCTATGCATCTTTATGTAAAAGCAACTTCAGCTGGAACCAGTGGGATTTACTTCTGGATAAATATATGTAAGACTGAGCTTCGTGGTTTGTTTGTTTTTTAGCACAAGGCAAGCCAAAAACTGTATTATCACAAAATGTTTTGGGCTGGCACTACCATATTAGAACTGGGAGAAACAGATTTTAGGCTTTCAATGAACTGGCCTTCAGTTAGGACTAGACTGTGTATTCTGAATGAAAACATTTAATGCAGTCCGATATAGTGTTTAGAGCATGAAGCAGAAGTATAGGTTAATTGCATCTGTCTGAAATTCAGAAGAAACGCATTATTTAAACATTGCCAAGAATTCAGATTGTTTCAATGGAGTTTAGGACCACAGATGTGCAACACTTCAGGGGTGATCTCCAAAAGGCACTTCAAAGTGCAAAGGTAATACTTGTTTGCAACTCCTTAAAGCAGTGTTTCTCAACCTGAGCCACTTTATGATGTGTGAACTCCCAGAATTCCCCAATCAGCAACTTTATGATGTGTGGGCTTCATGCTGGCTGGGGAATTCTGGGAGTTGAAGTCCACACATCAAAAAGTGGCTCAGATTGAGAAACACTGCCTTAAAGGGTTTGTGTCTTTTCCAGAGATTGTGCACTGTGGGGCTAATTTAAACTGTGGCAGACCACTGTTAGGTATGCGCTTCTATGGCCTCTGAAGCACTTTGAGATTGAATCTGTAGTGATGCCCAGCCCTACAGTATTTATAAATCTAATCGTGACAGCTTCCCTTTGGTTCCTACATCCTACTCTGCCTTTGCTGTCTTCAACCTCAGGTGGTCTCTATGCACTTGATGTGATTGACTGTGGCACCCCATGTGATTTGGTTCATGGGCATCTGTGACATCACTGTCAAAAATGGCACAAGTCACCACAGGTGATTGGATTAAGTGGCACTGAGGGCAAAAGCAGCCAAGGACAGTGAGGGTGAAAAAGGAGGAGAAAGTTGCAGAGAAAGAATCAAAACAGTCCAAATATGTTAACAATGAAGGTTGAAAACTAAAAAAAAACTTATCTGACATTCATAAAAAGTTATTTTTATAAGCTTATTAATTTTCAAGTTATAGATAAAATACAAAACATAGTATAGAAAAGTTAGAATATAGAACTAAAGAAAAAAGAAAAAAAACTATAAAAGTGCAAATAGTTAGAAAACAGAAACAGAAAGTAGCTTCCGACTATCTCCAGTACAGAGAGAGAGAGAGAGAGAGAGATAAATTTCAAAGATAAAAAGTTATTTGACATTCATAAGAATGTGGTCTAGCCTCAACATCAATCCAAATACTCTTCCTTAAATGTTTGTGGAATGAACTAGGGTAATTTAAGTTCGTTTTTTCGGTGGATGCTGTTGGAATTTATTCAGAACCACCAAATTCAGTAGGACCTCTATCCCGACAGAGTTGAGTTTTGCATTGTGGCTTATGAGAAATGAGTACTGCTGACTAAAGAGGCTCAGAAAATACTGTGATGAGGCAATTTCTTGATCTTAATAGAGGCTTTCCAGGCAGGATTGAAAGGGGCTGTTTCTGTTGGGTTTATCTCAGCATCTTTCATAGTGCCAACCAGAGAGAATCTCAAGAGAATAGGATTCCAAAGATCTGTGTGGTTTAACAGAGAAGGATAACATATGTCTGAAGTACTTACTTGTCTTGGGAATTATATAGTTAATTCCTGAATCAAGCCTAAATCCCTAGGCTTGCTTCCTACAGTTGATGGTACAGGAGCGAACTTCTCTGAATTCAATAATTCAATAAGATAAAATACTATACTGACTTATTTGAGAATGGATCTTACTTCCTAGGAAGAGGTCTCAAGGTCTCCTCAGGGGTGGCTCTGCAGCTTTACCATCGACCCTACCCCTTTCTCAGCTTTAAACATCTTGCAGACTGCACTTAATCCTTGTTAAGGGACAACACTCTAATGTAGCATGAGGGTCTCCAAATGTTTTGGACTGGTAGGCATATTTGACATGTTTTGCACATTTCAGGAGCGTGATTATAACATGGATACTATAAGATGTGTCTATTAACAAGATAGCTATCATCATGGGTGTGTCTAATTGCCAAAGATCAGTTTGATCAAACTGGTGATATGTTCCCACATTCATTCAGACTGATCTGTATACCTCCTACAACCCTCTAGCTTAGTGTTTCCTCAACCTAGGCCACTTTAAGATGTGTGGACTTTAAGTCCCAGAATTCCCCAGCCAGCATGCTGGGAGTTGGTCCACACATCTTAAAGTGGCCAAGGTTGAGAAACGCTGTTCTCTAGCTTACCGTTGTCTATTTTTCTGAGGGAGGTAGACACATTTTCACGCAACACATTCTTCTGCAATTATCCACATTTTTTCTGATAGGAATGTTTATGGGATCTCTGATCAGGTCTACGAGAAGATTCCAAAAACTGATGGTGGAATCTGCCATCAGATTTGCTTTTCAGGTTCTCTTCCTGCCTTTCCTTTCAAGAATATGGGATGGGGGGAATGGGTCAGGGAGCCTGATTAACATCAAACTTGCCATGGGTACTTCACTGGAGATTGCAGCTGTAGAATGTCATGAGATACCATATCAGTATGACACAATGTCCAGAGAACTCCTGTTATTGGTGATATAAGAATACAGCAAAAAAGATCATGATGTCTCATAATAGGCAAGCTCAGCTTTACTGGATTCTCATCTATTGGATCCATAAACAGTCAAGACAATAATAAATTGTAATTCTACTCTAAATATATCAATGTAACTGAAATGGTAGTGTTCTAAGAGCAGAAAGGATATCAAAAAAGGACCAGCAGACCAGAAAGGATGAAATGAGCCCATTACTTCTGAAAGAAAAATATCTACAAATTTAATTCTGGTTCCTATAATGTATAAGGGTGAGCATAAAGGCAGAGCAGCATTTTTGTAAATGAAATTCTGTGACTCTGCAGTTGAAAGAAGTATGCCAAATCTCTGCCTCATCTTAAATAACTCTTTTTTTCCAGCTACTTGATGCTCTTAAAAAACATGCTATAAAATTCTCATTACTTCTTCCCATGGCCATTGATATTTCACTAATAATTCCAAAGAGATTTTTTAAAAAAGGAAGGAAGGGGCTTCCTTGATACTTAATAATTTTGCACTCCTTGTTAAATTTTCATCTTGTGTGATTGTGCTTGTCTTATCATTGAATACAGGTCAGTCCTGAATAACCTGATACATTCCTGAATATCTTATCCACGATAGCTGCATTGGAATATTGCCTGCCTGGGTCATATATGTATGGTTCAGATCATTTCTCCCAGGCTTTTGGTACAATGGCATGGAAGCCCTCTGTAGCCATGCTTACATTTTTCTTGAACTCCCAAATACACAGGACTTTCTGTGTGGTCAGATATAAATGGTTAATCGGCATGGCCCAAACATGGCTGCTTCCAAGGCTGTACATGTGGACAAAAGAGGTAGGTCTTCCTTGGGTTTGAAAGCTACCCTTCACCAGCTACTCTAATTGGAATTGTTCTCTGCAAACCCATGGAACTTTGTTTTTGTATATGGTAACTGCAGTGAGACTATTATATGCTCAGAGGTGGAAAGGTTCAACACTACCCACAAAGGAGGAATGGTTGGTGAAGATGATGGAGCTTGCAGAGATGGCTAAATTAATTTCCCTGGTCAGAGAAAAAACAATATCCATATTTATGGCTGACTGGAGACTCCTTATAGACTTTTTGCATGCAACGGAAAAAAAATGCACTTACGATTTGTGGTTTTGATGATTAGGAAAAAATTAGATCATAGAAACACGTGAGCTTTTTTTGTAATCATAGAGTAAGAGACAATTTTGTAATTGCACTTATATTTGCTGCAAAGGAAATCGGAAGCTGCTTCTTTCTATTTCTTTTTATTCCTTCTGTACTTTTTTCTTTTTTCCTTTTTCTTTCTTTCTTTGCTTCTATTTTTTATTAGTTTGTGTTAGTTTTTATGTTCGTTGTAAAACTTTTAATAATAATAATGTGTGTGTGTGTGTGTGTGTGTGTGTGTTGTTCTCTGCAGTTCCTTGAGAATTGCCCACTGTGTTTCTAAGACAACCAAACGTGGGTTGTGTCTCTGGGAAGTTCCCTAGAGGATCACTGCAGATGCCACCAAGGGGTGTGGCATGTCACACTACGATTAACTTTGTCTACATATTTATGAATATGAACACTCCAGTTCACTAATAATATCTCTTTCTCAGAAATCACTTCATGATTGATCTGATATGCTTTGATGCTCTAATCCTGTAGCCTGTGCCCTATGAGTTTCTGCAGACAAAAGGCAGACCTCATGGAGAGGTTGAATAATGTAATGGAGGGGGGAGCAGGAGGCTTGTTCCAAGAGGTTATCTCCGCTACCCCCCTGTTCCAGGGAGTGACTCGGGCTGAAGCTTTGGGGGGTCGGGGAGGAAGCCTGTCTTGTTCCTGGAGTTGTGTTGCCAGATTCTTTTTCTTTGGGGGTGAAGGGGCTCCTGAAGCTGTAGATCTGTTGCTCACTCCTTTGTTGTCTCTGCAGTGGTGAGAATCCTCATCTGTTTCCCTGCTTTACTGGATTTATGGGCTGGGCTGATCCAGGTTCTTTTCTTGCCTCTGGATGCCATTTTTGGGTTGTAGGGCTAAGTCAGAAGGGGTGAGGCCAGGAGTTCAGGAGCTGCTAGTCTGTCACCATCTTGGCTCCTGCCCCCTGGTAATTACCATTTCTTCTTCTTAAAAAAAAAATCTGGTTATGATGGGTGTTGCCATAAAAAACAGGCAGAGCTTCAATCACCCCATTGTGTCTGCCATCTTGACATTTTTGACCATATTCTATGGATACCCCTACACAACAGCCATTCTGAAGCATAGGGGGCCATCATTAATATAGTCCTAGCATGAGCACTTACAAGAGTAAGTTGATGAGGGAGATTATGGAGATGCATGGCATGGTTTCTGAAGCTAACTTAAGTGTCCAGGGAGGTTTACATGGAAGGAGGCTGAAGACAGTGTTCCTACAGAGATTATTAAATGCACAAAGATGGAAAGACCCTGAAATACCCACAGTGGAGGAATGGTTGGTGAGGATAACAGAATTTGCAAAGATGGCAAAACTGACTTGTTTGATTAGGGAAAAGACAGTAACTATATTTTAATTTATTTTCTATCCCGCCTTTATTATTTTTATAAATAACTCAAGGTGGCGAACATACCTAATACTCCTTCCTCCTCCTATTTTCCCTACAACAACAACCCTGTGAGGTGGGTTGGGCTGAGAGAGGGGGACTGGCCCAAGGTCACCCAGCCGCTTTCATGCCTAAGGCGGGACTAGAACTCACAGTCTCCTGGTTTCTAGACCAGAACCTTAACCACTAAACCAATCTGGCTCGTGTGTGTGTGTGTGTGTGTGTTTTACATTTCTTCTACTTTTAAAAAATATTTAAGTTCAAAACCTTACACTTCTTTAAAAAAAACTTAGTTTGCAGTATTATGTGTAAATTAAACAGCTATATAACAATAAGTATTATTTTTTTAATCGTATGGCATAGCGGTTCGGTGTTCATGCTGCTTTTTCTTGCTGGGAAATCCTTGTGAGGTCCAGCAGCCAGATGTGTAGACTATTTAGCCATGACAAATCATGTTGCCCAGGGTGCACCACGAGGAGGCTAGTCTACATGGCACCAAATTGGGCTGAGAGGGAGGGACTGGGCCAAGATCACCCAGCTGGCTTTGATGCCCAAGGCGGGATTAGAACTCTCATACCATGCCTGATTGGCTCTTGGGCTGAGAGAGGGACTGGCCCAAGGTCACCCAGCTGGCTTTCATGCCTAATGTGGGACTAGAACTCACAGTCTCCTGGTTTCTAGCCCAGCACCTTAGCCACTAGACCAAACTGGCTCTCAATAAGTATTATATAACAAACTAAATAGTTTAAAAATTTTGTTAGTGACCAGAAGCTCTTTATGGACTTTTTTCTGAAAACAGGAAAAAAATGAACCTGTGATTTATGGGTTTGATGATTAGAAAGGGTAGAATATGAAAAGAAGGGAGCCATGATGTAACTACTGAGACAGAGGATAAAATATAAATGCATTTATAATAGCCATAAAGCAGATCAGAATCCACTCCTTTATATCTTCCTTTTTCTTTTTTCTTTTTCTTTTTCTTTCTTTTCTGTCTCTTTTCTTTTCTTTCTTTCTTATTTACTTCTCATTTTTCTTTGCCTTTTCTTTACTTTTCCTTTCCTTTTTTTCAAATTTGTATGACTTTTATTCTGTAAAAATGTCTTTAATAAAAATTAATAATTTTTTTAAAAAGACACTTCCTACAGATCTTCTCCAATGGGACAAGTTAAGCTACCTGTCTGGACTAGAAATAAGTGTGCCAACACCAAAGGCAATATAATTTTAGCGGGGTCATCATTTAGTGTATGAGTTTCAATTACAACTGTGCCAGCTCTGTTTTGAACCATTCCCAAGAGGAAAAACCTGGTGTTGCTGCTGCCTTTTTCCCCCTCCTGAGATCCTTCTGTGGAATGAGCCGTCCAGCTAGCTTGCAACAGCCTTGCGGCCTCCCCAAAGCCTTTTAACTTTCTCTCTCACCAACTGCATGTTTCACAAGCCTCAGATCTTTCCCAGCAGATGTTTGGTACATCTGAGGATGGCAGCACCTCCAAGGCAAATGACTGTTGACTCTTCTGGTTTGATCCTTAGGATCCCCTGATGGAAATAGCAGCTTTGAGCGAGGAGAGACTGGAATGCAAACAGTCTGTCTCTGGAGATGACAGGAAGGACAGGGCTGGTTTGAGATCACATGTTTTTATGCTTACCTTCAGCTTCGGCTGTTTCTCCAGGTAGGTCAGAATTGATCTTCTCTGACTGGCCATAGTTTTCTGAAATGTCTGTCCATAGGACAGCCCTCTTTCAGAAGAGCTACCCCATGTAAGTCTGGGTTAAGTATAAAGAATTGTATGAAGGAAGAAGTTATGTAGTTTTCAATCTACACCAGGGTTTCTCAACCAGGGTTCTGTGGAATCCTAGGGTTCCACAAGAGGTCACTAGGGGTTCCCTAGGAAATCCCGATTTATTGAAAAAATTATTTCAACTTTGGGCAACTTCACATTAAAGAGGTAAGCTTCATTCTTTATTTTTAGTTTTAAGAACACTGTTAATGCATACTGTATATACAGGCCTACATATGAAACAAATAAAATAATTTTGTAACTTCTGGCCTATCTTTGAGCCTGAATGTGCAAGGGTTCCTCAAGTCCTAAAAATATTTCAGGGGTTCCTCCAGGGTCAAAAGGCTGAGAAAGGCTGATCTACACCAAGCACCTGGACAGCAGCCTGGGAGCACTTAAGCTACATAAGCTCAACCTTTCACACTGTCATGAGATATTTGTATTTCTGTTTAAAATATTGCAAATCTCTCTCTCTCAGAGGCTGGGTGCACTGAGTGTTTCTTGATGGGTGCAAGGGGGCCACAGGGAAGAAGGCACTGCTTCAGAAAGGGCAGGGGCATTTTGTGGGTGGGTGCACATTGATTCGCTGTTTTCCCTTTGAGGAAGTGGGGAATGATTATTTATTTCAATAGACATTTGATGCCTGTTTTTAGGGCTTACATTATTGTTTCCATGTCTTTTCTGGCTCAGAATAGTAGGAAGTCACCACCAAATGTTGGCGGTCACTGTGACGGCATTTGCTGGCCATTATGACATTCCCTTGATCCGGATCCTTGTCCTTCTGGCTGTGGGTCATTCATTTTGTCTGGTGGCAATTCTCTAGGAATCAAGCTGAGGATCCTGCTTCCTGCTTCTTTTTTTCTTTTTTTTTACCTGGAGATGCCAGGAGTTAAGCAAAGCTAATTCTCTTCTACTGAACTAGTGTCTTACACATAAACATACAGTATATTTTTAAAAACTGCTTCAAGAAAACACTCCTTTATCCCTGGTAATCTACATTTCTGTTTACGTGGGCTTGTCAACTTTATGATGATATCACACGTTGTGGGCTCTCTATTCAGCACTTATTATCCAGGGCCCCCCAAGCAGGGAAATTTTTTATGCAGAGAGTTATGGACATAAGTGCCCAAACTGATTTGGAGCTTTTAGCCAAAAATAGATCTTTAAAGTGGTTGGCTAACAAAACAAATTTTCAACCTGAAAATTACCTCTCTGTGAGTGCCCCAATCTTTAAGAAGGGCTTTTTCCAGAGCAAGATTTGAGTTGTTGGGTTCCATGGCCAAATATGGATGCTTTCACAACATTCCATACTATGAGAGAACTTATATATGCGGTTTGCCTGATATTGAAAATATTTCTCATATCTTGTTTAATTGTCAACTATATGCATCTATCAAGCTTAAATATCTATCTCCACTATTGGAAAGAACTGCATACTGGGACCCAAATTTTAGATTTTCTTATCTTACTTTCTCAGGGTAATTATATATATATATTGTATGCAGAACTGCTATGTTCATATTGAAGGCTGGGGATTTAAGATCCCAATATATTGAACAAATTGGAGTACCCTGTAAAGGTGATTCTCTCATAGGATTACTGCCTCCTTGTACTGTGATCACATATATATGTGTCTTGTTTTATTATTGTATCCCTTCCTATTATTTGATTATGCTTTGTTTATATTTTATATTTTATGTATTTTAATTTTATCTTGCTGTATTGATAAGGACAATTTGACTAATCAATAAATAAATACTATACATTTCTACTTACAGGGATTTTAAAATGTGGATGGCTAAAAATGGTCTCTTACCTATACTCTGTAGTGTTCATTATTGGCACAATAAAATAATAGCATCTTATAATGTAATTCTTTTGCCTGTATTTTCCGGCACTGGGGGAAAGAAGTTAGCATTTATGTCAGAGAGCACGTAGGAAACTTTGCTGAGTGAACAGTACAAGAACTACAAAAAGGCAAAGTTGGGAACAGAGTGTGGAGCCAGGAAATACCACCTGCCACTCTATCTAAGGTCGTCCTGTCCCCAAAGAACCTATCTGAAATTCCGTTTCTAATTTTGGACAATGAACTCTTAAGGAATGTCGTATCCAGCAGTGCTGAAAATCTAGTCTCAGCCAGGGCCTAAAATATCTTGCTAGACCGGAATCAAGGACCATTCACTCTCTACCAGGGTTTAAAATGAACCAGGTTCTAGCTTTTGTAAGGCTGGATCTTTGGAATATTCTGATCTGTATATATACTTCTTAGAACCTAAGTTAAACATGTTCAAACAGTATTTTATCGATTGATTGAAAGGGGTGTTCACATGGCATGCAAAATTTAAGGCCTATTAAAATATAACGTTGAGTTCAGATGACATGCTAGCCCCCAACAAATAAATCATATATGGCATAAGGTAATGGTCTGCTTCAAACACATATGAAAACAATGGCTGTTTCCCACAACACACTGAACCACAAACTATCCTCCCCATTTTAGCCTTATCTAGAATGTTGTATGATGGTGGTCACTACGTATAATGAGTTGATAAAGACTGCTTCCCCCTAAGATCGGCTTTTGTGAGGAGGCTATATGTTTGCAAGTGAGTTGAGTGAAGTTTTGAAGCCAAGTTTTTTTTTCTCCCCCAAAAGCACTGATTTGAGGTAATCAAAATGGCCGCCTTCTTTCAAACACAAGGATGGTTGACGTTGTGAACCGCAGTAGAATGAATGCAGAAAATCATACTGGCTGAGTTGACATGTTCTATGGGCTTCTACAGAGAGGAGGAATTGACACACTAGTCATGATGTCAGTTGGCAATTATGACATGTTGTGTATCCTCTATGACTATGGACAATCATATGGGGGAGCAAATTATGTCAAATGCACCATGTCACTGTGGCTTGGACCAGATGCCAAGACTAATGTTTACATAAAAGGAAAAAAGGTTTAAATTTGAGATAGAGCATCTTATATGTTGTCATCCGAATTCTGGAACACTCTCCCCAGGCGCCACAGCAGAAAAGGCACATCTCCTGGTCCCTGCCAGCCAACATTCCTTGGCTGACAGGACCTAGAGCATGCCCATCCTGCCAGACCGGACTGGTTGTTATATTTTGACACCAGATAAAATTGATTCTGGTTTCCAGGGCTTTTACAATTATATCTAAGGCTCTTTCTTAATTTTTTTTTCAACAATTTTATTTTGCTTCTGTCACCTCTGTTGATCTTGTGTGTTCTTTTTCCTGCATATTGTGGATGAAGTTTAATTGTCTTGCAGGCACTGTGAGCTGCCTCAGAGCTGATGGCAGCAGAAAGTTTGTTGAGCATTCAGTAAATAAGTGCCATTTGCAATTCAGCATTGGTAGCTTTTTTTTAAGTGTCAGATAATGATATTGGAGTCTCTGTTGTCACTGAAACAGAATGGAGTCTTAAGCATCTTTAAATTCATTGAGGCCACTATGAATTAACCTTCACAATTAGATATTCAGCTAATGACTAGATTTGAATGGAACAATAAACTAGGCTTTTTAATACATAAAAAAGCCTCAATTACATCAGATCATGTCTGTGGTGGAAAAAGGTGATTCTGAACTAAATAGAAGTATGCATTCTGTGGAAAAAGAAGACAAAGAAAAGGATTTCCCTCCCTCTCACCCTCTTTCTTAAAATGCTAGAACCAGGGTTATCCCAGGAAACTGACCGGATCAAGGTGCAACTGGAAGTTCTTCACATAGTGCTTAAACTCACCTAGACTCACCTAGACAGGATGTAGGGATTGTTAACAATGGGAAATGTTTAAAGGGCATTATTTGTGGAAGACACGGCTATTTGTGTTTAATAAGCACAATGGTTATCTAGTAGTACAGCTTCTGTGGCAATTTCTGTAATGGTATGTGGGAATGACCTTGGGAGACCCGGCCCAGAGATGCTGCCTAGGGAACCATCAGATAAGAGACAGCATAGCCTGCAGCTGAATGATGGAGAGGGCAAGAGGCTCAGAAGAGACTGTCCCTAATTTCTCTGGGGTAAAGGAGATGGCTGGAGAACTGTATTTAACAGACTTGCAAGATTCTGTTAATGTAGCCTTACAATAAAGTAGAATTAGCTCGTCTGATTGCGTTTCCTGTCTGGTCTACCTGGGAAGGCTGACAATCTCCCTCTGAATACTAGTTATCTGTACAAGTTTGTGCAGATTGATGCTCTTTTCTCAGGTTCCCAGTAAAGGACCAGACCAAAACGCTGCATGAAACAGAATTGTTGCCTGATGCAGCCCATCTTTCCTTCTGTTCTCTTTTAACATGGCCACAAGGAGGAGATTGGAAATGTCCATTTTTTTAAAAAATCACCTCACTATAGATGTGACAGTTTTAGCTGTAGTTTTAATGAAACAAGACAACTTCTTACCGTGGTTTACAAAAGGAGATTGTTTCCATTGGCTGTAGTTAAAATTAATGAGAGTTTCAGGTTTCAAAGATAACATTGAACTGAAACTGGTTCACTGAAAATAGACATGGAAATATGACATCTAAGACATGTCCACACCAGAAGAGGAGACAAAGCAGTCCTTGTAATGATAAACCAATGTAATGTCAGAATGCAATCAGCAATTGGATCTATTGACTGTACCTCACCTTCCTTGTGTTGGTCTATGACCATAGTAAAGATTTGATTTGAGCTATTGGATTCAAACATTATGCTGAACCATAACGTGGTTTACTTGATTTGGGGTTAGCATGATGCATGAGCACATCCAATTACAGCTTCATGCTATGTTCAAGCCAGGCCATTGTGGCTTGTTCAACAAACTAGGGTTTAAAATCCTGGCTTAGCACAGTGTGCAAACTCATTAATGGCATAGTGACACATTGCACTCACTTGTTTAACTAGCTTAACTAATTTCCTGCAGCCACATGCCATGCTGAGCCACAAATAAGCAAATCCCATTTTGACTTAGTCTCATGTGTGAACCCAGCCCAGGAGATACTAGCCCCTGATACTGCTTGAGTATTTTGTTCATCAAAACGCTTGTCCTCAGATTTGAGCCCTTGAACTAGGCTATATTTCCAGATGGCCCTTCAAACTTCCATGCAGTGCAGCACAGAATGAACTTTGTACAAGCAGGACATCTAAAGTCTAGGCCAGTGTTCCCCAGTGCTGGTTGGGGAATTCTGGGAGTAGAAATCTACACACCCTTAAAGTTGCTAAGGTTGAGAAACACCAGTCTAGGCTTATATCAGATGCTGGATTCTGCTGTAGAAAGTTGGAAGGTGAGCTAAGCCGGTGTAGCATGCACCTACATTAGACAGAAGAAGAAGAGAGGCTTAGGCAAACAATGATGCATCACCAAAGATAACTAGATTGTTGCTTTGATGTGCCAGTAGTTATTGGAATGGTAAAAGCTGAAAAGGAGTGGTGAGCCATTGCTTGGATTTTTGTAATGGCTTTGTCACAGACTTCCTCTGTAGCTTGAGGCAAGTTGTTTGACTGCTTCATGCTTCAGTTTTGCTCTGCGTACAATACAATTAATAATACTTTAACACCTACCTCACATGGGGTGTAATGAGACCTAATGAGACCTTGTAACATGCTTTACAATCCCAAGATGAAAGGGGATGGAACCGGGCAGGTTGTCATTACAGAAGGATAGGCAAATGAGGTAGCCTGGTGGAACAACACCAAATGCCTCAGTGTGAGCTGTTTAACACAACCCACAGTGACACCTGCTGGGAATTAGTCTGTCAGTCTGCCTCCACCCTAGAATGAAACAAACAAAGAATGAATGGGTCATGGCATAGGGTGGGGTGGGAATGGAAGCGTTCATTTGTATGTATTTGGCTTGTTCTGGATTGGAGCACTTCTCAAACTTCATTTTCCCAAACGGAAATTGAGATCTCTTTTTTTCACCGAAGCAGGGGTCCGGCTTTTAAAAACAGGAACCCTAAAGCATGGAGAACCTGGTTATGGGTTCTCAGCTTTTGCACATGGACTGGATGAGTAGGAGGACTGTCACATTTTCTTGAAGGCCTCGCTTGCGGGCAGATCTATGAAATGCCAGCAAAGAACACCCAGAACAAGAGCAGCTGAGTCAGCAGATTCTTCAATAACACTATCAGATGGAGCACCTTCATTCCATGGAAGGAGTTCTGGGGTTTTACTCTCCCTACCCATCTTGGATTGATCAGCCATTTGGCATCCCTATCTCTTTCTGTGGGGGAGGCCACCTCACAGTTACCAAGCCCGACGAGGTGTATCGCTTCTGCTCAGACAAATCGCAAGGAGATCGAAATGGTCTCTAAACCTACTGGCTGGATCTAGATAGCATCTCCTTAGTGGCAAGAAGGACTTAAGCAATCAGAACAAAAAACAGCCCCCCACACACACATTTCCACACTGAAGAGAAGAGATAAAGACACCAGTGATGTGTAGGCTGTCTTGAAAGTCGGGGGAGATACCTCAGGAACCATAGGAGAGAGGCCTTCTGATCATCTCGTCCAGGCAGAATGGCATTCTGGGCACTGTCTGGACAGGTTGGCTCTTAGAGGATAAAGGGGAATAGGTGGGATTCTGGACATGATAAGGCACATGAGCTGACTCACAGAGCCAGTCTGCTGGTGGGGGTGAGTTCTGAGGATGGACCAGAGAGATCTGGAGTTGCCTCACTGCATAAGGTAGAACTAGATGGGGAAAGTGTGTCTCAGATAGAGAGATGTGTAGTAGAGATTGCCTTGGTTTCAGAGTTTTTCCCTGCCAATCTCACATTTGTGTGGGTACTCGTGTGGGTTTTCAGCAGGAGCATTCATGGGGAGGGGACCAAAAAGTCATGATGCCACCACCATGCCATCAAAGCCCTGCCCCTTCACATTAAAATGGGTGGGACTTTGATCTTGAGGTTGGGGTTACTATCTTGACTTTTTTGACTCCCCCTGCAAACTCCCCTGCATTGTTCAGCTGATGTGTGGGAGAGAACTTCCAGACTCTGGGGAAGGAAGGTGGGACAGGAAAATATAAAGATCACTTAGCTTGCAATAATCTTATAACGCTGAACAGACCAGCTCTTCACCTTCTCATTACTAAGTCAAATATTATTTACACATAGCAAGGTACATCTAGATAACTGCTCCTGGGGTGTGAAAATTTCAGGTATATTTCACAGATAAATGTATGTAAAGAAAAAGTGTATATAGTAGAAGTGTTATGCTGCTTAAAATAATATTTTGTAATTTCTCTTTAAAGGCCTAACACTGAGGTTAGGAAAACTTGTGACTTCTCAAACTGGATCCTGGAGCCTGTTTCAACTCTACTATCAAACCTGGAAGGGGGAAACTGACAGAAACAGCAGTATACTGTTTCGGCATTTGGTGCCAGTCTGCTTCTGGGTCCAATTCAAGGTGTTGGTTATCACCTATAAAGCCCTACATGGCATGGGTCCAGGTTACCTGAGGGACCGCCTCACCCTCATTACATTGACCCGTCCCACCTGGTCAGGCAGAGAGGGCATGCTAAGGACCCCGTCCATGAGAGATTGTCGATTGGCAGGGTCCAGGAGGAAGGCCTTCTCTGCTGTGGCCCCCGCCCTCTGAAATAAATTCCTGCCGGAGGTGAGGCAGGCCCCCACGCTCCTGGCCTTCAGAAAGGGAGTTAAGACCTGGCTATGCCACCTCACTAGGGGCGAGAGGGGGGATAGTTAATCATGGGGGTGGCTGCTACCTTGATGTGGCCAGAAAATTTTACTAAGACCGTCTTGGATTTTATACTCTGTATTTTATACTTTATACTTTATATTTTTATATTTATGTATATTTATATTTTATAATGAATCTGTTACCACCCAGAGTCAGTGCAACATGAGATGGGCAGTGAAGAAATATGATAGATAGATAGATAGATAGATAGATAGATAGATAGATAGATAGATAAGCAAGCCTAAAATAGGCTTATACGTTGCTTTGAATTAAGCAATATATAAGCCTATATATTACTTTGAATTAAGCAATATATAAGCCTTTTACTGCATTTTAAAAGCTGCTCAGTTCTTAAGTAGAAAAGCAGGGTGCAAATTTTCCCTAAACAAAGAATTCCCTAAACCAGGGAAAAATACCCCCAAATCCTGGCCCCACTGATGCAAATGACATACAAATGACAAAAACCCATTTATTGGTGCCTCCCTCCATCAGTGCCTCAGACACATACCCCGAAGCCTCACTCCATCCAAAACTATTAAATAGGCCCTCCAGTAACCCCAAAGATCACTCCTCTGTGATGTAAATGGAGAATACTATAGTGCAGTGTTTCTCAATCAGCATGGGGAATTCTGGGAGCTGAAGTCCACACATCGTCAAGTTGCCAAGGTTGAGAAACACTGCTGTAGTGGGTTGTATTTTAACTATTCCCAGGCTGTGTGGCTTACTTAATGTGCGTGTGATGGCTGCATTGTTGTTTATTTGTTTAGTTGCTTCCGACTCTTCGTGACTTCATGGACCAGCCCACGCCAGAGCTTCCTGTCGGTCGTCAACACCCCCAGCTCCCCCAGGGACGAGTCCATCACCTCTAGAATATCATCCATCCATCTTGCCCTTGGTTGGCCCCTCTTCCTTTTGCCTTCCACTCTCCCCAGCATCAGCATCTTCTCCAGGCTGCATCCATGCCTGATAATTGGAAAAAAGTTGTTATTGCCCTGCTGTGGAGAGGAAAACCTACAGGGGAATGAGTTGGTTCAGCATTCCTACAAATATGTTTAGAATTTTGATTGAGAGGGTTCAGGAGGTGATAATGAGCAAAATTTGGGTAGTGCCAGGCAGCTTTATGAGAACCCAAATGATTTACAGCAAATATTAGGTAGAATGTATGATGCAACAAGGAGCATGGGTCTGAAAACTGATGTATCAAGGACCAAGGTGATTGTTTCTGATGGAAATTGGAATGAATGTTTGCTAGCTACACATATATAGCAAAAAAGTTCAACAAGAAACTGAATTGGTGTGTCTTGGCGGAATATTTGCTAAAGATGCAGAAATGGAGCAGGTTTAAGAGGTGCACATGAAGGCTGAAAAGGAGTGGGTAGTGAAGAATGCATGTTTGTCAAAAGTATCAAAATGGCTCTGCTTCTGCTCACTTTGTTATATGGGTTTGATATGTCAGGAGAAACATAAAAAGTAAGGGCATAAAGTTAGAATGGTGGAGTGAATGAATGTGGAGAGAATCCAAAGTGAGAGACTGCCGTAGTACAGAAGAAGTTGTGCTGAGATGATTTGGTTAATTAATTTGGCTTACTATGGTTACTCCTTTTCTGCTTTATAACACATTGCGTACACGAAAGGGAAATAGCGTGATGTGTACGCATATGTTCCTAGGGCCCAATGCAATACATTCTGCTACCTGGAGCAAAGGGCAAGATGGTGCCTTCCCCATGCCTTGACTAGATGGCCAAATGAATGCTTTTTTCAACACTAGTAGTAAGACAGCATCCTCCACCCTATTTTGAGGCAGAAGGTGAGTGTAGTAGCTGCAAAGCAGGCAGCTTAGTGGACCCGGCTCTGTCTCTAGTCATGGTTGGTTGCTCCCCATCTCTCAGCATCTGCCCAGGCTGGCTGGGGAACTCTGGGAGCTGAAGTCCACACATCATACAGTTTCCAAGGTTGAGAAACACTACTCTAACCTCTTCCACATGTTGTTGTTGTTATTATTTTCAAATTTCTATCACCTCCCATCTCTCCCAAAAAGGGGACTCTGGGCGGTTTGTTGCTCCCCCTGTGTCTCAAATGTGCTCTAGGGCTTGGAAGGAACTTAAGAAGCTGAGCCAAAACTCTGGGCTCAGTTGCTGCTCCAGAGGAAACGCTGCTTCAAAGTTATGCAAGGTTTTCTCTGGAGTTGCAGAGTGACCAACTTCTTGGGACTTTGATTGTTCCTGTAGGCAAGGTGGTATGGCACCATCTACTTGGTCTTCCCTGTTGCTCCAAGAATAGCTTTGTTTTCCCCCTAAAGAGTGGCAGGGTATGAGGGAAGAACAAGGGTGGAATCAGAGTGCCAGCTGGTGTGTATTCTCTGTGCCTCCAATTGGCCAGCTGGAGGGATCAATGACCAGCTCTTTAGCAGCAGTGGGGACACTGGCATGGTGGCAGGGACATGTTGCAAAGAATAAAAGGCATGAGACTGTTGGGTGGTGGCAGCACTCCATGGCCAGTGGTAGAGCCAATAAAGGCTATACTATTTTTACCAGTTCCAGTTGCAAATTGGGGATCACCTGATGGGTAGGGTAGTAGTAGTAGCTGTATTAGTAGCAGATTTCTTATAAAAGCCATAGGAGTCATAGATTTCTTATTTTAAAAAACCCACCTCAGGGAGAAGAAGAAAAATTATTTATTACCAAGCTTTGAATACCACCCAATCACAAAGACTCCAGGGAGTTGGTGACAATGAAATCCGACAAGCATAAACATCTCAACATTCTTCACACACACCCCAATCCACAAAAATCCCATTAACTTAAAAACACATGTTGTTGTTGTTGTTGTTCCTAGCGTCTGTCCTGCTTGGTCACAAAGACTGCTTATTTTGAATTGCATTCACTGCAAAGCCACCAATGCGACAAGGGGTTTGGGCTTTCAGCCAGCTTGTCTCAGACACAGACGCTGATTTGGGCTGAGAGGGAGGTACTGGCCCACGATCACCCAGCCAGTTTCCATGCCTAAGGGAGGACTAGAACCCGGGTCTCTCTACTCCTACTCCAGCATCTTCATATTGCACCAGCTCTTTAACTTAAAAACATAATTAGGGTGAAAATCCTCAAAGAGAAAGACAGCCCATATGCCTGTCAGAACTAGTCATTTTCATGGCTTTATGAAAAACCAGCAGGGTGAGGACCAAGTGAACCTCAGGAAGTAAACTGTTCCACAGTGTTGGTGCTGCCCTTGAGAAGGACTGCTTCTGAGCCCCCATCCTCTTAAGCTCTCATGGGGTGGGCCCTTCAGTGTCCCCAAACCTCTCAGACAGCCCAAAAGGAGACCATGATTGAAAGTATCAAATGCTGCCAAGTGGTCTAAAAGAGCCAGCACTCCCTCCATCCAGGTCCATAAGTTATCCACCAGAGTGACCAATGCAATCCAGAATCTGTGCCCATGTCGGAGCCCTGACTGGGTCTAAATCCTCTGTAGCAGAAACTCAACCACTGAATCCAACATTTTCTCCAGAAAGGGAAGATTGGAGAATGGTGGAAATTGTCATAAACAGGGGGATTGAAAGATGGTGTCTTCGGGAGTGGGTGCCAGATTTCATAAACCTGACAAAATTACTCTGGATTTATTAACTAGGCTCTCAGCTTTTCTGTATACATGAAAGTATGATTTATGGAGACTTATGAAAATACAAACAACACAAAGAAAACCATGAGTAATTAGTGTCACCCAACTTTCTCCAGGCTAGTACCCTCCAGATGTTCTGGATTACATATTGGCTTGGAATTCTGGGAACTATAATCCAAGACATGAGCACATCTGGAAAGTACAGAGGAAATTTTGAAAGAGGACAATGGATGTTTCTGTAACAGCACTAAACATAGTGAAGAACCCAACAAGAGAGAATGACTCAGCTCTTTGAAAGCCTTCCAGAATAAACCAGCATATTAGTTGGCTTCTTTGTACTTGCCTTTCCAGTATAGAGACACGTATTGTATCCAGGTCTAATTAAACTTCAGCTGAAATTCTGAACCACATTTTCCACGTACCCTTTGGTTCATCTGTTCAGTATGTATTTGTTTGTTCTGTTAGCTAACACATCCAATATGCCTTTCAAATAAAGGTAAGTATTCATTTGACCCACTCCGGCCAGCCGCTTGGAATTAATAGAGATGCTTCATTCCAGATTTGCTAATAATTACCCCGGATGGCTTTCCCCCCCCCCCTTTTTATAAGAACTTTATTCAATTTCAAAATATACAGTTAAAATACAATATAGAAAATATAGCAGAGATAGATGAGCTGCTTCTTGGCAAATGGCAACAGAAGAGAATTAGACTGGTGGGGCCCAAGAAGGGCTCCTCCCCCCCTCAACAAGGTTTCTCTTCAAATTCCCAGTCTATTACATCTCTGCTCTTTTTTTCACCTGCCCAATCCCCACTTGTGTGCCTCCTACATTTCGGAATGCTTCATCTGCTATTTTCACCTGCACACATACACCTTCTAAGCCAGCCTTTCCTCACCTTTTGACCCTGGAGGAACCCTTGAAATATTTTTCAGGCCTCGGGGAACCCCCGCACATTCAGGCTCAAATCTAGGCCAGAAGTTACAACATTATTCTATTCGTTTCATGAGTAGGCCTGTAGATATGCATTAACAGTGTTCTTAAACTAAAATAAAGAATGAAACTTACCTTTTTAATGTGAAGTTGCCCCAGTTTGAAATAATTTTGTAAATAAATTGTGATCCCCAGGAAACCCCTAGTGACCTCTTGCAGAACCCTGGTTGAGAAACCCTGCTCTAGTCTTACACCACCATCCTCCCTTGTGGAGTAAGGAATCTTTTCTTTCATCCACTCTGCAGGTTTGTTGTGCTCCAAATCTAGCCTCTTAAATGTGAAAGAAGCTAGATCTGGAGCACAACCAACAGTCATGCCCAGTATTTTTTTCAGGGGACTACCAAAAGGAGGCCAGGGCAGGACCAAATTCTTGATCAGGAATTGTTCAATTCAAATTCTTCTGTCAAATGATTGAAGCTGCCTCTTCCCCTTCCCAGGGTGCAGGACCAAAAGACTTGGTCTGGGGTTCAACCACAGCAGCACTTGTTCCCACCATTCACCCCACTCCCACATTTGCATGTGCCGTCTGGGGCACAGAATGACAGCCTGTGCCTTAAGAGTGTGGAAAGGCTAAGGAAGGTGGTCAGAGTCGCTAGCCGAGATTTAGTTACGTATCAGAGATGACAGAACAACTTGGGAAGACAGTCATTCGGAAGAGATAATGCTTGTCAACCAAATATTATTGTAAGATGCATGATTGTGATTTGCAGCCTTACAGTCTTGGAAGTTATGTAGACCTAGCTACTGTATATGCTTATGGAATATATATGATTGGATGTCCAGTTGATAAACCCTTAAAATAGTCATGTCCCAATGACCCTAAAAGTTTGATGACATGCCTGGCTCTTATTTATTTGTTTTGGGAAGACTGGGATTATACAGTGGACTATGACAGTATCTGGGTCCCTCAACATACAGTATTCAATAATATTGTGCTAAGCCATAAACCGTATTTTACATGGCTGAGTTAATGCACCATTAACCATGAGAAGAGGTAGCACAGCCTGTGATTATATATTTTTCTCTGACTACATTAAAAATGAATTTCTGAATCTGTGTGATTCTTGCTTCTTTAGCTTGCCTATTACATGTGGTTTGACAATGTGCTAAGTTAAAGCCAATCAAACTACATTATAGTTTTATAATGTATTTTATAAACCATAATTTATAGCTTAGTATTGGATTTCCGGTGGGGATATGGCGGACTGAACAGCTGTGACCATGGACTCAGTGGGCAGAACTGACAACGCGTCAGTTTTTTCGGGCTCAGGCAGGTTTTTCCTGAAGCCCAGGAGTGTTTTTCCAGAAAAAGGAAAACACCTGGAATCACCCCATCTGTTCTCCAGATGGCTGCTTGCAGCCAGAAGATCGCAAACAGCATTCATGCTCAACTGGTAAGAGCTAGCCAGGAGGTTGAGATGTCACCATTTCCAAGCCATGCTGTAGCCTTAAAGGGACACTAAGACTGGCCACCCCATTTCTAAATCACCCAATTTATACTTCTTTTAAGTATACGTACCCTAAGAGAGGCTTTCTACAGCAAGGAGAAGTGGGTTCTCTTGGTGCTTATTGTTATTTTTGGGATCAATTTTTTTAAAAAATCTTTTTAAGTTTTGGACTTTGCTTTCCATCCAAATATTAAGGAGGATTGAGAGTAAATAATTGTCTCCCTGTTATTATCTTTGCACTAAATTTGAAGATATTAGCATTTTCCTACACGTTGAATCAGCTGTTTTGAACTTTCAGTTTTCTGCTTCTACTCTCCCTGGGGAACTGTCTGCATATCTCACTTTCACTTGTGTCAACCCATTTTGGAATCCTTTCATGTCTTCAACTTTCACTGGTTAAGCTCCTAGGGGGTGCCATTATCTACTTCTTGAGACATGGAGGATTTTAAACAGACTTTCTCTGACATCCACTGAGATTTTAAACAAATTCTTTCTGATTCCTACCAAGTTTTTATGCAAGGCATTCAGAACGTTGTGGAAAATATGAGGTCTAAAATGTGTCATCTGGTTGGGGATGTCATGGATGAAACTGAGGAATTTAACAATGACAGAAAGGTCTCTTCTAAGAGTGAGACCGGGACTTCTGTTGAAATGCTGGATGAAGATTGGATAGTTGAGTTGAAGGAATTAAAGGGAGAGATCACATTGCAAGCCATAAGTGAAATTGATCTTCTGATGAAATGCCATGGAGAAGACAGGGTTATTATGTATGGGAGGTCTCCTGAAGAGAAGTTGGAGTTTTTGAGAGGGGTGTTTGGGCTGTTCGATTTTTTTTTTTTTTTAAATGCTCTGTGTGCATTGTGGGGATATATAAATGCTCTGGTTTATTTTGAAGTGGGTTAAGGGTTTAAGAATATTTACCTAGATTGCTTTTAGGGTTTGGCTGATTTCATTTTTCTTAACGATTTGGATTAAGATTATTAAGGTATAATAAAAAATAATAAATGTCTGGTTTTAGGTTTAATATGATTAAGATTATTAAAATTGTTGTATTATCAAGTACAATGGCAGACAATGTATATGTTTTTTAGTTTGATCTTTAGACAGGAATGTATAGAATAGTAGTTGTAGAAAGGAAATAATTAAATAAATGTCATTGGGGGGGAGTTGATTAGGAGGTCTATATATACTGTATATATTTTTTCTTTTAAAATGAGGGGAGGGAGCAACTGTATTTAGTGATTTCTATTGATTTATTTATCAAATTTTATCACTGCCCATCTCCCCCACAAAGGAGGGACTCTGGGCGGTTCACAATAAAAAAATTGTAACGATTTTTATAATGTGCCAATGGAAGGATTTATAGAAATTAGGTGATTTTGGTTTAATATAAAGTAAGGGATTGCTTATGGAAAATTGTTGTATATCCTTGCTGCTAAAAGTCAAAAGTTACCTCTTTTTGTAATTCTGAAAAAATTTCTCTTGTGTTTCTACACTTTTTTAGTTTTTTCTTTTTCTTTGTGGTTTTTTTTTCTGTAGCTTTTATCTTTGCTTGAAACTTAATAAAATTCTTATAAAAATTTTACAGGTTAGTATTATGTTGGAGTCAGGCCATTGTGATTGATTGACTTTCTACCAAGTGTTCGTCTGCAGTGCAGTTCTTGACTGCTTGTCCCTTTATTGTGGAACAGGCCACTGTAGCTTACCTAAAAAAACCACGAGGAAAAAGGCCACATTGTACTAAGCCACAATGTGGTTCATTTGGTCTTGGCACTGTGTGATGTGTGAATCTATCCAATTGTGTCTTACTCAAACCATGATTTATCAAGCTACATAACCCAGGCTGAACTAGGTGGACCAACAATGTGATTCAGTATAAAGCAGGGTTTTTGAAGTTATTTGTTGCATTTAGACAGCCTTACCTCCAAAACCTCAAAGTAAACCTACTTTGTGGAGAGCTCCCTGCATTTTACTCCCACAACAGCAATCCTGTGAAGTTGTTTGGGCTCTGAGAGTGACTGACCCAAAGCCACCCAGCCAGTGAGTTTCCATGGCTGAGGAGACTTGAGCTGAGAGGAGACTTGAGCTCTCCAGTCCTAGCCCAACTCCATAACTTCATGCGCTGTTTACCAATGTAACCACAGACTTCCTGTTGCTCTCTACCATCACTGTTGGGGGGAGAGGATTATTGTCAACAGCTAACTAGGCCAGTATAGGAGGGAGGTTCCACCTGGGGCATACATGCTCTGTAAACCAATGCCCTTGGGGGTTAACCTCATTCCTAGTCTCTGCCTGAATTGCAGATATCAGAATAAGCTTCGGAGTGGGTGTGTGCTCCTTTGCGGGATGAGGTTTTAGGGGAGGAGAATCAGGTCTTCTTCCAAGCATTTCTTAGGCTTTGTCAAAGGTGGAACAGATGCAGTGTTTGCTCATCAAGGTAAGTTACCCATCAGGTTTGTTCAGAAATTTCCTGCTCTGCTTGTGTCTTTTTCAGAGTGTCTTGAGTTGTTTTCCAGACTACTCATTTCCTACTTGCTCTTTGTGGCTAATTGAGTCTTGCCCAGGGTTCATTAGGCTTGAGAGGAACATGGTGGAACAGAGATCCTTTGACTTGGGTTAAGTCTTTGTGGAACCTGTCATTAATAAATGAAGGCTCTCCTCCTGGCTCCAGGCTTCATTCAGGCCAATGGCCTCAGCTGTTCTCTATCATTCCTCCTGAAATGTGTGCCTGCTGGCCATTTGGGGTTTGCCTGGTGAAAAAGGTGAATGCCATGCCAAAACCTTATTCTGCATTTTGGGGGACCATTCTCTTTCTGTTTGATGGCAAAGAAATTGCTTCCATTTTTTTTTTTAGTGAATTAAAAATATGGGTAAAATTCTCATGAGCTCTGGCATTTCCCTTACTTACAGAATAGCCAAAAAGAACAGGGTAGGTCCTCACTTTCATTCCACAGTTATCTTTCCAGCAGTCTCCTTGGCTGCTCATGTGTCTAATGCAGGGTTTCTCAACCTTGGCAACTTTAAGGTGTATGGACTTCAACTCCAGAATTCTGGGCGTTGAAGTTCATACATCTTAAAGCTGCCAAGGTTGAGAAACCCTGGTCTAATGAAACCTCAGAAGCAAAAATCATGAGGGAACGGCTGCCATGAAACTTTTTCCAATCATGGAAGCAGGGTAGCTTTGCAGGAGTCTGCAAAGCGATAGACATAAATGCCACAAAGAATGACAACAGCACCAGCACCCTCAACGTTACAGCAATTATAGAAGCTCAGAAAGGCCACCCAAAGAAGTTGGAAAGAAATTTAAAAGCACTCAGAGAAGGAGATCGAAAAAGCAATCTTTCATCAGAGGGAAAGAAAACTTTGAGGAAGTTGGAAGGAAATCAGCACAATGTTAGAAGGTATCCTATTTATTTATGCTTGATTTCCTTTAATTAACAAGTATATCCTGTTAGCCTGGGCAACAATAAGAATTCCTGGTACTAAAGGAACATTGTATTCTAAATGTTTATTAAAAAAAAACCCATCAACAGTGGAAGCAAAATTTATCCAGCAAAGCGAGGGAACCCATAATTTTGTACAACTTTCCAATTCTCTTGAGGTGGCCAAGGTTTTCAGGCCAAGGGTTTTTAGCAGAAGAAGGTAATTGCTTTTCTAGGCAGACAGTTTCAGAGGGAGATAGGAGTGTCCAAGGGAGGGGGGTCAAAAAAGTCAAGTTAGTGGCCACAACCATGTATCAAAACTCCACCTCTTTTTTCTGTGTGGTTGTGGCACCATCTTGACTTTTTTGTTCCCACTTCAGAGACCCCTGGAGGGAGGGTAGTGCAATGGAAAAAGCTACCAGATGTAGGCAGCGTCCCGTGCATAGACATCAGTGCACTTAGGAATGCTTCCAGCGTCATCCACTATTGCCATCCATGTTCTGCTTGTGGTTGATTCTTTTTGCAGATTCTTATAGTGCAAAATATTAAATACAGAATTGCAGTTCTGCAAATCCACTAATCTGCAACATCATTCTTTTTTTTCCAGAATGCCTTTGGATCCCACACAAACACTTCAAAACAATAAAAGTGGCCAGAGGCTGGAAACCAACAGTACATCAGAAATGTAAGGTTGGAGTGACAGAGTATTTGGGTGGGGGGGTTGAGTGTGGGCTAGGGGAGTTTGGTAGCTGACCACACCATGGTGATTTGTTTTGAATGGACACCCCCCCCCCACCTCTCATGGCAACTGATCAGCAAGTCGGTGATGAAATGTTCCATTAGAGCCACTTGCCTGAAGAGGTTGTCTTCCTGTGGTTTGGCTCCTTACCACTTGTGACCTCACTTCAGATGACAAAGGCACTTGGGATAAAAATGCCAAAACCATGCATGAAACAATGTGCCTCTTGAGGTATCAATGGATAGAAGAAACTCTCTTCTTGACATCTGCTTATATAAGAGGCTCTGGCATGACCCCCAGGTTGGCAGTTAATCAACTATAGAAACAAGACTGCATCAAATATAAAGAAATAGTCTCTCAGGAACAAATAACAGTCGACATCTTAGTTGATCCTCTGGTTTGAGTACCTGCCAAGAGAAATAGGCTTCAGAAAGCTTCATTTGCCAACTGGCATTCAAACAGCTGGTTTGGAAGGTTGTTTGAACCACCACTCCATGACAAGGCCCACATGGACTCCATGATCAGGCCTGCATGGGCTGGCATGTCAAGAATGTGGTCGGTCAGCAAAATAACCAACAATCAACTTTTGATTTGCATAGATCAGGTAGCTCAAGAGGGAAAATAAGGTCAAGATTAACTAGCACTACCAGTTTCAATAGTTTTTATTGCAGGTCAGTTGACCTTGGCAAAGCCAGTAACACACACTGGTCTTAGAACTGCTTGTCTCCAGGCTGGGTAGGATAAGAGACATTAATGGTAGAAGCGACATGTATCAGTTGGTTTAGAAAGCTATTTATTTCTACAGAACCTTTGGAACCAAGAATGGTAATGTCATTTGGTCATTATTTAGCACAGCCTCCCCCAGTCTAGTGTTTTCAGATGAGTGTTGCATTAAAGCTCTCTTGAACTACCTGGCATCAGATGGAATAGTGCAGCAGATTGATGATGATCAACTCATATGGCCATGGTAATCGGGAATTATTGTGGGGATGATTCGATTGAAATTTCACACTGAGCCAAAACAAAGATAAAAACATCATGATTTAGCACAGTACTGTATGTATATCCAGTCACAGTTATCACTAGGTTGGCACATTGTGCTAAATTACAGCATGGTTTATTTGGCTTCGGCTTAGCATGCTGTGTGAAGCCAGGCCATTGTGGTTTATTCAATAAAGAATGGATAATACAAATCATGGCTCAGTTTGTTGTGTCCACCCAGCCATGGAGTTCTTTAAACCCTGGTTTAAGGACAATCATTATGCGTAAATACCAACAAACCATGGCTTAGTGTAATGTGTGAACTAGGCCACTCTCTGACCTAATAGTAAAAAAAAAATACTTTACAGGGTGGAAGAAGAATGGATCTTTTAGGGAAATTTAGGTTTCCTGAGCTGGAAAATTTCCAGCTTCTGACATTTAAAAGCAGGGTTATCATACCTGAGCTGGCAAGATCTAGATGGCAACAAAGTGCTAGACATCCTAGATTGTTTTGTTGCTTATAATGGCCATCTGGATTTTTGCAGCCCAGATATGTTAACCCTATTCAGATCCATAGGAGTGGGGTTCAGAATAAAGGCCTGTTTGGGCATGAATTAACCAGCTTGTTAAAGCTGTTTCTGAGATCCTGAAAGCCAGGCCCCGGTATTTCTCAGTTCTTCCAATGCCTGTTTGGGCTAAAATGGCTGAGTTTACACATTCCACCATCATGATTTATAAATACCAGTGACTAGGTTCCTACCACATGCTAAGCCAAAACCAAACAAATCACATTATCATGAGGCTCACACATCGCACAAAGCCTGTAGATTTATTCAGATTACTTCCTCTGAAATCAGCACTCTCTGGAGCTGGAAATCTAGTATCAGGGTCCTAGAATGGCATGTAAGCTGCATCAGTCTTGGAGATGGTGGGATAGAATTATTCCCTCTGATTGGTTTTAATGGGCTGGTATTCCTTAAAAAGACAAGCTTAAGAAGTGGAGGAAGAGATGCAAAAGCTTCTCCCCTCCCTTGCAGGCAACAAGATGGTCTTCAAAGTCTGGGAAGCTTCAGGTGTCAGAGCTCTCCACCCATGTAAGTAGAGTTGTCCTGTAGAAATTCCAAATATGAACTTCATTAAAAACACTGATATTGTTTTTAATGAAGTTCATATTTCATTAAAATATGTGTCAACTGTACACTGCATTTTCATTCTAGATACTGAGAATGAGACCCAACTGTTTTTGACAATAATAAGAGTGTTCAGATAATACCACTTGTTAAAAGACCAGCTTCTTGTCTTTCTGCTAATTACTCATGACAGCTATAGCAAAAGCCAATTGTTACTTGCAGTTGTTTGACCTGGAATTTATATCCTCTGTCCTGTATTGCATTGGGCAAGGGAAAAGCTGCTTGGAAGCACACTGATTGGCCAATCTCTGCTTCCCCACTCCAAGCATTATCACCAGGAAAGCTGCTGCTATCAGCAAAGGGCTTCTTCTGGATTATTTTGGACTGTAACCCCAACTACCATTAAGATTTATGGTTAAGCTACCTTATTGGTGTAAGTCTTGAGATAGCAGAAAAGGCTGTCTAGTGATCACCCAGACTTTAGCAATCAAGATGCGGTGTTTATGGATCGGTTTTCAAAGTGTTTAAAGTACAATCTTCTACATCCCTCTAAAATAGGTCTGTATTATTAGGCCCATTTTGCAGATATGAGTCCAGGTTGAAGGAGAGAACCTTATGACTGTTCCTTTCACTAAGCTGGGGATCACCTACCCCCAGTGGTAGGTCAGAAGGTTGAAGTGCTTCTTGCATGATCAACAAGGCAGCAATCCAGGAGAAAGTATCCAACTTTAACAAGTCCCAGGGGAAAATACTGCTTGAAACAGACGGGAAATTTTTCAGACTAAAAATTTTTAGACTGGAAATTACTTTTCTGCCTACACAAATCTCTTAAATGGTATAGCAGGTCACAGAAGAAAATACTGTTGAGAAAGAGCAGGCTGGAGATACTTTGATAAGCTTCCTTATTTGATGCAAGAGCTTCCATCATGCCCTACCCACATTTCATGATCCTGTGGTGGATCCCAGAGTCAAATGAAGTCAGTGATTCCATGACGTTTCTGTTGCACGCAGGATTTGTTCAGTCCTGCTTTTTTGAATGTTAAAAAAAAACTAACAAGAATTAAATGGATACACATAGCAATTCTATCAACTGCAGCATGACTGTTAATGTGGCACTAGCCATGATGTCCACTTCAAGTAGCAAATGTCTTGGGTAAACATTAACAGAGGCCTAGTAGCCAATCACAGTTCACAGTGAGATTCAATGTAATTTGCTTGACTTTGACTCTGCCAGTAATGTTCCTGTAATCTACTCATTCCCTAAATTAGCCATTTTCAGGGATGTCCATTTCAAAGTTTAAAAGATCTATGATCACCTCCCAGTAGTTATATGTACTGGCCCCTGAAATTTATTCAACAAACCAAGTATAAGAAGCATGAATCCACCCACTTAAAACTCAGACTTAAAACAATTAGAAGCAGACTGGTCTTTAGATAAGCTAAACCACCGTGCTTATTATGAGGCACTTATTTATGAGACCTGTCCCCTAAGTTCTGAGAGACCCAAGAGATGAACTGGAAGATTAAGACGGAGCTTTGCTGGAAAATATCGGAACTTAAATGAATAAACTGCAAGTTACTGGGATAGCACAAATTTCAGTCTGTAATCTTTTCAAGAACTTTCTCCAAAACAGGACAGTAATAAGAACATTGTTTATGCATTAAGAATATGGAACACCACCATCTACTGGTTGGAAATGGTGCTCATATAATTACTATATTACATTAGAGTTCCAGCAGAAACTATTGCAATTATAACTTATCCAATATATGTTTCATATGTAATCTACCTGTTGTCAAAACACTTATAGAGAAGATCCATTTAGAACATCCCATTATACCATCAAATTATAGATATGGGCAGTCACAACTTTGAATGTTGATAACATTCAGAGACATGCTGGCACTGCATTTGTACACACCCAAGATGATGAACATTTGAGTTTCATCTTCTCCCCCTTCACGGTACAACGTGATTAAGAGCATTTCATTTTTCCATCCTTAGGTTATGAGCTATCTCAGTTTCTTCATCAACAGGCAACTAGAAAAAAACAGTCTATCTCAAAATGTGAAAGTGTTTATGGATTTTCTAAACAGTTCCCCACAGATATATATACAGTGTAGAACTTCTGCATACTCTCATCTTTTATCAAAGTTGCACCAAACATAATAGATTTTTCTTTTTCTTATGCACAAGTTTCGTGAGAACCTTCCATTAGTAAATGCATTCTGGGGACTGCAAACCGCAACATGAATTTAGGAAAGTGCAGATTTTGGTGTATAATTTTATTTTGATCTGTGCAGAGGTTAAAAAATATGCCTTATCCCCATATCAGTAGCAGCAGTGCTGAAAAAAAAACCACCCTGAAGTCTATTGTGCAGAGTAGACCATACTGGACTAGAGGCATCAGTGAGTTGACTTTGTAGAAGACCACTCTGTGGGGATAAGGACCCTCTTGTCCATACACACAAACGGAGAACCATTCAAACAAAAAACAGTGTGTCTTCCATCAACTTGGATGACACTGACCCCTGATGTCAGGACATTCTAACTCAATGCCAAGTCCTTTATTTAGTAGATAGGATGAGAGTGGTAATATTTGGCAATGAGCAACTGCAAAGTTTTTTGCTACTTATATTTATAGTACAGATGGGGGACTCCATCAGTTTCAGTTCCTTGAGTTTGGTTCTTTGCAGTTTCCCAGTTTTGCCAATATGTCAAATTTGGTAATCAAGCTTAATCATATATCTGTTTAAATCCATTAAAAAAATCTGTATTATTTTGGTACATGTCTCTCCCAAAATGCACTTTCTCCCCAACAAACATTATTTTTGCACATAGCTTTCCCCAATATAATGTACTTATGAATTATTTTTCATGAATATATGCATTTTTGTAGACATGTTTCTATAAGAGATTCTAAAAACAGTTTTGTTATTAACAAAATTCAATGAACTGGGAATTTCAAATGATCACTCCATTCATGAATTGGTTGGAAATGCAGAATTATGTAAGTTCATATTCATTTCTCCATGGCTAATTTACACTGCTTCAGGAAGTGGTGTCTCCTTTAAACTTTTTAAAGCATCTAACTTTCAAAGTGAGTCTGCAAAAACACCAAATTGGAGGGAGTGAATGAGAGGTAAACACCATTATTGGGAAAATTACTATTTAATCCATGCTATACTTAAAATCCTGTGATGTAAAGGCAAAACTGAAATACTTTGGCCACATAATGAGAAGACAGGACACCCTGGAGAAGATGCTGATGCTGAGGAGAGTGGAGGGCAAAAGGAAGAGGGGCCAACCAAGGGCAAGATGGATGGATGATATTCTAGAGGTGACGGACTCGTCCCTGGGGGAGCTGGGGGTGTTGACGACCGACAGGAAGCTCTGGCGTGGGCTGGTCCATGAAATCACGAAGAGTCGGAAACGACTAAACGAATAAACAACAAGATACTTAAAATCCTGTGATGGAAAATGGGCAGTGAAGTGGGGAGTGGGGAATTATTCAGGTGAGTGACCCATTGTAGGTGCTTTGGCTGTCTCTCCAAAGAAGCAAAGAAGTTCCTTAAAAAGGAGAAGAGGGAAATCACCTCTATACACCTCCCCCACCCCCCACCCCTGCTCTGGACTTGATGCATTTGGCTAAGAACACTGACTTGCATATTACTTCCATGGCAACCTGCACAGGTCACTGGAAATATACACACTCGCTCTCTGACTTGTTCTCTTGGCCTTCAAGGTCACACCTGTCTACCCGGAGGCTGTTTGTAAGCAGAGCGTTACTATGCTGGTGCAGTGACATAGGACACCTGCATCACTTCTTGGCATCCTGCCCTTCCTTCTCACACATGGTTGTGCTTGCACTTAATCTGTGGGAAGCCAACAGGATTCATGAGTCACCCTGACCAGCCAAACTACTTCGCTGAAAACGTCACTTTGCGTCTGGTGCTAACCTGTGAAGGCCAATGGAGCTGATCAATTGATGAGAGTGTGCTGATAGAGTCCTCGCATGGTTTACTGTAGGTGTACAGGCACATGGGGCCTTTGACAGCCTGGGGTGTGGCCCCCTAGAAACCTCCAAAGTTGTTACCAAGATGTAATACGTCAGTTGGACAGCTAAAATTGACTTAATAAATAAATACGACAGAAGTGAGACAGTATCAGTGAGTTACCAGATTAACTGTACCTTTAATTGCACTTAAGGGAAGTGCATGTAATCCAATTAAATTCACCTTTTGGCCCGGCCCCATTTGCTGTTTAAGGAAGTGTGCCCCTGGCAAGTCACTCAAAGACCGAGGGTGACTTTCATCCTAGCTGTGTGCCCAGTTCAGCACATACTGCTGGGGTTTTTGACCACTAGTCCAGGGTATCTCCAGGGTATGGTTGAAAGTCAGGATGCCTGCCACAGTGGTGGGACTGAAGCTCCACCTGTTTGTTATATGCATCAAACATGCAACACACATAAAAAACAGGTGGAGTTTTGATCACACCATCATGGCCATAATTTGACTTTTTTAACCTCACCCTGCTGATACCCCTAAAGTGATACCTTTAGAAACGGAGGCTGCTGCTTTATTCTGAGCCCGATTGAGCCAGATTACTGGTCTCTTCACCTTGGATCTGTTTACCTCACGGGCAGGCAAATCTTTGGCCAAAAAGTGCTATATCCTGACAACATGAGCATCCATAGGATGTAATGTTATGTTGAATTAAGTTCCAAAAATGTGGAATTTGATTATTTTTGAGGAACCTTGGGTTTATGTCAGATGGGGGGCACCACTTAAAGAATTATTTTGAAAAATTGGAAATGCACTATTATTTTAGATCAATGTTTTTCAACCTTGGCAAATTTAACACGTGTGGACTTCAACTCCCAGAATTCCCCAGCGAGCCAAGGTTGAGAAACACTGTTTTAGATATTAAGGATCGGATTCAAGTCCTGTACACATCCATCCATTTTTGAAAAAGCAGTGTTTTCTACTACTGAAAAAATGACACAATGTGTTTCCCTTTGGCACAGATTTTGTGATATTTTACAGTAGTTTTATTTCTTTTTAATTGGAAATGTTTACATATTGTTTAATACGATGTACGGGTGATATGCCTCAATTGTCTGTAAGTTTTTTTCTGTTTTTCTTGTTATTGTTCATTTTTTAAACTTCTGCTTATGGCCTGTTTTTGTTGGTTTGATTAGTTAGTTGGGGTTGCATTGTTGTGTAATCTTTTAAAATAAATAAATAAATAAATAATATTCGCTCCTCCCAAAAGAGTGTGTATCTTCGAGTATGCACATATAAACCCTGGCATGTGCACCCTTCCTTATCTTAGCACATCAGGATTTAAGCCTATTTGCCAGCCTGCAGAGATCACTTGCTTTCCCTGGCAATCAGCTGGCTGGTTGACATGAGACTGAAAGATAGAAGACTGCTTAAGGAGATCACCCTTCCCAGAGTCTTCACCATTTAAATTACCTTCTGGGCAGCCACCCAACTATTGTTTGATGGCCTGTCAAACGTGACACAATTCTGCTGAGGAAGCAAGAACCTGAGAAAAGTCATTCCAAAATCCTCCGTCATTCTGACAATAAATTGTTGATGTGGTGGGGAAGGAGAAGTTCAGGCTGCTAACATGTTGTTCATGGATAGCTGCATAAGGGACCTTCATGCACCACCAAAGGTTGGGAGGTGACTTGCAGCTGCCCCATGCAGTGAATGGTCATGCTCCTACAGAGTTTTAACCAGGGATCTTCCCCAGTCCTACTAGGAAGTTCTGAGCTGTTTCTTTTTGCAGGTATATCTGCCAACATTATTTGGGGTGGGTTTGTTTGTTTGTTTATTTATCAAATTTCATCACCGCCCATCTCCCCCAAAAGAGGGACTCTGGGCGGTTTACAATAAAGCTAAAAAAATTTAAAATAAAAACAAGATATATGACATAACATATAAATACAAGTATAAAGTATAAAATAGCATCCAAGATGGCAATTAAAAGTTCTGATTCAGATTCATAAAGGCATGGGGACCACTTTAAGGCGCTAGCAGTACCACCTCTTCCCAGTGATTTCTACCCAATCCACTAGGTAGAATAGGACAGCACAGTCCAGGTCTCTTTAATTACAGAATGTAATCCTATGGGACCTGGGAAGAGTGCCTTTTCTGTCACAGCACTTGCCCTCTGGAACACCATACCCCTGAGATCAGATTGGCCCCAACCCTACTGGCCTTTTGTAAAATGTTGAAGACCTGGATGCACTCCAGGGCCTGGGGTTCAGGTGGCTAGATGGCCCATTGAGAAGTCTTTCTTAGTTGTACTGTTGGGTTTATCCTCAGTGACCATGTAGGTTTTTAAAAATTCTTTGCTCATTATGTATGTATGTATGTATGTATGTAAGTATGTATGTATGTATGTATGTATTGTTTTAATGTGTTGTTAGCCACTCAGAGTCACATTCACAAGATGGGTGGCCATATAAATGAATTAATTAAACAAAGAAACGTTGCTTTCTCTATCTGTAATGGTATGTGTAATGATGTGTGGGAATGACCTTGGACCCTCCCTAGTTTGTATTTTCAGACTGGCAAGATTGGTGTCAGCCTAGCGAGGTAGCCCAGACAGGAAGCACACCCAAATGAACTAATTCTACTTTATTGTAAGGTTACATTAACAGAATCTTGCAAGTCTGAAAGTACCTTTCTCTCCCATCGCCTTTACAGCCCAAGAAACTAGGGAGGTTCCCTTCTGAGTTGTTTGCCACACCCATGTTCCTTCTGTGGGCTAAGCTGCCTCTTATCCAACCGTTCCCCTGGCTGCGGTATTTCCCCTGTCTCCTGTCTCCCAAGGTCATTCCCACATTACCATTACATTATTCCACAACTATTATTGAAGCAGCATCTATTTTCCTCCACTAATCATTCCAAAGCTGCCATCCTTATGCACACCCCATGATCTGAGCAAGCATGCATTTTCTGTCCATAGAAAAGGGAGCAGTGGCATAGAGTATAATAATTGCATCAGGTGCAGTTAGAGCCACAGGATCTGGTCTGCATAAACTGAATAATCAATAGAGGGCAGAAAAGAGCTGGAGGGTATTTCTTTGCTGCCATCTAGTGGTTGGATTTGGGGAGATGAGATTTATTTATTTACTTCTTCGTACAGAACAATTTGAACCACCACAATCGGCTGAATCTCAGATAGGGTACCCCTAGATGCTGTAACCTGATTAAAAGAAAAAGAAATCCAAAATCTATAAGTAGGGTAGTATCAAAATGACACTAAAGGACATGGAAACTTTTCACTTTCATCTTCAGCAAGGAGAACTCCCCTGCAATTTAGGTGAGGAAGATGTTGCAAAAGTTAGGCCAGATGGTTTTATTAATTCCTGCCCCTCTAGAAGCATATTTGGGGATCTTGGCTCAAAATCCTTGCGGGCTCAGCTGGGCTGTTTGTGGCTGATTCTCGGGGGAGAAATTGTTTTTCTCACATTGCACAAAATAAATCTTTCTGTTTTCATCTGACCAGCTCCAGCCCTCTGTAAGGCCAGCACATTGAAATGGAAGAGCCTCTATAAACCTTTCAAATTGGAAAATATTTGAATATAGAAATGCCCAAGCATCTCGGGATGGTCTTTACTCAAGTCAGATCAGAGCTGCCAGGCGACTTGGTTAAATTTGGAAGGTTTAACCATGTTCCTTACCATGAATGAACATTTATTTGTGGTGCTCCAGAGACAGAGGACATAGCACATGTATTATTTGAATGCCCACTGTATAGTAAAAAAAAAAAGAGAGAGCACTATCTTGGGCCACACATTAGACAAATGGCCCATTGGGATCCATACATTAGAACAGTGTTTCTCAACCTTGGCCATTTTAAGATGTGTGAACTCCCAGCATGGCTGGCTGGAGAATTCTGGGAGTTGAAGTCCACACATTTTAAAATGGCCAAGGTTGAGAAACACTGCATTAGAACAATATATTTTATATGCGGTCAGAACCCCAATATTACAGCGAATACAGTCTTTTATCCTAATAAAGCCATTCAATTGGAAACTGCATATGTGGATCTGATTGGGGTAGGGGTGATACATAAATATGAATTGTATTTTCTTTTAGTTCTGCCTTTTACTCTGTTTTGTTATGTATGGCCAATTTATTTTCTTGTATTTTGCATTCTGATATGGCCTCACGGCGAATCAATAAAGTATCATTATCAGAAACCTCAAGTAGTGACTGAAGGAGGAGGGGTTCCTCGATCTGCATGTGTCCAGTTCAGTTCAGGGTTTGTTCGGTACAAGGCTGTTGCATCTCTACAAAAACTAGCCCTGGGATCCAGGCAGCCTTTCATGAAGGGAGAAGGGGTGGAATGACATTTTTCCAGCCTTGGGGATTCCAAAGGCAAGCAAACATGCTATGACCCTTAGACAGGTTGAGAGCAAACAGCCAGGGCAAGGGCTAAGAGGGGCGTTCCATTCCATCCTGTGCCTGCATCTTGTGCCCAGAAAGGGCATTGATTTCCAGCAGCCTCAGCAACTTTCCACAGGATGGAAAATTTTCGGGGTCCTTGCTCCACAAACACACCAACTCACCTTGAACTCAGCTGCCAGGGCGCATTGCTTAAGGAAACAGCAGAGTGCTGAAATCTGGGATATTGGGAAAGAGAAACTCTCATGAAGGGAGTGCTACGAGAAAGCAGCAAAGTCTGCATCAGTGAAGACCTGGTACCACCACTGTCTCATGTACTGCAGCAACCCATAGGAGCATTTTAAACCTACTTAGATCTCCCTTTATGGAACACCCTATGGTTGGAGAAAGCCAAGAAAGCACACAGGTACAGTCCTATATTTTATAAATAGATATGATTGGTTCCTAAATTCTCCTATTTTCCAGGTTTACATAATACACTGACCCATAAAGGAACCAATAGATTAGGTTTGTATTATATGCTAAGCACTCAAGACTTAATCAAGGTCTGCACCAACTGAAAGACCAGTTTGATGTAGGCACCAGGCTAGAAACTGGGAGACCGTGAGTTCTAGTCCCGCCTTAGGCATGGAGCCAAGCTAGGTGACTCTGGGCCAGTCACTTTCTCTCAGGCCTGGGAAGAAGGCAAGGGCAAGCCACTTCAGAGGAGGAGGAGGAGGAGGAGGAGGAGGAAGAACCCTAAACTTAGCATGTGCTGTGGTCTGCTGGGCCTTGCTAAACTATAGCTCCCAGCAATATCAGCCAGTATGGCCAATGGTGAGGGATGCTGGGAGTTGTAGTTCAATAATATCGGACAGTCCCAAGACATCCCATCTGTCCTATAGCAAGAGAATCTGTCTCGATCCACTATACCCCTGGCTTTCAACAACCCACACTTCTGTAGGGTACCATTAACCTGCAAAAAGAGTTTGTGTGATGTATATTGGTAACATTTGGGGATGTGAAGAACAATTGGGTGGTGGATGTGCTTTAAGGGCCAAAGGGCTGAAGGGTTTTCTTTTATTTAAGGGTTGGGGAGGAAAGTATGACTGCTGCTCTAAGTGAAAACTTGGTAATTCCTTCATAATTAAGGCAGAATCCATGAAAATGCTGCTGCAAGAATGGCTGTGCTCTCCAGATATTTTGAAATGCAATTTCCAACATTCTCAACTAACAACAGCCAAGCTGGTAAAGAAGTTTGATATTTGTTGTCCTAGCAATCTGGATGGCACCAGGATGGGGAAGGCCATGCTGTTACAAATGGTCTTGGAATAATGCAACATTACAATAACATTCTCTAGTCCAATGTTTGTCAACTTTGGCAACTTGGAGATGTGTGGACTTCAACTCCCAGAATTCCCCAGCCAGCATGGCTGGCTGGGGAATTCTGGGAGTTGAAGTCCACACATCTTCAAGTTGCCAGGGTTGACAAACATTGCTCTAGGTCCATTCAGGCATTATACGGAAGGCTAAACTCATCATATCAGCAGTCCTGCCCCTCCAGAAATCATACCTGTGATTACAAAAGGAACACCACCAAGCTGCTGAGGACCACCAATCTATTGCTTGCAAATCAGAAGAGATGGCATCATATTTCACAGCATGCCACTGCTTTGAATTCACCTATCCTTGAAGAATAATCCAGCCTTAGAAAGGGGTTCTTACAAAAGAAAAACAAAAATTAAAGAGAAATAGAAATATGTTTTTTAAAATTCTTGGCTGGATATTTTGGCCTACAATAGAAGAGATCAAATAACCATCTTGTCCAGCTTTCTAATCCAACAGTGATCAGCCACACTCAGATCACTAATCGCTTTTGTACCTCATTTTCTCCTGCCAGGCCAACTTAAACATGAGATCAGCAGCTCCGCGTGTTTAAACAAGGCACTGCCTTCACCATGTCTAAAAACAGGAGCTGTTTTTAGATAGGATACCATAGGTCAGAGGCCCTCTAACTTCTTCCCAATATTTGATCATTGACAAATAAGACCAGCTGGCCACATCCAAACTTGCTCTGAAATTAGTATAAGCTCTGTTCATAAGGTCTTTCAAAGAAGAATTTGGAAGGTGTAGGGGCTGGGGAGGCTGAATGACTTAAGTGCAACCCCACTACATGTGGGGTGGTAGCATGGAAGCAGTGGTAGGGGGTCTCAAAAGGGCTTGCCCTGAAGATTGCTCAGGAGCTGTTTGGTGAGAGAGGGAAGCATCATCATCAACAGGAGAAAGGTAGAAGTGGTGGTGGAGGAAGGGAAGATGGGGATGGCAGCATGCCCTGACGTTTAAGCTGGATGATTCCTTGGCTGAGGATTATTCAGAGCCCTCTCTCTCGAGTCTCCTTAAATCTTACGTTATTTTGAACCCAATTCAATTCAAACTGTATACCTTAGAGAAAAATAAGTATATCATGGCAGCTTATAAAGGACAAATTGTTTGCAAAAAGGAGACACATTGGGAAAAGTGCATTCAAAAATACAAACAAACCTTGGAAAGGGTGTAGATCAGTGTTTTTCAAACTTGGCAACTTTAAGATGCATGCTGGCTGGGGAATTCTGGGAGTTGAAGTTCTGGGAGTTTGAAAAAGCACTCGTGTAGATGAACAAGCACATAGTGATTTATGAGTGTGTTGATGCCATCTTTGTAAACACTGAGACTAACAGAATTTGTGGTTGGCGAAATAAGCATTTTGGTTTAAAAATGCCCTCTTTTTTACATATCAAAGTCTCTTCAGGTCGGGGAACAAAAAGTCTTGTTGGGGCACTGAATTTTAAAACTAGAGCTGGGCGTAAACAGGCTTCTGAAATTCTCCACCAAATCTGTCTGTGGGTAGAGAAATTCGGTGAATTATTTTCCCCAATTTCTTCAAGGGAAGGAGAAAGTCTCCAACCGCTTCTTAAAGCCAGGACTGTCCCCTCGCAGGGCCAGGAACATTGCTCCTGAAAAAGACCCATAGCAGGAGTCCCTTCTTGATCTGTTCCCTGGAGATGTGATTAAAGCACCAAAGCAGAGCAGGGGACTGGGCCTAGAAATGTAGGCCATGCAGGCCGAGACCTATTACTTGGCCACCTCAGCACTAAATGGCTGTGTTTGCACAATACAACCAATCCAGACTGTCAGTAACCCAGGGTAAGAATTTACTCCCATGAGCTGGTGACAGATGATGAGGGATTTCCTGCTCAAACAGAACAATCATCTTTACAGGAAGCCCAGTCCCCACAAGGATGGCTTGGAAGCTGTCGTTTCCTTTTGTTCTTTGTGGGTTTCTTTTGTACCGTCTGGGAAAAAAAGAAACAATTAATTAAAACCGAAGTCTGCAGAGACCCAACCAGAGTCACGATACCTCTGCAGAGTCAGGGAAAGCTCACCTATATCTACTCCCCGCCTCCCTGTGGTTTGCCTGTGAAAGGTATGATGTACACAGAGAAGGAGGTGCAAGAAAGGTCCTGTTTGGGCAGGGCTGCTCCAAGGTCTGTCTGCATGCTGGAAGAAAAAACAGGGCTCACCTTCTATTTATTCCCTCTCTTGCGTTTCTTGGTGCAGTTGACTAGAGCAAGTTCCCTAAACTCAAAACAAGATTCTGTATCCCACAGCTGACCCAAAGCCAGCTACTCTACTCTGCATAGGACCTTAAGCCCCTTTGTAACCCAGTTAAGCATGTTCCGGCCTGCAAGAAGATCACGCTCCACTCCCATGATTTTCATCCCAATTCTCTTCTCTTTGAAAGCACTGCCTCAAGCAAATTCTCTTTTATCAGATGGAATAAGAAGTGGTGGTATAGAAAGGCAGGAGAACTGCACTGCCTGGCACTGTTGGAAACCCTAAGCAAACCTTCAACGGCTGCTGTCCAAGTTTCCCTTTCTGATAAAGCGAAGTCCTTGGGATAAGAACTCTGATGAGAAAGTGCTGACTTACCGACTGGCAGGTTGTCCTTGTCCCACTTTTTTGACCCGAGTTCATTCCAGGCCAGGCGAGACGAGACCATTCACCCAGACAACTAGCAGCCAGCAATTGCACTGAATGAGACAGACACAAGGGTCCCTTGCATCTGCTAATGTTAATTTGAATCAGGCCAGAGGGCCAACTCTCATTTCCTTGCGAGGCTTATTAGTCTTTTTGACTTTGGTTGTATGTCTTGAGGAACAATTAGCAATTAGCAGGAAGGCAGGCCAACTCCCCTCCATGTGACAGCTATGCTCTGAGTCCTTTTCATCTCCTCCTAAGCCAGTGCTTTCTACACTCCAGTGCAGAAGGTGACCCAGGGAAACACACAGCCTATTAGCGTCTGTTTTATGACTTTCAGATCCCACCCTCAGAATGCATGGGGCCAAAAATTCAGGCCTGTTTTTGGTTTTGCAGGTGTGTGGGGGGCAGTGTTCTGGATCAAAATAGGCATCTTAAACACCAGAGCACCCCTCCCGAAATGGCCCTGGACCCTGGCCAGCGTTGGAGTGTAGCCCTTGAAGTGCCACACCAAACCCATGGCTGTGGGTTAACAGAAATGGCACATGCTGGTCCACAGTTGACAATGACTTTCTTCACTTGCTTTCCTGCCTTACCTTGAGGACCTGCACTGAACCTGAGACCAGCTACATGCAAAACCATTCCTCTCCTGCCCTTCCCCACTAGCATAGCAAACTGCCTCCAACTGGCTGTATTTCCACAACAAAGACCTTGCTGCTGTACTCTCACAACATGCAAACTTGGTTAGTTATAATTGGTAGATAACCTATGTTGTGACATAAAGGGTAAGAGTGCACCATTTTTGGTCCTATAAAACTTCTCAGTGACCTTCAGTACCACTGACCCTCTTACTGGACTCTTATGGAGGCTGGGGATTAGAAGCACTGTTCTATGTGGTTCCATTCCTACTTTGGCAGGTGGTTCCAATCATTAGTGGTGGGTGGGGGGCAATTGAGCCTGTGGGTGCTCCAATGTGGGGTATCACAGGGCTTGGCTTTCTTTCTACTACTCTAACACCTACATGAAGATATTAAATCTATATAGAAGAAGTCAGTTGTTCACTTGGGGTGAGGCATCATCAGTATGTTGATGATACTCTATTCTACATCACTGCTCCAGTCCAACCAGAAATGCTATGGAAGTCCTAGTCTGGTGTCTGGAGGCTGTGAGGATCAGGCTGGATAGAAACTAGCTTAAACGCAGTTCTAGCAAGATGGAATTACCATTGGTCAAGAAATATTCTGGTTCCACAATTGTTCCAACTTTAGCTCTGGATGGGGTTGCTCATCCCCTAAAGAAACAGGTCTGCAACTTGGGTGAACCTTGTGGCCTCATGGCTTCTGCTGGAACAACAGAATGGTAGTTTTGATCTATAAAGCCCTATATGGCTTGGCTCCAGACTACCTTGAGGTCATCTTCTCCAGGTGGAGAAGACATCTGATTTGGTCACATGCAGAGAGGGGATGCCCAGGGTCCCAACCCTACATGAATTTAAGAGGACATGGGCCCATAGGCAGCCTTTGGCAAGCTGGTAAAGACTGTCTTGTTTGAGCAAGCATTGGCTGGGGGCATGGGGGTTAGATGTTGGATCCTGGTTGTGTCAGTGCCCATTTGTATTTGGATGTGTATTTCTATTAATATACTGTTTTATACTGGTTACTTGAGGGACCACCTGTCTTCCATAGCATCTGCCTGGCTGATTTGATCTTGTAGGGTTGGCACACTTTGGATGCCTTCAATTAAACAATGTCATCCAGCAGGACCCTGGAAGTGCGCCTTCTCTGTTGCAGTACCTACCCTCTAGAATGAGGTCCCCCCCCCCCGAGATCTGCATGGTCCCCACTCTGATGATGTTTAAAAGGCCATGAGGGAGAGTGAAACCCCTTTGTTCTATCTGGTCTCTCATTCTTGCCATCTTTTGTCTTTCATTTTTTATTTCCCTTTAATTGGTTTTATTGTAATTTCTTTGTTTTGATTGTTGTGAGCTGCCCAGAGCCATTGAGAGCTAGGCAGTGTACAAGTTTGATAAATAATTGTGGGTTGTTGTTTTTTTTGTATTTTATATTTTGTATAAATTGCAAGAGCCAGTTTTGAGGTTGGTGGTATAGAGGGAGGAAGGAAATTAGCATGCTTGATCAGGTTAAGTACCATAGAAGATGGGGAAGATAATGAGTAAGGTAGGTGGATGGAATCAAAGAAATTAATTATTGGAACGACCTTGGAAGTTATTACCAGAGACAAGTCCAGATGACAAACATTTTCCTCTGCAGTCACCAGAAGTCAAGCACAACTCCAAATAATACACATAAAAATGGTTTTGTTACCCACCCTGTCACTCTATTGCTGTACTTTATACCAGCTCAGCTTGTTGATCCATTTCACTATGGGAACCAGGCAGAGGGAGGGGATTCAATTAAAGCAGCACAACCCAAGACATGATTTTTTCACTCCACCTATCTGGGAACAGGGATTGTCCTACAAAAAGGGAATTTGTGGTACTTCTCTTCCTTGCTTTGGTTATTAAAGCCAATTATCATAATTAAGGGGCATGGCATTAATATTGTCCTTGCCACTTTCAAGGCCCAAGGCCCTTCCCTGAACTACTCCTGTTTGGCTGCTTCAGGAACCAGCATAGATTTGGCTACTGAAATTACACAGGTCTGATAGGTATTCCTGGGACTGTGAAGTTAGCAAAGCTGCTGATGGTGGCCCTGGGGCTGCTTGTTAGAGGCATGGAGTTGCTGTTTACTTCCAGAGCCATTTTCCCAGAGTCTTACACCTGGCTATCCTCACAAGGTGCCCTCCTGACATGTTGGCCTCAGGTGTTATGGCCCTGAAGGACTCACCTTCTGCTGAGAAGCCACAGCCTCATCAGAAGACGAGTCCAGCAGGGCCAAAACATCAAACCCCCTTTAGGAGTATAATTTTTCCAGAAGACTGGGCATGGGGAAATCCATTGGTTGTTTACCCAAGGTTTGTTGAATAAATCACAATTGGCCAGGTTCACACAACACTCTAAAGCACAAATCATCCTTTCTAAACCATAATGGGAAGCTTTTCACCCAACATACTAAGGCACAAACAAATCATGTTATGGTCAACGTAATGTGTCAAGCTAGGTCAGGAAGGAGACTCCACAAGAAATACTGGAACTCTACTCTATTGATATGGGCTATAGTACCAAAATCCTGAAAGCCCGGCTGCATTTTCCCTTCTCTCCCTCTCATATCAAAGAGAGTCAAGGTGGAGTCCGTTTAAGTTTCTTTCTAACGCCTTCTTTCTTGCCTGGGTTTAATTCATGCTTTGTTAGCCACAGCATTCCTTCTCCAAGGTCATCTCTGTGGTTCTCTACATAGTGTGTGAATGTAGATACATACTCAGCAATTTTTACTTTAGGGCTGAATCCACACAACATGCTCAACCAGCTTAGTTTGTTACGTATGTAGAAGTTGCACTCATACAACTTGCTAAGTTTGGTTAATTGTAACCTTGGTTCATTTTTTGTCTGTGTATGTCTTACCTTTATATGTTGTGAACCCATTGGTCAGTTTAAGGTTCAATGTATTGAGGCAACCCAGAAAAAAGGGTTATTTAGTAACAAGGTTAAATGTGTTGTTTCATCCCAGCTCTGTGACGGGGTTTACATTTAACGCTAGTTAATAGTGTCATTTGTTTGGTTCTGGGTTATGATTTTTGTGAAGTCACCTGTTGCAGTTAGTAAAAACTGGTTAAGTAAGTCATGGCTTATTGTGATTTGTGTACCATGCCTGCTCATGTCCGGTCAAGTTTAAATGCATTTAAATGATGGGTGCACCCAGCCTATAGTTTAAAACACACACACACACACAACTATTTCTCAAGGTTCTTCTATAATCAAGAAAGAGAATGTAAGCAGAGACAGTTCAGATAGGAACAGATGTGTTTTAATTATTAGAACATCACATTTTATGTTGTATGAATTTGATTTTAGTATTTAGCATTTTTATTTGGTATGTGCTTATATCTAAGCAAAGTACGATTTTGTACTGTGTTTTGTAAATAGGCCTTGAACCTGATTTGTTTAATCCTAACTGCCTCCTATATCTTCAGCACACACTCTCTCTTAATTTGAACTGTGGTAAGCAAATTATGGCTCTGTTATCTTTTCTTATTGTGGTTCGAAGGCTGAGTTTGCCCAACACCCAAAACTGCGGATTAGCCAGCCACATTTTAACCAATGTCTGATTTTTCCTTATATATCAGCCTTTCTCAACCTTTTGACCCTGGAGGAACCCTTGAAATATTTTTCAGGCCTCGGGGACCTCCTGCTCATTCAGGCTCAAATATAGGCCAGAAGTTACAAAATTATTATATTCATTTCATGTATAGGCCTGTCTATACGCATTAACAGTTTTCTTAAACTAAAACTAAAGAATGAAACTTACCTCTTTAAACTTACCTCTTTTTTAATTTGGTCGCCCAAATTTGAAATAATTTCTTAAATAAATCATGATCTCCCAGGGAACACGTAGTGACCTCTCATAAAAACCCTAGGCTGCCACAGAACCGTGGCTGAGAAACCCTGATATTTATCGTCAATTGGTGATGATTAACTGATTGATTGACTGATTGATCAAATGTATATATTTGATTTACTATTTTTTTTAAATACTTAAATGCTAAGGTCATTTAAATGCTAAAGTTAAATGCTCTCATTCACTTTCTTTATGAGGACCTAACACAGGGTAGCAGAGAACCAGCTTGTTTTCTGCATTTAAAGCTTGCTAATTAAATTAATTAATTTAATTTTCTGCATTTGCCAATAAACCAAGATGTTATAAAAGTCATCCATTGTCTCTCACCCCAAGGACACTCAGCTCAGCCAGCCCTGAACCTGGAAAAACACAATCAGAAAGCAGCAGACAATGCCAACGACTCAACTGGGAGTGCTCACTCAGCAAAACAAACATTGGTGGTCCCCCTCCATATTTAGGAAGGCCGTTCCAGAAGGCAGCAGGAGGCATGCTCACATGAGGCCTGGAGTAAAGTTAACAAAAGAAAACCTTACATTAAAACTCCCCATATGTAGAAATCTTAGCCTATCCTGAGGACATTACTTACCTATGTTTCATCCTTACCTGCTAGTTTTCCATGTACATCAGTGTTTTTCAAACTTGGCAACTTTAAGATGTGTAGACTTCAACTCTCAATGACTTGGGAATTCTGCGGGTTGAAGTCCACACATCTTAAAGTTGCCAAGTTTGAAAAACACTGATATGGCACTCATCTACCTGGAGTGGTTATATTCTCTCTTTCTTAACATACAAATTGGCTCTAACACAATGCCATCTGCTGTCTTCATACTTCATCAAGTCTCTGGATGGTAATCTGGAGAAGTCTGAGTGGCACCCTGAATTAGTGACTCAATTGCTGACAGCAACCAAATCAAGCCTAAACGTAAGGTTGGGCTTAAAGTCTGTCTCGGCAGCTTTCAAAATTGGTGGCATGTGGGGCTAATGAGCAGAAGCCATGAGCTTTCTCCTTAGCTTGAACCCCTTTCCCAACAAAAGCAGGAACAGCTGGTTTATGTGTTACCATTGGTTGTTCTACCTGGGATGATGATGATGATGATGACGATTTATTTATTATTAAATTTATTATGGCTGCTCAACTGCAGTAAACTCTGGGCAGCTTACAAAATCCAAATACATAGTTAAAACTGTTAAAAACATAAAACAAAATGTGACAACCTGGACTAACAAACCACAACAATAAAAACATGATAGGGGCCCTACAAGCACATTAACCCCAGGTCTGGGAACAGAGCCAGGTCTTAAGGGCCTTCCAGATCCCTAGGAGAGTGGGTGCCATTCGTATTTCTGGTGGGATGCTGTTCCAGAAGACTGGGGCCATGACAGAGAAGACATGCTTCCTTGGTCCCACAAGATGACAACATTTAATTGAGGGGACCTGGAGTGCACGGACTCTGCCTGAACGTACCGGGTGGGCAGAAACAGGTGGAGAACAGATCAGGTTGGGGAAGTCTGTCTTACTTCAGCTGTATCATTTCCATCTCTGGAGTGTTTACTGAATAGTTACGCCTTGGTGAACTCCTGGTTCAAAGAAAGAGTCAGAGAGGAGGGCTTGTAGTTTCTATTCCTATTCCCTCCCCATTAATTATATCATAAATACTAATGATAGCATGTTCAGAGCATGCTTTCACATCACCCTAAGCCATCATGTGAATTGTTTGGGTAAAAGAAACCATGGTTTAGCATCATATAGGAATCAAGTCCCTTTTTCTGAGGATAGATTCTTATGTGACCATTCATGCACAAGAGGATAGTATATACTTTGGGAGAAATCTTGAATTTGCTGAAGTATATTAAAAAAAATAGGAGGAAAGCTAAGTGGGTAAATAAAGAGTGTCAGAAAAGCTTAATATGCCAATGAATCTTTGGTGGAAGGGATGGTGGAAAAGTGGAGATACAGAAAATTCATGTTGGATGATGATCATGGATCTTGCTTGCTGGAGGGTGACAGGAGATGTGCCACATATGTGGAAAAGATTAGGCTGGGAAAGGCTGTATCATGCCAAGCAAAGCAGTCTCACTATTGAACCTTGGCCCAAAGTTGGGTTGAAATTAATCTGTGTCACCTATTTATGGCAAGTGGCTCAGGCTGCTCTGTGCATTTACTGAGAGAAGCAGGGTGAAAATGTAGCATGGCATTTTGCCAATCGTATCTTGGTTTCTAAGCTACTAGAAGGAACTTCTCATTGTTTTGTGGTGTTTTGAGAAAGTGGTCTGTGTGGCTTCAAAGAGTTTCTGCCAGGTTTATGAAGTAATGGGTGAACTTTGGTAAGTTCTTCTCTAAAAGAGAGCAAAATTCCCCTCCAGCTACTCGTAGAGCTGACAGGATCATCATCTCATCACAGCATTGCTACAAAGGAAGAGTATCTTGGAGAACCCACAGACCCAAGATGCCAACTGTTAGCACCACAAACATGGCTCAGGACACAGATGGGCTGAGAAGCTGCTCTGTAGGATCCAAGTGCTCAAAACCCTTCTGCTCAAACAAACAAATATATCCCTTTGGCTTTCCCCTGAGTTAAAATTATTTCAATCCCCTCTTCCTGTTTATGAAGAAGTTTGTGAACTTTGCAAAGTTGTTTTAAAAAATGAACAAAAGTCACATGCCTTTTGTGCATCACAGACAAAAGATGGATTATCTTTAGACAGTTGAAGGCTCAGACAGCTCTAATGGAAGGTAAAGACTATCAGCTTGTCCTCATTTGATGCTGCAGCATCACAGAGGTATCTATCTCTTAGGACCAGTAATAGGAGAACATGAGTGCTATAGTATTGGGGTAGTCGCTATGACAACAGACAGGCAAACTGGACAAATCCTTCATCTTCAGCTCTTCCAATAGTGATTTGCAAGAATAATTAAAAGAAGGTTGCCGCCTAGCGTTCAAACAAATTATAACATCTTTGGATGTGTGTTGGAGGGGGCAGCACTAAAGTCTGACCATGCCGTATTCAGATTTATCCATAGAAGTACATTAGGTATGAGACTTATAATGGCATTATATTTTTGGATTGTACTTGGGTTGTTTTAATTTATGTAGTTCTGGTCTTGGACCATATTAAAGAAAGATGATGATGACTGACAATAGGTGGGTTCACATATCATGTTGTTAGGATTTTTAACTCTGCTTATTGAAGGCCAGGCTTGTACATGTGTCTAAGGAGCATATTTTAGAGACATCAGGTTGGGGAAGTCTGTCTTACTTCAGCTGTATCATTTCCATCTCTGGAGTGTTTACTGAATGGTTACGCCTTGGTGAACTCCTGCTTCAAAGAAAGAGTCAGAGAGGAGGGCTTGTAGTTTCTATTCCTTATTCCCTCCCCATTAATTATGTCATAAATCATAATATCATATCATATTAAAGATGTTTATAATTGCATAAGGTCCATTAAGCTCAGGGAATAAGAAATTGGTTTATCTAAGGAACCACAGGATGCTTTGCTGGAGTCAGCAGGGAGCTGTGAAGCTCATTTGGTGGTCTTGTACATCAGACAAGACAAAGCAAACCACGTTATACTTTAGTGCAATATCTGAACCCAGCCAATATGGCTGCTTAGAGATGGTTATTCCTGTAGAGCAGCTTTTCCCAACATTGTGCCTCCAGATGCTGTGGTAGTACAACCACAGCATCATCCCAACCAGCAAAGCTCACAATCAACAATAAGGGAAACTTAGTTTTCCACTTCCTGGGGACCACAAGTTTGGGAAGGTACGAAAGCCTGCTACAGAGGAACAAAGATGATGGCGTGGGGGAGGGTTCCTCATCACCATCAGGAGTTATTTGGAAAAAAGATCCAGAAAATAATCTGAAGGTTCAAGAAATGCCTATAAGACTTCCCTGAATTGATTAGATGCTAAAATTGGAGAGAGGGAGTCTGGGAACTATGTGTCAGGTACTTCTCTAAAACAGACTAAGAAGCTTAGCTGTATACATGAATTGGTGACAATCCTTTTTCTCTCAAATGTTCTCAGGCAATTCCTTAGGCAAGCAGTTCTACTCTGGGGAAGTGGGATTGCAGCCTCTCATGAATTGCCCTGAGCCTGAAGTGCAGAAAAGATGCACACTTTAATTTTTGCCATTGGCCAGGAGACTTTGGGTTACTGTATCTCTTCCCTCCCAGGAATAATACACCAAACTGTGGAGAAGGCACTTAAAACATCTTCATAACATTACCCAACCACCGTTGAAGTGATAGAGTTTGTCCTCATTATTGCCGTTTTGGCAACACAATGTATGTGATTCAAGAAGACCCTGTAAGTTGCTGATAGAAAAATGATCTTAGCCAGCCTTGACTGATCTTAAAAATTAAGCAGGATGGGCATTGGTTAGTATTTGGACCAAGGAATCACTCGGGAATTTCAGGGCAGTTGGCTAGATTGGGGACTGGGAAGTCATGACAATATCCTGGAAAAAGTGATGGCAGACTACCATAGAACTGCCAAGAAAACTGGAGTTGACCTATCAACTCATGAATATTTTACCTTTTTACAGAGATCAACCTGACTCCTTACTTCAACCAAAGAAGTGGTAACTCCCTTCACGCTCCAACACTGGCCTCCGAAGGTCTACAGAAGAACTGAGATGGCAGAAGTAGGAACATTTTTGTCCCTACCTGTTAGTCAAAGAAATGAGACTCTTTCTAGACAGGGCACCAGTAAGAGGAATATCAAGACTGGTTCTGAGTGCTTCGTAGTTTGTACAGACTTTCAGGGATTGATCCCTCCTTTTTTTTCCACCCCCAGTCCTTAATGGGTGCATTTGTCTTTTTCATTTGCCAACCTGAGAGCACAGCCTGTTAATTGATGCAAGCCACTTTGGGCAACAATAATGATAGGAAGGGGGGCGGAAAAACAGGATAAAACTGAAGGAAATTTAGTAAGAAAGTGGAGAGTGGTGAAGATTGTAGCACATGGTAAATAGCTTCTGGTCAATTTCCCCATGAAATGCATTTTTAAAAGGAAGAGGACATAGGGGCAGAGGGAAAGCAGAACTTCAAAATGTGAGTCTTTAATAGAGTAGCAGTTGCCAAGGTATAAAGCTGAAAACTTTCCCTCACAGAACTGAGGGAATGGCATAAATCCTGCCCCACCTCTGAAACCAGAGCAGAGAACAGCTAAAGCAGACGAGAAGATGATGCCTATCTTAAGCAATAATTGCTCCCTAACGTAAACTTTTCCATTTCTTCATGTAATTGGGGAAATTACTGCTCGGACACGAGACAGGGCTTTTTGCTAATCTATCTCCTCCAGGTCTCTTGAATGATTGCCTATTTTTAAAAAATGCAACAGATGTTAAAAACAGCTTTAAAAATACGGGTTACTTTGCTGCGCTGGTTTTAGACCATGACATTTCTATCAAGATTTTAAATGTACAGTATTCCAATAATTTGGGACATTCCACTGGAAAAGCAGCCCAGAGACTGTAATGGAATTGCACAAAAGGAGCCTTTTTTTGGCAGCCCCTGAAGGCTGTCCCGCCAAAATTGCTGACAATTAGCAGCAGTTTCTTGCCTTTTGGGGGTGAGAAGTGAATGGAAACAATAGGGTAAAGCTTAAAATTGGGGTATCACAGAACAAAAAACCTCCCTCAGAATTCCCCTTCAAAACCCATTTCCACATATAAGAGTGATGTGGTTCCACCTACTCTGTATCCCTCAGCCCTGTGAGGGCTGATGGGGGCGAAGCTGAAGCAAATGGTGTCAAACTGGTCCATCACAGTAACAATGCCTGAGCGCCAGTCAACCATTTCTCACTGAAAAAGGGGCAGCTGTTAGTCTACTAGGATGTAAAAGTAGGAGAAAGACACAGGATTGGAATTTTGGAATGAAGATATCTATCTCTTTTTTAACTGGCTTGAAGTCATATATGGCTTTAGTCCTACAGTTGACAGCAGCTGGTTTTATTTATTATTAAAGGCCTTTTTAGCATCTGCAATAAACCAATGCTGTCAAGAGTTGTGCCCTAGAATTTCTGCCTGCAAGCCTTCGAGTTTGAGTATTGATCTGGGGGAGGCCTGACAAGGCCCAACCAAAATGTTAATTGTGACTCTTGGCCTCCAAACACGCACATACATATACATACATACATACACGCACTGGGAAAAGTGGAAGGAAAGAGGAGGACTAGCAGCACAGCAGATGGACTGTTACAGTAGCAATGGGTGGACCATTGGAAGATCTGAAGTACCAGGCTAGGGACAGATCATAATGGGGAAAATCTACAGTAAGTGGTCGCTAAGAGTTGAGACCAACCTGATGGCACATAATCAATCCTCTGTGTGTGTGTGTGTGTGTGTGTGTGTGTATGTTGGGTTTGCACATTGTGTTAACCTAATTTTTTGTTTGCTTCTTGGTTTAACAGATTGTGTGAAGCGAGCCATTATGTTTTACAGACCATGACTAACTGCGTAAAATGCTATGAGATCCACCATAAGCAGCTATTAAAAAGCATGGAAAATAATGCATTTTGGAGCCTGAAACATTTGGGGATGTGGCCCAAACTAATACATGGCCCCACAGCCATCCCTGTTCCATCCCAAGTAGTCCTCGGTCTGAAAACAATTCCCCATCCCCAGGTTTGCACATTCCCATGTGCTTTGACAGAACCCAGGGCAAGAACTTTGGGAAAAGGGCCTGTACTTGACAACATCTGCTAGATGCTCATGGGGGAAATGTTCAAAAACTGAAGGGTGGGGAGTGAGTGAGAGAGAGATTCACCCCAAGCCATTAAAAATTAAAACATTCATTTATTAGAATATTTATGTAAAAAGACTCTTCTTTACATATTGTTTTGTACAATAGATTCATTGCTTTAAACAGCTCCTAGTGGAGGCAGTATTGTACATGAAAGCACATACAGGCTACGGAAGGCCTCCGACTCCTGCTTGGCCCGAAGCAGAGAACAGGGGCAAAGCCCAGCTTAAGTAGAGAATACAGAACGGTGGGGAGCAAGCTGGCTGGGCTCCCTTTTTGCCCCCCGCCCGCCCACCCACCCACCGGTGCTGTGCAAAGGTCTTCCTGCCCAGAGGAAGGGGCAAACGCACTGAAGGGGGGTGGGAGTAACTCGCCGTTTCGATGGGAGGATGCACAGGCGTGCAAGGAGCCCTCCCAGAGGGGCCTGGGAGGGGGCCAGACAAACAGGCAAATTGCACAACAACATTTTGCACAGGCAGACGCTGTATGGCTAAAAAGGCACAGCACAGGGGCCGAGGGAGGAAACGCCCCCTTCATGGCAGGGGGCTGGGAGAGGAACGGCTATGTTCTACTGAAAAAAAATCAGCAGGCACTAGCATGGCTCTGTAACAGGGTACGATCCTTGAAGGTTTCGATCACAGACTCAACAGTAATCCAGAGTTGGTATCTAAGTGTGCAGAACGGATACCAAGCATATACCATCTTCTTATACCCCCGCTCCCTCACCAGACATACAACGTACACACTCTACACAAACAAATCAGCAGGCAACTTGCCCCACTTTGGAATAACTGGACTGAGGGATTAAACCAGGGTAGGATGATAGCCCTGTACCTAAGAGGATTGGGGTCCTACTCCCTTTGAAGAGCTGTGCTACATCCCCCTATCCAGAGATGGTCATCATCTAGTAGAAACATTCTATTGCAACTTTTCCCAACCTAGAAACCTTCAGATGTTTTGGACCACCCCCTTCCCTCTGTATTTTGTCAGAGAGAGCATGGGTTGATACTGAGAATAGGGGGACCTGCAGTCCAAGACATCTGGTAGGCACTATGTTGGAGAAAGCAGAAATAGATATTCTTCCTCTTTTCTGGACTTTCCCACTCTCTACTTCAGGGTTTCTCAACCTTGGTAACTTTAAGATGTGTGGACTTCAACTCCCAGAATTCCCCAGTCAGCATGGTTGGCTGGGGAATTCTGGGAGTTGAAGTCCACACATCTTAAAGTTGCCAAGGTTGAGAAATCCTGCTCTACTTCTTCAGGTCTAAGCAACAGGGACCATCTAAAACCCTGAACGAGAAAGGCTATCTTTGGCTAAGGGCCACAATAAACAAGTGGCAGATTACACAGTCAAGTTCACTGTGGACCATAATCAAATGGGTTGACTATGGAAAGGGGCATTATTAAATGCTGTTCCATATAATTAAATGTCTTGCATGTTACAGGGAGAAAGCAAGGCTAGAAGACCTTTCTTTCCCAACAGACTGATGTTCTACATGCAGAACTTTTATTCTCTATGCAGTGAAGCATTCAACCATGCCACTGTCTCCACCTGCAACCTCAAGTGGTATGGGCCAGGCTGACTACCATCTCATTCAAACTTTCCATTTTAGGCTAAAATGAAACAGGAATCAAGCAAGAACCAGCATTCAACTTCTCCATCATCCTCACCGCAAAGGACTCAAAGAAGCTGTTTGCTCTGCAGGCCACTCCTTCTCTTTGTAACAGCCCACACCCTGGCAGAAATGCATGATTCCTGCCATTTCCAGGAATGTGAGCCTTGCTGTCACATACAAACGTTTGTTTATTCCTGGCTTTCAAATAACCATGGCACTATTCAAACATGATTTCTTTGGGGGAGGGGGGAGACAGAGATTGGATTCTCAGAAACCCAGGTGGTAACAGAAATGATAAGGGAAGGGCACCTTCTAGAAAGAAGATGCCCATTATGGAATAAAACTAGAGGAATGTGCTATAGACAATGAAGGCTGGATGAAGAGCCGAGCACAGGCGGCACCAAGGACCAGAAAAGGGAAGGATTTGGGGGAAGATATTCCGACAGAGATGGGTATTAGCAAAAGGAGAGAAGACCAGGTAGCATGTGATCTTCTCTGTGCCAAATATTGCTAGATGGTCAGGCCCAAACCAGTAGCCTAATATTGTTTCATGCTCTCAACTGATAAGCAGGGAAAAATTGAAGCTTTTCAGATGAGAGGGAATGTGGGTCATAAACATATTATCACTGTCCCCAAACACAGCAGGACAGTTCTTCATTGATATCCTAGCATCCTTCACGGAGTTTGTAATCTCTTCAAGAAATGATTATCCTGTGGTTAAAAACTAACAAAGTAAAAATAAACCAGCAATCCAATAGGTACAACCACATATTCATCTTTGGTCAAAACATGCTTCTGGAGTTGCATGTGGGCTGTGTGAACCCATGTTTTAACTGAGATCCTGAGGTGAAAAAGAAGATAGCTTCAGGCAAGGAGGAGGAGAAGTGGGTCAGCAGAAAGATGCACATGGGGGGGGATCCTCAACCTGGTGCCCTCCAGATGTGCTGGACGGCAACGCTATAATTCCCTTCCACGGCTGGACACATGGGAATAGCAGCCCGACACATTTGCACAGCCTTAATTGGACAGCAGCTTCTCATGCAAATGGTCGAATGAAATCTGATGAGCCAAATGGAGGGTTGGAAATCATGTGCCAGACCTCCTTACCAATATTGGTGTAAGAGCAATCTTTGGTTATGGCTAACCTGCTCATTTTTATTGAATAAAACTGAGGAGAATAAACTAAAGCTATTACAACCATAAAGTAAAGGAAACCTGTGATGCTAGATTTGGAACGCCAAAAATTTAGAATAATTATCGATGGCTAATGGGATTCAAAAAGAAGCCCACAAAAAGAAACCCATGAACCCCAAGGCTTAGAAGAGAAGATCGAGGAAACATGGCATTACCTCTGAGGATGAAAACAATGTATGGAGGCCACAAGGGTCACCTGGTTTAAAGCACCAGTGGCTCAGAAATTTTTTTTAAAAATCCTTTAGAAACATGTACCTATGCTCATCCAATGAATATGCAGGACATCATGCAGCACCATCTGATACATCTGAGCACACAAGGTTCTCAGCTCTTCTGGTGCGTTTCAAAGGTGGGGAGGGGGGAATTAAAGCAAAGATGTTTCTCTGAAGTAAACAAGGAGGAGCAGTTGCCAGTGGAGAAGACAGCAGCGGGTCACACCAGACTGCTATCCAGGAGGAGATATTCTTCTCTGGATAGGATGACTGGCATTCCCAACCCCAAATATGGAATCTGAGTTAATTCTAGACCTATGGCCTCTGGTCACAAAGTATGTTCCATATAGATGCTCTCTTCTGCCTTCTAGCAAAGTTCCCACACCAAAGAGAAAGACAGAGAGGAGAAAGACACAAGAAATAAGAGACTGGCGTAACTGGGTGTATGAGTGTGTGTATCTGCACATGAGTGCAAGGGCCTCCCCTACAGGTTAGGTTGAGTAGTGCATATCAGGGCTCACTGCCCTTTGGGGATAAAGGGCTCCCCCTCTTCAGGGTCTGGCCGAGGCCCTGGATCACTCAGACATCTCATAATCCGCTGGTTGCTGGGACTGTCGCCTGTTCCAGGAGTAAAAACGTCATCTGTGCCTGGAGAGGAAGGCTCCTTGACCCGCATTACCAGCCCCTCCTCATCTTCATCTTCCTCCGGGGAGGGTGGAAGGTGGTTCATCCCTTTCAGTGCCTCGTTCACCAAGTCAACAGACTCCGGAGACTGGGGGGATGCTGGGTCAATGGTTATAATAGGGAGGTTCTCAGAATCTGGCTTCGGGTCATAAGCGAGAGGGTCTGCAGAAGGAGGCAAAAGATAAATTGAGTTGAAGGAAAGAGCCAACCAAGTAGCAGAACCAGAGCTTTTTCTGGTCCCAGTGTACCAGGAGAATCTTCTTCCTAATTATAATGTTGTACCTACAGTCAAATGAGGTTTCATTTTTGGATGCAAACCAAAAGATATTGAGGAATTCCCATCCTTGCTGCTGTAGTTCCCATACATGTTAAAACTGTGTAAGAGTAATCATTCATGTTCTTCAGAAGAACCTTCACCTCCATAGAATCTGCAGGGAAACAATTATGTTTCCTGTTGTGGACCATTAGCTATCACTGAAATGCAACTCCCAGTAGCAATAAGCAGCATGGGCAATGGGAAGGGACCCTAGGTACTGTAGTTAAGCAACATCTGGAGAGTCACAGAGCCCTTATCCTATATGAAGCTCCATCCTTCCCTCTTGTAGTTTCTTAATTGATTTTTCAAATGTGTGGTGCTTCATTGTCAGACAAATCCTTCTATCGTTGTTTGTTTGGTTCCTTCCTTTGATGCAGCTTTTTGGCTCTTTCATATGACCCAGTGCAAAGCACACATATACAAAAGTTCTCTTTGGATACAGGCAGAAAAAGAATGTCTCATTGGAGTATTTGGAAGTAGCCAGATGTTAACTCCAAATTTGTCATGATGTAAAGTATCAACATGAGGCCATTAAAAAATGAGAAACATTGCAAACCCTTATGAGCTGAGGTAGAGTATTGGATAATGCACAGATCTGGCAGGATATTTTCCTCCACCACTTTTTGTGTATTGTAAATGTGCCTGGCCAGCTCCATCCTACAAATGCATAGATGCTGCCACATCAAAGAGAAACACATACAGTCTTGGTTTATCTCCCATAAGAATTTAAAAACATACTAAAAAAAGCTTTGCTGAATCACAAGAAACATCCATCTTGTCCAGAATTCTGACACCCAGCAGTTGATCAGTTTTGGGGTATTCACAAGCAAGGATGGAAGAGACTTGCCCTCCTCCACCCTCTCCCCTCAACATGTTACTTATGGCCATTAAGACTGGTAGGCGTTGATAGCCCAACATGTGGAACGGAGGGCAAGTGAGCATATTTGCAGTGGAAGGATAAGATGCACTGCAATTGGCTTCAGACTATGAATATTAATGGGTTGGAGTGGCAATATTTAGACCCAGTTAAGCTCTCATGACAACACAGGAAGAGCCCTGCTGGTTTAGGCCAAAGTCCCTTCTCATCCAGCCTTCTGGGACACATAAGTGTGTTTGTGAAGGTCACTGTCATGGACAGGAGGGCAGCTGTCTTCTACTGTCCCTTCCCAGCAGCCATATTTAAGGTAGCAGCTACTGAGACTAGTAGCCATTGATCAGGCTAATTTTTCATCATTTGGTTTACAGAGGGAACTGCAAGTTCTTCCATCCATAGACAGCTATGGGAAAGTAACGAACATTGCTCACCTGCAAAACTGTAGAACTTGAATTACATAAAATAAAGCAGAACTTCAGAAATTCTGCAGAACAAAGGGGCCTCAAGAACAGAGGGGGCTACGTGGGGAGCAGTAATGCTTGATTGCATTCTCATTTTAGGAAGAAAAAGTAGTAGGTCTGTATGGATGCTAGCAGGGTTTGGATCCATTATTAGCTGGGGAAGAAGAGGCAGCATATCTATCTATCTATCTATCTATCTATCTATCTATCTATCTATCTATCTATCTATCTCATTATTTATTTTCTATCCTGCCTTGGCGCTGCGGGTTAAACCGCTGAGCTGCCGATCGGAAGGTCGGCGGTTCGAAACCGCGCGGCGGGGTGAGCTCCCGTTGCTCGTCCCAGCTCCTGCACACCAAGCAGTTCGAAAACATGCAAATGTGAGTAGATTAATTGGTACCGCTTCGGCGGGAAGGTAACGGCGTTCCGTGTCGTCATGCTGGCCACATGACCCGGAAGTGTCTACGGACAACGCCGGCTCTAAGGCTTAGAAACGGGGATGAGCACCGCCCCCTAGAGTCGGACACGACTGGACTTTACGTCAAGGGAAACCTTTACCTTTACCTTTATCCTGCCTTTATTGTTTTTATAAATAACTCAAGGCGGCGAACATGGTATCTTTAAGGCATCCTGTTAAGCTTGTGCCTTGAGCTTTTATAGGTTTTATGCAAGCTAGGCTGTACCACATTTTTGTCCAGATAATGGTCATTATTTAATTTTATCCTCATTCCTAATTTATCCTTTCTCCTATTTTGCATCTTAGAATATAACTGTCCATTTGTGTTTCCTCTTTCTTGCAAAACGCTGGCAGTTAGCTAGGTGGACCAGTGAAGCTTTTCAGTATCTGTCTGGTCTGTCCCATTAGATCTGGCAGGGAGGGCATGCTATGAGTACCATCCACCAGGGACTTACACTTGGTGGGTCCCAGGAGGCAGGCCTTTTCTGCCGTGGCACCTGCTTTGTGGAACATTTTCCCCCACCCCAAAGTTAGATTAGGTCCATCCCTGCTGATGTCAAGACCTGGTTATGTCACCAGGCTTGGCGGTCCCAGGGTACCAATAACATCTTTAGATGGCTCCACTATTGATATATTCACTCTCTCCATGCCCATGGTTTGTATATCTTGCTTTTTAATATATTTCAGTTTTAATAATTATTATTTTATATTTTTATAATGATTGTATTTTCACTGTTGTTTTTATCTGATTGTTGTACGCTGCCCAGAGTCACTTCTTGTGAGATGGACAGCTATACAAATTTGATAAATAAATAAATAAAATAGGTTCTGTTCCTCAGAAAGAAGAATCGTCTTATGTATATTTCATGCAAATCATAACTATTATTATTTTTAAATTGAACACAAATGTTGCAACAGCACAATCTTGTGTGACAGAGGGGAACTGACTGCAATTCAGATATATCTTTATTGGGGGCTACCAGATCTTGGTGGAAACCTCCAGATGACCACTAGATGGCAATAAAAAGACACAGAAAGCTCTCAACTTTTTGCTACCACCTAATGCAGGGTTTCTCAGCCAGGGTGTGAGAGGTCACTAGGGGTTCCCTGGGAGATCATGATTTATTTAAAAAATTATTTCAAATCTGGGCAACTTCACATTAAAGAGGTAAGTTTTATTCTTTATTTTTAGTTTAAGAACACTGTTTGTCATGAGTACGAATAGGACACCGTTCATGCATACGGACAGGCCTACCCATGAAACAAATATAATCATTTTATAACCTCTGGCCTATATTTGAGCCTGAACGCGCAGGGGTTCCCCAAGGCCTGAAGAATATTTCAAGGGTTCCTCCAGGGTCAAAAGGTTGAGAAAGGCTGACCTAATCGAGTTTTGTAGCCTAGATCTGATAGCCCTACTCTGTCGGTTGGGGGTTTATATTTTGGAGGGCTACTGTTGGGTTTGCAAACATGCCTTGACTAAATGTTGGAACCTGTATTACAGATGTGGAAAACCCATGGTTTCCAAATGTCGCTGAACTACAGCTCCTCACCATTACCTATACTGGAGGATGGAGATAAGTAAGTTCCCTATTCTTTGCATTAAAGTAAACCAATGCGACATAAGAAATTGAGACAGAGCTGTTGGGCTCAAAGTCTGCCCCTGAATCTTTCCCCTTTGCAGACTCCTTCTCTTACCTGAACCAATGCGTGCTCTTGACATGGTTGGCGAATCTATTTTATGTGCCGGCACGGTCAGATAGTTGTTCATCTGGAATCAGAAACACACGGGCATGTGTTAAAAAGCCCCACCTTCAGGAGTCAAGCAGCATCTCATTTTTGCTCTGCTGTCTCTTGCAGTTCCTCTCCACAGATATAAAGGCTAGGAAAGGAAACTCAAAAATTGGTGGGAAAGCAATAATTTCCCTAAATTTTTCAAGTTTTCTTAACCAGCATTCCCTGAGGTAGACTGACATTTAAGACTGATATGGTCTGAAATTCAAGGAGATCTCAAAGCAGATTGGTGTACTTTGAATACAGAAACTCAACATATACACTTGTTTAAGATACCTCCATTTTGAGAAAGATCTACAAATGGGGCATTATGACATTTCTCCCACACTCAAATGGACTCTTGACTTAAAATTGTTAGCAAACTCCCAGGCCAATCAATTTTCTTTAACCAGATAAAAACAACAGGTCTGCCACTGAAAGGCTTCAAGCTAGGCTGGGCGAGCAAGATGAAGATGACAATAATGGTCAATCTAGCTCCTCAATTCCTTCACAGGTGGTTTTGTGCCCATCTGAAAGATAAGGAGCAACAGAAGTAGATGCAAAAGAATAAGTGGCCAGCCCAGAGTTCTTGCACTCCATTGTTGCAGACTATGCTTTTTGAACCCACATTCAGTTTTGAGTGCTGGGGACAGGAGGACAACAGGGATGCCACTGTAGTTTCCAAAATCTGCAAACACACTGCCCAGATTTCTGGAGCAACCTTTATCTGCAGTAGCTTCAATTCAGAGGAGGCAAGAGACCCAAATTGTGAGAGAAATTTAAAAAGTGTGTGTGTGTGTCTGTGTCTGTGTGTCAGCCTCCCAGATAGACCAGACAGGAAACATGACAAGATGAGCTAATTCTACTTTATTGTAAGGCTACATTAACAGAATCTTGCAAGTCTGAAAGTACAAATCTCCCTTCTTTCTCTGTCCGTTATTCAGCTCTGGGGCTCCCCACAATTTTATCTCATCTCTTCCCCTCGTCTCTCAAGAACATTCCCACATACCATTACAAGGTGTGTATGTATATGTATATGTATGGTTAAGGTGCTGGGCTAGAAAGCAGGAGTCCGTGAGTTCTAGTCCCGCCTTAGGCATGAAAGCGGGCTGGGTGACCTTGGGCCAGTCCCTCCCTCTCAGCCCAACCCACCTCACAGGGTTGCTGTTGTGGGGAAAATAGGGGGAAGGAGTATTAGGTATGTTCGCCGCCTTGAGTTATTTATAAAAATAATAAAGGCGGGATAAAAATTAAATAAATAAATATATGTACATGTACATGTCCATGTGTGTTTATATATATAAAAATGTGCTTCTTATGAATGACATGTTTTAATCATCACCTTTGAAAAATTTAGCTCATCAACAAAGATGGATTTTGAAGTAGGCTCAACATTTGCCACTCACTGAAGAGTAAACCCTTGTCTAGAGCCTCACAAGATCCCCTCTCCCACCCCACCCAGATTCCACCTTCCCACCCCTCCACCTTCTGTTCCAGCTGCCGAGCCTTCTGTCTTCTCAGCAACATCTGGTTCCAGGCTTCTTCATATGGGTCTGCTACCAAGGTGTGTCGATTGTATGACCGCAACTGGAATGGAATGCAACAGAGATTAGACTGACAGACGGGTTTAAAAAGTATGGTTTCTACCACAAATCTCTAGGAAAGTCAACCCAACTGACTCCAGGATTTAATTCAAAGAATTAAGAGGCAGGCAACATGCAGTCCTCCAAAACCCATCAAGCTCCCGTAGCCATCAAGGATGATAGGAAATGAATCCATTGACATTTGGGGGACTGCTGGTTGCCTATTGTGCATGTACTGTTATTAACCATTGCTCCAAGAATATCTGCCAATCCTTTCTACCCACTGACCCCAAAGTCCATCCTCATTATCTGCCTCCTAGCCCACTGGCTAACAGGTTAGCAATTTATTTATTTGTTTGTTTTTCAAATTTAGTCACCACCCATCTCACTCAAAGAGCAACTCTGGATGGTTTCCAATAAAACAAGAATAAATAATAGTTAAAATACAATAAAACAATATTCTTCAATAAAAATATAGTCCAAGATAGAGATGTTAAAGAGCAATGATCTCTCTGCCTTACTGAACTATGTTCTTGCTTGACTGTGGAAGACTTAAAGGTGGAAGGAGAAAGCACAGGAAGAGGGAATCCTGCTGCAGCTTTTTCGAATTGGCTATGAAAGGGGCCCTTGCACTCACCCTCTGCCTGGTTTTTTGCAAGTTGTTGCGCAGGATCTTTCGAATCTCTTCCTCTTTATCCTTTGACAGAGCTGGCAAAATGCGTTCCACTGGCAAAGTTTTCGGATTGATATTCCTGCAAGATGAAAAGGAGTTGGGATGGGCAGAGAGACATAAGGGGTTGCCAGGGCATGTCCCTTCCTTGGTTAAGTGCAAGTGGGAATGGCTCTAAGCAGGAGCTCCAGATTTTTTAAACAGAACCAATCATGCGAAAAGATGGGAAAAATTAAGGCAAACCTTTCCCCATTATGGGTAGTCCTCACTTAGCATCCACAATTGAGACCCGCAACTCCATCACTAAGTGCCACAGTGGCTAAGTGGAAAATCACATGACCATGACAGGCTTATGACCTCACTTCCCCTTCAGTCATCAAGCAAAATATCACATGACCTCAACTTAAAATTTTACTTCCACCTTCTCTATTAACTCTGCTTGTCGCATGCCAGTTGAGAAGCACGTGCATGGTTATCACCTGACCGCAGGACACTGTGATGGTCATAAATGCAAGGATTAGTCACAAAGCTTTTTTTTTTACACCGTTGTAACTTTGAACGGTTGCTAAATGAGGCAGTCAGTAAGTGAGGACTAACTGTAATAAATTAGAATCCTGCTACCGTGCTTTCCCACTGGTACTTACTGCATCGAAACAGTGGAGACAGCAGAGGGGATCTTGCCCATCCCACCACTTTCCACCAGCTCAATTGCTTGCTTCATCTCCATCTTATGATAGAAGGCAATCAACTGGGGTTCTTTCGATCTTTCCCCAGCAATCAGGCACTTCTTCACATATTTCTTGTTGAAACGGTTTAGCCTTTGGAGAAATCATACAATGGGAGCATGGTCAGGGAGGGGAAAGAATGGAAGACAGCAGACACTACTAGCCCAGGTTGCTGTATCCAGATGCCTGCATTTACTCAGAAGCAGGGGAAAGCAACAAGGGCATCCCTGGGATTGTTAGCCAGTCCAAGAAGATGGTGGCTGCCATGTTTTGCAGACATAGCGGTCACTCTGTTTTCCGCAGAAAAATATGGCAGCCGCTCCTGTTCTCTTGCACTGTTCTTCCTTGGTGGCTGCCTCCGAGGTGTTGGTATGATATAATTCAGATGAGCAGGAGCCTCTCTTGCCCGCCCCCCGCCCCGCAGTTGCTGATGGAAAGCAATCTTTTTGTGTTGATGGACCCATTTGACTAGTGTAACAATTGTGGCCAATCACGGCTCATTTTCCAGGAAGCCAAGGGGTGACACTGCTTCCCATGGCTCTCTCTGGACCGTCAGTACACCAATTATCCTTTGGCTAAGTGGATATTCTTCCAAAGAAAAGCATTCAGCCACAGACCAATTCCTTTTTTATTTTCTAAGCATCCGTATAGAGCCTAAGTGGGCTCAAAACTTTCATGGAAATACTGATTATGCCTGCATCTGGTGGTTTGCAGCATGCTAGTTTACCCCCACCTCCACCCCCACCCTCTTTTTTTAAGGAAAGACATAACAGAAAAAGACATAGGCAAGTTAAAAAAAATACAGAGAAATGAAAAAGACATTTATCCATCCCTGTTTTGAAGACTTTTTAATTTTAATCTGACCTTTTTGGACCAAAAGCTGAAAATAATGAGCTAGATTTTTTCCAAACTATCTTTCTACTTTTTAAAAAAACTGTACAATTGTTTTACAGGATTAATTAGAAATGGTTTCCGTTGTTATCTGAAGTGATTTTTTAAAAGGATACATTAGCGTTAAATATTTTCAAAACGATTACCTAAGAACTGACTTGAGAAAACAAACATTTTAAAGGCATCAAAATGAGTAAGTATTTCAACAATTTTTCTATTTGTTTCTTCTACGCTGGTGACACTTACTTGTCCTTCCAGTGGTGGTGTCCATAATGGCCACATATATCCTCAATCCCCGTCAAGAGATGATCCAGGAACTATTTCAAAAGGAAGAAAGATGCATTTATTGTTCATTTATCACATGTCACCTTCTCTCTAGAAGACAAGACACCTTCAAATTACAGGTGTGAAAAAGAGTGTGAAGACTATGTACTGTTGAGAAAAACCTGTGAATTCTGGACCAAATAAAGGTTGATGACTCCCTGCAGGAACCCACATATTTGAGGGATGGGATATGAGCGGATAATGGTCTAGAAAGAATGAGTATGTTTGGCAAGGCTAAGGGAAGTACAAGAAGGGTAAAACAGTGAATAAGGTGGATGGATAGGATCAGATTATACAACTATCCTTGGAGGCGTTCCCAACTGTAAGTAAACACAGGTGATGTAATGGTATGTGGAAATGCCCTTGGGAGACAGGGCCAAGATGCTGCCTAGGGAATGGTCAGATAAGAGAGGGCATAGCCCGCAGCTGGATAGTGGGCAGGACAAGAGGCTCAGAAGGGACCCTCTCTAATTTGTCAGGGTGTAAAGGAGACGGGGGAAACTTATACTTTCAGACTTGCAAGATTCTGTTAATGTAGCCTTACAATAAAGTAGAAATAGCTCATCTGTTCATGTTTCCTGTTTGGCCTACCTGGTAAGGCTGACAGGTCAGGATAGTCAAGGAGTCCATAGTCAACAGGAGTGGAATGCAACTTGATGGCACTAAATAACTAACCTTCTCTCTGCAATAGAAGCCTTATGATATAACTCCCTTGACCAGCCCTCAACCAAAATAGTTTATGCCAACATAAAATAGAAAGCCAACTCCAGGAGGTCTCATTTGCCATGATTATCTTTTGCGATCTTCTGGAGATAGTTTTGATGGTCAGGAGCACAGCTTTCCTCTACTCTACCCAGGAAGTCTATTGGTAAAGATGAAAGGTGTAGCTTAGCAATGTTGAGGGCACCAGGTTGGGGAAGGCTGAAATAAGAGCACAAGCCTTCTCATATGAGTTGCAGTGCCAAGGTTCTGCCATAGGTGGCAGCAGAGTCCAGCACCAGCCCTTGCTTTATTCTTAAGCAATAGTAAAATCTTTGAAATGTCGAATATGGTGAGAGGGGTAATGTAGAAAACATTAGCATATATATAAAAGTCCCTTGCTGCTGGCTAGAAGAGAACCATCACCTGGGTGTGAATTTCCTCATTAATGGATCGCTTAGTTTCCTGCTTTTTTTTCACAGCCAGGAGGTCCACCAGAGGGCGGATGGTCATGCCCTGCAGACAGAAAAGCCTGGTTAAATTCCACCAGCCATACCCAAAGTTCAGTTTGCTTTCAGAACCATCACAGGTAAATTCACTTTAAAGTCATTTCTGATGTCTCATATATTTAATGCATATTGCAACTTATGACACTAAAGAACTATACACATAAATATACAAAGCATGAATGCCACAGTAGCCTACATTATACCAAAGGCTGGTGTGAACTCTGTGTAATTAGTATAGGGAGCCCCAGAAATATTCTTTATTGAGAGCACAGCTAGGTGGCTGCACTCAGCTGACCTTGGCTATCTTGGAGGAGACCGGTTTAGTTCTTGGAAGGGAACCCATCAGGAAATCCCAGGGCTGTAGACTAGACTGGGAAGTTGAAGAAATATCCCAGAAGAGGGCAGTGGCAAACCACTTCTGTACTATTGCTAGGAAAGTCACACAGACCTGTTCTTGGAGTCTCCATGAGTCAAGCCCAACTCAAAGGAAAGTTGACTCTATATATTATGACACTGTAGGAGGACAGCCATGTCAGTCTTTGGTAGCGACAAATCCAAAGGAATCTGGCTCCAGATCACTTCATCAGATGCATAGTGTAGCTTGACTGATCTAGGATTTATACTGGGGCAAGATGGGGGTTGGCTGGGGTTAATTAATAAGGTACCAGTAATCTGTCTCACATGTAACCTGCATCTGCATAACCACCCTGTCTTCCCCTCCCTTTCCCCCCTCACCCCAATTTAAATCCTACATCAGTCCAGTCACTCTACGCATCTGATGGAAGGGAGGAGCAGCTCATGAAAGCTTATGCCTTTGTATAAAATTTGTTAGTCAGAAAAGGTGCTGCCAGACTCCCTGATTTTTAGTACATTAAGAAGTAGGGGAAGGAGAGCGAGCAGATTTTATTTCTTCTGCAGGGGCGCTGAAAAATCTGGACTGGAGGTACTGGATTGTGAGGGTTGTTAGGAGGGGTTACACAGGTCTACCTGCACAAAGACTGTGAAAAATATGACAGTGATGATTGCTGTGAGAAACATGTCTCGCATGGGGAAATGATGATGTTCCAGGAGGTAGCCGAGAGAGAAGGCAATGGCCCCCCGCAGGCCACCATAGGCAATGATGAACTGATCCTTCGGGCTCAACTTCACAATGCGAAATTTGTTGATGAACCACGTCAACCCCAGGACACCTGAACAAAGATGAAAAGGCAGAAAGGCACAGATTACCCAACTGCACTGTTGACCCATGCACAGCTCTTGATTTTTTTCACGGTTTCAAATCACACTGTTCACACAGCACACTTACACTGGTCAGGTACAAGCTTAGTGGCCCCATTCACAATGCACGCAAAGCCTAATAGTGTGCTGTGTGAACCCAGACTGTTGCTAAGCATCTCTTTTGGACAGAGGAACATCCCTGCTGCAGACAGTTGCCCCCTATATCCTAATGGGAACAATGGTCCAGAAATTTAGGTGGCAACAACATGCTCTCCCTCTGTCCCCTTTATGAGTAGATGCTTCCTGTTAAAGCTTGCCTTAAGCAAGAGAGTTTGCCAGCAGCATTCATCACCCTTGCCCTGCTTCCCATTTGAGCCCCAGATCCAGACCTAAAACCCTGGCGATCAAGCAGAAAATCAGAGTGCAAATGACGAAGGCCCAGTTCCACTGGTGGTTCCCGGCCACGGTGGAGACACCAAGGAAGATGAAAATAAGTGTCTCGCTGACGCTGCTCCACATCTTCAGGAAGTATTTGATGGTGGTGTGGGACTTGTGGGAGATATTGGCCTCCACATAAGGGCGCATCACCACCCCAGCAGCAATCAGCCTGCAAGAAAGAGAGAAATGAGCTATGGAAAGACCTCAGGAACCACTAGCATCCCTGATCCTGCTGAGAAGAAGGTATTCCATTCTACCAGATGATCACACTTGGAAGAAAACAATGGGGAGAAGAATGTGTATATACATCACTCGAAGATCAGCACTAATATTAAGTCTTATGTTAAGTGTTCACTTGGTTGTCACCGGCAATCAGGAACTGCAAACATATAAGTGGAAGATATCTTTCCTCTGAACCCTACGCAAAACCAAAATATGCTGCTAGAGGAAATGACTTTCCCATGGCTTCACACCCAGCCCAGAAACATATGTTCCTTTAGCTCAGAGCTTCGTAACAACTTTTAACCCTTTCAAACAATTTAATGTATTCATTTATTCACAATTCACTAATGATATACTGGAAAACTATAATTCCTAGGACATTTTTCAATTCTGCATTTATTCATTTGCATTTTTAGTCCTTTATTTTTTCAGTTCTATCATTTTTATCTTTTCTTTAAAATGTCTCATTAAAAAAAACCCTCGATAACACTAAAAAGAAAAAAGAGAGAGAGAGAGATTATCTCATTCCATTTCACTCTGCCTGCCCCCACCCTGACTGGCGGGCGAAACATGTTGCTCACCTAGCAGTTTTTCTGCATTTCTTTACCCAGCTCATCAGCGGTGACTCAAGACTACAGTTCAGCATTAGATCTAGAATGACTTATTCACATTCCCAACCTAAAGGGATGCGCGTCAGTACGGCAGACCCAGGTACCGCTGAATCCAAAAGGTTGTGCCCCTCATTGCGAGTCACACACATAGAGAGACACATACAGACACAAACACAGCTTTCTCTTTATGGCCTGGACTGAGTTTTAGCTCTTTTCTCTGCTCGCTTCAGAATGAGGGAGGTTTTCTAGTTGATTCTGCTGACAATACTGGCATCGCCAGCAATCAAGCCTAGGGATGACTCACCCCACAAGCTTGGCAGGAGGCTGCAGTTCTGTAGGCCTCTGAGGGAACTGGCTTACAAAATGGGAGGATAGGCGACACACTTCACTGGAGCAGTGAGAGCAACTAAAAGCAATATACGCAGGCCCAGATAAGAAAAGCCCACATCCTCTACAGAAGCAGAATACAAGCTACCTTTCAAGAAAAGGATGTCTGTCTGTTCCACCAACTGCACAAACTTATACTCTAGTGTTTCTCAACCTTGCTGGCTGGGGTATTCTGGGAGTTGAAGTCCACACATCATAAAGTGGCCAAGGTTGAAAAAACACTAGCGTCGATGAACAAGCACATGGCGATTTATGAGTGTGTTGATGCCATCTTTGTAAACAGCGAGACTAACAGAATTTGCGGTTGGCAAAATAAGCATTTAGGTTTTCAAATGCCCTCTTTCTTACATATCAAAGTCTCTTCAGGTCGGGGAACAGAAAGTCTTGTTGGGGCACTGAATTTTAAAACTAGAGCTGGGCGTAAACAGGCTTCTGAAATTCTCCACCGAATCTGTCTGTGGGTAGAGAAATTCGGTGAATTATTTTCCCCAATTCCTTCAAGGGAAGGAGAATTCACAGTCTCCTGGTTTCTGGCTCGATGCCTTAACCACTGCACCAGACTGGGTCTCTTGAGCTTGAACTCCATGAACTTACCACGGTTCAGTGTGTACAGCAGTGATAGGCAAACCAGTTCCCCTTCAGAGGAATGGACCACAACTCCTACAGACCCTTCACAACAACTACGCTAATTGGGACCGATGGGAGCTTAAGTCCAAAATATCTGAATGGCACCAGTTGCCTCCCTCCCAGCCAAATACTTACGCCATGATGCCCGAAAGGTGGAAGAGTTCTGCAGACAGATATGCCATATAACTGTAAAGAAAGACGAAAAGAGGTTCAATGACGCGGATGTGGGAGGTGAAGCGGGAGGTGAAGGCTCCGATGATGCCATAGACAACCCCGACAAAGACGCCCCCCAGGGACACCACAAAGAAGCTCAGGAAGCCCAGGACGATGTCCGTAAGGGTGACGTGTTCAAAGGTGGCAAACTCTTCAAAAAGGTGGTAGAGAACCTGGAGAGACAGAGAGGAGGGAAGGAAAAGCCATCTCAGCCCATGGAGGCGGTGATCAGAGGTCGCCAATAGGTGTGCCAACATGAAAGGGAATTAGTATCCCACAAAGGAAAGGACTAAACTGCAGCATTTCTCCTGCTAAGTGCAGGCTGTTCATAATTGCTCCCTCAGAATCATCAAGGCAAACCCATGTGCTAAGCTGGCCTCGGCTTGAACAGCAAAACCCTCAGAGTGCTTGAGCTGAGAAGGAACAGGAAGCTGGCAGGAACACCATTTCCCTACTATTCAGGATCAGTCTTTGGGGCTCAGCCACGCAGCACAGTTAAGGAAGCCAGAAATGATCAGTTCTGCACAATCTCTTGCCTCAGCTCATACGTTGCCTTCCACATTGTGATCTTGGCTAAATTAAAGCATTCTACTGCATTCCAAATGGAGACGTGGATTTTAACAAGGGTTTACTTAAATCGTAAATCAAGATCCAGTAATAATTTAAGAGGCTGGTTGGTAAACTGTTATTAAATCTTGCTTTGGACCTAAGAGCCAAACTTAGTGTAGAAGAGGAGCTTTATGAGGGCTTGGCATTCATTTCTGGTTTAACTGCATCCATGCTGGCTCATTGTCAGAGAGGACTAACTACAATTGATGGGAACTTTACTTTAAAAAAAATTGAACCAGTAATGAGAAATGGAGCCCTAACATAAAACTGTTGCAATGGGGGATGTGTTCATTTGGAGCTTCCCTTCCCCTAGTCGCCTTTTCCAACAATAGACGGTTGGCATTCTTTGTCCACAGTACAAGCTCAGGAACCAATTACCTGTTTGGGCCCCGATTTCTGGCCTTCTAAGGATGGGATGAAACTATATTTAACTCTTGATCTCTCAGTGCCTATACTCTGAAATGTTCAAAAATAATCTTTCAGGTTCAGTAAGGAAGTGGTTGGACCAGACAATGGATAGTTCGTGATTTAGCCTGTTTTGGTAACCTAGCCACTCTCTTAGGATGTTGTATGAATCAAATCATAATCTTAAGCCATACTATGAATTATTTTTGCATCAGAAATTAAGTGATCACAGAAGTTGGGTTAACCCAACCTATGCTTCTCTTCCTTCTCTTTCTCGTCACTGCATTCCATTCCCATTCTGCCTATTTTCATATTTCCCCCTCCAGCACTGTGTTTATTTAACTATATTTGGAACCTGTTTTTTCCCCCCTTGAAGATTACTGCAAATTTTAGGGTTATTTTAAGCATGGCAACATTTCTTTCTTGCACATGTGATGGTGTGGATTTGGCTACTAACAAGGGCATGGGAAGAGCTGAACTGAAAGAAATAGTAATCATGTGTCTTGGTTCATAAACAGGCCCATGTGGGGGTTTTGGCAACAATATGGAAGTGGTCTTTCAAATCAGCGCTTTCTTTTCTTTTCTTTTCTTCCCAATCTAGCCCCCCGAGATGTCCCTGTAGCCTTCTATTCAAATGCAGACCAGATTCAACCCCGCTAAACTTTTTGAGCTTAGCTGCTACCATACTGCTGGGCAATCATCATCACTGCCATCAAGGCCGCCATCACATGGTGCCCTAATCAGGTTTCCTAAGTCTCCTTTTCTTCTTTTTCCCCTTTGCTTTTGATATAAAACAAAACTGGCTAAGAAGAGAATACCATACTAACATGTAAACAATTATTTTTAGCTATCCTTTTCTACTTAGCCATCTAAGTATATTTCTAAACATATTCAGCCACTGAGATTTAGCAATCTCTGCCGCTAAAGCTTGCATGAGCGTTATTTTATTTAGAGAGAATGGTGTGGAGTATAATCAAAAATTTGCTCCAGAGTGGATTCTTTCATTGGAAATTTCAGGCATAATAGTTACCTCCCAGTATCTACCCTGTTATCCCCCCGCTTCCATTTTCAATGGCTTTCCTGCTCTCATAGTTTCTTTTACCAAGATGTGCACCATGGATAAGGACAAATTGTATTGTAAGTTTCACAACAGTATTTTTTTTTTTTAAATACTGTAGTTTTAAAAAAAGGACAATAATATATATTTCTTCAAGCCTTCATACTGGCTGATCTTCTACTCTGCATTCACACTGGATTGCACCCTGTTCCCAGCTTCCCATTATGCACCCTGAGTCTTTTAAACTGCCTCTGCTTTCTTTCTTAGGAACCTACATTATCTACTGAGAGCATCATATAAACACATTATGAGTTTATTAAAGTCAAGTTACAGATGAAACCGTCTTTTAATCCCAGTCATCAAGGGAACTTCCCCTGGCCCAGATGTGTGGAGAGAAACAAAAGGATCACCTCCACTCCCCCTCCTCCCATTTCCAGTTCTCTAGAGGCAGTTTGGTGTAGTGGTGGAAACCGGGAGATGGTGAGTTCTAGTCCCATCTTAGTACAAAGCCAGCTGGGTGACCTTGGGCCAGTCACTCTCTCTCAGCCCTAGGAAGGAGGCAATGGCAAACCACTTCTGAAAAACCTTGCCAAGAAAACTGCAGGGACTTGTCCAGGCAGCCTCCAAGAATTGGACATGATTGAACAGATTAAAAAAAATAGTGAGCCCAATCGAAGTAGTAGAAGCAAAAAGACTTGTTAGCCACTTATTTTCTGTGCAATACTCCCTGCATCTTGGAAGAAGGCAATGTCAGACCACTTCTGCATTGCTGCTAGGGAATCCATATAGAGGTGTACACCCAGGAGTCATGCTGGGTAGGCATTTTTATTTTTTATAAGCCTTGCTTGCCTTTGAGAACTAGAAGACAGACCGAAGGCAGGATGTAACCCAGCTTTCCCCAGCCTTCACCTTCCAAGTGTGCTGGGACTGATGGTTCGTGGGAATTTCAGGAGTTGCAGATCTAAACATCTAGCAGTGTTGTTGTTATCCAAGTGTGGCATTACCTTGATGTGGTTGTGGGGCTTGCATGCTCTGAGAAGACGAGAGCTATGCCAGAGGTTCAACCATACTGGACAGGTCTTATCAGAGAAGCCAGACAAAGAGTCTCTCTCCCATAAACAAAATGGTGAGATGTAACTTATACCGGATCGGTCATTGCCTGGGTCAAGGACTGCACTAGGTGCTGGAGTTCCTGGACATCTGGTAACATCTGGGCTACAGGATTCAGGACTGTTGGCTGAGCACCCAGGGTCAACAGCTGCAGGACTACTGGAAGAAAAGTTGCTTACCCATCGCAAAATATACGAAGACTGAAAATTGGAACAGCTTACATCCTGCGATTATACTTTTAATATTAAACAACATCTGCCCATCCTAGGTCCTTGGGAAGGACTCGATAGGTGGACAAAAATGCCAAACCCAATCTCAACATCTGACTGACTGTGCAACCAACCACAATATATTAAATTTGTATGCTGCCCAACTCCCAGCAACTCTGGGCTTCCTGTTGAGGAAGACTAGCTAAAGCCCTCCCTGCCTTGGCCAATCATCGCTTGAAACCGATCCATCTGTCAGGAGCCCTTTTCTTTTCTTGGAGACCTTGATGTGGTCAGGACATTGCATCATCTTCCTCCTCTCATCCTGCAGGGGGCTGGAGAATGGATATGGAAAAGGAAAGCAAGATTCTGCAAGTTCCAATATGGGTTGGCTCATGTCTTCAGCATCCATTTTGCTGCTGGGGTAGCATAAATTCAGGGCAGGCTAAGAGACAGACCGAAGTAATAACGCTGGATTTTTCTGCATTTTTTAAAGGTCACTGTGTTTTATGGCAGAAGATGATATAAGGTCAATAGCTGCACTGCAGCTTAAAAACTAGAGATGAAGTGAGATAATCCAAAGCATCTAGATCAATTGGCAAATTGAAGATGTGTAGACTGCAACTCCCAGAATTCCCCAGCCAGCATGAATTCTGGGAGTTGAAGTCTACACATCTTCAAGTGGCCAAGGTTGAGAAACACTGATCTAGATAGTGACAACTTCCAGATGATTGATTTCAACTCCTAGAATTCTTAGCAAAGTCATGCTAGTTGGGAAATTCTGGAAGCTGAAGTCCACCCAAGACTAGGAAAGACTGACTTGAGGGATTAAATGTGAAGTCTCTTCAATATTCTTTAGAGGAGATTTTTCCCTAGCTCAATCCCTCTAGAGCAGGGGTCCCCAAACTCTTCAGCTCCTTGACCCCTTTATGAAGTTTCAGATTGTTCATCGACCCTCAAATATTATATGAAAATAATTTAATAAGTACTAATTTAACTAATAGTACTACGAAAAGTAAGAATAACAACAAGAAGAATGGATAGTGCCATCGACCCTTGGGGGTCGATACTACCACTTTGGAGAACCTGCTCTAGAGGCTTTGGCCCAAAAGACCACCTGAAATACATTCAACGTTTTGGGGCTACGCTGTGCTTGGTCATTGTTTTCATGGCATTTATTGAATTTGACTGCTTGATACTGTTAACATATTTAGCTTTGTAAGCTGCTATATGGACCCAGAGCGGCCAAAAAGTATGTTACAGAAATAAATAAAATTCGTAAATTTTACATTGGACAAAAGTGGCCCTCATTTTTCCAGAGAGCCTGTAAAGACCTAATGAACCACCAGATATCAAGATCACCACATTCAGTGCGCAGAGAATGCTGGACAAAACAGGTTGATCCAACAGGATTCTTCTTAAGTTTTCATGCTCTGACATCAAAAGGTAGCAGCTCAGAGATAGAAATGCTGCCATGGCATAGAGCAGTTGCAAGTTCCAACTCTTAAGCATCAAGGGAGTTTGTTCCCTAAAGTTAGTTATAACTGAACAGGAGAAAATTGAATGGAGGAGAGATGTATATCATTTTGGCATCTCTCTGAAATTACAGAGAGCTTCTTGGGCCATATAGCAATCACGACTTTGCACAGATTAGTCATTCCATAGTGCCCTTTTACTATCCCAGCTATAAATAAAATAACACAGTTAAAGCCAGTTTTTCTACTCCATCCTCTCTGCCTTCCCCTTTCCTGATGAGGAAGCAGCAGGGGGAACGGGACCTTCCTTGTGTTAGTGATTGAAAGCACCATAGATCTCTTACATCAACCACAGCAGATTCCGAAGAAAATGCAACCTAGCAGATGAATGGCGTGCAAGGAAATTCCTTTCCAGTTTGCTGTTTTTCTACATACGTTGTTATATGTAACATCACTACAAGTATGGCAGCTTGCAGCAATACTCTGTAAGAGGTAAAGAGCTGGGAGAAGACGAACTCTACCTCAAGTGCTGCTGTGTCAGCCTTATGAAGTAGACCAGACAGGAAACATGACCAGAGGAGCTAATTCTATTTTGTTGTAAGGTTACATTAACAGAATCTTGCAAGTCTGAAAGTACTTCTCTCCCCACCCCATCCCCTTTACAGCCCAAAAACTAGGGAGGGTCCCTTCTGAGCCTCTTGCCCGTTCCATTATCCAACTGTGGGCTAAGCTGCCTTTTATCTGACTGTTCCCTTGGTTGCGTCTCATAGCCCTGTCTCCCAGGGTCATTCCCACATACTGTTACACGCTGCCTGCAAACCATCTTTGTAGAATAACGTCTGAGCAGCACCCTAAAACATTTTTCTACCTGGGATGAATGACAAAATTCTACTTCCTATAATTTCATATACAGGAGATGACCAGGAGATAAAAGGACCACGGATTTTGTCCAGACTGTCCCTTCAGTTTCTGACATTCAGCAGATATTAACGAGTGATATGTTCTATACCCTGTGAGTCCTCACCTTTAGAAAGCCTTCTACTTTTTCAGTTGCTAAGTATCTCTGTTGATGTCCTAAAGGGCTTTTTTTAATGGCCAGTTAGCTATTTTAGTTTCATTTGTTCTAAAAATATGTTTGGGGTTTTATTGTTTTCTATTGAGTTTGGATACATATTGCTAGGCACTTTGGGAATCTCTGATTAAGAGACTGGAATTATGTTTTCATTTTTAAAAGGGTAGTAATGCTTCAACCAGTATTATGAAATCAATTAGACACACGGCCATAGCCGCAGCGAATGAATCTCCATATATCAAGCCAATTGCTTGGTCCAACTAATTCAGTACTGTCAACAATGGCTGGATGCAGGTCCCCAGTTTCTGAGAGAACCTTTTTTACACATTTATCTAAAGCTCCTTGGGACTGAATCACACATTTATAGACTGCAATGCATGTGCTCTGCTAAGAGCTATGGCCTAATCTATTGCCTAGGAATTTAGATACTTGTTTTACACCATGGCAGACCATTGGTCCACCTAACTTGTTCCTGTATTGAAGAAGAAAGACTGGTTTATTTATCAAATTTCTAAGCCTACCCCGCAACTCCTGAACAACTCTGAGCAGCACACAATATTGAAAAAAAATTAAAACCAATATAATAGATACACTGCAACAAAACACACGACACGAAACATTCCCATAAGAGGCCCACCCTAGCTTAAGGTTTGGGAGAAAAACATGTTTTCATGCTCATTTAAATGAGATCAGGGGAGGGTCTCTAGGAATCTCAGGTGGGATGCTGTTCCCTCCTCATCCCCCAAGTTACTTATCTTTAATAAGGGGGAAGTTATCTTATATTCGCTTAGAGTATGGCAGTGAAGGCAGATAAGTTTTTCTTGTCGAAATTTGCCTTTTCTGTAAGGAAGAGATTCCTTTATATGGTTTATATTTGAGGGCATCTTTTTCCACTTCAGATGGTTTTTGTGTGTGCGCGTACCTTTGAGTCAGTGTTGACTCCTGGAGACTGTCTGGAATAGTCCCCGCAGTTTTCTTGACAAGATTTCAGAAGTGGTTTGCTATTGCTTCCCTTCTTAGGGCTGGTAGAGAGTGACTGGCCCAGGGTCACCCAACTGGCTTCATGCCTAACTAGTACTCACCCAGTTGCTAGCCTGGTGCCTTAACCACAACACCAAACTGCCTCTCTTAAATACGGTACAGCCCATATTAACTGGCAGAGATTTTTTCACGTTTCAGAAAAAAGACCTTCCCATACATATTTGAGATCTTCTGCAGGAAAACTCTGTTTTCTACCCCTGAGCTATCTAATATTTGGGGGGAAATGGTAGCCTACTGAATGGATGTTCAATTCGTCCTGCTAAGAATCAAACCAAAAAGGCAAAGCGATCCCTCCTTGGAGGTTCCCTTGGCATCAGCTGATCACTTCTAGAGACAGAAACTAGAGCTAAATCTTCTCATCCAATGAGTTGATTCCTGCATTATTGTCCACATGCAATTTGTTTCTCTGAAAGTACAAACACTGCGTTGGGTCATGCACAAGACATTTCCAGCGTCTCCTCCGCCTCAGCTGCTTTCAACAGTGCTCCAAATCTACAACTTTGAGCAACCAACTTCCTTTGTTCCATGTCAGAGCCAGCTCTGTCAAAGCAGCATTCTACTTACCACAGTAACCGCGTCATTCAGCAATGACTCGCCAAACACCAAGATGTGCAAAAGTTCATTGATGTGAATCTCCTCAAATACAGCCAGCACGGCCACAGGGTCTACTGCTGAGATGATGCTGCCAAAAAGCAGGTTGTCCAGGAGGCCAATGTTGGATAAAAGAGGGCCACCCATCTGGCACACAAAATACATCAGAGCCCCCACAAAGAAAGCGTTCCATAAAGTCCCAACCACGGCAAAAATCAGGATTGTGCCCAAGTTCTCGGTGAATTGGCGCAAAGGCAAGAAGTAGCCAGCATCCAGGATGATGGGTGGGAGAAGGAAGAGGAAGAAGACATCTGAATTTAGAACTGGGGGTTTTTCCCCCACGGCTTTAATGAGCCCACCAACCAGCAGTCCTACGACAATGAGTAAGCAGCTCTCAGGAACTATGCTGGAAATGGTTGGAATCACGTGGAACCCTATAAGTGGAGAGAGAAGTAACATGGTCAAGATTTTCGTAAAGCTGCATCCTCTGCACATCGCAGATCTTCAGTTTTACCATGAAACTAAACCACACACTCTCTTAGAATCCTAGATGGGAGAGAGTGAAGGATCTTGAAATAAGACTTTGTCCTTTAAAGAAACACAGCAGCGCATTTTGGCTCCAGAACAACCTGATTCTGCAGCAGGGTACATCGGATTCTATAATCAGCCTAAATCAGTGTTTCTCAACCTTGGGAACTTTAAGATGTGTAGACTTCAACTCCCAGAATTCCCCAGCCAGACATGCTGGCTGGGAGATTCTGGGAGTTGAAGTCCACACGTCTTAAAGTTCCCAAGGTTGAGAAACATTGGCCTAGATTGTACAAAGCAGGAATATTTGCATGAAGATGTTCTTTATGTCTTTAGCTGCAATGTTATATTTAGTTACCCTGGAGTAAATTCCAGGTAACTCAGCTGGGCCTATTAGCAGGTTTGTAAAATTGCACAGCTAGAATGATTTATCTGTAATCAATCTGCACCTTTCTATGCACATTGCCTATCCAATTTAATTCCCATCTCCTATCACATCCAGACTTAAATGAGAGGAGGAACTGGCACGCTTTCATTATTCAACGTTCTTCCTCATTTAATGTAAGATGTAGCATCATTCCCTTTATTTCCAGCAATCAGTCTGTCCTTGCCAAAACTGCATCATCCCCACCAAGAGACAGCAGTAAGCAGCTTAGGAGAACCTAAGGTTGCAAAAACGAACCAAACATTTAGGGGGGAAACTCTTAAACCTGGGAGCAATCTCAAGAAAAAAAACCAAGTAAGAGGACTGAGCACATTCAGTGGTAACAATGCTGGCCAATTCTTGGAGGGCAGGGGTAAAATGAAATTGTTAAATCCTGGACAGGGCCAATTCCCATTCCGATGTTTTTTGGGTTGTTCCCTTTGATTACAGAGATACTTAGGCCCAGTCCTTCCCTCCCCCCACAATCCAAGTTATCAATTTTTCATATTTCCCAAAATACAGTTCTGCTGTTTAAGGACAAAGATGACTGTAAGCACAGCATGTTCCATCCTCTAATTCTCTGGCAAAAGGACTCATTTTCATAAGAGGCAGCCATTTTTAATAAATGCCTCGGTTGCTTTGACGTTCCCTGCTGAACTTCTGGGCAGAAGAGACCATCTGTTTTAAGTGCAACCTGTTGAGCTGTAAAATAGATCACCCCCACTGTGATACCTTAGTGTGTGCAACCAGCTATGTAAATACCAATATCAACAGCACCATAGCAGAGCTGGTATCAGGCAAGATGCTTCTTGGACATCAGGCAAATCTTCTATAAGGTGAAAGGCCATCAAGTTGGTTACAATCTGCCCAATCATTTGATAGCATCAGAGTAACAACAGATGTCTTCTCAAAAAAGAAGTGGACATTCAGTTTCTTCAGTTTGCTTTCTATGGTGTCAAGCCCGGCAAATTCCCTAAACAAGAACCATTTCGATTTCTGGAAAGATCAGTATTGCTAGTAGGGTAATGTAGCAGAATCCTGAAACCCTACCAAAATAATTCTCCTGTACAACTTATACCTAGTATAATTAAGATGGAATTGTCTCTGTGTCACGCTTTCCCCCACCATGGACTCAATAAACTATTCTGTAATGGCCGTTTCCTCCCTTAACTGTCTTGCTGCCTCCTCTGTAGGCTTTCCATTATAGGAGCTCAAGGGGGAAAAAAAAGACACACTGCAATGATGCAAAGAGAGAGAGCAATGCGTATACCAACATTTCCCAAACAATCCAGCTGAACTGTCCATACGCAATTGCATGGAGCTCAGGTAGCACTGGATCATTTCAAAGAGACAGAATCTTGAGAAACGAGCCAATCAAGTCAAACATTAAAGAATGGAATGTAAATAAGCCTTTAAATTTAAGAACATAAGAAGAGTTGGGCTGTATCAAATCTAAAAATCCATCTCCTCCAACACTGTTTCTCCAAAGTGGCCAAATATGTTCACAAGAGTAGAATATGAGGGAAGCAGTATCCCCGACTTGTATTCCCTGGCAAGTAGTACCAAGAAACCTACTCCTTCTTTTATCGGCGATAAAGCTAAGAGCTTCACAGCCAGCGGGCATTTACAACCATCACAATGTCCTGCAGCCACATGATCACCATTTGTACACTTCACAGCCAGCTTCCAACAAGCAAAGTCAATGGAGATGCCAGCAGTGAAACTGTGAGTCACAGTCATGTGATATCTTGCTTAACGGCCGCGGGTGATTCACTTAACAGCTGCGGCAGAAATGAGATCTTAAGTCTGTCGCAGTCATGTGATGTCTTGTTGAACAACTGTGTCATTTAGTGATGGAGTTGCTGGTCTCAATCATTAAGTGGTCATTAAGCGAGGACTACCTGATTATTCAGAAGATTGATTTCAATTAAGCTTTGGCAAAATGAAGTGGTTAAATTCCAGACGGGGGTGCTTCTCCACAGCAAAAGGTAAGAGGAAGCTCTTACCAGTAAGAGCATTTCAACAACAGGCTCGTTACCAAAAGAAATGGTGCATAGCTCCTCCCTCAGCTGAGGTCTTTTAGAAGAAACCAGACAACCATTGATTGGAGATGTTCTAGCTTTTGAATTCTTGAATAAGTGCTGACACTGAAAACTCAAGAAGCACCTTCTCCCATTGTATTATCTAAAGCAGCTATTCTTTAAAGCTGGTCTAAACAGCTAGTTTTGCAGGGGTTCAGGAGATTATTTTTAAAGCAGCTATTCATCTTTTCCTTTCTGGTATCGTATGAGCTTGCAATGCCCCAAAGTAACCAACAAAACCAGACCAAAGATGAAAACACACACGTGCTCAGCCTGTCATAGGTACAGCTTACAGAATCCAGCCTTTCTTGATGCAGAACTCCAATATTTCTAGCCCAGCACCAGCTGGGACAATGCAATTATTTTGTAGGCTGCAGAGAAAAACACCAAGCAGCCGTCCTGGAATGACAAATGTCCAGCCCAGGTCAGAAGGCTGTTTGGATGCAGCAGCTTTAAGCTTGGCTCCTTCACAATGACATTCCCCTTTTTTCCCATCTTATCCCGCTCCTCCCCACAACCTCATATGCAGCAGAAAAGAATCCAGTGGGGTCATCTAAGGACAAAATGATGAGTCAGCAGCATGCTGCAATTGTGGGAGGGAAAATGCATATCCTGCACCAGAACAATATGAAAACAGCAATAGCTGAAATGGATGTAGACACCTATCGCTTGTTTCCACATCTCCCCACTCCCTGAATGTAGAGGGCTATACAGGATTTGCACAATGAATTTGGTTACCAGGTTGCATGAAGAATATGCAAATCAAGCATCAGGTGTATTTACTCTTGAAGCTGCACCGTATAGAAATTACCTACAGATCAGCTTTAGCAGAGAGCAAAGCACGTCTGACAGTAAAACTGAACAATGTTCTTTAAACATGAAGGGGAAAAGGCAAATAAATATGGTATTAAATGCTGTGTATCTGCCATAGTCCTATGTTATAATACTCAAAACATAGTCGAACACTTCTGAAGCGCAAAAGTTTGGGGAAATTAGCCTAAAGAAAAGAGACAAAGATAATAATTAAACTGGCTAGAGCAAAGGTGATCACATTATTAAACTGAACTATGGAGAATGTTGCCATAGGATCATATCAAATCAAATAGCCTCATTATATATGACAAATCAAGGCCAATCCAGCCTTTTGCTGTCCAGTATTCTGCCAACTGTAATTTGGATTCCAATATCAAGATTTCAAATATCAAGATGTCCAGTATCAAGTTGTTGAGAGCCAGTTTGGTGTAGTGATTAAGGCATCAGGCTAGAAACCGAGAGATGGTGAGTTCTAGTCCCGTTTTAGGCATGAAAGCCAGCTGGGTGGGCTTAGGCCAGTCACTCTCTCTCAGCCCTAGGAAAGAGGCAAAAGATTTATACAATCTGAAGAGAAACTAGAGTATAAACTGAATAAACTGTCCTTTCAAATAGAAAAATAACTGACAATGGGTCTGACTCAATACCATAGGATACCTCTTACTAGAGGAAGATTTGAGCAACTAAATTTTATGGTCAAATACGGACCATTCCACCAAGTGCCTTACCTTGAGAGGACATGTGTTTGTGGAGCACCCGAAGTAGAAGATATTGCACATGTCCTATTTAACTGCCAACTATAGGCCCCAGCAAGGGCTCAGTACCTTCAGACACTAATTGACAGAACCACATACTGGGATCGTAACAAAAGACTATGTTACTTCCTCCAGGGCTCAAATACATATGTGGTCAATAGAACTGTTAAGTTTATAGTTAGGGCTGTACAACTGAGAACGCAATTTATAGAATGCATTGGGGTGGCATGTAAAGGTGATGAATTCATTTAAACTCACATTGTTTCTGTATTTTATTACCTGTTTTATTACATCTTGCATTTTTATCTTACAATTCTATCTCCATTTTACCCTACTGTATTTTATTGTATTTTATCACACCATAGTATATTTTAGCTAATTTTATTGTATTTTAGTTGGTTTATGGCATCATATTTTATATTTTATATCTTATAGTGGCTGATGCCCAACTTCCTGATATGGTCATTTGACTGATCAATATAGTTACTTACTTACCCTAGGAAGGAGGCAATGGCAAACCACTTCTGAAAAACCTTGCCAAGAAAACTGCAGGGACTTGTCCAGGTAGTCTCCAAGAACTGGACATGATTGAACAGATTAAAAAAAAAATCAATATGTCAAGGCTGAGCCCAGGGCAGATGTCAGAGGGGACCCAAAAACCTAAAGTTCAGGCTGAGGAACAAGTCAGAGCTAAACAATGAATAAAATTAAAGCAGAGGTAGAAGATCCTGTTCTCAAGCAAAGTCTCAGATGAAAAATTCAGGTTTTACAGCCCTTATTCACTATTGCTCCAGTGGCTAGTATAAATGGGTGTGTTGGGTCTCTCTAGAACCCAACACTACTTCAAAGATAAGAAGATGCTCTAAGCTGTAATTTTAATAATTCTTCACTAGCAAGAGCCCCTGAAATGACCAAAGTGTCCTAGTTTTAGTCCTATCTACTCCTGACCTTGAACTGTTAGGCATTGAGTGGAGCAGGCAACACCCAAGTGAAATAATAGACAACACCTTCCTGGTCTCATGAACTTAGCCAGCTATGACCAAATTTGTGCTCCTTTTGTGTCTATCCCCTTCCAAATTACCAATGCTTTTAATATGGCCCTTGCTAGCACTTCCTATTTTTGCCAAACTAAGCCAATAAAAACAGATGGAAGTTAGTGGCCAATATAAAGATCCTTTCAGTTCTCATAATTTGCCTGCAGATTTGCATGTTGCTCATGTTGCTAAAAAGTGCAGTGAAATCACTTTCCAATTACAAAAGGTGGAGAATCAAGAGTGAATTAGACTCACGTCTAGCAATTATGTCTCACTTTGTCCCCATGGGCTGTCAAGCTTCCATTAGAATGGAACACTCCTGAGTTAATGAAGATGACAGTTTCAAATTCCTTCTTTTTTGTCAAGTTCTAAAAATACATCCGCAAAAAAACCCAAAACCTTTCACTGTGTCTTTGACCTTGATGGAATTCAGAGCACTCATTCAATTTGCATCTTTTATCATTCTGTAACTGGAGGGCCTGGATAGCAGGATGCAACTCAGAACATTCTCCAAAATGTATGGTCAACAGCCAGACAACAATGAGTCAGAAACAGAAGTTGTCAAGCCAGGCAATTAGACTATAAGATGTGTAACTAAAGATCAGACATATAAATTCTCACTTTCTGCTGCAGAAAGCATATTTCAGCTAAAGGTAAGCAGTGTCATGAGTACTGGTGGTGAGCAGGAGGGGGCCTCTATCCAGGGGGGAAAATGCATGCATAGTACTGAGGAATTAAGCAGCCATTCAAAGAGACACAGATCAGACTCGCCTTAACCTTTGGGGTTTATCTGTCTGGGTTTTTCCCACGCTTCTTCAGTTTGTTAGGATTTTCTGTCTAATGTAGCAGTAATAAAGCACTAGAGACCTACTCCTCGTCTCAGCGTGGTTCCTGGCTGTTAGGACAGCAGGTAGGAAAATTCTTAAAAATCTAAGAACAAATAGACTCTTTTGACCATTCTTTGATAATCACATGTAAGAGCCATGCCAAGGACAGAACACATTTGGCATCAGTCACCTCCTTCATATAGCCTCGTGTGGTGCAGAGGGGTAGGTGGCAGTATTGCAACCAAAACTCTCCCCTCAGCCCGAGTTTGATCCCAGAGGAAGCTGGATTCTCGGGTAGCCGGCTCAGGTCGACTCAGCCCTCCATCCTTCCAAGGTCGGTAAAATAAGTCCCCAGCTTGCTGGGGAAGGTGACGACTGGGGAAGGCAATGGCAAACCACCCCGCTATAGTCTGCCAAGAAAACGTTGCAAAAACAGCATCCCCCCAAAGGGTCAGACATGACTTGGTGCTTGCACAGGGCACCTTTCACCTTTCACCTTTTTCACCTCCTTCATACCTCTCTCTTCCTTCCCCAAGAATTTCTGCATGGTTTCCAGCCTTGTTCTCAACTCTTGCCAATGTTACTAATAAAGTTCAGATCCAAATGAAGTGGAGTGAATAAATGCAACGGAACTGATGACTGGGGGAAACAATGGCTACAGATTTTTTAAACAATACAGTGTTTATTCTGGATACACCACTTTCTGCCTTGACCACCCCCAGCACATTTTACAAGACACACTTATGGCCCACAGACCCCAGAAAAGGTTGTGACAGAGCACTAAATAAGTCTTTCCAAGAACCTCTGGCTCCCAGACCAATTTAGGAACAGAGCTGATTCCAGCCAGAGAATGGGCACTTCCTCTGAGCTAATACATGACCCTCACCCTACTAGGTAGAGCAGATCAGGAATCTGGTTCCACAGGGAGACTAAAACTATACTTTATAGCAATGTTTCTCAACCTTGGCAACTTTCAGATGTGTGGACTTCAACTCCCAAGAATTCCCCAGCCAGCACTAGCTGGGGAATTCTGGGAGCTGAAGTCCACACATCTTTAAGCTGCTAAGCTTGAGAAACACTGCTTTCCAGTAACAGAATTGTGCAAGTCTACATGTGTCTCATGTGCCCCAGGGAGTCAATGGTGAGTCAGTCTGAGCACTTTCTAATGCTTTCCACCTCCCTCAGCTAAAGGTATGCTTCTGCACCTGTTGTTGTCTTCTCCAAGGTCATCTCCATGGCTCCCTACAAAGACAGCATTTTTGGTATTATCCCTTTCCTCTAGAACACTTTTCCCTTCGCTAAAAGTGAAGTACCCTTCACTTTGTTCCCCTCCTTCAATATGTGATACTGCACTACATTTTTAAAACATTGTGTTGATTTTTAAACAGATTTTTACTTGCTGTACAGTATTGTGTTTCAGGTTGTGGCCTATTCACTCTTAGTTGGTTTCAATGATACATGATCTGTAATATCATAAAGGAAGTAACAACAAACCAGGAGGAAGTTTCAAAATGTGACATACACCCACACATACACCCCTCTCTTGAAAAAAAACAGCAATTCACATGAGATCAGCCGTCCCAATCTGGGACCTTCCAGATGTTTAGACTACAACTCTCATGAATTTCAGCCAGCACAGGCAAAGGTCAGAGGAAAATGTCTAGAGGTTGGGGAGGGAATGATGTATGTTTCAAAAGGGGGCTGTTCAAAAGTGCCTTCAGGCTGTAGCCATAATAATAAACTCTCCTGACAGCAGCAGGAACTTATTTGCATCTTTTTCCCATCTGGGGAAACAGATTAAACCTGAAGCCAAGACTCTGGTGCACTTCCCACGTCATCAGCTTCTTGCAGTAACCAAGGGAACCCTCTTATACAGTGTTCAGATGCTCCTCTGCTCTTGAAAAACTTTTTCATGGGGCTGCAGAGCAGCTTGAAAAGAGAATATGAAGCATCTGGCAAGCATGTCAGGGAGGATCTCCCTGACGTTATTACATTTAGATCCAAAGATGCCCTCCTTCCATTTAATCTTCCTCCCTCCCTCCCTCCTTCATCCTTCCCTTCTTTCCTCCCTCTCTCTCCATCTATCCATCCCATCCCATTCTCTTCTCCAACTTTACCTCCTTCTTTAGCTAAATCCTGAGCTGCTTTTCTTAACTTCAGCTCCTGAGAACGTTTTTTTAAGTTTCACTGAAAATATGGAACTTAATTTCCTTCCCATTTCCAGATTAATCTTTTGCTGCCAAGCTTTATTACTCTCTCCCTTCCACTCCTCCTTTTTTTTTTGGTGATAATTCAATTTTAAGCTTCTGGGCAGCAGTCTTAGCTTAGCCTTACTGGGAAAGCATCTAGCTGCAGGCTGTATAAAATGACAGACCAATAAACTGCTTAACTGAACCTCCAAAAACAACTTCATGTCTAATAAAGAAGTGCTTATATGCAGTGATAGGAAACCTTACTAACCTTCATGGCTTGGACCTGAGACACTGCATTCTCTGTTCTCCTATAAGCATCTCTTAGTATAGTCTTCCTCAGCCTCAAGAGATCTTGAATTATAACTCCTATCACCAAAAATAAATGGAACTATAGCTCACCACCTCTGGAGAGCACCAGGATAGGCCCTGCTGTGTACTCTACAGCTTGCTTAGGATGCAACTGCAAACTCTCTAGCCTTATATCTAAGTGACTTCAAATCTGTGAAAGGCTAGGATGCAAAACAGTACTCATTCGGTCAGACAGCCAGTTAATCGTGCAGGATGGTCTTTTAATATATCATCAAAGATGATCGTAAGAAATCTCCTTGTCTTTTTGATGGACTAAGAGTCCTGGCTAGTTTCATAACAACAAGCTTACATGTAGTCCTCACTTAACAACCATTCATTTAGTGATGGTTCAGACTTACGACAGTGCAGAAAAATCAACTTTGGCCAGTCCTCACACTTACGACTGTTGCAGCGTCCTCACGGTCACATGATCACGATCTGGGTGCTTGGCAGCCGGTTTGCATTTATGACAGTTGCAGCAGCCCATGCTCATGTGATTGCCATTTTCAACCTTCCTGGCCAGCTTCTGGCAAGCAAAATCAATGGGGAACTGCATGATTCACTTAACGACCATGTGGTATGCGTAACACCTGCGGTGATGACTTCCAAAACAAACCAAAACAAAGGTTTTAAAAATTATTAAAGCCAGTTTCTGTTTTAGAATATGAACTTTGAAAACCTCTGTAATCTTCCTTGGAGGATGACCAAATGAGGAAGCAGATGCTGTATACAGAAGCAGGGAGCCAAGGTTTCTGTTTGCTGTAATGAACTAGGGTTTTAAGAAAGACTGAAACATGTTTAAGTCTCCAGTCTAGCAAATTAATTATTTACAAACTATGAAGTAGTTTTTTAACTTAACCTTTTTAACCTTTTTAACTATTCTAGTACTTTTAATTACAGCGTAATTTAATTTCTCTCTGTTAGTTTTCTCAATTTATTCATTTTCAATTTTCAAGGGTCCAAAGAGTCTTTGAAAGCCTCTAAGAATTATGTGGAGGGATACCAGCTGGCTATTCTTGTGCTTGAAAAAGCATAATTACTTCATGACTCATTCCTTGTGTTTAGGCCTATAAATACTCTTCAGTGCTAATAAGACGTAAATTCAAAACACCGGCCTGGGATGCTCAGAACTCTTGCCTTATAACAGCAAATACAACCCAAATGCTTCCCCAGCCACAAAGCCCACCATGGTGGGTTGCTTTGTCAATTCATGATTTGCTGTGCAAACTCCACCAAATTATTGATTAGGTCACAAGAAAGGGAAGGTTGTAAAATGAAAAAAAAAAAAAAAAAAGAAAGGGAAAAGAGGAGGAGGAAGTGACATTGTATCAGTCTTGCAGATAAACCCAAGAATTTAAAAAAATGTCAGGACTGGTGTAGAGATAGTCAATTGTCATTCCCCTCCTCCACTATTTTCTTTTCACTTCAAGACCACTGTCTATGCTTCACTCTTTGAAGACCCCATCCAGGATGGCAAATCAGCATTCAGCCAACTGTCCCACTCACCACGCCTGGATTCCATACCGTCCCCTGCCCCAAAGCTTGCTTCAGTGGTTGAACCATTTCAGAGACACTGCCTACGCGCCTGCATCTTTCCCCACCTGATGCTTGGATCTTGAACTTTGCACAGCCTGATTTGAACTTCAAAATGCTGGATTCAAACTCATTCCAAGTCAAGGACCCACCAGCTACATTCACACAAAACATGAACCATAAAGCAAGCAGCTATATTTTAACCTAGCAAGGTATGGGGACCCCGCCTGAGTGCTAGGTCAGGGTACTGTGTCCACCCCAGGGCTCGGTGGGTAAATCATAGCTGCCCAAACACTTAATCTCTTATTCAGGACTTGACTTGAGTTGGCAGAAGACTCTCAGATACAGTTCGGTTAGATGAGAATATTTATTGCAAACAAGAATGGAGCCTTAAACCAAACAGTTGATTGCTTGCAGCAGTGTAAAAAAAAAAAACAGTCAGAACCTTGGAATGGCAAGAGAAAAAGATCAGGAGTTTAAACTTTGGAGCCTAATCTCTAGATTTTTGGACAGTCACTAGAAGGTGTAGAAGGCTGCTGAAACAGTGGTTCTCTTTAGCCTGGGAACTGCTGGTTGGTTACCTGTTCTGTAAACTAAAAGGTCCTCAAACTGTTAGTTTTCTCTATTTAAAGAAATGCTTTGCTCTTGGCCTTTAAATCAGCTGGGTTGCCTTTTAGTTGCAAATGAGTCCCATTGAAGTCCATGTGAAGAAGCCTAGGCTGCACAGGTTGTGACCTTCTTCCAAACCCAACAGCTCTTTAGGAATGAATAACAGTAAAATCCAGAAGTGGCAATTACGCCCATAGACCGAGCAAAAGATTTTTAATTATGCAAAGGCATAGTGAAAAACTCCTCTGTGTAAGCACAGTGGAATCTATACTTTTCTGGTACATAATTAAAAATCGAAGAGCCAATCTGCTTCATCAGGAAGCCCTTAAATTTCATTGGGGCCTTCTCTTGCCTCCCCACAGATAGGAATGAATAGCGGTATCTACAGATACCAGCTGTGGTGTAGGAAAATTGCCTTGTTTGATACAGATTGCAGGGGTGGTTAGAACACAAGCATTTGGAAAGTATTTGTGTCTCACAGTAGTCTAGCAGTTACAAGCACCTTGTTTGCCTTGTCTGGACAAAAAAAGTAAGCTAGGTTGAGCCTGGTTAGGAATTGGACAGGAGACCATCAACACTGTAGGCTAGACTGGAAAGTTAAAAAAAAAAAAAAAAGCAAGCCACTTCTGTCCAGGAAATCACCAAGATTTCTCAGTTCAACTCGAAGGGGACTTTGTTTACTCCCAAAGAACTGAAATTGTCTAATACTGGCTTGATCAATACAGCAGGTCCCTGTATTGATCAAGAATGTCCTGGTTTACGGACAACTCCTAGTTAAGAACGGACTGCCATAAAGACTATTATATTAAAAATTTGAGGTAAGTAGAATGTTTCAGGTTAAATACAAAATATGACTCTGTGTATTATTATGTTTAAGATGTTTTAGTGTATTTGGAAGTGTGTCTTAAGTTTTTATATGCATAGAAAGGTAAAATATATACTATATACTAAGACAAATATTTGACTGATGTTAAATAACTGTTCCGACTTACAGTACATGCAAATTTGACTTAAGGACAGATTTAGGAACGGAACTCATTCTTAAACTGGGGATCTGCTGTAGTGCCTTGACCAAGCTGTACCATTGTAAAACAGTGGTGGATTTCATACAATGCACTATACCTAAACCAATCAAATTATATTATGGTTAGTCAGCTGTGTGAACCCAGTCAGTCTTAAAACATCAGGCACATAAAAGATATTCTAAGCTTTCCCAACCAGTGTGGAGGTGTAGAGTCCCAGTTCCTAACTCTTTTCTACCCATTTTGGCTCAATGTCTGCATATTCTGCTATCGTTGAGCCAGCTAATGTTCATTTCATGTTGTGGAGGACATGGTTCCAGATACATATTGGAACTTTCCAAGTTAATTGTGGGATGCAGCATCACAGACCTTTAATTGCAACTATCATACATGGGGTTATCATCTATTACTGGGGGGAAAGGTGTGCAAAAATGATGTCAAGTAAAGATAAATATTGTTTCTGTTACTAGTTGGAGAGTATCCTAATCATAAAAATAGATGACTTGCAGTAGTCTATGGTCCTGTCCCTGCACAAAGAACACAGTGGTCAGAGATCAGCAGAGCCTTTGTACGTCTCCACAATGTCATGAGCCTCTCCCTGTCTCAGAAAGCTACTTCTGCAAGTCAGTTGGCTCATCCTGCAACTGCTGGTGTAAAAGCAGTGGGTGATATGTGCTCCGTTGCGAGGAACAAATGTTTGTTGAAAATAAGGGAAATGACTGTGCTTCTGCCCACTTTATTACAGAGCTGGGTACATCAGGAAAAACATAAAAGGAAGTTGAATGCAGTGGGAATGGGACCTTAAGAAATGTGTGTGGTAAAATCAGAAGAGATCAGGTCAAGAATGAATAGAAAGTGAATGAATGCGGACTGAACACAAAAGGGAGTGTTAGCTCTTGGAGATAGTCCAGACAAGAAGCATGACAACGAATACTAACTCAATCTTTATTGTAAGGTTACATTAATAGTATTTTGCAAGTCTGAAAGTACGTCTCCCATCTCTCACTTTTACTCTTCTGAAAACTAGGAGGTCAGTTGAGATGCTTCTGAGGTGCTTTTTCCATCTCCACCGCTTCTTCAGAGTCAAATTTCATTTATCAGACCATTGTCTAGGCTGTGGCTCTTCCTCCTGTCTCCCAAGGTGATTCCCACATACCATTACAGGGAGTGACAGCAGGAAAGAAATACTTTGAGGTGGTTTGGTTATACAGAAAAAATGAATGCCGATCAAATGGCAAAACCAATATATGAAGAAGGGTGAATGGGCGGAGACGAAGGGGAAGACTAAGAAAGTTGTGGTTGGATAGGATTGATGAGATCTCAGAAAGAGGGAGGTGGGAAATTTGAAGAACAAAAGGCATTGTATGAAGTGGATAGCAAATCAGTTACAAAAACAGATGGAGGCAGACCAGCTCACTCAACGGAAGGAGGTGAAGTAGGTTTGAACATTGCTCCTTTATCTAGGCCGTGTTCTTGAATCACCACAGTTGCTTATAGCCTCCTGCTTCCTTCAGTAAATATAGATTATCAATAGTTAAGGGGGGAGATTATCTTCCCACTTTTGTTCCATCTCCTGAATTCCTCCCTCCCTTGAGATGAAGAGTGAAGATGCGGCAGACTGTCAGATGCCTCCTGTTTTTTGTTCTCTCCTATTGAAGGGAGCACTAATCAGTGCAAAGAAGTACGTAAATCTGGGAACAGTTGTGGGATGTTATGCAGCAGCATTGCCAAAGCCAGTGACTGTGTAGAAGTGAAAAGAATCTGAGCATAATTCAGAGGAGTGTTAGAGAAAATTTAGATCCGTATTTGGTACTGAGCTCTCTTTCAAAGTTTCAGACAGAAGGACAGGGAACTAGGGACCAATTTCAGCATCACGCTACTGTAATGTATCGGTCATGGAGAGCTAGAATGGGACCTAGATCGTTGGCTCGCAAACTCTTTCAACTAGAGGAACTTCCCATTGCCTGAAATGTTAATATCTGAGCTAACGACGGCTTCCAGTAGAAGACACATTGCTCCATTTTTAGTACAGCTCCCTTCAAAAGTATCTTGCATTGGCTGCCAAGAGAAACATGATGCTCCATTTGGTTGGACAGCTGAAGAGACGCCTGTTTATGTTTCACAAGCCAAAAATGTCTTATCCTATCAAAGCCATGCAGGAATTTGGAGGGACAAGAAAAAGGCATTGATAAAAAAAAAGTGGTGAGGATTAAATCTCTCTTTTCTTATAAGAGTGGCAAGAAAAAGAGAGGATTTCAAGTGTGTTTCATCTATTTTGTTGTGTCAGATCCAAGAAAGCCAAGGCCAGAAGTGCTGGAGTAGCCAAGAATGAGATTTAAACATCATAAAATGTAGCATAAAATCCTTGCTGCAAAAGGGAATAAAACTTTGCCTCGGCATCAGAAGAATACCTGCAAGTTAACAGCAACAGCTTCTGCAGCGCATTCCACTTGAGAAAATTAGGTGTCCTGGGAGCAAGGGAAAAAATGCAACCTAATGATTCATAAAAAATAATAATTCATTAAAAACTTTTTTTAAAGGAAGCCTAGCTTGTCTGTTTAATACATAGCATCAAACCATAACATTGGAGCTTGTTTGCTTTCAACTTAATGGAATGTATGAACATTGTTGATTATTATTATACTAAATAATTATTATTTAGCATTACATGTGATTAGTGGAACAAGTCTGATTTGAAAAAAACCCTAGCTCAGTGTTTCTCAAATTTGGCAACTTTAAGATGTGTGGACTTCAAGTCCCAGAATTCCCCAGCCAGTGGAGTTGAAGTCCATGTGTCTTAAAAGCTGCCAAGTTTGAGAAATACTGCCATAGCTTAACATTATTTGCAGAATAGTCCAATATCTCAGGGACCCAGGTTTGCCTTCAGTTGCTGACTCCAAAATCTAAATAGTTTATTTTGGAAGGAAAATGCTATATCCTAAGGACTATAAAATCAAGGGCTAAGGACTTTTAAAATCCCATTTATTAGATCAGCCTTTCCTACCCATTCTCTTCCAATCCTGCCTGAAGATAACAGGAGCTACAGTATACCAAACACGAAGGTATCAGGTTGAGACTGAACCTCCTTCTTTTAAAAGAGCTGATAAGCAGCTCAGAGTCAGTTTGAGGTTAGGTGGCACCTGAAACGAATAATAAAATAAAATAAAAATATCTTATTCTGATTTTAGGCAGGGCACAATCAATCTAATTAGCTGCATGCCAGTGCTTCATACTCTAATAGAAAAAATTCCAAAAGGGGACCTTGTCCAAATACTGTTCATATATGTTTCAATTTTAGCAGGTAAGTTATATTTTTCCGGGCTTTATGGGGAAGTACTTCAGATAGCGTCCATAAGGATTTTGTTTTAATATTATGAAAGAGGAGCAGGAGGAGGAGGAACAGAGGCCAGGGAGACTAGTACCTCCAGCACATTCTGCCAGCCGCAACCAAAGGCGTCTTTGGCGCCTGCCTTCTCTGCAGCAGCGCCTGCCCTCTGGAACATTCTCCCCTGGGAGTTGAGGCAGACCCCATCACTCCTGGACTTCCGCAAAAAATTAAAACCCTGGCTTTGTCATCATGCCTGGGGTGGGAAAGAGCATAGCTCCTCCTGGGGATGGCTAGCTCCTTAGAATTGCCCTGTTTTGCTTGCGGACAGAGAGAGAACTTTAGCCATCTGGATTCTATTATATTTTAATATATTTGTATTTGATTGCTTATTGATATTATTGTATAGTATTTATATTATATTGTGGTGAGGTTTTTATTGTGAACCGCCCAGAGTCCCTCCTTGTGGGGGAGATGGGCGGCGATAAATTTGATGAATAAATAAAATAAATAAATAAACCAAAGCACAGAACAACATTCTGAAAAATCTGAGAAGGAGGTACAGATTCAGTCACCGGCTCAAGAGCAGCTTGCTAAAAATGTTAAGCTTCCAGTGCGTGCCCATGGCTCCTTCCGTGCTCAACTAAGTCAACCCAGAAATAGCTCTGACGTTGCCCCAGATACACTGAGCAAGGATGACTTTGCTAATATATAGAAATTGGATTTCTCATATATATCTCATGTAGGATTGACCTTCTGAAGGACACTGCAGACAGGATTGCACCAGTCACTAGAAGTCAAAGATAATGTACACACCTGCCTACCTGCAGTTATTTAAACAGGGCCCTGTCTTAAGGCAAGTATAACTTTTCCCCAGTCAAAATGGCAGGTCAGGCAGCCCCCCCCCCCGCTAAGCACCATTTTAATCCCTTCTCCAAACAATTGTACATTCAAAAATGAAACACACCTACGCTTGCCTTGGCTGTTCCTGCCTTATGTCAACAGAAACCACTCTATTGAGAGAGATAAGAATGCCTTGCCTATTGTCCGTCCTATAAAATGGACCTGGTATGGACTGCATGCAACAAATGTGGTGACCTGTGTCACCATTCTCCTACCAATGTAAAAAAACAAATATTACGTGAGAAAGCAGTAGCTCTCAAACTACTTGGAACCTTTCCCAAGCTCTACAGTGAACTGGGCTACCACAAATCCTTTATAGGTCTTTCACCGTGCTCATTTTTAAAAAACCTTTTGATATTGCCACCATAACCCACAAAACAACCAGTGGAAGGGAAAGCCAGTATTGACCTTTTACCATATGTCGTTCCCAAACTGTCTTCTTCCAGAAATTTTCAAACAATATCTCCCATCAGTCCCATCATGGTCATCTGAATGGGCCCAGATTGAGGAAGGTTGGACTACAGTAAATGAGTCAACAACATCAACCCTAAGAAGATTCTTCTTGGATCTTAGCCTGCTCCTACTTCTTGTCTTTTAGGAATTATACTTCAGACTATTTTATCATTGCAAACTTTGGGTGACCAACTGGGGAAGGTCTCACTACACCCATAAAACAGATGACTGAGCCCATAGAATGCCCACAGAATTGAAGGCTTAAGGTCCCAAACCTTAAGCCTTCAACTCAAAACCTCTCAGAAGTGTTTTGGATCTTAACCACCAGGCCCTGCTTCGTTTTTTGGGGTAAAGGCTTAGCAGTTCCTGCTGGCATTACCTATCTTCCAGGGGGTACTTCATCTGGTACCCAACGCTTATCCCCAGTGTTTGAGAGAGATAGGGTTCTCACAATTTGTGCTGAATTAAAAGATAAAAGTACAATAGTTATACATACTGTATAGTGTAACAATATGTGCCTAGAGAGTTAGACCTTCCTACCTACCCCTTAGGAGACAGACCAATTCCACAAATTAAAGGAAACCAAACTTCATTTAAAACAAAATATAAACCCACTTTAACTTTTAAAAATTAAAATGTATACATGTCATGTAACAGAAGATGAATCATAAAGTTGTCCAGATCCTGGAAATACAATGCTGGCAACTTATTTAAAAGAAAGACAAAAAGAAAGATATTTCCCAAAAGAAAATATACTCCTGCAGTTAGCTCACAAGATGGCCCTAGTGTGCTACAAATGTATAGTTATTCAAGTTATTGTAGACCACAAAAACACTATAATAAAATTAAAATCTTTATGCTCAGCCTGTAGAATGGGTAAAAGCTTAACTTACACACAACTCACTCACTTGTACAGAGAAATAAAAAACTAAAGACTCTGAGACATGACCCAAAGCCAATTAAACCTAGCACAGATTCCTAGCTAGAATGTTTTTACCTAATCCTACAGAAATAGAAGACTCTGGAAACCAAAGTTCCCCTCTTTCAATTGTCTGGACCAGCCTTTCTCAACCAGGGTTCCACGGCACCCTCGGGTTCTGTGAGAAGTCCCTAGGGGTTCCCTGGGAGATCACAATTTATTTAAAAAATTATTTCAAATCTGGGCAACTTCACATGAAAGAGGCCAGTTTCATTCTTTCGTTTTAGTTTAAGAACACCATTCATGCATAGATACAGGCCTGCCCATGAAACCAATAGAATCATTTTGTAACTTTTGGCCTATTTTTGAGCCTGGATGTGCAAGGGTTCCCTGAGGCCTGAAAAGTATTTCAAGGGTTCCTCCAGGGTCAAAAGGTTGAGAAAGGCTGGTTGGACTGTTCCCAGGCTTTAATCAGAAGCTATGGAGAACACTGTTAGGTTTTTGCTTTTCCCATCATCTGTTCACAGTTTCTGAACTTCTGTCCCTAGTTTTAAAACCACCATATTCTACATTCACCAGAGAGTGAGCCTGAAGTTTACTGGCATTTGTGTATGTGACAATATATCTCCTTTCCTCATAAGAATGTGTATTGATTCACAACCACTCACTAATCACGGTTTTTCCTAGTGTATTGATTCACAACCACTCACTAATCACGGTTTTTCCTAGTGTATTGATTCACAACCACTCGCTAATCACGGTTTTTCCTAGTGTATTGATTCACAACCACTCGCTAATCACGGTTTTTCCTAGTGTATTGATTCACAACCACTCGCTAATCACGGTTTTTCCTAGTTTGTATACTAGTCATTGTACTAAAGAGTCGTCATACCTATAAAATAGGGAGGGCCAGGTTAGCATTGGTGAGGCAGATCCAAAGAGCAATACAGCTTCTGTTAAGCCCCAGATAGCTGGCAAGACCAAGGAAGAATGAAATGTCAATATTGTAGTCCAGTGTTTCTCAACCTCAGCAACTTTAAGGCTGGTTGGGGAATTCTGGGAGTTGAAGTCCACACACCTTAAAGTTGCTGAGGTTGAGAAACGCTGCTGCATTCTTTTTAATGCTAGTTCTGCTAAATAAAGAACCTTGAAAACTGTAATAGGAATTTCCAAGCGTCAGCTGGCTTAAATAAGGCAGAGTCTCTTTGAAATGCTTTTTTCCACCTCTCTCAATAGCTGGACTGACTTGCCTTTTCTGAGATAAACTTTCAGTTGACTCCCATAATTTTTCACACTTTTATGCATTTTTGTGCAAATGTTTAGAATTGCATTATGTTGAGGAAGGGCAGTCATCCATCCAGTCCCTCTTTACTCTGACTGCACTTTCTCACTGATGTCTGAAGCAGAGATCTTCCCAATTCTGCTGTTTAAATTCCTGGAGATACCTAGAATTGAGGTGCTAACTTTGCAAACAATTTGCTAAGGCCAAACTTTGTTTTAAACATAAGCACAACCCTTTGAAGGAGTAAACAAATACTTGAACCAAGATCTACCAAGGCCCCTGAACTCGAGTAAGCCTCCTTAATAACTTGCTTAGGCATCTGGACATGCTGTGTCATGGGTTATCTTAAATCAAGCACTTGTGTTTTTAAACAGGAACTAGGAAGTAACTAACCACAAAAGCAGACTCATGTCAACCTCCACTTTATTATTCTGCTTTTCTTACTATACGCAGAAAATTTAACCCATGCTATCAAAAGCAAGATGATTGGCACTGGATGTCGTTACTGATACCAGCATTTATTATACAACTATTTAAAGGTTGTTTGTACCCTCCTTCAGTGGGCAGAACCTTGCGGTTTGTCCCCAGCACTGTTCAAATAAACTTGGCTCAAGCAGATTGTGTGGTCTCCACCTGTAAATTGGGTCATGGAATTTCCCCTTTAGCTTTACATATATACCTGGCAGTAAGTCCCATCAAATATACAATACTGGAACTGACTTCTCGATAAGATTGCAAAAGATACAGGCTAGAAATTCATAAATAAACCAGGGAAAATTCACACTGGTGTATGCCAAAATCATATAGCAAGAAAGGGCACATAAAAATGTCACTGTTGGGAGAAAGACACATAAAACGTGCTTAGAAATTATACACGGTATGCACTCTGTTAAAAATTCACAGCATAATGTGGAAAGGGGCCAAAATGAACTTAAGCTTGGAAAAATGAGACATGGGCCAGAGTGGTGTTTCTTAACTGGCAATTTCCAGGCATGTGAACTTCTCCTTTTACTTTTGATCTTCAAAACTGACTCCTGAGTCTGATGTTCTTCGCTTCTGCTGTGTTTTGTTATGACATTTTATTATGTTCTCTCTAGAGAAGGTTCTAATGCTGGCAAAGGATAAAAGAGGACGACCAGAAGCAAGGTGGATAGACTCAGTTACAGTGGCCATCTCCTCTTGGACTTTATATTTATTATCCTATTTATGTTTTTAGATTGTGATTTAGATTGTGTTTTTATTATTGGTTTTATTGTAAACTGCCCAGAGTCCCCCATTGGGGGAGATGGGTGGTAATATAAATTTAACTAATAAAATAGATAGATAGATAGATAGATAGATAGATAGATAGATAGATAGATAGATAGATAGATAGATAGATAGATAGGTGTGCTGTTGGAACACCTGAAAGACCAGGTTAGGGACAGATAGTCATGGAGAAAAAAAATCTATCTAAGAGGTCACTAAGAGTTGACAACAACTTGATGGCACATAATCAAGATATTTCTACTGATTTATCTCATTTAATTTGCCAACCACTTAAAATATATGTGAAAAAGCAAGATATAAAACCATAAACGAATACATAAAGGTTAAACCATTTCTGCAATGACCAGCCTCTGAAAGGAACCAGAATTCATGGTAGAAATCCACATCTTCTGCAACTTAAAACTTACATAGTTATGAACGTTTCCATTCTTAAAAGTTTTCATTTTTGCAAAACAGAAAGCCTGGGAATTTGCTACAGAGCTGATAATATAAATATTTAATGCTAATATCTAAGAACTGTAAGTATTTAAAACTTGATAAGCTGGGACATTTTGCTTGGATCTATCTATCTATCTATCTATCTATCTATCTATCTATCTATCTACCTATCTACCTATCTATCTATCTATATCAGTGTTTCTCAATCTTGGCTACTTTAAGATGTGTGGACTTCAACTCCCATGGCTGGCTGGGGAATTCTGGGAGTTGAAGTCCATACATCTTAAAGTGGCCAAGGTTGAGAAACACTGAACTAGATTGTTCAAACCTTGGTAGATAAGAATTAGGCTTGATACTGTAGTGAAGAAAGGCAGTGCTCTCAAACAGGGATGACATGCTCTTAGGCAAAAGGAAAAAAAAAAAAGGATTTCACTAGAGGATCTCTGCTCCTTCAAATTCTCCCTGCAACTTGGAATGAATTATGCCTACCCCACCGAAGATGAGAAATAGCGCTGGCATCGGCAGTAACTGCAGAGAGTAAATTAGAGTCTCTGAGCAATTGTGTTTCCCCAGCAAGTGAAAGAAAAGGAAAATCCCAATAAGAGGTTGAAAAATAGCAAAGAGGCAGATGAAAAGAGATTTATAGAACAACATACTTCCAATCTTTTCATTTGTACAGGAGGAAATTTCCCCATGGGGCATCCTGAATAAAACAGTAGGTAGGCAACATGGTGGTAGGCAACATGGTGCCCTCAAACCTCCCTGTCTCCAGGCCAGGGGCATTTACTGGGGGGGGTCAAAAAAGGCAAGGTGGTGGCCACAACCATATGCAATTGAAGCTCTGCTCTTTTTTTATGTGAACCGGCCATCTTACTGATTTTGACACACACACACCAGACATCCCTATCCTTTTCTCTGCTTTGCATAACATTGGTACCCTGAAAGAGAATAGTGTGATAAGTAGCTATGTAACATGTGTATGTATGCATGCATGCTTCCCTGCAGGAATGCCCCAACGACCCTCAAGATTCCCACTAAAGTTTTATTTATTTTATTTATATTTCAAATTTAGTCACTGCCCATCTCACTCACAGAGCAGCTCTGGGCGGTTTACAATGAAAGCAAGAATAAATACTAGTTAAAAATACAATAAAACCATTCTTAAATAAATAATATAGTCCAAGGTGTAGAGGTTAAAAAGTTCTTAATTTCAGAGCATCTTCAGGGTGCTAACCACCCCCAAGTGGTTAGGCATAAAGATGCCTTATCTCTAGCAATATTCTTTACAAGCTAACAGAATCACAAACTCTGCCTACTGACCACTGAAACAGACCCCAGTCCATCTCAGTATCCATCCCCTTGGAAGGACTGGACTTCAACTCTCCTGATCTCTGAGCAGCATGGCCAACAGCTGAGGGGCTGAAGTGCAGAAGAAGAACCAACACATCTGGGGGTACCAGGTTGGGAGAGTAGCTCCTTGTTTATACTGGGTTTTAGACAACACTAGAAAGCTTGTACAGCTCAAAGCATGTGCTGCAGCCTCTCCCACATTCAATAAAAATGGTTGTTTCTATATTAATTCTCTCATATACTCTGGTTTGGCAAGTTACACAAGTCTGTTTAGAGAGAGTTGGGAGTTGGCTCTGAAGGAAGCCAACTCTTTCACAGAACACCACGGATAACTAGTAAACAGTTGATACAAAGGGGGGTGCTTTTTAGAGCTGTGCAGGCTTCAAGAATAATTATTCAGAAGAGATCTGAAGCACTTGTTCAGAATTATTTTCAAAGCATGCACAACCCTAATATTATGCTTTGGGGGAGGCGGGGACACAGGAAGCTTGCCTTAGATCAGGTGACACTATATCTCCATCTGACCCAGAATGACCTTCTTTAACAATGCTGCTCTCGCAGCAGCAGTACTGTGTGCATCCTGGGACCCTTCAGATTTTTGGACAGAACTCTCAATATTTTGTACACAGGGTCCTGCCACTTGGAGCTAATAAGGGCTGGTCCAAAAAAACCCTGCAGAACATCTGGTTAGCTACTTCTGTGCTAGCCAGTTCCTAACTAAAAATACTGAGGACTGGCTCAAGGTCACCCAGCTGGCTTCATGCCTAAGATGAGACTAGAACTCATGGTCTCCTGGTTTCTAGCCTGGTGCCTTCACCGCTACACCAAACTGGCTGTCGATACGATCTGGCTTTGTGCCTGGGCCTGGGGCCCTGAGTGTGTGAAGGGCCCCGTTTCATGGTTGTGCTAACACCAATGGTTTTTAAGATCTTTCGGCTGTATTTATATTTATATTTAATTTTTTGGTACTGTTTTTATTGTTTTATTGTTTTTATTATTGTTAGCCACCCAGATTCACTGGTTTGAGATGGGCGGCTATATAAATTGAACAAATAAATAAGTATCTTATTCTTGGGCATATTTTCTAGGTGCCTCTTTGATAAAACAGGATCTGCATTCCCTTTAGTTATCTTAGGAATAATTAATTAACAACAGCCAACAAGGTATAAAGTAAAGCTTCTTTCCAGTAGTTTCTTATTAGTGATCCACAGTTCTATAGGAAATAGCTCACCAGGAATGACCTTTGGGGCTGATGTCCTGGGCCTCACACAGCACACTGAACAGGAGGGCCATACCAAATGCAGCACAGTTGATTTATCACATTTTGAAGTAGCTGAAATACCATCATATGCATTACACCTGAATATGCTCCGTGCCTCTGTAGATCAACAATTATTTAATTAACTCACTGGGCAAAAAGGCAGGACATACTATCTCTGTAGGACAGACAGATATTATCACTGATTTCCTGCAAGCCAAGATTTGCAAAGTAAATGCTCAACGCAGTCTGAGTTTATTCTCCCACAACCTTCACCTTGAGACGAGGCTCTGGGAAGCTTTTCTTAGCTTTTTCTTAACACCAAAGACCTTTTAGCTTTCTTCTTGTTCAGAGTTGCCATATAGCCCTTGGTTAATTTTTTTTCTAGTTTCATCTCCTGATTTTGTCAGCTGACCCTCAGCTCCGATCCTATGGTATATACTTGACAGTGGAACAGAACATTAAATGGAAATGAATAAATAAAACTAGGATCGGCTTTAATAAATTGTTTCTGTTTATTAATGATTTAATGGCATTTATTTTAAAAAGACATTTTTAAAAAGACTAGCATTAAAACCAACTGTTGAAAAGTGAGATGAACAAAATGGAATAGATTTTGCACTGGTTTGTTCAAAGTGCAAAACCAAAAGAGCACGCAAATAAAAGAGAAATTATGGAGACTGGCATCAATTTACATAGGATGCTACAATTAACCAATCTCTCTTTTTTTTTTAAACCAAAATCACAGTGCATGTTAGAAATCATTAATTTATCCTAGGATGCTAGTTTTGCAAACACATCCAATTTTTTAAATCTGTTTTTCCTTTTAATTACGAAACTGAGATGTTATGTCCCTCTTGATAAGAAAACCACAGAAGAAAAGAAAACATGCTTGTCCAGCTATAAGATTTACAGTGTAGAGGTCTGGATCTTTCCTTAACCAGGCATCCCTTCATTCTGATGGGATTTCAACTTTCGATTTCAACAAATTAAACCTTAGGGAACCAAAGAATTACACATGTTTACAAAGCAGCTCTCATTCTTTATTCCTATTTACTTTTCTTTTTTAAAAAAAATATTTTTCCCTCAGTGCGTTCAAGCCATTCATGAAGCTATCAGGTGAGGCAAACAAGAACAAAGTTTTTCCACAACAGTGAAGTTTATGCATCTTATTGCCAGAGCTCCGCCCTGAAACTGATAGAATGACGACAGTACACCAATATGCATCTTAATATTTGTAATGTCTACATTTGCAAACTTGTTTGTTACAGAACTGGCTGAGTTCTAAAAGAGAAAGAGCATTCACAGTCCCTACTGGCTTTTAGACTGGAAGCCTGTAGTGAAAACTTTATTTTAGGGTCAGTACTTCATCTTTCCTTAACCATAGACCTATCTTGCTATGGGCACCTCTCCCCTATACCCATTCCCTGACCACATCTTCAAGAATCTAAAGCAGTGTTTCTCAACCTTGGCCACTCTAAGGCATGTGGACTTCAACTCCCAGAAGCCCCTTGGCTCTGGGAGTTGAAGTCCACACATCTTGGAAGTGGCCACGGTTGAGAAACATTGATCTAAAGGAAGAAGCAAGAAAAGTTGGCTTAGAATTGAGTTCAACTCCTGAAAACTTGAGCAGACACATCAGTGTTGCTTTCTTGGCAGGATGCAGAAAGTGATTTGCCACCGTTGCTTCCAAATGTTTTTTTGATACCACAGACTAGCCAACAATTGTAGAACATTCAGATGGTTCCCCATGCAAGTGCTAACCAATCCTACTTAGTTTCTAGATCAACTGAATTTGCTAGGTCTTGCCTTCTCCTGTGGCTTTGTTCCTACACTGCACAGGAGGAACAAATGGAACTTAAACAATGGACTTTGCTGCCATCAAATGCACTGGTGGCCATTAACTAAATTTATTTATGTATTTATCGTATTTATATGGCCACCCATCTCACCTGAGATGATTCTGGGAGGCATACAAACAGACCATCAAAAACCATTTAAAAAACATTCAAAAAGTACAAAAATCAGTATTATTACGAAAAGGCTAAGAGAGAGCGTCAGATTATGAACAATGGAGCCATCTCATCAGATTACCGTTCCCCTGCGACCCTCAGGCCTGTTGACACAACTCAGTTTTGAGGGACTTCCGAAGGGTCTGCAGAGATGGGCCAATCTCACCTTGGAGGGGGGGATGATACTCCACAGGGTGGGTGCCATGGCAGAAAAGGCCCGTCTCCGGGGTTCCATCAGATGTAACTCCTTAGCAGACGGGACCCACAACATACCTCTTCTGCCGGACCAGATGGGATGGACAGATGTTATCAGAAAGAGGCAGTCCCTCAAATAACCCAGTCCCATGCCATGAAGGGCTGTAAAAGTCAAAAACAGCACCTTGAACTGGACCTGGAAGCAAACTGGCAACCAAATGCAGCTCACAGAGCTGAGATGTAACATGTGCCACTCTAGGGCCATACATAACTGCCAGTGCCACTGCATTCTGTACTAGCTGAAGCTTCCAGAAAATTAATGGGCAGCTAGTCACATTTATTAAGGACAGAGCTATCTAAAGCTGTATACCATTTCCAGAATCAAAGGTGGCACGCCTAAACATAGGTGCGTGGGAGAGGACTATAGAAAACATCAAGTCCTTGCAAGCTTCTGGGATGCATCTTGTCAGCTCCTGTGCCACAAAAGGCTAATCTAGATAAGCTTTTGGCATTCTCCAGCAAAGCTCTTCTTAGGCTCTCATTTCCACTAATTATAGTTAAGATTAGCCACAGTTTGTTTAGCACTGGACAAGACAATAAGCTGACGTTGATCAAAACTGTAAGCAAAGGGGGGGGGGTGGAATGGGCAAGCTAGCAGTATGAATTTAGTGCTGTGTCTCAGTAATAAGCCTTCAGCCCATTCCAGCACTCTTTCCAGTCTGTAATTGCATCCATCATTTTTCATAAACACATGCTATGTAGGCAATTAGATAACTCAGGTTTTTCAGATGTTGTCTACCTCTGCAGGAACCGCACTAAAATGTAACATGATGCAGGCAAACCAATGTACTCCCTAGTTTAAAATTTGCTATGGCATCCACTTTTTTTGTAGGACAGGATGTTCTTTGTCCTTTCCAGTTCATCATTCATTAGTATCATCTTGATATATTCCCTAAATTTAAGCTTTCCTTCTGAGACACTCAGCCTTCAAAACATAACACCAAAAATACACAACATTGCAACAGTGATGTTCCTCTTCAGTCTCTTTTATAACTTGATAACTGTCAAGGAGCACTTGATGTAACCTAAAATTATCTCAATATGCTTGTGAAATAGCTGAACATAGCTTGAAGGGGGGCAGGTGTTATTACTTTAGCAGAAAACTGCTGGTTAGTATCTTCCAGCTTCAGCCCATTAGTCATACCTGAATGGGGTTGTACGGAAACTGTTGGGTTAGAAGCATAATGTGCTAAGAAGATGGACAATGGAATGGAGAGCTTGGGAGGTTACAGACCAGAAGAAATGCAGTTAACTTTTGGGAGAACACAGTGCTGCTTTTTGGATTAGGGACACACTTAGAAGACAGAGTTGCGTGTCCCATCTAGCTGGTCCCTCAGTATGATGGTATCATCATCCTGGGTTGAAATAAGTTTCAATTGTCAGTCTGATCACTTTCTAAATGGATTTGAGCTAGGAGAATCAAAAAAATCTGATGTAGGAAAATGTCTTATGCTGTCCTTGATGGAATGCCTAACCAAGAGGAAAAAAAACAGAATGCTATTTTACTAATTATTGACTCCAGATACACCCTGTATCAATTAATGACACTCATGAATGACAGCAGACTAAGACATACTTCATATTTTATAAAGCTACAATCATATGCAATGAGGTTGCTTCAATGTCATGCAACAAGTCTTCTTACTAAGACAGTTCATTACACCAGATTAAAAATAAAAAAAAATAACTAGGGAACGTTTCCTGTTTTATTATTTATTTTTATTGGTCCTGAATCTCCTTGGATTTAGTTTCAAGGAAGAGCTGGGGGTTCTGTGCTGATAAGAGAGGGAGACAAATTCCTCTCTATCCAAATTTGCCATTTCATGATGTCATTTTTGTTTTGGCCTCATGACAGTAACTGATAAAATGGTGTGAGAGTAACTGCCCATGATGCAATTCCACATTATGCAAGATCTTGCACAGAACAGGAAAACATATTTGGACTTATTTTTCCTTTTCTCCCAGATGCAAAAAAGTATCTTTGGAGCCAACTCAACAAAGCAAATTATCTGAAGTGAGGTTTGCAAATTAATTGATTAAAAAAAAAGATTCCTGACCTACATTGTCACATGCCTCCTTCCCAACATTTGATTTTTGATATATCAGCGATCTGAAAGGGAAGGGGAAACAAAGAAGCACAAACCAAGATTTTTTTCAAGCTACAAGAACTCATCTAGAAGGGAAGAAATCTAACTCATCACAGGTGAGCAACCATCAGCGTACCAAGGTAAATGAATCCACTGAAAATGCAAGAGCAACAAAAAGTGTAATTATTGAACTAAGGAATAAGATAAAAACATTTGGACAGGTAAGAGATTAACTTTTACTCCCAGGCTGTTCATGACTCCAAGACTTCATCGTGCTGAGCATCGGTCCTGAGAGAGCAATCAAAAGGCAGGATGTCATTACAAGAAGCAGGTTGATGGAACTGGTGACATTTCTGCAATACAACTATCCCATGTTACAAAAATAGCACATTAAGTGAATGTGCCTGCATGAGATGGAGCTATTAAGCTCCCCTATAACACACTGCTCAAACAATCAAGCCAATGAGTCTTTTTGAAATTGGGACTAGCCTGTCCACCCGCCTTGCCTGCAAAGAAGAATCAGCGAACAGTTAATCTTGTCAATAACAATAGCAACATAATACAGGTAACCCTCCTTTAACTACTACAATCGGGACTGGAATTTCGGTCACTAATCGGTGCAGTCATTAAGCAAATCTGACCCAATTTTACAACCATTTTTGCAGCGGTCATTAAGTGAATCACATGACTATTAAGTAAACCACATGGTCGTTATATGAATCACATGGTTCCCCATTGATTTTGCTTGCCAGAAGCCAGCTGAGAAGATCGAAAATGGTGGTCACGTGACCTTGGGACACTGTGACGGTTGTAAATGCAAACTGGTCGCCAAGTGCCCAAATCATGATCACACAACCGTGGGGGACACTGCAACAGTCGTAAGTGTGAGGACTGGTTGCAAGTTGGATTTTAATGCCATCATAAGTCTGAACCATCGCTAGAAAAATGGTCTTTAAGTGAGGACTACCTCTAAGCCAAGATTGTTCTACAGTTAATCTTGCTTGCCAAAATTATCTCACTCTCCCCAAAGCCCTGGTTTGGTGGGGAGTGTTTACAGACTGACCCATAAGAGTCATGAACCTCAAGGGCTGTAAAACACACAAGAGGTAGAGAAAAACTACAATGACTCACTCATTACCACCAGCCCAGTTAAGCAAAAGAGCCACCTCAGCTGATGATGATAGTGTCCACGTGAAGCTTAGCAAAGAAAGGAAACAAGGCCAAAAGTGGGTCCAAAAGCAGAACTGGGAGGAGAGGAAGAGGAAAGAGACCTACTCAGTCCTGAGTAGGAAGTAAAAAGATAGGGAGGCCCTTGAGTCAAGCTCCATGCAGGTTTCTTGGCAGGTTCACAGAAGACGTTTGCTACTGCCTTGGCATGGGGTGTTCCTCCAGCTTCCCAGTCTGGCCAACAGCCCTGGTGTCTCCCATCTGAGTACCAGCCAAACTAGTGAAGGTTTATTTTAGACTTCCTAAGAGGAGTCCCTCGCCACTCTTTTTCCAGACAGAGGTTCATTTTGCTTTCTTGATCTTGTAAAGTCCAGTTCAGAGAAGAGGGTGTTTCCAGACGCGTTTTCAGGTAGGTTTTCAGATGTGACTCCCAACCTCTGGACCACTGTTTCTCCACCTTGGCAATTTTAAGAATTAATTTTTTAAAAAAAATCCCAGAATTCTGGGAGTTGAAGTCCACACTGCTTAAAGTTGCTAAGGTTGAGAAACAGTGCCCTAGACCAATGGCTACCAATGCAAGTGAATATACCCCTACATATTTTCCCTTTGTGTCATCATATAATTGCTATTTTCAACTAGAAAACCAGTTAAATTTTTGTCTGCTGGTATGTAGTAAGTAGTTATTTTCATTACTTTTCATTCTGCTCTACCTTTGTCCGTTCATACACTGCAATCTTCTGCTTTAAATGTTTACTGTGTGATGTGCATCACTATGACTTAAATGGAGGCATTTAAAGAAGCACGCAGAAGAATGGTAGCCAATCTGGTGTCCACCCACAACCCCCTGCTTTAAGCCATGCTATGTGGGCTTATGGATACTGAAGTCTGAAAACTCTGTACAACACTGGATTGTCTACCCTAACACAGATAAATTCTGTGCTCCAGACAGTACCTTGAGGAAGAAAGGGGGAGGGAGGACTATTTCTGCAAAATGGAAGATAGGAGCAGCGCTCCACAAATAAACACAATATTTTGACAAAGGAAGTGGGGGAAAGCAGAAAAATTAGAAAAAGCTAACCATGAACATTCTTCATTGGAGACGTTCTGTGTCTAACGTTTGGCTCCTTGACAAATGTCAAGGAACAGATGGCTAATGCCTTGTGACTGTCATCACATACTGAGAACTGGGTAATATTCAAAATTTTATCTCCAGAAGAAAGTCCTTGGCCTTGCCAAAGACAAATCAATGGCAATGTTAAGGAAAACTTTTAAGTGATCCCCAAATTATCCACCTATTGATTTGTAGGGCTCATGTATATATAGATAAGAACCTCCTATGCTTACATCCACTTTGCTGAAGACTTATTACAAAACCCATGTTACGGTCCAGGAATTTGTTCCATGAAATTTTCTTCTTAACAATCTGAGTTAGCAGTCATTCATTCCTTTCACATTTTGGCCTTGAAGACACTTTGCTACCCATAATTCTACCACTTGCCGCTGTTGTAAAATTGGGGCATTTTTGCCCTTTGAGCAAATCATATCCAGTTTGTAGATTATGCAACAAAACATGGTTAAATAAACCGTACAGTAGCATTAGCAGAGTTGGAAGTTGGGCGGTACATAAATTTAATAAGTAAGTGCTATGTGGACCCAGTCTTCAGCAAAGGATCGTTACCTTGTCGTGGTGCTGGAGCTTGAGCACCTCAATGATGCCATGAGCTAAACCGTGAAGGGCCACCCAAGACGGGAAGGTCATGACAGAGAGGTCAGACTAAATGCGATCCCTGGGGAAGGTAATGGCAACCCACCCCAGTATTCTTGCCATGAAAACTAAATGGATCAGTACAACCAGAGATATGTCGGTATACCATCGGAAGATGAGACCCCCAGGTCGGAAGATGGTCAAAATGCTACTGGGGAGGAACAGAGGATGAGTTCAACTAGCCCCAGACGTGATGACGCAGCTAGCTCAAAGCCAAAAGGACAGCTAGCGGCCGACGGTGCTGGTGGTGAACGGCGAATCCGATGTTCTAAGGATCAACACACCATTGGAACCTGGAATGTAAGATGTATGAGCCAGGGCAAATTGGATGTGGTTATTGGTGAGATGTCAAGATTAAAGATAGACATTTTGGGCGTCAGTGAACTGAAATGGACTGGAATGGGCCACTTCACATCAAATGACCACCAGATCTACTACTGTGGACAAGAGGACCACAGAAGAAATGGAGTAGCCTTCATAATTAATAGTAAAGTGGCTAAAGCAGTGCTTGGATACAATCCAAAAAATGACAGAATGATCTCAATTCGAATTCAGGGCAAGCCATCTAACATCACAGTGATCCAAATATATGCCCCAACCACAAATGCTGAAGAAGCTGAAGTAGAGCAGTTCTATGAGGATCTGCAGCACCTACTGGACAACACACCTAAAAGAGATGTTATTTTCATCACAGGAGACTGGAATGCTAAGGTGGGCAGTCAAATGACACCTGGAATTACAGTTAAGTATGGCCTGGGAGAACAAAACGAAGCAGGACATAGGCTGATAGAATTTTGCCAAGACAATTCACTCTGCATAACAAACACTCTCTTCCAACAACCTAAGAGATGGCTTTATACATGGACTTCACCAGATGGACAACACCGAAATCAGATTGACTACATCCTTTGCAGCCAAAGGTGGCGGACATCTGTACAGTCGGTAAAAACAAGACCTGGAGCTGACTGTAGTTCAGATCACGAACTTCTTCTTGCACAATTTAGGATCAGGCTAAAGAGATTAGGGAAGACCCACAGATCAGCTAGATATGAGCTCACTAATATTCCTAAGGAATATGCAGTGGAGGTGAAGAATAGATTTAAGGGACTGGACTTAGTAGATAGGGTCCCGGAAGAACTCTGGACAGAAGTTCGCAGCACTGTTCAGGAGGCGGCAACAAAATACATCCCAAAGACAGAGAAAACCAAGAAGGCAAAATGGCTGTCTGCTGAGACACTAGAAGTAGCCCAAGAAAGGAAAGCAAAAGGCAACAGTGATAGGGGGAGATATGCCCAATTAAATGCAAAATTCCAGAGGTTAGCCAGAAGAGATAAGGAATTATTTTTAAACAAGCAATGCGCGGAAGTGGAAGAAGACAATAGAATAGGAAGGACAAGAGACCTCTTCCAGAAAATTAGAAACATCGGAGGTAAATTCCAGGCAAAAATGGGTATGATCAAAAACAAAGAGGGCAAGGACCTAACAGAAGAAGAAGAGATCAAGAAAAGGTGGCAAGAAGATACAGAAGACCTGTATAGGAAGGATAACAATATCGGGGATAGCTTTGACGGTGTGGTCAGTGAGCTAGAGCCAGACATCCTGAAGAGTGAGGATGAGTGGGCCTTAAGAAGCATTGCTAATAAGAAGGCAGCAGGAGATGACGGCATCCCAGCTGAACTGTTCAAAATCTTACAAGATGATGCTGTCAAGGTAATGCATGCTATATGCCAGCAAATTTGGAAAACACAAGAATGGCCATCAGATTGGAAAAAATCAACTTATATCCCCATACCAAAAAAGGGAAACACTAAAGAATGTTCAAACTATCGAACAGTGGCACTCATTTCACATGCCAGTAAGGTAATGCTCAAGATCCTTCAAGGTAGACTTCAGCAGTTCATGGAGCGAGAATTGCCAGATGTACAAGCTGGCTTTAGAAAAGGCAGAGGAACTAGAGACCAAATTGCCAGTATCCGCTGGATAATGGAAAAAGCCAGGGAGTTTCAGAAAAACATCTATTTCTGTGTTATTGACTATTCTAAAGCCTTTGCCTGTGTGGACCATAACAAATTGTGGCAAGTTCTTAGTGGTATGGGGATACCAAGTCATCTTGTATGCCTCCTGAAGAATCTGTATAACGACCAAGTAGCAACAGTAAGAACAGACCACGGAACAACGGACTGGTTTAAGATTGGGAAAGGAGTACAGCAGGGCTGTATACTCTCACCCTACCTATTCAACTTGTATGCAGAACACATCATGCGACAAGCTGGCCTTGAGGAATCCAAGGCTGGAGTTAAAATCTCTGGAAGAAACATTAACAATCTCAGATATGCAGATGATACCACTTTGATGGCTGAAAGTAAAGAGGAATTGAGGAGCCTTATGATGAAGGTGAAAGAAGAAAGTGCAAAAGCTGGCTTGCAGCTAAACCTCAAAAAAACCAAGATTATGGCAACCAGCTTATTGATAACTGGCAAATAGAGGGAGAAAATGTAGAAGCAGTGAAAGACTTTGTATTCCTAGGTGCAAAGATTACTGCAGATGCTGGCTGCAGTCAGGAAATCAGAAGACGCTTAATCCTTGGGAGAAGAGCAATGACAAATCTCGATAAAAGAGTTAAGAGCAGAGACATCACACTGACAACAAAGGCCCGCATAGTTAAAGTAATGGTGTTCCCCGTAGTAACATATGGCTGCGAGAGCTGGACCATAAGGAAGGCTGAGAGAAGGAAGATCGATGCTTTTGAACTGTGGTGTTGGAGGAAAATTCTGAGAGTGCCTTGGACTGCCAGAAGATCAAACCAGTCCATCCTCCAGGAAATAAAGCCAGACTGCTCACTTGAGGGAATGATATTAAAGGCAAAACTGAAATACTTTGGCCACATAATGAGAAGACAGGACACCCTGGAGAAGATGCTGATGCTAGGGAGAGTGGAAGGCAAAAGGAAGAGGGGCCGACCAAAGGCAAGATGGATGGATGATATTCTAGAGGTGACAGACTTGTCCCTGGGGGAGCTGGGGGTGTCGACGACCGACAGGAAGCTCTGGCGTGGGCTGGTCCATGAAGTCACGAAGAGTCGGAAGCGACTAAACGAATAAACAACAAATGTGGACCCAGTAGGAGAAAAGGGAACATAGATATAAAACAATTGATAATTGATAGAACTATAGTGGGCTGCAGGTTTAATGGCTAAGTATGATAGATTATTATTTAGAAACAAACAAGGTTGGAACCTCTGATGTGATTTAAAACCTTCATTTGTAACATTAGGTGTAAAAAGTTCCTGGTACACAGGAATTCTACTGTCTCCTGCTCAAGTCTCTCCCATCCCTAAATCAAATCTACAATATATGCAGGTACACTATCCTTTGGGAGGTACAGACCTATAAAGGAATGAACAGGTAGTAGTGTACCTCAAAGAAGCCAGAATAAAGGCTTCTGGAAGAAAGAAAAGGCCCACAAAGATCAAGTCTAAATAGTGTCATGTCCTAAGTGATTAAAGTGTAGGCTTACAAAAGGAAAGGCAAGATAGTATTGTGCCCAAGAGGAGCAAAGCGTAAGGCCTTGTAGAGGGGCACTCCAGGAAAGGCTTACCAAGGGCATGACTTCAACATAACGTGGCTATCAGCCAGGCAAAGAATAGCCCCAAAGTAGAGTGACAACTGGCACAGCTGGAGACAGGGTCAGAGATGGTTAAAAGAGGAACGCCAACTGGAGCAGCTCAAGCACCCTGGTGCTGATGGAAAAGAGTTCAGAGGGCTGAAGTCTTAAGAAGGCACCAATAATCTGTGGTGGCACTGAGGGCCAGAGAATTCCTGAAGAGAACCTGTAGAAGAAGCCAGCAATAGTAGGAGCAGAGATGTTCCCAGCTGAGAGCAGAGGGTCAGAAGTGGGTTGGGATGCTGCAGATGGCAATGGATGGGGACAGACGGGCAAGGGAAGTCCATGGAATCACTGAGGATCCACTGATTGTGGAGTAGCTTACAAGGGCCCCGGAGTGCTAAGAGTCGCACGTGGATGCCAAAGGACCGTCAGCTATCCTATCAAAGCCCAGGAGGCTAGTCTCTATTGAGAGGAAGCTCAAAAGGTGGACACCTGTTTGGAGAAAGCCCAGGGGGCTGATCTCTGCCACCCGATGATCCAGAAGCCACTGAAAGCAAAAGCAGCCGCCAGAAATGACAAAAAAAAGGAAAGAAAGCCTGAAATAGCAGGCCTGTTCACAGCATCATGGTGAGGCGGAGCTGGAGAAGCCCCAGAAATATAATAAGATATAGGATAGGAGGCATAGTATAGAAAGGATAGTGTAATACAGTATAAAACAGTGTTGTGGTTGGCTGGGGAATTCTGGGAGTTGAAGTCCACATGTCTTAAAGTTGCTGAGGTTGAGGAACACTGGTATAAAAGATAAGTTAGATAAGATAGGACAAGCACAAGAAGTACTTTAGTGCCAAGCTGAAACAGAGAGTCAAAGAAGAGACTTAGATAGTTCAACTCTGTGAATGGCTTAAAGATCTAAAGGCAAACTGTCCTTGGCACAAAGGAGGGGGCCAAACCTAGAAATCAGAAAGCCAGCGTACATTAGAAAGGCATGGATGTGAGAAAATTTAAGATACACAACAAAACATCAGGCATAGGCTATGGGAGATAAGATCAATAGCTAATAGAGGAAAAGCACAGGGTAGGTTTATGTGTAAACTCCTAATCAGGTTTTAGGGGGGAAATGGAGAAACAATGTCCCCCAAGCCTTTGGTATTATCTATTCTGACTGGCTACAGCTCTCAACTGCTTGAACCTCTGAAATGGAAATGGACTGGACCTATGTTCTTCTATGTTCACCTTACGACCAAATGAGCGTTTCCCTCCCTTGCCAAATGCTGGAAACGCATGACCCAAGGGAAGCTTCAATTAAAACAAAATGCCTCACTGGTTCTCCTCAACATACCTAGTATGGGCACACCTGAGCACCCAACACACTTCTGGTACTTGTGGAACTCACGCCATGAAACTCACCTATCCACAGAGATCCAAAGTCAGCCAGGCAGCTGTAGACATAAACCGGCCTTGTGCTTTTCTGTCAAATTCAAGGCCATCTAAGAGCGTCACCTTGAGAATGCTCTCCCACGCACCAATTTCCAGGAAGCTGCTTTGCACCATCATTAGCATCCCAATCTATCCCAAGTGTCCTAGATATTCCAACAGATTCATGGATGCTTCTGAAAACGACAGCTACACACAGAATTTCCCCACTTAGCAGACCCAAGAGTCCATCCAGCGAGACCAGCGGTAAAAGATCCCAGGATTCATAGTTCAGGAACATCTGGAGGGTCCCAGATTCTCCATTCCTTCTCTAGATATTAAAGGGAGGGGGAAATATATAACTTGGCAGCAACTGCATTGGTAACACAATATACAGACCCAACTTTGCTGTGGTCCATCAAGATTGTGGTGAGGATTTCATTTTAAAACACTTCTTTGTGTTTAAATGTTAAGCAACTTGCATAGGTCAAGTTTCTACTAAAATTATCTGGGTCTCAAGGAACAAACGATTTCCTATACTTCTGCTTGGAAACAACTGTACTTTGCTTCCCATCCCCAAGGAATGTGATGCCCTTTCCTTTTTTCCTTACTGTAATATCAAGACAAAGCGTATTCTTGAGCTGTTGCTCTGAATTCTGATTTCTAGATTATCTTGCTCCAGCAAATTGGAGTCAGCAGGAGAGCTTTTCCTTCTTTTTTTTTATGTTCAATCTGAAAAGAAAACGTTCCTGAAAATAAAGCTGAATGTGCAAAAATGTACCTTAGGAGAAGAGCTGGGGGGAAAAACAATGGTATTTGTAGCCTGTTGTGGCTTGGTTAATATGTGACTAACTTGGACTACATATATAGTGAGTAATTACCTACATTAATGATAGCGTGCAATGGTAGAATTTAAAAAATAATCAGGAGGCGATAAATTAAAAAGGAGCGGCCATATAGCACCCAGGACAGAAACTTTTTTCCCTAGTTAAATCGTGGAAAACTTTATGCCTCTTAGCAGTACAATTTTTTGCCAGAGGGCAAAAATAAAAAAAAGATGATTTTAAATGCAAAATAGGAACCATCTATATCTAAACCACAGAACAGGGGTTCAGATATAGGGTCGTACCCCATCTCAACTGCTTTTTGGCATCAGCTTACCTGAAAAGTGCCAGCTTAGAAAACCAATTAGTCCAATGAGGATGTTTTAGAATAGAATAGCTTGATCTGTTTAATCGAATGTGTCCACGACTTTCTGAAACAGCTGGCTTCAGTCTGGTGCTCAGCAAATATTTGGAACTATAGCCGCCATCATTACAGACAAGAATACTGGCTAGGGATAATGGTAGTGCTGGCTTGAAGAAGGATATTCTGTACATATTCTTATACCATCAGTTGGATTTAACCATTGTTCCTAGCCGCAGAGTATAGGACGAATGCATTTTGTAAAAAAAAAAAAAAAAAAGCTAATTCAAATAGCAGGCTCGCTCAAATAATGATGCCTCACCCCTTCCTTCAGTTTTGTGAAAATAAGCAGATATAAGGTGGTTGGGAGACTCACACAACAGCTTGTCTGTGAACGATGGGCAGGATACACAATCAGAGAAAGATGTGCTGTAAGCAACTCAAGAGTGAAGGAACTACAAGGCAAACACATGCCCTGTTATTTTGAACTGGTCTGGAATTGCCTGTCTCACTACTACAATTAGGTTTAGATACAGTGATAATTAAACACCCAGACACAGAGGTGTAGGTGGTGAATTGGAACTGTGGATCAAGCCTTCACTTCTGCTGGGCTTACCCCACATTAGTAGGATCAAGCAGTGCATCCATCCAATAATCGATTTTAGCAACCCATATTTATTTGCAAGACACTAGAATATGGAACTAAATTGTTAGTCTGAACGCTGCAATTGAGATCTCTGAGCTAAGGCTGTAAACCACTCCTAATTATCCATTTTGGTCTGACATAAAATTATGCCGGTTGTAGGCGTCTGCCCACCCACCCGTATTTTACAGAATAATAGAGGGCCATTTCTAGCACCTTGAATATTACTTTTGTTCTCCGCACACCTTTATTACATATTATCAAGGCTTTTCTCCACCAGCTGCTGCAGATGCTTGAGAATTTCACTTTGCATTCTGCAATTTGGAGCAAGCCAATTTAATTTGCACTGCCAAGGCCAACATGCAGTTTAGAACGCAGTTATCCATCAGTCTGCACACATCTCCAACCCCTACAGGGTAAACACGACTTTAAAAACACACCACAATGCACAAAGAAAGGAGTGCTTTATGGTAAGTACTATATGGATTAAATTTGTATTCTGAGAAAAAACACACGTCAAACTAAGAATGTAGTGTGTAGACATGTTTTCCTGAGAATTAAACTTTCATAGCTGCAATAGATGCACACAAAACTGACAGGGATCAGAAATAAACTGATCCATCCTCACTCTTCACTGCATTCGTTTCAGCCTTTTCCACATGGCATTTTCACACCACTGCACACTACCCACAAGGGCCCTCACCTTCACCTCAGCTTTCAAGGGCCAGTGCTCCCATCATCTGTACAATGGGAACTCTAAAACCAGCAGCTAACCTGTACCCCGCCCCATTCTCTGCTCCTCCCTTGCTTCATTTGCTTCCTGCAGCAGAAGAAAGAAGGGTTGGGGGCAGTGTTTGTCAACCTTGGGAACTTTAAGATGTGTGGACTTCAGCTCCCAGTATTCCTCAGCTAGCCATGCTGGCTGGAGGATTCTGGGAGTTGAAGTCCACACAACTTAAAGTCCCCAAGGTTGAGAAACACTGGTTGGAGAGGGGAGGGGAGAGGGCGGAGCGGGGGAGGGAGAAGACTATTGCTGCTGCTTGTAAGATGTAGAAAGTGATGGGGATAGAGAAGGAAAGGTAGGAGGTAAATCTCAGCCCTCCTCTAGCCACTTAATTATTTCTTCAATCAACAGCTCATTTGGCATAAGATTCTCTGGTACAACTTGGCTAGACTAGACTCTTTTTGCAGACCAGAATGAGGCCACATACCCAGAGACAATTTGCAAAGAAAGACCTGTTTTTCTGGATTGATGGCTGCAGGGCCCTTCACCTGGTTGCCTTGACACCGCCACCAGGAAGCTTCCCCGCCCCCCCAAGAAAAATGCTGCCAACGTGTTTTTGCAAGCTTTTCTCTGGAGCAGATTAATTTCAGAAGTTAAGGAGCTCAGCATGTGAAGTCTCTCAGAAGCTCCACGGCATTGTGAGGACCCACAACAGCAGCACTAATCTCAGATTGGTGTGACTCTTGAGCAGACATGGGCCTTTAGCACCCAATCACACGTCCAGCCTGGGCTTCATATGCAGGTATGGGTTGAAATGACCACAGCTAGAGAGGTCCACAGGGAGGGGTTCAAAAAATCAAGATGGTGGCCACACCCATACGATGGAAGACATCCCCCCATTTTGCCATGCATTTGTTTTTTGTAACCATTAAGATTATTTAATATACTGATCAACCTCACAAAGGATCCAGCTGCAGGTTCTACAAAGGTGCATTGCATTAAGGTGACACGGACAATCTTAATTTTGCATGAGATAAAAACAGCTCTACTTTGGCACTTCGCGTTTAGGCAGCTGAGAAGGAACCAGCTTTATTGTGGCGTAGGCTTTAGAAACAACAGTTACTTTATTCTATCCATTTAAAGTTTTCCTGGGTTAAAAAACATCCCTTTCATCATATCCTTGGACAGCATGAAAAAATATACCAGGACTTCTGCCTGCAGATTTTAGTCCCAGAGGGCAATAGCTCTGTTACCTTTTTGAATAGCAAGCAATCTTAGCAACTCTTTCAAGAGAGCTAAACATTAACTAATCATTGAAATGGCAACTATGCATTTTAAAATGTTATGGCAATTGTAAATACTGTTTATTTACCAATGTTTTATCTTTCATACACTATGTCTTTTCTCATTTTCTTCTTTTTTCTTTGGTGTAGGCATTTATTTTATTCTTCAAGTGTGTGTGTGTGTGTGTGTGTGTGTGTTTTAGAGAAAGTTAAACACTTGGGATGATATAGGAAATACATCAGAAGCTGCCTTCTGTGGAGTCAGGGTTTCTCCACCAGGGTTCCGTGGCACCCTCGGGTTCTGTGGGAGGTCACCAGGGGTTCCTTGGGAGATGACACTTTATTTAAAAAATTATTTCAAATCTGGGCAACTTCACATTCAAGAGGTAACTTTCATTCTTTATGTTTAGTTTAAGAACACTGTTAATGCTTATAGACAGGCCTACCCATGAAACAAATAGAATAATTTTGTAACTTCTGGCCTAGATTTGAGCCTGAATGTGCAGGGGTTCCTCGAGGCCTGAAAAATATTTCAAGGCTTCCTTCAGGGTCAAAAATTTGAGAAAGGCTGGCTTAGTTCTATATTATCTGCACAAAAAGAGAAATCCAGCATTTCCAAATCTGCTTTACTGGTCAATCCCAAGAACGTAGCCCAGAACTTCTTGCTTTCTGAACAGGTTCTCTGCTGGCACTGAGCTTAGATCCTCCAAACACTTTGGAAAGGAATCAGAAAGAAAGCATAACTGCACAGCAATATAGTATGTAACTACAGCTAGCAATAGTGCCCCACCAATGAAGAATATACATACAGTACAGGATGTACCAAAAGCTAGGCCGAATAGACAATTTATTATATACATTATATCAGTGTTCCTTGAAGTGTGGTTCGAAGACCCCTGGGGGTCCCCCAAGACCCTCTCAAGGATCCACAAAATCAAAATTATTTGCTAGATATTGAAGACATTTGCAAAAAAATAAAACAATGTCGCACTTCTCATTATTTTTTATCTGTTAAAAAATATAGGGCATTTTCATGAAAATTTTTTATTTATGTTATTGTCCTAACTACCAGGAAACACATTGAGACAATGAAGTGGTCTCTAATATTTATTGCTAGTACTTAACAGGAATCCTAACAAACTGAAGAAGCGTGGGAAAAACCCAGCCATATAACCCCCAAGGGTTAAGGCGGTCCCGATCTGTGTCTCTTTGAATGGCTGAACAGTTCCTCAGTGCTACGCATGCGCTTGACAGTCTGGGTGGGAACCCCCTGCTCGCCATCCTTACTCATGACAGTTATCTAACGGGTTTAATATTGTAATTTTTACATCATTCAATAAATAAATATTCTACAAATGTGCCGATTTTAATTTTTAATATGGTAAATATCAATACATTTAACCCCTACAAACAAAGGCTCTTTTGGGGTCCTCCATAATTTTTTAAAGGGGGAAGGGATCCTGAGGGAGAAAAATTTAAGGAACACTGCATTACATCAAATGTTCAAATTAGTTGCCATTTTATTCTAAACCCCTCCTTACTCATCTGATGCATGACCTTTGAACACTCCTAAGTGCAGTAACATTTCCTCTGGGGAAAAAATTAATAACAGTAATAAAATATATTGTGATTGGCCTGACTTTTGGCGTATCTTGTATATCTTCCTTGATGCTAAAAAGGCTGATGAGAGTAGAAATCACATTCTAGAGTCAGTGATTCCCCTTTTCTGTTTTTAAATTGTTTGCTGCATAGGGATTTGAGTACACAAGATTATGGCTTCCAGTTGTGGATAACCTGTACAAGGTGAGTGCCTACAATTTGCTAAGTTATCAAGTAATCGATTTTGCTTTATTGTGATTTCCGAAGTCAGCCAACTGTGGCCTATTCAACAAATCATGGATAAGGCAAAATGTGGCCTAGGCCGACATATGAATATAAGGATGAGGCCAGAAACATGCTGTAACCAAGAAAGCATATTAAGTTTCATTAAAAACAAATTCATTATCCCAAAATCAGGTGCCATACTGCAGTAGTAATCTTGCCTATGTCTTCATTCAAATCCTCCTGTCTACTTTGGAGTTTAAAAATACAGTAAGTTAAGAATAAAGCTAGCATCATCATTTGCAAGCAGCAGTTCATGGACTTGCAGCAGCTGCAGGATTTAAATGACTTTGACAGATCTCCAAAAGGTAAGTGGAGTCAGTGAATACTTGGATAGGAGACCACCAGGAAATCCCACAGCTGTAGGCTAGCCAGGGAACTTGGGAAAAAAATCTCAAAATAAGGCAAAGGGAAACCAATTCTGTATTATTTCCAAGAAAACCACAAGGACATGTCCTGAAGTAACCAGGAGTCAAGCTTGACTCAAAGCAGACTTTATTTAATGACCAACCCTTTCTGCAAAAACCACCTGGTGTCCCTACAGAGCAGACCCAGCACATTTACCAGAAATTAAATGTTGGGTAACTGACTACCCCTCTGTCTAAGCATGGCTAGAGACCCCTTTTTGATTTTTCCCAACAATTTTCTCCCTCTGCCCCTCTGCCAGTCAGCATAAAAGACAGTAATTTGCCAGTCTTCCAAAATGCCAGGTGGGCAGCAAACCACAGACCGTAGCAGGAGTCAAAGAGTGATACATAGAGATGCTTGGCACTAGGTACTTGTTTAGCTACAGCTCAGCATCCCCACAGACTCCTCCTGACTTCCACCAACTTCTACAGAGATGTTTTTCCATTTTCTCATCCATCACCATCTAAGTCCAAGGAGTGACCATCAATACACAGCACTGAAATACCACAGCAAAAACGTTGTTTGGCTCAGCAGCAGAAAAACCGTACAATTCTTTGCTCATCAGCCCAGGGACTGTGTTCAGACTAATTCCTTGTACAGGTAGTCCTTGTTTAGCGACCACAATCGGGACCAGCAACAGTCATTAAGCAAAGTGGTCGCTAAGTGAAACCACGACTGTGCTTACGATCTTCCTTCAGCTTTCCTTTGCTTTACAGACCTGTGAAGGTCACAATCGCAAGGACTGGTCGCAAAGTTACTTTGTCATCACCATCAAAACTGCAAATGGTTGCTAAACAAAGCAGTCGCTAAACGAGGACTATCTGTACATGTATTTTAGTTTTTGTTATAGATGTTTAAAAAAAAATAAAATTAAAAAGGTTAACTGGGTTGGGCCCAATCGAACAGGGAGAGATTGTTTCATGGAGCAGGTACCACAACCAGCTACTCAATCTTTCTACTCGCAGATACAATGGATTGAACCTGGAACTTTCAACATGAAGAGGGCACATTATCACGGAACTACACCTTCTACTCACACTCGTATTCAAAAGGTCTGCTGCCTCAATTTGGGAATGATTTGTTGCAACTACTGTACTGCTAAAGTCCAGTAGTTCTTTTGTCAGTCCCTATTCCAAAATAGCAGTTGGTGCAAAAAAAGGCTGCAAGTAAAGGCAGATCCATAGCTCTGCTCTCCAAGCTTCACCATTCCATGCACAGATGGTGCTTCAAAAGCGGTCTCCCTTGTGTCCAAGAAAGTTATGGGGAAATGAAGGATCTGCTCTGGTGTGATCTGAGCTTTCTCTAACGTCTTTGCGCACTTGATTTTTAAAAAGATTTCACTAAGGAAGCACATTTAGGATAACTAGACCCAGTCCTGCTCCACTCCACTGCATTATTTTAAATTTACTACCCCATACCAAGGCACATTACAGTATTTGATTAATATTAAATCATACTACACTTGATCTTAGTCAAAAGGCTGAGAAGCTATTTTGAAACCATTATTTAATCATTATTAAAAATAATGGTTTTGTAGTATAATGTACCACTATTGTGGTTATTATGTTTTATGTTTTGTACACCCCCTAGAGTCCTACAGGACTGAGGTGGTCAATAAACTATATAAATCCTACCAATAAATCCTGCTGGAGTTCATCCTTCGGCAGCAACTGAGTTGCAGTTTTCCCAGCGCACAGAGAAATGGATGCTTAAGCTTGTTTGGCATAGACCCCCAAGGGCCACACAATAGCCACAAATTAAGATAATCTCCCTCTGATTTTTTAACCTCTTCTAGCTTATTTCTTGGGGGACCGTTTCAAGTGCTGCATGTCAGCATTATTCCTTGGTGTTTCCTAAGCCAGAGTTACAACAGAAACATTTTGCGGTCAGAGGTCTGTTGCTCAGAAATATAGGATGATGCCTTATCTCAGTTTATATCATTGGACCAGTCTATCTAGGTCAGTGTTTCTCAACCTCAGCAACTTCAAGATGCATGGACTTCAACTCCCAGCATGCTGGCTGGGGAACTTTGGGAGTTGAGATCCATGCATCTTCAAGTTGCTGAGGCTGAGAAACACTGGTCAAGAGGATCACAGGTTCCACCAAGGCACATGGACTGGCAGGAGCATTCCAGATGAGTGTTTCTTTTCTAGTCCTATCCAAAAATGCTGTGGACTAACCAGGACCCTTTGCTTGAGTCCCTCCTTGGGAGGGAGATGGGTGGTGATAAAGTTTGATAAATAAATAAATGGCTGCATTGCCAGATTCCCCAATAACGCACAATTCCTTTACAAGTGGCAGGCCCAATCCAGACTGTGCAGAGTTCAGCTGTAGAGATTTCAACTCCGTCTTTCACATCTGACCATGCAAAGCACAATTTTGTTTCCTTCTTTCCTTCCTTCCACATTTGAAAGAGTCCCGTTACAAAGTAACTAGCCATAAATCCACAGGGAAGTTCTCCTGCATAGGCTCCATTTAGGAATGGAAAGCGTGTGGTAACACAATTGTGCTCTTTCACATATTCCTTCTTGCCTAAAAGCTTGCACAAGAGCACATCCCCAATGGACCAGTTCCTTAATTTTTTTGTGGCTCGGTCAATGAGCAAGAATGATACAGCAGAAGAAATGTATTCTCGTCCAGGAGAAAAGAACCTGCATTCCTCCCTATTAAACCAAACAGTATGTGCCCAGAGGACTCCTCCCCAGCCTTAAGTATCAGTCCCTTTTTTAGCAGGTATGCCCCATAATTACTGTAACTGTCCAGTCTAAATCAGGAAGTTAGAATATACAAGATTCCAGGTTATACAAAACAGGCACCACTGAAATAAGCAGCATGTTCAGAGATAAGTTTGCAGCCTAGTCATATTGCCTTTTGGCTTAAGTTTTCCACTTATAAAGCAAATTTTGATGGAGCAGAAAAAAAAGGACATTTCTCCATATCAGTTGTACTATCCTTTCCCAAATCTGACAGGCTTTCTGTGACTTGGTGTATAAATATTATTGCTCTATCAAGGAAAGCCAGCAAAGCTATTCCACCTAGATTCACTTGCATAGTGAGATGGGCAGTGTATAAATTTGATTAAATAAAGAAACAGATTAAGAAGCCAAACTTGAAATCCAAACTTAGATAAAGTGATGTGTGATAATGGGACAAGTTTTTCCCTAAATCCCATCAGTGTCCCCTGCTGCCTAAGTTCAGGATATTACTTCCGTAAAAGAATCCTGATCGGAAATATTCTGATCAGGCTTTGGGGACATCTTTCTCAGGGACACAGGAAGTTTTCATATCATATTAGACCATTGGTCCATCGAGCCAGAATCAGCATAGCAACTTCACCCACATTAAAAATGTACCTTGGCTGCTAGGGGAAAAAAAACCACACACACAGTTTTCTCTTGCACTCAGTTGTGTCCCAGTGGACACAATCACACACAGATGGTGAAGGAGTACAATTTAGTCCATGTTCACGTGAGCCTTACGACCAGGGTCACTCCCATAATCAACTTAACTTCTTCTTTGCTCACCAGTCACATCCCTGATCAACCTAAATCTCAAAAAATAAACCAGAATAACCTTTATGCTGCCCAGCACTAATACACTTAGTTACAAGGTTAATCTGAAAGAATGGGATATCGTTCCAGAAATATACTCTTTGTACATGTAGAGGTGTCCCCAGAGAGCAGTCAAAAAAAGTCACAGCGGTGCAGTCAAAGCTCCACCTGTTTTTTTATGAGCCTCAGATGGACCTTTGATTGCACCCTGACTTCTTTCACCATTCCCTGGGGCCACCTCTGACCCACAGGAATGCTGTGGGTCAAATCATACAGAGCACATGCTGAGAGAGAGAAGCAGCTTGAACAGCACATGGACTTGCCTTTTCACTCAACCTCACCCTTCTTCTCAAAATGGTCAGCAGCTGCCTCCCATAATTTCCTGGGCACCCCTGTATGTCATGGAGCATCACTCACCACCTTTCCCCAGGGCCATGCTTCTGCTCGGCTGGACCCTCAGAAGCCTCACAGAAAGGAGGGTGTGTAGAAGCATCGACCCGGGGGCCACCTTCCAGCGAAGTCCTTCTCCTATATGCTGATAACGCTCTCTCTCACACACAGGCGCGCACAGGCACCCGCGGGCACCCAGAGCCACCTACCCAGTTTCATCAGGCAGGCCAGCAGGATCCAGAGGGCAATCTCGAAGGGCAAGCGCACGCGACCATACTCGACGCTCAGGACCGGAAAAGCTTTCCGATGCTTGCCGTGCCCATCGGTGGAAACGTTCTTGGGGTGCCCGGAGCCGGGGGGGCTCTCCGCGGGAACCGGCGGAGCGGAGGTGATGCCCTCGGTCACTAAGTTGGAGTAAGATGTCCGAATGACCGCCCCGGGGGTATGCGAGCCGGAGCTCCGAAGCACCGGCAGCAGCCCCAGCAGGGCGGCCGCGCCGAAGAGGAAAGGCAGCGCGCGGAAGGAGCAGCGGGGCGTCCCCGGGAAGTTCGCCGGCATGGTGGCCCTCGTTCCCAGGGAAGCGGCGGCGGAGCGGGGTGTGGACTCAGAGGAACCCTCCCGGCGCCCCAGGCTTCATTGGAGGGGGTGGGGTCTGCGGAATCAGCGGAGGCCGCCGACAAAACGTCGCCCCAAGAAATCCACCCGAAGTGGCGCTTGATTGGGCGAAGCGCTCGTAATAGAAAAACCCGGCTTAGGACGGGGCGCCCGGCTTCGCCCGCCTTCCGCGGGGACCGTCTCCGCAGGGCGAGGGAGGGGAGGGGAGGGGAGGGGGCGGGCGAGGGCGCCGTTCAGAGCGAGGGGCGCTCGGCTGGTGAACCGGCCACCTGCAAATGACAGGCAAGGCAGCCGGCCATTGGGGGCCACCCGGTCCCCAAACCTCCCTCCCCAACGAGCCCCTTCAGCTGGGCAGACCGCGCCTCAAAGCAAACCTGAGCAGGGCACTTCCGAGGGGCTGGCCGGGAGCAGCAGCGGCCCGAGGAGAAGACCCGGGCAGGGGAAGGGGGCAACGGCCGGGGGAGGGCGGGCGAGAGGGCGGCCGGGCAGCCAAGGCAGCAGAGAAAAGCAGGCGAGCGAGGCCACCAGCGGCCGGGCTTCCCCGGACAGGCCGCTTCCCCGCAGCCGCAGGAGAAGAAACCTCGCGGGCGGGGGGAGTGGCTCGCCCCTCCAGCAGCAGTCGGCAGGCCGGGCGGCGGCGGCGGCGGCAGGCACGGCGGGCTTCGGCTTCCCGGAGTTGGGAAGGAGGAAGCTGAGACTGTTCCGGATCCTCGTGCGCCGCAGCGGGGCAGCTCCGCCCGGCCCGGCCGCTCCTCCCCGTGGCTTCCAGCGCGCGCCCGGAGGACGCTGGCGCCCGCCGGCTCGCTCAGCCTTATCTACGCCGAGACAAGGACACCGCGGGGAGAAGCGGAGGGGAGGGGAGGGGGAAGGGCGGGCGCCGTTGCCGCGCCTCGCTCGCCCGGCCGCCCGCAACCACAGCAGCCTCCGCCGGCTGGAAGCAGCACTGCACGGGAGCCTCCGCGTCGCAGCCAGGCGGGAGTCCTGGGTGCGAGCCAGGCGGCCGTGGCAGAACGGAGGAGCGGCGCCCCAGCCGGGTCCTGCCCTGGAAGCGCCTCCGATGATCGGTCTTTAGGTCGCCCGTTCCAGCCCGCCGCATTCAAGGGCAGCTCCGACCTGGTCAGCCGCAAAGCGTGGGGAGCAGTAAGCCGCGGTTGCGGGCGCTGGGGTGACCCATCCCGCTCAGCCGAGACAAACAGCCTCAGCAGGTCTTGACTGGAGCTACCAAACCTGGAATGCCGCTATCCAGACGACCACCAGGGGACAGCAAAGAGGGAGAGAAAACCTTGTTCGGGCAGCTGGATAGTATGGAAGGCAGATATTTGGGCTTGGGGTTTTGGAGAAGTCATATAAATTGGGCTTGATTGAGTGCAGTGGGCCAGCCTGTGACTCTCCAGATGTGGCTTATTTTTTTCCCCGTTATTTTACATCTTCTTGGGTAAAAACATGTCCAAAGCAGGGGTACAACTAATTCAAAACAATTTGCAATACATTAGAAATTGCTTTTTTTTTAAATAAAAACGTTTCTAACCAAAACCTGTAAAATAGCATAAATTAAAAATATACAACAGGATATGGAGTATCGGATGCAAAACAGAAGATGAAGGCCTTCTTCTCCAAGCTCAGTGGACATAGCCAGTTGCTGAGAATCATAGATCTGCTGTGCTTTGTAAGCTCCTGGGAAGTCTGGCACTTTTTTTCTATCATTGGGCAAAGCAAGGCATTAATAGTGTTATATAAATGAGTAGTTGTGAGAGATTGTACAGTGACTCTCTCTTTCATAATATAATGATCTGGAAGAGTATAAAGAAACTGCTGAAAAGGAGAAAATGCAGATATGTTAATAACACAGAATCTTTCAGTAAAAATGAATACTCTCAAACACCCCCATTTATAAACATTTGGGAATGAGAACGCATCCAATGTTTACAAAAGCACCTGGGCTACATCATTTTAACAATGCAAACATGGAATAAAAGTTGGCACAAGTTTTGGCCACATTTTAAATTGATTCCCAAGCTGCCAAACAACAGGACAGATATTGGGGGGAGGTGGGCGACCCGTGTCCCTGAAGCTTCATCCCCAAACTGACATTTTGGAGCCCTTTTGAGTGTGCCACAGATTGGGTGAGGGTGATTCATGTGTGGTGAGAACGAAGATTATAATCCAATCCCCCAAACACTTGATCCAGTCCTAAACAAGGCACAGTGACTAGGTCAAGGAAGAAGCTGATTGAGGGGACATAGAACCACCAAGAACTGGAAAGCACAATAATAAAAACAACAACAAAAATAACAATTTTTCCTACCCAGCAAGATACCCTCCAGGTCTGGTGCATCCAAATGGTATCAAGTAGGAAGAGACTTACCTTACCACATAAGAGGCCATGCTATAAACTAAGAGAAAATAAAACAGCCTAAAGGGAAACTTGCTCCTTAAAACACATTTACTGTGTTCTGGAAACCCTTAGAGATTTTTTAATTATTATTTTTTATTGCTGTTTTAGATAATAACAGAAAAGGGGAAAAAAAACAATACACGAGGATACATAATTTTAAAAAAAAAACCGTAACAGGTGACCCTTTATAGACTTTTTGCTCAAAATGGATAAAAATGGACTGGATTTTGGGATTTATTGATTAAAAAGGCTTCTTTATGGGAAGAATGGAACCATGATATGCAATATGGGAGGGTGGAGGTGGTAACTGCCATGTTTGTAACCGCTGCAGAGAAGATTGGAAATCGCTTCTTTAGATATTTTTCTTTTTCTTGCTTTTTTTTTTTGTTATTCTTCACTTTTTCTTTTACCCTTTTATAATCTTTTTCTATTTCTTCTGCTAAGTTTCTCTAGTTTTTTAAATCTTTGTAAAATCTTCTTGTAATGAAAATTAGTCCAAAAAAAAAAAAGAATTTACCATGTTAATTTGGTGTCAGCTTTGTTAGTCTTCTCTAATGAATGTAATGCTGTTGTATCTTTGACAGTCAGGAATGCAAGAAATGAATAAAATGTAAACATCCATTAAAAACTATACTGTGTATCAGGGTTTCTAAGGCTTGGCAACTTTAAGATGGGTGGACTTCAACTCCCAGAATTCTCCAGCCAGCATGGGGAAAAAGCAGACCATGGTAGGAAACCACTTTAACTATGTTGCCCTCAGTGGCAGTAACTAACTACAGTGGATTACTTTTGCGGATCACACCACAGACCAAGTGAGCTTTAGCCAAACTGCCATCCTGCGTTAAAAATGTCCTGATTTACAGCCCCCAACCAAACTCTTAAGATGGGAGACTCTTAAGACCACATTTTACCGAAATCTCAAAGAGAAAACATTTGAGTCACAGTGGTAGTTTAACATACAATTCAGGGGTGTCCACAACATATGCTAAAAAAAATGTGCCTTGCATGTGCAACACACATAAAAAAATAGGTGAAGCTTTGATTGCACTTGTTGGCAGATTGCTGGGAAAGCCTTCGGCCCAGGAGAGATCAGAAAAGTCACACACAAAAGTCACATTTCTATAAAAATAATTTTATTTACAGAAAGCAAAACGAAAGCAAAACATATTTAAAAGTCTTGGCTCTCAGTGGGAGCAGCTTGACTCTCTACATGCCTGCACAAAAGGGAAACAAACTAAAACAAGTTCAGGCACATTCCTCCCCCCAGGTGCTGCAACCATTAACACGTGGAAAGGAGACAATTGAATTCAACCTCTTCACTCGGCCAAAATGATTAGTTACCATAGTAACCCCAATCTGTAGTAGAAAACAATATATTAACAGTACTGTCAGAGCCACCAACTTGACTTTTTTGAACATACCCTGCAAACAAACTGATGCAATTAGAACCCTCCATTTATCCCATTTAAAAGCCATTTTGAAAATCCAAGTAGGGCATGTGAAGTGAGGCTTCTGACTATTTTTTCAAGTCTGCAACCTTCTAGTCAGACAAGTGGTAATGTTAATTACAGACACTGACTAGAATCATAGGAAACAGCAAATCTCAATCTATTTATTTCCCTTTCAGTCTAGTGCAGTGTTTCTCAACCTTGAGCTTTATGGATGCTGAACTAGAAAAGAAACATGGGAAACTAATATTGTATATAGCAGTGCTTCTCAACCTCAGCTACTTTAAGATGTGGACTTAAGAATTCCCCAGCCAGCATGGGGGACTCTGGGAGTTGAAGTCCACACATCTTAAAGTGGCTGAGGTTGAGAAATACTGCACCAAGTACCACAGCCTGCAAGCCTTTTACAGAGCCGTCTTCAGTCCGCCATTTCTTCCTCCGGAAGTCGATCCAGCAGATTTTCAGATGTTCTTATCTCAGCCTGAGTTATGAGATTATGGTTCAGTAGGTGGTGCAAATGTAGGCAATACAGGCTCATTCAGCAACCAATAATTACGGGTCTGTTTCCTGCACACAAAGATGTTTGTTTTTTATGTAAAATCAGTACTCAGTATTCTGAAGTCAGAAGCAACTGAAAACTGGAAAACAACAACTAACTTGTGAGTATTTCTACTGGTAGAACAGCAAGCAAAATTATTTTCTGCCCCTCCATGGTCCACATGAAAATTGCACCTCCCAAGCTTCTGTTACGGTAAAGGTGTCCATAGTTGAGCTTGTTTCTGGACAAGTCCATGAAGTTTTCCTAGCAAGAATATGGAAGTGGTTTCCCATTGCCTACTTCCAAGATGAGTCTTTCTGCAATTTCTGAGTCTAGCCTCCAGGCTTTGGTCTCCTGGTGGACTCCTATATTAAATACCAATAGCATCTGATCCTACTTACTTTTCTCAAGATCAGCTGAGGTTGGCTAGAGTTGCCACCAGACCTGTGTTGCCCAATGGTGGTAATTGGATTTTTTTCCCTCTAAGATTCACTGAAGCTTGAAGTGGAATGCAATGGGAATTGCATCTATAATCTCTCTTCCTACGTACTGCAGCCCCATCAAAAATTGCCTCTGCTCATCTATGTTATTAATAAATTTGAAAGAGATTGATTGGTGTTGCAATTAGGTATTTGTTTCACATCTGGTTGGTCTCAAAAACACCTTTTCCACATCCTTCCTTGAACAGCAGTGAGTTCTCAACTTTCAGACAAGTGAGAAAATGAATTTAAAATTTCATTATAAGCTGCCCAAGAGACATGCAAAGGGTACCTGGCAGTAACTCTGAAAAATGGTAGAACTATGGACATTGCAACACTCCACAATGCAGTGGGCACATCACTTCAACGGAGACCCCAGCTGCATTTTTCACAGGGCCGTAAAGATAATAGTTTGCAAACCAGCAGAGGAACAGAACTAGCAAGGAACATTCTGCGGGTGCTGCCTCCATGTGGAGAAAAATTGGTTTTCTCACAGAGGAACCAAGCTGCTGAAGCTAGAAATGTCTCGAAGTGTGATGTATTGTACAGAAAGGAAGGTCAGCTTCAGAAATTGTGCGTTCAGGTTGCAGTCTGAGATGCTTTTACCTGCAAACAGAGAAATACATTCAGTTTCCCCAACTTTGGAATGTGTTATTGAAACTGGAACTCATTTTTGTGCGTACAATAATCTTGCTGCAGTTGCTATAAATCAGTGTTTCTCAACCTTGGCAACTTGAAGATGTGTGGACTTCAACTCCCAGAATGGCTGGCTGGGGAATTCTGGGAGTTGAAGTCCACACATCTTCAAGTTGTCAAGGATGAGAAACACTGCTATAAACAATATTAGTTTCCCACGTTTCTTTTCTAGTTCAGCATCCATAAAGCCCAATAAAATAATTTTGGTTTCATCATAATATTAATCCACAGTATCTTTCTTTACTTTTTCACAAGTCCACCATGCATGATAAAAAGGTCCCCTCTTCCTCTTCACACTTCCAACACTGATTGATGTTCTTTTGTACATTTTTGACAGCTTAACTGGTGTCATATACCAACGATACATCATTTTATAAAAATTCTCTTCTACATTATGACACAATGTAAATTTAACACCAGTTTCCCAAATTTTCTCTCATATATACATATTATATTACAACTGAGAGCTAGTTTGGTGTAATGGTTAAGGCACCAGGCTAAAAACCGGGAGACGATGAGTTCTAGTCCCACCTTAAGCATAAAGCCAGCTGGGTGACCCTGGGCCAGTCACTTTCTCTCAGCCCCAGGAAGGAGGTAATGGCAAACCATTTCTGAAAAATATTGCCAAGAAAACTGCAAGGACTTGTCCAGGGAGTCTCTGAGAATTGGACACGACTGAATGGAATACACACACGGACACGGACACACACAGTGTGTGTGTGTGTGTGTGTGTGTGTGTGTTTATATAATAACCAAACTAATGAAATACCCACAGTAGAAGATTGGATTATAAAATTGATGGGGCTTGCGGAAATGGCAAAGCTGAACAGTTTGGTCAGGGAAAAAAATGATAAAGGTTTTTATAAAAGACTGGAAACCTTATATGGACTTTTTGCTGAAAGAAGAAAAGACTGAATTGATGATTTATAGATTTGGGGATTTGAAACAGTTAAAGGGGAAAGAGTAAGATGGGAATTACTCTATAGAAAGAAAGGCAGAAGTCATAATTCTATCTTTATTTATTGAATTTATATAGCTGCCCATCTCACAAAACAAGTGACTCTGGGCAGCATACAGCAAAGCTAAAATAATCAATATATACTTAAAACCATTATCATTATTAATTATTAAAAAACATTAAAACTATAAAACAGAGCTAAAAACAAACAGTAGACAATGTTAATAATAACAGAGCCACCTCACTAGTTCAACCATAATAATAACTCTATTATTTTGATAATTCTGTGTTATCTTTCTTTTTCATTTCTTTTTTTCTTTTCTTTTTCTTTTAATTTTTTATACTTTTATTGTATTGAAAAATTCTAATAGAAGTATTAAAAGGAACTGAACTGCAGAATTCTGAGCCAGCAGACAAGGCTGTTGTAAAAGACCAGCCAGGAGTGTCTTCAGGAGGCAGAAAAGTCAAGATGGTAGGCATAGCCATGTGACCAAAGGCCCACATGGTTGCATGGCCATAGCCATGGCTATAGCCTGAACCAAGCCGAATTATGGCTTACTCAGTAAACTATGATTTACTCCGCTGCGGGTTAAACCGCTGAGCTGTCGATCGGAAGGTCGGCGGTTCGAAACCGCGCGGCGGGGTGAGCTCCCGTTGCTCGTCCCAGCTCCTGCTCACCTAGCAGTTCGAAAACATGCAAATGTGAGTAGATCAATAGGTACCGCTTCGGCGGGAAGGTAACGGCGTTCCGAGTCGTCATGCTGGCCACATGACCCGGAAGTGTCTATGACAACGCCGGCTCCAAGGCTTAGAAACGGAGATGAGCACCGCCCCCTAGAGTCGGATTCGACTGGACTTTACGTCAAGGGAAACCTTTACCTTTACCTTTAAGAATGCAAAGGATTTCAGCATTAGCTACAGCCACATACTGAAGAGAGCAATGACACCTGCAATGACACCTGACAACAGTGCCACAACAGAGAAGTGAAGGAATTTGTTTTCATTTTTCATTTGATACCTTAAAATGCAATACCTGTAGGCCTCAAAGCTACTCCAGGCATTGTGTGGCATGTCGAAGGATGCGCTCTGAAAATAGACAGAACCAGGGCCTGGTTGGGGAGGAGTTTCAGGAGTTTTAAGGGTCAAACAGGGGCATCTGTAATATGTCCGAGGAGTTCCAGAGACCACAAAAATAATGCAAAAATGACTGGGGTTTTTTTTTGCTGCACTTTAAAGAGGGACATACTGAAATGTTGTGAACTCCCTTGAGTACTGGTGTAACTAGAAAGGCAGGGTAGAAATCCAATCAATCAATCAATCTTTAGTGTGATTTTGTGCATAGCATTTTCATACTTCTTGGAAAGATGGGATTAGGAGATGGTGTCAGCAAGAGGAATAAGAGGCCCTGTTACTTTGCAAGGAAAATGGTACAGTCCCCTCTGCTCAAGTGTGAGCTCTGGGGAGCCTCACAGAATGTGTATGGACTTTTCTCGGCAACAATATGGAACTGCTCTGCTACTGGGAATATTTTTTAACTTCTTAGACTATCCTATAGCTCTGAAATTTCTGGGTGGTCTCCCATCCAAGGCCTGTAAGTCTGATCTTTCTTGACTTTTTTCAAGATCAGCTTAGGTAGTTAAGTGCTGTACTTCCCAAGACATAGACGCAGTTGAAACCCACTCACTAAGGTATAAACGTTCCACCCTGAGTTGGTGCTACAGATAGTCCTCGTTTAGCAACCACAATGAGGACCAGCAACTTGATTGTTAAGTGAAACAGTCACTAAGTGAAACCATGACTGCTTATGATCTTACTTCAGCTTTCCTTTGCTTTACAGACCAGCGAAGGTTGTAAATGTGAGGATTGGTCACAAAGTTATTTTTTCATCACCTTCGTAACTGCAAATGGTCACTAAAAGAAGACTACCTGTACACTCCTTTTTATTCTTTGGATTGCCAAAGCCTACCTAGTTTGCCAAACAAGAAACCACAATCCAGCATCTAGGCCACTGGCAATTCCTTTCTCCAGGGAACAATTTCTAGAAAGCAGATACCATTGTTACTCTGTTGCACCAAATATAAAGTTCATGTCAAGTGGTCAGTTATGATATAATGCTGCCTTCTGCCACTTATAGTTCTTTGAGATGTGTTGGACTTTGATTCCTATTATCCCCCGCCAGCATAGCCAGAGCGAATTGCATTAAGCTGGAGAACATCAGCACAATTTATTTATTTATTGTAGTATTTGCGTTACACTGCCTGACTCTCAGTGACTTTGCATGGTTCACAGATAAAAGGACACAGAATAATAAAATAATACAGTGAGCTGCTGCTGCTGCAGACAAGGCACACTTCTGGGGTCCCAATAGATGGCATTGCTTAATCTAAGGAACCTGGAGTGCGCCAACCCTGCAAGATTGAATTGGCTAAGCAGACATTACGGGAGACAGCCGGTGAGGTAACCAGGCCCTGTGAAGGGATGTTTAAGTGTTTGAAATGCCACAGCTCAAGGACTGGGTTTAGACAGTTCCTCATAAACCACCCCTTACAAACCACACCAGGTGGATTCACATGACATGCACAATCACAATCAGCAAACCACACTGCTCAGAATAGTGTGGGAACTGGTCATTAGGTTTGGTTGATGTTGGTTTAATGCAGCATTTCTTCCCGGGAATTTATCTCCTAATATCCATGCACAGAGTTACACTACCAAAGTTGTAACTGGGGAATTGTAACTGGCTGGGGAATTCTGGGAGCTGAAGTCTGCACATCCTAAAGTTGCTGAGGTTGCAAAACGCTGGCTTAGTGTATTGTGTGAATTCAGCAAACTGGGATTTGTTCAGAAAACAACAGTTCAGCATACTATGCTGAAGCAACCCAGGAGCAACACAGACTTTGTGTGGTTAATTAGCTCCTCCCAACCCTGGTTTAATCTGAGGATGGTGTGGTAGAAACCCCATATTTTTTTGCCTAGACAGGTCTCCTACGCTTAACTGGGCATCCGCTTGGATACATGCGGTCAAGGATTGCTATATCTTAACGCAGTGTTTCGCAACCTTGGCAATTTTAAGAAGTGTGGACTTCCCTAACCCTTGGAGAAGCCATCCAGAGGTCATTAAGACAACAATAGGTGCAAAGCATGACCTTAGCTCAGGGAAGTGGGAAAGTATTAGAAAGTGCTCAGACTGACTCCCCATTGACTCCCTGGGGCACATGAGACACATGCAGACTTGCAAGATTCTATTACTATAAAGCAGTGCTTTTCAACCTTGGGAACTTTCAGGTGGGTGGACTTCAACTTCCAGAATTCCCCAGCCATGACTGGCTGGGGAATTCTGGGAGTTGAAGTCCACCCACCTGAAAGTTCCCAAGGTTGAGGAACACTGCCTTAACGCAAACTCCTACTTTGCAGGGTGTAATTTTCCATGCTCTTAAAGCAGCCGCTCCTCTGAAACACTTCCTGCATCCTTCCTTAGCAATTTTCCATTAAAAGAAACCACTGTCTTAAATTTTGGCATTGTAACTCTGTGCATGGATATTAGGAGATCAATTCCTTGGAAGGATCCTATACAATTACAACTTAAGGAACTTTCCCACCCTCTCAAAACAGGTGGTAGTAGTGCTGCAGCTGACTTTCTTCCTTTCTAACCTCCAACAGTAATACTTCTTCCTCTAGTTCAGAGTTTCTTAAAGCGTGGTCCAAGGGCCCCTGGGGGTCTCCCAACACTCTCTCAGGGTGTCCGCGAAATAAAAATTATTTGCCAGAGATTAAAGATATTTGCAAAAATTTAAAACAATGTCACATATCTTATTATTTTTATTTCTTTAAAAATTGGGTTTTTTCATGTTTTTTAAATTTATGTTAATATCTAATGAGTTTAATATTGTTATTTTGACATGATTCAATAAATATTCTATGAAGGCGTCAATTTTAATTTTTCATACAGTAAATATCGATAAATATAACCCATACAAACAAAAGAAGTCCTCCATAATTTATAAAGTGGGAAGGGGTACTGAGCGCAAAAAGTTTAAGAAACACTGCTCGAGTTCGAACTACAAGTCCATTGTCCCACCTTTGAAAACTTCAACTCCCAGCATTCCCTCCACCCATAATAACCCCGCCCCCTGGTGTTCCCTGTGTCGTCTCCCTCTTTCTCTTACTCCAAATGCGCAGATTGGCCCGGGCCGCCCGCCGATTGACGGCTTCCCTTTGGGCGAAATGGCTGTCACTCCCCGCCCGGCCAATTGGACGTGGAGCGTCAGGGAGGGTGGGCTGCTTATTCCCAGAGCGTGTCTGCGCCGCTCGCGCGGCGGAAAGGCTGGCGCGGAGATAGAGGACTGGTGGCGCAGTTAGCGTCGCGCAGGCGCACTGCCGGGCGCAACGGTGGAGAAAGGGGAGGGAGGGAGAAGAGGAGGGGGAGGCGGCGCTGGGGGCTTGCTGAGCCCCAGACAGCTGGAAGGGATAAACAGAGGCGGGGGCCGCGCCGGTCTCAGGTCCCAGCCGGGCCGGGCGGTGCTGCGCAGCCTGGCGAGCGGCTCAGGCGGCCGTCCAGCCACTCTCTCACCTCCTGGAGGGGCCCCTGCCCTGGCACAGGGGTCAGGCCGCCCCCTGCATGGAAGTTCGGGGGCTTCGTCCACTGGCTGCTGCGGCTGCTGAGCCTGCCTTGAGGAGGCCTGACAGGTAACCCCGCAGCCCTCCTTCCCCTCCGTCGGAGGAGCCTGCCTTCAGCCTTCCCCACCCCGGGCGCCTTCCGCTGGCTGGACTACAACTCCCACACGCCACGGCTGAGGGGGGCGAGAGGCGGTCTCTGCGGCTGGGGAGCGACGGGGGCGGGTGGAGGAGGAAGGCTGCCCCGCTTCCCCCGGGGGTGTCCCCGCTCCTTCAGGGGCGCACCCCCCCACCCGCGCCCCTTGACTTCTTGGCTCCCATGACCTGCTCCGCTTTCTTTTTCCGTGGCTCTTCCCAGCAGATTCCAGAGGGATCGTTGCTAGGCTGGGAATCTGCCCCCAATAACTGCCACTCCCCCCCCCCGAGAAAGAATCTTATGGCGCCTGCAAGGGGGATCCTTTCCTTCCGCCAAAGGTTTTGGGAGACGTCTTCACCTCCAGTCAGGTGGTGAATCCAGTTCGCTCCCTTTCGCCAGGCTGGCATTAACGCTCCAGAGTTTGGGACAGGTGTCTCCTGCCCAGCCTGATCTTCCTGGAGATGCTGTCAGGATCCCAGGATCTGCGGAGCGTGAAGCACCGAGCGTGCCCTCTGAGAGCCCAAACTTCATCTGGTCCGCACAAACTTCTGACGGAGGAATTAGGAGACTTTGTGTCTTAAGTTGCACTGTGCCGGGAAGTGAAAAGTAGAGCTGATCACTTAAGGTGGCACAGCCCTCTCTCCTGCCACTTCTCTGCTTTCTTGACCTCCTCCTTTTTTCCCCTTTTTTCCTCACTTGTGCACTGGCTGTTGCTGTTATAATGGGGCAGGGGTAGGATTCTTGTGGGCTCAATCTTTGGGTGGAATGAAAACAGCAGTCTGAAATATCTCCTGAGCATGTGCACAAGCTGTCACTCGCTTCCTATTGCTAATACAGTATTCCCGTCTGTCATGTTTGTTTCCGTGCTACACTTCTTTCCTGCTTTCTTGTAAGGTTAATCGAATTGTTCTTCACAAGGGCAGTTGTTGGGCTGAGATTTCATGGAACTTGTTGAGGTTTGTTTGATTTGTGGGTTAGCATGATGTGTGGTTGTACTGATTGGGGCTTAGTGTTACATATGAATCAGGCCATTGGAAAAAAAAACCCTGACATGATTAATGTCCTTACTTAGCCAATTGTTTTTCAGTGGCTTAGAATGCCTATCAATTATCATACTAGGGAACTAGCTACGGGGAAGCGAGTTTTTGGTTTGCTATGGGGAAGTGACACACTTGAACATAAATTAACCATATAGGGCTGGGTTTGGCCAACATGCTGGCTAAGACCTGGTTAACTTCTCTGTGACTCAGTGTATTGTGTGAATACAGTTAGTGTCATCTTGGAGCTTGTAGTATATTAGTAGCTTTGGAGGGATTTATACGAAGTGTTGGGCTCATAAATTCCTAAATAGCTTCACTTGTTGCAGTTCCTCAGTAACTTAAACTTTTCTTTCTCTTGCCTATGTTGCTGAGGAAAACATTCCTTTGGTTGCATTGTTCTAATTTGGATTAGCTTTTATTTTCATTTCTAAACTAATAATTTGCCCATGCATCTTAGGCTTATTTTGCCGTGGTGCCATGTTTTCTGGGCTGAGCATGTTTACACCTCCAAAACAGACGATCATACTGTATATATATATTTTGTTAATATACATTCATGTGTCCTGTATATTAAAAAAAACTGTTGCTATTCTTTTTTACCATAAGCCTAAATATTAACCTTCAGAGCTAGTCCAGGCTGAATTTATGATGGGCATCACATGCTATATAGTTGTTTTGTTTGGGGCATAGAAGTTGGTGCCCCAGTAATTACAGTTAATCATTTCTGGTCTGTCATGTGTGATCTCATCCAATTGTGACTTGTTCAACAAACCATGACTCACACAGCCCTGTGTGTCCATTTTGTATGAATCCTTAAACCTTCTTTTGGATCTCCTTAAGATACAAATTTATTTACATATATTACTAAATTACGTGTTGGGGGGTTATATTTCTGTTTTTGATACTTTTTGCTGAGATTTAATTTTCCATGTTTAAAAATGAGTTTGTTTCAAAAATGCTTTTGTATCTTAAGAGACTTCCTTCTCCCTAATAATCCAAGCTCCATGTCTAATCCAACAATGTTGTTTATCTCTCAGAAATATAAAGCTGCTGTCTGGTATCTGTAATGCAGGAGTTGAATTGGAAATCTCTTAGTATAGCATGGGATTCTGTGGTAGACTCTCTGAGCTCAGATCAGAATATTGACCCACGGCTGTCCTGAAAAAATGCCTGAGTTTTCATTTGTTGCTCTAGAGAAATAGAAGCCCTAACCTAATTCCTTTCTCCTATTGCACTAGCTATTTTTAGCATTCATACCTTTACGTTATATCAAGGGAAATAAAAAAATGATTTCTCCAAGTAATTGTCATTAGAAATTGATTTCTCAGAGTAATTGTCATTAGAACTTTTTGTCATTGCTCCTTTTGGGAGCAAATAGGTATCAGTTATTGCAGCATTCTTCATCTCTAGAACTGTAGATTTCAATTCCCAGAATTCTGAGCAATAGGCATGCTGTTTGTGAATTCTGGGAACTAAAGTTACATATCTGAAGGATGGCTTTGTCAGGCAAGGCTGAGCTACATTTAGAAGCCCTGCAGAATTGTTTTCTAATCCATCACACAGGGCTTCTATAATCAAGCTTACAGATGTAAAACATTAAATTGCTTATATGCTAGGTGAGGACACTAAATTGGAGTATTTACTTGTAGTCACTCTCCAAAAATTTTGCAGGAGCAGATGCTGGGTGGCATCTTCTGAAGCCAGATATACCATCTTTTTGGACTGAGAGCTGCATGGGGTCTTTGGTATGTCGGAAAGGGGGTACATTACAAAAAAATGAGCAGGACCAGAACAAAAACTAAATGTAACTGAATGTAGGCTTATTTTAATTAATTCAAAATTAAATAATATAATTACTCCCATGCATTTCAGGGGCAACAATATTCAAGTTATAAAGTACACTTTAGAGAGCAGGATTTGGTCTTTATATTTTTTTTATCAGTATAGCCTGCCTCGCTGAAGGCATTGTGAGGGTAAAATCCAGTTATCCTGTCCTTAAGTTCTTTTGAGGACGGTTAGAATACAAACCAACACCAACCAGCTCTTGACCACCAATATTCAACCCATAATGACTATAATCCTTATTTCAGAATCACAGTGGGCATGAATGGAACACATAAGCCTTGCACTACATCTTCTAGATTGTACCTCTCTTTCCAATTTCAGCACTACACTTGTTACAGGAAGTTTCCCTCTTTAATTTTTCAGAAGTCTTCCAGAATATTTCATCAACACTGTATGCTGTGCCATGGTAGGAGTGGAATGATGTTCTGTGATACCAGTAATGTTTTTAGGAGCAGCGTTGTAATGGGCTAAAACATAACTGAGTTCTTGGGTGTCTGTTAGCTATTGATATTGAAAATATCAGAGTTGCACATATTCTATCAACATTCTGTATTGTTGTGCTATTTCTAAAACTTGCAAGAAAATTGTTATGTATTTTTGAATGCAACTTAACTTGAAAAAACAACCTTGACTACAAAGATGTTTATACTGTGCACATAACACACACACATGTTACATATGGTTTCTGTAATCACCATATAATCTTGAAAATCGGTGGATGTCTTAAAATGAGATCCTGTGTGATCAGTTAAAACTTCTGAAAGCCACAGGGGACGGAGGGGGCTATTTCAATTTCCACTGAAATACCAATGTATCTAAGACTTCAGCGAGCCAGACTGAGACTCCAGCTATGAAAAGAAGCGTGTTTATAGATGTATGTGAAAGGTGTGACTTTCAGAATCAAACAGTTGAGGGAAATATTTGGAAACCTCAGCTTAAAATTTCCTCTTTGGGCTAGAATGGTTCCTTTTATGTATAATTCCAAAGCTTTCTCCTCTCTCCTCCCCGCCCCCCCCCCAAATCACAGGTAATTTCAATGCCTTCTCAATGGACATGAACTCTACTGGAATGCTTGGATTCACAGCAACACCATCACTAACTTGCTTTCCTCGGCCCTATTGTGAGAAGATGGCAAAAGCAAATATTATTAGAGACCTCATTAGCAGGCAGCTCAAGGTACCTCTTGTCTTAAAGAGTCATTAATAGTATTTTGCTAGTGGATGAGACAAGACGAGGAGGGTAGCTCTTAAAGAGGCCATCATGGGGGCTGATTTTCTTGTTGTTCCTGTCTGTCCTCTTCATCAGAGACTGCTTTGTGTCTTTTGCCAGAAGCCATGCCCAAGATGAATGGAAGAAGCTGCTGTGCCTTATTCATCCTTTTCCCATTCTTTGCATCCTTAGAAAGGGCACTGAACAGTTAGCAAAAGACCCCTCCCATTGATCCTAGGCACTCCCTTCTGCTATCATATGTGCAGATTATTCTCCCTGGTTTGGTGAGACTTGACAAACTGTGGTTACTGCTATTTGCAGTCTACTTTTAATTTGCAAGCTGGTTAAACATAGGCTGGGTGACATTTCTATGAGGTATTTCCTAAGCTCGTTAGAAAACCATGTTGTTCATGGGGGGTGGGGAAGAAAACCATGTTGTTCAGCTATCTTCACTAGAATAGAATAAGGCGTCAAGTGTGGTGCCCCATTGTTTAGTCTTGAGTCCCATAATCTTCAACATTTTAATTAATGTCTTGGATGAAGAGATAGAGGGGATTTGCACATGACACAGAACTGGATGGGATAGCTAATGCTCTAGAAGATGGAAATGAATGTAATAGAAAATTCTGCACTTGGTTAATAGAAATAAAATGCAGAGATATAAAAGGGGGATACCTGATTTTTTTAACAGTAGGAGAAAAGGTGATTCTGCAACTATACTTGCTAACAAGCTGAATATGAGTCAGTATCTGTCAATATCTAAAAAGACAGATGTAATTTTAAGCTACATTCATAAAAGTATGGTTTCCAAATCAAAGCCACCCAGAGTCTTTTGGAGTTGCTGGACATAATAAATCTAGTAAAATCATCATCACTATCATCATCATGATCATGGGAAATTTATCTCCACTATATTCAGCATTGATTAGTCTCACCTTGAATATAATGTCCAATTCTAGGCGCTACATTTCAGGAAAGATTCAGAGTCACTGGAGTAGATAAGTGAAGGGGAAAATGAGATAGGGTCTAGATATTATTATCTTTGTATGATTATTTTGAGATCAGAGGAATCTGTCCTCTTTCATTGTGTCTTGTGCTGAAGAATTATAGTGTTGGATGCCGAATGCTCTTAAGGTCCACTTCCTTAATGGCATCTATCTGTTATTTATAGGAGAAGGGTGCCCTCAGTTTCGAGCGACACTATCATGTTACCGACCCATTCATTCAGCGTCTGGGCTTGGAGGCAGAGCTGCAGGTAAGTTGAGGATGGTAGTGATGGTGCTAGCAGAAAGAAATTAATTTCTTGATTTGTAAAGTGTTTCCTCGTCTAATGAAGGTTAATCATTCCTACGCTTTTCTGTCTTATTTTCCCTCATTTTTTTCTTACACGCTTCATTCAGATTTAGCAGGTCGAAAAAATAATATGAAAACCTTAATTTGCTAATCCCCTGCCAGAAAATTGGCACCAAATTCTTATCTTAGTGCGAAGGTTGTTAAACTTCAGCATGACTGGGTTGTTAGGTTTGAGACTGTTATAGGGAATTCTGAAATCGTTATGGATAGGCCAGTTCTTGATAAGGGTCACGTTTAAAGGTGCCAGCAACATTACCCAGTTGAATCGCTCCAGCAGGAAGAATAGAAGTGATTTTAAAGGTGAATTGGAGCAAGTAGGGGCAGGATGCCATGTTTTCACATTCTGGGTAAAACATCAAGATCCAAAATGCCCTCCCCGCAAGGGGAGAAAAAAGGGAAAAAATCATTTCAAGGGGACAGGAGTAATCATTTAATTTATTTTAAATTATCCCTCTCTTTTATTGAGATACTGTGATAACCCTGGTGCAGCTATCCAACTGGGTGCCCTTCTGATCTGTTGGATCACAATTTCACAGTGGGAGTGAGGGCAATAAGGAGTTCTAGTCCATATTTAGAAGTTATTAGGTTGGAAAAGATACCCACGGCTGACATGACTCTACTATAATTAGTCCAGGCTTAGGGGTAAAATTACGTATTTTTTCCTAAAGCTCATCACGCGTAAGTCTTGAGTATTATATTTTGTATAAGGCAAGGGTTAAAGTTTTCATCCTGTTTGCAGTACTATTATAAACATTATCTTGTAGACTTTAAGGATGTGGTTGCTGACCATGCAATTAAAAGGTAACATTGAGTGAACCATGAGGTGCTCTAGAATTCATCACTTCTCTCTCTACCTCTCAGTGTCAGCCGAGATCACTTCCCGTTGCCCAAACGTTAACTCAAATTATTAGGATTATGATATAGGTATTCAGAAGATACGTGCAAGGGCTTAGAGCAGTGTTTCTCAACCTTAGCAACTTTAAGATATGTGGACCATAGTGGCTGGGGAATTCTGGGAGTTGAAGTCTACACATCTTAAAGTTGCTGAGGCTGAGAAATACCGGCTTAGACACATGGGGATTATTTTATTTTATTTTATTTTATTTTATTTTATTTTATTTTATTTTATTTTATTTTATTTTATTTTATTTTATTTTATTTATTTTTCAAATTTTGTTACTGCCCATGGGCGGTTTAGCAAAGGATTAGCAATGGAAGCAAAATGGAACAGCATTCACAGGTCAGAAGAAGCTCTGAAAAGCTTAAAACTGCAAGAAAAATGGGATATGTCAAAATAATGGGGAATTTCACTTTTCACTTTATTCTTGCATCTGTTAGATCTGAAATGGGTAAAGCTCTGACATTGTTTTTTTAGGGTCATGCTGGGTGTGTCAACTGCCTTGAATGGAATGAAAAGGGAAAGTAAGTATGTCTCGGAAAATAGGTTTGTCTCCAAAGCTAAGAGATGACAGAGGGCCTGGGAATTTGCAGGACCGCCATTCCCAGATTGTTTCTGCCTGTCCTGTAAGATCTGATACAGTTGGCACATTATGGGTCTCTTCAGCTAAGCAGTGTAATCTTATGGGTCCCAGGAGGCCTGCTGGAGCTGGGCCTGCCCTTTGGAACAGCATTCGCCCTGAGATCCATATGGCCTGACCTGACCCTGCTAACCATTAAGAGGGCATTAAAGAACTTGCTCTTCCTATAGGCATTGGGTTAAGGCTGGGATGTGATCATGCTTCTTGTATTGTAATTGTGTATGGAGGTTGTTGCCTCCCCAGTGCAGTTTGTGATTGGTATTTTGTATTTTAGTCTTTCGTTGTTTTTAATCCTCTGTAAGCCACTCAGAGTCATTGGCGAGTTGGTGGCCTTAGAAGTTAACCAAAGAAATGATTGATTGAATGCATTGCGTAGCTTGTATCTAGGGTAGAATAGAGGAAGTCCTAACTCTAATCGTAATGAACTACTTTCCAGTCAGTTCGGTCAAGTGATGCTTTTTACATTTCCAAATGTTATTTATTTATGGATTTTAAAAAATGACAATAATACAACAGGCAAATTCATATTGTAGCTGGTAGCTTCAAACAGGTCAAACAGCTACCAGCTGTGATAGCAGAATCACTGCATACAGAGGGATATATCACTGATTAGCAGATGAAGCCATTGCCTGTGCTCCCTGCTTGTAACTTCCAAGATTCTTCTAGCTAGCTCTTGTTGGAAATCAAATTCTGGAATAAATAGACCTTGGTTTGACCTTGAAGACCATCCTTAAATTTTACTTCACCCAATGCTGTTTTTGAACATTTAGGAAGACTGATGTACAGCAAGGTAGGACTTATGCTAAGTATCTCATACTGTAAGCACCTATGTTGAGGTTTACATAATACAATTCAGAGACTTTGCTGAAGGTTGAAGAGATGTTTTGCATGAAGAATGCAGAGCCTATGGATCATATTTCTGAACACTGCAAGAGCAGGATGGCTCTTCTGTTTAATTCAGGCTTTAACCTGAATATGAGAATATCCTTAGGAAAGAGTAGGCACCTTCACTGAATGCCTGTAAAAAAAACCTATATAGCCAAGGGGAGAATTTTTAATAGCATTTGCTGGAGGTGTGTAGTGGTGATTTGCCAGTGTTGTTAATTGGTTCCTGTTGAACTAAGTTACAAATGCCATTGACAGCTGCTCCTTGAGAGTTCTTTGCTGTGCTCTGCAAACTCCCATTGACTCTAGAGCAGTGTTTCTCAACCGTGGCAACTTTACGATGTGTGGACTTCAACTCCCAGAATTCCCTGGCCAGCATGCTGGCCAGGGAATTCTGAGAGTTAAAGTCCACACATCTTAAAGTTGCCACGGTTGAGAAACACTGCTCTAGATTGTCAGATTTGTACTTGACTCTTAACAGGTCTCAGCTAACAAATGCAGAAAGGCATGAATTTGCAGCAATTATTTGCTAATGCTTTTGTGTCTCTTTTTACTTTTCAGCTTGCTGGCCTCTGGCTCCGATGACCAGCACACCATTGTGTGGGATCCTCTGCACCATAAGAAACTGCTTTCCATGCACACGGGGCACACTGCAAACATATTCTCTGTCAAGGTGGGTGGAGTTGGAAGAAGGTGGTGAGATACTAAGGAAAGGGGACATGGTCTTCTTAAGTAATGGGTATTTAATTTCCAAGACAGGGATGGAGTGTGCAACGAATTTGCCACAGGGCTTTCTCTAGTCTGGGCTAGTTCAAGTCATCCTTCCCAAAATTTGGTGTCCTTCAGATGTGTAACTTCAAGCCTCACAACTCCTATCTGTACTGATTAATGATTGGTCATGCTGTCTAGTGATTCCTAACACATCAGGAAGGCACCAAATTGGAGAAGGCTGTTGCAGAGCAGACGTTTAGAATATACATTTAAGGAGGGGGTAAGACTACTATTTTCATGTTGAAAATCCTGTAAGGATATGGGCACAAACTTGGCCACCCTATCTATGTAACACTCTCCACATAGGTCTTACAGGTAGTCCTTGACTTACGGCCACAATTGGGATTGGAACTTCTGTTGCTAAGCAAAGTGGTTGTTAAGTGAGTCACATCCAATTTTACGACCTTTTTGCTCCGGTCGTTAAGCAAATCACCATGGTCGTTAAGAGAGTCTGGCCTCCCCCATTGACTTTTCTTGTCAGAAGTTGGCTGGGAAGGTTGCAAATGGCAATCACGTGATTCCTAACCATTGTAAGTGTGAGCCAGTTGCCAAGCACCTAAATTTTGGTCATGTGACCGCAGGGATGCTGCAATGGTCATAAATGGGAGGACCAGTTGCAAGTCACTTTTTCAGTGCTGTCATATCTACAAATGGTCGCTAAACAAATTGTCATAAGTCAAGGACTACCTGTATCTGTGTAATACTCTGCAGACAGGATCAGTGTGTACTAGTGGGCTCAGAATGTATAGGATTTCAGAATATTTGTAAGTCAAATAGTTGGGGCAGAAAGGGTATCCCTGGGAGAAGGAATAGAGCTGGCTAGAATAATGTCCTCCGTACATGTGTTGCACATTCAGGTACATTAGCTATGTCTAGGATGAAATGTTGAGGTTAGGATGAGTAGGTGCTTGACCATAAAGCCAGTAATCTGTGGCTGTTGAGTGACATGCTCCTCCAAAGATGCCTTTTTATCTGTCAGTGGGGAAGGCCGTCTTGCCACTAAGAGATATTGTGCTTATTTTCCACAGTTCTTGCCACATGCAGAGGACCGGATACTTATTACTGGGGCTGCTGATTCCAAAGTGCACGTCCATGATCTGACTGTCAAAGAAACGATCCATATGTTTGGGGATCACAAAAACAGAGTCAAGCGTATTGCCACAGCTCCGATGTGGCCCAACACCTTCTGGAGTGCAGCAGAGGATGGGCTGGTTAGGTACAGATTCTCTGATGTTCTTTTGCATGAAGACTGGGTTCATACTACATGTGGAACCCTAAAGCTGGGTTAACAAAATAATTACTGCATTTGTATAAATGGTATGGCCAAACCAATGAACTGTATTAGGGCTTAAGACCAGGACTCTCAAACTTTGCAGTACCACGATCTTCTAAAATTAATCATTTTAGGATTAAAACGTGATTTCGTTGAATTTAGAGTTGAGTAATCAACCAATCTATCATTTATGTTTAATAATTAAATTTGAAACTGTATGATCACATAAAACAACGGCACCTTACAGCTTTATAAAATAGAACGGTTTCATTGGAAATAAGAGAAAATCTCAATAATTTTTTTTAAAATATATATTTTAATAGGAAGGAGGAGCTTGCTTACTGTTGCATAATTCTTATAATCTGGATTTTATTCTGCAAGGGGCCACAGTCATTCATCACAGTTGGGAAAAAAAGAGGTTTCTTTTAGTTTTTCTAGACGTCTCTTAAAATGCTGCAGCTTGCAGAATGTTGGCAGGCAGTAAGTTGCAGTCTTTCCCAGTGCAGCTGCAGTGATAGCATTCATGGCTCATCTTCTCTCCCCTTCACCCTTGGTGCTTATAAATCCCTCCAGTCTTGCAGATTCCTCCTCACTGCAACCTCACAGCCCCCCTCCGTTCCCCCCTGCTGGAGTTCTCTCACTGCAGAGGGAGAGTCGGGTCATATGGTCAGCTTTGCACAGAGAACTTGTTCCCTCCAGGCATGATTTAAAAAAACAAAAAGAACACCCCAGCTTCATACCCAGCTCTGGAGTGCATTGCTCCATTTGGTCATTAAATTCAAATTGTTGTGCAGCTCTAATAACTCCTGTCTCACTTTCTACCAAGGATTATGATTTGAGGAGGGTGCTACAAGTCCCCTGTCACTCAGACTTGCAATTCTTAGTTAAATCCAATGTATTTGTGATGTGTCTATGATGCTGCTTTGTGCTACAGCAAACCACTGATCCATCAAACATATTTATCTGCTGCGATCGGCTGCAGCTTTCCAAGGCCTTGGACAGAAGTCTGATCCAGACTCACGGATGACTGGGGTGTTTTAATTTGGGATGTGAGGAATTGATACATTGAATATGAATGAGGAAAGCACACGTTCTTCCATTTTGCTGTGGGCTCTTTTTTCAGTCTCTGCTCCAGAGAGAGCCTGCATAGTAAAAAAAAAATCACAAATTTTAAAGAAATATGTCAAGTGACATATAGATGCTCAGCTGAATTCATTTGTCCATGGTGGGGTCAAAGTGTGATGCTGCTGCTTGCTTCTGATTTCTGGAGGCTTGCTAATACTTTCATTCTTCCTTTTTTTTTTTTAGGCAATATGACTTACGAGAGAATAGCAAACACTCAGAGGTTCTGATAGACCTGACTGAATACTGTGGGCAGCTTGTGGAGGCAAAGTGTCTCACAGTCAATCCCCAGGACAATAACTATCTTGCAGTGGGAGCCAGTGGGCCCTTTGTCCGGATTTATGACATACGCATGATCCACAACCACAGGTAACAGAAGTGAAGGCTGATAACTAGAGAGCTGACTTTTGAAATGTAAGAAGCATTCCTGTTTGAGGCTGACCAGCAAGCAGCACATTCAGATTCCACATTTTGGGCAATAGACTTTGTTTTTTTTAACTGACACAGTGTTTCTCAACCTTGGCAACTTTAAGATGTGTGGACTTCAACTCCCAGAATGCACACTGGCTGGGGAATTCTGGGAGCTGGTCCACACGTCTTAAAGTTGCCAAGGTTGAGAAACGCTGCACTAAGTACTGCAGCTCACATGCCTCCTCCAAGATGGCATCTACAAGATTCTGAAACTAAATGAAGAATGAATTTTAGCCAATTCTGCAAATAAATTTATATAATTTTGGAACCGCCATTTCCCACACCCTCACAGACCATTTACAATCCACAGATTTGAACCAATAGCATAAGCTTTTGTGAACTTCAGCCCATTTCATTATATGTCAAGAACTGGGTATGCATAAGCACACACACACTCTTGTTTATGGTTGGAAAAAAAAGATAGACAGTTAATAGGGGAAAAAACAGGTAATGATTATAAAATACTGCATTTTATTTCTCTTTAAATTTGTTTTTACATCCCAAAAAGGTGGCTGGGTGGGTAGATAGAAGTTCAGTTCACAAAAGCTTCTGCCCTGATCAGTTTGTTAGTCTGAGATGCTGTGAGTTCCAATCTGTGGCAGCAAAATTTACGAAGGCTACTCTCCTTCTGGAATTTATGCTGATTTCCAGAAATGCCCCAGTATGATGATGACATAATTGTGTGAATTTTACCTCTTTAATATGGCTGTGCTGCCCTGATGTTTCTCCTTACAAATAGAAGGAGAAATGTCTTGAAAAGAAAACGTATGTACAAATACAAATTTTCCTCTCTCTCTTGGCTAGAAAAAGCATGAAACAGAATCCTGCTGCTGGCGTACATACATTCTGTGACCGGCAGAAACCCCTCCCAGATGGTGCTGCTCAGTACTACGTAGCAGGTAAAAGTATTTGCGGCTGGGGCCCCATCTGGGAGATTGTTTAGTGCATTCAACAAAATTGATTTTGGGGGGGTCTGTTATTGTGAGAAATGAGAGTATATTTAAGTAACTTGCACCTGGGTGCAGTAATGATGGATCCTTGGCTGTTGATTGCTTGTGCGGCAAAGAAGTTGATGGCTCCTTTTTCTGCTGCTAGCGGATTCTGCACAATAAATGGAAGTGGCTCTTTTTATTTTAAAAGGCTTTTCTATTTTCTTGCAAACAATTAGCTAAAGTGGGGTCCATTCCATTAAGTTGTATGTATTAGCTCTGCTTGCTTTTTTCCTTCTGTAGGGCATCTTCCAGTGAAATTACCCGACTACAATAACCGGCTGAGAGTTCTGGTAGCTACCTATGTCACTTTCAGTCCAGATGGTACAGAGCTCTTGGTCAACATGGGAGGAGAACAGGTAATCTTTTTTTGCTTTCAGCATCTCATTGGGCTGATTTAATCAGTCGGGCTGATTGAGTCACTGTGAAATACAATCAATCCATTTATAAATTCCCCAACACTGCAAAGGTGTTCTAGCCCCCCACCCCATCCCCATTGCATTGTATTCCATGTATTGCGCCCGGTAATTGCTGCCTTCTCAACCAACTACTGCAGACTCAAAAGCTGATAATATCTACAAAGAATTAGTCGAGAAAAAAAATGATGATGAAATCCTGCCATAGGCTTTATCAGGTTCCCCACACCAGGACTTGGCTGCAAATCTTGTGGCCCTGACTCAATACTTGCTAGGCTTGAAGTTCCTCAAATAATTGACACAGCGCAGCTAGATGTTTATATGAGTTGATTGCCCTTTGTTGTTGTGGGGGGGTACAATTCCCTCTTATACTCCTTATACCCTCTGCAATTTAAATTGTTGCTGATGCTTTGTGTCTTTTGTATGTTTCAAGGCACTTCAGAGCCTTGAAAAACTGAATGGATATTGGTTGTTGACATAACTGATCTCTGCTCTGACTGCCACTGTCTCTCTGCTTACCTGTTGCAGTCTGGAAACTGTGCCCAAGAGTGCCTTCAAATAATTCATTTTTGAATTTTGAAAACATATTGGACTTCTGTGACACTCTGAAGATTTCTCCCTTTTTTAAAAACACATCTGGTGCTTCTCCCTTTTCTCCAAATGTAGACTTTGCTGTCACATAACTAGTAGGATAATCTTCTTTTCCTCCTAGATTTGCAGATGAAGTGTGAACTATTTCCATTAAAAAGTATCACATTTGGAGGCCATATTGTCCATTTCACCTTAGGAAATAGACAATATGGCCTTTCATAGATAATTGGCAGCATAGCAAAGAGACATCTAAATTTGTCGCAAGTCAAGAATCCCTTCTATGATTCTGAATACCTGGAATGCCTTGGGTCTGCACATGTTTTTACTGAAACAGTGCCTTATTTTCCCAACCAGAGGCAAAGAATAAACTTTCTTGATCACCAGGAGAGTGCTAGGTACTGTCCAAAACATGGAAGGGAGTCGGCCCCTTTCAGTAGGATATATGTTAATCATGCCTCTGGGGGGACCTTTGTCATGATTTCAGTAGTGTGTGCCTCTTAGCAGCCTTTAACAAGAATGCTAGTCCCTGGCTGAAGATTGGCCAGCTCAGTCTCCATTCATTTTTACAAAGTTTGTATCACTTTTTTCAGTAGAAAATTGAATACCCTTCTAATCCTAATGATTAAACTTTCATACAAGCTATGGGATGCTTTCTAGTCTTAGGTAACCATTCTTATCCTCATGAATATAGCTCCACAGAGGTTGGGGAGCTGTTAGTACCAAAAGCTGGAAGTCTGTCTGGTCTGCCTTGATCAGGCAGAGCTGCTTCCTCAGCCAAAAGGTGACTCATTCTTGAGATTAAGAACTGAAATCGATTTATCTCACGGTTTAGATGAAGTTAAATTTTCTGCTGTTTTCATGCAGTTTTGAACCCCATTTTATGAGAGGGAGGGACTTCTCTGATTTAATGCCTCTTTTTCCAAATGCACATTTTCCTTTGCCCTGCAAAGACCGTGAATAGCTTCCACTAGACTTGTATGTGTTCATCAGCACCAAGTTAGTATTTTCCTGTGAGTAATTTTGGCTCAAAACGTACTGTTCCTGTATAGTTTGTAGATTCATTGCCTTTCTTTGATTTATAGGTTTACTTATTTGACCTGACTTATAAGCAGCGGCCATACACTTTTCTCCTGCCAAAGAAATGCCATACTTCAGCGGGTAAGAATGCTGTACTTTTCTTGAAAGGCAGAGACTGCATTGCATTTGTTTTTCAAGGCATTTTTGTGTGTCCCTTCCTTTCCATTTTCAGTCCTTATGGTCATTAATTAAGATTTTGAAATAGGCTAAGACTCTTATTGATGTTGCATTACTAAAGCTGCAGCTGGAGGAGCAGGGCAGCAGTTTCACACATGGTACTTTATTTCACAGTGTTAATTTTAAATCCTCTCCGTAAATCAGGGGTACCTGAAGCTGTAACACATATCAGGTATTGCAGCATTTCAGATATGGTGAGATCTTTTGGGGGTACTTATTCAAGTTAATATTAATAAAATAAGTATAAATTAACTTAAAATAAAATCTGCAAAATAATAGGCTTCCAGCAGACATTTCTGATGTGACTCTCACTACCAAATAGATTATGAGATTATTTAACAACATGCTAAGTTTAAAAAATAAAAGTTTTTATTTGTAGAATTGCAGAGGGGAACACAAAGCAGAAAGCAAACCTGAGATGGTTTGCAAGTGCCCAAAGCAATTTAAAGAGCAATAAAATGAGGTATTTGTGATACTTGTTTGTTTGGACAGGAAAGAAGAGAGAGTAGCCTAGGAGGTGAGACTTAGTGGCTTTCAGCAATCAATAATGATGGAGAAAAAGTGTTGTGAGACCTCTTCTTTCACAAAGTTGCTTCCATTTGCAGGCAACATTAGTGACCTCACATTGCTCACAATTTGTGATGCCGTTCATTGTGTCCTAAGTTCTTCTCCATTTTGGAATAACTAGTGTTTTAATTGTAATCCTAGAATGCATCAGCTCTATGAACTTAAAAAAATGCACTAATGGTCATGCTTTTTCCATAACGGGCTCTCATAAAGGTGAGGTTTACAGATGGAACTAAGATTCTCAGGATTTCTTGGGAGAAGTTACATTAATACAGAACTACTAATGGTGGTGTTGGTGAAGTCTATCAAGTTGACTTATTTTTCCAGTGTTGTGTTCAGTTTGGCTTCTTACCATATTAGCATGGCCTTTTTAAAAACCCAGGTGCATTTTTGTGCGTGCTTCCTGAGCTGTGAGTACACTGCAGAATTTGGAAAAGTTGGGCTTTAGCACAAGTTTATGATCTGGTTTAGGAAGCACAACTTGCCTAAGTTCATATTAAAAAGTGAATCCTTCAGATTCCTTTGGTAAAGGAATTCTGGGAGATGCAGTCCCAACACATCTAGAGAACACCAGATTGGGGGTGGCTACCTTAATGAATTCCATCAAGGACTAAAACATGCCATTTGTGGGGGTTGCTTCCTCATCAACCTAGCTGTTGAGTTGGGACGCTGGGCGTCAGTTGCAGCAGTGGCCTCCCAATAATGCAATACTGGAGTCAAAGAGGAATTGCTCCCATTATGTATCCTGCTGTGGAGTTAAGATTTCCAGCAAACCTTGTTGAGCAAGGGTAGCAAAGGAAGGCCCAGGGGTTCTTCGTGAAGGACACATTGTAATTCCTGTTATAGCATTGCGAGTACGTTCTCCTCTGTCCCTGCTTGAAAAACAGAGATTGGTGCTAGGGTATCCTACTCACTTAATACACTGAACCCCTTTTTTGATAGAGGTGATATTGGGACTTACAGGGCATATCTCATAATGGCGGTAAATGTTTCTGCCCACTTCCTGTTACTCCCTCTCCATCTTTTTGTGGTCTCTAGTCTGCTACTAGCATATTTATGCCACATCTGTTACTATATCCTGACACCCAGTGCTGGAGTGGTTGTACTCTGTACAAGCAAAGCACAATGGAGCTACCTGTAGGAAGAGCCTCAGTCCACCCAAGGTCTCTTCTCTGCATGGTTGTCTTTCTGCTTTATCCCTGTGTAAAGAGGGCAATTATTTCCAGCTACCTGTTCCTCTTATTTAATTCAAAGTGAGAATGGTGGATTTATTTGTTTGTTTGTTTGTTTATTTAGCAATCAAATTTTATAACACAGATCTAACCTTGTTGGTCAATTTAGCCATTGCCTAGCCAGTCTTCCCCAACCTACCATCTTCTAAAGTTTTACATGTCAGGCTGATTAAGCATCTGTTGCTTGCAGCATTGGGTCTTCTCCCAGGCTGCTAACTTCCCTAAAATTGAAAAACCAGACCATATACAAAAATGCCTGTCTGCCACCTGCCATTTACCCTTGGTTCAGACTTACTTTACTCCTTATGATTCTATCATTTTATTTCTATATTGCTCTACTTCCCCAAGGAGCCCAGAGTGGTCTACCAGAGTACAATAAAAACATCTTAAATAAACCCTCCCAATAAAACCAACATTTAGAGCCATAAATGCACACATTGAAACACACTTTGTTTTATGACCCTCAGAGGTACAGAACGGGAAAACGTCAGCCAATGGAGTGTCAAATGGCATCCATCTCCACAGCAATGGGTTCCGGCTGTCTGAGGGGAGAGCCCATGTCAGGTAATGTGTCCTCATTTTGTGCCAACAGGATCTGTGCTGTATCACTGCATCATCTCTTCCTCTTCCTCCTCCTCCCATCCTGTGCAGAGACCCCTTGGCTAGGAATTGTACTGGTTGCCAGAAGCAGGAACAATTGCCATATCAAGCAAGAAGCAGTTGCATATCCCAGGCATGCCTCTGGGGGTGGGACTGGAAAAGCTGGGTTTCCTTCATGCACATGCACGCACGCCACATTAGAAAACCATGGGCTGGAATGAAAACACTTGTCTTTTTTTTTGAAAAAGGTCCCCTCAAAAAACCTCCCCCAAAACCCACTGTAGCTTCATTTTCACCCGAGGCCTGCTAGGACTTATATATGCAAGCTGATTTTTTTTAAATTAAGGTTTAGCCATAGATAAGATTTGGTTGATCTGGCTTAGTGTGTTATATTAATCCAGCCAGTGGTGGTTAATACAATAAGCCATGGCTAAACCCAACATGGTTTGGATTGACATGTGAACCAGGTCTTTGTTTTTGTAGCCCACAGGTAGAGCTACCTCCCTATCTAGAGAAAATTAAGCTGCAGGCCAATGAGGCTTTTGCTTGCCAGCAGTGGACTCAAGCCATCCAGCTCTATAGCAGAGCTGTCCAGAAAGCCCCCAACAACGCCATGCTCTATGGAAACCGAGCAGCTGCTTACATGAAGCGCAAGTGGTAAGTGACTGCTCCCTGCCTGGGAGGCTTAGCTACAATCAGCTTCTCTGGCCAACTTGCACAGAACTTCAAGAATTACTCTGACTGGATCCTAGATCCCAGGTTATGTGAATGTAACTTCCATAAGGCTCTCAGTACAATTTTAGAGGTTATGGTATTTTTCCTGGGCTGGTCTCCAGTCAGAGGAGCTTGATGAGATTCCTTCTGGATTGAAAAGTTTCATTTCTGTGATCCTACAACATTCCTGCTCTCCCAACAGAAAGGTTCTCCATCTCCCTGCTGAGAGAATTTGGGCATCAACCATCCCTCATCAGGTTTAGCTTGGTTCTCATAGTTACAGACATAAAGCAAAGATACTGTTTAGAGGGACTTGTGGAATCATGTGCAGCTGCGTGATTCTTGGCACATTGGAAATCCACGATTCAATCCATAGGGTCTTCCAGATAGGATTCTGAAATACTGACAGGCATTTATTAATTAGGCAGACAGATGCCGAGCTAGATAGATCGGAGGCAGCTTCCTACGCCAGTTTGAAAATGTGTCTTTTGGGCGGTGATGGTGGTGAGAGAATAAAAAGATAAATATCCCCACCTTGATTTTTGCAGGGATGGAGATCACTATGATGCTCTCAGAGACTGCCTGAGGGCCATCTCCCTGAATCCTTGCCACCTGAAGGCTCACTTCCGCTTGGCCCGCTGTCTCTTTGAGCTGAAGTACGTGGCAGAAGCCCTAGAGTGTCTGGATGATTTCAAAGGAAAGTTCCCCGAGCAAGCGCACAGCAGCGCTTGCGATGCCCTGGACCGGGACATCAATGCTGCCCTCTTCTCCAAAAGTGATAATGGTGAGGACCGAAAAGACAGCACCTTGCGCTCCTGCCCTGAGTGTGGTTCCAGCCCAAATCCTTTGTTCTTAAATGCTCAGGTTTTTAAGAGAAACAAATGACTTGTCTGTGGTATTAGCTTTTAACATTTTTAAATGTTAAAATAGGAGGGGAAAAATAACCCCTGTGAGAGGGATCATTATCAAACAACAATTGGAATGAAAGACCTAAAGAAGTAAACAAAAAAGGAAGAACAAAATGAAATTAAGGATTAAGGGAAGACTGGTGGAATAATCCCTTCCCCCTCTCTTCTTCTAAACTGTTTAACCAAATCCTTTCAGTTTGTTTTCTGCTTCTTTATCGTAACATAACCTTGGCTTTCTATCTTAAAAAATGAATTACCAATTAATATAGTTAACTGATCATCCCACAGTTGTGTAAATTCTTCTGTTGTCCAAACCTGGAGACAGACCACTCCCCTTGTTTAGCCACTATAGGTCATTTTATTTATCTATTAAAACTTACTTATTTACTAAAATTTGTGGCCCACCCCATTCCCCAAACTCCAGTCAGAGTCTTCATTTCATTAGTGCTGCAGAGCTAATTGCTTTGTAATTTTTTTCCCAGTTCTGCATAAAGTACCGATCTGGCTGGGGAATTCTGGGAGTTGAAGTCCACACATCTTAAAAATTGCTGAGATTGAGAAACACTGACCTAGAGGCACAATCAGTGGTGGGGATCAGCTATTTAAATCAGGAAAAAGGCAGGGAAGAAAAACAGTTAAACCTTGCTCCTCTAGTGCCATAAGCCTGGACTAATTGGGAGCTTTTGAAAATAAACTAATGAGAGCGGGGGTGGCTTGGACCAGAAAATCTTAGGTTCACACTCCTGTTCATCCTTGAGTTCACTGTGTGGTTTTTGTGAAGTTGCTATACAAGTAGTCCTTGACTTAATGATCATTCATTTAATGATGGTCTGAAGTTATGATGGCTAAAAAGCACTTCCGAGTGTCACACACCCCCTGCGGTCACATGATTGCATTTTGGGCATTTGGCAACCGGCTCACATTTACGACCAGCTGAAGCTTCCACGGTCACATGATCACATCTGCGACTTTTTTAGTTTTCTGGCAAAAAATGCCCATTGGGTAAGCTTTATTCACTTAACAACTGCCGTAAAAATGGTTGTAAAATCCTGTCCAGTCACATGGTGACTCAACTTACGACTGCAGTGACTTACAATGGAAATTCCAGTCTCAGTTGTGGTCTGAAGTTGAGGACTACCTGTATTACAATTTCTGTTCCATATCTGTAAAATCAACTGGGGGAGAAAGAGGATTGTGTAGAAAATTGTCCTTGTGAAATCGGATAAGCAGAAAGATCATATGGTTTGTATCTCCCTGAAGCTCTAACAATAAGTAACTGAGCAACTTAATTTTGTCCAGGGGAAGACAAGAAAGGGAGTGGCCCCATCTGGCTGCGAGCAACTGGCCGCAAGGATTCAATATCTGAGGACGAAATGGTGCTCAGGGAGCGCAGCTATGACTACAAATTCAGATACTGTGGCCACTGCAATACCACCACAGACATCAAAGAGGCGAACTTCTTTGGCAGGTAGGGAGCTGCCTCTCAAGACCGCGGGTGGGTCTTCTGTGGCACGTTGCTCTCTCCACAGATTGGTTCTGGGGGCTGTTTCACGTGTATCCAGACATCTGCTTTGGCCAATGCGGGGTAGTGGCTAAGATGCTGGACTGGCTCTGAGGAGCCCCAGCTGCAAGTCTCACCTTAGCCACAGAAGCTGATTGGAGGACTTTGGACCAGTCACTCTTCCCCTCAGCCCAAACTGCTTCTCAGGGTGACGGTTTGCGGGAGGAGGAAGCCCTTTGTACATCCCGTGCAAAAGGCAGGATATAAATTTAGCCAATAACTAAACATGCTCTGTTTTGATGCCTCCTAGCAACGCACAGTACATCGTCAGCGGCTCCGATGATGGCTCCTTCTTCATCTGGGAGAAAGAAACGACCAACCTGGTGCGAGTGCTGCAGGGCGACGAGTCGATTGTGAACTGCCTCCAGCCCCACCCGAGCTACTGCTTCCTGGCCACCAGTGGCATCGATCCAGTGGTACGGCTTTGGAATCCCAGGCCAGAAGTAAGATCGGGGCAGGGGCCTGGCTGGGTAGGAATCCCTTGTCCTGCTGGATCAGACAGGAGGCTTCCATTCCAGGACTGGTGCTGTTCTGCAGGGGAGAAGACGGCACCTTCGCATGAACCTCTTGCAATTTCTGGCCAGGCTGAGGAAGCCTCCCCTAAAAAGGAAAAGGCTTCTTGCCAGCCATAATGGCAGGGCTCTGAAATGCCCTTTCCCCCCCATAGAAATAGAATTAAATGTTCAGAAAAGTCTTCAATATTTATTTTGGTTCTTGTGTTTAATGATTTTTATGGCTGCTTCATAGGCTGGTGGCTGGTTGGCATCTGGGGCTTTCCCTGGGCTTGGTGGTTTGCTCCTTCTGGACCCTAATTGGTAGAAGGATGGGTTATCATTATGAAGAATCTCTCAGTGCAAGATTTGCTTGACTGTTCCTAATCATCTTAGTAGAACTATGATCAGCATTTGGCCAAATCTTGATTATCAGAATAAGTGTGGCTTTGTGGACAGCCCTTTAGACTCACGGATTCCTATAGAATTTTTCAGTCCATCTGGATTCTATCACATTTTATATTTTTACTGTCTATTTATCTTTACATTTATTGGTTTTATAATTGTATTGAATTGTATTTATTTTTATTTTATTTATTTATTATTCAAATTTCTGTTACCGCCTATCTCCCCCCAAAGAGGGGAATTTTAGCTTTGTTTTTATTGTAAACCGCCCAGAGTCCCTCCTTTGTGGGGAGATGGGCAGTGATAAAATTTAACAAATGAATAAATAATCTGGGTGCAATGTATTCAACCCAGTGCAAATCCAAAATATTACACCCCCCCCGGCAGTGTAATAAACTATCTTTCAAATACTGCGAAGTTATTTTTTTACTTTAAGCAAAACTGGTTTTTTTGTTTTTGTTTAAGTAATGGCAAGACTATTGTGCTTTAATGTTGGCTCTTTAGTGGGGCAGGGGGATGTTTTCCCCATTGGGCTCAAGGCATGGAGTCCCATTGCACATATCAGCACAGAAATAATCTTCATAGCATCTTGATCTAAAAGCCACTATCTTAGGTGGCATTTTTAAAAGATAAGATTATTTTGGCGAGTGGTTTCTAAATGATATTTCCATGTTCAGGAATAACAGGCCTGCTGTGGATAAATCCTGCCCATCCATCTGGCAGATGGAGGCGTTATCTAACTATGTCATTAGGTTAACATGCCCTGCTGAAGCAAACAATGATTTAGTATGCTGTCTTGAATTAACCACAGTTGGCTGGGTGAGCTTGATGTGCAAATCCATATACCACAAGAATGTAAAACTAGGCTTACTAGATCAGACCAATGGTCAAGCCTGTCCAGCATTCTAGTTTCTACAGTGGCCAACTAAATGTATTCAGAGACATCACAAGTATGGCTAGAAGGAAAACAGCCCTGGCCCTCTAGACCAGGGTTTCTCAACCTTGGCAATTTTAAGACGTGTGGACTTCCACTCCCAGAATGCCCCAGCTAGCCATGCTCTATACACTGCTGTATACATTTGCCGGCTCTCTTTAAATTACCTAAATAGGTGGCCATTACCACATCTGATGGCAATGAACTCCTCAGTGTAACTGTGTGTTGTGTAAGTAAGTATTTCCTTTTATTGCTTCTGAATTTCCCTGTAATTTAGTTCTAATGGATGACCCTGAGTTCAGGCAACATGCTACACCCCCAAATCAAACAGTCCACTTTTTGTCTTGAAGACTTCACACGTTGTGCTGTAGATTTGCTGTCTGAATGGCGCGGGAAGCCTTTTAACTGGAACAACAAGCCTCCTCAACTTTGGGGCTCTGCTCCTCTCATTTTGTTTTGCAGAGCGAAGCACTGAACGGGCGAGTGGTGGAAGACATGGAAGGCGCTTCCCAAGCCAACCAGAGGCGGATGAACGCCGATCCTTTGGAGGTGATGCTGATGAACATGGGCTACCGGATCACAGGAATGACTGGCGGTGGGTCTGGAGGCTCGGATGACGAAGACAGCTCTGAGAATCAGGTCCACTGCCGGACCAGCTAAAGCTGAATTGCCTCTCCTTCCCTATTTTTTTTTTTTTTGGTTTCGTTTGAAGGGAAATCTAGTTTGCTCGGTTTGAACTTGGAACGACTGCACTGTTTCACACTATGCACAGAATAGGATATGCCAGCCAGGGCAGAAGTGACTTTGTTTGACTGCTGCTACCATTTCTTCTCTTTCCCTGTTCTACTATTAAGCAGCATGGTAATGTGGCCTGTTGAGTTTTGCCCTTCCAGCAGAAGCTGGGACTCCTTTTCCACATTGTCTGTGAGCAGTGTACAACTGGTAACCTGTCCCTTCCTCCAGTGTGGCTGGATGGTGGGAGGCGTTGCCTACATGAGTGTGTTTTGCAGAGAAGTTGTTAAAAACTCAATAAAATGTAAACTAGGGCAGGGACTATGGAATGATGCTCAGTGCTGTGATCTCTGTCTCTGAAACTTAGCTTGCCTGCCATGCTGCTAGTTTATAATTCAGCCCACACAACAGCTGGTGAACATCCACAACTTCTGCATCGAAAACACGGCCACGAGGTCACTAGATACATGGGCTCTCTCAGTTAACATGATTAGGGAACTACAGAAAGCCTGGCATTGGGCAGAGCGCTTCACGTTTGGTTGGCATCTCACACTCTCCATCTGTCTGCAGCCATAAGAAACGAAGAGAAGACTGTAACGTGGGGAAGCCACGGCACGAAGCTTAGCGGCTTATATAATGTGAGCAAGTAAAATGATTTGATATGGCTGCTTTTGGAAAATGTTCCTTCCCATTCCCCAAAATAACTAAGTTCCCATCTCTCTGTGGGCAAGGAGTGGGTGTTTTCTGAAAAATCTTGATGCGGGTGGAGAACAAGCTTCACAGAGCTATAGACTACCACGTGATAATGGGCTGGTCAAAGATTTGGGACAAAGCTGCCTCTTCCCTTATTGCTGCTGTGATCTCCCCTGCACTGTTCTTTTTATTCCTTTTCTTTATTATTAAATCCTAAAGAGTCTATAGGAACTCTCTCATCTATTTGCTAATTCTTTCCATGATGCTGTAGCCTTGTTTCCTCGAGTGAATGTGGAAGAGAAGTATAACCAAGACAAATGTCTTAACTTATCTTTTAGGAGGAATTCTGGGCCAGGTGGAGAGTCCCATCTTTAGGAAAGTCAGCCCTTAGCATGGGTTATGTCATCAGATCTTTTTTCTAGGGCAGAGGATGGCCTAAGTGTCACTGTCAACACAATTCAGGATGCAGTGGTGGTGAGCAAGTGGGGTTGTTTCTGCCTTCTGTGGCATAGTCAATGGGAACTGAAAGCAAATCACGCTAGCTCTGGGATTGGGCTCGCACCATACTGAGCTGTAGTTGGTTCAATAAATCACAGTGGATTTACTTACCAACTAGCTTAGTCAACAAACCATAGTTAGCATGATGTGCATGTTAGAAATCTGAGTGTCACTGAAGTCACCATCCCCATCAGTAATGTCCATAACAAATTATGCTGCCAATGTGCGCCTCTTGTGCAAATGATGTGCTTATGTAATTGCATCAGGATGTCTGGTGCAATTATGTAAGTCACGTCATTTGTACAATGACATCATGATGCATGTGTCATTTGTGCCACCGCCCCATAACTGCCTGTAGTTCTCGTAAAACATCTTTCCTTTGTCTCTGCCCGCCTGCTAATTCTGGCCAAAGAATGCCCTGCACCACACATCTAGTGGTAGTCTTTCTGACCCAAGCAAGTTACGGTAGACCGGGTTTTTTTTCCCCCAAACTTCGCAACTTTACGCTGTGTGGACTTCAGCTTCCAGAATTCCCAAGTAATTCTGGGAGTTGCATGGACTTCATCTTCAAGTTGCCAAGTTTGAAAAATATTGCTGTAGTCTGTCTCTTTCTCTTGCCACTATTGTGTTTTCTGCATCCTTTAATTCCCCCTTGGTTACTCCACATTGCTTGTAATTTGTCAGTCTAGAAGAGGAGGAATCCATTTACTCCTTAGGAAACCTGAGGGCTTTTTCCTCTTCCCAAATACTTGCCAGTGCCAACCCCAGCCATAGTCCTTGTCCGTACTGGCTCATTCAATCACCTTTCACTGTCCTTGCACTGACAATGCGCTTTCTTCAGCCTGTAAGGTGCAGGGGTGGCTCCAACTGTTGATGTACTGTAATTCCCAGGCTCGCTCCATACTGGCTGTGCTGGTTTAATCTCTGCTAGGAATTGGAATTCAGCAATAATTAGAGGGCCACAGCTTCCTCCTCCCCCCATGCCCATAGAAAATAAGATAGCAGGTTGGGTTGATCTTTTTCTGACCTAGAAAAATGCTGGGGTTGGTGAGTTGCAAAACCAACGGCCACTGTGTTTGGAACAAACCGTTCTGCTACTTTCCTGTTCAGTGGTTTCAGGTGTACGGCATATTACAAGAAGTAAGGAGAACAAGAAGAATGCATTTTGTGAGTACCTGGGTACTTCATGACTTATTTTTCTATATTTTGAAGATAAGCATCTTACCTATGTGTTGTGGGGGATAGTAGCCAGGGTGCACAAGCCCCCACTTACACCTGCCTTGCATGGACAAGTCTTGATAGCCTGAAACTGCTCTCTTTGTCAAATGCTTCCTCTAGATTTGGATTAGGGCCATGTTAAGAATTTGGAAATATGTCATAGCCACATTCACAAAGTGGATGCCATGGTAAGTGTCAGTTCACAGAATGGCTACCAGGGCAAGCATAGTCACAAACAGTTAAGGAGACATTTAAATAAATATGAGAGTAGCCTACTACAAAACACTAATCTCCACATTCTATTTATTTCAACAATGCCTTTGGGCTCCCCACAATCTTTGCCACAAGACTGTTTTAGGTACCAGGGACATTGCTACAAATAAATGGGATGCAAAAGTCTGGTATTTTGCTTTGCAGCCTGCCTGCTTCCTTTTATTATTATTTTTAATTAAAAGAAACTTAAATTAGATGGAGGAAGGACTTGGTGACATCAAGGGATGCATTTGGGATTACCACATTGTCTACTGTACTCTGTTCTAATGAAAAGGATCAAAATTTGCTTCACTGTGTAGCTTCTGATGTAAAAGCACAGGTTTTACAGGAGCATCAAAGTGGTTGTTTTTTTTTTAATTGTTCGCTTCTTGGCAGAAAGAGTGGGCTAAAAATGACTCCATATTCTAGAATGCTTCATTCATTCTTTTTGTGAAAAAAGATCATTATATGGGACTGAGAGAAGAAAACTCTGATAGAGGAATGGGTATGGTTAGATTTGGGCATTGGTCCCATTACTGGATCCAGGGAGAACTACCTTTTCCTTTTGGCTAATTACTACTTTAAAAAAAAAGCCAACAAAACTATTTTTGTAATTAGTAATGAAATTGTTCTGGTGTATAATACTTATAAAGACATAGAAAAAGTCTTAATTTTGGTTGCTGGTAAAGTGGTTGCTTATATAACTTTTCAGGCATTCCAAATAAGATTTTCTCCCTGAAACACTGTCTTTGCACCAGCCTTAGTCTTTTGTTGTTGTTATTCAGAATGGCATGTTTCTGTTTTTCTGGTTCTTGGAAGAGAAAGGATTAAGCAATTAAACAATACTTTGTTCTAGTTTTGGTGTCTTTTTGTTTCTGAGACAGTTTGGACCTTGGTGCTTATCTACTGTGCCTTTTACAAAGAGACCATCGGTGGTCTGGTGCGTAGGTTAGGTAATGCCTGATCTTCCAGTTTTGGCAAAGTTTGTTTTTTATTTATTCCCCATTTCTAGTTGTCCAGTTTAAAGCTGTATCTGTGCTATATAAAAACATAGAATTCAGTTGGTGATTACATCCCTAGCACAAGAGTCGTCTATGCCAGTTTTCAAAATTATGGAACGATTGCTAATAGCAGCTCTGCTGAAGTCTTAGAAACTATGCAACTTCCTGCTTATGAAAGCTCTCTTTTCCTTTTGTTAGTTTTTTAAGTTCTAATGTATCATTTAGAAATATTTAAAATAATTAATTGAATACTGGTCCTCTCTAGTTGAGGCATGTGAATTTGAATGCCATTATCCATTAACAGCATAGTGTAAGTTAGCTCTTGTACCTTACATTATTTTTTTTAAACATGCACTCATTTCCTATCAATTGGGTTATTAGTAATAACAAAACATGATTCAAAAGGGGCTAAAGTTATAAGGTATCAAGCCGACCATTGGGTACAGCTTGCTTGCTTGTGTCTGTTACTTCCCATAGTACTTTAAAGCAGTTTCTAGGCTACATTTAATGTTTTATATGTTTATAGAACACTACTTCCTACAGCCTAATTTTATCTTGTGTTTACACAAGCATGTACCCAGTGTTTGCGCATAAATCTATAAGCAGTGTTATGGAAGGTGATGGTGTTTGTTCATGTGTACTTGAGTGCTTAATAGGGTAAACAAACTAGAGGATTTTGATAGTGAATGCTGTTGTTCTCAGCAGCTATATTTGAGAGTGCCTGGGTGCCTGAAAAGCTTTGTTGTGAAGTAGGGCTAATAGCAATGAGATACTACTAGAACTATGCTGGTCTGTGACCGTAATAAAGATTTGACTGATACTAGAATGTACTCTTAGTCATACTGATGAATATGCTACTATTAGGACCAGTAGTATTGGTGAGATACTACTGGACTGAACTATTTGTTGGCAGAATAACATCTCCTATGGACATTGTACACACAGCTGATTAGGTTTTTTTAAAATGCCTCTTTAATTTTTTTGTGGCACTTGTGCAGTAGATTTTACAAGATATTCTGGCTTATAGTTTCTGCTATTTAGGATGGAAACAGTTGCTGTATCTTCACAGCTAAAATAAAACAGGATTGCAATCCAGTGATAGAATGTACGCACCACATGCAGAATATCCTAGGTTCAGTCTGTGTTTTTTTCATTTAAAAGGAATAGGTATAAGTGATGGAAAGGATCTCTGCTTTAGTCTTGGAAAGATAGTATCAGTCAAAAGCAGATAGGTGTGATTTATGTAGCTGCATAGTTTGACCTGATATAAGACAGTTCCTATATTTCTGCAGCTGCATGAAGCAAAGACATGTGAACATAAACTGAATGTTTATACATGCATGGCTGGATTTTCCTCGAGGCATGTTCTTGATTACGTGTTTTTTTTAAATGTCCAATCTTGTTCTATAATCCCAGAGAGGCTGCTAAATCTCCCATTTTAATATCTTCATAAAGCTGGTAGGAAGAACTTGACATTTAATAGTTCACATGTGGGAGAATGCAAAATTAGCAAATTCACTTCTCTCGGCAGTGGACTGTGAGTGCATAGATACTAAGAACATTGGTTTGAATCTATATTTGATGAATAGGAGGGAAAGAATGTGAGATTCTTAGAAAAAGTGGGAGAAGGCAAAATGGGGCTAAAACGCCCATCAAACAAATTGCACCTGTATGGCAGGTCTGTAGATCATATAGACAAAGCCATGAATTGTTGCATAAATTGTGGATCATGCTGCACTAAGCCACAAGCCACGTGTATGAACCACAGTGGCTAAATTCATTCAACTAACTCAAAAGAAAACAAACCACATTATGCCTTGGCACGGGGTGTGAGCCCAGCTGCCTCATATGTTGCAGTGTATCTGTGCAATTCTGCTGCTGCTACCGTTTAAAGAAAAATAATTTTCCAAATCTGGAAAAAAAAAACCTTGCGTGTCCTAAGCAAAATAATCAGCAGCAGCAGTGGTGCCTGATAGATACTTGTTTCTCTTGCTAAGAGGATACTTTGTACATATGCCAGTTGGCTTTGAGTGCTGAAGGATCCGCTACCAGCATAGTTGGCAAAGATGGTGGCTTTTTACTCAAAGAGAAAGCAAGCCCCCACCCCATGAATCATCCTTCCTTGAGCACCTCTGTAAGAGCTGATTCATTTATCTATTCTGAAATTCTTGCATCATTAGGCAAAATTCGTTCTTTGATGAGATCCTTGTTTATGTAGAAATCCTATTTCTTTCTTTGTCTTTCTCTCTGGACCATTTAATAGAGCTCTGATTTGTAAGTCTCTTTTCCCTTAGATTGCAAAAATACATCAAATGAGATAAAATATTAAAAACATGAAGAGGGGCCCATATATTTTGTAAAAAATAATGATAGAATTTAACCTAGCATGAGTTGGGTGAAATGAGGAAAATTCCCAAGAGGTGATAGTGGCCATGGTTAGCAGCATTTTATTAAAAGGGAGTATATATTATGCTTACATCGTAATTCCATTTTTGTTCACTGTGCTTCATCACAATGATTTTTGAAATTCTCCTCTAAGTTGCTCTGCTTTTTGTTAAGTGCTCTGTTCACCTCCCTTGCATGTACCTTCTCTCTTTTCTTGCCCCAAACTTAAATGGCGCTGGAAATTGTCCATGGCCTGCTAGTGTTTTACTGGAGTATATGTGATTAAGATGGTGCATCTCAAAATCAGTTTAATCCTCTCCATGCAAGGGGCCAGAATTGTAATAACCAGGATACATGTTCTGTTGTTTCTGGCAGCCTGCTGATTCAAAGATCAGCAAATTGAGGATTATTTCCTTGTTCAACCTGATACCCAGAGCAGTCCCTCCGTCAGTCTTATTCGCAAAACAGAACTCCAGTGACGAGACTGTGATATGTGAGGCTAGTGCATCAGATTTTGAGAAACAAAATCTGAGGAAGCCTATATAAATCCTGGCACTGATACTACAAGATGCAGTGGTGGTCCCAAACTTGGATGCTTTAAAAAGAGATGATGGGACAGATTTATGGAGACAGTTATTAGAGATACATGTGATGATGGCTAACAATCTATACGTTTTAAGATCGTTCACTGTTTTATACAGCTGTGCCTTAGTGTGGGTTATAATCCAATTCTGGCATTTGCTTTGTCTTTACAAATGCAAGTGGTAGATTGATAAAAATGCTGCATATTTCATTCTAGAATTGTTCTCTCCTGAATTTTCTACATTAGACATTCTTCACAATGGTGGGTAAGATTTTCACTTCTCGCTCACCCTGTAGGCTTGTTACCTGTTCAGAATAGTTCCTTATTTAGGATTAAAACATGGATTCTTGCCACACCACCATCTGCTGCATCTTCCAACGCACTCTTAACACATCGTAACCCAAAGACATTTTCCTTAGTTCACCATCTGTCAATCACTTTGGCAGGTCAGTTCCTCATTAGACATCAGGTGAAGAAGGTGGGGTGGAATACAAAAAGTCTAAGAGCTATTTTGAGGAGTTGGCTGTAAGGAAAAAAGGAAACCAGGGACTCAAAAAAGAAATGTCCAAATCCTCATTGTCTCACTGGCAGAACTACTGCAGAGGAGAGGCCGGAGGACAGGTAGGGGATACAAATGGAGAAAAGGAGGTGATCTATTAAAAGTGAGTGGGAGATGGTTTGGTAGGCACAGGCACTCACAGAAACAGAGGAACTGCACAGGAATGTATGTTGCTTCCAGGCCAGAGGTGAAGGGAAAAATAACCTGTTTCTCTGGGAGTTGCGAGGCATCTTAGGGGGCGGGGGGAGAGAGAGAGATCGAATTGTGGCAGTGCTGCTTCTCAGTCTCCATTGTGCAAAAGGTCATGTTAAATGGCATGTGTGGGGTATAATTCACGCATGGTAGAACTTGGAGCATCCTTTCTAGTTAACAAAGAAAGCAGCTTATTCCATTTTTTTGGCCACATGGCCACACACTTTGGGGATATGTTGAACTGAACAAGATCTCTTTGTTTTACCAGCTGAAATTCAGGGTTGTGGTCAAGGGCCAAGGCTTCCCATCCCCCCTTTTGAGTACAGAGAAGTGTACAAGAAAAGACTGCAACAGCAGCTCGGTTATTTGCATTTGGGAGGATGGAGGGTTTTTTGTGAGTGACTGAATTACTCCCACATGAGACAATCAGAAGTAGCAGAAACCAGAGCAAGCCTTTTTTAAAAAAATAAAGTGCTGCCAACTGAGGCTCTTCTCTAAAGGGCAGATAATAAGTTTGCACAGCTAAACTAATACTTGTCACTAAAACAGATTGTTTCTCAAACACACACACTTTCTATCAAAATGTAAAAACAGCCATTTACAATCTCCAGATACCTGGTGGATCAAGAACATGGTTCTGTCATCATCTTATTATAAATGTTTTTGATGTACAGTCATATAAGAAAAAGTGGGCATCAGCAATATCTTAAAACACACATTGCTTCCCAACTTCAAGCTACTTGTGCAATTATCTCTTTCCCTATTTTTGCAGTCTTAAGTGCATAAACAGAAGTTTACAACATACATGTCCACTAAAGAAATGGGATCTATCTCATAACTTATCCCTTTACAACTCATCAGTCCTATCTCCATGAGGAGAGTTTAATTCTTGGGAAGAACTAAAATAGTATGTTTGGTTTATAGTAAACATAGTGAAAGGAAACCCTATTTCAGCTTAAGTTTTCTGATGTTGTGTACTGATTTCCCAGGCACAGTAATATTCCACCCACAACTGATCATTTAAAAAACCAATACCTACCATCTGAAAATCTTCTGTATCCATTCAAGCTGTTGCTAATAGCCTTGATCAAATCTTTGGGCATCAAAGCAGCCAAGCAAAACTATTTCATAATATTGGAACTTCGAATATCCATTTTATTCCAGAAATAAAGATTTGTTTTCTAGCCACTACTGACAAAATCATCAGATTCTTAGAAGTCCTAGCAAAATATATTTAGTTTCTACTTTCCCAAAATTCTTCTCAGAGGTGGACAAATTTTCCCATCCATTTTATTTCTGTCCTTGATCATGGTAGGTCCATTATATTCTATTTCCCATCAATGTTACCTGCAATTTTAAAAAAATAAAATTTTGAAAATCCATTTATATTTAACAAATTTCTCCTAATTTTTCATGTTTGTGTCTACATGCTCCACAAAGACATCTTTTGAGCTGAGAATTATACCACAAAACAAACAGCTACAAAATACTGTGTATCAAGTATCTGAAATTGTGCAGTGTTGAGCATGGCTTGGGAGTTGTGACGTTGGGGTAGGGTGCAGATTTAAGTTCTGAACTACATGGTTTTGCAACATTTTTGCTTGGATTTCTGTTTCGGCATTTTGATCTCCCACACCCACATCACTTGTTAGGTGCTGGACAACACTACTCAGATTGAAAATTATTTTTTGATATAAGAGAGTAAAGTCTCCAAGTTGAACTTGGCCCCTGATAACTAGGATGGCCACATTTATATAGTCTGACTGGCAACAATATGTAAGTAGATTCCCACTGCCTTCTACCAGGATGTTTTTTCAGCTACTGTGCCCAGTTTAATCTACAACTGTATTTCTTGTGGCCAGTCAACTGCTACCTCAGTCCAACCCTACTTAATTTTTTGAGACCAACCAGGTGCTGTTATTGGCTTTTGCCTAAGAAGCAGTGCTTAAAGACCTACATGTTAAAAATAAAATAATTTGGGGAAAAGAAATGAGCTTCAATTCAGCCTTCTGAGCAGTTTTTGAAAAAATAATTGGTGCTTAAGCAGGGTGCCTCTGCCAGTTATTTAAAAGAAGAGTAATTTAGCAGTCTTGATTGCTTCAAGTGATTATCAGGGACCAACTGCTCACCACCACCACCCTGGTTGTATACATCTCAAACGTTGCATCTCCCACATCCCGACAGAATATGGATGTTCGCTTTCCCGTTTGTAAACATTTACTTACTTTTACCCTGCCTGGCAGTACCTGGTGAATTCAATCTGGTCTTGGAAGCTAAGCAGAGTGGGACGTGGTTAGCCCTTGGATGGGAGACCACTAGAAAATCCCGCAGCTGTAGTTAGACTGGGAAGCTGAAAAACCTCCCACCAGGAGGCCACAGCCAACTAATTCTGTATTGTAGCCAAGAAAGCCGCATGGTCATGCCCCTTGACCATCACTAGGGGTTGATCTTGAAGGAGCGGTTATTTCCCCCCCCTCCAGGGGCGTCTACAGGGAGCGGGTCAAAAAAGTCAAGCTAGTGGCCACAACCACGGGATCAAAACCATATGATGGCACGTAAAAAAGGGCACGGCTTTGATCCCGCGGTTATGGCCGCCATATTGACTTTTTTGACCACCTGACAGACCCAGCCTTTCCTCCACCATTCCCCAGCAATGACACTCTGCATAAGGCTGGGCTGAGAAAAAGGGACTGGTTTAAAGGCATCAGTGAGTTTTCGCGGTTGAGGACGAAACTGGACCTTAACGAAGCCGCCCTGACTATACTATATTATCTCGGCCTCTTTCCCCAGCAACTTCATCCCTGGGATTTTGTGACGCAGGGATGTCTCACCTCGGGGGAGAAGACCCCTTCCAAACAGCCTAAGCAGCGCCCAAGGTTCCTTCCACCCGCCCTTCCCGTTTCACAACGCCCCTACGAGGTAGGCCACGCCACCCCTGCTCCCCAGGCCAAAGACCCGGCAGCTCCCGTCCCGCCGTTGTCCCGGAAGCAGGGCGCCCGTCTCCAGGAAGTGATGTCACTCCGGGCCAACTCCTCCCCCTCCCGGTGATGGAGGAAGAGGAGGCTGCAGAGGGGAAAATGAAGCAGTTCCACGGCGCTGTCGCGGTGGGGGTCGGCGGGTCCCTTGGGGCGGCGCTGGATACGGAGCGCGGCCGCTTCCCGTACTGCGTCGTGTGGACGCCTATCCCCGTTCTCACGTGAGCGACGGTCCCCTACCTGGTCGGGGGCGCAGGGCTGGAGAGGGGAGCCTTTCTCTCCGGGGCAGCCCGGTGCTGTGGGGCGATGGGTCGGGGAGTCAGCGGTTCACCTTCTTTTTTCGCAGGAGACCCTGCAGCGACCTTTCTCTCGCATCCACGCAGCCGGTCCGGAAAGAAGGTTTTTTTTGTGGTGGGGAGGGGGAATCTCGCACGCCCCTCCAATGGCTGTTATTGTTGTTAGTTAGTTAGTTAGTTAGTTAGTTAGTTAGATATATATATATATATATATATATATATATATATATATATATATATATTATCCCACCTTTTATATATAACTCAAGGCAGCAAACATACCTAATGCTCCTGCCTCCTCTTTTCCCCACAACAACAACCCTGTCAGGTGGGCTGGGCTGAGAGAGAGGGACTGGCCCAAGGTCACCCAGCTGGCTTTCATGCCTAAGGCGGGACTAGAACTCACCGTCTCCTGGTTTCTAGGCCAGCACCTTCACTGCTTCACCAAACAGGTTTATGAGGGGAAGAGACTTGGGAAAAGAACTACCTTGTAGGCTGCATTCACACAACACTCTTGTCCAGGTGCGACAGAGAGACGCCTTGCACAAGCAGGCTCAGCTGGGATAGTAGTTTCAATTTGGCTTAGCCAGTTGTGCAAGCCTGTGTTGTTTGGGAAGTTGATGGTTCAGTTCGAGTGTGAAAAATGAGTTATTTCTATCAGCTTGGGCACTTTTGTTTGGACTTTAGCATGGCAGTGGGGAGATCCAACTTGAGAAGGTGGCTTGGTTTTCTTCCCTCACTCCTTCCCTTTCCCCCCATGGGACTAAATGATCAAGGAATTTGATTCAGGTTTGGAAAACCGTGGAAAGTGTTAAGGGCTCCCTTTATCAGAGCCATTATTTTGATCAAAATTAAAATTCCCGTTGCTGCTGCTGCTGCTGCAAAAATGGGATCTGGATGTTGGTCTTTGACAATGCATCTGTCTCAGCTTTAAGGTGGCAAGCTTTGGGTCACACATCTAATGGTGCTCTACGGATATTCTTAAGTGTGGGTTTTATTTGTCTACACCGAATATTTATATACTTATTCAGAAACAGGATTTGCAGGAGAGTTGAGATACAGTTTTGAAAGGTTAAAAATAAAAGAATACAGTCTTTGTTAAGAGAGAACATATTTAACTTCTTTGGGTCTTTTGCCTCTTTCCAGTTCTATCCAGTATGACCACGGATGGCCAGTTCTACAGCTTCTTGAAAACAGCTTTTATCAGTGTGAGAAAAAAATGAGGCTCTTGATGTTTTTCTTTTTTCTACAGATGGCTCTTCCCCATCATTGGTCACATGGGCATTTGTACTTCTGCGGGAGTCATCCGAGATTTTGCAGGGCCTTACTATGTCTCTGTAAGTAGAAGTTTGTTCCTCTACAATACAGTGTGAGTAGCCAGTTTCTCAGGGATACCCTCCTCTCATCCTTCCTCAGCTGTGTGGCTTTCCAAAGACTTCCCATTAAGTCCAGGGGGAGGTTGTTTTCCAACTGAATTGCAGCATTAGGGAGCAGTATTGGGGTTCCAACTCAACTTTCCTCTCTTGGTGAACTGTGATCCTCTTGAAAATGCCCTCCTCTGTGCAGCTATTTGATTTTTTTAGAAGCCTCCCATTGCAGCTAGCCATTTACATGCAACCACAGGCCTTAAGATAAAAAGGTTCCTGTCAGCCCTTCAAAGTAGATCAGGAAAGGAAGCAGATGCCACAGGGATTCTTCTTTATTGTTGTAGGGTATCATAACAGAATCTTGAAAGCTTGTTGGTTTCTCTCTGCCCCATCTTACATAAAACAGAATCAAGGCAGAGTTATGTTGAGCTTCTTGCTTTCCACTTCCCCAGGACTGAGTTGAACAAGGGCTGAAACTTTAGCTTTGCCCACTGAAACTTTCCATAAGGATACAACTGTTTAATAATAAATAAATAAACAAACTACAAAATGGCACACTAGCCCTTTCCTCTCTCTGTCATTAATAACTGCTCTTTGATAGAAGCCACCTCTTATTTTCAAGTTCAGCTGATCAATCCAATTGGCATGTGTCCTGACAAATATGCAGAAGTGAGCAACTTTGCTTGGTTTAAAAATACTAGTAACTGAAGATTTATGTAGGTTGGGGTAGGTATAAAGACCCTTTTGCTTTGCCTTGGTGGGGGATTGGAGTCAACTGACATTTATTTATTTTCTATCCTGCCTTTATTATTTTTATAAATAACTCAAGGTGGTGAACATACCTATTACTCCTTCCTCCTTCTGTTTTCCCCACAACAACAACCCTGTGAGGTGAGTTGGGCTGAGAGAGAGTGACTGGCCCAAGATCACCCAGCCAGCTTTCATACCTAAGGCAGGACTAGAACTCCGAGCCTCCTGGTTCTAGCCCTTTGCCTTAACCACTAGACCAAACTGGCTCTCTTGTCTTGGGAACTACATGAAAACCAGGATCTGGGTTGTCAGCTATCAACTTTCTCTCCCAGCTGTCCAGGAACCATGGATCTAACAAAATAGTCCTATTTACCCTTTTTCAAAGTAAAATCCGTTCGGTGCAGTGGGGCATATTTCCAAGTAAGTGGGAATATAACAGCAGTTCTTCCTTCCAGTAGTACTAAGGAGTCCTGGAAGGAAAACGGTTTTGCATGCACTTGAAAGGTTTTTTTAAACCTTGTTATCAGTTGCTGCAAGTTCTGGATGATAAATAACAGACCTTTACACTCTATTTTCAACTTAATGCCTCTAGATGTGCGTACACCTTTTCAACATTCTCAGCTGATAGATGTGAAGGGACCAGATAGGGAGGAGTCTGTTTAAGCCTCTACCCAGAGAAGGTCAAGGAGGGCAATTGTGTCTATTGCTCAGCATGAAGAAGACAAGCTGGATTCACACGTTTTGTTTGGGTTTTGGCTCAGCATGTTGTATAAGCTCAGCTCCTGCTTATGACTCCTCAAAGAATAGTTTATTCAATAGACCTCTAGCTTAGTATGATGTACATGGCCAATGTAAACTCAGTAGCTAGTTTTGGAGGACATAAGCAGGATAAGCAGTGTTATCACAGGTATAGCTTAATTTTATTAACTGAAATGTGCTTTTACATTTTTTCTTCCCCTACCCTCTTTAGGAAGACAACATGGCTTTTGGAAAGCCCGTGAAGTAAGTGTTATTTCCCCTCTCAAAATGTTAATTTGCAAACATATTTTTGTGGCTGAAACAGAACAATAGATGCCATGTTCTAATTAAGAAGACAAAGAAAAATATCAGATTACAGCTGGCTTCTGGAGCTTACACCGTTAAGCAGCATAACATTAAACCTCTTTGCATTCACAATCATCTGAGCTTCTAGTCTAATCAAGCTTTCTACTGTTACGGGTATGAACTGAAGTTTATCTATCTATTCTTCAAATTTCTGTCACTGCCCATCTCTCCCAAAAAGGGGACTCTGAGTTAATTCATTATCTCAAGTGTCTCTTCTGTCTGTCCAAACGTTGGTTCTTATTCTTCTCTTCTATCAAGCCTGCATGCATCTGAGACCTCTTTTGTGGTGACTGAAGCTATGCATAGACAATGCACATTTTAAAGTACCATAAACTGATACAGAAGAAAGGGAAATGAACAGTAGCATGCTGTGCATGTCTACTCAAAAGTAAATAATCTTGAGTTTGCTAGTGCTTCTAGGGAATTTATTCCCTATGAGAATAAAAGCATTTTTTTTAGCCAAAAAGATTAGAATGGTTTTCTTTAGGAGGTTGCCGCTACCAAGAAGGCTCTGTTATTTAAAATGGTAAGAGCACTTGAAAGATACTTTTTGAAACAACCCCCAGAAGTGTCATAGTGTCTGTTGTGCTTTTTTGTATAGCTATTTCACATTTAGTTAATTTATTCGCTGCATGCCTGACGTTGTTCCTAAATTATAATTTACTATATTTTATTTTTTGTCAACTGCTGTCTCGAGAAATGTGAGTCTTTACGTTCTAGTGCTTTGTTTTTATTTCTCGGTCTCTTTGGGTATCAGTGAGGAAAAAAATAGTGTAAGTTACGTTCCTGCCCTATAATATGATACAGGGAAGATAATGCGAGAAAGAAATGCTGGAACCAACTGAGAAAATATGCATATACTGTGTAGAGCTATCACCATATGTTAAGGAGAAAAAATGTTGTATCAAAAGATTCACAAAAATGGTAGGCTTTGGAGAGGGGTGATGGGTGATAATGCAGTTACAGGCACAAGAAGCAGCAAGAGCTGAGGGACATGCTATTTAATTATGTCTCCTGATTGATTTTGATTAAGGTAAATTACTCTTAAGTTATCTTGGCAAGGTCCTTAATTCAGTGGAAACCCTGCACTCAACTTCTGAGATTTCATGAGCCTTGAATCATGCATCTTCAAGCATCATTTGCAGCCATAAGGACTGGAAATACATATAATTAAGATTTCAGCAGATGTTCAATTAGTTTCTTAGTGGTCCTTTCTGCACCAATTGTGAAAGTGTGTCACATACTAAGAATTACTCAGAATTGGGTCATTTGAACACTTCAGTAACTAAAGGGTTTTTAGAAGGTGTGGTGTTCCATCTGATGAAGGTGGAGAAAGCATTTTGATCTTTTTTTTCCCCTCCTGTCAGATACTGGAAGCTGGATCCCAACAAAGTCTATTCCTGTGGTCCCAATGCTTGGGATACAGCGGTACATGACGCCTCTGAGGAATATAAGCACCGAATGGTGAGTAAGGTTCAAGCTTCAATTTAGAATGCTTGTGCATACACAGAACTGGAAGAGTTAGAGTCATTCTCAGAAAGGATAAACTGGTCTTTGTCCAACAGACCTGTGCAAAATGGATTTGCTGATCTTCATTGGTACCTAATCCCAGAACAATTGAATTAATCATTCTACTAGCAGATTTAAGTCCTGAAACTTCCCAGGTCTTTTTTCATCACATGGGCTGAATTAGCCATATGCCCAAAACCTTTGGCAGCTGATTGGTGGTGGTGTTTTTTGTATCATGTATTAGTGATATATTAACCTGAAGGCACTCTATTACTGTTGGATGTAATTGAATTAGAAATTACAGGTAGTCCTTGTTTGATGACCACAGTTGAGACCAGAATTTCGGTTACTAAACAAAGCAGTTATTAAGAGAATCCAATCCAATTTCACGACATTTTTTGCAGCGGTCGTTAAGCGAATCACCATGGGCTTTAAGCAAACCACGTGGTCATCGAGCGAATCATGTGGTTCCCCATTAATTTTGCTTGCCAGCAGCCGGCCCACGAAGTCTAAAATGGCGATCACATGACGCGACGGTCATAAATGCGAGCCAGTTGCCAAGCGCCCAAATCACGATCATGTGACTGCAGTGATGCTACAATGGTCATACGTGTGAGGACCAGCCACAAGTCAGATTTTTCAGCACCATTGTAAGTCCAAACTGACACAAAATGAATGGTTGTTATGCAAGGACTACCTGTATACATACATATAAACATACATACAGTTATAAATGTATTGATTTACATAATTGTTTTATCACATAAAAAGCCCTTTAAAATACAAATAATAAAGTATTTGCTGGCTAAGCAGTTAATATTGCATATCAATATTTTGATCTGCTCGCCCTGAACAGGGTGAAATCCCACGTTATGATCTGTATCAAATTCTAGTGGCTTAGAGAAAAAGTGATAATTTTATATTATTTTACAGTTGAGTCTTGAGAGTTCTGGATGCTGTTTTATAGTGGTAATCTTCATAGCTGGCTAGTTGGTTCTAGGTTGTACTGGGGCATTATAACCCGATTCTCTGGCACTTGAGTCATGTACCTCTTTAGGCCTCTATTTCATGTTCCTTGCTATTTATATCTATGTGGAAATGCTGGGTGGGGTTTTCCAGAGAAGTGAACTGAGTAGCCATCATTGTGCGGATGACACCCAACTAATGCCTTTCCTTTGCATCTAACCCAGATGATAACCAGCACTGTGTTAGGTGTGTCATCCGCTTTAGTTTGTGATGTTTTATGTCTTGGGCAAACCACTTCTGGATCTGTGATCCTCAGTGACTTGGGGCATCTTGTATCAGCTCAGGTTGATATGCCAGTTATACTCCTATGCAAATAGCAAGAGCCTGGCAGTTAATCCAGTTAACCAAGTTAATCCCTTAGTGTGATTCCTGGTACATGTTGTATGTGGCACAGCTTTTGAAGAGGGGACAGAAAATTCAGTTAGCCAAAAATAGATGCACATGGCAGAGAGCCAGTTTGGTGTAGTGGTTAAAGCATCAGGCTGGAAACTAGAATACTGTGAGTTCTAGTCCTGCCTTAGGCACAAAGCCAGCTGGGTGACCCTGGGCCAGTCACACACAGTCAGCCCTAGGAAGCAGGCAATGGCAAACCACTTCTGAAAATCTTACCAAGAAAGCCGCAGGGACTAGTCCAGGCAGTCACCAGGAGTCAACACTGACTTGAAGGCACCAGAAAGAAAGAAAGAAAAAATGCACAGACAAAGTAATTGCAGATTAGTAAACAAGTAGAAGAGCTTGAGGATGTCTTCTCTGTCTCAGTGTTGATTATGTCTGGAGAAGATATTTGAACTAAAAATATCTTCAACTGTACATCTTTTTCTCTCTTATAGCACAACCTCTGTTGTGACAATTGCCATTCTCATGTAGCTCTAGCCTTAAATCTCATGCGATACGACAACAGCACTTCCTGGAATATGATCAAACTTTGTTTTTTCTCCTTGCTCTATGGAAAGTATGTAAGGTGAGTAGAAAACCCCACTGCTTTTGTGTGTTTGAGTAAGAGAGAGAGAACACTTTGATCAAGGGCTTGGTTCTCCTTAAACTTCGCACATATGTAGTACAGGTAGTCCTCGAGTTACGACTGCAGTTAGGACTGGAATTGCCATCACTAAGCAATGCAGTTTGTAAAGCATGAGGAAATGTGACTGCATCGCTTAGTGACGGCAATCCAGGCTGTCCTGGTTGTTGTTGTAACCCCAGACGTGTGGGTCGGGAAGTGGAGACAGTCCCAGGTAAAGAGTGTGGGGGTGCTGCAGGGGGATGGGGGAGGCCTGGAGCAGGCCATGTATGAATTTGGGGAGGAGGGTGCTGAGGTGCATTGCGAGCTCAGAAAGGCCAGAGAAACAGCGTGTGGGGTGTGCAAGCACAGGGAGGCTGGAGAAAGAGGTTATGGGGTGCGTGCATGCGAAAGGGAGAAGGAGGGCGTGATGCGTGCAGGTGAAGAAAGGCTGGGGGTGGGAAAGATTTGCAACCTTCCTTGCTGTCTTCCCCATTGACGTTGCTTGTGGGGAGCCAGCAGGGAAAGTCGCAAATGGCAATCATGTGACAGCAGGACTCTGCAACCTTTTGTAAGTGCAAGCTGATTGGCAAGCACTCAAATTTTGTTTACATGACTGCAGGAGCGCTGCAATGGCCAGAACTTCGAGGACCAGTCGCAAGTCCCTTTGTTCAGCGTTGTAACTTTGAACTGTCACTGAACAAATGGTTGTAACTCAAGGACTACCTGTACTCAGATAATTGTACACCCCCAGTACCTAGATGCTTTAAATCCATTGGTGCTTGCAGTGTAGAGGTTTTCCACTGCAAATTATTCTTAGAACCCCAAGTTTGCAAGTCCTCATGTTGAATATCTGTTCTTATACAGGTGTAAGGATGGGATTAGCAGACACAGTCTGGTAGGAACTTCTGCATGGTTAAAAAAAAGCCTCTAACAAGCGACCACATATTTGCATAATTTATTCTGCTTGGTAATGTGGAAAGGCAGAAAGTTACACAGGAGCAACTATAATTGACACATTTTGCCTTCTGAGATTGCTCATACTGTTATGTCAGTAACCTCAAGGGCAAGTAACTTGCTTTTTTTTAAAAAAGAGTTGAAATTCTCAGGTTGCTGAAAGCTGTTTCAGTGTCTGGTCTGTGTGCTTGCAGAAGCATAGTGCCAGCTCATTATGATGTAGAAAATAGTGCCGATAGAAGGAAGAAATAAGTTTCTTTTTACGAAATAGAATTTCTGAACACATTGACCTGTTGACCCAGGTAGTCGGAAATGGTAACTATTATTTAATACTGATATTTAATTTAATATTATTTATTTATGAAATATTAAATCGCTTTAAATTGTGCTACTAAACATTGTATAAAGGACGGCATAGGATGATTCCTGCCAAAAGTGCAGGGGTGACAACCTTCAGGCTCGGAGGAGCAGCAGTATTGTTTTAATAAAATTCTGAGCACCTCTAGCTAGAGCCTAATGAAAAAGAAGCAGATACCTAGAATTAGGCATTCTGAGCCTGGGAGTTTATATTGAGTGTGGAATGGAACAGAGATGGCATACTTATTTCTTCCGAAAGTCCACTTCTAGTTTGCTGTAACATTCATGATTTTATCTGTGAAACTTAGAGATGGAGGAATATCATTTGGTTTTAAAGTAACAGGGAGTCAGAAAACCTTGGAAGTCTACTGCATATCACCTAGATGGTACATCTGTGTGGTTAGAACACCTAATGTACGATGTACTTTATACCATCTATATGCCAGTTAAAATAGATGAATGAAGGATTATTGTTATTACAGGTAGTCCTCAACTTACGACCATTCGTTTAGCAACTGTTCAGAGTTACAGTGGTGCTGAAAAAAGTGGCTTGCAACTGGTCCTCACATTTATGCCCATTTCAGCGTCCCTACAGTCGCATAAAATTCAGGTGCTTGGCAACTGGCATGTATTTACGATGCTTGCAGTGTCCCAGGGTCATGTGTTCACCATTTGCGAACCTTCCCAGCTGGCTTCCAACAAGCAAATTCAGTGGGGGGAGCCGGATTTGCTTAATGACCATGTGATTTACTTAACAGCCATGGTGATTCACTTAATGACCACGACAAAAGGGTGGTAAAATTGGGTGTGACTTACTTAATGACCGCCTTGTTTAGCAATGGAAGTGCCAGTCCAATTGTGGTCGTAAGTCAAGAACTACCTGTATTTATGTACTATGGGCGTGAATGGCTCTTTGCCAGTACCTGTTCCAAAAAGCTAACAAATAAAACTTGATGGAGATGGAAAAGTAGGTGGAAACAGGGCTGGACCAGGATTGTTTCGGTTAGCAGGTGCTTAGGCTGGCTGGCTGAGTTGGTTGCAGAGAAGGATAAAGGCGTAACGTGTCCCTTTCCTTTTCTCTGCTATGCCTTTTCTCAGCAGACCCTCTTCTCTTTCTGCCCCTGGTCCTTCAAGGCTGCATCTCGGTGGGTGATGGGCTCCCCTCCTATTTTGCTTCCTAAATCTCTTTTCTCTCCTTTACAGCATAGGAGGCTTTGTGAAGACCTGGCTCCCCTTCTTCCTCTTTTTGGGGATTATCCTGATAGTCATCTTGACTCTTCACATGCGGTGATGGATGACATTGGTGTGTCCACCCACCCTCCCACTCTGCCCTTTTCCCCTTTGAAGTCAAGTGATGGAAACCGTGGCTTTTCAGCCTAGGAAGGCACAGAGCGGCGTGGTCTGGAAGCCCTCGGAAAAGAACTCCATTTGTATTTTGTAATAATAACTCTCCTGTTATCCTGTGGGACTCTTTGTCTGGATGGTGACGATGATGATGATTTCTTTCAACATACTTGACTTTGAATGTTTTGGGACTGGGAAAGGAGGGAGAATCTTGCATTTTACTTCTCACCAAAACTCCTTTGTGACCAAAGGTTCCCACAGGGAAATCCAAAATAGGGTCTGGGTCGCCAGGACAAGGGAGGGTTTCGTTATCCTTGGGTTAGGTGCATAGGTGGGTGGTATCTTTCTCTGATCTCTCCCAAAGATGAGTAATGGGCACTAAATGGAAGGTGGCTGTCTCTGGTCACTGCCCTGTGGAATAGGGTTGTATTTGCTTGCACTGAACGATAGGATTTCCAGTGGGCCTGGTTATAGCACTTTTTTCCAGCTGGTGGCCTCAAAACGGGAGAATGACCCCCTTGGTATATGCAGGGCTTTATGTAAGATGAGATGGATTTGAGTTTTTTCATGTGCAGGCAGGACTTAAACTAAGGGTGACACTTGGGCTGTTGCTTTCCTCTTGTCCACTGCACAGGAAGTATGTCTTTTTGTTTGTATGCGTGTTCTTAAGTCTAGTCTCAGGAACCAGCATTCTAAAGGCAGTTGATCTTTGTCGCGTTCTTGTCAGCTCGAACGGCCCCTATCACAGTCCTGGTAAAGAATGGAAGCTGCTCTCTTTGATAAGCTGTTCTTGAGAATTCTGGTAAGACTTCCTGATTTCCTTTATAGACTTGCAGTTTCAAAGTCCTTGCTCTGCCTGGGTTCTTCATACATTACACTGTGCCTTGGAAGTCACTAGAATCATAACCCACAGCCATTAAATACTTCGCCTTTTATAGCGAGTGTTGGATGCTAGAAGCCACACCAGTGTCATGTCTGCTTTTAGGAAAAGTGGGTCATTCCTTCGGGGGCCCAGCTCTTCCATGCTGCATCCAGGTATCTGAAAAGCAATAGCTGTTCAGATGAATTTTAACTTAATTTGTGTGTATGGCCTTGCCTGCGGTGCGAAGAAAGGGGCAGCCTCTTCTTTTGAATGAAAGGTGACCTAAAAGATTGTTGCGCTCTCCTTTCATTTCCACCCTTGTCGTTCCCTTGCTCCCCTTCCTCTTTTTGTTCCTCCTGCAGTGCCAAAGATTTGCACTGTGTAAAAGAGAGGCACCTGTGGCTTAGCAAGCCTTCTTGGGGGTCTCACCGTATTCAGCCATTTCAAGCATGAACGACGGCAGCTGTAGAAAACTGATCAATAAGCTCTAGGCTGATTAGAGATCAAAGGTCTTGCATCAAAGTGACACCGTGTGGTGTTCCGTCAAGCTATTCCTGGGCTGTTTTGCTTACTTCCCAGCAGGGATTCTAGTTCTTATGGAAATAATAGACTGAGTTCACTGAATTGATAACACACACATACTCATTTTTTTCCCCTCTTGTAGTGACTTGCCAAAAAAAGCTCCAGGAAGCCCAAGCATTTCCCAGACCCGGAACTCAAAGCCAACTGTCTTTCTTCCTGTCTAAGCTCATCTTTTCAGTCAGTCAGAAAGTGCTTTCCTGACATAATATGACTGTACAAGCATCACCAAAAAGTGAAGCTTGCTGGAGGAGCAAAAAAATCATGGACAGTTCCTGCACTCTCTCTCTCTCTCTCTCTCTCTCTCTCTCTCTCGTTCTCAGCATCTCTTCCTCCCCCTTTCCTTCCAGTATTTTGGTCCTCACAGTTTCTTTTTAAGTCTGTTTTTGTGAACAGGCCAATTAATGATAAATAGGGAGGCGCAAAGGAGAAGATGGAGTGACGGGAGGGACCCAGTTAGTCAAATGTTCAAACCTACGGAAGAGCTACTGGTCTGAGATGGGCGGCTGTATAAATTGAATAAATAAATAAGAGCTGTAGCTGCAGATGCAGCTTGTCTAGCTTGTTTGCTTGCTTGACTAGGAAGGATTTCCTAGTTGTGGCTGAGGGGTAGTCCTGGCCAGTATAACAGTGTGATTGGAAACAGCTGCCCTGTTCTCCATTCACACACAAACACAAGTTACAAATTGCTACCACTTCTAACATAAGTTCTTACAGGGCGGCTAATAACTGAGCTATACCCTTTATTGTAAAGCAGTTGTGGGGCGGTTTTACCCTACATCATATTTGCAATCCTGATTTATTTGGCTTCCAGGGATTCAGGGGAGCTGAACATGAGTTTGCAGGACCATGGAAAATTGTGGCTTAAGCAAGGCAGGTAGTGGGGTGCGTGTGTGGTACTCAGATTGAGGTTTCTAGCCTTCGCACAATCACATCTCACTTAAATATAGCCAGGCCTAAGTTTCATCATAGAAATTGGCCCTTCTTGTTCAACAGCCACATGATAACTCTTTATCTTTCAAATAGCTATGTTAATGACTTTAGGACTTACTGTGTTTTAAAATTCTTCTGTGGGGAGCACATCTGGGTAGAATTTTGGAGGGCTGAATCTTGATTTGGAGCCTGCCTGCACATGCTTGTACACAGCCCCTGACTGGAGTTCATTGTGGGGTCAACAAGAAAAAAGAACCCCATATTACTACTTGGTTGCATAGATGCAGTGAGAAACCTGTATGCAGTGACATGGTCTGCTGTGAGCTCTGCATCAATTTCACATTCACGTCTACCGTGAAATGTCTTGGATGTAGAAATTAGTAAAGTCCAGAGTACTTTCCCAAATGTTCATCTTCCATTCTCTTTTTCCTTTACAACTTTTCATTTTTGTTACCTTCTGTCTTCCATTTTTCCTTTGGTTTAGACTTTCTCTGCAGAGCTCCATCAATTTGCCCCAATTTGTTCTTTCTTTCCTTTGCTGGTGACTAGCTAGATGGTCTTCTAGTCCAGTTGCTCGATTCCTTTGTAAATACCAAACTCTGCTGCTGTAATTTCATAATCCCAATGATGGTGAAAAATAAACGCATTTCTGTGTACTCCGGCAAGCTGCAATGGCTGTCCTTCCTTTCCCTCCAGGAAGAAGAGAAGTTTGCATTCAGAATGAGTGAATCAAATATATTTTACGTATGTATCAAAAAAAAAAACACCTGAAATTGAGACTCAGTGAGTGTAGTGGTGAAGATGTTAGATTCAGACTGAGGAGACAGGTTCAAGTCCACCCTCGGCTCCAAGGCTGACTTTCTCGCTCTCTCAGCTTAACTCAGTGTTTCTCAACCTTGACAACTTGACGATGTGTGGACTTCAACTCCCAGAATTCCCTAGCCAGCCATTCTGGGAGTTGAAGTCCACACATCTTCAAGTTGCCAAGGTTGAGAAACACTGGCTTGGCTTATCTCACAGCTTTGTTGTTGAGGGGGAAAGTGGGAGGAAGGGGCGCTATGTACTCTGCCTTGAGTCCTGAAGGAAAGGCAGGATAGAAGAACCAATAAATGTATTGTGGAGAACTATTGAAAGTGGGGTATGAGTGTGTGTGTAAATGAGCTAGATATAAGCCCGTGTGTGTTTGTATTCTACATTTTGGAGAGGGAAGAAAAATTAGAATCACGGCCCTCTCTATCATACTCCTCAATTTCAGAAAGAGTAGAACAGCTTATGTGGTATTGCAAGCATGCTGCTATCAAGTGCTGAGTAAGTTACTATCAAGGTTCAAAGATTGGTAGACTATAGGTTATTCCTAAAACATGAGGGTTAGCCCTTGCAAGACAGTGAAAGGTAAAGTTCTAAGACTGGGGTGGGAACTGTGGTGTTAAAAAATGAGAATGAAGAAACCATCTTAGCCCCCCTCCCCCACCGAGAAATTACTTGAATTGCACTGCCGCTGACATTTTCAAAGTCTCCCACCCCAGTGTTTCCAGTGACGAGATAGTGGAAATCTTTGTAGTCCTGGGCATATGCACAACAAACTATTGTGTCTCTTTGTACCCAAAACATTTCCCGTGTTGGACTTGTGCAGCTGGAGAAGGTGTACCAAAAGGCAAACAAAAAGATCAAGAGACTGGAACATCTTGTTTGAGGTAGAGTTACAAAGTTTGAGACTTTTAATTTAGAAAGAGGCAGGTAAAGAGCAGAGGGTACTATAGAAATTCCATTGTGGGGGAAAGGGAAATGTTTTCTCAAGATTGATAAATCAGTTTTCCAATAAAGCTGAATGAGGGGAGACTCAGGATGGAAAAAAATCACTTAACAGTGATTCATAGTGTGCAAGGTCAATTATATAAAAACTCTAGAAACTACAATTTGGGGTAACTTTACATCTATTGTAAGAAAAACCATGATGCTCTGTGACATTTTAAAGAACAGGATTTTCAGAGTGGAAGGTTTCATTTGTCTAAAAAGTTGGCCTCTGGCCTCTGCAACTGTATGTCATGATGTACATTTCCACTGGTGTTCTAGAGTTCTCTAATTTTGCATGGCTGTGCTTTGTTGTGCATTAGAGATGCATCAGTGAAGGGTAAGGGTAGAAATGGATCAAGACCTTTTCTGTACAAGTTTGAAGACTAGAACATTTTTAACGCTTTGTAGAGAAGTATGACATTTGACCTATTAAAACCAACGTATGGCTTTGATTATAGCACACTAGCATGACGTAGGGATAAGTTACTGTAAGTATTGAGAGTCCGGGCACTCAATCTGGCACCAGTTTTTACAAATTCTGAAGATTCATGCACTTTCTATGTATTAAAAGCAGTCTCATTCTCTTGAGCATATAGTTACTTACACAGCCAAACAAGCATTCAAAGTTTGCAGGAATCCAAGCTACCTTTATAAAGAAAAATGTTCTGGGGAAGGTGAGAACCCCAAATCTAACCTTGTTAGGGGTACGCCTGTTCATTGGACATAGAGTTTCTTACAGAGCAGGGGGCAAAAACTAGGGTGAAGAGGGAATGGGGCATGGAGTTTCCTAAAATGGGGGATAGTTGGCTGGTAGTTTCCAGAAGGTTATTCTTCACTGCAATGTTTTGTTGTAGATCCCATTTATGTCTTTGAGTTATGCCATTATTATATATTCATTCAACTTATACAGTATCCTCTCTGTTATAACCATGTATGCTTGATAACAAATTTTTAAATTACTAATCGGTCCAGGGAAAGCTTTTTTTTTTCTTTTTGGCCGTGTCCTCATTATGTCAACAAGTCGCCCGTTGTTGCTAACAAGTCTGACAGCCCTGCATTGCAGTCAGTGTTCCTGTGTTGTCTAGAATCAGCATGGGCACCTGCGTTGACGGAAGAGTGGGCCCCCTTTCAGAAAAAGGACAGTCAACAGCTTTTGTTATATTGACAAAGGGAAGTTGTATCCTGACACACGTCTCATCCTGCTGTTGGAACTTCAAAGTTCGTTTGGTGACAGCCTCCTTGAATTAAGCAATAGATGCTGATGGTGATGCTGGGAAGAGCAGGTTTGGAAGTATTGCTTTGAGCCCATGCAGAGGCTGCACTGAAGCCTGCATACATGGGTCCAGTTACAGCTCCTGTGCCAACTGCAATTGTTCCTGAGCCAGTTGGGCCCAGTAATAGTTATCCATGTCTTGGTTATAACCTTTCTTGGCTACTACAGTATACAGTATGAGAAGCCATTCTTGAAAATTTTCTGGTAATTAAATTGGTACAAAATGCAACCACCAGGCTGCTAAGTGGAGCAAGGTACAGACATGATGGCTGGACGGAACAAACTGCCCTGCCTGCATACGTTGCCTATCAGGCACAATTCCAAGTGCTGAGGTTGACCAGGAAAGTCCCAAATGGCTCAGGGCCTGACTGTCTGAGGGACCACCTCTCTCCCACTATGAACCTGCCAGGTTACTTAGTTCTTTTGAAGCTGCCTTGGCTGCCAAAGCTTGTCTATCTGGAAGCAGGAAAGGGCCTTCTGTCTGGCTACGAAATGATGGGATGCTTGCCTGCCCCAAGGAGGGGCATTTCGCTTCACTCTCCTAGTGTTTAGGAAAGTGGCAAAGACGCATTTCTCTTGCCAAGCTTTCACCCTTAAACTGATTTGGATTGTCTTAGTTTCAGTTTTGATTTGAATTATATGAACTTTATTCTGTTTTGTATTTTGCTTAATTGCTGTAAGCTCCCTTGGATGCTCTGGTGAGGTATGTTGTTGTTTATTCATTCAGTCACTTCCAACTCTTCGCGACTTCATGGACCAGCCCACGCCAGAGCTTCCTGTCGGTCGTCAACACCCCCAGCTCCCCCAGGGACGAGTCTGTCACCTCTAGAATATCATCCATCCACCTTGCCCTTGGTCAGCCCCTCTTCCTTTTGCCTTCCATTCTCCCTAGCATCAGCATCTTCTCCAGGCTGTCCTGTCTTCTCATTGTGTGGCCAAAGTATTTCAGTTTTGCCTTTAATATTGTTCCGTCAAGTGAGCAGTCTGGCTTTATTTCCTGGAGGATGGACTGGTTTGATCTTCTTGCAGTCCAAGGCACTCTCTGAACTTTCCTCCAACACCACAGTTCAAAAGCATTGATCTTCCTTCGCTCAGCCTTCCTTATGGTCCAGCTCTCGCAGCCATATGTCACTACGGGGAACACCATTGAGGTATACACTTAGCAATAAGAGCGGTTGCAGTGCTATACGTGACCCATAGCGCTGAAGCAAAATCAAACAAACTGCATTGTTACTGAATGCATGCACCATGCTATCTGTGGGTTTGTTAAATAAATTGCAATTGGCCGAGTTCACACAGTGCTCTAAATTATAAAGCTCTGCTTAACATACTCACTGAGACTGGTTTCACACAAAATAAGCCCAAATCAACCAAACCACATTATGGCTTAGTGTAATGTGTGAACCCAACCACTGTGTGTGTTCCTGCCACCGCAAGGAATAACTGAAGGAGCTACAGAGGGGAGGGTGAACTGATGATTAAAGTCTGATGAATGAAAGCAAGCAGATTAAAGCAAGTTTTCAGGGGATCTGGGTCCACGTTAATGGCATCAGGAAGTGTAAATTGCAGATTGAAGCATTGAATTCTGGATGGTGGCCCTCCATCTTCTGGGAGTGATGGTCCTTTTCAGTAAATAACTTGGTTTTGTTATTCATTGATTTGATTTGAATTGATGCCACCCGACTCCAAACGACTGGGCATTTCACAATACGCATCGCAGTGAGAGATCAGCGCTCAACTCTCCTTTGCCAGTAAAATCTAGCTCTGCATCCTGAGTGTGTTTCCTCTTGAAACTACTTTTTGAAATAATAAATGTAGCTGCAAGAACTCCCTTCTTCTTGGCAGAGGCAGGATACAAAAGAGGGTTGCATTCAGTTTGAGAGGGGGGATTACAGGGATTTGGTCTCTCTCTAGTTCCTGGCAGAGCAGCTAGGACTTCAATTTTCTGCTGTTTGTTCTCTTGAACTCCTAAACTGATCAATGCAACGGCCCTGTCCGAGGAGCTGACTTAGCGAGAACGTATCCTAATTAAAAGCAGGTTGCTATTAGTTGTCTGGCAGCTCTAGGCCTGAGTCCCTGCCGCTTCCATTTATTAAATTCCTCTCAGACTTTGTCACTAGACCCACAACCACTCTCTCCCCCTCTGAGACTGGTATCTGCTGCCACCATTCCTGCCTCTGCTGTCACAACCCTGATTGATGATGAACTCGGCTGTGTTCATGCTGACATGGGGGTCATTAGACAATTACTGTTGGCTTTTGATCTCGGCTGAAGAAAGCCACAGAGCTGGGAAGCCCACAGGTCAACTGACAGCTTGGCCTTGGTCAGAAGTATGTGGGAGATCTCAGCCATGTTGTTCAGATTTTCCTGTCTGTGAAATGGGGCTACTATTGACTTGCCTTGGGCTTTTAACTTGAAAATGAAAGCAGACCTATTTTGGATGTGGGGGTGAAAGGCTGATACAAATCTGGTATTTGGGTTAGGAACACAAAGTGCCCATAAAGACCTGTGGATGGAGCTTTAGATACATATCACTAATATAATCTGGTTCAAAAGACCAAAAACGGATCTTCATCATAGTTCCTTATTGCAGAGCGAGGTATCTGCAAGGTAGGCTTCAAACTATAAACAGCCAGCTTCCTTATTTCCTTGCAAGAGGGGTGTCTGCAAGGTGTGGTCAAAAAAATCAAGATGGTGGCCATGACGTTATGATTGAAGCTCCATCTGGTTTTTATGGGCATCACACCATCAGTCCACAGGATGGACTGAAATTAAAGACAGAGTTCTGGAAATTATCTTATGGCAATCCTCTTTTTAAACTAGTAATGCCAATTGTTTTACTTACTTCAGGATGCAGGAAACAGACCTGGCTGCCTTTAGGGTCCTCCTGCTTATTCTGTTGAATAAAACTCTCTAGACCTGCTGCAAAGCTCTGTGCTAAATGTGCCACTGGGCTGTGAATATCCTGCATTGTGTAAGAAGTTGGCTAGATGAACATCCCCCAACCTGGTGCTCTCCGGATGTGTCCAATTCCCCATAATTCCATTGGCTGGATCAGATAATTTACAAGCAATTTATCCCACCATAAAGACTTCCTTAGATTCTTTCTATGGCCTTTCCTGTGAACCTGCAAGGAGGTGGAGCTTTCCATCAATAACAGAAGAGCCTGCAGGCTGTTGCTGAAATCCTTATCAGCCTGTGTTCCAGCAGATATACCTCCTCCAGATGAATTGGAGGGTCTTGTCTGATAACGATCATTCAAGAAAGATTTGACTGCAGCTCTTGTCAGATTTTGTGCAACAGGCTTAAAAACAAGGGGAGCAAAATGCCTTTGGCTGATTTTTAAAATATTTTTAGGCTTTGTAATATTATGGGCAGCGCTGTCAAATTGGGGAAGTCATCCTGTTTTCCTATTCTCCCTTTCCTTCCTCTCTTCCCCTTCCTTTTGGGAGATCTTTCTTGGCACACTGATCTAGCCTCAGATAGGTGTTTCCTATGGCAACAGGGCATTCACTAGAGATATTTTGGCTGATCTTGAAAAAGCTAAGCAAGGCCACCTCTGCCCAGTACTTGGATGGAGGATCACCAGGAAGCTCAAGTTCTCCTTCTCTGAGGAGAATTTGGAGAAGTCCATTTAATTTCTCTGCAAATGTTATGGAGAAGATTTGTGGAGATGACATTCGTGTCCAGTCTGAAATGTGGAGGAGAGACTTCCCCAATCCCTAAGGCTCCAGGGTACACACATCTGTCTGGAGTAAGTCTCACTGACGCAACCACTGAGTTCTCACAATATGTAAGCTGTAAGGTGGGCTGTTCAGTTGGAGCTTAGTGTGTTACATGAAGCCAGCCGCTATGACTTGGAAACCAGGGTTCATAACTAACAGTAGGTGCAGAGTGAATCAATTGTGGTGGATTTAGTAATGCATACAGGAGTTAGGTGCCCACACCCGGCTGTCAGCCTGAATCACTGAGGCTGCATGGTCCTCCTTGGCTTGGACGTTCTCCTTCCTGCCTCCCATCAGATCCGTGGCTGTGGGGCCCTGTCTCTATCAAAAAGGGGGAGGAGGAGGGGGCAGGGGGAGTGAAAGAAAGAGATCCCAGCAGCAGGGAATTAACATTCCAAGATTTAAAGGAAAGTATTTGGTTCTTTGGGGGAATAGAAAAGGAGGGTGAAAGGCAAGGAAAGAACCCACCCAGCAGGAAAGCCTGTGAAACCAAGAGTTTGCATGGGAGGAAAGCCTGTCACCACAGGATCCAGCTGCCAGGCATGCTTTGAAGTGGGGATAAGGGGTTGGTCACAGCTGGATGATGGGGGGGCTGTCTTTTTCCTTCTGCAAGCCATCCTCTGCATCAAAGGCCTTCCTGGTGCAATGATATCAAATTGCACTTAAGCCGGTGGGCCTTGGGGGCTTTTGAAATGACAGGGGTCTCAGTGGCTTCATCTTCCTTCCCCCCTCTGGCTTCACCTCCCCCACCAGGGCCTGATGCTCTGTTGGTAGCTTCCCCCCCACACACACTTCCTTTTTTTTGAGCAGAGGCTTGGATTGTAAGAGCTAATAAGAGTGGAATAGGCAGACAGGGAGTCCAACCGATTCTGCTGCTGCAAGGCAGCAAGCAAGCTTATCCTGCCTGTGTGTGTGAGAGAGAGAGAGAAATCCAAAACCATCAGCAGCTTCAGATATACTGGGATATATAGATTGGATTTACATATCACTGAAGCTAGGGTTTGTTTAACCATGGTTTATTGAGTAACCACACATGGCTGAGTTTGCACAACACACTAAACCAGTGTTTCTCAACCTTAGCAACTTTAAGATGTGTGGACTTCAACTCCCAGAATTCCCCAGTCCGCCATGTTCTCACATGCCAGTTGGGGAATTCTGGGAGTTGCTGTCCACATATCTTAAAATGGCTGAGGTTGAGAAACACTGAGCTGAACCATAGATGTAAGCAAAGAGAGAATGCCTAAAGTTATACCAAAGAGGGGCAAAACGCCCCAAATCCCTGCCTGGCCCATTTTGACAGACCCGGCTCTGTCTCTAGTCATGGTTGGTTGCTCCCCATCTCTCAGCATCTGCCCAGGCTGGCTGGGGAACTCTGGGAGTTGAAGTCCACACATCTTAAAGTTGCTAAGGTTGAGAAACACTGCACTAAGCTATAAACCCCCGTAACTGGAGTCATGTATTATGCTAAGTCTGAAACCAAGCCAACCTTTCACTATGTGTAAATCCAATCACAGATTGGACACCTAAATATATTACAAGGCCTTGATCTGGCTGCTTATGTCTAACATTCTTATTTCAATTTAAGTATTTCTGGACAGGTGAAGGCGGGCTCATGGGAGCGGGCCTTTGCAGGCACAGTGTGGTCCTTTCTAAAGAGAAACACGTTTTGTCCTGCTATGAAAAGGAATGTGTTCTCATCTCAGCCAAGTTTTACAGCTTGTCTTGCTTCATTAGCTTCGTTCGCGCTCTCTCCTTCTGCCATGGTTTATCCAGCAAAAGCTGCACTGCTTGATTATCCCGGAGCCGAGCTTCCCATCTGCTCATGAGATAGCAAAGAGCTTATTCCAAACTCTCAAGTTGCTTGCTTCATGTTTCACCATTGCCAACTCACTAATCCTGGCTACTAAGATTTTGTTCTGATAGGAAAGCTCTGTGTGATAATCCCTAATTGGGAGGGGGAAAAAGCTGCTTTCAAAACTAGTTTTTAAAAGTGGGGAAGGGCAACTGTCTTCTTGTCCTCTACCAGCATTCCCACCATTGCGTCTTTTTTGCAAGATAGCAGGTCACAAGGCAAAATGGGCCAGGCAGGGATTTGGGGCGTTTTGCCCCTCTTTGGTATAACTTTAGGCATTCTCTCTTTGCTTACATCTATGGTTCAGCTCAGTGTTTCTCAACCTCAGCCATTTTAAGATATGTGGACTGCAACTCCCAGAATTCCCCAACTGGCATGTGAGAACATGGCTGACTGGGGAATTCTGGGAGTTGAAGTCCACACATCTTAAAGTTGCTGAGGTTGAGAAACACTGGCCTAAATTCTAAGGGGATTAAATGGGGGAAGGAAGAATGAGTCCCAGGTATGGTGTCCTAACTCTTTGGAGGAAGGAATTGGATACCAAGTGCAACCTGATGCCCTTTAGATGTTTTGGACACCTAATAGTAAGTAAATTTATTGTTGTAGCCACAGGTCGTAACGTATCATGTGCCATAAAATACAACAAAAGACCAGTAAATTATTGTAAAATAAAATAATAAAAGGAGTATTTGATGTAAAAAAAAGGTGACAGCCAAATAAAGCCAAGGCTACAGCTAGGAAGTTAAGCATTTCTTTCTAAGTTTCAGTGACAGCAGAGCCAAAGCAGCAACTTGGTTACTGACCCTTGGAAACACATCTGCAAGATTTTTCCGTTTTTTGAGGTCTGACTCCTTGACTTCACCTCCCATCAGTAATTTGGCCCTGATCTCTTGGTCCATAGCACAGGGAAGGACCCTAATAGCTCCAGCCACCCCAATGATGGTCAAGAACTGGAGAACAGGTGCGCCTCTGGCCAAAAACTCCCACTCCCAGAGCTATGTTTTAAATCAGCCCCAGCCCATTTCAGATTGGTAGCTGGCCAGGGGACCAACGGACTCCTGCCAAAGCAGCAGACTCCATTTTCCATAACCCTTCCCTCCCAGATGTGCTGGCTGGGAATGACGAGGATTGTGACCCGTCGCATTTGGAGGGCACCAGTTGAGGGCAGCTTTGCAAAAGATGCTACCCTGTTAGTGATGCGGGGGGGGGGGCGAACCATAAAAATCCTTTTTTGCAGCGGTTGCTGTGGCAAGCAAGACCCTGGGGCGAGGGTGAGACGAGAGCGAGCGGAGGAGGGAGGGCGGAGGGGCCTTCCGAGCTCCGCCGGACGGGGGACTCTGTCTTTAAGGGGGCGGGCTCGGAAGGTTGGGAAAACGAGGCGGGTCTCTCTTGCCCGGCATCCCCACCCACTTCGCCCCTCGGAATCCTCGCATCCCATTGTCTGGCCCGGCGGATCGGTGCTGGAGGAGTGGAAGGGCGCTTTTCCCCGGGGGGGGCACGGGGGGGGGCTGAAAGCAGCACGCAGCCTCCTCCAGGAGAAGTTTGCATCAGTTTCGCGTTTCGCTCCCTCCCCCCTCTGCCCCGCTTTTGAAAAGAAATTGCGCTGTTCGATTTGTGCGTATATCTAGCTGATTGGAGAAGCCGTTAGTGGGGTGCATTTGTTAAGACAGTGGGAGAGACCGGGTCACTTTGGGGAGGGGGTTGTATTTAGGGTTGGGTTGGGGACGGTGGGGGGGCAGGCCTGTCCTCTGATTGGCTGTTTGCCCCCCCCCCCCAAGATTTGGGAGGTGGGTGGGATGCAGTGAAATGGGCAGAGGGGCGGTTAGGCAGCTAACTTCAGTTTGGAGAGATGGAGAAGTCCCTTGCGTTCAGCTTTTAACCTGATTTACCAGCTACGATAGCTTTTCACTGGTGGGTGCCTGCTTCTCTTTTAATAATGATTCTGTGCTTGCATCTGACTGTTGTGGGTCCCTTTGAGCACTAATGATAAGGGAAGAGGAGGATGGAAATGTCGTAATTATTTGTCATGAAAGGTCCACAAGGATCCACTCTGGCTAAGGGGTGGGCTGGAATTTGTGAGGGGGATTTAAAAACGAAGCGTTGAGAATCTTGAGATGAATGAGTGGAGTGGGAGATGATACCTCTTGTAGGTGCTTTTTTTAAAAAGACAAATAGTTTCCTTTTCATTAGAAAGAAAGTCTGTCTTGCTCCCTCATGTACTCGCTTTCTGCTTGCAGGGAGTTAAAATGCACATGGGGGGGGGATATTTCAGGATGCTCTTCCTCAGTAGTCCAAACGGGATGTCCGTCCTAGGATGTTAGAACTGGATTGTCTTGTCCCCCCTTCATTCTGTAAGCAGGTGCGACCAGAATATCAGGTGGAGGTGGGGGTGTATTTCTGACAACTGCCAAGGGGGTGGGAAAAAATGAAAGCCTTGGACAGGAAAATTCCATTAGTCATCCTGGCAGGAGATGATGGGAGATGTAGTCCAGCCCATTGGAAGGACCCCAGGATGAGGAACATCGAACTCATCCATTGTCTTGGCAGTGGGGTAATCTTTACAGAGTTATTTTAAAAAAGAGTAGCTTTGCTTCATGAGCTACATTTGAACAGACCAGGATCTCAGTGGCTAAAGTAGAGCCACGGTTCAAATCTTACCGTTTATCTGTATTTAGCAGGTGTTGTAAAGAAAACCCTCATGCCAAATTCATTTAGTCTTGTCTTCTCCAACTTGGAATCTTCCCGTTAACTCCCATCATCGCTACCGGGGGCAGTTAAAAGTTTTAGACCCCCACAGCTGGAGGACACCCCATTGGAGAAAGCTGGCACAGCCTATCCTAACCAATAATAGGCTCTTCAGAGGCTCTATAGAGGAATGGCTTAACCCTCATTTAACCAGAAATGCTGGGTTTGAGAATTGCATGCAAAGCCTAAGACCCCAGGATGGCCCTTCATCTATAAGACAAGCTTCTTCCATCTTGCAGACTGAGGTAAAGGAATAAAAATGTTGCTCTACCTTATTAAGGTTTAGTAAAAGTTTTTGTAACATTTGTGTGAATATATGATATATATTATCTTTGAAGCATTTTGAAAGCTAGGTCCAAAAATTTAGCCTGAAATGGTATGAGGACAGTAATCCAGCAGAAGCCAAATAAAGTTTCGGCTGGGGTGGAAAGTGTTTGTGTCCCACTCTGGGCTATGGAAGAGAAAGAGGGAGAGCAGACAGAACTTCATAGATCAATTGGAAGGGACTTTGAACCATGGAATCTAATCCCCTGCTTAGGGCAGAATTCCAGATTTTAGCACTCATACTGAGAGTTGTCCAGTTTCTCTGAACGCATCTAGAGAAAGAAGAGTTCACCACCTCCCCAGGCCACTCCCCAGCGATTCCACTATCAAAACCTGTTTTTGCCATGGCAAAGTTTTTCTTAATATACAACTGAAACTCGCTGTCCTGTAACTTAAGATCTTTATTCCATATCCTGCACTTCGGGGCCACAGAAAAATATGCTGCAGTGCCAGTGTTGGAAGTCCATCTGGATACTTTATAGTTTGGGATGTTTCTCTTTTAATGATGTTGGCTGTGGAGTCCCAGGAACTGAACACCAACACGTTTAGAGGTATAGGTTGAGCTGTCTTATCTGGAGACTCCTTTTCTTCTTCTCTCTTGGAACAGATTCTTTTTATGGATTCTGATCATCTTTCTCTTCCTCTGTCAGCCAGGGTTCGCTGGAATTGGAATTTATTGGAAATTGGTTGGAAATGACCACTTGGGGCTTCTACAGTAGTTGGACCCTCCTTCTCCTGTTTCTTGCACCCCTTTCCTGCCATCAGTGCCCGGCTCCCTGTGAATGTTCTGAACCAGCTCGTACAGTGAAGTGCGTCCAGAAGGAACTGACCTCCATCCCAGCTGGTATTCCTGGGTACACCCGCAACCTCTTCATAACTGGCAACCAGATTGCTCATGTTGGTAGCCAGGATCTCCAAGGACTGCCCAATCTGGTCACGCTCTCCCTGGCTAACAACAGGTAAAACCTCCTGGAGGATGAGCAACTGTACTCAGATGAAATGGAGTAGGAGAGGGGACAAGTCTGTCCATGTTATTACAGGCAGTCCTCCACTTACAACCACAACTGGGACCAGAATTTCTGTTGCTAAGCGCTGCAGTCATTAAGTGAGCCATGCCTGATTTTATGACCTTTTTTGCCACGGTCGTTAAGCAAATCATGTGGTTTTCCATTGATTTTGCTTGTTGGGAACCGGCTGGGAAGGTTGCAAATGGCAATCGCATGACCCTGTGATGTTGCGACTGTCCTAAGTACATGCCGGTTGCTAAGTGCCCGAATTTTGATCATGTGACCGCGGGGACACTGTGACCGTTGTCAGTGCGAGGACTGGTCATAAGTCACTTTCTTCAGTGCCGTCGTAACTTCGGACGGTCAGTAAATGAATAATCATAAGTCGAGGACTACCTCTATTGGCTTAAGAAGGTTACAGTGTGGGAGCATATTAGAGCAAGAACTCAAGCACTGGGGGGAAAGGGGAACACTGTGACCACTTTGTCAGAGTGCTTGCCATGACAGGCACAACCCAGCTGCTTTGGTGAGAGTTGCCAGTTACAAAATTCCCAACTGCCAAAAGGTAACCTAGTGAGGATCTTCCCTGCTGCTCCCTCAAGCTACCCCAGGATATTATCAACCCCCTCAATTCATCTTTGGTAGTGGGGAAATGGGCACACTTCCAAGCAAAGCACTGTGCTATGCAGTAGCCTCCATTCGTATTAGTTTCAACCTAATGCCATGCTGGAAGGAAATGATGCTGGAGATTGGAGCTAGTTTTGCATTTATTTTGTGTGTGTGTGTGTAATCACACGCACACGCACGCCTGTATATAAATTAAGCAGGATGAAAAGCCTGGTGTCCATGGCTGAAGTGTATGCAAGGCCTTGAGATACACACGGCAGAAGCTTAAATATATGGAAAGCTGCCTTTGTGTCAGGATTGGATTGACCCTACGGCCTGTGCTGTGCATGAGGCCTTGTGATTAAAGTATCGTTCCAAAATGCCATTGCTGCATACAGGAAATAAATATGTCAAAAGTACAGTGTGATAACCAATCCATATAGCTGGCTGGGGAATTCTGGGAGTTGAAGTCCACATATCTTAAAGTTGCTGAGTTTGAAAAACACTGATATAGATTGTGAGCATGACGCCTACACCTCACAATTGTGGGAGAACAGGAAGCCTTCTTGGCAGCCAACAATTCGGTATTTTTCAGCTCTGCACTCTCGGGTGTAATTTTCATGTAACCCAACTACACAGTTTATAACCATCGTTGCTTCATTTGTGGGCATTTGATGTAGGTTTCCTGTCTGCCAGTCCTGGAGGAAACCACTTGGGAGAATGAGCATCAGCTCTCCACAGCCTTTCTCTTGATGCTTTGCAAATTCTCTAATTAATTCCATTACCTCATGTTATCAGAGGACCTGATCTAGCCAATTTCATAATCCCTTCTGGTCAATGTCACCATGCTGATTAAAAGAATTCCTGGGCTTTAGCCCTTGTTTATATGAGCTGTTCAGAATCCTCCTGCAGTGCAGATGCCTATGAGACCAAGGAAGGAAGGAAATATAAGCAGCCTGCATTTTCTCCCAGTAATATCCTACAAATAAAACTGCTTGGACCACGTCTTCAGCATCAACTTTCAATTGCCATTTTTCTCTGTCACCCACTGCCTGATCCTGGGAGAGATGCCAGGGATCTCCTTTTGAATCTATGGAGTGTTCCTTCACCCTGCTGTTGACTGACTTTGCGACAGGACCTAGTAATAAAAATATTTTTAAAATGTTAAAGATATACAGGTAGTCCTTGCTTAATAGCCACAATTGGGACCGTAATTTTGGTTGCTAAGCAAAGTGATCATTAAGCGAATCCGACCAGATTTTACGACCTTTTTTTTTTGCAGTGTTCATTAAACAAATCACCATGGGTGTTAAGCAAACCACATGGTCGTTAAGTGAATCATGCTGTTCCCCATTGATTTTGCTTGCCAGAAGCCAGCCAGAAAGGTCAAAAATGGTAATCACGTGACACTGCAACGGTCATAAATGCGAACCAGTTGCCAAGCGCCCAAATTGTGATCATGTGACTGGGGGGATGCTGCGATGGTCATAAGTGGGAGAACTGGTCACAAGTTAGTTTTTCCAGCACGTTTGTAAGTCTGAACCATCACTAAACAAATGGTTGTTAAGTGAGGACTACATGTATTTCAGATGAGATTACTTTTGAATGATGTGAGTGTTGTCCCTTTTCACTTTCCAGGATTAATGCTGTGGAGTCACATGCGTTCTCAACTCTCCAGAGCCTGCGCTACTTGGATTTGAGTTATAACCACCTAGTCACCATCCACCCTGATGCTTTCAGCGCTAGAAACAATTCAATCCAGGAGCTGAATCTCAGTCACTCACTGTACAATTTCTCTGCCATTCGCCCTGTGGCAGCTGCCCTTGCCCAAGGTGGTTTCCAGAATCTCTCCAAGCTGGAACTTACCAGCAATAAGATCATCTACTTGCCACTAGGAATGTTGTCCAACCTCCCTAAACTTGAGTACTTAGACTTGAGGAACAACTCCTTGATAGATATTAAGAACTCAACCTTTTCTGGCCTTCACCTTAAGTACCTTGATTTGACCTCGAATGCCTTCAAAACTTTGAGGAGTGAAGCTTTATTTGCCCTTGAGAGACAATCCCACCTTAGCCTCTTTCTGAAAGACAACCCTTTTGTATGCAATTGTGACATTGAGGACCTGGTGAACTGGCTGAACCAAAGCCAACAAGTGGTAGATGTGGAAAAACTAGCCTGCATTTTCCCCCAGGATCTGAAGAACACCTCCTTGGTGGATCTAGCAGGGACAGATCTGGAGTGCCACTACAGTCAACATAGTGAAAATGTCCTTCAGTCCTCATATGCTGCATTGGGCATTGTTCTAGGGATAATTGGCATCATCTTCCTCTTTGTGCTTTACCTGAATCGTAAGGGCATCAAGACCTGGATGAATGGCATGAGGAACGCTTGTCAGAACCTGATGGAGGAGTACCACTATCATTATGAAATAGATTCTGATCGCCGCATCACACAAATCTCGGCAGTGGACATATGACCTCTTTCTGATAGTTTTCAGTATTTTCTTCGCAGTGGCATCTTTCTTTAAAACGAAGTCTATAGCTTGGAGATGTCATTTCCATCAAAAACTAAGCTTTAAAGAACAGACCTATGGATTAAACTCTGTGTGGATTCAAGGAACCTCCTTTCCTAGTCTCTAGGAGGTTTGGCTAACTGGGGACAAAAGATTGCATTCTTTTAGCGCAAGTCCTTTAAACACATTGTGAGGGGGTAGGCAAGTCAAAATCCTGGTGTGTTCTCTTCAAACATTTAGATTCCTAGAAGGGTAGGTGTCCTGGATTCTTCCAGTCAGTCTTAACTAGGAGAGTTTTATTTTGTTCTGTTCCAACAAGACCATTGATCTATCTTGCTCACTGGGGGAACTATAACTCCTTAGTTATGGTGGGGCTTCTATTTGTCACATACTCTGCCCTCTAGGCAGACCAATGGGACATTAGGTGAAGAAAGTATAATAGTACGCAAATAATTCTGATCTTCTTATAGAAGTGGAAATAAGGTAGAATAGCAGTAGATTAAGAAAAGGCAGAAGTAATCTTGACTCCTTTGTCTCCCCTTCCTGGGAGAGCTGGAAAGTTTCCCACTGTGCAAAGTGGTTAATTCTCTTTCTCAATGCAAGGTTGTCATCTTTGCATTTTAGGTGCAGCCATTCCAGATGACAAGATGAAGGAGGTCTGCATAGAAGACTTTTCTTTGCTGTTTTGATATCAGGAATCAGGGCAGTCCACCCAAGTGTTAGCTTGCAGGCAGGAAGAGACAAGGGCCAAGCTCCTCCTTCAGAAATGGTATATCTCTGAATGGGGACCAACAGCAGGAAAGATGGTTGAAATCAAGTCCTGCTCATGAGCTTCCCAAGGGAATCTGACTGGTCACTGTAGGGATCGAGATGCTTGACTTACTCTGTATTAGTCTAATCCGGCAGGGCTCTTCCTGCGTGAAACTCACTAGCTTGATTCACAAGCATACTAAGCTAAAACCTGGTTTCCTTCTCTCTTATGGCTTAGTGCCTGTGTGAACTAGCCAATGTGATTTTACAACTGTGGGTTATGATTTTATATGAATATGTTATGTCAGCACACCCAATTGTGTGTGCGCTTTAGTAAACCACAGTTAAGTAAACCACAGATTAGCAAGTTGTATGGATACACTCTTTGCCTTAATTCAAAAGTACAAGTGACTTTGGGCGTAGTGACTTGGAAGGCATTTGCCGACAGGAGAAAGAATGCGTGTTAGGTCAGAATGTTGCTGTGCTTAATCCATTCCATGGATTCCGTTGAATTAAGCCAATGGGATGTAGATTTAACATTAAGAGGATGATCCTATGTGCATGTACTTTGCTGGGGGTAACATGAGCTGGGAAGCTGCAACGGGCTATTGTTTTGGGATGTAAACAAAGGGCATGAGCATTTAATAAGGTTCACAGTCCAGGCTGATAAAACGGTAGCCACATTTTGGAGACCCAGTTGCAGAATTCAAATGCAAGTATGGGTTGAGCTCACAAACTGGCATTTGATGCCGTAGCTTAGGCATGGAGCTGGTGAATTAACAGAAACTAAAATCTCTAAGCCACGTTGTGTTCAATCTTAGGAAAATATAACATGTAGGCAGGCATCAACTCTAGACTTCAGCAAGTAATACACTTTCTGCCAACTTCCAAGGCTGCCAAGCATCTGGTACAACCTTACGTTTTATTGTATTGAAAAAAAAATGTCACAGTAAAGACAACTTTTAACCCCATGATTCTACTTACCTTTCTGCTTTTTGTTTTACCTGAACTTATTTTTCTACCCAGGCTTCGATGGTTGGGTCTTCTATTGTATAGCCTTCTGCTTGAAAGACTTGTGCCCCTGAGGAACTATCTAATCAAAGTCCTACATAAAGAGAAAAGAAGGAGTAACAGGGCCTGGAAGTCACCCATTCACAGTGAATTGCACCTGGACAACAGATTGACTGCAAAGATTCTACATCCGTATACCGAGAGAGCTTCTGTAATAATGGCTCTCCATCTCATCGTTCCTGGCTCACATGTAGCACAGAGGCTTGAGTTTCCTAGACAGCTCTCCAAACCCAGATGCTGGTTGAACTGTAGCCAAGATTGGGGTTGGGTGAGGATATTCCAATACTCAATTCCTCCCTCCTCCTCTGCCGCCGCCTCTTTCGTGAGTTCTGTGCGAGTCTAGGTTAGGGGAAAATGTTCTACGTTCGAAGGAACTGGCACACGGCTGTCACATTCTCTGCGGCCTAACAGTGCTTTCTGTCCCCAACAGCTCTTCGTCAGGGTGAAGTGGATGCATCTCATAACGTGGATGATGTGAGCTCTGAAAGCTCAGAGGAAATAACTTCCTTTGTGTTTAAGGTGCTATAAATAGTTTTCTTGAGACAGAGGGATGCTTTCGGGTGGATTTCTTGGGATGGCCCTTTAGGATGGCTGAACCTTCTGAGCTGGACTCTTGTGGCTAAGGAACAGCTCAGACACCAAGGATGATGCAGGTGAGCTTTTGCAGCGTTCTTATCGACTCAGTCTCAGAGACTCTAGGCCAGCCTTTCTCAACTTTCTGACCCGGGAGGAACCCTTGAAATATTTCCCAGGCCTTGGGAACCCCTGCACGTTCAGGCTCAAGAATAGGACAGAAGTTACAAAAGTATTATATTTGTTTCATGGGTAGGCCTGTCTGTATGCATGAACAGTGTTCTTAAACTAAAAATAAAGAAGTTATCTCTTTAATGTGAAGTTGCCCAAATTTGAAATAATTTTTTAAATAAATTGTGATCTCCCAGGGAACCCCTGGCGACCTCTTGTGGAACCTGAGGGTGCCACAGAACCCTGGTTGATAAACCCTGCTCTGGGTGGTGTGTAAGCACCATCAGCGACACCAATGCAACAGTACAATACAGGTAGTCCTCGTTTAGCGACTGTGATGAAAAAGTAATGACCAATCCTTGACCAATCGATTTGCAACCAATCCTCACATTTACGACCTTTGCGGGTCTGTAAAGCAAAGGAAAGCTGAAGGAAGATTGTAGGAAGAGTTGCGGTTTCACTTAGCAACCGCTTCACTTAACAATTGAGTTTCTGGTCCCAATTGTGATCGCTAAATGAGGACTACATGTAAATTCACACTACACACACACACATACTGTGTGTGTATATATATATATATAATCACTATTCACTCCTGGTGCCAATAGTGTAACAAATTCCAAAACTTTCCTAAACCACCAGTTCCTCCCTCCCTCCCTCCCTCCCTCCCTTCCTTCCTTCCTTCCTTCCTTCCTTCCTTTCCTTCCATATCAACTAAAAATCACCCACTCTGCAGCCCACTAACAGATGCATATGGAGTTCTCCTCTTCTGGCACCATTTTCTATTGTTCTGCTCTAGAATTCAAACAAAACTCCAGAATACAGCCTTGCCTACCACTAGTCTTAGGCTTCAATACCTCCTCTCCACCATCTGCAACTTTTTTTTTCATTTGTGTTTATTGTGTATTATTTATCATGTGCATGTCTCTCATTTTTCCCTTCCAAGGCAGTGGGGCAACTTTTGCATCAGCAGAGACAGAATTACACGTTCACAATGGGACCGAATTCCCCAGCTGAGTTTATGCCATGCTAAAATAGGCTAATAGGGGGGTAGTTTGTGGCCCATGGTGTGGAAACTCAGCCAATGCTTGTTTACCATATTGCATGAACCATGCAGTCACCTTCTAGCACATGAACAGAGCAACATTTTGCTAATTGGGGGATAGTATGCTGTGGGAACACCACCAATGCGGTTGGTGCAAGGGGGTGGAGCTTGGGAGCTGAGGCTGGGGGGAGATGAGAAGGCGGGGCTTGGGGGGAGGGGAGATGCGGAAGGCGGGGCTGGGAAGCTACAGGAGGGGTGGAGGTGATGGTATTGCGATGACACTGAGACAGCTAAGAAACAGGTTTCAGACTAAGCAAAAAATAGCATTTTCCTGAAAGAGATCTTGGATTCGCCCAGGCAAGACTTTTGTTGCAAAGCCATGGTACCTCTTCCAAATAATTTTATAGAGGGTACACTTGGACCTGGCTATTTTCCCTACCAGTTCCTCTCTCTCTTATTGATGAAAAAAAAATCGATCATAGAGGAAAAGCCAGTTTCACAACCACAACTTCCTACTTTAATCTACCTCACAGGGTTGTTGTGAAGATGAAACGATTCCCAGCTAAACTGCCCTGCTTTTCTGGAGTAGAGGAGAGGGGAGACATAAAACTGGAAAATAACACATTCTCGTCCTTTTATCCTCGTGAGAGCGTATGCTTTCCTCAGAAGCCACTTGAAAAAAGTTTTCTCGCAACTTCAGTCCATTCCCTGGGACGCCGGAAGCCCCGCTTAGACCCGACCCGCTCACTTTGGGCACCCGAACCCGGCCAGGTATCAGCCCAGCGTCTGCATTACCTTCGCTAGTTTTAACGTGGCTTCGCTGTGGTCTTGGGCTGGGGCAAGCCGTAGCCCGCGCCCGGTGCAAAATCCCACCGGCGAGACCCAACACCCGCCTCCCGCAGACAAGCGCCTCCGGCTCCGCTCCGGTCCCGCCCCGCCGGCAGCCTGGGTTCCAGGCCTGGTTTCCCGACCGCTGCGCTGGGCGGCGTTTCCTCCTCCTGCGGTTGACTCAGCTGGGTCTCCTGCCCAGCCTGCCTCGGCGGCGCCTAGTTGAGAAAAGCCAGCCCGGCCGGGCGGACCAAGCGCGCTTCCTCTCCTCCTTCTCCTAGGAAAGAGCCCCAGACGGCCGCCGCAGCCCCCTCCGGGTCGCTGCCTGCGGCTGGGTGTTGCAGAAAGGGAGGGACCCCACCTGGCCAGGTAACGCGCGGGCGCTCACTGCGCTTTCCCCACCCGTTGGCCCCAAAATTGGCGGGTTTGGCGAGGCGCGGAAAGCTCGCCGGCTTGGGAACATATGGCGGGGCTGGGCGCGGAAAGCAAGCCAAGAGGAAGCCGTGGGGGGCTAGCGCCCTATCCTTGGGTTCTCCTGGCTGGCGGGTCCTGTTCCACCGTGCACACCTGGTTGGGCAGTGCCCAGCGGAAGAGGGCGTCTGGGTGTGTGCAGCCGCGCGCGCTTGTTTGGGGAGCGGGGCGTGTGGGGTGTGCTCATACAGCGCGCCATGCCGGGGCTTCCGGAGCAAGCCACCCTTGGCTGGGCTGGTGCAACGCGCTGAGCCACGAAGGCACCAGGCTCCTGCTGGCTTAGCTAGCAAACCCAGCCCAAAGGGCTGCTGGGAGCTTCTCCGGAGCTGCCAGCTGCGTGCACCGGCCCCTTCTGGGGACCCCCCCGCCGGCGCTGGCTACGGGAGAGCGCGAGCGGTGCCCTCCGTGGGGATGCGCTGGCGTCGGGTCGCTTCGTAGCTTAGACCGAGCGAGCTTCGCCCGTCAGTTTCAGAGTTAGTCTGTGCCTTCGCGTCGCGTGCTGAGCTTGGTTACTCTGTACCTTGGTTAGTTTTTGGGTGGACTGGGAGGTGGTGCGAACTCAGTTCGGTTAGTTGATGATTCAGGGTACAGATGAATTTCGTAACTAGGTTAAGGCACCTGTAGTGGTCTTCCACATGCATCCTCACACAAGTGTGCATACACTTTAGTGCCAGTGTGTGTTCTAAAGACAGCTAGCCAGCTCTAACCCTAACCCTTTTCTGCACCTGAGTGGCCCACTAAAAGTGCTCTGGCCAAGTTGTGCCAGGCCCCCAGTGCGGGCACCGTTAAGACCCGAGGGGAAGTCAAAGTTTGGCTGTAGCTGCTGCAAAGAAGATCGGAAGCTGCTTCTGTAACTTTCTCCTTTTTCTCTTCTTCTGTTTCTAGCACCGTTTTTTAAAATCCTTTTCTACTTCTCTTTTATACGCTTTTTCTTGTTTATCTTTTGTCATGTAAAACTTTCAGTAAAAATTATTTTTAAAAAACCCAAGGGGAAGTGGCAAAGATGTGCAATAGCGAGGCTTTAATCCCTTTTCTTGCTGGATTCCTCTGTGCTTGCCAAGAGACCTTCTTACAGGCAGATATCAAACAGGGAAAGCCCACTGCTTCTCAGTGCCCCTTTGATCTGGTGCTGTCTGATCCTGGCGAATTCCCACCTGTCATAGCAAATTTTGCAGGAAGCTGCTTATTTTTGAGAAAAGGTAGAACTACTTCTGTCTTTGGTACAAGCAACTTCCTCCTGTTTTCTTTCTGCCTCTTTCCTGTTTTCATTCTGGAGGAACTTGACTTGTGTTTTGTAAACCCAGAACAGATCTTTCTTTCAAAGAGAAAATATTTATTTTTCTTTTTTAAAAACCCCTCTTTGCTATTTTAAACAAACCTATTAAAGGTGCAAAAAATGCTTTTTCAACTCAGGGCTTGCAGCTAAACAATTTTAGGCTTTGAACTTAATGTTGTTACAAGAGCTTCCTTTTTATATGTATATTACTTCAAAACTGTGGCAAGCACCTGAGGGGGAGGAGGGAGGAACTCCCTGCACATTTTACTTAAAGGGAACATATCCTTCTCTTATATCCAGAATTTGCAATTTTATTTAAAATATTTGTACCCTTTCTGCTGTCCCAAGCCTCTTGTGGTAGGTTAAGAAAAAAAAGATAAAGGCATTCTTGAGTGGTGGGCTACAAGCCATTTAAAAAGGAAGATAAGATGTAAAACCCAAACACACTACATAATAATTTAAAACGACAGTCATCGACATAGCAACACAGGCAGGGAGGCATTTGAGAGGCAAGAGGCTGTAGATGCTATGTCCCAAATGCAAGAGTGCAAAAAATAGGTGGTTTCCTGATGCCAAAAGTTGAAGAATAGTGGAGTCAGCCTGCCCTCCAGGGAAAGGTTGTTCCAAAACTGGGGCATCATCCCAAAGGAGGGAATTTTCTCCAGCCCCATTTAAAGCACTTCTCCAGGCTCTCTGAAGGACCAACAGAAGCTAAAATTGCTTTGCTTCCTTCAAAGCATTACCAGGTAGTCCTCGCTTAATGACCATTCGTTTAGTGATGGTTTAGACTTACAACGGTGCCTTAAAACCCAACTTATGACAGGTCCTCCCACTTACGACTATCACAGTGTCCCTGCAGTCACATGACTGAGATTCAGGTGCTTGGCAACCGGTTTACATTTACGACTGTTGCAATGTCCCACGGTCTTGTGATCGCCATTTTCGACTTTCTAGCTGGCTTCCAGCAAGCAAAATCAATAAGGAACCATGTAAATCACTTAATGACCATGTGGCTTGCTTAACAACCATGTGATTTGCTTAATGACTGTAGTGATTTGCTTAACAACCACTGCAAAAATGGTCATAAAATCAGATTGGATTTGCTTAATGACTGCTTTGCTTAGTGACCAAAATTCCAGTCCCAATTGTGGTCATTAAGCAAGGACTATTTGTACCTTGGTCTGCCCTCTTAAAAAGCTGTTGAAACTATAGTGTTGGTTTTACTCCGGAATCAGTTGTTATTAAGAGAAAGTACAAGGCCATTGTAGGAGCTGGTCAGCTGATCACAAACATTTTTATTCCTTCACCTTTGCTTTTTATTTCTGAGGATGCTTTTAGGCATTTTGTTCAGATGGTTGTATTATTTTGTTTTTAACTGGGGGTGGGATCATATGCAGCTCTTGATTCTTTCCGAAGAATAGTTCCTTTTTTAAAAAATGCTCTCATCTTTACTCGGGTGATGAAAACCTCAAAAGCAAAACAGATACCCAAAGTAAACAAAGGTGCCCTTTAACATAGTTTCTCTGCTTAAGTCACCCCTCCTATTAAGCTACTAAAGTTTTAAACCCATTTAATACATGGGTTGAAGCAGACAGACCTCAGTTTTAACAGCAGGAGCTCAGTTGCATAGTGTGTGCACACAAATAAACCCATGGGTGGTCAAGGGTGTTCTTTGCTTAGAAAGGGAGTGTCTGTGTATCCCAACAGGTGGAACATGTAAATACATAAAGAGGAACTTTCAATATATCACCAGGACATTTACAAATTTTTCATAACCTTTTCCTTCCCATTGTTTTTGTTTCTTTGTGTTCTTAAGTACTTTGGGCACCATGCTATTTCTTTCTTTCCATCCCACCCACAACTCCAGTCATGGTACATTTGGGGAGTTCCAGTGGAACCACAATCAGCACAGGGTGTGAGCCACTCTGCACGTCTGTCAACACTTTGGTTCTGTGTTTGAAGTTGGAAGAGGTGTGTGCATGATTGTATCTAAACAGGACGTGGGCATTGGTAGCGTCTTGGCTTGCTTTGAAGGTAAGGTAAGAGCATCTTGCAGTGTCAGGGAAAAGGATGGTCTGACTGGACAACCGGCTTCTCCCAGTGGTCATCCAGAAGCCTTAGGGAAATCAGAGAGCAGGAGATGTGCTCAGCAGCAGTTTCCTGGTTGGGTTGCTCAGATCTGGTGTTTACTACTACCATTACATTACTCAATACTCTTATTTTCCATGAATTTATCCAATCCCCTGCTAAAGATAGCCACGTTCAGCTCTTCTGATGGTGTACTTCACTATCACAAATTATTACAATTCTGTCTCCACGCTTTTGTCATGACGTTGCCAATCCCTGCTTTGGAAAGTAATTTTCCATAGGTAATGGTATGTGGGAATGACCTCAGGAAATAGGAGGAAGAGCCGCAGACCAGGCAACGGTCAGACGAGAGGCAGCTGAGTCCGCAGAAGGAATGGGAGAGTGGCAAATGTCTCAGAAGGGATGCTACCTAGTTTCTTGGACTGTAAAGGCAAGAGGGGAGAGATGTACTTTTAGACTTGCAAGATTCTGTTAATGTAACCTTACTGTAAAGGTAGAGCTAATACTCCCGGGTGTGCTTATTGTCTGGACCACCTTGAAGGACTGACAGTACAAGACATGCTTTGCTTCTTAGGCTCAAATATATAACTACAAAGGTATGAAGACTAAAATATGCTGAAGTAAACACTACCTAGTTGCTGCTTTTAAATCTTGTGATTACTACATCATGGCTGAGTGGATTTATTTTAAACTTAGCTATTTTTTTTACAATGCCCTTATCTCCAGAAAAAGTCTCTGTGCTGATACGCAACATACCTTTAATGTGTTTGAGCTGCATTAGAACTGATATGGCCATTCCTATTTTGAGATTAAAACTGCAATTGGGTATCTAGACATAAACGCCAGTGAATGGAGAGGGACTTGGTCCCAGCAGATTCCTGGAGGATTGCTAAACATGCTTGCATTTCCCAAAGCTTTTCTTAAACAATCTGTGATAAGCCAGCTTCAGAAGCCAAACTAAACCAAGAGGAGAGGAGTTGCAAGAAGCTTGGAGCTTTTAGCAAAAAAGCTGCTGGTAATAAATATGCATGGAGGAAGTAAAGGTGTGAAGACAGGGCTGTTACAAATATAGAAGCTTGTCCTTATTTTTGCTCTGGGAAATATGGGTGGTGGGGAGGTATAGGATATCTGAGAATATAAAACCTCATTCTGCTCCTATAATATTGTTTCCCTGATGCCTAGCACACATTTCTGTTGTTGTTCCCCATGATTGGTCATTTGGCTGTTTAGAAGTTGTGTGTGGTAGTACTCAAATAAGCGATCTTCGCAGCGTTTGGGGGAGGACTGAGCCCCTGAAGTTTTGGACAGTAGATGCTCCTATATTGAAGAGGCTGGTCAACAGGTGTTCTGGTACTGATGTGATGAAAGTACAGTTGAGCTCATATTTTTTTCTACCATCCATCTGACCTAAAGCCAGCATAATGTAGTGGTTAAGGCAGTGTTCCTCAATCTCAGCCACAGTGAATTCTGAGAGTTGAAGTCCACACATCTTAAAGTGGCTGAGACTGAGAAATACTGGGTGGAGGTGATGGACTTGAACTAGGTAAGCTAAGTTTGTCCCCACTCAGCCATATCACTCAGTTGATGACTTTGAGCCAGGCCTTCTCTCTCTGAACCCGGCCTTCCTTACAGGGTAGCTGTTGTGGAAATAAAAGTAGGGGAGATCCCCATGTGCACCACTCAGAGTTCTCAGAATAAAGGCAGGATATCAATGCAGTAAAGAAGTACTTCCTGCTGTCCTCTCCCAGGACAGAATAGAGAAGCCAGGCTTACTCACCAACAAACCACAGGAAGAACAAATGGACAAATTGGTTGTACTGCATTGTTACAGCACACTTCAAAGTCCAGTACACATATTCTGTCTGCAGCATGCCGTAAGCTTCTAGTCTGCAGCAGAGCGCACATTTTATTTATTTACTATTTTATTTATTTATTCTATTTGTGTAGCCACCCAAATATCTCTGTTTGGGATATTGGAGTGCAGACCAGTGGTCTAGGGGACCTGCTCTTTGCCAGATGCATTTTGCTCTTCTGGTTGAAGGCAGGGTTGGGAAAACTTCTGAATTAATACATTGTTTTTATCTATTTATTTATTTATTTGTCTATTTATTTATTTTTACTAGATTTATAAGGCTGCCCAACTCAAACTATGTGACTGGGTGGTGTACAACAGGAAAAAAAAACCAACAACCAGAAACACCCCCCCATAATATAAAACAAACAGATTAGTTAAATATGTAAATACAAAATATAAAATGGCCACCAAGCCCAGTAATAAAAACAACCAAAAGGGTTATTTTTTGCTTCTCTGAGCAGCTACACTCCTTGACTAAGAACCTGGACTTCTGAGAGTGCATCTGCTTGGCTTTCAAAACAAAAAGCTGCCCAACATGTGATGTGACTGTCTTCTACCCACAACCTCAGATAATTGCTCCCTGTCTAAAGTGGATAATGTTTCTCAACCTTGGCAACTTTAAGATGTGTGGACTTCAACTCCCAGAATTCTCCAGAAATCTCTGGGGCACTTGTGGCTTCCAGCCTCCCTCCCTTTGCGGAGGAGCTCCGGGACCCACTCCCCCAGCAGCTGAAATCTGGCACAACCTGCCAAATTATAACAGCACATTGAAAGGGTAGGAAGCGGCATGCTAGATGTGCTGAATGAATGAACTTATTTTACTTACCCCCCCACCCCCACATGACACATTTCAACTCTGCTCCCACCAGCAAAATCAATCTATTCCTGCTATGCGATTCTGCAGCCCTTGGTAGTGGGAAAAGTTGGTGTCCTAACAGTCAGGAACCACGCTGAGACGAGGAATAGGTCTCTAGTGTTTATTACTGCTACATAAAACAGAATCCTAACAAACTGAAGAAGCGTAGGAAAAACCCAGACAGATAAACCCCGAAAGTTAAGGCGGGTCTGATCTGTGTCTCTTTGAATGGCTGCTTAATTCCTCAGTACTACGCATGCGTTTTCCCCCCTGGATAGGGGCCCCCTCCTGCTCGCCATCAGTACTCATGACAGTTGGCAAGGGTGTTGGGGAGGTGGTCTACTTGTGTCAAAAGAGGAACAACTGAAGGAACCCGGAGAAGAGAAAGTTAAGGCGTGACACAAGGGTTGCGTTCATCTACATCAGTGTGTCTTTAAGTTTTTTTCTCTCAGCACCCCTTTCCACTTTTAAAAATTATGGAGGACCCCAAAAGAGCTTTTGTTTGAATGGGTGATATCGATCAATATTTCTGTATAAAAAAATTTAAATGATGCATTCACTGCCACTACTGATTCTCATGATGGTTTGGTGGGATTCTAATATGCATTATTTTTCAAGGTAGGCTGGCAAGTAATTTTGATTTTGCAGATCCCTGAGAGGGCCTTGCCTGCAGGGGTCCTAGGACCACAGGGGTCCTATAGACAAGGGTCTATAACTTCAACCGAATTGTCTTTTTCTGGACCAGTTTTTAATTTTTGTCTTGTCTGTCATTGACAGTTATATTACCCCAACCACAGGAAAGAACTCCTTCAGTTGTACATTTGCAAAAGTTTGTTTTCAGTTCATTATGAGGTATGTGTTTTGCTTGTGGGTTTGAAGGTTAGGGTTTCTTTTTTTTTTCTTTTGAGGGAGAGGGGAATTTAGGAGGTAGATGACAGATAACCTATTTACATCTTTAGGAGTTTTCTTTTGGGGTGTACTTGTTTTGTTTTTGTTTGGTATGGGATTTTGCAGTCTGGTGTTGGGGCTTTGTGGTGGGGGGCCTCTATTTTCCTCTTGTTGAAATCCTTTTTTTGGGGGGGTGGATCTGTGGTTTGGCATTTAGAGCTCCATTCTGCTGTGTACTCAAGGAGACAGGGGGTCCATGTTGGGGAGGGTCCAAAACAGTCAAAATGGTGACTGCCACCATGCTATCAAAGCCCCCTCCCATGACACATGTTGGGATGGACATCAAAAAGTTATAGTTATGGCTGCCATCTTGACTTTTGGGAGCCCTCCATTGGGGTCACCCCTACAGAGGTGTTTGGGTGAGCAAGAGGTGCTGAGACCCCATCTCCCAGAATTCCCTAGCAGCTTGACCCTTGTCTGGAAATGTCAGCAGTTGTGGTCTCGAGTGGGAAGAATCTCGCTAGTCCTGTGAGATGGCTTTCAGAGCGGTCCAGGGCTTCATGCTCTTACCCCATTCTGTTGCTTCACCTGGCAGATCAAATCTTTCTAGCTGTTTCTGTGGCTGCAGTCTTGCTCCCTAATTGCCCAAGTATCTGTGTCTTTCCCAATCTAAGTTGCATAAGGCTACGCAACTGAGTTGCTGACAGTAAGGTATGTATGAACTGGCCGGCAAGTGGGGGAAGCTGTGTAACTTTTTCTCCAGAGCTGCCTTTTCAAACCTGGCACCTTTCAGATGTGTGGAACCAACACTCTAGTAGGATTGTTCTCTTCTGGAACGGATGATGGGACTTGTATTCCACTATGGATTTATAAGATCCCAGTTGAGGAAGACTTCTCCAGTTAAAATTCAGCTTATTTTGTCCAGCTTTCCCATACTTGGTGCCCCCCAGATGTGGCCCGAGACCCGCCAAATTCCTAGCCAATATCCATACTAACTGCAGCTCTAGACATTACAGTCCCCTCCTATATTAAATCTCTGATAGAACAAGATAGCAAATTAATCAGCAAATGATTCAATAAGATAGGTGGAGTTTTTATGTTAGCTTTCATATCAGTCAAAATGCTCAGTGCCGACTCCAGACAGTTTGTTTCTCGAAGCTGAGAACTGCATCAACCCCATTCACGTTGCTCCTGTTACATCTTATTGTTGTTGTTTATTCGTTTAGTCGCTTCCGACTCTTCGTGACTTCATGGACCAGCCCACGCCAGAGCTTCCTGTCGGTCGTCAACACCCCCAGCTCCCCCAGGGACGAGTCCGTCACCTCTAGAATATCATCCATCCATCTTGCCCTTGGTCGGCCCCTCTTCCTTTTGCCTTCCACTCTCCCTAGCATCAGCATCTTCTCCAGGGTGTCCTGTCTTCTCATTATGTGGCCAAAGTATTTCAGTTTTGCCTTTAATATCATTCCCTCAAGTGAGCAGTCTGGCTTTATTTCCTGGAGGATGGACTGGTTTGATCTTCTTGCAGTCCAAGGCACTCTCAGAATTTTCCTCCAACACCACAGTTCAAAAGCATCGATCTTCCTTCGCTCAGCCTTCCTTATGGTCCAGCTCTCGCAGCCATATGTTACTACAGGGAACACCATTGCTTTAACTATGCGGGCCTTTGTTGTCAGTGTGATGTCTCTGCTCTTAACTATTTTATCGAGATTGGTCATTGCTCTTCTCCCAAGGATTAAGCGTCTTCTGATTTCCTGACTGCAGTCAGCATCTGCAGTAATCTTTGCACCCAGGAATACAAAGTCTTTCACTGCTTCTACATTTTCTCCCTCTATTTGCCAGTTATCAATCAAGCGGGTTGCCATAATCTTGGTTTTTTTGAGGTTTAGCTGCAAACCAGCTTTTGCACTTTCTTCTTTCACCTTCATCATAAGGCTCCTCAGTTCCTCTTCACTTTCAGCCATCAAAGTGGTATCATCTGCATATCTGAGATTGTTAATGTTTCTTCCAGAGATTTTAACTCCAGCCTTGGATTCCTCAAGCCCAGCTTGTCGCATGATGTGTTCTGCATACAAGTTGAATAGGTAGGGTGAGAGTATACAGCCCTGCCGTACTCCTTTCCCAATCTTAAACCAGTCCGTTGTTCCGTGGTCTGTTCTTACTGTTGCTACTTGGTCGTTATACAGATTCTTCAGGAGGCATACAAGATGACTTGGTATCCCCATACCACTAAGAACTTGCCACAATTTGTTATGGTCCACACAGGCAAAGGCTTTAGAATAGTCAATAACACAGAAATAGATGTTTTTCTGAAACTCCCTGGCTTTTTCCATTATCCAGCGGATACTGGCAATTTGGTCTCTAGTTCCTCTGCCTTTTCTAAACCCAGCTTGTACATCTGGCAATTCTCGCTCCATGAACTGCTGAAGTCTACCTTGCAGGATCTTGAGCATTACCTTACTGGCATGTGAAATGAGTGCCACTGTTCGATAGTTTGAACATTCTTTAGTGTTTCCCTTTTTTGGTATGGGGATATAAGTTGATTTTTTCCAATCTGATGGCCATTCTTGTGTTTTCCAAATTTGCTGGCATATAGCATGCATTACCTTGACAGCATCATCTTGCAAGCATCATCTTATTGCACCCTTCAAAATTTGTTGCATTTAGAAACTGATTAATTTTTCACTTGAAGTAACTGAAAAATAAATTGCTATATGTTTATGCTGTTATTGCATTGAAGCCCTTGATGATCATCGTTGATCCCAAGTGAACGTAGCTTCTCTAAACTGTTAGCATCTTGTGATCTGAGACTGAAAATCAAGTTGCCCTGGACTGTGAATTTATGGATGTGTCCATGTGGTTTTCTTGGCAACAATACAGAAGTGGTTTGCAGTTGCCTTTTTCGAAAATTTCGCTCAATTCCCCAGTCTAGACTATAGCCCTGTGATTTCCTGGTGACTTCCCATCCAAGTACTGACCAGGTCTGACTTTGCTCAGCTTTTGAAGGTCAGTCAAGCTCCTTGGGCAGAAACTAGGTTGCTGGAATCCTTCGTTGGGGCTAGCAGAGGCTTCCAAAAATTGTTGCTAAATTTTACTTTCTAATATCATAGAAGTGATTAAAAAAGTGATTGAAGAGTAATTGTAGAAACTATATTGAATTGTAATTCAATTTAATGTAGAGAAAATGTTTTATGGTACACTAGTTCCTGGAATGCTGCTCCCAGCAAAACACTCAGAGCGAACATGGTCTTCAGAAAGAAGGTGCGCTTGCTTTCTATACTGGTACCGTTCTCCCTCAAACATCAGGTTTTGCTTTCACAAGCCCTCCCCTCCAAACTCCATTGCTTGAAGCGGCCAATTTCAGTTTGTTTCTTGGGTGTGGCACCCCATCTCAAAAAACTGGTCTTTGTAGTTAGCATGTTTGGCCAGGTGCTCCAACTGGAGCTGTGGCAGAATTCTCAGCGATGCCTTCTCACTCTTTTAATGTGCCTCTCGCTGAAAAATTCTTGCTGGAATTGCCCTAGCTGCCACCTTTGCATCTTTAAAATGGTAGCAAACATGGATAAGCCTATAGTTTAGCACAGGGTTTCCCAACCAGGGTTCTGTGGCACCCTTATGTTTAGTTTAAGAACATGGTTCATGCCTACAGGCCTACCCATGGAACGGATATAATAATTTTATAACTTCTGGCCTCTATTTGAGCCTGAATGTGCAGGGGCTCCTCACGGCCTGAAAAGTATTTCAAGGGTTCCTCCAGGGTCAAAAAGTTGAGAAAGGGTGGTTTAGTGCCTAAAAATGTGTTTCAGTAATGAAATGTCATTGCAGTTTTAAAACATGGTTTGAGGGTAAGCATCCAAGAACAAAATAATTCTGGGAATTCCTTAATTATCCGGTTACAGTATATCATCGATAGATAGATAGATAGATAGATAGATAGATAGATAGATAGATAGATAGATAGATAATTTATGCATGCATGCATGCATGCATGCATGCTTAAATGTTGCCACCTAGAGAAGGCAGGGACAGGATTTATGTGAGAATGTGTCATTTCATACAGGCAGGGAAAGTGCAGAATGAATTTACCTATGCAGGGAAAGCTGAACTCCTTCAGCTTGACACAAAGCAGCCCCTGCAATCAAAATGTTATGGTGCACTGTTGAGGTCCCACTCATTCTGTTCTCTTTCCTTCGTTCTTTTCTGCTCTATTCCTTATAGGCTGCATTTTGGAGCCTCTGAGCCTAATTGGTACTCTTCAGCTGTTGGCCAAGTTCTGTCCACCTGAAGGTTTTTCCCCCTAAAGCAGTGTTGGGGAATTCTGGGAGTTGAAGTCCAGACATTTTAAAGTTGCCGAGGTTGAGAAACACTGCCCTAAAGCTTTTATTTTGTTTTAGTCAGTTTTGCAAATCATCAGCATTCCTCCCAACCTGCTGATCCTGGGTGGTGATAACATGTTGGATACATGAAAGTTGGGATTCAATGCCTGAACATTGGAAAAAGAAGGAGGGGTGATGAACTGATATTGAAGCTTTGAAGCTTTAGCTTGATGACCTTGTAACATAGATCAGCATTATCACCAGTCTTCCTAAAGGCATGTCTTATGTTCATGGTGGAGGTGAGGTTTATAAGAAAGTCTCCCTCAAGTTGAGCTCACCTCCTGAAGACTTCAGGACACGTCCATGCCATTTTCTTGTCAATACTACCCAAGTGGCTTGCTCTTGCCTTCTTCCAGGATGATTTTTCACTTCTTCACTCTAGCCTACAATTCTGCTAGTACTAACCTGACCTGATCCTGCTTAGCTTCAGTGCCCAGACAAGACCATCCATACATGGCCTCATGCTGAGATGAGGAGCAACTTAGGCAGGAGCTTTTAGATTCAAAGCTCAGCCTTTCGGTTGCCTACCTACCTGTGTCTTCTGTCCACTGTCCATTCATTCACTCCTTTCACCCAGAAGCTCAAAGTGGCATCTCCGGTTTACCCCATCCCATTTTATCCTTGCAACAGTCATGTGAGGTAGGCTAGACTACTAAGTTTATCCTGTGTGCATCATGACTGTGTGCAGATTTGAACCCCAAACTTTGAAAGTCCTAACTGAATGCACCATTCACCTTACTGCAGTGCCAAACAGTTTTTTGGCAGTTCTTCTAGGACTAGTCACTTTTCAAATTAGGCACCTTCCCCAACAAAATGCTGGTGGAGTTTGGTGTATTTTCATCCCCTCTGTAAACCATAGATTAAGAGAAGGCACCTTGGGAAGGATTGTGTCCGTTGTTCAGCATACCATCTATAATACAACCTTAACAACATCTCATTGGATCTCATTTGCTGGACGATAGGCAGGCTAAGGGAAACCGTGTTTGGATGTGTGTCTCTAATTGGATCCAACTGGACTAAACATTCAGCTTACTATTGAAAAAAAAAAGCACCACTATTAAAATTTCCCCTAGGAAGTAAGCATGTGTTTTGCATGGAAGAATGTCCTGGAACACTTTCATAATGCATAATGACCAGGCAGCAAATGAAGAATGATGTTTCTGGCCAGGTGTCCATCCACAATTTGGCTATGCTGTATTTAGCCATAATTATATCTGATTTTACTCAATTAACCTGGTTTGCATGGATTAGATTTCATAACACAGTAGATTAAATTATGCCTGCTTACTTTCTGATGCCATGTGTTGTGTGAACACAACTTTGGGGAGTTAAGAATCAACAGCCTGGTCAAGATTTACCTGCCTTCTGGAATGTTTTCACCCCAGGGGAGCCAAGACCTTGAGTCTGACATAGGCTACTACAGATATACTTGAGCAAACCACATGACTTCCTGAGAGCTGTCAAACCGGTTTTTTTGTGTGTGTAGCCCTCCCCGATTCTTTCTTTTCTTTCTGTCTTCCTGGGTTTGAGTGTGGAAGGGTGACATGATTCTTCACCAAAGCCTTTTTTCCAGTGAAGAAAAATACAGCCTTCCTGTTGCTGATAGAGGGGTAGCTATCTTAAGTTGTTGCAGCAGAAATAGGTCTTGGGGCACCCAAGATATTTATTTGAGCCTCAGCCTTTGCCTGGACCAGAGTTGGTGGAATGCTGAAGGTTCCCTTTTTTTTATTTAAACGCTGACCTTTTGAAAGGTTAGGTGCTGGACAGCTGCTTGTGGTATACAGTGGTATTAGAGGCAACCTTGATTAACAGTATTTGATCACTAACGCGCATTAGTGTAAAACTGATTGGGATACCTCCTGGAGGTTTGAACCACTTGGCCATGGGCCCAATTCCTCTGTTTTTTTTTTAAATGTTAAAAACAAAGTATATAAACCTTTGAAGTTTCTTCATTACACCCTTTTGCCACTGACATGGTGCTATTTTACTAAATATCTGCTTTACAAGGAACAGACCTGACTGCTTAGCATAGGTCTCCAGGGTTGCACAGGGTCATTGAAAATCTTGGCGCAGCCCTTCCCTCCAAAGGTTGACTGCAATTTTTAATATGACAGAAGTGGATAATGATGAACAACGTCACAGGAGAAGAGCCATATGAAGAGCTAGTCTGGTGCAGTGGTGAAGGAGTTGGACTAGCCATGAAAACTCATGGAGGACTTTTGGCCAGTCATTCTCCCTCAGCCCAGCCTCCCTCATGGGGTTGCTATTGTGGAGATAAAATGAAGAAAGGTCCCCGTATACAGGCAGTCCTTGCTTAATGACCACAATTGGGACCAGAACTTTGGTTGCTAAGCGAAGCGGTTATTAAGGAAATCTGACCTGATTTTACAACCTTTTTTGCAGCAGTCATTAAGCAAATCGCTGTGGACATTAAGCGAATCAAATCATTAAGTGAATTATGTGGTTCCCCATTAATTTTGCTTGCCAGAAGCTGAAAATCATGTGACCATGGAATGCTGTGGTGGTCATAAATGTGAACCAGTTGCCAAGCGCCCAAATCGTGATCATGTGACTGCAGGGACGTTGCGATGGTCATAAGAGTGAGGACTGGTCGTAAGTAGTTTTTAGCACCATCCTAAGTCTGAATCATCACTAAATGAATGGTTGTTAAGCAAGGACTACCTGTAAGTTGCCTTGAGGAAACGTGGGCTATATCTCTAACAAATGAGCAGGCAAATCATTATAAATAACTACATCTATTTAGTTTTTTTTTTAAACTGTTCAATCATGTCTGATTTTTGGAGACTACCTGGACAAGTCCCCGCAGTTTCCTTGGCAAGGGTTTTCAGAAGTGGCTTGCCATTGCCTCCTTCCCAGGGCTGAGAGAGGGTGACTGGCTCAGGGTCACCCAGCTGGCTTTGTGCCTCAGGCGAGACCGGAACTCTCTGTCTCCTGCTTTCTAGCCTGATGCCTTAACCACTAGCCCAAACTGGTTCTAGTATATTATTATATCCATTTTAATTCAAATGAGATGAAGTAAAAATAAGTTTTTATCCTGGCCCCACCTTTTTTTGAGGGGGGGAGTGCGACCCCAACTCTCTCGGGCTAGAAGGCACTGTAGATTAATAAATTGGGGAGCTGCCAAGAGATGGCAGTCTTGTGAAGAAGAACTGGCGAGACTCACTCCAGGTTATCTAAAGCAGCAAAAACTTCCCACAGACCTCAGCACGAACAAAACTACACTCAGCATACAGACATGTGAATAAAAAAATCTTGAGCACACTGCACCAGCCTATTATATGTGCACGTGCATAATAATGCATTTAAATAAATAAGTGGATGATTATTTTTTTTAGGGGAAAGTCTGGGGAAGATCAAAATTCTAAGGGAGGCTTGTCCTGCGTATCAGGGCGGACCCACTGCATGGCTGAAACGAACTGGGCCGTTGGCAGAATGCTTGGAGTAGCATTCAGAAGTTTTTATATCAGTCTGGGTGGCTAAGGAACTGCTAATCTTGTTTGTGCAAAGGGCCCCCTCTGGATTATTGTGACACAAGCACTGGTTGCTCAAAGTCTTTCATCACCTGCAGGAAGTCCACTAAGAAATCGGTAGGTTGTGGGATCCTGCCCAAAAACAGTTGACAAGGAGAGCAGTCGACACAGCAGGAATGCAAAAGCTGTACGCTCCTTTCTTTAAAAAAAAGTAATTTTATATTTTTGCATTTCTGTTAATCTTTTGATTCTAAGAGGCATCTTTACCTTTTCACTAACTGTGTCAAATCTTTAATTTTGTAATTCCATGCCAAAGTGTTTTAGCAGGTAGAGTGGGAAGTCCACTGATCATCAAAACAAACAAGAGTTTTTCAGAACTTTCATTCATTCTTCTGAAGTGTGCATGAAAGAACCTTTTAAGGGATTGCCAAGTTATTCAAGCTTATTTCTCTTCTATTCTTGAATAATCACTCTGTTGAAAGGGGATGTGCAACAGACATCAGCCCAACGTTCCATAACGACGAAAACACAAACAGAGAATTAAAAATGAACAAAATACAATTGTGTGACCAAGCAGCCATTTATTGTACTGAAATAAAAAATGTTATGGTGGAACTAAGCATTAGCGATTCGCAATTGTTCCTACCTTTGAAGGATGAATTCAGATGGTGTGACAAGGAGCAAAACTGGGTGCTGGAGAAACAAGGGTAAGACCTTGACGTGTTCAGGGAAATGTTGAGATTGACAGAACTACAATAAAAATCTTTTTCTAGAAATACAACCTTATGGGTTCCAAAACAAATAAAGCTTTCCCCAAACTACTTCTCTGTTGTGCTTATTGTCGGCTCAGCATGTTGAACGTTTGCTGTAAAAGAAGAATAAATATGAAGGGCGAGGCAGCCTTCCTTTACAGCTGATAGAAGAATGGGCATATGTCCATCCATATGTAGCCCCACAAAGCTGCTGGTGTGGCTGGCACGTCTCCTAGTGCCCACCTTCAGTGCAGCTGAAGATTGCTGGGTTCCTGCTTCTCATTGGGAAGAAGTCTGACACTTCACTTTGGCTTCTCCAGTTCTCCCAGTGAGAGATGCGTTATCTCCATGGGACATTGACCAATTTTGGAAGCTAAGCATGCTTGGCCTCCAGTAGTCCTTGGATGGGGAACCCTCTGGAAAAGCCAGAGCTGTAGGCTAAATTGGGATGTTGAACAAAACATCCTGGAAGAAAGAAAAGGGTATGGAGTCGAGCTCCACTCCAAGGTATCTTTCCCTTTATTAGAGTGGGGAATGGGATGGGGAGGAAGAAAGAGGAATCTAAGAAGGCTGAATCTAGCTTATACCAATGCTATTTGCTCTACCTTTCCATTCTTTTCTGTCCTTACAAATCATCCTTGCTTCCAAGATAGCCATCCACCACCTCATCCATTGCCTTTTGTTCTTTAAACTTTTCATCTTTCTGAGAACCTTATCAGCTCCATCCATCTGTGGCTTTCTTGGTCTTCCCCTTCCTCTTGACCCATTTACTCTTCTTTCATAGATTGATTTTGTAATTGGATCCCCATGTATTCTCTATATGGCCATGCCACTTTCTCCAATTGTTTCTGCTTGTCCCATTAGAACTTGCAAGTTGGGCATGCTCCAGGTCCCAACTATTAAACAGTGCCACCTGGTGGGACCCAAGAAGCATGCCTCTTTTGCAGGTCCTGCCCTTTGGAACATCATACCCCCTGATATTTGCTTGGCCCCGCTGACCCCGCTGGCATTTCATAAACCCTTGAAGAACTGGTTGTTCCTTCAAGTGTGGGGTCTAGAGCTTGGGTGAGCCCATCAATATAATGGTTCTTACTATGATTATTGTTGTATGGATTGGGTTAGATTGTTCTTGGGTGCCATTATGTTGTTATTGTACTGTTGTGATCATTACTTCCTGTGTTGTTTCTGTTGTTGTCTAATTCTGTGTTCGCCATTCAGAGTTGCAATTGTGAGATAGGCAGCTATATAAATGATATTATAATAAATAATAAATAATAATGTCCTTTGAAACTAGACTTATTTTTGGATTCAATCCACATTTATTCAGCATCAATTTATTTTAACCCTCTCCCTTTGTGTTTTATCATGTGCACTTCTTAAATATCATATTCCTATTGCATTCAGCATTTATGTTTTTCTTGATAAATTCAACTCTCACTTTCATATAGCAAAATGGACAGAAGTACACTATTATACACAGCCATTTTTGCATCTTTCAATAAGCATCATTTCTTACAAGAGACCACATGCTAATCCAGTGTTTCTCAACCTTAGCAACTTTAAGATGTGTGACTTCATCTCCCAGAATTCCCCAGCCAGCATGCTAGCTGGGGAATTCTGGGAGTTGAAGTCCGCACATCGTAAAGTTGTTAAGGTTGAGAAACTCTGTCTAACTACTACCTTTCTGCCAACATTTACACATCACAAAAATTCTGTATCCATTTCCCCATTTTTAGTAAACTTTTTACTAAAGTATTCATCTCATTATGAATACTTTATAATGAATACAAACTACAGTTATTCTAGTTTTTCACCATATTTATCTCCCTCCCTCCCTCCCTCCCTCCCTCCCTCCCGCCTGTACTTGTTCATTGTCCCTGTGAAACACAACTGTCTTCATCCTTGGTGCATTAATTTTCAAATCCTTAACCACTACACCAATCTGGTTCTCAAGCCAGTTACTAAGCATCTCATTTCTTCTCATGCAGCCTTTACTTCCATCATATACTGGAATGCTGCATGTGGCAAGAGTACAGGTAGGGCAGGTAAACCTACTCTACACCATTGCTGTATTACTAAAAAGCATCATGTGAAAACTATCAAACTACAGTTTCCAAGGCTTTGGTGGAAGATCCATGAGAGTTAATGTTTTTGTCAGCCTGCCTGCCTGCCTGCCTGCCTGCCTGCCTGCCTGCCTGCCTGCCTGCCTGCCTGCCTGCCTGCCTGCCTGCCTGCCTGCCTGCCTGCCTGCCTTCCTGCCTGCCTGCCTGCCTGCCTGCCTTCCTTCCTGCCTGCCTGCCTGCCTGCCTGCCTGCCTGCCTGCCTGCCTGCCTGCCTCCCTCCCTCCCTCCCTGCCTGCCTGCCTGCCTGCCTCCCTCCCTCCCTCCCTCCCTCCCTCCCTCCCTCCCTGCCTGCCTGCCTGCCTGCCTGCCTGCCTGCCTGCCTGCCTGCCTTCCTTCCTTCCTTCCTTCCTTCCTTCCTTCCTTCCTTCCTTCCTTCCTCCCTCCCTCCCTCCCTCCCTTCCTCCCTGCCTGCCTGCCTGCCTGCCTGCCTGCCTTCCTGCCTTCCTGCCTTCCTGCCTTCCTTCCTTCCTTCCTTCGAAAAGCTCTCTAGATGTGCATCAATTTGAGTGGGTCATGGGCCCACATCTTAGCTGTTGTGATTCTGTTGGAAGTAAAAACCATTCCTCTATCTTTCCCTCACTAGGTTGCACCTTCTCCAAAGGCAACCTGAATGGAGAGTCATCAGCCATGGCTCATCAGTTAGAACTGGGTGCTTCCTTCTTCAGAACTGTTTCTGTACCTATGGCGACAAGGAGAACAATAACGTTTGTCTGCTGACTGGACCTTCCAGTTCCACACTGAGAATGTATCGCCAGGAGGACACTAATGTTTAGCAAACACTGGTGGGATTAGAACTGGATGTTGTTGATTTGAAACCTTCTTACCAAGTATTTTCCATGGATCAAGACACTGGCATTGAGGCCCTGCTGGACCTCAGCTTCCTGACCGAGGAGGAGCAGAATGCAATTGTGGAAGTTTTGCAGAGAGACTTGCAGCTCCGGATGTCCGAGGAGGGACGGATCAAGTGAGAACCTGCTCTGTGGTTGTTGTCCCGATATGTTGATAACTTTGGATGCTTCCTTAAAGCGGCCAGATTAGGATTGTCTCTTTTTCTGAGTGGGCTTTCTCTCCAAGATGTTTTCCATGGTTTCATGCATTAAATCCAGAGACTGGCAATCCATGGTCATCAGGCCACATGTGGGACGTGGTACGGCTTTTGTATTGGCTGAGCCATTCTGGAGTGGGCAGGACAACATCTGGGTGGGATATCTTCCTACCCCATGCACTCATGGAGCAGCTCAGGAGGGTGTCCATTACATTAGTCTTCCTTTCATTTTTGTCTTGCCATACCCCACCCTGAGGGTTAGCAAGTAACCCAGAGCCATTGATGCTTAGACTTGGGCTGCTTTGGTGTCCCTACCCAATACGTTAAAAAAAAAAAGCTTTTACAGGCATAGGCATCCGTTAGAAACCATTATGATGTCATGAACAACATAATTTTTTTATTTGATTTGATTCAAGTTATATGACCACCCATCTCACCAAGGTGACTCTGGGCAGCGAACATAGAAACACCAATATAACAATAAAAAGATACATATACACGTGCACATATAAACAAAAGACAGAAAAATGGCAATTGAAGATATTCCCATCAGCAGTAGACTAATAATACCTCACAAGTTCAGCTAACCTCTCAACCTTCTGCCTGGGTGAACAGCCAAGTCGTAAGAGCTTTCTGAAAGACCCGCAGGCTCGGGGCATAATGACCTCATGCAAAAGGTGCAAATTAAAATTGCAGTGACATCACCAGAAAGGGCATATTTTGCACCATGGCACCTGATGTCACTTGTCCTCTCTTGTTACCTCATGAATGCACGTATTTATAGGGATACCTTAACAAACTCTGAGGCTCCTCCTGGCTGATAACACCTTACAAAGCAGTAATGCAGTTTTGGTTGTGCAACACTGCACAGCGTATTGAGTTTGCTCTTAGTATGCATTTGAGGAGGGAGGATGTATATCCCTCCTAAATTATGTTGGCTGAAGACTTTCAGCTTCTCAACCTTGGTCATGCCAGCTGTGATTTATGTGAGTCTGAAAGACACTTTTCCTCCCTGGCATATGGATAACTGTCTAGTCTTATGCCTGCCTGCCTACTCAGAAAGTCGTCATCTTGAGTTCAGTTGGACTTACTTCCAGGTAAGCAATCATAAGGTTGCCTTTAGCTACCATGGTTTCAGCTTTCCAGAGAGGCATCAGAATCTCCTTTTCCCAGATCCTTGTTGGTTTGAATTAGTAATTTTAATTGTTTTGATTCACTTTCAACTATCTGCGTTTGTTAGCTGCCTTGAAAGCTTTCTGGTCGAAACAATTGGATTCCAAAGAAATGAAAGAGATGATAACAAAGAGGAAGAGGAGCTTCAGGCACAAGAAAGCTTCCCAACTTGTCTCTTTCTCTTTCCCTCTCTCTTCCACCTCAAGCAAACTGCGCAAGTCTGTCTCTGACCCAAACTGGCTGAAGATCTTGTCCGGCGAATGGTTTCATGATGCCTGTTCCAAACGGCACCAGGGCAATCGCTTTGGGGCAGACATTGTCCGAGCTTCAATCCGCCGGAGGAAGAAGCCCAAAGGTAAGAGAAGAATATGCTACAGCACTTGGCTTTACTGTTCTCTGTTCCTGAGATTCCAAAATTAGGGAAAAAGAAACAAGAGAATCAATCTTCTGGGAGCTCACTAAATTCTGAAGACCGCTCCTCAAATAATCATAGAATCATAGGCTTAGAAGGGACCTTGGAAGTCTTCTAGTCCAGGGTTCCTCAACCTTGGCAACTCTAAGCTGTGTGGACTTCAACTCCCAGAATTCCCCAGCCAGCAAAGTTGGGAGTTGAAGTCCACACAGCTTAGAGTTGCCAAGGTTGAGGAACCCTGGACTAGTCCAAACCCCTGCCCAATACAGGAATCCTCACGCCATTCTGATATTCTGGTGCCATTCCGTCCAGTCTATTTTTGAAAACCTCCAGTGATGGAGCACCCTCAGCTTCAGGTGGCAGGCTGTTCCATTGCTTAATAGCTCTCACAATCATGTAATGTAGCTTTTAAAAGGGAGGATTGTCTCAGATTGCTCAGAATGTCATGATGGGGGTAGATAATTGTTTTTTCTGTCTGATCCCCTTTTTTTGAGGTGGTGGGGAGAACTGTCTTCAGTTCAGGGTTCTCATCCTTTTGGATTAACACAGTACTGTTCCTGAAAAGCAAGGTGCCCTAGGTTAATGTTGACGTTGTGATGGTGCATAATGCTGGGCAGTAAAAGAGTTACTACTTTCACCCTACCAAAGGTGAAGAGGAACTCAAGCAACAAAGCAGCCTGGGGAATATAGACGTGATCAGGGAGCCTGTGCCACAGGATGAGAAGAGAATGGAGGCTATGGATGTGCCAGAGGATGAGAAGATGTTGGAGACTATGGATGTGCCAGAGGATGGGAAGACGATGGAGGCTATGGATGTGCCAGAGGATGGGAAGACGATGGAGGCTATGGATGTGTAAGCAGCTTTCATATTCAGGTGGAAGGAAGATTTGTCTTTGTTATGAAAATGCAAGCTTCTCCAAAAATGTTCCAAACAGCTAAAGCTTCATTCTTAGGGCAGAAAACAGTCCCTAAATTATCAAGGAGGAAGAATTATTTGAGTGAGCTATAGGCATTTTTTTAAGGGTGGTGACATAACAGGGTCTGGCAGCAGAAGCTCAAGCAATGAGCTAGAGTTAGGAAATGTGGCAGCAACAGCTCTTGTAAACAAGTTCGGTTCAGCAAAAAGAAATGTCAGTCCAGGCATCCAGTCAACTCCTGGGCTGAACATGTGGTTTGAAGAATTTTGGAAGAAGGGGTTTCTTCTGAGTGCATGACCAACTCAGGGATTTGGTTACACTGCTAGAATTGGAGCTTGATCTAGATCCTTTCACCAGTAAATCTGTTCCTTTCTTTAACTAGATAGAATTATTTCTGCTACTGTTAAACTTTTGGGTATCAGAAATCTTGCTGATCATCTGCATAATGCCTGAGGCTCTGCTTTCTCCCATTTGTAATCCAGAGTTTTTGGGGAAATCCAGAGGTAGAACATTCCCGGACACACAGTAGTAGTCCAACCTCTTCGTGAAGACCTCTACTGAGAGGAAAGCCTCTGAATCCCGTATATTGGAGAGGGGATCCTGTGTCCTCCAAATGATGCTGAACTACAGCTCTCAGGAGCTCCCACTGGCATGGTCAGTAATGAGGGGAGCTGAGAAGTATAGTTCAGCATCATGTGCAGAGCCATGTGATCTCCACTCCAATTGGCCTCTACTTCACCCTCAACTGCTTTTACCATCAACACTTCAGTTGAAATTTATCCTTACCTGGGACAGTAGAAGATAAGTTGTTTTCCTTTCAGGTATTTGAAGAATGCTGTTAACATCCATACTCCCTAATCTTTTCCAGAAAACAAATGCACTTCTTCCAATCTTTCCTTTTAGAATATGTTTAAATCCTGATCAAATTTAGTGTTGTTGTTGTTTATAGACTGCCAAATCCCTGAGGACTTTTGGTGGTTTACAGATAAGATGCATAAGAAACATTATACAACAAACAAAAAATATACAAATAAAAGGTCCACAGACTAATGAAAATATAGAATAAAATTAAATTAACCAGACAAAGCTATTACTAAACCATGTTGGAATTGAGGCCCAAATGCCCTCTGGAATGAGCTGTCTTATGAGCAGCTTCTGGAAGGCAGTCTGGATGGGACCCAATCAGATGCCTCCTGGGAACTGAACCAGAGAGCTTGCTATGAAATTATAATTATAATCACATCTCCGTTTTCTCATAGGCTGCTCCCTGAGACCCCCGTGCCTCAGTCATCCCAGCTGACAGAAACCCTGGTAAGTGATTTATTGTGGCCAGGGAATCCATCATCCAGAGTGGATGGTGATTATCAACATTTATGCCAGTTGCAGATGGCAGTGATGCCAAGGAGGTGGAACAGTAGGGTGAGGGTGCCCAATATGCTCATTTCTAGTGCTATCCCTGCCAATATCGCACTGGGATCAGGAAGTGTATAGCTGAATATCACTCCTAAAATACAGGAACATTGATTTGACTCCAGAAACCAAAGTGGGCAACCTCTCGATGCTTCTGAACTTCCAGTTCCCACCAAGCCATCCCGTAATGAAGGATGCTGGGAGCTGCAGTTTGGCAACATCTGGAAGGCCACTGCCTGCCAAATTTGCCCTTTGGTGTTAAAATAGCCCCCTTAAAAAATCTTGATTCTTCATTTTGAGAGCAAGAACCTTCCCAAACTGCAGGATGGCATTTGTGCAAATAACATTAGAAAAATCCAAAGTAGAAGATTTTAATGTTAGAAATCTGCAAATATCCCTGGAGACTTGTGGCTCCAGAGTATTTTGCTGCTGTTAACTCCAGGCTGCTTTGACAAATGGCTTGGGCTGTGTAGCTCTGGGTGCAGTTACAGTCGCTGGTGCAGTTTGCAGATGGTGATAAGGATCCGAAGACACAGTTTGTGCTCAGATCACCTGCATCCAGTGACTGCAGCAGGTTGTCTCCCTCCCTCCCTCCCTCTCTCCCTCCCTCCCTCTCTCTTTTTTAGGAGGCCAGTTTGACATCTGAGGATGCAGTCTGCTCCCCAAAGTTGACAGTTGAAAATGCTCTAGGTAAAAACACCTAAGAAATGTGCCTCTGTGCCAGGATGTGAAACAAGGGGCAGCTACAAAGCAGACATGGTGGGAAATGTATTCCATTGCGTTAGTGTGTGGTTATTTCTTTTTCATGTAAGTAACCACAAAAATCCCCCTGAACCAGAGGGAGGGTTGGGGCTGCAAGGATCAGAGAGAGGCAGCATAATCCATTTCCCCATAGCCATCATTCTGATGAAAATTCACTCCTGCTCCCATCCAGGGTTCTTATTTCTATGGAGAGAATTCCCATTAGTACTCAAGAAAGCTATTTCCCAGTGCAAAGACCAGTGTTGGAGAGGAAAGAATAGCTAAGATCCCAGAAAGCACAAAGAAGAATTCAACCCTCCTGCCTCACTTGTGGTGGTCCTGGGACTGCCTCTCCCCCACCAGCTGTTTATTTGTTTCCAAAGCATAAAGCCAACCGTGTACAAGAAGTGATAACTCAACTCCTTCCTCTCCGTCTCCACTGTGCGCAAACCCATTAGCTCCCCACCTGGTTCCTCCCCACCCACCCCTCTTCTGCTCTTTGTAAGAGCAAATCACTCTGTCCACCTGAAGAAGTGAGCTGCTGCTTCCCAAATATGAGACCCGCATCCCATAATAATTTGGTTAGTCTTGAAGGTGCTACCTCGCTGTGCCTACATTTTAGTTTTATGTTGAATTTGAGGCCAAGGGAGCATATTTCTGCAAGTGGCATGTATATTCTCTGCAGTGGTTAGGGATTTCCTTCAAGGCTGTGGCTTCCTGGCTTCCTCATATAGGCTTTTTGGCCACATCGGATGCAAAGGCTCAGTTTCTACTTTGGCATGTCCTTCCTGGTTCAGGAGATGTGCATTTGCGATTGGATGGGATGTGGGTCTCGTATTTGCTCTGAGGGTGGTGCCATCTTTTGCAGTAATTGGTGAGCTCAGAGGAACCCATTGTGCTCACCTGTCACTGGCATTTCTTTGGAAAGATAAACAAGGGTATTGCTAAATTCTACTTCAAGCATGGAGAATGCTGTCTTGCAGACAGACTGTGAAAACCATTTTAGCTGCATGTGCATGTTTATTCACGTTATTCAATGTTATTCAATATTGCTTCTGTTGGTCCTTCAAATGGGACAAACAAGAACATTGAAAATCCTGCTCCACTGGTACTTTGGAGAGTTTGGAAGATACTATCCAGTGATTTCTGGACTTTAGTCATGAGTGCCTTTAAAACACTCTAACACAAGCCAGGAACTTTGGATTCTCAAGTGCCTGGACTTTTTCCCCCATGGCATTAAGTGTACTAAAACCCTGAGCCAAAAATCAGGAAGAACTTGGTTTGAATTTATTTATTTAATTTATTTATCAAATTTGAATCTCACTTTGATGAAGTCATGGCAATGTGGCTCATCTTCATTCATTCAAGACCACCATTTTTTTAATTTCACCCCCACTCCCAAAAGTTACCTCTACTGAATGGATATGTTTAAGCTATTCAACTGGACTGTTGATGGAGTTACTAGATAATTAATATAAAACACCATGAGCCTTAATATTCCACGGTCTTCTATATTAATAGCAGGTTCATCCTCTGATGCCTATCACTTACCCAAAAGCAGACTTGGGGGAATTCCAAGGTTCGTCATAGTACAAAATTGCTTTAAGAAAACAATTTTCTAAGATTGGGGGGAGGGATCCAAAGCCACCTAATGAGGAATGAGCATGCTCATGGCCTCTGAGTGGGTGTCTGGGTGGGTGTCTGCGAATGATATGGAACTGGCTGGCTGGTGTTCTGAACAGGAACGTCCTGTGCTGTGTCATTTCGTGGCAGTTCTCATTTGTGCTGTATGTTACGACTTGACGGCAGCATTAAATTTTGCACAGAATGGTTGGGTTTCCAAGACCATGACTCATGTTGTCCCTATCCATTAACCCCGCTGGCCACTGCAGAGAGAAGCGACTCATTTAGCAGCCTGAGTTCCGAGACAGGGGAAGCAGAACAAGAACAGCAGCCTGGACCAGTCCCAGCCCTCAAGGACACGGTACAGGTACGAAGGTGGAGATGGCCCCTTGATTACACTCCAAATGAGGGCCTGAATAAATGCCAGCTGAAAGGGGAAAACATGGGTCGTCTTGGGAAAGGAGACATTTAGTTGAAATTCTTGCTTTATTCCAGACAAACTGGGTGATTGTGCATCACTGAAGGCCTGGTTCTTCAGGATTTATCTATTTTATTGGCTGCAATTTATATGCCCCTCTTATCCAGCCAAAGCTTTTAGCAGCTTCCAAAATAATATAAATTTTACAGGTAAAACAGAAAGCAAGGCATCTTGAGGTGCGACAGCATCTGAACCCATTACAAAAGAGTTCCCCTCATCGCTGAGCTGCTCCTAGGCTTACTGGAATAGATTTCAATGGCTTTCTAAAGAACCCCAACAGAATTGAAAATGATGACATCTTTCCAACCTTGCTGGCCAGGGAATTCTGGGAGTTAAAGTCCACACATCTTGAAGTCACCAAGGTTGAGAAACACTGCTCTAAATGGTCCTGGTTTTCTAGCTGAAAAGCTTATGGGTGTGTGTTCCACTCTTTTTTGTACTTGGCCAATCTATGTGCCATTTGGCAGCACCCACAGCTAGATTGGTAGATCCTAAACCTCAAACCAGAAAGAGGGGATCAGAATCCATGTCAGGACCAAAACAGAGTTGCTTCAGGGGGTTATATCTGGGGAAATGACATTGCAATGGGAGTGAACTGCATCCTCAAGGTGAGGTTGTTCGGTCTTTAAGGTGGTTGCGTTCAGTTTTGACCTTTTCCACCACCAGGAGGATCCAATTTTTAGTTGGGGCACTGATGTTTCTGCAGTAAAAGCTCGATCTTACAGGCCAAATGGGGTCAGAGGGGTCCGTTAAATCCAAAACTGCGCAATTGATGGAATTTACAGATTTACCCCATTCACATAAACACCTAATTGACTCAATATACATTAATTATGAAAATATATGCCATGTGCATTATTATGTAATTATACAAATGATCTGAATCTGCACAAATGGCATAAATTACTTTAATTGTCCAGACTATGCCTGAGATAACGGACTTTATCCTTTATTTGGAAGTGAAGTCCAAACTAAAATTTTATCTGTTGAGTCTGCACTCCCTGAATGGGTGTGATGGAATCTGTCTCTGAAGGGGGAGATGATGTGGTAATGCTGCTGGTTCTCAGGAAGGAGGGAGCACATTCCAAGGAGGGGAGCGAGATAAGAGAAAACATAGTCCGGAGCTGGAACGTGGGAAGACTAAGAGGTCCAGGATAGCCCTGCCATAGAGCCTTCCCAGGTTATTTCCCCTGAGGTTAGGTAGGGTAGCTTTAGTCTGGCAAGATCCTGTCTATACGGTGTGAGCAAATAACAAAGTTTGGCTGGATCGATCCTTTGTCGTTCTTGGGCTGGGCCTGACAATGGGGATCCGTAACACCGAAGTTCTTCCGTGTAACCCTCACCTGGGGGCTCACATACAGAAGGACGTACTGAAGCTTTGAAGTAGGGTCTGCTCTTTGTTTGTATCCTCCTGCAGCTGGAATTTCACAGTGACTGATTTTAAGATTCAGAGAGTACCATCTTGCAGGCTGGTTATGAGAACAATTCTTCCTCTTTTCTCCCCCTGATTATTTTGAAACCTTAGATTAACAAGGGCTTGGAAAATGGACAAGGGTCAGCTTTGGCTTCATCACCTTCAAAGGAGAATCTAGTGCGCCCCCAGAATAAAGGGCTGAATACAAGCTCCTCCACCTCCAGTCTGGGTTCATCGATGGTATGTGATTTTGTGGCTGGCATTAGGGTGTAACATTTTCTGGGAAGCTAAAAGCTGCGTTATTCAGGGTGGGGGTGCAAAGCATGCGGCTGGGGTTGTCTGATTTTTTTCCTCCCGATTCTTTTCCCTTTATTTTTATCTTTTATCTTTTCAATGTTTTATTGATTATGTTGTACTTCCTTTGTTTAATGGTTGTGAGCTGCCCAGAATTGCTGAGAGTTGGGCAGCATACAAGCTTAATAAATTATTATTATATTCGTATTAGGTTTAGAGGTACAGTCAGAGGAAAAACAAGAGAAAAACAGAAAGGACAAATAGGATATAGAAAGGAGATGTACAAGCATTTTAAAATCACCAAAAGCAATTCCAAATGGCATTGATGGAAATCTGCGTGTTTCTGCATATCCCATATTAGAGTATGTTATGTCAGTTGCAAGTTTTAAGTCAATATTAAAATAGATCACGATTAAAGTCAGGTTATTATGCAACAGTTCACAGCTATAACCAGTATGGCACCAATTCTAAGTTATAAACTGAAATAATTAAAAAGCAATAAAAAATATTTAAAGAGTTATAATCTGAAATAAACAATTATAATTTCTGCCTAATCTAAGGAATTTGGTGAATTTAAAAGATCATAAAGAGATCAAAATTGTAATCTTAAATACTAATCTTAGGAAAACACCCAACTTTGGCTACAATACAAACCTGTTCATAAGTTTATAGTCCAAAATTGGATTCCACATTGAATTACTTTCTATGCCAGATTACTTTTTTCAAATATGAAACTAGGTTTGATACCCGTGCATATATTTTGGGGTAAAAAGTTGTTTCTTGGTGTTTTAAAAAATGGGCTAAACCTTGTTTAGGGCTTCCGTTTCTCTGTGTTTTTCTTCTCCAAATGGCAGGAAATGGTGTCATCAGTTTTTAACAGTTATGGTCAAGGCAGGTTCCAAGAATTGCAGAAATGGTCCTTGGGGTGAATGCAGTCCTGGACTTGCAGGCTGCTTCAGCAGAAAATGCTCTTTCCTTGATATTCTTTCCTGGATAGTTCTGAATCCTGGAATCCTAGGGTTGGAACGAAGGTTGGAGGCCTTCTTGTCCAACCACTGCCCAGGACAGGTATCTTCAGGCCATCCCAGACAAATGCCCATCCAACCTTTGTTTGAAAAGCTCCAGTGATGGAGCGCTCATAACTCTGGGAGGCAGGTCATTCCAGTGCTTAATAGCTCTCAGGTCAGGAAATTCCTCCTTATTTCAAGTTTGGATCTCTGCATGCAAATCTTCCAGCTGTTGGTTCTTGTCCCACCCTCAGGCACTATAGATAAATCCACACCCTCTTCCTTGTGGCAGCCCTTCAGGTATTAGAAGACTGCTATCACATCGCCCCTTAGCCTTCTCTACGTTAGGCTAAAGGTATCCAGTTTTTAAAAACTATTCTTCTTAGGATTTAGCTCCAAGTCCCTCACCGCTTTTGTTTGCACTCCTTCCAGCCCCTGCTCATGGCATGTCTGCCTGTAAGTGGAGGGAATGGCTTCGATGCAGCAAAACCTCTCTGGGTCCCCCAGCTTATTTGGACCTTCCCTCCCCTCCCTTTCCCTGATGGCGAGGGAAACGACTGCAGTAAAGCAACTGCTTGGATTGGGCTGGTTGTAGTATGGCTATTGAACAGCTGTTGGCTTTTGTTTTCTTTCAGATTTGACTTGAAAGATTTCACAGCCTTGAGGAGCAAAAACATTGTCCTTGCCCTGTGTTGGGATTCTGTCCCTTCCTCCCTTGATCCTTGACTGTCCTTATCTCACTGCAGATGAGTGGCAGCATTATGAGCATGTTCAGTGACAATGACGTTGGGAGCATAGATGTCCGTGGCTGCATCCAGTTCTCCTTGCGCTATGACTCCTTGAAGAAGGAACTGCATGTCCAGATCATTCAGTGCCGAGACCTTGCTGAAGCTAAAAAAGAGCGGTCCGATCCGTACGTTTGGGGAAGGGGCTGGTCCTTAGAGGCAGACCATCAGTTCCCACATCCTTGGACTGTCTGAAGGGCACCTGGGTGTGTGTACCACAATTTAGGGAGAACAGAAGCTGTTCAGAGGCTTTCAAGGGACCTGATGATACCACAGTCAAACTTTGATTTAATGGGCCTCCCTTTAGCGGATTGTGTTTTGCCGGAGGAAATCTGGATTTGGACTTTCCCACAACAATGAATTAAATCTGAATATTCTTTTGGCTTTTGCACTGGTGGGAAACTGCAGGGGTTGTTATTTGCATAAATGGACATCATTTGCATAACCATGTAATATAAATTTACATAATTATATACTTATGCAAACGATGTCGACTTATACAAATCCTGTAAATTGATTGCTTTTCGGTAAATTTACACCATTTGTGTTTGGCCAAAGGCCGTAATAAGAATTTGTTTGTACATCCTTTGTGACAGGAATGGTGTACATTACAGAAATGCCTCAGATGATGTAAAACCTCATTCCAGTGCCAGATTAGGGCATCACTCTCATAGTGACACTGACTTTGTAATGTCTTTCTCATCCACCCAGGTATGTCAAAGCCTACCTACTTCCTGACAGATCCAGTCACAGCAAAAGAAAAACTGTTGTCAAGAAGAGAAGTCTAGATCCTGTCTTCAATGAGACCCTTAAGGTGAGGGAGAAGCAGCAGCTTCTGATGTTAGCTCCTAGTAATCAAAAGCAAAACTGGGCAAAAGATAAAGCCTACCAGCATTCTCAAGACATTCCTTCTTTCTCCTGGAATTGCTAATCCAGCCATTCCCTGGAATAGTAATTGGGCAGTTTTTCAGAAGTAAGCCATCTCTGGAACACCATAGAACTTAGTTTACTCAGAATTGTTTCAGACAATTTACTTCTGGAAAACTATCGAATCCTTCCTGCTCAGTGTGGTTCTGAAAGGAGAACAGAACATTTATTTATTTTATTTATTTATCATATTTTTATGACGGCCCATCTCCTCCACACAGGGGACCTTGGGCGGTTCACAATAAAAACAATTTAAAATTCGATAAAATCATAAATAATACCAGTGGTGTGTGTGTGTGTATATATATTCATTCATTCATTCATTCATTCATTCCAGGGAACATTAGAAAGTTTCCCTTAGGAATGGTTAACTTTTATACCCAACTAGTCTAAAGCATTGTACATTAAATGGAAGGAGACAGAATGAAGCAGGTGCAGAGGAAGGTGGCATAGAGACCTGGAACAGAATTCCTATGGTAGGGATGAGCTGCCTACAGGGTGCATTTATCTCCCAAGTCCTAGTTTGCAGTCCTCCTATATTGCCTCCAATATTCAGCAATCTCATTCCGCAATAAAGGTGAAAATGAGAGCTTCTGGGAGCAACCTGTTCCCATTCCCACCTTTAATTGCCCACTCAGAACAAAGGAAAAAGAAGTTTAAAAGGTTCAGTCTCATCTTTTCTAGTACAGGTAGTCTTCACTTAACAACCATTCATTTAACTACAGTTTGGACTTATGGTGGTGCTAAAAAACCCGACTTACGACCAGTCCTCACACTTACGACCGCCACAGTATCCCATGGTCATATGATCACCATTTTCGACCTTTCCAACTGGCTTCCGGCAAGCAAAATCAATGGGGAACTGTATGATTTGCTTAACAACGGCTGCAAAAATGGTCATAAAATCGGGTTGGATTCGCTTAATGACCGCATTACTTAGCAACCGAAATTCCGGTCCCAATTGTGGCTATCAAATGAGGACTACCTATAATGTGAATAGGTGGCTCCTTGTAGCCCTCCAGCTAATTGGGAGGCTAAGATGTAGTCCTGACCTTTTAGAGGTTGCCCCCTCCTGCCCGACATGATGGAAGTGGAAATATATTGAGCTTGGGGAGGAGACACCTAAGGGGAAGATGCTCACCGTTTTCTGGTACGTGAATCAGGAATGGGAAGACATTGTCTTTCAGATGTTGCTGAACAGCGACTCTACGTGACTGTGGGTTGGACTGTTGGGGTGTCCCCTAAAGTAGTTCCTACTTTCTCTTTCCCTTTTCTCCTCTTCTAACACCAATCTTGATCTGCAGTATAAGATTGAGAAGGCTGAACTCCCAGGCCGGATCCTGAACCTGTCTGTTTGGCATCATGACACCTTGGGCCGAAATCTTTTCATGGGAGAAGTGGAGATTGCCTTGAATACCTGGGACTGGAACAACTCAGGTCCAAAGTGGTTCAACCTGCAGCCCAAGGTAAGTGACCCTGGTTTGTACCAAATTATGGAAAACTTGTGTGTACTGGTCTTAGCTTCCTGAAGCACCCGCAGCATCTCACCCTGCGTAACAACAGAAAAGAAACTTTTGTATGTGGGTGATGGGACTAGCTGTATTAGAGACCTGATTCTGCATAAAGTGGGCATTTGCATGTTCAGAAGTTCCTCCACATAGAAAACCAGATGCTAGTTTGCTCCTCCATGTTTTAATTGTGCTCTACAAAGCTAACTGATTTTGTATGGGGAGCAGATGAATTCTTTGAGTTTCTACCAGAGGTCTGAAAGTCATATAGGTCAGGCACAGGCCTGCTATCTTGATGACAAGTAAATGCTTCATTTTGCAAACTCTGGAAATATCACTGCCCCCAAGTATTTTCTTCCCTCCTTCTGACCAGCTCCACACATTGCTTAGGCCCTGCTTTTTTAACCATGGTTAACTGAGTAAGCCTCAGTGCTTGGACCCACTTTTGCCAGCTAAGCCAAAACCCTGGTTTCAGCCAGATTTGTTTGTTTGTTTATGGGACTTAGGTCCCACTGCTGAATCTGAAAAGTTCCCAGAGCAGCTTATAATAAAAACCAACCATGTTCCTGTCCTCAGGTCTAAATCTAAACAAGGCTTAACATGAAAGGAAAAAGGGATGAGGAGAGAAATAAAGTGACTCAGGCACCACTCCTTTTTTTAAAAAAAATAGTTTTTATTGAAAGATTTTACATATATAATAAGAGATACATTCAAAGAAAAAAATATAGTAAATTTGAAATGTGAAAAAGGAAGAGACAAAGAAAAAAGGAGATAAGAAAAAGAAAAGAACAGAAAACATGAAACACCACAGAAATGATCTAGAATGTATAAAGGCATTCCAAATGTATATTGGAAATGTAGTTCAAACCATAAGTCTTTTTGTCCATTTTGAATCTTTCTGATAACTGTAAATGTGAAAATCATTGACAGCAATATCCTTCTGCTATTAACTGCTCTCTTGATAACTTTAAATTCCCTTGATGGTTTTCCAATAGTTCCTGGTACGTCAACCATTTTTCTTTGTCTGCTGTTTCTCTTCTATGATATGCTTCTTGAGTGAGATCCATAAAGGTGTTTTTGGGCACAACCTGGGTTTGTATCTATTCCATGTCTAAAGGTGAAATGTGAACAATGTGAAGGGACATTTTATCATGCTTGGTGGACATGTAAAAAAGCTAAAAAAAAATGGATTCAAATTCACACATTGATACTGAGGATTTTAAAGATTAATATTCAATTGAAGCCAGAATGTTTCCTTTTAGGATGGACAGATACACAGTTAGAAAAGAGTCATGGAAAATTATTTAAATATATGATTACTGCGGAAGATTATTATATGCACAAAGATGGAAAAATTCGGCATTACCCACCATGGAGGAATGGCTAGTGAAATTGACAGAACTTGCTGAGATGGCCAAACTGACTTCTTTGATTAGAGAAAGGTCATTGGTGACATTCATCAGTGACTGGAAACCCCTTATGGACTTTTTGTGTAAAAAAAATGATTTTGTGACTTATGGTTTTGATGATTAGAAAGAATAGGTCATAGAAAGAAGGGATTTATGATGTAATCTTAGAGAGAGAGGTTTGATTAGAATTGTATGTATAACTGCTGAGAGGAAGATTGGAAGCCACTTGAAATTTGATCTCCAATTAAGATCAGCTGGTAACCACAGGAAGTAGTAGAGATGATAGTACCATGTTCTCTGCTTCCGTTGAAGGCCATGCAGTGCTGAGGCAGGAATTAATTTTCTGTAGGTGTATAGTCAAAAGTGAAGTGGAAAAGTCTGCTGAGTTGTAGAGCCACTGCAAATTGTTAAGGAGAGTCTGGTTCAATGCAGAGTGCAAGTTATGTGTGGTGAAAACTCCCAGCCTCAATGTCTTATCGTAGAATCCAACCATTGCCATATTTTGCAATCTTACTCTTTGAGGGGGTTAAATAGACAGTGTTAGGTGTGTGCTGCCATCCTACTGAAATACAGGGAAAGATTGCAAAATCCTCTTATGGATTGGTAGTTAGTTAAAAAGAGAAGAGGGAGCAAGGGCAAATGTTGGTTCTCACAGTAGGAGGGGTATAAATGGTGGAGCCTCCCCAAAAATCTTTTGGCTGGCAGATGCTCTTTTTAGGGTTTAGGGTAACCAGTGAGATGGCCAAGATGGCTAATGGTGGTGAAAATCAAAAGGAAGAGGGCTCCAAAAGGTACTTTCAAATTGCTAGATTTGGCATAAAATGGCCAATGCAGTTCAGAATAAGCAAATGCAAATAATGCACACTGAGGCAAATAGACTACTGCCTTGGTACTTGGACTGACCAAGAAAAAACCCTTGTGTGTTTGTGGAGATGTCCTTGGTTTAGTACAGCTGACTTTTATAACCCAGGTGACTGTGTGGTTCCATAGCCTAAAGGAATATTATCTTCATGAGTGTGCCAAAACAGAGGCGGTGAACACTGTTTGCCATCTTGTTCCATGTTCTCCCAGACAGACAAACTATACTTGTGGTGATAATCTGAAGCTGAGAAAGAACTGGGAGGGAGGTTTTTCACACCGAGAATCTCTCATGGGGAAGGGAAGTTGAAAAGGTCTAAGAAGCTAATAAGTTAATAATGTTGAAGTTGAATTCAGAGAGGGAGGAGAAACTAAAATGACTAGCAAAGATGGAATTCGGCAGTCTTGAGCTGCTGAACAGGGCCAATTTCCAGGACAATTCAAGATCTCTGAAAAGGCATTGACATAGAAATCAGGAGGAGAATGACATGGCATGGGACCTGTCTACCTGGCGCGGATGCCCAGCAGGAGAAGAGGATCTGAAGACAGTGAAAAGATCAAGGTTGTCTAGCCAACAGAAGGTGCTAATTTTTAGCTGAAGCCCTTGATTAACTCTTTGGGGAGTGTAATAATGACTAGGTACCCAGCTATAGCTTAGGATAGGCATGCTTTCATATTAGGAGAAGCAATTCTGATGCAGGCAAGAAGAGAGTTGACCTTAAAATGGTATAGCAATGAGGACATAAAGCAAGGGTAGGAGGAGAGAGAGAGAGAAATGAAGCTCTTTGTCTGCATTAGCTGAATGCTGCTTGCATAGTTATGTGACTGAATGAGTCAGTCTCATGGAGGAACTTTCTATCTTCTGTCCTTGATGTGCTAGGAATTAAGAAAATGGTACCGGTGTCTTGTCTGATCAATCCTGAGAAGGGCATACGTTGCAATTGATCCTGGAGAAATATTTATTTATCTATTTATTTATCTAATTTGTCCCCGCCCATCTCCTCCCGTCGAGGGACTCTGGGCGGTTTACAACAACAACATTGCAGCAAGCACACACCCCTGTGGCTGTTGTAATCTTTTCCCACTATGTAAAGCTGCTTCTGGATATTTCACAATCTGCTTGTGGAGAGACCAGAGAAGAAGAGGGAGGAATCTGCAGTTAAACCTCACCATTGCATCTTTCAACAGAAGGAAATTATTCTGTGTAGTTGCGGGTGCCACACAGCGGGAATTCTGCCTGTTAACTTTAACACAGCACAAGATCCACAGAATTTCTTTTCCCCCCATTGCTTTTAGGAATTTGATTTCATGGGGCCTTCCAGGACCAGATGTGGCCCACCAAGGCATATTGCCTCATTTGCTAACTGACAACATAGGGCACTATACAGTAGTAGCATAATGTGCATACAAGGCATTTTCTAGGGTAAAAAACATAGAGAACTGGCTTATATACCAGATCAGCCCTATAACTGCCCAGTATATAGGCAGGAAGTCTATCCCACCGCCACTAATGCAGTCCTTTTAACTGGAGAACCCTAGGTGTGATCGGGTCACCCGGCATGCAAAGCCAATGCTTTCCTGCTGAGCTACAGCCTCTCCCTCTGAGGACGGGAATGGCGTGGAATGAAGCTCTCAGTTTTTGCCTTCCGTTCTTCACTAATGTTATTTTCCTTAGTGTTTATCTGCACAGTTGCAGACTCCCTTTCTTTTCGCACTGCACTCACCTAGTTTTTGCAGGAAAGCTGTTAATGCAAGATGTGTCGAGGGAGGTGGTTCTCCAGACAGTATTTTGCAGAGCCTGATGTTGATTAGGACTGGGAGGGAGGGACTGGCCCAAAGTCACCCAGCTGGCTTCTGTGCCCAGGGAAGGAAGGAGTGGAACCCGAGGCCCCCTGTTCCTGGTCTAGCACCTTCACCGCTACATCATGCTGACTCTTACTCTCAGCTGGTGCATCCTCCAGGAATTCTGGTTGTTGAAGAATTGTTTTAGTTTATCCGTTAAAATGATATATATATGACGCTTCTCATAGTGGACACTGGTGCTTTTTCTTCAGCATATTTCCCTCTCCTTTCCATCATAAGAATGCATTAATATGCCTGTGCAGTTGTATTGCTTCTCCCTTTAGTAACTATTGTGCGTTATGAGTATGTAGTATTCTGCCGGCCAGCTGCTGGGAGAGAGTGATATTCGTATTTTGAATCTGAAGCGCTAAGTTGGCAGTGCAGGATTCTCCTTTGTGGATGTTGTGTGTCAGAGGGAGATTGCTCTACCGCTCTGGGCTTGCATCAGCACCAGGCTTCCCTGGACAGCTCCCAGAATTCTACTTTTCCAGCCTATCCCCATGACTGGCTGGGGAATTCTGGGAGTTGAAGTCCACACATCTTGAAGTTGCTGAGGTTGAGAACACTGCATTAGGGCTTCCCCTAGAGTCCCTGTTGAATTTCCCATAATATTCCACAGCAGCCTTCCCCCAAACTGTCACCCTGCACAGATATACTAAGAGTGCAGCTCCCAGAATTCCCATGCTGGGTAGGGATTCTGGGAATGCAATTCCAACATTTTTAGTGAATGCCTGGTGGAATAAAATTACCCTGTCGCAATGCAATATTGTGGGCCTAGCCTATATAAGGCTACTTAGAGGCCACCAATAGAGAAGTGTGCAATTTGCGTTCAAACCTACAACCATTTGGAGCCGTGCCTCATAGAATCATATAGTGGGAAAGGATCTTGGAACTCATGCCCACATTCCTGGTTGGCTGAAACTCTCTTTCCCGCTTTTTCAGACCCCTGCTACACCAGATACTGTCCCCAACCGTGGCAAACTCAACCTGGCACTGAAATTCATTCCAGCTGGATCAGAAGGTGAGATTTAAGGAGCCTTGCTTCGTATTAGGCCTTCTTCCTTGCCTGCCATCATTTGGGATCGGAAGGGAAATGTCCATTCCTACTACAACACCCATCACGATGACTCAGAGAACACATATCCTTAATGGACCTCAAATAGAGCCATGGAAATGAATGAATGAAACTACTATTTCAAATTGTATAACTCGGTTTTACTGGGGGGCAGGGCTTGATTTTAAACTACGTTATATAGGCAGAAATATTGTGATAAGAGGGTTCTAAGACTTACTGTAGAGGGGGGTACTCTAAATCAGGGTAGGAAAGCAAAAGAAAAAAAAATAGAATCAGAGATAATTCTTACTAATAGGTGGGGGTGGGTGAGATGCAGCTGATCCATCCCTTAAAATTCCAATATTTGGGGAGAAGGGGAAACAGTTCTATTTGGCTGGATCTGTGGTCTTTCTCCCCACTGGCTTTAAAGGGGAGGAGGCCCCTCTCCCAGTTCCAGGACAGTGCAAGAACTGGCTGATTCTGAGGCCACTTGGGGGAACAGCTTCCAGAGATGGAGCTGTGAAAACAAATCAGACAAAAACTTCTGGCACTTGAAGACCAACACATTTATTACTGCAAAGGCTTTTGCAGACTACAGTCCACTGTCACTGGCAGACATCTGTGCCAGAATAAATTTGTTTCAAGATACCTTAAAGAATAATGGTTCATTGTTTTGACTTTGGCTCCAGAAGTCATTAGTTAATCATCCATGGGCAACAGCAGCAGCCAAGGTTCTAAAATCCTGAGTAAGTGAGGCAGAAATTGGGCTGGATCTTTTGATGGTTTTGGCTAAAAGGGGTATTGAACTAGAGGTCGGTATCATGTTGGGGATGGGTGGTAGGCCTTCCAGAGTCCCCCTTCTTAACATAGCTTTATTTCAGAGCCTGGACTCCCTCCCACTGGAGAGCTCCATATGTGGGTCAAGAATGCAGAGAACCTTGTGCCTCGGTGGGGGAACACAGTAGATGCCTTTGTTCAATGGTAACTATCAGTGGTTGCAATGGGGAAAGACTTGGCTTGGCTGAGCAACCAAAGGTCAGGCTGGTTCAAGTATTACTTAGCTTGATGTATATCTGGATGTTCCTTGCCTCTCTCAGCAGGACAATCAGAATTATTCATTATTTGTCCTGTCTGTCTGTCTGTCTCTTTCCCTCCCTCCCTCGCCAGAAACCTGCAATAGATTTCTTTTCTCCTTGTTGTTCTTTCTGCATAAACTCCTTTGGCTGAAAGGGAATAAATGTATTTGAAATGCATCTACTATCTATACTTTGAAGGGTTTTAGTCTGTTATAGAGATAAAAGGTTTTGCTTGTGGTTCATGAATGTTTATTCCTTAAAAAAAGAAAGAATGGGTATTACACTGGCTATGCATGCATGACACAACTGGCCAGATTTGTTGCTTCTCCAGGGTAGACACATAGCGAGTGGCATCAGAGACCCATCGATGCCCTGACGATAGGTAGCAGCTGGTTTCTTATGGCCTCCTCGCAGCCATAAATGTTGTTTGCGGGCTAGCTGTTCTTGTTTTTCTATTTTTTTCTATATTTGGAGGGGGAGGGTTGAGAATCCATGGTGACCCAGTTAGAGTCATAGGATAGAAGTGGAGGAGGTTTACTCATCCCCACCTCCTTTCTGCCCTGTTTAACCCCCATGTGCCTGTAAGAGGGCAGATAAAAACTCTAAGATAGAAGGAATTTCTAGAGTGGCCTTATTCTGTTGCACCATTACCTGAAAGAGGGTTAACTCTCTAATAACTACTAAAGTCTTGTAGAAGAAAAAGAGCACCCAGATCATGATGCAGCCGTTAATTCTTTTTTCCCCCAGTGTCATGGACACAGAGAAAATACCCCATTCATTTGGGCCTAAATGAAACAAAAAGAAACAAACAAAACCCCAGCATATGGACACACAGGGTTCTGTCCTTGTAATCTGTTTGTGCGTATGATGGGCTGCTTGTCTTGACAGGTCTTTGCCCAGATCCAGCTACTGGTGCACTTAGATAATTTTAGACTCTAGACTCAGTGATCCAGATGCTATTCAAACACCCTTGACAGTGGATGGGCACTTCTCTTTAGATGTAATGTGTGTTGCCTCACTAATCTTGTTGTAAACCGCCCAGAGTCCCTCTGGTGAGAGGAGATGGGCGGTGGCAAATTTGATAAATAAATAAATAAAATTCCAAAACATGGATGGGCTACATGGTCTGCAAATGGAGGCCCTACTCAATCTGTTGATTGGACTCCTGGACTTATATCTTAAGTGTCTTCCCCTGAAGGCACCTCTTCATCCATGAAGATTCCTCTTATGGTTTTATAAGGTTTCCTCCACAACCTACTATCAGCTCTGGAAAGCCAGATGACTTTTTAGGCAGAAAAAGCCTGGGGAGAAAGGTTTAATCTGTCCCTGTCCCAGTCTTGATCCAGCTCATAAACCGCTCCCAACATGCAGCTGCATTTTTATTAGTTTGGATTGCAGCTAGTTTGATCCTGGTTTCTCAAAGTTCAGCCCTCCCTGAAAAAGACTACTGTAGTCGATGAACTAAATACCCCTGTAAAGGGCTCAGTTTGCACTGTACTGGTTTGAGAACAGCAAACCAGGAACTTGGAGGCTTGGCTATTATTGAAGGGACACTGGGGCCATGCCCAAGTTGGAAGAACTCTTTCCTGCCCAGTTCAGGACAAAACTTCAGAAATATCCATCTTGTCACCTTATCCTCTTCCAGCTACATCCTCCCGGATGACACCAAGTTGAGCCGCCAGAAGACCCGAATTGTGAAAAAGAGCCTCAACCCCACTTTCAATCACACTATGGTCTATGATGGCTTTGAGGCCAAGGACTTAGCAGAGGCATGTGCTGAATTCACTGTCTGGCACCATGAGACCTTCTCGAAGCAGCGCCTTGGAGGCATCCGGTTGAGTCTTGGCACAGGTGAGACACCAAAGCACTAAGAGAATGAAGGATAGATGTACAAAACCTATTGTTCTGGAAAGAGTCCTGGAGAACTTCATAATGTTCCATTCCTTCTCTGACCCATGTCACTTTGGAGTAATCTGTCAGTTTTCCAGAAATTAATTCTCCAACTTCTTCAAGATGTTCTAGAGCAGTAATCCAACCCCCAAACAGGTGTTATCTAGTACATAATGTCTGGAATACCTCAAACCACATGGTTTGGAGGATTAATTTCTGGAAAACTCCAAAATCAAGGTGACCCAAAGGGGGAACAGTAGGTTTTCCACATCCCTAAGGGGTAGTTTGTTGAATAAGAGAAGGTCTACAGCTCCTTGATGAAGAGTGAGTAGCCACTGCTGCATACACACAGCTCTCTGTTTGAGGCTGCAATTGAATGCACAGGTCCTAGGAATAATGGAGGCATTCTGTATTGTGTTCTACTAGTTCTTGTCCAGCGAATTCGTTTTAGAAATCAGACAGCCTGCCTGCAAAATACCCTGCTGTCTCTTGCTTATCATATATATCAAGGTAACCTCTGACTGGAGACTGTGTTTTTAATGCAGGGAACAGCTATGGTCTACCAGTCCCATGGATGGATTCAACAGAGGAAGAGCGCCATACTTGGGAGATGGTATTCAAGCACCCTGGTCAGTGGGTGGAAGCTACTCTTCCCGTGAGGACCAATTTGAACCCAAGGACTTCATCCTAGTCTTCGGTTCAACAACAGTAGGATGCCTCTGCTATGAGGAAGAATTAGTCCAGTGGCAACGTGATGGCGGTATATCATGGAGGCCCTCATTACAACCCCCTTGGTTTTGGGAGGTCAGCCTACCTAAGAACAACTCCTGGTGATGGAAGGAGCCATGGCCCCTGGGACAGAGACAGAATAACTGTACCGATACGTGAAATCTGCCTCCTTTTACTGACTTAAGGAGAACATAGTGTGGCTTCTAGAGAGACCTCTTGTGAAAACCTCTGCACTGGGATGACTAGATCACCCACTTTATTTTAAGGAAATAAATTGCCTTGTGGTTACCTTTGCCCATCTCCAGTATTCTCCATGTATGTTGTCATTGATTAACAGTTTCTTCTTCTTTTTTAAAAAAAAACCATTTTTATTAGACTTGGTGCACCCCACCTTCATTCTTATAGATATCCAGAGAAACTTAAACAGTCCCATTAAGTTATCCCTACTTTCCATAGGTCCCTTAAAGCATGGCTTGCGGTGTCTCTCACTACCGCACCATCCATGTCTACAGCGGCATTGCTTGTTTTGCACTAGAAACTGCAGGGTTGGATGGGAGGAGAAGAGCTGTCCAAAACTGCTGAACTGCTTTCAGTAGCCAAGATGGGGCTCCAACAGGGAACACCTAACCCTGGAGCAGCCTCTTTTGTAATAATTGTAGGGTGTCACAACATTCTTCAGTCTCTTTTTGTGACATGCAGCAAGAAGAGAAGCTGTTTTTTACTTTCTCTCAGTCCATAATGCATGTTGCTAAATTTAGCAGAAGCCTTCCATGGAAACTGCCTCTGTGAGGTTCTCCCCGAATTTATTTGCCGTGAAGATGATTTTTGGTCACTTTCCTGGGCAAAGGAAAGATGAAGAGCCAGTATCTGACCTCAATATGAGGACTGACAAGTTAGAAATTCTTTCCAGCCTTATTGCAACTGCTGGTGAGAAGGTGGGCCAGGTGGACCAGATCCTGTTGCCTTGCAAAGAAATCTGAGGCTTCCTTTCCTCTTCCTTCTCATGGTTCCTGCTGCTGGGACAGGTTTTGTCGGTGGTCTATGATGGCTTTCCAGATACGGCACACCATTCCCCCTCTGCCAAGAGAAGACAATCAATCAACTGATATCTACGGCTGTGAGGATGAACCTTTTGGTAGGTCCAAGTAACATGCCATGATCCAGAACAGAAGACAGCTTCCTATGGTCCCTCCTTATTGATATGCAACAAGCCCACAGAGGAGTAATTTGGCTTGCGAAAGTTTTTTTTTCTTTCTATTCTTACAGGATCACAAGTTCAATCCCCAGGAATTCCCCAAATAAGGGAGAAGAGAAACAACTTTCTCTTGAAATGTTGGAGATGTTCTGTTAAATATGTATTTTTTTTTTAGTGACCAGGACCAACATGGTGCCAAGGATAATACCCAGTTACTGTAGCAGCTCTAGCTGGCATCTGCATGAGGATGAGGATGATGATACTCAAACCTTGCATGCATAATAACGGTACCCAAACTTTTCAGGATTTTAAATCATTTTTTAAAAATGAAATTATTTTTGGAGTCTTGCTTCCATGCACAATTACATGCTCATGCCTGAAATGATTGCCACCATCCACCCTACCTGATGCGTGTGTATCGGAGATCATCGATTGTAGCCAACTTCAGCAAATCATTCAGGCTAAATCCATGGTGCAAGAACTGGAGAGAGGAGGGCAATTTCAATTATTTGCTTGATTTACATCCCAGGTTTCCTCCAGGCTCAAGTGTTGGATGTGGCATTTACTTTGCCCAACTGTTCCTTAAAACCACCATCTTCCACCACCTTGCCAAATAGGTTGAGTTGTGAGCAAGAGCGGATGAATGGCACAAAGCCATCTTAGCAAGCTCCACAGTTGAGTGGAATCTTGACTTCAGGTCTCCCCTGGTCTTTGTCTAACCATTATGCCACCCATCCAGGGAAACAGAACCACTGCTTCAAAATGTGGGCATCTGTACAGGCAATTTTTCTACTGCTACTTTGAGGCTAGAGTGGCCTTTTGTTTGAGAAGCCAACGTTTAACTTAGGGTGGTTGGGTTTTTTCCCCCACCAATTCCACTGAAGCAGGGGCAGATGCTGATACTACCTTCTGCTAAATCAGACCTACCGCTGCCACTGTGGCTTTGTCTGCACCATGTTTTTCTAACCACTCTGCAAGGAGGGGATCTCCAGCATCATCATCTCGCTCCCAGGAAGTTGGAGAAGGAGGGATTTCTAGGAAAGCAGATGGAAAAGAACCAAGTCAAAGCTCCTGATTGGACCAATTCTGTTCCCTAAAACCATACTCTACAAGTTCCCCACAATTCCTCGCTTCAGGTGGTCTTTTTTTTATTGTTGTTGTTCCCAAGCTGTATCCAGCTGTCCTCCTGGAGGAAACAGAGGACTGGGAGGATGGGCAGAAGAGGCAATACAGTGTCACAACTGGAAATGGAGACACGCACAAGTGTAGAAGACAAGTCTTACTTCTCTACCACAGCAAAGCTCGGTCGCTCTAGACTGCATATTGCACCAGGCCAAATATGATCCTGATTGCAGAAGAATTCAGCTGACGATCAATCTCTTGCTTCAAAGAGAAGCTTCTGGTTCTTCTGCCTTCAAGGGTGCATAATGTGAAGGATTCCAGAGCCGCATACTGTATAAACCCCCTCCCATTTGCTACCGAATTCTAATGTTAATGGTATTACAGGATAATATTAAATATATAGAGTTCCCACAACATACTTCAAGCTGGAAAGTTCAAAACTGAAGAGACACATTGGCCCAGCATGACAGGCTTGATTAATTTTAACCATGAAGGGGTTTGTGCATTGCTGTGTTATATGAACCTAGCTGAAGATGATAGATAGATGATAGACAGATGATAGACAGACAGACAGACATGATAGATATAGAGCAGTATATAAAAGTAAATCAAGTGCCACCTTTATCTTGGCCATGTTCATTTGTTGCAGCCTATAAAGGAGAATCCTGTTTTGGGGAAAGGCCATAGCAGAAGGGCAAAGCATATATTTTGCATACAAAAGGTCCACTGCATGGTAACTGTAACTTGAAAACAAGCAGATGGTTGGGGATATGGAACCCTCCTGATGCAGAATTTGTCCTGATTTAAGGCAAATTTCCAGAAACAAGCACTGTATTTGAAAATGCACAGATTCTACTTTTAGAAATCTCACAGAGTGAAGATTTCCAAGGAACAAATGGCTGCCAATTTTGCCTCTTGCAAAATTGGAATTTTGTAAATTAAGTTGATCTCCATGCAGGAGCATCTGCAAGGGGAAAAAGGGGGTCAAAGATGTCAAGACAGCAGGAATGACTATGCAATTGCAGCTCTGTAGTGCATATAAAAAAGGGGCAGGGCTTTGATCTTGTGGCCATAGCCAAATCTTGACTTTTTTGACCCCCACAGATGCCTTTGCCTCCATGCCAATCTACTTAAATGGGTTCCACATTCAGCTTTTCTTTGCACATGAATAGAACACACTGATGCAGAAATGCCACTCTCAGCCACTGATTCTCCTTTAAGCTTGCTGCTCTCTGGAACCTCACCTATTATCTTTGGCCTTCTCAGAGACCAGGTATCCTGTTCCATGTTCTTCAGGGCTTCTTGTAGGAGCCTTTGACATTCCTGCTGCTTCTCTATCAATTTCCACTGCAGCCTGCCAGAGCCAAAAAGATCACAGTGAGCTGGCCACGTTCCTAAATTTAAAAACTGATTAGTGAGTAGACTTAAACCAGGGCTTGGTTTGTACCTACTTCTAAGCCATAATGTGGCCTGATTCTTTCTGACATAGCATGATATATGAACCCCTCCAGTGAGTTTTAGTGTTATGTGCACACCACCCACCATACATTGTTCAACAAACTAGGATGTCCTGTCTTAATGTCATGTGTGGCTACAGCTTAGTGAAAAATAAGCAGGAAACAGTCATGCCCCAAGGAGCCAATGGTGGGATCCCTCTCCTGGAAAACCTGTTAAAAATATCAACAGCCCCTCTCTAAACAATGTGGTGAAACAACCCTATTTCTGAGCCCTACCCAATCCCTGCATCTCACAGCCCTTTACTTTCAATGCCCTTCTTTGCTTCAGCTTGTGCATAAACATTTCAGCCTCTGAGCCCAACAAAATGTACAAGTTGGGCACTAGGGCTTGCTATAGCGTGTGGCACATATCCATCACATCTTCAGTGTTAGGAAAAAGAAGGGGGAAAATGGGGATTTCATGAGACACTACATAGCTTCCCTAGTCCAGATTCGCAGGATGTAACTTTTATTAGCCAAACTGACAGTGGTGCAGCTGGGTTCTGTTGTCAGCCCCTACAAGCTAGACCAGATCAGGAAACTGACTCTGCAGGAAGACCTTTATTGAGATGGGTGATAGTAATAGAATCAGTGAGAGCCAGTTTGGTGTAGTGGTTGAGGCACCGGCCTAGAAACCGGGAGACCATGAGTTCTAGTCCCACCTTGGGTACAAAGCCAACTGGTGACTTTGAGCCAGTCACTTTCTCTCAGCCCTAGGAAGGAGGCAAGGGCAAACCATTTCTGAAATCTTGCCAAGAAAGCTGCAGGGACTTGTCCAGGCAGTCACGACTGACTCAAAGGCACACACATTCATCTGAGAGCCAGTTTGGTGCAGTGGTGAAGGCACCAGGCTAGACCTGGCAGATGTGAGTTCTAGTCCTGCCTTAGGCACAAAGCCAGCTGGGTGACCTTGGGCCAGTCCCTCTCTCTCAGCCCTAGGAAGCAGGCTATAGCAAACCACTTCCAAAATCTTGCCAAGACGACTGCAGGGACTTGTCCAGGCAGTCGCCAGGAGTCAACGCTGACTCAAAGGAACAAGTACACACGCACACACACAAAACAGAATCAGCCAGTCTGATTGTGCTTCTTTTCCCCTCCCTCTTACACCCCAGTGAGGAAGCAGCCTGAGTCTCTTCTTAATACTAGCTCCCTTCCAGGACTTAAGGAATGCTTCTAGCCTTTTTGTTTATGCAATGGTTCCTGGATACCTGCTTCCGGGCCATCTCCCTGACTCTCTATACCAGTAGCTAGGAGGATCCCCACCCATCCAGCCAGGCTAGTGACAGAGGCCTGAGCACACCGACTTAGGCTGACATAAACACGGTGGTGCTCCTCTCCCTAGGATCTGCTATGCTTTTAAAAAGAAAAAATGGCTGGCTGGCTGGCTGGCTGACTAAAGGTGTACTTCCTTGCCGATGCTCATATCAGATGCTCCCTTGCTTTCAAGGATCGATACTTAACTAGCTGCACCACTGCACAATGGCTTAGTGCAGCGCCTGTCCCAGCCCTCCCAGCTTCTCGGACACCATCCAGGAAGGGCTGACCTTCTCGTCTCTGCCTGCAGATGGTTGAGTTGAGTCATGAGGGGCAAATGGCTCTTGAAGGGAGGCTGGGAATCCAGCCAACTGTTGGTGTCAGTGCCAATTCCGGAACTTGGCGTATCTGTGCTGTCCTTGAGGTCGCTCTCCTCCTTTTCCAAAGACAGGGGCTGCTGAGTCAAAAGTCCCTCCTCGTCTTCTGTGCCGCTCAGGTGACCATGGCCTTCCTCCTGAAAATTCGGCGGCTTCACCTTGAGCTCTGAAAGAGCAAGTAAGACTTGTGAACAAGGCAAGAACCCAGGAAGAGGCAGTCGCTGCTAGCTGACAGGCACACAGTCATTGGAAGCCTGGGATGGATAATCTCACAAAATGGCTGTCGAGGAAGGGGGATTATGCTTCCACAAAATGGTTGCCAGGAGGGTGATAATAAGGGAGGCTGTCTCCTGCCACCTCCTCAGATGCTTTTAACCCCAAGAATTTACATTTATTTGGCCTGAATCCCCCCACCATTTTAATTCTTTTCTATATAATTCTATAGAACTTCAGCTGGGGGATGCCCTCTCAAAAATAAATTGTTGGAAATGGTGCCTGTGCTTTGCACCAAGCAGCATTCCACACACACACATTTTTTTAATTAAATGCCTCTAAAAATGAATGCATGGAGGTAGGAAATCTGGCAGATGCCAGACGAGGTGTCTGTTGACACACCAGTGCCCATAGAAATATTTTGTTTACTCCTATAATTTAGGAACAAATGAACCATCTATTCTGCCATAAGGAAAATATTTCTGGGTTAATCCAGGCATCTCCACTTCACAGGACAGAGCAGCCAGAAAAGTGGGGGTGGAATCTCCAAGATTTTTTAGATATTCTTTTTGCACATTGGCCCTAAATGCACCGTGTTCACTGGGTGGCTGGAATCATAGGAAAAAAACAGTCCTTAAGATATGCAGAAGAGGGAATTTAAGAAGATAGTTCTTCCTAGAAGAAGCCAAAATGTGCCAAACTCCTCTCCTTGCCAGACTAAGATATGTGCATCTTCTCACCCAAACTGTTTTTCTAAAAGAAAAATCCTTCAACATAACAAAATTACTCGCCTTAAGTCCCACATTCATCAACTGAAGAGCAATATTATTTTTTAAAAAATAAACAAGCAGTGTTCTACACCTTACAATTACAGGAAATGGTTGTCCTCATCAACTATCCCCCAGGAATTCCCTTTAATTCATGTGTCTCTCCTGTCAATAATGGTTTCAGCCTTACTCTAACCGACTCTCTGTTCTGCATTTAACATTGGACAAGCCTCATTTCTCTAGTTGCACACTGAGATCAGCAGTTCTCAACCTTAGCATGCTGGCTGGGGAATTCTGGGAGCCGAGGTCCACACATCTTAAAGTAGCCAAGGCTGAGAAACATTGCCTTGGGTGCTTCCGAAAGATGACGGATTTTAGACGTCTTCATTTGTGGCCAGAGCACAGATTCTTCTCTCCACTTTTCAGCTCCAATGCCTGGGCTACTCTTGTGCTTGTATTCATGACTAAGCCAACCTTCTTCCCCCTCCATTCATCCTACCTGCCAAGATGACCGTCAAGGCTGCCTGGACTGCCTGCCCCATGAGATTATCCAGGGCGAACACCCAGTGTGGCTTAATTTGAAGCTTCCGCAGCATGTGCTTTACCTAGAGAGGTGGGACAGGACAAGTGTGAGATGGATGGGGCATCCTCACTTGATGCAGCATCCGTCCGTTTCTCAGTAAAGAGGAGAGGGACTGAAGCAGCCCCATAGGGCTAGATCCCCATCTTTCACAGAGAATGAGTTCATACACTGCCCTGAATCATAGCATGGTCAATAGGAGCACAGCCACTGTGGCTTTTAAAAAAGGCGTGGTCGTTCATTTGGATTTTCTGTGAACTTAGCTAACTGAGCTTTCTTCAATAAACCATCACTAAACAAACCACAGTTCAGGGCAGTGAACTGAATCCCAGAGAGAGACCAGATCATCTGTCTTGGCTTTTTAGAAATCTTCCAGTTTTAGAAGAGATCCCAGTTGTAGCCAATATTAAGGAAGCTAAGGACTAATAATTGGCATGCTAATAAGGTACTCACTGTGTCTTGGAAGGTGAAGAGTGGAGCCTGCAACTGGCAGAAGCTCAGCCCATCGGCCTGCAAGTGAGCCTGCAGCTGGAGCAGACTGTGGGCCAGCTGTTTGCGGCTGGGAGAACGGATGTAGTTCTTGAGACAGGATACCAGCTCAGCAATGTGCTCCAACAACAGCACTCTCTGTGGAGGAGAAGAAAGACAAGGCCCACAGGGAATATATATCCAAGAATAAGAGAGCCAGTCTGGTCTAGTGGTTCAGGTGCTGGGCTAGAATCCAGGAGGCTGTGAGTTCTAGTCCCGTCTTAGGCATGAAAGCCAGCTGGGTGACCTTGGGCCAGTCCCTCTCTCTCAGCCCAACCCACCTCACAGGGTTGTTGTTGTGGGGAAAATAGGAGGAGGAAGGAGTATCAGGTCCGTTCGCCACCTTGAGTTATTTATTAAAAAAATAATAAAGGTCGGATTTAAAAAATCTTTTAAAAAAAGAGTAAAAGAAGGGAGGGAGGGAAAAAAAGGAGCTTCCGATTTCCTTTGCAGCAAATGTAAGTACAATTGTCAAATTAACTCTCACACCATGATTACAAAAAAAGCTCACTTTTTTCTGTTATCCCTTTGTTTTAATCATCAAAACCACAAGTCATAAGTGCATTTTTTTTCCGTTGCATGCAAAAAGTCTATAAGGAGTCTCCAGTCAGCCATAAATGTAGATATAGTCTTCTCTCTAATCAGGGAAGTCAATTTAGCCATCTCCGCAAGCTCCATCATCGTCACCAACCATTCTTCCATTGTGGGTAGTATCGAACTTTTCCACTTTTGAGCATATAATAGTCTCGCTAACCTTCCCTTCCTGTTCCCCTCACAGTGTGTCAGCTGAAGAAGGCAGACCAGACTAAGAAACCAATGTCATACAGGTCAGGACTACTGTTACTGTAACAGCTATAGCAACAGAAACTTGCAAGTCTGAATGTGCTTCCCCCTTTCTCACTTTTTCTTTGTGTGAACTCGAGAGGGGCTTGACATTTTCTCCAGTTACTTTCTTGGCCCAGGTCAAGCCCTGCTTATCCGGCCATTGCCTTGCTAGCAGCTCTTCCTCCCATCCTTCAAGGCCATTCCCTCTTCCCTCTACACAGTTACAAGAAAAATCTGAGGCACGGTGGTAACCATATTTCCTGCAACGTTCAGGATTCCCTGACAGACTAACAAACGATGGTAATTATGACCAAATGCAGCAACAGTGTCTTCTGACCTGCCCAGTCAATCCAGCAAAGTCAGAAACAAGTAGTAACCCACCTCCTCATCCCCATCTCTTTTCCTTGCTTAGGATTTCCAAATATCAGAATAGGACTATGGATATGGAATAACCTCTCTTTACCTCATGAGTTTTCATGCTAGTTATTTTCTAGAGAGCACAAGGTGCCTTCACCACTAGACCAGGGTTTCTCAAGCTGGCTGGGGAATTCTGGGAGTTGAAGTCCACATATCTTAAAGTTGCTAAGGTTGAGAAACCCTGCACTAGACCTTTACCCTTCCCTCCTTCCTCTGTATTCATTTGTGTTAGTTTTTATGTTCTTTGTAAAACTTCTAATAAAATTTATTTAAAGAAGGGAAGGGAAGGGAAGGGAAGGGAAGGGAAGGGAAGGGAAGGGAAGGGAAGGGAAGGGAAGGGAAGGGAAGGGAAGGGATAGCCAACCCCATCTTCCCTCTGAGCTCAGGATTTCATAGCACAGTACTTCACCTGTCCACCTTCAAGCCACATCTCCACGACCCAAGTAGGTCTTACCTCTTCTTGGGCCTCATGTATGGCTGCTGCAATGTTTGGCAGCTCCTCCGTCAGGACCTTGTGCAAGGTAGCTCTCCTCTCGCTGTCTTTCTTTAGCAAGAACAAGCAGCTGCCCTCCTCGTGGGAGGAAGCAGAGAGGTTGAGATCGACATTGGTCAGTCCTTCAGGAGTCCTGTGTACATATGTCGGAGGAGTTGGATTCAGGCATAACAATGGCTGGCTGACAGTGATTTACTCCACCCACTACCCCTCAAAAAAGCACAATGGGTGACATCTGGTTGGGAAACTCTCCGTTTAATAGCAACCTTCCTGTACATGACAAAGTGAGGAGAAGCGAATGCGGGTAAGGCAATCAGTGTCTTGTGGATGATCGCAAAAATCATAACAGTATGACCAATTTGACAAAGGACATCAGGTCATATATATATATTCTCTCCAAAAAAGCAGTATTGGAGATTCCCTGTGCTTGTGAGGAGTGGTTGGCACTAGGTGGCAGTCCAACCCTTTCTTACTTTCCCTGACCGTAATCCATTCTGGGCAGATCAGTGCAGCTCTAGAAGCAAAACCAACCAATAATTTAGATTGGCCATGCTCAGCTCTTCTTTGTTTGTGGACACTACTGTCAAAAAAGAAAAAGAAGAAATCCTTCCTCTCTCTCTCTCTCCCTCCTTCAAAAGTAATTTGTAATGGTAACCTTTTTCAAAAAAACCTTCAGCATTGTGTGTTACCTTAGATAGTTGGTCTCCTGGTTCACTTCGCTGGAGCTCCGGGCTAGAATGATGCTTTCCACTTGTGCTTTCAAGGGCTGCAAGGAAGAAGAACGACTCCTGGGTTCTGCAAAGCCTTCTGATGAAGTGGACCTTTGGGGCTTGTTGGGCACTGACAGATCGTCTGAACAAAGGAGAGAAAAGGAGGCAGGTAGCCGAGAAGAGAAGCCGTGTCAAACTATCAGGAATCTCAGCCTGGGTTTGCCTCTCCCCTCACCTGGTACTGCTGGGCTCCTGCATTTCTTCCTGTTCTTCAAAAAGGGTTCCTGAAGCAAGGCAGCAGCAGTTGCCCGCTTGTCTGGATTGGCTTCAAAACATTGCAGAATAAAATCCTTGGCTTCATCAGACATGGAACTGGGCACCTCAGGATGGATCTTGAACATGCCCACCTGAAGAAAAGAAACTGACTAGAATAGTACACAGTCCTTTAACCAGAACACCCACCATGAGGTATCTAGAGCAGTGTTTCTCAACCTTAGCAACTTTAAGATGTGTGGACTTCAACTCCCAGAATTCTCCAGCCAGCATGTTGAAATCCACACGTCTTAAAGTTGCCAAGTTTGACAAACACGGGTGTAGGTGATACTGAGCCGGATGGTCCAAGAACTTGGCTCAGTCTATATCACAGTGTTTCTCAACCTTGGCAACTTCAAGATTTGTGGACTCCAACTCCCAGAATTCCCCAGCCAGCATGCTTCTGGGAGTTGAAGTCCATACATCTTCAATTTGCTACGGTTGAGAAACACTGATCTGAAGATTTGCCATCTTTCTTTAGTTCATAGGAGAACAGGAAGTAGAATTCTTTGCCTGCTTCGGCTGGAGATGGTGGAGACTAAACCCAACAGCTTCCAGAGCCAAAGCAGATGCTCTTCAAGTCAGAGACCTTCACCCAAGAGCAGTGGCAACCTTGCCTTGGCAGCAGCCCTAGTGATGGGCTGGAAAAAGCAGCCAGCCATTGAAAGAGACTTGTGCCAGCTGCAGAGGATTCAGGGACACGGTCCAAAAGCCACCCTATTGTCCCGTCACCCACGCTCAGCTGGAAGAACGAACTTTGTTTTATTTACTGACTTGCAGGAAAGGTGGAATTCAGGAAAGTGCATGAATGTTTAGAATAATTATCACTAATTATATAATTATTTCTGGCTTCTTCTTTGGTCATAGAATTCCAGACAAGGTGCATCATCATACCCTCCCATTTTCCTTGACTTCACCAGTCTGGGGGGTGGGGGGTTCATGGGTTGTCATATGGTGGATTTTAATTTTATAAGCCTACCGGAGTCAGTATGTGTGAATTGGGCGGCCATATAAATTTGTTTAATTAACAGAGAGAGAGAGATGATAGATAGGCTGGACTAAGAGGTAGTATGACTGGCTGGCTGGCAGACACTCTGAAATTTGAGGCTGAGTAGGGATCTGAAGCTGGGCACAGTTTGGTCTAAAGAGTGGTCTTCATTCTTGCTCTCTTGCAGACCCTAATGCACTGGTTAAAGGAAGGAATCTGCTGTGTCTGGTCTCAGATACTGTCCAAGACTGACTGCCTATCCCTGCCCATCCTTTTTCTTATATTCCCACACATGCCAATCTTGACAAAGAGACCCAAAACAAGTCCAGTCAAGAGTGTTGGTTGACCCCTTTGCTGACCATCTGCATTAATCTGAGGGACCCATGAAGACTTCTCATTGCCTGCCCAGCCTCACCTTGAACATTGCAGCCTGTGGGCTGCCCAGCTCAAAGAAAGGAGGCCTGCCCGTAGCCATCTCAATGATCGTGCAGCCCAGAGACCAGATGTCGGCAGGCTTGCCATAACCTCGGGGCCCCTGATCAATGATCTCTGGAGCCATGTACTGCAGGGTACCTATGGGAGGAAAGTCAGGGGAGACAAGAGTGAGCACATAACAGCCACACACTTGCCAGCAGCGGTGCAAGTAGACAATATTGGACTCTCTTTAGATGGTGTTGTGTATGATTGCATTTCTTTCCAATTTTGGTAAGCTAGCTAGCTGTTAGCAGCTAGGAGCAGCTTCTGCTCATTCTACTGAGTGAGACCCTGGAAATCTGCTTGCTGGTTGCAATGGTTCTTGCCCTGGGGCAGCTCATAAATCTACCCAAGGCTGATTTCTCTTTTTGCAAGCTCCCAATTATTGATTGCCCAAACCACTCTGACACGCTGATCTGAACTTAATTATTTTACCCTGTTCTTCTCTCTTCTATTATTACTGATCTTCCTAGCTGTTCCTCCTCATCTGCTTGGTGAGCTGAAAACAACTGCCAGGGTTTTTTAAATGCAAAATTTGATCCCACAAAGATTAGCAACTTCAGAATACAGCAGAGGCATCTGCAGATAGTTTGGTTCTAATCTGTATCTTCAAAGATTAAGACAAACGTTATCTGATCTTAGGCTTATTGATTGCTGGCATTTTTAATATTGTTCTGCAGCTGCTTATATTGCTCCCTCTAATAGTGAATTCATCTGGCAGGTGCTGAGAGAAATGGAACTAAATGGGGCCATTGACAAACAAGAGGCTGCTGTCAGCAACCCAGGGAAATTAAAATGTTTGCAAAGCAAATACAATTCATATGAAATGCTGAATGGCAGTTGAAATAAAAACTGTGTGCAAGTGTGGACATGCATATTCACAAGAAATATGCATGTGGGGGGGGTTATGCACATGAGTGTTCTTGGGTAAACTCCAATGCAGTTGGAGATGGCGTACAAATTGCTAATAACTTGCACTTGCATAAGAGGAATTAAAATGTTCATTCACAGACCCAAATCTCTTACCTGTGAACGTCTCAGTGCTTGGGCGGATCCCAGCCAGCCTTTTGGAAGTGCCAAAGTCTGAAATTTTTAATACTCCACTGTATGTGTTGATCAAGACGTTATCTCCCTGTCAATCGCAGAAATTGTTGCTTTAGAGAACCAGAAGGTGTCCGAGATCTCCAGAGCAGAAAACATGGAGCAGACCAAACCATCTGCAATGTAGGGAAGTTCTCACCTTGATGTCTCGGTGGATAATCTGGTTATCGTGGAGGTAACGTAAACCCTCTAGGATCTGCTTAGTGTAGAACACAATGGTTGGTTCGTTGTCCTTCAGTGGCCCCCACATCGAACGCAAAAGAGAAGAGAGGCTTCCTATATGGAGTGATGGGGGGAGAGGAAGAACCGTGGGAAATCACAGAGACTACTTTCCACCAGAAATAAACCTTTGAGAACTAATTGCCCAGAGACCACTGTCTGCACAGATGATGTGACTTTTGGTGGCTGGGGAAGCATCCTCAGTATGCCACAGGGAAAGGAACAAGGTTACAAAATGAGGGGGGAAATGTCACACAGGCGGAGCCAGAGTTTTCTGTTAGGTTTTGGGGGAACTGGGTAAAACAGTCTGAGTTTGACATGTTTGGCATTTCTCTTAAGAGTTTGGGGATTTTTCTTCATTTTATAACCCACGTTAAATACAAGTTAGGGTCTATCCTTCCACGTCCATGTGTTTCCCATGGCAAAATAGCAAGAAAATGTACCACTTGCTTTGGTAATTAGATCTGGAAGGGGTTCCAGGAGGCAGAACGAAGAACTCAAGATGCTTACCCAGAGAGTGACAATAAGCATTTACTTTCTGATCCTTAGCATAATTGATCCATGCATGCTGTCTTCCTAAGGGCCCTCATTTCAATACTCACAGTAAGAAAGTGAAAGATGATTGGTTTGCATTTGAACATGCATTTCCTGAAAGCTAATTTCCCAAACAGGGATGTGAATCAGAGCTCAGTTTATATACCTGCTTTAACACATTCCCAAATTTTGCAGTGCAATTCACAGCTCAGAAAGGTGTATACGAAAACATGAAGGAAAAATACAACAAATGCAAACCCATCTTGTCAGATCCAAAACAAGTGGTTTAAGAATACAAAGTGCAAAAAGGTGCATACTGGGAGAGAACTGCACACCCAAACAGGCACAGATTTACACAGACTTTTGAAAAGTGATTCACGGGGAAGAGATGCAGAAAAAAGGTGGGGAACCGAAAAACTGGGCAAAACCAAATGATGGGTTCGTACATCCTGTCTGATGAAGTCTATTTCTAGTGCAGTGACAGAAAATCGTTGGCACAAGAACTCCTTGTTCTATCACTTGTTTCTCTTTCCACACCCAACCATCCAGAAGTTTGTTTCTACGTTGCAACACATCTCACCTTTATTTAAAGAAAGATCGTGAGAGCAACTCTAAAAACCCAGAAACATCCAATAGTAGCGAGACGTAAACAGCAGAGAAATAGCCTATAAAAGGGCATTGGGAAATGGCCAAATAGAATTATCACCACAATTCTTAAGTAAAAAACATTTAGTGGAGAAAAAATAAATGGGGAATTAAGGGCAAACTAAGCTTTTCTAGGAGATGAGACTTGCCCTAGGTTAGACATCAGTAGTGAACAAAATCCTCTTTCTTGTCCCCAAGAGCTGTGTTTCTACTGTCAACAGGAAATGAGGCAGCCTATGAAATTAAATACAGCTCTCAAACTAGTTTATATGGGGGGAGGTGATTCCCAAGATACCCAGCCCCACCCGTGTCACTGCGTTAAGAAGCAAACTGGTAGCTTCTGACACTGGAAGGAAATGGGCCAAGATGATCCTTGCTGCTAACTGGATATTGATCCATGCATCCATCCATGAGCCAAAGTTTCAAGAGATACTCATAAAGACTGCATTACAGTTATCCAGCCTGGAAGTGACTGGGCATGGTCAACTGAAGTCAATCTGATTTTGCTGAAAGGAAGGCATACCCATATTCAACAGGGTTTCAGAACTGCATCATCTTCCACTCACTCACCTCCAGGCACTTCCTCCATGAAGATTTTGAGGAAGCCGTTTTGACTCACAGAACCCAGATAGCGGACAATGTTCCTGTGTTTCAGGCGCTTGTGGAGGGCAATCTCCTCATGCAGAGGCTGCGAGTATCTGAGAAGTAGGTCCAGCAATGAATGAAAAACCAATGCAGACTCTTCTAAGAATAGTTCAAAAGATCTCTGCCAAGGGATGGGAGGGGAGGAGAAAGCCGCAACCTCCCAATGAATGACTTGGAAATGTCTTCTCTGCCCACATCTCCTACCTGCTGTCCCGCTCCGGGATCTCTTTAATGGCAATGCGCACTTGGTTGCTGCGGTTTCGTCCAGCATAGACCATACCATAAGTCCCTTTTCCCAGAATCACCCTGTCGCCTGCTTCGGTGTATTCATAGTCATACTGTGAAAGTGAATGCATGGAGAGAATGTAGGGGAATGCAAAGCCTACTCAGAAGATCTTTGATACACAGACAGCCCTATTACTAGTTAGAGTGAATTTTGATGCCTAAGGCAGACAGTCCAGGGGAGTGTGATAGATAGTGGATCCCAGGCCCCTTAAATTAGCTTCTTGACCTCAAATATGGTAGAGGAAGTCAGTACTCAAGGTTCAACTACCAATCCTGTTGACTTCCATAAATGGAATAGAGACAGTCACATTTTTTCTCCAAGCAACTTGTACTGTGCTGAAATCTGCTTCCCAACATCATGTTTCTATGATATTACAAAGCCTCATTCTCAGATGCTTTAGAACCATTGTTTCTTAAATATACTGTTTGCAAACAAATTGAAGCTATGGTGTATGGGAAACTGTGAGCATCCTAAACCAAGCCAAATCCAAAAATGCCAAACAATTCCTGGAAGCCTGGCACTCAGACAAAGCAACCATCAACAGACACATAGAGGTAAACAACATCTACATACCATTCAAAAGGGACAACAGAAAAGCCAGAAGACCAGTACACTCCTTTGCCAGCAATCAACACCCAGATATGCAAAAATCAACACTAGGATTAACACCAGATGAACCATCAAACAGCACAATACACCCTAATCAAGGAACTATTAACTCAGGCAATCAACCAAGCAGCAAACAACAGCCCAATCAAAGAACTCCCAAGGAGAGAACAACACCCCTACCAACACAAGCAGGGCAAGCCACGGTATATAAACTGAGAGCAAGGCCCACTCCCTCTTCGTACTGAAGATGTTGCCTAGTTTGGCAATGAAACGTCTGCAAGAAAACAACAAGGCTCAGAGAGCACCAGGGACTCCACAGTTCAACCCTGAGCTACAAATATTCGCTTCGATTGGAAGCATAGGAAGCCAAGAAGGCTGAGGACTAGTGTAGGAAATGTAAGCAATAAATACACTCACTCATACTGTATACCTTAGCTAACTAGTTACAAAGACAAGTGCAAGAAGCTTGCATCCCATCTGGGAGAATTTCATCAGTTTTTCCCATCTGAAAAACACATTGAAAGCAATTTCTTTTCTATCATAATGCAGATGGTTGGAGAAAAGATGTACAAGCAAATTTCAGCAGAGCACTAAACAGGACATCTGCATGGCAGCTATTTTTATACTAGTCATCCCTGGAGCTGGCTAGATTTGTTGCTTGTCCTTCACTCATCGTGAAGTCCTTCCCAAGAAAACCAAGGCCTGATTCTCAGTGTCTTTCTCCCCAACTCACCTCTAGCTCCACTGGAGAGCTGCACCAATTCCCTTCTTCACCCATCTCTGCCATGAAAGAATGGGCCAGTTCACAAAACCTAGATAAAAGTGTAAGAGGAAGGAAAACCTCAGGGAACAGTACCAGCTCATGAAAACATCTTAATGACTGATATGGTTTTAAAGCAATCTGAGTGTCTGAAAAGCTTAGAGAAGTCCATCCCAACTTCTCCAGCGGTGCTGGACAACAGCTGTCATTGTCCTCTATCAGCAACTTAATCGCTTATGGTGGTTAAAAGTGTGGAAGTTGTAGCCAACACATTAAGAGGGACATAGGTTGGGGAAGATGCCTTAAAAGAGGGAATCTGTGGTCCTCCAGATACCTTGGACTTTAATTTCCATCGATTTCCAAACCACTTCTAGCTTTAAGTGCTGGCAGATAATCTGGTGGTCCAGTCTGCATGAAGCAACAACCCCTATCCTTTTTTAAAAATGTCATTAGCATCATGAGCTGCATGCTATATTTGATGGCCGTCTATTTCAGTATTTTTTTTTGTCAAATCTTTTAGTAAAAAATGCAAAAGTGCAATCCTATCTTTAAAACAGAGTTTTTCAAACTTGGCAACTTGAAGATGAGTGGACTTCAACTCCCAGAATTCCCCAGCTAGCATGCTGGCTGGAGAATTTTGGGAGTTGAAGTCCACACGTCTTCAAGCTGCCAAGGTTGAAAAACACTGCTTTAAAATCACTTACAATTCCATTGGGAATCAATGGGGAACTAACTGAGAATCTGATTTTCTTTCCGTTTACTGCCCCTGACTTTTTAAAAATGTCTTCACCTACACATTTGCAAGCCCCACAGCAACCTGAAGCTAGCTGGCATACTTTCAATGCTTACAATGAAATAATCAAAACAGTGACAATTAGATGCCAAGTTCCGTTTGGGTGGTACATTATTTACATCCTGTCTACCTCAGGATCTTCCTTCCTTAATTAGGTCCTTGAACTTTGCAATTCGTAGTCAATTCTCCTATCAGGATTTGATTTTACAGATTCATGACATACAGTTAGTCAAACTGTAGCCTCTGCAGTGCAGACACAGTTCTTCCTCCCAACACACTTACCACATCCCTGTCTTTCCTTTACAAAACACGCATCGGGGAGGGAACAGGTGGCAAATGGAAAAGGTATGTATATTTCCATGGTGACCATCTCTGTGACTTTACAACTATGCAACCCTCTTGAAATTGTTATCTGTGAAGGAGGTCGCCCGATGGGCACTGGTCCTGCTCATAACAATTTAAAAAAAGGGAACCCTTTCCTTCTCTTTCTTGGGGTCTTGGCTTCTGTTAGCCCCCCACAACTCACCAGCTGCAGTGATTTTGGGTAGGGAAGTATAGCTGGAAATCTTCGACTGTATGCCGCACATAAAGGAAGCAGCATCGTTCGTCACACTTGGAAATACTGGCGCAAAAGAGAAAGAGAGAGAGGAGAAAAGAATTCAGCCTGGCACACAGAAAACAGGCTCTTTAAGGAGAAGAAGGCTAGCTCCTCAGGGGGAGAACTTCCATATGGCAGGAAGATCCATCCCCTCTTCTCACCAGGAAAAAGCCAGGAACTTGACATATCCTTTCCAGATCCCATATTGTCTGTGCTAGCTTCAAAAGCTTCCTGATCAGATGCTACCTTTCTAGGTGCAGGGATATAAGCTGTTGATTTACTTTGCATGAACATGTTTTCTTAAAAAGATTCCCAAGCGATGGAGAAACTCTGGACCTGAAACTGAATAATCCCTGCAAGGCACATGATGGAACAAGATGGACCCAAACCCCTCTCTCTGTATCTGCTCTTCTTGGCTTTATTTCTTTTCCCCCAGAATTCTTTACATATACTAAATTAAGTTTAAAAAGCTGACATTCTGCAAAGCAAAGTGGCAGTTTATAGCAGAGTGGTGGGCAATCTGTAGCCCCCTCAGGAGGGTCCTCTAATGGTTGAAGATTGAGGTCATGGTTTTTGTCCATTCTGAGGTGGGCAACAGCTGACAAGTGTAACGCAAGCCATAAAAGGTGCTTCATGCAACTTTTAAAAGAAAGAGAAGACTGTTCCTAAAACAACAACAACAACAACAAAACCCAGGAAAAACTTAAACCCCCCCCTCTGCCTTGACTTTGGATGAAGAATCAGGCATTAGCTGCGAAGTGAGGGTCACAGTTCCATTCTTGAAGGTGACTTTGCATGCAGGAAGTCCCAGGTAAAAGGATTGGGGTGTGTGTGATGGGAAATATCCCCTGGATAAGGTTCCAGACAGCTGTAGCTAGTTGCTTGGATTCAGAATTGCCATCATGGCACCCATGAGTCCTGACCCCACATCCTCTGAACCCCTAGGGCTTTCTGCTCCACCTGATTTTTCTTTTTCTTGCAATGTTTCAAACCCGTGTTTCTCAACCTGGGCAACTTTAAGATGCGCAGACTTCAACTCCCAGAATTCCCCAGCCAGCCAGAATTCTGGGAGTTGAAGTCCACGTATCTTAAAACTGCTGAGGTTGAGAAACACCGTTTTAAACACTAAAACACAATTTTAAACAATAAAAATCATGAAGAAAAAAAAAGTAGCATGGTCCATAGCAACTGTATTTCCAAGAGTGCCTCTGATTTCCAGAGGGAGTAAAGGAAACGATCTTACGATAAAGGTGTTGCAACTGACCACATTGTCTGTGGTTACCATTTTGTCCAAGTGTCCCTGATTTATTCTCAAATGTCCAAATGCGTTCACTGGTGCCGAAAGCACAGAGAATACTGTGTTAGACAGGCATTAACTCCGTTCACACAACACACTAAGCCTGGTTGCTGAATTAAATGATTTTCTGGCTTCACGCAATACAGTGAACCCTAAGTTAACCAAGTGGGTTGAGTTTCCAGAATTTGAAGTCACAAAAAGCCAATCAAGGTTAGCCCTAACCAAGCTTAGCAAGTTGTGGGAATATCACCATAAAGTTTGTAATGCATGGTTTTAAGTATGATGCATGCATAAAAAGCACAGCCCAGGAATCTGCAGTTTCTGCAGAAAGCAGAAGCCCCGCATTTAAAATGTGCTCTTTAAAAATGGCAGAAATGATTATCACCTGATTCCACGGATGGAGGATGCTTCAAAGGTCCAGGTGGAAATTCCTTCCTACAGAAGCGGAGAGAAAGACACAATAAACAAATAACCCCAGAAACAAAACTCCCAATCACTGAAAATTGTGAGTATAGGTAGTCCTCGCTTAACGACCAGAATTGGGACTGGCAACTGCATCGCTAAGTGACACGGTTGCTAAGCAAAAAAATCATGTGACCTCACTGGATGTACAACCTCACTTCTGCTGTGGTCGTTAAGCAAATCACCCGCAGTCGTTAAGCGAGACATCACGTGACCATGACTTGCAATTTTATTGCCAGCTTCTCCATTGACTCTGCTTGCCGGAAGCCAGCTGTGAAGCACACAAATGGCGATCACATGACTGCAGAACACTGACAGTCATAAACGCCTGCCAGTTGCAAAGTGCCTGAATCTTGATCACGTGACTATGGGGACACTGCAACAGTTGTAAGTGCGAAGATCAGTTATAAAGTTACTTTTTCATCACCATCGTAACTTTGAATGGTCACCATACAGGGCAGTCACTAAGTGAGGACTACCTGTATCAGGGAACAAGCAGAAAAGGAAAATGAAGTGGGACAAATATCTGAAAGCACCTCCTCCAGGGAACCGATGTGGCTTAGCGTCACTGATTTTTTGATCTCCTGGTTGCAGACAGTGAGCTGAGATGGTTGCAGCACCTTGCTCAGGTCGAGAATCAACACCTGTTAAGAAAAGCAGCAGCCATCAACTCAGATAGTTTTAAAAGGGCAGATTAAAAGAGAAGCAGATCCCTAGATTCCAGTTGCAGAAAGGAGATAAATGTGCTCCTCTGACTTCACACCTGCTTGGGGGCTTCACACATTTATTTGGTTATGGGAATGCAGGACAAGAAGGGTACCAGTCCCAACCCAGCAGGTCTCCAGAGAGACAGCATGGCCAAGTAGTAACACTAGCACTGCCTGAGGATTACTGCCACCTTTATAGCCACTTCCATGCATTACATTTTAGGGAATTCTGAAGGAAAAAAACATGTGGGGGGGGGTCCCTTCCCACAGGAACTGAAGAGTCCCCATTTCTGCAAGAGGTGGTGGGTGCCAGAAAGAGGGGAATGGGGGGAAGCCAAGCTAACAAACGATGGATTGTAAGGAAAGATAGTTACCTGGACTATCACTACAAGCAGAAGCAAAGGGAGGGAGATAGCAAAACAGAGGTCCCTGCCCAGAGGCATTTCCAGTTCAGGTTTCTACAATGTAAGCTGGGACAACAGAAAGGGGAGGAACATAGGAAGCAAAGAGAACAAGAGATGAATTGTAGCAAGAGGTAGTTACCTGGACTATAACTTATTTCCGGAGTAATGAACCTGTGGTCCTCCAGATGATGTTGGACTCCAACTACCATCAGCCCCAGCCAACAGGGCCAGTGCTCAGGGGTGATGCGTGCTGTAATCTAACATCATGCAGAGGGCCACGGCTTGCGCAACCCTGACCTAAAAGAGAGGACTAAGAATCAACACAAAGAGGCTTCTGGGAGAGAACAGCGTCCCACCGTGCCCTTGAGCTTGGCAAATGCCACCTTCTTTCCATCAAGCCCGTTCTGCAAAGCTTGCCCCGAATTTGGTTCAGCTTGAGGGAGGGAACATGAAACAGCAAAGGAAGTGGAAATTTCCTAATACCTGAAGTCAAGCTGGGTAAAGCTTTGCATCATCTGCAAAAAGTCTCTGGTTAAATCCGAGGTATCTCTGGTTAAAAAGGATCTCAAAAGAAGGGTTGTGAAAGATCTGCTTGCAATTGTTATTGTTGTTGTTTTCAGCAAGCACAAATCTCTATGCCAGGGCTTTTCAACCAGGGTTCCATGGAAGCCTAGGGTTTCGCGAGAAGTCACCAGGGGGTCCCTGGGAGGTCATGATTTATTTAAAAAATTATTTCAGGTTCAGGCAACTTCACATTCAAGAGGTAAGTTTCATTCTTTATTTTTATTTTAAGAACACTGTTTATGCATATCTACAGGCCCACCCAGGAAATGAATATAATAATTTTGTAACTTCTGGCCTCTCTTCTCTATTGTAACTTCTGGCCAAAAGGTTGAGAAAGGCCGCTCTATGTGAATATATGTATGCACTTTCCATATAACATTTATGGCATTTTTGTTGTGCAACTGTCTTTTATATTTTATTTTATTATTTTTTTGCAAACTGGTTTTTCAACCACATACATTTTTGGCAGGTTCCCCCACCACCCCATTACATGTGTTTTTGTAAATATGTTGTGTTCAGAGAATTGCAGGGCAAAAATGAGGGAGGTTAAAAGAAAAGAAAGGCAAATGCTGATTCATGGTTGAGTCTAGACCAGCCTTTCTCAACCTTTGACCCTGGAGGAACCCTTGAAATATTTTCCAGGCCTTGGGGAAGCCCTGCACATTCAGGCTCAAATCTAAGCCTCAAGTTACAAAATTATTTATTTATTTATTGTTCAAATTTTGCTACCGCCCATCTACCCCAAAGAGGGACTCTGGGCGGTATTATATAAAATTATTATATTCCTTTCATGGGTAGGCCTGTATAGATGCACTAACAGAGTTCTTAAACTGAAAATAAAGAATGAAACTTATCTCTTTAATGTGAAGTTGCCAGAATTTGAAATAATTTTTTAAATAAATCATGACCTCCCAGGGAATCCCTCATGACCTCTCACGGCACCCGAGGGTTCCATGGAACCCTGGTTGAGAAACCCTGGTCTAGACAGTACAAGTTAAGATCTGCTCATATTCAAATGTTATCCAAATCAATAGCTTTGCCATCAGTCTCAGGGGGAAAATCTGAGTTCAAGAATGGCATTGCTTAACCACTAGGATTTGCAGCCTCCTTACCAGGCAACTCTCTGTGGAGATAAAGGGCTGGCAGGACTCCATTAAAAACCCCAGCCAGAAATCAACCAGCTCTTGTTTGGGTGACCATGTGTCAGGGGCAGTGTTGAAATGATTATAGATTGTGTAAGTCTCCTTGATAGAAGTCAAGTACCTGCATCAATTATAGAGAAAGGGTGGGATAAGAAGGGGAGAAAAGAAAAGGGCCAGCAGACATTTTATTTATTTATTTGCATATGCCCAGAACAATAGACCAGTTCACCCTTCAGACAATTGTTCTCATACATAGAAAAAAAAAAAGTTCTGAGCCAAACTGTGGATTTCTTTTTTCAACCCTTTTTCAAACACTTGCCAGAAATAACTTTTGAATTATTTTTTCCCAAAAATAAAAAAAAAATCAATGCATTTGTTCCTGCCAACTGAATAAGAGTGTGGCACCAAAGGACATGTGGGAACATGCATGACCTGTTGTGGAAACTCAACCATTGTTGGAAGCCTGGTGCATAAACCAGGCCATTACATTAAGCTACATTAGTTATGTGAACCCAGCAAATGGGCTTTGTTAACATGAGTTTATGATTTATTATGTTGTGCGGATCCAGCCTTTAGGGTTCAAGAAACCCAGTTTTGCTCTAAGACTGCAAAGATGGATTTAATATCAAGAACTTAGCAGACTAGGCCATGTGGTAGCAAAGGTAGGAAAAAAGTTACACTTAGTCCAGTTCTCCAATTCAGAAAAGTCCATTCCAATTCCAGATGTAGCTTACATTGAAAAACAACCCCCAGATTGTACCTAGGAACCAGGCTTCTGATTGGATCCTTTTTTTCATGGATAAGGCAAATAGCTTATTCAGTGGCTCAGAGCACCCTTTCCACTCTGCCGCAATTTGTTTTAACCACCTTTGTTTTGGGTGAACCACAATATTTATGTTCATCACACAACACAGTAAACAAAATTGAAGCCAACCATATTACGATTTAGTGGAGCATCTGAAGTGCCCAACATGCCCTAAATGTTTACTGTAAGATTTTCTCTCTTTGGAAAATGAAAGTAGGTCATGCTTACTGATTTCAGAGTGCACCCACTCTGACTCTTGCACCCACTCTGACTCTTTTCTCCTGGTCACCTCAAGGCAGGGTTTCTCAACCAGGGTTCTGTGGAACCCTAGGGTTCCGTGAGAGGTCCCTAGGGGTTCCCTGGGAGATCACAATTTATTTAAAAAATTATTTCAAATCTGGGCAACTTCACACAAAAGAGGCCAGTTTCATTCTTTATTTTTAGTTTAAGAACACTGTTAGTGCTTATAGACAGGCCTACCCATGAAACAAATAGAATAATTTTGTAACTTGAGGCCTAGATCTGAGCCTGAATGTGCAGAGGTTCCCTGAGGCCTGAAAAATATTTCAAGGGTTCCTCCAAAGTCAAAAGGTTGAGAAAGGCTGCCTCAAGGTATTAGCGAGTCCAAAGTCCCTTTCCCCCACTGCCAGAAAATGCAAAGTCACCACTACATACCACACAGGAGCATTGAACTTGTACAGCTTCTCAGAGGCCTGGATGATTTTGTCAAAGTCCCCGGCTAAGATGCTAGCGCCCAGGTAAAAGCCTGTATCCCAGTAGTGCTGCATTTTTGCCAAACTCCCTTTGCGCCCCAAAAGACAGCTCACCTTCATCCCTGCCAGGAGAGAGAGGCAGGAAAGTTATTTCACAGGGAAGGATAGGAATTTCTCAGAAAATCCTCAGTTGGGTTCCAGCCTTTGGGCTAAACCAGCATTTCTCAACCTTATCAACTTTAAGATATGTGGACTTCAACTCCCATAATTCCCCATCTGAAAGTTGACCAGGTTGAGAAACCCTGGCCTATACAATACAACTGCACTGGATTTACAGCTGGATTTTTGTTCAGATGCATACTAACTTGATTTCTCAGGTTTAATATTGCATTTGGCACAGCCTGATTCTTAACATTAGGGATGTGCAAAGCTCACTGATTCAGAATAAACACGTCTGGAATGCTTAGAAGCACTTCTGGTTTGGTGAATTTCCTTGCATTAATTGCTAAACTGGGCCTGAAGCAGCATGAATTCTCCAGTTGGTTCCATTCCTGAATCACCAAGTTTTGCACATCCCTGCTCAAGAGTATTAGGCTAAAATGATCAATCAAGAAGAGCTGCATTGCTAAAAACCCTGACATTCTGTAGCAACTCCAGGACCAGCCATTTCACTGTACAATCAGACTTCATGGAACTTTGCAATGTAATATTCAGCCAGGCCTTTTAAGACCAGCTGCTGTACTATTTTAATTGGTTTTATTCAGGTTTTAATTGCTTAGATTTAATTTTAGATTAGGGATGTCCATGAGTGAGGAGATGTCAAAAAGTCAAGACGGCAGAAGTGACCATGCAAATGAAGCTCCACCCTTTTTTTTACATGCACCACAAATAAAAAGGAGTGGGGCTTTGATTGTGGAGGCCTGGCTGTTATCTTGACCTTTTTGACCACTTCCTGTGGATGTCTCCATTGCAGATTACATTGACCACCTTGAGTGTCCACTGGGAAGAAAGGCAGGATATGAACTGAATAATGAAGTACAGGTAGTCCTCACTTAATGACTGCAGTTGGGACCAGCAACTCCATTGCTAAGTGACAAGGTTATTAAGTGAAACATCACATGACCAGAGTAGACTGACAATGTCAGTTCCACTGTGGTTATTAAGCGAATCATCCGCGGTCATTAAGCTCGACATCACATGATCATGACTTGCGACTTACTGCCAGCTTCTCCATTGACTTTGCTTTTTGTAAGCTGGCTGTGAAACTCACAAATGATGATTATGTGACCACGGGATGCTGCAACCATCATAAATGTGCACTGGCTGCAAAGTGCCCAAATTGCGATCACTTGACTGCTGGGACACTGTGATGGTTGTAAGTTCAAGGACCGGTCATAAATCTACTTTTTCAGTCCCACTGTAAGTTTGAACAGTCACTAAACAGGGCAGTCGGTAACCAAAGACTACCTGTACTGCACATCAAGAAATCCATAAACAAACATCCATGAAAGCTTACGCTCCAGTAAACATTGTTCAGCCTCCACTGTTTTTGCCACAAATGACTGATGTGGCAATCCTTCTGTCAAGCCTCACAAAACTTTAACTTCTTTCCTCTCTGCCCAAGTTTGTTCAATAAGTTACAAAAGAGAACAATCTCATACCAATCTGCCGAAGCTGCATAGAGGTTTCAAAACTATGGCCTGCAGCGATGAGAAACACAACAGAATTAATTCCAGCATGAAGGCTTGGCTCTGTCAGAAAGGCCTCATGGTACCTGGGGAATTAAAAGCATAAGGATCAAAATCAACTTTTTCTGTGTTTTACTACATATCATCCTTGTTTTTGGCTTCCTTGAATAGATTTACATGAGTGTTTCTCAAACTTGGCAAACTCTCCATGCTGGGGAATTCTGGGAGTTGAAGTCCACACATCTTAAAGGTGCCAAGTTTAAGAAACATTGATTTACATGGATATTATACCCTTTTAGCGGGATAACCACTTATGGGACGCACAGTGCAGACACCAACCCATCTTCCTGTTTCCAGTTTGTCTCAAAAATCCATATTTTTTCCCTGATTCCTCCAAGACCCATCTTAACTATCAATTATAGCTTTTATGAACTGCAGAGGACCATGTGTTTCAAAGCTTCAAATCAATATCACCTGTGGTGCACTGCTAGGGAAAGGTGCGCATTACTCACATTAGCAAAGAAAATTAAGTCTGGGAGCTTTTATTGGTATTGTAAAACTGAATACAAAGGACTTCTCCATTGACCAGAATGATTAGCAAGAAGATCAGCTATCTTGGTTGGCTTACAAATGGATGTGCAGGCAACTCACCAAGGGACAACCCCCTGCCTTTCACAGCCCCACTGCTGCAGCTCTTAGGTAAAGGTAAAGGTTTCCCTTGGCATTAAGTCCAGTCGTGTCTGACTCTAGGGGGCGGTGCTCATCTCCGTTTCAAAGCCAAAGAGCCGGCGTTTGTCCAAAGACACTTCCGTGGTCATGTAGCCATGACTACACGGAACGCCGTTACCTCCCCACCAAAGCGGTACCTATTAATCTACTCACAGTGGCATGTTTTCGAACTGCTAGGTTGGCAGGAGCTGGGACTAGCAACGGGAGCTCACCCCGTCACGCGGATTCGAACCGCCGACCTTCCGATTGGCAAGCTCAGCGGTTTAACCTGCAGTGCCACCGCGTCCCATCTGCTGCAGCTCTTACCCCTCCCAAAAATATTAAAGGGCAAGATGGCACCCCTTCTTTCATGTACTGGCTTTCTGTATATCTAACTACAACCCTGGCAAAGGAATTAGGACCTTTCCACCTCTGAGGATATATAGGTCTGCTTGCCCTCCAAGAAAATTGAACACAAGGGTCCTCTTCTAATAAATTGCCATGGAGGGCTAGACTATCATCTGAGATAGGTGGTTCACCCTGCCTGTTGTTAAGATTGGCACCAAAATAATGAATGCCTTCCGCCATATTTGGATTGATTTCAGAATCCAGGTAAGTCCAGAGGATTCCTTTCCATTCCTCACCAAAAGAAGGCCTTGTCTCTCTTCTCGGTATCAGTGAACCCAGAGTCGATGAACATGTCTTTGTAGATGCGGCCACACATGCAATACAGGTCAGGTGCCACTCCTTCCGGCTTCTCCACCAGAGGCAGGAGAACAGAGAGAGCTTTCTCACGATCCCCAGGTTGGTTCCGCCTGCAGATATATCACGTGCTCAAGTATTTAACACTGACAAAGAACAGGTTCACTAACAGAGAGGAATACAGACAAAACAGAAAACATACCCTATGTTTACTACATGATGGGATGGGGTTGTTTTGTAGATGAGCCTCTTGTCTCCAACATCTGTGAGGACTTTCTCTGCCACAGACCTACCTCTCAACAGTGGCCAAAAGTCAGGGAGCTATTTTACTATTTGTTGTGGCTTGTTCTTTCCCAGTCTTGGCTACTGTATAATAAAGTTTGGTGGTCATGTCTTTTGTAGATTATAAGATTGAGGAAAGGGGCAGATTGGTTTTTATTATTATGTCAGCCCCTGTGGGAAAATATCCATCCATCTCCTGCTTTGAATAAAGTTAATTAGCAGGAGCTAAATTTTGAAGTATAGGAGCTTCTGCGATCTCCTGGAGCCTCTTCCCAAGAGGAATCTACAGCAATATCCTAGTTTATGTTCTAAAAACATTCTGGAACTGTGCTTTCCTTCCATCACATTATTCCTCTCACCACAGCTGTACACAAAAGGAATCCTGGTTGCCCAACAGAGTTCCAGGGCCCCTGGGCATCAGGATGATTAAAACAAGAGATCTGTCTTTATTCAGGGAAGAGTCTCACCTGTCAAGAGCAAAGGCGTAGTGGAAACAGATGTTGTGCTGCTCAGCCACATTGCAGGTTGGCAGGTCTTGGAGAGTCTCCACCAGAGTGATGATAGCATCACAGTCCTAGAGAAGATGACACTGAGGGACTATTGTCCATGATGACTTAGAGTGACAAATGTTGTAGAGACTAACAACATCTGGGGTCCCCCAAAAGCCTGGAACTATAAACAAAACCAGTTCTACCCAAGTCATATTTTATCAAGTCCTTAGTATGAAGCCAACCAAGCTCAGAAATACACTGAGGTCCATATGGTATATCAGCCATTTCATATACAGAAGACCCCCTATTCAATCCTTGATACTGTCAATAAAAAGTCTATTTAAGGTCTGCTTCCCATTAACTTTCCCATTAGGTTGTACCAGGGATGGGGAGGGTGGTGTCCTTCCACTGCTGCAGAACTACAATTCCCAAAATTCCTCACTGACAACTGTGTTGGGAATTGAAGTCCAACAACACTGGGAGCGTACCAACTGTTCCCTTCTTTCGATTAGATGAGACAAACCAAATGACTGGATATGAAGCATATTCCTATGTTCTGCAGCAAATTATTTGGATGTGACCCACTTGAGAACAGCCACCCAGAGATGAAGATTACTATACCCATAATTTGGAGCTATCTTCCCCTAAAATAGAAAACAGACCAGTCTTAGAAGGTTCTGCTTTCAGACTCTGATAGTTCAGTTATGTTGTATTAGAGGAGAATGGACTATCTGTTTCCTATAATCAATATCTCCAGTTTTTGTGTGTATACACATTTATTTGCAACCACAGGTTTTAGCAAAATCCATATAAAATTACAACAATCCATATCAGTTCCATATATCCCCTCTAATATTAACAGACTATCCGTCAACATCTGCTTTCGTTTCCTTCCTTCCTTCCTTCCTTCCTTCCTTCCTTCCTTCCTTCCTTCCTTCCTTCCTTCCTTTCCTTTCCTTTCCTTTCCTTTCCTTTCCTTCCTTCCTTTCTTCCTTTTGTTACATGATCATCTACATCAGTCAGCAGAAAACAGATTCTTTCTTCTAAACCAGACTAATTCAGATGGATTAACAAAGGCATGATGAATCTAGCTCTAGCTTGATATAATTTGCAATGTAATAAGTAATGGATCAGAACATCCACCTGTGAATTATTACAGATGCATAAACGACGTGTAGTTGGTAATTCTTTATATCTTCCATCCAAATAGGCTGTTGGCATTGTTTGAAAACGAAGTTCTGTGAAAGCTTGTCGCAGGGAATGGGATGTAAGAGACTGTAAATAATATGACATTCCTTATCCATTTTTAAAAGATCGCTACCATTTGGCCAACTTAAGCTTACATACCTGCTCTTTATCTTATCTAAAATCTTTTAAAAAATAAGTAGTCCCTCAAGAGTGCGTGATAATTTGTATCATTCAACAGTTTCTCATCTAGTGATAACTGTGAGAACAGTTTTAGACACAAATCCATCCATCTATTACTGTTAAATTGTCCATGGAGGCATTGTTTTGCCAAATAAGTGTTAGGCAAGAGGACTAGTCTCCTGTAATATAAGATCATTGCTTTCTTCATCCTTACGTTAAGTGATGGAAGCCCATTTCTAATCTCAACATTGCTGCTGATATACATGGGGGTAAGGCTAAGACTGATCTCACAGATTTATTCTGGACCACTTCTAAGTCTTCTAGTTTACTGAAACTCCAAATTGGGGCCCCATATATCAACTGTGAGATTGTTTTCCCCTGGAAGATCTTAAGCGCAGGCTGTACTAACCAGCCTACTTCTGAATAAAAGAAGTAGCAAATGGCTCTCATTGATTTCATGGCTGTTGTTCTTGCTGATGCTATATGTATATTCCATGATAGTGTTTCAGTAAACTGCATGCCCAAATACTTAAATGACCTTGCTTGTTCTATCTCCAGTTCAGTCCCAGGTTGAGCTGGGAAAAATACTGTGGTAGAAACCCTGACAAATTGCAGCCAGTCATTGTAGAGTACATAATAGTAGACAGGCCACTGATTTAATTGTATGTAAGACAACATCTTAAATTCCAGTTCCCTACAACTTCAGATTTGTCCATTCTCAGGGAGCACTCATTCCCTAGTTAGTTGTGTGGATGAGAAACAAGAAAATAAGAGATAAGCAACAAACACAGTCAGCCAGTGGTTCCTCTTGAATAATGAGGATCAACTGCCTAATCTTCTGCTTTCCTTAGTTGACACACTTTGGAAGTTCTGAATGTGTCTGTGGGGGGTTTTTTGCCGCAGAACAAAAATAGCTCTTGACGAATTAAACCAGTTCCAAAAATGAGATAGGATGAGCACATGTCTAGATTAATAAGTTCTCTATTTAAAGGGTTGCTCAATCCAAATCCAGTTTAAAGAGTCATAGCAAGGGAGAGCAATGGGCAAGAAGTAGGCACATTGGCCATCTGGGGGCAATATTCCCTTTATCTGATGCAAATCTGTGTACTTTTTTGGTGACATGTTCAGTAGGGTAGGTGGCCATCCTCATAGTACATAAAACAATTAGTCTATTTAACAGACTAATTGGGAGGGGAATGTCCATTATTCCCAACTGTCCATTAAATATAAAAGTGTGTCACTTCCATCAATTTACATCATTTGCCTAATTGATGTAAATTGACACAAATGCCTTAATTTGCATCATTTGCATAAGATGTCATTATGAAACTCACTGTGGATGTTTGCATATAGCAGTCTTATCTGTTATTTGCAGGGGAGGAGGATCTGGACAAAAGTATGACCCTTTGGATCAGAAGTCTGTTAAATCAAGGGGATCTGTTAAATCAAGGCTTTGCAGTAAAAGTAGACTTATTTGAGGCAAGCTCTATCCAGGGGACCCAGTTTGTGTAGTTCTCTTGCCAAAAATATGGAAGTAATTTGCCACTGCCTTCTTCAGAGATTTTTTCTGATTTTCCAGACTAGCCTATGTTCCTAGGATTTCCTACCCAAGTCTGACCCTGCTTAGCTTTCTGAGATCATATCAAAGATATGCTGATACCTTATACACCATGCTGGTGATGTAAGAACACTTCTCCCTTTATTTAGTCCTTATGGATTTCACAAACACATCCACTTTTCCTTTTGCACTTATCCTTCTGTTTGCCCACAATACCCACTGATCTGCAGCAGCAGCTAGGTTGGCCCTGAACCATGAATCAGGGCTAGTACCCTTAAGTAGTGGGAAAACAGAGCTGCAGGAACTGGGGAGCTAGAATGGTGGAAAGTTGGTCTTTATGCTGAGAAAGCATTTTACTTGTTTTAGGAAGCCCCAAGTTTCAACCACAATATGGTTATTATTTTATTAGAACAAAATACCAACTTGTAAACACGTTGTTCCTTTTTTTAGTTCTGCAGAACTAGAAGAGAACTTGAATGCTTGCTTATCATCTAGACCCTGTTACTGGGTCTTAATAAAAGGACCACCCTCAAGAGTTTTCAGATATCTTCTGAATGAACATTACTACTATCAATGGCAAGGGCTGACAATCTTTGCAGATGCTAGGGCACTCCCATTTGCTGCCTAAAAAGGTTTAAAATTTGCAGAAATGAGAAAGTGCGGGATTTTGAAAGATAATTTATCTGTTGGAATTGACAGACACTGTCTAGGACTGTTGGGTACTCACAGGCCCTGTGTTGCTAACACCTGGTGCCCAGCAAAGTTAACAGCAAGAACAGGAACAGTTTGACCTTTACCACTGAACAAAATCCTCTCTGACCAGCAGCTAAAATCACTGCCAGGTAAGAGTCTGGGCCCCATAACATGTTAACCCATGTGGTTTGGGAGGGGAGGTTGTGAACAATTGTGGGGAGGATGGGAAAGCAGGAGGTGAGTCAACTGGCAAATTATCGCATAAACGGCAAGTCAACCCAGGTTGAACAACATCCAGCAAAAAGCATTTCAAAGAGACTCTGCCTTAACAAACTCCCTATACACAAGGCTAGGGAATTCTGCATTTATCCCAGGTGAGCATTAAAGAGGCCTTCCTGAAATCTGTGTAGGTCTTGCTTCCTTGGTCCTGCCAACTACATGGCACTTGACAAGTTTTGGCATGGTTAAGGAAACCATGGGTCAACGGGATGCTTGAGGCCTCCCTACGTTTCTGATGTCAGTCATGAAACAAGGAAGCAAATGAAAACGCAGCCACAAAGAACTGCTGTGTTTGGGAATGCGACAACTTTCACAGTAGCAAGGTAATACAGGTACTCTAAAGGAAGAACAAAATAGTTGAGAAAGGCAGGGCCGCAACTGGGGGGGGGGCAACCGGGGCATGTGCCCCGGGTGCCGCGCTGGTGGGGTGCCAAAATGAGCACTGGGGGGCGCCAAAATGAGTGCTGGGGGGTGCCAAAATGGGCACGGTATCCATTTTTGCCCCAGGTGACACAGACCCTCGTTGCGGCCCTGGAGAAAGGACTGCTATCATGGTGTTGTCACCAATCCTACTTGTTTTCAGTTATGTGCCAGGACATGAAGCCCAAACGGCGCCAAGAGATGAACTCACCTGAGCATCACGGTAGGAGAGAAGGAAGTTCATGACGATGTCCAGGCTCAGGCACTCCACACTGTCCAGGCGCTGCTGAATGCTAGTCAGCTCACGGCTCAGTTGTTCCCCCCGGTACATTTCACGAGCCCTCCGGATGTCCCTCCAGATCATCTCCCGGAAGTAGCCACTGGAAAAAGCAACACATATTTTGGGCTTTAAGGCTTCCACCTTGTACAGGGAGATGAGTGGGTTTGCTCAGGGTCCCTCCTCTCTCCTGTGACTCGCACATCAGACTTCAAGGGCCATGGCCAGAGGTGAGAAGAGGAAGAACAATAACTAAATTGGATCAAATTTAATTAAAGACATATTTACTTAAATGTAGGCAATATGGTTGTTTATATGCTGTTGTTTTTTAATCCATTCAATCGTGTCCAATTCTCGGAGACTGCCTGGACAAGTCCCTGCAGTTTTCTTGGCAAGATTTTTGGAAGTGGTTTGCCATTGCCTCTTTCCTAGGGTTGAGAGAAAGTGACTGGCTCAAGGTCACCCAGCTGGCTTTGTGCCTAAGGAGGGACTAGAACTCACGGTCTCCCAGTTTCTAGACTGGTGCCTTCACCACTAAACCAAATTGGCTCTCATATCAGTTCTAGGTGCTGGTAATTACCTATAAAGCTCTTCAAGGCATGGGGCCAGGTTATTTGACAGACCGCCCTTCCCCGATTAGATCTACCCATCTCATCATGTCCAGCAGAAAAGGCTTGCTACGAGTCCTGCCTATTAGAAAATGCCATCTGGCAAGGCCCAGGAAGAGAGCCTTTTCTGTTGTGGCATCCACCTTTTGAAACATTGCTCACCCAGAGATTAGACTGGTCCCAATCCTTAAAGACACAGTTTTGTCACCGAGCTTGGGGATGTGTGATTTGTTTGTTGCGTGTTTGGGTTTGGTTTTTTTTATCTTGGTTGCTGATCTTGTATGTATTATTTTTATTGTTATATGGTGTTATATAGTGATTCCAACTGCTGTTAAAGCTGCCCAGAGTCATGAATTTGAGATGGGCCACCATATAAACATAAATAAGTTCCTGTAGGTCCCTTCTCCCCATTCTTACAGAACCATATACTCTTATTATTCTGTGGATGATGATGGTGAACAGCCCCAGTTGAGGGTGGCAAAAGGAGATTCCAGTCACTCGTGCCATTTTGTTCTGCAATGTAAGAAGCTGCCGTATGCTTCCACTCAGTGGCCCAACTGACTCTAAGGCGGTACAATGACTGGCTTCCATCAGTGTCAATGATAAAGTGGCAAGATAGCACTCCTGGAATTGTGCTGCAAATCACTAGCATGGACAGATTGTTGTGATTAATCAAGAGCAAATTTAGCTCTTGAGCAGGGCTGTGTAATTTATTTGTTTTATTTATCATATTTTTATCACTGCCCCTCTCCCCCACATGGGGGACCCTGGGCGGTAATGGAATATGGGAAAGCTGTAAAAGTGATGGTGGGAGAATTGTGCTTTCAGACTTGCAAGACTGATGTCCATCAGGTGGACCAGACAGGAAACACAGCCAGATAAGCTAATTCTACTTTATTGTAAGGCTACATTAACAGAATCTTGCAAGTCTGAAAGTACAAATCTCCCGCCATCCCCTAGGCAGCATCTCTTCGCCTGTTTCCCAAGGTCTTTCCCATATTCCATTGCAGGCTGCTCCAGTGCAGCAACAGGATAGCCAGTGTGATGTAGTAGAGGTGTAATTAGGAGATCCAATTCTAGTCCACCCTCAGCCATGGAAGTGCCCTGGGTGATTCTGGAACAATCCCTCTCTCTCAGCCCAGTTTAACTCCCAAGGGTAGCTGTAGAGCAAAACGGGAGAAAGGAGTTGCCTTGAGCTCCTGAAGGAAAGTGGGATAGAAACATAATCAATCAATCAATCAATCAATCAATCTGCTACTTCTTTCAATGGTTAACCTACAGGATTCCTTTGGTTAACCTACTGTGACTGGGTGTGGTGAAGCCACCAATATGGTTACTTGGCCAGAGGAAGAGGCTCTCAATGGGGATATAGAGTATCTCTGCCTACCTCCTCAATTAAACTGGCACCAGCTACTGGGGCACATGGGCAGAGGAGACCGCCCTTCTCATGGACATTCTAGGTAGATGCTGTCGGTAACAGGTAGATGGAGTACAGAGGCGTTTGTCTAAAGTAGCAGGGTTTTTTTTTAATTAAGAAGGCATCCAGGGCAGAGAAACAGACTGACACTGAACTGCACGTATCAATGATGGCTCCATTCCCCGGCTGTTGCTGTGCCAACACTCCATGCTCACTTTTCCACCCACATAAGGCCTGCCATAACCATGTGTGGCCGCACTGCCCTGATTTGCTGTGACATTCTGTTCTCTTCATCAAATTATCAACAGTGCAGGTAGCAAGGCTTGCCGGGGGCACAAGAGCTTTTGGGTCTAGCCAACTCCACATTCTACAGCCCATCAACAAGAGCCCTTGCTGTTCTGAAACCGCAAGTTTGCATGTGCATGCATAGATAGATAGGGATAGATACAGATAGACGATAGTGTGTGTGCATATTATGTATGTATGTATGTATGGCTGAGTTTGCTGAGAGCCCCTAGCTACCATAGGTGTCACAGCATGGATTCTCGAGGGGGGGGCTCACCTCCTATGAGCTCACCCCTTATTTCACATCATATAGTTAACTTTTTAACTCTATTCAAACCTTTTTTTGCTCACTCCCATCTTCTTTGCCATCTACAAATACACATAAGTGTTCTGAAAAGGCAGGTTAAAGGCCTATCTTCTCTGTTCTCTTCCCAGAGTGGGCAATAAGGGGCCTGGGGGCAATTCCCAACTGCTTCCGTCTGCTGACATTCCCAAGGATAGGTATTGAGCTAGATAGTGCCATAGATACTGAAGGTAATAAATAGTCCTTAGGAATCGAAGGCGTATTTCTCAGAGTATGTCTAATCACTCTGAAAGTTTTACAGTGGTCTGCCATGACTGTCGTATTTGCAAAGTCCTGCTTCCTATCCCTGCTTAGTCAACTGAATGGGCTGAGTTCACCCATCAAGCTAATAATATAAACACACGAAATAATTAAATGGATGTTGTCTTATGTGGGAGGGTGCCTTCCCTCCCACATAAGACAACATCCATTTAATTATTATTATAATATATATATGGAAGGAGCAATTGCATTAGTGATTTGTATATGTGCTAATGGAAGGATCTATAGAAATGATGTGATCTTGGTTTGATATAGAGTAAGGGATTGATTATGGAAACTGCTGTATATTCTTATTGTTGAAAGTCGGAAGTCACCTCTGTATGTAATCTTTAAAATTCTTTTTTCTTGTGTTTCACACCTCTTCAGTTTCTTTTGTAGTTTTTTGTTTCTTTGTAGTTTTTATCTTTGTTTCAAACTTAATAAATTCATATATATATATATAAAGGCAAATCATTACACACTTAAAATAGCGCAGCCCCGCCACACAAAATCTGCCTGCCCTTGCCTGGGATATGGTTCCAGTGTTCTTGCCTCTGGAGGACACTGAGTCTGGAAAGATTCCTCTTGCTACTCAAGTCAAGCTCCTGCATTGAAGAAAAAAGGAGGAAGGGGGTATTACCTGGAGCTGACCGAAGTGCCCTCAAGCAGTTTAGCAAGTTTCCCTGTCAGTGGAGTGAAGAAGGCCTCCATGTTGAAGTTGGTCTGGTAAAGCTCACTCAAGCACATCATGGTACCGACATCACAACAGAAGACCTTCTTCTGGTTCGTCACCATATATGGGATGAAGGTATAGCTCCCATTGCTGTCCTAGAAGAGATTCAGGAGACATTGGTACAGAAACCCCATCCACCTCCTATACTTCACTTCTAAAATGACCCTTGCATTACAGTGCCTTTGTTCAATGTTTTCCAGTCATGGCAACTTCCAGGTGTGTGGACTTCAACTCCCAGTATTCTCATCAATGGCCATTCCAGCTGTGGAATTCTGGGATTTGAAGTCCAGAATTTGGGCCTTGGACATTGCCAAGGTTGGGAAACACTGCTCTTAGGGACTGAACATTTTTAAGCTTTCCTGGGAGCTCAAAACTTCATAGAGCAGTCTTTCTCAACCATGGTTGGCTGGGGAATTCTGGGAGTTGAAGTTGACACATCTTAAAGTTGCCAAGGTTGAGAAACACTGGCATAGAGGATGGAACTGGGGATGGGCAAGTCCTCTCTTCATTTTACTTTGGCCAAAACTGTCTTACAAAAGAGCTTAGTAAATTTAGGATTGATTGAAGGCTCAAACCATCCCATCCCTCACTTCCACCCTACACCAGCAGCTCCCAATTTTTCACTTTATGTGGCCCATGACTCCATCATCAGAAGTGTTTGCAGTTTTTTTTTAATTTATCTGAGTGCTGACTGAAGTCCAACTTACACATGGAAGAATTTTAAAGCACTGCTATTTCTAAGATTTTCTTAGGTCCTCCATTAACCAGGTGCCAGCTGGGGAACCTACGTGAAGCAAATTGCACTACAAATAGTAATGCAACATAAATATGAAATGCAAGAGTCCACACAAGGGACAGATTACTTGGGGCACCTAAGTTGGATTGGAAACCACTATATTTCATTCTCCTGGCTCTCTCACATTCTTTAGCTGCCCACACATTTACAGGAAATGGTGCACTTATTTTATCCCCAATTTTTGTTGTCCTGGAATTTTTGGATTGCCAGTCCTATTTGTCCCAGCCTCTAAGCTGGCATTGGGGAGGGGTCAAGATAGCGGCCATGACTATATGATCAGAGCCCCACCTCTTTTTTATGTTCAGGGCTTCAATTATGTAGCCGTCAGCACCAGCTTGACTTCTTTTGACCTCCTGCCAGACAATGGCCAATGATCAGAGGTTGTAGTAACCCTAATCCATCTGAGGAACTCCAGGCTGGAACTCTGGTTCAAAATTATGCCCAGTGGTTTGTTGGTTGGGCTGGGGCAGCAGGAAAAATAAAAACTAGAGTTGTAATTTCTTCTTTATCTATGTAGCTGACAAGGAAAAGATTCCTTACTATCAATAGTGGTCTAACAGAGGAGGAATGAAGGAGAGCAGAGGTCCTGAATTGTTCTTCAGATAGGAATAAGAATATCACTTGCTAGAACACCAGAAAACTAATGGTTTTTCCTCTCTCAGGCAGTGATATTAATGAGACTTTTCAAGCTTTACTATTGTTTTGACAAACTAATGCTGAGGAAGTCAAAGAACCAAGAAAACAATTAAGCAATGGCAGGATTTTTTTTGGACCACATTTTTAATTCATGCCTGTAATGAAAAGTTGAGTTCCAGCTGCTTGACAATCTTTGGTTAACTGTGTTTTAACCAACTGACATGGAATTCAATCAAAATTAAGCACTACAAGTTCAATAGAGTGGATTCCCAGATAACTATGCATAAGACTGAAATCATGCCCAGTCAGTTTAATGTGAGATTTGCATTAAGGGCTAGCTTTGGATGTCTGTATTTTATGATGGAATTTCTAACCAGTATTTGACAAGGAGCTTCTGTGTTTCAAAGCTTTCAAATCAACAGACCATTTTGCCCAGATCAACTTAAATGAAGAAGGCCTACAGAGCTGCCAACTTTACAAATGACAACATTTGAAATAAACAGTTTAATCCCAAGAATAGAAAATGAGCATTATATCATGAATGACAGATAATAAGCTAGACTTACTGAATTCTTCTGAAAGATCACTTCCTAGAAAAGAGAAAACCAGGAAGGCATATTAGAAAGTCGCCCATTGCAAAAAATGCTTGGAGGTAAACATTGTATAGAAGAGACAATTTCAGCAGCTGTAACCTGTTATGCAAAGCACCCTTTACTGAAGTTAATTCCTCTATCCAACAGTTACAAGGGCAGGATGCTCTTCTTCTTTAACAACTGGCTACTCTAGATGTTCACCAAACTAGAGGTATCAATAACACCTGAATAAGAAAAGGGTATCCTGATTGAGAAGGAAGGGATGCAATGACCATCATGTTAGCCTGCCTTGACCAAACCTAGCCATTTTGTTGCATTTAAACCAAAAGACCAAAAGCTTGAAGTAGCTGCATTCTTACAACATGCTGAACCCACCCACCCACCAACCACATTTTAGCCTAGCCCTTTGTGCAACCAGAGTCATGTGGTTAGTTTATGGTTCATCAAGTCACCCAAACCTAGAAAATGAAATGAGGCAGAGTTAAGGGTGGGGAAGTATGCTGTGCAATGCCCTCCAGATGTACTGGACTCCAATTCCAGTCAGCATAGCAATATTCAGAGAGTAACTGAGTTGTAGTCCACCCACATCTGGAAAGTTCAGGTTTCCAATCCTTGGTTTAGAGCAGTGTTTTTCAACCTTGACAACTTTAAGAGGTGTGGACTTCAACTACCAGAATTCCCCAGCCAGGGAATTGAAATCCACACCTCTTAAAGTTCCCAAGGTTGAAAAACACTGGTTTAGAGGAAGTTCAACTTTCATTTCCTGATTTCTTTCCCCAAATGATTTTTCCTGGAAGTGTCTGGTGCCCTTAATCTTAATAGGGAGTCATATAGTCACACCTCAACTTCTCCTTTGTGATGCAGGAGATTTAATCCAGTTTTAAGTCTGCATGTCCTGAAGGATATATTTAGCACTACGTAACACTTAGGAAATAATTAAGAAAAGATCCTTCAAAATGCTTGAGAACACTTCAACACGCCTTTTCCGAATTCTTTCCAAAGTACTGAAAAGCAGTTGTGATTATTATTCACATATGGTACAAAGGGCAGAATTTTTAATCCTGCATAGGTTATCTTGCAAAAATAACCTATTACAGCATGCATGGAGGACAGGTTCTAAAATCTAATGACGTTTTGATCAACGAATATTTTTATTTAAGAGATACAAGACTGTTTGAAATCAAACATTAGCAAAATAATCTGTACCCTAAATGTCAACTTTAAATAGCCATAGCTTGGTGATACAGGGTTCAACTAAGATTACTTATACTGGAAGCAGGCTGATAGAAATCAATAGAAACAGATTTTGTGCTGATTTACTTCAGCTTTATTAATTTAAGTAGGTCTGCCTAAGTGTAGATCTAATCAATTATTAACCACACTCAGCTAAAAATTGGTCTGCAGTAGCTCTAGAGCAGGGATGAACAACCTTTTTGCAAGCTTACCCCTCCCCTGAAGATTTCCACATGTGGGTGAATGGAATGGAATCTATCTGCATGTCTGTTTTCAAGATATAACATTGGGTTGGGGGGTGTAATTCTTTCTAATTAAAAAGGGGTGGATACAAATTTCAACAAAAGTTTATAATATTTTAGCAATTACATGTTCATCATCAGTGCACAACTGCAGTTCAAATTCTGTCTTTCTTTGCTCCATACTGTAAGTCTTTTAGTCCATTTTGGATCTTTCTGAGAACTGTAAATGGGAAAACCACTGACAACAATCTCTCTTGGTTTAATTTTAAATTCCCCTTGATGGTTTTTCAATAGTTCCCAGTTGTCTTTGTCTGCTGTTTCTCTTCTATGACATGCTTCTTGAGTTGAGATCCATAAAGGTGTTTTTGGGCACAACCTGGGTTTATATCTATTCCATATTCTCAATATGGCATGTCTAAAGGTGAAATCTGAACGACATGAAGGGACATTTTATCATGCTTGGTGGACATGTAAAAAAGCTAAAAAAAATTGGATTCAAATACATACTTTGATACAGAGGATTTTAAAGATTAATGTTCAATTGAAGCCAGAACTTTTCCTTTTAGGACCAATGGATAAACAGTTTTCTAACTGAGCCATAGAAGATTATTTCGATATATAATTACTGCAGCAAAATTATTATCTGCACAGAGACGGAAAGATTTGACACTGTACGCTATGGAGGGATGGTTGGTGAACTTGACAGATCTTGCTGAGATGGATAAACTAACTTCTTTGATTAGAGAAAAGACACTATCTACATTCATTGGTGACTGGAAACCTCTTATGGACTTTTTTGTGTAAAAATGAAAAAAATGAACTTGTGATTTATGGCTTTGATGATTAGATAGGATAGATTATAGAAAGAAGAGTATGATGAATTAACTTTAGAGAGAGAGGTTAAAATATAATTGTACTTACAACTGCTGTGAAGAATATCAGAAGCCACTGCTTTGTATTGTTTCCCTTTCTTTCCTTCCTATTTTTCCTTCCACTTTTTTCTTTCTCTTTGCTTTCTTTTTCTCTTTTCTTCTTTACTTTATATTACTTTGCATTAGTTTTTAATTCTCTTCCTTAAAAGTTCTAATAAAAACTATACATGTATATAGTTTTTAAAAAAAGCAGTGGGTACAATAAGAGATGCAGATAACATCACACCAACAAGTCCTCCGATAAGGCAGCTGCAATATTAGAGTTGCACAAAAATGTGACAACCACAGGATATTCTGGTTAGCACAAAAGGCAGCAGCAAGACAGCAGCAGCAGAGACAGCAAGCTATTCCAGCCCCCTACATCACTTCTGGGTTATCCAGTGCCTGTAAAAACATCTGCCACATTACGGTGCGTTGGGACTAGTTCGCTGAAATACTGAAAGCCGCTGCCCGTGGGTGGGGACAACACCAGGCTCCAAGAACCGAGAGTGTGACTCAGTAGAAAGCAGTTTCCTAAGTTCTTAGAATATCTATTTGTGCTCACTCCAGGCAAATGGGCTGAGAAGTCACTTGGAAAACCCCACTCTGGGACAGGAAGCCAGTATTCCCTGCCCTGCCCCGGCCTTGTTATGAAATATGTTGCATGAAGATGGGGGAAAGGTGTGCTAAAAATCACTGGTTGTAAATCCAGATAGGCATTCTTGAAAAAAGGAAGTGAATCCTCTTCCACCCCTCAGGCAGTCTTATATACGTATCCTCACTTAATGACCATAATAGGGACCAGAAAACTGGTTAAGCAGTGCAGTTGTTAAGTGAGTCACCACAGAACCAGACCCGATTTTATGACCATCTTCATGATAGTTGTTAAGCGAATCACAGGATGGTAAGTGAATCCAGCTTCCCCAATGGACATTTTTTCCAGAAACTGTGTCGTGAGTAAGGATGGCGAGCAGGGGGCTCCCATCCAGACTGTCAAGCGCATGCGTAGCACTGATGAATTGTTCAGCCATTCAAAGAGACACAGATTGGGACCGCCTTAACCCTTGGGGGTTATATGTCTGGGTTTTCCCCATGCTTCTTCAGTTTGTTAGGATTCCTGTTAAGTACTAGCAATAAATATTAGAGACCAGTTCCATGTCTCAGTGTGTTTCCTGGTTGTTAGGACAAACTGGCAAAAAAGGTAACAAATCATGGTCACGTCATCCCAGGATGCTGCAACTAGTCGTAAATGCGAGCCAGCTGCCAAGTGCTCAAATTGCGATCATGTGACTGCAGGGATGGTGCAACATTTGGCAACCATCATGTGAGTACAGGTCATAAAGCACTTTTTCTGAGGCTGTCGTAACTTTGGACCATCATTAAACGAATGGTTAAGCGAGGACTACCTGTAGCAGATTGCAGATATCTAGTTCTGCCTTTCCCCTATGATGTGTCAAGACTATAACTTCCTACTTCAAATTTATGTTAGAAATGTGGAAAACACAACATGAATCCTCACCAGAAGCTGTTAGACTGAAAATAATTTTGCAATATTTTGGAATATTTGGAGCCACATAATAAAAAACAAGCCTCACTGATCTCCCTAGATGCAGAGAAGGCCTTTGATAATTTGAAGTGGACTTTCCTGTTCCTTCAAGTTTTGGAAGATATGAATTTTGGAGATAACTTTATAAATTGGGTAAGATCAATTTACACCTCACAGAAAGCACAAATAATTGTCAAGAGATCTAACAAACTCTGTGAGGTACAAAAAAGGAATAAGACAGTGATACCCACTATCTCCTCTCTTGTTTATTTTGGTTCTTGAAATACTGAATATCAATATAAGACAAGATGAGAGGAGTGTGGGACTATAGATTAAAAAAGAAACCTAGTTAAGGGCTTTTGCAGATGACTTGGTATTGGTTCTAGAAGATCTTTTAAAGGGAACTGAAATATTAACAGGCAAATTAAAAGAATTTGATGCATTAGCAGGTTTCAAGCTTAATAAACAAAGATGAAGATGTTAACAAAAAATGTGAAAATAGAAAATCAGACAGAACTTATGAATAAAACGGGTTTTAAGATTGAGCAAAAGGTTAAATATCTGGGTATCACCTTGGCTGGGGAGTTCTGGGAATTGAAGTCCACATATCTTAATGTTGCCAAGGTTGAGAAACACTGCTCTGGAGCTTCATATACTTCAAAAATAGATGCCAGAAGTTTGATACCTGCTTCCCTCTGCTTAGCAACGGTGGGCAGATCTGAACAGCTGACTCAAACCCCTTCCCCCCACCAGCCAGGAGCCTAAGCTTCCCAGTATGGCTGAATCACCAAGAGTGCCTCCTGACAAATTAGGTAACATCATCAGTGCTTGCATGTGCAGTGCTGTCATGTTCACTGTTTCAATGTGCACTGTACATCGTAACCTTTCACATGCCATGGTGCTGACGTGCATTTCTGTTTGGGAGGGAGCTGCTGTGAAACCTTGTGCCAAGCTCTGTATCTATGTTCATTTCAATGGAATGTGTTTGGGTTATGTTCTCTGTTCAAGGACTTTTCCCGCAGACCATCAGAAGCCGTTAGGAGCACCTGGGATTGTGAGCTTGGGAAGATTCTACGGGGGGAGGGATCTCATTTGCACCGAGGGTTTTTTAGTTTGCATTTGGCGCGCTTTTTCCATTCTCAGCTTTCTTTGTGATCCTGCATACTATTCTTTAATAAATCAGATATCTTTATGAACCTGTTCATGAGTCTGATGGTGTTTTAGGATAGGCAACCAGTACAAGTGCATGATCAGTGCAGTGTATGATCAGTGCAAGCGCTGATGATGTTACCCAGTCAGGCAATGCAACGTCTGCAAGCAAATTGCCAAGCTCAGAGAGCACCAAGGACTCCACAGTTCAGCCCTGAGCTACAGATATTCTCTTCTATTGAAATTGCACGGTGACCGTACTCACGCGGAGAGCTTGCATTTCTGGAAGATCGGTGTAACAGCAAAGGAGGATATTGTTGGTCATACTGAAGCTCTCACGTACTCCCAGGTGATAGAAAAGCGAAGGCTGGCACAAGCTGTTACTCATCTCCACAACCACCACATCTGCAGAGATAGGAAAGGCAGACAAGTCATCAACCACAGAGCACCATCCAAGGTGGGCAGCCAAGGGCTGGTTATTGAGGGCATGGCCCATTGGTCTTGAGCAGCAAAAGTGCCACCTCTTGCACAAACAGAGAAGAAAGCATTCTGGCCATCAGGGACATCGTGTCCCACAAAAACATAACAATCCCCTGTATCTTAATGTCATCAAGACCACACCCTACTGCTTGTTCATTGTCCACCACGAACCCCAAGATTTTGTGCAGCTTTGCAGCTAGCACCCAAACCCACCCATCGAAATTATCAGGAGGTGAGAGATCTTTCCTGGAAAGAAGGAGAAGGGAGCTGATTGTCCTAGGGACAATGAGCTAAACAAGAGGCTGAACACTCAAAGCCACAATATGTACTTTGCAGGCAGAATTTTCCAGGATATCCCAGGAGGAATGGAGACAGAATCCAGGCTGAAATCTTGCAAAACTGCTGCTGTTCAGCACAAACAATATTGAGGTAGAGGAACTAACAGCCTTAGGGTGGCTTATACTGATTAATCACTAACTTTGCAATTTTTTTCTTGTTCCTTTTTAAGTGCATGTGCAATTGTTGGCAGGCGTTGTTTTTAACGTTCTTGAAGATTGTTCCTACGCATCTATTAGATAAGCAGATATCTGTGTTTGTGTGTGTATAAATACATGCATATGTGTGGGGAGATGACTGCAATTGTAATCTTTAAGAGGAGGACTTGTAAAACAAAGCCCCCCCCAAAAAATTGTTCCAGCACCCATTTTCTCTTTCTAACAGGAACACTCCTGTTTAATGTTCTGGCCAGGTTGTTATGCCCTTTTCCTATGGCAATCTGACCTACTTTATAAAGGAAAACCCTTTTTGAAAAGTTGTCCAGTTCAATTTAAAGATAAAAGATGCATGAGGAGGAGACTTACAATCAGATGTTGCTCATCAACCTGACCATAATCTTTCCTAGTATTGTAACTAGGGTCTACTTCATTGTGCTTTTAATCACAGCAATTATTTTACCTATAGGGATTACCATGTGTATATTTGATCTACATCTATGACCACTTTTTCCTCTTTTAGAGGGGTGCACAAAGGGTTATCTAATCCTGGGCCATGTTTCTTCTTGAATTCTTCTGAGAGGACAACTGTGGATTTGGATGAAGGCCAAGATGGCAAATCCTGTTTCCTTTTCCTTTCAGAGATCAGGCTTCTAGAGATCAAAGCAGGAGATGGCCAAAATCAATCTGGGCTCACCAACGAAGACCAAAAAATGTTACTTCCAGACGACAACAGGTGAAGCGTGACTGGTTGGAAAGCGGCTGCAAGAAAAGGAAGACTGTCTCTATTCAGGGCAACCTCCAGGCTGGAAGGAGCTCCAGGCGACTGATGCTCTACAGAGCTTCCTCTTTCTTCAATGGCCATGTTAGCACATTTGGCAAGAATGCACTAGCCGTACTCCAAATACATTTCACAAAGCTGCCACGTACACTTCCCACAATGCTCAGAGCAAGGCTGTATCAGGGACATTGCAGGAAATGAACCTGTAGGGAAGTCTAGTGAAGTAATAATGGCTGGTGCACCTGGAAGGCAAACCCTAATTAAAGGAGGAGGTCCAAGGAGGGCGTGTGCGAAGCTGGATGCCAAGTGCTGGTGTTGATTCTCTTGGATGCATTGCATGTGGTGTGGCAGTTTGACAAGTGGTTCTCCAAGTTTTAACTTGCTCAGCTTGCCAGGCAAGAACCGATTAAGAGGATGTTCACTCTCATATCCTTTGTGACTGCCCTGGTAATTACACTGTTTTCTGTCTTGGCCCCAGTGCAGACTTCATTCATTTGCATGGATTCCTCTTCTTCTACACCACGCTCCTCTTGCCTTCTTGAGAAGCTCCATTTCACACTTCCCTGCAAGGCACACTGTAAACAGTGTTTCTCAGCCTTGGCAACTTTAAGACGTGTGGACTTCAACTCCCAGAATTCCTCAGCCAGCAAGAATTCTGGGAGTTGAAGTCCACACGTCTTAAAGTTGCCAAGGTTGAGAAACACTGCAGCATATCAAATCTGATGTGGAGGATCCAGACAACAAATGCACTTTTTCCCAAATCTTTCTTGTGAATGGGTAAATCAAGGTTACCTTTCCCACACTAATGGAATTCAGATCACCAGCATTAGAAAAATAATTGCGAAAAGTTGCTTCAGAGCATATACAGGTAAAGACATAACAAGTGCCAACCACTCTTTAAAGTAGCTGCGTCTTTTATCAGGATTGTGCAATTCCCATCACTGCTGTGCAATCCAAGGAAAAGACAGAGCTGCTTTGGAGATGTGCAAACAGGTGCCACAGGCATTGAAGCACCTTTCTGGATCAGATCCAAAGCATTATGCAGCTCTAACAAGAAATGCAGACAGAAGATTCTGTCTGATGATGGAAGCCACGGGTGCTTTGCATACTTATCACCTCCAGCAATTCTTTCTGTATTGAATGGCAACCTACCAGGGAATCCTTCCACATTGGGAAGGAACTTGTCTTCCATTGTCTACCTTGCACTTAACACTAAGTCACAATATGGGTGGGTTCTGGCTTAGTAAGATCTGTAAACTCACCCATGATGGACTTGAATTATATGCAAATTAGGCCATGATGGGTTTGTTCAATAAACCATAGTTTATCATTCTTGAATTAGTGTCATGTTGTCCATATTCACACGCCGCATTAAGCCACATTATGGTTTTCTTGCATACTGTATGGATTAGCATGTATGAACTAGCCACTGTAGTTTGCAATCCATGGTTTAGAACAGGGGAAGAAAATGTAGTTGAACCAAAATTATGTTTGAACAAATGATAGCTTAATACAATGTGTGAACCTAGTCACTGACTGTTCAAGTAGTACACTGTACCAGAAGTTGGACAAACACATTTTTAACCTAGCACATTGTTGACACCTAGCTTATTTGATTAGTTTGTATCGCAGTGTGTTGGATGAGGATCCAGGAAATTGGGTGTGCTGAATAAACCATGGTTAAGTCTATGTGTTCCCTCAATGCCTGCTGTGCTGCGTCATCATGGTGGTGATGGGATGTTCCTGTGAGAGATGAGCAAAGACTATTGGGAGTACAAGAGTTGGTAAAGGGATCAGGCTAGAAACCAAGAGACTGGGAGTTCTAGTCCTGCCTTAGGCACAAAGCCATCTGGGTGACCTTAGGCCAGTCCCTCTCTCTCAGCCCTAGGAAAGAGGCAATGGCAGACCACTTCTGAAAATTCTTGCCAAGAAAACTGCAGCAACTTGTCCAGGTAGTCACCAGAAGTCAAAAATAGAAAACAAAAAATCCTGACTCGAAGGCACACACACACGAAAAGAATATATACCCCCAGCAGGGTGACCAAAGGTGGAAGGACATCTCAGCTGCCTAGGAAAGCAAGCAGACACCTATATAGGAATCTGGTGGAGGTGGATGATCAATTTAGTGACAGTGGCAAAGGTATCATTTAATACTATGTGGGATAAAGCAACAGTAAACCATTTCTACACTTTTCTATCTATATCAGTACTTCTCAACCTTGGCAGCTTGAAGATGTGTGGACTTCAACTCCCAGAATTTCCCAGCCAGCATGGCTGGTTGGGGAATTCTGGGAGTTGAAGTCCACTCATCTTCAAGTTGCCAAGGCTGAGAAGTACTGATATAGATAGTCAAAACAAAGTGACTGACAATATAGTGCCGAATGATGGCCCCTCAAGTTGTCTGGCACTCAGCATGCCATCAAGGGCTGAGAAGTACTATGGTGTTTATGACATGGCGAGATTAAAGTCTTTGGGATGTCTAGTTGCTGATGTTGCCATGCAGGAAAAGAATACAAAGCTGTGGAGCCAGAAATACAGTTGGAACATGGAATGTGAGAAGCACGAACTTGGGAAAGCTCCACACAGTGAAAGACAAAATGCATCAACTGCACATTGATATCTTAGGCATGAGTGAATTGAAATGGACTGGAATTGAATGCTTTCAGTCCAAAGATTGATTGATTGTTGATTGATCGATTATTTATTTATTTATTTATTTATTTTTCACATTTCTATCACCGCCCATCTCCCCCTAAAAGGTAGTAGTAAATTATACTGTTTACTACTCAGGACACGAAAAACAAAGAAAAAACGGCTTTGCTTTCATAGTCAGGAAGGATATAAAAAAGGATGGTATTTGGATACAATTCAGGCAGTGACTGAATAATATCAATTAAACATTGTGGACAACCCTTTAATATGACGAGTATCCAAGTTTATGCTCCAACCAGTGATGCAGAAGAAAGAGGAGGCTGAGTTTTATGGTCAGTTCAATCTGAAATTGACAGAACAGGCAGCCACTGCTGCTTGTGGTTGGAGCCTGGAATGCCAAAGTTGAAAATATAAAGTAGGAAAATGTAGTTGGACTCTATCAGATTTTTTTTTTTTGAACCTGGCAAGTTTAAGATGCGTGGACTTCAACTCCCAGAATTCTCCAACCAATTCTGAGAGTTGAAATCCACGCATCTTAAACTTGCCAGGTTCAAAAAACACTAGACTAGATGTTCTAGGAAACTAGCAGTTTGAAAACTTGCCAATGTGAGTAGATTAATAGGTACCGCTTCGGAGGGCAGGTGACGGCGTTCCGTTTAGTTATGCTGGCCACATGACCAGGGAAGTGTCTATGGACAAACGCCGGCTCTTCGGCTTTGAAACGGAGATGAGCACCGCCCCCTAGAGTCGGACACGACTGGACTTAATGTCAAGGGAAACCTTTACCTTTACCTTACCATTTATCTAATCAAACAATGACAACAAATCTGGAGAATGACAGTGGACAACAGATTGGGAGAGGTCAGTCTATATATCAATTTTTAAAAAAGGAGATTTAGCAGAGTGTGTACACTACTACACAATATCCTTAAATTCACATACTAGCAAAATGCTTAGGATCATCCAGTGCAGATTAGAACCTTATATCGGAAAGGGAGATAGCAGATGTTCAAACCAGCTTTGGAAAAGCTGGCCTCTAAGCATGCTCCATATATTACTACTTCCTCTGCATCAGCTAAAAACAGAAGGATTCTGAGAGGCACCAGCTAAGTGGAAAAGTACCTGCTTTGCACACTGAAGGTTCCAGGATTAAATCCTGCCATTTCCAATTAAAATTAAAATTAAGGTTACAGATATTGAGAAATAGCTCTTTGCCCCTGACCCCGGAAACCCACAGGGTTAGATGCGATAACAGCATTCAGTGGCTTGTTTTCTACATGATATTCATTCAATTCATTCTATCTTATTGTTAGATTACTGAAATTATGGAATAATTAGTTTAGATTTCATTAACGAAAGTCTGGAATAACATATCCTCCAGTATCAACAACAAAACAATTGCTTTATTTATTTATTTATTCATTCATTCATTCATTCATTCATTCAATTGATTAATTAATTAATTTCCTTGTGATCATATGTTGCACTTTTAGTTATTTCTATTGTCAATTTCATTTTAAATTCTGTTCACTGCCCAGAGTCACTTTGGAGGGCAGCCATATACCTTTAAATGAATGAATGAATGAATGAATGAATGAATGAATATCTAATGGAGCACTTCTTTACATGTTCATGGACTTCACAGAATCAGAGAATCATAGAGTTGGAAGGGACCTTGGAGGTCTTCTAGTCCAATCCCCTGCCCAAGGCAGGAGTCCTCATACCATCTTGGACAAATGGTTGTCCAATCTTTTCTTGAAAACCTCCAGCAATGGAGTTTGTATATTTGTATATTTTGTATATTTTGTATATTTCTATATTTTGTATATTTTCTTGAAAACCTCCAGTGATGGACTTGTATATTAATTTTCCATTAGCTCAAGGTAATTTAATAATAATTTTAAAAAGCTGCAGCAATTGCAATAGAAGGCTGAACAGTTTCTAAAAAAACAAAATTCTTGATGCAACCCGACAGCTTTTTCAGGCATCTGAAATGAACTCTCCTGCCTCTGGTCTACTTGAATGAATTTTCCCCAGACTGCTGCAACTGCAAAGTTTCTGTAAAACTCACTAAGTACACAGGAATATTCACAGAGTAACAGTAAATATTTGTTTTCCTACCTTTACTAAGCTAATTTAATTCCTATATTTGAAAAGAAAGCCCTGATTTTACTGAGCCCTAAAAGAATAGGTTCAAACTTGCAACAGCTCAGAAAATTTCAGGAAACGTTCTGGCTGGGTCTACCCAGTACATTAAGCCTGTGTTTGACCACGTTGTAAACAAAACAATGACGTTGGCACACCTTGCTGGATTCCCACGAAACGCTCAGACAAAACCAAGCCCGCCACATTATGGCTTAGCCTAACCGAGTAAACCCAGCTTTTACCCCGCATTCCTCGCAGCCCAACCAATTCTTGCTGAAGTCAGTAAACTGGCCGGGTGCACACCTCAAGCTTGTACGAAGCCAGCCATTACAATTAGTAACCTGCCGTGTCCACATTGGGAGTCGAACACATAGGATGGGTGCCAGGGTGGGGAAAACCCGGCTTATGGTTTAGGGGGTTGTATGAACCCAGATGGTGGGGCGCGGCCCCTGGCTAAATCGAAGCCCCGCCAGGCACAGCTTAGCGCAGGATCCCAACCGACCGCGCAGGTAGCGCGGCGCAAGGGACTCACCTGCGTTATAGAAACGGTCCAGCGTGTCCGTGTCCCCCAGCATCACGGTGCCAAAGGGCACCGTGGCCAGCACCGTGGCCGGGACCTCCCTGCAGGCTTCCTGCAGGCACAGGAGGGGCAGCGGTTCTTCCGAGTCCTCGGTGAAGACGTAAACCACGCTCAGGTCGCGGGACCTCCCGCCGCCCTCTCGGCTGCCCTGGCTACCCGCCGAGGAGAGCGGCTTGTTGGGGGTTAGCGCCATGGCCAGCGTGTCCTGCCAGAGGCTGCCGGCGCTGCCCATCTTGGAGTCCTCCGCCGCCATCCCGCCGCGACGCCTGGCGCCCCGGGTCCCGAGTGCGCGTCCTCAGCCTCCCGAGGGGCCCATCTCTCGGGCACGGGGCCGGACCCACGCCGGAGCCAGCGGGACTTGCTCGGCTCCCGCTCCTGCACCGGCTCGGGCTCTCTCTCCCTCTCCCTAAACGCTGTTTAGAAACTTCCCCGGGTGCGCTTGGACAACCCACGTGGCTTTCCCGAGCCCCGCCCGGGGAGGGGCGTTAGGACCCAACTCCCCAGCCCGGTGCCGAGAAGCGGGTGAGGCTGCGGCTGCTGCTGTCGGAAGCCTCCCGGGTATTTTCCCCTTCCTGTGCGCCGCCCGGGGCGAAGGGGCGGGCAAGCGGGAAAACGCCCACGAGCCGCTGGCGCAATCTGGGGCGGCCTCACTGGGGCGGCGGCGGCGGCGGCGCGTCTTTCCGCCGCCTTTCCTGTCGGCGCATAGCCACAGGGCGAGCGGCAGCGCCCCGATTGTGCAAGACCGAGGACGGGGAGCCAGCCGCGGCCGGGAGGGGCACGGCCCTGCCTCTTCTCCACCCACGGCCCCGGCTGGCAGCTCCAGCCTGGCATCGCGCGCTCCCTCGGAATTCGCTGAAGTTCCGGGATAGTTGAGCGTCGCTGCCAGAGAAGGGAGGCTGTTCGATCCCTCTTCGCAGGAAGGGGCGAAAAGGACCGAGAAGAAACCTCTGGATGGCGGCTGACTTCTAATTCTTCCAGCCACAATAGTAAACTAACTTTCCTTCCTTCCTTCCGCCCTTCCTTCCTTCCATTTTTCCTCCCGCCATCTCCCTCCCGCCCTTCCCTTTCTGCTTGCCTGCCTCCTGGCTTGCTTGCTGGCTCCCTCCCTCCTAACTTGAACTACAGGACAGATGACATTTTCTTTTTTCTCTCTCGTGGCAGCCGCCTATCCTTCATCTGCTGGGTTTTTGCAGCCACAACTGGCCGCCCTAAGTGAACTCGTGTTGAGGATTCTCGTGGTACATTTGGTTATGAATACATCAAATGCTCCAAGTTCACGCAACAACAACATGTAAGCCATCCAAAACCCCTGGAACCCACCATCCTTAAGGTTAAAACTAACCAAGTGTGAACGGAGCCACTGTGCTTATAAATGATTTGGTTAAGTGAACACAATCTTGCAGTGGCCATTTCTGTCAGTGAGTAAATTATATGCCTACTTCAGAAAGAAAATATTTGAAAGGTCAACATCCATCTGTTTTAATGTTTAATGTTTAATTCTTCACTCTGGGATGAGAATGGGAGTGAAAGTGATGACACAAGGCAGGAATGAGTGCCAGTTCTCCAGATGTTTTGGACTCCATCTCCCATCAGCAGCTGGCATCACCCTTAGATAGGGAAGAGAGGAGCTGTCAGAAGTTGTATCACTGGAGTAGTTCTAGAGTCAAAACTTGGCTCATTTAGCTCAATACACTATTATTTGCACTAGCTGGGTTCACATATTGCACTAAACAAAATCAGACCCACCGCATTATGTCTTAGCACGGCGGATGAACCTTCACCATTGAAAAGCAAAAGATCTGAGACCAGTTTTCTCACTTAAACAAGCACACTGTATAGCCAGCCAAGTGGCATTTGCCCATCAAAAAATGGATTTGCCACCACAGAAGTACTGGTGTTACAGACGTCGAAGTGGGGATTCTTGAATCATTAAGTGTCAAATGAGGATACTTCCAGATTGAGGTTTTCACAAGGCATTGAGCCCCTGCTTTGTCTTCACAGATTTTTTTAAAGCTTTTATGTGGCAAACCAGAATATGGAAGATGCCTGGGGAAAGCATAAAACAGACACATATCCAGACTACGAGATCTGTGGGTCTTCTATATTATTCTGTGAACAAGGTAATGGGATTGTCGTTATGGCCTCATCTGGAAGAATCCCAAATTGCGTGGGACAGCATCTAATCACTGTTCCCTCTAGGTCAGTGTTTCTCAACCTTGGCAAGTTTAAGATGTGTGGACTTCAACTCCCAGAATTCCCCAGCCAGCATGCTCTAGGTTCTTCAGAGAGGAAATAGGCAAAAGATATATATGATCTGAAGGGGAAATAAAAATCCCCATGAGCTTACCGGGGAAGCTAAATGTTAAAATGAACATTACTTCAAGACAGATACATATGCTGACTGATTCCTCTGTTAATATATGTTTAACGTATTTCAGGCAGATTGGTACACCCATGTCAAGCCCTACACAGCTGGGCAAGACCAAAGAAGCAAGATCCACACCAATTCCAGGAAATGCTTCCCTGGGGTAAATCCAGAATCTTGGAAAGTGCAAGCAGAATTCCCCGGCCTTGGTTATAGGGAGTTAATTAAGGTGGAATCCCTGCAGGATTTAAAATGCTTCCTCCCAAGTTTCCTACCACACGGTCTGAGTATGAAACAAGCTGACAGCAGCTTTCCCAGGTGCCCCACAATCTCTCACAGCCGAGTCCAACCAGAGTAAACCCATTTAAAACGAGGCTGGAAAAATGGCAAGTGATGCCCCATTTTCATGAGGTGAAGGGGGCCGAGGCCACAATATGTGGCTTTTGAGTTATAGCACCAACCCTGGGGGACAGCCTCCCACTGGAAGTGGGATTGGGGCCTTCATGAACGGCCTTGCAGAAAGCAGTAAAACATGAGTTTTTCCAGAGGGCCTTCGGAGGGAAATTGTTTCCATTGCATCAACAGTTTTGATTTAGTATTCAGCTTTAGTATTCTGTTGGCCTCGTCCCTGTTGAGCTTCCGGAGGTCCCTCAAGACCTGGTTATGCCAGCAGGACTGGGGACCCCAGGGGACAGGTGAACGAGTGAGGTGGCTCTGTCATTTTTAGCATCCCTTCGCCTTTTATTCTTTGTTTTAGTTGGTTTTTTTTAAAATATCTTTTAATGTATTGATTGATTGTTTTTAGCTCTTTGTACGCTGCCCAGAGTCACTTGTTTGTGCAATGGGCAGCTGTATAAATTAGGAAAGTAAGTAAGTAAGTACATAAATAAATAAATAAATGGTAGTTTTGTTATTGCTTGGGATGGGTGGAGTGGTTTTGGAATTATTACCATGGATGTTTTAATTTTTCATTGTATGTTTTTTGTTTTTGTAGGGAAGGAAGTGGCAGCAAACAGTAAGTTGCGAAGCAAGTTTTAAAGGAAGGACAAACCTCTATTTAAACCTTTATGTAAATTGCAATTGTTATTGTTAGTTTATCCTATATATTTATATTATATTATATATTATATTATATTATATTATATTATATTATATTATATTATATTATATTATATTATATTATATTGTTGTTTATTTGTTTAGTCGCTTCCGACTCTTCGTGACTTCATGGACCAGCCCACGCCAGAGCTTCCTGTCGGTCGTCAACACCCCCAGCTCCCCCAGGGACGAGTCCGTCACCTCTAGAATATAATCCATCCACCTTGCCCTTGGTCAGCCCCTCTTCCTTTTGCCCTTCCTTTTGCCCTTATATTATATTATATTATATTATATTTACATTACATTACATTACATTACATTACATTACATTACATTACATTACATTACTTATATATATAAAGATGGTGAACATACTTATCCTCCTCCCTTCCTCCTCCTCTTTTCCCCACAACAACAACCCTGTGAGGTGGGTTGGGCTGAATAAGAGGGACTGGCCCGAGGTCACCCAGCCGGCTTTCCTGCCTAAGGTGGGACTAGAACTCACAGTCTCCTGGTTTCCAGGCCAGCAGCTTCACCACTACACCATACTGGCATCATCATCATCATCATCATCGGATATATTTTTTGGAATCAAGCACAGTTCAAAAATTGTGTAACCAGTCCTCCTTTAGTCATAATTCTCCAGTATTTCCAACACTAAAGACTGCAAGGCATATTGGAAGATTTGGGACAGATATACCACTTTTATTTGTATTTGCACGATAAGCTTACACTTCGGGATAGCCTAGGCAGCTCACAATAACACCCAATAAAAACGGAATAAATATGACCAACCGAACCCCACAACACCTTATATCCCAAGCACTGCACCACAACATCCCACTAGTTTGACATTCACACTTGCATTTGCTGGGCTATTCTAATGCCACGCCTCGGTGAACAGCCAGGTCTTCACAGGCCCCCGGGAGGCTAATAGGGTGGGGCCCCTCCCAGTCTCAGTGGGGAGGCTGTTCCAAGGGTCTGGGCAGCCACGAAGAAGGTGCATCTCCAAGATCTCACCAGATGGTAGCATGTAAGGGAAGGGACCTGAGCGAGCCCACCATATCCGATCTGGTAGGACAGGCAAATACCCTCAGGGAGGGGCAAATAGAAGCCTCACATGCCTATATTCCCATTTCCTCATTGCTCTGCCCACCAGCCCCTGCCACTCAAACCGACCAACCATTCCCCCTTCTCCAAAGATTGTTAATCTCTATCAAATCATAGTTTATTCCTATGTGAACCCAGTGCCTCTTTGGGCTTGTCCATGGGTTAGGAGATGTCCTGTGAAACCAACCCTATAACAAGAGAGCATAATAAGTAAAAGGTCCTGGATTTAAATGCCAATATTCTAGATATGGCTGAAAACCTCCTGTTTTGAAATTCTGGAGAGTTGATGCCATTCATGGTTACATATCAGGTTAGATGGACCAAGGGGTTTATGTCGTCCTAACGCTATGCCTTAATGTGGTTTGCTTGTTCCTATCATCTCTCTCTCCCCCAAAACACACATGTTATGGCTGACTTAGGTACTGTAACCCACATCTAGACTACAAATATCTGGGTAGCCACTAGATGTTTCCAAAGAGGGATTTCTGTATCTCTTTTCAGCCACTAATGTCTGTCTGGAACTCAGATATGGCAGCCCCAGCTTAGCATCATGTACAAACCAGGCCAATGGATGGAACCCGCTCTCTGAACCATAAAACTCAGCAAAAATGCGCTGAGTTGGCCTTGGATGATTCACAGTCCTGAGCCTGTGCCATTACACCCCACATGGCTTGGGTTTTGGTGCCATCTGTGCGCACTACTGACGTGAGGCATTTATGTGCTGCCTTTGAATTGGGCGTGCCAGTTGGCTTACCAAATGGAGGAAGGGCGCTACGATGAAGTCAAACAAATGCCCCCCCCCCAAGAAAGCTGTAATATTTAAACCATAAATGGCCCAATTGCCGCCATAAAACAACACAAAGGAAGCATGGCCAGAAAAAGGAGAACGGATCCTTCCTTGCACATCAGCCAGCCTGTCACTTAGTGAAGAGCAGGGCAGAGTCCACATTAAGAGATTCAGATCAAGGTATGGAAAAGATTCCATGCATTTGCTTTTTTCCATGTCTTATTTTAATGAGTTGCTTTTTTAAGAAATATCATGTTTGTATGTTTTGTTTGCTGCCCAGAGTTATGCACTTACATTTTTGAAATAAATATTTTTTAAAAGCCAATATGCAAAACAAATCTATGTAGATCCCTTTGAAAATGGGTATAGGAGACTGAGGATGGGTTAAATAGGAATGTCAAGTATCCTGTGGTTAACCTGTACAATCCTACTCAGAGGGTTTACTCAGAGTTAAGACTCATTGCCGTTAGTAATAAACATAAACATGGATGCAATTTTGTCTGCTTCTCTGGCTTGTAAGCTTCTCTTTAATGTATCTTCATTTCTGTGCACTTATAGGAGGCAGGGCCTTTCCCAGATGCCCAGCCAAAGCCATACCTCTGCCCCTTTCAATCTCCAGGTGGGTAGCCACCATTCAGGCTGGAACTATAGCAATTTATATACCACCAAGCGCCAGGGACAGTAACAGCGCAGTTTTCAGTCCTACTGTCATTATTCTTGTAGATGGAAAAAGGGTGTCTGTTATAAAGAGACAGAGAGTCACCTGCAAAGTAGAAGTGTGCAGTGTGCTTATTTTGCTACAATAAATCTCCCAGCTACCACTAGTATTCAGTCTTAAGTAGCATAACAATAGCAAGTTAAACAATGAGAATGAATCTTCCACCAGATTTGGATTTTTTTAATTTTCCTCCCTTTTAAATCTGGGTGTTGGCAGCAAACATAAAATTAGCACTAGTTCCCCCCCTCCCCTGCCCACAATACTCTTTCTCAGCCCTGTTTGGAATCTCTTGTGTGCTACCCCTGGCATGATTAATATATTTAGTTTAGTTTAGCCTTACTGTGTTGTTTGAACCCTGCCAACTGTGGCTTACTCAATAAATTACAAGCCATGGCTTGATGTGATGAATAAACCAGGCCTGTTCTCCAGGAATGCAGAGACCATGGATGCTCACACGGAGAGGCAAATGCTGCATGCACCATGGCATAAATGACATTACTTACGTCATCGGATATCGTGTCTCAAGTACTAAGCTGTATCTTTTGAGCAATGGCATCACGGCCCAAGCATCTCATTTTGATGGCACTGTGGCTTGTTACAAACACTGCTAGTAGGCAATACCTACTCAGCCATCAAACAGCCTTTGTGGTCCTCTCTTCTCCAAAATACAGCTAATCCAAGATGTGTGGGCCAGAGCCACACTAAAAGCAAGCCACCTTGCATGCCACACTTACCTTAATCATAAAACTGAGGCAGGCACTCCTGCAAGTGTGGCATGCAAGGTGGCTTGCTTTTAGTGTGGCTCTGGCCCACACATCTTGGATACACCATAACCAGAATCTGAATAGCCTCATGTCCCAACAATGAAGGGCCACCAGGAGTCTATCCAATTTGTCAGGTACTCAGAGCAGTCAACCACAATTAACTTTTGGAACTCCTGGCTGCCGGATATGGTGTTGGCCTGTATCTTAGAAGGCTTTGAAAAGTCCAAATGGTGGGGGAGAAAGCTACCAGAGAACAGGCTTGCAGATTTTGCTACGAGGACCACTTGGTCCTTTTAACATACTTTTAGTTGAAGTCAGGTTTCTTACAAGCAAGAATGGAAACCCAGAGATGGAGATAACCTGCTTGACAGGAAAAAAAATCACCTTTGGAATAAACACATATAGCGTACTGACCGTTGTCTCTCACCTGCAGAACCTGACAGAAATGACCCTGGGACAAGCTGGTAGTTCTCATCTCCTTGAGCTGGAAAGACTCCTAATGAGCAAAGGATTTTTGATCATCAAAATCCACCAAGTTCACATGAAATTCATGCACTCCTGAGAATAACAAGGTGCAAATTCAGCACAACCTATAAACTCTTTTACCAAAGAGTGAATGACCTGGTATCCTTCAGGGACTTTGGACTCCAGATCCCATCAGATCCGACCAACAGGATCAACGGCAAGGGAGTGTGGGTGTTACTCTCCAAAATATCTGAAGGCACCAGGTTGTTTTGCTAGAGGGCTTAGCTTGTTTTGCTAAGGAGGTGCAATGGGTTACAAGAACAAAAAAATCCTGTTGCAGTAAATTATTACTGCACAAGGAATCAGTCAGTCCAGACAACCTGATTTTAGTGCCGGCTAAAATCCTGGGATATTGCTGTTTTGACATATCTGGAGGGCATCTGGCTGGGAAAGGCCCATTAAATTAGGGTGATGTTAAATTATTGTAAATTTTCATTTTTGCCACACACTTTCACTTTCCTTCCAAACTGTTGAACTGAACCTGTTCTAATGATAGAAACATCTACAGCTCACTTATCTTTATAAAGTTAGCTTGCAAGTATCTTTTCCCTTTCCCAAATACATTTTTCAAAGGAGGAAAAGTCTTCACAGTAAAAAAATGGGGTGACATGGTTATTCCATTTGCTTTTTGTTACTGGGGGCCCCCATGTATTTCATTCTCTGAGTCTTTTAATTTGTATTGTTTTCAGTATTTATTTGTTTGCACTGCCTCTTTGCCATTTCAGCACTATCTCGGATTAGTTCAGGCCGACATACTGTATATCTTTTTTCTTTCCTCCCTGAATACTCCAAAGCTTTTTATTTTTATTTTTTAACAAGGCATTTGGGTTGGATGTGGAAGATGGCGGCAATCTTAAAAGTGTATCTGCCTCTTACAGGTAGTCCTCGGTTAACAACTTGTTCAGTGACCATTCAAAGTTACGACAGTGCTGAATGAGTGGTGGTTATGACCAGTCTGCGAAGTTCCAGCTGTCCCAACATCCCTGCAGTCACGTGATTGTGATCTGGGCACTTGGGAACAGCTCACACGACAGTTTCGGCTTCCCACGATCACATGATCACAATTTGTGACCTTCCCTGTCAGCTGTCCACAAGCAAAGTCAATGGGGAAGCTGGCAGGGAAGGTCACAAATTGCTCGGATTAAGCCTCCCCCACTCTCACTCTCCCCCAGCCCCTCTGCACTCACGCCTTGCCTCCACTGCCACCCATGCACCCTCATACACCCTCCCTGAGTCCTGCTGTGCTTCCACCACACTTCTCCCTCGCACCCCCTTGCTCCCTCTCCCACCTGGCAGCAGCCACTTGCAAGCCGCCTGGGACTTGCAACTTCCTGCTGGCTTCCCCACTGACTTCGGCCTTTGGAAGCTGGCAGGAAGTCACGAGGTGGTCCTCGCTTAATGGCCCACAATCCTTGCTTAACAACGGCAACAGGGCCTGCACATATTGCCATCGCTAAGCAATGCAGTCATGTGAGGTCGCACTTTATAACCACATCACTTAGCGACAGAAAGTCTGGTCACAGAGGATTTTAAAGATTAATATACAATTGAGACCAGAGGTCTTTCTTTTGGGACTGATGGACAAGGAGTTGGAAAAACGTTATGGAACTTTGTTTTTATATATGGTAACTGCAGCGAGATTATTGCATGCACAAAGATGGAAAGATTCAGTACTACCCACAATGGGGGAATGCTTGGTGAAGATGATGGAACTTGCTGAGATGGCTGACTTGACTTCTTTGATTAGTGAAAAGACAATATCTATGTTTATTGCTGAATAAACAGAGACATTGTCTTTTGGAAACCCCTTATGGACTTTTTGCAGAAAATGGGGAAAAAATTAACTTATGATTTATGGCTTTGATGATTAAACAGGATTATAGAAGGAAGAGAGTTATGTTGTAACTTTAGAGAAAGCGGTAAATTTATAATTGTACTTATAACTGCTATAAAGATTGGAAGCCACTTCCTTGTATCTTTTTTCTTTCTTTTCCATCTTTCTTTTTTCCTTTCTTGCCTTTTAGCTTTCTCTTTGATTTCTTTCTGTTTTTTCTTCCTTACCTTATACTAGTTTGTATTGGTTTTTACCTTCCTTTTTAAAAGTTTTAATTTTCTGGCCCCAATTGCAGTCGTAACTCAAGGACTACCTGTATTTTAATTCCGAATGACCTGGGGTGTGTATCTGGAAAGAAAATGTTATGTACCAGAAGTCACATGGATGCGCAGCTATGATTTGGCCTCCAATAGATAAGTCCTCCCCAAGTGATACTGTGAGAGCTGCCGAAAAATATCTTAAAGAAATGAATGGGTTTAACTCAGAGCCGCATACAGTATTCTGTGCACACCCATACATTCCTCTCTCTATTCATTTTGGAATTAATTTAAAATGAACAAAACAGCCATCCCTCAAATACCAAGATAAGACAGGGAGTGCCAGTAGGATTAGAACTAGATGGGGCATTGAGAAATCAGAGGGAGATACTGCATCATACCCCCAAAGACTCCAAAGTTTGCAGAAATACAACATTTTTTAAAAAAAAGATCTGAAATATTTTTAGGATAGGACCTAATAGGACCACTGTTTTCTGGAGGAGGAGGAGGAGGAGGAGGAGGGATCTGCTGCAAAAGATCTTATTTATTCTGTTTTTTAATTATTATTAGTCCAGAAAGAACACACAGCCTTCAATGTGAGAATGAACAACTCTGCACTGTGTATTTAGCCTCCAGCAACCTAAAGCTTTCCAAAGATATTAGACCAGTGTTTCTCAACCTTGGCAACTTTAAGATGGGTGGATTTCAATGCCCAGAATTCCCCAGCCAGCCATCACTGGCTGGGGAATTCTGGGTGTTGAAGTCCACCCATCTTAAAGTTGCCAAGGTTGAGAAATACTGCATTAGATGATAACTCCCCTCATCCCCAGGTATTCCCACAGTTAGATGGAAACATGTATACCGCAGGCCCTAATATTTTGACTAGGAAGTAGGGCTGCCTCTAGGGGGAATTTCCAGATGTAATGTGGGGCCAGAGACTTGCTTTGACTTCACACGGGGAAGCTTAGCTGTAGTTCGCCTCCTGCAGGTTTAAAGAGGCACAGCAAGGCCCTGCTTATTTCTTATTGATGTCCTGCCTCTCCTGGAGGAGTTCAAGGGCAGGGGCATACATGAGGGAGTCAAAAAAGTCAAGATGATGGCCTGGCTGTTTGATTGAAGCCTCACCCTGTTTTATGTGTGTTGCATAAAAAGGGGGCAGGGCTTCAGTCCAGGCACAGTCACCATCTTGACTCTTTTGATCTCCTTGCTCAAGATAGGCATAGATAGCATTCTTCCAATTTCATCCTTCAGCAACAGTCCTGTGGGTTGGAAGAGAGCTGAAGCTAGACTGGAACCTAGGTTTCCCCAGTGTAAGACCTTACCTACTACCCCACATTGTGCCAACATTTTCTCAGGTGAGAAAATTCTCTTTCTCTCCTGTGTGATGAGGCAAATGTTCTCACTGCCAAGCCAAAAGCCTGACTGTTGACTCCAAAAGCCTTTCTTTTATTCATTCCAGGTGTGATAAAAATCTAGACTCTTCTCTTCATCTTTGAAACACCTGAGAAAGGGAATAGACTGAGACCATTGTCCTTGACTGAGATCACTCCTTGAATTAAACCATGTTTTGACCTTGATATGCTTTAGTGCCCTAGTTCACATAGAATGCGAAGCCATAAACCATGATCTGCAATAATGATGGCTGGGTTCACACATTGTGCTAAACCAAAATCAAATGAGCCATATTAATACGATGTGTGAACCCAGGCATTTACAAACCTTGTAGCTACCATCACACCAGTGGAGGCCATTTGGTTATCTTGTGGTTCAACGTACTGTGCAGATCCAGAAAATTGATTAATTCAGTAATTAGGTTAAGATGATCACAATGTTGTTTTTTCATTCAACCACCTCATTCTGGCTAGAGGCATACATGCACACAAACCTAATCCAAAGCTGGTCCAAATCATTTTGAAGCCTACATTCGAGTTCAATATCTAGGCTGTAAAAATTGGCATGACCAGAAGATAGCAGCAAAAGGATACAGAAATACCCAACTCTCTGTGACCATCTAGTGGCTGTCCAGGTTTTTGCAGCCTTACCCTACCTGTGAAGGAGCAGCATAACCAAATACAAGCCCTTTTCTGGCAATAACAAGACATTTGAAAACATTCAACAATTAATAATTTCCTATTCTTTGATGACATCACAATTCAGCTGCCTGGATTCAGTGATCTGCATTGCTTGGTAGGGCAGCAAACTGTTTGCTGAATGCTTGGTTAGAATAGAGCTTCATGGCTGTCTTAATGCTAAGTCAAGGTAGGGCTTATCACCTGGAAAGCCCATAATGGCTTGTTACCTGTGGGACTGTCTCCTCTAGGTAGAACCTGTCCACTGAACATGTGCTACTGGGGGCGGTGGAGGCCTGGGGGGTAGCCCTCTTGGTTGAGCCCTCTTCACTCTAGAACAGACTGCCTCCTGAGATCAGGACAGACCCCAACGTGATAACATTTAGGAAAACAGTAAAAACTGTGCTGTACCACAGGGCCTTTGGTCTCTTCCATAGGGCCTTTTAGATATATAGCAATATGAGGAATCAGCAGTGAGTTATGGTTGTTTTCATCTGTCTTTGGTCATTTTTATTATTGTAAACTAAGGAGTAGGGGACGTGGTGGTGCTGTGTGTTAAACCGCTGAGCTGCTGAGCTTGCCGATTGGAAGGTTGGCGGTTCGAATCCACGTGACGGGGTGAGCTCCCATTGCTAGTCCCAGCTCCTGCCAACCTAGCAGTTCGAAAACATGCAAATCTGAGTAGATTAATAGGCACCGTTTCGGCAGGCAGGTAACGGCGTTCCATGTAGTCATGCTAGCCACAAGACCACGGAAGTGTCTACGGACAAACGCCGGCTCTTTGGCTTTGAAATGGAGATGAGCACCGCCCCCTAGAGTCGGACCCGACTGGACTTAATGTCAAGGGAAACCTTAAACTAAGGAGTAGGTGACATACCATTGTATGACAGACAGACAGGCTGTAATGGTAGGTGGGAATGACCTTGGGAAACAGGAGGAACAGCTGCAGCCTAAACAACGGTCTGATATTGATATTGAACTTTGAGTTCAAAGGAGGAGGAATGGACAAAGTGTTTCAGAAGGGACCCTCCCTAGTTTTCAGGAAAGTAAAAATGTGGGATGGGAGGGGTACTTTCAGACTTGCAAGATTCTGTTAATGGAACCTGACAATAAAGGTAGAGTTAGTATTTGTTGTCGTGCCTCTTGTCTGGACTACCTCGAACAGAGACAGACAGACAGACAGACAGGGTCTATGGACCACAACAAGCTGGCATTTTTGTTCATTTCATTCAATATTAATTACTTTTAGATTGTAAATCCCTTGAGATAGGGACTTCAGACCTCTGATCTATTTTTGTTCTTATCAAGAACCATGTCCATAGACAACATGACAGCATAACACTAACAACAACAACAACAACAACAACTACCACTGTGGATGATATCAGTGACATCTATTAATTGTTGAGCTGAGGAGTCCTTCTGGTTTAAACTAAAAAAAAACAATGCAGAACATGTTAATTGCACCTGAGAGGCACAGTTTCCATCCATTCAGGACCACAGCAGGCTTTATTCTGCATTTTGAGAGTTGCACTTCAAAAGTGACCTGTGAAATGTTTCAGGAGCTTTATGGGCTTCTTTGCTTCTAATGCACCCATTTATCCCTCTGGTCGGAGGAGATGGGTGGTGACAAATTTGATACATGAATGAATGAACAAACCTAATCCCCCTGTGCAAAAAGCCCCCCCTTTTTTTGCCCTCTCCAAAAAATTGGGGGAGCTCTGAAGCACCCGGAAAGGATGCTGGCATACCACACTTTTCATAGTCCTGTGCTAAGCCACAAACCATACTTTATAGATCACAAAGATGGTCTTATGGTTTAGCGCAGGGTTCCCCAAAGTGGTCGATATCAACCCTCAAGTCTTGATGGGACTGTCCATTATTGTTATTAGTAATAGTAGTAATGGTGATAGTAGTAGTGCTATTAGTTAAAGTAGTATTTATTAAATTATTTTCATATAGTAAATGTTTGGGGGTCAATGAACCATCTGAAACTTCATGAAAGGGTCAATGAGCTGAAGAGTTTGGGGACCCCTGGTTTAGTGCTTAGTAACCAACATGTCCAGAATCTCCACCTCAGTGGCTGGCAGTTGGACAGGTAGATGGTATACCAGCTGCTCAGAAATTCTCCCTTGCTTAATAGCTCACTGCAGTTCTTTGGCCCTGGAGATTAATCCAAAGGACATCAGAAAAATAGCAGAGACAGGAACACAATTGACTCAGGACTCTGGAGCCCTAACATCATGGCCTTCATTGATCTCATATGTCAGAACGTCCTTCAGGACTTTTGGTTTTCAACCCCACTCAGTCCTAGGCAGCAGCATAACCATGGCCAATAACATGAGACTGTGGGACAGTAGTCCAAAATATCTGAAAACCATCATTTATCTTATGTGAAAACCTTTCAACATATCTGACTGTGGTTCAGTCAAGTACATATCATACAGATAAGCATCGATTGACCAGGGTGTGCTCAAGATTTGAAGGGATAGTGGGCAAGATGTCTTCTGGTGAGTCCCCTCCTCTCTTGGTGGGCTCCAGCAAGCAGCGGGGGCAGCAACAATGATCTCAACAGCACCAGATAGGTAGACCTGTCCTTCTGATGTAGTTCTGCTTGGAGGTATTGTGGGAGATTGAAATGCAGCTAGATGTTAGGTCAGGAAGAAAAAGGAAATTAAGGGGAGGCATGGCAGGTAACAGCAATTAGCTGGCCGGGCAGCTTTCCAAGGATGCCAGATGCTGACACTGGGCTTATTTAGAAGTTGAGTCCATTAGATAACTTACACATCCATCCTTAATGGTTAATCATCCTCTCCTCGGGCTTTCAAATGCTCTAGATACCCATTTGAATGTCATATCCTCTTTTCCTCTTAATTAGCAATCTTCCTGGATTTTAATTATGTGGCATTTTACTTTTCTTGCTCCCAGTTCTTTTTTTTTTCAAATTTAGTTTGCTATAAAATCAAGAGCCAGTTTGGTGTAGCAGTTAAGGCATCAGGCTAGAAACCAGGAGACTGTGAGTTCTAGTCCTGCCTTAGGCACAGATCCAGCTGAGTGTCCTTGGGCCAGTCACTCTCTTTCAGTCCCAGGAAGAAGGCAATGGCAAACCACTTCTGAAAAACCTTGCCAAGAAAACTGCAGGGACTTGTCCAGGCAGTCACCAGGAGTCAGCACTGACTCGAAGGCACAAAACCAACCAAAAGGAAACAATGCAAATAGAAAATTGAACTTTTGCCTTTTTCAACCAGATTCATCCCTGAATATGCTCTGATAATTTAACTTAAATGGCAGGTGGAATTCCCCCATCTGCCCTGATTACAGGACTGCTGAGTGTGTCCTGGCATGGTGGCAAACCATCACTGCAAATTTAAGGATGGGACAGGAAGAATAATAGTGTATAAGGGCTATTCTTCCCATTCAGTTCACTGTTTGCTTCCATTTTGCTCCATCCCATCATCTGCTGGATATGGCTCCTTAGCTCCCAAGCACCTTTTGCTCATTTCAGAGTTGCTTTTATTGACATTTAATAACCATTTTATTTATAAAATACATGCATCATCATTCACTGGTGTTCTTGAAGCACTGATGACAAGACAGTGCCTGCATTCAGTTGTGCTTCACACTTTGAAGAGGGATGTTGAACCACATTTGGAAGGAAGGAAGGAAGGAAGGAAGGAAGGAAGGAAGGAAGGAAGGAAGGAAGGAAGGAAGGAAGGAAGGAAGGAAGACGGACCGCTTTCAGGGAAAGGATTGCTGATTGTCACAGGCTGGGGAGGACTCACAACAGACCAGTTACTTTATTCTTGCACTCTGGCATTGTGCTGTTAGTGGAAATCATCAGAAGTGAAGGCATTAAACAAGAGAAAGGCAGACATTTTCTTGTTAAAGGAATAAAGATGCTCACCATTTTGGCAGAGAGAAGAAAGATCAGGAGGTTCACCTGGTATGGGAAGAAACTGAATATGTTACTAAACAAACCGTAGCAAGTAGGCCATGCATTGCACAATGTTTGATTTTAGAATCAAGTCCAGCTTAGAGAAAGACCTAGATGAAGATGAAATTTCTGTGACTGTCTCCATGGAAGGATTTTGTTTACCTTCTCCTGTATTCTCTCAAGCAGAGGGGAGAAGTCCTCCTTGGACCTGAAGCTAAGCTTAATATCAGAGCAAAGAATAGCCTTTAGTTTCCATGGAAGCCAATAGGTAGCACAGAAGCAGACTTTGAGCTCAGTAGCACACTCCTAGTTTTGTTCCCAGGAATGGTAGGCGTATCCTCCATGAAGTTATCCACTCCACCTTTTCCAAATGTCCAAGTTGGCAGACTTCTCTATATTTGCCTGTAGCTAGTTCCATAGTTTAATTATGCTAACAGTGAAAAGGGGCTTCCTTTTGTTGGTCTAGACCAGTGTTTTTCAAACTTGGCAACTTTAAGATGTGTGGACTTCAACTCCCAGCATTCCCCAGCCTATATGACCCCCGTGGACTACAGTTGCTCATCCCTGAGCTCAGCAGGTAGTTATTAATGCTGGGAAAGAGCTTTGCTTGAGGGGTGGGCTACAGTTTGAGGACCAATGGACACCTTTGGCATTTTGTATTCAGGTTATGGAGGGTCCCATAAAAGAGGACAATAGAAGGAGAGCAGTGTACATTGCCCCAGAGGCGGCAAACATGGGCATGGTTTAACAACAGACTAACTTACCCAAAAGGAAATTGGAACAATAATTTCTGCTTGGAATCCTTGGTGTCACACCCACACCCACACCCACACAGACACACACACTTTTTTATCCTGCCTTTTAAGCCAAGGGGACCGGGTGCTCCCTCCTCTCCTGGCAAGCCAGGGCATCCTTGCAGGATGGCAAGTCTCTTGTACCAGAAAGACCTACAGTCTTCACCTCTGCAGAAAGACTAAACTACAGTAGGAAACTGCATGTTCCTTCCAAACCCTGAGCTGTGAAGGCTCCAGTTCTCTCACCAAGGGGTTTTTCCAGCTTGTCCAGCATAGCTCTATCACCATCAGTGACATCTTCACCAGACTCCATTATAGCTGATCCCAAGCCATTAGGCACTGGAGCACTGTATCTCATGCCCGTTCTGTTCAGAACCCACATGGGGTGATGAAAAGATACCCTGTATTAAATGGAGGGAAGGAAATTGACCTGTGCACGCAGTAGTAGTCTTTTTCTTTTAAGGTGAATCAGCAGATAGTCCTAACTTCATCAAGCTGATGGAGTCTTCTGAGACTTTGAAAGCCCCACTGGACTCTTGCCAGCAGAATGGAAGTGAGAAGAAAGAGGCATTTATTATTATCATACAGGGCCGCAACTGGGGGGGGCAAGCGGGGCATGTGCCCTGGGCACCATGCTGGGGGGGGGGCGCCAAAATGAGCATGGAATCCATGTTTGCCCCAGGTGACACAGACCTTAGTTGCGGGCCTGTTATCATATGATGGTGGTGATCATGGTGATCATGGCTCAGATTCACAGAGTTCAAGGTAGCTTACATCGGGGTCTCCCCACACATTTCTATCCCCATAAAAATGACCCTGTGAGGTGCATTGAGAGAGAATGACTGGGCCAAAGGCATCCTGAGAGCTTCCACAATTGTAGGGTGGACTTGCAACTGCAAGTTCTCTACAGTTCTAGTCCAGCAGGAATGCCCTTCTGTTGCAAGCAGAAATCTACTCCAGCTGTAAGCAATGAAAAACTGCCAAAAGCTAGTGACACCATACTTAGAAACCTCTTTAGTTTAACATTCAGGCCTCCCTGACTTGATATTCCTGCCAAAGGAGAATATTGGTTGGAAACTTGTAGAGCATTGGATCCCAGCACAGATGGGGAACACCAGGTTGAGGAAGATAAATACCAAGCCGAGGCATTTCCAAATATGGAAGAAGTCCCGTATCAGTCCTTTGATCAGAGTTGGCCTTAAGTGCAAGCCTCTGCATTTTCAGGTATGGCTGGGGAAAACCCTGGGCTGAAATTCTGGCCACTGCAATCACTCAAGGTCAGAGAGAACAGAATCACCAGTCTGACTTGATGGAAAGCAACATTCCATGTTCAAGCACTGTCAAAACGATGAACAGGCTCCTACCTGGACATGCATTTGATCACCGGCCGCTCCCATCCAAGTGGAACACCAGAACAGGACCGCACAAAACCTCGGAAGTTGGTCTGAATTCATCTTCTTCATCCCAGGGCAGCTTGTTCTCCTCCCCTCCCTTCATCCTATTCTCTTTATACTTGCTGGGAACAATGACATTGCAGGACAGTTATCTTGGGAAGTAAATGGAAGATTTCTTACCATTGTTCAAATTCCCCCGAGCAACAATCATCTCTAAAGATACTGATTTCCTATTTCCTGAAGAGGCCAAGGGTAGACAGAAGTCAAATATTTCTCTCAACCATGCAACATTTCCCCAATTTCAGGCTAAGAGCACTTCCTTATTTCCCTTCCAGTAAATTGCAGAACCTGCAGACCTTGTACTACTCCAGGGTGTGTGTGAAGAACTTACCCCGTTTCTCTCTGTCCAATGTAGGGCTGTCAGAACTGGGGTGCAAAAATCTTGATGGCCACTAGTTGGCAGCAAGAAGATCTTTGCTGCCATCTAGTGGCTGCCTGGTTTGTGGGTGTTTTTTTTTTTGCAGCCTGAGATGGAAATCCAGAAGCAAATTCATCCGAGAAGCCTTTCACCACTGCTAAGCTGAGCTGCTCTAGTCTCCACCTGACCTTGAGGCAGCCGAAAAATATGCTGGCATGACATTTGCTGTTCAGAGTGTTGCTCCCTATCCTGCTTTTATTGTCTCAGTTCCCATTCACAGCTGCTGCCAGCTTTCTCTCCCAAGTAATGGGTGATTAAGTCTAACAGCTTTCACACGCCTTGAGGCTGTCCTTGGATGGTGTCAGAGCAAAGGGGTGGGTGAGAGGGTGGGATGCTACTCTGACACTTGTACAGTTAATGAAGACTTCAGCTTGTCTCCCTTGTAAGCTGGAGACAAAATGAGGGAAACAGGATGGGAACCCAGTGGGAAAAAAGATGTTGGCAGGGCATGCTGGTCCAATGGTTGGGTGCAAGTTGTAACCTTCCCTAAATCTGGTTGCTAAAAGAGTCTTTTCTCCTTGATCATTGCTTAGGGTCCTGTCTTTTGAAGCCAGAGGGCACAGATAGCATTTTGAGAGTGCAAGAGCTAATGGGAAGGGATGGTTTGCCCTCACCTAATGTGCCTGCCAAATGGGGTTGCCAATCCCAAAATAGAAAGTCGAAAGCAAGAATGGCACTATAAGGGCATCAAGTTGGGGGCCCCAGCCTTAGCCAATATTCCCAGGTCAGGGGTGTCTGCAGGGTGTGGGCCAAAAGGTCAAGATGGGGGCTGTGACAGTGCAATGGAAGCTCTTCCCATTTTTATGTGCATTGCACACACAACCCACATAAAAACAGACAGAGCTTCCATTGCAACATTGGGGTTGCCATCTTGACTCTTTTGACTTATACCAAAAAGTCGCCCCTTCCCAGGGCTGCAAATTGCATGAGGAAGCAATGCCATAAAATGAAATGAAGTTCTCATTATATTCTGACATAACAAACCATTCTTTCAAGGATAAGAAACTGATGATCTTCCAATTGTTGAAATGTATCTTCCACCATTAGCCATGTTGGCAGAGGCTGCAGGTAGTTGTCAACATGAACTGGTGGGGTTTGTGTGTGTGTGTGTGTGTATATGTGTGTGTGTGTGTGTGCCTTCAAGTCAGTGTTGACTCCTGGCGACTGCCTGGACAAGTCCCTGCAGTTTTCTTGGCAAGGTTTTTGGAAGTGGTTTGCCCTTGCCTCCTTCTGAGGGCTGAGAAAGAGGGACTGGCCCAAGGTTACCCAGCTGGCTTTGTGCCTAAGGTAAGACTAGAACTCACCATCTCCCAGTTTCTAGCCTGGTGCATTAACCACTGCATCAAACTGGCTCTCAGCTACTGGGGTAGAGGGCACAATTCTCCTTCCCCATGTTGTAATAGCATGCTCAGTTATATCCTCATGTAGTCTAAACGCTGAAGACAGGGCTCATCAGGGCAAGTGGACAGCACCTCAAGGTTCATAGAAACAGAGAAAACACATGGGGGAACCTTTGACCACTCCTGTCAAAACCCTGAATCCAGTAAAGACTTATGCTTAGTTAAGCACAATCCCAGCATCCATTCTCACAGTGGATGACTTCGAGGCTGCAGAAATGGACTGGGGGAGGCACAAGTTGATCACTTTTCTTAAGGAATTTTTTAACTAAGGGGAGTCCATTTGTTGTGGACAAAAGCACCTTCTACCTCCAGAATGCTGGTATCTGTTTTATGCTGCAAAAAATGGATGGGCAGGCTCTACTTTGGATTGACATGCAAATCAAACAGGAGCCTTTTTTTTCCCAACCAGCATAGTACTATTTTGTACACAAGGTGGCAGTGAAAGGCAGCCCAATTCTTCTATTAGGAGTTTAAGAGGGAAGCGAAGATCTGGGGTGTGGGTGGGGGGGAGAGATTTGCTAAAAGACAAGCTTCTCACCCATCACTTTATGGCTGGAGCAAGGCCATTAGCTGTACTCATGCTGAGTTGGCATCAGAGCACAGTGGCTGAGGTCTCTCTTTAAGGGAGGGATACCTCTACCTGCATTTACCCTTCCCTGAGCTTTTAGTACAGACTCAGAATCTCTGACCATTTTGCCAGTCCAATTATGTGGAATTCAGTGGCAAACCTCTCAGCAACTCTCTTTCTCCATGTTTGTTAGTTATGCAAGTTTTGCTAAAAGGAAACACTTAGGAAAAAATGACCAACAATATTTAAAGTGATACAAAGGCATTACTTAGAGATGAACTTAAGGGCAAGGCAATCTTCAAGATCATGTTGGATCTGCTTACTGTTTTAAGTTGCACCTTTTTGGTCTTTTCTGAGGTTCCAATTGATGACCAAACATGGGTTTGTAGATGTGGTTTCAAACAATTATTTTTAATTTCAAATTAATTAATTTAAACCAAACTTGATGATGATGCTATCTGTTCAATCCTGTCTGATTCTTGATGATTCTAAACCAAACTTAGGCCAAAAAAAAAGGTACAGTAAATGTGAGAACCTACTGCCCTATCTGCTAAAGGTTTCATACATCTCTCTTGGCATCATTTGGCTAATAAACTATTTTAAAAATAGAATGGGGAAAAATAGCCGTGTCTTGGAGCTGTCATTTAAACTTACCCTGATGTTTCAAGAGTATTGCACCAGGGCATTCTGAGAAATTAGAACACCTTCATGCCCGAACTCAGAAGCTATTCCATCTTTTCAAATTTAGGGTGCCTCTACTGCTAAGCTTTTATCTCTTGTTTCTGGAATTCTTTGAAAATAGTACAAGATTATTTGAAATGTTCACATGCTTGCCTATACGTTAGAGGCTGAAACACCAAGAAAAGGGCCCACCAACCTGTCAGATTTCACATTGCAACTATTCTAAGAACCTTTATGCCTGAAAACTGCAAACTAATAAATAAAACCAAATAATTAGCCATAGATTCTTAAAGTCTTCCCTGCAACCTGTAGAAATTGTTCAAGTAGTTTTGCTTAGTTCTGCTGATGATGTCAGCTGGTGACCCGACATCCATCGTCATCGTATAAGAGCCTGTTCATCAGAAACGGGGTCAGGCTTATAACAAGGCCTTGTTTACTGCTTAGTAGCTTAGTAGCTCCCAAGGCTATTCTCACTGGGCAACCATTTACTAGAATGCAGGTCCAACAGGACCCAAGCAAAGTATGAGCTTAAAATTGCATGGCAAATAGGGATTATAGAACTTGCAGACCAAAACAGGTGGACAGCAGCAGAATCCATTATCTTACTCTGAAACAATTTTTCCTGATGTGCCATCTTACAGATGCGTTAAATTGCCACTCTCACAACCCAATCATGCTATCTGGAAATGGTACAGTCCCTCATATACAGAAGCTGGGGAGCCTGTCCTAAAGTGTCCAGGCAGTCTCGGATAAAGACCAAAGCTTTAGCTAGAATAATGTTACAGGTAGTCCTTGCTTAATGGCAGTAACTGGGACCGGCAAGCTATGTGGTTATAAAGCAGAAAATCATGTTGACTGCATCGACTTACGATGGCAGTTCTGGTTACTCTGGGTAAGCAAATCTGGTGTGGTCATTAGGTGTGACGTCATGTGATCGCCATTTGTGACCTCCTGCTGGCTTCCCCGTTGAAGCTGGCAGGGTAGGTCGCAGATGGCAATCATGTGACCGCAGGACCCTGCAACTGTCGTAAGTGCGAGTCACTTGCCAAGTGCCCAAATTGCGATCACGTGACCACGGGGACACTGCAATGGCCGCAGCTACAAGAAAAGGTTGTACGTACCACTCGTTCAGTGCCACTGGAACCTCGAATGGCCGCTGAACGAGTGGGTGTTAAATGAGGACTACCTGTTCATTTTTATTTTCAGGTTCATCTTTAGAACTCACAAGTACAATCTGGGTTGCTGAAAACTACAACGTCTAGCGTTTCTCAGTACTGAACTGGCTTACTGAGAGTTGCAGTAAGCAACATCTGGAGATTCACATGTCCTCCTCCTTGGTGGAGTGTTCCAGTGGCAGCTGGCCAGCATCAAAACTATCCTTATATCTATAAAAATGAGCACACACAATGTCCATAAATCTTGCATTTTATTTGAAAAGTCATTTGTTTCTTTCCCCTGCTTTCACTGCCAGTTTGCAGCAAAGGATCTCTCTGGTTCTCCAAAAGGACTGATGTCTTCAAGGATTCATTGTTAAGTAGGCAGGCAATTTCAGAGAAGTTCAGCATCAGTTCAGTTTCACAAAACCTGCTACGTTTTTGCTCCTGTTGCCTGCAATTCCTCTATCAGAAAACGGGATCTGGGTATGTGTAAAGGAGACCCCTTGCCTCCTGTTCAGTCAGTGTAACATCAGGAACCAAGCATTTAAACATCTGAATAAGGTACCAACATTGAAAAGGGCCCTGGCTAAACTGAAGGCAGACATGTATTGAAGCAATTCCGGTTGCACAAATATTCCACATTTGCTGTAGGATTAAAGAACAAATAAACACTGAATAATCAGGGGAGGGACTGGAGTGGGGCCCCCACATTTTTTTAGAAACAAAGTTTTATGCTGGGATAGTAAATAAAACGAGCAGATCATGTTGCAAATCTTATGGTTGCCAGGAATTTTTAAAAAATGGATTAGCAACCTAGTCTTCAAATGGATGAACTGTACTGTATTGTTCTGCTGTAGCACTGCTTACAACATCAGGAGAGAAAGAAAAAAGATCAGGGAAGGGGTTTCAAAGGTTGAAGTAAATTCTTAAGACGTGGGGAGGCAGAGTCAGGGCTTGACCCATAGAACCAAGCAAGAGATAAATGACTTTTTGTGCGCTTAGAATAATTAACATAAAGAGAGACTATAAAGAAAAATTCCAGTTGGCTGAAGAGATGCTTAATCTCAGTTACATACTGTACATCCACAGTCAAGCAGGTAAAGTTTCCTGCAGCTCAAAGTTGGGTCTTGTGGATATGCATTTATATACCACTTCTGCAACAAGTCTAAAGGAGTCATATATCCAAGCCAAGCACCGTTGGCTTGGCAACAGGTTGCTTAGGTGCAGCTTTTTGGATTGTCTCTTTCAGCAATTCCATCAGATGGAAAGAGAACGTCCTGGCTTCCAACAGGGCCAGACTGGCCTCTTCTTCATGTGCTCTTCCAGCCAAAAGACATACGTCGAGAAGCTCCCTGGGGATCAGCCTTTAGATCCTAATGCAATGGAGCAAATGAAAGTAGAGGAAGGAAAAACACTTCACCAGGCCAGAATACAAGGGGGAACCTTAACTTAGCTAGCTTACATGCCAACAAATGCTCCTTCTCTTGAGTTTGCTAGAAATAGGGCTTATATCTGTAAAACAGAGAAAGAAAAACTCGCAATGGTTGGATAGCAAGAAGCATGCTTCCCCCAAATGCTCTTGTGCTCACAAGCAGCTGCTGAGGGCCCCCCCGCAATTGCCTTGAAGCCACCTGTTCTGCAAGAGCTTTCAGTTCATCTCCTCAAAGAGAAAGATGGGCAGCAAAGGCCTTTCCTAAGAGTGGGATCCCATATGCAGCTTCTTGGTTCTCCTGGAAAACATCATCACTACCCCGGTTGAACTTTCTCAGCAGGAGAGACCTTACAGAGTACTCTTACTCACTGCACAATGCTACCACATCAATGACACTCAGGAGCATCAGAAGCCCTGGACAAAGGGAGCTCCCACAAGCTTTAATTCAGAAGGAAGGATCACAAGTCTTCACTCAAGATGGCATATAGCATATAACCTCTCTCCCTCCAATCTCCCCCACTGCCCACCCCCCAAAGAAAGTTTCAGCAACACAAAAGTCACACAGCAACACAAAAGAGTCACAGCATGAAGACTCAGCATTCCTCAACCAGTTGGATACAAGAGCAGCCAGCTGGAGCACGTCCCCATATCTATTCAGTGCAGAGCCTGCGAGCTTTTGGACTGAGAAGGGGGGAGGGGGTGTTCTTTTAACTGCTTTGTAATCTGCCCAGAGAATGGAGGAGAAAGAATTGGCTGCTTCTTGTTGGTATTCTGAAGTCAGGCTCATGGCTTACTTTTTAAGCTGGCGTGCTGTCTCATATGTGCTGGTTTCAGATCTGCCAATTTTTAGAAACACAAATGGCTTACTAAGGAATCCAGCTGCTGCCAGTGATGGTTTTAAAATGGATGTTTATCTCTCCAGCTCTAGTGGTAATTCCTCAGTCTGAGTAGCAGTTTAAAATCAACTGTACAATTCTTGTTATTGGAAAGGGTTGCTTCCAGTGTTGCAAGATTTCAAGAACAAAGGATTGATGCAGGAGTCCATAAAGGTTTACTCCAAGGAAGCTTTGATAGTTCTTGGGAACATCTGTGTGTGCACCAAACTGTGTGCTTAGGAGCATGGTCTAGAAGTACCAAACCTGATTTTTGCAGCAGCTTTGGGCTAATTAAGCAATTGGGTATTGGGTCAGAAAAAGTGACTAAGAGGTTTTATAAATAATATTTGAAACTAGAAGGGGAAAGGTAGGAAGAATTCTTCAAGACTCAAGAAACATTTTGGGTGAGATGCAAAAGGGCACTTGAAACTCCTAGTAGCTGTGAAGAAAGAATGCTCATGTATCAGCCATCATGTCATCAAATACAGCCCGGCTTATTTTTTAGTTGCAAAACTGAATTACATCAATTGAAGACAGTAAGGAGGTGCATTTGGCCCTCCACATGTGGCTGGATGTTTTAACTGGGGCTGGTGGGAATTGAACTCCACCATCTAGAAGCCTGCCCCCTGCTTTAAGAACATTCCATCCAGAACCACTACCATCACTTATAGAACATAAATGTCTCTCTTTCTAAAGCATAGGACATTATAGTCCTCCGCTTTTGTCCTTTTCCTCAATTAAATGGCTATGAAAACTGAATGGGAAGTCAACCCAGCTGAGAATAGAACTCAAGAGTCACCATGGAGACTCTATAGCATCTTGTTCTCAGTCATTTACTTTGTAAACCGCACACAGAGTAAACCATACACCAGCTTTCCCTAAACTGGCACTCTTCAAACATGTCAGATGATCATTTTCATGATGGGAATCACTTGGTAGAACACGGTGAGGAATGTGTCCTCCAGGTGTTGCCGAACTACAACTCACCATAGGCAATGCTTACTGGGGTTGCTAAGATTTGTAGTTCAATATCACCTGGCAGACTAACTCCCCACCCCCAACACAATAACAAAAGTCTTGTCTGGGAGCAGATCGTGCAATGGTACCTTACTGTTCTCAGAGCCTGGCTGTTCTTCAGACATTAAATGAACATTCTTGATGTCCTCAAGTAGCAGAGAAAGCTGAATAGGATAGGATTTATACTCCCCAGCTCAGCGTTACTTATTTCCCATTTCTCCATTCATTTTCTCTTTCCGGGGGTGGGGGTGGGGAGCAGCCAGTGGCTTCTCCACTCAGTAATCAATTCATCTCTTTTCTATCATTTTTGGTAGCAAAAAAAGCCAGCTTCTTAGCAGACCGTGCTCCTGTCAAGTTGTAAACCTTACATTTAGGCCAAATACAGATGATTCTTCTCACTCTACACTCTTGATTTTGGGCAGGGAAGACCCCTCATTTCTAAAGACAACAGGATAAGCTGATTATGCATTTTTATACACATACACACAATTGACAAAAGGTGAGCTATTTTTGGTTCAAAATTGTCCATACACTTCTTCACTTAGAGCAAGATAGCACAGCTAGAGAGAACAAGTTAAGGAGATTCTCCAAAGATAAATTCCTCCATCAGAAGGAAAAAATATTCTGCTATCTGCACTATCGTATATCTCTGCAAACAAAAGATTAGCAGGTTGAGGAATACAGGCTACTTTCTCACCTAAGACATGGTATTTTCTATGCAAATATTGAAACATACAAGTCTGTCCATTGTCCAGGAAATGCACCATCACTGGATATTCAATGTATTCAAACTGCCCTACAGCCTTCCTCATTCTAAAGGATAAGCATAAATAGTGGACTAATCTACGAAAAGTGTTACAGGTTTTCCTTGTTCTGGAGGCAGCCCTTAACTTTCCTGGTGTTTTTTTTTTTCACACACAAACACACACACACTTCTACACCTCCTGCTGGTTCTCCTCTCTAATAGGCAGCATGCAAGGAAGAAAAAAAAGTGGAGGAAAATGGAATCAAGGACATGATGTGAGATATAATACAAAAAACAAAACCCAATACCCTTTTAATCCCACTCTCTATACTTATTTTTTAAGCACATGGGAGCCTAGGTTGATCTCAGTGTGGTAAACAAAGGGGCAAAAATTCTCCATAGCTACCATCGCCACATAGGTTAACAGGAACAGCAGCCGAAAGGAATTTAAAGGGGACAAAGTAGATTTTTGTAAACTGAATTTTAGAGTCAACATTAAGGGATTAGGAGGACTTTGGAATAACAGACCAAGTTATTGTGAAATGAATAAGTTAAAAGTTCCAGAGGGTAAAGGAGACAGAGTAGGATGGCTACAACTGTTCTTCTCTGGGAAAGGAGGAAAGGGTGTCAAGAACTCCCAGCTGGACACATTTTAGGGAAGTTCATTGGAATGGTCCTCTCCTTCATTTTTATATTTTAAGAGGAAATTCTCAACCTGTGAAGTATCTGCCTTGTGTAGGGTTTGAACAACAAGACAACCACTCTTCCTCTTGGAATGTGATTGATCTCAAGTCATCGTTGAGAGGATCTCTCTGATGGTCCAGAGATGACTGGACTTCAGCATCCATCATTCCAGCCCACACTGCCCAGGGTTGGTCCAATAGAGTTCAGCCATCAACTCTGGAGAGGAAAAGGTCCCCTATTGCTGGGTTAACTTATTTATTGTGAAGAATATATTAGGACAGGCTTGGATGTTCCTCACAGAAGGTAATCACTGATACTATGCCACTAGCCAGCTCCCTGGAATGACAAACTCCTTCTGAGGTGAGCCTGCAATGATTCAACATTCCATTCAGCACAAATGTGCCATGGGCCTCATTCAGAAACGGGAGAAGGTTTGCATATGGCCACAACTGTGCCAGTTAGTTATGAATGATTTCAGTCTCTGGGATCTAAGTTCACCGAATGATTTTGCTGGGCTGCCTCTGCAGCAAAATCACCCCCTTAAGGCGGCTGGAAAGGAAGAGCAGCAAATCTCATGGGACTTTAAAAGCAAAAGAAATCAGGAGCCAAGGTTTTGGAGAAATCATTACATTTCCTTATCTTGCTGCAAATTCCTTCGCTAAGCCAAATTCCTGGTTGGCTTATCTTTTAACTCAGGGTTAAAAAAACAGAGGTTTTTTTTTTTTTTCAGACCAGTCTTCTGGGCCTGGTGCTGCTCTTAAGAATTGGATAGCAGTGGTCAAAATTCCAGACCAACTTCTGGATCCTGACCTTCTGAAACTGCAGGAAGCTGACCCTGTGATGTCATTGGAAGGGGTGGGGCTTTTGAGTGGGTTTTAAAGGTGAGGATGGGCTGGGAGGCTTCCTACAAGTATATGGCTCCCTTCTCGTCCTTAAAGGGCAGACACTGTGCAGCCGAAATTTATCCCTGCATTTCTGCAGTGCAATCCTCATGTGAAAAAGGTGAAAGGTCCCCTGTGCAAGCACCGAGTCATGTCTGACCCTTTGGGGAGACGCTGCTTTCACAACGTTTTCTTGGCAAACTATAGCGGGGTGGTTTGCCATTGCCTTCCCCAGTCATCACCTTCCCCAGCAAGCCGGGTACTCATTTTACCAACCTCGGAAGGATGGAAGGCTGAATGGACCTGAGCTGGCTACCCGAGAATCCAGCTTCCGCTGGGATCGAACTTGGGCCGTGGGGAGAGTTTCGGTTGCAATACTGCTGCCTACCACTGTGTGCCACACAAGGGTCTATAAGATGGAATAGGAAAGCTAAGATTGAAATTATTAATTTTTAATTAATTATTTTAATTAATTATTAATCCACATGTAGGGAAGCAGAAATAGAGCACCGAGGACCCACATGCTGCTCACAAATAGTCTACCCCGGCTCTAAGCCACAAAGGAGCAACAGAACAATGAATGAATTAAAAAATCCCTTCTCACCCCCATGGGTGGTGTGTCTTCCTCAGCCTCAGGTCCTCTGCCAGAGGCCTGGGAGTTTGAGGGTTCTGCGCAGTATCTTAGCTGTTCCTAGCACTGCACTCTTCTGGACAGAGAGCTCTGATGTTGTTCCTGGGATCTGTTGGAGCCACTCTCCCAGCTTGGGGGTCACAGCCCCCAGTGCCCCTACCACCACTGGGACCACTTTGGCCTTCACCTTCCACATCCTCTCTTGTTCCTCCTTCAGGCCCCGGTACTTCTCCAGCCTCTTGTATTTCTTCTTCCTGACGTTACTGTCAGTCACTCACTCAGCACTGTTATATCTATCACCACCTCTGTCTTCTGGTACTTGTCTACTACCATGATGTCTGGTTGATTGGCCAGTACCTTCCTGTCTGTCTGGATCTGGAAGTCCCACAGGACCTTAGCCCTGTTATTGTCACGACTTTCTATATATCTTATCTCTATCTCTTTCAAACAAACGAACCCCAAACCCATGTTTAAAAGCTTTGGCATTTTTCCAAGTTCCCATGCTTTATTTTAAATCAAGGCCCAAGCTGGGGAGGGGGACCAAAAGGAGGGGAGAAAATGGAGAATGGAGGGAGGAGAGAAAGTAGGCAAAACTCTTGAGCTGAAAGGGAAGAAGGGAAACAAAGAAGGGAAGAAAACAGGCAGGCCAGCAAAGAGGGACAGAGGTAAAGAACTATCTTGTGGAGATAACATGAAACAGCAAAAAGACAGTTTTGTGAGCAGGCAAGCACAGTCCCTCCGCAGTGTGAACATGACCAGAGCTTTTAGGGCCCCAACAGCACACAGAACCACAATGTGTGAATGGGGAAATGCTGGCCGCAGCAGGAAGAAAAGAGGAAGAAATCGCTTGTGGGGATAAAGGGAAGGAGAAGGAGAAGGTTTGCCAAGTGAGAACTCCCCATTTCTCTGCTTTGAGAACGGGAGCCGATCCGCCCCATTTCATGCCTCCTCATGCTAAGAGGGCAGTTGTGTTAAAAACTGGCCTAAGCAGCTATTCTGGCAGTGCTCAGCTCGGGCACGCCATGGCTGCTTCTCCCAAAGAAGGACGTGCTGAAACCTGGTCAGCTGAAAAGCCCAGCCATTCCTTTCTGCACCATCTCGGTACCCCCAGCAGTCCATAGGGCACTTACAGCGTCTGATAGGTGTTGTCCTTTGTTCGGAGGAACTTCACAACGAAGAAGGCGACCGCTTGGACGCTGAGCACCAGGACGATCCCTCCAATGAAGCTGGCAGAGTCGAAACCAGGCGGGTGGAACTCGGGTGGGGGAGTTGGTGGTGGGCTGGTGGTCGTACCTAGAGGGTAGCCAAGCAAAGGGACGGAGAGGGTAGAAGGTGAGAGAGCTCATCTCAGACTTTTCCAAGACTTTATTGCAGATGCTGGGGAGAAACAATGGGGGTTGAAATCCTGCTTCTTTCAAGGGCATGGGCAGGTTATTCTGTGGTTATTATACTTCATAATTCGGGGTTGTTTTTGCAGCTTAGCCCCACAACTGAACTGAACCTCCCAGCAAGCTGAATCCTGATAAGGAGAGATACATTTATGCTGCAGTCATGGTGTTGTTGTTGTTGTTTTTTGGTGCCTTCAAGTCAGTGCTGACTGCTGGCAACTGCCTGGACTAGTCCCTGCAGTTTTCTTGGCAAGATTTTCAGAAGAGGTTTGCCATTGCCTGCTTCCTGGGGCTGAGAGAGAATGACTGGCCCAGGGTCACCCAGCCGGCTTTGTGCTCAAGGCAGGACTAGAACTCCCAGTCTCCCAGCAAGCTGAGCCTGATGCCTTAACCCAGTGTTTTTCAACCTTGGCAACTTTGAGATGGGTGGACTTCAACTCTCAGAATTCCCCAGCAAGCCAAGCTGGCTGGGGAATTCTGGGAGTTGAAGTCCACCCATCTTAAAGTTGCCAAGGTTGAGAAACATTGCCTTAACCATTACGTCAAACTGACTCTACAGTCTTGCAGTTTCTGTCATCTAGCAAATCCTGTTCCACATCTATACTTGGAAAGAATATGAACATGGAAGTGATGGGAAGGCATCCAGCTTCAAAGCAAGAGAGAGAACCTCCCTTTCTGCAGAAGTCTATGTTAGGACTGTTAGAACTTGTTGGACACTTACAAGCAGCCAGATCCCAGCTTGGGTGGGATCCAAGACCCATTGACACATAACTTTCAAACTGCATACACCCTTATACCCCCAAAACACCCTTATCTTTTCATTCTGAAACATTTTAATTTTAAATTCCAAGCAAAATTTTCTCCTCTCCTCTCCTCTCTCTTTCATTTCCTTGGAGAAAAGACACTGATTTCAAAATAGATTTACCTTTCTTCTCTCATGCAAATTTTGCCCAAAGTGAAGACGAATGACCATAAAGAGGATGGCCGATGTGGGTTGAGGATGGTGCAACAGAAGTTGTGCTAGAGCATCATTAAATGGCTTCACTGCTGGAGCCTCAATACTAATGCGCCTGCATGTAAACCTTTCATTATATGTGCCTCCTGTATCTCTTAGGATGTTTGCACACGGGATTTCTTTGTTGTTTCAAATGAATGCTGCACCTGTTGTTCTCATTATGTTGGCTGTGTCCAGGAGCTGGGCTGATTTATTGGCAACCCCGTTGCAGTGTATCTGAAATTACAGCAAAGTTGGTCTGTTCCCTTGAAACACTGCAGCTCCGAGAGCTGGTGGGCAGTCTGTTCTTCCATTACCAAGAACGCCTGCGTCTGTGTTTTTCTCTCTTCCCTCCTGTCGCAGTGTTAGGCTCCTGTTAAATGTCACCCTAAGGTCCATATTTTGTGTCCTTACGAGGGGGGGGGGTTGAATCAGCAGCAAGACCTTTTGAATGGAGTGGTTTTATTCCAAGCTGTTATACAACCAAAGTAACAACACCACGTCCCGTGTTAAAGGAACACTCTTTTAAAATGGTAGTCTATTGAATCATCTCAGGATCCTGCCACCTGATTCTGCAGAACGTGTCAATCCGAAAGAAAGCTGTTCTCCTAGGAAGATTTGCCTTGAACACTAAGCAAAGGCCTCTGAATTCGGAGTGTGACAGCAGTTAGCTTATGTCATAAATCAAATTAATTCAGGCCAGCTACCTGACCCCACAGGCCAGTCACCTGCATGAGACCTTCTGACTGATCTACCTTACCCACGCAGGTGAATGATAAAAACACCTGAGCAGCAGAGTGATTTAAATATTACTTGCCATCCCCAACTGCACCCATGCAAGTAGACATGTATTTATTGATTTCTAAGGTTTCTACCCTTCTCCATTCCAAGCTGCCTCTGAGCTGCAAATATATTACTGTATGGGCATCTGCACCTGCTCCTTTCCCCCACTGCTGTTTAGTTAAAATGTTTCCATTATCAGAATATTACAGTAACAATGTGAACATCATCTAATCTTCCACCTATTACATAAGAAGGATTCTGATAAACTGGAGTATGCTCAGAATAAGAGGGTAACTAAAATGAGGAAATCAGGTCCTGCAAGGAACAGTGGAAGAACTTGGGTTTGTTAAGCCAGAAGAAGTGAAACTTGGGGAGAGAAAAAAATATGGCCTTCAACATTGGGAAGAGCTGACTGCAGAAGATGGAACAGATGTGTCTTTTTTGTTTTGTTTTTTGCTTCAAGGAGAATGAGAAATAATGAATGAGGTTGTTGGGAAACTGATTTTGGTGAAACTTCAGGGAAAGCTTCCTAACTGACAGCAGAACAAGAGCTTCAGAAGACAGGACGACAGTGGAACTCATTACCTCTGGAGGATTATTGGTCAGGGATGCTATAGTTGTGTCTAGGTTTTCAGATGAAGCATGGAGGGAGGGGGTCGAACTGTTCACCCTTCCTCATCGGGTGCTGTCCAGATGGGTTGAGATGGGAACATTCCAGCCAGCATGCTGCAGTTGGCAGCTCAACACATATAGAGCACAATAGATTAAGGACGGCTTGGATGAGTTGGCCTCCAAGCTTCCTTCTAATTCCATTGTTCTCCTTCCTTCCTCTTCCCCTGTCCAGTATAACTAAAATTAGGCCCACATGGAAGGAAGGAAAAAGGCAGACTCACTCATCCCTGGTCCCTCTGCTTTTTCCTCCAGCAATTCCTGCTGTTAAGATTCAGAGCAGTAAGCTCATTGGGGCTTCAGGACCTCAGATTTGTTTTGCTCGTTAAACTTCATAAACTGCCACATGCACTGATAGTGCAGAATAAATCATTCTTATCTGGCAGGAAGACACCCCACAATATTGCCTCTGCTGGCTCCATCATCTGTTTTCAGCGAAGAATCCCTTGCTGTCAGAGTTAACAAGTGAGAGCCGATCAGCTCCTTTAAGGAGCAATTCAAGTGTTCCTGGTGGTGGAAAAGATTAGAGCAGTGTTTCTCAACCCCAGCAACTTTAAGATGTGTGGACTTCAACTCCCAGAATTCCCCAGCCAGCTAACTGGCTGGGGAATTCTGGGAGTTGAAGTCCACACATCTTAAAGTTGCCAGGGTTGAGAAACACTGGATTAGATTCTGCTAAAGGAGCCAATACTGGTATTTCCTGGCGAAATCAATGCCCAACTTTTCAAGAACACACACCTTGGGTGTTTTCGTTTCAGGCTCTTTTCTCTTCTGGCCACCCACTCTACCTTAGTCAACTTTCAACAGGTGCAACTCCAAGACACAGTTAATAGAAATTAGCCTTTCCCAGGAAAAGGTCCATCCTACACAAGCACACTGAGCTGCAGCAAAAGAATTGCTACAGACAAAGCCTAGGCATGAATAAGGGCTTCCAAGAGAAATGCAGAGGAAGAACTGAAGCAATTAAGTACATGCCAGGGAGGCTGGCATGGAAGCCCAACCCAAGCGGCTCTGTGCGCCCTGAGCTTAATGCACACACACTGGCCTATGGGGAGCCTATGTCAGATCAATAATTCACAAGGCTCAGGGATAGAGTTTCTCACTTTAATTAGCCCAAAGCGCCTTGCTGCCTGCTCTTCACTTTGGTGGACGATTCATCCTCCCAGAGAGCACACACCACCACTCACATGCACCCATCCATCTGCTCGCTTCTTTATTAAACCGCCATTTCCTCTGGCCTGCCTTGTTAAGCTTTCCCATCCAAGCAAAGCAGGCGTGGTTAGCGCTTACCAAGCAAGCCCCTCCAAGAGAGGAAGGGGATCTTTTTTTAAGGCTCTTAATGCCCACCTGCAGTTGGTAGTGAACAAGAGTACAAGGCTTGCAGGCTTTACGCCATTACAATCCTACATGTTTTCAAAGGCACCGTTGGATAATCCTCCAAGCCATCATTTGTAAGGTGGGGAACAGGGTGGGGGCTCCTCAGCTCCTAATTCACTCTCACATCCAGATTTCAACTAAAGTTAGAAAGAAGTTTGAGAAAGCATCGAGAGTCACTGAGAGTCAGGCAGCGTAGAAATATCACCACCACCACCACCACCAACGTTGAAAGATTATGGCATAAACCAGCACTAGTCCCATTCCAAAAAGCCTTGGACAGCACTCAGAAAATATGCACATTGACAAAATTGCCATCTGTCAATTACAAAAGGCCACACTGCTTGGATCTGCATGTATACTACACTGATACATTACGACATCCGAGGTTCTTGGGAAGAACTCAATGCCAATGAAGGCCAACACCTTGCAGCTGTGATTTCATGTTGTTGTATATAATAATAACCATAAACAACTGTTTGAGACTGGGCCCAGCTTCACCCTGAGCAGGCAACACAGTGAAAAACCAGGGATGGGGAAGTGGTTGTGGCTACCTGTTGTTATCCAGTGTTGCAGCGGTGTGGAGAAGATGACATGGTGGCAAAGAGCCAATGACATCATGTTATGGATGATGTCATGAGTAGCACACTATGCAGGATGTCTGCCTCTCTATTCCACCTTGGCAGCAGTTAGGAAGCAGGTAGTTATGGTGGTTGGGACTCACTCACCCCCCTCAGGGATATCAATGAAGCAGATCTTCTAGTCCAGCGTTTCTCAACCTTGGCCACTTTAAGATGTATGGACTTCAACTCCCAGAATTCCCCAGCCAGCATGCTGGCTGGGGAATTCTGGGAGTTGAAGTCCACATGTCTTAAAGTCTGGGAGATGAATCTGACGTCCTTTAAGGACCACCCAACTCCTCTGTTAATCTAACAATGTTGCTTGCTGTGATCTCTAAATCAGACAAAATGCATTTAGCAGGAGGAGTGGAAGACTCAGTCAACATCTGATCCAAATGGGTTTCAATTATATGTTTGCTTCATTTTATTTCATATTTTTCTACCCCCAGGAACAGCCTTTAAGTACCTTTCCAGGCATTTCACCTTAAAGCCGACTTTTCCAAACTTAGCATTTTCTCATACAGTATGTCTTTTTGAATGCCTGTTGATCATCTTGAGTTCAGAACTCTGTTCCATCACTTAGAGAAATGTGAAACCCAATGGATAACTGGACTCCAATTTATGCATTAGCCCAAGAGATCAAGAATTTGCAAAGGTGGAATCCCTTGAACATCCCCAGTTAATGCAAAATTCTAAAAATAGTCTTTCTTCAATTTTCTGTCTTTCAGATGTCTTGGTGCTGCACTCCCAGAATCCCACCCCCTTCCAAAAAATCCACTGGACCTGCTCAGTACAAATGATGAGAGTAGTAATTTAGTACATCTGGAGGGCAGTGTTAAGGCAGGAGTGTGCTCCCAAATTTGCCCAATTCCAATAATGAATGCTTCAACCGCATTCTATGAGGCTTTCAACACATCGAGGCCAGCGTCTTTTATTGCCCAGCTTGAAAGGCATGGAAAATGAAAACGTTCAGCATGCGTGCATGCATTTGTTAGTGAACTGAGATGGTGAACAAATCTCTGCTGAGGGAGAAATGACCCCCTTTCCCCACTAAGTGCCCCAGATTAGGGGAACTAAATGTCCAAGATCTTCAACTTATGTGTAGGGCACCAGGTGAAGGAATGGTGGGGTAGTTAATACCGAATTAGGTGGATTGATTAGGTGGATTGGTCTGACTCAATAAAAGGCCATTTTTAGGTGTTTCTTGGACCCCACAGAGACAGATGAGACAGCAGGCTAGATTTCTGTTCTCCTGATGATAGATGCTCACTCCCATATCATTGTCAGCTTAAAGCACCTTTGAGTGCTGGATCTGTTAGTTTTTCTGGGGCTCCTAAGGGAATCAATGAAGGAACCATCAGGGTGAGATTAAAGTCCCTACCCTCAAACTGCAACCCTTTCCTGTAATTGGGAGAGGTTTGTGGGATATACCACTGCCACTCAACCTGTTTGAAAGGAGGAGCAATGAAGAATAGTTGAAAATTGAAGCATTTGCTAAAATGATCCTGGTTAGGGATGTTTGTAAGAGCTCAGAAGGCACTTGGCATTTCCCATGTGAATAGTTGCAACCCATTCCTCTTCTAATGTAAGCAAACTTACACAGATGACTTACCAAGCGTGGGAAACTTTGGCTCCTTAGAAGATGGTTGTGGAGGCTTCTTTGTGGTTGGGTGTGGATGCTCCGTGGTAGTTAGTTTTAGTTCTATAAAAAAGGATCAGTTAAAAAAAACCCACCTCCACTGTATAGCAAGGGGAAAAACGGCTTAGAGACATTCAAATTAAAAAAAACCTGTTACAATTGCACCATGGAAATACAGTTCTGGTATCTATCTTTGAAAGGATATGACAAAGATGGAAAGGGAACAGTAGAGAACTCAGATGACTAGGGGCCTCAAACATCTTCCTTATAAGAAAGTTTGAGAGTCTTTAGCTTGGAGAACAGGAGGTCCATAAGGTCAAGCCTGGCATGGGGAAAGTAGACAGGGAGAAGTTTTTCACCCTATCTTCAAAGACTAGGAGAAGGCACCATCCCATGAAAGTGACTTGAGGAGACTAAGGTCAGAAGAAAACTCTTCTTCACAGAGCACAACTAAGTTGTGAAATTCTGTGCTATAAGATGTAGTGATGGTCGCTAACTTGGATGATTTTAAAGGGAGTAGGGTAAGTTCACAAAGGCTTGAAGACGTAGGGTTATCTCCCAGTTGTGGGCAGCATGGCTTCAAATACCATCTGCAGAAGAACAATGGTGGGAGGGAGTTATGTCTCCATCTCCTGCTTGTGAGCACCCCAGCACTGCCTGGCAAGTGGGCTACCAATGAAATAAACTCTTGTGGGCCACTATGTGGAACACAATGGTGGACTACGATGGGTCTTGCCCTGATCCAGCAGAGCTGTTCTTACAAGCTGATTCCACGGTACTCTCTTAATAAACGGGATGATAAAAGCAAAGGGACAAAACTTCTGAACATGGAAGAGCTATCAGGAAGGAAGGCAAAGATGTGTGTATGTCTCTGTTCCATATTCCATTACTGAAAAATAATTCAAGTAATACCATCAGAAATTTCTTGAAAGAGAAGCATCTCAAACCAATCATCTAAGCTTGGGGAAGCTTTAGCGCCATGTTTCTGGGATTAAGCATGGGATTGAACTAACTGGCCTCAGACATGGATGCACAACATTTTTTCTGGCCTTTTTACAGTGAGCCAGAAGAAGAGGGGACGGTGCAAAGAAATCAGCTGAGCCAGGAAAAAAAAACTGGGTTTAAATCCCATTGCATCCAAATAAATACTTAATCACATTAACAATGGCAATTGGGTAATGATTTCTATAGAGGTTCTGGGGTACAGCCAAAACTTTTTGTGGGGTGGGGGACATGCAGCTCTGTGATGCACCCCAACACAGAGTTTCTGTACTAGGGCCATTCTAGTCACTGCAACATTTACTCTAGAATCATTGCTCAGAAATTCCCTTCTGATTTCTGTGACTGCAGTGGGCAAAAGGATTATCTGCTCAGACTTTCTACGTGCATTTGGTTTATCATATGGAATAATAGATGGAATTATTCGTGATAGAAATTGGACTAATAAATAAAAACCATATGAGAGCTGACCACAGGCCTCGTATCCATCGCTGTGGTCCAACTGTTGCAGTCCAGAAACTGACTGGAAGGAACAAGCAACAACATGGACCAAGAGCTATCCATAGTCTTTTCTGCCATGAATTTGTATTCTGGATGTCACCTACTGTCTGCAAATCAGTTAACTTACAGCACAGACAGTAGGTTTTGCAAGGCCTTCTAACAAATCCTCACCAAAGGATTACCTTCACAGCTGACAGTAGTGTTGAAAAATGAACACTTCTCCTTCAATGCTTCTCCATTCTTCACACAGCTCCCCGTACCTGCAAAGGAAGGAAGTCATTTTGAAACAGGGCACAATAACAAGCTGCTGCTGCTGCTGCTGCTGCTGCTGCTGCTCATATGGAGATACAGAACCAGACTGGCTGGGTTCACACATTACAATAAGCTACGGTGTGTTTTAATTGTGGTCTGCAGAACAAGCCACAATGGCTGGGTTCACGCACCATCCACTGGGGGGCAGAATGCCTCCAAATATCAGTTGCAAAGGAACAATGGTGGGAAGAGGACATCTCCCCATCTCCTGCTTATGAGCACCTGGAGAGTGGCAGCCACATCAACTGGGGAAAGACCAACAGACTTTCCTCCTATGTAAACAAAATGGTTGCTACCGTCCTCCTGTGCTTTATTTTAAGGGAGCCTTAAAGCTGTTTTGTTCTGTCTTAAGCAAAAGAATTCTATCAGCTACTCTGGTCACCAAAATTGCACTCAGATGGTTGTCTCCAGAAAGGAGAAGAAATATCTCCTGCTGTTGGTTTGCTGTCCCTTTTTCATAAAGCACACAAATGGATACAGCAGGAGAAGCTTGCTCAGTTCCTGTGGTTAGGTTTGTTTCTGCAAAACAAAGCAGCCCTACAGTGCCTTCTTCTCTGGATCAATGGTATTCAAAAGTCCGAAATTCGTTGCTGTTGTTTCTGCCTGTTGGGTTGTGGTGTCTGATGAGAAAAGGAGGGATGATGTGAAATGTCTCAATTGGCCTCTCGTTCTCAGTTTAAAAGTTCACCGCTCTCCCAAAACCATTCAGACTCAGGTCTTTGTCAGCAACAGGAGGACACAAACACCGACCTGCTCTACAGGGTTCATCTAACAGCTACTACACAAAGCAACTTAAGACAGAACAGTAAAGCTCTCCTTTGAACTCCCTGCAACTTCACAGCTTTACCCCTGTCGTTTTCTAAGCAACCAATATGGACATGGTTCAACCTCGTCTTCATCCACCAAGCGGTTAAAAACATTCTAAAAAGATTGCCATTGCATTGCCTAATATTTGGAACTTCGCCATCTCCATCCTGGATATTTTGCCTATTCTTTGCTTGGCTTGCTGATTGATAGAAGAAGTCCAGGTAGGTCTGAAGGTGGATGAGAAAATGAGCTAGCATGGCTTTCCCTGCCTCTTCAGGCAAACTCTCGCAGTTACTAAATCACACTGGCCGGCAACCGTCATGTGCCGCAACAGGCACCAGGAATTCCTTTCAAGATCAGCCGACAGCAAAGGCTGTTCTTTCATAGCTCCCGGCTATTCCTCCCCCCTCCCGGACTGTAGCCACGGCAACAAGCCAAGTGCAAACCAAATTCAGAACTTGAGATCACCTGGCTCAGATGTGACCACCGATGTTCCCATAAAACAGAAGGATTTTCAGAGTGCTGGCCTTAACATGGATCTTGTGGACAAATTACAATTTTCAGCATCTGTCACCCTGGGCCATGCTGGGAATTGTAGTCTGCCAAGAGGTAGCCCATCTCTGCAAAAAATAAGGTCCTTGCAGTAGTGTAGGGGACAGCATCTATCAATTGGTAGCAGAATGTTGGCCAGCCTTTCTCAACTTTCTGACCCTGGAGGAACCCTTAGAATATTTTTCAGGCCTCGGGGAACCCCTGCACATTCAGGCCCAAATACAGGCCAGAAGTCACAAGATGATTATATTCGTTTCATGGGTAGGCCTGTATAGATGCATTAATAATATTCTTAAACTAAAAATAGAGTAAAACCTACCTCTTTAATGTGAAGTTGCCCCAATTTGAAATATTTTTTAAAAAAAATCATGATCTCTCAGGGAATCCCTAGTGACCTCTCACGGAACCCTAGGGTGCCATGGAACCCTGGTTGAGAAACCCTTATGTTGGCCATCAGGCTCACCCCTTGACACCCATATGCACTTGAAGGGATGGTGAGAAACCCCACTTTCTCTTTGAGCACGATCCCTGAAGGCCTGCTGTCAGAGGAGACTACGCAGTGCTAGCCAGATCTCAGTGCATGAAATCAGAGCTAAGCTACTGAAAAAGACACCTGGAAGGTGTAGTTCCAACTATCCCTTTTCTTCACCTGACCAGAAGGTACGTTTGGATGGGCTGATTTAGGGTTAGAGTTATCCCTTTCCTCCTTGGCCCCACCTCCCATGAAGCTAAACACAATTATAGTTTCTTAGAAAGCAGCAGGCCTCAGTGATGCCCAAGCTGAATCAGCTCACCTTCACCAAGGATATGACAAGAGAAGAAGGGAGTGGATTCCTAGCTCCAAAGAGATGTGAAAAGAATGCAGCAGCTACATTAACAGTACTCCTTTTATCTATTTTATTTATCAAATTTCTATGCCCCCCCCCCATCTCACACAAGCTGATTCTGGGCGGCATGCAATAAAACTAACAATTAAAACTTATTATAAGAACCACTTAAAACAATTAATCAAATATAAATAAGAATGGTGATGATTTATCATCCTTTGATACAATTATTTTCTTGCAGCTACCTCACCTTCCCCAAATGGAACACAGTCTTTCTCTTATCCCAGTTTGAGAGGCATCAAGTTGATATACACCAGCACATAGTTCTTGTGGCTGAAGTTAGGTCTTGGCCTGGCAGAATGGGACTTCTCCTTTCGGATGGGTCCCATCCTTCAAAGCTTCTGGCCAGCCCTTCTAAGCAAGCAGCTCCTTCAGCTGCTGCTGTAATGGAATGTGGGAAAGACCTTAGGAGACAGGGTGAAGAGACGCTGCCTAGGGAATGGTTGGATAAGAGACAGCATAGCCCGCAGCTGGATAATGGAAGGGGCAAGAGGCTCAGAAGGGACCCTCCCTAGTTTCTTGGGCTGTAAAGGAGACGGCAGGAGGATTGTACTTTCAGACTTGCAAGATTCTGTCAATGTAGCTTTACAATAAAGTATAATTAGCTCATCTGGTCGTGTTTCCTGTCTGGCCTACCTGGGAAGGCTGACATCTACCCTGAGTAAAAGTAGTAGGTGTGCTAGTACAAAGCAGAGAAATGGTTAATAGGGTTATGCAATGCTTTGGATCCTCATATGGAAGCATGAACATAGCCTGGGACAACATGATTTGTAACCCTGCTTGGTAAAGCAATATGGCATTGTTTGTTCCCCAACATAGGGAGTTATATTTCCAGCTGCTGTTGTGGATGTTTTTGTCTTCTCTTTTAACAGCTTAATTGCTAGTATGCTGCCCAGAGTGGCTTCCACAATTCAGGCTGCTAATTCATTGATCAAATAAATACCGCAGATACTTGACTGCCTGCAACTCTTTAAGGCAACTGCATATTTTCCTGGGATTGCGAGGCTGCGTCAAGGAATTGCAGACAGGGGCCATTGCAGGCTTTGAAGTACCTTTTTGGAATTGATTCTGAAGGGCTACCCAGTTATAATGACTGAAGAAAGCAGTATGAAATGAGCTGGGGAGAATATGAACAATCTAATTATATTTCCCCTTCTTCCCAGATTTGCAAAAGTCTGGATTAGGTGACTTGTGAGGTCCCCTTCAATACTATGATTTGTCTGCAAGAAGCATGAGAAGCTGCCATTAACAGTAATTGTTAGCAATGTGTCTTCCTAGTGCAGTGTCTTCCTAGTGCTCCTCAACCTTAGCAACTTTAAGATGTGTGGACTTCAACTCCCAGAATTCCCATGCTGGCTGGAGAATTCTGGGAGTTGAAGTCCACATGTCTTAAAGTTGCCAAGGTTGAAAAACACTGTCCAAGTGTACATTGGCATAGAAAGAAGCATTTCAATCATTCTTAAAACACTGCCTACTTTGCAGTGACATGGGGCATAGAGAGTAGCTCCCTCCAGCTAATCTTCTCCATTAGTATCGAGAAACAGAATGGGTGGCAGAGCGTTCCTCAATAGGAAACGCTGCCATTTCTTCTCATGTGTTCCAACTACACTACCGTTTGAGGAACCAGGAGAACACCACCTTTCTGTGCTAAAAGAGGAACAGAGCATGCAATGAGAAAGAGCTTCTTCTGGACGCTGGTGATCTGGAGCCTAACCATTCTCCCCAGGTGAAATAACAATTCAGTTTAGATAAGGTCCCAGTAAACTTTGACCCAAAATCCAAGCCTGTGCCAGTAAGACAGGGAAATACAATGCATTTAGGCAAATACGTCCAGTTTGCATAGCCCCCAGAAGGCTAGCTTGCTCTACGCAAAGCACGCAACCCAGATATTTGGCCAGCATTTCTTCCTTACTCACCTGGCTTCTCATGAGACTCCTGACAGTATTTCCAAATGCAGTTTGTAATATTCTGGGAAGGAGAACCTTCAGTGCACTGGTTACATGACTCCAGATCTTTGCATTCCCCTGTTAAAAAAAAAAACATAAATGGTGTGGAAAGGTTGTTTTCTCCCCAGGCTATAGATGTGGATGCTAAACAGGTTTGGTTGGAGTGACAGAAAATTGTTGAGTTCTAGGGTTATTCAAAAGCTCAAACCAGTAAGTATAACCAGGAACTGTCCATCAAGTGCCCTTTCCCTTTTGCCTCCCACCCCCACAAATTTTCAGGTATTTAATGTGCACTCTAGATGCAATAGTTGCCATGCTACTTTCAGAACTGTCTTTTTTTTGTGTATCCTTAACACTGGAGGTTCAAAATGAACTCAGATCAACGTAGTATAGTCTCCTACACGGCCAGGGTGCTCAGGTCTTCATCCTGGACTCTGTCACCACTTGAAAAGGGACTGGCAGCACCAAACACATTTTATGTTTGCTGCAAAGAGACTGTGACACCACCTGTTAAACTTTAGAGAATTTAACTTAGCAGGCCAAGAAAATCCATGCAGCAACTATTTGAAACACTGTGAGAATGATTATGGTTGGATGCTCACACTGACTTGAGCCCAAACTTGTTTTGTTTGGTCTGCTTTGGGCTTAGGCTGATGCGAGAATCCAGTTCATGCTTCCTTTTTTTGAAAATTGTATGTCACGTGAATCTGGCTAATTATGATTTCTAATTGGAACAAGCCATAATAAACAAAATGGTTAGTGGATGCGTGAGCCAAGACTATATTTCTAAAACTTTAAGGAAGAGATATTTTGATCTTCTTGTTTTCTACTCTTCTCCTCAATATTTTTTCCTTGGGCTTCTCTGTATCTACTAGATCAGTGTTTCTCAACCTTGGCAGTTTGAAGATGTATGGACTTCAACTCCCAGAATTCCCCAGTTAGCCTGCAGGCAGGTGCCACATGAGCATGTGGGCGTTTAGCTTCTGTATACCATGTAGAAAATAACATTCTTCTCTCAGATGACAGTCGATGCACTGCGTGGACTGTGATCTACAAAAGCTTGTGCAATAATCAGTGTATTAGACTTTAAAGCGCTACAACATTCTGTGTTGTTTTTGCCATAAAAGGTGAACACAGCTCCCACACTGGAAACATCAAAAAATATCAATGTTATTCATTTATCATTGCAATTTACATAGCTGCCCATCTCATAACAAGATAACAATGTAAGATAACGTAACGGTGAGAAAAACAATGTTGACAGTTTGAATGATTGTCCAAGGATAATCGCAAATAATTAAAGGCTTGTGATCAAGCAAGTGGACACACTCAGCTGATCTTGAAATGCTAAGCGGGGTCAGAGCTGATTAGTAGTTGGAGGAGAGACCACCAAGAAATCACCCAAGCTGTAGGCTAGACTGGAAAGTTGAAAAGCCATCCTGGACAAAGACAATGGCAAGCCCTTTATATGCTGAGAGCCAGTTTGGTGTAGTGGTAAATGTGTTGGCCTAGAAACCAGGAGACCGTGAGTCCTGGTCCTCCTGTAGGCATGAAAGCTGGCTGGGTGACCTTGGGCCAGTCCCTCTCTCCCAGCCTAACCCACCTCACAAGGTGGTTGTTGTGGGGAAAAAAAGAGGCAGGAATATATATATATATATATATGTATGTATGTATGTATGTATGTATGTATGTATGTAATGTAATGTAATGTAATGTAATATAATATAATATAATTATATATATATATTCCTACAAACTAAAGGCAGAAGAAAAATCTAATGCTAAAGAAATAAATACTGTTGCCAAGGAAAGTACATTCAAAGTAACTGGGAACTGAGCTTGGCAATAGCAGCAGTTCGCCGGAACAGGGCCAGATTACCTTGACAATACTGTACTGAACGCTGTAAAAGAAGGGCGTCCTGTATCACCTACGCACGTGGCATTGTGTCACCCTTGCTGGTTGGTGCCTAATGCTGGCCTGCTTAGGACAGCATTGCCAAGAATCCCTGTTTGCTGAAACAAAGATAAGGCAATAGCATTTGGAAGCTTATTTAAGACTGATTAAATCTGTAAGTGTTGGATTTCATTGCCTGTTCAGTACTCCATGCTCAAGACAAGAGCTGGCTTTGGGCCCAAAGCTAGTAACTGGCTGCCATGAGAAAAGAACCCAGACCCCAGATGGGTTGCATTACAACTCCCATTCTCCTCAGCCAACAGGCGAGAACAAGGGCACCCCAGCTGGGGAAGTTGTCCTAATCTAACCAAATTCTACAAAAACACCTCTTAATCACACAGGAATAAAGCAAACAAAAGCATCACTGAGAAATGCCTACCCAACTCTGAACACTTCCAGTGAAAAGGGAGCCCATTATTCCTCAGAGTAATTGGTTGAGCAGTTTTTGAAAAACTTCAAGAAGTTTTTCCTAACATTCAACCAGAACCCTGCATTACTCTCAGCCTTTTGATATAAATCGGTGTTTTCAACCTTGGCAACTTTAAGATGTATGGACTTCAACTCCCAGAATTCATGCTCGCTGAGGAATTCTGGGAGTTGGGGTCCACACATCTTAAAGTTGCTGAGGTTGAAAAACACTGCTCTGGTTAACTGTCTGTATCCTTCTTCAATTGTGGCGCCCAGAACTGGGATAATACTCACTGTGGGATCTGACAAAGCTATGCAAATTCAAGAGTTCTTGTATCTACCCATCCTAGCATGCTATGATTTGACATACACATAACAAGTAATAAATTTTAAAAAAGGAGATTTAAATGAGGCAAAAGAAAACACTTCCTCGTAGTGCTCATTTAATAGTGTAATCATATAACCATACAATATCACAAGGTGTAGCAATATTTACCAACTCAACAGTTTAAAAAGGGATTTAAAACCTAGAGGACAATGCTCTCCATGGTGACCAGACATTTTAACTTCTGGAAGATTGGTGGGAATACAATGGAAGAGTATTTTGTTTCCATGGGCTGCTGATAGACACCTCTTGGCCACTGGGGAAGAGAACACTGGCCTGGATAGCAGCAGAACTTTGATCCTTATCTTCTCCAACTTCTCCATTCAGCTTGATCAACAGTGAGACCTAGCAACTTGTTTGTCTGCCACAAGACAACCCCTGTGGTTTTATCTGTGGAAAAAGTGGCCTGTGAATGCAATTGTTCTCTGGATGAGGGTTTTAGGCATCCTTTTCCTCCCACCCGGCTATGCTCAGAACTCAGAAATCTCCTCGCAAGCAATTCTGTGCAAGCAGGAGGCAAAGGAGAGGAAGATATGGATGGCTGTAACCCTCTTGGTCTTCAGGAAAGAAGTGAAGGCACTGGAGCCAGGAGGTTGACAGAGATAGCACACTGGTTGGTGGACGGATGTAATTTCTTATTGGGGCCTCGTTGAAGTTTATTGTTTTAAATGTTTTTCATGTGTTGTGTTTTTATTTTGTTCACCACCCAGAGTTCCTTTTGGTAGATGGACAGCTATATAATTTTGTTTAGTAAATAAAATAAAAATAAAAATTAAATAATATACAGCCCCTCTTAAGCTATTTGTTTATGTGTGTATGTGTGTGTATAATTTTTATCAAAAGTTTAAAAAGAGAAGATAAAAGCTAATATAAACTAATATAAAGTAAGGAAGAAAAAAGGAAAAGAAAGAAGTCAAAGAGAAAGCAAAAAGGGCAGGAAAAGGAAAACAAAGTTTAAAAAGATACAAAAAAGTAGCTTCTGATATTCTTCGCAGTAGTTGTAAGTACAATTATATTTTAACCTCTCTCTCTAAAGTTAATTCATCATACTCTTCTTTCTATAATCTATCCTATCTAATCATCAAAGCCATAAATCACAAGTTCATTTTTTTCATTTTTACACAAAAAAGTCCATAAGAGGTTTCCAGTCACCAATGAATGTAGATAGTGTCTTTTCTCTAATCAAAGAAGTTAGTTTATCCATCTCAGCAAGATCTGTCAAGTTCACCAACCATCCCTTCACAGCGGGTCATGCCGAATCTTGGCCCTCTTAAGCTGTTTGGATAAATCAAAGCCTCTGGAGATCTTTCTACTCTGCACAGGGCAGGAACACCTTCTCTGCCTGGCAGCTCCAATCCCATGCATCATTACCCTAAACCAAAGAGGGCCCAGTCTAGCAGGGCTACAGCTCTGGAACCAAGCTGAGAGTGGGAGCAATTGGCCACAGTAACAACCAGCCCCTTCCAACTAGGAGCAGTTACTCTCCTTGCAACTAGGAGGAGGAAGTGTCCAACTTAGTGTGGGAGTCTGTTCAGTTGACTGAGACAGACTGTCTCTCTCTCTCTCTCTCAAAAGTTAACCAATTATCTTTGTATGGTGGAAGGTTGATAGGCCCTATTGCCATGGATACAGGATTCTGGTTATAGCACTTTAACTAGCAGTGAGTGACTTACGCAAGAACCAGTAAGAAAGCAGGACTTGGTTCCCCAGATTTTTAGCAGGTTTGGGGGTTGTGCGTGTGCATGTGTTGTTAAATGAGCCAAGCTATTTTTGTCGCTGCACAAGCACAGAGAAATCGGATGCTTCACCCAATGCCTTCAAATCCTGGCACGCTGCATTGGACAGAGGGAGAGGGGGAAAACACTGACTGCTTCAAGATCTCCTCCAATCTGTTCCAGCCAACCCACCAACAGAGTCCTGTTCACACATTTAACAATAGCCCTCTCCCTGCCATCAGCAACTCTCCATGAGGGACATGAAGCGAAGCTGCCTACTTTCCCATCTGCTGATTACAGATTCTTTCTCCGCATCTGGAAAGGCCAAAACCAGCATCTTCAGACACAAGAGTGCAACTTATTCCAAAGAGTGAAGCTTATTCCTGAGTTAAGTGTGCCTGCAAGAATTATCTGCAAGCAGGGCTCCAAGCAGAGCTACATGACATGCAGTCCTATGGGCTGCCATTATTATTATTATTATTATTATTATTATTATTATTATTATTATTATTCAAATGTATATGCCACCTGACTCCCAACAACTCTGGTCCCAGAGGAATACCATGGCTTAAAGGGAAAGGCTACAGCTCAGTGAGGGAGCATCTATGGCACATGCAGAAGTCCTGGGTTCAAAGCTCAGCCTTTCTAGGTTTGGCTGAGAAAGACTTTGACCTGAAATCCTGCAGACTAGCTACTATCAATGAGCAGATCCAGCTTATTACAAGGTGCCTTCCTGGGTTGCAAAGGCACCCACTGCAGTCCATAATGTAGTTTTAGGAGGACTGAAAGCAGAACCCCAAAGCGGTCAGGACGTCTGTGATAGATGCACAGAAATGCATCTTCTTACCACCCTGCAAGGCCAACACGATCCAAGCCTCCACTCTCATTACATCACAGATAACTGGAGTAGAAGCTCAATCTTCTTTCATATCTGGATACCCCAGATCTTGCATCTGTCCAGCAAGCACCACCCCTCTTCCAGACAGGAGGCCAGGGAACTGAGCTTTGCATTGCAAATCAGTGGTTAGAATCCCTGATCTCCAGGTCACACACATGCACTTATGCACGTATTCTCAGGGGATGTTTTATAATTGATAAATAATAGTAGACACTTGATTCTGTCCTCAAGGCCTCATTTTGTGACTGACTCTGATTCGTAGACTTCAGGACTCTATGAAAAAACCAAACAAAACAGGTCACACCAGCATGAAATCCACCCGCCGCCGCCCCAAGGGAGAGCCAACCGCAGGAGAGCAGGTGTAAAACAGTCTGCACAACACTTTCCATTCTTGCCTATAAAGCACTTGGAACGGCTTCAGGACGAAATCATCCTTCCTTTCTTCTCCTGTTTCCGTGGATTCAGATTACACTACAGGCATCGCTTATTTGCATCCTCAGATAACTTCACGAACCCAGCTCCGGCCCTGGGCGGCACTGAGTGAAAAGATCCAGGCTTGCAAAGATGCCTCCAACATCTGGCTTACTCCATTGTTCCCAATGTGACCTAGTGACTTCATTTGCACAACATGCTAAGCTTGGTTAATGCTAACCTCATTTTCTTGTTTATATTTAGCATGGTATGGGAACCCAGCCCGTTTAATTAGTTGATAGGTCAATGCATTGTGCAACTCCCCAAAATGGGTTAATTCAGTACCTTGGTTAATCATGATCTGTGACCCACTCTGCAATGCTGCCTTATTTGCAGGGTCTCTTGAGTCACCCCCAAAATGTTAAATGTGTCCACTGGCCACGACAATGTTACCCATCCCTGTGCTACTGACTTGTTCACAGAATAAACTCCAGTTTAGTTGAGCTCACACAACCCAACCTGTTAAGGCACAAATCAAACGAAGCACATAATGGCATACCATCCACCCATAGAACACAAGAGCCCGTTCAATTTTTGAACAATAGCTTTGTACAACATGCATGGGCCAGCATACATCAGACTCCTCTAATGAATGGGCTGGTGTCGTTTCAGGTTGTTTGGGGGAAAAAAAACAGAGTAGGTGAAAAACAAAAGTATGACTTCATCTGCATTACTAAACCACTTTCCTTAAATACTCAAAATTGAACACCGAGACAGATTGGCATTAAGCATGCTAACAAGCAAAGGAGAGAAAGAATTAACGTGATGTGTTTCTGCCACACAGCCTGCTACAGAAATCACTGGCATGGAATAAGTTTGTTGACCACACATGTGTTCAGTGGTACAAACAATTCACACATAAATCGACACACTGACATCTTTGGAAGGCACTGTCAAGCCACAGATTCCCAGTATTTGGAATAAATCTGGAACAAATTCTAAATATATAGTGATGATACTGGACTTCTTCAGTTAGATCAATACCAGGTGTCTATACTGAAAACTCTGCATTTGGGGTGGATTTAGACTTTCAGATCAGCACACCGGGAAAAGAGCAAGATTGCAGCTTGCAGAAACAAAATCATTACTGGCTTTCAGATCTATAGAAGAGGTTCACACTACCTATAACCTTTCCTTTAATAAATCAGAACTATAGTTGCATCACAGCTATTTTGGCCAAATGACAAAAATAAAGTAGAAAGGAATCTTGGTCTGTGGGGCTAAGCTCTTTCCTCTCCAAAATGTGGGTCCTTTCAAATCACAAGTAATTGCAAAATGCAAGGTTCAAGGCCCCTAAAGTCCGGCATTATTGCAAGGTGAACAGCTGATCTCCAAATGCCCTATTTACAACGCTTGTCATTTGACGCAGTGGTGATCAAGAGTCGAACACATACATGTGAATCAGAAGAATGAGTGACCTAGGAGAATGATCATCAGATTTTGACCAAGAAGGCCAGAGGTCACCCAGAGAGACCGATAAAGCCTACTGGCTGTGTTCACACATTGCATTTGGCCTAAGTACAAAATTAAGTTATCATCTGGGTTTGCACAGACAAGCTCTCTTTGCCCAATATACCAAGTCAGGAAAAAAGTTTAAACTAACCGAGTTCAGGATGTGGTGCAAATACAACTACGGGGTGTTTAACAGATCAGGTTGTATGGATGTAGCTATCCAGAGATTTCAGATCAGCCGCTGGGTTGTTGTGAGAAATCAAGGGGGGGGGATCTTGGAGGAAGGGTCACATTACAGTACAGTAACTATTGGGACCCACCACAAGTTGTACTTTTTGTCTTAGCCAGGAAGCAACTTCCTCTGTGGAGCAGGGAGTGTCTCAACAGAACTTGATGCTCTTTCTAAAAAGGGAGTCGACCTATTTTATGCTCTGGCAAAGCCTTCAACAACTTTTCCTGATCGGCCGGGCAGGGACGATGGCAGCTGCAGTCCAACCCCTCTGGATGGCCCCAGATGGGGGACGGACAGCTCAAGGCGGAGCATGTTGAGGGAAGGGAGGGATTTGCACCCATCTACCCCCCCCCTTTTACCCCGTTGCGCCCGTTGCAAACCCCCCCGGAGGCCAGAAGGCGCCCCAACTTTGCGCCCCGTCCGCGCCCCAAGCGAAGCAAAGCGACAAGCTGCGCGGGGTCCCCAGCGGGAGGGGGCGGGGGGCAGCGGACCTCCGCCAAAGGGACCCCCGCGATCGCACCCACCTGCCTGGCTCAGGACCAAGCCGAGCGCGCACAGCAGGGCGCAGAGCAGCGCCGCCCGGAGCTCCCAGGGGTGGGCCGCGGCGGGCATGGCTGGGGCTCCTCCGCGGGGCAGGCAAAGGCGGCAGCGGCTCGCGCGGCGGCTTTCCCGTCACTTTGGAAACGAGGCTCGCCAGAAAAGCGCTCGGGAAGGGGGAGAGCCGGTGGCTGGGCGGCGAGCGAGCACATGCGCGCACGGCGGAAAAAGGCTGGGGGTGGGGCCGGCAGGTGCGCCGGTGGGGTGGGGCGGGGCGGGGCGGGTGGCTCCACCCCAGCTCCTGCCCCGCCCGCGGAGAGGGGCGAGGCGTGGCGTCGCCGACGGGCTTTCCACTGGCATTTTTGCTGGCGCTCAGAGCTGGGCTTGAATGCCCGGTCGGGGTGTAACCTGTTGGATAACAACTCCCATAATCCTCAAACATTTTGGCAGTGGGGCACATTTAGACTCTCGCTGCCAAAGAGGATCAGTCGGACTAGCACTGCTGTCTTTGGCACAGAGCAGTGTTTCTCAACCTTGGCAACTATAAGATGGGTGGACTGGCTGGGGAATTCTGGGAGTTGAAGTCCACCCATCTTATAGTTGCCAAGGTTGAGAAACACTGGCACAGAGGATCACTGCTAAAAGCGATCGAGGACTTTTGCCTGCCAAGTTTGGCTCTGACATCCTACTGCTGCTTCCAGTCCAGTGTAGTGGCCCTGACTGGAAAGGGCGAGGAGATCCCTTTCCTTTCGGACTCCCCTCTGTTCCTCCCTTGAGAAATAACAATCCTAGGAAAGCCCGGAGATCTAGCATTTCTCAGGGACCAATCGTTATAGCATGTTACAGCATGCGGGCTGAGGAATTCTGGGAGTTGAAGTCCACCCATTTTAAAGTTGCCAAGGTCAAGAAACTCTGGCCTAAACTCATCTGGAGAGCACCAGGTTGCGAAAGATGAAACTGGTATTTCAAGAAACATGACTTTGGAGGTCTAGACCCAATTCTTACTTGATTGCATAACAACTTACCTGCGCTTTATTATTTTTTCTTCCTAGGTGGACTTCTGGTATTAAAGGAATGCTGGGGGGGGAGTATTATGAGTTATTATCCAGTCAGTTATTCAGAAAATGTCACAGCTGTAGCTAGATTCCATACTGATTTAAATACCAGTCCAACAATGTTTAATAGAACTGATTTCTCACCAAAAGATAGATGATAGATAGATAGATAGATAGATAGATAGATAGATAGATAGATAGATAGATAGATAGATAGATATGGACCTATTTTGGTACAAAATAATAAAGGCAGGATAAAAATTAAATATATAAATATATAAACCCTTATCAACAGACCACAAAGCTTGTCTCCCTCCAGATGTGTAGGAACTACAGTTCCCAGATAACTTCCCATACTGTCCCATTATCAGCATGCCTCTGCCCTTTGTGAGTGTGGAGACATGTAGACAACAACACATATGTACACATGTCCTCTGTGCCCCCATTGATGCACATTTGAGAACCTCCTGACAGCGCGACACGCAATTAATGTTGCCAGTTTCTGGGCAAGATCTGTTTATCTTTTATATATTTTAACTTTTATATCTTATATTTTAAATTCTATGTTTTACAGTATGCCTTATTTTAATTGTGATGCTTCTGACATGAATAAATAAATAAAATCAGTATGCAGGGCACCCCCTTAGGGAAGGTAACAAATGAGGACAGGCAAGACCAAATTATAGCAGCCTCAGTTACATAATAGAGCCTCCACCGCCCACAACACACACAACCACACACACACACCTTTTCAAACAGCATCTTCCCAATCAGACTCAAAGCTTATCTTCGCATTTTTGGATTAGATTCCTTTCCCCCAACCCCCAGCCCCCACATTCCCTGCCAACCCCCTGGAGATAAAGACATTTCAATCTGGCATACTTGGAGAATAATCTCAATTAAGAGAGTGCAGAGGTTCGGTTCCATTGAGGGAGGGGAGCAAGGAATCATATGCTTGGCAGGTTTTGCAGTAACTGGTTAATTAGCAAGGGAATTGATTGATTCCGAAGTGTTTCGAAAGGGCAACTTACATCAGCAATTTTGGCACGTTTTCAACCAAATCAGCAATGGGGCTTGACTGCACTTAGACCTCTGCATAGGACAGAACTATGAAGTAAAGTTGTAATGCTTTTATTGGACTGGCTCAGACAAGGGAATTTTATAAGGAATCTGGGAAACATCTTCCATTTGCATGTCCTCCAAGTTTTCCCAGATTAAAAAAAAGAATCTCTGAATCAAGCTCTGGGACTGGGAGTGGTTTGCTACTGCCTTGTTCTGGAAAGAGTTTTGTTTTGTTTTGTTTTTAACTTTTAATCTACTCCACAAGGCTGGAACTTCCTGCCTACCCAGGTCCAATTTTGGCTTAGGGTTCTTCTCCCCTCCCCTCCTTTTGAGATCAACCAAAGTTGGCTAAAAGCTGCCACTTTATTTCTGTTTTTGTTCTTACCACAAAAATAAGGGAAGCTAGAATAGTTCATTAGAGCCAGAGTGGTTAAAACACGAGGCTAGAAACTGGGGGACTGAGTTCTAGTCCCGCCTTAGACACAAAGCCAGCCGGGTGACCTTGGGCCGGTAACTCTCTCTCAGCCCTAGGAAGGAGCCAATGGCAAACCACTTCCGAACTCTTGCCAAGAAAACTGCAGGGATTTGTCCAGGCAGTCTCCAAGAATCGGACATGACTGAACAGATTTTTTTTTTAAAAAGAGAATAGTTGATAATGCTTTTGAATGGAAGGCCATGGTGCTGTCCATCTGAATGCAGTTTGGGGGTGGGAGGGGAAGCATATAAAAGACCATGGAAAACACCTCAGGCTATTACAGTCTGGATTGGTTTTGGATTGGATTGGATTGGTTTAGAGTGGATAAGGATGATCCTGAGGAAGGAGGAGGAGGAGGAGAAGAAATGAGAAAAGGAGGTGGCAGGCTATCAGTTCATATAAATGCCTAAGATGACTCTAAATATCTGCTTGAAAAGACCTACAAGCCCATAAAAAGTAAAATTGCTCTGGGAAATAATAACCACTGTGCTGGTCCAGGACCGTAATAAATGTTGATTTGAATTAATGGCCAGAAATGTCCTTGCAATATTTAACTAGGCTGCTCCACCAAAAGAATAAAGTCTACCTGAGCTCAGTTCCTGATAGCACATCCACTTGGCTTTCCTGGCAATATTATCGGTGGTTTCCCACTTCCTTTTCCAGGAATGGATTTATTTTTTTTAATTGACCGACTTGCCAGCAGCTGTTGAGTTTCTTGGTAGCCAAGTAGCAACCAGGTGTAACTGCTTTGCTTTTTAAGGTCAGTCAAACCCAGATGCTGCCACCTAAATGGGCATCAGATGAGTACCGGTTTATATATATTAAAAAAACAACAACAGGAGAACAATTCTGTTAGCATCAGGTTATTTTTTTAAACTATTCATGAGGTGGCCAACTTGAATAAAGGAACTGAAAGGGAAATTCTGGTGTGAAGTTGCTGAATTACCTTTCACCAAAGAGTCAGAATTGTAGATATTTATCCCCTGTGCATGTTACAAGCTAAGTAACACCTATGTATGTATCTGGTTCAACTAATTTCCTCCAAGTTCAAAACCTCCAGGCATGGACCAATAAAACAGGAAGAGCAACGGTACCATCAGCATAGGACGCCAGGCAACAATCCAGTGCCACATTCCACAATTGTTCCTGTAATTGTATTCTTTATGTAATTACAAGAATTAGATTCATAGCTCTAAGATTCCAACATTCTTCCAGGATGGCTTTTCAACACATCAGCCAAAGCTGGTTAGTGCTGCCACCTGCTGTGGGCTCTTGATAAAAAGACTGAGAAATACCAGTTTATGCATTTCATTGATCACCTGCTATGAAGGATTATGGAGGAGGAGGAGGAGGTGTGACTCTACTTGAGGGTTATTTTCCATCAGAATGATGGTTGTGTCACTCAGGGAAGAAGACACAAGACATGTGCTAACCTACCCTCCTGATTTATTTTCCCTCTTTCCCACCCACTTATCCATTTTTATTCTTATCCATTTTTGTAGGGCGTCGGGCAATTACAATGTGGTTTGTTTGCACTATTAAATGCCATGTTTCAAAGTTGTGACATCCTGATCAGTTTCACTTACAGGATATTGCTGGAAGAAGGTGTATGCCAGGTACAGTATATAAGCAGGGAACATCAGCAAGAGTTTCCCATGGACTTCATGAAACCCACTAGAAAGCATTGTGAAACTAACTGGACTGGGTTCTCTGGCAAGAGCAGGGGATGGATCTAACCAGGATTTATGCCCCTTCTGTGTATGCTTCTTCGGCTCAAAGGCAGCTTGTCAGTTGGAAGCCAGAAATGTGGATTTGTCTACTGCTCAGAGACTTGAAAGCACCAGGCTCTCAGAGACGATACAGAAGAAACCTGAATATTGGTTATTTGCATTGCTGGTTTCCTAAGCAGAAATATAGTTCTGACAACAGGGCCGGAAGAGACTAAACAGCTGCAGCCTATCGGATCAGCTCATCCTGCCTCTGGCTGCCCAGCCGTAGCCCAAACTCTCCGCTTGAGAGCAATCCATTACTCAGAGACTGTTACCATAGCAACTGGACTTCTGAATGGAGAAAGAACACTTTTGAAAATCTAGCCTGACTTGATGCTCGGGAGACACATCTCTCCCCCATTTGGGTACAGAGATGGAGTTCTCTTTGGACGCTTTTCTCCCCAATTCCCAGAGAAACAGAAGCTTCTTATAACTATAGTGTTTTTATACTTAAACCAAAATGGGTAAGAGACATATTCCTTCCCCTTTCTCCCCCAGAAGATGTTATTAGAGAAGGCTGTCTAATTAGGTAAGCACTGGAGGAAGCCACAGCTCAGCAGCTGAGCACTTGCGCTGCACACAGGTCACAGGTCCAATCCCTAGCATCTCCAGATGACTCTTTCAAAAGCCTGGGTCGCCTCTGATGAGAAGGGCCCCTGTTTGCCTGGCAGAGGGACTGCTGATCAGAAGAGATCATCTTTGCATCAGTTGAGGGAAGGATGGACTGCAATGGTAGGACAGACTAATACACCTCTGAATCTACTTGGATCAAAGGACTCAGTGGCATTGTGTTTGGATCCACACAGGAGCCCATGAACCGATGTAGCAAAGCAGCAGGGACACCACATGAGACACTTGACATTTGTTGGAGGTGCTACTGACAACCTGGCCATAGGGCCCTAATCCCCTCTGACAGCCACCTTTGCTCTGTCTGGGAGCTCTCCAAGGTGCTGCAGACACTCCCTTTGATTTTGCTTCTGTCAGCCCATGCTAGAAAAGGCAACCTAAAGCTCTGCATGTGGTTGAGTGCCATTGAGGCAGTGGAACAGCTAGATAATTTAAAGGCCATAGGGGAAGGGTGCTTGAAGACTGCAGCACTGCTTCAGTTATGAAGAAAACAACTATTTTACCCACAAGGTATTTTGCTTGGGACTAAGCACTTCCTTTGCCTATGTAATGGTATGTGAGAAAGAACTTGGGAAATGGGGCAAAGAAATACTGCCTAGGGAACAATCAGATAAGAGAGGGCATAGCCTGCAGCTGCATAATGTGTGGAGAAAGAAGCCCAGAAGGGACCATTCCTAGCTTCTCAGTCCATAAAAGAGACAGCAGGAGATTTGTACTTTCAGACTTGCAAGATTCTTGCAATATAGCCTTACAATAAAGTAGCATTAGCTCATCTGGTCATGCTTCCTGTCTGGTCTGCCTGGGAAGGCTGACAGCCTAAGAGGCTAGTTTAGTTCTAAAGAAAAGCTGAAGAAATATAATGAACGTCTGTAAAGTTGTATTGCCCATTTGGCATGTACTGTACCTGGTAGTAAATATGGTGCATATGAGATGGGAATGTGAAGCAAACAAGAACATGCATAACCTAGTTCAGTTGAACATGGAGAAGGAGCTGCATTCCCAAGTTCTGTCTCCAAGATCTAAATAGTACATGTCTAGGGGAAAATTGTCTGTTTCCCTTCTAATTTAGGGTGGTTACATTTGCACTGCTACTGCTCTTTAAAAAAAAAATTTGGATCACTCTAGGGAATGGTTCCTGAAACTTCTGTGTCTGTAAGTAAAGTTCTTTATTTTTATTTATTCAATTTATATGGCCGCCCATTTCAAACAAGTGATTTCTTTACTCTAGACCTCCACAGCAGCATGGAATCTGTAATCTTAAAATCTCGTAAAGACACACTGTGTGCTATAGCACAAAACTAGAACATGGTCAATATAATTTTGACTTCATGGTTAATCTCACCCAACACTCTACATTAGGCAATTTATAATTCAGCATGTTGTGTGAACCAGGCCATCTCATTAAGACATAATCTCCTTTATGTGTGTTATATGAAAATAGCAAATGTGTTTTGTTAATCTAGGTTTAGTATTGTGTTGTGACAACCCAGCTACTGAAGTTTGTAAACCAGGGCTTAAGACTTAGCACAGCCTCTCTCAACCTTTTGACCCTGGAGGAACCCTTGAAATATTTTTCAGGCCTCGGGGAACCCCTGCACATTCAGGCTCAGATATAGGCCAGAAGTTACAACACTATTATATTCATTTCCTGTGTAGGCCTGTCTATATGCATTAACAGTGTTCTTGAACTAAAAATCAAGAATGAAACTTACTTCTTTAATGTGAAGTTGCCTGAATTTGAAATAATTTTATAAATAAATTGTGATATGCCAGGGAACCCCTAGTGACCTCTCATGGAATCCTAGGGTGCCACAGAACACAGGTTTAGAAACCCTGCCTTAGCATCTTATACAAGCCCAAACAATGGGGTCTTCTTCAACAAATCATGGTTAAACAAGCCATGTTACCCTGGCTTATGACTCCCATCTTCCTTCTCACCTTTCTGTCTCTCAAGGATATTCCAATGAGCAGAATAAAATGACACAAAGTACTGAATGTATGGAGATCAGCTGCCCATCTGATTTTGGTTGGGATGGTGCCTGTGAGATGAAGATCAAGCCCAGGGACCAGGATTTCCCCTTCACAACTACCCCACAGCCATTTCCTCCACAAATCCCAACCCCTGCATAGAGTTTGAGCCAACTGATTTTTAAAAAAATCCCCACACATGTGAATTGCACAGTATGTGCAGTTTTGGAATACAAGTCACAATGGATCTGGAAACTTTAAGCCATCTCAGCCTGGGAGCCCCCCAGTATATTTAAAATGCAGCACAACTCATGGTACACATTTACTTGCAGGGGCTGCAGTGATGTATAAAGGCCTCCTTAGTTTGGATCCAAGCTACTTACAGAACTCCATATTACTGCACAGTCTATCCTGTACTCCTACAAAACCCATGGGTCACTTCTGGTGGTTCCCACCAAGGATTCATTTGAAATCAATGACCAATTCAGCTGCCTCTGTGACTGCACCCATATTATCAAAAAAATTGCCGTGGTGGTGGGGATCTACAGTTTCCAAATAAAATAATTAAGGCAGCATGCAGTTCAGTCCTATGTACTGCATGATGGGTTTGGTAAATCAATGCAGGGGTGAATTGTTACCTTGAAATAGGATTTTTGTTTACCTTCACTTTGAAGAAAAAACCTGTTGCATTCCACCTGTTGTTGTTTTCAAGCTAAAATGATCGAACTGTTAACCATTCAATTTAATACCCAGCTCCTACACAAACCAGGGTGGTCGGGAGGTAATATCATTTTTCTCTGCCATGGAGGGAAAAAACTTCATAGCTTACAGAACTACGAACACTGTCTTTTGGTTGGATTCTCACAACATGCTAGGCTAAGGTAAAATGGGGTTGTGTTATAAGATCCAATCATTTTCTTTGCAAGTTGTATAACCAGACTGTTGCCTTAAGCCACAGTATGGATTCTTTGAGCATAGCCTACTATACCCTGTGATTTGTTAACCCAGATTTGTGGTTGACTGTGCTGTGAACCTAGCCTTAGGTCTGTTCAGCATCTGCATGGTGCTAATGGTGTGAGCTGATCCAATGCCCCTTTTGCAGATGACAACTTAAATTTCTTTCAATATTGCTAAGGAAGCAGTGCTGCATTGGGACTTCCTCCTAGTCCTTCCACTAAGCAGAACTCTGGAGTGCTGCCCAGATGCCCTGTCTCTAGAACATGAATCTGCTCCTGTGGATGCCTAACACCCCTCTGAAAAAAAAGGGGCATTCTTGGAATCTTCTGCCCGTGTTCTTTCCTGTTCTTCTGGCCATGTTTTCCACCAGCAGGTTGGCCAAGATGGGATGAGTCCTCTAGCAGCAGCAGCAGAATTTAATGAATGGTTGCTACAGCTGTAAGTCAGAGTAGCAGGGGTGGAGTGGGGAATGCTATGACAGAGTCTTCTACCCTTGCCTGGTGATGCTCTTCCCCTGGAGAGGAAAAAGCCACTGCAGCAGTAACACATGATGTTTTCCCGACTGCTAACTCTACTGTGACAGCTCATCAGAGGAGAGAAGAAGGAAGGTGGTGCGTAGAATCTTAATTCAAGCTGGTGCCAGCTTCAGCCTCTGGGAATGAGATGCCAGTAACTTGCTTTGTGTCTGATACAACTGTGGGGGGTGGAATGGGGGAAGTCAGTAATTCTCAAGAGCCTGCTTAAAAAGGGTGTTGTTGTTGTTGTTCAGTCGTTAAGTCATGTCTGACTCTTCGTGACCCCACGGACCATGGCACGCCAGGCCTTCCTGTCCTCCACCGTCTCCTGGAGGTTACTCAGATTCATGTTCACTGCATCGGTGATGCTATCTAGCCATCTCTGCTGTCCCCTTCTCCTTTGGGACCAATTTAAAAGCTAGCACCCATCTCTGATCCCTTGTGCAAATAAGGAGAACCTCCGAGCATGTCTTGATGGATGTACTTCCCTGCAGTCTACTGCCACAGATCTGAGACAGTTGCTGCAAGAAGAAAATCATTTTATGAAGCCTAGTACATCTTTCCCCCCCCCCCCAAAGTAGGGACCAAAATTGAGCTTGTCAAGGAAAGAAAAGGCCATGGCCAAGAAGTGATTATTGTGATTGTTTGGAGGTTTGGGGGTTTGGGTTGGTTGGCTTGCTTGCTTTTGGTCTTGTGAGCTGCCCAGGGTTGTGGTTACAATACGGGCAGTGATGTAAGTCTCAATAATACATTTCTGAACCATTGGAGCTATCTGTGCTTGTGCACATTACAAGAGAAGATCTTCATTGAGTGTTGGCACCCCTCCCAAAAGGCCTGTGAGGAGATGCTTCACACTTGCCTTTCCCTGGACAGGCGCGGAGACATGCTAATTCAGGAAGGAAGTCCATATAGCCCAGCTGATCCTGTGCACAGATGGAAACGGAGCATACCTGCATTTTGTCACACACATACCTTGCAGGAACCAGTTGCCAGCCACACAGCATGTGCTCCCCGTCTTCCATTCACTCTGGAGAGAAGCAATCACTCAGTGACGGAGCACGTGCTCTGCAGTCAGAAGATGCCCGATACCTCCAAATGAATGAGATATTTGGGGGGAGGAGGGGTTCTCTCTATCAAAAGAGACCCTGTAAAACATGATGCGTAGAGCAGGGTGACCTGCCCCTTTCCCATCTGGCATGCCTGAGATATGCTGCAGTACAATCTCCATCTTCCCCTGGCTGGGGGTGATAGGAGTGTTGTTATTACCAGGGTTTGTAACTGTTGTATTAAGATGACTGTATGCTTAATCCATTTGTTCTGTTTTAGCCCTCTGGCTGGAAGCAGAAGAGCAAGTAGAAACTACGTGCTCAAATGGCTGTAGTCCGATACATCTAGAGCAGCATTTCTCAACCGTAGCAACTTTAAGATATGAGCCTCTCTTCCTTCCTGCTCGCAAAGGCTCTCAGCATAATTGCTTTGCAGCTTCCCTGTGTAAGTGCCTGGAATGTTAATAATCATGGAAACAGCTTTCATTTTTATTCCCCTTATTGAGAGGACAATGAAAACTTCCTTAAGGAAGGAAGCAAAGGCAATTTATTCAAGGGGAAGTCTGCCTCTACGAGTAAACCTGTCCACACGCATACATGTCGACCTGTACAGCATCTTTGGAGTCAGGGATCATGGACAGCAGGGCATTCCCTTGATTTGGGCTGAGTTTCCCAAAACAACCCATTACAGAAAATCTGACCCAGGACAAAAGAGATATTAAAACAAAACTTTATAGTATGGAGTGGGTTCCAGCCAGGTGGCCCTAATGTCTTTCAAATAACTCCATTCCCTTGAGTTTTCCATTCCTTTTTTCTGAAAGAAGCACTCCCTGACCAAGCCTCTTCACTGGCCTAGTTTGGCTAAGTCCTTGGGTATCAGTTGCCTGCTGATTTCTCTTCAGCAGGGATGATATTGCTGTGGTTACCCAAGAATCAACAAGCAGGTGCCAGCTTGCCTTTCCTCTAAGAAGCTCCCAGGTGTTTATTTAGAGACCAGCCCTCCTTTTATCTTCACAACAACTGCCTGTAAGGTGGGTTGGGCTGGGCAAGAGTGACCATGGAATCATTCACTGGAACCTGGATCTTTCTGGTCTTCTAATCACACATTCCTTCTTTCAGTCTCCAGCCAGAATGGAGCTTTGAAAAGGAACTTGCCCTGAAGTTAGGAGAAGAAGACATTGAAATCTGGAGGAAGTGGTCCAGCAGCTGGTAAACATAATGGTGGGTGGGTGAATGAGAGAGAGAGAGAGAATTTAGGAAAACAAAAACAGAAAAAAATATAAAGATAGCTATGACTGATAGTCATATATATACATAAAATGGGCAGCTAACTTGGAATAATAAATACATAAATAGCCATGACCTAGTGTACCTTGAGTCTAGCTTTGCTTGTCATGAGAAATTGGATATAATGTAGGAGATATACTGCCTTCTTTGAGGGTTCGTGCCAGGCTCTCTCAGGTATGCTGCCAGCCTAGATTTGGGAAGGAAACAGTGATCACAAAAAATCTCACTCATACAGTATGTTCATTGCATTTATAACCTGCCTTTCCTCCAGAAGAAAAGGCAGCTTCCATCAAGATCTCCCTTCATTTTATCCCTACAACAACAAGACCCCCGTGGAACAGATTGGGCTGGGAGTGAGTGGTCAGAAGCCCGCCCAGTTGCTCTGTGTTCCAAATCTACGTCTGGCATCATAACTGCCAAACCACAATAGTGCTCATGCTGGCTTTCCAGCAGTTACTCTAGGTAAGCCAGTATTGCAACCTGCCAGCACTTAGGAAAGTTGGAGTACATAATTGTACTCAAATGTCAGGAAAAAGTCACATGGAAATAAAAACCCTCATGTCACTTTAAAGTCAAGAGATTATCTGATTGTAAAACTATTTACTAGGAACTGGGGGTGATGAATTTGGGACTCCAGTCCCTCAAACTGGGCAGCTCATATCATGAGTCCCAATGCTTGTAGAACCAAAATACTCTTCTCTGTGCCTTAAATGAAAGTTATGAGAAAACACCAAGATTTGCTAAAATGCAAAAACTATTTGCCCCTCCAAGGAGGAAAATCTGAAGAAGCTGTCCAATGAGGATAAAGCACCACAGTGAAATGGTGGAGGGATAAAATGGCTGGAATTCTGAACAGCAAGATGATGTGCTGCAATATTGTATCATGGGTTCTGCCTTTTCTACTTAAGCCTCTTGTTAATTTCTATACATTTAGACAAAGCTGCTGGCTAAGCAAGACAGGAATCCTTTATAGCCCCTGGATCCTCAGTTTGGAATCTCTCACATTTTTCCCCCCACTTGGATTCAAATTAAAACAACAACACGAAACGGACATTAATTCCTGGAGTTATTCTTTTGTTCCCTCTTCACCAATTGACCTTCACAGTTATTTCACTGTGTTGCTATGAAACCACACACAAGCTTCAAGACAGAACGGCTTTTCAGTAAACCAAGTATTTCCCCCTGCCCAGGTTTGCTGAAGTCAGCAAACAACTTGGCACAAATGTCCAGAATCAAAACCAAATCAGAAGGATGCCAAAACAACTATGAAGAAAAATGCAAAGATAAAAACAAAAACAGCACAAACATCAAGCAACAGGTTACCAGTTTGCTGAACCTTCCCAACAGTGTAATTAAAAACATGATTTGTAGACAAGCAAGCAGACGCCAACATTCCCCATAAGTCGACCTGTTCCAAAAATAACCAAACACAACTTATATACTCCCAAAGCAAGCACAATTATGATCTTGGAATGGGTGGAATCAGTGAACACTGATCCCATACAACCATGGAAGTCCCACTGTTAATCTATTATTATTGCCATCATTGGAAAGAACAGCTGATTGCACTTTAAAATGCTCAAGAAGTGTCACAATCATACTTAGAGTCCCATAGAAGTATCACAATCTCAGATTCTTTTGAAAGACTAATCAACTATTTTTCTTCTGCAGAGTATAGACATAGCAGCCATTTTGGTTGCTCAGGAAGTCAGTCTTTGGCTGCCTCTTGAGGAAGCCAGAGCTGTTTTTGGATGGATGATGAAGCTAAGTAAGAAACCAATTCAGGGGGTTGGTGTGATTTTGAAACAAAGGTATTATAAGATTTATCCAAGCTCTAGTAAAACGTAATAAGAGCTTGCACCACCTGTGTGGAATGATTCTGTTGCAGGTGGGTAGAATAGTTTTTCTAACCACCTGAAGGATGATCTTAGTTTCATGCTGGAAGCACTTTTTGAAATGAAAGAAACAGTTGCAGCCCAAACAAACACACAGAGGGTCTCACTGGCATGTCCATGAAAAAATGCAGGGGGGGGGGAAGTGTTGGTTGCAACTGAATGAAGAATTTAAGCTTCCTTGTTTTTCTTCACTTCCCCAATCTGTTGGAGGGAGGAAAATGGGCTGTATGGGTGGTTCATGAAAGCAATGCAGCAAACGCTCCAGAAACTAATGGTGTTCAAAAGTGATTATACTCTCAGGAACATGAAGAGATTCTTTCTGCAGTGCACTGAGTCACCCAAGTGGTGCATCCTACACACGTTGATTCATAACTCAGCATATTGGCTGCCTGGTCATAAGCTACAAGTGCTTCCTTTAGAGTATATATTCCTTGACTTGTGTGTATGCCTGACAGCAGCTTGCTCACCTCAGGCACCCAGTGGATAGGTCTTATTTCCACCGTGGCTCTAAAGACCAACCATCAGTTTCCATCTCCTTGGCACCTAGGCTGTGAGCAAGGGAGGCACGCTTTTATCTGGAAAGAAATGTTGCTGAAAGCATCCCAAGGTCAGTGGGATGCATCCCATACACCCACAAGCAGATGAGTTTCCATTCCCGCCCCCTCCCTGTCATCAATTCTCCCACAGCAACGAATATTTACTTCTGCCTGACCCAAATAGGATGAATTAAGTGTTCCCTGTGTAAAATCAAGGTGAGCTGTGAGAATCCAGAATGATCTCTTCTTTCTGCACAGAAAGAAGGAAAGCCTACTCTGGTGTGGCACGCAACGTAGTTCCCCTGGACGTAGATGGAAGGATTTTATTGCACCATCCATGTGTGTGTGCCGTGTTGTAAAGTCTAAAAGGACAGGTACAATCCCTTATGCCCTGTCAAATTGACCCAAGGGAGAACAGGGCGCAGTGGCGACAGCAGTGGCAGAAATGGCTGTGCTGTTTCAGCTTTTCACCCTTCAGTTAGCTCATTTAGAGCAGTTTCCCCCAGCCTGACACTCTCCAAATGTGTTGGGATTGCAGTGCTGAGAATTCCCAGACATTGGAATTCCGGGAGTTTTAGTCCCAACACATTTGGAGGGTGCCAGATTGAGAAAGACTGGTTTAGAAGGAGAAAAGGGGGAGAGGAGAGGAGAGGAGAGAAATGCATACACCTGGAAATTTCTAGTGATTAGTATCAGCTGCCTGGCTTAATAAAGCAAGTACTTAATTACAGGTATGAGCTGCTGTTACTATTTTCAGAAGCCAAATAAGAGTTAAGAGAGGAAAAAGAGAAAAAGCCAGCAAGAATTGCCTCTCTCGAGTCTTTAATTAATGTCACATGGCAGTAGATGGAATTACATAAAAGTGGTTTTCCTTGACCTGAAGCCCTCCAAGAGGCCAGATGCAATCAAAGTTAGATGGGCTATTGCCCCCTCGTGTCCTGTGGCATCAGTGAGCTGATTCTCCCCCACCTTATCCCCAGTTGCTCCACAATCTATGGCATCAAGTACACCACAGTATGGAGCCTGCATAAGCTTTTGGAGAGTCCAGTTCCTCGTGGTCTGTAACCCCAACACCAGTGGAAAAGGCAAGTCAGGAAAGGTGAAACTAGTTTGCTACACTTGCTGAAGCAAGTTGTTTCTTGGGAACTGTCCGTGGTTCTGCAATCATTGGCCTATCTAATTGCCTCATGAGCTTTTCAGGCACACCCCTCCTTCTTCCCTTGGGTTCTGACCTTGCTATATTGATCTGCAGAACTTCAAAAGCAGGTTCTACTAGCATTTGCTTGAGTGCAAGAACAATTCTCTGCACAATGGGGGAGAATGAGAGAAAAGTGGTGGCTGTATCCACTTTTAGCTCCCACCCGTCACACTAAAGGCTGGAAAACACTTCCGGGGCCACTTATTCTTTTTTATCTAGAGATCTCAGAAACAAATGCAAGTTGATGTTTATTGTTCAGTTTCCAAACTAAAACAAAGACATTCTTTGGGACTTTTACACACCCCTGCATGTCTTCTCAACTCAAACTGTAGCCAGCCTAGCTAGATTTGAGATCCAGAAGAACTGAGATAGATCACCTCCTTGAAACACTAATTCAATGTAGTGGCTCCCAAGGACTACAGTACCACTACTTTTTGATCCCTTCCAAAGTGATAAAAGTAAAGACTTGTCTTCTTTTAATTTTTGTTTTAACTTTCTGTGACACCCAGAGTCACAGCTGTGAGATGGGTGGCCATATAAAAAACTTCAATGAATAAATAAATTCTTCATTCTCTACTTTTCTACATGTGGTTATAATGAAATCTTCCTGAACAAGACTTTTTGCCATTTTGGCCTGCACTGAGTGGGGCTTCTGTATTCCATTTTTCTTATATGTCCATTCACACAAATGCATGGGATAAAACTACCTATTTTCCCTGTAGCAGAGCATTACATCATAATTGGCATTATATGTTAGTGACAATAAACTGGCATTATTATACAGTACTGTTACATCTAGTACATTGTTCTTTAATTAATGTGGTGAGACATGATTAGAATGTTCAGCTGTTGGTTTCAGCTGAAGGAGTTGTCTGTTCTGGAAGTTGAAGTCCACCCATCTTAAAGTCACCAAGGTTGAGAAACACTGGCATATAACCCCCAGCAGATTGAAATTAGGAGAACTTCCACAACTCTACCATAAAAACTGTACCTCTACATAGCATTCTTACCTCTACATAGCTAACATCCTTCATTCAAATTCTCACAAAAAGGTGTGGAAATTGCTCCTGGAATCAATCTACCAGAAGGCCCTTAATTGGCCATTATCAGCACTTCCACCTTCATGATTAAATACTTCCTAATTCTTTTTCCTGATAATTTTGACTTCATAAACATGCTCTCCTTCATTGCTTTCTTGGGCCAGCTATCTAGACAGCTTCCTGCATCACTTTATCCAAAAAGTATTCAACATTCTTTCTTCAGTTCTCCCACCTGAACCCATTTCAACATGATTGGGTTCTAATGCATATAAATAATTTTAAAATACCTGGCATAATCTTTAGGAAGTCAAAAACTATCATGCAAGTGTTTGGACTCATTCCTAAATATCTATTTACTGCCAGACATCCTCCTCCTCCTCCATTTGTAAATCTGCATTTTCTTTCATTCATTCATTCATTCGTTCATTTGAAAAAGACAGAAAAGCTCCACAATGTCTTCAGACTACAAGCACTAGGTGCCATCAGCTGGAAACCATCCTTTAAAGGAAAGAATAATGGGGGGGGGGATGCTTTTGTGCAAAGACAGTAACTAAAACTCTTGCAATTAAAAAGAACCTCTAATTTTCCTGTGGCTTCTACTTCCCAGACTGCCCTAACAATCCAAGCATATTCCAAATGCAGCCATCACTAAAAGCCTCCACTTTGACCTTCCACTGTTAATGATATTACAATTTGAAGAACCAGTGATTTGTCATGGGTCATACAGGTTGCACAGAATTGCTCTGATACATCAGATGCAGGCAAGTCTGAGAGAAACAAGCATCCTGTGACTTGAGCTGAATAGCAGCATGACAAGGCACAATGCAAAAAAGGTCAAGGACACTTTGAGCTGGAGCACTCTCTATTCTTCTGCACAGGGAGAGAAAAGCAGTAGCCACAGACATACACATCAGGACCCTGGAAGAGCTGCTTGGCCTCCCATTAAAGGCACTGGACTGACTCCTACATGGTGCTGTCATGTTTCCAATGAAGCTGAGCCAACATTTCTTCAAAGACCCTTTCCAGATGTCATTCCTGAAAATTTTTTATTGATCTCACCTCCCAGGAAAAAGAAGACTTCTTTGCTAAATCTGCTTCAAATATTCACTACTTTTATTTTTTGGTGGCATTAAGAGTTTGTTGCCCTATCTTTCATTCCCCTGGTCTTATGATGTGTCTGGAGTATTATGCAAAATGATGGCCTAGTTCAGGAAGGAAGGAAGCTATACATAGTTAATGATGATAGTACCTCCAATACACCCAGAGTCCCCTTTTTGGGAGAGATTGGCAGTGATAGAAATTTGAATAAATTTTTGAAGTTCTCTTCCCTTCTGGAGGAATTTAGAGACATGTTTTTCCCCAAAGTCAATTTCTCTTCCTTCAAACAAGGAGAAAAATCTTACGTGGCCACTTGTGCACAAATGCAATATTCACTATAAGAACCATCTTTATATGGTTTAACAATTAATATAATGATGGACTTATGCTATGGAGCAATGGGTAGAAATCAGTGACACATGCTGGATTATCTGAGACCTACTGCCTTCTCATAGGATCAAGGCTAAATCAGTAATCTTGTGGCCTTATGTTCTAAAAGACCAGTTGTAAATATTCAAAGTATGTACTTGTAGGGACAAACTTACATTGGAAACCCCATTGGAGAGTTCTCTTGGGGGTTATTTCAAGCAAAGAAACAGCATGACAAAAGGAAGAAACAGAGGTGCAGGTGTGGGCATCACTCTGAGATAATGCTTCCTGCAATTTCTTTTAAACAAAGAAGGTAAGGACTGGGTTACAGCTATGCACATTTTTATATCACACATATTTTAGCCCTAACCTAAGCAAGTGACTAGTCTTACAGTTTCAGTTTGAAAATACAAGTGGAGGTGTGGTGGAAGTGTGTGTCCCACTGAATTTCTTCAGAAAAAGCAGGAGTATATGTGTGCGTGTGTGCACCCACACATATATGTCAAGATGACTGCAAAGGAAGCATTGAATTCAGATAATTTTGTATGTCAGATGATGTGCTGACAAAGCTGCCAATGATACCATTCACTCTTTCCATGTTCATTTTATGAATGTTAAGACTTACAACTGTTTTCAACTTAGTCATATTAAACTGGATCCACTGAAATTAATGGGACCTGATTCCAAAACTTGGGGTAGGTTTACATAATACATGAAATCCTAAAAAAAAAAAAAAGAGTTAACAAAGCTCAGTTGCTGTATTCACATAACAGGGTATGTCTAAATCAACTATAATATGGCTTGGTATGATAGCCTGGTTCAAACATACTAAGATAATAGCTGGGTTCCCCCAGCACACTAAACCATAGCCTGTTAATCTCCATCTCAGTCTTGCCTAGTTCAGATTATGAAACCAGTCTTGGAGTAGACCCACACTGTGTTAATTTAGGCTACACTGCTTTCTCGGTGAAGGAGAGCAGCCTTAAATTTAGAAATAGCCAAGTATATAAAGAGAACAACAAGCAAGATAAAAGAAGGCACAGAAGGAGTGGGAAGCCAGAAGCAAAGAAAGTATGTCATACTAAATATCATAGTGCTATATTAAATGACTTACAGCACTCTTCCACAACTCAGCCTCTTCTTGATGTTCATCTGCCATAACCCCCAACCTACAGTTCTTACACTACTTGGAGAAAAAGTTTTACATCAGCTGCAATTGACCAGTTCAGTATAGCTGATTCCTGCATGTCATTTGAAAAAGTTACATTAAAATGAGAAACAGCACAACAAGAACTAGTTGCCAGTGTTAAAGTCCAAAGCAAAACACTTGTCCCAGATCACAAGCACGTTCTCTCTTGAAGCACATATGCTTATAACTGAATGCTATAATGAAGATGCCAAATGGACAACCAGACTGCCTGTCCTGATCCAAGACACATGTCAAAACACCTGCTCATTATTTTTTTGCATCACTCAATTCAAGGCGAATTTTCAGAGAAGAAATTTCATTTGGTTGCATGCACTCAGCTCTTGGTTGACAGGGACCCATCAAATTTCCCCATAATTTAAAAAAACAAGACAAAAAAGGGACACTGTCTCAGAGGTCACATCGCTCAATAGTAAAAAGTGCAGAATTCAGAAGTGATAAAATGTGATTTCATTCTCCTTAAAGCTGCGTTTGAGTTGAGTGTAGAGCAGAAAGCCAAAAAAAACAACAACCCTCCACCTCTGAAATTTGCCAGCTAGGGCAATTGTTTCACGTTGCTTCATGCAAGAACCTTGCACGCTCCAGAATCGACATGGGACTATTCAGCACCACAGACAGCTCCATACGCTGTAGCTTTATTGCTCCTTAGCTTTCCAATTCGTTTGGTGGTACCATCAAAGCAGACGTTTAGGACGCTCAGACTCCCACTCAACAAAATGAATGGCGGGGAGTACAAATGTTGCAGGACTGGCTCACCATACTTTAAAGGAAATGAGCTGCCATCTAAAGGGTCCCTCAATAAAACTGTTTAGAGATTAAAACAGTATATCTGAGCCACTATTGCTGACCTTACAAATGAAGCAGTGGGTGACACTTCCATCCCAATCAAATATACATCCCATGTTTTAGTTCAAGGCAGAAACCCAACCATCATGTATCCAGAATAATTCATAACATCCTCCTGAAATATTTCAAAGATTGCTCATTCCACAGCTTGCTCTGGTGGGATCCAATTACACCTATACAGTTTAAAATAAGCTATTATATAACTCAGGCTGTTTCTATTTGATATTCTGCTGGTGAAAGCACCAACCAGAGAAAAAGAAGAGAGATGTGTTTCACTTGTTTTAGCAAGGTAGTCTTTGATTTAAAAAAAAGGATAGAGCCAGTGGTTGCATCATACGCTCAATTAAGATGTTCTGGTTTGAAAGCTCTCCCATCTCCACCCCCAGGGAAGAGAGCTGAAAATTAATTATTTTAATTGACTATTATCAAGCCCATTCACTGTACCTTTACCCAGATTTTTAAATTATTTATGCAGTGAGGAAGAGTGGAGGAGAGTGCACTAACTCCTTACAATCTTTTCACTCTCCATGATTTAGGAGCAACAGGATTTGTGGAAATGGGACTTACTTTCTGCAGCAAGAATAATTTTCAACTTATACAACATAAGGTCCAGATCTGGGATTGGAACCTCCACAGACCAAAAAAAACCTCTCCTGTATAGACATTTGCCTCCCATCTAGGAGGAAGATGACTCTGGTGACTGGAAGTAGTGAACCTTGTGCGTTCTTCTTCACTGTTCCGCAGTCAGATAGATAGATAGTGTGGATGCCTGAACAGACATACAGTGAATGGGTTATATAACTGTCAGTTGAAATGGGCTGGTTTCAGAGCTTCTCCTGGACATGGCAATGGGAGATCTTCTAAGGTCTGAACAGTCGCACGAGGCTATGAGCACCTGTTCTATTCTGGATCTCAGTCACAAGAGAACTGATCGTCTCCAAAGACAACACTTCCCAATGCAGCCTTGAAACATGTCCACAAAATTTAATTGTCTGCAGAAAAAAAAAGTACTTGCCTGCTTTTATGAGTGAGTGGCATAGGACACATGGATGCCTCTGTGCCTCTTCCTCCAGTGTTTGGCTGCCCTTCTATTCCAAAGCCTGCACTCCCTGACATGCAATTCCTGGTTGCCTAGAGTGACCAAGCACATTATGTTAAAGCTGCCTTAACAGTTAAATTAACTGCTGTGGTCTGGCCTGGAGTGTTTCTAATGCTTGTATGGTTATTTACCTTTTGGGGTTTGGGTATTGTGTATGTTTTAATTTTGCAAGCTGCCCAGAGTCACATATGTGAGATGGGCAGCTATACAAATCAAATGAATGAATATAATCTGAACAGTATTTGCATGAGAACATGAGAACCTATTTTAAACTAGGTTGACATTATTTTTCAGCCCATAAGGTATTGTCTATTCTGATGCTGTAGGTTTTGGGGTAGAGGGATTTCTCAGCATCTCTCTAATATTTTTAGCGTCAAAATATGAATACGGGGGTCTTGCTGCAGAGGAAGATGAGCTGTGGTCCTCCCTATATTATGCTGGATTGTCTCATAGCAGGACCAACCATATCATATGGCAAAATCAGATCATCATCTCAGGTAGCACTTTTCCAAAACATTAAGGGCTGGTTTATACAGAGCAGGTTAAACCAAGAGTTTCTAACTCAGAGTCATTGAATAAGTCACAACTGACTTGAATGACACATCATGACAAGCCATGGCCTATAGGTCTCATTCATGCTGAGCCAAAACCCACAGTATGGAGTGCTATGATGAGTGAACTAGTCAGTGTCTTGGGCCAATTTTGCCCACAAAATCATAACATTATACTAAATGGTACTAAGTGAACAAAACAGATGTGACTTTCAGCAAGTGTTGTTTGACACTAGCACTAGAAGAGACCATAACAGGGCATCTCTCACCCACACTCTTAAAACCAAGAAGCCAGAGAAAGAAGTTGGAGTGGAAATATTTCACTCTCAGTAGCTCTCATATGGTCCCTCTCTCTCCTATGGCTTATATTTATTTTAATAAAAATCCTTATACACCATTCCTTACCATAAGAAATGATCCCAGAGTAATTATAGTAGTCCATAATATCCAACAAAGGGCAAATCCAAACAGAAGCCAGTGAACAAAAATGTCCACCATTCAACCATAGACTCATTATTAATCAAAGATCAATGGTGAAAAAAAATATCCTGTACCAAAGATATTGGTGCCTGAATCAACCAGTGTCCCTATTAGTCTATTCTCCAAGGCAGTGTTTCTCAACCTTGGCAACTTTAAGACGTGTGAACTTCAACTCCAGAATTCCCCAGCCAGCCATAATGGCTGGGGAACTCTGGGAGTTGAAGTTCACACGTCTTAAAGTTGCCAAGGTTGAGAAACACTGCTCCAAGGAAAGCATGTTCCACCACCAACTTACTGCAGGTTCCAGAAGCCCAGGCTTCTGAAGGCATAACTAATGCTCTGCAGACATTTTTGAGGTTGTCCTTCAGATTTCTCTTGGCTGTATTTCTGAGCTTTTTTAACACTGAAGTTGGTGCTACCGATTTTCTTGCTTTCTGTGATACATCACTCTGTTTCCATCACTCTGCAGCCTTCCTCACTGCCCAAACTTCCCAAGAATTATATCCAGGGAAAACAGTCAAGAGTCAAGGATGGTTTGTTGAAACTCTTGCTAACAGTGTGGCTTACCTCTAAATATGCTGGCCATAAGGGACACACACAAGATGCTATGACATTTGTTTAGGCATGTGAGAGAAAGGATTATGTGGGATGTCCACGTGAAGGCCTAGTTCACAAAACGCCCACTGGCATGTGCCAATTTCTTCTGCAGAAACCTTGGCATGCCTCATCATCCTTTGCTCCCTTGCTTGCAGCCTGGTCCCTCTTCGAAGAACTACGAACACTTTCTTTAACCCCAAAGCCCTCTAAAGACCACCTTCGTCATTACAAACCAGGTGTTTGGGAATGGAGGAGACTGTAGTCTTGGGGTAGAAGACACTGTGCTGGGCTAGACGACTCCAAGAGGACCACGCATTAGGTCAAGGAGGACAGAAGTTTCCACGTGCGGTGGCCGGGAAAACCGCCCGCCACACAGGCACCTTCCCTTCCTCCCTCTCCTCCACCTCCGCCACCGTAGCAAGAGACGTTGACCTCAGTTCCTACCCAGGCCCAGTGACATGGCGCGTCAGAAGCCAGCCACGCACCTCTACACGCATTCTCCTCAGCCCCTGATGCAGCCTCCGACGCTGAGCCCCGGATTCCTAGGGGAGCCACCGCCATCCCCGCCGCCTCCCGCCAGGTTCCCTGTGCCCCGCAAAACACTTTGAAAGGACCCCGTGTGGGCGAAACGCGAAAGGAGCGACGAGGAGGAAGCCCTCCAAAGCGACCACACGGCAAGCGACTCAGCTGCGCGGGTCCCTCCTCCCTCTCGGTTTTATGAATGGAATTCTCCAGCCGGAGCCGGATTACTATGCCGCCCGGCGCTCTAGCGCGCGCTTGTCCCTTCGCCGCCTGATTGGCTCCCACCACCATTGACGTCACCCGAGCGAACGCCGAGCGAAGGGAGGAGCCGCCGGGCCAGAGCCCTTAAGTGTGACTCACCCTCAAAAGGGGGCTTGTTCACTATAACTCCGCGGGTCCCCCCCCAACTCCCGGCCAGCCTGGCTCCGTCGCTGCAGCTGGACCCGGCCTCCTCCGTCTCCGCAGCCCACCTGATAGCTCCAGCCACATCTGCATTGAGAGAGGCGGATTCCTTCTACCTGCAGCCATCCAATCGCACGCACGGATCGACCCCGCTGCTGTCCGCCCCTTCCCCAACCGAGGCTTCCACCCCGCTGAATGTGCAGTTGGACCCTCTTCCAAGGTGAGTGCCGCCACCTCCCTGTTGCCTTCAGTATTTGACAGCCCAGGAGAACCTTCCCTGCCTCTTTGCAAGGTACCAAAGCTTAGCTCTCTCTCGGGTTCCCTTGACATGCACTCACAGACAACAGAATCCTAGTCTAGACACTTTTTGAAAGAGACGTTTTTGGCTGTGCAATCCTAAACTTGTTGAGTTGGCTGCAAGTCAATAGGCTTTATTTAGGATTGCACCGTCACATATCATAATTGGAGAAGACCAAGAGAGACCTGGATGGTGGAACAGCTTTCAGATCTCTCTGCCTGACACTGATCAACATCCACAAATCCAAAGCATTACCCAATAGAGCACCATCAAGTCTTTTCTCAGGAAACAAACCAGAATTGAACTCTTGAAGGATGGGTTCCCTAACTTGGTGCCTTCCAGATGTGCTCCTTAATTCCTATCCAGGGTGGTTGTTAGCCACACTGGTTGTGAAACGTGGTGTTCCATACATGTAAAGGGCAGCAGGCTGGAGAAAGTACATTAAAGATGTCCATTTGTACAGATATATCCCTACACTTTATTGCACTCATCAGCACAGGCAGACCAAAAATAATTGTTTTTAAAAAGGAGTAGGATGTAAACATGGCTCAGCTTGCTCTCTTGACTTTCCATAATGACAACCGGCTCTTTAGCAGAAAGGCAGGGAGGATTTAGAAGTTGGGTGCTTGCTGTACAAATGCTATTTTGATGCTGTGTTGCACAATGTATTGAGCCTTGCCTTCCCTACATTTTTAAATGCCATGATTGAAAAAAGCCAAGCTAGTTATGTGTCAGTGCAAGCAAGAGAGAAAGGCAGGCTTGTCCAGGAACAAAAAAGATACATGATGTCATCTGGAGAAACCTACATTGACAAGAAACAACAGTGACATTGGTTTGTTCCCTTTTATCTTGATGGGTTTATTTGAGGAACAAAACAGAGACAGGGAAGGTGGCAAACAATGGCAGGCCCAAGCCGGAAATGTCCCATCTAGACAGCATTGACAACAGGAACACAACAATCACAGTCAGGCTATACCTACAAAATTAGTCACCTTTGGTGGTTGATATAGGCAACTTCTGTGCTTAAAGGTAGCTGGTTTGCCTCCACCTTGCCTTTCAACACTAGAAAGCATGGAATCAGATCAGGGACTCTTTCCCTTCCAAACACATACACACACACACCCAAATGCTTACAAGTACCTGCTGCTTCACTCCAAATCTGAGTTGAAACTGAGTTGGCTTTTCATCTGCCGTTTCAGATCACAGGCAGAGAACATGAAAGAGGAAGTACCCACCAACACCACCAAGGTCCAGCCAGGCTGGTTTGTGCCTACTAATGGCAGCACCAGCAAATCCTTCTACTTCTCAGAGACTCCTCCTGCTCTCCCCTTAAATCCTTGGGATGTTGTACTGTGTGTTTCCGGGACTATCATCTCCTGTGAGAATGCCATCGTGGTGGCCATCATCTTTTACACCCCAGCTTTCCGGACTCCAATGTTCCTGCTGATTGGGAGCTTAGCCACTGCTGATCTCCTGGCTGGCCTTGGCCTGATCTTTCACTTTGTCTTTGTTTATTGCGTCCAGTCACAGATGGTGAACCTCCTCACAATGGGCCTTCTGGTGACCTCCTTCACGGCCAGTGTGGGCAGCCTCCTGGCCATCACCATAGACCGCTACTTGTCTCTCTATAATGCACTGACCTACTACTCAGAGAGAACAGTCACCCGGACCTACGTCATCCTTATCCTCACTTGGGGGGTCTCCATCTGCTTTGGACTGTTGCCCGTGATGGGCTGGAATTGCTTGAAAGACAACTCCACCTGCAGCATCATCAAACCGTTGAACAAGGACCACCTCATCATCCTGTCCATTTCCTTCTTCATGGTCTTTGGTGTCATGTTGCAGTTGTACGTGCAAATCTGCAAGATCGTCTGTCGACACGCCCAGCAGATCGCCCTCCAGAGACACTTCTTGACCACTTCACACTATGTCACCACACGGAAAGGAATCTCCACTTTGACTCTCATCCTGGGGACCTTTGCCTCATGCTGGTTACCCTTCGCAATTTACTGTCTCCTGGGGGATTACACCTACCCGGCCCTCTATACCTATATAACTGTGCTCCCTGCAACCTATAATTCCATGATCAATCCGGTGATCTATGCCTTCCGGAACCAGGAAATACAGAAAGTCTTATGGGCTGTATGCTGTGGGTGTATCTCTTCCGCCATGCCTTTCCAATCCAGATCTCCAAGTGATGTCTGAATCCTCCATCTCTCTCTCACTCTCTCTGCTCAAGAGCCTTTTTGTCCTTTTCCCCAGTCTCTTGCCGTTCAAGAGAAGTCAAATGTGCAGGACTTCTAATTTCCTTCCCTTCCCCTCACCAATGTAAGTGGCAAGGCTGTGCTATCTTTTATTTATTTATTTAGACTTCAGGATGAAGAGAAATCTCATTTATTTTTTTAACCATGCCTTTTTTTAAAAAAGAAAGAAAAATGTGTTTCTGCTTTTGTGTGTATGTGCATGTGTGTGTGTGTGTTGGTGACATGTCAGATCGGATACAAATATTTTGCCTGAAATATTGATAGTGCATTATTTTCTTAAAAAGGAAAAACGGCAAGAAGCCTCAAAATCTTCAACCTTTGAGTTTTTATAGCCTTAATTACCTCAGATCTCTAGAAAACTATTTTTCTACATTTAAACAAATACTACTGTACCCCCGTCCATCTCTTCTTCCATGGGGGGAGGGGGTTAAAAAAAATTAGCCCAGAGCTATGACAGGTTTTAAAAACAAAACAGATTCCCCCCCAGTTGTGTTTTGCTGCCCCCTGGTGTTTATTCCAATACATGCAATCATAAGAACAGAGTGCCATTTGAGGTGGGGGTGGAGGGCATGAGGACAAGAAGCCTTTCTCACGCCTGTCATCCAGGACAGTATTAATAAACAGAATCTATAATATTAGCTATCGAGCAATGTGAATGCCAAGAGTAAAGCAGTACTAAAGGCTTTCAAAGGCACTACTCCTGAATAAGCAACAGCAAAATTACAGCCTACGGGTAGCTGCCCCAACTTTAGATTCTGTGTTGGACTAGAGTTTTCATTATCCTAGCTGTCCAGGCCAAAAATGATGGTAGTTAGTAGTTCTGGTCTGATAGTGATGGGGCCAAGGCTAAAAATGGCTGAAACAATTGCACTAGGAATAGGGGTGGGGTTGGGGTAGGGAGATAGACCAGGGATGGGAAGGATTTCATACCCCCTCCATTGATACTGAAAAGCCAGGGTCACATATAGTCTAGAGCAGTGTTTCTCAACCTCAGCAACTTTAAGATGGGTGGACTTCAACTCCCAGAATTGCTGGGTGGGGAATTCTGGGAGTTGAGGCCCACCCATCTTAAAGTTGCTGAGGTTGAGAAACACTGCTCTAGAGCCTGGTGCCCTCAACCTGTTTTTCATTTCAGCACCCGTTATCCAGCTGGCCTGACCAATGGCAGAGGATTATGGGGGCTTAAGTCTCAAACAGCCAAAGGGCATTCTTCTGTCTCCGTTCACATTTTGCACAGCTCCTGGAAAGGAAATGAATGTAACAGGCACTTTGGAAATAGGATTATTTTATTGCTATCTTGCAGGGGAACTTGAAGATGCTCTGTGAGAACACTGTATACTTTTGTTTACAATCATCAGAGGATAAAAAAAGAAATAAAGATAATTTTGTGATACTTGAAGCTGTGTCAGTTTTCTGTCCACTACATGAAAGTCAGTCTTTCCTTGATGGGGCATCTTGCGGACAGGTTAGACTACACTTCCCATAATCTCCAGCCAACATGCAAGTTTGCTGGGAGTGATGTGAGCTGTAGTACAACTTGTCTGAAAGGTGTCATGTTAGGGGAGAGTTGCACAGCTGCAACAAGATGGGTAAGAGATACTGAAAGGAGTCTTGAATCCTTGGCTGCTTTGGAAGTGGCCTTCAAATCAACTACATCTTCATTAGGTTACATCGCCTCCCCTCCCCTCCCCTTCCCCTTCTCTTTTTATATAGAGCTTCATATTCTGCCCTGGGAACTTTGATTATAAAAGCAGATGAGCTTGCTGCCCCCATCCTCTGTAACAAACCAAGATGATGCCCCCATCTCCATCTTGGTCTCTTCTCTTTTCCTAGGCTGTTGTCTATACTCGAGGCTGCACCACCCATTCTTTCCATTTTCGAAGAATGCCTAGGTGTTAGAGGCCATAGGAGGACAGCCATGTTAGCCAAAGATCAGGAGTCTGGTAGCATCTTTTCAGACTAACGCATTTCATTAAAAAGGCATCTTCTTTTGTGAGCTCAGCTACAGCTCACAAACGCTTATGCCTTTAATAAAATCTGTTGGTCTAAAAAGGTGCTACCGGCGTCCTTCTGATTTAGGGGCTAGAAGCATTGTCGTCAAGGGAGAGTAGGCTAGAGACTGGCCTCTTGCCAGCTTCCCATTTTGAAAGAAAGACAGCAGGTTGCTGAGCAGCAATCAGGAGGTACCCAAGGGTACCAAGTTGTTAATGTTGCAGGGATGTTGCCTTTTTAATATGTGGCAGCAAAAATAGCCAAGAGTCTAGGGTCACCTTAACACAGCCTTGTAAATAAGCCAAGAATAGTTACTAACATTACAAAATTCTTTGCAAGATGTCAAAGAATAGAGAACACGGTGTCTTCATCACATTCAAATCCCCACATTCAGTACAATAAAGATCAGTGGTGACCTTGGGCACATCCTTTTCTCCCAGGCCTGTGGTGAGGATTAATTGAGGAGGACAAGGATAAAAGAGCCATGTATACCAGCTTCAGCTCCCTTGGGAAACTAACAGGTCAGAAAGTGCCAGGGTGGGCCACTTGGCTTGCTCAGCATCTTCTGCTCTGCTAGCTGGACTGTTGCCTTTGGAAGAACAGGTAAGCATTAATGCCAGGGAAAGAAATCCTGCTGCATTATTTCCTGAGCAATTCTCCATCGATGTGATAGAGAATTTGCTTTAGAAATTTTTAAAGGGAGATTTCTAGAGCAATACACAACAATGGCATGTTGCATTTAGTTCTTTAATGATGAGGCCAAGGGGTGTGTGCAAATGCTCATCTCCCATTGTTTGATCTTCTCTCCAGCAATCTGGGCCTCCCTGGTTGCTCAGCCTTCCACTCAGTCCCAAGGAAAGACCTTCAGGAGAAAATGAAGTCTTTTCCATTGTGCATTATCATGAAAGGGGAATCCTACCCTTGAGAAATGGTTGGAGAATTTCTCTTTCTCCTGTGGACCTTATGAGAAATTGCCCATCCTATTTTCCTACCCCAAGAAATTGGTGGAGAAATTTGGGAGGCCAGTTTTAATTGGCTGCAGAAAGAATGCTTCCCTGTTGCCAGTCAGGTGGGCTTCTATACACACAATACTTTGGGAAGGCAGTATATCAATGTAATTATTATTATTATTATTATTCTACTACTCTTAAGCATCAAACTATCCATCATATAAATAGCTTTGCAATTGTTGGCCAGAGCACACAGTTACACAATCACATAAGAAACAAGAAACTTCTTGATCATTAGTTTGGTATACCCATTGCGTTAAGGCTTGGTTTGTTGAATAATCCAAAAATCAGAATTTATACCACATGTAAAGTTATAGACCATGGCTTGCAAACTATAACAATAGGTTCACACACATGTGAAGCCAAAAACAAATTATGATTCCATCAATGTATGAATTAGTTTCCCCTTTTTCTTTTCTTTCCACCTCCAACCTTTACCAAAAGGAAAACTAGGAACCATGGGAATGTGAAGCTATTTAAGGTGGCAATGAACAGGTCCAGAAATTTCCCAAAAATCCTCAATCCAACTCCCAAGATGACTGAATCCCAAAGATGACAAACAACATCCCCATTAAAAGATGGGTGTGTGTGCAAAGAAACAAGCAACTTTGTTTTTCTGTTCTGATTATATAAAATATTCAAGGATTTTTTTAACCACCTTGTCAAAAAGGAACAGAGAATAGCTTTGTCCTCTTACAGGCAAAGGCACTCAGAAATCTGAATGGAAGGCTGATGTCCTTGGCCTGATTTAGGTTGGAAAAACAACAAAGGAATTTTTACTTTAAAAAAGGAAAAGGATTGCCAATGTAAGAAAGATAGGATGGAGGACCTTTCAGGTAAGAAGAGCAAAGCCAAATAAATAGAAGCAGCCAGAATAATACTCAGTACAAAAGTCATACCAACGAACAATCATGCATTCCATGACTGTTCTTCTACCAATGAGGACTGGACAAACAAGGCTTACTGTATCTGGCTCCGGATTCACTTTATCGGCCATTGGAACTCCTTTTCCTCATTATTACTGAAAAGCAGCAGCTCCATTTTCCACCATTTTGAGGCAGGAAATACATGAAAATTGCAATGTAAAGCTTAACGTGAGCTTCACCTAGTTTAAAACAAAGTAGTTCATGTATTTCCCCAAACCCAAGAATGAACCTGAAGATTGCCTCAACCAAGGGGCATCACTGCCTTCCTCACTGAAGCCTTCAGCCCTTCCCTGTGACGCATTAAATGTGGATTGTAATCACTAACATTACAACCCACATTTAATGCTTTGCAGAGAAGGGCTGAAGGCTTCCGTGAGGAAGGCAGTGATGCCCCTTTATTGAAAGCCAGCTGGGTGACCCTGGGCCAGTCATTCTCTCAGCCCTAGGAAGGAGGCCAAATTTTTTTTTTAAAAATTGCCAAGAAAACTGCAGGGACTACAGGTAGTCCTCACTTAACAACCAAGGCTGGGACTGGAATTTTGGTTGCTAAGCAAAGTGGTCATTAAGCAAATCCAACCCAATTTTATTACCTTTTTTGCGGCGGCTAAGTGAATCATCATGAGCGTTAAGTAAACTATGTGGTTGTTAAGCAAATCACATGGTTCTCCATTGATTTTGCTCACCAGAAGCTGGCTGGGAAGATCAAAAATGATGATCACATGACCATGGGACAATGTAACGGTCATTAATGCAAACCAGTTGCTGAGCGCCGAAATCATGATCACATGACTGCATGGATGCCGTGACAGTCGTAGGTGTGAGGACCAGTTGCAAGTTGGTTTTTCAGCACTGTCATAAGTCCAAACTGTCACTAAAAGAATGGTTGCTAAGTGAGGACTACCTGTAGTCCAGGCAGTCACCAGGAGTCAACGCTGACCCAAAGGCACCAGAAACAAAACTAAAATCACTAAAACGTTGCCCAGACTGTTATGCCCTTTTTTGTTGAGATTGTCCCATTTAACACAGTAGGACCTCCTTTTAATTAGGCATGTAGATGGTAATACAGTCAATAAAGGTTTTGGTTTGCAGCTTAGATTGTTGCAACCCCTCTAAACAATGAATGTTGTGCAGACAGGCTCTCATTTAATTTGATGAAAGAGAATTTGCTTTTGAAATTCCAGCAGAAATGAGAATTTTAATCAACATCTCATTGGTGAAGAGTGGCATTCTTGCACTTACCTAGTGACAAGATAGTCAAAGGGTGCATGTTGGACGATCATCTGGCTTCCTACATGTTGATTTAATCCAAGGGAAGACATCACAAGGGAAATCTTCCATGAGGCATTTTGAGATTGGCAAGTATGGACCATCAGGGATGAGGAATAGAGATCCCTACTGTGGCAAAGCACTTCTAAGAAAATGTCAAGGTTTGTGTTTATGGAATCCCAAGTTTGACATAAGACCATCTTTACCTTTGCATATTTGCAGATATGCTGGCGGTGGCATTCAACACCACCTAAAATCTTCAAGGGAAACCTCACAAACAGCATATTGTAATAATTACAGTAATTGGATGTTACTACAACATGGAATATATGGCCAGATTATCCCTTTTCAGAAATGTCTATCAATAGCAGACTAGTCAAAGATGGCTGAAGACACGCCACACCACAGTCATCTCTACTATTAATGTTGGTTCTAACAGTAGTTCAAAATTGCATGCCCACTTTTTCATGCAATCATATCCCTGAACAAGATATTCCTTAATTTTCCAGATACAACCACCATCATACCACTGAGTCCGTGTTATCAGGATTCAGCTCTCACACAGCCTATTCAAATGTGGATGCAGCAATATTTGCAGCCTCCTCTGTTTCAGATGACAAGGAGATAGAGAGCTGAGTATCGTACAGATGGTGCTTTCCGACAAAACCCTCTGTGACCTCCCCTAGCAGCTTCAAAAAGATGTGCAAAAACCACAGAGAACTGAGGGACCAGTCGCATAAATGGCTGAGGGTGGAGTGACCAAGTGCTACCATCTGGAGCCAACCCAGCAGTGCAGCAGAAATAAGGTTTACTAATGAAACCATTTTTATTTTCGGCTTTGTTATACTGGCCACTAATAAACTGACCAGAAGAGGCCAAGAGAGAGGACAGGTTTGCTTAACGTTTACATATGTTAATGTGTGAATCTATCTATGCACATTGAGAAGTACTGACAGTAATTTGAATAAAAATACGTCTCACCTCAGTGTGGAAGTCTAGGACAGAAGGGTATGCCTGAAGGCACAGCCTGCTCTCCAGGTGCTACCTGTGGACAAGATAGCCCAAATCCTGAACTCTCGTCTTAGAATTGTTTAGTCTTCAACTAAATGTAGTCTGGGTGATATTTCAAAAGAGGATACGTAGTGACCAGTGATAATTGCTTCTTCTAATTTGTAGACTGCTTTCCTTAAACTAGCTCAAAGCTGTTTATAACCACATTTGCAAACATTCAGAAAGCCACAGCTTGGTATAGTTACTTTAAGTCAGGTACTGTAAAGTTGGATGGGAGAGAAATAAAAACCAGATCCTACTATTCACACAGGGAAAGTCAGAGTGAAAAATTTGAGTATGTGTCTAAATCAGTGTTTCTCAGCCCTGGCAACTTTAAGATGTGTGGACTTCAACTTCATGGCTGGCTGGGGAATTCTGGGAGTTGAAGTCCACATATTTTAAAGTTGCCAAGGTTGAGAAACTCTGTTCTAAATGATGCAACAGTGGGGGCTCCTGAGCTGCAGAGGGCAGGATTATAGCAGGTAAAGCTATTCATCTATTCACATAGATGAATGGAGCCAGATCTTCCTTCCCTCCCTCCTGGGTAGAATTTTCTTGTTTTGGAAATACACTCCTGCTTTCATTTACTTCCCACCAAAGAACAGTGGGAAACTGAAGTCAGTGGTGCATCCAGAAGCCACGGAACTACAAAGAGGCTTGGGGTCTTATTTGACTATGTCCTCTAATGCAAATGACAGAGCCCCCTCCCATGGGTCTGTCATACACAGTCTTCATTTATAGGCTGATCTTATACTTAAACTACTGGTTCAATATATTGGGGGGAAAACATTGAAACAAACAAATCAAAATAGGCAATTCTTGTTTTCTATTTCATTATGAATATCCAGCACATTCGAAGAAGAAAACAATAGACAATGTGACTTCAGAAGATGAAAGGAGCTCGCTAACCAAGTTATTAAAACAAGATCACAAAACTCTCCATGTTTATTGGAAGGAGACAGAATAGTGACCTCATCCTACATTTATGATTTGGAAGCCTGATCTTTTCTGTTCTTTTAATGCAGCTGTTCCAGCTGGAAGAAGTCCCCGTCCTTCAGATCAGAGCGAAGTGTTCAGGGTGGGATTGGAGACTAGACATTGCTGTGGTCCAAACAGTCCTTTCCAACACCAGAGAACAGAGGAATGTATCATTTCATGAAGGGGAACCCTCTGCATTGCCAATTCCTTCTCTTCCCTTTCAGTTAAAGCAGAGGGGAAACTAACAGCCCAACCGCTTTAACCCCAGTGAAAAAATTGGATATAAGGCAGGGATCTATTTAAAACCACCTAAGACAGGAGTTCTCCCAAGAACAGTCTGCTGTTGTGGTGGATTTGTTGTTTATTCGTTTAGTCGCTTCCAACTCTTCGTGACTTCATGGACCAGCCCACGCCAGAGCTTCCTGTCGGTCGTCAACACCCCCAGCTCCCCCAGGGACGAGTCCGTCCCCTCTAGAATATCATCCATCTTGCCCTTGGTCGGCCCCTCTTCCTTTTGCCTTCCACTCTCCCTAGCATCAGCATCTTCTCCAGGGTGTCCTGTCTTCTCATGATGTGGCCAAAGTATTTCAGTTTTGCCTTTAATATCGTTCCCTCAAGTGAGCAGTCTGGCTTTATTTCCTGGAGGATGGATTGGTTTGATCTTCTTGCAGTCCAAGGCACTCTCAGAATTTTCCTCCAACACCACAGTTCAAAAGCATCGATCTTCCTTCGCTCAGCCTTCCTTATGGTCCAGCTCTCGCAGCCATATGTTACTACAGGGAACACCATTGCTTTAACTATGCGGGCCTTTGTTGTCAGTGTGATGTCTCTGCTCTTAACTATTTTATCAAGATTTGTCATTGCTCTTCTCCCAAGGATGAAGCGTCTTCTGATTTCCTGACTGCAGTCAGCATCTGCAGTAATCTTTGCACCTAGGAATACAAAGTCTTTCACTGCTTCTACATTTTCTCCCTCTATTTGCCAGTTATCAATCAAGCTGGTTGCCATAATCTTGGTTTTTTTGAGGTTTAGCTGCAAACCAGCTTTTGCACTTTCTTCTTTCACCTTCATCATAAGGCTCCTTAGTTCCTCTTCACTTTCAGCCATCAAAGTGGTATCATCTGCATATCTGAGATTGTTAATGTTTCTTCCAGAGATTTTAACTCCAGCCTTGGATTCCTCAAGGCCAGCTTGTCGCATGATGTGTTCTGCGTACAAGTTGAATAGGTAGGGTGGGAGTATACAGCCCTGCCGTACTCCTTTCCCAATCTTGTTGTGGTGGTGGTGCTTTAAAATAATCTATAAATACCATAAGGAGGAAATTTTAATAACATAAAATACAAAAGCCATTATTCCAGTGGAAGGTGAGCACTTAAAATTCAACGTTAACCTATAAAACTATGGAAGTGTTCTAACCAACGAGGGCCAGATGTGAAGGGGTGACTCTGGGATAGGAGCACTGAACTGGGCACTCAGGCAGCCTACAGACAGAACTATGTATCTAAGAGCACTTCGTCTTGGTAAATATTTGTGTAAAGCACCTTCTCGAAATTGCTCTGTGAAACAACCTGGTCTCCCACACTTCCAAGGGCAAGATAGCCACATTGCTTCTCTTTGCCACTCTTTGAAGACCTCCTCCAACACTTCCGTCAGAAGAAATGCAAGCAACACATTGCCTCCGTTGTGTGAAGTGCCTTCACCAAACCACCTTGCTAAGGCTGAAGTTACAACTGCATTATTACAGATCAAGGATTCCCACATTTTGATTTAGCTATTGTTGAACTGAGAGTTGGAAAGCCTTACTTAGCCTTTTCTAGCCTGAGCATGCTCCAGATGTGTGGACTTACTCCTGGATGAGAATACAGAGATCTGACATAACACAGCTAGAGGGTGCCAAGTTTTAGGAAAGCCGCTTTTGTTGATCTAGGGCAAAGCACACAGAGACCGTCAATCCCAATTTGTTTTGACCCACCCTGATGATTGACATTGTTCCTTCTAAATCCCAGATCTACCTTGTGGTACACAACTCCCCCTTTTTATCTTAGACTCCCCAACATTCACCCTCACCCAAGCCAAACTATGGCTCCCACAAGCCATTGGCCACACTGCTTGGGCATTCTGGAAACTGCTGGTTCAACATATCTGGAATGCAACATGTTTGAGAGCGCTGATGTAGAACATTTTACAAAAGATCTGTGCAGCTCCCCAGTGCAAAAAAGGGAAAGAGAAGTAATACCTGTGCACGCAACGCACCCCAATTAAACCCTGTTTGGCAATGGCCAGGGGAATGTCAGATAGCCCAAAGGTTCTTTATTCCAGCCCCCAATTTGTCACACAGAGAGAGACAGAGAGAAAAATGCACGCTTGGATTGGAAACAGAGAAGGAAGAAGTTTGGGGCTTCCTGAATTATTCTGCTGCTGGATCAGCTTGGCCTGACTAAAACCTAATCCGACCAGCTCTTTGCTCTCCTCTGGCATGTAGGTGTTGGCCTTTGCTAAGTATCTGAGCCTTCCAGCCAGCCAAAACTACCAGACAGCAAAAGCTTCTCCTGGCATCTCATACTGATTTGCAAACAGATTGGGGATCATAGAGGGAAGGAAGGCTAGCAACAAAGCCCAGTTTGGCTTAAAGGCTGTTTGTGTTTCCACCGAGCCAGCTGCTGAGTCTACTGTCAAAATGTCAGCCATTTCTAAAACACTCAGCCAGGCTTTTCCTAAAAGGCCTACAAGATCTTCACGTGGCAGGAAGCAAGGATTACGGAGGGTTAGAACAGCAGGGAGAGCTTGCTTTTGGAACTGGGAGCAAACAAGGGAGTTTTGTCCAAACACCTCCCCTGCCACATAAACCCTCTTCTTTTTACAGCATATTCTGTCCTTCTTCTCAAGGTGCCTGAATAATACAACTGTCCAACAACCAGGATGATGCAGCAGACCACAAGTTGGAAAAGCATTCCTTCAACGCTGATTGGAGCCGACAATATTGCATCTCGCCTCTGATCCCAGAAGGGAAATTAAGGCAATGGGAGAGACAAAACATGACATCAGCATTAGAGAGGACAGGCAGTCCCTGCTTGGCCTTGGTATCGTTAATATTATCCTTGCAAGGATGACAACTTTTTTTTCAATTAAAAAAATGATTTAAGTGATTAAAATACAGGTCTCCTCTGTGGAGGCTTCTGTTCCTCTCACAACAGAGTTGCACTTGCATTTGGGAGAGCACTTGGCCCAAACCAAACCTTTAAGACTAAAACTAACCCTCCCTAATCTCGTTTTCGGTCAGAGGTGGAAAATCAATAGTCCAAGATCTCAAAGTCCCCCAAGATTGTACCACTGCAACTTACCAGCAAAATGACTCGCTTTCAGAACATGGTTTGGGACCGTCTTTAAGTGGGGAGGAGTTTAGGTGTCAGTGTTAGCAGTTTGCCTCTCTGCAGCTTCCTGTTCCGAACCAAAATGTTTCAAGCGTGACATCACCGTGGCATCATCACTGGGTGGCCTCTTTCAGCCAAGCAGAGGACAGGGAGGCTGGGTTGCAGCCCTGAGGCTTTCAGAAGCTGCCTACCTCAGGTTTAGATGCTTTCCCCAACCCTCATCGTGACCCAGTCAAAAATGGCGCACAGCCAGCGAGCTCATTTTGTTTCTCGCTGCTCATCCCCAGGGCTTTTGCTTCAAGTGAGCACACACACGGGAGAGAGGACAAGCCACAGTCTGCTCAATATCCATCATGCTAAGTTCAGCAAATCTGAATTTTAAAAATTTTCAGTATTTGCAGCAGTTTTTCCAACTGGTCTCCCCCCCCTCCCATATGCCCTGCTAGTACAGCTAGCTAGGGTAGGGAAACAATGCAGTATCGCTTGAAAACACCAAGTTTGGGAAACACGTAGGGCCAATTCACATATTCCACTAAATATGATTTATTGAACCATTATTCAACAATCATTTGCCCAACATGCTAAGCTGTAAACTATACTTTGCCAACCACAGCAGATAGGCCTTTGTGCCGAAACCAAACAAGCCCCGTGACTTAGCATAGCAGACGTAAAATGTAACAGAGGCTCCTACCAGATGTGGGCAGTTTAGCACAATATATGCCACAATTGGGGGGTGGGAGAAGCCACTGCCAAGTTGACAAGAGCAGCTCCTTTCTTGTTGCTGCCACTCATTCCCTTGGCTGCACTCTACTCCTCTGGGCCAAATCCCTGCCAATGCTCCTTCTTCAGCCTGCAGAGGGGCGGAGGGAGAAACCGCTCTTTTCCTTAGGGCCGTTGGGGAGGCCTTACTTTTGAGGATGGTGGTTTCTGTCCAAGACCAGCCTCCATCTGCTACAGGAGGTGGTCTCTTCCATACCTGCTGCTCTTCAGACTGCTGGAAGGATCAGGCAGGCACCCTGGGGTGGCCTGCTGAGGGAGCTGTCCAAGTGCTGATGGCACTTTCCCATCCTCCTTGCCCTCTGTCAAGAGGGTGTGGTCATCCTGGTCTCTCACATTTTTTTTTTAGGCAAAGAAAACATCTTGGCCACCTCCCTGCCCCAGCCTGTGAATATACTGCAGCCTATGGAAGGGAATATCACCGCCTAGCCTCTTTCACAAACAACAATCTCTTGGATGCTTCGGCTATGGCTGGCTGATTTTATATTGAGTTTTTTTTGCAAACCCCCTTGTTTATGAAGGGCAGCATATAAGCCTGTGATACACCATGGGTGTGGAATTTATTTTGGCTCATAGTTCACTTAGTGCCTGGCAAGCAAGCTGAAGACCCATGTGCCTGCAGTGGGGGTGGCCAGTCATGAGTTTGCAGGTGCGCGGCCCCAGCATGCCTTGATTCTGTCTTAGACAAGACAGCTGTGAGGCTCAAAAACGATCTCCGCTGACATCATTACTTTATGCTCAGAAGGTTTACTGTCCTGTAAGAAACATCCTAGATCAGTGTTTCTCAACCTTGGCAGCTTTCAGATGTGTGGACTTCAGCTCCAGAATTCCCCAGCCAGCCTGAAAGTTGCCATGGTTGAGAAACACCATCCTAGATGCTGATGCTGTTGGCTTGAGCTCCTGAAAATGAAACCTGCAGTCATTGGGGTGGGATTTTTTCAGGAGCGATGCTGAACTTATTAAAGCCACCACTTCAGGAGAGACCTGTCAAGCTGTTGTATACTTTAATCCCAGGCAGGCAATTAAGAGCACCCCCAAAGCATCTGTGTGTGCATGCCATACAGACAGAGACATACAGACTCAGGCTTTTAACATTACAGACAGATTTTGAACATAGAGCTGGGCTGTTGCATTTATGCTGTGCTGCATGGTATTGTACTGACAACATTTATTTTTAAATGTTGCATCCATCCCGATTTCACTCATTAGAAATGCAAACAACATTTAAACAGGCTGAAATCATTTAATGGCTTAATCAATTTTAGTTTAGTCAACAGCAGAGCTTCTAACAGAACAGAGTTATCTTCCCCATCAATGGGAGATTTAGAAACAAAAATCATGGTTAACTTCCCACATGGCTCACCAGTGATGGTGATTTTTTTTTTAATCATACAAGGTTCCACTTTGGCAAATTATACCCCAGAAGGTTTGGTCCCAGCTTAATGGCCCTGGTACTGTTTCAAGTGATATTGCTTCTACTGTAAGCAACACAACACTACTTCCTTTTGACAAAGTTAGTAACACACACATTTTAACCACTTATTTCCATTAAGAGTAGAAAGAAGGGGCAAAGACTGTTTTTTAAGAGGGTAAAGGCATGGAAGAAATACTGAAGTTTGTAAGACCATGATGGTAAAACAAAAATGGACATTCCTCTTCCCCACCCCCAATTATATTAGAGTAAGTTACCCCACGAAGTTAATAATGGTAAATTTGGAGAAAGTAAATTCTAATTCTTTCAGCATTAGAGCTGCATTATTTACTACCCTTTGATGTGACAAAGACAGGGACCCATCCAAATGTAGAAGGCGGATCATGCCAAGACACCGGCTATTGGACTAGATGTGCCATGGGCTCAATCAAGTTTTATGTTCTTACAGCATTTGTATAAAGACAGAATAGAAACAGGGAATGCTTGGATTGGGTTGGATACCCATTACTGTACTTACATCCCATTGAAAGCCTACTAGCTGTGGATATTTTGAACAAAAAGCTGGGAAAGGAGCACGAAGAATCTCAGTCTAAATAGAAACATGCAGAAAACAATCCTAATAGGCCTGAGGCATAATCACCTTTTATATTTGAAGGTATAAATTCCTGAATATGCTCAACTCCTACTTTTGTGGCACAAACAAGCCTTCTAGGCCTTGTACATGTTAGGCTGCATTTAGCTCTGGTTCTAATGAACTCCACTGTCCTAAATTGGGCTTTGTTTTCTTCTGGCAAGAAAAAAATCAATGACACTCTATGTCTATCCCTGTGAAAATATGCAAGAATGTTGGAGCAAATATTTCCTATCAAATTCCCATATAGTGGAGTCCCAAAAAGAATTTGCAGTAAGTTGTGAAACTTGGTGAATTGTGGGGCAGATGAGAAAAACTGGCAGCTGTTGGTATTTCCTTTCAGTATCTCTGGGACAAAACGCATACTTAGCATTGCATCCTCCCCAGAAAAAGGCTATTTCTACCCCCAATGAAGGCCCCGACCTCTATCTGCAGAGTTCCGCCTACCTTTGTTATTTTCTAAAAACATGGATTGTTGCCACACACATGAGCTATCTGGGAGGCTTATCAAGGTTTCCAAATGTTTATTCAAACCTGAGTACAGGGTTTGTCGGCTGAGGGATGCAGAATACAGACAGATGTTAAGCCAACCTAGTACCCAGGCACATCCAAAGTGGAATGTAAGGATACCAAAACCACTGCCAAATACCACAGAGTATTCCTCTGTACCACTATTCTAACTTCTGATCTTTGGGGCAGCAGGTAAAAAGTGACTTTAAAAGAAGGTGAAAATTAGGAATAGCTGCAGGACCAGGGACTGCAAGGCAATACTAAGGAAGAGGACATTTTCCACTCTCATAAATAAACTGGAACACTGTTATCCTACAGTCCTCAAACTGCACTGCACATTTTTTTTTGGGGGGGGGGTTACAAAAGGCACACATTGGGAAAACTGCATTCAAAATTCTAAGTGGTACATATACCAGGAGGTATGTGCATAAAAATATGTTTTTGTGAGTAACATTTGCAGTAACATGATTATAACCAAGCGTTATAGAGAGTGAGAGATTCATCCAACCCTAAACATGACAAATTGGCTAGAAAGGATTTCTCATTTCTGTATAAAGTTTATATGGTAAAAAGTTTTGTTTTAATCACATATACATTACAAGAAGTCCCTCAAGGAAAAACAGAAAAGACCAAAGAGATTATAAAAGCAGTTTTTAAAAGATTTGGATTAAAAATAGCAACTTGGGACAGTAAAACGAATATGGAGAGCCAAACTCCGCAAGAGGCTGTGGAAGGGAAGCAACAGTACCAATGCCCATTATGTTTTTCCCTCTTCACCCAAGACATGCCAGGCAGAATTTGGCACCTGATAATCAGGTTGTACAGAAACAACATGATTATCACTGGCCTCAGTCATGGACGTAGTTGAGGTCGCTGCAGCACTTTGTGCTTTAGGGTTAGGTCTTTTGGATTCATCCCAAGAGTAACTGCTGAGTCTGTAGTAAAGCAGACTTTCAGCACACCACAGAATGGTTGCCCATTGCAAGCAAGTGTGTGAGTGTACACCAACAAAAGCCTAGAAAAATCACACTGCTGGCTGTTGCGTGATATTCTGGAACGTGTTAACACTCTTGGTCTGATTACAGTCTATACTGATAAGACGAACAACTGCATTCATAACCATTTCCTCCTGCAGATATTAAGGCGGTGTTTCTCAACCTTGGCAACTTTAAGAGGTATGGACTTCAACTCCCAGCAAAACTGGCTGGGGAATTCTGAGAGTTGAAGTCCACACATCTTGACGTTGCCAAGGTGTATCTATTGGTATCTTTTTTTTTAATAAACTGACCATTTAGAAAACTTTCGTTAAAAGAACACTTTCTTCAACATTCCATATTTTGTTTAGATATGACCTTATGATACATTTGAAATAATTACTCTTACATAAATATATCTCATGAAATAAGGCACTTATAGAAGTCAACTTATTCTACATAAAAATGGTTAGTTTTTGAAATCAGTCAAAATGAATTATGTTAAAAGGGGCAATATGAAAAAAAAAGTCACTCTCTCCCTCCCCACTTTAAAACTTGGTAAAAAGAAAGTACATATAAAGGAAATCAAGCACAGCATAGCCTCAGTGTCTTTGTGGTATGAGCAGCCTGGTAAAAGGACACACCCTTCTCCCCAGGTGTGTGATTCAAGAGGCAGGCATATTTTAAGTCTCTGTTTGCCCAAAAGCCTGCTTGACAAAGCCTTGTGGCCTCTAGAGTTTGAAGGGTCCCTTCTCCTTATGTGGTCATCTGTGATGGTGAAGGAAAGAAGTGAACGTTCAAAGATGGTAGAAAAAGTTTTGGACCCAGCATTCTTGTATCCCAAGTGGTACAATCCAAAATTTAAAACAAAGGGAAACAGTATTTTAAAACCAAAGTAACTTGAAAAACTAGAGCAGTCAGAGAGAAGCTGTGGAGCAAAAGGAGAAAAAAAAGGAAGCTAAATGACTGGTAGGCTTTCTGCAGAATACAGTGGAATTTCTTAAGAACTTGGAACCTGGAAAGGACACTCAAGAGTGCTTTCTCCCCACTCTTCCATTTAACCAAGCAGCTCTTCCTGCTCTTTAGATGTTGGAAGAAAACCCCAAGAATCCCAACTAATTCAGGTAATGAAAGCTGCCCATTATCTACGAACTATTATAAAATCAGAATAGCTGGACTAAAACCATATTTTGGAGATGAATCAAATCTACTTTGATGCTTCAAAGAGACAATTCCATTTGTTTTAGATCAGGGAGAAGATCTGTTAAAACTGGAGCAGTAGGTGAGGCAGTTGCTGTCCTGCACCTGAGAATTCTATTGCATGACTACATCGCTGCAGCCCATCAGGCTGGGCGAGGCATTACACTGGTTTTCCCTGTTTGTGTCAAGCAGCCTCTTTTTTCAGGGCAATTCCAGTGAGCATGATGCTGGGTGCAACAGCTTACTGTTGTCACACCTCTTAAAAGTGCAAAAAAAGTAGTGAGAGGGATTTAAATTAAGCGGGATTAACTTCAAGCTTTTTACCTACTAGTATCTGAACTCAACCCTAGCCTCAGAATGTGCAGATGGGTTTGACTACAGCTCCTGTATTTTCAGCTGTTAGCCGATATAGGCAAGGAATTTAAAAGCTGTAACTGAAAGCGACCAGGTTGTGAAAAGGTGACAAGATAAATCACTGTCTCTGTACAGAACACCCACCTCTCAAGGAATACAGAAAGAATTAGCACCACTTTCGAACTTTTAGAAGCCAACCTTGGGACAAACCTGTTTAAATTGTATATTAAGAATGCCCACTACCCTTATGCAGCACATTGATTGTAAATTGATACAGCCATCTCTGAAAAAATCATTTATAAGGATAACTACTTCAAGCAAAGGATCATTACCTTGTCGTGGTGCTGGAGCTTGAGCACAATGATGCCATGAGCTAAACCGTGAAGGGCCACCCAAGACGGGAAGGTCATGACAGAGAGATCAGACTAAATGCAATCCCTGGGGAAGGTAATGGCAACCCACCCCAGTATTCTTGCCATGAAAACTAAATGGATCAGTACAACCAGAGATATGTCGGTATACCATCGGAAGATGAGACCCCCAGGTCGGAAGATGGTCAAAATGCTACTGGGGAGGAACAGAGGATGAGTTCAACTAGCCCCAGACGTGATGACGCAGCTAGCTCAAAGCCGAAAGGACGGCTAGTGGCTGATGGTGCTGCTGGTGAACGGCAAATCTGATGTTCTAAGGATCAACACACCATTGGAACCTGGAATGTAAGATCAATGAGCCAGGGCAAATTGGATGTGGTTATTGGTGAGATGTCAAGATTAAAGATAGACATTTTGGGCGTCAGTGAACTGAAATGGACTGGAATGGGCCACTTCACATCAAATGACCACCAGATCTACTACTGTGGACAAAAGGACCACAGAAGAAATGGAGTAGCCTTCATAATTAATAGTAAAGTGGCTAAAGCAGTGCTTGGATACAATCCAAAAAACGATCGAATGATCTCAATTCGAATTCAGGGCAAGCCATCTAACATCACAGTGATCCAAATATACGCCCCAACCACAGATGCTGAAGAAGCCACCTTTTTACAGTCACTCTTTGGGGTACAGAAGCTGTTACAAGGCATATCCTAGCGAGAAAAGGACAGCTGGGCATATGGCAAGGCAAAGACTTTCAAACCAATAAATAGGTAGGCATGCTCCCTATTCAAACCATCACTCCCATTATTAGAGTGACAGCACTGTTCCAGTAACTGGAATGCCTAGATAAATTTAGGGGCCTGCCCTTTGACATTCTGTATACTAGTTCTTGGCTAAGAATTTTTTTTAAAAAAAGCTGTTTTTAAAAAATGCCTGCTAGAAAGAGGTATGTATATTTAATGCTGCTGGTGCAGAACCTAAATAAAACTTAATTTGTCAATAAATCACTTTTGCGGCTGAAGTTGAGGCTCGGTAGGTTCTAAAGATGCTAAAATGTCTCTGTGGTAATTCTTGAAGGGTTAAAGCAAAATAATAAGGCAGGCTGGGCATATTTACATATGGCCAAGTTGGTCCATGAACAGACATCTCAGAACTCCCTTGTGGTGTCTGGAGAAGGACCATTGGCTTGGCTTCATCGCATCTCAGCTTTTAGCATAATGTGTTTTATTGTTTTGTTTTTTTTAAAAAGCACTTATAGCAAATTTGATTCCTATATGGCATTCTAATGAACTGAGAATCTGCAAGTTTTTTACTGCAGAGCAAGGCCACATCCAGTGCTTAAAGCTCTGTGTTCAAGGCACATGGAGGGAAATTCTTCCTAATTTTGCATACCAAATTCCATCATCATCATCATCATCATCATCATCATCATCATGAAAACTAGCTGGTACTACGGGTCAAGCAGAAAGGATCCCTGTTCCCTGACTCATTCTAGCATTTAACAGGCCTTTGGGGGAAAGATACATTTTTAGAAGATCCTAACTGTTGGTGTACCTAGTAACTTCAACCTAAACCAATGAAGTCCAGATTTAGCACAAAGAAACCATTGTTAGGGCTGGTGGGAGCAGAAATTTAACATTATACTCTATCTGATGGATAAGGAAGAGAATCACCAGCTTAGTACAGAGTGTTTCCAATGCCTCACAGGCTGCTGCAAAGGAAATGAGTATTACTCGCAAGTCTGTTGCTCTTCCAATAGGCCTGTCATCTTAAGCAACACTTCCTGATTGTACCAGGAGCTGTAAATTTAGCCCTAAACCAAAGAAAATATTTAACAATATGTATTTTTTCATAGTAACCCGAGAATCTGGCAATCTAGGGTTCATTTTCCTTCTTTCTTGGAGGGACGTATAAGTCCCATCAGCTGGGGGGAGGGGGGAGCAGTTATTTGGAAGCCTGGAAAATTGATCTTTGGTTACTGGATGAAAGAGGAAAGCAAGAAGAAGTTTGGCATTCTGGGAAGCGGTGGCTGTTTCTCTCCGCCGTATCCCCCCCCCGTCCCCATATGGGGGATGCGCAGGGGCCTAATCTGACCACTCGTCTTCGTCAAACTCCGACGAATCGTCCTCCGAATCGCTGTATTCCACCGCAATGCGGCGTGAGAGTATAGTCGCCACATCGTTGCCCACAACATCTCGCTTCTCTTGTTCACGCTGTTCTTCCACTTTGCGGAGCTGGAACCCTGGCAGGGAGAGAGAGAGAGAAAGATGTTACGGGTGCCCTTCTGAATGGCTGCGCGTGTGCATCACAGAACTACGGTTCTGTTTTAACCAGGGTTCATATAAGAATCCTAGATTTGCCCAGTTCAGTACTGTGTTAAGTAGCTGTGCTAGCACAGCACATTGCCTCTCCCAGAAAAGGGAACTAGCAGCAAATGAAACCATTGGGGGGGGGGGGAATCACAAACGAAGCAACTTTCAAGTTTCGCGGGATTCTTCAGCAAGTTACACGTTCTGAAAAAGCAATTAAAATAGCGGGGAACTGCCAAAACTGAAGGTTGTACTGGATAAGACATAGGGAGAAAGGGAGCTACATGATGACAATTTTAATAATGTGACGGAGGAAGGTGACTATAGAGACTGTGACGAACGCAGAAGAATCCAGACTACACTAAAGCACATAAAGCAGCAATGGGTATTCTCTCTTCAAAATACAGGAGTCAGGCGCTTTTGTGACTTTTAATTAGTCCCCGTTAAAAAGGGTTCAGCTAATGCTGCTGCCTAAACTTGCCGGGTGGAACAGAAAAGTTAAGCCGCCACTGGCAGTCAGGAATCAAAACGAACAGCCGCAGCCGCTCAAAGAAAGAGATCAAGTGGTTTCCAATACGTCCTGCTGAAGTCCAGGATTCTAGCAATCACAGAATGACTACTGACTGGGGTGTGTTTACGGGGTGGTGGTTGGCCTTTTAGGGTAGTTAAGATATGGACATCCAAAACGAGGCTTACCTTGACGAATGGCAGAAAGCAAGTCACTCCTGGCTTCGCTAACAGCAGGCAATGAGGATTTTGACTTGGAGGGCACCAAATCTGGCTGTGGAATAGAAGCCCCTGGAATATCCATGCCACTGAAAGACGAAGGAGGTGGGCCAGGGGGAGGAGGGGGAGGGGGTGGCACCCCACTTAGGGGCTGTGGTAGCAGGGGAGATGGCACCGCTGCATATTCCGTTGCTGGAGGGGGAGGGGGTGGAGGGGCAGCAAAATCAGGATGAGGTGGGAAGGAGGGTGGAGATGGCGGAGGAGGGATGCCAGCAGTTGGAAAGCCAGCAACTGAAGGGGGTGGAGGAACTCCCATCATTGGTGGTGGAGGGGGTGGAGCAGGAGGTGGTGCAAAGCCAGGCCTGTTTCCCGGTGGTGAGCCAATGGGAGGAGCTGGTGGAGGATGGCTGGGACTGACCAGGATGGATTTCTTCAGCCCTCCAGAAACACTTGGGCTGTGTGGTGGATAGCTGTGGAATGGAGATTGGGGAGAATGGGGAGCAAAAGAACATCTCATTAGTTTTTCAAACAGGATCAAATGCTGTTAGTGAAAAAGTGTGTCTTGACTGTAGTGCACAGCAAACTGTTTCTCAAATTTTCTGACATCCCCCATAAGAATTGACTTAAATTCTATAATTTACATTCAATGTTCCCTCTGGAATCCAAGGGCTGGCTTTTGTAAAGTTTCCAGTTGATGCACATGTGAAAAGCATCTGAACATAACCTACCCCCAAACAATCTTAACATGTAACATTAAAAAAAAAACCAATGTCAACAAATGCATGTGCCTTGTAATCCCACCTTTTCAAAACTCTGGCCTTATACAATGCTAAACAAATTACAGTCTGAGTCCCCAGCATGGCACCTGTTTAATGATGTGCTCACTGACCCACTGTTTGGCTCTTCTCAAGCTCCCTGCCCTACCTAATTTTATTTTTTTAGATTCTTCAATTAAGAATCTTGAAAAATCTAAAAAAGATAATTTTGGTGCTTTGTTTGCAGCATATTAATTCTTAAAATTAATTAAAAGCTAACATGCAGCAAGCAAATCATGAAGTATTTCCAATATACTTTTTATTTATTTATTTTCTATCCCACCTTTATTATTTTTATAAATAACTCAAGGTGGTGAACATACCTAATGCTCCTTCTTCCTCCTATATCCCCACAACAACCCTGTGAGGTGGGTTGGGCTGAGAGAGAGGGACTGGCCCAAGGTCACCCAGCCGGCTTTCCTGCCTAAGGCGGGACTAGAACTCTCATACCATGCCTGATTGGCTCTTGGGCTGAGAGAGAGGGACTCCCAAGGTCACTCAGACGGCTTTCTTGCCTAAGGCGGGACTAGAACTATCATACCACGCCTGATTGGCTCTTGGGCTGAGAGAGAGGGACTCCCAAGGTCACTCAGCCGGCTTTCTTGCCTCAGGCAGGACTAGAACTCAGAGACTCCTGGTTTCTAGCCTGGTGCCTTCACCACTAGACCAAACTGGCTCTTTTAGGCCCCATATTCTTAGAAAATAAAATTGGGGGGGTTGTGGGGGGGGAAACAGCCCAGTGCTTTGTTTGCTTTCTGATAAAAGCCTGTTTTGGTATTGACCCTATCCATTATGACATGCTCTCCATATTTAACATGGTCTCCGTATTTCAAATGTGCCCATATTTCAAAAGAGTTGAGGCACAAGACTATCCCAGGTTCACACACTTTCATTTCAATACATTTTTTAGCCCTCACAATAATGAAATAAAATATGAATATTTATTTTATTTATTTGTTTATTTAGTTATTTTCTATCCCACCTTTATTATTTTTATAAAGAACTCAAGGCGGGGAACATCCCTGTTACTCCTTCCTCCTCCTATTTTCCCTCACCCTGTGAGGTGAGTTGGGCTGAGAGAGACTGGTCCAAGGTCACACAGCTGCTTTCATGCCTAAGGCGGGACTAGAACTCACTGTCTCCTGGTTTCTAGCCCAGCGCCTTAACCACTAGACCAAACTGGCTCTATACATTCTATATATACATCTATATACATTCACACCTAATAAAATAGAAAAATAGAAATCTTTTCCTTTTAATTAAAATACTTCCCAATATGGAATTAACTAATTCCCCACTCCTCTTTAATTGTAATTAAGGTAAGATATATCACCACTCCCTGCTATAAATAATTTAATGTTTCGATGAAGGAAAAAATGCTATATAAAACAGTCATAACAAGAGCTGCAATGGAAAGAAAGAACACAGGAGGGCAAAGGCCTGTTTTAGCCTCGTGTTTTAAGGACTACTTGAAAACCTTCTTCCGACAAGTTACACCTGTTGACCTCATGGACAGGCTTTTTATGGTCTTCTCCAAGGTGTTTTTGAGGGTTAGTGAGCCTTCCGCAGCACTTACCTAAATTCTGCTGGTGGTGGCGGAAGACTATCATCTGCAAATGAAGGAGGTGATGATGAAATTGAATCCGGCTGTGGAGGAGGTGGGTAGAAGGTGGCATCAACGCTCTCATTGGAGCCAATGCTACCATTCTGATACACCATATTAGGAGGGTACCTAAAACCACAAAAGTACAGTTGTTAGCCAAGAACCTTCCCCCCCGAAAGTTCAAAGAAGCCTCAAATGTAGAATGCTTATAGCATATTTAAAACATATAAACAGTAGCAACTGGGGTAGACCTTTGTATCAATACGGCAGCATCTTACCTATTACCTTGGATTGCAATTACGAGGCCAGGGACTGCTTTACCCATACGTCTAGACCTAGGCCTCTGAAATCAATGTATTTACCTCTTGGTTGTAGCTTTGCTTCCTTAGGCCTTTTTTAGGCTGCAGCTCACTTGGCATCAGATGCACAGAGTGGCTGGACTGATGTAGGATTTAAATTGGGGTGAGGTGGGGGGGAAGGGGAAAACAGTGTGGTTATGCAGATGCAGGTTACATGTCAGATCACCAGTACTTTATCACTTAATCCTACCCCTAACCAACCTGTTTTCTCTTCCCTTTATTAAATGGGAAACAGAAGAGAGACCGAAATCAGACAGAACTATCTAGTGATACCAGAGTATGTACGCTCAAAGACCCTCTGCCACAAAGGGAAATTCCAAATAGATTTACAAACCACTCATTTTCCAAATGATTTATTTAACTCATATAAGAAAAAAAAATTAAATGTATCTCTAATGTTGTAAGCTATTTATGGAATTGGAATAAATATAAGCCAGTTTCTAAAAATCTATGCAAAGTTTATATAATTCAGTATCTTTAAGCGTGAAGATATTCTGAAATGTTCCAACTTTCATGTGAAATCACACCAGCAATCTTCTCCTATTCAAGGACGATTTTTCATGTGTTCATACTAAATGGCACTTACAGAAAGGCACTAGTGTAAAAAACCACAGAGGAATAAAGCAGTCATTCGGGCCTCCTTCAAATCAGACCAGTTCAGGCAAATCTCATACACACTTATTAGAGGAACAGTACCAAAATATGGCCAGTGATGTGACTCTGATTTGGATTAACATTCATACAGTTTTACCAATTTACTATGCATTGCCAAGCCAGCTGATCCTGGCTGCAAGTGATGGATGTAAAACTGATATGCAGAATTATCAAAATTTCATCTGTTTGCCAGAACAATTAAAAAGGCTTTCAAGATTCCTAATTGACATTTCCAGTTCATTACAAGAGTAAATACATTTGGAAAATAAACACACGTGGTCGTGCAGAGATGACCTTGGAAAAGTAATGGGCAGCTCTTTTCCAACGACCTCAGAATGAGCACCGGGAAAAGTTCATGGCCTAGCTCTGTTCAACCATTCATTTATTCCAATATTGCCAAAGGCTTCCCTTTTGCAACACAAATGAGCTGCCATTCTAGAAACAGTTGCAGATATGTTGTCCCCCCCCCCTTTTTTTTAAGGGAAGAACAGCTGAATGTGATTGTGTACAAATGACCTTGACAAAATTATTTCTTAAGCCATAATGAAAGACAGAAATGGCATTCCTCTTAACAGGAGGGAGGGAGGGAGGGAGGGAGGGAGGGAGGGAGGGAGGGAGGGAGGGAGGGAGGGAGGGAAGGAAGTCAGTCAGTCAGTCAGTCAGTCAGTCAGTCAGTCAGTCAGTCAGTCAGTCAGTCAGTCAGTCCAGAGTGGCTAGCAAATATTTAAAACCAAAATTTTAAAAAGTGGGACAAACGTTTCAGTGCCATTTCCTGAACAAATTCAGTGGAATGTTTTTTTGAAACGGATAGTTTTCTTTAATCTGTAGTTTCAATTAAAAAAGGAAGCAGACCCCCAAAGGAGGCCATGTCTAGCTTCTCCTAAGTAGCAGAAGATCGAAGGAATGATCTCATATGCTTGTTTCCTAGACTAAAAAACTATTAATATATCACATCCGGGGTACCTCTGCAGCAAAACTGCTGGGCCCAAGTAAAGGTATATTATTTATATTTCTGATAGATGAAGACACCCCAGAGTCAAGGGTGACAGGCAGAATTCTCCTCCTATAAATGCCATAGTATGTTCCAAGCCAGGTACTTTGTAGAACACGCTCCAGTTCTGATCTGAAGCCACTAGCAGGAGCAACAACCTCCAAATCACTGTAGCAACTTATACTGGTTCTAATCACCAGTATACCAATTCAGCACTTGTTGCTTCGTGAGTGTCGAGCCTGCATAGTTAGGGTATGTGTAGGTTTGTACTACTGTGCGTATACCCAGCCCGCTTTGCTCAATCTGCTCCCTACAATAGGTAAAGGGTTCTGTGAATTCTAAATTCACAGCATGGTCATTATTTCACAGGTCTCAAACCCCTGCACTTCTGCATTAAATATAATAAAAGCAAAGTCACCTTCAGATCAAGCACGACTCCTGGTGACTTACACATCAGACCCATGAAGTTTTCTTAGCCTGACACAAAATTAGTCTGGTAAGAAGTCAGATTTTTTTTTTTCCATTCCAAGCATAGCCTTAAAGAAATGTGCTTGCTCTTCCTTCGGATAAGCAGACTACCCACATATTATATCACAAACAATTTTAATGTCCCTTCCTAGGAAGGCTGCAGTTCAGGAAACAAATCTTTAGCCTTGTTGGCACACAGAACTAATTCCATGGTCAGTATTACAGTTTCTCTCTCACCCTCCTGGTCCATGTTTTTTCCTTGAATCGACAAACTCTTGACCCATTTTCATTTTTTCCCATTCTTCTTTCCGGCTTTTTATCTTCCGAGGATTCACATTTCCTCTGTTAGGATTATCCTTCTTTTCTTTCTATAACATAAATAAATAGCAAGCAATTGTAGGTGCCATTATTCCTTTAAGCTGGTCATCCGCTCTCTCACTAAGTCTGCCTCCACCTATCCAATAGCACAAGTATTTAATAGATGTTAGGAATCAGTATCTTATTTGAGCTATATGTTTTGTAAAAAGGGGCCCACAGAACAGCTAAGGTAATGTGCATCTTTACAAAAGATTCGCAGTAAGATATTCTTCAAAAGTCCAGTTAAAGTATCCCATCTTGCCTACTATAAATATATCAAGTGCAAAAAAACAAACAAAAAGGAGCTAATTTTGCTGTAAGCAAGCTACTGCTATATAACAGTACCTGAGGTCAAAACTGCTAAATCAAACCTTGATTTAATGCTACAGAATTTCCACCAACTGACTGAAGAGCAACAGTAGGCTGGCTGGCACTAAGTGAGGAGGAGATACTGTGGTAAGGAAGCCTAAAGGGAAGCCAAACCCTCATTGCTGCTAAAGGGATCAGAGGGGCAGCAAGAAACTACTTAGAAACTGCAAATTTCACAAATACCTTACTTACCTTTTCACTATAAGTGTAGTTAGAATGAAATGTCTATCTTTTTTACTCACCCCCAAATAAAACGCAGTCCAGGGCATAGGGAAAAGCCATCCAGATAAAGCTTTTTAATGAGTATCTCACAATTGATTTATTTCAATTGAAAGATACACAAAGGTTCCAAATATAAGATGTCTCCTTGCAACATCTACAGCCAGAGGTATGTGGCAGGTAACTTAATCCACATTTTCTTCAGAATAGTTAGTTTACAACCCAATGCCTTGCTTGTTTACTCTGAAGAAAATCCAACTTTGTTCAGTTGCCAGGTAAGTGTGCAAAAAATTACATCATTGGACACTCAATAGCTATTATAACAATAAGGACTATTTTGTTACAAAAATTTGTTCAGGATGGGCAACGTTTTAAGCCCACAGTGCTCCATTCTAACAATTATTGCTGAAAATAATGGCATATTTTCTACTGTTCTGAGTTAGGAAACAGAAGAAAACTCTAAGTCTAGAACAGGGTTATCAAAGATAAAAAGCAAAGGAAGGCCTCAAAGTTCTTTTTCCCGAATAGGCCCACTCACATTAAGTGATGTGGCTCCATCTACCCTGCTGCCTTTAGCAACCCATAAAATGGTAAGTGTAGCCTTTGGCCATCAAAAAGTTGCTTTACTCTGCTTAACATATTATTTTTGTAACTGAAGAAATGGCACTGTGGCATAACCACAAATAATGCATAAAAGAGGCTGAGTGAAGTCTTTTCCACTTAAACCAAAAGAACCAATCCAGTTGTGTGATTAGTTGTCCATATTCACCATTACCAAGGATTTCTGGCAATCAGGCCATGGAAATCTCCTGTTTTCCCCCTCTTTGCTAAAAGGTAAAACAAGCAAACCAACATAAGCAAAATGATGACACCCATCTCACCCTATGCTTCCGCTTCTCTTTCATATCCTTGGTATCCCGCACCATTTTCTCCTTCCAAAGATCAAAGAAATATGATGGATCTGTGTAGAATTTAAGTGCTTCCTTGCCATCATCCCTAGGAGAGAGGATATACATCCAGAATGATATGGTTACATGTTTACCTGAGAACCAAATATGACATGTAGATAGTAGGGGCAAACACCACAGTCTCTTTAACAAAAAGTTCCCCCTTTAAGATAAAGCAAATTTTAAAAAGTGGAAGTTTCTAACCCATTCTGCACCAGCGAGGGAACCTGCTCTGACTTCAACATGCAAAAGGCAGAATTTTGATATAGCCAGGAGATATATACTTCTCCTGCAATGTAGGGGCATCTCAGCAAAGACTATCCAACTACCTGTAATTACTTTTTCCTATTCAAAAAAGTATTAATGGGTATGGGTTGAGGAAATATTTATATTCTGTACCTCCACCTCATTCTGTTATAACACGCTTGCTACTTTAACAGGAGGACATTTATTTATAAAATGCTTCCCTGCTTTTCATTATAATCATAATCCCAAAATATGACACATAAAATGATATGGCAGAATCAAACAGTAAGCAAGGAAACTGATTTCACCACTACATTCTACCCTACAGTTTTATCAGTATCAGGTTTGAGGGTCCAACAATCACACTTCCCAGAGAATTAGTTTGCATTTAGTTTCAACATTTCTACCGGCAAATTTATGCACTATAATTTGCAAAAAGCAAGTAGGAAAGCAGCATTAAATTATATGCACAGAAGAACGTATATAAGCATTATATACTAGCTTTGCCACTGTGGAAGTTTATACAGTGCTATTAAAGTTTCATTTTCTTATTCCATAACCACAAAGCTACCCCACACTGTAAATGAACTATTCTCTAGCCACATTCCAATCATTCACCTTGCAAATGAAAACAAGGAGAGCTGAATGAAAGTCTGCAGATCATTGTCATATCATCTCCTGCCCTAGGTTCTCTTAAGAACTGAAGCTACTTTACAGAGTCAAAGCAAATGTGAGCATCCTAGACCAAGCTAAATCCAAAAATGCTAGGGAATTCCTGGAAGCTTGGCATTTAGCCAAATCAGCCATCAATAGACACATAGAGATAAATCACATTTACACACCATTCAAAAGAGACAATAAAAAAAGCTAAGAAGGAAACAAAAACACCAGAACACAACCTCTCCAGCAGCCTACACCCAGATAAGCAGGGATTAACACTAGACAATCAAGCAGAAAACAATATCCTAATTAAGGAACTACAGGTAGTCCTTGCTTAACCACCACAACTGGGACTGGAATTTCGGTTGCTAAGTGAAGTGTTCGTTAAGCAAATCTGACCTGATTTTATAGCCTTTTTTGTGGAAGGCGTTAAGCAAATCACTGCGGGCATTAAGCAAACCATGTGGTTAAGCGAACCAAGTGGTTCCCCATTGATTTTGCTTGCTAGAAGCCAGCAGGAAGGTTGAAAATGGCGACCATGTGAGTACATGACACTGTGATGGTTGTAAGTGCGAGGACAGGTTGTAAGTAGTTTTTTTCCAGCACTGTTGTAAGTCCAAACCATCACTAAAGAAATGGTTGCTAAGCGAGGACTACCTGTACCAAGGAGAAAACCACATCCCCACCAACACTGGCAGGGCAAGCTACAGTATTTAAACAGGGAGCAAACCCCTCCCTTACTTGCACTGATGATGTTACCTAGTTGGGTAATGAAATGTCTGCAAGCAAACAACCAAGCTCAGAGAGCACCAAGGATACCATAAACGTCCACTCACTCAGTAATGGCTGTGGTTCGCTACACTGCAATGTCTCTGCAGGGCTTCATACAGCAACCTTTCTCAGACCTACCAGGTGATGTCAAGGACTGAAAATAAGACTTATATGCTGGTAAGTATTGCTCATTGCAGTATGCTTTGCTATGCTACTACAGCACATACTGCTGTTTCTTACCACCTTCTCAGTAATGTCAGAGAAGGCTACCAGGAGAAAAGTGGAGGAGTGTGTTGCTCATGGAAGCCACTGCAATGAGAAGTGGAGAATCAAATGCCACCAGGAAATCAAAAGCCATTGGTTATTGGAGAAGCTTCTCACTTTCCAAGTGAGAAAATATGGATAGCTCATTTTTAATGTGTCCTTCACACTGGGGAAAGAGAAGGGAATATGCAATGTTGTCACTGATGGTGAGGGAGGATAATCTGGGCTGTGGGGATCTCAGTCCGAAAGTTTGTGGGTTGACATCTTTGCATCAAAAGATGGAGAATGTCAGAACATGTTGCCAAATCAGAGTGAACATCTAATTGATCTAGCATGTTATTTCCAACAACATCTACCCAGATGCCTCTGGAACTCCACAAGTGGAGCATGGTGGAGGTGGTCTTCTCTCATTTATCTCCAATATACTCAGGGTACACTGTTTCTAAGGTCACTTAGCTATCAGGATGAATAACAATCAGTTTTATTACAACTTTTAAAATGTACTATTAATATTTTACTAAAATCTGTGGCTTTACCACATGAGGACTAGGATCATGTACAAGGGGATTAAATCAAGTGATTTTAAACTTCGTAATGCAACAGCCTCCTAAAGTGATAAATGAATCTGATTGCTATTTCTTGTGAATAGATATGAATTGATGAAAGGACTGTGAATGGCAAATGATTTTGACAGAAGGTAGACACGTGAGTTTAGCTATTACTCAAAATGTGCTCCAGGTTTTGTTATGTTTGGGGTGCATAAGCCCACTATGGAGTACTGTACTGTCAAACTTGTTCAGGGCTTTGCTAATTGCTTTGCCCATGCAAGCTGGCGGCAGTCTTGTCCAGGAAAAGCAGGAACAAGTTTTGATAGCATTTTTTTAAATTCAAATTTTATCACTGCCCATATCCCCCTGAAGAGAGCCTAATTAGCTTTTCAAAATTTTGCAAGTCCACTCAATCCAGTTTGAGAATTCCTGCACTAAGGCATTCTTGTGCCTTAGAATCCCTTAGTGCAGAGAATCCCTGCACTAAGGCATGCTAAACTAGAAACAAGTTTGGCTGGCTTGTTTCTGGTTTAGCATAATATGCAAGTAGAATCAGTGAATACCACATTTGAAACTATAGTTTGCTATAAAGCAACAGAAAACAGGCCCAGGCCAAGAGCATCCAAAAAAGAGGCAAAACAAACTATAAATTGGCCAAGCAGGCTATTTCGTCTTTGTTAATCTACAGGGGTGACTTTGGGTTGTCCAACAAACCAGAGTTAAAGAAGGCAGTTCTTTAACATCATATGCAAATACAGGCACCAATGAAGTGATATGTAAGTTATTTACACAGTATATAAAATACATTTCTTTGTCTTAACCAATTTCCAATTACATTAAGCAACTTCAAATTTTAAAATTCTAGTCTTAAAGACAAATATTTGTCTCCAAATCTTTTTATAAATCTGTTTCAGGACAACCACCACCACTTTTCTCCATCTTCTCTTCCTTTTTTCCTCAAAAAACCCAAAATATTTAAACCAAATTTAAACTTAAACAGCAGTCTGTCTTTCAAGCCAATTGGTGCCATTCCACAATTTTTAGAGAAGGAAGTTTAGAGCAGGTACATTTTTTATTTTATTTATCAAACTTCATCACCGCCCATCTCCCTCCAAGGAGGGACTCTGAGTGGTTTACAAAAACCACCCAGAGTCATGATGTTTCAGCTGGATATGTTACCTGTATGAGGACAGAATGTTAAGAGGTGGGGGTTTGTTACAAGTGCTGTATGTTTCAAGGACAGGCACCGGGGCAGAGTCTCTCTCAAAGAGCTTTTGGTCCTGAGTTGTGGAGCTCTTGAAGGCTTTCCTGGTGTTAATACCTTGCAAGGACACTATGAAGAAGAAAGGAAAGCAAAAGCAAAAGAAAAAGAAAGTTTTTTCAAACACAAGTTAATATTTGCCCAATTATTGTTCTTCCTGCACTCTGCTCTTATGAGACATGAACCTGTTGCCACATCTCCAAGAAAGTTTTCCAAAACCAAACCCTTTTCGTAACTCTGATGCTGTGTCAGAAAGGATTGTCAGAAAGGGAACTGTCCAAGAGCCAGCAGAAATGAATACTGGCCAAAGGAGCCAAACTGCTGTGGGATCAATTATTGTATTCAAAGGAAAATACCACATACAGATAATGGATGGCATCTCTGTTTTCTTCTGGCAGATTATGGGGCGATTCTCACAATATTGCTAAATTTTGCCTAGCAGCTATGAGAACGTGGCAACAAATATTATCAAATATGGCTGGGTTCTTTTAAACTTAAAAAAAAAACACCAATATTCCCATAGATAATTTCTTGTTGCCTCCTGGATCCTCAGCTATTCTTTTATTTACAAATTTGATGGGTTTTATGAGTACATGCTGATCTCTGATCACAATTAAAATCTATCAACAAGAGAATGCTTTAAAAATATAGCAAAGCATGGAGAATCAAGTCATGAGAGGAGATTGAAAAAAATCATGGAGAACTAGCATTTGACAATTAAAAAAAAAACTGTATGATTATTTAACCAAACAATAAAGTATTTAAAACATTTTTAATTAAAAAAGAAACAATCATTCAGAAAATTAAGGCTAAGAAGATACCTTTACAGAAATCTAGAGTCTAATAAAGTTCAGATCAATATGATGCTTCCCTTCCCACTCTTACCAGCAATCCAACGGATGCAGTAAACTATACTGACTCACAAAAACCTTCTCTGACAATACCTTGCATGTTTGTTTCTTAATCCCTTCTAAACCTGTGTTCTCTTTCCTTCTCAGAAACGTTGGCAGTTAACTTGCACAGTGAACACAAAAAGCTGAATTTTATGGTTTAATCCAACCTTTCTGAACTTTTTGACCCTGGAGGAACCCTTGAACTATTTTTCAGGCCTCGGGGAACCCCTGCACATTCAGGCTCAAATACAGGCCGGAAGTTACAAAATTATTATATTCGTTTCATGAGTAGGCCTTATATATGCATTAACAGTGTCCTTCAGCTAAAAATAAAGAATGAAACTTGCTTCTTTAATGTGAAGTTGCCTGAATTTGAAATATTTTTTTAAATAAATTGTGATCTCCCAGGGAACCCCGAGTGACCTCTTGCAAGTGACCTGGTTGAGAAACCCTAGTTTAATCAGAAGAAAGGGCTGCAGAGAACCTCAAGGAGGGCTTCTCTTGAATGAAGTCTGCATAGTTGCCCTTTCCTCTTTACAGAGTGGCAAGCAAAGGATATTCCTGCTTCTCATTATTAACAAGTGACTTCTCCCTGTATAACAAAATAAGGCAGGGTACTCCTTTTATACAAGGATCTCTTGGGCAAACATGATGAAAAACCTGAAGGTCAGCTGAGGCCGCTGGGCAATGGTCTGGTGACTCAAGGTGATTTTCACATTCACTGTGAAATCAAGAACATTGATATCAAAAGTCTCAAGAATGTTTTGGGTATTGCTGCAGCTCTTTAGCACAATGTTCTAAAAATGTAACATTTTATATACCTTCTTCCTCTTTGGGATCCAACTGAGTAACTTTCACCTGAAGGCGATCAACTCTCTCAGCTAAAGAGCTCACTCGAAAGCCAAACGTGTTTGCTTGTGTATATAGCTCTCCGAATATGTCCTCTGCAAACTTACCTGGAAAAAGAAAAAAGAGGAAATTAGATTGAAATGTTGGAAATTTTTCCCAGAAAAAGAGCAACAGCAAAATCACTTTCACACTATTGCCAAAAAAAATATATAGATGTGACCAAGTAGTCACCAAAAGTTGAACTCAACTCGAATGAGTCTTTACCTTAAGCATATGGATAGTTAGTTATTTTTACTGCTCTTATTCACAGGATGCAATTATAGAAGGCAGTACATTTTCTTTCAAAACTAGAACATTCGTTAAAAAAAAAGCTTTCATAGAAACATTCAACATACATACGGCACTTCCATAAGTAGCTTATTTATGGTCTCAGACCAATACCGCATAAAATGCAATACTTAAAAGTGCAAAAAAACCCAAATCCGAAGCAAGTAGTAATGAGTGGGAGGAACCAATTGACTTCTGCAACCTATAGCTACTGCTATAAATTTGGCAAGAGCATCTTTAAAAATAAAAGGAAGGAAGTGATACCGAATTGATAAAGACTTACTAAGTAGCAAGAAAGGCAATCAAGAGTCAGACTGCAGCATCATAGCCTAGCAGCCACTTGCAACCAAAACACAAGATTCTCACAATCTTAATAATCAGATTTACTGAAAGGGCAAAAGGAAGTCAGGTTACAATAATCCTGGCAACTGGTTATGTTTATTTTCCACCCATTTGTTTATCAGAGTGGGGATTCCTTGATCCTCCTCCTAATTGCCTGTTGATGCAGTGGGGAGGTGGCTTCCTGTTTTCCTGATAAAGGAAAAATGTGTAGATATTTCAAAACCCACCATTCTCTTTTCTAAGCTCTAAGAAGGCCATTACAAATATTGTGGGTCTTTTTAGCTTCTAATATGGTCTGCTGGATAAAGAAAATACAGCTCTATTCCACTGTCTTCTGGAAGCTCTAAAAGACTTACTTCATTACACGATACCCAGAGGAGGTCCTATCTCTCTGCTTTCCTTCACACTGGGCACAAAGTCATTTATTACTTGCAGCTGGCAGCACCAGAAAACAAAGCAAGGTACTTTCAAGGTTGGAAATAATGTTTCCAATGTTGAATTGGAGATTTAATGTTTCTACTAAATCAAACAAAAGGTCTGAAAAAGAAACTTCATGGTGAGCAGACATTAAAAATATTTTAAATAAATAATTAAAACAAATTAAAGTCTACAGGTAGACCTATGGAGCACCTGAAGTTCCCATGAACTCCTGAGAAGCCCACAGCGGTGTTCAACAATTTTGAAATGCCAAGAAAATGAAGAAGATCATTCAGTCTCTATTCAGTTATATTGATGGACTCCTTGTTTTTCACAAAGGCAATAGATCACACAGATCCTAAGTGTGTGGCATCAGAAAACCAGGGCAAACAAAGATGGACAGAAAGATACGGTGGGATATAGTGAACAGCGCTAGTGTGAGTTCTTTTAGCCATGTATCCTTCACTCACCCACCCCTGCCTTAACTATTTCACCATACAAAAAAAGGCAGTGAATTCATCTGTAAGTTATGCGTTTGTATATTATGTTTATGTATAGTATATATAATGCTGTGAGATGCTGCGTGATCCTATCTGGAAAGAACACCAAAATGTAGGCTGCAATGTGAGGCACTCTTTGTCATACAGTACTTAAAAGGATTTTCTTTTACACTTCATAGTGCCAAATTTGCACTTTATTCTTTGTACAGATGTAATTCTCCCTTGATATTATCACATACCTTTGATTAAATGCAACATACGCTATTTTATTTGACCCATAGTTTGTATTGCTACAGTCTCTACACCCGAGGGAATTAGCCAATCTCTGGGGATCCACAGGTGTAATAACTGTCAACTTCTCGGATAAATCCAGTTATGTTAGGAACTATTGCTCTTTGAGCATACTATCCTAAACTCTGTAACTGCTCGAAGTGTCACGTAACTAATGAAGTGGTTCCACAATCCACAAAACTCACACACTCTACTATGTGGTGGGCAGGGAGAGAGGAAAAACAAGCTCAGACGAAACATGTTATATCTATATACTTTTTCTGGGTTAACTGCAGCAAGGATACATGCACCATTTCCAAAACAATCCAAGAAAAGCAAGGCTTAAAGGTTTGGACTGTCTTCAACCATACCCAAGTTTTAATGGTAAAAATACCATAATCAAGAGAAGCAGCAGATCTGCCTCATTCCCCCCACCCATCTCCTCAGAAATGGACGCTCATTTCAAGAAAAGGCTCCTTCCACCATCTTCATCCCATAAAAATATCCAGACTGTTCTGCTGAATATTTCAACCTTTTCAAATCTCAAGAGTTTAAGCAGCATTTTATGTGTGTGTCAAACTGTCTTATGTACACATTTGCTTTGCAGGCAGAAATACAGCTGTTCCTCCCAAAAAAAGGGTGGGGAGAAAAGGAGAAAAGAGAAAAGACAACAGACACATCTCCAGCAGGGAAGAAGCAGCAAACCCCTATACCGCATTAGCCCACTGACGCCTCATAGCCATTGTTTGGGACTACGCAGTAGAACAGATACGATAAACCTATTTCCCTTTCAAGCTGAGCTGAACTACTAATGTCTGCAGGGACATGTGTACTGAGTGATCGGTAATGGCTCTGCAAGGCTTTCTGACTCCCACTTGTTTAATAGCAAGACAAAAGACTTTCCACCAGTGCAGCTCCTACCCTCAGTAAAGGAAGCCTGGAGCAACCAGAAGTAGATTTCATGTAAAAGAATTATTTGCTCCGTTTAGTAAAAAAATTCCAAACAGGTTTTGATTTATATTTTGGTTTCTGAGTACAATTCTCTGGGCAATCTGGCCTTTGGTTTCTCATTCTAGCTTGTTAGGAACAGCCTGGGCTCCTGATACACACCTGAAGTCAAACAAGGGACTTCCACAGTTTGTTTGTTCAGTTGTTCCTACTGACAGGAGAGGTGCAGTAGGAGTGACTAAGCAGCATGTACCAGCATACTTGCATGTTTACAACAAGCCAGAGTAACACAGAAAGGGGTAGGCAGACCTTCACATTTGAATCATACCCTTAAATGGTAAGATTGTATGCTGCACCCCTCTTAGATGATGCCAGGTTTACCCATATGGGTAACTGTTGTAAGTTTGGCTGAAGCAACTTTGGTTCACCTTTTCCTGAACTGTGGGAGACAGCAAGCAACCTGGCACCAGGGATAGTTAAGCTAGTAGGCAAGCAGAACGTGAAAAGACAAGCTTATCACCACTTGGAAATAGGAGAATGGCATCTGCGTCTGGGTACAGCCTAAGCTCCTGCACTTCTGCACAGAACCTCGGAAGCAATTCATCAAGGTCAGACCAGAGAGGGGTCTGGAGAGCAGCAGTGATAAGAACGTTGTTAACATTTAACTGCCGTGCAGTAAGTCACATTTGACTCTGCAACCTAAGGTCCACGAAAGGCTGAGGTGGAAAGAAAGTGCGATGGACACAGCTGGCAAAAGGTTGAAAAAAGAAGCTGTTAACTTCACCATTTGAGCCAAATCCATTAATTTAATAATCCAATCTTCCACTGGCAAAGTTAACGGCTTTAATAAGAGAGAATACAGTCTCTGGATTTGTCTCTACTCAGCAACCACTTTTAGACTATTTACTTGTGATGGAATAAAATGAAGCATTAATTGTGGGTTTTAGTGATTAAATGGTTTGCTTTGATAGAAATAATGTTCATATGGTTTAATTACTGGTAAGAGATAATATTTTAAATTGTATTTATATCTGTATTGGAGAAGTTGGAAGCCATCTTTCATTTCCATTTCCTATCTAACTTCACTATTAGTTTTTTTTTTCTTTAGTTCGTGCTTTTCTATATTTTCTATTTTGTATTTTAACTATATATTTCAAACTTTAATAAAGTTATTTTAAAAAAAAGAAGCATACAGGTCTTGGTTGGACGACCCCATTGTCTGGACCCTCCACTTGTGCTACATGGCTGTCTTTCCCAACCAAGGCTGAGCTCAGCCATCTCAACTCTTGGCAGGTGTGTATGCTGGTATGAGTGTGAATGTGTGTTTTTCCTTTTTCACAACTTTGAAATCAATATTTTATTGTTGCTGAATCTTAGTGTCTTGTGTTGCTCGCTGCATGGGATCAGGCTACATTTCTCAGGACTGGCACTGCTTCTTTCCATCAGTAAAATGCAAAGTATTAACCCGGTTGTATGAGAAAGCAAAGATGGTCTCCTTTGCACATCTGATCCTATGAAATTTATAAATTTGATTCTATGAATTTCCTAATCCTAATTATTAGATTTTTTTCCCCGTTGCTTGGACTGAGATGGCAAAGAAATAAATAGCAAATGAACAGCACAGACATTTTCTTTTAATCTTGCATTATGGACACGTAATGTGCCTGGAACTTTCAGCTCTTCTACAAACACTGGGGCATTTACAGTCCAATCTTATGCATGTTTACTCAGAAGTGTTTCACTTTATTCAACAGGAAATTCATATGCACGCTCACAGGATTAGTCTTAGCCTTCAATTTACATAATATCCTTGCATGCATATAGAGAAAGCCAGCAAAACAGAAGTCTGTGAGCAAGCTGTATGACCTGTAGGAATAAAAGCTTTGAGTTACGCTCCTAGATTGTATAAACCATCTGTCCATCTTCTGATATCTGGACTTCAACTAACTTCCCATGTTAGGGAAGAATGGTATAGCAGCTTGATTTTATTATAAAGTAGTATGTCCAAAATGTTATTGCAATCAGGTTACTTACATGCTTACTCAGGAAATATATAAACTTCTATAACAATGTAACTTAAAGCAATTCCAATCAGCTACCCAATTTTAATATGTGATCATGAACCAGTGATTTATCAGCTGCTGAACACTTTGGGCTAGAATATCTCAAGATACAGGTAGTCCTTGGGTTACGATGGCAATTGGGACCAGAACTTCTGTCACTAAGCAATGTGCTCATGTGACATCACACTTTGTGACCACAGTCCCACGGGGGTTGTTAAGTGGGAAAAGGCAGGAGTCCCAGGCAAAGAGCAGGGGGAGGGTGTGCACAGGTGTCACAGGTAGGAGCTATGGAGGCACAGGCAGGCTACCAGAGGCTGCGGGTGGGTGGGGGGTGTTGTGGGTGAGTGCTACAGAGCATGGGTGGGCGGGGGTGCTACCGAGTATGAGATTCCTGGGATCTCGTTCTCTATAGCAGGGCTCCTCAGGAGAAAAAGCAGTGGAAGTGACTTACGGGAGCGAGTTGCAACCTTCCCTTCTGGCTTTCCCATTGACTTTGCTTGTGGGAAGCCAGAAGGGAAGGTTGCAAATGGTGATCACACGACTGCAGGACGCTACAACCATCATAAGTGTGAGCCAGTTGCCAAGTGCCTGAATTGTGATCACGTGACCGTAGGGGTGCTGTGACACCTGGAACTTTGAGGAACAACCATATGTACCAGTTGTTCAGTACTGTTGTATCTTTAAATGGTCACTGAGCAAATGGTCATAACCTGAGGACTGCCTGTAACTGATGTTTCCTTAGGATCTTTAGAGGCTCTCCTCTAGGTGTCCCACCACAAAATAAGGTAGGGAAGGCCCTGCTTGTGAAAAGCTCTGCTGAGGATAGCATACCAGGCACCTGCACCAAAGTGTTATCAGCATCAGGTTAAGACATTCCTCTTCTTCTACAGGAATATAGTTATAAAAACTACAAATATTTTTATAGTTAGCTTTTGATTTTAAGTGCTCATATTATACTGAGATTCTGGTTCTATATGGTTTTCATTAAATCATTCCTGCTGTACTTATTAATTCATTTTACTATTTGATTGTTCTCTACATTTTAAGTAACCGTATAACCTGCTCAGAGAATTCTGGTTATTGGTCAAATTAGAAATATTAATAACCTCAACCACTACATTTTTGACAGCTTGGACAGAATCACTGTTTGGTTGTTTATTTCAAAGAGTAAATGAGGTATATTCAGTAAATCATTCTGAAAAATGAAGTCTGCTGGAATAAGGTAACACTTCAGTTGCAAAAATTGCTGGGGCTGATTTCTCTTTTTATTACTTCAGCCCATGTTTTACTCAACTTTTATATAAAGATATTGTCCAGCCAGATGAAAAGCTATACCCAACTCATTTACAGACATATTCAGCAAGAAAATAAATTTAAAAATGAAGAGTACTCTCATTTGGGGAATTTCACGTATGCAATGAAGTAAGTTTCTGTTCTAATCATTAAGTTGCTCCATTTAAGTTCTGACAAAACTCTAAATACTGGAATCTAAACAATGCTTAATAGTGTGCCTCTGTATAGAGATCATATTAAAAGCTTAACTTGGCCATGTTTTATCTCTGCTTTTACTCCAGCTATCCTGTTTATCCCTCTCAAAAAACATTACCTGGAAGATCTTTTGGTACTGAGAAAGATGGATAAAAAAATAAGTCACATGGAAAGAGGGCAATGAGAAAGAATTGGGAGCCCAATAGCTCTTGAGGGCAGTTTGCTATGGTACTTACTCAAGCTGCCCAGCTGTCGAATGACATTTGCCAGGGTGATGTTGGTCGCACATTCCAGCTCATTCCGAACATTGGGCAATTGCTGGCGGCACAGGTGCCTTGGCTCAATATTTCTTGTTATTAATGGCATGGTGGACCAGCTTCAAACAGGACTCTGAAAGATAAATAATAATCCCAAAACAGGAAAAAGATTATTTAGCCACAGACCTTAGCAACATTAATTTTCCTGCTCACAAACCAGCATTACCACAGTGAACACAGTTATGCTTCCATTCTCATAATCTATATGAGACACACTTTTAAAATAAACCTGATTTTTAATGTTGCCACAAAGAAAGCAAAGCCTGATAGTTCCAACTCCCACCAACAAAAATGTCATAAAGCTGCTGTAATCTGTCCCTCATCCATTTATTCAGAACTATGAATCTGAATGTTTTCTGATTACTGCTAAATATTTTTAAAAACTATGAAAGACCAACATAAAATATACATATTGACACAAACATTTCAGCTGGGGAAGGATTAAAAATTTGTCATGCTAAACAAGCTGGACTCTCATGAGAAAACAGGAAGTGCTGTTAGCTGACCAGGAAGCTTACTAACAACTATTTTTTAGCCAGAGGGCTGCATCATTTACCTAAATTCCCTCTTGATGGAAGGCTTTCCTACTAAGACATCTGCATTCTAAAAAAAAATGTAATTTTACTGTATAGAAGAATACAGCAGGCAATGGCCTATCACTATCAGATAAATGCCATACCTTTTGAAATTATTACACAAGCTCTGAAAGGATCTGAAGGACAATCATGTTTGTTTGCCCTCCTCAAAGTTTTTTTTAATCAAGGCATCTGTAATTCAGTTAACCTAACACTTAAAGAAATCATTTATTAATAATATTAATTAAACAAGTCAGTTTGTAGTTGGGAGACACCTAAATCAAATTAAATAAATATTTTACAGCCACTAGGGATAAACATTTCTAAATACAAAAAGAATGATACCCTTTTGATGTTCACTACCTTCCTACCTACTATAAGACTAACCATCCAATTTTCAGCAATCATAAAGTATTAAAATGTCTGTATGCTCAAGCCATTCATCTTCAAAAGACAATGATATTTCTGTTCAAGAATTCGCACTCTGTTGGAGAACATAACCATGTGTTTATGAGCTGTCCAACTAGTGAAAATAAAATATACTGCATTTAATTAGCTAATTTTCAAGGAGGAAAAAGGAACCCACTCCTCTCTGAGGTTAGAAAGCAAACAGTTCTGCTAAAGGAGACAGCTGCCTTATGACAAATGCTCTGATCTGCTGTGGGACGGAATGGGGGGGAAAAGGCAGGAAGCTGACAGCTTGGGGAACATGGCTTCCTGTCACCAACAGCAACAATCCAAGACTCTTTTTCTTTTTTTTAAGTCAGCTGTTTATGCTTGACTTTGAACCACCCTTTTATAGTCTCTGTGGCAGCTGGCAGCTTATCTCTGAGGTCCAGGAGTCATTCCTGAATGCTTTTCTATCAGGGTGTTAAGGGACCGAAGCTGATTTAGCTTTTGCTAATTACCTCCCAAGCCAAAAATCTGAATTTCCAAATTTGACCTACCACTGCAGAGGAGTTCAAGATCTAGAGGGTACAGAACAACATCCAAGGTTTTATATGTAACACAAAGTTACAGTGGGGAAAGAGACCTAAAGAAATTAACAGCCAGAGCAAAGAGCAATCAGGAAATCTCAAAAGAAATTAATCTACCTCTTACCAGGTCATCTTGTGCTTGGGCATTTCAGAGGTCAATCTGCATGTTACGCTCATAATCACAATCGTTAGGGACAACTTCTAGTTCTGATTTTGTAATAGATGGATTTGATTCTCTGTCTTAGTATACAAGGTGATCTTTCACTCAATCTTCATGTTAATTCTGCAGTGTAGTTCTTTACTAAACTTTTTAGTTGGGAAACAGGTTAAGTAAAATTTATTTAAATCCATCCACAATATTCTTGGCAAGCCTGGCTCTGAACTTAACTCTAAGGTTAGCTTCAAATGCATAGTTTTCCCTACAATGATCAGCTTCAGAGAAGGATTAGCATCCTTCAGGTGACACACATCTGGTTTGCTAAATGTCAACTACTGTTACACAATATGCTGAAAATGGGAATAACATGCTGAAGAGATGTGCAAAGGCAGTCTTTGTTAACTCTGATTCTTAGAATCTGCAAAATAAACCTATGTCACCGTTTGAAAAATATAAAAAATTGTTAAGTCACAAAACTTCACAAAAGTGGCATATGCCCATTCAAATTCTTGGATCAGTTGAAAAATTGAATTCAGAAAATCTTCCTGTTTCACTCCTAGGGAATTTTTTCTGTAATACACCTTTATCATGATTTAGAATCCATTGCCAAATAAGCTTTATGATTTACTAGTTTCTTTTGATTTTGAACACTAAAGTTCGTTCTTAGAGAGATTATTCTTAATTACACATTGAAGGATCACTGAAAATTGAAAATCACATATTTTTAAAATCCAAGTACTGTCTAATACAGTGATAGCGAACCTATGATACATGCATCAAAGGTGACACGCCGCAATGTTTTGGGTGACACACCAGCATTCACCAACACCCGACAAGGGGAGTGCCTTGGCTTCTCAATCTAATACAGGTAGTCCTCAACTTATGGCCATTCATTTAGTGACTGTTTGAAGTTACAACAGTGCTGGAAAAACGACTTGCAGCTGGTCCTCGCACTTATGACCACTGCAGTGTCCCCGCAGTCACATGATCAAAATTCAGGCGCTTGGAACCAGCATGTATTTACAAAGGTTGTAGCACCCTAGGATCACACGATCGCCATTTGGGACCTTCCCAGCTGGCTTCTGACAAGCAAAATCAGTGGGGGAGGCCGGATTTGCTTAACGACCATGTGAGTCACTTAATGACCATGTGATTCACTTAATGGCTATGACAAAAAAGGTTGTAAAATTGGGCATGGTCACACAATGCTTCACCTAATGACCACATCGCTTAGTGACTGAAATTCCGGTCCCTATTGTGGTCGTAAGTCAAGGACTACCTGTATCCTCTGAATGAAATGAGTTTAAGTTCCCAAAATCCCCAATCAGAATCAGCAAAGTTTGGAAAGTAATGCCAGCTGGGGATTATGGGAAGTGAAATCCAAACACATCTGGAAAACACCAGCTTGAGTGAAGTCTGATATCGACTATCAAACATATGTGGGCATCCTCCTAAAATTATATGATTTGCATTTTAACCTCAAAGCCTACAGTAGCAGCCTTTCAACCATGTGGCAGCAGGCTACCTTTCAAGTTATATAGCGATAGAATCCTTAACAGCAGCTAAAGCAAAAATGTCTGAACTGACCAGGAGTTCTTATACATTGCTTATTACTCATTTCTGGTACTATAAATTGTAATGTTGGAAGAAGAGATTCACCACTTGCATACAGTGCAAATTTGGCTGGAAAAGCATGCTATCATTTCTATGCAGAAATTTCCGTTTGTACAAACAAACGTTAGCTTATAAAAGGCCCAAACATCAAGAAGTGGACTCTGGGGCACCCAAAGCATAATACAAATAAAAGTAGCCTGGAGGTTGAGTATAGGACTCATGTGCCCCTGAACAAACCATGATTTTCACTGTCACAGATCACAAAAATGCTTACAGTATAGAACAGTGTTTCTCAGCCTTGGCAACTTTAAGGCATCTGGACTTCAACTCCCAGAATTTCCCAGCCAGTTGAAGTCCAGACATCTTCAGTTGCCAAGGTTAAGAAACACTGGAATAAAAGAACTACTTCATGTAAACAATTCTTTGATATCAAACTTCTCAGAGATGTTGCTTTTTCCCCTGATTGAAACCTATTGGTGAATGCTGAAAGGAAGGAAACCAACAGGAGCCTCACCCTCCCCTAAAATAACAGGAAGAAATGCTTCAAATAAAAAGTTTCTGAAGAAGTTGACACCCAGTCTCATAACTGAAGTAGAAAAACACATGGAGGCTATTACTTTTTTCCTTATTTTTTTAAACAAGAGAATGGATAATAAGTGGAAAAACTTCTAAATCAGCATTGCCATAATAGTTCTTCACTAATGACACACCACACTTTAACACCAAGTATATTTGGGGCTTATTGTGTGCACAGAGACAGAAAGATTCGACAGGATCCACTATGGAGGGATGGTTGGTGAAACTGACAGATCTTACTGAGACGGCTAAACCGACTTCTTTGATTAAAGAAAACATCCTATCTACATTTATTGGTGACTGGAAACCTCTTATGGACTTTTTGCATAAAAACTTGTGATTTATAGTTTTGATGATTAGACAAGATAGGATATAGGGAAAAAAAAAAGTATGATGATGTAAGAGAGAGGTTAAAATATAGAATATCGGAAGCTACTTTTTTGTATCTTTTGTCTTTCTTTTCTATTTAACTTTTTTTCCTTTTCCTGTACTTTTTGCTTTTTCTTTTTTCTTCCTTACTTTATATTAGTTTGTATTAGTTTTTACCTTCCCTTTAAAAAGCTCTGGGCCCTATTCATGTTTGCTTGAGCATGTCAACAATTACAGCTCTGTTTTAAAAAGTACAGTTCCCTTTTGGACTTTCCGAATATTTGCATATCTTTGCTGCTGAATGTTATCAGAGGCTATGTAGGTCCCACTGGTATATAAAGGGAGTCTACTTAGCCAAAAACACCAAAGTTGGGCACTTGTTTCATTTATTTCCTAAAGTCATTCAACATGTAAGGTGCCAGGGTAAAAAATAAACTGGCTCCTTAGATTCATTATCTGGGCACACCATCTTTAGCTACAAAAACTACAACCAAATGCTTCCTGTCTCTTGCCCTGCTATGTAGAAATGTTGGCCCATTCCTCCATGGCAAAATTCTTCAACTTGGTAATGTTTGAGGGTTTTCTAGATGAGCTGCTGGTTCAAGCCGTATCACATTTGTTGGGTTGAAGTTGAAACTCTGACTTACAGTGCAGCTTAAGAGAATCCAATTAAACAAATGAGTCAAAAACATTATACTCGTTCATTTATTGAGGAAAATGATCCAAAGCTCAGTCATATTTATGCAGAAATACTGAAAATTCAAAAAGGGTTCACAAACTTTTAAGCAGCACTATAGCCATTCCAAAACAGTGAATCTGTTCTTCTTCAACCATAAAAGCACTGATGGCTTTATAGAAGTCATCAGAAATTTTGGGGTGGGTGGGTTGGTAAGCCACGCACTTAGAATCTCTGTAATGAAAACTTCACTGCAATGTTAATATTTTATAGGGCAGCCCCAAATTAGCCCTGGTTGTTAATGAAGTATTTATACAACTGGCCCCAGATATCCCTTTAACTCAACTGACTGAATTGGGGGAGTGTAATTATTGTTTACACAGTGGCTCACCAGACATTAGATGACTTTGCTTATGAAATAAATGAAATAAAAAAACAGGACTGACACAAAAGTCTAATAATATTATATGGCAAAGATATGCAAAGATTCAGAAAACCCAGAAGGGGCAAATACTTTTTCACAAAATTGTAACACTGAATAGAGGATAGGACCAAACAAAATGGCCATATTCCATTTCCTAGAATCTCCTAATGTTGAGCAAAGAAGTCAAGGGGAAAATCTGGGGCCATTTAGATACATGTATAGCTCTGAATAATCTGATGCAGAGGAGCAAGAAGATGGCTTTGCATGGCAATACTGGCAAAACATGAACTTAGCCTAGGAAAACAGGAAAGGATGAGAAAAACTCAATACTGCCCTGCCTTGACTCTCTGGTATAAGAGGAAGGGAAGGGGAAACACTGTCAGATTTGTAAGATTCTGCTGTTATAAGCTATACATTAATTGAGTTCTAGTATTTCTTGTGGCATCTGTTTCCTGACCGGGTCTACTTTAAAGGGTTGACATCTGGGATCCAAAACAGGGTCCAGGATTATGCTGAAAAATACTCTCACAGCCATTGAGTGCAATTACGTATTTTTTCAGATCTCCCAGGTCAACTACAAGTGGGAATAGAAAAGGATGGACAAGATGCAAGGACAACAATGGTTGGGGCAGAATGTACAATCCCTTCTTTTCAATCCCTCGCGCATTCAAGCAAATACCTGAGTAGGGACCCATTAAAATATCTGCAGATCCACATAACAAAGCCAAAGAGAACCATTTTCAAGCTTCTTAGGGATAGCTTTTCAGAATGCCAGTGGTGGATCAGACACACCAGAAGATTTAGAAACAAAGGAAGAAAAGAATAAAAGGGTCAAAATTTAAAATTCCTATCAGGCCACCAATTTAGAAATCTTATTTCCTTTTACCAAGGCAAGACAAACTGTTATTTCCGGTGTCTTAAGACAGTGAGTTCTCTCAGCAGTTAATAGTTCCTCTGCAAAACTGCCAGAAAGAACAGCTTTATGTAATTCTGAAAAGCCAGGAAAGGGGGAAAAAAGTTTGCTATTAGAAAACTTTAAAAAGAATGTTCAGCAGAAAATTCTGTATTCCCCCCCCCACAAAAAGGATGCTGCAAAGGCATCACAATTATAAACCTAAGAGAGGAGCCTCAGCAAACAGCACTGTACAGGTAATTATCCAAGACACCATTGTTATATGACACATCATATCCACCTGTAATAAGCACTTATTCTTTGCCATTATTTCAAACACAGATTTCTGTCATTTACGGGCCAGCTATCCCTAGCAGACAATAATTGGAAAAGAAAATGGTTTTAACTGATTTCCCCCCCCGCCATATTATGATTTCTTTCTTTATATATTGTCTTAAAGAGCTTAAAGTGAGTTACAGAACAGAAGTGGTAACTGTACAACAGTTAAAATGTCCACTATAAGACAGACAGATATTAAAAACAAAATATACTGACAATTGTCCAAAAAGACTTTGATTAGAGATATCCTCTATAAATAAGTCCTTAAATCATTATTTCTTAATCCTAAGAACTGAGTCATATGCAGTCTCTGTCATATCCTCCTTATAGGATGCACTTCTCTTTAAAGAACCATGGGCAGAGTAATATTCTCATTTCTCAATGCACTAGGGAAATGTTTGTACACAGACATGAAAGTTAGACAAGTGTTACTGCAGTTTGGCTCTTTGAAGATATTTCCAATAATTATCCAGCATAATCAAACTTATTTCTAATAAAGGCTTGCAATTTTACATACAACTATGGATTACATTTATTAATACTTTTCAAAATATAAGAATGTCTTATCCTATTGCTATCAATAATTCATCTCAACAATAAGAACACAACATTTATACTTTAATGTAGATAAGTGCAACAACTGTAAACAATATGAAGTTTCTGAGACACATCAGCAGAAGCTGTGGAATCAAAGATGGCTTCACAAATTCTTCCACTGCATATTGTGCTTAACATTACTTATGGATCAACCATTCAATGGCAGCTCAAAAATGTCTGAAAGAACAGTTTATATGCAAGCAAAAATCATAGTAAACTAAGTGCACACATCAATACACACATTAGGAAGCCAAGACCTCAAAGCCATACAGTGAGAATAGTAAATGTAATAACCAAGGCCTGTTGCCATGTATGGTTTCTGGCACCTGAAGATTTCTTATTTCTATGTGAAAAAGACATAAAGAATGCAGCCCCCACAACAGAGTTACAATAATTGGAACTGTTTTCAGGTAGCCAAAAGCACCCTGGTTCTTACATGCAAGAAAGAAAGAATGGACACTAGATAAGGTAATGCAGCAAAGCTTTTCCAGTTTAGACCTCCACTTTTAGAATATATGCTAATGTTAATCTATTTGTCATTAACTTATTTCCATTGGAATCAGTCCTATTACATTAACATTGCCTTCCATAAAAACCCTGGTCAATACATATTAATAGCCACTATTTCTTATTTCTGGACATCAACTCATGTCAAAAAGCAGATAATTGCAGATGATTATTTTTCATTAATTATACATACTGCAAAGTGACAATGCAAGCTTACAAAAACATTTTATATTTTAGTATATTACTGTTATTAGAACATGGCCATCAAACAATGAAGATATAATTAAGGAACACTGTGGTATTCATGTACTGTGAAGGCCTTTCCCTTTCTTATTTTTGGGCACCTACTGATGAGGATACACTTTCAGCAGCTTTTGCATTACAGAATGGTTTTGGGACGCTTTAGGCTAACTATCTGCCTATTCGTTTTGCAAGGAGCATTATGTTCCACCAGTACTATATGATGAAACTTATGAACTATATTAGTAGCTCAAACTGTCTTACTAGTGCCAAAGTGAAAATCTGATGACCAACACATTGAGTTCAGTCATACATAATGCTCAACAATAATGTGTGCAAGTTTCCAGTGTTCCTCCCTTGAAACCAGGAAGACACATTTGTCATTAGGTATAAACAGGGAATTGTAATTTAAGGCTCAATTCTATTGCTAGATAACCATATCCCAGATTGTCTTAATGGCTTACTTTGCAATTGTGTAGATTATTTTTAAAAGAATCCATAGCACACGACTAGGTTCACACAATCAGACTAGGCTAAAATAAAGTTGAATAACTTATGGTACAGCATGTTGTGGGAACATAGCAACTCCTTGCCATGTTGTGTGAAGTAGGCCTTTACATAAAGCCATAATGTCAGTTATTTATCCAGGCATAGCATGTTATGTAAACATAACAATTCTGTTTTGTTAGAGTTAGCATATTATACAAACCAATCTGTTAAACGGAACTGAAATTCTGATTAATTTCTCCTGTTATCTACCCAGATGGAAGAGAAGTAGGAATGCTTTAGCCTGACACCTGTGCAGATACCTTTCTATTTATAGTCATGATACTATATCATGGTTTATCATTACACTTAAAGCATGCTATTACCCACCCAGCTGATCTTAGCCAAGAAAAGGGGAAAACTGGGAAAAGTATTTTGGAAGAAGAGGGTTGTTCTTACCTATTCCACATCTTAGCAGTTTTACACCTAAAACATTTTAACAACCAGTAGCCATATCTTGTAACACAGAGATAGAAAGAGGCAAAATGTTCTGTCAACACATAAATTTTCATTTTTTATTATTCCACTTAAACCACCTTTGATTTTACAGTGACTATAAAATCATAGATTATTTAGATTATTTAGATTATTTCTATAATTATTCTAATTATAGAAAAAGAGAATCTGAGTTGTTAGCTGATCCAATTCTACTCCACTAGAAATAGAAGCCACAAATTAATCTGCCTGGCAGAACAGATCTGTGATTCAGTTGCCCATCTGATGTGTAAGCAAGGATACAACCAAGTAATGCAAACTGTGTGGCTGAAACCAGTACTAGATGACTTTATATACTAAAACAATTATCAAGAAGTAATACCTACTGAACTCAGTAAGACTTACTTCCAAATAGCATCACTGAGGATTATGCTTCAGTTCAGTCTTAAAATAAGACAATGAACAGAAGACAGACATTCCAAAACAAGCCAAGTATGAATTATAACTATGCCACAGTTAGAGGCTACTGCACAGATTGGCTTATCTGTAAATCCATCCAATGGTCTCCAGAAACACAACAGCAATTGCAAGGATATTAAGAACATCTGTAAATGCCTGTGGCAAACACATACATCTTCAGATGACAAGACAGAAAACTATTTGTAAATTGAAAACTGGCTACTATACATTATTTTGCTATGCTCAACAACATTTCACAATTAATGCTATACATATCTGAAAGCTGAATTGATGCCAGTATGTAAATATATCTAAAACGGGTTTGTCCTCATTTGTGTATGGCTGCCATATTGCTTTCTCTACCTGGGAAATTCCTCAAGTTTATTTGAGCTGGATTATGCAAGTATGAGTTACTTCTCTACAAAAAGATATGCACACATTTCTCTTTAGATATTTTTCCTCTCCACTCACAATGTATCTAGCTAAGAATCTGCTGGCATTCTTCAGGACATGTATCCAAAATTGTGCCATTTAAGCAGCTCCCTTTTCCTTAATTCGGTTTTTAAATTATGCACTATACTTTCAATGGCAGTTCTAAATTACTGAAATAAAGCAGCCTTTCTACAACACCTACAGCTCTTTCTGATTCAACTTATACCTTATACAATTAATTATATTCCAATACCTAGTTTCCTCACCTTACCCTTTGATGAACTTGGGGAATACTGGGAAGATAAGTCTTTTCTTAATTATTAAACATAAATAATTCTCTAAATATAATCCAATTACTTTAAGAAAAGTCATTACAATATGTACATGCATCCTTGCCTAAACAGTTTTAGTATCTTAATCATGGGTGCATTCTTATTAAATCAACTTCTGACATTACAAAATCTACAACAACCAATACCTTTTTCTTAAGATATTTTACAAATAGCTTTTAGATTTCATTTTTTTTTTCTCGGTAGAAGTATCTCAAACATCTGAATTAAGAATGGCACCTTGAATGGCCAAGAATATGACTTCCAAACACTTAGTAAGAATCATGGTTATTACAAAAATACATATGCTGGAATCAGGACACCTTTATAAAGTTCACAAAGCAGCCAGTTTAAATGGGCTATTAGCAAGACAATCACTGTAATACAGAAAAGCTGGATATGCCAGCCTGCATTCATAGGTTCTACTTCCAAACTTGCCTTTGAAGCAAGCAACTAAACAAACCAGGATATGTAGCTGATCTAACTTGAGAAAAAATATATATTTTTCAGGACTGGGCATTTCTGCATTTCTATTAATAGGCTTGGTTTTGGCACCCATGCCAACATGATCAATAAGAAGCTCTGTACTTGGTTACAGCACACATGTTCCCTCTGTCTGAAGCTATAAAATGGGACAGGTCTATTTCTGCAATTCTGTTAGCTTTTGAAGGTACTTGGAGGGCTTCAGATGCCCAGGACAACTGAAGTGAAGATACCTATCCTTCTTTCCACCTTCACGCTTGGATCCAGGATAGAAAGCAAAGGATTATTTTGCTGCCAGGTCATCAAAGCACTCAGACTGCCATCTAAGCAGTCTTCTCCTCCAAAGATGGAGAGAAAGGGTATGGCACAGTTTAAAGCCAAGCTATTCTTAGAACCACAGCTATAGCTTGAGGCTGGCCCTCCTATTACATTCAAGAGAAGGCACTGAGGAACTTGCTGTGGTAAGTAGAGCTACAGATTCCCACAGTTGGTTAGTATCCTCTGCCCATCACAAATTACAACTCCTCATTGACTTTTCTCATGAGTCAGTGGCCCTTCACAGGAAAAGATCACCCCTGAACTTCACAGTGACTAGTTCTTCAGAATAAAAAGATTTCAAAGGTATTTGATTCTAAACCAAATCTGAAATGTCATGTGAAAGGATAAAGTAGAATGATTCCATAAAAGCCAAGAGAACCAACACAGATTTGAAAAATTCTCCACCCCATTATACATAATTATATGTAATGCTATAATTCAACATCTGTAGCAATTTTAGCAATGTTCTTTTTTCTCACATTTTTCCTAGGGGAATTCAAAGATAAACAAGGTGACACTGCAGAAGACTGAAGATAAACAATTCTAACAAGTCAGTAACTGATAGTGCTATTCTATATAAAAATGTTCCAAACTAAATCCATCTGAATTCAGAGCACAACACTACATACAAAGCGCAATTTTTTAAAAAAACTGCACAAAGCTCTATCACAAATCCAAATAGATAATCTACTTGCATCAAAATGTTCAGACAGATGAATAATATACAGAAAAAAACTTAACTATACATCTAACAGTAATATATTTTGTACATAAAGTACTAGTAAAACCAGTAAATTATAGAACAGTCATTCCCACAGCTAATGAACAAAAACTGACCAGTTATTTTTATTCTCTACTAGGCAATCAGTATTAATGAAACCCTAATGCTCTGTTACTTTGGTATGAGTTGATTTTTTTTCCTATGCCTCTGGCAGATACCATATGGCAAAACTAAAAGTGAAAATTGTTTAAACACAAAAAAGGGGAATGTTCCATCTTTTATCCAACTGATATTCTTACAAAATAATCTCTAACTTTTATTCTTATTGATCCAACAACCTGCTTTTTGCATAGACCCACCAAGAGAACTGGCTAATATAAGGAATTATATTAAAATGTGTACATACTGCATATTTTTATGAAAAAAGCACAAAAGCGTGAGGTATCTAGAGATCAAGCACATCACTCTCCAAAATCCCAAAAGTATACATACACATAAACACACAAACAGGGCCACAACTTGCTCTTGGGCACAGGAACTTTGCTGCCAACTTCCATTCCAACATGAGGATTGTCAGATACAATGTAGCATGCATATAATTTTCCAAATATCTTGAAAATTCCCACTCCAAGTAACTCTCCAGACCACCACCTTAACAGCTTCCTAACCAGTGCCTCTAGGATAAGCCAGGGTATAAAACTGATCTGTATATCTAGGCAACCTTCCCTTATTAAAGGTTGCTCATTTCCATGCAAAGTATCAATGGAAGCAATTTCATGTCATGTCTTTACTTTCTACATCAACCGACCCCAAATCTTCAGAGTTTTCCCAGGGTACACTAGATGAATTCTAACATTATTAAAGCCAATGGCTCCAGTCTGGCCTCTTGACATTTTAACGTGCCTTAAGAGACTGTTCAACGATAGGGCTAAAAGTGTCCTGTTTTTATTTTGTTGTTTTAGGGGCAAAAGTTGGGGTGGAAATGGAGAACAGAAGGTTTCTGGAAGGCAAACTTTCTCAGTTCCCACATTAACCTCCTATAATCTGGTTCAAAACAAATGTTCCAATATGATTCTAGGCCATTTTAAAATTTGGGAGGATTAAGGGTGGATGCGGGAGCAGTTTGCCTCCCACTCCCATCCAAAATACTATCACTAAGCTACAATGTGGGGCCTTGATTTACCATGAAGTGTGAACCCAGCCACTGTAATTTATAAACCATTGTCAATGGCTTACAGACCACTACGTCTTGTTCAAAAACTACTGTACTCAACAAATTATTAAAAGAAACAATATTTTGTGATCTGGGAGATCAGCTATTACTTTCCCACTTGGTCCCAACATGGGAATTTACCTATTTTATAGGAAAACAGCCCTCCTTTCTCTTTGTTGCTTCTTATCACACCAATTTCCTTTTCTCAATGGAAAATTATTCCATGACTAGTATTTTCTATTTGTGACAGAACACTCTTAGGAATATATTTCATCTTCAGCCATTTTTTTCTTTATATCAGATGCACCTATCTCAAGAGTGAAACAGCTATTTCTTTAATATACTAATGCCTCCTAGTTCTTAAATCACATAGGTTCCCTAATCAACTAGTATATGATTAGGACATCATATGTGATTAGAGAGACTCCACCTACTTGCTTTATTTCATTCTCTTTCCTGCATCAACAGTTTCCGCTCATATGAATCACAGCAAGAAGTATGTTCTAAGACCCCATTAAAGCCACAGAATTGCCTTTCCTGTTTCAGTTTCACTGAGTGCATCATTCCAGTGCCTTTCTTTTTACTGAGATAATTGCCAGAATGCCCTGATTTTCTTCTGGCCTCAGTTTTCCCACATCCTTCCCTAGCATCTTACCCACAAAACTAAGAAATGTCATATAAAAAGGGCTTTCCCTACGCCTTGTAACTGATTGTGACTTAGAGGCATCCCAATCCGAAGTATCTTTGCTTAAAAAAAATATTATGGAAAGTACAATGCACTCATTCAGACCTATATTTTCAGATAACAGCAATTTACTTTAGAAACACACTATTGTCTTGTACTACTTACCCAAGTAATGCTAAAAAAGCCAGCTCATAACTGTATATAAAGACATTCCATATATGGTTGATGCTGTGTACCAAATAGAAATAAAAGGCTCTACAAATTTACTCTGGGAATTTTTTACTTAATACTTGCAAACTACAGTCCTAAATATACTTACAATAGGATACATTCCTTAGATAAATTGTTTATATTAACTATTTTAATATCCCATCCTTCCCCAAAGAGTTCTGAGTACAGAGGTTCCCTCCTTCACAGTATCTACATATCTTCCTTGTGATGAAGAGAAATAGCACTGGCCCAAATTTCCAAGTAGACTTACAGAACCCTCATGTCCCCAATCCTTTTCCAGCACACTACAACCACTGTATACCTAAATGATTCACAGTAAAACTTCTGAATAATCTGGGATGAAGGACCTATTGCCTTCCAGATACCACATACAGTACATTATATATACATAGTTAGATTGGACTGCCCTGTGAAGCTGTAACTGCCTACACCAACTGTGAAGTATTTCACTTCCTGGTTTACACTAACTTCACTTCCTTATCCAGACTGACAAAGTGTGACAAGAGTCATTGGGAGCTGGGTAGCATACAAATTTAGTAAGTAAATAAAACTAAAGCACAGCAACTTACAAAAAAACATATTGCAAGGTGATCTTAGCAATATTCCCAATGACCACACAATCTTGTTATCCAAAAGCCATTTTAGACCAACACAATATTTTGCTCTTTTGAAGAGCCCCACCACCACCTTTAGTAAGAAAGATTCTTCTGAACACTAAAAACTACACATCTACAGTACTTAGATTCTTTATCCATTCTTTGCACACATGGACCAAACCAGAAAACTGGATAACACTATCCCTGAATAGGTAGAAGTTAGACCAGAATTCACCGGTAGTTCTCAGATTTCCTATCCAGCAACATGAACATGGAAAAAGATCAGATAATTAACTGTCTTTGTATGGTGCAGTGAAAACAGCAGGGGCCCATGAAACCTAACAAATATATTACAGGCCAAACTTGTAGGTTTCATAATCCACAAAAATGATGCCACATCAACCTTCAACTTTAATACTACCTGGACCCATCTTTGACTTAAAGTCATAATTTTAAAAAAGTAACAAAACGTTCAAATAAAACAAGTTTAAAACATTTTAAAAACTTCTCCTCGCCCCCCTTATAAAAAAACTCAGGGAGGAAGAAGAGGGACAAAAGCGCTAGTGCGAAAGGACTCCTGATTTTGGTTCTCGCCTTGATCACAAATTCTCGGGCCCTGGGCTCTTGAATTCTTACCGTGTGCCCGTTTACTTACTTCAACCATTACTGTGCACTTGGCGGATCTCGGTGAGCTGGCAGAAAACGGAAGCCGCAGGCCCCAAGTTTGTACTGTCCCACTCCCAGGCGCCATTCGTAGGACAAGCCACGCCCCTTACCTGTCTGGGGCACCACCCGCATAGGCCACGCCCCTCGTCTCCGCGGCCGTCGCCTCCTCCATGTCACCCCCCAATGGCGCCACTCCCACCACGATATAGATCATCTTTCCAGTCTACCTCTCCTCACACGCATTTAGGGTGACCCCGTCCTCTCCCTCTCACCATCCCCTCCCTGCCACGGAGAGAGGCTTACCCGTCTACGGCCGCCTTCTCCGACCCGCTTCCACTCAGCTCGTCACCACTGAAGCGAACCGCCCCAGCCGTCCGACATTCCACAGCTTTCCCCTCAGCTTGCCCTCACCGATCGTAGACCCACCTACTCCGCCGGTCCGTTTTCTCATTGGCTCTCAGGCGACTTCCCGCTCTCTATGAATTGGCTGAGCTGCCCTGTCTGTCAAATGTTACCCTACGCGATTTGCGTACCCAGCCAACTTCCTTTTTTCCTTAAACGACCACGCCCAACGAAACCTTTTTTTAAAAAAAGAAAAAACGTAAACAATACAGGTCGTACCATATTCTGAGGCTAGCAGGGGGATTCATGTGGGGGGAACCCCTTCGGGCGGGGGTGACAGTAGGCTTCGAAAAGAAGGTATCGTGGGAGGTGGCTAATGAAAGAGAAAAATAAGAAATTACAGGCGCCCTTTCTTGTCAGAAGTTTGTCAGGTTCTCAATGTCCCCCATTTGGTTCGCTCTCCCTTCCGTTATTCCGCTTCGCTAGGCCGGTCTCCTCTATGATCCTGCGGGTGAGAGAAAGGGTGGGTCCCCTGGCGCTCGGGGGTGGGACTGCAGGACGCCAAAGTTTGGGGGCTTCGAGACTGAAAAAGCGGAGAAAAAAAACCAAGCGACGAGAGGGCGGCGTCGGGAGGGTTCAGGGCTAGGCTTTTTCACACGTTACCCAGCAGCATGGTCACTGAAGGGCTCCCTGAATAAAAAGCTGTTGCGGTACACGTGCTTCAAGGCCTTTTCTTCGGGTTTTCCCAACCTCCCTTTCTCGGTACAATTTCGGGCTGAGCCAACTGGTTGCCCTCCCCGTTGAAACTACAACTCCCAGAATTCCCAGTGAGCCGAGCGAACGCGCGGGGCATAGGCTGGCGGTTTGGGGAGTTGTAGCCTTAACTCGGGTTGAGGTGCCAGATTGTGAGGTCCTACTTTAAGAATTGCGAACTTTGTTCCTTTTTTTCTTTCCGACTTTTTACATGTATTTATTAGCGTTAATTCATTTTCTCGGTTGGGATAGAAAACACTAACCGAATGAGCTGGCCACACACCCACCCACCCACGCACAAAAATTATTCCAGTTTTAAAAATAAAGAGGCTTAGCGCAGCTGCTAGGTTGGTGGCTGGCTTGGTTAACCAAAAACCTGTTTAGGCAAAGCAAGCCCCACAAACTTGCTAAAGGCAATTTCCACATCCTGGGAGGGAACATAAAGTATTTAGCGCACCCCAGAGCCATCTCAATCTTCATCTGGCCCTAGCAGGGCTGGGTGGGTTTGGCTTCTTCGGAGCCAAACGTCTTCCTGCCCCACCAGGCTCCTGCCCCACTCCCTTCTCAGGTATTCCTCTCCTTTATGAGAAGGAACTGGTTTTGGAGGCTGGCAGGTAAGTCAGACAGGGAATTTGATACCTCCCACGTTTTTTCTCCCTTCTGAGATCAGAGCCTGGTCTCCGATCTGGAAGAAGAAATTGGATACCCTGCTACTGTACCTTGTCTGGATTTGAAACCTAGCCAGAATTGGGCCTGATGAGTATTCGGAAGGGAAACACCACCAAGGCCTGGAAATAAACTGGAAGATTGTAACAGCAAACTACAAGGCTGGGCAAGCTGGGCAAAAAGGCGCTTCAGAGCATGCGGGGAGTTGTATTTTGCAGTTGTGTTTTTCCCTGGGATTGCGCAGCCGCCGCCTTCTGCAGTTGCAGCGTGATCCCAGGAAAAGAAGCATTTGCTTTAAGAAGTTGCAGGCGAGCTCTGAAGCACCTTTTCGCCCTTAAATCAAAGCGCTGCACATCCCCTTCTGCATCATGCTGAGAAAATTATATGTAGCCATGAAGAGTGAAGCTATGTCTCCAGGGGACATAGGTCGTATCCTCAACAACAAAATACTTTCAGAACAGTTGACAATATTTTATTCTCACTTGTGGCCACTTCATTTCCTTGCTTGTTTACTTTCTCCAACAATACCTTTCTGAATTTCTTCTTCAGAATTATGCAGTGTTGAATAAAGATTTTCTAGGCCTATGGTCTTTTTCCTTACACAACAGGATTTTAGACTAACCTTCCTCTTTCTTCCATTTTTTAAATATGATTAAAAATTGGTTCTAGGACAGCCGGTGACATTCACCAAAGATAACTAGCTCAATTTACAGGTCTTAAATCAGTTTTAGGGATTTTCTTTTTCAGCTGGTTTCAGATTTCTTGCAGTAAATAGCAAGGTGGCACTGGAGTTCAAAAGAAAGACTCAGGTTTTAATGCAGAAGCCACTGTGCCTAGGAGTGTTGTTGAAATACCTGCCTGTGTGAAATACCTTCAGCTTCACAAGGACCAGAAACTTGCAGATCCTTTAACTAAATGCAAATAGAAGTTCTCAAGAACATATGACCCCAAGCAGCAGGTTCCATGTAGCATCCCTTATTCATAAAACTGAGGAAATGAACAAACATCTATAGAAGCTGTCTTGCAGTCAGTTCCATCTATAAGATTTATTTGTATTGCATTGTATTATTGCCTTTCTCTTGTACTCTTTTCTCTCAAGAGCTCCAAGAAGCAGACATGGGGGTTCTCAGTTTATACCCACAACAATCCTGTGAGGAAGGCTGGACTGAGAGAGAACCAGCAGCCCAGATAGCAAGGGAGGTCTAGATTTGGGTTTCCCAGGTCCTAGTCCAACCCCATAACTACTGTACTCTGCTGAGCTGCCTTGGCATGAATTTTGAGTTGAAGGTTGAATTCTTTAGGCAGTATTTATCATGCCAACTTCTCAATTCTCTTCCAAATTAGGAGACATGTGGAGATGAAGAGCTGGAATCCAGGTGTTTGCAAGAGACAAACTGCAGGTGTAGATGCTTGAATCAACTTCAGCAGAGATTAAAAAGCCATGTGATGTATTCTGCACCTCAGCAAGCCTCCCTGCATCCACCCCTTACACACACTCATGCTTCAGGAACACCGTTCTGTATTTGACAGATCTCACCCCTCCGCTTTTCACACTGCTTAGAATACCCTCTCCCTAAATTTTGGACGGTGGGTAAAACAAGATGAAGTCTTCCTCAGGTTCAGCTTGACCCTGATGGGCTTCATAGATGCAACCAAGCAGTTTTCTTGGCAGCAGTGTGAAAACGGTTTACCATTGCCTTCATCCGAAATGCTTTTCCAGATTCCCAGTGTAGGTTAGAGCTCTGGGATATTCTGGTGGTCTCCCATCCAAGGGTTGATCAGGTCCAATTTGTTTTTGGAAATGAGCCAAAGTGGGCTTGGTGCTGCCACCCACTGTGACCAGGAGGTGTTGCAGGTTGCCAAGTAGACAAAACTTGCCTTCTATCACTTGCCTTAGGTTCTTTTCAGGGCCCAAGTCAATTATTTTTTTTCTTTGAACTAGAACAGTGTTTCTCAACTTCAGCAACTTTAAGAGGTGTGGACTTCAACTCCCAGAATTCCCCAGCAAGCATGTTGGCTGTGGAATTCTGGGAGGTGAAGTCCACAACTCTTAAAGTTGCCAAGGTTGAGAAACACGGAACTAGGAGATTGGGTCCCCCCACCCCAGTGTGGATATTTAACAATGGAAAAATTCATTATACCCCTGAAATAACTCAAAGTTATATTACCACCTGTAGCATAAACACACACACACACACACACACAAATATTTGCAGCTGTACACTAATACTATGTAATACTTGTATTAGTACTATATAGTATTCTATAATAATTTTCATTTATTTATACAAATAAACTGCTAACATGTGGTTTGCTGAGCCACTGGACAAAAATCAAAATTTCCTGGGTTCACATATCATGTTAAAGGCTGCCCTCTCCAAAGACTTACTAAATTGATCGTTTCCCCCTTTTGTCCTATTGAAACTATTAAAGACTTTGGGGGGGATCATATTAATTGTATTTAAGCCACTTAATATAATTTTAACTAAATTGTAGTTAATCAGTCTTGCCCATTTTTTCACTGTCTGGGTGGAAAAGATGGGAACTGCAAACTAATAGCTTCCATGGTGCCAGGTAGAGGATCCTGCTTAATCTTCAAAACGCAAAATGAGATGCCACAGACTTTTCCAGCAGCTTTCCCTGGGACAGCCAGTAAGGAGGAACAAGAGCAGAGAAAAAGGCCATGCCATGATACTGCAGCAAGATGCAGGAACTGCACAGAGGCATTAAACTCACATTAGGCATTCCATATCAAGTTTTATTTATTAGGCAGCTTAATCTGCCCCCTGAGCAAGAATTCAGAGGAGGCAATGAAGATGATCCAGGGACTCGTGGACATGCCCCAGAAGACAGGCTGAAGAGACTTGGATGTTCAGTCAGGAGAAAAGATGACTTAGGGGAGACATGAAAGCCTCATGTAGGTGCATAAAGGAAAGCTGCAGGAGAGAATCCACAACTATTTTCCGCAGCCATAGAAACTAGGATCAGGAAGATTGGGTATAACTTACAGCTTCTTTAAATATAAGGACAACCTCCAGATCAGTGTTTCTCAACCTTAGCAACTTTAAGAAATGTGGACTTCAACTCCCAGAATTCCCTGGCCAGCAGGCTACCTGTGGGGATGGATTCTCCATCTCTGGAGGTTTTTAGAAAGAGGCTGGACAGCCACCTCTCATGGACGGTGTACAGCACTTGGTTTTTCTGCATGCTGCAGAGAGTTGGATAAGATCATCTTAATGGTCCCTTCCAAGTCTATAATTCTGTGATGCCATAATTCCTCCAAGAATTGAAGGTAGCATACACACAATTTCTTCTTCCAGTTTTTCTAGGAAGTAGGTTTAGTTGAGGGACGCACAGCCAGGGCCTCAACTGGGGGGCGGGCAAGCAGGACATGTGCCCTGGGTGCCACACTGGGGGGTCGCCAAAATGGGAGCGGAATCCATGTTTGCCCTGGGTGACACAGATCCTAGTTGCGGGCCTGCACACAGCCCAAAGCCACCCAGTGAACTCCATGGTTGAATGGAGACTTAAACCTGGGTGGGTCTGCACAGCCCAAGCCCAGCACACAAATTGCTACAACACATTGCCTCTCAGGTGCACCTTTGTGGTCTCATACCGCTTGATCATTATGCCAAGGGGAGCTACTATATTTTGAAAGCATATTACCTGCCTTCCCATCCCATGAGTCAAAAGGTCACCCATTATGATTTATCTTTTGTTTTGACAGATGCAGGTGACCTGACACAACAACTACAACCTGGGCTTCTCCTAATTCTTAGCCAGGTCACAGATCTACTGTCAATAGATTAGCAGGTTTGCAAACTGAACATTGCATGAATGACAACATTTGAGGGCTTGACTTGCAACACAGCCTCCTGACCTCCAGGTGGGCTACTTCAGTTTTTGGCTTTTGTAGAGCAGGTGTTAAGAGTGGAGATGGGAATGGGAATCCACCAGGGGCAAATTGATCCCATTCCCCTGCCTCAAAGCAGCCAAGCCCACCCCAAAACCAGACTGAAATCAGCTAAAAATTTGGGCTTTTTTGAAGGCAAATTTTGACAGTGAAATTGCAGGGCTCTGTGGAGCTAATCCATCTTGGTTGCACTGGGTTATATCAATTATGTCAGCTCAGAATACAGCCATGCATTTCCCTGTATGTTCCACTGGTTTCCTAAGTAGATACACAGGGGATTATACCACCCAACTTTCCTAACTGATGGTGTCGGATTTGACTCTTTTTTTTGTTTTTAGACAGGTGTTGTGATATAGCAGTAAATCAGCCTTCCCCAAACTGGTGCCCTCCAGATGTGTTAGACTGCAGGGCCCATCATCCCCAGCCAACACAGCCGCTGGGGAAGGGTGGGTTAGTCTCGGACTAAGAGGAAGAATTCAAATCTGCACTCAGTCCATGCAACTCCTTTGATTACCTCTGACCGGCCTTTTCTTCTCTTGGCTTCACCTCCCTAGAAGAATTGATAGGACAACATTGAAAATTGTAAAACATGTTAATCACTCTAGCCTTCCGGAAGAGGGATCTAATGCATAATATGTAAACAAGCTTTTATTTATTAGAGTTATAGCCCACCTTTCATTCAGGAGTTCAAGACAGCCTAGACAGTACAGATAGTCCTTGCTTAACAACCATTTGTTTACTGATGGTTCAGACTTATGATGGCGCTGAAAAAACTGACTTACGATTGGTCCTCACAGTTACAACTGCTGCAACATCCCCCCAGTCGCATGTTTGCAATTTGGGCCTTGGCAACCAGTTCACATTTATGGGCATTGCAGTGTCCCGTGGTGACATGATCGCCGTTTTCAACCTTCCTGGCCAGCTTCTGGCAAGCAAAATCAATGGGGAACTGCATGATTCGCTTAACGACCGCTGCAAAAAAGGTGATAAAATTGGGTTGGATTCACTTAATGACTGCTTTGCTTAGCAACTGAAATTCCAGTCCCAATTGTGGTCATTAAGTGAGAACTAACTGTACTCCCTATTTTCCTCAATCCCATCAGGTAGGTTGGACTGAGAGAGAGGGACTGGCTCAAAGTCACCTGGTGAATTTTTGCAGCTAAGGGGGAGCTAGAATTTTGGTCTCCCTGCTCCCAGTCCAGCATCTTCACCACTGCTCAACCTTGACTCTTGGGTTGGGAGAAAGGGACTGGCCCAGAGACCCCTAGGAAGCTTCTGTGGCTAAGAGGGGACTAGAACCCAGATTTCCCCACCTGTAGTGCAACCCCTTCTCTACTACACCACAGGGGCTCTCACACCTCTTTGATGTTTCAAAGGCACCCAGCTGAAGGCAAGATTTATGAAAAACATGTAAAAGGCCAGGACATTTGGGGCCTCCTCCCTGAATGATCTTCCTTGTGAGATGTTCTTTCCTGGGGAAGATCGTTCAGGGAAGAGGCCCAAATCTCCTGACCCGTTATACTGTTTTCATAAATCATGCCTTCAGCTGGGTGCCTTTCTGAAGCAACTCTTCAGCTCTGGCACTTCCTCCCAAAGGAATCCAGATTGATCAGTCCCTTGCCCACATTATAGTAAAGTTGTTTTTGAGTGACTTACAAGGATATGGATGTGTCAGTTGCTCAGCAACAGTAGAAAAGAGGTTTCTCTTCTCTCACCTTCTTCCAGGATGTTTTTTCTGAGTCCTGCTATTGCCCCATCCTGGTGGTGGTCCCCCATCCCCCCCAGCTCCAACCTTGTTTAGCTTTTGAGATCAGCAAAGAAGGGGCGAGGAGCTGCTACCTTCTAAGCCCCTGGTTTTACACAGGCACTCCGACTGCCTTCTTGGGGCAAGCTTTTGGAAACCAACATTCCCATCCTTCTGGCTCTTTACAAAAGTTGGATTTCAGCTTTTCTTTTGTTGCAATTTCCCCATACTCTGGGGGGGTTGCATGTTGCACACTGGTCTCTCTCTCACACATACACACACCCCTCCATACCCCCTTGGGAGAAGAGAAAAGGCGGGTCCCAACGTGTGGCAGAAGTACCCGTTTGAGTCGTAAACTGAAACAGGGTGTCAGCAGATGTGAACATCCTCGGTATTTTAATCGGTCCCTCGGCCCAGATCGCAGAGCTTGCAAAAAGCCCTGGTCCAACCACAATGTGGCTACAGTGACACTACCTCTGCAGAAGAGGCCCCTCGTTCACAAGTCTTCAGTGCTTAGCTTTGCAAGGAGAAAGCAGCCGTTTTCACAGAGACTATTTTCCCTCCTCCTCCCCACCCCCGCCGCCTCCAGTTTCTTTCCTTTCAGCCAGCTCTGGCCTGCTGAGTTTTCCTTTCTGACAGGGACCCATGCCAAGGCGGATAGAGGGCAGTCCTAGAAGCACTGCTGACATGATCCCACTGACATTTGCTAATCAGCTTTAACCTTAGATCTACACACACAGTGTCTGGATTGCTGTCTTGTCTCCATGGAGACAACTCAGCAACCTTTGCTCACCAGCTACTGGTACCTCTGAAAGCAAAGCTGGTTCCCTTCTTCTTCCCCACCAGAGTCAGGTGGGTAGAAAATCTTGCCCTGCAGGAACATGCCCGGGGAAAGGGGAGAGGAAGCCAGCCGATTTGCTTCTTTGGACGCCTGCTCTGCCTTCCAGAAAGCTGCCACACTGCCTCCTCTGCTGCTGCTCTGCCCGCCAGGGTGGGCAACCAGCGGCATTCAGGCCACAAGCAGGCCTGATGGTGCAAAGGGCTCTGCCAGCATGCTGCTCCAACCATCAGGAGACGCCAAGGGTGTTCCGCCCTCAATTGCCAATTGGGTGTTGTTTCTTCTAGCTTAAACCCAGCTAGACACAGCTTTCCTTTGATTGGGTTTGCAATTCTGCACAAGTCACGGAAGTTGGCAACACCACAGCACTGACAGAGGGGGAGGAGGGCTGCTCACCCAGGGTGCTATTTATTTGTTCTAAGGCCAGTCTTGGCCGCAAGCAAGGGAACAGCTAGAGAGATATCTCATAGCCACGGCAGCTGGAACATAAAAATAACAAGCAAGCTTCCCTACCAGCCGTATGTGCAGCATGCGGTGCTTTGGGGCTCAAAAATAAACAGCTGTGGGTTTTTTTCCCCCTTTCCTTTTGCAGTTTATTGCAAACCCAGGGTCCTGTGTTGATTATGGCTGGTTCGAAACCCAAAGCACCCTGGCAAGATGGCTGGGGTGTGTGTATGTGTCTGTGTGCCTGCGTGTGCCCTGCTTTTCAATTTGTACAATTTCTTCCCTGGCTTCCCCCACACACCACACGCCACAGAAAACAGCAGCAGCCTCTGATGCAGTGTTTCTCAGCCTTGGCAACTTGAAGATGTGTGGACTTCAACTCCCAGAATTCCCCAGCCAGCATGGGGAATTGGCTGGCTGGGGAATCCTGGGAGTTGAAGTCCACACATCTTCAAGTTGCCAAGGCTGAGAAACACTGCAATGATGCCTTCGATGGGTGTTCCTTTTTTTCTTTGTTTTTTGGACCTTCATGGCAGTCTTGACTCCCAGTGACAAGCCCCTGCAGCTTTCTAGGCAACATTTTCAGAAGTAGTTGGCCCTTGCCGCCGCCTTCTTCCTAGGGCTGAGAGAGGGACTGGCCCAAGGTCACCCAGCTGGCTTTGTGCCTCAGGCAGGACTAGAACTCAGGGTCTCCCACTTTCTAGCCTAGTGCCTACTACAACAGTACCTCAACCACCACATCAAAATATCTCACCAATAGCCTAGCTCGCTCAAAAGTCCTGAGAGAAAAATGGAAAGACATTCTCAAGCACTTGGAAAATAACAAACAGATGCCTCGTTCACGCCAAAGAACACCATTCAAAAAACTGAAAGACAGATTTTGGAGCAACATTATCCCAGCCAGAGAACATAATGCAGACTTTTTTATTATTATTATTATTAAAGTACTTACTGGACAGTCCATGAAGCAAAAAGGAAGGCTGTGCAGACAAGTGAGCCAGCTGGAAAAGGGAGATGGAATGCTCTCTATGCCCAGCAGGGAAATTATGGGCTGTTTTAATTGTGGCAGCCTCCTTCCTTGGCCCAACTCTTTATTCCTCTTCTGCTAGAGATGGCAGCCCCCTGTTCTTTGATTTGAAACTTGTTTGCAGGCTAGTCACTTTGTGGGACCCCTAGGCTCAGAGGTATCTGCAGAGTGTGGTAAAAAAAAGTCAAGATGCAGCCACAATGGTGCAATCAAAGCACCATCTGTTTTTTATGCCCGTCACCTTGATAGCTTTTTGCCAGCTACTGTGTAGACAAACACCAGGCTGGTTTCACACCTTGCTAAGCCCAAATATTTGGTATGGGCTTAGCATGCTTTGTGAATTCAGCCATTGTGAGCTGAAAACCATAAATTTAGGCTTAGTGTGTTGTACAAACCCAGCCAATAGTAGTTTGTTAAATAAGCAATGTTAAAGAATCATGGCTTGATGTGATTTGTGAACTCAGCCACACAATTCTGCTTTTCCTGATCTGGCCCTTCCAGGTGTGTAGGGAGAGAAATTCAGGAATTCCCAGTTGTTGGAGAAAGGGGCTTTAAAACAGGTATACATAGACTGCGTGGTTCAAGACGCAGATCTGCTTAGCAGGGGGGATAAGCTTTAGAAAGAAAAGAGGAGAGCTGCATAAACACATTAAGGTAAAACTAAACACATCACATACATTGGGTAAACCCAACCATTGTGGTATGTCTTAGTGTGGCATGGGAACCCAACTGGTTGTGGCTTAGCCAAAAAGCATGGTGAAGCAAACAAGGTTTGGTAGGACCTGCAAGTTAAATCTCAGCGAGAGATACTGCATTAAAGCCAATATACTGTCAAGGGATGTACGGTACATAACCCAGATCTTACGTTTCAGGATGATCCCAAGATTATTAAACAGAAACGCACTTTCTATATAACTTCCCTGGAGGAGGGGGAATATAATACGGAAGGTGAAAAATTCCAGTCCTGTGGAGGGCTAGATGTGTGCCCCTCCCTTTTTGCATTCTGTCTTTCTCTCATTTCCTTCCCATCTCCAAATTAGCACGGGAAAGATGCCCGTTATTACCTGCCACTGGATAATGATTATAATTAGGTGGATCTCTGCCACCAGCCAAGATCTGAAGAGCCGTGCTGCTCTCCAGCCGAGCCTGCCACTGCGAAACACACCAGCGATAAAGGTGTCAAGAAAAGACTTTGGAAAACAACGCTGGCCAGCCGCTTGGAGAGGGCACAAGCTGAAAGCGCTTTGATTATCTTCTGCAGTGGGTCTTTGCGTTTGAGCATCTGGGTTGAAAGGCAGACACAAAGCAGCCGTGCTTCTCACCCCAAATGTGAACCAAGTCTATTAAGGGAGGGGGCGGCGGGAGCAGAGGGAAGTGCTGTTCAAGTGGAAGAACCTCAGACCATGCCCGAGGATTATTGATTGCGCTTCCCACATCCAAATACAAGGGACATAAAGACGAGCTTCACACGTCCTACTACAAACAGTGCAAGCTGTAGGCTTAGCAGTTGTGTGAATGCAGCCATTGTGGCTTGCAGATCCTGGCTTGTGGGTGAGCATGCATATCCAGCTAAGCTTTCTTCAGTGCAAATGAGTTAGAAAAAGGGATGTGCAAATCCAGATGCAGCAATGTTCAGCCTCAACACAATGGAAGTTCTGTGAATGAATCTTTCCAGAGAGATGATATTCAAGCATGTTTTGGATGACGGGGTCATATTCCATCTGAGAGAAAAAAAAATAGGCTTGCCATTGTGAATGTGTGTTGCCCCTGGACACTGTTGTATCAGTAGAGCCTAATAACAGGAAAGGCTTTCCAACAGCTGCTGTCACTCTGTCACCTGCAGCTTCTCACAGACAAAGACTAATATGTTTACGCTGAAAGTGAAGCCAAGACTTGTTTTAACCATGGTTTGTTGAGCAAACCAGGATGAGACTAGGTTTGTGCAACCTGGCAAACCAAAACCAAACAAATACATGATGGCTTAGAACAAAGATGTTTGACATATGGCCCCCAGGATCTCCAGATCTCATTCTCAAAGAATAATTCCTAATGCAACAAAAGAGGGAGTTATTAAATAGATGATGGGAGAGGAAAGGCTTTTTATTATGTTTAATTTTAATTCTGTTTCAAAGGAAATAGAAATAAAATCAACTTTAGTTTTGTCCTGGTCCTCGGTTTGCCTTCCTTCCATATCTTCTGCCAGGCCCCAGATGGTATCCCAAACGTTCCTCGCAGGAGAAAACAACTGGCATGGGATGATGAGAGTGGGTGTATGAAGAATATCTCCTCCTGGTTTAGAATGGCATTTCTTTTTTCCTTTTAAAAAGAATGGCTGCGCCATGTCAGCTTCCCAAACACGCTTGGGGAACATAGCCCCGCTCATACAGCTGTCCTGTTCTCTTTTATAAAAAATTCACTGTCTAGGACAGCCTTTCTCAACCTTTTGACCCTGGAGGAACCCTTGAAATATTTTCTAGGCCTCAGGAACCCCTGCACATTCAGGGTCAAATATAGGCCAGAAGTTACAAAATTATTACATTTGTTTCGTGGGTAGGCCTGTAGATATGCATGAACAGTGTTCTTCAACTAAAAGTAAGGAATGAAACTTACCACTTTAATGTGAAGTTGCCCAAATTTGAAATAATTTTTTAAAATAGATCCTGATCTCCCAGGGAACCCCTAGTGACCTCTTGAGGAACCTTAAGGTGCAGAATCCTGGTTGAGAAACCCTGGTCTAAGATCTTTACATCTACTTTTTGTTCACTGAAACCTTGCCTTTTCACCAGTATCATGCAAAGGACAGAGAAGGGATGCATCAAAATTGTGTTCTAAGCTACTCAGACATGCTGGTGGGTTGATGGGCTACCCACTAGAAACTGGAAAGGTGTGAGAATTGCTTTCCTTCATGAGATGATGCAGGGCATTCCCTTATAGGCATCTGCCTGTGAGCTCTTGAGGTTTAATCAGAGATAGGCTTCATCCCCAGTACTCAGCCCTTTTATATTTGGTATGGCTGTCTTTGAACATGCTTTGTAAAGCCAACCATTGTGGTAATAAGCTCCGGTTTATGGTTTAGAACATTGTGGGAACCCAGCCAATGATGGTTTGTTCCATAATTAAACAACTGGCCTGATCAGTTGTATACAACCACCCACACCCATGTTTAATTGAACGATGGTTTAATGAATCAGCCCATTTTTTCTGGGTTTGCATCATACATGAGCTGCATTCACCTATCATTTTTATATAAGTCAATTACAAACATAACGGCTGCATTCACCGAAAAGATTAGCCTTTGTTAATGTTAGTTTTAATCTTGTTCAGGGGTTATGTGAGTGTGATTGTATGTGATTGTGTGTGTGTGTGTGACTGTGACTTAGTGTGTTTAATGGTTCAATATATTGTGCAAACCCAGAAAATGGATTAACTCACTAACCAGAGCTGGCATGCTATGTGAACCCAGCCACTAAATTATCAACTAACCACGAGAATTTTGCTTACAGAAAACACTAAGCTCTAATGTAGCTGGCTAGTTTGTGGTTCAGCATGCCATGCAAAAATAGCCACTGTGATTTATCTTGATATCCAGCCTACTTAATTTTGTTTCATAAAATATTAGCATGCATGCCCACCCCTCAGGAAAAAGTGTGATTATCTTGCTGACACAGAAATTCAGCTTCTGCCAAGGTGTAGCCCAGTGGTGCCCCTTTCAACATCTTCACCTGCACGAGGCAGAACTCTGGGGAAGAACAATGTGCATTTCATTCCAGAACGTGAAAAGTGGGGGAGTAAGACCTTGGATTTAGAAGAACAGAAGAAAAGAGGACTTGGATTGCTCTGGAAGGAACAGGACAATGGCTGGGGGGGGAAAAAACATGAAGTCACCAGTGTTGGAATTTCAGTGTTCTTCTCTTGATAATGGGTTAGTGAGTGGGAGATAAACAGATTAGTGGCATCTTCAAGACCACCTAAAGTCACAATGACATCAGGTTGCTTGTTCTGAAATGAGAATGAATTTAATCAGAAAGGCAATGAATATTGTCTTGAAAATTGGTAGGATTCAGTCACAGCCTGCTGTTTTCCCATCCCCGCCTTTTGATCCAGAGAATCAAAGCAGTTTGAAATGAAGATTGATGCCTATTGTATTCCTCTTACTGTGGTAAACAGTTTGCACAGGTTTTTGTATGTGCAAAGTCTGTTGGATCAGAGGCAGTCTTAGGGCCCAGTGAGGCCATTCAATCATTTTAAATCTTGGACATAATGGTTTTTCAGGGGTTTCTCAAGATGGTAACTAGAGACAGGTTACAAATCCTACTGGGTTTTGTGCGAGCGAGTGTGTGTGATTAAGTGACCACAATGTGCCGGTTTACAATTGACTGACGTTGTGTACATTGAGGAGTTCTTGATGCTCTCTTGAGCTTGGTTTTATTACCTGGCTAGGTAACATCATCACTGCTAGGGAGTGTGGGGTTTGCTCCCTGTTTATATACCATAGCTTGCCCTGCCAGTGTTGGTGGGGGTGTGGTTTTCTCCTCTGTAGTTCCTTGATTAGGGCATTGTTTTCTGCATGATTGTTTGTCTGGTGTTAATCCCTGCTTATCTGGGTGTTGGCTGCTGGAGAGGATGTGCTCTAGTCTTTTTGTTTCCTTCTTAGCTTTTTTTCAGTGTCTCTTTTGAATGGAATGTAAACGTGGTTTATCTCTGAGTGTCTGTTGATGGCTGACTTGTCTGAATGCCAAGCTTCCAGGAATTCCCTCCTGTTTTTGGATTTAGCTTGGTCTAGGATGCTCCCTGAGGGATGCGGTGGCACTGCGGGTTAAACTGCTGAGCTGCTGAGCTTGCCAATTGGAAGGTTGGCGGTTCGAATCTGTGTGACGGGGTGAGCTCCCGTTGCTAGTCCCAGCTCCTGCCAACCTAGCAGTTCGAAAACATGCAAATGTGAGTAGATTAATAGGCACCGTTTCGGCGGGCAGGTAACGGCGTTCCGTGTAGTCATGCTAGCCACAAGACCACGGAAGTGTCTACGGACAAACGCCGGCTCTTTGGCTTTGAAACGGAGATGAGCACCGCCCCCTAGAGTCGGACACGACTGGACTTAATGTCAAGGGAAACCTTTACCTTAGGATGCTCCCAGTTTCCCAGTTGAAACTATGGTTGAGCCTGTCCATGTGTTGTGAGATTAAGGAGTTTTCATGGTGTCTTGTGACTGCTAGTTGGTGTTCATGGATGCTCTCTTCTAGTCTTTTTCCTACACAGTGGCTGCTATGTTCATTTTCTTGTCATACACTCTTAAGTATACTGACAACAAAGGCATCAACTTGCACAGCAACTGCAGAAGGTAATTCTCATTCTTTAAGTTCATAAGAGAGAACTAATATTCTGCACAGCAGGCATGGAGAACCTGTGACCTACTGACCATACACACAGCCTCTTTCCATGCAGCCTCAGAAATCCCTCATTGCCACATTGCTCAAGTGAGGCTCTCAGACATTAAAAACATACCAGCTCTTTTATACATCATGCCAGTAAATCTGGAGTCACCATGCACCATCCAGAGGCACCAATATATCCTTGGACACCTCTTTAGTGCTCACCAGGCTCCCTGCCCCACCTGAGTTTACATGTGTTAATTAAAGGGGAAAAAAAGGTAACAAGCATACAGTATTACAAAGGGAAGCAGTGAACTCTAGCACTATATTTATTTCCAAGAATGTCTTTAGGCTTCCAATCAGCTCCCCAAGCTTTCTAAGCAAATAAAATGACATGAGCCCCTCCCCCCCAGAAAGAGGACAAAATTAAGCAGAAGTAGCAGAGGGCAGCCTGTGGAAGAGTTGTAAGAGTAAAGCAGACAGCATTTTGGCAAATTGATGCTTGGCAGCTGGTTATGTCCTGCGCGGCAGCCATTTTGCAAATGGACATGCCCCCCCCAGCTGCAGTTTTGCAAAAGTGCCCACAACATGGTCTCCAATAAATGTAGCAACGAGTCTAAAGGGGTTGGGGACCCATGCAATTAGCCAAGGTACCACGTTCACAGGAGACCAAGCAACTACAATATGCACAAGAAATGGGCTTGATGTCAGTAGCATTGTTTTGATGCCTTAGAGACCAATCCTGGGATTCAGTTTAGGACTGCAATCGTAGGTTGCTTTTGTAAAAGGGTGGAGTCTCATTCTGGATCATGATCCTGTGAACCTGAGGTTCAATACTTTAGATTCACACTCTGAGACTGCTGACCTGCCAAAACATACATATCTCCCTCCCTCCCTCTCCCTCTCCCTCCCCTTTGGCGTTTATATGCAGCCAGTGTCTTCAATCCACCAGAAAACAGCCCTAAAAGCATCGTTACACTGCCAAGACTGAGAAATCATATGCAGTAGCATCATGCAACAGTAAAGACACAGACACGGATTCTTTTGGTCTGATGATAGAAAGCAACAAATTGTCCATCCTATCAAGTGCAGGAAGTGTTTTCCTGCAAAATATGAACAGTGTGGCCACCAGTGGGAAATGAAATGCAGAAAGCCCAGATTGTGATAATTACATCAACGGCTGTTATCACTGTATGTCATACATTTCATTCCCCTGCAACCACTAGGACTGCAGTTCTCCACCCTAACCAACTGCAAATGTCACATCAAGGTAGAGACCCTTCACATCCCCCCCCCCCACAAAGAGCACATGGGATAGTGTCACCCCACTAGGAAATCAATTCCACAGGAAGGCTAAAGTTACTTTTATTGAGATCGGCGACAAAAACAGAATCTTGCAAGTCTGGTTGTGCTGTACCCCCTCCTTTTTCTTATGCGCTAGTAAATTAGGGAGGTGTCTGTCTGATCTGCTTCCAAATGTTATCGGGATATTCTGGGCTTAAAAAGTATTTCAGCCCCTGATAAGAGAAAATACCCTGTCTGGATTTGTCTCTGTTTGGCAACCACTTTTAGACTATTTGCTTGTGTCAGAAAAAAATGAAGTTTTGATTTTGGGTTTTGATGATTAAATGGTTTGATTTGACAGAAATAATGTTACTAAGGTTTAACTAATGGTAAGAGATTATATTTGTATAAAATGCATTTATATCTGTATTGGAGAAGGTTGGAAGTCACTTTCTGTTTTCTCCCTATCTCTGCACTTTCTTCTTTAGTTCTGTACTCTATCTTTTCTATATTCTACATTCTGTATTTTAACTATACTCTGAAAATTAATAAAGTTCTTTTTTTGAAAAAACGTATTTCAGCCCCTTTTGCCCAGGCTACAGCTTCTGTCTGTCTCCATCAAGGTCATCTTCTTTATGCTCTACAGATAGGTAGAACCTGGTCAGGAGAAATGCTCTTGGAGATACACAGGAGCTGAGCCATCTAGGGCTCTGTAGCTTAAGACCAACATTTTGAATTGGGACCAGAAATCTAGCAGTAGCCAATGGAGAGACTAAAGCATCACTCCCTTCCTTAGCTGGCAAATGGCTGCATTTTGAACCAATGGCAATTTCTGAGGCAGCCCCAGCTACAGTGGACAGCAGTAGCCTGTCTGAAGGGTGATAAGGACACAGGTAGTCCTCACTTAATGACCATTTGTTTAGTGATGGTTCAGACTTAAGATGGTGCTGAAAAAAACGACTTACAACCGGTGCTCACACTTACAACCATTGCAGTGTCCCCACAATCACGTGACCACGATTTGGGCACTTGGCAACCGGTTCGCATTTATGACCATTGCAGCATCCCATGGTTACATGATCGCCATTTTCGACCTTCCCAGCCAGCTTTTGGCAAGCAAAATCAATGGGGAACTGCATAATTCGCTTAATGACCATGTGGTTAGCTTAACGACTATGATGACTCACTTAATGACCACTGCGAAAAAGGTCATAAAATTGGATCAGATTCGCTTAATGACCACTTCACTTAGCAACCAAAATTCCAGTTTCAATTGTGGTCGTTGAGCGAAGACTACCTGTATGAATTACCATCTCAGTTCAGAACTTTTAAAGGAATCTGGGAGTTATTTAATTTTGCTGCAACATATAAACACTGCTGGCCTGGTGCCTTTTTTAGAGACCAATTCTTCTGATCGACTCTAGAAAAAAAGGCAAATGGGACAAGACGTGGCAGGTTTACAGATCAAGCCAACACGTTAATTGATTTTGGATTAGGCTGCTGGGTGACCCCATCCACTGTGGCTTGTAAACAGTGGTTTAGAACCTAGGCTGCCAAATGCCTACTTTCCTGCCATCTAGGGGCCATTCAGAGTTTAGCAGCCCAGATCAAGGGCAAATTTAGCATTAGGAATTCCTTTTCTCTAATCCAGTAGCTATTTTCTCCTTCAAACACTGGGTTGAGTACTTGATGATTTTAAAAAAAAAAAAGGATAAACATTCTGGAATTCAAATGGGCTACAAGTTATCCCCAGTTCACAGAAGAACTGATGTTGCTCCGGCTTAACATATTGTTAAACTCTCGACGTGTAAAATTCCATTTCCGAACCAATAAGCAGAAGATAGGCTAGAACTCATGATGGACGTGCGAGGAAAAGGCCCAGCGCCCCATTCCTAAACTTATCTTTAAAAACATTTGGTTCCTAAGACGTCACCTGAGGGATGTGGGTTTTTTAATTGTTCAGGATTGGAGTTTAAAAAAAAAAACAAGGGAAAATTAAAATGAGAGCATCCGCCTCCCAGAGGTTTAGTTTACCCATTTCTCTGCCAGGAAGAGAATGAGGACTGCAGTTGGCCACCCCTAAGTCGGAAGGGAACCCCGGTTCAAAAGGGCTGACCTTCAGAAGACTGCTGAGGTGTCATGACCTCGTTGCAAGGCACAAAGAGCCTCACAACGTGGATCATGATCATTAAGAAATAGAGGAAGGAGATAATCAAACTAGGGATTAACACAAGCACCCAAAAGCACCCACACCCATGGACCCATAGGCAGCTGAAAAGAAGGACGTCAGAGGAACGGAGATAAGCTGCACCTGGTGCCCCGGAAGACACAACCGACGCTGGGAGACAAAGGAAGACACCGGGAAAACGCCCAGGCAGCCATCAAGGGTCCCATCAAGAGGGATCGGGACAAAGCAGGGTGGGGAAGCCCGGGGCAATACAAGAGGGTATAAAAGGGGCACCTCCACACCACCTACCCCGTTCCCGTTTTTTGTTCTGTCAGCTATCATTCCAATAAACCAGAAATCCTTAATACCCATTAAGTGAGTCTGTGTCTTATTGCGAAGCGAGGCTGACCCTGACATGAGGTTTTCCAGTGTTTGTTGTATTCTGCCTTGCCAAGGAAGCAGTTTCTGCCTGAAACTCCAGCATTAGCCTGCTCTGTGTTTTACAGATAAATGCTTATTTATTTTTGTGCTTTCGAGCCAGTCTTGACTCCTGGCGACTGCCTGCATGAGTCCGTGCGGTTTTCTTAGCAACGTTTTTCAGAAGTGGCTGGCCCTTGCCTCCTCCTTCCCAGGGCTGAGAGAGAGGGACTGGCCCAAGGTCACCCAGCCGGCTTTGTGCCTCAGGCGGGACTAGAACTCACCATCTCCTGGCTTGCAGCCCATTAACCGCTACACTAAAACGGCTGTCTTACAGAAAAATGCACGCAGATTTAATGTGTGTGAAATTGGCTTTCCATTATGGGTATATGCAGGAGCTGGCTACTTGCATCAGAATGACCAATGCAGCATTGTGGACACTCACACTCAGCTCCGACCCTTTTTCCTGCAGGTGCAATGTCATGACATCCTTACAGAAAAAAAGGGGGAGGGGGGCCTGCATCACAACATGGCAGCATTGCTTTCATCATTCTGCCCCTCCTTGCCCCCCAGATGCTGCTAATTCCAATGTTTCAAAGGTGTATTCCCTCTTCCTCTCCCTCTCTCTCTGCAAGAGGCTTCTGTTTTTCTGCCTTATACTCAGGGTGCTGGAGAATTTATTTCAAATTTCTCTTGGAGGTATTTTTTAGAATTTTACTGTTGGAGGCAGAGGGGAGGGCTCCTGCCAGTGGTGTTCTCCCTTCCTCACCTTTCCCTCATCATTTGGGAGCCGCTCTTCCAGCGGATACTTTACAAAAAAAGATGTTTTGCAGGAGGATTTCCCTTCTGCTGTCTTCTTCCCTAAGGATTTAATGGGAACAGGAGAAGAGAGAAAGTTGCACAGAGATGATGGTGCAATGGACGGAACGTTACACCCCTCTTGGCCTCTGAAGAAGTGTAAGAGCACCACTCAGAAAGTCTTTGCAAGAATTTATTCATGAGGATCAGTGTGGGTTTTTAACCTACAAAACAGTCAAAGGACAATGTTAGAACTGCGTTGGACATTTTGGAGTATTTGGAACAACATAATGAAAAACAAGCCTGATTTGAAATTCTATTTTGCTGCTTGTTGTTTAGTTTGGATGAAAGAATGGATGTTGCTGAGAAAGAGAAGGCTTTTGGCGTTAGAAGGACACAATCTGAGATTTGGGTGGCATGGAATTCGTGGTATGACAACAGGGCCACAACTGGGGGTGGGGACGCAAGCAGGGCATGTGCCCTGGTTGCTGCGCTGGGGGGGCACCAAAATGAGTGCTGGGGGGGTGCCAAAATGGGCACGGAATCCGTATTTGCCCCGGGTGACACAGACCCTAGTTGTGGGCCTGAATGACAGAGCCAAGGTTAATGTAGATTTTAAAAGTCATTATGTCAGATGTGCCATATTGAGAATATGGAATGGATACAAATCCAGGTTGTGCCCAAAAACACCTCTGTGGCTCAGCACAAGAAGCACTTTTTAGATGAGAAATGATAAGCAAACACAAATGGTTAACCTATCATCAGATATTAGAATTTTTTCAAGGGGAATATAAAATAAAATCAAGAGAAGATCTGGTAGCAGCAGGATATACTTGTCAATGGTTTTCTTATGTACAATTATTAGAAAGGTTTAAAGTAGATAAAATAATTTATGGTTTTGACCATTGTAAGACTGAGTTTGAAACAGAACTGTGTACAAATGATGAACACGTAATTCCCAAAATGTATAAACTTTTATTGAAATTTGAAACAGAAGAAGAACTAGTGAAAGAATGAATAATAAAATGGGCTAAAAAATTTGGTTACAATATACAAATGGAACAATGGGAAAATACGTGGCTGAAAGGATTGAAATTTATATTATGTTATAATCTTAAATAGAATTTTTATAAAATGATGTATCATTGGTACATGTCACCAGAGAAATTGTCTAGAATGTATAAAGGTACCTCAAATTTATGTTTGAAATGTGAACAACATGGAGGGACATGTTATCGTGTTTGATGGATGTGTAAAAAAGCTATAAAGTTTTGGATACAAATACATACACCAATTCAGAGGATCCTAAAAAAGATTTTACAACTGAAACCAGAGGCTTTTCTTTTGGGATTGATGGACAAACAGCTGGAAAAAAAGTCATGGAACTTTGTTTTTATATATGAGAACTGCAGTGAGATTATTAGAGGCACAAAAGTGGAAAGATTCAGCGCTACCCACAATGGAGGAATGGTTGGTGAAGATGATGGAGCTTGCTGAGATGGCTAAATTGACTGCCTTGAATAGAGAAAATGTAGACAGCATCTACATTTATTATTGACTGGAAATGCCTTATAGACTTTTTACGTGAAACAGAAAAAAAATGATCTTATGATTTATCGTTTTGATGATTAGAAAAAAAATAGATAATAGAAAAAAGAGAAGGTTTTTTTAGACTAAGAGGTAATCTTGTATTTTTACTTATAATTGCTGTAAATAAAATCAGAAGCTACTTCTATTTCTTTTCATTCTTTCTTTTTGCATTTTTGACTTTTTCTTTTTCTTTTTTTCCTTTCCTTTCCTTTCCTTTCTTTATATTAGTTCTTGTTAGTTTTTATCTCCTTTTTAAAATTCTTAGTAAATATTAGATACGTGTGTGTATGCACTAAGCACCAGATCCATAGGTCTACCACGCTAGACAGGACCCCGGGTGCAGACTGTGCAGAGAGGCTCAGAGACAGTCCAGCACATAGTGGGAGGGTGCAAGATGCAGGCAGGAACAGCATACACTGAACGGCACAACCAAGTAGCTGGCACTGTGTACAGGAACATCTGCACAGTGCATGGGCTAGACCCTCCCAAGTCCAGAAGGGAGATTCCACAGAAGGTTGTGGAGAATGACAGGGCTAAGATCCTGTGGGGCTTCCAGATCCAGACAGACAGGCAGGTACTGGTCGATCAACCAGACATCGTGGCAGTAGACAAGGACCAGAAGACAGCACATAGTGGTGCCAAGTGACAGCAACATCAGGAAGGAGTATGAGAAGCTGGAGAAGTACCAGAGCCTGAAGGAGGAACTGGAGAGGATGTGGCAAGTGAAGGCCAAAGTAGTCCCAGTGGTGGTAGGGGCACTTGGGGCTGTAACCCCCAAGCTGGGAGGGTGGCTCCAACAGATCCCAGGAGCAACATCAGAGCTCTCTGTCCAGAAGAGTGCAGTGCTAGGAACAGCTACGATCCTGCGCAGAACCCTCAGACTCCCAGGCCTCTGGCAGCAGACCCAAGGTTGAGGAAGACACACCACCCATGGGGGTGAGAAGAGTTTTGTTTTTTTTAATGAAAGTCTTTCCCCAAACTGAATGACAATTGGTAGGGGGAAAAAAAACCACAGGAAAACTTCTCTCCCTAGCTATATGCCAGGCTAGAAAAAACACGTTTATTTTAACGATATGTATCTTGAGCTGAACCTTCTTCCCCTGCTCCTGTGTCCTGGCTAGAAATGAACAGCTAGGCTGTGGTCAAGTCACTTCCTCTGGGGAGGGGAAGGGGATGGGAATTATTGTAGAGTCACGTCAGCAGCTGCAGGGATGGCACAGCTAGATCATTTTAGACCTCAGCCATAATGGCCTTATGCCCCCCTCCCTGGTTTTAAATGGCCATGTGCCTGATTTCAGTTCGAAAGCACAGCCTCTTTCTTCTCGCCAACCTGCCCTCCTGCCATTCTGCACTTCACAACCGCTGCTACATTTGATTAAGTTAGAGCAAAAACCGAGAGGGCTCACCACGCCTGACTGAAGGAGGGGGAGGAGAAAAAGGGAATGTGCTTGAATTGGGCCAGTTCGGCATTTTTAAACTGTGTCATCATCTTAATGGCGCTTTGGCTGGGCCAGTGCTGGCCCAGAACATTTTATTTGGTAGTAAATTAAATTGATTTGGGAGTTCGTAGCAGGAAAGGCTCAGAAAAGGTGCTTCCAAGTAGTAGGTTCTCAACTATTCAGATTTTTTTTAATTGCCCTATACGCAGCATCTTTCCCTCCTTAAGAAAATTTCCATGTTAAGCAAAATAAAAGAAAAAGGTGGGGAATTCTACAGAATTCTGCAAACGAGGCAGGGTGATAGCACAAATAAGTCCTATTTGAAAGCATCCCTGTGTTTAATTTCTGCCTCACATTTGTTTTCAACACCTATGCCTCTTCAACTTGTGCCTGATCTGCAATGTTATCTGTATGGAACTTTTTAAGATTAAAAAAAAAGCCCATTCTTATTCAGCCAACCTCTCCCATTGCTAAGATTTCTCCTTCCTTTGCCCTGGATCATGTCATGGAAGGGACAGGATGCATTGTGCGTGTAGCAAGAGGCTGCCTGGTTGACAAACATTCAACTTTTCTCTCCTGACCCCAGAAAGGGAAAGAAAAGTCAAGGGAGAAATCAGGGGAATCAAAAGGAAGAGAGAGAGAGAAAGAGAGATTGAAAGACCTCTGTAGTTTGTGTTCCGCCATCCTTACGGTTCCTTTTGAGCAATACTTTTGCAGAACATTTTCTCATGCCCCCATCTTGTACTGTCTGTGTTTGGCTTTCTGAATAGGTACTCATTGTGTCTTACCTACAGGATACAATTGTACATAAAGGTGTTTTTATGAACAGTGTTGGCACAGGGCTTAAGTACCACATCTTGCCCTGGTTTTCTAAGGTCAGGATTTTTTAAAAATTGATGCTATATGCCAGGCATCAAGGGATGCCAGTAAAAGCAGTAGATGTAACTAACCAACATCTGGACTCTGCAAGGTGATGCACGGGTGAGAATTTGGAAAACAGTGAAGGTAAGAGAAAGCCATGCCACGCTGGCTGGAAAAACGTTGGCTGCAGCCAATTACTGTAATAGATTCTCCTCAACTTCCTTAAGTAGCAAAAAGTGGATGATGATCACCTGGCTTTGGCTGCTTTTTGGAGATTGAGGGAAGCTTATGGTAATAGTTCTGCAGTATTTTTTTTTTCAAATATGGTACAGGTGAAGAGAGGGTACAAAGCCATCCTGAGCAGGTGGCATACCTGTAATTCCACATTCGATGTCCGGAAGAAGCTGTACCCCAAAGGAGCCTTCAGACTGAACTGATCCAAAATTTCTTCCAATATATTTTCTTCCTGAGAAAATTGCATTATTTTCTTTCTTGATCCCCTAAAAAAATAAGGTTGCTTAGCAATGTTTTTGTTAAATGTATTCCACCATTTGTTTCTCTCTTGACTGACTGCATTGTGGAAGATGCAGCTTGTTGGCCAGATGGCCAGCAGAACTGTGGCTACCAACTGTGACTGGCCCATGACATTTTGCTGCCTTAGAGGAAGGAGGAAAGAGCACCTCACTTGCATTTCATCGTCAAACACCAATTGGTCCAGCAGCTTAATCTTTCTTTAGAAATGGGACAGGTCCACCACCAAAGGGGCAATCTCTGCTAGAAAGCCATAACAAGACAGCTGTCCTCCATCACCTTGCTTCTACCACCCAAGGCCACCATCTCACTTTGCCCAACAGTAGGGCCAGCATTAAGACCGGCAGACAAAAAGGGAAAAGCTGTTTCACTCGCCCTGCTAATTCCGTTAAATCAATTTTATCCTCCCTGGAAAAATTAGGTAAAGCAGTTCCATCTGCCTTCCCTCTGAACTTGCTAGAGTATTTTGGGAAATCACTAGTGGGCAGCTCTTCTTTCCAAATTCACAACCAGTGCTTCACATTCTCTCTATGGTGCTTCCAAACTAGCTCCTTTCGTATAGAGAGACCTGTGGGCAGAGGTGGGCAACCTTATCTCCAGTTGTGTGCTGCAGGTGAGTAAACCCTAAGCCAAAATTAGGACTGGGGGTGGGTGGGGGAGTTGATATATTTTATAGAGTCCTCCCACTGAATGTAATCTCCACCACTTGGATTTTATATTTATTATTTTATTATTTTGGTTGTTTGTTTGGTAATTTATTCACTGATGGTTTTATATGGTCAATTTTATTGTAAACCACCCAGAGTCCCCCTTTTCGGAGGGAGATGGGTGGTAGTAGAAATTTGAATAATAAAATAAATAAATAAATAAATATATTTTCATTCTGTCTCTATCAACTTGAATTCCTTGCTACCCAGAAGGCTACCAGTAAATGCCTAGATTTCTTTTGCCAGATGTCTGAACTGCTTGGAATTAGGTCAAGAGCTTCTGCTGGCTGTGAACCCATGTCTGTAGATCTACACCTAGCTGGGGGCAAATGACCATCTCTAGGAATGATTTTGTCCACATTAGAGGAATAGACCAAGGGCACACACAGCCAGTAGCCTGAGTCTGTGTCGCTTACCAAAACCTTGAGTGGGGTCCTCTGGAGTTTCTGCAAAGTTGTCATCAAATTATAAAGTTTAAACAAGACAGAGAGGAGAAATGATTAAATATCTGGGTAGTAATCATATTAACCATATGTAATTAATACAATTAATACAGCAACGCATATTAACTGTCTTTAATTACAGTTCCATTTAAATTAAATACAATTTAATTTTCATCCTAGCCCCCTACACTTTTTGGAAAAGTTGTCATGTTTCAACCTTTTTTTAAAAAAATAAGGCTCTGTGGGAAGGGTTGTTCCTGTAACATGCTGGGCAAAGTTTATTGCAGAGAAACTGACAATGGTTCATTAAATCAGTTGGTGGTACCTTCAGTCACTCCTAGGGAGCTAAGTGGGCCTGAAGCAGTGTTTCAAGATCGCAAAACATTACCACGTAAGAGGCTGTAGTGCAAAATCCCAAATCTCTGCCACAAAACTACTATTCATTGTAGGAAACCAAAACTCTTCATTTAACCTCACTTGAACATAGAAACCAATGTTTAAATATTCTCTTAACACATCTTGCTCTAAAGCTAAAATGCAAAAAAACTCCTCCTACTCTGCTTGTAGATTTGCTGGCCACTCTCCCTCCACTTCCTAAACCAATCAGAAGACACGCCCCATTTCTTCTGCATGTTGCTTGCATTGCTATGCTGAACCTCCATCACAAAACATTTGGGTTCCAACCTGAACATTTCACAGTATGTTTCCTTGGCCAGGCAGAATACAGATGAGCTAAAAGAGGTTGGGTCTGATGAAATCTTACCATATAGTAATTTTTGTTTGTATGCAGACCCTCTTATGCTACTCTAAGACCAGTGTGGTTCTTGGTCTAAAAAAAAGGTGCGCATCCCTGATTTTGAAGCCAGTTTTGATACCTGAAGCCAATTTTGATACCTAAAGCCAATTCCCTAACCAAAGCTATGTCTGGCTAGCATTTACTACATGAATAAACTCAACACAGTTGAAGGTATGGGATGCCTGTGTGGGAAGAGCTGTGGCTGGGCAGCCATCGTGGTTATTCGAGAGCTGCATGAGAGATTGTGGGGAGGCAGGGAAAGGAATGGAAGAGCCGGCATAAAAAATCAAGAGCTAGCAGGACAGTCTTTTGGCAGTTTATCTCATAAAAGGCAACTCAGCCCAGGTGGCCAGAAATCCGGGAAAAAGCATTTCCAATCATGAAAAGAGATGACATCTTAATTAACTCAGTATTAATGAGCGTTAGAAAGTCCTCTTAGTTCCCAAGATTCTGCATTTACCCCAGACTCGCATTAAAGAGACCTGATTGAGATCTTTGCTGCCTTGATCTTGCCCAACTGTGTGGGGCTTGCCACACCGCAACTATATTTCATATATACTCTATTATAGTGCAATGTGGTATTACAGTGTGTTAACTGTAAAGTATTAGAATATGAAGATTGTGATGATGACAATGTTTAAGTCTCTATCCCTTAACTTTTCAAACTCCGTAAAAACCCCCAGAAAATTAAAACAAAACAGATCCCTACAGCATTTCTTCCCTGTCCTAATCCCATTTGGCCCTACTTCTGACGACCCCATTGGGCCCTTCCTGGATGCCTAGTCTAGTGAGAATGGGCCTCTTGCCATGATGTTGCTTGGGAACCAATGGGTAGCCAAGGGCTTCAGGAAAGAACTGTCATTGTTCTTTCATGCTTCCAGCTGCTTTTTTTAAGAGCTTGGAATTCCCCTCCTTCTGCCTCTGTAACGTAACACCCACTGAAGTTGAAGACAAACACCCAGGTGCCCTTGAAATTTTGACACCTAGAAGTAGCCTGAAGAAGGGGTGGTACAAGAGAAGAAATAGTGCTGGCAGGAGATTCTGCTGATGTATCTGCTTTATTTAGCAATATTACAAAGGCACTAGAATTCTCAGACTTGTTTTATCCACAGAAAATCAAACCCTGTAGTGGAATGCCTGGACTGATGAGGTGAGAGCCCACAAACCTGCCTAGGTTCATATAATATGCTAAGCCGTAAGTGGATTGTTTGGTTTTGCCTTAGCACTGAAGTCTTGGGCAGGTGGGTTGAAGGGATCCGAGATGGTGGTAGAGTTTCAAATGGCACGCTTCGTGCTCTTGTGCTTTCTTGCTCAGCATATTGTGCCAAACAGGCTATAATTTCGGCTTAATATGTCGTGTGAACTCAGCCAGCATCCAGGCTGCTCAGGAACCTTCTTCTAAGAAAGTGTTTCAGTTTGTCTTCTAACATGATGGGCTTTTAGTGGCAAGGAGGAGACATTCTCCTCGTACTGCTGAGTGGGTTGGGAGAGCCCATAATTGCTCTGATCTGGCAAAATTCCCAATAACCAAGATTTCTTTTTTGCTGTCTTCTGCCTTTTTTCAGCGATAGCCAATAATAATATAATTCCTCTAATCCTTTCCCTTAGGAGCTCACATCGGTGCAGAGATAGGAAGCATTAAAGAGCTTTTGACTCCCTTAGGGCTCCTAGCAGTTTAGGCACCTGTGAGAAATAAATATAGAGGTTTCCTTTGGTCCTCCTCTCTCCTTATAGCTCCGTTTCCTAGCTCCCCAGATGCAAAGCCCCTTTGAACTCCGCCTCGCTGCCCACATGCTTCAGAGCCATTCCAACTGGCACCAACCCGGGCCCACTCACCGCTGAATCACTGGTGAGCTTCCCTGAGTGCGGTGGTGCAACCGGGCTCTTGGTGGCGACATTCACATCACTTCTGCCTCCCCATTTCCAGATGTCGCCCACTCTTCCTTGTTCGTTGGCAGCAGGCATGCCAGCAGATATTTTCCGAGCGAATAGTTTCTTGCAGCAAAACAACAACAACACCAAGTCCCAGGGAGCCTCCAGGTCTTTAAGTTAAAGTCAAGCATGTTAATTGTCACGTCAACTTTGGAAGCTGAAGAGGCCCCTGTGACCTCTGAAGCTTTTCAGAAGGGACTGGCTATGTTTGCACAATAGGCTAAGCCACAGTTAACTAACAACAGTTGTGTTCAGACCATGTGCTAGGCTAAATGAACATTACAGCTTAATATGGTGGCAATGTTTTCACAACATGCTAAAACAATGTCTTTACTTTGGGCTTACCAGTTGCTGGACTGGGAGCAGGGAGACCAGGTTCCAGGCCTTCTTCAGCCAAGCAAGCACCCTGGGTGATTCTGAGCCAGTTCCTCCTTCTCAGCCCAATCTACCTCACAGGATTGCTGTTGTGGGGACAAATAGGAGAAGAGGGAGCATTGCACATGCTGCCTTGAGCTCCTGTATGAAAAGTGGGATAGAAATCTAATAAATAAATATATGGGTTATGGTTTAGCGTATTGTATGAACATAGCAATTCATTGTGACAACACAATTAATGGCTTTGTACCATATCTGTCCCACATCAAATCCAATTATCCATTCAGTCATATCCGACCTTTGGCGATTCCATAAGCCAGCTCTCTCCATGATTTCCAATCTTGTACAGCTTCTTTCAGTTGCTTTATATTTTGGGCTGTGTCTGCTTTGATTACATCCAATCAGTGCGTTCTTTGGCCACGTGCACTTGTTCATCCAGGTGTACATGCCAGTCCCAAGCCTGGGCAAATGGGGAGGGTTAAGGAAAGACCTGGCAACCTACCTTGTAAAATTTTTCCCAAGAAAATTCCATGAAAAGGCTCTCAAATCTGTCCCACATAGAAGTATCTATATGCTACTGATGGTTCTCCATAATTTCAAAGAGGATTCTTTCCTAGTCCTCCTTGGAGATGCTGGGGTTTGAACCTGGAAATGTCTGAGCTACAACCCTTCTTACTACCATGGCAACAAAACCTCTAGACAGAGAGCTGCCTTTTACCAAGACAGGCCATTGGTTGACCTAGCTAAATGTTGTCTGTGTTGATCTGCAGCAACTCGCCAATGAAAGTGAATGTAGGACTTAAGACACACACAGTATCTGCTCTGCCTCCAAGCTGAGCCTTCCGTAACTACCGAGACCTACAGAACTCCTGCCTGGCGCATGACTCACAAACTAGCCAAGAGTGGCAGAGACACAGGGCAATCATTGCTTCCCCAGCTTCCTTCCCAGAGCAACTCAGCTCCTGTAAACCAGGGACCTTGGTCAGTTTCACCTCCAGCTCCCCGCCCAGCATGAGATGGGCTGGTTCTCAAAATGAGAGGTTGTCTAGTCATGGCAGCTACCGCTTCTTAGTTGATTGGTGGATCTATTTTTTTTTAAGGAAGGTGAGTCGAGCTGGATTACACCACATTGTACATTATGCAACAAGTTAGGTCTCTAGTATGGGAACAAAACAACTGCCTTGGTGCCTCTGAGTGTTCCCCAAACACAGCCCAACAGGACACCTGATTTGGTGCCCAAGATCATAAGTGGTGAAGCTGTCTTTGGACGGGGTAGGTGTAAAGGGAAAAGCCCTGCTTGAACCACCCCTCCAACTTCAACTTAAGCTTGTCTCGCTCATTGGAACGAGCAAAAGGCAGGTTTGTGGGAATAACATACATTGGTATTATTGGGTCAGGACTGTGCTGTGTTTACGTATAAGTGGAAACAGAGCCAAAATGCACTGGGCGAACACAGAGAGTAGCTGGATCACACAGTATGCTAAGCCATAATTACAGTCTGCTTATTTGTGGCTTTGTGGGTTGTGTGAACCTATCTATTGCGCAATAAAGGAAGGGAAGCTGGCAGGGAGGTGCTGGCAGGGCAACATTTTATTATTTCTTACAACAGAAACATGATTTCCTTATATTTTTGTCCTGTACAGTCACAGCCACCACCTTGAAGTGTTTGTGTATGTGTGTGAAAAATCAGGATGGCTGCCACACAATCATAGCTCTACGTTTTGGTTTTTCTTACATGCAGTGGCTTTGATGGCACAGTCGCAGCCACTACCTTGGCTTTTTCAGCCCCCTCCCCAAGAAGCCTCTGTAGCTGCCAGGAGGGAGGGAGGGAGGGATAGTCTTCAAGTAATTTTAAGTTGTAGCAATCACAAAAGCACAAGCACCACACTGTCAGAGGAAAACAAGCTTATATCTGAGTTGTCTGGAGACAAACAGAAACTGGGCCTTCTATCCAAACAAGAGGGTGGTCTGGTTACCCAGTGCATAGCACAGGTTGGAGAAAGAATTTCAGTATTAATATAAGACCCACTATTGACACCCAGCCATCCCTGGAATTCTTTCATAATGACTTCTTTGCTTTTCTGCAGTAAAACTCCCCATCCGAAGTTACTGGATTATATTATATAGCCGCCCATCTCACAAACAAGCGACTCTGGGCATGGTACAAAGAGCTAAAAACAATCAATAAATGCATTAAAAGGTCTTTAAAAACCAACTAAAACAAAGAATAAAAGACAAAGGGATGTTAAAAATAAGGGATCCACCTCACTCATTCACCCGCCGTACATCGACTGTATTCCCACAGATCTATCCCTGGTCTAACCAGGATTTACTCGACCCAATATTCTGGGTTTTTACAATATATTGAGCCAAACTAACTGCAGGGGATTAGGCTTGCATGACATGTTCAGCAAATCTGTGGCTGAGAGTAGGTTGCAGAGACCGTGCAAAGCACTTCAGAGCTGACCAGACAAGGCCCACATGCTTCTAGAAGTAACATGAAGCAGCCCTATTGCTTTGCATCACCCTGGGCCTCTCATCCAGCAGACCTGGTAGCCCTAAGTGGGTATGCTATATGAAGTGCGCATGCGCAGAAACCAAATTAGAGGCGCAAAGCAAAGCATCTCATTTGGAAGAATCGTGTCGGCTACTCCCTCTGAGAACAGAAAACGTGTTGCTTCTACAGCACAAAACACCTCATCAGGTTAACGCTCATCTGCCTTGCCTGCACTATAACTGCAGCCTTCAATTAAAGCACGTCTTGCCTCTTCAAGGCTGGGTTCCCACAACATATGGAACCTGGGTCAAGAAAACATTACAGTATTGCTGTGTTCACATGCCCTGCTATGTCCATACAAAGATACCATGTGATTGCTTAGCTTGATAGCCTGGCTGGGTTTCCCCAAACTATCTACTCCCGTTTAGACTGCCATCTTATACAAATCCAATTAAAACAAGAGTTAAAGGAAAAGCCACAAGATAGAATAAAGCCTACTTTGGCCATCGGGCTCATCAATATGACACATGCCTCCCTTGGGCTCTCCTCTCTGCACTAACTGATCCAAAGTCTACCAAAATAAACAGTGCAAGAACTCTTATGCCTTAACTTTAGGATATGCCTGTGAAAGTGCTCCAAAGGGCTGCATCAGCATGACCAATGCTACAAGATGACGTTGAACAGGCATTTCTCTCCTTCCTTTCTCTCTGGTGTGTCTGTGAATAGCAGGTGGCGGGGAGGAACTACGGGATGAGACCATCTCAGCCACAGCAAAGACAGAGCAAGCTGTGGAACTACTCAAGTCTTTTGCTGGCCTCTTAGGCCAGTGATATGCCACCATTAGCTGGCTTTGTGCAAGTTTTGCTTGGCCCGGTCAGTGGGCAAGGGCAAGGTCCATCTCCAAAAGGTCAGGTGGCCCAGAGCTGGTTACTCCATGTACAACAACCCAGACCTGCTCAACAGAGGACTGTCAATGGCCAGGAGAAAGTTGGGCTGCTTCTGTGCCTTCAGCAGAAGTGTGTGCTGTAAGTCAGCAAGATAGGGAAAACTTCCTATGGCAGAGCAGAAAACAGGAATGTTTGCTGGTATTTGCAGATCCTGCAGCTCTTTCATGGATAGTAACAGGATCTTGCATCAAAGCTGGCAATCCTAGCAAAGCTATGATTTAAAGCAGCCTGGGAACAATCCCTTTCTCACCTCCCATTTTCAACCTGTTCTTAGACTTTATGGCTGCATTTATACAACGCCCTATATTCAGAGTTGCTTAACCCTGGTTTATTAATAAAACAATTGGCATGTTAATACTGCATATTAAGCCAGAAATCATTGTTTACATACAAGCTCTAATGGCTAGGTTTGTCCAACGCAAGGAAGCCAATCATGTTTTGAGATTGTTTCTCATGAACACATACACTTTATTCTGAGATTTAAAGGGAGATATTGTATTATTGACAGCCAGTTTGGTGTAGTGGTTACGGCACCAAGCTAGAAACTGGGAGGCTGTGAGTTCTAGTCCCGTTTTAGTTACAAAGCCAGCTGGGCGACCTTGGGCCAGTCCCTCTCTCTCAGCCTTAGGAAGAGGAAGGCCATGGCAACTGTTTCCAAAGTCTTGCCAAGAAAACTGCAGGGACTTGTCCAGGCAGTCTCCGCAAATCGGACACGACTGAACGGATTAAAAAAAAGAATCAGCTTCTGTGAGTTGCAGCTCACTTCATCAGAGCCATAGCATGCCATTCTATGCCTCTGATGAAGTGAGCTGTCGCTGTCGTTTAATAGAACGAGTTAGTCAGAAAAAGGTTCCAACAGACCCCCTCTGATGTTTTGCTTCCATGGACTAACTCAGCTCTTCTACAATCTCTCCTAACAGCATGGTGATCTGTTTCCTTGCATTCTCCCTTTTTTGGGGGGGCTTGACTAGGATGACACACAAAGGCTGAAGTAATATGTCAGCAGTCACCCCGAAATCAGCTAGGCCCTTATGTGGATTTCTGAGATTGATCTAAGACAGAGAGTTCCTCTGTTCACTTCCTTTCCTTTATAAAGAAATTCCTGGACTGGAATCAGTCAAAACAACTTTTTGTGCTGATTGTGGGCCTGGTAGCTTTGGCTGAAGCTTCTGAAGGACCGGGAAGCTAGGCAGTCCCTGCCATATGGAACTCTCTTTAAGTTGTCTAGAACAAGAAAAGACTTTTAAAGGCTTTTTTTTTAATGCCCCACAAAGTAATTCTATCCTAGTCAAGCAGAGAAGAAAGGCGGTCACTTGAATCAACTTCTGTTTGCTGTTTTGTTTTATACCTCCCCCCCCCACAGCCCCCATTGCTTTCTTGGGATTTCTTTCCTTCCTTATTAAGGGAGGTTTACAAAATAAGAGACGCCTCTGAGAGAGATGAGACGGCCTTAAAAAGAAGACAGATTTACATCGCATTTGCATATTTGTCTATTAGATTGTTCTGTCACTGCAATCATGCCGTTCTTGGGAGCATATATGTAAACCATCCACCATAAAATACAGATGGCATTAAAAACTTCAACCAAAAATTAAACCAAAACAGAGCAGATATGTCTTTATATTAAATGCCAAAGGCATCATCCAACTAATAAAAAGTCATGCTGGCTGGGGAATTCTGGAGTTGAAGTCCACACCTCTTAAAGTTGCTGAGGTTAAGCAACACTGGCCTAGAAGTGGGGGAATACAAGCAATTATGACAATATGCTCAAAGGCACATTTGGAAAGAATGTCAACAAACACAGTACATTAGAGCAGAACAGACAGAGCTGGTAAATTATTCTGCCTTTCTTCCTCCCTTCTTAGCATTCTTGATCACCAAACTGCACTTTGGTCTCACAGCTTTGCAAAGAGGAACCAGCAAAGCTAGTCTTGAGTTTAACCTGGGTGAGATCTGCACTTCCACTTGCTGTCTGGATTGGTGATGGATACAGCCTTCTACCTACATCCACTCAAAAGGTGGGTTTGCACAACACACTTAACCAGGTTTATTATTCTACTTCTCGATTTGTTAGATCACTACCCCTCTTTTCAATTGGGAGCTAAAGCAAAACACTTTTCCAGCTTTTTTTCAGAACAGTCCTGCAAGGTAGGCTGTCTGAGAGACCACAAGGGGCCCAAAGTCACCCAGTGAACTTCCACTGTTGAGAACAGGCTTGATCCTGCTCTGGTCCTAGTCTAACACCTTCACCAGCACAAGACACTTGCTCTCCCTATGCTAAATTAATCTCTTTTCTGGATTGGCACACTACATTGAACCACAAACTAACCAGATGGTCTGAGTTCATACAATACAAAACAAGGTAGTCCGCGGGTTAAGAACGTCCAGTTTACAGATGACCCATAGTTAAGGACAGAGCCGACTGTAGCAAAATTTGAGTTAAATACACAATGGTTCAAGTTAATTACATAATACTACTTATACAGTGAGAGCCGGTTTGGTGTAGAGGTTAAAGCACTGGGCTAGAAACCAGGAGATGGTGAGTTCTAGTCCTGCTTTAGCCACAAAGCCAGCTGGGTGACCTTGGGCCAGTCCCTCTCTCTCAGCCCTCAGAAGCAGGCAAGGGCAACCACTTCTGAAAAACCTTGCCAAGAAAACTGCAGGGACTTATCCAGGCAGTCTCCAAGAATTGGACACAATTGAATGGATCAAAAAAAGAAGATCTTCAAGATGCAACTTAGCAAATCTATTGTTTTCCAAGAGGCTCGTGCCCTGGACCATTGCAGGGATGGGCCTGGACTGAGTGTGCTCTTGGCAGAGTTTCTTAGGAAGCCTTTAGCCTCTATTTGGTTGGCACCTTCAGACTCACTTGGTGACAGCAAATGACAGCAGCACCAGCAGTGCCATGTGGCTCCAAGTTGGTAACATTTCTCACAAGCACCCAGGTGATGCTGTCTCAGAGCACCGTAGGAAGGGGCATAGCAGGCAGCCACCCCCAGTGAACTAGAACTATTCAGAGTTCTGGGCTAGGATTTAATGTTGAATTGTGAGAAATGGGGTGGAAAAGGACCTGCACAAGAAAGCCAGCATCTGATATCAGCCCCAGATTTAGCCAGCAAAGCAATAGAGAATAGTGTAGTAGTGAAGGTGCTCGCCTAGAAACCAGGAGATGGTGAGTTCTAGTCCTGTCTTAGGCATGAAAGCCAGCTGGGTGATTTTGGGCCAGTCCCTCTCTCTCAGCCCAATCTACCTCACATTGTTGTTGTGGGAAAAATAGGAGGCAGGAGTATTAGGTACATTTGCTGCCTTGAGTTGACATATAAAGTGGGATAAAAATATAATAACAATAACAATCCATTTGGATTTTCTTTCTTGTGCTCCAAAAGGTCCTACGTCGGAAGCTCTAGTTTTGAGCCCCCACCCCTGCCCCCAAATCCCAACCTGTCCTCTTAAAGGCACTGGCTTGCTTGCTCCAATCAGGTTTGTTTCTTTGCAGAAAAGTCTGAGAGAAAATTGAGACGGAAAAGTGTGTTGCAGAGACGCTGGGTTGGCATGACATACTGAACAAACCCACCAGCCAGCCCCATTTTAGACTACTACGACATGAGGCCAAGTCACTGTGATTAGTTTAGGATTTCATACCAGGCCAGAAAACGCAGTTAATTTAATAAGTCACCGTTCAGCAAACAAAGGTTAGTGTACAGTATTGCAGTGTTTCTAAACTTGGCAACTTGAAAATGTGTGGACTTCAGCTCCCAGAACTGAAGCAAGCTGGCTGGGGAATTCTGAGAGTTGGTCCACATATCTTCATGCTGCCAAGTTTGAGGAACACTGATGTATTGGGTGATCCCAGTCATTGCTTCTTTTTCTGCTTTTGTTGGGGAGAGGCAGTGCTAAACCTTTAAAAATATGTGGCTTCTTTCACCAACAAGCAAGACTGTTGTATCGATCCCCCACCAGCAAACATGGGGGGGGGCGAGGGGGGGCGAGGGGGAACGATGATCTGTGCTTCATGATGCAAAGGATGCAACTTATGTACCTGCTACAATTCAGTAACATAGTAAATGCATCCTTTGCATGATGTCACGCTGCACATTTCATCCTTTTGATGTCATCACAGCTTGCTAGCAAACCTGAACAGGAGCAGCTTGGCAGGAGAATGGGCCAGCAAACTTCTGTGGTCTATAGGAGGAAACAAAAGGAGTGTGACCAAGTTTTTCTAATGCCCACCCATTTTGCCCCCAATCTGCTCCAGCTGAATGTTAAGTAGGACTTCAGCACACCAGAATCCTTTCTATTCCTCTGAGCTGGACACGCTTTTTGCAAATTCTCTCCAATCTGGACAGGCAAGCCTGAATCACGGGTACTGTGTCTGTATCTTCTGAGCTATTTGGCCTCCCCCCACCCTCACTGGCCCGAGCCTCTCAGAATTGGAACCGAGCCACCCAAGGGAAAAGACAAGAGGCCGAAGAAAAGGAGGTGTCACTGCACACATCCCTCCCTTAGCTTCCCAAGAGCCTCACAAGGTCAATGCATTCCCCATTCGATTCAGGAAGAAACTGCAAAGAAACTGAAGCCACCAGAAAAATGAAGTGGGGGAGGGAGGCAGAACCCAGCCCGGGCTAGATGAAAGGAAGGGACAAATGCATTTTGTAGTAACAAATGGCAGGCCATCTCTTCCATGGAAGAGAAGGCAAAGCCAGTTGCTTCAAGCAGTATCGTAGCAGGAAGTAGGCAGGGATAGATGCAGGTGGGAAGTCCTCCTTTTCAAAGTCTTAGCAATGTAGGGCTGGGTTCACATACTGCAAGAAGGCGGGTCCCCACATGCCTCTTCCACGCAGCCTCTTTTTTCTGCTCTGTCCTCATCACCTTGCTCAGCCCAGAAGCGAGGCAGGCTTAAGCTGCGCTTAGCCTTGCTGCATTAAATAGCATTCCTCCTAATCCCAACACTGTCCAGGGTCAGCCTCAAGGTGTATAAAATTGGCTGGGCATTGTCACTCATCACCTTGGGGAAAAGTCAAGGGACTGCAGGGACTTGAAACAGAGAAGGATTGTGCCAAAACTGTTTTCTGCTAGCTCAGGGATGGGGAGACAGCATTTCAACCCACTCATGGAGACTGGCAGTCACATTTGCCTACAATTTGGCCCCTCCCATTCCCGAGATGTCATCACTGGCTAACTTTGCAGCCCCCAGGCAGGGCACAAAGCTGAAATACTTCTGCCCCAGTTGCCCATCTTTGTACCAAATAGACGCACGAGAGAGCGCTGGGTACATGGGAGGGGGTGGAGCTAGTTCACCCCCACTGCCTTAGTGCTGTGCACACTTCAAAAATGATTTAAATGAAGCTCTCCAGGCTTTACACTGGGGTATCTGCGAGGGGAATCAAAAAAGTCAAAATGGTGGCCACAGCCATGCAGCCAAAGCCCTGCCACTCTTTTGCATGCAAGGCATGTAAAAAGAGGCAGGACTTTGATCAGAGTTTGTGGCTGCCATCTTAATGTTTTTGACCCCCCCTCCCTCCAGACAACTCTGGGTCCTGCACTTCTATTTTTTTTTTAAAAAAAGTTCAGTTTTGTCAGGTTGGCAAAGAAACAGAAGAAAATACAGGCAGACCCCTTCATGACTTCATGCGGGTGTCCTCTGAAGAGGGAAATAAACTAGGGGTGACAATCTGAGGCTGATAGGAAGTGACCAGGGAGTCTCACCTCATTGTATGGAGCAGGGGCAGAGGGCAGAGTAAGCACAGAGGACAGCTGGAAGGATCAACCTATTTCATACTCTGCTCTCTAAAACAGGGAGAGGCAATCTGTCTTTGCAGACAGGACTCCCAGCTGAGCCGATGCCAGTGGGGGTTGCTGGGAGTTGTGGTCCCAAACCATCTGGAGCGCCGCAGGTTGGGAAAAGCCTGGCCCACAGCATAATATCAACCCCGACTCTGTAAAGCAGTGTTTCTCAACCTTGGCAACCTTGCTGGCTGGGGAATGCTGGGAGTTCAAGTCCACCCGTCTTAAAGTTGCCACGGTCGAGAAACATTGCTATAAAGTGCATTTACCTGTGAGCCAAACCAACGCCCGCTATTGGTCATGAGCAAATTCCTCCCCCATTGGTCAAACCAGCTGTTGGAAGGGCTGTTTTATCATTAGAAGTTGCTCGAGGTTATCTCCTTCCTTCTTTCCTTCCTTCCTTCTTCCCTCCCTTTTTGACCGGGCTGAAGCAATCTTTATTCCCCTTCCACGCGCTCGCCAGCGCGAGACAATGCCGGGATGCCTCCGTCGGGAGGTGGCGTAGCGAAGGGGGCATCCTGTCCCCTGAAGTGTTTTCAGTGTCCCTGACCCTTCTTTACACACGTGAACGCACACCCACAACACCTCTTCTCTGCCAACCAGCAATGGGGCTGCTGGGAAAACTGGGGCGGGGGGTGGTGGGAGCAGACAGCGCTTTCCGTCTCTTGCTTGTTGCGCATGGGTGTGCGCGCGCACACGGCCGCGCGCGCGCGCGCAAGGAGACCTTGCGTCTCCACCCCTCGCTTTGCTCCGTGCAGCCGCCAAGGAGAAAGCGCCGGCTCCCGGCAGGCGTGAGCGCCCCCTTCTAGGTCAACAGACCGCCGGAGGGTTGCTAGGCAACCGGCCCCGGCTCTTCCCCCCCCCCCGCCTGCAGCCGCGTCAGCCTCCTCGCAGCGCCTTGCACAGGCGCAAGGTCACGAACGAGGGAGTCGGCTTGCACCGCCAGCCCGAGGAAGCCAATTAAGGGAGGCCGGATTCGTGCGCCCTCGCTCGCCACTGCTCGGAGGAAGAGGGAAGGGCAGAGCCTCCGGTGCCCCGCCGTGCGAAAGCGCCCGCGCCCTCGCGAATCGGTTTTTCTCCTCCCTGGCTGGACGCCCGCTGCCCCCGCGCCCCCCCCTTTCCGCTTGCTCACTGCAGAGCAGACTTTGCCATCTGGGTGCATGGCCACGTCCCCAGCATCTGCATTAGTGTTTCTCAACTTTGGCCGCTTGCAGATGCACGGACTTCAACTCTGGGGAATTCTGGGAGTTGAAGTCCAAGCATCTGCAAATGGCCAAGGTTGAGAAACACTGATTTACATCACGGGTAGGCAAAGGGGAATGGGGCAGAGGTACCAACTGGGTGGGACTTTAGGGCAGGAGGCTCCCAAATGCAACAGGGGAAGTTGAAATAAGAGATGCAATGCCCAGGGTTGGACTCTGAGGAGGCGCAGGGGCCCTCCTGAGGCCAAGGCAGCCTGCCCCCAGGGGTATTGCTCAACATGCTTATTGTTCTCCTGAGCTCTGAGGGAGAAGGGGAAAAGCCAGGGAGAGAACCAGCGCTCTGTGCTGAAAGAACACCCCCCCCCCCCCGAGAAATGGCAATAAAGGAAAGATAAAGGAAATCAGGGATCTCCACAGGGTGTGGCCAAAGCAGTCAAGATAGTGGCCACAACAATACAGTTGGAGCTCCACCTGTTTTTATGTGCATGTTGTGGCTGACATCTTGACTTTTTTGACCATATTCTGAGGCGTCTCTGAATGCAATGCCAAATAAGGATGGCAGTACTGAGGGGACAGAGAGGTCAATCACTTAGCCAAATACAGATGCCAGATTAAGCAGTTGATGACAAGTTGGTGCTACCATCCAATTTATTGTTCTTTTCCAGTTAGGACCAGAGACACAGGACTTGTGAGAACCTGAGGGCTCTTTCTGACTTTTTCCCCCTTCTTTAACTTCCTTGAGAACAAAACAAAACAAAGCACCACCTTCTAATCACGCTTAAAGGTAAAATATTCTACCCAGCTGATTCACAAGTACTGTACTGTAATAAACTTGGTTTCTCCACCTCTTATTCAGCCAAGAGACACAAAGGCACCTCAGCTTTTAACCTTAAGTTCAAGATTAAGCTCACCTTGTTCAAATTATTAAATAGGTTTAATTCAGACACAGGAAGGCAAAGGCAGATAGGGAAAGGGGAGGAATTGTGATATAAGGCAAAGCCAACAGACGCCTCCATGGAACAAGCTTTCCTAATAAACCTATTCATGTTAAATTCTGAATCTTGGCTCAGTTGTATTTAAAAGTATGGGAAATACCATTCACCCACCGGCCCCAAATTAACATAGTAGTAAAGCCTCTTGGAGACTCCAGTAATTAAAGATGGTTTTACTCATATTTGATCTCCATTTTTTAATTATAACAAAGCAGCTTTGACTGCATCTACCTCCAAGTATTTCTGAACAGAAATACTGAATAGGGATATTGAACATGTTGTATTTTAGAGTATTTCTGGATATTTCCTAAACGGGCAGGGTTTTGTTTGGTTTTGTATAGTGTTTTCATTATCCTGTTTTTAGTGTTTTCCTGAAGTTTATATTATTTTTTTCAAAATTCTGCCCATTTTCGTAACGGACTCACATTAGAATGGCTAGCACACCTGTGTTTCCCAAGCAGCTGCCAAAATGCCTCTGCCACTATCACTCTTCGACATTAACAGCCCACCCACATATACATGATCACAACATTTCTGGTTGTGCAAACGCCAGTTCCAGCTCCTATCCAACGGTTCAGTTGCCTGGTAAGACCCCATTATCTCCCCCTTCCCATGCACTGCTATGCTCTTGGCTCTGACAGTCCCTATTTTAACTTTCTCATCTTGCCCCCAGTAGACCATCTGTCTGGCATATTGAAGGAAATTTAAAATGGCAGCTTAGAAGGGCCTGCTGCTGCTGAACAGCCAATAGTTCTCTGAGGCGGAAGGCATTCGTCGGAAGATACTTGGCTGAAACCACTACTTGGATCTGGATCTGGTTCAAGGGCTCGCCCGCATGTCCTGCTAACTGCAGCATGAAGATGCTCTCTAAAAAAGGTTAACGGGACATATTCTTATATCACAGCCTGTGTCTTCTCCCAGGCCACCGTTAAGGCAGCCTACGTGCATTCTTAGCTGTTCCCATCGGCAAGCTAGTGTTTCCCATCTTCTCCTGATACAGGTCTAGGTGTACAAATGACCCATGAGACATCATTCATGATCTTGGTAAGAAGGTGGTCAGGAGCTGGTATGCTGAGCTTCATCTGGGTAGCTGGGATCCCTCCCCTTTAGTCCCTGGACAATGCCCTCCACGGTGGTTCTGCCGGGACTGCAGTAGAAACTGGACATCTGGCTTTCACAGAGGCATCTGCCAATGTATGTCTCCCCGTGTATGCCCTGTGGTTTGTAAAGCATTGTTCAGACATTCTGAGAACCCCTTATTTTCACTGGTATATCAGACTTCTGGAATACCACTGGACCTGTTATTAAACACGTGTTCAACACTCTTTCAAAAGACTGTAGAGCTGTCTGTACGACAAGCTGCTGCTGGGAATTTAAACTGGGAAAGAGATGCATCACTGTGTTTTAGGCTTTATTCTAACCAGGGCTTCTTAATGACCATGTTTTCTACTGTTTAATTAGCTTGAAAATGGGAGGCCCTGTTTTGCTAATGCTGTTTTACAAACTCCATGGGATACTTCTGGGTGCTGCTGCTGACTGCCACCCCTCATTGCCAGCACGGCTGTTCCTACGCATCACTTATAGATCTGGGTTATTTGGAAACAGAAGGGAACTTGAAGAGTTCAGCCAATTTCCTCTCCTTCCTCCAGGGACAGGACAACCTGTGTCTACAACTTGGCTGACAGGTGTGTGTGTGTGTGTGTGTGTGTGTGTGAGAGAGAGAGAGAGAGAGAGAGAGAGAGAGAGAGAAGGGACTTCCTGGGATGAAGCAGGAGGGAGCTTTCCCCCATTTGACCCCCCAACCTTAGTCCACCCACTGACCTTTCAGCTGGGCTATTTTTGCCACATGTCTAGCAGCCTTCCAGAAGAATGCTAGACCTGAGTTCAAAAACAGCCTAAGAGGTTACCAGGGTAAGTGACTCAGATTGCTTGGGACTGCCCATCAGCAACTATGCATCTTTTCTTTAGTTTGAGCGACCATAAAAATGCCTTTAATTTAAAGAAGTGCCAACAGGAACGATATGCACTCCTGCACACTTTCCAAATCACCTCTTCCCCCTAGAGGCTGGATCCCATCTTGTCCAAAGACAGCCACTCTGTCCAATTCAGGAAGAAAAAAGACAAGCAAACTTTTCCTCCTCTCCTCCTCCTCCATCGTTCCCTCCCTCTTGCTTGCTTCTGTGATGTCCTCCTGCTCTCCCCTTCTCCATGCCCCAAACACCCCTGCAGAGGCCAGCAGCTTTTTGTTTGCCCCACTGCCAGCCAGGCTGGTGCTGAGAAAATAGGAGAGCGGGCTCTTTAAATCCAACCCAGCTAGGTCACCGCGGTTTGGCAGGTGGTTGGGGTTTTCTGATCTCTTTCCAGGTTCATTGTTGGATTTGGCCACGATAGCAGGAGAAGGGAGGCCAGGGGGAAATTGGGGGGTCACGCTTTTCTGTCTGTGCACGTCTGCACACTCACCCTCAGCAAACATCTACAAATCTTCTTTTCCTTTCCTGGAGACAGAGGGAGGGAAAAAGGCAATGGAGAGAAAGAGGGTGAGGCAGAAGGGCTGGGGAGCCAGCTTTGGCGAAGGAAATTGCTCAGAAACGCCATCCCCGAGGAAAGAGCCTTTGCAGCAAAAGCCGCGTCCCCCTCTCTTCCCTTCCCTATTTCCTCTCCCCCCCATTCCTTCTAGCACTCTCCTTTCACTATACAGATGGCTCTCAAGCCTCATATTTGCTCTCATCCCCCCTTCACCAGTCCATCAGTATGCATTATGTGTCCCCCCCCTCTCCATGGCAACCTTCTTTCTTCCTTCCTTCCTTCCCAACCCCCAGCCTTGCAAAAGCACTTAGTAGCATACCCGTGACCCTGTGGATATTTGCTAACCTCTTCTCACCACCCACAGGTAGTCTTGCATCCCTCCTCTCTCCTCCCTTTGAGCCTGCTTGCCTGCAAGTCTCTCTCCTCCCCCTTCCCTCCCTCCCACCCACCCACCCACCCACCCACAGCAGGACGCCACAGGGCTGCCTTTTGATTCCTGGAACTTTCACGCCAGGCTGTGTTTATGGCATTGGCGGTTTTCCCATCCGTCTCTCTTAACCTGTCTGCAGCTCAGAGCCAATGGTGCTGCTGCTGCCTCCCCGCCTCCTCCTCCTCCTCCTCCTTGTCGGCTGGTGCACAAGCTAATCTCAGCCATCTATCAACCCCCAGCCAGGACCTGTGGCCTCCAGGTATTCAAGGACCTGGCCTCCTGCTGGAGCTCTGTCGTGGGTGGATGGGAAGGAAGGGTGCTTTTGCTCCCCAATACGGAAGGCTACCAAAAGGTGTTGCCCTGCTGGGAAGAAATAACCTATGATTCATGCACCCCTCGCCTTGGGCAAGAGCACAGCTCTATCAGGAAAAGCAGCATACGCAGTGTGGTTTGCTCATGCCTATGATGCCACATGAGACAAAAACCCAGAGTGGTTTCCCAAGACATATTTGGGGAAGTGCAGCCAAGAAGACCACAAGGGTCTAATGCAACCTGGAGAGGGTTGCCAACAGAGCTTGGCCTTTCACCCTCTATTTATCTTTAGAAAAGACATGAGTGGTTTTCTTGGTCAAAGTTTAAACTAGCTTTCAAGGGGGTCATTCTCAATGGGCCATCTTATGTTCCTTGTTCCCCGATGCAATTTGCAAGGGGAAACCCATGTCACAAAAAACATGACTTCACTTCAAATTCTAACACATGCTCTGGAGATGGGGGAGGGGGAGGAGAGAGGGTTTGAGATGGGATGTTTATCTTCAGCAGATCCGAGAAACAATCCTGCTGCCTTGGCTTAACCTTCTCATTGACCCAATCATTTGCTTGATCCTTCGCTCAGTTGTTGTGTGATAGCAGCTAGTGAAGAGGACGGGCTTTAATATCAACCCAATTTGCAGGCCACATAGAAGCAGCATGCTGTAATGCTTCTTATTGGGGATGAATGGCCATTTCCATTACCAAGAGGCTGGCTGGGATGATGGGAGCTGGAATCCAAAGAGTAGAAAAGGTGCCAAATTAGAAAGAGTTGCACTGGGCAATGAGATGGAATACAAGGTACATCATATTGCTGGCGGTATTTCCTCACTCTGTTTTTTGACCTGAGCTATACACATCATTTATGGAGGGCAGATCTGCATTCTGATGGCTCTTCTAAAAGCCTCGGTCATGGAGTTTGGGAGAAGTTCTCAGGGAGGGATTCATTAGCCTAGTCGCCTTGGATATTACTGGAAGACTAACTTAGGATGGTGTATCAGATACGAGCACTCTAGGTAAAAAGAGGAACACATATGACTTGCAATTTCAGTTGTGTTCGTGCCCCATGTCAATCCTCTGGATTCCCTGGAACTGTCTCAGCAGCTAGTTTTACACAATACACAAAGCCAGGGTTTACGTAAAGCCAGCTTTACGACGTGTGGACTTCAACTCCCAGAATTCCCCAGCCAGCATGGTTTACATCTCACGACTGTGGAATTTGCATGACTAGCCAAGCCCAAACCAAACCAACTGTTCTCAGACTTTCAAAGCCAGTCTGCACATGATCCCGTCCAGTACTGAACTTCTAACAAGCCATCTAGGCAATCTCCTTTTTGCTTGTTGAAAACTCAGCCAACAAAAGTCGATTCCGCCCTTGGTTGCTTTGATTGACTCCAGCCCACCTCCCTCTTTGGGGGAAGGTGCATTCCATTGAAAAACTCCATGGGATTTTCATTCTGGAGCCAACAGACTTAGGATCAAGCTGAAACTCTGTATGCATCATTTGAAGCCGTGCTGCTAAATCATCTCTCTCTCTCTCTCTCTCTCAATTTGACAGGGAGCTAGAACTCGGCTGGTGGGTGCATTTCAGTCTCCCCAAACCGGGTCCACTGCACCTACCCCCCTTGGAAAAAGAGGCAGTTGTTTGGCAGCTCAGCCCACCGTTTTTCCCACATTCAGCTGCCGTCCACCTGCAGAGCATCCATCACCTCGTCTTAGCTTTGCCATGGCAACAGGCATCTCAAATGGGCCCAGTTTTCCTTCAGTCCCATTTGTCAATAACACATCAGCTTGTTTTTCCTTTGGGGGTTTGCAAAGCCTGACACCTTCACACCCCCTCATCAAACACAGACAGCAACACTCTAATCCTGGAGCAGTCTTCAGCCTCTCTGCTGGCCCGCAGGCGTGACACAAGTGGGAAAGAGAAATCCAAAACTTCTGACCGGAGAGGTCAGGGGCCTCGGTTAATCCCACAATGCATGCTTAAGAAGGGGTGGATTCTGGGTTTTGCAAGGATGAAAAACACCATTTTGAAAGATTCATCTTGCTCTCAAGCCAGAACAGGGGTGAGCAACCTCTGGTCATGCAGGTTCCCAGAACCTCCCAAATCAATTTTCGGTGGATTGTTTTTGGAGGGTGTGGCAAGATGCAGCTAACACTGGTGCAGTCATCTTCTCCAAGGCTTGACACTTCACACTTAGTCTGCATTAACATAGGCTCAGAGGGATACTTAATACAGCCCTTCCATTCATGTCTAGCATTCCTGGTTCTTACTTGCTCCTCCCTATTATAAACCATCAAGCAATCTCAGGAGTTGGCAGTCTATCAACTTAATTGCAACACAAACAACAAAAATAACTACAGGTAGTCCTCGCTTAACGACCACAACTGAGACTGGAATTTCAGTTGTTAAGCAAAGCAGTCATTAAGCAAATCTGACCCAATTTTACAACCTTTTTTGTGGTGGTCATTAAGCAAAACATTGCAGGTGTTAAGCAAACCACGTGGTCATTAAGCAAATCACAGTTTCCCATTGATTTTGCTTGCCAGAAGCTGGCCGGAAAGGTAAAAAATGATGATCCCATGACCACAGGATGCTGCGACAGTCATAAATGGGAACCGATTGCCAAGTGCCCAAATCATGATCATGTGACTGCAGTGATGCTGCGACAGTCGTAAGTGTGAGTTCCAGTCATGTTGGTTTTTTCAGCACTGTTGTAAGTCCAAATCATCACTAAATGAATAGTTGTTAAGTGAATCCAATGACCTGATTAAGGTTAACTAGCTTTAGTTTTCATCAACAGCTGTAGGCCAAATACTTAAGTCTACTTTTTCCAGGGATAACACCCAGCCATACCCTTTTGCAGGTCTTGGAGGAAAAAGAAATTAAATGGGCAGCCTGCAAAGCCAAAAAGCTGCCTAGCACTCCTTCTTGGAAAGTTAAGTGGAGTCTAATCAGTCAACAGTCAGGTTACCAGGCATTCACTCACCGAGCAGGCAGCAGACAGCCCAGGCACCAAGCTGGAGAGGCCAAGGGCAATTGTCCAGATTCATGGAGGCTGAAGGGTAACCTACATCGACCAGAGAGAAGAAAACACAAGCTCTGTGTCTCCTGGCTCAGCTGTTGATGAAAACTAATACAGAAGTGATATCAGCCCCTGCCGATCCACCAGAAAGAGGCATTTAAACAGCAAATGTCAAGCTTCTGCCTAAGCACAGATAAAGCTAGTTAACCTTAATCAGGTCATTGGATGATCTGAGAGCCACAACCAACACATGAGAAGACTTTACTCCCACTGTCTCTGGTGCTCCCTTGCCTCTTGATTGTCCATTCCACAATGCCTTTTCTTCCAAGGATTTGTGTGGTAAATCTCTGTCTCTTAATCAGTCAAGGGCTGGGGATGGGCGGTCTCAGGTCCCAACCTTCTTCTCTTCCACCTTTTTGCCCCTGAATCCTTTGTTTTATGGGACTCATGAACCCATCCACCTTTTTGGATGAAGACTCTTTTGAGGAAGCCAGAAGAAATTCCATGGTATGCAAGGATCAGCCATCACATGGTGCCTGCAGGGTTCTCAGAACATTACCACCCATGTAGCTGGTGATCCTTCTGGCCCCAGAAAGAGAACTTCGGTGATCTTTCACCCCAGGCACAAATTAATAACATTGTGTATCAGTATTTTAGACCAATACTTGTAATTGTGGAAGATTTTAGTAGTGACTGGTATGTTTGCCACGTTAAGTGCTTTTATTTATTTAGGGTGGAAGAGTTCAATGACTGATTAAGAATATTAGTTAGTCTTAGACAAATCAATGTGTCAATTTCAACTTTTCTGTTTTCCCTCCCCTCCAACTTTCTATTTCGTTTCAGCCATTTCTGCCTTCCAGCAATAAAAAATGTCTGCATAAAAATGTATATGCATTTTTGAGCAACTTTCCCCTAATGTGCCCTATTTTGGCATGCAAGGTTGGTTAATATGCATGTATTTACAAGTAATTTTCCCTTACATAATGGAAGTTTAGTATGTTATTTTCACTAATCTACACATTTTCTGCATAAACCTTTCCCCTAACAGGCAATTTTTGTACACACTGAAGACTGTTTTGCAAAGTCTGGAAATTGTGTTTCAGTTTACACATGCTTCGGGGAAATGCTGATTAGTTAGTTTTGCATTAAAATGCAAAACAAGCCATTTTCTTCTTTAACCTCTGATCCTAGAGTAAAGGATAAGGTGAAACTGTTCAGTTCTGCTTCAGATTGTAATCTGGAAACAATCAATTAAAATAACTGGATTTGTTATCCCAAAACAAGAATCTAACAATATATGCCTACACAAGCCTGTTCTGAAGTAAGCCCTACAGAATTCAATGGCAGCTCTTTGATGGTGGAGGGGAAGTGGATTAAGAATTCTAACATCAGCTCCTGGGTTTCAGGTGGGTCATGCCCTCACATCATAGCTGGGTCTGTACACATGGTTGCTTGCTCTGTGTGTTTGAGGATCCCAGTGTCTGTGGTTGATTTGATTGATTACATGCCATCAAGTTGTTGTTGACTCTTAGTGACCACATCAATTTTCTCCATGAAGATCTGTCCCTAACCTGGTCCTTCCATTCTTCCAATGATGCACTCATCACCACCATAACTGAGTCCATCCACCCTGCTGCTGGTCACCCTTTTCTTTTCTTTCCTTCCACCTTTCCCAGCAGTAAAGCCTTCTCCAGAGAGCTGGGTCTTCGCATAATGGGTCCAAAGAAGGATAATTTGAGCCTGATCATTTGTGCCTCGAGTGAGAAGTCTGGGTTGATTTGTTCAAGGATCCATCGGTTTGTTTTCTTGGCTCTCCACAGTATCCTCAGGAGTCTTCTCCAACACCGAAGTTCAAAGGTGTCAATATTCTTCCTATCCTGCTTCTTCAAAGTCCAACTTTCGCTTCCATAGAGTGTCACAAGGAATACCATGGCTTGCACAGTTCTGATCTTTGTAGGTATAGACATATCATGGTGTTTGAATATCTTTTCCAAGGTCTTCATGGCTGCTCTAGTTCAGTGTACTCTGAAACCCCAGGCAATTGGGAAAATCTAATCAGCCATAGGTCAGCTACCCATGGGTTTCAGAGTTATGCAAGCACAGCCTATGAGGCTCACCCTAGTTGGAAGCAACTTTTTAAGTTTCCAAGCTTCTTTTCTTCTTCCAAAGAAAGGGGCAAAAAAAGCCCAAAGCGTATGTGACAACTGAAAGGGACCAAATCAAAGCTCATTGAACCCTTAAGATAATTAATGCAGGGTCTGAGGGAAGGCAGACCAACCTCTGCTGAAAGGCCTCGGAGACAGAAGAAACGCCCCCCCCAGCCCCAAGCAGTCAAGTGTCCCCTCAAACAGCTCTTACCACTAGGTGGTTTCTTCTAAAATTTAGCCCAAATCTGCTTCCTGCAATTTCCATTTTAGATCCTAATCCTACCCTCTGATGCAACAGAGGAGAACTCAGCTTTATCTTCTCTTGAGGCCTTTGGATATTTGCTGCAATCATGTTTCCCTTCAGCTTTCTCCAGGCAGAACGTGCAGACAATTGCCTTTCTTGCTTCTTGCTCTCAGACATTTTTTTTCTCCCCACCAGACTTATTTTTGGTGCCCTTTTCTCTTCAGTTTATTTTTGGGGAGTGGGGGGTGGGTGGGATACGTTCTGGCAACAGCCGCAGGGAAGGAAGTTGTGGGAGGAAGTTCAGAACTAGCCTGAGACATTCTGCAGCCTATACTAGAGCCAACATTTTAAAATGGCCTCTGCACCAGTCAGATATTAGGTACGCTGCATTCATCTATCATTCCGGCACCCCTCCACCCCCAACCAACGGTTCCACCGGAAACCAGCTCCTCCATTCACTAGAAGGGCAGGTGACCTCTGAAGGGCTGTTAATGAAGACGAGCAATGGGGATACTGTCCTCCTGCAGACACAAATCAGGGCTGAGAGATTCTCTAAGTTGAAGACAAGTGGCACCTTCAAGCAGAATGTCAGGGGACCAGGCAGACCCCCCTCAGAAGGGACAGCTCCTAAATGGGACTTCCTGTATTTGGAAGTCAGTGAAATAAATATACTTTTAGCACCTAATCCATTTTCAACAATAAGAGAATTAAGCCCAGTGTTTAATATGGACTGCTTGCATCACTAGCTTCTGTAAGCCCAGCCTGTGTGCTGATCTCACGGCATCTCAGCAGATGCTCCCGTTAAAGGAGACTTTCCATTGCTCAGGACATACCCCTGCAGTGTTGCAAGAGCTCAGCATCTTCTTCAGATCAGAAGTTCAGCAACCGAGCATAGAATAATAGCAGACTAGTATAATACCTGCATAGCTCTCGGTTTCTAGTACGGGGCAGGTTCCGATACTGTTTTTCTTTCCTTGTTTTCCATGTCTCATTTAGGAAGAAATTTGGAAGTTGCCAGATTTCACAGACAGACCTTAGAGAGGGCCGTGTGTCCAAAGAGGAAGAACCTGTTTGAGAAAGAAAAGGTGACACCCCTAATTCAACTCTGCCAACCTGACTGAATGCACAAGGATTAGGAAGGTGATCATTCCAACCCCCTGGTTTAAGAGCTAAGCACTCACCCCCCCCCGCCCCCCAGCCAGCTGGACCAATCCAAGTTTGGTTTTTCCACCTTCAGATTATTCTTATCGGCCCAATTCATGAAGAAATCTGCTAAGCTTGGCAAGCTCTTATTTTTTAGAAAACCAAGGCAGGCATTCTCACCCCTCCCTACTCTGGTATGCACACAGAGGGGAGGTGGCTGGCTTTAAACTGCATGCTGGGCCTTGTAACACAACTCAGGCAGGTTTTTCTAGCTTACTGGGCACAGCGTTGCCCTTTGTGCACTGTGGTGAGGTGGGGGAAGAGGAAGCAAGCATCCCACCTGCCCCTCGGAGAGCGCAGAGCCCGGGGAGTTAGCTCTGCATGCGTTACAGAGCCAGCCACTTTCTGCAAATCCCCACCGACCTCATCTTGGTGTAGAGTTTATACAGCATGACAAGGAGCCTGTGGTAACTCCTCTGCGATTATGGTGCATATTCCCTGTGGAGTTTGGCTGATGCCTGAGCATTTTTCAGAAACACCATTCTATTTTGAGGCTGAAAGTTAGAGAAGGAAGCTGGTTGTCTGTGCAACACGCCAGATTCCCCCCCACCCCCAAAATCAGCAGTCTGCTATATTTTATGCCCACCACGATGCCATCAGGCCCACTGAATCGGAGAGGGCTGCCCCAGCCCCTGGGACATGCACAGAGGACAGCCACGCTTGACTTGAAGAGGCCAGGGCACAGATGGCCTTTGAAAATTCTCCACCCAATTTGTGGGCAGTGGAACTGGATGGATGATTTCTCCATGTTTCTCCAGGAGGAAGGCCCCCGCAATTCCCCAAGGGCAGTGCTGCCCTTTCAGGGGTGGACCGTAATGCTGCTATAGAAAAAGCCCAGTAGGAGGATTCAGCCCTGAGAGTTGAAAGGAAATGCGGGAAGGCGGAGAGGTGGCACATTGCTGGAATCACAACTATGCAGTGAAAGCCAGGACATTCACATTCAGGCTCACTCGGTCCTAAGTCACTGTAAGGGCAGTGTCCTAAACTCATGAGAATTCTTCTGAAATTCCTCGTTCCTAAGAATTCCTAAGGCAATTTCACTTTCGTCAAATTAGATGAGAACCAGTAGGGGAAAAAAAGAGGATAATTTCTCTGCCTGGCATTCAGGACAATGAAGGGAGCCAGCTAACGAAGGAACAGGCAGGCACTTGGAAACAGCCCAATGAAACAGGCAACCTTCAGAATGCTTTCAGAGAAGAGGTCTGCCGGCCTGAGGACCTCGTTCCATGATTCAAGCAAGAAAAGGAAGTAGGTGAAGAAAGAGAGATTTGGAGAATGAGAGCAAACTGTGTATGTGCTGGGCATCGTTTAAAAAGGCCTGATGCCCAGTAAGATCATCAGTCCCATCTGCACTGGATGACAAAGAACCTCACTCCTGCTGTAGGCAAAGACCTGGCAGAGCTTTGAGACACATCCAAATGCTCTCGAAAGACAAAGATGTAGCTCACCACATTTGGGCTGCAGTGCTCCATGCAACCACCAGATGGCAGCAGTGAGAAAGAAAATTCTCTTTCCTGCCATCTGGTGGTTGTCCAGAGTTTTGCATCCATTTGAAGAATATTGGGACAATCAGGAAGAACTTTCTTCCTGGGGTGAAGTCTAAAAAACAAAAAAAACCACATGAAGCATTTATGCAACATTCAGTGCCATAGAATCACCGTAGCTCAAAGGTAAGGCAAGTGTTCAGCTCTGGCCGGTCCTGGGTTTAGTGTCACATTTGTAAAGGCAGCTGGGGAAGAAACCCAGAGGTCCTGCCTCTTGGTGGCTGGGTGTCCCTAATGCACCTAACCAGGTCAATTGCAAACCTCACAGTTGCCTTTGCACATGCTGAATTAAGTTACTGGTTTTTGCGGCTTTGCGCATTCTGTAAAACGGAGTATTTGATTACTCTGTGGTTGGGTGTACTGTATGAACGTCCCCGAAAGAGTTAATCAGTAATCAGGTTAAGCATGTTGTGTGAACACAGCCAGTGTAGAGCACGCTGGATTAGAATGACCTGATAGTGACATAAAGCAGCTTCTGAAATTCTTAAAGCCTCTACGCACCCACCCACCCACTCCTCAGCGCACTTGTTCTGGCTGCCAGTTTGGGAGGTGGGAAAGATGAAGGAATGTGTGAGCTTCACGGGCGTGGAAGAATGTTGTTGTGTTGTGAGCCAACAGCTGCCACCTCTCACGGGACGGAGGGACAGGAGTGAAGGGCGACCCTCTGCTTGATCGCGAAAGCGTTTGCAGCAAACCGAGACGCCGCAATTCCCCTGCCCCTCCGCCGCTTTGGATCCGCGCTGCGTGCGCGCATGCCCCGAAGCCCCCCCCCCCCGGCAGGCTGGGCAGGAAGCCTCTTCCGGGCTTCATCCGCACCCCGGGAGCGGCGCGAGCGTCGGCGAGGGCGGGGGGCGTTGGCGTTTTGCAGCGCCCCTCGCTTTCCCTTTGGCCCGACGGCGTTTTTGCAGGGTACCTTGTCTGCCAGCCGGAGGCAGGAGAAGGCGCCCGCCTTTGAAACGCAGGCCAGAATAAATCTCGTCCCCGCCAGATTGAGTCGTGGCCGAGGGAAAGGCGGAGGAGGAAAAAACCATCCAGGCAGCGCTTTGCTAATGGAGGGGTTGGCCGCGCGGAGCAGGAGCGCCGGCGGGGGAGGGGGGGAGAAGCTGTTTTCAAGTGGGGCGCGCTTTGCAAGCAGCCCAAATCTCGGGAGGGCCCTTTCGCTACCGGCGGCCGCGCTCGGCCGACCCACGCGCGCCCCGATCAGTTAAAGACGCGGCGGCTGCATTCACACCTGCGGCGCTCGGCTAGTTTTCTTTCGGGGCTTCGCGCGCGAGGTGCGAACTCAACCCTTGTGGGCTCCGCGATGCCAGCGCCGGAAAGAACGGCTCGATTCCCCGGAGCCGTTGCGGGGCGCAGCCAGGAGCTGGCCTCGGGGCCGCCTCGTCTCCCCCGCACCGCCGCGTGATGCGACGCCGCGCAGCGCTACGCAAGCCCACCAGCGAAGCTTCCTCTCCGAAGCCGCCCCACTTCCCCGAGATACCCCAGCAGGCAGCCGTTCAAACAGCCCACAGAAGAACACGAGGCAGCCTCGTCACTCAATATATAGGTTTCTTTTAATATAAAAAGTGTCTATTAAAAATTCCTTCCTAAATACACAAAAAGACCAATTCGGGTGCGGGAGAGGGAAAAGCAAAAGAAAAAAAGGGGGGGTTCGGGGGGTGGACGAAGACGATTTTTGGCCAGGGAGAGGAATCAAGCAAGCAGCAGCTCAGATGGTGCCAATCCGGAGGATTTGAATGTGTTCGTCTCCAAGCAACTACCAAGGCTGGTATATTTAGACGCACAGTTCAGATCAGAAACGGACAACACAGGATGGGGCTTTTTTTTTTCCTTTTTGTTTTTTTTCTGCACGATCCACAAAGCTGTACGGAAGTTTCCAAAACAGGAAAAGGAGGGAATAGAGAGCAGGACAAAAAACGGGCGGGGGGGAGTCGCGCGCGCGCGTGCACGCGCACGCACACACCCTGAGCTCAGCACTGGCATAAAGGGGCGCGCACGGAAGAAGGAACACTCATTTGGGCTTACAGGTGGCCAATGAGAACTCAGAACACTTCGCTCCCTCCCTCCCTCCCGGGCAAAGGGTGTATTAGCTTGTCTATTTTTTCCCTAGTTTTTAATACAAACTTGGGTCTTTGGGTGTGTCCTGCCAAAAAACAAAAACAAACATTAAAAAAACTCCCCCAAACAATTTAAAAAAAGCAACTTAAAACCTCAATGAAACCCATGCTGAAATTTGCACATCACAAAACCACAGCAGATGTACAGATGCAATATACAATTCACGATTTATAATAAAACATTATATACAATAAATAGGTTCTTGTTACTTTTTGTCAATCTGCAAATAGATTTCTCAGTGCATATCCGACGCAATTAGCTTCTCTCCTGCTTTGACTCTCTGGCCTCCTTTTTTTTTTCTTTTTTTGTCTTCAAAACATTTGGGATGTTGAAGACAAAAAAGACACACGTGTGTGTGTGTGTGTTTGTGTGTGTATGGGAGTATACATCTTCATTGTGTTTGCTGTTTTGTAAGTTTTCTTTTTTTACATTTTCGAAAAGTATTTACAATTGCTGGTTTTGTGCAGATAGAAAAGGCCCGTTCCCCCAACCCGCCCCCCCCCTCCTTGCTTCTTGATGGAGAAGACTCGAGCTTCTCTCACGGTCAGATCCGGAACGAAGGGGGCAGAGAGCGGCAGTGACAGAGGGGCCGGAGACATACAGAGAGCGCGGGAGAGCGCACCAAAGGCGATGCAAGTCTTCGGTCTGGCTGAACTCTCTCGGTCAGTCTTGGCAGACAGTTCTCCCTTTTTCTCACACCCCACTCCAGCAAAGAAGCAGTATCAAAAGGAGCCGGTCCGTTGCAAGCTTATAACAAGTGTGGTTAGTGGGCAGGGATCTTCTTCCTTTTGGTAACAGAAACTGAAAACAGAAACAAAGAAGGTTTAGAAAGAGAAATGGAGGCAGATCTTGGCGCTGAACAACAGTCTACGGCAGAACCAGAGCTGGATAATGCAAACGAGGGACTTTGCCAGTGGGTGACATTGACAAGAACGCCCTAGGTGCTTTTTCAAACTAGGGCTGAAATGCAAAGTTGCTTTAGATGACCTCTAGAGCATATTGCCTGAAGCCTCTCTTCCTGCCAGCCATGGCTCAAAATCTTCCATCCATGGCTCAAAATCGTGGTTCTTCCTGGTGCTTCTACTTAGCATTAGCTCTCCAGCTGCACACTGTACACCAGTGTTTCTCAACCTTGGCAGCTTGAAGATATGTGGACTTCAACTCCCAGAATTCCCCAGCCAGAATTGCTGGCTGGGGAATTCTAGGAGCTGAAGTCCACATATCTTCAAGTTGCCAAGGCTGAGAAACACTGCTTCACACACTTCCAAGCCCTAATATCAGGGGAGCTAGTTTGATGTGGTAGTTGAGGTACTGTTGTAGTAGGCACCAGGCTAGAAAGTGGGAGACCCTGAGTTCTAGTCCTGCCTGAGGCACAAAGCCAGCTGGGTGACCTTGGGCCAGTCCCTCTCTCAGCCCTAGGAAGAAGGCGGCGGCAAGGGCCAACTACTTCTGAAAATGTTGCCTAGAAAGCTGCAGGGGCTTGTCACTGGGAGTCAAGACTGCCATGAAGGTCCAAAAAACAAAGAAAAAAAGGAACACCCATCGAAGGCATCATTGCAGTGTTTCTCAGCCTTGGCAACTTGAAGATGTGTGGACTTCAACTCCCAGGATTCCCCAGCCAGCCAATTCCCCATGCTGGCTGGGGAATTCTGGGAGTTGAAGTCCACACATCTTCAAGTTGCCAAGGCTGAGAAACACTGCATCAGAGGCTGCTGCTGTTTTCTGTGGCGTGTGGTGTGTGGGGGAAGCCAGAGAGGAAATTGTACAAATTGAAAAGCAGGGCACACGCAGGCACACAGACACATACACACACCCCAGCCATCTTGCCAGGGTGCTTTGGGTTTCGAACCAGCCATCATCAACGCAGGACCCTGGGTTTGCAATAAACTGCAAAACGGGGAAAAAAATTCTGGGAGTTGAAGTCCATACATCTTCAAGTTGCCAAGGTTGAGAAACACTGCTGTACACAGAGGTTTTCCTAGCCTTAACAGGCTTGAGACAGGGCTTCCAGGAGGTGGATCTAGCATCCCCTACACGTTATAGGATCTCCCACTCATAGTCTTGGCTCAAAGCACATGGTTTAGTGGCTTGTCTTTGTGCTTGGCCTTATTTGCCTTCCATATGTGCATCTGCAGCATGGCTTGCTGACAGCCAAGTTGGTTGAAGTGAAGCGGGGAGGTTAGGTTGCTAATCTAGGACAGCCTTCACCAACCTTGTGCCCACCAGAGTTGTTAGACCTCAACTTTCATCACCTCAACAATCGGAAAGTAGCCTGGAACAATGATTCTCAATGCCTTCCAAAGTTCTGACTATAAACACTGAAATGCAGTCTGACTATAAATTCTAAAAGGAGGTATGTGGATTAACTTCAATCCAAATCAACTTGGAAAAATCAAACTGACTCAATATTCCCAATCAATACAGAAAAAAAATCTTTTTCACATGCTCAAAAGCCTTTCTGCAGTCTCTGAATGATTCAGAGGCATCCAGGTCATTTTAGCTTTCCAATCTGATTTGGAAAGTCAATTCCATTCAGACGATTGATCACAGTGGGTTCAAATGAAATCCTCAATTTGAAACTTTGCATAGCCCTAAAATGCACTGGAGACAAAAGACCTGACCAGCTCTGGGTGGACCACAAGATGGAGGGGTGCTGCTCACAATTCTTCTGGCCCAGAAGGAAGAACTAAGGCCAGAGGCAGGAGAAATTTGGGCACTGTCGCTAAACTCCCTTCAGCCCAGTTCCAACTGGGTTAGGGGATGCTGACAACTGTAATCTGGCCTCTGGAAGGCAGAAAAACTTCTCTCCCCATTACAGGCATCCATTACATCTTTGAGTGTAGTGGTGTGTGACGGCAAAAGGTCTCAAAAATTTAGTACCTAACTAATTTCATAGGTGTGGTTAAAGGTACTCTTGACTGCATCTGCTTTCCTCCAATCTGGTGCCTTTCAGGTACGTTAAACCAAGAAAAAAAAAAACTTTGTCTGGATCAGGCCTTTGAGAAGCTCACAAGAAGGATGGCAGTGATCTTCTTTCATTTTTCTCCAACAGGTGGTAGCGAAAAGTATTTTGGCTGGGTTCACACATTGCACTGAGTCACGGTTTGCTTAGCTATAGCTTATTGAATAAGCCATAACTGGTTTCACACAACAGACTAAGCCAAAAATAAACAGCATAAACTTTTACCCCCCCCCCCTTGCCACGGGTACAAGACTAGCATCTCACCCTTATGACAATACCGACCAGTGCTGACCAAGAGCCTTTGGGAACTGGCAGCACGCAAAGAAACCAGCAAGCTGGCTGAGGAGGATCAGAACTGAAATCCAACACATGAGGTTGCCTTCTGTGCTTCAGAGAAGTAACCCAGAGATTGGGTTTCTACAACATACTAGATTAGGCTAAACCGTGGTTGGGTAGCTTGTAGTTCTAACACGTTGTAGCAACATAGTAAACCGCCCAGAGTCCCCCCCTTAGGAGGGAGATGGGTGGTGATAAAGTTTGATAAATAAACAAACCAACATAGAAACCAGATCTCTCCCCTTTTGAGAACAGGAGGCTCTGGTGAGTCACTCCTGCTGCTATTATTGCAAGGTTGGATTACTACAACGCATTCTACTTAGGTGGCCTTTGAAGACTACCTGGAAAGTTTAGCTGCTGTGGATGGTGATGGGTTACACCTGCGTTAGTGGCCAGTGGTTCTGGGTACAACTGAAGTGCTGCTGGTGACTTATGAAACCTTATAAAGCTTGGGTCCAGACTACCTGCAGGATCACCTTCCCTGAAAAGAACCTGCTCCACCTGGTGATGGCTTAGATTCCCTTCCCTTGGGATGTCAGAGGAGAGAGAGGCCTTTTCCATGGTAGCCCCATCACTAGAACACCTTCTGAAGTCCAGGTGCTCCCCTTACTTAGTCAAGGCGGCTGCTCCGGCATTGGGTTTTGGAGCCTAAGGCCCTTGACTTCTTGTGCTGCTTTGATGATGTCTTCTGTACTAATCGATTGCGTGTATGATCTTTCTGTCTGAGCCACCCAGAATTTGTGGAACTACCACGAGGGACAGAAATTCTGCAAAATCAACCAATCAACAAACAAGCAAACTGCAAGTTGATTTAGTTGTTTGGGCATAGCACATAATATGAATACCAGAGTTTAATTTTCTTTACCTGGGGTGAGGGTTTAACATATTGGATAACCCAGCAATTGTGGGACTGAATCAATGTGCAGCCCTGGTTGTACTACAGAGGTCTTTCAGTCTGAGCAGAAACAGACAAGAGCTTCTTTCAGGCTCCACAAACCAGACTTTGAAGTTCCAGAGGCCAACCCACGTGGGGATCAGGAGGCATAAAAATGCAGAGCCATGGAGCACTTAACCCTCCCATGAAAAATGATGGAGGCCCTCAGGCAGAAGCAGCAGAGTGACAGGGAGAACGGAGGGATCAGTTGTCATAGAGACTGTGACGGAGGATAGCCTTGTTCGGCTTAATTAACAGGGGGGAGCTGCAAAAGGTGCATGTTGGAGAGCAAGAGGCTTAGAAGTGGCATCAAAATGGATGCCAGTAGGCAGCAACAGGAGGAATGGCTGCCTTGATAATGTTCTAGGAAGACGCATAAGCCCCTTTTCCCAACTTTGCCTCTTAGATGACCAACACTGGATTTCAAACCTTCTGGATCTTAGGCAGGGCCAGGGCTTGGGAGGGAATGGTAGAATGGTTGCCACACTCAAGATGAATGAGCTGCATATAGAATACTGTCTCCCAACCTTGGCAGCTTTCAGATGTGTGGACTTTAACTCCCAGAATTCCCCAGCCAGCATGGCTGGCTGGGGAATTCTGGGAGTTGAAGTCCACACATCTGAAAGCTGCCAAGGTTGAGAAACACTGATACAGAAGTAGAGAGACCAGTAAAAGCATGGCCACAATGTGGTTCTGTCACCAGCCAATCTGCCTCACTCTGGTCAACAGAAGGTATGGATAAGGGAGCAGTGGTGGTGGGAAACTCATACAAGCTCAGTTCTCCTTACCATGCTAAACTGGTTTTCCCCAGGCTGGATGCCCTTAGCAGTGGTCATGCTGGCTGGGAGTTCTAGCTGTTCATTGATGTACCTGAAGGGCCCCTGGATTACAAAAAGGCTGTGTTGTTGTAATATGGCTTGCTTTTTTACTTCTCAGTGTGTGGTATGAAGCAAGTGGTAGTGGTTCCTAAACTCTGGCTTATAGCTTTGCATATTGCATAAACCCAGCCAACTGGGGTTAATTTAGCTGTAGTGAACCAGAACGTGGCTTAGTGCAATGTACGAACCCTGTCAAATACTGTTTTGCAGTTATCTCTCTCTAGCAGCCACAGTTAAAATGATGTGCTGAGACTGAACTCAGCAATCTGGCTTCTAGATTGGATCTTGAGATCAGTATTTATGGGCTCCTGCCAACTCCCATACCTTGGCAGGATGCCCAGAACGTTTGCTTTGAGCCTCCTGGTCCTGAACCTCTTGCTGCATGTTCACCTGTCCCCACTCAGCATGTGACCTGTGGTGACAGAAGCCTCTTCTGCTTGCTTTGAACTCTCCACCCAACCTAGGAAACTGTCTCATGGAGCTTCCATGATAAACCATGACTTGTATTATCCACAGCCACACACCTTGCATTACGCCATAACTCATAGTATACAAGTTACTGCAGCTTGGTTCACATAGCATGCTAAGTAACAAACAAACAAACCACATTATGGCTTACTACAGCCTTCCCTTAATCTGGGTGTTCTTTGGAAGGCACAAATTCTGCTTCCCTTATGGGCACATTCTTTACCTCTTTGAGCCAACAAAGCAGGTGGTGGCAACAACCTGGAGCCCTTCTGTGGGTTGGACTAAGCAAATAAGAACTTATCTTGATCAGGCCAAGGGTGCCAATAGCCATCTCTCGTCGTTCCTCACCCAGAGATAACAAAAGGCATTCTGGCTGGATTTGTACATTGCACTGAACCATGGCTTGCCTCTCCGTGGCTTATTGAATAGATCACCCTGGTGGTTTTACACCACATACTAAGCCATAAAACACAGTTTACAAACCTCAGTAGGTGGGTTGATATTAATAGGTTAAGCCAAATCCAAATAAAGCATGTCTTGCTTTAGCAGAATGCTTCTCCCTGGCTTTTGCTTCTGATACATGGCCATGATATGGCTGGGTTCACATGACATTCCAAGCCCAAACCCAGAGAAAGATGGCTTAGAATGCTGGATACCCCAGCAACTATGACTGCTTGTTTGTCTTGCACTGATTGGCAGCAGCTCTCCCGAGTTCCAGGCAGGAGTTTTTCAGCTCTCCCTGGAGATCCTTCTGGCCTGTTGTCTGTCCTGAGCCAAGAGGAGAAATCAAGCCAAAGGACAAACATGGCCAAGGGAGAAAAACTGCCTAAGAGACCTCTGATATTTTGGAGCATGCATGTGTAGCTCTGCATGTGTGGGATCACCATAACCATGACGTATGAATGATCAGCATGTAAAAAGAGTAACATATGGGTGGTGACTAAATTTGAGAAATAAATAAATAAAATAAAATAAAATAAACTCCCAACTTCCTAAATAGTACGGTAACATCGACCCCCCCCCCCCGGTCATGCAGAGAGGGCATGCTACGAACCCCGCCGGTAAGGGAATTCCACCTGGTGGGGTCCAGGAGACGGGCCTTCTCTGCAGTGGCACCAGCCCTCTGCCCCTGGAGGTGAGACAGGCCCCTTCGCTCCCGGGCTTCCGGAAGAACCTGAAAACCTGGTTCTGCCGCCTCGCTTGGGGTGGGGTGGGGGCACTAGTTCATCTTGGGGGTGGCTAGTATCATAGATCTCTCCCCAACAAACAAGATCTGCGCTGCTTAGATTTTAGATTTTATATCTATTTTATCTTTTTCCTGAGCTATTTATATTGTAATTTATATGTTTTAATTGTGATTTTATTGTAAACCGCCCAGAGTCTCCTTTTTGGGAGAGATGGGTGGTGATAGAAATTTGAAAAATAAACAAACAAACAAAGATGGCCCCCTTAGTCAGACCCAGTGGAGCTTTTTTGTGGCATAAGTGGAACATCCTCGGTTAAACACCTACAGGAAAGGGGAGGGGCAAAACTTTGCGGAGCCCACCCCCACGTACATGGTTGCCTTTGCAGCCCAACCGTGATTGCTTTCGAGATGTCTGGAGACTGTTATGGAAGCCTCGAGAGGAAAGGGGGCACCAGCCGTGGGCTGTGCAAGCTTCCAGTCTTTCTCAGGATCCTTCCTGTTAAGATTCTGAGGACCTCCAGGCTCCCATTAGGTATGCCAAGGCAGGAAAAGAGGGAATGAGCGACAAAGAGAAGGGTTCAAGACTATTGTGGCCCAGCCTTCTCTGATGTCAGGGACTCTTCCATGTCTTCCTCCTGCAGTCTGAACCGCAACGCCTCTCACCACTAACCGGCATGGCCAAAAGATAAGGACGATGGGAGCTGCAGGCCAAAGCATTTGAACAACCAGGCTGGGGTTGCAGCCAACTGATTTTAGGATTCATATGAACTGTCTGATGAATGTACTGTCCTCTCCAGAAGGCACAGCTTCAGAATGTGATTGAAGAAGGCAAATGGCTCATAGACTTGCCCAGGACAAAAGCTCCTGTTCAAAGCTATCAAGTATGCCAGGAAGAACTGGCCAGAATCCTCTCTGTGACTTGCTAATTCTGTTGCCTGAACAGATGATGCAAATTAAACGATGAACACGTTTGCTTATTTACTGCCATTAGAGACCATCTTATGCAAGATACCAAATCCCTTGCTCCGTGACCACTGGGAATCTGAGTCAGCGGCCTCCCCTCTGGCCTTTGAGACTTCAGTAGGCAATGATCAGCCCACATACTTCCCAGACAATCTTTGTAGCCTTGAGGGACCATGGTCTTTAAAAAAAAACTGGGGTGGGGGGTGGGGATTCTCCAGAAGCTGAATTCTGGGAAAAAGCAAGAGCCCATAAGCAGAAACATGCTTTGCATTCAGATAGTCCTTGGTTAAACCCTTCCCACCTCCACCCGGAATGGGCTGGAAAAGACCTTGCTGTTAGGAAGCTCTGCTAAACCTGCCCTGGCAGGATGAAGTGAGCTCGAGCGACAGCCTGGGCAAGTTGGCTTCCTTTGTGCCAATGCCTTTCCTTCTCTGGTTTTACTGGGGAATCTTGGTTAACCTGAAAGCTGACTGGGGCCAGGGAGGTGAAGCACACCTGAGATACAATAGCAAGGGCTGAATTCAGGAGCAAGGCACACATCTAACAAGCAGGGAGTGCCAGGTACATCTTGACTGTTAATCAAGAGCCTTTGCTGGAAAGGAAGAACAACGGTGCTAGCAGAGTGGCCCCCCAGGCCCCCTACTCCTGGTATGCTGGCTGGGAATTCTGGGAGCTGTAATCCCTGCATTTCTGGAAGGGCTGGCATAGGCAATCTTGGGCAAGGCAGACTGATAGATCTCCTTATTCAGGACAAGGCAGCTTCATGGATTCAGTAGGTTACTGTTACAAGGAGTTATTTATTTGATAATTCATTGCACTTCTATACTGCTTCTCACAATACAAAATCCCCACGCGGTTTATAGTAACATCCCTCCAGCATGAAAACACAGCAAAAACCACGAAAACCCGGATAAAATCAAAAATAGGATCAAACCAGCCCATTCATATATAAATATCAAGGGGAGACCTACAGAGAGTTTTTTTTTAAAAAGACGCCTAAAACACATCAACGCTGGGGCCTGGTGTACCCCCCAAAACGAAGTTCCCCTAGAGCCCAGATGCCACACAGCACTGACATTAAATAACACATGATTTCCCTGACGTTTGTCATCCTCCCTCTTTGCTTTTCATTTCAGAATGCTGTGTTTTTAATGCACAGCTGTTGGGGGTTTATTCCAGGGACAAGAGGCTATGCGTTAGCGCACCGCTGGCTGTCCTCACACCTTCGAGCATGCCAGACGACATCCGTCCTTCGTCCCTCAGAATGGGGGACTGCTCAGAATGGTCGTGCAACAGAGCTGGAGGGCCCCACCTTGGGACAACTGCATTAAAGAAGTACCCAGGCTGATCTATCTCCCTCCCTCCCTCCTTCCCGTGAATGGATTCAAATGAGCATTTAATGTGACTTTAATATGGCTGTTTCAGTATGCTAATCCATTATCGATTGATTGTTAAAAAAAGAGAAGCTCCTTCTCCGAAATGGAACAAGCCAGTGAGAAACAAACCTGGCATGCAATTAGTGCCAAATTATCCAGCCCCTGATGGCTTTGAGTACATCCTGATTAAAGCTGAAAAACACAGGAGGAAAGGGGGCAAAATCCAGACAGGCATCTGCACTCCAGGAAAAGGCCTTCTGATGGCAGGAGGGAGGGAGGGAGGGAGGGGGAGGAGGTGTGTGCACATGGTGGAACAACCTAATCAAGAGGATTAAAGGCACAGGTGCATACCTCGGCATAGTGCAGCCAGCGCGCGCGCACACACACACACTCACACACACAATGGAACAAGGACTGGGTCCGCAGGGTTGAGTGGAACAGGAATTCAGAGTGACTAGAAAAGAACAAAAGATGCTATACATTTGCTTGTGGGGTATAAATATATATGCATGATTTTTTTTCCTGCTTGAGCAAGCATGGGGGAACACAGGATTGGAATTAAGCATCCATCAGTCACATCCAGCATGGCCAACAGCCAGGGATGATGGTCACTCCACAGCAGCAGTATCTAGACAACCAGTTTCTCCACCCTTACAGAATGACCTTAGACCAAGGGGAGGTTCTGAAACAGGAGGAGGAGAATAGACCACTGGTGGTCCTCCAACCACCTCAGCCAGGATAGCTAATGAGGAAGGAAAACAGGAGTTGCCGTTCAGCAATGTCTGCGGGGCCATGCGTGACCCATCCCTGCAGCACAGAAATGCCTCCAGGACCCAGCGAATCAGAGGCGCATCCAGACAGGCATCGTTTAGCTCTACTGAAACTTTGTTCCTGGTTTTGATGTTACATCTGGAATTGCAACAGACCCTCCCCGTTTGTGTGGGTTTACACTGTGCTGTTCTGATGCGCACATTCCATCCAGTTCTTTCCAGACTATTTACTCTCACGATTTGTATACTGCCCAATACCCAAGGTTATTTCCAGGAAGTTTACAGTAAAAATGAAAAAACAAACAAACCCTAAATTAAAGAAGATTCAAGCAGGATGATTTTGGCTGGGTTCCCTTATTGCACTAAACAGATCATAACCAGCTGGGTTTATATTTAGTGCTCAGCCAAAGCCAAGCAAACCACAATGACTTAAAGTAACATGTGAAACCAGCTTAAAGCAAAACAAGGATACTTTGGGTAGAAGTACCTTGGAAGGTGGACACCCCAGGCAGTTATTTATTTTAATAATAATAATAATAATAATAATAATAATAATAATAATGCTCAAAGTACTGGACATCTACAAGTAAAATCCAAATCTATCATGAAAATATATCATGGCCAAACTGAATAAAAAAATCAGCTGAACATTTGTTTGCAATCATTTTTATGGTTATTTATTTCATTTGTCCAGTGGGACTGAAGTGTGTGTCAGTTAGGTCCCTAACCCCCCTAGAATCATTGAGCACATACCTCCAGGCCAAGGCTAGAAAGTTCACGGACTGCTTGTCCAACACTCAAGGCAGAGCACAAGTTTTACCAGCAGTACGAGAAAGTCATAAAACAGGGCAGCTGATAACAATCCACCCAACTTGGGCCAATTTTTTGGGTGGGAGGATATTTCAGTGGTGGAGCATCTTGTTTGCTTGCAGAAGATCCCAAGTTTAATGCCACAGCATCTTCAGGAAGGTCTGGAAAAGCTACTGTCTGAAACTTTGGAGAGCTGCTGGTGTTCAGAAGCTAAATTCGCGTAGCACGCTAAGCCAAGGTTTTGGTTTAACCGCACTTTCTTGAGTAAGCCTCAGATGATTGGCTTCCCACGTCCCATTAAGCTATAAGCCATTTGGTTTACAAATGACAGGGACTGGGTTCACACAACAGATTAAGCCAACACTAAACAAACTACGTGAAAACTCAGCACAATGTGTGAATCCAGCCGGTGTGCAGTTTGACTGAGGCAGCTTGCTGTTTCCCCCCCTCCTGCCCCTCCAGATAGTGGGTGCAAGCTGGCTAGAGAATCATGAGAGCTGGGAGGGCACCAGAAATGGAATAGCTGTCCCACAACGATCAATGGAAACAAAGTGTGGTTTGATCACTTGATGGGAAAATACACGACGACTGATACAAAAGTGGTATTAGTTCCCCGTGCAATTGATGCATAACTGAGTGAATGAGTTTGTCTTTAGAACAGGCAGGGTTTACTGGTTTTTGCAACAGCACAAGGTAAAAAGGAACATTTCAGTAATGAAGCGATGAGCACTGGCTGCATCAATCAATAAGTTCCTAGTTCCCCCCCCCCCTGCAACATCGGGGTATAAAGTGATTCATTGCAGTTTTGCTCAGAGGCTATGAGAGAATCTATCAACAAGCTTCTAGTCCTTCTAGCAGACATTACTGTAGACGAAGAACAAGTAGGGGATGGAAGTGGCAAACAGGAAAAGGCAAGACATCCCCCCTCCCCGTGGAATGGGAAAAGGTGCCACGGAAAGCAGCAAGGGGCGGAGTTACAAAAGTACTTACTGGGAGATGGTGGTGGTCTCCAAGATTGATTCACAGACTTGTAAAATCTTCTGGGCTCCCCAAAGAAATTAAGCAACAAAGTTTTTCTCTTTTTTTAAAAAAAAATTGCAAACCAACCAACCAACCAACCACTGGGAGGAAAAAAAATGAAAGAAATCTGCAGAAAAGGAGGGGAAAATAAGGGAGAGGAGGAGGAGGGGGGGAGGAGGAAGAGAATGCCAAATCTTCAGTCTTCCTTGATGGGTTTTCATTGGCGTTCACAGATCAGCCTGTCTTCCCTCCCCAACACCTTCCCCCCGCCCAAAAAAGCAAAAATAAATGTCCCCTTCCCTCTGGCTGTCCTTGGTTTCTGTCCGTCGCCTTCCAGAGTGTTTCTTGTCTGCATGCTGTGGGCGGGTGGTGGGAGGCATGCGGCCCCCGCTCTGCCACTCGACCTGGGAGGCTGCAAGTGTTTTTGATTGTCTTTTTGCTGGGCTGTAGGTTGAGAGCTCGCTTCCCGACAGTCTGCTTCAAAACTGCCCCCGTGCCGTTATCAAAGAAAGCAAGTTTATTGATTTTTCATAATATTTTCTTTTTCTCCTTTTCCTTCTTTCTTTGTTTTTAAAGAAGGGGGGGTGTTCACCTCTGTCTCCTTTCCCCTCCTTTCTTTCTTTCTTTTTCTCTTTTGTTTTGTTTTCTTAGAAAAAAATAAAAGCAAATGAACCAACCGAGAAACAAGCGAACAAACAAAAAGATCAGGATTTTTTTTTTGTTATGTGTGTGTGGTGTTGTTTTTTGTTTTTGACTTCCATTAAATACAGAACTTGAAAAGTGTTCCAGAGAAAGTGCTGCTAAAGTAGCTCTGAAAGAGAGATTGAGAGAGAGAAGGGGGAAAAAAAACGAGAAAGAAACATATATCAAAACACAGCCCACTCTTGGCAGGGCTCAAGTATTCATTTTGGCGCATGGAACCCAGGGGACCCACTGTCTTTTTGTCCAACAAATTCTTTCCCTGGAACCTACAATTTAGAGGCCTGTTAAAAAGCACCTACTAAATATTTCTGTTCTTATTTAGGCTACCCTCTTTTAGGGTAGAAGATGGCTTGTTGGCAGTTTGTGCCTGTGTTTTTTTTTTCCCTTGAACACTCATTGGCATTGCTTAATTTTAATCAAGGGATGGCTAAATTTTTACCCTTTGATTTATGTATCTATTTGCCCTTTGCCCCATTCCTCCAAGGAGCTCAAGGCTGCATATATATCCTTCCCTGTTTTATCCTCACAATTTCCCAGTGAGGTAGGCTAGCCTCAGTACCCAGGGACACACAATAAGCCTTGTGGCCAAGAATATCCCTGAACTCAGCTCTCCACGTTGTAAGTCTAACTAACACACTGGTTTTTTTTAATTATGTAGACATTTTTCTTTTTAAAAGATGTGTGCCTATGTGTGAATCCACAATTTAAAGGTGTTTTCCAGGCAGGAACATTAGAGGGGTATAGGGGAGCATCTCACCCAAAAAACTGGGCAGATCGTTGATTGCTGCCATCTTGACTTTTTTGAACATACCCTGTGGACACCCTTGGAGGGGAACATGTGGGTGTCTGCCTTCAAAAAACGATATTCTCCATTCTCTTCCAGCATGGCCATCATATATGGCAGGAGTGATGAACTTGTAACCTCCCAGATGTTGCTGAAGAACAACTCTCAGTCATCCCAGGCAGAAGTGAGAGGTCTTGGGAACTGTAGTTCAGCAACATCTAGAAGTGACCAGGTCCTTCATCTCTGCTGCAAGGCAAAATGGTGACATGAAGACATCACAGTTTCTCTGCAACCAGCCACTGAACTGGAGGGCAGCCAGCAAAATACACCAAACAATCATGTAGAATTGTACTTTTAAATTATTATTATTATTATTATTATTACAGTAGAGTATTGATGGAGAGAAAAGAAAAGAACTGAGATACTACTTCTGGAAGCTTCCATAGAATGATCAGTTTCAGATAACTTGTGTATTTTAAAGGTCATGCCTAAACTGAGATATATCTAAGGAGATGGTATAGCTATTTCTAGGCCAGTATTTCTCATCCCCCTCAACTTTAAGATGCATGGACTTCAACTCCCAGAATTTCCCAGCCAGCATGGCTGGCTGGGGAATTCTAGGAATTGAAGTCCACACAACTTAAATTTGCTAGGGTTAAGAAACATTGCTCTAGGCTGTAGGAGGGGCATCATCTTTTCTTCTGCATATCCTCTCCCAATTAAAAATCACAAAGGAAAATTAAAAAGGCAAAGGGAACACTCAGATCAGATCTTACCACGTTGTTTTAATCCTGCAGTGTTGGTGAACCATCACCCCACCCATGAAACGTGCTCACCACCAACTCAGTGCGTAATGAATGCTTCAGTGTCTTATTTGCTAGCGTTCCAGGTTGTAGTCCTTTGGATTAATTTTTTTCAGCATCACAATTCTAGTTCTTGGGGAAAAAAGGACATGGCCCTTCAAAGTGGGGAATGGCCTCTAACGGTCCATGTGTATATTTTGCATGCTCGTACTGGGTATCTGCATTTCAGTTTAATATCCTGCCTTCCTACACACAGGGACAGCAGCTCGCTGGCCAGTCCTGAACAAAATAGGAAACAGAACTGTTCACAGAACTCAAAAGGCCTGGCTGAAGGGGAAAGTCTTGATCTGAAGATGGAAAAGAGGGAAAGATAAGTGCATCTCCCAAGGGAACCTATTCCAGAACTTGGGAGTGACAGAGGGCCCATGAGATTTGGAAGTGAAACCCTTTGCTTCTCACTCTGAGTGTTTGGAATGTCAGATAGGTGTATCCTGTTATTTCAGAGCTCCCGAACTAGCTTTCAGGAGCCTCTGGGGTAATCTATCCAACACTAAATATTTGTTTTATTTTTTCCCCAATTCCTATCCTGCCTTTCTGCATATAACCCTTTAGGTGGCTAATAAAAGTAGTAACAATACAGAAATACAATAGAGCAAATAGCCTGTTTACAGCCAGCTTTCCTCACTAATCTCAACCCAAATGCTTAGTTAACAGATGGAACATCTGAATTTGAAGAGCTGGATGGAGGGCATCCAAATAGGAGCTGCACATTTATAACCTCTTTCCCTGGTGGGTCTTCCTAGTAGTAGCTGGAGCTTATTTCTAAGCAGAAAAGAGGCCACTAGGACGAGATAGGCATATGAAGGGTGAGGATCACACACAGGGTTTAGATTTACCACATTTATCTTCCCACTCCTCCCACCCCCCAATTTTAGGGGTGTGTTTAAATTATAGCAAAACATAGCTCCCACTGGTAAGGTTCACACCATGCTAAGTAGTACCATGGTTTATAAACCACAAAGCCTGGGTTTATGCAAAACACTAAACCCCAAACACAGAAGTAGGTTCTGTTTTAGGACAACATATGAACCCAGTAATTGCTTTTACTCCAGAATAAATATATCCTTCATGTAATTTTGGAAGGGTGTTTCTCTGGAAAGGTGTACCAGGGACATCTGTTGATTGTAGCTATCTGAAGATCCTTTACTGACTGTATTTGCATGACATGCTTACCCATGATTAACTTGACCATGGTTTATGGAATGAATCCGCTTTTCTACATTTGCACAATACACTGAAGCATAAACTAGCCACAGACTGCGTTTGCACGACATGGTGAGCTAAAATGTGGGGTGGAAGGCTTGTGATTCAGGGTGTTATGTGAACATGAGCATTACATGAGCGATCTTTGGAAAGAATATTGCTAAACTGGGTGGACTGTTTGTGGCCACATCTAAAGTGGTTATTAGTTAATAGAACACTCCCTTTCTTAAGCCTTGCAAAAAGAGGCAGATTACAAGTCAGCATAAATCAAGGGTATCATGGCATCCTCAAATGCCTCACTGGAATCTTCCAGGATTCCTGCTCCACCTAACTTTATTGCTTTTAAAGATGCTTTCAATTTAAAAAATAAAAATAAAAGCTGGCATGATACAAAGCAAAGCACCAGTCTAGTCTCCATTTACAGGAATGCCTCTGGACTCCACACTAAGGCCCATAGAGCTACAGCCCAGAGATTGGTCTGGAAACGTGCCCATCTACCACTAAGACAAAAGATAAAACTCAGCTGGGGCAGAGGGAGGGGGAGAAGATGAGCGGAGTGGTGGGGAGCTAGGGAACAGCTGCCCACTGTGACCGTCTTTTAATGAATGCCAAGTCCCTGGTCTCGGCGGCTATTTGTGTGAGTGCTCATCACCTGCTTCCAGAACTCCAAATATGCCTGCTGGATCAACACGTTGACCTGGATTGGCTTAGCCCAAACCTCTGCCCGCAGTGGGAACATGCCTATCAGCGTCATCCTAAGATCAAATTCCAACCGAACAGCCATTAGCAAGTTGGCATCCGAGTTTGTCCACTGTTAAAAAAGACCCTTTTAAATACAACCCACCATGGAACCTGTTTATTTCTTTTTCTCCCAACTGTGCCAAGATCCTGTTTGCTAGTCCCATCGGGGTGATGATGAGCGGAAAGCCCAAGCCCACTCTGTCCCCACACCTTCTCCAAGCGCACCCCCTCCCCTCCGAGCTCTTCCTCAGCACCTACCCTGAAACAAAACCTCGTGTCTGGTTGGCACTTCAGATGACACTACAAGGAGGTGACTGTGAATGTGTCCTCGGGATGCTGCTCTAGCATGGGACCCAGAAACCCGCTCTTCTGGGCTGCAGCCATGATTGGGTGCCCTTGGGGTGCAAAGCTGGGGTACCTATAGTTGTCCTGCAGCGGCAGCATAGAGTCTCTTGGGACCGGGGAGATACTCAAGTCGTTCATCAGGGGGCAAATGTAGGCTCCTCGGTGGTGAGCCCTTGCCATGTCCATGGGCTCCTTCTCGCTCTTAGAAGGGTTGCTGCTGGGGGGGCTGGTCAAGTGGGGGTTGAGGCAAGAGGCCTCTGGGCTCCTCCCCATGAAGTCTACCAGCATGCCCACCCCAGCTTTGTTGTCATAGGGAGGGCTGCGGGTGCTGGCAGTGTGGGAATACCAATAGCTGGGGTTTTTACAGCTGGGAGAATCATAGTGTGGCTGAGACATTGAGAGGTCCCGGCAGGTCATGTGGGGGGCTGAGTGGGGCAAGCCGCCCACCCCTGGCATGCCGTGTTTGAGCGAGTCGCAGGCCGGGAGCTTCCTGATGTCGCTGGGCCGCAAGTCCTCTTTAAAGGCCAGGGTTGGGGAGCAGTTGGGTGAGAAAGCTTTCTGCAAGCTGGCCTCAAACACAGTCTGCTGAGGGGGCGGGGCAGCCAGCTGGTGGGGCAGGGCAGGGAAATGCTTGTTCTCCAGGTCTGTCTGCCCCAGGCTGGGGGAGTCACTCTGGAACCCTTGCCCAAAGGTGCCATCCGAAGGGGTGGAGGGATTCATGGAGTAGGGCCCGGTGTAGTCGCAAGGATCTCGTTCACCGAGCCCAAAGCTCCGGGACTGCGAAGGCAGCGGGGACATACTGCTGTCCCCACTGTAGTAGTCCAGCCCCAGATCAGTGCTGTCTTGAAACAGCGGGTTCACTGGCTGGGATTTGGTGGGGAACTTAGCTTTGCCCGTGCCTCTTTCCTTTTTGGAGGCACAGGCACCCCGGGAGCCCCGTGGCTGCCGAGCACCAGTCCCCCTTTTGGAGGGATAGCCCCCTGTGGAAAAACTGAGATGGGCAGCATCAAATATGTCCACTTTCTTTCGCCTGCCACGTCCTGGCTTGGTGCTGCTTTGGAATAAAACGCTCTGGTTCCAGTTATAACCTGGGGCTGAAGATGACTCGTTCCAGTCCATCATCAACTTCTCCAAGCTGGAGAGGCTGGACTGCCCCTCACTAGACGAAGCCTCACTGTTGGCCCTTCGGTAGCCTGCTGGCTGGTTGAACTGGGTACTGTCTGAGGAGGATTCAGAGAAGGTCTCCGAGACTGTCTGTTGCTTGGCCTTCTGGGGTGTGTAGTTGGAGATGTCTAGAATGACGTTGGGTTCATTGATGTGGCAGTCAAAGCCCGGGTTGTAGAGTTGACTGAAGGTCTCCGAGTTCCAGTCCAAGTTGCTGTAGCCTTGCCGGAAAGCCCACTGAGAGGCACTAGGAAACTGCCTACAGTTCTCCGGTGAAGGCTGGAAGGAGATGGAACTCTTAGGGACCATGTAACCCCCTGGGGACACAGTGCTTGCCCGGCTGTCACACCTCATGGGCGTGTGAGAGGAGCTGGAGAACTGACTGGGATCTGAGCTGTTGAAGAAAGAGGGCTTGCTCAAGGGCATGCTGGACCCTGAAGTCTGCTGGGTATAGCTGGCACTGTGGGCACTGCTTGGGGAGGAGGGCAGGCTGTTGCCACTGCCATAGGTGAAGCTGCAGTCCTTGTTGTTGGGACAGTCTTGTGTGGTGTGGTAGGGCTTCCCTTGCTGAAACAAGCTGGCAGGAGTCACAGTTTGTCCTCCAGTACTACCATAGTTGCCATATTGTGCATAGCTGGAGGCGGTGGTAGTGTGAGTAGTGGGAGACCTGGAGACCGCCGAGAGAGGTGCCAGCTTCTGGAATGCATCTGGGTCACGGCACTCAGAAGCAGCCTGAGACAGGGTGTAGCCTGTTGCTCTGTTGGGAGGGAACGATTGCCGGCTGACTGTGTGGAAGGGCACCTCACTAGTGGCGGTTGTGGTGGTGGAAGAGGGTGTGGCTTTCCCACCCCGGCTTGGGTAGGATGCCATGCCTCTCTGGGTCGCGATAGCATTGGGAGGGGCTGTGTATGTGGTTGAAGATTTTCGTGATGCAGAGCGAGAATTGGAGAGGGCGAAGTCCAGCAGGTCAGAGGAGTCATCTGAATCCAATAGGGAGCGGAAATAGCCTGTGAAAAGGCTCTGCCTTTCCTGGCTTAGTTCAGACTGGGATGATGGATTGCTCCCCCCATAAAAACCAGTTCGGTTTGAAGAACCTGACTCCACTGTTGAAGAGTGGAAGGTCCGGGAGTCGGTGCCTTGGTAGCTGCAGTTCCTGTTGGCTTGACTGGAAAGGTGTCCTTGGTGGGACATCCAAAGACTTTCTTTTTCTCCACACCATTCTGAGGACCCATCACTGAAATTCTGGCCAGGGTTCTGCTCAGGAAACAAAACCCCATTTTTGCGAGATCGCCTCTTTCTTTTGGGCTTCTCCATGGGGTCTGGCTCCGGACGGCCTCTTTTCCGTGGATGAGTGGGGTCGGCGTGCATGGCTGTCCCCAGAACCCCTTTTTTCTTTTTACCAATGCCTTCAAAGAAATCACTAAAGGAGCAGCGGGAGGAACGGGCTGAATGGCTCCCTCCACGCCCAAACCCACCTCCTTTGCCGCCTCGCCTGCGGAAGCCTTGAACTCGGTGCAAAAAGTGGGAGATACTTTGAGTGTCAGGAGCCTGGTGGATGGAGTCTGGCTCAGTCGGGGTCCAGCAGCGGGGTGGGGAGCAACGAGCCGAGCACTGGCTCTGGCGGTTGAGAAAGGCGAGCTTTGCCAGGACGTCTGAATAGTCGGCTTTGCTGTCGTTGGTGTCCGCAACGTAAGAGGGCTGTGGTGATGCCAACTTCTGCTTCCTCCTCCTCCGCTTTTTCACTTCTGGTGCGGGCTCCTTAGGTTTGCAGGGCCCAAGCATCAGGTTTTTGGGGGGCCTCCCCCGCTTGCGCTTTAGGATGATCGGCATTTCTCCTGGAGGAAAAACCACTACCACGTTCCGGCCATTGTTTTTCATCTTCAGCAGGGGAGTGGGTTCTACAGAGGGGCAGGCTGTGATCTCTTTGCCCTCTAGGTTCAAGTTGCTATTGAGAGAGGACACTTTGTATGTAGTCTTATTCCTCCTCCCAAGAGAGACCGGAATCTTGGCCATCTTCACCACCATCCGACGTATGCCACGGCATTTAGGCTTTGGGGGATTCAGGATGGCAGCAGCTTTCCGGCCATCTTCAGGCTCCAAAGCGGAAACAATGGGATCTGCTACTTCATCTATTGCAACGGTAGTCACTTGCATCCTGGGTTCTTCTGGCTGTGCCACGACCATCTCCACTGGTGCAGCCATGGGGAGGACTTTGGTGTCAGTGACAATCTCTGCTCGCTGCCCTCGGCCTCCCCTCCTCCGACGACAGAGGATCTTTGGTTTATCTGTTCTACGTAGAGCGTATTTCCTGTGATCATCCCTTCCCCGCCCAGCGCCTCGCCTTATCACTCCTCTTAAGGAGCAGCCTCCAAGGCGGGCTCCAGGTTGTAGTGAGAGTGCTCCTGAAGACTCCTCTGTCCCCAGATGGGGCTGGGAGTCCAGCAACTTGGGCAAAGGGGCTAGCAGCTGAGCCTCTGGATCCAGAAGCTGGGGCTGGGAGTCAAGCAGTTGGTGGTCCAGTGTCCCTAAAGACTGGAGCCCTAGAGGCTCAGAAAGGGGTTCTAGGGACTGGAGTGACAGTGACTCAGAAAGCGGTTCCAAAGACTGAAGCTCCAGAGGCTCTAGAGTCTGCAGCCCCAGTGGGACAGGCAAGGGATCCACTGTCTGCAGGGCCAATGGTTCTGGAGGAGGCTCTAGAGACTTAGAATCGACCAGCTGGGGCTGGTGTTCTAGAGACTGTGAGCCAATTAACTGAGACCTTGACTCTGCCCCTTGGCTTTGTAGCAGCTGTCGGTGGCTTTCTGGATGCTGATGATCTAATAACTGAGGCCCCGGGCAGGCCAGAGAAGCCAGTTCATTCAGGATATCTGTATTGGCTAGTTCAGGATAATCGGTAGTCTCAGACTCTGAGCTGCTAGCTTCATCAAGACTACTGGGAACCTTCAGAATAGGACTACTCTGGCTGATTTGGTCCTGGGCACCTTGAGTGTCCCCCTCTGTTTCTCCCACATAATGGCGAGGTTGGGTCTGTTTGAGGAGCTCAGCTTTGGCGCTGCTTTGCATGGCCAGCTCCTCAGGACTGCGGATGCTGTTGGCCAGCACGGGGGAGGAGTAGAAGCTATAATGAAGACCTTGTCCCTGGCCTTCCTCTCTAAGCGGCAGGTGGCTGTCAAATTGCAAGCCACTGCAGTCTAGGTGAACACCACAGCTCTTCAGGTCCTGGGAGAGTCGGTCAATATCCTTCATGATGTCTATGAGCTGCACCACAGGGTAGAGGTTGATTCTGCCGTTGCCACACTTGCTTTTCAACAGTGAGATGATGCTATCAATGTTACACCTCCCTGAGGCTAATGTGGCATTGGAGAAGGTTTTGGCAGCTCTGTCCTGCGTGGTGGTTTCCTCCAAGTCTTGGACGTCAGCAGGGCAGGCAGGAACACTGACTGACAGCAAGTCCTCGGACTTGCTGCTGCTCTGGGTATGGAGGCTTTTGTACCGCTCAGCTATCTCTGAATGATGTAAGGAGCTAGTTTTGTGCTCCTGACCTAACCCAGTGCAAGAACCTTCTGGGAAGCTGTGCATGCTATACGTCAAGGCTTTCTCTGCCAGGCACACTGATGACTTTTGACCAGGATGTCCTGACTGGTAGAACTTTGGCTCTTGGGTGTAGTCAGAAGAGGAAGTGCTGCGCAGAGCACCTCCTGTTGACAGTACTGGTGACCCTTGGGATTTCAGGCGCTTCCTCAACTCATCTTCGCTAGCATGCCTCTTGGCGGAACAATTGCTTGGATGGACATCTGTAAATGGGGTGCCTGGGCCTGGAACAGGAAGAGAGAACATCTTAAGCTCCTTTGCAGTGGCTCTGGGGTTGCCACCAAGACTGAAATACCCATTTTCTATTCCCCTCTTTTCCTTGTGAAATGAAGAAGTGGTTAACCTATGTTGCAAGGTCACCCCGTGGGACATTTCTCCAGCTCTTCTCTACACATCTGGGTGTTGCTACTGGGGGTGGAAAAAACATCAGGGGATAACACTACAAGCTGGGGCAAGTATTCCTATATATTATAAAATAATGCGATATATTGCCAAAAATTGCAGCCTATTTTGCATTCTCCTGTACTAATTAATATGTAGACCTTCCAAATTGGAGTACCATTTTTGGCAGCTTTCCCACATCTTGCCACCAGTCTACTTTCACTGCATATCTTAAAGACTGGAAATAGGTTTTTATAATGTGCTTTATGTGGCTATCATTTGGCTGATCTGCCCAGGCTAGAGGAGATGCTGCAAAAAAGGAGTAGGTGCAACTTCCAAGGATTCTTCTCCTTCAGCAATGAAGGGGGAGGGCAGGCTGTTTACCCTATCTCTCCTATAACCACAGAAAATGAAGACAGTTGGAATTGTTGGTGGCCACATGGGATAAGACTTTCAAATACTGTTATTCCCACATCTTGAGAGAGCTGTGTAGAAATCATGGATGAAACCATCCATGCACACACTTCCACCAAGCCCATGCCGTTGTTTTCACTGCTAGAAAGGGGGTGAACATTGCCCTGATCAAAATATCTAACATACAAATATTCTGCTCCTTTTAAAAACTTGTAGGTTGGTCTTGGTCCCTGGTCTAAAAAATTAGGAGACCCTCTACTGTTATCTGCACACTAGATTCACTGATTTCTCAGCTCCACAGAAGCTGGATCTTGTAAGCTGAAAGCTCCATCCCCTTCCAGGATGTGATTATGTGCAATGTGGGTTATGCAAGTAGAATTATATAACAGAGAAATTTTCCCAACATGATGACTTCCGAGCTCTCACCTACAACACCCATCATCCCTCACTTCTGACCACAGTGCCTGGGAACGATGGGAGTTGGAGTGTGATACCTAGGGAGTGCCAAACTGGGGGAAATTAAGAGGTAAGGAAGGAAAGAAGGGAGTGAGACAATGATCTAATCATGGCCTTGTATTAGTCAAAATATGCCTCAAGTGCTTTACGGCTTACATTTAAGTTCCTGTGTGCCCTTTAGCATTACCAAGGAGAAGTGGCCTTGTCACAAAGTGAAGTGACGCATATTACGGATGTCTTGAATGGTGACAAAGTGGGAGGCGGGGAGATCTAATGGCCATGAAGAGCAGAGTTTACCAGGAAGTTCTCTTGTGTGAACCCCACAGAAATAAGTGCAAGAGCTCTTCCCTGCAGTGATCTCATTTCTAGCAAAGATGAGCTTCCTGGTGGATAATGTCCACGATAAATCAGCAGAACAGTGATATTTGGGATTGACATTCCAGGCACCATGACCCAATATGCTGGCATCATGTTCTATCTCCATGAGGCGGACATGGGGTAGGCCTGATAATATGTTTGTTCTCCTTCAGGCTAGTAAGTAGGCACTGTATCAAAAGATCTGAACCTCAGCCCATGGAGGATCACTGCTCTGCTGATATATGAGAGAAGAAGAGAAGGATAGGGGTGTGGAAGCATCTTGCTGTGATGGGGATCCCAACAGAAGGGAATGGTGCCCCTCTTATAGGGGTTCCCTGAGCATGGAGAACACTTGGAAAACTGGTTGCAGCTGTATATCTTCATTCATGAGAACCAGAAAGCTTCTAATGTTCCCCATTTGTACTGTAGCTCATCAGAGATTCCTGCTCCCCTCTTTAGATCAGGGAAGATCATGTTGGATCCAAGTACTGGGAGGTCCAGAAACATCCCTGCAATGTGGGGAATACAAGGTCATTGGTGCAAGATCAAAAGGGCACATGATGTCTTTACTCAAGAATTGGGGTCACAAATGAGTTCCAAGATCTTCCTATGATTACATATTCATACATCCCAAAGCATTCCAAAGGTAACTGGATGTTATTTGAGACAACATCAACCACATAATACTACATTTCCCCCAGATGCAAGGAAGTAAATGTGGTAAACATAGGTTGTGCTGCACACATAATCCTGGGGAAACCCAAGTGTGACAAGCTGCTTGCACCAAAGAGCCCTGAAGCTACCTCCATACTTGTTTGTTCCACTGCTATCTCCTGGGGTTGGGAGGAACAAAAAGTCCACATTTCACAACTCACCTTCTGTTTTGCTGCTCCTGCTGTTACACTTGAATTCTCTGTGGAGAAGAAGGGGAAAAAAATCATCAACCAGAGTTTAGCCTGGCTTGGTCTAGTCAATTTACTAATCTCACTGCATGTGAAAGGATCCCAGAGCCCAACGGAAGGCTATACCAATGACACCTTTGTTTTGTTCTGCTGCAGAGCAGGGGTGGCACAAATCAGGGTCTACCTCTATTTTAAGCCAAGACTCTTGCCTCAACAATAGGGCCAGAAACATGGCTAGATCTAGAGAATATATTATCTTGCTTAGCATCCCCAGATCAGCTGCAGATGACCAACAGGCAACAAGCTAGTAGAACAGTGTTTCTCAAGGATGGCTGGGGAATTCAGGGAGTTGAAGTCCACACATCTTAAACTTGCTGAGGTTGAGAAACACTGCAGTAAAAGGTATTATTCTCTGGCTCAAGCAAAAATAGCTTTGCCGAACCTGGGGCTTCATGTTGCTGGCTAATCACAAGAGCACGCCAGCATTCCTTTCCGTGCAGGAAGAAATCCAGGAGAGCTCAGAAAGTCCCAGCCTAAGATTATGAGGTTCCTCGTTTAAGGATTTGAGGTTGCTATAACAATTGTTTCTTTTTTTTTCCCCAAGCAGGGAGCTTTGGTGCACTAGACTCCCCGGTATCACAGTTTATTCCTAAACTACATTTGCCTCTTTTTTCTCTTTCTCACTTGCCCCCTAATTCTACCTCCCCTACCATTTCTACCCTGGAAGAGCAGCTAGAAACCTCACAACCCACTGTGAGATGCCAAGTCCTCCATTAGATCTGCTGTACTTGTTTGTCCTCCATTTGAAGTGAGAGAGAGCAGGGATCCAGAGACAGGCGGACACTGACCACACTGGCTCAGAATTCAGCAGAAGCACTGAAACAAGGTGGTCAACAGTTCAGCAACTTGGCAGAATTTAAGTTCTCAAGAACATTCTGTCAGCCTTACCCATCCTGGCAACTTCCATATGGGTTAGACTACAACTCTCAACATACCTGGGCACACCAGCTAGGTCTTATGACAATTGCACCCATCTGAAAGGTGGGGCAGGCTGCTATATAATAATGATAGGCTCATTCTCTTGGTTTCTAGGTATAGCACCCCCACAAGAGAGATAATCCATGGTGGTAAGAGCGGAGGAGGCGATCCCAAAGGTTGATGACATTATTTTTTAAAAATTAAGGGTGAGGAAAACTGCCTAAATAGCCCAGTGGTGCTGATCAATGGTTTTGAGGATATATGGAACATTAGGAGAATAGAATAGGAATGGCTATCTGCCTGATGCTACAAAACTGGAGCATTTCACTCTAAATATGTGGTAGCAGCCTCCACTTGAGATTTTGATTATTGTCCCACCTGGGAAGAATGCCCTGACTGCTGTCTTCTGTGCCTTTTTGCACTCTCACACAACAGAGTCTTCAAAAACTCATGTATTTTAATAGAATCCATCATTAAGGTACCCAGCCCTGACACTGCTTTGAACATCTTCATTCCTCACCAAAAACACCAGGCGGGCCAAAACAGATGTGATGCGGGAAACCAGATTTATTGTTGATTTTTAAAACATCTAAAGCAAGTGCAGAATACTCTGATTTCAACTGGGACAACAGTGCTGGGAAAGAGTTTTTTTTTTCCCTAAAGAACCCCACCCACCACTGCTGCTGTTTTTCCAGTCTAAAAATCTGCTGTTTTTTCTTTTTTGCAAGACAGACAGACAGACAGACAGACAGACAGACAGACAGACAGAAGCATGATACAGATACCTATTTTTTTTCAGCTGCAAAATGAAAAGCAGCTTTGTGGGGGTAGGAGTAGAGGTGTTAAATGGAGAAAACAGCAGGGGGAAAATGCTAAACACCCGCATCTCCTGGGACTCTTTAAAGATGGTGGGAGGTTTGATCACAGCCTGTTTGGAGTTTGAGAGTCACAGGGAATAAAATCCTTTTAAAATCCAACTGCCATGAAGATCCTGAATAAAATTTATTCTCCCAAATAAATTCCCCTCCCCTCCGCATTGATTTCAGCAACTTTGCCAGCTTACTCAGAAGTTAGCCATATAGGCTACACCCTAGCACAGTGTTTCTCAACCTTGGCCACTTGCAGAAACGTGGACTTCAACCCCCAGAATTCCCTAGCCAGCATCCCCTGCCCTGCTGACATCCAAGACTTGGAGGAAACCACCACGCAGGACAGAGCTGCCAAAACCTTCTCCAATGCCACATTAGCCTCAGGGAGGTGTAACATTGATAGCATCATCTCACTGTTGAAAAGCAAGTGTGGCAACGGCAGAATCAACCTCTACCCTGTGGTGCAGCTCATAGACATCATGAAGGATATTGACCGACTCTCCCAGGACCTGAAGAGCTGTGGTGTTCACCTAGACTGCAGTGGCTTGCAATTTGACAGCCACCTGCCGCTTAGAGAGGAAGGCCAGGGACAAGGTCTTCATTATAGCTTCTACTCCTCCCCCGTGCTGGCCCAACAGCATCCGCAGTCCTGAGGAGCTGGCCATGCAAAGCAGCGCCAAAGCTGAGCTCCTCAAACAGACCCAACCTCACCATTATGTGGGAGAAACAGAGTGGGACACTCAAGGTGCTCAGGACCATGGCTGGCTGGGGAATTCTGGGAGTTGAAGTCCACACATCTTCAAGTTGCCAAGGTTGAGAAACCCTGCCCTAGCAAATGCACTGCATTGTTATGTAGACCAAGGCGCTTCACATCATTCTGCTTGGATTTATACTTGGATGGCTTAAGACCAGGAAAGGGAGATAAACGCAAGGATGTCACTGCAACCTAACAGAAATGCTGTCTTGCGCTAGTAAGCAACAATTCAACTGGTGTAGCTTTTATCTCATGGAGAAGCAGTCATGGGAAAAAAGAAAATGGTTCTGTCTGCTATTTATCTATCGAAAGCATAGAAATTCTTGGGGGGTACAAATTGATAAAATGGGGACCCCATTTTCTATTTCAATGCATGTCTATGGAGTAAGGAAACAACAAGCTGTGATCAAATGAAATCAGGGAATGGTGGGTGTCCCAGAGCAATGAGAAGTCTTGCCTCCAATGTGCCAGTCACCTTTGGCGGAAGGTTTTAGGAGCCTGTCTCCACTAGGTGTCTCTGATGAGCTACAGAATTCCTTCCAGGTCTGCGAAATGGTTAAAAGCCCTCCCAAAGTTATTCCTACTCTCTTGCTTAAACTTTCTGACCTGGCTGTTCTATTACTCTGGTTCGACCAAAAGGGGGGGGGAAAAAAAAAGGCAACCTTTGTGCATTTGCCTTTTGTGTGTACGTGTGCATGCGCGCAACAGCCGAAGGGCAGCCTGCTGAAACCTGGCTGAGAAAGCATGCACCTGGCACCAAGGTTTTAAAAATGGATCAGTTACACCGGTCTGCACCTCCCCTCGCCTGGGGTCTAGAAGGAAGAAAGGAAGGACAGATGGGGAGCCACTGAGAGAAAGAATGGAAGTTCTTTGTTTGCAATTTTCTTCTTGGCAGAGAGAAGTGGGGTGGGGGGTGGGGAAATACTCCATTTGGGCCAAGACCTGAAGGTTTTGCTTCAGACTTAACACACAGACGGTTCCTGCATCCTCCTGAAGCTTTTTTTTCCCTGTTAAGAAAGTCCCTTTTCTCTGTCTGCTCAAAGAAGATTATGGTGACCAAACTGTTCTAGATAGCAGTCCTTTTTTTGGTGCCTTTGAGTCAGCGTTGACTCCTGGCAACTGCCTGGGTAAGTCCGTGCAAGATTTTTTGGCAAGGTTTCAGAAGTGGGTTGCCATATCCGGCTTCCCAGGGCTTAGAGAGAGAGAGGGACTGGCCCAAGGTCACCCTGCTGGCTTCGGGTCTATGGAACTCAGGGTCCCCCGGTTCCAGCCTGATGCCTTAACCGCTACACCGAACTGGGTCTCACAGCAGACCAAAATGGGGAACACCAAGAATAGCAGAGTAGGTCACCAGCTCAGGCAGACCCCAAATAATGATTCTTTTTTAAGACTGGGCTCTCACTGAAGCCCTCAGCCCCAGATAATTTGGGGCTGCTGAAGGAGGCTTGCATGACAAGAAGGCTCCTTAATATAAAAACATGTTCTGCTGGTCAACACCGAGCACGCCAGGAAGACTTCTGCTTCTCACCTCTTAGAGGTTGCTCTGTATGGAGCACTTTCGGTCATGCCAACCCCCACTTGTAGACATTGTAGTAGGACAGCCATGTTAGTTCACGGTAGCAAGAAAACAGGAGGCGTCTGGTAGCACCTTTTCCAATTAAAAAAAACTTATTATTTATTAAAAACAAAAGCCCATGAAAGCTTCTGCCTATTAATAAAAGATGTTAGTTGGAAAAGATACTCCCAGACTCCTGATTTTTTTTTTAATCTCTACTTGGTGCCTGAAATGGTATGACCTAGAAAAGGTGACAGGTTCCATAGAAATGGGATCCAAATGTGAAGTGGATCTCCTAACAGGCAAGGAAACAAGAGCTAAATTAGATCCTTGTACACCTAAGTGACTATTTCTTCCCCCATTCTTTAATAATTTAGCCTCGGTGACCATAATAAAATTAATATAAAAATCTAGCATTAGCCACACCCACAGTATGGTCCCTGTCTGATCAACTGAGGGAATGCAAGAGGCAGCGGATCGAGGATTATCTGTCTGTCTGTCTATCATCCACCCATCCATCCATCCATCCATCATCTGTCTGTCTGTCTAGTTTATAAACTGCTTTGATTGCTACTGGCTTTGAAGAACAAACCTCTGTAAGTAAGGTTGTAACATCAACAAACAAACAATAACATCCAACAATCAGAAGTCTCACTTCTACACCCAGGAACACAAAACTCAATTAAAAGTGAACACCACACGCTGTAAGAAAGAACAAGGTTACAGCACATATATCCCCAAGCCTTGCTAGGACAGCCAGGTTTTGATAGAATTTCTGAAACTCAGCTGTAAGGTTAGGGACCTTACAGATCTTGGGGCGGATGCAATTCCAGAGAAAGGGGGCAGCGGCTGAAAGGACCTGCCTTAAAGGTTTTTAAGGTCTTTGCTGACAACATTCCCTAAATGAAGGGACCCTAAAGGAGTCCCTTCTCCGAGATCTTATTGGACAAAGGGAAGGGGATGCTGAAGGTATCTAGATCCTGACCCATGCAGGACACCACTTCTACCTTGGTATAGATGGGCTGGATCTGGACTCTTACTGGCCATGCTGGCTAGGTTTGGTTCAAGACACAATCCAATCTGGACATCACCAGGCTGGTAAAGGCTGATACAGAGCATAAATTTTAGGAACAGGCATTTTTGGAAGCAAGCAATGGCAAACCCCTTCTGAGTTACTGTCAAGATGAATTGATGTAGATCACCAGAAATCAGGACTCGGATGAGACTTTATTTCCTGGTGACAAGGACATTTATGCCATTGAAACTCAGCCTCAGCAGCTGTTTTTCAAACTGTTTATTTGTATAAAAAACACAAATGCCTGTGCAACCCTCCATTGAGTCACATATGCCCCTTTAGACAATTATTGGGTTGCTGCTGCACACACGACGTTCTCCATAGCAGAACTTGGGTATGGCTTTAATGTACACTGTATCCTTTCAACAGACATAAACTATTTTTCATGGGCTGGTAATAACACCTATGCCTGCACCCAATATTTTACTAATCAAGTAGTCCATACTGGTATTTGCTTCAGGAAGCCAAGATTAGCTGGGCCTTCTGGTCACATGTGAATACAACAGAAGCAAGCTTCCACATAATTGTGGATCTACTAGCATTTTGCATTCAGACAATCAAGATTTCTTAATGCCCTGCTCTCTGCCAGTTCAGCTCAAATGGTTAGGTTTTCTTCAGAGTCCAACCACAGAATCTTCAGGGACAGTATCAGAGTAACTGAGTACTGGAAAAACAGAAAACTGCTGTATGCTAAGTTGGTTACTTGTTCATCTGGAGCAGCGCTATCTCCTCTAGGTTTCCTCAATTCTTTTGCAGCTGAGGGCCACATTCAATCTTTTGAGTAGTATACAGAGGGTTACACTTCAAAAAAAGGCATGGAACAGGACAAAAGCAACATGTAATTTTAATATTGAAGTTTTTAATTCAACATCACTGATACTACAGGTAATCCTCGCTTAACGACAATAGAGACCGGAATTTTGGTTGCTAAGCAAAGTGGTCATTAAGTGAATCCAAACTGATTTTATGACCTTTTTTGCAGTGGTCATTAAGCAAATCACCACGATTGTTAAGTGGACCATATGGTCGTTAAGTGAATCACATGGTACCCCATTGATTTTGCTTGCCAGAAGCTTTGCTGGGAGGGTCGAAAATGGCTATCACATGACCACAGAATGCTGTGACGGTCATAAATGTGAACCAGTTGCCAAGTGTCCAAATTGTGATCACTTGACCACAGGGACACTGCAACAGTCGTAGGTGTGAACACTGGTTGTAAGTCAGCACCATCGTAAGTCTGAACCATCACTAACTGAATGGTCATTAAATGAGGACTACCTGTACTCCCCATATATGTAATAGGTTTCTCTCTCCTCTCGCCTTAAAACTTACATGTTTAGGGGTAACTTTTTAAATTACATTTTGGAATGGCTTTAACTTCAGGCAGGGGTCTTTCCCATCAATCTCTTCCTTTCAGTGGGGAATCTACAGGATTGGAATAGAGAGGCTGCCCAAGATTTCCTACAGAATAAGAGATCTGGATTCTGCCTTATCTTCTAAGTCAAGGCTGACCTGTCAGAACACAGTAAGTTGCCTTTTGCTCACTCTATTGGTTGAGCTCACTCAGTACAGTAAAAAGAAAAGTAAAATGGTAGCCATGGTAGCCATGAGAAAATACATCCCCAAATCCTTGAGGCAATACCTTTATTAGCCCAACAAAAGGCTTGCCCAACACTGAACTTTTCTGAGAGGCAGTCATGTTAATCTCTTGCAGCAAAAGCCATCAATAAGAGAATTCCATCTGGCGGGGTCCAGGAGGTGGGCCTTCTCTGCAGTGGCGCCCACCCTTTGGAACATCTTGCCCCCGGAGGTGAGATTAGCCCCATCACTCCTAGCCTTCCAGAGGGAGTTGAAGACCTGGCTCTGCCACCGGGCTTGGGGCAGGGAGGGGAATCACCATACTTGGGGTTGGCTAGTGCCTTGACGTGCCCCTCCTACATAATGACTGAAGGAGATCACAACCATCTGGATTTTATTAGATGGGGTAGCTGAGAAATTGTTTTAGAGGGATTTTATTGGAATTTTATTATATATTTATTGTTTTATATTGTAAACCGCCCAGAGTCCCTCCAGTCGGAGGAGATAGGCGGCAACAAATTTGATAAATAAATAAATAAATAGATAGGCTGGTGGAACCTGAAATATTGATTTATTATCTCCTAAGCAATCATTCATCTAATGAAATGTATTGCAATCTACAGAAGTTTGCAACAGCTGGAAGCCTTCAAGTTTCCAAGAAGGTTAGTTAGTTCGTATTGTCCTATTTTAAATAAGGAGGGTCCACTAACCATGTGCTTGTTTCTTCTTCTCAGTAAGCTTTCAAAAATTTGCTGTGTTACTGAACACCAGCTCCATATCTGATACAATCCAAGAAATGTCTGGAAACAACCCACTACAGATGTGGCCTGAATACCAGCCACAATTCTTTCACCCTATTCTTATGAAGAGAGCTTTTTTAAAAAACGCAGTTATTCTGCAAATTTTCTATTGATCTAATCAAGGTATTGTCCCAATAGCACTCAGCAACGCATATCTGGACAGGCAGCTAGCTACTCCCCAGGGTTTCAGCAGATCTCTTTCCCGTGACTTGCTATCTGATCTTTCTAACCCAGTGTTTCTCAACCTTGGCAACAGTAACACGTGTGGACTTCAACTCCCAGAATCCCCCAGCCACCCAGAAACACTATATCTGAGATGCAAGAACTGCTCTACTACAGTCTCCACCCACTAAAGCATCTGAGTAGCAAAGGATCAATCAAGTTCATAGTGCCCCACTAAACCTTAATAAATCCCAATGAACAAATCCATGCATTTTGAAAGTTTAGGGTTTCATAATCGGCAAGTTTATGTAGCAGTGTTTTTAAAACAAAGACAGCATATTGAGCTGTTGCAGACGGTACCGGTTATGAATAAAAGACAGACTGACATGAAGTAGACTAAATCGGGCCATGTTGTGTGAAAAGCGTTCCCACCGTTGCAGGGCAGGTGGCACCCCGAGAGCCTTTGTCTCCATCCGCATAGACACTTCTCGTCCTTGCTACTGAGAGCTGCACCATAACCATTAATTATTATTATTAATTATTGTCATTATTCACAGTGGTCAGTGCTTTGACTTAGGATGTCATCAGAGGGGGAAGCATGGAATTTTTAGCAGTTTTTCCCCTTCCTCCTTTTTTCCCCCGGGAGGGGATTTTAATGGGGCCTATTTATCAAAGGCTTAAGCTCTGTATTTTTTTCATTGCCTGCTGATCTGTTGGTGATACTGAATAGTCTTGGGGGGGGGGGGCATGTCCAGCAATTGTCCAACCTCCCCCCCCAAAAATAAAGACCCCCCCACTGTTGCTTACACGTATCCCCTTTTAAAGCTTAATGTAGTGACTGTTGAATGGTCCTATAAAAAATCGTTTTTAAGTCTCATCTGTAAACACTTGACCATAAGAGGAGTACACAGTCTAGACATCTTCATCCCACTCTTGTATTCATGCACATACATAGCACACGTGGAGCCAGGTGGGAGCAGAACAGGGAGGCAGCTGAATCTTCTTTCGGCCTTGAAGACCAGGACCGTCCCTGCCATATACAGAGCCCGCAAAATACAGCTTGAGTTCAGGGTACAGATGAAGGTCGACATCTGCTGCCTACCAGTGTCACTTATATTCAGCAATTCCAATGTTGGCATTGTTCTGCCATTTTTTTTTAAGAGTAGAGAATTCCTTTCTATTTCTTGTAGGTTCCCCTAGCATTAGCAGTCTGTATTTATCCTCCTTACTCTTCTCTAGTGTATGCATTTCTGTAAACACTTTTCCCTAACGCATATGCTTTTGTGAGCGATCTTTGAGTCGCAAAATGCAGCACAGAATTTAGAGGTGTCCAGGAACTTCATAATCAGGCCAAGTCTTCAAATGGGTGTGGAACATCAGATTGTGTGGGTGGGCAACATAATGCCTCCAGTTCAGCTAGGGTTGGTATGAATAATGAGAAAGGCCCAACAGTGGATTAATAAGGAGAGTAGGACATCTTAGGGTAAATAGCCAAAGCAGCACCAGCTTGAGAAATAGTTAACATGATTGCAAAGTGCATTCTCAGTCACCCCCCAAGCTGCAACTTGCTGGGTGTGAATGGAGCCACCTGAATTCCTTCTCAAAGCCCCACCCACAAAGCTGCGGCAACTTATCTCCTCACCTAAACTCAGGACCAGACCCAGATAGTTTTCTGAGTGCCGCATGCACTGCTGGGCTGCTGGACTTTTCCTCTGCCAGTAGAGCTGCCTTTCCTAAGCTGCTGCCCTCCAGATGTGAAGTTAAAGTCCAACACATCAAGAAGGCATCAGATCGGGGAACTGTTTCTACAGCAGAGGAGGTCTTCCTCCCTTTGAAAATTGCTCTTCAGAACGTGCTCCAGAGCAGTGGTTCTATTTGTGATGCTGCTGGCCCTCCTAGTATCCAGCCATTATCCTTGCCAATGGTCGTGCTTGCTAGAGAGGATGAGAATTGCAGTCCGTATGAAGACTGCCGACTACCTAGGATTGCCTTACAGAAAAAAGTCTGCCACTGCAAACATGTACAATGAAGAAACACAGTGAACTTGCAATCCCTAACCGGCTGATAAAGAGTTTGCTTTCAGAAAAGAAAAGGCAGGTACAGGCATACCTCGGATACTGAGGGTTTGGTACCAGACCACCACAATAAAGCGAATATCACAATAAAGCGAGTCACATTAATTTCCCAGTGCATATAAAAGTTATGTTTATGCTATACTGTAGTCTATTAAGTGTGCAATAGCATTATGTCTAAAAAAACGATGTACATACCTTAATTAAAAAGTACTTTATTGCTAAAAATGCTAATCTGCTGGAAAGATGGTGCCAATAGACTTGCTCAATGCAAACCTTCAATATGTAAAAAACAAACAAACAAACCCTCAATATCTGTGAAGCGCAATAAAGCAAAGCGCAATAAAATGAGGCATGCCTGTACTCAGTGTGCACAGAGACATTTTCATCAAAATCATGACCGGGTAAATCTATCAGCTTTGGCTAGTTTTCATCTGATCTGATCCGATCTAATCTGATCTCATTTAGAAAATTTGGAACAGTTCTGGGCAGCTTACAAAGGAACAATAAAAATGCCCATAAATAGAGTATCAGTAGCATTGGTGTTACACACATCTTTAAAATAAAAACTAAGACTGTAACATTAAAAGGTCTCAGTAAATAAACATAATCACTGTATTATTTACTTGTTAACAGACTCTTTCTACCTCCCCAGTTACCTGACCGGCCAGTATATCATTTCCCTGGGTGACCTGCACCACATCCTGATTCCCACCACCTCCCAGCCTGCCTACAGATCCCACAGGGACGAGGCACATTGCCTCTCTGACGATGTCCGTGTGACTGCTGGTGGAAGCTGCCAGGCAGACGGGCTCTGGGGGAGTTTCATGTGATGGGAAACAACCCCAGGCTTTAAAACTGGGGTGAAGGGCGGCCAAGGCACTCTGTTCCTGGGGCTGCAAAAGGTGGAGAAGGAAGGACGGCCCAGGGTTTTCTTAGACTGGGGTTTCTCAGCCAGGGTTCTGCAGCACCCGAGGGTTCTGCGAGAGGTCACGAGGGGTTCCCTGGGAGACCACGATTTATTTTAAAAATTATTTCAAATCTGGGCAACTTCACATGAAAGAGGCCAGTTTCATTCTTTCGTTTTAGTTTAAGAACGCCGTTCATGCATAGATACAGGCCTGCCCATGAAATGAATAGAATCATTTTGTAACTTTTGGCCTATTTTTGAGCCTGGATGTGCAAGGGTTCCCTGAGGCCTGAAAAGTATTTCAAGGGTTCCTTCAGGGTCAAAAGGTTGAGAAAGCCTGGCCTAGGGGAATGGGCTGGCTCCTCTCTCTGGACCAGCAACTACCTTCTGCTTTCTTTCTGATGTTTAAGCAGGGCAGGTAGCATCTTTGGGGCTGGGGGAGACAGAGGGAGTGGTAAGTGGAACTGACATTTTTGCGCTGGGGAGGGTTCTTTTAGGAGGCTTTAAAGAGCAAAAGGGCTGGTTTTACCCAACGTGTTTAATCAGATCCGTCGGAAACACAGCAGCTGCAATGGTGCTTAGTATGTTTGCAGCTTTGTTGGATTAGCAGGCTGTCAGAACCCAGCCCATTTGCTTAGCGGATGGTTCAGTTCAAGAAAACGGTAACCAGGTTAAGCACATGAAGGGAACACAGCCATGAAGACACCCGTTTTGCTTTTAAATGTAGCCCCCAAATGGGAGAATCAGCCCAACTGGCAGTGGGGTGGCAGTGCAGATTGACAGAGGTTTAGGGGGTCAAATGAGTACCACAGATCTCTGCAAGGCTTAGAAACCCATCCTGCCTTAACCAGGCCCGCAACTAGGGGCAGACATGGATTCCGCGTTCCCCCTCCCCATGGGTTGGTGAGGGATATTGAATTATTTTTTGGTACCCTCCCCAGGCTGTCCAACCTCCCCCTCCCTCCCTCCAACAGATTGAAGATTCCTTCTGCAACACCAGGAGGATGGAGCTGCTGGAAGATTCCACATCCACAATCCTGCGCAGCAGACATTTGCTGCATCTCAGGATATGGGAAAATCTGGGTCAGGAGGTGTCTCCCTGACCAGAATTTTGTGAGGGAGGTGGATCAGGCTCCTTTTATTTCCTAAAAACCCAGAATCCCACCCTAAACATCTTTCCCGTGTTGTTTCCAATAGGCCCAGCCACCTCCTTCTCTTCTCCCCCCCCAGCCTTGGCAACTAAAGTTTTCCATTGCAGGGTCCCCCTCCCTCTGGCTCAGCTCTAGGAGGGCTCCACATTGCAGAAAAACCACAGCAGGAAGTGACCTCATGTTTTTGGCAGACTCTGCTGTGTTGCACCTACAAGGGCTCTCTGCACTACTCCGCAGCCTATCTGCCTCCCCTCTGCCTGCCCTCTGCGGAGGACTCTTGTCCTTCAATCTATCTTGATAGACCCTTTGCAAAAGATGGCTTTGGGGTTGCTGTCTGGATGCTCTGACCATTCTCCCCTTCTTCTTCTTCTCCTCCCTCTTTCCTCCAAATGTTCCCTGCCTGTCCCAAAATTTCCTGAGGCTGTCCAGCAAGAGGAAGAAGGAAGGAGGGCTGTGTCTGCTGCAGACCTGGCTTTGCTCCTGAACTTTCCCAGCGCTCCCGCCTGTGTGTGAGAACGCTTGGTTCTTCCCTCCCGTCCTTGCACTGATGTTTCCAAGCAGCTCTTGGCCAGATGTGGAGAAAGAAGGGTCAGGAAAGCAGCAGCACGAGCACGGATCTGGGGCACCCAAGAGAGCAGCGGGGAGGGAGGGAAGTCAGAGAAAGCAAGATGGCTTTCCAGTGCATTTCCTCAGACAGCCCCCCCCCCCAAGTTCTGACGGATGAGACAAAAGACAATAGCCAGGAACTGGCTAGGGCACCCTGCCTATGCGTGTATGTGTGTGTGTGTGTGTCTGCACACATTGCTCTACCACTGCACAGTGCAAGCAATAAACCTCAGTCTTTCTGACCAGCGAGGATCCTCAGAATCGTTGCTCATTTCTTCAAAACACACATTTCTAAAGTAGCCAGAGAAGCAAAGGCGGATGACTCTCACAAATGAAGCCAGAGGCGTCACAGCACAGGAATCTGATGCCCTGCATAGCTCTTAAACTAGCAACTGAAATCCACACGCCTTAGACCTGATCATCTTGGTGCAAAATCGGGATCCGGCTGCTTTGTGAACTCCAAACGCCATGTCTCACTGCTTTGCTCTGCACGGGGCTGCAGGAAAGAGCGAGCAGCTCTTGGTTGATCACATACTCTTGAAACAGAACGGACCAACCTCTCATGCAGCAAAAATGCACTCTTTAGCCTATTTTTCTAGGCTGGGTAGCCCTCCAAAAAAAGACTGCTGAAATCTGGTGGTAAGGCACTTTTTGGAGGTGCTTTTTTTTTTTTTTTGAACTAAGGGTGAAGTTTAACATCCCTATTTTGTGTTCACACCCTCACACCCCACCAAAATCTTCCCCGTCTGGAGATGTCCCCATCTGATTTCTGGCAGCAACTGGACCGGAGGCCAAAAAAGAAGATCATTTCTGTTGTGAATGCATACTTTTCCCGCAACAAGCCCAGATTTCCTTTTCTCCTCCCTCCAGATTATCTTCACAACTCAAAAAGGTGGGTTGGGCTCAGCAGCAGTGACTGGGCTAACAGTTCTGGACAGCGTAATGGCTGGGAGGGATCTGAACACCAGCCCAAGTCCAACGTTTTACCCACCAAAAAAGAAGTAAGAGTAATTGGAACGGGCTCAAACTTGGGTGGCAACTTCTACTTCTTTTCTTTTCTTTTCTTTCATTTCTCCCTTTTTCTTTTTTTGTTCTATTTTCATTTGTGTTAGTTCTTGTTAATGTTGTTAACACTTTCAATAAAAATAATATATATAAAAAAATCCAAGGCTGTAGGCTAGATTGGGAAGTCAGGAAAACATCTCAGAAAAGGCAATGGCAAATCCTGTCTGCATTATTCTCGAGAAAACCATTTGGTTGGGCTCTTCTATTCTTCAGAATTTTCCCTTTACACCACAGATATCTAAAGTTTTGTTTGGGGGAAAAAGAAATAACACATCTCTGTTCTAGAAAGGGCAGCTGCTTTAGCTGAGATATACCACCTCCATTTGCGAGGATCAAACATCCTGCCCTGAAGTTGGACAAGCTGGGACCAAGTCATGAGCTGACATGACAGTGAGATGGTGATACAGGTAGTCTTTGACTTATGACCATTCCTTCAGTGACCAATTCACGTTAAGGTACTGCTGGAAAAAGTGCTTATGACCGGTCCTCACACTTATGACCATCACAGTGCCCCACAGTGATGTGATCAAAATCTGGGCGCTTGGCAACCAGCATGTATTTATGACAGTTGAAGCATCCCAGGGTCATGTGATCACCATATGTGACCTTCCCAGCTGGCTCCTGACAAGCAAAGTTAATGGGGGAAGCTGGATTTGCTTAATGACCATGTACTGCACTTAATGCCCATGGTGATTCGCTTAATGACTGTGGCAGAAAAGGTCATAAAATTGGGTGTGACTCACTTAATGACTGCCTTGCTTAGCGATGGAAGTTCCAGTCCCAATTGTGGTTGTAAGTCGAGGACTACCTGTAATACTGTAATGGCCTCACCCCATCCCAGTCTGAGGCTTGGTCTATTCCTACTGGCAGAAGAAAGAAAACATTGGTGGTGAATTACAAGTCTGGTGTCCAGCACTGCTCTAGACCGTGGACAAAAGGGATGCTTTTTGTAAATCCTTTCCCTTACAACAAAAAGGTCAAAGAAACAAAAATGGCAAGCAGAAATCTAGCACAGCAGGGAAAGGACCAGACTGCAAGTTCTGATATGCTAGTTTTCTAGGTGCAGAGACACCTGGCTTGCTGTTTACAGGGAAGCAAGCACTCTTCAAAGAGGTACTTGTTCCTGCCCCTTGGAAGTGCTAGAATCCATTCTCATGTTTCCTTCCATTCCAAGTAAAGGGCAAGGCGGAGGGTGAGCCTTTTCCACCCGGCTCACAATTCTCTGCACATTGACTTGGCCTGGTCTGCCTCCTCAAACCTTTCGGGGGTTTTAGAACCTTTAGCAATCCGTTGCTCCACACCTACCAGAGCAGAGCAGTCAGGCTCACCTGCCCGTGCCTCTCCCCTCCATCTGGCCCCCTTACCTGGGCCGCCCATACTTGCAGTGAAGGTTCACCCGGAAGTTCCTCTCGCTGCTGTCCACCTCACTGTTGGGCTGCCGCAACCCGGGACCCTGGCTGCGTGGGAACCATTCAGCTGGCGGGTTGGCTCCGTTTTCCAGTCCAATGGGCTGGCACACATTGGAGATCCCATCTGTGAAAGGGAAGCACAAAGGCCCAGGCTTGTGAAGAAGGGGCACAAGAGGAGGAGGAGGAGGAGGAGGAGGGTACACTTAAGGAAAAAAACTCTTTTCAAAGAGATTCCATTTCAAGGGGATACAACGGGTGAGAAGTGTCCAGTCTGGGGATGTGAGAGGGGGGTGCAGGGGGGGAGATGCAGGCAGGACAAAGACAGCTGGGATGGGACAAACAGCTGCCCTCCCTTGTGCCAGACTCTTCCCCTTCCAAGCCTGCAGGGTTTTTAACAAGCTGAGGTTGCTTCCATTCTGTGGTCAAGATGGAGATGGTATGCAGACTGTGCCTTTCCCACAACTGGGTGCCCATCAGAATATAGCTCTCCCCAGCCAAATGATCCTGTTGGCTGGGGAAGGTTGGTAGGTGGCCCCATGAAGGGCGTTCAACCATACTTGGCCCCTGTCCCCTAAAAGCAGCCACCATGGGGCAAACACAGAAGAGAAAGCGTGACCCACCCATTCAGTTTTGCAAGGAAAGACCCCCCCTCCCCTGCTCCGGAGCCTCCCTGGCTTAGGAATAAGTTTGCACTTGGCAGCCCTCACCCGCAAGAAGTGAGGGAATCCTGTGTCTTTGTTCAGGGTAGCTGGTTCCTGCTCAAGGTCATTAAAAATACAAAGGGCTTGGCTCTGGAGTAGAACAGATGTGCATGGGGGGGGGGGCTCCTGGAGAATGCAACACACCTTACCCAAGAGGAATTACGGTGTGGGTCAGAGGCCTGTGTGGCTCTGATAAACAGACAAAATGTCTGTGCATCTGTTTGGATGCCAGACCCGGCTGTCACTCATCGGATCTATAGCTCCAGCCCAGGCACTCTCTCGGCCTTTCCTTCCTCAGCTGACTCCCCTCCCTGTTCTTCTCTTCCCTTTTTGTCCATGGTATCATAGCCCTGCAGGGGCATCAGCCAAACTCTATTAGCCACAGTCATCCTGCTATCTCAAGCTGTGTGGTGTGTGAGCAAGTATGTTTCTGTGTCTGTGTGTGTGTGTGTGTGTGTGTGAGAGAGAGAGAGAGAGAGAGAGAGAGAAGGAGGGAGGGAGGGAAGGGGGAAGAAGTGGTATGCACGCTCTGCACACCAAAATCTGTGTTTCAGGGATCAAAAGGTTTATGCACTTTTACCTGCAGACCTGCTGGACAGAGGTGGGGGGGTTCACTGGTATGCATTTGGGGATTTCTGGGTCTCTTTATCAAAGAAGACAAAAACGTCCATCTCTTTCAACACTGCTGCTATGCAATGAGCGTGTCCACTCAACATACTTAACTAGATCAGGGATGACCTAGTAGCTACATACAAACAACATACTAAGCTCGGTCAACTGTTGCCTTGATCGGCCTCTCTGTGCGCATGCACACATGTGTATATGTGGCTTAGTGTGTTGCACAAGCCCAACTCACCTGGTTCAAGGCATTGCATAAACCCAGAAAATGGGTAATTCAGTAACTGGGTTATGTGCATTCAGGTAAACAATAAAGCCAATAAAGCAGACCAGAAATAAACCATGGAAAGCCACAGTAAGGGGGCTAGCCTAGAGATCTATGCACAAGGGTTAAAAAAAGCCAGCATTGCAAGGGTGTGCAGATATTCAACCCTTGTCATGCAGCAACATGAAGGAGGTCAGGACAGCAGAATGAACTGTGAATTGGCATGTCACCGCTGCTGCTGCTTCCCAGGGAGTCAGGGCATCTCCCTACTCCAACCTGTCACTCTCCCAGATTTCATTCACACAGCGCTGCACCCTGCCCTGGTGCCATTATATCTGCACAGGTCCTTTGCGGGCCAAGAGTCCAGCACTCCTTATCTTGAATGAAATGCCACCATCTCTTGGACTGCAAGACCCTGCTTCCAAGCATTCCTAGGAAGGCAGCTCCCCACCCTTGCCTTTTCCACTTAATGTCATAAAGCATAATTCCTTACTGATCACAACAATTCCAACAAGACGTAGGGACTGCAAGAAATAGGTGAACCATCGAGATACGTGGCGGGTGATTGCCTGCTAAAAGAATTCATTTTCATTCGACAAACATATCTTAATGTCCCCAGTAAAGGGATATCTCAGACAAAGTGGAACTCACAAAGGGCAAAGTCACAAGTCGACTTGACCTTCCATTAAGTTGAACAAGTTCAAATAAAAAATAAAAAAGGGACAGGGCAGCTCAAAGCAAGCAAGTTTCTGAACACTGTATTTCTTTCAGACACAAAATAATGTAGTTGCATCTTGACAATCATGGACAGAACATTGCAAAGTGCTTTATATTATAAGCGAGCCCACCTTTGTGCAAAGCATTCCCACCAGAATAGCCATTTTCCTCTTCCCTCCCCACTCCTTTTTCTTTCTGTGCTATGACGTCATAGTGCAATCCTGTAGGCAGGAACAATCTTTTCATCAATTACCATGCTGACCAGGAAAGTATGGAATTAGGATCTCCCACACCTCTGGAAGGCAACTATTTGGGCATCAGCCACTTTTTCACAAGTGGAAAATTGGGTCCATCTAGCCCATCTATATTCTCCTCAACCCTTGCTGTTTGGACTACACTTCCCAGAATTCTCCACCAATACAGTAACTGGGAATGCTGGGAGCTACAATCCAAACTCCTCTAGATTTGCCAGTTTGGGTGGCTCCCCAGGGCTTCAGGACCTTTTCCAGTTCTTCTGCAGAGAGCAGAATTGAACCTGGGATCATTTGTGTGCCAAGCAGAAGCTCTATAATTGAACTTCAGCCCCTCCTAACGATACTCCCCACTTTTCTGGTTTCTTGTATCCATTTGGCAGTTATTACCAACAGTTTCTATAATGGACTGGCTGGGTTCATACTTAAATCTGGGTTAAGAAATCACTACCAGGTCCAGACAAACACATATTATAGAGTGGTTCCCCTAATGGGCCAAGGCCATGGCTGAATGCCTACAATACACTAAGCCACAAATGACCCTGTCCCATTTTAACCTAGACCAGTGTTTCTCAACCTCAGCAATTTCTTAGCTGGCTGGGGAATTCTGGGAGTTGAAGTCCTCACATCAGAAAGTGGCTGAGGTTGAGAAACACTGACCTAGACTAGCACATTGTACAAAACCAACCACCGACAGCTAACTTTCCTCCCTCTCTTGAAAACCTAACCTTTGGATCTTGATTCCCTTGGAATCCCAAATTCCCATTTTTGAGACTATAGGAACAGAGCTTGCCAAAGCAGACCAGTTCCCATTTTACAGACAAACAACTGAAGCAGAGAGACTGGAATCTGGGCCAGTCTACAGCTGTTTATTTTTGGAGGGGGATTATGATGCTCACTCAGCCTGCCTCGTTTACATTGCGACACATCTGCCCTGTCCATCCGCCAGACTGGAAGAGGTGAGCAAGAACAAATGATGTGGACTGGCTCTTCCTCCGTTGGGTGGGACAGCATTTCCAACTTTCCAGGAGGAAAAGTACCTGCTTGTTCCAGGGATAAGCCTCTATTCAAAAGATCCTATGCCAAGCCAGGGTTGTGGGTCATCACCATGCAGAGGTCTGCCAAGGCCACCCATAAGCCCTGGCTGAAGGAGGATTTTGATTTTGATTCTAGACCTTCAAAGCAAAGTTTGGGACTCAGTCAGGCAAAGCCTTTACACCAGTGTTTCTTAACCTTGGCAACTTTAAGATATGTGGACTTCAGCTCCCAGAATTTCCCAGCCAGCATCACTTCAAGCCCTAATATCAGGGGAGGTGCTGATGGTCTGCTTAAATCCTGAGTGTTTACAGGGCCCAATTTGGAGCACACTCTTATAGTTTGGGCTTTAGTTTTTTCAGGTGGTGATGATGGGAAGCCTACATGGGGAGGAACAATGAGACTTTAAGTTATTTTAGGTCTTTTCCTGACAGTTGAACTGGATGTTTCTCTGAATGGCACACTAGAAAGCATACGTTGGGAGAGAGAGAGGTAAAGTAGCCAACAACTTATTAGCAGCTGCAAAGAAGAAAAGGCGACAGATTCTGAAAAGAGAAATTAGCAAATTAGCACCATGTCCTGAGCTGCAGTAGTTGATGAAGGGCATGGAAATAATAGTATGGAAAAAGAGTTTCAAACCCAAGGTTTCCTTACCACACCCCTTTAATCCACACAATAATCCTGTGGAGGATTTGAGGTTGACTGACAGTGACTGGCACAGGGTGGCCAGTGAAGAATTTGAATCTGGTCCTTGATGGGTACACTACTTATTACACCCACCCTGTCTACCTGCAACTGTTGGCCATCTTCTGTGCTCTTCAACTGCTCTTTACATCCACCCTGCGCTGTTGCATTCTTCCTCTCTGCCATGCCCTCTTCTTCCTCACCCAGCCATGTTGCTATGGAACTGCATCCATCGCTTTACATCTGAACACAGATTTGTCCCCTCATTTTTTTTATCCCACTATATGTTCATACTTGGGTATCCCCCTTCTGCACATCACTCTGCCTTTACCTTGCTGCTGGCATGGTCCTGCTTCTGCTTTTCATGCTTGTGTTTTTACATACCCACTTCCCCAGGGTAGGTAAAAAGCTGGCATCCAGCTGGCTTTGGCGATCTCCAAAAGCTGGGCATGGTTGGACCTGATTGGTAAGTGGCTGGGAGACCATTGGGAACTTTTTTTTCTTAAATGTCCCAAACTTCAGGATTACTGGGGGGCCAGGGGGAGAGACTCAGCACCTGGCATCAGGATATAGGAGAGAGATTCCTCAGCTGTGGCATTCTGGCTTTGGAATGCCCCTTTCCTGGAGGCCAGGCTGGTGTTACCTGAGGCGGCTTTTTCGCTCCAGGCAAGGATGAGGGACTTGAAAGCCACCACTTGGCCATGCCCTATTGTCGTTCCTGAAAAAAAAACACCAAAAACCCTGTTCTTCTCCTATTGCAATTTGTGTGTCTGTATCATCCTGGATTGCAATCTGTTCTGAGATTCTTCAGAGAGGAACTGCAAATATTTTAATAATTGTGTTTTGGTGTGTCCTGCTCCCATCATGCCTGGCTGCATAACTCAATCCCACTTGAGTCAGCCTGTTCCTTGCTTGCAGGTTAGCACAAGGATTGAATCCAGACCTCTCTGCTAAGGAGCTCCTCTCCTCTCCCCGCAATTCTGAAGCTGGCAAGTAAATGCCCCTCCCAGCATCCCTCAGTTCCCTCCCAGCATCGGCTGTTGCAGGCTGGGAAGGTGTAGAGTTACAGCAAAGGGCAATGTGGAATAAGGAAACCGCACCAGAAGGACCAGTCTAGTCTCAGCTGCCTGGAGCTGGAAGGAAACAGCCAGAAAGACAGAAGCAGGCAAGACACAGAAGGCTTTTCATTAGAATCTGTGGGTCCCAGCCCCTCCCTAACCCTCCCTCCTTCTGCCAGCTTCCCTTTAAATTCAAGTGGAACATGGAAAGACTGGGAAAAAAAAACAACCAAACTCCAGTCCCAGGGATCTTCCCTTCTATGGGACAAAGAGATGCAGAGTCTGGGACCCTTTGGCACCCAGAGAGACAGGGCCAGATCTACACAAGGGGAAAGGCCACTCCAAGCGGCAGGCAAGGATGTTCCGACAAGCCCAAGAGACACGTAGCCAGAAAAGGAGATCTATCTGGAATCATTTTCCATCACCACTTGCTCTGCTCGCAGGAAACGTATCCTGCTGAATATCATCCCCCCTGCATGTAAACTCACACATGTTCAAGGCGATGTAAGTGGGGAAAAGTGGGTAGAAAGAATGGATACCAGTGTCCACGCATGCAACAGGGTCACACCAGGGTGGTGTGCACTAGAAAGGAGAAATAACATAGAAGGGCACAGTCATGTGGATCTGCACAGAGAGTATGTACACACACACACTTCACAGACAAATCATACACCCTTTTTTCCACTCACTCATCCAGACCAGCTCACCCCAAATTCCACTTTAGCTGCCCTTGCGTTTCACCTCTGTGCACTAATTAGAGACTTGGGTAGCACACAAATCCCAAACCAGAAATAAGCCAAGACAGTGCAAACAAATGGGGGGTGGCACTTGTATATGTCATACTAAGCCATAGTTGCATTCAGGCAGCCACCAACAAACTGTGATTTCAAATCCTAAAGTAAATCAGTTTTTCCCCCCACTGCGGGCTAAGCCAAAGCCAAAGTACACAATGACCTGGTGTGATGTGTGATCTTAGCCCAGTGTTTCTCAACCTTGGCAACTTTAAGATGCATGGACTTCAGCTCCCAGAATTCCCCAACTACACGTCCTCACGCAAAGTAGAATTGTACACATGTATACCCCAACACACACAGGTATCCTGCTCAGGCCACACAGACATTTCCTCACTCAGTCACCCAATCCCTTAGCTAAGGCTACAAGCACTTACAAGCCCTGTGCAAGAATTGCTTCTCTCCAACCAGGAGCACATACACACCCCGTACAGCCACAGCTCTCCACCATTCCTCCGACCCTTGTAATCGTAATTCACCGATTCAGCTGGGCCTCCCTGCCTTGCCCAATTCTCCTTCTGTTGCAACAAGTCTATGCCTGCCAAGGGGCTTGTAATTCCCATCTCTTCCGTGGCTGATTCCGAAACCTTCTCTGCTTAAGAAAGTGCTCGCAGCAACTGGTGATCACATAGGAGAGAGGGGAGCAAACTCTCCCGCTCCCTGATTCTCCAGCACCACGAGGCAGCATGGGGTTTGAGGTGGGGAAGAATACAAGGAAGGCAATCAAAGGGGTTTTGACCCCCATGGAAGGGGGGAGAGTTTATTCAGCAGCCTACCCATGAATGGAAGACTTCCATTCTTCTGCAAAAGCCAAACCAATCAGAAGCAAAACCCCACCAACTGCTATGCCCACTTCTGCCTTCCCCAATGCCCCTTTCCTCCAGGAGCTTGGGCCTGGATTAAGAAACCTATCAGTGTAGGCTTCCTTGGACACTAGGGCTGGCCCAAGGCATTCTGGGACTTGGTATGGAAAATCCGGACACCTCAATGCGTTTGGGATGCGCATTCCACTGGGAGGCTTCCCTGCACTCAGTGAAGCGAAGCACTGTGCATCTTGCAGGATTGTTCTCTGCTTACCTGTCTCCCCTCATATGGCCTCCCACCACCTCGTCTTCACATCTCCACCCCGTCTGAACGCTCAGGCAGGTAAGCAGGCAGAGCTTGAGCACAGAAAAAGCTATGAGGAAGGAGGAGGGAGGGAACCAACCCCCCCCCCCGCAGACAATGACTCATTCTCCTGGCATACAGAATGGGTCAATCTGGCCATGCATACATGCAAGTGTGTGAGTTGGTGGATGAAGTCTTAAGGCCAGGCTTGTCCTTGCTCTCTTCAAGACCCCCCTCCCCCGTATTTGTTCTGCTCCTTCTTAGAGAAGGAACTCAAAGGGCCAGCAGCATGCAGACAACCTCAAACAGACCTCGGTCTCAGCTCAGGGGGGAGAATACCAGGCTGTTTTGCATGCCGGAACTCAACCTTCCACTCGCATGCCAACTATTCACAAACTTGGCCCCAGGAAGGGAGGGGTGGAAGAGGGCCACAGCTGGGGAGGGCAGAAGGGGAGGAGACAAATGGCCTTTCTCACTTGCACCTCCCTTGCTCAGCCCCAGGCAGTTGCCACATGTTTCACATTAGGGGCTCTGGACTTCACCATCGCTGGGGCGTTAGCCAGAGCTGTTATCCCTTCCCTTACCAAAATGTAGCAAGGACCACACAAGAGAAGGGACAGATGCTTGTTGTGAAGAGAGGAAAAAGACGTCGGGGGAAGAGAGAGAGAGAGAAAAGGGAGGCAACACAGCCTACATGGAATTGCAAAGACGGGGGGAGTAGATGCTAGAGCTGAGCAGCATATACAGCAAGAGAGAGAGTGTGTGTGTGTGCGTGCGAGAAAGAGTGAAAAAGATTGCAGTCACCTCTCCTTGCTACCTCCTGACCCCTGGAGCCTTGGAAAGATAACAGCCCCCAAAGAGTGCTGACTTGTCTTTCAGAAATCCAATATCTTCGCCTGGTAAACTAATAGACTACCTGGGCTCACAATAACCACCCTGCAAAAGGATTAATCCTGGTGCTGAAAATCTTTAATTAGTTTAACAGTTTCAGGCTCCTTGGAGGCAGCAAATGGCAGACACAGGGGCCCCAGCCTCTCTCCCCCCTCCCTTTCTGTCTCCCCCACCACCACCAACTTAAAAACAGGACCTCTTGGGAGGCTGTTTCATTCCCTGGTCGAGATGGGAAGGAGGAGCAAGAATTTTCCATTCAAGATGGGAGAAGTGCGGGGGAGAGTGAGAAAGAGCAGAATCACACTTCTCCCCTCCTGTTTTTGGATCAGGCATCGGGTAGAGGATTTAGCATTGTGGTGCTCTGAGCTTTTTCTTACCCCCAGCCCTGAAGAATTCTGAAGCTCGTAAAAACGATTTTGGCAATGCCTGGCAATCACTGAAGGAACGGAACAAGATATCTCCACTTGGCTCTCAAAGCATGCACCTGACATTACCTTCCCCACTCTTTCTCTAACTGGGGGGCAGGGGGTGGCTGATAGTCTAACAGTTGGAACTCTGCTTCTATGGGGCCTTTCAGGGCAGAGCTTTGGAGTCAGATGTTACCTCCAGATGGGACGTCCAAAGACGGAAAACTTTACTATTGTCGCACCATTCCAGTATGGGAGTTCATCCCCATTATTTTATCAAAGGAAAAAATAATCCCATCCATTCATTTGTTGCCATAACCACCTTTGTGCTTAACCTCTTGCTCCTATAGTTTTATCATTCATTCCTGGTGTTGCAAAGGAGAACGACAACAGCAGGATAGCAGCAATTTCTGCAAGCTGTGGAAGAGAACTACAGCTGCAGGAGACGACACAATAATACAGCAGGTCTCCAACATGGCAAGTGGAGATGGACCCCAGAATGCCACAACCCAGGAGGGGGCTAAGGATGCCCTAGGAAGCCATGTGGGCCAAGAAGCTGGAGAGGCAAAGAACCAAAAATGTCTTAGAGGTCCAAACCCAGCAGCTAAGCACCAAAATGGAAGGAACAGATAGGAAATGTGTCAGGGCAGAGACTGGAGGAAAGGTTACAAGAATAAGGCACACCAGAAAGTGTGTGTCTGTGTAATTAAAACCCGTAAAAATCTTGATAATAACAACAAACCAACACGAAGTCCATACTCAGGCAAGAACCTGAACGTGGAATGCAGGGAGCTGCTTTATACAAGGTCAGATCTTGTCCATATAGCCCAGGATTCTTGATCTAGGCTGGATTCACACATCACACTAAGCCTAAATGACTGGGCTGGTTTTGATTGGGTTGGTTTGATTTAATGTGTTACAAAACCCCAGCTATGGGCTTGGTAAACCATAGTTCATGGCTTAGCATGTGGTATAAGCATAATTGGCACTGGCCTATTCAACCATAGTTAAAGAAAACATGGGCGAGAATGTGGTATGAACCGAGCAGCCACTAGCTGACAGCTGCTCTCCTGGGTTGCACGTAGGACTTTCTGCAGCCTTCCACACCTTAAAAAATAGGAAGCTGGAATTGAGAAACATGGATAAAGCTGCATTCCCAAAACCTCCTTCCTAAACATACCGTTTTTCCAGTTGACAAAGCACAGCCACACCTAACAGTCTAGCTGGGTTCCCACATCACACTAAGTCATGGTTTGTTATATATTGCAGTATTTTAAATCTGTATAATTGCTGACTATTTGTCCTGCTTATACATTGTATTTCAGTAACTGTTTCAGTTATCCAAAATTTTAAATTGTTATCTTAGTTGTCAGCTGTCCCCAAAAGAGAGTTGTTTTGAAGGGTGGCCTGCAAAATTTTAAAACAAACAAATAAAAATTACATAATCAATACATGCAAGGAAGCTTTGTCTGTATGGTCACTAAGAGTCTACATCAACTTGACTGCACATAATCCAATATAATCAATCTGGGAACTGGAGTATTTCCAGTAAAGTTGCCTGAGCATTTAAGTGTCGTGTTTGTTTTTCAGTCCAAACTTTCTAACCCCAAAGGTGGTAGGGAAGGAAGACAGAAGAAACAACTTTCTGGATGCTAACTAGAAATTGATTTCATTCTCACACACGGATTTTATCCTCAGACCCAAGGAGTGTGATAACCCAATAGGAGCACAGCAAACTGTGCTGGAGGAAAATAAACATTCTGCTATTTACAGGGTTTGCCATGGATGAGTGTTCCTAGCTCCCAATGAGTTTCAAGGACCAATTCAACATGCAGGGAGTACAACCAGAAAGCAAACAAAGGAACTTTAAGTCAGGGGTGGACGAACCTGGAGCCCACAAGATGCTGGACTATAACTCTCTTCACTCCTGCCTACCGGCATCGTTAGCTGAGGTTCATAGGAGCCAATGAGATCTGGAGAGTTATGGGTTTCCTACACCTGTCTTAAAAATGGGGCATAATTGCTTTCAACCTGTACTTCAATGCAGGGATGGAGCTGGACCAGTGGATGTGAATCAATGTGGATCTTAAGACTCCCAGGCTGTCTACAGTGGTTCTAAAAAGGTATTACCTTCATGTGCAACCAGTCACAATTAGCCCCCCCCCAGGTATTGTGTGGGTGAATTTACACTCATAACCCTAACCCTAACCCTAAAACTCCTCTCTTTACAGATGGAGATGCTGATTGCACTAGATCAGTGTTTCTCAACTTTGGCTGGTTTAAGATGCTTGGACTTCAACTCCCAGAATTCCCCAGCCAGCATGGCTGGCTGGGGAATTCTGAGAGTCGAAGTCCACACATCTTAAACCTGCCGAGATTGAGAAACACTGCACTAGATGAAAGACAGCAGAATCCCCAATAGGCAGACCGGGAATTTGCCGCCTGTGGGCTGTATGCATCTTCCCACCTCTTTTTGTCGTCCCTGGAGCCCCTGTGATTGCAGCACTGAAATCTGGCAGCACGAATTTTCAGGTTGTTCAAAAACAACCCAAGAGCCCAAACAGGTACTGTACCTCCTCCTCCTCTCTCCATCCCTTTCTTTCACTCTCACTCCTTGCTCCTTGCTTTGCATTTATAATTAGGAGACAAAAACAGATGGCAAGTGATTCATCTTAGGTAATGGGTCCACCAGAGCCACTGAAGCTGCTGGGTTTCCTTTCCTTCACGTTGGTGTTTTGTGATGTGTGTGTCGCCCCCACCCCTTCCTCTCCCATCCCCAACTGAGAGCTGCTACCATTAATTTAGCATCTGTTTGGGGTGGTTCTCAAAAACAGGTATCGCTGTTCTGTTTGGTGACAGTGATGGAAGCAAAGAGGGAGAGACAGAGAAATATGAGCCATGGAAGACAGCCCATGGAACAAATGAGAAGGCTTTGCTTTGGGCCAAGGCTGTTGTCACAAAGAACTATTCTGCACTGGCCTCAAGCCCAACACTTCATTCAGGGTGACTTGCTGGGGTGAATTCTAGAGAATGAGAACCTGGGCCACCACCATAAAAGGGGTGCAAACAGCTTTGAGGCTTACTTCTAATTGGAAAAGTCTACGAAAAACTGAGCTGGGTCAGGCCAATTACCTGTTTGGCCTTCCCTTCAGTGGCCAAAGAGGCCAACAAAGTGCTTGCTTCCCAAATAGCAACTGATATACAAAGGTTTGCTACCTCTTTTTTTAATCCGTTCGATCATATCCGATTTGCGGAGACTGCCTGGACTAGTCCCTGCAGTTTTCTTGGCAAGGTTTTTTGAAAGTGGCTTGCCATTGCCTCCTTTCTAGGGCTGAGAGAGTGTGACTGGCCCAAGGTCACCCAGCCAGCTTTGTGCCCAAGATGGGACTAGAACTCCTGGTCTCCCGGTTTCTAGCCTGGGTCCTTAACCACTACACCAAATTGGGTCTCTTATCTCTCATCTGCTCCTGGAGAAAATACAGAGTCATTCCCACTGTATTGTCCAATCCTCTTTTATAATCATATTCCCTCTATTCTGATGTATCAAATCACTCCCCAAATTCTAGTATTCTGAGAATGGATAGGGCACCTAAGGATTAGGTGGAGGTGGAGGAGCATCACCTGGCCCTCCCCTCCAGATGCTTTAGGCTACAGCTCCTGCCATCTCTTGCCACTGGCCAGGCTACCTGAGGCTGATGGATGCTGGTCATACACATCAAGGGAGCACCAGGTGGCCTACCTCTAAATCCTACCATCTTCCTATCCCCTTTCTCTAAAACATTCATGATTTTCCAGTCTTCCACACCTTCCCCTTACCCATTTTCTATGCTCAAAAATCCCAACAGATTATAACCATGTTCTGATAGAACTGCTCTGGCCCTTGATCTTTTCCATACCCTTTTCAATTCTACAATATTCTTTTCAAGGTGGGGCGAGCAGAACTGCATGGTGGCACTATTTATATAAAGGCAAACGCCACCAGCAGCTTTATTCCTTTCTCAACATGGAAGCTACCTTCTTCACCACAGCTGTAGACTGGGTTCATGTTTTCATCGAACTATCCTCTGCAAATCTCTTTTCAAGATCAATCACCCCAACTGTGACACGAAAACAGAAACACAATAACGTATGATAGAAATAGGGATGTGGAAAAGCAGGTTGCTGGTATCTTAGGGGAGGCAGTGTAAGGGGTAAGAACATGCCTCAGATACACAATCATAGGCTATCAAGAACAGCTGCAAAACGACCTAGACTAGCTTGAAAGGGCAGGATATTTGATGAAGAAGGGACACTGTGGCTTCAATAAATGCCCCCACTTATTATTCTTAGGGTAAAAAGGTGTTGAATAATGAGTCTGAATTGGTCATCTGATTGCAAAACATATTGACCTGAGCAAACTGGACAGAATTGGTTTGCAACAAAGCCTTTAGCAAAAAAGAAAAAAAAAATCAGATCCCATCACCAGCAGAGCTGAAACCTATAACTGCATTTGAGCATATTTATCCCATTACCCTTTGCTCAGCATTTTGTTCTTTGTTGTTGTTGTTAAAACTTCTCTCTCTCTCTCTATTCCTTAAGGCAGCCTATGCAACATACTGCAATAACAACAACAACACAGGAAACAAGAAAAACACATCTCTGATGCTAATGGCACTTAGCACCTTCACAACAGCTGACTGGCTTTTTGCCCTTTCTTATCGGGGAGATCAAATCCTTCTTTTGCATCTCTCCCTTTCACGCAATGCACCACCACGTCAGGGAAAGCTCATTCCCAGCTCTGAAATGGGCATGTTTTAATGTCTGCTGATCTGAAAGCAGATCCATACAAACCTGCTTACTTTAAACTTTTATTATTTGTAATATTACTGCTTTGCTGCTGCCCTGGAGAAGTCCAGAAGGATCTGTGTTTCTGAAAGATACCATTCAAAATGGCTCACAAGCAAGATAAAAAAAAAAGTAACCTTTGGATTCTAGGGCTTAAGATTGTTCAAAAGACACCTGAGTTGGGTTGGAAAAGGGTACCAGGGGTGAACCCTGTAAACAAGTCAGCTTGAGGCATCTGCTGGATCAGCTTCTGGTCTTCTGAAGGGTGAAGGCCAAATCCAGGTCACAAAACCCAGGCAGACATGAGCTTACGAAGATAAGTTAGTTATTGCTTCCTTCCTTCGCAGAGGGTCTCCCATTCTTAATATTCCCATTCCACCTAATATACAGACAATCACACAGACACTCTTCGCCGTTGTCCTCCTCTTCTTGCAATGTTCTTTCTCTACTCAGTCCACCTTCTGGGAGAACGTTTGGGACAAAAAGCCAAGAGAGGGAAAAGCATTGTGAAATCAGCCAACAGATGGGCTGGTGAAACAGGGCACCTTGGCTAGCTCTGGCCAAAAAGCTGCAGTTCATAAAAGATCTAGCAGGGAGAGAAGGGCTAAATTTAGCTGCCTCCCAGTGCCAGCTTTGTCCCCCAACCCCCAATCACCACCACTACCACTACCACCAGCACCACACACACACACACACACACACACAAAGTGGGGGCTCTGCTTCTCTCTTCCAGCAGTTCTGATCCATCATGCTCTCCAAAGGCTTCCTTCAAAGAGGGCCATGTCGATATTAAGGTCTGCTCTCCTGCCTCAGCTGGTCTCCTTGTTCCCTGCTTCTCATTTGTTTTTCTCCTTTCAGCTTCAGTCCCTTCCTGGGATGCTGCAGTTCCACCTGGTTACGCCTGACGTAAATGCCACTGCTCCCTCAGGCCAAGGATGCTGGCTCCGCTGCCTGTCTTGCAGCTGTAGCACCCGGCTGTCTCTGGGCAAAAGACGAGGCTGCCATGGCATGGAGGCCGTTCCCCTTCCCTAAAGTTCTGCCTGCCAAGGCCGGAGGGAGACAATGGCTCGCCTGTTTCCCAAAGAGGGTGGCTTGGGGAGGGGGGGGGGGAGAAGGAGAGCTGCTTACAGCTCATTACTTCATCCTACTTTGGCTTCTCACAAAGAGGGGTCTGCAGTGTTCCCCAATCTGGGGAAAGCTAGGCTAAGCAGAGCCTCGAGCAGAAGGAAAGAAAAGCATGCCTATGCTGCAGGAAGCAGAAAGCTGAAGCTTTCTTATGATCTCGAAAAGGCAGATGGAGGAAAAAAGGGGAGGTCCAAGATAAGTTGATAACTTCTTTATTTCGGGGGAAGAGTTGTAGCCCTTTGGCTTGACAAAAGGTTCTGAGACTTTGGAAAGTTCTGTACCCTGTTTTGACACTGCCAATCAGTCTACTAAAGCTATTGTCTTAGTATGGTTCGTTTCCCCCATGATCAACTCCAGATGTTTTTACTTTGTTCAAGTAATTGTGTTTCTCTAGGCAAGTCTTCTAGGGTCCCAATCTTGAGGTTTGGGATGACAAACCCCATCAGGCCCTTATCCAATTGCACTCTTCCTCTCTTGCTCAAGAGATCTAGGCAGGGGTGTCCACAGAGTGTGGTCAAAAAAGTCAAGAGGGAGGCCACAATGGTGCAATCAACACTCCACCTGTTTTTTATGTGTGTTTTTTTGACCACACTCCAAGGACATCCCTAAATCCAAGGTGAAAGAAAGATAGAGAGCTGCTTTCCATTAGAACACACCCTGTGTTGAGGTTCAGTGCTTTCATTTTGTAAATACGTGTGTTTGCTTGCTTGCTTCTAATGTGTATCACAGTGGTGTCAGGGGAAGGGATAAGATTGCACCTTGCTGCCCATTTGTGGGGGACTAGGGTACTCTAGTGTGGACTGTGGGCTTAGCACGCTAATCAACAGACATTTGCTGCCTACTTTCAGCAATGCAGTCTTGGGAGAAGAGGCTTTGGGGATATGCAAAAATGGGGAAGGAGTGGGGATGAGTTGCTCTTCCCTGTGCTAAGGCATGTCTCCCCTCTCCTCCCTGATATCTGTGACCAGGGCTGACACTGCAGCTTCTTACACAGAAGGTTCCAGGTGAACTTGAGACCATTCATTTGCACAACATTGAGCTTCCTTACAACCCCTTCCCATATTTTCTGAGGTGCTGCTTCCCACTGATGGTCCTGCCCACTGACCCTGAGCAGAATGCGGAAGGAAGGAAGGAAGGAAGGAAGGAAGGAAGGAAGGAAGGAAGGAAGGAAGGAAGGAAGGAAGGAAGGAAGGAAGGAAGGAAGGAAGGAAGGGGCCTTCTTTTCCTGCTCATCTGCATGTCCCCTGCATTGGTCCCTCCATTTGGCATCAAAGCCAATAAATTTCTCGCTGCCTTCAAGCCTGAAGGATGCAGAGAGTTAATTCAGCCGCACAAGTTGGTTGCTGGGCGGACTTGCTGGATATCTGCCCATCCCAAGGTCTTTAAAGCCAAGCAGATACAATGCTCTCTAGGTTGAAACAGCTCAGGGATGGAGGGAACAGCAAGGAGGATCAAAGGAAGGTGTCACAGCAAGTGGGTAGGAGAGGAAAAGATGAAGAACAAGAGGACAGGCAACCTCCCTGGGCCCCCAACCTTCACAGTCCGGACAGGCAAAATAATGATTAATTTCTGATGGAGAGAAGAAGAGAGAGGAAGGCCAAAAGGAAATGGAGCAACAGTGGCCAGAGGCAGGATGTGCTAAGATGAAGAGGGAGTGGCACACACAAAGTCATCACCAATATGCAATAATTCATATAGTGGCAGGGACAGGTGCCAAAAGCTGGAGTGGTTGATGGCAGCTGTTGACGTTCTTATTTAGAAGAGCCCACTCTTGGTCCTCAAGAGAAAGGTAGGCAGCTCAAGGGGTCATTATTAAAACTTGGGGGAATAGAGGGAACACCACGGGGTATTGCAGCCCCCAAGATTCTCAAAATGGAAGGCAGTGCCCCGCAAACGGAAACAAACCCATCCTGTGGGAATGTAAGGGAGACCTATGCTATAAGCCAGCAAAAGTTTCTTGAACTGGATATCCTGACCTGGAAGCATTCAGGGAACCTCACTCTGGCCAGACTGCACAGCCAAGATGGGCACCCCATGGCCCCCATCCCCTTTTTCTGGAGCTCCCTCCAAGCAGGACAGCTGAAAATCTGCCACATACACCTTCCATTCAGCAGAGAGAAACACATAGGAATAGTAGGGCAAATCCTAAAATCAACTGCACATTTATAAAACAAAGATAAAACCAAGCAACTCTCCATCAACACCTGGGAAATAATGGGAAAAATACATTATTCGACCTGTATCAAACCCCTCCCATGCCAGGAAAGACTCACTACATTGCAAGGCCATTTGTGAGGCCAGCCTGCAGTTTGCATTCATGGCTGGAGCTTGAGGTTCAAGCTCCCTTCCCAGGAGAGATCTCTTAGCTAATCAATAGGAGATCTGTTGTAGATTCAAGGTGCGATTTCGAAGCATCAAAAAGATCCATGCTCCAACCTTCTACAGTATTGAAAATCCATGCAAGCAGAAAAGGAGGAAGAAGGGCCACGACAAGGAGCCTGCTCAGTGATAGATCGCTCAACAACTTCTCCCACTCAGAATTAGCACGAGAAATATATGGTAAAGCTGTGACAAGCTGTAGGAGTAGGGCAAGTCTGGAGCAGGGCTTGCACACTGCACAACTGTTCTCCAGAAACTAGACAAGAACTCTGGGCACAGGACCGTGATTCTGTGTGATTCTGTGAGATTGTTATAGTTATTGTTTTCAATTTAATTAGAGGTGTTGGTAGATTTTTGTTAGAGTTTACCACAGACATTTTAATGTCCTGTTGCAGATATTTTTTGTGCCTCCCATTGATGTTTCATTGACTATATCAGTGTTTCTCAACCCTGGCCACTTGAAGATGTGTGCACTTCAACTCCCAGAATTCCCCAGCCAGCCATGCATGCTGGCTGGGGAATTCTGGGAGCTGAAGTCCACACATCTTTAAGTGGCCATGGTTGAGAAACACTGGTCTATACTGAGGTTGTACCATGGAGGCTTTAAATGTTTGTAAGCTAACATGAATCAGAATAGACTTCATGACATATAAATTCAGTTGTTGCTGATGATGATAATGATGATAACAACAACAACAACAACACTAATATTAATAATAAATGGCCTTCTGGAATCTCATTCTCATTCAGCAACATTTCTAGCCTTTAGATTTTCCAAAGTAGTTTTGATACTGCGAATTCTTGGAAGTTTTACAAAAGATAGGAGAGAAGTTGGAAGCAGCTGAGTAAGGTTTTCAGAAATGTGCTGGAAAATATTTGCCAAAAGTCGCTTCATTTCTGTGTGCTTGCTCAACCCTGGGTTGAACTGTGATCTGACTAAGGATGTGGTGAATTTCAGATCCAAAGCTAAGTCAGAGCAAGCATGGGTGTGCATGGCTCTAGTTGAGGGCAAGGAACTAGATTAACTAGATCTAGGGATGTTATGCATTCAGGTCTGAAGTTATAAAGGTGCTTTGGAGCAGATGTGGATGCCCACAGTACTCCTATTGGCACCTCCTTGAAGAATTGGGGACTCTTCCAAGCTCACACATTGCAGCACAATTCCAATAAAATACACGTGAGTTAAGGAGGTGCCGACAGGGTGCGACAGGGTGCTTTGGATGGGCACAGGCACGTTGTCAGCACCTCCTTAACTCACGTGCGTATTTTTCTATGTGGCTACTGGGCCCAGGGAAAGATGTACTTTCCTAAGGAGTCATCAACACGTGCAGCATGCACACCCACGCCTGCTCTAAAGCAAGCTTTTAATTTTGGGGGCTGAAAGGCAGCACCCCTAGATACTTTCCTAGGCAGCTGCCAGGCTCCTAAAACCAGCCTGACTTCCCTTCCCCTTCCCCTTCCCTTCCTAATTAATTAAACAAGGAATTAAATGGGAAGCAAGCATGCTGCTAAGCCAAGCCTAGAGCATCATCGTTTTAGAATGCCCCATGGGCATTCTGAGAAAATAAAAATGATGGCACCCCCATGTTTTGTGAGGAAGTGTGGCAAGAAAAAGACAAAGGTCAGCTGGAGAAGTAAAGGGCATGTGAGGGAGCGAAAGGAAATCGTAGCAAATACCTCACCAGATTGCTTTCGGGTAAATGGGAATTTGTGGCCATCTATTTTGTGACAGTGCTCTCGGCATGCTTCAGGAATTCCAAACAGGCCCCCCAATGTTGCCTAGCTCTGTATTACCTTGTGCAGCTGATGGCAGATAAATATTCACCAGTTACCACTGTCTATTCTGAGCAACGTTCTCTTGCTCGTCTGGAAGAAGATGACTTATTCTCCTTCATCCCATCAGTCGGTATCGGCATGAATGGGTTAGTGATGGGAAGTGTGTGCTAGTTGGATAAAAGGACCAGCTGTCACACAATTTGGTGCTTTGCTTGAACAAACAAACAAATAAAAAAATCTCTATCGTAGTAGTGAACTCATTCTTTGGGGGTGAATTCTTTATTAACCAAAACAGCACCACCCACAGGTGACAGGAAGGTCTCCAGCAGTCCTGAGGGGGAGGGGGGCTTCAAAAGGTTTGCAAAGGTACAAAAAAACTCATTACAAATAAAGGAAGCCTTAAGTGGATCGTGTGTGTGCGCATGTGGGGCACAGCAGCTCCTAACCTGAGCATCTTCAGTAGCCCCCACAGTCCTGGCTGCTGGAGGAAGGAAAGGAAACGGAGGGTGGAAAATGGAAACAGAACAAATGATGATCCTGGAATGGGTATTGCTGTCTAAAAGAGTCATCTGGACAGGAGCCTTCCATGTCACAACATTTTGTTGCAGGTGTCTAGACAAGGCTTCTTTTAAAAAAAAAGGTATGCAGGTGTGCAGACACGCGCACACACATGCGCTCACACCCACAGCCCTTGAATTTCTCCTGCTGCACCGGTGACTCGCCTGCAAAGTCACCCCGCCCTCCCAAAGGGGGCAGGGGAATGGTAGACAGGAAGGAGAGGCAAGGGCAGGGATGGCAAGACCTGTTCCAATTTTAGAAACCGGCCGGATGAGAAAGGCAGAACCCAGTGGGCAGGAGGGATTTATGGCTCAAGGCTGCTCCACCTCCCCCGCCCCCTGCCTACCTCCCATTCTTTCTCCGGGGAGGTGCTCTTAGTGGAAGGGAAACTCTGGGCTGAAGATCCTGTTTCCTGGGAGATTCTTTCCTGAAGAAGGTGGAGGTTTGGCTATGGGGCTGCAAGAGTCCACGCACTGAGAACTAAGGGGGAGAGAAAGCAGCAAGGGGCAGGGAGGGTGAACACCCCAGGAGGAAAAGAAAGAAAGCAACCAGGCCAGGCAGAGGCTGGGATCCTCTGCAGAAAGTTTGAGAAACTGGAAAGGATAAAAGTGGGCAAGGATAGGATACCAGGTTTTGGATATGGCAAGGAAACGCCAGGATCTGATCCTGCAGGGCAGCACGTTTCCCTTCCTTTTCCCCCTGAGAGCCCAGCATCCTGAGCCTGTTTTGCATCCATCTCTGCAGGGACACCCTTCCTCCGGTGTGTTGCATTTTCCATATTGCTCCTGGCAAGCCTGGTTTATGGGATGTATTTCTGCAAGGGGGAACCTTCCAGCACAAGAGACCTCCCAGAATCTCAAGGGGCACAAGCCGTGTTTACTGGGTGAGAACTAAACCTCAGATGATGGTTACAGGCCTGAGCAAGTGAATCAAAACTTAGTGACAGCTCCTTGGTTTTTGACTACTTTTCAAAGCAATTTAGGTGGGGCTTCCAGTAGACAGGGGACACGTTATCTTGATGTTATTTACATGTTAAATTTAATGTGTTTGTGGACAGCCTTTGAGAGCCCTGCTCTTTCAGTGTGGTTTGCAGAAGAACAGCAGGAATACAGGAAGGCGACCACATCATTATACACTGGTGGAAATCACCTAAGACAGTATTCTCTCCTCATCGGTCTGAAATTTAGATTGAACCACAGGGTTGCAAGAAAATAATAGCTCAAGAGTCACAGAGCCTAGCCTAGAAGGCTTTGCGAAAACTTGGGTCCCCAAGGTCACACTGGTGACGTGTACAGACTTATAAAGACACGCATACGCTAGTGGAATGTGCACACTTATAAACACGGACTTTGATGCGCCCAGTCTGCCACTCCACCCAACCAAGCAAGGGCCAGAGAGGGCAGAAAGCTTCCATCCTTAGTGCTTCTGTGACAGAGGGCTAGTTCCCTTTGACAAACAGGAACCCTCTGTTCTGGATTGGGTTCCTGAGAGCCAGTGAGCAGGCAGAAACATTCTCCCTTCCTCCCTGAAGTCCCCTCAAGAGTGCTATTTCTGCTTATCTGCAGGTAGGAAAACCGTGTTCACTTCCCAGCTGATCAGCGAGCTGATGGGAAGAACCAGAGGGCTCTGCCAGCTCATGTGACCAGGTTGTTGGCCACCTGAAGCAAAGCTGGGCGTCCTCCCCAGCGTAAGAGGCCCCTATCTGGCTCTCCCCAAATGTAAAGGATAGACCTTGGTGCTGGCTGCGCCCCTGCTCCTCCTGGTCCACCACTGTTGGCTTCTAGGGCCAATGAGAGAACAACCCAGGCGGGCTCCTCAGCTGGGAATGCGACCTCATGGGCTACAGGCCTGAAGCAAGAGCTATGTTTGCAGCAGCCCTTCGTGGCTAGCAGGGATGCACCCAATTCCCTGAGAGGGGGTCCAACAGATGAAGCTGGGTTTTGGCCTGTCAGCCAGTTCTGACCTGTCCCCCACCCTCTGGCTCTGAGAGTTGCAAATTATCATTGGAATAGATCACTGCTTAATTTAGAACACAGCCCTGGGCTGCAGGCTACATGTAGCTCATGAGCTGCTCACCTAAGAAAGCTGGGCAGGAAAGGAGGCATTATGGGGGTCAACTTGCAAAGATTCCACAACTACAGGGCCATCATTGTGCAAGTCCTTGTCTTTGTGCCTTATCAACCAAAGACGGGAAGTTGATCTTAAGCCATGGAACAGAGAGGTGTTCCCTGAACCTCATTCTGCTTGCCAATATCCTACATGCCCAGGACCAGCATGATGGCAGATTCCTCAACCCCAAAGCTAGCACCGGTGGCATTTTCCACTGTTGAGGGACACAGTCTAAAAAAAAATCAGAGAAGGAATCTGTAAGGCCTTTTGTGATCTACTTATTCTGCTCACAAAGCCAGGCTACCAGAAGATGAACCAGAAGAAGGTAGGTTTTTGATCCAGAAGAGCTACATTTGGAGTTACTGCTTCCTCCTTGCTGAAATATCTCAGGTATCTCAAGATTGTAGCAGACCCACTCTGGTGCTTATGTTTAGCACTGGAAGTGGAGAAGAGAAGAGAGTGTCAACACACTATAAATAAACGAGAAAGGATGGGAGAAGCCATGTGCGTTCCCGTGAGTGATAAAAGCATCAGGAATATTTCAGGGAACAACTCCCTCGCTAATGGCCTACCACTCTTATGGCAAGATGGGACATCTCCAGATATTCTCAAGTTCCAACTGCCATCATCTCCAGGCAGCACGGACAATAGCCGGAGTTGATGCCACCTCTAAACCTACAACATCTGGAAGGCTGAAAATTTCTGACCTCAGTGTCATGGTCATTTTGCAATGGTTGTTTCCTACAACACACTAAACCTGGGTTAACAAAACACTAAAAACAATGTCAGTTTCTTACAATGGTCTGAACCATAAACTACCCAAAGTCCTTTTAGCTTGGCCTAGTGGGTTGTGCAAATCCAGCCTATGACAGACAGATAACTGGTAGCGTGTTGCAGCATTTTATAGCAAGAGCTCCAGAGCGCTCCCCAGTGTCCTATTAACACTCGCGGTTGGAATTATCACTGGAGCAAGAAAAGGATAAACAGCGTTTGCAGAGACTGGGATTCAAAATACACCCCCCCACCCCCAAAAGCTCACTAGGTAGCCTTGGGACAGTGACATTCCACCCCTCCCTTCTTTTTTCCTGCCTAACCTACACCACAGAATTGTTGTGCGGATACAAAGGAGAGCATCTTTTTGCATGCTTGCAACTCCCCTCCAGGCCTGGCCATGGCATTTATCTGAATATGCAAATATCCTGAGATTATAAATAGACGCATCTAAATTAGAAGGAGGTGACTTTTTGGTGGCTGGGGAGCAGTAAAAACAAGACCGGGCTAAGATTTTTAATTTTTTTCCTCTAAGTTATGGGAAGAACTTTAGGAACCTTCCTTCCTTCCTTCCTTCCTTCCTTCCTTCCTTCCTTCCTTCCTTCCTTCCTTCCTTCCTTCCTTCCTCCCTCCCTCCCTCCCTCCCTCCCAAGTCCCTTCCAGATGTACATTACAGTTTTTGTGAGTTTCCTACCTCAAAATGGTGGGAAAGTGCACTGCCAGTTTTCAGCAATCAGAGGGGGTTTGAAGACTGCAAAAAAGGGGGTTAGGAGTTGCCTGCAGCTGGGGGAGGGGGTTCACATCTGGTCCAATTTGACACTGTCCAGAAAATGCAAATAATAGAATGCTAGGAAAATCACCATGTATGGAAGTCTCCGCTATGAGCAACTGAAAAGCTCGTAATTAAGAAGGACCCTCCAAAGAGCTAACTTGAGCACCACACAGGGGCAGCAGATTTGTTCATATAAACATGGATCTGTTCTGATCGAGTGCAAGGCAATTTTAGAGCAAATAGATGAATGCAGGTAAGGAAGGTCAAAAGGCACTTATTGCCCTGTCCATGTGCTCAATTACAAATCCTAGCTTTCTAACAAGAGTTCCATGGTTCCCCATCATGATGGGCCAGCAGTTTGGCTGGCTTCTAAACAGAACAGTATTCAGATCGGGAGCCCTCAAAACAAGAAATAAAATGAGGTTTCACATTGTTGTGGCTTTGGCCAATTGTCTCTTTATATTGCATTTCTTTATATTTCAAAAATTTCAGGTATTGTAGGCCATCTTTCAGTAAAATTTCCTATGTGGCTTACCATTGCTGTCCAAATGTGGCAACAAAGAAAACAAACACAAACAGTGTAATATATAAAGAGGGGTTCAGAATTATCCACAAAAAGTATCTACAGCAGTGTTTCTTAACCTTGGCAACTTTAAGATGTGTGGACTTCAACTCCCAGAATTCCGAGAAACCCTTGCTGGCTGAGGAATTCTGGGAGTTGAAGTCCACACATCTTCAAGTTGCCAAGGTTGAGAAACACTAATCTACAGTATTCTGCTAAAACAAAAACTACTGACTAAGGAGACAAAACACCTGGGCAAAATGCTTCCAAAAAACTTCAAGGCAGCCCTGCGGACAAGATGCTGCTGTAATCCAGGCTACAAGTTCTTGGCATGTGAGTGTGGCTAGGTGGACTTTTCAACTCTACCCAGCCATACTCAGCAGTTGTCACAATTCTTTCCCGATGTTTCCACCAGACTTCAGAAAAGTTGAAAGAGAAAAGGTCTTCCTTTCCTGGGGCAGGAGATGGGACAACTTCTCCCCTGCTCAGAAAGGCTTGCTGTTTTTGACCTGCTCATAAACGGTAGCAGAAATGAGACTGCAGTAGGATCTTGGGGATCTGCTCCTCCAAAGGGGGAGGATACTAGTCACAGGGGAGTTAGCAAGCAAATGCATGAATCTGCGTTGGCCAAACAGGTCCCAGCAGGGGGAAGCCACTGCTTTTGAGTTTCCAGTATCACTTTTGGGTCTTGCACCACTCCAAGACAAGAAGCCAACCTAACGCTAATCTTAAATCAGAAATCAAATATCAGTGGCATTTGGGAGATACCGCCGAGCAAGTTAACCACTCTCACACACCAGCAACACAAAATCTCAGATTGATCAATAGATTGGGCAATGGCTATTTCCTGAGTCCTCCAAGCTGCTGCAAAGAAGCCGGGGGTATGTGATTTTCCACCCACCCCACCCCCTCCCCCTCCCAAGAATGGAGCAAAAGGCAACTGTGGCACAATTGAGATTAAAACCAACACAAATTTTGGAAAGGTGTGGGTGACATTTTTTCATTCTCCTATCTGGTGGGCACAGGAGAGAGTTAACCACTCCAGAGAGTCGTTTGCATGGCATGCTTAACCACAGGCAGTTAATTTAACCCCAAGTAGCTCTAGAGCTATATCAAACTAAAACTAGCATACTCATGGGTTAAATACAGGTAGTCCTCTTTAAGTGACCACAATTGGGACTGACAGCTTGGTCATTAAGCAAAGCGGCTGCTAAGTGAAACTGCAGCTGTGCTTATCATCTTATTTCAGCTGTCCTTTGCTTTACAAACCTGCTAAGGTCACAAATGCGGGCATTGGTCACAAAGTTACCTTTTCATCATCGTCGTAACTGTGAGCAGTCACTAAACAAGGCAGTTGCTACCCAAGGACTACCTGTACTGCGGTTACTTAACCAAATCAGGGTGCTTGTGTGATATGTTGATTCTCCCTCAATGAAATGGACAAAAAGAATTGCCCATCTCTATTTTAGGCCATGGTGTGTGTTCTTGGAGCCAGTCAGATAGAATGTGATGAACAAGTCAAGCAGCTGACCCTACTCTTCTGAGAGATGCTCAAGGCCCCCTGAAGATCCCAGCAACAGAGATCTTGACCTGAACTGAAGGGGGAAAGGCCAGAGAGCTGCACAAGCAACATGCTGAAGCTCTGGTGATGGAGGGCTGGACTGTGCTTGAAATTGCTAAGGGAGATCATGTTGGCCAGGGTCACAGGAATACTTGCCAAAGTTCCTTGTGCATGCATGTGTGTGTCTGTGTGTGCATGCACATCCGTGTGTGTGTGTATGTGTTAAAAAAGTATTTTAACAGCTCTGCCTTCCTTGCATAGCCTGCAATCTGCTGACTGCTCTCTTCTGCTGCCTTGGGAGGAGCCTTCTGGCTCTTTCTTTTTTGGCAAAGAGTATTATGGGGAGGCTTGGGAAAGGAAGGGGGGAACCTCCTCTTTATAGCCCATTGTTATTAGAGGCCTCAGCCTCTCCTCCCAGCCAGGAAGGTATTTGCACTGCACCTTTTATAAATGGATGAACACGGGTATAAAAGGCACAGAAGCCAGGAGAAGCTGAGAAGCCTCCCTTGCTCTCTTCCCTCTGGCACTAACAAGCTATAAACCCTGGTCTAAACAGTGTGCTTATACATCTCCTGCACAGGTCTTTAGTTCTTTGGGGAACCAAGCAAGTTAGGATCGCCTGGGAGAAGAGGTAAGCTTGCACCCTAACCATTAAGACCTTTAACCTAATCAAAACACTGCTCTAAAATGGATCTCCCCCTTCTTTTTCCTAAGGCTGACCCTGCCCTCTCTGACCGCTCTTTCTCTTTTATAAGGGTTAGACTGGTTTATGCATGACAGGCGCGTCAACAGCAATTAGGTAAATGGGGATTCTATGTACAAAGGCAGTATACCTTTGAATACCCGAGGGTGGGGACAAACAAGATGGGAGGGCAGGCACTTTCATTCTCTGCACGTGAGCCAAAAATATCTGATTGGCTTATCCTGTTGTCATAGCAGCTATATATCCCATAAGTTATATATCTAAAAGACTTCTTTGCTACCCAATGGAAATCAGTACTGTATTAGAAAGACCTCCCTGGATGTCTTGCATGTTGTCCTGTGGCATCCTTCCATAGTTTGGTGTCCTCCAGATAGTTAGGAGTTCAATGGACATAATTCCTAGCCAGTGTAGTGAACCCATCTGAAGGACACCAAGGTGAAGTCTGCAGCCTGGTTCACACAGCACACTAAGGCATAAGATGATTTGTTTGGCTTTGGCTCAGCATGCTGTGTGAAGCCAACTGATTATGGCCTTTTCAGCATTCCAGATTGATTTAGTAACAAAATATGGCTTAGCAGAATAAGTGAATCCAGGCTACATCAGCAAGGCTATGAGTCTGTGCCTGTGACAGCGTGCTCAAAATTGCATGGATGCAATCTGTGGCCATGAACTAATCAAGTGAGTGCCAGAAGTCCCAAGAAGTTGCATAGCACCTCTGGTTTTCTTCCCCTTTCTCAGGTGGACAAAACAACAGCACAAACAGACACACCAACAGCACAAACACCAAGGCCGTGAGTCATTCACACACAAGGATCAGCTTCATTTTAGCTATCTAGTCATAGTTCCTTCATGGATTCCCCTGTTCCCCACAAGAGAGAAAAGCAGACTTGTGTATTTGCAGAGGAACTTTCTAGTATTCAGAATGAGAACCAAAGAGACACTGTGCTGATCATCACCTGCAACCTGTCAGTCAGCCATCACTTTGTGTATGCCCATAAACTGCTCCATTAGTTTTTCTAATTGAGGGGAACACAGCTGCTGGGTGGTGGTGATGGTAACATGGCTTAATAAAGGATCACTTACTTTGTATCAGAGGGCGGATTCCCAAAATATTTCACTGTTGTGGCAAAGGGAAGGGGAAGTACTTCACCACACACATACTGGATGGATGCAGGCCAAAGGAGAACAGAACTCTGTCCTCCAAAAAGTGGATTTTCTATTTCTCTTGGAAATCAATAATTTGATCTGGAATCCCGCAGTTAGGATACATTATGAAAAGCAGCCAAAATGGATTTGGGCTTTCAGCCTTAGGAATGCAAAATGCTCTGAGCTGTCATGGTCCAGATGTGATAGCCCATCAGTGTATATCTCTGGATTCAGATTTTTTTTTGCAATGCATATGTAAAAGTCACTATAAGGGTATTTCTTTACCCAGACCTGATTGCTATAGAAAGGGTTGTGAAAATGAGTTAATCCAGGCTTCTCAATATGATACACTTTAGGGGCGTTGGGACTGTAACTCCTGAACTGTTAGCTGGGATGACCTCAGGGTTTTTGAAAGGTATGGTCCCAACTCATCTCAAGGGCCAAACTAAAATATTAATAGGTCACAAACAATGGTTGAAAATATTTTCCAGTTTTCAGTAGTCTTCAGAAGAGGACTGCTTATTTGTTCAAAATCACCCTCACTTGCCATTTCAATAGTCATATAGCCATAGTTGAATTGGATATCACACATTTATTGACTCAATAAATAAATTTATGGTTTTCCCATGGAAGTTATGACATTATCCTATGCTCTGTAAGAGGGAAACAAAAGCCACCAGCAAAAATCAGGAATCCCAGGTCAGTCAGTCAGTGCTTTATGATGGTCAATAACCAGCATTCCAATACAGAAGATAGAAATTAAAACTAAGAAGCCAAGTAGTTCTGAAAAAAGCTGAGGTGATATAAATCTTACCTGCTAAATAAGTAGAAATGGCACCAAGTTTGTTGCGGCCCCAGGTTTCAAAATACTGAGTTTAAATTGAGGGATGCAGACTTCGCTGGAAATGTATTAACTGCCATCAAAACACATTAATGAAGCTACAAATCCTTAACTCTGTGAATTGGCTCAGGAGATCAGGGGGTATAGCAGGATGAATAAATTAAACTCCAATTCATGTAAGAGGGAGAAAATGTCATTTTAAAATACAGAGGAGAGGCCGGTGTATAGGAGGAAAAATTATGCACCACAAGATCCACAGTCTAAACTCACTTGTGCCAGAATGTACCGCTAATTAAAAAATGGTGTGGGGGAGGAAGTTGATTAAAAGTTGTCCAGTCACTATCTTAGAAAGAGATAGATATGATGTCACATTTAGCCTTGGGAGCAACAGAATACCAGAAAATGTCAGCATGCTAAAAGCAATACAGTATGAGGGTCCCTGTATCTCTTGTGAAAGTGATTAAAAATGCCTAAGAACTGAGGTTAGTCTAAAGCCTGGCATGGTGTTTCAAGAGAAATTGACCCTGGACTCACTTTCAGCCCTTTTTATAACTACAACAAGGTACAAGGATGGAAAACAAAAGAAGCTGTGGCCAGAAGCTCATGGCACATCTATAGTCTCAAATTTTACTCAGGTTTTAATCAACTTTCCCCAAAGAATCTTGAGAACCATCATTTGGAGAAGGTCACAGAAACAGTGACAGAATTCTCTATTCTTCCTGCACATTATCTGGAAAAACAACAGATTCTAAGTATTTCTTCCAAGAGGGAATGGCTATAACTAAACTATTTTGAGACAAATGTTCCAATGCATGCCCTCATATGAGGACCGCAAGCTCTTTTATACCCAACCAGCAATAAAAAAAAGTATTAGATGATAAAGATCCATTTCACATGGTGGTTTAATCTATAATGAGGGGCTTTGCTTGTTTGTTGGGGGTTTCGTTAATTATAGCAAACTACAACTTAGCATGATGAGTGAATCAAGTTACATACTTGTACCTCCCCTTTTCCAACACATATTTAAAATTTGGCCCCCAAATGTCTCAAATTCTGTACTTAGAGCTATTCTGCAAATGCAGGGTTGATGGATACTAAGGGCTGGTCCAGTAAACTACAATGGATAAGAGTTGCAAAGTGGCTGAATCTGCCTGCTGATATGTGAACCTAGATTTAAGATGGCAAATTCATGGATGTTTCATGGATGTGGGGGAATTCCCCCACTGACTGTCATACTTGATGGCCTAAGTAGCCCCACTGTAGAGAGTATGCAAGATGACTTTAATGAAATTGTAAGAAGCGTTACGGAGGCAAAAGGGGCTGAAACATTTTCTAGGTCCAGAGCAAAGTCATAACATTCAGAGGCAGCTCAGGCAGATGCCTCCCTGATTCACTTAAGTGTAAGAAGAAAGAGGAGGTACAGTACAATCAGACTTGCAAGATTCTGTTATTAGAGCCAATTTAAATAAAAGTAGTTTTCGCTTTCTAGTGGAGCTGATTTCCTGGTCTGGTCTGCCTAGTGGGGCTGACACCCACGTAACTCGGCGAAGCTCTACCCTGGGTTTCAAGATCATCACAGCTCAAAAGCCAAGCTGTTTGAGATTACTGGGGACAGAAGCCAGACACATCTGGATGGCCCAGACTGGGAGAAGTGCAAGTATAAGTATTCCATTCAGTACCACTGCAAACTCTTTGATCGGAAAACTCTGGTTCCATTACATGAGAGAACTTTTGTTATGTACCATATGAGTGGAACTGCATCAAAAGCCATTATGGTGCTCTTGCAGATGCCTCTCCCCCCACCCCAACTTTATTTCTTTACAAAGAGAGAGAGGGAGAGAAAGGGGGTTCTTGGCCCCTGAGTCTAGTCTGGTGATAAAGCAGCTGTCTGTAGCCCAACATCCTTTCCTTTGGAGAATACAACAGCAATATTTACTGTACTGCAGACTTAACTGGCTGCAGCCCAACGCGCTCTGGATTCAGAGAGCGGATTCAGCTCTGGGCAGGATGGACCTCAGAGCTTTCGGGTGCAGCGCCCCACCCTGTGCTACAGCTTGGGGACTCAGAGGCAGGGGGGAGGGCTTCTGCTGCTGCAGGAAGGAAGAGTGCCCAAAAGGAAAAGCAGAAACGCGAGCTCAGAGAACACGATGCCCACCCAGGAGGAGGAAAGTTGGAACTGAGGAGGGGGGAAGAGGAGGGGGGAAGGAGCACTGGGGGGATTTCATGCCAAATATTTTCAACCTTCTCTCCGAATGCTCACTCGAGTGGAAAATTTTCCAAGCGGCTCCACAGCCCAGCCAGGGCCTGCTGGAGCCCCTGGGCAAAAGCACTGTGGGATGCCAATGCATCTGTAATCCTCCCAGAGAAGGCCATGTTTGTTCCTGCAGCAAAAGGATGGGCCTCCCGCGCCTGGCTTCTCCCCTTCCATCCAGCGGGGGCAGGAGGGGTGGCGAGGCCTCGGGGGAATGTTTGGGAAGTCACCTGCGACGATGACAAGGGCCACTGGCCGAAGCCGCCCAGCCAAGGCAGAAAGAGGGACCGGAAGGGGCAGGCAAGTGGGGGCGCCTGCTGCTGCTCTGCTCAGTCCACACACACACACACACACACACACACACACCGTTCCATGGGAAGCCCTGAGCAGGAAGATTGATGCTCAGCCACAAATCACAGTAGAGAAAGGCTGGATTTTCTCCCCTCGACAGGCAGGAAGAACGAGTCAGCCTTTCAGATGGGGGACAAGGGCTCGGTGTTTACCAAAGCTTTTCAAGGGTTTGCTCGGCTCCCTTTCCTGCTCTGCCCCATGCTGCATCTGAGGGAAAGGGTGTGTGTGTGTGTGCGTGTGTGTAATAAAAGCAGGGAGCAGAAGGCTGGACAGGAGACAGGGAGACTCAAAGCACAGATAGGCGCCTGCAGAAACAGGAAGGAGTCCTCAGAAACCAAGTCAGGTTTCCAGCCCTGAAGGAAATCTAGGCAGAGGAGGAAGGGAAGGAAAGGGGACCAGAAGAGGGATGGGAAAGATGAGAGCTGAAGGGAAGGGAAGGGAAGGGAAGGGCAGGAAGGCAGAAGGGAGAAGGGAAGATGAGAACCCAGGGATGGAGGCCAGAATGTCAGCTGAGGCAAAAGGCTAGCAGATGCTTTGGGGCTCAGGTTACAGCAAGGAGGCAAGAAAAGAGTGTGGGAAAGGGGTTTGGTTTCCGCAGCACCCAGCCTGAAAGAAAGGCCGCTGAAAAAGACCCGCCCCTACTAGAGATGAAACAACGCAGAGGACAGCAGCAATCTGATGCCCTGCAGAGCTCTGGGCATAGCAAGGCCAGTGGCGAGGGAGGGGTGGGATCTGTAGCCTGAGACCTCTGGAGAGGACCCAGCTGCCCCTCCCGGAAATGAAAGGTCTGCTATGGTGCAAAAGCTCAGTGACCAAGGAGCAAACCCCCTGGATTTTTAACGCATTCTGCATAAGAGACAGAGGAGATAAAAGGAGGAGGGCCGCGTCAGTCTGTGGTGGCAAAACATCAGGAGAATCTGGCAGCACCTTCTCTGACTAACAAATCTTACTAAAAGGCATGAAGTTTTCACGCAGCTCACCAAAGCTCATGCCTTTTAATAAGATTTGTTAGTCAGAAAAGGGCACTACCAGCCTCCTCCTGATTTTTTTTTTCCACTCTGAGATAAAAAATACACCTGGGAAAACATGAGGAGTAATCCAGGGTCATTGGCTATAGGGCACGGCTGTTCCTGTGAACGAAGCAGCTTGCAAGGCTCTGTCAGAGGCCTTGGGCAAGATCTCAAACAATTAGCTGAAGTGGAGCTGGGAGCAATTTTTGCAGGACAGATCAGTTTATCATCAGCTCAAGGACCCTCTGTGAATATTTAGGTTCTCTAAGTTAGTCCAGCCAGTCGCCTTCTCCTTCTCCTCCCCCCTGCCAAAAGAGGCCAACTTAACCTGCATCTAACTAGCTTTTTTCTTCTTACAGGGATGGCAGAGGAGTTATGGGGAAGAAGCAAGAACAGTAAGCCCACACAATAAAAACTGTTCAAATAGCAGGTCAGCTGCTATTGGTAAAGCCTGCCTTACAGGTTTATTGTTGTAGAGATAAAATTAGAAGTCAGGAACAGAAATGTTAACATCTTCCCAGCTGCCCCACCCCCCAAACAAAGCAGTGATCTCTGCAATGGATAGAATGTTTACTTATTTATTTGTTAAATTTATACCCTACTTTTCCTTCAGAAGCTCAAGGTGTCACGTGCAACACTCCCTCCTCCAATTTTTCCAACAATCCCTTATGAGGTAGATTGCACTGAGAATGAATTACAGGTAGTCCTCGGCTTACGACCACAATTGGGACTGGAACTTCCATCGCTAACTGAAGCAGTCATTAAGTGAGTCATGCCCGATTTTACAATCTTTTTTTGCCGCGGTCATTAAGCAACTCATTGTGGTTGTTAAAGAAATCACATAGTCGTTAAGTGAATCTGGCTTCCCCCATTGACTTTGCTTTGTTGGAAGCTCCCCGGGAAGGTTGCAAATGGCGATCACGTGATCCCTGCTCCCACTGTAAATACATGCCAGTTGCCAAGTGCCCAAATTTTGATCATGTGACCACAGGGACACAGCGACAGTCATAAGTCCAAGGACCGGTCACAGGTCACTTTTTTCAGTGCCGTTGTAACTCTGAACCGTTGTTAAACGAATGGTTCTAAGTTAAGGACTACGTGTACTGGCCCCTGGCTGTGTAGCAAGCTTCTACGGCTGAGGCTGGGGGTGAACCGGAATCTCCCTGTCTTTGCAGGATTGATCTGAGGTAGCAAAACTCCACTGGCTTGTGGGAACTGTTAGGTGCTGGAGAAAATGGGTGGTGGGAGAAGGAGGCAAAAAGAGGAGCACAGGAAAACAAGAGCAGCCCAAGGGAAGGGAAGTGAACCTGCTGTTCTAAACTGAGCCCTGGAAAAAGGCTTTTATCTGTCCTCTGCAGATGAAATGGGAATTACTCCAAAGCAGGGCAATACAGAATCTCATTCTCAGGCTGCATCAGAGCCAAGGATGTTGCAAAAGTTGGTTTGTGAAAGTATACCTGTAACCTTTTTCAGGCACAAGCCAACAGATATGTGTCTGGAAGCTTGAGCCTTACACATTTCCACATTTGGGGGGGTAAGTATTCACAAATAGGAGTGATTAATTGAGAGGGCTGCCTTTGGCTAACTCATGAGAGGAAGGGCAGATAAATGACTCCCAGTCAGAAGAAGGCTCCGGCAGGACTGGTATAGCCTTTGTGGCTTAGTTCTTTAAAACTCACCAGATTTTAAACTATGCCATACAACCTGCAAGTATTCCACAGCCTGATCTAAAATTCTGCCAATTTTATTGATTATTTTAAAGGTGAGACATGTTTCAGAAGAGTCAGTTTTGTCTTTGGCAAAAAAATAAAGACATTTCTAAATGTTCTGAGGCTCCATTGTTTTCTGTAAGTCAAATACCCCAACTGGTGTTCTCAAGATAGACTGGAATTTCAGAATGGGACCATGCAGGTCCTGGGACCCCATAGACCTTTTCAATGCCTGTTCCACTGATCACTGATTAAATAAATAACTTAATATGGGAAAAAAAACCTTCTAAGTTGTGAATATATTCCAGTGTCCCTAGCGAGTCCCCTAATAATAGAATTGCTATTGACTAATTGAGAGGGCTGCCTCGTAACCTCTCCCCGTTTTGCTTCCATATTTTATTAGATGGAACAATATCTCATTTCAGTGGTTCTGTTTGCACAACATGCTTAACTGGGTCACAGTGGGGGTGGGGGCAGCAGTTGGCATAGTGTGGGAATAGGAAAATGGGGTCAACCCAGCCAATCAATCCTAAGGTAGTTACTTTTAGCCCACAAGAGCACTAGATTTGGTCAAAGCTAAAGAAGTTCCTCCTGTTAGCCAATTCATCCAAAGAGCTGATCATAGGATAAATGGACTCTTTTGCTAAGAACATGAGGCACTCCATCTCTGGGGCCATTTCAGTTTTCACCCGCTCCTTGCATCCATGGTAAAGAACAAGGGATAAAGATGGTGGCAGATGGGTAGCACTGACCTCAATCACACAACCGTGGATTTTTATTTCTTTGCTCCAGCAGCACTGAGTTGGGATGACTCAACTGGTCATCCATTGGCCATGTTTTCAAGCAGCCAGCTGGGAAGCTCACTTCTTTACCAACTTTTGACTTTTTAGTTTTGAGAAGCTGGGAAGGAAGTGAACCTCCCAGCTAGTAACTTAGAAAAATGGCTGCGCGTCAACAGTTTGAGTCATCCTGCTTTCGGAACAAGGAGATAAGCCAATTGGTGGACTTGGTCAGCCCATCAGGCAAATACCGTCAGTGACTTTTTACATTGTTTCATACAGGTGATCCTTTTAATTCAAGACATCAACCTGTGAAGGAATCTAGAGCAGCAAGGAGACTAAAGGGGGGTCTTCTTGGGTAAGGGGCATTCTAATCCCCCTTGCCTATAGCTGTCCAGCAAGACCCCATTGCCCCAGCCACCAGTAAACTTCTACCACATTTTTTTGTCTGGGTTTTGATATGCATGTGTCTGGATTTGGTCTGTGGTCGTGAATTAATAAATGTGATTTTTTTTTTAAAAAGCAGACAATAAACTTTACGTTAAAAAAGAATATGTACCTAAAAGGTATTTTTGTTTGTGAAAAGATGACACTACGTATTTTTTCAAAAGGGTGCCACTTTGATGAATTGGACTACATCTCCCATCATTCTACTCTAGCTTTAAGCCTGCAAATGGAGGAAGTGGAGGGAGAAAACAGAGAAATACCTGGCTGTACTTCTATTAACACACTCTCCCACTTTCTATTTTCTTTAAGAACAAGAAGCTTGCTGTTGCTTGGGAAGAGGACATAAAGGTGTGCCCAGCTTCCAAATAAAAACATTAAACCCAATAAATTGTTTTCTAAACAGTAATGCATTAACTGTACTGGGTAGGGAAGCAGAAGGGAAAAGATACCCGGGTGGTGTTTAACATTATATTTTTTTAACAAGACAAAGTGAATGCTTCCAGAGTTTTACTGCCAGAATGGTACAATGGAAGAGAAGGAGAAAGAAGATTCACAGAATTTCTATTGGCACAAGAGAGACCCACAAGTTGCCTTGCCTGACACATAACACAAAATATAGCAACAGAAGAGTATTGCACACCCGCAACCACATTCTAACAGCACGTCTACAACCATCTTCCCCTGCACCGTTCAAAGCTGTGGTGGAACATTTTCAAAAGATATGGGGGAGGTTTGCATTTTCTCCCCTGTTAATCCAAACTGCCACTCTGAAATCCTATCACTTGTTTTCACATCTACCCTCAAGATGGCTCCTCCTGAAATAGAGCTGTGTGCAACAAATGAGACAGAAGTGTGTATTTCTTTGCATAGCACACTGAACTTGCATAGTGGCCCTTGGAAGCACCAACGAGGATTGCTTTTTTTTTTTGCAAACTATAGAAAGGGTCAGAGATGGCAGGTCCAATTACAGCTCACTGAATCTACACACTCACCCAATTCATATTGCTTACATGGCTGAGGCATTAGAGCAACCCAAAACGTCAGGAGTATTAGTACATACTTTCTATTATATCTTGCTTCTAAAAACAAAACGGCATTTAAACAGAAATCCAGGGCTCTGTTGCTGAGCACACCAGTATGTGTATAATACTGCAGAAATTATAAACTCAACCCAGACTCTTCATTTGAAAATGCTATGATGCTTTATCAAGAGAAGGAAGTTGCTCACAGCGACACCAGACTATATATTGGCCAAGTACAATTCCCAGGGCCACCTGATTATGTTGATGGAGGCACACACCCACCTCCCAAACTGTAGTGGAAATGCCTGGTTTTCAGACATGAAACACCCATGGGGTGTCACTCATGGGGGACAAACTGTATCTCTGGGGCAGAGCACAGCTTCACAGGAAAAAGCTCCAAGGTCAGCCCCAAATACTTCTGCACAATTTCAAGTAATTCTCACACTTACACACCCCTATCTAATATCCTGAAAAGGACAACCAAGCAAAATGTGTAGAAGATAAGGCTGAGTTAGATGGACCATGATGCTGATCATGTGACTGCTTCTCATCTTTCATTTGTTTCAGAAGGCAGAGAGGATGGATGGGCATTCGCCATTTTACCATTCTACAGCTATGGACTTGTGCCTTCTTTCCTTTTTTCAACACAACCTTCAGGTAGCCTGGTTGCCTCATCCAGCAAAAATGCTAATCTTCAGGTGGTCTAAATGAAAGCAGTGGTCTTTCTCCCAACCTCCTCCATTTCTGGCCACAAAATCCTTTACACCACAGAATGGAGAAGAGAATAATCAGCAGCAAAACACTCAGATTCCTTTCGGAAGAAGAGTGGCATTAAAAAAAAATTAGCAATAATGAGGAGAAAGATCCAGGAACTGCAGCCAAGTATTTTAAGAAGTTCTGTCTCTGATTCGAATGTTGTAATTTATTATTATTAATCCCTTATAAAGTATCTGAACTTTTACTAAGCACAGTAAAAAGATTAGAAACCAAGACAGTTCCGCCCACTACTTAGAAACTAACTTGTACAACAAGCCTGAGTTATCACCCGTTGTATAACAATTGCTACCAGTATTGTCATTTGCAGATCACAAGGCTGTGTTTTGAAATGGTGGAAGGTCATACAGTGGAAAACACAAAGACTTGCCAGATTGGACAAAAAGGTCCACTTTGTCCAGCAACTTGGTTCCAATAATAGCACACAAGTGGTTTGGGGAAGCCCATAATCAGGGAAGATGCACAATCCATGCATCTAATAATTAAAATATCATACAGGATCCGCTCATAGAGATTCTACCTGGAAAGCTAAATTCCTGAAAGACAGAACCGAATTCATTTAAACAACAACAGCAGGAGAGACTTTCATTAGCATACCCAGCATAATGGTGGGGGAGAGAAACAATTTAAGTATGACTGAGCTAAAATCCGTATGTGCAGAATCCAAAAGCAGAAACATATACACATGTGCACACACAGTTTTCCAACATCTGAAGGGCTGTCTTGCAAGTCTTATTTTCGGTTGCTCCAGAAGACAGGATTGGAACCAATGGATTAAACATCACAAAGAAATAGACTTTGGCTTATCCTTAGGAGAAAATTCATAATAGCATGTAATATTTGACACTAGAAACATTGCCTTGGGAGATGGTGGCTGTCCTTTACTGGAGTGAGAATGTCAACGGGCACCTCTCTCCATGCTGCTGTTCCATTCTACACTGTGCAATGGATTGGACTAGATGATCCCATCTATGAAAAGTCTCTTGCAATGCTAGCTTTATTCACACTATTTGATGGGTGTGTGTGTGTGGGGGGGACATTAGCAGGTCATGCAAACAGCTAAGCCTAGGCAGCTGCGGAAATAAGGGGTCAGTTTTAACCTCAAACTGCCCAGGGATGTTTGGGGCTAATTAACTCCTGCTTGTCAGCCACGGGATGCAAACATACATGGGTGTAGAAGGAGGCAGAGATAGTGAAGGAATGTGACAGCCCTTAAAAAATAACAGAGACAGTAAATGAAATCTAAGCCCTGGGAAAGAAGTCTGTGTTAGGAACAGACTCAAAATAACCCTGCCTTGATTCTGGATGGTATATGAGAGGACAGAGGGAAACTTGGCTTTCAAGTTTCTGTTGTTATACCCTACAACAATAGAGTTCCAATAATGCTTGCTGGGTCTGTTTCCCGATCTGACACACCTCAAAGGGTTGATGATGGGAGGGCTAACAATGATGAAAAATGAGGCATCTTGAGGAATTCTATTTTGGTAGGTGGGATTTGACGTTTCATCATTATGATCACTTGAAGGGAGGCTGGAAACGGAACGAAAGCATGGGGGGTTGGTAATCCTCTCCCCCAAGACTCCAGGATGGCATTGATCTCAATCAAACCAGTGCAGGTTTTTAAACTTTCCTTCATTCTATGGGTGAGGGAGATTTCAGGAAGTGGTGCACCTTTGTAGAAGATGGAAAGCGATCTAACATGGCTACTTCTGGTTTGATGGGGCCTTAGCAGGCATGCATTGCTGGTGCTTTGTTTTTCCCTGGGATTATGACTGACTGGGTTGGCCATGCTTGGTGAACACACCAGGGATTCTGTGACTCAGTTTGTGCAACCTGCTGCACCTGGTCACTAAATGCATCCAATCTTCTGGAACCCCACAGTCATATATTAATCAAATAGGCAGGCTCACAGAACCCACCAGGGGCTCATGCAGGCCATTGCCTGAAGGTGCTTTCTTCTACCCCTGTAGAGGCACAAAAGTTGCCACCATTATTTGCTCTGTCCTCACAGCCTATCCAGGGGTGCAAAAAAAAAAAAAAAAAGAGTCAAGATGGTGGCCATGACGATGTGATTGCAGCTTTGCCTGTTTTTTATGGGCACTGCGCACAAAATATGGGCAGAGCTTTGATCACACCATTGTGGCCACCACCTTGATCTTTTTGACTGCACCCTGTGGACACCTCTTCACCCATTTCTATTCTGCGGGGGGTTTGTCCTTACAGGTTTAATGTGGTACAACTTGAGGGCAGCAACTGGTGCCCATATTTTTCCTCCCACTCACATTCCATCTGCACCCGCTAGGTGGGAAAAACAATTGCCCATTGTTCTCCTCAGCATTATAGTCTAGTGGGGTTGGGAGACAGGATCCTGGGAATGAGACATCTGCTGTTCTTCCTTCCCCAGAAGCTGTTCTAGCAGGGATGACAGTTCAACGATCATAATGAAAGCTAAATAAATGCCCTCTGCCACCTTTCAGTTTGCTCAAGTGACAGGTTACCAGAACCAAGATGCACTGTGATGGTGGGCTGTCATTTGGGCCAATTCTGAGTATGTATCTACTGTTAATCCAGGAGAGTGGCATACACATGTCCAATACCACTGACTCGCCCATTGCAGTTTACAGGTTGGTGGCATGGTGGAGAGGTGTGTGATGAAGAGGCTAGGAGCACAGGGAGAACTGAGTTCCCTCTTCCTTTGCCCCCCTGTGTACCTAGGCATTTTTTGATGGATCACCACCAAGACTGACAACAAAACTGCTCCAAAGGTCTTTACACGCAGCATTGGAGACTGATCTTGATGGTGATCTTCCTGGCAATCTTCAGAGTGATCTTGCTGCTGCTGCTGCTCCTTCATTTCAACCCTGTGGCTGCCTCTGCGGAAGCCAGGTGTCTTGTCATGACAGTTGGGCCCAGAAGGAAGCAGGAGGGAGTGTTGGAGACTGAGACACAGACAAGTAGGCAAAATGGTGGATGCAGAGGTACCCCTTCCTCCACTGAAGTAACATGAACAGCAGTCACAAGCAGAGAAGAGACCACATAATCATGATGAGCAACACATGCCTGGCAAAATCAGGATCTCCTCTGTGCTGAAACTGACCTTCTGCATAGACAGAGTGAGTCTCAGTTTTTTTAAGAGTCTTGGTGTGTGGCCCTTGCTGGAGCATGTGTTTTGGAAGAGGGTTTCACAGGTTAATACAAAGCCTGACTTGGAAAGGACTGCCCAGGTGTGGAAGCCAGGGATCATGTCAGACCAGCAGCAGAAACGAAAACAGCCATGGAGGACAGCATCCAGTGGCTAGAGGAGATGGGGCATGGAAACTGCAACAAAAGTGACCCGTAGGAGTTGACCACTTGATTGACACTGAAATATTTGTTTTGGGAGAAGGTGGAAAATACCACTTTAGCCATAGATCAAGTACATATGAAGTTCAGTGGCTTCAGCTACAGGCTGCGGATAAAAGGAGTATCCTGAAGACATCAAGGAATGGGTAGGGTGGTACTTTAGAGCCACAGCTGGGGAGAGTGTGGATGAACTCAAAGACATCAACCTCTCCCCCAACAAAGCAAAACAGAAATCTACCAAAGTTAAAACTGAGCTTAGTATGTTGCACAAATATAGCTGCTAGGTTTTTAACTAACCTGGTTGCATGTGCTGTGTTATTTATTTATTTATTTATTTGATTTTTATGGCTGCCCATCTCAAACAAGTGACTCTGGGCAGCGAATAATCATAAAATAGATTAAAACCAGATACAAAATAAATACACACACACACACACACACACAGAGCAGCAGCCAAGAGAATTGTAACCATAATATCAATACAGCTGAGAAATGGGGCCCTCAACACACCCAGGGCCCCATGCCCGGGCACATAACCAGGTCTTTAAGGTCTTATGAAAGGCCAACAGGATCAGGGCCATCTTGGGCCATTCCAGATGTCTATGTCTAGAGATCTTCTTGGCTTCTCTTTGGAAAGTGTGTCCTTGACCCAACTTTCGCTCACTCTTTTAATGTGTAATGCATTAATGTGTAATGACTATTACTGATTTGTGGATGCTTCCACACTGGAAATAAAATGTCTAATTTTGACATACACTTGCAAACTTGGGTAGGTAGGTTGAGTGGGATACATGCATATAAGAGAAAGGGGTAGAAAAGGCCACTTTTAGTAGTTACCCCTTACAAAGCTCCCTTCTGTGGGATGCATGTTAAGCTATCTCTTTTGTTTTCGTGTTTTAAAAAAAACCTGCCTGAGAAACATGGCTCTTCCCAGCTGCTTTTAATTGAGAATAGCTGCTGCTGCCTAACATTTTTAACTATGTATGTTGCTACAGTTTCCTTTATGAGGCGGCAGCTATTCAGGTTATATCTCTTACAAGAAAAGGCATTTGATAAAACAATTCAAAAGCATCCTGAGAAGACCCTTTAGCATGAAAAGGTGACATGCAAATACATATACAGTATAAATAAAAGGGCTCCCCCCTCCCAGCGAGGTGGACTGCTTTAGTCTGCTTCCTAATAAGGCCATCTTAAGATGGAATCCTCTTAGCAGAATCAGAACTGGGGGGGGGGACCAACCTTTCTCCAGGCGGGGCTGCACCCTCTCCTTAAAGAGTGCTCTCAGAGTTGCAGAGAAGAGACCTCATCAAAGGAGTGGCACCCACATTTGCAGGCCATGCATTTCAGGTGGGGTGGGATGTCTAAACAAAGAATCTCCAGCTCAATGTGCGAAGCTTTAATAATGCACCTATTTGAAACCCGGCTTTTGTGCAGTTAGTCATTAGGGTTACTGATTGCTGAGGTCTCTGGGCCGTTGACAATCTATTAGGATGTCTTGAAATTCCTGCTCTATTTTGCTGGGGCAATTCTGGGGGGAGGGCAGGGGGCAGGGGCATAGGCAGCCAAGGGGTAGCCCCCCCAGCCATAAAGCCCCCAACCCCCAGCTACCACGGGAGTCCCATCACTCCGAGGAAACTATGAACTCCGCAAAGCATCTTGACCATGTCGCTCAACAGAGATGCAACATGCTTCATTCAACTGTACCCATCCTGCTCCTTGTTTCCAGAGGCCTTGCCCAACCACGTGCTCGCAGAAGGAGGCTCTCTTCCAGCCAAGGAGCTGATGCTCAGGAGGCACTGCAGGGAGGAGAAAAAGGCAAGATGCAAAGGAGGCGGGGGGCAAGGTTGGGGCAGGAAACCAGCCACTAAACTGTCTTGGAGAGGGGTTGTGCGTTCCGGCTGAGCCATCCTGGCAGAGTCCTACATGGGATCCAGTTTCCACAGCAACCGGGGGCCAAAGGGCAGTGAGGGGTGCACAGCTCCTCCAGTCAGAATTCCAATTGTTAAGTCTCTGAAATAAACAGCTAAAATGGCCAGGAAGGGGGAAAGGGGGAGGGAAAGCTGAAAACAGCTCAGTGTGGCATTGTCAGCGAGATGTCACTAATTGTCTGCAGGGAGAGCACACTCTCAATTAACCCTTGAGGTGCTGCGGGCAAGGAAAAACATCAGGCGCCCGCCTGGCAATTCGAGTCACATGCCTCCCCCTCCTCCCGTTCAGGGGTTCATTAAACAGCTTGCAACTTGGAAAGGTAATTGGATGTGTGTGTGTGGGGGGGGAAGAGCTGCTGAATTATAGACAAGGCAGTGTCTTGGGGTCATACGTGCATGTGTGAGAGAGCACGTATGCTCGTGTGCACACGTGTACAGCATAGAGTTAAGGAAATGGATAACCTCCCCTTCTGCTCGGCAAGCTGTTACCTACAAAGAATGAAAGACCAGCCAAGGGCTTATTTTTGTCCAAAACTGCCATCTTGTTTTTCTTCTCTTTTCAAAAGGAGGGTCAAAAAGAGTGGGCGAGGGTTGGGTCAAGGACACACTTTCCAAAGAGAGGCCAAGAATATTGCTAGACATCAACATCTGGAATGGCCCAAGATGTAGAAGCCTGGATCTAGACAAAGCTTCCGAACAACTTCAGTCTCTTAAGGACTCTATGGACAACGCGTCTGTCTTCCCCAGCAAAGCAAAGTTTACAGCAGAGATGAGCAACCGGAGGCCTTTGGCCTTGTTTTGAAAGACCTCTGCAAGAAATCAGTTCAGCCTTCTGGTAAGAAATATCTGTTTGTTCCCTGTAGCCCACCAGTTAAAAGAGAGAGAGGACAAGTTCAGAAAGAGAATGAGAGGGAAGAGAAGCAAAAAAGGAACGGGAGAGGAAATGTAGGTTCACATCTACCTCTGTCTCCTGCCTCAACTGACTCCTCCTTTCATCCACGCTTAACTACACCGTTTCCCAAAGATTAACCCCTAGAGAAACGTGGCCTTCAATATAAGCATATTGGCCCAGCCCCAATTCATGTTATTTGGTCCCACCCACAGATCTTTCCTGGCATATTGTTAGTACAGCTGCTGCAGAGCATCAATCTTTCATGGATCAGGTATAAGCCTGCTAGTTAAGTAAACGCTTGGCCATGGGGACCCCTAGCCTTTCATGCTTGAGTTCTCAAGGGCAAAGTTTATCAGCTGCCCTCCAGATGCAAACGAAGCAGCATATACAAAGCCGTATCAGGTGGCAGAGATGAAGATGATGCAGCAGTTGGACACCATATGGCTGAAGATTCCTAGGATGAGGCCCCAACTTGTCCAAAGATCATCCAGAGAGCTTTCTAAAGATTTGGTGATGATTAGGCAGAAGTGACACTGGCCACTCTATGCATCTGATGAAATGAGCTGTAGCTCACAAAAGCCTTTTAGCAAAATGTGTTAGTTGGAAAAGGTGCTATCAGACCCCTTCTGGTTTTCGGTTACCAGAGACTCCACGGTTCTCCTCCTACAATATCTGTGGTGCATACTTTCACTTCATTTGTTTGTCTCTTGGAAGGTTCATCTACAGCTCTCCTAGCTATTCACCTGGTCACCTAGGAGGAGAATGAATCACCTTCAGAAAGGTGATGAGGGGAAGAAGCGGTTGTAAATTGGAAGAAAGGAATCTCTCCCTCCTCAGAACAGTTTCAGACCAATGTGCAATGATGAGTAAAAGCCAAACTACATGTACATGCAGTATTAAAGGCATCCTTGCGTCTAATATGAAGGCTTTTAAGAAATGCAAATTGCACTTTTTAAAATACAAATGCCAGCATCAGAAGAGGAATATTTCTCAGGACCACGCATGGCACAGGAGAAAAATATTAAATTCCCTTTCCTCACCTGCTCTGATCATTTTAATTATCAGCCCCACACCAAACCAATGCAATCTTTTGCTTTATTATTATATTTAATTATAGCATTTTTACATTATTTTATTTCATTGTCTTGAAGTATATTTTTATGCCGGTATTCCAGCTGAAGATGCACTCCATGGCAAGTGGCATAAACTTTCAACAACCTCTTGCATTTAAAAAAAAACAAGCGTGAAATGAAAAATAGTAAAGATCAGTCTAATCTGAGACCGGGAGGTTGAAAAATGTAATGGAGGAATTCAATAGCAAAAAAAATTGTTTTCAAGAAAATTTGCAATATTCTATGTCCATGTAGTCACCAGGTATCAAGCTCAACTCAAGGGCACTTTTACTTTTTAGTAAAAACTGCTATGTAGAAAGTCTCTTTTCCAAACACACATTATTTATTTATTAAACACATTTATATGGTTGCCTATCTACTAGAAGGAATTCTGGGCAGCAAACAGAATAAAAATACAGTACGCTAAATACAAACAAAAACATAAAATTAGACAAGAAATAGTTTGTACAGTCACTGGAGCCAATGGCTGCCATCACAGCCTGTGACAAGAAATTCCACACATTTATGAGAACCTTATTTGAGGTGTCATCTCATTCAACAGTTGGATGCGGATCTCTTTCCCTCCTTTGCTAAACGCAGCCATGCCTCAGATCTCCAACGAAAAGTTCTCCGTGAACTAAGATCAAATTAAAGCTGATGTTTGAATTCTGTGTCCCAGAGAAAACAGGAACCAGACTAATAGTTGACCCAGAATGATAAGTCAGCAAGTGGTCAGCTCAGGAGTGACTTATCTATTGGGTACAATAGGTACAGCGCCTAGGGCCCATGAAAATGGTCTAATGTTTCAGAAAGAATAAAAATGAAGTAGAAGTTATTTATCTTCATGCCTTTTAATAAATATTTATCTTCATGCCTTTTAGTAAATATTTATCTTTGTGCCTTTTAATAAATATTTATTTATTTTCATGCCTTTTGGTAAAAAACAGGTGAGAAATGCACAAAATGTGAACATCAAACTGATGGTCTTATTTGTAACCTACAGGAATAGTGTGAATACTAAAATTTAGTAACTTTGATGGTACGCAACAGACATCATCATTAATCTGCAACAACTGATTATTATTGCAAAATAATACAGGTATTTACTATTCCTTATTTCCATGTAAAAATGCAAAGAAAAATATTGAAAATGATATGAAATACAATTTTTAATACTATTATTTTTATGGAGGGGCCCACAAAAGCAAAAGTGCAGCCCCAGGCCAGCAGCGCATCTGTATGTGTATGTGTATATATGCATTCATGCATACATGCATACATACATTCTGCAATTGTGCAGAGTTTCTTCCAGAATCCTAAAGCTGAGAACATCTTTGTCGGGATGTCCAGCTCCATATCAATCCAGCAAAAATGGTGAGGCAGGCAAATTAAGCAAAGATAGCAGAAATGGCACTCAGGTAAGCACCTCCATCTCTAAGACTCAGATATGGGCACAGGAGCAGTTCTGCAGAGGCACCCATAGATCCATCCTAAACTGAAAACTGCAGATAGTGATTCTTGCACCTGCTTCTATTCACAGGACCAGAGTGAGTTGTGGTTCAGAAGATCTGGAAGGTAATAATCTTACCCATCATTTGCACTGTTATGAGGAAGAGCTTATTAGCTATGCCTCAGTCCTGAAGGGCCAAATATAGCAAAAATCAGGAGTGGCTACCTCGGTGTCTTATATGGTGGCAACACGGTCTGTGGCTTTCTGCAATTTGTGGTCCAGGAAGGCTCGTTTGAAGGCCTGGACTGAAACATGGTGATGCACATGGTCATCTGCTGCACCAATCAAGCACCACAGATCCTAAGCTGTCTGCAGCAGAGCTGTGAAATGCTTTAGATTCAATTCCAGAAAAGTGCTTCAAAGGGGCAGGGGATGCATACACAGCCCTGACTGCAACTCTTTAAAGCACCTTTTCCAAATTATTTCCAGTGCACTGCCCAGCCTTAGTCTATAATAAGCTCTCAAACATTCCAGGATGTGACCATAGTAACAAAAAGAAATAAACTAGGGCATGGTAAAAGGAATTTGCCCAAGACTTCTAAAACTGATCCACCAGAGTGAATAAGCACCAAATCATAAGACAAGTGAATCGAGGGTATACAGCAGCTGCTGCTATCCCAAAAAGCCTTAAACGAATATCATCAAGACATTGTCATTCTGAGATGCCTGCCACACCTTTGTCTCATTTTCTCCTTCCAAAATAGAATCAGTGAATTGCTTCTCTTCCAAAGAAAAGAGATCAAGCTCCTATCTCATCTGACCTAACACTGGGACAGAAGATGAAAAAAATCTATGGTGCTGGGTGAAGTTGGTTTCACCCAACACCACACGCGAAAGGGGCCTCCCACCCTCAGTTTTGCAAAAAGAAAGCACACACTTCACCTTTGCATTCTCACCCATTTCATAAAACTCCCCGGCAATACAGTACCTGCAAGAAAAGGTGCACGGCCCATAGTTGGGGACTGGGTTTCCTTTGGGGAGGAGGAGAGTGAGAGACATGGAGGATCAAGTGGAGAGCTTTCCAGCTCTCTGCACCCCAGCCTGTGGCATTCTCTTTCTTCTGAGAAAGCACAAGTATTCCTTATCTGGTTCACCCAAGTACTAGTGGGTGCTGAAAGTGGAGAATGGCAATGTCAAGTGTAAGTAAGTTTGCAGAATAACAAAGAAATGAACCCCATGGGCAGGGAAAAGCAGGGGAGGGCTGAAGAGTACAGCTGTAAAGACATCCATGGGGGAATCAAGAGGAGGCAAACAATGAAAGCAGCACTGTAATGTCACACTCATGTACGAAATGGGTGGTGTTAGCATTGTGACTGTGTAATACTGTTTTCATCCTTTAGACAACATCCTCCGATCCTCCAGACACTCTGTATAACTGGGCAATGCTTCAGATTCAATTCTTTGGAGCATGGGGGCATAAATAAGAATCTGCCTGCAACTCTTTAAAGCAGCTGCATCATTCTTGTAGACAAGAACTACGTTCATGCTCCCACACATTTCAAAGCACCTTTTCTGAATTATTTCCAACCCAACTAAATAGTCCTGTTGCCTAGCTTCATATCTTAGATTAGCTTCTATTCTTACCTGTCCTTGTTGATCTAAGCACAGACCACAACCTCCCAGTGAAGAAGCATATGAATCGAAGTATTAGGGCATACAGAAGTGATAGTGAATCTGCCAGATAGATGCCATTTTCCTTAGACCAAAGTGTGCCACAAGGGCCACACAGCTCATCTGACCAAGGTTCAGTTCCAGACCATGGAAGATAAATGCTTCTAACTGTGAATGGGCTGTTATCTCCCCATTATTCAGCAGCACACAGATGCTTGAGACTGGGTCTCCCGGAGCAGTTCTCAGACTTAGGACCTCTTGTTTCAGGCAGCTAACATCCTCATGTAGATCTGAGATCAAATGCTGTAGTCCAACACATCTCAAGGGAAGAAGCCCAGTTGGAACTGGAGGTAGCAAAAGGCAACTGCAGAGGCCTCTTCTCACACTAATTCAAGTTACTGATCAAGTAACATTTTCTCAAGGGCTCAGATACACTGCACATGCATTACCTCAGTCATCCCTTATAGCCACTGTGCAAAATACATTGATCAACATTAGCCCCATGTTGCCGGTGAGATTAGATCAAAATTAACATCTTGTCTAAGAGAGGGGATTTGGACCAGGGACTTCCTGGCTGAGAGTTTGTAGGACATTCCAAATAAACTGATTGGATTCTGAAGCAGGGGTGGGGAAGAAGACATGCCAGGAGTTTTCTCTGCGGGTCATATAGCTCCAACCAAGCTCACCTCACCCAGCTTGCTTTCCCTGCACTAAAGAATCTTAAGTCAGCATGACTCAAATTAAGTATCTGGACAACCCAAACCAACAGCGAGGTAGATCTTGTAAAGGACCTTGCCTTGGCCAAAATCTGTCAACAAAAATTGTACCTGAATAGGAATTGGAAAGTGGATATTCCTACCTGTATGTTCAATAAAAAAATTGTTGTATATGGCTTTTGGTAAATGGCTTTGATTTATCTAAGGGGACAAAAAGCATCTCTGTGGAAAGACCAGGTTATGGACAGATCATCATGGAGAAAATCTATCCATCTGGTTGCTAAGAGTCAACAACGATTTGATGACCCATAATCAATCAATCAATCAATCAATCAATCAATCGTAAAAGGTAAAAATAGGAATGAAGTATGGCTGGATTTGTACACACCCTAGACTAGTTTGGATGAAGTGGGAGCACACCACTGAAAGAAGGATATACTGTACATGTGTAAGCATGCAGCAGGCCTAAAGCACATCACACAGAGACCCCAACATCCAATAATACAGCCCTGTTTGTGAAAAAGAAGCAGCACCCCAAACACCTCTTCCAAGCAAGATATTCCATAAGGGTTGAGCAGCCCAGAACACATTGTAAGAGATACTGTCTGCTATGAAATGAACTTAGCCATCTAGGCAGCTGAATTCCAGGAAGAAAACAAACACTGTTCAGAGCCTCTGAAACAACCTTGGTTTATCATGTAGGCTGATTACATGATAAAAATAAGAGGAATCCCCACCTCCCACAAGAAATGTCATACAGAGCACAGGTAATCCTTGGGTTATGATGGCAATTGGGATCAGGATTGCTATCGCTAAGCAATGTGGTCATAAAGCGTGACATCATGCAGGCCCGCAACTAGGGTCTGCGTCACCTGGGGCAAACATGGATTCCGCGCCCATTTTGGTGCCCCCCAGTGCTCATTTTGGCGCCTCCCCAGCGCGCCGCCCAGGGCACATGTCCCACTTACCCCCCCGGTTGCGGCCCTGACATCACGTGATGGCATCGCTTAGTGACAGCAATCCTGGTTGCTATCATAACCCCAAGAAATGTGGGTTGTTAAGTGGGAAGTGGTGGGAGTCCCAGGTAAGAAGCATGAGGATACCATGGGTGAGTGGGGAAGGCCCTGGGAAGGCTGGCGCAGGCCACGTGTGAGTTGGGGGAGGCCAGGGGAGGGCTTGGGAGGCCCAGCACAGGTGGCACGCAAGTGCAGGAAGGCCGGTGGGTGGATGGCACAGCGTGAGGACAAGAAGGACAGGGCTGGGTAGCATGGCAGGACGCGAGTGCAGAAAGGCCAGGGGTGGATGGCACAGTGCAAGTGCAGGGAGGCCAGGGGGTGGATGGTGCAGCATGGCACGAGCACAGGGAGGTCAGGGGGACTTATCAGAATGACTTGCAATGGGAAGGTCACAAATGGTGACCATGGGACAATGCATCTGTCGTAAGTGTGGGCCAGTTGCTAAGCGTCCAGATCGCGATCACGTAACTGTGGGGGTGCTGGAACGGCTGGAACTTTGAGGATTGGCTGCAAACTCCACTTGTTCATCTCCATCACAACTTCGAACAGTCACTGAACAAGTGGTGGGTAAGCAAGGATTATCTGTATGACTTTTCTCAAGGACTGCAAACCACCAGTGCCAGATTTGGGGAAGGCATGAGCTAAGGTGCCCTCTAGAGCAGTGCTTCTCAACCCTGGCAAGTATAAGATGGGTGACTTCAACTCCCAGAATTCCCCAGTCAGTAGAGCAGAGCTGGCTGGGGAGTTCTGAGAGTTGAAGCCCACCCATCTTATACTCGCCAATGCTGAGAAGCACTGCTCTGGAGTATCCACGTGAAGCTTGCTGGGCAGCAGCAAGCAGAAATGTTTATCATTCTCTTCTTTTTCAGCTGGGTGGCAGGCATTCAGCAAGCTGAGATTGCCACCACCTACCCCTTTTTCCGCAGAACGCTTGATGTACTAAAATGAATGGACATCCAGGGAAAAGTCAGAAGGTAGATTACCACAGGCTTAGCCAAAGCTTGGCTTCACTGTATCCCTGACATACCCCTGTAAAAACATAAACAAAGAAAATGGGGGGAAGAAGGGCCTGGGAGTGGAAATGGATCTGCCAGAAAGCTCAATTTGTCTGGTGTGTTTGGGTGTTACCACTGGATGTGAACATAAGCCCTAAACAACTAAGAGATATACTAGCATGAATGACAATTAAGGGCATATTTGCTGGTCTTTGCCCTCTTGCAAAAAAATTCCAGCCTTAAAAGAGTAAAAAAGAAAACTTTCCTCTGAAGAAGGAATGGTGATTTCTTCAACCTCTGAAAAAATGAGACATTTCTTAGGGATATGTAATATCCCTAAGAAACCGCCTAGGTAAAGGTAAAGGTTTCCCTTGACGTAAAGTCCAGTCGTGTCCGACTCTAGGGGGCGATGCTCATCTCCGTTTCAAAGCCGAAGAGCCGGCGTTGTCCGTAGACACTTCCGGGTCATGTGGCCAGCATGACGACACGGAACGCCGTTACCTTCCCGCCGAAGCGGTACCTATTGATCTACTCACATTTGCATGTTTTCGAACTGCTAGGTGAGCAGGAACTGGGACTAGCAACGGGAGCTCACCCCGCCGCGCGGTTTCGAACCGCCGACCTTCCGATTGGCAGCTCAGCGGTTTAACCCGCAGTGCCACCACGTCCCTTAAGAAACCGCCTAGACTCTCCTTTTTGGGAGAGATGGGTGGTGATAGAAATTTGATAGATAGATAGATAGATAGATAGATAGATAGATAGATAGATAGATAGATAAGCTAAATCTCTTTAGAATGAACTGATCGGTTGACAAAAAAGCAACATGCTCACATTTCTTTCAGGAGGATAACAGGCCCAGTTTTAGCAATCATCAAGTGGAAAAAAAGGGAAGAGAACACCTGGGTGCAGCGGTCAATTCATTCTCCAGGGTGGGTCCGAAACAAACCTGGCTCCATCCTTTTACCTGCATAGCCAAGTTCACTTGAGACAACTGACCAGCTTTGCTGCTCCACTAGGCAGGATTTTATTGTTTGTTTGCAACCCCTGGGGTATACAAAGACTTTCAACCCAACAGCCATTCTGCAGAGTGCTTTCAACCAGCCAGATTTTTGTGGCTTGCCAGAAGTGGGGGGAGTCAGTTCAAAGCAGTTAAAAATGGTTTGAAAAAGGTAATCCAAGTCTGCTAGCTATCTCTTTAAAAAATAGTCTCATTCCTACAATGGATATGTTTTGTGCACAGCGTGACTATCCTAATCTCTTTAGGAGAGGCTTTCCCAATTCGATGCTCTCCAGATGTTTTTGAGCAGAACAGAGAACCTGTGGCCCCAGTCCACATGGCCAGTGAAGAGGGATGCTGGGAGTGGGAACTGTAATTCAGTAACATTTGAAGGGCAACCAGTCCCCTTCTGCAGTATAGGTAGTCCTCGCTTAACAACCATTCATTTAGTGACAGTCCGGACTTACAACAGTGCTGAAAAAATTGACTTATGACAGGTTCTCACACTTACGACCGTTGCAGCATCCCCACAGTCCCGTGATCACAATTTGGGCGCTTGGCAACTGGTTCGCATTTATGACCATCACTCCATCCTGTGGTCATATGATCGCCATTTTCGACCTTTCTGGTGGTTTCTGACAAGCAAAATCAATGGGGGATCATGTGGTTCGCTTAATGCCCATGGTGATTTGCTTAATGAGTGCCACAAAAAGGTTGTAAAATTGGGTTGGATTTGCTTAATGACTGTTTTGCTTAGCAACCAAAATTCCAGGCCCATTTCCAAGTGAGGACTACTTGTAAACAGTGGGACTCCATCATATTTTTTACAGGAGGTCCATCTGGGATCATGCAAGTCCTAGACAGAACTTGCTAGATTGTTTCCTCACTTAATATACTGGGGTGGGGGGGTGACTGAAAAGATGCTTATTGACTTTCTTGTCTAAGAGCCCCCTCCCCAATTCTCCTCCAAATGCTGCAGCCATCCCAGAATAAACTGAGACAGGTATGGTTACAGGTCCTTGTGAAGATTTCCTCAGCGTTTAATGTATCTTTGTTAAGCACAATGATCCACATATACAGCAAACAGTCTCGAATTACGGTTTACATCAGACTCCTGAAATGTAAAATAGTCAACAAAAAGGAAGAAAAGAGGAGTTGGTTTGCTTTTTTTTAAATTTTGCTATGTGGATAAATAGGCTTCTGCTAGTTCTAAGTGCGAAGGGTGCTGCCATCTCAGCCTCATCGCTTAAATCCAAGACTTATGGCAAGAGCTAAGATCGGGCATACGAAAGCAGAGGTGCTGCCCTCTCGTGGTCTTAGGGGAGTTTGCTCCACATTTCCACAAAAGAGCTTCATTCCCCATCCTGGAGCTGCTTTCTCTTACTTTCTTGGGGTAGCACACCAAAAAGAAAGACACCGGGGAAACAGGACAGGTTTCTGTTCCCAGGCTGTTGCAACTTTGTCACCAATACCCCCAAGATGGCCAGCTTAGGCTCAAATGCCCTAAATACCTCCATCATCAGCATTTTGTTTATTTATTTGAAGTGTGCATAACATGTCCAATCTTTATATCATTCTAGGTAGCCCACAGTATCAATTTACAGACATCGCCTGAAATAAGGTAAGAAGAAAGCATAAGCAGCTTACCCTCCTTCTCCTTCTCCCTCATTTGTTTTAAACAGGGGAAAGGAGACAAGGGATCCAAAGACACCCACAGTTCATGTGTTTTGCCACAGAAGAGATACACAAACTGGAAACCCAGTAAGAGGACTGAACACCAAACCTGTCCCAGTTAAAAAAAAACAAGGCAGGGGGGCAGCAGCATCTTGCCCACCCATTACTGATAGTGAACTGGGAACATGATGGAAGGGACTGAGCATCACAAAAACGTACTGAGCTCTTTTGCACATGTCCTGGACTAATCACAGCCTTGAGATTTGGCTGCCAATGGCTTTGTCAAGCAACCTTAAAAACAATTGCGGAGCATATTTGCAATACTCAGACAATCTAGGTCAAACAAGAAAGTTTTCACCCTAAATCCACCTGTCAGTGTATGCTCCAAGGAGGCCATCAACCTCTAGCAAGTGAAGGGAGAGCTTGTGGCTCCCAGCTTAATTTCTAAAGCCCTCTGCAAGTGACCAGCTCAGGTCTCTTACTAGAGAGAGGCATTCTCCTGGAAGTTGCTGGGCAGAGGGAGAAAGGGGAGGGGCAAAACAGGTCCCGCCCATTTTTACCAGAGCCCACCCATCTCTGGCATGGCATCTGCTTCTTGACTGAAAGTAATGGAGACTCATGTTGGGGACTAGGCAGAGAGGTTGACCTGAAATCAGGGATGTGACAAAAACACCCGTTGTTTCCTGCCTTGCATTTCCTGCAGCTTTCTGCCCTAAGCCAGAAGAGAGCCTTGCAATCCACATTCTGCTGTGTGGAGTGCAAACCCTCCCTCTTCCTAAGTCTGCTGTGTGGCTGAGTTAAGCATATTTTGCCCTTTTTAATTGTTCTTAATAAATCAACCCTCTAAATCATTGGTGTGGCTGCTTTCCATGAGCCTGGGAAGCCTGTAGGCTTATGTGCAGGGGGAAGGAGGGGGCGCGGGAAAGGGAGCATTCTCCTGGGGTACTTTCCTTCAACCCCCCCCCCCCATCCCAGGATTGCTGCTTCTACAGGGATATGGAAGCAAACACAGTTACACCTGTTCCAGTTCCCTCCTGGCCCATAGCCAGTCCAAAAGCCTTCTGAGGGGCAGCCAAAGAATGGGAGGGGGCCTTGCTTGTTTGAGCCATCCTGGACCATAGCATTTAATCAGAAAACTGTGGGGAGGACTTCTCCCATTTACAGGCCTGGCTCCCCTCTCTTTAAGTTAATGGAGTGCCCAGATGTGAAACCACAGTAGTGGGGCTGCAGGATGATCAGCATGTCCAACAGGTAGAGTTTTAAGTGATAGGGGCAGAGCCTTGGAAAGTCCATTAAAAAAAAAAGCCAAAAGACATGGATCTTCTTCCAGAAGACCGCAAAGGAGGCAGTATGAATTCCAAGCAGCCTGAAGTCACAGGTCAGTTAAAGCAGAGAAGGGAAACAGGCAGAGGCGGGAAGCGCATCCAGCCTGGGCTCATCTCTAAATTTGCAGTGCTTTGATAGAGAACCACAGCGGCTGGGTTTACATATTGTGCTAAACACTGGTTTGCTGAACAAGCCACAATTTCTGGGTTCAAAGAACATGCTAAACCCATACAGGCATGTATTCTTGGTTGTGGCACCTACCATGGGAAATAAATGTCCCTCTGAGCATATTTACCAGATCGGAATCCTGCTGGAAGAATTCTAACAAGTCCTTTATTATTCTGCTTACCTTATATTTAAGGGCAACCCAATCTAAAACAGGGGAAAGATCCTTCAGATACTTTCATTCTCCAAATTCATTCATAATTATCTGTAAATCACAGTTAACTACAATTCAGCAGGAAGTCCTCACCCCCACATCTGGATTTCAAGTGTTTTCCAGATGCAAGAAACATTTAGCTCCCCAGAACATTCAGATACACAAATCTCCTCTCCATGGCACAATCCAAGCCTGGCCTTTAATGGACACCATCATACAGGTAGTCCTCATTTAGCAACTACAATTGGGACCAACAACTCAGTTGTTAAGAGAAGTGGTTGTTAAGTGAAACCGCAACTGTGCTTATGATCTTCCTTTCGCTTTACAGATCTGCAAAGGTCGTCAGTGCGAGGACTGGTCGCAAAGTTACTTTTTTATCACTGGTCACTAAATGAGGCAGTCACTAAATGAGGACTACCTGTACGTAACACTGCTCAAAATGTTTTCAAATATATCTTAAGAGTCTTTACAATTGCCCTATAAGGTAGGATACATTACTTTATTATTGAGTAATTGCTACCCATTTATCAATCACTTTATATGGCCATCCAACTCATGCTTGCAATTCCAAGTAGCTTTATTACAGATAGCAGAAGTTGAGGAGAACTAAAGCAATGTCAAAGTGTCTGTAGGGCAGATAGTTGCAAAGAAGGGCAGGGGACCCTTTCCCCTTAAATAAGTTATGGGATCTTGCCCCCATAAAAGTTAGGCAGGAGGAGGATTATCTCCTGAAACTGCCACTTCTAGGCAACCATATTTCTTTTTGATTTACCACTCCAGGTAGAAAGCCTGAGTCAATCTCTGGGCCCAAGGCGTAGCTGCTCATGCTCTGAAACTATGACTGGGGAACCTGTGGCCCTCCACCTGTTGCTAAACTACAACTCTTAAAAGCCTCAGTCAACATAGCTAACAGCGATGTGGGCTGGAAACTGCTGTTCACCAACATGGAAGGTCACAAGTCCCCCCCCTACTTGAACCCTACACTATCGGGATCTGTAGAATCGTCATTCGTATCCTATGCATTATCAGGGCTTAACAGCAGAAGAACCAGGAGATGCATGTTTGCAGATATCAGCTCTGGAAACACTAGGGGGGCAGGGGCGGGGGGAAGCATCTTACCAGCAAAAACAAAAATAGCCCCCCTTTTCTTTCCATTCTCTCATTTCATCTTTACTTGCTCCCTTCAGAAGATAAAAGCCCAAGAGCAGAGGAAGCAAAGAAAGCCATTAGAAACTTTTTGGAGCTGTCATCCGCTAAACTCTCCTGGGAGTAGGTCAAGGTGATACCTGCAGTTTCATTTGGAAGAAATGAATCAGAGTGAGGTAAGCAAGGGTACCTTATGGCGGCCAGCTTTCATGGCCAATGTTTGTTCATCAGTCAAGTAATGCAGCATCTGAGCACACAGCTGAACAATACACACACAGCTCCCATATATAACAGTATGACTGTCTTGCAAGTTTAGAATAACTGAAGGGAGAATGAAGCCCCTTTGCTTCAAACCTGTCTGGTTTGTTGTTCTTGCAATCTTTTTAAAAAACTTGTTATTAATTGTATTTCTTTGTTTTAGTTGTTGTGAGCTACCCAGAGTCACTGGGAGTTGGGCAGCATACAATTTGATCAATCAATCAAACATCAGTTTAGTCCCATAGACCTATGTGCATCTGTATCACATACAGGTAGTCCTCGTTTAGTGACTGCCTCATTTAGCAACTGTTTGCAGTTATGATGGTGATGAAAAAGTAACTTTGCAACCTATGGCCACATTTACAACCTTTGTAGGCCCATAAAACAAAGGAAAGCTGAAATAAATTCCTAAAATCATGTTTCACTTAGAGACCGCTTCATTTAACAACCAAGTTGCCAGTCCAATTGTGGTTGTTAAATGAGGACTATCTGTATATACACACACATGCAACAAATGCTCAGAATGAAGTAAGACCAGCAATGGGTAACCCGCAATCCACTACACAAAATTTTGTAGCATTTTAAAAAAAATTTTAAACTGAGAAACTAAACAACTGTTTCTGAATGCAATTGGCATAAACAATAAAGAGAAACTTGTAACTACCCACGTATATAACCCCAAATAGCTATGCTCTTGCCTTTTTGCAGTCTTTCAATGCCAGCTGGGTCCCCAAAAGTGAAGCTGCCCTGACCCTTGATTAGACCACATAAATGGATCCAGGAGGAAAGTCAGAAACCAAGAACACTACCTAACTCTCACCTTTTACAAATATTCACCTCAGCTACCATTGCTTCCTAGAGCTGAACAGATGGCACATTTCTCATGTGCTGCACATGGGTAAAAGGATGCAGCTGTTATGGGAGCAGACAAGCATAGGAGGCAAATATCGTGATACTTAAGTGTCAAGATTTCCTATTTTCAGACTTTTCTGTTAATCAAGGTGTTGGGCACTATATGTTAGCTTCTTGGCTGTAATGAAAGGACATGAGGAATCCTCTGCTTCAGACCCTATATAGCTAAGGAGACATGTCCCCCATCTGCTTTTCAGACTAAGCCATCCAAGTGGCTTGGCCCACATCACCACATTTCTGATTCCTAGTTTCTCTGGCACCCTAGCAACGTGGGCTCCATGAACTGACCGCTATGTGTCTCAATGATCACTGCTTGGTAACAAAGGTCCATATGAAATATGTAACCATCAGCCCTTAAGCACCTCCAGAGATAATAGCCTCAAGAAGAGCCATGTTGGAGCCACATATCTTTCACCAAACTTGCAAGCTAGATTTCTTAAGTAGCCATCCCTCTCCTCTGAGATGAGCTCAGTTCCTGATTCCTGTACATCATGGACACTTAGCAACAGTATGGAAATTTATCTATTTATTTTTATTTATTTATTTTTCAAATTTTATCACCACCTATCTCCCCAGAAAAGAGGGAAATGGTTTGCCATTATTTTCATCTCGGATATTTTTTCACCTGCCCATTCCAACCTTCTGCTCTGGGGACCTCCCATCCAAGTACTAACCAGGTCTGACCCTACTCAGCTTTTTAAGATCAGCCAAGTCAACTGGGTACTGACACCACCATTTTGGAAGTAGTGCACAGAGACTGAAGGAGTCCATGGAGGAGGGTAAATGACAATGTGTGTGTGATGACATCATGCAAATAACCATGATGATATCAAGATGCCAAGTTGTCATTTTGCCATCATTGTGGCTTGATGTGGACCCCATTCACAGAATAGTCTAATCTGTACCCTCCTTAAATAGGTACACAGGGGAAAGTCTCTTCTTCAATAAATGCAAGAATTCATCTGTTGGGACTTTTTGCAAAATCCAGTCAAATTTACCACATAATCCTAAGACATCTGTCTTCCCTGAGCATTATACTCTAATAGAGGTAGCAAGTTTGCATCAACAGATTTCCCAGATGCTGATGTGAAATCACAATACACATCACATGGTCTGTAAATAGCTGACCTCCAATGTTTATTACCTGAACTCCTTGATAGAATTCTGATAGTGGAGAGGAACCATGGAAAATCTTGTAATCATGGCAAAGAAGATGACTTTCAATTGCTCAGGGAAATGCAACATGCCAGCTTTTAATGATTTCTCCACTTTCCACTTCTTGGGGTGTGTGTGAAAACATCCTAATAACTATGGAGCAAGCTTTTATTTCACCCTAACACTGAATCCTTTGTAGGCACATGTCCCTTGTCATCCAATAAATATACAACCCTTCCTTTTTTCTTCCCTCCCACTAAGCAAAAGATTTTAAAGACTCCAAAGCTGCTGAGTTTATATGGACTGCTCATGATCCAGAAAGTAAGAGAAGAGTTGAATCAGATTCATTATTTTTCTCAAAGGCAGAAACTAAAGTAGCATCTCTTTCTTGCTGCCTCAGTGGGGTTTTGCAGAGTCTGGAGGGAGGGGCAAGGGAAGGATGTCACTTGCAAATGTTCCACTCTATCACAACCTTTTCCACAGGCAGAAAAGACACAAAATGATGAGCCGGCTTGAATCTTGTTCCCGTTGTTTATCTGCAATCTATTGTTATTTTTATTTTTTTACAAAGAGGGATTCTTGCATGCAGGAGTTTTTGTTCCCTTGTTTACATGAAGCTGTCTCCTACAGCTGAAGAGGACACTTGACCCTTCAGGATGTTACAAAGGCATCCTGCGGCATGTGTGGATGTCGCCTTTGTTTACTCACCCATGTGTGCGTGCAAACAGCAGCAACATCCAGCTAGCTGGCCATGGCTCCTTGTGAAAAAGGAGAGGAGGAAACAGGTAGGGTTTTCAGGGCATAGTGGGCTCCCTGTGACACCGCAAGCAGGCAGGACGCTTAATCTGGAGGGATGGTTGCTAAGATACTAGCAGCCGTGTGAATGGAAATGGGTCAGTAAACCTGTGGAGGGATAGTGTGACTCTAGCCGATGCAGCTGTTTGAGTGCAAATCTAAATCCCACCCTTTCAATATTTATCACTCCCCGCCTTCCAGCTCCTTCCTGTTAGCAATTTTCCACTTTGCACCTCCCCTTTCCCTGGACTAGAGTTGTAGCCAGAACATTTGGAACAGCAGCAAACAACAGCCAGCATATAATATAATATGTATAATCAGCCAACCTACATGGACACAGCATCCTGGATGTTACTATTTGGAAATTAGAGCAGGATGGAGATAGATAGATGATAGACAGACAGACAGATGATGTTGAAGGAGAGAGGAAAGAATGTTGTAGAGATACTGAGGGGGGGTGGAGAAGAAGGTTAAGAAACCATCTCCCCCTCCTTGCCAAGATACCTTCCCCTTGCAAACAGGATGGAACTGGTTCTTGAGGAGATTTAACAGGAAGCAGGCTTTAATCCCTTGGTAGGAAAAAGGGTTAAAAGGTCAATTTACTTCTGTCCCTCACTTCACACCACTGCAAAATTACCCACTAGCAGGAGAAGCTTTCTCCCCCAGATCCACCCCCCCATACAAACACACACACACACACTTTTCTTCCCTCTACCGCATCTTCACAATGTGCTTGGGGAATACAAAGCACAAACACAGACAAGGAAGGAAAGAGACTTCACACTACTTTGGGGAAAAGGAGAGAGCTGAAGCCAAGCAATCTCACCTTTTTGTCATAAGCACATATGGAGATGGGCTGGGCAGAAAGAATGGGGGGCTTACACCTGGATAAGGCAGCTGGATATTTGCCCAAACTGAGGCAGACCATTAAAAAGGAAGAGAGAGAGGGAGATTAGAGGAGACTCCTTGGATGCATGCTCATTAAGGTCCTCCCCAACTGAGAGAGGAATTTGCAGCTCTCCAGGTGTTCATGAAATCATATTGTTGGAAGGAGACATTTAGATCAGGGGCAGGCAAACTCCAAGTCATGGGTAGACTTCAGCCTCTCTAGACCATGCTGCAAACATGCAGCATTAAAACAGCTGTATTTCAGTGGTGCAATGTTGGACCTTTTGAGAACAGTAATGTACTTGTGGGCCAACCTGTAATAACTGAAAATATAATAAGCTTATTTTAAACATTTGCATTATTTGAAAAAATGTGAAAAGCTTTCCTTCCCATCAGCCCTTTTCTTATTCTACAGTCCAGTCTGATTCTCTCTCCCTTTTTTTTACCCAGTTCCTTTGGATAAATTACTCTTTTTTTCCAAAGAATACCTGCTGTACATTGTATCTCATCTGGTGAGTTAGGATGATGGCAGTGTCAAATACACAGTGAAACAAAAGCAAGCATTGCTCGTAACAACACTTGGAAGATATACAGGATTGGAATACCTGCCTCTCTTTAATCTGATCATCACTTTGGCATCCCTCCTGACTCAACTGATCCTTCCGCTCCCGTAGTTCTCAGATAGCATGTCCATGGTATGCAGCCCCTTGGTGTCCTTGCTGCAGTCCTCATTTCCCTCCCCAATTACCACGTTTAATTTTTACTCTGAAAAAGAGGGAGCTATTTAATGCATTGAAGTACATTGTACTGACTTTAATTAAAATTAAATTAAATTAAATTACAATGCTTGGACGTAGCTCCAATCACTGCTAGACTCAGACCTGCCCACTCCTTGAACCAGAAGCCCTGCCATGCTGATTAAAGGCCAAGGGCGATCTTAAGACCTGAAAAATGTCATGCATCCCTGGCCAAAGAACTTGTTGGCTGAAAACTTCAGAAGCTGAACCTAATCCACTTGTAGAATCTTAGGCCCCCAAGGGAAAAAAACAGTTAATTTCTGCACCAATCATGTATCCTAGGGATTCCAAGCAGAATCACCGCTCAATGTTTATACTGCATGACAGTGTTTTAGCCTCCTCCCAAGGACCCATTCAAAAATCCTGAGGACCTAGTATGAGGACCTACCAGGATTTTTCAGTGCATTTTCAAGGGACAGATTAAAATCGACGGATTGATGGGAAGAGGGAGCGAGAGTCAAACAAGTTTAAGTTACTGTTTGATGCAGTTACATTTTATTAAATGTAAGCAGCACTGACATGGTTGGAAAGTAAACAACTTACTACAGTTGTACTTTTGTTTGACTCTCTGATAAATCGTATCTAAAATACAGATATGACGGTCCCCAACCCAGGGGACTTATGCTATTGTAACAAAAAGACTCTGAAGGAAAAGGGATAAGGAGAGAATTGGGCAGGCAATGGAAATTGCAGATTAAGGTGAGTGTGGAGGAGTAGCAGGGAAGAACTTAATTAAAGAAATCAGAGTGGGAGTTGAAGAAAAAAGGGAAATAGCATAGTTCAAAGGCAGGGAGGAGAGGAAGCCGAGCTTTCCACCAACATGCACGGCTTGGCATATTTCAACCATTCTATTTCCACAAGTCAGGAAACTGTGTGGCCACCAACTTTTTGATCTACCCTTTCCAGATGTGCAAGATCTCAACTCCCAAAATTCCAGAGCAGCATGGTCAATTTTCATTCACCTTCATGCTAGAAAAGCTATCCTAATGCAGGAAACACTGGCCTGGTTCCCACTTCACATCAAACCTGGGTTGAACCATCCTTAATAAACAAACCACATTTGGCTCAGTTTGCACGTGAGAAGCCATAAACCGTGAGTTACAAACTGCAATGGGTAGGCTCACAGGGCACCAAGCCAGAAACAACAAAGCATGCTGTGACATAACGTGATGTGTTAACCCCATGACTGCAATGCAACCTATAAGCAGAATATCACATTTACATATGTACAGTATCATGCATGATACAAGTCATATGTAGATCATGTCTTGCCCAGCATGCATTCACCCACTGCCCATGCCGTCATTCTCCTTGGACACATGAAATGAAATACCCAATGTACCCACCTGTTGCTTGGAAATATTTTCCAAACATGGGAATTTTAAAATTTATGGGAAGCCCCATTCCAACCTTAGTTTTTTCTAAAGAACCCCCCTCTCCCCAAAAATGGAGGGGAGGGAGAAAAGTGCCAAGCCATGCTTATCACCTAGCAAATGTCTTCTAGCATTTTGCGTCATCTTACTTTGAAACTACTTGTTTGATTTCATGGTAAAATGGAGGGACAGATTTTTACCTCTCCTTAAAGATTCCTCCGATACCAAAAGACTTCTCTTCCTGTGAAAGTTTGCACCAAACATATTCCCATGCAAATATCTCCTTTGGCAAATTAGGAGACCTTGTATCAAAAATGACATAGGAAGGAGAAAAGGAAGGAGGGAATCAACCCCGAATTTGCAAGATCTGGGACCGATCTTGGCAGAGGTGAAAAGTCTATGCATTTCCTCTTTGCATCTGCCCATTGTAGTATGAGATGGGCTGTGCCACAGGACTCAGAAGTAAATTTTGGGCTAGTAAAAGCACAAACTGAGTGCCTTTTATTTTTAAAGAAACAACATTAGATGGAGAAGATGAAGCTGGCTGAAGACAGCTTCTGCTTCTCCATATAATGTCTCTTGAGCACCAGCCATTACGTACCATCTTTCACACATCCTATTCTGCAGGTGGCTAGAAAGAGAAGAACGTGGATGTTATCCAAGTAAGTGACATTCATACGGAAGCAGGTTCTCACCAGCTCCTGAGCTGAGCTAAAGGTGAAGCATGAGCATAGCTCAGGAAAGGGGGAAGACAGAACCACTTAACATGTCCAGTAGCTATTAAAACAAGGAATGGGAGGGCCCTAGAAGCCCAATGCCAGATGTAGCTTCTCCTCTTCCACGGACCTTGCGTAGTTGCTTTGCTGTCCCATAACACTAGAAACTCCCCATTCCTAATGGAATGGATCAGCCACATATTCAGGACAGATGAGATAATGTGTTTCTTCACACAAAGTATGCTTAATTATGGACCTAGTACACACATCACAGTAAGACATAATGTGAGTGGGGGGGTGGGGTGATTAAGCAAACCAAAATAATGGTGCAACCTCTCTCTAAAATACAAAATCTCTGAGTGAGCCCAGCCATCGTGGCTTGCAAATCATGTTTTATGGCTTAATATATAATGTAACTCTAGGTTAGTCAAGCAAACATGCCAACCATATGCAAATTTGGTATTGCCTTTGCGGAAAGACCTTCCCTGGCAGGCCTGGGTAAAGACTATGGAAAATGAGATCCTGCATAGCTAGATTAGAGAAGACTGAGGTGGAAAAGCTCAGTGGTCACACTTTTGCAAGACAGAGTTTGTTTGGCCTCCTAGATACCAGAAGAGAGAGCTGGTGTGACATAATGGCGAAGATGTTGGACCAGGAGAAGTGAGACCTTCAGCTGTGGAATTTCACCAGGGGTTTGTGGCTAGTTGTTCTCTCTCAACCCAACCTATTTCACAAGCAGGGGGTGCTATGTTTATTGCCTTGAGCTGCTGAATGAAAAGGAGGATATACATTTTAAAGCCAGATAAAACAAATGAAATAGAGAAAAGGCATAGTGAAGGGTACTAGAATCACAATAGGTAAATGCAACCTCCATGGCCAGGGATTGCGCATCTCAGCCATTGGGACTATGAGTACAGTGGGGATAGGGACACCGTGTGGTCTCTGAAATCTGCTATTGGTCTTCCTTGAAAGCATCGGATGCTGGATGAGGCAAATCTTTGGAGTGCTCCAGCCGGAGCTTTTTGCTTTTAGCAAGTTTATCACTCCACAAACAATAGATGGAAGACAGATCACGTTACCCTGTGGCGTAAGAGAAGCAGGAATATGAAGAAGCAGAGCTCTGCTACTTCTCATGGCAGAGTGACAGCAGCATCTGGCGTACTGGTATTTGCAAGCTCAAAGGATCAGAATACTGGATGTCTTGTGTTGAGCATCTCCTAACTTGGTCCCCTTCAGATGTTGATCCCCACATTAGCCATGCCAGTTGAGAATTTGGGAGTTGAATCTCAACTGACCTGGAGGGTACCAGCTTGGGATAAACCTACTTTACCCTGATAACTTTGACCGTTCAGCTGGGCTTGCGGCAGACACAGATTCTCCCAGACAACCCTGGAAACCGTCTAGTTAACCAAAAATGTGGATTGAGGCTCTTCAGCCCAAACCCAAGGAGCAAACTATTTGACCCTCTTGGAAGAGCCTAGCCCATGGCTAACCAGGTTTGTTTGTTTGTTTATTTTCTATCCTGCCTTTATTATTTTTATAAACTTTCTTTCCTGCACTATTTGGCTTGGGATTAGCATGTGGTTTAAACCCAGGCTGATTATGTTTTCCTCCATAAACCATTGTTAAACTATGTCTTAACCCAAACTGTGATCCAAGCCAGCATTTCCAGTGTTCACTGTGCAGGTGTACATCATGGCTAGGAATGTGAGAACTGCCTGGGAAGCTGGGATACTTAGCACCAGGAAGAGAGGCATCATCTTGGAATTGTAAAATCTCCCTTGCATTGAGTATGACTCTTGGTATACATGGACATATCCATGCAGTTTTCACAAGAAACAATATGGACATGATCTGCCATTGTTTTTTCCCCTTCTTTTCTCCCAACTTCCAAGCCACACACAAAGCTCTGGGATTTTCTGGTACTCTCCTAACTCAGTACTAGCCAATTCTGAATGTTAGATTTCTTTGATATCAGCCAAGGTTGTCTATGTGCTGCCATTTGAGTTCAATTCTGAAAGGCAGAGTACAATTACATAGCCATGCGGCAAGCTTTCCTCCTCCCACAGCAGAACAAGGGAGACCATGAGAATACCTTGCTCAAGAAAAACAGAGGCAGCAGAGGGCTGAGATGGACTTATCCCTACAACCAGCCCCACTATAAATCAGTTGGAGGGGGAGAGAAGAGCCACAGCAAAAGCATTGTTTGGACATGATTGACAGTACAACCTCTTCCCATAACCCACAATTCCTTTTGTTGTCTGTAAAAAAAGTAGAGAGAAGGACATGATGATTCATAGAAATACAGAGGTGAACTGAGCCCATTGGGTCCGAGTGCAAGTGTACCAAGTGCAAGAATACAAATTAAATCATTCCTGATGCATGGCTCTCCAACCTCTGCTTGAAGACATTAGGAAAACATGAGCTCACCACCCCCCAAAGTCATTGGCTTTGGCTGGCTGCTGTTGGGGAATTTTTTCTAATGTTCAGTTAGAATGCACCCTCCTATAACTTAGATCCATTGTTCCATCTCCTGCCTACTGAAATGACAGAGAACAAGTCTTGTCTTTCCTCCCCCTTCTTCTTCAGGCTTCCTTCTTCAACCACCTTCAGTTCGGAGAAGCAGAATGTGGTCTGCTAATAAATAGGAAAAACCAAACCAAGCCAACCTTCATAATGGACACCTGCTGTTGCCCTTGCTACTCCAAGCCAGCTATCAGAAGAAGCTGGACCAACAGTCAGAGGCAAGAGAGATTCCTGAAGAGCAAAGATGCAGGAGACAAAGTTTCTGTGGTAGGAAATTATGCCAGCTGATGACCATGCCCACCATGAGGAAGGGAAGGGAAGGGAAGGGAATGGAAGGGAAGAAAACTCCTACAGGGCTTGGTAGTCCCTGTTAAGCCAAATAGATCAATACCGTGTGGTACAGAATACCCATCCCCTTTATCTATTACCCAGAGCTTCTTAGTATTTCCTTTGTTTCTCTTTCGTATCTTATCTGTGTTATGACAGCAATGGCTCAATGCCGAATCAATGGGATTTCTACTCTTGCCTGCTCTTCCACAGCTGGGCACCCTCCCAATGCACTAGGAATCCAATTCCCAGCACAGCTTCTACACTGGGACTACTATTCCAAGCATGACGCTTATGCTGAAAGTGAGTTAACAAAACACTTTACCCGGTTCAATTAAAGATCCAGCGGCTGCATCCCCACAAGGAAAGCTTGCTTAGGTTTAACCAAAGTTAGATTTTGTGTGTGGCTTATCATGTGATGCAACTCTAGCCACTTTGATCAGTTTAGCTTTGGTCCACTATGTGAACCCCCAAAGTAGATTAAATGAGTAACCATGTTGTGAAACTCTACCTAAGCATGGATATATTTTTCTCACCATGTAGCAATTCTTCTTCCATGTAAGGAAGAAGTGGGTTATCTTTTGATGCCCAGAATCAGTATTTGACATTTAGTGGCAGGATGTGGGCCACAAATTCATTCATTCATTCATTCATTCATTCATTCATTCATTCATTCATTCATTCAATCTATCACAAATCTTACATATATATATATATATATATAGAGAGAGAGAGAGAGAGAGAGCGCATGCACATCTATGACAGGGTTATAGTACAATGTCCACATGTTTTCTACCTCAAAATGGCAGCTGGAAGCATCTAGCTGACCTTGGCTGATTTTGAAAAACTGAGTCGAGTTGGACTCAGTTGGACAAGGAAGCACCAGGAAATCCCAGGACAATAGGATTAACTGCGAAGTCAATAAAATATCCTGAAAGAACACAATGGCCAATCATCTCCATATTTTTACCAAAGATGCTTAATGTATGAGTTCATGTGGTCACCAGAGGTTGAGCTCAACTTGAATGAGGTTTTGTCTTATAAATTGCTGAGCTTCAGGTGGCCCACCCTTCCTAGTCAGGGACGGGCAACTTTCTTGTGAATGAGAAGACTTTTTTGGGAGGAGCTTCAAAACACTGCAGAGAATGTGGTAGATGACCACACATTGCTTCCTAAGTGTGATCAAAGTTGTTGGTCTTGTGGACTATTTCTGAGAGGGGTTAAAAGCAAAATGACTTAAGGCACCCATTTCACAAGGACAAACATTTCAGCCCCACCCACCCAAAGGCTACCAGGATCCACAAGTGGCATGTAGGTTGCCTGCCCTATGATCAATTTTAAGGTGAGATGGCCACCCCCATTCTGTTCACCTTCCATGTTTCACATGACTTCCTTCACCCTGAACTAACCAGGTGCACCCAGAGACCCTGGAAGCAAAATCAGAAGTTGAGAAAGGCCGCACTTCCCCCTTCTCCACTCCAGTGGATGCTGAGAGAAGCTCCCTTGGTTATACAGCGAAATCACTGCTCTGTGGGGTTTCGTGGCGTCTAAGACAATCACACGTTGTTGCAACAACCCATTACTAACTTATGATCATGAGTCTCTTTTCAGGGAACTTCAGATCTAAAAATAATCAGTGTTGCTCACACACTTTTTCCTAATTAGAAACTTTAGTTTTTTAAGAAAAATCCCTTAAGAATCCCAGTTATGCACAGCAAGCTGGCAACTTGCTTAAGTTCTGCACACTCTGTGCTTGGGAGGGGCAAGCCACTGAGGCTCCACCCTGACAGCTGATGGTCTTATTTAGCAACTGAGCTTCGGAGATAGCACTAAGTGTTTGGTCGTATATGATTTGGGGGGCGGGCAGTATTTATATTTTCTTGTAGGATACTTGACTGGCATGAAGACAGGAGAGGAAACGGGAGAGAGGAATCCTGGTAAGTGGTATTAAGATAAGGACATCACTTAATTTCTGCATTATTCATTAAATTCAGTTTTGATATTTTTCTTTTTTACATGTGCTTTTGATTCAGAAAAAAAGCTGTTAATACAGTTATAGTATAATTGCTGCCTCGTGGCTGAAGAACATGAGGAAAAGAGTGCTATCTCCAGGATTTTATCTCCCACGATATTAACAGTTCTACAATTTCAATATTCAGGCACTGTCAACTCTTCTCTTTCCAGTACAGTATTGTACGTTACCTGCATTACCTGGCAGAAACAGAATAGATTTACTATTCTTTCTTTTCCTCCACACATCACATACACATACCCAGGCTCAAATTATTTCTAAAGCAAATCATTTTAAAAGTGTTTTATTCTGCCTAGTGGAGTAATCCTTGAATGAAGCAAGTTAAAGCTATTAATCGATTTTCAACTGAATAGCAGCCAAAAACAAGACCTGTCCAAACTTTTCTTGAAAATCTCCAGTGATGGAGCACCCACAACTTCAGGAAGCAGGCTGTTCCACTGTTTGATAGCTCTCACAGTCAGGAAATTCCTCTTTATTTCAAGTTTGGATCGCTCGCTGTTAAGCTTCCACCCAGGAGTTCTCGTCTTACCCTCGGGTGCTACGCAGAATAAATCCATGCTCACTGCACTGGTCGTCCCGTCATATGAAATACAGGGCAGCTGTAAATATCCAAAGATCAGAACCTTGCATGGATCTGTGGAAAAGAGATTCCAGAGAGGGGACCACCAATGAAAAGGCACTGACCCTTCCAGGAGTTGGCCCAAGAGCAGAAATTTTTAGGAATCCTAAATTCTAGTGAAATGAATGGTGGAGGAAAAGGTGTTTTTCATCCACCTAGTGAACATTCTTGCAAAACTGCCAGACATTTCAGAGCTTATAACTAGCACCGATGGCTGATGCCACCTCCTCTTGTAAAGCCAACTTTTGCTAATGCGGTGCCAAACGTTCAAGGAAATACATACATACATACATACATACGTACATATATACATACATAACCACCCTACCGATCCAAAGAGATAAGCCCAAGATTTCTGAGAACGCTGGTCCCCAATCCTGCATCCTTCCTTTCTTTCTTCGACCCCCGCCCTGCTTTTGAAGTCAACTTTTTTTTAGCTCATCTCTGGATGATGAACAGTTCCTCTGTGTGAGAGCTTGGGGAGCAGAACGTCTACGGCAGGGAAGGGGATTCAGGAAAAAAGAAATCAGCCTATTTCTCACCTCTGAAGTTTTCTAGTCCCGTTCCCCCAAACGTTTCCATTTCCCCCCACCCCCACCCCCCAGGCCTACACTGATGTCACCAATTTCTCCAGTGGGTGAAACTGTGCAAAGCGAACGAGGAGGGCCTGAAAGAAGACAGTCCACGTTCATGTCTGGCCGATGGAAATGGCACTGTGTGTATTGTCATCCATCTATGCACCAGGCAATGCCATAATCAGCAGTTCATCCAACCCAAGCATCATCCTGCAGCTCTGGCGGTCTCTGTATCAACAGCAGCGGGCAGGATGTATATCAGGACAAAGGATGCAGGAAAGGTGAAAAAAGAAAAGGCAAGGAAAATGTTCGCTAAGGAGAGAAACCCATTCAAAGTCCAGTTTTACAGAGCGCAGCAGAGAAAAAGCTTGCAAGAGTTAGATGCCATCCCACCTGACCATCCGCATCCCAAACCCAAGAGCCAGGAAGGGTTTACCCTCCATCTGTCCACCAGACAATAAGCAAGCTAGGCCACAAGAGCCACGGAGAAAAGAGTCTGTTCTTGACCCTGAAACCACTTTAAGGCCCAGGAAGGGGATTAAAAAAAGGGGAGGGAAGAGACTTGGACCGTGAAGACCTGGCTGAGGTGGTGAAAAATGAAAACAAAGGGAGTGGGCAGACAGGAGGAGCAGCCTTGCTGCTTCCAATGTCTAGATTTAACAATTCAAACAAACCGTGTTTGTGAGTTACGCCACAAGATCCACGGCATGCCACCTTTGCTCCCAGCCTTCTCCTCAAAACATACACAGACTTACTCCTTCTTTCAAGAGCTGCCTGCAACAGGGTTTGTGTAATCTGATGTTTTCCTCCAAGGATTAAAAGTTTGCTCTCTTTTCTACCTTCCCCCCTTTCTTCCTTCCTTTCTCCCTCCCATCCGCATCTCCCTTGCTAGCTCGCATTCTGGCATTTGGTGTGTTCCCCAGCTGCAGGAAATTCCTAACACTCTCCATCATGTGAAGTCTGCTTGCACAGGCTTTCTCCTTTGCCAAATCTCCCCTAGAGGACAGACATATGTTGGGCATTCAAGTGCGCCCAATGTCCGTCACAGCCTCTATCCTCTCGGCTTCCCAGCACGGATTGCGATTAGCTCTGTCTCCTTTTCTTCCTGTTTTTTTTTTTAATCTTGAAAATCCTACATCATTCCCCAACCCCTATGAAGGGAAAGCCCGCTTTGGAATCAGCTGCATTCCCCCAAATCCAGCCATTGACAATTCCTACACACCCTGTCCTCTGCCTTCCCCTTCTTCTCTCTGTGATAGTTCCTGCTCTTATTTTAATTCTTCGTCTCAGACGGTGTTAGGGAGTGTTATTTTAAGAGAGAGGATATGCACAGACGTTGTGTTTTCTGTTTTTTTTTTCCCTGGCCCCAAGCCAGTCTCTTTGGGCTGTCAAGCTACCCACTGTGTTACAGTCACGTGGAAGAGGAGGCAGCCAACGTCAGCTTCAGAACTCCTGGTAGCAGCATGAGCATGAAGCGAGCACTTTTCTTCCCTCTGAATGTGTCTATATTATTAATAGCATCTTGCTTCTCTCCCTCAACCCATCCCTTGCCCAACTCCATGAGCTATCCATAGCAGATCAGAATACCTGTCGGCATCAGTGGGTATGGGTGAAGGGGCAAGGATGCTATCTGGGTGCCCTCTGCCCATTCCAGGAGGCAGAGGGTAAGGGAGAAAATAAAAAGGCTCGAGCCACATGCAGTAAGCCACATTTGCAAACTGCCTTCACTACTGGATGAATTAGCAATAAAACTCACTCTTGGCCTACAGGCAGGAAAACCCATTTGCTGCACAACCATTGAGAGAGGCACAGTTTGAAGATAGAGCTCTTGAACAGATGATGGTCTCAGAACAGGCAGAGAATCCAAGCTTCTCTTGAACAATGACCAGTCTTTACCGCTGCAAAAGGAAGCTTTAGATGTTCCTGACAGCATTTGATTAAAAAAAAAAAAAATGAAGAGAAGTCGCCTTAGATCAAAGGAAGGCATTCCCCCTACAGCAGCTCGGTGCCCTCCAGACATTTTGCTTATTTCAAAATACGCAGATGCTGCTTCTGATTTATAGAAATCTGCTGGTCAGGAATTCTGGGAGCTGCAGGCCACCACAACTGGAGGGCCTCAAGTTGGGGAGGTGATCCAGATTCTTGTCCTTGGCGCTTTCGCCAATGCTGAATGGAGCATGCAACCCCTGAGCTAAGAAAAATTAATCATACATGCTGCTGCCTGTTCTCACTCACCAAATACACCATCAGCCGTGAAAGGGGAAAAGTGGTGAATTAGGGACAAGGACGAACCCTTACTTTACATTAGAAGCACGAAAGCCATGCAGATGGGCCGTGAGGGTGGAAAAGCATCTATATGAAAATACCTTGAGCTTTAAATCGAAGCAACGATGGATAATACTGCTGAAGAGGAGGCAATGGTAAAAGTGTGAAGTAGCCGAAGTGCAAATTGCTGTTCCCATAGAAATGCAAAAGGGCAGGCTGCATTCATCATGCCCCCCCCCCCCGCTGGAATGCAGATTTGGCACGAATTAAGCACAACAGATTTGCACGAATTAATCACTATGCTCTTCCTGAAGATATGGGGCACACGTGCATAAACTCACCCAAAATGGAACTCCTTAACTGGCACCAGGGCTGTGTTAAGAAGATTATATTTTTTAAAGCAGAGGATTGGCGAACGCCCTGAGAGATTGGATGGGGGAGATTTGCTTTGGGGGACAGGATGAAAACACAAATGGTTGTGTTCCCACACATGCCGCCGCCCTTCCCTCCAAGTTATCACTGCAAAACACACTGCTTCATCTCAGGTAGGGGTGGAAGAGCTCTTATCACAACCCTCCTCTTTCCAAAGGTTATGTTTTGGACGCACCGAGACTAATACCCAGCGAGCAAAACAAGGAGTGGGGAGACAGGCAAGTCCTGTCTTGCACAGCTAGAAAGCAGGCTGAACCTACTGCACTTGCAACCCACAGGTTTTAATTTTCTTTCTCAGCAAAAGCACCAACTTTTTCTCAAACGTTTCCTTACTTTCTGCCTGCCTGCCTAGTTTCCCTTCAATTTCTGTTTCATTTTTCCTCCGGGATCTCAAGGTAGCATACAAACCATTCTCCGATTTCCCCCCACAAGAACCCTGTAATGTAGGTTGGACTGACTTTCATAACAGGAGCTGGACTTGACGCCGAGTCTCTCCAGTTCTGCTCTATGTCTTTAAAGCATTTGCTTATAGTTTCTGGAAAGGAGAAGGCATCAACTTACACTTACACACACGGCAGTCAGATGACCTTCACATCAACCAAGGCATTTATAGAGGGTGACAAAAGATTATCAGGACAATCATCTCGTGTTGATCAGAGGAAGCATCCTTCAGGTGAAACTCAAATCCTGATGATGCTGTGAACGTGGTCAATGCAGTTTGCTGGACAACAATATGAAAGTTTTTGATGCTTTCTGGGATGTTTTCAATGTCTCCATCTAGCCCACAGCCTTGGAATTTCCTGGGGGGAATCTTCCATTTAAGTACTAACCAGATCAGACCCATCCCCTAAGTGGGATGGTACAGCGAGACAACAGCAGCTAGTTTTCCAAGACCAGACAAAGACAGCTAGTGCTGCCATCTAGCTGGCCATCCCATATATGCCAATTTAATGTTATGTATTGACATCCTGCTTTCTGGCCTAAGGGAAGCTGTGATATGATTGGGGCACATCTCAATAGTTGGACCGTCACTTGTTCACAAAGTTAGGAGTTTGTCCTGGGTAGGGAGATCAAGAACCCCTAAAGACATCTAAAAGTTGATGCCTTGGGGCGGGGGGGCTTGCCTTTTTCGCTGCAACAGTACAAATAAACTTTAGGTCACTTGTAGCCTTACATCAAGCACAGTCTCTCATACTTGCAACAGGCAAATCATTTCTAAAAGGGCAGCAAGCACATATCAAGGGTAGATGGCATGATGTGGATCCAAGGTCTTGATTTGTCATGACTTATTGGGGCGGTTCCTTGCATGCTTTCTTTGTAACCCCTACAAAATGTGGGTCGGTGTGACCCCGGAGGGCTCTTGCGATCATCGCCATGTGATACCAACAAAGAAAGTCTGACACTCAAGTCCCAAATCGCTCCCAGAAATTATCCTTCCCACACGAAACAAACGAATAAACAAACCCACCATCCTTTACATAAGGCGAGCTACCAACAGCGCTGTGATTAACAATGCCAGATTTTTAAAGAAGTTACCAGACCGGGGGCACTTTCTTTGCCTTGTAAAATGGGGAAAAGGAGGGGGGGTAGAAGGGAAGAGAGGAAAAATGGCTGCCAGACCACTCCGAACACGATTGGCTGCAGAAAATTCAGACCGCAGCGTTGCAGTCCAGCCCTCCTACGGTGCCCAGGCAGAATGGAACAACTTGCAGACCGTCTGGAACAAGTTAGCTCATTAGCCCAGGGCCCAGCTGCTGCCTGAAAACCAAGGTGGGTCCAAATCTGTAGCTGGTTTTGGAACCTGACACTTGCATCCCTTAGAAGTCAGCCAGCAACTGAAATAGCCAAGGGAGGAGTTTTGCGCCCAGCTGCCAACAGCTTTTCTGAATGTTCTCCAGAAACAAGAAGGTTGGAGTTTAAAAAAAAGCTGGGGGGGAAGAGGAGGGAGAAATGGGCAAAGGTCTGTGGGAGCTCTTGCCAGATCTCCAACCACACACATTTGTACACACACACAGACCTACACGCACACACGGAATTTGGTCCTAAAGCAAAATCCTTTTACTAAGCTCCCCCATCTGATGTCAGTTTCTTTGGGGTGGGGGGAGAGAGTGTGGCAGCCTGGAATCCAGTGAGTGAAATTAACAGGAGCTTCAGGCTTTACAATTCTGGATTCTGGTTCCCCTATTTCTGCTCCTGGCTGTTGTTTCCATGGAAACTGGCATCAGACCTGGGAAAATAAGGTTAGTTTTTTTTTTTTTTTCAGAGGGAGGCTTCTCTTCCAGCTCCCTCTCCCACTTAATTTCTGGCGCTCCGGCCCCCTGTTCCAGCGAGAGGAAGCAAAGTGAGGAAGCAGTAAGCAAGATTTTCTCTTGGGGACGACTGCAGCTGCCTGCTGAGATGGGGGTAAGCCACGCTTTTCAGAACCCAATAGTGATTTGCAGTGCTTTTTTTAAAAAAAAAAGCGGGAGGGGGTGGGGGAACATTTTAATTAGTAAGTGACAATAATAATACCTTTGTGCTTCTCCACTGCCTTTCATCTGGGCATCCCACAGTGCTCTGCAGACATTCATTAATTTGGAAATGCATATCAGCATCCAGGCACCTCTGCCAGGAGGAGGGGAACTTGATCAGCCACTCCCTCCAAAAAGGAAAAAAAAAAAAAGAGAGAGAGAGAGAGAGAGGCTATTATCCCAGAGATCGCTGTGCCCAAAGTTCTCCAAGACAAAATCACCAGCGGAACCCGGAAGGGCCAAGTTTAGACTGCACAGCTCCATGCAGACACCGGGGAATCTCGGGATGCTTTGGAGAGAGAGAAAAACGTGCCCGCAAAAATCTTCATTCATATAAAAATGGTTGCATGCGTTCAAGAAGTAAAACCTACAGCCTGAGGAAAATGTTTTCTTTCAGGCACGCCCACAAGCCTCATCCTGGTCTGGGCACCCACTTTAGGGCAGGCTGTCCATGCTGTCCAAATGTAGACCGAGGGCTGCTGTTTCTGCTGCAAAGGGAGTTGTGGTACAGCCAAGAGGCAGGCATGAGACTCACCCCAGCCCAGCTGTGCTTTTCTCACACTCCTGAATGCACAACAGCCTTTGGCAGGTGGCTTCCTCCCACTGCCTCAGTTTCTCTGAGGAAGCAGCAGCTCTACGGTTTGGGAACAAGATGCCAAGCTTCACAGACAGATCTTTTGGAAGTATTTCCAAGGATGACAAGGAAAGGCATGATGAAGACTGCGCGGGAGAGTGAAAAGTTTGTGTTAGTTAGGGGATAGGCAATCAACAGTGCCTCGCTCCTTGATTGAAGCCCCTGAGATCATGCCAGCAAATTAGAGGAGCATCCATTTTCTTTTTTGCTTTTCTCCAAGAGAAAAAGGTAAAACTGTTTCCTCTGATTTTATCCCAAGACAATTTCGGTGAGTTAGGCTGCAGCGTGGAATACATAGTGAGCCACGTTGTTTCTATTACTAAGTGTGCACTGAACTTCATTGGAGTCTTAGTCCAACAGCTTCACCACACTGCTTTAATGCATCTGTTTTACTAACTCCTCTCAAGCTGCATAAACTTGCAAAAAAAGGGGGCTGAAAATTTTACCTTCCAGTAGCATCGCCACTGCATTCACAGTGCAGCCACTGGCACAGTCCAGATGATGGTTGCCTGGATTAAATGGTTTCAAATCAAGACTGAAGTTTAAAGCTTTGCCACCCTTATTTGAGGAAGCGACCGTTTACGCACAACTTTTTATGGCTCAAACCTAAATTGAATTTCACACACTGTACATTTAATATAACAAAAATTAAAAGTAAACAATTAATGCAATCATTGCCATTCATAAATGTGTTAACTTTCCCCTTTTTCACATTAAAACTTTACAAAGTGATCCCAACTTTTTTTTTCTTAATCTTTGGGGGGCTGAAAGACCACACGGCCCAGAGGCTCTGATTAAACACTGCTGGGACAGGAAGGGGAGACAAATAATGACCCTTATACCTTCTCAGCTCTTTGAAATGCATTTCCTCCTGACATAAGGAATGCCTCCAACCTCCTGGTTTTTAGGAACACCTTAAAAACTTTCTGGCTCTGCAAAGTGCCTGGGTGTTAATGGCACTGGGCTGCCTTAATTAGCCGGCTGAGTTTTCTATTTGTTTTAACAGCTACATTTCTCTTGCACGTTGTATCGTAAATTGCCTCAAGTCCTTTGGGAAATGGGTGGACTCTAAATTATTGCCTAAATAAACAAACAAACAAACAAACAAACAGACACCACTGTGCAAATGATGCAACTTGCCTATTTGCATCAGATGCTGCACTCTACATCTAAGGTGCGCCAACTGCACCCTGACATTGTAACTCACATGTTATCACTTTGATGTCACTGTGGCCTGTGCTTTGGTTTATACAATAACAAAGGACTGTTACGTCAACGTTTTTTTCCCCCAATCCACAGATTATTGCAAATGTTTTTTAAGCCAATATTCCCTGTATTGGGAGTGGGAGGAACAGCCAGAGGGACGAACACTGGGAGCTGAAAGGGTAGGAACAAAGAGTTAACTTTGTCCATCACAAAAATTCCAGCCAAACAGGGAACCAACATTCCCCATCTGCTTTTCAAAGCAGCTTAAGGAAATATCAAACCTAACCACAGTAGTTTGGCTTCGCATCTCCTCAAAAAACAGAAACAGTCCTTCCAATCAAAACTTAAGGATTTCATATCCCAAACAGCTTTAGTTTGTCTTTTAAAAAATGGAGGCACTACAGCTCTTTTATGGAATTGAGTTAAACTCCCCGTATGGGAAAACACCTGGACATGGGCATTCAGACACTCTGAGAATCCTTTGAATCCTTGTTTTCTTCCCAAATGAAGGCCCTCTTTGGTTTTGAGCTGCTGGCTAATTCATCACTCCTGGTCCCAGTCTAGCTCTATGTTTTTTTTCTCACAGGCTCTGTAAGGTGATGCAGCGGACAGGCCCGCAACTAGGGTCTGTGTCACCCAGGGCAAACATGGATTCCGTGCCATTTTGGCGCCCCCCAGCACGGTGCCCAGGGCACATCCCTCACTTGCCCCCCCCCCACCCCCCCGTTGCAGCCCTGGCAGTGGACCTACATCCTTTTCTATACCCTCTCAGGAAAGATAATTCTATTAAGTTCTCATTCTCACATAAAAAATAATTTTGAACCACTTTACTTCATGCCCCAATCCTTCCAGTCAGTGCTGTCTAGTGTTGAGTTTTTTGCACTGCTGGGCCAGCTTAACGATCAGTTCAATCAAATCGATTAAATAAAAATATCTAAAAACTTAAATTGAGCCCCTACCAACACCCACGGAGTGGGCTGCAATCTTGTTTTTTATTTTTTTTATTTATTCAGTCATTCGTTCATTCGTTCAGTATGGCTGCCCATCTCAACAGGTGACTCTGGGTGGTGAACAGTCTTAAAATAAATTAAAAACAATTCCCATAACAAATATAAAAATTGAAATACACAGCAGGTGAGGAAGGTATCACCATTGACAGTTGCTAGCACAGCCAGGAAATGGGACCCTTCATGTACTTGGGGCCCCAGGCCTGGGCACAGAACCAGGTCTTTAGGGTCTTATGAAAGACCAGCAGGGTCGAGACCATCCCAATCTCTGGAGGGAGAATATTCCATAGGGTGGGTGCTATAGCAAAAAAGGCATGCCTCCTGGGCCCCACCAACCAGCAATCCTTGGTTGACGGGACCTGGAGCACGCCCATCCTCCTGGACCAGATCGGACAGGTAGAAACAACCGGGGAAAGATGTTATCTCAGGTAACCTGATCCCAAGCCATGAGGGGCTTTAAAGGTGACAACCCACACCTTGACTTGCACCCAAAACCACACCAGCAACCAATGCAGCTCATGGAGTAGCGGTGTTACATATGCCAAGTAACTGGCACCATTTACTACCTGTGCAGCTACACTGTGTACCAGCTGAAGCTTCCAAATGCTCTTCAAGGGCAGCCCCATGTAGAACACATTGCAGTAGTCCAAACAGGCGGTCATTAGGGCATAAGTGACACGAGCAGGGTCTTGTTTACTCATCCTTAATATTATATTTCAAATATCAGTGGCATATTCTAAGAACACTAAAAAAACATTTACTCCAGTTTTACTGATTTAAGTAGAAGAATTAAACATAGGTTTGGGTCTTTTCTGCTGAAATTAAAAGTGCACAGTGTTGGATGGATTGTGTCCAAAGCATCATGTATCATGGCAAACATCAGCACCCACTTAGCAGGTAGATACATCCTTACATGTCTGATATCATCGAAGGAGACTAGGGATGTGGAGAACAAGTCCAGCGTGCGCCCTTAGAAACTGAGGTTCAAAATTCTTGATCACACAGATACATTTCAGAACAATCAATTTTTCGGTTTTACCAAATAGCTGTCTCTGGACCAAAAGGAAGCTACGATGCAGGGCTGTTTGTGAAGGTCAATTACATAAAATCATGAAGAAAGGGATACCCTGCATTGTACACTTAATATGCCACCCAGAGTCATTGCATGCGAGATGGGCGGCAGAGAAATTTGACAAATAAATAAAGTTAAAACTGCTTCCTATTAATGGACTTGATGACTGCATTTCACTCTCTTGCAGATCCTGTTCCCTTTTGCACACAAACATGTGTAACAAATGCTTGCTGTCTCTTCCACCACCAATATGCATCTCTCTTTGCCACATCAGGGATGCTTTCTCCTTCATGCTCCATCTCTACCTCACTCCAGTAGCTTCTACTTTATGATTTCCAACACGATTAACCTTGAGGTTGTCTATTTGGAACCCAAAGATGGAGAATGGTGGAAGAGGGGGATAGAAGAGGCAAACAGAAAACTAGCTGTGTCTACCTACTTTACCCATGGCTGACTGAACCATGGGCAGTTGGATTACAGTCTCTCTGGTTAACATCTGAGTTTTTCCAACAGGTTGAACAATCTAGCTACCATCAGGCCGGGTTTGCACCACCCACGAGGCTAGTTTGCATGTGAGTGAGCCATGTGAACAAACCATAGTGTTTGGTATCCCCCTGCGCTGCAGTTCTCTACTACAAATGTAGCCTCTCTGCCACATTCACTGTACATCCAGGGGGCATGTACAGGGTGGCACACATTTTATTGTTTATCAAATTTATACATGCATATCCCACCTTTCATTAGGGAGACCAAGGTAGCATACATTGTGCTTCCTCCTCTTGTTTTCTCTACAACAGTCCTGTGAGGTAGGGTGCATTGAGAGAGAGTGACTGGCCCAAAATCTCCCAGGAGGTGGTGGTGACTGAGGGTGGGGTCCCTGTGCCACTTTGACACCTTCACCATGACAATAGAATGGCTCTCCTTTATGTCAAAACACTCTCATTCATCATCTCAGCATGTATATTTGGACTAGCTGGTGTGATTTTTTCCCCCTACCCTTCTCTTTCTCTTGTGCACCCAACTACCTTTGGGAAGCGCCTGAAACTTCACTTTGATGGATTTGGAAGTTAAGACCATCCCCTGCTTCGGATTCTCCTGCTCAAAGCCCAGAAATACAGAAATTAACCAACTCTTGTCAACGCCTGGAAAACACAAGGGGTAAGCTGCATGTGAAAAGTATTTTAATGAGAAATTCCCCATTAAGACGACATCGCCAATTTTCTAAATGTAGAGTTTATTTGGGAAAAGGGAAAGAACAAGGGAAAGCGAGAATCACACACAGAGAACACAGCAAGAAATTGTGTGCCAAAAGATCCTCAATTATGGCTGGTTCCCTCTCTCTCTCTTTTGCGCGCGCGCACACACACACACACACACACACACACCGCACTGCAGTTAGGGATGGGCACAAGGGGGACAGGAAAACTGGATGCACGCTGAAAACACATCTGTGCTTCATTCCAGTCGTTCCTGATTGCCAAAGCACACACATGGGAGCCCCAGAGAAGTCAAGTCACAAGGAAGCAAACAAGAGCTTTGCTGGAAGAAAGAAACACAGAGGGGTTTTTGGGGTTTTTTGGGTGGGAAGGAAGGAAGAATGTACCTGACACCAGGTATGTGACACAATGATTAGGAAGAGTAAACAGAAAAGATGACAGGGAGATTAGGTAATCATAGGGGAGATTCTGAACCAGATTTTTAATTTGGCCAGATGAGCCCCTCGTAAGAGTAACTTTACAGGTAGTCCTCGCTTAACAACAATTGGTTTAATGATGGTTTGGACTTATGATGGTGCTGAAAAGAAGTCTTGTGACCAGTCCTCACACTTAAGACTACTACAGGGTCCCCGTGATCCCATGATCACAATTTGGGCGCTTGGCAACCGGTTTGCATTTATGACGGTTGCAGCATCACGTGATTGCCATTTTCAACCCTCCCGGCCAGCTTCTGGCAAGCAAAACCAATGGGGAACCGCATGATTCGCTTAATAACCACACAGTTTGCTTAATGACTGCAGTGCTTCACTTAACGACTGTCACAAAAAAGATTGTAAAATTGGGTCAGATTTGCTTAATGACTGTTTTGCTTAGCAACCAAAATTCCAGTCCCAATTGTGGTCGTTAAGCGAGGGCTACCTGCAAAATGCCAGGGGAGGAGGAAGCTTGGAGGTATTTGAATTGTCAAGAAGCCATTGATCTCTAACACACTGACCCCCCCACACAGATAAACCCTAAGATCCTGCCTTTTTTGTTTTTTTAAAAAAATGAACTACTTTTCCATTTTTGTATTTACTGTTTTTACGCATTGTTAGGTTTATTGTGGGGGCTTTATTTAAAGCTTCTTAAAAATTTCTCTCTTGTAAATAGCTCTGGGCTCCTCTGGAAACAGAGTGGTATAGAAGTAAAATAAATTAGTAAAATAAATAATAATGCCAAATTCTCCCTTCTGGTTTTTGAAACAGTAGTGGACATGAACAACAAAGGAAAGAGGAAAATAAGCAGCCTTCTTGCTTGCAATCATCATCATCATCATCATCTATATAGAGTGAAACATTCAGGAAAAAAAACCTAATAAATGGGGCACTGTAGTAACGACAAAGACAAAAGAAAAACAGCTTAAGAAAAGTGTGCATTGGCTGAAAGAAGAAACCTAACATTAAGGAGCGGGCTAAGGGCCACCAAGCATAAGAATCTCTTTGACTGAATATATAAATCTAGTTGTCACATGCAGACATCATAAAATTCTTCTCAAACATTGGCTTGGGTGTTATTTGCATCTATTTTTTTTTAATTTGGGGGAGGAAGCATTTAGTGATAATGCCGCATATCTGATCAGTGACAGAGAGTGAAAGGCTGTCCAAGCTTGCTCTCCTTTCTTTGCAGAATCATCCCACAAAAGGAGATTAACAAGCAACAGGATTCCTTCTTCCTGCATAAACCGGCCTTTGCCAACCAAGTGCCCTCCAAACATATTGGATTTCACCCCCCAGAATCCTAAGCCATCACGAACAATGGCCAGGCTGCCTGGAAAGTCAAGCATTGATCCAACCTAGCTAGAGGCAGGCTGCATGGAGTAAAATGCTCTTAAGCATTCAGAGCAATATAGCCTCTGCAGTGCTGCTGGAGAGAGAGAGAGAGAGAGAGGAGGTCCTGTCTTGCACACCACAGATATTTTAACCTGGTGGCTTTCCACGGATGGGCCTCCAGGTTTTAGCATATTGAGAAAATGAAAAAGTTAAACCTACTCTCACAGCATGAAGGCTAAGAACACGGTCTGTGTATGACTTAACATACCTGCTAAAGCGCTTTCAAAACTAATTGGCAGACCCATCTGACCAGGTCACGGGGGGAGGGGTTAGCATGTTGTGTGAACCAGAAACTGGAGTTAATTGAGCCAGCTAACTAAAGCAGCAGATATTAAGAGTTAGCAGAACAGGTACAGTATTGATGGGGGCTCAAAAAGTCCCCTTTGGTCAGCCATGTCATGCAAACAGCTCTGCTAGGAATTAACTACCCTTCACTCTTCCAAGATTGCAACTCTGGGAATGTTGTCTCTATCATCATTCTGATTCCCCCCTTCCACAGCCACAAAAGGGTGGAACCAGCAGAAATAGGGGAGGATGGGTCAGGTATCACCCCCCCCCCACCTGTATAAAGTAATGTTGACCCCAATCACACTATCATTTTTTGAAAAAAAAAATCTAGTGAAAGAAAAGGAACAAATGTGCATTGGGTGGAACCAGCAGCCTCTCAACCCCCCATATGCTGGTTGGGAGAACAGTGAGAGCAGTGCAGAAAAGACCCAGCCGTTGTGTGTTGTGTACTCTCAGGATGGCTGGGGCCATTCATGTTGGGTGTAGATGACCATGGGGTTCTCCCACTTGCCTACCTCTTGGGTCACCACCTTCTATTTCTAGAATCCTATTAGAAGGAACGTATCTTGATAGCTGACCACATGTCTTCCATGCAGAAGACCTTGGTCAAATCCTTGGGTAGCAATTAAAATCTTCTCAGGTACCAGGGCTGGGAAAGAACTCCCATTCAAATCTGGTTGTTCCAGAAACAAAGCAGACCTCCCACCATTTTTAACCCCTGTGCCTGCAGGAGATTAATCAACCACTATGGTTCATTCCAAGATAATGGCAAACTCCAAAAGTGAGAAAAGCCAGGGTAAGAATTCCCTCTCATCCTACCCATGGTCCAAATTCCTTGTTTAATTCCACCCCAAGGAAGCTTTGCAGCCTTTAGGCTTTTTAAGCTGATTGTCCCAAGACCCTCTCTCCATCTGGATGGAGGTGTTAGCTGTACAGTCCTTGGAAAAGGAAGCAAGTTGAGTAAGATCTCTCACTGTTGGGACAGAAATTACTCTAATTCTTTTACTTTACGATTTATATGGTGCTGATGATTGCTGTTGTATGGGTATATTGCTTGGGTTTTAACAATGATCTGCAGTTTTTAAAACAGTATAAGGTACTTTGCTGTGTAAAATTAATCAATGAAATATTGAAACTTCTTATCTAACAAATTCAGTCCTTTTTAATGCTGTGACTCTTGTAAATTCCCTGTTTATTCACCCTCTGCTTTATTTTTCTTTGCCTTTTTACTGCTTTTTTCTTTTTTTCTTGGGTCTTTCCTTTCTCTTCCTTTTTCTCTTTTCTCAAAAAGGTTGAACTAAAATATAATTCTAAAAAGGGTGGGGGGAAGAAAGAAGAGTGGGGTTTTGTGGGGTGGGAACCTGGCACCGTTTCTGGTTTTGTCACAATGCTTTCTCCTCCCTGGGAATTTGAGTTCCCTGCAAATGTGTGAATAAATGAGCCATAGAGTTGGGCTGTGGAGGAGTCAGTCCTGATCCACAGCTCTCTTTCCGCCAACCTGAATTGCAACTGCTGCTTTCCCTTACAACAGAATATTGCTCAAGAGCTCTGCTCCACCTGGGTTACTAACAGCTTGGAGGTCCTCTCCCTTTTCTGATTATGATAATTATCTTCTTCTCTTTCTTATTAGCCTTTATTTTTAAGAATGCTTTTCACTCCAGTGCTGTCCCAGAAGAGATCTGCAGGATCAATGAGGAGGGAATTTCCAAAAGGATTTGCTCAGGTAGAAAGACAAGATACATTTTACACACACTAACGCACCGTGCGGTTTGTAAATCACAAAGCCGTTCTAATAGGGACCATCTTCCTTTACTCTGTCTCCTTTCTATCATGACTTTCTACAGGCAGCCATGCCCAGAACTACATTCATGTGAGGATGATGGGATATAGAGCCTTTTTTAAAAAATCCATTCAATCATGTCCAATTCTCAGAGACTGCCTGGACAAGTCCCTGCAGTTTTCTTGGCAAGATTTTGGAAGTGGTTTCCCATTGCCTCCTTCCTAAGGCTGAGTGTGTGTGACTGGCCCAAGGTCACTGAGCTGGCTTTGTGCCTAAGGCAGGACTAGAACTCATGGCCTCCCAGTTTCTAGCCTGGTGCCTTAACCGCTACACCAAACTGTAATGTAGCCCTACCTATTGAAAAAAAGGCACCCACATAAGGAAGTCTAGCTTAGTTACTTCAGGATTTGCACAGCTCCCTTGAGACCCACTGCCTCTTATTTTTGCACACTTTATTCCCCAACACCTCTCTCTAATGATGCTGCATTTGAAAGGGGGCAGGTCACCAGCCAACTGTTTATGTTCAAGAGAAGAGTAGCAATTACTCCTGAACTCCAAAACAGTCTGCTCTGCCTCTTTAACGCCAATTCCCCAGGAATGCTTTGAACTACAGCTATCGGATTTCACACCAGCCTCCAACTGGAGAAGAAATGGTTGGGGTCTTTGTCATAGAAAATCCAGCCATTCGTTGTGCTGTTCCAGCTTCAGCTGAAAAGGAGGTTGTTTTATAATACCCACAAATACACAGCACCAGGTTACCTTGAAGTTTCCTCTCTGCAAAAAAAATATTTATGAATTTGGGGGAAAGTTTTGCTGTCTGTGACATCACTTGCAAAGGGTGCTTAGGAAAGATAAGGAGTGTCTCCTCGCCTCCTCTTTGCAGAACAGCAGGGCGCTACACTGCCGTGTTTTAGAAGTCTTTCAGAAAGGCCTTTTTTTTTAATGTCAGCCATCGAACTGCTATTTTTCAATGGATTGTTTTTAATTGGTTAATTTTTCAAAATGCACCACCATAAACTGCTTTGGCATTTACAGAAAGGGGAAGTGGCATATAAATACGAATACATAAACCATAAAGAACCACCATTCACACAGCACTCCCAGATCTTGATGGGTCTGCTTAGAGCAGATTCTGCTTGGGATCTGGTTTGTCAGCTCACACTGGAATGGGTTTTCTTTGTGCATGCATGTGCGCGTACACATGGCACAGCTGTGAACCCGAGGCCCCAACCCCTCCGCTCCGCAATCACGGCTGTCCTGTACCCATTCAGTTCCACATTCTTTCGTTTTGCTTTGGAAATTATCTGGAGCCTCTGTTCTCAAGAGCCAGCTTGGCACTGCGGTATGGGCTTCCCAGAATGCACTGCAAAGGTGTGCGGCAAACAAAGGAGAGCCAAGTCCACAGCTGGACTGCACGCCCTGACCCAAGGCGAGGGGAAGCCACTGAGATCTCAGCAGCTGCCTCCTGCTTGAGAATAAGCCCATTTTCCGGACAAAAGATCCCTTTCCCAGATAAAGCGCAAGGAGAGAAGGAAGCATTCCAAATGAAGTGCAGGTGGGCAAAACTCGCTATCCTGACAGGCGACCACAGACTTGAAGAAGAAAAAAAAAGGCCCCCACCTCATCGCCTGCATGAGAACGCACATCTATCCCAGAGAGCCGAGTGCTCTCAGCAGAACAGGTCTGCACAAAAAGACACACGCCAGCTGGTGGTTTCTTCCCAAGGACTTCCCTGACTGGATGTTCCAGATGGGACTGGACGGCTCCAGCTCAGGATGAGGGATGGGCATAATACCACCCAGGTGTTACAGGCGTGCTTTCAAGGACGGGCCTCCGCAGCTTCAGAAGCCAGGCCAAGGACAAAAGCAAGCCGTGATGGAAGCCGCTCAGCTTCAGGTACTTCTGACGCAGCCCGAGCTTGCTGTCAACCAGGGAATCTTTTGCCCATGCTTGGAAAGAGCTCCTTTGATTCCGGCTGCAGCTAAATCATGTCTACCTGGGGTGGGGTGGGGGACCTCCGCCATTCAAAAATCCAGGGAAAAAAGATCCCTGTCCCCCATGCTGATAATTAGCGAGCTTGCAAATGGCATCTCACTGATGCTCCTTGCTTCAACAGGCTGAATCTTTCAATTAGGATATCAAATGCTGATGTGACTCGGGCAGCCCGACTTATCAATCATGGAATCAGCTCCTCTACTGATTCAGGGTAATTTCCCATCATTTATCCCTCTTTCTCTCACACAGTCTTCCTGGGGTGGTTATAATTCTTCCCATTAGGCACAATACAATAAAATGGTTCTCTTCCAAGCGGGTGCTCTCCAGTTGTGGTGGCCAGCCAGCAATATGGTTCGGTGGGGGGGGGGGGTTGTCTGTACACCTACTACAAAGAATAAGCATTTTGTTTTGGTTTTGCACAAGGTTGTTTTATTTTTACGTTCATTGAACAAAGACCATTCAATGTATTGGATAGTGCAACTTTGGGAAACCTCATTTTGGAGCAAGTTTAGCAGAAGGCAAGCTATTCCCCAAACAATGTGGAATGGTCACAAAGCTGTAATTTCCTCATGCCTACCTTAAAAAGTCAAGTTGGCTGACTTTTATCCACTCCATGTCTGAAAATATTTAAAGGCTCAGTTTAGCATAAGCCAGGATTGCCCAGCCTGGGTCCTCCTTTGGGGGGGGAGGGGCTAAAACTCCCAGAATTCTCAGCCAGCAAAGTCAACATCTGGATGATACCACCTTAAGCAAAGTTGGTGTAAAGTATGTCACCATGCCTGCTGCCTGCAGCTGAAATGTCAGGTTGACAGCTTAGCAGCTGGTAGCTTTTGGGCGACTGTCTAGGTTTGGAAGCTAAACAGAGCTGGGACGGGTTAGAACTTGGATGGGGAACCTCCTGCAAGTTCCACGGCTGTAGGTTAGACTGGAAGGTGAAAACACATCCCAGATGCAAACAGTTGCAAAATATTTTCATATTGTTGCCAAGAAAACACATGGACATATCCCTGCAGTCATCAGGACTTGAGGGCGTCTTTACTTTTATGTGTTATCTGTATGACAAGTTTGTACAGCCTTCACTGGGTGAGAGTATCTACAGGAACCTTTGCACTTAGCTCAGAACAGCAGATACAGGGCATCACAAGCTGCAACCAAAATTCACACACATACACAATCAATTCCACATTTAAAATGCTGCAAGTTCACGTCACAAGAAAACATAAGCCAGTAATAATATGAAATGCTCAAGAATCAACACTTTTAACCAATGTACTTCAGTGGTTTTTTTTAAAGGGATTGTTTGTGTACAGATATGCTAGCTTCAAAACAAGTCACTGCTGTTCCAAAAGTACAGGTAGTCCTTGTTTAGCAACTGTTCACAGTTACAATGGTGATGAAAAAGTAACTTTGTGACCAATGCCTGCATTTACAACCTTCACAGGTCTGTAAAGCAAAGGAAAGCTGAAGGAAGATCATAAGCAGTCGCGGTTTCACTTAGTGACCACTTCAGTTAACAACTGAGTTGCCAGTCTCAATTGTGGATGCTAAACAAGGACTACCTGTAAAGGGGAAATAGCGTTCAAAGAACTTAATGAGCTGTAAGGTATAGGATAGGTGTGTATGAGAATTATGGAAGAGTAAGAAAGGTTGCCTTTGCTGATGGGCACTGATCTCACTTGTTAAACACTTCCTAGCACCCCTGGGGACTAGAAACTTGGTTTTAGGAAGAAACTGGGGAAATCATTTTTCATGGATGTATGCAATCCAATGAAATGCTGGGTGAACTGAATTAAATCAAATGACTGAAATACAATGGGGTTCAGTTCTCCTGTCATCCCATCACCCAACTCTTCCCCTTTATTCCCATTTTTTTATTTTCCAAGAAACTCAGCAAAAGTCTCACAACTGCCTGAAACGCTGAAACCATCAGCATAAAAAAGGCCCAGACGAGGGCTGTACCTCATCCTGGAGACCTGCATCCTAGCAAACAGAACCAGAGCACAAGCACCAAGTTCCACAGGGAGTGGACCATTACTGCCAGCTGCCATCTGACATTCACCTCAGCTACTCCCGAAAGCGGCCCGTGGGCCCTCCCTGTACCTCTTTTCCCAAACCGTGCATCTCCACTGGTCTACCAAGCAACTCCTCCTACAATGAAATGCCCCCCCCACAACTTAAAATAGTCTCAAGGGCCAGGGTAACATTTTCTAATCAGGTATTTCACGCACTGCAATGTGTACAGTGCCATAGAAGACCAACCCTTCCCAGCCCTTTATGTCTGTGTCACAACTAGGCAAATTTAAATGTTCAACAGAACCTTCAAGGGGTAAAAAAATCTCAGTACAGGTAGTCCTCAACTTATGGCCACAAGTGGGACCTGAACTTCTGTCGCTAAGTGAGGCGGTCGTTAAGTCAGTCACACCCGATTTTACGACCTTTTTGCTGTGGTTGTTAAATGAATCACTTAGTCGTTAAGTGAATTTGGCTTCCCCCAATGACCACTTGTCAGAAGCTGGCTAGGCAGGTTGCAAACGGTGACCCAGGGATTTCGTAAATACATGCCGGTTGCCAAGCACCTAAATTTTGATCACGTGACCACAGGAACGCCGCAATGGTCTTAAGTGCGAGGACCGGTTGCAAGTCACTTTTTCAGTGCCGTTGTAACTTTGAATGGTCCCTAAACAAATGTTTAGTTGAAGATCCGCTTTCCTCTGCTATCACCTGCTCTGCAGCCACACCAGGTCAGTTGGCAAGTTGTTTTCAATGCCAAGTCCCTCTTGGCTTCTTAGAACTACAGATTAATTTTCCATTGAGGAACTAAAACAGGCCTTATAGTGATTTATACCTGGATATACTATGCACGTGCTGTGGATGCTACCTGGAGCGGAATAGAGAAAAAGCAGACTATAAAATTAACAAATAAACATTGTTTGTTTTTATAGCTCGGTTTTTATAGTTGTTGATTTTTAATTGTCAATAACTATAATGATTTTTAGGTATTTATTAACTGTTAACTTCTTGTAAGCCACCCAGAGTCGCTTATTTGTGAAATGGGCAGCTATATAAATTAGACATAAATATGCAAAAACCACTAGGAATTATACAAATAATTCAGCCTTTAATGTCTGAATGCTGAATTCACATACCCTGTAGGAGAAGGTCCTTCCTTGTAACCCACTGTTTCTCAACCTTGGCCACTTGAAAATGTGTGGACTTCAACTCCCAGAATTCCCCAGCCAACAAGTGGCCAAGGTTGAGAAACACTGTTGTAACCCTTCCAGACAAGGGGGGTATTGAGAAGAGAAAATGTAGACTCTAGAATTTAGCCCGCTACCTCCTCTAGATCACGCCACAGAAGAGATATCAAATGAAACGACCATCAGTTCCAGTTTGCTACACATACCAACTCCAAAATGCTGAGGCAGGCCTCAGCATCATTTCCCTCCCAGCTGATCTCAGCAAGGAGAATCTTGGGAGCAGAGTAATGTTTGCACTCTCTCAAGTAAGTAATTTTAAAGTTTGAGATGATGGATGATTAATTTCTATATGAGGGCTCCCCCCCCACAATGCATTTGGATGTCAATGCTTTTTTTTTTTTTTGCTTTAAAAGTTTGTGCATAAAAGTACCAACATATGTACATAAAGTTTGTATGGTACATAACTCTCACAATTCTTATCGGATTTTGCATACTTATTTATTAGATTTACATCATGCCTTTCCTCCAAGAGCGCAAGGCAACGTATATAGCGTCTGCATGAAGCCACATTCAGTGAAATCCCAGCAGTTCCTACAAGTGGGAGATGAAAAGTCAGCAAGCCACCATTCTTTTTGCAAGACCTGATAGCACATCACCTGGTGAGGCAAACATTCTCATACATGGGGAGATATACTGCCAATGAGCCCCATAGAGCTGCAGCATTTAAAACATACCCTCAGAACAAAACAGAACCACAACAGAAACTAGCTTTGCTGCAGTTTCAGGTATACCCTGCAGCTAAAACAGGAAATCACCTCAGCTCTCAAAGATAGCTAATGTTGGACAATCATGGAGATCCACAACAGTTTTTGAACTGGCGCACAATTCTTGTATGGAAGCATACTAGATCACCCATGTCCAATCACACCTTTGTGCTTTTATCCCTGGTTTTACCTGTTCCCTTTGCCCATTCCCCTTATCACCTCTTTCTCCCCTTTCACTCTTCCCCTCTTTAATCATGCTTTCCTTTCAGTTCCCATCTATTTTTAGCCCATGACCCAGCCCACATTCCTCCCTCCTTCAGACATCTCTCTTATGCTGCAAAGGCATTAAGGGCTACCAGCTATCGAGTTTAGGCCTGCAAAAACAACATTCCGCATGCCCCAAACACCCCAGGGACAAGATCAAACTCTCTGGAATCTACAATGGACAGTATTAGTTCCTTGCCCACTGAGTTCTTATATTAGTGGAGAGCTTTGTCTCAGTTGCTGGTCACAAGATTTGCATGCAAAAGATTGCTAGTTCCCATACTTATCATATCCAGATAGGGCTGGGGGAAACAAAAACACTTCCTGTCCATGTAGGTCAGTGTTTTTCCAAACTTGGCAACTTTAAGATGTGTGGACTTCAACTCCCAGAATTCCCCAGCCAGCATATTGAAGTCCACACGTCTTAAAGTTGCCAAGTTTGAAAAACACCGGTATAGGCGATACTGAGCTAGATGGTCCAAGAACTTGGCTCAGTCTATATCACAGTGTTTCTCAACCTTGGCAAATTTTAGATGGATGGACTTCAACTCCCAGAATTCCCCAGCCAGCACGCTTCTGGGAGTTGGAAGTCCACCTATCTTAAAGTTGGTAAGGATGAGAAACACTGCTATATCAGCTTCCTGGGTCCCACACATTTTGCAGATAAGTCATGCAAATGTCTTGCTCTAATTAAAAAAAAAAAAACAGGTCTCACCATCAGATTTACAGATTAAAGAGACTGAAGTGTACAAGGAATGAGGGGTAGCAAAAGTTGCGTTGGGTGGGTGTGGCCCAGGGACAAGTCCTCTCCATCCAGAACAAAGAGGTGAGACATAACCAAGCATTTAAATGCAGTTCTGGCTAGTCTGATCTTCCCCGCTGGAGTTCCTGCTTGGACAACTGCAGTACTGTTGTTTTTGCTGATTGACAGAGCCAAAGGCAGCTTGGAGGCCAGTGATCTTTCTGGCAGGGAGGCTGAAACAAGCTCGGCCATTTCTTCCTTGGCCAGATTGGTTCTTCCTGGCACTCCCTCGTCAACAGCAACATTCTTCCTTTCCACTCTGCAATCACAGGACAGGACTAGATTATCACTTATTTCCTAGCTGGGCAGACCAAACTAGCAGGAAAGCAAATAGGCTTTGCATTTGCCAAGCTGTTGTAAGGCGCTGCAACTGCCTTGATTAATTTTAGATTTAAATATTGGGCTAATACAGGGAGTCATAATTTAGAGAATCCAAGCCCCTTCAGTTGTTTGGGGGCAAAAATGATGCTGGACCCCTATGTGTGGAAGAGGAAAGAAGGCAGGCAGGCCTTGCACGGTCCTGTTGAAATCCATCCTTGATCTGAATCCTTGCAAAGTTTTTTTCCCCCTCCAGAGGCTTGTAAGGTGCTGCAAATCTACCCCCCTGGATTTGTTCAACGATGCTCCGCATTGTGCAGCCTGCCTGGTCCCATCTTTTCCCAGTCTGACCTCCAGGGATGAAGAAAGAGAGAATTTTAACCCAGGGAACAGGTCAAGAGTGAAGCATGGAATTGGATCTGCTAATATATGTCCAATTCAACTTCTCTCAGCATAACTAAGCTACCTCAATTTTGTTTCAAGAACACCCAGTGATCAATTATCCTAACCAGAAAACCTCAGTAAAAATTCAGAGGCCTCTCTGCTCCTCGAAGTTAAGCTGAAGCCTTTTTAAACAGTTTTCCCCATCTTCCTCAAGCAGCCCCTTCTAAATTTTCCTAGCACCATCTCTCCCACTCTTAGCTCCCGTTCCCAATCCTCTTTCTCCTGGAAGCTCTCTCTCTCTCTCTCTCTCTCTCTCTCTCTCTCTCTCTCTCTCTCTCTCTCTCTCTCTCTCACACACACACACACACACACACACACACACACACACACACACACACACACACGACTTTCTATCATCTACCTGCTGCATCAAGCTGTCCAGCACTGCAAATTAATGGCCATTAACTGGCTCGTAAACCAAGGCTCCAGCACAACTTAACTCCTGTGGGAAGGTTGTCTGAAGTAGATCCCAATTGAGCTCCCTCTGCCCTCACTAGGCAGCAATGACCTCTTCACACTACCAAGAAATAATAAATGCAAATGGTTCATATTGCTTCTAATATTTTAAAAACTATATTTGGGTCTCTCATCTCACTGGAGATGGTTTTTACACAGCACGCGATGCTAAGCCCAAAAGGGGTTGGGTAGTTTGTGGTTCATCATCTTGTAGGAATCCATTGCCTTAACATGTTGGGTCAGTCCAGCCATTGCACCAAGCCATAACATGGCTTGTTTAGGCACCAGCACATAATGTATACACAGCCACTGCCTTTTCTTAACCCAGGTTTCAGGGTTAGCACTTAGTCTGAACTTTTCTCCCCTGCCCCAGACGCACTAAAATAAAATCAAAATCTGCTTAAGAAATAAAGGATAAACCATTTCCTTTCCCATTAATTTCCTGAATACTTTGCTGACATGGCATGTGCAAGTCATGGGCAAGCTGTTGTAAGGCAGTTTCTTTACAGAAAAGGGGGAACTCGTGCAGAGGTTAATAAGAAACCAGCACAGCATGGCAAAGCAGAGAGGATGTGGTTAAAAAAAAAGCGTACTGTGTTTTTCAGTTTAAAAAAAGAAGCTGGAAAAACTCAGCCCCAAGTTCACATTTTAATTATTAAAAAGTGGTATTCGCTGGCATCACTGCACCTAGGGAATATGTGCAAAAGAAAAGCCTTCCTCCCAAGACATGTGTGAACTTCATCACACGTTGCTTAGGTTGCTGCAGTAAACATGGGAATACCAGTGTGCCTCACCACACTGAACGTACTGTCAGCCCCCACAGTAGCCAAACGTCTAACTGCTGTGGCTTCATTTATTCCCCAGATCAAGTGGTATGGAGGAAGGCTGGCAGTGAGATGGGATGGTCACCATTTTCTCCCAGGTGGCATCTCCCAAGGTAGTCCCCATAAAATTCCTAGTTCCGAATGGCGTGTTCTAGGACATCTGGTGGGTACCAGGTTCAGGAACTCTGGGCTATAAGATCTGAAGTAAGGGAGAAGAAGCACCACAATTTTAGAACACAAGAGAGAATTGGATAAAAAGGAGGGATAAATAGCCTGCAGTTTGTTTAAACCCCCATAAAGCATTGGGTGCAGCCTCAGAGAGTTGTCCCCTCTTGAGAGTTGCTTCTTAACTACAGTAATCAAACTGACTGTTGCTTTTGTTCCAGCTTCAGCCATTTTCCCCAACCCTGGCCCTTTTGGACTGTGGTTTTCAGTGCATCGCTCAAAGACCAAACGCAGCACTCAGCCACAGAAAGAGCGTCCTTGAGTTAAATTGACCTCCAGGACAGTGGAGTTTTTAAATGCTCAGAGTCACCCCACCATAAAATAACCCACAGCTTAACAGAAAATACTGGGCTTGCTCCCCCCCCCCCTTTACACCAAAGCATGCAAAAGAGGCATCATGCTTTGTATGGATTCAAAGATGTCAGGCCTTGTTTTAGAGGTGTGGTGGTAGTTTAATTAGCCAGCAACCTGGAAGTTGGAGAGAGGAGCTGCACACGGGAGGAAGAACCACCCCTTTAAGTATCTCCGCATCCTGATCCTCCAAAGGTTTCCAGGCATCACCAAAAGGCCTTCCGTGCATCGCATGTGCAGGCAGGATTGAAGCACAAGGGGAATACCAGAAGCAAAGAGACTTCTCTCCGTCCGTCTGTTCCTTCCTCAACCAGCCAAACCAGGCATCCTCCGGCCCATCACTCCAGCAATCATGAGCATCTGAGAGTAGCTTGGGAGAAGGTTTACTGAGCAGTTAATTAAAACAAGCATCAAATTAAACACAGCAAAATTAAAATAGCGCCGGAAATTAATTTTCAGCATTAAAAAAAGTCTACCTAGTAAAGCTAGATATTATTTAAACAGTGGAAAGGAATGCACTGAGCTGGGCAAGATAGGGCACTCAGACTCTGCATCACCTTGCCAGGTGTGACAATTGGTTCCAGGTCCAGACACAGACTTCGTCACCACATCTACCTCTTCTCCCAAACCCAGCGAATTTAATTACTCCCCCCATCCAGGGACACACATGATCATTGCCTGCCCATCACAAATCCTCACCTATGTTGCTCTCTACTCCGCTCCTTTGATCCATGTGGGTGGCCTAAACCCCCTCATCCTCCTCTTCTCCAGCCCCCAGCCCATCAATCACCAGATACGTAGAGTGCTCAAGAGGCTGTTTTCACTCCCGCGACACCAACACCAACACCGCATGCAGAAAGAGAAGCAGGAGCCAACAGCATTGATAAGTATTTTTTCTTAAATAAAAAATACCTCCTAGTGGATATTTTGCAAAGCTGCATGTAGCTTTCTGGAAATAGACAAAAGGAAATTTTTAAAAAGCAAACTTATCCAGAACTTCCAATGTGAAGCTACCTTTGTATTTTTTAAAGTCTGGGGAGGCAGGGGGGTGGGTAGAAGCATGTAAATAAAGGAGATTTATTCCTGTCTACCACTAGTGGTGGAGTTACACTTATGAATTGGTGCAAAGTCAAGTAATATAGCTTGTTCTTTTCTCAGTGTGAAGGCACGGATCCAACTAAGATCAGGATCAAAGGTGCATTTGAATATGCATCATACCAGGATCTTACGAAGTAGCCTTTTTGAAGATCACTGCTTCATTTCTAGCAATAAAACTGGTGAAAGGTCCCCTGTGCAAGCACTGAGTCATGTCTGACCCTTTGGGGGGATGCCGCTTTTGCGACATTTTTTAGACCCACCCAAAGCGATGGCTACCCCATACCTAAATTTTTCAGTGTAAAATCTATAAATAAAAGTGCCTAAGATGGTAGACAAAAGCTAACTTCTAAATAGCATGAACATCAAACAAAAATTTCTTAGGGGAGAGGAGGAGGAGGAGGATCCCACTAGGAAGAACATTGGAAGCACTCTGGTTTGTAGTATTGAGCAGATGACAGAAGCCAAAGTTTAGGAGTTATGATTAACTCACAAGAAATTGTAATCCTCTGGATGTGGGACTATAGTTCCAACAATTCCCACTCTGCAAATTTCCACACTAGTTGGAAATTTGGGAAGTAGCAATCTCAGCAGCTCTGGATGGGACTAAGGTAGACACATTTTATGGTCATCAGCAAGCATATAAATGAGACAGAGAGCGAGAAGGCAAATTGCAAAGCAGTTGCCCTTAATTACTAGCAAGGCTAGTATTTCCTTTAAGCTGGGTCAGCACCCTCAACACAGCTGCTGCTTCTGCTTCTGCTACTAAGAAATAACCTGGCCAAAGATCCAGGTGAGAAGCGAAAAAATACAAGATCTTGGTGAGCAACATCACATACAGGATACATTCTAATTTATCTCCATATCCAAAAGAAGCAGGAAAGGTTATTCCCCCCCCCTTTTTTTTAAAGACTGTAAAAAATAAAGGATTGCCAGTTTTTGTTAACCCAACCCATGGGCAGCAAGGAAAAGCTCTGGAGATGCCAGCTAGAGCCCCCATCCAATTGGGGACATAATTATTCAACAAAAGATCTCTGTGTGTGTGTGGTTTGGTTTTTTTTTTAATTTACAGGGGGAGCCCCAGTCATCTTAAGGTGAAAGAATGGTTCTTTCCTGTAGAAGTGTGCTATGATGAAAGCATTTGACAGGTTACCCCCTTGTGGTGTTTCCATTCCTGCAGCTTTGTGCACTTTGCTATCGTCCTCAGGCAGAAGAAAAATGGACTTTTGGGTTCTCCTTCCTAATGCGTTAGTCATACTGAACTAAATGCATTAATGTTCCACCTTGGTCCAACTTTATGTCCTATGATCAAACATTGTACACCTCAAGATAGGGCTACAAATATTTTGCATTTCAGGTGAGATCTGAATCTCTTCAGTGACACCTTTGTAAGGCCACTATTAAAAGCAGTAACCCTGTAGGTGGGATGAGACCCACTTCTGCTGGTAGGTTCAGGAAACCCACAATATCATTAACAGTCACATGCCAGATTTAGGTGAATATGGGATTGGAGGGTGTTGGGGAGTCATGGTTCAGTGTCTTCAGGGAATCTAGCCATCATCTCAGCTTGTTGTGGCAATCAGCTCACCCTCTAGTTTACTTGGAAATTGCTTGTTATACTAATGCTACAGTTGTGCAAGGTCCCCTGTGCAAGCACTGAGTCATGTCTGACCCTTTGAGGGGACGCTGTTTTTGTGATGTTTTCTTGGCAGACTATAGCAGGGTGGTTTGCCATTGCCTTCCCCAGTCGTCACATTCCCCAGCAAGCTGGGTACGCATTTTACCAACCTCGGAAGGATGGAGGGCTGAGCCGACCTGAGCCAGCTACCCGAGAATCCAGCTTCCGCTGGGATTGAACTCGGGTCGTGGGGAGAGTTTCAGTTGCAATACTGCCGCCTACCACTCTGCTACAGTTAGGTTTTCTTAATTTGGGCTTTAGTACGCTGGTGTTGGAGGAAAATTCTGAGAGTGCCTTGGACTGCAAGAAGATCAAACCAGTCCATCCTCCAGGAAATGAAGCCAGACTGCTCACTTGAGGGAATGATATTAAAGGCAAAACTGAAATACTTTGGCTGCATAATGAGAAGACAGGACACCCTGGAGAAGATGCTGATGCTGGGGAGAGTGGAAGGCAAAAGGAAGAGGGGCCGACCAAGGGCAAGGTGGATGGATGACATTCTAGAGGTGACGGACTCGTCCCTGGGGGAGCTGGGGGTGTGGACGACCTACAGGAAGCTCTGGCGTGGGCTGGTCCATGAAGTCACGAAGAGTCGGAAGCGACTAAACGAATAAACAACATGTTGTGTGAGCTCAACCCACCAATGCTGCTTTCTTCTACAGTTACAATCTTAATTTGCTCTTTCTTCAAAATCCAAACTTTTAAAACTGTGATAGAGTTATATATTAAGACACCACAATTTTGGCTTGGCTTCCTAACCTTTAAAATTACAGTTGCAACCAAATACATACACACACAAACACACCCCAAGACTGCACAAGTTGTAATAGCAAAAGTTTCTGGTTTTCACAGTAAAATGGTCAATGTGTGTATCATAAAACAACCTGCTGCATTAGCTCTTTCTATAGACTCATAGCAGCCAATGGCATATTCTCCAATGTATTTCTAGTCAAAAGAAAATCGAGCTCCCGGCCTTGGCTATTTCACAATTCTGAAAATAACCTGACACCAAGCACCTTCCTCCTTCTCTCCCACACCTTCTAAACACACCACATAAGACACATTGTACCTACATGAGTGTAATTTCATGCTTATTATATCATGATTCCAGACACAAAAACAAAATGAAAGTCTGTGTGTGCCGGAATCCTACAGACCTGGTTGTCTCTGCACAATGTGCTTAATCAGGTTCAATTACAAACACAGCAACTCTATTCACACACTATGGTGACCTTGGTTAATACTTTATGGCTTAGGGTGCTGTGGGAACCTGGACCATTGGTTAGTTTATGGTCCAGTCTAGCATGCAAATCCAGAAAATGGTTTGCTTCAGTAACTGGGTTGAATTGCATGAATAAATTTGTAGGGTCAATAAAGAAACCTACTAGGTAGTTAACAGACCCATGATGATAGGCACCCAAACTCTTAAGCTTTGTTAGATGACATGCTTTTCTACAACACGGATTTGTTTCCTATTTTATTCGTACTTCTCTCACCCAGGTTGTTCCCATTGATTGGAAAGATCCTGCTTTCTAAATTGCAACACTTGGGAACATTTATTTCTTCATTTTCAGGTTTAGTGCATTTGTTGCCATTTTTTTTATTATCGTATGAAGTCCAGCTACACAACTGTCATGGGCACCCATTGGATATTGCTCATTAATTCACCAGTGAGAAGTAGCAAGCTTCGTCCCCTTAGTGCCTGCAACACTTCTTCATTATACTGTTGTTGTTCTTGTTCTTGTTGCTGATATCTAGAGAGGGCAATTTTGAAGTCCATCTCTGCAAAGGCAAGTTTTTTTTACAATGGAGTTGATGGAATTCTAACTGTCTGTACATGCACATTTACTAAACACTGCCCAGAGCCTTGTACCACAAATCACCACCACCACCACCACGGCTACATGCTGAACTACTTTAAAACTTCTTTGGCAAGGCAAGATTCCGTAACCGTCAATGGGAGGGAAAAAAAGGCAGATGTATTCACAATACACGTACCTGCTTGTGCCATGAGAAAAGGCCCTTGAAAAGCAAGAGAGATTCTTAAAAATGGACAGGCCATTCCAGTTGGGAAGAAAACCAATTACTATTCTTAAGACCCAGCCAGGCCAGGCCTTCTGCTCAAAGTGGCTACCTTGCCTGTTACTTTTGCCAAACAGGCTCAAAGAGCATTAAGGACACCCAACCTGATGCTCAAGAGATCTGCCAGTACATGAACAGTCAAGCGTGGATGCACCAGAGCGGGAGGTGGGGCATCCTCAGCCATGACAAAACAGTGAACACTCTCAAGCAAAGACAGACAAAATGGGTATGCCAATGGCAAGTGGGGAAACTGAGCCACGGAGACAGGTAACAACTTGCATACAAGAACTAGAAAAGATCTGGAGCTTCTTTTGACCATAGCAGGAGCCCTAAGAAACAGTCCTAAGAAGCTTCAAGAAGTCCTCTTTCTAATTTCCCATTTTGTACAATCTCCCTTATGGATGCTTGTTGTGAGGCCAAGTCTTCTCAGATGCGAGAGAAAATACCTCAGCCTATCTGAGCAGTTCTTCAAAATGTAACACATTCTTGGTTTTCCAGGTGGTGGTGGTGGTAGTGTAAAGAGGAGGAGGACTGGGGAGACGTGGAGATTTATAAAATTATGCATGGTGCAGAGAAATGTTTCCTTCCTGTCTCATGATACTGGAACTCAGGGTCACCTAGTGTGGTTAATTGGTAGCAGATGCAGGACAGAGAAAAGGGAGTAGTTCTTTATATCACACATAAGTTAAAGAAGGCTGCCACAAGATACTGAGATGGCCCCTCGTTCGCATAGCTTGTGGGGGGCACTATAAAAATTCATGCAAGGATGTTTATCAGTGGCTTTTAATCTGGATTGCTCAGTGGAAGAACAAGGAGGAGGGACAAGCTCTTTAGCCTTCATTACCTGCCTGTGAGTTTTTTGGAGGCATCTGACCAGGCTTGGAAAATAGAACCCTGGGCTACATGAAGATGTCGTCTGATCCAGCAGGGGATCCTCTTAATTTTTCATGTGCAACTTACTCAAAGTGGAGGGACAGACAGGTACTCCCACTATAAGGCTGAGTGTTGCACATGATGCTTATCTCAAATTAACACATTTTACTCAATTTCCCCCCGTCCCCCCATTTAATGGGTTGGCAAGACTTTCCAAACCATCAACTACCTACATAAGCTCAGTCCACATTTGCATCCTGCACTAAAACATGGACGTCTGCTTTGTGGTTCAGCGTGTTGTGACAACACAGCCTGGTTGGTTCCCACAAGACATTAGGCCATTTTGTTTTGGGAACCAGCCCCGTATGTCAAGTATAAGCCTAGCAGCGGTGTCATTCTTAGCTGTCCCAATTCCCATCCCCAACACAAGGCTGAATTTTCCACATGTCTCCTTTGAACTAAGACAGCACTGAAGCAACTTTTGCTTTTTTTTTCTTTTTTTTTAATTTCCACCCACCCACACGAACCACTTTCTGGGCAGAGATGCAGAAGAAAGGCTGAGAGGGAATTGGGGGGTGGGGGGCAGGAGAGACTTTCTCAAGGCCAGCCAGCAAATCCACAGTAGTTGCAGCTTTATCCAACTCTATATTCAACTCCAACCACCGGAGAAAGCTACCAGCTCTTCCTTTCCGAGAGCCACTCACGAGCAGAAGGGCTGCAGCTGAGCCATCTTTTGCATGCATTTTGTTTCTGGATTGTCAAGGAAGAAATCTTTCCCAGTTTTCATCTGAAGCATCTTGGGGCCCCTCCTGTCTCATCCTACCCTCAATGGCCCAGCTCTGTGGCTGTTTTCCTGCGCTTCATCATCACCACCAAAGCCTTCCAGCAGCCAGACTGTCTTTCTCATGAGCACTCCAGAACTTTTCCTGCAACCCCTGCCTGCCCCCCCACCCCACACAGCAGGCTTAATTCTGTCCCTGGCCAAGCATCATTTTATCTACTCCTTACTCCACCCTAACCGCACACAAATACGCCTAGGCACAAACATGTGCATATGAGTGTGCTCACACGCATGCACACACATACACATCCCACCCCTCTTCCTGTTAGATGTCAAGATGAACTTGGATCTTTGCCTAAACAGTTCCAACACAGCTTTCTCCTTCATTTGACAAAGCTCTGTGAGTCTGTGTGCTGGGGGGGGGAGGGGGGGGAAGGAGGAGGGGAGGGGAGGAAGGATTTGGTCAGGTTTGTTTCTAGGAGATACATGAAATGGAGGATAAAGATCTGCCAGGAAGGGGGGAAGGTGGAGAGAAGATGCCTGTTGTGCATTTCTTTAAAAGCCAGTTTGCTGCCCAACCTCTGGAGGCCAGCTCCCCCCAAACCATTGCACCTCCCTCCTCTCTCTCAGCCCTGGGTGGCCTTCACATTGTTCACAGATGGCTGATTCTACTCACTTGAGTGCTTGACCTAAATCCCTCGTCTCTTTCTTCAGTGATTCTGCAAATGTCTTAGCTGTGTAGCTCAAGGCATGGCAAAGCTAAAATTAAAAAGGAGGAGGAGGGAGGAGGAGGAGGAGGAAGAGGTGAAGGAGGACAGTATGACAACAGGATGTTGGCTGGCCCTGAGAACCCCCCTCCCTGCGTCAGACTCAAAGAGAGAGGCGGCTGAGTCTCAGGCATTCTTCCTTGTGCAAAGCACACCCTGTCATCTGCCGAGTGCCACCCTCAGAAAACGGGCGACCGCATTTCCTGCCCCAACTCCCCCAATGGCCCTCTCTGCTCCCTCCCCACCTGGGTCCTCTTCCCTACCTCCCTGCAACCTCACAGGAAGCTCCAACAACTCTAAAGTTTTGTCGGTGACTCAGCGGCTGGTGGCTTTAGCCAAAAGTGACAAGCCGGTGCGCACGCGCACACACGCACACCCCTACCTCAAGGGAAATGGAAAGAGGCCTTTGGCCCTCAGTCGCAGATGGGGTGGGTGGTGCAGGAAGCCTGGACGATAGCCAGGCTCAAGTTACAAGGCATGTCTCAGAGTGAACAGCGGGAGGGGGCCATGCGGGGGCAAAGGCAGACTCTAATCACTCTATGCACTTATGGGTCACTTTCAGAAGGCTGCAAGGGCTTCCTGTACAGATCTTAGGGCACTGTTGCTCAACCTCAGCAACTTGAAGATGTGTGGGAGTTGAAGTCCACACATCTTCAAGTTGCTGAGGTTGAGCAACACTGTCTTAGGGTCACCTTTACAACAAACCTGGAAGGCAGGCAAACCAGAATCCTATGTTACCAAGTGTGGCAGCGATGCTTAACAGGAAGCTGCCAACTTGAGGGCACCAAAGAGGTCTGAACTTCTAACTTCTCAATCTTCTACCTTCCCCAACCATCTTCTTCCAAGCAGGTGCCAGAACCCTCCCAAGCAGGCTTTCCTGAGCAAGAACAGGACACAAACACTCAAATGCACTTCCACAAAAAAAAAAAAAAGGGGGGGGGGCGCGGCGGCGGCACGGAAACTCCCCAGAAGTCCTTGAACTTCCTCGCAGAAGACAAAGAGCTCCTTCCGAAGAGGCAGGAACGAGAGACTCCCCACCCCCCCACCGCGCCAATCCAACCCACCCCACCCCATCCTATCCCACCCATGGGTGGCCTGGCCAAGGGCCTGTCTTTCCCCAGCCCCCGCCGCCCGTCCAAAGCCCCTCCTTCATCCCACCCCCAGCGCTCAGGTGCTGAGCGACAACCCAACGCGCTTTAAAATCCCCTCCGCGCGGCGTGACTCACTAATAACTCCGCGTTGCCCAAAACAAGCTCCGACAAGGAAAGGCGCGGAGAGGCAATTGAGATCCTGGAGGCGGGGAGGAACGGGAGGAAGAGCAGAGAAAAGGCTTTGAGAGGGAAGCCAAGGGAGGGGGTGGATGGGTGGGTAGGGGGGGAGAAAAAGAGACAGAAGGGCCAGAGAGAACAGGCCGGAAAGAACAGGGGCTGAAACTCTGCCTGCTGGCGAGAGCCTAATTGGTTCCGGCAACAGCCCGCTTTCCTTGGCGACGTTTTCTCAGAGCCAGTTCCAGCCACTGACTGCAGTGCCGGAGCGGGGCGAGCATTTCGCCTTGCTCAGCCCTGGACAAAAAAAACCAAAACCAAAAAGCACGAACTCCCTGCTACCCCCGGGGAGGGCGGCGAGGGCCGAGATGCGCACGGCAAGCGTTAGGGGGGGACCGGCCCTTGCCAGCCCGCTTCCCCCCAACCCCCCCCTCCCAAGAGGGACGGCCAGGTCGCCTACGGAGCGCGCGGCACGGAGGCCCGCGTGAACTCCTCGCGGAGGAACGCCGAGAGCCAGCTGGGGGCAGCAGAAGCAAGAGGACCTGGATCAGGAGCGGCTGGCATCTCCCGAGCCGCCTCGGCCGCCCCACAAAGGGGGCTGGGAGGAGGGGAAGGGGAGAGATGGGAGGGGTCATCACGACGCCCTGCAGCAACAAAACTCTCAAACCCGGGCTTGCTCTGAGGAAGGGCTTCAATCACGCAGGATCCTGAAAGGCTGCGGTTCAGAAGTCGCTCTTCCTCCGCCCCCCCCCCAATACACACGCCCATTCACGATTTCCTCAGGCAGCATTCAAGGAATTTCTAGCCTAAGCTCCTAACTATCGGAGGCTTTCAGTGCGCCCTTCGTTGCGCCAGTTCAGGGGAGTTCCCGAACTGGTAACATCAAGTTCTCACTTGCCTTCGCTCAGGAGTCCCGGAGTTGAGTCTTGGCGCCGGGCAGGCACAAGCAAGCATCTCCGTGAGTCTCGACCAGCCCGCCTGTAGCCCCATCTGCACCAGACCTGGAGCCCTTCCGAGAGCCCGATTTGGAAAAAGGGAAACACTAGGCTGTTTCAGAAACCTTGCTTTTATCTCAACAACAATGTTTTGCATTCACTCAAACGCACCCACACACGCCCAAAAATGCTGCTCAAACTTTAAAACGTGCCAGCTTATTCCTGACCTCCTCTCATTTGTATGTATGTTTATGATTGCTGGCCACAGGTCTGAAGTAGGATGGCACATCGGGCTGAACCGTGGTTTGTTCAAGAAACCACTTCTGCTGAGTTCACACAACACACTAAGCCAAATCCAAGCTTAGCCCCTTTGGAGAGAAAATGTGCCTTAGAAGAATTAAGGGTAAACTATCTGCAGAACATCCAACTATCTGACACCTATCTTGCTATCTCTGTGTACACTTCATTGGAAAACAAGCCCAAATGAGACTTCCCTAAATGTCCCATGGCATGCATTTACTTATGCATTCAGCACTCTCTCTTCCCATTCTTCCCCACAACCACCACCCAATGCAGTCCAATGGACTAAGAGAAAGTGGCTGCCGAAAGTTACCTAGTCAGATTTCCTGGATGAGCATAGACCTCAGCTGGAGTCTTACTGTTGATGGTCCAGCTATGTACCATAAACAATACAATACTTTGTATCACGTGAAAAAGGACAAATGCCCATTGTTGCATGGGAGAAATAATATGCAAACTTCAAAATAATCTTTTTGGGAAAAAAAAAAGGAACTTGCACACGGTATCCAAGGGTCCCCAGGTATGCCATGGACCATCTGGGGATCCTGAGTATTGTTGGAAGGGAACTTGTTCAACGTTCTGTAAGTTCCAACCAAGCTGCAAAACAGGATGTTGCATTTTTCACACAAGTTGCCCAGATGCAAAACAGCAGCCAAGGAGGAGTCAATAATTAGCAAATTCCAGCACACAGGGCAGGAAAATTAAACTTTTCTTCCTCCTGTGCAGTTCTGACAAATCTTCACTGACATCAGTGGGGGGTGAGAGAGTCCACCCTGATGCAAATAGCAGCTTCAGAAGAACAAACTTCTGTCAAGATTGCAATAGAAGGGGGAAACGATGAATGAAGTTCTGCTTATCAAGGGGTGGCTTTGCTTCCAGTTTAACAGGCTGGAAAGGAGGCATCCACCCAGTGCTGGAGGGGGTGGCAGGCAAGGAAGGCCTAAATGCTGGCTGGAATCATTTTTATGGGAACAGACATCTGTGTGGAATGTTACATATTACACCAAAATGTGCAAAGTCAAAAGAAGCTGGGTTTCTGCTGTTTCTTTCATTTGGGTTTATGGAACAAACCACAATTGGATGGGTTCATATAACACAATAAATCACAGTGGGCAACTTATGCCTACAGGCTGCCTGCAGTCACTTCAGAGGTGTTTTCTGCAGCCTCTAGAGCTCACATGGAGTGCACCACTAATTTTTACTTTGGGGAGTAAAGTAAGCTTTAAAATAAGCCTGGTCTTTTGGCAGATTCAGAACTTAAGCACACCACTGCTCTTGCCCCACAGTTAGCTAGCTGTAACGGAGAAGTCCACTTATCCACATTCATCCAAGAAGGCCTCACCCAATGTTTCCCAAACTGAGCAATGTCCAGGTTTGTGGACTTCAACTCCCAGAATCCCCCAGTCGGCATGGCCATTGCTGAGAATTCTGGAAACTGAAGTCCAGACCCCTGGAAATGGCAGGGTTGAGACAGTGTCCCACCCTTCTATGTAGCCTGCATCTCAGCCCCCTTTTGATGGCTTTATCTATTTTTTAATGCTTACCAAACCACCTGAGGGTACTTTTGTGGAGCATTCTTCAGTACACTTGGATTCCTCTCCTCTTAGGCTAACCTACCCTACAGTGTTATTATGTAAAGGAAAACTTGCATTCATATTACAGCTTACCATGTCCAGAACTAACGTTTTAGTAAATGACATCATGCCAAATCTCCTGTAAGGTTCTCTACAGCATCACCAGCTGATTAAATTCTGAGACTCTAAAGGAACAGCAGCTCCCTGTCTAAAATTCTTTCAATCTTTGAGGTACAGATTTTTTTTGTATTGGCTTAGCCTGGTGTAGCAAGAAACGTTATTCCTACTTTATAGATTGGGAAAGGAGGTCAGGGAACAGTGAATTGTCCAAGGCTGCAGAATAAATCCTTGGCTGAGCAAGATTATAAAACCAGAGCTAGAGACAAATCTCCCCCCTCCCAAGAGTTGATAGTGCTCTGGAAAGAGCTCTCAAAACTTTTCTCTTTTTGGTCCATTGTTGGTCTGATGGGTTTTTGAACCAACAAGCAGACCTCTCTTCTAACTGGTTGAGAAAATTATAATGTTATCACCACAACTTTCCCCAACTTTGTGCCCTTCAGATGCATTCAGAAGAGTCATTCCTGGAACTCCAAAACTTGTAGCCGCATCGTATCTGAAGGATACCAGGCAACGGAAGATAAGGCTCTGGTGAAGTTCCCACAGATGTGAACAACCTGTGGCTCTGTGCAAAAGATTAAATTCAGATCTCTGGGAAGAGCCGTCTCTCCCTTTCCCACAGCCTGCAGTCTGGAAGAAAGAAGGGGGTGATAAAGATTTGGTGCTCCAAAGAAAGGAAAGGGGTCCCACTCACTTCTGCCTGGCCCCATCCTCTTCTTGTTTAGCTCCACTTTCCAGGAGACCCTCAACAGAACTGCTTCCAAGGAAACGTGGCCCTCAACAGGAAAAAAGGTTGACTATATTATGCTAAGCCATAACATAGTCTGTCTGGTTGTAGCACAACATGCTGTATGAATCTACCCATTGTGGTTTGTATGCCATATTTTATGATTTTTGCATTATATGTAAGTTCAGTTTTCTCTTGTGCAGAATGAGCTTCTGAAGAGGAGGCTGATTCACCTACTTTGCTCTCCACAGAGAGGACCCAGGGGACTTCTGGACCTTCACTGCTGCTCCTGCCACTTCTGTAGCAGCCTCCATCTTGCTGAATCTCTTAGCAGGAACTGCAGAATGAACAATGGAAGTTGGGCAATGTAACACTTCAGTGATCCTGATTAAGATGTGGTTAGGTTATCCATGGGAAGTGAGAGAGAATAAGATGCTTTGTTTTGATTTTGGCCAGTACTGACCTCTCTCTTGATGTTAGACACATCACTGGATACTTTATTCAGTGCAAACAACAAGGAGAAGAGGATAGTGAATGGGGTTCACTGCCCCAAAAAAGAGAAAATAGCTTTAACAAAAAAACAAGGAGGACCCTGTAGAGCAGGGTTTCTTAATCTTGGCAGCTTGAAGATATGTGGACTTCAACTCTCAGAATTCTCCAGCCAGCCATGCTGGCTGGGGAATTCTGGGAGTTGAAGTCCACACATCTTCAAGTTGCCATGGTTGAGAAACCCTGCTGTAGAGTTTTTGGGGTAGGACAGCAGACTTTGGCCGGTGATGGTGGGGTTTGTGCATGAGGGACCTTCTCTCCCCATTGCTTATACAGAATGGGTTAAAAATCAGTTAAGTCTAGAGAGCACTGCAGTGACTTGCTGCTCTATGGGCAGATGGCGATCCATAAAACTGTGACACTGGTAGCTGGTTTATTACACGCCTGCCAATCTTCATGCATTTAAATGGGAGCCAGTTTCTAAATTGTCCATTGGAAGCAAACACAGCCAGTCTCTTCTCAGAGGAGCTGGTTCCATTCTTCCCCTCCCCCCCCAATGTGACACACACTCACAAACACAGATGCCCCTTCCTCTGTCTTCGGAGCACGAGGCTCTTGGGTCGCCGATCTGCTTGCTAGTCAACAGATGCTGCTGTTAGCCCTTCCAAAAGTAGGGACCAGCCCTTCTCTCCCCCTTCTACTCCCCTCTCAAATAATTCCCGGACTACATTAAGCAACCCCAAGGCCGCCAGCCCCAAGCCACTTGCCAAGAATCAGCAGCTCTGTACCAGGTGCCTGCTCAGTTCTTTCATTAGGCTAATGGGATGTGGATGCATTACTCCATTCCACATGCTGCTAATGAAGCACTCAGGCCTGTGTGTTTGCATTAATGCATGCAGCGCTGGGAGGGAGGAAGCATAAAGTGGAGGGGCTGCACTGGGTCAGGCTATGCCTCCCTCCCAATGAATCAACCCAATCTCCTTCAAGGACCCTCCTGACTTCATCTGGATGGTTTACCCTGAAGAAATGAAGTCAGTTTCCTTGCCGTTCTCCAGCTGGACGGCTCCTAATCTGCCCAGGGAGAATTCCACAGCACATTCCAGGACACATTAAAACAGGGTCCTTCACACTGGGCAAGCTCAGAAACAAGAGTGTTGGCAGGAAAGGGCAGTGACATCTACCCTTTTTGCTCCCTGGGAGGGAGGCTTGAGAAGTAGGAAGGGGGGAGGGAGAGAAGACTGCTGTCCTTTCAGAAAAAGCCGGCTGCTCTGCAATCCAGTTTCCACCCCATAAACAGAGCTACATTTCCCCTCCTCTCCTACACCAGCTTTCCCCAACCCAGCGCCCTCCCTGTGTATTCCAGCTGCAACTCCCTAGCTGACTTGGGAATTCTAGAAGATTTCTCCCTCCTCTGTCTCCACAAAAAACATTTTCAGTTTCTCCTTGTCCTCTCCTGGGTAAACAGTGTCAGGAAAAAAAAGTCATACCATGCTCGCTTTATAATGACCTGCTCCTAACATGGTTGATTGGCAACCATACCAGGCCAAGCCCTGGCTGTGCAAATATTATTCAGATGTTTTGCCGCAAGTCAACTTTCTTCTACATCCAGAAATATTTGGATTCTTAAATATTTCTTCTGACATGACATGCTTCTAGTCCTTATCATTGTAGAGATACTAAAGGACACACAAACTCTTCCTCAAAGGGACAGAACCATGTTCTGTATAATTATGAGGCATCATGGTCACCAAGCATTTCTTCTCCGAGTGATGGATTTGGATCGAGTAGAACCAGGCACAAAACTAAGTTTGGCTATCTAATTTCACTTCCCTGTTTCTAACCTCATAATGTTTAGGGAAATAGGTTATTCTGAAGTCAACTAAGCAATTTGGAGGCTGGGATTAGAAAATCTTCCTATTACTGTACAACTATGTTCTTTGGCAAAACAAAGCCTCCACACAGTTTGGGGGTGGGAAACAAACATTGGTTTGTCTTCTTTAAAAAAAATCCAAACTCATTGCAAGCACAGCTAACGGGAAACAAAAGCTTTCCAGGGACAGATCTCCCTCTCAGCTCATGAGTAAAAGCTCCTCCCTCCCAGCCCGTGAACACCAAACTGGGGTGCCCTTGTTCCTTTGTTGAAGGACACATTATGGCCAAGTTCAAGACTTCAACAGGGTTCACCCATTACACTAAGCCGTAAACCATGATTACAAAGCAGAATCGCTTGGGTTTCTGTGAAGCTGGAATCGATCGTCCTACACGATGGCTTTGTGCAATGTGTGAACCCACCTGTGTGTGGAGCAACAGGGCTAGTCATGGAAAGCAAAAGATCAGAAAAGAATAAAATCAACTGATTCCATTGTCCCAGTTCTCCTATCCCTCCGAAAGGCCACAGCAAGCCAAGCCAAGCGCCAAGCAGCTCATCCCCACTCCTCTGGAGTGCATTCCAGAACCAGTCTTCTCTGCAAGGATCCAGGAACACCCAAAACCAACCCCTCTCTTCTCCCAGCCCAGAATTCAGAAACTGGAGCCCGGAGAACCATTAAGCTTGCGACTGGCTTACTTGAGTTTTCAGCTGCCTCAGCTTCCCTGCTGCATCAGCAAGTCACCCCCCCAAACACATCCAGATGCCTGCATCCAAGTCAGAACAAAGGAGGAGGGGAGGGGAAAGCTTGTGGTTGCCCCAGGAGGGTCAGCTGCAACACCCACCCATCGTTCTGTCTTCTGCAGGCATCTGCTTTATGCACACACACCCATTCCCCAGACACTCCCTCCCCTACATTTCTGGGTTGTTTCACAGATGCCTAAACTGAGTGCTGTAGATGCTCCTGGTTCCACACAGCTGAAGCAGAAATGGCAACCTGGCAAGCTGCACCCTGCCCTCCCCACCCCCGACGTTAAGAGACTCTTTCTCCGAATAATCATGTACCACTGAACCTGCCTTGGCATCTTGCTTAAATCAGCTAAGCAACAGGATGACGCCACCCCGGTTCTTGCTGCCCTAAGCAAAGGGCCATACTAAGCAAAGGCAGGCTTTTTTCTGTGTCCTCCTCCCTCCCTCCTCCTCCCCCCATCCCCAAAGAATGGAATCTTTCCATTTGGGCCTGTGGGGCAGAGCACATTTCCTGTGTGGGGCCAGGGAGACTGACTCACCTACAGCCAGTGAGCATTTAAACTGGGGGGATTAAGAAGCCAGCATCTGTACCTGTCTCTGGTGCCGTGGGGAGCTGGACTGGGCCAGTGGACTTGTCTCCTGGGGGTCAACTCCCACCTCCCCCAGGACAACACACAGGAGCCAGATGCTTGGAGGCAGGCCTTTATGCTGTCTCAATGCAACACAGTAACCTTTTGCCCAATTGCAACAGGCACATCTGGACTTTGTCCATAAGGGCCAGGACCCCAGGTTTCTGACAGCTTGGCCCCGATCTCCATCTCTCCATCTCTTTTTCCAGCCAGCTCCTCAAGCTAAGTGAGTGGCTATTGTTATTATAAATTCAGGAGACCCCCTGGATCAGATAACAATCTCTTTTGTTCCCCGCCACCCACCCCAAAAAAGAGGGCAGTGGGAGTGCCTGCCTGTCCAGGCTAATCTCTAGTAGCAATGTCATTGTAATGTACTCAAAAAAGAGCAAGCTCTAAAAATGCTATTAAGGACCCAGTGCATTTTCTGCAACTTAATCTTCATATATCCTGCAATAGGATTTACTGAGAAACCTGTCCTCACCGCCCCCCCATCTTCTATCTAGAGGAGGAGGAGGAGGAAAGAAAACCAAGACAGAATAACACTGATGTATTGCAGATCAAAGTTATAGGGGTGGTGGGGATGTTCTAAGTCAAGTTAAAATTAGCAAGCAGAAATAATTATACAAATTGAGAAAAAAATAATATTTTATCAGTTTATTCTTATCTAAAGGGAGAAGGAGTCCCACTAGGTCCGTGTTTCTCAACCTTAGCAGCTTTAAGATGTGTGACCTTCAACTCTGGCTGGGGAATTCTGGGAGCTGAAGTCCACACATCTTAAAAGTTGCCAAGGTTGAGAAACACTGCAATAGGTACTAGGTGCGGCTTCTATCTTCGAACACTGGGAACCTCAACTTCCTTTTTAAATGGTACGAGAGAACGTTCTATAGAAGCTTTCAAAACAGATTTTGAAACTGAGGACTAGAAACTTGCTTTTAAAAATCATATGCATATGCATATGTGTCAGGTAGCCTAACTCTGTAACCAGTTTCTGTTCTGTTCTGTACTTTTATGGTACCATACATTATAGTACCTACATATTCTAAGCAAGCAAGCAAGTAATGAAAATCTGGAGGTTGACTGGCATGGCCCAAATGCCCACCCAGAATGTGGGTTCAACCCATATGGAGGGCATTCAGGATAGAGCCAGTTTGCACCATTGTCTATGCACACAAGTAGCCTTAGGGGAGAATAAAACACTTTCTACCCCAGATGCTCAAAGACGCAAGCCACAACTCCTACAGATTCCAACCTACTTCTGCCTGCGGGAGACGAAGAGCAAAGGTGGTGGGGACGGCAGCAGCAGCAGAAGGGGGTTGCGCGCATGTGTGTATCTGGCTTTGTCACAGATTGGTGAGCAAGTTAATCTCAGACTCCCTGACACGTGGAATAAAATCACGATCCCGTAATGGAATTCATTCGTCTTCCTGTCCTGGGAGAGGCCAACCCCAGCAAAGCACGCCAGAACGGAAGGGAATAAAACATCAGGGCAGGGGCTCAGCACAAGGCAACAGTGTCGCACGCAGAGCCTGGAGGGAGGAAGACAGGATTAATCCTCCCTTTTCCAAATTCATTGCTCATCAGTGAGGGAGCAAGGAGGCGTGAGGTGGGGATGGGGGCACTAATTTCAGCCTGTTAATGAGGGATGTTTGCATTGCACTGGCAGGGTCACTCTAGAGCACCTGCAGACCAATACAATAATGACTTTGTCACCTTGGATGAACTGCCACCCAAGCAAAAGAAATTGCATCTTGTTCAATCGACAAGCACAAGCAAGTCAGCACCCCTTTAGACCTTACACAACAACACACCCTAGCTTGCCACTAAGTCTATCTTAGATGAGCCCTGGGGGATGAGGCCAATGTTTAGTCCAGCACTGGCTAGCCACACACATGCGCAGGAAGGTTTTCCCACACTGCAGTGTCCCCAGCTTAAAGTATGCTGCTGAGATTCAGAAGCCATCAGAACTAGCAGTTGTTGGTAGCCTGATCCTCCATGTATTTAGCCAAACCCCTTTTGAAATCACCTAAGTTGAGGGTCATCACCACATTTGGTAGCCATCAAATCCACAATCTGATGATGCTTTGGCTATATTCACACTATACTGAGATGTCCCTATTTCAAGTGAATTCACTCACTTCCTTGGCCAGGAGCACACAAGATGTCTTAGTCATCCTGGAGCTAAAATTAAGTCCCTCTCCAGCTTCTACATCATAGACTAGAAACTTCATGGTAGCTCTTCAGTTTCATAATCACCCACTCCCAGCAGTTCCCCTAGTCCCTCAAGTCTTGGTTTAAAGGAACTTTGAGTGGACCAGAGCTAAGCCAATGCAGGTGGGCAGTTGTTGGTTTGACAAGGATCAAGACCTATGTTTTTCAATCTACATCATCCAAATGCAACAAGGTTCCTCTCCCTAATCCAGGAGCTGCAATCCAATACATCTGGGCAGTGCCAAGAGGGGAAGTGCTGCAACAGAGGATGGGGATATAAACTGTTCCCAGTCATATGAAAGGAAGGATTGGAGCAGCTGCAACTTGCCTTACTCTCTGCATCTATCTGACATAGCAAGCTGCACCTGCCGAAATTCTCTCCTTGACATAACCATGAGATTCTCTCCTTGACACAATCATCAGTAACGTATAAGGTCTGCCCTCTTCTGCAGCCAGCCACCGTATGCAATATATCACTGGTAAAGACTGTCAACCTATGGTCATCCCTACAGAGCCTTAAAGGGCAAAGGAAGACAAAGAATAAGACATGAGATGGCCAGCTGTAGTTTCCAAATCCAGTCCAGATTTGTACTAGTTGACATGCTTCTTAAGAACGTAAGTGTCCTAGAACGCTGGAAGTTCCAGGTTCAGGCCACTTGTCAAAGTGAAGATTTAGCAGTCTTGATTTAGACTTAAAAAGTAAGTCAAGTCTACTTCAAGTCAAGTTTTACTTCTCAGCCTGGTCAACAGTCCTCTATTCTTCAATGGTCTCCCATCCAAATCTTACCCAAACCCAAACCTGCTTAGCTTTTTAGATCAGCCTAAAGGTCAGCCTAAAGGTCAGCTAGATGTTGCCACCCAGATGGGTTAACTTAGACTAGGGGTGTGCAGAAGCTGAAGCCTCAGGCCCACACATGGCCCCAAAAGTTTCAGCCATAACACATGGAACCCCTTAAAAAGCTGTCGCTGAACTGCAATTTAATGTGACAGAAGAAGAAAATAGTTAAATATATGGGGAACGGTAGGGGGAACTGCATTTAATCTAAGCCAGTGTTTCTCAACCTCAGCAACTTTAAGATGTGTGGACTTCAACTCCCAGAATTCCCCAGCCAGCCATGATCTAAACGAATGCAGAGGTGTCCTGGCCTGCCCATTCACTTGACTTGAGTCCCAGCATTCTATTCAAAGGCTAAGGAAGATCTTCACACACCCCAAAATATTGTGCATCCCTGATCTAAACACAGAGGCAGCTGAAACTACCTCACAGGGCTGTTGCAGGGATTTAAAAAGAGCCCCTTTGTTTATGCAATCCTCCGCTCTCTGGAGGAAAGGCAGGAGATGAAATAGAGGGAGGATGAAAGAAAAAGGTGCAGGGTACCTGTTTCCACCACCCCAAGGTGGAAGCTAAGAGTGCAGGTTCTCCAACTCTAATGCCTGTGGCTTTTCCTTCAGAGTACACATCTCCCTATCCCCAAAGGAGAGAAATATTAACATCTGAAACAAGTATGAAGACAGAGGGGGGCACAGTGGTGGCCCAAACCTCTTTTTGAAGCCCTCAGAGCCTCCTCAGCCTGCACAACTGAATGCCATTTGCTGCTATTTTGAGGCAGGAAACAGAAAGAAGTGCTAAGCTTAAAAGGCACTATCACATAAAAGAAAAAGAGAAAAAAAAAACCTCAATCCCAATCCCTCAAAAAACTAAGAGGCCCAGAAAAGCTGGCTGCTCCCCTACATAACTCATGGACCTGCCCCCTTTGCATAACTGACCCACCCAATGTGACCCTTCCCTGCCCACAAGCCCATTGAATGCAGCCCCCAACCCCTCACCCGCCCAATTGTTTCATGTTGGGACAAACAAATTAAGTAATGCAAAACAATTAAGGCAACTTGATTAAGGCAAAACAGGCCAGCAGATCAAGGAAGCTATTGGCAAGGACATCCCTATGTATTTGTAACAAGCAGGACAAAGCTTGTCATGGTCAGAGTGCCCCAAGGACCGAGCAAGTGGTAGCCCTCCTGGACCACCACCGTAAACTGGCTAGATGTTAAGAGCATCCTTGTTGAGCTGTGCGTGCATATAAGAGGGAACACTCCAAGGGTTTAAGAAAAACAGGATGTTGACCTTGTTTTGCCAAGCAAGTTTGGTTTGCCGGTTCAGATCTCAGCTCCAAGGGGAAAACAGCTTGGAGCATCAAGGAGATGAATTCTGCAAGCCATTCCTCTTTCAGCAAACATTTCAAACAATTTCGTCTGCGGCACCCACTCAAAAGTTGAGCAGAGGTTCAAAAGAACAGCTTTCCATGCAGGAAGCAGTGCCTGAAGGGAAGAACAACATAATATCTGGGGCAGTGTTTCTCAACCTTGTCAACTTTAAGCTGTGTGGACTTCAACTCCCAGAATTCCCTAGCCAGCATGCTGGGTGGGGAATTCTGGGAGTTGAAGTCCACACAGCTTAAAGTTGGCAAGGTTGAGAAACACTGCACTAGGTGCTAGGTGCACTTTCTATCTTCAAACACTGGGAACCTCAACTTGAGAAATACTGCTGTAGCCAAAGTGAACCCAGCCCATGTGTCAGCTTCTAATTAAAAATGCTCTGAAAAAAAGTTGGGAAACACTGTAGTGTCATGATTGGAATATCAGATTAGACTGCAGGAGACCCAGATTCCAATTTCCACATGCCCTGGCTATGAACATCATTCACTCGCTGTCAGTCTAACCTACTTTGAAAAGTGGCTTTAAGACTAAAATGGGGTGAGATACCTGTGTACAGACTTCGCTCCTAAAGGAAAGGTGGGTTGTAAATGCAGCAAATCACAGAAAAAACTTAAAAAGTCAGACTGTCATATTACACACACACACACACACACAACACAATACTGTACTAAATACATGTATTTATCTATTTTATGTATTTACCAGTAAATGAGGTCTATGACCAGCAGGTACTCGTAGAAACAATATGAAGATAATCTAGCTGAAAATGGTCATAAGAACATTAGAGACTGTCTCAGTAGCCAGAGAAAGCTTTTGTATATAAACAAATTCCTTTCCCTCCTTCCACTATTTTTATTAATGCACATCATCCTAGCTCCCTTGCCTGCTTTCAACAGTCCCCACGTGCCTCAACAAAAAATGGCAAAGGTTTATGGGAAGTCACCAAGTAACCCATCCCCAAGAGGGAATGAAAATCTTGGGCATGAAATATTCCAGAAAAAAATCACTTCTATTTGCTCAAGCAGTTCAGTGCATGGAGATCTCAGCCTGCCTTTTTGTCCTTCGCGTATATCACTGTGATTGCATTCCATTACACCAGGCTTTGTTGTATACTCCCCAGAAATCCATACAGGGTGGAAGGTCCTAGAGAAATGGCCCTTTTTAAGCAAATAAATAAAATGGTAAGTTTCAGAAAAAATACTCTTCTAGCAAAACAGCCCACTTCATTGTTTTGGAGCCCAGCTACAGCTATGTACACAGAAGGGTGTGGGATAATATCCTGACAGTCAAGATCCTTCTTATTGCTAAGCTGCTATGGTATTCACATCAAGAAGGGAGCAGAAATGCAAGTCCAGATCAGTTCACTCCTCACCCCACCCCCAAACACAAGTGTTTTAAAAAATGGGGGTAGTCCTGAAACACAGGCATAACCCAGGGACCTGGGCTGTAAGGCTGGCTAGGGAGGCAGGGACAAGCTTGTACTCACTATACAAAGACCCTTTCACAGAGGCTGAAGTTGACCCCTGCAGCACATTAATTCTTACAGAGAGCAAGTTAGTTAGCTGGGTTACTCAATACAAGGGCCCAGTGCCTTACAGAGATAGGAGTGAAGCGTAGGCAGGCTGTGGGATCCCCTGGGATTAATGCGCCAATGTAAGACTGTAATTTAGGACCCTACTAGCATCTGATGTTGAACTATGCTCCTCTTAGAAGCCACACCATGCACTTGTTTCATTGGCAAGAGGACTCCGCTTTAGGGGGATCTCATTCCTTGCATGGCAGGCAAAAACAGATTTTTTTTAAACTTTGCACACTGAATGATCACAAGTAGGAACGATGGACTCCAGGTTGTGAAACACATTGTGTCACATGCCTCTTTCGTATGAATAGTGAATGAAGTGCCCCAGTCCCATCATATCCCTTTATACCCACAGAATGGGACACCCAATCCACCAGAACCTGTATAGTAGCAGAAGAGCATTTTGAGAAAGATGGCAAAGACTGGAGCAAAAGAAACTTGGGGCCAGGGGAGAATTCAGGGGTGAGGGAAGGGGAGGAGGAATCTCACAGGAAGGTAGACGTTCACCACGAAATCCTTCCTTCCTTTCAACTCCCCTTCACCCAGCCCAGAACAGGCTGTAAGAGCAACTCTGCCCTCTTGCAAACACTTCCTGTGTTTTCTGTCTTACCAGCATCTTAATTATATTAATAATAAAAGTCGCCTGTCTGAAAACAGGAGATTTGTTGCTTAGGAGCTCATCTGTTCCTGCTGCTTATTCCTCACTTCAAACTGTAATCTGCTGCTGGGGACACTACAATTAGCTGCCACAGAGATGGCAGCAGCGACACAGCAGATTAGGACTTCAGCTGGTCCTAAACAAGAGGTCCACAGATGAAGCACTGATGGACCACCATCCTGTTTTCAAGCAGGAATTCTTTCCTTGGGGCTGTTGCCAAAACTAATGTGGTGAGGGGATGAAATCTGCCTTTTTATGGACCCTATATCTGGCCCTCCAGGACACAGAACCTTGGACTTAGATCTGAAGAAGGTTCTCCAACAAAGATATCTTGGTTTCCAGTATCTCCCCTACAAATGCACATGTGCACACATGCACGCACACACACCTCTGCATTGTGGGGCATTTTGCTGGGTAGGACTTGTCAGACTGGTCGTGCCCTACAGCCTTGTAAACAAGCCTTCAGCACACCCTCTACCTCCCCAAGGGCCAATTTTGGTTTGCACAGCCCTTTGAACACAGCAGAGACGGAGAAGCCAAAGGGTTGGAGGGACAGATGTTAAGGGAAGGCAGGGCTAGCATGACCACCTCCCCCCAACCCTGTGACGCCTCTAATATTGGGTCATGCTGTAGCAGCTCATTACACCCAACAAGCATCAGTGGGCTGGCAAGGAAGCCAAATTGGGTGGCAGATGAAGAAGAGGGTGGGGTAAAGGCTGTACGCCTCTGATGGATGAGGTAAACTCATTTCTCCAACCTTGCCCCCCCTCAATTCAGCCTCCTTCTTAAGAGCAACCAGCCTTCCCTGCCCAGCCTCCCCCTCTCCATCTACAACCAGCCATAAACCTGCAGAAGCAAGTCTGAATCCTTTTTCCACCCACCCCTGCCATCCATCAGCTGCCACGGGGTTAATTCCAGCTCCACCAGGTTATTTTCCCCTCAGTGCTTTTGACTCACTAATGATGTGCAAGGGACACAAAGAGACTGCTGTAAAGCAGATACACAACTCCCCCCTTTCCTTGTTCCCAGCACTGACTGCCTCCCTTGGTCTCTTCTCCAATCCCCCCCCTACACACACACACACGGCCCTCCATGCTCCGGATACACCTGTGTGCTGCAGAGAAAGATATTAACTCCTTGGCAGCTAGACTTGGATTCTGAGAACAAATATTGCAGCAGGCAATGGGAAGAATATGGACAACAAAGCAACAACTTCCCTGACTGACAAACTCATGGGTCAGAGGTGCCCCTTTTACCTAAGCCAAGCTTCCAGTTCTGTAAGGCTTGGACTAGCCAAGCGTGCTGAGGAGCGTAGCAACCACATCCCACCTTGAAATCTCAGGAGACAGCAAGGGAGATCATTAGCCAAGTCTCAAAACTGCTGCTGCAATCAAGCAGGAAAAGGGCCTATTCATGGGACTTCTTTCTTGCAACACTATCTCCCCAGAGGGTTGTCATTCTCTGCCCAAAAGCCTCTCTAACCAGTGAAACAGGAAGTGGCATCTGCCCCAGCAAGCCCTTCTTGTAAATAAAGTGCAGTTTGGGTAGGTCAGGGGACCGGCCCCTTATGCATCAAAGAAGCAGGGGTGACCAGCAAATACCTTGTTCTGTGAAGGTGATCCTCCAGCTTTCTTCACAGACGCCACCACCTGGAAAAAACAAGAACTGGTCTAGAAGCAGTACGCCTCTGCTGAAGCTGTACAATTCAAAATGGGGGACTCACATGGCGGAATGTATCTGGCATACACCAACTACTTTCTTCACAAAGTAATTAATCAGGGAGCCTGTCGTTCTCCTTGATATATAACTTTCTATCTGCAGGAAGTAGTTTTAGTAGATGTGGTGCTGAAGCATGCACAAGGAAGTAGTTATGGATATATTCGGTCTGGTAATAGTGCCCAGACAAAACCCAACTGCTTCCATGAAGACTGGAGAAATATTGGGACAGAATGTCTTTCTTCCAATAGTGATCTGCACCATTTTGTAGGTCGTGGGAACTGCAGGAATGGAACTGAATCCGTGCATTCTAAGCCCCGCAAACCAACAGATTTCAGTTTAGAGATCATCAATGTTCTATCTACATCAGTGTTCTTCAGACTTGGCAACCTTCAGATGTGTGGGCATGCTGGCTGGGGAATTTTGGGAGTTGAAGTCCACACATCTTAAAGTTGCCAAGTTTGAAAAACAGTGATCTACATCCATAAAAAAGCAAAGGTAACTGCATTAGGCCATAAAAGATACTCCAAAAAAATGATTTTGGAGCAATACACAGGCAAATTCAACAACTTTTCATCAGATTATATGGCAAATGAAGCAAAAATGGGAATAGTGAGGAGTAATGGCTTGTGTTCAAGCCATGTCTCTAATTAAGAAACGTCTTGGTAGAATATGGGAATAGCCTGTGGACATTCAAATTAGACTCTATCAGGTGGGGAAGATGATTTCAGTTGGCATCCTAGCTCTTTCTGAGGGCTGCTGAGATGACGGTACAAACAGAAAACACCCCAGCTGTTCACTCAATGGGTCAACTTATATAGCCCAATAAACCATTAAGTGGCTTGGGGCTTATTGCTTAGTATTGTGTCTGAACCTAGTCACTGTGGTTTGCAAATCATACTTTATAGCTTAGTGCTGTGCATGAATCCAGCCACTGTGACTTATTCCACAACCATGGTTCAAACAGTCCATGGTTTATCACATGTATTCAATACCCAACTTGGAAGTGTTAGCATACAATCTTTAAAAGAGAAGAACCAGGTTTCTCAAGCTAAAGAACATACTCTGAATAGTCTGATGACCTTTACCACCAAATCTATAAAAAGTCTGAATACCAGCTTATCTAGCATCTCTCATTATCTAGTTTTACTCATTCTTTATCAAGTGAGAACCCATAGATATAAACCCTTAGAGTGATATTTCCTTAAATTCACACATGGGGATGCTATTGACCTGCTTAAACACACATGTCTCCAATCCATTTGTCTTCAGATAAACGATTCCCGCAACCCATTTCTCATTTCTAGCATTATTTTGTAGAAAGCAGAAGATTTCTTACATTAATTCTATGCCAAAGATTCACATACTCTCTCGTTATTTACCATGCTCAGTGGCTTTGTCCATATGCCTTCCTTGGAAGAACTGATTTCACCCCAAAACATTAAAAAAAAAGCTTAATCATCTTTAAATAAGGATGCTTTCATATTAACAGTGCTGCGTGAAAGAACTGCAGATCCACAAGAAGGGAATGATGTAGGGAACTAAGCTGCGGATACTCAAGATCTTGTTTTGGCTCATCAGCAAAAAACAGCAATGCCCTGATTCAACTGATAATTTGGCCAAAAAGTACTGACAAGTGCTAAGCAAATGCAACCTAGGCTAGTTTTCTTTTTTCCCAAAACTCCTACTCAGACACTAGCAATGGCCTGTAAAGCACCCTATTCCAATGATAATCAGAACGGAAGTTTACAGGCTGTTTTTTCTACTTGTTTTATATAACAAAGTGTCCATTTGGTGTAGTGGTAAGGTGCTGGGCTACCAACTGGGAGATGACGACTTCTAGTCCTGCCTTAGGCTATGCAGGTGACTTTGGGCCAATCCTTCTCTCAGCTCCGGGCAGAAGAGCAAACCACTTCCAAAAACAAGTTGCCTAGAAAACTTTAGGGATTTGCTCGGGCAGCTGCCAGGAGTCAAAATTGACTTGAAGGCACCCCCCACCCCCCACCCCAAAAGTACATCACCCAGAGTCACTTGGATGATTAAGGCGACTTATATACTGAATAAATACATACCTATATTTCTTATTTTAGGGTGAGACTATTTCCCACCCCAAAGACAAAAGATGTGAACTGGCTGGTGAAGCACTGAACTAATTCCAAGCAGAAGTTCAGCAGGCCCCGAGGACCCCACTCCCACATCTCTCTCCTCCTTTAACCCTCTCATGGTATCATTGGGTACCACTGTACCTACTTCTTTGTATTATGGGACATCACTGTACCTAAGCATTTAAGGATCTTATGATTGGTCTCAGCATTGCTACTTGAGCTGCTTCAGAGATTGGAGCATGGGGAATGGCAGGGAGAACTGCAAATCAGTTCTGTGTATTGCCAGGCTGATCTCAGATCCTGCAGTTCTTCAGACACCTGGGTTCTATGCTGCATGTTCTTTTAAAATAGTATGCAACAGCATTTTGGACTATGGTTGGAAACAGGCCAAGGCTCGCCAACTTACCAGAGCATTGGCATATGATCTTAATATCCAGGTTCAATCAGTAATTTAATGATTGCATTCTGACTATCTGCAGCTTCCAAACTATTTTCAAAGCAACCTCACATATGAAAGGCATCACAGCTATGAATCCTGGTTATTGCTAGGGCACAGATAATGGTGGCCAGTCTTTCTTCATGCAGGATAGGTTGTGTTAGTTTCTCTCTGCTGAAAGAAATTGGGACACCACCAATTTCACTTGTCTTCTAATGAAACAACTAGCATATTGATGGGGCTAAGATTTTGGACTTGGATTGGGAAGATCCTGATTCAGGTCCCCATTTGATCACAAAGCTCACTGGGGGGCTACAGGACAGTCTCTTGCAGACCAATCAGCCTCACGCGATTATTGTTGTAGGGATAAAATGAGGTGAGATTTCCCAGCTCCATGAAGGCCACCCTGACCTTCTAAGAGAACAGGCAAGAGATAAATGCAGTAACAAATAAATAATGAGAGTTTACGGCTAACAGATTTCAACAAGTTGGCTTGTTGGCTTCATCCAAGCTAGTGGCAGCACACGAGCATTCAGGAAGAGGGTCATTGCAGGCTAGTGAGAAGGAATTTTACTCCCCCTGCCCCGCCAAAGGGCAGCGATACAAAGTGGGCACCTTGGTAGTTCCTAGAGCCCCTGCCTTCTGCTCGTCCTTGCCATGAAGCTTTGCTGCTGAGCCAGAGGGCACCCCTGAGCACTCTCCTGGAGAGCCTTGCTCCCTGCCCCTTCCCGCTGCTGAGCAGGCCCCTCTCCAGAAGAACAGAATCATTAAAGGTCAGGAAGTTGCCATGAATCCATAGAGGACAGAGCAAGGAGAAAACCTTTCTCACCCTGCCCCAACTGCCTGCTGCAGCAAATTCAATCTCCCCCACATGGTGCTTAAACTGACACAGACATTCCACATAAAATCCCCTTTGATCGCAGAAACGCCTGCCCAGAGCTAAAATCTGACCTGCCTGCCAGCCGTTACCCTTTCTTTTCTTCCTCCACGCCTAAGAGGAGAAGGATCTGGAAGGGAGAAGACACGTGGCCGTCTCTTGCCATGGCGGTACAAAATTGTGCCTCCTAACCCTGTTGTTCCCTCAAGATTTGGCCACGCTGCAGAGGTGCAAGGCCCAACTCTTGCTCCAGAAGCAGCACGCCATCTGCTAACATGGCGGCGATCAGTCGCCACCCCCACCTAGCAACCCCAGACAATCCCAGATTCGCTATTAATCCCCGCTGAGGAGATAACCTGAGGCCAAGCGTTAGCCTGGAATAGCCAAGTGCACTAATTAGAGGCGTAAAGTGTGTATGTGCGGAAGGGGGGATGGAGAGAAGTGGAAAAAGCGAAGGTGTGGATATAAACGAGGCACAGTTGAGGAAGGCTTGCTAGCATTAACCATCTGAAGATTCATACCTCATGCGGAAAGTCAGTATCCAAGGAGCGACATCACTGCTTAGAGAGCATTTCTGTTACTTCTCGCATTTCTCTAACACTCCACTGCAACACTGGTTCCTCTTTTTAGAGGAGAAGACAAGTCGAGAGACAGACAACCCTTGGTCCACACCCTGACTGGACCGACACACAGCCCAGGGTTATCATGTGGTTTGTGGGTTTCTAGCAAAGCAACTTATATCAGTCCAGCCCTCTGGGTTTACAAGCTACAGTTTATGGCTTATCATTGTGCAATCCAATCAAATTTGATTTAGTCAAGCGAACTAGGATTTTGTGCAATGTTCTAATCCATGGTTTCTCAACCAGGGTTCTGTGAGAGGTCACTAGGGGTTCCCTCGGAGATCACGATTTATTTTAAAAATTATTTCAAATTTGGGCAGCTTCACATTCAAGAGGTAAGTTTCATTCTTTATGTTTAGTTTAAGAACACTGTTAGTGCTTATAGACAGGCCTACCCATGAAACAAATAGAATAATTTTGTAACTTGAGGCCTAGATTTGAGCCTGAATGTGCAGAGGTTCCCCGAGGCCTGAAAAATATTTCAAGGGTTCCTCCAGGGTCAAAAGGTTGAGAACGGCTGTTCTAATCTAATATCACACTGCTGTAATGGATCTTCACAGGGCCTTTTAGAATTTTGAGCCTGGTTTTAGCTACAGCACGTTGGACTAAGTCAAGAAAAGCTTTGAGAGGAAACTATACAACTGAGTAGTCTTCACCAGTTTGCTTCCTCCCTACTGACTTACTCATTTCTGGGGTTAATACACAGACTTTCCATGGGTGCAATCGCTCTGTGCTGTGGCTCATGTCCCAGGAAGAGCTGATCTGATATATCCTGCCAGAAACTTAAAAACAAAACAAAACCAACAACACCAAAGTGATAACCTTTTGATGAAATAAAAAATGTAATTAATTGCTCTGAAGAATACTACTCCACTTGTTTTAACTTACTTTCCCTCTTTCTCACGCCATTCAATGCAACGTATTAAACGTATAAGGAAATGTTGAGCCTTTTGTGACCCGTCCACTTTTCACACCTGCTCTGACAGCTTCTAGTTGTGCTAAAACAGCCATTTGGCATCTCAGAGATGCCCCTGAAGAAAGGTGCCACGGTTGCAGAATGGACAGGGTGGAGTTAAATCAGCTCAGGAACAGGAAATGAGTGCCATTGGGAAGGGATGTACAGATTTTGGATTTATTTTATTTTATTTTGAGACAAGGGCCATATTTGGTCTCTGAGTAGAGCATTATGGGCCACATTTCCAGAAAGTAGGCAAGGGCAGGGCAACTAAATTTGATTTAATATAACTTATCTTGATATGTATATAAAATTAAAGTTGATAAAATAAATATTGCTTATGATAATTAATCCCACAATAACTTTTTGTCTTCGCATTAAAAATCATACTTCAGTGGGAATTTTGGAGCCACACCTTAGATTTTGGAAGGTCACAGGCAACTTGGTTTAGACTCACTGAACTTTCAAGGTTCCAACAATAGAGACCCCATTAGTGTGGTCCACCCCTGGTCAGTAGCAGATCCATGTGGTTTCCTTCAACTTTTCCTGAGGATTGCCTCATCATGTTTATAATCCATTCTGACCTAATGCTCAGGGATCAGCTATGACGACTCCTGAACAACCTTTGACCATTTACTAGAACCAAACTGTCTTTTCATCCTGTTTTCATGTGACCGGACAATAGCTAGAGAGATACTGCTGCAACATATAGGAGGTATCTGACTAGCTTCCATTTTGCATAGATTGCTGGGCATCAGTGGTGGTAAAGAAATGCCCCTCTGCTGCTCTGGTTCTGCACCAAAAGCCAGAACTTTTTCATATGGCTGGGAATATTGCAGCTGGACTCCCAAGATGGTAACGGAGAGGGAGAGACACTTCCAGACTGGTTAGATCCATTCTACTTTTAAATGCCATGTCTCCTGCAGATCCAATGTTTGCAACTTCAGTATTTGCATGTCCAGTTGACATGGATGCTTTCCAATGCAGAGTCTGCAAACATGGACAGGATTCTTAAACAGAAGTGAGATCTACCACAGGTGTCCTTATCCCTTTCTTGAAAAGATTATCAGAGATAGCTGACACTATGAGAAGATGTCCAAAAAAGCCAGTTGTATGGCCTTTTCCCCTGACTCTCTCCATGTTATCAGCTGTCTTGGATGCGGTTGCAATCCCTCTTTAAATCAGTGTTGTAGTTTGGTGCATTCCTGGATTCACTCTTAGATCTAGATATCTAAGTTTCAGTAGTAGGTAGGATTGTTTTCCTTGATGTACCAACTATTTCCAAGAGAGCCTGACTTGGCAATAATGATTCATTTCTTGTTTATACTAATTACGATTATTGTGACATATTCTCTAGATAGGTTCAGACAACATACTCAACCACTACGTTGTTGGCTTGCCTATGGTGAGGCATGTTGTGTGGACTCAGACAGTATGACTTATCCAACAAATCATGGCCTGAATAACAAATAACTAAAAAACAAGATAATTGTGTTATGGCTTAGTGCTTCATGTAAATCATCTGTGTAGGCTCTTGAAAGAGAGGGGTATATACATAAAAACAGTAAGTATGGCCGCCTTTCAAGGTAATTTGAAAATTTCTTAGAGCAGAAGGCTACATGCAGACTATTGAGTAGAGCCAATTAGAAAGTCTGCTTCTGAGTGAAAGTACTGATTGCAACCTATGAAGACTCAAGTGGCTTACGTTGATGTCACCAGAAGGTGTCTCCTATATGAATTTGTTCAGTTGTTTATCTTCAGTGAGTTCCCCTTCATTCAGTCCCAGCAAAATTTGAGGTCTCTTTGACAATAACACAGCCCAGTGGTTGTGCCCAAATTTTGGAACTCTTGATTGAGGATGGCTTCTCACTCCTGGACTTCAGTAGTGCTTAGATAGGAGACCACTATGGAATATCAGGGCTGTAGGCTAGATTGTGTGTGTGCCTTCAAATCAGTGTTGACTCCTGGCAACTGCCTGGAAAAGTCCCTGCAGTTTTCTTGGCAAGATTTCAGAAGTGGTATGCCTCTGCCTGCTTCTTCCTAGGGCTGAGAGAGGGTGCCTGGACCAAGGACACTCAAATGGCTTTGTGCCTAAGATGGGACTAGATCCCAGAGTTTCCCAGCTTCTAGCCTGGTGCCTTAACCATTACACCAAACTGGCTCTTTAGGCTAGATTGGGAAGTTAAAAAAACATCCTGGAAAAAGGCAATGACAAATCACTTCCATATTGTTGCCAAAAAATTATTTGGATGTGACCATGTAGTTACCAAGAGCTGAATTTGAACGGAAGATTTTCCGTACAGTACACACTTGGCCTATACTCCATATGATGGGTGGACAGACTTTAGTTTGACAAATCTGCTTTAAAGCAACCCCAAGGCCAACCTGCCAGAGCTCACTTCAAAAGTCGTACAAGCCATGATTTGCTTAAAGTTGGTTTATTACATGAGCCACAACCAGTTGGTTGGGTTCCTACATTACACTAAAGCTTAAGTAAACAAACCACACTTGTTTTTACATGTGATGGATGAGAAGCCACACTTAGAGAGAATTTATAGTACAGGACTTTTGTTTTGTAGTGCCAAGAATCCAGAGTATGAGAAATGGACAGATTCCAGCCTTTTCTCCTAAACATCCACTTTGGATCACCCCATTTTTTTTTCTTTACTAAAATTTAGCTGTGGGTGTGTAAGGGGAAATGGGAAGAATCATATTATTAGGTATTGGGGTCATTTGTTACCAATTATCAATAATCTGGAAATCTATGAGTAGATACATACATACATGTCTTCTTCCACTCCAAGACTATACAGCTATTTGTTTGTTCTGCTGCTCTGTGTTTTAGGCAGTATCTTATTTAATGATGTTTTAACTAGTTGCTATTTTTATATGCACTTATTTGACTTGCAGAGGGGTTTGTATTTTAGGTTGCCTTTTTAATTGTGCATTTCACCATTCACTTTTTTAAAATGTGCCATTAGAATATAAATGCAACAAACAAGTGGAAACACAAAAATAAGAGCTGAAAGTGTTGGTCTCATTTGAATGGGGCTGTTTGCCAGACATTCTGCTTAAGAGGAGCAAATGAAAAGAAAAGAAAATGCATTTGATAAAAGGACTGATCTAGTCCTCTTAACCTTGGCCTCCCGGCCTCTCCACCATGGATAATCTCATAATTTGACAGATTTAAATTATTTAATATCACCCTTTTGGGGGGTAAGTATTTTAGGAGGAAGGATATCAATGAAGTTGTGAGGCTTGTCACTGATCATTCAAGTTGCTGGTGGAAGGTGAAAGAATAAAAGAAATGCTTAACACTATTCCATCTAATGCGTAAACCTGGTTTAAACCCTCATCCTTTGAAAGTGCAGGAGACAGGAAGAAATTGGCAAACAAAGGAGAAGCTGCTACCAGGAGTTGCTCCTGTTTGGAGTTTGTTTCATTTGGAAAAGGCGTGGCTCATTTTTAACCAGAACCTCCCCACAAAGCTTTTTAAAACACTCCCCACTGAAAATAAAAAATCTTGGTCTTGGACCGATAGTTGACTCTGCCCACACTGCCTCATTGCTCTACCTTCTGAAGACCTCAGTCCGCCTAAAACTCTTAAGTGCAGCCTTGGTCTCCGTGAACAGTGCCAAACTAGATGAACCACAGATCTGACTTGATGAAAGGCAGCTTCCAACATGCCCAAGTTCAACTGAAGAAAACAAACATTTGCTCCCAAAGATGCACAGGGCTGAGCATCCCACACTGTTTTAGGTAATTCTCAACGTTTCTCCATGAGACTGAAAGTAACTGGGCTGTCTGGCCAAGTTTTAAAAAAAATGTTAATAATGCAAACGCAAGAAAACATTGCAGAGCTCAGACTGCATTAAAATAGGGCAAGACCACCCATGCAGCTTAGTGGTTAACACTGGCAAGATGCAGCATGGCACAACTCAGCACTTGTAATACCTTCCTGGTCACTAGGTTCAGTTAGAAGTTCATCACTTATCCATCTCCCACCCAAACAACTTTTTTTTTTAATTGCAGAAAATAGTTTTTAATTCTGGCTTAGCATGCCATAGGAACCTAGCTACAACGTGGTATGCTGCTTTGTGTAGCCTGAATCCAGCGTTATAATTTGTAAACCATGGTATATGGATTAGTATGCTGTGCGCAATTGTTTATTAAAAAACACGTCTGAGTCTTGACTGAGACAATAAGATGTAAACTTCAGTTAGATATTAGGAGGATCTGTGATCCCATGCTCCTTCTCTCTTTCCTGGTTTGGATCAAATGATACTTGGCTATGCTGTTCAGAATGGCAAATGGGTTTGTCATGACAAAGAAAATAAGGGAACTGCTACTTTTAAGGGGATCAAAAATTAACAAATGCAAACCTTCTTGGAGATTTGTTCTTAGAGGGCCAGAATATAGCTTCGTATTATTCCCAAACAGATCTGTTTCATAGGTGTCAGTCAGTGTCAACTGCTGAACTGAGCTAAGCCATGGCTTGTTTTAACCCACAGTTTGAACAAACCACAAAGACTGGGTTCGCATAACACATCAAGCCAAAAACAAGCAAGCCACGTTACGGCTCAAGTGTGATGCGTGAACCCAGCCAGCAAGACCCTGTTCACATATGTTGTTTAACCCCAGACAGGCTGATCCTCATCTTTCCCCTGCACAAAGCAGCTCCTGTTGCTGAAAATCAATGCAGAGCAACACACCTTCCATTCGTGGCTTGTGAACAGCCCCAAAATAGGACAGCCTTACTGCTGGGGTGATTTATTAACCATATACTGAACTCAGTGCAAATGACAGATCCAATCTGATTTGCCAAAGGAAGACAGTAAGCATCCCGCAGTCAGCCAACACCCATAACTGTTACTAATAGTTAACAAACCATGAAGTCAAACCTCCTTGGCTACCAATGCTACAGCATATTAGGAGGAGCTTTCTCTGCTTAACCATGTTATGTTTTATTTATCAAATTTATACCCCACCTTCACTTCAAGAGCCCAAAGCAGCACACAGAGCGACCCCGCCTCCAATTCCTCCTCACAACCACAACCTGGTGAGATCATTACGCATAAGGTGCGAATGTGCTTCTGTGTTTAGCCTCTAGTGCAGGGTTTCTCAACCTTAGCAGCTTGCAGATGTGTAGCTGCTAAACGGTCAATAAATGAGGACTGCCTGTAAAAGAAAACAAGCATGCTGGCTGGGGAATTCTGGGCTGAAGTCCACATATCTGAAAGTTGCTAAGGTTGAGAAACACTGGACTAGTATATATAAAATGAAAACAGTATAAAGTCTGTCTTTCATCGATTTTTTTAAACCTCCGATTTAAAAATCAATCACAAATTTGTTTTCAGTGCAGTTGCGAAGGGTGATTTTTCGGGTTCCCAATGAAACTGGAAAGCGCATTTATTTCACCTGCCCCCTCCCCTCCCTCTCGTTCTCCCCTGCTCACTTCCATACCCACAAGTGCAGTTCTGATCATATGCCGGCCTATCACCTCCCATGTTCCACATCGATAAACCCCAAATTCTAGGCACAGACGAACCGCTTCAAATCAACTGGACTTGTGCACAGTTAGCTAGTTGGCATAAACATTTATCCGCACTTTAAACTTCATGCTGGAAAAAGGTCCAGGTTCCCCTCCCCTTTCCCCCCACTGCTTCAAAATTTGACAATTGTAGGAAAGGATGCAGGTGTCAGCAAAAGCAATAGGGATGAGATTCAATCAGGCTTTTGCACTCCGGGCACCCTTTGGATGTACGGACCTCAACTCCTAGAACTTCCCAGCCAGCACGGCCACTGCTGAGAATGCTAGATGCTGCATTCACGTGTTCGGGGGGTGGAGGGGCAAGTTGGGGAAAGCTGTAACAATGCACAACCAAGTTCTTTTGAAAAAGACAAACTCTCTTCCTCCCCTAGTAGTTAAGGCACCTATTTGCACAGCAATTTGTTTCCCAAGCGCTCTCTCTACTAGAAACTTAAGTATAGGTAGTCCTCATTTAGTGACCACAATTGAGACCAACAACTGTGACTGTGCTTATGATCTTACTTCAGCTTTCCTTTGCTTTACAGGCCTGAGAAGGTTGTAAATGCAAGGACTGGTCATCAAGTTACTTTTTCATCACTGTCGTAACTTCAAATGGTCACTAAACAAGGCGGTCACTAAACAAGGACTACCTGTAAAAGAAAACAAGATCCCTAAGTAAATTGCACCTAAGTTGCTAAGTGCGTCTTCCGCTGTTTTGAGAAAGTCAGTAACATCCAAGGACAGGAGGCAACTGGAGGCAGAAGAACGGCTTTTACTTCCTTTCTTCTGGGTTGACCTATTTGATGGTGCTCTGAGCATCTCATTTAACAATCCCCCCCAGCCCACTGATTCCACATTCAGCACCCCCCCACACACACCTACCCAGCTGTAGAGAGGACTCTGACAAAGGAAAGGAGAGGAACAAAAGGGCTCAAGACTTTGGGGAAGGGTCAGCGTTTCAGGCAACCGGAGGAAAAGCAGCCTGAGCTAATCAGGTGCCGAATGGCAGCGCATCAGAGGAAGAAAATCAGCCGACTGCAGGCACACTGCTGGCAGGGAGTCTCTGCTCAATCTTTCTGCAGGTTTCAGGCTGTTAGACAACTAGGCCAGAAGGCCTGAAAGTGCAATCAGCATTTAACCGCCAGGGCCAACAGCAATCACAGCGGTGAGAAGGAGTAGGTGGAGCGGTGCCAGAGCCCCAGAGGAAGGGAACAGGAACACAGCAGAGCAGTTCCACCCTGCCACCCAGGCCCCGCTGCCACCCTACTGCCAAAGGAGCAACCGTCCCCCTGTACCACCCACCTCATCCATTGCACCCACGTTGCAGGATAGGGTACCGGTTTGGAGAGCGGGCACGCTACTGTGCACGAACAAACACCCCTCCCTGCAAACCGGGCTCAGATGCAGGGCAGGCTCTTGTTTGCACAAATAGCCATTGGCAACCCGAGGAGAAAATCAGCATGCTCCCATCTGCCAACGCATATGCAGGATGGGAAACGCAGGCCGTAGACAAGACAGCATCAAAATATGGGGTGGGGGGGATCAGGAAGGACCTACCACAGTAACCTTGTGGAGGCAGAGAAGAGCAGAGGCTTAACTCTTTCCAGTCACCACTGCTACTAGGCAATTCTGCCATCTCCCCCACCTCCACCAAAAAAAGGCTCTGGGATTCCTGCCTTCAAAATCGCACTCCTAAGGAGCAAGAGTGCAGAGCCGAGCTGCTCGTTAAGAGCCGCTCATTAACAGCCCTCTGGGATGAGCAGGCTAACCGGGGCACCTGCGATCTCCGACTAATGAGCTCCATTACTGTCCTGAAGCCCTGAGCACAAATGAGGGGGCAGAGGAGACCTTTCGTGATGGATGCCGGAGCGCTGCGAGCCCATCGTCCCCAATTTTGATGGCCTCGCATGGAGCCATAGCTGACAACCAACTTGAGCACGCGAGGCAAGCTGGGAGGGGGGGACGGGTCTGCAGCTCGAGCAGATCCGCGCCAGACCCGTGGCCACAGGCCCTCTCATTCGTCCATGCGCAGGGGAGCATTTGCTGCTTCTTTTGGAGCTTCCAAGTTTAGCTGTTGGGAGAGGATCAAAGGAGATAGGGGACACGGCGGCATCACTGCCACCACGCCCTGGCACAAGGCTTGGGCCCCAGCTAGGAATTAGGAAAGGAAGCTCGGTTTGACTCACTGGGGTGGAGACCGAGAGGGCAGGGGAATCAACCGCTGAGGAGCACCTCATCCTTGCCACAAGATGTGTGCGCTACACCCCCAGAACAGCCCCTCCTCCCTCAGCCCCGACGCCAGCTCAGGGCCACACTGGCTGCCACGGGTGGGTGTCTCCGAGCTCAGTACCTTGGCAAGGATGTGGGGAAGCTCACACAGGAACCTGCCACCACAGCACATCCTCTTGTGCAGAGGAGGGGAGAGCAGGAACAGGATCCGAGGGAAACCCAGGAGAAGCAAAGAGGCACATTTGTATGTTTGTTTATTATCAAGCTGATACCCCCGCTTTCTGTTGATTCCAACACACAAGTGTCCCCAGGGACTCAGGAGCCTCAGCAGCAGCCCTTCCCTATAAACCAAGTCAGGCAAAGTGACAGCGCCATTGGGTGCATGTGTACTCAGAAGTCAGCTTCATCAAGTCCCATAAGATTTCATCCTAAGGAAGGAGGGGGAGATCTGCAGCCTTAAAACCACCACCACCATGGACTGATCTAAACATCACAGTATTTGGATCCTCTTTAGGAAACCGGGGACTGGAGCTCTATCAATATGGTTCCTGGATGGAGAACTCTCAATCACCATGCCAAACTACACTTCCCAGGGTTCCAGAGGAGGGAGGGGCCAACAGCTTGACCGTTAAATGATTTACAACCAATCCACATTTGTAGCACTGACTTTCCTCCAGGGTCCTACTGCAAAGTCAACATCGGCTTCTACTCCTTTAATTGGTCTGAAACCATTCCCCAGCCTCTGTTGCTTCTCCAAGGGAGCTTTAAAAACCCAAATGGACCAAGCAAAATATGTGGTAGAGGGAAACCATGCTCCAAATCCCACTATGCTGCAAAAAGGGGCGTGGGGAGAAGGAGCAGCCAACAACTGCCAGGGCAACTGCTGTAATCCTTGTGTGCATCCAAACAGCAAGAGAACCCCTATCATGCTAAGCTGGTGCCTGTTTATCTGAGCCTTACACCTGCATCGATGGGAATCACAGCTTGGTAGATGTTGTCAAGCATTTGGTTCAGCTGCTCCCAGTCCTGCACAAATCAATTCTCTCCCCGCTCCCTCCCCCGAATCTCAGTCATCCCACACACATAGCCAAGATTCCTTCGTTCTCCCACCTATCATTTGGATTGAAGGAGCTGTTCCACCTGGAAGCAGCTATGCTCCTCCAGCACACTTTCTGCACAAAGGGATGAGATGGGGAGCGAGGGCAAGAAATCGAAGGGCCAAGGTTTAGAAGAAACCAGAGCCAGCATTTCCACCACATCAAACACACCCAGGTGCAGAAGCCAAGAGTCAACCCACCATTCCACTAGGCATTTCCTATCAACTCTGCCTGGCAGAATTCTCTCCCCATCTGCAAAATGAGGGCACCCTAAAGAGAAGCAGCTCATTGCTAATCACCTGGTGCGAGAGCAGAAATGTAGAGGAAAGAAAGCCAATGGCTTGAAGGTCCCCAAGCTTTGCTTTCCAGACAGATCCTGTGCCTTTAAGGAACAAGCAGGAGCACAGGGCTGCGGCCACAGACAGGAAGGTTCCATCTGTGGTTGCTGGAACTCCCCCTAAAATTTTGCAATTAAAAAAAAAAACAATCACAACACCCTTCCAGGGCAGGTGCTGATAACCCTCCCTGGAGCCTGTGAGTCAACCCACAGAGGGCTTTGGAAAGCAGCACCATTCGGATGACAGACTCCCACCCCCCATTTCTTTCCCTCTCCAAAGCACACCATTCTCATGTTGTCCACGAAGCCATCTTACTCCCATCAAACAAGACTGACAGCCCCCGCAGGCAGCCCTGAGCTGGAGGAGGAGGAGGAGGGCGGGTGGGTGGCGGTGGGCGGGTGGTGGCGGCAGGGGGGGGATCCTCAGCTTCTCACAGAAGACTCTGTAACTTCCTGGCTCAGTGCAAAATCTCCACCCCCAGGGACGCACTCAGCCTGTTCCCGAGATACAAGGGAAAGAGCCAAAGTGCCCTTGTGCTCCTTCCAAGCCCCCCCACCTTACTAAGAACAGCCAGGCAGGGTACAGGGTTGGGGGGGGGGGAAATGTGGCTTGAGCCCAGAGGCTCTGTTTTCCCTGTAGCTGGGGGGAAAGCAAACTGACCCTCCTTTAAAGGAATGAGACCAAAGACACCAGATGCCTGGCATTCCTTGGCTTGGCTGAATGCTCCCCAGAACCTATGTGGAACCAAGAGTCCTTCCCCCACAATGCCTCCCCGCCCCATGTTAAAACAGGAGTTGCAATCTCCTTAGGTGATTAAACATTTTAAGGGCTCCCCCCTCCCCCAGCTCAACATTTTCCTAAGTCGGACAGGCAAACATTACAGGCTGGCGCATAAAAAACAAGAGAGCTATGCTGCAAGCAGCAAAAATGTGGCTTGAGAAAGGAACCTTTATCCTAGTTTGTTCTCAGCTCTACTGGTTATCCCTGAGCCGCCCCCCCTGATTCTCCCCCTCTTCCCCCTCCGCAAGGCTCATCTGACCCACAGTTGCAGACTCAAAGTCTTCCTGCCCAGCTCCAAAAAAAGTTGCTAGAGAAAGCAACCCATTTCCTCTCTCCCCTTGCTTACGCCTGTAGACACCCCCTTTCCTGCCAAGCACCCCAGCCCGACCCTATGCTGTACAGGGGGTCCCCCTCCATTAATGTTTACTCAGGCTAGTTAACAAGTGCAGGTTGCCATGGCAACCCATTCAAGCTGGGATCTACCAAGGTCCAGCTGAGTTGTGGTGGAGCAAGCAAGATGAGACATCCTCTGCCACAGATGGGGGTTGCTTTGGAGAATGCGCAAGGCGCTTTCACAAAAATGTCCCCCATTGTCTTTCATGCACACCCCTCTTCTGCCTCTGTATTGTCATGTCCTGGATCCCCAAGATGAAGTTGTATCTTTCAGGAATGAGGAGGTTCTACAAAGACAGCTGAACTCCCAGTTTCCTCCCAATCTCTGGCCATAATGGATCTGGTGGTAGAAGAAAACAGTGATGGGATGACCCCACACATCTATTCCTTGCTTTTGAAAACCGAGCAGGCTTTCCAAATGGTCCCCAAGGGATCTCAGGTGGGTGGGCTGCCTTACCTTGCACTAAAAGCATTGCGTGATCGCCAAAGCGTTCCACACCACGGGCCTGTCCAATTCCTCAAATCAGCAGGAACGGCTCCTCTGAAGATGCCCCTTCTGCCAGAAGCTTGGCTCCCGCTCTCCCAGTGGGGAAAGTGCAAAAAGGCATCTCTTGTGCCAAGCCTTTTAGTTTTTAATTATTGTAATGATTGATTTTAATTTTGACTGCATGCATTTTATTGTTTCATACTCTGCAGTTTTCATTGCCGTGAGCCACCTTGAGATTTATTTATTTATTTATTGCATTTATATCCTGCCTGTCATCCAGCAAGTCAAAGTGGTGCTTCCTCCCTCCCATTTTTTCCCCAAACAATCCAGCTGGGCTGGGAGAGAGTGCCTGGCCCAAAGCCACCGTGTGGGCTTCTGTGGTGGAGAGAGGACTCGAATCTGGGTCTCCTGCTTTCAGCATAAGCCAGTCAAAATTCAATAATAAAGGCAGAGGATATGTGCAGTAACAAACAATAGCTGCCTCTAATTGTCACCACAGCAGCAGCAATCTGTGCAAGGTCTAAGGCAAATTCTCTTAGCCTTCATGGACACGTCTACACTTCTCCTTCTACCTCCACCCTCCTGTGCACCCAAACCAAATAGAAACAGGCAAATTAAAATCTGGGAGCCATTCAAAGACCCTCTAGTGAAAGCTGGGAGGCTGAAGACTAAGTGGACAATGTCTGCTTCTGTTCATTAAGCAGCTGCCCTCGCTCTGCTGTGAGCTTTTGGGTTTAAGGCCTCCAATCCCTAAGGGCTACAACTGTCCTTCTCGCAGCAGGGCAAGCCACGTGAACCCTTTCCACCTTCAAAAACCTATTCCCTCCCCCCTTCCAACCCCCCCAACACACCACCTCCGCCTAAGATTCCTCCCCCCTCCCTGCCGCAAGCCTGCTGCTATGTGTTGAAGGCCCCTTCGATCCAACTTCTGCAAAGCACTCTGCCAACACGCCTCTGTGCTGCATTATTTATAAAACAGAGGAGCAGAGGGCTAAGCAACAGCTGCACAGCACCACGGACCCCAGCCCTCCCCAGCTTTAAAGCACCAGGATACCAGAGGGCATGTGGAATTGGGGCAGGGGGGCGGGCAGAGGGAGTGGGGAAAGGCTTCCCCTTGCTGTTTTTGCAAGACTATCCCATCCTTTCCTGCCTTCTCCTATAGAGGCATGTCAACCCATCTCACACTGGCAGGAGTCTTTGTAGAAAGGGGAACCCACTTGGCATTTCTTTGGAGCCCCTTTTCTTTTCTTTTCTTTTCTGAGCCTCTCTCTTCAAAAGACAGTGGTTGTCCAAGCCACATGACCGGGGCAGGGGGACAGCGGGGGGGACAGCGGGGGGGACCAGCTTCTGTCTTGGGAGATCACCCAGTATTAAAACGTGAAGTCTCTGATCACTCACATGGTGCTGGTCCCAGCGGCTCAAGGCAGACAGTGACTTCCTTATGTCTGTGGGGTCAAAAGCTTGACTCCCCCCCTCCCCCCCCATACCCCAATCAGTAACTCTCCTGCATAGCACACTTCTGTGCCATGGGGTCCAATCAAGTCTTCCCTTTGAAAAGCAGAGCAGTTTCTCATGATTGCAAAGCTGGGGGAATCAGCAGACGGAAAACATGAAGGAAGAAACCAATGTCCTTGCCAGGCTAAACCCCATTTCTCATCAGCGCAACAGAATGGCCTTGCTCCACTGGAGCAAAATATGACCCCAGGCATGCCGCTCACCCAATGGGGAACATGCAGCGCACTGGGATTGCAGGCAACCTCTGCTCTGAGCCAGCAGAAGTAGACTCCAATGCAAAACTGAAAAACTGTTAGACCTCTATTATTATTTTTTGTTAATCACAAAAATTACACCAGCCGAGAGAGAGATGCCTGTTTTTCTCCCTTCTGCATCCCCTCCTCTTTAATGCTTCTCCTCTTCCTGCAATTTCCTCTCTTGAAGGTCTGTACCAGCTGAAGCCAAGGATGCCGATAGGATTAATACTGCATGACTGCCCATCTCCGCAGGGGTGTCTAACACCCTCTGGCCTGCAGCAAGCTTTAAAATTCCACCAGCCCAACTTAATTCCCTTTTTTTCCCCTGCAGTGCTCCTGTATTTGCTGCAGTCTAAGACAGGGATGCTGGATCAACCAGGAACAACACCACCACCACAGAAAACACGTAAAGGGGTGGGGGAATGAAACCCAATGGTCCCACAGCTCTCACGCTCAGCTCTTTCCCTTGTGCTCTACAACCTGGCAGCTCCTAGAGAGAGGAAAAAGATGTAGTGCCCATCAATTCACCTCCTATTGATTCAAGACTTCAAGCTATTTGCTGCTGCTTTTTGTATTTTTTAGCATTTTGGCCCCCTGGTTCTTGTTTTAATTTTCCCCACATACTAGTATTTTTCCTGGGCAAGTCGCCTATTTCTTTGCTCTGTTGCATGCACAGGTTTAAAAAAAACAACGGGCATCTTTCAAACAATATTCCTTCAACACTACGCCAAGCCAACTGACAGGAGTTCCACAGCCCAAACACCAAAGCCTCCAATGGTGAGACCTCAGGCCCTCCAAAAATCACATATCCCCAACTCTGGAATTGCCCAAACTTATCAATGAAGCCAAACAACATAACACATCCCACAACGTAACACATCAGGGAAGGACTGGGTATTCTTGGAAGAAAAGGGGTTGCGTATTGAGAGGATGGTGCCTGCCCTATAACCACCAAGGGGTTGGGGGTGAGAGAGAAAGGGCAAAGCAGTGGTTGGACCTGCTTACATGAATGAGCACAGACGGAGAAAGAACACCAATTCTGCATCCAAGTATTAGAGTTGCACATATAAGAATCCAGCTAAAGCAAGTTTCTCAACCTCAGCAACTTCTTGAGAGATGGGTGGCTATATAAACCTAATTAATAAATAAAATAAATAAACTTTAAGATGTGTGGATTCCAACTGCCAGAATTCTGGGAGTTGGAGTCCATACATCTTTAAGTTGCTGAGGTTGAGCAACACTGATCTAAAGGACTAATTCTACTGCATAAACACATACTTGAAAGATGGAGGCCTGGCTTCCAAAGCCTAGCAGGCTATTCAAGATCACTCTTATAATTTCTGTAAAGGCTTTGGGACTCGCTGGTTACTTTCAGGCCAAAGTATACACTTCTTTTCAAAGGAGTTTTGGGATGCGATCCACATCAACTTTTATCTACAGTAGTTCCCCATGCCTTTGGCTCATGAGCTAAAATGCTATCCAAAAGCCACAATCACACACGCACACAGAGGTTACCAACCACTTTCATTCCCCATCTCAGGAGATCAAGTTGCCGTGGATTCCACTATGCAAATTAAAATGCTCTCCAGCTGCCAAAAAGCTCAGAGCAAAAGCCACCAAGGAAATGGATGTTTGGACTTTTAAGACTTTCAGCCAGAAGACAATAGCAAAGAGCTCCAGTACTTATTTCCATAACCTGAAAATTCCCGGTACAAGACCTAGAGAATTTCAAGGCCACCCATCTGAATGGCCAGAAGTTTATCATCCCCAAGAGCTGTTCTGAATCTTCCAAATCACAAAGTCACTTCCAAACATTACAGCCCACTAAGTCAGATACTTTCCCCAAACAATGGTTCCTTCCAGGCTAAAAATGAGCAAGCTGGGCCCTCATGTCTTGCCCCTGTAATGTACAACTTAACTCAATTCAGTGCAATCAAACCTTGCGTTGTTCCAGCCTCTCAACTGGTGAATCCAAACCAGAATGGAAAGCCACTTTGAAGTTCCATTTCTAATTCAGATTTTACATGGCTGTTTTTGTTTTGGTTTTTTTGCAGACAATAGGCTGTAGTAAACACACCTCCACAATATAAATTCACTATATGATATGTTGCATTTATGTAAAATATAAATTTACTATGTGTATGTATTAGGCATGTACACATACACACACATTTAAAAACTGGGCTTGTGTCAGGGCTGGATGTTTTGTAAGGACGTTCTCTTTCTACACACAAGCCCAATTTTCTCCTAACTTTGCAACTGGAAATGACAGCTGTACATACCAATGAATCAAACTTGGGCTCAGCTGTCAGTCATGTTCTGCTTTGCATTATCTTTAAGTCCACAGCAAATGTTCTTGAATTCAAGCATTCCCTACTTTATTTAAAAAGGAAACTTTTATGTGCAAAAAAACTATTTCAGGGATGATGGTTGGAAATATTATTTGCTGATAACACAGCGAGACAGTCGATCAGCACAGAGTAATGACAATTTCTGCTGCCAACTCCCAGAATTGCTCTCCTCCCTGAGAATTAACCATAAAACAGAATGCATATGTTTGAACTAAGTGTGGTAGGTAAAGCCACTCCCAAGTAACTCCACTGATTCAGTTACTTCTCCTATTAGCCACTAGAGATAAGCCATTGGCCTAGAGTAAAGGTAAAGGTAAAGGTTTCCCTTGACGTAAAGTCCAGTCGAATCCGACTCTAGGGGGCGGTGCTCATCTCCGTTTCTAAGCCTTGGAGCCGGCGTTGTCCCTAGGGACACTTCCGGGTCATGTGGCCAGCATGACGACTCGGAACGCCGTTACCTTCCCGCCGAAGCGGTACCAATTCATCTATTCACATTTGCATGTTTTCGAACTGCTTGGTGTGCAGAAGCTGGGACGAGCAACGGGAGCTCACCCCGCCGCGCGGTTTCGAACCGCCGACCTTCCGATCGGCAGCTCAGCGGTTTAACCCGCAGCGCCACCGCGTCCCATGACATAATTCCTTGGATACAGAACAAGGGGTACAACCCTTCTTGTCTATGTGTTATACTTTGGTTGAGGTAGTTTCCCAAGAAAAAAAAGTCACTGGGACAAAAAAATCTGATTGATGTCCAATTCAGTTAAAATTAATTTAGTGCAGATAATGACAACTTCCCATAGGTTCTATTATTTTTCCTCTTCTAATTCTAAGCCAGTAGGAACTTCTAGGAAGGAGCTTTACTTAATGCTTTGGGGATCCATGCATGGCCTTGGAACATGGGCTATGCACCTCAGTTTAGATTGTCCAGAGAAACTGATCACAAAGCATGCTAATTTGTCAGTGGAGTGCCATTTTCATTACTGTATACCAAACTATGTAGATCCAAAATGCTTTGCTGCCCTACCTTGTGAGCACCAATAGGTTCTTCTTCCAATAAAGCTGGGCAACAAGCAGCTCAACAAGTTTGTGTCCACAAACAGAATTAAAGCCACATCGGTCATCTGTTGTTGCTTCATGTGGCCCATGTATGAAGAACAGCCTTCCAGATGAACTGGACTGCAACTCTGATCATCCCCAGCCAGCACAATCCGGTGTTGGCTAAGGATCAGAATCCCAACCCAAGAGAAGAGCACCAGTTGTGGAGGCTGATTTAGAAGCTCTGAGTTTATCTACTATGCAAAGAGAGTTACAATTTTCCTTAAATGAAGGAGGCTTAAATCTTCATCCAAGCCACATTTCTTCAGATGTAAGCCTAGAAATTTCCAAGGGATATTTTTTTCCCCAAAAACATATTTTTGGGCTTGCAAACTAGACCCTATACACAGAGCACTTCCTACAGCACAATTCCATCCTGCCTAATGAAAATGATCCTTATATTCACCAGTGCTTATTCTAGGAGAAGTAATTTTATGATCGCTTCTCTAGCTTCCTATGGCTAGTTTAGCAAAATCCAAGCAACACAAGATGTTGTCTATAAGAGCCAGGTTGTTCAAACTATAGCACACTGCAGGATTTCACGAGGCATCATTTCAGGTTGATTGTGCATGAGCTTCCAAGCATCATTAAAAATTGAGAGAGAACTAAATACTAGCTAAAACAAAATAAAGACTAGCTGCATTCAAGCTTGCAAGCTCTTTCTTAAAAAAGAGAAAAGAAAGAATGAAATTAGACCTCCTGTGATCCACCAATGTGTTTCATATTTACTAAGTGTTAGCACCTTCCCATGATCTCTTACATCATAACTAATGTGCCTTAAGTATGCGATCTTACTTGCATACAGAGAAACTGCCTTGCTGGAGCAGACCAAAGTCTATAGTTTTCTCCAGCCAGGTGCCTTGGACTATAATGAGCCTCATCAGCCCCACTAAGAATGCCATTAGTTTCACTTGCTGGTGCTGAGAAGAGCTATAGCCAATCCATCCAGAAAGAATCCGGATTGAAACAAGCAGATTTAGTCCAGCATTCCCATCTCTCATAGCAACAGGCTCAGATGCCAACAGATGTCACTAGGTACTCCATGGTTGAGGAGCTGCAGTCTACCTTCCTCAGTAGAAAAAGTTACCAGCGAGTGAAAGAGGGAGGACAAAATGGTTGATTACTTGTCTCTGCCCTCGAATGCAAATGCTGAGATATAGTGAGTAATAAGACCATCTCCCCACTTGCTTTGCCCATTCCATTCACCTCTGGCATCTCTTGTCCATCTGCTATGCTTTCCTCTGAACTCTGATTCCTTTCTGTTTAATACTTTGCAGGCAGCATCCAGGATACTCTGGAAGCCATTCCCTGACATTTCCTTGTTCCATGAAAGAAAGAAAGAAAGAAAGAAAGAAAGAAAGAAAGAAAGAAAGAAAGAAAGAAAGAAAGAAAGAAAGAAAGAAAGAAAGAAGTCATCCACAGGGATCAATTACACCTGGGATCAGCTGCTTTTAAAGCCACTAGGGTACTTAAAGGCAGGCAGAACAATGGAAAAAACAGAACTGATGCTCATCCCATAGACTCGGATTCCCACAATGCACCAGTACCCACAAAGGCAGAGGCAAACATTTCTCTGCACTTTGAAAGCTTAAAATCCAATCCAGCCTTGTGGCAAAGCTACTCTTCTTCGCTTAGAGCGGGACGGGGCATAACGCGTCTCCCTTACTCCCAACCTGAGACCAGTCTCCTGTAGCAGATCGAGGGGGGCCCCCACTTCCCACCACTGCATATCTGGCAATGCTGCTGTTTGTTATCTCAGGCAGGAGAAAGTGAAAAAGAAAATGACAGAGGAATTCTTGGTTAATTCCCATCCTAAATGCATATACAGCTTTAAGCCTTTCAAACCACTTATATTTTTACTCACTGGCTGCACAGAGGGGTTTTTTTGGGGGGAGGAGGCATTACTATTTATACGTCTGCATTTTAACTGGGGGAGAGATGATGAGGGCTCATTTAAAACAATGCATCCCTTAAAATATCCTTCACTGTTGCAGAAGCGTTCCCCAACAGCTGATTCCTTTCGGATCGAAAGGGCCCTAGATATACAAGAGGGAACTGGACTTGCTGGAGGAGAGGGAAGATCCTAAGCCTCAAAGTGAAGGAATTCAAAGCAGTGCAGTCCATTCTTTAGGAGCTGCATATAAGCAAACAATAGCCTGTAAGATTTTGCACACTGGAGGGTGGACCAGCAGGGTCTTTTCATAGATTTGGGAACCTTCTCAGTGCCCTTGTTCTAAATACTGTTCTGTGCAGCTCTCACAAGGGACATCAGTAGAGTTCTTCACTTGCTTTCTCAACCATCAAAGCAATTGGTTGGTATCCTGGACTGGTCTTCAGTACGCACCCATTCTTTGCCAGACATTTCACCCACAATATTGTTCAGAACCCCCTAAAACCAAAGAAGTTGTTTTATCAGAGTTACCTGTACATTGGCTGGATTTGCCCACTGCACTAAACCTTGGTTTGTTTCACTGTGATTTACTGAATAAATCACAATTGGCCAGGTTCATCCAACACACTTCGGTCAAATTGAACAAACCACACTTCTTGCAATCTTCCAGTTTACCAAATGGTGCTACAGGGCAACTCAGATTATGTCCCAAGAGATACCAAATCAAGATGATCTGCATATGATGTGCAAATTTAGGAATATTAATCTATCATAAGCCTATATTGGATAATTTAATTGGCTGTTGCTGATCACAGGGAGTGAGGGTATTCCAATACCCACCTTCTCAACAGCAGAATTCCAGTTCAGTCCCGTACACTAAGATTCTTTTACAGCATCGGTCATCAATACTTTTTAAACCCTTCTTTGGACTGGAAACCCGTCATGGGGTTGAGGGAATGTTAATGCAAACCCAGCCTATGCATGCTGTTTTTTTTCCTTTAGTATACACTATCCTAATATGCATATTGCTTCTACAAAGCCAGCTACAGGGGAAAGGAAGTTTCATATATGCTTACAGTACCTAAGAACATTCTTATTCCTGGCACGGCTGAATTCCATGCTTGGAAGACAGGCAAACCTGGGCATGACCATCTCAGTTCAGAGAGCCCAAGTGGTCAAATACTTCAACTTTAATCAGCAGGATACTCCTAGAACATACCAGGCAAGCTTCTGAAATCTCACCAAGAAATCTAGCACGAGCTCCTTTAGCTGGCAAGAGAGCATGAGAAACTCCGCACAAATTCAGAGCAACCTGAATGAATCTCCCACATCAACTCAACAAAGGATAATCTGGTGCAAGCCTTCTCTTGCCTGGAGGGGGAAAGTCTTCATGCCAACCGGTGTGACCTGGAAGGAGTCCAGCTAATAAATAAAGAAGATGGAGCATTGTAACCACACACTTGCCAGCGCAATGCCAGCCTTCTCAAGGATGCCCCAGCTGTACTACCCTGCCAAAGACTTGGTGACATTCCAAAAAGCTAAGCAGCAGAACCCCTACCCAAGATTTGAGGGGTGGGGTGATAGGCATTGTCTGGGGGCAGCCACAGGAATCTTGCAGTCCCAGCCCCCACAATGGAAACCTGAGGTGGGCCTAAGGGAGCAATCACCATCCCATGCAGCAGCGGCAGCCTCTCCTGTTTCAGGCACAGCTCCCAGGAGAGCCGGGCCAGGCTTTGTTCAGGAGCTGGAGAATGGGCCAGGGAGAAATACGGTCTCTGCCAGCGCTTGCGTTTCATTCTTATGGAATGCTGAGGAGAGCAAAGCAAGGGAGAAAAGAAAAAAGACCCCCCCCCCAACAAAAGGCTTTGGGGGGACCAGCGGGGGAGTTAGAGAACTGGAGAAGGTTTTGTGCAAGGAAAGATATAGGAGAAAGGAAGGTTATGTAGAGATATCACATGCTTTTAAGTGACGCACAGGTCACTGAAAGAGACATATGTTTGCACATGCTGAATACGGTAATTATGTTTTTACAGACACATCCACATATCTGGCGCAGCTTTATACTCCCGGAGAAGTTGCAAAGGGCAGATTTCAGAATGATGGTTAGCCAACTGCAAAACATACAAGGGTGGGTATCAATACCACAATTTCCCAATCCCCCTTGACAAAACTCCTGAGAAACATCTCACCTCTCCATGCCCAGTCACCATTCGAACAATGCTTACCAACCACACCCCCGTGATCTCTTAATGGTGAAAGCCTTTCTACCTCCACCTGACTGCTTCACGTGTATGCAGACACCCAAAATGCGGACAAAGCTGGCAACGCTGGAGAAGAAGCCAGTGCTCTGTATTAAGGAACCACACTGTTTTCCTATTGCACACATACATGTAACCCCAAGACAAATCTCTATTTACAGGGGACAAGCTGCATGTGGATGGTGGGGTATTTATACAGGGGAATAAACCACCATCCCAGTGAGCAGAAAGGGAGTATTAGAAATTGTGATAAAAAAGAAAACCTTTTATGTTTATTGTAAAACATCTACAGGTAGTCCTCACTTAACGACCACAGTTGGGACCAGAATCTGTTGTTAAGTGAAGCGACCTGATTTTACGACCTTTTTGACCTGATTTTACGACATTTTTGTGGTGGTGGTTAAGTGACTCACCACAAGCGTTAAGCAAACCACAAGGTTGTTAAGAGAATCACATGGTTCCCCATTAATTTTGCTTTCCAGAAGCTGGCCGGGAAGGTCAAAAAGGGTAATCACATGACCACATGACACTGCGATGGTCATAAATGAGAACTGGTTGCCAAGCACCCAAATCATGATCATGTGACTGCAGGGATGCTGCAACGGTCATAAGTATGAGGACTGGTCATAAACCAGTTTTTCCAGCACTGTCAAGGGTATGGAATGGGGAGCAGAAGTGAACCTTTCCTTTCCCTGGGTAAGTTTGAAAGAAGAGAGTGGGAGGGAGAAAAATCCTACATTTTTGGAGATAGTTTACTCCTGGCTGTCCCATCTGTCTCTGCTTTACATAAGCTTCCTCCTGCCTCCAACCCTGAGAAAGGACTATGGAAGGAAATTAATTGGGGGGAGAAGAAAAAGCAATAAGAGGAGAACTGCAACTCACATGTCTGTTAAAATTTATTTGTTTAACCATTTATGTAGCCACCCATCTTGTACCAAACTCTGGGTGGCTCACAAACCAGAGTTTAACACCCTTCTGCTGAATGTTTCTGCAGCCTTGGGGCAGGGGTGGGCAGAAGATAGAGGTGAATTTCCAGGAGATTTCAGTGGATCCAGAAGATCTCCCAGGTTTCAATACTTTGAGAGCAGCAGCAGCAACAATCTTTTTTTTGGGGGGGGGGTCCTAAGAAGCTGTATTTGTGAAAAGGGGGGAAGAACCAGGTGTAAAGATTTATATGTACAAGCCCCAGGACTGATAGTGGGAAGAAACTCTGGTGCTGAGCATTGTGTTTTACGAGATCTGCAGTCCTATCTCCACCATGGTCCTGGGCTTTAGGTGGTGAAACTCTGAATGTCCTGCAGCCCGCAAATCTGCTCCCCATCTGTCTCTCCACCCCCACCCGTAGGAGACCTTGGTGTGTCAGAGAACAAGGAAATGATAGATAGATCGATAGATCTAAGATTATTTCTGTCACTATTGCACTGGTGGCTCTGAAATTCTTGGGGATGGATATGCTTGCAGCTGAAGAAAGGAGACAGCTCTGGCTAACCATAGAAAAACAAGATCATGGTAGAAAGTAACTACACCTGGAAAGCCTCCGAGTTGCAAAGTTTAGGAGAGAATGAGAAGAGGCCTCCAGGGAAGATATTAAACATTGGCTCAACTGGGGTGTGGGGGAAGGAAGAGGAGGAAAGAGGGAGCAGGACGGAGAGGCCTCTGGAATTTACCTTTGATCAGCCAGGCAGGGATGCCAGCCATATGTTGAACTACACGCTACCCCTGACCTGCGTCCCACTTACCCTGTGCTCCAGGGAGTTCCAACCCCTACAGAGCCTTCTCATCCTGCTCCAAGGAATCTTGGGTTATCCTTAGCCAGTCCCTCCAGGCTTAAATCCTGTTCCATTACGGTTCACACCAAGCATTTCAGGACACCACCATCCCCAACACACAGCCCAGCTTTGCAGCCCTCTAGCAACTCCCTCCCGCTCTTGTTACCCGCCCCCCCCTCCAGCAATCTATTCCTCTCAGACTCAGTAATGCACACATAGTTACCTCCGAGCTGTGCAATAGCTCCGGAATGACCCAGGAGACAGCAAGCAGTTGTGACGCTTCGATAGCCAGGGCACACAGGACTGTGCCTCGCTTTTCCCGGCACATCAAATGGCCCCCTTGGAAGCAGAGGGGGCATTCTGTTCTCCCCACCAGCCCTCCCAATAAGGAAGGTGTCCTTGCAGGCTTGGGCAGATATCTACCTTGTGGCTGCAAGTCATTTCTCGCATTCAACAGAATGGTATTGTTAAGAAAGACAAGCAGAATCCTGCCTTAAAAGAACAAAAAGATGCTTGATGGCTTCCAGAAGCAACAATTTGTTTCACACTAGCATATAAACCAGCGTTTCTCAAAGTCGGCAGCTTTAAGGCGTGCAGACTTCAACTCCCAGAATTCTGGGAGTTGAAGTCCGCACGCCTTAAAGCTGCCGACTTTGAGAAACACTGATATAAACTATAATGCCCAAAACTGTCCACAAGATTTCTTCAAAAGACAACAGGCGGGGGAAAGGTCTTACGCAACCATTAAGCACTACTAACTGTTTTCCAGCATGGGTAGTTAATCCACAAGTACACCATGTTTGTCTGCTCTAGCCAAGATACGCAGGCTGGGAAAGATTAGCCTACATGTTGACTATCCAAAAATGCCACATGGTGGAAAAAAAACAGGGCAGGTGGTAGGCTTCACAGCTACCATGGAAACATGTAAGCCTGACTTCTTATGATGGACTTATATTATTTGCACCATCTCTTTACCTGCTGTATGTGTTTTAGGAAGTTATGAAGAAAGAACTCGCAAGAAATTTGCTTTTTATTGTATGGAACACCACCATGAGGAGCAGCACACCAGCAGGAGAACAGTACCAGGAAAAGAAACAGATACCTCCAATGGAACAGGGACAAGCAAATCTACAAAACAGACATGAGCATTGGGAAGAGATGGTATCACGTTAGATGGTTTGGGAACTCAATGGCACATCCCAAGTTCAACCCCGCCAACCATTGCAACACTTCTGAGCTAGGATGAAACAATGGACCATTCTAATAACCGTATTTACATATCAAGCTAATCTACTTTTTAACCAAGGTTTGACCAATAGATCACAATTGGCCAGGTTTAGCCATAAACTATGGTTTGCAAACCACATAGCTCAACTTTTCCAACATGCTAAGGGAAAACCTAATTACATTATGGTTTGGCACAATGACCCATTATAATTTCCTATGTTTCTAACTATATGGAAATTTGCATTAACCTGCAAGTTTACTGCTAACAGCCTCCCCGTGCTAGGTTGTTCATACATATAACCAGTGTTTCTCAACCTTGGAACTTTAAAATGTGTGGACTTCATGGCTGGCTGGGGAATTCTGGGAGTTGATGTCCATACATTCTTAAAGTTGCCAAGGTTGAGAAACACTGCATATAACTATGGGGGGGCATGTTGGAGAGGAACCTTAACACAGAGGATGTCCTTTCCCAGCCCGTCTGGAGATAGTAAAGACCTTCAATATTAACTTCCATTAACTGACTTGCTCCGCAAGACAACTCACATGCCAACATAACAGGGATGACCACAGGGCGGGCTTCCAGTTCCATCATAATTCTAATCAGGCAAAAAATGATTTTTCATTAACCATGGGAGGGGGCCAAAGCCTCTCCTTTTCTCCTTGTCAGTGCATGCCGACAAGCAGTGATCCAACCCTTTCCCCCAATATACTTATGCTGGAATTCACCCATTCCTTTACAACCAAAATCATCCACATGGGATGGTGGTTTTTCCGCCTGTTTCCATTAAAGTTTGCTCCTTACATCTGGAGTCCTGTTGGTCCACCCCTCCCTCCCACAAATCCAGTGACCTCTTCCTTCCCTCACTGTCTTCTCCGTCTATCTCTCCCATAAATTAAATCCCATTTCTTGTTTGGCAGACGACACCCTTTTGATCCCCCCATCACCAAACTCTGCGTACTTAACTTCTGCTGATCCTCCTTCTATCCTGCTATTGTGGTAAACAAGAGAAAGAAGGAAAGAATTACTTATTATTCTCTTTTGATGTCATATGTTCCAAGCTATGCAAGCTGGCCGAGGAACCAAAGTTGCCAAATCATTAAAGGTCACAAAGATATTCCAAACTCATTTCCAACCACCTGAACACCAGACTTTCATACTCCATTATATAAAAAGACAGAAATAGCAAAGTTGCAACTCTTTTCATTCAGTGGCAGGAGAAATTTCCAGTTGGGTTCATATGTCACATTAAGATGGGGTCTAACCATGGTTTATTGAATAAGCCACTATTGCTTTATTGAACAAACCCAGATTAAACCTAATTTGCCCAGCAAACAAGCTCAAAAACCACGGTTTACAAATGAAAATGGTTCAGGTCATTAAAGAACGCTAAAGCAAACAAATCTCATTATGGTTTAGCGCAACGTGAACCTGGGCACAGACATAAATAGCCAGTTTGGATGAAAAATGGATATGCTGGCCACTAGAATGAGAAAGCTCTCAAGTCACAGCAGCTGTATCCATTCTTTCCTACCTAATAAACAATTGTGTTCAAGTGAAGTAATTCCCACAAAACATCTCAAACTATTGTGACATTCCTTTTGCATTTGAAGCGGATGGAAATACAAGCCAAAGGGTGGAAAATCCAGGAGAAGAAGTTGGGGAAGAAAAGAAGCTTGGATTTGCTTGTACTTCTGCTTCCAGTTTGTCATGGCAAGCTGTACCCACACAGACTCAAATGTTACACTTGTGCAACCCACAACTGAATTTTTTATACTTTTAATACTCTGAAAACACTATTTTTATACATTCCACTGATTCATAATATGACTTCTTTGGGTTTCAGCTTACAGAGCACAGTATGATCCCACCCATTCTGGTTTCACAACCCATGGTTTATAGCAAGGTTTTTCAGACTCGGCAACTTGAAGGTGGGTGGACTTCAGCTGCCAGAATTTCCCAGCCAGCATGCTGGGAATTGAAGTCCACCCATCTCAGAGTTGCCAAGTTTGAAAAACACTGGTTTATAGCAACGGAGAATCACCTGAGGTTCTTATATCACATGGGGCTCCCAAGACCTTCCTTCAGGCATGGCTGTTGAAAATCAACAGCATGACTTCCTATCATTTTCAGGGGAGAAATATACAAAAACCGTGGAATAATCCCACCCACCCATCAAAAAAGGAAAGACTGAATCCTGTCCACACCCATTATCACTATCCTATCCACTGTGGCCCTTGGGCCACAATGTTTTGCCCACTGTGATTTACAGATTAGCTTGTGACAGCTCAGAGAACGGTAACACAGTAAAAAAATAATAATAATCACAGCTAAACAAACTATAGCTTGTGTTTTTGCTGGGGAATGAGATCTACCTGGTTGCTGCTAAGTGCACTAAAGTGTCCGTCTTTTGCCAATCATTTCTCCAGGGCAGGGTTTCTCAGCCATGGGAACTTTAAGATGTGTGGACTTCAACTCCCAGCATTCCCCAGCCAGCATGGGTGGCTGGGGAATGCTGGGAGTTGAAGTCCACACATCTTAAAGTTCTCAAGGCTGAGATACCCTGCTCCAGGGAGATCCTTCTCCTTCTCTTCCTCCTGCAAGTGCCTGATGCATTACAGTTGTCAGCCCCTGGGCTCTCTGCCTCCTTTTTCCATCGCGTCACTGGATTAAAGCCTGATCCATACATGCCCTGAAATCTAGAACGAGTGTCCCAAAATTACAGAACAGACCGTGCCACTTCAGGCTCTGTGAGATCACATTCCCACCCACCTCCCGGGAAAAGCCAGCTAACAAAAATAAACAGAGCAGGAAACAAAGTTTGGTATCTCTCTCTCTCTCTCTCTCTCTGTGCTAGTCATTTAAAAAAAAAGTTGCAGGGAGTTTTACCATAAGGAACTACCCAAATATAGTCTCTTCTGTTTCTGCTCAGTGGTAGAGTCCATCCCGCCCCTTATTTGATTACATGTACAGCCCATGCGCCACGCTTCCAGCCTCTGGCTAATGGAGAGGTGTTATTTATTAGCTCCCTGCATGCGTGCTTAAGAGGTGGGTGGCTTTTTATTTTATTTTTTATTAAGAGAACACGCCAGTGGGATTTTAACTTGCTTTTTTGGGTTGTTGTTGTTTAACCCCACCTGTTGATCCCATCCAGAGTTCCCCTTGGGCAGCAGTGTAACCAAACACCAGCTCCCATCTATCAACTAGTGGGTTACCACTGGGACTTTCTAACACACAGTCGGTTGCCTTCCCGTGAGGAACAGGAGTGGCACTCCTTGCCCGCGCACGCTCTGCCATAGCCTACCCAACATTACTCTACTCTGGAATCCACCTGGATTTGCACCCTGCACCTTTCCAGAAAAAGCAGGTATGTCTACCAGTGCATTAAATACTACAGTGAGCAACCAGAAGTCACTCAAAAGAGCTGAGCTCGAACAAGAAGGTTCTTCCCAATCTGAGATAGCAAGGGGAGGATATCTCAGAAGATCCATTTCTCTCTCAGCCCTAAACTCATTTGGAGTTCAGTCATATTAAGCCATGATTTGCTTGTCTTTTGTTAACTAAGGTGTAACTGACTGGATCCACACATTATCCTAAGCTATAAACTGTTGTTTGCAAAACACAAGCACTGAGTTCACATGATAAACTAAGGGAGGTTGCACAATGTTGGGAATTAAGGGCCACACTTGGCTTTTTGAGTGTGCGCCAAAGACTGTCCTATCACCAGAATGGGTGGGCCCAAGGCAAGGATTCCATGTGACTTGAAATTTTCTACTGAATTTTAATAAATTTCAGTTAATAAAAAATAAATCAATAACCAACAATATGATTGTCCTCTATGCAATTTGCCATTTTTTCTCTTCCTTCACATTAAAAATTATAATTTGCTCGCAATTTTAGGAAGGCATCAGTACCCAATACTTTGAGGTGGTGAGGACACACTGGCTGTGTAACCTATGTATTAACCCAACACCAAAGAAATTTGGGCTTGGTACTATGTGCAAACCAGACACTGTTTTTCAGTCCACCTCTTCCAATCTGTCACCTGAGATTTACTACTACTGTCTTTGTATATGATCCAGGAGAGCAAATCTACTCTTCATTGTTCCCATAAACAGGGCCCAGTTTCCAGACACACTATTCTACTAATATTATGGAAGGAAGGATAGTTTGCAAAGATAGATACAATGGGACATAATTAATGGTGTTGATGTAAGCTAGATTTCCTTCATTTTTTTTAAATCTCCTGCCTCTAATTTCTTTTGTTCATTACTTCTTACTGTTTCTCCACATTTTCCATAACAGTTGGCCCCAAAAGGGAATAGTTTGATGAGTATACATGTATATTAATATTTTAAACTGGGAAAAGTTTATGCCACAAATCATCTTTCCAAGGATTGTAACTACACACGCAAAATGGAATTCTACCACAATGGCACTAATGGAGTTGGCCCACACCATCAATCTGCTTCCACAGAGACTGCCACCAACACAAGCCGTCTTGCAAAGGATCCAAGAGGATTTCTAAACAGTGCAAAGGTCAACCTCAAGGAATATATATGTCTCTAGGATTCAAAGTTACTTACTGCTGCTTAATGGAGCACTGGTCTCCTACAATCCAACTTCCTGAGCAAACTAATTTGATCTTCCCAATCAAGAGTTAAGTGCCAACACATTCCACACTTCCTTGTTCCAGGCAAGGTGATAGCTGATTTCAGCAGGGAAGTATGGAAAGGGAGAACTAGGTGTAAGACAGAAAATTTAAAAATACTCAGAGCAGTTTACAACCAAAAACTGAACAGTTGAAAGGACTGTCTACATCAACTTGCCAGTATGCAGGTCTAACCTAGAAGACCCTGTTTTCCTGTTGTTAAAGGTTTAGTGCATTCTTCTTCTGGTGCCTTCAGCTGCATTGGGACTTCAATTCCCATAATTCTCAATCAGCCTGATCATTAACTGGGGATTAAAGGAGCATCCATAAAGCAAGTTATCTGCAAATTTGAAAGACAAGTGGCAGTTTGCCTATTTGCTGGGAATTATGACAATTCTTCACCAAACAACTGGAGGATACCAAGGTAGAAATCTGGAAAGGAGACCTTAACTGTTGCCACGCTCTGCTCACTAAATTGAACGTCGCAATAGTATTGTTAACATTGTCTTAAAAAACATGTTACAGTTTTAATCAACTTTTCAGAGGTTGATTGTTATTCTTCTTGAATTTTGTGTAAGCTACCTTGGAAATCTAATTGAAAGAGCAGAATAGAATTAATCATACACACAAACCAATCAAGTAAGAACAGAATATTTAAACAACAACAAAAAAATACCCATTAAGAGCCCCAGAGAACGACAGTAAAGTCTAGTACTTCTGGGACACCAACATGGATGACCTCATAAGCCTGTTTAGAGAGACTGTTCAACTCTGGCCAAGTTCTCACATCATGCTAAGCCATAACAGAGTCTTCCTAGAACATAGAACGTAACATAGATCTGACTCAGCATGTTGCACAAACCCAAGCAATTGGGTTTACTCATCAAACCACAATTAAGCAAATCATAATTTAGTACAATGCTTGAACCCAGGCATTGAAAATGTTTTATCAGTGGTTGGACCTACAGTAAAGTTGGCTGGGGAATTCTGGGAGTTGAAGTCCACACATCTTAAAGTTACCAAGGTTGAGAAAGGTAATGGAATATTCCAATGTAAGGGAAGCTGTAATAGAGATCTAGTTCATGCTGTCTGGCTGATAATTCATCCAGATCTTCTAACCCTTTTCTTCCAACCATTTCTGCCTGAAACATATTCATAATTTCATGTTTACTATAGTAATATCAGCATAAGGAAGGTAAGCAAAGCCATACAGAGGAGCAAACAGATATTCCTATTTTAGTTTTTTCTTGCCTTTTATGAAGATACAAAAAATCCTGCTCCATAGGTTAACACATCACTTAATCATACTGGACTTAATTCTACTATACAATGCCACCCATTCCTCTAAGAAGCCAAAACAGAATATATAACTAACACACATAGCACAGGCCTCTTCATGTCTCAACTCCAGCGTTTCTCAACCTCAGTAACTTTAAGATGTGTGGACTTCAACTCCCAGAATTCCCCAGCAAGCATTACCACTGCTAATCCATTAGCACTGCTCTACTCCAATCAGTTCCTTCACTTACAGTATTGGGACCATCTGCCACCTTCTCTATAGTAGATGTAAAAGATTGAGATCCAAAATACCATGGCTGGATCCAAGCTAGCTTCTTTTGAAGGAGAGATAAATAAACTCAAATTAGTCATGGTATCCATGACTGCAATCCATAAAGAGTTGTGGAGCCCAGAGAATCCAGAAGCACCTTTGTAAAAAGAAACAGCAGTATGGGTTCCAAATGCTCAGAGGTGCTGGAAAATAAAAAGATTATAAGCAACCTATACTATGCAGAGTACAAAATACTTGGTGCTTTGTGTTCAAGAGTAATGCTAGTAGTCTGCAAAAAGTCCAGCGTTTAAGTCACATGATTCTAGCCTGATGGTGCATCAGAACAAAGGTTTTGCAATTAGGCCCAAATTTAAGGTACAGTGCTGAGATCTCACACATGCAAAGGGTCACTTCTTCGTAATCCATCACCCATGCAAATTGTTTGAGCAGACAAAGCATTGTGGAAAAAAAAATGCAATCCCATGCATACAGTGGAGATTTTCTTCTGCAAACTGTGTCCAACAAAAAGCTCTTCTGCTACTATTGAACTGTATGTTAAGAAACTTGCAACTCTGTAGATGTAAATTATGCAAAGTAACCAAGACCCCAAAGAAGGACATCTCCAATTCCAGGGATATGCAGGGCATTTAAAGATACCAACAGTTAACCACCCTCTTCTGGCCACCCCGACTTTGAACCTGTGTAAATTGTGACCAACCGAGTCCAACCCAGCAGATTGACACGCACTTCTGAACTGCCAGATCCTCTTCACAGCCCCTCATCAATGTGCCTAACTGGCAGAAAACATTCAGTTTCACAGCTCTATTTAACCTCTGCACTTTATTTATTGCATGAACATTAAGAACTTGAAAAGAATTTTAAATCTGTCCTCTCTCCAACCCTGTCATTCCTGTTACCTGGTCATCCTCCTTGTATAATACATCGTACCAGTATTCACATGCAAGGAACGATCCTCAGGGTTGGGGAGGATCGCGCTACCAGCATCCTTAAATCCAAAGCAATAACCCAGGCTGTAGCCCTATTATGCAAAAGCAAAAAACCATAGCTAAATTGTAATCATGCTTGAAGATATTTGGGGAAACTTTCCTCTATCTAATTGTTCAAACATGGGGAAATTTTCTACAGACAGCGAAACAGATTTAGAACAGAATATTCTCAATAATAAGTTACTCGCCAAGATGTGTCTCTAAAAGAGTGTGTGGCTGTGCAGCTTCATCAGGGCTTGTAGCTTAAGGGATCTGTGCCTGCTTCAGAGACATGCTATCACAAGAATTGCCAAATCCAGAATTCCTTGCATACAGACAAGAGGGAAAAAGTTGGTAGGAGGAAAAAAAACTAAAAATAATAATCAGGGACAGGGGTCCCATCAACAACAGGAACCAATGTTTTTAACACGTGCAGGCCCAAAATAAGAGAGCAAGGTCTAAGGCAGCCACACAAACGGATCCACAAATGCTGCCTTATCTGGCTTTAAGTATACATGAGGCCACACAGGCAGGATCGTGTTGTGTGTACAGAAAGAGGCTTGCATTACAAAAATACACGGAGCCCAAACCTATAATGCTTGGGCCATGTGTTTCTATTACACTTCTGCTTACTCCTCTCAGCCACAGTTGAACAGCTGTCTCAAGCAATCGACGTGGTGAAAAATGAGCAATTAGAGACCAAGTCCAACCCAACCACACCTTAATCCTGTGTGAACGTCTCTTGTCCGGGCGTCAGCAAAATCACAGCGAACTTTCCAACCAAATTCTGCCCCATGCTGGTTAGCAAGTGCCTGTGTGGACAAGACGCATGTTCCTCCCCCAGCTGCAAAATCATTTGAGCTGATTCTGCTCTTACTTTCATATCACATCGACACCACCCAGACAGGACTGCCCACAACGAGCCTTTCTCCCTGTAAGTTTTCCATACAGTCCCCTAGACTCCTGGGGCGTGCAACAGGTTACAACGAGCAAGCCCTGGAACGGCTCTGCTCAAGAGTCAGATCGCCAGCTTCCGCCTTACTTTTAAGAGTCAAGATCCCTTCAGCCACGCCGACCAGTCACAGTTGCCTTCGCAGCGAAAGACATGCAGCCTGCATGTCATTTGACGGACCAACAGGTGACTGTGCTGAAGTTAGAGAATTGCAACTGAATGTTCCACAGGAAGGCGCAAACCCCAGTGGGTTTACTCATCACCAGCTGGAAGACAGGCCAGAAGTGTTTTTAGAATAAAATTCCCAAGACATTTGGCACTTCTTATCCTCACTCCCCAGCCTTTCTACATTCCTCCTAACGCATGCATGGCAACATGACCTAAACATCCCAGCGCACAGACAGATTGTGCCCCTGATGAGACTGCAAGACCGACACCCCCAAGAGGAAGCAGCTCCTCTTGGTGCCCCGTGTTCTCCGCCCCCCTTCCTGTAAGAGCTGCTTCTCAAAGCTTTGGGCTCCAAGGTGGCAGCACTACAGAGGCTCTGCTTCTACTTGGCCAGTGTGCACTATTAATAGATGCTTACCATTCTCTCCCAGATCTTTCCTCAGCAGAAATAAACCACTCCCAGGTCCCTGAAGCCTCCCTCCAAGGCAGGAAGGGCGAGGACGCCAGCCAGAGGGGCCCCTCCAGGCTGCCCGTAACCTTCTCCACGTTCCCATCTGCTGGCCTCTGCCAGACACAAGTTTCCAAATGTTCCCTGTGCCCTTGCTTCAGCCTGCCGCCAGCACCACCGCAGGGCTCTTGGCTGCAACCTGCAACCACCCCTAGGAAACCCTGCCACAGTTTGGGGCCTGCCTGTTCCCACCAACTCCCGCAATGCACATGTGGCTGGCCTGTCCAATGTCTCAGGCTGGGGAAGACGACCCTTCTAAGGGTTCCATCATTCTGTCCTTGGGTGCCCCACCACTGAAAGAAAAAAGACTGTTTCTGGACACCAGTCAGCCTCAACTTTGACGAGGGCAAGCAAGATTAGACCCCCTTTCGAGGAACGACCTGGCACACAAGCAACATGGGCAACAGAGGGAACGGAGCACAGGCCTTCTGGTTCATTCAGCCTGCCCAGATGCAAACGCACCACCCAGCGCACTTCAAAAGCCGCCTGGTTTACTAATTCGGTCTTGCCCAGTACTCTCTGTCCGGCAGGAGCCAGCCCTGCTATCCGAGATCCTTGTAATGGGAGATGCCCATGGTTGAACTAGGGCCCTTCTTCATGGAAAGCATGTGCTCTGCCAAGAGTTACAGCCCCTCCCCAGGGGGTTGCTTCTGGGCATACGCTGTAAGGAGACACGTAGGAGCTCATTAAAGCAAACTGCATATCGATATGAAACCCAAACAGCGTTACAGTGGATTCATTTTACACTCCTGATAAAAAAACCTTGAGAATCTAGCTCAGTGTTTCTCAAGCTCGGCCACTTTAAGATGTGTGGACTTCAACTCCCAGAATTCCCCAGCCGGCATGGCTGGCTGGGGAATTCTGGGAGTTGAAGTCCACACATCTTAAAGTGGCCGAGCTTGAGAAACACTGAGCTAGCTCTTACCTTCTGGCCCCCATCTCCAGGAAAGACATGCCCTACCATCCATTCATGAGCCCAACCTAAGGAGAGTTTCCAAGATCCAGGTGCCAAGCATGCTTGCTTGCTTGCTTTCTCTCTCCCTCTCTCTCCCCTTACTGAAACTTTTCCTGTGCAAAACTATGTCAACAGACCTTGACAAAGAAAACCTCAGAGGTTTAATGCAAGCAGCACCCAAAGCACCTCCTCAGCCAAAGTGTTCCTGCTAATTTATTCCTGCATGAGTCTTAATGTTTTGATTCTGCTTCCTCTTATCAGCCTGTCAAACCGAATAAGATCAGGAGCCAGAGGGGGCTGGGGGGGGGGACATCCCAGGAAAGAGCATTGGAGGGTGGGTTTTACTGCATCTAGCATTTTGAAAAAGGGTTCCACACAGGAACAGAATAAGACACATTCTGCCATCATCAAGATGGTAACAAGAAACGGTGCCATCCTATTCTTGCTTACTTATGGTTGAGCAATGTCGAGGCAGGATAAGACCAGGTCACAAAGACGTCAAAGGTGGTATTTAAAAAAAAAAAAGGAGGGGAAGCTTTCTTTAAGACCAGAATCTGGACAACATGTCTTTGCAGGAACAAGAAAGCCACCTGTTCTCCCCTCTTCTATATGCAAATGGTCCTGAGCTCCTGCAAGGGGGTCATTCCTCTTGCAATTTAAGCATTACACCCTGTTTACCAGAGAAGCCACCAAGGGTGTGCAGAAGGGGATTTACTTAGACCTCAACCTGGAGCATCCTGACTGGCAAGTAAGGCCCACTGAAACATGATGAAGCTTGTCCTTGAGTAACCAAAGCTAATTTCCTCACTCCCTTACTCACCAAGAGACTTTTAGACACATGGTTGCCTCAAGGAGATCCTGGGGGAACTCTGGTGCCACCCTCCACTACTTTTGATACCGCAAACTCCCAGCTACCCACCTTCTAAGGCAGTGTTTCTCAACCGGGGCAACTTTCAGATGTGTGGACTCCAACTCCCAGAATTCCCCACCTAGCATGCTGGGTGGGGAATTCTGGGAGTTGGAGTCCACACATCTGAAAGTTGCCCCGGTTGAGAAACACTGTTCTAAGGGATAAAAGCTGCCTGGCCAGTGTCACTCAACACTTTTTCCACAAAAGGAGGGGAGGGAGAGATGAAAGACAGGAAAATCCCCGGGGTGCCTCCCCTTGCCAGAACTACCCGTCTCTTCATTTGCTTGGGGGGCTGTCATGCCACAGGCTCACCCCCCCCCCGTCCTTCAGCTTGCCAACAGACAGACACCCCCCCCCCTCCGCAGGACTACAGACCTGTTTTGCAGGCTCCTCCGCTGGCTTCTCTGGCCCCGTTTGCGGAGACTGCCACCAGAGCCCTTTCCTTCTTTCTCCCCCCTCCCCACCTTTTTTTCGCAAGCTACGTTCACAATGCCTTGGGGGGGGGGGTGAGAGGAAACTCTAGAGGAGGGTTCACCCCTTTCCCAGGAAAGGTTCTGCAGGGGCGCTTCCGTTCCTAATCGCGCCTCCCCTGCCAGTCCCACATGCTGAAATAATAAAGGCTTGTTTGCCAGAGAAAAAGCGCGCTTGAGCTCGCTCCCCCCCCCCCAGCGCAACTCCTTCCCTTTTCAAAGCATCGCCTCCTCCTCCTCCCCCCGCCTCTCAACTCTCTTCTCTCCCCCCCCCCGCCCCCAGTAAACAGATCCGCTTACTCCGTGGCTTCTCCGGCGCGCGCGCGCGCACACACACAGCGCCCTTCGGCTTGCGCGCCCCCGACTGCATGTGCGAAGTCAGATTAATGTTTACACCTAAAGCGATTTCGGGAGCAATTTTAAAAAGCGGCAGCGGCGGGGGGGGCATAGAGGGAGGAAAGAAAGTGACGGGTGACGATCCGCATATTGCAAAAGGGGGGGGGGTCGAGAATAACTGAAGAGCTGCCGCTTGGAGAGAGAGAGAGAGACAGAGAGAGAGAAGGGAAGACAGGAAATAAAAAGAAATAATCACCTTTTTTTGCGCGCGCGCTTCAACTGTCTTACCTCCAGCTGCCAAAGGCTTTGCTTACACTGGTCGAGACAAAAGGCTGGTTCACACGGATTAGTTGTGTGTGTGTGTGTGTTTTTTAAACCAAGCATTCGTGCCTCTCTCTCCACCCATCCCTCTTTCCAATCCCGCCGCTACTTCGCTGCTCACACGCACCCCTCCGAGCTGGGGAGGGGGGGTGGACTTCTGCTTTGCCCCCCCTCCCCACCCTTCCCGAAAAGGTTAGAGGAGAGCGGAGGGAGGGACGCGGGGAGTGGTGGTGGGGGGACCGAAGCCACAGAGCAACTCGGGTGGGAAAAGAAATTAGGTGGCCATCCAACATCTTGGGGTTGGGGAAAAAAAAAACAGAAAAGAGCTCGGCGTGAGCCAAAGAAAACCCCCAACCGTTCCGGAAAGGTTTGGGGGGCAGGTGGGGAGCGGTGGAAGGAAGAGGGGGCGTTGGAGGGCGGCGCGGGCGGGCGAGGGGGCAGCCCGCCCGAGTTACTCACCAGCCTGCTGCTGCTGCTGCGGCGGCGGCGGCGGCAGCGGCGGCGGCTCCAGCCCACCGAGCCCTTCGGCGGCGGCGGCGGCGGCTGCCTTTCGGGAAAGACTTTTTTCTTCCAGTGGAGCAGGAGACTCCTGGCTGCCGGGGAGACTGCCCGACCCTTCGGCGCCACTGCCAACCTTCAGCGACAGCATATTCATCGCCTGCCGATCACATTATCCTCACGCAACTCTGCTGGACATGGTCGCTCCGCTCGCCGCCGCCGCCTCTTCCTCGCTTCCTTTCTTCCCTCTCTCTTTTCCCGGCGCTCTCACACTCTCTCTCTCTCCCGCTTTCTTTCTTTTGCCTCCTTCCTTCCCTCCCTTTCCAACACACCACACAAAAGACGGAGCCAGGAAGGAGGGGTGGGTAGGAAAATATGCAAGGCGGCGAGAATTGGCTTCCCAGCGCTCGCTCGCTCGCCGCCCCCCGCGCCTCTGTCTCTCGCGTCGCTGCTGGAAAAGGAAATGAAGAAGAGGCGGGCGGGGGGGAGGAAAAGCAGACCCTTGGCTCGCGCTGCCGCCGCCGCCGCCGCGCTGGGCTGGGGATTTTTCTCCTCCTCCCGCTCGGCGCTTGGCGCTCGTCGCCCGCCGCCGCCTTCGCTCGCTCGCCCCTGCCTCGCCTCTCGCTCGCCGGGCTGGGAGAAAAGGCTGGCCGGAGCTTCTTCGGAGCCGCTGTTGCCGCCTCGCCTGCCTCAGACGCTCTCGGCTTACCTTCGCTTGTCAGCAGCCAGAGCAGCATCCGGAACCCCAGGGAGAGACCCGCAAAGCATCTTGGGGGATGTAGTATTTCCTCTCTGGCGAGGAGGGGTAGGACAGGAAAGGAGGTCGAGCCGACTTTCGGGGCTGGACGGGGCGGGGGGGGGGCGCAGCGCGAAGTGGCGGAACGAGCCGGGCGCGGCGGCGGCGGCGGCGGCGCTTGGGTGCGATGCTTCCCCTCTGCCCGGGTGCGCGCTCGGGAAGCGCCGTGGTGGTTCCGAGTTCGCAAGCGGGCGGCGTGAGGTTCTCACGCTAATTGCAAAAAGAGACCCAGAGAGGGGTGGGGGGCTATGGCATCGTGGGGATCCCTGCGAGGTGCACCATGCAAGCTTGCTGGAGGGGACGGGTGGCCAGCCTGGCTCCCCGGCGTTCTGGGCCAAACCTTTTCCAGGGTTCAATTTTAAGAAATGCTCGGCTGTAACTTTTCCACCCACCCTCCCCCCGTGTCCTTGTTCGGCTTTAAACTTTCGGCCCCTCTGGTTTTCGCTTTTGCGTGTTTGATTAAAGGTACAATATACTCCTGAGACACCCAGCCGTGCGAACAGGACTTCGAGGGGGTGCTTGCTGGTCTCGAGGAAGATCCCAGAAAGAGAGAAGAGAAAAACACCTCGTATGAATAAGGCAGTAGTACTGTTTATGTGTGAGCAGTGCCCTCTAATGGTGGGAACCGGGACTGCTCCGCCCGGGGGAATCTCTGACAACCCCCTTCTGCGCGTAATTCTGCAAGGAGTGGTCTCTCCCACGCAGGACAGGGCGCAGCTGGTGGCATGTGGCAGGGACGACCTGAAGCTATCCACAGGGTGTGGGCTCAGCCTACTCTTACCTCAGACTAAGCAGTCTCTGCAGGGAGCTTGTAATCTTTCCAAACAAACTCAGGACACATCTGATCAGGTGTGGGCAGCCCAAAGAGCACCTCTAGACTCCTTACTGCAGCCCCCCCACCAGAGCCCCCCAGGATCCCACCGCAAAATTTGGAGGCAAATGGCCAAGAATACAGCAGGGCAGTTTCCCTGTTTTTCCTGTGTAAAACTAAGCAAATAAGATAGAAAAAGTCAGTCACCTTCAAATCAGCGGTCTCCTATCCAAGAGGGTCTGACCCTGTTCAGCTTTTCAAGATCAGCATAGTCCAGAGAGCACACATAAAAACAGAGGACACCTAACATGAAAAGTAAGTTTATACTCACCTTCAGGATGGATGTAAGCTGCTTCCCTTTTGGAAGCCCCTAGCTGCTGAACGTGATTTTTGCCAAAACATGAAAAACCCAGGGGTTAAAACATTGCCCGCTCTCTCATTAAATGATCATCCATACATGCACTATCCACCCTGTTGCTCACTTTCAGTATCCATAGTAGATCCATAAACCAATTCATTTTATCATGTGCGTTCTCTAAATCAGCAATCGTACAACAAATCCAGGAAGTCGGTATGTTGCACGTCCCATCTATGCGGGAAGTACATCTAATGGGACTGTGAAAAAGGGCCATCTCCATGGTGGCTCCCTCCCTTTGGAACATCATTCCTCCAGAGATAAGATTGGCCCCCACCTTGATACTTTTCCGAAAGGCCCTGAAGACGTGGGTCTGTCAGTGGGCCTGAGGACCCCAGGTTGAGACGAAGCTGATCAAGAGGCTGATTTGATTGTGTTTGTGGCCGCCGTGGGGGTGAGGTGGGGCTTGATGGGTTTTTGTATTGTGGATTTTAATTCTGTAAGCCACCCAGAGTCAACATGTGTGAGTTGGGCGGCCATATACATTTGTTTAATGAATAAATAAATACATCTCCTTTCTCACATTTTTACATTTCTTGGTGACTTGCTGAAGAGCAAAAGCTGGTTGGCACACCCACTGGGTTGCACACCCATCCATATGCTGCACTGCACTTCCCAAATTTTGCTTACTGTCAGCTTCTGTACTCTTGCAATCAGAATTCTGCTAAAAACTTCCAAGGAACATTTAAGAGACTACTTCCCTTGTGGGTCTGGCACCCACATTTGTCACCTGTCCCTTGGCAGATAGCTGCATTCTTCCAGTCACAAGGCACTAATACAGTCATTGCGTACACATTACATTACACAAGATCCACAACCATTTCATAACCAAACCACATCCATATTTTATCATCTCTCCAGTTAACACCATCTACAGCTGCAGCCTTACTATTTTTCAACATTTTCATAGCATTTATTGTTTCCTTGTCAGCAATTTTTTGTTGGATGCTACTATTTATATTTGCTTCAGTTTCACTCCTCAACAGATCACTATCACTCCTATATGAATCTCTAAAATACTCTTCCAGCAGTCCCCCACTTGGGCTTCCCTCCAAATAATACAATTGCTTTGATTCTTAATTCCCTTCGCTCTGCAGGAAGTTCCTTGTTTAGCTCTTTTCACCCACTTCCAAAACTATTTTTTAAATTTCCATCAAAATTGCTCTGCATTTTCTCACCTCTTTTAATCTTATTTCTTGTTCTCTGCTATATTTTTAGCAGCTATCTTTTTTCTCTCTCTGCATAGAGAGCATACTGTATTTCTCCCTCGTTCCCATTTTAGCAGCAGTCTTCTACATATATTTTTCCTCATCCACAGCCTCTTTCACTTCATCATTCCATAGAGCATCTTTTTTCATATGTCCCCTTATTGTAACTCCATACAGTTCTGTGTAACTCAGTAATTTAATTCTTTTTACTGTTTCAAGCAGCTTCCACACCCTCTTATGTCAATTTCCCATTCATTCTGTTGGAAGATGAATCTATCTTCTTTTTTTCCATACTGCAGCCATTCTATTTTCAGTCTAGGTATTTTCACTTGTTCCTTTTCTTCCATGTCATTTTTCCCCCCAAAATCCAGTCTTGACAGTAGCAAAAAATGATAGAATCTCTCATCATTCTTGTATTTTCACTGATTGTCTCAATCTTTCAATTGTACTTTTATGTTTATATTGATTCCTTTGCATGTATATGTATGAATAGACATGCTTAAATCACATGTTCAAAACAGAACTTTTCCTAAAAAGATGTTCACCAAGCCATCACCATTCTCATGTATTCTTAGGTCCCCAAATGGCCCAATCACTTTTTCTGTACTCTTTCATTTCATTCCCACCAACCCATTCCCACCACCTAGCAGTAAAATTTTCTCCCTACTCATTCGGAATGTTGTATAATTTTCCCCCATACTCACCATTCACTGGAGCATAACAGGCCACTGTCACAAACCTATGGATTCCTACTTTCATAGGAATTCATTCATGACAAATTAAATTACATGAATTCATATATGAATCCCTTTCATATGTGTGTATCTCTTTTCATAATTAAACTTAATTTCATGCATGTGTTCATCACCTCTGTAAGATCAAAACACCCTTATTAGATCTAGTACATCCTTCCCCTTTGCCTTGGTTTCACAGGCACATTACATCTCTCTTTTTCTTTCACTTAATTTCGTTAATTCATGCTCTTTACCATTGACTCTTCTTACACTCCAAATCACAATCCACATGCCATGAGCATTTCCCCATATGTTACTGATAGTGACTCCAGCACCCTCACGGCTTTGGTCAATCAAGTCTTTCATGATAAAGTTTTTCAGTAAGATAAAGTTAATCACATCTGTGCCGTGTGCAGCATTCCCATTCCCAATAAGGATGGTGTCACTCCATTTGGGCACGTTTTGGCCAGTATATCAGAAGCGCAACTAAAGCCATTTCAACTCAAGCATGCTCACATTGTTCCATCCAAACTAGGATCTCTAATTTAGAGAATACTTCTTAAGACAACATACTGTTGCTCTCATCCCATCCACTATGAGATTATATGCAGGCAATTGACATCCACTTAGGATGGAATGTTTGGTTTTACTGTTAACAGATAGTTTATCCCAGAGTTTTCCCCACCTCTCCCTCTCTCTTGGACTTAACCATCACCTTTTATATGTCTCTGTGTGTATTCATACAGTGACACTTACCTAAAAAAAACAAGTTTTCCAACTGGGGTCTGCCAAAATAGGATAGGTCCCTCATAAAAGTTGAGTATCCACATTTTGGGGGAAACCTGATGTGTGAAAAAGTTCAGCAAACTTTAGGGGGGCAAAATAAAGAGAATTAAGAAAGGAGGGTCACTGGAGTGAAAGCAATCCAGTGACATCTGAAAATGCTCATCAGGAGCATAGAAGGTTGACTGAGCATTGCTGGGGGATTAGACCAAAAGCAGAGGGGAGGGGAGTTAGGTGGAATGAAGCATCTTTACAGAGGCTGCAGAGAACCGGAATAGGAGCTATGCAATTGATTCGGGCCCTACTTAAAGTTTGCTTACTATTGGAATGGTCTTAGACTTGTACTCATGTGGCTGAGATTATGGTAGAAACATGCTTTAGATTGATAGCCCACTGGTACCAGCAACTTATGTAGGATAGACTCTAACTACACACACACACACACACGCCCCAAGATCAAAATGCTAAACATGTTAAAATGAACCAAATTTAGAACGTGCAAATGCAACTATTCAAATTGTATCTGGTCTGGGTGTGTTGCATGACCACAGCCGCTGAGCTGGTATCTAAATCACTCAAAAGGTCTTGGACTACATCTTCAAAACATCAGGGGCACTCCAGGACACCACGCCCTCCTCCAAAAGTAGCACAGAGTGTCACACACAACCAGATCAAGCCACCAAGTCTTGAGTGGGTTGCTAACAGGAGAGTAGATGATCTCTGAACTCAGAGCTGTCTTTGAACAAGAGGCGGTATGGATTATTACTGAACTGGATTGAGCAATAAACAATCAGCAGCAGCATGCTTTGTTTAATCATGGTTTATTGAACAATAAATAACATCAGTTGGTTTCATACAACAGACTAAGCTGCACTGTTTAGGTTGCAAACCATAATGACTAGATTCATACAACATGCTAAACTGAGACCAAAGAAACTACATTATGCTTTGGTGTGATATGTGAATACAAGCACTGGTTGAGTTCACACATTTTGAAGCCAGGAATTGTTTAATTGTAGTTTCTTGACCAAGGCATAGCTGACTAGTTCATCCCATCTTTCTAAGCCACAGATAAATTATGCTTAGCATGATATATGAATCAAAGTAATCATACCGCACTGTATATTCCATGTAACAAAACTAATTGGACTCTCATTTAAGTCATGTATTAATCATGTTGTAATACCAGTGTTGGTTTATCAGCTGTCACTGGTAGGAGAAGCCAAGCAGCAGCAATTGGGCAGTGGGTACCAGCCATTCTTGATGACATTGTGTTGCCACTAGTTTGGGATCACATATCTGTAAATCTCAGTTGTGGAGGAACAATGACAGGAAACAGTTATACCTCCATCTCCATCTTGCAAATACCCCAGAAGCCTCTGGTTGGCCATATGGAGAAAAAAAAATACTGGATGAGGCTGGTCCTTGGTCTGATCCAGCAGGACATTTCTTACATTGTGAATTATGATAATTATGAAGTCCAGCATGATCAAAGGAATCATTGCATTGAATCCAGGCCTGGCACTTAACCATGGCACATTACATTGACTTTATTTTGTGAGAGTTCACCCTTAGCCTCTAGTTTTACAGGATTGTGCAGGTGTGTGTGAGCGAACAGTTGTACACACCAGTCGCATTCAGCATCTCAACACCAGTTTGACTCCCTCCAAGCTTAAGGTTTTAGCAGACCTCCTGTGCTGCTGAAATCTTAAATAGCCACCATTTTGAATGTGTTTCAGGGAGACTGCACACATGTGTTTATCTGAGGTAAAAAGACCCAAGGCTGCTGACAGCCCTTTGAGGTAGGCCAGATCAGGAAACAGACACCTCATGAACGATTGGAACTCTATTGTTAAAGGGTATAATAACAGAATCTTGAAAGTCTGACAGAGATTATCTCTCCCTCTTCTTATAACGAAGAGAATCAAGGTGGGATAATGTTGATTTTCTTCCTCCCTTTTAGAATTAAGCTGGTGTTTACTAAACAGCTGTGGAATTCCTTCCTCAAGGCCACATCTATCCTTGTCTGCAGCAGCTGCCCTTTTGAGTTTCAATGGCACTAGTAAGCCTTAAATCTCAGTTAAAGAGCGGTGCATTAAAAATGGTGCCAGTTGTGAGATTTATAACCAGCCATGTTGTGTGAATGTAGCCATTATGGCTTCTCTGACTTTGACATAGCACGTTGCATGAACTTGGTCAATGATGGTTTATCAATAAACCTTTAAGCAAACTATGACTTAGCATAATGTGTGTGCCTGTACAGTGCCACAAAGATGCAGTCCTATGCATTTCTGTGGAATATTTTCCCCTGAAAAATACATGTTGCCTTTTTCCTCATTGGCTGTCAGACACCAATAAAGTCTTTTAATCCCAGGCAGCCTTTTGATCATTTATAGCGATGGTTTGAACCACTGCCCCTATTTTAATATTTTTATTTGCTGCTTTTCTATAAAACCTGTTGGTTTTAATAGGTGTATGGATTTAGATGTAGTTTTAAACATGTTTTGGGGTGCTCTTTGTTTGATGTCTTCCTAATTATTGTAAACCACTCTGAAAAGACCATCTCTCACAAACAATGATTTCAGAACTATGAGGAGCATCATGAGATCCTTGGGAGCAAATTCTAGGGAACACAGTGGGACTTCTTCTTAAGTAAACAGCAGGCATATCATCCGGTTATGATGCAGACAATCTTCAAGACTTTTCAGTTCATTCCTTGTGCCCCAGAGGGATGTTGCAAGGATCAGGGGCTGTTGGCCTCCACCAGCTGCTGATGTCAGCTTTGAATTCCTCCTCTATTTTTAGCAGTTGATCACAATCAATACAAATCACCATAGTCTTCTCTCTCCTTGGACTTTTGCATACAATTAACGCAGCATAACCACACAGTAGCATTCGTGGCATGCTCACAAATGCATCACAACCAGGGGTAGATGTTCAGCGAAGACAAAAGAAGCATAAGATGAGCCAAATGGCTACCTATTCTTATTCCACAAGAACCTAATGCAGGATTCTGGGAAGTCTACAAGTGGCTCATAAATATGGGGCTACTATAAGGAGTATTAAGGCCCCACTGCCTTAGAACAACCCCAACACAACACTTAACTTCTACACCAGGAATGGAATTTTGGGAATGTCAGATGGTGGCAGCAGAGCAAGGAAATTTGTGACAGTTTGTCCCTCCATTATAAACCTCTTTCTCCCAGAATCTTTTAAATAAGATGAGGAGGAGGAGGAGGGTGAAGTAGGGTGAACTGGGAGCATCCTGCAGGAAGACATTAGATATGCCATATCCAAGTCTAGTGATGGGCTTCTATGATTGCAATAGGTTCCCAAACAATTGATTTCTCAGAAACACACTGGCAGGATTCTCATACCCTGCTAAGCCATCATCTGATTTTGACTTAGCATGTTGTGTGAACTCAATTGTGGTGGTCTTTAAGCCTTAATTTGTGGCTTTGTGAGTTGTGTGAACCCAACTGTCCTTTAGTCAATAAGGAAGCATTAACCAAACTATAGCTTAGTGGTCCCCATTGAGGAGCAAGAGGATATAATTCCAGAAGAGAAAACCACAGAACCATCAGCCCAATTTAAGGGAAAGACCTTTTATTCACTGACTTTCCCAAGTCTGGAAAAGCCAATTTTAATCAAAGAGAAGCTTAATGGTGGCTTATCAAGTTTGTTGACCAGACCTGAAGCACATTTCTTTGGGCATCATACAAATTTTTAATTTGGCGTGTAACCCCTGCCAGGAATGGCATAAAAAGAAATCCTGGACATGTGCCAGAAGCTGAAGCTCTTTGTAGCAGGTTTGTGATGATCTGAGCTGTTCATTCTCTAGCCAGCCTTTTCCTCATGTGCAACTTTCCAAGATCTATTGACCAAGCCACTTGTCGGTCAACTGCGTCATTTCAAATACATACATTCACATGACACACCTAGCCATAAGGTACTTTGTTTTGGGTTTGTGTGTTGTTGAACCCAACAACTGGGGTTTGCAAACCATAGTTTATAGATTAGTAAATGTCTGAACCCAGCTTATGGCTGTAACAGCAGTAGGAAGGTCCTTTATTTATGGGGGGGAAATGCAACGGCTAAGAATATAGAAGAATTTGGTCATGTATTCCATTAGCAGCAGATGAAAGAACTCTGCTTCGGTTGGACTGCACAGGGGCTCAGCTGCTAGCACCAGATGAAGCCTGTGGGGGTTCATCTTCCCCCAATGAAAAGTACACCATATACTCAGAAAAATATGTCTGAAAAACAGGTATATTATTGAAAATTTTAAACAAACAAGGTTTTTTTAACTGTTACATTGAGAGGGCTCCTTTATAGAAAGGTGTATTGTAGAAAGATTGCATAGAAGAATGAAAGCAGAATAACTTCCTGCGCATGGTCACTCAGACCTTGGTCACCTCCTGACTGGACTACTGAAACATGCACTATATGGTATTGCCCTTGAAAACCATCCAGAAGCTTCAGTTGGTCCAGAATGCAGCAGTGCAGGGAGTTATTAGTGCACTGGCTCCCAATAGGCTTCCAGGTGCAATTCAAGGTGCTGGTGATTACCTTGAAAGCCCTACGGGGTATAGGACGGGTTACTTGAGGGACCACCTTCTCCCAAGAATATCTACTTGCCCCTCGCTCTCCCACAGGGAGGACATGCTCCAGGTTCCTCCTTTTAAGTCTTGTTATCTTATGGGGCCTAGGAAGTGTGTCTTTTCTGTGGTTGCCCCTGTTCTCTGGGATGATCTCCCTTCCAGTACATGACAGGCCCCATCTCTCCTCAGCTTTAGGAAAGCCATTAAGGCCTGGCTCTTCCCCCAGGCGTTGGGGGGCAGTTGAGTGGGAGTCCCCCCTGAGGTTGTTTCATTGTGCGCTGGGTCAGGGCAGCAACTAGGGGGGGCAACTGGGGCACGTGCCCCAGGTGCCATGCGAGGGGGGGGGGGCGCCAAAATAGGCATGGAATCCATGTTTGCCCCGGGTGACACAGACCCTAGCTGCGGCCCTGCGCTGGGTTGCCATTTTACATTTGGCATTTATATATTGTTTGTTGTTAGATAGTTTGGAATTTCCCCCCTTCTTTTGGATTTATGGTGTATTTATGTTGTACACCACCCAGAGTCACACAATCTGAGTTGGACGGTCTTATAAACCTTGAAATAAATAAATAAAGCTTGCGTCCTTTTTTTTTTTTTTTAAGTGACTACTGTACTTCCTTCTTCAGTATGTTTCATTTCTGGTCCTGGAAGCCCAGGGTGAAAACAAGGTGGTGAATGAACTATCTCCCTTCCCTTCCCTTGCTTCACTTCCAAAAGTATGAGGCCCCCTCCATGCCTTGTATGTGAATGGGGCAAAGCACGTGGATGTTCACACATGATCGCCCCGTCACATCACATTTGGCACAGAGGTTGCCGGGGTCAAGGAGGGGCGGGAGGGAGAGTGCTAATCGTACCAACATTGTGTTCATCTCAGTCAAGCCAGCTGGCATGTGGTGTGTGTGAACGGACTGAGTAAAAGCTTCTGTTGTTTGTTTGCTTAAGGGCTAGGTCCACACACTGTGCTGCGCCAGGTTTTTGGTGACGACACTAAGCAGCAAACCGTGGTTTAGAAGCCACAGTGGCCAAACTGCATGCAAAACGGTAGACTGCAAACAAGCCTAACCCATTAAGGCAGGGGCTGTTGGGAAAACTTGGATGTTCCATGGATATTGATCCAATGATTATTTTAAAACGAGCAATGAGAAGGATTTGTTTGCAGATTTGTTACGATTAATTCAGTTGACACCCTACCTTTCTGCCTAGACGTATCTACGCATTGCTTTTCTGTTGAAGATGTGGAATGGTTTTGCAGTTTAGGCTGCTAATGGACACTCACATGTACAGTTTTGGTCTAGTAAATGACACAAAAGTCCAAAAAATATATCTGTAGCTCAGGGTTGAACTGTGGAGTCCTTGGTGCTCTCTGGGCTTGTTTGCTTGCAGACATTTCATGACCCGACAAGGTAACATCATCAGTGCTGATGAGTGTGGGGTTTGCTCCCTGTTTTTTTTATATAGTAGCTTGCCCTGCCAGTGTTGGTGGGGGTGGGGTTTTCTCCTTATGGGGAGAAATGCAACAGGGGCATTGTTTTCTGCTTGATTGCTTGTCTGCTTGTTTGTCTCCTTGGTAGTTCCTTGACTGGGGCATTGTTTTCTGCTTGACTGTTCGTCTCCTTGCCCCTCCCTGCTGTAGTGAGGGGGATTGGCTTGTTTTTCCAAGTCCAGCTTGGAAAACAGGTTCTTTGGTTTGTTGAATGTTTTCCTGGATGTTTCTGTACATTCCAGCATATTAGAGCAAATTCCACTGTGCCCCATTACCTAGAGTTCAAAATCAAGCCGCACGTTGGAATCAAATGAATGGAGTACCACATTTGGTGCTTAGTGCTGTGCCATGTAAGTCTTTTTCTGAAAATGCATCCAGAGAGGAGGGTTTATTTGTATGCTAGACCTACATTGCTACAGGAGGGAGGTGAGAGCAGGTGTTAGGAAGCATCATGCTACTCCAAAGCCCATTAGTTCTGGTGCTGTGCCTCAGGTCTTCTTGCGTCAACATCAGCAAAGCCAGCTGTGCAGGGACAGGTCAAGGTGCTGACAGCAAAACCACTGGACTCCCTGTTCTTAGCAGTGGTTTCCTCCCAAATCTTTCCTGCTTCACAACTATCCTATTGCTAGAGAAAGGAGAGTTGGGGACCTGCTTTGTGTAACCTTAGTTTGTTGAATAAGCAATAATTGGAAGTTCAGACATGGTGCTATGCAATATACACTGTTTACAAGCCACCATGGCTGGTTTCATTGTATGAAGGACAGAGACCTTCTCTTCTGCATTTTTTCCCTGTCTTTGTCCAATAATGATGCTAGGGATGAGGGCATCAAACAGATCTGTCTGAAATGTTCTGCTATAGAGGTGGTCAATGGGGTCCTAAAGGGCTACAGATCCCTCCCTTGAAATCCACTGGATTCCCTGCCTTACTTGACTCTTAAAATACACACACACACACACACACACACAAAGTTGACACCTGTAAAGCAAAGTGCCAAATTCTATCTTCACCTTTATTTCCAAGTATTGTTCCTGGCCCCTAATCAATTCCAGAAATATCCTTGGAAGATTATTACTACCATTATTTGTTAAATGCATATCCCTCCAAATCCTTCCATCCTCAGAGTGGCTACAAATAATACAACATAGAATAAAATGTCCATGTTAAGAATAACCTATATCCCCAAACAGCATCAAATCCAATTCAGAATTCACAAGAAATCAAAAGCTAATCTTTACCAACTTCTGGAAGACCAAGGGAACCAGGCTAACCCCTAGGGCAGTGTTTCTCAACGCAACAACTTTAAGATGTGTGGACTTCAACTCCCAGAATTCCCCAGACAGCTAACTGGCTGGGGAATTCTGGGAGGTGAAGTCCACACATCTTAAAGTTGCTGAGGTTGAGAAACACTGCTCTAGAGAAAGGCTGTTCCAGATTGTTGGGCTGTGAGAGAGCAGCAGTGCTTGACGGCCTCATCCTCCGTCAGTTCATGAGAAGGAGCTCACCATGAACTTTTGCTGGGGATCTGCTCAGATGGGTCACCTCCATGGTGCCAAGCCATATGAAAATGTTTCAGGCTGCAACCTAATGTTTTGCTTAGAAGTGGGGGCCCACCTGCCCAGGAGCAAAAGCAAAAGCAAAGGCAAGCCAAGATGGGAAGGCGGGGGCTAAAGGAGTGGGTGGGAACAGCCTTATTACTGTTTTGTGATTGGCTGTGCCCTCTGTTCTGAATTTAAACTTGGCAGAGTCTCTAAATTGCAGAGGTACCCAGCCTTTGCAAAAGGAATCAATTGTGGATCTTTAGAGCAGATCACAGACTAAACAGCCTAACACCCAATAGTTTAATTCGATTAAAATAACGGCTTCAGTCCTCATGTGACTTTCATAGCTTTCCTGAAGAACCCCAGGGACATTTTTTAGAAAAAAATTAAAACAGAGGCATGATTTTCAAAAAAAGATAATATTTAAAAATGGACAGATAATTACTGAAGTATATAATTAATGCTCAATATAACATTACTAAAAGATACCAGGAAGAATACATTGAGTTGTTTTCATTATATTTATTTTTTTATTTATTTTCTATCCTGCCTTTATTATTTTTATAAATAACTCAAGGCAGCGAACATACCTGATACTCCTTCCTCCTCCTATTTTCCCCACAACAATCCTGTGAGGTGGGTTGGGCTGAGAGGGAGGGACTGGTCCAAGGTCCCCCAGCCAGCTTTCATGCCTAAGGTGGGACTAGAACGCGCAAAGAAGTATACATTTTTTAGCTTAATGTCAAAATCTCCACAATATTACCATTTATAAACGTTAAAAGAAAAGCATCAGCCCAGGAATCTTAATATGCAATGGGAACTCTTTTCTTCATTCACAGCTCTGGAGAACCTTGGTTGGAATCTACGGCAGGCTTGAAACACAACGTATATTTCCAGAGCTGCCAGAACTCCTGGCAGCTTCCTTTCACTTTCTTATCTTGGCACCCTGAGGGCTAGAAACTTGCTCTTTGTTTTTAAGGGACAGGTGGACTTCTGAGGAATTTGCTAATACCGCATTCAGAGCCAGTACTTGCAACCTGCCTCTTTGTCTCCTAGCAGTAAGCTGCCCTGTCCTGTGGATTTTTCTTTCATCCCTGTTTTTTTTTTTCTGGAGCCAGATCTAGCCAGCGTTGGATAAATCATCTGTCTGTCTGAATACAGCTGTTCTCCTGTCGCCTGGCTGGCTGGTTGGGGAGGCAGAAATATAACCAGACCTCCCGGCGAGCAAGCGACCTCCTCGGAGGCTTAATAAACAAGTCACGCTAAAGTGCTGCATCAGGTTCGGCCCCACTTGCTCCTCGGAGATGGGAGTCCAGGTCAGCCACGCTTGTTGCATTAACAATGCAGCAGTTTGCTCACACCCAGAACGTCCTTCCTTCTGGCACTTATACCTACACCTTGCTATAAATCCCGGGAAGGAAAGGGAGCCCACCCCCGTAGCGCCTGCGTTCTTCTCTCTTCCACCCTCTGGGACAAAGCTAGCGTCCTTCCAAAGCAGGGCTCCTTCAGAGCAGGATGATTGACAGGTCCCAAGCCCTCTCCCCAGCCTTTCCCCCACCTGAGCTGATTTGCAGGTGCTGTCAACAGCCCGACTCCACCTTTGCCCCAAGGCAAGATGCCCTCTTCTCTCTGACTTTGTTTTTTCCTCCAGACTTCCATAGATTTTGCAGGTGCTCTCTGGAATAATTTCTTCTGATTAGAAATTATTCAAGGAAGGAAGGAAGGAGCAAGCAAGGAAGGAAAGAAGGAGAGAAGAGGGACGGACGGAGGGAGGGATTTCATCTGAGGTATTTTTTTTAAAGCAGATGTTAATATGAACAGAGAACCAGTTTGGTGTAGTGGTTAAGGCATCAGGCTAGAAACCGGGAGACTGGGAGTTCTAGTCCCAACTTAGGCATGAAGACAGCTGGGGGACCTTGGGCCAGTCACACCCTCTCAGCCCTAGAAAGAAGACAATGGCAAACCACTTCTGAAAAACCTCACCAAGAAAGCTTCAGGGACTAGTCCAGGCAGTCTCTGAGAATCAGACACAATTGAATGGAATTAAAAAAAACGAACAGTTCATACTACTCATTGTCTTTTATAGACTGGGTCCAATGCAACATGCTAAGTCAAGGTTTGCCTAACCCTGCTTAACTGCATAATCCATAACTGACTTGATTTATACTCCTTATGGCAGTGTTTCTCAACCTTGGCATGCTGGCTGGGGAATTCTGGGAGTTGAAGTCCACACATCTTCAAGTTGCCAAGGTTGAGAAACACTGCCTTATGGTCATAAACCATGGTTTACAAACCACAGTGTGAGGGAGCTCATACATCCAACTAAGCCAAAGCTAAACAAATCATGTCATGGCTTAGAGGAATGTGTGAACCCAAGATAAGGCTTTAGGTGATGGGCGGATCAAACTCAGATCAGAATCCCAAGAAAAGCAATAGATGATGCTGGACTAAGCTCTTTCTTCAGCATGGATTCTGAACAAAATCTTTTCTTCAGCATCAGCTCTCCTTAAAACAGTAAGCTGTAAACGCTTCTGGAAGCTTACTAGGAAGCAGGCTGAAAACGCCCCCTGAGTTTTTCCCCACAGCTGTCCTTCCTCGTGGACGCTCTCTGGGGCCTGTCCCCAAGTTGCAGTAATACAAAGCACAAGAGGAGATCCAGAGGAGAGAATCTTAGCAATATATTTTAAAAACTTGAATTATGGATTCAGATTTATTTCTGCTTTCTACTGTAAATTTATTTTTGCTTTTAACCAGTGCTAAAACTAGAAACACACACACACATCAAAGTGCTTTGAGGAATACTAGGTAGATTTTGTGGGCTGGGGGTGGTGGTCTGTGTTTAAATGGAGCAAACTTCTGGTTTACTTTGTCTGAAGAAACACCCCAGCACTGCCATTCATACAATGTGCTTAATTTGATTGAATTCATTCGTTTTCTGGCTTTGCCCACTATACTGAATAATACACACATGGCCTGGGTTCTTACAAAGTGCTAAGCCACAAAAAAGAAGAAAAAAGGAATCAAGATTAAAACTAACCAACTTGGCATATGGTGTGAATGCAACTGTCCAACTTCTAACTGACCTATTTATGCAGGTTGAATGAACACTAACCAAATGCTAACCAGGTTAAGTGTCTATACTCAATGTCTTTGACCTGGTTCACAAAACACACTATGTGATTTGATTGGTTTTCACTTAGAGTGTTGTGTGAACCCAGCCATTGGGTGGTTGAAAACCATGTTTATGATTTAGAATGTTAACTGAACCCACCCTAGTGTCCTTTATTCCATAAACCATGGCTTAGGATGACAAGGAAACCCGGCCACTGAGTTTCTCACATTCCAGTGTGAGAAAAATTAAACTCAGCTTCTTTTACACCAAACTTGAAACAAAGGAGGGAGCTCTAAAAGAGCTAGCAGAATTGCAAGAACTCTAAGTACAATATGGACAGGAAAGAGCCTGTATTTATGTCATGCATAAACTGTGCCATGGTCCATGCAGAGCTAGAAAACATATTCCACGTTGCCAGCCTCAAATATTTGAGAATTCACAATTTAAAGCTGTCATCTCGAAAGTACCATGATATAAGCGGTAATTCCAGGACCTTTAAAGAAAACCATAAGCATGAAACCTTGTGTTCTTTTTGCAGGTCCCCCTTTTTTTTTTGGACCATACATCATGGCACATTTATCCCTGATTAACCAAAGCATGCTTTACTCAAGTAACCCAATTTTTGCCCAACACAGTGAACCATAAAGTACTCTGCGGATTTGGTTCATACAACACGCTTGGCTAAAATGTGGTTTGACTGTGTCCTATCAACCCAACTCTGAAAACAGGCCACTTTGTCCTCAACGTCCAGTATTGCCACCTTTGAGATCCCCAAGGGCTACAAATGGAGTGCTTTAGAGGGTTCATGTTGCCCATGAGCCACAGGTTGCCCACCCCTGCCAAAGAGTCTTGTGTGACTATTTGCCTGTTCAGATACCTTCCATCTGAGCTCTCTGCGCAAACACAACCAGAGAAAGATCAGCAGGAGAAATAGTTTTGCTAACCCTGAAAATGCCATGTCTCAGCTCTGGAGAGGACCTGAGCCTAGGAACACCTTCAGTGTGAGACAACAGAAAAACAGATCTATAAATTCTAGGCCCTGTGAGCAGGATGATCTTATGCAGTATCCATCCATCCATCCATCCATCAGGATTAGCCCTCAAGGCATAATGAGGCCTTTGTAAGTGATGGTGCAATGAGCAAATAGATGCTGCAGTCTTCCAGGCCCCTGTGTGCTGAAATCAATGCTCAGCCCCGTCCTTGTTCAGGGGCATAACTCATGCTTTCTATCATCTGTATGAGGTTGCAAGCAAGCACAGCATTGTGATCATTATCAGACTAACCACAGGCTTTCTTACAGAATCCTCCCATTGCACTGTCCCAAAAGAGTAACCATTGCTGAAGGAGGAGGACTGCAGATGTATGAAACTAGGTTCACTTGGGGCACTAAGCTGTGGCTTGCTGAATAAACCACAGATGGCTTAGTACAAACACTAAAGAATGTTAGAATAGCCATGATTTGATTGACAAGGCATTCTAAGCCAAAACCAAACAAACCACAGAGCACCAGAACTGGTAAGGTCCATTAATCAGCATTTTCTCATACGGCCCTCTTGACTTATAGCCCACTTGATATTGCCCAGGGAGCACTACTGGTCTAGACAGGGACACTACCTTTGTCATTTCTATGTCTCACCAGGCCATCAGCATCCTATCATGAAAGACTCAACCAACTGAGCATGGTGCAATTATAAAGTTGGAGTTGCCAATTTTTTTTGGCCAGTTCTCATATTTTGAAAACAGGTCATTGGCACTCATGTAAAACAATTACCATGGGGACTGGTCCATTCACATTCTGCCACAGAGGATGTGGTCAATCACCCAATATCCATTTCCAAAGCCAAATTTACGAGGTTATCCCTAGACGCTCCTGGAGATTCCTTGTATAACTGTTCCCCATCCCTCATGGGCAGGTAAGCACATCTACCCACAGAGCAATGGGCTGAAGCCATTGCCACTCTCAGTTTGTAGGACAAAGAGGGCCTGTGTGGAATCCAAGATCTCCTGCAACATAAAGGCCTTTCTGAAGATGGACACTTTGCAGCATGCTGAATCCCTTTCCAAAATTTGTCTGAAGTCCAAGTCATCACTCTAAAAATGTAAAATTCAGAGAGGAAGTAGAGTCTTCTCAGACCCAAGTTCCCACAGAGAGCACTTCAGGAACTGCAGCTAGAAGATGAGTTTTTTTTTAATCCGTTCAATTGTGTCTGATTCTTGGAGACTGTCTGGACAAGTCCCTGCAGCTTCTCGGCAAGGTTTTTCAGAAGTGGTTTGCCATTGCCTCTTTCCTAGGGCTGAGAGAAAGTGACTGGCCCAAGGTCACCCAGCTGGATTTGTGCCTAAAGTGAGACTAGATCTCATGGTCTCCTGGTTTCTAGCCTGATGCCTTAATCAAAGTTGATCTAGAAGATGATATAATAGACCTGTCAACTTCCAGATGTGCATGAGTTTGACCATACAATAACATTGCTAAGAAGGCTGGTTTTAATGCACCTTTTAAGTGGAGGCAGTGGAGATGCAAGACAAAAATCCCTTGTTAAAAGGGACCAAGAGAGATTTAAGGCATGAACATCCCAGCTCACAATGTTAGCTACTGTGGGACTGGGGCAGTCAGGGTTGCTTTGTCCACAGTCCTCTAGCCAAGCTGTGACATCAGATCATCACCTGATGTGCTGAAGGCAGGCATGAAGCTGTTTTGACGTCAGCTCTTTGAATCCATGCTGTTGGGGACAACCAAGTGAAGCCTCCCTCACCTGCTGGAAACGTAAAATAAAAGGCTCACCTGCTGCCTTGAGTACACAGGCATGTCACACAAACCCCACGCTTGGGTCCGTGGGTGCCGAGTCTTTTGCACACCAATTTTCCCTGGCTCGGCTAAAGCTCTAAAGGATCACAGCGCAAGACCAAACATGCCTTGGGAAAGCTGCATCAATGCCAGGCGGGTCTGGGGATGGGGGGCATTAATTAGAAGGCGGTCAGGAGGAGAGTGATTTCAAGGTACTGGTGGGAGGCGAGGGGAAGATGAGCTTGCCACATGACGCCTCTGCTGCAAAGGGAGTTGGGGGCATTCTAATTGGGGCTGTGTCGAGCCAGCCACTTGCAAACCAGGGGCTGCCTTAGCCTGCCTTTTTCTCTCTGCATCGCCCAGGGCACGCCTGGGATTCTGCGCGCAGCACCGGCACAGAGTTTTGAAGGAGGCAGAGAGGAAAGTTCAAAGGAGGGCAGATGGAGAGTGCCAAGGTGGGAGAACGTGACAGGAGAACATGCTGTGGGGGGGACGCCTGGGGAGGGGGCTCAACGCACCTCTTAAAACAAAGAAGGGGGGGTCTAGCCACGGGCAAGGAAGAGAGCACAGGGCTGTAGTCCCCTCTGACCAAAAGCAAGAGTAGACATGGAGGAGAGATAATTTTTCCGGCAGGGAACAAAACTTATGTTGATTCTGTCCCTCCAAGCCATGCCTATTTGCATGGTTATTATTATATATCAGGAAAGGTTTTCCCCTTTGTTCAGTAGGTAGCTGATCACCATGAGTACCAATGCAACCGCATGCATGTACAGGGCATCCGCCCCTCCCAATCTACCCAACACAGGTATCTTTAGGCTGTCCTATGCAGCCATTTCAACCAGTTGCCTGCATCAACCTTCCCCAACCTGGGCGTCAACTCACAATTCTCAGCAACATTTCTGCTGCCTGGGGAATTCTGGGAATTGCAGTCTCCATATCTGGGCAGCTCCCAGGAAGGGCTGCTTTGGGAGGAATGCCCACTCTTCAGTGGACACACAGAGTGTCCCAGGTTCAGTTCCCAGCATATCCAGGATGAGCTGGGAACCAATTCAGAGTACCGTTGCCAATGGTAATGAATAAGGAGGTGCCTCTTCTTTGCTGGACCTCTTCAAGCAAAGGCTGAATGACCATCTGTTGGGAATGTTTGAATTTGGATGACTACACTGACTCCTTTTTGGGTGCTTATTTTAGCAGAAATATGCCAGGAAACTGCACCACGCTTGCCTTCATGGGAGGCTGTGTTGACACGCGGCCTATGTACAAGCCCGAGCCTTGGAGACCGTGTGACACTACTGCAGTGCTGTTTCCGCCCATGGGCCTGCTCCTGTCCCCCCCCCCCCAACAAGTCTTTGTCTCCAACAGAGGTGTGCCCTCCCGTTCTGTAGAAATGGCATTTCCTCAGCAACCAAGCTGTGATGGCAACATTTGAGCCTCCGAGAGAGAGGTAGGGCAACAATCCACAAGGGAGATTTCAGGTAGAGAGACCAGCTCTATTCATGAGAATTAGAGCACAGCATCTTTCCTGTCTTCTGCTTCTTGCCCCTAGAGATCCTTTCCGAAGTATAAACAGAAAGACATGCACATTTGTGGCAGGGGGAAAGCGCAAGAGCAGTCCCCGGGGAGCAGGGGATGCTGGGAAAAAAACAAAACAGCAGCCATATTCCCTGCAGTGTCCTTCTGGAAAGCAGATAAGTGCCTTTTGATTTCACAGTCACACCACCCCAGTCACTGGGCTGGTGATTAACATAAAATCAATCCTCCCCCTTCTCTTTTTTTCCAAAGCAGCCAAGCAGCCTCTGACTGAGAGATCGGATGCAGTGAGCCTGTGCCACCTGATTAAAGAAAGCTTCCTCTTTAATCACCTCCTGCCACCATGAGGGCTTTTTTGAGTGGGCTAAAAGCAGGTCGTGTGCCAGGAGGTGTCAGTGGCAGCAGCAGGTCAGGGAGATAGCACTTCTGCTGGCAGGCAAAGAGAAGGGCAAAGGGCCTACGAGCAGAAAAGAAGGAGGGGAAGCAACCGGAAGGTAGCAAAGCTGAGCAGGGCACCTGGAGATAGCAGAATTGGAAGGAGCTGCTGGTGAAACAACCCCTGCATAGAGATGCGTAGGGCTCCACGCACCCTCCACATCTATATATGCCCATGGATGAATCTGCATGCGGAGACCAACCTAAAATCAATTTTAAGTGGAAGGGATTTAAATGGCTAGTTCCAGCAAAGCAGCTTGAAAAGAGATGTCATGACCCTATTTCTTCCAGGCTTGTCCTTAGGGCCATGATTCAAAGCGTGTTTCCCCTTCACGGGCAGGGTTCGAGGAGAGGCTGTCAAATAAGCGCCATAGCACCCATGCTGGACCACCAATTGGAGAAGTCTCTGTTGTTGCTGGACCTGGGTGGAGAACCTGGAGAGTCTGAAAACAAGAGAACAGGGCTAACCAAGGTTCTTTGGTTCTTCAACTGCTGTGGGTTCCCTAAGTAAGATAATCCTCCTGATAGTGGTCTCCGGAGGGCTATCAGTACTCTCCAATTCCCTTTCAGCTATATATTTCCAGGTATATATTAGAGCAGTGTTTCTCAACCTTGGCAACTTGAAGACGTGTGGACTTCAACTCCCAGAATTCAATTCCCAGCAAGGTTGGCTGGGGAATTCTGGGAGTTGAAGTCCACACGTCTTCAAGTTGCCAAGGTTGAGAAATGTGGTATTAGAGTGAGCAACAGTCCTCTGTTATGGGCAGACACCCTCTGAGATCTCACCCACTGGGTTGGTTCTACTAGGAAGGTCCTGAGTGAACCAGATCACAGGCCAGTAAACAACCTGCTCAAGAGGAAGAGCTTTGCCACTGCCCAAGCAAGGCAGTCAAAAGTCACATCCCTTCCCCAATCTCTTTTACGAGATCCACAGAGATTTGGACACCAAGCAAGGTCTTCCACCAACCATCTGCTCGCCTTTCCTGTTCTGCTTTATGTCGTAGTTACTGTTAGGTTGTAACACAGATTCCTTCCAAAGCAAGCTTCCCATTCTCCACCATGGAAAGCGGGACAGCTGTTCTCCACACTCCCCTCCCCCTCTGCAATCTTTGGCACAGCCAGGCCTCCTCTCAGTCTCTTCCATGTGTTCCTTCCTCCGTTCAGCAAGAAGCCACCAGCTGCAATTAAGCATGTGAGATACTTCAAACGGCAGCTCCGAGCTGCTCCTGGATGGGTGCCCGGCATTCCTATCCCTCTTCCATAAGGCTGGAGGAGAGCAAAAGACCCAAAGCATCTTCTAGGCCCTTTTCCTTTCCCTGGGGACAGCCTCTAGATGGCAAAAGCTGGATAAAAATGGGATGGAGACTGAGGAAACAACATACGGAGGGAAGAGAGTGACTGATAAGGAAGCAGAGAGTTACAAAGGGGTCTAAGGCTGGACTCACACCACAGACAAAACCCTAAAATCAGTTTCTTTTTTTTAATCTGTTCAGTCTCAGAGCCTGCCTGGACAAGTCCCTGCAGTTTTCTTGGCAAGGTTTTTCAGAAGTGGTTTGCCATTGCCTCCTTCTTAAGGCTGAGAGAGAGGGGCTGGCCCAAGGTCACCCAGCTGCCTCTGACTAAGACAGGATTAGAACTCACAGTCTCTTGGTTCCTAGCCTGGTGCCTTAACCACTACACCAAACTGGGTCTCAAAATCAGCTTAACAAAGTATAAATGAGTGAGTCAAGTTGATTGAGGTAGGATACAAGTGTAATAAATAAATAAATGAAAGGTTTACATTGCATGACATGTGCAAACAAATAAAACCTATTCTAGCATAATGAGAAGGCCTCATTCACAGAACGTTAAGACAGCACATTCCTGCAACATAGTGAAACACAAGCTATTCAACCACATATTAGCCTAGTCCAGCATGTTGTGTGAACCCAACTGCTACAAAGCCTAATTTTCAGGTATGCTGAACATTGCTTCAGAGGCAACCCAGCTATTTTTAGCTTGTTTTTTGGTCAGTCTCTCTGTGACTTGGTTCACACACTTCTTGCTAGGCACTGTTTGCTTAATCAAGGTTTATTGAACAAACCACCAGTGGCTGGATTCATGGATGTTAAGCCATAAAACATGACTTAAAACTCTCAGTTACTGTTGTAACAACAAACTAGACAAGCCATCATCAATATGGTGCAGTGTATTGTGAGCTACAGTGAAACAGGGCTGACACAACACTAAGCCTTGTTTTATTGAATAACTCATATCAGCTCTGTTTACACATCCCATTAAGCCATATTTTTCCTGTTTTAGTTTAGCACATTGTGTGAATCCAATCACTATGATCTGTAAATCATAATTTAGGTTTAACATGTTACACATACTCATGATTTATTCAGCAAATCATGGTTCAAAGTCATGGCTTAGTGTAATGTGTCAGCTGGGGTGGGGAGCCTGGTGGGTGTCCCAGAGTATTTACAGGAATGCTGATGCTTATGGTAGTCTGCTCTTCTTCGCTGCTTGGAAAAGACAGAAAATAGATTCACTCCATAACAAAAACATCTTTGGAGCAAAGCAACCTTTGAAGCTGCTTCACCAACCAGCACACTGCCCCCACTTTGTGTTATGTCTGTGTCCTCCTCCAGCCGCTGGATGTCACAGAAGACCACAGAAGTGAAGCAAAGAACTTCCATGAGCAAACAACATCCTCACTTCACCTTTGCAGTACAAAGAGTCTCACTGAGACCCAGCAGTGCTGCTTCATGTGAAGCCAGCCATGAAGAGCTGTCAAAATCTTTCATCATATGGTTTTTTTAGGTTACGTACACCCAACGCTTTCCACCCGACTCTGGTATGGACAACCTGTGGCTCTCCAGATGATGTTGATCTATAGTTCCTAGCAGCCTTTTCCAACGTGGCCAGTAGTTCTGAAGGACCACAGGTTGACCAACCCTGAGGCTTGGGGTTTGGTCCCAGGCCTTTGCTTGGAGCTGTCCTTGGTCCTTAACCTGAGAGACTGTGTACAGTGCCTGAGTACTGACTCTCTCTTTCAGCCCTTGGAGCAGGGTTTCTCAACCAGGGTTCCACAGGAGTTCACCAGGGGTTCCCTGGGAGATCCCAATTCATTTAAAAAATTATTTCCAATTCGTGCAACTTCACATTAAAGAGGTCAGTTTCATTCTTTATGTTTAGTTTAAGAACACTGTTCATGCATATAGACAGGCCTACCCATGAAACAAATAGAATCATTTTGTAACTTCTGCCCTATATTTGAGCCTGAATGTGCAGGGGTTCCCCAAGGCCGGAAAAGTATTTCAAGGGTTCCTCCAGGGTCAAAAGGTCGAGAAGGGCTGCCTTGGAGGCTCATAGCTTTAACTAGAATAGGAAGACCCATGTTCCAGATGCTGGCTAGTTAAAAACTGCTGTGTTTATTTATATATAACTACAACTTGTATACAAATTGGCCTCTAAAGAGATTAAAAGATTGATTTAAAAATTCTTTGTCCCCATTTAAAAAGGCTATTAGAATAAAACACAACGCAATATACTTAAGACCTGAATACATCATTTTTTATTAAATCAATTAAGTTAAAGCAGAATTTAATGCAGAATAATGAATCTGAAGCAAAAAAGGGGGTTACTATTATGATGGTTATGAAAATGACAACTGCACCATTATGAATTTTGCCTATTATCAGATACTTTCTGAATGTAGAGACTAGTGTTCTCCAACCAGATGTGACAGGACTGCAATCTCCAAAATCCCCAGCCAACACAGGCCCATGAGCAGTTCACTTTTACATTGTGGCCAGATTTGTACATAATACTAAGCCATAACTTGTTTAACTATTGTTTCCTGAATAAGCTACCTTTAGCTGGATTCCAATTCAGCACACTAAGTCATAAACTACAGTTTACAAACCACACTGTCTGGTAACCATCTAACTGCTTAGCAAAATATGGGAACTCAGTCATAGCTGGAACATTCTCTCCAAATAGTGATCGTGGTTAGGGTTATGGTGCATTAGCTGGGCAAGTATGATATGGTGCATTAGCTGGGCAAGGTGCTGGGCTGGAAACCAGGAGCCCGAGTTCTAGTCCCACCTTAGGCAGGAAAGCCGGCTGGGTGACTTTGGGCCAGTCCCTCTCTCTCAGCCCAGCCCACCTCACAGGGTTGTTGTTGTGGGAAAAGAGGAGGAGGAAGGAGTATTTGGTATGTTCACCGCCTTGAGTTATTTATAAAAATAATAAAGGCAGGATAGAAAATAAACAAACAAACAAATAAATAAAATGAATAGTTCCTGAATCATCAACTGATGCTCCAGAGGCATCAAGGCTAGCTTTTTTCTTCTTCTTCTGGGATCTTTATGTACTCTCTTTACAGTTTAAATGTTCTGTTCTTATGTGATTATCTTGTGTACCTTATGGCTTAATCTGTTCCGCAAATCCAGCCTGCATAAGGGTGAAAACAAATATATAAGAGGAGAACTTAGAATCAAAAGCCTTTTTTGTACCTATGGGGAGGTGGTTTTTTGGTGCCTTCAGGTCCGTGTTGACTCCTGGCCACTGCCTGGACTAGCCCCTGCAGTTTTCTTGGCGAGGTTTTTCAGAAGTGGTTTGCCATCGCCTCCTTCCTGGGGCTGAGAGGGAGGGACTGGCCCAAGGTCGCCCAGCTGGCTTTGTGCCCCAGGCAGGACTAGAACTCCTGATCTCTCAGTTTCTAGCCTGGTGTGTTTCTAGCCTCTCTCTCAGCCCCAGGAAGGAGGCAATGGCAAACCACTTCTGAAAAACCTTGCCCATAAAACTGCAGGGACTTGTCCAGGCAGTGGCCAGGAGTCAACACTGACTCTAAGGCACACATACACACACAGAAACAAAAACAAAAAAATACATACAGATGTTACATGATGTCATGTCCCCACGCACAAGGTTTCACATGACTTTTTCCCCCTTCCCCCTTGATGGATTCTATGTATCCTTTCCTTCAACACCACCAAGCACAGGACCAGATCGCTCCTAAAGCTAATGCACTGTATGTAGTCATCAAAAATGCAATGGTTCACAAGTTCAATTCCCAATTGCAGAGGGTAAGGAAGATGACCTTGACAGAGATATTCAGGAATCATTATCTAAGCAAAAAGGGCTGAAACATTTTCTAAGTCCAGAGCAACAAGATAATATTAAGAAGTGGCTCAGGCAGACGCCAGCCTGATTCAGCACAATCAAACTTGCAATATTCTGTTTATTTAGCCAGTCTCAATAAAAGTAGTTTTAGTGTTCCTGAGTTGATTTCCTGGTCTGGTCTACTGAGTGGGGCTGACACCAGTAGAGTGTTTGAACTCCATAGAATAAAACCTGCCTATGTATGCCTGACAAGTCCCAATAAGGATGAAACTAATCAGGTACTGCCTCTGGGGGTCAACATCACTGAATCTGCCTGGGAAGAAATCCCCCATCTGTGGAAGTTACTCCTTTGAGCCTTGCTCCATATTCCACACAGAGGGAACAAGGAAGGGGCTCAAAAAAAAAAAAAAAAGATATGGGAACCCCCACCAGGAAGGTACAAGCGACACCCTGCCCCATTTGGGCATTTAAGGTGACTGGATTGTTCAGGTCTCCCACAGCAAATATGGTGGTATTTTCCATCCTCAGCAGAGCTGGATGAGGAGAAAATGGGCACAAACTCGGGGATCATACAAAGGCACAGCAGGGCAGACTCCTCTCTGTATCAGTAAAGGAGAATTATCCATAGCTCAGGGTTGAACAGTCTGCTTGATTGTTTGTCTGCTGTTAATCCCTGCTTATTTGGGTGTTGGTTGCTGGAGAGGAGGTGTTCTGGTCTTTTTGTTTCCTTCTCAGCAAACAATCAAGCAGAAAACAATACCCTAATCAAGGAACTACCAAGGAGAAACCACACCCACAGCAACCCTGGCAGGGCAAGCTATGGTATATAAACAGGGAGCAAACCCCACACTCACCAGCACTGATGATGCTACCTAGTCGGGTAGTGAAACGTCTGCAAGCAAACAGCCATGCTCAGAGAACACAGTCCTCTCTGTATGAGTAGTTGAGGCTCCAGCAAACATAATTCTCTAAGTCAGAAATTGGGCATTTCTATTCTTTTTCTTTTTAGCTGCCAGGGACCCTTTTTTTTTGGCGCAGGGCCAGACTTTCCAGAGACTGATGTTTTCGACTGTATTTTAAAAAGTCCATGAAGTCTGTCTTCTGCCTTATGCTCCTTTTTATGGTCTATTTTGTTTCCCAATGGAAGGTGGCAAGAAAACGCACGTGCATTTATCAGCAGCACCGTTCCACAGGGCTTTGGGGACCAAAACAAATAAAGCAGAGGCTTGGGGGAAGGCCACATCTGGCCCCAGGCCATGAGCTCTCCATCTCCTGCACTATCCCAATTGTTACCATGCTCAGCCCCACCAGATGTAGAAAATTAGCTTAAGGGTCTCCCTGCAAATTCATTTCTTCTCATGGGTAGGTGCCGCTCCCCACTTGGCACAGCCTTTGCCAACTCTGCAATGCACCAGTTCGGCTCCCCAGATCGCTGGTCTGCTTCCCTCTTAGCACTCGTCTGTCACACCCTTCTCTTCCCCGCAGCCTCTCTGAGCAGGCAGCCTTCTCTCTGACTCTCCTCTAACCCTCCCAGCCCCTTGACCCTCCTACGCTTCTTGCATAGCCAGCTGTCCTTGCTGGCTGGGTCAGCATAAAAACAACTCCCTGGCAAGCTCAGTGTCGCAGGGGAGGCTGCGCCAAATGGCCTCCACAGATGGCTCTGAGCAGGATTTGGAGCACGCTGGCAGAGACAGCAGCCGGAAAGGCAGGCAATGCTTCACAGCCCAATCCTGCCTGCAACAGGCAGCCTTATCTTGGCCGTGGCCACTTTCAGTAAATAGAGGGCAAAGGCAGTGTAATGTGCACCAGCTGGACAGGGAAAGGGCAGTTGCCAAAGCCTCTTGCTTAGCGGCACTTTCCTCACTGCAGTGAATGTTGACGTCCTGGGCGCCCCACTTCCTGCAAGCTGTTATCTGGGCCTGCTTTTGAGCAAGAGGAATCGGTGGCTTTACGGGCGTGCATGCGGGAGAGGAGAGCAGAAGAGGTTTCAGTTTGCGTGGACTCAGATCGAGCCCACCAGGCTGGGCCTCCCCAGGAGACTCTTGCTTAATCTGTTTGTCTTCTTGCAGACGTTTCAGTACCAAACTCAGGGAACATCAAGAGTCCAACAACACAAAGAAAAGCCCACTTGGTACCAGCCAGCTTATACTGGGTGCGTTGTGTGAAAACGGATCTAACAAACTTTCTGAAGTCCTGAGGAGTCCTTGGTGCTCCTCTCTGAGCTCGGTTGTGTGCTTGCAGACGTTTCATTGCTCAATGAGGTAATGCCATCAGTACTTTCTGAAGTCCCTTCTCTTGCACCCTTTTGGACAGAAGAGGTGATGAGGTCTGTACCTCACTTCCATCTGAACCTACAGTTGCAAGCCAAGTTTCAGGGAGAATGAACTTATCAGGAACATAGACAGTTTTGCTTTGATTTTAAAAAGAAAAGGACTTACATCCATTGCACCCTTGTATACACACAAGCACCCAAGGACCCTAATTCTGCCCTTCAACGCATAATACAGAAGCCTCACAAACCAACACACAAGCTAGTCTAGATTAGACTGAAGTGGGTGGGGGTACTTTGTGATTCAGCACCCAGATACTGTCTTCACGTGTTGTGTGAACCAGGCCATCATGTTAAAACCACACTCTGGCTTATTCGGAGGACAGAGCGTGCCTGTACAGCTGACCTTGCAGAAGGCATGAGAGAGCCTTCGAGGGGGAAGGAAGGAGCAAGCCATTAAGGGTTGGGGGGAGGGGGTCTTACAGAAAAGATCACAGTCCAGAGATAGAGAGAGGCATGAGTAGGAAACTCCAAATAACCCCGTCTTGATTTTGTTTTGTATGGGACAGAGAGAAGCTCGGATTGGCTTTCAAGGTTTTGTTAAGTCTACCCGTACTACAACAGAGCATGCCTAGAATCTCTGCCACACCTCTTTCTTGACCGGACCTACCTCTAAGGGTTGACACTAAGTGAACATAGCAGCTGGGCTGGGCTAACCTGAGTTTCTGTGAATCCAGACTTTTATTTTTGCTGGATCATTTCTGCAACAAAAGAACGTACAGTAGACTCAGAGCAAAATGGATACACATCCCATAGCTGATTCCTTTGTTTCATACCAATGCTAAACAGGTGCTAGAATAGTTTCTCAACCTCTGCAACTTTAAGACATCTGGACTTCAACTCCCAGAATTCCCCAGCCAGCCATGCTGGCTGGGGAATTCTGGAAGCTGAAGTCCACACGTCTTAAAGTAGCTAAGTTTGAAAAACACCAATTTAGTTCTCTTGCTTTGCTTTACCAATGAATCAGACCAAAAGCGAACATGCTTATCTGTCTTTAAGGAGATTAAGGTCTCTTTAAAAAGTGAGGTTGTCTTTTTCTGTTAACCTAGTTACTGAATTTACCTATTTGACATCATACATCCAACTAATCATACTGTTTGGGTTCCCACAACAGACTAAGACACAAGGACACAGACAAAATCAACCTAGCTGGAAATAACCAACTTGAGCATATTGTGTGAATGCAGGTATCAGGGTTACTACTAACATGGTTAAGCATGAGGTGGGCATACTGTACAGAGCACAAGTGCAAACTTTAGGTCTGAATTCTCATAAATTCTCAGGCAGATTAGTCTCCTAGATTGATTGAAAAAAGCAAACTAATCCCCCTCCTATCAAAGCAAACTTTAAACTTCAGCTAATTCAGTAAACAAAAATAAAATGCAAGATACAATGAAATAAATACAACACAGGTAGTCCTCGGTTAACAACCATTCATTCAGTGACCATTTGAAGTCACGACGGTGCTGGATGGGGAGACTTACAACCTGTCCTCAAAGCTGTGGCCATCGCAGTGTCCCTACAGTCACATGATCACAATCTGGGCGCCTGGCAACCGGCTCGCAGTTCTGACATTGCAGGGTCCCACGGTCACCATTTGCGAACTTTGCTGCCAGCTTTCCTCAAGCAAAGTCAATGGGGAAGCCAGCAGGAGGTTGCAAATGGAGATCATGTGATGTCGCACTTAACAACAGCAACCCAAAGTTCCCAAACCGCTGTTGTTAAGAGGCATGGGCACATGACATTGCGCTTTACGATCATGTTGCTTAGCAATGGAAATTCTGGTCCCAATTACCATTGTTAACTGAGGACTTCCTGTACATAATTACAGTTAAAAAACCTAGAACTCATATAACATTCCTGGCACCAGGAGCTCTGCAGCCCTCAAATCCCTTCAGAGCAGCCAAGTTTTTACAAGTTTTTGGAAGGCTATCAGGTTGAAAGCTACCTTGACCTTGGGAGTTGTGGGGGGAGCTGTAAAAATGAATGCCCAAATTAACTATCTGGCCAATATTAAAAAAAAAAACCACACCAAGCAGATCTAATTTTGAATATGTAGAATTATTGTCTGATAGTGATTTCAAGGTGACTCTCGGTGCAGAGAGTCATTTTTGGCCATGGCTATTAAACTAAGGATGCAACTTGTGAATTAATTTGGGAGGGATGAATTATTATTCTCAGTAAGTTATTAACAGTTTTTTTTACTGTTAAATATTTTATGGTTGAATCAACCAGTGCAATGGTTCTGTTTTGCTTGTTTTACATATGGCTCTTTTGATTGCAAAAAGTTTAATGACTGATTGTTTACTAATTATTATAAATCTTATGGGTGTTCTGCTCAGGGGGTCTGCAGCCTGGCCTCTCGCTTGGAACTAGCAGTATAGACATCTGGGTTCAACACATCCAAGTTCATCTGAGTACTGAAGCTAGAGTTTGGGGCCAAAACCCCGCAGCTCATCTGGACCCCTAAGAACACAAGGACCAAGGAGAACAGCAGTCATAACAGAATCTGGGGCTGCCATAAGCACTCTTTTTAAAGGTATAGTCTAGCTCAGTGTTCTTCAAACTTGGCCACTTTAAGATGTGTGGACTTCAACTCCCAGAATTCCCCAGCCAGCATGAATTGTGGGAGTTGAAGTCTACACATCTTAAAGTGGTTAAGGTTGAGAAACACTGAGTTAGCTAGTTAAGTATATAACTACAGATGCTCATTTTTGCATCTATCTACCTACCTACCTACCTATCTTTTCCTATAATAAAACAGCACATTCCCAGTTATTGCACATGGCCACTTTAAAAAGTATGAAATCTGACATCAGAGATTAATACAGTATACTGTTAATGCCCATCCCTTTGCAGCTTTAATTAAAAAAAAAAATTACAGACTGAATCTGACTGGGCCTACCAAGCTACTGTTTCTTTGATTATAGCTTCTTGCTTAAACCTGAATTGGCTGGATTCAAGTGAAATACTAGCCCATTCATGAAACAAACCGTATTCTGGTTTAGCATACTGTATAGACCCAGATCGTACCTGTGCTAAGATACCATAAAGGTTGAACTTTTTATTTTAAAATGCTTGAAGTATCTTTATTTGTCTAAGATACTTCAAGCATTTTAAAAGGCAAGCAGATCATCTAAAGGACTGTAGATACGTTGTGTAAAACTAGGCAATATCAGGGAACAGCAGCAAAAAAGATAAAAGGCAAGCATAACATAGAAAAAGATGGGGGAGGGTCACTCCTCCCACTCCCAGCTCTGATCCTACCCACCAGTCTCCCCTGCAGACTTGGATAGATTCTTCCCAAGGGGAAATCAATACACTCACTCAGTAGGATTACATTATTTAGAATGGCTCTGTTCACATGCCATGCTTAATGTAGCCAATGCATCCATACAACACATGAAACCCCTTCTGCCATAAGCCATGTTCATACAACATAGTTAGCACCCACTACGCAAAAGGAACCCATTGCATTAGTTTGGAGTTCAACACATTGTGCCAACTAGAAAATGGGTCCATCCAATTAGCAGGAGAAGCCTGCAGTGTGAACACAACCTCCAGATAGTTGACTAGAAATGTAAGGAGCTGTAGAGAACTATTGTAGATAGATCAAAATCATACCTGGTCAGCAGAAGTGACATCCCAAACAGTCCAAGAATGAAGCACAAAATGTCCAAAGGAACAAAGTCTGGTAAACCCTCACCTTTGGGGTTTGGGTTACATAGTAAACACCTGGGATGGGAAGCTATCAGCTTCAGCTCCCAGACATTCCCTTGGTATTCACCTGCAGGCCATTAGAACAACTTTTTCAGAGTTCCTTCTTGGAGGCAAGGCCTTAAAAAGGTGTAACATCTTTTTTCATCTTGACTCCTAGTAACTTTCATGGCTTCATCTGTGCAGTTTTCTTCTTCCAGGACATGTTTTCTCAGTCCAGCCTACATTCTCTGCTTTTCCACTCAAAGACTAACCAGAGCCCACCCTCTTTAGCTTCCAAGCACAGGCAAGGTCACCCAGATGTTGCCATCTGCTGAGATAAGTAGGCCTTTACGCATAAGAAAATGTTTACTCACAAGGAGCTCTGGTGGCCACTCAAGGTTTATCCAGCATAAGCCAACTTTAACTGAATTGTAGAATGTGCTCCCTTGACAGTTAGACTCAGCATCTTTTTAACTTTTGGGAAGGGTCCAAGAGCTTCTTTCTTCCTATTTCATCATTCCCTCCCACCTCATTTCAGTTAGTTAGATGTTGATTTTAACTGGATTTATTCAGTTTTAGTTTGATGCCTGCTTTTTAAAAAAAACAAAACTATTAGCCATCTTGTGTGTCCTCTGGGCAGAAAAGCAGGATACAAATTAAGCGATGATGATGATGATGATGATGATGATGTAAACTTGGTGTATTGCTCCATTAACCAAGCTTTATGGCATATTGTGTCAGGTTAAGTATACCAGATTCATAGGCATTTGTGGGGGTGTGATGAAATGGCATTATGTACATCATGAGGTTGTTGCACAACCAATGCAAATGACATCATTTATGTCATCTGCACAATGTCATAATGCATGTGATGACACTATGGCTTCTAATAGACACCTGCAGCCACATTTAATCTTTACAGGTGACCACCTATTCCAGACATGTGGCTCTCCTGCTATTACTGAACCCCATCAACTTGACAGCATGGCCATTATGCCCCACACTATCTGGACGAGATGTACAAGCTATTTTCAAAGCAAGGTTTTCTCAGAATGAGTGATCTAATGTTTTCCCTGGCTCTGTAATCTGCAAGACAGACAAGGATAATCAAGCCATGGATTTATCATAGTTTATCAAATGAACTTTGCATCACATACAAAGCATAAACCATGATTTATAAACTACAATGGCTGGACTCCCCAATTATGCTAAGCCCAAACCAAACATCAGGGATATCTGCAGAGGAATAGAGAAAATTAAGATGGCAGCCAGAACAACATGATCAAAGCCGTACCACTTTTTACATATGTTGGACATGCAATGCAAGTAAAACGGATTGGGACTTTAATCATGTTGTGGCCACCTTCTTGACTTCCCCCCCACCCCCCACGATCAAACAAACCAAACTGTGATCTAGGATTATATTCAATTTATCTTTGCTCTGATTTTATTCTGAAAACAGGCTTGTTCTACTTGACAAAGATTCATATCCAGCTTCTCTTGTTAGAAAGGTTTATTTCTCTTTATGTACAATATTTTTTTAAAAAATCAACATTATGACATAGTATAGAAAGGGGCAGCTCCTAGGCATTTGGATAACAACAACAAAAAATCTCTGGGCATGTAAACTTGCTTTATTTAACCATTTGGTTTCCATGTCCATGTGTGATCGGTATCCATACATTTCTCTTTTAAGCAATGACACTTGACTGACCCATTCAGAACTGGACTGAGTTGACCGTACTGCTGTTTTTGATCATGGTCTAACTATAAACCAGCAGCAGTTTGCCCCCTGCCCAAAGGCTCTGCCCCTCCCTTTCTCATCCTGGGCTTGTCTGCCCCCCTCCCCCCCAGGTCTGCTGGCACAGCATTTGTCTAGCTGTCCTATCAACGAATCAAAAATGCAAATGACTACATTTCCAGGGTGGGAAGCCTGACATCACAGCTTCCCAGAAGAGTGGGAGCTTAGAAAGTAAAGAAGCCTCATCAACTGCAAAGGCCGCCACAAAATCAAACGTGGTCCTTAAGCAAAGAGAATGTGGTCCGTGGGTGGGCTTTGTCTGCCTCCCTGGAAGAGCCCTACTGGATGGAAGGAAGCTTGTAGCAAGGAGAGGACACAGAGCGAACTCCCAGTCATTTGCTTGCTTGGTCATTGTCAGTACGCTCATCCTCCCCTCTACATCATCTCGGCTCCCAGAACCCTATGCTTATTTAATTGTAGATCTCAAGGTTATTGAGAAAAGCGTGGAGAAATCCAGACTAAGTTGCTGATATTCCATGGGACATGTTGCTCTCCCGCACCATGGGCAGCAGCTGGCACCCTTGGGCAGCTGCCAAACTTCCCTTGGCCTAAAGGGTCCCATGGTGGACCTCTCATCCCAAACTGCTTGTCCCTTGCTCAGCTACTTTTGCTTCTTATTCTTCTACTAAGGGGCTAAGGAAGAGCCACTGCTAGTGCTCATTTCCCTTTTTCTCTGGGCTGCAGGTCACCTGCATTCACACACAAGCAACTAACAAGCATGGAAAGGGAGGCTGGCCATCCAGTTCAGGGTCCTGGCATTAATGAAGTAAGAACTGCTTCTGAGAGAGGAGCATATCGCAGCCTACTGGGCCATTTGCGTGCTAAGATACTTTTAGTAGTACTGTAGTACTGTTGAGGTATCCCCCCCCCCCCAATCAGCTAAATGAAGCATTGAAATGATGCTTTCATTTAATAGCTCTATGTTATTTAGCATCCTTGTTATCAAGGTCATTGATGATGTTCAGCAACAGTTCCCCTGCAATTTTAACTGAAAGCTTCCTGCCTGTAAGTTCTGCTGCTTTTGCTTCTTGCTGTTCAGCATAACTGGAACTTAAATGATGAATCAGTCTGTTTCTGTTTCCTGCAGAGTGGCAATGGCTTCAATTACTAGTACTCATCCATTTATTTTTAAATAGAGAAATAGTACTATTCAATTATTTTTTTTAAAAAGCACATTTAAAATGAAAGGATATTTACACCCTTCCCCAGCCTGATCAAGAGAAACAGATGCTGACTAAATGAGGAGGTAATGCATTGTACAAAAATCTATAAAAGCAGCAGAATCAGCAGGCAGGAAGCTTTTAACTTAAGACACAGCAGCCCTTGGAAACTGTAATAATGCTTTAGCCTGTTTATAATAAACAGACCACTGCAGCAATTGCATTTTATTAAAAGCTAAAAATAAGATCTCAAAAATGGGGTGACAAGAAAATGATGGCATTCACAATTTGGCAATTATATCTGGATGCTCTATAAATGAATGAACTAAACATGGGAATTTCCAAGAAAGAAGCTAGTATGAATCTCACTCTTTAGGAAGGAGAATATGCATTATTATTCCTGAACATCTTATTCATATGAATGTTATCCAGATATGACTTAGGGTCTCCCTGGGTCTCATTCTATGCCATTGGGAAGACGATCATGATTAATTCTGCCATAATCATATGGCATAAACTGGGAAAATGCTATCCTGCAAGGGGAAACACTGGTTCGGTTCACACACTGTGCTAAACCATTGTTTATTTGTTAATAGTTTAATGAATCATAATTTGCTGATTTATACAATATACCATGGTTTACAAACTATAAGAGCCCTGGTCATAATCCTACATGCTGACCACAGTTAAGGATTTAAATCTTTCATATTCTTACCTGAAAGGAAGCAATGTTAAATCATTGGCCTGGTTCATCAATAATAAGCCATAATGTGGTGATCTGTTCAGCAACCAAGGTTGAAATAAGCAATTATGCTTATTTCTCAGTAAATCTGCATATCCTTCAGAAATCAGCCCAGTGCAATGCAGTAGTTCACATTTCAGCAATTTCCAGTGTCTTGGCAGTATTTCAAATTACAGAGGGATGGAAATGAAGGGAAACTCAAGTTTTTCCCCTTGGATCTACAGCAGACTTTATTGTAGCTGTTTTTAGACATCTACAACACTTGTCTTCTAAAATTTCTACTGAAGCACTTCTTAGGACAGTTTGGAGAACCAGTGGCTCTCCAGATGTTCCCAGACTCCAACTTCCAGCCGTCCCAACTAACAAGGACAATGATCAAGGATGATGGAATTTTAATCTAAATGTACCTGGGAGGCCACAACTCTGACTTAGGACCTTCTTTTATTGGTGTTGGAGGCATAGCTTTCCTCCAAAGATTATGGTTAGGGTCCTATTAATGATCTGTGGCAGATTCCTCAACACACCTGCCAGAGCTTTAGATTAGAGGATTCTTGTGCAGAGGGAGAAAAGGTTAGTGGGAGATAATTGGGATATGGATACCAGATAAGCCAGCCTCTTCCAACCAAGTCCCTCCAAATGTGTTAGGGTTGTAATTACTGGCTAGGAATTTTGGACACTGCAGTCCCAGCACATCTGGTAAGGAACATCTGGAACGGTTCCCAGTTGACAAGCAAAAATCATTAATTTTCAATGGATGGTGCACAAGCCCCCATCTGGTAAGGAGCATTGTCTTATTGTCAGAAGGCACCATGTGGCTATGGAACAGACACTTCACAGTTCCACAGGAATCTGCTCAGACACTCTCTCCTTCTGCAAACAGGATCCAAAGCCATTTTGGCATACAATTTCCCCTTGAGTTATCCTAGGCAACACTGTCTGCTTCCTTTATGCACCAGTGAATTAGGGCTCTGTCCTGGCCCCATCTCCTTTTTGAAGTGCAGCCCCCAATATATAATTCGAAAGCCAAGCTGACCCTCACAAGAAAAAGGCTGATATTGCTTGATCAACCTATAAACCTATAATGGATTTTACGTAAGTTCATTCTCATATCATGGTCGTAACTCAGCGATTTCAGACATGATATGTTCCCAGATAGTACCAAGTCATGAATTCAGAGCATCAGAGCTAATGAGGAGGGAGAAGAAATGTGGTATCCACTGTCCACATCATGCCCACCTTCCAGAATGTTGTAGGGGAGGAACAGAGTACCACGGCTCTCCAGATCTTGCAGGACTCAAACATGCTTACCAAACCTAGATTGTTTGGCCAATGGCATCATGGCAGTTGGGGTTCAACAGCAACCTCCCATATCTGATGCCACAGGACTACAACTCTCAGAGTTCCCAGCCAGCATGGCCTTTGCAAGCTGATGAATTCTGAGAGTTGCAGTCACATCTGGAGGGCACTGGTTGCAGGATGGCTAGGTAACATATCTCATTGTGCAAAGTTCTTTATTCTGTGGTCCTGCAGCCCTCCTACCCTTATCCTTACTGGCTGCAGCAGGGTTAGGGAAAAGGTGCATGCAAACATCTGGCGCTACAACTCCCACAGTGCCTTGTTGACTGGAATCAAAGGGGGCTGAAGTACAAAGCCAAAGGGGCTCTTTCAAGGGCTGAAGGTTCTCCAACTTTCACAGAGAAGCAACTTAATTAAGAGAGGATGCACTATGAAGCAAATTCCTCTCCTCCTGCCATCTCTAGCCTTGGCTGCTCATCATCGTCATCATCGTCATCATCATCATCCCCATCTTTTTTAATCTCCAAAGACCAGCATGGGAGCTCTTCAGGATGAGGCAGAATTTAAAACACAAAATCACAATAATAAGAAAGCAATACTCCCAGAGGAGAATAAAATTAAAATTAAGATGAAGGAGAAAGGAACCAAATCCCAGTTCTACAAAATGGGACCCTCAGCTCCTGGTGCTGGACGGGGGGGAGGTCATCTCAGTGCGTCCCAGTCTCACACCACACTCGAGAGCGGTCCTCACAGAGCGCGCTCTCCAAGGTCCCAGTCCTGGTCAGCAGCCCCTTCAGTTACAGTTGTTGTCTCCCGGCTGATACTGAGGCTCCGTAGCAGTGAAGTAGTCTTCTAGAAATGTCTGGAGGTATTCAAAAGTGGGGCGCTCCTCAGGCTCCTTCTTCCAGCACTGCACCATCAGATCGTGCAACGAGGGGGGGCAATTCCCAGGACAGGCCATGCGGTAACCCCGTTCCACCTGTTCCAACACCTCCCGGTTGTTCATGCCTGCACGAGAGGAATGTGACGAGAGAAAGACTTAGTGGTGGGATGGCCCTATTATGGGCCTCTATGAAATCAAGGGAGAGCTAGTTTGGTGTACAGGTAGTCCTCGACTTGTGACCACAGTTGGGACCAGAACTTTGGTTGCTAAGCGATGTGGTAGTTAAGTGAGGCTTCACCTGACTGCACCTGATTTTACGACTGTTTATGCCATGGCCGTTAAGTGAATCACTGCGGCCGTTAAGCAGATCACATGGTTATTAAGCAAATCACATCATTGTTAAGCAAATCCGCTTCCCCCACTGATTTTGCTTGTCAGAAACCAACTGGGAAGGTCACAAATGGTGATCAGCAGGATGCTGCGACCTTCGTAAATACATGCTGATTGCCAAGCACCTGAATTTTGACCATGTGACAGCAGGGATGCTGCAACAGCCATAAGTGTGAGGATGGTCATAAGTCACTTTTTTCAGTGCCATCATAACTTCAAACCGTTGCTGAATGAATGGTCGTAAGTCAAGGACTACCTGTAGTGATTAAAGCCACTAGGCTAGCAATCAGGAGACCGTGAGTTCTAGTCCCATCTTAGACATGAAGCCAGCTGGGTGGCTTTGGGCCAGTCAACCCCTCTTAGCCCTAGGAGGAAGGCAAGGGCAAACCACTCTTGAAATTGTTGCCAGGACTGATTCAAAGGCACACACACACAGAGACATGCATACGAAAAGTAAAATCAAGGAGAGGACCAGCATGTAATTCACAGGGACTGCAGACAGATTGGATAACATGAGGGCATGATCCACTGCAAAATTTGGTAAATCAAGCCACATCAAAAAGGCAGGAGCTATGCAAGGATACACAGAGCTGGGTTTGCATAACATACCAACTCAAGTGTGCAAAAAGTGTGGTCCCCAGACTCCAACAGAATAGGTAGGGGGCTAAAATTTGGCCTTCTGGGGGAGTTTTCCAGAGATTGTGAAGGTGAGGGGCAAAACATATGTGCTTTGCAGAGCCACTTTACCTCTTTTTTACCCTCCCAACCACTACTCCACACAAATCAGGTCAACTCTGGATCTGGGTCTCACTGACGTTTGGAATACAGTCCTCAATCAACTGCATGAACCTGTGATGACCTTCAAGCCTGCAGAAGTTGCTCAGTCCTAAGCCAAACCAGGAGCAGATTAGCCAGTGTTTATCCAATGAAGCACAGCTGATTAGGTTCAGCCAGTACCCCATACAAGAAGCTAAAAGCATAAACACTGCTAAAATTGCACCAACTGCAATGACTGGATTGCACCAAACGCTGAACTCAATCCAAACTAAGCATATTATGGTTTAATGCATGATGTAAACCAAATGGCAATTCCATTTCAAAAGAGGGTTTATGGCATCAGTGAATGTTGCAACAGTTCCCCTCTGTGATGAGGGGAGCCTCTCCAACTTTACCTGGGTAAGGCACTCGGCCCTTGGTCACGAGCTCTGTCAGGAGGATGCCGAAGGACCACACGTCTGACTTGATGGTGAACTTGCCATAGAGAGCGGCTTCTGGAGCTGTCCACTTGATGGGAAATTTGGCACCTATTGCAAGGAGATGGAATTAAGAGGTTAAGATTGTACTGAAGGAGATGCCACCTGGATGAGAAAGGCCCATACTTTCTCCACTGTGGGAGAAAGATCATCTGTGAATTTAAAATGGAGTTCTTCTTGGGCACAGATCATACCTGCCTCTCCCCTCAAGAAGTAAAGCCAGCAAAGAGTAAGAACACTTTCTGACAACATTCATGTTGCCAGAAGCCTCCAGCACCAATCAGGACGATGAAGGAACAAGTCCCTCTGAGTGCTGATCAGTAAGTTTTAGAAGGAAAAATGCTAAGATGACAGCGCAAGGATTCCAGCCACTATTTTTGCTTCTAAATGTGAACCTCGTGTACAAGCAATTCAAAGCAAATCCCTTCTTGCTTGCTTTCTCCTGTTTTCGGTGTACGATGGAGGAAGCCTGCTTCTTTTGAGAAGATGGGCCAGTCTACACCTGGATGTGATTTACACAACAGCCACCAAGAGCATGAGAACCCAGATTCACATGGCTGATGTTGGGCTCTAGTTTGGACGTTAGCCACATCCTTCCTGATGTCAGTGACATTTGGGGCATGGTCCTCTCTGCTAATCAGCAGTCTTGGAGTACCATCGATTTGCTGATTCTAGATTCACTACTCCTTCTGCAAACCTCAGGCTGCTTCTGGAACATTGTGCCCAGTTCTGAGGCATCGCATTTGATAAGCTTTAGAAAGAACTTCTGGAAGTCATTTGGTCGCCTCCCCTTGCATCGTAGAAAGACCACTGCTCAGTGGAAGATTCTGCCTTGCACAAAGAAGTCCTCAGGGTCAGTGGGGTACCTCCTGCTAAAATGGCAATGAGAAAACCTGTCTGCCCAAGAGCACAGACAGCATCTGCCAATCAATGGCTAATTGCACAAACAGCCTAGCCTGTTTAAAGGTGACTCTTGCTTCTGCTCCAGGGTGCCCCAAGAGTTTACCTTGGCGAGCTGTGTATTCGTTGTCTTCAATGAGTCGGGCCAAGCCAAAGTCAGCAATTTTACACACAAGGTTGTCACCCACAAGGATGTTGGCAGCACGCAGGTCCCGATGGATGTAATTCATTCGCTCAATGTAAGCCATTCCGGCTGCAATCTGGATTGTGTGCAGAAGCAGAAAGGCAGGGATGAGATGTCACAGGAGACTCAATCGATGCAGCTCCTTCTGTTCTCCACTGTTCGGGAGAGCCTTCTCTCCCCTCCAACTGGGTCAGAAAATTATGCTCCCAATTCCCAGCTGAGACTGCCCCCTTCCCACCAGGTTACCTGTGCTGCCATGTCCACCAGTTGGGGCAACTTCAAGAAACGACCATCTCTGTCTTTCAAAAAATCTAGCAAACTACCTGTGGAAGAGAAGAGGTGGGAAATCAGCAAGGCAACTTCTTGGTAGGAGCGTTTCCCTATAATCCACTTCCAGCAGCTGTGTACCGGCTGCTTACTCCAGTTCTTTTCCACTCTTCTTAGAACAAATATCTTTGAAGGACACAGGATCCAACTGTGTATCTGAGACAAAACACTGGGAATCCATTCCCCAGCCTTCTACTCTAAATGTGTCAGGACTACAGTTCCCATCATGCCAAACTCCAGAAGCACTGGAGGGCACCAGGTGAAGGAATTTGAGCTAGTCTAGGGATGAACATGTTCTCAGACTGGTGGGCCCATTTGGGATTCTGACAGCTTGCCAGTATGGCTAGTGTGATGAACCTGGAGGCCACAAAACCTGAAATCCAACAGTTGAATCTGCTCTTCAGCACCCTGAATTTGCTCCTCCTGCCTGGGATGGAGACCCTAACCCTAGGCTACTTTTAGCGGGGAGCTGCAGGAAGGAGGAGGCTTAATGGCCAGGCACAGCACAAGCATGAAGCTGGAGCCACAAACTGTTTTTATAATCTAAGAATTTTCATAGGACCGATGTTGAAATAATGATGCTGCTACAAATTGGCATGTTCCTTTGCAGGGTGCCAGGCTCACATTTAATTTTAATAAAAAGACCAAAAAAACAAAAACAAAAACCCTCCAGTCTTTGGCAGGACACCTGATAGAAGGTAAGAGATGTCTGTAAGCATCCTGAGGCCAGCGGGCACCATGCTGCCTATGCTGTATCATTTTCCATTTCTTGAGAAAGGAACATACCTTGGGAAGAGTGACCCTAAAGGAGAAAGTTTTTACTTGGCTCTCTCCATGGTGCTACTGTCTTGACCACCCATGTGCCTTGATAACACTGTATTCATAACGGGACCCTCCCGAGGGTCTTCCATCCAGGTTGTGGAGTGGGTCTAGGCCTGCTTAATGTCAGTGGACGCACCCATGGCCTTCATTCTGAGTCAACTGTCTGGGCCCTGGGCATCTTTCTGATCTTAACTCAGGTATTATTCTGGTAGTGCTGGGTGGATGTTCAATCTGGAGGCAATTCAGTCATTTTCCCGAATCAAGTTTCTGAATCGCAGCTGGGATTCCATTCCAATCCTTGAATCAAGTCTCTCTGAATTTATTCAGATTTGGACACCTTGTGTGGCTCCATGCACACAAGCGTGTTTAACATCGAGGAGGAAAGTGCCTGACTTGGACAATTTGGTGTGAACAAATTCAAGGCACTGAATCAAATTTCTGACCAGACTCAACGGTTTGAATCAGACTGACCTGATGGTTCAAACTGAATCAACCGTTCCAACTCCACCCAATTCACAGAGGCCTGCTGGTTGTCCACCTTGCCACCCACCAACCAGCGGGGTCCCTGTCGCTGGAGGTAGCTTATCTAACCTTGGCTCATGAACTCAGTAACAATGAAAATGGGCTCTTCTGACACCACGGCATACAGCTGCACCAGTTTGTCGTGCCGTAAGCGCTTCATGATCTGGGCCTCCTCCAGGAAGGCTTCTGGAGACATGGTCCCAGGTTTCAGCGTCTTCACCGCAACTTTGGTGGTGCCATTCCAAGTGCCTGGAACCAGCAAGAACCAGGGACAGGGTCACTGAGTATCAAGAGGACAGGGGCCCAGCACCTAGGGCCTCCCCCACCAACTTTGTGGAAATGGACATGGCTGAAAGAAGTCTAGGTTCAGCGTCCTCCAACCCAGTGCCCTCCAGATGCGTTGGGATTTCAGTTCCTAGAATCTCTAGCCTTCAGGTCTATGCCGGGTCCAGGATCCTGGGAATTCCCCCAACCCATCTTGGGAGCACAAAGTTAGGGGCAGCTGACCTAAACAACTAAAATGAGGTGAACGACAACAAATGAGATGAGGAAGAAATGATGGGACAGGAATGCCTGCACACTCCATTCAAAAGAAGCTACTTCCCACAGCTAACATTTCCTTGGATAGGTATATCTTTCTTAAGGTTCAATTTTCCAACCTTTTTTTTTTTTTCTGGCAGGAGCTAGTCTGTGGATTTACTTCTTTCTAACAGATGCAACAATAGCGCAGTTTTAAGTAGGATGCCCCATGTTATCCAACACTGGATTAATAACTCGTTCTATAAATGTGGATCTTTAAAGAGAATGTATCAGATGGATGTTGTAGCACATCCACAGGGACCCAATTTTTACAAAAGGACAATCAAAATAAATTAAAAAGGAATAAAACAAAAATTGGAGGGAAAAAAAACAGTTAAAGGAGGGGAGATCCAAAATGGCTCAGTTAGGAGCTTAGTAGATCTGAGCCCTGACTGTTGCGGGGAAAATGTAAAAGCAGGGCAAGAACTGGAAAGGTATATCCTGCAAATTGGCGTGGCTGATTGGCTGGGACCGGGACAAGGAGCTCTGCCCTGCAGTATTTTCTATGGGTCTTGCACTTTAAAGGAATATATGCAATTCTTGGTGGGAGAAAGATATGCTCTTAAGTCACATGGTAGCCACACGATCCAGAGAAAAGATGTGGCTGCTTTAAAGAGTTGCAGATGGGTGTTACACTCATTCTCCTGCAAGCTCTAAAGCACCTTCTTGGAACTGATGCCAATGCACTGCACAGCACTAGTGTGCTCTACATGCAGTCTTCTTTGTTGTCTTCTCCCCGGAATTTGCCTTCTCAAATGAAGCAGGGGGGTAAGATTCATATTGCAAGGGGTCTAGTCAATGATCTTCAAGCATCGTCTGAACCTAAAATGTGTCCTCCTGCAGGGGAGGCTGCCCAGCTTGTCCATGTGTGCCCTCCAACCATGATGAAGAAAACCCTGACCCCTTGCCTTACCCAGCCACACATCTCCGAAACAGCCCATGCCAAGCTTCTGGTCAAAGTGGATGGACTCACGCCTGATCTCCCATGCATCTTTAGACAGTCCCATAGTCTGGGGCCTCAGGGTGGGGCAGACTTTGGTTAGGAGGTAGCAGAGACCATCATTGAACTCTGTAAGGGGTGGAATGAGGGCGGGTGGAGAGATGGGATGAAATGAGATGGGAAATGGAGTGATGAATGGAGAATGCACCCAGGAGAGGAGGCTGGAGCTCTGAGCAGAGGGTGAGAAGGAGCTGAGCACAGGCAGCAATATTAACTTTAACCACCAGGTGGTGCCCTTGGCTTTTAAAGCAGCAATGGAACATCACATTCCTGCATCTTCAGTGCCTATGTTGAGAGATTCGGGGCATGGCAGAGACTTTACCTGTCTGCTAAAGTCTCCACTACTGTATCCTGGTAACCTTTGGATTTCAACTGAAATCAAATGCAGGCTATTTTTAAAAAGCCCGTGTAAGCTAACGCCTAGTTCAGAATACAGATGTAACAGGGTAGCATGAATGTTTGAGCTGGAATGTCATCTGATCACAAATCAGTCACTGCTTCAACTTAGGTCTCCAGGCACCACCAGGGCCACCTCCACATTGCCGTCCAAGGCTTTTGAGAATGGAAGAAGAGTTGCCCCAACTCAGACCAACCCCCTATCAAATTCTATGTTCTCTTCTCACAGGAGAAGCCATCCAGATGCCACGGGTTAAGAAACCCACAAGGAGCACATGGTTATAATCATGCTCTCCCCTCTGGTAATCAGAGCCATGTGCTGCCTCCCATGCTGGAGCTTGTAGAGAATCAGGATTCATAAACACTGCTAGACTCTTTCCACTGCAAATTTCTCTAACTCACTTTGAAAGGCCTCCAAGTTGGCAGCCATCCCTACCTCTCATGGCAGCGAGTTCCATTGTTTAAATACCTATTGTCTGAAGGGCTTCCTTTAATTCATCCTGCATCTTCTCCCAAGTCCTTCTGCCCTGTGACTTTTCTATACTGAAAGGCATGCGGCAATCCTGGGAGAATGACTTAAGGATGCAGAAGGTCCCCTTCCTTTATCGCAGGGGCAGCACTGGCAAGCCCCCTCCTTCCTCAGTCCCCAGGCCAGGCCAGCTCCTCCTCTTCCTCCACTCTTCTGCACAGCCTCCTGATGGTGGTCGTACCCATCCACACTTCCCCGAACTGCCCATTGCCCAGCTTCTTGATGAGCTGCAGCGATTCGCGAGGAATCTCCCAAACGTCTTTGGTTTTCACAGACAGGTCCGCCAGTTTGGGCATCCCCTTAGGGCACGGCACGGCCAGGCGGCAGCACAATCCTGCAGCTCTCTCTTGCAAAAGAAGCCCCCAAAACCAAGGCGGTGCAGGGAGGGGGGAAGAACAGGGAGGCAGGAGGCGAAAGAGAGAGAAGCAAAGGATGGTGAGATGAGAACAAACTGGACAGCAACCAGGGGGAAAATGCTGTTCCCCACCACTCAGTCTGAAGCCCAGAGAGAGTTATCAGTGCCCACAGAAAGGCAGCAGAGGACTCTAGCATCACTGCACACCTGTTGAAGAGGTGATAAAACAGTTGCAGTTATTAAGTTTCCAGCCCACCCACCCCCTTCCCAGGATGAACCCATGAAGGTAATAGAATCATGGAGTAGGAAGGAACCTTAAAAGTCATTTAGTCCAACCAGCTGGACAGCGCAGGATCCACCATGGCACCTCGGACAGACAATCACCAGAAGGAACATTTTGCTTTAACTTTTTGGGAAAGGAGTGATGGAGCCATAACTGAGAGCTGGGGAAAGGTGTGGTTTGCCCTTCAGGATTTGAGATCCATTCTAATCAAAGTTGCTAGGAGAGCCACTTAGTGTTAATTCCTCTTTTGGGGGGGGGGGAATCTAAAATCTTTTGCTTTTCCATTGCCCAAAAGAAGCCTCAAATATCCTCACTTTGGATGTACAAATGCTGACTATTACTTTTAGCTGGGCTTGCTATCTTGCCGGGCATCTTTTCAATCCACTTGCCAATAATTATTCCCCATCTTTTCTTCCCCTTTGGAAAGTAAAATAGGGGAGAAACCAGGAAAACAGGGAGTTTTTAAAGTATTGTCAAAGTGGGAAGTTTGACCTTCGAAAGCCTCTGCATGCAAAATTCAGCAGCAGACCCCTGAGCTGGTAGCCCTGGATATTTTGAAGGGACATACATTGGATACTATTTTACCCCTCTTTGTGTTTATTTAATAGATATGATTTGTTTACAGGTAGTCCTTGACTTACGATGGCAATTGGGACCAGAATTTCTGTCACTAAGCAATACAGTCATAAAGCATGACCACATCGCTTAGCAACAGCAATCCCTGCAGTCCCAGTTGACATCATTAACTGAACCCCACAGTCGTTAGGTGAGGCAATTTCCTGCCGGCTTCTCACAGCCAAAGTCAGTGGGGAAGCTGGCAGGAAGTTGCAAGTCCCAGGCCTGCAGGCAGGTAAGTGGCTGCTGCTGGGTAGGAGAGAAGTGAGGGGGCACGTGAGGGTACAGGGGAGGGTTATAAGTGCAAATCAGTTGCCAAGTACCCAGATTGCGATCACGTGACTGTGGGAGTGCTGGGATAGCTGGAAATCCAAGGAACCAGTTGTAACCACTGTTCGTTCAGTGTCATCCTAACTTGTAACAGTCACTGACCAAACGGTCATAGGTCAAGGACTACCTGTATTTGTTTCATAGCAACATAGGCTAAATCCAGGCCAAGACTACAACAGAAAAGATGAGTGGAACCTTGCCCTTCCCTGAATCCATTTTTAAGGAACAGTCACCCACTGGAATTGGGTCCTGATGGCTGCACAAGGCCTGAATCTATGGTTAGCCAAACCAGCCTCATTGGTTGCAGAACATGCTCAGCCATAAACTGATCAGCCACCACTTATCAAACGGTGCTGTGCAACTTCAGTCCGTTCGATTTATTCCTGAACCATGACAAAGAAACCCTAACAATCTTGAAGGGAGAGACAAAAGGCTCCTGAAAACGTGAGTCCTACCACATTTTTTCCCCAATAAAATAACCCTCCACCAACCACCCCAAAAACACCCCAAGGAGAAGGCCCAAAGAGCCTGAACTGCCACCTTTCTCCTGCCAGTCCCTTGCTGTGAAGAGCCATGGAGATGGCCTTGGGAAAAATATTCAGAAGCCATTATGAAAACATAAAGGGCAAAAGGATTCCCTGAGCTCTGGGAAAGGAGGTGAAATTAGGAAGAGACTTGGACTCTTACCCCTTGGCACACTGAGATATAAGAGGGAGGGAAGGAAAACCACAATCAGACTGGCAACAATCTGTTATTACTGCCTACCTCAATCAAGCTCAGTTCTAGTCTTTTACTGGAGTCTGTTTCCTGATCTGGACAATCTTGAAGGGCTGATACTTGCTGACCTTTCCCATACCAATCCTGCCTAATGCCCCTCCCCCCCAAATCCATCACTCTTTACCTCTGTAATGCTGCACCAGCTGTTGCACAGTCTCAAACTGGGTCCGGGTGGTGATGTAATAGCCACCGCTGTCCAGCTTCCGGATCTTGTAATGCTTGACATGGTCTCCCTTCATCTCATCCCAGTCCCGGATAGACAGTGAGTAGGCACCTAGGCAAAGGAGAAGAGAAGCAGAAGTGGGTCGTGTGGGAGCAATCTTATTTTGGCATTATTACTGACACTTCTCCAGATGTCACTGAACTCCAATTCTCAGAGACCTCAGCCAGAGAGGCCAACTGCAAGGCATGCTGGGGATTGTAGTTTAGCCTTGCTGGGACGGTCAACATATTCCTTGCCTCCCCAAATATAGGACCTCAGATAATAGGATGTACATGGTGATATACCAAAGAGAATGTTGAAAGTCACTCACGTGCTCTTCAGTCTGATGCATGCTTATAATTAACCCAATAAAGCCATTCAGTTTTTGATTAACTTGAAAAACCCTAAAGGATTTGCAGCCTGGATACCTTAAGGACTTGCTTCATCTCAAATATTCTTCCCTGAAAGCTCCAACCAATATCCGAGGCCCTACTTCACTTTGCAATTGGTAGCAAGGCAGGGATGAATTGGACAGAGATGTTTTTCACAGTGGCCCAGCCTTTACAAAATGCCTTTCCAATTACGCTCCAAGTATTTCTCCATACACAGTTTATTTAATTAGAGGAAAGGGAGGTTGTATTGTTTTTGTTTACCCTTGTATAAGTGTGCACATCCCCAATCCTGATTAAGACCACTTTGCTTAGAGAAGGCTTACATCTTCCCACAACACCAGAACCCCACAGGAAGTCTCAAACAAGCCCCCCACCCCCCAATACCAGTGGATTCTCTCTTTCTAAATCTTCTTTCTTTTCACTGGGCGGCCTTGCCTCGAACCAGGACCTCACATAGTCACACTGGCAGGAGCAGACTCTGCGCCTGTAGGATATTGGGTATTTAGCCCTACAACAAAGCTATTCACAAAAGTCTATGCTCTGTTTTGGGTTTGAGAGGTATTTCATATTGTTCCCCTATATGGTCCTCTCATATTGTTTGTCATTCTGTTTTTCTATGTTTAGATCAGTGTTTTTTGTCTGGTCTGCCTAGTAAGGCTGGCGTGCACACACACACACAGCTAAGGGTGGGAACACCATGCTCCATCTGTGAGAATAATACTGAAATTCTCATCTCCTTTGAAGTTTCTAAAGCAACTTCTTTGTACGGAATCCAATGAAACCAGGTAGAAAAAAGGCAAGATAATACTTTTTCTCCAGGCACTAGATGGGACTGTGTCCTCCAGCAGACCAGAAGGCAGCAGCCTAAGCTACGAGGGGAGAATTTGGAAACACCGTACACCATTCTGTCCCCCATTGGCTTGCAGGAAGGGAAGGGAAGGGAAGGGAAGGGAAGGGAAAGGGGGTGACGCCCCAGTGATACCTTTGGTGGTTTCACTCTCACGGATGAGAAAGGCCCCCCGGGGGTTGCCATGGCACAGCAGCTGCCTCTCAGCATCCTTGCGGCCAATCTTCCCGAAGTACCACCTGGAGAAGGAAGAAGGGATGCTCTGGAATGAAAACTGATCCTCACCCAAGGCTACCATAAAGTGGGAATAAAAGTAAACCCCACACAATTTTTTCTTATTGTTAAGCCACCTTACAATAGAGTCACTTTATTGTGAGATGGGCAGCTATATAAATGTGAGAAATAAAGAAATAAAGTGCCAATAGTGGGAAAAAAAACAAAGAATGGTTTCCTTCTCCCCACTCGCTTCACCTGACTACTGAATTAATGCAAGACATTGAACCATGAGCTAACTAAATGGCCTGGGCTTGGAGTGTCATGAGTACTGATGGTGAGCAGGAGGGGGTCCCTATCCAGGGGCAAAAACGCATGCATAGCTTAGAGAGTTTGAGCTGTCATTCAAAGAGAGACGGAACAGACCCGCCTTGACTTTTGGGGGTTTATCTGTCTGGGTTTTCCCACGCTTCTTCAGTTTGGTAGGATTTTCTGTCTAATGTAGCAGTAATAAAGCACTAGAGACTTCTTCCTCGTCTCGGCGTGGTTCTTGCTTAGTCAGGACATCAATCCTACCAAACTGAAGAAGCGTGGGAAAACCCAGACAGATAAACCCCCAAAAGTCAAGGCGGGTCTGTTCCGTGTCTCTTTGAATGACAGCTCAAAGTCTCTAAACTACGCATGCGTTTTTGCCCCTGGATAGGGCCCCCCTCCTGCTCACCATCAGTGCTCATGACTTGGAGCCTAGGTTAAACAAGGCAAATGAACCAAGCCTAGCGTGTGATGACATGCAAGTGCTAGATTTGTTACTGATCTGAAACTGGACATGTGTACTTTTTAAAAAAATTATCCATTCAATCATGTCCGATTCTCGGAGATGGCCTGGACAAGCCCCTGCAGTTTTCTTGGCAAGGTTTTTCAGAAGTGGTTTGCAATTGCCTCCTTCCCAGGGCTGAGAGAGAGGGACTGGCTCAAGGTCATCCTGCTGGCTTTGTGCCCAAGGTGTGACTAAACTCACAGTCTTCCAGTTTCTAGCCTGATGCCATAACCACTACACCAAACTGGCTCACGTGTACTTTAGCCCTCATTACTCTATCTGTAAGCCACCCAGAGTGGCTTTTATAGTGAGATGGGTGGTGTATAAAATAAATAAATAAAATAAAATTATCAGTGAGTGATTTACAGCAAGGTCTCTTTGATTACTTTGATCTGCTTCCTAATTATCTCCTGACTCAGGGTGAGGTTGCCACCCATCTAGCAAACACAAAAGGAAGATCTATGCAGTCCTTCGGAAATGCCCATCACCGCTCCCAGGCTCAGAGAATTCAGTTACAGTACCTTTGCCAAATATCACTGGATTTTTTTCAACACCCCTCCAACCCCCTTCCCTAACCCCCCAATACTTACTCTTCTGCTTGGATGGAGTCCACAGGGGCCACATAATTGCTGGGGATGTAGCCAGTGGCTCCAGTGCTCAGGGAGCGTGCCTCCCACCAGTCACCCTCTCTGTAGAGGGGAAAAATGCAACATAAGTGACCCCCTGCTTGGTGTTTCACCAGGAAAAAGATACAGACATCCAGGGAGCAGCTCAATTAAAAGAAACAGGAAGCAGCTGGTGAAGAATGAGTTGACCCTCCGCAGAGCTATTGTCAATCAACAGTAGATCATATTGGACTACTTGGCCAAAAACCTCTTTGGGGGTCTGCCTTCCTCTTTTCACACTTGCAGTGCACCCTCAATCCACAGTGAAATCTGTGAAAGCTGATGAGCACAGACTTCCCTGCAACTCACACGCTACTGCTTGTTTTGCACATGAGCACACCCGTATAGACATGCATATAAAGCTAAACTCAGCCCATGGTTATCCCAGGTGTGCAGTTCTACAGTCAGAGGTTAAAGAAGCCTGGGCCTTTTCACCTCCACTCTAAGATTGCAAGTTGCCCCACCCACCCACCCACCCACCCATCCATCCATCCTGCCAATGCTCCCCTTGAAGAGATTGGAAGTGACATACATTGCTTGGCAAACTTCCATCCAGACACCGCAAGTCGATGCTGCTTAGCTTCAGCAAAGAAGATGCCCCATGTGCCCATCAGGTCAGAGCCCAATACTCACGTATTGTTGATGATGTGGAATTTCTCTCCCTTTATGAATGTCAGATCGTCTTCTGTTCTGGCTTCATAATCATACAAGGCAATAAAAAGGGTCACTCCTCCACCTGCAAAGAGAGCGACAGGCCATGAGAAGTTCCATAGGACAAGCTCAGCCTTGGATGCCTTGCCATTTATGGCATCCTGGGTCCATAGAAGACCCTCACCGCCCCACGTCTCTTGAACAGTTGGACAGAGACGGTGGAAAGTCATGGTGTCTTCCAATGTCCTGAAAATGTTCTCCTCTGCAAGATGGGCTTCTGTAGTTCTCCCTCTCAAATTTGTCTGATACAGTTCCTGAGCTTATTTTATTATTTTATTTTCATGGAGTGCCCATGAGTGCCACTGTTTTGGGGGTGTTTGGTTTTGTCTCTCCATCACTCTGTCATCTTCCTGGCTGCCCTCATTTCCCAGACTGAATAAGCCCCAGGAAAGTTCCCACATGATGTCTTGCCTTGGGATTTAACCAAAGGGTGGGAAACTAGGAAGGCTGCGGACCGTGGGCATGAGTAGTTGTACAACAAAAGACAGGAAGTTCAAAACTACTACCAGATCCCCACATCTTACCCATCAGACCTTCATTGACATTTACCTCCCTTTCCTTTGGGAAAAAAATGAAAACAATCCCCACCCCACTCCCATTACCATTATTTGAGAATAGTTTTTTAAGAGTTTAAGTAAATAACAAATGAACAAGTGTGGTGAAGGTGCTGTACTAGGAGTGGGAGAGCCAGGTTCTAGTCCCCTCAGCCACACAAGATCCTTGGTTGACTTTGGACCAGTCTCTTACTCATAGCCCAAGAGTGAAGATGGTGTGGTGGTGAAGGTGTTGGACCAGCACCCAGGTTCTCATCTTCTCTTAGGCACAGAAGCCTGCTGGGTGACTCTGGGCCTGTTGCTCCCTCTCAGCCCAGCCTGGGAAGTCCAAAACCATCTATCTACAAACCCACACTTGGATCAGTGTGGTAGATCATGGTCCACAACCTTTAGTGACAGTGGATGACAGGTCCTGCAAGTCTGATTGTCTTTTAATGGTTGTTTTTCTTCTGGGGTTTGGGTGTTTTTTTTCCCCCAATTGTATTATCGTTTTTACTCTATGCCACCCAGAGTCATTAAGAGTTGGGTGGATTTATAGATTTCTGAAATAAAATAAATAAAAATAAATGAAGAGGCCTTCATCCACCAGTGGACTGATTGGGACTGACAATAATAATACTAGCAATAAATAAACATTTTGAAAAGATGACCTCACATATCAAACACAATCCTGAAACAATAAACAAACTGAGAAAGAGAAAGAAAGGAAAATATGAACCCACCCATCATTTTCCTAGCTGGTGGCAGAGCTGCTGCGAAGACTGACCTGTAATCCCAATTGCTGGCATGTGAACAGAGGGTGTCGGGTAGAGCCCAGAGCCCCCAGGACCAACTGAAGTCAAAGGCCCTGGCGTCCTTGGGAAGTTGTTGAAATCTGGGATGTGGGTGAAGCTGGGGGGGTTCTGCTGGGAGGAGTTAGGATCACAGCAGGAGTTCAGGGGTGGGTTAATTGTCCCATCATTGCTGCTGTTCTGAGTTTGGTTTCCCTTCTTTTTCTTGCATTGCACACAACCCATTGCTGGGCAGCAGCTGCAGGAAGTGGAGAGAGAAAAAGAGTGGTTTGTTTAACCATAGTTTACTGAATAACCCCCAACTGGTTTGATTCATACAACATGTGGCACTATTTACTAAAGTTTGCTAACAGCAATGGATAGTTCAACAGATCACACTAGGCTTCATCCAAACAAATCACATCCTGGCTCCATTAGAGGCTGTGTTCACTCCTCATGCTATGCCATAGTTTGCCACAACACAGTTTGATTAAAACATTCTGTGCTATAAACCATGATTCACAGAACACACGAAGCCAAAACCCAATGAACCAGATTTTGGTTTAGCATGAAGCGGGACGCCATGAGAGAGAAGCAGGAGAAAAAGTGGGAAAAGGAAGTGAGGATGGAGTGCTATGTTGAATTGCAATATTCCAGGGAGAGATTAGCTGCTGACCCTACCCCAACAATGTTTTGGACTTCAGTTCCCATCATCCTCATACAACATAGCCACTAAAAGGGGACTGTGGGAACTAGTGTTTAAAGCATCTCCAGAACACCAGGTTCCCAAAATCTGATTTGATGGGAAACTTAAAAAAGACTTTTTACTTGGAAATGTATCAACATACCAAGCATTATAAACACTTCCAGCATGGGATGTAATGAAGAAAAGAATTCTGTAACAGTGAGCAGACAAACCCTCTTATTTACAGTGCAGCTTCACTGACATGTGTCCTTGGTCAGTATTTGAACTGGCTCTTTTTTTGACAGAGGGCTTGCAAAATGCTCCATCTAATCTCCTTAAATTATCTTCCCTGTAATGATACCCTTTCTATAATTTCCCCCACCACCATTTTTTTCCATTTATCCACTAATACTGTTACAAATTTGTTGTTATCAAATTTGGACGATACTGTTTTGCAATCTTCAAAATGCATCAGCTGGGATATTTGTATTTGCAGAGGGCATGGCTTTCCTTTTCCCTAACTTTAATAAAGCAAAATTAACAAAAACAAATAAAATTGACATGGTAGTTCTTTGGAGGTACCCAAGACTGAACTGCAGTGACCAACCCAGTGCATTAAATACGTATACACAGATGCACAGATGCACAAGTTGCTTAGTAAAGAATAACCAAAGAGGTATGAGAATCAAACTTGGGGAGAGGGAGAGAAGACTTATTCTCTCCAGCTGTAAACAGAGGTCTGCTTGTAAGATTCCTGGCCTCATTGATATAGTAGAGTTGCCATTCACCCATCAGAAAAAGCAGAGATAATGGCGGCCACACAGCTGAGAAGACATAATTCAACATGAGTCTCAAAGGAGGAGGAAGGAAAAATACACTTCTGGCTTTGCTTTTCTCAAGTACTGTTGAATTCAGTTGGGTTTTTCCCCCATCCCATTCTTTCTTCCTGCTGTCTGTTGGTTGCATGGCAACCTGCTTGGCACATCAGTCCAAAGAGAAGGCATCTGTGTTAGGGAGAAAAGCTATGGATCACAAACAACATTTAGAAAGGTTCAGAATGATCCAAGGAGGCCACAGATACCACCAGGGCAAGACCAGGGAGCAGAAAGTGCACCATCTCACCACTTTTAAACAAAGTAAGAGGACTGAACATTTTCAAAATAAAACATGCTCCATCTAACAAGGAAAAGCCCTAAAACATTTAGGCCTATAGACAAAATTTGCTGAACAACACCACTGAACCAGGCTCTCTTTCTCATCGTCCAAGATAAGCTGCAGTTTATCAACCCCAAAAGTAGAGTTAATCAGAGGCTGTGAAAGGGACCAAACTAGAACCTGGAGGAAAAGGATATCAAATGCAGGTATCTCAACAAGAAGGAACTGGTCCAACTTCACTTTTCCTACACAGCACCCTAAAGGAGAAGAATCACCTCAAGAACCACCTTTCATGTTATGAGGAGAGATGGCTCTTCAGTAGCACAAAAGCAGAGAAGCAGGTAGATGTCCACTATATCCCAAAGTTTGCCTACTTTGGAGACAGGTGTAAAATGGGAGCTCAGATGGAGCAGAATAGCTTTGAAGTTACAAATAAAAGCAGAACAACCCTTTTATGTCTTTCCATACCATCTCCGTTCCTTCCCCCAGCCTAGCATCTTGTGGTAGCACACAGCCAACCTTCGCTGATCTCAAAAAGGTAAGCAGCATCAGAGCTGGTTGGTACTTAATAAACAGCTCTAAGCTTGACTGGCAAGACAAGACAAAAAAAAAAAATCTCAGAAGAAAGGAAGCCAGCTCTGTACTGTGGCCACATTCTGGACATCACCAGAAGCTGAGCTCCACTCACAGGCGGCTTTATGTTAGGGACAAAACAGCTTGCTAAGCTTCTTAGGATAGGAAACCTTTTTCAGGCTAAGAGACATCTTTGCCCTTAGAATGGGATGCCAGGAAGCAGGACATATTTCAAAAAGTGGATGGGGCCAGGGGTAAAACTGTACTGGATCTAATTTAAGTGTCCTTCAAATTCAGTTGACAAAATACAATGAATATAACTACTCCTGAAATTACTATTGATTCCCCCTGAATCAGTAAATGAGAGTTCGACTGCAGTTTTTGAAGGCTGTATCCAAAGCTCTGGCAAACTGCAGTAAATCCCAACCTATCTTAATCCTGGCTTAATCCTGGCTTCTAACCCAGTCCTTTTCACGGCCAGAGTGTGGCTGATTATACTTCCACAAACATTTCAGTGAAAAAGCTGCATCATATAAGGCTGAGTTCTGCTACGTTTTGGCACAGGAAAACCACAGGAAATGAGACTGCAGGGAAACTGGGCTTCCCTCATTTATCTGTGGACATTCATGGAGGATCCAGAAAGGGGTGTGAGTTTTCAGGGATAAGAGAAAACTACTAGAGATGTTTTGGGGGGTTTCCAGGGTCAACCCAACCCCTTTGGGAGCTGAGGTTTCAGCTGGGGAGGTATCCTGGAGGAAGAGAGTTATGACCAAACATTTTTGAAGGCTGAGGAAAGAGAGCATCTTGCCAGCTGGACAATATTCCTTACTATCCAAGGAACATAAAACTAGAGTGTCTTCTGATCTCTCTTCGCCATCTGGAGTATAGTTGAAGGAATAAAAATGGAGGAAGCACAGAAGCAAAGAACAATTCTGCATAAAAATCAAAGCAATACAAAACCCCAGGCTAACCTGGATTATCTTAAGGTATTATCCTTACCCTTCTCTAAGCTCAAGGCACAAACAACCCATATTGGAAGGGGAATTTTGATGTTGTTTTGTGTTAATTTGGGGGTTTTGGATTGTGGCCAGAATTCTTTCCTCCCTTCAGAATGCAGATCCTTCCCTTGTTTACAGAGAGGAGAAAGGCAAAAGCAGAACTGCATCCAGAAAGTTTCCCCAGGCTAAGTTGGGGGTTGTAAGCATAGAAGAGTGAAGACTGCCGGAGCAGTAAGCACAGGGCTGAAGATATGTCCTAATTCAGAATGACAGGGACCCCAAAGGCACCTGCCAACAGCAGCCCTTGGTTAGTAATGGAAGAGCAGTAAGGGGCATATGGAAAGGGAGGCAGACAGTAACTTGGCCAAACTTCTCTTTCAGCTACATGATAGATTCCCAGGATATTGTCACAGATCAAAGGCACAGGAAGAGGCACAGCACTGCAAATTCATCTCACTGCTACTCTGCAGCCTTGTGATAGCCTCTGCATACAAGGTGTTTTTGTGGCAGTGCAAGATTCTAATGGACACCCCACAACCACTCTTTTCTTCACCCCCAAACTGTTTCCACCAGTTTTACACAGATGAAGCAGGGGTGATGCAGGATAAAATCAAGTGGAATGACAAAAAGCAAAGTGATAGGTAAACACGCCTATGCCTTCATGGGTTTCCCACATAGGAAAATTTGCCACCAGTTTCCAACCACAGTGGTCAGGAGGGGCTCTGAGGACTGCAAAGAACAGATCTGGGGGTGCAAGTTGCCCATCCCTGTTCTAGATGAGGCACATTCCTACCCAGGAAAAAGAGATGGAAGATTTGGCAGAGCAATGGCTTTCAGGGTTCTTAACATATCTTCCTCCAAATCTGGAAGAAACACCAGAGGCTTCATTTCATCTTTAAACCTGAACCCCTTAACTCTAACCCTCCTAAGATGGAGGAGAGCCATTCATGGTGGTCTGTACCCATTTCCCCTGCCAGCCCTATAAAGTAGCCCAGATCAAGAACCCAATATACTTTAGGTCTACAACTACTTTTATTGTAATAGCTATAGGAGCAGAGTCTTGCAAGTCTGAACGTGCTCCCCTCCCCGCACTTTATCTTCGTATGAATTAGGAGGAGCTTGTCTGGGAAGTTCTGTCAAATTCGTTTCTTGGAATGGACTCTGGCCCTGCTTGAAGTAGGGGCTCTTCCTCCCGTCCTCCAAGACCATGTTCTATGCCCCCTACATTCCTCCAAACCAGTGGTGTGCTCCATCCACCCACCCCACTACGCCAGAGGAGAGGCTCACCAGAATGGGATTTCACGTCAGTTCACTTGTTCCATGTTTCTTGCTGGAGGAGAACAGGGGTCTATGGAAAAATCAAAGGAGGATAATTACTTAGAAACTGATGCGAAAGGATATGGCCCTATTTTGCTGCACTTGCCCGAATCCCCCAAGCTAAAATACATGGATAAAGGTCTGTTTTACCAGCTATATTAGCAGAGTAGTAGTTGCGTCTATCAATTTGGTTTATGGAATTTTATTTTAAAAATAGACTGGAAAATCCATGTTTCCATTTGTCAAAGCTCCCCCAACAGACTTTTTATACACAAATTCCCCCACTGTATGTAGCCTTTTAACGCATATTCCACAAGAAACCTTTTTTTAAAATGCTATTTTCCTCTGTGATTTGGTTTTGTTTTATAAACTTCCCAATTGCTTCTTAATCCTTTGTGAAGTTTTATTTCTCCTTCTCTCCCTATTGCCTTCTAAGTTAAGGGTTGGCTGCGAAAATGCCCTGAATAAACAAACAGATCTTTGGGCCCGTGGATATATTTGGAATTACTTTTACAAAATATCTGCCACAGATAGCCTTGCCCTTGTATTAAATGGCAGCAAAGGTCAAATGGTTGATCATTTGTGCAAACTAGGGTTTGCATTCATTTATTCATGATGTAAAAAACTTGCCCCATTGCCTAAGTACCAGGCAGAGCTTGAGTTTAAATGCCAAAGTATAGAAAGTGTCTTTTGAACCCACTATTGTGTCCAAAATTTCCTTTTTGAAAAAGTCAAATGGAAGAGGTTCAGAGAGAGAGAACCCACTTGTCCCCCCACCCCCCGCAAATGCTGAATTGGAATCTAAGCCAAACTAGAAGGGTGACTTCAGCTTCAAACACCAACTCACACAAGTATTAATTCACAAGCATGGAGAAGGCAAAATTATGATTCTCAGAGGCGCACCAAATGAATAAATCAGTGAAACTGATGAAACGCCCACAGAGCACAGGTGAAATCCCCTCCCTCGCTCTCTGCTATCCTTCTAGTCCTGGAGGCGGGGAATGCCTATGGGGGAGCAGGGGGTACACACTTAAGAGGTGACAGGGAGAGAGCTGAGGGCTACAATGGGCAGAACAATGATGCAAAATGGGTCAGACCATATAATGGACAAAGGCAGGCTTAATTTCTGCCAGGAATGGGTGGGTGACATGGGCCTAGGACCAGATCACTCCAGTGTAATTGAACATCAATCCCAGGGGGTTTCTTCTTTTTTTGAGGAACTCTGTGGGATGAAATGTTATACTATTGGAAACTGATGAAACAGGAACTTGACCAAGCATTTAAGAGCCCCTTTTAGGGGTTATATTATGCAATCAGAGCAGTGAAGCAGTTATTCCTCTGTCTTATCGCATCCACTGAGTTCACCATGGCCCTTTTCCAGGTGATCTGTTCCTTGCTGGGGAAGGATGGGCCTCAGGACCATTTTTTGGACTGCTGTGAAGAATATTCTAGGCATCTAGCAGATAAAGTTGCTCAGATTTGCTTGGGGTTGGACTCTGAGCTGGTCTGATCAAGGTGACAGAGACCTGGTCTTGCTTGGTTAGTTGGGAAGAGTTTGATCCTGCAACTCCTGAGGGAATAGACAGGATCCTTGGCACTGTTAACTGAGTCACCTGTTAGTCAGATCTTTGTCCCTCCTGGCTGACGAAGGCCACCTGGGAGGTGACATGGAGCTGGGTCCATGAGCTGGTATTGGCCTCTTTGAGGGATAGGGTGATTCCACCAGCCTTCAAGGAGGTGGTGTTGCACCCTGTCCTCAAGAAGCCATTGGTGGACCCAACAGTCCTGGACAATTTTTGTTGTCAATCTCCCCTTCCAAGAGAATGTTACTGAGAGGGCGGTGGGTAGCAGCAGCAGAGGGCAAGATCTAAAACCTTGGTTCTTTCCCAAGGCCTTGGATTAGGGTGCTTGCATGCCCATTTAGGCTGCAGATGATAGAGTGCTTTGTTCTTTCAGGGCAACCGTTGATCTTTTTATATAACATTGCTCTTTTCTGTATTCTTCTAATCCAGCCTTTCTCAACCTTTTCACCCTGGAGGAACCCTTGAAATATTTTTCAGGCCTCGGGAACCCCCGCACATTCAGGCTCAAATAGAGGCCTCAAATTACAAAATCATTATATTCGTTTCATGGGTAGGCCTGGATATATGCACCAACAGAGTTCTCAAACTGAAAATAAACAAGGAAACTTACCTCTTTAATGTGAAGTTGCCCAAATTTGAAATAATTTTTTAAATAAATCGTGATCTCCCAGGGAACCCCTAGTGATCTCTTGCGGAACCCAAGGGTGCCGCGGAACCCTGGTTGGGAAACCCTGGTCTAATCTGTGAAGCCACCCAGGATCATTTTGGGGTTGTCAGTCTAGAAATCTGATAAACGAACAAATCAATAAATAAACGCTGCCAAAAAGTCTGGTCTGAGTTTACTGCATCCTGAAAACAGTGCTCCAATTACTGGACTTCGGAGGAAAAAAATAAGTACAATGAAAAAGGCACTTATTTGCAATTGCTTTTCTCATGCTTCCTTCAATCATTTTGAGAATCAGTTGCTCAAAATTGCTCCCCACTTGGGGCATCAGGCTCCCAGCTCACATGGCAGTGCCAAACCCCTTGCTCTGGCCTATCAAGCATGCCTCGCCATCCTGCCCAGTGCTGACTGCACAGTTGTCAGCCCAAATCACTGTCTGCTGACGGCGAGTCTGTGAAATTATTTTCCATGGTGGGTGCCTTAATACAATAGAAGCAAAGAATGATGAACTGAATTGAAATACCCCATCTCAAGGGCACAGGCTGCCCTTCACAGCAGCTCCAAAGGCAAGAGGGAGGGGGAAAAGAGGGGGCCTTAAAAAAAAGCTGGAAATAGCCAAACTCCCATTGATCCTTAACCCTTCACTGGGCAGCACCAGGAGAGGCATGTAAATGGAAGACTGTGTGCCTGCTCTGACGCGATGCTCCTCCACAGAGATCTGGTTGCAAAATCTGTAATTACAGAGATATCAATTTCTACATACACCTCCTTGGCTTCAATGGACATGTCACAACATCAGTTTTGGCCATCATTCCATTTCTCCCCCAGATTTCTTAAAAAAAAAAAAGTCATGGAGAAAGTCTGAAAAAAATTGAAACTGGCCATTGCACTTTGGCACCATTTCCCCAACTGCAGAAATACCAGGAAGCCAAAGGGGAAAAAAAACAAAAAGCAGGTGTGTACCCACAGAGGTTTCAAAGAGGTTCTGTCAACTAAAAAGGAATAAAATCAACAGCACTGGAGAGGATGGGAGGGGAGAAGAATTACTGTCTGCTAACCAGCTGGTGACATACAGATTATCTGATGGGAATATAAGTATTGCTCAATCACCAAGTTGCAACTTGGCAGCCATGGAGCTTCTCTGTGGCCACAAATGGCCACACAGCAGATGGACATTTCCAGGGTATGTGTACCGAGGAATAGCATCAAGTGGTAAGGAAGGAAGTCTGGGACTCTCGGAATCAAAACCACCAAAATAATGTTCAGCCAGTAGCAGTGGAACTTAAGACAGGAGGAAGCAAGACACGATCAGTAAAAAAACCCACATATGAGGGGCCTTTTGTTTAGACTAGCTACAAAACAAAAAGGAGAATAAACAAAAACAACAGCTAGATATCAAAATACTGCACAACAATGGGAAGAATAATGGACTAAGTTGGTAAGATTCACATCGTTAACTAACCTAAAGGAAAATCGGTATAAAAGTTTTATAGATGGTATACTACTCCATCAGTAATATCTAAGATAGATAAATCATACAGCAATAGATGTTGGCCAAGAAGCAGAAGGAATGTTTTATTGCATGTGGTGGACATGTAAAAAACGCAAAAATATTTGAAAGACATACAACGCAGAAAATTTTGGAATTTAAATTCAAAATGAAACGTTTTTTTAAAATCAGGAATAATCTCAGAAAGCAACAACAACAACAAGAAACATTGTAATTTAATGAGATACATGCTTACAGCAGCCAGAATAAATTTTGCCCAACATGAGAAGAAAGATACAATTCCAACCATAACTGATTGGGAACTCAAACTCAGAGAATATGCAGCAATGGCGAAACTAACAGAATGTATACACAACAGAAGTCTGACACAACACGACAGTCATGAACTCCCCTTGTGGAACGTAAGTCCTGAGCACTGAGCTCAGAAATTATCAGTCTGAGCAATGAGCTCTCTTAAGGGGACATTTCTCTTCTGAGCTCAGACCATTTCTGTCTAAAATTCCATGGGCAGTCCAACCTCAGACAGTAAGCTGAAGACAGAGAAGAGGATGGCAAAGAATAACAGAGAGAGGAGGAGAAGGAGCTGGTCCATCTTCCTGATTAAGGCTCCCCGATTCGTAATCTGTTGAGCATACGCCATTTTTAACTGTCACTGAGACTGAATATGGCCTTAGAAACATGGAATGAGGGGAAGAAAGTTGGTCCTCTCTATTCCACCCTGCTGAAAAGGCATCTCCTGTCTATCCAGCAGCCAATGAGGGAAATCACTAATTTCCCAACACAGCAAGCCAAGCGGAAACAGAGTCTCCCCACCCGTTTTTGTTTTTCATATATATTTTCTGGACTCAGATCATGTGGAAACTACTCTGGCCCAAATCCAGTCAGATGGTCCAGAACTAACCCTTATGGTTTCTTCTGCATGTTGTCTTCTCTTTCATATTTCAGCTTACATTGTTTCCTACTCCAGTATTCTAACTATGGCATCATACTGTATCTCTCACCCAATTCACCACAAAAATGCAGGACCCACCACAGCACCTTCCTCTATGGAGGAGAAGCAGACCAGAGGCCATCGAACCAGGTAGGCCAGCATAACTCTCTTAACCACAACTGCTCAAGAGACAATGTTGTGAGAGAGTTACAGTGTATAGGATCTGCTGTGCATTTTTCTCAAGCATTTGCCTAATTAGTGCTGAGTGAAGCTTTGATTTGATCCAGCAAGTTTCTCTTTTCTTCTTCGAGTCCAGGTAGGAGAGGGGTGAAAATCTGGAGAATGATTCCTGTGTGCTGATCGTTAAGAAAAAAGAAAGCATCCTCAAAACTCTTTCCACAGACTTCTATGTAAGAAGAAAACAAAGGCAGATGCCAGAAAAAATATTAAGGGTAAGCCACCATATTGGCAATCTAGGCGTGGGTTCACATACATCAGCCATAAAGTGTATTGTCTGATTTTAGCTTAGCATCTTCTATGAACTCAGTCACTGTTATTTATTTAATGAACCGTGATTATGCATACCAGGGCTCAGAGCAGTAGGTGAACCCTGTTTTGGAATCTGCTTTGATACTAGGTCTGCAACAACCCACTTGCACAGCTAAAGTCATGGCCCTCTGATTCTTCTGCTTTGACTCAGGCAACCTCTCACTTCCCAGCAGCCCCCAGCTGCAACTGACCAACAATGACACTTCTCAGAAGAAGAGAGGGAGGCGATAGGATGTGGGCCTACAGAACTGAAGTGATTGTGTGGGGGTGTACACAGACCATTTCTCTAAAATGCTTCCTGCTTGGTGTTGGGGAATGCTTTGGCTGATTATATAACCACAGCTGGGGTTGCATGATACATGCTAAGTCAATCATTTCCATGGGCCTGCATTGAACCATTAACTAGTCATTTGGGTTAAGTTTATTTCATGCACTAGGCTAAGGTATAATCAGCTGGTTTGTGGCTTAGTGCATGGTGCAAACATGGCTCACATATTTTCATACAAGTAAACTGAGATTCTGAATTTAGATGCTATAGATGACAGGTAGAAAACTGAAACCTTCCAGAGGTTGCATACAAGTCCTAGCATTCCATAACATTGGCCATGCTGGTTGGGGCTGCTGGGAATTGTAGTTCAGCAGCTTCTTGAGACTCAAGATCCTCCCATCTATGAATTAACTACAACTGAATTTAATAGGATTTATTTCAAAATAAAATACGCATAACAAAGTCCATGCAAGGACTGTGGCCAATGGTTTATTTTAATCATGATTTGTTGTCTAAGCCATAAGAGACTGGGTTTAGACACTGCATTAAATCATAAAGCATGAGTTACGAACCACCAAAGGCTGTGGCTACAGATTATGCAAACCTCAAAGTAAAGAACTGTATTATAACTTCGTGATGTGCAACCATAGCCAGTTGCAATGGTCTGTTCAGAGCCTGATAAAGATTGAGGAGACAGTTCCAAAAACAACCTCATGTACTTTTTTCAACCAAAGTCAAGTAGCTACATTTACATAAATCCAAGATACGAATAGAGAAAAAAAAATCAAACAGAAAAAGTATAGAAAAGACCAAGGAGATCTACTGCAATGTGAATAAAGATACAGGAACTATACATACAAAAATTTGCCGTGTATAGAAAGTATACCAGATTATATTATCAATTTTTTAAAAAAAATAAACATAATAAAAATGTACATTTTTTCAGTTATCTAGGAAAAGACCTGCCAGCTCTCTCATTCACAATAAACCTGTTAGGAAAAGACCACCCTAACAAACTGAAAGCTAAACTGGGCTCTAAAGTGAAAGAAATCCAGTTGCCGAGATCCCTGTAACCTTGTCCCATTTACCAAGACTCTAACTGTGCTTTTAAAGTCATGGTTTTAAAATTCTGGCTTAGCAAACACATAAATTCAGCCAGTGTATGGCAATTTCCTAGATTTGGAAAGAAAAAAGCAGATAGCCAGTAAAATTTGGGCACTTTATAAATGATAGTGATGATGATGATGATGAGCATTGTTATTTGTTATTACCATACCAGTTCTTAAGAGGGAGTAGTGAATAACTATTTGAAAGATTCAGGAACTCTGCTCAGGGTAGAATAGCAACCTCTTTGCTCCCTGAGGTGGAGTGACCCAGCCCTGACAGTCAAGAGCTCAGCGGAACTCCAAAATGCCTCTCAGACGGGGCGCCCAGGACGTACTCCCCTGCCAAGGTCTGCCATGAATACAAAAATAGGAACCAAGCTGGATGGGAGATACAACAGCTACTGGTTAGCTGGCTAAAGGTAAAGGTAAAGGTTTCCCTTGACGTAAAGTCCAGCCGTGTCCGACTCTAGGGGGCGGTGCTCATCTCCGTTTCTAAGCCTTGGAGCCGGCGTTGTCATAGACACTTCCGGGTCATGTGGCCAGCATGACTCACGGAACGCCGTTACCTTCCCGCCGAAGCGGTACCAATTAATCTACTCACATTTGCATGTTTTCGAACTGCTTGGTGTGCAGGAGCTGGGACGAGCAACGGGAGCTCACCCCGCCGCGCGGTTTCGAACCGCCGACCTTCCGATCGACAGCTCAGCGGTTTAACCCGCAGCGCCACCGCGTCCCCTGGTTAGCTGGCTAATGCGCTGCAAATACCTTCGCTGTCTTCCTGCTACGCTGGGCAAAGTGGATTTATTTCTGTCAACCCATCACCAGCAGCTTCACAAAGAGTTAAGTCACTGATGGAGAGGTTTTCTGGTAGTCATATATGGGGGAGGTCAACATAAATTTCATTTGGGGCCAATCCCTCTCTCTCAGCCCTAGGAAGAAGGCAACGGCAAGCCACTTCAAAAAATATTACCACAAAAACTGTAGGGATTTGTCCAGGCAGTTGCCAGAAGTCAGTACTGCATTGAAGCCACCTATTTCTTAGAAAATGCGGAGACCGGAGAAATTCAGTATTTGCCAAAATGTACATGGCCAAAATTAGGTGAAACAGATTTAGATTCTGTCCTTCCAGAAGGAAGGCTATAACCAGCAAACAAATTTTCTAGCATAATAATAGAATTTATTTCAAATCATAATAACCTGGATCATGCACTATGCTAAGTCCCGGTTTGTTTAATCACTGTTTATTAAATAAACCCTAATTGGCTGCATTCATACAATATGGACAAACAAAAATCAACGTAGTTTACAACCCACACTGGCTTAGTTCATACACTGCTCTAAAGCAAAGCCAAACCACAATGTAAGTTAGCATGATACGGGAAGCAAACCAATGAGGGTTGTAAATGAATGATTTTCTTATTTATTTGACCTGCCTTTTGGATTGTTTTACATTTTGTATTTATCTGGAATACAAAGACTTTTTAAAAAGAAACATTATTAAAAGATAATGATAAAGATACAATAAAACAAAATAATGTAGCAACATATGACTAAAAACCTTGACAGGAAGGAAAGGAAAAGGGAACAAAAACACAGCCAACCATGGCTAATTCAGTTGGTTGTCTTCCATTCCACTGACATGTTTGTCCTTTAGTTGGGAGGCCACCAGGAAATCAACAGGCTAAACTGGGAGGTTGAAAGCACCTTCCTTGAAAGAAATCAGTGGCAAGTGGGATGTGTCAATGAAGTCAACAGAAACCAAGCTCAGCTCGGAAGAAACTGTACCCTGACTATTATTATCAATAGGACCTTTCTCAGTCAGGATCTTGACAGTCACAACTTCCATGAAGAAACAGTCTACTTGCAAGCAACATGACATATTGTAAAATGAGACTGCAGGAAAATGATGGTAGGTAGGATGGGGAGACAGATCCCAAACACGAAGGACTTCCACGGTGGGAAACCAGAACTCCTTGCATTAGTGGTACATCTAAAAGAGAAGGTCCTTCTCATCAGATTGTCTTTACCAGTGTATGCAGTTGCCTTTCAAGCAGCAAAACTCCCCGTTCTGGAGTTTTGGGATCTGGGCAGTCAGATCCCAAACACTGAGGACTTCCACAGTTGGTAACCCCAGCCTTAAAGTGGGGTTATTTTCTTCCTTAACCATTAAAAGCTCTGCAGAAGAGTTCAGTCTTCAAGCCTTTTGAAACATTGTCAGGGAGAAGGCCATTCAAATTTCAGGAGAGTTTTCCAAAACACAGGGGCATATACCGAGAAACAGCATGTTCTTGTTCAACCACTCCGGATCTCATTTGGGGGTAGAACTCTTAACAGCACGTCTTGGCTGAATATATCAGACAGGTTAGCTCTACCTGGAGCAGATACTAGATACTCAGGTGTCAAGCCATAGTGGCTTTTACAAGATTATGAGCAGCACCTTGTATCATAATTGGAAGCCTACTGATAGTCAATGCAGTACAGGTAGTCCTCGCTTAATGACCACAATTGGGACTGGAATTTCAGTTGCTAAGCAAAGCAGTCATTAAGTGAATCCAATGTGATTTTACAACCTTTATCGCGGTGGTCATTAAGCAAAATGATGTGGGCATTAAGCCAACCACGTGGTTGTTAAGCGAATCACGTGGTTCCCCATTGATTTTGCTTGCCAGAAGCTGGCTGGGAAAATGGCAATCACAAGACCACAGGACACTGCAATGGTCATGAATGCGAACTGGTTGCCAAGCACCCAAATCGTGATTATGTGACCACAGGGACGCTGTGACGGTCATAAGTGTGAGGACCGGTCATAAGTAGTTTTTTCCAGCACCATCGTTAAGTCTGAACCATCAGTAAGTCTGAACCATCACTAAACAAATGGTTGTTAAGCAAGGACTACCTGTATTTGCAAGTAAGCTGCTACATTTTGCACCAACTAAAGTTTTTTAGTAGTCTTCAAAGACAGCCCATGTAAAGTATATTTCAGAGGTCGATATGAGAGGCGATCAGGGCATGGGTGACCAGTGAATCATACTCCAACAAGGGCTGCAATTGGTGCACCAGCCAAAGCTGGTAAAGAATTCCATAGCCATGGCCTTCACAAGCCTACCTATTTTCTTACTCATCTACTTATTATCTACCTATAATCTGCTTATCCTATAATAAGTTTTGGGCCTTGATTCCTGGTGATTCCACAGACATGTCCATATAATTTTCTTGACAACGTTCTGGATGTTGTTTTGTCACCGCCTTCTCCTGTTTTTTTTCTTTTTGTCTTCTTCTTGCCTACAGCCCAGAATTCCTAGAAGCTCTCCCAAGTGCTAACCAAGCCTGAAATGTTTAGCTTCCAAGCACAGACACAGTGGCCAGGCCAGCAGTATCTTCTAGCTGCGTTAGCAGCAAGCCACAATGACACAAAAATGCTATCATGAACGTGGTGATGCCATGATGCGAATCCTACCCTGACCTACGAGCTTTCCAATATGAAATGCATGTATATTATCTGCAGAATTTCGGCATGATATCACGATGCACAGCTCATCACTGGGCTCCTCCTGAAGATGTTCGTAGGTCAGGTGCTGCCATCTCCTGAATAGGTATTAGCCTTTAAGATGCCATGAAGTGCTTTGTTCTTTTTAGATTCCTCGTTGACTTTTCTAGCCAATCTGTTGGTTGCTCATTTTTAACACACCATTTAAGTGATTTCTTTTTAAATTACGGTTTTATTTATGTCCTTTAACTATTTTATTTGCGACTACTTTGATTTGTATCTGGTGTTTTAAAAAACAAACCAACGAAACCTTGTCATTCTAGCCTGTTAGCTGCATCAGTTGCCATTGGCCAAAAACTGTGGTATCCGCTTGATGAAAGAAACCCACGTATTTCACATGCACCATCATCCCAGGACTCAACTTCCCTCCCTCCCCATTAGGGATCAGTCTGAGTCTTTAGATTCAGAACCAAATAGGATGACCAAGCTGAGTCTCAGCCTGCAACACAAGAACTTAGGACACTGGTGGTAAAGCCACCAGAGGAGACCCAGATGCAGGCTGAGTCAACTGATCCAGAGCTTGAGTTAGACAACACATTGCTGGCAACGCATTGCAAATTATGAAGTGCAGAACAAAGAACGCCAGGGTGTCTCCTTGAAAAAGAAGCCCGATTCAGCAAATTAGTCAAGCTGGCAGTCAGGGATGACTGCTTGACCAGCTCTTTGTAGCAAATAATGTTCCACCTCCTTTCCTGAAAACCCCACCCATGTGCTGTGTTGGGTTACCTGCTATAGACCAGTGTTTCTCAACCGTGGCAACTTTAAGAGGTGTGGACCTCAACTCCCAGAATACCCCAGCCAGCAGCTGAAGTCCACACCTCTTACAGTTGCCACGGTTGAGAAACATTGCTGTAGTTACCCTAGTTTTAAGTCCTCCCCAAACCTGTGATTTGTCTCTCTGGATTTGTTTGGAGAAGCAATCCCTTGTGCCTACATTTTCCATGCATTTACAGGAAGAAGTTTTAAGTCTGCAACGTGCTTTTGTGTAACTTCAGTTAAAGATTTATGACTGCAGCAAATACCTTGAGCTGGTAGCAGAAGCTGGCTGGTTGTGTCATTGGCAGCATAAAACACAGCCCAGCTTTTCCAAGATGCCTTCCTGTCTGCCAATCAGATGCTTTTCAAAAACACAAAGGATGCTTAGAAAGGGATTAGCAATATATCACAATGGAGCTAAACGATTGTTTCCCTCTCATCATTTCATCAGATCAGTCATTAATAGTTGTGCCCTGCTCTCAAGATGGATCCCTTACAGGTCTCTTAGATTATTTTTGTCTTGGTACTAACTAGATAGCCCCTGCTTCCTTTCAGTAATGTCAGAGTATTATGGCATAACGTACAGTGGTAATAGCACATGTAGTCTCATGGTCTATGAGAAAAAGTTCACAGCAGTCAAGCTTCAAACAGTGGTTTGCGGGAAACTATTTTCTCAAGGCGTGATGGCCACAGCCGTCCCTTTTGAACAGGCTCTCCCCCTCACAGGGAACAGCCACACAAAATTACAAAAAAAAGAAAAGAAACTTATCAGGCCTGAGAGACTAAATCCATTTTAAAAATTATTAGTCACAAACTCTGTTTAGTCTCAGGTTTCTCATGGTTTCTAGATGGAATGGCAAGCTTTTCCCATATTTTCCATATTTACACCACGGAAACTACATAGACATGATAAAGGGCATCAGGAAGTTCTACTTGAAGGAGATTCTACCTATGTTTGTCAAGCTTGGAGGCTGCAATGACTGCCTGTCAGGGATAACTAGGTTTGATGTCTGTTTACTGCCTCCTGACTCACAGGTAGCATGTCCTAAATACCAGGCAGCTGCTGAGGAATAACAGTGGAAGATGGCAATTACTCTGCAGTCCATTTTGAAAGTTCCCTGAACACCTCTGATTGGCCTCTGTGTGAAACAGAATGCTGTCCTAGTTAAGCCTTAGGTCCAATCTTGCCTCTAGGCCTGTGTTTCTCAACCATGGCATCTTTAAGATGTGTGGACTTCAACTCCCAGAATTCCCCAGCCAGCATGCTGAAGTAGATGAATTTGGTAGAATATTTACTAAAGATGAGAACATGGACAAAGAAATATTAAGATGTGCAAATGCTGATAATGGACAGTGTATGGTCTCTTGCAATGAATGAATATTTATTGAAAGAAGTGAAAATGTATATAAGAGCATTATGTGAAAGTGAGAGCGGGGTATAGAAGAAACACCGAAGTAACTTAGATGTGGTGGGAAAGAGCTACTTATCACAGGCATGTGGTAAAACAAAAACAGGATAAAAAATGAATGGATGCTGACTGCATGCAAAAGTTAAGTGACTAGTTTGAAAGAAATACACTGAGGTGGTATGGCCATATCAGGTAAACAAATGAGGATCAAATTGCAAAACAAAACGAAGAGTGAAGTCAAGAAGAGAAAGAGAAAATGGTGCCAGAGTTGATAAGATCTTCAAAGAGATTTTATCAAAACATTTAAAGAACAAAGACAATGTGTGAAGTATTGTACAGAGGTGGTAGGAACAAGGATGGTTTGCAAGAAAAAAAAAAGTTTGGTAAATGGTGCTGGCCCAAACTAGATTTCACTGTATTCTATCTTTGTTTTTTCAACATAACTTAATTTCTTTGGATTACTTTTTTTTACTTTTCTCTACTTTGCATAACGTTATTTAGCCAGGAAAAGAATAGCATGATGGGTATGGATGTACATATGAGGAGAAATAATGGGGAAAAATGGTTGCAGACATTAAAACACCAACACAGCAAAATTGTATGGCGATCCTTTTTATTCCAGCCCAAGGTAAGTGGATCTAGGATGGTCAAATTGAGTTAATATTCAGGCCCCTCCATACTTCACTAAGAATCCTCTACGGTTGAACAAAAAAAATATGAGAACAAATTCTCAGGACAGATGAGCTGAATTTAGTGGCATCAAGTTTTAAACTGTTGCATTGCCCCGGGTTTCTAGATGACAGTTTATTGTTGGGTCCTCAGAAAGAAAAAGCTTAGAGGCTCTGGCAGAGATGCAGCATGCTGGATGTTTGAAATCTATTGCTCCTGGGCAGCATCTTCACAAAGTAGTAGTTGTTGTTTTTTCTCTCTAAGCTATTTGCATGTACGGATGTTTTAAGGCAAGATCGGAAATGGAAAAGTGCCATATTGCATTTCATTCAAAGCAGATTTTATAGATCTAATGGGGAAAAGAAACGAGATCTCATGCATCACATAAAAAGAATGTAAAGCTAGCAGGCAAGAGCCTGTCTGCAAAGAACATGGTCTTCTTAAAATTAGCAAGGCAGCGGCGGTATGTTATGGAGTGGTCTCTGGGCTCCTCCAGCAGCCAAAGTTCCTGGCAAGAAGACCACCGCCTACCCACAGAGGCAGATGGTCTCTCAGAGGGCTGGCTAAGCAGATAATGCTAGGATTTGGCAGGTCTTGCCAAGTGGGAGAACCAGCACTAAGAGAAAAAGGCGGACCTTCTGCCCAGAAAAGTCAGGGGAATTCTGGAATTCCAAAAGCTTAGAATTGCACAGATGATGATGATGATGATGACTTGCATGCCACTGTAATGATATGCAGGAATGATCCTGGGAGATGGGGAAGAGCCACAGCCAGGGACAAGGAGCAGCTTAGCCCACAGAAGGAATAGGAGTGTGGCAAATGTCTCAGAAGGGACTCTCTGTAGTTTCTTGAGCTATACAGGCAATGGGGGAGAAATGTACTTTCAGACTTGCAAAATTCTGTTAACGTAACCTTACAATAAAGTAGAATTAGTTCATCTGGGCATGCTTTCTGTCTGGGCTATCTCACAAGGCTGACATCAATCTTGCAATCTTCCCCGTCTCCCAAGGTCATTCCCATTACAGTTGCCCAACTCTCAATGACTCTGGATGCTCACAACAATCAAACAAATAAATAAATTATAATCAAATCAACAAAGCATAAAAGAGAAATATAAAAGATGGCAAGCATGATGAAGTGAGAGGTCTTACTCTTCCTTGCCATAGGCCTGGGTGAAGAGCCAGGTCTTCACGGCTTTACTAAACAACAGCAGAGTGGAGGCCATCCAAACCTATCAAGGGGCTTATTAAGTCCCTTGTCTACAGCAGTGGTTTCAGACTAGATGGCAAAATGAACATCTGCTCATTTTTTCTGCTGTTCTCCTCCTGCGGTACCCTTCATTTCAGAGATGGTGGCCATTATAATGTCCAACAGGACAAAGTTCAGCATTCTAGCACCATGCAGTAGCTCAGCTCCAACTCCAGGTGCCATCACTGCCTGCCCAAGATGGCAAGGGAGGGTGGAGGTGGAGGCAGCAAGTAGAAGCAAGGTGAGATGGATTTTGCCCACCACAGGAGGTAGCACTGGTTTAGCCAGCCCTGTGTGAGCCCAAGGACAAATTAGTAATCAAAGGACTGGTTGGGGACACATGGGGAAAATCCAGATTCAATCACAAGCATCCAGAACAAGCCTTGATGACTTCACATTCACCATGTATATAAGTCACTGTGTGAATTATATAGTTTGCATCATTTCTGTGGAGACATCGTGATACTCATTATATCACTTGCTTCCCTTGCTCCCCCACAGAGGCCCATGGATTCAGTCCTTCCTCCCTCATGAAATCCAAGTAGTTGCCTGATAGGTTAAGCCATCATGGTTTGCTGTCAACAAATGATTTATAGCAGGGCCATGATGTTCCTTGTGGCCAGGAGGTACATTTGAGGGAGACATCAGAAGGCTGCCATAATGAGAAGACAGCTGTAAAGGTGTTGGCTGGTGATACCATGTCACTGGAGAAGATGGAGGCAATTTTTTGGCAAGTTTGGGATTAGTATGATTGGGTCAGGTGAAAAGTATCCAATTTGCCCCCTAAGCACAAAGCAGGAAAATGGATCCAAAATCGTGGGGATTTTTTTTGAGGTGCAATGGGTGCCTTAATCATCTGCAGTACTTAAGACATCTGTTTTGCTTCTTAAACCATCCAGATTGAGGAAAACAGGTTGGCCCAACCTGTTCTGAGAGCCACAAAGAGGCACATGTGCCAAGAAGGGATGCATTGGTATGAGAAGACATCCAGCTCCTATCTTGGCAGAGGACAACCAACTGCTTTAAGTGGTTTCATTCTACCATGCCATCCAGATTGCCATCTAGCCACATCACATGTTTGGGGAAGCTTCTGTGAGCTCAAGCTAGGAAGCCTAATGTGGCACAGAAGTTATGGGTTTATGGCTTAGTGTGATCCATGAAGCCAGCCAATGGTAGCTTATTCAACAAACTAACCATGGTTAGTTCACACATGACCTCAGCCAATGTCTTGGAGAGCCCCCCAAATATAGACATTTTTCAAATGTTGGGCTCTTGGCAAAAAGCAGCTGTCATGGGGTTACGCTGTTCTCCTAATATCAAACTGCCGTGCCCCTAAAGAAGTTCTGCATTTTCTTCCTTCTTCCCCACCCTTGCTGTGTTAGCTCTTGTTCCATGTGAGTGACTGGTAGGAGGTAGTGAAACACAAATGGTGGTAACATCAGCATATAATTCTGGAGCAGGAGGTGAATCTACACCAGGGGAGTGCAGCTGTTCCAGACCAAAGGCTGCTGGCCATACCTGGCTTCAGAGTGGTATGCCATAGGCCATATTTCAAAAAGCAATGTGTGGGGTTAGGAGAGAAATTACCTTTGATATCATTTCACTTCACATTTAACAATAGCAAAGAGTAAATAGAATGGCTCAGTAGCCAGGTATTAAATCACATTAAAAATTACAATTGCAATCTTGGGCCACATATTATGTGCTTCTCAACACTGAACTAATACTACATGGAGGAGCAGCGGGTATTTTGGAATCAACCTCCTAGCCAATAAGAACATTGAATCCCATGGGGTGAATGAGATGAGATTTGCAGCCCCGATGCATCTGGTGGGCCCAGGTGTAGAAGCTGGCCTAACTGGATCTAACGTATGGAATATATGAACAAAGTGTTTAGAATTTTAAATAGCAGTTACTTGGGATATCACCTGAACTAAGGGTGTAATGCTAAAGAGGGATGACCCTCCTTAAAAATGGTTAAATTAACAATCTTTCTTTCTTCCAAGGAGTGCAAAGTTGCATGTGTTTTTCTCCCAAATGGTATGCTTAGCCCACATTGCAATTTTACAACAATCCCCTGGAACAGGCTGGGTCAATTCTTTTTTCAGTTCAAGTTCAGCCAGCTGCTGCATCCACACTACATACTGAACCATACATCTGCAAACTGCGCTTGAACGGTGCGTCTAACCTGTGCAGCAGATTTATGACTCCATCAGTTAGACGAACCCAGAAAATTAGATTTATCAAGTAAGCCACAATTAAATTAACCATGGGCAAGTGTGATGTGTGAACACTACTAGTAGGCTTGGTGGCTGAGGAGACCCAATTGCAATCCCTCCTCATAAATCAACTATATTTTCTACTGGGAAAAATGTCCACTAACTGGAAATCTCCACTTTTACCCCAGGAAATAAGCCATCAAAGAAAAAATAATAGCAGGCCCACAGCAAAGATTTATTTGAGAGTATGAATTCCCTGACTGAACTCAGAGATTATTTGAGTCCAGTTTACAGCTTTTAAGTCACCCTGGGAGATAAAGGTATTATGGAGGTGGTAGTGGAAAAATTAGAACAAGACCTAAAATACATTGGAGAAGAGACACACATACCCTTTAAAGTAATCCATAATAAAGGATTCTCCACTCATAATTCCAGCACCCTTTTGAAAAATTGATATGCCCTCCCCCAAGCGTGAAAACACACAATTTATATGGAATTCACATTTGCACTGAATCTTAGAACTTGCATTGCATGGAGGGGAGAGAGATGCATTTGCAAAGCGTCCCTGAAAACGGAAGGACAAGCAGCAGCAAGGTCTTTAGAGCAAAAGAGGGTCTGACTAAGGCGCAAGGCAGAGAGGAAGTGTGCAGGAGAGTAAAGGGCGTTTGCTGGAGGGAAACAGGATGGAGACAGGAAGCCACCAGATTCCGGTCCATTTCACTGCAGCTACAAGGAGGAAGCGGAGCAAGATGCAGGGGTGGGGCTGGGGGAGGACAGGGATGAGGTTGAAAACAGCCCAGCATCCTGAGAGAGAATATTCAGCAGCTGGTAGTTGAAGTCATTTTGAGGACCAGAGGAAATTGGAAGAGAGAAGTGCCTTCTGGGAAATCTCATTTCACCAGCTCTCTGACTGGGAGAACCTGTGAGCCAGTGTAAACTAGGAGGGTTTCCATCACAGGATGGGGAGAGAAGCTTTGGGATCTGGCCACACACTGGTGGAGATAAAAATGCCTTTTGCACTTCTGAGGTTATGTCTAGAAATGGTCAACACATAAGAAAAATGAAACTGTGCAAGCTATGCATGGTGAGATCAGGGCTAGTCCAAAGCTGCATCAAACAAAACCTTATCTCTATACCACCAGCATCTCAAGCCAAGCTCCAGAGAACGCAAAACCATAGGAGTTATTTGAGGACAACAGAGAGAACATCCACCAGCACTTCACCCCTTCCCTGGCAGTAAAAAATATGGAAAAATATGGGGAGACGTGGAAGTTTGGAAATCAAAGCTGGAAATTGTATACCAAGCCATTCAAACACAATTGTTGGTCTTCTCTTATCAACATTAAAGCAAGGACACCAGATTCCTTCCATGAGTTTTTCTCCAAAATTCTTATCTCATTCACTTATCAGACTAAGAACTAGAGGGGAGAAAAATTCTCTGCATTCACATTTGGTCATCACCTGCCTCTGTCCTAACAGTGGCAACACTCAGAACAGGATTTGTGTCAATCACCTTCTTAAACAACAGGCTAATGCAAGCAAGAAGGGGAAAGTCTGGGATGTGCAATCGCTTCCAAAACACTATGGTTTGGTTTGCAGACTGTTTGCTCTTGACTTAGCCTGCTGTGTGATTCTAGCTATTATCATTGGTAAACCATGGTTTGTGGCTTACAATAATCAGCCAGCCATCCTTACATGAACCATGGCTTGAGATGAGGGGTGATCCCAGTATGCAGGCTTATATGAGCTTTGATTGTCTTCATTGTAACTTTTGGATGATGCCTACCACACTAACAATGATGTAGTACTGTTTCTTCCAACAGTGGAAACCTGACCTTGGAAAGAAAGTCTTCCTTTTTGGATTTTAGAATTTCACCAGTAACCTTTAGCTAAACATTTGCACATCAGGATGTTCAAGGGAGGAGACACCACACAAGAGTTCTCCCTTTCAAAACAGCAGGGTGAGTCAGGAAAAGCATTAAAGAGGAAGCCTCTTGCTCAAGGCCGTGGAATGAATCAACGGATGAGGGCAGGCAGCCATCCACTCCATCTCTAGAAAGTGTGGCTTTCTTTCAGGCTTTCCTGAGCATGAGCACAGGACTAGAACATGCATCCAAGAGTAGCTGTAGCATGCAGTCAGGGCTAGCCTCGTCATTAGACCTTTCCCAGAGGTAGAGTTCAAGTCTCATCCACCCCTCCTTTGATTAGCACAGTGTTTTTCTAAACTTGGCATCTTTAAGATGTGTGGACTTCAACTCCCAGAATTCCCCAGCCAGCATTCTGGGAGTGGGAGCTGAAGTCCAAACATCTTAAAGTGGCCAAGTTAGCACAAAACAGAGCCAGCATCAAATGCACTTTTTCCATTGCCAATTCTCTGTTGCATCTGCTTTGAATCGATACCAAATCAAGTTGTCCTGGATCGCAAGTGTTTGGCATGTAGAGAAAACATCTCCCAATGGGGCTCTGCAGCATGACTAAAGTCAGCTGGACTTCAGAACTCTGCTTCTGCTCCTCTAGACTGGTTTCTCCGCCTGTCTCCCATACCCTGTTTTAGCATTCCCAACCAAAAATAAAGCAAAAGTAGTTTAAAAATGGGAAAATATCAGGGCACAAATACAACCAGTGCGGATGAAGATAGACCGAGCCCTCCCTGTTGGACTAGCTAAGACCTTTAGAGTGAAATAACTGAAACTGACAATCTGCTAGACAACCACCTCTCATAAGGGAAAGCAGAAGAAAGCAATTGAAACTCACCAATAAAATGAAACTGGCAAATAAGCAAGAAAGCCCCATTGACAGTCCTGATGGTTTTCCGGACAGATTCCCAATGACTTCATTTTGGAGTACTGCTAATAAGAAATTGTGCAAACACACACACACACACACACACTTTCCCCCATATGAAGTAGTAGAGATCTGCTCCATTTCCTTCTATCTTAGCAGAAGCTTGGAAACAAGCTGATTTCAAAAGCAGAGGTGGGGGAGGTGAGGGGTGTGAACAGGAAGCAAAGAGCTAATGGAAATGGCAAATGCTGGGATGGAAATGGCAGGGAGGAGGCCAGCTAGCACCCAGAAGGGAGGGGGCATTGCCATGCCTCCCAACATTCCTCAAACAGATCCCCGACTTTGGCTCCAAGATGACAGGGGGCAACGGATTGCAGACTTAACATACCTTGAAGTTGTGGTGGGGCAATGTCAACTTATTTTATTCAGATTCAAGATGCGTGATGGCTTAAGACAAGATGAAGGAAATTTCACTTCTTTCCTTGATTTCTCTGCTGCCTTTTCTTCAGGAATTTAAATGGTGCTCTCTCCTATTATTCTCGAGAACAGTCCCCTGTAGGATAGATTGGGCTGAGAACGACTGGTTTAAAGTCTGTTGGAGATGTTAACAAATCAGCATGCCTCAATTAGCATGTAAATTGAGTTTGTCCCATGATGCAACTCTCCATGCTATTGAGGAAGCTGTTTGTTGCCACTCCCACTTCCTCTCTCTCTCTTCCTCCTTCACCATCTAGGAAGAAGCATGTTTTGTTTCTCTCTCCATCTTGGGCCTAAAGCCTAGCCCTTTCTTCCATGCAGCTCTTAGCAGCTTTAGGGCTAAGAGATCACTAAGTATACGGAAAGACAGAAGAAATAAGGAACATCATTTTTCCACCAAAGATGGATGTAACTGAACCAAAAATAAAGTCAGTAAGACTCTTTTTTACTTATCTTAAACCTACTTTGTCTAAGGGTGTAATTCTTTATGCTTTGGAGGGCTAAGTGTGTAAGATCAATAACCTGTGTTTCTCTAACATGCTCATTAAAGCTATTTAAAATAATAATCTTCTTCTGTGTGCAGCTTCTCCACTGTGTTAAGCTCTGCTGCATGCTGTGGTTCTAGCAGGCCACCAAACAGCTTCAAAGTCACGCACTGAGAACCAAGGCTTTTGGCTCCCACCTCTGAATGACTGCATCATGCTGCCACTTGGGCTGAGAGAGAGGGGATGGCCCAGAGGCACTGAGAGACCTTCTATGGCTTGAACCTGGGTCTCCCCATTACAGCACCTTCACCACTGAACTCCGTGCTGGCTCTTGGAGGGAGAGGGAGAGTCTGTCCCAAAGTCATCAAGGGAGCATTTGTGCTAAGGTGGCCTAAAACCCAGTGCCAATCCAGCACCTTAACTACACTTCATTAGCTCCTGGGCCGAGAAAGAATGACTCTTAAGAGAAGTTATCCTTCAATCTACAGTACCTCTTTCATTAGAGAAGGGGCATACAGAGCAAAAAGCATAATTCTGCCTGTTCTCATTCAACATGCAACCACGTTTATGTCAAAGATGAAGCAATTCCTGTATCCCCAGCAGTGAGGGGCAGGGGGCAAAAGAGACAAGGTACTGGACATGGCAGCATGACTGAAACACCACCCCTTTGGGATGCGTATTCATAGTGCAAACACATACACAAAGGAGGGGCCTTGATCATGCTGCTGGGCCTGCCATCTAGCCCCTTGACCTCCCTACAGAAGCTGTCACGTACACCTCATAGTTTCTAATGCCAGAGGACAGGCAAGGCATTCCCCACCCCATTTCCAGCTTTCTGTGATGCCATAATATGCCAAAGCAAAGAGCCACATGCCAGAAGGAGAAAGTGAACTACAGCATCTCATATAAGCTTGGTATTTTCATCAATGATCCATTCGTCAACAAAACTTCCTATCAAGCCAGAAGAACAGAGAAGAACCACAGCATAGGAGAAGGGCTTAAGTGCAACGCCGGGAGTCTCCAAACATAGTACAAAAACGCCTGACATCCACACTGGCAGTCACTGACTAGGTATGTGTACGTGTGCATGTTGTGTGTGTGCATGTGTATACATGCTTGTTTTATTAGATTTAGACAATGCCCAACTCCAAGACAACTCTGAGTGGCTCACAATTTAAAACAAACAATAAGATACAAAATATAATATACAACATGAGATATACAGGAAATCAACATCCATCAGGATGGGTGATAGATGGATAGTAAGTTAACATCATGTTAACGTATAGTCTGTTTAACCATGGTTTTTTGAATGAAACACCATTTCCTGGGTTCACACAACACGCAAACCCATCAACAACCCACCCCACATATTCAGCAAGCTTCTTAAACTACTGACGATCAAGATCTCTCCATGATTCACAGTAAAATCTAAACAAAAATCAGTGATAATAAAATCATTACCGCAATTAAAAGCAATTACAGCCTATAATTAAAGGCAAGTTCTAAAAAGTTGTGTTTGTGTCTGGAAAACTTCAACACAAAACACAAACCAACCAACCATGGAGCTAATCCTTTTAACTTATCAGGAAGAGTGTTCCCAAGAACTGGGAGGACTACAGAGAAAGCTTGACCCCATCTGGAGCCACTGGAGGTGAATCTCAGGGAATATTGGGGAACCAAGTAGAACAAGGTCTCAAACTTGCAGCTCTCCAGTGCATTCTGAGTAAAGGCTGGGACCTGGTCCCACTATCATGCCACCACTCCTTGCTATGGCTTTACTATGAGAAGCACATTCTTGTGTGGCACTCATGAGAATTTTAGTTTGAGACATTTGATGCAAAGGGAGATTTCTCTCAAGCCAAACAGTACTGGCCTTTCAAAGCAATAACCAACAGGACAGTGTAACGCTTTGAATCTGATTCCAAAAAGGTACTACAACTTAAATCTTCAGATGATGCTCACAAGCACAAGTACAGGCATTTTCCCATCCTTGCATGACGCCATCATTCCTCAACTATGGTTTGCTGAGTAAGCTACATTTGGTGGGGCTTACAGAAAAGACTAGCCTTTAACCCACAATCCACAATGGTTGGGTTCACCCTTTACACTTCACCAGAGCCATGCAGGTGACCTCGCCGCTACATGCCAACGCAGCTTCGAAATAGAGGGCGCTCTGTCCATGAAGTTTTCCAAGCAGAAGTTGGATTATTGTCTGTTACGTTGCACTGGATTTACTTTATTAAGTGGGAGGCTAGATTAGATGGTCAAGCAAAGCAAGGCATGACTAAATAATTAAATCTACCTATGGAGGTTGTGGCTTCTCCATCTCTGGAGGTTTTGAAGAAGAGCTTGGACAACCATCTCTCCTGGATGGTTTAAATGGTTTTCCTGAATGTTGCAAAGGGTTGAACTAGATCAGTGCTTTTCAGACTTGGCCACTTCAACTCCCAGAATTCCCCAGCCAGAGTTCCCCATGAAATGGCTTATAACACCCTTGTAGTTCACCACTACTAAAGATGAAAACAGAAAGTTGGTCAGGGCTGTAAAACCAAGTTCCTAACAATCTAGCCCTAACCAGTTCACACATATCAACATTTATCCCAAATGTGGATTCTTTTGTTCCAAAGTGCACAGAGCATCCCAGTCACAAAAGGAAAGCTTTGTCACACACACACACCCCATGCTGTCTGGGTAAGCGCAAGGATGACAAAGCCTTTGGCATGCTGAAAACACTACCAAAAAAGTAAACAAATCTTCTTTTTATGAATCTATTCAAGGTTCTAGTTTTCTGGATCCCTCTGAAACCTCCGAATAGACAGAGAGCTATCTTTGTGTGGATGTGGGGAGTGAGGACTGATTGCGGAGGCTGCTGCATATGCTACATTTTGTACTTGCTGACGCCCTGAGTACACGATGAATGCACATCAAGGCATTTTTTGAACAGCATACATATGTTTCAATAGAGACATTTGCTTGCAGGGAGGGGCTTGCCAATAATATTTCCCAGGCAAATTAGTGCTTCAGCATACCCAGGACATTAATAAAAAACTGGTCTGCTTGGTCATGGAGTCTGCATGTGGGATCACTTTTCACATCCAAAACACAATAAACAAAATAGTTCCATCAAATCAAGTTCTTCATTTTAGCCGCCCAGATATTGCTCTTTTGGAGAATTGGGAAGCAAAAGGTTTGGTCTCTTCTTTTTAAGGTATGAACTAATCCACAGCCTGCCCTTTGATTCACTGATCTACAATAGAGGTTTTAAGAAATCTTAAGGCTATAAGGCTATAATATACCACAGCAAATTCACTAAAGGTCAATAGAATCACACGATATTCTGGGTCAACAAAGCAGAGTTTTGCTCTCCCATAACGTATGATGACCAAACAATTGAACCATATTTAGCTTGATGGGATGGCTTGGCTCATATAATACGCCACGGCAATGGATGGCTCCTGATGATGTGAATCGCAAAACCCAGTCCCAATTTAGTTGTGGTGCTGGAGCTTGAGCACCTCAATGATGCCATGAGCTAAACCGTGAAGGGCCACCCAAGACGGGAAGGACATGACAGAGAGGTCAGACTAAATGCGATCCCTGGGGAAGGTAATGGCAACCCACCCCAGTATTCTTGCCGTGAAAACTCAATGGATCAGTACAACCAGAGATATGTCGGTATACCGTTGGAAGATGAGACCCCCAGGTCGGAAGATGGTCAAAATGCTACTGGGGAGGAACAGAGGATGAGTTCAACTAGCCCTAGACGTGATGACGCAGCTAGCTCAAAGCCGAAAGGACGGCTAGCGGCCGACGGTGCTGGTGGTGAATGGCAACTCCGATGTTCTAAGGATCAACACGCCATTGGAACCTGGAATGTAAGATCTATGAGCCAGGGCAAATTGGATGTGGTTATTGGTGAGATGTCAAGATTAAAGATAGACATTTTGGGCATCAGCAAACTGAAATGGACTGGAATGGGCCATTTCACATCAAATGACCACCAGATCTACTACTGTGGATAAGAGGACCACAGAAGAAATGGAGTAGCCTTCATAATTAATAGTAAAGTGGCTAAAGCAGTGCTCGGATACAATCCCAAAAACGATAGAATGATCTCAATTCGAATTCAGGGCAAGCCATCTAACATCACAGTGATCCAAATATACGCCCCAACAAGAGATGCTGAAGAAGCTGAAGTAGAGCAGTTCTATGAGGATCTGCAGCACCTACTGGACAATACACCTAAAAGAGACGTTATTTTCATCACAGGAGACTGGAATGCTAAGGTGGGCAGTCAGATGGCACCTGGAATTACAGGTAAGCATGTCCTGGGAAAACAAAACGAAGCAGGACATAGGCTGATAGAATTTTGCCAAGACAACTCACTCTGCATAACAAACACTCTCTTCCAACAACCTAAGAGACGGCTTTATACATGGACTTCACCAGATGGACAACACCGAAATCAGATTGACTACATCCTTTGCAGCCAAAGGTGGCGGACATCTATACAGTCGGTAAAAACAAGACCCGGAGCTGGCTGTAGTTCAGATCACGAACTTCTTATTGCACAATTTAGGATCAGACTAAAGAGATTAGGGAAGACCCACAGATCAGCTAGATGTGAGCTCACTAATATTCCTAAGGAATATGCAGTGGAGGTGAAGAATAGATTTAAGGGACTGGACTTAGTAGATGGGGTCCCGGAAGAACTATGGACAGAAGTCCGCAACATTGTTCAGGAGGCGGCAACAAAATACATCCCAAAGAAAGAGAAAACCAAGAAGGCAAAATGGCTGTCTGCTGAGACACTAGAAGTAGCCCAAGAAAGAAGGAAAGCAAAAGGCAACAGTGATAGGGGGAGATATGCCCAATTAAATGCAAAATCCCAGAGGTTAGCCAGAAGAGATAAGGAATTATTTTTAAAGAAGCAATGTGCGGAAGTGGAAGAAGACAATAGAATAGGAAGGACAAGAGACCTCTTCCAGAAAATTAGAAACATCGGAGGTAAATTCCAGGCAAAAATGGGTATGATCAAAAACAAAGATGGCAAGGACTTAACAGAAGAAGAAGACATCAAGAAAAGGTGGCAAGAATATACGGAAGACCTGTATAGGAAGGATAACAATATCGGGGATAGCTTTGATGGTGTGGTCAGTGAGCTAGAACCAGACATCCTGAAGAGTGAGGTTGAATGGGCCTTAAGAAGCATTGCTAATAACAAGGCAGCAGGAGACGACAGCATCCCAGCTGAACTGTTCAAAATCTTGCAAGATGATGCTGTCAAGGTAATGCATGCTATATGCCAGCAAATTTGGAAAACACAAGAATGGCCACCGGACTGGAAAAAAATCAACTTATATCCCCAAACCAAAAAAGGGAAACACTAAAGACTGCTCAAACTATCGAACAGTGGCACTCATTTCACATGCCAGTAAGGTAATGCTCAAGACCTGCAAGGTAGACTCCAGCAATTCATGGAGCGAGAATTGCCAGATGTACAAGCTGGGTTTAGAAAAGGCAGAGGAACTAGGGACTGAATTGTCAATATCCAATGGATAATGGAAAAAGCCAGGGAGTTTCAGAAAAACATCTATTTCTGTTTTATTGACTATTCTAAAGCCTTTGACTGTGTGGACCATAACAAATTGTGGCAAGTTCTTAGTGGTATGGGGATACCAAGTCATCTTGTATGCCTCCTGAAGAATCTGTATAACGACCAAGTAGCAACAGTAAGAACAGACCATGGAACAACGGATTGGTTTAAAATTGGGAAAGGAGTACGGCAGGGCTGTATACTTTCACCCTACCTATTCAACTTGTATGCAGAACACATCATGCGACGTGCTGGGCTTGAGGAATCCAAGGCTGGAGTTAAAATCTCTGGAAGAAACATTAACAATCTCAGATATGCAGATGATACCACTTTGATGGCTGAAAGCAAAGAGGAGCTGAGGAGCCTTATGATGAAGGTGAAAGAAGAAAGTGCAAAAGCTGTCTTGCAGCTAAACCTCAAAAAAACCAAGATTATGGCAACCAGCTTGATTGATAACTGGCAGATAGAGGGAGAAAATGTAGAGGCAGTGAAAGACTTTGTATTTCTAGGTGCGAAGATTACTGTAGATGCTGACTACAGTCAGGAAATCAGAAGACGCTTAATCCTTGGGAGAAGAGCAATGACCAATCTCGATAAAATAGTTAAGAGCAGAGACATCACACTGACAACAAAGGTCCGCATAGTTAAAGCAATGGTGTTCCCCGTAGTAACATATGGCTGCGAGAGCTGGACCATAAGGAAGGCTGAGAGAAGGAAGATCGATGCTTTTGAACTGTGGTGTTGGAGGAAAATTCTGAGAGTGCCTTGGACTGCAAGAAGATCAAGCCAGTCCATCCTCCAGGAAATAAAGCCAAACTGCTCACTTGAGGGAATGGTATTAAAGGCAAAACTGAAATACTTTGGCCACATAATGAGAAGACAGGACACCCTGGAGAAGATGCTGATGCTAGGGAGAGTGGAGGGCAAAAGGAAGAGGGGCCGACCAAGGGCAAGATGGATGGATGATATTCTAGAGGTGATGGACCGTCCCCGGGGAGCTGGGGGTGTTGACGACTGACAGGAAGCTCTGGCGTGGGCTGGTCCATGAAGTCACAAAGAGTCGGAAGTGACTAAGTGAATAAACAACAACAAGCATGTTGTACAAATCCGGCTATTGAGCTAAGTTCCTTTCAGATCAGCTCTCTAACACACACATCACTAATGCACAAATTATTGTAGCTAAGCCACACAACCTTAATACAGAAATCAGTTCCCACTATTGTGAAGATATAGATTTCTTACTAAACCTGATGAATTTCAAGATTTAAGTGAAGGTTAGTCAAAACTAGAGAATCTCCATAGAACTGCCAGTTTATGAAGAAGCCCCAATGACTTGATTTGTTTTTTAATCTGATAACCACCTGCCTGATTGATTAGGGGCCATCAATTTGGTGTTGACTCTTAAGGACCACATAGATTTTCTCCAGAATGATCATCCTCAACCTGGCCTTTCAGGTCTCTAAGTGGTCCATTCCCTGCAATAGTATTTTTTGTGACATAATTGCCTTTTTACAGAACTACAATGTAGATAAAGTTCTAGCATGAAACAACTTAACACTTTATAAAGAGGACAATCACATTCTCATGAATTCCTCTTTAATACTCTATTTCGTTTTGCTTTTATGATAATGCATGAGAATCAAAGACATCTTAGCCAAACAAAATAAAACATTTAATTCTCAGATCCCAGATGATCAACCAAAACTTTGGTTGATTAATCTGCAGCTGTATTTAACTAGCATTTCATCCCACATGGGCACAATAGCTGATACTATAACAAGTCAAGATGACCTGAAGCTCTCAACAGTGCAGATCTTAGCAATATCAACTTAGCCAGGAGAAAATGCATAGGCTGGCTGACATATTTTGTGAATTTTCCCCTCAAAATGCAGAGCCAGCTGGAAAACATGCTAATTAGAAATTCTGGGAGGTGTCCTCCTAACCCATCTGGAAGGCATTTGGTTGGGGGAATCTGATCTAAGTTGATCAAAAAGAGTTTAAAACTAAGATTTTCTGCCTGTAAAGCAAACACCCCAAAACACAACTCTGATCCACTCTTTCTGCCCTATCAATAATCAATGGCCCTGAATATGGAAATAGGTTAAAACTAGGAAGAGGTCAGATCAATTATTCAGAAGTGACTTGTCAGGATTTTCAAAGAGACATCAGCCTATAAGGTAGACCACACTAAGAAACCAATTCCATATAGTTCAGGACTACTTTTATTGTTGAAGAGCCAGTTTAATGTAGTGGTTAAGGCGCCGGGCTACAAACTCAGGAGACTGAGAGTTCTAGTCCTGCCCTAGGCATGAAAGCTGGCTGGGTGACTTTGGGCCAGTCCCTCTCTTAGCCCTGGGAAGCAGGCAATGGCAAACCACTTCTGAAAAACCTTGCCAAGGAAACTGCAGGGACTTGTCCAGACAGCCTTTGAGAATCGGACATGACTGAACGGATTAAAAAAAACTTTTATTATAACAGCTATAGTAACAGAATCTTGCAAGTCTGAATGTGCTTCCCCCTCCCTCACCTTATTTTCATGTGAATTAGGGAGGAACTTGTCTGAGATGTTTTCTCAAGCCCCTCTTATCTGACCATTGCCTTGCTGGCAGCCCTTCTTCCTGCCCTTCAAGGCCATTCCCTCTTCCCTCTACAAGAGAGTCCTTTCCCAGCTCTACTCAAAAAATGCCGGGGACTAAACCTGAGTCCTTTGGCATTCACAACCCGTACCCCAATGCTTAGCTACAGCCCTTTTCCAAAAGCTATTTTTCTAAAATCAACTTAAAAAAAAAAGTGGGGGGAGCACTCCCAAGCCCCAGGGAAACATTCTACCTCAGGAAAGAGAATTAACTTCTGCTTAATGCTGGAGAGGAAACACCTCATACCAGAATAGTCATAGTAACAGGCTTTTCCCTCCCCCTCTCCCCGCTGTCACCTAGGAGTCCTCTCATCCCCCCACAATGCAACCTCCAGCTTGGAAAGGCAGGATTTCCGTCAGAAGCTGAGACCAATTCCCGGATCCCTGAGTGTCGGAAATGAAGAGAAGACTGTCAGTTTCTGGGAGAAAACTCCCAGTTCTGAGAAGGAGGCATTTAATAACAATATACTGTAATACTAATCATGCTAATGTTATTGAAGTATCATTACTGCTAATAATAATAATGCACAAGAGTCACAGCAGAAGAGAATAAACCTTTCTTAGAAGACTTTAAACACAAAAGCTGAAATCTTTACAGCTGCAATAAATACACATAACTGAGCTACAAGCTTACTTCAACTTCACATGTTGCAAAACGCAGTAGTGTTACAGAAAAAAAATGGCTGAATTCAGGCATGGCTCTAAGCCATAATGGTTGATCATGGTTACTGAATAACCTGCAACGGTTGGATTTAACACAATGCACTAAGTCAAAAGGAAACAAACCATGTCATGCCTTACTGAAGTTCAAAGTATATTTCATTAGTTGTATTCACTCTATTCTGTTTTACTCAACCAATTCAGTTTTCTAGGCTTGGATCGCATAACGCGGGGGTGAAAAAATGCTGTAGCTGGCAAGCCTGGGATTGATTCTGTCGTGTGAACTCCGGCGGGAGATAAGAGGGAGGGAAGTCCATGTTGTCCTAAGGATGCAGGCAGTAACATCCCGCATGATATATTAAAAAGCAAAACACAGACTCAAATCAAAGCTCTCCGCGGTCGCAGCCGGCGGCGAAGTTTCTCAAAGGTTACACGCCCTACCTACAACCCAGCGTGCGCGAAGGGGGCGGGGCTTAGCCGGGAGCCTATCAACGGGGGCGAGCGGGAGGCGCCCCTGGCTGGGTGGATTCGGTTTATAATCGGCGATCCGGCGGCGGCAAAGAGCGGGCGCAGGAAGGCGAAGGGGAAGAAAGGACAGGAGGAAGCCACGGACGAGGGTGGGCGGAGCGGGCAACCCCACCCTCCGAAAGGGGAAGGAAAGTGGCCACAGGTGTCCAGGCGGTTGCGCGGCGAGTTCAATCGCAGTCTCCCTCCGGTGGAGGGGACGCCGCGCCCCCTCTCGCCCAAAGAGCCCTCGGGGAGCAGCGTGAGAGCCTCCTCCGGATAAGAAAGGGCGGCCGGCCGAGAGAAACCCTCCCCGGCCCTGGATCAAAGGCGGGGTGCGGAGGCATTTGCGGCCAGTTCTCGAGAAGCGGTGCCGGACACCCCGCCGCCCGTCCCCAAGCGCTGGAGAGTCCCGTTCCGCGCTAGCTGAAAAGCCCCATTTAGAGAGAATTCGGAGGAGTGACGGAAGCGGAGCCCCGACGAAGGTCCGCCCGCCTGTGCCCGTCCAGCGCGCCGCTTCTCCTCGCCGCCGCCCGCCTTGCGCAGTGTGCCCACCTCGGGAGCCTGCAAGCCGGAGCGGGGCGAAAGCAGGCGCCCTCCCCGTCTCCCTCCCGCTGCCGGCAGCTCCGGGACCCCGCAAGCTACTCCCGTGCATCCCGTCCGTTCTCAGACGCCTCCTCTCCTCCAGAGGCGCCCGTCCGCCCACCGCCTCGTGGGCTGCCGGACGCGCCTGGTCCCAACCCCCCTACTCCCGCGGCCTCGGCTTTCCCGGCGCCTTCCGAAGCGATGGCCGGGTACCCCCAGCGCCTCCCTTCCACGTGCCGGGTGCCGTTTGCTCAGCAGCCGCTCACCTTGTGCCGCCTCACGCCGGCTGGCTCGCCTCCTGGCCGGAACGGCTCGTCCGCGTCTCCTCCGCGCTTGGCGACTCTGCGCCTCAAGCCAAGGCCGGCAAAGCGAAGAAAGTGACGCTGGCCCGGCTGAGGAGAGCGCTTCTTGGGCGTGCATGCGCGCGCCGGCGTGTATAAACACTCCTCTGGCTGACCCTTCAGCTGGTGTACAGGGCTGCAATAGCAGTTACCCACCCGCACGCAGGCACACAAAACCTCTGTTTCCCCACCTTCCTTCGCTCTGCCCTCCCCTTTCGCGCCGAGGCGAGCCGCTCGCCGTGCGAGGCAGAGGGGGGGCGAGAGTGTGCGCGCGCGGCTGGGCGGCCCGGCCGCATCTCCTCCTTCCAGCCCGCCGCCCCCGATCGCTTGTCAGAAAGGGACCCCCGCGCCCAGGGCCCACCCGTCAATTGACGGCACGCCGGCCGCGCGCTCTCCGGGGGAGGAAAGGCTCAGCCAATGAGGGGGCTCCCTCCCCAGGATATTTAAAGGCATTTCACGCTCGTTTGGAGGGGTGAGTGCGTCGGCTTCTGCTTTGCGCGCCTCCCCCCCGGGCTTGGAGCGAGGACTTTAGAACGGCTTTTGCGGGATAAACCGAAGCTTCTTCCTCTGCCCTGCGGTAAAGGTCAGGGTGGGGTCAAACAGAGGCCGCTGCCCTGCTCGTGCCGACTTGGCCCATTGCTTGGTCCGCCCAATCCTGGGTGGTAATGTTGGATTTGTTCCCTAGTAGGCCGTTGTGCCATGGTTGAGCGTGTTGTGTGAACCCAGCCTGTGTGGTTTTGTTTATGGTTCCATGTGCCATACAAACTCAGTTTATGCTTTAGGGTTCCACGTGTCATACCAACTCAGAAAACTGGGATGAGTTAATTATGGATATAAATAGTGTGGAGCTGCAGCCGGTGTATTCTTTTCCCGCAGCAAAGTCAGCGGATCTGTTGCAATACTAGCAGCTGTGTTCGTGCTCAACTTGACGGATGTTAACCTTGTTTGGGTTATATTTTTGTGGCCCAACGAGTGTAAACCCAGGCCACTGAGTTAGGTTATTGTTGTACGTATTGTGCAGATCCAAAAAATGGATTAATTTGGGACCATGTACAGTAGCTGATTGGGTGTGGTAGCTTTTCTCAGCTTATCTGGCAAAGCCAGGGATTGAATCTGGCCTTTCAGCATGCAAAGGAACATATTCCGTCATTGAACTTTAGCCTGGTAAATGATGTTACGGCTTGGAAAATGCGAACAGAAGCCACTGGCTGCTAATTCTCATAAGATCTCTTAGATTAATTGGATTACAGTATAACTTTTCAGCACGATGGTGGCCGAGCAAATTCATCGCATGCACAAGACTGCTTTTAATTTATAATCTCTCCAGGCAGGGGATACTACCTTCAGGCTAAGGAAGACTCCACAGAGCTGAAGTTAGTGTAGCTAAAGCTGGACAGAACAATGGCAGGGCTCAGTATATAGTAACTATCTACTTAAATCAGCTTTTTATTCAGAACCATGAGGACTGGAACCTTTCTTTAGGAAAATGTCCACTGTTCCTGAGGATCTCTAGTTGCAGGTGAGATTGTCTGATTTTTTTTATGATAATGGTTTAATAATAAGCCAGTACAAATAGTCAGTTCTGTCCTTGTTAATAAGTGTGGCCTGTCAATATTGAAATTAATGTTTGTTTGTTTGTTTTCTGCAAAGTAGGAGAGATTTTCAGGCACAAGTAAATGATTTGGAATTGTTTAGAGAATTTCTCAAGCATCTGTGTTCTTGGTGTCCAGGATACAGATGCTTGATTGTCTCTGAGCTGGAAATAAAACTCTGGCCTACCCTGCATGCCAACAGGCCAAATTGCAGGGCCAGGTATATGCGAGAAGGACCCTTGCTTAAAATCTAGAGCACTGCAATTGGAGGAGGCCAAATAAACTGAGGATCAGACTCAAAGCCCATGTTCCCATGGCATGCTTAGTACCAATGGTTCATTTCACCAGGCCTTACATAGCTTACTTACTGAACCAGCTATAACTCACCATGTGACTGCACAGTTGTTGCTTCATCCAAGCATGGAGAGGAGGACCTGGGCCTTCCCATGCTGCCTAGCTCCTCAACTAGTTGCCAGCGCAGAAAGAAACATACCATTTTGCTGAATTTAGAGGAGGAACAAAGAAAAAAAATCGGAGCGTTGCATAAGGGAATGAGTGGGGAGGAACCAGAGAAGACTCGAGTTGGGATGGTCCCTGCTTCCCAGGTTTCTTGCCACGTGGCTTGCCCTTTGCTTTTTTCCCCGTTTTATTTTTTATTAGTTAATTAAATCTATTAATTAAGCAAACAATAAAAAGCAAAAACAAAGGAAAAAATACATATACTGTACAAACACAACCTTTACACTTGAGCGAAAGTTGAACTGGAAATAAGATGAATATAAAAATATTTTTTTTAAGTTTTAAAAAGGCAAAAGAAAAAAAGGTAAAGAAAAACCTTTATAGGAACAAGCATTCTCGTAGCCCCTCTCCCCCCACCCCAGTTGCCATTTATAAGATAAACTGCGGAGTGGCTTCCTTTCTATCTCTTGATTATTTAGGTCTCCTCTCTGCTCCCATTCCTTTCCCAGTCTCCCCACAATCTCTTCCCAGTATGGGAAGTACAGCTCTTCCCAGAAAAGCCTACTGGAAGACCTATCTTGGGATTCCTTTCAATGCCAAGTCATTACCTGGCTGTTGATCAAACCATCCTAAATCGTACATTTGCATACAAAAGGGGTGGGGTTTCAACCATGATACTGCACTTGCCACCTTGCAGATTTTGACATCCTGTGGATGCACCAATGCAAAAGGTTCCTGGGAACCAGCATGGAGAATTCTGGGAGTTGAAGTCCACACATCTTAAAGTTCCCAAGGTTGAGAAACACTGTTGTAGACTGAACCATAGGCAACAGGCATCTTCCTTACATTGTTCTCCAGCACCGATTTCCTCAAACGGTTTTCGGCTCTCCTTAGACAGTTGTCTCTAACTTGGCTTCAGTAATGTGGCTCATTCTACTCATCTGTCCACCTTTTTTCAGTTCCTGAAACAAAAATGTCAAAAAGCCTGAGCAGCTTCCCTGGTGTTAGGACCCACACTGCATCTGCTCCCTTATTGCAGCAGATGGTATCCCGCTATTTTTAAGCCCACCAAAATATAAGGGAGTCTTGTCATGGCAAGATTCAACACTGTACCCTCTGCGGCCCTGAAAGCCAATACTGTCTGGCTGCCATTCTCACTGCAGTTTTGTCCCCTCCTTCAGGAATGTCTAGTTCGCCATGAATCCTCACCAGAAGTCCTGCCTACTGTGGGATTCCTATCATTGTCTTCACAGAGGGGCAAGCGGCTTTCCAAGATTGGGAGCCACAATTTGCTCTGACAAACAAAAGCGCAACAGGTAACAATCCCTGAGGTCACTGGAAGAGAGAAGGCTGAAGTTTTGCTGTGACAAAATTTCAGCCATACAATTTTGAGGTGTAGGATGCATTAAAGTAGTGGTTCTCAAACATTTTGGTCTCAAGTCCTATTTACATTTTAAAAAATGATTGAGGACCCCAAAGAGCTTTGGTTTATGTGGTTTAGGTAAAGGTAAAGGTTTCCCTTGACATTAAATCCAGTCATGTCCAACTCTAGGGGGCAGTGCTCATCTCCATTTCAAAGCCAAAGAGCCGGCGTTCGTCCGTAGACACTTCCGTGCTCATGTGGCCAGCATGACAGTCACAGAACATCGTTACCTGCCCGCCGAAGCGGTACCTATTAATCTACTCACATTGGCATGTTTTCGAACTGCTAGGTTGGCAGGAGCTGGGACTAGCAACGGGAGCTCACCCCATCATGCAGATTCAAACCGCCGACCTTCCGATCAGCAAGCTCAGCAGCTCAGCGGTTTAACCTGCAGCGCCACCGCATCCCTATTTTATGTGGTTTACCTTTATCAATATTTACTGCATTAGAGAAATTTTTAAAATATTTATTTGACTTTGCGGACCACTTGAAAGGGTCTCAGGAACCCCCAGAGGTCCCCAGGGTCTTCTCATTTACATTCTCACCCTTATTAAAAACAGCAAAAGTCTTGCTGCCCCAAATCAGCCATTTGGTTGCTGACTTTTGATGGTGCAGTCCTGGGAGTTGGGGAGCCGCATGTGGCCCATCCTCACTCCAGTCTGTAAATCAGACTACCACAGGAAATAAAAATACAAGATCTTTGGGCATGTCATGCTATGCGAACATAGCATCTGGTTCTGTTATCTCCATTTAGGATGTAATATGCTGTGTGAACCCAGACATGCTAACAGATTTTAGCTTTCGTAAATTAGTTAGGGAGAGTCAAGTGCAGTATTAAGTCAGCCTTTTTGAAGATTAACTTTCAGCTCTCTGCCCAGGTGGACTCAGCTATGAAAGCTATTAATTTTCTAAAAGTTACCATGAATGCAAGATCATGGGAGGCACATTGTGCTGAGGTTTCTAATTATATTTGTTCATCTTGGATATGCTGCTTACACACAACATTGATATTTTTAAACATCTATACCATAACCTGTGAAGTCATTTGACATAATTAGATTCCTAGAACACTAGGGAAAAAAAAAACAAGCAGAGGGCAGCAAACCAATAAATGCGGTGGTGGGTGGGTTAACTACTCCTTGCCAGTAAAAGCAAACACTAAGCAAAAAGGCTAGCAATAACTGGTCTGCTCTCAGCCAGAATTAGCCATTTCTGGTAGAAAATAAGCCACCTGGGCTGTTTTTTTGTTGGCAAGCCATGAACAAGGTACGCTTGCGTGGCATCTGAGCATGTGCAGTGAAGTCACTATGCAAGCTCCGCCCTGTATCAACGCAGGAATGTGGAGGAGGGCTTGCACAATGATGTCACTATGGGGTGGGGCTTGCCATAACTTGTCCTGCTTTGCAGAAGACACCCCCCACCCCACCAGGTCCTGCTGCAATAAGGTCTGGCACAGCTTCCTCAACTGGGTGCTCTGCAAATCTTAACGCATGTTCCAGGTTTCTCAGCCACCATGGCCTATAGGAGAACCTTGATCTCTTGCAGAGTATAAAGAGCTTGTGCATTTTATTTTGATCTATGATTCCTGCTGCGAAACTATTATATGTGCAAAAATGGAAAGACTCTGAAATAGCCACAATGGAGGAATGGGTGAAGATGACAGCACTAGCAGAGACAGCAAATTAACTTGTTTGATTAGAGAAAGATCAACAACTATATTTATTAGTGACTGGAACCCCCTTATGGCCTATTTGCTGAAAAAGAAAATGAACTTGTGATTTGTACGTTTGAAAATTAGGGTAGCTTATGGAAAGAAGGAAAGTACGAAGTAACCTTAGAGAGAGATGGTAAAATATAAATCCATTTATAACCACTGTCAAAAAGATTGGAAGCTGCTTCTTTATAATTTTTTCTTTTTTTCTTTCTTTTTCTATTTTCATATTCACTATTCTTCCTTACTTTGTTTCTTTCCTAATATTTGTATTGCTTTTATCTTGTAAAAAAATTTCTTCAATATAAATTATATTTTTTAAAAACAGCTTGTACATCTTCCTCTTTTCACCCATGGTACCACTGTGGCTTTGAATGTCCTGTGACGACATATTCAGATTATGCATTCAGCTATTTTGAGACATGTGTTTCATTTTCTCCTGTTTTTCCATTTTCCTACTATAATGCGAGCAGAAGGTGCTCCTCAGGAAGTCACAACCCGATAACATTGCAGAGACATCTTTCTGATAATTGGGAACTGGGCTGTCACTAAGAATTTGTCCGGGAGCCATGCTGCAGCATGGTTTGTGATTTCCTTCCTTCTTTCCTCCTCCCTTCCTTCCTTCCTTCCTTCCTTCCTTTTTTTTCTTTCAGATTTAGTGCATTTCATTTCATCGGTTTTCCAGGGGAACGTGTCAATTGTGGTACTGCTGATACTAAGACACGTGCCTCTCAGATTTCGTAACTTGGTTCTAGAGGGTTCTGGGAACCCACAAAAGAGACCAAGAGGATCTATTGGTCTGCTGGTTCTCACTCTTGAGAAAAGGTTGCGCAGGATTTTTAACGTGGGAGTAAATACACATAAGAAACTGCAGATCTCAGGAGATACGAGTTTCATGTGGAAGTGTGCTCATGTTTGCCATGCAGCACCCCCATTGCTTTTCGCAAATGGATGTCTGCTAGTTGGGTGCATTCAGACAACAAACTTAGCCGCTTCACTTAAAGATCTAACAGCTGCACTGGTACAATAGGCAAAGTTGACTGTTTTTAACTTTGATTGGGCCACATTGTGTGACCCCAGCTGATTTGGTTACTTAGCGGCCTAATATTTTGTGCCAATCCAAAAAATGGACAAATTCAGTAACCAGGCTGTGTTGTATGAAGGCTGTCACAAAGGTGCTTGGCACATGGGATGAAGGGCTGTGCAAGCCCTGAATAGAAATTATTGGTGATGACTAGCCTCCCAAGGAAATTTCATGTGGTCCTAGAAAAGTAGGCATAAGACCCAGTGTAAAGGATGAGGCTGGCGAGGAGGAAAAAGCAGCAGCTCCCAGCCTAGGGAGATCTGTTATGTAAACATGCATATATCAGCCAACTTCCAGACATAAGAAACCTACTAAGTAACCATTAATTCAAAGGGGTGAGAGAGAGAAGTTTAAAGTTCAGTCTCTGGAGCACAGACATGTGAAGTTTCTGGCTTACCTGCACTGCAGCAGGTAATCAATTGTTCTATTTGAGGCATCATTCTTTTCTTCCATAAAGATGTTAATCTAGCTGAGCTGCATCTGTGAGTCTTCTGCCAAACCTAGCCCAGCGCTGAATTTAGGGTTAAGTGTCTGGAGGCATGTGATTTATTGCCAAGCCCAAGTGTGAAGTCTGACAACCTGTCAAGGATGGGGAGTGTACAGGAGCAACTGGAGTTAAAAGTAGTGCTGAAGGAGGGTACGAAGGTTGCAGAGAAACTGAATGAGCTCTTGGCCTTTGTCTTGCCTTCAGAAGATACAGGATGGGTACCTGAGGCTGCATTGACTTTCTTTGTGAGGGAATTGAAACAGCTACAGCAAATGTGAGTAATGTGAGATGCTAGGATCTCCTGAGACTGCACGAGAATAAAGCATCACCTCCTGATGGCATCCATCTAGAGAACTTGAAGAATTCAAATGTGATGTTGCTGATTTTTTAGCAAAATATGTGATTTCTCTCCCTACTCAGGCTCAGTGCCAGACAACTGGAGAAAAACCAATGTAATGTGGGGCTATTTGTCCCATTTGTTCTATACAGAATCCAGAGGGACATTGCTGTCAGATGATGGCATATATCAAATAAGAGAAGAGTATGTGAAAGCACCTATGATCTTGTATATGTACTTGTTAGGTCTGGTGATGGCGCTGTTGGTGTAGGTGTGGGGGCAAAGTAGCCATCTGGGTTTATTCCATGGTCTGATTCCTATGTTAGCATCATTGTCCTGTTGTTCCTTGTTGCTTGTGAGAATCTGCTTCAGGTTAGGTGGTTGTCGGTATGCAAGTATGGGCCTGCCATCCAGTGCCAGAGAAAGTGCAGTGTCTGGCTCTATTGATTTGTATATTGATCATGTTTGGTGGGTAGTTCAGTCTCCTGGATGCATGGTTTAATTCCATAGTTGACCATTTCTGTAGTGTAGAGCCTAGCTATAGACGATAGATTTGGTGGTGCATTCTAGGTGGAAGCTGGAAGCATGTAGGTATGGATGGTGATCTGTAAGTTCCCTGTATAATGTGGTATTTATGTGTCCATTGTGTAGTTTTAATGTAACATCAAGGAAGTGGACTTTTTTTGTAGATAGGTCAAGATTGAGGTTGATGGTGGGATGGAAGTTGTTGAAGTCACTATGGAATTTGACAGATTCATTTCCATGGGTCCAGATGATGAAATTGTAATCAATAAATCTCAGGAGATGGGCTTCAGGAATAAGAGTTGAGAAAGTGTTGTTCTAGGTTAGCCATGAAGATGTTGGCATACTGAAGAACCATGTGTGAACCCATGGCTGTGCCATTAATTTGCAGGTACAAGTTATTGCCTAAGTTGAAGTAGTTATGAGTGGGTACAAAATTACAGTCTGGTGGCAAGGTGTACTGTTTTGGCATCCATAATGATGTTCTTGATGGCTAGACTGATACAGGATTTAATTTAATTTAAGGATGAGGTAGGGAGAAGGGTTGCTTATGCAAATATGTCATTGTTATTCTTGAGGCCTTGGATGGCATATTGCTCTGCTTAGATTGTTACGTAAAGGCAGTTTTTAATTGATTATTGTGGCATTGGCTTTTTAGTGGAAGAATTCAATGTTGAAACCCAATTCAATATTGCATCCATCTAGGGGCATCGATGCAGTGTTTTTTTATGCATTTGGAATTTGGTGTATCTGTAGTTGCATACTGTTCCAGGATTTATTGGGCTAATGTATGTCTATGTTTTGTTTCTTGTCTTGGAAGTATTCCTTATGACTCAAGCAACCAAAAGAAAATGTTTCAAGGTCCCCGCAGAGTTGTATATTTTGTGTGGGTTCCATGTGGCAATCATCAATGAAAATACTCAGTTTATACAACAATCTTATCAGAGCAGAATAAGATGTCATAATCAAACAAGCTGACAAAGGAAGAGTGGTTGTCATGATGAATACAGTGGTTTATGACAAGGAAGCTGAGAAGCAATTCTCCAACTCTATGTTCTACCTACTCCTCTCCTCAGACCATGCAGCAACATATCAGAGAGAGAACTACACAATCTGATAAAATAATTTCCTAAGGATATACAAAACCATATCTACATGGAGACACCCCAGGAACCTCAATCAGGCTTCTTATACCTACTTCCCAAAATGCACAGACCGGGCAACCTGGGCTGTCCCATTGGCTCAAGCAATGGAACTATAGCAACTGGAACATCAGGTTTCATGGACTCAGATGTTTTGCCACCAGCACTCTCAGTTCCATAAAGGACAGCACAGATTCCTAAGACTGAGTTGCATAGACAACCACCTTAACAACACCACTTCAGCCAGCATGGACACTGAGGCACTATACACCAACATCCCCACAAACATGGACTTCAGGCCATCAAGAACACCATCACTGATACCAGAATAGCACACCTTGCCACCAGACTATGTGAGTTTGTACTCAGGAGAATACATCCATGCTCTTGGAATACAACCTTCAAGAGAAGGTTACACCTCTGTGGCTTCTTTGCAAGCAGCTTACCGGCATCTGGCTGACCATTCTGAGAAATGAAATACTGGAGTAAGATGGATCTTGGCTTGATTTTTCAGGGCTATTCTTATGTTCTTGCAGGAGTGTCTACAGCAGTGTTTCTCAACCTTGGCAACTTTAAGATGTGTAGACTTCAATTCTCTTCAGCAAAGGATCGTTACCTTGTTGTGGTGCTGGAGCTTGAGCACCTCAATGATGCCATGAGCTAAACCGTGAAGGGCCACCCAAGACAGGAAGATCATGACAGAGAGGTCAGACTAAATGCGATCCCTGGGGAAGGTAATGGTAACCCACCCCAGTATTCTTGCTGTGAAAACTAAATGGATCAGTACAACCAGAGATATGTCGGTATACCATCGGAAGATGAGGCCCCCAGGTCGGAAGATGGTCAAAATGCTACTGGGGAGGAACAGAGGATGAGCTCAACTAGCCCCAGACGTGACAACGCAGCTAGCTCAAAGCCGAAAGGACGGCTAGCGGCCGACGGTGCTGGTGGTGAACGGCGAATCCGATGTTCTAAGGATCAACATACCATTGGAACCTGGAATGTAAGATCTATGAGCCAGGGCAAATTGGATGTGGTTATTGGTGAAATGTCAAGATTAAAGATAGACATTTTGGGTGCCAGTGAACTGAAATGGACTGGAATGGGCCACTTTACATCAGATGACCACCAGATCTACTACTGTCATGAGTACTGATGGCGAGCAGGAGGGGGCCTCTATCCAGGGGGGAAAACACATGCTTAGTACTGAGGAATTAAGCAGCCATTCAAAGAGACACAGATCAGACCCGCCTTAACTTTTGGGATTTATCTGTCTGGGTTTTTCCCACGCTTCTTCAGTTTGTTAGGATTTTCTGTCTTATGCAGCAGTAATAAACACTAGAGACCTATTCCTTGTCTCAGCGTGATTCCTGACTGTTAGGACATCAATCCTAACAAACTCTTACTCCCATTGAAAGAGGGAGGAACAAAGAAAAATAAAGGAGAGACATTTGGGAAAATGTCTTTGGAAAACCAGGAAATTCGGCAAGCCATCCAACAATTGGCAGCAGCCCTGCAACAACACCACCAACAAGTAGATCTCCAGATCAACACATTACAAGCAGCTATGCTACAGCATTTTCAACAACCAGCTCTGGTTAACCCACAACCGGTGCCAGCAGCAGCGGCAGCTCTGCCAGTAGTCTTGAGATCCCAGGGCAGTCTACCAGAGAAGTTTGGAGGAGAAGCAGGACAGTTGAGAACTTTTCTCACACAGTGCACAATATTTTTCGACAGCAGACTGGCAGAGTTTCCCACAGACAGAGCCAGAGTCACCTTCATTTTAAGTCTGCTAAAGGGCCCAGCAGCCAAATGGGCTATTCCCATGGTGGAGAACAACGACCCAATTCTCAACGACTACCAGAATTTTCTGGCAAGGTTCTGAGCACACTTTGACGACCCGATCAGAGAGGTCACTGCCAGCTGGGAAATTTGGAAGCTCAAGCAAGGCAACAAGAGAGCGGGAATCTACATTGCTGATTTCAAGCTGTTAGCAGGAGATCTGGACTGGAATGAGAGTGCCTTGAAAGACCAATTCAAACAGGGGCTGGATGAAGAAATTAAAAATGAATTAGTGCGCCAGGGAACACCAGCTACCCTAGAAGGTTTATATCAGTTGTCTGTGGTCATAGACGCCAGGCTAGAAGAGCTCAGACAGATGCAGCTGGGGAGAGGCAGGGGCCTCAGTGCGCTTCCAGGATTTCCAGCTCTCTCCGCAGCATCTCCTTACTCAGGACCAGAAGAGCTGATGCAGATCGGGGCGAGCAGGAGGCTTATTTCCGAGGCTGAGAGACAGAGAAGGAGAGAGAGAGAGCCCTCTGTTTCTACTGTGGAGTCCAGGGGCACATGGTGAGAGCTTGCCCAGCGAGAAGCCAAGCAAATTCCGTAAGAGCCCCAGGGCAAGCAGCTGAACCAAGAGCCACCTCCGCCTCTACTTCCAACCAGGGAAACTCCGTCAGTCTCCCTCCACAGAGCTCAGCAGGGAGACCATCGATCAATTAAGGGCTCATTCCGAGGATTCCAGGCAATCCTTTTACTACTTACCAGTCATAATGCATGTAAACCCAGAGCACCAAGTCAAGCTAGAGGCCCTCGTGGATTCTGGAGCTTCCACCAATTTTATTGATGTACAGACTGTACAAGACTTCAACATCCTGACCATAGAATTGCCACGTCCCATAGAAGTGGAGACCATTGACGGCCAGCCCCTCAAGGCAGGGCCAATTAGAAGATTCACAGAACCTTTGCAACTAACAACGGGAGACCACACTGAGTGGATCCAACTTTGTTACGGCATCACTTAATGTGCCTATAGTCCTGGGCACACCTTGGCTGAAGATCCACAACCCATTGTTGAACTGAACTATGGGAGCAGTCTCCTTCCCAGCTAAGGAATGCCAGCACCACAAGATTCAAGCTGCTCTCCTCTCTCCAGCAACCAACGAAGCCACGGAAGCAGGGGGGGGGGGGGTCCAGTTGCCAGCCAAGAATGCAGATTTCGCAGATGTTTTCAGTGAACAAGAGGCCACAGCACTACCCCCCCCCCCATAGGGACTGTGATTGCACCATTGAGTTGATACCAGGAGCCAAGATTCCAGCAAGGAAACAATATCCCATGTCCCCCAAGGAACTAGCCACCTTAAAGGATTACTTGGATTCTAATCTCTAAAAGGGTTTCATCTGACCATCTACTTCCCCAGCATCTGCTCCTATCTTCTTCGTACCAAAGAAGCCTGACCCGTTGGCACCGGCAAACCAGGAGGCACCCATGAGAGTGGTACATGATTTCAGTTCCCTCAATAAACTCACGATAAAAGAAAATTATCCCCTCCCGCTAATATCTGATCTGCTGGATAGCTTACAGAAAGCATGCATTTTTACTAGGTTGGACCTCAGGAATGCATACAATCTGATCCGGATGAAAGAGGGGCATGAATATCTGACTGCCTTCGATATCAGGTTTGGTAAATTTGAGTACCTTGTTTTGCCCTTTGGCTTGTCTAATGCAGGAGCCATATTTTCCTGATTTATGAATCAAATTTTCTCTGATTTACTAGATAAGTATCTGGTCATTTATCTAGATGACATATTAATATTCTCTGAGGATGCTACAACTCATGTAGCCCATGTACGTAATGTCTTACAAAGATTGAGAGAGAACAAGCTGTTTGCCAAGCTAGAGAAGTGTGCCTTCGATTTAACTGAATTACATTTCCTGAGCTATAAAATATCAACAGAAGGCATATCCATGGATCCTTCTAAGGTCCAGGCAATTCTCTCTTGGCAACCCCCCCCCCCCCGAAATGTGAAAGAGGTACAAAGATTTCTAGGGTTTTGCAATTTTTACAGGAGATTCATAAATAAATTTAGTGACAGGGCTAAACCCCTCACACAACTTTTGAAGAAAGGATCAAAATTCATTTGGGGGGAGAGAGAGCAAACAGCCTTCCAAGAATTTAAGCAACTCTTTGCATCCCAGCGGCTTTTAAAGCACCCTGATCCCACAAAGCAATTCATAATGCATTCAGATGTGGTGTTATTGCAATATACAAACAAAATCAAGAATACATTGCTTCCTTGTGCCTTTTTTTCACGCATGCTTTCACCAGCAGAGAGAAACTATGATGTTTTTAACAAGGAGTTGCTAGCAATTAAAGCAGCATTTCAAGAGTGGAGGCACTGGCTAGAAGGTGCAACCTTTCCTGTGAAAGTTTGCAACGATCACAAGAATTTACAGCTTCTACAAAACACCAGATTCCTCACCCCACGCCAAATCAGATGGAGCCAGTTTTTCTCCCGTTTCAATTTTGTTATTTCTTATGTTCCCGGGGCGCAGAACTGTTTGGCAGATGCCCTCTCTCAATCCATCCAGGCAACCCCCACTACTCACCAGGAGGTACAGGCTACTATATTACAACCTCACAACTTTCAGCGGTCTATGAGGGGGAACCAGACAGAGATTTTAGCAGCAGGCAGACAAGCAGAGGACCTATTTACAAGAGTCAGAGCTCAGCAGCAACAGGACCCGTATGCCAGGGCCAGGATGGATGACCTCCAGAGGGACCCGCAAGACACTGCCTCCCCATTTAATGTGGAGGCAGGAATCCTCTGGCATAGTGGGCGATTATACATTCCCCTCTCATTGAGGGAAGAAGTACTGAGACTTTGCCATGACCATCAAACGGCAGGCCACGGAGGTGTTTTCAAAACTCTCCATAGAGCTCTGAGAGACTACTGGTGGCCTAAGATGACTGCAGACATAAAGGGTTATGTTGCTTCTTGTCATACCTGTAGACGAGCCAAGCCTCTCCCAGGGAAGCCCACAGGACTCTTGCAACTCCTACCCACCCCCAGTAGGCCTTGGGATACAATCTCCATGGATTTCATCACTGATTTACCCCCAGTCCAGGGGCTGACTTCCATACTAGTGGTGGTGGACCTTTTCACTAAAACGGCACATTTTATTCCTTGCAAGGGCCTCCCATCTGCGCAAGCCACAGCGCAGTTGTTCATGGACCATGTTTTTTGGTATAGAGGCGTGGTAAATCACTTGGTGAGTGACAGAGGCCCTCAGTTCACTTCCAGGTTCTGGAGGGCGCTTTTCCAGTCATTAGGGGTCCAGATCCACCTATCATCATCGCATCATCCAGCTAGTAACGGGCAAGCTGAGAAAATTAACCAATGGTTACAGCAGTATCTCAGGTGTTACACCACTTATCAGCAAGACAATTGGCCAGCCCTGCTCCCCATGGCAGAATTTACTTATAACAACTCTGTGCAATCCTCTACCAAGATGTCTCCTTTCCAAGCACTCTACGGGGTTAACCCTCGGGTGTTGCCCACCTCCTCCCAGCAGGGAACTGTTCCAGCCATGGCTGATTTTCTTAAAGAGCAACAAGCTGCACAAGAGTTGTTAAAGGAGCAGCTGAACAGGGCAAAGAGTGCTTACAAGAGAGCTGCAGATGCTCACAGACAAGAGGGGCCAGCGATTGCAGTAGGAGACAAAGTATGGCTCTCTACCAAGTTTTTGACCTCTACCAGGCCCTCCAAGAAGTTGGACTCTAAGTTTGTGGGCCCTTTCACTGTGGTACAGCAGATAAATCCAGTGGCTTATCGCTTAAAGCTGCCAGCATCCATGAAAATCCATCCAGTCTTTCACAGACCCTTGCTAGCCAAGGACCGTCCCCCAAGTGCCTTACGATCGCAACTGCCAACCCCCTCCAGTAATTGTGGAGGGGGAGGAGGAATACGAAGTCGAGGAAATTCTGGACTCTAGGAGGAGGGGAAGGGGCATCCAATATTTCATACACTGGAAAGGGTACCCTGAGGAAGAGCGCACGTGGGAAAATGCCAGAGATGTGCATGCACCAGCGCTGGTTCATCGATTCCATCAGCTTTTCCCTCACAAACCCAAGCCTCGCACTCTACCAGAGATTCCTCACTTGGCTGAGCAAGCAGAGGAACCCCAAGCAGAGGAGTTCGTAAGTTTGCACCCTCCACCCCCGCCTGAAGCCTTGAGACCAGAAACAGAGGAGGAGGGAGAGCCGCAGCCCTCCACCTCGGGCTTGCATTTCCCAAGGGGGAGGGGGGAAGAATCTTCTAATTATCTAGTTATTTTCCAGCAGCAACCACCTGGGCCAGAAGCGTTATCAGACCTGGAGAGCAGCACTGATTCGTCCTTGGAGGAGTTTTCCTTTGAAGAATTTCCATCGTTGCCCAGTTCCCATGGGAGCTTGGAGGGAGAGATGGACTCTTATGAGACCTCTGGAAGGGAGGGGGCTGAAATGGAATGTGAATCTGGAGGGGAGGGTGATGTCATGAGTACTGATGGCGAGCAGGAGGGGGCCTCTATCCAGGGGGGAAAACGCATGCTTGGTATTGAGGAATTAAGCAGCCATTCAAAGAGACACAGATCAGACCGCCTTAACTTTTGGGGTTTATCTGTCTGGGTTTTTCCCACGCTTCTTCAGTTTGTTAGGATTTTTCTGTCTTATGTAGCAGTAATAAACACTAGAGACCTATTCCTCATCTCAGCGTGATTCCTGACTGTTAGGACAACTACTGTGGACAAGAGGACCACAGAAGAAATGGAGTAGCCTTCATAATTAATAGTAAAGTGGCTAAAGCAGTGCTCGGATACAATCCAAAAAATGATAGAATGATCTCAATTGGAATTCAGGGCAAGCCATCTAACATCACAGTGATCCAAATATACGCCCCAACAACAGATGCTGAAGAAGCTGAAGTAGAGCCGTTCTATGAGGATCTGCAGTACCTCCTGGACGATACACCTAAAAGAGACGTTATTTTCATCACAGGAGACTGGAATGCTAAGGTGGGCAGTCAGATGGCACCTGGAATTACAGGTAAGCATGTCCTGGGAAAACAAAACGAAGCAGGACATAGGCTGATAGAATTTTGCCAAGACAACTCACTCTGCATAACAAACACTCTCTTCCAACAACCTAAGAGACGGCTTTATACATGGACTTCACCAGATGGACAACACCGAAATCAGATTGACTACATCCTTTGCAGCCAAAGATGGCGGACATCTATACAGTCGGTAAAAACAAGACCCAGAGCTGGCTGTAGTTCAGATCACGAACTTCTTACTGCACAATTTAGGATCAGACTAAAAAGATTAGGGAAGACCCACGGATCAGCTAGATGTGAGCTCACTAATATTCCTAAGGAATATGCAGTGGAGGTGAAGAATAGATTTAAGGGACTGGACTTAGTAGATGGGGTCCCGGAAGAACTATGGACAGAAGTCCGTAACATTGTCCAGGAGGCGGCAACAAAATACATCCCAAAGAAAGAGAAAACCAAGAAGGCAAAATGGCTGTCTGCTGAGACACTAGAAGTAGCCCAAGAAAGAAGGAAAGCAAAAGGCAACAGTGATAGGGGGAGATATGCCCAATTAAATGCAAAATCCCAGAGGTTAGCCAGAAGAGCTAAGGAATTATTTTTAAAGAAGCAATGCGCGGAAGTGGAAGAAGACAATAGAATAGGAAGGACAAGAGACCTCTTCCAGAAAATTAGAATCATCGGAGGTAAATTCCAGGCAAAAATGGGCATGATCAAAAACAAAGATGGCAAGGACCTAACAGAAGAAGAAGAGATCAAGAAAAGGTGGCAAGAATATACGGAAGACCTGTATAGGAAGGATAACAGTATTGGGGATAGCGTTGACTGTGTGGTCAGTGAGCTAGAGCCAGACATCCTGAAGAGTGAGGTTGAATGGGCCTTAAGAAGCATTGCTAACAACAAGACAGCAGGAGACGACGGTATCCCAGCTGAACTGTTCAAAATCTTGCGAGATGATGCTGTCAAGGTAATGCATGCTATATGCCAGCAAATTTGGAAAACACAAGAATGGCCATTAGACTGGAAAAAATCAACTTATATCCCCATACCAAAAAAGGGAAACACTAAAGAATGTTCAAACTATCGAACAGTGGCACTCATTTCACATGCCAGTAAGGTAATGCTCAAGATCTTGCAAGGTAGACTCCAGCAATTCATGGAGCGAGAATTGCCAGATGTACAAGCTGGGTTTAGAAAAGGCAGAGGAACTAGGGACCGAATTGCCAATATCCGATGGATAATGGAAAAAGCCAGGGAGTTTCAGAAAAACATCTATTTCTGTTTTATTGACTATTCTAAAGCCTTTGACTGTGTGGACCATAACAAATTGTGGCAAGTTCTTAGTGGTATGTGGATACCAACTCATCTTGTCTGCCTCCTGAGGAAATTGTATAATGACCAAGTAGCAACAGTAAAAACAGACCATGGAACAACAGATTGGTTTAAAATTGGGAAAGGAGTACGGCAGGGCTGTATACTCTCACCCTACCTATTCAACTTGTATGCAGAACACATCATGCGACGTGCTGGGCTTGAGGAAACCAAGGCTGGAGTTAAAATCGCTGGAAGAAACATTAACAATCTCAGATATGCAGATGATACCACTTTGATGGCTGAAAGCGAAGAGGAGCTGAGGAGCCTTATGATGAAGGTGAAAGAAGAAAGTGCAAAAGCTGGCCTGCAGCTAAACCTCAAAAAAACCAAGATTATGGCAACCAGCTTGATTGATAACTGGCAAATAGAGGGAGAAAACGTAGAGGCAGTGAAAGACTTTGTATTTCTAGGTGCAAAGATTACTACAGATGCTGACTGCAGTCAGGAAATCAGAAGACGCTTAATCCTTGGGAGAAGAACAATGACCAATCTCGATAAAATAGTTAAGAGCAGAGACATCACACTGACAACAAAGGTCTGCATAGTTAAAGCAATGGTGTTCCCCGTAGTAACATATGGCTGCGAGAGCTGGACCATAAGGAAGGCTGAGAGAAGGAAGATCGATGCTTTTGAACTGTGGTGTTGGAGGAAAATTCTGAGAGTGCCTTGGACTGCAAGAAGATCAAGCCAGTCCATCCTCCAGGAAATAAAGCCAGACTGCTCACTTGAGGGAATGGTATTAAAGGCAAAACTGAAATACTTTGGCCACATAATGAGAAGACAGGACACCCTGGAGAAGATGCTGATGCTAGGGAGAGTGGAAGGCAAAAGGAAGAGGGGCCGACCAAGGGCAAGATGGATAGATGATATTCTAGAGGTGACAGACTTGTCCCTGGGGGAGCTGGGGGTGTTGACAACTGACAGGAAGCTCTGGTGTGGGCTGGTCCATGAAGTCACGAAGAGTTGGAAGCGACTGAACGAATAAACAACAGACTGCAATTCTAGTCCACACATCTTAAAGTTGCCAAGGTTGAGAAACACTGTTCTACAGAATGGGTTAAAAAAAGTCAAGATAATGGTCACAACCATGCAGTCAAAGGCCAGAGTTGTAGCCTCCATCTCTTTTGATCCTCTTCCGTGCAGACACCCCTGTGTTCTTGCGTACACAGGAAGAAGATCCCCATGCCTGAATAACACCTTAGAATTTCCAGGTTGGAATTTAATAAACAGGATAGGAGTTTGCAGACTTTTTGGTGAATAGGCTTGCCAGCTGATTAAAACATGAAAAGTCCAGTTCAGCTTTTAGCAGCAGCTCAGTCTGCAGAAAACAAGCTAAAGGGGGTTGTGGTTGATTTTTTTTCTTTTTTGCACCACTGAAAATTTTTCTGTTTGGTAAATGCCATTCACTAAAATCTGCACTTCAAAACCTTAAAAGATGCAATTATAGAGGCTGGGTGATGTTGATCTATATTGCCTTTCCCCCAAATGAATGGGAGAATTAAAAAAAATAAATTTCAAATTATTTAGCAAGCCCAGAACTAAGAGTGTGGGGCATTTATTATTTATTTGTTTCCGTTATTCATACCTTGCCTCTCAGAAGAAGAACCTCCCAAAATGTGCACAAGCAATAGAAACTATATTAAATCAAAATACAATAAAATATTATTTAAAGTCAAGCTAACATCTTGCCTCCTTCCTGCAAGGCAATTGGTGTTAACTGTCTTGTTAAAGCAGGGAGAACAGACTGCAAATGAAACCAGTTTGGGGTGGTGTCTTCCTTCCATCCTCTTTTGATTTATTCCTACAGGGCAAGTGATATTAATGGCTTGCGTGAAGATGTCCAGCTCAACAGGCTTCTCTGGTTTTTATCAGAGTTTCTGCCAGATCAGGAAAGTTTCTGGAATATTTGGATGTTGTTGCATACAGTTTTCATCCAGCATAATTGCTATTGAAATGTATGAATAAACCACACTGGATGTGTTTCCAGAGTGTGCCAAGCACCCAGCAAGACGACCACATTTTCGTTTATCAAGATGGGTGAACCTACACTGAGGTTTTATTTGTACAGAATGCTGAATCACAAACAAACTAACCAATTTTAGCCTAGAACAGTGTTTCTCAACCTCACAGCTTGAAGATGTGTGGACTTCAACTCCCAGAATTCCTCAGCCAGCCATGAATTCTGTGGAGTTGGTCCACACATCTTCAAGCTGCCAAGGTTGAGAAACACTGGCCTAGAATGATGTGGACTCCAATGGTATGATTAATTTATGGTTCAGTGTATTGTGTGAACCTAGAAAAATTGGGTTACTTGAGTAAAGCATGGTTCAGTTATCCATGATCAAGTCTGACATTGGAACATTGAGACAAAATTGTAAGAGGTTCTTTAGGACATTGAATCCATGGACTGTGCAGGAATCAAAATTACAGCATCCTTTATTGATGGCTTTCCATCCTCTGCCTGAACTTACCCAAGGAAGGAGAATCCATCACTCCAAGTCTTCAAGTTTCAGAACCTTCTCCCTGGCTGCAAAAGCTAGAAGGCAGCAGCAGGAGGCATCTCAACGTTGGAGCCTGGAATTGTCAGTGCTGTTGTCCCTTCTACCCCAGTCCAGACAGTGAATGCTACAGTATGGCTGGCTTTGCCCAACATGCTTAACCAGGTTAGTTGCAAACCTAGCAACTGCATTTATACAACATGCAAAGCTTGATTAGTCTCAACCTAGTTGTCTTTTGGGTGACTTTAAAGTAGAAACCCAGGCTGTTTGGTTCATCTGGAGCTCAGTGTATTGTCTGAATCCAGAAAGTGGGTTTATTCAATAACCCAGTTAAGTAAAGGATGTGAATCCAAGCCGATGCAAGATGTGATCATTTCCACTAAGTTCTGAGCAGACTCATACAAACCACCTTCCTTCTTTCCACACACTTGTTTAGCCAACCATCTCTTCCTGCCCCAGAGAGCTCCTACCGTTTTGAAATCCAAGCTGAAGCTCCACCCTGGAGAGACACTGATGCTCCTATTGGCTGGCTGCATTCATTTAAAAAGGGAAGGTGAAGTATGTGCTAGGACAGGTTGAAAAGAGCAGAGTAGCGATGGGGAGGCTGGTCTTTTTACTTCATGTATGTGCGTGGACTTTTGCCTTTGGTGAGTGTTCGGTTGGAGAAGGGTGTTTGGTGAACAGCTTCTGTAGGTGAAACTTCCTCTGCTTTAACACTGATGTTTGTGGGTGGAAAATTCAGTGAATTTGCTGTGCTGCTCTGTGATAGCTGGGTTCCTCTCCTTCAGTGAGGGGTGGGGGGAGGTAAACAAGTTAACACTTGCTGTATTGCTCCCCAAGCGGTGAGAACTGCCATGGTTTTAATAGCCAAAAGGGAACTACTGAAATGCAAGGAAAAAATATTAGCATCTTGAGGGTAGAAGGCACAAGGCTTGCAGAAGTGCATAGAATATAAGAAGTTGTGAAGAAGCCTCTGAAAACAGCTCTTAGAGGGCTGGGGCTGTGTTCATACAATCTGTCTGAACTACAAACAAGCTAACCCCAATCTATTCTAGTTATATTGTGTGAATCAGGCTGTGTCCTGTCCCAGGCCTGACACACACAGAGGAATACTGTCCGAGGCTTTACTTGATTTTGAGAAATTACAGCAGTGACAGGCAGAAAGTATCTGCAGTGGCAATCTGTTGAATTCCTGTCTATTGCAATGGGTAATACACGTAGTCCTTGCTTAGTGACTACCTCGGGTAGCGACTGTTTGCAGTTACAACAGCAATGAAAAAGTAACTTTGCAACCAATCCTCGCATTTACAATCTTCACAGGTCTGTAAAGCAAAGGAAATCTGAAGTAAGATTGTAAGCACAGTCATGTGATTTTTCATTTAGTGACTGCTCTGCTTAACTGAGTTGCCAGTCCCAATTGTCACTAAACAAGGACTACTGTAGTTCTGTGACTATGACAACTGTGAAACAAGTAGCACTTCCTTAGTTTTTCATGGTCTAAACTATGATCTAGTATGATGCATGAACCCAGAGAATGTCACTGAGCATTCTTCTTGGCTAAGAGTGGGGAAAATAAAAATATCCCTTAAAAATATGTATTTGATTTATATTTTTTATTCCAGCCAAACTAGGGATAATATCTGATTTAATTTTCATAAATATCAGAAGCACTGTACTGGGGTCTTTCACCCCATAAATTAGGAACTGATTTCTCTCCAGTCCTTTGCTGGGTATGGGTTCAGTTCAGGAGTGTTTCTGAACCAGAAGTTTTTAAACTCTCCTTTTAACTTTTTATTTGTTTTGCTACATTAGATAGCAAATGCACTTAAGTTGGATTCATTGGATTGGATTCACATGTTGCATTAAGCCATGGTTTGCTTTTCTGTGGCTAATTGAATAAACTCCAATAGCTTGAGTTCACCAACACACTAGGACAAAAAAAACCCAAATTATGACTTACTATAATGTGTGAATTCAAGAATTGGCTTTCTTCCTTGTTTGGAGTTTGTATAAATTCCCATGACTCTTTCAGATTGTTTGGAAGAATACAGTCAAGCTCATTCTTTGCCAGCTCTGTAGTGTTTCCTGGGTACCTCCAATTTGCTAAGGAAATCTCACTTATGGAGCTTTCAATATCATGATTAATGGCTGAGAGCTCATATTTTGTATTCAGCCATAACACAGCTTGTCATTTTGAGTGAACCAGGCAGCTACAGTGGTTTCTCAACCCTAATTTATGGCTTAATGTATTTGCAGACCCAACTGCAAACTAGTTTATTTAATAAACCATGGTTAGCAAGCCTCACCATAGCATGATTTGGGGACCCAGACACAATTGTTCAGTTAACCAGCCACCTCTTGTCAAAAGCTACCTTTTGTGCTAATGCAAAGTGTGATCTTGGCCATTGTCCAATGTGGCAATTTAACTTTGAGCCTGACCTGCTTGACTGGGACACAATCACTGTTGCTCACAGCTCCTGATAAACACCCACAGAGCCATAGGTGGTGAAGAGTTGTGCAATAATTGCATAAAAGAAGTCTCTGTTTTCCTTCTAGTTTCTTTTAATGTGCTCTTCCTGGAGTTGTGATACTCTCCATCAAAATTTGCTTAATTATTGGGATACTAGCAAGCATGTGCTCAATTAAGAAAGGCAAATTTAAGGTGTAGCGAATGGTAGGGCATTAGCATAATCAGCCCCCACACCGCATTACACTTACTGCAAGATGGTATTCAGTGTGCTTAGGATAGCCATATAATGGTGCTTGAATAATAGAAATAGGTCTGGAATTTGCCACTTTCTGTTGCTTTATTGCTGATCTGAGATTTTTGTTGTAGCAGCAGCAAGGATGTAGCTTAGCTCCTTCAGTTTTAGAAAGCTGTGGGAAGGGAGACCTCTGCTGTTAAAAAGCCAATATAGCAACCATCTTTAATAAGCCCACTCAGGTAGAAAGGGAAAACCTCCTTCAAGTTGAGCTTGACCCCTAGTGATTTTGTGGGCAAGATGGTGCAGTTCCCCTGGCAACAGAATAAGAGTGGCGTGGTATTGGCTTCTTCCTGTTTTTTTTTAATTTCCAATCAAGTCTACAGCCCTGGAATGCCTTGATCGTCTCCCATCCAGGTATTAAATAGGCCAACCAGCATAATTTCTGGAGTTTGTTGGTGTTGAGTCACTTGGTTGTGCTACTGCTGTGTAAGCCTGCCAGAAGAGAGGTTGCTTATGAAGAAAAGGGGAAGGAGTCTGCCTTTTAAGAACATTTGTTCGTTGGAAAAGGTGCTCTCAGGCTCCTTCAGATTTTATTTTGTTTTGCTACCCTAGATGAACACGGCCCTCTGCCTACAAATGAAAGGGGGTAACAGAAGGTGCTTTCTGCAGCAATATACTCACTTGCTCCATAAGTGTGCACAGAATTTCTGGTGACTTTTGGCCACCAAGTTAGCATTTAAAAACAAAGATGAGCAGCACTTTCCTACCAATTATTTAAAAAGCTCACATTTCTGGCTTATTCTTGCAATTGAAGTATTTAATTTAAATGCCTGAAAGTGCTGATGCTCTTTGAAACTGATTACAGACTTAGCTGTAATTCTAAAAGCACACTTCCTTCCTTTTTTAGCTTGACAGACTGGCAGAGCCAGAGTAACCCTTCATTTGAGTCCGGTTCTTTCAAGTTAATTGAAATATAAACCATAAACTGCAGTTCTCATGGCAGTTCATCCAGTTTCCCTTGGAAATAAAAGTCAGAGGCTGTGGGAGGACAAGTGTCAATCAATCATGGCCAGAGACTCAAACACTTGGGCAACTTTTGCCATTCCAGAGTTGTGGGCATCTGTATACAATCGATCTAAGCTGCTGAGCCATCTCCCAGGCATCCTGGAAACAGAATTCCAGAAAGTGCCAAGAAGTGTCAAAGATTTCTTTGCAGAGGTACAATTCCAAGGATTCCCTACCCTAAAAATCAGTCCAGCAAAAAGCATCAGAGAAGACCTGGTGAAATTCTGATGCTTGGAGCTACTACTTACAATTCTGAGTAGAGCCCAGCTTCAGCAGCATGGAAATCACATAAACTCAATTCACACCTGTGCAAACACAGTTTATATTGATAATGTAATATTCTTTTCCACCGTTTTAGCTGCTGTTTCATATCAAGCTTTCCTCTTCTGCTTGACGCGGTTGATTGTTCTGCTCTATACTGGTCTTTGACTGAAATAAACTTTGAGTACAAACACTGACATGAATGGAATGAACCAGCCTTCTGTGTCCTGATAGCACCAGATGTTTTGGAATAACTCCCGTCATATCTGTAGGGCACTAGCTGGTGAGAAGCTAACCTACATTTTGAATTGGTTAGTAGGATCTTGTTCTAACATGCTTGGATGTGCTGTAAAGACCACTTATTTTTTCAAGTTGCCTTTACGAAGGTGACAGATGTGTATGATCTTGAGTCCCCATGCGGTAGGAAAGAAATTAGCATCATAACCCTTTTCGGATCAGTTTTGGGGAATTGGAACATGGCAATCGTCCTGCCTTTACCTTCTGTCTGGCTGATGGGAGTCCATGCTTGTCCTTCCCAAGTTGTCCACGGCTTGGATGCGCAACCTTTTTCAGGAAGAGGACCGCTTTGCCTTGGGCACGGTCTCTGGCCTGACATTCTGAAAACCAAGATGGAGCCTGCACAAATGAAATGGGATTGCTTTCAGTTAGAATTAAAATTAAGAAAATATGATGCCTTCCCATGAATTTAATAGTGTGCTCTTAATGTCAGATGAGACCCAGTCTGGTGTAGTGGTTAAGGCATCAGGCTAGAAACCAGGAGATCATGAGTTCTAGTCCCACCTTAGGCACAAAGCCAGCTGGGTGACCTTGGGCCAGTCATCCTTTCTCAGCCCTAAGAAGGCGGCAATGGCAAACCACTTCTGAAAAACCTTGCCAAGAAAACTGCAGGGGCTTGTCCAGGCAGTCTCTGAGACTTGGACATGATTGAACAGATTAAAAAAAAAGATTTAACATTAAAATTCCAGGACTTAAGGTGCTGGAGCTAAGGTCTGGAGAGTTTCCAGTGATTGCTGAGGTATGGGTTCTATATTCCCATGCTTCTACCACTAGATTATTGCACAATCCTACTTGAGCTAAATCCTGCTGAATCAAGTGATAATTACGAGGGAGCAATTTTAGAATTGTGTTGGAAAACAGCATTAAATATGGTTTTAACATCTGAGGCCAGTATTCCAACCCCACTGAGATGGCTATCCTTGACACACACAGTCGATAACCTTGGAAGGAACAGAGACTGGGAGAAGATCCCTTCCATTCTATCACTGATGTTTTGCACATTCTCAAATAATTTTGCAACCTGATCTTATAAGGGACTCACCTGGTCAGTTTCACAATGACATCCATTCAATTCTCAACCATTTCTCTGCTGCTTATAAGCAATGGATACCTTTTCCTAGCAGTATTGCATAAGTAAAATTAATAGTCCCATAGTTTTGAAATACAGTGTATTCAGCAATGTTGGGAAGCTCTGATTGGTCTGAAGAAAAAGTATCATAAAACCAATTAGGGCAAGGAATGAGTTGAGTCATTCTTTGCTTTGAGCAAGAATACCTTCAGAAACTGGGTTGAAACCAATGTTGCGTGTTCCGTGAGTAAGGCTGTCATCACACTGATGGGTTAAATGTTGATCCATTTAAAGATGAGTATTTGTAATGTGGTTTAGACTAGAGTAGAGAAGTTGAAAAACATCCTGGAGAAAAAGCAATGGCAAACCACTTTTGTATTGCGGCCAAGAAAACGTAAGTATCTGTCAGGGAAGACGTACTGTCCAACAGTAATCCAGAATGGATGTCATTATTATTTAAAGTGCTTTGCTGGCTCCCCTTCAGTGCCTAAGCTAAATGCTGGTGCTTAACTACTAATTCCTTTGAATCCTGGGATCTGTGTATTTTAAATATATTTCTCCAATCAGCCTACCCATTTAGTAAGATTTAGGGAGCGGGAGAACCCTTCGTGGATGCCCCGTGGTTGGAAATACATACCAGTTGAAAAGGGGATATTTTCAGTTATGGTGCTCTCTTTATGAAACTCGTTCCCTAAGATAGATTTCCTATGTTGGTGCGGAGTAAAGATCCTCTGTTGTTGATTCCTGCTGGATTCTAATTTCTGAAAGATTACGTCTAAATAGTCTCCTTTAATATTTTTTTAGTTTTACCTTTTTAGTGTAGCCTGAGTGTAAGCTGCCCTAATTGTTAAGAGCTGAGTGCTATTGTAGAAATCTCTTATATAAGATGAGCAAATGCATATTTATTAACATTGGGTGAGACTGTTGCACAGACGGAGCAATCATAAGAAAAGGAAGGGGTGTGACACTTGGTTGCACAGTGAGAGAAAATAGATGCAGGTGAAAACAGCAACAGCTGATCTGATCTGGTTGACTCACTGCTAGCTCAGTTATTGTTCTAGAAGGGAGATCTTTTTTGGTCCTGCTATGGTTTTTGCAAGGGTGTGTGATGGTTGGGGAAATAGTAAAAAGAGAGGTTATAGAGAAATGTAGGAGGTTGGGAGAGATAATTGCCTACAGATAATGGCCCTTTGCAAAACAGTTGTGGGGTGTGATACCTTTTTTTTTTTAATTGTCAGTGAAGAAACTCTTGATCTCCATAGAACTGGAACAACATAGCAAAGCAAAGGGAAAGGGAAAATAAAAGTCAAATGGAGTGAGTGTGTGTGTTTTTACCCAAATGAGAGCAAGGTACCCTGGCTATTTTATAATGCTCTGTGGTAGAACAGGATTTTTCCTTCCTCCTAATGTTGTGCATTTGAGAGTGGATCATGAAAGCCAACAGTCAACCAAAGGAGATAATGCCACACAGTTTTTGCTGAGGTCATCTTGACATATCCCAGAAAGTTCTTTTGAACAATGCAAAATGATACCACTTTCTCTCTGACTCCTCTTGTTCCTGTTGGTATCATAGATCATTTTTCTTGGCTTATTTTAAGAAATTCCATAGCAAAGAGGTCCAAAGTATTCCATTGAATGGCACTAAGACTCAGCAAAATTCCATGGAGGTTGCACAAAGGAGGGTTTTTTTTTTTCTGTTGCAGTATTTCAGTCCATCATGGTTGCCATAGTGTCTGTTTAATTCCTTAGGCCTGACTGAGAGCATCATCATTTGTTAAGTGCAGAGATTCACCAACCAGGGATGAACGTAAACTAGCAGCTGGAGATGAAGGAGAGCCAACTATGGATTGGAGTGTTAAGGAACAGGGTCAGTGACAGCCCATAGCTGCACAAATACTGTCAGGTTTTTCACCATGCTTGGCTAAAACTAATAAACTTGCACAGAAGAATCCAAAAACTTCTGATAAGCGATGAATTGTAGAAAAGCCAAGAAGCCATTATGAAAGAACTCTAGTAAATGCTGAATAACAAATTCACGTTCTGCTTATAATAATTGATATCAATTTTTTTTCCTCCCCATTCTTTGTAAAGGGATAGAAGCAATTTTCTTTTGGGTACCAGATAGTTGCCATCTGTTCCTTGTTTTGGTAAAGGCCTGACATCACATCAGGTCATTCATCTTAAACAATGTGAAAACTAACTTCCAACCCCCAGTTGAACAAACCTGATCCCATGCTTTATAGGTGAGGAGTACTGAGATGGGTGGAGGTAGTTTTTAGTATGAGCCACAGCTAATTTTTTTTTTGCTGTCAGTGTTCCTCCCAAGTCCTTAAACTATTGAGAATCAAGAACCTTAGATATCTATCAGTAGATCTTCCACCTCAAACTTCTTTGTTCCACCCTTTGGAACAGGAGGTCCAAAAGCTGAGGAGACAAAAGATAGGGAAGAAAGAGGAAAATGTATATTTGGAATTATCAGGAAAAGTGCTGTCCTGGAAAAAAATGAAGGAAGAGCACATTGACTTGAGGAGCTGGAAATTAAAGGATCCCTAATGGAACATGTAAATATCTCATCTGTTCAGCCTTGCCTGGGAGTCAGTAGTAATCAGGAATATTTGGTTTGCAGCCACTTCTCCTGCTCTGTGCCCAGCCACTTTATAAGGAAATGAGAAGAAAGCTGTCGGCCTTGCGGGGTAGACCAGATAGGAATCACAAACAGATGAGCTAATTCCACTTCATTGTAAAGCTGCATTGACAGAATCTTGCAAGTCTGACAGTATAATTCTCCCCACGTCTCCTTTACAGGAACTAGGGAGGGTCTCTTCTGAGCCTCTTACCCCACTCATTATCCAGCTGAGGGCTGTGCCCTCTCTTATCTGTTTGCTAGGTAGCATCACCCAATCTCCTAAGGTCTTTCCCACGTGTCATTACATCCACAAAGGAGGGTGGAAAAGGATTCTGTAAGGCTTGCCTTCCTAGGTGGTAGCAGTTTATCTTCTTCCACATCAAGCAGCCTTGCTCAAATCTGCAGATTAGGGGTTTGCTCTGGTCATGGAAAATGCTGACTTTAAGGAAAGGGTCAGCCCCATTTTCAAGGTGTGTTGCCTTGTTTTTGTGATTTGGTCAGGGTTGTGTTAATAACAGACGAATCTTACAAGAACTGGTATTCCTTGAAGTCTCAGTCAAAGTGGGTGTAAGTTGAAACTGATCAAATCTACAGCATCTGGTTTCACACAATAATTGGACTGAGATTGAGGATACTTTGGTATCTTGTGAGAATCCAGCCATTGTCTTAGCTTTTTGTCTCAGCCGGGCTGTCACTTTAAGCTAGAATATGGTTTATTTAAATACTTGGATAAAGAACATTAACTGTTATTGTTAACCTGGGTTTTGCATGCTATCTGAACCCAAACTGTCATGAGTACTGATGGTGAACAGGAGGGGACCGCTATCCAGGGGCAAAAACGCATGCATAGCTTAGAGAGTTTGAGCTGTCATTCAAAGAGACACGGAACAGACCCGCCTTGACTTTTGGGGGTTTATCTGTCTTGGTTTTCCCACGCTTCTTCAGTTTGGTAGGATTTTCTGTCTACTATAGCAATAATAAAGCACTAGAGACTTCTTCCTCGTCTTGGCGTGGTTCTTGCTTAGTCAGGACACAAACTTTGGGTTTGGGCTCAGTTTATCTTTCTTTTAGTTTGTTTTTCTTTTCCTCTTTTTTTTAGTCCTTCCTGTCTCAAATATGTATTTCCCCTGTGCAATTTCCAGCCTTGAGAGTGAGACAGGAGCTTTTTCTTGAAAATCTACCCGTTTCCTTCTACCAGCCAACTGCCAGTTTTGCTTGCTGCATTTTTAGTAAGACCTTGCTATTTATTTTATTTTTACTGCTGCTTCAATGCTGCTCCAATCAAAGAAATCTAAGCCAAGACCCATAATATAGCAAGATCATCATCAGGATATTATAGATCATAATGATGCAAATACAATACTGATACCATAGTGCCCATCACTCATGCCTGTAAAAACATAAGTTCTTCTCAATTCCTCAGTCCCCAAGACTTTGGGAACAAACAGGGCTTAATTAATTTCCAGAATATTATGAGCATAGCAGTTTCTCTCATTCTGGTGGGGGACATAAGGAGTTCTACGAACGGAGAGAAACTTAGAAAGCATCCGTCCTAACTTAGGTAAAGGTAAAGGTTTCCCTTGACGTAAAGTCCAGTCGAATCCGACTCTAGGGGGCGGTGCTCATCTCCGTTTCTAAGCCTTGGAGCCGGCGTTGTCATAGACACTTCCGGGTCATGTGGTTAGCATGACGACTCGGAACGCCGTTACCTTCCCGCCGAAGCGGTACCTATTGATCTACTCACATTTGCATGTTTTCGAACTGCTAGGTGAGCAGGAGCTGGGATTAACAACGGGAGCTCACCCCGCCGCGCGGTTTCGAACCGCCGACCTTCCGATCGACAGCTCAGCGGTTTAACCCGCAGCGCCACCGCGTCCCTCCGTCCTAACTTACCAGACTGTAAAAAGAGATGGCAGGAGATTTGTACTTTCAGACTTACAAGATTCCGTTAATGTAGCCTTACAATAAAGTAGAATTAGCTCATCTGGCATGTTTCCTGTCTGGTCTACCTGGGAAGGCTGATACATGTGCTTACACCTCAGTCAGGCTTTCCAAACTTGGCATCTTCCAAATGTATTGGGAGTGCAATTCTCTAATGAGGAGAAGCAGGTTAGGGAAGCTGATCTAAACTATAAATGCAATAAACTCTGGTGGTGTGAAAGAACGGCATGCTAATGTGGATTATTATTTTTGTTGTTAGTGATGAAGCCAAGCTAAATAAACTTAGGGCAACTCTGCCAGCCATTTCTAATACTACAAAGTTGTTGTGCTTGATATGTGGGTATCAATCCGTGTGAGATACATCCACTTTGAAATGTGCCAGCACTTTGCATATATTATCTCACTGTAATCAATACAGCCACCGTTGCTTATAAATCTATATTATGGTCCCCTCTATTTCAAACAGGAGCACTAAGGTTGAAATAAATACCTGCTCTTTCCTAGCTTGTTCCAAGGTGAGTCAATTACAAATAAGACATAAAAGCAGGATGATTCTGATTTTCTTATTGTCACCTAATTACAAGTAAATAGCAGGAAGACTCTGGCTGGGGTTCATGCATTGTGCTAAACATAACTGTGATTGGAATAAACCACAATTGGCCATATTTATGCAACATATTGAACCATGCCCCTTGGTTTACTAACTGAATAGCTTAGTTCACACAATGCACTAAGCCCAAAAACAAACAGACCATGATATGGCTTAACATCATATTTGAACCCAATCATAGCAACTCTGCCATGCTAGCCACCACCTCTAGAATTCCCATTCTTTGTTCCCTTGTTTCTGCAGAGAATCTGATGACAATGTGATGGATTCAACATTACATTCACCTTTATTTTCTCTTATTGCAGGAAATGGGTGCAATTATTCTAACACAACCCCAGATTTTGGAGCCCTCTACCATGTCAAAGGTAAGTTCCATTCAGGGTGCCTTTTTGAAAGTCACTGACCAACACTTCTTAATGGTTTGCCTTGACATTGACTAAAAAATCTGACCAGGGTAACTCAGCCACCCAAATTTTAAACCACATTTGTCATTTTTTCCTTGCTGTTCCTTTTATACAGAACAGAGGTGCTGAATCTGATCCTGAACCTCTGCTTTATAAACAACAGTGGGTAGCTGTAATCATGGAGTTAATGCTGTGGGCATCTCTCCAAGCAGTATAATTTGCAAATATCTTTTGGACCATTACCACTTTGGATATTGGTGACTACACCTGTTGACTTTCTGGTGGCATATCACATAATTCTCCTATCTGGTCTTCTGTGGTGGCCCAGGTGGAGAATCTTTGATCTTCAAGATGTTCTTGAATTCCCATCAGCTCTAGCCATCATGATCCTTGGTTAAAGATGATTGCAGTTATAACCCCACAACATCTGGAGGGCTGTAAATTTTCCACTCCTGCTCTAAGGATACAGTTTAATATGTACTTCCCTGAGAATAAGTCCCACTGAATTTGTTGAAGATCAAACTTTCAGATACATGCAATCAGGTTTACATGTTGCACTAAGTCATGGTTTGTTTAACTGGTTTGCTGGCTTCACACTACACTCTAAGCCATGTTTATAAACGATGGTGGCTAGGTTCACTCAATACACTAAGCCAATAACCACCCACACTTGGACTTCCGATGAAGGGCTGGAGCAGGCCAATATTTCAGGGTTCACATTTCACTGCATGCCAAGGGTGTACAATCACCTAGAAGAAAACAATTGGCCATCTAGAAATGTGATGAGTGCACACAATGCTGCCTTTTCTTTCATGCACATTTCTCAATGCTACATTTTCCAACCATTTTTTGTGAAGTACCCAGTTTAGGCTGTCTTTTATTACTGTGGGTTATGGGTGTATAGAAAATGCAAGTTTGTACCAGTAAGGATTTGACAGGAAGCAAAATCTAGATTATAATTGGCATCTTCCCCTTAGCCAAATAAAAAAGGGTGGGGAGCTTGTCAGAATTCTGCTAACCTACCTAGGCAGAATTTCCTCAGGGGAGCGCCTTGCTTTAAGCTTCTCCCTCCCCCCCCCTTTTTTTTTTTTTGCCTGAGTAGGGTTTTGCAAATCTTAAGAGAGATCTAGAGGCAAAAAGATTTATTGCGCCTAGCACATCTTTCCAGGAATGAATTTATCTGATGACAGGATCTTAAATTTGCTGAATCAAAGTGTGAGAATCAGTATATATTACAACAACCTTTGGAAGTTTTGCCATCAGATTATCTCTTACCTCTACTGGAGGGAGAGTCCTTTTGAAGTCATGCTAAGTGCCTCTCTTGCTTTGGCACATGAACACATGGGTGCCCGGATGTCAATAGCTGAGTGGCAAATCCCAGCTGTGTATCATCGCTCTAGGCTGAAAAGCTGTGCATGGGCAAAAAGCAATTACCTGTTTTTAAAACTTAGTGTTTTCCTTGGAAGTGGATATGCTTGCAGAGGAAGTTTTTATAATGTGATTTCTTCCTCTTTTTCTTGGAATTTTTGTCCAGTCAACATGGTTTTCCATCTGCAACCCTCCTATATTCTGCCCTATTGTTTCAGTATTCTGTGCCGTCTTTTAAGGAGGCAACAGTGGGAGATTTCATTTTTAAAATTCAATTTGGGGCTCAGTATGTGGCTTGAATCTAACCATAGCATTCTGCAAACTCTAGTTTGTTTATCAGATTTATGTAGCCACCCGTCTCACAAGAAGTGACTCTGGGCAGCGTACAACAATCAGATAAAAACAATTATATAAATACAATCATAAAAATATAAAACAATCATCATTAAAAATTAAAATACATTAAAAAGTAAAAATATATAAACCACAGGCATGGAAAGAGTGAATATATCAGTGGAGCCATCTTAAGATGTTATTGGTTCCCTGGGACCCCCAAGCCGAGTTTAAGGCTTACTGGGCTATGCATACCCAATTATGGTTTATTAAAAACACAGTCAAATTACAGTTTGACTTGATACATGGTAAAATACCTGCTTTAATTAAATGTGGCTATGAAACACGACAAGACATCCAGGATCGTGATATCATTGGGAGTATGTAATTTGATTGGGGTCATTTCCTAATCATTATCTCTGTAGTTCTATCTATATGTATATAAATCTTGATTAAGGTCAAAGACCAGCATAAGGAGGGTGGGGTACAGTCAGTTAAAAGCACAGAAGGTACATGGAAATCTAATATAAGAAGCTAAAACACAGAAATGTATTAAAATCTGGTATAAAAAGCTAAAACACGAAAATAAAAAATACATTAAAAGCTAATATAAAAAGCTAAAACACCAAGTCTAGAGGAAAAGGAGAAAGGAAAAACGAAAGAAAAAGAAAATCTACGGGGAGGAGTAGGAGCATTAGATGAGTGTGGGGGAGCATAAAGGTTAGTATATTTGTAAATACAGTACTCTAGTATATTAAAATAAATGCTAGTTTGTGGCACCAGTCACCATCTGGCAAATTTTAAGCGCTGCTGCGCAGAACCTGGCAACATTGTATGTTCCTGCTTCTCCTCCTTTTGGCTAAGATCAAGTGTAGTATCTGTTATCAGTAGCTCTATCTATTTATCAGAAGGACACAGAACTTTCCACAGGCTCTAGAAACCATGCCGTGGCTAATTAGCAGGCACAGCCTGAAAGGGAGAGGACTTTGGTTGTTCCAAGTTAGCAGAATAGAGAGGGAAAGGAGGACACCAGGTGATTCCCCCCTCTATTCTGCACCTTGAAAGGAACAATTTGGACAGGGATGATGTATCCAACAACTTGCATCCCCCAATATATTGTAATGGTGTGTTGGAATGACCTTGGGAGACAGGAGGAAGAGTTGCAGCCTAGGCAATGGTGTGATAAACAACATTTGAGTCCAAAGGAGAGGAGGTGGAGAAAGCATCTCAGAAGGGCCCCTCCCTAGTTTTTGAGAGAGTAAAAGTAAGGGACTGGAGGGGTACTCTCAGACTTGTAAGATTCTGTTAATGGTGGCGCTGCGGGTTAAACCGCTGAGCTGCTGAGCTTGCTGATCGGAAGGTCGGCGGTTTGAATCTGTGCGACAGGGTGAGCTCCCGTTGCTAGGCCCAGCTCCTGCCAACCTAGCAGTTCGAAAACATGCAAATGTGAGTGGATTAATAGGTACCGCTTTGGCGGGCAGGTAACAGCGTTCCATTCAGTCATGTTGGCCACATGACCACAGAAGTATCTACAGACAAACGCTGGCTCTTCGGCTTTGAAACAGAGATGAGCACCGCCCCCTAGAGTCGGACATGACTGGACTTAATGTCAAGGGAAACCTTTACCTTTTCCTAACGTTATAATAAAGATAGAGCTAGTATTCATTGTCGTACTACTTGTCTGGACTAGCTCAAAAGTTAACATATATGCAATGTCTGGCTTTGACCTATTATGTTCATACGGATTCTTATTTGGGAAAACAGGCTGCCTTTGTTATCGTTCAGAAAAACTGAGTCAAGCAGACTTCTACAGCAGTTTCTCAACTATCCTTCCCTCTAACTAGAATGAACATGATGGCTTAAATCCTTCCCAATGCATCCCCTCTTACCGGAGCAAAATCCTGAAGACGATGCTTCAAGTCCAAGTTGATTGGGATCAACCATTGCAAACTTGGGGAAAGCAAGGGTATGGAAAAATGGGACTGTTCACGGGAGGCCCTCTCATTTCTGAAAGCTACCCTCTTCTCCTGTTCAGAGCATGGCTCATTCATGACTGATTTGTGATCCAGAATTTTTTAAACAGGCACTTGTTTTCCTGGTTTTTTCCAGTTTCTTTGGAAACCCCTGAACATCTAAAGGACCTGTGATAAAACCAACCTCACAACTGTTCTGAGTCAGTTGTGGCATGTATGTGATTGATTGATTGATTTGTGTACCTCCACAATCAACAAAAGACTCCTAGTGCTTATGTGATGACTGGTTATTAGAACTGTCAATCGAAGTATGGTAACATAAGGTACTGCCTCCCAGTTTATATTCTGGAGGTAGGGGGAATTGAGGACAGAGATATTTGGGAGGTATGAGTGGAAGGATGGGTTGACTAGGCTCATAGTCCTAGTCAAGCCTCCATCTGTCAAAGTGATAGATTTATGAGTGCATATTTAGTGCCAGAGAAAGGTAGGATCGACAGCTTTTGGATAAATTCTAGTATTAAGGGAACCTGTTTGCAGCCTGTTTTAAGTGACTTAATAAAAGTTAATCCTTTTCCTTGTTTAAATGCTAACAGAGAACTATTCTTTATCTTCCTCACATTCCACCTGGTCCTGTTATCTCAGATACACAGTGTATACTGTTGATATATATACAGATATATGAAATAGAGAAGAAAAACAAAAGCATTTCAACAGTAATTCCTTTGGGCTAACGGGAGGAGTGGGCTTGAGAAAGAAGGAAAGAAAAAGAAAGAAAAGGATTCCTCCATAAGTGAGAGAGCATGTCATAAAAGTATAACAACATTAACCGTAAAGATAGATCTCACTAAAACTTAAAACTAATGCAATCAATCAACACACCCGAACCAGAGATGGTGCTGACTCTCTCATTCTCCAAAAGCTCTCCTGGAAAGTTGAGTTTTGACCAAAACATATAACCAGCCCATGTGCTACATGTGCAGAAGGTTCCAACGTGACTGGAAAAAAACCTTGCATTTGAGTACATAGAAGAGAGCTAATGATTTCACTCAGTGTAAAACATTCCCCATTATCAGAGAATATTCCTGCTTTAATTAACCGCCAGAGTCCCCTTTTTGGGAGAGATGGGTGGTGATAGAAATTTGAAAAATAAATAAATAAATTGACTATAGCTAAGCTCAGTGTTTCTCAACCTTGGCTACTTTAAGATGTGTGGATTTCAACTCCCAGAATTCCCCAGCATCTTAAAGTAGCCAAGGTTGAGAAACACTGACTTAGCTTATCATCCATACCTCTGTCTTGTGGATAACCCCATGTTTTACAGCTGTTTGGTTTCAAGTTGCCATAGTTGAGTTAAACTTCAGGTTTTAAGCTTGGCTGATAAAACAAGCAGTGGTTAATCAGAAATGGAGATAAAGCTTTCCAAACTTCTCACAGGCGACATTAGGAAGGGGGTGAATATGGAAGTTCAGACTAGGTAGGTAGACTTACTTTAGCCACAATAAACCCTCAACCACATCTTAGCCATAATCTGGAGCCATGGCTTTTCCCAATATTCCTGGAATACTGTGACAAAGATAGAAGAGGTCACAGCATGGAAATTTCTCTGAGACTTCCTTCACCTACACATGCAAACAGACACACTGGAATTCTTTTTAAAGCAAAGCTGTTTCCATGTCATCAGCATGGCTACGATCCTGGCTGGCCCATCACCGCATCTGCTTTCTTATTTAATAAACACTGCAACTGACCCCAAACATTCTTCCTTCATTATTTCCCTACCAGTTCTTGTTCAGTTTGATGAAAGGACATTTGTTCTGGAGATTCCTTCAAAGGAGAAGAAGAGTGCGTAGACATGGACAATGATATTCCTGTGTTTATTATTTAAAAGGTGGTCACAGACTCTGTGTAAATGTCCTGTTCTTTTTTTTTTTTTGCTACGGACTCCTCTCTCCAGCAATTGCAGCTTCTTTAGTTAAATCTCTCCTCTTTTTTTAGCAAACACTTGGTCTGGTTTTATTATGTATTTTAGAGAATAAAGAGAGATAAAAAAACATGTAAAAAGAATAGATTCAAATAGTAACATTCAGATAAGTAAGCAAGGGATCTAGAATGTTTGATGCTTTTAAGTCAGTTTTTGACTTCTGGCAACTGGACAAGTCCCTGCAATTTTCTTGACAAGGTTTTTCAGAAGTGGTTTGCCATTGCCTCCTTCCCAGGACTGAGAGAGAGGGACTGGCCCAAGGAAACCCAGCTGGCTTTGAGCCTAAGGTGGGACTAGAACTCACAGTATTCTAGTTTCCAGCCTGATGCTTTAACCACTACACCAAACTGGCTCTACACCATTACACCAAACTGGCAAGAGCAATCAAGCCCCAAAACACCATCCAGAGAAATTCTCAAGAAATGTCTTTGCATCCTGAGAATAAGGAAGAAAACCAGAAGCCCCTTCCTTTTTTGGGGGAAGAAAAATGCTGGGAAGTTGCAAGGAAGATTTTGACCCAGTGTTGTTAGAAATCAAATCAACCACCAAATGTCAGCTGACCAGCTGAAAAAGGGGTTTGCCAGAACATTTGCAGGAATGATTATTGATCCCTGGACTGGATATCTTTAGCCCATGATTAATGCAAAGCATGTCTTAGCATGTTACAGAAATGTGGTCAGCAACTACAGCTTCTTGGCTCATTTTCCAATCATACAAAAGGCATAAACAGGCTGGATGTGGGTGCACAAAATGTGCTTTTTTTAATGCTTAAATCAAGATGCTCTCATTGAGGTAACTAGTTTGTAAGTAAGGCTGAAAATGCTCTTCAAGACTGCATAATAGGAGAACACCTCAGCTTGCCTTTTTTTTAAAAAGTAAAACTTAAATGTGCAATTTATATTTACCTCCTTATAGGTGAGCAAGGCAGTTGCACAAACAACGGTTATGGATGTTCCCAACTAGCCAGGCATTTAGTATAACCATGGTGGAACCTGAGAGATCACTGAGCACAGTTTTAAAAAATCAAACCCAAAATGCGAACGTGCCCTACTTCCAAGAAAATGGCATGCAAATTAATAGCTGTCAGTGCAGCATCTCTCGTGTCACTGCCTAATTGGAAAGCTTGCTCTGGGAGTTTAAGATTGAACAGACCTTTGCAGAGTTGGTGTCTTTCCTTTGTGATGCTCGTGGGCTGGAAAATGCCACCTTCTCTTTTCACCCCCGTCTTTTTCAGCTAAATTGCCTGTTAATGTTAGGAACAAAGTTTGGAAAAAGTGGTTCCTGTTGGTCTTTTATATAAGCAGACCCAACAGCTCTTACATAAAGCCTGAGAGATTGTTGAAAGTTTGGGGGGGGGGGGCGGGGGTTGTCAACATTTTGGATTTTCCCCTCTTCAAATTCTTTTGAGAGGTTTGTGCCTGCATTCTGAAATACCACTTCCACCAAATGTTCACCTTTGGCAAGCTACTGTTGATTGTGTGATTGATGTAGGCCCTGATTAGCCAGTATGATACCCATTCTGGACATGACAACTTGAAAGAATTAGTGTAATGATCAGGACATTAATGCAGGTCACTGCCCCCAGCTGGCATTGTTGGGATGTGCTGGACTTACTCCCAGAATTCTTAAACTGGGATACATGAAGTGCTTGGAGACTTTTATATATAGCATTCTGATTAGTTGTGTTAAAAAGACTAACAGCCTCTGCTACATTACTGCCATAAACTGGTTCGTTCTTAGGAGATCTGCATAACATTAAGAATTGCCACTGGGGTATTTTGTTTTCTTCTTCCCTCCTCACCCATTTTTTGTTTGTTTGTGTGCTGTGTCTTTTTGGCTTGCAAACCTCAAAGAAGGCTGTCCCTTTTCTGAATCTGTAAGCTCTTCTGGGGTCATGCCAGGTAAAGTGTAGGATATAAGTGCTTTCAACTAAAGCACTGTAAATAAAAAGTTAATTCCTCACCAACTTTTGGAGTTCATTGCTGCTCAGTTACGGTGGCCGCTGGAACCCGTGACAGATTAAGTGGGCAAACAGTGGCCAGTGGTGATGAGAACTAGAATCAGAGCCTCCATATTCAGTAAAGATCTATCTCTCACTATCTGCATGCTAAGAATTAATGGGAAAAATGGATGAACACAATACCAGCTTCATGTCTTGCTTGAATTCTTCTCTTATATAGCATCCAAACTGGTAGATAGTGTAAAATAATATACTGAGCAAGAAGAATGAGGGATCTGTCCAACCTCAAATCTGTTCTCAGCCTCAAAATGTAAAAAAATAAGTAAAAACAAGCTTGTCTGATACCCTTTTCCATAATTAGAAGGTAACCCTAAATTTAGTGGTGCTTCCACCTGGCTCTTTTCTATAGCAATGTTTGATATATATATGTTTGAGAGTTCTAGTCCCACCTTAGGCCTGAAAGCCGGCTGGGTGACTTTGGGCCAGTCCCTCTCTCTCAGCCCAAGAGCCAATCAGGCGCAGTATGAGAGTTCTAGTCCCGCCTGAGGCCTGAAAGCCGGCTGGGTGCCCTTGGGCCAGTCCCTCTGTCTCAGCCCAACCCACCTCACAGGGTGGTTGTTGTGGGGAAAATAGGAGGAGGAAGGAGTATTAGGCATGTTCACTCCCTTGGGTTATTTATAAAAATAATAAAGGTGGGATAGAAAATAAATAAATAAAATATCCAAGTGTCTCCTTGTGTCCTGCAGGAGTCATCAGCCTCCCTTACGCTGAAATAGAAGAGCCATTTGAAGCCTGGTACAACCTTACTGGCAACAAGAGTCGCATTGAATACTATAATGGTAAGAAACTTGGTGCCCTCCATGAAAGGGGAGAACCAGCAAAGTTAGCCTTAGGTAGAGAAAATGCCCCAAACAGGTCAGTGGAGAACCAGGATGTGTTTACCCAACTCTGAAGGTCTGACAAAAGTGATCAGAACTTAGCACAGACCAGGGATGGGAAGTTCAATGTTTTGGTGGTTGGGGGCTGACGCCTTTGATTTTTGGAGGGTTGGGGGCTGACACCTTTCAGGATCTAGTCCCACAGCTTTGGAATTCACACCTCTCCCCCAGTTCTCTTTGCATGGGGGAGAACTTTTTATCATTAAATCCCCCCCTAAAATGTTTTGGTTTGATTCTGAAGAATAGAAGTGTTCCTCTGACTGGGGACTTGTAAAGTCTGGATTGGCCTTAGTGGCAATCCCTTCTGGCTGTGATATTGCTTGATTTTACTTGATTTATTTATTTATTAAATTTGTATCACCGCCCATCTCCCCCCCAAAGGATTATAATTGTATAAAATCAGTCAGTTTTATAGGATTTAGTTGATCTGTTCTTTTTTTGTGTGTGAAGTAGTTACTTGTTTGGTATTTCACTATTCCCTTATAGTTGGCTTTAATGTGTCTATTTTGTATTTGATGTATTCAAATGCAATTGATATTCCTTTATTTCTGTTCTGTGCTTAATTTTTAAATGTAAAATAAATTATTGTTAGTATTCATATTATTCAGCAGGCTAGTTAGTGATGCAGTGATAGGTAAGTCTCTCTCATCCATCAGAGCATGAATTGTGTGAGCTAAATAATTTGTGCAAATTGTATGGATTTATTTTATATAATATTATATGGCATAATTCTGCTATGAGTGAGGCGTGTAAGAGACTCATCCTGAATATTTGAAATCTTGTTTTTCCCATTCCTTTCTCTGAGTTCCTTAAACCTGCACTATTCACATGCCTTAGCTTCTCTCTTCAGTCTTAAAGACTAGAAATCTTTATTTTTTAAAAAAGATAAAATTGTCTATCTAGCTTTGTACACATCTGAACTACCTTTTTTCCCCCCCATTCAATCGTGTCTGATTCTCAGAGACTGTCTGGACAAGTCCCTGCAGTTTTCTTGGCAAGGTTTTTCAGAAGTGGCTTGCCATTGCCTCCTTCCCAGGGCTGAGAGAGGGTGACTGGCCCAAAGTCACCCAGCTGGCTTTCATGCCTAAGGCGGGACTAGAACTCTCATACCACGCCTGATTGGCTCTTGGGCTGAGAGAGAGGGACTGGCCCAAGGTCACCCAACCAGCTTTCATGCCTAAGGCGGGACTAGAACTCTCATACCACGCCTGATTGGCTCTTGGGCTGAGAGAGAGGGACTGGCCCAAGGTCACCCAACCGGCTTTCATGCCTAAGTTGGGACTAGAACTCAAGGCCTGTTGGTTTCTAGCTTGATTCCTTAACCACTACACCAAACTATGAACTACTTACAGAATATCTAGAATCACAGAATATTATTAGAATAGCAGATTCATCTTTCCTCCATTTTTAAAATTCAAATTCAAATTTTATTTCATTACAAGTTTTAAAATCAAAAAGAAAAAGAGAAAAAACAAAGTACAAAAAATCAGTACCGTAATTAATAATTAAGCAAAGAAAAAAGAAAGAGGAAAGCATTACAATCTAAGCACATCACATATATTTCAAGTAATAAACAGGACTCTGTATAAAGGTTTCTCGTTTGAAGAGAATAAATAAAATATTGTTGCAAAATAAGGTGAGATCTGTGCCAAAAGGAAACAAATTGCATCATTTTTGATTGGCAGGTAAAACTGCATTTCCAAAAACAGGTAGATTACACCTCTGCTGTATGCGGTCCTTAACAGTGGGAGCAATTCTACTTTTCCAATTTCTCAAAATAATTCTCTTAGAAATACCCCACACCCAATATAGCCATAGTTCTCAAAAATGGTCAGATTCTAGAGTTTTAGAGCATAATTTAACATGGAATTAATATCTTTAACATTAAAAGATTTCCCCATGAATCTACTTAATTATATTAAAATATGGTTCCAGAAAGATGCCAGAGACTCCCAAGACTAAATCATATGGGTCAATGACCCCTCATATTTTTTACATTGCCAACAATGAAAATGAAAATAAACTAGAAAATGAAGGGCCTCCATGATGAAATCTAAAGCAGCGTCAACTGGCTGTCCCAGGGTCTCCATCCAGGCAAAGACCAAGGCCAGGCCAGCTTAGCTTTGCTTCCTGTATATTCTGTAATAGCTGAAGCCTTAATACACGTTTTGAACCTAAGCAGTGCCCTCCAGTATAGTAGCACGACTTCAATTAAAGGCTTTCAATTAAAGTCGGTATATGTGCATGCTACAGCTGCCTTTAATATAATAGGCTAAACTTTCAACCCAACCTTTAGTTGAGTTGGTTTTGCTCCTCCTGATGTTGCAGAAGGAGCAAAATCCGTTGCTGAAGCTGCAATTGACTTGGTTTCTTTTGCTTTTTAAAAATGTGCTTCTTTTTAATGCATCCATCTGCTCTGATGAACGATGGCTTTTCTTTTAAATAAGAAGGGCTGGTTACATCTACTTAAACTGCAATTTGTCTTCCTTCATTTAAGGCCTCAAGTCTCTCCTTAGGCTTTAGCAATCTACAGCTTTGTTTATGTTTGATTTTAATTTACACTTTAAATTGCATTTATACCGCAATTTGCTTAAATGCAAGCGACGGAGCAGCTTGAAATGGCATTTAATCAGTAGCTTGATCCTGATTTGTATGAAAGCAGAGCTCAGGATCTGTGGAGGCAGGGGTCATCCTTATTAACATTGCTCTGGCGGTATCTCTCTTCTTTTAAATATCTGCTGATGGCCTATTTAAAACACTTCTTTTCTGATTATGCATCCGTTGCTTTGGCCAGAATGTTGAAGTTAGACATATATCCTTGTAACAAGAATACTATAACAATGAAACAAAAAAATATGCAAAGTATGGAATAACACTGGTTTTCTTGCACATGGCAGAGGGTTCGGCTGGTCCCTCTTGGGAGCGGGGGAACACAGAGGGGGGAACATTCCTCCCTCTCAGGATCTTTGTCCCTGGGGGGCAACCACAGAAGGCAACAGTGTACACCACAACAGTTGCATTGGTTTGCTGGACCGAGGCTTGAAAACAATTGTCCCATTAGATTTCTCAATCGCAGCACAGCTAATTAGAGGAACACATTGCGATCAACATGATTTTCCCAACTAATGTAAGCAGAGAGGTTATCTAAATTATTAATCAGGTAGTTATCAAAGTTGTCTTGTAGCTTCTGGATTCCAGAAAGATTTCTCAAGGTGGAAAAGATAATGAGCAAAGCAGCTGGCAAAAAGCAGCAAGTAAAATAGCTATACATTAGAGAAGCTCTTACACACTACATGCACACTTTTACACGCTTCACGCACATCTACCCAGAGCTCCTCCTTGTCTCCTAATTTATAACCTGAAAGTGTTGGGCTCTGGCTGGCCAATGTTCATCAATCTTGCCATGAAATATTGTTACAATCTAGACGGCAGTTAAAGGAGTGGTCTACTGTACAGGTAGTCCTTTCTTAACAACCATTTGTTTAGTGACAATTCAGACTTAACAATGTTACTGAAAAAATGACTTATGACCAGTCCTCAGACTTACAACTGTCACAGCATCCCCGCGGTCATGTAATCATGATTTGGACACTTAGCAACCAGTTCGCATTTATGACCGTCACAGCATCCTGTGGTCCCGGAATCGCCATTTTCAACCTTCCTGGCCAGCTTCTGGCAAGCAAAATCAATTGGGAACCACATGATTTGCTTAACAATCATGTGGTTTGCTAAACACCCGTGGTGTTTGCTTAATGACCACTGCAAAAAAGGTTGTAAAATCAGGTTGGATTCGCTTAATGACTGCTTCACTTAGCAAACAAAATTCTTGTCCCAGTTGTGGTCATTACTTGAGAACTACTGGTTTCAGTCAGCTCTTGATCATAGACATCCTGATTCATGGTACTTTTATCCATCGGACATACTTTGACCCTTTCCTGATCTTCGGCAAATCATTGTGGTAGTCCACCCTAGCGTGGTGTTGCATTTCCATGCACATGTGTGTTCAGATGGACATATAATCCATTAAGCAAATAATCCATCATGATTGCTAAAAAAAGGTTGTTTGTGGGACCAGCCTGCAAAGAGGTTACATCCTATTCAAACATAGATTCTCTCTGGTTCAGCTAGCCCTTGGTTTTTGATGATCCAAAGAACCTTTCCCACAGTTTGTTCTAACTCCACAGTTCTATGATTAACACTGAAAAAGCAGAAAAACTCACGTCCAGGAAAGACCTGATGGAATGGATCTGAGTTGTAGCTCAGTGAACAAAGCACATGTGTTTTGAGTGCAGAAGGTCCAGGGTTCAGTCCTTGATAACTCCACTGCAAAAGGCTACAATTTAAATTGGTGGAGTGCCATTGCCAAGATCTGGTTCACAAATCGCACTAAAGTGTATGTAGTTTGGGCTTTGTGTGATGGGTGAATCTTGCCTCTGGGACTTAAACCATGGTTTTATGGCTTTTTATATTAAGTGAACCAAGTCAGTTGTGATGGTTTCTCCAAACTGTGGTGGTAAAATGCTCCAACACATACACGTGAGCTGTATTTAGAGATGCCCCCCACCCAGAAAACCATGGTTATAGACTTGAGCCCAGTCAGCATAGGGATGCAACTGAGCATAGGGAGGTAACTGTAGGCTGAAGGTGACTATACGGCAGTTCCCCAAATCATAATGACTGCCAGGAGACTCATCTGGAGAAGATGTTTCAGATATGGGCATCTCTCTAATGGCCTTCTCTCTCAACTCTGTATGGAGAGGCACTTCAGCTAGGCTAAAGAGGACCTAATGAATGCATTCGTAGGGAAGAAACAGATTTAGGCATAATCCTCTAATTTGCTATGGAAGTCTCTTCTGATCAGGTTTGACTCTGATGATTTCATGGACACATCCGTGTAGTTTTACTGACAACAACACAGAATTGGCTTGCCATTAGGTTCTTCTGGGGTATTTTTTAAACTTTCCAGTCCTGCCTAAAGTCCTGGGATTTCCTGGTGATTTTCCTTCCAGTCTTATTTTCTAAGATCAGCCAAGGTTAACTAGATGCTGCCAGCTAGATGCGCAATGTGTCACTTGGAACCCAACAAATGGAAAAGATTACATGTGATGGAATTCTCTGCCCCTGGGTATGAAAATAGCGATTTCCAAAATATTCCAGAACAAGAACAAATAGACATTTCTGTGGTATCACGTAAGTGATTAGCATTGTCTCCGTTAAAGCAAGACCTAGTTAGAAAGAAGATCAAAGGGAACAGGGAGGACCTGCTTTAACATGCTCACTGAGGGTCAAGGTACACATTTATTTTATTTATTTATTAAATTTATACACCGCCCACTCACTATAAAAGTGACTCTGGGAGGCTTACAAATAAAAGTTATAAAAACCATTATAAAAATACAAAAAAATACAAAAAGTAGAAGATAAAAGAGGGAAACCCAAAGGTGGAGAGTGTGTCCTCAAACCACCAACCACCTCCAGGGCTGCCTATTGCTCTTGGACCCCCGAGCTAGTTGGCAGAGCCCGGTCTTGACGCTCTTCCTGAAGGCCAGAAGAGTGGGGGCCAACGTCACCTCAGGAGGCAAGATGTTCCACAGGGCAGGGGCAACAGAAGAAAAGGCTCTCCACCTAGACCCTGCCAGTCAGAATTTTTAGTCAGCAGGGTCTACAACATGCCCTTCCTGCCGGACTGAGTGGGATGGGTCAATGCAATTGGAACAAGATGGTTCCTCAGGTAACCTGGGCCCAGGCCATGCCAGTACATACCCAGTTGCCAAGATTCCGTAGCCTAGCTCCTCTCTCATTGCAACCCCCCCGACTGCTCTGAATCTGTGAGAATCTCCCTCTCTTGCTGGCAAGCTGCTGTGAGGGGCTGATGCCAAGAAATCTTCAGGCTGCTGTATACCAGCTTCACATTAGAAGTACATAGGAAGCTGTAGCATTCTCTTATCCTGAACTGCACTATTTGTCCTTGGGCTGGGCTGAAAATCCCCCCCCCCCACACACAAAGACCATTCATCTCCTACAACAGCAGTATTTTAAGAACACTGATTGCATTTTTCAGGGTGAGCAGGGGAGACTGACCCTGACAAGAGATGAAGAGGAAGTTTATCATAATGGCATCCTACCTCCTGAAAACCATGAGAAACTTCTCCACTCCTCCCAAGATTACCAGTGTCTTCAGGCTCCAGATTTGCCCCCTGTCACCCAAAATCTGTGTCAGCTTGTCCATTCAATTACCACTGAACACAAAAGTCTTCTCTTCTCTTGTTCTTTCCTTTAATTTTTTAATACTTTTATTGTATTGAAACATTCTAAAAAACATTTATTATTATTAAAAAAAAAAAGACCTTTTGAAATGTGCCACCAGATTTTGTCTGCAGAGAAATTCTGGGACAGTTTCTCTGAATTTCTCCAGGGCAAGGAGGACTTTCCAGTACTGTCTCAAGGACAGACCTTCCCTCTAACAGTGACAGTGGCATCACTCTGAAAAGTCCCATCGGAGAATTTCCTCCTCAAATCTTTTCCTGTGATTGAATGGAAATGTGGGAAGCCCAGGAGACTGCAGGTCCCCAGAGAGTGCTTTGACTAATGCTTCAGCTCCCTCATTGCTAAATGAGTGCAAGAAACCACATTCCACCTGGGAAAATTTCTCCAAAGTGCTCTTTTCCTTTGGCACAATTTCTTTCCTTCAACACAATCTCTTTCTCAGTTGAATGAGAAGTGGGAGAAAAAATGGCCAGTATTTTCTGTTGCATTCTTGTTTGTCTTGGGGATTGGGGGTGTACAATACAGAAATCCAAACGTGAAGGGAAATTGTGATTTGGAGCATGCATAGGTGTGCTCTGAATTATGTTTTGCCCTTTGAGTTGGGATCTCTGCACAGCTGTATGGGTTACTCAGGAGCTGTTTCAACAGCTGTCTTCCTGCTACATCATCTCTTTACTTGGGAATGCCAGAGATCCCTGGTCTGCATGCAAAGTGAGCACTTTGTGGCTTAGCCACATTTTCTTCTCTTCTCTTCATTTTTGTTCACTGGTTGCTCATTCTGTCATTTCTGCAGGCCAGGTGGTGACATTGCAGCTTGGATGTTTAGAGCCCTATGGTGCCTTGTTCAAGATTACACCAGCCACCACAGAAGAACTGGTCAATATTGAGAAATGCTTCCTGTTAAATGGCACCAAAGAAAAACATGTGAAGCCACAAGGAGTCTTTCCTGACATGAAAGATTTCAAGGTGAGTCAGCAATGCTCAGCAGCTGGAGAAGGAAATGGAGTCCAGTGCTTGGAGCTGGAAAGCTGGCTGGATGATCTTTGGGAAGAGGCACTGCCTAGCTTCACACAGCTGCTATCTTGTGGTTTGTGAAATGGGCCACAGTATCTGGGTTATCATGTCATGCTAAACCATAACTAGAGTCCAGAAATAGCAATCGTTGGGCTCCCACAACACATGAAGAAGAAACCAAGCAAATCTCATTACTGTTGAGTTCCAACACCATGCTAAGCTGTGGCCTGTTTTTAATCATGGTAGCCAAACCAAGCCAATCTTATGGCTTAGTGAGTTGTGGGAACATATCTTGCATCTTAGCATGATGTGGCAACCAGCTTATCTTAACCCGAGTTGCTTATGACTAAATGTGAACTACTCGCAGGGTGGGGTTGGGTTAAATCAAATGAAAGTTGTGAAGCATTTTGGCAATGCAAAGTGTTTTCCACTTGGTTGGGGATGGGTGGAAATAGAGGGATATTTGTCAGTTTGTGGTGTGGATAACTAGGCTGGTCCACAGTGAACCAGGCATCCTGTATCTCTCTTTTTCATACTGAGATGACATTAACTCCTCCCTATGACATATTTTATCTCTGCTTTGTTGTTAATATCTTGCCACTTTTTTAAAAATGTGAGTAATTTCACCCTTTCTTTGCCAAATACATTCCTGTAAGACTGAACTTGGGAAAAGTATAGTTCACATTACAAGTTTCTCTGGCATTTGGGGTGAACAGTGAGATATTTAAATCATAGCTTTCTGCATCTTGTTTGACAAGTGTTGGCAGCATTGAGGAAGTGCTAGATTCACCCATCATGCAAACCAGTGATTGTAAACATGGCTTGTTGAACAAGGTATCAATTGCTCATACATTGCACTGAGCTATTAATTATGGTTTGGAGGCCATAATGGCCAGATTCTCCCAACTTGCTAAGCCAAAACCGAACTAACCATGTTGGTTGGATTGATGTAGCACACAAAATCATAATGTGGATTTTATGGTTTGCTAATGTGTTGTGTAAACATGTCATTTGTAAATCATGGCTAATATGTTGCCTGGACTTGGTTAAATTGTGGTTTATTTAGGAAACAAACAACTATATCAGCCATTGGCTAGGATGTGAGCCTCTGTGATTTCAGAAAATATTTTTTTCCTACCCCACCTGCAGATGTTGGAGGTCTTCATGCAAAGCAGATCTTCTGCCACTGAGTTGCAGTCTCTCCCCAGGTCACCTACTTTTGGAACCCAGTCCATCTATGATGGCTCCAAGAATTACTATACTGGTAGTCTTGCTTAATGACCACAATTAGGACCAGCATGTTGGTCACTAAGCAAGGCAGTCATTAAGCAAATCCAACCTGATTTTATGACCATTTTTGTGGTGTTCATTAAGTGAATCATGCAGTTCCTCATTGATTTTGCTTGCCGGAAGCCAGCTGGGAAGGTCAAAAATGGTGATCGTGTGACTGTGGGATGCTGTGACAGTTGTAAATGTGAACTGGTTGCCAAGCACCCAATTCACGATTGTGTGACTCTGGAGATGCTGCAACAGTCGTACATGCGAGGACCGATTGTAAATCAGGTTTTAGTGCCATCGTAAGTCTGAACCGATGCTAAATGAATGGTCATTAAGCAAGGACTACCTGTACCTTCTGCGCACCCCAGTTCTTTTAACAGACCATGGGAAACACTTACTAACATCCCAGCCTTCCTTTCTTTTGGTAGGCCTGAAAAAGCTGTTCCAACTGAGAACAACACACGGACAGATCCTCAGCCAGTTCAGCCAACCTTTGTTTAGTGAGTCAGCCACTTCCTTCTGCAGCAAAGCTGCTCTTACTCGTGCCAGATTTCTAATAAAATTGCAAAGCAGGCTTTGCCCAGATGCTGTGCCTTAACAGTAATGAAATCTCTTTCTGCAGTGGCTGCTCAAAGTGACATTTGTCACACAGAGGGTACATTTGATGGCGAGCTGTAATTTGACCTATCCCAAATCACTGCCTGGTAAAGCGTGATGCAACAGATGTGGGGGAGAAACTTTGGGATGTTGCTTTGCTAGTTTGCTCTTTTTTTTTTTTGATCCATTCAATCGTGTCCGATTCTTGGCAACTCTCTGGACAGGTCCCTACAGTTTTCTTGGCAAGGTTTTTCAGAAGTGGTTTTCCATTGCCACCTCCTTCCCAGGGCTGAGAGAAAGGGACTGGCCCAAAGTCACCCAGCTGGCTTGCATGCCCACAGCGGGACTAGAATTCATGGTCTCCTGGTTTCTAGCCTGATGCCTTAACCACTAGACCAACTGGCTCTCAAGTTTGCTAATACAGGACTCAAAATCCACAATGCCTTCAAAGACCCTATCGGAATTATTGGCAGCCTGTCTTTCTGATAGAGCTGCCTTAGTTGCTGTATTTCTTGGGCTACTTGGGATGTTGGCAACTGGCTATCTGGCTACAGGTAGGAAAACCAAAAGCCCATGGGAGATAGAGCTATTCTACGACTTGTCCAAGGAATGACATGAGTTCCTGGGGACCTGCTACCCAGCTGGTTTTCCTTTAGGTGAGAAAGCACTCAGGATAATGTTGGTAACATGCATTCCACTTATAAATGAAAGCTGTGCCAGTTGGGGGAAGGAACAGTAATTCAATAGTAGAGCTCATGCTTCCTTTGTAGATGTGCCAATTTCAACACCTGGTATCACCAGCGATCATTACTTCTGTATGGATTAAATAAGCCATGGGAAATTCTTCTGCCAGAAAACTGAATTGCCAGTTGAAAAAGACAACTAGGAGTATGCAACTCCTGTTGGCTTAAAGACCACCCAGGCTTTTGGGTAGCATGCCAAGGCTACACTCCAAAAGAAGATGAAGACAGGGGAGATTCCAGGGGATTTAAAGTATGAAATAGGTCCTCAAAACCTCTGCAAAGATAATGATTTCCATTGTTTCTTTAACCCACTCCACAAACTCCAACGAAGTAGGGGAACACTGAAAAATTGGGCTCTGGGTGGGTCTGAGGGCACCAAAGGGGATACTGGTCCTTTTTACCCCCCTGGGTTTGACTCAAGGCTGGGTTCACCTATTATCCTAAGCCATCATGTGGCTTTAATTTACTGTGATGTTTGAGCCAGCTATATTGTGGTTTGCAAGCCATGAATTCTGGCACAGTATGAGTGAAGTCAGCCAGTTGTGGTTTTTCAGTAGATAGGGTTACAAGAACCATGGCTTGGTGGAATATGCAACCCCAGCCAAAGAGTTTGACTGCAACAATGCAGTTTCCTACATGCCTCTTTCAATGGCTTCTCTCTGTTGCTCCCTCAGTTTGTAAGAGAAGAGTACTACAAAGGCCAATATAGCGCCGTGTGGCAGAGCATAACCCAGTGGGGCAAGAAGAAGAATGTCTATACAATGTGGGTGACGAACACCAGCTGCGGGGTCTCCCCTGTACATTACGAGATGAAGGGTTACAACAACTTGCTGGGATCCCACTACGACAAGTATGAAATCGATTACAGTGACTTCTCCAACAGCTTTCCAGCTTCCATCTTCAACTTGAAAGCAAACGGTGAGCCAGAAGTACTTACCTCCTGCCTGTATTCCAAAATATTTTGGGAGGCGGTCTTTGAGCTTTTGCCCCTTGTGCACAGGGTGGGTGACCATCATAGCAAACTGCACAACTCAGCAGGAATCAGAATCACGTGTCATGCCCACGCAGACCCTCTTTTGACAGAGAAGAACCAAAGCCGAGGGGTAGACCCTCAAGCTAAATCTCCATGTTAAAGGATTGGGTAGCAACCAACGTCAGATGGTTCTGCTGCTCAGAATAAACTATAAAGATTGAGAAGGAAAGCATAGAGGGAGGAGGGAATGGTCTTGAAGGATAGGAGGAAGAGCTGCTACTGAGGCAACTGTCAATAAAATTGGTCTGAGTCCAGGGCAAGAGTGTAACATGCATAAATGTCACAGACAAGTCCCTCCCTAGTTCACATCAAGGTAAAGCGGGGGCGGGGAGCACATTCAGACCTGCAAAATTCTGTTCCTATAGCTTTACAATAAAAGTACTACTAACCTACATGGCATTGGTTTCCTAGTCTGGTCTACCTTGAAGAGCTGACAGAAAGAGAGGTTTTGTTCACACATGACGCAAAGTATGATATGTGAGCTTTTGGCTAAGTGTGAGTGAGTGGTTTGTAAACCATAGTTTCTATCACCTGCTGTGTGATGCCCACTGTTATGGCTTAGCCAACTATGTTTGAAGTCTTCAAACAGAAGCTGGATAGTGGAGCCCTTGGTGCTCTCTGAGCTTGGTTGTTTGCTTGCAGACATTTTGTGCACTCGTGCACTGAAGATGTTGCCTAGTCAGGCCATGTAATGTCTGCAAGGGTTATTCAACAGCCTGAATAGCTCTAGGGTCAGCGCTTGTTAGCTAAAGTATTTGCAGTTGGGAGTTAGAGTTGTTAGAGGGAACCAGTATTCAGGGAGGGGCTGGTGCGGACGGGGGCTGTTACGGGGATATTTGTAACAGCAATTGTGTGGGCTTTCCTTAGTCTGATCTTTGCCTTGGACCGATCACCTGTATTAATAAAGAACTCTTCCACACCTTTTGATGGCCTGTGATTGAGAGACTCTAAATTAGTAACTGAGGACCAGGACCGTCACAGAAAGATCAGATGCTATAGTGAATCCTGCACTAAGCAGGGGATTAGACTAGATGACTTCTAAGCTCCCTTTCAGCTCTGATTCTATGATTCCATCATACAAACCCCTCTGTAGTCTACCTGGCATTAGGTAGCCGCCTCCTTCCTGGCTTGTTGTTCTCTAGATACGTATCCACCAGAAGAAATGAGTCGTGTGTGATATTAAGTATGCAGAGGCTATGCAGTAGAATTAACAGGAGCACCTCTGAAGGTATTTCTTGGTTTCTGGACATGCTTTTCATTCGAGGTGTAAAGAATTACTGTACAATGTCCATGGTCTTGATTCACACAAAAATATGAAATGGCTTGATAACGTGAGATGAGCCAAAATGTTACATGTAGGGGGACTTCCAATCCAATCTCTTGTCTTAACCAACCAGAGATGATGATGATTATTTCTATGTCACCTGTAGCAAACTTATTTTGAGTCCTGTCCTGGAAAATGTAAGCAGTGAACATTTCTTCCAGCTTTATGGGCTTACTTGTTTGGTCAGCTTCTGGAGTGGATAGGATACTGTTCGTCCGATAGCTGAAACCTCTCTTTATCTGCTTCTTTTTATTTGTTGGTTTATTCATCACTGGCATTTCTGTGCCACTCCACTCAAAACAGCTGTGAACAGCCTAGAGCAAAAACAAGGATTAAAAGCAACAGAACAAAGAGAAGACAATGTAAACTGTAATGATGGAACCCAACGGGCAGATCCCAAAGTTAACACCCCCCAAATATTCTCCCCCACTTCTCTGTGAAAATGGTTTCATCCGGGGAGTGGTGATTCATATATATGGGGCAGGCTATTTCACAGGAGGGGTGCCATCATTCAGAAGGCTGTACTATGGGGTCCCTGAAGTTGGGGCTTCTTAGGAGATGGGACCTCAGTAAGGCCTGTCTCTTGGCCTGTCTCTCTCTCTCCTGAATGGCCTTTTCTCTCTTATATTTTATATATTTACTTATCAAATTTATATAGCTGAATAGTTTGACTGTACATGACATGTACCATGAAAAAAGGAACAGCATACCAATAGCAGCAAACAGTTAAGGTACAAAACAAAATCCACCAAAAATAGAGACAATCAGCAGAAAGGTTGATTTATGCTTCCCCCAAATCAGGGAATATATTCTTGTGCTATGTTTCCAATATAGCTTTGAACATACAGGACATTCTTGTTGCAAAATGATATTTGTGCAATTGTGATCCCTTTGAGGTAGTCCAGACAAGAATCCAAAGCCACAAGTACCAGCCCTCCCTTTCTTGTAAGGTTACAGTGACAGAAGCTTGCAAGTCTGAAAGCGCTACCCCATCCCTCACCTCTACTTTCCAGAGAACGAGGGAGGGTCCCTTCCAAGTTGCTTCCCACGCCCCCTTTCCTCCTGTGGATGGAGGTCCCCCATCTCCTCCTGAGATGTCTTTTGCATGACGGTTGCGTAGGCTGCGACTCTTCCTCTGGTCTCCCAAGGTGATTCTCCCAGCCCGTTTCAGCACTACAGTAGTTTTAAGTGGAGAAACAAAACTGTTGGTTGAAACTTGAAATGAAGGCAGCGGTTCCCTTGTTTTGGTACAAGGAACATCGGTTTTATCCCCCCCCCCCAAACTGGTAAACAACACCAAGGAAAGATTGCAACAGAGCAATTGAAAAACCTATCAAAATCCATCCATTTATTCTTTAACTTTATCCTGTTTGATGGCCCAGAATACCTTTTAAAAATGGTTTTCTAAGACTTTGATGGGCGAGGAAATGGCAGACAATTTCACTAAATGGTCATTCTGCTGAAGTGCTGCTTCCATACAAATGAGCCCTGAGCAATACACAACCCTCCAGAAGCTGCTGGACTACAGCTCCCATCATCCTTCACCATTCTTCAGTTCCGGCTGCATTTGTATATTGCATTAAGCCGTGGTCTGTAATAGGTATGGGAAATTGTAGTTGGCTTTGTATGCGCAACAGGCTGAGCCACAAACCATGGTTTACAAACCACAATGCCTGGATTCTCAGTCCTAGCAGGCTGAGGCAAAGCCAAACTAGCTCATATACAGGTAGTCCTCGCTTAACAACTAGAAATGGAATCGGAATTTTGGTCGCCAACCTGATTTTACAGTTTTTTTTTTGCGGCAGTCATTAAGTGAATCCCTGTGGCCATTAAGCAAACCATGTGGTCGTTAAGCAAATCATGCGGCTTCCCATTGATTTTTCTTGCCAGAAACCAGCTGGGAAGGTTGAAAATGGGGATCACATGACTGGGGGGGATGCTGCAATGGTTGTAAGTGTGAGGACTGGTCGTAAGTCGGTTTTTTGGCACTGTTGTAAGTCCAAACCATCGCTAAATGAATGGTTGTTAAGCGAGGACTACCTGTACTAGTTTAGGGTAATGTACGAACCCTAACAGTTTCCTGAGCTGGTGGTAACACAGCTTCCTCATTTCTGTCAGTGCCCTTTTGCCCTCGCAAGCCTCAACAATCATACTGGCTTCCAAGTGCCGTTTTTCACCTCCCCCACATCCTGTGCCTAGCAGCACAGGCCAAAAATTGCTTCAGCCATCCAAATGAAAAAGCAGATTGGAGAATGCCTTGCAGATGACCTTTTCATTTTTGCAGAGAAAGGGACTCAGAACATTTCAACTAAAAATGTTGGAGCAGCTGCAACTAAGGCTCTCATAGATGTGGCTTCAATGTAGACGCTGAAAACTACACAGTCTGCCTTTACCCAGCTTCTCTTCTTCCTTCTTTATCCGTTCCACCCCATCAGGTTGTGGCCCGCAAGGGCCAAGGGAGCTTGCAGGGATATTATATGGTGTTAATGTGGATGGATTTTTATGGGTTATATTAAAGAGCTCGAGGTACAGTCTCCACCCTCTCTGTAGCCCTCTTGCTTAAGGCGCCTGGAAATTTACAGGCTACTATATATCACTTAATGGCTTTCTGGCCTGGGGACATCAGCCCTTCCCTTCCCTGTGCTCCTATTGTGACTCGAAGTTTGGCAACTTGGATCATGTAAGCTAGGAATAATTTATTCCTGCTAAAGAGAGCAACCTGGCTTAAAGCTGCATTTTTATCCCACTTTGTTTATATATAACTCAAGGTGGAGAACATACCTAATGCTCCTGCCTCCTCTTTTCCACACAACAACCCTGTGAGGTGGGCTGGGCTGAGAGAGAGGGACTGGCCCAAAGTCACCCAGCCGGCTTTCATGCCTAAGACAGGACCAGAACTCGCCGTCTCCTGGTTTCTAGGCCGGCATCTTAACCACTAGGCCAAACTGGTTCTCACGTGGAGAGTTGTTTTGCCTTTTGGATCAACATGTGTCTTGGTTGATACGATCTGAAATCCTTCCTGCAGAAGCTACGGTGTTGTAGAATACTATATAGTGTTTAAGAACTTTCTACAGCATGTAAAATTATCCGTTAAAAACAAGATACATTTTTGTAGAAATGAAGATCAAGAAAATTACGAGAGCATAAGTTTCATGATCTACAGTCCATTTCTTTAGATACATGAAGTGTCATCTGGAGGCTAGGAGCATATTCATGATTTGAAGGAAGAGGAATTGTAACCTGAAAGATTAGAAGCAGGTGGCATCTGGAAGATACGGCCAGTGATTATTATTTTATTAGCAGCATCCATTCACAAAACACTTGTCAGATGAGATACATTCTTCATTGGTGAACTAGTATCTGAATAAAAAGCATCATGATTAAAAAGCCTTTATTTCAAGCAACAGGAAATACAAGTAAATATTCTGAGGATTTATAGCAAAACTGTTGAGTAATGAAATGTATCTTCAGGTTCTCTCCTTCAAATCAAGCAACCTTAAGATCAGTTGCGCAATGTTCTGAGTCTAGTTGAAATGTCCTCCTCCTGGTTCTGTGACCATTGTTGTCTCTTTATGCTTTTGCATAAAACCTGGTCAGTTGGTTCTATATGGAATATAATAAAGCACTGCTTGACAAATTGTGATCTTTGGTAAGGTTTTGTTGCCTAGGATAAAGGAGGAGATGGTACTTTCCCTTGATTCCATGTACAGAAGCCAACTCAATTGGCAACTAAACACTTAACACTGGCAAGGAGCTGTACTGGAAGACCAGCGGTTAGCTTTCAAGGACACCTGCTAGGGCACCCAATTCTCTTCTCCAGCAGCTGATCACTTCTCCCTGCTCCCTATCACCAGTTGGGAAGCTGCTTCCTCTCTCTGCCTAATGGTAGAGCTAGCCCTGAGAGTTCTTCCAATTCCCTGGTTTCAGAATATGTCCCTGGATTTGTGAAATGGGCTATTGCATTTCAAAGCTACCTGGGCGTTGGTACACCCACATATTCATTGTGCTTTCTCCCTAGAAACCAAACTCTGTGATGAGCTGCCAGGGGATTCCACAGAGCACCACATCATCGCAAACCCCATGGCTGATTTTGTTGGTGGACAAGAGGATCGTGCCCACACTCTGTTCCACCATTACAGAAAACAGTTCGGAAAGAACTACGACACTGAGCAGGAGATGGAACATCGGAAGCACGCCTTCACCCACAACATGAGGTGCAAAGCCTAAAGAGATGAAGCAACGGGAGGCATGGAGGTTGGGAGAAGGACAGGGGAGAGGAGAAAAGAACTGGTGAAAAACATTTGCAGGTATCTTGGCAATCTCAGATGGGCTTCCTCCATAATCAGTAAATGTGTTCATTACTGGGGGAAAGCCTTGACAGATAGATTCTACGCATGGCTGGCTGCACTCTTTCCTCTTTATTATTCCTTAGGAGTCCTACATTAGCTCCGCCCTACCATTTTAACACAGGTTCAAAGGCTTTCGTTGTCATTCATATGAAGACCTAGGTGGCAAAATTAAAGCTTCTTCTCCCATCTCACCAGCCAAGTTTTGAACTTGTGCTCCACTGCACTTTTTAGCATGTAAACCATTCTGATGTTACCCTTTAGTAGCAATGATCAGGTTGGTTTACAGCTGAGATTAAAATGCATAATCATAAAAACATTATGTAACAACACTTGTCAAAACAAGCAGCAATAAAACAAGGGCTAAAACTGGTGCCAAAAGATCTCACAGAGTGCCAAAACTGAAGATTGCAAAGCTCATGCAGAAGTCAAGCCTAAATGGTTGAGAGTCCCAAAATCAGTGGGGCCAGTGTTCACTAGGGTGATTAGAGGGTGCAACAGGGAGCATCCACGCCTATTTGCTTTCTAGTTACTAGGGATACTAGGAGAGGCCAGACCGCCATGACCACCATTTTGTGAAGGTGCAAGCCCGCCCCCCAATGTGAGTCATATCTCAAATTTCAGATGTGCCACAAGCATCCCTGCATCTTTGTTATCAAGGAGGTAAACAGAGCACAGTTTGCCTATGAAAGAAAAGAAGGGATGCCCTTCTAGTGGTTGTCTGTTATCTGCTGCCTCTCCCAGCCCACCTTGATCTCAGGACAGAGGGACTTTTAACTGTCAGAAAGGTGATACACCTGGCTTAGCTCTTGCTCCTTCTCCTTCCTTTCTCAGGTTTGTCCATTCCAAGAATCGAGCCAACCTTCCGTTTAAGCTGGCCCTGAATCACCTGGCCGATCTCACCCAGGAAGAGGTGGCAGTGATGAGGGGGAAACTCAAGAGCACGGCACCCAACAAGGGGCTGCCGTTTTCCGAGGAGCTGTATACAGGCCTCATCTTGCCAGAAAGTTTGGACTGGCGACTCTATGGTATGTGATGCTGGTTTAGGCAACAGTGTGGTTAGTGAAGGTGAGTCAATTCAAGTCAATCTTTATGACAGTCATTAATCAGCATGGAGAAGGTATGCCTTGGGGTAGGGATTTGGTGGAGCCAAGGGTGGTTGGTTTTGTGTAGTTTGTCTGGACCCTTGGTTCTTTTTATTGCTTTTCTATATTAAGCATAAGCCATCCAGAGTCATTTTGGAGTTGGGCAGCTTCTAAATCACCTAAATAAGTAAGTGAGCCATGCCACATTTTCTGACTTTTCTCTCGTACCTAACTGTGCTGTCACTTCTTCAAAATATCTGGACCTCCAGCCAACTTTCTATTTCCCGATAGCCACTGGATTCACCTAAGGTGTTAAAGCAGGCCATTCTAAACCATTGTTTGTTGAATGAGCCACAGGGGCCTCATTCCAACGTCGCACTCAGCCGTTGATCGTGGACCAACTTCAAGGATTGGCTTTGTACCTCACTTTAAGCCAGAAACAAAAAAAAGAGTGCAGCTTGATGTTTTGCATGCTGGCTGGGGAATTCTGGGAGTTGAAATCCACACATCTTTAAGTTGTCAAGATTGAGAAACAGTGTTCCAGAGATACAGGGTTTTCACTCAAACAGAGGTGGGGGGAATTCCTTTCCCCTTCCCACAGTTTTCCTCATGTCCTTGCAAACTCTAGTAGTGTTCTAATTAGTTACGGAGCCAAGTTTCCTTCTATTCGTTTTTGTTGCAACAGGACATATTGGCTGATTGCTCAGCCATTTGCTCACTCAGACCACTTCTCCGCCAAAACTTTACATCTTCTAGAATCACCCAACCCTAACTCTACCCAAACAACAGTCATGGGAGCAGGCTTTATATCACTCCAGTGGCAGCTGGGGAATGCCATGAAGATTTTGGAAACCACTAGTGGAGAAGTTAGTCCTCACCTGATGTGACCCAGAGTGGATCTGTGTGTAAATGCTAAGTGGCATAGATAGAAAATGCAAGCAATAAAAATAAAAAATTGATGGTTTTGGGGTGCGTGGGTGAAAGTTAAACAATGTTATAGATATACTGTGCATTTTTCCTATTATGAAATAAAAAGCATGGAAGTTTGGCCTGCTTGGCAGCATTTGAAGATAAGCAGCTTGGGAGGAGGTGTGCAGGTGGGTGGTAAGGTAAGTGTGCAAACATTTCTCTTTGCTCTTTCCAGGGGCAGTGACTCCTGTCAAAGATCAGGCTGTCTGTGGTTCCTGCTGGAGTTTTTCCAGTACAGGATCCCTCGAAGGAGCTCTCTTCCTTAAGGTAAGACCTGCCTTGTTCCTTAAAGTTTGGAAGATGTTGGTTAGGAGTGTGCAAAACATTTCAAATTCAAAAGACCCTGTTCCGAGGAAGGTCACGGTAATTGTTTGGAAGGGGAAACTGAGTGTCTTGTGCGTGCAACAGTGTTTAAAGCCTGGAATGTTTTGCCTTTCAGATGCTTTGCATGCTTCTCATGTTGGGTGCCCAAGGACATCCATCCATCCATCCATCCATCCATCCATCCATCCATCCATCCATCCATCCATCTAATTTTTTACTATCCTGATCTTGGTTCCAACAAACTGGCCCAGTGTTAATATCACTAATGGAAGTCACAGAGCAAGCATTATCTATTACATCAACAACCAAAGAAACCTAGCATAAGTGACTAGTAGGCTAAACATGGAAAGAGAATAATGGATGACTTGTATCAATATGTTTGCCAGAGAGGGAAATAACATCCACAAAAAAAAAAAAAAACATACACAGGAAAATCCACAAATGGCTGAGGTTGCCAATCTGTTTCAACTAAGTTCTTTAAGTAGTGTGTTTAACAAGTATAAATGTTTTTCCAACGTTTAGTTTTTACATAGGCAAAGAGAAATTGCCACAGCCATCTGGATTTTATTATATGTGGTAGCTCTGGGGAATTGTTTTATAGTGTGTTTTATATCAAAATTTTATTATATATTTATTACTTCATATTGTAAGCCACGCAGAGTCCCTCTGGTCGGAGGAGATGGGCGGTGACAAAGTTGACAAATATGTAAATAAATTCCATTCCTCTTCCTAATTTAATTGTTTTAATTTATGTGTTTAATTATGGATGCCTAATTATATTTTAGTTAGTACAGAACAGTTGTACAACGTAAGCCATGATTAGCGTCCTGAGAGTGGCTCCCCTCCCATAATATGGAAAGCCAAAACAAAGAATCAACATTATGGTACAATCCAATGACCTGGTTCATAGGGCTCTCTAAGACATAATGTGGTTGGTTTGATTTTGGCTTAGCCATTAGGGTTTGTCAAGCACATTTTATAGAGAATGCTGTCTGAATACAAATCTACCAAGGAAGAAGTATGTTTCTATTCCTTTCTTTTTATGGACAAGAAAAAGACATCTTAAGGCAGCACAGAGCTCTGGGCTCAGTTGGGAAAGCTGCCACGTTCATGTTCCTACCTGTTCCAAAGTATTTCCTCCCAATAAAATTGGATGCATTACACAGCCCTAGTATATATCCTCTTAGAAACACTTTCTAAGGTTCCTTGGAAATACTGGTCAATGTCTGAGTGATTGCTCAGCAAGACGTTTGAAATTGCTTTTTTTAAAACACACAGAGTAATATACAAAAGTCACTCTGCCCACAATCAAGTCTTCTAAGTTATGCTGTTGAGATTTTTTTTTTTAAAAAGCAACAAAAATTGAGAGATTAAAAACTGTTCCTATAGCAAAAACAAATTCCTGAGCTGAGCCAAAGGTTAGAAAGAAATCAACTCCCTAATTTGTGGGGTGAAAGACCCTGGAATGGTGCTTCTGATATTTACGATAATTTAATCAGGTTTTGCCCTTCATTTGCTTTTCATATTCCACAGAACTTTGTGTTGTTCAGGATAGCAAAGGATGTGACTAGAACAATCCTCCTTGATGGAAAGAAGGATTGCTGTTTTGCAAAGCATAGCAATATGTCTGCTGAGCTGTAAAAGAGGCTGCAGCTGCTTTCTGTAGACGATACACCGCATATACACAAACCCTGCCCTGCGATTTTTCCGATGCAGTTAGGAACCGCAGTTGGCAGCTTTTGCTCCCTTGTCAGGAAATGCCACCAAGCCTGAACAAAGTACTTTTATCCTGTTCCCCAGACTGGGCATCTCATCTCCCTGTCTCAGCAAATTCTCATCGACTGCTCCTGGGGCTTTGGGAATTATGCCTGCGATGGTGGTGAGGAGTGGCAAGCATTTGAATGGGTCTTGAAGCATGGCGGCATTGCCACCACCGAGTCTTATGGGCCCTACAAAGGACAAGTGAGTAATAGAAACCCATCTGTTAGAGGGCCATGCAGAAGACCTATGCTTATGTTAGAAAGAGCAGTGTGGCTTAAGACTTGCTCTGAAAGAGAAGCTGGTTTGCAGCTACTGGTTTCCAGCTCTGTTGGGGTTAACCAAAAGCATGAACTGCCATGTACAGTTTGGAGCAACATAGTTTGGGGACAGTAAAGGGAGGTGCATTTGGTGACCAACTATGTAGAACTCTTAGGATACCTGTTAGGGGCATCCAGGGGTGTGTGTCAAAAATGCCAAGATCACGACGCTCATAAAAAAGAGGGCTTTGACTGCATGGTAGTGGCCACCATCTTGACTTTTTGACCCCTTGTGGAAACACCTCCATGTATATAGAGATATGGAGTCATTGGGCTCTTCCAATCCAAGTAGAAACATTATGAGGCTGTTGTTGGTTATGACTAGCAGGTACATGCATGTTATCCTTATGTACACATAGGGTGACAGGTGTTGACACATGGGTGGAAAGGAGCTGTGAAGATGCATTCATGGTTGCAATTTTCACAGCACGCAGTGAGCAGATTCCTCAGGTTATGCGGGAATTTTTATTTTCACCCTGACAGAGCTTAACGTGTCTACAATATGAGTTTTGCCATCTGGATCACAGGCAGCAGATTTGTTAGATTCCAAGATCTGTATGAAATTGGATGACCTTGTTCTTTTATCAAAAGAAGTTTGGGGTTTTTTCTTCTTAAAACAGCAGTTTGCCTAGTGTTGCACAATAGGGGTATTGCAAAGCTTCAAAGCTGTGCTTCACTTTGAAGAGGCTTCAGACAAAGCATTCCTTCAAAACAGCCTTGTGGAGGAATATGGCCCTTCCCTCTAAAAAGCAACACAAAGTTGACACATTGCTTCTAAGAGCTGCACTAGCAGATCTAGAAGCTAGAGGTCATCTCTGGGCCTATGCAGCACACACACCGAAGGACTTCTTAAGGCAAAGCATGGCTTCCCCACACGAACCTGTTTCTTAATTCTGATATACACGCATCCTCTTATGCAGCCTTTCTCAGCCTTTTGACCCTGGAGGAACCCTTGAAATATTTTTCAGGCCTCAGGGAACGCCTGTACATTCAGGCTCAAATAGAGGCCAGAAGTTACAAAATCATTATATTCGTTTCATGTGTAGGCCTGTATATGCATTAACAGTGTTCTTAAACTGAAAATAAACTTACCACTTTAATGTGAAGTTGCCCGAATTTGAAATAATTTTTTAAATAGATTGTGATCTCCTAGTGACCTCTTGTGGAACCCTAGGGTGCCACGGAGCCCTGGTTGGGAAACCCTGCTCTCATATATCTGTGTGTGCACAGATATCCTCGTTTAGTTTTTTCCTTACTGATTTCAATTTGCTAATACATCTTTGTGCATTTATGAACTGCTTTGAAGAGGGAGAATGGGAGAATGAGGCTATAAATGCCTATGATAAGGTCTTGACTTGTTAATATTGTTAATAATCACAACAGCATCCATCTGTGGAGGGCATTCGGGGACTCCTAAATCAAGGGGATTGAGGATAGAGCAAGTGGAAATCTTGACTTTGGGATATTCTCTTTCTGTCAGAATGGCTACTGTCACAGCAACAAGACTCACCTCGTGGGCAAGCTCTCAGGTTACGTCAATGTCACTTCTGGGAACATCACTGCTCTGAAGGCGGCCATTTACAAGCATGGTCCGGTGTCGGTCAGCATTGATGCCTCCCACAGGACTTTCTCCTTCTATTCTAATGGGGTGTACTACGAGCCCAAATGTAGTAAGTGTCCGAGCCCCTGCTCCATGGGGCGTTCCTCCTGATGTGACTACGCCACGGCGCTCCCACGCTGTCACTTCTTTAAGCGCCTGACCCCGTTTTCTTCTATTTTTTTAAATGTACTTTTATTATAGATTATAGCGAGATGAACAAACAGAAATGACAAGGAACAGTGGTAATATAGACAAATTATACATAATGGTGATTAAAAAGAATGATTTTTTTTTTTAAAAAGGAAAAGGAAAGATCCACACAGTATTAATATAGTTTTAATATACAATTATTTATTAAATTTATATGCTGCCCGATTCCCAGCAACTCTGGGCGCTCGGTCCTTTAACATATTATTAAGTCTAAATCACACAGAAGCACACTTCCTCATCTTCTCATTTTTACTGTGTAAATACATTGCAAATGCATCTCTTGAATCCACTTTTTGACATCTGGAGTTAGGGCGTGGCTGCAGGTGGCAGCCGTGATGGGGCAGTCAAACTGCCACCTGCCTTTTATATGTGCCACACGTGCAATGGACATAAAAAGCAGGCAGGGCTTTGATCCCATCACCCTGGCCACCATCTTGACTTTTTGAAACATATCCTGCAAGCACACCTGCCTGGAGCATTGCTTTCCTTCCATCTTTGTAAAATAATTCTCTTAGCCCAATCTTGATAGAGCCAGAGTTCATAAAATATTCAACTCCATATTTTTGGAGTGTCACACACATTTTTAACTTCTATATTTTTGCTCCCAAAGTTGTATTAACTTATGAAATGACCTGAAACCAAACAAAGCCATAACAGAACACGATCAAACCATACAGGTAGTCCTCAGCTTACAACCACATTTGGGACCAAAACTCCTGTCACTAAGCAAGGTGATCATTAAGTGAATCACACCAATTTTATGGCTTTTTGCCGTGGTCATTAAGCGAATCTGGCTTCCTCCATTGACTTTGCTTGTTGGAAGCCGGCTGGAAAGGTTGCAAATGGCGATCACATGACCCTGGGGCACTGTAACCATTGTAAATACATGCCGGTTGCCAAGTGCCTGAATTTTGATCACATGACTGCAGGGATGCTGCGACCGTTGTAAGTGTGAGGACAGGTCGTAAGTCACTTTTTCCCATGCCGTCATAACTTTGAACAGTCACTAAACGAATGGTCGTAAGTCAAGGACTACCTGTATGAGTCAGAGAACTGTCAAATCAGTTTTCTTCAAGCTGAGCTGCCATGAGTTCAAATTGATACTAGAACTCTGCAGGGCTTGGGGGCAGGCTGTTTTCCCATTGGCAGGACCTCTTGCCTCTCCCACCTCCTACTGCCTGACCTCCATGCTCTCTTAGTAGATTTCATGGGCATTCTTACCAGCAGATGGGAATCTCCGTCTCTTAGGTAGCTTCCAGTCACTTTTGCAATCTCTGTTAAAAACAAACCAAAAAAACCTGCCTGGCTTGGATTTTCCTGGTTTTGTAGGCAGCAAGCCCTGAAGTCTTGTTGCATGCTACCTTCTAGCCTCTGGGTTCAATTGTGTCATTCTCTCTTTCTCCCCCACAACCTCCACCCAGAGCTTCTACGCTGCAGCCCACAGCCACGGTTGCAGCTGGCTGCAAAATACCATAACCACAGATCTCAGCGGGTAGTTACGTACAGGACGTCCGCTATCCCCTCATCCCAACAGCCCAGGTTTTTTTTTTTAAAAAATGGCAATGCACACAGCATGTATTAAAAATATGGCAGTTTATTTTTTTCCCCTTTGTATCTGGGCTGGGGATGAAGGGATTTTTGTTACTCCAGGAGCTGCTGGAACTCAGGAAGTTCCTGACCGAATGACACTCTTTGCATTCTCCTTTGGGCACCTGGAGAGAGCACCGATCGGACATGCAGTTTCTTGCTGTTCTCAGCATTTGGAGGTTGGCAGGAGTGAGGACAATTGCATGGTCAACTTCAAAACATGTTGGTGGAGTAAAAATGATGGACAGACCCATAGCTTGCCACATTAACGTGGGAATGGGTAAATCAGGATGCATTTCTGAAATTACAGTACATCCCAAGAGCAGTTCATACGTAGCAAGAGCTGTGCCCCAATTCTGCCCTTAGGAGGAATCTGCTGTGCGTATGTCACATTTCAGCCAGATCCTTCCCTTTTCTACAGCTAGGTCAGCTTCCCCTTTGATGGAAGAAAATTGAGAAGCGGGGGGGATACCAGCTTTGAAGAATACCCAGTTGGATTAATTTGAGCAGGGGTGGTTGAGGGGAGAATTGTGGTGCAGCTCCACCTGCCCAGTTTCCGTGTGCTCATTGGTTTGGCTATGTGTGCAACATAGTTATGACTATTAATCTCCAACTAATGCAATCCTTTTGTTCAATATGCAAATCCTTTATCTCCTCCATTCTCACAACTCTATTTATAGATGTTCTAAATAGTTTAGGAAACAACACAGAGTGACTAATTCAAGACCATCCAATGGGGTCTACCCCATTCCTAGCCCACCAATCTAGAATGGACCTCAGAGGTTCAGACTAATACTCTAGGCCATTATTTACAGGTAGTCCTTGCTTAATGACCACAATTGAGACTGGAATTTTAGCTGTTAAGCAAAGCGGTCATTAAGAGAATCACCCAATTTTACCACCTTTTTGTGGTGGTTGTTAAGTGAATCACCACAGATGCTAAGCAGACCACCAGGTCGTTAAGCGAATCACAGGGTTCCCCTTTCATTTTGCTTGCCAGAAACTGAGCTGTAAGGTTGAAAATGGTGATCGCATGACCACGGAACGCTGCAATGGTCATAAATGCAAATCGGTTGCCATGCACCCAATCGGTTGCAATCATGTGACTGTGGGGACACTGCAATGGTTGTAAGTGTGAGGACCGGTCATAAGTCAGTTTTTCCAGCAACGTTGTAAGTCTGAACCATCACTAAATGAATGGTTGTTGAGCAAGGACTACCTGTATTGCCTTTTGGGGGAAGGGGATAGAAAACCTTTCAAACAATCTTCGGCTCTCTGTTCATATATTCCCTACAGTCATGTACCTACACAGCCATACCCCACCCATTTGTTAAGGTATTGTGCATGTGCATATAGTGAGAACATGCTATGCCCTCACTTGAAGGGCAGCATACCTTGCATTATACTTTTATATCCTCTGCTCTGTGTTTTTTTCCCCCTTTAAAATGGAAGAATAACTGTTAATAAGTGATCTACTGCATTCCCATGAAACATTTGAAAAGGTGAAAAAGCACAGTTCAAAAGGCAGCTCCCAAATATTAAGCTTAAAAAAAGAAAGGAAAAAACCCTCCCAACTTTTTACATTCATTCCATCCAGGATATTTTAATTTACCAACTTCTGTTATCTAACCACATCCTAAATATTCTAGAGAAATTATTATTGAGAGAATTACTATTGACATTTCAGCAGACGAGGAATGAGTGTGTATGTTTGTCCAGCAAGATAATTTCAATATAAATTTTCCCAGAGTAAACCCTTTCTAAAAAGGCAATTACGGTTGTTTATATGAAACTTTTAGAAGCATGCCTTTTTGGGTGTGGAAGGATATGTGGCGGTTGTGTGCATGTGTTTGCAAATTTGGGGTTGCAGAAAGAATGCTGACAGACTTTATTTGATGCTGATGGTCGTCATACTGAGGTTTCCAAAATCTCAACTGGTAATTCACATCCCTGATAGGTATAGCTGTGAATCATGGAACAGCAATAGAGAAGGACAGAAAAAGAAGAACTACAGTGTTGATTACTGCAGTTGTGAAACCTACAATCTACATTTTCACAACTGTGGTAATAAACATGACCGTTTGATCTTCCTTACGTGCCCCATGAGATCTGTAAATCCAGGATTTAAGATTTCCAGCCTGGGTCACTGCTTAGCCTCAATGGTGCTGGTGTACTCTTCTGCATAATCACGGATATAAAAGTCTCATTTGTTCCAAGATGACTCTTTTTTCATCTTTTTTAGAAAACAAGAGGGGCGGGCTCGATCATGCTGTCCTGGCTGTCGGTTATGGTGTCCTTCAAGGAGAGCTTTACTGGCTGGTCAAGAACTCTTGGTCTACATACTGGGGCAACGATGGCTACATCCTTATGTCCATGAAAGACAACAACTGTGGTGTTGCTACTGATGCCACTTTCCCAATTATGGCTTAATGAGAGCACAGCTTGGCCAATTCCTTCAGGCAATTTTGAAGAAAATGCAAGTTCCACCCTTCCTTTTTTTTTTGTACTGAAGCAGGACTGCCTTCCTTTCATCTCCTAAACTTAATCTTAAATCACAGAACTGGAAGAAACTCAGATTTTTTTTTTTTAGGTAGGACAACTCAATTGTTACTGTTGATGAGTTTTTCTAGAACCCAGGCCACTTTGCAAAGTAAGTTTTGCATTGAAAAGCTGGGAATGGGTGCCCCAAATAAATAAGATGGTCAGGTCCATCCTTCTTCCTGGCAGTACCCAGCTGAAATGTAAAGAGGACTTCAGCTCTCTTTTCCAATAGTTTAGATATCTCCCAATCTTCCTAGAGCTTTCTCCCAAAAATACAGAGCAGGGAAATTCATTGTGGCTTCACCATTTCCTATAAAGGTAAAGACTTCCTCCAGTCAAGTTCAACTGGATTGACCATACTCCTCTGATTATTCCAGGTTGTTTCCTTAGCAGTGATATATAGGGGGTTTGCCACTGCTTTCTTCCTGTATAGCCTACATCCCTGGGATGTCCTAGTGGTCTCCCATTCAAGTAGTAACCAGATATGACTCCTGTTGTCTATTTTTGAGACCAGTTACAGACAGCAAAATGCTGCCGTGTTTCTTAGCCTATTTTTTTTTAACAGCATAGCCTACAGTCCCATGACTGCATTTGTTCCTCAAGGCCTTAGATATGGCCTGCAGAATTCCTCTAAAAATTGCTGCTAAATCATAACTTTTAACAGAAAGGGGAAATAAAAAATCATGTGGCTTTCTATTGTAATTGTACTAATTTAATATGATTTTCATTAAATGTGCATTTAAATAAAATCAAGTTTATAGTGCCATGTCCGCATGTTTAGTGTGGTTCCTAGCAGGCAGTTCAAAAGTGTGACCATCACTTGGAAGCATTTGCACACTGCTGTTCTAGGGTTTTTAAAAAAAAATTCTCCATCAGAACCTTGCCTGGGAACAAGGCACAGGGTGAACCAAACCCCATAATTTGGAGCAGACTCCTAAAAGATTTCACACAACCGCTGAAACTGCTCCTATTCCAGGCCTTTTGTAATGGTGTACCCAAGCACACAGCAATCAGAGGAGGATTAACCCCTGATCAAAAGGCCAGGTTCAGAAATAGGTGAGACATGCAGGTTGTGCAAGAAGATTTGATCAACAGTGACTTGAGCCAAACATGAAACGTCACCTTTACACAAGCTACTGTGGCTCTTCCCAGCTTGGACTGATTCAGATATGAATATGAAAATGTACCATGTATTCTTGTTGATTTTGCTATATGTTCAGGGTGTGTGAAGCTTCTTGGCATCCGGTTAGGCTGATGGCCAATGCTGGAAGTGAGTGACAGGATATGGCTGGCTTTCCTTTTCTGCAGTCCATGCCCCAAGCATCTTTTTCATGGAGAAACCAATGCTGTACATCAGCCTTCCCCAACCTGTGTTAGCCCTGCAAGGTAGTCCAAACAAGAAGTGCAAACAGGAGCACTAGTTCTATCTTTCGTGTAAGGTTACATTAACAGAATCTTGCAAGACAGGAATATTTCTCCCCTTCTTTTCTTTTATTCTCCAGAAAACTAGGGAGGGTCCCTTCTGAAATGCTTCCCACGCCCTCTTTCCTTCCGTGGGCTGAGACATCTTTTACATGCTGGTTGTTCCATCTGCAGCTCTCCCTCCTGTCTCCCAAGGTCATTCCCACAGGCCATTACATCTGCTACTCTCCAGAATGTGATTGGACTGCAACTCCCAGAATTCTTGTCCTAACACATCTGGAGGGGGCTGAATTGACAAAAGCTGCAGCCGTGTCATCTTCTTTGTAGCCAAGAAGTGACTTCTACCATGTTGGGCCATCCTGTGCCTTCTCAGGGATCCTTCCTCATGGAGGAAAAAGTGTGCCTTATCAGCTGTAGCATCTGAACAGCTTCAAGAAGGAAACTTCAGATGTTGGATTGGCTTAAGTTGCTTGGGGAACATTTTGTACCAAATCTCCAAAAGGATCTTATATAATAATCTTCAGAGAGAGCGCGCCATTGTGTTTAAAGTAACAAAAGCTGGATTCACGCATCATTTGTTAATATCCTGGCTTTTTTTTTTTATGCAGACACTTAAGGCAGTTTCACAACAATTTAAAAAATACAGACTATAAAACGTAACCGTGAAATCAAAGCAATTAAGATCCAAATCAGAAATTAAAATAAATATAATTAACATAATTTAAAAATTGGCAAAAGGGACACATGTTGCCATTTGCCAAAATACTGGGAGTTGAGACCAAACACATTCCATAGCCTGGGAGCTGCACAGGAGACTCTCTTGTGGCTGAGTTTCCAGCAGTGAGTTCATCCCCCAAAGAGCCCTCCTTTCACCATCGCTCCAAATCATGGCTTGTATAATTTTTTTTAAATTAAACCATAGTTGTCACTGTGTACAACACACACTATACACCATTGCACTGTACCTCAAACCCAAACTAGAGCTACCCTATCTAAGTTGCAATATTTTACACAGCCATTAGAGGGCAGCAAAGATGTTTTCCCTAGCTCTCCGCTGCCCTCTAATAGTTGTCAAGAATTTGCAGCAGTGGTCCTAGCCATAATCAAACAGTACAGGTAGTCCTTGCTTAGGTAAAGGTAAAGGTTTCCCTTGACGTAAAGTCCAGTCGTGTCCGACTCTAGGGGGCGGTGCTCATCTCCGTTTCAAAGCCTTGGAGCCAGCGTTGTCCATAGGACACTTCCGGGTCATGTGGCCAGCATGACTCACGGAACGCCGTTACCTTCCCGCCGAAGCGGTACCAATTAATCTACTCACATTTGCATGTTTTCGAACTGCTTGGTGTGCAGAAGCTGGGACGAGCAACGGGAGCTCACCCCGCCGCGCGGTTTCGAACCGCCGACCTTCCGATCGACAGCTCAGCGGTTTAACCCGCAGCGCCACCGCGTCCCTTCAGTCCTTGCTTAATGACCATTTATTTAGCAACTGTTCAAAATTATGATGGTGCTAAAAACAGTGACTTGCGACCAGTCCTCGCACTTGTGACCATTGCAGTTTCCCACAGTCACGTGATCGCCATTTGCGACCTTCCCAGCCAGCTTCCAACAAGCAGTCAATGGGGAAGCTGGCAGGAGATCTCAAGTCATGGTCGCATGATGTCTTGCTTAACAACAGCAGGTGATTCACTTAATGACTGCAACCAGGACTGCTGGAACTGCCCTCATAAGCTGGCGCAGTCACGTGATGTTTAGCTATTTTGCTTAACAGCCGTTCACTTAGCAACAGAGTTGCTGGTCCCAATTAGGGGCATTAAGCAAGGTTTACCTGTACATTCTGGCTTAGTATGTTGTCTAAGCTAAGCCTGTTACTCTTCCTTAAACACTGGTCACAATGCCCAGTGCTGATGGGCATTGCATATAGAAGGACCCATTAGGGAGGATTGTTGGCTTTCAATTAGAACTCCCTTCTTTCCCCACAGAGCAATGAAATACCCTTTTTTTACCAAAAAAAAAAAAAAAGGGCAAACTACAGCTTTGGGGTGGGGGTAGGGGAAGATTACAAGTTCATATTACTCATAGGCCTTATCTAGACAAGTATATTTAGAGTACAGTTAACAGGATTGCTGCCTTTGTGGCGTTAACTCCAGTAATGAGCACTGAGTTAGCTACAGGTAGTCCTCACTCAACAACCACAACTGAGACCAGAATTTTGGTTGTTAAGTGAAGCAGTCATTGAGCAAATCCAACCCAATTTTACAACCTTTTTTGCAGTGGTTGTTAAGCAAATCACGCAGTTCCCCATTGATTTTGCTTGCTAGAAACCGGCCAGGAAGGTCGAAAACGGCGATCACATGACCACAGGATGCTGTGACAGTCATAAATATGAACTGGTTGCCAAGCGCCCAAATTGTGATCACGTGACCGTGAGGACGCTGCAACGGTAGTAAGTGTGAGTACTGGTTGTAAGTTGATTTTTTCAGCATCATTGTAAGTCTGAACCATCACTAAGCAAGTGGTCATTAAGTGAGGACTACCTGTATGTAATGCACCAGTTTTAGCACTGGTAAGTGCTGCTACGAAAGTGCTGCCATGTCAACCAGGTGCAAAAGGCTTCATTCTGGGTACCCTCCTCCCCAATCCCGTATTTGCATGGAGAGGGTAGCGATCGCTGCCTAGTGGGGAAAGAAAGTCCCATTGCATGGGCTCAGAGGCATAATCATCATCCTTGGAAATTGCTAGTCCTGAACCTTATTTTCAGATGGGTGCTTTCAAAGGCAGGTTCATCGATGCATTCCCTACCCTTTGGGATAGGGTGAATTTGCCAAACTTGATCCTTAATCTTTTCATCGGGTATGTTATGTACTTGCCCGAAGCTCCCAATATTTCTTCAAATCATGGTGGATGATTCCATGCTGGAGTTTCTTTCATTGTCCTGCCATGGTTGTCCAGCCCAGTAACCACCTTCAGATCAGTTTCAGTTCAAGGAAGCAGGTGTAATATTAAAGATTATCTCATCATTCATAACTGTGGAGCTGTGTAGGTGGGCAGTGAAAAATCATTTGGGGGGGGAATCTAAGAGCTGTAGATGTCAACCTTAGGAATCCCTGTGATGTGCTTGAGATCAGAAGGGAAACTGCAAACAGGTTCTACAACTCTTAAATGATTGTCCCAGCTTTAAAAACACCTTCACCAATAAGAATTCTTATAGTAATAGATGAGTTCGCCCATAATTCAGCACCTCGCAAATTGCAATCACAGGGTGGGGGAGGGGATCATGCCATTAGTTTGGAACAAACATGGAATATTGAGGGATAGATTATGAAAGTTGGAAAGCAGGGAATGTGCCCTGTGACTTGAGCCAAACTTCATATTATCTGCATAAAATGCTAGTGTAGGGAAGCCCCATGGCATGGTCTGTAATCTTGTTTATCTAGACCAGTGTTTCTCAACCTTGGCAGCTTGAAGATGTGTGGACTATCAACTCCCAGAATTCCCAGCACTCTGGGAAATTCTGGGAGTTGAAGTCCACACATTTTCAAGCTGCCAAGGCTGAGAAACACAGGTCTAGACCATTTAAGGCCCTGCACTTTGAGGAATAACAACAACAGCAGCTTTTGCATGCAAGAAATGCCTCTATCTTTCTTCTGCTTCTTCATGGGAAGCTGTGCTTGAAGCCTGAGAAGAGAAATTGCATAAAGCCCTGGAAGCATCAACATGGGTGGCGACCACACTTCTATGCTCAGCCTGTTTAATGTTCCCAGTCCTGGCAAACAGAAGCTTCAATTCTGGGAATAAGCTGCAACTGTCCCCTGCCACCTTCGGGTGTGTCTCCTAGAACCCTTCCAAAAACAGCTGCTAATCATAATTTTAATGTGACCAAATTTTTAAGCTGGCTGAGATTATTAAATGACACAGGGAGTGGCTGTCATTATAGTGCAATTGTAAGTGAAATCTAATTAAGATTTTGTCCTAGAACCCAACCTAGGTTTTAAGCTTGACCCTGCTGCCTTGGTTGAAGTTTCTGGCACACCACTGAAAGGGTGGCCCTTGCACTGGAAAACAAAGATGGCACTTTTTGGCAATAAGGAAGGTGTTTTTGTTCCTACACTGTAGATGACAGCAAGATCTTACAAGGAAGGCACCTTTTGAGTCCCATCCTTGTGAGATTGCCATCATCAAGGACCACAAGGCCATGCTCTCTCTATACCTGCCCCTCTTCTTTGGAATTCACCACTGCATCTCAGATCAACACCAACTGTGTTGGTGTTAGGAAAGCCATCAAGATCTTTGGGGGTTGATGTTACAGCAAGCCCCATCCTGCTGTAGGTGATTTTTGCTGTTTTCTTGGTATGTCAATCGTTAGGAAGTTGAGATGAAGGAAGGAAGGAAGGAAGGAAGGAAGGAAGGAAGGAAGGATCCAGCTGCAAGGTTGTGGTTCCCTTTCTTTGTCCCAAGGTTGAATTGCTGCACTGTGCAATTATCTTTGCCAGGAGGAAAAAACAATCAGTGTTAGGAAGAAGAAAGCTACCAAATGCAACTCCTGGTGCTTCCCTCCCACAAAACAAGTCCATGATTCATCTTCTGGGTTGTTGCCTGTGATGGAGAAGATAGTGGAGATACCATCTACAATCACCTTCATTTTCAGGAGGACTGAACATTTGGCTTCCTCCTCAACAAATCAGTCTCACAGCTGTTATCATTCTTCCCCAGCCTCCAGATATTGCATGACAGCTCCCATCATTCCTAACTTGCTTACTCAACTTTACTTCATAATTCCTAACCAAGAGGACCAACATTTGTTGAAGGATTCCTACAGTCTTGTTGGATTTGTTTTGCTCAGGTATTCTCTCTGCACTTGTTCCATTTTTTCAGATTAATTGGCTTTTGTGCAATATGCTAAGCATATTTACCATTCTTTGGACCATTCAAATTCAAGTCCTAGGTCAATTGTTGTTTCAAATGGCTCCTTTATTTTTCTAATGCTTTACACTGAGTTATCACAAGCATAAGTCATATCACAAACATACCATAGGCTAACCTTTCCCAACCTGGTCTTCTCCAGGTGTATTGCACAAAAACACTCATTTTCTTCAGTCAACGCCAGTGATGAGCTATATAGCCTGTGGAAGCACCAGGTTAGGCATGGCCCTAGCAGATAAGACTAGTGATAACATACTCATTTTGGTAGGTTAATCCTTGATGCAGCCTTAATGAGAACCAACCCATTGGAAATACCTGATGATTCCTTATGCTTCACTAATCTCACCTTAGCCCATGTACCTCATGTATTAATGATGGGAGGAGAAAAGAAAGGGAAGTGTTGTAAAAAGATACAGGACTTCTCTCTTAGTTCCTGCCTGAGGATGCATTCTACCTGTACCAATAATGTTACAATGTTACTAACAGAACACCTTCCTGGTAATTATATCTCTGTATGCAAATGACATTCAATCATGGAAAGATCAGAAAAGTATCTGGGAATTCCAAAATCCTGCAGAGCAACTTGGGCAAAAACAAAGTTGTGAACATGGTTGACATGTATATGGATTTTTTTCTTCCTAGCATAGAATCTGTTGAGTCCACCGACACCATTTTTCTCATTTTTCCATTTTCTGTATGTGGTAGTGGCCTGAGTGATGGGATGTGTAACAGCATGAAGGCAGGACTGGACTTTGGAACCATGCGAGAGGTGTAATGGGGCAGAAATGTATAAGTAAGAGCTTCAGAACCATCAGTGGATTGACAACTATAACAAATTAACAATGCAATATGCTCTTTATTCCAAAGCATAGAATTCCATATTATGAACCAAAACATAATAGGGAACTCTGGCACAGAATGCTGTCTTGCAGTCAGTAAAACTCATTCATTCAGTTCAGCATTGATCCAATTCCCAGAAAAAGGACTTCCACACTTTATTCTGTGAAAGTTCAAAAATGGGGGTTGGAGATCTACATGTTCTGGAAGCTACAAATTATCCACTCTTTTTTTAGCTGTAGACACCTTGAGATAATATGGAAATCTCCATATCAATGTATCCTAAGCTGGCACCTTCCAGTTGAGTTCTGAATGGAATTCAGGGTATTGTGGTCTCAATACATCTAGAGGTCACCAGGTAGGGGTAGACTGTTCTCCAGGTAAAATACTAGTAAATTATGATCCCTCCCCACATATCCAGCACCCATCTCAGCTCCTTACCATAATATTGCAAACTATTATACTAAGATCACATTTCTGAAATGAACTTGCTAGAACTGTGCTATTATTGGAATCAAGCCATATGACATCAATACAGCTTCTCTTAGGCTTTGGGTGGAGTTGCTATCCAATAAAGTTGCCAGACTTTAGCCAATCTCTGCATCTCTGCATCTCTGCCTTTGATGGCAAACCAGTATGTAAATATTAGGTGGTAATGATATTTCCTCACCTGCTGTTTTCAGTTCGTGGAAGCTGCTATTAATAATACAAAGGTTGGCTGAGATGCCCTTCTTTTCTGCTCTGTTTATTGCCTTACTGTAGAATGGGGTGATTGCCAACACAGGTCATCCTACAAGTATTCTTGGTTGATATAAGGATGTAGCCAGTTTTGCTCCAATACCAGGACCGGAGTTCTTGATCAGCTGCTATGGCTCCCTTTGTCAGATTCCATAACCCACAGCCAGCATCGTGGGTTGCAATTTCCTAGTTTATTTCCTACCAAGAGCATCCAATAGGCTACTATATTTTGAAATGAAAGACATTAACTAGTTTGTGATAGGAAGTGCCAACAAGAAGAACATATAAGCATTTAATTGGACTGCAATTCATAGATGCGGTTTGCATGTTTTCTCTCTGTATGTTGGGAAGGTGGGTGGCAAAGAGATTTTTCAAAAGAGCCTAATGGTCTGCTGTTGCCACCTCGTGGCCAAGCTGCTGCAAAACCCCATTGCAACTAAGCAAGGAATTAAATGCCTACAGCTGTATCGAATCCCTTTATTTGCAAATGAAATTACAGTGAAAAAGTAGATCCTAGTTCCAGATGATGTAGATTTGAATAAAAGACATATGGACTAGTTCTGAAGTAGGAAACGAAGGAAGTTAAAGTCTCATGCTAAACATTTTTTTCATTGCAAGCTTTTTTTTTTAAATAAGTGTGACTATCATGACTTCTGTCCCAAGCCTGAGAAGTGTTGTTTGTTGAGGGTGCTAAGTTTCCTTATGAATGACTTCTCCAAGAATGAATCTTTATGTAGCAAAAAATGACACAGCCTTTGAAATGGGAAGAACAAAAGGGAAAGATACTTAAGGAGAAAAACAACAAGGTAGGAAAGCTTCTCAGTGAGTGAAGATGAGCTTGTTTAGCAAGCACAGGATGCTGGCTGGTTGTGGGAACTGGGGCTAAACCTGAGTGGTCTAAAAGAATTACTGGCTGCCTGCTAAACTGAAATGGGGCAATGTATGCTGCAAGTACAACTTGTTTCAACTATTAAGCTATTATTTAGTTATTATGCTCAAGTATTCTATCAATTGGGGTTAAGTTTATGGTTGTGTTCACACAACATATTGTACTGCCTACAGCTCAGTTCACATAACACCAAAAAAGCATCATCTACCACCTAAATTGGTTAAGCTAAAATCAATCAAATCGGGGTGTCTGGGTTTGCACATCATGCTGGCCTAGGCTAAAATGGGCTGGGCGATTTGTGATTCAGTGTCTTTTCTATCTTCAGTCATTGTCTTAGCACATTGTATGTACCATGTTAAATCATACTGACCTTTGTTTGCTTTAATTTAGCATGTTGAGGTTTGTTAACCTTGATTTATAGTTAAGTGCATCATATGAACAAAGTCCATATTAAAAATACTTAAATGCCTACATTTGGTCATTTCCATGTTCTTAAATGTGCTTCTTCAAAGCACATCTAATAATTCATATGAAGCTTAATGATCCTATGCCAAATTAAGTACCTCTAATCCACTTTTTTCAGTGAGCATCCAAGTGGCTCTGCCCACCACTAGGCTGTATAAAGTCTAAGAGAAAAATAAGGACTATCATATAAATTCTAAAGGCACAAGGGACACAGAAGTCTTCTAATTCAACCTCCTACTGCCTTGAGTTGCCATGTTGCTAGAGTCAGGAACCCAGCAATGTCTTGAAAAGACTCTGAATATTGTATTCCCAAGTCATCTCATTTTAAGAGGAGCCTTTAGCACTTTCTCAGCCTGAGAATGTAGCCTTACTCTTCATTGCAGACTATATAAACTTCACAGATCTGCAGCTATGTAGTCTGAGGCTTCATAAATGTCCAAATTATTTTTAAGGAACAGGCAGCATTCCATCAAGTAGAAGGGGAGCTACCGGGTCATTAAGCCCTGCTAGACTTCTAAAAGCCTCAGTTGGTTCCAGACAGTTGTTGGCACATAGAGATTTTTTTTTTTCAGTAAATGGTGGTAGGGATTATAATGGCCTTGTTTTGCCATTATCCAAAAGCAGACAATTGCTGGAACAACAGTTTTCTTAGAGCATATCTAGCTGGGAAGTGTGTTTCCTAAGGTCTTGATGGTGTGTCTTATCAAGATGCAGGTTCTGCTTGCTCTTTTAACACTCTAAGTTCTCAAGCAATCAGTTTCCTCAGGGCTCCCACCTATGACAGAAAGTAAGATTAGCCTTGTTGCGTACATTTTAAAGCTTGCCTGAATTTTTTAGCCCTGTTTCTTTTGGGACTGCTTTTAATCATTGCAGCTGTGTAGTCAGTCATTTGTGGGATGCGAATGAAAAGATGTGGGGGAAATATATATCACAGTTATGGCCATATTTCCATCCTATAGAAGATAGAGGTGGGGATGGGGAAGTAGGTAAGTCTGTCATTGTCACATAAATTGTCACTGGGAAGTCGGATGATTCATCACCTTCAGGATTATAATAGATGCCATGAGCATAAAATGCAGATGATCTGGGGGAGGCATTGGTGCTTACAGCCATAGGTCCATTCTTGAAGATTGTCTCAAGGCAGTGATGTTGCCAAATGGAACTTTGATGTATCTCAGCACATTACCTAGGGAATGAGATGCATTGTAACAGAATCTGGGTGAGATGTGGGATGTGAGTATTTATAAATGGCTGCAGATGACTTCCCAAGCACACAGATGCTGGAGTAAAAATAAACTCAAGAGACACAATGCAGCAAAAGCAACTGTTCATAAGCTCTCTCAGTACTCTCCTTTAAGAACTGCAAAGCTCTTCGGATGGACAGAAGAAACCAAAGTATCTTTTCCCCAATCTGGGTTCTTTCCCGATGTTTGATAGGGCTACTGCTGAGAAATCTGGGATTTCAAGTCTTCACATTTGGAAGACAAGAATGTTGGGGAAAGAAAAGCTGATATACAGTAGATAGTAGCAGGCCTATGCAAAAGCAGTTCCTACTGTCCTTAATTCAATGAGATTTTTCTGATAGACTTACTAGAGTCTAGACTTATTAAACTTAGTAACTGGTATACTTTTTTTAAATAGAGGATGGAAGGGGGTTATTTATCTCCTGTTGGAACCAATGGAAGAGTGCTCAGGCTAATTCCAGGATCAAAATCCATTTCTTCCTGTGTTGAAGATTTGGGGGTGAGAGATTTTGAATGAAGATTCAGAATCTTCTCTGTCCTTCCACAGCATGCCACCCAGATTGCATACTTTACCTTTACTAGCATCCTCAGAACTGTGACATCAGAGAAGTGAAAACCTTGGCAATTTCTGCAGTTAAGGGAGGGCATCCATGGTTGGACCTACCTTTCATCATTGGTAGCAGATACAAAAGTATGAGGCCAAAGGGCAGAGGTGTTGAGGAAAAGAAGAAGCAAGGTATATTGACCCTTTTCCTGCTATAATGATTTGTTTCCCAAGCTGAGGTTCATCCATTATACTACATTGTGCTTTGAACCATTGTGGTTTGTGTCTTTCTTTGCAGAAGGAGAATACTTCCACTTGAACTCTAGAGAATGGGACATGAAATTCACAGGATTAGATTTATCTGCAAAACAGTATCATATGGAAATGACCAAGACCATCATCTGAACAAGCTTATCTTTGATCAACCATGCCTGGTTTCACCTCTTCAATTCAGCTCAGTTTACAAAATCTCCAGGCATTATAGCTCAATAAAGGGTTAATGAGATATTTCCTTAACCAAAGATTCAGGGACTGAGTGTGCTAGAGGCTCTGCTGGTGAAGATGGGGAAGGAGAAGAAGAAAAGAGTGGTTTCTCATTGGGTGAATTAAACGTTATCTTTTATACCCGGGAGAGCAGCTTATATAGATTTTATGCCATTGAAAATACATATGGCTGAGACAAAGTGCTAAAACTGGGGCAGGGAAATTGCCAAGTCAGGATAAATAGTAGTCTGTCCTTGCCCCTTTCTTGCAAATATGCCTAAAAAGGATAGCATTCATGCACTCCACATCATGCAAGGAAGTTTTCTGTCCCCTAAGCAGATATTCTCCAGATGCATTGGGAATACAATCAGGTGATTCCCAGCCCCCTTGGACATTCACTGTGTTGCCAGGGAATTCTGGGACTTATACTCTTCCACCAGCTGAAGGACTGGTTATACTGGTTGGCAATTCTGAGAATTATATTTGTAACACTTCTGGAAAATATCAGGTTGAGAATGGCTGTGTTGAGAGTCTGTCTTTATCTTACTGCATTATACTGAAGATCCAGAATGTTGCGCAAGGATTTCTTTTACTTGGAAATGTTTGGAAATACTGCCCTTCAGCAGAGCTCTCCAGTCAGTTTTTAAGAACAAGCTAAAACCTACTAATGTGCAAAAATAACTGTGTTTGCACAACATGCTGAGTCATCAATCTGCTGATTCCATTTGAGCCTAGTGGAATGTGTAAACTCGGTCTGAGTGGTTAGCTGATGATTAGCATGAACCCAGCCACTGGAGTCCGTAAACTGTGCTTATGTGATTAGTGAACTCAACTCCTGTGGCTTATTTAATAGAAATAAATTGTGGCTAATTCAACAGACCATGATTAAAGCAAACTGAATGGATGAATGCAGCTGTCCTATGGCTGTATTTAGAAATCCAACCATCTAGCAGCATCATGGTTAATAATGGTTAATTCAATAATGGAACAGTATATTATGTGAAGAAGGCCGATAATATGTATTTCAAAGCAAGGAAGAATATCTTTGTTGGTGCCATGAAGGTAATAGTGTTGGTGTGAGGTAGGCCCCTCTGAGTTGGGATAAAATGAATGGCCTCACTACTAAGAATGCTCTGCTTTGGTCATATCTACTTTACTTGGGATGGTTGGGAGTGGTATAGTGGTTAAGGCACTGGGCTAGAAACTAGGAGACTGGGAGTTCTAGTCCTGCCTTAGGCACAAAGTCAGCTGGGTGACCTTGGGCCAGTCACTCTCTCTCAGCCCTCAGAAGGAGGCAATGGCCAACCACTTCCAAAAAACCTTGCAAAGAAAACAGGAACTTGTTCAGTCCCCAAGAATCAGATATGATTGAACAGATTAAAAAAAAATTACTTGGGAAGGTAGGGACACTTGGAAGAGATTCTTTAAAGTTGACTCTAGTCCATGTGCAGATTGTCACAGAAGCAAGCATACTTTCAGATGCCTAAGCAAATGTCAGGAGAATTGATGAAGAAACCATGCTGAGTCAGGTTTGCAACTCTAGTTTCTTTATTGTTCTTGCTATATACAGAATCTTGCCAGATTAAAGGTCTCTTAACTGATCTAAAAGGAAAAATACTCTTGGAAATCTAGGGCAGGGCTAGTCTAACTTTCTTCCTCAGCACCCCCATGCTCTCCAAGCTGTGAGAATGTTTATCAGCCCGGAATGCGCTCTCCTCTCCCCCAGCCCCAAGCTCCATCACAGCAAAGTTCTAGTTGGAGGCCCTAAGCCTTTAGCTTGAGCTTGAAAGACATACTGCTTGCCTTCTGAATTGATCACATCTTCAAGGGCTACCTTAAATGTGGCCAGAAGATAAATGTGGCTGTACCATGTCAGCTCAGAAGAAGGTGCCATTCCCATGTACAAATGAAAGGCCATTGCTTGTATCAAAGCTGCCTAGCCTCTAGAACTAAAACTGAGTTTGGCTTTACCATGTAGCTGTGTTAGATCAAGATCAGCATGTTGTACAAAAGCAACTGCTAAATTTGTAAGTGACTTAATTGTGTTGTGTGAACACAAACTCTTTGTCCCTGGGGGAGCTGGGGGTGTTGACGACCGACAGGAAGCTCTGGCGTGGGCTGGTCCATGAAGTCACGAAGAGTCGGAAGCGACTAAACGAATAAACAACAACAACAAGGGTCAACAGGATGGAGATAAACCCCTGGGCCAGTAGAGTATTACCAGCTAGGAGTGGGAATACTGCATCTTTGTTCCTCTGACTCCCAGAGAATTGATTGTGGCCATAAATTTCAGTTCTCCAGAGACTTAATCCCATTTTCAGGAACTAGTTTACAGCAGAAAGTTCATGGGCATGACACAGCTAGTTGTTTTTTGTATACTAGAAGTCACATCTATGCAGAAAACCATCCCATTGCAGAACACAGAAATCAATGTGAGAGAAAGAAATCTGCCTGTGCCAAGGTTTGAATTGTCCATCTTTTCCTCCTGTCTCTTCAAGTCAATAGATTTTTGCCTATTCTTTTCCTGCCCTGAGAGTCAGACATCTGCTCAAGGTTTACATAACTGTTCTGTCTACCATGAGTTCCACTGATTCTCACCTTGCAACTTTGGCCCTTATGCAATGTGCCTTTGAATCAGTGTTGACTCCTGGTGACTGCCTGGACAAGTCCCTGCAGCTTTCTTGGCAAGATTTTGGAAGTGGTTTGCCATTGCCTGCTTCCGAGGGCTGAGAGAGAGTGACTGGCCCAAGGTCCCCCAGCTGGCTTTGTGCCTAAGGCGGGGCTAGAGCTTGGCGTCTCCTGGTTTCTAGCCTGGTGCCTTCACCACTATACCACACTGGCTCTCTATACCCAACACTTGGCAGAGGTATTAAAAGCCAGTGAGAAAGTAACCCAGAAAAAAATGGCCCAGAAAACTCTTCAGGAATTGGCTTGATGTGTGAACCAGGCTAACATTAAGCCATGGTCCCTGGTTTGCAGTTGATAACCTATTAGAAATTTGCCAAATGAAAACCAGGTGTGTTTATTTCTGTTCCTGATTGCAGGAATAGGAAAAAGCTGCTCATTCCTCTTTGTTCCTATTATGCCAAAATATAATCTGAACTGATTTCGTGCTTATTTTTGAGGAATTTATTTTACAGTGAAATTAGCCTCCTGTTGTTTTATGTTTTAATGAAGTCACTGTGAAGACTTTGCCCTTAACAAAAATTAAATAAATCAGTAACAGAGGTATGCAACCAGTTGGAAAGCAACAGGAGAGCCTGGCTCAAAAAGTCCTTATCAAGGTTGTCAGCTGTGTAGCTGAAAGGAAGGCCTGAAGGACTAATACACAAGGAGAATTTAATTATTGGATTTTAAAAGGCAGTCTACCTCTTCACTCTACTCTCTTAAAAAATGGACAATAAAATAGTGCAATGTTAATCGATCAAAGAAAACATTTTAAATTTAAAAAAAACCTAGTGGATTCATAGAAAGCATTGGTCTTTATGAAAGAGGAAGCACTTCTGGTAAGCTTGCAAAAACTGGAAATATTGGCCTTGCACGGAGGTTGCAATCTGCCTTTATCCTCCATTCGGTTCAGTTCTTCAACAAAAAGATGCTGGAATGTTGATGTTATGGCTATATGTCTGGTGGTACAATTGATCAATAATTAAATTTGGACTGATGGTAACTTCCCTTTTGGCCTAATTTCTCTTTCTTCCAGCATCTGACCTTGCGATTCTTTGAACATTATTCTCTCTACTTTTCAGAGGGTGGCTGTACTAGCGCACCTGCTGCTTTTCACAGATCTGGGCAGAACGTGAGCTAAAAGTTTCTCAAAAGTTGCTGAAAGACTTGCCCTTTCCCGTGACTGCTTGAGAAACCATCATGAAAAACATGTACCAAAAGAACATTAAAGCCTACCTTGCCTTAGAATTACAGCTGCATTGATGTTGCTCACTACCTAACTCAAGTAGGTGTCCATTGTGTCCATTTGTGTCTGTGTGTATGTGTGCATGTGCGCCTTCAGGTCAGTTTTTTTACTCCTGGCAACTGCCTGAACAAGTCCCTGCAGTTTTCTTCGCAAGGTTTTTCGGAAGTGGTTGGCCAGTGCCTCCTTCCTAGGACTGAGAGGGAGGGACTGGCCCAAGGTCACCCAGCTGGCTTTGTGCCTAAGGCAGGACTAGAATTCATGGTCTCCTGGTTTCTAGCCTGGTGCATTAACCACTGCATCAAACTGGCTCTCATTGTGTCAATGCATAATCTTAAAAATAGATTATTTGACAAATCTTTGACAGCTAAAACTGTGCTGATGGTATAAATCAATTATAGCCATAAACTTTTAGAACCGCCTTTCCCAAGCTGGTATCTTCCAGGCGAACTGGGCCCACAACTTCCAGAATCCCTACTGCCAGAAATTGTAGGCATTGTGATCCCAACACATCTGGAAGGCACAAAATTAGGAAGGCTACTTTTAAAAGAACATATACAGTATATCTGTTCAACAGGTTTATGACAGGTTGGGTTCAAATTGGTAAGAACACTCGGATGCAGGTTTATACATCTTTATGGATATTATATTTAGGTGTAATTGGCAAAAGGAAGAGGGGCCGACCAAGGGCAAGATGGATAGATGATATTCTAGAGGTGACGGACTTGTCCCTGGGGGAGCTGGGGGTGTTGACCGACAGGAAGCTCTGGCGCGGGCTGGTCCATGAAGTCACGAAGAGTCGGAAGCGACTAAATGAATAAACAACAACAAAAGGAAAATGGATTCATTGTGATGACAATGTAGATAGCCCCACCTCAGGCAAGTTATAGAAAATTAGTTATATTTATTATTGTCCAGTATGTTGAAAACATCAATTTAGCAAATATGTTTTGTTCTGAGACCTAACTCAAAAATTTCATTAAGCCATGGTTTGTTGGCAATGGCCCAATAGGCTGAGTTCTTACTGTGATACTTGAAGTAATGACTTTCATAAATATGGGCTTGCTGAACAAATTTGGAAAGAAGCCATTTTAGACTTACCTGGGTTTATTTTTGAGTACACTTGGATAGGACTTCATTGTCATTATTTATTTATTTTATTTTATATCCCGCTTATTTTTATAAATAACTCAAGGTGGCAAACATACCTAATACATCTTCCTCCTCCTATTTTCCCCACAACAACAACAACTGAGTTGGGCTGAGAGACAGTGACTGGCCCAAAGTCACCCAGCTGGCTTTCATGCCTCAGGTGGGACTAGAACTCACAAAATCCTGGTTTCTAGCCTGGTGCCTGAACCACTAGGCCAAACCGGCTCTCTTACAATAAGAATAAAAGGATTGTTTTATGACTGACTGGTCTCTCTAATTTCTTTTCAGACAATATTTTTTATTCCAAAATCTGCCACTATATTTTAATGTTTGATTTAGATTTGTATATTTAGTTTTCATATGTACAAATGCTGTAGAATTAAATGCTGTAATTTTATACCTGTGATTTCTCAATATATTTTTTCTTTACAGACTAACTTGTCTCTTAAAACAACCTCAGGTAACATTGGCCAAATTAAAACCAAAACAGAATTCTTATTAACAAGTTAATACAGATTCTGTCTGAAAGAGCTGGCATATCTGGGTGTGTTTTGACTTCCAAAAGAACATATTGACATAAGTACAGATTGGTTCCAACCTTGGGATAGAAACCAGCTAGATTTGGAGGTGGAAGAGAAATTGGAGAAGATGACATTGGACAAAATCTTAAACATTTTACTTTTTGCAGTGCTCCCACCAGAGGCAGATGATATGGTTGGAAGAACACAGCTTTATCTGTGACCTTTCAGCACAGAAAAAACTCTGCAGCCAGCAAGAACTGAAAGACTTGGCCTTACGTGGACATCATGCAGCTGGACAATGAGGACTGTTTTCATCCACCTTTCAAATGATTCTACTCTAATTCAAGAGGAGGTTCAAACCACAATATCGCAGTTCAACTTCCATAAATGCAGGGATTCTTCTTTCTCGCTTTAGCACAATTCTCAGCTTGCCTTTTATGGGTGGGAGGGGGCAGTCTGGCACTTTTCCAAACGTAATACTCATCTACAGCCACCCACTGTTCATTTCCTTATAATAATTTTATTTATATAGCTTATTTTCTAAGAATGTCCTGAGATACGTTTGGAAATAAAAATCATAGTGAGATTTTTCTTTGCAGCCCATCAGTCCACCCTCCTGTCCTTTCTTCCTTCCTGGAAAAAAGCCAAGTGAGACAGGTTGGTAAGAATTGTGCTAAACTTGTTTCCCCCCCCCCCTTTTTTTATGTCATGGCTTTTGGATTGGGAGGGGAAAGGGTTACAATGATTATAAGATACTCTATGAATACCTTTTTGGCTGAAGAGTGGTAAAAAAATGGATGGACTAGATGGATGGATGGATGGATGGATGGATGGATGCTGGCAGAGCAGCCAGAATAGAGAACAGTTCAATGTGGTAATTCCACAGCCCTTAGGCATTTGATGGTGATATTATGGGCTTCAGAGTTGCCTATTCAGCTCACTATCCTAGTCCTGACTTCCAGGGGAAAATTCACAATCAACCAACTATTAAGAAATATAATTGCATAGTTTCTTGCCAGGGGTTCCAACATGTACAGAATCAGGATCTGAGACTTTTCCACCCAATTCTTGCAATCCGTTGCATTTCTAATCCCACCCATTTGGGAGGTCCTAGTTTTACCCGTTGGTTAGCTGAGTGTTGCTGACTTTATAAGACAACACCTGCTTACAGCGCCTCTGAGTAGGAGAGTGCCTGGCCTGCAACAGAAATGGAAAAGCTGATCTTGCTAATATGGGCAACTTGTTTCCTTGGTAAGCTGGTCTTAACTGATTATTATTTCATCTTTCAGTTTTCAGGGAGGTAGCTCTCTTAATTTCCTGAGACAAATCATCAAAGCATTTTGTGACACCTTAAAAACCAACATATTGATTGCCGCTTCAGCTTTTGTGGATCACAATCCATTTTGAAAGCTTGTGAAACTTTTAAGATTCCACAAGACTCTTCGTTACTTTTCCATTTCTTACGATTGACAGGTGTACTATTTCTTCAGTCCCATGCCTAACAAGGCTGGAAATCCTGTGTTAAGATCTGAAACAGAAAATGGGTGGGTCCGTTAAATTCAGTGAGTCAAGTGGAAGTCCTGAACTAGTGCCTGGGACCAGTAATGGGTGGGAAGTGGACCAATAAATCATTTCTATTCCCAACAAAATGGAGATTCTGTAGGGAGGTGGATTTTGTCTACTCAGAAGGGCAATATTCATCCTATTCTAAGCAGGACTGCATTCCTCCATAAACAAGTGGAGAAAGTGGCAGAGAATTAGGATAAATGTGGTGAAAGAAGTTTGGGGCAGACTTTAAGTCTCTGAGTTTTTGAAAAATCTCGTTTACATTCACAGTGTCCAAATCCAGTTCATATTGCTTGTCATCGCCCATCTCTCCCATTAGAAAAAAGTATCAGTGTTAGGAAAAATTGATCTTGTCCAACTCTGTACTTGCATAAGACATGTGAAATAAGTTAGATTATATCAATCTAACTTTATCCTCTTTTTTGCATTTCAGTGGTAAACTCTGCACAGTTACACAACCAGTTGCAGACGCTTTCCATGTTTGGGGATGTCTATCATGTTACAGGTAATGCGGGACCATTAGATGATTCAGGAAGAAGTGGTCTGCAGAAACCTGGTGGTAGAATGGTTTGATATAAAAGGAAACTCAGTCAATATTTCTGTTTTTGTTGTGTTGTACTTCTGCCTCTTCTTTCAGGGATCCTGAAACTGCCTTATGCTGAAATAGAAGAACCCTTTGAAGCCTGGTTTAACAAGACTGGAGGAAAAAGTCGGATCCAGTATTATGATGGTAATCCAAGTTTGGTACCAGGGTGGTGGGATCACCCAGTGAAAGCATTCACTGCATTTTCACCATGAATGTAGAGAGCCCTTCAGGGAGGAGGAATAGAAGAAAGATCAGACTGCATGTCCATACAAACTGGACTTCTTAACCATGGACTGCCCAGATGTGTTTGGTTACAGTTCCACAATTTCTTGACTGTACTAAGTTAGGGGAGGCAGGTCAAGACTCCTATTATTTGCTCAGCTTGTCTGCAATTCCTTTCAGATAAAGGTTTCTACATTATCACCATCATTATTTTTCCTTTATATCCCACCTTATCTCCAAGGAAAAAAAGGTGGTTAGACATGGGTATCCCCTTATTTTTTAGTTTTTTACTGAAACTCTGTGATGTGGGTCAGCTCCCAGACTCTGACCCTGGGCCCTTCTTGAAAGCATGTACTCTACCTTTGACCTATTTTTCCTCCCCATCTGTTCTACTCACATACATGCCACATACATTGTCTTATAGAGAGCATTTGAATGCACAGTCTACACTAACACACTCTGGCAGGCAAAAGTCTTCTGCTGGAAATGTTGGGAGTTGCAGTCCCAGCACACCTAGAGGGCACTAGAGCCAGCAACAGTTATCCTAATGAAATAAGAAGGGGCCATACTGTCAGAGGCAATCAAGTATTTGGTGTAATTCTGCTTTTCCCTTTGCTCCAGGCCAAGTTATCACTTACCAGTTAGGCTACGTAAAACCTTTTGGAGCCAGCTTCAAGATAACCCCAGAAACCACTGAAACAGAGGTCAACATTAAGGAATGCTTTCAGATCAATGGAACGTCTGAGAATCCCATTATGCCTCAAAGTGTTTTTCCTAACTTAACAGACTTCCAGGTGAGCATTTTGGCCATCTTCTTATCTCTGGGCATTCAATTCATGCATCACATCCAACATGAATTAAGTTATTTATAATTCAGGCATGCACCAAAAATCATGGACCAGAGCTCTTGATCTGCTTCTATGTTCTACTAGCTCAGTGTCCACCTGCACAGGATGGCTACCATGTAGTTTGTCAATGAACTATGAGAACACTGTCATCTTAACTGAGACATTTCCCTGAATGGGAGGGAAGGGTGAACGTGTTTCCTATTATGACATTTCAGATAAGCCTGGGTGGGGTATGTGCATGTGTGTGTCTGCTGTCTCATTTAACTGGAGGCAACTTCTTAAAAGTTTTTTTAAAAAAAACATGAATTAAGGCTGCATTGTCTACACCTGTCCAGTTTGGAGTTTGCCAGACAGAAGTCAGTGTAACCTATTTCTGTGTAGTTGTCCATAGATTACACTGAAAATCTTCAGTACAAAGCCACATCCAGTGTATAGAGTAAATCAGCTTTCGACACTGTTGCAAAACAGCAGCGTGCAGCATTAGCAACTTCCATTAATGTTGGCAAATCTTGCCTCTGTTCTGCTCTCTTGCCCACTAGCCTGTACGGCAGGAGCTTTACAATGGACAGTACTGCACAGTCTTGGAGAGTGTATCCTATTGGGATAAGAAGAAGAACACCTACAAGATGTGGTTGGCAGATGGTTCCTATGGGCCTCTGCCAGTGCATTATGAAATGAAAGGCTTCAACACTCTGCTGGGTTCCCACTATGACAAGTATGAGATAGATTATATCAGCTACTCCCACACTTTCTCACCCAGCATCTTCAATCTCCCTCCCAGTAAGTATGGACAAAAACATTTTCTGGAATATTGGGACTATCTGGACCTATCCTACTGATCTACTGTATTGGTCAACTTCTTCTAATCTAGTCAGCTTCCCCCAAACTAGTTGTCTCCAGGTGAATGGGAATTCTGAAAGCTGAAATCCCAGCATGCCTGGAGGGTACCAGATTAGGATAAACTGGCAAAATCTACTTAAAAGGGATTTGTATTGTAGTTGTAATAATGTCTTACCCAAAGGGATGTTACTTGCTACTTTCCAGATGTTTTTTTAAATCATCTCCCTTTAGCCCCAATTAGCCTGGTCAATATAAAAATATTGTGGGATTTCAAAATATGTAACCCAGGAGAAATATTCCACCCTCCTTATAGCACCCTGTTAATTAAAATACTTGTATGAGTATTAAAGGGACGCGGTGGCGCTGCGGGTTAAACCACTGAGCTGCTGAGCTTGCCAATCGGAAGGTCGGTGGTTCGAATCCGCGTGGCGGGGTGAGCTCCCGTTGCTAGTCCCAGCTCCTGCCAACCTAGCAGTTCGAAAACATGCAAATGTGAGTAGATTAATAGGTACTGCTTCGGCAGGCAGGTAACGGCGTTCCATTTAGTCGTGCTGACCACATGACCACGGAAGTGTCTGTGGACAAACGCCGGCTCTTCGGCTTTGAAACGGAGATGAGCACCGCCCCCTAGAGTCGGACACAGCTGGACTTCATGTCAAGGGAAACCTTTACCTTTACCTATGAGTATCAGTAAAGACAATTCCTTCTCAATTTTTTTTTAAATGCTCTTCTTTTCCCAAAGGTGGAAACTTCAGGATCAGATGGAGAAAAGAACCCTGGAGATGAATGGCATCTTCATAAATCAATAGCTTACAAATGTGTAGGTTTTGCAGGGGTTAAAATGGTCTTCCCCAAGCTAATGCTCTCTAAATGTGCATTCTCAGAATTTTCTTGTCAGTGGTCGTTGCTCAGAATTCTGGGAGTTGACATCCTCACATTTGGAAAGCACTTAGCTTAGGAAAGAATGTGTTAGGAAGAGCAATTATGCAAAACCCACCTAGCAGATGGCCTTACAGCTTGACCTCTTAAATTGACGTCCAAGCCCAATACTCTCAAGACTTTGCCAAGTGCATGTGATTCATGTTCCAGGCCTTCCCCCTCCCCCTCCTCAATGACCAGTTTATACCAATGCCAAAATGAAATCACGATGTCCTACTAAGTAAAATAACTTGAAACAATTTGTTGTTAATATTGGTCTTCTCCACAGGGCACACAGCAGGCAACAGAGAACTCAAGAAGAGTTTTTACTTGACTGATTTGCTGATTTCCTTCTCATAGATATCAAGTGTACACACTGGCCAAAAGTAGGACCAGAGCACAGGATCTTGGCCAATCCAATGCAGGAATTTGTTGGGAGAACTGGAGAAGTCAGCCAAGACCATGAGCATCTGTTCCATCACTACAAGAAAAAATTCAGAAAGGTCTACAAGAGCAAAAAAGAGATAGAACACCGGCGACACAATTTCATCCACAACATGAGGTAGAGGAACCAGCAGAGACATGGAATAGGAAAGCTTAATTGCCTAGAACTCCAGAATTCTCCAGGTTCTGCTACTTGACCACCAAGCAGGCTTTACAGTAATGGAGGAAGGAGCAACCTTTTGCTGGTCAAGATCCAAACTTAATATTTTGAGAAAACGTTGAGGGCTACAAAGTGATTGGGGCTATTTCAACAGACGGGCAGAGCTTCTTCTTTTTTTATTGGGGAGTTTATTTAACTCTGATATGCCTATTTTAGGTCTTGCACTAATGCTTGTGTGTCTTTCCCGGCTCAAAACCATAGGAAACTCTACCATCAGTTTTCAGCAAGCATGATCAGAGGAAGTCCCCAACCCTAAGCACTGTAAAAGGGGAGTGTAATGTATGTGGGGATGACCTTGGGAGACAGGTGGAAAAGCTGCAGACTAGGCAATAGTCAGATAAGAGGCAGCTAAGTCCACAGAGGGAATGGGGGTATGGAAAATGTCTCAGAAGGGACCCTCCCTAATTTCTCGGACTGTAAAGGCAAGGGGGAGAGATGTACTTTCAGACTTGCAAGATTCTGTTAATGTAACCTTACAATAAAGTTAGAGCTAGTACTTCTACCATCCACCACCATTAAAAAGGTTCTGCAGGTTTTTACTGAAAGTAAGAATGATAGCGAGCTAAGTGTGTCCAGTCCAGACAATAGTCCACCCTGTTCCTTCTTCAAATGAGAATGCATCATCATCTCCTCCTCCATGTCCTTCCAGGTATATCCACTCCAAGAACCGGGCCAACCTCTCCTTCAAACTGGCAGTGAACCACTTGGCAGATCAAAGTCCAGAAGAGATGGCCGTGATGAGGGGGAGGCTACGGACTGACGAACCCAGTAAAGGGTGGCCCTTCCCATCTGAAAGCTATAATGGCCTCACCTTGCCGGGGAGCTTAGACTGGAGGCTTTTTGGTAACTGTGACACCTATGTGTCTTTTGCTCAGCTCAGGCTCAACAGGAACAACTAACAAAGCAACAGCACCTTTTTCTTTGGGGGCTTCCTTGGCTGTTTGAAGAAAGTATCTTAGAAACTGCAGGTGGGAGCAAAAGTGATGGAGTTTTTAAAGGTTAATAAAAGAACTCCAAGCAGCTAACAGCAATCTTGCAGAGTAGAAGCATGGACCAAAAGAGAACTTGCACATTAAGCTTAATTACATTCAGATATAAGTTCAGTCTTCACACTGTAGTTGGATGAAGAAAAATAGAGATAGCTTACTTTTATTCAGTAGATCTGGATACAGGCAGGTTCATGGTTGAAAGCACTTAATCATCACTGGTTCTTGGTAGCAGAGGATGGTTGGGGGAGGGCTGCATTCCTGCAGCACCTCTTGCTTGCATTTGTGCCAGAAGGGTAATGGAGACTGTTAATCCCCAAGCCCAAAAAGAAGGAGGAAGTGGAAATCAGGTGACCCACGTGACATCCCACAAGCATAATAGAGATGCAATTTTGCTAAAGCAACCCCTTTATACCTATGAGACAATGCTGAGTTGATCCCTGACAATTCCAACAAAAAGAGGATTTGTCACATCAGATTTCTCCCTCTGAAACTGAAGTTCTGCTTCCATCAGGGGAACAGAATTCAGATCCTCCGCAGACCACAAGTATTCTATCCAAGTCCTCATTCTGGATTTCAGCCCATTAAAATCCACACTCTTGCTTAGGTTTCAGCCCAGAGAATTTCCCTTTAATCTGTCCATGCTCCAAAATGCTTTTTGCATACTGTACTGCATTACTTGGAATGCTGATGGTTCCTTAATGTTATTGTGATGGTCCTTCCCTCTCCTCCTCAATAAAGGGGCAGTGACACCGGTTAAAGACCAGGCAGTGTGTGGATCCTGCTGGAGCTTTGCCACAACGGGAGCTCTGGAGGGGGCCCTCTTTCTCAAGGTGAGAGTCCCAATGGTTGATGGATTGCTGGCAGTGGCAGCTTGAATTCTGGCATCTCCCTATAATGCCAGCTGATCTCTGAGAACCACAAACCCCATCCTACAGCTGCACTTAGTTTTTCTATTCCTTAGTTTTTAAAAGACAATATTAAAAAAAACAAAACAGGATGCTGGCCTGAAGCAAAACAACATCTTCCTATTTTGAAAGTATGGCTCTGCCAGTTGCAAACAAAGCTGTGGGTGAAGCATACGTTATAGAAAGGCCTCCCACTAGCCAAGGAACACAGATGGATTATGTTCACACAAAATGCTAAGCCATGGTTTGCTTAAGCATGGGTTACTGGAGGCCATAATTGGTAGGGGTCACTAACCACACTAAGCCACAAGCTAGCAAATCACATTCTTGGTTTAGCTGGTTGCATGCTTTGGGGAATAAAGCTAAGACCAAGGGGATTTATTCTTAGCTCTGGTGTAGAAGCAGCAGCACATATTTCCTCTTTCCTCCCATTGCACTGCAACTCTGCAGAGCTTCTGGGCAGTTCGTCGCTTCCGTTGGTAGAATGTCTCACCTCACCCCTCTGTCTGGCTCTTTTGGCGGTTGGCTGCTATGAAGATGATCATCAGTGAACTTCATGGTGGGACTTGAGGTTGGAAGTGGGGGTTGTGGTTGTGGCGTGGCACTGCCTTTAGAATGGTTGGTTTCTAACCAGAGAAAAGTTCTCTTTTGTTCTTTCCACGCAGACAGGAGTGCTCACCCCACTGTCTCAGCAAATCTTGATTGATTGTTCCTGGGGTTTTGGAAACCGTGCTTGTGATGGAGGCCAGGAACCACGTGCATATGAGTGGATTATGAAGCATGGAGGGATTGCCAGTGCTGAGACCTATGGGCCGTACATGGGTCAGGTAAGTCTAGGGCAGTTTCATTGATGCCCTTCCTTTATTCTTCAGGTCAGATGTTTCTCCCAGTCTTCCTCAACCTGGGCTGTCCTGGTGCCCTCTAAGATGTGTTAGACTACAATTCTAGTTGAAGTCTTGGAACGTCAACTAAAAATGTAGTCTACACACACCTGAGCATGTCAAGCTAGGGAGGACTAATTTATCCAGTTATATGTTTCCCCCTTTTGGCTCAGGCTGAAGGTCTGGAAAACCTGGCTTCAAATTACAGTTCAGCTCTCAGCATCGTGGTTTCCTTTTTATAACTACTTACATCAATATATATTTCAAACAGGTGAAAGTATGTCCGCTGCTTCCCTCTTTCTCAAATTTTGGGGAATTTAAAGAAAAGATAATAGACTGTTGTAACTAGAGGCATCTGCATGTGAGCTAAGAAAGGTCAACATGGTAGCCAGGGTTATGTGACTGAAGCCCTTGCCCCTTTTAATGTGCATTTTGGCACATGTAGAAAAAGGGCAAGGCTTCAAACTGCATGATTGTAACCATCATTTTGGCTTTTTTGACCCCTCCTGCAGATGCCCCTGCTTCTTGCTGTTGATACCATAAGACAAAGGTTTTCAAACTTTCTGGTACCTCAAAGACTCTAAAATGGTAATAAATGTGTGTAACCCTCCCCTCCATGATTAGAAGAAATGATTTTATTATGGTTAGGGTTCGGCCAATCACTTTCTTTCAGTCCTAGGAAGGAGACAATGGCAAACCACTTCTGAAAAAGCTTGCCAAGAAAACTGCAGGGACTTGTCCAGGCAGTCTCCGAGAATTGGACAAGATTGAACAGATTTTTTTTTCAAAAAAAGGTTGGGCAAGAACTAAACACACTGCTTGTTTTTAAGTGTTACATTTTAATCTGTATATCCCTGGGATTGTCAAACTCAGTATTTCAATGGCTGTGCTGCAGAGTAGCTGTTATTTGAGTTTGAACATAAAGCTAATTTTATCACACTAAAGTCCCATCTATTCTGTTATCCTGATTCCTGCAGGGGTCAGCTAGATGCTATGGGTCACTCACAAGCAGGACAAAATCTCCAAAATATGCCCAATAAATGTAACTATGGATCTCATGCCAGGCCTAGATTTATTCTGGTTGCTCTGCCTTCCAGGCACAACTTTGCATTCATAAGAGCTAAAAGCTTCCTTCTCAAAATACAAAGGCCACCCATGATCTTTAAGATGTGGACTGCAGCCCGATCCTGCCAAATCATCTCTTTTCTTAATTTTGTACTAAACACCCAACTTTGTTCAATTTGCATAAATTGTCTGAAAACAAGGATGGAATGTGAAATATTTTATTTATTTATTTATTTGTCAAATTTTATCACCATCCATCTCCCCCCTAAGGAAGGACTCTGGGCGGCTTGGTATATCTACCCCAAGTGCCTTCACTTATATTATTCCTCATTGATAAGAATATTGTGAAAGTTTACTTATCAGAAAAGCAATAATTTGGGGATAGAGCTTTGCTTTGTGTGCAGAAAAGTTTTAGGTTTTAATTCTTGCTGCCTCCAGGTTGAGACTGTTGAAATCCTGAAGAGCTGCTGGTAGTCAGTGTTGACAGAATGGAGCTAGATCAGGGTTCCCCAAAGTGGTCAATATCAACCCCCAGAGGTTGATGGGACTATCCAAGGGATTGATGTTGTTGTTATTATTTTTCATAGTACTATTAGTTAAAGTAGTATTTATTAAATTATTTTCATATAATAAATGTTTTGGGGGTCAATGAACAATCTGAAACTTCATGAAGGGGTCGATGAGCTGAAGAGTTTGGGGACCTCTGAGCTATATGGATAAATGATCTGATTTGTTAGAAGACAGCTTTCTAGGCTGATAACCAAATTACATGTTAGTGGTTGAGACTGCTATAGTTTCTGTGAAGTGAAAACAGGGATGCGTTGTCTATTCCCCTCTACAGAATGGCTACTGTCGCTACAAGCAATCAGAGCTGATGGCACCGGTCTCTGGGTATGTCATAGTTGCCTCCCAGAATATCACTGACCTTAAAGCTGCTCTGTACAAGCATGGCCCTGTTGCAGTGAACATTGATGCCTCCCACAAGTCCTTTGCCTTCTACTCCAATGGCATCTACTATGAGCCTAACTGTGGTGAGTTTTCTTTCACCTCTTGGTTCAAGGTCTCTTTCCCAAGTGGGGATCTGGAGGTAGCAAATCTATTGGAGCAACCACTTGAACTATTTTTTCCTCTCTTTTCTTAGGGACAGGGATTCTCAATTTCTTTTGTGCTGGTGGGCACATCTGGAATTTTGAGAGTATCTCATAAGCATGCTGTGTGAATGGCTGCCCTGAAAAAGAGCTGCCTTCTGTTTAGAAAAGGGCTCCCATACAAAGAGTTGTGCATGGACAAAATGGTAGCCACCCGGGTGTGGCCATCCATACAATTTACTAACAGGCACAATGATGTGAATGCTCCTTACATGATGGCTGGGGAATTCTGGGAGTTGAAGTCCACACACCTTAATGTTGCCAAGGTTGAGAAACACTGCTCTAGAGCATTCCCTGGCATCATCACCTTCAGTTCACCCTTGTTATTCTCTGGGCAGGTAGGCAATCTTCTAGAAAAAAGATAGTCATGGGCTCTAGCCACCCACCATTTTTATTTTCTAAAAATACCTATTGGGCCTATGTGGACCCAGAAATTCTCGGAAGTAAAAATGATTCCAGAGACTGGCACATTTCAGCATGCTAACTTCCCTTCCCTCATTTCCATTTTAAAAATATTTCAGAAAGTTTGGATGGGTGTTATAAGAGGATCCCACAAACACTACATTAGGGGCTTCCAAATTATGAGGAAGTCCTATTTGGAGTCATCATTATATTTCCTTCCTCCCCCCAGAATTAAACATTTCAGTATGACTCACCACACTGGAACGTATTAATTCAGAACGTGTGGTGAACATCAACACTTGTATCTCATGAAGCTACAAGATTCATTTAAACTGCATCACTGCATTCAAACCAAACTGGAATCTTCCTGAAAGGATCAAGGTGGTGGAAGGCAGGCTTGAGTATTTGTGTGCTGAGCTAGGAACTTGCAACTTAGAGCAGAAGAGCAATAACAGAGAGAATGAGATCTACCTCTCTGGAAAGAATCAGAAGTACCTTTAAAACAGTCCAGTTTCTTCATCGATGTGAGTTGTAGAAGGAGATGATGAGTTAATTGTTCTACCTTTTCTTCTAGGAAATGAAAGCATGGAGTTAGATCATGCTGTCCTAGCTGTAGGGTATGGAGACCTCCAAGGGGAACCCTACTGGCTCATCAAGAACTCCTGGTCAACATATTGGGGCAATGATGGCTATATCCTCATGTCCATGGAGAAGAACGACTGTGGGGTGACTACTAGTGCCACCTATCCAATCCTGGCCTAACAGTGAAGGCTGTCAACCAAGAAGATGTTCACCAAAAGACATCTGGTTGTATTGTATTAGAAAGCTCCGTAGCAGAAGGTCCCCATTTTACAGGTCACTCAGCTGAGCCACCTAAATGTGAGTGCAACAGAAGCATCCACGCTGCAAAATGCTATTGTATTGCAGGGAGGAAGGTGAAGACTGAATGTCTGTGTGTGCGCACTTATCTTAATCCACCCTTTCCCCTAGCTTTTTGAATCTGGGTAATACAACTGCTCTGACCACTGCACAGCATCCTTTCCCTTGATTGGCAGGGACAGAAAATGGGAGGGAAAAACATATTACACCACCATAAATTCCATTTCCGAGAACAGAATAAATTACATGTGGCAAACCAATGCGTGTGGATGGAATTGAGTTATTTACACTGCTGCTGATTCCTGAGTAAGATTGTAAGATATAAGTGGCTACTATGCAAAAAGCTGATAATTCCCAATCACGTCTAGCATGCAGAAGCTTTATTTTTCTTAGTACCTCTGAATTTTAATGAAAACAACCAGGAGGTTCTATACAAGTTCTATTAAATGGATTTACCTATTTTGCTGCACATGTTGTGTTAGCCCCGCCATTGTGGTTTGCAAACTGTGGTTTATGGTGGTGTAGCATCTGTTGCAAACTTAGCCAATTACGACATATTTATAAACCACAGCTAAAACAAATAATGGTTCGTGTAATATGTGAAGCCAATAAATTTTTAAAAAGCCTGCTGTGCATGGCTGATACGTTTTCCATCTACTAAGAAATCTATAGCTCAGAAAAGATCAAAAAGTTTGTCCTTAACATCTGGACTTTCTGGATGAATTTACGTCTTGCGATAAACAGTGACTACGTTCAAATGACATGGTAGGTGACAAAGTAGCCAACTACACTTTAGCCAAATTGCTTGTACAACCCCAAAATTTAGGATTGTTGAATATAGACAGTGCTGTTTGTTTGATGGTAACTTATTATTATTCAATCAATTCAGCTGTGGTACCCTTGATCAAGGAAGCATTGATAAGGGACTTATAGGAGATCCTGTAGCCATGTAGGTTAAATCAACTTCCCTTTACTTTTTCCATGTTGAGAAGTCGGCCTGGGGAGCTGCTGATATTGTACAAGTTGTCTGATTTCAGCATCACTTGGTTTTCCCTGTTTCCATGACAGAATGTATTTGAAGGGTCAAGATGTTCCTGGCTTAAAAGGGTAACAGGCTCTGAGCAGAAGTGCAAGATGGCAGTCAGGACAAATCATTCTTGGCTCAGTTTATTTCCATTGCTGGACTTTAGAGAACGGCTTGGGAGAAGCAGCAGAAGTTACTTGCTGGGCAGGCTGGCTGCATAAAAGCCAAACACACAGATTGCTTTCTCTAGCCATAAACTAAAACTAGTATCTCTTTCTTTAACATGTATACCCAGTAGGTAGAATGCTTATCCCAGTAGATGCATTCTGTCTTGAGCTGATATTAGCCATAGTAAAGGTAAAGGTTTCCCTTGACATTAAGTCCAGTCGTGTCCGACTCTAGGGGACGGTGCTCATCTCCGTTTCAAAGCCGAAGAGCCGGCGTTTGTCCGTAGACACTTCCGTGGTCATGTGGCCGGCATGACTAACTGGAATGCCGTTACCTGCCTACCGAAGCGGTACCTATTAATCTACTCAGATTTGCATGTTTTCGAACTGCTAGGTTGGCAGGAGCTGGGACTAGCAACGGGAGCTCACCCCGTCACGTGGATTCGAACCGCCAACCTTCTGATCGGCAAGCTCAGCAGCTCAGCGGTTTAACCCGCAGCGCCACCACATCCCTGATATTAGCCATACTCAGATGTTATTAACAAGATACAAACAGGGATGAAGCTGAGGGGTGTGACCACTTCCCCCATATTCCTGCACACTGTACAAATGTCCCAGAGAGGCTGCCGTTGCCCATAAAAATGCTTTCTCCCTCCAGATGTTTGCAGTATGTATGTAGATGTATTTGTTGTTGTTTATTCATTTAGTTGCTTCCGACTCTTCGTGACTTCATGGACCAGCCCACACCAGAGCTTCCTGTCGGTCGTCAACACCCCCAGCTCCCCCAGGGACGAGTCCATCACCTCTAGAATATCATCCATCCATCTTGCCCTTGGTCAGCCCCTCTTCCTTTTGCCTTCCACTCTCCCTAGCATCAGCATCTTTTCCAGGGTGTCGTGTCTTCTCATTATGTGGCCAAAGTATTTCAGTTTTGCCTTTAATACCATTCCCTCAAGTGAGCAGTCTGGCTTTATTTCCTGGAGGATGGACTGGTTTGATCTTCTGGCAGTCCAAGGCACTCTCAGAATTTTCCTCCAACACCACAGTTCCAAAGCATCTATCTTACTTCTCTCAGCCTTCCTTATGGTCCAGCTCTCGCAGCCATATGTTACTACAGGGAACACCATTGCTTTAACTATGCAGACCTTTGTTGTCAGTGTGATGTCTCTGCTCTTAACTATTTTATCAAGATTTGTCATTGCTCTTCTCCCAAGGATTAAGCGTCTTCTGATTTCCTGACTGCAGTCAGCATCTGCAGTAATCTTCACACCTAGAAATACAAAGTCTTTCACTGCTTCTACATTTTCTCCCTCTATTTGCCAGTTATCAATCAAGCTGGTTGCCATAATCTTGGTTTTTTTGAGGTTTAGCTGCAAGCCAGCTTTTGCACTTTCTTCTTTCACCTTCATCATAAGGCTCCTCAGCTCCTCTTCGCTTTCAGCCATCAAAGTGGTATCATCTGCATATCTGAGATTGTTAATGTTTCCTCCAGCGATTTTAACTCCAGCCTTGGTTTCCTCAAGCCCAGCATGTTGCATGATGTGTTCTGCATACCAGTTGAATAGGTAGGGTGAGAGTATGCAGCCCTGCTGTACTCCTTTCCCAATCTTAAACCAGTCTGTTGTTCTGTGGTCTGTTCTTACTGTTGCTACTTGGTCGTTATACAATTTCCTCAGGAGGCAGACAAGATGAGTTGGTATCCACATACCACTAAGAACTTGCCACAATTTGTTATGGTCCACACAGTCAAAGGCTTTAGAATAGTCAATAAAACAGAAATAGATGTTTTTCTGAAACTCCCTGGCTTTTTCCATTATCCAGCGGATATTGGCAATTCGGTCCCTAGTTCCTCTGCCTTTTCTAAACCCAGCTTGTACATCTGGCAATTCTTGCTCCATGAATTGCTGAAGTCTACCTTGCAGGATCTTGAGCATTGCCTTACTGGCATGTGAAATGAGTGCCACTGTTCGATAGTTTGAACATTCTTTAGTGTTTCCCTTTTTTGGTATGGGGCTATAAGTTGATTTTTTCCAATCTGATGGCCATTCTTGTGTTTTCCAAATTTGCTGGCATATAGCATGCATTACCTTGACAGCATCATCTTGCAAGATTTTGAACAGTTCAGCTGGGATGCCATCATCTCCTGCTGCCTTGTTATTAGCAATGCTTCTTAAGGCCCATTCAACCTCACTCTTCAGGATGTCTGGCTCTAGCTCACTGACCACAGTCAAAGCTATCCCCAATACTGTTATCCTTCCTATACAGGTCTTCCATATATTCTTGCCACCTTTTCTTGATCTCTTCTTCTTCTGTTAAGTCCTTGCCATCTTTGTTTTTGATCATGCCCATTTTTGCCTGGAATTTACCTCCGATGTTTCTAATTTTCTGGAAGAGGTCTCTTGTCCTTCCTATTCTATTGTCTTCTTCCACTTCCGTGCATTGCTTGTTTAAAAATAATTCCTTATCTCTTCTGGCTAACCTCTGGGATTTTGCATTTAATTGGGCATATCTCCCCCTATCACTGTTGCCTTTTGCTTTCCTTCTTTCTTGGGCTACTTCTAGTGTCTCAGCAGACAGCCATTTTGCCTTCTTGGTTTTCTCTTTCTTTGGGATGTATTTTGTTGCCGCCTCCTGGACAATGTTGCGAACTTCTGTCCATAGTTCTTCCGGGACCCTATCTACTAAGTCCAGTCCCTTAAATCTATTCTTCACCTCCACTGCATATTCCTTAGGAATATTAGTGAGCTCACATCTAGCTGATCTGTGGGTCTTCCCTAATCTCTTTAGTCTGATCCTAAATTGTGCAAGAAGAAGTTCGTGATCGGAACTACAGTCAGCTCTGGGTCTTGTTTTTACCGACTGTATAGATGTCCGCCACCTTTGGCTGCAAAGGATGTAGTCAATCTGATTTCGGTGTTGTCCATCTGGTGAAGTCCATGTATAAAGCCGTCTCTTAGGTTGTTGGAAGAGAGTGTTTGTTATGCAGAGTGAGTTGTCTTGGCAAAATTCTATCAGCCTATGTCCTGCTTCATTTTGTTCTCCCAGGCCTGTAATTGCTTACCTGTAATTCCAGGTGTCATTTGACTGCCCACCTTAGCATTCCAGTCTCCTGTGATGAAAATAACGTCTCTTTTAGGCGTGTTGTCCAGTAGGTGCTGCAGATCCTCATAGAACTGCTCTACTTCCGCTTCTTCAGCATCTGTGGTTGGGGCGTATATTTGGATCACTGTGATGTTAGATGGCTTGCCCTGAATTCGAACTGAGATCATTCTATCGTTTTTTGGATTGTATCCGAGCTGTCCTGATTACCAGGAAACACACTGAGACAATGACTTGGTCTCTAATATTTATTAGTAGTACTTAACAAGAATCCTAACAAACTGAGGAAGCGTGGGAAAAACCCAGCCATATAAACCCCAAAGGTTAAGGCGGTCCCGATCTGTGTCTCTTTGAATGGCTGAACAGTTCCTCAGTGCTACGCATGCGCTTGACAGTCTGGGTGGGAGCCCCCTGCTCGCCATCCTTACTCATGACATCACCCTCCCCTCCAGATTGATATTCCATTTCAGCCCCCTCCCCTCCAGAGTCTTGATAAGATATGTTGTCTGCTTGTAAAGTCCCATGAGAACTGGGCAAAGAAGGCAATTCTTCAAAGGACAACTCCTCCACGGACAAAGCGGTGCTGCCCTCCCAATCCGATAACGCCTCCGGGCCAGGTGGCTGCTGCTGAAAAACATCTAGAGAGTTAGCAGGGTCAGCCCCCCTCCCCCCTGGGAAATGCAAGCCCGAGGTTGAGGGCTGTGGTTCACCCGGCTCCTCTGTAACTGGAGTCGAGGCTTCAGGCGGGGGCAGGGGGAAATACACACTCACAAACTCCTCAGCTTGGGCTTCTTCGGCCTGCTCAGGCGAAAGAGGAATCTCGGGTAAAATGCGAGGCTTGGGTTTGTGAGGGAAAAGCTGATGGAATCGATGAACCAGTGCTGGAGCATGTACATCTCTGGCATTCTCCCACGTGCGCTCCTCCTCAGGGTACCCTTTCCAGTGTATGAAATATTGGATGCCCCTTCCCCTCCTCCTAGAGTCGAGAATCTCTTCCACTTCGTATTCCTCCTCCCCCTCCACAATTACTGGAGGTGGGGGGGGGCAGTTGCAATCGCAAGGCACTTGGGGGAGGGTCTTTGGCTAGCAAGGCGCTCTGAAACACTGGATGGATCTTCATGGATGGTGGGAGCTGTAAACGATAAGCTACTGGATTTATCTGCTGCACCACAGTGAAAGGGCCAACAAACTTAGAGTCTAATTTCTTGGAGGGTCTGGTAGAGATCAAAAACTTGGTAGAGAGCCACACTTTGTCTCCTACTGCAATCGCTGGCCCCTCCTGCCTGTGAGCATCTGCCGCCCTTTTGTAAGCACTCTTTGCCCTGTTCAGCTGCTCCTTTAACAACTCCTGTGCGGCTTGTTGCTCTTTAAGAAAATCAGCTGCGGCTGGAACAGTTCCCTGCTGGGAGGAGGTGGGCAACACCTGAGGGTTAACCCCGTAGAGTGCTTGGAACGGAGACATCTGGGTAGAGGATTGCACAGAGTTGTTATAAGTAAATTCTGCCATGGGGAGCAGGGCTGGCCAATTGTCTTGCCGATACGTGGTGTAACACCTGAGATACTGCTGTAACCACTGGTTAATTTTTTCGGCCTGCCCATTACTGGCAGGGTGATGCGCTGATGACAGGTGGATCTGGACCCCTAATGACTGGAAAAGGGCCCTCCAGAACCTGGAAGTGAACTGTGGGCCTCTGTCACTCACCAAGTGATTCACCATGCCTCTATACCTAAAAACGTGGTCTATGAACAACTGCGCTATGGCTGGTGCAGATGGGAGGCCCTTGCAAGGAATAAAATGTGCCATCTTGGTGAAAAGGTCCACCACCACCAGTATGGAAGTCAGGCCCTGGACCGGGGGTAAATCAGTGATGAAATCCATGGAGATTGTATCCCAAGGCCTACTGGGGGTGGGTAGGGGCTGCAAGAGTCCTGTGGGCTTCCCTGGGAGAGGCTTGGCTCGTCTGCAGGTGTGACAAGAAGCAACGTAGCCCTTAATGTCTGCAACCATCTTAGGCCACCAGTAGTCTCTCAGAGCTCTATGGAGAGTTTTGAAAACGCCTCCGTGGCCTGCCGTTTGGTGGTCATGACACAGTCTCAGTACTTCTTCCCTCAATGAAGGGGGAATGTACAATCGCCCACTATGCCAGAGGATTCCTGCCTCCACATTGAATGGGGAGGCAGTGTCTTGCGGGGCCCTCTGGAGGTCATCCATCCTGGCCCTGGCATACGGGTCCTGTTGCTGCTGAGCTCTGGCTCTTGAAAATAGGTCCTCTGCTTGGCTGCCTGCTGCTAAACTCTCTGTTTGGCTCCCCCTCATCGGCTGGTCAAAGTTGTGAGGTTGTAATATCGCAGCCTGTACTTCTTGGTGAGTGGGGGGGGTTGCCTGAAAGGATCGAGACAGGGCGTCTGCCAAGCAGTTTTGCGCCCCGGGCACATAAGAAATGACAAAATTGAAACGGGAGAAAAACTGGCTCCATCTGATCTGGCGTGGGGTGAGGGATCTGGTGTTCTGTAGAAGCTGTAAATTCTTGTGATCGGTGCAAACTTTCACAGGAAAGGTCGCCCCTTCTAGCCAGTGCCTCCACTCTTGGAATGCTGCTTTAATTGCCAGCAACTCTCTGTTAAAAACATCATAGTTTCTCTCTGCTGGTGAGAGTAGGCGTGAAAAAAAGGCACAAGGAAGCAATGTATTCTCTGCCTTGTTTGTATATTGCAATAACACTGCCCCAATGGCAACATCTGAAGCATCTGAGTACATTATGAATGGCTTCGTGGGGTCAGGGTGCCTTAAGAGCGGTTGGGAAGCAAAAAGCTGCTTCAACTCCTGGAACGCTGCTTCAACTCCTGGAACGCTGCTTGCTCCCTCTCCCCCCATACGAATTTTGAGCCTTTCTTCAAGAGCTGTGTGAATGGTCTGGTCCGATGATTATAGGCCCGGACAAAACGGCGATAGAAATTACAGAATCCTAGCCATTTTTGTATATCTTTAACATTTCGGGGGGTGGGCCAAGAGAGAATTGCCTGGACCTTAGCAGGATCCATGGATATGCCTTCTGTGGATACTATATAGCCCAGGAAATGTACTTCAGTTAAATCAAAGGCACACTTCTCTAGCTTGGCAAACAGCCTGTTCTCTCTCAGTCTTTGCAAAACATTACGTACATGGGTTACGTGAGTTGTGGCATCCTCAGAGAAAATTAATATGTCATCTAGATAAACGATCATGTACTTGTCTAGTAAATCAGCAAAAATGTGATTCATAAATCTGGAAAATATGGCTCCTGCATTAGACAAGCCAAAGGGCATAACAAGGTACTCAAATTTGCCAAACCTGGTGTCGAAGGCAGGTATTCGTGCCCCTCTTTCACCCGGATCAGATTGTACGCACTCCTGAGATCCAACCTGGTAAACATGCGTGCCTTCTGCAAGCGATCTAGCAGCTCCGAGATTAAGGGCAGAGGATAGGATTCTCTCTTTGTTTGTTTATTTAAGAAACTGAAGTCGTGGACCACTCTCATGGGTGTCTCCTGGGTTGCAGGTGCCAACGGGTCGGGCTTCTTTGGTACGAAGAAGGTAGGAGCAGACGCTGGGGACGTAGATGGTCGGATGAACCCCTTTTGGAGATTGGAGTCCAAGTAATCCTTTAAGGTGGCTAACTCCTTGGGGGACATGGGATATTGTTTCCTTGCTGGGATCTTGGCTCCTGGTAACAACTCAATGGTGCAGTCACAGTCCCTATGGGGGGGTAGTGCTGTGGCCTCTTGCTCGCTGAAAACGTCTGCAAAATCTGCATACTTGGCTGGCAACTGGACCCTCCCTGCTACTGTGACTGCGTTGGTTGCTGGAGAGTGTGGAGCGGCTTGACTCTTGTGGTGCTGGCATTCCTTAGCTGGGAAGGAGATTGCTCCTGTAGTCCAGTTCATCAACGGGTTGTGGATCCTCAGCCAAGGCATGCCTAGGATTACCAGCACATTTAGCGCTGCAGTAACATAAAGCTGTATCCACTCCGTGTGGTCTCCCACTGTCAGCTGCACCGGTTCTGTGAGCCTTCTAATCGGCCCTGCCTTGAGGGGCTGGCCGTCAATGGTCTCCACTTCTATGGGGCATGGCAATTCTCTGGTCGGTATGTTGCAGTCTTGTACAGTCTGCGCATCAATAAAATTAGTTGAAGCTCCAGAATCCACGAGGGCCTCTAGCTTGACCTGGTGCTCTGGGTTGACTTGGACTTTTACGGGTAAGTAGTAAAAGTCTTGCCTGGAATCTTCAGAATGAGCCCTCCTTAATTGATTTACGGTCTCCCTGCTGAGCTCTTGGGAGGGAGACCAACGGAGTTTCCCTGATTGGAAACAGAGGCGGGGATGGGTCCTGTTTCAGCTGCTTGCCCTGGGGGTCTTACTGGAGCTGCTTGGCCTCTCGCTGGGCAAGCTCTCACTATGTGCCCCTGGGCTCCGCAGTAGAAACACAGGGCTCTCTCTCTCCTTCTCTGCCTCTCAGTCTCGGAAATCAGTCTCCTGCTTGCCCCAATCTGCATTGGCTCCTCTCGTGCTGAGTGAGAGGCTGCTACAAAGGGAGTTGGGAATCCTGAAAACGCTCTGAGGGTCTTGCTTCTCCCCGGCTGCATCTGCCTAAGCTCCTCTAGCCTGGCATCTATGACCACCGATAGCTGATATAGGGCTTCTAACGTGGCTGGTGTTCCCTGGCGCACCAATTCATTCTTAATCTCATCCAGCCCCTGTTTGAATTGGTCTTTTAATGCACTCTCATTCCAGTCCAGATCTCCTGCTAACAACTTGAAATCAGCAATGTAAAGTCCCACCCTCTTGTTACCTTGCTTGAGCCTCCGAATCTCCCGGCTGGCCGTGGTCTGATGGGGTCGTCAAAGTGTGCTCGGAAGCCTGCCAAAAAGTTCTGGTAGTCGTTGAGAATCGGATCGTTGTTCTCCACCATGGGAATAGCCCATTTGGCCGCTGGTCCCTTCAGCAGGCCTAGGATGAAGGTGACTCTGGTTCTGTCTGTGGGAAACTCTGCGGGTCTGCTGTCAAAGAACATAGTACACTGTGTGAGAAAGATTCTCAGCTGTCCTGCTTCTCCTCCAAATTTCTCTGGTAGACTGCCCTGGGATCTCAACATTACCGGTGGGGCTGCTGCTGCTGCTGCTGCTGGTGCCGGTTGTGGGTTAATCGGAGCTGGTTGTTGCAACTGCTGTAGCATGGCAGCTTGTAATGTGTTGATCTGGAGATCTACTTGTTGCTGGTGTTGCTGTAGGGCTGCTGCCAATTGCTGGATGGCGAGCCGCATTTCTTGGTTTTCTGAAGACATTTCTAAACGTATCTGCTTAATTGCTTGTTCCTCCCTCTTTCGATGGGAGTAGGAGTTTGTTAGGATTGATGTCCTGATTACCAGGAAACACACTGAGACAATGACTTGGTCTCTAATATTTATTAGTAGTACTTAACAAGAATCCTAACAAACTGAGGAAGCGTGGGAAAAACCCAGCCATATAAACCCCAAAGGTTAAGGCGGTCCCGATCTGTGTCTCTTTGAATGGCTGAACAGTTCCTCAGTGCTACGCATGCGCTTGACAGTCTGGGTGGGAGCCCCCTGCTCGCCATCCTTACTCATGACACGAGCACTGCTTTAGCCACTTTACTATTAATTATGAAGGCTACTCCATTTCTTCTGTGGTCCTCTTGTCCACAGTAGTAGATTTGGTGGTCATTTGATGTGAAGTGGCCCATTCCAGTCCATTTCAGTTCACTGATGCCCAGAATGTCTATCTTTAATCTTGACAGCTCACCAATAACCACATCCAATTTGCCCTGGCTCATAGATCTTACATTCCAGGTTCCAACGGTGTGTTGATCCTTAGAACATCGGATTTGCCGTTCACCACCAGCACCGTCGGCCGCTAGCCGTCCTTTCGGCTTTGAGCTAGCTGCGTCATCACGTCTGGGGCTAGTTGAGCTCATCCTCTATTCCTCCCCAGTAGCATTTTGACCATCTTCTGACCTGGGGGTCTCATCTTCCGATGGTATACCGACATATCTCTGGTTGTACTGATCCATTTAGTTTTCATGGCAAGAATACTGGGGTGGGTTGCCATTACCTTCCCCGGGGATCGCATTTAGTCTGACCTCTCTGTCATGACCTTCCCATCTTGGGTGGCCCTTCACGGTTTAGCTCATGGCATCATTGAGGTGCTCAAGCTCCAGCACCACGACAAGGTCCTTTGCTGAAGATGTGGATGTATGCAAGAGATAATTATCAAAGGCAAGGCTACTTAGGCTGACTCAGTCCCCTCCTCAGGAACTGTCTACAAACCAGAAGAAAGACATAAACAGTGTGGAGGGCTGTTACTCTGGCTGGGATTATAGCAAATACCTAGAAAAGGCTGCAGGTACTTCACTACAGAGGTCTTATGATGGACAAATCTGAGCTGATTTCTTTTAGCTGTTTGAAAATCTGAGTCTCTTTTCACCCCACATATGGAGATTCTTGTAAAAACAAATATATAATATATACACTGATCTGCATCACTCAGATTCAATTAGTTACTTAATAACTACACCAAGAGGCTGCATTGTACCAGTCTGTATTATAGATATTAAAAACAAATTGTCAGAAAGAATTTCCAACCTTTATTCAGCATAACAAAAAAAGGTAAATATACAAATACCTATTTGGATATATCACTTCATGTTCTCAACATTCCATGTTACTCCTGAGTCGAAAATGATTTCCATCTCTACTTATGAAGTAGTCATGGGATAGGTACAGTTTTCAAGACTATTGTTGTGATACAGATCAATAGTATTGCTGTCTGCTTTCCTAATATGACTTGTATAGTGCCCAGATAAACAGAAGAGGTATAACACTGTAAAACTCTAGTACTTTTCCCCCTCAAATCCAACGTGAAATGTGCCCTAAGTGAAGGACATCTTTTATTTTTTGGTCCCTTTGAGTCAGTGTGGACTCCTAGCAACTGCTGGGACAAGTTCCCTGCAGTTTTCTTGGCAAGATTTCGGAAGTGGCTTGCCCTTGCCACCTCCTTCCTAGGGCTGAGTGATGGCCCAAAGTCACCCACCTAGCTTTGTGCCTAAGGTGGGACTAGAACTCACAGTATCCCAGTTTCTACCCTGATGTCTTAACCCAGGGTTTCTCAACCAGGATTCTGTGAAACCCTCAGGTTCCATATGAGGTCACTAGGGGTTCCCTGGGAGATCACAATTTAACAAACTATTTCAAATTTGGGCAACTTCACATTAAAGAGGTAAGTTTCATTCCTTATTTTTAGTTTAAGAACACTGTTAATGCATATATGCAGGCCTACCCAGGAAACAAGTAGAATAATTTTGTAACTTGAGGCCTAGATTTGAACCTGAATGTGCAGGGGCTCCCCGAGGCCTAAAAAATATTTCAAGGGTTCCTCCAGGGTCAAAAGGTTGAGAAAGGCCACACTACACCAAAGCAGCTGAATGAAGGAAAATAGTCCCTAAAATTTTATTACACACAGGTCAAGCCTTCTTTAACGGCAGCATCAATAAAAGCATTTCTCCTACAGGATTGGATGCAGAGAGTGTCTTGGCATTCCCCATGGTTGTGGGGTTTAACTTGGAAAAGTTGGGGCTTGGATTAGAGCAGGGTTCCTCAACCTTGGCAACTCTAAGCTGTGCGGACTTCAACTCCCAGAATTCCCCAGCCAGCTGGCTGGGGAATTCTGGGAGTTGAAGTCCGCACAGCTTAGAGTTGCCAAGGTTGAGGAACCCTGGATTAGAGGACTTCTAAAATCCCTTCCAACCCCGTGATTCTAAGTCTCGCTTTCTGCATGCCCTAAACATGGAAGTAGCAGGACCAAGGCAGGTCGTTCAGGGCTGCCAGCCAGGGGAGAAAGGTGACGCTGCTGCCGGCGAAAAGTGTCCCCACTTTGGCCTGTCCGAGATGAGATTTAGGTTCAGAAGGAAGGCACGTCAGCTAGCTGGCTAGGGTGTTGACGTCCCCAGAAAAGACGACGGGGCGTATTCAGCTGTCAGCTCGGTCAGAATGTCGGCCCAGCCCGGTCCGCACTGCCTCTTTCGACGCAACCCAAGATTTGTTCCTTTTGAGGTACAACTTTCTCCTGCGCCTCGCTTTGAACCAGACTGCGAGACACTCTAACCTCACCTCTCCTCTGCTCTCTATGGTTAAAGGTACTCGCGCGGGTCATCTGACGCCAGTCTCTCTCCGACGGCGGCCCTCCCGCTGACGTCAGAGCGCCGCTCTTGCCCTTCCCTTGCCGCTTCCCCAAACACCAAAGCCGCCCCGCCTCCCACTTCTGAGTGACGTCTCCGGAGACTCAATGAGCCTCAAGGTAGGGCCGAAGGCCCCGCCTTCCAATCGCCGAATGGCGTCGACCTTAGCCAATGACGCCGTGAGGAGGCGGGGATGCTAAGTCGGGTTGGGTTAGGGCTGCGCCTGTCAGGGCGGGCGGCGGGATGGCGGCGCTTTACGCTTGTACCAAGTGCCACCAGCGGTTCCCCTTCGAGGCGCTCAGCCAGGGACAGCAGCTCTGTAAGGTCAGGGCCGGGAGTGGGATCGGGGGAAGCCGAAGGGTGAGCCGGGAGGGCGGCGTCGGGCTCGTAAGCGGAAGCTGTGAATCCGAATTCGACCCCCCCCCCGGAATCCACCCTCGTCGTCTCCGGAGTGGGGCGGGGGGGCTGTTGGGGTTGCGCTGCCCTTTGCCCGTCCAATGCCGCCTTGGATGTTTTTTATACACACACACACACACATACACACATACATATACACACATATACATACATACATACATGTATAAAATCCAAGGCGGCATTGAGCGGGCAAAGGGCAGCACAACCCCAACAGCCCCCCCGCCCCACTCCGGAGACGGGGAGGGTGAATTCCGGGGGGGTGTCGAATTCGGATTATATTACATACACACACACACACACATATTATATATATATATGCACACACACACATACATATATATTACTTTTATTTATATTTATTATTGTATTTTTATATTGTGTATTTGTGATTGTTGTTTTAATTGATTGTTGTAAACTGCCCAGAGTCCCCCAATGGGAGGAGATAGGCGGGGACAAATTGGATAGATAAATAAATAAATAAAAATAAATATATATATATACATATGTGTGTGTGTATATATATATATATATATGTATATGTATAAGCTGGAGAAGTACCAGGGCCTGAAGGAGGAACTGGAAAGGATGTGGCAAGTGAAGGCCAAAGTGGCCAAGTGGTGGTAGGGGCACTCGGGGCTGTGACCCCCAAGCTGGGAGAGTGGCTCCAACAGATCCCAGGAGCAACGTCAGAGCTCTCTGTCCAGAAGAGTGCAGTGCTAGGAACAGCTAAGATACTGCGCAGAACCCTCAAACTCCCAGGCCTCTGGCAGAGGACCTGAAGCTGAGGAAGACACACATCACCCATATGGGTGAGAAGGGATTTTTTATATATATATCCTGTATATCTTCTGCCTTTCTTATTTTGAAGGAAAACAGCACCGCTGCCTCCTTCACAGGGTTGTTGTTGCGGTGCTTAGGCAAAAATGGGTATCCAAAGAGGTGACTATGGGCCAGTCCCTCTCTCTCAGCCCAGCCCACCTCACAGGGTTGTTGTTCTGGGGAAAAGAGGAGGAGGCAGGAGTATCAGGTATGTTCGCCACCTTGAGTTTACTATCTATTATTATGGTTAGATTTGTATCTCGTCTCTTCAATATATAACTCAAGGCGGTGAACATACCTAATACTCCTAGCTTCTGTTTTCCCGACAACAACAGTCCTGTGAGGTGGGCTGGGCTGAGAGAGTGACTGGCCCAAGGTCACCCAGCCGGCTTTCTTGCCCAAGGCAGGACTAGAACTCTCATACCACGCCTGATTGGCTCTTGGGCTGAGAGAGAGGGACTCCCAAGGTCACTCAGCCAGTTTTCATGCCTAAGGCAGGACTAGAACTCATGGTTTCCTGGTTTCTAGGCCAACACCTTTGCTTGCCTCTCCAGTAAAGGCAGGATAAAAATCTAATTATAATAATAATTGGAATTGCAGGGCAAGGAGGAAGGATGAAATTGTTCTGTAAGGGTGTATTTATTTGTTGCACCTGTATCCTGCCTGGTCAAGAAATCAGTCAATTTTATTTTGATCCACTCTCAGCAAGTTGCATTAAAACATAATACAATAAGTCAGAGGAATACAAACGAGGATTGCCCCATTTCATCCATGCAACAGCCCTTTTGTGGGATCAGGTTAAGGGAATGCCATTGCTTCAGTTCCAGCTTGGAGCTTCAAATAGTGATGTTCACAGCAACACATTTAACCTGGTTGTTGATTTAACCCACTATCTTGGTTTGCACAGGACACTAAATGCTGAACTAACCAAAAGGTCTAGGTTAGCACCATATGTTGAGCCACAAAAAATTGATAACACTAATCAAGCTTAATATATTGTTATCAGTGCATTGTATCTGACCTGAAAATCAAGAGTCTGGTAGCATCTTTTCTGACACAGGAACAGATTTTATTAAAAAGCAGAAGCTCGTGTGAGTTGCAGCTGATGAAAAGAGCTGCAGCTCCTGAAAGCTTTTGCCTTTTAATAAAATTTGTAAGTTGGAAAAGGTGCTACCTGATTCCTTCTGATTTTTTTGCCATCATAGACTAACACAGCTCTTCTGCGTTACCTGACCTGATTAAGTGTGTTGTGTAAACACTGCCAGTGACTGGAGACTGAAACCTAAGCCTCTACGGTTGGGTAATGTGACTGGGCTCACATCAGCCTTCTCCACCAGGGCCCTTCCCTTGTACATGCTGACTGCAGATTAGGAGAGCTGAAATCCAGCACATCTAGAGGGCACCAAGTTCAGGAAGACTGTATTGAACCAACTATGATTTGTCTTAAGTTTAACATCTCTGATCAACCCAATCTTAATGGTTTGTGGGTTTGTAGTGTACAAACCTAGCTAATTGTAGTTGATTCAACAAATCCTGGTTAATGAAAGCCTGATTTAATGATATGTGAAATCAGCTTCAGTATGACTACTGTGCTAGACTGGTTGGTTCTCCAGGTTTGATTTCCCCAAGGAGGAAATGTATTGAAGAGAAATATAACAAAACTAAGGCCAGTGCCTGGTCATGATTTCTAACATTTTCTAGAGCCATCCAACCATCATTAAGCCCATATAACAATCAGGAGGATAGATTTTTTTTTTTTTTTAAAAATCACCTTAATGGTGTTAAATAGCAGTATAACTTACTAGTGAGGAAATGGCCCTCAGGATTCCAGTGTATGTGTATTGTTTTTTAAATCTGATCAGTCGTGTCTGATTCTCAGAGTCTGCCTGGACAAGTCCCTGCAATTTTCTTGGCAGGTTTTTCAGAAGTGGTTTGCCATTGCCTGTGTATTTGAAAGGTGAAAGGTCCCCTGTGCAAGCACCAAGTCATGCCTGACCCTTTGGGGGGACGCCGCTTTCGTGACGTTTTCTTGGCAGACTACAGTGGGGTGGTTTGCCGTCGCCTTCCCCAGCAAGCTGGGTGCTCATTTCACCGACCTCGGAAGGATGGGAGGCTGAGTCGGCCTGAGCCGGCTAGATCGAGCTCAGGTCATGGGGAGAGTTTTGGTTGCAGTACTGCTTCCTTCCACTCTGTGCCACATGAGGCTCTGTGTATATACCTGGGAGTAAATCCCACTGATTTCAACAGTACTTATTTCTAAGGAAAAATGGACTGCTTGGGCTGTGGATGGAGAGAGATGTTCCTTGGGAAGGTAATTTGGAACTTGAGTAAGCAGATGCGTTGCGGTTTTAACCCTATGATCATTTAACAGTTTAGCTATTCCCCCTTCATGCTTTTATCGTTCATCAGCCACTGATCTAATTAAGTCGTGTGTGTGTCAGGCAAGGTAAATTCTGAATGGTGCTTGTTAAGCAAGATTTGGGATCTAGTCATTGTCAGTTATTACCTCTTTGTATACCATCCTTTTACCAAATTGTGCCAGGTTTGAAACTGGTGTACAATAAAGTGTGTACCGTAATAAGGTCTAGGCAATAAAATTAATACTTTAGATTGAGCATCCTGCAGAGGTTGAAACCAGTTAGAGTAAGAAGAGCAATGAAGTCAGTGGTTCTGGACTAAATTAAACTGGAGGGGAAAAGGCTCAGGGGGGCAATTTAATGATGGAGAAAAAAAGCTTGATGATTAGAGGGAGGATCACTACAGTATTTCAGAATCCTTGTGGGCAAAACAAGAGTTAGGATTTCAAGTGAACCATTAAATTGTATTGGATATTACTATGTTACCATGTTGCTCCAGTGATTTGCTTGTTCTTTGCACTCTCTTTAGAGTTTGATGTAGCTTTCTGTGCTACATGATACTTACTGAAGCATATATTAAATGTCAGTGGTTTCTTCTAAGATATTGATTATGATCAAGAGCAGCTGTATAAGGACCATAAATTTCACTATAAAGGGCTGTGATCATAACAACTGCTTACTAGAGAGAATCCTTGTTGCTTCTCTTAATAACAGCTGGATTCACGCAACACGTTAAGCCTAGGTTAACAAAACCTAATTGTACAAGTAATGCCTAAACTTATAAACCATGTTACAGCATAATATGACACCTGGTTCTCACCATATGCTAAAATAAGAGCTGGATTTCTATCACTTGATGAATTACAAAATACTCAGCCTTTTCAGAAACAGTTTAAGAAAGATTGGACACAATTGCCTTGTTGCTGCAGTTGCTTTGGAAATTGGAACACTAACTCATAACGCTACTTTGTACTATACTTCCACATTTTGAGCCGAAAGTGTTAACTAGTTTTATATTGACCATTGCTATGAGGGACACTTATGACCTTCCTGGCTATATCCCAAGCATTTGAAATAGGACATCAAGAACAGTGAGTCTTCCCAGCTTGTGGAATGGTTAAATAAATTGTTATACAACCCTGGCAGGCAGAAATCTACACCTGACTTGCAGCAATGGATTGCTGATATTTATGATACATCAACATTTGAATTCACTTTCTTTTTCAACAAGAGGGCAATCAGTGTTCAAGAAATGTGGTGAAATTATTCCAAGTTCTTTTGATTGTGAGATAAATTTCCAGACCTTTTCTTTCTTGATAAATTTTGAGGTTACATTATTTTATCTCCCTGTATGTAATGTCTCTTTAATTAGAGACACCCACTCTCTTTATCGCCTAGTTAGTGTGCTGCATAAACTAGCTGATGTGTGGTATAGCCATTAAAAGAGAAACAGTGACAGAAAAGAGCATCAAGTGTGATTATTGTTACCATTGGCATTGATATTCTATCTTAAGTTCTAGTTTCATCCCCAGAACAACAATCCTGGGAGTTAGATTGGGCTGGAGGAGACTGACCAAAGTCACTGAGTGAACTCTTTGATTAAGTGGGGTGTTGGCCCTGGACATTCCCAGTCCAAATCTTGCTTCTTAACCACTATACTACACTACCTCTCCTATTGTGGATGGGGCGCAAATCGTTTTTGTTGTTTTGTCTATCCATTTCAATTGGAGGCTGAGAAGTAGTGCTAGAAAAGTACCATTAGATTGCTGTGTAAGTCCAGAATAAAAAATGCGTAGTCTTTATCCTTATTGAGTATTGGGAGGGGGGTTCTGTAGAGAGCCACAGAGATTACCTTGGAGACACTATGCAATGGCACTTAGGAAAACATGATTTAATCCAGGACAGGAAGAAAACATTAGAAAAAAACAGATTAACTGCACCTTAACTCTCTTGAGTATAAGAGGGAGGGAGGGAAATACTATCCAGCTTTCAGGATTCTGTAATTATTTGTTTGTTTGTTTGTTTGTCAAATTTCTCTGCCACCTGTCTCGTATACAATGACTCTTTATGGCCTATATCAATAGAATTCCAGTCATTCCTATGGAGTCTGTTTCCTAAACTGGCCTACCTTAAAGGGCTGATAGTTCCCTTGTGTGCTGTTCATTGGTATTGCTTTCATGTTTATGGGACATTACGATAGTTACAGTAAAATTCCCTCAGTTCTCCTGCTGCTTTTCTCCAGGAGTTTATGTGCATTTCAAACCTTTTAACACATCCTTTCTCTTTCAGGAGTGTCGGATTGCACACCCGGTTGTTAAATGTACTTACTGTAGAACTGAATTCCAGCAAGAGAGGTAAATGCTGCGTATGGTAGATTATTAAAGGGAAGTAACAACATGGAATTGTTGGTTTTGTCCAGACGAAGACTTTTTACAGTGTTCTGTTCTTTTATTTCCAGTGTATTTTCAGTACCTGTAGATCAGCCTTTCTCAACTTTTTGACCCTGGAGGAACCCTTGAAATATTTTTCAGGCCTCAGGGAACCCTGAATGTGCAAATATAGGCCAGAAGACACAACATTATTATATTCGTTTCATGTGTAGGCCTGTATATATGTGCTAACAGTGTTCTTAAACTAAAAATAAAGAACGAAACTGACCTTGAAGTTGCCCGGATTTGAAATAATTTTTTAAATAAATCGTGATCTCCCAGGGAACCCCTCGTGACCTCTTGTGGAACCCAGGGTGCCACGGAGCCCTGGTTGAGAAGCCCTGCTGTAGATAGTTCAAAGTGCTTTAGAGCTTGTTAATATTCACCCAGACAGAAGACAGACGCTTTGCACTAGCTTTCTGAATTATGCTTGCAGCAGTTTAGAAATAAATTCTGCTGAAAGACATAGCACTTCCAAGAGAGGAATTATGGAGAGGGCAGGTTGGCGTCTACCCATGTGTCATGGCTGTAACAAAAAATAAAATCAAACTTCTTTCTTCCCTGTTGCAGCTGTAACATATAAAACGACTCATCGCTTCCATTAGTAGCTCTCAGGGATACTGTTAGTGCCGGCTCCAGCATTGTGGAAGTGTGCCACTAGTTTTGGAAGTGACTGCAGGAGTGGGGTCAGATGGGGATTTTTTACGGCAGCTCTGCTCATTCGATATGCTAAATTGCTACTGTGACTTGGACCCCAGAGTCTGGCCAGAAGTGAATTAAAGTGCACCAGATCCATATGCTTGAACTGTGTGAACATGGCAGTCAGCAAGGTCAAACTAATGGATGCTTTGAAGTCATTTTCTCAGCTTAGTTGTGTTAAGGACACATTGCAGCCCTATTTTACTTGGGGTTCATATATAATCTTATGCAAGATTGCTTAGAAGAATGCTTTCTTGAGCTCAGTGGGACTTCTTGGGAAGTGGATTATGGATGGTTACTTCAGCTACATTGATCTGAGTGGAAATTATTTTTGAGTCAGGCTTGCTCAATACTATAGTAATTTGGGGAACTCCTGAACAGTTCCAGTTAATTTAAATGTGAGTAATTCAGCGAACAATGCCTTCTCTTTGTATCCAATCCTTAAATCGGGAGGACATTTACACCTTTACATCTAAAAACTGGGCCCCAGACCGTAAGTCATCCAAGAATCATATAATAAAGGGCACAGTGAGCCTGTGGGTCTCAAAACGTTGCCTATGATCTACCCATTCCTGATTATTAGGGGCTGATGAAAGATCAAGTCTCAAATCAACTGGAAACCCCTAATAAAAGATGAAACATAATGTGAAAGCCACAAAAGTGTTTAAAATTTTGCCTATTACATTTGATCAGTATATATTGGGGCTGTGCAGCTGTTCAGATTTAGACTCCAAAAGGTGCTTAGCATCTGTTTGCAACCCCTTTTTTAAATCACCTTTCTTTAATGCCAGTTCTTTTAAATCAACTGACACTAGAGTTCATAACTTTTATTTTAAAATCCTATACATCTGTCCGTCTCCTAAAATACATCAGAGACAGTAGAAATAAAAATTTGAGACATGCCAAGGCATTTGAACCAGCATTGCAAGAATTACCCCCCATTTGACATTTGAAACCCAGTTGAATAATATTGAATATTTCCAGTATAAATAGCTTTCCAAGAAAGAAAATGCAATAGAAAAATTAACATAATCTGTGCATAACCTGCTAAATTGCTAGAGATTACTGTGGTGGTCAAAGATCTGTCTGGCTGCTTTTGGTGCTTATTTAGGGATCAGCTCATTGGATGTAGTCTGATTTTTTGCATAGCTGTTGCAGGTTTCACCCCAGTCACACCTACAAGTCATACCTTTTCTAGTTCTTTGCTTCTCAGCTTCTTTGGGTCCATAGTGCTCAGGTCAGTCTCTTTATCATAGTTCAGTTCACAGATCTGATTGTCTTTTTCAGCTTCTCAACAAGGATATGATGACACCTCACTAAATATTTGAGGGGCTGCATCACTGGTTGCTTCAGTATAATAACAGAAATGGTGCTTTTTGCTTCTTTGGAGAATTCCAAAAGTTTTTTTTCCAGTACTGTTTGGTATGAATTCAACATTCCTTTCTTGTGGAGCATGGAATGACAACACACATTCAGGTAGTCCTAGACTTAACAACCATTCATTCAACGTTACGATGGTGCTGAAAAAAGTGACTTACAGCTGGTCCTCACACTTACAACCGTTGCAGTGCCCTGCAGTCATGTGATCAAAATTCAGGAGCTTGGCAACCGGCATGTATTTACATGGTTGCAGTGTCCCAGGGTCACCTGATCGCCATTTGCAACCTTCCCAGCCGGCTTCTGACCAGCAAAGTCAATGGGGAAAGCTGGATTCACTTAACAACCATGTGATTCACTTAACAACAATGCTGACTTGCTTAACAGCCACAGCAAAAAAGTCATGAACTTGGGTGTGACTAGCTTAATGGCCATCTCGCTTAGCAATGGAAGTCCCAGTCCCAATTGTGGTCGTAAGTTGAGGACTACCTGTAGTTTGCAGTCTTGCTATTGCAGAGTGTAGATGTTTCTGCAAGAGGCACAGTGTGGGGAGCAGGATCAAGGCCAGTGCTGCCCAGAGCCTGTTAGCTGTCCATATCCTACTTCTCTGAGCCCACCTTGGCCACTCACTTGGCTCACCCGTTTGCACCCCTTAAAGCAGCTGCATCTTTTCCTGCAGCTGCTACACAATCCCAAGAAAAGATGCAGCAACTTTAAGAGGTTGCAAACAGATGCATGCCCCAAAGCACCCTTTGGAGACTGAATCTGAATAGCTGCATGGCCCTAAGCCATATTATCAGATTTTATTTTTTATATTCTGTTTTTTCTTCTGCTAGTAAAACCAATACAATATGCAAGAAGTGTGCTCAGAATGTGAAACTTTATGGGACGGTATGTATCAAAAATCTTTTTTTCCCTTCAGCAATTTGACAATAATATAAAATCATCACTAATAGCAATAAAACAGGGAAAGAAAATAATCCGTAGAAATGTGTATTACTATAAATTGCTAATATGTATTTATTAAGTTTGTATGCTGCCCAACTCCCAACAAGTTAAGGGTTGACTGAGATGGGGTGGAAGTAAATCATACTCCACTGGGGCAGTGTTTCTCAACCTCAGCAACTTTAAGGTGTGTGAACTTCAACTCCCAGGATTCCCCAGGGAGTCGAATCCTGGGAGTTGAAGTCCACACATCTTGAAGTCACTGAGGTTGAGAAACACTGCCCCAGTGGAACATCTACTGATTTCTGGTGAACCACTATTGCTCACGTGGCCTGTAGTGAAAGATGCTTGGAGTTATTGGTCACTGGTAAGGGTTTCCCACCACTGGCCTAGCGCCTGATAAACTATGGGATTGTCACAAAGAATGTCTTTATATAAACCAGCTAAGGCGTTTTAGTGTTAATTGAAGTTCTGAAGTACATTTCAATTGCCTAAAGCTCTTGAACGTGCATTCTTGCTTTGTGAGTTTAAAACACTTCAGTGGTAAATAAGGATTTAAGAAAATTAAGCTGTGTAAGGCAATAATGTGGATGCGGTGGCGCTGCGGGCTAAACCACTGAGCTGCTGAGCTTGCCAATCGGAAGGTCGGCGGTTTGAATCCGCGTGACGGGGTGAGCTCCCGTTGCCAGTCCCAGCTCCTGCCAACCTAGCAGTTCGAAAACATGCCACTGTGAGTAGATTAATAGGCACCGCTTCGGCGGGCAGGTAACGGTGTTCCATTTAGTCATGCCGGCCACATGACCACGGAAGTGTCTACGGACAAACGCCGGCTCTTCGGCTTTGAAACAGAGATGAGCACCGCCCCCTAGAGTCGGACACGACTGGACTTAATGTCAAGGGAAACCTTTACCTTTACTAAGGCCATAACATTGTTTCAGTGTATAAGAGGATTATTTTCCATGGCTGGTCAAGGAAGAGTAACAGCTCTAGAGAAGTTAAATACTTGTGGCATTATCAGTTTTGTTTTTAACTTTTATTCAATTATTTTATTGAAAAAAAGCTTGAAATGCAGTGTTAGGAGCATTTAAGCAGATGGGAGATGGCTGCTTATATATTCCAGTGTGATGCTAATCCCTTTGCTACTTTATCTTCTTTATTATTTAAGCCAAAGCCGTGCCAGTACTGCAACATAATTGCAGCATTTATTGGCAATAAGTGTCAGCGGTGTACGAACTCTGAGAAGAAATACGGGCCGCCCCATTCATGTGAGCAGTGTAAGCAACAGTGCGCCTTTGACAGGAAGGATGATAGGAAAAAAGTGAGTAACTATACATGTTCAGTAAAGAAAGTACTCTTTATTAAGTGTAGGCTTGGACCACACAGTCCATTTATTGTGCCTCAGTCTGCCAGCGTCCAAGCAGCAGCTGACCCTGGTGCTAGCCATTATTTACTTCTAGCTGAATCTTAGTTATTAAGACAGCACTGAAACCATGATTCCCAGGAGAATATGTGGTTTTTAATCTTCTCATGCAGTTTGATTTATAATATGGTATTCCATTTAATCCAAGTACTCAAAGCCGCTAACAGTTAATAAAATGCAGAACGTAAACATTTTTAAAGCATAAGTTTAAACCCACTGCAGGTATCAAATAAACACTAACAAGTGGAAGATTGAGGTTCGGTTCCCTGTAACATGTGGACTGGCCTGGAGCATGTCTTTCCAAGCCACGTGTATATCAACATATATGGATAGAGATAGAGAGTCCTGGAGTTATGACCATTTGTTCAGTGGCTGGGGCTTCCTGGGATGGCTGCAGCTTTGCATCATGTCACGCTGCTGGGCTTGCAGCCCCAGAGCTGTGGCACACCAAGAAGCCCCTGAGCCGCAGCGTGGCAAGCAGCCCCAGAGCTGCATGGTTCTGGGGCTGCTTGCTGCCCTGCAACGCGGGGTGCAGAGCAGCCAAAAGGGCAGAGATGGGGAAGAGGCAGCTGGGGAGACAGTCCCTTAACCTGGAAGAACCAAGGCTCAGGGTTCGGAGGGAGCAAACCGAGAATGGCTTGGATTGGGGTGGGTGTGGGTCCTTGGCTAACAACCAGTGGAATTCGGTTAATGATGGCAAGAGGGGGTGCCAAGATTGCCATTGCTTCGAGCTTTACAACCACATTGCTTAACGACAGAAATTCCAATTGCAGTCATAACTCAAGGAACACCTGTATAGATAGTTGAGGTGCCATCTGTATAGAATGTCTGGCTAAGCATCCAAAGTAAGAACATGTGAATAACAAATTTCACAGGTTTTAGGAAAAAGATAGGTGTGTAAGTTGAACACTGCCTTTTTTCAATCATCAGGTATGAGTTGAATAAAATATCACTTACATTGGGAGGCAGTTGAGGAATTGGTTTGTATTACACAGCAGCATTCTTGTTTTTAATTTGTTTCAGAATGGCTGTTATTTTTACTGGGAGAGATGGATGAGCCTGTTTCTGATTCCTGTTGGGTTCACATGTCTCTTCCATCCTGTTTTGGCAAAGTTTTTCCATTGTTTAAACCACATTAAAATTTGCATTCATGTTTTCTCTTAAAACGACCTTTTTAGGCATACTTCTAAGCTGCAAACTGCATTCTGTACAACTTGATTTAGTCTAACGTACAGCTTGGTTCCAATCTGCACAGTAATCTGTTGACCAAGTTGATTAATAAAATCCCGTTTCTCTGTGGCCTTCTTTTCCGTGGCTTCAGGTGGATGGAAAGTTACTCTGCTGGCTTTGCACACTTTCCTATAAGCGAGTGCTACAGAAGACCAAAGAACAGCGTAAGCATTTAAACACCTCCTCTCGGACAAGCCTGCCAGAAAAGGAGCAATATGGCCAACTTAACTGCAGCAGCCACTACAACAGGTATCTTTGCTTTGCACACTGTTTTTTAACTCTTCATTCTTTATTTTATTCTGTGATCTGATTCACTTATGCTAAGCCAAGGTTTGCTTAACTACAGGTAGTCCTTGCTTAACTACAGTAATTGGAACCGGCAACTCCATTGCTAATCAATGTCATAAAGCGCAACGTCACATGACCGCGCCAACTTACAACAGCAGTTGCGGCAGTTCTGGTTGCCATCGTTAAGCGAATCCCACGTGATTGTTAGGCATGACGTCACGTGATCCCCAGTTATGACTTCCTGCCAGCTTCCCCATTGACTTTGCTTGTTGGAAGCTGGCAGTGAAGGTCTCGAATGGCAATCCCGTGACCGGGGGACACTGCAACCATCACAATTGTGGGCTGGTTGCCAAGGGCCCAAAGCACGATCACGTGACCACGGGGATGCTGCGATGGCCCCAACTACGAGGGAAGGTCTCTCTGTTCAGTGTCATCGTTACTTCGAAGAGTCGCTGAATGAGTGATTGTTAAACAAGGACTAACTATGGTTATTGAATGAACTACCATTGACTAGGTAAGCCCAATATAGTAAGTCAAAACCCAACAAATTGCCGTAAACATAGTCACTGACTGTTCTCATAATGTATAAAGATGGAGTAACTCCTTCTTCAGATTTGGTCTTCACAGCTGCGTTGTATTGCTTGGAATACAAAGATCAGTGGCCTTTAGAGTTCTGAGTTAAGCTTTATCTATGGGAGTGGGCAAGAATGTCCTCCCATCATAAGCTAAAAGATATAGAAGTTTTCTCCCAAAGTTAATCTGGAATGAATATTTAATTAATTAAATTCAACTTAGGTGCCACCTGACCCTGGGCACCTCATAATGGAAGCATAAAATACAATGCGAATAATCAGAAATGAAATCAATAAAGGACAAGAAAAATAAGAACAACAAAAAAATGAAGAACAGAACAAGAACAAGATGGTGGTCCAGCAACAGCACATAAAAAATAACCCGCAAGGGGCTTCATCCACTTAGCCCAACACCTGGAAGAAGAGCCAGGCCTTTAAGGCCTTCCAGAATGCCATCAGGGTAGGAGCCACTGGATTTCAGGAAGAACCTCATTCCAGGGGGCAGGTGTCATGATGGAGATGGCACACTTCCTGGGTCCCAAAAGATGACACCCTTGAGTCAAGTTTGACCCTTGATGACTACATCAATGCGTGTATTCAGTTTTCTTGGCAGCAGTATGGAAGTAGTTTGCCATTACCACTGTCTGGGATATAGTATGCATGCCCCAGATAAGGTCACTATATTCCCACAGTAGGTTTCCTTCTAAAGCTATCACTGGTGCTGGGTATTGTTGGTAGAAGTTGGAGTGCTAAATATAGGTAGTCCTCATTTAGCCACCACAATTGGGACTGGCAACTTGGTCATTAAGTGAAGCGATCACTAAGCGAAACCATGACTGTGCTTATGACGTTACTTCAGCTTTCCTTTGCTTTATGGAAAGGTCGTAAATAATGAGGATTGGTTGTAAAGTTACTTTTTCATCACGGTTGTAACTGCAAACGGTCGCTAATGTGGCAGTCGCTAAACAAGGACTACCTGTATCTGTAAGGCAACAGATTGTATTCACTACATCAGAAGTACAGTAGGCAATCAGGTTCAAACCCTTATTCAGCCGTAATGTTTGCAGAGTGATCCTGGCCCAATCCCTTTTTTCATTCACCTCTCCTCTGTCATTCCTACTTCACAGGGCTATCATTATTATTCCTAGTAAGAAGCATGGTCTTTTTTTTTTCCACTCTGGTCTAGAGAATCTCCTGCAGGTCATGATAAACGATTCACACCATGATCTGTTCTGGTTAATTGCTGCATGAGAAACATTGAAACGATGGAGGATAGTTTCTGTTACAGTATTACAAAGCATCTAACAACCATGCGCATGCCAGATATTAAAAATGGGCTTCTTTTCATATTTGCTGCTTATTATGAATTGCTGTATTATCTACAGAATTGTGATTCCAATGATTTTGTGGAATGACTAAAAACTCTAAAATCGTGAGTTAGAATTGGCCAGTTTCCAGGCTGTGGTCAGTTTTTCCTCTGTGTTCCTTCTGCAGCCAGAAAACCTTATCTACATCTTCTATTCAGAATGAACTCCCAAAGAAAAAAACCAAGTCTGATGCCATATCAGCCAATGGGGACAGGTAAGCCACTTAATTTTTAGAAGTAAAAGGGTATTGGATCCTGTCTTTGCTTAAAAAAGAAAGGAAGGAAAGCATTCTATACACATTCTGGTGTTTAGAGATTACAAGCAAAAGTTCCTCAAAATGCAGCCATGAATTAATTGTGGGTTATTCTGGAAGGGCAAAGGAAGAGATCTCTCTCTTTCCCTCCCTCTCACTTCATGCCACAGTTTCACTCATGTCTTCTGCAGAGCTGCTGTTTACCTATGAAGGCTTTCATTGAATTGCAGATAATTTAGAGATATGATTTTTAATGGGACTGTGATAGGGAGAAAATGAGTGCAATATGCTTTCTCCATCCTTTACGGTCTCAGTATTATGCAGCTGCTATTTATGTAACAGAACTTTGGTCGTTAAGCGAAACATCACATGACCACGTCTTTCAGATATACTTCCACCTTCTCTATTAACTCTGCTTGTTGCAAGCCAGTTGCAAAGCACACAAAGGGCAATCGTGTTAGCGTGGGACGTAAATGTGAGGATTAGTTGCAAAGCTATTTTTAAGACCATCGTAACTTCGAATGGTCATTAAATGAGGCAGTCAGTGAGCGAAGACTACTTGTAGTTGTTACAACCTGTCAGGTAGGCTAATATTGCTATCCAGAAATTGCAGGGCAAGGATGAAGGTATTTTTCAGATATATTGTGACTACTTCAGCAAAGGATCGTTACCTTGTCGTGGTGCTGGAGCTTGAGCACCTCAATGATGCCATGAGCTAAACCGTGAAGGGCCACCCAAGACGGGAAGGTCATGACAGAGAGGTCAGACTAAATGCGATCCCTGGGGAAGGTAATGGCAACCCACCCCAGTATTCTTGCCGTGAAAACTCAATGGATCAGTACAACCAGAGATATGTCGGTATACCATCGGAAGATGAGACCCCCAGGTCGGAAGATGGTCAAAATGCTACTGGGGAGGAACAGAGGATGAGCTCAACTAGCCCCAGACGTGATGACGCAGCTAGCTCAAAGCCGAAAGGACGGCTAGCGGCCGACGGTGCTGGTGGTGAACGGCGAATCCGATGTTCTAAGGATCAACACACCATTGGAACCTGGAATGTAAGATCTATGAGCCAGGGCAAATTGGATGTGGTTATTGGTGAGATGTCAAGATTAAAGATAGACATCCTGGGCGTCAGTGAACTGAAATGGACTGGAATGGGCCACTTCACATCAAATGACCACCAGATCTACTACTGTGGACAAGAGGACCACAGAAGAAATGGAGTAGCCTTCATAATTAATAGTAAAGTGGCTAAAGCAGTGCTTGGATACAACCCAAAAAACGACAGAATGATCTCAATTCGAATTCAGGGCAAGCCATCTAACATCACAGTGATCCAAATATACGCCCCAACCACAAATGCTGAAGAAGCTGAAGTAGAGCAGTTCTATGAGGATCTGCAGCACCTACTGGACAACACGCCTAAAAGAGATGTTATTTTCATCACGGGAGACTGGAATGCTAAGGTGGGCAGTCAAATGACACCTCAAATTACAGGTAAGTATGGCCTGGGAGAACAAAATGAAGCAGGACATAGGCTGATAGAATTTTGCCAAGACAATTCGCTCTGCGTAACAAACACTCTCTTCCAACAACCTAAGAGACGGCTTTATACATGGACTTCACCAGATGGACAACACCGAAATCAGATTGATTACATCCTTTGCAGCCAAAGGTGGCGGACATCTGTACAGTCGGTAAAAACAAGGCCTGGAGCTGACTGTAGTTCAGATCACGAACTTCTTCTTGCACAATTTAGGATCAGACTCAAGAGATTACGGAAGACCCACAGATCAGCTAGATATGAGCTCACTAATATTCCTAAGGAATATGCAGTGGAGGTGAGGAATCGATTTAAGGGACTGGACTTAGTAGATAGGGTCCCGGAAGAATTATGGACAGAAGTTGGCAGCATTGTTCAGGAGGCGGCAACAAAATACATCCCAAAGAAAGAGAAAACCAAGAAGGCAAAATGGCTGTCTGCTGAGACACTAGAAGTAGCCCAAGAAAGAAGGAAAGCAAAAGGCAACAGTGATAGGGGGAGATATGCCCAATTAAATGCAAAATTCCAGAGGTTAGCCAGAAGAGATAAGGAATTATTTTTAAACAAGCAATGCGCGGAAGTGGAAGATGACAATAGAATAGGAAGGACAAGAGACCTCTTCCAGAAAATTAGAAACATTGGAGGTAAATTCCAGGCAAAAATGGGTATGATCAAAAACAAAGATGGCAAGGACCTAACAGAAGAAGAAGAGATCAAGAAAAGGTGGCAAGAATATACAGAAGACCTGTATAGGAAGGATAACAATATCGGGGATAGCTTTGACGGTGTGGTCAGTGAGCTAGAGCCAGACATCCTGAAGAGTGAGGTTGAGTGGGCCTTAAGAAGCATTGCTAATAACAAGGCAGCAGGAGACGACGGCATCCCAGCTGAACTGTTCAAAATCTTGCAAGATGATGCTGTCAAGGTAATGCATGCTATATGCCAGCAAATTTGGAAAACACAAGAATGGCCATCAGATTGGAAAAAATCAACTTATATCCCCATACCAAAAAAGGGAAACATTAAAGAATGTTCAAACTATCGAACAGTGGCACTCATTTCACATGCCAGTAAGGTAATGCTCAAGATCCTGCAAGGTAGACTTCAGCAATTCATGGAGCGAGAATTGCCAGATGTACAAGCTGGGTTTAGAAAAGGCAGAGGAACTAGAGACCAAATTGCCAATATCCGCTGGATAATGGAAAAAGCCAGGGAGTTTCAGAAAAACATCTATTTCTGTTTTATTGACTATTCTAAAGCCTTTGACTGTGTGGACCATAACAAATTGTGGCAAGTTCTTAGCGGTATGGGGATACCAAGTCATCTTGTCTGCCTCCTGAAGAATCTGTATAACGACCAAGTAGCAACAGTAAGAACAGACCACGGAACAACGGACTGGTTTAAGATTGGGAAAGGAGTACGGCAGGGCTGTATACTCTCACCCTACCTATTCAACTTGTATGCAGAACACATCATGCGACAAGCTGGGCTTGAGGAATCCAAGGCTGGAGTTAAAATCTCTGGAAGAAACATTAACAATCTCAGATATGCAGATGATACCACTTTGATGGCTGAAAGCGAAGAGGAACTGAGGAGCCTTATGATGAAGGTGAAAGAAGAAAGTGCAAAAGCTGGCTTGCAGCTAAACCTCAAAAAAACCAAGATTATGGCAACCAGCTTGATTGATAACTGGCAAATAGAGGGAGAAAATGTAGAAGCAGTGAAAGACTTTGTATTCCTAGGTGCAAAGATTACTGCAGATGCTGACTGCAGTCAGGAAATCAGAAGACGCTTAATCCTTGGAAGAAGAGCAATGACAAATCTCGATAAAATAGTTAAGAGCAGAGACATCACACTGACAACAAAGGCCCGCATAGTTAAAGCAATGGTGTTCCCTGTAGTAACATATGGCTGTGAGAGCTGGACCATAAGGAAGGCTGAGCGAAGGAAGATCGATGCTTTTGAACTGTGGTGTTGGAGGAAAATTCTGAGAGTGCCTTGGACTGCAAGAAGATCCAACCAGTCCATCCTCCAGGAAATAAAGCCAGACTGCTCACTTGAGGGAATGATATTAAAGGCAAAACTGAAATACTTTGGCCACATAATGAGAAGACAGGACACCCTGGAGAAGATGCTGATGCTAGGGAGAGTGGAAGGCAAAAGGAAGAGGGGCCGACCAAGGGCAAGATGGATGGATGATATTCTAGAGGTGACGGACTCGTCCCTGGGGGAGCTGGGGGTGTTGACGACCGACAGGAAGCTCTGGCGTGGGCTGGTCCATGAAGTCACGAAGAGTCGGAAGCGACTAAACGAATAAACAACAACATTGTGACTACAATACCAAGGACCCTCCAGACAGACTGGAGGCCAGGATGAGGACGGATTCCAATACCAAAAAAAAGAAACTTAACAGAGTGAACAAACTATTGTACAATATCCTTAATTTCACATGCTGGCAAAATAATGCTTAGGATCATCCAACACAGATTAGAGCCCTACATGGAAAAAAAGATGCCTGATGTTCAAAAAGGCTTTGGAAAAGGCGGAGGAACACAAGACATTATTTCTGATGGACGCTGGATAATTGAAAAAGCCAAAGAATACCAAAAAGAAATCAGTATGCGCTTCATCAGTTATAGATAAGCCTTTGATCGTGTCGATCACGTCAAGCTGAGGAATATGCTCAGAAAAATGGGAATACCAGAACGTCTCATTGTCCTCCTGAGAAACTTACATATAGGTCAGGAAGCCACAGTCTGGACAGAACGTGGTGAAACAGACTGGCTCCAGGGTGGCAAAGGAGTGCAACAAGGCTGTATACTCTCCCTTTACTTATTCAACTTATATGCAGAATATATATTAAGGGAAGCTGGATTAGAAGAAGATGAGCATGGTTTTAAAACTGGAGGAAGAAACATCACCAAAAATGCAAAGGATCTGTAAGCCCTAGTACTAAAAGTCAAGGAGCATGGTGAAAGAAACGGGACTAAAATTAAATATAAAGAAGATCACATTAATGACAACAGGTAGAACAACCAGCCTTAGAATTGACAATGAAGATACCAAAGTGGTGGAGAGCTTCTACCTTTTAGGATCAACCATCAACAGTCAAGGAACAAACAGTCAAGAAATACGCCACAGACTAGCGCTCAGTAGAGCAGCCATGAAGGCCTTGGAAAAGATGCTCAAATGCTGTGATGTGTCTATATCTACAAAGATCAGAATTATGCAACCCATGATATTCCCTGTGACACTCTACGGAAGCGGAAGTTGGACTTTTATGAAGCAGGATAGGAAGGGTATTGATGCTTTTGAACTCTGGTGTTGGAGAATATCATGGACAACCAAGGAAACAAACCATAACCACTATTTCCCAAAGGCCTGGGAAAACAACCAGGTCTTCAGTGGTTTCCTGAACAACATAAGAGTGGGAACGATATGAATATTGGGGGGGGGGGCGTTTTACTTCCTTGTCTCTTTTGACTTTATTCAATCTTTTTATTTCTTCGTCATTCCTACCTTCTGCTCTTTTTAAAAGTGCTCACTTTAAAGTAGTTTTATGAAGTACATCTTATGTTGTTCAAGTTCTGACATGGCTGGGGGCTGATTACCTCTTAAGAACTGTCTCACCAAATAGAAAGCAAACATTTCTCTTCCCACTGTGCAGAAATAATGTATCAGGGATATTCATCAAGGCTCCATCAGCATAAAGAAAACACCAAGTATAGATGGTTTAGAGTAACGCCTACTTACTACATTCTTAGTATGAGTATATGTGTCTGCTTAATAGTGTTTTTACTGTTCAATGTAAATTTTCAACACAATATCCCTACAACTTCTAGAGCACTTTTTTTTGGAAATTTGATTAGAAATTCTTGCAGTGTTCATACATGGCCACTGGAGGGCAGGCATAAACCATGGGAAAGAAATTATGGGCTTGCCGTCAAGCAAAGTTGGGTTAGCAGGCATCTGGCTGCAACTATTCTTTCACCCAGGTGTGCAAGGTTACTGTCCAGATCTGTCTGTGATACTGAGGTTAGTACAGCAGGAAGTTGCATCAGATCTGCACATAGGCAAACTTGGAAGCTAGCTAGGCCTTCATTTAAGCAAAACAGTCCAGCCTTGCTTTTAAATACTTCTCTGATATCTGTGGGCAATAAGGAATTAATGAAAGGGACCAGGGTAGTGAAGAGAATGGATATTCTATCATTCTTTGCTGCCCAGCAGAGAAAGCACATTGACTGTCGCAATCCCCTTCATCATGGCCATTTAAAAATGCATTGGGCTGTGTAAGTAGAGCTCTATCTTCCTCCTTTGCTAGCTCCTCACAGGTTTTTTTTTTCTGTGTCAGAAGCACCTACCAAGGCGCTTCTGTATTGAAAGGATTTGCTGGTGACGTCACCATTGCCCGGGGGTCACCCGAGGGGTCTCCTTTCATGTCCCTGTTATTTTTCCCACTGAAGTGGTACCTATTCATCTACTTGCATTTGCATGCTTTCGAACTGCTAGGTTAGCAGGAGCTGGGACAAGTTGACGGGAGCTCACTCCATCACGGAGCTCACGCTCTCGGGTTTCGAACTGCCGAGCTGCTGACCATAATGGTCCTCTGACTCAGTGTCTTAATCACTGAGCCACCGCAGCCCCATTGCTCCTCACAATGTTCAGGGAATAATAACTCTTGGGGTTTATATACAAGTCTGGAATAGCCAACAAGCAAAGGCTATATACTTGTAGCCACAGTTTATGTTACTTAGCTGTAATCCTGGTGTTTTTAGTGGTGAGTGTAAGAACATTTTCTACTTCAGGTAAGGGTGACAGGTTCAGAATTGCTTTTCAAGTAATTGTTCTAAAACAAGAAAAAAAAGAGTAGTTAGAAATATATTGGACTTGTATATTATTCTATTGCTTATTGCCCAACAGAGTTTTCAGCATTCCAGTAAAAATGTTTTTTATCCATACATGAAAGCTGTTACTTTCTTCAAATGTGTAATGTTCAAACCTCATAAAAGAGGCCATGTTTATTTTTAATCAAATAATGTGGTCCAGGGGATATTGCAGTGCAGACTGTCGATATTGAGATAAATATCCTAATTTGAATCATACTCATTTGCATAGGAAAATTCTCTGGGAAATTTTCTCTGATTCAAATTTTTCTGGAAAACTCACATCTCTGACGAAGGCACCAGATTGAGGAAGGCTGCCATAGTTTTAGAGTTATCCTTTTTCTCCCACCGGAATTCTGAAAACTAGAGTCTGCAGAAGTCTGACAAAGACCAATTTGTGGAATATTTTTACAGAGAAGTTAATTAACACAGAGAAATTCAAAAGAGAAAGCACCTGGCCCATTTGGTGGTGTGGCAGGGGATTGTTGTTATGAATCCAGGCACGGCCATCCAACTGATGGGAAGTATCAAAAATTTTGGAAAGTTAAATATTTGTCCATAGCAAAGAGAAAAATTATTAAAATGAGTTTCATTGTCTTCCAGGATATCTCGTTCCATCTTTTAGATGCAATGAGTTATCCTCATTGCATCTAACTCACACAACTCGCCCTCTGCCTGTGTATGAAGTCTTGTGGAGATCATCAAGTTCAGTATTTCTGCTGAAGCACAGCTGTGCAGGATTATATTGCTGGGCTATCAAAGCTACAGAGGCGCACTGTGTGTCACTGAAACGTAACCTCGTGTTGCAGAAATGCAAAACACAGTAAAGATTAGGCTATGCTTTGCAGAAAGAAGCAATGGCCAGGAAAGGAGTGGAATTCTCTATGTTAAGAGCAGATGTTGACACAAAAGGTTGTACCCAGATATCATACATGGGCATGATCAGCACCACTCATTTGTGTTATTTTTTTAAAGGGGCTCCCCGAGGTAATTGGATAAGAGGGATGGAAATTGTGCCGTAGGAGATGCATTAACACTCAGTGACTGATGGCAACTCGGGTTGCTTTCCAAGCTTATTACTTTATGGGTCCAGGCCTCCCTTGCCCATGGATCCACTGCAGTGGCTATTGGGATGTAGGAGTGTGCACAGTGAAGTCTCTCTGATGGTCTCCTGCAGCTTTTCTCCAGACCTTGCCTTGGATTCCCCTGGCACCGATCATTTTGTCGTCATAGCCCAGCTGAAGGAGGAAGTAGCTACTCTGAAGAAAATGCTGCACCAGAAGGATCAGATGATCCTGGAGAAAGAAAAAAAGGTAATCCCCTGAAGCCCCTTGGTGGGATGCTCTCTTCAGCCCAGTGATCTATGGAGGCGTGTCGCTGTTGTGCATAACTTCACACTCACTGATTTGAGAGAAACAAAGAAAAATATTCAGTTCATTTCTTTTTCTCAAGGTTAATTGTTGTCATCCGAGAATCCCTAGTGGCCGTCAGGGGCCCTGCTCCACAAGTGGCTGGGTATGAGATCCTGTTCTTCAAGCTGGGTTCTCAAGAACAGTTGGGAGTTCTGCTACCGTACCAGCCTCCCTGCTGCATAGCAACCTCCCTGCCTGAGCTGCTGGAGGCCGTGTCAGGTTTGGCAGTGGAGTTCCCCAGGCTTATGGTGTTGGGGGACTTCAATCTGCCTTCCTTGGGGCCTCGGAAGCAGCCCGGGAATTCATGGCTACCATGGCAGCCATGGGCCTGTTCCAGATTATTCAGGACCCGACTAGAGACAGTGGCCTCACCCCGGACCTAGTTTTCTTGTCGGAGCAGTGGCAAGATGATCTGAGGGGAGAATTACAGCTTTCCCCTTTGTCATGGTCGGATCATGCCCTGGTGGCCCTGAGATTCTCTCATGCTGCCCCCCTCCGCAGGGAGGCAGGATCCATTCGATTGGTCTGCCCCCGGCGACTGATGGACCCAGCTGGGTTTCAGAGGGAGCTGGGGGTTATACCCGAGTCTCTCCTGCACGGTCCAGCAGAGGCCCTGGCTGCTGCCTGGAATAGGGAGGCAGCCGGAGCCTTGGACAGGATCGCGCCTGTGCGGCCTCTCTTGCCCACTCAAACCCGGCACTCCCCGTGGTTTACGGAGGAGCTCAGGGTTTTGAAGAGGGTTAAGAGACGCCTAGAGCACCGCTGGAGGAAGACAAAAGCCGAACCCAACCGAACACAAGCTAGAGCCGCAATTAAGGCCTACCTTGTGGCGGTAAGAGCAGCGAAGCGCCAGTACTTCTCCGCTCTTATTGCATCCACAGATTGCCGCCCGGTGGCCCTGTTTAAGATTACCCGATCCCTTTTAGGGAAAGGGGAGTCAGATTTCCATCTACAGGGCCATGCGGAGGAATTTTTGTGGCACCTGCAGGATAAAATCGCTCGGATCCAGACTGAGTTAGACTCCAAGCGTGAGACAGAGTCGGAGGAGATACCCAGGGAACGTACTTACCAGGTTATCTGGGACCAGTTCAATCCTGTTGAACCTGAGGAAGTGGACAGGATCCTTCGGACTATAAATGCTACCACGTGCCAGTTAGATCCATGCCCCTCCTGGCTGGTGAAAGCAGCACGGGAGGTGACATGTGGCTGGGTCCAGGCGATGGTAAACACATCCTTGAGAGAGGGGGTGTTCCCAGCAGCCTTTAAGGAAGCGCTGGTGTGCCCCCTCCTCAAGAAACCGTCGCTGGACCCTACTAGACAATTTTCGCCCAGTCTCCCACCTCCCCTTTTTGGGGAAGTGGTTGAGAAAGTGGTGGCTTTGCAGCTCCAGAGGATTCTGGATGAAACGGATTATCTAGACCCCTTTCAGTCAGATTTCAGGCCCGGTTATGGGACGGAAACAGCATTGGTTGCACATATGGATGACCTCTGCCGGGAGCGAGACGGAGGCAGTGCATCCATCCTTGCTCTTCTTGACCTCTCAGCGGCTTTTGATACCATTAACCATGGTATCCTTTTGGGGTGGCTCAGGGAGTTGGGGGTGGGCGGCGTAGTTCTGCACTGGTTCACCTCCTTCCTCCAGGGTAGGTCCCATTTGGTGTTGATAGGGAGCGAGAGATCCAGCCCGCGGCCCCTCCTTTGTGGGGTGCCGCAGGGTTCGGTACTCTCTCCGCTCCTTTTTAACATCTACATGAAACCACTGGGCGAGGTCATCCGTCACTATGGGGTGAGGTATCATCAATATGCAGATGATACCCAATTATATGTCTCCATCCCAGGTGAAGTAAGTGATGCTGTGGCCACCCTTTCCGAGTGCCTGGGGGCTGTGGGGGGCTGGATGGGGGACAACAGGTTGCGGCTGAACCCGGGGAAGACGGAGTGGCTGTGGATTAATGGCTCCTCGATTTCTGGGAAATTGTCATCTTTAATTCTGGATGGGGTTGCATTGCCCCAGACAGACCCGGTGCGTAACTTGGGGGTCCTCCTGGACTCACGGCTCCTGCTCGAAGAGCAGGTGGCAGCCATGGCTAGGAGGGCCTTTGTGCAACTTCGTGTTGTGCGCCAGTTACGCCCCTTCCTGGAGCGAGAGTCCCTTCGAACGGTCACTCATGCCCTGGTTATCTCCCATATAGACTACTGCAGTGCGCTCTACATGGGGCTACCCTTGAAGAGTATCTGGAAGCTACAGCTGGTGCAAAATGCAGCTGCACGGGCGATCTTGGGCTTCCCAAGATCAGCACATGTCACTCCTTTGCTCCGCGAGCTGCATTGGTTGCCAGTATGCTTCCGGGTCCAATTCAAGGTCACCTTTATCACCTTTAAAGCCCTGCATGGCACGGGTCCAGGTTACCTAAGGGACCATCTCCTCCCCATCACATCAGCCCGTCCCACCCGGTCGTGTAGAGAGGGGTTGCTACGGACCCTGTCTGCAAGAGAATTCCATCTGGCGGGGTCCAGGAGGCAGGCCTTCTCTGCAATAGCGCCTGCCCTTGGAATATCCTTCCCCCGGAAGTGAGATTAGCTCCCTCCCTCCTGGACTTTAGGAAACAGCTAAAGACCTGGTTCTGTAATTATGCCTGGGGCAGGAGGGAGAGTAGCCATTTTGGGGGATGGTTAGTTTCTTAGAAGGATCCAGTTCTGCCTGCAAATCATAAAGAACTTTTAACCATCGAGGTTTTTATTATATTTATTCTATCTGTATTACAGGGCTTTATAGTTTTATATTTTTATCTATCTTTTATTGTATACTGCCCAGAGTCCCTTTTGGGAGATGGGCGGTGATAAATTTGATTAATAAATAAATAAATAATAAATAAAAATTTGATGTCTTTATTTCCTTTCTTCTCTTCTATCGTTTTTATTACTGTTTTATTTTTAAACCGTTCTTCTTTATTGTTGCCGAGAAAACAATACAGGGCTTGTCCATAAAACCACCAGGAATCTAGCTTGACTTGAAGGTGGCTTTATCTCTCCCCCCCCCCCCGCTTTTTATTTTTTTCCGGCATCACTTTGAATAAGATGATTGGAAGGATAGGTGAGATCTCAGCATGGAAAAAAGGAACAGGGTTGAACATGCAAGTTAGCTTTAAAAAAAATAAGTAAAGTTGTTTGCTTTTGAGGTTTAAGGCTGGAATTTGTTGGTGGATTATACACTTGGCTTGTGTTTTGCCAGTTCTTTTCTGTGGAGTAGAAATATGGACAGGGGTCCAAATGACAGTGAGAGAAACAGAAGCCTTTGAAATGTTGAGTTACAAAAGATGACCACAAATATCTCATTGTGAACATGGACAGAATGAGATGGTCCTCCATAGTATGGGAAAGTTAGTAGTATGGGAAAGAAAAATTGTATGGGAAAGAAATTGTAACATCCAAAAAAGAAATTGGAATATTTAGGGCATATAATCCACAATGAGAAATCTTGACTACTCCTTTTATTTATTTATCAAAGTTACAGGACTCTCACTGGCTCACAAAATAAGATTATACAATAACATATAAAATATAAACATGGAACAAATAAAACCCTGAACACAATACATGACATCAGGCCCCAAAAGCTCTCCAGAAAAACTGTGTCTTCAGCTTTTTCTGAAAGGCAGACAATGTTGGAGTTAAATGAATCTCCAGTAGGAGATCATTCAAGAGGGCTGGCTCCATCACTGAAAAACATTTCTGGGCTTCAGCCCCTCTGACCTCCAAAAACGGGGGACAACCAGCTGCTTGTCCCAGCATGATTGAAGTATCAGGCTAACTCTGGTGGGGGTGATGTGGTCCTGCAGGTAACCAGGCACGAAGCCATAAAGGGCTTTATGGGTTGAAACCAGCATTAATTAATTAAACAAAGAGTCAGGGGAGATGCAGCACTCAAAAGTGACACACATTCTGGCTGAAAAATTTCTCTGCATGGTTGGACAAAAATGCAATGTCCTTCCTTTGGGCAATAACCCAAAATAACAAATAGCGCTGATGGTCACCAGCATCCAAGAGAAGACGACACAGGAGAATGAGCCTTCTGAGTTTCTCTTCTCCCTCTCCCCTCTTTCTTTTTTCTTTTTTTTTAAGTTATGGGGCTATTATTTCCCTGGATGTTTAGTAGGATGTGGCTCCAGTGGTAGTATATTTCTTGTATTGGAAAAGTTATCTGTTCCATGTTTATATAAGAATGCCTACAATATGCCCTATAACAACTTAAAACAATAATGAGCGATAAAATAACTGCACATCCAAAGATAACAAAATACACATGGAACATCATTGTAGCCATTTCTGTATCTCTTGTTATTTCTTAACTTTTTCTGTGCTCGATTGGGTACAGTGAACTTCATGTAGATGTATGCATTTCAGGAATGCACAGCCCAAGGGCAGAGGCAATATTCAGCTCCCTGAACATGATAGCAAAATGCCTTTTTTTTTCTCCATCTCTCCAAAACACAGGTTAGGGAAGTGAGAGTAAGGTGCCAAACCAATCCAAACTCCACCTTTTTTACTTTTCCCTCATCATACATTGTGCTTACAGTTATTTCTATTATTTTTAATTTTAAATTGTTAAGTTCATTGTCCTCAGTAGGGTGGTAATATAAAAAGAGACATGGAAATGGCTGGTGTTCTGCTATTCTGAAAGATGTCAGAAGGGAACTGACCAGGGCCAGCGAGGTACCTGTTTCAATTTTCCAGCAAAATATATTAGGAAGTTAATAAAACACCTTCTGTTATTCTTCGACCCAGAACTGACTTAGTCAATTCCCCTGGGGAAGGCTGGCATTATATTAGATCAGTTCAGTACAAATGAACCTCAGCAACCCTATTTTCTTTGGTTTGCAGATAACAGAACTGAAGGCTGACTTGCAATACCAGGAATCCCAGATGAGGGTGAAAATGAACCAGATGGAAAAAACTCACAAAGAAGTTGCAGAACAGTTGCAGGTAACCTTTTTTTCATTTGGTCTTTTTACAAGTATTCACAGGATTCATGAGATGCTGACTTTATTCCTACATTGTGCTATGCCAAAATGTGGTTTGGGGTTTTGTTTTTTTCCCCCCAGTTTTGACTTTGTAGTCAGTGTATTGTATGAACCCAGCCATTATGGTTTATAATGTCCCGTCTTATGAAAGTGTGTCCAAACTCAGCCACTTTCAGATGTGTGGACCTCAACTCCCAGAATTCCCCAGCTGGCATGGGCTTGTCCCTGCAGTCACCAGGAATCAGGTTTAATTCAAGGGACCATAGCAGTGTTAAAAAAAAAAAACATGGATTAATGCAAACCCAGCCATTGTGGCTTATTCCAGGGCAGGCCAGCCACTGTCTAACATAACTGAAATACACACTTTATTCATGCCTCTCTTCCTTTCTCCCCACAGGCCAAGAACAGAGAGCTCCTGAAACAAGCTGCAGCTTTATCCAAGGGCAAAAAGCCTGAGAAATCAGGAGCAATAACTTCCCCTTAAATTCAGGAGGTCTCTTGCCCCAAGACGTTTGGGGCTGCAACCCCACCGTTCCAGAACAACACTCGGATTGCTACTGCTACCAACATGAAAGAATCCTTTGAGAGTGGCTATTCAATAGAGTGCACCAGCTCTGGTTTATAAAATCTCTTCCTCTGGTCATAGTGCAGTGATGAGAATTATTGGGGGGATCAATTCCCACCCCCAAGCCTATCCTCCAAGCTCATGAACAGACACTTTCAGCTCAGGCGTTTCTCTCCGTCCATTTTACCATCACCGCCTTGGGACTGACAAGGCAAGAGAATCTGCGTGCAGATCGGATCCTCTACAGGTTTCTGCTTTCACACTTCACAGGCGGCCTCAAGTGGCAAAAGCCAGTTTTAAAAATCTTTTAAAAACATTTTAAAGTTAAAATTCTGCTTATCTGGGGATGCGCGTGCCACTCTGTTCTTAAGGACGGCTTGAGACCTTTTCTCTTAGGTTTGCAAAATTGAGGATGGAATTTCAATCAGCAGTTGTCTCTCTAGCTTCTAAAAATTCAAGAGTTTTGTGGCACAACAGTTGAATATCCTCATGTGGAGACCAGAGGTTATGAATTAATGTTTTACTCACTTTTTTATGCTTATTTAGGTAACGCTGCTTTTTAGGCTGGTTCAACAGCTTCTTTTTGTCATTTATTCTGTTTGGAGTGATGCCAGAGATCAGGTCCATGAGGTGAATTTAGTGAGTAACACACGTACAACTATGCAGTTCTTGTGAAGAACACAAAATAAGAACCATTTTGACTACCTTTGGCAGCAGGATAAAAGGAATTGGGGGAATGTTGAAACCGGAGGACAGAGATTTTCTGAAATGTTGGTATAAGAGGAAAAGATACCCTCAAGTCAAGTTTATGTGGCTTGCAAGAAAATGAGACTGCTTTGAGCACTGATAGAGAACCCCAATGCCTGTAAGCATAGAGATGAAAAGAATTCAGTGACCTTTTGAGCTCTGGTTGCATTTCCTGGGAAATGGTAAGTGTTCAGATGCAATGAGAATCTAGTTTGTTTTCAGTTTGCTCCAGGCTGATGAAATGGGGGTGGTGATGGGGTGTGTGTGTGTGTGTGTGTGTGTGAAGAAAATCATTGCAAAGAAATGCCTCACTCAGCAATTTGAGATGAGAAAATCACCTTTTTATAAAGAAGAACCCTGTGCTGCCGTTGAGTTTCTAATGCCGGCCTTTAAAAAGGAAGACCTCCAAACCTCGAATGTGGAAGCATGCAGCAGTTGATAGTCTACTGCAGGTTATTTATTTTTTTAATCTTGTTTGCTCTTTTTAAGACTTGGTATGTTAAGAATCCGTTGCTTAGGAAGGAGTATATTAAATAGAAGCTAATTTTTATATTTTAATATATTTTTAGGAAGAACTGATTCATAGAGATTTAAGTAGCTTGTTTTTTAGCGATCTTCCCTCCCCCCCCCCCCAAATTAAGAGGAGAATGGTTTTTCTGGTATATTGAGTCTTTTTTTCCCCTTAATTGTGACAATTCAATCACGCATTAAAGTGGGTGCTTTACAGTGATGTTGTTCTTTCTGTGTTTATGACATGGAATGCATTAAGTTGATTTGTACAAAAGACATGTTAAAATGTGTATTTGGGGGAGGGGGAATTTTTCAGCAGCTTTTTGTTTTGATACTTCGTGTATGCCTTTCTGGGTTGGTTCAGCAAAGATAAGCCATTTTCTTTCTCTCTGAACTTGGGCCTGGTTTAAGCGTTGGCCATCTGCAAGAAGCACAAAGAGCTTCTGCTGCTGTGGTGGAATTTGTAGTGGATTAAACATTATTTTCTGTCATTAGGGTTTATTGTTCGGAATGTCCTCTTAAATCTTCTGTCCCTATTATTTGTAACTGTTGTTATTGCTTTAAAATGACAAGTGCTTCTTGGGATTTTAATACATTTAATTGTTTTCCACCTGCACTACAATTGAAAAGTCTCTCAGTTTAGCTTATGAAGATGACGCTTCCTGCTCAGCGTTCTCCCCCACACCCCCAGAGTGATATTTCATGAATTAAATGGATAGCCCTGCCTATGATAGAAGGGCATAAACGACAATTCCCTAGAGGGATCAGGGATCCATACTCCCATTGCCTTACTCCTTTAGGAGGTCCACAACAGATGAGTAGCTGTCGGTAGCTGTCTCCACCCTTTGCCAACTCACTGATGAAGAAAAACCTGTGATGGCAGATTTGGGGTTGGGGGGTTACAAGGAAATTATATATCCCCAGAGTGATTACAGGTTAGTAGTAACAGCTACTTGTTCTTAATCACAGCAAATGATTGCTCATAGTTTACTTTGGTTGAGCTTAGAAAACCTAGGCAGAGTTGGATCTATTTAGTAGTTTGATGGGAGACCACCACCAAGTCCCAGGGGGTAGACTAGAAGTTGAGAAGTTGAAATATATCCCTGAAGCAGGCCATAGGGAACCCACTTCTGTATTGTTGCCAAGAAAACTACATTGTAGTGCTCAGGTAATTACCAGGTGTCTTGACATGGGGGCATGCTTACCTGTTTACACCTGTTCCTTGTCATATCACACATAATGACATACAGGGAAGGGCACTTAAGATTTGTGAGATTTGCTTTGGTGGGTTGGGTTGGTTTGGGTTTTTTTGTTTTTGTTTTTGCTTTAAAAAAAAAGATGATGTCTTAGAATTAAGGAGTTCTATTCTCACTAACAAAGACAAAAATTTAAAAGCAGAATTAAATAAAAAAATAAAGACAAACATGGGATCTTAGAGTATAATTTTAAGGAGAAATGCCAACGCTTTATTTCCAATGATTCTATTCAGAATATTTGTACAGATGGAGGCAATAGTTAATATAGCTAGCAAATGATGACTTTTAAATAAATGTATCCTTCACTGTAGGGTTTTTTAAGCTTGTTGTTTGGTTACTTTTTTAGCAAGAACAATTTATGGTATTTAAATACCTCTGAAAGATGTATTTTAGCTTTCCAGTATTTTGTGAAAACAAACAAGAGAACTAACAGAAATTGAATCATTTCTTATGTTATATTTATATGCTTTAGGAAATATAGATAATAAACCAACACCGGAATTCATTGTGAAACCTTGTTGGATGTTTACTGATTTTCACAGTTGCTTCAGACTGTTTCAACTTTGTTGTCACTAAGTTTTTTATAATTTCTACACTAACATAATCCAGAAAATAAACACATTTAAATGAAGCATTGTGCCATTTATGGATTATTTCCATGGTCAATTCTTTTTTTTTTTCCTCACTTTTTGATGACTTGCTGAAATAGATTGAAAAGGAACTCCACATTGCAAAGAGTTTCAGCAAGCTGTGCTGGACTCCAGATCAGCCTCTCAGGGTCTTTTTTATTTTTAAGACTTTCAAGAGAACCTGTCACTCTTAATAGAAATTATTTATCTACTACTGATAAAGTTATTTTGGCATTAAATGAAGTTGATGTACATCATTGTTCAAATATTAATGGTCTTAATGAGATTTAGAGAGCTTATATAGGAATGACTGAACTTGGCTTATTTGTGGCCAACTTAGAACTTGTGACCAATCCTTTTGCAAAGTATATTCAGAGTAACAGCATAATTAATCTTCAGTTCTATAAAATCCCCATTCCTTGTACTGAGCAAATTTATCCTCATAGTTGAAACAAGAATGATTGGAGAATAAGAGAAAATATCAGGTGCTGTGAATCAATTCCATTTTTCCAGGTTTTTAAAATAATGTTTCTTAGATTCCTTTGGAGGATTTTGGGATAGTAGATATTAATGTCTTTATGTTCAGAAGGAACAATATTACCCTAATCAAGAGGGAAAAGTATATATCCTTTAATTATTATTTTAATATGTAATCATTTTTTTCTTTTAACTCCAAAACATCAAAATAATATTTCAAACTGGATATGCCTAAGCCTCTGTCAAGTTTTTGTTGATATTGTGTGGTCAATTTAATCTTTGCATGTTTATCAAGTGTATGATTGAAGGAAAAAGTAACTTGCCAAATATGAAATCAAGCAGGCAATGAATTGTGTATGCTTGGAATGACATAGAATTTTTTTTTCAAAGAACTTTATTATTTTTCAAAGCATAGTTAAAATACAAAATAGAACATAGAAAAGCTAGAGTACAGATGGGGAATGATATTAAAGGCAAAACTGAAATACTTTGGCCACATAATGAGAAGACAGGACACCCTGGAGAAGATGCTGATGCTAGGGAGAGTGGAGGGCAAAAGGAAGAGGGGCCGACCAAGGGCAAGATGGATGGATGACATTCTAGAGGTGGCGGACTCGTCCCTGGGGGAGATGAGGGTGTTGACGACCGACAGGAAGCTCTGCCGTGGGCTGTTCCATGAAGTCACGAAGTGTCAGAAGCGACTGAACGAATAAACAACAAGTGTTTGGATTAACAAGTCAAGAGCAGAGACATCACACTGACAACAAAGGTCCACGTAGTTAAAGCAATGGTGTTCCCCGTAGTAACATATGGCTGCAAGAGCTGGACCATAAGGAAGGCTGAGCAAAGGAAGATAGATGCTTTTGAACTGTGGTGTTGGAGGAAAATTCTGAGAGTGCCTTGGACTGCAAGAAGATCAAACCGGTCCATCCTCCAGGAAATAAAGCCAGACTGCTTACTTGAGGGAATGATATTAAAGGCAAAACTGAAATACTTTGGCCACATAATGAGAAGACAGGACACCCTGGAGAAGATGCTGATGCTAGGGAGAGTGGAGGGCAAAAGAAAGAGGGGCCGACCAAGGGCAAGATGGATAGATGATATTCTAGAGGTGATGGACTCGTCCCTGGGGGAGCTGGGGGTGTTGACGACTGACAGGAAGCTCTGGCGTGGGCTGGTCCATGAAGTCATGAAGAGTTGGAAGCGACTAAACAAATAAACAACAAAAGAGTACAGAGCTAAAGAAAAAAGAACTATAAAAGTGTAAAACAGAGAGAAAGTAGAAACAGAAAGTGACTTCTGACTTTCTCCAGTACAGATATGAATACATTTTCAAATATAATCTCTTACAATTATTTAAACCTTAATAACTTTCTATCAGATAAAACCATTTAATCATTAAAACCCAAAATCAAAACTTCATTTTTTTCCAACACAAGCAACTATCTAAAAGTGGTTGCCAAGTGGACAGAAATCCACAAACAGTATTTTCTCTTATCAACACTGTTGGCTATTTGGGCCAGCTCCATCAATTTAATAATCCAGTCCTCCACTATAGGTATTTATGAATCTTTCCATCTCTGTGCATATGAAAGTCTTGCTGCTGTAATCATATATAAAAGCAAAATCTCATGTTGTTTCTCAAGCTGCTTCTCCATCAGACCTAAGAGAAGCAGTTCTGTTGTTGTTGTTTTGTAAATCCACTTTAAGAATCTTTTGAATATTGACACATATTTGATCCCAATTTTTTTAAGCCTTTTCACAAGTCCACCGAAGATGATAACATGTTCCTTCACCAAGAGAAAATTTCCAACAAATGGAACAACCAAGAATTTTAGAAGAAAAGACATTTTAAGCTATTCTACCAAATAATAAGAATGGAAAATATTGCCCTGAGTTAAATCCTCTTAATCTTGCGCAGAAGAGAGACATTAATCATTAAAGCTTCTTTAATGCCAATTGTTTGAAAAACTATGCCTATTTAAACTCACATGAATTGACATGAAATCCAATAACTTTTAAAGTTCTTTTTATGATTACTTAATAATTAACATTACTTAATAATGTTAATGTGGAATTTTTTGTTCTTTCTATTCTGTGCTAACAGTTTTATAGTAAGATTCAACGAAGTGGTCAGATTCAATCAAATTTGTTTGGGGCTATTGTTAATATACAAAAAACTATGCACATAATCCATTGATGGTAATTACTACTATACTTAACATCTTCAGAGCCCAGGAATTAGATCAGAGGACTACTACTTCTTCACTAGGGGAAAAAAAATTCCATTCCTGGTTATCTTCCTTCTCCATACAATATTTGTTATATTCTGAACAAATAAAACTACAGCTCCCATCATGCACCAGGGCTCATTGACCTAAAGTATACTCCCCTTCACCTGTCACACAGCTGGCAGCTCCCCGGCTCTCTTCTCCAGTGACAGGATGGGTTGCATTAGCCAGCAAGAGCTGGGTTTTTGTTGTTGCTTAGCTTTGTGGTCTATCCCATGCAATAGCAGGATTAGGGCGGTGAGCTCACTGAGAAAGGATTGCATGCATGTTAATAGGTGTGTGCTGGATAGGCTTCCAGCTGTACTGTCTGGTAGTTGGCTTCTCCTGTTACAAAGAAATGATAAGTGTGGGAATCATCCAGAAGATAAAAGGTATATGGGAGTAATCATTAAAGGAATATAATGCCCCTTAATTCTAGAGAATGACCATTCTGCTCAATGCTGAGGTCTAACCTAGCAGGAACACTGGGCTCTTCACGCTCTGTGGAGCAGGTCAGCCTCTGAGGTCAAAGGAAAGATCCAAGAAGAAGGTTCCGATTTCTATTCCCCATCCCCCTGGTCTTTCCTAAAATGGTCTGAAAAGTAGACACTCTTCAGAAGCTCTCGTGCTGGAGCTGCATAAGAGGCTTGTTCTACTGATGAGGCCATCCCAACATCGTCCTTTCAAAGAGATGGGAGTGGAGTGATGCTTACTGGCTGCAATAGGCAGGCTGGGCATACAGGTTAAAGAGAAGAAAAATAACAAAACATACAAAATCCTAAAACACCAGTGTGAAAAGAGGTTGGGTTGTTTTCATTTGCAGATCCTAACTGACATTAACTTTCTATATTCTAGCTTGAATATAAAAAAATGGTTCCAAAGAAGCAAGCTATCGGGAAGTTATGCCTCCCTTTTCCTTTGCTTTTTTCTGAGAGGTTGCTCAAGGCCAAAAGGTGCTCAGCCAATGATCCCTCCCTGATTCTTGTCTCAAGTGTGACACAACCTGGGGGTTGGAACAGAAATGATAAAAAGCAGACACTCTTGGGCCATTCTCAGCAGGATTATGTAGAATCAAGTCTATAGATACACACTTTATTAGGCATTGCTCATATGTTGCATGTGTTCATTGTCAGCACCCATGTGGAAGTTCCTTTTTTTTTTTAAAGGAAATCTCTCATATTTTTAACATATTAAATGGTCCGTCTGGTTTCTCCATTTGCATTGTTTAGCTAAGAACTCACAGTCCAGAACATAATAAATTTTGTTTCCCCCCACCCTCATTTATTTTGGAGAGCTGGGTCTGAAAACTTTTTCTGCAGTGTTCCTGCGTAGAGCAGAAAATAGCAACCATTCAATGGCTGATTTCATGCAATATGTTCAACTACTTAAAGCTGAGTTAAAGATCTAGCAGCTGTTTTGCATGCGCTAAAACTTGGTTAGATTTATTCGTGGCTTAGCAAACCCTGCCTATCTGGACAGTTAGTGGTGTGAATACAGAACATGAACAGCTTGAGTAAGCGGGTCAAAAGCATCATGTGAATGCAGCCACTGTATTTTCTAAGTAAGGCCGTTGTATAAACCACCAATACATGGTACCACTAGGTTATACAGTTGTGTCTATTTCAACTACCTTTATCTGGCAGGGACAATTGGCATTTAGCACTTCAGATATTCCCTTTCTAGCTGGAAAAATCAGATATTGCTGAATCGTGCCCATCCTGAGTTGTGGCTTGGGTTACTGGTAGGCACAGTTCTAATGCTTAATTACTTTATTTATCTATGTATTTATTTAGGAAGCCTAGGACAGCTTGCCAAGCCTGACTAATCCAAGCATGCAGAGAAAACCTACTGAGAATCTGGAAGCTGCATGGCACGTAGGCTAGGCAACAGATCTTCTTAGTAATGGCCCCATGAATGCTGCAACATCCTGCCCAAGGTCTGCATTTGGCCCCAAATCTCTTCTTGTTCTGGAAGGCTGTGAAGACCATTTTATTTCAACTGATAGTTCAATCGTAGGCAACCGCTGGTTTCATTTTATAATCATGGCTGTTTTATTGGTTGGAACATTATGGTTTGCATCCTCTACCATCAGCTTGCCTTTATTTATACTTTCTTTGCTGCACATGATTCAGTCTTAAAAGTGGGGTGGTAGACAAAAATGGCCAAGTAAATAAATAAACCAAAATAAGAAATACATGGGTCTTTCAGTTGTAAGCATGTGAGTAGAGCTTGGACTGTGACCTTGGGGTCCAAAGATTCTGAGGATATGAACATGATCCTCTTTTTATCTGGCTAAATGTTAGAAAGTATATAGTGGAAAATCCCAGGATCTGGTTAATTGGGATGAAAGAGTTACCCCCTCCTCCTTTCCCGCATACAGATAGGTGTGCCTGAGAGTGGTGGTATCTGCAGAATTGGGGTTCTTTTATAAAAATGACTGAAGTAGTGCTATGATGCAAGCTCTCTTAGTATTTGGTGTTGGTGCAACATCACAACACATGTATCAAAGGGGTGGAACTTGCATTGTGATGCCGCAACACTGCTTTCTTCATTTGTTCCCCCATGACCTGTTTGTGGGCAGCTACTGAGAGACTAAGATAGTTCTTAAAACCATTTGAGCTAGTGGCCACTGTACTGTATCTTGTGACAGTGAATGCCATCAGATAAATATCTGCTGTGTATCACTGTTGTCCCTCTTTCCTGGCTCCACTTCACTGGGTCAACTGGAGCTCATCAGAGAGGGAGAGAAACCCTCTCATTCACTTTCTCTGCACCGTTTTGCAAACTTTATAAATGCTGGACCATTCGTAACCACAGTCAGCAGAGGCCCACAGAAGCACAATCACCAGGAGAAATGTGTTGGCTGTTGCACCACAATTTAAGATGGAGGACAGTCCAAGAAAGAGCACAGAGTTGAGGAAAAATGGCATGAGTGAAGGTGGGAAGATCTGCCTCTTGTAGCATACTTAAGAGATGTATTATAATTAATTCGGCAAGATCAATACTGAACATTGCCTTCATCAAGAGCTATTAAAGAATTAGTGCACTGCCTCTTCTTCTGCCAGAGGAAGGGTACAGAGATCCATGTGGAAAGAGCATTAATATGGGAAAAAAACATGTAGTTCTTGAAAATGCTCCACTTTCCTACTGTTTGAATAGAGAAGATAAAAGGCAAACCTGACTATTGGGGAGCGTTTGGTTCCAGTCAGTCTAGCTGCTTTTTTTTTTTTTTGATACCTGGTCCTTAGTAAGGACCAGTCTCCTGCAGACCCAGGTCCACTGTACAGAGCAGGCTGACCTTGGAAGCAGGGGCAGGGCAAGATGGAAGGGCCTGTACCAGATGCTTGGCTGTTTACTTGAATGAGTGGGATGGATGTGGCAATCAGATCATCCCTTTCCATTTTAGATGTGGGGCGTTTACCTTCTAAGAAGCTGATATTTATAACAGGCCAGCTCTTCTGTGACGTTATGTGTCTTTTTCGACTTGATTCAAGCATGCCGGGTGTGGTTGTAGCGGAGGAGCTGTGAAGTGACAACTAAGCTTTTGTGCAGCTAGGTGCCTGAAATTTAATAAGAAGCTACTTTTTTTAAAAAAAAGAAAGGAATATGTATAGTAACGTGCTACTAACATAAGTCTGTGCGAAAAAGAATTGATGTGCTTATCAAAGTGCAATCATCTCTTTAATTTTGAATCCGTTTCTGAAAATGGATTCTTAAACAGCTTTCCCAGCTTGGAACCTTGGACATCAAAGTATCTCCAGAGAGCATGATCAGTGGGCATTACTAACTCTGCATGATGGGAATTGTCAAGCGGCACTCCTGGAGGGTACTAGTCTAGAGGAAGCTGTTGTGAATTGAACAGGCTGGCTGAGGATTATGGGAGCTGCTGAACATCACTTATGGCATACATGAGGCCAAGAAAGTCTGTCCTATAAATTTAGTGTTCTTCTTTTTAATAGTTCCTTGATTCCTATATCAAGCTAAACCCAGTGCTTGCCAAATAAAGGAGGTGGTAAGAGAGATTATGGGGTGGTTGAGAAAATAGTGGAAAATAGCTGGGCTTGCACACTACTCAGAGTCAACACCAAAGAAACTACTTTATGGCTAAGCATGATGCATGTTAATTAGATGCCATTGTGCTGGCTTCTGTTTCTGCTTCTGGAGAACTTGTGGTTGAGGGCTTCTTCTCTCAAGTGCTCTCTGGTATTACCTCGGTAAGCCCTTGTTTAGTTCTCCCAAAGTGTTTCCAGTCTGCATCTATATCTGTCTGTATGTTTATATATGTGTGTGTCCACACGCATGCGCATCTGTCTCTATGTATCTGTCAAGTGAAGCCTGGCTGAACTTGGCATCTAATAACTTCATGGGTATGTCCATGTAGTTGCCTTGACAATCGTATGGAAGTGGTTTTCCATGGCTCCTTTCGGGATATTTTTCAACTTCCCTCTAGTCTTGCCCACATTTGTGGAATTTCTTTGTCGTCTCCTATCCAAGTTGAAATCAGCTCCAGACCTGCTTCACTTTTTTCAAGATCAGCCAAGGTTGGCTATCCCTTGCCACCTGTTTGTGTGTGTGTGTGTATCCATGCGTTTGTATTCCAATCCAAAGGATAAAAGATCCCATTAGAATGGGTAGGTGAGTGTGTACTAAAAGCTCACTAAAAGCTGTACAGTCAGCATAAATGCATAATCCACAATCTGTCTGATGCCAGCAGACCTCGTTTTTTTCCCTGAAACAGTTCAACCTTGCTTGATGACCAATTCTCTGAGACAGTTCACAACAACAGCAACTGGTGGAACAAGTTTTTTTTCCAGCTATGTTGGTAAATCCTTATTGAGCCACAGTTGAGCAATGGTGAAATGTTGTTAAAAATAGCTCTTAGGTAGGGGTGTGTGTGTGTGTGTGTGTGAGACAGAGAGAGAGAGAGAGATGCCCTTTTCTTCTGCCCTTGCTACTAATAATTCAACATGCGTTGGGACGAGTCAGCTTCAGCTAAACCACAATTTCCTTCCACTCCCCCTCTTTGTGCACACACACCCACACCCACATATTCCACTATCCCTTTGCAGTGTGATTTGCCCAGATTGGAGAAAGAGCCACCTTTCTCCATAAGCCTTGGGTCTGCATCTGTCCCTCCTCTGCTTCCAACTGCTCACTCATTGGCTGTGCTGCAAAGCAGGAAGGCAAGATGCAAAGACGTGTTGCTCTAATTGGCAGACTTGTTTGATTCATATAGAGGAAGGCTGTTGCTGGGCAAAGCAAAAAGCAAAAAAAGTGTTGGAATACTAGTTACAGCTCCTTCTGCTTTATGGGCTGTGCTGCATGGAGCTCTAGAATCATGAAGCAGAACTTGTTATCTGGGCTTCCTGCCCCTGATTAAAAAGCCCTTTCTCCTGCTGAAATGAAGTGCAAACTAAAATAGGGCTAACAGTGTGGGGGCTGCAGCAATCCACTTAACCACTAGATGGCACTAAAGCGATAGAGCAGATTCTCACTCTTCGTAGCCATCTAGGGGTTATCTGGGATTTGGCAGCCCAGAACATGATAAGGCTGTGTCCAAATAGCTGGGAAAGACAAAAGCCAAACTTTGCAGGGTTTTATTGTTGCTTCCTTTAATCAAGTTTTCCTGGAATTAAAATGGAACAGTTGCATCCACCCTTATTTGGAAAGAGACAAAAGAGTTTTGCACAGCTTGGAGAGAGGTGTGTGACTCATGTTTGTGGGAAAATAACTTTAATTTTATTCAGTGGGACTCTCTTTCAAGAAAGCAAGTATGAGATAGCAGCCTGGTCAACACACACTCTCATTTAGGGCTTCCATAACTGATGTGCAAAATTCCAGATGATCACAAGACGTTACCAAAGAGTTAGTTTTATTTGACGCCATCTTGGTTGTTGCAACCTGTAGATGAAAGCCCTATATATTAGAATTCTAAAATATGGAGCTGACTTTGCAGTATTTTGGCACCAGACTGAGTCACACAACTACAGTCCTATGTTCACTTACTTATTTCACAAACATTTCCTATACTGCTTTTCTCTCACATTTTTGACCCCATCATGAATTTATCTGAAGGCCAGTTTCTGTTTTTTCTCTTTTATCTCTCTTTTCCTCTGCACATACTCCATCTTTCAATCCTCCTCCTCCTCACTGTCTTTTCCCACACTTCTCCTACAAAATGTTGTACCCACTTTGCAATTTCTCAATGTTTTGTACCTCTGCAAAAGAGGCTTCTGTTTTTCCAGCATCCTCAGCTGCTTGAGGATTTCCCCCTAATGTTTTGGAACTGATTTCATTATGAGAGATGGGGGAAAAGGCCATCCTTGCTCTTGTTTTCTATTACACCTCTTTGGATCCACTTGAGAGTCCCCTTGCTGCCTTCACATTCCGATTTCAAAATGCCCCGGGGAGGGTTTGCTTCTGATGGCTTTCCTTGGATCAAATAGAAACATGGGATACAAAGAAAACAGCAGTTTGCCAGGGAGAGAATTGTCCCACGAAAGAGAAGGCATTCACACACCCCCTTGACCGCCTTGTTGTTAGGGAAATGCAAGAGTATCGCCTTCCACTTCTGAGAATTTCACTGAAATTCTTTGTTCCTACAAAGGACATGTTTGAAAGCAAATCCTGCCATCTGCTGTAGAAATGTAAAGATGCCCTCAAGTTGAGCCCAGCTGTGTGTCCCTGTCAGTCTCTTAGCAATGATATGAATCTGTTTTGCCACTGTCTTCTTCCAGGATGTATTCTCGTCTTCCTAGTCTAACTTACAGCCCTGGTCTTTGCAGATAGCCCCCAACTCCCCCCTCCAAGTATTAACTAGGATCAACTCTGCTTAGCCAAGGTCAGCATTACCATCCCATCCCAACAGTGGGGTTCAGGTGCCCCATTCTCCTCCACTGAGTACCCGACCCAAAATGTCCCCACTCCCGTATCTTCAATTTATTACTAAAGAGTGGGATGAAAGAGGATCAAGCTTAAATTGGGAAATTCTCATGTTGCACTTCTTTTCATTTCAACGTATCCTCCTTGAGTACAGATGGTGAAAATTAAACATAGCTTTTCAGTTATGGCTTCTTTGTGCCTTTTAAAAAACAAATGTTGATTTCTTAACCTTATTAGAAATGCCTTACTATACTTCTCTGTACCTATTTAGAATTCAATTTGTTTTAGCAGCTCACAATTACCTTTTAATCTATCTGCAAATATCCAAACATCTCCTTCCTTCAGGATAGTTTCTATCTGATGAGTCCCTGCTAATAAAAACAGATGATTGTATTTTGTTTAATCTTTTGCTGATCCAGTTATATTTCAGAAAAAAACCCCTATCAATCCAAAATCCCTATTGAAACAATATATTTAAGATGACTGAAATTTTTGAGTTACCAAAACCTCATTAGATTAGAGGGTTAAAAAGTGGGGGAGGGAGAAGAGAAAAACAAGCAAATGTTAAAGTGATGTTTAACCAGTGAAACATGGTTTTACTCAGAGGTGTCAAAACCATGAATGGTCCAGAACTCATGGATTAGCTTCATAATACAGCTAGTGCAAAATGTGGCAGCTGGATTACTGGTGGGAACACCTCACCAGCATAGCATAGTCCCAATTCTTGAGTTGCTAAATTGGCTACCAATATACTTCCAAGCCTAATACAATACAGCCCCAGGATGTATCAAACAACATGTTGCTAGGACCCAGACTTACAGAAGGGTCCCTTCCTTGTGAGGTTCATGGAGGGTGGCCAGTAACCACCCTTCTCAGGGCCATCTCCCTCTCTATGGAATAAGCTCGCTGAAAGTACAGATGGCCCAACCCTGCCTGAATCTCACCAACAAGTTAAGACCATCTTGACTCAGTGTGCTTTTGACCCTTCACTGTTCTTGGTGCCTTGTTAGGTGTTTTACATTTTTCTTGTCTTTTTGTACCGTGTGTTTTATCTTGTTGTTACCCACCCAGAGTTCTTTAGGACTGGAAATAAATAAAATAAATATGTGAGGGGCTTTTTTCCCCCCCTGTAAAACCATATAATAGCTTTTCCCAATCTCCTGAGCCTTTTCTATGGCATTCAGCACAACTGTGGAATTCCCTGCATAAGAAGGATAACCTAATTTTATCTTAATTTCATTTCAGGCAGGCTGGCCAAAATCTGTCTGTTCCAATGAATCTTAGAGTGGTGGTGGTGGTGGTGGTGGTGATGATGATGATGATGACGACATTAGAGTGATTATAACATGTATTCATTCCACCGTTTGTTTTAAGGCTGGTCATCTCTCATCCTCAATTTATCCATAAGAGATGGAACTGAAGACTGTGAAATAGTCCCTCTCCTTGAAGGACCTTTTTAAAGCCAAACTGTGATTCATAAACAGTGATAGAAATCAAGAACAAAACTTGTTTATAAGGAGATTACTTGTTTCCTGTGATTGCAGAAGTGTGGGCTTTTTTAAAGCATGTTTTATCTTGAAGACAAAATTTATGAGTCGGGATTAGCACTCCCTGCTTACCATGAACAAATATTATTTGAAGAAGAAGAATCTTTGACCCCTCTCTTCCTTCGTATTCTTTATCCCTCTGTGGATTTTGCTCCGCTGCACTTGTTTTGCACATTCCGGAGTGCCCCGACATACACACACACATGATCTCTCTGTGTTGTCTTAGCTCATCTCAGAAACGGAAGGAGAGACACCTACCTCGTTTGTCACTCACAAAGCATTTCTGTTCGCAGCTTAGTTATAGCAATGAAATATGGGAAGACAAAACTCATGGATAAAGCAATAGCAGCAGCAGAGAGCAAACTGTGGTTCAGGCTATGGCAAGAGTTACAACTGAGTCCTTTTGCATGCTTACTCAGAAGTAAGCACCTTAGATAGCAAGTGCTGATTGCTAAGTAAGAGTCCACTAAATTGCACCTCAGTGAATAAAACTGCAGTTCCGACATGCACTTAACAGGGAGCCTGTCCTACTGGGTTTTCCTGTGAGTAGTTACACATTGGATCAGGGTTTCTCAACCAGGGTTCCGTGGCACTGTAGGGTTCTGTGAGAGGTCACTAGGGGCTCCCTGGGAGATCACGATTTATTTAAAAAATTATTTCAAATCCGGGCAACTTCATATTAAAGAGGTAAATTTCATTCTTTATTTTTAGTTTAAGAACACTATTAATACATATATACAGGCCTACCAATGAAATGAATATAATAGTTTTGTAACTTCTGGGGGTGTTGACGACCGACAGGAAGCTCTGGCGTGGGCTGGTCCATGAAGTCACGAAGAGTCGGAAGCGACTAAACGAATAAACAACAACAACCACAAAACTTCTGGCCTATATTGGAGCCTGAATGTGCAGGGATTCCCCAAGGCCTGAAAAATATTTCAAGGGTTCCTCCAGAGTCAAAAAGTTGAGAAAGGCTGCCTTGGACCATAGGGCATTACAGTTCACCCTGAACTCAGCAGAATGCAGTCTCGCATACCTCCACTTAAAATCAAGCTGTACAATTTAAGGCTTTGATTTATTTTTATTTCTCAAGTTAAGCAATCTTTGGCACCAGAGTCCTTCAAAATAGCTTACAAAATAAAAGCAGATCCAATCCAATAGCTGCACAATAAAGCAAAAGCTATTTTTAAAAGACAGAAAAAGTGTGAATTCCCTCCTTGACAATTAAAATATAACAGTAAGGAAGGATACTGGTGATCCATTAAAAGAGAGGGAGAGACCCAATGGAACAAACAGCCCATTGGATGGCCTATAGTGAGCAGACCACATAGGATTTTTCACAATATGATGGCCGCTAGTAAAGAGGCCCTGTTTCATCATTGCCAACTGTATCTGCAAGGGTGGTGTGTCACAGAGAAAGATCCCAACATGTGAAATAGGCTTACCAAGGATGAAGACAGATCTTCAAACACCGTTAAATGTAATACTATCCATTACTTTGAAACCCACAGAGTGCAGCACCACAAAGTAATGGATGGAATTTTCAATTGGGAGCCACTCAGCAGCCAGCGTAGACCAAGTGAACACCCAATCCAACCAGGCGTCTTGATTCTGTACCAGTAATGTCCACTTATTTTTCCAGGGCACTTACATGGTGGAGTCCAACCTGAAGGTCACCAAGGCATGGGCAACAGGGACAGAATAATCCACTTTGCCTGCAACTCTTAAATTGATTTGTGAAACAATGTAATCAAAGCAAAATGTAAAAATCATATTTATGGGTTTGTACGGACTTCTCTGGAGTAAATGTTAGCCTTTTCCCATAATGGTTGCTTTTGTTGTTAGGCTGATTCTGGATTAAGAATGTGTTCACACAATGCACCAAACCACAAATTGCCAACCAAAGTTTAACCCTAGCATGTGCCCAGCCCAAGTGATTAGTCTATTGTGGTGCAAATCCAGACAATTTATTGAGCAAACTATGTTTAACTTAACCATGAGTTGGCATGTTATCTGAGCATAGCTATATGTATTTTCTATTATTATTCTGCACTCAAATGTTGAAATCTTATAGCTGAAACCTTGAAGGTGTGTTTTCTCCAAATCCTTGAAGATTTGCAATTAAATTCTTTAATATAGAATAGTATAAGCTTTATTACAATCTTAGACTAGCATATAATGCAGTCATATGCATTTACTGCAAATCCATCAAAGTCAACAAGGCTTGCTTTTGAACAACACAGCTAAGCGTGCACTCATTAGGCAACTGATGTTATTTTCTTTTAAAGAGGGTAGCTTAATGGCTGCCCCCTGGCAGCTTCTATTTCACCTTTGTTGTCTTTAGATGCCTTTTGCTTCAAATGACATTTTAATATGTTGACCAGATTTTAAACTTGGCACAGATGCCAGAGATGCCAGATTCTTCTTGCATGTGTCAATAACTTGGATCACTGCAAGAAATGTTTGTTTTTGTTTTTCTTCCCCAGAAGCAATAATTCAGTAAGATTCTTCCTTGTATTATTTATGACAGTGTTGCCTTACCTCTTTGGCTCATCGAAGAGAGTAATAGCACAATCCTAGTTATGTTTATTCTGTCAGCAGTAAACACATTTGCAAACATTGTTTCACACTGCAGTATTCCTCCATAGGCAGAATGGAAGTCCTACTGAATATAATCGGACTTGTTTCTGAATTACGTTTCATTTACAAAATGTGAAAGCTTGCACTCTTGGAAACATTACCCCAAATTACAGCTGCAGTCCAAGATGTGCATATTAAGTGTAAGTCCCATTATCCTAAATGGACCTTAATGTTGAGTAATTCCACATATTATTTTCCATTAAGATTTTAAGTGAACTCTAGACTTTTTTTTTTTAATGAGAGATTAGGGTATCTGCTGGAGCACCAGGTTAATTGATTTGCTCTGCATAATTGTTTTTCTTGTTCTTTGATGGAGTTTGTCCAGCATATTCCACCCTGGCAGTTTAAATATGTAGGATTGCTTGCAGAATTAATCATGAAGGTGCCACAACTCTCTTTTTGTTTCATTTGCCAGCTGAATAGGGTTCAGTGTAAACGGATGAACTGGTGTAGATTGCAGTCCTGTTCCATACATTTAACAAGGACATTTCAGTGGGTTTAGGAAATTTTGTGCTGAATTTTTTAACCAGATTGTTGGATCCTTTGAATAGAAATAGTACAAAAGTTGGATTGTATTTTATTTATGTATTGGACTTATCCCCCTCCCCCCCCTTCTCTGGGGAGCTCAAGGCAGCCTGCATGAGTTAATTCTAATTAATTAATTGATTCTATTAATTTTATCTCCACAACAACCAGGTGAGGTAGGTTGACTGAGAAAAAATAATTGATCTAAAGTCTTCCACTGAACTCCACGTAGAAAATGTTCGTATCCAACATTTTAACTATTACATTCTAAATCTATCAATCTTCCGGGCTGTGACCATGAATTCCCTTCTCTCTCTCTCTCTCTCTCGTTGTTTTTCAGATTTTTTTTTTTTGAGCAAAGCCTTCTTAGATTACATCGAAAAAATGTTTGGAGTCACGTTTCTTCAGCGGGAATTGCTTCCAATAAACACGCTCAGGGTTGAGGTCTGCATTACAAACTGAAGTAAATGCACGTTTTCCAACTACCCTTAAACCTGATCTCCTAAAGCAGGACCAATTTCTTTTATTTCTGTAGAATATCTCGGCAGGCCGACCGACGCTACGCGGACAGTCCCCTCGCTGCGAGGACGAACGTCCAGCGGGCCTGCCCCGCCGAAGCAAACAACCCCCCGCATTCCCTCCACACCGGCGTTCAGGGTACGTGTGAGAGCGCGCGCGAGCCCTCAAGATAGAAACAATCCGGGGGAAACTACATTTCCCGTGGCCCCACGCGTGCTGCCTTTCCCCCATTGGTGCAGAAGGTCGGAGGGGCGATGCCTAACTATAGAAAGAACTCCGCCTACTCCGAAGTGATTGGCTGCGGGGCGGGTGCCGACGCTTGCACGGAATGATCTGAGCGCCTCCCCGCCGCTTCCCGACAGTATGAAAGAAGCGGCGGGGGGACGAGGGGTGCTCGATGGTTCCCCCGCTAGGATGCCTCTTTAGCAGGCGCGTCCCGAGAAGAGTTTGACTCCGGCCCGCAGAAAGCCGCCCGAGCGTTCTAGAATCCCGATGCACCTGGACGTTCTAGAACGCTGCAACTTTCGGACGTTCTCTCGGCCGGTGACGCTTGACATCCCTCCGGAGGATCTTCCTATTCCTACCGCGGCTAATTACGCCGAAGCAGCTCTCCAGTTTTGGGACGGGACGGGAGGCGGCGATCCACCCGCTCGTTTTCTCTCTCGTGCCTGCCCGGCCGCGTGAAACGACATCATGATCGTCGCCGACGCCGAGAGTTGCGACCCCGCCGGAGTCGAAGGCTATTTGCCCTGCGAGGGCTGCGAAACTTTGAGGCGTAAGAAGGTAAAGTGAGAGAAGGAAGGTGCGCGGCGTCTACTGATCTCGGCGCGGCCGCTTTGCTTTTGACGCCTCTGGCTGCAGTCTGGGTCCCACTCCGCCGTTCTTTGCCATTTTCGGGGGAATGGGAGAGGGCGGGGGCGTGCGCTCCAGTTGCTGCTGCGCCTGCTGCAGAATTGCGTAAAGGGGTGGTAGCTCCGATGTCCTTTCGAAGAACATGTATTAGAATGTAGTTGCATCAGCCGGAGGAAGGGGAGTATGAAAAACAAGCGGGGTGGAGAAGGGGGTGGCTTGCGGGAAAGACTGGGAATACGAACAGGCGGGCGCTGCAGTGATCCAGCGCGATAGGCGCGGACCCCAGCGGCGAGAGGGGAGCTCTTCCCTTCTTTTCTCAGGATGGCCAAAAATAAAAACCGCGGGCCGTTGGCTTGCAAAGGCTTCGCCGGCCGCCCGGATCTCCTGGCGATGAGGACCCCCGCGCCTATCTCCCCGAACGAGTATTGGGGCTCCTTAAATTTCACTTTCTTCTGGACTGGAATCTTCCTTCGTCCACTTCTACGCCAGAAACCCCGCGTCTCTTACCCGTCTTCCCGATGAAGTGAAGCGCGCTGGGTTTCGCCCTCTCATCCCCAATAAAAGTCGGGTCTGTGCCTGCGGAAGGCTGGATCTGGGTCGGTCGTTGTGGGGTGATCATAGACCGAGCGGGATAGCGATTCCTTTTAGCGCGTCGCTGCTGAAGGACGCCAGAAGTTCCTCTTTGGTTAGTTTTCAGAGGGCGATCGCTGGCCTTACATGCACGGGCATGTCCGACACGCGGACCGAGGGGTGTGGATGTGCTTTAAATACAGCATTTATAAACACGAGAGAAGACCAGTCCTGGCGAGCTTTTCCTGGAGCCGCGCTGCGCCTCTGCCCTTGGGCGACCAATTCGTTTGGCTCGTGCAGGGCACGCTCCCCAAAATGGCTTTGTTCACACGAGTCTCTGCATTAGTACTCACTCGGTGCTGAGCCTAGTTAGTTTTCACTTTGTTAGTTTTTCATTGCTTAATGCAGTGCTTCCCCGACCTGGGTAAATTACCCCAAATTGGGTAAAAGTGGTTTTCCTTTGGGTAAGCACCCATGAACCCATTAAGCTGACTTCGAGTCTTTTACCTACATTGGGTTAAAAGGACTTTCTGATCAGTTGTTTAGGGTAAGGAAGGAAAAAGTTTGGGAACCACTGGCTTAATGTGTTGTGTGAACCTAGGCCCTGTGATGGTTTACAGTTTGATATTATTGTGGAAACCTAGATAATGGGTGAATTCAGCAAGTAGGTTAGGTTGTGTGTGTAAAGAGAGTTCCTATGGCTTGTCCTTGAGGGCATCACCTGGGTATTTATTTAAACTGCTGCATAAGCTAAGTTTCTGAGTGAAGCTTCCAAACACGGATGCAACCAGATAATTTAATTGAGGTCTTTGATTTAATACTTTTAAAGGAAGCCCCCCCACACACACTTGTCCATTCAATTATGAAGTACGCAACTACTGTGAGAATGTTGGGTATTTTGTTCTGAAAAAGTATTTTTATCCTTACGTTTTATATTTTATGGTAGAATTAGGATGAGCTGTTAAATAAGTATCATTATCTATCAGTGATCATAGCCTTGTCCATCCAAACAGCCTTGCTTGAAATGAAGAAATAATAAAAGCTGGTCTGACCCACTGTTGGGCATGTTATCTTTATAATGTTCCATTCCTCCCCTCTCCCCACCAGCGTTTGGCACCAAAGTCCAGACCTAACTGTGGCTGTTCTCTCAGCAAGCTTGACAAAGGGAATTAAAGAGTAGCAGGCAGGTGTCTTCCCCACCCCACTCCCCAATTTCAGTGTATGCTTATGAGCTGGTAGTAACGGTAATAGTAAAGAGGGAAATGTTCAGCATTTTTCATACCAGTTGCAAAGGGGTTCCCCATGGCCTGGCTTCCGTTCCCCTCCTGTAAGAGTTGAGAAGTGCCTTGGTGCATCTTAAAGCCGTGGTTGGTTCTTCTTTGGCATCTTGTGCAACTGAGAGACACACCCCTACGGATTGCGGCTTTGCCCGTTAGGGCTCCCCAAGGCATTCTCCACCCCCATCTTTCAGACTCCAAAGGGATGAAGAGGCTTTTGGGGAGCCCTCCCCATTGTTACACAGCTGTGGGCACAGACTGGGGGCCTTAATTTCTCATCTTCCCCCCCCAACATTGCTCTATATTTATGTAAAATGGACAGCCTGTTTTTCCTCCAGTAGCTTCAGACAGTGTCCAGTTTTTTATGACAGCAGCAATCAGGAGAGGTAGACTGTGTTTGAAGAAAACATGAATAACCCAAACTTATTAACTGAGTTCCAGGAACTTACCATTTTGGTCCAGCACTTTTAACAAATGCACAAAACTGACTTCTCTTGGTTGAATTGAATATGTAGTTATTTTTGTTGCCCCTCTTTGCCCTCCAAGGTGGGAAGATCATAGGAATAGCCTTAACCCCTCCCCCCAAACAACTTTGGCTATTTTCATTTACTGATTAATTTCATTTCTCTCCTATCTTTTCCTGTCTAGCTCTACAGAGCTTTGAAGGGGGCTTACAAGGAAGCACATATAGAACATGGGTTCACACAACACAATTAGCCTGGTTTTTTAAGCCATTTTCTGGTTTTTCTGTTCATAGAAACATAAACCAACTAGATGTCCTGTGTTGCACAATACACTAACACATGTAAGACAACCAACCAAGGTTATCACTAATGAAGCTTCAGATGTTGTGTGCACACAGTTGCTGGTTGATGAGTGATCTGGCTAAGCATGCTATGTGAACCCAGACAACAAATAACAAGGGTTAAAATCACATACACTGCCTCATCATTTTTTTTCTTCCAGAAGTTACGTCAGGACAAAAGCAGTTGTGTCACCAGGCCTGGGGGTCAGGAGATGTGGCTGAGCCTGTACATTGGTTATGCTGATTTGTGATGGATGAGTGTTTTTACCCCAGCTGCTATTTCTGTCTGTGTTGTTTTTCTGATTTTTTCTCTGTGTATTTTTAAAATGTTTTTATATTTTCTTTTAATATTGTTAACTGCCCAGGGTCATGATTTTGATATGGGAAGCCATATAAATAGAATAAACAAACAAATAAATAAATGACATGGTTGGTATCAGGCATGCCATGATATCTTTGCACAAAGGGTGCAAATTAAGTAATTTGCATAGCTTGTGTAAGGGTGTTATAATGCATGTAAGGTCACTCACCAAAGGGGACACCGGTGAGGAATGTTGGGATTGTGACTCCGCATAATCTGGGGACAGAGTTTGAAAAGGAAATCATATTGTGGCGGTGTTCACTCAACTGCCAAATGGTTGTGGTTGGTTGGATATGGACTCTGGTGTTATATGATCATGATTTAGGGCTTAACTTTTAGGTGAGTCCAGGCAATTGTGATTTAGTCCACCAGATCATGACTTTGTGTGTTGTGCAAAGTTTGTAGGTTTTTTTCTGTGTGATGTGCGTTTTGGCTTGTGGGATTACATGTATGCAGGAGCAATGCAAAACATGGAGATTTGATGCACATGCAAGGTAGACGGAATGAGCTCATGCACGCACATACACAAATACACACACACATTGCTTTTTGCCCTGAGGAGGTAAGATGCAACCTAAGGAAATAACAGAAGAAAGGGAAGGAAGCAGGGTAAGAGTAAACAGGGAAGCAGCCCGTGCTTGTTTGTTTAAGACATGTATTAGCTTGTGCATGCACCAGGCCACAGTAAGACCTTCGGAATTAAGGCTTTGCAAAAAAAAGAAGAAAGATAGGGAATTTGAAGGAAGTAGATTGGCAATATGCCAGTCTTCTGGATGTAGAAAGGGAAGAGTCTTCAGAAGAGCAGGGTAGAGTCCCTTGGGAGAGTGAGTGAGTGATTGATTGAAGAGGTTTGTTTGTCTACCCATCTTACAGCACAACTCTGAGCAGCTCACAACAACAACAAAACCTCAGAAACCATAAAACCATGAAACTTGCTTTAAGCCAACCTTCTTCAACAGGTGAAGAAGGACTGTTCAGGTCATGATGTTCCAATAAGGTTGGGAGGAAAGCTGAGGGATGAACAGCAATGCTGAACAGTGCTGAAAAAAATGACTTGCAATGGGTCCTCACACTTATGACTGTCACAGTGTCCCTCTGGTCACGTGATCACGATTTTGGTGCTTGGCAACTTGTTCACATTTATGACCATCACAGCATCCCTTGGTCATGTGGTCGACATTTTTGGCCTTCCTGGCCAGCTTCTGGCAAGCAAAATCAATGGGGAACTGTGATTTGCTTAATGACCATGTGGTTTACCTAACAACCATGGTGATTCGTTGAGCAACAGCTGCAAAAAAGATCATAAAATTGGGTTGGATTTGCTTAATGACCGCTTCAGTTAGCAACCACAATTCCAGTCCCAATTGTGGTCATTAAGCAAGGGCTACCTATACACTGAATTATAAGCTTATTACAGAGGCTGAGTTTGCATGCACACTTTGGCTAATTGATGGATACACTGTCATGCGAACATACAAGATTTTGGCATAGAATGACACTGAAGAAGATACACCAGTTTCAGGATAATTTGGTGCTATTTATTAGAGTGTCACTTACAAGCTAGGTTCACACATTACATTAAGTCATCACACGATTTGCTTGTGCTTTGGCCTAACAGGTTGTGTGAGACCAACCACTGTGGTTTGTAAACCGTGCTTTATGGCTTACTTTGTGTTATAAACGCAGCAAATTGTTGTTTATTTATTAAATCATAGTCAAACCATGTAGCTGAGAATGAATAAATTATTCAGTTTGCGGTGGCTTTGCCAGATTATTTAGACATCTTTCCATTGAATGGAGAGATTTTTCTTTTCTTTTAAATATATATCTGACTTGAACATTCTTGGCAGTGGCCCTTGCACATCATGAAGGCGACTTTCAAATCCTGGCTGTTGAATCAGGAGTGGAGTTGATTGCATTCTAGTCCGGAAACATTGTAAAAGGAGAGCCATGTTAGTTACTATGTTAGCCAAAAATCAGAAGGAGTCTGTAGCACCTTTTCAGACTAATATATTAAAAGTTGTTAAAATAAGGTGTAACATTATTCAGACTAACATTATTAAAGGGTATAAGCTGCAGCTCACAAAAACTTACGCCTTTTAATAACTCCTGGCAACTGCCTAGACAAGCCTCTGCAGCTTTCTTGCAAAAGATTTCAGAAGTGGTTTGCCATTGCCTTCTTCCTAGGGCTGAGAGAGAGTGACTGGCCCAAGGTCACCCAGCTGGCTTTGTGCCTAAGGCAGGATTAGAACTCATGGTCTCCCGGTTTCTAGCCTGGTGCCTTAACCACTGCACAAAACTGGTTCTCAAATTAATGTGTGTGCCTTCGAGTCAGTGTTGACTCCTGGCGACTGCCTGAACTAGTCCCTGCAGTTTTTCTTGGCAAGATTTCGGAAGTGGTTTGCCATTGCCTCCTTCCTAGGGCTGAGAGAGAGTAACTGGCCCAACGTCACCCAGCTGCCTCTGTGCCTAAGGCAGGACCCGTTTCTAGCCTGATGTCTTCACCACTACACCAAACTGGCTCTACTGTATGCATTTATTAAACATATGTCTGTGCCACTGCAATCAAAAAAACTCTTGGTGGCTTAGACAGAAAAACTACAATATCACACACATTCAGTGCAAAAATAAACACAATCGCACAACAGCAATACAAAGAAGATAGATTAAAAGAGATGGCAAGGTTAACTCAGATCAGAGGAAGGGTCTCAAAACAGTTTGGTCTTCAAGAGCTTTTGAAAGACCAGCAAAGAGGCTTTCTAAAATAGGGGGAAAGAGGATGTTGCCCAAAGCTTGGTGTATGTAAAAAACAAAGAAACCAAATAGGTACGTCCTTGCAACTTTATACGGGAATGCAGTTGTCTGGTTTTGGTTCACTGAGGAAACGGTGCTTACTGTATTTATTCAGAGGAAAAAAATCACTTTGAACAGTAATGGTTACATGGCTTTCGGATTGTATCTAATCAGAAATCTGTATCGAGAGCTCTCAGCTATTTCGGCGAGTGAGCAGTAGAAACAATCACCATCTGCTGTTTTTAAGGATTGTGTTACCTGCTACAGATTTCTGGTAGCTTTTCAAGTGAAGTCCACCAAAGATGATGGGGGGGGGGGTGTGATGATGATGAGGATTGTAATTTATTAAACTTGTATGCTCACAAATGTTTATTAGCTGGACTCAGCACATAAATAGCCTTGTTAGTCATTTATTGACCCAGCCAAGGGATTGGGGCTTGATTGCCCATCTAGGGTGCTTATTGGTTTGAGTGCTTATCTATCTGTCCTGCAAGCCCCAGCTGACTGCAGTAAACACTCTTCACAATTCTAGTTTAGCGAGTTGGTATCTGCACTGCAGGCTGCAAAGAACTTTTGCTCTGACAGAAACATTCCTTTGAAAAGTCCCTGAGACCATATATTTTGAGCTGTAGGACTATGTTTGTGGAGGCCCCTGAGCCTAGTTCTGCATGGGATGGGCAAGGCATGTCTGCATGCAAGCTGATGATATAAAAGAGGCTTTGTTAGATTGCATGCAACAAGCTATTCTTTGCAAAACAAAAACAAAACCCTGATTTCTTAGATCCTTCAATGCAGAAGTCAGTGTTTCAGGAGCACCTTTGGCATGCCTTGTTGTTATCCCCCCCCCCACCTCCCATTCTCCTTGATAATGCTGTTGAAAGCAGCAGTTGGTCCTAAATCTTGGTGTTTATAATGGGTGATGCAGCCATATGGAAGGAAAGTGGTCCCTAGCTTGGTGATCTCCACATCTGCTCCAGATGGGCAAAGCTAGTCTAAAAACATGGACATCTGCAGGAGGGCAGTGTGGGGCCAGTGACCTCATGACCCTAATGATGCCATCATCCAAATGATGTTATCACACACCATGCAAAGGCATAAACCACATTGTTCTAAACCAGGGATATGTAACTTCCCTCACCTCAGGGTCTGCACCAGGATTTGACACTCCAATTTGGGGGAGAGTTTAAGCATCTGCAAAGAATCCATTTGGCCCTTTAAAGCTCCTGAACCCTCCCAGAAGCAAGGATGACAGACCATCTACCGTCCCTGAGTTACGCTTTTTATACACCGCTCTAAACCAAAAGCCAAACAAACCCCAATAGCAAGGTTTATACAATGATTGGTTCACTTATGGTTTGTTGACTTAATTGGGCTGGTTCACACCTAATGCTAAGCTATAAACCATAGTTTATAAATCCCAGTGATTGGGATCTCAGAACATGGGGTGCTAAAAGCCAACAAACCACATTATACTGGATGTGTGAAAATCCAGTCCAAATTGCTCTCCATTTCTCCAGGAATGGAAAAGTCTGGAATCTTTCACCCAGGAGAGTGAGACCCCTCACTTTATCACACTTGCCATCTTTTATCTTTACCATTTATGTTTTATTGGTTTTATTGTAATTTCTTTGATTGTTGTAAACTACCCAGAGTCATTGAGAGTTGGGCAGCATACAAGTTTAATAAATTATTATTATTATTATCATTTTGAGAGCCAGCTATTGGACATACCACGAAACAATCTCACTCTGGATTTTTTTTTTCGGCTTATAAAATAAACGGAATTAAAATGCCAGGTGTTGCAGGAGGATGTTTAAATGTTCAAACTTGAGTCAAATGGGGAAAGCCCAAAGCACACCAGAAACTGAAAATATAAAACATAAAAGCCTTGTTTGTTGTAGAGCAACCTTCCTCTACACCAGTATTTCTCACAACTTTAGAATGTGTGGGCTTCAACTTCCAGAATTCCCCAGCCAGCATGAATTCCCCACCCAGAATTCTGGGAGTTCAAGTCAACACATCTTGAACTTGTCAAGGTTGGGCAACATTGGTTTGGAGTGATATATAACCCTAGGAGTTCCAAAATAAATGGAGAAACAACCTGATTTTGTGTCAGGTAGCTTCCAATGCTCAACGCTGAGTAAACTTGTTAAGAGTAGCAACGGTGAATTCCTAAGCCGGGGTTTTCAGACTTTTTCGGGCTGCAGAACTTATTAGTTAAAATAATAAAAATAATTTCCAGAGCCCCTGATCAAGAGGCAAAGCAATAGAAAACTCAGCTGTGTTCAACCCAACTAAGAGGGTGATTTCTCTATGCTTTGAGTACAACTACCTGATTTGAACTACAAAAAATCCAGTCACTAGATGGTAGCCGTTTTTCTATATCTTTTTGCTAACATCTAGCAGTGGTCTAGATGATTGCAGTCCAGATTTGATGGCTCTAGTTCTGATACAATTAAAACAGATGTGATGGATCTATATGCATTAACATCTGCCATTTTGATGAGCAACATGTTTACATGGTAAGACGTTTCATATCTGGCTTTAGCATTTGTCACCTTCTAGGATTTTCTTTCTTTCTTTCTTTCTTTCTTTCTTTCTTTCTTTCTTTCTTTCTTTCTCCCTTTCTCCCTTTCTCCCTTTCTCCCTCTCCCTCTCCCTCTCCCCCTCTCTCCTTCCTTCCTTCCTTCCTTCCTTCCTTCCTTCCTTCCTTCCTTCCTTCCTTCCTTCCTTCCTTCCTTCCTTCCTTCCTTCCTTCCTTCCTTCCTTCCTTCCTTCCTGAAAAGTAGAAGCCAGAAGTTACAATAAGGAAAATGTAGATCTAGATAGCTGACTCATCATCGTCTGCTTTGCTTGCATCGTCTCCAATAGGTTGGGGAAACCTTGGCCTTCAGAGTTGGCGATGATATAATAACCTTGTTTTGAAGCCTGGCTTGTAATTTGCTTAACCTTTCCTGACTTGCTTATCAGGAATGTGGCTGCCAAGTTCTGACTAAGTACAAGCGGCTTCTCCTGCATCACTCCTCCATCGTCACCGCACCTAGTCAGCATCTTGGCACTTGCATGGTGACTTGGGTACCTGATACCAGCTCTTTAGGGGATGGGAGAGGAGGGAGCCTGATGTTAAATTTGCAAACTGAGATGGGAGATTGCCTGATGGCAGATTAGATCTCACTGAAATAATTCTTCTCTGCTTCTGGATAGATATTATAGCCAGAGGAGGTGGTTGTGATGGTAGATTAGTTTTAATAAGCCTTAATTGTTGCTGTAGATGTATTTTCATAAGCCTTGGGCACCTTGCCACACAACTTCTATAATGAAGGGGGATTAGCTCAGTTGGATTGTGCTACCTTCAAGCAGCATGAGGAGCTAGATGCACACATTGCAGTAAACCATGATGGGTTTAACTATGGTTTATTGACTAAACTTCCACTGCTAAGCCATAAACCTTGGTGTCAATCTCAGTGGGGTTATTTATTTTTGATATAGTATGACCTGTTCACCCAGCCTTTGTATAGATGAAGGCAGAAATGATATTTAATTTTGGAAGACGGTGTTTATGTTATTTTTCTCCTATCAAAAGTGTCTGGGTGAATCTCTCAGTATCCAGAAGGAGAGATGGAGCAAACAATAACTGGTTTGCCAGTTTTTTAACCTGACCTGATATATTAAAGTTACCACCAAACTGCTAATAATGATAAAACGGCTTTGGGAAGATTTTGAACTCTGTTATCCAAGGTACTGAAATATGAGCTGGCTTGCTGACTTGAACATCAATAATTGGGAATCAACTAATTCGGCATTTGCCCATGTTCCCCAATATGGTGCCCTCTAAAAAATTGACTTTCCAGATATGCTGGGATGGGGATGATACGGTTACAGGACCAGTACACCAAGTTGAGGAAGGGTGTCTTGACTTCCCAAGTTGATGTCTCATATGTGATAGTATCTGGTCTGTATAGATCAAGTGCTATATAAGAGGTTAACAACAGGTGTCCCAAGGGTGAAATCCAGCTCAAAGTGGGGTATGATTTGGGTTCATGAGTGATAACTTGATGGCCAAGTAGCCAGTTGGGATGAGCAACTATGGGGGTCACAAGGCATATCTCCAACCCTTTTGTAGACTGGGAGAGAGGGAATAATTCTCACTGGTTGCAGCTGAAATATGTTTAAAAATGCTTATGCACCTGTATTCTCGAGTCCTTGTTCCCATAAAGCTAGTGCAGTGGTAGGGGATCAGAAACCTTGAGGATGGGGTTGAACTGGGATCTCCTTTGATTTGTGCCTTAGGTACTGTAAATCTTGTTTTAGCCTCATACATGATGCAAATCCAAGCCAGGCAACCAGATTCTAGCTTCCAGTGATGTGAAATCAACTCTCAACTAGCAGTAAAACATCACATATAAAACCACATCTTTGTGGTGTGAAGCAATCATATTTAAAACATAGGGGCAGGGGCAGTGGGGAGCGATCTGCTGCCAAGATTGAAATTAAAGGTTGGTGTAGTTGCTTTTAAATCTTGTCCAGGAAAAGAGGAGTTTGCCAGACTCTAAAATAGTGCTGATTAAATGCTCAGGGTTCTAATATTTGCTGCTGTTTGCTAAAATACGCTCTTAACGCTTGTAGTTCAGTCTGTTGAAATGGCCCCTGCAACAGACTTTTTCATCGATTAAAACTAGGTCCATAGTCTGGGAAGTGTCACTTAAACCTACGTCAGGAAATTATTTTCAAAGCTTCCAAGATACAATGTCTCTCAATCAACAGTAGCTTAAGTCACTGGGGCAAGTGGCATTTATGAGATTTCTAAAGGAATATCCTGTCAATTGAATTACCCTGGAATATGACATGCCTAGTTTAATTGTTTCCAATGTTAACTTTTAAGATTTTCTCTGACCACCTCCTCAGATAGCTCGTAGGAAGCAAACTGGGGCTAATCTGGTGGAGTTATATTGGTCACCTCTTCATTTAAAGATACTTACATAGCTTTTTAGGACAACATTGGGAACAAAGAGGAGTGTTTTGCTAAAAAATGATCCAGAGTCAAGATTTTAGTCTTAAAACAGTTCCCACAAACAGCAAACATGCTTTTTGGCATTCAAGAAACTTTAAGCAGGCAACAATATACTTCAGTTAGCAGGATGTTAAGTCAGTTGGGGTGTGAAAACTGTTTTGCACAGTTATGCTCATGCATAACCTATTTAACCATGATTGTTGAATAAGCCAAGTTAGTGAGGCTTTCAAACACACCATAATATAAAAACCACAATATCTGGCTTCACACAACACACTAAGCCAAAACTCAGGAAGCCTCACAGTGGAATAACATGATAGGTGAGCCTGGCCTGCACATAGGCATCCAATATAAGCTCTGTTGATGTCATGCATATTATGATATTGTGCAACTGATGTGATTGGCACAAACTGCATAATATGTGCAATGATGTCATGATGCACATGTCATCACTTCCCCCTTAGATTCCCCTAGGCCTCGGCATGAATGCTGACTTGTATTAAATGTCAAAAAGTTTACATGGTTCTGAATGACATGAAGATTTTTGGTTAATCTCCGAAACAACCATGTTGAGTTTAAGAAATGTATAATGACCTGGTTCACTCATAACCCTAACCAGTAATGCAGTTGACTTTTGGCTCAACAGCATCTGTAAACTCACCATTACAGCTTCATGTTATGCAAGAACTAGACCACTGCAACCTGATCAACAAACCGTGATTTCAAAAGTCCTAGCTTAATTAATGTAGTTTAATTTACTTGTGCAACAGTCCAGTGCCTGATCCTCCATTTGTAGAATACAAAATCGTACTTACAGCAGTATCTAGCTTTAAGCAAAACATGCTAGCTCTTTAAGTACAACAGAGCAATTCCTTATTGGTAGAGGCTGCTTATTTAAAGCAGAAGTGTTTGGTGAGTGTGGCATTACATTCATATAATATGCAATGTAATGTAATGTGATACAATGTAAACCACCAGTTTAATGATCTCTCCATTTTAACACTGATTTTTAAAATATAGTTCTACTTTGGCATAGCACCTGGTGACAGAAGAATACTCTTGAACTAGCAATTTGGCAACACGTGCCAGGTGCTTGGCTGCTGCCCTGCCTCACTGTATCACGTGTGCGTTGCGCTCGCTCACTCACTCTCGGCTGGCTGGAAAAGATGTCTGCAGAGTCAGCAGTTCTGGAGGCTTTATTTTCCATCAGAGTCACACTTGCTCACTTCAGATATGTGTGTTGCTTCAGCGGGGAGCGGGGCTCTGGGGAAGAAGAAGAGTAGTAAAAGCTGGTCTTCCGGGCAAGAAACTCTTGACTGGGCTTCTGGCTGGTCTCCATTTTTCAGATGAATGTGATCCAAGAGTCAGCATTTCTGTAGATTGTTGACTCAGGGAGCTTTTATCTTCTTAGTGAACCTTGAATGGGTAAAAATGTGGATTGAGATCTTTGCTTCATGGGTTGAGGAGAAAAAGAGTCCTGCCCCATCCCTCAGTATCCAAGAGAGCTTTTCTTACACTCTCTTGGCATTACTTAGGTATGTTATGATATCTTTAAGAGGAGAACAGCTTCACACATTACATATCTGAGTTCCATTTTGAGTTTACACTCAACACAGATCCCACCCAAACAGGGGTGTCTCTGTGAGATTTTGGTTTTCAGATAGACTTGTGCCTTTGAGTACCAGTTTTTTAGGATAGTTTCCAAAGGGGTAGCTATTTTAAATTTCTGGATTTACGTGAAGTATAGTTTTACTTAATCATGATTTCTTGACTAAATCAGGAGCAGGGGTCTGCACAATATTCTAAGTCAGTGTTTCTTAAACTTTTTATCTCTCAGGACTGCTTACCACTTTAAAAAATTATGGAGGACCCCAAAAGAGTTTTTGTTTGTATGGTTATATTTATCAATATAGGTAAAGGTGAATGTTTCCCTTGACATTAAGTCCAGTTGTGTCTGACTCTAGGGGGCGGTGCTCATCTCTGTTTCAAAGCCGAAGAGCCGGCATTTGTCCGTAGACCCTTCCATGGTCATGTGGCCGGCATGACTACACGGAACGCCGTTACCTGCCTGCCAAAGCGGAACCTACTAATCTACTCACATTTGCATGTTTTCAAACTGCTAGGTTGGCAGGAGCTGGGACTAGCAACGGGAGTTCACCCCGTCATGCGGATTCGAACCGCTGACCTTCCGATCGGCAAGCTCAGCAGCTCAGCAGTTTAACCCACAGATCCACCGCGTCCCACACTTTTATCAATATATACTGTAGTAAAAATTAAAATTGATGTATTCACTGCCACTACCGCTTCCCATGATTGTTTGATGGGATTTTAATATTGTATTATTTTTCAACATAGGGTGGCAAATAATTCTGAATTTGAGGGCCCCTGAGAGGGTCTTGGAGGACCCCTAGGGGTCCTAGGACCACGCATTAAAAAACACTGTTCTAAGTGATACACCATAAATTCACAAACTAAGGTGGTTGGTTTGGTTGCACACGACGCACTAAGCCAGTAACTCACAGCGCTGTAAAAGCTTCTGTGACTGTTTACCTTTACCTTTTTATGGTGTTGTAAGATTTTAAAAACAACTATAAGAGAAAAAAAAAACAAAGGATAAAGTTTGCATAGAAAATCACAAGGTTGATTGTATCCCTTGGTAAGCAGCTTGTTTGCTACAGAGCCACATCAAAAGAAGGTTAACAAGCCCTCGAGCTAATCAACTTTACATACCATTGCTGGGTATAATTTTCTTCTTGAAAGATTCACTGTGGTATGAGATGGGAAGCTGTGGTTGCTGAGTGCATAAACACTCATTCTTGAAGAGACAAGCTCAGGGAAGCAGTTCTGTAAGGGAGGATCGGTCTAGCATTTTGGTTAAGACGATGTGAGCCAATTCAAATCTTAGTTCTGTCCCAAGTTTACTTAGGAGGATGGGCTTCCCCATAGGGGACAAAGGAAGGCAAGTGAGAGCACTTACGTTTTTATCTTTTATCAGTTACATTTTCTGTTGTCTGCTCTGGACATAATGCTAACCCACAGTTGAATTGTCTTGTCTTGATTTTAGCGTAAAGATCAAACAACCAACATGGGTAAAGCTAAGACGCTGTGGCAGTCCCAGACATCTGGAGACCAATAGGTTGCCTATCCCTGTCTTAGTCTGTACCAAGGCATTATGGCATGATCAACCTGTAATGGTTTGAAAATCTGGTTTAGCCATTTGCATGTAACCTATAAGGCAGGGTTTCTCAACCAGGGTTCCATGGAACCCTAGGGTTCCGTGAAAGGTCACCAGGGGTTCCTTGGGAGATCACGGTTTATTTAAAAAATTATTTCAAATCCAGGCAACTTCACATGAAAGAGGCCAGTTTCATTCTTTATTTTTAGTTTAAGAACACTGCTAATGCATATATACAGGCCTACCCAAGAAACCAATATAATAATTTTGTAATTTGAGGCCTAGATTTGAGCCTGAATGTACAGGGGTTCCCCAAGGCCTGAAAAATATTTCAAGAGTTACTCCAGGGTCAAAAAGTTGAGAAAGGCTGCTATAAGGGGTGTCTCTGATGGGAAAGTTCTCTTGAACTTCTTGGTTAACCCCATATTATGCACAAAGCAGAATTAACAGTTGTACAGTAAGAGTGGCTGGTTTTTTTAAAAACCTGAACTCAGAATCACATCTCACTTTTATTTCTCTCACAGCCTATCTGTCCATCCCAAACATCATCTAGCTGTATCAATTAAACATTCAGATGACCCTAGCATAGCAATTGCTCAACAACCTGTCACACTTGGCTGGTGTAAAATCTTAATGAAGGTTTTCTTTTTGAGGATTATGAATGTTTGAAACAGAGAAATTAATCATCCCTAACCCAGACAGGCTGTGCTCAGGTGTAAATTTTCACTGACAAATAGAAAGCATGCTCCATTGGCACAGAGGTGTTTCCTTCTGTATTTTTCAATAATAATAATAATAATAATAATAATAGAAAATTCCAGGGCAGTAGCTGATGCCGTAAGAGCCCCATGTTACACAGTGTGGTGAACTGTACCTGTTTCATAAGTTTATCTCACAGCTAAGTATATCTGATGAAGGTGCTGAAATACAAATTGCAGTCCTAAAAGTAACAGAGGGGTCTGTATGCGTGTTGCATTTCTCCCCTTCAGTTGGGTACTGGGGTTATGTAAAACATCTCCAACAGAGGAAGAAGTGAGAGTGTGCTGATATATATATAATTTTTTTTTTTAAAGATCCTGATAGAATTAATTTTGAAGGCTCTCCAGGCTGGGGGGGGCGGGTGCTTAGATTTGCCACTGAATTTCCAGCACGAACAGCCTCGCTCTGCTCCCATGTCTAGGGAAGGACAGTGATGGTTCCTTCTCATCGGTCACTGCCCAGGACCCAATTCAGCTGTGTGAGTAGAAAGTCTCTCTCTTCCTCACAGCTCAGGGGGGAATGAGAGAGAAGCCAGCCGACCTTCTGTGGTGAGGCGTTTGAGTTTCAAAGGGCCTGCAATACCTGGTATACTCTTTTTGTTTTTATATATGGTAACAGCGGCAAGACTTTTATATGCATAAAAATGGGAGGATTCACAAATTCCTACAGTGGAAGAATGGATGATAAAATTAATGGAACTGGCAGAGATGGCAAAACTGGCTACATTGATGAGAGAAAATGATTTGCCTAGCTTTGTTTCTGATTGGAAAGAGGTTTTGGACTTTTTGCTTGTAACTGAAAAAAAATGAAGGTTTCATTTTGGGATTTGATGATTAGGTTGGAATAGTTTATAGAAATAATGTTTGCTACAGTTAAAACTAGAGTAAGAGGTTAACGTGTTTTTTATTGGTATCGGCTGGAGAAGGTTGGAAGTCACTTCTTTTGCTGTATTTCTTTCGAGTTCTTTCTGCACTTTTGAGTTGATCTCTTTTTCTTTTAGTCCTCTTTAATCTTTTTCTATCTTTTTGTATTTTATCTTTATGCTGAAACTTTAATAAAGTTAAAAAAAAACTTGGTATACTATTCTGGATATTGCCCCTACCAGGTTCAGAAGAGGCCCTCTGCAAGCACATTGCTAGAACCTTTGCTCAGACCGTGCCCAATTTTCTTCTTAGAAATGATTGGCTCTGCCACGGTTATACCTAATCTCTCTAGCAAGCCCAAAATCTTAGGCTAGTTCATTCTCCTATGAACTACACCAGTGTTTCTCAACCTTGGGAACTTTAAGAGGTGTGGACTCCAACTCCCAGAATTCTCCAGCCAGCGTGGCTGGCTGGGGAATTCTGGGAGTTGAAGTCCACACCTCTTAAAGTTCCCAAGGTTGAGAAACACTGAACTACACAATACTGTATGGGACAAGAACTCCCTCTAAGCAAGGCAGGAAGAAAATTGCACCAGCCAGAGTTAGCCAACAATCCCTACTGCATTGCCGGAAACGTGGCCTAACTCTGGATTTACGGAGCCCTCTCCTCCTGTTTAGGGGTACCCTACACATCCCACTCAGGCAGAGAAGAATTTGGGAGGCATCTTGAGTAAAATACCCTGGGTAGCTGCTAGCCTGTAGAGCCTAAGATAGAATTGGTGCTGTGTTGAGTTGGTGGAGCAGGGAGGTAGGTGTTTCTAAGAAAGAAACATCTGCTTTCTGTTTACCTAGTCATGGAATTCACCCAGCAATGGCCAGGATCAGCTGTCTTGATAGTCTAATAGCCTGGAGGCTTTGTGTGTGTGTGTGTGTGTGTGTTAATTTGGCACCGTCAGCTCCGTGGAATAAGAAAGAAAAAGTAGGTTAAAGATCTCCAGCTTCTCTGGGGCAGGGGGTGGGGAGGGAAATGCAACGATCGGCTTCTCCCGTTGAGCTCTGAGCTCTGTTGCACAGCACGGCTGTTCCACCCAATGGCAAGGAATCCTGGTCCTTGGCAGGGGGTGGGGGGCACATTGCAGGTCACGTTGGTGCTTGCTATTTGGGGAGCTGGTCCTCGGCCTCACTGCCCGCCGTGCGCCTAGCTGCAACTTAAGCGGGTCCTTCTGCTGGGCTAACCAGTTTTGGGCAGGCGTCTCTGATGCAATTCCTCTGGGTTCTTGCTGAAAGCGGTTCCGCCGGGGGAGGAGGGCTGGGAAAGATTTATCAGCTGAGCCTTCCTAATGTTCGCTCTTGGCTAGGTGTGTGCCTCGCCCTCTCTCTGCCCCCCAGCCCTGCCTTGGGCCATGCGGCTTTGTCTTCCTCCTCCGATCCCACAGTTTGTTTCCATGTTGAGCCACCGGTGCGCATCCTGGCCAGAGCGCAGGGTGGTGAGCTTCCCCTTTGAAGCCTTGAGAGCAACAGGGGTGTGTTCAGGATGGGAGTGTCTTTAACATCCTTTCTTTTATTCCCAGGGCAGAGGGATAAAAATCCCCCAGCAGCTGGGAAGAGGCCCCAGTTCTTTCATCCCAGCGGAAGAGGTAAGGCAGGCCGCAAGGCACGCGTGGCTAGCAAATCTTCCTCTCCCCTCCCCTCCCCTCCCCTCCCCTCTCCTCAATCTGGATGCCAGGATAACCTGTTCTAAGGCACACCTTTTCAATGTTACTTTGCTTGATAATGCAGAGGTTGGGGGTGGGGGATGCATTTGGAAGAAAAGAGGCTTCTCCCTTGCTGAGAAGGAGTGGGCACAGAAGGGACTGCAGGAAAAGAGCTTGGCATGCAATAAGGTCTGCAACAAAATGTTGCAGTTTATCTCTTGGTTGTTCATAGTTCCTGCGAGTCCAGCCATGTCCTTCTCCCAGAGCAGGTTTCTCAATGTTAGCAATTTTAAGGTGTGGACTTCAGCCAGCATGGCTGGCTGGGGAATTCTGGGAGCTGAAGTCCACGCATCTTAAAATGACCAAGGTTGAGAAACGCTGTCCCAGAGACTATGAACCACTCAGAGAATAGGCATACCTTGCATTCTGTGCTCTCACATGTGCCTCATGGAACACATGGCATGTGTAACCATGTTTTGAAGCATGATACAAAGCTAGGTTCACCTAACACCCTAAGCCATGGTTAGTTTACTCAGGGCTTACCGATGCTGAAGGAAGAGATCTGTGTCAGTCTAGGGTAGGCAAAACCAGAAGGAGTTTGGTAGTAGACGAACACCTTTATTAAAAGGCATCAGCTTCCTTGAACTACAGCTCATTTCACCAGATGCAGAGAGAAGTTGAACCAATGTAGGATTTAAACTGGAACGTGGGGGAGGGTGTTCTGCAGATGCAGGTTACATGTGAGACAGATTACAAGCACCTTATCTGTTAACAAGTACCTTATCAATTAACAAGTACCAATCAATTATCTTTTAACCTTCTTGTATTTCTTCTACTTCTATAATGGTTTTAATGACCTTTAATTTGCAAGCTGCCCAGAGTCACTTCCACAGTGGGATGGGCGGTGTATAAATTTAATTAATTAATTAACTGAATACTAAAAACCCAATGTGTTTGTTGAGACCTTCTGGAATAGCCTGAAATCTTTTGATCTGTGTGAGTTCAGCAATCTCCCACTCAGTTGTGCTGTCAAAGCTGATTGAATTGGATAGGCTCCCAAAGCATATAAGCCACTTCATTGAATTTTTCCAAGTTTCTACCCTTCTTCTGAGAAGGAGCTCCCAAGGGCATGCAGGGGTCACCCATTATTTTCACGACCCCTTTAATAGATTGGGCTAAGGGAACGAAAGTCGCCCCGGCCCCCCAGTGTCCTCCACCATCAGGACTGGTGATCACTCCATATCTCTCCAGTCCATTGCTGGGAGCACTGGTTAATAGAGTGCTGTGCGAACCAGACCAGGGCACTCAACATTTGGAATTAGCTGTTCCGTCCAGTTCCCTGCCGGAGGAATCTTGTTTGCGCTCTGTCACCAACATGCTTTGGGGAGTGCCCCGCTTCTGAAGGTATGAATCCAGGCCAGCAAACAGAAGCTCCCTTTTGAAACCGAGGGTGCTTGGCCGAGGCTGTCGTTCATTTCATTCATTTTCCCCCTTCTGTGAACACATGCCAGTGTTGCAATCAAGTTGTTGATTGGGCAGCATTGGGAGGTGTTAATTCGCCAGTAAGCTGGGCATCTCGCAACATAGGATATGAGTGATGTTTACTTATTGCAGCAGCTAAGACCTTGGCTTCCTTATTATTTTTTGGCTTGTGCGATGAGAGAGACAGACAGAGAGAGAGAGGGGCGTGTGATAGCGTTGCCCTGCGGTGTCGTCATCTCTGTATTTATCAAATGACCTTCCCTCCCTGTGTGCACAAACAACTTATCAGAAAGCCAGCCATGGCTGCCTTTCCTGCTGGCTGGCTGGCTAGCAAACTATCCTGTTCCTCCTGACCTGCTTGCTAAAATCCATGGCTCTTTCCCTTTTAGGTTCAGAGGACTTTCTCCTCTGGCAGGACAGCTCATCCAGTGGAAGGGCTCCGCTGTTCTTGAGCCCTGCCATTGATTTTCCCCTCTGCCAGCAGCTGGCCCTCTGGTCAGGGGCCAGCCCCTCTGCCTCCTTTACTGCTGGACTCATGGCTGTCAGCTGTGGAAAGGGGATCCTTGTGTTCCTGGACAGCTTGGCAATGCTAGCTGCAGAGAGCTTTGCCTTTCAAAGACTTCAGTAGGGAGAATTTTGCCATAGTCAGCTGGGGTTTGGGACACCCCTGCCCCCCAATTTTGGCAGTTTTGTTCCCCCTTCCCCACCTGGAAACTGAGCATCCAGTCAGATGGTTAAGCATTCCTGTTGCAGTGGGGAATGGCTGACTTTCTTTGCTTCTTTCCTTCTTAAATGTTGGCTTAGATGGTGCCCTGATAAAAGGGGTGGGTCGACAGCTGATCTCCTGGCTGACTTCTAGGCAACTGGTAGAAGATCAGCAAGGATTTCTGATGCCCACATTGTTTTTCAGGGCAGCAGCAAAGTAGCGTCCCTTGAAATCAAGCAAGCTCTGGGGAGTGGGGTAGCCAGAATTAGCCTTTAATTATCCCTTTTCTGTGCAAATCAGTGCTGACACTTACAAAGAAATTCCTGGGTTTGACATGTTGAGTCTGTGTCCTTTGCACAGGGCTTCGGCTGCGGGATATTGGAGCCTGAGTAAATAAGCAAGAAGGTTGCTCTTGAAGTCTGTCCATCCCTGCCTTTAGAACAGCAGTGGCAAAAACTACCCAGAGGGATGTGCTCCAAAAAGTTGGATTGAATTTTAAATTAATTACACCCCCGTTCCAGTCAGTTCATATGATTACTCCCAGGGTATTTAATGACTACCCCCCTTTTTTTTTTTCCAAGAAACCATGACAGCTCAGTAATGACTTTGAAGGGGCTCTGGGCAGCTGTAGACAGGCCATTCGTGCTTGAAAAGAACTGGATAGAGAGCATTATCTTGTTTTCAAAACAGGAAGGAGGAAGAACAATTTCAGGGGCAGGCTACTCTGGAACTGTTAATCAGCATCCCGATTTTTATAATTAGCTAAGAGGCTACGGAAAGTTAGTGCTGCAGATAAATAAACTTAAGTTTGCAGATCTTTCCATATAAAAACTCTCTCCTGTTTCTCCTCCCCCCCACCCCAATGTTTTGTTTATGCTACTTCAGTTTGGTTACTATTGCTAGATAATTGGGTATAAGGAAAATTGCAAATTATCCAAGGGGAATCCCAGCAGCCTGCTCTGCCTTGTATTCACCCCAAATTGAATATATTTATTGTGAATATATATTTACTTATTGGGCAATCTCTGTTGTACGTATGCTTTGGAGGCTGGTTTAAAGCGACGGCTAGGTTCGCACATGGCACAAAGTTAAAGGGGGTTGCTTGGTTTTGGCTTAGTGAGCTATCTTAACCATTGTAGTTTGTAAACTATGCTTTGTGGCTTAGGCCAATTGCGGCTGATGCAGCAAGCCCTGACTAAGCAAACCATGGCTTGGTAAAATGCGGGGCTCCAGTCAGTGACTATGTTAGCTTGCTGCCGTGTTAATCTAGATCAGTGTTTCTCAACCTTGGCCACTTGAAGATGTGTGGACTTCAATTCCCAGAATTCCCCAGCTGGCTAAACACTGATCTAAATCGATAGTCGACCCTATCAGGAGTGTGAAGATAACTGAGGAAATTGTATGCTTTGTAATTTAAATCACAGAGAATTAAAAACAAGAACTGTACAAACAGTTTCAAATTTGACCCTTGTGGCTTGTCCCCAAGCAGTTGAAAGTTAAAGACTCCTGGTGACAACATGAGCACATTCAGATTCTTTTTTTGGCAGCTGTAAGGAAATGGTTGGCCATGGCCCTTTTATGGGATTTTTGTAATTCCTAGTCCAGCCTAATAGGATTTCAGGGTGGTCTTTCACCCAAGTGCAAACCACATCTAAACTCCTGTTGAGCATTTTGAGGTCCGTAAAATCCTTCCATCACTCATCTAAGGATCTGTGCACCAAGCTGCCATCTTTACCCCATTGTGGGCTTCCTCTGGGTAGATCTTGAAGAAGAGTTTTTCTTTTTTCTTTTCTTTTCTTTTCTTTTCCTTTCTTGCCTTCAAATCAGTGTTAACTCTGGCAACTGCCTGGACAAGTCCGTGCAGTTCTCTTGGCAAGGTTTTTCAGAAGTGGTTTCCCATTGCCTTCTTCCTGGGGCTGAGAGAGAGGGACTGGCCCAAGGTCACCCAGCTGGCTTTGTGTCTAAGGCATGACAAGAAGTCAGTCTCCTGGTTTCTAGCCTGGTGCCTTCACCACTCCACCAAACTGGCTCTCACTCTATCCTACCTTTCCTCCATGAGTTTTGAATTAGCAAAATTCATCCCAAGGGATCTTTCAGCAAGCAAATTATTTTCCTCTCCCACTCCCCCAGCAATAGAGAGATTATGATGATGTTCTACCTTGCAGGATTGTTTTTTACAAGCTTGCCCATTCTCTGTATATGTCGATGCGCTTTGACGGTTTGGAACATGCTCTGCACAGCTGAGTCACTCTGTCCCTCCCCTGCTTCTTGGTCCTCCTCCTTACTATAGATCTTGCAAGAAGGAGTTGAGAGCACCCAGCGACGCCTCTTCGTGGAAGCCTTTGTTTCGACCGGCAGAGTGGATAACATCACCATGGTGATGGGACTGCATCCAGAGTACCTGACAAACTTCTGGAAGACTCAGTACCTCTTGCTGCGGATGGACGGGCCCCTGCCTTATCACAAGCGCCACTATATTGCAATCATGGTGAGTGGGCAAGCAGAACGGGGACCTTGATTCAAAGCACTGGCAGGCAGCAACACTCGGCTCCTTGGGAAGCTGGGCAGGTGATACTCTCAGCAGAACCCCCCTTACTGGGTGGTTATTGTGGATAGAAATTGCTGTCCATGCCACCTTCTGCTCCCACGCAAAAGGTGAGATACAACTACAGTGGCTAAATAAACAAAATTAAATAAGCTAGATGGATAGCAGCCTGATTTTGCATAAAGCATTTTTCCTGTTCTACTGTTTAAATCATCATTATTTTTCCTCCTCCTCCTCCTCCTTTTCATGAGGACTGGAGGCTTTATTTTTAGCGAAAAGCCAGTGACTCAATGGGGAGAGTGCACGTTTGCAAAAGCCTGCCTTTTGTTCCCTAGGATTTCAAATAGAGCTGAAGAAAGACCCACCTTTCAATTCTTGCTGTTAGTGTAGGTAGCAGTAGATTGGGTGGATCAGAAGTCGGTCCTGGTGTAAAGCTGACTCCCGTGCAACTCTCCCTTCTTCTGGAAATTAAACCCTGCCCACAAGGGAATGTGAAAAGCAACAGGGCTGCACCAGCCTCTGACTCCATTCCTGTCATGGTATCTGTGCATGTTTTGAGTCTCCATTAGATCCTCGCAGGTTGCGCTTCGGAGTTCCTTTACAATGTTTTCCTTTTATTTCAGGCGGCTGCCAGGCATCAGTGTTCCTACCTGGTTGGCTTCCATATGGGGGAATTTCTGCAGGTAGGAGGGGACCCAGCATGGCTGCGGGGTTTGCAATATGCCCCCCAGAAACTCAGGAACCTGAATGAAATCAACAAGATCCTAGCCCACCGGCCTTGGCTGATCACCAAGGAGCACATTGAAGTGAGTGCCGGTGTTGGTGGAAAGTGGGTTGGGGCCCCACATCAAACACTCTTGCAGCTATTTTTGCTTCGTGCAGTTGAAAAATAGCAAACATTCCGTTTTCCCATCACTTTCTAAAACCAGTTTGTCAAGCATGCGCAGGAGCTTGGTTCTTTCAGCACAAAGCCATAAACTGTGGTTTACAATCCACAGTGCCTGGATTCATGTGACATACTAAGACAAAACCAAATAAACTGAACTATAGCATTGCACAAAAGGGGAGCCATCTCAATACTCGGTGCGCCTTGAAGTCTGGTTGAAGCAAATCCTTTGGGGAACTTTGTTGGCCCATGTTACCTTTGTAAGATAGCTTTGTTTCTTCCCTAAGGAGACAAACAAATAATGATTTGGGGTTCTGTGTCATTTTGCTTCCGGCAATATCCACTCCCAGCCTTGATAAAACTTTGGCCAAATTTAAGCAGAGGATTTGGGAACAAGACATCCAGTCCAATGGAGCAGAGTCTCCCCTCTCTTCCTGGAGTATCCCTAAGTATTTTTTAAACATTTTACATGTCTAACATAGGAGATTTTTTTTTTCTCCGTGGCCTGAATTGATGCACTACACCAGTGTTTCTCAACCTCAGCAACTTTAAGATCTGTGGACTTCAACTCCCAGAATTCCTCAGCCAGCATGCTGAGCATGGGGAATTCTGGGAGTTGAAGTCCACAGATCTTAAAGTTGCTGAGGTTGAGAAACACTGCACTACACATTAGGGTGACAATGTGCAGATATCATAAGGAGCTCAGCAGGGAAGCTGCTGCTTCATCACCATCTTTGCTTCTCCTCTGTCTTTATCTGCTATATCTGATACATTTTTATGATTGGTCTTGGACTATAATCAAATAAACTGAACTGAAATTGGTATGCGCATGGCAATGAAGCCATAATGTGGTTTGGTTTATTGAGAAGGGTAAATAGGATTAGTAAACAAACCATAGTTTGGATATGGCAGTAAGCCTCACTTTGAAATTATGTTTTGCTGTTAGCTTACTGCTCATAGCTGTAGTTTACTGCAAGCTGCAGATAAGAGACTTTATGATTTCTTGGCCTATTCTTGGCTTGTCTTCATCCCTTGTTCAAGCTTCTCAGCAATCCAGAGAGACGCAAGAGGGGATAAGCTTAAAAAAAAAAGAAACAAACCAGGAATTGGCCAAAGAGCTTGCTTGGCCAGCAGAATCAGGATAATGCAAATATAGCATCTGGAATGGGCCAAAAGGGCTGTATCTGAACTGCAGTTTATTCTGACTTTCAATCATTTTCTCTGGCTATGACCCTCTAAAGTAGGAAGGTTGAAGATGGAAATCTGTCTCTGAAATGGCAGGACCTCAGGCGGTTTCTCCAATTGATGCAGCCTGAGGTCGGGAAGCTGAGGATCCCTGCATAAGGCCTCAAGCGGAGTCTTAGCAGATCACTGTTTATCTCACATTATTTTAATGCTCCTCGATTCACATGGCACGCTAAGGAATGGTTTAACTATGGTTTATTGACAAGATATATTTATTTTGTATTGTTTTAATTGTTTTACGTTTTTATGATTGTACGCCACCCAGAGTCACTTGTTGGGATGGACAGCTATAGAAATCAAATCAATCAATCAGTATTTGCATAGGTTACTGAGTGATGCAACCATGATTTACAAGACTCAGTGACTCAGGTTAGGCTTATGCTGCCTGTCACCAACTTCTGTTTCTAGCTCTAGGGAAGGGCAGTTGTCTTCTCTTTGATTTTTGATATTTTGGTTTTGATTTTGAGAGATCTTTGGGTTTGATTTTTTCAGGCACTGCTAAAAACAGGGGAAAACAGTTGGTCTCTAGCTGAACTCATCCAGGCCTTGGTCCTGCTGACGCACTACCACTCTCTGGCCTCCTTTGTGTTTGGCTGCGGCATCAACCTCGAGACTGACCAGGAAGCAGGGCCCATCTTCCGACCACCTTCTCCACGCAGTTGTGATAGCAGCCCCAGCTCGGAAGATGGGACAAACAGTTCCAATGTAAGCTGACTGTGGGGAGTGGGTCCTTTTTAAAAAAAAATGCATTTAGGGTGTTCTTAAAATTGAAGAAAAACTGGCCCCAGAGTGTGGGGGGAGAACAGAGTGTCTTCCAAAGTGGAGCTGAAGTATGCCATCACAATGCATTCGCCTGGGAAGTTGGACAATACTGCTGATCTTCCACTACTACTTCTCCTCCTCCTTGTCCTTCTACCAGAACAATCACAAGAGAGACACCAGAGGGTCACCACCAGAGGGTAGTGATGGTGTGAGATTAACGACTGGGGAAACCCAGGTTCAACTTCATTTTCAGCCACTGAGCTCAGAATGTTTTGGGGCCAGTCTGTCCCTCTCAGCCCAGCCTACCACCCTTGACTGACAACCTGTCTTTTTTCCACAACAATAATCTACCAAACCAGTAAATAATAAGATGCCGCAAAGGCTTCTGTCTTCTGCTGTCTGTGGGCTGGATTCAGCCATGAGATTTCAGTTCATAAAACTCACGTAGAATCCACCAAGTTATGGCTTAGCACAGCATGTAAACCCCACCTGCCGAGTTGTGTTAGAGGGAGAGTCTTTATCATTAGCACAGCCACAATGAACTCTGAGCGAAGGGCAAGGCAAAAGCAGTTAGTGGAAACTCAGCAGTTTACTAATCTGGTGGTTAGAGAGAAGGGGAATTCTGAAAAATCTTGGCTACTCTTTGCTTAGGCGTTGGGCAAACTTGCAAGAATTTCCTGGTGAAGCACTTCCATGTTTTGTTTGTTTGAGTGGGGAGGTCCAAACAGCATGGCATCAGGTTTAGAGAAGAAGGATGCATTCTTGCAGAGAAGGCAAGAATGTAGATTGTTGGGACCAGTTTGCTTGGTTCCCCCTACTCATCCCTGTCAGGGTTTCACCAGTGGTAGAAGAGTTCAAGGACAGCCTTGTGTGGCTCAGAGTGGCAGGTGGCAGCATTGCAACCGAAACTCACCCCACAACCTGAGTTCGATCCCAGCGGAAGCTTGATTCTCTCTCGGGTAGCCGGCTCAGGTCAACTCAGCCTTCCATCCATCCGAGGTCAGTGAAATGAGTGCCCAGCTTGCTGGGGAAGGTGATGACTGGGGAAGGCAATGGCAAACCACCCTGCTATAATCTGCCAAGAAAACATCATAAAAGCGGCGTCCCTCCAAAGGGTCAGACATGACTCAGTGCTTGCACAGGGGACCTTTCACCTTCACCAGAAGAGTTCAAGAGATGGTAAAGGCAGAGCATAGTATTGCAGCTGTGCCCCAGAATTGTGAAACAAGGCCTGTGGGTCCATCTGCCAGGGATCAGTGCCTGAAATTACCTCCCTGTCCTCACTTTCCTCAGAGCACAGATGCTATGGAGGATGTGGAAGTGCTGATGGAGAGGATGAAACTGCTACAGGAGTGCCAGCTGGAGGAGGAATGCGTCACCCAGGAGGAGATGGAGACCCACTTTGAGATGGAAAAAAGAGAGAGCCTGCTTGTGACTCCCTCAGGTGAGGCAGAGCCAAGCTCCTGAAGAGAGTTGAGACTTCCACCAGTCCAGATCTTTAGTCAAACAACCTGGTGGAGAATGACTTGAAGAGCTGGAGATCTTCTGGTCTCTAAGCTTCATCCAACCCCTCAAAAGCTCAGTCAAGCCTTTTTGGTGGCATCACATCATGGTTTATGTGTGTTTGTTTTGGCTCCTCTCTCCAGTAGATGTTGCTGAACACTCCCTGCCCCCCAACGTCCTGTGCTTTGTGGAGGATCCAGAGTTTGGCTACAAGGATTTCACTAGGAGAGGAGAGCAGACACCTCCCACTTTCCGAGCCCAGGTACCATGAGTCATGCTCTGGATGCATGCTTATCCCTATCCCCAACACCCTGTCAAAAATCCCACAGCATACACTAATCAAAAGGTAGATGATTTGGTTTTGGCTTAAAGACGTTGGCTTTATGAACTGTGGTTCGTGGTTTAATACTAGATGTGAGCCAGATTATAAACCATGGCTTAGCACAATAGTTTGTGCACTGTGGTTTATAGTTTAGCTTTGGGTATGAACCCAGCCATAGTGACTTCCTGGATGGCATTTGCTTGAAGGAGATGTTTGTTTATCTATCTATCTATTTATTTATTTTCTATCCCGCCGCGTTTGTTTTTATAAATAACCCAAGGTGGCAAACATGCCTCATACTCCTTCCTCTTCCTATTTTCCCCACAACCACAACCCTGTGAGGTGGGTTGGGCTGAGAGAGAGGGACTGGCCCAAGGTCACCCAGCCGGCTTTCCTGCCTAAGGTGGGACTAGAACTCTCATACCACGCCTGATTGGCTCTTGGGCTGAGAGAGAGGGACTGGCCCAAGGTCACCCAGCTGGCTTTCAGGCCGAAGGCGGGACTAGAACTCTCATACCACGCCTGATTGGCTCTTGGGCTGAGAGAGAGGGACTGGCCCAAGGGCACCCAGCCAGCTTTCCTGCCTAAGGTGGGACTAGATCTCACCGTCTCCTGGTTTCTAGCCCACTGCCTTAACTACTAGACCAGACTGGCTCTCTACTGTTACCTTTACTGCAAAACTAACCCTGGTTTAGTGCAATTTGTGGATCCAATGTTTATTTCACCTTCTACAGGATTATACATGGGAAGATCATGGCTACTCCCTCATCAACCGCCTGTATCCTGATGTGGGACAACTGCTGGATGAGAAATTCCAGGTGGTCTACAATCTGACCTATAACACCATAGCTATGCACAGTGGGGTAGACACATCCATGCTCCGGAGGGCTATTTGGAATTACGTCCACTGTGTCTTTGGCATTCGGTAGGTTGTTTGAGAGCCTTATTTTTTCGAGCCCTCCTGCAATTCTATTTCTTCCCATTTGCTGGATTTGGGTAAACTATGTCCAGACTTTTCCTTTTGCCTTGCTTTTGACATGAACCAATTACTAATGTCCATCCTTTTTTCTAACTGGCTGATTAATCCTTGGAAAGAAGAAAACCACCAACCAGTGAGGCTGCTTTGCCTGTAGTGGCAAGCCATGGCTCTCTAGGGCAGTGTTTCTCAACCTTGGCAACTTGAAGATGTGTGAACTTCAACTCCCAGAATTCCCTAGCCAGCAGGTGCTGGCTGGGGAATTCTGGGAGTTGAAGTCCACACATCTTCAAGTTGCCAAGGTTGAGAAACATTGGTCTAGGGAGAGGAGTTCGGATCCACAACTTCCCTTCCCTTCTCTTCTCCCCTGCTCTGCACAGCTAGTTACTTTCTGGTTTTAAATCATTACTTGCTGTTCAGCCATCCTGGCTGAGCTGGTGTTTGCCAGTAGCTACAAAGCAGTAGACGGCTTGCTTCAAAGCAGGAAATAACTGAGCAAGCAGAGTGTGCAAGAGATGGATGGAGGCTGTGAGTCCAAAGTCCAGTGTGTAACTCAAAGCCATGGCTTGGCACTGCAAGTGAACAACTGACTGAGCATCCTTGTCCTGTCAAACTAATTGCCTGGGGAAAAACAATTGTGTGTGGTTTGACCAGGTGACACTAGCATGGATGGCCATGCAGGGACCACAGCAATTGGTGTGACTAAATGACCGAGTCATCTAATTTATGGGAGGTAGGAAGTAACACATGCTCAAACAATGTGGGAAAACTTGTCTTCTTATTGCCTATGTGTGAACTGAGGAATTCCCTTACAGCAGGGACTGGGCACCCAGTGGACCTCTTACAGTCTCCTCCTCCATTTTTTTAGTTTCAGAAGGCTCCCAAAATCAGTCCACTAAAATTTAATGAAGAATCACTGATTTTGGACCATGTTTTTCTCCTTAAATTAAACCTTTGGTAGCTTTAATCATCCTGTTTTCCTAGGAAGCCGCATGGACCAAAAAATTGGCCTCATTCATTCCGTTGATGTCTCTGCATCACAGGTTACAGCTCCTTAGAGAGCTAATTTTTGTTTTTTCCTTTCAACTAAAAAAAAAAAGCCCACCTTAGCTACCAACAAAAAAACATAAAACAAAAGAAAAAACAAGCAAACTTTTGTGTTAAAGGGAGAGTTGGGGAGACTTGCCTTAAAGAAAGAAAGAGGAATGATGCAATTGTTGGCTTGCTGGAATTCAAGACACAATTTCTCCTAGCACATTCTCTTGGTCACCTGCTCTGCATGGAGAAGCTCCCAATTCAGGCTCTGGCACTACAGAATTAAAAATAGCTTGTAGTTGGGCTTGGCAAGACCTTCTTTATCCAAGATGTTAGAGCTGGCACGGGCAACCTGCAGCCCTAGGGCTCTTGAACTGGATTCCTGAATTACTTTCAGAAGTCCTCTGCAAGCAATTTCTCCGTACTCCCTGAACAAGAAGATAAGATGAGAAGATGGTTCAGAAAATGCCAGAGAGAAAAACAGAGGTGTAAATACAGAAAATAAGTGGTACCGTTGCTTGCTTACATTTTGCCTTGTGTTCATGCACTGCTCCCAATTGACCATATCCAAGGAAGACAGTACTCAACAAAAAATGATTCCTGATTGCTGATTTAGAATTCTGCTGCCCACCCAGCCTTTCCTAACATGGTGTCTTGCAGAAGACAAAAGGCTGGATTCCCATGCATCTCAGCCAGTGATCAGGCAGATTGGGTGTTATAGCCCAACATACCTAAAAGGTGTCTGGGATGTGGAAGGTTGATCATCTGGGCTGGCAGATCAATTGTGAAGCCCATGTGTCATCTCTTTGCAGGTATGATGACTATGATTACAGGGAAGTGAACCAGCTTTTGGAGCGTAGCCTGAAAATCTACATCAAAACCGTAGCCTGCTACCCAGAAAAAACCACTAAAAGAATGTACACTCATTTCTGGAGACACTTCAAACATTCGGAAAAGGTAAAGCAAGTTGCACTGAGCTAGGGGTTGTTTTTTATTTATTTATTTATCAAATGTGTCACCGCCCATCTCCTCCAAACGGAGGGACTCTGGGCGGTTTACAGCATAAAATAACTATACAATAAAATTCCAATATAAAATATAGACTGAAACAATTTTAAAAACTACCAAATATAATGAAATCCCAATGGCTATGGTCTCATTCAGTCCTTGCATAGGAGGGGCACTTCAAGGCACTAGCCAACCCCAAGTATGATTATTCTCCTCCCTGCCCCAAGCCCAATGGCAGAGCCAGGTCTTCAGTTCCATCCGGGAGGCTAGGAGCGATGGGGCTAATCTCACCTCCAGGGGCAAGATGTTCCAAAGGGCGGGCGCCACTGCAGAGAAGGCCCGCCTCCTGGACCCTGCCAGATGGAATTCTCTTGCAGACGGGGTCCGCAGCATGCCCTCTCTGCGTGACCAGGTGGGATGGGCTGATGAAGCGGGGAAGAGGCAGTCCCTCAGGTAACCCTGTCCCATGCCATGTAGGGCTTTAAAGGTGATAACCAACACCTTGAATTGGATCCGGAAGCAAACTAGTATCCAGTGCAGCTTGCGAAGCAAAGGTGTTATATGCGCCCTTCTAGGGGCACCAAAAATAGCCCGCGTGGCCACATTCTGGACCAGCTGAAGCTTCTGGATACTCTTCAAGGGTAGCCCCATGTAGAGCACATTGCAATAGTCTATATGGGAGATAACAAGGGCATGAGTGACTGTCAGAAGGGCCTCCTGATCCAGGAAAGGGCACAACTGGTGCACAACACGCAGCTGTGTAAAGGCCCTTCTGGCCATGGCTGTCACCTGCTCTTTGAGCAGGAGCCATGAGTCCACGAGGACCCCCAAGTTACGCACCAGGTCTGTCTGGGGCAGTGCAACCCCATCCAGAACCAAAGATGACAAAGTCCCGGGTACGGCAGAGCCCTTAACCCGCAGCCACTCCATCTTACCAGGGTTCAGCTGAAGCCTGTTGTTCCCCATCCAGACCCCCACAGCCCCCAGACACTCAGAGAGGGTGGTCACAGCATCACTTACTTTACCCGGGATGGAGATGTACAATTGAGTATCATCAGCATACTGATGATACCTCATCCCATGGTGACGGATGATCTCACCCAGCGGTTTCATGTAGATGTTAAATAGGAGAGGAGAGAGAGCTGAACCCTGCGGCACCCCACAAAGGAGGGGCTGTGGGGCCGATCTCCCCTCCCCTATTAACGCTGATTGGGACCGGCCCTGGAGGAAGGAGGTGAACCAGCATAAGACTACGCCGCCCACCCCCAACTCCCTGAGCCACCCCAAAAGGTTACCATGGTCAATGGTATCGAAAGCCGCTGAGAGGTCAAGAAGAGCAAGGATGGATGCACTACCCACATCCCGCTCCCGCCAGAGATCATCCATAAGTGCAACCAATGCCGTTTCTGTCCCATATCCGGGCCTGAAACCTGACTGAAAGGGGTCTAGATAACCCGTTTCCTCCAGAACCTTCTGGAGCTGTAATGCCACCACTTTCTCAACCACCTTCCCCAAAAAGGGGAGGTGGGAGACTGGGCAAAAATTGTCCAGAACATTATCCAGTTGCTCTTGTTGCTTCCACACTTGAATCGCTGATTGACCCACGTTGGGTCTGCATGTCACGTTAAATGAGAATATGTTTTCTTTGGTTCTGGGTTAGCCTGTTAGATGAACTCAGCCACTGCAGTGCATAAACCCCGATGTATGGTTTAGCAGAGTGTTTTTCAAACTTGGCAACTTTAAGATGTGTGGACTTCAACTGGCTGGGGAATTCTGGGAGTTCAGGTCCACACATCTTAAAGTTGCCAAGTCTGAAAAACATTGGTTTAGCAAGTTCTATGGATCCTGCCTGTGGTGGATTCAACAAGCAACCTGAGGCTTAGTCAGTTGTTGGAAAGCAGCCACTAAGAAATAGGAAGCTTGGGAGCTTGATGGCTGAGACGGAGACCTCGTTCCCTTTGGCCTCTGTCTGGTATGTTAGTATTACACCCTTTCCTCAGAGCTATATTAAAGACCATACATTAACGATACCATGTTGGCTCTTGGCAAGAGTTCTTATTTATGGATAGCAAAGGATGGCACAGAACTGGCCCTGTTTTGGACAAGGAAGAGAAAAGGGGAAGGAAGATTGGACCAGGGGTGTGTGTCTATATTTAGTGGCATTCTTCCTACCTAGCAACAACAGTACAGTACTCTGGATTTCTGCTGGGCTTTGAGCAAAAGATGTCAGTCTCCCAGAAGGGCATGATTTTCTGCTTTTTTAGGGCAGGAAGCACGTAACAATTGAAGTATAAGCCTAACGTATGTGGATAATGTGGCAGAAGAGAACAAAACAAACAAAAAAGACAGGCTTTAAACTCCATCTGCAAACCCAGGAAAATAAGCATCTGGGCCTCGCCCATTAAATTGCATCATCAGCCCAGCCCAGTATGATGTTTGAGCTCCTCCCAAGCATTAAGTGCAATCCTCAACCGCCAAGATGTTGCTTCCCCATACCTTAGAGTCATGCTGAGATTTAGAAATGGAGCTGCAAAGCACTCAGCTGTGATCCCTAAAAGAAAATAAAACAAGAACCAAACAAGTCATGCTAGGTAAAGTGTTAGTAGTGGATCCCTCTGAGATCTGAGCACTGTTCTGGGATGCCGGGTTTTGGTGCCAGGCCTTGATCAGTCTCTGGTTGTTGCAGATCTCCCACAGCTTTCCCTCATGCCTCTCCTTGTCTTTCAGGTGCATGTCAATCTGCTTCTTTTGGAGGCCCGCATGCAGGCGGCCCTTTTATACGCTCTGCGTGCCATCACCCGCTACATGACCTGACTGGACTTGACTCCCTCTCTTCTCGTGCGAGGCAGCCTTGCTCCTGGACAAGGGAGCTTTCTTCCAAAGACTTGTTTCTGGAATGTCTTGTGAAAAAATCGAGTTACCTCACCTTCTACCTGTGGCTATTTTTGGAAGCATTTGTGTGGGGATGGTCTTTCGAGTAACTCTGCCAAAAGTGACGCTGTGAGGCAGAGGTGGGTTCAGAGTGAACTGTTCCCTCAGTGTGTGAAGGAAGCCAACTTCTGTTTCGTCATCACCTGGGGAGCCATCTGTGGTTTTTTGGTTTTGCCAATGGTGGCCCAAGGCTTCAAAGTTTGATGCTGAGGTGGCCAGCTACTGTTGGAAAATTTGGGAAGGTCCTTGGGTCCCATGCTGATGTCTCTCGATGATCGGCTTGGCGTGCACCAAAGTTGGTGGTAGCAGCGTTTTGATGAATCGTGCAATTAATCTCCACTGTCCTGTCTACACCTTTTGCAGTGAAGGTGGTCCTGAACCAGCTGAGGCAAAGACCACCAAAGAGATCCCTCTGTTGTGGACATGGCATTGCTCTTTCTCTTTGTTCTCAACTTGCTGCAGAACTTTGAATGTAGGACTTTGAACATTTCAAGCGGGTAACCCCTGAAGCTCTCTGAAGAGTAGGGAGTGGAGAGGTGCCCTAGGTGTGTGGTGATGGCAACGGATGTGCTGAATTTAATACAAGTTGGTCACTAGTGTAACTGGTGATTACACTACATTTCTTTTTTCTGAGCTTTGGATCCCGAGATCACTGTGCTTCAGATGTTCTCCTTGGGAATGTGGAAATCTCTCAGCCACAGAGTGGGTGGTGACTTGCAGATGAGGTCAAACTAGGAAAAAAATGTGGGTTCATTGTTAGGTTGGCTGGAATATTCTCTCCTCCTATTGTTCCCACCCTCAACAAGAATGGAAACTATCTTAACGTGGGATTCATTTCCCAGATCAAAAAAACTAGCTTAAAGTATACGAATCTCTGTTCCCAATACCCCAAGGACATCTGCTTCTCTCGTCTTTTTTCCCTGTCCCTTTTCAAGAAGATATTTTCCTCATGTAAAGCTGTGTTGTTTGGCTGATCGATGGATCCCATTATCTGCTCTTGCTCAAGTGTTGAGCTTTGGACATTGTGAAACCCTTATCTTCTTTACAGTCTGCTCCCTGCTATTCTGAAAGCTCCCATGGTTGGCTTTAGAAATGGGAATGTCTCCCCCCCATCTGTGAAGCCCATCTCCTTTTTGAAGAGATAGTAATGGCATAGCCCAGATGACTTAGAAATGTGGGGGCTGGGAGAGATGTTGCTGAAAGATCTTCACCTGCTCGGTTCAAGCAATGAAATGAGACACTAGACTTGAGAGGTGGTCTGTATCATTTCAGATTATAGGTGCCAGAAATGCAGTTTAAGCTTTTTTTCCTATTTTTTTTTAAACCTACCCTCTGTAATAAAATAATTTAGCATGAAAGAAGCTTGGTTTAGTTTCTTTCTCCCGTGTGCTAGTATTTTATTTGCAGGGAATTTTAGACCTTGTTCATACAGCAAGCCAGCCCAAGTCACCATTGCCTTGAGCAGTCAACTCATCCCCCTAAGCTAGCAGTATACAATCACGGAGGACAGGGTCAGCTGGTGAGTGGCCATGTTTTCTGTCTCCTAACTACCACTGACATTTGCTGTTTAAAAATGTACAGTGGCCCAATTGGGCTCAATACTTCCCCAATTAGAGTAGAGTGAGCTTTATTTGTCCTCAGCCCTTTCTCCCTTGCCCTGCCCTGTTTGGCTGGAGGAGGGAGAAGCAATAAAAAGAACAGAGATGCCTAGAGAAGCTGTTTTTGTCTGAGGCCCTAGACCTTTGTCTGCTTTGGCAGCCAGTTGGGAGATTGACCTTGCATCAACCCACTGGTGCTCACAGTACATAGCTTTGTGCTGGTCAGCCTGATCATGTGGACTCTCCACTGATCTGCTAACTCTCTACAGTATATCTTGTTGATTGGATTCTGCTGACCCCTTTCTTGTATGTGGGAGGAACAGGGCCTTAATGTTGGAATGGTCAGATGCAAAAATATGACCCCTCAACAGCAGTACAGCAGATCATGGCAGGTGTAGATGATGCAGGGGTTTCTGTTATGGCCAAATGGACCTTCTAAACTTCATGGCCAATGATATTCATCAGGGTATTGACAAATAGAGAATAGGGTGGGGAGGATTTAAACTATGGGTCTCTTTGTTCCCTCCTGTACCTCTACCCTTGCTTCAGGCAATATTATAAAGGGTCCATAGTTTGATTTAACTCATTTCTCTGGGCAAATCTATCAGTCCTGCTAAAAAAAGAGTTGCTCACTTAGCTGAAAGAAAACCCAATTTGAGCTTGTTACTTCTGTCAAGCAATCTGTCCTTCCCACTGTTGCTCACTGTTTCTACTTACATGTTCATCATTTCAAATGTTAGCATCTAGGGATGGGAGTTTAAAATATTTTTATCCTAACTCCCATGGACCTGGCATTTAACTATGCTGGCAGGAGCTGGTAGGAGTTGAACAGCTGGAAGACTACAAGTTGCCCCAAACACCCGTTAGATTATGGCCCTTGGCTTTTTTTTATTCTTTCCCCCCCAGTATTACATTTCAGTTTGTTCCCATGTGAGAACTTCTACTAAGTCCTGGAATACTTCAGCTATGCCTTTTTGCTCACTCTGTATACTTAGTACAGGAGAGAGAAGCTCCTTTAGGTATTATGGGTTGCTTACATCCTTCCCTTTAGCCCTTGTGGCCTAAAAGTTGGAGATTATAGAAGTCATAAGCCAACATCTGAAGAACCACAAGTTCCTCACGCCTAATTTGCCAATTCCTTTCTCTTTGAAATCTTGGGATTAAAATCTAAGTGTTAGACTGGTACTAAGCCCTAAAGTCATACAAAACAAGCAAGAATTTGCCCCCTGCTTTCCCCCTTGTAACTACTGTTCAGCAATAAGCAGCTTCAAATAGTAACTATGATGAAGTTGGGTTCCCAGGAAAATGTGAACCTTTCCAAGCATTTCTGAAATATACTTAAGATTCATTTTGGAGCAAACAACTCAGGTTACAAGAGCTAAATTTAACTATTGCAGGCCTGGCCAAAGGTTGCTCCAGCTAGACTGTACAGTTGGAGAGGGGGGTGAGCTTAACAGCCAAGACAGCTTCCTCTGGTACCTCCTTGGTGTAGAGTTGGCTTGACGCAATCTGCATTACTTTTTTCATTGGCCAGAACCCTACACCAGGATAGTGTCTTAGAAGTCCTCCATGACAGCAGTCCAAAGTGTGACAGTTTATGCCTATTGTTACTCTAAGTCCCAGGAACAGTTATTCCTGAAGCCAGGGTACCCAGAGAACCCAGAACAGTGTTTGCAGGTGTCTTGTTTTGTTTTAAGCCAAAGCAATGATACATAGGACTCATTTGTGGAACCTATCTTATAAGACAGTCTAGTCAGATGCCACCAACAGGGCCCTTCAGGCATTTGGGGTACACATCGCAGGCTTCCTTTCAGAAATTCTGGTTGGGTATAGGGTCAATAATGTTGTGTTTACTTAGTTTGTATATTTTCTTGTAAAGTCACAAGAACCATGGACTTAAAATTTGCAAACTTTCTGTGCCGGCCTTCTCTGACTTGAGAAGACTGTAAAATAGTGTTTCCAACAAGGTGAAACTTACTCCTTAGACTGAAATAAAAGTGCTTGGGAGTTTATTATATTCACTTGTTTGGTTGACTTCACTTCAGTGTCATTTGGAGTGCCTGGGCATTTATTGTTGCTACCTGTCCTGCACTGCAAAGCAAGTCTCTAAAACAGTGTTTCTCAGCCTTGGCAACTTTAAGGTGTCTGGACTTCAACTCCCAGAAGGCTGGCTGGGGAATTCTGGGGGTTGAAGTCCACACATCTTAAAGTTGCCAAGGTTGAGAAACACTGCTCTAGAAGTATCTTTCGGTCACCAGGGCTGGGCTCTGTGAAAAACCACCATTTCTGTAGGATCTTAAGGCTGAGCTATCCTCTTTTCCTACAGTGGGACGTATTTGAAATAACTTTGCCAGCAGAGCTCCCCCTTAGCTTCTCTGCAGAAATAAGGCGCCTCTAAAGCGTACTTTTCTTCTTGACTTGTGGCAGTATTGGGCACCCAAGGGGTAAATGCATTGTGAAATGCAAAGGCTGGCTCATTTCCTAGGACTGCACTGGGCAGAACCCTCTCCTCTTTTTTTTCCAATCCTCCTTCCCTTGTCACTTCAGGCATAGCAAAAGGTCTGCCACCCCTGAGCATCCGACTGATATTCTCTTTTGCCTCCTTCTGATGGATGTTTTGCCCACTTGCAAACTTGAAATGGTACAATTGTGTGTGCGTGTGGCAGAGAGAACACGATGTCTGAAGCTTTCGCCCAAGAGTGCCACTACATTTCACGTTGGTGCCAGCCTCTGTGGCATGATCCTTGACGGATTCCTCGCTGCCTGGTAGCCTCTTCTCCTCCAGTCCTGCTCCCAGATGGTCCCCATCCCTCTCCTACCCATCGTAAAATCACCCAATAACCAACAGATGTGGCGGCCCCCGTCCCCCAAATTCCACCTTTGCTCCACGTTAAGCTATGTTGTTTGTTTTTGTTTTTAATGTATTTACTGTATCAGTGTTGTGACTCTGGTTCAACGTGTTTGTTTTTGGAGACATAAAGTTGCCTTTTTGTTTACCAAAGACCTGTTTTGAATGACATTCCTGACAGTTGAGAGAAGCTGGGGTTTAGAGCCCCAGAATGGCCTTTTTTTGTCAGAACAAGGCAAGGGTGTGGAACTGCATGGGACATCAGCCATGGTTCTTGCTTTAGCCCAGTGATTTTGGACGGATTACTCTGAGAGCCTTATCTTATCTCCATAACAGCTACGCCCAATGCATTCAACTTGGCTGCTTGAATCTACATGAACAGACATATAAACACTCCCTTTCTGATATCAGCCAGTCTGTTCAGTATTTTGTCACAGCATCTTGTCTCTGGCTGGGGGCTTTGTGATTGGCTTTTATTTTTTTTTTAAAAAGCAAAATTGTTATCATTTGGGAGTAAATCTTGTTGAATTCAATGAATAGGAACAGAGTGAATGGACCTCGCTTTTTCCTATTCAGGCATCATAACGGAATCTGGTCGTTCTGGCTTGTAAACAACAGTTTATGGCTTAACCTGTTCTATGAACCCTTCCACTTCTTCAATAAACTGTAGGCAAATTGTGGTTTAAAGTGAAGTGTGAACCAGAGTCTACCATGTGCTGTTTGGCTGTCTTTGTAATGTTGCTGAATTGAAAGCTGCTTTTGCTTAAATTCATTATGCAACTGACCAGTGGGCTTCTCCTTTCTGGATAGCCTGGAATACATGACCCATTTGGCTACACTGTGGCTTGGTTTTAATTATTACAAATATTTTAAATCCTGCTTTTCTTTTTACAAGGTTTCAAACTTACAAACATGGGTATTATGGTTTGCAAACCATGGTTTACAACTAAGCACAAGGCATGTCCCCAGCTCACTATGATTCAACAATGGTAAAGCGGAGAGGCCTTTTCATCATGTATGTTTCTAGCAGTAAGAAGAAATTGTTCATTGCTTTGGGGCTGTACCCCACCCCGCAAGAGGCTGATCCAAAAAATGCACCTGGGAGAGTCAGTATTTAGGACTGGTCAGTTCTGCTGGTTGCTGGAGTTAATCAAGACACCAGCATGGTACTCCCAGGATAGGAAGCATTATCAGTGATGAGCAGCAGAAAAAGAGGCAGAAGACCTCAGTACTATGAAGAAAGAGCAGCAGCTGATTAGCTGGCTCAGTGTTTCTCAACCTTGGCAGCTTTAAGATGTGGGGACTTCAACTCCCAGAAGGCTGGCTGGGGAATTCTGGGAGTTGAAGTCCACACATCTTAGAGTTGTCAAGGTTGAGAAACACTGGGCTAGAGACAAGCTGAAGCAGAGGATTCATGTTCCATGTAGAAGGTACTTGAGATGGCCATTGACTGCTGCCAGTTTATCCCTACTGCAAACCCATATCTGGAAAGCATCCTGCAGTACTAAGATAATACATTGTGGTTCTGTGGTTGACATACCAGTGCAGACCAGTCATCAGCACCCAGAATTCTTGAGCAGCTGCCAAAGACTCAGCAAAGCACAACCCCACACTTCCAAATTCAGCACTAATTGCTGTTGCCTTGATTTGGATCCTTCTCATTCTCCCAGCCACCCCCATGTCAGCTGCAGGTTTATCTAGCAACCACATTGTTTGGGGCAAAGAATGCATGCACCAATCTTCCAGTCTTAATTTTCCCCCTAACAACTTATAGTATCTGGCACAGCATCTGCTGCTGAGCATTGCCACCAATTTGAGAGGCAACTGGTAAGTAGATGCTCCCACAGAGAAGGACTTCGCAGGGCTCCCTGAAACCTGAAGTTGGTTCTGCATCATTTCTTTGGGACCATGATCCTATTCTGGGCATGCGATCTTAGATGTCAGAGAAATTCTATTTTGATTTAGGTTCTGCAACCATGTTCATCATATATCTGCAATGACCCTATGACCACCTTGGGACTTCTTTGACAAAAGGGAATGTTCTTGCTGTTTGTGTTGCTGCGAAAAGGAATACCCCAAGCTTTGTTGTCTATTTGGTAACTTATTTAGTTGATCCTAATTAACAGGGTTATCCTACCAGTTATTACTCTCCCACATTTGGGCTGCCAGATTTGCATTTGTACCCAGTTAATGGTTCTGTGTATGTGAACTAAATATTTAGTCCCATATATTTTCCACCCATGAATTTTCCAGCAGCACTGGCTCCCACTGTTTTTGGGAATACTGTCCCAGGTTTATTTTCCTTGTCTATGCATAAAGATCTGAGAGTTGCAGTTTTGGGGAGAACATGTCTGTAGTGAAGCACAAACTCTCTCTCCAGCTTCACATCCAGGTTTAACTCTTTAACCACACCCACTTTTTCTTAAAGAATGCTCACAGGTAGCTACTCACTGCTCTGAATATGGCTTGTTCTGTTTCAACATTGCTTCTGTGATTTTCCAGCAAGCCTCATAAGACTGGACAATAGCTAAGTAAATCCTTTAAGAGGCAGATTTCATTCACTCATTCAACATGTATGGCTGCCCAACTCACAAAACAACTCTGGACAGCTTCTAAGCAATTTTAAAAACAATCATAAAAAAACAATATATATCAAAGGCAGATAAAACAGCTTGGCAACCAAGGACATCAATCAATATACTTCAATGCCCAATGTCAACGCTTTGGCCCAATGCACCCTCCAGGTCTTCTTCTGGGGGACATGCTGTTCCACAGGACAGGCACCGTGACAGAAAAGGCATGCTTCCTGGGTCTCCTCAGATGGCATTGCCTGATGGAAGGGATCCAGAATATGTTGGATCTGGTGGGACGAGCACAGCAAGTGGGAAATAGGTGGCTCTAGAAACAACCTAGTTCTATACCATGAAGGGCTTAATCGGTAATGGGCAAAAGCTTGAATTACAGTCCGCTGGAAGCCAGTCCAACTTGCACAGTGGTGGCGTAACATGGGTGTACCACCATAACTACGTGGTGGAATTTCTGTATTGGCTTGTATGGTTTTAAGGTTTTTATTGTTGTTTGCGGGCCTCCCAGGGTTATGCTGCATAAGGTAGGCAGCTATATAAATAGTATGCATCTTTTAAATGAATGAATGAATGAATTAATACCCGTGCCATTGCATATTTAATTAGCTGCAGCTTTTGAGTGTTGTTCAAGTATAAAGTAGCCTCAGACATGGCCTACAACGTGCTGTTTGGTTTTTCCCAGTAATGGGTTGCAACTGGTGCAGGAAGGGTGGTTGGGAAGTAAATGAATGGAAGCTTTTGGTAATCTGCTTTGACTGGAGAGGCAGTTGGGGAAAAATAGAGGGGGAGCATTTGAAAGTCAGCGAGAGTGTTCTTATCAGTTACATGCTCTGGAGTGGGGGATCTCTCTCAATCTTTGGGACCCAGGAAGCAAGTTGCATTCCTCTATAATTTTGAAAGGCAAATCTCCGTGTCAGATTGGTGTCCCGTTTTCCTAAGGCAACATGAATATCATTTCAACACATTCCTGGTTGTAACTGAGAAACTGGTGTAACTCAGTGCTAGAAGAAATTTATTTTATTTATTTTATTCAGTTTCTATCCCACCTTTATTATTTTTATAAATAACTCAAGATGGCGAACATACCAAATACTCCTTCCTCCTCCTCTTTTTCCCACAACAACAGCCCTGTGAGGTGGGTTGGGCTGAGAGAGAGCAACTGGTCCAAGGTCACCCAGCCGGCTTTCAGGCCTAAGGCGGGACTAGAACTCTTGGTCTCCTGGTTTCTAGCCTGTTGCCTTAACCATTGGACCAAACTGGCTCTCCTACACGTGCTTTATGCATGCTTTATGTGGAGAAGCTCCAGATTCACTCCCTGACTTCATTCCGAAGCTCTGGAAATTCATGATCAGTCACTCTAAATCAGTGTTTCTCAACCTTGGCAGCTTTCAGATGTGTGGACTGCCACTCCCAGAATTCCCCAGCCAGTCCCTGCTGGCTGGGGAATTCTGGGAGTGGCAGTCCTCACATCTGAAAGCTGCCAAGGTTGAGAAACACCGCTCTAGACAATATGAAGCTAGCTGAAGCAATGCTCTGCCTCCACGTAAGGCAGCTTCCTATGTTTGACAATCAGCATATCTTGTAACCGACTGGATAATTTATCTCAACTAACGTATTGCTGGAGGAGTTGGAAGTCTTGCAAAGGGCTGTTGAAAACAAAATCTTTGCAAAGCTTATCTCTTAACCTTCTGAAATTCTGTGAACAAACATTTCAGTGTTTTTAGTGAAAATCCACCAGGACGCAAAAGCAAACTTTTGAGAAGATAAGAGCTGAAAGGAGTGGCCTAGATAGTTTGTGGGCTCACATATGAGTGTTTGTCAGAGGCTGATGTTTGTGGCATTGAGGTGCATAGACCAGCCCAAAAGAGACTGCAGATCGGCCTTAAGATCACCTGAAACAAATCCCTGGGGTAGGTTTCTCTGCACAGGGCCAGCCCAACTATTTGGTAGAAGGTGGCAGCTGCCAGCAGTGTGCTATTAGTGGACAACTCTATATACGCCACAGAGTCTGTCCTTCACCAACACCAGTGGTGGTCTGCTTACTGCCCATAGGTTTGATGGGAAGGATTGCTAAAGGAGATTTAATTGGTAGTCCATGCTGCTGGATGTGGAATGCAGGTGACATGTCTTTTACCTCTGGCAGCAAATAATTTGGCTGTGGCTTAAACTGTCGGTATGGGGGCCCCATCAGAAAGCCTGATACCTGTTCTGTGGCATGTATGGCCAACCCTGTTTTTGAGGGCTGCGTGCAATTTTGCAAGGTATGTTGGGAGTGTAATGGATATGACCAGGAGAAAAATGTGGGGAGCCAACAGTGGAAAGACTGCAGAACAATCCAGACAAACAGGCAAGGAATGTTTTAATAATACCCAAGAATGGACTCCATTGTGGTTTTGAAGGAAGTCACTGGCTAGCAAGGAAATCTTGCACACACCAGGAACAATCCTTGAGATTTGGTCCTTTATATTCCAGCTGAAGCTTTCTGCTGCAGGCCATGGATGATCTTAAATTGGGCCTTTGTGAAACAGACATGAAGGTTGGTATAAGGCCAGCTCTTAAGCCTTTGGCAGTCTTGGTCAAAGGAGTCTTGGAACTTTTCTCAGAACCATCTCAGGGTGGAATACAGAATACAGAAGAAAGTCTTTGGGGTATATAAATAAAGCAAAGCTTGGTGTTCCTTCATAAGAACATCTAGTGCTGCCCCCAGGATTTGGAGGAGCTGAGACAAGTAGACATGCAGACTGAAAATTCTCTGGCCTTGTGGCTGACCATCTAGGATGTTCTGTGTGAAGTATAAATAGTATAGTAAAGATGTTTCAACATCATGAACCCTTCTACTAATCCTGAAGTCCTGGCATATGTCCTGCCTTGTCAGCCTCTGAAACTAGCACTCTTGCTTCATCAAGACTAAGGGTGGATTTCAGCTCCATTTGATCCCCTTGGGAGTTATAGTCAGGGCAAACCAAATAGGTTGAACTGCTTTTTGGCCCTAGGTCTCTTTATGGCATGCAACTGCAGTACTGTACTTACCTGTCCTTGCCAAACTTTGGGGCTAGCCATGGACTGATGGATACAGTATTCACCATAAAGCAAAAGACTTTCACTGTGATAAAAAAAATATATCCAAAGACAATATCTTTACAATACTAGACTAATTTAAGGTTACACATTAGAGTTTTCAAGAACTCCTCATGGGACAAGTTAGTTAAATATCTGGAGCACTGTTTCTCAGCCTTGGCCGCTTGAAGATGTATGGACTTCAACTCCCAGAATTCTGGGAGGTATAAAAGAGAGGCAGGGAGATAAAATGTGTCTGAGATTTAAGTTGTATTTGTCCAAGGATACAGCCTGAGATGGAGTCCTGGAGCAATCTGCACTCCCCCAGATTGGATCATATTAAGGACGCAAGAAGGTTTTAGTTCTCCCAAGACCTCTCCCTTGTTTCTTCTGTATCTAACAGGTAAGCAGATAATTGTTGATCCCCACCTCTACCCCTCAAAACATAGAATCTAGCAGCTAATGCTTAATAGTTCGATGTTCTACTATGGATATATTAGGTTGCATCTGCTAATAGGTCAGAAGCCTGGAGCAATTTGATCCTAAGCTTATTTGGATGGCTGTGGACAAATCACTGCCTCCCTTCTGTTGCACATACAGGAGATAAGCGTAGTAAACCTCCACTTTTTCAAGGATTACTTCAACAAGAGCGGCCTTGTCTCCTGTTGACAGCTACTGTTTGCGCATGTTAGAAGGGTGAGTGCTGACCGAGCCAGTACGTGATGGAAGTCTCAGATCCGATCCTCCTGACCACATTATCGCTCTGATCAGCATGTAGCTCTACCATTAGTCTGCTACAAGCGCACTGGGTGCAGAAGACATGCACTCTTCTGAATCAATAGGTTAATCACCCATCTCCCCACAAGTCCTGTTGGCAAAGTGGTGTTTGAAGCCAAGAGAATATAATTGCTGTGAAACTGCTGTTTGTGCTGTCTAATTTTGGAAGATCTGAAGTCATGCAGTGGGAAAGTGAATTTGGCCACTAACTTTCCTAAACAGAAGGGGAGTGAATGTGCAAGGATAACAACTTGACATGTCAGATAAACACCCTAATATACTTTTGCTTGTTTTGTTTTGTTGTTCATGTTACGTTTTGATCACACCCTGCCGCAGAGCTTGGACTAAAATAACGCATGCTGGTAGATTAGGCTGAAAAATAGTAACTGAGTTTGTGTATTACACATCTAAGCCATAACCTGGCTGGATTTGAAAGAGCACTTTCTATGATCTCCCAATCACTGCAGTTTGTAAATAATGATTTATGGCTTAATACGATGAGTGGAGGAAAAAGGAAAGGATAGACACTGAAAATCAAGAAAAAGAAGGGATAAATCCTTTATTATGATCCCTGCATAGGCTGGTGAAAACATGTTGGAATGAAAGGATGAAGAACATATGAACAACAAAAAGGAATACTGAACATTCAATGGAGGAACAAAACCAAACCTCAGTTACAGTGATGGTTTGCCACTGGTGAATACCCTGTAAGGCTTAACCCTGTAAGACAACATGTCAGTGGAGGAGGTCCTGGGAAAGCGTCGGATCACTGTGCTGTGTGTTTGTCATGCAACTGCACTGCAGCAAAGCAGTATGCTGCCCTAAGGTACAGTGGGGAATGCTGTACTTCAGCCCAGTGCTGGGTGGGGAATTCTGGGATTTGAAGTCCACACATCTTAAAGATGCTGAGGTTGAGAAACCCTGCTCTAGCCAGCTGCCCTGTCTATTCTCCTACAAGGTGTGGCTTATTTCCTCCCTAGTAATGTATAGCTTCCTGCAACTATTGCTTTGCCAGTTATAAAATTATTTCCATTAGGGACCGTTTCCCCACCCCTCACCCCCAGCAATGGCTCTATGCTATAAATCACTTCCATGGGAAATACTCTGCAACAGAGAGGGAGCAGTGCTCTTTTCGAGTCAGCAAAAATCTTGCACCAGCCTGTTTTAGGACTGATTTCTGCCTCAATCCAGTTAGGGTTCCTGAGACAGCCTTCTGGGAGGGAGGGAGGAAGAAAAAGAAAAGAAAAGAAGGGAGGAAGGAAGGAGGGAGGGAGGGCAGGCAGGCTCAGTACTCTCTCCAGGTTTGTCCTTGAGGAAGCTGTCTGCCCTTCTCTGACCCAGAACAATTTCTCCCAGCTCCCCGGAGCAGCAGTTGAGGGCCAGAAGAGAGGGCACAATCTTATCGGCTTCTTGGATGCCTGAATGCCTGATGTCCGCAGAAGCAATTCCCCAAGAGGCCTGCAGCAAAACCAGGGTGGCTCCTGTGGCATCGCCCAGATCGATTTAAGACAGGGATCACAACACACCTCATCCTGGTTGCACTTTCCACCCAGCTGAATGGCTCGTTCCCATTCCTGACATTTTGTGGGGATCCAGTTATGGGTGCCATAGTTCTGCCCCAGTCTGAGAAGCTTGGGTTTTCCAGCCCTGCCTTTAGGATGCTATCAACTGGTGCTAAGGCAAAACGTGGCTACAGGTAGTCCTCATTTAACAACCACTCATTTAGTGATGGTTCAGACTTACGATGGTGCTGAAAAAACTGACTTACAACTGGTTCTCACGCTTACAACTGTTGCAGCATCCCTGTGGTCACATGATCATGATTTGGGCACTTGGCAACCTGTTCGCATTTATGACCGTCGCAGTGTCCCGTGGTCATGTGATTGCCATTTTCAACCTTCCTGGCTGGCTTCTAGTAAGTAAAATCAATGGGGAACCATTTGATTTGCTTAACAACCATGTGGTTCACTTAATGCCCACAGTGATTCACTTAACAACTGCCACAAAAAGGTCATAAAATCAGGTCATGTTTGCTTAATGACCACTTTGCTTAGCAACCAAAATTCTGGTCTCAATTGGGGTCATTAAGTGAGGACTACCTGTAATTGGGTTTTAGAGCAGCATAGAGAGCAAATGTAGCAAGTTTGGCTAAGCAATGTGGGTTTAATGGGATGTCTCTGTGCCGCCTGGGTTTACAATTCATGCTAAACCCTACTGTGGATTATTTTGCTTTGGGATTAGCCTGTAGCGTGAACTTGGCCACTGTGGTTTGTGAACCCTGGCGTATGGATTAGGGCAATATGTGAACCTAGCCAGTAGTGGCAAATTAGAACATGGTTAAAACACAGTTTAGGATTAATCTTTAACCTAGCTCTCAAGCAGTCCTATCAAAGGAGCTGTCCTTACCCACTTGCCTGAACATGCTGCATTTAGCTCATGTTTCTCAACCCTGGCAACTTTAAGATGTGTGGACTTCAACTCCCAGAATTCCCCAGCCAGCACTGGCTGGGGAATTCTGGGAGTTGAAGTCCACACATCTTAAAGTTGCCGAGGTTGAGAAACACTGATTTAGCTGGATTTTTTTCATTTCCCCATCTGCGTGGCTGACGTGCAGAGGTTGGCTGTGCCAGTATATACCTGCTTTCCTACCTGATAGCTGTCAGATACATAAATCTGTTTGATTGTTAATGACAATGGTTAATAAAACCAGTGGCTCTTTTTATATGTTCTCCTGATTAAAACTCACATGGAATCTGAAACAGAAAGAGACAACTCTATCTTCCCTGCCTAGGATGATGGCTCTGATAGCAAATCTTCTTGAAAATGCTTCTTTAAGGGAAAAAGAAATAACTAATTTGTTTCAGCTACTTGCTTAACTGCCAGCTATGTGCTTCTCAAGGCTTTGTGTTGTTAGGAAAGCTGAGATAGGGAAGTTGATACAAGCAGTGGGTGTGTAAGTTCTATCTCTCTCAGATGAAGAGTTCTGTGTGACTCAGCCTTGACTATTTCTTTATACACAGAATTGGAACCAATAGAAAATATTCCTTTGCATCTTTCAGGCTGGTCTTTAGCCACTGGATAGACACGTGTCGTCTTTTGCGGACTGAATCTGAAATAGCAAGTACAAACAAAACCTTCCAGGTTCATGTTATCGTATGAGGTAACCTATCCCAAGTCCAGCCATAAATTGACTATAAATGTTAAAGTGTGTAATCCCTTTGAGATGGTCAAAGATTGCTAGCTATAAAGCAATACAGCAACTTCCTATCTTGCCATCTATACGACAAAGCGACGTGTGAGACATATGGACTATGAACAAAACCTAGAAGTTTTGTGTGGCAAAGGCCAAGAGTCACTTTAAAAATTGAAAATAAGAATATGTAAATCAGTGTATTGAACTAATAAAGAGGCAGGAGGCTGTGGCTTAAAGGACTCTTAGATTTTTTCTCCTCTAATGCTTAGTCAGCATCCTATGTCCACCAAGTTTTTGGCTATCTCTGAGGAATTCCTGACCCAGGAGGAGGTGGGTTGGGTTCTTCCCTCCTAAGGATATTTTTGGACTTATGCAAAATTTGGGTTTTCCCCAATGCTTCTGATTCCTGATACAGAAGGATTTATACAGCACACTTAGTTAAGGAAAGATCTAGTGGCGGCATTTCTACTGGGGGATAAAACTTCCTTAGTTTTTATCTTGGTTCATTGTTTTTCAGCTAAGTAGGTTGTGTGAATCCAGGCTATTGGCTTAGTTTATAGTCCAGGGTATTGTGTAAGCCCAGAAACTCAGATATGGTAGCCCTCTGCAAAATCAACCAAAAGCAACCAAACCAAATTATGGCTTAGCACAGGGATGAAAGGCCTGTGGCCCCAGTGCTACATGTGGCCCCTTTCTGTGGCCTCTGGGTTCCCTTTGCACTACGGCTGCTGAAAACTGATAGCAGAGCTTCCTGACATCTTGAGATAGGAATACTTGAAGAACACATCAGCGTATCACAGCTAAAAGAAAAAAAACAGCCCAAGAGCCCCCAAAACTTAGTTCCATCTCTTTGCTATTCTTTGTCTTCCTTCAAATGTTAAATGCGGCTCTTCGTTACAAAAGTTTTCTCAGCCTGTGAACCTATCAACATCAAAGTAATTTAAGAGAGCCATAGATCTTCGGATGGCAGAAAGTGTGAAGCTGGAAAAGTGAAAGTCATGGGCAGAATGTTTTCAAGTTATGAAACTGAAGAAGCATGTTTGCATATCATGTTAACTCAGAGTCTGCTGAATTAACTCAATTGCTTGTGTTTAATTACACTGGCTGAGTTTGCACAGCACACTTGAGCCACAGACTAGCCAGCCACATTTTAATTTAGTCTGTGGTTTATTTAGCTTTGGCTTAGCCTAAGGCAGTGTTTCTGAACCTTGGCAACTTGAAGATGTGTGGACTTCAACTCCCAGAATTCCCCAGGCAGCATGCCAAGGTTGAGAAACACTAACTTAAGGAGTTGTGTGAAACCAGTGAAGGACTCCAGGGAACGCCCCATTCAAAGACTGGGTTCATACATCCCCCTTAAGTAATATACATGTCATTCTGACAATATGTTGTGTGAACCCAGCCAAACAAGGTTTAAGAAACTATGGTTTATTGTGATGTGTGAAATGCTCTGACAAGCCATAGCACAGTGGAGATTCCAGCTGAAGACTTTTCCAGTTGTACCTGGAAGTGCTAAGAGAGGAACCTGGGCATTTCGTGTGCAGAGTATGTGCTCCATGCCTTCCCTTAAGTTGCAAAATTGGAATTTTACCAGTTATCTGTATACAGTGCTGTTATACTGCTGAAACTGAGTATTGGTTTTCTAAGAATGCCGGGCTATGGATGAGTGAGATATTATGCTTAGTTTAGTAGTCATAGATAGGCATCCAGAATATTGTATGTAAACCAGCCTGAGCTCTTTTCAGGAAGGTGCAAATAAATGAATAACTGTACTGAGTCAGTTCTTTGCTGCAATTACTCTGCAGTCTTTTGCAAAAATGATTCAATACCTAGTACTCAGTAATCTTCTTCAGTTAACACAGATTAAACAACAGTAGGGGCAGACTGTAGGTTTGCAGCATGATAGAGTTATAATTCGTATCTTTTTAGATATTTGAAGAATGCCATCATATCCCCTCTCAATCTTCTCTAGATTGACAGAAATGAGAATGTTCAATCTCTCTTCAAAGGATTAGATTTCAATCCCGCAATCATCCTTATTACACTTCTCTAAAATGGTTCCCGTTTCACTGGAATTATGTTTTTAGTGATGCAGCCCACAAATGTATTTGCCTTTTTTTTTGCAGCAACATCATATTGCTCATTTTTGTTTTATGATCAACCACTGTTCCAATACTTTTATTTTTCTCAAGTGCTATTGACAAGTCAGATATCCCTCATCCTGTATCTGGGGTTTGATTTGTTTTCTAAGTGAAAAACTTTGCCTTTCTCTCTTAAATTTCATGTTAAGGCTGTTTTTCTAAGTCAACATTTCTCAACCTTGGCAACTTTAAGAGGAGTGGACTGCAACTCCCAGACTTCCCCAGTGGAATTCTGGGAGTTGAAGTCCACTCCTCTTAAAGTTGCCAAGATTGAGAAACTCTGCTCTAACTTATCAAGTTTAATTTGAATTGCATTTGTCTTCTAGTGTACTAATTATCCCATGCAATTGGGTGTTCTCTATTTCCTCCCCATCTTCATCCAGATCATTATTAAAAATATTGAAGAGTAAAGAGCCCAAGCCTGAAATGTATGCTACGTCCCTGAATATCTCACTTGTTTCATGAAGAAGTATTTTAAGAGCAAGAGAAAACCCACATTTTATCTTGAGTGATAAAGTTACTCTCCTAGATCTCCCTCCTAAGCATAACTTTATGATTTGAAATTGCCTCAAATCAAGATCTGGAGCAATGGCTATCCTAAAATCCACCATGGCTTGATCTGAATTAAAGGACACCAAGTGCAGAATGCAGACCCTGTTGTAGAACCATGACTTCTGAGTGGCGCAAAGATTTAACGTCACTCAGAACCAAGCCGTGCTGCCCAGCGGAGCTCCGTTACTGTAAGGCGCCATTTTCTTTTCTCCCTTTCACCCAAGCCGGCCACGAGCTGGAGCTTTCCGTACAATGACGTAATAAGGAAGATGGCGCCGCCCGGAACAGGCAGAGAGGAACACGCATGCGTGGGCGTGCGGAGCTGGGGTCTGCTTGGAGAGGCTCTCTCGCTCTAGGCGCGTCCTTGGCTGTGGGGGCCGCGCGTGCATCGGAAGAGGTTGCTTCGCCGGCCGGACAGGTGCGTGCTGGCTGACCCGGGAGCTTTAGGCTTAGGCGGAGACTTGAGGAGGGGCGTCTGGGACCCAGCTGCAGCTAGATGCAAATTTCCCCAAAGGAGAAAAAAATAGAAAAGAGCAAAGCGGTTGCATCTGCCCCCCCCAGGATACCTAAACCGTTTGCTCAGGATAAGGAGTGCGAAAACGATCGAGGCCTTCGCCCTTTACGTTTCTGGTTCATTGTTTTAATGGTCTTTAATGCTATTGACCCGAGTTTGTTTTTGCTGTTTCGACTTGTGAGCCGCCCAGAGTCACGGAAGTGAGATGGGCGCCTACATAAATTGCATGAAATAAATAAGTAAGTCAACTAACTAACATCAGTTCAGGTGGAACAGCTGCCTGGTTCAGACGCTGCACAAAATTAAGCTTATTCGCCTCCTCCAGGAAACGCGGGCGCTGGAGCAAACGCATGAAGACTTTGAAACAAGACAAGAGCTTTGGTGAGGTGGTGGTGGTGTCGAGCGAGGCCGCTGTGGAGTTTTACTTCGTTGTGGGTTGTGTCTTAGGCAGGTGTGATTTAAACGCGTGTCAGGAAGGATCCTGGGTGCTCATTCATGAGTCTGGTGTCTTCCTTCCAGTCTTCCTTCCTTCCTTCCCCCATCTTAAAATACCTCTGGGCTGCTTACAACCTATAAAACAGTATTATAAAAACCAACAACAATAAAAATTAAAAAACCTGGTGCTGCAGCCTCACTTCTCTAATGCACCCACGGTATGTTGTGGGGACATGGATCCTCTCGCAGCTTGAAGTAGAATTTCATCCCGGTTTGCCTGGCAACTGCTTGGAATCACCTGCAGGTCAGCAAATGGGTAGAGAAGTGGGGTGCTCTGGCCCTCTGGCTGCCCTCCTCCACATGCAGGCTAGGAACGCAGCAGGTGCTGGGGGGGATGTGGACAATCCCACAATGCATGAATCCATGGTTTGATTAGCCATGATTGAATACATTCCATAGCCAGGGTTCACTCAATAGTCTAAGCCGCAAACTACAGTTTGTAAAACATACCCAACCCCCCTCACAGGGTTGTTGTGGGGAAAATAGTGAGTTTTAGGTATGTTTGCCACCTTGAGTTTTATATTTATATTTATGATATTAAAATCTAATTTAATAATAATGCTCTCTGGGCTCATACCACCCAAAGAAGCCAACATGTATTGGCTTAGCATGGCATGTTAACCCAACCACACTTCTGGATCGCCTTCTAGACTGCATCAGGGTTCTGTACCTCTTTTGAAGGCTAAGCTAGTCATTTTTGAGGGCTTATTGACCTCATTACAAGAAAATGGCCTGAGTGTCACTGTTTGCCTTTGGAAACTAATGCACCGCTAGGAACGCTATGAAATCCATGGTTCTACACTTCATTTAAAAAACACCACCACAACTAAATGTTCATTCAACTTCTAATTGACTTTGGTCTCCTAATTGACTTTTGGACAGTGGGAGATTATGTGCAAAAATCAGAACAGGAGAAATTAGCTATGCTTGCCTTTGATAAATCCTTCCTTTTGTTTGCAGAAATAATGTTGAAGGCATGTTTGTGTTTTATTGACTAGATTAGCTTTCTCCACTCTGTGTTAGAATTACAAATCCCATGTTGCTTGGAAATTTTGGGAGTTGTAATTCTAGCATGGCTGAAAGGTGTCAGGTGGGAGAACCAGGACTAGATTTAAAAAAATATATATATATTGTGTTCTCTGCTGTTGTAGGGAACATCGTAAAATGGAGGCTCCACCTGTTACTATGATGCCAGTCACTGGCGGTACCATTAATATGATGGAACACTTGCTTCAAGGTGAGTTATAGGCCAGGATTTGCTTGACTCTTATAACTGATTAATTCTACAGTATATGTCATTCCCTTAAAAGAATATAAAGTTCTTTAATCATTCAGGTGCACATTACACATTTAAAAAGACAGGTTGCTCTACAATATATACTCAACAGGGAACTAATCCTGACTATTTGAGTACTTAATTTGGCAGCCAAACCCACTTTACATTCAGATCTCATGAATTTGGGATGTACAAAATATAATTTGTGACTAGGCCTCCCTTGTTAAGAGGAATCCTAGCTGTGTCTTTTGTGAAGGGCTGTGCCTTTTTCTGCTCAGTACACTTTTAGAGAGACCCTGGTCCTATTCGTAGCTCTGCTTAGGTTTTAGAAGATGGCAGGTTGTTGGACAAGAACAAGCTTTTCTTGTGTCAGCAAAGATGGTTAGCTATTCAGTGTTGCCTTTTCTCCAGGTAGTGTTTTGGACCAAAGTCTGGAGAGTCTTCTTCATCGTCTCCGTGGCCTGTGTGACAACATGGAACCTGAGACTTTTGTAGATCATGAGATGGTCTTCCTTCTCAAAGGCCAACAGGCCAGCCCATTTGTTCTCCGCACACGACGCTCCATGGATAAACCTGGTGCTCCTTGGCACTTGCGGTATCTTGGACAGCCGGAAATGGGAGACAAAAACCGCCATGCCTTGGTACGGAATTGTGTTGATATTGCCACCTCAGACAACCTGACAGACTTCCTGGTAGAAATGGGCTTCCGCATGGATCATGAGTTTGTAGCCAAGGGGCATGTGTTCCGCAAAGGCATTATGAAGATTGTGGTGTACAAGATCTTCCGCATCCTCATCCCAGGAAACACTGAAAACACAGAGCCTTTGTCTCTCTCCTATCTTGTGGAGCTCAGCATTGTAGCACCAGCAGGACAGGACATGGTTTCTGATGACATGAGGAGTTTTGCTGAGCAGCTAAAGCCATTAGTCCATTTAGAGAAAATTGATCCTAAAAGATTGATGTGAGATGGATTGCAGCTGCAGCTGGATCTTTCCTTTTACAAAGGTGGAAGGGTTTCAGAAGCTTCAGAATTACGGATGGACAAAAATGTCTCGTATCCTTCTAAAGAAAAAAAAATTAGGATAATCTGGTTGCCTTACACTAATTTGAATGTAGATTATTTTCAAATGATTAACAATAAAGAAGATCATTATTGCTGTTGGCTTCCTCTTTTGACAGTAATAGTCAAATCTTCCTTGAGCCAGATTAATTTGAAATGTTTTTGATTTTTAGATTGGGGTTTTTTTTGGTTTGTTTTTATGATCACGACAAGTTTTGTGTAACCTAACATTTGTTTCTTTATTTTATTTTCTATCTTGCCTTTATTATTTTTATAAATAATATTTTATAAATAACTCAAGGCGGGGAACATACCCAATACTCCCCTCTCCTCCTATTTTCACCACAACAACCCCGTGAGGTGAGTTGGGCTGAGAGAGAGTGACTGGCCCAAGGTCACCCAGGCGGCTTTCATGCCTAAGGCGGGACTAGAACTCTCTGGACTAGAACCGTCACTAAATGAATGGTTGTTAATTGAGGACTACCTGTAAATGTATAAAACAGTAATGGATATATAGGATCTTTTTCCATTAGAAGTGTAATTATGCAGTCTTAAGTGATCCTGGCTTAAACTATATTAAATAATTATCTTATTGACTCAGATTAAAATTCGCCTAACATTGTTTCATGAAATAGATTTCTCTAAATTCTTGCTGATACAGGAGAGGTCCCCCTGGATCTGCTGGGGTTCCATCTCAGGTCTGGAACTGGCTCAGAAAAGTATTGCTCCACCTACAGGGGCTCAGTCATCCATTGGAAACTGGCCCTTGGTTCGGTTTGCTTTCTGGAAAGAGATTTTCACGACTGCTTTCCTAGCATCAATAATTAATATGTACAGATTGAAGTCCTAGTGAAAATTTAGCTACTACTTCAGTCATCACGAATCTGTAACCTTTTCAGATTTGAATTAATCCTTCCATGTGTCAGTAATAATTAACTTGCACTTCCTCCTGATTACGGCAATGCAATATCGTGCCACCTGGTCAGTAAGGTACTGAGACAAGTGGGGTGGGGAGAACATGGGGTCAGGGCAAGGCTTCTTCTCAGCATGGGACTGATACCACCTTCTACTCCAGTCTCCCTCTCATTGAGGACCACTGAAAATTCTTACCCTTTCTCCTTTATTGACTATATATTGTTAAGGGATGTGTAGAACATAAGGTGGTGGTGATGGAGCTCAAATAGTTGTGTAGACATTGAGGACCACTGAAAATTCTTACTCTTTCTCCTTTATTGACTGTATATTGTTAAGGGACGTGTAGAACATAAGGTGGTGGTGATGGAGCTCAAACAGTTGTGTAGACAAGTTTTAATGACAGATCACTCCAGCCATGCTTATTTGAGGTGAGTCTGCTGTGCAGCATGGTAGTGTGAACAGGAACAGAATGTAACATTGCCTACAGCAGTCTTTGTTCATCTTCAAAGAACCCTGCTACTCTTCTGTTATGTAATTGGTATAACACTCACCCTTTTGAGCTGGATCTTTCAAAACTGGACATAATTGTTCCACTAAATACCTTCCATGGTATATATGCTAATCATAAAGACTTGGCTAATAATAGTACACTGTGGTGGGTAGTGTGCATTTAATCACACCCTAGTTCTCTTCTAACTGTGATCCAGTATTACCAGAATGCTTTTAGAGATTCTTTTAAAAAATACCTATCCTAAAGCTTTGCTTGTGTCTTTGTCTCTTGGACTCAATACACTGCAGATATATTGAAGCTTAGGTGTGGAAGGCTTATAGAGTTGTGTTTGATTTCAGAAATCTTTAGTGCAGACCTAGATGTTGTAGCAGCCTTCAAGTGGTAGCCATTTCTGGAAGTTGCCAAAAGTTACCTGTGGCTGAATGCTCATGGGCATGCAATCCCATTGTGTTGCTTTCCTTACTGGAGGGTGTAAACTTATTCAGTTAAGCTGGCTAAGGAAAATGGGAGATATGGTGCTGCACATCTAGAGGATAGGCCATTTTAGAGTGGAGTCCTACTGAACTCAGAGTTACTTCTAATGAAGGCTTATGCTGACAAAATGCATTTCCAAGGGTTGCTTGTTTATTTACTTTTCATGCTTATATCCTATCCTAGCAAACACTAAAATACATTAACATCTATAAATAAAACTAAACAAGGGATAAAAATTCACAACTACAGTTGTAAAATCTCAGAAGGCAGTCTCAAAATCACCAAATCTTAGGAAGGCTAAAGTGTTTAACGTTTAAATTTTTCTTAAAACAAACCAGGGAGAGAGTCCATAAAACTGATGCCTCTAGTGAATAAGCCCTTGCTCTAAATGTTTCCATGCGGGCCTCCCTCTGGGTCAAAGATGAACAGAGCTCCCAGTTCATAACACACAGGAGGAGCCATTCCTTCATATAGACAGGGTCCAACTAGAGGGTCCAACACATCTGATGTAGAAGGAAAGGAGAAGTAGACTTGAGGGTTAATCAGCAAGTAGAGTGCACCAAACCCCTCGTGCTCTGACAGTAGCCCCCAGCAATTTTCTTACAAAAGTTAAAAAGCATTGGGGACAGCATAGATCAGTGTTTTTCACCCTTGGCAACTTGAAGATGTGTGGACTTCAACTCCCAGAATTCCCCAGCCAGCATGCTGGGACTTAAGTCCACTCATCTTCAAGTTGCCACGGTTGAAAAATGCTGGCATAAATTCTTGCAGCACTCTTCAGTTAAATAATCCAGATAGTTTACACTGAGATACAATAAGATAGAGTCTCTCTTCTGGGGAAGATGGGCGGTGATGAAATTTGGTAGATAAATAAATAAGATAGTAAGAAGTAGGTTGAAAGCAACAAAGCAGTAGTGCTAAGAAAAAAGGGTAAAGACAACCTTGAGTTGAGCTAGACTTCTGATGACTACACCGACGCTCTTAAGGAGTTTTCCTGGCACTAATATGGAAGTGGTTTGCCACTGTCTTTCTGTGAAGTTTCTCAACTTCACAGTCTAAAAGACAAAGTCTCCTTTGAGTCAAGCTTGATTCTTGGTGACCTCATGGATGTCAGTGTTTTTCTTAGCAAAAATAAGGAAATGCTTTGCAATTTCCTTCTGGTGTCCTTCCCAATCTAGCTACAGCCCTGGGATTCCAAATGGCAGTGGAACGCAAAGACCTCTTAGGATTTTGAAGAATGTGCCATGGCACACCTGTATGGCAGCAGGTGAGCTGATCTGACTCACCTGAGCCAGCTGTTGGCCATTTGTAAAAACAAATGTCAAACCTACAGTACAAATGAGACATAAACATACAAGAACTGCAAGTGCACAGACTGAATGTGTCATTGTTCCTGAATTCTACTCACAGGTAAATTACACAACATTGGCATGTTTTGCCTGCCTTTTTGCCACAAACAAGTAGCAGTCATCTCAAGTCGATCCAGTTTATGCTGATTGAGGAGGCTATGAAACAATGAGGGCTGAGACCTCACCAGCTAGAAAGGTTTCATAAATCTGTGATGTAATTTAAATGGAAAAGTCCACTGAGCTTTTCTTTGGTTTATAAAGCAGTCATGATCAGAAAAACAGTAGCAAAGCCCTAATAGGAATTCACGTGAAACTGTGTTTTGATATTTGACTGACTATGAGCGTAAAATCCTATCACAGAAATTTACTATTCATCTTTTGATAGGGCTTCATATGTAGCTACTGTAGTTTGTAAATCATGATTTATGACTTAGAATATTGTGCAAACCCAGGTTATGATTCAAAAGCCACGTTCAGTAGTATTGTCAAAAAAAAAAAATCCCAGAAAATCTTCGGATCAAAAAATATTTCATTTTTGCCCTTAAATGTCCTTAATGAATTTCTTTACCAAAAGGCTTAGAGTTTAAGCAATCCCTCTTCTTGGCTATCCATGTGTCCTATTCCTACTGTTTCACTTACTATTCTGGCACTAACATTGTTACTCTTCAAATAGCTTGACTTCTTTCTTAACATTGGCTGATTTGCCCATATACATTTTGCCAAATTGGAGTAGAATCTTGACAGCTCAAAAGGTTCTAGCGATTTGAAACTTACAACCCGGAGGAGGTAAGAACCAGGAGAGATGGTAGAATATACGCCCCCACTCTTGATTCCCAGACTGAGACCTTCCAGCTAGTTCATTGGCAATAGCTATATTGGCTGGGAATTCTGGAAGTGTGGTCCCAACACATCTCTGGAAGGCATCATGCTGGAGGAATACAATTCGTCCAGTATTTCCAAGAAAGTTGGGAGTAATTCAACATTTTCTTAACCATTTCCTCTAATTAAGATACTGGTTGGGTGTGTGCTAAACCATTTTGTTGTTTATTCGTTCAGTCGCTTCCGACTCTTCGTGACTTCACGGACCAGCCCACGCCAGAGTTTCCTGTCGGTCGTCAACACCCCCAGCTCCCCCAGGGACGAGTCCGTCACCTCTAGAATGTCATCTATCCACCTTGCCCTTGGTCGGCCCCTCTTCCTTTTGCCTTCCACTCTCCCTAGCATCAGCATCTTCTCCAGGGTGTCCTGTCTTCTCATTATGTGGCCAAAGTACTTCAGTTTTGCCTTTAATATCATTCCCTCAAGTGAGCAGTCTGGCTTTATTTCCTGGAGGATGGACTGGTTTGATCTTCTGGCAGTCCAGGGCACTCTCAGAATTTTCCTCCAACACCACAGTTCGAAAGTATCTATCTTCCTTCTCTCAGCCTGCCTTATGGTCCAGCTCTTGCAGCCATATGTTACTACGGGGAACACCGTTGCTTTAACTATGCGGACCTTTGTTGTCAGTGTGATGTCTCTGCTCTTAGCTATTTTATCAAGATTTGTCATTGCTCTTCTCCCAAGGATTAAGCGTCTTCTGATTTCCTGACTGCAGTCAGCATCTGCAGTAATCTTTGCACCTCGAAATACAAAGTCTTTACTGTGGCTTAATTTTGGCTTAATAAGTTATGGGAACTCAGATACTTGGTTTATACGATACAGTTTAGCATGGTGTGTAAGTCCAGTTTATTTAACAAGCCATAGCTTTATGTGATGTCAGAGCTCAGTTTAAGATACCTTCCTATCTTTATTGTCGTCTCCTGCATGCAGATGATGTCTCTGCCAATTGATATAAGAAGTCTGCTAACTATATGGAAGCATAGGAATGGTGCTTCCACAAAGTGGGGGACTGTGTGTAGCTCCCATTTGTTTGTTTGTTTATATTTTGAATTTCGCCACTGCCCATCTTACTCAGTGAGTGACTCTGGGCTGTTGACAATAGTTTGTAACTTTTAAAAGTTAGCTTCCTTCTAGTTCAAGTTGACCCTTGGTGATTTAATGGACAGGTCATGAAGTTTCCTTCATAGCGATACAGAAATGCCACAGTTATGTTCTGGGATGGTTTTTCCACTTCCCATTCTAGCCCACAGCCCTGGGATTCCCATGTTGTCTCCGGATACGAACCAGACTTGATGGTACTCAACTTCTGAGCCCAGACAGGTTCAGCCAGATGCCACCACCTGCCAAGATGGGCCTCCAGTGAAAGAACAAAAAGCCATGGTAGGTTGTCAGAGTTCAGAAGAGGACACTCTCTCCTGTCATTCTGCAAGCATGCAGAATCTGTGGTCTTCCAGATGTTGCTTCCTGCAGCATCTGTCAGCCTGGCCAGAGGTGAAGGTTGCTGGAGACTCAATTCAGCAATGTCTGTGAGAGAACACAGGTCCGTCCTTCCCTGTTGTATTATTTGGATGAAGACTGACTGGTGGAGGGAAATCTGAATGCAAATATGGTGCCCTTTTTTTTTAAGCAGGGGGGTGAAACAAACACACTTCAGCCTCCTGAAAATGGAGGAATGCATTAGTATCTTAAAGTAGCCCTGGATTAAAACTAAACTGTACACTTCTTGTATATTGATCCTATGACATCAGAACATATTAAGATTTCCTAGTTCAAGACAGCCACCTTCTGGATGTTTGCAGTACTCTTCATTATGACACTTTTTGGAGGGAGGAGGTGCTTATTATGAACATCAAGTGCATGTGCATTTAATGCTCTGAAACCTCCAATGATGTTTATTTTCCTCTCGGTCACCCTGCGTTTTAGCTGCAGAAGGTTCAAAGTTAAGACAGGCTGAAAGAGAGAGGGTTGATGCCGTATGCTAAGCCGTCAGCCATTGTTTACAAACTACAGTGTCTGAGTTTATTTCATTTACAACCCACGTTTCTAAAGCCACCCAATTTCTCCGTGGCTCTTGATGGTGAACCAAGTTGAAAACCAAAGAAACAGAACATCGGATTACAGAAAAGGAAGATGGTCATCCTGGTGGGACAGACATAAGAACCCCTCACAAAGAGGGCCCATAACTCCTGAAATAAAACAATCTCTCCCCCACCTCCTTCAATAACAGCTATTAATATTCAATTCCCACTGGGTGCCATCTTGAACAGAAAAAGGAAAGGAAAGGGAAGGGTGTTCTACACACTGCACTTAGCCGAAGTCAAGCAAATCACAGTGTAACTGAGTGTGATGGATGAACACAGCCTAAGAGATTGCAACTGGCGTTGAGTAGTATGATTTGGATCCAGGAAACATTGCCAAGCTGGTCTTTTGTGGTATTGTACTGTTCTAACCAGAACTGGTTGAATTTCATCTGAAGTTATAAAGTCCAGGATGGGAACTCCTCCTCCCTGTCCTTCATTCCCCCCACCCCACCCCACCCCACCCCAATATTTCAGTTTTTCCACTTGGGCCCTCACCTCTTATGCCACTCATCAGTATTCTTAAATATGTTAAAATAATTAAGCAATTGTGTGTCGTATTCAGCCACTGTTGCTTGTAAACCATGGTTTATTGAATGAGGACTGTTTGGTTCAATTATGATTGAAACTAGTGCTAAAATCTGCCTTAAAGTTTCTCCTAAGTTTTCTTTCCCTACAAAAGAGGCTTCCATTTTTGTATCTTCTCAAGTCCTTGAGAAGGTTTGGGGGGTTCTTTTATTGTTGGAAGATGCTATGGCACTGCTGATGGAGTAACTTTCCATTACCCACATCTACCAGTCTGAAAAAGTTCCATAAGGGAGTTTTTGCTTGAGATGTTCCCTTGGGATTTAACAAAAACATGCAAAGCCAGAGAGGCTGCTGATTGTCAGAGAGAGCTTTGTACAACAAAACAGGGTATTCACACACCCCTCCTTGCTAAATGTGTGCAAAAGCATATTCCCTCCAAGACAATTTCACCAGAATTCTTTTCTCCTTTATACGACTAGTACATATATACGTACTTGAATAATATTTGCATTAGATAAGTATATATAGAATTGTAATTGCTTACTGTTATAATGACATATTAACATGTTTTTTTCCCTTGGTTATGTTTCTGTCACTTTTTTTTCTGTCAAAGCACTTTTTATGCGTGTTTTCTCTTTTTGTAGCTAAAAATTAAATAAATAAATAAATTACCTTCTCCTTGAAAAGGATTTCTAGAGCAAATGCCCTCCTATGAAATCCAATTTAAAATGCACAATAACTTCGGTGCACTAATAGGAAATCCATTCTCCGCAATGGCAACATCCAAGCATAGTGCCAGCTGGTTAATGCAACTCCGAAGTTTGCAAAAATATAAAACATCTTGGAGGAAAATAAGATATATTGGAGGTGGGATTCCAGAACAACTCATAAGGGCCGTTTTTGCCTGTACAGTATGCCCTGCAGGCAGGGCCGCAACTAGGGTCTGTGTCACCCGGGGCAAACATGGATTCCGTGCCCACTTTGGTACCCCCCAGTGCTCATTTTGGCGCCCCTCTCAGTGCGGCGCCCGGGGCACATGCCCCACTTGCCCCCCCTAGTTGCAGCCCTGCCTGCAGGTATGAAATGTGGGCTGTTGAAGGAGGGAAAAAAATGGCAGTGAGGGGAGGAAAGAAATAGAGGAAGTGTCCTAGAAAAATATCATGGCTGAAATCTTTTTATTTTTGTATTTTTTAATTAAAAAAAAACACTTGGTTTTCACCAGTGACATCTATGGGGAGAGGGGTCAGAAAAGTGAAGATGGTAGCCACGACTGCATGGTTGAAACTCCCATCTGTGGACATTTACACGACACACATAAAAGGGCACATGGCTCTGATTGCGTGGTCACAGCTGCATCTTGATGTTTTTAACCCACCCAACAGATGCCCTGTTTTTCATCAAAGGTGCAGACTGTTTTCAAAAATGAAAACAATACCTGAGCTTCTAACCTCCTTCTCAATGTATTTAATTCTCTGCTGAAAATGGAGTCCTGGACTGAAGACAGCGTAGTAGGTATTGCGTGTGTTTCTTTGCTTTTTGTTTTTGCAGTTGGGGGCTGTTATTTTTCCCCAGCCATGGCTGACAAAAGTAACCTTGCTGCTTTGTCAGTTGCCTGTTGCTGCACAACAGCATTCTCTTCCACCGGGGCAAGGTCAGCTGAATTTTGCTAAGAGCAGCAGGTTACTTATTTACTTTGTTCTGGAGTGAAAGGTCCTGAATTTTCTCTGTTCCCATCATTTATTTTTGTTTGTTCTGACGCCAAGAAAAAAAAAAGCCAATCTGCTTGTTTTTAAAAAATAATGCGTGTCAGAGCAGGCATCAAGTGAGCCAAGGCTTCCATCCCCTGAGATAGAAAAGGGGAACTTCTATGCCAGCATCCTCTTTTTAGTTTTGTTTATTCCTCTGAATCATTTCTAGAAATAAATGGGATCCAAAAAGCCTGTGAAATAGTTTAGCTTCTGTTTGGGGACAAAATGAAAAATGTAGGATAAATCAGTAATCCAAGATTCAAATTGGGAATTAATATTGTCATAATATTAAAACGAGACAATTAAAACTCAGTGGGTGGGAACGTCATCCTAAGCAGCTTTCCACCTGATTTCCAAATTCCTCTGTAAGCACTTACAGGTAGTCCTTGCTTAATGACCACAATTGGGACTGGAATTTCAGTTGCTAAGTGAAGCAGTCATTAAGCGAATCTGACCTGATTTTACCTTTTTTGTGGCAGTCGTTAAACAAATCAGCATGGGTGTTAAACGAACCACGTGTTTGTTAACTGAATCATGCGGTTCCCCATTGATTTTGCTTGTCAGAAGCTGGCTTGTCAGAAGGTCAAAAATGGCAATCATGTGACCACAAGACACTGCGATGGTCATAAATGCAAACCAGTTGCCAAGTGCCCAAATTGTGATCACATGACTGCAGAGATGCTGCAACAGTTGTAAGTGTCAGGACCAGTCATAAGTTGATTTTTTCAGCACCATCTTAAGTCCATCACTAAATGAATGGTTGTTAAGCGAGGAATACCTGCAGTTCAGACAGTGATGTCTACAAGGTGCATTCAGAACTGTCAAGATGGTGCCCCCATTGGTGCAACCAAAGCTCCACTTGGGTTTTATGTGTGCACATTAAAAAAAGGGAGTGCTTCAATCACACTGTTATGGGTGCCATCTTGACTTTTTTGAGTGCATCCTGTAGACACTCCTGAATTCAGACCAGGGTCAAAACTCATCTCTCCTTCTCCAGCAGCCTGCAGGTCTGAGACAGTAGAGGAAATTGAATTGGTAGGGGAAAGGGGAAGAGATGAAAGTATGAGCCAGTGAGCACTGTTGGGCCCCAACCTTACTGCCTCCTGCTATGTATTCCCTGTTTTATCAAGAGAATGCAATCCTCCATAGAACAAAACCTCTGCAGCCCCACTTTGTCCTGAACAGAAAGATCTTCAGTAATAATCTAAGAAGAATTCGTACACTGTCTTAAAACACTGTTGGTCTAGCAATTTCAGCTGCGATAGGTTGGACAAACTCTGTGACTGGGTTCAGACAACATGCTAAATCACCAACAGGCAGATAATATATTGCTTAGCACGATGTGTGACTGAGGTTTTCTAAATTGAAGAAGAAAGAATGGTGAATCTCCAGGGCAGAGTTTCATAATCTTGGTGATGAGCCAAAGATGTCCTGTCTCACATTTCAATGAGCTGGAAATGCTGGGAATCATAATCTCTAAGATTATAATCTCTGTTCAGAGCATCAATTTGGGGAAGGTTTGTGTACATACCCACTTATCTGAAAGTAAATTCCTACTGCCATTAGTAAGAGTATAATCTTTTTGACTCTATATGGGTGAAAGATGTGTTAACTCCAGCTAGTTCTTAGACAACACTAGCATATAACTGAAGGCTGCAGCCTGAGTTACAAACTTTGTGATCCCTTCAAAGTGAGGGAGATGCCCTTTGGCTTATTAAAAAAAACACCTGCATATTTTAAATAGCCAGATTCCTAGACTAAGTTACCTTCTGCTACGAGTCAAGTGGCAGTCTTAGGAAGGAATTCTAAAGACAAATGAAAATATTGTGTTGTGCCAACTAAATCACCTATCTTTCTGCTACCCTCCTCCCAAGCAAATTATGCTGCCGTATTGCGAGGGGTCCCTTTGTAATAGCACTTTGATTCACCCTCCCATCACCCTCCGTATCTTCACTTTCTTCTGTTTCTATCCTTCTCCTGCTCTTTCCTCTGACAAGAACTTCAGAGTAAACTATAGTTGTGCCTAATATCCTTTGTTTCCCCAGGGGAAAATGAGGAAGGACAGATTCTCTCTGCATGAGTCTCTATGTCGCAGAATTTCTGCACTCTCTAGAATATGGGCCCCTGGATCTGTGCCCAACATTTTTTCCCTTTAAAATTCAGTGTTTCTCAACCTTTAAGATGTGTGGACTTCAACTCCTGGAATTCCCCAGCCCCATCAGTCACTAGTGAAGTGCAACGTGTGCGTGTGTGTTTCCCAGCCGCCTCCCACCCACATGGACTGAGAAATAAACCTCCTCAGGCATATCCATTCCCTTTACTAAGCAACAGCAGCTGGGGACTATGGGAATGGGAGTGCCACCCGGCTGAGGAAGGAGGTACTGATTACCCTGCCCTTAGCAACAATATCAGCAAGAAACATTAAGAGTCTCGGTGGCGGTGCAGGGACTTCGTTCTCCTTCCCTCTCCACAGCAAATGGCCAAGAATCGAGCAGGCGCCTTCTAGAGTACAGTAATGCTTTTACTGCAGCAACCGCTTTCCTAAGGGAAATAATAACAATAATAATAATATAAACTTGTATGCCCTGCAAACTCCATGCCGCGTTTCATTGGCTCAGTAGATATCCGTCCACTTGATACCGATGCGCGCCTAGCTTAGTTCGTTAGCCATAGTAACGCGCACCATTTGGCGGCGAGGGTGGCGTTGCTTTCTTTTTTTCTCTTTTGTGACCGTTTCATTTTTCCCACCCTCTCTCTGTTCCGCCTCCTGAAATAAATGCGGCGTAAAGAAAGCCCGTCCCTTGCCAGCCGCAGCAAAGCCACGCGCCCTTCCGCTCGAGCCGGGACGCACCGCCTGCCGCTCACCTTGCCGGACCTCACCTGTCCCCGCCGCCCCCCCGGAGGGCGTGGCCTCTCCGGCCCCTTCCCGCCGGACTACACGTCCCGTCATGCCGCGCGCCGGGCTGCTCGCTCGCTCGCTCTCCCTCTTGCTCGCTCTCCCCCCCGCCCGCAGGAGCCGGGCTTCCGGCGGCGAGGACCTTGAGCCTCCGAGGGACTCTGCGAAGCGGCGGCGGCGGCCGCGCGGGGACGGAAGGAGGTAAGGTCGGGCCGCCCGCCGGGAGCTGCCCAGGTGAGCGGTTGCTCTCCGCCTTCTCAGGTGCGCGAACAAGTTCGGTCCGGACTTACTCCAAACTCGCCCCTCCCAGGGGGGGGAGGGGTCTTGCGGCGCCCCCCCCCCCATGCAGGCTCCACTTCAGCCTACCTTGACTGGGCGAGGGTCCCCCTGCCCTGCCTTTCCAGCCCCCTTGGCTTCTCACTTCAGCGCCCTCTCCTCCTGACCTGCCGCCCCCAGCCTGCCCTCCTTTTCCTGCCTTCGCTCTGCAAATTCTCCAGCTTTTCCTGAATTCCTCCGATCAGCCCTCCCTCATCCAAAGGGGGGGTGTTCTTTGGAAGTTTCTCCACCTTCTCCTACTATTCCCCCCAGTACTTTACAAATGCCCCCGCCCTCAGTTTAAGGGCAGGAGGGCACCGATTCTTGGCTGTGGCTGTGCATGGTGGGATCTGTAGTCCAAGTTATCCAGAATGTGGGAGGGGCAAGTGGGGTGTGGGAGGAAATGTCCAAGGCATCCAGAAAGTGGGGGCGATTGAGGGTGTGTGTGGAGGGGCTGAGAGGCTGCTGGAGGGGATCTGTCCTTTGATTTCATAGGGATTCACTGCTGTGCAACTGGTGCTGGCCACCCCTTGAGGTGGTTTGGAAAAGGGGGACCTGGATAGATACGGGCAGGATCTTGTGATCAGAGGTACTGAGTCCCAGTCTCTGTATGCTAGTTGCATACTCCTTTCTTAAGAGCATTTGTTAAATACCAGCTGGTAGGGCAGCTAAAGGAGACAGTTGTTCTTCTTGAGATCCCCCCTGCATCTGGACTGCCAGGGGAGGAACCGCAGTGTTCCACTTGAAAAGCTGATGGCCTAATCCAGCCCTTTCTCTACTGTCTTGCTCCTGCCTTCTAGGCATACATACCTAAGATTAGGTTCCTGTATCTCTTTTTTTCCTTCTACTAAGTCAGTGGTTCTCAACTTTTTTTGAATCCACAGCACAATATTGAATATAGCAGTAGTTCGGTGGCACACCAGAATATTATTAAACATATATATGTATTTTTAAACATGTAAGATGTGGCTTGAGGGGAACTTACACATTTTTAAAAAAATATCTGCACTGTATTGAATATATGAATTATATTTTTAAAAATATTGGAAAAAAAATAACATAAGACAAAAATCTTGTGGTACACTAGAAACAAGCCCATGGCACCCCTGTGTGCCACGGCACGCTGGTTGAGAACCACTGTGCTAAGTGATGTGACCTCATTCTTGTGAACGGGGAGGCACATATTCTAAATTTCTGAACATGTCATCACTTACCTGGATGCTTTAAAGTGGAATTTCTAGGGGTATCTGTTATTACTTTTTAAAAGTCTTGTATTTTTTGTGATTACAACTTTTATAAACACATGTTGTTGCTGTTATCTATTTATCGGGATCTGCCTCTTCTGTTAGCTTTATTTCTCTGTCTCCTGCCTGTTTTCTTCCCCAACGTTATTTCATGCTTCCGAATACTGAAGGTTGTGGTTGGCAGCAGCACAGGATTAGACTTCCCTGTCATTCCTGTCTCCTGTGAAAAGCCTGAACTGTCAGAAAGAATGAACACTTCATTTCAGGATAGCCCGCCATTAGATCTTCCCCATCCTAATCCTTCAGTGTTTTCCATACATTGCCAAAATATGGGAGGGGAGCTAGAGGTGAGCTAATCTTTAATTGTTTTGTCCTTGATAATTTTGTGGAAAAGGAAGTCCAGGAATGGGTTTTGAGTAAATGAAGAACATTCTTGTTAACTAGTTTAAATGAATTATACCTCCTGCTGCTGCGTGCTGAAAATCAAGAATAAAAATAATGACGATGATTAGTTAGGGGTAAGTATAGCTTTCTCTAGATTAGTTTTCTCTAACTTTATGTCCTCTGTATGTCTAAAATTGTAGCTGTTACCCTCCCATACTGATGGGATGTTGAGTGTTTTAGTTGCCCATTTTGGAAAATTCATTGTAGGTTGTACAAGAAGGATAGACCTTCTGATAGAGCAATAGTAGAGAAGAAATGTGGATTATTTCACAGGATCTACCCAGGACTGTATGTTGTGATTGTATCTTCTTTCCGTGTGTTCAGATTAGTACCTCTGATTACACAGTTTCCATTTAAGCACTCAATAAACTAATCTGTACTTTGATAAAGGCAAAGGATATTTACTGAGCTAAACAGATGTGTATCTTTGTCAGACATAGCTGTTGTTAGGTTCTGATCTTGCTTCCCTGTATTTGTTTGAATTGTGGTAAATTAATTGCTATTAAGTGAAGCTCTAGTGGGGTATGCTAAGCAAAGTCTGGGGCATAACCAAAGCTAACCAAATTACTGTGGCATAAACGTATGCTAATTCAACTGTTGTATTTTTTTAATACTTAGGAAAGGAAGATGGATTACATAAAAGTTTCACTGGATATCTGAAACAGTGCACTGTTGTTAAATAAGTGAAATTAAATAAGTGAAACTGAAGTAAAGCCAGGCAAGACAAATCTGAAAGTTAGGAATTTGGCAATGAAATGCAATATACATAGAAATAAAGTTCAGATTTGTAAGAGGGAGGGCCTCCCTTTAAGTCTGAAGCATGAATGTATTCGTAAGGAAATCTGTGTGATAGCTTTTGTAGCAGTGTTTCTCAGCCTCGGCAGTTTTAAGATATGTGGACTTCAACTCCCAGAATTCCCCAACCAACTGCCTGAGGTTGAAAGATACTTCTCTACAGTGCGGTTGTCATAATACTGAGAATTGGATTGGGTGACTTAGGTTCAAATCTCCCTTTCAACATTGTAAATTTATGTTCGTCACACTTTTCAGTGTAAGCCATCTGACGATCTTATGTTTGTCACACTTTTCAGTGTAAGCCATTTCTCAGGATGGTTGTTAGGATAAAGCTGGGAAAATGTTGTATATTGCTTGCTACACCATTGGATACAGCTACAAAAGCTGTAAATGCTAAAAGAAAAAAAGACAAGCCAAGTACAGCTGAGCCCTTTGAAACCCGACTGATTTTAGTGTGAAAGATTTGAGTGTAGGTGTCACACTCTCCAGTTGAAATTGATGGCAGTTCAGTTTGCCAAATTGTGTTCTCTGGATGGCTGCACCTCTATGTTGAATGTGACAGAGCAGTTCCCCCTTCTGATGCAAAGAAAAAGAAAAAAAGAGAGGGAGAATACAGTAAATATATTCTGGGACTGTAACAGCCATAGTGTGAAGAACTTACTTTTCCCAGTGTTTATTTTTAGCTGTTACTGGTACCCACTGATTAGAGAGTTCCTTCTGATAAGGGTGGTTCCTTAGTACTGTTGTTTTGGGACAGTGGTAGTGATGCCAGAAATGCCTTAAGCCAGCCTTTCTCGACTTTCTGACCCTGGAGGAACCCGTGAAATATTTTTCAGGCCTTGGGGAACCCCTATGCATTCAGGCTCAAACCTAGGCCTCAAGTTACCAAATTATTATATCTGTTTCATGGGTAGGCCTGTATGTCTGCATTAACAGTGTTCCCATCGAAGCGACAGTGTTCCTAAACTAAACATAAAGAATGAAACTGACCTCTTTAATGTGAAGTTGCCCGAATTTGAAATAATTTTGTAAATAAATCGTGATCTCCCAGGGAACCCCTCGTGACCTCTCGTGGAACCCTGGCGGAGAAACCCTGCCTTAAACAATGGACTTTAACAGAAAAAAGAAATGTTCCACTTCCTTAACTCCCCAAAGCTTGCTGCTGTATTTTTAAAGCTACTGAAAGACCCCATATTATTTCTGACAAGATGCTTCCCTAGGTAACATGATGTTTGTACATTAAATTGGATTTTATGACATGACTAAAGGGATTACAGGGGGATGAAAGAAAATTGATAGCTACGACAACCATTTTGTGAATAGACTGTCTCCTGTGGCAGTCATTTTGTGAATGCACCCACTGCACACTTTCAAAATTCCAAATGCACCTCTGACTCCCCAGAGCTGCCTATTTTGGTTTAGGTTTTCTGCAGGTATAAACTTTACGTTGACTTCAGTCTAGTTAGGAGGTCTAACCAAAGTCTGGCGTGGTGACCTTGCTAAAACTTTATTGACACAATGATCTTTGTTTGAATTGTCTGTTTGCTAATGACTGTTGCTCTAGCTTCTCCCGAGCTATGGCTGAAAATATCACTCTCCCCCAAGAGCATCTCCTGGTGGTGAGCCAGATTGTGTACTAGAATCTGCGAAGCTGCCTTAAACATGAGGCATAGGCTGTGTTCACATAGATAGCAGAGCCAGGATTTTTTTAAAAATTGTGGCTTAATGAATGAGTCACCATGGCTTGTGTTACCATTGGTGCTAAGTCAGGGATAGGCCATCTGGTACTTTCCAGATGTTTTGGATCACATCACAGGCCATATTGGCTAGGATGGATGGGAGGTGAAACTTAAAATTTCTGGAAGGCACTAGGTTGCCTCTTCCTGCGCTAAGCTTAGATTGGGTTTAATGAATGAACCTGGCTAGTATAAAACAAATATTGGCAAGTATGGGAGATTTTTTTTTCTAGTATCTAAGCCAGCCTTTCTCAACCTTTTGATCCTGGAGGAACCCTTGAAATATTTTCCAGGCCTCGGGGAACCCCTGCACATTCAGGCTCAAATCTAGGCCTCAAGTTACAAAATTATTGTATTCGTTTCATGGGTGGGCCTGTCTATAAGCATTAACAGTGTTCTTAAACTAAACATAAAGAATGAAGCTTACCTTTTAATGTGAGGTTGCCCGAATTTGAAATATTTTTTTAAATAAATCGTGATCTCCCAGGGAACCCCTAGTGATCTCTTGCGGAACCCAGGGTGCCATGGAAGTTCTCTTCACCTGTTCCCTAAGAGATTCTTGGGAATGACTGTGTGAGAAATGCCTCGTACATGTAGAACACAGGGCGCAGGTGGGTGGGAGCAACCTATTTTGTACCTAGATATTCCATTTCTGTGTTCATTTTAAAAATTGCCTGCCAAGAAACATGGGGAATGCAGTTGTCACACACAGTGGCTGAGTGAGGTTCCTATTGTTAGCCTGCTTTTTTCGGAGGTGTGTTCTGTGTGGGTGCACTGAACCTAGATAAGACTTAATACTTACTTTATTTATTAGTTTTATATCTTGTCTTTCCTCCAGGAGCTCAAAACAACGAATGTAGTGCTTCTTTCTCCAATTATTCTCCACAGGGCTGTGAGTTAGATTGGGCTGAAAGGGTGACAGGTCCAAAGTTAGTCAGTGAACTCCTGTAGCTAAGAGTGAAGTTGAACCTTGGTCTCTCTTGCCTTGACCTCCTTCCCCAAAAGCCAGATATTGTGCTGCTGAAAAATGGCATTCTGCTCCTGGATTTTGGTGTTATTGGAGGAAATTCAGTAGCCACAAAAATGGGGTTGGGGGGCTTTGTGCAGATTACCAATTCTCCATTACTGATGCTGAGGGTATGTGCTTCTGCTAAGATGTGCCTGCTGGCTCTGCACGCTTAGGTTGGATTAGGTAAAATAATATGATTAAATACGTGGTGATAGATAAAAGGTAAGCACTCATTGATCTGTTATGCAGGGATATAAAACACAGTAAGATCAGATGCCTAAGTTGTGAATTATGGTGCAGTATTCATGTGTGGTTAAGAGCAGTACAACAATGTTGGTGCAGCTCTGCAGAAGACAGATGGGTGCTGAAGAGGAAGTGTAGGAATAGAGCAGTGTTTCTCAACCTTGGCAACTTTAAGATGTCTGGACTTCAACTCCCAGAATTCCCCAGCCAGCAATACTGGCTGGGGAATTCTGGGAGTTGAGGTCCACAAGGGACTTCAGTGTAGAAGTCTAAATGCAAATAAAAGAAATCAGGAATGAATTTACATGTAAGGTGCAACTGTGAAACACACACACATACACACACACAAACACCTGTATCTCTCTGACACCGTCTGACTCTTCCCTGAAGTCCCTTCCCAGAGACTTCCATTCTGAGTGGAGATCTTCCTTGATCTGTTTTCATCCTTGTTTAGGGATTGATGAAAAAAAGGCAAGAGAAAGGAGACCCAGTGTGGTATAGTCTTGGTTAAGGTGTTGGACTAGGAGGAAGTAGACCCAGATTCTAGTCCACCCTCAGTCATGGAAACTTACTGGGTAACTTTGGATCAATTGCTCGCTGTCTCTCAGCTCAGCCTACCACACAGGGCTTTTGTTTTGTGCCTCCGAGTCAGCGTTGACTCCTAGCAACTGCCTGGTCTAGTCCCTGCAGTTTTCTTGGCAAGATTTTTGGAAGTGGTTTGCCATTGCCTCCTTCTTAGGGCTGAGAGAGAGTGACTGGCCCAAGGTCACCCAGCTGGCTTCATGTCTAAGGTGTGACTAGGACTCCCAGTCTCCTGGCTTCTAGCCTGCTGCCTTAACCACTACACCAGACTGGCTCTGTTGGGAAAAATAGGGAGTGATATATACGTCAGTTGACCTCCTGTTACTAGCAAGCAAGCAAGCAGATTTATTTATAGCAGATGTGGTATGGCCAAATTACATCTGGACAACATTTATCTATCTATCTATCTATCTATCTATCTATCTATCTATCTATCTATCTATCTATCTATCCATCCATCCATCCATCCATCCATCCATCCATCCATCCATCCATCCATCCAATTTATATCACCGCCCATCTCCCCCTAAAAATTTTTTACCAGCTTTTACCAACTCTCCTGGGATTCCAGTGGTAGGCAGATTGGAATTATCATTCTAATTTCCTACAGTTCCCCTGATGCAACACTGCTCTGGAGTTTGTGGGAAGTTGGCCTCAAGCTGCCTGGGGCTGATCCCAATCCTGCCGGTATTACTAAATGTGCTTTAAAGAACGGTTCTCGAACAATTACTAACTAATAAAAAAAGAAAAAATGCAAAAAAAAAAAGAAGGGTTCTTGAGACAGCTATGTGTTGATAGCCCTGGCTTGTACCAGTGCAGACCTGGATAAAGCCAGTGGCCTCTGTGGTCATTCATCAGTTCATTCTTGCATTTTAGTGGACGTGATGTTGTTGCGTTACTGTTCACATGCAATGCCAAGAATGTGCTTCGGCGAATGCTGTAGTCCTTTTGTGCTTGTTTCAGTGGTATGCAAATTACAAAGTAGAATTTGCAATTGCATAATTAAAACTGAGCTGTTGTTTGAGCTCTTGCGGTAATTCCTGAAAGTCAGGGGAAAGGCGGGACATTCAAACAGTGGAAGGTAGCTATGAAAGAAATCTAATGTGTTGGCTGATTTGTGAATGATTGTAAACCATCGTGCATATAGACATACTCTCACCTGAGATCCACCTGGACTGAAGCATTGTATACATTTCATAAATAAGATATAGAACGGGGAATTAGTGCAGAGAAGACCAAATCAAGTTACAACCTTTATGCAAAGGAATTGTGGTACTGCCTGGTCTGGTTACCGATTTGCTTGTCTTGCTGACTGTGCTGGGCATGGTACCAGCCAAAGGGACCAGCCTTGTGAGGGTAAGAAAAATTTTAGTAAGTAATGGAAAGAATTCAGTAAATCAGCCACCACTGCTCCTGTCCAAACTTGGGCTGGCTTCACAACTTTACCTATAAATGTAGACTCCTTTGACTGGAACGCAACTCCTGATGACTTCACAGGCATGCTCATGTAGTTTTCTTGGCAGTTATACAAAAGTAGCTTGCTATTGCTTCCTTCTTCTAGGATATTATTTCTAACTTCACAGTCTAGCTCAGCCTTTCTCAACTTTCTGACCCTGGAGGAACCCTTGAAATATTTTTCAGGCCTCAGGGAACCCCTGTACAACCTAGTGCCTTCCAGAAATTTAAAGTTTCACCTCCCATCCCTCCTAGCCAATATGGCCTGTGGTGTGATCCAGAACATCTGGAAACTACCAGATGTGGCTAGTGCAGAATTGCAAACTTGAAATACCAGTGTTCATTTTTAACCTTAATTGTAACATGTCTGGAGTTCAGGCAATCTTAGCCTAGCTGTAGATTCCTCGGGCTAAAAATTAATCAAATGGGAGGAAATTACATTCACAGCCTGAGCATAATCATAGTTTGGGAGCCCTTCTAGATATCTATTTGCATTACTTTTTCTGGTTGGAAATAAACACATAGGACTAGTGCTAAGACGTGTGTCCCCTCTCTGCCTTAATGTCTGTGACTAGAGATAACACTGTAGCTTCTTACAGAGGAGGTTCCAGTCGAACCTGAGACCTTTCATTTGCACAGCATTTGGGGGGAACTGGCCATTCTAGTCTGAAGAGTGGGCTTAGCACAAATGAAGTGTTGGGAGTAACCGCAGGGAGAGGGCCTTTTCGTTAATAGCACTCTGGTTCTGGAACAGATTCTGTAGAGCGGTTTGAGTTGTGAAGACGTTCCTTACCACACAGAATAAACAATGGCTTATGGTCTGGTTTGATCCCCTGTTTTTTTTTTTTTAAGAATTTCAGTTAACCTTTTAAAGGAAATAACTTCATATTTTTGTTTTATGAGTTACAGAGAGAACCTGTTTTAGCACGTCTGTGAAAGCTTAGTAAATACAGAAATTAGCAATGTCTCTTCTCTTTGGACCTAAACGATTGCCTTACTGAGAAACGCAGCAGCCACAAGTGTGAGAAGTGAGTATTCTCCACCTTTGCCTGCCTTGCCAGTGTAGGCCAGGGCTGTGTGCTCTTCCAGGATTAAGCCCTGAGTGGTAGATGATTTGCCTGGATGTGACTTTGCATTCAACAGCAGCCGTTGGAAACCTAAGGGATTGGTGACATTTACTTGCCTATTTTATTTGTTGCCACTGTGACTTTGAGCAAGGAGTCCCTCCAGGGTGGCTCACAGTAGCAGTTTTTTTAAGGCAATCATAAAATGCAATTAAATACCACTAATGAATGATATTTTGAACTGGAAGAATTACAGAAGAGAGGTCAGTTCATAATTGGCTAACCTCCTTTATCTTTATTGATGGGTCCAGATTCTGATGTCTTTAGGTGTTCACTGTTTTGTGCGAGGCTCATCTTGCCAAAGGTAGGTAAGAAGGAAACCCGTGGGTGTCTGGTACAAACTGGGGGTTGTTACGTGTGTCATGACAAGCAAGTGGTGACACGCCACATAGAGCATCACTTCCCTTCTCTCACTGTGGATGCCCTTGAGGAAATCCGATCCAGTAGTAGCTAAGTGTCGCTTGGTTACTTGTGGTTGAAAGGAGGGGGTATGCAACATGTTTTGACCTCACAATAGTTGTTTCAAGAGTTCTGAGAGTTTGTCCTGAGATTGGAACAAAACCTAGTTGTTTCAAGCAGAATTATTCCTAATGTTCTGGCCATCGGGAACAATCCTGAAATGAGCTGTTTTGATATTCCAAGTTTGAAACAAATGCCTATGTTCTGAGTTTGTTTGAAGTCAGGATCCCTAACAGATCGCTGTCATGTAGGGCAGAAACCTCATTTAGCAACTGAATTGCAGATTAAAAAATAAAGCCTTTGTAGATCTTCCTCTTTTAAAAGGAGTTGTTCTGTTTTGTCAGGGTTAACCACTGTGAAATAATCATTTCTGAACGTTGACTCTGTTGCCATTGATGTGCAAAGCAGGGACCCGGTCTCCTCATCTGTCTGGCTTGGAAGCGTGCCACGTGGTGCCTTATTTGTGATGAAGGTAGTTAAACACGTGAATATAAAGTCTGGATTTGCACAGCATACTAGACTAGGCTAAACTAGGGCTGTGCAGTTTGTGATTCATTGTGATGTAGGAACCCAACCATTGTTAAGCCACAATGTCCTTTATTCTTTGAAGCATAGCCTATTATATGACCATTGCAACTGTGTTTTGTTACCATGGCTTTAGGATTTAATGTGTTGTATGAAGCCATTGAGATGGTTTACCCTGACTGCTTAGAAGGACAGGAGTATGAGAAACTGGATAAACATTCCTCCTCTTTCTCTAGCTTGCAGACTTTTTGTTTTATACCAAAACCATCTTGAGTGGTTGGCAAAGATACCTTTGGAGAATAGCCCGCTAAATGTAAGAGCTCTTTGAAAAACAGGAATTATATTTCTAGCCCTTAAAATGCAGAGAGTGCATTGAAAGTATGACAGGAGCAACATTCAAGCAACAGAAATCAGGAAGACAAAGGAAGCCACTGATTCGCTACTTTTATGGTTAGCCCATGATGTCAATATGTTCTTCTCAGTACATGTTTTACGTGCAGAAGCTGCCCAGTTCCAAGCAGCCTCAGGTACTGCCTTCCAAAAGCCCTTGAGAGGGGCGCCAAGTCATTGCTGACAGCTTTGAGGTAGATGGACGCTCTCCTGATGCAGTAAAAGGCAGTTTGGTGTGTACGTTTTCTGCATTTGAGGTTTTCCAGTGATGAGTAAGATAATGATGTAGTGCATCTGGCACCTGCTAGTTTGTGGCAGATTGAAATTTGCATTTATATGCAAAATGCATTTCTAGTAAATTAATAGATGCAAACCAGCAAGCTCATGCAAGCACAAGATGCATTTCCTGGGAGGAAAGTGATCACCACCTCTGACTCTGGTTTCACTGATGCGTCTTTTGTTCTGAGCCATTCAGAACTACAGTTACAGGATAAAAACAAATACTATAAAATGAGTATCTTATCTTGAAATAAAATAGGTTCTTACTCTATCCACCTCATTATTAAATGGGCTCTCATGCTATTATTGCATTTGTAGTCCACACCTTGCCTTCTGTCATTCAGCATTCTCCTTTCCTCTTATTTATTTCATATGGCATAGCAGAATACAGCATTATTGCATAAACGTTCACCGAACAATATATAAAATGTGTATAAAATATAAAACATTGGGACAGTAGATTATTTTAAAAACATGCAATACAAATAATGAGTAGAATTATAAATAGAATTGAGTTATGTATGAGCAGTTACTAGAGTGGCTAAGCCTATGGCCGAATATCTAGATTGTTTAGCCATTGGACAGCGGTGCCCTTAAGATGATGTAGTTCTTGCAGGGAGCCAGGGGACCTTCTGAGGGGGCATTCCATCACTATGTGATGTAACGTTTGCGCGACATTCCCGCAGTCACAGTTAGAATTATCGACTAGCCCCCATTTTTGTTTCCAATATTGGCACCTGCCATGATTCGTACAAATCCGGTTAAGCGCTGTCCAGTTTTTCCTTGGGAGATCAAAGCCATAGGGGCATTGTGCTGGATCAGACACTAAGTTAAACTAAGTTAAGTCCTTTCCTCTGAGAAGAGCCAATATTTAGCAGCATGTGACCCTTGTCGGTACATTTTAAGGGTATAGTAAGAAAGCACGGTAGAACAGCACAAAGCAATGCAAAACCCAGTACAGTCAAAGGTTGTAGTTGAAAACACGCACTCACAGGAAAATCTTCATCCCCATTCTAGGAAACCCACCGTATGACCTGAAGGCAGTGTCCCACCTTCACAGTTATTACTGACATTTAGTGGCATCTTACGTTTGATCTCCCATGAGTTGCATGTTCAGTAGAGCAGAGCATTGATGTTAGCTTGGGGGAGAGAGTGAAATACTGTTCTAGCGATGACTTCTTCTTAGCTGCTGGCTATTCATAGAGCATCATGAACTATTTGCTATTTCTGTAGGAGCAGAAACTTTACTAAAAGGGTGGGGTCCATAGTTCACTGAAACCTGGTTTGAAACCTTGTGTGTTTTTTGTTTCTAATTCTGATAAGGACTTTCTAAGAGGACTCTCACAGTCATGATGCAGACAGCTAGAGGTTATCTGCTCTAGGTTATTTCCCTCTGAAAGTGCTGATATAAACACTGTTACGAAACCAAGGGCGTTCTGCTTTATAGTGTAGGCTTCTAACATAAGTAGTTGTATTAGGCTGGAACCAAAGCAAACAAACAACCTTTGGATTCGTGGGCGTCCTAAAGACTAACAAACTATCACTTAGGCTGTTTTGGATGTTAGACTACCATCAGGAGAAGATCCTTTAGCAGAAAATCTTAACCCATATACACCCACCACTACTGGCAACTTTGGATAAAACCAAGTGATCCTTGAACTGTACTGATTCCAACCAGTTTCAGGCTTTAAAAATCAGGACTGGCACTTTGAATTGGGCCAGAAATGATACATGTGGACTGGGGGTCACATACCATCCTAAACCAGAATGGGTGTTTTTATATGAAGTAATTACCTTTGGTTTTCTAAGTTCACCTAAATGATGCATTAAACACCATGCCAGGCTGGGTTGGCACGACATACAAAATCACAGGCTAGCTTTTGTGCCATATGCAAACCTTTGTTTGGTTTGGCTTGGTGTGTTCTGAAACCTCAGCCATCATGATTTATAAACCATGGGTTGTGGTTTAGAGTATCATGTGCACTTAGCCAGTAGCAGTTTATTCAATAAATCATGGTTAAGTTCATGGCTTAGCGTGTACACATCTAGCCATACAGAGAGGCACCTTAGCCCCAAACTACTGATGATTCTTAAAGGTCTTAAAGCATGTTGGAGGTTCAGGGTGTATAACTGGGATCACTTACTAAGAAGTACGCATTTTGTCCATTTGCTTAGTTCAAAGTTTACTTGCTCTGACTGGCCAATATTTGGAAGAGGATGGTTGCAAGGAGGAGGTTATGTGGTGGAAATAATGCTAAAATAATTATGGGGCTGGTCTTCTCTGCAGTGCTGAATCCAAGTGATAAGCCGTCTCATCTCTTTGCTAATTTGTGTTAGGTTTCAGCTCCTGTTCTTAGCTATATTTAGGAATGTTTGTCTAATCTTGCCATAGGTTGAGCTGAGCTAGTTATGGGAGCCAAAATTAAAGGAACGGTCAGGCTGCTAGCTGCAAAAGGTTCGTGCCACGGTTGATATTCAGATCAACTCAATGTGCTTGCAGAGTGTCACCTAGCCATCTTGGGGTATTTCTCAGCTTTGATCTGCCTTTCACAAAATGAGCACTTGAGAGAAGTGACCAGAGCTACAAAGATGGCATTGACAATGCTATCATTATTGCCTTGCATATTGCAAGGAAGCATGGTATACACTGTGGTACTACAGGCTGGCAGTCAAGAGGACATCTCAGCTTTCTACTCTTCTTTCTGTTAATTTGACTCTAGGTGGTAATGCTTGACAGCAAAGTTCTGGGCAAAATCAACTGTAGGCAAAAGACAATGTGAGTGCAAAAAGGATAAAGTAAGCATGAATGGACTCAGCAGTGGCAGCAGCTGGCTGATTTTGCCTGCTCTCAGAAACTAAGCAGGCTCTCACCCAGTTAATTCTTGGAAGAAATACAGGAATATTCCTATATTCACTGGGAATACAGCCCTGACTTCTTCGGATAGAGTAGGACAACTGCATCTGCCTTGTGCAGAAAGTTTGCAAAGTCGTGGTGTCACTCAGCTCTGCATTTGAAGATGTTTTCAAGGAAATGCTCTACATGGTCTGGGCATTAGAGTTTAAAGAGATGAAGACTGAGTGGGAAAGGACATATATAGAGAAAAGCTTTTCTCTGGTGGATCAGGTGGACAATATTACCCCAGAAAGTGCTCCTATGTTTGATGGTTTTTAAAAAATTATTGCATGCTCCCAATTCATGCTTAAATGTTAGTGTCTATGTTGATGAGGGATAGATTTGTGTGAAAGCATGCAAGTCCCTGTTCAGGTGTTCTTACCTTGCTATGTGTGGTCATCCTGCATGTAGTCCATCCGTCCGTCCGTCTGTCCATCCATCCATCCATCCCAATAAGCAAAGATATTTTCCCATTTTAATTCAAGCCAGGGAACGATGGTTAATGATTTCTAAAGCATATGAAGTTAGGGTTTAAATCTAGTGTTACATCTACAATTGTTCAAAAGCCATTAACTATTCTCAAGTTTGTATGCACTGGGAAACTTAAGTAACTGAACACTTGGCTTGTTTCCCAGCTCATACAAGGGCAGAGACTGTGTGCTGTCTATGAAGAACACATGTTTTCAGCTTTAATAATGTAATGATTGCCCTAGCCCCAAATACTCAGACTCACAAGAGGATGCTGAATGAAATCTGATTTATTAAAGTACTAGAGACAAATACAGAGAAAGCTGAGAATGAGCAAAAGCGCGCCAAATACAAACTTAAACCCTTGCTTCAAACGTATCCCGCCTCCCTCGTAACAGCCCCGCCCGGCACAGGTGCTAGCAATCGTCAGAGTTGCTAGCCTGGGAAAGTAACCTTGAGCGCAGTAGATAACAGAAACACATTCCAAAGCAAAGCCAAAATATAAGCGTTCCCATCCTCCCTAGACAAATGAAACACGCATCCAATTAATGACATGCGAAACGTTACGATGCATCAAAGACATTGAAACGGCGCACATGACATACCGCCTCCCTAAAAATACCCCTAGGGACCAGGTTTCGAGGGATAAGCGGAGTGGAAACGGGCCACCAGAACCGGGGAAGCCACATCTGGTGCAGCGACCCACTCAGGATGAGGGAAATGTTTCCAACGAACTAAATATTGCAAAGTATTGCGAAGGCGTCTAGAGTCGAGGATTTCTTTAACTTCGAAGTGTTGCTGACCATCAATCATGATGGGGGTGGGGGGTGGAGGTTGGCGATGCCAGCGATCAGAAGGAATAGTCGGTTTGAGTAAGCTGCAATGAAAAACAGGGTGTAAGCGTTTTAGGTTATGAGGCAAGTCAAGTTTAAAAGTCACAGGGTTAATCTGAGCAACAATTGGGAAAGGACCCACAAATTTAGGTGCCAGTTTCTTTGAAGGTTGTGCAGATTTAATAAACTTGGTAGAAAGGTAGACCGAGTCCCCAACTTGGAATGCAGGGTGTGGGCCACGTTTCCGATCAGCATACAGTTTATAATCTGCTTGTGCATCAGCCAATGCCTGTTGAATCATTGGCCAAGAGTCAGCCAGTTGTGTTGACCAATCATCTGTAGTGACTGCACCGGCAGGAGGTTGTGGGAGATCAGTGATAGGTACAAAGTCTTTACCCAGAGCCACCCGAAATGGGGTTTGTCCAGTGCTTTGATGCACTGCATTGTTGTAAGCCACTTCAGCAAATGGTAGGAGGTCCACCCAATTGTCCTGCTGATAATTCACAAAAGCGCGAAGGTACTGCTCCAGAGTAGAGTTAACAGCCTCAGTGGCCCCGTCCGTCTGAGGATGCCAAGCCGTGGATAGGGCTTGCGTCGTGCCTAACAGCTTGAGAAAAGCCCGCCAAAACTGTGAGGTAAATTGTGTACCCCTGTCCGAAATCAAGCGGGAGGGACATCCGTGTAGCCTGTACACGTGTACAAGGAACAAGCGGGCCAATTGACGTGCCGACGGAATGGACACGCAAGGAATAAAGTGAGCCTGTTTGGAAAAATAGTCTTTGACCACCCAAATGACCGTTTTGCGTTGGCTGGGTGGGAGCTCTACAATAAAGTCCATGGAAATTTCTTCCCAAGGGGAAGAGGGGGTTGCTACCGGCTGCAGCAATCCCTGGGGCTTGCCCACCTTGCGCTTGGACATTGCACAGACAGTGCAGGAAGCAATGTAGTCTTTGACATCTTTGCGTAATGTGGGCCACCAGAATTGCCTCCGAACGAGGTGCAGGGTTTTCACAAACCCAAAGTGACCTGCGAGTTTGTCATCGTGGGAACGTGTTAACACATCTTTCCTGAGGGTTTCAGGAACGTAGAGGCGGTCGGATTTCCAAGCAAAGCCTCTGTCAAAAGTAACAGTATCTTTATTCGCAAGCAACCAAGTATCAGTTTTTAGCTCTTTTAGAAACTTTTGTTGCAATTGGGAGGGAATTGACAAAGCGCTTGGCTGAGCAGCGCTTGTGGTAGGCGGTTGCTGCGCGCGCGTTTGGCTTCGCGTCACAGCCTGCATGCCCAATTGGGGCGCCGTCCAGAGGGTGCTCACCACATCTGGCGCCGCCCCAGAGTCTTGAGGTTGCCTGGACAAGGCATCAGCCAAGAAGTTCTTTTTCCCTGGAATAAATTTGAACTGAAAGTTGAAGCGATTGAAAAATTGAGCCCAACGAACCTGTTTAGGGCTCAGTTTTCGAGGGGTACTAAGCGCCTCCAAGTTTTTATGATCAGTCCATACCTCAAAGGGATGATTTGCCCCTTCCAATAGATGCCGCCAAGTTTCTAATGCAGCTTTCACTGCAAATGCCTCCTTTTCCCAAACATGCCAACGTCTCTCAGTCTCGGAGAATTTGCGGGATAGATAGGCACAGGGTTTGAGGCATCCTGCCTCATCTTTTTGCATCAATAATGCCCCAATAGAATAATCGGAGGCATCTGCCTGTACCACGAAAGGCTTGGAGGGATCAGGATGTTGTAAAATGGGCTCTTTGACGAACGCTGCTTTCAGCCGCTCAAACGCCGTTTGACAAGCAGGCGTCCACCTCAACAGCGCTCCGGGATTCTTGACTCTCCTAGTATCTCCCACCCCTTTTGTTCGAAGCAGCTCAGTTAGGGGCAAGGCAATCTCAGCGAACCCCCTTATGAACAATCTGTAATAGTTGCTGAACCCCAGGAAACTTTGAAGTTGCCTGCGGGTGCGAGGACTCTCCCAGTCCACGACAGCCTGCACCTTGGCAGGGTCCATTTCTATGCCTTTATCTGAAATCCTATACCCCAAGTAGTCAATTTGGGTCTGATGAAAAGCACATTTGGACAGCTTGGCATACAATTCAGCAGATCTGAGTTTACACAAGACTTTTTTTACCAGAGCTACATGCTCTTGCATGGTTTCAGTATAAATCAACACATCATCCAAATACACCAATACACCTTTGAACAGATGTTCATGCAAAACTTCATTGATTAATTGCATAAATACCCCAGGGGCCCCAGCCAACCCAAACGGTAACACCTTATACTGGAAGGCTCCCAACGGGCAATTGAATGCAGTTTTCCACTCATCCCCCTCCTTGATTCGTACACGATAGTAGGCTTCTCTTAAATCAAGTTTAGAGAAGATTTTTCCCTTGGCCAGATGTGACAACATGTCCTTTATCAATGGCAAGGGATATTTGTTGGAAATTGAGACGGCATTTAATCCGCGGAAATCCGTACAAAGTCTCAGTGTCCCGTCCTTTTTCGGGCGAAAGAGAACCGGCGCCCCCACGGGTGAATTCGCCGGCTCAATGAATCCGCGCGCCAGATTTTTGTCCACAAATTCCCTCAACAGAGTCAGTTCCTTCTGCGTCATGGAATAAATTTTTGGTTTAGGCAATTGGGTGTTGGGCAGCAGTTCTATGGCACAGTCCGTCTTTCGATGAGGGGGCAACTGGTCAGCTTCCTTTTCACCGAATACATCAGCAAACATCCTGTACTCGGCCGGCAAGCCTTCCAGAGGAGAGGCCGGGTAAGGCGGAGTCGCAGCTGCCGCAACCCCCACCATCTCCTCTGGGGCACCCTTGCCCTCTGCCGCTTGATAAAACCCATCCCGAAACGTGATGGTTCGGTAAACCCAGTTTATTTGGGGGTTCTGCTGCACCAACCAGGGTACCCCCAACACCACCAATGGTCCCCCTACAGGAGCCACGACAAAAGACAACCCTTCCTGGTGACTGCCCAGTTGCAAGGCTACCCGCCCTGTAAAATGGGTGACCGGTTTGCCCCCTGCCAGGGACCCATCCAATTGAGTAAAAGCGATGGGTCTTTGTAAAGGGAAAGTAGGGAGCTCCAAAGCCGCCACCACGTCGGGGTGCATAAGACACCGGGAACACCCCGAATCAATCATGGCCCATACCTCCACAGTCTTGGATTGGGAGCCCAATTTCAATTTGACCATGAGTATGCGGTAAGTGCCACTCACCGCTGGAGGCTCGCGCCCATTCTCTACCACCTGCCCAGCGGCGCCCTTTAGAGCAGGTGGCTGGCGTTTCCCGCCGGCTGCGGGATTTCGGTCTCCCCCTCCATTTCGTAGGACATCACATCGTCTCCCTCGGTCTCAGCCACCGCAGCTTTCTGTTTCCTCGGCAATGCAGGGGACTTTGCCGGCGGTTTTCCGGGCCGTTCCTCTACCTTTGCCTTCGGGCATGCTGCCACTCTATGCCCCTCCTTACCACATCTCAGACACAAGCCTTTGGCGTACCGCTTCTCTCGCTCCTCGTCCCAGGGTCGTTGTCCCGGTTTCCCCCCGGTGGTCGATGGGCGGCTGGGCTTCACCGCCTTGGCGTTCTTTCGCTGGGCAAAGATCTCCTGGGCATGTTCAGCCCTCCCTGCGAGCAGGATCCACTCATACAACGTGTATGGGTCGTCCCTCCCCAGGGACCAGCGCAGCACCTCTGTATTCAAGCCATCCTTGAAGAGCTCGATTATAGTTGCTTGGGACCAGTCATCGACCTTCCCAGCGAGCGCTTTAAACTCCAACGCATAATCGGCCACTGATCTGAACCCCTGCTTGAGTTCCTTCAGGGCTCGCTTTGCTCTCTCCTTGGCCAAGGGGTCCTCGAAGTGTTGCTTCAACGCCCAGAGGAACTCCTCGAGACTTTCCAGTTCAGGCGCTTCCGACTGGCACATCTGGACATACCAGTCTGCCGCCCTCCCCTTCAGTTTGGTGGCAATGGTGATGATTCTTGCCTTTTCCGATTGGAAAAACGCCCCCCATTCTTCCATATAGGCTTTCGCATTCGTCAGGAAGAACGAGAGTTTGGTCGGGTCCCCATCAAACTTGACAGGGAAGTCTCGCATGCCGCCTCCCGCCGGGCTGCGCCCCACCACCGGTGTTGCTGCGGCGGGTGCTTCCCTGACGCGGGGCGGCACGGGGCCCCGGGGCGATCGCCCGGGCGATGCTGCGATTTCCATCTGGACCGACTGGTCCCCTTCACGCCTCCGCACCACCCGTCGCCGTTCCGGGGTCAGCCCCTGGGAAGAAGGGGTTGAATGCCTCTGGCTAGACTCTTCCCGGACCTCTCGCAACGAGGTCACATCCAAGCTCAGCTGTTTCAGTATAGCCTCCAACGAGTCCATTTTGGACTCCAACACTCGGATCCGATCCGGAGTGGGTGAGCCCTCCGTTGGCTGCACCTGCACCACGTTGGGGGATAATGGGTATCTCTGCTTCCAGGATGGGCCCCCCTCTGCTGTGGCATCTCCTCGGGTCTCATCCCAGGTGAGCAGCTCACCCGGATAGTTGAGGGTGGTCTCCGGGGCCGTTTCCAGCCCCCCGGCTTCGCTCTCCGACTCGGAGCTCGCCTCCTCTCTGATGGCGGACAGCTCTCCACCTTGGTACGGGCGGCCGGACTGCCTCACGGTCGAGTCCGGTTCCCCTTCCTCCATCATCAAGATGTCGGGTTCGGTCATCGCGGGCTCTCTCCCTCACAGGTTAGACGCGTGTCTTCCCTGGACAGGGGCCAGCGGAGTTAGGAACTGAGATTCTCAGCTTTATGTAATGATTGCCCTAGCCCCAAATACTCAGACTCACAAGAGGATGCTGAATGAAATCTGATTTATTAAAGTACTAGAGACAAATACAGAGAAAGCTGAGAATGAGCAAAAGCGCGCCAAATACAAACTTAAACCCTTGCTTCAAACGTATCCCGCCTCCCTCGTAACAGCCCCGCCCGGCACAGGTGCTAGCAATCGTCAGAGTTGCTAGCCTGGGAAAGTAACCTTGAGCGCAGTAGATAACAGAAACACATTCCAAAGCAAAGCCAAAATATAAGCGTTCCCATCCTCCCTAGACAAATGAAACACGCATCCAATTAATGACATGCGAAACGTTACGATGCATCAAAGACATTGAAACGGCGCACATGACAAATAAGCTAAGTTATGGTGGTCCAAATGCCCATTCCTCCTCTCCCCCACATGCTTGGGAAGAAAGAATGTTGGAAAGCCGCAGTATACGACTCAATAATTTTAAATATTTTATTCCACAGAAGTTCAACCTTTCTTCAGATTGTTAGGGTGCGGAATCTGGCTTTGATTCATGGGTTGAGAGGACCCATGCATCTTTTAAATCACATAACAGATCTACAAATTGATCCACTTTTGCCATGAGAAAAGTGTTGTAGTTTGGTGTGGGCAAAGCTGGCTGCGACTGTTTTGCCATATGCCCAACTTGGTGAATTAACTGTCCTTTGTACACCCTAATCCTTTTAAGCATACACAAGCAGTACCTGGCAAGACTTTTGTGCCAGATTCTGTGAATAAACACAGCTCTGTGGAACAGCGTCAAGGGCATACTTGGCATGGGGCTTTGACTAGTAGCAGTGTCTAGAATTTGAACACTTTCTTTATGAGAGGGCTATTTGTATGTCAAAGGCTTCACACTAACATTTATACGATTCTGACATGCTGTTCCAAATCTGGACCTTTTTTAACAGTCTCATTTCTCTTTGTAACTTGTTAGCGGAACACCAATATCATTTCATATGAAAAGTTTACAACATCTTGCGTGAGCATGGAAGTCCTGAGTAAATAGTGTAAACCATTTGAAAATTTAAAAATAAAGAAGCCCATTCATCCCAAGTAGCTGAAGAAGTTGTGCAAGTTAAAATGCTTCCCTGTAAAAGTTAAGAGGTGGAAGAGAAAATAAATCCCATCAGGTATCTTTTTAGATTAAATATCCCCGATATCAACAGCTATACATGACTTGGTGTCACATTGAACATGATGAATAGCCATGCTTGGATCTCCTAGTATTTTTTATAGCCACCGACAGCCAGGTTTTTTGGTGGGAAGAGGGTTACTTATTTGCATTAATACTGTTTCACAACCTGCCCCAATGTCTCTGTTTCTCGGGGCTTTGTACATTCAATACCTTTTGAATGACCTAGATTGTGAGAAGTGGTGAAGGAAAGAGTTCCAGTCAGCCTACAATGAGTCCATGTTCTCCCTTGAACTACAGCTGTGAATGCTTAGGTAGCTATTGCTATTGTTTCCAGTCATCCCCAGTCAAGTACCACCGTAACATATCTGGAGGATGTTAGGTTGGGGAAGACTGGCTTAAGCTATAAAAATCATTCTTCTTCTGACTTTACAGTCCTCAGTTATCAGAACCTTGGGAAACCTTGTTGTTAAGGTTGAAGATGTATTATTGATTGAAGAATTAAGGTGATAGTTCAAATTCCCCTGCTTAGGGGTCAACAGTAGTCACGGCAGAGTCTAGCCCAAGTATCACAGTATCCTGAACTTCCTCCCAAGCTGCTAATTAAAACAATCAGATTTTGATCAGTTTTCCTATGAATGGCTGGATTTACATATTACAGTAAGGCAAAATGAGGTTTACAGTATTTGGTTTTAACTGAGCATGTCCTGTGAACTGAATTGTTTTGGCGTGTAAACCATGATGTAGGTCTTAGTGTTATGTGTGAATCCAGCCAGTTGTGATTCATCGAACAAACCATATGTGAGCCTGGTCATATAGCTGAGGAAAGAATGTCCTAGACTGTCTTTTCAACCTTTCCGGATAACACAACTGCTGGCCTGCTTAAAACAATAGATATGATATCTTTCCAGTGCCCCAGAAAGGAATGCATATTACAATATGCATTAGAGTATCACAAACTTTCGTTTTAATATGGCAGAAGATTTTATTTATTTGCAAGATTTTATTTATTTATATAGGGCTGCTTCTCTGAAATTCTGTATTGGTAGCATCTGAAATACTTCCTATTTCCTGCATTTTAAGGCCAGGTTCCCTTGTGGAAAGCTATTCTCTTTGCTTGTTTCTGTTGCTGTTCTTCCTTAGGCAATTGCGTGTAGCGAGCAAAGTACCAATTTTGCGGTTAAGTAGGAAAATTGGTAATTGGTCTTTCTGCAAACATGTCAAACTTTCTGGCAAAGATTATTATGCAGGAAGCTAAAATCCAACATAACATCCAGCTCAGTTCTGTCAACTTTCTGAAGCGTAAGCTGAAAAGCATGTGGCTGATTCAGGACATGTTTGTTCTGAGCAAGTGGTAACCTGCAGTAGTTTTGGCATCAACTTTCTGTAGATGGTCAGTTCCAGGTCATCTTAAAGGGTTTTTTCCCCCCCAGGTATTCTGAATGGAAGTATAGACACGCTCATGTTAAGATGCCTATGACACTGCATGGTGTTATATAGATGATAAAGAATGGCCCTTTAGATGTCGCTGATCTCAACTCTTCAGAGCCCCTGCGGGCATGACATATGATGGAGATTACTGGGAGCTGTCATTCAGCAATATTTGGAAGACCACCAATTCATCACTGCTACTATAGTGGCTGAATTAGAATTAAGATCTGAGTTCTCACCTATAAAACGTATGTACGGCTGGGAGACACAGTGTACGGTGTCATTTCTTTATTGAACATATTGGATTTACTGGAGAAAAATGTGCAGCTTTATGTTTCAGAACTGGTGGCATCGCCTTTAGCAGTTACCTCAACCATATAATGGCTTGGAGGTATTTTGGCCCATTCTTTAACAAACTGCTTCAACTCATTGATATTTTGTGTCTGTCTGTCTTGCAGTGAAATGCTTGCTTCTGGTTTCACCACTACATTTCTGTTGGGTTAAACGTTCGGATTTTGACATGGCCTTTCTGGAATGCAAAATTTCTTCTGCTTCATTCATTCTGTTGTGTACACTATTTGCTAATGTATTTAGGATCATTTTAATGCTGCATAACACATTTACTTCAGCTTCAGATCATGGAGAGATATCCTAACATTTTCCTGTAAAATTTGCTGGTACAATCCAGAGCTCATTGTTAACAGTTGTGAGCTGTCCAGATCCTAAAGCTGCAAAGATTCCCCATTCCATGATACTGTACTCCCACCACCATGTTTTGCAGTTGAGATCGAGTTCTTTTGTTGGCATGCAGCATTTTCTCCAAACGTAACATTTCTCACGAATACCTTAAAGTTCCACTTTCATTTCATTTGTCCACAGAACAGTAGCTGGCTGGATTATCCAGGTGGTCTTTGGCAAACTTGAGTTGGGCAGCAGTATGATTTCTGGAGAGCAGTGATTTCCTTCTTGATATCCTCTCACATGCACCACTTTTGTTCAGCATTTTTCTTATGGTGGACTCATGGACATCAGATAATGCAAAAGCAATCTGCAGACCCTTTTTCAATGTTGGCTCATTGTGTTCAGCAAAGACATGACATAGCACACTGCTTTGTGCATTGTGTAACTAGAATCTCTGTATCTAATAATAGGATTTAGATGAAGCATCTATCTTCCTTCTCTCAGCCTTCCTTATGGTCCAGCTTTCGCAGCCATGTGTTACTATGGGAAACACCATTGCTTTAACTATGCGGACCTTTGTTGTCAGTGTGATGTCTCTGCTCTTAACTATTTTATCGAGATTGGTCATTGCTCTTCTCCCAAGGATTAAGCGTCTTCTGATTTCCTGACTGCAGCCAGCATCTGCAGTAATCTTTGCACCTAGAAATACAAAGTCTTTCACTGCTTCTACATTTTCTCCCTCTATTTGCCAGTTATCAATCAAGCTGGTTGCCATAATCTTGGTTTTTTTGAGGTTTAGCTGCAGGCCAGCTTTTGCACTTTCTTCTTTCACCTTCATCATAAGGCTCCTCAGTTCCTCTTCATTTTCAGCCATCAAAGTGGTATCATCTGCATATCTGAGATTGTTAATGTTTCTTCCAGAGATTTTAACTCCAGCCTTGGATTCCTCAAGCCCAGCATGTCGCATGATGTGTTCTGCGTACAAGTTGAATAGGTAGGATGAGAGTATACAGCCCTGCTGTACTCCTTTCCCAATCTTAAACCAGTCCGTTGTTCCGTGGTCTGTTCTTACTGTTGCTACTTGGTCGTTACACAGATTCTTCAGGAGGCATACAAGATGAGTTGGTATCCCCATACCACTAAGAACTTGCCATAATTTGTTATGGTCCACACAGTCAAAGGCTTTAGAATAGTCAATAAAAGAGAAAGAGATGTTTTTCTGAAACTCCCTGGCTTCTTCCATTATCCAGCGGATATTGGCAATTTGGTCCCTAGTTCCTCTGCCTTTTCTAAACCCAGCTTGTACATCTGGCAATTCTCGTTCCATGAATTGCTGAAGTCTACCTTGCAGGATCTTGACCATTACCTTACTGGCATGTGAAATGAGTGCCACTGTTCGATAGTTTGAACATTCTTTAGTGTTTCCCTTTTTTGGTATGGGGATATAAGTTGATTTTTTCCAATCTGATGGCCATTCTTGTGTTTTCCAAATTTGCTGGCATATAGCATGCATTACCTTGACAGCATCATCTCGCAAGATTTTGAACAGTTCAGCTGGGATGCCGTCGTCTCCTGCTGTCTTGTTGTTCTTAAGGCCCATTCAACCTCACTCTTCAGGATGTCTGGCTCTAGCTCACTGACCACACAGTCAGTGCTATCCCCGATATTGTTATCCTTCCTATACAGGTCTTCTGTATATTCTTGCCACCTTTTCTTGATCTCTTCTTCTTCTGTTAAGTCCTTGCCATCTTTGTTTTTGATCATACCCATTTTGGCCTGGAATTTACCTCTGATGTTTCTAATTTTCTGGAAGAGGTCTCTTGTCCTTCCTATTCTATTGTTTTCTTCCACTTCCGCACATTGCTTGTTCAAAAATAATTCCTTATCTCTTCTGGCTAACCTGTGGAATTTTGCATTTAATTGGGCATATCTCCCCCTATCGCTGTTGCCTTTTGCTTTCCTTCTTTCTTGGGCTACTTCTAGTGTCTCAGCAGACAGCCATTTTGCCTTCTTGGTTTTCTCTTTCTTTGGGATGTATTTTGTTGCCGCCTCCTGGACAACGTTGCGAACTTCTGTCCATAGTTCTTCTGGACCCTATCTACTAAGTCCAGTCCCTTAAATCTATTCTTCACCTCCACTGAATGTTCCTTAGGAATATTAGTGAGCTCACATCTAGCTGATCTGTGGGTCTTCCCTAATCTCTTTAGTCTGATCCTAAGTTGTGCAATAAGAAGTTCGTGATCGGAACTACAGTCAGCTCCAGGTCTTGTTTTTACCGACTGTATAGATGTCCGCCACCTTTGGCCCCAAAGGATGTAGTCAATCTGATTTCGGTGTTGTCCATCTGGTGAAGTCCATGTATAAAGCCACCTCTTAGGTTGTTGGAAGAGAGTGTTTGTTATGCAGAGTGAGTTGTCTTGGCAAAATTCTATCAGCCTATGTCCTGCTTCGTTTTGTTCTCCCAGGCCGTGCTTACCTGTAATTCCAGGTGCCATCTGACTGCCCACCTTAGCATTCCAGTTTCCTGTGATGAAAATAACATCTCTTTTAGGCGTGTTGTCCAGTAGGTGCTGCAGATCCTCATAGAACTGCTCTACTTCCGCTTCTTCAGCATCTGTGGTTGGGGCGTATATTTGGATCACTGTGATGTTAGATGGCTTGCCCTGAATTCGAATTGAGATCATTCTATCGTTTTTTGGATTGTATCCGAGCACTGTTTTAGCCACTTTACTATTAATTATGAAGGCTACTCCATTTCTTCTGTGGTCCTCTTGTCCACAGTAGTAGATCTGGTGGTCATTTGATGTGAAGTGGCCCATTCCAGTCCATTTCAGTTCACTGGCACCCAAAATGTCTATCTTTAATCTTGACATCTCACCAATAACCACATCCAATTTGCCCTGGCTCATAGATCTTACATTCCAGGTTCCAATGGTGTGTTGATCCTTAGAACATCGGATTCGCCGTTCACCACCAGCACCGTCGGCCGCTAGCCGTCCTTTCGGCTTTGAGCTAGCTGCGTCATCACGTCTGGGGCTAGTTGAGCTCATCCTCTGTTCCTCCCCAGTAGCATTTTGACCATCTTCCAACCTGGAGGCCTCATCTTCCAATGGTATACCAACATATCTCTGGTTGACTGATCCATTGAGTTTTCACGGCAAGAATACTGGGGTGGGTTGCCATTACCTTCCCCAGGGATCGCATTTAGTCTGACCTCTCTGTCATGACCTTCCCGTCTTGGGTGGCCCTTCACAGTTTAGCTCATGGCATCATTGAGGTGCTCAAGCTCCAGCACCACGACAAGGTAACGATCCTTTGCTGAAGGATCATCTTATACCACAGAATTACTGATGGCTCTAAAGGTTTCACAGATGTTATTTCATCACTCTATTGGGGGCAGTACTTTCTGACCAATTTTGTGGGATTGTTCTGAAGATTAGAGGAGTTTGTGTGCATGTGCATATAGGGAAATTAGGGGGCAATATGTATTACTGCTCCCCATATTATTATTATTGTTGTTGTTGTTGTTTGTGTGTGTGTGTGTGAAGGTATATTTCTGTTTTGTATATGTGTATTTTGTAGCTCCTTTTTGTTCCAGCATGTTTTCTTGAACAAGGGAGAATGGCATTTTGGGCATAGTTTTTCTCTTGATTTTGGGAGGTGGTGCTAATTGGGCCTGAAGAAAGTGTCAGATGGATGGGGAACAGCAACAGGAGGTCTTACTGTAAGGCTGCCCCAAAATTCAGTCCTGGGACTGATGGTACCTAACTATAAAAGGAATGTAGAGATGACCTTGGAATGGAGGACCCATTAAGGATGGTGAAATGGCAGCTTAATCCTGGGGAAGTGGAAAACAGGAGAAAAAAAAAACACTCAAAATAGCTCAGCTTGATTCTGTTGTGTATGAGAGGGGGCAGAGAGAAACTCTTGAGAAATTTTCAGGATTCTGTTGTTATACCCTATAACAATAAAGTAGCATTCCTAGAATCCTTGTGGTGTCTGCTTCCTTACCTGGCCTACCATGAATGGCTGATACTAACTGATTGGACTAAAGGGGCACAACAGATAGCATTCCTAGGCAATCAGCTACTTTTGAAGTTCTTTCCAAGAAGAAGGAAAAGGGGAAAAGAGTCATAGCCTGGTCAGGTACTGAAAGTCCCTTAATGGGGTGCTAGATAGGCTCCCTTTTCACAAGTTTGGGATCCCAGTCCATTCCCTTGCTCCTCGTCAGTCTCACCAGAGAGCCATGAGTCTTCACAGTGAAAGCTGGGAGTGGAACTGTAGGAGCTTTGTGTAACAGCAGGAAATTGTAATGTTTGACAGCTCTATTCCATCATGATGTAGATTTTGATTGATTGATTGATTTGTATATGGCTGCGGGTTAAACCGCTGAGCTGTCGATCGGAAGGTCGGCGGTTCGAAACCCGCGCGGCGGGGTGAGCTCCCGTTGCTCGTCCCAGCTTCTGCACACCAAGCAGTTCGAAAACATGCAAATGTGAGTAGATTAATTGGTACCGCTTCGGCGGGAAGGTAACGGCGTTCCGTGAGTCATGCTGGCCACATGACCCGGAAGTGTCCTATGGACAACGCCGGCTCCAAGGCTTTGAAACGGAGATGAGCACCGCCCCCTAGAGTCGGACACGACTGGACTTTACGTCAAGGGAAACCTTTACCTTTACCTTAGGGTTTTTTTCCCTTTGTGAAGTGTTCAGTGAGCAAGTTCACATTCAACATAATTGGACATGTTTTCTAAACTTTTTTTTTTTATTTGTAGGACTGGCTCAGCTCCTCCACAGAACTCATGATGTCACAGGAAGTAGAAGATACCATTGGTAGGTGTTCTTCTGGGAGTTCAGATTCACTGTTCCTGATCACTGATCATCTAAACTTTGAAGTGGGGACTTTTCAGCTGAGTTTTGAGAATCTTTATTGTGCTGTGCAAATGATGTGGTCATATTTTGAATTGACTGTTTTTATTACAGTTAGATACTTCATCAAGCTGTGTTGTTGATGGTGGCTGAAGAACTGGATTGATATAGCTTTAAAACATGAATTCTTGCAAGAAAGTTGCTGTTGCCTCAATTTTATTTCTCTCTTTAATTTCCTGTTTTGTAATTTATAACTGATCCAGAAGAACAAATGTTCAATGCATCTATATATAAATCTTAGCTTTTAACATATTGCAATTATAAATTAACCTAACTATTATTACACAAAAATAGTTAACTACTGTTTTTCTTTTGTAAATAGCAGAAGAATGAAATTTGATGATTAAATTGATTTATGCCAAGAAAGCTTATGCTTTAGATAGCTCTGATTATTTGGTAAGTTTGATCAAATTCTGTGAATCAAATGGTTGATTCTGTAGATAAGCCTTGTTTGATAATGGTTTTCAGGAGAAAATTAGTTATATTGTTTAGTTCTTTCAGACTTTGACCTGAAAAAGTGTGGAATAACTTTTCTCCTTTGGTTTGAAAAATATGCAATATACAATTTCAAAAACCTCCACAAATAGTGGGATTGAGTTCATAAAATCCACAACTGGACTACAATAACTACTCTGTGGTTGGGAAGTCAGTTGACTGTGGTGAAAGCACATATTTTACATGCATAAGATTCAGTTTCTAAAATTTCCAAGGTTAGGATAGGAACATCTCCTGTCTGAAATCCTGGTATGATGCTGTTAGGCTCTGTAAAAACAGTACGATTAGATCATTGGCAACTTCCTGTCAGTAATAAGAGATGATGAGTTAAATTTTAAAAGCAGTGATTTTTTCCGCAATTTGGTTTATACATCTTGGTAAGCTGTAGTTTTAAATAACCCACAATTGGCTTTGGCATTTTTTTTGCGGGAGAGGCCTTTGAGTCAGTGTTGACTCTTGGCGACTGCGAGGACAAGTCCCTGCAGTTTTCTTGGCAAGATTTCAGAAGTGGTTTGACATTGCCTGCTTCCTGGGGCTGAGAGGTATGACTGGCCCAAGGTCACCCATCTGGCTTTGTGCCTAAGGCAGGACTAGGACTCCCAGTCCCCTGGCTTCTAGCCTGCTGCCTTAACCACTACACCAGACTGGCTCTGTTGGGAAAAATAGGGAGTGATATATACGTCAGTTGACCTCTTGTTGCAAGCCAGTGAACAGATTTATTTATAGCAGATCTGGTATAGCTAAATTACATCTGGACAACTTTCGCCAACTCTCCTGGGATTCCAGTGGTAGGCAGATTGGAATTATCATTCTAATTTCCTACAATTCCCCTGATGTAACACTGCTCTGGAGTTTGTGGGAAGTTGGCCTCAAGCTGCCTGGGGCTGATCCCAATCCTGCCGGTATTACTAAATGTGCTTTAAAGAACGGTTCTCGAACAATTACTAATTAATAAAAAAAGAAAAAAAATGCAAAAAAAAAAAAGAAGGGTTCTTGAGACAGCTATGTGTTGATAGCCCTGGCTTGTACCAGTGCAGACCTGGATAAAGCCAGTGGCCTCTGTGGTCATTCATCAGTTCATTCTTGCATTTTAGTGCAGGGTTCCTCTAACCGTGGCAACTCTAAGCTGTGCAGACTTCAACTCCCAGAATTCTGGGAGTTGAAGTCTGCACAGCTTAGAGTTGCCACGGTTGAGGAACCCTGGTTTAGTGGATGTGATGTTGCATTACTGTTTGTATGGAATGCCAAGAATGCACTTTTGCAAATGTAGTTTTTTTTGTGGAGTCCTTGGTGCTCTCTGAACTTTGTTGTTTTCTTCCAGTCGTTTCATTGCCAGACTAGGCAACATGTTCAGTGTGAGGACGGAGTGGGCCTTGCTCTTAGTTTATATACCGTGGCTTGCCCTGCTTGTGTTGGTGCAGGTGTTGCTCTCTCCTTGGGAGTTCTTTGATTGGGCTGTTGTTCAAAGAGCTGTATATAAATGGTATATAAACTGAGAGCAAGGCCCACTCCCGCTTCGTACTGAAGATGTTGCCTAGTTTGGCAATGAAACGTCTGCAGGAAAACAACAAGGCTCAGAGAGCACCAGGAACTCCACAGTTCAACCCTGAGCTACAAATACTCGCTTCGATTGGTAGTTTTTTTTTTTTATCATGCTGAATCTAAGAAGGCACATGAACTTGTGGGGCATTGTGTTAGAGGAAAAAAGTGGTAAACCTTTGCATGGAAATATTTATCAATGGTGAGTTGAGATTGTCTAGTGATAAGTTAAAACCAATAAATACAATTTGGCCGTTTCCAGAATGTTTCAGAGCTGTCAGAAAACAGCATTAATTGCTTTCCTTCTGTTTTGTTTTTGCCAGAAATCTCAACAATGCATCATATGCGATTGAGACACACGTGTTCACATTTTCAGTATGATTTGTGTATCACAGCTTGTGTGGGTAATACAGAGTTTTTTCCTTTAAATATGCCACCCCATTAAACCTTCTACTCTGCATTGCTTATTTAAATTACAGGCAGTTCTTGCTTAGCAGTTGGGGTCAGCAACTCCGTCGCTAAGCAACGCATTCGCTAAGTGAAACATCACGGGACTGTGATGGACTTATGACATCACTTCCTCTTTGGTCATTAAGTGAGACATCACGTGACTGCAACTTAAGATTTTACTACTGGCTTCTCCATTGACTCTGCTTGTTGGAAGCCGGCTGTGAAGTGCGCATATGGCGATCATGTGACCATTGATGGTCATGTGACAGTTGTAAATGCCTGCCGGATGCGAAGTGCCCAAGTGTCAATCTGTGACTGCAGGGTGCTGAGATGGTTGTAAATGTAAGGACTGGTTGTAAAGTTACTTTTTCAGAGTCGTTACTTTGAACAGTTGCTAAACAGGACAGTTGTTAAGCGAGGTCTATCTGTGCAGAGGTTTCGACTTGCCTGGTTAACTAGATTTTGCAGTCACAAATTCAGAGAATGGCTGTTTTGCTGTCCCCACTGACGCTGCCATCTAGGGGGTTGGGAATTGGGAGGTACTGCTCTGTGGGGCATTATCCAAATCATCATAATGGCAGGGGGGTGTTCTGAAAAAGGCCAACTTGGGACATCGCAGCAGTTGGTCTCCAAAGCTCTAATGAATTGGTTGGCATATCTGTGGTTTCCTGCCTATTCTAGAGTCTGTATAACTGAAATGCCTTCAGTTGATACAACAGAGCTGCTATTATGTGCTGTGATTGTTCTTTTAATTGAACGCTCTGGTGGTTGATAATGCCCTCTTTCCTCTTGATGTTTTATGCAAGCCATTCTGCAGAGTGAGCTCTGTATGCACTGAGTAACAGTAACGGTAGAACTATCATAACCGGTTATGTTTAAAGTCTTCTCTAGGGTGCAGAGAAGACAGGATAAATATACAAAATTTAATGCTCAAAGGTGTGCAGCTTTGGAATTAGAAGGTTTGAAAAGGACCACTCAAACAGTCCGACATGGAAGAGATTGTTGCTCATTTTCAAGATTTGGTATTCTTGCAAGATTTTTTTGGAAGAAAATTGTTTTTTTTTTTAATTTAATTTGAAGGCCTGTGGGTGGCATCAGGTGGTGTGCTGATGGTGGGTGCTGTTCCCTGAGGTATGCCATCTACTGCTGCTTTCATACTAAATTATTTCATGCCAAGATCTTAATAGTGTTTGATCCTTTATCAAAATGCTGCTGTTCCAGTTGTACTAGCCAGTTTGACAAGCCACAAGTTGGGTTTCATGTCCAATGTATCAAGTTGCTCCTGTAACATATGGCTGGCTCATACTGTGTTATTTTGCTTTTGCGTTGTGTTATTGTGCTGTTATGTTCTCAAGGCACTAGAGGGCATACATGACTTGATGTTTTGTTTCAGTACAAGGAGCAATTAAAACCTTGATGGAAAACTTGTTTACTGTATATGGCTTCCAGTTGGTAAAATACAAAGTGTTTTGGGGGTTGAAGCAAATTTTCTCTTTAGTTTGGGGTGTGTGTGTGGTTAAAACGTATTCATTTACCCAGGATTTTTAATTCTGTTATTTTAATTCATGTTTGCATTTCTATGCTTTTAGTGTTATTTTAGAGATGTAATGTAATGTGTTCTATCTTTAACATCCAGAACTTTTAAAGAAGTCAGTGACATATAATGATCCTGGATTGGAGGGACATAAGAGCCCCAGGAAACAAACAAACAAATATTCTAAATAAAATGTAGGCTATACTTCCTGTGATATTGTTGCAATTTTATATGAATTTTGCTAAAACCTGTGGTTGCAAATAAATGTATTACTCCTAAAAAAAAAAAAATTAGAAAATGTGAGTGACAGTCTTCCTGGGTTCTTTACCTTGATGATTTTAACCAGTTGTAAGGGAAGTGCTAAGTAATTCTTCTTTCCAAATGCAGAATATCTTAATTGGATTGATGGGTTTGGATGCTGATTTGGATAAATAGGTAGAATTCTGCATGGAGTAGCCAGAAGATTTAGGACAAGCGGGAATGAACAGTTCATTTCAGTAGCTTCAAATAGTGCTGTGTGGGGAGCTATTTCCACTGGATCCCAAACTATTTTGGGCTGTTTTGCTATTCCAGTGGGTTGATCCAGGGCATTTAGTGCTCTTTTACACATTGTGGGGTAAATCTGATTCCCACACAAAAACTAAATTCATGAGGGGCTTCCGGTCAGCCGCCTCCTTCAGATGTGCTCCAGGAATTGTCACTGCACAAACCAACACGGTGCTTGTGTGTTTTTGTTAAGTGTCCAGGTTCAGGGTTCATAGAAAGGCATTTCTTTCAGGTAGACCCCTTATCTGGTGAAGGTAATGGCAACCCACCCCAGTATTCTTGCCGTGAAAACTAAATGGATCAGTACAACCAGAGATATGTCGGTATACCATTGGAAGATGAGACTCCCAGGTCAGAAGATGGTCAAAATGCTACTGGGGAGGAACAGAGGATGAGTCCAACTAGCCCCAGACGTGATGATGCAGCTAGCTAAAAGCCGAAAGGACGGCTAGCGGCCGACGGTGCTGGTGGTGAACGGCGAATCCGATGTTCTAAGGATCAACACACCATTGGAACCTGGAATGTAAGATCTATGAGCCAGGGCAAATTGGATGTGGTTATTGATGAGATGTCAAGATTAAAGATAGACATTTTGGGTGCCAGTGAACTGAAATGGACTGGAATGGGCCACTTCACATCAAATGACCACCAGATCTACTACTGTGGACAAGAGGACCACAGAAGAAATGGAGTAGCCTTCATAATTAATAGTAAAGTGGCTAAAGCAGTGCTCGGATACAATCCAAAAAACGATAGAATGATCTCAATTCGAATTCAGGGCAAGCCATCTAACATCACAGTGATCCAAATATACGCCCCAACCACAGATGCTGAAGAAGCGGAAGTAGAGCAGTTCTATGAGGATCTGCAGCACCTACTGGACAACACGCCTAAAAGAGACGTTATTTTCATCACAGGAGACTGGAATGCTAAGGTGGGCAGTCAGATGGCACCTGGAATTATAGGTAAGCATGGCCTGGGAGAACAAAACGAAGCAGGACATAGGCTGATAGAATTTTGCCAAGACAACTCACTCTGCATAACAAACACTCTCTTCCAACAACCTAAGAGGTGGCTTTATACATGGACTTCACCAGATGGACAACACCGAAATCAGATTGACTACATCCTTTGGGGCCAAAGGTGGCGGACATCTATACAGTCAGTAAAAACAAGGCCTGGAGCTGACTGTAGTTCCGATCACGAACTTCTTATTGCACAACTTAGGATCAGACTAAAGAGATTAGGGAAGACCCACAGATCAGCTAGATGTGAGCTCACTAATATTCCTAAGGAACATTCAGTGGAGGTGAAGAATAGATTTAAGGGACTGGACTTAGTAGATAGGGTCCCGGAAGAACTATGGACAGAAGTTCACAACATTGTCCAGGAGGCGGCAACAAAATACATCCCAAAGAAAGAGAAAACCAAGAAGGCAAAATGGCTGTCTGCTGAGACACTAGAAGTAGCCCAAGAAAGAAGGAAAGCAAAAGGCAACAGCGATAGGGGGAGATATGCCCAATTAAATGCAATATTCCACAGGTTAGCCAGAAGAGATAAGGAATTATTTTTAAACAAGCAATGTGCGGAAGTGGAAGAAGACAATAGAATAGGAAGGACAAGAGACCTCTTCCAGAAAATTAGAAACATCAGAGGTAAATTCCAGGCCAAAATGGGTATGATCAAAAACAAAGATGGCAAGGACTTAACAGAAGAAGAAGAGATCAAGAAAAGATGGCAAGAATAAACGGAAGACCTGTATAGGAAGGATAAAAATATCGGGGATAGCGTTGACTGTGTGGTCAGTGAGCTAGAGCCAGACATCCTGAAGAGCGAGGTTGAATGGGCCTTAAGAAGCATTGCTAACAACAAGACAGCAGGAGACGATGGCATCCCAACTGAACTGTTCAAAATCTTGCGAGATGATGCTGTCAAGGTAATGCATGCTATATGCCAGCAAATTTGGAAAACACAAGAATGGCCATCAGATTGGAAAAAATCAACTTATATCCCCATACCAAAAAAGGGAAACACTAAAGAATGTTCAAACTATCGAACAGTGGCACTCATTTCACATACCAGTAAGGTAATGGTCAAGATCCTGCAAGGTAGACTTCAGCAATTCATGGAGTGAGAATTGCCAGATGTACAAGCTGGGTTTAGAAAAGGCAGAGGAACTAGGGACCAAATTGCCAATATCTGCTGGATAATGGAAGAAGCCAGGGAGTTTCAGAAAAACATCTCTTTTTGTTTTATTGACCATTCTAAAGCCTTTGACTGTGTGGACCATAACAAATTGTGGCAAGTTCTTAGTGGTATGGGGATACCAAGTCATCTTGTCTGCCTCCTGAGGAATCTGTATAACGACCAAGTAGCAACAGTAAGAACAGACCACAGAACAACGGACTGGTTTAAGATTGGGAAAGGATTACGGCAGGGCTGTATACTCTCACCCTACCTATTCAACTTGTATGCAGAACACATCATGCAATGTCCTGGGCTTGAGGAATCCAAGACTGGAGTTAAAATCGCTGGAAGAAACATTAACAATCTCAGATATGTAGATGATACCGCTTTGATGGCTGAAAGCGAAGAGGAACTGAGGAGCCTTATGATGAAGGTGAAAGAAGAAAGTGCAAAAGCTGGTTTGCAGCTAAACCTCAAAAAAACCAAGATTATGGCAACCAGCTTGATTGATAACTGGCAAATAGAGGGAGAAAATGTAGAAGCAGTGAAAGACTTTGTATTTCTAGGTGCAAAGATTACTGCAGATGCTGACTGCAGTCAGGAAATCAGAAGACATTTAATCCTTGAGAGAAGAGCAATGACAAATCTCGATAAAATAGTTAAGAGCAGAGACATCACACTGACAACAAAGGCCCGCATAGTTAAAGCAATGGTGTTCCCCGCAGTAACATATGGCTATGGGAGCTGGACCATAAGGAAGGCTGAGGAAAGGAAGATCGATGCTTTTGAACTGTGGTGTTGGAGGAAAATTCGGAGAGTGCCTTGGACTGCAAGAAGACTCAAACCAGTCCATACTCCAGGAAATAAAGCCAGACTTTAATGTCACTTGAGGGACCTTAAAGGCAAAACTGAAATACTTTGGCCACATAATGAGAAGACAGGACACCCTGGAGAAGATGCTGATGCTAGGGGGAGTGGAAGGCAAAAGGAAGAGGGGCCGACCAAGGGCAAGGTGGATGGATGATATTCTAGAGGTGACAGACTCGTCCCTGGGGGAGCTGGGGGTGTTGACGACCGACAGGAAGCTCTGGTGTGGGCTGGTCCATGAAGTCATGAAGAGTTGGAAGCAACTGAACGAATAAACAACAACAACAAAGACCCCTTATCTACATCTTGATGAGACAAGATTTTCCTTAATTTAGGCCCACGGCCCATTTCCATTTAGCTTCCTCTGGACAGTGAAAAAGTTGGATAGAAAGAAAACTGATTCGTTTGAACTATGGTGTTGGAGGAGGCTCTTGCGCATCCCTTGGACTGCAAAGAATAACAAAGAAGTGTTGAAGCACATAAAACTGGTCATGTCACTAGAAGGAAAAATAACAAAACTTAGACTTAGTTACTTCGGTCATGTCATGAGATCAACATCGTTGGAGAAAGATGTTATGCTTGGAACGGACGGGGACGCCAAAGCTGGTTGGATGTAATCAAAGCAAACATAGGCCAAAATATAAAGCAACTGAAAGAAGCTGTACAAGATTGGAAATCATGGAGAGAGCTGGCTTATGGAATCGCCAAGGGTCAGATATGACTGAATGGATAATTTGATTCGAGGTGACACACAATTAGGTCAGTGCGAAATAAGAATCAGTGTGGTGATCTTCCATTTCCTGGATGGGAATTTTCGAAGTTGCAGGCCTGTCGCATCTGGAGGGTTTCGAGTTGAGTAAATCTGCTGAAAATCTTCAGGTTCATCCTGGAAGTCTTGCTGAACAAGGATTTAGAAACTGCCAGGACCAGGGGGTTGCCATATACAAATGGTAACCTTTTCCCTAATTAAATAATCAGGAACAGCCTTCTGGTATGCAAAGAATGAGCACTTGCAAATACGACTGCTGAGTCACTATTCTAATTAGATTGCCCAAGTTAGATTTTGAATTGGCCAATCCAGAACATTGGTGAGAAAATGCTCCAGAAGAGACACCAAGTCGGTCATTAAGTATGGGGAGACTTAAGTATGCAAAAAATCCTGTGGAAGAATTTTTATTACAGCCCAAGATGTATACTGTATAGGCATGACTATTGCTACCTTACCAATTTTGGCACAAGTGCAGTATATTAAAGTCAGCAAATGAAGTTAAATGGCATCCTGTATTTTGTTACTGTCTTTCTTTGCCATTGAAGTTCCCATAGTCACTGCTTTATTGACATAATCCTGAACATAGTGGCCCCTTTCTGACACATTCACACTCCATTAACCTCTCCTCTTCCTTCTGTAATTCTGTTGCAATGGAGTACTATGGCAAGACTCTTTGTAACTAATTTTAGAGATTGCTCATTCTAAAACTTTTAGCTGAGAAGTTTCAAAGGAAAGCATGTGGCTGAGTATTCCTTAGGAGTCATGACTTAACAAGAAATAAGGTAAAAAACCAGGCTATGAAGAAGGGAAATTCAGGGGAAAGTTGCAGAGCCAGTATTATTCACAGGTAATGTATAATGCCAGGCATTTTCCTACCATGTCTTATGTGTTTATCAGAAAAGGAACTGTCTTGGGATCAATTGTCATGCAACAACTCCACTGCTAGGTGCAATGATGAGGTTGGCTTTTCTTCTGTGTTCCTGCCGAGAGGACCTGTGATACTGATGAAATTCAGGCAACAGCCTTGCCCAGGATGGCCTGGTAACTTACGGGGCTAAACAATAATTTGAATTCAGGTTACCATTATTGAAGTTTGGCTAGCATTCCCCAACATGGTACCCAACAACTGTTTGGGAGGTTTTCCCATCACCTGTTAGCCACACCGATTGGGATTTGTGGCCCCAAACATCTGGAAGGGCTGTTTTCCGGTGTTATTTCTAGGTCCAGTTCTAAGTATTGGCTTTGGTTTGTGAAGATCTGAAACATGAAGGATCCAATATATCTAAAGAACTCATTTCACCTGTTTGAATTTGCCTGTCAAGTTAAGATTTACTGAGAGTCTTCTCAAGTGCTTCCACCCTCAAATATTAGGTAGTGTTTATCAGGAAGGCACCCTCTTCTGCAATACTGACTGGTGGGAATCTCAGTTCCAAATCCTATCTGCCTGGTTCAGTTATTACTGTCTTCTAGTGTTGGGCGAATTCTCCTTTTAGCCACGTTTTTATAGCCATTGGCTGTGATTGGCCATTTTCTTTCTATTGTTATCTGCCTGAAAAATGGCAGATTACAAGTCGGAATGAACATCTTTTCATTGAATATAACAGTGGGATGGTATTTAGTGCTCTGAAGAGCCCAAAGCTCTTCACATTCATTATCTGAATGTAGTAGAAATAAATAGTGGTAAAAAACATCACTAGATTCAGCCACAGGCATCTTCTGTGATAAAGTGGTATGTGTGGGGGGAAAAAATTGGCCTGAGGATTTTGAGTGTAGTCAACTTAGACAATATGACTAAAATAGTATGGCAACACCTTGTGTTCTCGTCTCCATGTGGGGAGGGGAATTGTTGAGCGAGAGTGTGGCTGATCCTTAGTAAGCTGGCGAGATCATAGCTGAAGTGAAATCAGACCATTCACATTTAGCTCTTGATTCAGCTATATTCTACATACACCCTTTTGCAGCAGATGAGACTTCATCCTTTTTAAAGCGGTTGGGAGATGTCACCTCTGTTGTTGTTTTTTAACTTTTCTTCTACTGCCTGTCTATCTCTTAAGCGTAATATACGGGTAAGAGAATTTGGGGACATGGTATCATAAACAAAAGTGGTCTCTAACTCCCCGCTCCAACTCCTTTGCATTCAGCTCATTTTTTAATTAAAAAAAAAAAGACCTACCTTAGAACTCCAGCATTAACTGTTTCTCTACTTCAGTTATAAGTTGCTTATGATTGCTTACAGGCTGAAGCAAAATCTAAACAGCCCAAAGAGAGACTCCCTCAAACTTTGGAACCCAAGCGTGTGAATGTTGCTCTTGAAGAGCAAAACGGAAGGTAGGATATCTAGAGGAAAAACAAAGAACTCAGGAAGGACGGAAGTTTGCATCTGGTGGAGGATAACCTCTTGAGCAGCTGTTCCCTTCGTAAAAATGCAAGTCCAGCAGTGCAGTGTTTACCTGTTTCAGTCACTGTTATCACTTGTTGCCAGTTTCCTTTTATTCTGTGGAATGGTGGTGAGCAGCTGTTATTTTATTGTCACACGGCTGGGCATTCAGGGTGTAGGGCCTTTGTCCTCCTCCACATTTCCAGCATGCTTGAGAAACGGCAGATCCTCGTTAAATTGGCTTAGGCGTCAGATTTCCTTATGTGACTCCAGGGTTAGCACAAACAAGCAAAATCCTCTCATACTGTTTTACAGGGATGGCTTGGAAATCTGCTTTGCCTTTTGCCCCTACAGTTTGAAATGAGAGTGGTGCTTTCTGAAGTATATAGGAAAAGCTGCAATGAAGTGCCACTTTGGGGAATGCTGCAGAGATTGCAGAATCCCCTGAGCTCCGGAAGAGTTTTGGAGCACCTCAGCCGGGTTAGAGCCACATCTGATCACAATGGGAAGAATGGAGGAAAGTTTGGGAAGACACTGGGCAGGAAGAGGGACACCTCTCCCCGATTACATCAGCCTGTCCCATTAGATCAGGGTTTCTCAACCAGGGTTCTGTGGCACCCTAGGGTTCCGCGAGAGGTCACTAGGGGTTCCCTGGGAGATCCCAATGTATTTAAAAAAATATTTCAAATCCGGGCAACTTCACATTTAATGAGTTAAGTTTCATTCTTTAGTTTAAGAACACTGTTAATGCATATATACTAGCCTACACATGAAACAAATATAATAATTTGGTAACTTCTGGCCTATGTTTAAGCCTGAATGTGCAGGGGTTCTCCAAGGCCTGAAAAATATTTCAAGGGTTTCTCCAGGATCAAAAGGTTGAGAAAGGCTGCATTATATCAAGCAGGGAAGGCATGTTATGAGTTCAGTTGGCCAGTTCAATTGGCCAGGGACTTGCACTTACTTACTTACTTACTTACTTATTTATTTTCTATCCCGCCTTTATTATTTTTATAAATGACTCAAGGTGGCAAACATACCTAATGCTCCTTCCTCCTCCTCTTTTCCCCACAACAACAACCCTGTGAGGTGGGTTGGGCTAAGAGAGAGGGACTGGCCCAAGGTCACCCAGCCGCCTAAGACGGGACTAGAACTCATAGCCTCCTGGTTTCTAGCCCATTGCCTTAACCACTAGACTAAACTGGGACTTAATGAGTCCCAGGCAGAGGGCCTTCTCGGCTGCAGCTCCCGCCTTGTGGAACATTCTCCCCGCTGAAATTCGGCTTGCTCCTTTCCTGCTCTCGTTTAGGAAGTCCCTCAAGACCTGGTTGTGTTGTCAGGCCTGGGGGTCTTTGGGAATGGGAGACATTCTTAGATGGCTCCATTATGATTGACATTCTTGCTCTCTCCGTGGGGTTAGTATATTTTAATTTTTTTTATAATATTCTTATTTTAATAATTATCTTTATGCTTTTAAAATTATTGTTTTTTTACTTATTCGCTGTTTTTATTCAATTCGTTGTTCGCCACCCAGAGTCGCCTTGTGTGACATGGGCGGCATATAAATGTAAGCAATACATAAATAAATAAGAGCCCCTACAACTGTCAGCAACTTACCTGGTCAGAAAATGTGCTGCCCTCTTTGTCTGGATCAGTTGGCTCTGCACAGCACAGCAACTAGACAATATCAGGATTGTTCTAAAATATGAGGGAGATTTTGATCAAGGAGCATCTATATCTCGGCACTCTGCTATTTTTATACTATGCCCAATTGGGTAGTTTTCCCACAGTGGTTACTTTCATGCTATTTAACTGCTTTATAATAGTCTTTTCTTGTTTTTCATGTGATCTGCTTGATGACCGCTGGATGGAAGACAAAAATAAATGATTTGCTAGGTGTGTGTTAACTAGCATTTCTCAAAGTTTTAAAAAAGAAAACTCTGTGGGGTGGGCGATTGTTCTAAACTTGTTTAACTTTCTAAGATCTCATATTCCACACACTATCACCGTTCTGGGTTGCCATTCAGACATTACTGAGTCAGAACTCCAGTATTGGTCTGACTGGCTGAAGCTTCGGAAGGTGTCGTTTAACAAGATCTGCCAGGCAACAGGTTCTTCACTCCTCTTTTGCATTACTAGTAGGTACTCTTACTAGTCCCTGCCTGCTTTCCTGCAGAATGGCTTCCCAATCACCTGCCATCAGACTCTTTAATTGGAAATGGGAGGGTTTGAATATGGCACCTTTCATGCCGGCCACATGACCACGGAAGTGTCTACGGACAAACGCCAGCTCTTCGGCTTTGAAACGGAGATGAGCACCGCCCCTAGAGTCGGACACGACTGGACTTAATGTCAAGGGAAACCTTTACCTTTACCTTTACTTATGGACAACATATGTGCTGTATCCCTCGACTGTGCCCCTCCCATGTGTGTGAATGCAATCTTTGCCCCAGAATGTCTATGTTTTAATCAATACCTGAATTGTGGAGGGAAATCTACAGCCCCAAACCCTGCCTGTCACCCCCATCCCTAGTTTTAATCAAATTATATATACTTCTCTGTAGCGATCTGAAGTGCTTTATAGGTAGAAAGGTAGAAGTCCATATGTAAGTCTCAAACACTAAGCAAGCGCCTTTGGAAATTCCATCACTGCTTAGGAAGTACAATAGCATAGTATATGGCTGCCCATGAATGGGTGCAGATTAAGATTACCGGATCTCTGTGATTATTTTAGCAGGCGTTCCATAATCTTCTTTGCAATTCTTTTGTCTGGATCAATTGGCCACTGTAGGCATTGAGAGACATGAACAGAGTAGCTCCATGTTTTAGCTACTGCTTACAACATTTCTGTTCATGGACACGAAGAGGGAAGCCTTTGGTTGCTGCTTGTCTTAGCAGTGGATATTTTTGAAATCTAGGTTTTGCAGTCTCCCTGCACAGACCTTGTAGTCCTACTGGTTTTCAATCTGAAAGATGGATTGAAGCCCATCTTCTCTTGATTTCAGCTCAGAATTACGGATGTGACAAGGATGTATTATTAAAGAGAGGGCTATGTTGGGACCAGCCTATAGCACTAGACTTGTAAGGGGTGGAAGTTGGAGAATTGGGAGGAGGGGGAATGATTCACAACATAAATAAGATTGCAAGATCAGGCTTGAGATGGCAAAGTCTAATAACCTTCATAATTTTTTGGCAGATATACTGTGGACTTGTAGTAACCTGAATTGAGAAGCTGGTTAAACTGGAAGGGTTTCTTCTGAGTGCTCCTGTCTTTGGGCAAATATTTATTCATAAATAGTTTCAGAAGATATATTGATGCAATACACAATGAGGTCAACCCTGTAATTATGTTTAGATTCATGCTAGGTGGGAATTTTTGTTAAAACACCTAAGTGAACTAGTGTGAAATGTATACCTTTAAAATTTGTAATGAAATGTGAAAAGCCTCTTAATCCCTTTATTTTCCTCTTTGGTGTGAAAATGTGTAATCAGTTGCTCTTTGAAAATGCTTTGTAAATTAGTGGTTGGTGATGGCCAAAATCTTCCCAAGAAATCAGCTATTGATCTTATGAATGCAAAGTTTGCCTTGTAGTTTAACAAGTAATTTCTCTTCCAGTTAAAAAGTAAAATAGACCCGGTGTTAGTAAATATGAAAAAGCCTAAACTAAAGATTTACATTTAAAAAGGAGTAAAAGAGCAAACATGCTTGCAGGATTCTCAAGATGTGAATGTTCCCAGATACAGTATGAATGAGCTAATGAACTAAATTGGAATAGGCTTGATGTAAGTGGAGTATCTGAAGCAATCTCTACTGGGTACAGATGCATTGATGTTCCACAGTGAACAACGGGTTGCAAAAACGGGTGACCTTGCGCTGCTTCTCTTTTTCTCTTCCTTATGGAAATGCTTCCTTTCCCCATCTAATAACCATGACTTCGTATCAACCATGATGTCACATTTCAATGCATAATGATGCTGGTCCTTTCTTCCTCTCTGTTTTGAAGCTGTTGGAGTTCTAGCTTCAATATTTGATGATTAAAATGGTTTTTAATCAGTATTAATGGGACACCTATAAAACTGGTTCTGTAGACACTTCCTACTTTTAACCTAACATGGGTATAATTATTTTTTGCTCTATTTGATTGCTCATTCCTGGTGTTGGTAACTGACAGCGAACTGATTTTAAAGAGTGTGAAGTCTAGATGCCTTGCAGAAAGCATTTAAAAAATGGTGGTTATGGTCTTAACTCACCTGACAAAGTAGTATGTATTGGTGCCTTTTATTAGATGAATCTCCATGATGGACTTACATGTTTTAAAGCTGGATGGAGTTAGTAGCCCAGATCCTCCAGTTCCTGTGAACTGAATTATAGTGTCCAAATGACATCATTTTCTGTGTTTTGATCTTACAGTACGTAATTTCAAATAATCCTGCTAGTATTTGGGCTTTTCTCCAGGTTGGATTTGTTTGTATTTTCTGCCATGCAGATAATTCAAGAGGCTGGCTTGGCAGCCAGCAGCAGAGGTATGCTTGCAGCTTTTCATATCGGCCTTCTTGACATTTTAAAGCTCACAAGTGCGATCAAAATATTTACTTATAATCTATCTGGGATGAATTGGAGAAAGTGGATGTAAGACAATGTGCAGACTGGCCCGCCTCTGTCCCCAAAGGATAAACATTTATGTTAATGAGGCTGAGAAATATTGATGTGTTCGCTGGTGAAGTTCTTTGGGATCTGGAAAAAAAAAGAGCTGTTTGAGTGAAGCAGAAATGAACCTGGTTCACCTTAATGCGGAATGGATTTTAAAATGTATTTATTGGACTAAGGAAGCTGAATGTCAACACTGGATATTTGAATTCATGGGCTTGGTGTGAGTGCTGGCTGGGGAATTCTGGGAGTTGAAGTCTAGACATCTTAAAGTTGCTAAGGTTGAGAAACACTACTTTGCAATGTCTGGGATGGCCATGAACCAGTTGTCTCATGACTGTTCATCTTGAATGGATGGCTCATCCTGATTAGGCTTTGATAATAACAAACCCTTCTGGAGTGGTTCAGCTGTGGTTGAATTCTGAATGCTTGAGCCACTGAAGATAGGAGAAAAAGAATAACAAAATATAGGGGTTCATATTAAAGTAGCTGTTGGATCAATAATGTCCTGATGGCTTTCAGAGCATTGAACTAGTTATACAGCATTGAGTACCAAATACAGTAACTTTTACAAAAGTTCTGGTAACTTACCAATATTCAGCTGAGGATGGAAACATAGATTCTGGGTTTAGCTTCTACTGGTCCCCCCCTCCCTTTTTTTTTTTTTAAATATCAAATTACTTGAGTTAAACTTCTCAAGCGGGCAATTCTTTAGAGCCAATGAGCAGTTTTCATGGAGGGTTTAGAAGCAAAAGGACTCGTGACTTCAGTGCAATGTGGTTATAGGGATGAGTGGGTGACCGAAAGTTTGTTTGATCCTTTGTAGTGCCAGATTCCGCCCCATATTGCGAGTTCTTCGGTGTTCTGGTTAACAGACACACACAATGCAAGGTTATTTCCCTTCTTTATTATTATTTTTTTATGTGTACAATTTATATGGCCACTCAGTCCACCAAGGGGACTCTAGACAGCGTACAAAGATTGAAAAACCATCCATTGAGCCACCTAATCATAATGTCTGAAGGCACAAACAGAAATTGAAACTCGTAAGAAGAGACCACTAACCAGCAGAGCTCTTCTAGAAGGTTCTAGAAATCCCTGACAAGGATTCCTCCAAGTGTACGAGATCCCACGTCATGAGTACCTCTGGCAAAGCCTCTCTAACTGCCTTAATGGATTAATTTGGGAAACATTCGGGCTTTATCCATCTTTCTCAATTGGTATGTCTAAGTATGTATGTATGTATTTATTTATTTATTATTCAAATTTAATTACCACCCATCTCCCCCAAGAGAGGGACTCTGGGCGGTTTACAATAAAATCAGTATCCTGCAGTAAGAGCTGTTAAGATTCTGCAAAACTTCCTCTGCTGTGTTCAAGGACTGTAAACATACAGTTCAGGAAGCCCTGCCGGAGTGAACCCTGAAATTTTGAACAAGTAATTTAATCTCCTCTTTTTCCATTTAGAAAACGTTTGGAAACTCTTTTGCAACTTCGAGATCGTTGATGTTTATATGCCAGATCTCTTTTAAAAGCGCAAATGTTATTTTGATAGTGTTTTGAAATGATGTCTGTGTGTGTGTGTATTTTACTGAAGGTTGTGTAATGATTAAGTGTTTAACTGTTTTGAAATGCTATGCCAAGCTGTAAATCCAGTTTAATAATAATAATATTATAATGCAGTCTTTGAAATTGCAGAGAACATTTCTGTGAGCTTCCCAATCACCAAAGCTATAAATACCCAAAATGAAAGATGCTGTTCTTAATTTGATCTTATTTGGCCTTTAATTTTGTTAAAATGGAAATGCCATAGGTTTATTATCCTTAGAAAGAATGAGATACCAACTTTTTTTTTTTTTGGCTCCTGGTCAACCTCCTCCCCCTAGTTTTAGAAGGTAAGGCGTTAAGAAAAGTTGGTTTCTTTAGTTCCATGGTGCCCAAGTTATTCTGGATTTTAAAGTTAAAATCCACCATCATGAAATAGAAGACTATACAAATAAGTGGGGTATTTTCCTCCATATATTGTTAGGACTCCAACTTCAGTCAGCCCCAAACAGCTTGATTAGTAATTGGGGAGTTGTGATTCAACAATGATTGAAGAACCACAGATTATCACTCATTTAGTCTGTAAGCAGCTAAATGAGACTTTAAAATGCCACCAGTGGTGGTGGTATAACTGTTGGAGAACATGCTTTGCAGACAAAAGTTCCAAGGTTCAATTCTCAAAACCTCTAGATAGGACTGGAAACGTCTCTGCTGTAACTCTGCTGCCAGTCAGTGTAAATATCTGACCAATGGACAGACTTTTTATAAAGCAGTTTCTTAAATTTCTGTGATAGAGCCAGTCTGGTGTAGCGGTTAAGGCATCAGGCTAGAAACCGGGAGTTGGTGAGTTCTAGTCCTGCTTTGGGCACAAAGCCAGCTGGGTGACCTTGGGCCAGTCACCCTCTCTCAGCCCTAGGAAGGAGGCAATGGCCAACCACTTCTGAAAACCTTGCCACGAAAACTGCAGGGACTTGTCCAGACAGTCTCCAAGAATCGGACACGACTGAACAGATGAAAAAAAAAATCTGTGACAAGTTCAGAGACAGCCCATATAGAGTCCAGTAACAGCATGCTCAGTTCTTACCTCCAGTATGCCTAAAGGAAGTTTCACTTATATGGAACTGATTTTTCTTTCATACTTAAAGGTGCCACTCATCCTTCCCCCAGCGGCAAGTAGCAACGTTTTCTGATCTCATTTATCTTTTTAATACTTTTTCTTTTAAGGCGACCATTGTTGCTTCCTCACATATTAGAATGGAATGCAGGGAAATCATGAAGCCGCTCTATAAATCTCTGTGGCTTAGGTTGGAATCCAGGTCTTCTTGATCAGAGTTCAGTGACCTTTCTGTGACACAACTGGTTGTACTAAAGATTGTGAAGGGAATTGGAGAGTTATGTTGGCAGAATACAGTGATATTGACTGTATTCAGTCTTGCTGCTCCTACTGAAATATCTGTCTGTCTCTCTCTGTCAACCTTTCTCTGTCTTTCTCCATCTCTCTCTCTGAGAATCTGTCTGGTGTAGTGGTAAAGGCACCAGGCTAGAAATCAGGAGACCGAGACTGTGAGTTCTAGTCCTGCCTTAGCCACGAAGCCAACTGGGTGACTTTCGGCCAGCCATTCTTTCCCAGCCCTAGGAAGAAGGCATTGGCACCCCACTTCCAAAATTGTTGCCAAGAAAATTGCACGGACTCAAAATTGACTCAGAGGCATTGTTTGTTTGCATGTTTGTTGATTCGTTCCTCTCTCCATCTGGACCTGAACTTCAATATTTTAAAATTTATGGGTCAGTGTGTACATGCAGCAGTGGAATTCTATTGTACAGTTCCTGATACTTCAGTTATTCTCAAAGTATGAGTTCCTAGTCAGCCATCTGGCATGGTCACCTTTTTGTTTTTGTTTTTTGTTTTGGTGTTCTCCAAACACACAGTACGCTGGGTAAGGAGAAATTGGTTTTTTTGCTTTCCTTTGGGACTGCTCCGTGCATATAAACATGTACATAAATAATAATCAGAGTCCCCCCTTTCCCATTATGAATATTCAGAGAAGTCAGATGTGTGGTTTGGGGGAGTACTGAATTTGTTGCATTCAGTGGTGGTGCACTTGCCTTATCTGGAGAAGGTAGACTTGGCCTCAGTGACCCACAAACTGGTTACATGCCGCCTATGGATCCCAATAATATGCTCTACTTAGAAGTGCTTTTCAGACTGTTAGGAAACAGACTGTGGTACAAAACCTGGCACTGAGGAATCTTCTGGGTGGAAGCAAGCAAGTAGAGTGCATTATACAGTAGCAGTATTTCTGACCTTGGTACAATCAGAGTCTCTTCAACTCCCGAAGTTGCATAGCTAGCAGGACCATGCTGACTGGGATTTCTCTGAGTTGAATCTGGAGACTGCTACTGGAGAGAACTTGTTTGGAAAAGTCCTCACCAGACAGACCTAATTCCTAATCTCTTTTATCTGTCCTGGGTTTGGGCTAAGGCAGTGCATTCCCCTGACACTTCCTTAAGCCAGGGAATTCAATTATCATCTGATGGAGAACCTGCAGTTTTGCCATCCCTGGACTTTGTGTTCTTTTGAATGATTGTGTATTTAAAGGCTTTATCTGTGGGTCAGAATAAACAATTTCGGTTTTAAGGGGAACTTCTTAAACGAAATGAATAAGTCACGTGTCTGTCACACATTTGCAAGTTTTGTGGAAGTGTGATATAACTGAACGTATGACTTTGCTTTTTCTCTTAGATAAGATTTGAAAATTCGTCATTTAGACTTGAGTTCTGAAGTTTGTGAATTTCCCCTGACTCTGTGAAAGGAGTCTGGGTAGATCACAAAGACCCTCTTCTTAGGAAGGGCCACTTAAATAGAAAATACAGTATCTTCAGTGACAGCTCATGGTTTGTACCAATGCTTTAAAAGAGCAGGATATAAGTTATTTGCCCAGTTCATGGACAAAATAACATGTCTGGCAATGCCTTAAGTTTAATATTTCTTCCTAACTTACAGTTTTATTGATATGTTATTTTGATGTAATCTAACACACGTTGAGTTAAAAAGCAAATTACATACCTGATTACACCAGTTGATTGTATTAAAATTTTGCAGGCTTGAGAAAGTAACCCAAGGAATAGTGCAGTTCTTCAAAGTAGCCGAATACTTATATTTACCCAAGTTTAGTTTCCCTTTTATGCAGAGCGTTTTTCCACACCTGTTAATAGAGAAGTTGTAATCATTTTCAAAATCTAACTCTATATGAAACCATAACATTAATTTATGGGGCTCTAAAACCTTCATTTTGGAAGAAGGAACTGTTAATACAGTGTTTCTTAATCTTGACAACTTTAAGATACGTGGACTTCAACTCCCAGAAATTCCCAACCAGCCTGGCTGGCTGGGGAATTCTGGGAATTGAAGTCCGCGTATCTTAAAGTTGTTAAGGTTGAGAAACACTTTGTTAATATTTTGGTCTGGATCAGGGTCTGGACAGGACTGTTTCACAATTGTATGTTTCATAGGTCAGAAATCTTAATTTGGTGATAAGAGTTCTAAAGATAGATATAAGTTTTAGTTTTAGTCCCTTCCTCACCTGCGCTTTTAAGATTAGCAAAAATGGTTAAATTTAGCTTTTTCCTGTATGTAGCAACAGAGATGAGGAAAAATAAGGATAGTTTAGTAGATTACAAAGGATGGAACTTCAAAGTCAGATTCCAACTCTCAGCATGGTCATGTTAGCTGGCGATGATGGGAATAGCCTAACATTAAGAAGGCTGATTTCGAAATGGAAAATAAAGAAATTCCAGTTAATGCTGCTTGGGTATGCAGAATACATCACCTCTTGGATTTTACTTTCTTGATTGAAAAACGATGATGTGAAGAACTGCATTACTGCATCCACCAATATCTGCTTGTACTTTATATCAGGGTTTCTCAACTTCGGCAACCTGAAGATGTGTGGACTTCAACTCCCAGAATTCCCCAGCCAGCAAGCTGGCTGGGGAATTCTGGGAGTTGAAGTCCACACATCTTCAAGTTGCCAAAGTTGAGAAACATTGGTCTAGGGAGAGGAGTCTGGATCCACAACTTCCCTTCCCTTCTCTTCTCCCCTGCTCTGCACAGCTAGTTACTTTCTGGTTTTAAATCATTACTTGCTGTTCAGCCATCCTGGCTGAGCTGGTGTTTGCCAGTAGCTACAAAGCAGTAGAAGGCTTGCTTCAAAGCAGGAAATAACTGAGCAAGCAGAGTGTGCAAGAGATGGATTGAGGCTGTGAGTCCAGCCAAGGCTATCAAGTTGCCAAGGTTGAGAAACACTGCTTTATATTGATTGATCCAAAGTAACAACCGAATTCTTGGTTCTGTCCTTGCAATTAGTTACAGAAAATGAGGGTCCTTTCCCTGTATCCCCCCAGCCTCCTTTTTAACCATTCCTTTTACTTTCGTGATATTGAGTGGAAGAAGTGACTGGAATGTCAGGGGTAGCGAATCCATTTCAGATGGTCTCCGTCTTTGTTCCCCAAGAAGACGAGCGTGCTCAGATTTCTTCCCTCCGAGCAGAAGGACAGCAAGCAGTAGGGGCTTGTTTATAAGCTGTTCGGCATTTGAAGTCTTCCAAGCCCTTCTGCTTGTTCCTCCTCCTAGCCTTTTAACTCCTGCCTTTAAAGAGCCAAGGGGAATGTTGATTATTTGGTTTCTGGAGCTCTGAAGTCTCCTCCTCCTCCTTCCTGAGATCCACCCCTAAGCAGAATACGCACTGTGGAATGACAGGCATTCAGTCCTTTTTGGAGGGAGCTGGCATGGGAGTGCATTTATGAGACTTACACCGTGCCCAGGCCAGGGATACGGGACATAACTGTGGCAGAGCTTGGACCCACAATCCTGGACTTTTTCTGACTTGGGGCCATTCTGCTTTGGAGTCTGGGGAGCAGCAAGCTTTCTCTACCCTGCGGAGTCTGTCAACTTTCAGAGGCTGATGTCTGCTTCCCGAATAGGCTTGCCTTGTTCCCTTTCTCTGAGCCTACCTTGAAGAACAGAAGAATGGGACAGACACGCTACTCAAGACCGGTATATCCAGCTCCCTTGGGTGAGTAATGGAGGGTCTAGTTGCAGCTTAAAGCACAGCCAAGAATTGCAGGTGAAGTCGAAGCACGTTTAAAGAGAGACGGGTAGGATTGTGTAATTTGGAAGAGCTTTTGATTCTCAGGAGTGCTGAGGACAGGTTGTTTTCATAATCCTTTAAAAAAAAAAAGACAGAGGAGAATCCTTGCTTTGGAACATACATTGCTCTGTAACTTCTCTCTAGAGTAGCTTAAGAACCAGTCCTTTTGGTCTTTGCTTGTTGCTCCCAGAGTGGTCAGACGATGGGTAAACTTGGTTTAAAGCGTTCAACAGCAAGAATATATTGTGCATTTTGCTTGGAGTGAAATGTTTCAGGCAAGGATCGGGCGCTGATTTGCTGCTCCTCCTCAGTATGAATGATCCGTATTTATTAAAACATACTTCTTCTAATCCCCTACCCATCCTGAAGCAGTTTACTCGGTCATCCTTTAGCAGGAGTTTTTTTTTTTAAACACTCATTCATATCCCCTTGCTTTCATCTTCAAAAAAGCCATGCCTTCCATGATCTTATACTTTAGAACTCCAGTGGGCTTATTATCTAAGAGTGAAGGAAGGAGCAGAGCTTCTGTGTGAGGGTTCCAGACAGCAGTGCCCTTTCAGTGCCATCCCATGGGTTTTAGGGATGCTTAATGTCGATGTTAGAGTCACTGTTGCTGTCCCTACAAATGTCCATACTGTACATCCCATACTGTACAACTGTGAGGTTCTGGGGGGCTGTCTGGCAAAGCAGAGAACCAAAGAATTGGGGCAGATGGAGAAGAGACCTATTTGTGGTAACTCACCTCTGGGCAGCCTTGGCGACGGTGGAAGCAATGTTCAGGATTGGGTATGTTTTGCATTTTAAGAGTTAACAGTATCCTGTAATGGAGTCTTGTTTTCTTCTTCCTCTCCTACTTAACTGAGGGCCCAATTGGGTTGTCTAGGGCAGTGCTCTTCAACCTTGGCAACTTTAAGACGTGTGGACTTCAACTCCCAGAATTCCCCAGCCAGCAAGGCTGGCTGGGGAATTCTGGGAGTTGAAGTCCACACGTCTTAAAGTTGCCAAGGTCGAGAAACACTGGTCTAGGGAGCCATCCAAAAACTATCTCACTTTACTCGGTAGTCAACCAGGAGCTGAATTAACATGCTGACAATTGAGCCTTTTTTGTACCTGCCATTCCTTTTTTTCACAGTGCTTTAAACTCTAGTTAAGAAACACTTCTTAGCCTGACCCTGCGCAGGATATATTTCACAAATAGTGTGTGACTTTAATGGAGACGGTCTTTGATTTGGGAAATGAGGTTTAACTGTTAAATATGTTTGTAGCTTCTTGTGACTTCTATTACAAGCCACATTTTAAACCTCTATCAAGTGCCTTCCTGTTTTTAAGAGACATTTTCCATTTTTGTGTGTCTGTAGTTTCTGTACACTCCCTGGCACTTTATTTGCAATGAAGTAGGTAGATAGATCCTTCTGTTCTGTAATCCTGTGTTCCAGATGTTCAGTAGAGAAAAACAGAGTGCCGGTGTGTGAAATAAAGGACGTTTCTTGTGAGATCTTTAATGTAGGTACCTGAAGAAGGTGCAGTCATAAGATGGTTAGTACAGGATTTAATATGCCACATGACATGCACACACACTGTCTCTCTTATGCTCATTTGGTTTTGCTGAATCAAATCAACACAGCTGTTTTACACCTGTAGTGTCTTATATATCACATTATACTTTCACCAGAGGCAGCATGTATTTTTGTCCTTATGTGGCATTTGTATGTGGCATTTATTGATGTGGCTGACGCAGATTACAATATTGGAAATAGCCCTTATTTATCCATAGCAGGTTGTTTTTCTTTCAGGAAGAGAGGTGGGGTGACCTTCCCCATACTTAAGCCCCGAGTGCACATAGTTTGACTTCAGCAAACATATTGCAAGACAGTCTGGTGCTGTTGGGAAGGTGTGGAGAAATGTGGAAATCAGTTCAAAAGTTTTTTTTAATCCTTTTCAGACAAGGGGTTATCCAGCATTCTCTTGGCTCATGCTTGTGTGTGTTTGCTGTGATAGAATGTGCCACGCAAATTATTACTTCAGATGTGAATTTCATAATATAACAGACAGATGTAGGTGCACATCTATGGATCACTGGGTGTGTGGATGAGGTACAGCTGCTTTTATTTCCCCTCAGAATTTGCTGCCACTACCAACTCACCCAGTCTCCTGGCCTGTATCTTGTCCCTGCTGATCTAGAGCAGAGGTTTTTCAGAGGGAACAGCATCCACAGCATTACAGTTTTTAAGTTCATGAGTGGTAACTCTGGATCTTTTTCACCCCAAGTATCTACTGCTACTAACTGTGGTTTGGATGAAAAAATGACAAACTGTGTTGTGACTCCATGATGCAAACCTCACCGTTTTGTACTTGTGTCCTGACATTGGATTCAAGTACACATGTCATGGGGTTTTTCACAGTGATGCCGTAATGTGTGTTTCGGCACTACCCCACCCCCTGATCCCTGTGTATTTACTTGACATTTACTGCATGCTACTTAATGAACTATTCAAGCCATTGGTTAAACCAGAGTTAGCTGTCCACAATTACAATTTCTGTCAGATTTCTAGTATTTTTCCAAATATAGGCTTACTTACACAAAGTTATATCTTAATATCTGTTCCTGGACAGTGAAATTATACAAATTTTTGCATAGTGAATGCATTGTGTCCAAAAATAAAATTCATGCCTGAATTAAGCAGATGTCTCATGATACAGAGTTTAAATTTATGAAGGAGAAACAACCCATTGTCTTTAATCAGAAAATATGCCAGCTTGAGGGCAGAGATAAAGCATGTGCAGACTTCCTTAATGAAAGAGCAAAAATAGACTTTTGGCCCACTTATTACTGGGTGGCCACAATGGCACGAAAAGCCTGCACCGGTGGTCCTCTACCACAGCTGGAATTAGCTAGCCTTTATTCTTTGTTTTAATTCATATATAAGTAAATATTTGAAGTTAACACATTAGCTGCAAAGTTTGTACCAATCTAAATAAATCTATTAGCAGAGATGAAGAACATGTACAGAAATAGCACTAACTGATTCTTGGACCCTTCTCCAAACACGCCATTGTGATTTTCAGTCCTTTTGTTGAATACTTTTAATGGTGGTATTGTTTACCTCCAAAGAATTTGCTGCTGGCCTGGAGTGAGTACTAATGTATGAATGTAATGGTCGAAATATTAGGAAGAAGCCCTTTTTTCTGTTCCAGGGTCGATTGGATTACTGTGCTACATCAGAACCATCGTGAGTTGTTCTTGGCATAGTGACATCAGACACCTTCCTGCTCTGCTTGTCATGTGGTGCTTGGTGCAATGCAGGATACACTAATTTAACGCCACCAAATTTATTGGGTTAGTATTGAGCACCTAGTGGATGCACAGACATTGGCACACGCCTGTATGCATTTCTGCTAGCGGAGGGGGATGTGTTTCAAAAAAGCCCTAATTTGGCAGTATTTATGGCACCACTGGACTGCTTTCTGGCTTCGTTGTTATAAGCTACTGCTACCCTTTGGGAATATATAACTCAAATTTATAGCTAACAATCGAAAAAGTAGACAAGATAACTGTCCTGACAAGCAGGAACCACACTGAGACAAGGAATAGGTCTCTAGTGTTTTATTACTGCTACAGTAGACAGAAAATCCTAACAAACTGAAGAAGCGTGGAAAAACCCATACAGATAAACCCCAAAAGTCAAGGTGGGTCTGTTCTGTGTCTCTTTGAATGACAGCTCAAATTCTCTCTACTACGCATGCGCTTTCCCCCCTGGTTAGGGGCCCCCTCCTGCTCACCATCAGTGCTCATGACAACAACAGTTGCACTGCCCCAGATTCTTAGAGCATGTAAAGAGTGATAGGACATGCAGTCTGTATTCACGGTGATAAATAGTGCAAGAAAACAAACTTGTCAGATGTGTTGACCTGTATTAGCTGTTGATCCATCCATTGCCTGCACAATAATACCCTAGAATCCTTATGAAGGAGAAAGTGAATTTATTTTTCTTTGACTAAGATTAGTATTCTTAACTTCATTGGGTTACTTGCATTTAACAGTTGTTAGAATAATATTTGATCTTATTGTAGGTGGCTGTGGTATGACACCCGTTACTTCAGCGTGGTTATATCCCAGTATGTCTTCACTGAATTACCCCTTTACAACCAGTAATCAACAGGATGGATTCTAGAACTTCATTGCCCTTTCCCTGGCACTGGGAAGAATAGTGAACACTGTAATTTGGGGATGCAGCAACTGTCATTAAAAGAATGTCCCTACTGTGAAAGCAGGAGGCGATCATTTCACCAAGTGAATGAATAAAAAGTAGAGCTCTTATTAAAATATAACACATGAGGTAAGAGCTTCCCTTGGCATTTTCCTAAAGAGGAAGCAAGTACTGTGAATACTTGGAATATTTAGCTGTGTTGCTCTTGATGTCGAGAAGTACATTTGCAGAGGAAATCTTAAACTGTTGGCTGTTTTGTTCTGCAAAATACAAAGAATGATTTTTCAAAGGTACTCACCAAACATGGGATCTCTTTCAGTCTATTTCATAACCTTTAGATCTGTGTGTGTGTGTGTGATGGAGAACAAGATGCATAATGCCCCCAAGGAATTTCCCCTGGTTGCTGATGAAACCCAGACTTGCTTAGTTTTGGTAACTATAATCTATAAATTGTTCTTTTTATGGCAGTGATGGTTATACAGTATTATTGATTAGTAAATCCTGATTTAAAGTGAGTTTTCTTGACCAATGATTTAAATCAGTCAAATCCAGTCTACCAAGAACTCAAGAAAAAGACCTTCCCTCTACCAGCTGGTTGAAATTATTTAAGTAGAGGTGCCAAGGAATTAGCTGGGGTTGTCCATATGCAAGACATTTGTTCTCTCTTCCTCTTGGAAAGGATATCCACCTTGATTTATTTTTTGTCTTCCCCAAAACATGGAGTTGTGAATTCCCATCCAAAGATTTCCTCTAAATAGTTTCTGTGGTCTCTTGAGCCATTTCTGCACAACAAAGTCTAACCGTAATTGGGTTTTGCATTGGGAGGTATTCTACATCCAAGCATCTGTTGCATCTAGAAGTATTCTATATCCAAGCACCTTTAGTTTATTCATTTTTAAGGACATAGGTCTTAAAGTGCTACTGTGCAGCTGAGATACAAAAATGTCTCATGTCCATATTTGACAAAAAGTAGATTTATTTCTGGAAGATTCCAAAGGAACACCCACTACAACGTGAGCCATCTGTGAGTAAGACAGTTACTGAAAATCTCCCTCTGGAAGAATTACAATAACAACCTATCTACTCACTAAGTATGTGGAACAAGAGTAATATATTATTTCTTCATCAGATTGGTCTTAAACTGGCTCTACTCCCATTCACACATGATCTCAACTGTCTCCTTGTAAGACATGAACCCTTTTCAAGCCAATGTCACTCGAATGATGTCAGCCTCCTGAAAACATCTGTTTGAGTAGAAGCCTGACTTGGGCTATAGGTTGTTTTTCTTTTAAAATCTCTTTTCACTGTAAGAAGTTGAAATGGCAGCCCTGTGCAAGGAGAACTTTCACATCGCAACTTGACTCAAGTAGATCGTCTTGGCGTAGAGCAATAAGCCATGTCAAGTGGAAGTGAATGTTAGTAGATCTCGAATAGACTTAACTTCAGTTTCATACTCACGCTAAGCCATAACTTTTAACCCTGGAGTTTTGGAACGTGTACATGGTATGGCTGTTGCTGAGAATTCTGGGGGCTGGCCATAAATGTGGAGAGTACACAGGTTGCAGAATTCCTAAAGTGATCTGTTTCATTTTGGCTTCCTGCAACATGTGAAACTAGCCTTTCGTGTTTGTCGTCTGTGGTTTATAATATATGTTGTTTTCGCACAGGTATTTTTCTTTGTTTTTAACTGTTTTTAACAATCTGTAAACCTCCCAGAAGCAGTGAACCGAGGGTAAAAAAGGAGTAGCTTAGTACAGTCTGTGAACTCAGTCATAATATAAGAAATCTAAGGAATAATTTCTTGGTCTTTCCTTAACTTAAATATAATTGTGTCATCTTGGAAGGGACTTCTGCTACAATAATGTATGATGTTTCCCTACAGGGTTTTCTAGAAATTTTGTTTGTCTTTGTCTATATGCCACTTTTTCACAGTGAGTTTGTTCCTAAGGAGAACTGTTTGCTGCCTTGTGCATATTTGTAGAAAGGGGATACAAAGAAAGCAAGTTAAGTGATAGCAGCTTCAAGGAAAGATGCTGACCAGCATTCTCCACTGTGGTGTCCTGTAGGTACACATACCCACTAGATGTGCAACTTCCACATTCTCACCTAGGGTAGCTAACACAATTCTGGGAACTGTAGATCCAAAAAGGTCTGGGGATTGTGAAGTTGGGCTAGCTCATCTGCAAAATGTCATAGGTTAACTCTTCTTAGAGTAGAGGCTGGGAACATATGGTCATATGACCAGGTAGTTAAAAAGCTGGAAAGTTGCAATACCCAAACTTTAGCAGCATTATTTTGGAAGGTTCAAGGGGCCACAAACATGTTGGGAAGCTGTTGGGTGCATAGAGCCTCCACAATACTGCCCCGCGGAAGTCAGAGGAGACTTTGATTTGTTAGCCATTCTTGCTGGTTGGAAGAGCTAAACAGAAGCTAAACATGATCACCCAAATATATAGTGCATAATAATTTAATGGCTACTGGAGTTGACTCTTCTGGCTGCTGATGGTTAGTCTCTTTGTTTTTACTGTTTTTTTAAAAAAATTCCTTGAATATTTTCAATCAACTCGGTTTTATTATGGTTGCTACTCAAGTTTATTCATTCAGTAGACAATGCAAAGAACAATATAAACTTCAAGTATTATTAGGTAACAGAACTCTTAATAAGCATAGGAAGCATTGTTTGACTGCATCTCATTGTTCCCTAAACTGGGCCTGATGAGCAGCCAGACAGAATTTTGCAACTGGCCCTGTAATTCTAGAATCTTGGTCTGCAAGAAAACAGCTAACATAAAAGTCCTGAGCTTTTGCGAACGATAGGATGTAAGAAAGCGTTATGAAAATCCTTGTGGACATGAGAATGTTGATGATTTTTTAAAATATTTTAACTATTAGTAACTGTTCCTGCTAGATGTTTTAAACCCAAAAAGCAAACTGGAAGTTTATGGAAATGACAAAGAAAAGAAAAGAATAAGAATGAGTTAAAAGTGACTCTGAGACAGAATATTTAACAGTGAATATGAAATGGGCATCTTTTGGCTAATGGAACTTCTTGTAAATCATGCTGATTGCTAATATTGTACAGGGAACACTCCAAGTGCCATAAAATGGCAGAAAACGGTAAAACCTGAATGGATTTTCCATATCTAACTTCTGTTTGCTTCACAAAACAGCATCGTACTTAAACTGCAGGGGTATTTTCCCACAGGCCCCTTCTCTTCCCTCGTGCGCACTCTTTTTGTTTTTAAAATGTTTGGGGAATGCCAGAACAGTAGGTGGAGTAGGAGGCTGTTATTGTGTTGATTTCCTGAGATTGTTACTTTTGGCTTAGAATGCTTTTTTCTTTTCCTTTTAAAACAGGAAGTAAATCAAAGTCATCTCAGTCCCCCCCCTGCCCCCAATAATTTTAGTTGGTTTTCTGTCTGTCGCTCTTAGAGCAAATCTATACAATAGCATGGTATATTTGTGTTATGGTGATACCAGGAAAGGATTGCTGAGCCCAATTATCTGTTGCATACAAACGTGATTTTCCCAAGCTTTCTATCCGTGTGTTTTCCTGCTGCGTAAGGCTTTTTTTTTTTAAATTTAAAGTTATATTCCAGCTAGTCACCTTCATCTGGAAAGAGGTGGCATCATTGTGCCAATGTCACTGTGTAATGAATGTTCCTGTCTCTTTTTTCTGGGCAGCTGAGGAGGTGGATCAGTCATCACAGGATGCTGGAATGGTGGCTGAAGTTCTGGAATCTGGTGACACCACCCCCCCTTCCAAGAGAAAGAGCAAGTTTGCTGGGTTTGGCAAGATCTTTAAACCATGGAAGTGGCGGAAAAAGAAAACGAGTGGAAAATTTAAGGAGACCTCAGAAGGTAACCTACTAGGCTTCAGTCATGTTCTCCTCCTCTTAAGCCCATGTGGATTCTTTGCCCAAATTTGCTCATTGCATTAAGTGGTAACATGGCTTGCTTCCTTTTGGCTTTGAGTAGTAATGAGTGACTCTAGCCACTGTGCTTTGTAAACCATGGTTTGTGGCTTAACTCAGAGAAAGAACTGAGTCAAATGTTGTTTAGTCAACAATCCATAATTAAAAGTCCATGACTTCCTGCAATGTGAGACTGCAGTCCTTGTTTTGGAGATGGTATTGTTTTTACGCGATTCTGCCTTCCCTGACTGCTTTGGCAAAAGTTCACTGAATCAGCAGACCTCAATCAGAAATTAACTGGTATAGCGCTTTGCATTCTGACCTGAAAATAGCAGATTCCAGATCTGCTTCCACAGCAATGTCTCCAAAGTTTTATTGCCACGTAATAATGCTAGCCAACTGCGGCTATGACTAAGCTTTGCTGGAACCTGAAAAGGTGAAAGGGCCTATGGTAGAATCCCAAAGAGAATGTCAGACAAGAGGTTTATAGTTAAAGTTCCACTAACTGTTTTTCAGTTGTAGAATACTGTGTGCATTTAGGAATAAGGTGTAATTGTTCCTTATCCTCCCCTTGAAACATGGGTTGAGGGAAAAGAAGTATTTTTTGATAAGAATGCATATGTAACCTTCATCCTTAAAACAATCATAGCGAGCCACTTACAGTATCTTGAATACGATTTTCCCCATCTTTGCCCTCTATTCTGAGTGCTGGTTTTTTGTTTCCAATTTAATGTCAGTTTTAGAACGAAAGATTTCAATGCGAAAGCCAAGAGAGGAGCTCATTAAAAGAGGGGTTCTGTTGGAAGATGTTGAACAGGGTGAGTTTACCCATTGTCTTCCTCTGTGTATTCTACATTTGCAGTGCCAGCTCTGATAAACCTCATTTTTGGCATTCCATGCTTGGGTGCCCCTTCATTCCCTCCCCTCATTTCCTCCCGCCCCCTTCTCCACCTCTGCTAAATGTGCCTCTCTGTCCTTGTCTGCCCTTTGAACATTTTTGTTACGGGTTCTAATACGTTCCAGGGAGAGCAGGGGAAAGAACGTTTCATTTATTTCCTTCCTTTTCTCCAAGGAGACATTTTTAGGTTGACAGATGATGAGTTGCTGAAGGTCAACTAGTGAGTAGCTGCAAAGCTCACTTGGATTCCAAGGTAGTGGAACAGCACAGGGATAGAGCACATCCTTCATATATAGAACGCTTTGGTTCAATTCTTGATAATTGATGATGGGGCTGGACAAGACTTCACCTAAAATTGTGGATGACTGCTGCCAGCCGTTCCCCATTCATGTTGGGAAGGCAACTCCCAGAATTCCTAGCAGATGTGTGCTCACATCTGGAGAATTCAAGACTCAGATAGAGCAGGGATGCTCAGTGTTTTGGGACCATAATTTAGACTTTTGAAAGCATAGGGTGCCGTGGCATTGCCAGTCACAAAACTCTCATTTGCTGGAAAGTAACAAGTGAGGATCCTCACTGCCAACTCTTCTAGATTCCCAGGATGTTCCCCTTTCCCTCTCCCAGCTGGGCACCCTTTCTAAAAATCAAGAATGCCTTAATGCAAGACCCAGAGGCATTTTTGTTGATTAGAAGATGCTAAAGGTGGTTTCCTTTGCAGCAATCCAACTACTTCTTTAAAATATAAAGAGCATGAAAGAAGTTTAAAAAGTCAGGGGGTGCAGTGGGCTTGGTGGGGGTCGAGGGAAATATCTGTAGGTCTGTTGGTGCTTCACAGGGAGCACACTGGGGATCACAGGCATGGAAAGTTGTGAGTAAAATAGGCTGGAAGTCTGGCTCATTATAAGACAGTTGGCTAGATTCTGTTGCAGATATTCTAGCCCTGCTCCGCTGTGGCTGCTTTGCTGCATCAAGGCATAGCTGGTTGCCTCTACTTGAGGCAGGATATTCTAAAGCCAGCAAAAGAATTGATAGATTTTATCTGTAAAATCTTCGACAGAGCCAGTTTGGTGTAGTGGTTAAGGCATCAGGGTAGAAACCAGGAGACTGTGAGTTCTAGTCCCACCTTAGGCATGAAAGCCAGCTGGATGACCTTGGGCCGGTCCCTCTCTCTCAGCCCTAGGAAGGAGGAGGCAATGGCAAACCACTTCCAAAAAACCTTGCCAGGAAAACTGCAGAGACTTGCCTGGGCAGTCTCTGAGAATCAGACACGATTGAACATATTTAAAAAATAAAAATAAAGTCTTCAGCAGGAAATACTTTATGCTGCTGACTAAGGTTACAGTATTGTCCCCAGCTGGATGAAGCATTGAATTCCTGTGTCCTGCACTAAAGTCATCCTTTTTCAAACTTAGGCATGTTGCAAAGAGTGAGTTGATCGTTCTCCCTTCCGCGTTCAGCCAGATGCTAAATTGAAAGTGTGGATGTGGTGGCTGCGGGGACTGTTTTGCAGATTTGGTGTAGCTGATCCAGCCCTGCCCACAGGAAAAGACAGAGGAGGAAATACCCTTTCTGTCCCAGTAGGACCAGAACTCCATGCCTCTCCCTTCCTATTCCTTACTTATTGTTTATGAATTAAAAATATTTGTGTTCTGCCTGACAGCAGGGCTCGAGGCTCAGTGTAAATGAACTCAGGACAGGAGAGATCAGGAGAGGTAGTGATAGAAAATTACTCCGCAAGTTTAGAGTTTCCTCCCTGTCCCTTCCTTCAACTTGATATGACGGAAAAGAAGAATGACTCTGCTGCTGTTGGCTTGCTCGCAGCGCTGCCTATACGTCAGGGATGCAGCATGCATCTGCAGGATGCACATAACCGTGGGCTCCTTGTTAGCTGCTCCTGGATTTTTCCAGCTGCGCCACTGAACATCCTAAGAAGGAAGAACAGGAGCCTTCAAATGCCATCCCAGGCTCTGGCTGAGTAGAGTCGATTTCCCCCACTTAGGGAATGAAATGCATTGTATTTATAATTACATTAGGGTAATTTCTAAATCTGTATCTACAAATCAGCATTTATAAGCTCATGCATATTCTGTGCAAGCTGCATTTGAGGTGATATATAAATCACCACCTAAGAAAAAGAGCACACACCTTGTGTGTAGTGAGTCAAAAGCACTTGTGCTTCTCCCCTTAATTGTGTCTCTCTCTCCTTGGGAGAGTGCAGTCTGAGTCCAAACTGGAGATGAGTGGGAAGTTTGCACTGTTTTTTATTCTGAGCTTATTTCCTAAAGCACCTTCCTGGTCACCACCACCTCTCTTTGTTCTCTTCGCTTGGGCTTTGGCCTGCAAAGAACATATAAACACACAAACAATTCATCTCCCTGATCAGTTTTAGAAGTTCAGAGAGATCAGAGACTTTTTGCTCTTGAATCATAGAGCACCACATGAGAAGCCATTGCCTTTATACACTGCCAAGATAATTTACTCAGTCGCTGCCTTCATTTCCTCCTTAAACAGACACACAGAAATTCAGACACACAGGACTGTGTGTGTGTTGCGTTGGTGCTGGTGAAAACGATACAGATACATGATATATACAGCCTTGAAGAATAGTGTATAACATCATGTCATAGTTACACTGTGAGAGAAAGATGAGCAAGGGTGAACAGAAAACCCCTTGGAGGAGACCCCTTGGAGACCCCTTAGCTGTATGACTAAAGTGGCAGAGAAGCTCTTGGAATGAATGAAGGAATGAATAGATGAGTAAATTATAAACAGATAAAAGCTTGCAGACACCAGTTATGATATGAAGTTGAGTTTTTATTATGTTAGGAGTTCCTTACTGATAACTTGTACCTAAAGCCGAGTCTGTTCGTTTATTTTTTTATTTACAGTCCAAGACCAAGTCACAGAATTTAAAAATACAGCAAACCACTAATACATGCATAAGTACACATTGTCCTCGCTTAACAACCACAATTGGGACCGGAATTTTGGTTGCTAAGCAAAGTGGTCATTAAGCAAATCTGACCCAACTACCTTTTTTGCAGCAATTGTTAAGTGAATCACCACTGTCATTAAGCAAATCACATGGTCATTAAGTGACCCACATGGTTGTTAAGCAAATCAGGTGGTTCCCCTTTGATTTTTGCTTGCTGGACGCTGGCGGGGAAAGTCAAAAATGGTGATCCCGTCACCGCAGGATGCTGCAATGGTTACCAATGCAAACTGATTGCCAATCACCCAGAATTGTGATCCCTTGACCGCGGGGATGCAGTGATGGTCGTAAGTGCAAGGACCGGTCATAAACCCTTTTTTTTCAGCGCCTTCTTAAGTCCAAACTGTTGCTAAATGAATGGTTGCTAAGCGAGGACTACCTGTAACAGTACATACATATATAAAAAGAAACCTTATAAAGTTAATAATTCATTGAAGGCATCAACCGGTTTCTATAAGCTAAGGCTACAAATAAAAAATTGCTACTGCCTTCAAAACTCCTGGATATGGATCATTTAGAAAGAATACCTCAATCTCTTCATCATCGGTGGAGTTTATCAAACTCAGGAGTGGGTGTATTAGCTCTGATTGCCCCTGTGAGTCCAGTGGGCATTTTAAAAGGATGCGTGAAACAGACTCAGCCTCTGTGTTTGAGCAAATACATACTTGATTTTCATGTGGAAGTTTGGCCTATCCGCCAGCTGTCAAGCAGAGTCTGTAAACAGAGCTGTAATAACTTGAGTCAGGGAGCAAAGAAGAAGCGAAAGTGATACCCTCTACAAAGTGGGAGTGATCTTGGGGACCCTGGCACGTGCCCAACTTTTTCACCTTGTGGCCACAGTACAAGGAGAATCAAGCACAAATACAAGGAAGTACCCAGATTTCTTACACCTAGCTGACATGTATACATCACTTCCTAGCAGTGTTCCTAGAGCTGTTTGTTCTGATTGATGTGCTGAAAAGGTATTTCACTGTGGCTGCTCCACATATGTGCACACAGTAGCATAGGGAAGGTTGTTCTTTGGGCAGTCTTGTGTTGCTGCACTGTCCATGCAGATAAGTTCTTGTGTGTGGGTAGCAGTTTAAGGAAGCTTGTTCTCTCAAACCCAGGAGGGATCTTTCTGGTGTCCTTTCTGTAACTTTGAGCAACATACTGTTGAATCTTTTTTGACATCTTGATTTGTTTCTGAATTGCATTGTGGATGCACTTTGATGTTTCAAATCAGGATCATGCGTTCTGCTAGGTGTGTGTTTTAATTTTCTCTGGATTGAAGGTTTCTATAGCTGTCCAAGTACAGGTGATTTTGCCTGTCCCTTTGCCTTTTCAGATGAAATGGTAATTAAGGTTGCTAACATTAAAAAAAATAAAAAGCTGCAAACCCTCTCATTTATTTTTTGCTCCCGCCCCTCCATGCAATCTGTATCTCAAGCCTTAAAGAGGTAGTTCCAACAGAAGATAACTAGTAATTGGGGCTGAAGCAGGATTTGCTACTAAGAGTAATCTTCCCCTAAGCCCATTTGTTCCCCTTGTGCCTTCTCTGTCACTGTGCCTGCCCTCTGGAATAGCATTCCCCTGGAGATCTGGGCCGGCCATGACCCTGTTGGTTTTTTTGCAAGGCATTAAAGACCTGGATGTTCCCACAGACATTTGGACCGGGAGGCTAAATGAGTCCCGTGGTTTGAGTGTTTCACTTCGTGATTGAAGGGAAATGGTTTTTGACCCCAGGCGTATATTATAGTATGGCCTGTATCTTTGGTTTTATAGACTGTGTTGTTGTTTTGGGAGTTTTAATCTTTGTACGCTGCCCAGAGCCTCCTTTGTGATATGGGTGGCTGTACAAATTGTCCAAACAAGCAAGCAAACCAAGAAATAAATCCACATAATGAATAAGAACAAACTGCTGTTGGCTTGGGCAGCACTGAGCTTCAGGGTTTAGCGACCGTGGTCTAGACAGCAGATTTCCTGACGTTTCACCAGCAACTGTGGCTGGCATGTTCAGGGGCAAGGTAGCATCTAGACCACTAAACCCTGAAGCTCAACACTGCCCAACAGATACCGGCCACGAAAGCCCACACTAGTTATGTTGTTGGTTGATTGAAGCTACAAATGACAAATTAAATGTCATTGAATAAAGAACCTGAAAAGCTAGCTCTGTATACACTGAGCTGTCTGACACTAGGTTTTGTGGATCAGTCAAAGAACTCATGGGGAAACTCTTGACTTTCTGCAGTAATCCTTTTTTTTTTAAAGTCATACATCCCTCCCTGGTACATTGAAAGCAAGGTGCCCCTTTTGTCATAAATCCTCCATGGGATATTGAAAAGGCAAAGACTCATATTTCACAAAAAAGTATGGATATTTCGCTTTCTGGTTTTATGAATCCCCTGACTCCTGTGGAGTATTTCATGCTTTTGCTTAACTTTCCATTTAGGCATAGGACAATAATTAGATTATAGAAAGAGATTTTTTTTTCTTTCTCCTTAAATTGGAGTAATAAGCAATGTTAAGAATAAAATCTCCTTTGTTCCAAAAGACAAAAAAACAAAAAACAAAAACCGGAAGTGGAGTAATAACCAATATTTCACAATAAAAGTATAATTCCGTTAACATTTCATTGGGATGGGCCAGATAGGCTTTGTTCAAGGCCATGCACAATGTAAGATTAATCAAGCTCCATAGCACTCTATATGCCATTTTTCTAATTCTAAACTATTCTAGCTACTTTTAACTGGAGCTTATGCTGGCTAGGTCCGTCCCCCCCGCCCCCCACCACTGTAGTCCTGATTTTTAACAATGAGCAGAAGTTAAACAGAGGGCAAAAGGCTACTTCAAACATTAAACAATTCAGTATAAATATTTTATCAACAATGATAAGACCTTCACAAGTTACGTATGTCATCCAGGTATGTGAGCTTGCTTAGCTAAACAAAGCAAGTATTTTAAGATCTTTTATCCCTGCTATATGATTTCTTTTAATAAAAATATCTACCTACCTACCTACCTACCTACCTACCAGGACAATCTTGACAATAGCTCTTTCCCTGAAATCCAGAATCACCTTCTAAATAGAATGTACCCCTACTTTCTTTTTCACTTCCAGCAGTTTGTAAGGGATGTATGGAAACATTCGCACATAAGAGCATGCACACACATCGGAGGCATGTGAAACAGTTAGAAGCGACTATAGAAGTACCACCCACATTTTTCCTGCCACTGTTTTGGCTACCACAAAAGCTAGCCAACTGAGATCAACTCATGAACTTGGGATTTTACCAGGGCATTTGTGAATCCTCAGCAATTTAAGATATTCTAAATCCCCAGCTAGGTGGGATTTAATGTGCGTTGGGAAAACTGGATGCATATGAACTGTACGTTAAAAGTGGGGAATGGCTTCATCTTTGGCCGCTGGGTTTAGTGAGGAAGAAGAGACTACTTGGATATTAGTTTTGTTCCCCTTTTTCCTCTTCAGTTTTTCTGGCAGGTGTCCCAAAATGTATTCACCTTTCTCTTAAAAACATTGAAATTTCACACTTGAGTGATTGCACAAATCATAGTGTAACCTTACTAGCTCTTAATAAGCAGGGTCTTCCTCCATTTCATTGTCCTGAAAAACAAGACGGGCTGGACTGCTGATCCCCTGCAAGGCACGCCATATCATGTTGGGTTTGATAGTGAATATTTTTCACTGTTTCTTCCTCTGGATTTGTGTTATAAATTACATGCACTGCATTCATTTTGGGAGATCCTGTGCTTTGCTTGATATGCAATTGCTTAATTCCCTCCCTCCACCCCACCCCACAGATGGAGAAGAGCCAGACAAGTTAATTCATGCCACTTTGAAAAATGGGCACACCGTTCCCATTGACTATTCTGGAATCGTCAATCTTGCACACTTGGAGGAAGAAACAGGAAAGAGATTGAGCCTCAAGAAATCCAGTCCCCCAGAGGAGCCAAAGAAATTGCACGGTGAGAAATTAAGAGGTGTTTTGTGTGTGTGTCTGTGTCTGGGTGAGTGTGAGTGTGAGAGGGGGAAGTTGTCACAGACATAAATGTTGTTATCTGCCACTTCTTAATTGTGAATATAACCAGTTTTGGGTCTTGTCTCTGAGGCACTCCTGCCCACAAATATTTAACAAGCTGTTAACATAGAAAGGCCTGGCCCTGCCCAGTTTATCTCTTCCCATCTCTTCACTTCCCAACCTTGATGTCTCCTTCCACCCACGCATTGCAAGTGAATGCCAGCCTTGGCATTTGGGAAATGGCACAAGCCTTCATACTTCCTTTTAGACTGGAGAACTAAATTAATTTCTAAGGCTCTCCAGACATGTTCCCCTCCCCTCTCCTCTCCCTTTCAGTTGCAGGGCCATGGTTTAATGCACACAATCTCTTTTCTGGTGCACTAGTGCAAGATGGCAACTTCTAGAATTCCCAGCCAGCATACTGTCAGCCTTTTGAGACAAGAAGCACAAACCATGAGTACTAACTCTACCTTTATTGTAAGGTTACGGTAACAGAACCTTGCAAGTCTGAAAGGACCTCTCCCTGTCTTTCCTTTCACTTTGGAAGAAACTAGGGAGGGTCCCTTCTGAGATGCGTCCTACACCTCTTTTCCTTTTGTGGGCTGAGATACCTTCTGCATGATGGTTGTCTAGGCTGCGTCTCTTCCTCCTGACTCCCAAGGTCATTCCCACATATTATTACACATAGGCAGTAGATGTACTGGCTTGGGATGGCCTAGGGGCATGCTGTTATGGGGAAGGGAAGATTGGCTTGATACATATCTGGAATCTTTGGAATGGGGCTCTTAGGAGGTTGAACGTGGAAATGTGGGATGGCAGGGGTGGAAATGTACAACTGAATGGATCTACCCTGATAGGATAGCTCTTTGCTAGCTCATGGGGTTAATCTTTTTTAAATGTCTCTTCACAGGACCTTTCAGCAATCACCCCAATTCGGAAACGGAGCCCCACCCCGAGCCCCCTGCTCCCAAGCAGCCCCTACTTCCTCCGAAACGACCGTTGTCATCCTCTTCGCAGGAGACAAGCGATCTGCCAGTGAGGGAACTCGGCCTCAGCAACAGCAGTGCAAGGACTGTGTCTTCTTCCACAGCTGCAGCGGTCCCCAGCACAACAAAAGGGGGCACTTTGTCCACTGCTCCCACGCCTGCCCCCCGGACTCTGCCCCCTGCTCCCACAAGTGGCCATGGTTTGGCCACGAATGCTAGCAATGCCACCCCGACCAAGCAGCCCCCGGTGCCACCCCCCAAGCCTGTTAACAGGAATAGCAACCCCTTAATAGGTAAGTGGCTACTCTTACACCCTAAGTAAGACCCCTCTTTAATTTTGATTTGCTGACATTTGATCTCTCTTACACCCAAGATAACCACGCTTTTTTCGGTGGTGCTTGTTTGAACTTGTGCGTCATGGCTGTTTGTTCATCAGGTGCCCCCTCTGTTCCGGCTTGGTAAAGAAGCTGCATCATGTTTGAATACAAATATCAATCCACTCTCCTTTTACAATGTTTATATCAGTTTAAAATCTTAGTATTGTGCAATCGATTGTATTGCAGATGGACCCAGAGAATTTGAAAGACATTCTTAATGTAGAAATCTGCAACATTTTCCAGTGTATTTTGCTCCAACTGGTGCCTAAGTGTAGGTCTCTTCCAAAGTGTAGATTACAACTGTTTTCTTAGATGTGGATCTCAGAAGGAGTCGGGAGCACCTTTCTGACTCACAAATTTTAATAAAAGGTGTAAGCTTTTATCAGATGCAGAGAGTGGCTGGACCAGGGTTTCTCAACCAGGGTTCCATGAGAGGTCACTAAGGGTTCCCTGGGAGATCCCAATTTATTTAAAAAATTATTTCAAATTTGGGCATCTTCCCATTAAAGAGGTAAGCTTTGTTTTTTATTTTTAGTTTAATAACGCTGTTAAGGCATGTATACAGGCCTACCCATGAAATGAATATAATAATTTTGTAACTTCTGGCCTATCTTTGATCCTGAATGTGCAGGGGTTCCTCAAGGTCTGAAAAATATTTCAAGGGTTCCTCCAGGGTCAAAAGGTTGAGAAAGGCTGGGCTAGACTGATGTAGAATTTAAATTGGAAGGAGGTAGGGAGGAGGAAGGGAGGGGAAGATAGGTTGGTTATGGAGTTGCTGATTACACGTGAGACAGATTAGCAGTACCTTATCAATTAACAATTGTAATGCATTAAAAACCCAATGTGTTTGTTGAGACCTTCTGAGATAGCCTAAAACCGTTGATGTATGTGAGTTCAGCTAACCCTAACCTGATGGCGCTGTTAAAGTCCCACTTTACCAAAGCGGTCACTCTGAGGCCTGCTATGGATTGTTCTGGGAGGTTGAAATGCTCAGATACTTCTTTGTCCTTGAGTCCTGATGTCTAACTTGTATCCATTAATTCTGTTGTGCAGAGGTTGTGTATTTGAGGCATATGTTTCTGTTGCCCCTTCACTAGATGCCCCAAGAGTTGTTAAGCTGAACTGTAGGAAGTGATTATCACCTTCCTTTTGTCTGCTTATTACCCATCTGGGCTAGGTTGTGCCCACACTGGATCTTTCACTCTTCTGAATAATGCTGGTGTGCATTTATGTTCTTCCTCATCATGAGTCATACCCACCTCTTGTTTAGCCAAACATCCTGAACTTGCCTTTCCTTTCTCCTACATACACCTCTGTTCTAAATATTTTGAGAGATTTTTCCAAAACCAAGTTTAACAAAGCATGAAAATCAATACTCTGTAGCACATATAATAATAGCGGCTGTAGTGGAAATGGTTGTCTCAGTGTGTGTTAGACACGGGTGTATGTGTTCGTGCATGCGTGCATGAGTGAAACAATGGCTCTGCACATTGCACAAATCATAATATAGTTTGTTTGGCTTTAGCTCACAGAGTTGTTTGAACCAAACCACTGTGATTTGTCAGCCATACATTATGGGTTGGTAAATCGTGGAAACCCAACCTGTTTTGTTTTTTCCTCAAACCAAAGTTGAGCAAAGCCAGGTCAACACGACCTAAAAAGGAATATGCTTTTCAAAAATGGGCTTGCTCATTGCTCTCTGAAATCACAAATTTCTTTAACTGGATTGTATGGCTTTCTGTGAGATCTCCTCCCAAATCATGCATGGATATGCTGTGTAATAGGCTGTGGGCATTTATTTATATATTGTATTTCTATCTCACCTTTTCTCTTAAGGCTGTGTATGTGGGGAATCTCCCTTAATTTTAGTCTACAACAGCTGTAGACAAGGCTGTGAGTGACTGCTTTGAAGTCATCATTGAGCTCCGTGATTGAGAAGGGATTTGAACTAGAGTCTCCCTAGTCCAGGTCTAACCCCTTAACCCAGTGTTCCTCGATCTCAGCAACTTTAAGAGGTGTGGACTTCAACTCTCAGAATTCCTCAGCCAGCTGGTTAGGGAATTCAGGGAGTTAAAAGTCCACACATCTTAAAGTTGCTGAGATTGAGGAACACTGCCTTAATCTCTCCATTTGGTCCTAGAACAAGAGGCATTTAGGTGTGACAATCTTTCTGTTCATATTTTTACAACCTTGAGTCACAGCAGGAAACAATCCAAATATTCATCATAACAATTACAAAAAAATAAAAATAAAAATAGTTTCCAAGTTCAAAAATGGAGAAGGCCATATCATCTCTATCAGTAAAGTCACTATGACATGAAGAGCAAGTAGCACATGTTTTTCCTGCAATGTCAACCTTCCCTTCAAGAGCTGAAATTAAAAATGTGGTGCCTACTGTGGAGGGAAATGAATAAGGTGATAAGATAAATAATGATGTAGCTTTTCAACTGAAGTTCTCCCTCTTGGATAGCGTGTGTAGGGCACATTTGTGGTGCTCATCCAGCAAGTCCAGAGGGCCACCTGTGGGATTTCCAGCTATTTTCACCTTTAGTTGCTGGCCAGTTTTCTGAAGTAAAATGTGTTGATGGTTGCTTCTTGAAGCTGGACCCAGAAATGAAGATGTAAGATGGAGATATTTATTGAATTAATAGCCAAGATGTATTATGGTAAAAATAGTGTGGCTGACAATTGGACAAACTTCTAAAGACACGCCTGGTCTGTCTTAAGGGCAGAGAAGTTGAACTTCAGGCTACATTTTCAAGGACTTAGGGATGACCTCCCAAAGCACAGCCCACTAATGCCCAAGGGCCCATGCTGTGTGATCCACTCAGGTTTCACCTCTCTATTCCCTAAGTCCCAAATTCTACATTGTCCATTGTTGTACAGATTAACCAGTTTCTAAAATTATTCCGTGTCCTCATTATGTTGATTACTTCCTCAGCACCTGTATATATTAGCTATACAAAATGGGATTAAATTTATGCTAAGCAATTCGTTGGCTAAGTTCATTTGTAACCTAGTCTTTCCTACCCTGGGTGGAGCCCAGGAGAGCCAGGTTGCAGAATGCTGTGCGCAAAGACAGAGGGGAAGCCCTACAACATTCTGAGATCATGCTGCTGAAATCTGGTGGACTTTTGGTAGTATGACCTTTGGGCCTTTTTTGTTTTTTGTTTCAGTTGTTTTATCAAACCTGAAGACCTCCCAAATTTTTGCTGCCCTGCTCCCCTGATTGTAAATTTTTGTGCTGGTTTCAGGCTATTATAAGGGTAGGGGTAAAAGGAAAAATGGGAGTGCCTTGCCTTCCAGACAAGGTCTTCTGTGATTTCCACCCTTAATGTTGTAAAAAGGAAGGAAGAAAGAAAAATCATACTAATGGGGGTCATAATAGTTGACCTGCTCCTTCCCAGTGATGACCTCATGTCAGTTAACGGTTTCCTGTGTTCCTTTGGAAAGTTCAAAATCATGGACCCCAAGCCCTCGAACATGCCCACTCCTGCTCTAAGAATTATGTAAACAGATTTGCTCTGCCCTGAAGCTACATATTTATTTTGGCCATCAGTGGCATTTGGGAGAAGCTGAAATCTTGACCTGTTTCAGAATCAGTGGCATCTGTAACAAGCCATGATGATATCCAAAATACTACATCATGCAAAGGATGCAACTTAACATCATGACATATCTGACACAAGTCTGTAAGTTGCATCATTTGTCTCATGATGTACATGTTGTCACTTGCTCCCTGTTGCCCCCCAAAGATGCCCGTGATCAGAATATGCTACATGTGTGAAAAACATTTCCCTGTTACATTATTGTTTTACAGTTCTTCAACTGTGCCCATCAAATAGTCCAAACACACTGATCAAAACGTGATATGCGAAACAAGAACCCTTGCTTCTGAGGACAGATTTGTTCAGTTCTAGTCTGTTTATTTTCTTCTGTTAATTTTCAGTAAATGTAAAGCCAGACTGTCAGGTTGCTGGTAGATTTCATTGCAGTGAAGTCATGCCCTGAAATCCGTCTGGAGAACATGCAGTTCAGGAAGAAGGCATTGGTTACACGGACAGTCTCTGTGCTGTACAATTGCTTGCCATGTAAAAAGTCTGTTAGAGCTACCAGCTAATGAAATTTCAGTGAGAATATCTCTATAGGCTAGCTGTTCACCTGGGCTGGTTGGAAATAGGACCCCAGTGGGGAGGGGACGAGAATGAAACCAGCAAGTAGCTAACGTTTTTAGGGAAGGGCCTTGAAATACCTGTGGTTTGAGGGTGTGGAGAGAAAGAAGAGTGACATGTAAGCCAATCTTGCATATCTACACCTGTTCCTGCTCACCTGCTAAGAATTCAACGTGGAAGTGGGGGGTGGAGGGTGATGTTGCAATTCAGCTCCACATGCATGTGGGACTTTTGTTTCTGACACACAGGGCAGTGACCACAAAAACTTGTACGCTTGTCTAACTTGCAAAGCTTTACTACATTGGCAGAACACAAATCTAGAACAAGGAAAAGCTCCTTGAGAAGGAAGCAGCTCAGAGTAGGTAGGGGAGTGTGTATGTGTTTCAGGTGAAAGGAAACTCAAGAGACAGCAGTCTCTCCCTTGTTCATTCTTAAGACTGTGAGCCTTAAACCGTAAAACAACTTGTTTGCCTTTGGGTTACACACGGTGCAAACCCAGTCATGGGTGGCAAACCATGCTTATTGCTTGGCACAATCTAGATTATTTAACACATAGTTAAAACAAACCATAGTTTACTGTTACGTTTGAAACAGCCTGCAACTAAATGCAAGGTCCATGGCTTCAACATAACTTTTTCCTCATCCTGGCACCACAATTCATGAGTAACTTTGGAGAGGACTCAGAGACTTGAGGTTATGTATGTCTGATAGGAGGTCATCTCAGAAAACGTCCCAGTATTGGAAAATACTACTACACTGAGATAAACTTGAACAGCTTGAATGTATGAATGCATGAAAAGGTGCTTAGGGCTGACTTGATAGGTTCAGAATGAACGGTATCTATCTTTGTTTGATAAGTCTTTATTTTTGCCTTCTTTTATATGGAAGGGTAACTAGAAGCTTTGCTTTTATCTTCAGAAAGTGCCCTCAGCCCAAATTAGCATTTTTGAGTTGTAACTGGACAACCTGTCCTGTCTAGCAAAACCACTTCTTGTCATATTGAAGATTGGTCTGCAAGTCAGGTAAAGACACAAGTCTTACAAATTTTCAGAGTGAATTTCCTTTTCCCAGCAAGTTCCACCTGGTTCACATTTATAAGAGTTGCTTATTTATCTGATACAGGTAGTCCTTGACTTACGACCATTCGTTTAGTGACTGTTTGAAGTTACAGTGGCACTGGAAAAAGTGACTTACGACTGGTCCTCGCACTTAACAGCCATTGCAGTGTCCCTGCAGTCATGTGATCAAAATTCAGGTGCTTGGTAACCATGTATTTACGATGGCTGCAGTGTCCCGGGGTCACATGTTTGCTATTTGCAACCTTCCCAGCTGGGTCTGACAAACAAAGTCAATAGGGGAAGCTGGATTTGCTTAATGACCATGTAATTCACTTAATGACCACAGTGATTTGCTTAACCGTGGCAAAAAAGGTCATAAAATTGGGTGTGACTCACTTAATGACTACCTCACTTAGCGATGGAAGTTCTGGTCCCAATCGTGGTCGTAAGTCAAGGACTACCTGCATTTGTAAGACAACCAAAGAGTTTGTAGCAGTTTGTACAAAGACAGCAAAGTGAGAGAAGAAAGAAGAAAGAAACTGATACCTTGGTTCACTGCATAAACATGCTTGGACAGGTTGTTGTTGTTGATCATCATCGTGTGAAGTCAGAAACCTAGCCTGTGAAATAATGGGCAGAAATCCATTGTTCAGGGTGTAAGTGTAACAGCAATCTAAAAATGCTCTTCCCCTCTTTTCAGATGTAGGTTGATATTCCTCCAAATGTATTGTTGGGGGAACTGGGGTCAAAAAAGAACAGCGTCACAAGACTGCTCCATAGCATGAATGGCTTATGCTAGATTCAAACTGAATACCTTTGTTTGTATATTTAATGTATTTGTACCTTGCCTTGGGTGGAGTGGGGGGAATAAAAGCTTCACAAGATGATTCAGTGTTGTTAATAAAACACACTAAACTGGAAATCTTAGTTTAGGGCAAATAATGAAACATTACATCCAGTCAAGGTAACATAGCTCCAGTTAAATGAAGTAGGTATGCAGAGCAATTAGTTAGTGGCTGAGCTGTTAAAAGGGTTTTTAAACAGTCTTGGTGACTTAACAATTTTGCTGATGTCTGCCCCATTTCTGTGAATGGTATGTGGGTGCCTAACATATTAGCTTGTCATGCATGTCTAAGGTTTAGAAAGGCCCTACGTTTGCAGTCCTGGGTCCCTTCCTAGGTCTATCCTATGATGAAGATTCTCATTTTCACCCAATATAATGGGTATCTCTCTCTCTCTTTCCTTCTAGCTGAATTATCTCAGGTGATTAACAGTGGCACGCCGTTGTTGAAGCCTTCTCCGCCTCTGCCTCCCAAGAGGGGCCTCCCGCTGAATGTACCTTCCTTGTTAGAATCGGCCACTGCTCCCAGATCCCCTAATGAGAGGATCATGTCATCATCCTATCCCTCCTCACTACCTCCATACATGATCTCAACTCTCCCTCCGGCTGTTCCTTCACCCCCACTGCCTTCTCACATTCCATCAGAATCCCCCAACGTTCCATTGCCCATCTCCCTCTATGGGGCAGAGCCTCCCTTCTCCACAGAGCTGCGGATGGAGACTCAGCAAGAAGGCCTTTCAGTGCTGGATCCAGCCAAGAGAGCAGCCGAGCAGGGGTTTGGAGAACCTCAGGGGCTTCCTCGGTTGCCCCAGGTCCCACTGCACATCCGCATCCAGCAGGCACTGAGCAGCCCCCTGCCAGCAACCCCACCTGCTGAAGGCTCACACAGGGCTCACTCGCTGCTCTTTGAGAACGAAGGCTCCTGCGAGGATAATGGGACCGTAGGCAGGACGAGATCCCTGCCTGTTACCATCGAGCTGCTGAAAGTGTGAGTCACGTTTTGGTTTGCTAGTCAGAAGTTGGGTGTGGTCAGATCAGTCTCCTCGTTTGTGCTGGCTCCCAAGCGTAGACTGAGATTGATGGTTGTGCTGCTCCTTTTCAAGCTGACGTTTACTGAGTATACTTTGTGAAAAGTCGGCATTAAGGTGACCTTCCCTGAGACCAACAGCTACACTGTCTGGAAATGATTAATGGTGCAGTCCAGCACATCAGGAGGGCACTAGAGTGGAGAAGGATATCTAAAGGTATTTACAAGTGGTTGATCTGTTGGCTGGGGTCATGCAATGTGCTTAACCCTAAGCCTGGGTAAATAAGACGATTGCTGTCTTCACATAATATGCGGTAGTTAAACAAAGAAGCCATATCATGGCTTAACAGGATGACCAGGTTCATACCGTGTGCTAAGGCCGGAGCTGAGACCCACAGTACGCTAAACCACAGACTACCTGATCTCAGTTTATCCTGGTCTTCTGCATAACCGAATCACTAAAAATCTGAAAGGAGAGAATCGTGCTGCGTAAAGATTGTGGAGTAACCCTATTGACCGTTTTGCATTTTAATTTGCGTTAGGAGGGCAGACAGGGCTTATGTCTATGGTCAGTTGATGTGCTTGTGCAAGACTGGTTGCAAAATGCTTGCTGATACGTTCTACTTGAGGAAGGAACGGAAAGAAGGAGAGTCCTTCACTGAAGATGCACTGGATAGAAAGGAAGCCGAGTGGATACCTACCTGAAGTGCCTTTTGAAATACCCACATTGCCCAAATTGAATGAGATGAAGGGAATGGCTGAAGTAGACTGTGCTGGAGGGTGAGAGGTTTCCCCCCAGGAGTCATGTATCCAGATGAGGTAGAGACTGGATGTCCCAGGTAGATGGGGCCAGAATAAAGTAAACAATGTTTGTCCCCCCCCCCACACCCCCCCACTCAAACCAATACCTGTAATGGTCTGTGAGGATAATCCTGGGAGGGAGGAGGAAGAGACGCAGCCTAGACAACCATCGTGCAAAAGATATCTCAGCCCACAGAAGGAAAGGGGGCGTGGGAAGCATCTTGGAAGGGACCCTCCCTCGTTCTCTGGAAAGTAAAGGCAAGGTTTTACTTGCAAGATTCTGTTACCATAACCTTACAGTAAAGGTAGTCAGTACTCTTGGTTTGTGCTTCTTGTCTGGACTGCCTTGAAGGGCTGATTCCGCACTTCTCTTCTCTCGGTAATTTGCTTGGCAGAAACAAATCTCGTTTCCTTAAGCGAGAGAATTTTTCCAGTCCAGACGGCAGATGACGGAGGCTTAATCTGATTGGGACCTTGGCATGGGGGAGTGTTTCTGTTGTGTTCCCAGTACATTTGCCATTCCTGAGCCTCTGCTGTTAATGGCTGAGAAAAGATCCTTTCCTTTCAGGAGACAATTAAAAACAAGTAAATGTGCATCTTCAGATCTTCCAGATCAAACATTTTCCAATCTATTGCACCTCATTACTGCTGGGATTATTGCTCCTAGAATTCAACCCAGAATTCTGGAATTTATAGTCCCAGGCCATCTTCCTTGTGGGGGGAAGTCTCCTTTTGGTGTTTGTAATAATACCCATCTCTTTTTGCCTGCAATATAGTAGGCTACTATGCAGGCCATCCATTGGTCCTTTTGCTTTGCTTGAGTACTTATGGAGCTCCTTTCCGAACCTCTGAAAAGACAATTAATACATACACTCCAAATAATAATAGGTATTATTATATAATATTTGAATAACTGCGTGCCTTTACTTGTTAGTCCAGACGATGAAGAAGAGGAGGAAGATGGCTCAGGAGATGCATGTCCTTTGAATCACCATGTTTACATTGGAGAGGCTCCAATGGTTGCAGTTATTCCTAGGCTCGTACTGCAGACTGTGCAGGATGAAGAAGAGGGGCCAAGTGATTCGGATTCAGAGGGACCCATTTTGTACAAGGAGGAAGAGGAAGAGGAGGAAGATGAAGATGAAAGCCACAACAGTAAGGATCTCCTCTTCTCTGTCCTTAGGAACACATCTGCTCTACTTATACAGGTAGTCCTCGCTTAACGACCGCTCGTTTAACGATGATCTGAAGCTACAGTGGCCTCGGGGAAAGTGCTTTATGACCTGTACTTGCACTTACAACCGTCGCAAACCTTCGCACCACCCCCGCAATCATGTGATCACAATTTGGGCACTTGGTTGCTGGCTCACAGTTATGACCAGCTGCAGTGTCCTGCAGTCATGTGATCGTGATTTGCAACCTTTTTTTGCTGGTTTCTGGCAAAAAAAGTCCATTGGGGAAACTGGATTGGCTTAACAAGCACGGTGATTCACTTAGTGACCCGTGATTGCTTAATGGCTGTCATAAAAATGTCGTAAAATCAGGTCCAGTCATGTGGTGACTCACTTAATGACTGCACCGCTTAACAACCAATTTCCTGGCACTTATTGTGGTTGTTAAGTGAGGACTACCTGTATCAGAATCATGGACTGGCTGAGGACAACAAAAAATGCAATTAGTAGTTGAACATTTTTTGCCCCAAGTAATACATCCATCATCCTTAATCTCATACTGTGTATCATGAATGTAGAACTGGAACAGAATCTAAATGTTTGGGGCATAGCTGCTCATACCTTAGTTTTACATTTTTTGTGCATGTTTTTCTTCTGGATGTACATTGTTCTTTTTTTATTTGGGTTTTTGATACTTTTAAATGTTGTACACCTCTGAAGACTTTATGGAGTTGGGCCATTCTCTAAACTTTATCAAGAAATACATCAATCCCTTTTGATTGTTTGGTGACCATCCCTTTGCTGTCTTGTTCTCCCTAGCAGCCTTGGCCAATAAAGTCAAGAGGAAAGACACCTTGGCTATGAAATTGGGAAACGTGGCTCCCCGGCAGGAGTTACCAAAAGAGAGCACCTTTCCCCGGAAGAGCAAGGAAGAGTGGAATGAAATCCGGCAGCAGATTGGGACAACACTAATCAGGTAGGATGGGCTAAGGTACAGTAAAAGCAAGCCTCTTAAGAGTTCAGGGACTGGCTGCAAGGATGAGTAAGTGTGTTTGCTACCCAGACCGTGTTCCCAGTTTTAAAGGTACGCAGCCCCATTACCTGTTTAGGTCCTGGCAGCTTCACGAACAGAGCTTCAGTCTAGATGGGTGGCTAAGGACATGTACCTTTAAACAGAATTATTCGTAGGCACCACAGTTTCTGCAGAGCCCTAAAATTCCCGGGAATCTCTTCAGGGGAAGGGTGATTCTTCTTTAATAAAGTATCAACTTATACATGCAGTCAAAAGTGGAAAATGGAGTCTTAATCCGGGCCATGGATTGAAACAAAGATCTTTAGGGGAATCCTGGAGTACAGCTGGGGTTAAAACTCCTGATGTAGATATACTGTTCAGTGTCCTGTATTTTTTTTTTTTTAGTAATGGAGTGGACGGCAAGTAGATTGGGATCAGTTGATGGATTTTTATAGGTTGGCAAGGGTTTCTTGCCCTCCATTTGTTTGACCATAGCAACCAGAATAAAGTACTTTCTGTTTGCTTTGCTTTCTAAATTAGGCTGTTGAATGTTTGTATGAAAGGCCTATAAATTCATTTATAAATTGGACTCTAATTCTTAACTTGAAGGCTTCACACTCCACCAGCTCTGGCTGATAGACCTTGAGGCTCCAGAGTTTTTTCCAGCAGATCTTGCACCACTGGAGTCTGCCTGGCCCTTTTAGCTTGTTTTGCGTCATTACAAGAGGAAAGCTTTTCTCCAGCGGGGCATTTGATGGGGCTGCGCAGCACTTTGGATTCCAGAGCACAGAGGTGTTTTGGAGCAGAGGGTGGGCTCATGTAGCACCTGCCCATAACCCCTTAAAGCAGCCATGCCTTTCCCAGGCATCCTGCAGCTGGTCCCTACAGCCCTCGAGCAACCCCAGGAAAAGGCCAGTTGGATTTAAAGAGTTGCATTCCTGTGCTGTGCTCCTGTCCCTGCACTTTCCGACTCTTTTGCCCTCGAAGCCAAACTGTTATCTTTAAAAAGAGGTCATTTTTATTACGACCACTGTGAAGCTTGCTTTTGTGTGCTGGCCCCAGAGCAATGCCATTGCCTAAAACAGTGTTTTTCTTTTCAAAAATAAAAAGGCGATTAAGCCAGAGACCAACAGCAGAAGAATTGGAGCAAAGGAATATACTTCAGCGTAAGTAATGGCAACTCCCTTATGCTTATCTGCCAGATAGTTGATACTCTTGCATCACTTTAGAGTCCTCTGCTGGTGAGGTATTCTCTCTGATTGCTGCTCTCAGTGGAGGTCAGAAGCCAGTGGTGTCCATGAGCAATAAGGGGGCAGAATGATAAAAATAGTGCTGTGCATTTTGAACATGCCTTATGTCATAAACACACTTTTTGTACATGCATCATGACATGCACACACGTAGAAACTGATGGGGAGCTTGTGGCATGATGCAGCATGGCATTTGTCATTTCGGTAAAGGCGTCTGGTACCTGCCGATGCCCAAGGCAAAAGCTCTGCTTCTTCTGTGCTTACGACTTGCATAGAAACATTCATTTTGATTTATCAGGAATTCAGAGCTGTGGTGGGTGATCCAGACTATAACTGCATGGAGCTGAGTGGAGTGGAGGGTATAGAAATACCAGTAATAAATAACCAGCAATAAATAGATAGATAGATAGATAGATAGATAGATAGATAGATAGATAGATAGATAAGAAAGAAAGAAAGAAAGAAAAAGAAAGAAAGAAAGAAAAGAAAGAAAAGAAAGAAAGAAAGAAAGAAAGAAGCATCGTTTGGGAGGGAGGGAGGGAGGAAAACACCTTTTGGTCTACCTGGAAGGGATTTTTCTTTCCAAATGCTGGCTCACTTTTGCTTCTTAGGAAGTTGCAGAAACAGAGAAAAGTCGTACGGCTTCTTTATAAGAGAAGCAAGGAACCCTGTTGCTAGAAAGAGTTGCATTAGATAAGGTTGCATGAGATTTCTGTAATATCATGAATTTTCAGCTATTGTATCGTTTTCTTTTTAAAAAATTAAGGAGTCTGGAGGCATCATTTTAGGGATGGTAGACTTCAGGGTGGCCATGATCATCATGTTTGGTAGGCTAGGATGGGCAGTGAGTTAAAACAACTCCTTATTATGGACCTGAAAATTGTCAAACCTGACAGATAGAAGAGGGAGATAGCCAAATCCAGGAATTTCTACATAGGGGGAAAGAATTCTGGAGAGAATTCCTTCACTTCTCCCAAAATGAAGTTCTGCAAATTCTCTTACCTGCTTTAAGACAGCCTGACAGCATCTTTTCCAGCTAATAAATTTTATTAAAAGATAGAAGACTACTGCTCACAAAAGCTTATGCCTTTTAATAGAATTTGTTACTGTATTTATGCATTATGAAATCTCCCCCAACACAATTCCTAATACCTCCCGTGCACAGGACTCATCTTATGGAAACCATTTGCTCAACGTACATACACACATATTTGGTTAATATTCTGAGACTTTATTTAATCACAGTCCACATGTAACCAAGTTGGAAGGAGATTTTAGCATCTTGATCATTTTTTTTCCCTCCTCTTTGGCAGCAAAAAACGAGGCTGATCGGCAGGCTGAGAAGAGGGAAATAAAACGGAGGCTCACTCGAAAGGTATTGAAATACTGCAGACATTCTTCCCGTTTGCCAGAGCTCTGTAGGTGGTGACCTCTGGAAGTATGCTGCAAGCAGGTGGGGTGTTGCAGGATTTATTCACAGACTCTGTCCAGGAATACGGTGGCAAGAGCTTTGGAATCTGGCATGCTGTGGGTCAGCAGGTTATTGCCAAGTCTGTGCTCTAAATTAAAAAGATAGGCAAAACGCAGGATACGTGGTCTGACCCCGTTCTGGTTGAATACATTTATTTTGGTGTTTCCATCCTTCACCTTAACCCAGTATTTCTCAACCTTGGCAGCTTGAAGCTGTGCGGACTTAATCTCCCAGAATACCCCAGCCAGCATGGCTGGCTGGGGAATTCTGGGAGTTGAGGTCCGCACATCTTCAAGTTGCCAAGGTTGAGAAACACTGCCAATGTTTGTTTTGAATTCTTTGCAAAGATGGGTATGCCGTTAAGTGTGAGCCCCAAATGGGATGTTGGACCAGGCATGTAAAGTGCATTCCCCAAAGTTTCTCTGTTTCTTTCCCTGTCTTTCTGGCCTTAGCTGTCTCTAGTGTTAGACTTTCAAAACCCTGAAATGAGGTTTTGGTAAATATGTCTCAGCTTTCCTCAAACTGGCACGCTCCAGAAGTATTGGGATTGCAGTTTCCAGAAATCCCAGCCAGCCTGTAGTCCCGATACATCTGAAGGCTGCCGGTTTGAGGAAAACCAAGATATGTTTAGCAAAGGCTTATTTTGAAAGTCTAACACTTGAGATTGTAAAGGCCAGAAGGAGATGGAAGGAAATGGAGGTAAGTGACACTCTGGCCTTATTATTGCAGCACCACTGTTGGCACTAGTGCTAACTAGTCACTACCATGTGAGGATGATGGGCTGTGACATCCTCATACCTTTCAATTAAGTCTTTGCAACTTAGTCTTGCAAAACTGTTACAGTAAGACTTTGCAGAGGACAATTGCACACAGGCATTTCTACCCTCCTGAGTTGCTGCCCCAGTGCAATGCTCAGGTGTCTCCTGTTACAGTAGGAGGTGTGATGTTGCACAGGGATCAGGGCCTTGTTAGGACTCCCTTCGACTTGTGTAGCAATCAAAGCGATGACTTTATTACATAGACTTTCTCTCTCTGCCTTTTAGCTTAGCCAGAGGCCTACTGTGGCTGAACTGCAGGCCAGAAAGATCCTGAGGTTTAATGAATATGTGGAGGTAACAGATGCCCATGACTATGACAGGAGAGCAGACAAGCCATGGACAAAACTCACGCCTGCTGACAAGGTAAGAAGGCAAGGGCTTTCTGCTTGGCCTCCCTCCCCTCAGATCTTAATACAGTCCTGCTTTGGCTGTGTTCACACAATTCAGTGTCCAGCCTGGCCAGCTGGATTATTAAATCATTAATTGTTAAAACTTACAGTAGAGCAGTGTTTCTCAACCTTGGCAACTTTACAATGTCTGGACTTCAACTCCCAGAATTCCCCAGCCAGCATGTATTCCCCACTTATATCGCCTTTATAGGTGATAACCAGCACATTGAATTGCAACCAGAAGCAATTTAATTAATACATGTTCTAAGTTTATACAATTCATTGAATCTTTCCCTTCCCTTCCCATCCCATCCCATCCCATCCCATCCCATTACTTTCTTTGTACTTTTTTTCTCACTTACTTATTATTTTACTTTCCTTACTTTTCTCTTTCAAAATTTGTATTGTTTTTATTCTTTTAAAAATGTCTTTAATAAAAATTATATACAACCCCCTGCCCCCCACAATTCAATGATCTCCCAAAACAGGCTGGGTTTAAGTAACACTCTGAGCTACCCCCCAAACATGGTTGATACTCATTTCACTTAGCTTGCTCTAGGTTTATAAGTGATCTAGTTAACTGTGTTTTGTGAACACAAGCCCTGAGCCTTGCTCCACCAGTTCTTTGAAGATATCCTGTACTCTAATATGACCCCATTTTTTCTCTCAGCTGTCTTTTTATTCCCAGGACTGTTTTCAAATCCAGACCAATTTTTTTAATAGCCTTTGATGCAATCCTGTAATCCTCTACCAAATAAAGCCCAAGTATGCATCAGAGAAAAAAGTGTACCTTTTCTGTCACTTTTTTTTTGGTTGTTGTTTTATAGTTTTCCCCCTCCATCAGTTTTAGAGCATCAGCTTTACAGACTTAGTACACTGTATAGCAGCCTTTCTCAACCTAACCTTTTGACCCTGGAGGAACCCTTGAAATACTTTTCAGGCCTCAGGCAACCCCTGCACTTTCAGGCTCAACTATAGGCTAGAAGTTACAAAATTATGGTATTCGTTTCCTGGGCAGGCCTGTATCTATGTGTTAAGAACATAACACATAACAGTGTTCTTAAACTGAAAATAAAGAATAAAACTTACCTCTTTCATGTGAAGTTGCCTGAATTTGAAATAATTTTTTGAATAAATCATGATCTCCCAGAGAACCCCAGTGACCTCTTGAGGAACCCTGGCTGAGAAACCCTGCTGTAAAGCATCATTTACACTGGGGATGGGAAATCCAGGTCTCCCCAAATGTTTATAAACTCTGCCACTACCCAGTACACAGTAAGTCTAGCCAGTGATGAAGGGTTGGGACTTGGTGTTCAGACAGCAATATCTGGAGGACTCAACGTTCTTTATTCTTAATATATTGTTGCTATGTTCATATTAATAGCACGGCTAAATAAAGAAGTTTATCCTCTTGCTCACCTCCGCTGAGTATCAAGAGCCTTCTCCCCACCCGCTTCCTTTCTTGCTGCATCTCATGATCTTCCCTACCAGATATCCACCCACTCCTGCAGGCTGATACTTCCTGAGCTAGACCAAAAATGGGGAACTGACTGCTACCATGACCATAAAAAGCTGTGTGTGCGTGCATGCATGGGGGCATGTCTTATCTCTCTGTGTGTACACACAGACACATGCATGCATGTATATTACATACCTAATAAATTCAGGAGGATTGAGAGGTCACATTAAAAAAACACCCTGTGAGTCCTAAACTGGCATAAATTTAGATCTTTCTGCCAGCTGCTCCCCTCTCACCTTGCATATGGTTTCCTCTCAGCTCCAGTCTAGTCCCAATTATGCCTCTTCTTGCTCTGGTTCTGGTTATTTATGATGCAGTGCCCAACAGATCTTGGAAATGGGGTGAGGAGGTGTTCAAGGCAGCTAAGGGCAGGAACAGGCCTTTGCAGAAGAGAGTCTTGAATTCAGGTTAGAGGGGAAGCGTGAGATGGTGCCTTAATTACACTACAGATAGGTGTAAGTTGTGCAGAAGAATTACTTTGGTAGACTTTCAAGGTTCTATAACTTTATCCTATTTAATATTATTAAAATAACATGGACTGCCAAAAGAACAAACAAATCAGTTTTAGAAGAAATACAACCAGAATGTTCCCTAGAGGCGAAGATAACTAGGCTTAGATTCTCATACTTTGGGCACATCATCAGGAAAGACCAATTGCTTGAAAAGGAGATCATGTTTGGTAAAGTCGAGGGCCAGTGGAAAAGAGGAAGACCTTCAGTGCGATGGATTGATGCAGTTACCGCAACAATGGATGCAAACATTGGAACGGTCAGGCATATGGGGCAAGGCCAAACAGAATTCCGTTCTGTTATAGATGGGGTCGCCATGAGTCGTAAACGACTCGATACAACAACATAACATTAACCTACTAGTGATAAAGATCTTTCTAGAAATCTAAGGGGTTCTTGTTTCCTGAACTTCCAACCTCGCAGGGCTTGTTCTTATTAAATGGCGACACTCAAAAAGGAAATGCCACACAATGGCTAAAGATGGTTAGGGTAAAATGGAATTTAGTCAGAGATGGGAGGCTGGCTCTCATGCTGGACTGGTTTGATAGCATCAAATGATCATTAAACCTGGGAACTGATAGGATTTCTCTGCCCTTTTATATAGGCTGCCATCCGGAAGGAGCTGAATGAGTTCAAGAGCTCTGAGATGGAAGTGCATGAAGAGAGCAAGCAGTTCACTCGGTACGTTAAGAGATGGTTACTCATGTGGATTCCCTGTCCACACCAGGAGGGCCAGGTTCATGCCACACCATGTGTGGAGTTTGGCTTCTGACCTGCTGCTGCTCCCTTATATTTAGAATAAGTTGTACTGCCAGCTGAGCCTGCCATGGGGCAAGCAACAGGGGTAGCTGTAATCAGCACAACCTAGTTTTTGCAGATTATTTGGAAGTAGGCCTGGAAGATTTATTTTATTTTATTTTTATCCTGCCTTTATTATTTTTATAAATAACTCAAGGCAGCAAACATACCGAATACTCCTTCCTCCTCCTGCTTTCCCCACAAGAGCAGCCCCATGAGATGAGTTGGGCTGAGAGAGAGGGACTGGCCCAAGGTCACTCACCCAGATTGTTTTGAACATCAGGTTTTTGTCATGTGCATTTTGTGGACAGTTAGCGCCACCTAGCATCGAGAACGTCCCCTCTGATGGGACACATAAATGTAGAAGTTGATCTGAATGTTGCCATCCCCCAAATGCTATGTGATTCTTTAAACCTGTCTTGCAGATATCATCGGCCCTGAGCTTTTTAAAAAAACAAAAAAACAAGAAGTGTGGCCAGGACGCTGGAGGAGAAGAGGACTGATGGTGTTTGTCATTTCCTTTCTCACAAGTTGAAGAGGAATCTTGAGGCTTGTTTGAAATTAGCCTTCACTCACATATCCAGAAGGGAAGTTTCTCTTCATGAGGAAATGGGCGAGGGATAAGAAGGCCCTTGTCCAAAAGTTAGCATTTCATTGAAAGGAATTTGTCTCAAGTGCCACGAGGTCACGGTGGGGCAAGCAACAAATGAAAGCATTATACCTCAGATATATGGCAATACAAATGGATAATGCCCCTCGGTTCCTTATCTTCTGCCTGATTCTGAGCAGTTTAATACCCCTTTCTCAAAGAAAAAGCAGACTAACAAGCAGACTTTGGAGCTAGTGAGAGAGAAGTGTGCACGTATCTATGTTTTGCTGTATCCAGAAGAAACTTTAACTGACACATTACTGGAGATTTGGGGAAGGTGCTTATGTTTTTTTTGGGGGGGGGAGTTACTAATTTGCAGAATCACTACTGACCAATCGTACATTGTCTAGCAGAAGAATTGTTGAGCTCTAACATGGCATATGCTGCATCTTGGGGGGGGGGGAAGTTTTAACATTTTTTATAATGGACAGCAAGAAGCTCCCTTCATCATTCAAATAAGGGACCTAATTTCCGGTGGGGAGGGGATGCACCAGGCCTGTTTAACAGCTGCTGCAAAGCCTGAAATGAGTTGCCTTCAAGACGCAGGTGACGTGGAATATACTGTATTTTTTTAAAATCGTGACTTCTTTTTTTAAAGCAACGTCCTAAAACTAGAGTGGACCTTTGCCTTTTCTTAGATTTGTAGCAAAATGTACTGAAATGTAATAATTTGAGAAGGGCTTAAACCCAACTTTTAAGGAAAGAAAAGAAAAAAGAAAAGATGGCATGGCATGGCATTAATAGATTTTATGGAATGGTTCTGAATGGTATCACTAGCCACATCTGGGATGCATGTCCTATGACGCTGGAGTGAGAAAATGGGGGAAAAAATACAAAGGGGAGGTTTGGACATGAATTCTGTACTTGATCATTGGTTTGGCGGCACATATCTGGAAAAGGTCACCCGTGTAGAAGCTTGTAGGTGCGTGGGCTGAAGCTGATATGCTGTCCGTTGCTGTGCTTCCCCACCTTTATTCTGTTGCTACTTTTGCGACTACCAACCGTTCTTGGAGGAAGATGGACACATGCAAAATGGCAGGGTCCAGGAATCTTAAAAGGTTATGGAGAAGAAGGAATTTCAGCAGTCACATCAGTCAGGTCCAATCTTCTGTAATAAAACCCCTTAAATCAATTAGCTCTGATTTCAAGGCTGTTGATTTTAGCGGTGATTAAGGGTAGCGTCTGGATCCAACCTATTCTTAGCTTCTCACACAGATGAGATAAGCTTATGCATTAGGATTCTTTCTCTCAAAGAACTGGTCCTCATATCGGTGAGCCTAGGCCAGTCTTTCTCAACCATGGCGACTTTAAGATGTGTGGACTTCAACTCCCAGAATTCCCCAGCCAGCAAGGCTAGCTGGGGAATTCTGGGAGTTGAAGTCCACACACCTTAAAGTCACCAAGGCTGAGAAAGACTGGCCTAGGGGAATACAAGGCATGGCAAAATTGCCTTCATGCTCCATACTCTCATTCCAGCCAATGCCAGTTGCCCTTCTGGTGTTCCTGTGAATGGAGGAGAATGTGGCCTTGTCTTTGTTAGGAGCAATTTTTCTTAACGATGCAAGGAAAAAAGCTTTTGATGTGGATTATGGGATAAGTGCCAGTGTACTCTTGATCTGAGCAGGTTTTTTTCACGATGTATAAAATCTCTATTAAGAAAATCATTGTGTTGTCTTCCTAACAACAAGATTTTATGAAATAAATTTTTTTAGGAAAAAAAAACTCTTCGCTTTTCATTATGTTTCTTCCCCCCACCATACTGGATTTGAATTTCATATGAACAGGTAAGGGGCTTTTGCCTGCAGAGCAAGAGGGATTCAGTATCTGTACAGGTAGATAGGAAATAGGAGCATGCATATTTCAACCACTTCTTTTATTGACATATTTGCAACCTCTGTTTCAAAACCCAAGCGGCTTTTTATGTTCCCAGTGAGTTCAGTGTACTCTGTTTTCGTGTTCTTCAAAACCTCGTATACATAATGATGTGCCCAACGATTTAGAGTAGATGTTAACAAAAAATTCTGCATTTGTTAATATTTTAACTGGCTTCTGGAGGTAAGGTTCCTGAAGTTACCAGTAGCAGTTATTTCACAGAAGCTGTAAGTGAACTTGCACCAAATACACAAAGGATTGAGGAGGGTGGGGGGGCACAGTGGGGTTGGTGCAAAGATCTCACTGATGTGGGGTACACATGGTGCTAAGACATGGTTTGCTTAGTTTTGGCATGGTTTATTGCATGAACCTTGTGTATTGCTCTAAATCAGTGTTTCTCAACCTTGGCAGCTTGAAGATGTGTGGACTTCAACTCCCAGAATCCCCAGCATCCTGGGGAATTCTGGGAGTTGAAGTCCACACATCCTCAAGCTGCCAAGGTTGAGAAACACTGCTCTAAATTATGGTTTATGCTTAATGTATTGTGTGCACTTTTCTGCACTTTGCATAATGGTGCTTATGCATAAAAGGAATAGCATGATGGATATGTATACATATGTTGTGTAAGCCCAACCAAGTGGGGTTTATTAAAAAATTTCATGGTGAAGCCTATGGTCCTTATAGTGCACTGGGGGCAATATTGGTAGCTACAGTTTTCAATATGTTGAAGCTGATAATTCGGTGCTAGTTTATCCCCTGCAATTGGTTTCTTTTAAAAGGAATGCTGGTGAAAATAAAAAAAAACGATGGCAAGCAAAATTGTTCCTAAGATGACTATGTTTACTGATCAGTCTTCAAATCTGTAATGGTCACTAACAAGGCAGAATCTCTCTGAAATTTCACTGCTTGATCTAATCAAGCCAAGCAATCTAGTCCATTTTAACCTTAATCCTAAATTTTTCAGCCACCTCTAGGAACTGTAGTCCAATACAGGGCAAAGCTAGGCTGGGGAAAGCCTTATGTTTGAAGTTTGAAAAATAGACACCTGCATTCTAAAACGATTAAGAAAAAGAACAATATATTCTTCCTATAGTTCGGTAGAAGGTCTGAGAATATTTTAAGCTGGGAACTGAAAACTAGAGGAAAAAAACCTTTCTTGCTAAGGAACTTGCCCCTCTTTGATCACTAGGGGGCGTCCTTGCAATCGAAGCGGCTCCGCCCTTTTTTCTCTTGAAATCTCGTTTCACCTCCGAGATTTTGGGCTCCTCCCGTCTGGGCTGAAGCGAGCGCGCTCGCCGCTGCTTCACGCATGCGTGCCGTGGCCCAAAGCGACGTCCAGTAAAACGTGCGGCCTCCAATTGCAAGCGGTGGCATTTTCCGTCGGGCAAGTAATAAAGCAGGGAACTAAGACTGCTTCAAGGAATCATGGTCCCTTGACAACAACGCGGGAGGACACAAGCCTCGCCTGTTTGGGAGGTTTCGGCTAATATATAGCAACGCTTTGCCCCCAACCGGAGGCGTCTCATAGGAACCGGAAGCGAGGGTTGCGCGAAACAGCCCAATCGTATCTCATTGGCTTTCGTTCGGCCGCCGTCAACAGGAATTGTTCGGCGCATGCGGCATTTGCTTTTCCCGGCATCCTCAGCGTAGTATAAATAAAAGCGCTGGGGGCTGTTCGTTCTTTCTCTACCGCGTGGCGAAAGGAGGTGAGCAGGGTAGGAGAGTGGGGAGGATGGTGGCTTTTGCTAAATAAGGCGGCGGCGATCTCATAGTCTATGGTATTTTAATAAAACTCATTGAAGGACAAGTGGGATTGCACATCCCGATTTATTGATTTATTTGTTAACTCTATGTGCCGCCCGACCCATAGCGACTCCGGGTGGTTTTTGCACAACTCTAAGCAGTGAGCGTTAAGACGTTAATTTATCATTATAATATCTAGTAATATCATTACTAGAAAGTAGTGGCCGTTAGAAAGTCCAAATTAAAGGAGGCTTGACGTTACAGAGGTTTACAGCAGCAGCAGTTAGCAATCCTCTATTTTATTAAGGTAGCTTCATGTAGTGTTTTGGAAAAGGGCAAAGTGAATCTTACACGGTTATACACTGAAGCCTGTGTCCCCGTCCCCGAAATATTGTAAAAATATTTGTCTCGAGTTTTAACATAATGGAAGTAATGCAAAAGCGATGATTAAGTGTGTTGAACTTACATTTACTTATTTGGATTTATTAGCTGCCCAACTCCGATGGACTCTGTTCATTGGAATTCTGTGTACATTGTATGTGTACATTGCAGACTTTAGACCCGGAATGGTCTTTGCCAAGGTGCTTGGAAAGCATTGTGGCTTCTTCATAAGAGAATACAAGAATGTTCTGTGAAGAATTATTTAAAACAAAATAGGGTTGAGAGCAAGGCAAGGTTTCTATTTATTAAGGCTGCATTAATCTATCTAATATATTAGTTGTGGCCTTAAGAAAGGAGTTAGGATATTTTTCTCATTATATGTGCCTTCTTGATTAAAAAAATAGTTTTTCTTCTCCTGAAAATTAGCTTACAGTTCAGCTTTAACACACGCAAAAGTTGAGATGGTAGAATATTTATTATGCGTATGCGTGAAGCATGCATCATGTTGAGTTGATCCATTGTTTACCAAATCAACTATAATTGTCCCTAGATTTGCACAATTTAAGAATAAACTATAGCTCACAAAGCACCATGCTGCATCTGTACACATGCTGTGACCAGACACTTCATGCTTACCATTGTTTACAAGCTCAGGTGTTCTGGTATGCTACATGCATTACTTAGTGCCAATGCCAGTTGCATTCATTTCTAACAACAGTTTGATTGCAGGCAAGAATCTTGTTGGTTTGTTTGATGCTGCTGAAAATGCCGTTTAACTCAAAGGTGAACACTTTGGAACATCAAGGTATTGATGATATTTTGCTCTGTTTTATGTCTTTTTCAAGTTTTGAAGGATAGCTGCTTAAAACTGCTCTAGCCTGCAACTCTAAAGATTGTGCTTACTTTTTAAAAAAGCCTAAGTGCTCAGAATTAATGCACTTGTGCCTAAATACTTAAGCAGCAGTACAGTTTCAATCAACTGATGTAGGCATTGGAAGAAGGCATTTTGTTGGCTGTTATGGGTGAGGGTGTTCTTCCAGATATCCTCTGATTGCAATTTTGACTCCATTTTAACAAGTATCATAGCCATGTAAGCCCATAAAATTGTGTACTAATGCAGTATTTTATTCAAGTCATTAAAAAAAACAACAGGAAAAATGTGAAATTTTTCAGGTTCTCCAGACTGCAAAGTTTAATTTTATTTTATTTAAGATAAATAAGTGTATCTTCCTTAATTTACGAGCAAGGGCATTGTTTCCTTGAATAAATAATTGCCTATAGTTCTAATTGAATTTATAAAAATGGAGGGATGTGTTCAGCATAATTTGATCCAACAGGGATACCTGGAGAGGTTGCACTCTCTCAGCTCTGTCCGTGTGGCGTATGGGAACGTAGGTCTTTTTGCCTGTGACGTACAGTCCCCTTCCATGCTGTTGGAGAGCAAGCGGACCTCCCCGGTCTGCAGCCTGCATATTCCTACTGCTTCTCTGAGTCTTTGGACTGTGACAGAGGAGATAAACCATGCAGGAGACATACTTGATCAAGCAAGAACTGGGTTTCACATTTTCCAAGCAATCATAAGCATGTCTGGTTGGAATTTTGTACAGTGCATTTCTCTGATGTGGTTGGGGTAGGTACTTGGTGGGAATATCCTGATCCCCTCAAAGAATGTGGTATAAAAGAAATTGGGGAAAAACTGCAGACCTGTTCCAGTTGTTAAGTTTTTCCAGCCATTGTCAAGTAAACGTCTTTGAGTTTAAAAGGTGATGATGTAGCCTGCTTTGCTCTCTCTTCCTTGCAGCCAGCCTTCTGCCTTGGCTGGATTCTGCTGCTGATGGAGCATCCCATCCACCTCCTGACACTTGAGGGATAGTTGGCACTGCCACTCCTCTGACCAGTTTGAGATCATGAACAATGCTCTGCTGTGAATATAACCTGGTTCAAAAGCAAAAGGTATGGGCTTGCCTTGGGCTTTTCAGCTATACACGTGCAGTTTGGCATCCGTTGGATGTATAGGTCACAAGTGCTAGCTGTTAACAGAACTTTCAGCAAAAGCTTAGCACTACATTGTTTTTCTGGGTTTTATAGGTCTCTAGCTGGGTTGAAAAGAGCACACCATTAACTGAAGCCTGTTCTGTCTGGTCATTTATTGAGAGACTTAAACTAGGAACAAGCCTACACCAGCAGTGTAAAGGCATATGCTTGCACACCTGCACACTGATCATAGCTCCAGTACTTAAAACCAAAGTAGATAATGCAGGGATAAGATCTGTGGTGCTCCAGATTTGGCTGAATCATCCCTTGCTGTTATCTGTAGTGGTGAAATTGCTGCTGAGCGTTCTGATGTAACGTAATCTGGATGGGCACAAAATCCTTCTTCCATTAGACTGTTGCAAGTTCTGTAAGTGAAGTTGCTTTTGCTGGAAATGTTTTTTCGCCTGTAACAGTGCACGGGGCTTCCCAAGAGGCTGATTTCTAGAGGACCAGCTGAAAAGATAATGGTCGTCATTGGCAAGTGAGAGATGGTGGCTTTTTAGATGACTGTCAGGCCCACTGTTTCTCACCAAGGAGGCTTTCTCTCCATTTTATCTTGCGCTACAGTTGTCTGAAATGATGAAGGCTAGCCATGTTTTCAGAAATGCAGGAATTTGTGGTTCACATAACTTGATCCAGCGGGGACACCTGGAGAGATTGTGCTCTCTCAGCTCTGTCTGTGTGGCGTATGGGAGCGTAGGCCTTTTTGCCTGTGACGTACAGTCCCCTTCCACGCCGTTGGAGAGCAAGCGGACCTCCCCGGTCTGCAGCCTGCATATTCCTACTGCTTCTCTGAGTTTTTGGACTGTGACAGAGGAGATAAACCATGCAGGAGACATTATTCTGCTGGCCTCCTTCTGTGCCTAATCTTATTTCTGCATGTTCAAATGGACCCTTCTAAAAATGGTGAGGAAGGAGGGGGACCCACAACCCACTCAGGGATGAAGCAAGGGCTGCAGTTTTGAGAAGGGCAATGTTAATCTGTTTTGCGTTTCCAATTCTGTATTTCAGCACGCTTGAAAGCCTGTCCTGGAGGATGGGAATGGCAGCTTATACCTGAAATGCATGTGAGAAGTATTCTGAAAAGCCCAAGGTACTTGTGAGTGTAATTTTTTTCTGTTTCCTGTTTACATTGTAACATGGCTGGCTGGGGAATTCTGGAAGTTGAAGTCCACATGTCTTAACGTTGCTGAGGTTGAGAAACACTGGGCTACAGTATATTGAGTGCGCCCTCCTGGAAAGATGACAGCAGCCTCTGATATATTCACCCAACGGGGACACCTGGAGAGGTTGTGCTCTCTCAGCTCTGTCCGTGTGGCGTATGGGAGCGTAGGCCTTTGGGCTCTGTGACGTACAGTCCCCTTCCACGCCGTTGGAGAGCAAGCGGACCTCCCCGGTCTGCAGCCTGCATATTCCTACTGCTTCTCTGAGTCTTTGGACTGTGACAGAGGAGATAAACCATGCCAGAGACATTATTCTGCTGACATCCTGTTCTTTCTCTATGCTTTGCTTCATGCTTCATGCTCCATGTTAATGTAAGGGTAGGTATATCTGTTTCCTAGCTGTGAGGTTTCTGGACTTTGGTTCACAGTTCCTGACATGTTTTCATAATGTGAAAACAGTAGACAGATGTGGGGTTTTATTTGTAAGTTGCCTCAAGTTGTCCAACCAACTCCAGATGAAGTAGTTACGAAAAACATCAATAAACCACAAAATATTTATACATGTATTACTTAATTGGGATCATATTTCGCATGACTTTAAAGCAGCCTTTCTCAACCTTTTGATCCTGGAGGAACCCTTGAAATATTTTTCAGGCCTCGGGGAACCCCTGCACATTCAGGCTCAAATAGAGGCCAGAAGTTACAAAATTATTATATCAGTTTTGTGGGTAGGCCTGTATACATGCATTACCCGTGTTCTCAAACTAAAAATCAAGAATGAAACCGATCTCTTTAATGTGAAGTTGCCGGAATTTGAAATGATTTTTTAAATAAATCAAGATCTCCCAGGGAACCCCGAGTGACCTCTCGCTGAACCCTGGTTGAGAAACCCTGCTTTAAAGTGATGAAATTCCTGCTTTTGGTTAATGGGTATTTTCCTTCTTCTACTGAATGGAATTACTGAGATCAGGTCACGAATACAATTCTGGATTCTGAAATAACATCTGTTCGTTTGTGTAATATATTTTGCTTTCCCTCATCAGGTAGTTTGGAAGGAGAAAAAATATTGAAAGCATCAGCTGTCCTCAGCATTGGTATAGAAGAGAACCTACTTGTACAGGCCTGGAGAAAAAGTAGACCAAGCGGCTTTGGATAGAAGGCTTAATGAAAGAATCTACGCTAATAAGAATATGGGCCTGATGGTCTAATTTGCCATCTTACCCCCCCCGCCCCGCCCCGCCCCGTTCTTAAGCTGTTGTACAGTGTAGACTCCAGCAGCAACTGTGGTGGTTATAGAACAAATCTGTGTCTGGGATTAAACAGTATGAAGCCACAGTGTGGGTTGCTTGGTTTTTCTTAAGTGTGCCATGTGAACCCATCCAGTGTGGTTTGTAAGTAATGATGTATGGGTTAACATCCATGAGCCTGCTAATTTGAATTCAGACAATATTTTTAACAAACCATGCTTAGCTAAATTTGGGGATCCAGCGTGATGCACTGTTGTGGGTGAGGGGAGTTCAGGCCGAGCAAAGGATGTTGGGAGGAACTGTTAAACTTAGAGCAGTAGGGATATAATCCTGAATTCCTCTGCCTTTGTCAGTCCTTTTTATATTTTACTGAAGCTTGATAATTGGCATTTATATTTTCCCTACTAACATAACATTAGTTTCTGACTTTGCAAACCTTTATATATTTAAATATAAATAATTTGTATCAAAGACCAGTAAAGTTTATTTTATATGCAAGCGTTCATGGCGTTCTTAATTACTTCAACTATAATGAATTTTAGCAGCATCATAGAAAATAGCTTCCTAATGTTTTGTTTTTCATGATCACTGACTTGGGCAAAGCTGGGAATTTATTACCTCACCTTAACATTTTACTACATTTCTGGACTTTGAGCAGCTTACAGTATTGGTATCAAGATTAAAACAAACATTAATAAAAGTATATACTCTTAGTCTGATATGTCACCATTTGAAGTAGCATGATGGGTTTTTTTTAATCGTTCAATTGTGTCCAGTTCTCAGAGACTGCCTGGGCAAGTCCCTGCAGTTTTTCTTGGCAAGGTTTTTCAGAAGTGGTTTGCCATTGCTTCTTTCCTGGGGCTGAGAGAAAGCGACTGGCCCAAGGTCATCCAGCTGGCTTTGTGCCTAAGGCAGGATGAGCACTCCCAGTTTCTAGCCCAATACCTTAACCACTACACCCAGACTGGCTCTCAGCATGTTACTCTTCCCCAAATTTATTTAATTTTTTTATCCCATCTTTATTTTTATAAATAACTCAGGGCAGGGAACGTACCCAATACTACTCCTATTTTCCCCACTACAACACCCCTGTGAGGTGTGCTGGGCTGAGAGAGGGACTGGCCCAAAGTCACCCAGACAGCTTTCATGCCTAAGGCAGGACTAGAACTCAGTCTCCTGGTTTTGTAGCCTGCCTGAAGAGTCGTGTTTTTATGGCTGTCTGAAACTATCAAGAAGGGGGTGATCAGGATGTCAGAGGTAACACCATTCCAAAGGAGTGATCTCTAATTTATCACAATTTATCTTTTGCTTGCTTATTGAGGGTAGCTGGAAGTTCACATATTGATATTTCAGTTAATGCTTTCCTGTCATGCCAATAAGTTTGAAGCTTCCTGGCTCAGCTGTTTCAAAGCGTTCTCTGAAACCTTCCATGCTGTAAATGGCTTCCCATGTATAAACTAGTTAAAAGCACAATCTTTGAGGATGAGAGTTTTTAGAAGCAATGTAATCGATTAATTGTATTTTTGGCCTGCTCTTCCTTCAAGGATTATAAGCAAGGTATGTCTTTTTTTTCCTGGTTGTGTAGCAACCCTGTGAAATAGGCAGTAGCACCACATTGTGGAAGACGTTATGTGCAATATGCTGGCCCATTTTCCAAAAGTTACTCATCAAGCCACCCTGCTTATATCTATCCAAATACCAATTGCAACTTAGGAGTAAGCTGCAGACTTTGGAACCTGCTGCTGTAACAAGATTTCCAAGGCCACACCTGCTTATCCAATGAATTTGGGGTTATGCAAGCTCCCAAGTGCTTTTAAGGGCTAGCAAATCTATTAAAAATAAGCACTTCAATTTCCTCCTTGAAGTACCAGATTATGAGCCCAGTTTTTATCTGGTCCAATGAGGCATTTTTCCCATTTTCTGCAGGGAAAATTAAACATAGTAGTGGCAAAAAAGCTTGTAAAGGGGTTATTGTGCAGGAAGGCAGTGACCTTTGGGGCAGTTTATACTTGAACGTTCGTGCACCTGATAAAGAACCAACATCCAGAAGCACAACTGTGAGGCTGAATTGGTACCTGCAGGTTTGCCTTGAATCTTCTGGAAGTCAAGAGGCTTCTGGATGGATATGGACTGCGTTGGTTGGAGAGAGGAGGCAGAAGTACTGGAGTGCCTACGGAGACCATGAAGGCACAATGGGAAACCAGTTGTCTTCTCGCCGTGTACTTTTCCTGAATATTGTACAGACAGTCCTTGCTTAATGACCACAATTAGGACCTGAATTTCAGTTGCTAAGCAAAGCAGTCATTAAGTGAATCCAACCTGACTTTATGACTGTTCTTACAGCAGTCATTAAGCAAATAAATTGCAGGCATTAAGCGAACCACATCATTAAACGAGTCATGTGGTTCATGTTGATTTTGCTTGCCAGAAGCCAGCCAGGAAGGCTGAAAATGGCAATCACATGACCATGGATACTGTGATGGTCATAAACGGGAACTGGTTGCCAAGTACCCAAATCATGATCACATGACTGGGGATGCTGCAATGGTTACAAGTGTGAGAACCGGTTGTAAGTTGTTTTTTTCGTTGTAAGTCTGAACCATCACTAAACAAATGGTTGTTAAGTGAGGACTATACTAGCCAAGGTCTAGGTTTGCACAATACTTTGAAGGTGTGGGCTAGCCCAACATGCTTAGCCACAGGGTAACCAGCACTAGCCAGCCTGCACCTGCAAGCACACGGGGCTGCAACGACCCGGTCCAGCCTGTGGCATAAATCCGTTCCAGCGTCCATCGCGATCTGCGTGCCGTTTACTTAAGATCGCTGGCTAACAAGTTGCGTGTTAATGGCTCTCGGGAGCCATCCCCTTCATCAAAAGCAACGAAACCGGGAAAGCGAAGAAGTACAAGGAACAGGCGCGGGACGGCCTTCAACCCCACGTCGCCTCTGAGCAGTTTCGGGAGGTTTCAGGCTGTAGGGGGCGCTCCTCCGCCGTCGCGGCCAATGGCCCAGTGCGCACGCGCCTCCGGATCAGGCCGGGGAAAGGGGAGGGGGGAGTCGCGGAAGAGAGAGCGAGAACCTTTGCCAGACTTGGAAGTGGGGGCGGCGAGCGGGTGAAGAGCGGGGTGAGTTGGCCGGGGGAGGAGGGCACGGGGGGGGGAGCGGGGGAAGAGCTGCAGGAAGAGTTAGCCCAGGCCCGGGGGAGGGGGGCATTTCCCCTCCCCCTCTCCGCCCCCCCATCCCAAGCTTGCCGATCGCTTAAGTTACCGGAGGGCCCGGTCGTGGCCCACGTGGTTCGGCGAACGTTCTGCGGATGGAACGCCGAGTGGCGACTTCGCGCTCTGAGCGGGAGGGGCGGGGTGGGGGGGGCGAAGGCGCCGCGCGGGAGCGCCTGGCGAGGGAAGGGGGCCGTCGCGGCGGAGTCCGGCGCGTGAGTGCCCGGCCGCCCGCCCGGCTCCCTTCCCTTCCCGTCCCGTCCCGTCCTTCTTTCCCGGGAAGGGAGGCCCAGGCGGGAAATTCAAAATGCGGGCGGCTGCCTTGACAGTTGCGGGAAAGAGGCGAAAGGCAAAAGAGCAGCAGCGGTGCCCTCGGGCGGAGGACGAGCTTTAAAGGGCTCCTGTTTTCTTCCTCATTTTGAAACAAGGATGAGTGGGAAGCCGGGCAGGCTGATCGGGTAGGCTTTTTTGACTCGGTATCCCCAGAGCAGTTTTCCAGCCGCAGCAACTTGAAGATGCTGGCTGGGGAATTCTGGGAGTTGAAGTCCACCGGTCTTAAGAGTTGTTGCGGTTGGGAAACTGCTCCAGAGCAGTGTTTTTCCCACTTGGCAACTTTAAGATGGGTGGACTTCAACTCCCAGAAGTCCGCCCATGTTTAAGTTGCCAAGTTGGAAAAACACTGCTCTGGAGGTGTTGGTCTGTGGCTCCCATGATTCCCATAGGGTGGGGGTCCGCAAACTCTTCAGCTCCTCGACCCCTTCATGAAGTTTTAGGTTGTTCATCAACCCCCCAACATTTATTATATGAAAATAAATTAATAAATACTACTTTAACTAATAATAATACTATTACTAATAAATAACATGGACCTCTTGGATAGTCCCGTTGACCCCTGGGGGGTTGATACTGACCACTTTGGGGAGCCCTGATGTGGAAGATTAGAGTTGTGGGCCTACCTACCTGGGAGACCACCAGGTTAACCAAAACTGGTGGAGACTGATAGGGCAGTCCCACTTGGATCCAGTGGGGTTTTCTCCCAGCTAAACCCCAGTATGGGGTTGCAGCCTTGGAGATAAAGCAAGAATTTCTGCCTGATGTAATGCTGTCATCTCTGCTTGATTGTTAGCTTAACAGTGGGCCATTTTCAAGAGTTGTGGGACCTGTTTGCTCTTGAAAGTTGCATATGGACATATAGGCATTGAGACTTGTATGGGCCAAGAGAATGCTTGTGGCCTTAAATCCCCCCCCCCCCATGTTTCTTGCATGTGTTGCCATTACATTACAGGTAGTCCTCATTTAACAACCACAGTTGGGACTGGCAACTTGGTCATTAAGCAAAGCGGTCACTAAATGAAACTGACTATGCTCACGATCTTCCTTCGGCTTCCTTTTGCTTTACAGACCCGTGAAGGTCGTAAATGTGAGGATTGGTCATAAAGTTTGGTCATAAAGAAAGCCAGTTTGGTGTGGTGGTTCAGGTGCTGGCCTAGAAACTAGGAGATTGTGAGTTCTAGGCCTCCTTTAGGCATGAAAGCCGTCTGGGTGACTTTAGGCTAGTCACTCTCTCTCAGCCTAACCTACCCCACAGGGTTCTTGTGGGGGAAAGAGGAGGAGGAAGGAGTATTAGGAATGTTTGCCGCCTTGTGTTATGTATTAAAAAGGTGGGATAAAAATCTAGTAATAATAGTAATAATAAGTTCCTTTTTATCACCGTCGTAACTGCGAATGGTCGCTAAATGAGGCAGTTGCTAAATGAGGACTACCTGTTCACTGAAGCAGCCCACCATGCCTCTCTCTAAGGGAGAATCCTTTCTCTGCAAAGGTGTGAGATAAGGGGTGCTCGGGAGTCCCACAGAAGCACCACAATCCACTTCCGCATATTGGCTAACTACTGCAAAAAACATTGACGGCCACTGCTGGAGCTATGCTTAAGCTGCAGTCGTTGACAGTCGTGGGGAAGGGGAGAAAGACAGAGTGCCAGCGATGCCATAGGATGGAAAACAAATTTTCTGTTTTCAGCAGATTGAGAAAGGCTAGCCTGCCTTAGGAAAAAACAATCATGCATATTTTTCATGTGGCTGTAGCTGAGTAGCGAAGCACCTGCTTTCCCTACAGAATTCCATATGGAAGTGTCTCTACGTAAAAGGGAAACCAGTGTAACCTAATGACTTTGGTGTTGAGAATTGGGTCCAATTCCTTATTATTATATAGGTCCCAATCTTGGTTCAGCCATTCTGTCTCCCTGAGCTTAACCTATCTAAGAGGATAGGCTGGGGATAAAATTGACCGTGTGAAGAATAGTGGCTTCTTCACTCCTTGAAGATGGGTGATGTAATCCTGTTAAGGACTAGGATGGGAAGGAGTTGTCCATCCAGAAGGACAGTCCTTGGATTAGCTAGACCGGTCTTCTCTTTAACAAGACAATACAAGAAGGATGATGGGGACATTTGCCAGGATGTGGTTCCAGTCCTTCCCAAGAACATGGACTGCACGCCGTAAAATTGTAGCGACATTTATCACCCAAAGGTTGCAATGCAGTGTCCCCTAGGAAAAAGTTGTGCTACTATCAAGTTATAGCAAAGATGGCATGAGAACCTGGAGGGGAGTGATTAAGTAGTTTGGCCTCCTAGCTGTAGTTTGGTAGGTTTACAATCGACTCACTTGGCAGATAGAGGATTTCTTTGTTTCTTTCCTGGCAGAATTCCTGGGTCTTTGACAGCTGTGTGACAGGTGGAACTTAAGTCGAGAATAGAAATTCTTTGCCCAGGGCCCATTGCTGTCTTGATTCCGGCGTGGAATGGCATTGAATTTTTACAAGGCTTATTTGTGAACTAGACGTTGGTATAAGCGACTTGCGTGTACAAACTCTGGGAATGGTCATGCTCAGATCAGAAGTGGCACCAAGTATATCAAGCCAACTTTTGCTGTACCAAAAGTGATCTTTGTTCTTCTAAGTCGGTTATTGATCGTACTTCTGTTCATGGATTTGGGGGGTGAGTTAGCTGCACGCATTTCTGAATAGTGTTCTGATCTTCCTTTTGTTTTATTTATTATTTTAAGAGTCCATGAGTTTTCCAAGCACAGCCAATCTCTTGAGAGGACTGAACAGGTGGCCCTAAGGCAGCAGCACGCTGCGTTTGTGAGTGTGCGTGTGTGTGTGTAAGTAACAATACTTTTCTATTTTCGAGGATTCTTTGCAAATTGTCTCAGGCGATGTGAAACAAGGGAAGGCTTTGACTACTAAAATTGCTTCTGTCACTGAGCAATTTTACTTTTAAGACGGGGGGGGGGGGTATGGCCAGATTTGCATCTGTTACATGCGCAGGGGGCATGCTCTTGAGGATTCAGCTTGTTCTCTGTTGCCACTGGAAAAGAGAAAGACCATTTATGATAGACAGATTGAGTCAACTGAGCATGTGAGCTTTGCAAGCTGCACCAGTTACCAGTGTGCTTCTGGGTGCAATTCAAGGTGCCTTACCAATAAAGCCCTACACAGCATAGGGCAGCCTCTCCCAACCTTTTGACCCTGGAGGAACCCTTGGAATATTTTTCAGGCCTTGGGAACCCCTGCACATTCAGGCTCCAAGATAGGCCGGAAGTTACAGCATTATTATATTCGTTTCATGGGTAGGCCTGTCTGTATGCATTAACAATGTTCTTAAACTAAAAATAAAGACTGGAACTTACCTCTTTCATGTGAAGTGGTGTGAATTTGAAATAATTTTTTAAATAAATTGTGGTCTCCCAGGGAACCCCTGGTGACCTCTCACAGAGCCCTAGGATGCCACGGAACCCTGGCTGAGAAACCCTGGCATAGGGCCTGGTTATCTGAGGGACTGCCTATCTCCCATGGGATCTGCCTGACCAGTATAAGCCAACAGAGTTGGCGCATTCCAGGTCCCTGCAATTAAATAGTGTCACTGGTCAGGACCCAGGGAAGGGTGCTTTCTCTGTTGTGGTGCCTGCCCTCTGCAATGAGGTTCCTCCTGAGATCCAGATGGCTCCCGCCCAAATGGCATTCTGGAAAGCCCTTGTCAGCCCTTTGAGGTAGTCCAGACAAGAATCCAAAGCCACAAGTACCAGCCCTCCCTTTCTTGTAAGGTTACAGTGACAGAAGCTTGCAAGTCTGAAAGCGCTACCCCATCCCTCACCTCTACTTTCCAGAGAACGAGGGAGGGTCCCTTCCAAGTTGCTTCCCACGCCCCCTTTCCTCCTGTGGGGTGAGATGTTTTTTGCATGACAGTTGTATAGGCTGCGACTCTTCCTCCGGTCTCCCAAGGTCATTCCCACATATCATCACAACCCTAAAGCCCTGGTTAGGGTGATTGGGGCCACTTTCTTTTTTATATATATAATAAATTTATTAAATTTTAAAACAAAGAGATAAAATCTAGCAGAAACTAATAAAGAGAAAGAGCAAAAGTGCAGAAAAGAAAGAAAAGAAAAGGAGGAGAACAGAAATAGAAAAGGGAATAACTCCTGACTCCTTTTACAACAGATGCAAGTAAAACTTACATTAAACTCTTACTCTAAGGTTACAACATAACATCCATTTTTTTCTATTGTCAAATAATATTACTAATAATCAAATCCATATAGCATAATTTCATTCTTTTCTGTTTCAAGCAAAAAGTCCAAAAGGGGCTTCTAATTTGCCATAAAATTAGTCCATGTCTTTTCTCTAATCAAAGCTGTCAGTTTTGCAGTCCCAGCCAACTCCGTCAACCTTACCATCCACTCTTGCACTGTAGGTAATATCGGGGCTTTCCACCTTTGAACATATCAAAGTCTTGCTGGAGTTACATATAAAAACAAAATCCTATATGATTTTTTCAGTTGTTTATCCATCAGTCCCAAAAGAAATGTCTCTGGTTTCGACTGTATATTAATCTTTAAAATCTTCTGGATTAATATAATAGGAGGAGGAGGAGGAAGGAGTACTAGGTATGTTCGCCGCCTTGAGTTATTTATAAAAATGATAAAGGCAGGACAAAGATTAAATAAATAAAATAAATAAATATTTGAGTCCAATTTTTTTTAGCTTTTTTACATTTCCATCAAAGATAGGGTGATTGGGCCCCTTTTGTATTTGCTTGTGGGTGTGGGTAGTTAACAGGACTTGCCATTAATTCTTGTCCTTTACTCCTTTTCTTTAATAATTTCATTATACTGTATTTTATATTTTGTTTGGTTTTATTGTACACTGCCCAGAGTCAGTTTGGAGTCAGGCAGTGCCTAAATTGAAGAAAATCAAATTAAAGGTGGTCTTTTACGGTCAGTTTTATAGCGATATTCTCAATTCTATATCACTCAAGCCAATTTAATTTGATTTTTCTACTTTCTGACAGTAGTTCTTTTATAGCCTACAGCGCTGCCAAGCTTTGTGCAGCAGTGTTTAAAATTTGCAGGGTGCTATTAAATAATAACCTTCCTGTTGCTATATAGATAGTAAATTCAATTTGTACAGCTGCTGTTAAAATGTTCTTCTTTGTTATATAGTAGTTGATAGGTATAACTTTTATTTAAAATGTTTTTTTTATTCCCATCATATTATCTTTTTTATATTGGGGAGTGTAAATAAAGTTCTCAACTAGTAATAGTTAAGGGCTAGCCATATGCAGTTAATTGTGGGAACCAATAAAATGGGACAGAATAAGTGATAAAATGAAAAAAATAGGAAGATCATAGAGAATGCTGATAGGTGCTTTCACTTTGCCATCATGCTCCTCCAGTGAATGCATTTTTTTTAATTTGAAGATTTTCTGACTTGCTTTTTACCTACTATTCCTATACATTGCATTATTTTACGTTAGTATTATTTTAAATTCTATTACTTTCTGTCTTTGTGCTGGCATTTCTACTGTCTACTGCAGTGTTTCTCAGCCTCGGCAACTTTAAGCTGTGTGGACTTCAACTCCCAGGATTCCACAGCCAGCATGCTGGCTGTGGAATCCTGGGAGTTGAAGTCCACACAGCTTAAAGTTGCCGAGGCTGAGAAACACTGGTCCACTGTAATGAAATTTTGGTTTGAATTTACCATATTAACTTTTATTTAATTGAGGAGATCTGTTGTCTTTTTCTTTCCCTCCCCTCTGCCCCCAAGCTTTAAAGAAACATGCCAAGAAAACGGGTATTAGAAAAAGACGACGTTCTGAAAGTAAAGCGGACGAAAGGTGAGATGCCCCTTGCTGGGAATATTGCTCAGTTCCAAGCACTGTCAGTATTTAACAAACAAAAGCTTCAGTCCTATCATACAGTCCTTGTTGTTTACCAAACCCTTGTTAACTGTGATTGAAGTCAGCATGTTGGGAAGGTGCTTCTTTGGACTTTGATTTTAAAGAGTTCCTTTCCTCTGCATGGCTGAATGCAGGTAAACTTGGCAGTTACTGTGAGAATTAGGACATCTATTTTTCCCCTTCGTTTTTAATCTCAAGGGGTGTGCCAATCTGGTGCTTTGCCCCAAGTATGCTTTTCAACAAGCAGCCACCTCCTTGCCCAGCATAGGTTTAGTACAGTGGTTGGCAACCTGCTGTTTCCAGATGTTTGTGTGGTGGACTACAGGAATGCAGCTGGTTCTCAGGAAGGAGGGAGTACACTCCAAGGAGGGGGGCGAGGTAAAAGATAGCGTGGTCCGGAGTTGGACTGTGGGAAGAGAGATTCAGAATAGACACGCCCTGGATTCTCCCAGATTCTGTCCTTTAGGTTAGAGGAGTACAGGTTCAGTCTGGCAAGATTCTGCCTATATGATGTAAGCAAATAAAGAACTGAAATTTAGCTGGATTGCTTCTATATCGTTCTTGGGCTAGGCCTGACAGTTTGGGATTTCAAACCTTCCCCCTTCTTTTTGGTTTCTCCCTAATTTAGGGTTCAGAAGGTAAAATCTCTGAGGCAGGGACCTGCCATCTTGTGTCTTCTAATTGTGTCCTGCCACAACAGAACCTTGTTGGTTAATCATAGTGCTAGTGTATGTGGAGAGCATATGGCATACCCTGTGTAGAATTATTTATTTATTTATTTATTTAGTTATAAATTTATTCACCGCCCATCTCCCCCTCATGGGGGGACTCTGGGCGGTTTACAGTAAAACAATGTGCTCCTCTAGGTTAGGGAATGTTCAGCTTAAATATTCACTAGACTCCTAAGCTTTCAAACCAGATTTGGATGTGTGCTTTCTCTTTTGCATCCCTTCCCCTTGCTCTTATCCAGTTAGCCATCCATCACACCAAAGTGAGCCAGGACTGGTGTTGACCCTGGGACAAGGTGATCTTGGACAGTTGGGCCTTGGACCAGATGTGCTGGCACGGAAGAGGCCTGCCCTGGTGCAGCTCCCTGAGAAAATCATCCAGGCTGAGGCTGGAGGGGTTCATACAGTGTGTCTCAGCGAAACAGGCCAAGTGAGTCAAAAAGATACCTTGGTTTCCTCTGGAATGCTTTGCTATGTGCATAGTGTGTTTAAATTACACTTCTTTCTAAAGACTTTCCTGAAACCAGTATTCTCTTAGAGGCATAAGCTGCTAAGAAAAATAATTCCAAGATTTTGGGGCCACCACCAAGAAGGCCAACCAAACCAATATGAATGTCTGCCTACAAACACAAGGCTCGATACTAGATTCTTTTCTCACCCATAATCAAATCTCAGTTCTCTGGTTTTGGAATTTGAAGTAGAATTGCACCTGCTTAAAAGTGGAAGTTGATGCTTCAAATCTTCTCCATGCACTCTTGAGTTTGGAAGAGAGCAGGAGCAGATGAGCAGGTTTGCTCAAGGAATGGAAAACTTGGATTCCTTGCCAGATGTGAGCAGTTCTGATGTGTTTTGCCCTAAACCCCTAAAGGGACAAATCAATGATGCTAGTAATCCCATAACTGCTGCTACTCACTAGTGAGACTTCTTTAAGGGTTTTCTCCTCTTGTTCAGGCTGATAGGTTGTCTCATAACTGACAAAGTGGGGAAGTTCTGTTCCTGGACTTCCTTCTGAATTTGTTTTCTACCATGACACATTCTCTCCTTCCAGATCTACACCTTTGGCTGCAATGACGAGGGGGCCCTGGGGAGGGACACTTCAGAGGAAGGGTCTGACTCTGTGCCGGGCTTGGTCGATCTGAAGGAGAAGGTGGTGCAGGTGTCTGCTGGGGACAGTCACACAGCAGCCTTGACAGAAGACGGGCACGTCTTCATTTGGGGCGCTTTCCGGGTATGTTATCTGGTTTGCTTGGGAGAAAAGCCATCGAGTTTGGCTTCCTCTTTTGGGTGGCCATCAGCTCGTTCTCTTGTGCATCTGCATCTTCTCAGGATGAAAACGGTGTTATTGGCTTATTGGCTCCCCTGAAAGGTGAAGATGGTTTGGAGTCCGCCAGCGGCAGCTTGTTCCCAGTGGAACTGCAGCTGGATGTCCCAATTGTTAAAATTGCCTCTGGTGAGTGACATTCATACTTCTCACCAAACTAGGATTTTTAAAAACCAGGGTTTGCCAAGCAAGCCAGCAAGCCATGTTGGTCTGGTTCACGTGCAGCCTGCAGCTCTAATGGGTGGGTTCGTACCGTCAGCTAACCCACCAATGAAGAAATGTTGAGATGGCTTAGTAAATTCATGAACCTATTCAGGGGCTGATGTATAGCTGGGCTTGCCTTCCATCTAGTAAAGTTTTTAAAAAGGCAGGATTCCCTCATGCTTCGATTTCGAAAAAGAACTGGGGTCAACTGTCTAGTTCAGCATTGCCCCCTGGCGGGGGGGGAGAGATAATTTTTTAAATCCATTTTGTTTATTAGTGAAATATAACAAAGATACAACGGTGGTAATAGAGTAAAAATATGCATAATAGTGATTAAAATTAACTAAAAAAGGACCATGTAATACTAGTCCAATCTTTTAACGTTAAATCTAAACCATGTAGGAAAACACTGCTCCAAGTTCTCATTTTTACTGTATGAAAACCCTTCAAAAAGCAGTAGAGAACACATCTCCTGGATCTGTTCTTTAACAACTAAAGTGTAGATTTCTTCCCACCCATGTAAGATAGCTCTCTTTCTGAGCCCCAGTAGAGTTCTTCATAAAACACCAGATTCCATATTTTTGGGATATACGTAATTCAACGTCCCATCACAATTACATCTCTAGTCATCAGAGATAGAATTTGGGGGGTATTTCTTGAACCACAGATGAAGCAGCTTGTCTTCTTTTCAGGGAGCCATCACTTAGCCCTAGTGTCCAGTGTGGGCAACCTTTACACCTGTGGATGTGGAGACAATGGCCAGCTAGGACGTGTGCCCCAAATTTTTGTGGTCCGAGGAGGAAGACGGGGTTTGGGTGAGTTGCTCAGCACTGCATTTAATTCCTTTGCTTGGGGGCAATCTGGGAGTGCTTGGGACAAGTCTCGAGGAGCTGTCTCTAGTGGAGATGGGCCATGATGGATGGTGGTAAGAGAATGGGGTAGCACTCTCCTTTGCAGCAATTCATTGCTATTTGCTCTCAGAAAGCATTGCCAGAACCTTATGTTGCACAAATTTAGCTTGAAGGGATTGGAGCTAACCACAGAAGTTTTGGGTGATGTGTAGCAAAGGGAGGCAAACTCTCTCCAGCATTAGTGAGTGGAAGTGATGATAAAGCCTAAAAAATTGTTTAATCCAGACAAGATAGGGATGATCCTTGTAGGAGGCAGACTATGAAATAGGAGTTCAGCCAAAGTAAATGGAACAACATTCTATTCCTGAATAATCAGATTTGCAGACTCATCTTTGCTCCTAGATGTTTGTTTGTTTATTTTCTATCCCACTTTTATTATTTGTATAAATAACCCAAGGCAGCGAACATACCTAATTCTCCTTCCTCCTCCAAGTTTCCCCACAACAACAACCCTTTGAGGTGAGTTGGGCTGAGAGAGAGTGACGGGCCCAACGTCACCCAGACGGCTGTCATGCCTAAGGTGAAACTAGAACTCTCAGTCTCCCGGTTTCTATGTTCTGGAGGAGACTGTAGCTAGGAGTGGTACATCAGTGTTACATCTGAACATTGCAGTGTATTCTACTTCGGACTTCCTTTGAAGAATTCCTTGAAATTTGCAAGTTAAAACGCTGAAGCAACCAGGAATGCTATCATATCTGTCCTGCAAGGACTTCATGGGTTACTACTCATGTGTAAGTGGTCTTTAGTTGGTATTCTTTTACAGTGTTTCACTGTAATGGCAAAGAACTTGATTCAGCAGCTGTTTATTTTACTGAATGGATCAGTTTTATCTGCATTTGTCCTGTTTGTTGCATTTTTTGCCTTCTCTCAATGTGAATATATTTCTCTTTGTTGTTAGCCAAGCAAGCGGTACCTAAGCATCAGAAAGTCAGGTCTCCATCCTTAATGAAATATAATAAATGAATATTGACGTGATTTTTCCCACTCTTCCTCCAGAGCGGCTGTTGCTCCCCCAAGTGGTCACCATAAAGCAGAGAGGCTGTAAGACCAAAGGGAACATCAAGGATGTCTTCTGTGGCTCTTACTCCACAATTGCCATCACCCAGGAGGGACATGTTGTTGGGTTTGGCCTCTCCAATTATTACCAGTTGGGTGAGTTGATGTTTATGATCACATAGGACTTGGGATATACCCAGCGCCCTCATGGTAAGATGAACCTGTCTCCAAGGACTTTATGATCCCAAATTAGTGGTTGCTTTCTGTAGGCTAGAAGGATTTAATATATGCCTTGCTTCTTATTTTGAGATGATCCAATCTTCAAGGATCTTATGATCCCCAAAACAGGGAGGAGACCCTGGTTGCCATTCAAGTTGATGGGATTCAGGAGGTGTCCAAAATACTCATGGTCAGACAAGGTGATCTCTGGGGACCTTATGATCCTAAATAATTCAGGGGAAGAAGATGATTTTCCTCTGCCTGATGAATAATAGGGAAATAGAATGATATTGTTTATGAAATTTGTGATGAAAATTGCTTTTCATTGTGGCCATAATTTTGATGTTGGGCAGGGAGGCAGGAGTTTCAGTGCTAGGCACAGAGGGGGAAAGGAATGCTTTGTCCCTCCTCTGATAACATCCTGGGTTAGGGTTAGTTCCACATGCTTGTTGCTAATACACAGTTCCTGATCACTTGTAGCAAAACAGGCTTAAAAGTGGGAGTGGGCTGCTATTGCTACTACTACATTAATCTCCTTGGATTTGCTTTTATATCCCCCCAGGTTCCCAAGAAATTGAGACCTATTATTCTCCAAAGATTCTGACAGCATTTAAGAATTCCACCCGATCATGGGTTGGGTTCTCTGCCGGGCAGCATCACACTGTGTGTCTGGATTCAGAAGGTGGGTCAACTGGGAGTGTTGCAGTTTCATGGGAAGCAGTTGTTTCACCTCTCTGCCCTGGTCAGGCTCCACCTCAAATACTGTGTCCAGATCTGGGAACCATAGTTCAGAAAGAGCACTGACTAAGTAGGGTGAGTTCAGAAGTGGGCTACCAAGAAGGCGAGGGATCTGGAAACCAAGCCTTATGAGGAACAGCTGAAGGATCTGGGCATGACTATCTATAGAAAAGATGACTGAGGGGTGATATTATAGCAGTATTCAAATATCTGAAGGGCTGTTATATAGAGAAGGGAATGAACTTATTCTGTGTTGCCCTAGAGGGCAGGACCAGAGATTATAACTATAAAGAAGAAGGTTGAGGGTAGATGTCAGGAGGAACTTCCTGGCTATACAGGAACAGGCTACCATGTGAGTTGATGATTCTGCTTTGCTGGAGGCCACCTGTCAAACGTGTTATAGTGGATCCTATAGTAGTTCACCTGGAGGACCTCTAAGGCCCCCTCCATCTCTGATTCTATGATTTGGAAGGGTGGAGAAGAGGTACTTGTAGGCTTGGTTCATGCATAGTGCAAAGCCAAAATGAAACGGATAACTTTATGGCATAGCACAATATGTAAACCTAGCCAGAGGCAGCTTTGTAGTGGAACAGGGGCTGGCAAGATCTGTTCTGGTGGCATTGGGTGGGTAGCTTTCTTAGGATGAGCCTCTGTTCCTTTGGGTGTTGAACGGATCCTTACACTACGCAACTCCTGACGTGTGGTTGCCGGTTACACAGTCTCTGAAGAGTTTGTATCATGGATGCTTCTGTATATCTCTCTTGCTGGCTTTATTTGGGTTTCTCTTAACAGGACATGTTCTTTCTCTCTCTCTTCCTTTCTCTCTTGATATTGGTTCCCAATTTCAAACAGGCACTGTGTATAGTCTTGGGCGAGCAGACTATGGCATGTTGGGCCTTGGAAAAGGAGTTGGCGAGAAGAACTCTCCTACCGCCATCCCTGGGTTGCCCAAATCATCTTCGGTGGCCTGTGGGGAACGGGTTGGCTGTGCGGTGACAGAAGACGGTGAGCCTGAGCAAATATGAAGAACTAGGTCTTGACCCTGCAGCTTGCATGACAATTTTGGTTATCTTCAGTTATTGCAATAACACTTGATTTATTTTTAATGCCTGCATTTGCATCCTGCCTTTTCTCAAAGGCAGCATACACGCCTCTCATCCCTTCCTTTTTTTATCCTCAGAACAATCCTATATGGTAGGTTTAGGCTCAGAGTTACTAACTGAGAATTTGAACCTGGTCGCCTTAGTCCTAGTCTGATACTAACCCACTACTAGGTGTTCTTCTGCAGCTCTGCAGAATACGTATTCATATACAGTTAGTCGTCGCTTAACTACCACATTGGACCAGCAACTCTGTTGCTAAGTGACATGGTCATTAAGCGAGACATTTGACCATGACTGACTTACAACCTCACTTCCACCATGGTCACTGTGGTCATTAAGAGACATCATGTGACTGCGACTTGTGATTTACTGCTGGCATCTCCATTGACTCTGCTGGGAAGCTGGCTGTGATGTGCACAAATGGCGATCACATGACCACGGGACGCTGCTAAAGTCATAAGGACTGGTCGTAAAGTTACTGTTTCAGCATCGTCATAACTTTGAATGGTTGCTAAACAAGGCAGTTGTTAAGTGAGGACTACCTGTACAGTGGCAAATGTAAAGCATAGCTACATTTAAAAAGCAGACCTGAACTTTAAAACTCTCATAGTTACTTCAAGTAATGGGATTCTATAAAAGTCTAGATATTAGAGATGTTAAGTACAAATAAGTTCGATACTTCTTTGGAAAAGCTGTAAGGCTAATGGCCCTGAGGTCTGTTTTGGAAGGAAATGAGGTATTTGTAAAATCATTAAACGGCATCCTTACACTGTGTCTAACTTGGCTGAGAATTGACGGCTTTCTAGATGTTATAGATTCCAGCAATTCCTAGCACCTGTCACCCTTGATTACTATGTTGCTTCAAATCCTAGGGTTGTAACTCCATAACGGTTGGGCTGCAGATCCCTCCCTCAAATATTATTTGTTAGATGCCTACCCCATCCATAGACTCCCTTCCTCCATTTTTTCCCCCCATAACAAACACTCTTCAGATACAGGTAGTCCTCACTTAGTGACCACAATTGGAACCGACGACTCGATCGCTAAGTGTCGCAGTTGCTTAGCGGAAAATTAAGTGACTGTGATGGGCTTATGACCTCACTTCCCAGTTGGCTGTTAAGTGAAACATCACAAGACAACAGCTTAAGTTTTACTTCCTCCTTCTGTATTAACTCTGCTGTCTCAAGCCGGTTGCGAAGCACGTGAATGGTTATCATGTGACCGCAGGATGCTGCAGCAGTTGTAAATGTGCGCTGGTTGCAAAGTGCCTGAATGGTGACCATGGGACACTGCAGCAGAGGTAAATGCAAGGGTTGGTCACAAAGCTTTTTTTTTTACCATCACAACTTCGAATGGTTGCTAAACAAGGCAGTCGTTAAGTGAGGGCTATGTGTATGTTGATCCAAGGAAGGGTGATTGACCCAAAGTTGCTTCATGGCTAAGGTTGGGTTGAACCCAGGTCTCCTTATTGCTAGTGCAGCATCTTCACCTCTGTTCCCCACTAGCTCAGATATATGCAGGAATTACCCAAGACAACCAGCTATGCATCTCTTAGCCAGGTAGGGAATGGCTGCCCACTGTTTCTGACCGTCATGCTCTACCTCTCTGTAGGCCGTGCCTTTGGTTGGGGCATGGGGTCAAACCTCCAGCTTGCCACAGGAGATGAAGAGGATGTCTGGAGCCCTGTGCAGATGTCTGGCCAGCAGCTGGAGAACCGCAGGGTTCTCTCCGTGACAGCAGGAGGGCAGCACACCGTCTTACTCGTCAAGGACCAGCAGAGCTGACAGTCTGTTCCTGCAGTTCCACCAGGAACCCTCCAGGGGGCACTCCCTGTCTGAGTCTTTTGGGGCCACGTTTTGAAGACTGCCTTTCTGTGTGAAAAACTTTCCAAAGTTCCTTTGGAGAAGAAAATTAGCTGAGATAAAATACTCTTCTGAATGCTGGAATTTGTTTAAATCCAAAGCGGCTTATCTCGTATCAAATTGGGAATGGAGAAAAGCCTTCCCACCTTTTTAAAAAAAATCAATGTCTAAAAATCTCCTTCCTACCATTTTTACTTTCACTAGCTTTTTTTTCATGCTTTTATCAATCATTTCAGAATCTTTTGGAATTCACCCCAGTTCTGTTCACCACCAGGTTGGGGACTTCACCTCTGCTACATTCTTAGCTATTTATTCTTCCCTTTTAAAACTTTTTACCCATCACAAAGCTTGCATCCATGTGGGGAGCTGTGGCCTTCAGTTTAAGTGCAGCAAAGCTGCTATGCCTTTCACCGCATTTCCTCTTTCTGTCTGAAGCAGAGCGAGTCGGAATGACACCAAAAGCCTTTAGTTGAGGGGGGGCAGTTTCTTCCACCAAGGTAACTTCTTAAAGATTCAGGGTTATGTAGGCAGACTACAGCCTCCATCACCTCCAGCCAATACACTCCAGGGACAGGTGGGTTGCAAGGGATGAGCAATGTAGATAAGCACATCTTCCAGTTGGATGCCTTAGCAAAAGGATGCAATTTGGGTCTCTTTTCCCTTATTTCAGGAAGGAGTGGCTTTATCCTAGCAGGGAAACTGAATTCCCCAATCTTGTAGTTGTGGTTGGGGGAGAAACAGGGTTCTTAAGTGGAGAGTGGGCAGAAGGTATCTCCTTTTGAATAGGTTCTTCAGGGTCTCCTTAGGAGCTCTTACTGCGACTCCAGCTGATGCAACTGCTGATCTCCTGAACTGTTGGATCTGAGCAGAGACTTCCAGTGTCACCGTGCTGCCTGGGACATCCACAAATCCTGTTTCCCATATTTAAAGTGACACCTCTGGTTATTTTTTCCTGGAAAAATTAGACCCTTGAATCTAGGAGACCAAATCCAAGTTCTCTTGGGTGTTCCTTCATTACCTGCCTTGCGTGAATAGCAGATTGATTTCTCCAAATTTTCCATTTGGGTGCCATGCTTTTAAATAGCATTTTCATTTAGCCTGACAGATATGTAATTGCTTGTTCCAAGGACCTGCTTGTCAACTGAAATCCTCAACAAAGCTGAAGCAGTAAAACCAGCCAAAGAAAAGCCATTTTTATCATGGGAAGTAAGAGTGAGATGGAGATGTTTTGCCATGCCCTTTGAAATGCCAGCTGTGTTCTGTCATCTCTCGCAGCCAAAATTTAGAATAATTTGTACTGTTCTAGAAAAGGGTATGTTTTTAAAATATGGCGTTCCTGCAGTCTCAGGAAGCCAGGGGAGGGGGAAATTGGAGAGGTAAGGAAAGTAAAAAACTGTATCTTTGGTAGCATTTGCACCAAATAGGTACAAATCTGTGAAATCCTAACGTTTAAAATAAATTTGAATTTTGATAGTTCTTTGTTTTTGTCTTATATAGTGCAGTTGAAGGTGCATTGCTTGAAGCAAAGGTGGGATCCCTATCACCCTAAAGATGCTGAACTATAGGTTCCATCATCTGACTTAGCTTATGCTGATTTAGGCTGCAGGATATTGGAGTACAAAAACCTCAGAAGGACCCGAGTCTTTTCATCCCTGCTGTTGGGAATTTTAGAATCTTGTTGCTGTTTTCATAACTGCAATTGCACTAAGAATGCATTCTAAAAAATAGGATTGCTAAATTACAGTGCTGTAAAAAGTATCTGTATTTTTCCTTTTGTGTCTGTATGTGCATGCACCTTCAAGTCTGTTGATTCCTGGCAACTGCCTTGACAAGCCCCTGCAGTTTTCTTGGCAAGATTTCAGAAGTGGTTTGCCATTGCCTCCTTCCAAGGACTGAGAGAATGACTGGCCCAAAGTCATCCAGCTGGCTTTGTGCTTCAGGCAGTACTAGAACTCACAGTCTCCTAGTTTCTAGCCCGGTGCCTTAACCACTACAAGTGGCCCTCAACGTACAACCACAATAGAGACCGGAAAATTTGTCATTAAGCGGTGTGGCTGTTAAGTGAGGCATCATGTGACTGCACCCTGATTTTACAGCCTTTTTTGCTGTGGTCATTAAGTGAATCATGAGGTTCCCATTTACTTTGCTTGTCGGGAGCTGGCTGGGAAGATTGCAAATGGGGATCATGTGACCCGGGACACTGCAACTGTAAATACATGCCGGTTGCCAAGCACCTGAATTTTGATCACATGACCATGGGGATGCTGCAACAGTTGTAAATGTGAGGACCAGTGGTAAGTCACTTTTCAGCGCTGTCATAACTTTGAACGATCGCTAGATGGATGGTCATAAGTCAAAGACTACCTGTAAACCAAACTGGGTCTTCTGTATTTTTCCTACCAGTTCTTAATTTGATGAAAGAATTTGCTTCCAGAATTGTATTTGAAAACCAACTTACAGAGAAGTTTTCCTAGATGAATTGTGTTCCAAGGTGGCCATGTGATGTGTATGAAGGTCATCTCTGCAGCCTCCCTGCCTTCCTCTCCATTACATCCCAAGGGAAGACATCAGGTGGGACCTGTTTGTAGGAAGCTTTTCTCCAATTGGGAGGCTGAATAGCAGAGTGATGGATAGATGCAGCAGGAAACAGCTACAGAAATGGCATGTCCTGCTATCTCCAAAAGACATTCAAGCAAGCTAAGAATGCTATAATGTAGAACAACAGAAGTTTCTCTGGCAGGGCACTATTAAATTAGGAATAGGGGGTGAGAATAGCTGTCTCCAGCAAGCGATCAAAGGTATGAAAAGGTGAAAAGGATTCTTATTTCCAGTCTAGTGCAAAAGGTAACTCATCTGTCACGGCATGAAAATTTTAGGAAAAGACAACAGAACTTCAATGTCCACTCGGTGAGATCTTTGGATTCATCAGCTTGTGGGTTTGAGCTGGTTCCAACCATGATTGATCTAAGCCAATGGATGAGGCTTTGCTGTATGTGTAGTTCGGCAACTCTTAGTGAAGGCTCTGCCAACAACTCCAAAATTATGACTCAGTAGATGTAGCTGTAAAAGTTAATTGGATTTAACCTGATTTAAAGGTTACCTTGATTCAATCAAGCTTTGTGAGAGAGTTTTCCTGGTGCATTAGTGGGAGAAAGTAGTTGGAAATGATGTTAAAATTTCTGCATACAAACTGTCAACACATAATACATAACCATTGAAAATAGTAACTTCTCTAGATGTGCAACACCTGGAGACGGCGGATTCAAGGAAAAAGAATTGGAAAAAATTACAAAAAATAGAAATTGAATAATCAGAATGGGTAGATTATGGAAACAATCTTACAAAGTCATTCCCATAGTTGGTGCATTAGGCTGAATAACAGATTAAACCAATTTTTATAAGAACTAAATACTTCGGTTATACTAACAGCAGCTTTGCAAAACTCCAGTTTGCTGGGCAGATGTTATATCCTATGATATTTATTTTACTTACTCTACTTACTTTACTTATTTTACTCTATTTACCTACTTTAATTACCTACTTTACTTACTTTACACTATTTAATTACTAACTTTACGCTATTTACTTAACTTACGTTACGTTACTTTACGCTATTTACTTTACGCTATTTACGCTACTTACTTTACGCTATTTACGTTACTTACTTTATGCTATTTACTTACTTTACGCTACTTACTTTACGCTATTTACTTACTTTACGCTACTTTACGTTACTTATGCTATTTACTTACTTTACGTTACTTACTTTATGCTACTTTATGTTACTTACTTCATGCTACTTACTTTATGCTACTTTACGTTACTTACTTTACGCTATTTACTTACTTTACGTTATTTACTTACTTTACACTACTTTATGTTACTTACTTCACGCTACTTACTTTACGCTACTTACTTTACGCTATTTACTTACTTTACGCTACTTACTTTACACTACTTACTTAATTTGCGCTATTTACTTACTTTACGCTATTTACTTACTTTATGCTATTTGCTTACTTTACGCTATTTGCTTACTTTACGCTATTTACTTTACGCTACTTTATGTTACTTACTTTACGCTACTTACTTTACGCTACTTACTTTACGCTATTTACTTACTTTACGTTACTTTACGCTACTTACTTAATTTACGCTATTTACGCTATTTACTTACTTTATGCTATTTGCTTACTTTATGCTATTTACTTTACACTACTTTATGTTACTTCACGCTACTTACTTTACGCTACTTACTTTACGCTATTTACTTACTTTACGTTACTTTACGCTACTTACTTTACACTACTTACTTAATTTACGCTATTTACTTACTTTACGCTATTTACTTACTTTATGCTATTTGCTTACTTTACGCTATTTGCTTACTTTACGCTATTTACTTTACGCTACTTTATGTTACTTACTTTACGCTACTTACTTTACGCTACTTACTTTACACTATTTACTTACTTTACGTTACTTTACGCTACTTACTTAATTTACGCTATTTACGCTATTTACTTACTTTATGCTATTTGCTTACTTTACGCTATTTACTTTACACTACTTTATGTTACTTACTTCACGCTACTTACTTTACGCTACTTACTTTACGCTATTTACTTACTTTACGTTACTTTACGCTACTTACTTTACACTACTTACTTAATTTACGCTATTTACTTACTTTACGCTATTTACTTACTTTATGCTATTTGCTTACTTTACGCTATTTGCTTACTTTACGCTATTTACTTACGTTATTTACTTACTTTACGCTACTTTATGTTACTTACTTAATTTACGCTATTTACTTTACGCTATTTACTTACTTTATGCTATTTGCTTACTTTACGCTATTTACTTACTTTACGCTACTTACTTACTTTACGCTATTTACTTACTTTACGCTACTTACTTTACGCTACTTACTTTACGCTATTTGCTTACTTTACGCTATTTACTTTACGCTATTTACTTACCTTATGTTACTTACTTACTTTATGCTATTAACTTACTTTACGCTATTTACTTACTTTACGCTATTTGCTTACTTTACGCTACTTACTTAACTTACGCTACTTACTTTACGCTATTTACTTACTTTACGCTATTTGCTTACTTTATGCTATTTACTTTACGCTATTTACTTAATTTACGCTATTTACTTAACTTACGTTACTTACTTTACGTTACTTGCTTACTTTACGTTACTTGCTTACTTTACGCTATTTACTTACTTTACGCTATTTACTTTACGCTATTTGCTTACTTTACACTATTTGCTTACTTTACGCTATTTACGCTATTTACTTACTTTATGCTACTTACTTACTTTATGCTATTTACTTAACTTACGTTACTTAACTTATGATATTTACTTACTTTACGCTATTTACTTAACTTACGTTACTTATATTTACTTAATTTACATTATTTACTTAACTTACGTTACTTACTTTACGTTACTTACTTACTTTACGCTATTTACCTAACTTATGTTACTTAACTTACGTTACTTACTTTATGTTACTTGCTTACTTTACGTTACTTGCTTACTTTACGCTATTTGCTTACTTTACGCTATTTGCTTACTTTACGCTATTTACGCTATTTACTTGCCTTACGTTACTTACTTACTTTATGCTATTAACTTACTTTACCCTATTTACTTACTTTACGCTACTTACTTTATGCTATTTACTTAACTTACGTTACTTACTTTATGCTATTTACTTACTTTACGCTATTTACTTATCTTACATTACTTACTTTACGCTATTTACTTAACTTACGTTACTTATGATATTTACTTACTTTACACTATTTACTTAACTTACGTTACTTACTTTACGCTATTTACTTACTTTACACTACTTACCTTACGTTACTTACTTACTTTACGCTATTTACCTAACTTATGTTACTTAACTTACGCTTACACTATTTACTTAACTTACGTTACTTACTTTAAGCTACTTAACTTACGTTACTTAACTTATGCTATTTACTTAACTTACGCTATTTACTTAACTTACGCTACTAACTTAACTTACGCTATTTACTTACTTTACCCTATTTACTTAATTTACGCTATTTACTTAACTTACGTTACTTACTTACTTTACGCTATTTTCCTAACTTACGTTACTTACTTAACTTACACTATTTACTTACTTTACGCTATTTACTTATGTTACTTACTTTACGCTATTTAACTTATGTTACTTACTTAACTTACGCTTATGCTATTTACTTAACTTACGTTACTTACTTTACGCTGTTTACTTAACTTACGTTACTTAACTTGCGCTATTTACTTTATGCTATTTACTTACTTTACGCTATTTACTTAACTTACGCTATTAACTTACACTATTTACTTAACTTATGCTACTTAACTTACGCTATTTACTTACTTTACGTTACTTACTTACTTTACGCTATTTACTTACTTTACTGTACTTACTGTACTCTACTTACTTACTTTACTTACTTTACTTACTTTACTCTACTCTACTTACTTACTCTACTCTACTTACTTACTCTACTCTACTCTACTTACTTTACTCTACTCACTTACTTTACTCTACTCACTTACTTTACTCTACTTACTTACTTTACTTACTTTACTCTATTTACTTACTTTACTCTACTTGCTTCACTTTACTTACTTACTTGACTCTAGTTGCTTTACTCTACTTTACTTACTTTACTCTACTTACTTTACTCTACTTTACTCTATTTTACTTACTTTACTCACTTACTTTACTCTACTTACTTACTTTACTCTACTTACTTTACTTACTTTACGCTATTTACTTACTGTACTCTACTTACTTACTTTACGCTACTTAGATTTTGTTGTTGTTTATTCATTCAGTCGCTTCCAACTCTTCGTGACTTCATGGACCAGCCCACGCCAGAGCTTCCTGTCGGTCGTCAACACCCCCAGCTCCCCCAGGGACGAGTCCGTCACCTCTAGAATATCATCCATCCATCTTGCCCTTGGTCGGCCCCTCTTCCTTTTGCCCTCCACTCTCCCTAGCATCAGCATCTTCTCCAGGGTGCCCTGTCTTCTCATTATGTGGCCAAAGTACTTCAGTTTTGCCTTTAATATCATTCCCTCAAGTGAGCAGTCTGGCTTTATTTCCTGGAGGATGGACTGGTTTGATCTTCTTGCAGTCCAAGGCACTCTCAGAATTTTCCTCCAACACCACAGTTCAAAAGCATCGATCTTCCTTCTTTCAGCCTTCTTTATGGTCCAACTCTCACAGCCATATGTTACTATGGGAAACACCATTCCTTTGACTATGCGGACCTTTGTTGTCAGTGTGATGTCTCTGCTCTTAACTATTTTATCGAGATTTGTCATTGCTCTTCTCCCAAGGATTAAGCGTCTTCTGATTTCCTGACTGCAGTCAGCATCTGCAGTAATCTTCGCACCTAGAAATACAAAGTCTTTCACTGCTTCTACATTTTCTCCCTCTATTTGCCAGTTATCAATCAAGCTGGTTGCCATCATCTTGGTTTTTTTGAGGTTTAGCTGCAAGCCAGCTTTTGCACTTTTTTCTTTCACCTTCACCATAAGGCTCCTCCGTTCCTCTTCGCTTTCAGCCATCAAAGTGGTATCATCTGCATATCTGAGATTGTTAATGTTTCTTCCAGCGATTTTAACTCCAGCCTTGGATTCCTCAAGCCCAGCATGTCGCATGATGTGTTCTGCGTACAAGCTGAATAGGTAGGGTGAGAGTATACAGCCCTGCCATACTCCTTTCCCAATCTTAAACCAGTCCGTTGTTCCGTGGTCTGTTCTTACTGTTGCTACTTGGTCGTTATACAGATTCTTCAGGAGGCATACAAGATGACTTGGTATCCCCATACCACTAAGAACTTGCCATAATTTCTTATGGTCCACACAGTCAAAGGCTTTAGAATAGTCGATAAAACAGAAATAGATGTTTTTCTGAAACTCCCTGGCTTTTTCCATTATCCAGTGGATATTGGCAATTTGGTCCCGAGTTCCTCTGCCTTTTCTAAACCCAGCTTGTACATCTGGCAATTCTTGCTCCATGAATTGCTGAAGTCTACCTTGCAGGATCTTGAGCATTACCTTACTGGCATGTGAAATGAGTGCCACTGTTTGATAGTTTGAACATTCTTTAGTGTTCCCCTTTTTTGGTATGGGGATGTAAGTTGATTTTTTCCAATCGGATGGCCATTCTTGTGTTTTCCAAATTTGCTGGCATATAGCATGCATTACCTTGACAGCATCATCTCGCAAGATTTTGAACAGTTCAGCTGGGATGCCATCGTCTCCTGCTGTCTTGTTGTTAGCAATGCTTCTCAAGGCCCATTCAACCTCACTCTTCAGGATGTCTGGCTCTAGCTCACTGACCACACCGTCAAAGCTATCCCCGATATTGTTATCCTTCCTATACAGGTCTTCCGTATATTCTTGCCACCTTTTCTTGATCTCCTCTTCTTCTGTTAGGTCCTTGCCATCTTTGTTTTTGATCATACCCATTTTGGCCTGGAATTTACCTCCGATGTTTCTAATTTTCTGGAAGAGGTCTCTTGTCCTTCCTATTCTATTGTCTTCTTCCACTTCCGTGCATTGCTTGTTTAAAAATAATTCCTTATCTCTTCTGGCTAACCTCTGGAATTTTGCATTTAATTGGGCATATCTCCCCCTATCACTGTTGCCTTTTGCTTTCCTTCTTTCTTGGGCTACTTCTAGTGTCTCAGCAGACAGCCATTTTGCCTTCTTGGTTTTCTCTTTCTTTGGGATGTATTTTGTTGCCGCCTCCTGAACAATGTTGCGAACGTCTGTCCATAGTTCTTCCGGGACCCTATCTACTAAGTCCAGTCCCTTAAATCTATTCTTCACCTCCACTGCATATTCCTTAGGAATATTAGTGAGCTCATATCTAGCTGATCTGTGGGTCTTCCCTAATCTCTTTAGTCTGATCCTAAGTTGTGCAATAAGAAGTTCGTGATCTGAACTACAGTCAGCTCCAGGTTTTTACTGACTGTATAGATGTCCGCCACCTTTGGCTGCAAAGGATGTAGTCAATCTGATTTCGGTGTCCATCTGGTGAAATCCATGTATAAAGCCACCTCTTAGGTTGTTGGAAGAGAGTGTTTGTTATGCAGAGTGAGTTGTCTTGGCAAATTCTATCAGCCTATGTCCTGCTTCGTTTTGTTCTTCGAGGCCATGCTTACCTATAATTCCAGGTGTCATTTGACTGCCCACCTTAGCATTCCAGTCTCCTGTGATGAAAATAACGTCTCTTTTAGGCGTGTTGTCCAGTAGGTGCTGCAGATCCTCACAGAACTGCTCTACTTCAGCTTCTTCAGCATCTGTGGTTGGGGCGTATATTTGGATCACTGTGATGTTAGATGGCTTGCCCTGAATTCGAATTGAGATCATTCTATTGTTTTTTGGATTGTATCCGAGCACTGCTTTAGCCACTTTACTATTAATTAGGAAGGCTACTCCATTTCTTCTGTGGTCCTCTTGTCCACAGTAGTAGATCTGGTGGTCATCTGATGTGAAGTGGCCCATTCCAGTCCATTTCAGTTCACTGACGCCCAAAATGTCTATCTTTAATCTTGACAGCTCACCAATAACCACATCCAATTTGCCCTGGCTCTTAGATCTTACATTCCAGGTTCCAACGGTGTGTTGATCCTTAGAACATCGGATTCGCCGTTCACCAGCAGCACCGTCGGCCGCTAGCCGTCCTTTCGGCTTTGAGCTAGTTGTCACGTCTGGGGCTAATTGAACTCATCCTCTGTTCCTCCCCAGTAGCATTTTGACCATCTTCCGACCTGGGGGCCTCATCTTCCGATGGTATACTGACATATCTCTGATTGTACTGATCCATTTAGTTTTCACGGCAAGAATACTGGGGTGGGTTGCCATTACCTTCCCCAGGGATCGCATTTAGTCTGACCTCTCTGTCATGACCTTCCCATCTTGGGTGGCCCTTCACGGTTTAGCTCATGGCATCATTGAGGTGCTCAAGCTCCAGCACCACGACAAGGTAACGATCCTTTGCTGAAGACGCTACTTAGATACTTTACGCTATTTACTTGCTGTACTTTACTCTACTTACTTACTTTACTCTACGTACTTACTTTACGCTACTTACTTACTTTACTCTACTTACTCTACTCTATTTTACTTACTTACTCTACTTACTTACTTTACGCTATTTACTTACTTTACGTTACTTACTTAACTTACGCTACTTACTTACTTTATGCTATTTACTTAAGTTACGTTACTTACGTAACTTACACTATTTACTTACTTTACGCTATTTACTTAACTTACGTTACTTACTTAACTTACGCTATTTGCTTACTTTATGCTACTTACTTTACGCTACTTACTTTACGCTACTTACTTACTTTACGCTATCTACTTTACGCTATCTACTTACTTTACGCTACTTACTTACTTTACGCTATTTACTTACTTTACCCTATTTACTTACTTTACGCTATTTGCTTACTTTACGCTATTTACTTTACGCTATTTACTTACCTTACGTTACTTACTTACTTTATGCTATTAACTTACTTTATGCTATTTACTTAACTTACGTTACTTACTTAACTTATGATATTTACTTACTTTACGCTATTTACTTAACTTACGTTACTTACTTTACGCTATTTACTTACTTTACGCTATTTACTTAACGTACGTTACTTATGATATTTACTTACTTTACGCTATTTACTTAACTTACGTTACTTACTTACTTTACGCTATTCACCTAACTTATGTTACTTACTTAACTTACCCTTACGCTATTTAATTAACTTACGTTACTTACTTACTTTACGCTATTTACTTACTTTACGCTATTTACTTAACTTACGTTACTTAACTTAACGCTATTTACTTACTTTACGCTATTTACTTAACTTACTTAACTTACGTTACTTACTTTACGCTATTTACTTACTTTACATTACTTACTTACTTTACGCTATTTTCCTAACTTACGTTACTTACTTAACTTACACTATTTACTTACTTTACGCTATTTACTTACGTAAGTAAGTAGTACTGGTCTGCTAGTGATTGAGAACTGTAATGGTATGGGGGAAAAACCTTGGGAGATGGGCTGAAGAGATGCTGCCTAGGAAATGGTCAGATAAGAGAGGGCATAGCCCGCTGCTGCATAATGGGTGGAGAAAGAGGCTCAGAAAGGACCTCCCCAGCTTATTAGGCTGTAAAAAGAGACGGTGGGAGATTTGCACTTTCAGACTTGCAAGGTTCTGTTAATGTAGCTTTACAATAGAATTAGCTTATCCGGTCTTGTTTCCTGTCTGGTCCACCTGGTAAGGCTGACAGAACAGAGTGGAAATAAATCTATTTCATTATTGAAAAGCTCAACTGATTTAAAGCCTATCAGTCTATGTGCTGACTTTTCCAACCTGTATTGGCTGGGTTTGCATGACTGTAACTTTTACAGCTACATCTATTGAGTCATAATTTTGGAGTTGTAGGTACTGTGTTGCTGAAACAAAAAAGCTTTGTAAGGCTATGTCAGTTTTATCAAGGTGTGGACCAGGACGCTTACTGTTTTAAAGCTGGTTTCTTGCTTCTGGGCTTGTTCTAGTGCATCTGGCTTCATTGGTGTGTAACTGCAGGAGTAAGCAATCCACTGTTGGAAGATCTGAGGTTTTAAAATTTTGAATTCTGCAGTCTCATTTCAGTATAACTTAAAAAAGGAACGGATCTTGATTTCCCGAGGGGTAGACTGGGAACATCTGTCCCCAGCAGCACCGACTGCTGCAAACTGTGATGACACAAGGACATGAATGCCACAATTACGTACTTGCATCAGGATGGTGGAAAGAAGTCACAGTATTTGCATAAATACATCACGCATGTGTCACTTGCCACCATCATGGATGTGCATGCTCCCCATGCACTGATCCAGATGATCACTAGAGGGCAGCATTACTTTTTTGTTCCTGTATCTCTGCTGCCATCTACCACTGTCTGAATGTTTGCAACCTGGGCACCCTGTTTCAGACCCCATCCATATTGCAGTGCTCTGATTTGGTTTACCTGTGCAAGTAAGATGCATGCTGACAGTAGCCTACTCGAGACTTCTCCAACCTGGGATCTTCCATGTAGTGAAGCATGACAACCATCATTTGCATTTATTTTTAACATGTATACACCCCAATCTGAATGAGCCTGGACAATGTACCAGAGCAAACCAACTGGATAGGGTTGATGAAAGTTGGAGATCTGGCCAGTGGCATTTACAAGGGTGATCAAAGCAGGCAAGATGCTGGATATGGCATCGGTATCCAAGCTCTTCCCTTCTGTGCCTGCTTCAACATCGCACACAAGTATGACATTGGATTGCAATGTTGTGTCCATCATTTTGTCTGTTTTGACTCCCCTCCCCTTGATGTCACTGGATCTGACCCGTATTGGCTGGGTTTGCATGACATGCTAGTCTAAATATGGTTGGTTTGTGGTTCAGTGTGGCCTGTCACCACAGCCTGTGTGATGAAGCAACTTGGAATCTTCCAAGTTTTAGATGATTGCTTTCCCAGTCCCTTACTATTGTCTCTGCTGTCTGGGGCTGGTGAGGATTTACAGTCGAACATTTCTGGCAAATCCCAAATTGCCTAGTTGTGGAAACCATAGGTAGGTTAGCTCTGGGGAACCAGGGTGCAACCCAATTTTATTTCCTCTTTAAACGACAAGTTATTTCAGCGTTTCTCAACCTTGGCAACTTGAAGACGGGTGGACTTCAACTCCCAGAATTCTGGGAGTTGAAGTCCACCCGTCTTCAAGTTGCCAAGGTTGAGAAACGCTGAGTTACTTGGTCAGAAAGCTGTTTGGGATATTCTAGTTCTATGGATTGCTCACTAGATGGCAGCAAAAAACAGATTTTGAGAATCAGCCATTTTAGGCCAAAAACCCCACAAACAACCCTGTAAAGAAATTGATGAAGGGCCAGAGAGACTAATGGAAGCACTAATGTAAATCCACCACCCCAATCTTTATGGTGGGGAGCACTGGGCAGAAAAATATGAGTTTCTTGCTTTTCCTAAGCCTGATGCAAACAACACACTACAGATGGAGATCTTCTGGAAGGTGTCATGGTCCCTGTTCCAATGTTCCTGGAAAACATCATAACATGTTCCCATGCCAACTTTTCTTGTAGGAACCATGGTGCACATTGCCCTGGGCCTAATTGCAACTTTTATTTGTATAAATCAGTGTTTTTCAAACTTGGCAACTTCAAGATGTATGGACTTCAACTCTCAGAATTCCCTAGCCTGTTTGCATTCTGGGAGTTGAAGTCCACACATCTTGAAGTTGCCAAGTTTGAAAAACACTGGTATAAATAGTCAGGTCTGCTGTGTTGGAGGTTGTCAAGATTGGCTTTTTTTTCCCTTTAGTGTTCAGTTTTAGAGCAACTTGATGGGCTTAAAATCAATGGAGAAAGTCTAATGCATCCCTCCTGAGTTTCTCAGGTATGGGAGAACTTGACTGACCTGGACAGAGTACCACTTGATTGAGGTTCCTGGGCATTCAATAGTGTCAATAGGTCAGGGTCAATAATGTTAGTGGGTCAGCTTCCTCTCACTATGTGTTGGAAAGCTACATATTCATGCTTTGCCAGGGCCATGTGGAAACATGGAATAAGTTGGGGATGGCCCAATGTTTTCTTTCTTTGGGAGGGTGGGGCAGATGTGTGTGGTGCATGTGTGTGTGAGAAAGAATGAGAATCAAAGCCTATTGGAGGTTTAATGCAATTAATTTGCTTGGTAAAAGAAGTCTCCTTCGTGTGATGTTATCAGCCTTTCAAGGTTGTCCAGATCAGGAAACAGACACCACAAGAAGACCAGAACTAAGCTTGATTGAGATTGGCAATAATAACACAGCTGTGGAGCCCTTGGTGCTCTCTGAGCCTTGTTGTTTTCTTGCAGATGTTGCATTGCCAGACTAGGCAACATCTTCAGTGTGAAAAGGGAGTGGGGTTTGCTGTTTATATACCGTGGCTTGCCCTGCTTTTGTTGGTGGGGGTGTTCTCTCCTTGGGAGTTCCTGGATTGGGCTGTTGTTTGCTGCTTGGTTGGTTGACTGAGTTAATAGTTCCTTGATTAGGGTATATTGTGCTGTTTGATTGTTCATCCATTGTTGATCCTAGTGTTGATGTTTGCATATCTGGGTGTTGATTGCTGGCAAGGGAGTGTACTGGTCTTTTGGCTTTTCTATTGTCTCTTTTGAATGGTATGTAAATGTTGTTTACCTCTATGTGTCTGTTGATGGCTGCTTGGTCTGAGTGCCAGGCTTCCAGGAATTCTCTGGCGTTTTTGGATTTGGCTTGGTTTAGGATGCTCATAGCTTCCCAGTTGAAACTATGGTTGAGTCTGTCCATGCGTTGTGAGATTAAGGAGTTTACATTGTGTCTTCTGACTGCTAGTTGGTGTTTGTGGATGCGCTCTGCTAGTCTTCTGCCTGTCTGTCCTACATAACAGCTGCTACAGTCCTTACACTGTATGTTGTAGATAACTCCTGTTTTTCCTTCTTGGGCTACTGGGTCTTTTGGGTTACTTAAGATGTTCTGATGGGGTTTGGTTGGTTTATGTGCTACAGTGATGCCATACAGCCTATTGGTAGTTTCTGAGACGTTTCTGACGTATGGCAGTGTTATCCTTTTCATTGCTTCTGTTGGTTGTGTTGTAGTGGGTTGGGCGGTCAGGCACTTTTTGATAAAGTTGAGTGGGTATCCATTTTGCTGGAAGATGCTGTACAGATGATCTGTTTCCTTTTTCTGGTGTTCTGGGTTGCTGCAGTGTGTTAGTGCTCATCTGAATAATGTCCTTACACAGCTCCTCTTGCAGAGGTTGGGTTGCTGCTTAGATAATGGAGCACTTGGTTGGTGTGGGTAGATTTCCGGTAGACTTGTGTTTCTAGAATGCCGTCATTTCCTCCACTGATGAGGATGTCCAAGAAGGGTAGTGTGTTATTTTCTTCTTCCCTTGTGAATTTTATTCCATTGAAGATGTTGTTGATGGTTTCATGTGTTTCCTCCAGTTGTTCCTTTTTTATTATGACGAAAGTGTCATCTACCTACTGGATCCATACTTTGGGTTGTATACATGGGAGTGCTATTCTTTCTAGATGCTGCATTACAATCTCTGCTATGAGTCCTGAGTGTGGTGATCCCATGGGTGTTCCTTTGATTTGTTGGTACATTTATCCATCAAACTGAATAATAACACAATCTTGCCAGTCTGATTGTGTTTTTCCTCCCCTTCCTCTTAGACCCCAGGGAGTCAGGGAAGAGCCAGCCTCAGGCTCTTCCTAATACTATCTCCTTTCCCAGGGCTTGAAGAATGCTCCTGCCCTTTTAGTTTCTGTGACGGCTTCTGAATATTTTCCCCAAGGCCACCTCCATGTCTCTCTACTGATGCTGAGTTCCTGGCAGGGCCTGCCCACAAGATATGGTCAAAACAGTCAAGGAGCGACTTACCTAAAAAACGGTCGGAGCTTCGATCTCACAATTGCAGCCACCCTCTTGACTTTTTTGACTACACCCTGTGTATATGCCTGGTTTCTAGCAATTCCATAAACACATCCACGTAATTCTCCAGGCAATAAAACAGACCTGGTTGGCCACTGCAACCTTCTGGATGTTTGGGTGTTGCTTCCCAGTCTAACTTGCAGCCTTGGGATTTCCCATAGAAGTACTAACAGATCCATTTCTGCCGAACTCTTCAAAATCAGCCATAGTCAGCTAGGTGTTGATCATGCAAAAACCATGCAAAGCCCGAACACCACATTTCTGTGATTTGACCTCTGGATTTTGGCAGTGTAATTGGAGGGCACAAAACTCTGACCTGTTGAAAAAACAGGCAAAAATATTTAGGCCTGCCTTTCCAGTGATGATATAGTGTCAGTGCCATGCCCTTAATCCCTAAGAAACATTAAAAAAAAACCCAGCCATAAAAAGAGCTTTCCTAGAGCTATGAAGAAATTTTAAGGCAAGCCTCGAAGGTGATGGTATTCACCAACATACTTTTTATCCATTATTATCCCTCCTTTCTGCAAAGGAGTATGGCAGAAAAACAAGACTTTCAATTGGCGTGGCTTGCCCAGGCCATTTGATCTATAAGTTTGGGTGCTCCAAAGTGTTTTTCAATTGCAGGAGGAACACCTTGACTTCGCTCCTTTATTGATGGAGCTCAGTTTAAAGCTTCTGAGCAAATAAGATGTTAGCAACCAATTATCTGCTTTAGAGCTGGCAAGCTTCAGCTCTCTCCTGCCTCTTTCATTTGGGGAAAGTGTCAGTGCCTGTTGAATTGTCATCCCAATTTCAGGAGTGCATGTTCCCCAAACTGGGGCTGACAGTGAAGGTCTGAAGTGCCATCAAGAAACAGGCTCCTCGCATCGTTTCCGTGCTGTTGCTGTGCTTCAGTTGATCATCTCAACAGGACATGCTGTGTGGTGCTAATATGCAAAGGAGAAGGAATAAGGAAGAGGGGCCTTTGCCATTCTAAGCCTCAGCGCTTGCTTTCCTGTCTGCCGCCAGCTTTAATTTTATAACAGTTGTGAGAAGTCAACATCCCTGGGTGTCCTGCTCTGTTGGAGAAGGCTGGTAAGCTTAGGAGCGGGTGGGGACCGGGGGAAGAAGGAATTGAATTAAGAGGGTTTTTTCTTGGCAGTCCTGAAAAGGGGAAGAACTTTGGATGAAACTGAGCAGAAAAGAAGGTTTGTAAGCACTGTAGGATGCAGACAACTCATTGGAATCCTACTTGAACAAATCAAAGGACCACGGCTAAAATGAGGTGAGGCCACTCATCCCCCCACCTCCCTGCCCTAGATTTCTGGGGAAGGGATAGATAGCTCTCGTTAGGTCTGAACCTGATCATTTGCAAAGTGGCTTTGCAGTTAGGCCCAGGTCAATATGCACCATGGTTCCTACAAGAAAAGTGTTCCCCTTTCTTGATTTAGCTTACCAGCAACTGCAATTCACAGGTGCGTTGCCTCCACACGTTCAGCTCTGTGATAACTATCATAGCCTGTAGCCCAGTGTTTCTCAACCTTAGCAGCTTTAAGATGGGTGGACTTCAGCTCCCAGAATTCCCCAGCAAACATGCTCCTGGACTTCAGAATTCTGGGAGTTGAAGTCCAGCCATCTTAAAGTGGCCAAGTTCGAAAAACAGTGCTTTAGAGCCTCCCTTTTTTCATTTCTCCCCTCTTCATGTCCAGCTTATAAACAACTGGAAACCAAATATATTTCCTTCTGAGGTTTTTTTTTTTCTTTTCAACCATGGCTTGGTCACAGGACCACTAGAGTATTCTGTACTTCTTCACTCCCAGCTTGATTTTTGCAACCCAGATCTGATAGTTCTGCTTTGTTTTCTCTCATTTTTACCCCCAATTATTCTATGTGCAATAAAATAGCCAGTAATAAAATACATAATAATTCCTTAAAGCAATAAACAATACACCTATCCCGGAAAATTCCATTTTAAGAAACCCAATAGTAGCATTTAATTAAAAATATATTGTGACATAAATTAAAAACTGCAAGTTAAAAATACAGAGCAGCTAAAAGAGAAAATAAGGCTATAGGCTTATATTTGCTTTCTAGGAGTTAACTTATCGATCTGAGCAGCACTTGCTTCTGAGCAGAAAAGCACAGAGCTGTACTATTAATCCACAAAACATTAAAAGATTGTTTGAAGATAGAATGCTTTTAAACTGATTTCTTTGCCCTGCTGGCAGGAGGACTTTAACATAGTAGCTGTGTTGATACAGATATATTTAACCAGTTCAGTGGAAATCCTAGTATCTCTCTTCACATCACTTGATAAACTTAGTTAACTTAAGCATGTTTAATTTGTGATTTAGCGTATTGTATGAATTCAGAACATTTGATTAGTCCAGGGTTTCTCAACTAGGGTTCCGTGACACCCGAGGGTTCCATGAGAGATCGCGAGGGGATCCCTGGGAGATCATAATTTATTTAAAAACTTATTTCAAATTGGGGCAGCTTCACATTAAAGAGGTCAGTTTCATTCTTTACTTTTAGTTTAAGAACACTGTTCATGCATATATCCAGGCCTACCCATGAAACGAATATAATAATTTTGTAACTTCTGGCCTATATTTGAGCCTGAATGTGCAGGGGTTCCCAAGGCCTGAAAAATATTTCAAGGGTTCCTCCAGGGTCAAAGGTTGAGAAAGGCTGGGCTAGATTATAGTTGAAGATAATATGCAAAGCCAGAAAAGGAGTTAATATAGTAACCAAACAGAAGTCAGGTCACCTGGCTATAAAGACAGCCCAATCAGTCCCTGCTCAGTTACCTGTACTCTGCATAGCAGACCACCTTGCCTTTGAAGATGTCAGCCATAGTTGCTGCCAAAACATCAGGAAATCTGTTGTCTAGACCGTAGTCACTAAACCCTGAAGCTCAACAGCCCAACTGGCTGTGAAAGTCTACACACCAATAGTAACCAGTGACTGGTTGTCTCTTTGCTCCAAAGTTGGTCTCAAGATTCTGTCAAGGGCCTCATCCTGATCCAGAGGCAGAGAACCATAGAAAGGATGAAAGCAGATGCTCTTGGGCAACATCTGTGTCACAGATCGTAACAGCTAATCCAGTGTTTCTCAACCTCAGCAACTTTCAGATGTGTGGACTTCAACTCCCAGAATTCCCCTGCCAGTCATGGGAGTTGAAGTCCACACATCTGAAAGTTGCTGAGGTTGAGAAACACTGGGGTAGTCCATTACCTGTGGGAGTGGATGGTCCAGTCACAGATTAGTTACCAGACTTAGAACATTCTCTGTCTCATGGCTTCCAACAATAACCTTTCAGTGACATGATTATTACCAGCTCAGTAGATGGTCCACTAGAGTAAGGAAATCAAAGGGAAGCATTGCGTTCCCATATGCAAATACTGTTCCATGGTGTTCTAGCAGCAAAACATCCAAGTTATACTGGAAGTAAAGGAATGCTGATTAGAAAAAGCAAGGCTTGCAGGAGCTTAGAGAAGCTCATGCATTGCTTTGATAGCTTCGCTACTGAAAAAATGGATAGTTTTGTCGCCATTGTTCAGCTCCATTTTGAGCAATTGAATTTGATAGGATCAATATATGTGTGCTTTGGAATCTGCAAGAATTCAATTCCAATTCCAGTGTGAATAAACAGAGCATCTAGTCTCTTCAATGACTGTGCACTCCTCATTTCTTCTTGTTATTTCTTAAAACTAGTCAATGACTGTTCACACAATATGCATAACCAAGTCAGTTCCAGCCTAGGAGGTACATTTGCCTAAGATGTATGCAAAGGCTGGCTAGCTTTTGTGTGGTTTAGCCTAAGATGCGAACCCAGCTCAGTTGTTTCCTTTTAGGGCTTGGTGTATTGTGCAAACCCCCCAAAAGACTTAATTCATCACCAAGTCAAGTGTGTTATGTGAATGCAGCCAATACGTTAGAGGCTTCCTGAACTTTAAAGAGAAGGTGGAAGGAAATGCTTGTATTCCTGAAACATTTTCCATCTAAACCATGCTGGCTGGGGAACTCTGGGAGTTGAAGTCCACTTGCCTTAAAGTCCCCAAGTTTGAGAAACACTGATCTAAGCAGCTTCAGCCTCCATCAGTCTTGCTATGTTAACGGTTGGATAGCTCACTAGTTCTCAGTTACAAGATCCTACGGTACCTTTAGTTAAGTTCAGTGTTTTCATTAACTTTTATCCAATTACCAGAAGTGTTCCCAAGCTGGAGACTACCAAGTCTGCTTTTGGCAAATTACATCGCTTTTTCTGGGCTGAGGCCCACAAGTGTTTTTTTTTTGCGATGCTACCTGAAGCACAAACTTCCCAAAGTCGTGGTTGAGCCAGGAAAACACTTACATGGGGTTTCATTTTATTTGTATACAAGGTAATTAAAATGAAATATTCTTATGTGATTATTCTCCAACTGCATTTAATCATTTCCCCCTTTTGTCACATTGCACTTTAGTAACAACTTCCAGAGGTTTCTGGAGGGTGGACTCAAAGGGTGCAGGATTGAGAAGTTCCTCTGTTTGAACTGGGACAATTTAAGCAATTATTTCCCTCAGCAGAGAGTACAGTTGAGATTATTTGCACATTGTCTGCTATGGCATATTCCAATGCAAGTATGGTCTCATAGCAGACCTACCTATTTGAGATAGGCAAGTTAGTGTCCTCCAGACATTTTGAACTACATCTCCCAGAGTCCTTCGCTTCCAGGCTGAGGCTTCCTGGCTGAAGCTATCCTGGCTGAGGCTGATGGAAATATCCAAAGGGCAGTAACTTTGCCTACCCTTGGCATTTAATCTATATAATTAGCAGTAGAGAGCATCCTGTTGGCATGGGGTCAGAGTCAGATCCAAAGACCACTATTAAATTTGGCAGCTGATCCATGGGTCAAAATCTCCTGTCTTTAGGAGCGAGTTATGGGGAGCCACAAACAAAATGTCGTATGATTATTGGCTCTTTGTCTCTTTCAACAAGCAGGAAATCTTCTATCATGGGCACCCACTGAGCTTATCTAGAATAGAAACTCACCCACTTGGCATCTCCAAATTTAGAGCTTGCATTACATTTTTTTAGCAGTGTTAATGGTTATTTTATAGCTCAGTGTTGTAATGTCATTCAAGATGAAAATAGTTTAATTCATTATTTAATCCCTCCAGGGAAGGTTATTATTTTTTCCCTTCTTGGCTCATGCAGAGATGCTTAAAGGGAATGGGCACAATTGGAAACCAAGTGCTGCAACTGAGAAATTGGGATCAGTAAAAAAAAAAAAAGGACCTGTATTGTCAGACCTATATTCTCTCTCACAAACTTCCTTTGATTTGTCTCTCATTTATTGCCTGTATTTAAGATGTTGTGTGAGGGTTGAATGCTTTCTTGCAGGTATGAATGGAAAACTTCCCTGGGGAAGCTTTTAATGCGCAGTGGTCCTTCCTCACAGACTGAATGTTTACAGTTTCTGGATGATGATGCCTTCTGTTTGTACCTCTCTTGTCTTTTCCACCATTTCTTTCCTCTCCTTTTGTCAAAAAACAAACCCATTAAGGGAACAAGTAGCATAGCTTCGCAACATATTCATGCAACGTATCACTGGGATCTGGCTTAGCAAGCTATTTGACTTGCTAGCTGTTTGATAGCCATTGTGATTTGTAAATCACAGGTTTATGGCTGAGGGTGTTGTACGAGCCAGACATTGTGGTTTATTCAATAAAACTTGATTGAAGAAACACTGATTTAGGGTGGTTGCACCAGGCCAATGCTCTTTGAGTTGTGCTGCTAGGAGTTTTTGCATCACGATATCATCAGTTATTGCTGTCCTATTTGTTGTAAAACAGAATACCACCCATTTCATGCTTAACCAGGGAAAACTACTAATTTGTTAACAGAAGACTCTCAAGTTATCAACAGTAAGAAAAGTCTTACTGGTATCCTGTTTCTCCTGCTTCTCTTTCTTGCTGTTCATCTGGAACCAAGTTAGTCAACAGAGAAGACAATGACTAAGGTCCGCAGATAACAATGTGTGAGGTTGCCCTCTCTTGGTTTTTCTTCAAGTGCTCTCAACCCACCCCACCCCACCATACCATCCCTTACCAGAGGCACTTGGTCTCGTTACTTCACTCCTGAAGACATGATAAGGTTTCTGTGAGTGGACCTGTTTTTGGTGCTCACCACCACCATCCATGGTCACAACATTAAAATTTATCAAACACAGTTTTTCAAATAAGGGGTTCTAATAATGCCCAACAATTTGAGAAGGGGCTCCCAAGAGTGCCTGCAAGCCCCCTCCCCCCTCCTCAACTTGTAGCTGTCTCTGAGAACTCCTCTAGCTGTTAGTTAATCAAGACCTCTTGGGCCAGGTGCAGCTGTGAAATGAGAAGTCTGCAGGCGTATAGGTTTTTGGGAGGGTCTGAATGCAATCTTCTGCCATACAGAAGTACTGTGGCATATGGCAGTGCCAAGATATTTCCCTAAGGCAGATCTGTCAAAATACCATCCTCCTAAGCTCACAATTCAGCTACCCATGAATGTGCAGCACTGGTGTTAATTTGGGATGCCTAAGGCTTCAGTCCTGTTGAGGTGATATCATCTGGTACCAACCAGCTGTACTATGCAAATCTGAGCTGTTTAATTATACAAAGGAAGCTAGATTTCCCTAGGAATCAGGCCAAACCTGAGAATCTGCTCTGGATTCTTCTCCCACATTTGTTCAGATTCTATAGTTCATTGTGGTCCTGATATATATGTAGAGTGAACGGACCAGTCAGCTGTTGCACCTTATGAAGAACCTTATGCAATAGTACAGCTGGATAGTTAAGTTTTGGGGCTTAATAGTTGTACGTGTGTGTGTGTGAAGATCCTTCTTAATCATAAGTATTCTTTCAAGATATGGTAAGCCAGATCTGATACATCTGAGGGGCTGCTTTTTTATTCTGCTGAAAATGACCCCTTGAAATCTGTCTCTATTGACATTACCCATGATTGGACCTTAATATATTTTTTTTGCATTTAATTGCAGATTTTTAAAAAATGCAAATAGCATCAGCAAGCATAGTGGTAGCTGATAAAATATGGGGACTGCCGCAGGGCTAAACGAGGAAATTAATCATTTCATCTCTTCCTTTGGTACTGGTAGAAACTGAACTCTTCTCTGATGGTGTCATTTGCATCAGAAGGAGCTCTTCCCTTTTCAAGGTCCATTGACAAGTGCAATTTTGTAGCAGAGAAGGAGCACTCGCATAGATTTCCATAACCTGTCACCTCCAGCGAAAGGGATGCAACTCCCATCATCCCCAGCTAGAGAAGTTAAATGAAAGGGAATTGTAACCATCTTCATATTGGGAAAAACTGGTTCCTTGATTGAGAAGCACAGCTTTGTGTTATGTTTTTCCCAGCTGGACTGTTGGGTGAGCAGTAATGTTGTGATGCTGATCAAGGCATCAATATTGGAAGATGTTTGTCTTTTTTTCCAACCCTGCCTCCTTCTCCCATGTTTGTACAGTAATCATGGAAGAATCTTACCTCACTGTTCTTTGGCTTCTACTCTGTTGCATGCATTGCCATGGAAATAGAAGCCTCTGGGTCTTGCAGACTCTTGGCTTGTCCAGGTCAAGATCAGAGTTTGTTGGCTGCTGCTCCTGCTTGATCTTGCTGAAAGCTATCTGGGTGGCAGAGAAGCAGGGACTGCTAGATTTCATCTAGGCTAAAACACAACATTGAAACAATCTTGAACTTGTTTGGGCAAAAGTCCTTTGTGTGTCTGAAGGGGAGGGCCGATAGAGTTTTAGTAAGGGACATAATGTGGTGTGATCTTGTCAGGGCAGTGAAATGGATATGAAGGCACACAGAGAGCACTCACTAAGCGTATCTTGGCTGTATGAGCTGTTTAACAAGAACAGAGTTCACATATTGTACTTAGCAAGAGTGTGATTTGTTTGTTGGAGTGTAAAACTAGGCAGGCTGGCTGGGGAATTCTGGGAGTTGAAGTTCACACATCTTAAAGTTGCCAAGGCTGAAAAACCCTGGGTTCTGGCCTAGCATATGGGGTGAATTTGGCCATTATGCTTTGTTCAACAACCCATGCCTAAAACAAATCATGATGTAGTAAGAGGTATGAATTCAGCCTTCAGCTAGTTCTGTTGTATTTCATGGGATTTATTCAGTCCTGGATTAACCATTAAGCAAAATAAGCATGTGCTTAGGGCACCAAGGGAAGAGGGACACCACAGAGTTGTTTCCCTTAGCTATCACCTTAATTCCTTCACTGCCACACTCAACTTTAGTTAATTTTTTTGTCATTGTCCTTATCTGCCCTGTTCAGCTTTAATCTACACTGTTAAACAACACATTCTTTGGCATAGCATGAGAGTTTGCTTCTGTTGAGAGGTACCATTGTTGGGTATCGATTCGCCTTGATCTGGCCCTGGATTTATTCGAGGTCAGTGTATATAAGATTGCTGTTTAAACACATCTTGTGGTGCTGTAGAAATTTAGGGCTTAAGCAAACTGACAATATGGTGGTGATGCAAAAATTGCAGATGGTTACTTTCTAGCAGGCATGCAGTGAAAGGAACCTTCCAGGTTTCCATCTTTTTTCAGAAACAAATCAGTTTGTACTCACATCAGTCAGCAATGGAAATGTAAAACCTACACTACCATGGCTATACAATGTGGTTTTGTCTTTTCCATTCAGCATTAGCAATACTCTGTTGAGGCAGAAGCAGAACAATGGAAGATTCATATAAGGTATGAAAACTATCCAGATTCATCTCCTTCCACCTGAGGCTTTGTAGATGGGATCAGATTTCTGAAAGCTGTAGCCCCAATATATTTGGAGGTCTCCTAGTTGGGAAGACAAATATATTTAGGGATATTTTATTTTAATTGTTCATGCTGCACAATTGACAATAGACTTGGCTGGGGAAAAAAACCTATTTGGGATCAGATTCAGTTAGTTCTCGGATGAGAGACCACCAGGAGATTCTTGGCTGTAGGCTAGACTGAGAAATTAAAAGAAAAATCCCCAAAGAAGGCAATGGAAGTAATTTCCTTATTTTCCAGAAAACTATACAGTCATGTGTGTGGATGCAGTCACCAGGAGATGAGCTCAGTCTTTAAATTCTGTAAAGTTGGGGAAGACAAGACAGCCATCAAATCAAATAAAGCAGCCCTTTGTGTCTGCTAATAAGAAAGCACAAGAATGTCCAGCTTAGATTCCTTTTGATCCTCCATCCTGTAGAAGAATGCTGGCACCACCTTAAAAATAATTGACTAGAGGTAGGAGGTTTGGTGGATTAGATCCTACTGCTTCTTAAGGAGAAGACTTCAAGGGAAGTCTTAATAGAGATTATCAGACCCAAAGGGGGATTGGTGTGCTTTCTTTGTCATCCCCTCTGAATCTTTGATGCTGTCCCAGCTGTACTTGCCTGTCAAGGTGACATGGGCAAAAAGGAAAGAGAAGAGCTTGCAAGATAACCAAACAATGACTATAGCTTCCAAATTATAATAAGCAGTTATTAGCCATTTGGCACACCATTGTTCTGTGCAGCTGTAGACTGACGGTGATTGAAGGCTTTGCATTCTGCTTTCCTCCTGTCTCTAGCCCCAAATCCCATAATTTCATTTCTGACGTTCCAGTCTTTGTGAGCACTCACAATGGCTGGGCATCTCTGAATGACAAACCAGGGAACGCCTGGTTGTGAATCCAAATAGGCGAGAAAAGGAAAACAACTGAAATGTCTACGTTCCATAATGCTCTCCTTGGCAGCTGTCTCAAGTCTGGCACCAACAGTTGGTAACTTTGGGCAGCTGCCAGAGGCCAGCATGGCCTATAGCTATAGGGTACACTGGGTAGCTCTTAAAAAAAATAACGAATCTTGTTAGCCAGCAAATGGATGAACCCCAGTAAAGGTATCAGACTGTGCTGGGGAGATCCAGTCCTAATTTTTACAGACCTAACACAGAACTCTGCCCAGATAGGAACAGACCCCATCCAAGACCTGTCCCATTTCACTTAGGAAAGCAAAGCCAAATGCACAGATACAGGATGGGGAATAGCCGACTTGATAATAGTACATATAACAAGGCTCTTTTTGTATGAGCACAGTCAATGAGTCAGCAGTGTGATAGGGCTGCCAAAAAGGCAAACAAATTTTAGGCTGCATCAACAGAAGCATAGCTTCCAAATGATGTAACTGGTAGTAAAGATCTACTTGGGAGTAAGTCCCTCTTCTTGAGTTGCTCCTCACAGCAGCTGGTCTTGGGTGGAGAGTCTGGAGGTTGGAACAGGAAAGGCTTCAGCTGTGACCATTGTTGGGGTTATTCTGAGTTTGGGCAACGCTTTCCACTTGTATCATTGAGCTATTGCTTGTTGGACTCCCTGGACTTGCTAAATCATCCCTCCGGGACCATCTGTTTTCTTCTGTTCAGAGGACTTTGCTTTGGGATCTGATAAACCAACCTTGCATTCATCCTTCTGTGCTACAGAGCAGAACATACTGCAGGTAAATAAGGAAGTATATAAAACCAATATTATACTGTGGCTCATGTATAACTCCAGATGTAACCCACATGCTATCTCTAGCTTTGTTGGTGTGACATGCTTATCCTTGGTTAGTTTAACCATTATTTCCTCAAATCAGCATTCTTGGTTTGTTCCAATCATGCTGAACCAAAAAAACTAACCGCATGGTCTGGGTCTGGACAACATGCTAGGCTAAAATGTGATTGATTTATTAGAAGGCGTAGGAAAAAGAGGTGGTGGCAGGAGACTGTACTCATAAGACAGTAAACCTTGTAGAAGCTCGGTTTTGCAGATTTGAAGCCAATAGTAGGCCACAGTATTAGTAGCTTGAGTGAATGCTCTGAGCCCAGTAATAGTAAACCCTGGTGGGACTTGTCAGCGGGAAAACCTCCCAAAAGAATTCCAATCCACAAGGTTCGATGATACAGAGAAAAGAGTTTATTTGTAACGCATTTGCAAAGGCGGGTTCCCTCCATGCAGGTGCAGGAAAGAACCAAGAACAAGGTTAACACCAACTTTTTATACCCTAATCTGTCCTCCCTCTCTTGTTGAGGGCTCAGCTCACAATCTTCTTGTTTCCCAAGCATTCTTGAGTTAGTTACTAGGTTTATGTGTTTATGTGTTTGGGATGATTCTGCCATCCTTATCTCTTCCTCCTTTCAAAGGCTAATCCCACTCAAACACCTCTTTGTAGACGCCAGCTACTCTACACAATCAGCTATAAATTCCTAACCTAAACGGCTCTATCTAACACGCATATCCTCAGCCCCACAGGTTCAGGGTCCGGTCACCCACCTGTAGCTAACTCCCTTTTTCTTCTCTCATGAGTTTGAGGCACCTTCAGGGGATGCTCTTCACCCCCCCCCCTCACAGACTGACTACAGTCAATCGTGTATCTTAATTATAGGAGCATAACTAACAGAGAAATTCCAGAGCCCAGATTGGAGGAGCAGGGAGAGAAAGCGTTCAGCTCCTGATGTTTGCTTTTGATGTTTGCAAAGGGATAATCATAGATAGGCCATGTACAAAAAAGAAGCCGTAGTAATGTCCTATAGAAAATCATTGAAAACTCATCTGCCGGGGAGCTTGATTGCTTCAATGGTGGAGCACAATACCAGCATCCTTGGCTGATATCCTTGTGGTAGCAGTTAGGAGCCTCTGTTTCCCTGAATAGCTTGCACAAGGATATTTAGTTCCAGCAGAAGCCAACATTTCACAGTGTGGCTCTGAAATGAATTTGGCAACCTTTAGCTTGACCTCCATTCTACATACATGCTCTATGGGTCCAACAGCATAACATCCTTTGTTGGTTATTTATTTTTTTCCAGAGGGAGGTGGTATGCTAGTAAAACAATGCATCATGATGGGGTGGACTTCCTTCTCAGCTCTTTCTCCCCATTTGAGGAATTAATATATACCCATTTGCTTCTTTTTTTAAGTTTCCAGAAACCATAAGGCACTGTTTACTTTCTTGGCAGCAAGGAAAATACTGCCAGGGTTATGCAGCAGCTTGTTGCCAGATTTTGATGGTGTGACTTTGGTAGAAACCTCTCTAAGATAGAGATCTGAAGGATCATCTAGGATGGTCATTCTTGAATTGGGGGTAATTAGGGCATATCCTGGGATAATGGAGTAATTTGTAATTGCTTGTTTGTGAGTTGAGGATCCAGTTTGGGATTGCTGCTGTTGAGACACTTGTGTGAAACAACAGTTTGTTGTTATTTGTGGATGGGTAATGACATTATTCAAGAGTGGGAAAAGGAGAAATTGGGTCAAACAGTTTAAGAACCACTGACCTGGGGTGTATGGATTGCCTACCCCTTCACTGGTCACTCATCTTGAGGCCTGCTTAAACCTTTTCTTTTTTATTTTATATATAATTTTATTAAAAATTCTAAAAAAGAAAATTTTAAAAAAACTAATCCAAGAAGCTTGCTTAAACTTTCTTGACCTGGACTATGCTTCTATTCCAGGGTTTTGGCCAATTTCTTGTTGAAATTTGCCAGCCTTTCCAACTGCTATTTCCCATGCTTACGCTTTTACACTAAAAAATTGCACCTTCAGGGTCAAAGAGTAGCGTGGACTGTGGCATGCATGGGGCCTCAATGGTTTAAGGGCAAATTTGGAATCAGGACCCTGTGGCCACATTTTCTTGGCTAGTTTAAGTGTGTCCTTTTTAGGAATGCTTCTGCCTTGTAATAAAATGTGTTAGCCGGAAATAGATGACAGAAGATTCTTCTGATTTTTTGCTACCGTAGTCTAACACAGCTTTCCTACAATTTAATTTACATTTAATTTACATTTAATTTAATTTAATTTACATTGCAACTGTCGAATAGCATTATTATACAGAACCCGGCGTGGCTTCTATTGTTTGCTTTGCTGCTGCCTGCAGCTATTTATAATTATCATATTTTCAGTATTTAACCTTATGGTGGATTGTTAGCTCTTGCGAGGTGGTGTGGGAGAGAGGTCTGAAAATCATACTGGAATAATAAATTTTTAGAACCTTACCTTGCCACAAATTTGCTGTGTTGATTGTGATATATTTTGTATTTGCTTGGAGTGTATTAGCCCTGTGAGATAGTCCAAACAAGAAGCACAATCAGGAGCATTAGCTCTATCTATATTGTAAGGTTACATCAGTGTTTCTCAGCCTTGGCAACTTTAAGACCTGTGAATTTCAACTCCCAGAATTCTCCAGCCAGCTTTGATGGCTGGGAAATTCTGGGAGTTGAAGTCCACAGGTCTTAAAGTTGCCAAGGTTGAGAAATACTGGGTTATACTAACATAATCTTGCAAGACTGAAAGTATTTCTCCCCTCCTTTCCTTTACTCTCTGGAAAACTAGGGAGGGTCCCTTCTGAGACACTTCCCGTGGCCTCCCTCCTTCTGTGGGCTGAGAGACATTTTACACACCGGTTGTCCACTCTGCAGCTCTTCTTCCTGTCTCCCAGAGTCATTCCCACATACTATTACAGTGTGTTATGTGAACTCAGTCTCTTGGGCTTTATCAAGCAAATCATGATCAAGCAATCATTATTATAATGTGCAGATCAGGTTAATGTGTTGAAAAATGTTGGTTTGAAAAAGGAATGGGCAATTTCACAGAAGGTTTAGCAAAGACAAAGGTTACTGCTACTTCCTCTTATGCCTTTTGGGTCTTCTTCAATTACCCAGTGATCTACCAAGAGGTCCTGATTAATTTTTTTGTTCTCCATCTTGCAATGCACCATCATTCACTTCCTATTTTGCAAATGTACTGCCTTCCAAAAATGTTCTTGCAATCAGAGAGATTACGAATGAGAGGGAAGGAAAAAGAACATGTGATAGAGCCATTGTTCCATCATTCTATTAATTGATCAGGAATTAATTGGATTCTCTGGCTGGATGGAGCTGCCTGAGTCTCCACTATGCAGACGAGAACAGGGATCCACAAGGCTTTGAACTCAGCTGTGACTCTCAAGTGTCTTAAATGTAGGCTCAGCCACCTTCTAACTGGTGTCAACAGGTATATTTTTTACCTTGGTTTTTTCCTGCTACTTTTTCACAAGAGCTGCTGAAGGTCAGGGATCAAGAGCAGGGATGGGTAAGGAAGTTCTGCATTTTTAATTGAGGCAAACTAGTATTAGCTTCTCTCTGTAATGCTTGAGTTGAAACTCAGCTTTCCCATGGTTTACACATGTCTCTGGATTTTGCAATGCAGTGTGTGAGTAACAGATTGCATGCAACATTGTGTAACTATTGAGAAAATGATTTGGGGATGTATGTTTCACTGGCACATTGGATATAACCTGATGTGTCACTTGATTAGTTTATTAAATTTTGATTCCCCCCACACACACATTGTGCTGAGAAGATAATCATTCCTTCTCTATTGGTGTGCTTTGGCTTCAGTGGGTCTGAGATTTCTAATATCCTACTGGTAACAGATCAGTAGAATGGAAATGAAGGTGAACAGTTCTTTTGCCTCTCTTTGGATATTCTAAAATCAGTTTTCCTCTTATGGCAAGCAGGGGAAGGAAAGGTTTCAGACTGGCTCAAGTTATAAGCTTGAATAAAATCTAGTGCTATTGAGTTGAGGCATTGTGGGAAGACCAAACCCTTTCTCCATTGCCCTGAGATGGGTCCCCAGTCTTCTCCTCCAACTGCAGAAATCAGAGCTTTTGCTTTGAGTTTCCCACTCTGATGTCCTTCTTTCCAGATTGGAATCTGTATAGCAAAAATGCAGATAGAATAAAATAGAGGCTGCCAGTCACAGAATGCAAAAGCAGACAAAGAAAGCAAGTTAAAAATAATCCAGCTGAACAACCCACTTACATTGCATATTTGCATAGGACAAAGATGCCAACTCCCAAATCTTAAATGCTGAGATTTCTGGCCCATTGTAAGACTTACAGTTTCCTTCTCCAGGAAACTGAGCAAGAATGGTGGTGGGGCATTGATGTAGAATGGCAGCAACTGTACTGGGATCCAGTAGTCAGAAAATAGCCTCATCTTGCTCATTTCAGCTTGGTTCCTATACGTTTGCTGTGTCTTTTCCTTCTAACAACATCTCTGTCTGTCATGGGAATTTTCCTTCAGTCTCTGAATGCTGTGAAACTATATGTGAGTCCCTGTATTGTTGAGGATTCATCCAGCTTCCCAACAGATCAGAGTGGGGACTGGTGATCATGGAGTTGAGAAGACTGTAGTGGTGCTATTGGGAAATTAAATGTTGGCAGTCTCTGCTTCTTCTCACAAATGGAGAATCATCAACATCCCCAGCAAGATGGGCCTGTGGGATAGTTGTAAGTATTTATGGGACGTACTGGGACTACAGCTACCAGAAGTCACAGCCAGGCTGCAGTCCCAAGACATCTGAAGAGTTCTAGCTTGAAAAATGGTTTTGTAACCATTTTTATAAACCTGGTTTGTACATATGGATGTGTATGACTGCTGGTGTTGCTTCTTCTAGGTGGAGTCAAGTGGTAGGAAGCAGAGATCGTATGCCCAGGCTAGAGCTGAAATTAATGCTGAATAGAGAAATTATTTGGCAACTTTTCCTGCCGGTTCTCATTCAGTTGGGTGAAAGAGAACTTGCTTTAGACCTTCTTTCAATGCCAAAGAGAATTTAGGAGAAATTTTCTGTGGTGGAATTTGCTATGTTGCAATTAAGGGCAAGAATACCAAAGGGATATATTTGCCCAGTGAAATATAGAGCACTCATCTCCCTAGGTGTCCGCAGTCTCCAGATCAGGGATTCTCAACCAGGGTTCCCTGGAACCCTGTGGTTCTGCCAGAGTCACTAGGGGTTCGTTGGGAGATTATGATTTATTTAAAAATTATTTCAAATTTGGGCAACTTCACATTAGAGAGGAAAGTTTCATTCTTTATTTTTAGTTTAAGAACACTGTTAATGCCTGTAATACAGGCCTACCCTTGAAATGAATATAGTAATTTTGTAACTTTTGGCTTATATTTGAGCCTGAATGTGCAGGGGATCCCCAAGGCCTAAAAATATTTCAAGGGTTCCTCCAGGGTCAAAAAGTTGAGAAAGCTGCTCCAGAGCTCCCATTCATTGCCAAGGGAAGATTGGAGGAAGGGGGAAGGAAGAGGAACAGCACTACTATCACTGCTAGAAGGGAGTCCTGTCCTTGAGAAATTAGTGGATGATTTTGCTTTCCCTTGGAAAAATTGTTCACCCAATTCATTTATATCAAATCTACGTCCAATATTAATTGAAATCTCATCTCCCTCTTTACCACACTTCTCCATTCTGGTTTCAACCAATCCTTTTTCAAGCTCATCACTGCATTTGTAAGAGTTATTCAACCAGTATCATCAGCTGACATGGACAACAGAAGCAAAACGAAGCTTCTGCCCCAAACGATTTACAGCTGACGTTTAGATTAGGGAGAAATAAAATCAGAATGGTAGGAAAGAGAGAGGGACAAGATTGTGAAAGGAATAAACATGAGATAATAAAATTATGGCTGTTGTGTCAACTGACCTGTTATAAAGGTTTAGGTGCACCAAGACAATGCATCTGCACTGCACATCAGGTTGAGGCAAACTGAATTTAAAAATGTGCTGGAATGCATCTTTTGCTTCTCATCTTCTGGAACTAAGCCTAGATGATTAAGGTGTGGAGGACCAATGTATTCAGCAGTTGGCAGCATCAGATGGGAGGTCTGTGAATATATTACATCTTGCATGATTGTTCTGCACAGAGGCTTCTAGGTACATGAGTAATGTCATGCTGTGGTTCTGCATAGTAGTTGAAGAACCCAGAATGAGCCAGTTTGCCTGTAAAGCTAAATTCTAATGGGTGGGATCACATTAGAAAAAAATGTTATGGCTTGGTGTTGGGTGTGAGTCAAGCTGTGTGTGGGAACTGTTTCAATAGGAGAGAATATCTGTAGCTCAGGGTTGAACTGTGGAGTCCTTGGTGCTCTCTGAGCTTGGTTGTTCCTTGCAGACATTTCATTACTCGGCTAGGTAACGTCAGTCCATGTGTGTGTGTGGTTTGCTGCCTGTTTATATGCAGTAGGCTGTCCTGCCAGGGTTGGTGGGGGTGTGGTTTTCTCCTTGGTTTTTTTTCTCACAAGGTAGTGGCACTCAAGAAATCCAGAGAACTGCTGATTTTTCTGGGACCTTGGAAATGAAAGATAGGAAATATAGCATTTGTCTTCTAGTTGGCCAAGTCTGGATGGTCCTGGAGAAGCAGAGACCTTTCCTCATTCTGCTTTCATTATATTTCTGTGCAGATTTTCCTTCTCTTTTTCTCCTAGAACAATTGCTTCTCTCTCTCTCTCTCTGAGTTTTTACATAATTCCTATAATGTGGCCTGTAGGCTTGGAACGATTCTGAAACTACGTCAGTTGTAATCCTATGGTGGTTAGTCTGTGATAGAATGCTCCATTGTAGGGGATTAATATGGGTCTTGGTGCTGTTCGTTTCTGAGCCGTTCTTCCCAAAGTAGAATTTCTGTGTGCCTTGAAATCTTCCTCCCTGCTTCATTGCTGATCTGGTTACAGTTGGTTTCACCGGGTTTGTGTTTAATGCTACCATTTTCTAGTTTCCTTCCACCAGGGTTACATCAGATTGTAAGAATTTTGTTTTCTGTTTAATCCCCACCCCAGGACCATTAAGAAATCTGCCTAGAAGTAATTTAGAATAACACGGGTGTAGCTGAGGCAGTGTAAAGTTTTAAACAAATTGCAATGGCTATATTAGGGTTTGATGTTTTGGTTGGAATAGGAATTTGATGTGATGGAATGTCATGTTCTCTGTACTGCCAGAGGACAGAGAGGAATAATTAACATCTATCTCCATGGCAAGCTTTTCCCCAAATTTCCCAGCGGAGAAGGAGACTGACAAGCTGGAGGCTCAGCTGATGACATGGAAAAGGTTCAAGTCCAATTTGCAAGTTGGGGGCTGATTGTTTTGTTTTTGTGAGAAAGAGGGTACAAACTCTTGACTGCCATCAAGGAGATGGGAAGGCTGAGACCCACTGTCTTGATGTCTGGCTGATTTAATGGCCTGTCATTTGGTATTCCACAACATAAAGCTGACCTTTGCCTTGCTCTCATTTAAATGAGGAAGATGTGCAATATTGAAAGCTGTGACAGGGAGAATGAGGAAAGTTGAGGTTGAACAACTGGTTGTTGGTGACAGCAATTAGAGAATTGGGCAGGTCAGAGCCCAAGATATTTGGCTTGGGTGCAGAATAAGCAGACATTGTAACTTCATGGAGATGCACACCACATTGTGGTGCAAGGCGCCAGCTGAACTTCCTTATGTCGACAGACACAATTAAAAAGCTTTGGGAAACAAAAGCGTTTAGCTGCATCACTCAAGAGAATGGGAAATGGGTGCAAGGTGTGAAACCCATGCACCCTATTTTGACAGTGCTTCTGGGTTGGGTGCTTTAGAAAGCAATGGGGCAATACTTGTGAGAAAAGGTGAATTAAGTATTTATGGCCATGGATGCTGTGACTAGTTCATATTACTGCAAATTTGAAGAACCACTTGAAAGAAGCATAGCTGATTTTTTTAAAAAATAAAACCACGTAGTTGGAACAACTTGATTCGTAAGTGCTGACATTAAAACTATTGTTTACAACGTAAAGGGTAAATGGAAGGAGCTGTGGTCACACTACTGGGGAACAATAGTGACTTGCCTTTGCAAACTAGTTTGTGAATTTGTTGGTACCCAGAGGGTTTTCATTTTCAGTGAGCAAATCTTTTAAGCCTACCACCAGCCTCTTTTTGTTATTTTGCAGTATTTGGTCATTCGCAGGAATGCACCCCCTAAATTTCTTATTCAGCTGGATTAAGCAATGGTGATAATGGTGTTCTGCAGTTTTCTTCGGGCCAAAAAGAAATATGTGTGCTAAGCCTTTGATTTTACCTTCAAACCTCACAAAAATCTGCCTCTTTCTCAAGGGGGATGACTTCACCCCTGCATCCCTTGGCCCAAAACTGCACCTTTGCCATAAACAGCTGCCTGTCAATAAAGCAGGTGACAGCTAGGGGATTGTGCATATCATCATCCAGAACATTGGGAGGGGGGTTACTAGGTTGCCTGCTCTGTTTTAAAGATGCCAGATGCAAAACAGAACAAGGTTCATGGAGCTGGAATGATTGCATGGAGAGCTTGAACGATCAACTGTTGCTACAGAAATGCCCTTGCCCAAATGGCCGTTGAAAATCCCAAAGGTCCTCCTTTCATATTTTTGCATCTGGCTGTCTTACCTCTTTAGCTCATAGGTGCTGCAAAACTGAAAAACCTCAACATGATGCTGACAATGGGGATTGATAACTAATCCCTAGAAAAGTCATTTAGAACCACCAGTTCTTCAGAAAGAGGGGATGATGCGTGAATACAAAGCAAAACCAATTATACAGTAAAAGGCAAGATTGACAGATTTGTCAGAGGTTAGGAATTTAGTTTAGGCTGGATGTTGGCATCTCCATTTCAGATCTTTAACCCTGTAAATCCCGTGCTACAGCACAAGCCATGAGGAATAAGAGATTGTCTTTCCCATAGCCTAGCAAGCATGTAACATTCAGCTCTGGCAGGGTGTTGTCTAAATGGATCCAATATATAAGCAAGGATGATCATTTTTTTCTTCTAAGCAAATGTACCTATGTCCATACAACTCAAACATGGGCAAGAGTCCCTCCTCCACTTCCAGAGGACAGCTCCTGTCCTATCAGTAGCATCAAAGTAGCAATTAATTTTTTTTTTTTGTTCCTCTGAATCAGTGCTGATTCTTGGTGATTGCCTGGAGAAGTCCCTGCAGTTTTCTTAGCAAGATTTCAGTGGCTTGCCATTGCCTTCTTCCTAGAGCTGAGAGAAAGGGACTGGTCCAAGGTCACCCAGCTAGCTTTGTGCCTAAGGTGGACTAGAACTCATAGTCTCCCAGTTTCTAGCCTGGTGCCCTAACCACTACACCAACCTGGCTCTCTAGCAGTTAAATAGCTTTAGTTATTTTTTCAAAATGCACACATTCTTTAAAAAAAATCATTTTGATATATATTGACCGTTCCTTTCTATCAAATATTTAAGGCTTTCTCAAACAAATCAATGCATAGTAATGAAAAACAAGGGATCAGTAAACCCATGAATAATCCTACATGTTTAAGGCTGTAAAGCTGCATGTCCTTATGTTATAGTGAATCCAACTGATACTTTTTCCTGAATAATAACACAGGATGTTTTGATTATAAGATCCTTGGGCTAGAGACTTTCATAGTGGTTTCCTTGCAAAGTACCATGGATTTCAATGGCACTGTATTTTTTTTAATATTATGAATAATAAAGCTTAGCTCATTGCAAGAAACTTGGAGACACTTGCTAAACAGGATTTGTTTGCTGTCTCTGTAAAAGCTAGCAGGAAAGTGGCAAGCTTTCCTGTGGAGGGCTATTTTATCTTAATACCTGCTTTTTGTGATAAGCTTGCTACATTAAAGGTCTAATCTCTGCATCTAAGGATTAGATTCATAAAAAGACTGATTTGGTTGGCACTAGCAGCTCAATAATGATTGCATATAGCCATCAATTTATCATTGCCATCTACAGAAATAAGGGAAATGTGTTGTCAGTTATTTTCTTTCCAGGGCAGTAAAATTATTGGATTGTTCAGTTGCAGTGAATGGTTCTCCTTTCTTCTTCCATCTCTGATAAATCCCAGCTTCTATTTACACGCTTCTTTTCCTCTCTCTCTCCCTCTCCCCTTCTCTCTCCTTTATGGGGTAGCAGACTAAGGCAGAGAGGTTGAGTCATTAATGAAAGATACTTAGCCTTCCTTGGGACGAAGGGAGTTCACAGAGATGAGATGCTTTGTGGTCCATGCTCAGTAGAAGCCTTCTATGGAGTTCTTTCCCATTTTTTCAATTGCTCTTAAGAAAGGACAAGTCAGGAATGTGACATGTCTAAGTTCAAAACTCTTGAGTGCTTATTACTCTTCATTCCAAGGCTAGAACTGGGTTGTTACTCCATTATTCGCCTATGCAACCAAAAACTTCACCCAAGTCTCAATCATGTACCAAAAGAGGCCATTCAGGGGGAGGGAGAGAGAAGAAAGAAGTTGCCACAATTGCTGGTGGAACATGGCATTTGTTTATTATTATGTTTTATATCCCACTTTGTTCTTTAAGAGCTTGAAGAGTGAGCTGGTAGACTCTGCTAATGTTCCCTCTTCATTAGGCTGACCATATTTCCTTGAGACAAAAACGGGACATTGTGATGGCAAAAATGGGACAGGGTTAAACTTATGTAATATTTCATATTCATGAAAAAGTAAGACGATAAAAAGTTTCAAAGAGTTTTTAAGATCCATTTGCTGGTCCTTAAACAGATTACTGTATATATTAAAAGATTTTTGTTTTAATTAAAATGAAGTTGTATTACATGAACATATTGAGTTAATTATTCTTCAGTGACAGGACTGATACAAAAATTTAGGTAGACGTAGAGGGGGACTGTATTTCACCACGATCGTACCATGAATATTTCTCCAATGAAGTAATCTTACGCAGCAAATTTCGGTCTTTCCATACCTTATCATAAAACTTCTCACACTCCATGACACAATTTTGTTTTACAACTAACATAGCCCTCATTGTCTCAACACTTAATCTAGATTTCTCCTTTGGCCACATACTGTTCATAACTTAACCATAGTTAATTGGGGAAGCCACAGTGGCTGGATGCATACTTTCTAAGCCATGCCTATCCTAGCTCAGCAGTTTTGGTTTATGCAACATGTGCTAATCTCAAATTAAACAAGCCATATTATGGCATAGTATAAGATCTGAAACTAGCTATTGATTTGCATGTTTATAAACTATCTCAATTAACTTACATCAAGCATTGTCTCTTTTTCAGAATTAGCTCCATTTTAGATCAGTGCCTTCTATTAATAAGTTTGCCTTAATTAATTTCATAGGCTCACCAATGATTGATTAATGTTGTCATTTCACACCCATGTAATAACATGGTCTGAGGTTAACAGTTGAGCCAATGCGATTCTAAAATAAGGGAAATGGAATCCTTCCAGTTTTAAAAAGGTTTTTTTAGATTCTCTGTTGGCTGGAGTCTACATTTGCAATTATAAAGATAGTATATGGCATTCTGTTGTTCTCTCAGGCATATATGATCAAGCTATCTTTGAACAACAATCATGAATTCAGTAAAGGTGTGGAGGGTGGAGAAGAGTAAGGTCATAATGGCTCCTTTCTGGATCTTCATGGTTTAGCTGAAGGGATCTAAAGAGGTCCACAGCTAAACAATACATGAACATGGGGTAGGTAGTTGTCATATTTGGAATTTTGGGGTTATGTAATGGGTGCCAGAGAGTGGACCTTTGCATTCACAAAACAGCCACCAGGGGGTGTATGGTTTATAACAAAACACCCATTTATCAGAAGGCCAATTTTGTGAGTAGACTTTGATTTTGTGTCCTCTGCAACCATCTGTTCTGACTTCATGTGGCAGTGAATGGCTAAAAGAGCAATAGATTGCTTAAAGCTCAAAGAGGTTTGCATCCTCCTGTGGAAATGCAGCTGGATACATCAAATTCTCAGCAGTTTGCAGCCCATTTTGAAGAATGAAAAAAAATACAAGGTTGCCACTGGACTAACAGCAACGGCTTGCTAATTCCTAGATGGAAAAGCTAGCTGGGAAGCGAGCCCTAATGGCTGCCTTTATGAGTCAATAACTTGCAAGGGCCTCCTGAGAATGTCCTCGTAAGCGAGATAGAAAATGGACAGTTTCCAGCAGTACAAAGCTGCTTCATAGAGCCACGCGAGGGTAACTGGATATTTATTTATTTATCATATTTGTATGCTGCCCATCTCACAGAAATGTGACTCTGGGCGGTGTACAATAAAACCGTAAAAATCCGTAATTACAAAAGCACTCTAAAATTAAAACATGAATATTGTTATTATGAAAAAAAAATAAACGGCTAGGGAGAGCATTAGATGTTACATGCAATAATACACAATAATAACAATATTGTTATAAAAAAAAACTAAAGGGCTAGGGAGAGCATTAGACGTTACACACAATGTAGCCGCCTCATTAAATCCCCATTTCCGTGGGGATACGTTCCTGACTTAAAAAGCCAGGAGTTCGTGCAGGCTCTTCCAAAGTCTGTAAAAATATGTTCTCAATATACTCCAGCATTTTTCCTCAGTGCAAATATGAAACAAAAATCCATAGGAATCAAGCAATGCTTGATGCTGAGCTGCCAAAGGACACATAGAGAGGAAGCATGATTTTGTAAGCAGTAAGATATACTACCAAGTATACTATTCTTGGGATGGCAAGGTTTGTTTCCCAGAATCCCCCTGGAACCCACCCAGTACACTTGTACCAAATGCACCAAGGCATTCTGCATACAAGAACCACAGAATGCTGTGAGATTCTGTTGAGAATTTTTTCTCCGGCTGTCACTCAATAGGGAATAACAGCCAGTAGCACTGGGAGATGAGGGAGGATGGTTGGTAAAATAATATGCAGGAGAGAAAGTGTGCGCGTGTTTGCGCACATGCAAGTTATGAAAATAACATGGGCATGAAAGACTGACCTTTGGGGAAAAGACACTTGCAATGAAGACAAAGGAGAGAAGCTACAGATCTGGGTAGATCTAAAACTTCTGCATCTCTCCTTGCTCTTCAGATGCTTCGGCTCTGTGACACTCTCCCCCTTCTGATTGGCCACTGATCATAAATGATGGATATTAATGGCCTGTATTCTTTGCAGCAGCTCCCTGTTTATTGCCCTTTCCCACCCTTCACGAGACAACCATCTGCCTTCTGTCAGTGAGTTGCCCTCAGAAAGTCTGAGCCAATGCTAATTAGCAGAACTCCTGAGAACAGAGTACCAAGCAAGCATCTCTGAATTCCCTGAAATGAAGAAAATTGATTGCTAGGTTGTCATCCTTCCCTCTATCTGGCTCTCACTTTTAACCACTTGTCCTTTTTAATTAATGGGAAAAATATTTTAATTGGGTTGTTTTCCAGGGGAAGATTGCCATGCTACTTCCTTGTGTGTTAACGCCTTCTGTGCTTGAACATTGGTTGCAAAAATCTAAGAGGAGGTTGAAAAAAGAGCATTATTCAGGAGCTGTTACAATTCAGATGCAGGGTGCATAGAAGCACTAGGACTCCCTCAGGACCATCAAAATTTAGTTAGAATTTTAATTTGAAAGAAGGAGATCATTATTAAATACATGCCTGGACTGTAATCATATTCACTATATTTAATTCTAACTAAATATTAGTGTAAATGAATGGAATCAGACTCAGATTTTGTTCTGACATTTTTTTTTAGTGACTTCAAGTCAATTTGTGACTCCTGGACTAGTCCCTGCAGTTTTCTTGGCAGGTTTTTCAGAAGTGGTTTGCCATTGCCTCCTTCCTAGGGCTGAGAGAGTGACTGGCCCAAAATCACCCAGCTGGCTTCATGCCTAAGACAGGACTAGAACTTTCAGTCTCCCAGTTTCTAGCCTGGTGCCTTCACCAGTACACCAGACTGGCTCTCTTGTCCTGACACTATATCCTAGTTTTTGAGTACAGTCCCTGGCCTGCTGTTCAGATGCCATGAGGCCCTTAATCCAGAAACAAAGTGCATTCCTCCTTGAAAACAGACATGAGTAAATTTCTGGATAATTACATATGACATCGCTCCTGAAAAAAGTTCACTCAAGTTAGAACTTGAATGAAAAAATATCACCAAATGCTAGGGCTGTAGATTAGACAGGAAAGTCAAAAAGCATCTTGGAACAAAGTATTGACAAACCATGTCCATATTTATGAAATTTTAATGTTTATGATTATAGTTGATTTTATTGTAAACTGCCCAGAGTCCCTCTTTTGGGGGAGACGGGCGGTAATTAAATTTGAATAATAAATAAATAAATAAATAAAATATTATTGCCCTGAGACTTACATAGATATGTCCATGTAAGTCTCAGGGAAATAATATGGAGTCAAACCAGTGAAGTCTTTACCTGTTTTGATACAGTACTGTTCTTCTTTCTGAAGAAGCCCAGACTGGTTTTTAGTGTTGTCTTTTGAAGCAATCTTAATTAACCAACAAAGATTCATTTTCAAAAAGAGAAGCTATATAACACCCAGAGTAAAAGATCATCTGATCCTGGTTGTTTATTAGCTCACCAAGGCCTTGGTTGAACAGGCATGTCTTCAGTTGTCTAAAAGAGGAGAGTCAGATGAACTTTTCTAATTGATTGTGGAGTCTATTTTACCAATTTCTTAAAGTTGCAAGGTCATGCTACCAAAACTAGATATACAAAATTGATGCCAGATCTCAAAACTGAATATCTTGAACTGTGTTACAGGCTGTACCTGGTGAATCCCACATGTGTGTGATTTGCTTATATAATTACGAACTTACATATGACTTACAACAGATTAGGTTACCAAGTTAATTTTAAAAAGGCACTGGTTTTTTTTGTAGTTTCTATCATTATAAACATCACACCATCTCCTGGAAACCCCTCTCTCTTTTAAAGCATAGATACTTGTACTCTGCAGCAACATTTGGGCACAATTTTGGAGTAGAAATCCATGCTCATGCTTGGAAGAAGAACAGGAGAGATTTTTTAATATGCTAGAGATGGTTTATCTCAATTTGCAATAAAGTAAGGCAATTGTTTATCTAAAAAGAGAAAAAAAAATCAGGTAACTGCACTGTGGTTGATATATTTCTTCAGCTTGCGATGTGAAGTGGAGAAGGGTTGGTCCATCATAGTGGAATTCATAATCTGTAAAACCCCCAGGAGTGTCATGCTGTATGCTTTTATCTGAGAGGTCAATGGAATCTTCAGGGAAGATTTAAAAAAAACACACACATTACTTATCCTGTTGCATTGGTTGTCTTAGCAGCTTCTTGGATCTGGTGATCGCTTGGCAGTATTTCTTTGCTGGAAAAGGTTGATGCCATTTCTAATGAGCAGAACTTTTTCCTTCTGATGAGATTTTTAACTGGCTCACTGTGCCTTAGTCTGGTATTGATTGTAAAGCCAGAGAACTTGCCCAGCAAAATAATCCATGCTGTCAAAATGAGCGATCAATGCAATCTTGTGAGGGTACTGAAGGAAAGCGAGATACCTGGCTTCTTAAACACAGAGACCTTCTGAAAAGGACACATGCTTTCCTCCAAAATTAAAGACAGGTGTGCAAAGGAAAAAGGAAGATGAGGGGTGCTGTTAAGTCCTCATGTCAGATCTCAGCAAGACTCTGAAGAAAGCTGAGGGCATGAGCCACAGGTCATCTCCCTTCTGGGGAACCATTTTATACCATCTCAGTCCAGGAATGTAGCACCCAGCCTTACCCATTATGGGCTGACAAGGACTTCTAGGGAGATCTTTTCATTGTTTCTGCAGCCCCTACATCAGAAAGGACCCTGAGGCTTCAGAAAGGCCATGTGCTTTTGAATTTTAAGTCTACCAGCAAACCAAATGGCTTTCAGCCCTTAGATGGCTGCAGACTTTAATGTAGAAAGTTAACCTTGTTTATTAACATCTTCACACAGCTCTCCTGTTTCCTGATATATCTTGTGCAACGATAGCCTAGAGCAGTGTTTCTCAACGTCAGCAACTTTAAGAGGTGTGGACATCGACTCCCAGAATTCCCCAGCCAACATGCTGGCTGGGGAATTCTGGGAGTTGAATCCCACACTTCTTAAAGTTGTTGAGGTTGAGAAACACTAGCCTGGACCAGATTATGCAATTATCCAAGTGGTGCTGAATTTCAGATCTGATCACCCCTCACCTTTTACCATAGTTCCCAGGGACACTAGTCTTTTTAGTTCATTAACATGCAAAGGTCCATTGGCTACCCAACCCTGGCCTTATTCCTTGTCCATGAATCATTCACTCTCTTAAGTACTAATGAAGGTTGATGAAGACAAGAACCCTGAGACCATTCCAGGACCATTCTCAAAACACTGGTGTCTTCCCCATCCAAGGCTGGAGAAGGGAAGAAGGCTGTTACCATGTAAAAATGAGAGAAAGATGTTTATTTATTTTATTTATTATTGAAATTTTGTTACTGCCCATCTCCCCCAAAAGAGGAGTTACTTTGTTACTTTTAAACTCTGGTTTAAATATTTGATTCGTTTAAATATGGCTTGACTCCTAGGTCCTGCAGTAGCTAATCATCTTTGCTATTAACTTCAGAAACTTTAATAAAAGCAACCTATCTGCCTTATTGAGCCCACCTCGATGTAAACACTCCCCCGCAACAAGCAATTATGGTTTCTTGTTCCAGAATTGAACTGTGTGCCTGTCCACACAACTTATATTTCCAGATGAATGTGACTTGGCTGTGAGCCTCATGATGATCTCTCTGTATTCCTATGGTGCTCACCCAAGAGATGATGCCATCTGTGACGCAGTCCTTGCTAAACAAGAAAGGTGTTTCCTGGAATATCAAAAAGTGACTTGGATTTTTAAAATTATTTTTATTTTTTGCTGTAGCAACTGCTTTGCGTTTGTCAAAAACAGCCACCTTCTTCAATTTAAGCATGATTATGAATTCACACTGGTGTGGAGGCTGCTGTGGGCATTCTCAACATTTTAATCTCCTGATCCACAGACTCACATTCTGGCAACCTATTTGTAGCAGTACAAAAAAGATCTTATGGTTTGGTACAATCAATTGTTGGACTGAATGCACAGTTAGTTTATTTTTGCCTTCTCATCTCCTCCAGCCTGAGATTGAGCAAGAGGATGAATGTGCCACTTTTGTTTTATTTCACATGAAATTGTATCTTTCTCCTCACTGTATTTCTGAAACTGTTCTGAATTTTGATAAGTTCTTAGGGAAAAAAACTGTACTGAATCTGGGATGGCCAGCTTCAGTAGATACAGCTATTCCTTGCAAGGAAAGGACCATATTGTATCAGTTGGTCCTATAGATGCTAAAAAGGGAAAGCTTTTTTGAAAAAAAAAGTTGGAAAATTGGATTTGGCATCACAATAAATGATCAGAAATTTAACCTTGATTTAACACTTGGCTGTCTCTGGGCAGACACACTACTTGGTTAGTTTGTTTTTTTCCCCATATTCAGATTTTATTTTAAACCACCAAGTTCTTTCCTCAATTTCTTTTAAATGCAGACGGTTATTTACTACTGTCTGATGTGCAATAATATGCCAGTGTTACCATGTAATATCTCCTGCCAACCTAGCAGTTAGAAAACATGCAAATGTGAGTAGATTAATAGGTACCACTTCAGCGGGCAGGTAACGGCGTTCCGTGTAGTCATGCTGGCCACATGACCACGGAAGTGTCTACGGACAAACGCCGGCTCTTCGGCTTTGAAACGGAGATGAGCACCGCCCCTTAGAGTCGGACACAACTGGACTTAATGTCAAGGGAAACCTTTACCTTTACCATGTAATAACATTTAGCTTTTGGGAAACGAGAACATCAGATGAGCTTGGCTGGACCAGTTCAAGGATTCCTTCATTCCCATATCCTGCTTCTCATTACGGCACTTGAAAAAAGCCCAGAAGTGAGACCTACTAGCAGATTGTTCGTTCATTCGTTCATTCATTCATTCATTCATTCAGCTGCCTTTCTACCTATTGATGGCACTCACAATTACTCACAAAAGAACACAAATGCCCAGCATGACCCAAGTATCAGCCACCATTGCTGTTTCTCTTCCACAACAGTCTTGTAAAGAGTTACTGTCCTGCCTCTGGAGATTTCACAGCACGGTTATGATTAGATGTCTGTCACCAAGACTTCACTTGGTTTGTGGCTATGAGCTTCATATTTTGTCACTAAGAGTTTCCTTTTATCTGTTTGAAATCTTCTACTCCCCCATTTCTTTCCAGGTTTGAGTATTACGAAAATGAGAGGAAATTCCTTCCACCCACTTTGTCTATATGATGGATCATTGTTTAGAAACTAACATGGCTGTCTTTCCTCCTCTGCACTCATTTTTAAACTGAAACCCTTCAAATTCTTTACCTTTAGTAATAATATCTACCAGTTGACATGATGCATTAGATATTTGACACAGATTAGGTTGTTGTGTTGTATCGCACTGTTGAAATTTCATAGTTGCTCATTGGGATCGTCAATAAATAGGACTTTTTCATGCCATATCCAACCATGCATAACATTGTAACCCAACCACACAGTATTCTGCAGACACCAAGCATTCTCTCTCCCCCGTTAAAAAAAAATCTGCAAATCTCATGGTTCCCCCAGCATGCTTTGGATTTCCTCATATATATGGGTGGTGCTGTTTTCACAATATAGGTAGTCCTCGCTTAACGACCACAATTGGGACTGGAATTTTGGTTGTTAAGCAAAGTGGTCATTAAGCGAATCTGACACGATTTTACAACCTTTTCTTGCAATGATCTTGAAGCAAATCACAGCAGGCATTAAGAGAACCACATAGTCATTAAGTGAATCATGTGGTTCCCCATTAATTTTGCTTGCCAGAAGCTGGTCGTGAAGGTAAAAAATGGCAATCATGTGATTGCGGGGATGCTGCATCAGCTGTAAGTGGGAGGACCAGTCACAAGTCAGTTTTTTCAGTACCATAGTAAGTCTGAACCATCACTAAACAAATGGTTGTTAAGTGAGGACTACCTGTATAAGCATTGGCACATCAGAAAATTAGTATATAAGATGCTTATTAAAATGAACTGAGTCCAAGGATTTCAAAAAGTCCAAAATATCTGCAGTATATTCTTTTAGAAAGATGGAGTAAAATGTGTTGCATGAGCAATGAAACATTTTTTGAAATGTTAGGCTCCTCCTCCAAGTAAACCCCCTGCTCAGTATTCTGTTTTTAATTTAAGAAAGCATACTGTTTTTCAAACTGAATTTCAGGGATTGATCCTTGTTCTGTTTTTCTGGATTTTCACTTCAACAAGGAAGCAGCTTCATCAGAAAAGAACTGAAATTATTTGCACAAATACATGGACTTCTCTTAAAATTCTAAGCAGGCACTGAAATTGAGGGGCATGGGTATGTGGAGTCTTATCGGAAAGACAATGAACATGGCTGCTTAATTGGCTTATTCTCTAGTGCTGCAGTTGCACAAATGAATGAAGAAATGGTGAGGATGGTGAACACTTTGCAGTACCCAGAGAAAACTGGGGATGAAAAAAATTTCTACCTATTTTGGGAAAGGACACTATCTCATTAGCAGCCATTAACTGACACTATTTTCAGATAAAGGAAGTCATACAGAAGGAGGGAATGGGGTGGTGACTTGCTTTTAAGGGACTGTAAGGTGGTGATTCTTGGCTTCACTAAGCCACTTTAACTTGAAGCTTCTCTGAGCAATTCTGTTAGCTAGAAGAGGCTTCTGAGCATGCAATGTGCAGAAATCTCTTCTTTTACTTCTAGTAGTTGCCTGGAAGAGTTGGAAGAAGTCTCCATCCATGTCCTTCTGTTCATGGGCATGAAGCAACATGGCTGCTTTGCATAAGTTTATCTTGAAGACCCCTTCTGTATTTCTAAGCTTAAATTGACTTATATCCCATCTTTTCCCAAGAGTTCTAGAGGGCCTCTGTAGGGTTCTCCCTTTGCTTTATCTCTGCAATAGTTATCTTGTGAAGCAGATTGGGCTAAATGATCCACGGATGAGGGTGGACTTGACCCTGGGTCTCCCTGGTCCTGTTTCAACACTTTAACCACTCTACCACACTTACTTTCAGTCCTATGCATTGAGCTGAAATCCAGCTGGCTTGGCATGTCTCACCATTTCCATCAGCAGCTGAGGAACCTGGGAAGAGTCTTCAAGAATTACAAGGAGAGAACCAGCTGCTTTAATCATCCACAGCTTTAAAGCACCCATTTTGCTCATTTCAGCCCACTAAATGCAAGCGGCATCCCTCCAAAGGGTCAGACGTGACTCAGTGCTTGCCCAGGGGACCTTTCACTTTCACAAATGCAACACAAGGGCCAAACATTTTGACCCCGCTCACTTGGGGAAGGGCTTTGGGGTTTCAAAAGGGAGGCTGATGAACTGCATGTGGCTGCTGGCTTGTATTTGATGAACTCCTGGCCTAAAGGCAGACCTTTGATGGAATCCAACAGGGCGCTTTCGACATCTGATGTGAGACGAGAGGGGTATATAGATTTGCCGCATTTTGCTTATGACTCAACACTTTTGAGCCAAACAGGGCTTTTGACATTTTCTCTCTCCAGTTTTCTATAAAAGGCACCCCATCCTTCCTCAAGCTGCAATAAAAACACTTCCTCCCCCTCCACCTGTGCCATTGTCCCCAAATCTTGGTGCCTATTAATAATCTATTTTCCATTCTGTCCCCTTGGCTGTTTTCCTTTGTGAACCCACCTGCTTTGATCAAGCCAGGAGAGGTTTCCCTTTGAATACACAGCAAATATCCCATAGTGGCAAATATCTTGAATTCAGAACAGCGGCTAGAATTTGGGCTGGGGGATTGAAAAACCAAGATGGGGGAAAAACAAATGAAGTAAATTGTTTTTAAGAGGCAGCAATACAAGTGACAAATCATTAAGGGTGATAATTAGTTACTGAATTAGACTCCCTGTAGATGAACATGAATACGCACAGAATTAGATTATTTTCATCTGTTAGCTGATGCTGTTTTCCAAATGACTTTTCAAAGGCAAATGTGTGGGATTTTTCCTCTGGGGAAGCAGGGTAGTATTCTTGGGTCCCTAACCCATTTTAATTTAACTTGGCAGACTCACATGCATCAAGAATCCTACCCGAAAGTTTTCATGTCCACTAGATGCATGCGGATCTTTTTTTCCCTTCCTGCTGGGTGCTGATCAGAGAGAAGTGGCCAGGGCTTGAAAAAGAACGCCTGCGGTGCTGTGGTTTTCAAAGATGCATTATGGCACAGTCCAGCAGCACTGATTGGACTTCATTTTCCTCCAACTCAAAAAATGACATCTAAAAATTGTCTGTATTTTGTATCTCTCTTATTCAGTGCTAGTCTATGGTCATATGAGGAAAAAAAATTTTGGGGGGAAAGTTGTACTAAAGTGCTGTTCTGAAGATCCCCAGATCCCTTGTCAGAAGGGGTTTTCTTTTTCTTTTTCAGTTTCTTTTTCTTTTCAGCCAGGCAGCTCTGTTACTGTGTGGCCTCCTGGCTATCACAGTTTTTCAGATGGCTTCCCCTGGCTCCAGCTGAAGAGCAGGAAGCTGCCAGAGAAGTAATGATTCAATGAAAAATTGGATCTATATGCCTCCCAGCCATCTAGTGTGTAAGTTACACTCAAGAACCATGCTTGCATGCACGACCCCCCAAAGCACTTGTATTTTTAATGAGAAGAACCAAAAGCAATTTTGTCTGAGTGAAATTGAAATGGCAACACAGCAGTTGGGGCCAGCTCTGCTGTCGGACAGAATGGGCAGTTAATCTTAGGTATATTGAAAAAACACCCGAAATTCCATTTCTTATCTATTTACTTCCAAGGCAGAGGAGGCACCTGATTTAGGGGTGATGTGAAAAGGTAATAAATAATTTATTCTTGCCATTGGTGTCTTTTCCAGTGAGGGGGAAAGGCACGTGGGAGATTTTCTCCTTCAAGAGGCAGAATATGTGCTATTATGACCTAGGTCAGTGTTTCTTAAGCTCAGCAACTTTAAGAAGTGTGGACTTCAACCCCCAGAATTCCCCTGCCCAGCGTGCTGGCTAGGGAATTCTGGGAGTTGAAGTCCACACCTCTTAAAAGTGCTGAGGTTGAGAAACATTGACCTAGAGAAATCAAGGATGCTATTTGCAACCCACAGGCAAGAAATTTGATGTAAATAGTGCTTGTGTATTGCTTGTGTATTTTTTGGGTAAATGAAATATACCCCAAACTGCTAATTAAGTAAATAAACAAAATAACCCTCAGTGCAACAATGTTCCAGTTGAAATCTTCTCCAGTGGGAGTATGGGATGGAAAAAGTCAACATAGCAATTATGTGCCCCCAGTAATTTGAAGGAAACTAGTACTGACATAAGGTTAATGAAAGAAAGAAGTATGTGTGAAGTTCCCTCCTCCCAGCTTGATCCTTTTTTTGTGCAACTAGTCCTCTCCAGTGTTGGAAAGCAGGATTGCCTGACCTGTACAAATGCATGGCTCCTTGAGAGATTCATCTGTGGCTCTAGGCAAGGATCAATATTGGTATGTGTGAATAGAGCTAATCCTCATGATCATTTTTCTAGTGTTACCAATAAGGTTCCTGATGCTAAAATCCATAATTAAGGTGCAAATCACTGTGACCAACTTCAGAATGTTTATTTATTATTCACATTTCTATTACTGCCCATCTCCCCCCAAAAGGGGGACTCTGGGCAGTTTACAATAAAATTCTCCTTAAAACCTCAACATCATAAAATCACCGAGTCAATGTTCAGGTTTAAATTCAGGAAGCTCTCAGGCTTCAAATGAAACTTGCTGCTGACATTGTATGTTTAGAAGATAAATAGGAGGAGAAAATGTAACAGCTGTACTGAGCTACACATAGCAGACTTACCGGGGACAGAGCGATACGGTGCAAATGCACTTTGAATAAAAGTGTATTTCTTCTGGCTGTCATATTCATTCATTCATTCACTCACTCACTCATTCATTCATTCATTCATTTATTTGAAGATTTTTTTTACAAAGTTAAAAGCTACAGAAAAATAAAAGAGAAAAGAATATAAGAAAAATAGAAAAGATAGAAAAATAAAAGAGAAAGTAAAGAAAGGGAAAATATTTAAAGAAGTGACTTCTTGATCCTCTTTGCAGCAGTTACAGACATAGTTAACACTATTTCCACCCTCCTAAATTACATAACGTAATTTCCTTCTTCCCATATACATCCCTTTATAACCAGTAAATCCAGAGATCACCAGTTCATTTTTCTCCCTTTTCAGCATGAAATCCCTAAAGCGTGTGCTCATTTTCCTAGTGATTGTGGAAACAAGTCCTTGAAAAGTTTCTAGATGGAAGTAGTCCCCCCCCCACAGCTGAGAGTGGGCAGAATTTATAATGTTTTGGGTACTTAATACTGCAGCCCTTCAACATTTGCGCATTTTGTTAATTATAAGCTAGTTAATATGAAGGTACTGTGGTGACTTTAACGTGCCTGCTCACAAGTAAGCCTCAGCTGAGTTCAGAGGGGCAGTGAAAGGGGATGTATATGGGAAGAAGAAGGATATTTGCATCTGGTCCAGAATTTCCACTCCTTACCTTCCTCTGGGGCTTACAAAGCAAATGAAAAGTTCTCATTTGTGTACGTGGATTGCCATACGTTGGGATGCGGGAGGTTTGTTAGCGAAAGGGAAGGAAATAAGAGATGGAGAGGAGAGAATGAGAGAGAAAGGGAAGGGAGAAAGCAAATGAATGGGCGACTGCCTTCTCCAGCTCCATTTTGGAATTTTGCTCGCCACTGGTGACTTCAGGCCTTGAATTTGCAGGTGGCTTTCAAGAGAGCACTTTCCCCTTCTGTAATTTGGATTTTCAGGCTTGGTCTCAAATCCTCTTTCCTTAAGAGGAATCCTCTGAAGATTTTATCAAGGCCACATTTAAGAACAGCTCTGGCTGTTCAGAAGGCGGGTGCATTCAGTCATTCCTTGTTTTGCAGAATGGCTCTCCAGGTGCTTCTGGAAAATTTACAACAGAGATTGATGGCAATAACTTCTGTTTGCTGCTGCTGCTTCCCAGAAACTGGCATTCAATGGCATATTGTCTCTGAACACAGAGACTCCATTAAGAATCCTGATTAGTAGTTATTGATAGACGTAGGCTTTTGCCCGTTGACATATCTTGTGGTTAGAAAGAGACACAACCGTGCCTTCCTTCTCTGGTCCTCAAGATACTGGGGAATTTAGTGGAGAGTTGAAAACCACTGTAACAGCTGGTTGGTTCATCCCTGTCCTGATCAAATGCTGGGAATTTTCTATTGTTCTACTGGCAGGATTCAGAGGCTCTGGATAGTCTGGCCCCAGCCCTGGTCTACTCATGAAGACATGTCTGGCTTCCTTTGGAAACAAGAAACAAAACTCTTCATATTTGGTGGTGGTGTGTGTGTTTTGATTCTTTCAAGTCAACAGTGACTCTTAACAACCACACAGACAAGTCCATGCAGTTTTCTTGGTAACATTTTTCAGAAATGGCTTGCCATTGCCTTCTTCCTATGGCCGAGAGAGAGGGACCGGCCAGAAGCCACCCAGCTGGCTTCGTACCCAAGACAGGATTGAACATGTGTTCTCCTGGTTTCTAGTCCAGTGCCTTTGACCAGTACACCAAAATGGCTCTCTCATATTTGTTAATAGCCTGAAAATCTCCAACAGGAAGCTGTGCCTGCCCCCAAGTTCCATAGTCCCCCACCCTGTGAAAATGTATCCTCAGCTGCCTTTGTACTTGTTTCAGGCTTTGACTGTGAAGCAAAGGAAGGGATTAAACAGGCATTTTCTGTGGCTTCAGTAGCTACACATTGAATTGGCAAATATTTTAAAAATTCGTGTAAGATCCTTCCTACTCGGCTGCCTTGTAAATGCCTATCCTTGGCCATCTGGCCAATTTTGTTCCTGGAAAACTGCCATGTGAAGGTTGTTGTCTCATGGTCAGAGCTAAATGTGTTGTAGTGAACATCTGAACATATTTTAGTGCCAAAAATAGGAGACCATGGCAGACTTCTTCTTTTTGATGATGTAAACAACATTGCCTGCTCTCAATTTCTTTCCTCATGAAAAAGGCATGTATTAAATTGTGTTCTGGAGACATTTATCGCTTATGGCAAGGCATGACTAGTGGGTAAAATGCAAGGTATAATAAAGTACCTTCTAAAGTGCATTGCATGAGAGGATGAGTATTGTAAACACAAAAAAAGGACTGCCAGAATAAGTGACAATTATGTAACTAGAGCAATGTTTTAATAAGTGCACTGAAGGTTGTTAGTTCTGCTGGTAATGACTAAGGTAACGTTTCTAAAAATGCCTTTTTGGCTGGACTTTTGGGATCTTAGCATTATTAATACAGGTTAATGTATTCAATTTCTATCCTGCCCTTTCTCCTTAAAGCTTATGACACATCTCCCCTCTGCACCCCACTATTCCTTTCACCACCATCATCACCACCACCAGGAGGAGATATGATTCACTCATTGGATGCTCATCCAACTTCCGTTCCTCCTTGCAGTGAGCTTTCCAGGAACACAAATCAAGATAATGGCATATGCTTCCTCTGGCAAAAGGGTAGTGATGGTGATTATCATCATTATCATCATCATCATCATCATCATCAAACAGCAGAGCATGGACAGCTGGGGTATGCATGGACTAATGTAAGAATGTTAGGTTCCCTGTAGGACTGACAAGAAGGAACAATCTTAGGTGGCTCAGTTAATTAGTAAGTTTATTATAATATGGTCATAGACTAAACACACACCAGTTAAAAAACACCTTGCGCTGCATCCAGTTAAAAAAGGGAACAACCACAACCCTACTATTCATGGCCCAAGATACCCCTAGACAAAACAGGTCCCAAAATTTCTGATTGACGCAGTGATGTCACAAAATTTAGCTACACAGTTCTGAAGGCTTCCTGATCCTGAGTAGGTAGCTCTCAATGGCTACATGAGAGCAGCCTGAATAGGCGGCTCACCATTCTTCCCTCAAGGATTTGAAATTTGAACTTCCTCGTCCCCCTTTTGGAAAAGCGATGAGAAGGTGAGCCAGTCAGGAAGAGCCTGATCTGGTTTGAGGCAGCAGCTTCTTAAGAGGAGTTCCCTTAAAGGTTTCCATGGGGTGCCTGGGTCACGACAGGGACTACTGTGGACAAATGCGGAGGCAGCAGAGAGAGGATTGCAATGGTGGTGGTGTTCTGCATGCTTGAAGCTTTCCTATGCTTCAAGATTCCCCTTGTCTGTCTGAGACTTCAGCAAACCCAAGGGGTTGTCAGCTTACGTGCAAAAGATGCTCGAAGGATGAGTTGGGAGCTTTATCTGGAGCAGGATGAAGACGTACCTGACGGAATGCTGGCTGTTGCTTATGCCTGCATACCTGCTGGAAATGCAGGCACACGGTTGGGAACACTCTATAGGACGCACGTCTAGAATATGTTTAAATATTTCATATTTAATTTAGTTTAACATTACATAAAATACTGAATTTAGAATACCATATAGAATACATGTTGGAAATGCAGGCACACTGTTGGGAACACTCTATAGACATATTCTCTGATTCAATTGAAATTTGTGTCATTTTTGGTGATCATTATTATTTTATTTAAATTCATTATAGCCACCCAACTTCAATGGACTCTAGGTGGCATATAAAACAAAACAACCCCACCCACCCCCAGTAAAAACCAGATGAAACCAAAAACCTCACAGTCTGCACTAAAAGATCAAAAAATGACACAAAACAGCTCCCCCCCCAAAACAATACATTATTCTTATGCACAGAATAAGATGCAAGTTGCTGACGTCTTCTTTCTGTGGGAACCTTTTCCATCTGCTTTGCCTCTGCACTCCAACAATTTCCCCAATTCTTCTATTCTTAATTTGTTTTAAAGGTCAGAAATAACTTCAGATTTTTTTTTCCAAAATGTATTTTGGTTGCAGTCTAGCTCTGCATGATGGACGTGGAACTGCAGAGAGATACTGATTGTCCATGTCTCAGGACAAGTAACGGCTACTGTAGGTGAATGCATTTTCGAATAGCCTGAAATTTCTGTGTGTCTTAAGTGGTAATCAGGGCCTGCATGGCTTTTTGTATTATTAACCACCAATATGCTCCCACCCCTTGGCTAGATTCCAGTTTGAGTAGGAAAAGCCTGCTAAATTTCCATGTCTACGTGAGTGCAAATTGAAGTGGATGCAACCAGGGCTTAGAAGTAATTTGTGTAGCTTCTGGCTTAAAAAAAACACCCCCCACACATGTTTTAAACCACAAAGTTTACACAAAAGAAACTTGAACAGTTATTGATTTGCATCATGTTAGGGGCTATAAGCTTTGCACTAATGTGCATCCTTAGCTCAACAGATTTCTTTCTGTGCCTATTTTATCCATATCCTTATTTCAATCTCCAAAGAGTTGATGAGCTCACAGCCAAGGGAATAGATTTGATCTTCTAGCATATTCAGATGCAACAGGACTGATAGAATAAATGTAAACATGCACTTCAGAGATTGGGTGCATTCTACAGAAGACCACTGATACACATTCTGCCTTCTTCAGAGGTTCTGCTTTATGGTGGGGCAAAGGAACCTAATCTAATTTACTGTAGAGTAGACATATGCATTTGTTTCACTGATTAATGTCACTGCTATTCTGGAAAGATTTCCTTTGGAATCCTGGGAGGAACTGTGAGCTGGGTACGTTTAATCTGCAGAAAAGCAGAATAAAGGTCTGCATGGTGCCCATTTCAAATATTTGAAGGACTACCATGTAATAGGAGCAAGATTAGGCCAACCAAGGAGGAAATGTTGTTTGCTAGAGGTATTCCAACCAAGGCTGGATGTCAGTAATATTATTAGTAATGAGAACAACAACAATTTATTTTATGCCTTTAGCAAGTCATGATGCAAAACAAACAGCAGTTACTATGAATATGAATCAATCCCAAAAATATTAGCTCATAATCTATAAATAAAACATAAGACCAAAACGATCAAAACAACAGCAATTTATTTAAAAGATCTTCAGGAATAAGACTGTGTGTGTGTATGTGTGTATCCATAATAATTTGCATCAAGTATTAACCTGGAGATGCTAGCTAAGTAAGAGTGGAGCAACCAGACTCTTCACTAATTGCTAATCAAATAAATATTTATATCCCTTTGAAATTTCCACCAAGATCAAGAGAGGAAGGGAGCTGATTTCAAGGTCATGGATCCAGGCCATTAAAGATCAGAGAAGTTTTAAGATTTTCCTGCCTTGAATAAAAATTGGACCAGATGACTTTCATGGTCCCTTCCCTCCTGGATTTCTATTCCACTGAAAAGGGCCTCTTGAGCAGAAGAGAACAGTGTGACTGTGAGCCATGGTCTTTCACCATGTGCCAATGAGATAATTGAAATAGGTTCAAAGAGACTCACTATGGTAGACCTACTTCAGTGTCTGAAATCAGTCCAGACAAATCTTGCAGTCTATCAGTCTGAGAAGTCCTATGACTCCCTAGCTGAACTTACTCAGAATATGAGGTACTGAACAATGATGGCTTGTGTGCCAGTGAAAAGTTGATAGGTGAGACCCCGGCACATTTTATTAGGGTAAACAATTGCAAATGGCTCTTCTTCTCTAAAGTCACAATATCTCTTGTTTATACCTTCCTCCCCCATAGTCTAAGCACACTTAACCTTCTCTGCAGTGGCACCCACCCTTTGGAACATCTTGCCCCCGGAGGTGAGATTAGCCCCATCACTCCTAGCCTTCCAGAGGAAGTTGAAGACCTGGCTCTGCCACCGGGCTTGGGGCAGGGAGGGGAATTGCCATACTTGGGGTTGGATAGTGCCTTGACGTGCCCCTCCTACATAATGACTGAAAGAGATCACAGCCATCTGGATTTTATCAGATGGGGTAGTTGAGAAATTGTTTTAGAAGGATTTTATTGGAGTCTCTCCGGTTGGAGGAGATGGGCGGTGACAAATTTGATAAATAAATACTGAATTGCCAGCTCCTTCTCTTCTTTATGCAAGACATTAGATAGGGAAACCCTCTGATCTCACTCTGTGGTCCTCCAGCTGGCAGCAGAAAAGTTGGACCATCAAAAATCTTCCTGACCACAAGCTCCCAGTTTACCCAAAGCTGCTATAAGTTTTAAGGAGCTTGTAAATTACATGCCACATTAATACCCACCAGCCTTTCAGTTAAACTGCAGGGAAAGCAATAAGATGATATGACTAGGGTCCTAAAATCAAATAGGCCATATTGCAAATAGTGTGTCTGGCACAGGGAGAGAGTGGGAAGCTGCAGAGGGGCCTTGAAATAGTGGTGAAGCTTCCTTCTTCTGTAGGTTCATCTCTCCATCTGGGCTGATATACTGTGGGGCATCTTGGGGTGAAACTCCTGGGTCCTGCAGCTAAGGGGGACAGGATTGTCCATATGCTGAAAGCATGTCCGGTGATGTGAGCCAGGGCAAACAGTGGTTAACCTATGATTAGGAGAAGATGCTGAACCCATTTCTCCTTCCTTTCAACCATCCTTTTGTCCTTGCTCCCAGCAAGAGCCGTTTGATATACACAATCTTGCTGTATTGAAAACAGCATTGCTGTTTCTCCTGCTAAACAAATAAATAAATAAAATTTTAAAAAGTTGGGAACTCAGACTCCGCAGAAGCCTTAGCCTGATAGGCAAATTTTGGAGATCATTATCAACTCATCTGTATCCCATGAGCAAAGCCACCCATCTCGGACAGAAACCCTGGTTTGCAAACCAATGTCGATTTAGGGAGAGCTTTCAAACATTATGAATTCGGCAATTGTTCCACTATTATTTTTTTAATCTGTTCAATCGTGTCCAATTCTTGGAGAGTGCCTGGACAAGTCCCTACAGTTTTCTTGGCAAGATTTCAGAAGTGGTTTGTCATTGCCTTCTTTCCAGGGCTGAGAGGATGGAACTGGCCCAAGGTCACCCAGCTGGCTTTGTTCTTAAAGAGGGACTAGAACTCACGGTCTCCTGTTTTTAGCCTGATGCCTTAGCCACTACACCAAACTGGCTCTCGTTCCACTACTAGGAATCAGCTATTTGATCTTAAAAGAAGCTATAAAAATCTGAAAAAGAGAAGCAAATATTTATGCCTACTAATAGGGAGCAACTTTTTCAAGCCACAAAGGACAGAAATTCCACCTTTTGGAGGGGGCATGCACCTCAACCTTAAACAAATTTATTTCCTGTAAGGCTAACAGCATTAGGGCCATATTGGGCTTCTTTTTATACCAAGGGAGGCAAGAACATACCTGAGACTGTAAAACTTTTTAAAGCTGAATCTATTTCTCAGATATTATATGGCTCCCAGGTATATGCATACAAAAACTTAAAGCCCTTAGACATCATCCTGTCCAGATTCCTAAGACCGCTATTCTGAGTACCTTGCTGTGGCTTGAATGCAGCACTCCATGTAGAAATTAGTTTGGTCTAGTGGAGAGCCAGTTTGGCCTAGTGGTTAAGGTGCTGGGCAAGAAACCAGGAGTCTGTGAGTTCCAGTCCTGCCTTAGGCATGAAAGCTGGCTGGGTGACCTTGGGCCAATCACTCTCTCTCAGCCCAAGAGCCAATCAGGCTTGGTATGAGAGTTCTAGTCCCACCTTAGGCAGGAAAGCCAGCTGGGTGACCTTGGGCCAATCACTCTCTCTCAGGCAATGGTCAGGTAAGAGACAGCATGGCCCGCAGCCGGATAGTAGGCAAGGCAAGGGGCTCAGAAGGGACCCTCCCTAGTTTCTTGGGTGGTAAAGAAGATGGGGGAGGCGCGGGGAGAATTGTACTTTCAGACTTGCAAGTTTCTGTCAATGTAGCATCACCACTAAGTAGAATTAGCTCATCTGGTTTACCTTGCAAGGGTGACATCAATTTTGAAGGGAAGGTATAACAATACCTCTTTTGCAGAATGAACCTGCCCCTCTGGCTTGGAGGAACCTGACACTCTAGCCTATATCTTCTGAGGTGTCCTTTCTATAGCAATGTTTGCCCTGTCCTTATACCTCTGCTTGCTAATAGTAGTCTCACAAGTTCTGAGGACAACGTCATTTGCTTCTCACTGTTGGACAGAAACCTTCATGTCAGTAGGAGAGTTGCAAACTGTTTTTCAGCCATCATTGTTTTATGTAGGAGACTATTCCTTAAGCTTTTAGGACCCCACTAATATAAAAAATTATTTTATTGTGTCTTTCAGGTTTTATGTTTTTAGCCCTCTGGCATATCTCACCAATCACTGACCCTAACAAGATTGTCATACATATGCATATGTGCATATACATACTTCTCTAGCAGCTTCATAAGCATTTTAGGTTTCATTCACAAAGTAATGTTATAATCCTGTTAATTAGTTTTAATGTTTAGATTCGATGTTGATGATGATGATGAGCCAGAAAATGGGTGTCAACTCCCACATAGATAAATCTCCAGATAATCTGTCCTCAGCCTGATCCTAGATTCCTTAGGACCTGGATTCCTTAGCATTTTATTATTTGCATTTATAGCACTATCAGGAATTATTTTATTTACTTCCACTGATTTTAGAAAACATCTGCTTTTTAATTTGAACCTTGCAACCTTTTACGGTAATCCCACAAAATGCTGGTCAGTGTCTGTAATAAAGTTAATAAGTTAAAATTAAAACATAAAAAATGCTGGTATTCTCTTGGGGGTGTTTGAGCTGGCTTGATTGTTGGAGGTGGTGGGGGCTACATACAACAGGGTTTTCTGTTCCATATCTTTCCATCACTGAAGCCTTGCTTGCCGCCTGCGCTTTGCGCTCTAAAATAGCTCAGTGGTAGAAGTTTAATATTCATTTTCAGAACTATATGTATATGATGAAGTGGGCTGTGATTCATGAACATTTATGGGATGATAAAAGTGTTCATCTTTAAGTTGAAACCAGATTATTTGCTGGTTTCCTGCAGAGAATTAACATGGCTTCCCCTCCCAAAACTTTAGGCCTGTCTCTTTTTTTTACAGAAGCTCCAGATGGTAGATTTTGGGTTCTAGCAAAACAAATTGCAAAGCTCAAGTGGATCTTCTGTAAATCAGACTTTTATTTTGAAGGCACAGGCTGAGAAAGGCTGCAATGCTATAGCCACTCATTAGAGATGCCATGAATAATGAACAGCTGTGAATCTGTCCAATTGTTCACACATTCAAACCACCTCTTCAAATTGTGTGCCCATAATACTATTGTCTCGAATTAACTGCTTCCAATCCTACTACTTTAAATAATTCTTTGCTAGGAAGCATTTTCCTGATAAAAGTTGGTCTTAAGACGCAAAGTAAGAAGTTGTTCTGTTTTGTGCCTGTTAGCCCTGTGAGGTAGTCCAGACAAGAAGCCCAGCTAGGAGTACTAGCTCTATCTTTATTGTAAGATTACCTCAGTGTTTATCAACCTTGACAACATTAAGACCTGTGGACTTCAACTCCCAGGATTCCCCAGCCAGCTTTGGTCTTAAAGTTGCCAAGGTTGAGAAACACTGGGTTACACTAACAGCATCTTGAAAGACTGAAAGTATTTCTCCCCTCCTTCCTTTTTACTCTCTGGAAAACTAGGGAGGGTCCCTTCTGAGATGCCCTTCTTTGGGCTGAGATACCTTTTACACACCAGTTGTCCAGTCTGCAGCTCTGCCTCCTGTCTCCCAAGGTCATTCTCACATACCATTTCAGCACCTTTCCAGAACTGTACTGTAAATGCTTTTTGTGCTCGTCAAGATAGTTCTTGCATGACTTCCTGAACCTTAATATGGTTTACCAGGGAGGAAACACTGTTAGTATTTTAATTGTTCCTGATAACACCTCTTGTCAGTGCAGAGAACGGCATGGCTTCCAAACTTAAATGGAGTCAGTGTGTGGGCCCCTAGCAGTTGTATTTAAGCCACATTGGGTTGTGTCAACACACTTGCTTCATCCATCCAAGTCAAATTCTTCCTGGGGCCGGCTGCCTAAAACTCTTCTGCCAATGGTTTAGGTTTGGACACCCAGTTCACAGCATAAACACATTAATGGCTCAACAGGTAGATCCACCAACATCACTATTTATTCATCTTCCTTAGATGAGGCATGAAATAATCTTCCTTAGCTTCTGGTTAAAACTCATTTCATGCCAAGCAGATCTCTATACCTGCCCAAAAGCCCTATAATTATTGTGCTATTTTTTGGATGATGCACGTGAACCAAAGACCGTTTTCCATGGTATTCCAGGGAAATTTGAGCCATGGCCGAGATAGTGATAAGACATTATTTCCCAGGTACATAAGGATGTAATTAGTCTGAAATAGCCTTGAAATTCACATGAAGAAGTCTGATGCGTAGCTGTTTGAGCTGAGAAAAGAAATTTTTGCATTTGTGTTAGCATCAATTAGCAGAGTATTATGTATAAAAGTATTTTTCTTTAATACAAATATATACAGAGGTGTATACAATATATCTCAATATCTTGCTCAGTTAAAACACAACGGTTATATGAAGCATTGGTCAATAACTCTCTATTTCGTTCTTTTCCCTTGCTATAGGTTGGGAAACAGCTGAGTATTGGTAAAGAGGATAAGCTCTTATTCTGATGAAATATGCAAATGAATATGGGCATGTGAACTGGTATGTGAATACGTGTGAAAGAATGAATGTGCTGGTCTATCAAAATGAATAAAAGTGTAGAAACCTTTGCATCACAGAAAGCAAGAGAGTGGCAGGCCTAATTTTAAATTTGGTCCAACCAATTGGTGGGACATAGTCTTTAACATATTAAAGGCAAAACTGAAATACTTTGGCCACATAATGAGAAGACAGGACACCCTGGAGAAGATGCTGATGCTAGGGAGAGTGGAAGGCAAAAGGAAGAGGGGCCGACCAAGGGCAAGATGGATGGATGATATTCTAGAGGTGACGGACTCGTCCCTGGGGGAGCTGGGGGTGTTGACGACCGACAGGAAGCTCTGGCGTGGGCTGGTCCATGAAGTCACGAAGAGTCGGAAGCGACTAAACGAATAAACAACAACAAGTCTTTAACATTTATCCTAGACAGTATGTGTCAATCTCACTGATTTTTTTTTAACCATCTGTGTGATAATCTTGTGATGTCAAAATGTAGATGGGACCAACTCAGGGATTTACAAATATGTGTGTCAAGCCCCACACAGTTGGGCAATACCAAAGAAGCAAGAACTACATGAATTTCAAGAATGTCTCTTTAATACTTTTTTTTTTCTGATGCCTTCAAGTCAGTCTTGACTCCTGGCGACTGCCTGGACAAGTACCTGCAGTTTTCTTGGCAAGTTTTCAGAAGTGGTTTGCCATTGCCTCCTTCCTAGGGCTGAGTGGGAGGGACTGGCCCAAGGTCACCCAGCTGGTTTCATGCCTCAGGTGGGACTAGAACTCACAGTCTCCCAGTTTCTAGCCTGGTGCCATTGCCTTCACCACTACACCAAACTGGCTCTCTTTTTAATACTAGTCTGAGATAAATACAGAATTCTGGAAACTGCAGGAGGAAGTTCCCAGCTTTATTTATAGGGAGTTAATTAAGGTGGAATCTCTTTGAATATGTTGAAATGCTTCCCAGATTTCACTTTACCTGGGCTAAGCTGCCATTTGTGACTCACCCACTATCTCTTGATTGTTTGTGTTTGTCTTCTCATCCATTACTTTTCCAGCCTTCTCACAAGCTCTGGTGATGTGTATGTGAATGTAAAGAACGCATACATTTTGCAGTGTCTAGGATGATACAGTGGACTGGTGCCATTTTATTGTTTTGATTCGTTTATTATGTAGCCATAACTGTTAGTAAAATATTTGGAATCCTTTTGCAATCAGGTACAATTCTATGGGTTTTTTTTAAAAAAACTAGTCCATGTGTTTTCATAAAACTGACACATACTTAGTAAAAACAAAGAAAATCCCCTGAATAAAAAATGCCTAATAGATAAGGAAAACTTTTTAGTGTTTTATTATTTTTTTTATTGTACACACATACATACATATGCAACACACTGTTCCCTTTTGCTATAGGGAATGCCTGTTCTTGGATCAGGAGGTTCTGCTTACAGTCACTCACACCTTTAGTCACTCCCTCTGTGGATTATTGGAACATGCTCAAGACGGGTCTCCCTTTGAAAAGCTTTTGGAAGCTTCAACTGTTCAAGAATGCAGTGGAATGCTGTAAAGCAGGGTTTCTCAAACTTGGGAAAGATGTGTGGACTTCAACTCCCAGAATTCCCCAGCCAGCATTTTGGGAGCTGAGGTCCACATATATTAAAGTTGCCAAAGCATTCTGGGAGTTGAAGTCCACACATCAGAAAGTTGCCAAGTATGAGAAACAGAAGGTAAGAAAGATGACTTTGTCAAAGATATGCAGGAACTGTTACCTAAGCAAAAGGGGCAGAAGCATTTTTTTTAATGTCCAGAATAATGAGATAACTTTAGAAAATGGCTCACACAGGAACCTCCCTAATTCACTGTCAGTCCCACTAGATGTCAGCTCCTCTAGATAGACCAGACCAGGAAATCAACTCCACAGGAAAGCTAAAACTACATTTATTGAGATTGGCTATAATCACAGAATCTTGCAAGTCAGATTGTGTTGCACCTCCTCTTTCTTCTTATACTCCAGTGAATCAGGGAGGCATCTGCTGAGCTGCTTCTGAATGTTATCTCTCTTCTCAGGACTTAAAAAATGCTTCAGCCCCTTTTGTCTAGGTAGCAGTTCCTGCATATCTCTGTCAAGGTCCTCTTGCTTAATCTCTACACACGGACAGTAATGGGTGCACTTAGGTTCACCTATGTCACCCCACTGTTTTGTGAGCTGTACTGGTTGCCAGTTGGCTTCTGGATGCAATTCAGGTGTTGGTTATCACCTGTAAAGCAAGTCTTCCTGATCATCTGTAAAACAGGTGAAAACATGACACAGAGCCACTGCACTTGTGGGACTACCTGCCTATCCCACTAGATCCAACAGGGTGGGCATGCTCAGGGTTACTTCCGTGAAAAAGTGCCATCTTGTGGGATCCAGGAGACATGCTTTCTCTGTAGTGGTACCAGCCATGTGGAACAGCCTTCTCCCTGAGATCCAGGTGGCTCTGGATGCCCTTCCAGGAAGTCATGAAAACCTGGCATTTCCCTCAGGCGTTAGGCCCAGGCTGCTAGTAAAGCCCAATATGCATGTTTAGGGGGCTGTGAGTGACTTGTGAGATGCCTCGGCTCTTGTATTCTATTTTGATTGCTTTTAATGTGTTTTTCTGTCCTGTTTTTGGTTTGTGGTCTCGTTAGCTACCCAGAGCTAACATTTACGTTGGGTGGCCATATAGATTTTCTAAATAAATAAATTATATACGATACAGAAAGGTAGTAATAAATAGTAAGCCAAAGAAATTGAAGCCATGCAACAAGAAAAGAAATGGAAATATAGCTAAATGCAGTTTGTACCAACAGCATCTCCATAACTTTCTCTCTTTGCAAAGTATCCCTGCTTCTACCACCTCCATACATGGCTTCATCCATTCCTTTTTGTTTTGAAGCTTCTCTTTTTGAAGAGCTCACCAAGTCCATCCAACCATGATTTTCTCAGTCTGCCCCTTTCTCTTGTCCTGTTCACTATTCTTTCAAATATTTGATTCGCAATTTGATCATCATTCACTCTTTCTCTCCCTATGACCAAATTTCTTTTGTACTGGTCATCATTTTGGATTCAGCCCCCATTCATTTCTTATATATATCTTTTCTCATGTAGAACCTTTCACTTTATCATTCCACTAAGCATACTTTCTCATACTTCCCATTAGTGTAACTCCACACACTTCTCTGGTACTCTAATACCACTCTTCTTACTCTCTTCCAAGCAGGTTTCATAACCTCTTTCATTACATCTATTTCTCATTCATTCTATTGGAATATTAGTCAGTTTTCTAATATGTCTGCAGTTATTCTGCATTCACTCTATTTCCCCTTATTTCCATTTCTTACATGTCATTTTTACCTCCAAGATCCACTTTTGATACTGTCAGGAAGTGGTCTGTTCACCATTCAGAAACTCAGATTACCCTTGAATCCTTCAATAAGTATCCAATTGTTTGTAATAAATGTGTCAATAATGCTATTATTTATATTCCTTTGCCATGTGATCATATGAATAGGCATATACTTAAACCATGCATTTGAAACAAGACATTTTTCTCAGCAGCTACTCTCCAAGAGTCACCAAAAATAGGGAACACTATATACACTACATTCAGATCCTAAATGAATAGGATATAAAGCTAATAAATAGATATATTTCAACTACAAATCAGAACAGCATATTTGAACCCATAGAAAGCTCTGTGGCTGTCAAAACATAGCTCCTCCTCTGGATTGTTGGTGGACCTCCATAGCAAATAGTAAATAAAGAGACAAATGTTCCAAACATCAGCAACTGTTCAATGTTTGTTTATTTCCATAAAAATATCAGATCTTACTGAAGCCAATGGAGCTGCAAACATGTAAAGGAGGATCTGGCCAGTCTATGAAATTATGCCAATATCTCATTTTCTGCATTGGCTTCCAATCCTTTTCCAGCATAATCCTAAAGTTCCTAGAATGCCTTTTTGGGGACCAGCACACTTATCCCAGAAGCTTCCAAAAACAGTTGTTCGTTTATTTATAAGATTGGACAAGTTGGTAAGGGGAATCAATATATGAAAAACAAAGGATGAGTGTTAACAAGTATACATCTTTTATTCTGAACAAGTAAAATTACAGTTTGCTTTGACCATGCCCAGTTTCCCCAGCCTGTCACAGCTGGGAAATTCCTATTAGTTTCCAAGATTAATATCAAGCCCCATGTAGCTGCCAAGACCAAGGAAGCAAGAGCTTCACATATTTCAGGAAGATCTCTTTAATGCTAGTCTAGGGTAAGTACAGAGCCTTGGAATCTTAAGAGGAATTTCCTAGTCTCATTTATAGTAAGTTAAGTAGGTGTAGTGGTTAAAGGCATCAGGCTAGAAACTGGAAGATGGGGAGTTATAGTCCCATCTTAGGCACAAAGCCAGCTGGGTGGCCTTGGGCCAGTCACTCTCTCTCAGCCCTAGGAAGGAGGCAATGGCAAACCACTTCTGAAAAACCTTGTCAAGAAAACTGCAGACTCGTCTAGGCAGTCTCCAAGAATCAGACATGATTGAATGGATTAAAAAAAAAATCTCTCTGAATACAAATGCTTCTTCCCAGATCTCTTCCTGCCTGGGCTGAGTTGCCATTTTAAAGATAATCTGTCTTGCCAATGCTCTTGCTTCCATTCCTTTCCCAGCCATGCCAGGAGCTCTCACAACAGATGATCCCTGATACATTCCACAAGATTGCATGCACACATACCCCATCCCCAAATATTCCATTCCAGCAATAACAACAACAATGACAATAACAACATCTTGCTAGACACAAGCCTGGGCTCTAGGTTTATAGCCATTGGAGCTCTCCATGGTACTGAAACGGTGACTATTGGAATATTTTCTAAGATGGCTCTGCCAAAGTTTTTTGGGGGTGGTGGGGAGACATGACCCGAGGGTTACTGTGGCAGTATTAAGGAAATGCTTCCTTTCTGTAACTTTGTGCTTCGCCAAATATATTAGATTGCTGCCTTATTTCCCCAGTCCACTGAGATTGTGTGTGTGTGTGTGTGTGTGTAAGAAATCCCATTTTAAAGCATTATGTTAATGCTGTAGGTTTTAATAGAATACTTATTATAGTTCAGTGTTAAAGATTTATTTGGGCTTTATATTTGTTTCATTTGCTTTCTTTAAATTGGCCATTTATTATTAAGATTTAAATTTGATTTAATTTCTGTGTTAAATTACTTTAATTACATTGGTGCATCACCCTGAGAACCTCTGTTATCATATAGTTCTTAAATTTTGAACTGTCTCTCTGTGTTCACATGCTTAACCTAGTTATTGAATTAATTCATTTTCTAAGCTGTCACAGTTCATCAAAAGATACACAAACAGAGATAGTGTATAGATGGGTCAATATGCTAAGTTACACACACACACACTGAACAATTCAATATGTTGTACAAATATGTTTGCTTGATCTTTACCCAACTTGATTAAGTGGGTGTAATGGTTGCCTTATTCTGACATACTCAGCCTCACAAGCGGGTTCTTAATGAAAACTGATTTATTGAAAGAATAGTGTGCAAATACAAAGAAAGCTGAGAATGAGCAAAAGCGCACCAAATACAAACTAAAAACCCTCGCTTCAAACCCGGTTCCGCCCTCACTCCTGCTTAGCAACCACCCCCTCCCAGGTGTTAGCAACCGTTGACCACATCGGCCTGAGAAAGTAACCTTGAACACATTCCATAACCCAAACATACATTCCACAGTTACAGTAAGGAGATTACAGCCTGGCACGGCTGGAAATCTCCACTCAGCAAACACGGATCAGGAAAGTGACATGCGAAACGTTACGATGTATTCAGAACATTGGAACGATGAACATGACAGTGGGTTGTATGAACACAGCTTGAATACCAAAAGGCATAATGCTCCCTACCCAGCTAGACACATGGTTCAGTAGTAGACAGACTACAAGATTTTTCCTCTAACAAAGTGAAAACAAATTATGGGGGTCCTTGAGATTATTGCAGATAAAAAAAGACCTAAGCTGCTATGTATATTTTAGTTTACAGATTGGAGTGGGGTGGGGTACATATGCCCTTAGGTTCAATTTATCTGAAATTTAAGGAATTTAAGGAACAGTAAACAGTTACAATTCCATCTAAGAAACATGTATTAAGCTCTTCTGTTGCTCACAGCAAAATTAAACTGAATAAACTTTGTAGGCTGGCCTGTATTCCAGTTCTTTGGATGGAAGTAACTAGAGCCATTTGGGCATTATGTTTCCACTTTTTATTATTTATTGTTTCACTTGCCTGTTTTTTCTCTAGTATTATTCATTCTGATCATTCCCAGCCAGCATGTGGGTGATAGGATTTGTAGCACACCTGGCTGGTGTGGCTAGTATCAATAAGAATAGTGATATTCTTATTAAGCCCCTCCTACAATTGATCAGTTGGTGAGGTAATTTTTAAAATTGTTCTAATCATTTGGTTCAATTAATTAAAGAGCTAGACGATTTGATTTCTGACATTTTTAAGATGAAAACATTAAAAATTATGCATCATGGATATCTGAGCGATTTCTGGCAACTCCTGTGCTCTTCTAGACAGAAAGCCCTTCATTTAAGATTTAAGATCCTTTGTACCAAGGCAATTTGGTCAGTTTCCAACATAAGTTGCAGGTGTGGTTGTGAAATTTTTTGGACAAAGCCTTTATTGTGGCAACTTCTGGCATGATTCCAGAGGTCTCGCTTAAGGCTCTTGGGGAGGCACTCATCATCATCCACAGAAAGTTGTCTTATACTCAGATTTTTGGTCCCAAAAGTCCAATACTGACTAGAAGCATTGCTCAGGGGTTTAGGCAAATATTTTCTTTCATTTCCCCATTGAATTCTGGGATTGAACCATGGATTTTCAGCTTGCAAAACAGATGATCTACTGCTGAGTTATGGTCCATTGTTTCACTGGACTTGAATATAACCCAGCATACACCAAAGAAAACCCAGTTAACAATCCCCATTTGTTCCCTCTTAGTAAAAAAAAAAAAAGGTAAACATAACTTCTGAACCAACAGCCTGACAATTTACATATTAGAAAACAAATTTGAATGCATACTCAGAAGCCAATTTACAGTTGCACTTGACATCTGGGATGTCTTAGATGAATTAGATGCCTTGAATTTATGAACATATGCTGAGTCTCTCCAAGAAATAGCTGTAGCTTGGCTTTTTTTTTTAATCCATTCAATCATATCCAATTCCCAGAGACTGCCTGGACAAGTCCCTGCAGTTTTCTCGGCAAGGTTTTTTTCAGAAGTGATTTGTGATTACCTCCTTCCTAGAGCTGAGAGAGTGACTGGCCCAAGGTCGCCCAGCTGGCTTTGCACCTAAGGCAGGACTAGAACTCTCAGTCTCCTGGTTTCTAGCTTGATGCCTTAACCACACCACCAAACTGGCTCTTGCTTGGCTTACTTGCAAGTATATTGATTCACGCTTGGTGTGCTATGTATGTACCTTTAAGTAAGTCAATACTCATCAAATCACACAGGTTCCAGCTGATATTTTCTCTTCACCCAATATATTTTAATCAGTTGAAGATGATCTTGAAAGGTGATTTGTCAATGGATAGCAGTTTCATCCACAGTAATCCTGTACTAAAATATCATTAGCTTCCTCAGAAAAAATCAATCTACCACCATGTTTCTTTCCAAATAAGGATCTACCTAACTGTAGATGAGATGGAGTACTTGAATCTCATATATATTGATGGAGAATTCAGCATTTCTTGTCATTGGCATTATGGTCTGGGCTGCTGAGAGTTGTGGTTCCAGCACACCTGAAGGCTGTGAGAAGGTTATAATGGTTGACCTCTAGGTGAGCATCCTCCTCCTTTCTAGTTTCAGCACTAGGCCTGGACTGACTTGTCTGAGAGTGTGTTTTATCCACAGAGTGCAATGCTGAAGCTTTATCCTTTTTAAAATGGTTTGATTGATTAAACAAATAGTAGAAATTGTTTTCCATAAGGAGAAGAAGTTTTGGCAAAATTCTCATGGGCAAGGTACTGTTACTTCTCTTAGATATAAGGTATCCAACAGCTGAATGTTCTATACTTCATGCAATCCCACTTCAATTTAAACCCCTGGGAGGATATGACCCAGAACTTTTCCCCATACCTCTTTTTCAAACTAGGAAATGGGGGAAGCCAAATATGCTGCTGAGTGATGACACAACGGGTTAAAAAAGGATGCCAACACTCTCCACTCACTTTGCAACAATTAATTACGCTCCAAAATGCTGCTGGAAAACATTCTAAGGAGATGGAAAAACAAAAGCTCTTTTGGAGGGCAAGAAAAGATTTATGTAAGTTTACAGTGATTTGATTCAGGATTGTATGGCTTTTCCTTGATTGGAATGCATTCAAAGAAGGTTTTTCTTCTTTATCTGCACTAAAAACAGGTAAGAAGGTGACAGTGAGTACATTAGGAATAGTACTGTTGCCACCCAGATGAGTAATGATAGCCCATTCCATCCTTATTCCATCTAGAGAGTAAATTATATCCCCCATATTTCAAAGTAGAATTGTCTGTACTGACAGGTCTTCATTCATCTGACTGAAATAAGAAAGCAGGAGAGGTAACCCCTACCCCCAGCTCTACAGTTATTGAAATATGCTAATTATTCTTCACATCTATCTTTGTTTTTTTTCCTGTTCTCTCTTTGAATCTGATTCATTTCCTCAAAATCATATTTGAAATTCAGGGGAATTGAGAGGGCGACAGCAATCATTTCTATTGCATTAAAAAAAGGAACATTTGCTGAGGTTGTGCATATGACAACTTAGTTGTAAATTGAGAAGTAACTTCTGTAATTGAAATTATTATGTGTGGTGGCCTATGGAGAAGTGTAAGCCTGTTCCTGTCTTGGCTGAGTTTTTACTTGCTCACTATGTTCCAGTGGGATCCATGTTGAAAGGTTATGAACAATATGATAAGGAATCCACAGCAAACCACTCCCACTCTTCAGATCACCATACAGTAGCTTCAACATGATGTAAGCTACATTCTGTGGAAGGCGAGGCCTCTTAGATCGCATCAAGGTTCTACCTGCCACCATAATGCGTTAGAGGTTGAAGTATTCTCTGGGTGCACTTGAGTGTTCCTGAGTGTGGGAATCTGATCTGATACCAATCAAAGTGAATATTTGTAGCTCAGGGTTGAACTGTGGAGTCCTCGGTGCTCTCTGAGCCTTGTTGTTTTCCTGCAGACGTTTCGTTGCCCGCCTAGGCAACATCTTCAGTGCGAGGAGGGAGTGGGCCTTGCTCTCAGTTTATATACCATGGCTTGCCCTGCTTGTGTTGGTGGGGGTGTTGCTCTCTCCTTGTGAGTTCTTTGACAGTTCTTTGAACAACAGCCCAATCAAGGAACTCCCAAGGAGAGAACAACACCCCCACCAACACAAGCAGGGCAAGCCACGGTATATAAACTGAGAGCAAGGCCCACTCCCTTTTCACACTGAAGATGTTGCCTAGTCTGGCAATGAAACGTCTGCAAGAAAACAACAAGGCTCAGAGAGCACCGAGGACTCCACAATCTGATCTGAGCAATGGTTAGTGAAGCAAGTTACATAATTATGACAGAAAGGAGATGTATGTATAGGAAATGCATTATAGCAGTGTTCTTCGAACTTGGATACTTTAAGATGTGTGAACTTCAACTCCCAATATTCTCTGAATTTTCACAGAAGGCAAATGATGCTATAACTGAAGCATCAGTCATCAGAAGCAGGCAGCTGCAACTCAAATTAAGACAAGGAGAGGGTAAAAGAACACTTAGCCAATTTAAATTCATTCAAATCTCCAGGGCTAGATGAATTACATTTTAGGGTCCTGAAGGGATTAACAGAGGTGATCACAGAAGTGCTAACTATAATTTTTGAGAACTCCTGGAGAACTGGTCAAGGTATCAAAAGACTGGCAGAGAGTAAATGTTATCCCTATCTTCAAAAAAAAAAAAAAAAAGAAAGAGGACCCAGGAAATTGCAGCTTGAAGTCAATACTGGGTAAGGTCTTGAGAAGATTATTGAAGAGCATATTTGTAAAAACTTGGGTAAGCTATGCAACAATGAACAGAAGCCAGTATGGGTCTGTCACAAGCAAGTCATGCCAAACTAGCCTGCATCTGGGGAGAAAAAGAATGACACAAGTATAGGATGGGGAAAACCTGGTTTGGCAGTAATGCATGGGAAAAGGATCCAGGTGTTCTAGTAGATCACAAGTTGAATATGAGCCAAGAATGTGACGCAGCTGCTAAAAGGACAAAGGCTATATTGGAATGTAATTAACAGAAGCATAGAGTCCAGATCATGTGATGTAATTGTCAGGCCCCACTTGCAATACTGTGTCCAGTTCTAGGAACCAGTCTCTGAAGAACATCAACAAAGCAAGTTCAGAGTGGGGTTGCCAAGATTCTGAGAAGACTGGAAAGCAAGTGCTACAAGGCACTGTTAAATATACCAAGCTGAGAATGCAAAACAGAAGACTGGGGGGAGATAGGATAGCAGTCTTCAAAAGCTAGGGGGTTGTCATGTAATTGCCTGGGGCCACTTGATAAACAAGAAAATCCAAGAATGAAGAACCCATTATATTTATTGAAGAAAACAAGCAGCCATTACTAAAAGAATTTTGGCAATTGTAGTTATTCAAGAACTAGCCCTTTAAAAAGGAACTAGCCCTTTTATAAAGACACGGTTCAGATGTTCTTATGTTTAGATTTATGTTCTGCCTTAGCTAACAGACTAACTCCCTTCCTTTGAGTGAACTGACTTGTTTGCATCTGCTGATTGTTTTTGCAACTGCTGGATTTGTATGTACCTTGTTGGGTTTTTTTGTGACAGTGTGAGAACTATAATAAAAGAGGAAGGATTAGACTTGGAGGGCAGGACACAAACTAATGGACTGAGTGGGAAGAAAATTCAGGATAGATATCAGGAAGAAGGTCCTGACAGTAGGAGCTATCAACCTGCAGAGTAAGTTCCTCCTGAAATACTGTGTTCCCCTTCAGTGGAGGTTTGCAGAAGCTGCTTGCCATCTATCCAAAATGCTTCAGCAGATCCTTCACTGAGTAGGGGGTTGGACTATATGACCCCTGAAGATCAATTCTATGATGCTTTGAAATGTGTAATACATAGTTAACAAAGCAGAGTAATTTCAGGTAAAGACAGTTCTGATCTGATATAAAGTGTTTCCCACAAACAGTTCCCTTTACACAGAAACTATAAAAACTATGCGGGGGGGGGGGATTGTTGCCCTTTTAGGTGATTTATATTTAAATCAATATGGTTTGTTTGGCACCTATGGACCATATAATATTTTCCTTATGAACATGCATTTTGTGCACTCAAGAATGTATAAAGATTAAATCCTAGTTCTGTCTAATCTTGTCAAACTTGGGGTAGTTTGCGTTATAAGGAAAATGTAGGAAGCAAAAGCTTTGATAAACAGAAGTGGCAGAAGTAATAAATAATTTCTAAAGGTAGATTAAACCAAGAAAGTGCCAGACTAATACAAACTATTTTGTTGCATTATTCCAGAGCTTTCATTTGCATTTAAATTACAAATTCAGTTTGTCAGCTTTAAATCATGTGGGTATTAATATAAAAATGCAATATAGTACACCGTCACTCTGCGTTTCCTTTGCCAAATGATTTTTGTGACTGTTATTATTTAACCCACAAGCACACACAGATTGTTAATTGCTATTCTTATCAAAGGCCAACATACTTTTCTTAAGCCACTATGACTTGCAACATTTTCTGCCCTCTGAATTCCCATAGCTTTTTAACAGGAGCATGATGGCTAGACCTTTGAAAGGCAAATGTTTAGCACAAAATTCTTTACTTGCTGAATTTTGACAAAGTAGAAATTAGAGTTAAGGTTAGGCTTCCATCTGTAAGTTTTTTTGATTAAATTAATGCCAGAGCTGATTTACTTTCAATGGTACTTCTGGATTTACGTTTCGATTAGGAGTAAAGGAGGACATTGGATTTTAAAGAAGCAAGATTGGAAGAGTAGTGACACTTTTGTACTTTGATGTTGGAGATGACTCCAGAGAATACCATGGACAGCCAAATAAACAAACAAACATTGGAAATGAGTGGCTGTAACAAATTTGAATAATAAATAATTGAACAGAGTTCTCACTTGAGGCACAACTTACAAGGGTCAGATCATGCTACGTGCTTCCAACACATTATGGGAAGACCCAGCTTTCTGGGAAGGCTGTAATGCTGGTAAGATGGAAGGAAGAAGAAGAGGATGATCAGCAGGGTGGATGGACTCAGTTACTGTTGGAAGTCCTGACAAATCCAGCATGCCTCATTTGCATGTGAATTAACATGTCAGTTGAGTTGTCCCACAATGCAACTCTAAGGAAGCTGTTTGTTGCCACTCCCACTTCCTCTTTCCTCTCCTCTTCTCCACCAGAAACAAGCACATGGATGTGTGCTGCTGTCCTCCATTCTGGGCACCATGTGGTGGGCCTGGAATTCCCTTTTCTTCCACACACCTCTTAGCGGCTGTAGGGCTGAGAGTTTAGGGCAAAACTAAGTATTTAGAAAGAAAAGAAGAACAAAGGAACTTCATCTTTTCCACCAAAACGCATGTAAAAGAAGCAACAATGAAGCCAGTAAGAAGTGCTTTTATTTATCTTAACCTAATCTGTCTAAGTGTGTGATTCTTTATGCTTGGGAGGGCTGAGTGTGCAAGATCAATAACCTGTGTTTCTCTGGCATGCTCATTGAAGCTATCTAAGATAATATTCTTTTTCTGTGCCAGCTTCTCAGCTGTGTTATAAGCTCTGCTCCATTTCAGTGGTTCTAGCAGGCCATTAAATTGGCTTGAGTTACAGCTGTGGTGGGTGTACCATTGGAAGACCTGAAAGACGTGGAGAAAATCTATTCATGTGGTCACTAGGAGTTGACAATGACCTGATGGCACATAATCAAAAAGCAAACACATGCTGTTTTTGCAGAAAGGGCAAATACTGTTATTGGTGAGATGTAATCATCCTTTTGATCCCACTCCTGGGAGTTTATTTCTAATTTTCCTGCTTTACTTTCTGATTGTTATTGATTGGTATAATGCTTGTAACGACTGTTTAAACAATTCTTTATATTTTTTATTGTTAGGTCCATTGAGGGATGGAAAAGTCACAGCAACAATATTGCCATGACTAAACAAGAATTAATAACATTTACAAGTTATCTGTATTGATGGAAAAGTGAACTCTATTCTTAGATGCCGTAGGTAGGGCAAATATGACTATTTGGCTTGGTTACTTTCTCATTTTTACCGCGTTCATTTTTGTTGACTCCAGCATTAAGCCATTGATATTTTTTTGGAAGCTGCACAAATTTAATGCATATTTTCATGGCCCTTTCCCCAAATATATGTGTGCTTGTCTGCTAATGTATGCATCCTTCCAAACCATGTGTCTTTAATGCATTCTTCTGGATCCTTTTGCTTAATAATGACCTGGGGTATGCAATTTTCTTAACACCAGTATCTATCTCAGGTGAGTGTGAGTACCATCAGAAGTACCCACTAAAATTGTGTCCAGGGATTTGTGTCAGTTTAATAGTGAGGACCCGAAGTGTTAAGGCATACTTGCATGGCTGGACATTGTTGCCCATGGCAACAGTTACATCGGTTTCAACACTCAAGCATCCTTTGGGGGAAGGGAAATGCTTATTCATGTATGAAAGAGAAAGCAATGAGTCATCTTCTCAAAGTTGTCTATTGAAGGTACAGTAGTTGCATTTTTTCAAAGACTTGAGTGTGGTATTACCAATCTTGGAATTTTAATATATATTGACCATACATGGTGAACTCTTTTCTTCTCCTTTTGGAGAATTAAAAAACTTGCAGCTCCAGGCAGTGGTGGCAGCAGAAGGACAGTGGGAAGACACAGGAATATATATCCAGAAAACAGGGTAATTTTTTGCTTCCCTACCCAGCTATGAATGGAGAAGTCATTCACCTGACTTTCACATTACATCATTTATGCATCTGTCCTATCTTGTCTTCCAATGAATCTCATTATTAATTTATCACATCCTTAATTCAATGGCAGAGATTCAATGCAGGTGCTCTCTAAGTGAAAGAAGTACATACAAATGCTGCTGTGAAATAAATGCATCAATAAAACCAGCATAGCCCTTGAAAAGAATGTATTTCCTTTTCACCCTCCTTGGATCAAACTGATCTAGACCCTTTCATCCAGGGTGAAGGTTCAGAGGCAAGTTAGCACTGCAGTGGGAAGCAACACCCTCCTTGTACCTCTCCTTTTTGGCTTAGTAAGGTACACATTACGTGTGCGTGTTTGCTATACATAGCCTCATCACACTGCCTTCTGCATTTGTGACTCCCAGTTCCTCCACGTAGGCTGAAGGCTGAACAATGAAGGTAGGAAGTTCAACAATCATAGAATCATGGAGTGGTCATCAAATCCAACCCCTGCACACTGCAGGATTTACTACACCATCCTGAATAGATGACTATCCAGCCTCTGTTGGAAAACCCCCAGTGAAGGGTAAGAAAACATGTCATGAGGAACCTATTCCATGATTGACAGCTCTTCCTGTCAAGAAGTTCTTTCTAATTCAGACCAGTCCTCAGGTTGCATTTACTTCAGAGAGGACCTCTCTCAAATAGGTTTGTTCTTGCTATCAGAAGGGGCTGGCCTGATTAAAGACATTTGTCTTGATGCTTTCATTTTCACAGAACCTTTGATCAATACATCTGGGTGGTTCAATGAACTGTACAGTTGTAATGGTGCAGAGAAAAAGGTTGGTCTCTAGTTAAGGGCTGTGCAGCACTTGGGATTCAAAAGGAAAAAGGTGCTTGGGAGCATGCCCAATATTGGGAACTTGTACAGAACCTGTCCTCGGCCAAATTTTGCAGCAGCTTCAAATTCCCAGGAAAAGCCACATCTCCTTTAAAAAGTTTCAGATGATGCAGTGTTTGCATCCTTGCCCCTTTCTCCCCTCAAATCTGTGCTGCATAGTCCTGAAAATTCCTTTAAATCAGGGATTGGTAATCGATGCATTTCTTAAAATCCATTTTTGATATGTTGCAGATAGGGGCATCCATAAGAGGGTCAAGAAGTTCAAGGTGGCAGCTGCAGCCACATGACTGAATCCCCATTCTTTCTTTTTACACGTCAACAGATATGATGTTGGAATGTTTGACTTTTTTTAAAACTGATTTCATTTTAAAGGCAAATTAGAAGTGTCAAGGTTACCAGAGACTTAACACATCTGTTTCATTGCTTACTTTCTGTTTTCTTCTGTTTTGTTTTTAATAGAAAATTAGGCCACCAAAGTCTGATGGTGTGATCTCAAGAGATTCTGGGAGCTGCTAAAAAGGGGCTGATTGCCTAGCATTACTTTAAATAAATTACTCTTGTGCCTTTGGTGACACCGAAGGAGCTGCAAGGGGAGATGTTTTCTCTGAGCACTCTTACACACACACACACACACACACACAAAATGGTCCGCATGGAAGAAAAAGTTTCAGCTACCCTATTTTTCCAGTTGGATTGTGTTTAAGCACATTGACTTAACTGTATTATCCTGTTAAGTACAGGCCATTTACTAGGTTTTATTGCTACTTTTAAAAACTGCTGCAGGCATATTGGTCTTAGACAGGAAAGAGTCAATCACTCTGATAAGGTCCAGTGCACAGCTTACCTCTGTTTTGTACCTACGGATTTGTTTCTCCTTTTATTTAACAGTGGGGGCCCATTCAAAAATGTGGTCACCTCATATACAGTAAATGGTACTGTCCATTCAAGACTGCCTCAGCAAATTCTATATCCAGGCCTTTGCCTACCAACCCCCCAAAATAGTAACATAAAACTCCTTCAAGTAGAGCTCAATTCCTACAGAAAAACTACTGAAGTTTTCTTGGCAACAGAACTGAAATTGTTTGCCATTGTCGTCTTCCATTTTTTAAAAAATTTCTCAATTTGCACACACTGCTGGAATTTCCTGGTCATCCCCTATCCAAGTACTAATTAAGCCCAATCCTGCTTAGTTTCTGATCTCAGATAAGCCTGGCAGGTGGACGTAGACCTTTGCCTGGAAAAGTGTGATGACATACGATGAGAAAGTCCTTTTTCTGAAGCTCATGTGTTTTGCATTGCACCAACCCCAGCCATTATGAACATACAGCCATTGAGCTGATGACTTTACAAATACCAGGGTTATAAGGAAGATAACATTTGGGACTTCTGGGGAAGAAATGTTGAACTGAAGATGGCTCCGCAATGACCGAGACAGAATGAAGAGCCAGCAAGTAAACCGGGTCTTCATAATTCCTCTCCAGACAAGGAGAGGGCTTGAGATCAGCCACAAGTGTCCCAGGCAGTTGCTCCTTGCAAGGAGATCACAAGACAGTGGTCTCTGGTGGGTTTACAGCTCTGGAAGACAGGGAATAACCATCTTGCTGAAACCACCATCAGTGCCTTCAAAAAGGACACTGGATTCGCATACTTCCTTTTCTAATCACTACTGGATATTGTTTGTTAACTGCTTTTCAGCTATTATGAACCTTTGGACTGACATGTTTTACAGCATCAGGTGAGTTTTCTTCAATGCTTAGCAAAAGAAGTTTTAAATCCAAGCTTAAGGACTTAATTTTTTTTCTTTTTGAATAAACAGCAAAAGGGTAATTAGAACTTTGATTTTGGAAAGTTACAAACAGACTAAGGCTCCAGGTGGATTTGAAATACGATTTTGGAATTAATTATAAGAATTCGTCCCGTGGGAAAATGCTGTTGTTTTGAATTCTGTTTGAAAAAACATGAGAGGATGGGACTTCGAAGGTTGGACACTAGAGGGTACCAGAAGGAAATAAAGATTACAATTAAAGGAGAGAAACACTTAAATCTGACTTATTAACACAGAACAGAGCAAAATATTTTAACACTGGACATACTGAAGGATATTTTTGAACAGTGGACCCAGGAGTTAATTTTAAGAGTGTCTGCCTCTCTAGATAGACTGTGTTTAAAATATGTTATGGAAGTGGAACAAATTTTACCAGACAAGACAGACTGATCTGAAAGTGGATTGAAAAATGACAGGCTACAAGAATGACATGGAAAAAGATGCTACACTGGACATACAAATGAAACCAGCTGTCAATCTGCAGGCTAATTGGATTGGAGAAAATGAAGAAGGGCTAAAGAAAAGTATGGAGAAAAGATTTGTTTGATTAGATTTCAACAATGCTTTTTCTTTCCTGCTTTTGTGAAAGGTCAGACCTGATTTTATTTCTAGAGTGAAATGAATAATATATGCAGTTGCTCAATAGAACAATCTCTCTTTAAAAGGCAAAAGCCTTTCCAAGTCTGAAACAACTCCTGCTAAATCCATGATTTTCTTGGCAGTTCTGCAGAAGGGGCTTCATACTGCCTTCTTCAGGAAAGGTTTCTTTACTTCCTGATCCATTCTGTGGCATTTAAATGTCCATGGGGTCTCCTATTCAGGCACTGACCCAGCTTAACTTTTTGGAGATCAGCAAGATGGGCCACGAGATGCCACCTATCAGTACCAACACAATTGTGCCTTTGGATGCCCTTGAGTCAACTTCATGAATACATCCACACAGTTTTCTTGGCAACACCATGGAAGTGGCTTGCCTTCTTCCAGGAGTTGTTTTTCAACTTCCTAACCTAGCCTTCAAATCTGGAATTCCCTAGTGCAATGTTTCTCAACTTCAGCAACTTTAAGCTGTGTGGACTTCAACTTCTAGAATTCCCCAGCCAACGTGCTTTGAGATATGTGGTCTTCCAGAATTCTCCAGCCACACAGCTTAAAGTTGAGAAATGCTACATTGGTGTCTCTCATCCAAGTATTTCTGGGTATTTGTTCTTGGTTTAAAAGCCTAACAGGCAGATCTATACACAGATCTTGTTTATATGACAACCTGAATTGGATCACAAGTGGGGTGAGTGGTTAGTACATGCAGGGGACAGTGTTCTGTGGTTGGTTGCTCCACTTCCACTCATTTGTCTGCTGAATTGGTTGAGCAGGCTTGTGGATCTCACCTTGGAGAAGAAGTCAGACTGTCTACCAAGCAAAACAATGTCTTACTCAGGGTTGAGACAAAATAAGTCTCCTGTCCAATTTGGCCATCTCAGTTAGGAACAGTGAGATCTGGGGGTCAATTCTTGCATTTTGAAGCTGAGGAGTTTTGTTGACTACAACACACTGCCCAAGTTTGCAGCTGGTAGCAACCTTTCCCCCTCATTCGTTCATTAATTCATTCCTTCATTCCTTCATCGGGAACATTTTAGTTCTTCTACTTCAACCTCTGATTCAGTACAGGAATCCAAATGAAAACATTCAAAACAGGTGGCTGCCTAGCCCAAGGGCTTCTACGTTGGTTGGGGGGGGAGAGGTGGTCAGAAAAGTTGAAAAGGCAGCTGTAGACACCACCTTGACATTTTTTGATCCCCCTCCAGTGGATACCATTGGTCAAGCCTCTGAACACATTCCGAGAGTAGCCTCTCTGGGTAATTGGTTGTACTGCTGAACTGCTACTGCCCATCCATTTTTCCTAATATTCAGCTGAATCTGTCGTCTTGTGATTTAAATCCATTATTCTGTCCCATCTTTCAAGATGATAAGGAAAGGTCATGGCCTTCTGTGTGTGATAACCTTTCAAGAATTTGTAGAACGCTACAAACACTCCCTCACTCCTCTCAAGACTAAACAAAAGTTTTTGAGAGTCGAGAGTCAGACAGCATACAAGTTCAAATTGTTGTTGTTGTTGTTGTCAGCCCCTGCTAAGAGCTTTTTTTCCTAGTTCTTCATCCTCCTCATTGCCTTCCTCATCTCTTAGTTCTTGTGCAAAGAAATATTCGATCACCAATCCAGTTATTTCCTCTATAGTACCATGCATTTGATTTCTGCTTTTTAAATGCATAATTTTTGCATTTGTCTCTATTATGTTCATCCCATTTTTCTAACCCTTCAAGATCACTTGAATGTTGTTTCTCTTCTCTTGGGATTTGCTATCCCACCCAGTTTTCTGTCAATGCAAATTTTCCCTCCACCTCCTCATCCAAATTATTAATAGAAAAGTTGAATATAACAGGGACCAGACTGAACCTTATAATACCCCTATTTGTTATCTCTTTCACTTTTGTTCATGAATATTCTTTGAATACAATTTTTGCTTAATTGCCATGCTACCCACCTTTCAGATAATTCTGGCAGGACAAAGCCATGCTGATTTCTGGTAATCATTAGTGCATTGTTTTTTAGGTGCTTATGTATCAACTGCTTTATGATCTGCTTTAGAATCTCCCCAGGGATCAATGTCAGACTGATTTCCCTCTCCCCTCAGCCATTTTCCAGGATTACTCAAAGATTATTCATAAAAGCTTAGCCAGCTCATCAGCAATTTTCTTCAATACTCTCACACGCAGTTCCTCTGGCCCTGAAAATTTAAAGTAATTCATAAATATTCCTTTACCATGATCCAATCTATCTCAAGCATCAGTCCTGTTCCTTCTTCCTGATCTTCATAATTTTGGTGGAATGCACTTTCTCTTTCTTCTGGAGAAGACCAAACCATTCAGAACAGCAGGAGGCTGGAGATTCGGGGTAAGTTGTATAGCAGTAGCAACAAAAAAGAGAAAATATGGGTGTTGGCTGGTTCTTTGTCCTCCAACACCTCCCCCCTCCCCAATCTAGGTCGACCAAATTTCAGCCAAAACCTTTGTTGTAGGCCTGCAGTAATGGATGCACACTGCCCTTAAAAGGTAATTACACCTTTGAGTTGAAATTGATTCCATGTAACTATGTGGACACAACCATAAAGATTTCTTAGCAACTGTACAGAAAGTATTTTGCCATTACTTTTTTCAAGATGTTGGCAAAGCCCATGTTAGGGTGTGGACTCTAGTGTGCTCAGTGGGTTAAAGCATGCACTGTATTGTGTTGACAAAGTGTGTTCCTGAAGTTTGCTTATTTTACAAATTTTATTCTCCCCCCGTATCATTTCTTTTTTATTCTGGCAACGAAATCTCAGGGTAATGAACCTCACCTCTATATTGGCTTAATGTCATTGACATGAATGAAGACATCTAAATGACCTTGGTTGATCTTAAAAAAAAATCTATATAGGATCAGATCTGGTTGGTACTTGGCTGGGAAATGATTCGGAAATACCAGGATAAGCTAGACTGAGAATTAAAGAAAAGTCTCAAAACAATATAATGGCAAAACAGTTTTGCACTGTTTCCAAGAATATTCATGGATATGAGTCCGAGGTCACCAGAAATTAAGCTTGCTTGCAAGGGGAGTTTGCCTTCTCGAATAATTCCATACCCTTACTTTTTAGTCCGCTTGCTAATTTAGTCTTTCAGCTTATCTTGGCTGGAAAAGGTCTACAGAATGTCTGCAGGCAGGATAGGCAAACCTGCCAGTTTTACTTCCATGTTCAATTTTTTTTAAAAAAAAGCCTTTGATTTCTGGAGACATTCGTGATTTCTGGTAAGCTTGGTTATTAAACTCTCGTTTCCATCTGAATTAAATCTGAATTAAATATTCTCCAGTTTTGGTTTTCAAGTGGAAACTTACTGATTTGGTAAAATACTTTCCTCCAGATACATAATGTTGTTCCATGCCTTTTTATTGAGGTACATGTTCCTGGACGACGAACCCATCTTGCCTTGCCTTGTGTTTTCACATCAAACTCTATTCCGAGCAATGTGCTCTAAATGGATGAGACATTGCATGGGGAAGCAAGGATCCACCTTCTATGCATACAAGGCAATAATCCATTCTATAATGTCATTTAGGGTCATAACCTGTCCTCTTTAATCGCTGTTACTATTACTAGTTATCTTGGAGATCATCATTGTCTGAAAACATTCTGTGAACAGAATGACACCCCAGTGCAATCAGATTGATACATTAATGCCACTGAAGCAAATGGGGACAGTTAAGAGTGAGGCCATTGCTAACAAATAGGTTTGAGTGGGGTGAAAACTACAAAGAAGGGAGGTATTCCTTAGCATTTTGCAAAATCCTTACCCTAAACTCTGCAAATAGTTTTGCTCTGCTTTGTGATCCTGAGATGCTATTCCAAGTCTTGGGATATGAAGTTAAGACTGAGTGCATAGGGTCCTTGGAAATTTTGCACCAAAGCTATGGCCTGAGAAATAGGGTGGGTCAACTTTCCAGATTTCTGCACGAGGAAGAGAAATCCTCCATTTCTCAAAGGCAGGACTCCCCCTTAGCAGTGATAATCTGTAGCATTCCTGAAAAAAGCCTGATGGCAGGAGTTCCCTTCTGTAGTCTTCCCTTGGGATTTAATTAAAATGCAGGAAACTGAGAAGGTTGCACACCATTAGAGAGAAGGTTCCCTTGGTTGCCTTGGAACTAAATATACGCAAAAACACCACATTCCACCAGGAGTTTTTGCAAACACCTTTGAAATAATTTTTAAAGCAAATTCTCTTTCATCATATTGAACGAGAACTGAAAGGAAAACGCTGAAGCCAGTTCCTGGCCAGCCTAATAAAATGGAAGTACCTCATAATTCATTGACCCCATTTTATTGAGCCCATTATGCCACTGAAATATGAATCCTCCTTAACTTGACATGTGATTTCACATCAACCCCTATTCCAGACAATATGCCCAAAATGGATTAGAGATTGCATGGGGGAAAGCAAAGGGCCACCTGACTTGCAGCTTCTATGAGGATAAGGCAATAATCAATAGCAATACACAAGTGGCTGAACACCCAACACTTAAGCAATCTAAGAATGTGAGTCAAGCCTGCTGGACCAGACTAATGCCTATGCAATCCAGCATTCTGTTTTCACAGTGGCCAACTAGATGCCTCCAGGAAATTGTCAAGCAGAACATGAGCCCATCTGCAATCTTTCAGTTGTGGCCTTATGCAGTCTCAATTGCCCAAGGCCCAAGCTTGCTCATAGGAACTGCCTTCTGAGTAACACTGGAGTATTGGTAGAGGTTCATATCTACAGTGAAGAACAATTGGTTGCACCTTTGCTCCATGCTAGGGTTCCTGAGCAGATGTACCAAAATGTAGCAGTCTTCTGGAGGTACATACATCAGAATAGTAAGGAAAACACCCAAGAGATGTTTACAAGGAAGGATTTTGTGCTGTTCAAGACCCTGGTTTGAACTTGTATTCTCCATCATTTATGTTGCTTGTGACAGTGAAGTAGCGAGGAAAATGAGACTCTGCAATGAGGTCACTTGCCATGGATCATGGGGAACCACCCAAGATGAGATGTTTTAGTTGGTTTCCAATGTTCAGTTTATCTATTTCCATCTAGAGTTCATAATTCCCTGGAACTAGGAAACAACTCTTGTTATAGAACTATGGCTTCCTTCTTTTTCTGACCTATTAAGAAGCAATATAGAAGGAACACCATGAAAATCCACAAGAATCTAACCTGCATTGCCAGGTAACACTGATTACATGGAGATTAAGTCACTAATGGTAGAATTGTGTATCTTCTGTTCATTGTTTTCCTGGTTTCTACAGTTGCAATGATTTGAGTACTCCATCTTTACTAATCAAAGGCTACTCTTCCTTTCTCTGAATAAATAATTAAATTTTGAAATCATTAGAAGGTTTGGTTGAAAAATACTTCCATTGAGCCATAACCTCTGTTAAAGATGATTCTGATTTTGGTTTGTAAAATGCACATAACTAGTGAGAAAGGGAAGGAGGAAGCCATCAACCAGACACTAATTGGTAAAGTTGAAGTAAAAGTATCTTCAGTGAAGCAAAAATATATACTGTGGATTCTTCAAATCATTTGAAGGCATTGATTTCTGAAATCCAAAAATGTATGTGTACATGTGTGCATTAATGGGCACGCATACACAGCATTCACTTAATGTCTCTTAATTCATTCAAAAGTTAAAGGTTTCCTTAGAAATTGGCAGCCATATACCGTAACAGATGACCAACTGATAGCTTTTGAGGGGACAAAAATTTGGCTTGTCATATGTAGAATGGGGAAAAAATCCTAGTGTGGCTTTCCCCAAATATGTGGTCCTTCATGTATATAGGAAGTGTTCATTGGGAATCTGGGGAGCTGTAGCCCCAATGCATCAGACTGGAGAGTGATGCCCTAAATTACTCTGAAAAGTTCACAAGATTTGTGGTTGTGCCTTTCCTTGAACATCTCCTGCATCAGTTCAGGCTAGAATTCTGTGGTGGTGACCTGGGTCACTTCAGAGTGCAGTTCTTCTCCTCTGCATCCCCTGTTGAAGCCTCTTTTGTGGCTGTCCATGTCTAGTCATGCTGACTTATGAAGAACTTCAGATGGAGTGCAGGTAGAAACACGTTCTCGGGTGGTGTTCTGGGCCCGGGTAAAGCTGTTCTGCTCCATCCGTGATCGGAATGGGAGACAGAACTCCCTAAAACACCTCTTAAAATTTTCATCCAAGAAAGCATAAAGGACAGGGTTGAGGCTGCTGTTAGTATAGCCCAGGGCAATACAAAAATGCAGGCTGGCCATGACATAGGGGTTCTTCTTGTCAATGCCAACCAGAGTCCAAACAATGACAAAGATCTGGATGGGAGTCCAACAGATGATGAAGGCGGCTACCACAACTAGCACCATGCGTGTAATACGGCGCAGATTGCGGTCCTTCTCCTTGGAACCTGAGAGGAGTCGGACACTCTTCAAGCGGAGAATCATGAGCCCATAGCAGATGGTGATTACCAAGATGGGAACCAAGAAAGCAAAGATAAAAACACAAATCTTGGTAACAGTATCCCAGTAAATCTGGGGTTCAGGAAACTGAAGGAGACAGATCATAATGCCACCTGCATAAAAGGAAGAAGAGTACAGAGATGATAGATGAACAAAGAGGAGGACCATAGCTCAGTGGCCAACAGTACAGCTTTTCTTTTGCATATAGACCATCACTGCATGATAGAGCCCCTTTTTAGCATGCCAAAAAGTCCAAATTCAATCTTTGGTAACTTCAAGACTGGAAGGATCCCATCCTTTCCAAATCTGGATACCTCCAGACATTTTGGACAACAACCCCATCATCCATGACTACTGGCTATGCTGATGGGAGTTTGGGAATATATTCCTAGTCAATTGATTCACCTTTATGTGCTGGCAGAACACAATCCAGGATGTTTGGGTCAGTTGGACAACAACCATGAGGTTAGTCTTCCCAGCCACTACAAAGGAGGTTGGAAGGCCATTCCTTCCTTCCAAATTCTTGCCTTTTTAAAATAGGCTCACTACAGATAGTTGGGAAGGGGGATGTGCACACTCCCATCATTTCTGCTCTTTTTCATTCCTCCTTATGGGTGTGGGGGGTGGGAGAATGTACAAAGCAGACCAGTCACAGAGATGGAGTGCCTAGAGCAGTGTTTCTCAACCTTGGCAACTTTAAGAGGTATGGACTTCAACTCCCAAGATTCCTCAGCCAGCTTTGCTACAGGACAGGGAAAGTACCCCAGAAGTCTCTGTCAATTTAACAGTGGGAACCACAGCCTGGCCTTCGCTCAGACTGGGTGCCTTATGGGAAGCCATTGGAATTAAATGGCAGACTACTTGCCTTCAGATTTAGTGACAGCCATGACCATGATAGGTACTCCAATCACAGAGGAGAGAACCCAGATGCAAACGTTGATTAACTTTGCTTTAGCTGGCGTCCGGAAATCCAAGGCCTTGACTGGGTGGCAGACAGCAATGTACCGGTCCACGCTCATCATCGTGAGGGTGAAGATGCTTGTGAACATGTTGTAGTAGTCAATGGAGAGGACAACTTTGCAAAGCAGTTCCCCAAAGGGCCAGGTCTCCATCAGATACTTAGCACTCTGGAAAGGCAGAGTACTAGTGGCCAAGGCATCTGCTAGGGCTAAGTTGAAGATATAGATGTTGGTGGCAGTTTTCAGCTTGGTGTATCTAGAGGGAGGAGATAAGGAGAGTGACATGAATTGCAACTTATACTGAACAACTTCTTTGTGAAAAAATACATATATTCTTATTAAACAAACAAAACACTCCAAGGTAAAATGGAATAGAACTGTAATGTGTTTTTACTGAAGTAGAGTGAGAAAAGAAATGCTTCTCCTTAACCTGTTTCTGGTATCAGGGTTCAGTTAATGGCTAGAAGATTACAGTCTAGTTTGGTGGACTTAATCTGAATGGGAGAACAGGAATGCTGAGAATGTAAACACGCATCCATCACTAACAGACAGTGTGAGGACAAGAGTTAAGAAGGAATTCAAGACGACTTGTCAGGGCAGTGCTGAAGGAGAAAATGAAGAGTTTAAATTCTGACTAGATATACATTCTGAACTACTTTTCCTTCTTGCCCAGAAATGATCAACTATCATATATGGCTACCATTTCCTAGGATACAATACAGATATAGTTACGTTTTTCCCTTTTTTCTCTGGGAGTCTGACCACCACCCTGCATAAATGCCCGTGCTTGCTTGCTTCTTCACATTATCCATTTCTCCCTTCTTCTTTTGCTATCTCCCATCCAGTAGTATCAGACCCACATTTTGTTACTGTATTTGCCACCCGTGCTCATTTCCTTCTGTTTTTTTAATTTACTAAAAAAATAAAAATAAACAGTTCATTTAATATAGATCCGAATCTTTGAATGATTTAAGCAACAAAAGATGCTTCACCCTTCTTGTGTCATTGTTTAAATGGTGCTGAAATCCATCCTTCAGGTTCCTGAAAACTTTCCCCCTGAGCAACAGATTCTGTTTTTACAGCTGATTTCCAGTGTGTTCTAGGATTCCTTTTAATGTTGACTATATTTCTGTAAGGAGACAGAGACTTTTCATTGTTGATACTCATCTTCTCTGGATCAGCCTGTAACCTCCTTTGCTGATCCTTGATCTGAGAAAGCTCCATTAAAGGATCCAACACAGGTCTCAATTCTTTGTGAAAAAATCATTATTTTCTATTGTTTTATTTATCTTTATTTCATTATTTTTGCCAGGTTTGCTTTCAGAAATCTCTCCAGTTACCCTGCAAAGCTGACCGTCTGAATAAATCCCTGGCTGAGAATATGTGTTGGAAGTTTCGAAAGATGTGACAAGCCATGCATAACAGGCTGACAATAACCAATGCATAACATTGCTTTGCCTGTTAGAGAGAGTGGAAGATTCAGGATGGGGGACAGGGAGAGGTTTGTTGTTGAGTCAGATAAGAAAAAGGAAAGAGAACATATATTTTGCAAATGTTTGTCTTCTGATCTGTTGGCCCTTCTCTTTTTAAAAATCTGTCTTTTTTTTTTTAAATCCCACCTTTATTATTTTTATAAATAACTCAAGGTGGGGAACATACCTAATACTCCGTCGTCCTTCTGTTTTCCACACAACAACAACCCTCTGAGGTGGGTTGGGCTGAGAGAGAGGGACTGGCCCAAGGGCACCCAGCTGGCTTTCGTGCCTAAGGCAGGACTAGAACTCTCATACCGCGCCTGATTGGCTCTTGGGCTGAGAGAGAGGGACTGGCCCAAGGTCACCCAGCTGGCTTTCATGCCTAAGGCAGGACTGGAACTCTCCTACCACGCCTGATTGGCTCTTGGGCTGAGAGAGAGGGACTGGCCCAAGGTCACCCAGCTGGCTTTCATGCCTAAGGCAGGACTGGAACTCTCCTACCACGCCTGATTGGCTCTTGGGCTGAGAGAGAGGGACTGGCCCAAGGGCACCCAGCTGGCTTTCATGCCTAAGGCGGGACTAGAACTCTCCTACCACGCCTGATTGGCTCTTGGGCTGAGAGAGAGGGACTGGCCCAAGGGCACCCAGCTGGCTTTCGTGCCTAAGGCGGGACTAGAACTCTCCTACCACGCCTGATTGGCTCTTGGGCTGAGAGAGAGGGACTGGCCCAAGGTCACCCAGCTGGCTTTCATGCCTAAGGCAGGACTGGAACTCTCCTACCACGCCTGATTGGCTCTTGGGCTGAGAGAGAGGGACTGGCCCAAGGTCACCCAGCTGGCTTTCATGCCTAAGGCAGGACTGGAACTCTCCTACCACGCCTGATTGGCTCTTGGGCTGAGAGAGAGGGACTGGCCCAAGGGCACCCAGCTGGCTTTCATGCCTAAGGCGGGACTAGAACTCTCCTACCACGCCTGATTGGCTCTTGGGCTGAGAGAGAGGGACTGGCCCAAGGGCACCCAGCAGGCTTTCATGCCTAAGGCGGGACTAGAACTCTCCTACCATGCCTGATTGGCTCTTGGGCTGAGAGAGAGGGACTGGCCCAAGGGCACCCAGCTGGCTTTCATGCCTAAGGCAGGACTGGAACTCTCATACCACGCCTGATTGGCTCTTGGGCTGAGAGAGAGGGACTGGCCCAAGGGCACCCAGCTGGCTTTCATGCCTAAGGCAGGACTGGAACTCACTGTCTCCTGGTTTCTAGCCTGGAGCCTTAACCACAATGTTTTTGGGATCAAGTGAATACATAAATAAAGATTATGATGATTAGGTGAAAATGTAGCAGCAATACTACTATTACTAAAGAGACTGAAAAAATTAAAAGGAAAAATTAAAATAATGCTGCTGAAAAGATCTGGGGGAAGAATTCCAGACTGAGGCCACCAGTGAAAAGACCATGACCTCACTCAACTGCACGGTCTCCACCACCTATAGGGGTGCGCCAGAGTTCCACTGTGAAAGATTCTGATGTTAAAATATGCTCCTCAAGGTTTCTAGAAACCTGATTTCAAAATGGGCCCATTCTGGAGGTTCCAGCAATGTTCTTGGCTTGGTTCAGAGGAGGACCACTTCAAGGACATTTGGAATGAACAGTTCTGAGAGTTCAATGGCTCATCCTGGTGCCAGGATGTCCTATGATTTGCACTCCTCTGTCCCTACTAAATAGGCTAATAGAGAGACAGGTGTGTCATTTACTCTCCTGGACCAAACTGTTTAAGGCTTTCAGCACCCCTACTAAGTCTTGTGCTCTAAAGGGAGCTCCACCTAGTAAAGCAAATTTATCATTGGATGGATTTATTGGCTTTTTGCTTTGAATGACTGGCTATTTTGGAAAGCGGTGTGTGTGGGTTTGAAGGGGAGCTCCATTCCTCCCAATCAAAAATAATAATTAATGACTTATCCGTAGTCCTTCCACAATACTAAAAGCTTCTTGGCCCTTAACGGATGCTGCCACGATCGGTGTGGAAACAGAATCTATATAACCATAGCTAAATATATATATATATATATAGATCAAATCACATCATACTTCCAGCTGCATCTAAAATGTCACTGAACAGCTATTTTGAAAGCTCATTTTGCCACCTTCAGAAAATCTTACCACCAAGAAATACCAGGAAAGGGGGATGGGAGAGGAAGAGAAAGAGAAAGAGAAAAAAATCTTCAAGCCATCATAACCAAAGGACGTTCTTTAGCGATTATGTGTCACCTGGATTTTGATCTATGCCTGGCAGGCTTCTATAAAACAGCAGTGATTTACTGGCTGCATTTTAGCCTGAAATCGCTGGTGCTGTGGATTGAGGATATGGTATCGTATTGTTTATTTGGAATGGAGTCAGTGGGAATACTCTCCACACACAACACACACACACACACACACACACCTGACATGAGCTGCAAAGAGGACATGGGCTGTGACTAAGATTCCTGGATTGTTGGGCCTTTCAAAAGCCACAGTTACAAGTTAGTTTGATCTGAGCTTACAGTGCCAAGCTGCGGGTGTGACTTTCCACACAATCGTAGCTCCAATATCATGTCTGACCAGGCATTCCTGGCATGTTTGTAATGAGGTTGGATGAATGGCAGATACTTCTGCATCTGCCCTCCCAGCCAAAAAAAGGGAAATGTTCGTCATCCAAAGGGGGAACCCACAAAGATGCAGATGTGCATAAAATTTGGAAATGTTGGTGTATATAGCCCTGTTTCTGGAAGATTCACTCTCAGTAGAAATAAAATACATCCCACTATAGTGAATGGGAAAAACAGTAAACAGGAGGCCCGTGAATCCGTTCTGTCTGCTGTTGCCCAGGCTTAGCCTGTTTCTAAGTTTCAGGCTAAGTTTCAGATCAGAATGTTCTCTGAAAATCAGAGAAAAGGAGATGGTCTATTGATTGTGATTTTACATGTAGATTTTAGCCATACGATGATTTTATAACTTGTGTAATTCCGATTTTTGGCTCTTTTTCCATAACATTTATACATTGACATTTATATTGGACAATCGTTATGCCGTAGTTTCCCTAACCTTTACTGACAGCTAAATACGAGCTTAGTTATATTTTCCATAGCTTACAGAATGGATTGGCTGAAATCTTTCACCCTTCTAAAGTTAATTTATGCTAGTCAGTGGCTGAACTAAAGATTTTGCCTTGCTTTTGCTACAGAGCAACTTCGTTTTTATGGCAGCTGTTTCTCTCCCATATCCTTTGCCTCCTTAAACTTTCTTTCCCTGGTTCAGATGCGTCCTCAGCACTTCATGTGTGTGTGTTCACTATGGACCTCTAGGTTGGCAGCTGGACATGTGAACAACCACTACTGAGAAGTATGCTATTAGGAAGGGAATAGAGGTAGTCCTCACTTAACAACCATTCATTTAGTGATGGTTCAGACTTACAACAGTGCTGAAAAAAATGACTTACGACTGGTCCTCACACAACCCTTGCAGCATTCCTGCGGTCATGTGATCACGATTTGGGTGCTTGGCAACCAGTTTGCATTTATGACTGTCACAGCATCCCGTGGTCACGTGATCGCCATTTTTTATTTTGGTTCTCTTAACACCTGCGGTGATTTGCTTAATGACCGCTGCAAAAAAGGTCATAAAATCAGGTTGGATTAGCTTAATGTGTGCTTTGCTTAGCAACTGAAATTCTGGTCCCAACTGTGGTTATTAAGTGAGGACTACCTGTAATCCTTTCAGGCATTCAGAGAGGATTTGGGGTCCCAATGGACCCAATGAAGATGTCTACAATGATTAAGGAACCTGGAGATGCCAGATGAGAAGGAATATGGAATGGGACATCCCAGATGAGGGCATAATTCACCGCCTGCCTGCCCCCTTAAACATTTTGTTATAGCTGTCCCTTGGTTTATCCTTCAACTCCTTTAATACACTTGTTTTGATATTTAAGTGGGTTCTTTTTAACAACTTAAATTTATTCTGTGTGAGATGAGCTGACAGACTTGAGCTGTGCCATATTTGGAAGTTTACTTCCCCGTATTTCATAAACACCTGCCTTTGCTTCTTTGTTTGCATTCCCTGCCCCCCTCCTTTTCAAGTGACTTGCAGAACACATCTTCCTACAGTGAGACTTTTGCCAAATGCGAAAGTCCAGAAATTCATCCCTTGCACTAACTGTATATATTTCATAACTTGTCAGGAAAAAAGAGGGACGCGGTGGCGCTGCGGGTTAAACCGCTGAGCTGCTGAGCTTGCCGATCAGAAGATCGTCGGTTTGAATCTGTGTGACGGGGTGACGGGGTGAGCTCCCGTTGCTAGTCCCAGCTCCTGCCAACCTAGCAGTTAGAAAACATGCAAATGTGAGTAGATTAATAGGCACCGCTTCGGTGGGCAGGTAACGGCGTTCCGTTTAGTCGTGCCGGCCACATGACCACGGAAGTGTCTACGGACAAACGCCGGCTCTTCGGCTTTGAAACGGAGATGAGCACCGCCCCCTAGAGTCAGACACAACTGGACTTCATGTCAAGGGAAACCTTTACCTTTCCTTTACAGGAAAAAAAAAAGACCAGTCAATACTCAGAGCTTAAATGGTGAAGTGATTGAAATGACGCTGATCTTCTGTAGGACAGATCAGGAGGAGAAGGCAAAGATGAAGTCAGGAAGATAGATCAAAGATGAGTAAATCTCTCTTTTTAAAAAAGTTTTGTGACTATAACCTAATTTTCCTTGTTCTCATGAATATGGTCATTAAACTGCTGTGCCAAAGGAATGCTAGCCTTTTATGAGGCAGAGAAGATTCTGTGTGGTATGTATTATCTCAGTCATATAAATTTTGCCTCACCTTGCCTCTTTTGGTAATATATTCTATTTCTATTTGGGAAAATATAAAACCGCTTCCGTTGAAAACTTCCCTACCACTGTTTGTACCGGCTGAGATATTGACAATTCAGGAAGCATCTTCCCTTTTCCCCCAAACAGTCTAATCACGATAGGCCGTATGCAGTGGCTGTGAGATGGTGCCTGGAGGGACAGTGGAATAAAATGTCATAAAAAAGGGTGCAGTAAGCCAGAGACAACCTGAATAAAATACTGGACAAAATGAAAACTTTCCTTTCCATTGGTATGCATTTGGGATGGGGGGGGGTAGCTTTACTCTTGGTGTATATTTCTCTCATGTCCTGTCCCCATCAGAGCAACAGAGATTTTGTGGGTATTTTGCATACAACTCTACATGCTTACCATGCCATTTCTCTTTTAGAACAGTAGGGATTAGCAATACAGCACCTATGGGTCCCTCAACCCCCAAAACCGGAAGTCGGGGTTCTCCAAAGTTGAAGTAAACTTGAAATGTTAATTCCATTAAAAAAAAAGTCACTGAAATCTTGCAAGATCACCAAATTTCACAGGATTTTAGTATTTTCCCATGAGGTGAGATCACTTAAATCTTTTGGGTTTTAAGTGATGTCGCTCCAAGGGAGAATGCTAGCATGGCATGAGCTTTGGTGATCTTGCAAGATTTGGGGGTTATCTGGAAGGTGGCACAGCCACTAAAGATTTCTAATCTCTGATGAAAGGTCCCCATCCAAGTCATGTGAAATCTCGGTTTTCTGTCTCACCCGGTGTGGCTAACTGGGATTGACAGGTGAGTAGTAGATGTACTTGATTTCTTTTTGTGATCAATTTTGCTGAGCCTTTTCCAAATTTCAGTGGGCTTTGCTGTCATTTGTATCTGAGCTCCATTTATTTTCTAGTAGTTAAGGGTTCCTTATCAAGCAGAAAGGAAAGGGAAAGACATTTCATTTCAACGGAAGACTTAGGGCACTGCCAACATTTCCACTCCCCAGACCATCAAAATAAGTAGGAGGTCAATCCACATTTGTCTTCATTTTTGCTGGCTCAGAAATTCAATTAAAATCACTGTCCTGCTCTGAGCTACTGCAGGTCCCATAGTTAATCAATCAATAAATTATCTCATTCCTACTCAACAGCAAAGAAATAGACAAAATTTAACCAGCATAGTCCTTTGCACTTAACTTATCTTTGTCAAAGAGAAGAAAAAAAGTGACAGACAGCAACTGCAACCTTGCTCCCTTTGCCTGGGTTGCTACAGGGAGAGCTGCAAAGCTTCAAGGCAGCATTCCTCTTACAGGACTTGCTGGAGCAGCTGAAGGTCAGGAAATGGGAGGAGCAGTGAGGGAAGATTTCTTCCCATGAAGAAATGGTTCCTCCCCAATCCCTGCAGCCTCCAATATTTCTAACTGAAAACTGACTTCAGCATAATTCATTTTGCACTGCAAGTCATCTAGAAGGAACAACCAGTGATAGGGAGTTCAGGGAACTGTCATCTCAGCACATTGAGAGGGTACCCAGTTGAGGAAGGCTTGTCAAACGGAGTGCTACTGTTACCTCTTTGCTCCCCTGTCTTATTATATATCAACATGGGAACATTCAATCAACATTCATGCCTTGTTAATTACTATTTACCTTTTCCTCCCTATCTGCATTCATAATGGATTAAACCGATGCTATTTGGACCACTAAGTATCTGGAGTTGTCCTTCCCTGTGACAGAAGACACATCTTAGCCCTCAATAAAATTGGGACTGAGAGCATGTATTCATTGCAGTGTTGACAGGTTAGACATCTTTCCAAGGTTAGAATACTTTCATCATGTCCCTGTATCAGTCTGTCAATTAAAGAAAAAAAAAAGCCTAACAAAATGTATGCATCCTTTTGCACACTTCTCTTAACAGACCCATTTCTGTTAGCATTCTTCCTAATGTAAAGAATATTTAACTTCGCCTTTTCCCTACGTACGCATGTTTCACAAGCTGGTTTTCTTCAAGGAAATGCATTTTTGTCTTTCTCAATTTCTCTCACGTGTGTATTAGTTAGCTCAGCCATTTTTGACTGGAAAACAGCATTATAATCTTTCGGAAAGCGCTCATTCCACAATCTAGCATGGTTCAGTACATATGAAAGCCTGGGAGAAAGGCTTGTGATGGGCTTTAGATTTGTCAGAACCTGGGCAGATGTTTTCTATCTCCAACCATGTGAGGTAGGACAGAGACTTCCAGAGTCCCTTTGTTACATTTTCAGCAGTCAGTGCTCAGTTACCACTTGGATGATTAATAATACGATGCAACACCCACACTCTGAACTTAGAGGAGAATTAGTTTATATCCACAGTGATGTGTAGAGAGGGGGCTGTTGAATCACAGCCTTCAAATTCCAACTGCTGTGTCCTGATCAAGCCATCATTTTTTATTTGCAGTCATTGGTTCCCTCTGGATCTTATTTCTCTTAATCTTTCATTTTGTTTCCCAGCATACTGTACATTCTGTTGGGTTTTGTGGCTAGTAGAGAGCTAAAATAACTTTAAGTCAAATCCTTGTTGCTGACTTCTTGTAATTCGCCCTTCAAATTTCACAGAAGAAAAGATGGTCTCCACTTCCTCCACTTTGTGTGTGTGTGTGTGTGCGTGTGTGCATGGCAGGCCTCCGGGGAAAGACAGATAAGCAAGTTGCTCCACACACAGCTAATTTATGGCATTTCAATTGCTTCCTAAGCTAAGAAAATTAGTGCCAGAAAGCACCAGGGCATTCTCAGCTATCTAAGAAGCACCGGGAGATAGTCTATGAGTAGAATGGATTAAAGAGATTACATGCATATCAACATAGATATCAAGCTATTGCCTTTCAGGGTAAGCAATGTTATATAAAGTGTAGCAAAAGAGTAAGAAACAGTAAACCAAAAATTTAAAGGCATGAGATAAGAGGAAATGAAATACATTAGTCCAGTTTACACCCACACCATTCACTGTTCTTCTGCATCTTTCTATCTTTGCAAACTATTCTTGTTTCCACTGTGTCTGTGCGCAGCTTCATACCTTGCCTTTTTTTCCTATCAACTGCACCTCTCTTTTTTGAGGATCTCATCAACTCTAAGTTTCTTAATCTTCCTCTTGACCCATTCACTCTTACTTTATAGATTTGTTTTGTGGTCCAGTTTTCATCCATTCTCTCTATATGGCCGAACGACTGCAATGGACTTTTTTCATACTGCCCACCCACTTTCGTATTCAATCCACATTCATTCAGCATCCATTCTTTTCTACTGAATTCAACTGTTATATTTTGCCCGACATAGCCAACTCTCACTTCTATATAATCAAGTGGGTAGAAGCGCATCCTTATACCACATATTACCTGCTATATTTCTGCCAGCATTTGTACATCTTGAAATGACCCCATCCAAGGCATGCAAATTCATTTACTTCCTCTAAATATGACTTTTAAATGCTAGAATGACAGATCAAGCATGTGTGAATGGTCCAATTAAGTTGGCAGGGCTGCTGTTGTGAGGATAAAGTGGTAGGAGTCATGGAAGTGATACTATCTTCACTGCCTTAAGCTCCTGAATGAAGGGAAAGAGATAAATCTAACAAAGTAAATAATGTTGTAGGTAAAGCTGTTGAGGTCAGCCCTACTCCATATAGTGATAGGAGTTTTCTATTAGTCCAGAAAAGGATTTTCCATCAGCAAGAAAGGTTCTAGACCACAGTTTTATGTATGCATGTTCTGCCTTTGCTTTTATGGGGGAATATTCCATCAGAAGGCTTAGACTGTAACTTGAAGCAATAAGCTGTAATTATCCCATTCTGATAATGCTGGGTTCATATAGCTTTTGAGACAGCCTTTCACTTCTTCCAGTCTTATTGCTAAGTGCTAGTTGAAGTATCATTAGCAGTTTTGCAATTACTGTTCTATTGAATTTTTACAAATAACCCTGGAAACAATTTGGAGACTGCATGATCCTCACTCTGATTTGCTTACCAGCTAATGGCAGTGTCAGGCAGAATGGCCAAAAATGAATGGTAGCAAGACTAACGGCAGCTTTTTACAGAAATGCCTGAAGCCTTCTTGGTCGTATTCCCAGACCAGGTCTGAAACGATGAAGTTGAGCTCATGTTAAACCTTTAGCTTTAAGGAGCCTTTCTATCTCTACTCCAGGGTAGAAACTAGTTGAGCCTCAGGAATACATTTCTTTAGGAATGGCAGAGGTCTGGAAAAGCCATAGGCTTCTTTATAGCTGAGGTGCAAAAGTTGACTCATCAAAGCTATAAGGGCTCCCTCAAACCCTAAGCTATGGCCCTCAGGACCTCCAAAAGTCCTTAACGAATGGTATTTTGATGTGCCAGGGAAAATATTGAAAAATATCACCATGGAATAATCACATTTACTATAGTTAGTTTTAATAAATTCAAGTTTAAGTGAATAATATTTTGTTTTTGTCCTGGTGCTATTCATGACTTTTTGGAATATAGCCCAATGTGATACTATGCCATGTCACTCAAACACTCAATGCAGCCCTTAGTCCAGAAAAAGTTGCACAACTGTGGTTTTATGGCCATTGATATCATCAGAGAAGTAGTTGGCGTTTGTTTTTGTCTTAACATTTCTGGAAAGCTAGCTACTTCTACCCTTAGGATATTTACCACAATCTGAACAGAACTTAGTTTAAAGAAGTGGAGCAAAACAGCAGCAGGGAAAATGAAGCTTCAAGGTATTTTATGAATCAGTTTTAAATTCTTGGGTTCCTTTCAAATTGAGCAATGAGGCTTCTTATTATTAAAAAAAATGGAACTGATTCATCAGCAATATTATTTCAGGCTTACTGGACCACCCAAAAGGATGTTTTAAAAAGGATGGACTTCTTATGTTGTTGATGTAAGAAGCCTGAAGGTTCTTTAACTCACATGATTTGTTCTTGTTCTGTTCTAACTTCGTTTTGACTTCAGATTAGTATATATGTTAACATACTTTTGGAAGAAATATTATTTTTAAAGATCACAACATGGTGTTAAATTATATTCCTAAACCTATAAAAATTGTGATGAAGAGTTTTGGTTTTATTGATCTTGGGATATAGCAAAGAGGATAATTCTAGATAACTAGAAAGTCTCTCACAAAAGCTTATACCTTTTAATAAAATTTTTTAGTGTGAGAAGGTGCAACCAGATTGCTGATATTTTTTTTCTCCTGATTTTAAGGAATGGATCCAAGATATGAGTTTATCCATTTTTGAAAAGCTTTTGTCCTCTAAAAATGAGAAGATCACACTTATGCTGCTCTTTGGTCCAGATTTAATGATAGCTCAACAATTGAATTTCATATAGTTAATTATACTTATTATATGGATGCTTTAATTGCAGTGGTTTTTTTGTTGTTACATTTAGTTCATTAAATCACTATATTTTTTTCTTTCACTGTATTATCACTATTCAGTGTAGACTTTTCCCCTTTGTATTTCACTATTATAAAAATTAAAAATTAAAAAACTGAGCAGTGGGGCAAAGTTGGGTGCTGAATTTATGAAATGTGAAAGGCTGGGACTTTGAGCCTTGAGAAGGAAATATTTTTCCCATCATGGTGGGAACTGAATTTGGACTCCTCTGAATCAATTTGTTTCTAGCTGACAGCATTGCTGGTACTATTGGCTCCAGCAGGAAGTTTCAGACCCATTCAACAGGAACACGGGGCTTACCAAGTAGTCATCACTAGCCTCAGGAACCAGGTGATCCCACAACCTGGCAGTCCTTTTTTTTTAATTAAAGATTTTTTTAAAAAGGAGATAAAAACTAATACAAACTAATTTAAAGTGAGAACAAGAAAAGAGAAAGAAATCAAACAGAAAGCTAAAAGTGCAAGAAAGAAAAAGAAAAATAGAAAAGAAAGAAAAAAGATACAAAGAAGTAGCTTCCAATCTTCTTTATAGCAGTCGTAAGTACAATTATAAATTTACCTCTTTCTCTACGGCTACAGCATAAGCCTCGTCTTTCTATAATCTCTTCTGTCTAATCATCAAAACCATAAACCATAAGTTCATTTTTTTTTCTTTCATACAAAAAAGTCTAAAAGGAGTTTCTGGTCAGCAATAAACACAGAAACCTGGAAGTCTTGATTACTTAGGATGTGGAGAAGTGTGTCGAGTTCATGCGGAGGATTCAAGGAATTAGAGAAGAAAAGGCAAGCGCCAAATGACTCCATAGCCACAGAAATTAGCAACGAATGCATCAGCCTATGTGCAGCTTGAATTTGTGTGAAGCTGGCAGTTATAAGCCTGCCCCATTCAAATTTCTGGATCACCCTTTGATGGTCCCAAATAGCACATTAAATTTTTTTATGCCATTCCCCACCCCCACCCCACAGTTGTGTTTGTTTTGCACACTGCCTTGGGCAATATAGCATGGCTGCATGCCATTTTTAAACTGAGACCTGCATTGCAAGCCCTGGAGTAGTGCACAGTCCAGAAGATAAGCGTGTTTCATTTCACACATTATTCCAGAAATGCAAAGCAGCTAAGCTCATCTTAAAAAGGCAGTACAAACTAAATTAACTAGTCTGTCAGTAGCAAGTATAGCACAGGACTTTCTTCCTATCTGGATATTGGATGACTTAGGAGCAGCTGCCTGACCCAGGCAAAGAGCCGTGTGAAATTCTGCCCTCTTGGTTCACTCTTAAAAGGAATATAGGATCCTGCTGGTAAAAATATCTGTTCTTCCAGATATTTTTTATTTTAAAAAAAATGGGTGAAAAAAACCATTGATTTATAAAATTATTTGGCTCTAATACAGCTTCAATCTGGATCCATTGTTCAGAACAGTCTTCCATAATAAATGGAATCATATGCCCTAACTGTGCCACCTGATAATATATTATAAATTTGGGCACCCCCCAGCCTCCCTGTTTCTGAGGTCAATACAAAATCCTTTCATTTATTCTCAATGTTTTTGCATGAAAGCAGAAGCTTTCTATTTTTTTTTCTTTGCTAATGCCTTGCACCTCTGCAAATGCCTCTAACTCCTTCTTAATATAGTTAGCTGAATGGAAAGTATTTGCTAAACGATTAAAAGTGTTTATAAGCAAAATTATGCATATGGATCAATCAGGTTTTATTCCAAATCGAAATTTATCTACCCCTATTAGGAAATGATTAAATATTGTACAAATTAGTAAAATCGATTAATCTTTACTACCCACATGCTCTTTAGATATATTTAAAACCTATGCTAATGTCTTAAAGCCTCTTCTGGAATTTCCATTAGGAGGCATTGTAATAGAAAGTTGAGCCATGCAAGGATTTTCATTTTTACCACTGCAATTTGCCCTAAAATGTTAAAATGTTTTGAAGCCCAGTTTTTCATTTCCATATTTAATATCTTCCATGTTGGCATATAATTGTTAGTAAAAATTGTATTAATATTCTTAATGATAGTGATACCTAAATAGTATATTTATATACTACTGGAATCCCTAAAACTGTAGAAATTTCCTTCTGAATTTTTGGGGAGTTTTTCAAGCATCAGATGTGATTTGTGAAAATTAACTGAGAGTCCTGACATGTCTGCAAATGCCTCTAACTTCTTCTTAATATAGTTAGCTAAATGATTAAAAGTGATTATAAGCAAAATTATTCATATGGATCAATCCGGTTTTATTCCAAATCGAAATATATCTACCCCTATTAGGAAATTAGTAAATATTATACAAATTAGTAAAATTAATTAATCTTTACTACCCACATGCCCTTTAGATATATTTAAAGCCTTTGATTCTCTGGAACTACCATTTTTAAAACAAATATTAAATACATTTAAATTTGGGGCTGGCTTTTGTAAGACGATTGAACATATATGTGGACCAACTAAAGCCCAGATAAGACTTACTAGTTATGATTCAGATCTATCACAGTTTTAAGAGGTACCAAGCAGAGTTGCCCCTTCACACGTTTATTACTCAGCCTAGCTACAGAAGTGCTGGCAATAGCATGTGGATCCAACAGTCAGATTTACAGGATAAAAACTGGGAGACAAGACGTATCTTTTAAATCTACCTGCAGATGTTATCCTTCTGACCCTCTCAAATGTTCTGCTACAGATAAAGGCTTGCAAAATTAATGCCCTACGAAAAACTAGACCATAAGAATTCCTCATCGAGACCAGTGAGAAGATTAATAAGTTCTTGGCCAGGTTGTTTATGACTTCAATTCAGCCTATATTTTATAGGGTGGGTTTATATTCCTCCCGGAGCCACTGTTGATATCAGTTGCATGGAAAGCTGGGCCAGAATGACCTTGTGGGCAGATTGCTGTGTTCTGATTGTGGTGGTCCAAAATAAATAAATATTGTTTTAAAATCTGGCAATGTCTTGACTCCAGTCCTGTTGAGCTAAATTCTTCTCAGTGCCCTGCTCAGCATGTTGTAGGTCTTAACCTGTTGTGGTGCCAAGATTTAGGTGTACAAACTCTTTTTTTTTTGCATCTTGTTAAGCTTCCTAGAAAGCAAGGATTTCATGGGAACTGCTTAAGAGCTGTATTTGCACAGCATGCTTAACTTGGTTCCTGAATTAACCCATGTGCTACTGTATGCTTTCCTAATTTGCTGAACCATAAATTAACCAACAGGCTAAATTTATGCAGCATCCTAAGCCACCAAAGAATAAACAAGGTTACCTCTAACTAAGCTTAGCCTGAGCAAATGCATTTAGACTTTCAACTACCATGGTAAATCATGTTGCCAAAGCACAGCCATCCTGTAATAACGCTGATTACTAACTTCTCACAGCGTCCATAGCTTGGTTTCAGTCTCTGTTCAGCAGAAGACAGATACCAGAAGAATTGGGATTCTCATACGCCTTTCCTAATTTTAGCCGTTGAGCAGGGTACTTCTCATCTGAGCTATTGTAATGCATCTTTTGAAAATCAAGTTGAAATTATAATGGGTGCAAAATATAACCATTGAGGTGTTGTCTGGGAGCATGAAACATTGATTCTAGATTAGGACTGACCTTCAGAACCTTAAATTGCCCATATATTTAGCCTGGGGGAAGGAGGCCTGACCCATTGTCCCCAGGGCAAGGGCCTCACAAGGTGAAAAAAAGAGGACTTCCTTTGTGGAGGTACCCCATGTCAGAACGGTACCTTCCAAAAAGAGCATTTGGCTAAGATTCACTGGTTCCCTATGTATTTAGGAGCGGTTGTTGATGGCTGGTTTCCTTTGCTAGTGTTTATTTAGGCTGGTCTGTTTTAATGTTTGAAGTAGCCTTTCATTATTTTTGTGACTGTTTTAATATTGCTGTTATCTGCTATGTGATTTTGATGAACAGCAGAATATAAATAGAATTATACCAGGAAGCAGCAGCTGCCTTCTGAACCAAGCACAGTCTCTAATCTGCTTTCCAAGGCTGCTCCACTTGGAATGAGTCAAAGGAATCAGAATCAACATGGGGAGAAGACTAATTATTGCTAAGCTATCGTTGCTTTAGCAGAGGAACTCCCTGAAAGCAATACTGATGCAAATCTGGAGGCTTAGTTGGCTGGACATCCTGAACTATGTGTCTCATGGTGCCACAACCCTAAGTTTCTATGCACAATTATAGAAAACCCCAATCATTGGCAGCTTGTCATAAATTCTGGGTTTCTGGATTTGGCCCTTTGTTGTATAATGAAATGGAATCTTCTGCCTTAGAGTTTTCCATCACTGATCTCTAAGAAGTTAACTTATTGATCATGAGCAAGGAAGTGAGAGCGCACATCACCCGGGAAAAAATACATTGGAGGATTTAGATCGGCACATGTTTGGCATACTTAATCCATTTATATAATAAAACCTTTCCAAAAGCTGCTCCCAGTTTGAAATTTTTAATACAAACGGAGCATAATTCAATATGCAGGGAATGATCACATAAACTGCTTTTAATGAATTTAAATTGAGTTCAAGAAAAATTAGATCACATTTTAAAAGCGGAGTGTGGCTTGCGTGGTGTTCCCTTTCCCTTCCCATAATTTTCTCCCTTTTCATTATCCTTTGTCACTGCAGTAGTTTCTGCCAGATAGATGAACTTTGCATGCAGAAACAGTGGCTGACTCTAGAGGAAGTTTTGAACACTATAGAAAGATGGCCTGGAGTTGTGTTACTTTTCTGCCAAATAATGTTCCCAATTCAGGAAAAGCAATGGCATTCTTTGCTGTGTAGCAGAGGAATGTCATTTGCTGCCCAGCCTGAAAACCTAAATTGATTTATTAAGCAAAGGAAGTTTGGTAGCTACCAGCTTGCAGCAGATGGATGAAATGGACTGGGAAGATGACAACTACAGGTGAGTCAGGATTTCTCAGGAGACATTCTGGGAAATGTACAGTATTTTTCCTTTTCTCTGCTCCCCGCAACTTCGAACTAAGTCCCACTGAGTCCACTGGCAGAGATTGCAAGTGTGTATTGTACACTGTAGTGGGTATTTTGGAGATCTGATTCCTAGCTAGCACAGTTGTGGCCTATTTATGTTTGAAATAGCTCCAGGAAGCAGGCATTGGCAGATCCTGATCTCTTTGCACCAAAGCGAGTTGGGACAAGTTGCGTTAGGGTTGAGCCCATTGGCCAAAGTGCTAGTGAGATTCAAGTTGCAGGAAAGGAACATGTGGCCATTTGATACATCCTACCAAATTGGCTAGTCGAGAAACCACTCTGAATGAAGAATAAATTGTCAAAGTCAGACTTCCCCTTTAATTGCAGCCATCGTACGTAGTAGGAAAAGCCCTGTGAAGGGAATTCCTTTCTAATATTTGTTGCAAACAAGTGATGAACAAATTTAATTGTTTATTTAAATAATGTCTATGGCTGCAGCTTGCTGGAGAGAATATTGTACAGCGAGAGACAAAATATTCACACACATCCACCCTCATTTCGCCCCAGGAGAATTTCTCAAAAGTTCTCTTTTCCAAAGTAAATTCTCAGATTCCCCTCCCCTCCCTGTTTGCTGTGCTTCTCCATCTTAATTTTCATCTATATCAAGGAAACTCTCATAATTAAGGTGCTTTGAAATCTGTAACAAGAATTCCCATGTCAAATATTAATCAGCTAGCCTAAGGGATGAGAGAAGATAACAGCTATCTTAACTCACCTGTCCTGCAGCTTATAAATATTTATTTTTTTATTTTTTTATTTTATAATTTATTCACCGCCCATCTCTCCCCAACGGGGGGACTCTGGGTGGCTTACAATAAAACAAGATTAAAATATAAAACCATAACAATTACAAAATACAATAAAAATATAAATATAATAAAATCTACATGGCGAAGAGTCCTTAAGTGTGGTAGGTCCCTCTGAATCACTTCATGGCGCTATATATATATATATATATATATATATATATATATATATATATATATATATATGTGTGTGTGTGTGTGTGTGTGTGTGTGTGTGTGTGTGCGCGCTGTCTTGTGGTACGTTCACCTATTAGTGAATTCCAATGAATGGGATTGGATGGGTGGTAATTTTGCTTTATTTTGAAATGAACTTTTGTTGGCAGCAACTGATTTTAGCAGACAACTGAGTGTTCTGGATAGATATACACCTGGTTTAGGCAACATTAAAGCATAGTCCCATAGATTATCAAAACACAGAACTTGAAAGATTCCTGTAGATGTGGAGGAGCACAGAGATGACCTTGGAGAAGGCATGTGGCAATTGTTAGGCCAGGAAATCAAGAAAATGTGAGAAGAAACTTTAAATTGGCCTACCTTGACTCTCTTTGGCATAAGAGGGAGGCTGAAGATTCTCCTGTTATAACCTATATCCATAAAGTAGAGTTTTAGTATTTCTGATGGTGTCTTTTTCTTGACCTGGCCTACCTCAAAGAGCCAACCGTAGGCTTCCCATGAATTCAGAATGAAATAAACTCTCAAGTCAAGTTTGACTTCTGATGACCAAATGAACATACTTATGTAGCTTTCCTGGAAATGGCACGGAAGTGCTTTGGTATCTTCTTCTTGTACGTTTTTTCAACTTCCCAATCTAGGCTATAGCCCTAGAATTCCCTGGTGGAATTCCATCCATGTCCTAACCAGGCCTTACTCTGTTTAGCTTCTAAGTGCAGCTGATGCCACCTGAGAAGACAATAGAATATAACTGCTTGAAAACTACCTGGAAAAGATTGCCCACCACCTACTAGGTAATTGGTTCCGTTCTTGACATGCTCTTGCTGATAAATTTGTCTTAACATTCAAGTGAATTCCTGTTACAGAAACCATTTGATCTGCCCTCTGGGACAACCTAACACACGTCTTTGTTCATTTCCTTGTGTCGCCTCTTAAAAGTACTTGTTTTTTCTTTCTTTTCCCCAGGCTAGACATATAGTTTCTTATTCCTTTAACTTTTCTTCATAGTGTGTATTCATTATTAAATTAGTTTCAGCAAAGTGGAATAATAAGGAAATCAAAGCCAATGTTAATCAAGTTCATCATGCCCTATGCAGTTAGAGGCACATAGATGGAAATGTGCATATCTTTAGCAAAGATGTGCCTCTGAATTGGTGGAAGAAAGCGTGTTAGAAATGGTTATACAGTTGCTGATGGGTGCTAAAGTTCCCACTGCTTACTTACATGGCATAAGACCTGGTTACTTGTGGGACCACCCGTTTCCCATGGTATCTGCCTAGCCGATCTGATCTGGCAAGATTGACATGCCCTGGGTTTCTTTGATTAAACAGTGCTATCTATCGGGACCCTGGAAGCGTGCCTTCCCTATAGCAGTGCCCACCTCTGGAATGGGGTTCCTCCCAAGATTTGAGCAGCCCCCCCACTACTGTTTCAAAGGGCACTGAAGACCTGGCTCTTCACTCAGGTCTTTGGTGAGGATGACTGAAACCCTCTTTAGATTGCATGCGTTGTTTTTCTTTGTTCCCATTTGGTTTTGTCATCCCTGCCATCTTTATTCTTTATTTTTGTCTTTTGTTGTTTTTTTCTTGTTTTTAATACTTTAAACAGTTTGTAAACTGCCCAGAGTTGTTGGGAGTTGTTGGGTGATGGTGTTGGTGGTGGTGATGATGATGATACTAAATCCAGTCTGTTCTAGACTTTTGTGCATTCACCAATTTCATTCTAGTAAAACGTTCTTTACATTGCACAACTCCCTAATGAATCCAGGTTGCAGTGCAAGTTTCTCTAATATATCCTTTTCACTGCATAACTCTCCCCCTCAGTGAAATGAGACAAACACATGCTTTTCTGAGCATGGCTGCTCTAATAGATGCTATTTTGTATGAGGTTTTCAAACTAAGAAAGATAGCAGATTTATGACTTCTACCTGTGTCACAAGAGAGTCTCTATGCTCTATTATCCATTTTACTTGAAAGCACATTGATGTATTTCTTTAAAGTCCCCACTGCCTTCTAGTGAAAGAAGTCTAGTTCTGTCTGTATTAGAATGTTTTTCTAGAGCAATGTTTCTCAAACTCAGCATGCTGGCTGGGGAATTCTGGGAGTTGAAGTCCACACATCTTAAAGGTGCTGAGGTTGAGAAACACTGCTCTAGAGAGTGGGAAATTGTAAAGGCAAAGATTCTCTCTAGTGAAGCTCATCTAGGGTGTGGACGTTAGGTTTCTCCCATCAAAGTATTAATCAGCTCCAGCTTTTCTAAACTCTTGTAAGGACAGCCAAGCTTAACTAGGTGTTGCTACCTGCACTTAGATGGGAGATCAACATAAATGCAAACACAACAAAACACACACAAACCAAACAACTAAACCTAAACTGGTACAAACCATTTCTGCAACACCAAGGAGAGAATCTAAGAAACTTCTGACTTCACAACCCACTTAACCAGGTCAGTTATATATGTACAGCATGCTAAGCTTGATTACTTGTAAACTGGGGGTGATGGTAGTAGCATGAGACCCTAACCCCAAGAACTTTGACTTTGGCAAATTGGGTGAACCTGGCCCATTTGGTTAATTCATGGTTTGCTGTATTGTGTGTGTACTATTATGCAAATCTAGAAAAGGGGTTAATTCAGTAATCAGGCTGTGTTGTGAAAACACAAGCAGTCTGTTTATTGCCATTTGTGTGTGTTTATCTGATATATAGTGTATAGTGTAGTACAGTATAGTATTTTGTGACTGTTTTCTGTAAGCCATCTTGTAAAACTCTGCCAAATTAGTAGAGTAGAAATACAACAATAAATTTTTAGAACGATGTATTTCAAGACAGTGGTAAATTGTAGGCAGGATTCCCTATGATTTGATAGTGGGATGTGGACTGGATCATTGAAAGGGTATATATATATATTGTATATGTGCACACACATATACTAGAGCTGTGCGCATTTCAAAAATAATGCAGAAGAGGTGCTTTAAAGCAACTGTATTTTTTATAAAGGGTTTTTTGCAAGCCTGAAAAATAATGCAGCACTTTAATGAGAACTCCCAATGGTTAAGTGAGTGGAAAAGACCAACTGGCCACAGTACGATAGGTTCTAGAATTATGAATATTATGAAGACAACAAAGATAGGGAAGTATCAAAATATTTATTTATTAATCAAATGTATCACTGCCCATCTCCCAAAAGGGACTCTGGGCGGTGATATTCAATCATTCTAATCTGCTGAAGATGACATGCTTGGCAAAACCAAGCATTCCAAGACACGTACAACCTACCTGTGGAATTCATTACCATAGAATATTATGGTATTTTAAAAATGAATAGCTAAAGTAATGAATGATACCCTCTATCAGTCACTACACCAATCACTGTTCATCATGGCAGCCAGGAACCAACTTACTTTGACTGTTCCCAGTGATCACCTAGCTGGCCCCCAATCCATGAGCTGTCTATAAGGTCCCAAATGGTCAACAGGCAAATTATTTTTTTTAGAATTGGTGCCTGAGCTTGGTGTTGTTTTTGTATTTGTCCTCTTCCTTGCTCATAATTTTTCCTTGGTTGGCCCAAGGAACAGTCCCAACGCTCTGGAAGACACTTGAAAGATGAAGCTTAGTTGGCAATTGAGATATCTTCCAGTTCTATGATCCTATGTCTGGGTCTCCATCTTAGCAACCGTCCTTTTTAGGGTTGTGCAGCAATCTGGATTTGAAGGCAAAATGCAATTCTAAGAGCAGACACAACTTGTTGGTTCCTGGCAGGTGCTATGTGCACACCCTTGCATGCCACAAATCCTATTTTGCCCTTCAAATCCAGATTGTTCCAAGCTTTAATCCTGGCGTGTCTCTGCAGCTGACTTCAGGATCTGGTGGTTTTATAAGGAGGAAGGAAGTTCTTAATTTGATTCTAGATTATGATTAATCTAGTTTCTAGATCAACTTTAGCTTGGAAATGAAATGACAACACATGTAATAAGAGCAATTGGTTGTTCTCTTGGCATTCCACAGCCAAATGAAGAATCAAGGTTTCTAAAATTTTATGAACAGCCTCAGGCACAGCATTTGAGTACTGTAGTTGATAGTTTAGGCAAAGTCTTGCATGGACATTCTGCAGGGCTACCAGTTCTCAGTTGCCACAATCCAGATGGCCTTTAGATGGCAGGAAAGAGTTAGGTTTTCTGCATTTCTTTGAAGCTATCTAGCTGTCATCCAGTTTCTGCAATACAACACTCAGTAATCTTCCATCTTCTGAAATAACAAGGCCCTAGAAGGAAGTACTAGTACTTTAGTTTCAATTAAGAAGATGCAGGTTGCAAATCTTGAAATCAATTACGCTGAATGTGCTAGAAATTGCTTCTCAATAGTTATGTATTGGTTTGCACTGTTAACAACCAATTCTCCATGGAATTCTCATACAAACAATCTTTGATACTGCAGCTCCCATCTGGAGAAAAGATCAGGATGCTAGATCTCATAAGTCTAGGGAAAAATTGGAAATCGTATGGGCAATTATAAAGGCTTGGAAATGGCAAGGGAATTTTCTGGTGAGGGCTTGCAAATGCTAACAGATGGGATAGTTTCATTCAGTAAAGCTAAATGTTCTTTGTAATTGCTCCAAGTTACTACACTTCAACAGCATTCATATCCTATTGCATCACTTTAGTCCACTATTGAGAAGCAATTTCACTTTGGAAATTGGAAAATACGCAAAGAACGTTGGTAGGCACAAATTACACTCTTGGCATATTCTGTCCCAGGAGCAGATTTTTGGTTTCCTGAGCACAGAATACAATCTCCTTGGCATGCCAAATTCTGAATCTTCTGATTTCTTGGGCACTGCATATTAGTTAGGGGTGACTTTGTCAAAGCTTTGTCTCCACCAAGTATACAGGCAAGATAGGAATCTGTTCATGGGTTTTTGAATTGCTTGCATGAAAGCAAATCATTTTTACGCTTTGCATGACTCAGAAACAACAAAGGAAAAAAAACACCACACTGGCACTCTTTCCTCAGATTAATGTGTGAATGCTGACTCACACAGCCTCCAAGTGAACAGCCCTGTTCACAAAATGGGGCCTGTTTGTTTGCATAATATGCCATTTGAAACAAAATGCTGCTCTGATAGGTCTCTTTTTTGCTTGGCTAGACCTGGCCAGAATTTACGTTAGTTAAAAAATAAGAAGAGGGGGAAGGAGGGTAATAGAAAATGCAGTTCTTAAACAACTTTCTTGTCACAATTCTAGACACAAAAATAAAGGGTCTGTGACTCTGTGAAGAATTCCTAGGTTTAACCTCAGCATTTCTAGACAGAAAAGAGACTTGGTGCTGGTCTCATAGTTGATGCTTGCCAGGGTTGAAAATATTTCTCTAGGGGGACCAATGGCCTGAATGCAGATTCATTAGATGCAAATCAAAGTGACTGCAGAAGTATTTAATGACACCAATTATTATGGATTTGAATTTATGTCATAAGATTCCATTTCACAGGTATCTGTTCTAAATAGCACTATTACCTCCACCAGAGAAATATGAGGTATCTACTCTTGGACATTTCTCAGTACAATAAAAAATGACCTCTCATAAACCAACTCCCAAAGTTATAAAAATACACTTGTCCCCAACCAAGTATCCTTCAGACATGATTGGCTACAGTTTCCATAATTTCCAGGCAGACTAAAAATAATGGGAGCTGCAGTCCAACATAATTTGAAGGACAGCATATTGACAAAGCACACATTATTTTAGACATGCTGATGTTTATGTTCATGATCTGTGCTTGTTGCATGCTGAACCTCCCTCGCATTTCTAGAAAACTGGCATCTCCCATACAGGCACATACATGGCTCTCTTGATAGATGAATGGAAAGCAAACAGTGTGTTCACAAACTGAGAATGAATATGTCTTGGAGTTTATTCTGCCTGATAGAGATTGTCCTATTTGAAAAGTCATTGCATTTTGTTGTTGTTTGAGACTCTCCATTCGTATACATCCACATATAAAATTCATAGTGAGCAGAATCGTTAGCACTGTAAAATCTACATTGTTTCAGAGACTGAGCAGCCACTGCGGTTTTCTAAAACCATAATAATAGCAATATAGGATGCTCCTTCATTTTGCACTTAAAAATGCATGCAGTGAACCTCATCATTTCTTGAGTCATGAAATCAAATCCCTACAGTTTTAATATTCCATTCTATCCTAACTTCCAAATTCTAGTGTATTGTGAATGCACAGATATGGCTCTAAATTTCCTTCACCGACCTCAAATGATCACTCTTTTTCTACTCAATGCACAACCAGAATTCTTTTTTCCCCCTGGTTATTAATTCATTTGGCATGCAAGTGACTTTTCTTTCACTCTTTCACACAGACTACATTACATTACAGGTTTATGTCACAAGTTCATGCTGCACACAGTTCTACCAATCTCCCTACACATCTACTTCATACCTTCTTTCTTTCCTATGGTCCTTGTAGCATCCAGCCAAGTCACATATACATAAAACTTTCCCCAGTCTAGTCAAAGAAGAAGCTGAGATTGACATTCTGGAACCTTTTCCTTACCTGACAATGCCGTACATTACCAGGATATTCCCCAAGAGCCCCACCACACAGACAACCGAATACAGGGCAGTGATAGCAATAGCTATGATGATTGAAGTAGTATTTTTCATCGGCAATTGGTTTGTGGCATTAGAAGTTGCAAGAGAACTTGAGCTAAAGTCTTGCAAGGTGCTGTTGTAAAGGAGTTCAGCACCAGGGATGGTGGACAGCTCCATGGTGCCAGGTGGCTTGCCGTTCAAAGGCTTCTTGGGAACTGTCCCGTTTTGGTGGTGCTGAAAAGAACCTGCTCTTCTCCTCTGGGATGGTCTCGCTCTCTCCTTTGCAAAGCACATCCAAATAAAATCAAAACTTCAAAACGGAGAAAGTGGGTACTGGGCAGCCAAGGTAGAAGTAGGAGCTCTCAAGAGCAGTTGCAGTAGCCAGTGGGATCTGACATCTATTCTAGCCGTTCTTCTGTATAAACCCAGCAACACACTGCCTCCCTCCCTTATCTGCTGCCAAGCAGCTGAGCACAGGAAACTGAATTCTCAAGCTCTCCTAATGATGGTGATTTCTTATTTTAAAAAGATTGGGGGGGAGGGGATCTGACATCTCTCTTGGACATTGGAAACTATGTACAGGAAGCAGAATAAAGGAGGGGGGCTGTCAATCACAGTCCTTAAGGGTTGGTATGGAGAAGAGAAAATTCTTCACATTGCTCAGCTCTGCCTTTTAAATGCTGTCTCCTTGGCTAAAGTGTTTTTAGGGAGCTATTGATGTTATTATGGAAGCATGTCTCTACACACACATTCACACAATATTCTAGCCAATGGAGGCATCTATGAGAGATAGTTCATTGTGTTTAAATGGAGGTAAGGGGTGGGGAGAGACAGAAAGAGAGAAAGAGAAAGGGTTCCATTAACTGATCATGACAAAACCCAATAACACTGGATTTCTATCTTTCCTTCTTTCTTTTTCCTGACTAGCTGTGAATCAAAGATACATAGGTAACCTGTTCCCACAGGAAAATAAGTGGACCTTACTAGTATCAGCTCACAGGTATCAAGAAACACACTCAGAGGGCATCATTCATCTCAGTCATAATTGTTTGATTCTGAAGACTCAACGAAGCTTAAGCTGATGTCTCCCCAAAGCAGCATGATTACTTCTTGAAAAATGGTATGAAAAGGCCACAGCTCAGCACCATTCTTGCAACCCCACGAAATGCAGGGAATGATCCTGCCCTTTCTGAAATCTTGGGCACCTGTTGTTACTCCCTGGATGGGCTTACATATAATGTTATACCAGGATTTTCTAAATGATGACTTGTTGAAAGAACTATAGTTACTTCATTTGCAGATACACCAAGCCATTTAGAGACAAGTTCCTTCATTGTTCCCACTCACTTGATTTCTTTAAGACTTTCTCTGCAAAGGAAACTGTTAATTGGAAACTATCAGGCCTGTGTGAAATGGCTTCTATGAGTAGCTTCATGTTGTGGAGGTGATGTGATGTGCCTTACTGAAGTGGAGAAGCAATGTGACTTGCCTCAATGAGGTGCTTAATTTCAACTCATAACCTTTTCCAGCACTTACAAAAGCCAGAGGAGCCAATAAAGCCATGTGGCCACTTTGTCTTCTGAAGAAGCAGTTTTGAGGAGGTGTCTCCCTTGAACTTTTATCAAGGTGAAGGATCTTTTTGAAGGTCTGCAAGCCCTAGGAGCTATTTCCAAACTCCTGGTCACACTGAAGTTTAAAAGGACAAAGGAAAGTTAGGGTGGTAGAGAGAGCATCCTTCACCTGCCGCTGATCTGTGCCTGGCCAGGCTCCATCAGAGCAGTCATTTTATGAATAGGCAAAGTCATCATCCAAGGTGGCCTTTTGGTGAGAGTGCCCATAACACGTTCTCATAATTCCAGCGTGGCCCACTTGAAACCAAATGATTTTGATTCCTGGCATAAATTATACAGTAGAGTATTTTCAGAAGTGTGGACTGAAGTGAACCAGGAATGTAGTAATTTGGGACAAGCTAACAGTCAGGATTGCAGAACTAAAGAGAAGACAGAAACAAATGAGCACATTATAATTTTGTCTTATTTAATTATTTTCCTGCCTGTCCTGGAATTATTAGATTGTAAATCAGTTAAATCCACCCGGCTAAGCCACAGTTCTTACTACAGTCTTTGGAGTGTACTGTAAGCCCTTATTGACAAGCATGATCCAAGGGGCAGACAAAGAGCATGATCCGTTCCAGGAACAGTATCCAGTATACCCTTGGCATAAATGTACAAGGCACACAAGGATCAGACCACACAGGGCTGGAGCAATGTGTGACTTAATGACCAGGATCTCCCATCTCCTCCTAAATATAGCTGGGGCTAATCAGTCCTGATAAGGGACGTGGTGGCACTGTGGGTTGAACTGCTGAGCTGCTGAGTTTGCCGATCAGAATGTCAGCGGTTCGAATCCATGTGATGGGGTGAACTCCCGTTGCCAGTCCCAGCTCCTGCCAACCTAGCAGTTCGAAAACATGCCAATGTGAGTGGATTAATAGGCACCGCTTCGGTGGGCAGGTAACAGCGTTCTGTTCAGTCATGCCGGCCACATGACCACGGAAGTGTCTACGGACAAACACCGGCTCTTCGGCTTTGAAACGGAGATGAGCACCACCCCCTAGAGTTGGACATGACTGGACTTAATGTCAAGGGAAACTTTTACCTTTACCTAATCAGTCCTGACCCCCAGAGCCAGGCTACTCTCAGGTAGGCATATATAAATAAGCTATCAATAGACACATAGAGATAAACTACATTTACACACCATTCAAAAGAGACGATAAAAAACTTAAGGAAACAAAAAGATTACAGCACACCCCCTCCAGCAGCCCACATACATAGAAGCAGGGATCAGCACCAGACAAACAATCAGGCAGAAAATAATAATCCAATCAAGGAACCACCAAGGAGGAAACCCTACCCCCACCAAAACTGGCAGGGCAAACTACTGCATATAAACAGGCAGCCAACCTCACATTTACTCCCACTGATGATGTTACCTAGTTGAGTAATGAAACATCTGCAAGCCAACAGCCAAGCTCAGAAAGCACCGAGAACTCCACAAGCATACATTTGCCAAAGGTGTTCCCACATAGCTATTTGACTCCATCTCCCTGCCCTCTAGCTTTCTACAAGATGGCCATGATGTTCCCATGGGCTGGTTCTGAATCAATAAAGGCAGGGTTAGGGACAATGAGGCACAGTTGTGCCTCTCCAATCTGCTAGAGCCTGGGATTTCCACTGAGTGCTTTGTCTTGCTTCTCCTCTGAATGATTTACAAGCCAGGGGTAGGCAATGTTTGAAGGTCTGCAGAAGGCCATCTGGTGATGCTGTGATATTATTGGAAGGGGTATAGTTAATTTTATTTTCAACCCATCTTTGTCTTTCTTTGTGGGGTTTTAAGGGTAGAGTTGGCAGTAAAGGCATCCCAGAGGCAATTACTCAAATCCCCACCATTAAAACCATCACAAATCCTGAAAACTATCTAAAACCAACTTTCCAAATGCAACCATTTTTCTGCCAAATATTGGTGGTGTGATCTCAAAGTGCTGGAGTTCTAAATATGTGCTACTGGACACCACATATGATCTGCAGCTTATGGGTTGCCAACCCCAACCTAAACATCAACGCAAAAGAACTACTTTGCAGGGCATATCTATGCATGTAAAGTCTACGTCTAACTGCCATGAGCTGTGAGAATAATCTTGAGGAAGAGGAGGAAGAGCTGCAGCCAAGACAATTATCAGATAGGAGAAAACTGAGCCCAAAGCAGGAATGGAATTTGAGAAAGCATCTCAGACTTGACCCTCCCTAGTTCTGTTTAGGATAAAGGTGGGGAGGGGGGAGGCACATTGAGAGTTGCAAGATTCTGTTACTGTAACCCTATAATAAAAGTACTATTAGTATTCGTGACTTTGGCGTTCAGGTCTAGTTTACCTCAAAAGGCTGACATCAACTCTCATGGCTTCCTACTAGGTCTAGGGCAAGCAACTTTGCACTATCCAGTTGTCTTGGACTAGAACACTCCCAACCCCTTACCACTGAGTAAGTTGGCTGAGGTTCATGAGACTTGTGTTGAAACCATTTAGAGGTCTCCAGGCTGCCTATCCCTTATAGTGCATGTTTTGCACCAAGAGCTGAAACAGTCCTGATATGCATGTTAACTGGAAGTACTTACATCACATCAATCTTACCATTAGGAATACTATCTTAACAGGATTTCAGTTGTCAAACATGCTTATAAGCCTCCTTTTAGAACTTCATACTGAATGCATAAAACTCTGCTAGGAGACTAAGAAAGCAGGGAATTTGGAGGAAGGATTTACACTGAGTGGGTAACCAGTGACACCTCAGAGGATGCTAAACAGTAACTCCCAAAATCTCTTATCAATGTTCAGGCAATATATAGGGTACCACAGGTTGCCTGCCTCTGGCTTACACGCTGTGATAGGATGTGAGGCTGTCCTCGGAAGATGGGGAGAAGAGATGCCACCTAGGGAACAATCAGATAAAAGAGAAAGGAGCCCCCAACAGAGTAACGGCTGGAGAAAGAAACTTAGGAAGGACCCGCCCAACTACTCAGGCGGCAAATAGGGAAGGTGGGAGGTTTGTACTTTCAGACTTGCAAGATTCTGTCAATGTAGCCTTACAATAAAGTAGAATTAGCTCATCTGGTTGTGATTCCTGTCTGGGAGGGCTGACATCAATCTAGCAAGTCTGAAAGTAATAGTTCCAAGGCAGTAATAGTTCCAAGATCATCTAATTCATTTTTCTGTTGATTCAAAATTAGCTCTATACAATCTTAAAGCCCAGGAGGATTCCAGGTGTTCTCTCCCACTCCAAATCCACTGTATTTGGAACAGGAGACTATTCTGGCCAAAGGGAGCTCTTAGATCTTGTTTACTCAGAGTTTTGCTTTCTCATTCCTGCCAAGTTACACAACTGAACACATCTCATCTAAGAAGAGTATGAAAGATCTTTACTTATTAGCCTAGAGACCACCATTGCAATATTAAATGAGATAAAACCAGTGAACTAATAGGAGAGAAAATGTTTTTGTTCCCTTCCTCTCATCCTGCAGCTTCTCCTTGGAGTGTTCCTCTGCAATAGAAGCAAACCTGTTTAAGCTACCAATATTATTGTTGGAGACAGAAGGCCACAAACTAAAATAAAATTAAGTTGAAACTTGAAAGCCAATTTATGCGAAGCAGCTGATAATAGCACAAAGTCAGGCACAAAACTACCCTATGCTTTAATTAAAAAAACAAAACAAACGGAGCATGATTGCTCTCTTGTGTGTTGATTCCTCAATAAAAGAATCCTCTGACTCTCTGTCTGCTTGCCTCTTCATAACTCTTTCTCCTTCCACCTTTCCACCTCTCCAAGTTTTATTTAAGCGTCATAGTAGTTATCCAACTGATGCTTCACTCTGCTGCAAGGGGCTCTGAATTTCCAGAAACCATCCCACCTTGCCATGCACTAGAGAGAGAGAAAGGAGGGGGATGATACCATTCTAGGGTTGGAAGGCTCCACTTGAGGCTCTTAAATTGAATTCTCTGCCCATGCAGGAATCCAGATTAAATCCTGGACATATAAAGTAGATCACCAACCTCGGTTTGAATATACAGCTTTGAGTCTTCTAGGAACTGCTTAAAAACTTTTAAGATTAAGATACAGGTACTCCTCGCTTAATGACAGTAATCGGGACCAGCAACTCTGTCGCTAAGTGACGTCATAAAATGCAACATCACGTGACCACGCCAACTTACAACAGCAGTTGCGGCAGTTCTGGTTGCCGTCGTTGAGTGAATCACGCACAGTTGTTAGGTGCAATGTCACATGATCACCATTTGTGACCTCCTGCCAGCTTCCCCATCGACTTTGCTTGGCAGAAACTGGCAGTGAAAGTCTCAAATGGTGATCACATGGCATTGCTGAATGAGTGGTTGTTAAACAAGGACTATCAACTCCTGTAGTTGGTACAGCACATTAAAAAAAAGACATAAAGAGATAAGTAAATACATAAGTCCCGTGAAGGAGAGCCCATCACCTCTCTGGATAACTGGTTCAAACTATTCTTACCAATAGAAAGATTTTTTTTAAAAAAATGCTCTATTGGAAACTGCCTTCCAGTAACTTAAATCCCATATTCTGTACAGTGAACTCTGAGATGGTGGACAGCAAGTTCTGACCTCCTCCTCCATGATATTTTCCAAGGTTCCTGAACAATGCTATCTTGCTCTGCTTGGATGCCTCTTCTCAAAGCAAAACATTCCCAATTCCTTCATAATTCCATGTTTCCTCCTCCTCCTCTCACATTAAATATCACGTTTGAGAGACCCTTTTGGAAAGCCTCTTAAATCCACACCTTGGGACTTCAAATTCCCCACCTCTATTTCACTTTGGTTGGAAGATGCGCTCCAGAGACTCTCAAGAGGATGAATCCTTCCCAGTTCCCAGATGTGAAGACTTGAACTTGGGACCTTGCCAGTGCAAATGATGTGCACCACAAAAGTGTTACATTATCATTTCTTTTTTTCCTCCCCCCAATCATGGCATGAAAACAAAGCAGGAGGAAGACAGAAAAACATACCTTGTTTACCTGTTTACAGATTGGGTGAAGTTTTCCATGACAATGTTAATTTGAAGATGAGAACATGGAACAAAAATATGGTCAATGCCACCTCCTTATCAAGGGCTTTTTGAGAGATTCCACTCCTGGATTAATCAAAGTTCGATATCGCTGTTTTCAACCAAATTGAACAGAGTCCTACATTACCTTAAAGACCAAAGATGGTAGGATGATATATTTCCTGGACTAAAGACAAGCTGATTAGCTTCATGAACTGTTGTGTTACAAGTGTTAAGAATATGCATACTTGAGTGGGGAATCATGGACAATGAGTTCAGAGAGAAATGGGATGAGTAAAATGCAACGATCTCATATCAGCGTTGTAATCTGACAACCTCTGTGAATGCCACGATTAAAAAGGTACTTGTTACTGATCTTTCAGTATTTATATCTCTTCCTATCAAGGATTCATAGCTGCTACCCAGTTTCTTCCATCCGATAAAGTAGTTCCTAATACAGAAAAGCGTGTGCCATAATCACTGTGCTATCTCTCAAAGGGCTAGATGAATTTGTGTGTGTGTGTGTGTGTGTGTGTGTGTGTGTGTTTGCTGCATCAGATAAATACAGCTGTTCTTTTGCAAAAAGTTCCAAAGTTTAACAAATTTTTTTTTAAAGATGATCCCTTATCCCCACAATAAAGTGTATGTGTGCATTATACCTGAGATTTTCTGTAAGAGTTGTAGGTAGACCTCTATGTCAAAACTGTTCCCAATGCCATAACAAAGGGTACAGTTCTAGGAAATATGCCAATCATCAGCTGCCTCTGCATATTTTCTCAGTAGTAAGGTACTATAGCGTTCAGTCTCCTTTACTTCCAGGTAAGTAAGAATTCGGCTGGATTCTTAAGAGGAAGCATGCTTAGGACTCCACTGCCAAAAGTCATAGCTACTGATAATGGCTATTCAGAAAACAGTTTTTGAGGGTGATCAGTAGGTAATCATCACGGCCTGTACTTCCTTGGAGTGTGCTGTGAGAATGACCATGGGAGACCAGAGGAAGAGCTGCAGCCTAGATAACAGTCAGATAAGAGATATCCCAGCCCACAGAAGGAATGGCGGTGGAGAAAGCGTCTCAGAAGGGGCCATCTCCAGTTCTCTGGAAAGTAAAGGCAAGAAAGAGGAGACTTGTTTGCAAGATTGATGTCAGCTCTTCAAGGTAGTCCAGACAAGAAGCCAAAACCTACTCCTACTAGCACTACCTTTACTGTAAGGTTACGGTAACAGAATCTTGTAAGTGGGAAAGCACTTCTCCCCTCCTTGCTTTTGCTTTCCAAACAACTAGGAAGGGTCCCTCTGAGGTGATTTCCATGCCCTCATTCCTTTTGTGGGCTGAGATAGCTTTTGTCTGACTAGTCTGTGGATCTTCCTCCGGTCTCCCAAGGTCATTCTCACATTCCAATACATTCCTGTTATTCATTACTTGCTTGGCATATCGTCCACCAATCTACCCAACTGTGGGTATATTTAAATACCGCACTCAAGTGAATTTTGCATGCATCTGAAGAATTAGACTTGCAGTCCACAAAAGCTTATGCTGCCATTAATTTGTTAGGCATTACAGAATCACACGACTCTATAGTTTTAGCTTCAGTAAGTTAATGTGTTTCTACATGTTGTTAGATATATTGTACTTGGTCTGCAAGAACTCTGACAACTACTAGATGGCAGCAAAAGGCTACAAAAAATATCAGATTCTTTGCTACCATCTAATGGTCATCAGATTTTGCAGCCCAGATAAGGTACACTTACTGTTATGGAGCAATAACAGGGTAGCATTTGAATGTCACAGCCTTGTGAGGTGCAGAGTGGTAGGCAGCAGCATTGCAACCGAAACTCTCCCCACGACTGGAGTTCAATCCCAGCGGAAGCTGGATTCTTGGGTAGCCAACTCAGGTTGACTCAGCCCTCCATCCTTCCGAGGTCGGTGAAATGTGTACCCAGCTTGCTGGGGAAGGTGATGACTGGGGAAGGCAATGGCAAACCACCCTGCTCTATAGTCTGCCAAGAAAACGTCATGAAAGCGGCATCCTCCAAAGGGTCAGACATGACTCAGTGCTTGCACAGGGGACCTTTCACCTTTCACCTTTCACCTTTCATTTGAATTTCATGCGAAGTTGCATTCCTTGTAGTTGAAGAAGACTTTTTGTCCAAATAAAAGCATGCTATGACCTTCATAAATGTCTTGCTGCTTTTCTACCTACCTATTTCACCATCTGTTCCTCTTCTCCAAGCCGGGAAAAGTTTCCAAGGTAGTCTATGGGGCTTATAACTGTTTCACGCTCAAGAACTGGCAACCGACATTTTCTTTGTTTCACATACCAACTTATAAAACAGAGTACAGGGAAAGCATAAACCTTTCCAATCAGCAGCTTGCACAGCTGCTAAATCTGCATCAGGTCTCAAGAGAACTCAAAACAAAGTTTAGTTGCTCTACGTGCTGCTGCTTTCTACTGAGTAGAAGAAACATCTACTTTCTCAGTACAGCTCCCTGGAGAAAGCTTTACCTTTCTCCCTCCTTCCCTTTCTCCGTCTCCTTCTGATGCACACCTTTCTGTAGAACCCTGGACTAAGAACCAACCATTGATGGTGCCAGAATAAAGGAGCATCTACAAAATAGAGACCCATCACTGGGACATTGTCCTCTACAAGATGCAGTAGCATCATGTAAAGACCAGAATAATGATTCAAAATGTAAAGCTTCAAGAACTGCTCTTCCAATAAAAGATACTTCCATGTACAAGTAGATCTCTTGACAATGGTAAGGGTTTGCCATTGCTTTCTTTCACTCTGCTTTTTTGACTCCACAGTCTAGCTTAGTGTTTCTCAACCTTGGCAACTTTAAGATGTCTGGACTTCAACTGCCAGAATTCCTCAGCCAGCATGCCCAAGGTTGAGAAACACTGGTCTAGTTTATAGCCCTGCAATTCCTTGGTGATCTCAAGGGTCCATCTCTATTAGACTTTTGTGATCAACCAAGGTTGCCAAGTGCCCTCCAGCACAAAAAAACATCTTGATATAATCCTATGCAACCATAATAGGATTATTGTGTTTGTTGAATCCTTTGGGTGGTGTAAAATCAAAGCTTGCACAGGCTAATGAAGACAAGGCACAAGAATGCAGATGAATTGAAAAAACTAACGTCCTGCCCACGCACAGTTCGTGCTAAAAATCTGTACACATGGATACATTTTGTGCTAATAATAATTGACTTGCCATCTTAAGCTGGCAATCCTCTGTGCACAGCAGATCTTGTCCCAGATAATGAGGAGAACATTTCAATTCCCAGGAGTTACGAGCTAGGAGCCAGGCAGTGGTGCTACACCACCTCCCACTCGAAATAAGTATTATGTTATTGTTATACTGCTATTCCTTCTGGAGGAGTCCAGAGTGCAAAAAAAGAACCCAGACCAAAACCTTTTCCACAAAAACAATTTGATAAAAATAATCATCAAGAAAAGCTAGCACCTACAGGACTGTACGAAAAACAAGGGGAGGTTAACAAGTTAAAACCGGGCTCATCTAGAAGGTAATCTGATCCTGTGGTTTACCAACAAATGCCTGAATGAACGATGATGTCTTCAGTTGAAGTTTACAACATGACCTAGCAGAACCAACTGTGTGCCCCAGGGAGCAAGTTTCATTATCAGGGGGCCACCACTGAGAAGGCCCTATGCCTAGCTGCCGCCCAGCATTCCAGACTTAACCGTGAGGTCACAAGCAGGGCTTCCCCAGGTGATCATAAATTCATGAGTTGGGTGATATTGGGGGAGACGGGCCTTTAAAGGGAGCATCTGCCCATGAAAACGGTCATGCAGAGAGGGCATTCTACGGACCCCATCTGTAAGAGAATTCCATCTGGTGGGGTCCAGGAGGTGGACCTTCTCTGCAGCAGGTCCTGCCCTTTGGAACATCCTTCCCCCGGAAGTGAGGTTAGCCCCCTCCCTCCTGGACTTCAGAAAACAGCTGAAGACCTGGTTTTGCCACCAGGCTTGGAGTGGGGAGAAGAAGAGCCATTCTTGGGGCTGGTCGGTTCCCTAGTCCTACCGGGACCTGTCTTATCCCCTTATGGGTGGAATTAGATCTGCCGTTACTTGGATTTCATTGCATTTTATATTTATTGATTACTGGCATGATTTATGATCTCATTGAATTTTAAATTGTTTTTATTGTGAATCACCCAGGGTTCCTCGTGCGGGGGAGATGAGCGGTCATAAAAATATGATAAACAAAGAAACAAACAAACAAACTAGAAGATATGTTGGAATACAGTTGGCTTTCTGTGTCATTTCTTTCTCAAGAAGCTCCTCTTAGAATTCATTAAGTAGGAATTATAGAGGAACACTTCACTTTTTGTTAAACTTGGCATTGCTTGCTTAAAGAAAGACTGGATGTGACTGAAATGCTTGGCCTCGGGTAATCCCACAGACAGGATAGGCAACAGACATCTCTGGGCCTGATACTTGCTAGCAGCACGAGCAAGCAACTAGTGTTCCTCAGAAAATGTACAGTAATTTCATTTGGCAATCACAAGCTGCACTAAATGAATATATGAGGATTGTATGGCAAATATAATTCAGATGGCTTTATTGCTAAAATGTTAAAATTGCAAATGATCCTCCTGTCCCTGAGAGGGCACCTCCAGGACTGATTGGGGGAGAAAGTCATCTGCCCTTGGAAAAAGACATTTGATGTCGAACCCCCTTCCCAGCAGCCTTGGAAACCTCCAAGGGCCTTTCCTGTCTTCTGCCAGTGGTCTGATTTCAACAGAAGCAGAAAAGAAGAGGATTGGAATCGACTGTGGGTAGATTACAGAGAAGTTCTAGTCCTTAGACCAGTATTTCTCAACCTTGGCCATTTTAAGATGTGTGGACTTCAACTCCCACGCTGGCTGGGGAATACTGGGAGTTGAAGTCCACACATCTTAAAATGGCCAAGGTTGAGAAATACTGTCTTAGACAAATGTGCTAAAAGTCCAAACTGTTGGAATTTGAAATTCTCAACATTGAGGGTAGTTGAGATATGTTTTCTTCTCTTGCTCTCTTTTTTCAAAAGTTTGCTTTAATATGGGAGGTGGTGGAAAGGGAGCTGCTGCTGCTCTTGTTTCTATGACCTCCCTGGCTGTTCATGCTACCCAGTTTGAAAAGCCCAATGGGAGGAGCTCCCTCTTCAGTCTTCCCTTGAGAGTAGAAACTGGGGAAGCCTGAAGGTTGCTGAAGGGAAGATCATATAGAAAAAGACTCACATCCTTTGGCCATCTTAGAATTAAATCACTCCATCCATAAAATTTCACTGACATTCTATCCTCCTTTGAAAAACATTTTGAAAATAAATTCTCATCAGACTAAATAGGAATTGATAGCAAGAAATGGAGGAAAGTTTCCACACAGGTCTACGGAAGAGTCAACAGTGGGTGGATAAGAAATGTGCTAGTCCGCAGACGCATTCCTTGAATGTGGAAGATATAGGTATGTCTAGAGTTGGGAGTAATCAGTTCCCAAGATAGGGAGTAAAACCCGCCCTCCGTCTGGCCCCATTGGAATAAGTTCAAGTAGGTCTTTGATAAGAAGGTTTATTGACCATGGAATCCCTTCAAGAGGCCCCACAGGATCGCTCTACAAGAACAGCAATTTATTTAAAGGCATCTGGAGCAGAAAACTAACTAGGAAGCATGTCTGTCAGATGAGAGCTGAGTGGAAAAAACACTAATGGAAAATAGGGCAATGGGTAGGAAGCTCAATTAATTATTTGTATTTCTGGCCACCATGGATAATGTAGGACCAAAGACTTTTTTTCCTGGATCATTTTTTTTCCCCCAAAATGATTTTCCACACCTAAAGAACAGTGTGAGGCACACAGTCCTAGGTTTTCTCAAGAAATTGGGGGGGGGGGAAATTAGGTCACTGAACTCTCCAAGTATGCTCTTGGATTTTTGGTACAGTTTTAGGAACTATTGGAGTCTGCTATCTGTTCTTCTATAACTGTCTGGTTTGGTTCTGCAACCAAGCAGGACAGATATAGACTTCAACAGATAGTTAAGTCTGCAGAAAGAATTATTGCAATCTGCCTGCCTTCTATAGAAGACCTGTATACTGCAAGGGTCAAAAGGAGGGCGGAGAAGATACCTGCAGACCCTTCGCATCCTGGACACAAACTGTTTCAACTTCTACCATCAGGACGGCGCTACAGAGTACCGTATGTCAAAACATCTAGACATCGAAACAGGTTTTTTCCTCGTGCCATTGCTCTGTTGAACTCCTAATCAATGTAGCCTGGTATAGTGATTGACAATGCATGGTAAAACATGACTGCTAAGATGTGACCGGTAATGCCCTGTTAAATGTGAACATATGTTAGACAACCAATGCAGTACACTGTCCCTTAATTCTCCTTTGAAATATGAGTGTGTGTTAGTTAACAGCTGTAGTATTATTTTCCTTCAATTCTTTTCTTTTCTTGATTGTGTAGTTTTAGTAAATAACATTACTACCTTATTATTGTTTATTTTCTGATGTTGTGTGAATATATTGAGAGCTCTTGCACCGAAGTCAAATTCCTTGTATGTCTAATCATACTTGGCCAATTAAGTGTTCTGTTCTGTTCTGTTCTGTTCTGTTCCGTTCCGTTCCGTTCTGTTCCGTTCTGGTACAAAATTGCTGATTCTTTAATTTTGCTGGTGCGCTTGGGAGAGTACAAGGGTAAAAATCTCATAAGGGGATGCAAAATTGCTGCCTCACTGGGCACCGCTCAGGGGGTGGTGGAGGACTGTCTTGATGACTTTTGCCTAAGTTGTAACTCACAGCCAGAGAGCTTCAAATTTGCTCCTTTGGGAGGCAACTTTTCTCTTAATGCAAAAAGGGAAGGTTGTTAGCTATTCAGATGTTTGCACTTCCATTTGTTTGTTTGAAAATATGTTTTTCTCCCTTCGTTCTCCTCAAACCTTTCTTCAGCTTATTTATAATTGAAAAAGCTCTGGAGAAAGCCTTTTGCAGCCATCTTGCTTTCACTGTGGTTTCTACTGTTGCTGGTGAAGTTAGCAAACGACAGTTTAATAATCCGTATTTTTTCACAGCTTGCAAGATTTTTTTTTTTTTGGTTATCAGCTGGGATCCCTGACTGCCAAAATGCTGGCTCAGCTTGTCCTCAGTAATGAATTCAGAGTCCCTTGCTTGATTTGATGCTGTATGGTCTGCTGAAGATTGGGGGTTGCTGTTGACACATGCTTTAAACCTTCACCAATCTAGGGCCAAAGCAGACAATAGGCTGTTCACTTGATTTGGCCCTGCACAGTTTTAAAGCAAATCAAGAAAAACAGTAAGTTCTGTGTGGTTAGATTGTGAACCAAGGCATGATAATGGGAGTAGACTTTCTTGTTGAAAAATCTGTGCTTTTTTCCAAGCACAACTCAGGGTCTCAGCTGTAACCTTTAGGGAGGGGGCAATGAAGACCCAGGACAATGAAGTTGATTGTCCCAGGACCTACATCTAGAGGAGAACCACCCAAACTGCATCTCAGGTTTTGAAATGATCAAATAGATTGATAAGTTTCATTCAGGGCTACAAGTGCCTACCTATAGTGCCTACCTATAGTGACCTCTTTCAGAAATCTTTTGAAGAGTTATCTCTTCTTCTAGGCTTTCCATGTGATGGCCTGGTTTGGCTTTCCAGTTATTTATTTATTTATATTGATTTAGACATCAGGATTAGAAGGCTGCCCAACTCATAACAACTCTGGGTGACTTATTCCCACGCCCACCCCCCTTTTTAACAGTGATGTTTTTACACTATTTTTGTTAATCACACCTGGTTAATTTTTATTTTTCTTTAGTACCAACAGCTTGAAGAAGCAACCGATAGAAAGTGGGTATTGGTCATGTATTAAATAAATAAATAAATAAATGATTAATAATAATAGTTTTATTCATTATCAATTGCTTGCTGATTACTGGCAGAGGTAGGAACAAGTCACTCTTTGAGCTGATCTAGTTTCAGAGGTGGGCCAAGGAGTTCTCTAAGCATAGTTTGAAATTAGAGTCAAGTGGCCTTTTAGACTTTTTTTTTTTGGTACCATCGAGTCAGTTTTGACTCCCGGCATCTGTTTGGACAAGTCCCTGCAGTTTTCTTGGCAAAATTTCAGAAGTGGTTTGCCATTGCCTTCTTCCCAGGGCTGAGAGAGAGTGACTGGCCCAAAGTACTCAACCAGCTGGCTTTGTGCCTAAGGCGGGACTAGAACTCACCCGGTTTCTAGCCTGGTGCCTTAACCAGTACACCACACTGGCTCTTCTTTTAGACTTAGAAAAACGTTGATATGACCCCCCAGTTCTGAACTGATCTCCATCATTAATTCAGGTCTTTGGGAAAGACCTTTGTTGACAAAGCATTTTCATATCCCTAGAACTATTAAGTGTGTGGCTATTATTCACCACTGTGTATCACCTAGGAAAGAATTCATTGTCCTTGATGGAAAAGGCTTATCATGCAAGAGGAGAGGATGATTTAATACTTCAGTGGAAAACTGTAGTAGTGCTCTTGGAAGATGTTTTAGATACTCATCTTGACAGAAAGGTAGTGAATGTTTGTACTTTGCAAACGATCACTTTTGCCCTTTAGTATTTCATCCAGAACAGAAGCATATCCCGAGACAATAAATCTCGTATCACCAGAATACGGAATATGGTTTAAGTCTTTGATAGGTGAGCAAAACAGCACATTCCAGATGTTTTGGACTAAAACTCAAACCAGGATGGCCAACTGTCAGGGACTGAGGGAGTTGTACTCCAAGATATTTCAAGGACATAAGATTGCTAACCCAGCCTTAGATCATGGAAAGGACAAAGCTAATAGTCTACTATATGCTACATCTGTCAAGACTCCGGCCATGAGGGCAATGATCCAGATTGAGCTGGAAACCAGAAACCAGAAATCGTGTAAGACTCCCCAGAAACAAGGAAGAGCATGGCTTGAAACTGTGTATTTATTGTATTCCAGGAAATGGTAGCTTATAATAGACAGTTGACAGCTTCTGAGCAAGTAGGAATGGCAATTAAGAATTTATATCCAGTCAGATATTAAACCTTCCACACTTTCCCACAGTGCCACCCTCTCTAAAGAAATGACTTGGATTTCCTTTTATTTCCAGCCTGCAAAGAGTCCTTTGATGAAGGATGCTTGCTTACATTTTCTGCATTGTCTCCCATTCAAATGAAACTCCCAAGTGAGGCCGAAATTGTCCAGCTACTCACTGAATTTTGACAAGTCAGACCTACTGAACAATCAGCTTTAGGGGGCAGAACAAGAGAAGAAATGAAAAAACAATAGACCTTCAGCCCAATCAATGAAACAGGAAGTCTTCCTGCCTAAGAAGAGGAATTAATGGCCAGCCAAGGCAACAACCTGGATGTGTATTTCAAAAGATGCTTCTCTCCTTTACTATCTTCTTTAATGAGCCTCTTGTCTTTTGAAGGCTCAGGGGCCCTTGCAGCCATGCACAAAGTTCCTCAACTCTGCATTAGCCTAATAATGGTATTGGGCTAATACGGGCTTTGGAATTTATCTATACATGGATCTTACATGCCTCTTCCTCCGATTCTAGGCAGCTCTTAATAATAATTAAAACATACAATGACACTTTAAAATATATTCAGCAAAACAAAGCATATCATGTGGTCTCTGAATTCAAGCAAATTATAACATCCTGGCTCAGCTGTTTCCAGTTGAATTGCACGTTCTGTCCTGAAGGCTTGCTGGAAAAGTAGAATCTTCATTGCTTTTAACAGGGAGGAGACTATCCTAACCTGGAGGGGGTCAGGCTGTTCCCAAGCAAGGGGGCTGCTACCAAGAAGGCCAATTTCTGAACTTCCTTTCCCTTGATTCAATCTGCCTTCTCAGTCCTGGAAGTAGGCAGGAAGGCTCTGCCTGGATCAGACAGCCCTGAAGGTAGTGCAGACCTGTGTCATAAACAGCTTTTGATGACCAGCACTCTGAACTGAACCTGGAAGTATACAGGTAACCGTGTTGCTTCCGAAGCTTGAGGTTACTCTGCTGCCCCAGTGCTGATCAGTCAGCAAATGGACAGCTGCATTCTGACCCAGTTGTAGCTTCTTAGTTATCTGCAAGGGTAATCCTATGTAGAGGGAATTGTAGTGGTCCAAGTGCAAGACAATAAAGTTCCTGGAGTCAGAGCTTCCTGATCCAGAATTGCAACTGGCGCATCAGATGAAACTGGGCAAAGATCCTCCTGGCCACAGCTTCTACCTGGGGTTCCAGCAGGAACCACAAGTTCAGAAGGACTCCGCCCTCCCCCCAAGTCGCAGACTTGCTCTTTCGGGAGTAGAAAAACCCCTCCCAGGGGTAAAGATGGAGAACTCTTGGACCATAAGGACTTCTGAACAAACAGTATCTTCATCTTGCTGGGGTTGCAACCCCATCCTCTTTGCCAAGCCGTTCTTTCTTTTAGTCTCCATATTCTATCTCCCTCTTCCTTTCTTCTCTTGCCAATAACATGTGCAGAAAGAACAACTATTCTCAGATCCCACTTCAAATGTTATCTGGGCAATGCAGTGGAGTTGGCTTCAGCAGTCAAAGGGCATTCAGCAGGAGGAGCTTCAAGGATCCAAAGGCCATCAACAAAGACCATTTTGCAGAATCCAAGACCCTGCCTGTGGTCACCTCTGCTACCCTCATGGGTCGTCACCCTTGCCTCTGAAGGTAGCCTTTGCATTTTCATAATTAGGAGGGCAAAAGGGAAAATAAGCATCATGCAGACTGTGTTGTCAGCAAACACAGAAAATTAAAAACTAGGCTGCTCAGTCAAGTTGGCTAGATTTCAGACATAAAGGAAGTTGCATTTTAATGTGTCTCCATCTTTCAGGGAAAAACCAAAATTCTTTCCCGGTGATAGGCTGATGTTTATGGGAAAAATTCCACTACAAAGCTGTAGGATAAAGCCCTTTTTCCTTGAAATAACCTCCTTGCTCCATATGGGCTGCTTAATGCTATCCTCTGGGTCCACAGGAAGGGACTATAAATAGTAGAAGGCAAGCAAAACAAGAAAATCTGGGTAGGAAAGGCATGTAGTATAAATCATCAAAACTGATTTAGGCCCAGAAAAAAGAAACCCAAGGAAAACAAGAATGGGAAAGAGAGAGAGAGAGAGCAGAGACTACTGTTTCCCAACTCAATGATCTCTCTTACATCAGATTACAACTTTTGTCACCCACAGCCACTCACAGTGATGGGAATTATAGTCCAACATGTCTCAAGGGCAGTAAATCAGGCCTGGACTGGAAGAGCACGTGGCATCATCATGTAAGATGATCCAAAATGGGCATTATCCAACAGCAAAAGTGGGCTAAAGAAATACAATTTGAAATTTTCCTAAGGGGTAATACTGGTTCCAACTATGGACATTCCAAGAACAGTATTTTGATTGGGCAACTCAAAAGAAATCTGCTTTGGTTTTATTTAATTATGGTCAACAAACTATTTTGTAGAACAGCGGTAAGAAAATGTCCAAAATGCTCTAGAGCAAACCAAAGTGTTCCAGCTCATACAACACTTCTTTGAGGGGAAAGATATGGTTTAATCCATCACGTTTGACTAGAACTGACTTAAGTACTCTATGAGATACACATCCCTTGCTCCAGATTAGTGCTCTATACATTGGCAAACTGACGAGCAGTCAGTACCAAATAGGCATAGGGAATTCAGCTTCCCACGTATTTCAGAGATCCAACCAATTTTCAGCTCTTCCCTCTGGTATCAGTGCTGATAGCTCTGGCCTATCTGATGCTGAACTCTCAATTTTCCCAGCAGTGGCTGCAATGCTTCTTTGACCATGACAAATGGAGTTTCTAAATTCTACAGTTCTTATTTGGGATGAAAAAAGAAGGAAAAAAGGCAATTGGAGCTTCAAGTTAATAAAAATGTGTTGAGTTTCAATAATTTCTGGCAGTGTTGGTCAGGAAATTGCAGGAGTTGATATCCAGCAGATTCAGAGAGAGTGCCTCGTTGGGGGAACTGTGGTACAGGATTGGCTTAAGAAGTAGGGTTTTCGTATTACAAATGACCACCCAAACAACGCATAGCTGGTCTGTTGCAACAATTGTATATTGGGTTATTTATAAGAGTGTTAGCTTTTCCTTCAGTCAAAAAGGCTGGTTTATGGAAGGAAGGAAGGAAGGAAGGAAGGAAGGAAGGAAGGAAGGGAAGGAAGGAAGGAAGGAAGGAAGGAAGGAAGGAAGGAAGGAAGGAAGGAAGGAAGGAAGGAAGGAAGGAAGGAAGGAAGGAAGGAATAATCTATCTTCAGGTCAGTTGCTAGATCTTACTTTTTTTTTAATACGTTCAATCATGTCCAATTCTTGGAGACTCCCTGGACAAATCCCTGGAGTTTCCTTGGCAAGGCTTTTCAGAAGTGGTTTGCCATTACCTCCTTCCTAGGGCTGAGAGAGAGTGACTAGCCCAAGGTCACCCAGCTGGCTTCGTGCCCAAGGCAGGATTAAAACTCATGGTCTCCCAGTTTGTAGCCTGGTGCCTTAACCACTATCCCAAACTGGCTCGAGATCTTATATAATAGTTGGATTCTTGGTGTTCCCTGAGTTTGGTTATTTTCCTGCAGACATTTCATTACCAACCAGAACCAGAAAACTCCACTCTCCTGGGTGCTGATGGTGTTATCTAGCCTGGCAGCGAAATGTCTACAGGAAAACAGCCAAGCTCAAAGAACACCAAGAACCCAATATCTTCTCTACTATTGGACCTTATGAGTAAGAGGAGGAGGATGCAGCTGACCTTCCAGCAGAATTTATGGACTGGCCCTTCTTCCCTTTTTCATACCCAGTTCTCATTCTGCTTCTGTAATAAAAATCTACTACAGTAAATAACTATTAAATATGTGCTATTTAGACCATACTATTAAAAAAAAGCAAAAAAAAAAATGCTTTTTTCACAAATGGAACCAATCATTTGATGACAAAATTGACTGGACACCAGAGGATACAACTAGTTTATTGGCAGTGGGAATTGATCTTAGCAGCATGAAATAAACACAGTGAATATCACATTTACAACATCTTAGTCATTATTCCTTCTGCCATCTTCAAAGTCTGGCTAAAGTAATTCCTTTCTAGGTTTTGTCCTTTAGAAAAGATGAAGATGATATAAGACTGTATCTTTGTTTGCTTTCATCAGCCACTTTCTTCTTCTTTCCTAGCTGTTTCTGCATCTGCTGAGTACCAAAAATATATTACCAGGGCAGGACTTCAGATCAGAACTTTTTTTTTTTTGCTCATCACCACTGTGCATAGAAGAAACGCATAGAATTCCTTCCCTTCCTCAAAGCATTTCTCCATGTTGTGACAAGTTGTGAATCTAAGAGACTGGATGGAATTGCAAAGAGTTTTCTGTATTTTTAAAAAGGCATTCTGTCAGTTCAATCCCATAAATACATATCTACATGGATAGTTACAGCAACTGGGCACATCTTAGTAACAGCAGCAGATCTGGCATCCGCTGATTTATTTTTTTATTTTTAAAAAGGTCATTGCTGTGTTTGTTCATTGGAAAGGAGCAAAAATGCTTGAAGTCAAGCACCAGTAAAAGAATAAAAATCCGATCTGAAACACAGATCCTGAGCTAGGGGTAACAGTAGAGGAATGGTGAGATGTGTTTTCTATTAATGCCCTCGCTCTCCAGCTTTATGTTGACCTGAAGGCTGCCAAAGACACTGTAGAAAAGGAACATTTATTTTAAAGGCCAAATGAGGTGATGCACCATGCAGCAGTGATCATGTGGAGGGGAGAAAAACTCTCCACGCTGCTTTCTCCATCACATTGTCATTGCTGCTTAGAGAACTGTGGGAGCGACAGTGAAAATGGGCACCTCTGGCAGTTTGGGGGCAGGCTCTGTGGAACTCCCACATAGACTCCTCACCAGCTATGTGCTTCGGCCTGACCCACCACACCTCTCTTCCACAAACATGCTGACTCCCACGCTATTCTGACACAAGTCCTGAGCTAGTGATAACAGAGAGGAATGGTGAGATGACCTTCCAGTGGAATTGTGGCTGGTAGCTGCCTCTTTGTCATACCTGGGTACCTGCACACTCCTCTTTTACAATTACCTGCAGCTTGCTGAGTTCAGGCCAAATGCAGAGGGGCTGTCAATCTCATTGTTAACCCTTATATGTGTGTTTTTAAAATAACGTTTAAAAAGAACCTCTGTGTGTGCACGATGTATATGTGTAAACCAGATTGAAACCTTGGCTGCTTTCTTATACAGTTGTGGACCAAAGAATCATGAACGTTTCCAAGGTGGGACAAGGGCAGGGGGAGGCAACTGATGGCCCATGCAGGTATGTATGACATCATACTTTCCTGCAGCAGATGTCATGTCATCATTACATAATCTTGCCATTTGTGTGATGATGCCATTGCACCGTGAGTCCTCGTTTTGATGTCATTGTGGCTTGTTGGGGAGGACTGTAATCATTCTGTGGATAGTCAGGATAATCTTTTTTGATCCACCCAAATTAAATATTTGAGGTTGTATATTAGGTGCTGCACAGGATTATTTTGGTTCATACCTTGAAAAACTGATCTAATGTTCCTTTTTTTCCTGCTCTTTCACACTCTAGATCAAACCTGGGCAAACTTATGGCCTGAAGATCCTGCCTGCCCGGCTGCCATCAAATGCTGGAAAAGTATTTGAATTGACGTTGAATTAAAACAGGCTTTTAGAGTATAGTATTTGGAAATGACCCTAATCAATCATTTCTCAACCTAGGAAAGGAGATGGTTTGGGGTCATTTTGACCAGGCAAGGCAAACATTGAATCCCAGAACTCTTAGATTTGAACCTGTAATTTTTCTTTACTTCCCAAACCATTTGCGTTTGATTTTGGTCCTAATAGATGTTCATTGCAAAAATAACAGAACCTGAAGGTGACACTTGAAATCTTCTTGATAAATGTTGAAGTACTGAAGTTTCTCAATAATCTCTTGATATAAAAATTTTGCAACTGTGTGTGTCTGTCTTAAGTCGACATCAACAATTAACAACTCTGCTCCAAGTTAAAGCAATCCACTAAGAAAGCTGCTACAGACACTGACCTATTTTTGCCTGCTTTTAAACTTTTAACATCTGGAGAACATGTCCCTTAATGTTTGTTTGTTTGTTCTGAAAAGTACTCTCTATACAGATAGCAAGCTGTCCAGAGAAATAGTGCATTACTTCATCACACACATGGGATTTATTTAGCTTGTATGCCAGGTGGTCTGCACCAAAGGAGGGTCCTAGTTATTCATTTGGCATCTTCCTTCTCCATCTGGGAATAAAGCAAAGTGACACAATATCTTGTTAAAAATTACTAAAGTATTTGGTGAGGGTAAGGCAATCTGGACTATCCTGGGTAAACAATAACTTTCATCCCCATCTTCAAAGATAGTGAATATATTCAGAGTGTATTAAAATAATAAAACAATCCCATTTTTAAGAACAAACCTATTTTACTGATTTCTTTTCTGAGGCTTGAGCAGTAGGATACAATAGATCGATACATTTTTTTTTCATGACTTCTTTTTGGTATCTTTTCCAATGTCCTTACAATAGTGGTAGGCCTTCTAAAGTAAAATGAAACATCAGTTGCTTTCTTTTCCTGGTTCTTTCTTTGGTTGAAAAGTATCCAGTCAGCTAGTCATAATTTATTTCGATTGTTGATCAGAATTCTTCCCCCAGCAAAAAAATAAATAAAAATCAACATGACTAAAAGTCCTGGTTATAGCAAACGATTCATCATTCATAAGCAAACTGTTTTATTGTTGTTCAACCTTGGGCCTTTCCAGTCATTCGCAATGTCTCACAATGACAACAACAAAAACATTCAATTCCCAGAGTACTAATCTGAGGAGGTGCAATCGTCCTATGTTTTACCTCTATTTAGAAGAGGGGTTATGAGATCTATGTGATATTCAGAGTAAAAGGGACAGGCTAACAGTGCATTTGTCATCAAATTAGGTCCTCCAACTCTGGAAAGAGAGAGCCATTCAGATTTGGAGACGTTGCCAAACTTTCCAAGGGCACTAAAAGTAGGATATTGGGTTGGGTCAAAGAGGAAATGCTTCAGCATGGGAACAGTAAGTAAGAACCTTCAAGTATTTTGCAGAAATGAAGAACTCATCACTCTCCAACCTAGATAAAGCTGGGCTATACAGGAGTATTTTGAATAGGCTAGGTCAAATACTTGCCGTTTAATTTCTGCTTTTGCCCTATCAAATCCCAACACTGCCAAACATTCACTTGAGATAGTATATCAAGTCAATCAAGTCAAAACTGAAACTGTAGGCAACTCTGTCCCCTCTGCTGCCCTTCCTTGCCTCTAGTGCCTACTATTGCAGACACTGCCTTGATGTGCCTGAAGGTGAGGCCAATTGGGAACACGTGGCTCTGCTTGCCATCACTGTGAACCACAGTCCGGCCAATATTTTAACCTACTGTATTATGCTTCCCTAGCCCGTGGCGTCAGTTGATGGTTCAGTCGATCATACAAATCTAGAACAGTGGGGTTATTGGGTAAACCCTAGTTAGGCTAACTAAGTCTAAGCAAATAATGCATAGACAACCCACCTACCTCTTTCTTGTCTTTAAAGGAAAGTGACCTGGAAGATTGCCCAGTATTTAAAAATACGAAAATATGAAGCCACTGAATGGGCATTCTGAATCTCTCAAAGGACATTCTGGAAAAAACCATAAGGATGCTTTGTTCTTCTCTCTATTCTTTCCTTTTTGGACTCAATGTATCAGTATTTTTCAAAGACAGCTTCCAAGAGTGCTTGCTAAAAATCAAGTCAAGTGTATCAAGAACATCTTCCTAGATTTTTTTTTCTAAGCCAAGATAGAATTGTCTTGGAGAACAAAAGCAGTAAAAGGCCAGCAGTGAGAAAAAGTCTAAGGCACAGATTGAGCCTGCATAACTGAGCAGCTGCTTCTAAAGAAATTATCATTCCTAGTTGAAAAAGATAACAATGCTTGGACTGAAAGGACTAATTTGCAGACCTTTCACAGCCCTTCAAATTGACTGTCGTGGGCAGTTCTTGCATTCTGCCTCTTGGTAATGACAGGCCTGCTTGATAAACATGAATGTCAGGCTTGGGATTCCAGTGTCAAGACACAACCAAAGATTAAATTTACATTTGCTGAATTCAGCCTCCTTTATATGAAAGCCACCTGCCAGCAACGTCGAAGACCGTTATGTTGCTATGCCCATGGCTTCCAATTTTCTGAAGATTTTTTTCCTCTGCCAAAGAGTTTTTCTGTTCCTCTGCTTTATTCTCATAGTGCCATAGAATTTGTGGGGTTATTTTTTTGAGAAGTTTTTTTTTCCTACTGTTCAATCATGTCCAATTCTTGGTGACTGTCTGGACTAGACCCTGCAGTTTTCTTAGCAAGATTTCAGAGGTGGTTTGCTATTGCCTCCTTCCTAGGGCTGAGAGAGAGTGACTGGCCCAAGGTCACCCAGCCAGCTTTCAGGCCTAAGGCGGGACTAGAACTCTCATACCACGCCTGATTGGCTCTTGGGCTGAGAGAGAGTGACTGGCCCAAGGTCACCCAGTGGGCTTTCATGCCTAAGGCGGGACTAGAACTCTTGGTCTCCTGGTTTCTAGCCTGTTGCCTTAACCACTAGAGCAATCTGGCTCTCTTGAGTAGCTCAAGTAGACTAATAACTTGACTCTTAGAAAAGTGCACTTTTGTCTTGCTAGCTAATCCAGAAGACCAATTCCAGTAGGTTGTATGTTTTAGGTTCATTAGATGACAGTGGCTTAGACTTTATCATGTAGAAGTTCCTACTCCAGTTTCCAGTTTGTGAGCCTGGTGTCTACAGTACCGCTTCTGTCTCACAGTGAATAGACATTTGAGACAAGTTGTTAAAGATTTCAAGAAATAACAGGCATGGCTGAGCTGGTCAGAAACAGATGGTCAGATATGCTACTTTTGTTTCATCTTCCTCTTTTTCCATCTCTCTCCATTCTTCTCCAGCCTGACTTGATGGTTAGGCTTTCAAATCACCTGGAGGAAAGTTACCACCTGCCATCTTCTTTTGACCTTTCATTGAAACACAGGAAGCTGGGAAATCTGTTGGAGAGAGAATTCTCTGACAAAAAGCACACACACAACCAGACATTCTTGGCCATCTTATGACTGGGGTAGGCCTCCAAACCACAACAATTTCACAATAATTTTCATGGCAGAGGTTCCCTATGAAAATTGATCTATTTTTTTCAGATTGAATGAGAATGATTAATGTCCGTTTGGGGTGAGAAGTAGCCTGCAAGTTCAAGGATGGAGAATGTGGAAACTCCAGTTCCCACCAACTGCAATCAGTATGGCCAACTGCCAGGTAACATGGGTTCTGTAGTACAAGGGCAATATTTCCCTACCCCTGCTTTAAAAAATCATACAGTTCAATTCTATGCCTTACTGAATTCAGGTAGCATAGAAAAACTATGCATTTTTATAGTAATATAAACTTGTCTTTTTTCCCTTTTATTGCTGTTTAATGAATTATGGGGGATTTGGTGTATATTTTATGTATTTTATGTACTGTATAACAGTTGGTCTAAGACCATAATAAAGCTTATGCTAATGCTGGCCCGCAACATATTTGGTTTGAAGGCCACCATAAGTATTTTATTCTAAAGCTGGTCTTAATGTCTGTTTAACTCACGCATGGGAGAAATGATCCATGCATGCGAACGTTTGCTTCAAAAGCTGCATGACTGAGGCAAACAAAATCTCATTTGTTTGGTTGATTTAGACAAGCCTGATCAAAATAAGGCAATTCAGGATGGCTGATTCATCGCAAGATGCTGTCTGCCTCAAAGTGTAAGTACAAAAATATCTTATTATATATCTATATATATATACACATATACTGTACGTACCATTATATGAAATGACTGCTAAAAACACAAGCTACAAGTATAAGAGCAGCCCCTAGTGGTCATGTGGCTGGGAACAGGTTCTCCTCAAAAGGACCTTCTAGAAGCGTTTCTCAACCGTGGCAACTTTAAGGCTGGCTGAGGAATTCTGGGATTGATGTCCAGATATCTTAAAGTGGCCAAGGTTGAGAAACACTGGACTAGTCTCACACAGCCTTCTCTTTTTTTGGGGGGGGGAGGTCTGGTTGCAGGACAATCTCTGCCATCCAGAGGAGCAAGCTGATAAAACACTGGTGATAGACAGGTTTGATCACAACCTGCATGTGTATGTCTGAACATGCTTTTGTGTGGTTTTTGGACAGGCCACCATGTCTCAGTTTTAACAAACTCCCCTCCCCCTTCCCTGCTGTTTGCAACTCCCCAAGGAGAACCTACTCTGGAACATTTTGATCAGAGCTCCACTGAACGGCAGAGCCTGTGACGGGAAGCCACTGCCAAGTGGTTTCTCTCCTGCCAGCAGCTGCCAGTTGTGATCCCACGGGTTTCTCCGATGTCCAAACAATAGGACACAGCTTAGCAAAGCTGCTTGCTGGCAGGGTCCATTTCTCTAAGCAGCTCACCTTAATATGTTTTTATGCCTCCATTCACCAGCCCAGCTCCTTCCTTCTTTCTCTTCCCAAGTTACAACCTGTTCCTTGGCAATCCAGTCTACCAGCTACTTCCCTGCTGTGTCCAGCTAGCTTCCAGAAGGGAAATTCATTTCTCTGAGGGTGACAGAGTTACAGCCAAAAACATTTTCCCCATCAGCCTCAGGGTAACGTGGCAACTGGGAACCCACTTCCCAGATGCATCCACCTGCTGGCAGAAAGATTGGGGGGGGGGGCATTGAATAGAAGGATAGAATAAAAAGGGTAAAAATTCATATGGGCTTGCCAGAAATACAAAAAAGCTTTGGAATGAGGCTGAGTACTGTGTTTCCTTTCCCCTTCACAATCTGAAAGCAAATTAAATCACAGTGGAGTTAAGCTGAAGCAATCCAGCTTTCTGTTAAGTTTTTACACTTTTTGCTTACCTGGAGCTATGATTCTGGTGCTGCAATGCTTATGGAGTATGAGGCTTTGATGGGCTGTATTTTTTTGCCTTGTTTCTGTGGAATATCTCAGGAAAACCAGAATTAAGTAGCCGATTTATTGATTTATTTTTGTTTTATCTTACTGCATTCCTAGGCTGCCCTGCTCCTGACGGACTCTAGATGGTGATTAATGTTAGAGGTTGTATTTTATTTAGCTACACTGAGCCAGTAGCCCTTCCTTCCTTCCTTCCTTCCTTCCTTCCTTCCTTCCTTCCTTCCTTCCTTCCTTCCTTCCTTCCTTCCTTCCAGCGTTAGAGAGTTCTTTGGAGGGTTTTTCACCAGGATTAGCATCTGTTCTAGTGTCCTTCACAAACTTTCACCATGATTGATCCCCCACATTTGGAATGGGATTCCATTCTGCTTCATTCAGAACTACAGATGCTGTGAAAGATTTGCCATTCACCACAAATATGTTATTTGTTCGCTCAGCTTCTTCTTCCCTTAATAAAGTGCTTGAAACGCAGTATAGGTTTCATTTTATTAACTCAGGCAAAGACAAAGAGGATTAATTGAGAGATATCACAAAATGCTCCTTCAGACAGAGCTGAATAAATCTGGCCCTGAAAACAGTGCGGGAAATGGGAATGCTGGAATATCTAATAAAAAACTGCATTTGGGAAAAGGTTGCATGCAAATGTTAAAACTGGTAATTTGGGCAATGAGTACAGCTAATGGAAGAAGGTTTTGGCCTGACAATATTTCAACCCAGAAAGCCACAAAACATCTAACTTTATGAGCTGTTTTCACCCAGGCATAACAGCACATTACGCTCAGAGTTATGTTAACAAAATCCTGACAGCTGCTATTTTCAGTCGAGGTGTGTATACATCTCAGAACAAATGAAAAATTAATCCAAAAGACCCATTTGCACTCAGTCTGAAAGCAAACGTCAGGAGCAATGAAGGAATAGGAATGGATCCATCTGTAATCCCATTGATCATCTATTGGAGGAGGTGGATGCAGTGATGCTCATTGGCTGACTTCTCTTGGCAGCTGCATGTTTAAATTTTCTGATAAATGAGCCATGGGAATGGGAAGGCCTGGGAGAAAAAGAAGAAAAATATCAGGAAAAAAATGGGTGGGAAAAGGACTGCGTAGCTCCGTTCATAATTAAAGCCAATAGGACTGGAGAGAAAATTATTAGGGCCAAATTACAAAAGAAGAGGTGAGATTGAGGATCTAGTCTAGGCTGACCATACATCCCGTTTTGAACGGGACAGTCCCATTCAATAGAAAACTACTGCTCCAACCTAGAAAACACCAGAGGGTGGAGAGATCCTGTTGCTTCATCCAGACAATAGGAAGGCTTTTAAGCAGTTGACTAAACTCTCTCTTTAGGAGGTCCCAGGAGTGTGGCAAGTAGATGGAACCACTCCCAGGCTTGGTGAGAAGCTGTTCCCTGCAGTTCAGTGGCTCTCTGCTTGGAGACAGCAGTTCACCAATCCCAGCAGCTCCCGAAATGAGGAAATGTCCTGCTGTCCCCCAATGGGACTGTCCTGGTTGAGACATCTTGGGCCACAACAATCTGGTGGACTCTCATGCAGACTTCTGTGCACTTCCCTTCCTCTAATCCACCGCCCCCCCTCTTCCTACCCAAAGCATGGTCAGGTTCTTAGGACTGCCTCAGGCAGAAAGTAATTCTTTTCCAAGGTTCAGATCACACAGAGTCTCCTTAACAAGATTTACTGAAATGAAAGAAAAAGGGTTATGAGAATTCCAGGAACTGAACTCTTTCCCATTTAGAAATAATTGATCTCCTAAGAGGTTAGCAAGAAGCCTTGTACCATTTCTGTCTAATGGCTCTTCTGTGAACTGGGGAGGAGGATGATCTTTTCATTGACAGTGGATGAATGTGCAGGTGCCTGTTTTTCTGTTTTTTTAAAAAAATGTCTCCAGAATCCTTAACAGCCAGAAAACCATTCCTTGAAACAGCTGAAAGCACATTCTATGCCCTTTCCCATGCTTAGTATGCAGCACTTCTCGTTTTCTTTCTCTGGCCCTTTCCCCATTGCCAAGTTCTCCATCTACCTTCAAGCTGTCAGAAAATACCAACAGAAAATTTGCTGTTCCCCAGCAAATTCGTGTACCAGAGTCATTCGCTGAGATGGGCGGCTATAGACATCAAATAAATAAATAAATAATGCTGGTGTGTTGCCAGACAGGGGTATCCTGATTTAGAGTGTAGACAGCATGTTAAGCAAAACTATTAGTTAAACCATAAACACGCTGAGTTTGCTACCCTCCTCAACAGCAACATCCAGCAGGAAACAACAGCCTTTCTGTGATTGGCTTTGATGGATGGCTAGCTGGACCCATGGGTTTAGTCATCTGCTAAAACCTGGCACTGAGACAGCTGATCCACAGGATGGGAAGGGGCTGCCTGGTAAAGCATGAAAAGCATCTCTGCTTTATCAGACAGCCTTCCTTCACCCCACTGATCAGGCTCTGGGTTTCCTGCTGACCCACGTGGTAGGGGAGGCCACAGAGGCTCAGCTGAAGCTTTCCTGGGCAGCCCTCCTCCCCCACAGGCAATCAAAGGGATTGGAGACCTGATGGGTAAAGAACCATCTCCTGCTGCTTCTCTTGTCTCCTTCCTACCTGAGACTTAGCTCTAGGGTTGGAAACAGGTGGCAAAGGGTGGGGCAACTCTTATCCCACCAGCACCTGTCAGAAAAACTAAAAAACAGCTGAGTGGGGGCTTGCACAGTAAAGTTCCTGCTTCATCACCCAGCCTTCATCAGTGCCTGTCAGCTATTTTAAAGCGTGGGTTTAGCACTCTTCTGAGAGAGTGCTAAACCCACGCTCAAAAGCAGACCCAACAATAGCTGGCAGACAAGGGGTGTGTGGGAGGAGTTGCATCACGAAGCGGCAGAAAAACAGCCACTCCCTCACCCCACCTTTACTTCCTAGCCCACAACCACTGGCGAGCTCAGCAATTTCTTGGGGAAAACCTGATTGAAAGATTGGGACTCTCCTGTTGCCCACAGAGAGAGTGGATACCACCCAGGGACTGAGGGGAGAGTATGTGCCCATATCAGCCAAAGTGGCCAAAGGGATCACCTGATCGTGATACCAACCCAATGGATGGAGAACCAAGGTAGATTGCATCCATGGCAATTGTACTCTTCCCTTCTGCAGAAATGGAGAAAGAGAAGGACTTCTATTAATATACAGTAAGTACAGTATATGTATGTATGTGTGCATGTATGTATGTAGGTACGTATATACAGTACTGTGCAAAAGTCTTAGGCCACCATTAGATTTGTTGTTTTAGCAATGGTATAATGACCATATATAATTATTTCTCAGAGCCTAATCCTATGTACTGTATGTATATGCATATATGCATATATATGTACAGTATATTTAAAAGACATCTGTGCTATTGAATTCTGAAAAAAAAAGTGGGGGGGAGCTGACAGTAGGTCCTTCGACCTCCACCCCAGCTTCTTTCTACATCATTCAAATCTTCTTCTCTCCTTTTTGGCTTAATCCAGTCTCCAAAGTCTGCCAGAAAACTCACCAAAGGAAGCTTGTTCTTATTTTTAGCAAGCACTCTTCGAAGCAGTCTTTGAAAAATACTGATACGTTGAGTCCAAAAAGGAAAGAATAGAGAGAAGAACAAAGCATCCTTATGGCTTTTTCCAGAATGGCCTTTAAGAGATTCAGAATGCCCATTCAGTGGCTTCATATTTTCATATTTTTAAATACTGGGCAATCCTCCAGGTCACTTTCCTTTGAAGACAAGAAAGAAGCAGATGGGTTGTTTATGCATTATATGCTTAGACCTAGTTAGCCTAACTAGGGTTTACCCAATAACCCCACTGTTCTAGATTTGTATGATCGACTGAACCATCAACTGACGCCATGGGCTAGGGAAGCATAATACAGTAGGTTAAAATATTGGCCGGACTGTGGTTCACAGCGACGGCAAGCAGAGCCACGTGTTCCCAATTGGCCTCACCTTCAGGCACGTCAAGGCAGTGTCTGCAATAGTAGGCACTAGAGGCAAGGAAGGGCAGCAGAGGGGACAGAGTTGCCTACAGTTTCAGTTTTGACTTGATTGGTCAAAGACCAGCAGGTCTCTGGCTTTGACCACATCCATTTACTAGAAGAAACAAAAGAGCTTTTGGCTAATGCGAAAGAGATTATTTATTTCTGGTAGCCAAACATCCACAGACAAAGGTGTGTTATAGCAGCAAACAATCAAGCGATCCTTTCTGTAACGGTTTCACCCTGATCTGAAAGTAAGTAAGTTCCACACTGTTCTTCCAAACATCTCTATATCTCAGAATGGAATTATGTGCATCCTTCAAATTGCTCCATTCAGGGGCAAGTCCATGGCTGCACTTGATCCACAGAGATGTCCCTCTACTGCAGGAAGAATTTTTCCAAAGCCAACAGCAGGGCATTTCCACTACGCCAAACTACATGCTCTTCTATCATTCTTTGACAGCCACCTCAGTTTATATCTCAGCCCACTTGTGTTGCTATGTTTTCTGGATGGAATGAAATAGGTATTCATCTCTCAAACACAGTTCAGTGGCTTTCTTTCTTGCTTTCATTTTTACAAGAGTGGATAGAAGTGTGTATTTGTGTTGAGTTAAATATTCTTCTATTATCCTTTGATAGCAGGATAAGTAGATACCTGGCTGGGGCATAGCTCTTTTTTCATTTCATAAGCTTCTAAAAGCAAGCTCTGTACTCAAATCTTTTTTCCATGCCATATTCTGCACTCTGCCTAAAAAAAAACCCCTTAGAATGTTCTATCCACTGAGAGATTAAAAACTGGGCTGAGAATCCACAAAGATGAAAATCTATGTTGCCTGCACCGTATGGCCTTCTCTTAGTAGCCCTCTGACTACTGATGGAACTCTACGATGGAGCTCTTTCCTGCTCCAATGCTGAGCCTTCAACATATGGAATTGGGGAGGCCTCTGTTTCAGGCAGAAAAATATATTTTACTGTCTCAATATTTTAAATACCCTATATAGTTGTGGGTGATTAAGCCGAACTAGTGGTTATAGTGTAATGGTATGTGGGAATGACCTTGGGAGACAGGAAGAAGAACCAAAGGCTAGGCAGCAGTCAGATAAGAGGCAGCTAAGCCCGCAGAAGGATTGGAGGGGTGGCAAACATCTCAGAAGGGACGCTACCTAGTTTCTTGGACTGCAAAGGTGAGGGGGGAAAGATATACTTTCAGAATTGCAAGATTCTGTTCATGTAACCTTACAATAAAGATAGAGCTAGTACTGCTGGTTGTGCTTCTTGTCTGGACTACCACACAAGGCTGATGTATGGCAAGATAGGCAACAGATGTGTCAAGGTCTCTAGAGGGTCAGAATGAAATTGTTCAACTTTTAAAAAAATTATTGTGGACTAGGAGGTTTAAAGTGCAAAGTAAGACTTGACAGACCTATTTTGCATCTTTCCCTGGAAAAACTAAAAGCCGGTACTACTGCAAATGTGTAGCTTTATGACCAAATGTGGGTGATGCATGCTGAAGATACTCTTGGAACTGCAAAATGGTGGCAGGGGACCTGGTGCTGTATGTGACCCTGAAGTGCACACACAGCTAGACAGCATTTGTTCCAGAGCAATAGCATTCCCATATCTCAAAAGGGAAAGATCTGAGTCAACCATTGCAAAAAATACAGCAAAATTTGGAGGAACTTCCTATCAACTTAAGCTGTTTTGCAGTTGTTGTTGTTGTTCAGTCATTAAGTCATGTCTGACTCTTTGTGACCCCACGGACCATAGCATGCCAGGCCTTCCTGTCCTCCACTGTCTCCTGGAGTTTACTCAGATTCATGTTCATTGCATCGGTGATGCCATCTAACCATCTCACCCTCTGCCGTCCCCTTCTTCTTTTGCCTTCGGTCTTTCCCAGCATCAGGGTCTTTTCCAGTGAGTCCTCTCTTCGCATCAGGTGGCCAAAGTATTTGAGCTTCAGCTTCAGTATCTGTTTTGCAGTAGGAACAGCTTATTTTTAAGTCACCCTAACTTTGCCATACCATTGACAATGAATTTCCTTAAGAATTTCTCATCTTGCAGAACTGATTTCTTCAAAGGGCTGCAAGGATACCCCAAATTTGGCAAATAGAAATTAATTGTAAATGGCTTCTAATAACCAGCAGGATGACTGGTGCATTTAAGGTTGAAAAATGGTAGATGGATATTGTCTAAGTACCTCACATAGGGCAGTGAAGTAGAACATGTAAAAACATGGTGCACTGGATCTTCCTTGACTTTTGACCCACCATATCAATTTTGCACTGTCTACATTTGTTAAGTGCATTTGATGGTCAGAATAAAAAAGTACAGAGCAAGATTATATTCTTGCCACTGGTAACTAAGCAAAAGAATGGCTCAGCACTAGAACTATTTGGTCAATCTCTTTATTAAAAAATGATATGATTAGGTCTGGATAGTTGCTGTGCTTGACAAAAATCTGAGGCAAAAAACACAGATGCTGGATAAGCAAAATGGAGACACATCTTTTTATATTTCTTATGAAAGCAGCAGATGTACCCTTTTCCAAAAATCAGGATTTGTAGAAAGTATGATCCACTGGAGATGGGAGAGTGAACTGTGTATAATATTTTGCGGGAGGTTTAGACTTCAGTGAAATAGTTTTCAAATAAAAGAGATTTAAACCAAGTCAGTTTCAGGTAAGATGAAGTTCTCTCATCAAGTGTTCTGAATCCAATGAGAAGTGACAGAAAAGTCACGGCTGAGGTGCACCTGAAATGGGGTGCTGTTCTCCACAGCATTTGCATTTTCCACAGTAATTTCTCAGCGCCAACAGGAATGTGTTTGTTTCCAAAACAAAACAAAGCTTTCCAAGTGATATTTGCTCCACTATTTTCATCCTACAATTGAAAACAAAATGTGACTGGGAAGCCCAGAAGAATAATATAAGAACAAAAGCATAATCCCATTCATTTTCTGCAAGATATGGAATTATCCCCAATCCTGGGAAAAGAATGGAGGCACCAACCATGAGTATTTTTCATTAGGACTCTGAAAGGAGCAGAGGTAGAATGTCCTTTTGAGACTGCCCTAGTTTTATCTTGTATCCTATCTCAGAGTCAAGTTTTGCTCCATTATGTGTCTTCTTCACTGAAGTCAATGGCTTGAAATGTGGACTTGAATGAAAAAGAATGGTTTCATCCGTTGTAGGAACCTGGAAGATGGGCTCAGGTTAAGTAAGTTGGGTAAAGATATCCAACCCAAATTACTAAGCCACTAAAAAGTTTAAATTAAAAATCAATCAAAATTCTGCTGTTGCTTTACACAAACACCTTCAGCCCTCAGAACATTTTGCAATGTTTCTCCACCTGAATGTGGATGGCCTTCTCCCTCCCAACATTTTCTTCACTCTTGGCATTGAATTCCACAACAAAATTTGGGGGGGAGGTAGAGAGGCAACTGCTTCTACAAGTCAGGATTGTGATCACAAAGACTTTTCTCTCTCCACCCCACCCCCCAGTTCCTGAACTTTTAATATTAACTTTTAGTGCTTTTGCCCAACAAATTGTCAGCATTTAGGGTGTTTGGCCATTTTCAAAGAGGTAAGCACAACTGGATCTGGTTAGTGCTGGGAAATTAATTACTGTGGGTGAGTTTCAGTTTAGTTTGCACCTAACATGCTCCTAGTCATTCCCTATATCCAGATCAGTGCAAGCATACACGCCATTCAGTCTAGCTAGCTCTATCTATCTATCTATCTATCTATCCATCCATCCATCCATCCATCCATCCATCCATCCATCCATCCATCCACTGGAAACAATACTGTGGGTAATCAGCAGGGACATCCCCAAAGGGAGAAGCCTTTGGTTGTTCCAGCCTTAACCTTTTTATGTACAAGGCAGAAGCAGAACAGAGATGGATAGTAGGACACCAGGTGACACCTCTTCTATTCTGCACCATGAAAGAAGCACTTTGGTGGATGTGGATGATGAATCCAAGTTAGTACTTGGATAGGAGACCATTAGGAAACTCCAGGGCTGTAGCTTAAGACAGCTGACTTTTGGGAAGTTAAAAAAAATGTTGAAAGGGAAAAATTTCCATATTGTTGCCAAGAAAACTGCACAGATGTGTCATGAAGTTACCAGGATTGAAACTCAACCTCAAGAAAACTTGCTTTTCTTATACTTCTGGATTTCAGCAGTGTGTCCTGAAAATACCTATATTCTGAGCCTGGGATGGGTTGTGGGCACATCTGTATGACAAGGCACCTCATTAGCATGTTGTGCTTCTATTTCTGCAGTTTGATCCTGCCAAGCTTGTGTGGTGCCCTGGGGAACAATGACTCATGTCCCTGTGAATATTGTGATGGATGAAGAAATGGAGCTTGACTTCAATGTGCTTCAGCTAGCTGGCTGGAAATTCTTCCTATTTCTGCACTCCTTTGAGGAAGTGTGAATAAATCACACGTTGATAGAGATGCAAATGCCCTTTGTATCTCAAGCAGAAGGGTTTCCTGTCCACTGCTACCTGATGCTTTTCAGTAGTGATGTTGGGAAATAGATCTTCAATCTTCTGCATTCAATAAAACTAATTCTCTTACACACACATTTGCACAACAAGCTGAATCAAGTCTGGTTGATGCAGATGCATTTGCACGATATGCTAATGTTGGTTAGTGTTGATCTTGATTAGGTTGGGGGGTTGCATCGTAGGTCTGTTTGGTTAGTTTATGGTTCAGTGTATTCTGCAAACTCAGACAACGGGTTAATTCAGTAATCTGGTTGAGGGAGTTGGGTGGATTCGGTCCAATTATTGTTGACTGTGGAGCCATCAGAACCATGGCTGGCCAGTCATGCGATAAAGATGGATTGAATATGCTACCATACAATCTCCTACTGATTTTCTTGTTCTTTTTGTTCTTTGCAAGCAGTATTTTTAATAATTGTTATTGAAATTTTAAAAAAATAATAAGACAATACATAAACTCAGAAAGCAAAATAAAAATAAAGAATAGAAAGTGCAAGAAAAGAAAAAAGGAAAAAATAAAGAGAAGAAATAGTTAAAGAAGTTATTTCTGATTTTCATCACAACAAGTACAAACTGAGTGATTCTTCACCCCTTATAAGGTTTCATACAAGTATCCCTTCTTCCCATAACCCATCCCTTATCCATGCGCAAATCCATAAATCATTAACTTTTCAGTCCTGGTGTCAGCAAAAAGTCCATAAAGGGTTCCCAGAGTTTTATAGAAACATGTCTTATTTGAACCTTGGTCAAACAAACAAACTTTGTGCTCCTTCCTTTTGCTTCTAGCAATCTTGATCATTCAAATGTTGCTGTAGAATTAGATCTCTCTTCAGATTTTTTTCCCCATCTCAAAGGCTTCTTTGAGGCTTTAGCAAACTTTTGTAAATCCAGTAAGGCATCATTATCCAGGCCGTTCTCTTGGCTTATAATTTGTATTTCCACTTTGTCATCTCTGTTTTATAATCCACAAGTTTTTTATTTTCCAGTATTTCAACAATTTCTTTATAATCTAATATTTCTGCATCAGATGAGGTTTGTTTCAGCTCTTTATCCTGTAGATCTTCCAAAGTATTCTCTTTCACATCCGTCATTTCTTCTTTAACATCTTTGGGAAATAATCTATCCATAGAGGCAGACATCACTGCTGACACTGTAGCTGCTAGTTTCTGTCCCCATTCTTCAAATGTCATACCATTTTCTGTCAATTTGTCTCAATGCTGACCAAAGACACAAGGCAAGCCTGTCTTTCTTTTTTTCTTTCTTTTTCCTTTTATGCCTGGAATCTTTAGTCCCCTCTAGTGTCCAATTTCTGAAATCATAAAGTCTCGAATTTCTGTTATGGCTTGAGGTAGACTAAACAATTCGGTTCCCACGAAGGTGCTATTTATTTATATAATTATTTCCAAAAAGCTTGTAGCAAAAGTCCTAATATTCCAAATTCATCTGGGCCCTTAATTCATTTATAACTTTCTTGAATTAAAGTCCTATTTAGTTTTTTGCCATTTATTTCAAATTCTTTAAATCCTTAAACTTATAGTTATTTTTTTTATTCTGGAATGAAAGCAAACTCACCAGGTGGCTTTGCAAACTTGTCATTTTGAAGATCTCTATTAGCCTTAAGATAGTTAAATAGGTAATTTCTGAAAATGTTTAGAAAGTGAGGCTAGCAAACCCAGCGTCCTTAAAAAGGCTCCGCCATGGTTGAGACTGTGATGGCTTTCCTTCGTCTCCCAACACTCAAATCCAGGGAAAACCACTGTCCTGTGGTCTCCTTGCGAGGAGCAGCCATCTGAAGCATAAGTGGATGACCTCCCATCCTCTCCTCATCTGGTGAGTTTCCGTGGGACCCATCTACTCACCGGTGCTTCAGTTGTGGCCACGATGCTAATATAATTTGTTATGCTGTGATGTTTCACCTCTTTGTTTGCTATGATAACCATGCACATAAGAAATCTAGATAAAGAAAAGACAGAGAACATGCTTTCACTGTACATAGAATATGAGTCAAAGATGAAAAAATGCTTGAGTAAGGTATTGCTTAAGACTCTAAAAATTTATGAGCACATTTATCAATACATTTAGCATACAAAATTTGACACCACACCTCACAATCCTTTTTTTACCCATTGGCTCAGTGTCTTTCACTTTATCAAATTTACTTTATGTGTGGTTTTCAGGGAACATAACTCTGCCATAAAATGAGAGAAGCCTGTATATTCTTCCATTTGTAGCCTGCTTTTCATAAAGCACTTTTCCGGGGCCAGCTTGTGGTCTCAGCTCTTTGCTGTTCCCATCCTTATTTGCTCAAAGACTTTTCATCAGCTGAATTTGTAGGAGACAAAACAAATTAATTTACTGCCGTTTTTTATGTTACCTACCTCCTTGGCAATTAAGCAAAATCTGCAAGGGCAAACTCACAAGATTAATCTCTTCTTCTATTGCCATTACTGCATTCATATACTAGCTTTAATCACTTTGTTTGTGAAAAACCTTGCTTAATTCAATATTCAGTTCAAGGGTGAATGCAGCTCTGTTGACTCTCAAAAATTATTGACTAAACAACACAATTACATAATGGCTGAGTTACCTAGCCAGCTAATCTTAGGTTAAGAAAATACAATTGCTTTGCTTACATATCATATCATGTTAGCAAATCAGCTATATCATAATGGTCTGGTTCACACAACCAGCTGTATCACAAGCTATCCTATCCCATTTTAGCCTAGATTAAAGTCAGTGTGAGGCCCTTCCATCAAAGGCATTCTATTCATTGAGTCATCATGCCTGTCTGTTGTGTGAAGCTACTAAATGTCTCCTTCAAAAGAAGGGATGAATCAATGAGGCAAATGTTGAAACGGTTCCTTCCCAGGGAGCTCTTTTCATTACCAGAACTTGGCAAGCTACATAGTCTGGAATTTATTTATTTATATTTATTTTCTATCTCACCTTTATTATTTTTATAAATAACTCAAGGCGGTGAACATACCTAACTCGATAACATCATCAGTGCTAGTGAGTGTATGGTTTACTCCCTGTTTACATACAGTAGCTTGTCCTGCCAGTGTTGGTGGGGGTGTGGTTTTCTCCTTGGTAGTTCCTTGATTGGGGTAATAGTTTTCTGCTTGATTGTTCATCTGATGTTAATCCCTGCTTATCTGGGTGTTGGCTGCTGGAGACGATGTGTTGTGGTCTTTTTGTTCCCTTCTTAGCTATTTTATTGTCTCTTTTGAATGGTGTGTAAATGTGGTTTATCTCCATGTGTCTGTTCTTTAGACATGTTTCTATTCTTTAGACACACATGTCTATTCTTTAGACACACGTGTCTATTCTTTATGACAAGCAGAGTGACGGAACACACAAGACGGTCTTGATCTTCTATTCAGAGTTCCTCTCTTACTCTTTACTGTTTCAGAAAGCAGAGAAGTTTTCTGCAAGAAAAATGGATCGGTAGAAGCATCAGGGTGGTTCAGATCCTGATTGTTGTCCTCTGTTAAATAAGGAACAGGAAGGATGTTGGCATGCACGAAGCAAAGACTTCTTTAAGCCAACAGGTAGGCTACACATCTCTGCAACAATGACCTCCATGTTTGGTTAGCTCACCCGAAACCATGCTTGATGGCTATTGACCCAATAGAAGGCTGATCTGCTCTGCAGCATGTTTTATTAATTAGTTTGTTTCCTTGATAATTGCTTTCCTAGCATAAGCCTGACATAATTGGCTTCTGTGGGTATAATTGGACTCAGTGGCAGCAGGAAGAGCTAGTAGAACATACCATATAACAGATTGACCTACACTGGTGAGACTCCAGATTCTGTCTCCTTCTAGAATGAGTATTTTGTTTTTCATCTCTCATGTCTTGCTGTAAAGGCTGGGCCCCTCCAGACTGAGTAGGAACAGGGAAGAAAATTTAATTTTGACTGATTTGTGGATTGGAACACAGTGCTTATAATTCCAGTCAAATCTACCTGATACAGGTAGATTCAAGAGACATTAACTCTACCGAAACAATTCCAGTCTAAGCTGATTCCTTCTAGAGCATTGTTAATGCTTGGAGATTTTTAGGGAAATGAAACAGAAATAGTCCCTGTGCAAAATTGGGAACATTCTGTTCTGGAGCTGTGATAAACCAGTTGCATATCTGATTTAAATATCTCTCCTTAAGATCTCTGTGTAAAGAAAGCCTTCTCTGAACCATCCAAGTCTTCTCCATCCAAGAAGTGTCTCCATTTAAGGCACCAGGTTGGGGAAAGCTGACAAGGACTTCAGTGAGAAATATTCATTAGAAAAAGACCACAGGAAAAAGGAAGATAAAACAAAATGAAATATTAAAAAATGTGGGATTTGATGGTGGTTCTCCCAATGTGCTGGCCCAACTTTTGGGATCCCCCTGGCCCAATCCTGCTGAACCCGCAAACATCTCTCAGCATTAAACCCTCTTTTTAGCAACTTTTTTTAGTCACTTAGAAGAGCAATGGAAAATAGGAGGCGGATAGTTGTGACATGCAAACACTTCTGTGCATTGCAAGTACCATGACTCAGAGGCAGGTTACAATACATTTGGGGCTAAAGAATCAATTTACCCATCAGTATGAATCTCACTGAACCTTGGGCTCAGATGTGGGAAACCTACTTTCAAATCCCCACATACCAATGAAGCTTTGACTAATCATCATTTCTCAGCAAAACCTATCTCACAGGGTTGTGAGAACAGAGAAATATTTGCTCACCATCTTGGTCTCCTTAGAAGAAAAAGTAGGATCTAGTGTAACTGTGCCTACTTGGCTACATTTATCCTTTAACCCTGGCACAGCTATATATTCCATATTCCACTCCTACTGTTCCCTTGCAGTATAGTGCCCCCATCCCAGATGTAATACTGAAACTTCAAGACTCCTCCTCCTTGGCAGAACTTGTCCTCTATGAATTTATGCAACCTTTTTTGAAAGCCTCCCAGACAATTAGATTAGATTCTTTTTATCCTGCCTTTATTATTTTTATAAATAACTCAAGGTGGCAAGCATACCTAGTACTTCCTCCTCCTCCTCCTCCTATTTTCCCCACAACAACAACAACCCTGGGAGGTGGGTTGGGCTGAGAGGGACCCAGCTGGCTTTCGTGCCTAAGGTGGGACTAGAACTCCTGGTCTCCTAGAATAGCCTGGTGCCTTCATCACTACACCAATGGACAATGTCCATGACCATGTCTTATGATAATGAATTCCACAGGTTAATTATGGGTGGTGTGAAAAAATGCTTTCTTTTTTCTGTTCTAGATCTTAGAATCTCCTGTTCTAAATCTGTGGGATAGGACCCTGCAGCTGAATGTTTGAGGTATGAAGTATCTCATTATACCATCGGTGGAAAGGATGCAGATAGAGCAGGTGGAGACAGGTATCAGTTGATGTAGAAGAAGATGGGCCTTGTGAAAGTTGTGATTTTGCTCTGTATGGATGTATGCAGTCTCATGCAGCTGGGCAAAATCAAGGAAGCAACAACTACACAGACATCAGTAAGGTATCTTTAATGCTAGTCTTGAGATAAATCATGGGAGCTGCAAGAGGAATTTCCAATCCTTATTCCAATCCTTATTAGGCACTCAACTACTATATCTTGATTGTTTGTATCTACCTTCCCTTCCATTACTGTCCCAGCCTCCCCAACTCTCACAAGGCCCACTTCATTTTGATTACATCCACTTTCTTTTCCCACCCACACCCTGTCTTCAACACGTTCCATAAGACTGTATACAGCCCTCAACATCCCCAGTGTTTTACTGGCATGAATTATACTCCTGGCCTTCCGGAGGAGCCTGAAGACCTGGCTCTGCCCCCTCACTTGGGGCAGAGTGGGGAGTAGCTCCGCTTGGGGATGGCTGGTACCTTAGAGCACTCCTCCCACGTATGAACTGTATTAGACCCTCCTGCCACTTGGATTTTATTCTCATTTTTATTTTTATTTTTATCTATTAAGAGTAATTATATATTTATAATTATAATTATAATATAAAGAAGGAAGATAGATGCTTTGGAACTGTGGTGTTGGAGGAAAATTATGAGAGTGCCTTGGACTGCAAGAAGATCAAACCAGTCCATGCTCCAGGAAATAAAGCCAGACTGCTCACTTGAGGGAATGATATTAAAGGCCAAACTGAAATACTTTGGCCACATAATGAGAAGACAGGACACCCTGGAGAAGATGCTGATGCTAGGGAGAGTGGAGGGCAAAAGGAAGAGGGGCCGACCAAGGGCAAGGTGGATGGATGATATTCTAGAGGTGACGGACTCGTCCCTGGGGGAGCTGGGGGTGTTGACAACCGACAGGAAGCTCTGGCGTGGGCTGGTCTGTGAAGTCACAAAGAGTCGGAAGCAACTGGACGAATAAACAACAACATATATTTATTATTGTATTTATATTTTATGCTCATTGTTTTAACTGATTATTTTATTGTAAACTGCCCAGAGTTCCTCCGATGGGAGGAGATGGGCAGGGACAAATTTAATAAATAAATAAATAAATAAAATACTTCTCCAAACAGAGCTGCTACCTGTGCAGTTTGTATTCAGTAACTGTGATGTCTGTGCTCTAATCCAATTTTGTGCCATGGCCCTCAAACTCATCAGTAAACTCAGACCCCCAAAAAGGGACATGCAAAGTAGCAACAGGAAAAGCAGAGAGTGCAACCTGTTTTAATTGGCAAGGTAGCAAAACGGTTATGCAAGTAACCCTGTTGGCAGCCTAGCTAACGAATTAAGTCACTGAGATATTAAAATCCACTAAAGGTCCATCTGCCATCAGTGGTCAATTTCCTTGGAAACTGAAGTTGATCATCAGTTTGTCATCACTTCTGCTTCATGGGCATTGATTTCTTTGCCTGCCAACTCTCCAAGACTTGCTTAAAGGATTTTAATCTCATTTCTTCTGTTTTGAAAATTGGATGACTTCCCTTCCCTTCAATACTCCTCCCACCACCGCATTTTTCTGAGCCTGAGAGGTCCCCTGAAATAACGCTGGTTCATTGGCAGCTAAGTGTAAATGAATTGGTTCACTGTTTTTCCTCTGAGTTAATCAAGATTAGCTTTGGAAATTGTTTCCACTGCACCCTCTGTGCAGATGATCCAAGCGTGAGAAAGCTCCAGAAGATAAACATGCTCCAAAAGCAACTGGTAAATTGCAGCTAAAACACAGGTACACTTTGGTCACCACAGCTCTAGAAGATTAAGAGGCGACCAAACTAATCAGGGAATTATTCTGGAATTATTCCCACAGATCCAGGGGAAGGCGACAGAAGCATTTCTTATATAGCTAAACTTCAGCTCATAGAAGCCTTATGAAGTATGGTCAATGATAACAGACTCTGGCACTTAGAGCTCTACCTGTAGAGTCCTACAAATGGTCAGCTGTTGATCTAGTTGACCATGTTTCATAAAGGGAAGGGAGACATGATTTGTGGTTGTCCATTTTCTCATCATATTAGAACTTAGGAATGAAGCAAAATCACAGGAATTCAAGATAGGTAGATGGAAGCAGTTACTTACAGCGATTAAACTATGGAATTTATTCCCACAAAGTACAGTAATGGCTTGAACGTGAACAACTTTAGGAAAGGATTAGACAAATTCATGTAGGTTAAGGCTATCTTACATGATAGCAATATCGTAGCCATTAGTAGTCATATATCTTACGTCTATTATCACTAGGAAATACAGATGGAAGTTTGTTCTTGCTCTTGTTATCTCATTTGGGTGGGAATAGAAGGTTGAATTAGATAACTCTCTGGTCTGATCCAGCAGAGCTGCTTATTTTGTTAAGTAACCCATAACCAATAGTGAATTAAGCCCCCAATGAAAAGGGAGGTGGGTCAGTGAGATTACAGTAGCAGGAATCTTAGAAGAAAATGATCATGTAAAATGAGATGAGCAACATACAGCATTACTGGCCCAGGCCCCGATTTAAAAACTCCTCTGCAAATTACTGATTTAGAGTTCTAGTAAGGGATATCTATCATCTCTCTCTCTATCTATCTATCATCTCTGTCTCTATCATTTATCATTTATCATTTATCATTTATCATTTATCATTTATCATTTATCATTTATCATTTATCATCTATCATCATCTATCATCTATCTTTCTATCATCTATCATCTATCTCTATATCTGTCTCTATTTCTATGTATCTATCATTTATCATCTATATATCTCTATCATCTATCTATCATCTATCATCTATCTATCACCTATAGCTCTAGCTCTATCATCTATCAATCACCTATCAACCATCTCTCTCTATCTCTATTTCTATCTACCATCTATCTCTATCTCTATATCTCTATCTATCTCTATCTCTATCATCTATCATCTATCTAGCTTTATCTATCATCTATCATCTACCTCTAGCTCTATCTATCTATCATCTATCTCTATCTATCTATCTATCTATCTATCTATCTATCTATCAATCATCTACATCTAGCTCTATCTACCATCTATCTCTATCTCTATCTCTATCATCTATCATCTATCTAGCTTTATCTATCATCTATCTATCATCTACCTCTAGCTCTATCTATCTATCATCTCTCGCTATCTCTCATCTATCTATCATCTATCTATCATCTATCTATCACCTATAGCTCTAGCTCTATCATCTATCAATCACCTATCAACCATCTCTCTCTATCTCTATTTCTATCTACCATCTATCTCTATCTCTATATCTCTATCTATCTCTATCTCTATCATCTATCATCTATCTAGCTTTATCTATCATCTATCATCTACCTCTAGCTCTATCTATCTATCATCTATCTCTATCTATCTATCTATCTATCTATCTATCAATCATCTACATCTAGCTCTATCTACCATCTATCTCTATCTCTATCTCTATCATCTATCATCTATCTAGCTTTATCTATCATCTATCTATCATCTACCTCTAGCTCTATCTATCTATCATCTCTCGCTATCTCTCATCTATCTATCATCTATCTATCATCTATCTATCACCTATAGCTCTAGCTCTATCATCTATCAATCACCTATCAACCATCTCTCTCTATCTCTATTTCTATCTACCATCTACCATCTATCTCTATCTCTATATCTCTATCTATCTCTATCTCTATCATCTATCATCTATCTAGCTTTATCTATCATCTATCATCTACCTCTAGCTCTATCTATCTATCATCTATCTCTATCTATCTATCTATCTATCTATCAATCATCTACATCTAGCTCTATCTACCATCTATCTCTATCTCTATCTCTATCATCTATCATCTATCTAGCTTTATCTATCATCTATCTATCATCTACCTCTAGCTCTATCTATCTATCATCTCTCGCTATCTCTCATCTATCTATCATCTATCTATCATCTATCTATCACCTATAGCTCTAGCTCTATCATCTATCAATCACCTATCAACCATCTCTCTCTATCTCTATTTCTATCTACCATCTATCTCTATCTCTATATCTCTATCTATCTCTATCTCTATCATCTATCATCTATCTAGCTTTATCTATCATCTATCATCTACCTCTAGCTCTATCTATCTATCATCTATCTCTATCTATCTATCTATCTATCTATCTATCTATCAATCATCTACATCTAGCTCTATCTACCATCTATCTCTATCTCTATCTCTATCATCTATCATCTATCTAGCTTTATCTATCATCTATCTATCATCTACCTCTAGCTCTATCTATCTATCATCTCTCGCTATCTCTCATCTATCTCTCATCTATCTATCATCTATCACCTATAGCTCTAGCTCTATCATCTATCAATCACCTATCAACCATCTCTCTCTATCTCTATTTCTATCTACCATCTATCTCTATCTCTATATCTCTATCTATCTCTATCTCTATCATCTATCATCTATCTAGCTTTATCTATCATCTATCATCTACCTCTAGCTCTATCTATCTATCATCTATCTCTATCTATCTATCTATCTATCTATCTATCAATCATCTACATCTAGCTCTATCTACCATCTATCTCTATCTCTATCTCTATCATCTATCATCTATCTAGCTTTATCTATCATCTATCTATCATCTACCTCTAGCTCTATCTATCTATCATCTCTCGCTATCTCTCATCTATCTATCATCTATCTATCATCTATCTATCACCTATAGCTCTAGCTCTATCATCTATCAATCACCTATCAACCATCTCTCTCTATCTCTATTTCTATCTACCATCTATCTCTATCTCTATATCTCTATCTATCTCTATCTCTATCTATCTATCTATCTATCTATCAATCATCTACATCTAGCTCTATCTACCATCTATCTCTATCTCTATCTCTATCATCTATCATCTATCTAGCTTTATCTATCATCTATCTATCATCTACCTCTAGCTCTATCTATCTATCATCTCTCGCTATCTCTCATCTATCTCTCATCTATCTATCATCTATCTATCACCTATAGCTCTAGCTCTATCATCTATCAATCACCTATCAACCATCTCTCTCTATCTCTATTTCTATCTACCATCTATCTCTATCTCTATATCTCTATCTATCTCTATCTCTATCATCTATCATCTATCTAGCTTTATCTATCATCTATCATCTACCTCTAGCTCTATCTATCTATCATCTATCTCTATCTATCTATCTATCTATCTATCTATCTATCTATCTATCAATCATCTACATCTAGCTCTATCTACCATCTATCTCTATCTCTATCTCTATCATCTATCATCTATCTAGCTTTATCTATCATCTATCTATCATCTACCTCTAGCTCTATCTATCTATCATCTCTCGCTATCTCTCATCTATCTATCATCTATCTATCATCTATCTATCACCTATAGCTCTAGCTCTATCATCTATCAATCACCTATCAACCATCTCTCTCTATCTCTATTTCTATCTACCATCTATCTCTATCTCTATATCTCTATCTATCTCTATCTCTATCATCTATCATCTATCTAGCTTTATCTATCATCTATCATCTACCTCTAGCTCTATCTATCATCTATCTCTATCTATCTATCTATCTATCTATCTATCTATCAATCATCTACATCTAGCTCTATCTACCATCTATCTCTATCTCTATCTCTATCATCTATCATCTATCTAGCTTTATCTATCATCTATCTATCATCTACCTCTAGCTCTATCTATCTATCATCTCTCGCTATCTCTCATCTATCTATCATCTATCTATCATCTATCTATCACCTATAGCTCTAGCTCTATCATCTATCAATCACCTATCAACCATCTCTCTCTATCTCTATTTCTATCTACCATCTATCTCTATCTCTATATCTCTATCTATCTCTATCTCTATCATCTATCATCTATCTAGCTTTATCTATCATCTATCATCTACCTCTAGCTCTATCTATCTATCATCTATCTCTATCTATCTATCTATCTATCTATCTATCTATCTATCTATCTATCAATCATCTACATCTAGCTCTATCTACCATCTATCTCTATCTCTATCTCTATCATCTATCATCTATCTAGCTTTATCTATCATCTATCTATCATCTACCTCTAGCTCTATCTATCTATCATCTCTCGCTATCTCTCATCTATCTATCATCTATCTATCATCTATCTATCACCTATAGCTCTAGCTCTATCATCTATCAATCACCTATCAACCATCTCTCTCTATCTCTATTTCTATCTACCATCTATCTCTATCTCTATATCTCTATCTATCTCTATCTCTATCATCTATCATCTATCTAGCTTTATCTATCATCTATCATCTACCTCTAGCTCTATCTATCTATCATCTATCTCTATCTATCTATCTATCTATCTATCTATCTATCAATCATCTACATCTAGCTCTATCTACCATCTATCTCTATCTCTATCTCTATCATCTATCATCTATCTAGCTTTATCTATCATCTATCTATCATCTACCTCTAGCTCTATCTATCTATCATCTCTCGCTATCTCTCATCTATCTATCATCTATCTATCATCTATCTATCACCTATAGCTCTAGCTCTATCATCTATCAATCACCTATCAACCATCTCTCTCTATCTCTATTTCTATCTACCATCTATCTCTATCTCTATATCTCTATCTATCTCTATCTCTATCATCTATCATCTATCTAGCTTTATCTATCATCTATCATCTACCTCTAGCTCTATCTATCTATCATCTATCTCTATCTATCTATCTATCTATCTATCTATCTATCTATCTATCTATCAATCATCTACATCTAGCTCTATCTACCATCTATCTCTATCTCTATCTCTATCATCTATCATCTATCTAGCTTTATCTATCATCTATCTATCATCTACCTCTAGCTCTATCTATCTATCATCTCTCGCTATCTCTCATCTATCTCTCATCTATCTATCATCTATCTATCACCTATAGCTCTAGCTCTATCATCTATCAATCACCTATCAACCATCTCTCTCTATCTCTATTTCTATCTACCATCTATCTCTATCTCTATATCTCTATCTATCTCTATCTCTATCATCTATCATCTATCTAGCTTTATCTATCATCTATCATCTACCTCTAGCTCTATCTATCTATCATCTATCTCTATCTATCTATCTATCTATCTATCTATCTATCTATCAATCATCTACATCTAGCTCTATCTACCATCTATCTCTATCTCTATCTCTATCATCTATCATCTATCTAGCTTTATCTATCATCTATCTATCATCTACCTCTAGCTCTATCTATCTATCATCTCTCGCTATCTCTCATCTATCTATCATCTATCTATCATCTATCTATCACCTATAGCTCTAGCTCTATCATCTATCAATCACCTATCAACCATCTCTCTCTATCTCTATTTCTATCTACCATCTATCTCTATCTCTATATCTCTATCTATCTCTATCTCTATCATCTATCATCTATCTAGCTTTATCTATCATCTATCATCTACCTCTAGCTCTATCTATCTATCATCTATCTCTATCTATCTATCTATCTATCTATCTATCAATCATCTACATCTAGCTCTATCTACCATCTATCTCTATCTCTATCTCTATCATCTATCATCTATCTAGCTTTATCTATCATCTATCTATCATCTACCTCTAGCTCTATCTATCTATCATCTCTCGCTATCTCTCATCTATCTATCATCTATCTATCATCTATCTATCACCTATAGCTCTAGCTCTATCATCTATCAATCACCTATCAACCATCTCTCTCTATCTCTATTTCTATCTACCATCTACCATCTATCTCTATCTCTATATCTCTATCTATCTCTATCTCTATCATCTATCATCTATCTAGCTTTATCTATCATCTATCATCTACCTCTAGCTCTATCTATCTATCATCTATCTCTATCTATCTATCTATCTATCTATCTATCAATCATCTACATCTAGCTCTATCTACCATCTATCTCTATCTCTATCTCTATCATCTATCATCTATCTAGCTTTATCTATCATCTATCTATCATCTACCTCTAGCTCTATCTATCTATCATCTCTCGCTATCTCTCATCTATCTATCATCTATCTATCATCTATCTATCACCTATAGCTCTAGCTCTATCATCTATCAATCACCTATCAACCATCTCTCTCTATCTCTATTTCTATCTACCATATATCTCTATCTCTATATCTCTATCTATCTCTATCTCTATCATCTATCATCTATCTAGCTTTATCTATCATCTATCATCTACCTCTAGCTCTATCTATCTATCATCTATCTCTATCTATCTATCTATCTATCTATCAATCATCTACATCTAGCTCTATCTACCATCTATCTCTATCTCTATCTCTATCATCTATCATCTATCTAGCTTTATCTATCATCTATCTATCATCTACCTCTAGCTCTATCTATCTATCATCTCTCGCTATCTCTCATCTATCTCTCATCTATCTATCATCTATCTATCACCTATAGCTCTAGCTCTATCATCTATCAATCACCTATCAACCATCTCTCTCTATCTCTATTTCTATCTACCATCTATCTCTATCTCTATATCTCTATCTATCTCTATCTCTATCATCTATCATCTATCTAGCTTTATCTATCATCTATCATCTACCTCTAGCTCTATCTATCTATCATCTATCTCTATCTATCTATCTATCTATCTATCAATCATCTACATCTAGCTCTATCTACCATCTATCTCTATCTCTATCTCTATCATCTATCATCTATCTAGCTTTATCTATCATCTATCTATCATCTACCTCTAGCTCTATCTATCTATCATCTCTCGCTATCTCTCATCTATCTATCATCTATCTATCATCTATCTATCACCTATAGCTCTAGCTCTATCATCTATCAATCACCTATCAACCATCTCTCTCTATCTCTATTTCTATCTACCATCTATCTCTATCTCTATATCTCTATCTATCTCTATCTCTATCATCTATCATCTATCTAGCTTTATCTATCATCTATCATCTACCTCTAGCTCTATCTATCTATCATCTATCTCTATCTATCTATCTATCTATCTATCTATCTATCTATCAATCATCTACATCTAGCTCTATCTACCATCTATCTCTATCTCTATCTCTATCATCTATCATCTATCTAGCTTTATCTATCATCTATCTATCATCTACCTCTAGCTCTATCTATCTATCATCTCTCGCTATCTCTCATCTATCTATCATCTATCTATCATCTATCTATCACCTATAGCTCTAACTCTATCATCTATCAATCACCTATCAACCATCTCTCTCTATCTCTATTTCTATCTACCATCTATCTCTATCTCTATATCTCTATCTATCTCTATCTCTATCATCTATCATCTATCTAGCTTTATCTATCATCTATCATCTACCTCTAGCTCTATCTATCTATCATCTATCTCTATCTATCTATCTATCTATCTATCTATCAATCATCTACATCTAGCTCTATCTACCATCTATCTCTATCTCTATCTCTATCATCTATCATCTATCTAGCTTTATCTATCATCTATCTATCATCTACCTCTAGCTCTATCTATCTATCATCTCTCGCTATCTCTCATCTATCTATCATCTATCTATCATCTATCTATCACCTATAGCTCTAGCTCTATCATCTATCAATCACCTATCAACCATCTCTCTCTATCTCTATTTCTATCTACCATCTATCTCTATCTCTATATCTCTATCTATCTCTATCTCTATCATCTATCATCTAGCTAGCTTTATCTATCTATCGTCTATCTATCATCTACCTCTAGCTCTATCTATCTATCATCTACCTCTAGCTCTATCTATCTATCATCTACCTCTATCTCTATCATCTATCTATCTATCTATCTATCTATCTATCTATCAATCATCTACATTTAGCTCTATCTATCTACCATCTATATCTCTATTATCTATCATCTATCTAGCTTTATCTATCTATCTATCAATCATCTACATCTAGCTCTATCTACCATCTATCTCTATCTCTATTATCTATCATCTATCTAGCTTTATCTATCTATCATCTATCTATCATCTACCTCTACCTCTATCATCTATCTATCTATCTATCTATCATCTATCTATCTATCTATCTATCTATCTATCATCTATCTCTATCTATCTCTATCTATCTATCTATCTATCTATCTATCTATCTATCATCAATCTATCTATCAATCATCTACCTCTAGCTCTATCTACCTATCTTTTTCTTTTGGGCAGCCAGCTGCTTGGGAAAGAGGGGAGAAGGTTTCAAGGGTCTCCTTACTGTTGACTTTTCTTGGTTCATTTGGCAATGAACTCTAAGCTGACTGTATAGGCTGGGTCAGCATAAGGCAGTTGGCTAGTCTGCAGCTCGTCTTTCAAATCCTGCCACACCACTTCTGTGAAGGTCTCCTTTCTCCTCCTCATGGGCTGAACCCTAGGCTTCACCTGAATGAGCACAGTGCTAAAGGAAACAAATGAAACACTTATTCCAAGGAGGCTTCATACTGCGGACAGTAAAAACAGGTTGTGGAGGAGGTTGACTTCCAGTCCTGCCCTCAGATTCAATCTCCCCCCTGCGGTCACCACCTGAGCCAAGGGAGACCTTAGCTGTGATTGCATTCTGCTGTTTTGTACGTCTCAACAAATGAGGCATAGCTCTCCAGCTTGGGCACAAAGGCTTCACGGTTTCTTCTTCTCTCCAAGAATCAACCCTGCCAGTCAATGTTAACGTTGCCTCTATTCTGCTGAAATTGCTGGTGGGTGGAAAACCTCCACCAACTATTTATGTGTATGTGTGTATACACACACACACGCACACACACACACACACACAGAGCACGGAGGGAAAAACGGGGGGAGACGTAAATATTCCTGTGGATAGAGTTGGTGGAAGACAGGAGTAAAAAGCACTGATGGGGATTAACAGTGCATTGGCTTTATTAGAAGGTAAAGCCCTATTGGATCAAATTTATAAAAAATATGTTATATAGAATTATGAGATGAAAGTCCCTTCACTTTCTTTCTGCAAGGAACTCTTCATATTTAGAAATGTGCTATTTTGAAATGTCCACCTAGGTGGCATATCTAGCCAACTTTGCAGGGCTGAACATGGTTAATATCTGGATGAGCAACCATCAAGAATAGGGATGCGGTGGCGCTGCGGGTTAAACCGCTGAGCTGCTGAGCTTGCCGATCGGAAGGTCGGCAGTTCGAATCCGCGTGACGGGGTGAGCTCCCGTTGCTAGTCCCAGCTCCTGCCAACCTAGCAGTTTGAAAACATGCCAATGTGAGTAGATTAATAGGTACCGCTTCGGAGGGCAGGTGACGGCGTTCCGTTTAGTCATGCTGGCCACATGACCATGGAAGTGTCTACGGACAAACGCCGGCTCTTCGGCTTTGAAACGGAGATGAGCACCACCCCCTAGAGTCGGACACGACTGGACTTAATGTCAAGGGAAACCTTTACCTTTACCTTTAACCATCAAGAAACCTAATATCCATAGGCTAGATGTTGGAAAAAAAATCCAGAAGGCAGCAGTACTGAGCTATTTCCACACCTTTGCAAGAAAAGTATGACATGGCCATTGCAATGTCTCATCACAGATGATGAATTCATTAAATGAGAGCCAGGTGAAGTCCCTTCTCTTGTTTTGCCATACAACTGCCTTCAGTCACTTTCATTCATTATGGGAGGTTAGGGTTACCAGTTCTTCCATATTTCAAGGAACTATTCCTTCCTTCCCTCCCTCTTTTATGTATTTATATGATTTATATAGCACCCATCTCACACAAGTGACTCTGGGCAGCTTTCAGGATTAAAGCACACAAATCCACCAGACATGACCTCCTGGTGCCCAAGGATAAATGATGACCCATTCACCATCAATAATAGCTACCAGCCTGTCCCAAGTGCCTAGGGAAACAGCCAGGTCTTCAACGCCTTGTGAAAGGCGAACAGGGTTGGGGCCATCTGAATCTCCAGGGGAATGCTGTTCCATCAGGCAGGTGCGTAATGAAAATGTAGTATTCCTTTTCAAGTAAGTAAGCCATGCCGTTGGTTCCCTTTTTTTGGTCTTGCAAACTGTAAAACAGCATCACCACTACAAGAGGGAACATCTAATAGCCCATTCATCCCCAACACTACCTCCCCCTGCTTCCAATACACGTACGCTGTTTGTGCTGAATTGGACATGCATGAATTATGCAACCATGATGCCATGCAACACATATATGAGCACCATTCCATTTTCTGCATACATGTGTGAGAGGAAAGGATGTCAGTAGCAAAACAGCAATGAAGTCATGGAAATGAATGATGCACTTTTGCTTCACTAATTTAGTGATGGATTGGGGAGTTATATTATCTGATGCAACACAGAAAGAGACAGAGAGACAAGGAGCAGCATCTCTTGAAGCTTGTTTCTCTGAATTTAAATCCTCCAGCTCAGTTCAGGAGAAGCATCGTTGCACAATGCAACGTGCACAATCATAATGACATAAAACCTTCAGTGCCCTCAAAGGCAACAGATCCAAGAGACTTGTGATTATGTTAATCTAATATATTTGCAGTACACACTCAGAAATGACATTTCATTTATGCTTCTAACATACATTATGTTCCTCAAGGAGTTTCTAAAATAGATTTTCTCATTCTGTACATTCCTGATCCCATGAAAGATCTATATAGGCTAAGCCTTTCTCTATTTTTCCCCACCAACAGGAGAGAAGCTGATGAAAGTGTCACATGTTGTTGAATATATTGTATGTGAAGTTCTTGATTCTACTCCAAAAAACCATCTGCAAGCAATTCTCTCATCTACATATTGTTCATCTGGTCTGAAAAAGCATACCATATAATCCTTCCTGGGGCTAGATAATGAAGGCCAGAATCGTCATACATTTCTCTTGCCCCTGTGTAGCTAAGTATGAAAATCCCATCCTTTAAAAGAATTTACAAACCAAATTCTGTTCCATCGGATTGGATTATGAAGTGACGGGAGCTAAAAAGACAGATTCTCTCTCTCCCTTCCTCCCTCCTCAGGACTTTCGATAGGGTCTATCAAAGTCATTTTTGCCCCCTTGTAATCCAGAATCCTGGATCAAATCAAGCAAGATGCAGAACATGTAAAGGATCTTCTCAACCCTCCTTGATTACATGGAGAAACTGTTGCTATTAAACATTTTTACCAATGAATAACAGAATAGTTTGAACTTAACAAAACATAGTTTGCTCTAGAAGGCTAAGATTAGAATCATGTGCAATTTGAGAAGATTCTAACCCCCCCCCAAACTATATCTGTTCAGAGAAGATAAATAGAATGTAATCCTCCCCCTCTTCCTCCCCCCCCCTCATAATCATCTAACAATTGTGATTGAAATTTGGAACACCTAAAAAGAAACTAAGGGAGCAATCAAGAACAAACCCTGCAAACTGATTTCATCCAAGCAAAACTGGACATGTTTCCAGCCATGTCAAACACTGACTAGGTACAATTAAGGATGAAACTGTAGATCATCTCAGTGGATGTAGTAAAATCACTCAAACACAATAAACAGTGCCATGATAGGGCTGCAAAATTGTCCATTGGAAATTCACAGCAAAAATTCAGTTTTGCGGTTTGCAAAAACCACTGGGATCATGCGCCTGAAAAAGTTTCCCAAAAGGGATCAAAATGTGGGATTTCAACAGTCAAACTGATAGACCCTTAAATATAGCACACACAGCTTTACTGTTATAGAAAAGAAAAAGGTCTAGTTTACTAATATAGCAATACCCAGAGATAGTCACATTGATGGAATACCACTGGAGAAAATAATTTGTGATTTACAAATTGAGATTGAAAGATTATGGAGGAAAAGGTTGATTATTATACCTATTGGAATTAGAGGTCTTGGGGCACTACCAAAAGGACTCATTAAATATTTGGACATGTTAAACTTAGTGTACTTGACACACTGAAAACTTGGCAAAAGACAACTCTATTTGGAATAGCATATATTTTACAATGATACCTCCATAGTTCTAAAGTCCTTGGCCAATCGGAGCCAATCCTCAATCAGTCAGACTGTGATATTCATTTGGAATAATAATAATAATAATAATAATAATAATAATAATTTGTAATGTTGGCAGCAAATTAAGGGAAAACCTTCATTTATCTCTTGCTTGTAATGAGGGCTCTACTTAAAAATGAAATTAGCCGCTAATGCTTTATATCAGATTTACTGTTTGCTTCAAGATAAGCAATCAGTGCATATTTTTTTCCCCTTAAGCAGTTCCATAATTAACACTCTCTTCTCCCCTGCGCCTCCCTAATGATTTACATTTTCAGTCACTTCTGGAGCTCTTAGGCACTTTCATACTTCGATTTGCAAAATCTTTGCCTGAAGGAGAAAAAAAATATATTCTCTCACAGGTTTTTCCCTCCTTTGTCTCCCCCCCCCATGCAAAGTGGAAATTTAGAGTTATATCGAATTCCTGATGATAACTGTTTACCTAAACCAGTCAATCTCTATAAGGAGTATTGATTTCTCCCAGCCATCCCCCATTCGTCTGCATCATCTCTGCAGCAATATCAAGCACAACCATCCCTTTGCAAGACTGCAAGAATCCTATGTTTACCTCGCCATTTTATTCCCCTTTAAAGGAGGAGGGGCTCATAGCCAATAGATGGTAGGAGATCTGTGCCCTTTTTTGCATCCTTTAGAACAGCTGTTCTCAAGTTTTTGACCCTGGAGGAACCCTTGAAATATTTTCCAGGCCTCAGGGAACCCCACACGTTCAGGCTCAAAGATAGGCCAGAAGTTACAAAATTATTATATTTGTTTCATGGGTAGGACTGTATATATGCATTAACAGTGTTCTTAAACTAAAAACAAAGAATGAAACTTACCTCTTTCATGTGAAGTTGCCCAAATTTGAAATATTTTTTTTAATTGTGATCTCCCAGGGAACCCCTGGTGACCTCTTGAGAACCCTAGGATTCCATGGAGCCCTGGTTGAGAAATCTTGCTTTAGAAGATCATGCCAACAAATAATAAGATTTTTGCCCATTTATATATGGAAAGTAAGAAATGCTGGGGCACTAAGCCTACTATAGATTTAGCACCCCACCCAAAAAAATACAGCTAAAGCAAAAAAAATTGTGCCCAGTACCCTGTCCTCCTCCAGCGAGTTCATTGTAAGTCTAACTTCTGGCCATGGTAGCTCTGGCCATCCAAAAGTTCTCTACCCCCATTTTAAAGTATTCAGTGAAAACGGCTAGTTCCTCTTTTGATATGTCAGCGGTAGTGGTTTCTATTTGTTATTACCACTGAGCAGAGAAAGTACCTTATTTTCCTTTTCTGCTGCAGAAATTCTCTTGTATTTTTTTGCGTGGCTGCTTTCTAAATTCCATCTGCTTTATTCTTTCCCCGATTGTTCTGATGAAAGAGAAGTTGCTGGAGAGGGCCTTTGAGGAAGAGAATCCAGCTGCTGCCATTCTCAAAGAGAAAAATCAATTTTTTCCTTTGTTTTTGATAGCCATGCACACAGTTCTCCAGTGTATCTTAGCCACACAGCCTCCTTGCCCCAATGCCAAGATGGCCTGCTAACCATTTGTGGAGGACATGTCCTCACACCTCACACCAGAGCTTCCATCTCATTGTCAGACTGTCGCTAAAGCCAGATCCAGCAGAAAAGCGGTGCTTTTCTGTCAGAAAATGCAATAACCGCCTTGGGGAACATTTTACGTTCAGTATCTCATGCAGGAGGAGCTTGATTGAGGTTGGTGACCTCAGGGGTTCCAGTTGGCCCACTGCAGGTCTGTCCCCTCTGAACTGTGATGTGGGGACATGATCATTTCTGCTTTGACCGCCAGAGAGAACAGAATCCTCCCAGGGACCAATGTTTTCTCTCTCTTTTGACTCAAGTAGGAATAGCAACCCTGTGGAAGGTTGCTATTCCTATCAGTAAATCTGTGGGGCCATTCCCACAAAGATTTTTCTCCTCTACAACAAGTACAGAGGCTTGCTATGGAGAAGAAAGACCAGGGGAGACCAGGGACACTTTGCCCTCCCTGCTCCTCTCCCCTTTGTTACACTTGGCCTTACCTCTGTGCGTCATCCAACAGCCCCCAAAAGCAGAAACTGCCACCCCATCCTCATATGAGGGAAGCAAATCTGATAGCTCCATTTCACAGGGGTGGCATTTTTTTTAATACAGGTAGTCCTCAACTTACAACCATTCATTTAGTGACCGTTCAAACCTATGACGACACTGAAAAAAGACCAGTCCTCACACTTACAACCATCACAGCATCCCTGTGGTCATGTGATCAAAATTCAGGCACTTGGCAACTGGCTCACACTTATGACAGCTGCAGCATTCCAGGATCACATGATCACCATTTGCAACCTTCCCAGCCAGCTTCTGACAAACAAAGTCAATGGGGGAAGCAGGATTCACTTAATGACCATGGTGATTCACTTATCAACTGTAGTGATTTGCTTAACGACAGCAGCAAAAAAGGTCATAAAATCAGGTGCGACTCACTTAACACCTGTCTCACTTAGCAATGGAAATCTAGTCCCAATTGTGGTCATAAGTTGAGGACTACCTGTAGTGATTACTTGCCTGCCATCTCAAGGATTGGAGGAATGCATTTCCCTAGGGGTGTGGGGAGAAGCCACATTCCAGCATGGCCAAGAAAACAGAAGGGGCACAAGGCCAGAACTTTGCATTCTTAGGTGATGCTTGAATTCAGCTGCATACTGCATTCTGTAAATAGGAGCACGTAAAATTTCTGCTTGATCCACAGACCATTCACAAGTTTATATACATATATTGTACATATACATATACTCATTCATTCATTCTCAACAATCATGTGGTGTAAAGAAGGTGCTTTCTATTGTGCATGCCAACTGTATGATAGAAAGCACTGCTGCTAAGTATTTTGTTCTAACCTCAGCCCAAACATTCATTTGGGTTTTAATGAGTTCTTTGAAGAAGACTTATTAGTCATCGGGCAATAGCAAAGAAAGTGGCATGTTTATTATTGCTTGTTTGTGGGTACCAGGAGAACGGGAGCTGTACAGAGAAGTAAGTCTCCATAAAGGCCTCAATAGAAGGGATTCATTTCTCTAAATCTTGACGCAAATAGAAACCCAACCAACAGAGACGTGTTATCAAGTGCAAGTGAAATGGATGCCATAAACTCAACCCCTTGGGAAATTTAAAGCAGGGCATGTTGTGAATATTATCTACAAGCTTGCTTGTTTTCACCTCCATTCAAAAAACATAAAAGTCACTCTGTTGGATCAGGTCCAAGGGTCATCCAATCCAACATTAAATTTCACACAGTGGCCAATCAGAAGGGCAGCTTGGCACACCCTGCCTCATCTTAATCTACCACACAGGGTTTTTGCAAGGAAGGAACAACTGTGGTGTGCTGTTACGATTCCCTTGGAAGAGGAGGAGGGGGTAAAAGAGACATAAAGTACATTGGATCTTCCAAAAAGGCCACAAGGAACTCATAAACAAAACTGCACACTTGTGCTGCTTGTTACTTATATTTGCCACTGATTTGAAATTAATTGCTCTGCCTAGGAAACAGAAATAGAGGCTGAGCAGGACTGGACCATTTTTTTAGTAGCACTTAACCTTTTGGAGGTCACCAAAGTGGTAGATGGTGAGGCAATAATAGAATTATGGAGAGGGAAAGACCACAAGGATGATCCAGTCCTGCCCTTTGCAAGCTGCTGCAGAACCAATTCAAATCATCCTTGAGAGGTGGGTGTTTTCTTCTTCTTAAGAACCTGGAGATGGAGAATCCACATCTTCTGTAGACAGTTTATTCCACGGTTGGACAGACCTTACCATCAGTGGTGCAGAAACAGTGTGGCTAGGTCAGGGGCAGAACAAGGATTCTTGCACATGCACATAGCCATGTCTGGCTACCCTGAACAGGACTTGACCATATTTCACAAATATCCCCCACAGTCTAGCTCAGCTTCTTGGCTTGACTTGGCTCAGCTAGATAAGAATCGTTATTAAAGAATAAAGCCGTGCAAAGCAATAGAATCCCCAGTGCAACTGACTCTTACACTCTCTGTAGTATCTTCCCCCTACCCTTCCCACAAAGTAACACACTCTTGGCATGGTGCTTGATGGTTTTGAAGCTGACTTGTTGCCGTGCGTACATAAACAGCCACGTCTGACCTGAGAACCACTGGCTCCAGACTCAATCTGATGGCAAGACACATACAGTCCTGAGGTTTGGGTTATCCACACTCCTGGGTTAGGTTTGATAGGCTTGAAGTTTTGAGATGGGCCTGTGACCAATAGGAAGGGAAAGGGAACATCAGCAGCACCCTTCTGAGAGCTTTTCACTCCATCTTGGAGGCCGAAATTTCCCTTCCCTTGCAAGCCGTAAGAGTGTATACATTTAGACCTGACTGGAGGTTGAGAACATGTCAGGATCGTTGCCCCACAAAGTCCCTTCTCCATCCCACACCTCTTTGGGGCCTTCCTGAGTTTATGAACTGAACATCAGCTGGCCCTGTTGCCAAGTACTGCAGCCAGGACTGGTGTTTCTGAAGCAGTCTTAAGAAATCATCAGGAGCAGCATGGGAGGTAAGCAACTTCGGCTGCAGTTCAGAAATGCCCTAAGTCATTTGGGAATACAAGAGGGGAGAGCCCTTTTAAACAGGGACACTCCACTTAAGAAACGCTGCCCTAAAAAGCCTCACCTGCCATTTATGTACATGTCCTTGTGCAAGTGATTTTAACACTCAGGCTTCTCAAAAACATTTAAATTATTTTTTCCTATTGAACTGACTTGAATACCTTCTGCTTCTGCGACAGCCAGAATGCATCTTTCCTTACTGAGTTAATAAAAATGTTATTGGATTCTTTGGTGTTTATTAGATTGTAGTGCACATTTTGAATGTAAGGTGGCTGCCATATTTTCAGTTGCTTTTGTTTTGTTAAATATACATCCCCTAGGTCAGTGTTTCTCAAGCTTGGCAACTTTAAGATGTGCGGACTGCAACTTCCAGAATTCCCCAGCCAAGGTTGAGAAACTCTGACCTAACTTATTGGGTAGGTAACAATTCATTAAATCAATATTACTTCATCTTCTGGAGCAGAATGCTGGTCCTTCTGCTGAGTCGCAGCCTGGGACTCCAGCTGCAAACTGCTGTGCATTGGGCAATCAATGAAAAAGGCAATTCTTGAGTCCTGGGGATGAATGTCGGTCTAAACAGAATAGTCTGTAAAACCTTAGATGTTCACATGTACAATGAATGTTAAGTGTTTTTCCTTTCTTGCTCTTAGGAATTTCCCCCATCTAATTGCATTAAGCTAATTGTTAGAATGCAAACTCTATTAATTTAATTCACTAGAGCTTTAAAAATGGTGTGCTCCTAGCAATTAAACCTGCTGGGCTTGGAAACCAAACAGCCAACTGGTCCAGGGCAGGAGGAAGGAGGAGAAAACCAGCACAGAAAAGATTCAACGCAGATTCCTGAATTGGAGACGATTGAATAAATAGTCTTTATGCCATGACATTTCAGTAACCAAGTTAGCAGGGGAAGCAAAAATGCTAAGTGCAAGAATTGTGTTCTTTTCCTCAAGTCTAAATGGCTGCTTTCTCTATCTATCTTAAATGATTTTAAGATAGCAAAACCACTTGAAAACAGTTTTGGCTTTATAGGTTCTTATTCTCTTTTTTCTTTGAAGTTTAGCCAACACTGCCTTTAGTAAGAGGAAAATCAGACTATTAAATGCATATAAATCTTCACTACAGGACTTCAGATTTCAAACAAGGTTAAAATGTAATTCATATTGCTTGCTGACTTTTCTTTTTAAAAACCATTATTTTAAACTGAATTGCAGCAAAGAACAAATATCATTGCCAACGAAAGGAACTGAATACCATCTTGCTTTTTGCCATAAAAATGTATTTGCTTGCTTTTTAGTGTGCTGTGTGAGCTCTGTCATGGTGGTTTGTAGATTGTGATTCATAGTTTATCTTGAACAGACATTCAGTAAAAAGGGTTCAACAAACAAACAATTTTTTATGACATGTGAACCCAGTCACTATGTAGTAGAGGAAGATACCATTGCTGATAGAACAAATCAGAAGATCGGTGTTAAGAAGTTCCTTGGAGAGACATCTCAGGAGGCTGCTACAATTTTCTTTACAGAAAACTCCGTACATAGATAAATGGATTTATCTTTCAGCTTGATATCCCCCCCTCCATTCATTCAAGAGTCAAGGCAGCATAGATGCCATTCTTTCCTCCAATTTTTCCATACCTGTTGCCAGCTAATTTAGATTTTGCAGTCTAAATTTGATCCGCCATCAAAGAGGGTTTACACAGGAGAAGATGCCAGAGTAATTACAATTAATAATATGAGCATATTAATGAAAATCCAGTACTTAAAGCATCCGAGCGATTCCTCCTGCAACTCTCATAGTGAGACAGGGAGATAGGGAGGAAATGCCATGGAATCAATTAACAGTGGGGTTGCTTTCATTGGGCAAGTTCTATAAGCCCTTCAACCATTCTCCCTCTCCCGCAACCCAGTTGCTTAGTTTAGGCATCAGCAAGGGAAGGTTACATATTAATAAGGAATAGCTGCATTGCTAAGTGTCCAACAAGTATTGGGCAACCAGCTAAGGCAACTTGGGAAACAATTCTCTAATTGGAATTAGAGGAAGACATTTATTATCTCACAACCTGTGAGAGTAAATAGGAAGAGCTAGCTTGTCTACGCAGCCTCTCTTTCAGGGTGTTAATTAAAAATTAGGGTCAATCACAGGACACCACAACACACCATGGTACAAACTGGGAGAAAGGCCAAGGGTGGGTTTATTTATTAAAAGATGTAGAGTATATGGCTGCCCATCTTAAGAAACACAATTCTGGCCATCTCACACCAGTTGTACAAAGCCAAAACACCATAACAACCATACAAGCAAAAAGCAATAAAATCAAAAACACAAAAACCTGGCGCCACAACCAATCTCCTTTGATGGAGCCAACACCACCATCTTCATGTTCCAGTCTTACCCTATCCCAGCACTTAAGGGATGTGATCTTGGGTCTCCAACATCTTAGCTGCTTTTCCATACTGGACCTTCTTTGTGATATATTCTGTGTGCCCTGAAGAGGCTGTTTAACTCCTCCCTATTAACCCCAGGTTGTTTCTAGACCCAAAAGTGTGTTATTTTGGACCTTTCAAGCCTTTCATAGTTTGAGGTGAGGGTCCTAGAGGAACTTGTTGTCTGCATCATGCTTGGGGTTTCAACCTTATCAGGGTGGCTCCATTTTTGAGACAGCAGGTGTTTGCCAGGGAAAGGAGTCCTGGAAAGCAACAACACTCCCAAATTGAACATAGTCTATAAAATATGCATTTACAGTCAAGCAAAGTGGGAATCCTGTCAAAACTTGCTTTGGGCTTGGCCCGCCAAGTTTGAGAACCTCTGTGATACATAGATTAAAGTTTAATGATTAAAAGGGGGGTATTCATTTCTTGCTCAGCTCTGATGCCAATGAAATCTTTCATTTTATTCAGCCGGAGGAGCAGGCAGGGCATCACACGGATTCATTTTTCATTTTAGGAGGTTGTGGTCCTGCAAAGTTGGGGAATCACTGCCTTAAGAAACAGTTTTGTTAACAGCTTTCATAAAAGATGCACTTTTTAGGCAGGGAGCCATTCTGCAAAAGAAAGTGGAGACATGCTGAATCCAAGAAATTTGCTTTAAAAAATACAGACCAAATGAGGTTCTCAAGCATTTTTAGGCTTATTAGCTTCACTCTGTCTCACTCTCTCTACACACACACATGCACACACACACACACACACACACACCTTCTCTCCCTTTACAGAGAGATCCCCCGAAGAAGAAATGCTGAAAGATTTCTGAAAAGCAGCATCTGAATGGGCAAGTGTTAGAGTTGCCATGGAAACAACCAAACTAAGTTGGCTGGCTGGTGAGTTTGGCCATGCGAGGGAGGAGAATAGCTCAGGTTTGTGGAAGAGAGACAACAGGGAGGTGTGGAAGCCAAGTGCACGGGTAAAGACTTTAACCCTCCCTGTGTGCTGGGCACAGGGGTCTCAGAGAAAAGAGGGTCCTACGTTGAGAAATCAGTGCAACAAAGAAGACAAATTCCATCTGGCATGTCTTCTATCCCCAATTCCAGAGGTGGTTGTGGTAGCAGCTATGGCGATGATTGTTGTCGTCATATGTACACAGTCTGCCATATCCATGCGGTCTGAATGGATTTGGTACTTTTGACTATCGGATTCTTCCCAAGGATCTAGGATAGCTAAAGATACCATCATTACTTGCACAATTCCAAGTAATGCAACTTTCCGTAACTGATGAGTGGAGATCCTATCCATTCCTCTTGTGTCCAAGTGCTTTTCCAGATCTTTTGGTACAGCACCAACCGTTGTATTAGTATTAGTATTAGTATTGTGTTTATATTCCACCGAATTCAACAAAAATGATTCCCAATGGTTTACAACATGGAAGCATAAAAGAAGAATAGAAACCTGAAACCCAATAAAAAGATAAGTAACCATAAAAGCAGGTAAGTGGTAATGGTGACTGTTCATATCAGAAAGGCCCTCCAGACCAAGGTATCTGCAAGGAGAGTCCAAAAAGTGAAGATGGCATCCACAACCATCTGCTCCTTTTTTATACGACCCCTGTTAAGAAGGGGCATGTTTGATCACGTGGCCATGGCTCCAAGTTGACATTTTTGACCCAGTCTTTTTGCAGACACCCCTGCATTCTGACAAAGATGCAGAGCAGACACCAACTGAGGCAGCTTTGTAACTGAGGCTGCTTGCCAACTCTTAAAACATTACGTGTGTAACCCCCCGCAAAAGTTGTTATCAAATTGCTGCCTTGAATGAGCCTGAATAGGGGAAATAATCAAGTAAACAACTTGGGAGTCAGATTTGCTACATTCAGTTCTAATGAAATGTAAATGGCATGAAATCTAATTTTGGGATTATAATAGTTGCCACTCACTAGTTTTTGGAGTGCAGTCTGCAATCTGCTACTCAAGAAGCTGAGTGTGGCCACTGACCCAGAACAAAACTGGCTGCTTCATAAGGAAAGCATTCCAGAACTGGACTATCCTTCCTGATGGAAGAGAATCAAAGCTGGGGAAGTAAGAACCCCAGAAATTTCCACAAAAGGGTGGGAAGGGATCCCTTAATCCCATGATTCAAGAGGGAGTCCTGACAAACCCAATGGTCCCTGGGGTGTCTTCCAAGGCCCCAAGATTGCAGGCTATTACTTAGGTAAGGACTGCTTAACACATTGCTTATAATGTGTTAAGTAATGTTAAGTAATGTTAACACATTACTTACAATGTGTTACACATTATAATGAGTAATAATGTACATTTCAGAGATAGCAATCAAGAACTGTTCATTTTGCAGCACCTGCAATAAATCTCATTCTTTGACAGTCCCACCACGTTGGGGTTCACACATCACTGTCAAAACATAATATGATTTGCTCTCTTAGCAAGATATACAAACTGGCCTGGGAAGAAACAGTGGATTGTTTTACAGCAGTGAACCAGAGTTTCAAACTAGTTGTTCAGTTTCTGATCAGTCCTGGAGATCAGCATGATGGACAAATGAGGAGGCATCATTTCTTTCTGCTGTCCTGGCTTATTCTTGATTTGTCCCACTTAATCCACTAACTCATCCAGAGAAGGGGCAGTTTAAAAAGAAAGTAAACAAACCAGGAATTGGCCAAGCAAGTTATGATTATGCTGCTTGACTGAAGACTAACTTGGGTTTGCTTCTGGCTTTTTCAACAAACCATGATTGAAATAATCCATGACTTAGCATGATGTATGAATGCAGCCCATCTGCCTTATTATTTGAACTTCCTGAGGAGCAACTGTAAGGATTGCCTATTCAAAATCACTATCAGACTCACACAAGGCTTTCATGGATATCTGATTTAATAATGAATAGTATGCAGGATCACAAGCAAAGCTGAGAATAGTAAACGTGCAGGATGTCTCCCAATAAAAGCCTAGGCAGTTCCCAATCCCACCCCCCAGAGTCAGTACAAGTCCATTCCTTGCAGGTGCCCCTAATGGTCCCTGCTGGTCTTCGGGAAAATGTCCTTGACCAGGCGAGATAACCCAAACACACCTTCCTGACTCCTCGCATCAGCACCTGGTACAAAGAACCGAGGCAGCCCCCTACCATACAGCAATATGTGTCAGCACCAACATGGCATGGGAACATGTTACAATGTTTGCGGGAACATTGGAACAGGAACCATGACACCAACTTTATTCTCACTTCTATCCCCAAAGCTCCTGACAGTTCCAGGGTTATGCATCAGTTCATTCCTATATTTGGGTTTTGTATGTGATCGGGGTGGGGAGGAATGCAAAAGACACAGATCTTACAAGCCTTTGCATCTTCCTCCATTTGCTGCTCTTGTTTCTAGCCCCAGAAACACCAGTCATCTATTTGAATCCCTACACGTTTTTTCCCCTGCTCAACCCTGTAGCAGACTGAAAATGCAGTTTTCTTTGAAGTGCTGGAGGCAATTCTTTCAGCTCACTACTTCAAACAACCGCTGCTACAAATGATCACAGAGGTGCCTCCAAGGTAGTTTTATCAACAGCGTTGCTTCCCTGCCCCTCCCTAGTTAATTATTAGGGCTTCATTCCAGACCATGCTCCTTCCTCATGAGTATGACCCAACGCTCTGCCGCTCTCTGGATTCACCACTGCCTTCGTTCCTGGGATGGTGGGAATAATCCTTGTGGATCTGGAGTTGGGAAATGACACCAGCCAGTCCAGTGTGCTGGTTCAGATTACAGCCCAGGAGACCCAGGGCCATGTCCACTCTTAGCATGGAAACTCATTTGGTAAATTTGGAGCAGCTATTATCTCTCAACCCAACCTACCCCCTAGGCTTGTTATGGGGACAAATTAGAGAAGATGTCATCTTCAGCTCCTGGAGAGAAAAAGGGGATGGATGGATGTGTGGCAGAGTGCTGGAAAGCATTTGGCCCGAGAGATCAGAAGAAACACACTCCAGGCATTTCTATAAAAATAAATTTATTTACAGAAAGCATAAAACGTAAGCAAGTTTCCATATCCATAGGTGGATAGGCTCAAAAAGCTTCTTACATAAACATATTTACAAGCTCATGCATTCACACGCAGAGCTGGGAGAACGAGCTGCTGCTGCTGTTGCTGCTGGGCTAAAACGAAACTAAAACCTTTCTGGTGGCAAGCTTCCCCCCAGGCAAATCAGCAGCTTTATCTCATATGGTCATCTTTTTCACACCCAAAACTGAGGATACTTAAGTTTGACCTGTTCACCCTGCCAAAGTGATTTGTTACCATAGTAACTTAGTGGCTTGCTCCTTGCAAACAACCAAATACCAACAGGATGGGTGGGTGGATGGATGGATTCTTCAGTTCCTCCAGTATGGTAATTTCCTTGAATGAAATCTGGGGAATGATCCCAACAACGTGGGATAAGGTAGAAAAAACAAAATTGCAAAGTTGCTCCTGTCCTAGGCATGAACTTCTATGCATGCTGCAAACCACATCTGCAAGAAAGGTTGGGCAATGCTGTAACATGATTTTTTTCCTAAATGGCTGCAAGGAGGCAAGAGTTTGGAAGTCTTTGTTTGGCAGGTAACCATAGAAAAAGGCTTTGCCACAAACTCCCATCAGTCTAAACCTTTACTGTAATCCTAAATAGGGCTACTGTTACAACTACTCCCTACTGATTGTGATGTGACTGAGGTTTGACATCCATCATACAGAGCTGGGACATTTTGGATGATGCCCAAGTTTTAGATTTTTTTCAACCTTTGATACTGATAAGATCTTTTCTTGGAAGATGCCAGGTGGAAAAAGCTTGGCAGACAAACACACTTGTATAGCCAATTTGTAGACACAGACATTTGACCTAGAACCAAACTTCATGGTTTGCTGTACAATCCAGAAAGCCACCATTTTGTATGCACAACGTACAACAAACATCCAAATCAGGATTCCCAAAACTCCAAAATGATGACGGTTCCAGATATGGACAACATGATACAAAGTTTGGTTGAAGAGTTAGTCATAACAGGGGCTAAAAGAAGAGCCCACACTTGCTAATCCAGCTTCTTAGTTTAGCACGTGGTCCAAGTGTAGCCAACGTCAGCTAAATGGCAGGGCAAGCATGTGAAAAACTTCTAAGCTCTTGGCTCATTAATGCCACTGCTCCCAAAACATCAAGTTGAATTTCACTGCTTTAATTCTTAGTGAGAGTTTGGCTGACTGATTCTTCTGGCGTTTTTGCCAACCCTCAGCTTGCATTTTGCAGCTACCTGATAAAGAAGGGAAAGAAGTCTTTAAACATTTAGATGCAGACTTGAGCATTCTGTAGTTTATTTACTATGGTGTTATATTCCCAATGTTCTGATATTTCAGCAACCTTTTAGATTAAAGACTTTATAAATGGCTCTGGATGAAGTTCCTTGTCTGTAATTACAGAGAAACCATGAAAAATAGGAGAGTTGATGAAATCCACTTTATTTGTTTTGGGGGGAGGACAAGAAGTTGGTGCCAAAGAACATCTTAGGGGAATATCTTAGTCTCTCAAAATGGTTCCCAACCTTTCTCTTTGTGTGGACCATTATATTGTCACTGAATGTTGGAAAGACAGTGGTCTGGTCATTCAATGAATTAACTGGCTACCCAACTTTTCAGGACTACCACATAAGCCATTGGCCAGCAATGTAGCATCTGTGGGCATGATGGCATCATGACTCCTATAGATGGCATCCATGGGCCCCCAACATTAATTTACATATTCAAATGCTGTTTAAAATTATTGAAATCTTATGAGGTCCCCGAATCTTATGGATTTTGGTACCCCCACCTGAAATTTGGTGAAATTTTAGGCAAGAATACCAAAATCTTGTCAGAATTGATGATCTCATGAGATTTTGGCCATTGAAACAAAAATATATTGTCTAGTGTTATTTTTACCCACCACCAGAAACCATCTGCATTGGTCTACAGGTTTTCAGATCAATGTTTATTGCAATCATTATTCAGAGCCATAGAAAGAAAAACATTTCAGTAAAATGTGTATTGAGTTAAAATAACCAGTATACCTCTAAAACTGGTGGTCCTTGGAGTCCCTAAGGGGTTTCTGTTAATGAGAACAAGGAATGGCCCTTCTAACTACTTCCACCTCATGTCAGTCTTATATATATATTCACTCCTCTGCTCCAGTCTTGCATTAATCTGAGATATTAATTTAAAACATGCATTCTCCCCTCCAATTACAAATAAAGGTATATATTCCAATGTATCTTTTAAAAAGCATCTTCCCTGCAGAGTATATAACTTTCAATGGGTTTCTAAATAACTAGATTGGAATAATTGGGAAATGCAACCATTGGGAAATGCAAAGGCTATGGATAAATTCTAATCTGCACCTTATTTTAGGTCCCATTTCTCTGTCTCTCTGTGTAGGTGTGAGAATGAAGATGTGTGAGATAAGCACATCATGGACCACATGCCCAAAGTTGTACTGTGGATCTAACGCGTTTAAGGTAAAGGTAAAGGTTTCCCTTGACGTAAAGTCCAGTCGTGTCCGACTCTAGGGGGCGGTGCTCATCTCCGTTTCTAAGCCTTAGAGCCAGCATTGTCCGTAGACACTTCCGGGTCATGTGGCCAGCATGACGACTCGGAACGCCATTACCTTCCCGCCGAAGCGGTACCTATTGATCTACTCACATTGGCATGTTTTCGAACTGCTAGGTGAGCAGGAGCTGGGACGAGCAACGGGAGCTCACCCCGCCACGCGGTTTCGAACCGCCGACCTTCCGATCGGCAGCTCAGCGGTTTAACCCGCAGCGTTTGCCTGGGGTCAAAACAGATTTCCATATGCATAGGATACGCATAAGGATGCATATGCATAAGAATTCCCAAAGTCCTCTCTAGCAAGGACCAGGAACAGTGCAGTAGCAAGGACTACTTTGGTTCCCCCTTCCAACCAGGTGGCGGTGTTCTTTTCCAGCTTAGGCCATTCCATTCCTACTCCCACCACCTGATTTTTCATCCCACCCAAGATGCAGTTAGCATTTCACAGATCATGAACATTTTCATTAGGCTGCCTTTGAGGGGAGGAAAAAAGATCCAGAAGGAAAAAAAAAAGTTCAAGTAGCTCAAGGGCTCATTCACTTGAAGTTCAAGAGATTGCCCTGATTAACCAGGATGAAGGCAAAGAGCTGTGCGTGCTCCTCCATCTGCGCATTTCTTCTTCCCCTTGGCAACCTGAACTGCCTGTGCAGCATTCAGAGAGTAGCCAGAGATGATACATATGCAAAATGACAAATGAGTTGAATGGCATTTCTCAGAAAGGGAGCTTCGGCCATTTTATATTGCAAGACGAGCGAATACAAACATAGCCAGTCTCATGCCCCAGGATAACCTTCTCACTCCCACATCATAGGGGCTGAAGGCTAGGAGCTTGGATGGCAACTGGTCCAACTCTTGGCTCAGAAAAGGAAGCGACAAGAGCACATATGAGAGAAGCCTGTTCAGCCACTGATCAAACACCTCCACAGGCAAGGTGCTTCACTTGAGGTTGGGAACCTTTACATTTAGTTAAAAATAAAGGCTGGGCTGCAACCCTCTGCATGGCCATTAGATGGCAGCAAAGGTTAGAATTTTCTTAACCTTCTTGCTGCCATCTAGTTTTGCAGCCCAGAGAAGGAAGCCTAAGCCAAAATCATCTCCCGCAAAGTTTTCCCTCCCATTAAATTTAGAGCTGATAAAAGGAAGTGTTTATACAAAGCAAAATTTAAAGTGTAGATGTGCTGCCTCTAGATATGATTATGGCCATCAGTTTAGACAGTTTGGAAAAGGAACTAAGTAAATCCATGGAGGATCAAGCTATCAGTGGCTAAGAGTCCTAACTGCTGTTTATTACCTCCTGAATCACAGCAAGTATTTTTTTTTAAATAACAGCCACTGGGGCACAACAGCAGAAAGTGGTGGTGGTTGTCCAGTCCAGGCTTGACAGCAGAGGAATCTACAGGGGAAGGAGTCATCGACATCAAAATGGCAGGCACAAATATGTGAGTGAAGCCCTGTCCCTTTTTATGGGCATGGGACGTATATTAAAAAGGGGCAGGGCTTCAATCTCCCAGTCATGTCCACCATTTTGACATTGTTGAACCGCTGCCTAGCGGATGTCCCTGCTTGACAGCCTCCTGAATACTTCTGCTTGGCTATCATGAATGCTAGCCTACAGAGGTCTTGGATCCATAAGCATCTGGTAAAAGCCACACATGTCATGATGTCATTCAACAAACGACCCAAATGACATATTTTGTACCTGTCACACAATGCACCATTGGCATAATGACGTCAAAGCATGGGTGACATCCCTTCCCTGTTGGACACCCATACATTAATCTAATATAGCAGGGCTTTATAAATGTTCTGATGGCTTGCTTTAGAAAATCAGAGAACCCCAAGAAAATTTGGGGTTATGGAGGGCACTTGGGAAAGAGCCCTTCAAACTAAAATTTCAGGCCCATTTAGTCTATAACTTCTGTTAAACCTATGGACTTTCCTTCCATGAAAATATAAATAAGGTTGTAATTGTAACATATTGCTGGATGCTCAGCAAGATGGAATTTTAGTGCAAGTACTAAACTAGTCAGCAACTACAAGCCCCAGAGCTGCATACTGCCCAAAAAAGTCCCCCTCCTTTTTTACAGCCCCTACAGCCTCTGATGCAGGTGGTCCTCATTTAACAACCATTTGTTTAGTGACAGTTTGGACTTACAATGATGTTGAAAAAAATGACTTATGACCAGTCCTCACTATTATGACTGTCGCAAAGTCCCCACAGTTACATGATCACACTTTGGGCACTTGGCAACCAGTTTGCATTTATGACCACTGCAGCATCCTATGGTCACATGATTGCCATTTTCAACCTTCCTGGCCGGCTTCTGGCAAGCAAAATCAATGGGGAACCACATGATTTGCTTAACAACCACATGGTTCACTTAACATTCATGGTGATCTGCTTAATGACCACTGCAAAAAAGGTTGTGATATCGGGTCAGATTTGCTTAATGACCGCTTTGCTTAGCAACTGAAATTCCAGTCCCAGTTGTGGTCATTAAGCAAGGACTACCTGTATTTGATTTAACTCACTGAATTTTCAAGCCTGGAATCATGATAGATTTTCATTCCATACACACACACACACACACAAATACAAATCTCTTTCTTTGATATCTGATTATAAACTTGTCAGCTATGGGGAAATGTTCCAATGCGAACAAAAAATGTATTCCATAAACCAATAAATAATAATGAAGACAATAATTCATATCTCGTCTGTCAGCAAACCTATTAATCTCTGATTTAAAAAAAGGGGGGGAGGGAGGCTGGGGGTGGGGGCGAAATGCCTTGCAGCCAATGAAGGTTGGATATCTGCCATTCGAATGAATTAGCATATTTCACACCACATCTCCCCTTAATATTTCAAAAGCACTTGTAAACTGTTCCTTCTCTGCTTACACCCAGCAGGGATATTTGCTTGATTTAATACAGGAAGAAGAGTGAAGGAAAAATCAAAATGAGAAAAGTTGAGCTGTGCATGGAGGCGGGGAAAGAAAGTCTTTCAACGCATTCTCTTCTCAGTGAGGATTTTCGATTTAAACCAGAGTTTCTACTGAAGCAAAAAGCACAACAGCAAAGGAGGGAAGGGGGACTAAGCCCCCACCCACGTTGCAAAATTAGAATTCTTGGGATTCCGCCTCATTGACCATGCCGGTTGTGCATACTCAGAGTTACAGTTCAGCAGCATCCAGATCAGTGTTTCTCCGTCTCAGCAACTTTAAGACGTGTGGGCTTCAACTCCCAGAATTCCCCAACCAGGCATGCTGGCTGAGGAATTCTGGGAGTTGGAGCCCACACGTCTTAAAGTTGCTGAGATTGAGAAACACTGGCTTAGAGCGTTTGGTGAACCTAAGTATTATGATTTGAAAGGCTGTCACAGGGAAGAGGAAGAGGGTATGGATTTATTCTCCTTCGAACCAATGGATGGAGGATGGAACCTGTATAGAGAAAGATCCCAACTGAAAACGAGGAATTTCCTGCGATGGCAGCTATCAAGCAATGGAACAGCCTGTCTCCTGGAGTGGTGGGTGCTGTATCACTGGAAGCTTTCAAGAAAAGATTGGGCGACTATTTGTCTCAGATGGTCTGAGGATTGGCAGTGGGTTGGACTAGAAAACCGCCAAGGTCCCATCCAACCTTAGGATTCACTGATTTACTGAAACCCTGGTTAAGCAAACAGTATGGAATATGGATCCAATAATACTTTTAGGCTCTGGTGGGAACTTATGGACTCTCAAAATGTTGATGGGTTGCATTTTTCTTCATCTGTGATCCCTGGGCATGCTAGCTAGGGCTGTTACAAGATGAAGTCCAACATCCAGATCAGTGTTTCTCGACCTCAGCAACTTTAAGATGCGTGGACTTCAGCTCCCAGCATGCTGACTGGAGAACTCTGGGAGCTGAAGGCCACGCATCTTAAAGTTGCTGAGGTTAAGAAATACTGAATTAGAGGCACAGCCTGTTCTAAAAAGAAAGCAAAAACATTGAGCCTTTGGTAGGACTCCTGGTTCTGGCCTGCAAACATCCAGACTTTGCAGGCTCCACAGTCCTCTTTTCTTTTTAGAGTAGGAAAAAACTTCTGCAGTAGGTTAAAAAAAAACAAGAAGATGGATGATGCCATCTCAAAGTGGCCTTGCTCTAAATCTCACCTTGTCAACTCTGTTTGCTCAACATTCCTCCCAGGCATACTATCTGAACTTGTGTCCTCCAAACAGTCTGAATTACAAACCTTCATCCTCAACAGTGAGACCAAGGTTAAGCGTTTTGAAGCATCTTTGCAGGAAGCTTGAGGTATTAGTTAGTTTTCCTTGAGAGACAGGCTGTGATACGACATTTGATAGGGGCTTGGCCATGATTACATCTGGGGGAAATGCTCCATTTTTTAAAAACTTGCAGTCTTCGGGTTCTGAAAAATGAAAGAACAATTGTTGTTTTAAAGGCCATGGATCAAAATGCTTTTTCTCTGTGCTTCAAACAAGGTCATGCATCTATGGGAGCACCACAAGCTCCATTTTCTGTGTCCCCGCCTTTGGATCACTTTTACTGGAAATCAGTGGCACTGTTATACTGCACACCATCGAAATGCAAGAAAATCACAAAACTTGGTTTAAAAATTGTTTACAACCTCATTTAAAAAACAGAAGTCCTCTCAAAACCTGGGGGGGCTGGGGGACGAATGAAAATCTTGGCTTGTCTATTGTGCATGACCCTATTCACTTTGGTCCTTGATTATTTCAAATGTTACAGTTCTCGGACATCTCTGCCTTTTACCCAGCCAACACATAGGTCCACCAGCATTGCCCATGAGGACTGGGGGATTATGGAAGTCCAACATTGTGCAAAAGCATCAAGCTGGAGATGGTTGTTGTGTGCTGACTGGCAGGGATTCTCCAGAATTCCAGACTGGAGTCTTTCCCCAATCCAATTTGGGAATGTCAAGAAATAAACATGGGATCACGGCCAAAGCAGACATTTGCTCACTGAATAATGGACCTTCTCCGAAACCTTGAGCAAACAAAATCCAGCCTCTCAGGACTGGCTTTTCTTAGATGCCTCCATTTTGATTCTTTTCCATCAAAACCTTTCCTTGGCTGTATTCACACTCCCGCCTTAGCCTAGTTGTAGAATTAATTGATCTGACTTCTCACAATGCCCTGAAACATAAATTAATTAAGCAGGCTAGATCTGCATGATTCACTAGGCCAAAAATAAATAGCCAACGTTAACCCTCATCAGGCAGCTAAGCCTGTTTTAGCGTTGCTTAATAAGGTCATCAGCAAACACTACACACTAATCTTGGTTAGCTTTAACTCTGAATTGCTTTCCTCTGGCTCCAGGTGTTGTGCAAATGCAGCCTGTTAGGTCAGTATACAGCGCGACACAGTGTGCAAATTCAGAAACTGAGTTCTTTCAGGAGTCAGATTAAGTGTGTTGTGTGAACCCAGCTCTGGTGTTCCAGCATATCCTTCCCATCCCTTTTATTGGACCCAGCCTGGTACCCCCAGATGTGTAAGGCTTGGAGTATGAAGGATGGCCTTGAAGGACAGAATGAAGAGCCATTATCAAAGCAACAATTGGATAGCAGTAGGCCAGTTTGGTCTAGTGGTTATGGTGCTGGACTAGAAACCAGGAGACTGTGAGTTCTAGCTCTGCCTTAGGTGTGAAAGCCGGCTGGGTGACCTTGGGCCAGTCCCCCTCTCTCAGCCCAACTCACCTCACAGAGTTGTTGTTGTGGGGAAAATAGAAGGAGGAAGGAGTAATAGGTATGTTCGCCACCATGAGTTATTTATAAAAATAATAAAGGCAGGATAGATAATAGAGGCTTGAGCCCAGGCCAAGAAAGTGGTTTATGAAAATGCTTCTGACAGCCCTGCCCCTTGAATTCACATGAAGAGAAAAGAGGGAGGAAGGGAAGCACTTTCAGATCTGCAAGATTCTCTTCCTAGAGCTGTTCTAAGAAAAGTAGCTTTAGGTTTACATTGTGTCTGCTTCCTGGTCCAGTCTATCTTACAGGGCTGACAGAGCTGCGACTAACAAAATCTGCCAGTATGATCAGTCTCGACACATCTAGGAGCAGTGGTGTGCTGGAGTCGGCTTGTACCGGCTTGTGAGAACCAATTATTAAATTTTCTGGAATTTTGTGAGCCAGTTGAGAGCTGAGCCAAGCCACAATGCCTAGCATGCCGATCAGCTGTTCGGGGGCGAGCAGAGCAGCAGCAGCAATGGAGCCGAGAGTGGCGGTGAGGGCTAAGGCACTGGAGGAGCTTGGCAACGTGTCCTTCCGGGCAGAGGTGGCTGCAAAAGACTACCTGGTGGCCATGGATTGGGCCTTTTGACTACACCTACACACACACACACACACTGTACATACATATTCGTTTTTTTGGAGAGCTGGTTGTTAAACATTTACCTAGAAGGTACGAGGTTGGTGAGGCTCTTCTCTCAAATAAAATAGTACTGATACAGCTGAACTGGTTTGGTAGCACTACACTGATGTGGATGTTCCTGGGGCAGCTTGTTTTTCTGGTGAAATGCTGCTAGCCCAGAGTTCATTTAGGATCACGATTCACGTTGATTGATTTTCTGTGCTGCTGTTCATTTCCACCACTACCCATCTCTCACTCTTTACTCTCCTCTTCCTACTCAAAAAGACACCTCAGGAAGTATAGATCCCACCACAGGGAGAGGACCAAGCGTCGGATTCTCCCTCCCATTTAGCATTCAAGTTCTGTTTAAGAGCTCCATCAAAAGAAACATTTCCCGGATACATATTTCAAGAATGCAGTGGTTTATGATTTGCCTCCACTGATTATTCTTGCCATACTCAGAAACTGTTCTGGTCCTGGCAGAAAATTATATTTACTACCTCTGTTTCCAATTCATCCTTCTCTGGCTCTGCCCATCTCATCCCTCCGTGTGCTGTAATGTGTTTGCTTTCTTCCAAAGAGCCCCTCATTTTATTTCCCAAAGCTGCTTTTATCTCTATGTGTAAATCAGACAGCTGCAAGGATAAACAGTCAGAGTTTATGCTAATACATTTCTGATGATAATCAACCGTTCTCTAGCGACAAAGAAATGGAAAGACAGGGATCATGGGGGCAGTCTCTGGAGCCAGGCTTCTATGATGCTCTAGCCATGCTCCTTAGAAGACCTCGTTATGCCTCCAAGTAGATTCCGTAACCAGTCCTCCTTGGACATCTTGCTTTTCTGCTATACAGGTAGTCCTTGCTTAACAGCCATTTGTTTAATCATGGTTCAGGCTTCTGACGGTGCTGAAAAAACTGACTTGTGGCCAGTCCTCACACTTACAACCATTGCCGCATCCCCAGAGTCACATGATTACAATTTCGGTGCTTGGCAACTGGTGCGCATTTATGACCATCACAGCATCCCATGGTCACATGATTGCCATTTTCAACCTTCCTGGCCAGCTTCTGGCGAGCCAAATTAATGGGGAACCACGTGATTTGCTTAACAACTCCTGCAAAAAGGTCATAAAATTGGATCAGGTTTGTTTCATGACCATTTCGCAGAGCAACCAAAACACCGGTCCCAATTGTGTGTATTTTTGTTTTAATCATATGGCATAGCAGTTTGGTGTTCATGCTGCTTTTTTTCTTGCTGGGAAATCCTTGTGAGGTCCAGCAGCCAGATGTGAGACTATTTAGCCATGACAAGTCACGTTGCCCAGGGTGCACCACGAGGAGGCTAGTCTACATTGCACCAAGTTGGGCTGAGCGGGAGGGACTGGCCCAGGGTCACCTAGCCGGCTTTCATGCTTCAGGCAGGACTAGAACTCACAGTCTCCTGGTGCCTTAAGCACTAGACCAAACTGGCTCTCTGTATACCTGTATACTAAGCCAGGGCTTCCCAAACTCTTTCCTTCATTACCCAAAACTGCTTACCAGAAAGTCCTTTTTACCCAATGTGGGTAACACCCCTTAAGAAAATTTAATGGATTTGTGTGTCGTTACCCAAAGAAAAAACACTTTTACCCAATTTGGGGTAATTTAGCCAGATTTGGAAAGCGCTGTACTAAACAATGGTAACATTCCAGCTAAAAATGCAATAGTACCACACAAACATCTCCAGATATGGAAAAACAAAAAACAAAAATCTCACCATGGCAGCAAACCAAGGAGGATAATTTCCATGGTACCCATGGAACTGATGATACGCAGAGAGGCATGCATCCTTCTGAGCAAAGCACCACTTCATAACGCAGCAGCCTCCTTATTGCTTCTATCAGGGAGGCAGCCATGTTGTTCTCCTGCAGGGCCTCCTCCAGTGTTATCAAAAGCTGGAATGGGTGGCTGTATGTGCACAAAGCCCAAAGCATGCCTAATACAAGCCCAGAAGTCTCTCCTGGACCACGAAGCTGCCAGAGGAGGCATTAGGTGATGCAAAGCACCAGGCTGAGTCCTTTCAACCACGTATTGTTCCATTGTTCCGTCCGTGTATTATAACCAAAAGTTTTAGCCCACTTTATCATGCATCCTTTCACTTGTCCTTCTTCTGTTTCAAATTTCAATAGAAGTTCACACATTTTAGCAATAACATGTTCATCGTTTGTGCATAATTCCATTTCAAACTCAGTCGTACAGTGTTCAAACTCATAAACTCTTTTGTCTACTTTAAATCTTTCTAATGACTGTAAATAAGGAAACTGTTGCAACTATGTCCATCTGCCATCAGTTCTCCTCTTGGTTTTATTTTGTACTCCCCTTGACAAAATTCCAGTATCTCACGATTAGTTAACCATTTGTATTTGCTTATTATTTCTTGTCTACTAAAAGCTTCTTGTGCTGAGAGCCACAAAGGTGTTTTCAGGCACAACCTGGATTTCTATCTATTCCATATTGTCAATCTGGCATGTCTAACATAATGAGTTTTAAAATCCACATTAACGTTGACTTAGTCGTAGCTCAAAAAATCCATGCCACCCAAATCTCAGGTCATGTCCTTCTAACTCCAAAAGCCTTTTTATTTCTCAGCAGCACCCACCCTTTCATCCAAACCAAACAGCAAGCTGCAAAATACAGTTTCAGATCAGGTAAACCCAGTCCTCCTCTTTCCTTTGCATCCTGTAACACCCTATATTTAACTCATGCTTTTTTCCCTGCCATTCAATTTAGATACAGTATACCGTATCCTTTTGCCACTGTTTAAATATTGCATCAGTTGTCAAAACAGGTGTTGTCTGGAGCAAAAACATCATTCTAGGCAGGACATTCATATTTATCTCAGAAATTCTCTCCAGCAGTGACAATTGTAGTTTGTCCCATCTTAACATAACTTTTTAAACTTCATTCCATGTCTTAATACAATTATTTTGAAATAACACACTATTCATATTTGTCATAGTGCTACCCAGATATTTTACTTTCTTCTCAATCTTAAAACCCATTTTATTCGTCAATTCTGTTTGATCTTCTATTTTCATGTTTTTTGTTAACATCTTTGTCTTCTGTCCGTTGATCTTAAAACCTGCTATTGCACCAAATTCTTTTAGTTTTCCCATTAATGTTTCAATTTCCTTTAAAGGATCTTCAAAACCAACACCAAGTCATCTGCAGAAGCCCTTGAAGTTCCTTTTCTGATCTTCACTAAAAAATCACCATTGTAATAACTGCATACATCTGAAGTGGCTGATGTTCTTATGTTCACCAGATCTTCAAGGATTTTATTGTTCTGGCCTGAACCATGCAGGATTTCAGAGTTATTTACCATATTAAAAATTAAAATTAACACATTCATAGAACATTTATGTACCGAATCATGTAAAAATAACAAACCCATTAGATATTAACATAAATAAAATATTTTTTCATGAAAAAACTATATTTTTAACAAACAAAAAAGTAATGAGAGGAATGACATTGTTTTACATTTTTGCAAATATCTTTAATAGCTGGCAAATAATTTTGATTTTGTGGATCCCAAGGAGGGTCTTCGGGGACCCCCAAGGGTCCCTGGACCACACTTTAAAAAATGTTGGCTTACTGCAATAACAGGGAGTTTTGGAAGATGACTTGTATTCTTGTGACCTGAGAAACAGATACAGCTTGTCTTCCACAGGCCCTAGGACTTCAGCCTATTAATACATTAATTAGAGTTTCCAATAAACACATTTACAGAAAAGTGGTTTGAGTTATGAACCACTGAACATCAAGAAGATGCCTAATTATTTTATATAATTTGCACTATTTAATGAACTGTTTAGTTTGAGCCGCATTTTTTTAAAAAATTAAACATCAGCAGGACTCTTCCTGTTCATCAGACTTGACGGGAGGCACGGATGAGGGCCCTCCCCACAGATATCCCCCTCCTCGACTGAAACAGGATGAGTTAAGAGTTTATCCATCTTAATTTACATTTCCATAAATGCCTTTCTATTCCATCTTTTCCCATCTCTGAAATTTCTGGATGGTTAAATATTAATTTTATTATATTATGCAAAGTGTTTTTAAAAGCTTCCAGTTTATTTTTAGTCAGCATAATGAAGCTTGCAAAGATCCAATTGCCTCCTTCTGACATGAAACCATCCCTCTCCCTCTCCCATCTCTGGTAGCAACCTAAAAGTTATTGTGGCTGAACTTCAGAAGCCATATTAGGAACATAGGAAGCCACTTTTTACCCAGTCTGGTCCCTGGGCCATCTAGTTCAGATTTAGATAACTAAAGATCCCCGTGTGCATGTCATCCCCCCTCTCTAAAGCCATGGGTGCCACTTCAAAGACCCCTTCCCCTTCCATGATTATAAAATATAATAATGAAAATGGGAGAAAATGATTAAATACAAAAACAAAGGAGAGCCACATTTACTATGTTTAAATGGAATGTCATGTTGATAAAAATAAAGCCAACTTTACTTTAGTCTTGGCCCCACCCATTATTTTTGGGAGGGCACCATCTTACCCCCCCACAACGTCACTCAAAGGCTAAGTCCTTGGGGCTGCAATTGGCAAAGCCAGAATGAAGGAGTTGGGGGCTTGATAAGACTGTTATCAAAACACTGTGGCAATATCCAAGGCTGAGAAATGGGCAGCCCAACGTCTGTTTATTTATTTGTCAAATTCTTATCACCACCCATCTCCCCACAGAGGAGGGACTCTGGGCAGTTTACAGTAGAAATAAAATTTAAAATTGGATACAAACTATAAACAGTACATTAAATGTAAATAGAAAATGAAAATATAAAATGCAATAAAATCCAGATGGCAGTAAGGCTCTGCTTCAGTCCGTGAATATAAAAGGGGCCATTCTAGGGTGCTATTCTGTTATCATGTAAGGGTAGGAGAAACTCACCTATCAGTTTGGCTAGACTCCAGATGGTGCAGGAGCTGATCTTCATTGTCTAAGAAGTGTTTCTTAAACTTTTTTCTCTCAAGACCCCTCCCCACTTTTAAAAATTATGGAAGACCCCCAGAAAGCTTTTGTTTGAATAGGTTATATTGATCAATACTAAAACTTAAGATTGACGCATCTGCTGCCACTACCGTGTCTCACGACTGTTTGATGGGATTTTTATATTGTATTATTTTTCAACACAGGCTGGCAAATCATTTTGATTTGGCAGAGGGTCTTGGGGGACCCCCAGGGGTCCTTGGACCACACTTTGAGAAATGCTGGTCTAAGAGTTTGTGTCTGCAACTAACGCAAGGGCATGTTTTGAGTTCCTAGAGATTTATTCCCATGCCCAGCTGAAACTCCAGACCTGCTCTCCAGAGTTTCAACCCTTTCTGGAGTTAAAAGGGATTGAACTTTTGGCACGAAAAATCAATGCTTTATCACCGAACCTTTCACTAAAGCTTAATTCCAAACATGGTTGCAAAAGTGGGGGGGAGGGACCTGCTGAACTATTAGGAATGTAAGACACTGTAGTGCGTGTCGAGGATTCACTTTCCAGTGGCTGGAGGGCATTGTTTCTCTCCTTACCCCCTATTTTTATTTTGTTGATTTATAACCATCCTGAGATACAATAACCCAAACCTCAAAAACTATACAAATCCAGCAGTGGAAACAACAAAGAGTTGCAAAGGCTCAACCCTAGAGCCAGATGTTGTCATGTGTGTCCTGACTCCAGCAAAGAGGGAATTATGGAGATTTTTTAAACTTTATGGCCACATAAAACTGCTAAATTGGGACCCACAAGCTGCAGATGGCTCTGATCCTGTACACCGGGGTTCCAGCAGATGCCCATTCAGTTCACGGAATGGGACATATGCTGACATCCTATCCTGAAATACGGCCTTCAAGATTGATAGCTGGCGTTGGAGCAGGCCCAGCTTTAATTAAAGGCATTTTATCTTAAGCACTCTTGAGAGAAGCTCATCTAGCTGCTCCAAGACAGCAATCACCAATTCCTTTTTCTGAAATCCAGGGGGAGCGATTACATCCAGAAGCAGAGACACACCAAGAATCAATCATCCTAAAGAATTGCAATGTGGGTTGGTCTTGCAGCTAGACAGCTATAGGCTAGACTTACCATGTATGGGATGCAATAATCTGAATGACCATTAGGGGGCAGGAAAGAGATACAGAAGCCTGTCACTTGGAGGCCTTCTGCAGCCCCAATATCACAAACCTCCAAGTGACCACTCCATGTAACCAACTAACCAAAGGTGTGGTCAAGTGATTTTAGATTAGTGGATTTCACAACTGATGGGGACCACTTCCTCTCCTTAATAGTGATGAGCATTACTCCATTTACTCAAAAATGTTTTAATCCAGTTCTGCTTTGTTTATTTACCTTATACCCTGCCTTTCCATCCAACCAAGCAGGAGGATCAGGAGGGCTGATGGCATTTTAAAAATCCAGAGGTGAAATAAAAGGGAGCCGATTGAAGGATCTCTGTATGTGCGGAAAGGCTAAAATCATCAGAAAGCAATTCAGGACAGGTGGCCACATTGCCCTTCCAGTCAAGATCACCAGATTTACAAGTAGAGATGGCATCTTTTGAACTATCTGCTCCAGCTATTGCATGGTTAGTTGAACTGATGACATTATGGCTGCCTTCCCCCCCCCCCCCCAATACACTGTTTCATTGAAGTGGCTTGCTTTCCGCTTCCTCTAAACTTTCCTGATATTCATCCACACTTACATGGTTATACCAAATTTCCAAACCACAGAGCCAAGAGTACAGGACAGTGGCAAGAAGTCTGGATTATGTTATTAGCTGAAGATTACCAGGGTCACTTGCTAACAGTAAGGCTGCAGAAGAGCAACAGAAGAACCGAGGAGCTGGAACAATCCCTGCCAGCTGTTTTATTAGGTGAATGAATAAATTCCGTTTCATCCTTGCTAGACTGATTTTAATTTCTTGCAAGTTAAAAATAAAACTCAACCACCTGAGTAACCCAGAATCGGATAAAAAGAATCAGGCTGCTGTACATGATCGTTAGGATCCCTGGATATGCTCAGCTGGTTTCCCATCCCACCTTAGCTACAGAGAGCCATGCCCCACCAACACTCAGGGAAATATTTTTGTTGGGGGTGTGTGTGAAGATGAATGAAATACAACTCCCAGCATCCCTCATCAGTGGTCAGGATGGAAGGAGTTGCTGGGAATTGTAGCTTAGCAAGATCTGGATGGCTACAGCATCCTACCTCTATGTGTATTTGCACGATGTGTGTATCTTTGTGTGCTTTCGAGTCAATCTTGACTTCTAGTGACTGCCTGGACAAGTCCTTGCAGTATTCTTGGCAAGATCTTGGAAGAGGTTTGCCACTGCCTCCTTCCTAGGGCTGAGAGAGAGTGACTGGCCCAGGGTCACCCAGCTAGTTTTGTGCTTAAGGTAGGACTAGAACTCAGAGTCTCCTGGTGTCATGTTCCCCATTTCAATGTTCTGTTAACATCGTAACGTTTCACACGTCAAACCGTTTTTCCGTGTATACCCGCCTTGCTCATGGCTGGGTTTTTTCCATTCCTGCGCTCTGCTTTGTTTTGGAACTTTGGAATGTATGTTTGGGTTTGCACTCCTGTTCAAGGTTACTTTCCCAGGTGCGTGTAACGGATCCTAGCACCTGGGAGGGGGTGCGTGCTGACGGGTGCTTGGGGCAGGACTGAATTGAAGGCAAGGCTTTTAAGTTTGTATTTCGCGCGCTTTGGCTCATTCTCAGCTTTCTCTGTATTTGCATACTATTCCTTTAATAAATCAGTTATCTTTAAGCCCAAGCTTGTGAGACTGAGTATTTGGGATTAGGCAACCATTACATAAAGCTGAGAATCATTTATATCCTTTCCGCTAGCCCCATCCAAAGTTTGGGTAAAGAGGAGCGCTAGCGATGATCAAACCTCCGCTTTGCGAGAGTGAAGGGAGCGAAGAAGAGCCGGACTCGACGAAGACTCTGATAGCTCCAACTTCGAGAATGCAAAGGGCAGCACGTCGGGAGAGGCGAGATGTCCAATTGGATGAGCTATTGTTGGCAATGCAGGGCACCACAGGGGGTGAACCCCAACTCGAAGTGGAAGCAGCACCGGGGAGGGGATCTCCACAACCATCCTGGGAACCCGAAATCCCCTTATCACCGAGGGTGGTGGTGACCAATAGACCCTTGGAAGAGCCTGTCACCCCTGCCCGCATGAAAGCAATAGAGGACAAAATGGATATGATAGTGACCCTATTAAAGGATATCCCCAGGGGCCCGGGGTCCCTACAGGAAGACTGGGAAGAAGACCCCTCTCAGCTGGCTTTCCCAAGACAGAGGTCCCTGTCATCATTCCGGGGAAGAAGTAAGACTCGGGCTCCCCATCAATTGGGAGGAAGGGAGCTGGGGGCATCCAGAGATTGACCCCCACTGGGGGCTCGACGTCACTGTTGTTTGCAGAGCCACCACAGCCAGTGGAGCCGGTAAGAACCTTTCCACCCTTTGGGGTGAAGTTTGATGGGGATCCTACCACGCTCTCCTTCTTCATCACAAATGCTAGACATTATATGGAGGATTGGGGGCGAAGTTTTCGGTCAGAACAGGGCAAGATTAATTTTATTGCCAACAAGCTGAAGGGGAGGGCAGCCGATTGGTACGTACAGCTGTGCCAAGCGGAGGCCATGGAGTTAGAGGACTTTGATGAGTTTCTGTGGGCGCTAAAACAGCACTTCGAAGACCCATTGGCCCAAGAGAGAGCAAAGAACTCCCTGAGAAAACTTTATCAAGGAACCCTCTCTGTCGCAGACTATGCTTTGGAATTTAAAGCCCTGGCGGGAAAGGTGGAGGACTGGTCCCAATCAACCTTGGTAGAGATGTTCAAACAAGGGCTGGAGACAGAAATCCTTCGTTGGGCTTTGTGTAGGGACGATCCTAAAACTTTATATGGCTGGATTCAGTTGGCGGGCAGTGCGGAAAACGCTCTGCAAATGTATGCCCATAGTAAGGAACTGAGACAAACCCAAATCGCGAAGGGAGCTCGTGCTACGGGATATTCGAGTCGCCCTAAACCAAAAGCCTGGGAGGAAGAAAGGGAGCGACGATTTGCAAAAGGTCAGTGCTTGAGATGCGGGAAAGATGGGCATTGTGCCACTTCGTGCCCAAGACGCCGACCAGAGGAACGGCCAGGAAAAGCGCCAGGGAAATCGCCATCCCTCCCGCGCAAGATGAAGGCTGCATGCGCCGAACTCGACCCTCCAGACCTTCCATTTGGGGAAGAGGAAGAGGAATTACAGTTCGACCAGCCGGCGGGAAAAGCCTTCCACCTGCCCTGAAGGGCGCCGTTGGGCAGGTGGAAGAAACCAGGCGCGACCACGATTCGGTGAGTGGGAACTTTCCTACAATGACTGTCAAAGTAAAATTGGGCTCTAGAACCAAAACTGTTGAACTCTGGGCCATGCTGGACTCGGGTTGCTCCCGTTCGCTGATGCATCCTGATGTTGTAGCTGCCCTAGAATTACCCACGTTCCCTTTGCCACGGCCCATGATCTTCACGCAATTGGATGGAACCATGGCGGGGGGGAAAGCAGTCACCCACTCTACAGGACTGGTGGCTTTACAGATGGGTACCCATTGGGAGAAATTGCCTTTTGTCATAGCTCCAGTGGGGGGCCCTTTGGTGATTTTAGGAATGCCTTGGTTTGTGCAACAAAACCCTTTCATCAACTGGCTGCACAGAACTGTAACGTTTGCTGATGGATTTTATAAGGTACCTGAAAAGGACTTGTTAGAGGACCTGGAAGGAGGACGGGTGGCTAACACTACAGTACAAACACTTACGCCGCTAGAAGGATTGCCCAACCAATACCAGGATCTGGCTGATGTGTTTGGGGAGAAGGAAGCAGATCGCTTGCCACCTCACCGGAAAACAGACTGTGCCATTGAATTTCTCCCTAATGTAAAGTTACCTCACCCAAAGATTTATTCCATGTCTCCCAAAGAGCTAACTATGTTGAGGGAGTTCATTGACAAAAACCTGGCTAGGGGTTTCATTGAGCCGGCGAACTCCCCAGTGGGGGCCCCTGTCCTCTTTAGACCAAAAAAAGATGGCTCACTGAGGCTCTGTACCAATTTCCGCGGGCTCAATGCAGTCTCAATATTAAATAAATATCCTTTACCCCTTATCAAAGATATGTTATCACATCTGGCCAGAGGCAAAATCTTCTCAAAATTGGATCTGAGAGAAGCCTATTTTCGCATTCGCATAAGGGAAGGGGATGAGTGGAAAACAGCGTTTAACTGTCCTCTTGGGGCTTTCCAATACAAAGTCCTGCCCTTTGGTTTATCGGGGGCACCTGGGGTTTTTATGCAACTTATCAATGAGGTCTTGCACGACCACCTGTTTAAGGGAGTACTAGTGTATTTGGATGATGTATTGATTTATACTGAAACCATGTCAGAACATATTCACTTGGTGCGTCAAGTGCTTACTAAATTGAGAAAAGCTGAGTTGTATGCTAAACTGTCCAAGTGTGCCTTCCATCAATCACAAATCGATTATCTAGGATATAGAATTTCCGCTAAGGGTATTGAAATGGACCCTGCCAAGGTTGAAGCGATTGTGGCATGGGAGCCTCCACGTACCAGGAGGCAATTACAAAGTTTCCTTGGATTCGCCAATTTCTACAGGGCATTTGCCCAAAATTTTGCAGAAATCGCCCTCCCCCTTACTGAACTGTTAAAAACTAAAGCGCAGGGGGATACACGATGCTCTAAAAACCCGGGAGCGCTCCTTAAATGGACTCCAATGTGCCAACAAGCATTCGAGGCGCTCAAACAAATCTTCACTACCGAACCCATTTTGCAGCATCCAGACCCCACCAAGCCTTTCATAGTACAGGTGGATGCCTCCAATTTTTCCGTCGGGGCAGTACTGCTCCAGTCAGACCAGTCTGACACCTTAAAACCTTGTGCTTACCTCTCTCGCAAGTTCACCGAAACAGAGAGACGGTGGCATGTTTGGGAAAAAGAGGCTTTTGCTGTAAAAACCACTTTGGAAACTTGGCGCCACTTATTAGAAGGGGCTTCAAACCCTTTTGAAGTCTGGACTGACCATAAGAACCTGGAAGCATTAAGCACCAGTCGAAAACTCAGCCCCAAACAACTTCGCTGGGCTGAATTTTTCAGTCGGTTTGATTTTACCCTCAAATTCATACCAGGCAAGAAAAACTTTTTAGCTGATGCGCTGTCACGCAGACCCCAAGATGCTGGCCCAGGGCCATTGGTGCAGGGTACTGTGTGGACGGAAAAGCAACTGAGTCTGGTGGCGGTGACACGCAGCCAAGCACAAGCGCAACAAACTCAACCTCAAGCCGCTCCGCCTCCCTCCCGGTCACCGCGCTTGCCAATTCCATCAGACTTGCAACAACAGTTGCTATTCCACCTTAAAAATGATACTTGGTTGCAAGCAAACCTCCACACTGTAACTTTCACTGACAATTTTGCTTGGCGAAACGATCGTCTCTATGTGCCTGACACTTTGCGGAAAACAATCCTCCAGCGTTGCCACAAGTTGGCTGGACATTTTGGATATCTTAAAACACTTCACCTAGTTAGGCGTCAATTCTGGTGGCCAACTTTACTAAAGGACCTTAAGGCATATGTCACTGCATGCCCTGTCTGCGCGGCTACAAAGCGCAAGACAGGCAAGCCTCAGGGTCTCCTCCAACCTGTTGCCACTCCGTCCTTCCCATGGCAGGACATATCCATGGACTTTATTGTCGACCTGCCGCCCAGTCAACGAAAAACTGTCATTTGGGTGGTCAAAGATTTCTTTTCTAAACAAGCGCATTTCATCCCATGCGCCTCTATCCCCACCGCGCAACAGCTGGCACACCTCTTCCTCGTTCACGTGTACCGTCTTCACGGAATCCCCGCCCGTTTGGTGACAGGGGCACACAATTTACGTCACAGTTTTGGCGGGCATTTTTAAAACTGCTTGGCACCAAGCAAGCCCTCTCCACCGCTTGGCATCCGGAAATGGATGGATCTACTGAAGCGGTTAATTCTACTCTTGAGCAATACCTTCGAGCTTTTGTCAATTACCAACAGGACAACTGGGTGGACTTACTTCCATTTGCTGAAGTCGCTTATAACAACACTGTGCATCAAAGCACTGGTCAAGTTCCCTTTAAAGCTGTCTTCGGGCGTGAGTTCGTCCCGATCCCTGAACTCCCGCACCCGCAGCCGCTCCCAGCCTCTCTCACTGACTGGGCTGACACTCTCAAAGACTCGTGGCTAAACATTCAACAAGCTCTAAACCATGCCGAGACCACCTACAAACGCCATGCTGATGCTAAACGCTCCCACGAACCTACTTTTGCTATGGGTGATAAAGTCTACTTATCGACAAAATTCATCAAATCACCACAACCCTCCAAGAAACTTGGCCCTAAATTTGTGGGTCCTTTTCCCATTGTTGCACAAATTAACCGTTACTTTTAAACTGGATTTACCCCATAACCTCAAGCGTTTACATCCTGTTTTCCATTGCAGCTTGCTCAAGCCCTACCTGCAGTCAGACCGCTGGCATCCCCAACCGGCTCCACCACCTCCGATCATGATTGATGACCAACAACACTTCGAGGTTACTGAATCCTTGACTCCCGCCGCCAGCGTTCCACTTTGCAATACCTTGTTCGCTGGAAGCATTTCCCTCATCCAGAATGGGTTTCTGCCCCCAATGTCCGCTCACCCCGCCTGGTTGCCTGTTTTCACTCTACCTACCCAGGCAAACCCGCTCCTTAGCACTGTTCTGGGGGGGGCGATATGTCATGTTCCCCATTTCAATGTTCTGTTAACATCGTAACGTTTCACACGTCAAACCGTTTTTCCGTGTATACCTGCCTTGCTCATGGCTGGGTTTTTTCCATTCCTGCGCTCTGCTTTGTTTTGGAACTTTGGAATGTATGTTTGGGTTTGCACTCCTGTTCAAGGTTACTTTCCCAGGTGCGTGTAACGGATCCTAGCACCTGGGAGGGGGTGCGTGCTGATGGGTGCTTGGGGCAGGACTGAATTGAAGGCAAGGCTTTTAAGTTTGTATTTCGCGCGCTTTGGCTCATTCTCAGCTTTCTCTGTATTTGCATACTATTCCTTTAATAAATCAGTTATCTTTAAGCCCAAGCTTGTGAGACTGAGTATTTGGGATTAGGCAACCATTACACCTGGGTTGGTGCTTTAACCACTAGACCAAACTGGTCTCACATAGACAGTGATTATGGTTCAATCACCTGGCTCTTTACTAGAGGGTGAAGCCATTAGTGGACAGCTAGGACCACTGAATGGAGCAGAGCTTAACACAGCGAAAGATGTGCACAGAAAAAGAATATTATCTTAAATAGCATTAATGAGCACTTTAGAGAAATATAGGTTATTGATCTTACACACTTAGCCCACCCAAGCATAAAGAATTACACACTTAGACAAAGTAGGTTCAAAAGTAAGTAAAAAGAGTCTTACTGATTTAATTGGTCCAGTTACCAATGGAGGATTTGCATTCTAAAACGAACTCATCCACATGCTAATGAGGCATGCTGATTTGATGATATTTCCAACAGAGGGAAGGCAGTCCAATGAGAAGCAGGAAGACTGGCTCCTGGGGGTTGGTGGCAGGCTGTCAAGCCACAGCCACAAAAAGCCAGCTCAACTAATTGAAATTTTCAAGCCCTTATTAAGAAATTATTCCAAACAACTGCATTTTTCAGTAAGATCAAGCTCCTGGTTTTAAGCAGTTTCCTTCCCGTCCTAATTTTGAACATCAGGAGGTAGCACAGACAAGTCTCTTAGGCAACCATCACCTCTAGATGAATGATTTAGTCTGCAATGAGGTGCTGTCAAGCTGCAGGAATTATTTTCCTGTTAAACTCTTGGGCAGCTTGGCATCTTGCAAAGAGCCTCATGGCACCTGAAAAAGGCTAACAAATTTCCTGTACTTTTCCAGGTTAGAATCGCCTGCTTCGCTGCATGCAAGATAAAATGCAAAATGTTCCAGGGTAAATACTGCATTTAAGGCCCCCACTGTCCCTAATTACTTTGTTCATCAGAAATGTCAGAGCTAGTGTGTCTCCCATGTTCAAACCCACAACTAAGCCATACATTGTGGGGAGTGATTCACCCTTAGTTTAGTCCTCGGCAGCCTCTAGGCTCTTTCTGAAATGTTTGCATTTAGCTAGGGACTATTTCTCACATTTCCAGATATGAGGAGAGCTGTAACTCTGCATTTCTTGCAAACCATGTTTCCCTGATTACTGCGATGCATCTATTCTGCCATCAAGCAGGCTAACTAGGAATGCATGGATAGAGCTAGAGCCTGCAAAAATCCAGGGGTACCAATAGATAGCAGCCAAAGATTCATGCTTTCTGTTCCTCTTTGCTGCCATCTAGGAGTCACCGTGAAGTTTACAGCTGAGATCTTTTGGCCCTAAGCTGGTGGCCTAGCAGGGAACTTTGATGATGGGTGCTGTAGCTCTCCAGAATCAGAGCCTGAAAAGCCACAGGGCTACAGGGCTTCAGCTGCACCTGGGGCAGGGGTTCTCGCAGGCAACCAACATTCCAACCATTGTTTATGAACATGGCCTTTGTGTGATATAGTGATACACTAGTGCAGTGTTTTTCAACCTCAGCAGCTTAATTCTGGGATTTGAAGTCCAGACAGCTTAAAGTGGCTGAGGTTGAAAAACACTGCCTTGCAGCTTTGACGAAGCATTTGCGGCGGCTGCATTATTGGCTGTTGCCTGTTGTTGCACCCCATGTTCACACACCACGCTATGCTCTCCAGATGGTTGTGCTGATTGTGCAAGGCCCTGCAGCACAGACATCTACCAAATCACAGCAGCCTACAGCAGTGCAGGGAGACTTTTCTTACCTCCTGTAATCCTGCTTCCTGGAACCAGTCCATTGCTTCTGCCTAGCCCTTTGTAATGTTGATAAAGGACTACGGACTGATTTATGGTTTTATGACCTGGCCTGAGAACAAGAGAACTGATTTACTGGAGCTTTGTTTGACTCCCTGCCTGAATCTCATTAGGCTTGAAAGAAGGGTGGAAATGAAAGAGTGAAGTCTACCTGCTGTCTTTATGTGCTTCAACCAGATCAGTTCGAGGGTTCTCAAAGCTACATTCCCCCAGGAAGCAAAGAGTGAAACAGAGAAAACTCAAGAGGAGGTACCACTGGTTACCCAACATTTTCAGAAACAGATTTGGCAAATCCGAGCTGTGACTGCCTCCCCCACCCTGTGCCTCTGCCCACAGATTAGCCTTGTTGCTGCAGTGTGTTGGAGCATCAACAGCTTCCTGTTGTTACCAGCACTCACATCTTTGACAAGGACTAAACTCAGGTTTATGCTCTTAAACACAGCGACACCAACCCAATTAACTTGATTATGTGCCGTCAAGTTGTTTTCAACTCCTAACAACCACATAGGTAGATTTTCTCCATGATGATCTATCCCTAACCTGTTCTTTCAAGTTTCCCAATGGTGTACTCATCACCTCTGTAACCGAGTTCCTCCACCTTGCTCCTGGTCGTCCTCTTCTTCTGTTTCCTTCCACCGTTTCCAGCATTAGAGCCTTCTCCAGAGAACTGGGTCTTCTTGTAATGTGTTCAAGATGATTGATATGAGAGAGAGAGAGAGAAGGATGGATAGATGATAGATAGATATATATAAGAGAGATGATAGATTGATGATAGATAGATGATTGATAGATAGATGATGGATGAATGGGCCATCAATTGAAGACTACACGTATAGACCTTTTTCATGACCTGGTCCTTCAGGTCTCCCAACAATGCACTCATCGCCACTGTAACTGAGTCCCCCCACCTTGCTTATGGCCATCCTCTTTTCTTCCACCTTCCCCAGCATTAGAGCCTTTTCCAGTAAGCTGGGTCTTTGCATAATTGCTGGAGCAGGGACAGATGGTGCTAGGTTATAACACATTGTACCAATGGAGGCACATTTGACAAGCTACTTGGTGACAAGAGGCCTTGCAGAACAAAATAAGCAAGCTGGGAGGAATAAATTTTGTCCTCCCTCAATGGTGTTCAAATTGTTCCAATGATGGTGCATTCATTCAGCATATAGACATGGAATTTTCGTTCTCAACCTTTAGGTTCGTCCATAGTCAAAACATTACAGTTGTGTATAATGAAGTGAAGGTTTTACCAGGATCATTTGGTTCTGAAATGGCTCAGAACTTGGGGGTAATACAACTCGTAACGCCAGTAGATTTTATAGCTGCCTCCCCCAACATTGGTTCCTGTCAGACTTCAGGATTTCAGCTTCCAGAATTCTCAACAATGGCTGGGCTGGTATTGAGAGTATTCTGGGAGTTGGAGGCTGCCTAGGTTGGGGAATGCTGTACTACAAGAGGTGAATTTTGCAGGTCTCTTCACATTTTCAATGCAGAACCAGTGAGTATGAAAAATAATTAACTGGAGATTCTACTTTCCCTGTAATGGAGGGGAACTCTAATTTCCCCTTCCTCCCAAAACGTCACCCCATGCTTTCTGAGCTGAAGCAACAGTGTGCCCCTTAGAAGCTTGAATGGGACAGCATTTTGGAAATCAGCATAGCAGGGGCTTTGTAAAAATCTCAAGGCCCAATTGACTGTTACAAGCCAAAGTGTGTAACACAATTTTCAAAACACTTTGCAAAGTGTGTGTGTGTGTGTAACAGCCTCTCTCTACCTGCTGTTCTCCTGCTCCAAATGGCTCACTCGACCCCTTTCCCTATTCTGGGGTTTGTTGCAGCTCAACAGTAGAATCCCTGTTTTTCATGGAAAAGGTTCCTACCTCAATCTCTCAATATTTCAAAGGCTGAGAAACACCCCTGCCTTGAAACCTTGGGAGCAGCTGCTGATTCTGAAATGGACCCAATCAATTTCCTTTATTATGAAAGGCTTTGAGAAGTTTGGAGTGAAGCAGCAGTGACGTTAAGCACCTCTGTCCAGATCTGATTCCAATGGATTACAGTTGGAATCGGTTGGTTGGTTATATATATTTCCATGCAACATTTAATTAGTTCTTACCACCCAGTGGTTTGTTTTCCTGTCTATCTCTCTAGCTTAGCTTTATCGTTGGCTTCTTCTAAACTGAAATGGAATTCTCAGCTGTAACACCTCATCAACAGATCTGAAAGTAGAACCAGACCATTTTGGGGTGATCTCTGCCTGCAGAACCACACATATCCCAGCACCTGATATTTTGAAGTATACCCCCTTAATCCATGGAGTTTCCAATTAGCTACTGAAAGAGGAAATATTTCAGGCGATCCTAGTTATTCTAGAACTTAGATTTACTTCTGTCTGGCAAAGAAAGGGCTAAAGTTCAGGGCAGGAGTATCTGCAGGTTATGGTCAAAAAAGTCAAGATAATAGCCTCAATGCTGCCACTGAAACTGTGCCCTTTTATGTGCATCCCCATATGTAGCACACATAAAGAAAGGCTGGAGTTTTGATTGCATTGTCATGGTAACTATCTCTGGTTCAGGGCCTGCAGGTTTTATTATTTATTTTATTTTATTTTTATCCCGCCTTTATTTTTATAAATAACTCAAGGTGGCAAACATACTTCATACTCCTTCCTCCTCAGATTTCCCCCACAACAACAACCCTGTGAGGTGGATTGGGCTGAGAGGGAGGGACTGGCCCAAGGTCACCCAGCCAGCTTTTGTGCCTAAGGCAGGACTAGAACTCTCGGTCTCCAGGTTTCTAGCCCAGCACCTTCACCACTAGACCAAACTGGCTCTCTTACTATGGATGCCATGTACAATCCTGTGATTTTGTAAATTATGCAGATGTGGGTGATTTTGTAAATTATGCAGATGTGGGTGGGTGGCCCCAAATGCAGACTACAGCAATGGTGCAACCAAGATCCTCATTTTCAGCTACTCACCTGGAGCAGTTTGGTCAGCTTCTGTGAAGCCATGCTTCCCCCCAATTCACTGAGGATGGGGCCAAGAAACAAGTGTTTTTCTACTTCCCTCATATATACAGTAGGTCTACTGAAAGCCCAAGAAGCTTGCTGTAGCATTTGGCTAAAATCTCATTCGTTGGTTCATTTTACTCTCTTCTATGGGCAATAGCTCTTTAGGTATCAGTTACGTCCTGTCCTCCTCTTCCTCACTCATAGATTTGACATCATCAAATCTATGGCTCTCGCTTGACCCTCACAGGCAATGGCACTTAGACCAGACATAATACTGGGCTGATATTTGCCCAGGGGGATTATGGGAGATGAGATCAAGCACACCTGGAAGGCAGCGGAATGGGAAAAGCTGTTCCAACATACAATTCTCAGGACTAACCAATACAGGTCCAGTGCTGGTCCAGAACCCCTGACATAGGCTGGCTGAAACCTGGTGCCCTTTGAACATCTTCCAGTGGGTTGATCAAACCTGGTCATTGAATTATCACTGAACTGTTTTTACAATGCACTGCTGTAAGATTGCTCTGAGGCACTCTGGGTAACAAAAGTGGTGGCCCCAAGCAGTGATGGGGATCTTTGATAAAGATGGTCTACTAGAAGGTGTTCTGTCAAGGGACTCTTCCAGTATTGGATGTGGTCCTGCCCATCACCCAAAGGTTTGGAGCAAATGGTGTAGGAATTCCCGTCTCAGGATGCACAGACTCACAAGTGACAGGTCAGCATTCACAGTTTACTTCTTTCCACTGAGCACTTGGTTTGGACAGCCCTAGAATTTGCTCTATATGGCACAAAGTCATTTGAAAAGAAAAGAAAAAAACAGTAAAGTAACAAAAGAGGCAATTCCTCATCATGCAATAGCTGTACACATTTCTTTACTAGTTCTGCTCCTCCGAGGCAGAAGCAGAACCTGAGCCAACTCTGACATCCCAAACATCCCAGCAGGATTCACTTATTTGCTCAAAATCCTTGATGATTTAGTAGCAGAACAATAACTGGGAAATCATCTGCCATTTTGAATTATATTACACCCCCAACACAACAACTAGGGCTGCTTCTGTCAAGCTCCCTCTCTACAAAAAGACATCCATCTTTCCCCAACTTAACCACCCTCCAGAAACATGGACCCAGAATGCTTAGCAATAGCCATGCTGGCTGGGGGATTTTGCAAATAAGCTCACATAGCAACCGGATGCTCAGGTTGGGGAAGGCTGATCAGCAGGTGAGACTAGCCTCAGATCCACCACCGAATCCACTGAAGGATACACTGAAGGAGGATTCATAACTGCCTTATTTCCAGTAACTGACACCTTTTTGTAAAATAGGTATCACAAGAACAGTAGCAGATTCAAAACTAGCCTCCCGGTGTGCTTGGATAACCCTGAATCTCTCCTGGTTCTACTTGACTCGTTATTATTACTTGCTTTTGTCTTTACAGTGACAAGAAGCAGGAAGGGGGCAAGTGGTGCCATCCCTCGGTGCTAGGAAGCATACTTTACATGCAGGTTCCACCCGTACACATAATCTCCTATAAAGGATTCCAGGAGCACAGCTTTGGAAGAATTTGGAGTGACAGTGCCAACCAAAAAAGATCAATGCTTTGGTTTAGTCTATATGAAAGTCACAGGACAGGAAACAAACATGTTGGTAGCTGATCGCATGTAGTCAAAAAATGGGAAGAGAAAGTATCTGGGCCGATAGTCTTTCCATTAAGGTTCAGAAGGTCTCTTTCTTGATGTCTGGTGACCTCTCTCTTGCCAAAAAAACCCACCCAAAACTTAGCAAAATAAACAAAATAGGGGTGATGAGGTCACTGTTGGATTAAACAGTGGATGGAAATTCCAAGTGGATCTAATCCATCCAACTGAAGGTTGTGTCTCTACAAATCTTCTAACAGATGCCATCTTCTGGCAGCATGGGAGAAGTCTGGGTATTTCACTCCTGATTACAGAGTCGGAACTGTATATATCCCATGCTTCTTTCCTTCCTTGCTGTTATCATTGCTTTTAAATGTTACTTACAATTTCCCTCAATAAACTATATTCTATGATTCGAATAAGCTGCTGATCACCAAGCAAGGCCCTCAGGACCCACGTTCTCATGACATCAGAATCTTCCTCTGGCTTTGGAGACTTCACAAGACATTGCCCACACATGAACTGCCAAACCAATCTTTGCAGCCTTAAGAATGGAAAATTTACATTTCCCCAAAGAAAAGCAGAGAGCAACCCACAATCTGTGGTCTTTTACGCTCAGTAACAAAGTCTGCCTTTGCACAATGTCTGCAGAACACACACGGCCCTCCCAATAAGGGCACCAATATATCACCTGAATTAGTACAAAGATAGGATTCCCTTTAAGTCATTCATTCAAACCTACTGCATTTTTTTAAAGAGATCTGAGTGGGGCTGAAACTCCAGCACTTCAACCTTGCAGGCTGTCTTCTGTTCCTGCTTCTATTTCATCAGTGAACAGTTCAAAGATTCTCTTATCTCTTTGGCTACCACAGGACAGCATCTTCTTCATGTAGCTGGCATATGGCCGCAAAGAGCCATCAGCAGAACTGTAAAACAAGGAATGTGTTTTTGAATAATGCAGGCTGATGCTAGCCAGATGTTTTGGCACTGCACCAGAATACTAAGTTTTGCACCAGCAGGCAATGTCAGTTGGGCATAAGCCAAGCATCCTATGAAACAAGCAGGGTGTTATGCCATCACACATAGAGATACATCGTGTTTTGGTGAGGTTATGGCAGTGTTTCTCAAGATTGGCAACTTTAAGATGGTGGACTTCAATGCCTAGAATTCCCCAGCCAGCTGGGAGTTGAAGTCCACCCATCTTGAAGCTGCCAAGGCTGAGAAACACTGGGTTATGGGCCTGTGTGCCACACTGTTTGGAGCTCCCTTGAAAGAGCTGCCTATTTCTCTGAGACTGCACACTAGCACCAAAAAGATGCTTCAGAAGGGGTGTGGGTGTGCTGTCAGTGCCAGGGAAATTTTGCTGGGATTGCACAGCTACTGCGCACCCCAAAGATCCAGCTTCTTGCAGACCACACCGCCTCCAAAGTGCCTTTGCCACTTCACCTTTTGTACGATGCAGATGCAAAACAGCAGCGGCTGCGTCGCACTGGCACAATGCTGTTTGGGTCATTCGCTCCCCCTGCAGTCCCTCTGATTCTGCGTCATACCTTTTCAGATGACAGCCACAAAGAGGGGGAGTGTCTCGACTGTCCTGCTGCACAAGCTGCCCTTGGAGGCTTTCTGGCTGAAGGGCAGATGAATTACCCAACCATTTGCTTAAAGCGTTTACAAGCAACAAATAATACACACCTTCCAGCGATTCCCGCAGTCATTACAGAGCACGAAAGTGGTCATGGGCTCATCAGCGCTCCGGGTTTGCACCTGGTTATAAGTGCAGTCCTTTTTCTTGCATTTTCCACACTGGAAGAGGTCAGTGGTCGTGCCTCCCGTCTTTGCCATCTGATGCTCTCGGATAGCTTCCTGGGTCATGGCGTTCCTTAGCTCCTTCAGCTCATCGCTAGCCATTTCCTGCAATGCACAGTGGTGCCGCCGTATCAGATGCAGCAGTGCCAGTTTTGTTAGGCAGGTTTAATCAAAGTTCAGTCTTGCCGGCCCTGTTCTGTTCCAAAGCTAGTGGGGACATTGGCACACAATGCTAAAATTGGTTTTGACCTTGGTTGGGAGCCTTTGGGGGGAATGACTTTGTCTGATGTGTGTACCTGGTTAGTCGCTGGGCTATGCAATCCAGAAAATGCTTACCTGAACTAGGTTTATTGCATGAACACAGCCACAATGTGCAAAGCCTGTAGTCTGCAGGTTAGACTTGAGAGATGAAAAGGCTTAGCTCAATTGGGCAGCAAGAAAGACAAATGGCTGAGCTTCCACATTGTGCTAACCTATAATGTGGTTTGTCTGGTTTTGGCTTCAGCTACTGCAGCCTGTTTACCATGATTTGTGGCATGGATGAAAAGGTGTCCAGGAACAGCTGTGATGACATCAATATGCTGTCTCATGCATCATGATGTCATATGTAAATAGTGTAAACCACACCTGCTTAATTATGACATTTATAGGCCACCCCAATCTGTTACAACTCTAGACAGCTTACAAAATACAACAATAAAATACAGTAAAAATATCTGACACAAATTGTTGTCAGTATGTAATCTGTGTCATTTGCATTATGACAACAGGGCACATACTGTATGATGTCACCTGCTCCCATATTCCAGCACCCATGCTGAACGAGCTCTCTAGGTGGCCTGGCATGATAAGTGACTCCAGGTCATGTGTTTTAGTTAGCATAGTATTCATGTAGCCAATTCATTGCAACTCTTGAGGCAGTGCATAAACATGTAAGCCACGTTTGCACATCTGGGTTAACAAAACAGAATAGCTGGGTTCATAGAACATGCTATGCTCAAATAAACCATGCTTTGGCTTGACATAATGACCAGGGTCACACAATATGCTAATAAGACAAGGGCTGGGTTTTCCCATGAGATACTGAACCACAAGCTGCCCAAACCCATTTAGCCTAGTCCAACCTGTTGTGTCTGTAATAGAGTAGAGTAGAGTAGAGTTTCTTTTTAATCCGTTCAGTCGTGTCCGATTCTCAGAGACTGCCTGGACAAGTCCCTGCAGTTTTCTTGGCAAGGTTTTTTGGAAGTGGTTTGCCATTGCCTCCTTCCTAGGGCTGAGAGAGAGTGACTGGCCCAACGTCACCCAGCTGCCTCTGTGCCTAAGGCAGGACTAGAACTCATGGTCTCCTGGTTTCTAGCCTGGTGCCTTCACCACTAGACCAAACTGGCTCTCTACAGTACAGTACAGTATAGTAAAGTAACTTACTTGGTCAATGACTAGCATAAAACCTGTTGTGTGAGCCTAGATGTGCAGTAATTGTTATATATTATTAAAAGACCTACTATAATTAAATTTTTAAAAATGCAATTAAAGACTTAAATTAAGACAACCAAGCTTAAGAAACAGATAGATTTGAACTCTGATTTACCAGATCTCGATACAACAGACTTGGCACACAATGAAGCCAATTTCCATGACAATTTCCATCTTTTGCATAATGATGTCATCATTCAAATGATGTAAATTGCCATGATGATGCTCCTCTGATTCAACAGACAATCAGGAACAACAGACCCTCCCTCCCTGCAACTAGTCCATTAAATCAAAGTTTCATTTGTATTATACAGGCCTGAGAAAAACAATATGCTGCTTCTTTGTACTGACTTCTGCTGTCATCTTTGCAATTAGGGCAGGTGCGATGGCTCCACACAGCACATTGCGGCGCAAGCCAGGATTCTTAGGGTCTTTCAGGTTGCTAATCCGGCTCCTCACTCGGTTTCGGTATTTCATATCTGTGCTCTTCAGCTCTTGGAAGATATGTGGCAGCATTAAGGAATAAGTGGGAAATGAAGAAAACGTGCAGAAACCTGCATCTCAGAATTCCCGGGCTTGTTTCTGCTTCCTCACCACACCATTCTGCTCCAAGGACTTTCCCCCCACCCCTGAAGATTTTTTTTTTTTTTGGTACTCCAGCAAGCCTGGGATCTTGCTGCTTCCTCCAACTTCTGCACAGATGGAACAGTCCTGCCTACAGAGGAGACTGAGAACCACTCTCAGTCCTAAAACCTGGGTAGGACCTTACAAATTTCTCATTATTCCCATTTCTCACTCTGCCTAATGTATTTCCAAAGGGGGACACCGCTTGTCAGAAACAGTAGGCATTTAGTTTCTATACAAAGTAAGCGATAAAGACTGTCTCCAGATCAGACCCTGCTGACCTCACCAATACATCCATTTAATTTATCTGGCTACAGTACAGTACAGAAATAGTTTGCTATTGCCTTCTGAGATTTCCCCCCCCCCCCCATCTTCACAGTACAGCCTAGAGCCCTGAGTTTTCCTGGTGTCTCCCACCCAACAACTATCCAGGTCTGACCCTCAGGTAACTTACTTTCTTATTTCTAAGATCAAACGCGGCTGGGTAGTATCAAATTTCACAAGAGGCACATCATCAGATCATAGCTGTGCAAGAACATAGCCTTGCTTTCCGTAATCAGCTAACAGCAGAAGCTTCATAGACTCCACAGAGCTAGGCCGGTTGCTTCACTGCAGACAAGAAAGCAGTCACGTATATGCTGAAAGTCTGCCTGCTTACTGCAGAATACAGGAATCAAGATGCGTAAGGATAATATGTATGTATATGCATGTATATCAGACTCAGGGTTTACATCTTAAGCCCTTTCCTCCTGCCCTTTCAAGTCAACAGATTTTTTACTGATTTTCCCCCAGCCTTGAGCATCAGAGACATTCTGTCTGGCCCAAGAATTGTTGGCTCCCACCTCAAGTTTCAGCCCTTACAGCTATCATTTATGGACCTACACCATACAGTTGTTTCATTGGGCAGCCCTATCTCCTGTCTTCCATTCCATCCAACAGAGCTGCCACAAGATACCCAGCAGAGGAGAAATGCAAGTGTTCCTGTGGTACTAGACATAAATGATGCATATTTTTCTTCTAGCCCTACAGGGAGGAACACCTAGATATAAAACACCCTTCTAGGGTAGTGAGGAAGTCCCATCTGTTCTGAAGTCCTCTGCTGGTTACTTTTAAGGGGAGAGATTTCAATGCAGATTTCCCAGACCCATGTTTTTGGCCTCCTGGTTAAAGAAACGTTCAAGAAAGCATCTCCTGGATCTGTACAGTTCAAGTGACTAAGGCTTTTGTTTTTACCCACCATGGCAACATCTGTCCAATACTTGCATAAACCTTTTCCAACCTGATGCATTCCCCACCCATGCTGATAACCAGCAGACCCGAGTATCAAAAAGATATGATCTTCAATCTCAGCTGCCATCTTATCACAGTTGACCCCAAATTCTTGGTAATCGTCTTTGAGGATGATGAAGAGGAGGAAGGAGGAGGAAGAAATGAAGATGGGGAAGGAAGAAAAGATCATTCAGCACAAGCAGGTGGATCTCAGTTTTGTGTCCAATCACAAAAACTATACTTCTATACCTAGTTTAAAAAAATAAATGTATAAAATAATTAACTCCAGTGTAAGGCAGACTTTACTTACAGAATGCCCATGAATATCAATAATGCCACAAGCAGTAGCAGCAGCAGAGATAGTTGCTTCCTTTTTAAAGCAAATTTTGTACTGTAGATAGTTGTCTCCACTGTATTTCCACTGAAGCATCTGCAGGATCTGATGCTTTCATCAAAGCGATGAGCATCGTGCCATAAGCTCTGTCCCTTTCATACCTACATGTGGCATCGTGACACCCACACAAAAGGGGCAGAGCTTAAGATGCTCTTTTCATCATTTGCCCCCTTGACTTGCCCCTGCAAATCCTTCTGATTTGGACTTGCTTTTCATTTTATTGTTGCTCATTTTATTTCTCTGTATTCTCTTTTTGTGGTCCTTCCTTTGGAATCTGTATTTTTTGCTGCTACTTGGTCTCTGACGATATATGAAATGGCTACTGCTGCTACTATCCATCATCCCTATATCAATAACTGTGGTAATGCCTCTGTACTTCTGTAATCCAACCAACGTTCATGCAATTCACAAATCACTTGCTTGATTGCTTCTCCTCTTTTAAATTTCCTCAACCTTTTGCCATGCGGGTAACTCCCACCGAAACGGAAGCTGGAGATAAAAACATCTGGACCAGAGATCCAGGCCTAATAGACTGTAGCCTCTTTAGATCCCCATGACTCTCATCCTAAGTTAATTCCTGAATCCCCCAGGAAGTTTTGTTTCTCACCATCCATTTTCAGGGCTGCAGAGACCATCTCAATACACTTGTCCCTAATGGAGTCTCCCGTCAAATGGCAGGAGGCCAAGAAGCAGACAGAAGTCCCAAATGTTGGTGTGACTGGGCTGGCTGGCATCCTGGACACCTCACCTCGAGATCTGTCATTTGATCTGAGCAGGACATCGAGTGAAATGTTTGTGTTAAATGAAAAATGCAAATACTATCATGATGAACACTCTAACATAGCCTCTTCAAAAGCCAAAAAAAGCCAAAGGCTGTTTGGGATCACAGAAGTCAAGAGCAGTCAAATTATTTTGGCACCCAGGGCCAAAACTATGCTCCTCATCTCTCTCTTCCCTAGCTGAAAAATCCCATAGAAAGACATCAGATAATACATTGTTTCTTTTCTTGAAACCCAAATCAGCAGGCTGAGCAAGCTGGTCCCTCTGCTCATTGGCAGGGCCAGTTCCAAAGCCTAGTCTGGTCTGTGCTACTTAGACTTTATGCGAGGGCTCATGTGGTTAATTGAAACATTCATACAACAGGCTTAACCAGGTCAGGTAAAGACTTAAGGGATGTATTTGCACAACATACCAAGCTTGGTTAACATGCATTTCAATTCAATCTTTGGTGCTTAGCTTACAAATCCAGCCTGACTGGTTGCACTGGTAAACCCAGCAAATAGGTTAAATGAATCTCCAGATTACAAGTTTTGTATGAATGCAGCCAACTTAATTCAAAGCTAATATTGCCTTTGCAATGGTATGAAAGATATCATTCCTTTTCCCTCACACACACAATATTAGATCATCCCATGGAACACTTGTGCACAATTCAGAAGAGGTAAAAATGAAGACTACACAAGAAGACACTTGCAAACAGCCGTAAGATACGTCCTTTTACAGAAGGACAACCCTCTATTTGAACATATCCTCTGTTTAAAAAGCTGCCAAGTTCATATTTGGTCTATGAGAAAGATCTCATCATTTCAAGAAGTATCGGATAAACTCATGGAGAAGATGACTATTAACAACTATTTATTTTAGTATGATGGATGAAAGCTCCACTTCTAAAACACTGTGTCAGGAACAGCAGCTCCTGGAGAGAAGCAACTGAAGAGGTTTATTGCCTGCACACTCCTTTGGTTGGTCTATCAAACAACGTCAGTTGGCAATTGGACCCAATTAATTTTTTGGCCTGATCTAGCAGAAGTTCTCCATTCTTGTATCTCAAGGTTTGATTGTCCTCCTCCACATATCTAGTTTAGTCTGTTTTTCCTTTGATTAGGAACACCCTCACCCAACAATACCTTTCATCTTTGCTATCCTCTTTGTTTTTATGAGAGCCAGGAAATGCTGCTGCTGGGTTGGAGCTGGTAGAAGCTCTCCTACGGAGGATACGGAGAGGTGCATGACGACAAATTCAGTTCAGATCATGAAAATACAAAGAATTTCAACCAAATCCCATATAGAATTCAAGCCCTTTGCTCACATGCTGTTTATATTGGTACTTGAAGGGCCCAGCAACCCCAATACTCTCTCTTGATCACATGATGATGATCTGATCTTGTCTCCAGTCAGATATTTCCCTGTCTAGATCCAACTAATTTTTCCTACCAACAAGGTCCTGCCTCAACAATGAGGCATTAAAAAAGTACTTTTCCATTCCTTTTCAGTGAGACTGTCATGTTCACTGATTCAATGTAGTTTATACATCGTAACGTTTCACATGCCATGGTGCTGACCCGCGTTTCTGTTTGGGAGGGAGCTGCTGTGAGACCTTGTACCAAGCTCTGTATGTGAAATCAGTACAATGGAATGCGTTTGGGTTATGTTATCTGTTCAAGGCCTTTTCCCGCAGACCATCAGAAGCTGTTAGGAGCACCTGGGATTGTGAACTTGAGAAGATTCTATGGGGGAGGGATTTCATTTGCACCGAGGGTTTTTCAGTTTGAATTTGGCGCGTTTTCATCATTCTCAGTTTTCTCTGTGATCCTACATACTATTCTTTAATGAATCAGATATCTGTCCTAACAGTCAGAAATCACGCTGAGACGAGGAGTAGGTCTCTAGTATTTATTACTGCTACATAAAACAGAATCCTAACAAACTGAAGAAGCGTGGGAAAAACCCAGACAGATAAACCCCAAAAGTTAAGGCGGGTCTGATCTGTCTCTCTCTGAATGGCTGCTTAATTCCTCAGTACTACGCATGCGTTTCCCCCCCTGGATAGAGGCCCCCTCCTGCTCGCCATCAGTACTCATGACAATATCTTTGAATTCCTGCTCGTGAGTCTGATAGTGTTTTAGAATAGGCAACCATTACAGAGACCAAGTCAGGTGACTTGCAGAGTGCTGTGGACTGTGTGAGAAGATGTGGATTCACTCTCTGCTTTAGGTTACTGGCCAGGAGTGGGACATTCCAATGATGTTATGGACTAGACAATGACCAATCACTGACCAGGGAAAGCAGCACCTAACCCAAGGGACAATGAACACGGGAGGGAAGTCCCTGTCTAAACAACCCATTTTAGGTGGGCTATGGAACTTCTCACCCAAGATTTAGTCGGGCCTTGTCTTTTGTAAGTCTTTGAGAACTGCACAGTTCCACCAAACTTTTGATAAGGACAATGGGCCTGGGCTGCCACAGTAGGTGAGCTTTTTGTTAATTTATGGTCTTGTTTTATTCTATATTTTTCTTGTTTGTAAGCAGTCCTATTGGTATAAATAAATGTATGAAAAAATAAATAAAACACGATGAGACAAGCCCTAATATCTGACTCAGTCTAAACCTGGTCTAAAGTATGCATATTAACCAATCCGCAGAAGCAGCCTGCAAATTTTAAATCGGTACATACGAAAATTATAATGGTATACGTAACTTTCCCTAATGCATTACCTGAGTATATGCAGGCCTGTATACAATTATTCCAAGCATACACTTTTGGGGGGTATAAACTTTGGGGGGAAGGAGGAAGAGGAGGAATACATTTTGTTTTGTTAGCAATTTTCACCAATATATGCACTTCTTACACCCAGTGTAAGAAGCGAAGAAATAGCTCCAGACAAAAGCCATTCGTTCTTGTGAACTACAAGTTCACATGCTCCTGATTGTGTTTGGGGGGATTGTATCATGTGGCTTAAAAAGTGTTCCAGCATGAAAACACATTCCTACAAGAAACACAAGTTTGCCACTGAAGCCACCACTCCAAAGCAGCCACACCACATCAGCATCCCTTTTCCATTAAGGCATATGACCTCTGTGCACAACCCGTATCTAGCACCACTTCCTGATTATGGTTCTTAGAGGCTACGTTTGACTCCACTGAAGCTCTATCATCAGCCAGAACCAAAGCATCCCTTTCAGGTGTTTTTGAAAACAAAGATGCAACATAAATCCCCCCCCATGCCAACATATATGATCCCATCTCCTCTAAGTGAGGAGCATAAGGAAAGTTCTTCTATCTTGCCAGACCAGTAGAAGCACTGGAAAAAGATCAGTCAGGTGGAATTAGCACAAGGAATGGGTCAGCTTACTTGTCCACCGACAGTCTCCTGGGGGAGGAAGCAGTGGTGGAACTGGAAGATCTTGAATCTTTGGAGTCCCTCCTTTATAAGGGAAGAAAAAGAGGGGTGTTGGCAAAAGATGCAAGCAGTGTTCAACTTCCCTGGTACACAAGCTGCTTTAGGCCAGGCCAAACTATTGGTTCATTCAGTCCAGTATTCTCAACCATGGCTGACAACTGTTCTCCAGTGTACCAAGCTGAGGTCCCGCAGTTACTACATGCATTCCATTATTGGCTTCTAGAACTTCCAACTTAACTTAGCCATTACCTCATCTGCTCTGCCCAACTCCCTACTCCACTTCCCTACTAGAACCACAGCTAGAACAAGACCAGATGGGGAAAAAAAGCTAGAGATGGGTGCATTGGCTGAACCATAAACTGAGTCTTTCTTCTTTGCCCATCAATTACACTTCCTGCCAGTCCAAAGGCGAGCTACATGTCCTCTCCTGCTTCTATTTGCTGAGTATCCTGCCTACCAGAAAGTGTTTTGCATGCAACACTCCTATTCAACCTTCTGAAAGCTTGGAATGCTGTTGGTTACTGCATTACGACCCACTAATCCTGACCACAGGGCTGGGGATGGCGTGGGGGAGAAGATGGGCAAATATATAGGCTGCAACATCATTATGCATAAATGACCAGCCCTCATCTGTACAGCGCTAAAGAACAGTACTGCAATTAAAACTCATTTATAATGCAACATTTGCATACACAAACAACAGTCGCTGTTGCTATTGCAGTGACGTGGGGTTTAGTGTGCTCCATGGATATTAATTTGCCTGCAGTCAGCTTAAGAAAAGTTCTCCTTTTTCCTTTCTAATTGTTCACTTCTTTGCATCAGAAGGAGTAGGAGCTCTCTCCCGAGCCCTAAAAACTTACCTCTCTTTTTTGAGCTCCAAGTGTGACTTTTGGGAAGTCGAAGCGTCTTTGGGATCTCTGCATGGAGAGAACAAATGTTAGACTGTGTTACATCTTGGCTCTACAATACCCAGAGATGGCTTCTTTGATGGCACAATGAATGACTGCTGCCTCAGCTCTGTAATTCACGGCCATAAGTCATTCCTCGTCAGTCTTCTCTAGATAAAATAGGATGATCACAGAATGTCATTCTTCCAATGGCAGAAACCGCTGAAGCGTAAGAAAAGGGCCCTCAAACTTATTTTCCTTTCTTGCTCAGTTTTCTCCAACCTGGATGCCTCTACATGTTTGTAATAGTTGGTTCTCAGAATGAAGCAGATTCATGAGGTTTTGTAAGCAGCTGGCTGCAGGCTTCTCTTCTGCACGACCTGCCTCCCCACCAGATCACAGGAAGGCTGTTAGAACAAAAATTGCGGCATCTCTGCCCAAACGTACATGGGGATATACTGGTTATAACTGGGAAAGAGTTCGGTTGCTGAAATTCTTGTAGCTTCTTCCCTTTCATCTCACTCAATCTTGCTTGGAAGACTTATTTTCAGTTTGAGGCAACTGCCAAAGAACCTGAAAATAGACAGGACTATAACTGGGATTCCCTGGAGGATTTCTAAACTAAACTTTGGAAGATTGTGTTAAGTTTATAAAGCATCTCAAGAACAGTCCTGTCCTGTTCTTTCATCCTGGGAAAGAATGCTGAAGACTCCCTAACCCCCACATCCAAGCAGAGGCAACTATTTCTCTGTGATTCTGCTTCCCTTCCCTTAGAATAGCCTCTCCCTTAAGGTGAGAATAATACATACTTTTCCCTTGTTTAGGTAGCCCATAGGGCTGTTTGATAGATCCCTTGGGATGTGAAGGTTATCACAAAGATTGGGGGCCAAGAGCAGGGCTTTATTGTGAATTCTGATTTCTTTTTTTTAACAGAGTTTATGATCTGCCATTTTTTATTGTTTCGGCCTTCTTGCGAACCCCCCAGGAGTCTCTCTGGAATGCAACAGTTTATAAAAATTGCAAATAAATAAAAGATGAACCTGCCTTTGCTTGGCAATCATCTGGTGACCTCCTGAGAGGTTAAATGGATGCTGGCCAAGGTTATAGCTTTTTTAGCAATAGCATCCCATTTCTTTTGATTAAGCACTACAACATGCATGCTAATAAGAAGCATGCTTTGACATGGGATGTATTTAAATGAGCTGCATTCATTTAAGGAAGGACTGGGCAAAGATCTCTGCTCATAAGCACTGGGGGCGAGGAGGACAAGCAAAGTAAGTTGTGTTATGACATCACAATGCAAGTCCTGCAACTTCTGTACTGCAAGAATGGAAGGGCAGAGTTTGCATCATGACACCATGGCCTGTGTGGCATCATTTTTCCATCACCCTAGATAGCTGTGGACACCTGGTCTTTAAAAGTTATGTATCAAAGCCTATAAGAAATGTGATGGAATATAACTAAAGCAAATACACAAACTGCATTTTGTGCTATAGATCCTACCTAGAGCCAAGGATTAGATCTGATGTCATCCAAGATGGTTTTCCATTTTTATGATTTGGTGAACCTAGAAAAACCTGCATGACAGTAGTAACTTTTCCATCTTTCAGATGCCAACTTGACACTGAAGATGTGTATGTCCTCTTTAAAAAGAGGAGATATGAGAACAAATTCCCAGAGCTTCTGAAATTTATTTTTCACTGTTGTAATGCCTGCACACTGTCTGAAGGTTGTTTTTCTTAATATGAAAAGATGTGATGAAAACTGCATATGAATAAGGCAAAATAAGTAGGCCTGCTGGTAAAGTGACTGGGGGGAGGGGGGAGATTTCCCCAGAACTGTATGCAGAGCTTAAACTTTTATGAAATAACAAGTCAAGTGAAGTTGCTAAAAAAGCGGGGCAATAATACATACAAAATAAACCAAACAGCTGTGGCATTCATCTTTTAAGTTCATACTTACTCCGTTTTCCTTAGAAAGGGCAATCTATATTATTTATGAGTTTCAGTAGTAACTCAGCTGAGAGATGAGCATCCCATAAGCAGGAAATGCACTGAGTCTCTTTTAATTTTGAAGGCACCTGTGGGCCATAATTTTTTTTAAATACAATTGCTACTCAATGGGGACATATTAATGCCATGTCTCTCTGAATCTATAAAGTGCCACACTTCAACAGGTATTTTTTCCATTGTCAGAGATGAAAGAGGAATTTAAAAGGTCATGTGGATGTTATCACCTAGCATAGCATAGGCACAAAATGCTGTTTTCTACTGCTTTTTGTTAAGGATAGGTCACTACATAGATGCCCAACAGGTAGCAGCATCTATCAGTCCTGCCTGATGTCAAAAAAGCTAAACAGAGACAGATATGGTTAGGATTTGGATGAGAGCCCATTGAGCTATCCTCAGGCTAAAGGCTAGACCACCATTTTTCAAACTGTACTCCTGATGGGGTTCCATGAGACACCACTGGCAAAAGGGAAGGAAGGAAGGAAGGAAGGAAGGAAGGAAGGAAGGAAGGAAGGAAGGAAGGAAGGAAGGAGTCAGTCAAACACTGCCAATTTTCTATCACTAGAGCTTTGCCTCTTGATCGGGGTCCTGGGAATTTAATTTTTTTTAACTAACAGGTTCCTGAAAAGTTTGAAAACCCCTGGGCTAGATATCCTGGGCAAAATCAGTTCTGTTGTCAAGAAACTACATGGATGTGCTATGAAGGTCACTGGAGGCAAGCATAATCTCTGCTTTTGTTTAAAAAAAAAATTAAGATTGACACTACAAGCCACCATAACATGTTGCAATTACAATAGAAGCAGGATTTCTATGCTGTCATTTTCAGGTAGTTATTCTTATTAGTTTTATGCACATCTGCACAACAGTGCATGATGACCAGGAACTATATAGTTATACAGTGGAAAAATGGTGGGGGGGGGGGCGGGGTGACACAATCAAGAACGTCTGGTTCTCAAAAAATTTTCTTCTCTACTCCATGGGTGTCTGGGAAGCAGGGGCCAATAATGATGTCAGGACAAAAGTACATAATGGTGGCAACTGTTTGACACCACCACACGTGTTACCATTTTGGCATCATTGTAGTTTACAGCAGACCCCACCATCTGCCCCTGAGATCCAAGGAGAAGCCAGCGAAAAAACATTCTACATGCTTAAAACCACCATATAAAGTTTAATACGATACTTAATTAAAGAGCAAAACGATGTACAAATGCAGAAGTGCTAATTCATGTAACCTGCCATCACTGTAAAAATAAAGTCATAAAATTAATCTGAAGGGAAAAAATGAAATATTGAGGGAGAGATAGCAACAGGAGAACACTGGGATTGGCAACCTGTACCACAGAAATATTATGGAACTGAGAAAAGATTCAATACATTGGCCTCTTTTTCCTCAACCTATAAATCCACCTCCTTTAAGCAGCAGCTGTGCTGCAGGCTCTATTTAATAAACTTTGGAGGGACTTCCCAAAGTCATCAGCTCAGCACACCTCTGTCACGTTTCAAACAGCGAGTTGGCCGAGTCCAGGGACAAATTCTGAGTCACCTGCCTTGGACTGGAAAGTGAAATTAAAGAGGCTCTGTGGCACAATAAAACAAGCGTTTCACCAAGGACAAACAAGATCAAATTCTTCATCTTGAGAAACCTAGAAATGGACTCTTATCCTGAGATAAGAATTGAGCTAAAGGGCTCATAATATTCTTTAATTCAAAATGCTGGTTATTATTTTTAAGCTCTAAACCAGAAGAAGGTAACCTTTTACAGACCGGAAGCTGCATTTAAAAATCATTTGTGCCTGCAAAGGGCATATCCAGCATTGTAGTAATATCATTGGAAGGGCGGGAATTTTTGTTTGGGGAGGATTTGAGGCAAGTTCATGGTGCGCATTGTGGTGATGAATTTCAGTAATGCCATCTGGGGGGCTCTAGGACTCTAGGAGTTGGAAAATCAGTGGGGGGTGGTGAGGGAAATAGTCTCTGGCCTGCAAATCTTGCCACTTCTGTCCTAAATGGATCTACCAACTTTAAGGCAAAATCCAGGTCATTCGGGTTTGTTTCATCTTAAGTTGTTACTCTCAGACCAATCTGGTTTTATTTCGTTGACCACAGCTAACTATTGTTCTATAGTTCGTACAGTACATTGCAATACCTCTTCTAATTTTTCTTAGAATTTTTTAGAATTTTAAGTGTTTTTCCTTTTATTGTAATTAGATGTGAATCTTCTGTTTTATCTGCAGGTCCATGACCAAATAAAAATTGATTTGATTTTGATTTGATTAGGCAAAATTCCTACTTTTTTCCCCCAGCAGCTTGCAACCAGGGAAGAAAAGGTATCTGAATGTCCAGGCATACCTCATTCCTTTCACACCTTTTTAACCTTTCATAGTTATGTTTCCAGTTACAGAACAGTACCTGTCTGGCTTGGAGACCAAGGAAGAGCTACACTTCAGCATTACCTCCTGTGGGGTGGATTTATTCAATTTCCTAGAAAGGAAGACAAAAGGAATGATCAAAGAACAATTGTGCACTTGTTGAGGAGGTCCGATTCTGGGGATCAAACAATTCTGCTCCTGAACCTGAAAAATTCACACTTCTCATTCAGGTGCCCCTGTGAAGCCACAGAATTTCAAGTTTTTCTCTCCAGGTTACATCAGTAGCTTACTGACCAAAACCCAGTAGTGTGCCTCCTGTCTGAATTCAGGCAGGAAAAAATGCAAGATTTTCAAAGGCTCTTTGTACACTTGAAATGGTAAACCAACAAGCAAACAAAAATAACCAATTTGCTCCACCACCACCCTGAAACAATGACCCCCACCCATTTCTGTAATGCCCTTGTGCCAATGCCATTCTTTCTGCAATCCCTGACCACCCATAATTTTTGTTTAATAATAATGTCACCGCTTGCTAACAAAAAAATTCCCCAGCTCTGCTTTAAGGCACGGCAAAGGCAAGTATCAGGTTAGTTGAACCTTTTTTTACTAAAAGTACAAGATCCAGAAGTCAGATGCAAAAGATATACACATTTTGGAAATGCTCCAATTCCTAGAATTGAGCAGTATAAACAAGTATTTCTTAAAACTCCCCACTTCTTGTGTTTTCTTTCTTTCATCCTTTTCAACAGCCTGACGTAGATGGGGAGATATTTTGTGGTCAGAACGATTAAACAATTAGAAGTTTATGATCCATTTCAAATTACTCAGAGATCTCCTTGTAAGTGCTAGAGCTAGGCAGCACTTCTGATTTCAAAAAGGAGTCTTTTCTCAGGAGGGGACAGCTGCCCCCCACAATTGCATACAACCCTGGGAAAGAGTGGGGTTGTTCCATTCGTGCCCCAGGGCACTCTGCATCAAATCTGAAGCAATGCTCATTCCCATTAAATGCCATTCTGCCTTCTCCCCACCTTTCCATTTTAAGCAAGTGTCTCTAAGTCTTGATTCAGTGATTCCACCCCTCACCTCGAAGATTTGCAAAGCTGCCTCTTCCCCAGTCTATACTGTCCAGATACACCAGAGCAGTGTTTCTCAACCTTGGCAACTTTCAGATGTGTGGACTTCAACCCAGACTGGCTGGCTGGAGAATTCTGGGAGCTGAAGTCCACACATCTTAAAGTTGCCAAGGTTGAGAAACACTGCACTAGAGTGTATGTCCCATAACACTCTCTCTTGGGAACTGCAAGGGAGGCCATCTTCAGTTTTGAAGTAAAGCTGGGGAACACAAGCATGCGGTGCATTTGCAAGGGGCTGGGAGTGAAAAGAGGACAACGTCTTCAGTTCCTGCACTCAGGAAATGATGAGTGGCCTGGACTGGTGATGGGTCAAGAAGAAAGGATGAATCTACCCTAAAAGGAATAAAATGGAAGACCCTTAGGATTAGAATCTAAAATTGCCCAGGGTACAACAGGGAGCTGGAGAATACCCTGGAGTTCCCTCTGCAAATTTGGAGAACAGCTTCTGAATGTGGAACAGGTAAACTGATAGCAGATGGTGTTTCTCAGCCAACTTTTGTGACTGGCTTCCTCTGATGTAACAAGGATTCATAAACTCAGAAAGGCCCCAAAGACAGGGCCGCAATGGGGGGGGGCAAACAGGGCATGTGCCCTGGGTGCCATGTTGGGGGGCGCCAAAATGAGTGCTGGGGGGTGCCAAAATGGGCGTGGAATCCATATTTGCCCTGGGTGACACAGACCATAGTTTCAGGCCTGCCCAAAGAGGTGAGTGAGGGAGAGGGGGACATGATGGGATCCTGACATGTTCTCAACGTCCAGTCATGTCTGGCTGGGGAATTCTGGGAGCTGAAGTCCACACATCTTAAAGTTGCCAAGGTTGAAAAACACTGCACTAGAGTGTATGTCCCATAATACACTCCCTTGGGAACAACAAGTGTCCATACCAGAGTAGCTTTTCCTAACCAATTAAACTGAATCCCATTCAGTTTAATGGGTTTTGGAAACAAGCCCCTTTAGCTGGGGGCCTATAGCAAAACCACACTTCTCATGTAGTTTGGCCTTCTATAGTCAGTTCTGCGGACTGAAAGATTTTCTTCCCTGCTGTTGCACTGGGAGATTCAGCTAGGATAAAGCAGGAAAGAAAAGACAACAGTACTTTCCCAGTTCCTCCCCATAGAGCAGAGTCCCAACCTGAATTGCACCTTCCACATGTAGACATTGGTTGAGTTCACACAACACACTAAACCCTAAATCTAGGTTAACAATGCCTTGTTTCAACCTCATTTTAACAAACTCATTGAAGGGAGGGAGTGTCTGTCCTTCATACCTGTCTGTTAAATATGAAAGGACACCATCACAGCAATTTGCTTCATTTGTATAATGACACTACCCAAAGGGCACCTTTTGCATCTACTGACATCATCTATACAGGGATGTTTATTACACAAGTGATGTCAATTGCCACAGAAATACTATCCATTGCAAATCGATATCTCACAGTGACAGGCTCTGCGCAAATAAACCATGGCTTAGCATGATGGTCTGATTGATATAACATGCTTAGACAATGGTTGCTTTCCTACAATGAACAGAACCACACATTACTCAACTCTGCTGTCTCAAGTCTACCCAGCATGGTAGTGCAAAACACCCCTATCCTAACTGTTTGTTGCACTATTGACAGATTTGTGCAAACAGCTGGAATATGCCAATACCTGTCTTTCTGCTTTTCATCAGGACTTTTGCAGACATTCACAGAGTTGGAAAATGTCCCTTCAGCTTTCCAGCCAGGGACAGCAATGTCTTTGTCTCTGTCTTTTTTCCCTTTCTGGGTCCCTGAGGACTCTGAAAGAAAAACGGGGGATTCATGTAGAATTGTAGCCAACTGAACAAGGTAAGGCAGTAAACTAAGCCTTTTTCAGCCTTTTGACCCTGGAGGAACTCTTGAAATATTTTCCAGGCGTCGGGGAACCTCCACACATTCAGGCTCAAATATAGGTCAGAAGTTTCAAAATTATTATATTCGTTTCATGGGTAGGCCTGTAGATATGCATGAACAGCGTTCTTAAACTGAAAATAAAGAATGAAGCTTACCTCTGTAATGCGAAGTTGCCCGGATTTGAAATAATTTTTTAAATAAATCATTATCTCCCAGGGAACCCCTAGTGACCTCTTGTGGAACGCTAGAGTGCCACAGAACCCTGGTTGAGAAATCCTGGTGTAAAGATACCACTCGGTCACTGTGAAAAATGACATATTCACTCAGCCCTTGGTATTCTTGCTTTTGATAGATTTGTGAGCATCAAAAGCTTTAAAGCAAATTTCTTGTCCTTGAGAAAAGAGATTGCAATAGGAAGGAGAAGAAATTTAGATCCTTAATGCTAATGCCCCCCTGCCAAGTTATATAATTAAACATTGTTCTCTCCCTTTGTCAAGGAAAAAAGGGAATTAAGGGCAGATGTCACTTATTTCTAAATCCCTTCTTTTATACAACTATTGCATCTATTCCTAATTTGTATCATTTTTGTCCTACACATTAATTGTTAAAAGTAATAACCCCAGGGCAGGCAGGGAAGCAATTCATTGAAAAACAAGTTACGATAAGTAAGATTAAATTTTAAAAGTAAGTTACACTTTTTTTTAAATGACTGTAGATAATCTTTAAAAATAGGTTACAGACAGTTTAAAAACTCCATGATACAGGACCACCAAGGCAAACCAGAGGAAATGGGGCAGATTAAAACAACTGCCCAGGACAACCAAGCTGGAAAGGGATTCTGTAACCAGGGTGCCAGTCCATCAACTCCTTCGCACCTAAGAATTCCTCAGATCTGCAAAGGCCAGTTGGCACTGCTGATCACCCATCACAGGATTCTTACCCAACAGCCTCTTCCAGTTTTTGATAAGGAGTTTCGCCAGATCCACCACTTCCTTATCTGAGCAATGCTTACGCACTGTGTTGACAGCCACGCCAATTTTTGTGGTCTGAAACAAAGTGAAGAGGGATTTGCACTACTGGAACAAATGCTTTGTGGGGAGAAGGATCTCAGTATCCCCATTTTCAGATAAAAATAAGGGATGTCAGAAAGGATGAGGAGAGACCTTTCTCTGGGCAGGACACTGTGTATCTTTAATTCCTCCCCACCAGCACCACCACTGAAAATGATGGGAAATCAAGCACCCAATTTCTTTGTTTGCTAGTTTGATCCATTCATAAGCCCTCTCAATCACCAACAGGTGACAAACAATACATTAAAAAGATCCACATGTGCCTGTGGGGGAAATGGGTTGTCAAAATCTGCACAGTTGGGTGGGACCGTTACGAAAAGGGAAGGGGCTTCATTTGCAATGCCGCTCTCAACTTCTTGCAGATTCTGGTGCTCCCTTGCAAGTAGCCCTGACTGAAACCAAGCAAAAGAAAACAATAAACCGGTTAACAAAACCAGTATTAAACCACATTGGGCAGGGGGTGGAGAACACCTTAAATATCAAGGGCCAGCCTAGTTTTTAAAACTTTGGGAGTGGTTTGCTGCCGAATTTGGGAGATCTGATCTTCAAGGGTAGAATGGGCATAAAATGAGTGTTAAAATGCTCTTTGGGTTTCCTAGCCATGCATCAGACTAGAACTGAGGGGTGGTTCAGCCTCCGTCTCAGGGTTGTTGAGAAGACAAAGCAGAGACTAGGAATGAAGAAATCTGTCTGAGCTGCCTCTGCAGTTCCTGGAGCAGTGCTTCTCAACCTTGGGAACTTTAATATTTGTGGACTTCAACTTTCAGAATTCTCCAGCCAGCACAGCTGGCTGGAGAATTCTGGGAGTTGAAGTCCACAGATATTAAAGTTCCCAAGGTTGAGAAACTGTCCTGGAGTAAAGCTGAAATTAAGTGAATACAGGCCAATGAGAGCCCTTTATAAGAGATGCCCATCTTCCATGCTGGTTCTGCTCCCAGTAATTTGCGCTCTCCTTACACTGACCATATTTTCTTGGGAAAAAATAACAGACCAACCTGAACAAGGGGCAAATCTGAAAGAGGTTCATAAGGATTAAAAAAAATGTTTATGTTTATAACCATTCTATAGAATGGAAGAGAAAGAATGGAATGAGGGTAATTGGTGCCTGTGGCGAGGCATCCTAAGGGGATGATTCAGACGCAGGGCTTTCATTTGATCATTTTACCTTTTTATGGTTGTTTTATAGTTACCGGTTGTGAGCCGCCCAGAGTTGTTTAAGATGGGTGGCCATATAAATCTTTTCAATAAACAAACAAACAAACACACTTGGCTTTACGAAGGGAAATTCAAGAGAAAAAGCAAGAGAATTAATAATTAAATTAAATAAATCTAAAGGACGGCTTTCTGAAATAAAGGACTGTCTTTGATAATAAAGGATGTACTGTATGATCACAGTAACGATCTTGCATGACACTCCGGGCCCTTTTAATTGGCCCTCCAGTGCCTGACATCTCCTGTTAATGGCTGCGACTCTGAACTTCACAACCACTTATACCCGAAACCCCTCCGGTGCTGAGCCAAGCCTGAATGCAACTGCAATCTGATCCAAAGAGGTCCCTGTAGCCACCCTGGGAATCCTCCAGGAGATGATGTGATGGCCAAACAGCAGCTGACAATCACAACGTTTGACCTCCCCATTCCTTACTATTTCATCATGCCTCATTATTCCCAGCAATTAGCCCTGGTCCTGAATAGAAAGGATCTTCATTTGCATTGCACTGGTATGTGAATTGATTCCTCAGCTTTTCCTTGTTCTGAAACAATACACTTACAGGTAGTCCTCACTTAGCGACTGCTCGTTCAGTGACCATTTGAAGTTACGAGAACTCAGAACAAGTGGGACTTATGACTGTTCCTCAGAGTTATGGCCACTGCAGTGCCCCCGCGGTCATACGATAGTGATTTGGGCCCTTGGCAACCGGCCCGCACTTACAACACTTGCAGCATCCCGTGGTCATGTGATCACCATTTGTGACCTTCGCTGCCAGCTTCCAACAAGCAAAGTCAATGGGGAAGCCAGCAGGAAGTCGCAAGTCACGGGCATGTGACATTGTGTTTAACGACCATGCAGGATTCTCTTAATGATGGCAACAGGAAGTGCCTAAACTGCTGTCACTAAGCAGCACAGTTAACGTGACATCGCGCTTTACAACTGCATCACTTAGCAACAGAGTTGCTGGTTCCAATTACCGTTGTTAGGCGAGGACTACCGGCATTTAGACCTGTAACACTGGAATGCTTGGAGTTAAAGGGCTTGTTAAATGGGTTCAAATCTACATTTCTCAGGAGAACAGAACAGTACAGCCTTACCTGCAACAGCTCAATGGTCATTGTGCAGCTATTCAATTTCTTCAGCAGGTCAAGAGCTCCTTCCTGAGAGAGGGGAGTGGGTGGAAAGAGCACAGAAGGCATCATATAAACTTAATTTTCTGTCTTTTTCATCCTGGGCAAGTCCTTTTAAATGTCCCAAGAGAGCAGAAAGTTCCAGCCTCTGAAGCAAGGAGAGGTTGCAAATGCTCTCGCAAAATGCCATCTCGAGTGCCACCAGACCCAAAGCATTCACTTATGGAAGGGAAATTGCTGCAGTTGCCCCCTACCATCTTCTCTGTCTCTACCCTCTCCCCAGATACTTTCTACTACCCCAGCTTATCTTGATCTTTCAGCCCTCTGCCTCCTTCATAACTCTTTCATTTTCTAAGTATTTTCTAAGCATTTCTGTTTGGCTTCTGTAAGGCTCAGATGCTTTGTTGCAAATAAAATATGAGGCAGGAGGCTCAGGCCTGGCATCGGAACATGCCAACTTCTCAATCATATGTTTCTCTGCATTAAAACAATTAAAACACAACAGCTAGTTGGGGCATTGGCTGAGACAGACAGCAAGGGAGGCGTCTGAAGACATATTGATAGGGTGATCTTCAGGCAACAGATATTCCCAACTGGATTTGTCAGCCATAGACACTGGGAGTCAAAAGAAGCTGATTTTTTTTTTCTGCCTCTAATTTCTGACATTCACGAGAACAGATCCATGAAATAGACAATCTGGAAAATCATTTGAAGGGAAGACACGGATCTTTACCAGTCTGCTTTTGCAAGGCTCAGAGATGGTTTCCATGCTGTGGAAAGTAGAAGTGCCTGTCAAGTAACTTCTACCATTATGTTCAGCAGCCAACCCATGACTTGTAGTTGGCACAGCCCTCCTCAGAAAGCACTCCCCTTTTCAGTTTTCCCTCTCCCTCCTTCTCTCTGAGATGACATCAAAGGTTTACTTGTTTGAGATGATGCCAAAGATATCATAACCTAGTCTTTTTCACTTGGGGTTCTCCTAATCTGCCAGCACTTCCTTGAACTCCTAGTCACACTAGGATCTGATTCCTAATACAAAAGGAAGGTGTAAGGTACAATGGCGATTCCTCCAATTTTGATCTCTTCCACAGGCTTTTAACATCTTCTACCCTGGAAGGCATTTCAGTAATTAGTACCACTTCCAATTTCTGGGAAGGATAGAGGGAAAGTCAGTAGTGCAGCCTTTCTCAACCGTTTGACCCTGGAGGAACCCTTGAAATATTTTCCAGGCCTCAGGGAACTCCTCCAATTCAGGCTCAAATATAGGCCAGAAGTTACAAAATTATTATATTCGTTTCATGGGTAGGCCTGTATATACGTATCAACAGCGTTCTTAAACTAAAAAGAAAATGAAACTTACCTCTTTAATGTGAAGTTGCCCAAATTTGAAATATTTGTTTAAATAAATCATGATCTCCCAGAGAAGCCCTAGTGGCAAATCACGTAACCCTAGGGTTCCACAGAACACTGGTTGAGAAACCTGGTATAGTGGTTAAAGGCACCAGGCTAGAAACCGGGAGACTGGGAGTTCTAGTCCTGCTTTAGGCACAAAGCCAGCTGGATAACCTCAGGCCAGTCACTCTCTCTCAGCCCTAGGAAGGAGGCAATGGCAAACCACTTCTGAAAATCTTGCCAAGAAAACTTCAGGGACTTGTCTGGGTGATCACCAGGAGACAAGATTGACTCAAAGGCACACACACACATCAAAAAAGAGGGAGAAAATTTATGCAAAAATTTATTTCATTTCTTTTTTTCATTTTTTAGGTTGACAGCCTGCTTTTCCTCCAAGAGTCCAGGGTGGTATGCATAGCTCTTCATCCCCCAGTTTTCCCTCCAGAATAACCCTTTGTGTTAGGTGGAAGTGGGAAAAAGCAACAGTCTTCCACTGTTAGCCCATCGAGGGAGGCCGGTTCTAAAATCAGAACCAGCAGGCATCCTAGGAATCTTCTTAATCGTTGCTGAGTAGAATAACTGAATCTTGAAAGTCTGCCTGGGTTTCTCTCGGCCCCCTCTTATATGAAACAGAATCAAGATGAGGTTAGTTTGAGTTCCTTTCTCACCCCCTCCACTTTCTTGGGACTCAGCAGTCTTTTCATCGCTGCTTCCCAAGATGAGATCTACATTCTTTCATGCCCATGGAGCTGCCAAAGATGAAAGCAGGATTCAACCTAGATTTTGGCACCTAATCCAACACTTGACCACTACCCTGCACTGGCTGGCTTCTTCTCAGCACTGCTCTCTCCTTTTGCCACCCAGGTGCAAAGGCAAGCAAGCAAACAAATGCTGGCATTTTCTTGTCTTCCTCTTTGGTGATTCTCCCCTGCAGAGCTGAACATCAGCAAGCAAGAAACTCAGCAGGTAGCAAGGGCAGAGGCAGAGATCCGGACTTCAGCTCAATAGTGCCCCTAATGGTGGCTGTAGAAAACTCTTCTTCCATAGCTCATATTGGCCCCAGAATGGATTTGTTCAAGACTCCATCCATTACCAAAACACCGTGAGTAAAAGAGGTGATAAAATGCTTCCATAAAGCACCATATACATCATGATATCTCAGCCCAGCTAGTAACATCTGTCTCAGCAATACCACCCCCTATCTGAATGCCTAAAAAAGGCCAAAGATAAATCCAATATAGAAAAACTCAGCTTTGCCATCTGTCTTTTGCACATTCAATTCCCTGCAATTGCCAATCTTCTACTCATTCTGAAAGCCAGGGAAGAGCAGAAATGAGGGGGGGGGCGGGGGGGGAAGACTCAGAAATAAAAAACATATGCTTGCTTTTATTGTTGTCTTCATGCTGGGCTATGTGAACATCAGAAAAGGAAGGGACATTACACTGGGCCATTTCAACCATGTTTGTCTATTCTAGAAATAGGCAAAGCTTCCTCAGCTAAAGGCCACTCACTATTACTTATTGATGCATACCTCCATATGCCACCTATTCCACAGATAATAGGTAGCTTACAATAAAACCGTTAAAGCATCAAGTCACAAAATATTGAATACCTCATATACTTGCTAACTCTATCTCCCTGGTGGTGGAGTCAGCAAATGTTAGACACCAGGAAATTCCAAGGCTATAGACTAGCTTGGGAAGCCAAAAAATAGCCTGGAAGAAGGCAATGGCACATTATTTCCATATTATTGCCAAGAAAAAAATATATGCATGTGTCCATTAAGTCCATAAAGAGTCAAGCTTGACTCCAGGAGATTTTACTTTTTTTAAAAAAAAAAGCAAAATGGAATGAATAACATTGACAATACTGCAAGCTCCCTCAAGGTCAACTGACTGTTGCTTAACACTAGAGAAAGTTAAAGACCTGCCCACCCAGGCTGGCCTCCCCCAAATCAGGAAAACCTCCTTTTTAATTCTGCTCCAGCACAGGACTTCCATGGTGGGAAGAACACTACCAGGTTTCCATCTAGAGAGCTGAAGGAGATCTAGGAAAATAAGATTTACAGGGAACAGTTGTTTGTAGTCCACCCACGGTAGAACAAAGTTTGCAAGGGGAGTCAAACATTAACCTCAAGGTACAATCTTGCTGTAGACTGCTCGGCGCTTCCCATGCTTACATGTCTGGGATTTAAAGGGCTAAAGCCTCCAATTCTAGCAAAATGTGCTGCTTCTGCTGACATGAAAGGGCAAAATATCTCTTTCAGTTTCGATCTGCTTCTGGAATAAATATGATAAACCAACAGGAGATAAAGATGACAGCAAAGCAAACATAATTCCCATTTTTGAAACGTGTCCCCATTTAAGTCACTAGCCTTTTTACCCCCCTTTAAGGCAGGGGCCCTTATCAAGGCCACCATTGCTGGTGGAAGCCCCTTTGTAGGGACGACAAGACCTTACAAGTGGACAAGGAGGTCTTCTTCTGCTCCTCAAGTGCCAGAGTCTCAGTTAGTTTCTACTTTCTGCTTGCTTCCAGATTCAAGACATGTCTTTTTAACCAAACCTCTGAGAATGCTCAGTGTTGAGCGTTTCAAGTTTAATGTTAGATGTCTTCCCAGTTTAATGTATTATACAGATTATATGTATATATCAGCCCAACTCACCTCACAGGGTTGTTGTTGTGGGGAAAATAGGAGGAGGAGGGAGTATTAAGTATGTTCGCTGCCTTGAGTTATTTATAAAAATAATAAGGTAAAGGTAAAGGTTTCCCTCGACGTAAAGTCCAGTCGTGTCCGACTCTAGGGGGCGGTGCTCATCTCCGTTTCTAAGCCTTGGAGCCGGCGTTGTCATAGACACTTCCGGGTCATGTGGCCAGCATGACGACTCGGAACGCCGTTACCTTCCCGCCAAAGCGGTACCTATTGATCTACTCACATTTGCAAGTTTTCGAACTGCTAGGTGAGCAGGAGCTGGGACGAGCAACGGGAGCTCACCCCGCCGCGCGGTTTCGAACCGCCGACCTTCCGATCGACAGCTCAGCGGTTTAACCCGGGATAAAAATTAATTAAATAAGTAAATATAGTTCTGAATTTCTGCACATCACCCTGGTTGTTCTGCTACGTCTGGAGTAGGTTCCAGAGGCCAAGAAATGGGGGGGGGGGCTGGCCACCAAGTGAGAGGGACCACATCACACATACAGATGAGAGCTGATGTTCTGGGGAGGAATTGGGATTTGCTTTTTAAATGTAATTTGTCTATTTTAGGGATTATATTTTTTCATATGAAATGGAAGAAACTGTCTTGGGTTTCCAACGATTATGACTAGTGGGAGTTCTGAGGGCCATGTACAGCCCTTAGGCTACAATTGGCTTACTCCTAGGTTAGGCAATAACAACAACAACATCGGTATCAGCAACAAAGGAACCACACCCCCTGTGAATAGAGGTTGGCCAGTTGTAGAAGAGGATAAGGTTCACCACCTTTTCACGTTACACAGAGGGAATTTCACATAGCCTTTATCCAGCAAGTGCCACTGCTGAAATTCACAACTCTTAAATGCACAGTTACTCTGTCCTGCCTGGTTTTTTGTTTTTTTTTTTGCATTTGGCCACCTAACATTCTAGCAATCAGATTTCTAGAAGGCAAAAAGACCCTCAATTCACAGTTAAGGAGCTGCAGTAGCAAAACAGGGAGGAACCAACTAAACCCAGGAGAAAAGGTGTCCCAGCTATTCCACCCGCTTTGTAGTGGTGCCTTCCAGAAAGGTAGCAGTGAACATGCCACAGCATTCAGCTCTGTGTGCTGATCAAGCCAGAGTAGCAAAGGTCCAATTAAAAAGCTAACAACTCTAAAGAGTAACAGGCACCAATGAGTTTTAATCATTTGCAAGGGGGGAGTGATAGGAGTAGGTACAATGATGTCCATGGTTATAGAAAAAAAAAAAAATCAAGGCCACAGCCCAACAGACTGATCCAAGCTCCACCCATTCTGTTGAGCGGACCTTCCATTGCACCGTCATCACCACCATCCTGACTTTTTTGACAACGCCCTGCAGTTCTATTAGTGTAGAACAACATTGCTCAAAGGGATTAAATAGAAACAAAACTCTATGAAATATTGCAGGGCATGATGGGAGAATACTAGCCAAGTTGGACACTGCCAGTGGAAAAGTCTACATGTAGCCAACATCTGGCAAGCAAAATCTGGTGAAGCTCAAGCATGTACTATTGGAAGAAAAGCAGGTCTGCCTCCTGCCTACTAGCTCAAATCAAAATAGATTCTGTAGCTTAATTATAAACCTCTAACATTTTGTGCCCATCTCAACCCCAAAGAGTCTTTAGTTGAGTCTAGAGTGCAATAAACAAATAATCTAGGTTAATGTTATAATTGCTAGTAGAGATCTACTCTAGAAGAGGAAGGCCTCCTTCTGCTTCACAAGGCTTCCATTTGCCTGGCGTCTTCCAAAGTTTCAGGCGGGGTTATGCCACGGTGGGATTTAAAAAGAGGGGGGTGGGCCAGATAGCACACAGGCCGACTCCCCCCCTCCTTTTCTACATCTGGTGTTTCTACTTCTCCCAGACCCCCTGCCCTGCCTCAGGACCCCTGCCTAAAGATCAAATTTAAGATCTCCAGCCTTTGCCAAGCACCTGTTCCTCAAAGCCTTCTCTTCCGGGATCAGGAGGGTCTCGGTCCGAGGGGCAACTGCAACTCAGATATGATTTCTGCATGGGTACATGCGGGGGAGTGAGGGAAGAAGCCGCTAAACTCAGAAAAAGCTGGAACTGAAAGTAAGTAGAGGAGGTCATGGCGTGATGGGGACTGACTTAGCCAAGGTTACATGAAGGCAGCCCCCCTCCCCCTCCCCGGTGCGTTTTCCAAGACGCACGCCTCCCTGCCTTCCGAACGATTTGCGAAACGCTCGCCCCTCCGAAGGGGGCCTGAAAGTAGGAAGCGCTTGAAACCAACAACGGTCGTTCACACCAACTCCGACGCCTGCAAAAGCCCGCCGCTTTAAGTGCAAGCAGTTGGGTAGCTAGCCCGAGAAAGAGAGCGAGACAAGCGGCGGCGCAGCCTTAGCGACAAAGCCAACCCAGAAACACCACGTAGGACGAGTTTTCGCTTACCGTGTTCTTCCTGGACACCATCTTTTCCAACTTTTTGGCCATCCGGATTAGCTCCTCCGCTTGCCCCATGGCTCCAGCCGTCTAAACCGAGTCCGCGCGCTCTCCCCTCCGCTCGGGTCCAGAAATACGCGGTTTTATATGTATTGATCAAAGCCCAGCTCAGGGATGACCCGCCGTTGGGTCTGTTTGCATGACACGTCTAGGGTTCAGGCTTCGCTTTGTTTATTCGGGGAGGAAAGGGAAAGTGCTTGTGGTATTAAAAGAAAAAGGAAAAGTTTTCGCGCTAACTACAAGTTTGACGGGGGGCGGGGGGAGAAAGTAGGAGAAAAGGGGGAGCGGCAGCTCGAGGGCTTATAAACGACTGCCATGCAATCGAAATAGCACCCAGGGACGAGCTAAATATAGGAGTCAAGGATCAAGTGGTGGAAAAATCGCAGGCAGGATGAGAAGGGCGGTGATTGAGACCACGTGCAAGGGGATGTTCTGGGCTCCGCAGGGTGGGGTTAAAGCAGGGAGACCTTTCTGAGCAGCTCCGACGACCAGCCTCAGGATTTGGAAGGTGGGGAGAAATGTCTTAAGACGCTATTGACCCCCTAAAGCAGTGTTTCTCAACGTTGGCGGGTTTAAGATGGGTGGACTTCGACTCCCATCGAAGCTGGCTGGGGAATTCTAGGAGTTTGAAGTCCACCCATCTTAAACACCCCGAGATTGAGAAACACTGGCCTAAAGGGTAGGACATCAGGGTGACCTTCGAGCTCCCATTCCATGGAGCATCACACTCCACCCTCCCAACAGGAGCTTCCCTTGCCCCATTCTGGAGCAAGCTGCAGCCCGCTGTAGATCCCCAGGATTCAGGATCTTTCAAGGGAGCAAGAACTGTGGCTTGTGAGGTGTTGTTTTTCAGGTGTAGGTGTTAGGCAAAAGTTGTTGTACAACCTTGGAAGGGAAATTGGCACCCGACTGGTAGCAATGGGTTGCTGAGACATGTCTTGTCAACATTTGAATTAGATGGGGGAGTGAGAAAAAGGAAGGACAAGTAGTTTCAAGCAATATTGGCCAAAGTTTGGAGTCATTCTGTTTAGAACCTAGTTTGACAGGCCCCCTTTCCTCTTAAATGATTAAAGTTGAAGGCACATGCTTTCATCAACCGTGCTGCATGTGACTATAGTTTTGTTAATTAGTTCAGCACAAAAAATACTTTTTTGAAAGGGGGGTCATCAAAGTATCCTTGAGTCCTGGTGACTGTAGGGACAAGTCCTATCTTGACCTACTTTGGGCAACAGCCTGTAGCTCTTTTGAGGACGCTCTTCGATCCCGTCTGTCCATCTTACCTGCGTTCTTCCTCTTCCTTGCCAAGTATAATCATTTTTTAGTCTATTATCCATTTGCATGACCCCAAGTTTATGAATTTTGGTTCATCACTTCAAGAGCCAGTCGATCCACGGTATTCGAGGATATCTCTTCATCCTCCTTGCTGCTCAGCTTTTATAGCCATACGTTACCACTGGAAAGGCTCCCATTGAAATTGTTCTGATCTTCTCATTGAAGTGCCCTTACTCTTCAGGATCTTGGCTAAGCTTGTTTCCCTTCCTCCTGAGAATTAATCTCCTTCTAACTTCTCCAGCACAGTTCCCTTTATCTGTTCTTCAATCTTCACCAAAACATTAGAAACAAGGAGAAACAATTCCCACCTCACACCACAAACTTTTGGACTCATTCTTCCAGTGATACCATCACTTCACAGGAAATGCCCCTGTGGTGCTCAGAGGCTTTGTTTTAAGGGGAAAAAATGGGGGCTCTTGCATTATTTATTTATTTAATTTTTATCCCTTTATTATTTTTATAAATAACTCCATATTGGAGGATCACTTACTTCAGAAGTTACCCACTCTGACAATGGCTCTATAGAGAAATGCACAAATTCTCAACCAACATGGTTCCCGGTTGGGAATTGTGAAAGGTACACTCAAACCCATTAAGATGGTGCCAGAGGGGAAAGTATATTCCCCAAGGACTCAGGCCATCCCCACTCTTGCCAAAAGCAAGGAAATTCCTACACAATACAAATGCACACTGAATTTTCCAAACCCTTTTACCCAAGTGAGATCAATTTGTCAAGAGTAATGTTGTCTTTTCCTGTTTGCAAAGCCTTCAGTTTCTTAAGAGTTTTAAAACGGACGAAGAAATTCCTCTCTGGTTACTTTGAAACACAGATGAGTTCAGAAATCTTTTTTCATTAAAAAAACCCCCCAGTAATTTTAGGATCCTACAGAAGTCACTTTCTAGCTGATTCTGTGAATGAATGCATGACTTGTATTTTCAGCAGAGGCTACCACCCCTTTATCAGAGAAGAGATTGGCCAGACCCACAACTACTGTATCATCTTCAACCAGAGTGTTCAGTTTCTTCACTCCACATCTAGCAGTCATGGCTCTTTTATCTTCTCCACACCCTTCCCCGGTTATCTTTCACCCTTCAAGGACAACACACCATTAACATCAACAGAACCTCCCAAAGCATCAGACCTGTAAGATAAAACAAAGTCTTTTGAGCAGAACGGGGAATGCAAACCTAATAAATAATGCTACCCTTTTTTTTCCATGAAGTTTATGGATCATGTGAAAAACTGCAACATGATGAAAATGTTACCAAGTCACGTTAATGTAACTGAGTCATGTTTTGTATGCTTTAAAAAACAAAAATTATAGTGCTGAGTTATTTTACCCAGTGTATTGCTAGGTGTGGATGGAACCCTTGAGAGCTGTGGCCAAAATGGTACCCTCAGGGCTGGATTGCTAGAAAAAAGCCTCACCCCCACACACAAACACACAATTCAGCAAATTGGACAACAGTCCTTTATTTCTGGATTTCCTAAACAGCCAATTTTGTCTGGAAATCCTGATTTGTTCTCTCTCCAAAGGAAGCCAAGCTACAAAACGCCACTGCAAGAAAGGCCTGTGTCTTTGCATTTATCTCCGAGACAATAAAAACTGTTTTCCTCTGAAAAAGAAAATATACAACCACTGTACCTGATGCCAAGCTAGATGCCCCAAGAGATTGCACCTTCCCATGATTCTGGTCTCTGTAGCTCCTGAGCCACTGAAAATTCAGAACATTCCCTCTAGTTCTATATCCTGTGAGGGAGACCGTCTGGTTGGTTCACCCAACACCCTTTATTGGGTTAAATACCAACCTTGCAGGTCCTTGCAGGCCCAAGTTGCTAAGCCTTAGTCTTACCTAGGGATGTGCTTGCTTCAGATCCAAGGGCAAAAAGATGCTGCTGGTGGGGTGGGGTGGGGTGGGGTGGGGGGTGGGAGATGTCAGGACCTTCTTAATTCAAACATGACCATTCCTGAGATGACATGTTGATCATGTGAGCCATGCAAGATGCACCTTTAAGGAGGTACCTATCTTAAAACACCTTTTCAACTACAAATGTGCTGCATGGGAGGGGCAGGGAGCAGAGTGTGACTTTGAACAATAAACCAATGGGGTTAGATTTGTGCTGTCTGTGTGTGAATCTGGAAAGGGACTTAATTTAGTAACAGAAGGGACTTAATTTAGTAAAGGAAGTGTGTGAACACAGGTTCTGAGGTCCTTCAACTGGAGACCGCCAGAAGATGTCTTGGGGTTCCACCTCTGAAATTTCATAAGCGTATTAGCTGGAGGCATGAAACTGACTGAATGTACAAAGGTCTGTAATAAGCAGGAACACCGATCCCAAGACTGTGAGAACCAATGCTGCTTGTAGAAGTTACAGACTCCAAACATGGATGAATACCTAGTTCCATCATATGCAACAACACGGCTATCTTTGACAGTATATTCAAATCACAAATATAATCACAATACATGCAGGTACAGCCATCATGCCTATAAGCAGAAGTCTTCTGCACCCAGAATTAATCCATAATATCTTTGGAAAAAAGCCACTTACAGAATCCCAGAGATACGATTAGGAGGTGAGTTCACTTCTCACTCATGATGTTTAGGAAGAAATGGCATACCAAAAAAGAGAAAGTTGCCTGTTATTTAAAAATCTTGCCCATAGCTACCATTTCCTTCTTACATTCTCATTCCTCTTTCCTTAAGAGGACTAGTCATCAATATTTTAAAGAAACTAAAACCTTAGGTAAACAAACTGAAAGCCCAAAGCCAGGTTTTGTTACATATACACCTGTACACAGACACACCTCTGCCTTTCAGCATTAAAATATTTCTTCATAATTCTTTCTACCTATTATTACTATCCAGAAATGCACTTCTCTAGGTTTTCATTTTTTGCTCGAAAATATACCTGAACTGCCAGACTTTTCCATATAGTGATTAATTCTGCCTGAACAAGAAAAATGTCAGTTCCTCTTATTCACAGGTCCTGAAGAAAATGGGGATTAAGTGGCACTGTTCTTAAGACATACCTTTCATCACCCCGTTTAACAATGTTCCTGTTTATTGTTGTCCAGGGAGAATGAAGGAACTCCAGTTATTGCCATTACTAAAAAAAATAACATCTCACCACGTTTGCTGAGATCATTTTATACCATGGGTTCAGCTTCTTTCTGTTTTAAAATCACCAAGCATTTGCTGGGTGTCATACTCAAGTGTTTTTCTGTCTTTTTAATTTTGCAAATTTCAAATAAACCTACAGACTGGCTCATTTTGCAAAAGACTTGACATTGAAAGGTTCACACAGTGATGAGTGAAAAGGAACTATATGTAGGGTGAAATTCTGCTCTTTAAAACTGGTCAAACCAGATTGGAAAAGTCTGAGGGACAAAGAGATTTAACCTTTAAAGCAGTGTTTCTCAACCTTGGCAACTTTAAGATGTGTGGACTTCAACTCCCAGAAGTCCCCAGCCAGCCAGGGACAGGCCCTAGAAATTCTTCATGACCAGGCAGGCAGTTTGCAAGATGGCATACTGTATATTCCAACAAGTTTGGTTAACATCTAAAGCTTTGGGACAGTTGAAGATGTTCAAAAATAGCATTTGAAGTGGCATACATACATCTGTTTGTGGTTATTAGCATCCTTTTTTTAAAAAAAAACCAGACTTTAAAAAAAAGTTCAAGTCTTATTCTAGTGATGGCACTGGAGAAGTATGTTTGGGTTATGCATGCTAGATGGTTATCTTTTCACAGCTGGATTTCCTTTGTTGGATTTTTCACTTAACCAAAACTCTCACCCCATCCCCTTGATCTCAGGGAGAGTAAGGAAAAAGTTGAAGTTACATTCTACAGACTGAGCCTATTGCATGAAAAAGACTCAATTCAAATGAAGTGGGATGCATTTCTACTCCCAGTGAATTCAAGAGGGAATTCAGTCAGGGCCCAACTTATCCCATACATTTCATGGAAATCTACATTGTTTATTTAGTCCAGATCCAACCATTATTGTTCTAACAACGATGATGAGCTTTGGAATAGCAGGGCTTTTTTTTTTTAATCAATACATCCTTGAGAGTCCATTGAAATGTTTCAAACTTTCTACATATTGAAAACAGAGGACTACAAATAAGCTTGACAGTGCTGACCCAAAGATTTTTTGCAGATTTCTAAAATGGCCCCTTGTCCCTTTCAGACACTAGTTCTTGCCTCCACCATTTTTAAAACAATTTTGCACAGCAGGGATTTTTACCCAACAAGCTTTTTTTTAAAAACAAAGTTGTTTAAAGGGAATGCTATCCTAGAAGGGGGACAAATTCTGATAAAACCAGGTAGCTTTACTTTGCTCAGCAGAAACCCATTTGGTTTGAGTTAATAACAATGTCAACCAGACTGAGGCAAAATCCAGAATCTTCTATCGCAGAGAGACATATGTCCCGCAGTAGATGAATTAATTCCCCAAGGACAAAACACGAAGGTGACTCATACAATTGGAGCAGGAATTACAGAAGCCCTACCCCCCCTCATTTCCCAAACAATCTTCAGCGTTGATTCCCTGCATTTCCCCCCCCCCCAAAACTGCTTTCTAAATATGTCAGCTCCCTCATGGCTGTTGACATTATGGAAACGGAGATTGGTACAAAATCAAATGGTGTGCTGGGGAACTTGGACCCAACCTTCAACTGCTCAAAGTGGGCACAGAACAAGCTAAATGAGACCAAATGGAGAAAAGAGATGATTTTGTAGTGGAGCCTCTAGATTACATGATGAATGTGACATACTATCCCCTTCAATTAAAAGAACGAAAAGTAGTCCATCAAGCCATATTGACATATATGTCCTTTCTCCATTGCCCCTCCCCTTTTTGCCTACTAAAAAGAGCCTCAAAAGCCAGATTCTGTAGTTTCTTCCCAGCAACATTATCATGGAGCTGAATAAGGAGATGACATCCCATGAAGAGCAGGCTCTATAGAGATTTAGCAAGCCTGCACATCCTGTCCATCTACAGAGCAGGTAATGCTGGCTCATCTTTTCAGAGAAGACTAGACACCGGGTCCCATCAGTCTTGCAATGGGTGGACAAAGTTGGAGGGAAAGACGCCTGTCCTTGTGCCATCACCTTCAATGAATCCAACCTAGAAGGAAAACACCCCGTAAGACACTAAAAACAAAGAGGAGTAATGTATTAGGCTCCAATCCCTGTTTCTTCCCATGGGAAAAAGACAAGAATTGGAAATGAAACAATCCTGCTGTATTTGATCTGCAGCTATGTAGGAAGTCTGTTCAATCCACTTGGGAACAAAGAGAACAAGGGAGAAAAAGCAGGTGGTGTCAAAGACGCCACCACTTCCAAACTGGATTGTGCATCTTAGTTCTCGGTTGCTCCAGCCTCAGGGAGATTTAGTTGTTCTGTCCTCTTGCCTCATTTATTATTGAGATCACTTTTCCAAGCTGGCACCTTTTAGTTACATTGGGAGTTTTAGTCCCAGCACATCTGGAAGGCACCAGATTAGGACTGGTTAATCAAAGCCTGATGAAAAATGCCAAAGAATGCCAAAGCTGGCAGGTTATTTTCTGAAGTTTTCATTTGCCTAGTAAAATAATGGCTCTAGTACAGACCCCTAAATGAGAATTTCAGAGTCAGGAAACTTGGTCATCTATTGTCAGTCCCTCTAGGTGTTTCTCAACCTTGGTGGCTTTAAGATGTGTGGACTTCAACTTCCAGAATTGCCCAGCCAGCAATGCTGGCTGGGGAGCTCTGGGAAATGAAGTCTACACAACTTAAAGCTGCCAAGATGGAGAAATACAGCTCTAGGTAGATCAGACAAGGAAATCCACTCCACAGGAAAGCTAAAACTACTTTTATTGAGATTCCAAATGTTATCTGGCTGTTCTGGACTTAAAAATCGCTTCAGCCCCTTTTGCCTAGCCAACAGCTTCTGCATATCTCCATCAAGGTCATTTTCCTGACTCTCTGCATGCTGAATCTTTAGCTCCCTTTTCCCCAAAGTGGCTCTTGAAAGTTACTGATCTAAAAATGAAAGGGAATTATCATATATTAAGTCAAGCACTGCCTGTAAGCAGAAGATCAATTTTGGAGGGGAAGAGGAACAAAAATAATCATCTAGACTAGAACTTGGGTGTCCTTTGCAAGAATATTTCCCAAGGGATTAAAGAGGTTTCCCTAAAGAACTACCTCCTTCCCTTCTGAAATGAAGAGGAAAATTATATTTCCACCCTAATCCAGTGGGGAAAAGCAGCAATACTCACCCAGTTTTGCTCATCCTCTTCCCGTGTTACTACAATTACTTCCCCCTTGGAGAAAGTCAACTCCCGGGCCTTGTCCCCCTTGCAGTCAGCCACAGCCTTGACTCGCTTTAACCGTCCCTTGGCCTGTGTCAGGCACAACAGTCATGATCAGTTCTATGATAAGATCTTTTGCTTCCCCAGATGGCTTTCATGGCTGAAGAGGCAGAGAACGGACAGCGGGGCTGGGTGCAAACAAATCTGCACGATAGTAGCATGTGGTGTTCTCGGTCCTAATGAACCTTCAAAACACCTAAGTTGCTTTGATCATAGGGCACCACTTGGGCAATGTGTAGACTTTAATTCCCAGAATTCCCCAGCCAGCATGATCATCACTGAGAATTCTGGGAGATGAAGTCCATACATTTGGACCCAGGTTGGGGAAGGCTGCAAGAACGGGTAGACTCCCTCAAGTCAAACTCAGTTCCTAGAGACTTATTGGATATGTTCATGTCATTTTGGCAGCAGTAGAGAAGTGATGGTCTTCAGGATCTCCCTGGTACTCCCTTGAGACTCCCTCCAAGTCCTAGCCAGGCGCAATCCTACCTAACTTCTGAGCCCGGACAAAATTGGCCAGATGATGCAATATATGGTTTAATTTTTGTTGCCATTTCCTGCATTCTTATTATAGGTCTATTTTTTTTTAAACTGGCTCTCATTTTTATCTTTTAAGCCCTCCAGAGAATCTTGGCTATAGGGATACTCGTATGTTTTATGTGCATAAATATAAATGAACCACAATTTTAGCTGGAAGAGTCATTGCTTTAAAAATGGAAAGCTGACACATCCATGTATGTGTCTGAATCGACAAGGCAGCCTTTCAGATTCTGGAGCCGTTAACACAAATGGGTATTCAAAGCCAATTCCTATCGCTTGCCAACGCAGTATTACTCTACACCCGCTACCGTCTATAAAACACATGGTAGATCCATCACTGTCTCTTGGCAGCCATGTGTTCTTATTTTGAAACCTGGAGGAAAATGCCGACCACTTTTCCCGTAGCTTTCTGAAGTTGCTGCCGTCAGCAATTAGACTGAAATGGATGCCTATCTATAACTGACCCCAGATTGGTGCCCAGTGATACCAGGTATGCTAATGCTGGGTTAGAAGGGAGACCCCCAACCCCAGACCAGGTTCTATGAAAAGCCACACCCTCTTGCTCTCTCCCCAAAACTCACTGGAGCAAATCTTCTTGGTGTTGGCACGGGCAGAGGTGCTGGCCCTGGCATCACAGTTTTGCACAAAGGCACTTCTTCCGGGCAACCGGGGCTCTGCGGGGAAAGGGGGGTGCCAGAAAATTTACCCATCGAGCTGCTACTGATCCGTCGATAGGACCTGGTGCTCTCTGAGCTGTAGGAGAAAAGAAGCTGGCTTAGAAATCATTCCTGGCTGTGGGGAGTTTCTTCTCCTGGGACTGTTGAAAGGGATTCTCGTTCAGCATGGGAAACTGACTTCCTAAACTAATGGTCCATCCCACCTTCGTGGTAAGAGTAGTTTCGTAATGGAACAGGCTTCCTCAGGAGAAGGACTCAATGGTCAATTCTTGCAGATGCTGCAGTGGTGTGGGTTCCTGCACTGAGCAGAAGAGTGGATGATCTCCAAGGTCCTTTCCAGCCCTTCCATTCTGTAACATTCACTTGGCCACCACACAATGACTGTTGAGTTAAGCTGTAGTGTTTAGCCTTGTTTCACTGAACAAGTCCCAGTGGTTAAGTTCAGACAGAACTCTATGTCATAAGCCATGACTTACAAACTATGGTTTCTGAACAACATGCAAAGTCAACAGCAAAAGAGCCACATTGTGGCTTAACAGGAGGTATGAATCCTGCCAAAGCACAGTGACCTCTGAGGAAGACATGCAACTGGTGGAACCAGGAACTAATAAGACTGGGGAAGATGTATGACACCAAGCCAGGAGCATGCTAGAACATGAAACATTTCAGTGCAAGAAACTGGAAAATACACAGCAAAGCATAACAAACAGGTATTGCTGTTTAGGCTTGCCACTGCTGCTACTGTCAACTAGATGGGCAGGAGGGCTCCTTCCTCACAGAGATCATGAAAGCAACTTCTCTGTAAAGGAGGAGGAGGAGGATCTGCTTTGAGGATGATGGTGTCCTCCGTTTCTTCCTTTGCAACCCATTCCCATCCCAAATCAGCATTACAGAAACCCCAAAACATTAAAAGCTGGTTCCTAGGTTATCTCACATTCCTTTTCTCTCCCCATTCACTCTTTTTATGCTGTACCTTTTGAGCTGGGTCAAACGTCTACTTTGTTTCTCCTTGTTGATTAATCATCAAAACTTACAGTAGAAGATAGAAGCCACTTTGATACAGATGTTAGAATAATGTGTAAACTTAGGCCGTAAGGATAGGGAGGATGTCTTCTCAATTCAGAATTAATATTTAGGCTAAAAAGATGTCCTGCTTTTTTGAAGGGAGGGGTTATGCTTTTATATATGTGAATGACTAGAAGGTGCAAGCCTAAATATATATAATGATAGATACTATTAGCAAGGAAGTATTATTTTGGAAATGACATAACTATGGCCTAATTTTGGATCTAATTATATATAGCTTTTATGCTGGTATTTGACTGGGGCAGGCTGCCAGATTACTGCAGAGCCCCCTCAAGCCCCCTCCTTTGCAAATAACAATATTACCTTTATTTATTTGAGAAACTAAATGCTAGTTTACTTAACAGGGAAAACTATTATTGGGTCAATGGCAATGGAAAATGGATTCAAACGTGTGAGCAACAGGTGAAGCTCCAACTTGGCCTGGATTCTCCACCAGCTGGATTCATGTGACACATAAGCAAACAGACCATGCTATAGAAGGCTTAACGTGACAGCCTCGTTCATGCACCATGCAGGGGAAATGGCTGAGTCCCAAACACAGAGAAGGAGAAACTGCCCAGCTGGGGTGTTCTATAAATTTGGCAACACCCAGCTCCTGAGCAGGTAAGGGGTAGGCAAGCTGAGAAGATGAAGGTGGGAACAGCAGGATCAGCTAGCTCAGAGATTTGCAGGGTGGGGCTTTCTGAGTGCTGGGAGGGGTGCTTTGTTTTATGCTTCTCTGGCACATCTGGGCTGGCATCGCCCGGCGCCTTCCAAGTGCTCTGCCACTGCCCCTTGCCCTGCCTGGAACATCTTCCAAAGGCTGAGTGGAGAGATGCCCCATCCTAGAAAAAGTCACATCAGGTTCTTACAAAGTGGACCAAGGTCGCCAGGTGACACCCTGCTGCCCATCCTCATTTTAAATTGTCCAGGGCCTTGGCTTCCTAAGCTTTTAATTGTCTGTGATAAAAAGTGGTGAGTGGTGTATCTGAAGAGGAGAAGCACGAAGTAGAAATAGAAGAACATTCTGGCTTAACAGATCCCTAGTTATTCAAGCCTGAAATAACAGGAACTATCCTTAATAATCCTAAATATTCTTAATAATCATAAATTATTAATCTTAAATATCTTTAATTAATTTAATCTTAAAGCTCAATTTAATTAATTAATTGGATTAATTCAACCTAATAATAATCTTAAATTATATTTAATAATGTAATATAATTTAATAATTCGATTTAATAATTTAATCCTTTAATTTAATAATCTTAAATTATTAATCTGAAGCATTTTAACTGATTAGATTAACTTGATTGATCTTAAATTTAATCTTAAAATTAATTGATTAGATTAATTTAATTGATCTTAAATTTGATCTTAAAATTAATTAATTAAACTTAAATATCCTTAATAATCTTAACTTTACATATCTTTAGTTTTCTATTTTTATTTGGTATGCGCTTTTATCGAAGCACAGCACAAGACATATTTCTCCCCCACAACCACAAGGCTCTAAGGTAGACTGGGCTGAGAGAAGGACTGGCCCAAAGTTATTAATTAAGCTTCCATGGCTGAGTGGGGACTAGAACCCAGGTCTCCCTGGAGCCAGTCTGGCACCTTCATCTGCCCTGGCTCCATGGCTGAGCGTGTGTGACTGGCCCAAAGACTCTCAGGGAGCTTCTATGGCTGAAGGAGTGGGGTGGGCGGTTGACCCTGGGATCTCTCCATTCATAGTCCAACACCTTCATCATGACACCACATTGACATGTGTGTGACCGTCCCAAAGTCACCCAGGGAGCCTCTTTGGCTGAGGGGGGCCTTGAACCTGGGCCTCCTCATTCCTGGTCCAGCATCTACACCACCACACTACCCTGGCTCTTGGACTGAGAGGGAAAGAGAAGCCTGAAGTCACCCACAGCAAGATTCCATAGCTGCGGGTGGACTTGCACTTTGGGCCTCCCCATTCCTAATCCTTAACCACCACACCACCTGGCTCTCTTGATTACTCTTGGTTAACTTAGAGACAGTGTAATGCACTGCATACTGCACTAACCCATGGTGTGCTTACTCACAGCATATTCAATCAACTCCAGTTGCCTGGCTCCTTACTTGCTAAGCCACAAATGATGCTTTACACACTGCAGTGGCTGGATTCACATTAGGCTAAACCAAGACAGGGTTGGCCTAGTCAGAGAGAACAGAAGGACCCAAGTCCTTCCACAGATGGAGCTGCAAATTGTACTCCCAAGCAGGCAATGAAAGCTGCTGCTAATAAGCTGCTCAACCTACAACTGATAACTTGTGGTCTCACCTGAACCTGACTGGGGGAGTCTGTCCTGGTTCAGGAGAAGTTCCAGGGGAAGGCTGCAGGGCTGTCATCTGGTAAGGCTCTGATCTTCGCCGATGGGATGCACCCTCGACTTCAGAACACGTTTCCCAGTAGGCTGTACCTTTGACTTCCATAGAGTTACGGAAGGTGGGCAGCTGCCTGACTGGGCCACCCTCCATCACACTGGGGATGCTGGGAATGGATGAGTTCCAAATGTCGGGGCTATCTGGTGAATGGGGCAGTGATTCAGAGGCATCTGGAAAGCAAGAGGAAGCAATGACTCATGTGAGCAGAAGCTCTAAATAGCTCCATTTCACTGGCAGTGTAGAACAGTAGTGGGGAATCTGTTGTCCACCAAGATCTCAAGTCCTATCATTTCACATCACTGGTAATTTGGGCTCCAGTTGTTGAGTGCTCTAGTTCAGCACTATCTTTAGGGTCATATGTTTGTCATCCCTGAACTAGAAGATACCAGATTGTCAGCCCTCCCAGGTAAACCAGACAGGAAATACGACCAGATGAGCTACCTCTAGTTTATTGTAAGGCTACATTAACAGAATCTTGCAAGTCTGAAAGTACAAATCGCCCACAGTCCCTATTTACCATCTAACCAATTAGGGCGGGTCCTTCCTAAGTTTCTTTCTCCGGCCGTTACTCAGTTGCGGATTCCTCCATCTGTTATCAAATCATTCCCTAGGTAGCATCTCTTCCCCCTTCTTCCAAGGCATTCTCACATTCCATTACACAGACAAAATTCTTAATACGTATTGTAGAAATCATTGGATCCGCAATCCCAAAGGTTGCTACAACCATCCTATTTGAATGAATGGGACTGCATTGCACACCTTGGCCCATGAAAAGAATAGCAAGCTTTGACATGTCCCCTGGTTGACTTACCAACATGTTCTGCTTTACCTGGTTTTGGTTTGCTACTCCCTTTGGGAGGCTTTTTGAGTGGCAGTGGTGGGGGGGTCTCCTCACTGGTTGAGCTTCGCTGACCAGACTGTGAAGGGATCACAACGGTCTCGTAGGTCTTGTTGCTGATATCCATGCCAGAGCAGCCCCACCGATTTGAAGGGAAAAGAGTGGGCTGGCCAGTGGTTGGAGATGGTGAGGACCCAAAAGATCGCTGCAGTGGGCTCACCTATCAGACAAAGCAGCAGATGTGATCAGCACCTGGAAACCTCCCAGGCATCTGCCCAGTATATCTTCTACTTTTCCTTCATCAATCCCCAGGATTCTCATACCCTCCAACCCTTCTCCAAAGAACTAAGACTGAATCCAAGAACTGTTTGGCTTCTGATACACTCCAGAGCTCAGATTAAGACTGAAAATAAGGAAACAAATAAGATGCTAGGAACAGGGCAAACTTGAAGGGTGGTGAGACACAAGTAAGCGGACACCAAAGAAACAAAGCTAAGAAGAGCCTGGCAGGATGAGGCCAAAGATCCATCTAATCCAACATCTTATTTTCCATTGTGGCCAACTGATCCAGGATGAATCCAGAGGCAGAATACGAAGCCAAATACCCCTCTACCATTGTTGCTTCCCAGAAACTGGCATACTGTACCTTCTCTAAACTGGAGTTTGCAGAGGGTGAGGAGGAAGGAGTGAGACAAAGAAACACACAGAGTTAGATGAGGAAAAGATGGGGGCCTTGTAACTGAAGGAACACTCAGTCTGGCTATGTTCACACAACATGCTTAAGCAGGCCAGGTAAGGTTTAGCAGATGCATTTGTACAATATACTGAACTTGTTTAGGGTGAATCTTGGTTAGTTTTCTAGGTGACTTAGCATGTGGTGCAAAATCAGCCTGTTTGGTTAATTTATGGTTCATCAGAAAACGAGGTAATTTCTTATGAACCCTGAGGGAATACAGCCAATGGGCTGAAGACCCCTATATAATCCTTCTTTGTTTACCCTAACACTGACCAATCTGGCCCAGCCCTCTGGTGACCCATTTCTTAGCCAACTAGAGGAAGCTGAAGGAAGCTACAGGCAAAGTTCTAACATCACTGCCATGTTTCTTGATAGAAAGGAAGACTGGTGCAGGACTGGCCCGCCTGGAACATTATAAGGTGTGACACAAAAACATACGGAGTTGTTATCCCAGCACCTTTTCATCCAGCTCATCTTCACTGTCATAAGAGAACTCCTGAGAAGTTTCCCAGTCGTAGTCCACATGCATCTGCATAGCTGACCTCCCTGCCTGGGCCTGCTCCAGCTATCACAAAAGGATAAAAAGAACATTGGTCAGTTCACCATCTAAGAGGCTCTTCTACTTCTTCAACGGCTATGATGGCATTCTCCAGGCTGACATCAAGCCTGTCAAGCAAAGGGAATCCTCTGCCTTAGGCAGCAGGCTGAGAAAAGCCCACCTTCCTTTGGACCTCCCATCCAGAGCCTGATTGCCCCAATATCTTGTTCTAAGAAGTCAATGACCTTCAGGATGGTTGCTCTCTCCACCGTCTCAGTCTAAGTAATCCTCAAAGTGAGACCCTCCTGCTGCAGAAAAGTTGTCAATGCAGCATGACCACTGATCAGGATGGGCATTGTGAAGTAACAATATCTGGAAGGCACAATTCTCCCACCTCAGCTCTAATGCCCCCTTACCTCCACCTACCAAGTCTTTGCATTCAGCATGCTTGAATCTTCTTGCCATATCCAGAGGTGTTTCACCAGTTGCATTTACTGGAGGAGGAGAACCGAAAGGACAAACCAATCTGAATCTGGAGATTTTCAAACAACGTGCTCCGCAAGCATCTAGGACAGCTGCACCATAATTTTGCATGGTGTGTAGATACTTGCACTCCATAGGAATAATCACATAAAGCTTATTATACATTTTAATAGAGGTATGATTGGTATCACACCTATCAAATCCCAGTCACCCAATCTCCCTGTGTTTGTTCACCATATTATTCATTTGATCAAAGATAGCATTTCTTTTTAAAGAATCCTAAAACTTTGCCATGGAAAAAGAAGTGTCAGCTTTTCTGAATCCACACCACCTCATCTCCCAAGATGTAGCAAAGGATAAAACTGAAGAAGCAAAGGACAACATTCTCAGCCAACCTGCAAAATTCCATTGACAGGAACTGACCAGACTGACAGCTGTATTTTATTTTTATTTCAGTACAGACAATGGGTTCCAGCCTTCTATCATGCTGAGAACAGTAGGCATCTTTGGGGCTATAAAACAAGCTTGGCACACATAGCTTTATCCTCCAAGAAAGCAAGAACGGCCAAGAGGCTCAGGAGGAAAATGTGCCAGTGTTGCTCCCAACCATCTGCCACCTAAACTGGTTGCTTCCCTCTGCCTTATAGTAGGGTCGGCCACAAAATCCATTGCAATGAGACTCTGAAGTTACTAATCCTTCTCCCTCAACTTCCAGCCAGGTGAGCATCCTACCTGCATTTGTAGAAGCTTTCCCTTTCAGCAACAACTTGATGCAATTGGGCTGATTATACTGGACTCCATAGTGTAAAGCTGTGTTCCCATCTGCAGTGGGTCGGTCCAGATTTCCCCTACATGCAGAGAGATAGCAAAGTAGCAAATTTCAGGTTTTTGTTTTTAATGGATAAATCATGGAAAAATTAGGTTCTTAAAAAGGACACGAGACATTTTTTTCAATTTGCACAGTTGCACAGGGACAGCTTTGTTTCAATAGCCACCCCTCTTCTCCCCAATTCTGGCAGTGCAATCTTTCAGTAATAATTGGTACGAATATATCTCTCTAAAAAATTGCAAATAAATTTGCAGATGGGGCAAAACAAAGAGAAGATGCGGGGGGGGAGGGAAAGAGGAATTAAAATGGACAGCATCTATTGCAAACTGCACCAGGAGTATTAATAAGTAGAGATGCTCTCTGCTTTGAAAGCATGTGGGCAAGGCCAGTGAATTTAATTCTTACTCTCCCCTCACATAGATCTAATCATACCAGGAACAGGAGAAGACTTCCTAGAAGAGGTCCCAGAATCCAGCTACAGAGTTCAAACCAAGACTTACCCATTCTGAATGATGAAATCCACCAACGGAAGCGAAGTTTTGTTGGCGTAGCGTACAGCCCAATGCAAGGCCTGTTCACCTTGTTCCTATCAGAAAAAAAAGGAGCAACATTTTGCAGAACTTTCTATGGTAGAGGTCAACTCTGAAAAAAGAAAATAGAAAATTAACCCCAAAGACATCTGAATTACATTACACCAAGGTGATGTTAAAGGATGCTTCATACCTATCAGCTGTGGGCTGCTGCCCTCTTATGTTGTAAGAGATCCAACCCTTAATTGTCAATTATTTTGTCAAGAATACCTATGGTACAGTTGCCATTAGCCAGATAAAACCACGAAAAAATATTTTCCACACTCATTGCAAAGTACCAGGAAACGCACATGGGAAGTAACAACAGACAGAATTAATCAAAATCCTATGATGGTTATTTCCAGCAATGGTATAGGTCAACTATGCCCCAATACTTTGGAGCACCAACATCCTTTGCTGTTTTCTTCCCATCTTAAATGGGAAATCTAGTTCCTTCCTTCACACATAAGTCTAAGATTTAACTCCCTACCAAAAATATTTCATGTTGCCTTGATGGAGAAACACAAGGACAAGAGAGAAGGAGCAATCAGGTCAGGACCACTTTCCTCCTTGGTTTAGTTCAGAAAATAGGTTTAATTCTAAAGCCAGATTAACTGAATACAAGTGCTATGTTCCTATTATGCATTGTACCCAGATGAAGAAACCACAGCATGGCTTGATATAACAACCTGGTTCACCCAGCATGCTGAGTTCTCACCGGACCACAAAATGCTCAACCTCATTTTAGCCTAGTCTAACATCCTGTGCAAACCCAACCTCCAAGTCAGATAAAAAAGTGATACGCAAGAGTGCCAAAAACATCAGGCAAGTATGCCAAGCTGCAAACCCAGAGGAAAAACATGAACAATAGAAAGCATAATGCCTTTTTTTTCCAGTTGCAGCAATCCACCACCAAGGGTGTAAGTGGTATAAACTGCTGGAGTCTTGTCTTTCCTCCTCCTTTTAAAGAATCTAAGTTCAAAGTCTCCATCATTAGCGGGAGAGAGAGAAAAAGTGATAGCTTTGATAATCCAACAGCCATATTTAAAACCCTGCCCATGGACATTCCAACAGTAGCATGACAGGTAGGACTGGGTACAGAAGCTAAGGAAACCAAGGTAGGACTGGGTACAGAAGCTAAGGAAACCAAGTGCAGGAAACAAACTGCATTGAGTTGGCAGCTGGCCAACCCAATGGTTTAAAGCTGGCATCAACATCAAGGCACCCATGGACTCCAAAGTGGCATCTCTTACTTGTTTCTGCATAAAATAAAGTTTTTACATTGTGAAAGAACCAAACTCGCAGAAGACTGTGGTCACTATGGTGCCCAGGAACAATAAAATTTGCCTGGTTTCAAGATGAAAACTTTTATGTAGATGAATAAATAAATAAAACTCAGGAACTAGTGAAGGTCATTTCTTGAAGCAGCGATGTTTTTACTGACTTCTGTCTCTTGGGCCTCACTTAGTCCTACTTACCTGACCATCAGGGCTCACTAGAGGTTTGGACAGATCATGGCCTTCAGCAAAAGCCTGGAGCAGCGCCAAGAGATCCCTGCTTCTGATCGCTTCCCAGAGCCGGTAAGGCTCTTCCTTGGTAGATTTGTGAACATACTTGCGCTCCATATACTTTGCCATGATGAATTCCTTCCTGGTATTCCTGCATTTGGGAAGAGGAAAACTTCTCCAAAAGTGTTTTTTAGACCTTTAGACCTTAGCTCTTCACAAGAACAGCTCTGCTCAGTCATTCCCATCTTCTATTACTGTCAATGGGCAGACACTTCTCGATCCCTTCCTGCCGCTTAATTCTCAAGCAACTGGTCTTTAGACACGTGGACTGCCAAGAGTTGGAGGACTGAAGGCGGCTGTAGGCATGATGCAGAGATGCATCAAGCCCAGGAGGATGGCATTTTGGAGCCCAAAGGGCTGCTGCTAAACATGACTCAAGATGTAGTCCATGTGAAGGAATGGATACTGTGTGCAGAGCATCCATCATTAATTTTGAGACTGCAGGTTGCTAGACTTAGGGCTAATTAGACAGTCTTGAAAGTGTACAGACGATGGCTGGCAAAGCATCCAGCTGGGGAAAGCAAAGGAACAGATTTCTATGCATCAGAGAATCAGATACTTCAGTCTGTTGCATTGCAGAGTCAGAATTATGCCCGGCTTGGGTAGCAACCTTCAAGTTTTCCTATCAATGAATGTTGTTTTTGAAAAAAATAATAAATATGGAGAATATACATAGATCTGGACAAGACTAAGAAGCAGGTGAAGGTTTTTTTGCAGTTGGCAACAGCCAGTTTAAATGTCCATAGGTTCTTCGTATTAAAAAGAAGGCTATGCCCATCCTATGCAACACCACAGAAAGTACTGATCTTACCCTTCATTCTTCTTCTTCTTGGATCCCAACAACAGAGATGGGTCCCAACACTCTCCCCTAAGTCTGTTCTCATCAGATGCTTTCCAAAGCCTTCCCCCATCCCATCCCTGCCTGCCAAGCAAAGCCCATTCCCACTCACATATCGCTGCTCGAGGAGGGTTTGGGGCTGTTCTGGGCTGGCAAGGTAGCTTCCATGACTTCATTAAACTTGGCATTTCCAATGCTGACAGCCAGCTGTGAATGAGAAAAGGGCCACTGCGTCACTGGCAGGATGGGGAGCCATCATATAAAAAGTCAAGAGCATCCACAAGCAATGTTGGACTGGCAGGTAAAGTAAGAATGAAGGCAGAAGGCTGAGAAAGAGACTTGGGGTGCTATTCTCGGTCTACCTACCTTTGCTAACAGGAAGAAAGTTTGGCCTGTATGAAATAGAAGGATATTATTATTGGTGGTGGTGGTTGCACAGTCAGCCAGATGTTTAGACTGGATTTGGCATTTTTGTCCACCTATCGAGTCCTTCCCAAAGACCTGGGATAGGCAGATATTGTTCTATAATGATTTTAAAGGTATCGCTGCAGATTGTAAGCTGTTCCAAGTAAAGCTGCCTTTTGCAATTGACTGATGGTGACTTTGTCAACACGGATGGCATTCACGTGGTGCTCCAGATGTTTTGGGATCACGCCCAAGGCACGTATTACTATTGGCACCTTTGCTTTCTTTTGCCACAGTTGTTCTACTTCTATTTGCAAGTCTTTGTATTTTGTGTTTTTCTCCAGTTTTTTCTCTTCTCTTCTGCTGTCTCCAGGTATTGCAACATCCACTATCCAGACTTTTTGTCTTTCTTATCAACAATTGTTAAGTCTGGGGTGTTGTATGGCTTAACAATTGTTGATAAGAGAGACAAAAACGTCTGGATAGTAGACATTGCAATACCTGGAGACAGAATAGAAGAGAAAGAGCTGGAGAAATCTGTTGTTGTTGTTATTTCCTGCCTTTCCTCAGGTCAAAGTGACATACAGCACTCTCTCCTGCATTTTTTTCCCTCCAGGGTTGAGAAAGGCTGCCTTAACCACTATACTACACTGACTCCGTTTTGCAGTCCAAGTGGTGCATCTTATTTATTGATACATATATTACATTTATACCTCATTTTTGCTTCAGAAGCTCAAGGTGGTGTACAATGCCCTTACCTCCCATTTTCCCAACAATCTTGTGAGGTAGGTTGGATTGAGACCGCGCGCCTGGTGGCTAAATTGACTTGTTTGATAAAGGAACAAATGACAATTACTTTTATAAATGACTGGAAACCCTTTAGAGACTTTTTGCCCCAAATGGATAAAAATGAATTGGTGATTTCGGGATTTATGGATTAAAAACGTTTATGGGAAGAAGGGAACGGTGATATGTCGTTTGGGAGGTGGAAATGGTAATTACTGTGTTAGTAACTGCTCCAAAGAAGATTGGAAGTCGCTTCTTTAGAGGTCTTTCTTTTTCTCTTTTTTTTTCTTTTGTTGTCTTTCACTTCTTTCAAATTTCTTTTTTTCTACTTTTCCTTTTATGTTTCTGTAGTTTTTAAATCTTAGGTACAATTTTCTTTTAATAAAAATTATATTAAAAAAAAGAGACAGACAGTGCACCTGGCTCAAAGGCCCCCAGGAAGCTTCTACGGCTAAGGGGGACTAGCACCTGGGAAACCTGCTCCTAGTCCAGCCACTGCTACCCCACCCCATCTCTCATCATGAACATCCCACTCAGCTTTGCTAGTTTTAAAACCTATTCCCATCCTTATAAATATCTGGTCTCTGCTAGATTTGGCTTTCTCAGAATGTGCCAGTAAGTTCAGGACGCCCCAAAACTTGATGGTGAAGAAGCATCTCTGGCACTAATGCAAAAGAGAAGAAGTGGGAGTCGAAGAACAGCGGAAAGGGCAACTTCTCTCCGACCTGGGAGTTAGCACGTACCAACAATTCCGATGTGCTGAGCACATCTAGAGTCAACGACTGGATGCGGGAATAGTGCACCCCTAACTCACGGTGAATCCCTGAGCACTCGATACATGTCAAGATGCCAAGGTTGGTGGAGAGCCATGTGGGATCTGCAAGACAGTAACCCAGGAGGAGACTGTAACATGCACATGATGACATGTCCTTCCCCCATTCATTCTTCAAACAGACATTTCTTTCCCAGCTTGATGAAACACAAAACATGCCCCAATTCTCAACTGCAGAGGGATGCCCTTCATTGCCTACAGAGACATTTTGAAATCTGTGCTTAATAGCATTATGCAATGCCTGCTGCAACGGTTGCAGTGTAGAATGCTCTTGATCTGGATCCTACATCTGTGCCATTTCCCATTCTCTCTCCCCTGCCTTTTCCCTGCCTGCCCTTCCCTACACTGAGCATTCTTTGCCCACTGATGATGGACTATTTGCAGTGGGTGATTTTTGAGGCACTTGTATCACAGAACCAATTTAGGCCACCAGATTGGTGGAAAAGTTCATCCTGCTCTCTCAGTGTTCCTGTGTCCTGAGAAACATCAGTCCCAAGTCCCTAAAATACAAATGCTTGAGCACATGCCAGCCCTTGCATGAAAATGGATGCAGTGGGCTGCTGCAACCCACCTGGGGCTCCACAGTCACAGCACCGTCTATTTCCTGGCATGTTTTTCACTTCGTCAATGATAAGCTTGGTGAGTTCTTGCAATCCAGCTGAAGACACGCAGCCTCCTGGGTCCCCCTTGAAAGCATTGCTAAGTGCCTCATCCTTACTGTTCTGCAGCACTGACACCCACCTGGCCAATGGAAGAAAACATCAATCAGGATCCAAGTGATTGAAGCCAAAATATAGGGTGTAAATGAAGATTTTGTAACTATTTAATCCAAAGACCAGAATTCTCATCTGTGTATATGTATCTGTTTGCACAAAGTCACTAAAAAGGGGATTTTCTTACTGTAATCAGCCACTCTGGAATGTCAGACTCCATAAATCTCGCAAATGAGTGGATCACAATCAAGTACTTAGGTTTCTGAATTATTTCTCTTATTTATTATGCAGCAATAGCATGTCTGTTCTCCCTGGCTGGTACTTAAGTTCCTTTTGGCCACATTCCCTCCTCATGAAGACAACTACAAGGACACAGACCTTGTCCTATTTCATTAGAATGTAAAAACATTTCATGACAGGCTTTGGCTTAGCAGTTAAGCACATGTATCGGCACATGTATTTGTTGTTGTTAAGTCAGACACGACTTAACGGCTTAACGACTGAACAACAACAACAAATTGGCACACCCTCTAGATGTGTGGACGTCAACTGCCAAATTCCAGAGCCAGCATGCCATTACTAAGAACTTTAGGAGTTGAAGTCCACACACCTGGAGAACCTCTAGGTTAAGGAAGGCTGATGTAGACAATGGTCCATGTACATCTGCTGAAGTAGATGGATCACCGAAGGTGCCTTGTGAGGTGCAGTAGCTGGAGCAATAGACCAGAAATGGGGAAATCCTTCATACCTAAATGAACTGTGATGCTCACTACCCAGGTCTTCCATTCCATTGATCCTAGTCTGATGTTACAGCCATTACAACACATAATGCTCATGCTACTCATTACAGTGCAACAAACAGCATTGGGCACCAACCAGATTTGGCCCTTCAGCCACAAAGCTAACAAGTTGACTTTTTCTCCTCTAATCCGCTTCACAGCATTAATAAAGAGATAAAGGAAGACAAATTCTCATGAATGCCATCCTGGCTTCTTTGAAGATTAACAGGATACAAATATGCATAGAAACAAATCTAACACGCCATGCCTTATGTCAGGGATGAGCAAGCTGTGATTTTCCACATCTTGCTGGACTGAAACTTCCATCATTCTTGACCATTCCATCCATATCTTCTGGAGCCAACATCACCCAGAGCTTTTCCCCAGCTTTGCCCGTGTCTCATTTCAGCTGTAGGGCAAGCTCCTCTATTTGGTAATGTCTATGCTAGATTAGTCGCACCCCACCTTTTCAGCAGCCTCTGCTGTTGATAACCCTTCCCTGCAGCTACTTTATCAAGATACTTTACCTCTCCATCTGCCTTCGCTAGTCCTCTAACTCACTCAGTGAGTCTGCAAATTTGGCAGAAAGAAACTGTTGATTCTGTTTAGTGTCCAGTTAATATATTACCCAAAGATCAACAGCTAAAGTAGAAGAGGTGAGGCACCCTGCCCTAAACCAAACTTCACTCCTCAAGTAACATTTCTAGCTGGGACAAAACTCACAATTTTCCCATTTGAAATGCAACAACAGGAAAAAGGCAGGGAATTGCCAAGCTTACACTACACAGTCTTGCTCATCTTCTGCTTGGAAGTGGTATGTTCTATTGTCTGCAAAGAGAAGAAACAAGAGAGTCCCTTGAAGATGCAAAAGATGAAGTTACAAAATGGCTAAATAAAAGTGGTTGCACTGAAAAAAATCTATAGTCTTCACAATTAGTGAGAGAGGCTGGACAGAGCGCGAGATAATATAATGAAACCAAATACCAAATTTGCAAAGGAGTTTGCACTCTTTTTTCAGCTTTTTCTACACACACACATGCATGGTGGCCTGTGGGTAACATGGCTGTCCTGATTCCCATCAGCAGCTGCCCAAAGCCCAATAATGTGTTATACAAAATCAGCAGCAAAATGCCTTATTTTTGGCAGCATGATTTTGTGTATGTCTTAAGTAAGAGTGGTTATAGGACTGGGAGACCTCCAGAAACCAAAAGCCTCACTTACTTATTCTAAAATATTCTTAAATCATGCAATAGGATTTTGGCAATTTCTTGAGCATACCATGGATAGCCAAGAAAACAACCAATGGATCATAGAACAAATCAATTCAGAGTTGTCACTCGAGACATAAGTAAATAACTAGGCTTTGATAAGGTAATTATATAAATGATTATTTATTTATTTGATTTATATAGCCGCCCATTTCAGACCAGTGAATCTGGGCAGCTAACAATAATAAAATTTTGGACACATTATGCGAAGACCTAACTCTCTGGAGCAGTCCATAAAGCTGAGAAAGGTAGAAGGGAAGGGAAGGAAAGGAAAAGATGACCAGCAGCAAGCTGGATGGACTCAATTGACTCAGTGAGGGGGGTACCACTGGAAGACCTGAAGAACCAGGTTGGGGACAGATCATCCAGGAGAAAATCTATCTAACTGATTGCTAAGAGTCAACACCAACTTGATTGTATGTCAACACATGTACCAAAGAGTGGGGTTTGATTGTGCTGTCACACCCAGAAACTTGCCTCTTTTTTACTTCCTCTTGAAGATGCTGCTGGATAAATTGTGACCTAAGCATGGGTCAGCAGTGTAATGCAACTACAGGAATAATAATAATAATAATAATAATATGATTTTAGGCTATATTAACACCACCCTGATTTTCAAGTCATGGGAATTAATAATTCATGAACAGTGTAGACAGATTAGGAATAGTTCAGAATGATGACTGTTGTTGGCAGACATACCACATTTGCTCTTAAGTAGAGTCTTGCATATGTTTCACTGTAAAAAAAAAATCTCTACATTTCACAGCTATGACGAGTGGGTGGTGATATAATTCCCTGTCACTTTAATCCAGTTCTAATCACTTCAGATAACTTTCTCCAACCAATTTTAAACTGAACATGAAAGAAATGTGACAAAAAGCATTCTCTCCTGAGCTATTCTGGTATAAGCTATTCAGAGAGGACAATACAGGCCAAGTATTATGATAAAATATTTACTTACGTGTCACAAGATCAAAGGACTTTTTATCCTCTGGATGAGGCCTCACTTGGCAAGTCAATAGGTTTAACTTTACAGGAGGACGGTTTATCTGTTCAAGAAAAGTTGGGACAATGGGCTAGCATATCTGTCAAGAACAAGTATTATTTCCTAGTTCATTTATCACATTCTTAGATTGAGTAATAACAGACAAATATGACCAATAAATCAAATTATTGACATTTATTCTATATTAACATTTATTTGATGTTTGTCGTTTTTATGTATATGTCAGGGAAAAAAAACAAAGCTTTAAAACTAAAAAAAATATTATTTGTTGGGGAGTGGAGAAGAATGCAACAGGATGTAAAGCAGAAAATATAATTAGATGGTAAAGACTGAAAGTTTAAAAAACCTGGAAATATAAAGAATCTTGCCTATAGTTTTACCAAGCTTCTCAGTGAATTAGTTTCTTAAGACCCACCTGGAAAATTTGAAGTTGCCGTCGCACAGACATCTCAGTAGATTTGTGTGCAATGTCCATGGTCTTTAAATACAACTTGAATAGCCACCTATATTTTTCTGTGCCACTTCTTTTTATTTCATTTCTCTCTGACCAGCTTTACTCATTCACTTTCAATTTTCATGAGTGGTTGATTTTTTCCCCCCTAAAAGTTCTGTAGCCAAGGAAGGATTGGTACCCATGGATGTTCATCAGTTATCACCTGCACAGGGAAATTTACTTTGCAGGGACACAGTGTTTCAGTGTCAAAGACAGCCATGATGGATTACATCTTTAAATTCCTCATGTGAGAATTGCTGGGGCTTACCAGAGTACATTCCAAGAGGATATGATATATTCTTGGTACAGAAAATAGTAGCTCTCACCCTCCATGGGGGCACAATCAAATAGCATACAGGACATTCAAAGCTGGGCAAAATCAGTGTCTGGTTTTCAACCACCTCAAAATGCAGCTCGTAAACTGGGCCCAGCACAAGCAACAAGCAGGAATACCCAACAGCCAGGGGCAACTGGCAGCAACTTTGCAACTGCCTCAAGAAAGCTGGAGGATTATGTAGGAAAAAAGAGAATGCCAAAAGAAGGTGCAAAAAGGGATGCATTCTGAGAATAGGAGAAAGTGTGGAGTCCTTTGTGCTCTCCGAGCTTGGTTGGTTGTTGGAAGACGTTTCATGACCTGACTAGGTAACATCATCAGTGCTATAAGGGAGTGGGGTTTGCTCTCTGTTTATATACAGTAGTGTATATAAACTGTGTATAAGAGTATAAAATGGATGAAGAAAAGGGAGCTGGTTGCATAGCACCTTGGATGGTAAAAAAAAAAATACAAAAATGGGAATAAGGCTCAGGCATCTATCAAAATCCACCTTTAATTAAGCGGGTATGGAGGGGAAGGTCCATGGAAAGCAACAAGTTTATTCAACATTTCAGTAAAAAACAGGGACTCCTGGCTCAAGCCATGGAAAGAAGCAGTAGCAGGCGTTCAAGTTCTACCACTGCTTGTGACTGATCCGCAAAAAAAGGTAGAGAATTAGGAAAACCACCATGCACTGGTTGATGGGCTTTCTCATTGATGCCAGCAGCAACGCAACAAAAGGAAAAATAAAGACTAAGGCATGTGCCAGCATCTAAGGCAAGTGGCTGTCAGAGGTTTTCCATTACATTGTCATTGGCTATGTTCAGGCAATTGGTTTAATCAGTGGAGGTGCTCTCTGAGCTTGGTTGTCTGCTTGCCAACATTTCATTGCCCAACTAGGCAACATCTTTAATGCACTGAAAATGTTGCCTAGTTGGACAATGAAACGTCAGTAAGCAACAACCAAGCTCAGAGAGCACCAAGGACTCCACAGTTCAACCCTGAGCTTTGGATATTCTCTTCTATTGGTAGGTTTAATCAGGTCAGCAATAAACAAAGATGTACAAAAGTCCTCAATCCAGGAACAGAAAGTTCTGTAGAATTCTAGAATGTTGTGTTTACTACCAAAACACCAGAACCTCTTTCTGGACCATGCTGTGCTGGGGTTGGTTCTGGATCACGCGTGGAATAGCATGATCCAGAGGGAAACGGAATGTTCTGGACAAACCTATCAGCTATGTTCATACAACACACTTAGCTTGGTTAGTTCTTTTTTCAAGCCTTAGCACCTACTCTGCATCCATCTGTATGGTTCAATGTGCAAAACCAAAACAATGGAGGACACCAGCACCAGGTTAAGCATGCGGAGAGACTAGTTTGAACATTCCCCCAATGGTGCATCAATACAAAGATTTCATCCTGGAACTTTTTAACAGAGGAATTCCACCCTCAACCCTACTTACTGTGCTGTGAGAAATGGTGAGACATCCGTATTTCACCCCACACTTCCTCTTCTGCCACACCTTCCGAATCCTAGGACAAGCAAAGAGGAAGGACAAATGAACACCATATTGAGAATAGCTTGTATCAGAGGCCATCAAATGCACATGCTGTACTTCCTGTTATTATAGATCTAGTGTTGCCACCCTTTTCTAGCAGAGCCTCCTATCAGAGATGGATCTATCTATCTATCTATCTATCTATCTATCTATCTACCTACCTACCTACCTACCTACCTACCTTTTTTTTAATCCATTCAATTGTGTCTGATTCTCGGAGACTGTCTGGACAAATCCCTGCAGTTTTCTTGGCAAGGTTTTTCAGAAGTGGTTTGCCATTGCCTCTTTCCTAGGGCTGAGAGCGAGGGACTGGCCCAAGGTCACCCAGCTAGCTTCTGCCTAAAGCAGGACTAGAACTCATGGTCTCCCGGTTTCTATCCTGGTGGCTTAACCACTACACCAAACTGGCTCCCTGCCCCCTCCCTCCCTCCCTCCCTCCCTCCCTCATGTATAGGCTGCCCAAATCTATCATTAAGCAAGCACAATGGTGGTAAAGAGAGAAATGAATAAAACATTTTGGCACTGTAGAAGCCAAATAGGAATGCTATTCAGGGAATGGAACTTTCCAGGAAACACCAGAACGTTCTTTCGGTCTTCCAGACAATGTCAGTCTGGCAATTCCAGGGGCGATCCTAAAGTGATTCGTGGTGTCACAGACACGGTCTGGCCCCAAAACATCATGATCCAGGGAAAAAAATGAGATTCCAGTATTCCTGAAATGGTTCATTTCTGAAAACAGTACCTGTTGTGCCCACCTTCACTAAACTGTTTCACTGTGGTGAGAACTTTCCCAAGCAAAATATTGTAGGCCAACTTTCTCAGATATAGGAAATGGAAGTGACGTAGATGACAATTCTGTTCTGGAGCTACGCCCAAATATATAATTTCTGAAAAACATCCTCTTGATTAGAGGACAACAGCTCTGAAAAGGCTGCCTTAGAAGAACTGAGGGTGTGCCATCTACAAGCTGCCTTTGGAAACAGGTAGAAAGTTTGAGCCCTTGAAAAATGATGACGTCTCAGAAACGGATGGGTCAATTAAAATAAAATGTTGATAAGGCATTTTTGAGGACGCTGTCTTCCTTTCTGTCACTGGGCACTCCCATTTCATGCCAACCCCAGATCTCTGCGTTTGAAGAACATCAGCTGGTTTTGAGATCTGGGTCAGCTTTTTTTCCTGGCTACACTGTGGTTTATTTGAAATCAGAGCAAAGCCAGGATGTCTTTGCAACTCTGCAACTTGTGGGCAGTCCTTTTCTCTATTTGCAGGAGTTCTTGCTCCACCCTCCAGCCAGCCCCTAGGTTTCGGCTCCTGTAGGAGGTCTTAATGACTTTCCAGCTCCCTGCTGTAGGCACCGCTCAGGGTTGGGTTGTTGTTGTTTTTTTTGCATACAGCCAAACAAGTGCACTGAGCACAAGGATGTGGTTTTGAGGGAAGAGAGTGGGTTGCAAGCTATTTGTTTTATTTCCCTTTTAGGTGGTAAAGGGGAAAGCACATGTTTGTTCTCAGGTATCTGTAGTAGTTCAGAAAAAGGTTATGACTCTTTGACACAAGCCATCTTCCAGCTGCATTGAGGGACTGGGGAATGGCAATAACGGTGTATGAAAGTGGTTTACAAATGCTTATTTCCACCCACCCCATCCTGTGATGTAGCATAAAGCACTGTGAAGGCTTACCCATCACTTTTCTTATACAAAAAGCCAGACTTCTCAGTCCCATACTGCTTATTGCCTTGATGCTGATGGATGCTATACCCACTGCCAGAGTTCTTTCTGTTGAGGTTCTCCTGAAGTTGAGAGAAAGAAATGGATTTATTTGGCACTGGGACTACCCTGGGCATCCCCCAGCATTGTGTAAGCACACTGGAGATTTTGATAGTTATCAAAATGACTGCTGGTGGCTTTCACATTCATGCAACAGAGAATGACCCTGGTTTACCACCTTGCTGTTTACCTAACCCTTTAGCCTCACCTTCATAAACACTCTCTTTTTCTGGCTTACTGCTGTCCATTTTGGAACAGCAGGTAGAGGCAATTACCAAGAAAGCCCCGGGGTGCGTTCATTTATTTATTTCTTTATTTGTCAAATTTATATGGCCACCCATCTCATGAGAAAAGTGACTCTGGGTGGCATACAATAAGATTAAGAAACAATATATAAAAACTAATTGTTAAAAAATTTAAAAACAACAGGCTAAGCACAAACAGCAGATGTTAATAACAATGGAACCACTTCAGTATCTCACCAGTCCCCTAGGGTCCCCAGGCCTGATGGCATAACCAAGTTCTGAGGGACTTCCAGAAAATCAACTGAGATGGAGACAGCCTCACTTCGGGGGGAAGAATGTTTCATAAAGTGGGCACCATGGCAAAGAAGGCCAGTCTCCTGGGCCCCGCCAAATGTATCTCATAGCCAATAGGACCCAAAGCATCCCCCTTCTGCTAGATCCGATGGGATGGGCAGATATAATCAGGGAGAAGCAGTCCCTCAAATAACCCGGCCCCATTCCATGAAGGGCTTTAAAGGTCGAAAACAGCACCTCGAATTGGACCCAGAAACATTTCTCTTATTTATTTTCTAAGGAAGTTAATAGGACTCATTTGAATCCAAGAAGCATTCTTCTAAATAAAAGTAATGCTAGAAGCTGGCAAATCAACTTCCTTTTTAAAAAAACTGAATTTTTTTTAAAGCATCACTAATGTGCCATGAGGCTGAGAGCTGGCAGGCACCAAGGCAGGAGTCCATACACCCATTGGTACCTACCAGGTGCCACATAACAGCTCCCATCCCATCTCACTGCATCCCATGCTGCTGCTGCTGCTGCTCAAAATCCTTTTTGGGACCACCCGATGGCTTCCTTCCACATGTTGGCAGCCAAAGCAAGCCATTAAAAATCCAATCTGCCAGGCTGACTTGATTAAGCTAAAAAATGATAGCAAGTTAAAAATATTCTGGGACATTTTTATAGATTTGTAGCCTGTTAATTAACATTGTTGAAAGAGCATACAAATCATGGCATGGATGATGGGGAGCAGTTAGGTTCATAGCCATCTAAAACAGTGCTTTTCAACCTTGGCAACTTTAAGATGTGTGGACTTCAACTTCATGGCTGGCTGGGGAATTCTGAGAGTTGAAGTCCACATATCTTAAAGTTGCCAAGGTTGAAAAGCACTCATCTAAAAGAGGGACCAGCAACTTTTGAGTAACCAATGGACACACTTAACTTTCTTTGGTGGAGGCGAAGACTGCAAATGATAATATCCCAAATGTTGAGAGGAAGGATGAGGGAAATTCTAGGAGGTTACGTTGTTTTTCAGTTATGAGATCCTTTTTTTTTAAGTCAATCTGCACAGGCACAGATATATCCACACACACATCTCACGTGCCATCACCACTCATGCGTATAAGTGTGCATGCAGAGGGGGCCAAGAAAGTAGGCAATGCAATCAAGCTGCAACAAAATGCAGCCTGTTTCAACAGAACATACGTACAATCAGTGCAGTGCTCAAAAGTTCCTGGAAAATGTATGACCAAACTTTTGCAAAAAACCAATCTTCCAATCCACTGGAATTTCTCACAGACCCCCATCCTCTCCCTCCCCTCCCACAAAGGACCTTTGAAGCTTTACCCCTTTGTTTTCCAGCTGCAGGATGCTTCGGAGGGAATCACGGATCCGAGTGAGCTGCTTCACCTCCTCTTCCTTAGCCTGGCGAAGCTAAAATAAGATGGGAAGTTGCTAAGGACAAGCAAGTTGGAGTAATGCCATCACTCTCATGTGCATCCTCAGGCATTGCTCTCTTCAGCCCAGAAGATTACAAGGAACAAAGTAACGTCAGGCCTTAGAAGGGACCAACTTACTTTTATCTAGGATCAGTAAACTTTGGGGAGCAGAAGAGGTTCTACTGGGTCTCACAGAACAGAAAAAGTAAGGTTTCTTCCTCACTTGCCTCCATGGAAATTGATTTTTATGTTTTATCTACATAGATGTGCAGATTAACCCACAGTGCCCCCCTGTGATTTCCCCCAGCTCTTCATCGCTGCCAACCACCATCCTTAATTCTTCAGAAAGAGAATCAGGTAGAGAATTGTCCACCTTCCAGGTCTCCTTCAGTGTGATGAAACAAAAATTGCTTTTTGGTTTTATTTCAACCCTAGTGGCTTGGTGGAACGTTTCAAGAGCTCATTTGCAGCCAACTCTACCGAGAAGGATGTTACACAGGGCTTCTTTTTAGCAGAGGATTGAGTCCCATATTACTTTTTGTAGTTTTATTGTGTCTGATAAGATTGATGAATTAAAGATAGTGACCAAATAATTTCTGGCAAGCTGCCCATCCCCACTTTCAAAATTTACAACCATACTCTCAAAAATGTAAAAGAGGAAGGCAGCCCTGTAACCTCTCCCCACTACCACAACCAGATACACACCCTGCAATAAAGCCAGACGGATGTCTACTTTGCCCCCACATCTACACCAACAGCACTATCGCAGGCCACACACAACATTACAGTCACCTTCATGTGCTTTTCCTCCAATATGATATATGCCATCATCTGCTAGCAATGCCCATCTGAACAAATGGATTTGTTTGGACAAATGGGACAAATTTTGCACAAAACACAAGTTCATCATCAAAGCAAGGACAAGTATTATCAGAGGCATTTCAACTTCCCAGGACAGTCCCTGGCAGACCTTAAAGTGACTGTTTTAGAAAAGTGGGACTTTAACAGCACCATCAAGTAAGATTGTTGAACTCACAGACATCAAAAGGCTTCAGGCAATCTCAGAAGGTCTCAGCAAGCACAATGGATTTTTATCACATTACAATTGTTAATTGATAAGGTACTGGTAATCTGTCTCACATGTCACCTGCATCTACATAACCAAGCTACCTTCCCCTCCACACATACACACACACACCCCATTTAATTCCAACATCAGTCTGGCTCAGCCTTTCTCAACCTTTTGACCCTGGAGGAACCCTTGAAATATTTTTCAGGCCTCAGGGAACCCCTGCACATTCAGGCTCAAATCTAGGCCAGAAGTTTCAAAATTATTACATTCGTTTCATGTACAGGCCTGTATGTATGCATTAACAGTGTTCTTAAACTAAAACTAAAGAATGATACTTACCTCTGTAATGTGAAGTTGCCCAAATTTGAAATAATTTTTTAAAGGAATTGTGATCTCCCAGGGAACCCCTAGTGACCTCTCATGGAACCACAGGGCTCCACGGAACCTTGGTTGAGAAACCCTGGTCTAGCTACTCTATGTACTGCAGCTCATGAAAGCTTATGCCTTCTAATAAGATTTGTTAGTCGGAAAAAGTGCTATCAGACTCCTGACATTTTACCCAAATAGCTGAACATTCAACCTGAATTTTCAAATGTTCAGAATGGCCTAACCAAAATAATTTCACTGGCAAAAATACAGAAATTGCTTCTCCCCAAGAAGGCCATAAGCAACTGAGAATGCAGCACACAGAGAGGGGACCTTAAGGACCAAGGCAACTGGTGTTGAGGATAAAGATTCAAGTGATAAGTGGAAAAGAATAGAAAACCAAGTTCTGATGTGGGATTTGAAAGAAAGCAAAGCCTACGTTTTCAAGGATGGAGCCCCATGCATGGTGAGGAAACCCAGAAGAGAAACTGAAAAGGGTCAGCATGGTAATGAATGGGTCAGGCTAAGCATGGCAAAAAACATACTGAAAATCTTGCAACCCAGCCCTTTTCCTATCTAGAATAGCAATGCTTCTAAGTTAAAAGCTGAAAATGTGGTTGATAGTCACATGAAAATCCAGTGACAACTTACTGCATGTAAGGAGACGGCTAGCTTTTCGATGAATGGGTAGAGGTTCTGAGATGCCTTCCAGCCATCTTGGAAGAAACTGGAAGCGTTTTGAAATCAGCAGAGAAATGTTTAAAAGCCAGGGATGGGGAAGGAAAGAGAGAACACATTGAGAGGTTAGCCTATATGCTGCCACAGAAACAGGTATACAGCCACATTTCATATTATCTGAAACAGCCTTGAGAACATGAGCTCTGCTATCATCAGGAAGCCCATCAAAAGGAGTAATGTTGACAAGCAGTCATAAACTGCAGACCAAACTCTGTAGTGCACTTACTTATGTTGTGCATGATAAAACTTGATGAGGCTCTGCAGAAAATCTGGCCCTTGCTTCATTTGGCACTCGTTGGCTTTCAGAAGATACTGGGCAAGAAAAAAGGAGCCAAAAACAACAGGTTACAATCTAATGATCATAGCTTCTTCAAAATGCCAATAAGCTGTTAGTAAAAGAGATACTGCACAAGCTAACCTGTTGGTTGCTTATTTGCCATCTAGGTAATGGAAGCCAATGTGTATGTTATATAAGGGAAGAAAAGACAAGTAACTGATTAGCATGTTGATAAAAATCAGATTGAATCAGAAGCCTGACATTCATACAAGCGGGCATGGTTTTGACTCAAGAAAAGTCTTTGCGTTGTTTGGTGTTGTATAATGATCAAAAGTGTTGAACAAGGACTGGGAAGTCCCATAACCCAGACATGGAAGTTCCTGAGAAATTTTGGAACAGTGCCTCTCTCTCAACCCAACTCACAGGGCTGTCATTTTGAGAGAAAATTGGATAAAGAGAATATCAGGTATTGTGAGAATTGAGATCTCAGAGGAAAGGTGGCATGCATGTAAGAAATAAGCTATGAGCACAACACCTGAATGTGTACACATCCAATAGCTTATAATATAAAGGTGACCCAGAACATGCTGGGGACAAGACGCACAACAGATTTCACCAGGCCACTTCCTTGCTATGCACATGATGGAACTTGGTAAAGAATCACAAAGAGTCCATAGTGACCCGTATTTGGCATTATGCTTCAGTATAATCAGTGAGCCAAGGAATTTCTGCTCTTGACCATTATTATCATGGCTAAAATGAGCAGGCTTGTACAGTCCTGATTAAGAAGCATGAAACATTTGGCCAATGAGTCTGCTATGAACTACAATATAAGCACTTGGCCTGACCAAGATACTTGTTCCATGTTCTTTATCCTTTTCTGAAATAATCTCTCAGAAGTATGAACACAGAAATATCAGTTATGCAGATATATGTAGTTCAGCATGAATGTAGAATTATCACTGATGCTAAGTTTGTAGAGCACACCACACCTGTTTCTTAGCAGCACATACATGGTACTCCTCGGATTCCAAATTCATTTTTTTATTGTGCTATTTGTTTTAGAATGTAAAGCGTCAAGAGTCACTGGGAGTCAGGCATTTTTTAAATCTATGTAAATTTTATGTGGATTTTTTCTCCTGCTAGTTTTCATGCAATTAGCAGTTAGATGCACAATCTTCTCTCCAGCAATCTGCAGCCCCTTGGCTTTCCCTGTTTCAATTAAATACTAATGGAAAACATGGGGGGGGAAGGGGGACTCTTTCCAGGAGGCTTTTTAAGATTGTAAAATTTAGGCAACAAGGGAGATTTCAGAGCAACGGAAAGACCTGTAACAAAAATGACATCCATGGAAACATCCTCGGTACCTCCACTATTACATAAGCTTAAAAACACCACCAAGACAAATTTTAAAAAACAACAACTGAGCATTAATGTTATTATCCATTGGTATTTGCAGTCCTTTCAGCAGAATGCTTAGCATGCGGAGGATCAAAGCTGCATTCGGTCTTTCACAAGATGAGGGTCTGTTTTCCCATGGAAAAATACACTCTCACGCACCTATATCTGTGGCAGAGAATCCATGTCCCATCTGGCCAGTTGAATCATGCCAAGTCTTGTGAGAAACTAGAGAATTGTAGAGTGCTAATAGGAAACAATCCATTGTGCTTCTCCTCCCCCCTGCCCCCCCCCATCCTCTTTAGAATTCAACCAAATGTTTCAGCTGGGAGAGATTTCACAGTGACACAATGAAAGAGCCTTCAGCAGAGCTTGTGCCAGGTGCCCCAAAATGCAGCAAGGGGGTCTTGCAGAAAAACCGGACAAGCAAGACTCGGTACGTCCCACAGGGGGAGGTGTTGGGTTTTGAATACCTTACGCTTCAGAGCGTTCCAGACTATCGACACAGCACTTTACAAGCTAAGACAGCAACGCTATTTATGCATTTCGCTCTCTTCCTGCCAACAGTATGGCTGATTAAGAGGCCTGAGAATTGAAGATTCAAAGATATTAGGGCCAGGATAATCAAAACAAAAGGCCACGGGAAGGAGGCATATTTGGGTAACCAACTTACCAGCATGAACACCGAGTAGTTCTCATCTGCATTCTACTGTAGCACTGAATCTGGCACTACACTATAATTGTACTAAGCATAAAACGTGGTTGGGTTCTTGGGGATTTAAAGCTGCATGTATGTGTGCATGTATGCAATTTCCCCGGACTGCAAAGGCAACTCGTGGCTAGGCCAACGCACTTGCATTGCCCCAAATATGGCTTATTTTATTACTTATGTATTACCATTGATAGCAATGCTAAGCAGAGAACTTTCTCTGCATTCCTTTAAACAGTTCTCATGTTACTGAATGGAAATGAATTTGCTTTCAACCTCGCTAAGGAGCAGAGAAAGGTAAGGTGTGGCACGGTGTTCTTGCATGTATTTAATAAAGAGGTGTGTACATACACAAAGTCCTGTCACTCATTGTAACACTCCTGTATCTGGTGTTCTGCCATCACCGTGGCTTCCTCCATGCACATTCTGTCACAAGGGAAAACATCAGGAGGGAACTTCTCCCATGGGGCTTCTTCATTTTTGGTGCCAGTTTTCACTGAGGCAGTTGGAGAAGATATTCAGAGAAACTGAATGCAGAGAGGTCTCCAAATTTGGTGGAGAACCATTGGTGCCCACCTATAGTGTGTATCGTGCCTTTTGGTACAATGGTTCTTTTTTTGTCTGTGTGTGCCTTCAAGTCATTGTTGACTCCTAGTGGCTGCTTTTCGCAAGATTTTTGGAAGTGGTTCACCACTGTCGTTGTCTTCTCAGGACTGAGAGAGCCTAAAGTCATCCAGCTGGATTCATGCCTAAGGCAGAACTAGAACTTACAGCCTCCTGGTTTCAAGCCTGGTGCCTTAACCACTAGACCAAACTGGCTCTCTGTGATGGTTCTACCATCACTTTTTACTTGTTTCCTCCGGATTCTCACAACAATCCTGAGAAGTAAGATCAGGCTGGGAAGGAACAACTGCTCAAAAATCACCCAGTTACCTTCTTGGCTGAATTAAGGATACAAACTTGCCTTTTGAGGTCTAGGCCAACCCTCAAACCTACACAGGTTTGTTATAGCAAGAGGAAAGCTGGGCCTTCCCACTCCCACCCTAAGATTCCTCCTTCCCTGATTCCTGATTGTAGGCAAACAACAATCCATAATGTGCTTTGTTTGATTCTCGCTTAGGACACTGAACGTCCTGAGAACGTATTAGAGAATTCAGTGATTTGTGGCTAACTGCTGACCATACTGAGTTTTATTGTTATCACAGGGGCTAAAAAGCATTCAGCTGAGCCAGCTCACTCAGTGCAACTTGATACTTGTTCCTAGTTCCTCAAGAAAGAGGATGTCATATAACATTGAGGAAAGCCAGGCCAGAAAGGAAGGGTGAAGAACTGCCATTATCTCATAGATAATACTGTACTACATGGGCCAGCCAATGGCATGGCTTCACCTTCCATTGCTTCCTACATTCCAATGTGACCTGCAGATTTTTATCAGCTATTATTATAATCATGAGGGTTGCCAATCAGCAGTCAGGCATCTTCTACTTTCCAGCCAGACTTTTTATTCATTATCTTCCCTGTTGTTTAAAAAGCTAACCTGAAATCTGGCCCTAAAGCTTGAGTTGAACAGTAGGTGGCAACACGCAACCAACCATATCTCAGCTAAGCAGGTCAGGCCCGGCTAGGATTTAGGTGGAAGTCATCCAAAGAACATCAGGACTACGGACTAGACCAGAAAGTCGGAAAAATGTGTGGAAAAAGGCACTGATAAACTATTTCTGTATTACTTCCAAGGAAGCTACATGAATGTGTCCATGAAGTTATTAAGAGTCAAACTTAAGGAGACTTTACCTTTTTTTTTCCAAACTAACACCACCCCAGGTGTGCTGCGACTACAAGTCCTAGAATCCATAACCAATGTGCCCAGTGATTGGGAATTTGGGGAAATGTAGTTCTAACCCATTTAGCATGTGCTACATCAGAGAAGGCTGATACATACCCTTCTCTTCTGTGCTTGGACCCTATTAGAGCTCATGTCTGATTTCCCACTGGAGTGCATCTCCCAACTGCAAGATCCAGATGCCTTTGCACTCATCTCAATCCCTCAGATGAATTGTCAGATGTAATCATTTGGGGAGCAGGTATATTTGGGAACCACCTTTTTGTAAACCTGTGTAGGCTTGGAATCCTGGAGATGGTTGTCCAATCACACCTGAAGGGGAAAGGCTGGGAAAGGCTGATGACATGAACAAAATGGTCCAAGACTGAACTTTTATCCTCTGATTTCTACACCAGGAGCAAGGTCTCTGGAGGAATTTGCCCTACGATCCCTCAGCATAGCTTTCCCAGATTTGCTGAACTACAACTTCCAGGTGCTGATGCACCAAGTTGGGGAAAGACTGTTTCCAGGGAGAGGAACCAACACCAGATTCTAAGAGAGATGCTGATCTCCATCAAGTTCCTCTATCTGTCCTCCTAGTTGCAAGTGAATCCTTGAGTGCTTCCATGTGCTGTTATTTATTTAACAGTGAAGCTATTCAAAGAAATGACTCACTCTCTGGCGCAGCCCCAATCCTTCCACAGAACCCAGAAGAAAACACACACACACACACACACACACAGAGGAATGGAAGTCACCACCCGCCTGGCATCACAAAACTCTTTAACCCTTTCTGGAATGCCCAATCCCTGCACTCTTCCCTATTAGCCACAACTCAACCATTCTCCTCTTTTACTTCTACACAGAGCTGGATCACTTCCCTTGGGGGACTGAGCATTACTTGGAAGCCAAAACATCCATTAATCGCTCTCAGGCAAATATCTATGAGAAGTGGAGGGGAGGGGAATATCCCCTTCTCTCTGATGAGTGCAATAAACTATATCATGAAAAAACATCTGAAAACTGCATCCTCTCCCAACCATTTCACACTACCTTGCTCTGATATTCATGTTAATTAGCATTTCTCAATGAAGGACCACTGCTAAACATACCCCGCCCACAAATTATACTGTGCTAAAGGCAGGGGACCCTCAAAATTGTGCTCACCCTGTATGAGACGCTCTTCCCCCCAGCTATGGCTATCTTGGTAAACCACCATTTTAAATTTTCCACCATGTACCAGAGCCATGCTGAATTTAGGGCATTGTGGGAAATGGAAATTTGTTGGCCTTTCATAAGGCTATGAAGACCTGGTTATGTGCCCAGGGCCCCAAGTGTGTTAAGGGCCCCCTTTCTTGGCTGTATTGACATCTATGATAATTTTATTCAGCAACCATATATATTTATTTTGTATTGTTGTAATTGTTTTTAATTGCTTTATGTTTTAAGGATTGTATGCTGCCCAGAGTCACTTGCTGAGATGGGCGGCTATAGAAACCAAATAAACAAACAAACAAACAAATAAGCAAGCAAGCCATTCTGGGAACAGGGCTTCCCGCGGGCTGGTAGCTTTTGAATGTAGCAGATGCTGACATGGGCTTACCAGAAGACTATGTTAGAGAGAAGGTCCTTTCAGTTGGAATCCATGCTTGCTCTCTTCAGAGACACTGAGATCTTTTGGCATCAGGCTACTCAACACATTTTTATGCCAGTTGGTTTTCAGTGGGATATGCAAAATGCTTTGAATTCCAAACACCCTATTTTGAGTGCAAATCACCCTGCTTGATATGGTGTTTCAACTATTCTGGAGGTGTTTTAAGCTCCAATTAGAGCATTTCAAACTTGAAACACTTCCAAAACTACCAAGGCAGCATTTTCCGTACTTGAAATCAGGCATTTCTAACTCAAAACGTTCTATAGCTCAATGCTACTTTATCTCTAAGCTGTCTCTAATAAAACATACAATATACTCTTTTCTCAAGTTCGTACACTTCTCAAATGACCTACTGGAGAACAAAAATCTGGTTTGCACACCCACGTTTAGCGTAAAGCTGCACTGAATTTCCCAAATTTCTGATCCGGAGACTTCTTTGCGGCCAGCATACAGTTGTACATGTATGACAAGCATATGTACTGACATATACTCAGGATGTTTTCTTTTTAACTGATTTGGTTTTAACTTTGGTTTTATGTTTTTACTGTAAATGATGAAAATATTTTGATAATTAATGATATAACCATTTGAATAAATCAATAAGAAAACTGGATTTATTGCTGGGTTGATGATAATACATTTGCAGCTTAGCTGCCAAGATCAGCTCCAATTTGTGGGAGAATAATTCTCCACAGCTACCCGATAAAGGGGAACCCCTTTATTTTTTCGCATTTGGATCACCACTTCTAAACTCCATTCCACAACTTTCTGCAGATTGTTCAAAGAGGAAACACAGGAGGATAACAGTGTGCAACATATGTCTGTGGGTTTAAGTGGATGGATGGATGGATGGATGAAGAGAGAGAGAGATGGTTTATGCAGACTAGCTGTAAGAGGTTGTGCTGAGAAGGAAACGAGCATCTCTGAACACCAACAATTAGCAGAACTCATTAATAAAGGAGAACTAGAAGGTTTCTATTTCAGTTGTCAAGATTGTGCACTTCGACTCCTAATTGTTGGCATTAAAACACATTGGAAAAAGTCTGTGTGAATCTTGCTTCCTTGATCATGTTCTGCAGTTAAGGGGCTTGACACAAGCCTGCTTATAGCCAGAGACTGTTATCGTATATATTTATATTTATATATATATATACGTATAACAAGCCTCTTTTCACAGTAACTGCATCTATTTACCTTAATGAATCTATCTTGCATGCAATAGCTCTGGCAGCAAGGTCAACAAGTCTCAACAGATAGACACAAGCAAGGTTTTGCAAACCACCAGGAAATAGTCTTAATGAACTCACTATACAAAACACACAGCCTATTGCAACACAGAGAGAGACAGGCTCCTTGGCCTAAGTCAAAGTCGTTCTTTGGCAGTACTACAGATCAGGTGCTCCCTTAAGTACACACAACACATCTTGCCCTGCAAAGCATACAGGATTTGCAGAATGCCATGGGAAAAAAGTATGCCACAGAGAAAAAGGGAGTGACTCAAGCAGGGTTGGCTGTGAAAACCGGGAAGAGACCCAGTCCCTTAAATACTGGGTTTAGCTATTCAATCAAAAGAAGTTAATACACTTTTGGGAACCTCTGGCTCCATCCGACAGGTTGGGAGAATGCCAGGAGCAAGCATGGAGGGTGTGCACAGCAATCCAAAAATGTTTCCAGCTGTTTGGATTCTATCCAACCGGGGAGGCCAACTTACCATTCACTTGATTTCATCTCAGCCCTTCTCTCCAACTCCCACCATGGTCTTTTGCTAAATACAGTCTGAATTATAAAATGATTGCTAAAAGGCCTCAAGAAAATATAAATAAAATATAAGCCAGTTTGGTCTAGTGGTTCAGGCACCAGGCTAGAAACCAGGAGACTGTGAGTTCTAGTCCTGCCTTAGGCATGAAGGCCAGCTGGGTGACCTTGGGCCTGTCACTCTTTCTCAGCCCAACCCACCTCACAGGGTTGTTGTTGTGGGGAAAATAGGAGGAGAAAGGAGTAATAGGTATGTTTCCCACCTTGAGTTATTTATAAAAATAATAAAGGTGAGATATAAAAAATCTAAACAAAAAGTTATGGTCCTTGTTGCCTAAAGATTGATTAACCAGATGGGTAGATTGGACTCCCTTTCACCGCCCCCTCCCCAAATCAATCCATTCAACGGGGCAGAGAGCAAGACTGTAAAGCAACCCAAAGAGCAGAATTGGTCTTTTGTAGCCTTCCCAAAGACTTTAATTTGGAACTAAGAGTGCAGCCTGACATAATATGCCAGAACAAAGGCCAACAGGAACTGGATCATAGAACAGGATAGGGTGATTCAGTCTTTTGGTCTTGCTACCTGGACTGGTCAAAGATATTTGGTTTCTTGGGGCAGAGGAGAAAATGATGCTCCCACCTCCAAGCCAAGGCACATAATACCCAAAGCCGGTTCAAGTTATTTTGGCAGTCAAGGCAGAAAATCCTAAAGTTCCTCTCACCATCTCTGGAAGTAAAACTAAAATATCTAACCACAGAGTGACTCTTTCATGACATCCAAAATCTGCCCCTTGAGGCAGCCGATCCACTCTGCCTCATGGTAGGGCCAGCCTTGTCTGCTCTGCTCCAAGTGGGATTCCTCACCAACACCCTCTGACGTGGCTACGATACACAGTGGAAGGAAGACTCCCATGGAGGCCAGTGAAAAGTTTCTTCCCATAGCTAACAGCTCAGCTGTTCTGAGTGAAATACACTACAGGGTCACCAAAGTTTTAACAAGCTTGCTGTTGATGGTAAGCATGCAGATGGGTTGCCTATTCAGATGCAACAAAACTGTTTGTTGTGCTAAACATTCCTTTCCGCCTTAGAAAGAATTAAGGCATGGCCAGCAGAAGGGATTTCCTACCTCACACATCTGCAGCTGGAAAGTGCGGCGTTCCTTCTGCAGGTCCTCAGTGATTTCGGGGGCCATTGGTTCAGTCTGGATGACTCCAGATATCTTGGCTCGCTCCTTCTCCTTTTCCAGCTTTGCACTAGGGTAACCGAGAATCCCAACGGCAAAGTGATGCATAGATTTGGAATAATTTGCGGTGTATGTGTGGTGTGCAGGGAATTCTACAGGTGGATGTTGCTGCAATCTGTCTGTATGCTGTGGTCATATTTTAATACAAATTACAACACAGGAAAATGCCTTAGGCCTAGGTCACACCATGATCCACTTGGCTCAATTCAGGCTGCAAGACACATCGGCAGCTGCTAACTGGCTTCTCAGAATGGAGGCCTTTCCTCAAGATGCCAGGATTGAACCAGGGGCATTTTGCAACAACCACTTGCATCCTACTGTTGAGCTATGGGGTTTCTCCTCTAACTCAAGGAAGATTCTAGCTTTGTACTCCTTAAAGCAGGGTTTCTCAACCAGGGTTCCATGGAATCCGAGGGTTCCGCAAGAGGTCACTAGGGGTTCCCTGGGAGATCACAATATATTTAAAAAATTATTTCAAATTCAGTCAACCTCACATTAAAGAGGTAAGCTTCATTCTTTATTTTCAGTTTAAGAACTCTACTCATGCATACAGACAGGCCTACCCATGAAACAAATATAATGATTTTGTAACTTCTGGCCTATATTTGAGCCTGGATGTGCCGGGGTTCCCCGAGGCCTGAAAAATATTTCAAGGGTTCCTCTAGTGTCAAAAAGTTGAGAAAGGCTGCCTTAAAGAGTCAGCTTCATCAGGAACATAGCAAACTGCTTATACCAGATCAGACCTTCAACCCATATTGCTCAGAACTGTCCACACTGAGTTGCAGTATCTATCCCAGGCTTTAGACAGATACCTTTCCCAGCTGAACTACAAGATCCCAGGTTCAGCATGCAAATGATGCCTCCACTTGGGCTGCACACCGCTTTGGGTTCAAAGAGAAAAGGTGTGTTGGGTGAATGCCCTTTTGTGGGCACTCACTTAGACCCCCCAACCACTCTCTTGAGCAGCTGCCTCTTTCCTGAGGATTGCACAGCTGTCTTCTGGAGTTGCAGCGCAATTCTGAGAAAATACGTTGCATTTGTTAGGCGTGTTAGTACCTGTCCACAACTCCTTAATCAAATGTATGTTTCCCGGGGATTGTGCTGCAGTTGCAGAAGACAACTATGCAACCCCAGAAAAAAGATGCAGCTGCTTCAAGGAGAGACTGACAGGTATTAAGTGAGCAACAAGTATTCTCCAAAGCACTTTTTGCTTTTGGAATCCAAAGCACTTCACAGTCTACACTCTACCACAGTGTTTCTCAACCTTGGCAACTTTAAGAGATGTGGACTTCAACTCCCAGAATTCCCCAGCCAGCATGGGTGGCCAGGGAATTCTGGAAGTTGAAGTCCACACCTCTTAAAGTTGCCAAGGTTGAGAAACACTGCTCTACCTCTATGGCCAACCTTGCTCTACCACTATGGCCAACCAATGCTGGGCCTGAAGTCCACACCTCTTAAAGCTGCCAAGGTTGAGAAACACTGCCCTACCACTATGGCCAGAAGATATTGGACAGCACAGAACCACGTTAGAAAGGACACTGTCATTGACTGGTTGACCCAAACCCCACCACCTCCCTTCTTGCTTGTCTACAACAAAACACTTTTGTTTAGGAGAAGATGGAAGAATGAGCCCGCTCCTGCCAGAGGCAGAAGGGGTTACTCACATTTTGGTCTCATAATCCTTCCAGGCCTTTTCAATTTGCTTCTTGGAATCCTGCCGAGTGAAAGAGAAGGAAGGAAAGGAATCAGCAAGGGAGTCACTGAGGAAAAAACGCACGCACACACACACACACAGGCAATATCACCGGGCAAAGTTCCTCCCGCCCAGAACATTCGCAAACCCATATCGATTCGCTGCATCAAGGGGCAACATTCAAACCACCTCCATGGGAACTGGAGCCTGACAATCTGGATTTCTCAGGCACCTTAATCATTTTAGGAACCTAATGCTGTTTGCCCATGGATCAGATAAATCCAGTATTTGTCATAAGCGTGATGCTGGAAGTAGAAAAAACATGTATTGGAAAAGTCTAATAAAGTAAAAATCAATTTAAAAAGAAGAAGTTTAAAAAGAAAAAGAAAAACAAACCCTTGTCCAACATTCCAGCAGCAGTCCTTAATGCATTCCTCAGTCAGAACACCAAAATTTATTTTATTTATTTATTTTCAATTAGGACTTCTGCTGGAAGCAACCCGCATGTTTTCCTTTACTGCACTTTTCCCCAATATGGTGCCTACCACAGCATTTATCCTAATTTTTAATTGCAGGGATTTTTCAGGCCAAGCATAGACAGGAATAAAGAAGGGGCCAAGCACAGGAAGGGCCAAAATCAACATTAAATGTGAGAAGCTTCTTTTGTTTTGTTTGCAGTGGGGTTGGGGTATTTTTTTTCTGTGTTTGCATATGTTCTCAGCCTCTTTTGCACAAACCTGGAAAGAGATGCGGCTGCTTTAAAGAGTCATACACAGCTGCTACAGTCACGGCCCAGATCTCAAAGCACCTCTTTCTGAGTCAAATCTAAAGCACTGCACAGCCCTAATACTGTATATAAAGACTTAAGTTGAATGCAGCTTCTGGATATGTAGCTGCATCTCTGTAATTTTCTTGGCAGCCAGATGGAAGGAGTTCAGCATTACCCTTAGTCTGGTCTCCCATCCAAGTAGTAACCAGGTTCACTCCTGCTTAGCTTTTGCAAGATCAGTCAAGGCCAGCTAGATCACTCAACAACCAAGCTGAACTGGCAGATTTTAAAACATTTCCAAGGAAAAAGATGAATCAGCTATACAGGCATCAGATGAGCCTTGGTGGATCAGGCCCATGGCCCAAATAGTCCAGCATTCTGTGTCTCAGAGTGGGGATGATGATGATGATGATGATGATGATGATGATGATGATGATGATTCCTTTGAGTCAGTGCTGACTCCTGGCGACTGCCTGGACTAGCCCCTGCAGTTTTCTTGGCAAGGTGTTTGGAAGTGATTTGCCATTGCCTTCTTCCTAGGGCTGAGAGAGAGTGACTGGCCCAAGGTCACCCAGCTGGGTTCACGCCCAAGGTGCAACTAGAACACACAGCCGCCCAGTTTCTAGCTTGGCGCCTTAACCACTACACCAAACTGGCCCTCGTATTGGGGAATAGGATGCATTTATTTATTATTACATTTATCACTAGCTTATCTTTAGATTGGATTTGGATTTAGATTTGGAATAAGAATAACAATTAGGATTATTAGATTTATTATTAGGTTTGTACTTGTAGCAACCAGGGAGGCTCACAGGTCGCTTAAATCAAAAGTCAAAGAAGAAAAGGAAGAACAAAACAACCAGGTAGTCAAGCAAGTCAAGAGAACGGCAACAACTGTGTGAGCAAAGCTCTGCCTCTCTTTTATGAGCATTGCACACAAATAGCAGAGCTTCCATCACACTCTCGCAGCCGCCCTCTTGACTGTTTGGACCACACCCTGCAGACACTCCCAAGAACACCCCTACCCACCCCTGCACTTCAAACTCCAAGGCTCTCCAAAATAATTCCTTTTTTTTATCACGGATGAAAAGCCAACAGGATGGGAGGCAATCAAATTTCCAGGGTGCAGTTATTCTGCAACACAGACACACCAACAGGAAGAGAGAGTCTGCGGACTTCCACCCCCTTCACCTCGCCAAAGTGGGGAACAGCCAGCACTTTTTCCCAGGACATACAAATCAGGCAGGTTGCAACTGGCTGGAGCGTTTGAGCAGCTCACAAATCTGGTTTGGAAAAGAGAATGAGAGAGACAAAGAAACAGACAGACAGAGCCTTTCCACTGTCATTTCCCAGGACTCGGTATTAAGGCAAGCTGCCTTTGACTCAGGAGGCAGCAAAGAACCCTTAATACTAGCAGCCATCATAGCCAGATACCCCACAAATCTGCCCGCTTTCCTTTTAAAACCATCCAAATAGGCTGCCTTTACCACGATGGACAGCAGTGAATGCCACAATTTAACTAGGAGCTGAGTAAAAAGTATTTCCTTTATTTTTTTTCTCTGTTTTAAAACATCATAAAGTCATTATAAAGAGAAAAAGTAAAACGTCTTTCCTTTAATTGGCCGTGACTCTCTCTGACTGCTGTGAACAGATCACTGGACGAGAGGTGATCAGCCAAACCCACCCAGGTATTGCTCAACACTTGCTCTTAAGCAGGGAGGCAAGCAACCTTTTTCAAGTTACAATTTCCCACCCAGCCTGCCCTGCTTAACCCACTGTGACCTGTTAGGTCCCACTGGTTGGCAGCCCACGAGAAAAGCCACAGGGCTACTGAAGAATTGGTTCCTTAGATACTGCACGCATGGAACCATTTGATGCAGATGGGGAAATGGCCTGTAGCGATGGGAAAAATGTTCCTCTCTGCCAGAAAATCAACACCACAGAAGTCCCCTAAAGAAAACAGAAAACTGAGTGAGCCTGTTCTACAGAACAAAGCTAGTTTTCCTGTTTAGCCAGTTTACACTGGATTAGGCATCAGAGGAGAAAGCAGAGAATCGCAAAAAGAAGAAAAGGAAAAGTCAGCAACATTTGTGCTTGATTTTAAGTGTCTGCATGTACATTGATATCCATAGCTCAAACCATACAGAATCATGGTACCGTAGATAGAGCAACTGTGCGATGCAACTGCAGAAGCTAGAAATGCAATGCAATGCAAGTTTCTGGTTATCATGGGTATGAGATAATTCGGAGAGTCTGGAAAATCTCAGAATGGAACGGGTGGTTAACAAAAAATAGACAGAGCAAAGTAGCATCCTCTATCCTCAGGGAATGAACCTCTATTCTTGACCTATCTTATGTTACAAGGGCTGTTGTAAGAATTTTTGCTAGCAGGAAAAATGTCTTGGCACAAACAAACAAACAAACATAACAGCCAGATCATGCAAATGGGTTGAGAAATTTATGCCAGTTCCTGCAAACATGCCATTTCCTAAATCAGAAGTCGCGCATCCATTCAACCCAAATTCCAATTAAGCTTGCGGTCTGCTGATATTTCCAGTGCCACAGCGTGGAATGGGGTAACTAAAAATAAGCATTCTCTATCGTTACTATGGCCATTGGCAACCTGCTCCTGAATATAAATACATAAATCAAATAAATAAATAATCAGGCATATAGGCAAGTCCCATGGAGTTTCATCGGTTTTGATCCCCCTGAGAAATGCAGAAGACAGCAACTTTGCTAGACATAATGATAGGCTAGTCTCACGTAATTCAGCTCAATGGACACATTTTTACAATGTTTTAATTTACCAAGTTTTTTTTTTTTTTTTTAAAAAGCACCTTCCTTTTCCACAATAGCACAGAAACAGATAAAGGGTCTGACCAGCAGATTTTTTTACTATGCTAATCCACAAGCCATAAACACTTACATGAACCCATCCACTGATGTTTGCAAATCATGGGTCAGTATTCAATGCGCTGGATAAATCAGCGCACCATAGTGGGTTCAATGAACAGCAGCTAAACAAATCCTGCGTGAACCAAGTAATTCCCTCAGTAATCTTTCCAAAGCTCGTCAAGAGAGGCCAACATTATCTCTGATCATCCCATAAGTTAGAATGTGCGGCTGAGAGACCAAAAACACGTAGAAAATTCATGGCAAGGGAGAGATGTGAACCTGGGACTTTATTGGTCTCTTTCAAGTTCTACTAGCCTGAATTTACAAATACAGCTTGGTTGTTTTAACCTGGGCTGGATTTATGATGCCAGAGAAATCTAGAATGTATAAAGGCATTCCACATCTATGTTGGAAATGTGAACAACAGGAAGGGACGTTTTATCATGCTTGGTGGATATGTAAAAAAGCTAAAAAATGTATTGGATTGAAATACATATATTGATTCAGAGGATTTTAAAGATTAATATTCAACTGAAGCCAGAACTTTTCCTTTTAGAATTGATGGGGAAACAGTTAGAAAAAAGCCATGGAAGGTTATTTCAGTATACGATTACTGTGGCGAGATTATTATACGCACAAAGATGGAAAGATTCAGTATTACCCACCATGGAGGGATGGTTGCTGAAATTGACAGATCTTGCTGAGGTGGCTAAACTGACTTCTTTGATTAGAGAAAGGCCACTATCTACATTCACTGGTGACTGGAAACCCCTTATGGACTTTTTGCATAAAAATGAAAAAAAAAAAAGAACTTGTGATTTATGGTTTTGATGATTAGACAGGATAGATTACAGAAAGAAGAGTGGGGGAGATGGGCAGTAATAAAAATATGATAGATAGATAGATAGATAGATAGATAGATAGATAGATAGATAGATAGATAAATAAATAGAGTCATGATGTACCTTTAGAGAGGTTAAAATATAATTGTACTTATAACTGCTGTAAAGAATATCAGAAGCCACTGCTTTATACCTTTATATCTTTTTTGTATCTTTCTTTTTTTTCCTACTTTCTTTTTTTTTTTATTGCACAGTTAGCTTTTTCTGTTATTTCTTTTTTTATTTCTTTTTTTGTTTTCTCTGTTCTAATTTAGTTTGTATTAGTTCTTATTATTGCTGTTAAAACTTTTAATAGAAAGTATATAAACTGAGCTGGATTTTTTTTTTTTTTGTACCCAGCTAATGGGTAGTACCTAGGCGACCATCTCAAGAAGATAAGTAGTGTCAGAACTGGTTAGTACTTAGATGGGAGATCACCAGAAAATCCCAGGACTATAGACTAGAGTGGGAGTAAATAAATAAATCAAGCTACTTCTGCATTGCTGCGAAGAAAACTACATGAAAGAGTCTACAGAACCTGTAGTGCAGATCCAACTCAATTTTGTTCGTCTACAATAAAGTGTATTGTGCTAATCCAAACAGTTTGTTAATTCAGTCACCACAGTAACTGAAAGGAGTCACCTTTCCTGCAGGCCCCTTCAAACTTGGATAACCCAAGGTGTGCATCTGTTATCCATCTTGTACAGAGCCAATGACTGCTAACTCCATCTCTAATAGGATGAAGGCAAGTAAACCAAACAGGAGAAAAGCCTGTATTGTTTTCCTCCCCATGGTAGTTTGCTGTAACTTCAGCTCAAGATGAAACACAAGCAGTACCAGTCATCTCTGGTAGTAGGGTGGATCAAAAAGCCAAGATGGTGGCCACAACTGCACGAAAAGAGCCCTGCCCCTTTTGGTATGTGTATTACAGTGCACTTAAAAAGGAGCAGGACTTTGATAGTGCAACTAGACAACCCGTGACCCATTGGGTCACCATTTCAGAGATATTTCCTTACCAGATTCCTCAAGGCCTTCAACAATGGCAGAGCTTCTAACGTACTGCCTTCACTGGAAAAGTTCTTAAAAATTCAGGGAGATATTTAGAGATGGATCTGCCCTGAAAATAGCCCATGTCATTCATACTTAACCGTATAGCACAGTCAAACATCAGGAGTTAACCACAGGAAATGTTTTATCATGTCATAAAATGTTTTATGATAATTTTTATGCCATAAAATGTTTTATAAAATTTGCCAAATTTCTATTCCACGGGAGCCATGGGTCTCAGATTTTGGACACATTCTGTAAGTTAGCCCATTTGAGGTTCCTTGGTTCAGAAATGGTTGCCCTATGGTGCACCGTTTCGCCCAGTTAATGGTTACAAACATACAGACATGAGAGTTTTAGTAGTATATAGATGACAGTCACCATCTTGATTTTTTTTACAGTCCCCCAAACACACCCACACCCACACACAAGCTGCCAGTTAAGCCAGCCATCCTCATTCCAAGGTAAATATATATCTGGTGAAGGTGAAAGGTCCCCTGTGCAAGCACCGAGTCATGCCTGACCCTTCTGGGGGGACACCACTTTCGCGACGTTTTCTTGGCAGACTATAGCGGGGTGGTTTGCCACTGCCTTCCCCAGTCGTCACCTTCCCCAGCAAGCTGGGGACTCATTTTACTGACCTTGGAAGGATGGAAGGCTAAGCCAACCTGAGCCGGCTACCCGAGAATCCAGCTTCCGCTGGGATCGAACTCAGGTTGTGGGGAGAGTTTCAGTTGCAATACTGCCACCTCCACTCTGAGCCACACAAGGCATTAAATATATATCTGCCCACCCCCTATTCCAAGCCTGCACTTCTCCCACATATAAATTATTCTCAACTCCTTAAAAGAAGAAAACCTACCAGCCGGGTGTCCTTCAACTGCCCTTTCAACAGATTGTCCAGTGGGAAGGAGACGATATTGTTCAGATTCTGCACCTGGAAAAGCCAAAAGAGGAGAGTCACTTACACATCTCCAAATAAAGAAAAAGCATCCTTGATTTTTCATTAAATCTGCCCAGGGTCATCGGTGTTTATTATTTTATGTCCAACCTGCAGAGGACTGAAAATAATCCCAGTAAGTAGAAGAAAAAAAATAAAGTAAGGTCAAAAGATTGTTGAAAGCTGGAGCAAGAAGAACAGCAAGAGAACTCCACTGAGCCCTTCTCAACAGCTTCATATTTAAAATTATAAAACAGTGAAATAATAGCACTGATCATAATAATGGAAAGAGCACGCACCCAATACAGGTGTAAGCAAAGGCCTTTGTGAATGGCAATGTCCTAAAGTGGGATGTGGGCCATAGGCTATAACAGCCTCCATTTCCCCTATGGCTAGAGCAGCCTTTCCCTGCTCCAGAATTTTCGGGACAGCCTCAGAAAGATGCAAGATGTCGGAAGCCGAACCATGCCACAAACTACCTCTCCTGTTCAGCCATGCAGGCAGTCAGCCCTTGCCCAAAGGCCACATTCTAAAACTGGGGTGGAGAATCCCAAAGCTCCAAATCGAAAGATGCCAAAAGACAGAGAAACCCATCTGGTTCGGCCAGAAGCCTGAAAGGCTGCAAGATGAAACCACATTGCAGCATGCGAGTCTCCAACTAACCTCCATTGGAAGGGGGCAAATCCACCATCATCTGAGCCTGGGTGGCTGCCCCAAAGAGCTTGTGCATTAAAAAAAAACAAAAAACACAAAAGTGCCACCCACAGACTTGAAATAAACAGAACCTGTGGGATAGTTTTGATCAAGTACAGATGTGAAAAAGACTGCTAGGAAAATCAAAGTCTCCAACTAGAACTGGCTTTTCTGTTGAGCAGGGAAAACATCCAATATGGGTATACTAAGGGAGGGCAAGTGGCATCACACATGTTGTACAAATGACAAATATTATGTAATGTGCACCCTGATATAATTGAGGCTTCCAGCTGGGGAGCTCCAGAAGCTTTGAATGTAATAGATAGAGAAGGGCAGGCTTTTCCAACCTCATGGACTCCAGATGTGCTTCAGATGCAATTTCCATCATCTTCTTCCAGCAAATCCAACAGCCCTGCTGGCTAAGGATGACCACAGCCATAGTCCTATCCACTTGGAGGGACTCAGGATGGGAAAGGTCACTAGAGGACCTCTTGTGTGCCTGTCCAAATTCATGTATGTGGAAGAACTAACCTCCCGTAGGTTATGGGAATGACTGGATCATTCAAGATAAGTCAAAAAGATGCAAGATTCACTCTGAAGCAGCCACAACCCCTTATTTTTGAAGCCAGCCATCATGGACAGTAAACCATAGTTATGGCTTAGCATGGCATGCAGATTCCAGCCACTGAGGATTCTTCAACAAGTCATGCTTCAAACAAACCATAGCTGGGTTTACACATCACACTGAGTCAATATTCGGGTTTGCAGAGAGGCTCTGCAAACCCAGCCATTACAGTTGGCAATCCATTTTATTGTGAACAGCCCAGTGTCCCCCTTTTGGGGGGAGATGGGAGTGATATAAATGTGTACAATAAATAAATAAAATAAATAAATGACTAAATGTACCACCTAGTCAATAAGGATTTATTCCAGAAGCCAAAGTTAAACAAATCATGGCTTTTAGCATAGCAGGAAACCAGTTTAAGTCTTCTTCCCAAAATATTGATGGGTGAAAGCATAGAGGTACCAAAGAAGGCAAGATGACTCTCATATCTCCTGCAAGACATTCAATAACCTACATGCTTTGTCACATAGGACATTGTGCTGTAGTGGCAGAGTTAGTATTTTAATTTGCCTGGCTGCTTAAAGCCACCAAGGGGTTCCTGGTCCCCAGATCCCTCTCTTCCTCTTTAAACTCAATTTGTTCTTCAGCTACCAGGGAGCTGTGAGCTTGGGGGTGGTGGTGCTAGATGTAGCCTTCGTTAGAGGCCCCTTCTCCTGCCTGGTTTTAAGGATGGCAGCAGGGCCTCCTCTTCCATTATCACTTCCTCAGCTGCCCAGATAGGCAGCAAGTGTTGCATAAAAGCACCCGCTGGCTGTCAGCCAGCCCTGCCTAAGCCGCACACCATTGCAAAAGAAATAATTCGCTGAAATATGTGGCAAGCAGGAGAATGTCTTTGGAGACCTGGAGCAGGAAGGCGGCAGGCTCGGATCCCTGCCCAAGGCCCATGAAACTGGAAACTGCTCATTTCAAGCAATTATTTCTATTAAAGAGATTTGCAGTTGCCTTTCACCTTGACCAACTGTCCAGCAGGACCTCATCTCTGATCTCGAGCTCCTCTGGGGGTCGGGATGGATTTCTGGATCACAGAAATCACAGAGCAATACTACAATCTGCCCCTGTAGAGCTTGGCTGTGGGAAAACATGCTTTTGCAGAAGCTCCCCTATGTTCCTTTAATACCAACATCATTTGCTTCACTCATTTATGCCAAGAATCCAGATCAATGCTTCCCTAGCCATTGCATCCATGTGTTTCCAGCAGCATGATGTCCCTACTGTTGCTCCCCACCACCACCAACCCTAACGTCTAGAAATATTTAAGTCTGTTCACACACACATCTCTTGAAGCTCAAAGTCCCAGCTGTTGATTTGCAATCCCATTCTCTCTTTTTTTCTCTTTTCTAATATATTTTTATTAGGCATTTTACAAAAAGTATGTAAACAGGGAAGGAAAAAACAACAAAAGGCAGGGGTAAAAGAATAGGCCACAAATGAGTCAACAAGGGATTTGCAAATATCACAGAGATTATAATTTTCTAGCATACTGTGAAAGGCTTGTGAATAACTGGACGTATTACGTCGTTTCAAAAGCTTGACAATTACTATTAAGCTATGAGCAAAGCATACATATCAGGAACCAGGGTCAGCATGGTATACATCATAACATGAGACTGTAAACTGCAATAAATCCTGTTATACTGCTAAAAGTCTATTCTCATTGAGAAGTCCTATAAAATTAAAATACAGACTTCATGCAGAAAGAAACCCAAAGGGTTGGACACAGTACAAATCCAAGTTTGAATTGCAATCCCATTCTTATGCAATCTCCTCAACCCCAAACCTCACTCTTCGAATCTTTTTTTTCCCTCCTTGGCAAAAGTGCCAGTGAATGTTTCTAGAGGGGGCTGAATTTGATGGGCATATGGCTAGGATAACTTGTCATCTTCACCACCAGACTTGCACCAGGCTTGGCTAGGGCCTGTTGACCCCAAAACGTTTCCCTTGATGCCCACATTCCATGGCTGTAACACATGCTGCTGAAAGGACTCTCCACAGCAGTGTTTCTCAACCTTGGCAGCTTTAAGATGCGTGGACTACAACTCCCAGAATTCCCCAGCCAGATTAAAACCATTGTAATTTAATAGGATCAGTGTTTCCCAACCTTGGCAATTTTAAGAGGTGTGGATGTCAACTTCCAGAATTCCCCAGTGAGCCATGCTGGCTGGGGAATTCTGGGAGTTGTAGTCCACGCATCTTAAAGCTGCCAAGGTTGAGAAACACTGCTCCAGAGAGTCAGCAACGGGGTGGATGCATGGATTTTTTGATGTAGGAAAGGCTCAACAAAAGCTAAATCATGCACAGTTACTGAGCGGGAGGGCAGCACTTAGCCCAAACAACCCCCAGAGACTTTTAACTGTTTGTAAAGCAAAGCTCCTCTTATCTTATTCTGCATCCTTCCCTCCGATCCAACAGACCACCTTGAAGCAGCCTTCTCTGTGATCAGGCACTGGCAACCATTCAGCTCAGAGAATTGGCAGCCTGCCAGGAAGGAAACGTGTGTTTCGGACAAGAGCAGCCAGGCTAACATAGGAAGTGGTTGCCCACAATAAGACCGGCTTTTTGTGGCTGCCTCGGCATTTATTAACCCTAACCGTTGCCTTCCAGAGACTTCGCCTTGGCTCAATGCACTACTTTTAACTGGGGCAGCAGTGCCAGGGGCCTCAGACTCAAATTTCCCTCTTAAGAACAAAAAACAGCAAAACTGGCAAACAACTAGCCAGGAACAGTCAACCCCCGCCCCCCACTTTCCACACACCCCAACTTATACATCCACTAACATCACCAGAAAGCTTCCCACAGTCCTGAATAGCAGCATGTTAGCTCAGGGGATGTACAAGACAGCAAATCACGTAACACCCTTCTTGGTGCCTTCCGCAGGTAGCAACAGTCCCAATCTACCCATTAGGGTTGGCCCCACATCTTCCACATCACGAGCAGGACAGAACAACATACTGTGCAATCCTTCTCTATAATGCAATAATTGCACATGGGCTACGCCTCTGTCTGAAACCCTCTGCCATATATTTTTTTTCCAAGCGTAACATTTAAGGGAAGGAGAACTTTTTCATAAAGAAAACACACCTTGCCTTTCTAATGACCCCAGTATGAAATGCTGGCCAATCCATAACAAGCACATCACTCATTCCCATGTATTATATTGCAACAGTCCAACCAGCTGGCACTGCCCAGGCCACCTTGGCTGATCTTGTGAAGGCTAAGAAGCATCATAACTAGTTAACCCTTGGGTGGGAGATCACAAAGAAAGTCCAGGGCTATAGGCTAGACTGGGAAGTTGAGACCACATTCCAGAAAAAGCAATGGCCGAGTACCTTGATATCAATGTCAAAACAGCGACACAGAAGTGCCAGTGGAGACCCGATAACCTCTGAGTCCAGGAAATCAGTGTCACCATCAGTGAAACCGGTTTTAATATTTGTATTGAAAACCATCTCAAGGAGCGGGTCTCATCCTGAATGTGCCAAGTCTAATAGATCTATCCTAATTTATAGGCATTCCTGGAGGAAAGGAGGGCAACACAGAAGCACCCCTTCACCCACCCCACCACTAACTCTGCCCCTTACCAGGTTTTTGAAAAGGGCTGTCACTTCCCTGGTGAAAACAGCCAAGTTGAGGAATCCGGTGGAAAGTTCATGGTTGTTCTGAGAAAGATGATTATTGCCAAAGTTCTCCAGAGTTTCGCTGTATTGATCCTCATTCTCCACATGTGCTAAGGAAACAATCAGGAGAGGAAAAACGGAAGTTAGGATGGAAGATCTCTGCAGCTCTGAGATTCTCACGGGCATCAGCATGGACATGAATTAAATGCATGGGTTGAATTAAATTAAATCGGAATAGAAGAATGCCCCCTACAGCATAGACAAGATTATCCCCCAATTTTAATATTTCGGAGGAAGAGGAGATGACAAATGGTGATGGATAAGAAAAAGAAAGGCAATATGTTGTAAATCAGCAGCTGCTAACATTAATTTTTCGCACAGATATCCTGAGAAAATAAGAAAGGTGGGTGGCTGCACTAGAGTCCTGCCTAGAAGTGTGTCCACCTCTCTCCAGAAAACACATACTAAAGTAGACTGAAGCACCCTGGAGACTAACCACAGTAGCAGGAAATGACCCCACCAGTTGGCTTTCTGGTAAATGAATACTGGCACCCATCCTGGTGGATTTTGGGGAAAGGTGCCAGTCCCCACTCCTATCAGCTATGCTGCAAAAGCACCCCACAAGCTCTCAAAATTCTCAGTGGGCCCAGTAGCCTAAAACATTTGCCTACCATTGACTTTTACAGCAAAGATGGTTTTGCGTATGGGAGGCAACCTGGATCTCCCTTGGCAAACAGCTTTGCCTGCTCCCAATCAGCCTTAGGCAAGCTGTACCAGAGAGGGTTTAGCCCTTCGCCAAGAAGACCATCTTTTGGGGCTGAGGACCCACAACTCGCATTCAGAGGGGACTCGAGGACCACAAGAGGCAGAATGAGGATGCAAGTAGACAGGACCACAGCTTTTGCTCCCTCTGGATTTTGAAGATCATCTTGGGGGCATGTGCGTCTTTGTAAAAGCTCTTTTAAGGCTATTTGGGAGTTTACATTGAACATTTATTGATTTATTGATTTATATTTCAAATTTCTGCCACCACCCATCTCCCCCAAAAGGGGACTCCGGGCGGTTTACAACAAAACAAACAAATCAAAACCATAAAACGTAATTTATGTCTTTCTTGCCCCAACATGGACCCAAATTAGACTGCAATTTTTCAGCAGCGATGGTCACAGGGGATGCAGGACTTGCCAAAATGACCATGGGCAATACCAGCACCCTGGGAGTGAAGATGGCCCATCTCTGCTTCACATCTTCTGCCCAAGAGTCAAATGCACCCCACCAGGGCTCAGGAGTTTCTCTTTATGCTTCCCAGATCTGTTCTCCACCAGCAGCAACAGCCACCCAACCCTACCGCTTGCTTTGTATTCGGAGCTTGTCTGCACACACGATGTGCACACAGAGAAAACTAGGCCTAGCAGAAGAGGCTCGAGGTATATTTCAGTTGGTTTCGTCAGGCTAAATTGAACAACTTTAAACCAGGGCATAACTTGGAGAGAGAGATCAGTATTAATGTGTGCACATTGATCTGTGTGTGGGGTCCATATTAATAGCCAAATAATTAGCTCAATTAAAAGTAAATGACTGGCCTAAGGTGGCCTGGCTGGCTTCATGCCTAAGGCAGGACTAGAATTCACGGCCTTAACCACTACACCGCACTACCTCTCAATCACATCAGCATTAACATTAATTTATTTTACTTACTGATTAGATTTCTATCCCATCTCTGAGCTCCAGGGAGCAACACTCTTTCCTCCCATTTTTTTCAACCACCGTACGAGGTAGATTGAGCTCAGTCAAGGAATCAGCCCGAAGTGACCCACTGAGCGTCCGTGGCTAGGGGTGGATTTGAATCTGGGGGTCCCCACTGGGAGTCTAACCCCACCACTCATTCCTCTTTTGCACTGCTGTTTGAGAGTCACGTGCCTTCAGCCACAGAAGCTCACTTCAGTTGCTCTCTCAGACCAACCTACCTCATAGGGCTGTTGTTTGCAGGGGGAAAGAGAGACAAAGGAGCACTATATAGGCTGCCTTGTGCTCCTGAATGAAAGGCAGGGTCTAACAAATCAATCCCTCATTTTTTTCCCTAGGGGTCAACAGCCCTTTTTAGGGCAAAAGTTCCTTGAGGGGAAAAACAAACTACAGTGCATACATTGTCTGATTCCATTTGCACAAGTTGTTGGAATTCTCGTAAATAATTGTAGATAGGTGATTTGATAAAGCACCCCTTAGTATTTTTAAACAAGAAGTACAGATTAGTTGGGTCTGAAGAGAGACACGCTGAATCAACTCTCTGGTCTGCAATATTTACTCTGAACAGTAAATCACGGCAGGCCAACATCATAAGCCCTGAAGTGATAGGTAGTAGGTATCGGCGGCTACCTATGAGTCGAATCCCTAACATAACATAAGAAGCAGACAGTCTTGGCTGCTGAGGAGGAAACTGGCTGTCAAGGAAAGTTTATAAACGGTACAGCTGCTGCGGGGAAAGCAGAAAAGTGGGACGTCTGGGAAGGGGAGGTGATAAGGAAGAAGGAAGGTCTGTGAGGCAGAAAACAGGAGAAGGGAAGTCCATTGGCTTTAGCTGAAGATCAGAGTCAATCTATATTTAATGATAACATTTAGATCAGTGTTTCCCAACCTTGGCAACTTTAAGAGGTGTAGACGTCAACTCCCAGAATTCCCCAGCCAGCATGGCTTGCTGGGGAATTCTGGGAGTTGACATCCACACCTCTTAAAATTGCCAAGGTCGGGAAACACTGATCCTATTAAAGTAACTGTGCATGATTTAGCTTTTGCTGAGCTTTTCCTGCGTCAAAAAATCCATGCATCCACCCCATTGCTGACTCTCTGAAGCAGTGTTTCTCAGCCCTGGCAGCTTTAAGAGGTGTGGACTACAACTCCCAGAATTCCCCAGCCAGCATGGCTCACTGGGGAATTCTGGAAGTTGACATCCACACCTCTTAAAATTGCCAAGGTTGGGAAACACTGATCCTATTAAATTACAATGGTTTTAATCCCTGTACTTTGTAAAGTTATGCTAATAATTTTTATTTTATTCTATCAATACAGTATTTTATTTTCCACCAATGTGAGGACTGCCTGTAGACGTAGACTTTGTATGGATAAATATATTGAAATATGGGACTCATTTATACAAAATACAGTAGTTTAGGGAAAGCATGATGGCTATTTAATTGTATTAGAAATAGATACTGTATATATATATTTGCACTGTATTTGTATTAGACAAATACAGAATTGTAACTATTGCAGTAATGATATATTATATTTCATATTTTTATTTTACTTTTTCTATTATACTTTTCTCACTTTTTTAAGCACCTGTTATGGTTTTTTTTGATAATGTATGTATCTTCATATATTGTTTTTTCTTTTTTGTTATCTTTAAAAAGCAATAAAAGTTAATTTAAAAATACAGTATTTTATTTTTAATTCTACTTTAGGGTGACTTATGTTATTACGCTGGTCTACCACTGAAATAAACAATAAACCAATTATTATACAGTGCTCTTATTTTGCTGCAGTAGAGCTTAATGTGGGAGAACTTTTGTATTTTCTTAACTTGGAATTACAGCTGACTCCACTCATATGCTTGCCTACAACATCCATCAACCCTGACCACAGCCCATTCTGGTTAAGGGTGATGGGAGTTGTAGTCATTCTTCTCCTGGAGGGTGGGCAGTTTTTGGCTAGGCCTTGTAGATGGCTTCGGTGCATATAGCTTAATGCAGCCTTTCTCAACTTTCTGACTCTGGAGGAACCCTTGAAATATTTTTCAGGCCTCAGAGAAGCCCTGCACATTCAGGTTCAAATATAGGCCTCAAGTTACAAAGTGATTCTAATCATTTCATGAGTAGGCCTGTCTATAAGCACTAACAGTGTTCTTAAACTAAAAATAAAGAATGAAGCTTATCTCTTTAATGTGAAGCTGCCCGAATTTGAAATAATTTTTTAAATAAATCGTGATCTCCCAGGGAACCCCTAGGGACCTCTTGCAGAACCTGAGGGTACCACGGAACTCTGGTTGAGAAACCCTGGGTATGGTTGCTTTGTAGCCTGTATCGACAAAGCCAGACTGCATGTTGCCCATCCTGATGGTTGCCAGCAAACCTGCACACCTCCCACAGTTGATCAGCCAGATGGCCTGCCTTGGCTGATGCACCAGCCGATAAAGAATGTTAACTTACTGAGCCCAGAAACATGAATCGCCTTCACGTATTTCCTGATCCGCTGAAGAATGGCTTGGTCTCCATCCAGACTCTGAAACCCAACAAGGAAAGAATTGCAAAAGTTTGTCAAAATAGCTGGGTAGCCTTGGTGAAGATGATGACATGTGCTGAAATGGCTAAACTGACTGCTTTGATTCGAGAAAAGACTCACTGGCTACATTCACACAAAAATGCTTAGCCAGGTCAGTGCAAGATGTAGCAGCTGGAGCATCACAACATGTAAGAACTTGGTTAACCTGAACCTGAGTTAGGGTTTTGCGATTTAGTGTGTTATGTGAACCATACTCACTGGTTAGTTTATGGTTTATGGTTCAGCAACTTTGAAAACCCATAAATGGGTTAATTTGGTAACCAGAAGTAACGTCACCATAGATTCTCAATTATGAAAAATCTAGAAACAAATTGAACACAGTTGGATGATATGTTCAACCATCCTGGCTAGGTTAATGGGATTATACACCTCCTTTTGCAGACAGCTCTACGATCATGATTGGTGATAGACACACACATTCAGGTTACCCACCTTGGGCACTCAACATTTCATTTTGTGTAAACTCCTCCACGGGTTAAAAGACTACACATAACATACAGTTTTGCAAAGACATTGCTTTGTTTTTGTTTTGTGTTTTTGTTTTGAAAAGGGCACAAGTGGCTTAAATTAGCTACATTAACCCAACATTTAGAGACACCTTTTTCACAGTATTATTTCTTAGCCAGACACAAGAATCAAATCCGGCCTCATTGCTTGCAACATGTTTTAGTTGTTACCCATCCTAAACTTTTGGCCTGAGATGGGCTATCCAGCTCAAAATGGAACAGCAGATGAATGCCTGGCTTAAATGTATTGTGTGCGTCAGTGAACAGACTCCAAGGACAGATCTTAGAACAATTCTAGGACCAGCTTCAACCACAGAAGCCAAGAGAAGGTGGAGCAGGGAAGGCATCCATAAGATTAAAATCTAACATACAGATCTAAAATGAACAGCAATTACAGTGTGACAAAGTCAAGCCAAACGTTACAAGGAGCAGCCTTCCCATCCTATTGGACCAAGCGGGCATCGTGTTTTATCTCAGTGGGACCTAATCTGTCATTTTTTACATCTCACCACTTTCATAAAAGAACCTGGGCCCCACCATAATAGAAATACGCACCCGCCCTTTTTTTCTAAGGAGGACATTTCTGTGGTTATAGCTTTTCCGTTACTCTATTTAGCATTTACAGTAAGTTTCAAAAACCTGAAAGTTTTCACCACCACCACTGCTCTCAGCAGCAACAGGCACAACTATACAAGTGACAGGGAAAAAGTGGAGAAACTGCTGGATCAGCAAAGAGTTAACTGCAGTTTGGCGAAGATTCAGCCATGATAACCATGCTGGAAAATACTTGGAGAGTGTAATCATCGGCAGGAGGGAGAGCCATTGTTTGGGGTCAAACAAGGGATAACATTTGCAGTAACAGAGTGGGATAGGAGAAGATGGTTTCAAAGGCAGACGTGACTGTTCGGAAAGTCAGCTTGGAGAGAAGACTTGCATCAGTTCTTTAATTGCCTCCCTTCATCCCATGAAATGGCATTTTTGCTCCTGATTTTAGAAGGTGGTAGAGATGCAGGGTTGAGTATTAAAACTGGAGAACTGGGGAGGCTCATGGGATTCACTCATGGACCTCCCTCCTGGAGTTTAAGCATTGGCTTTGTTGGAGAGTTGATTTGGGGCCAGGGGACATATCTGGGATTTGGAGAGCAGCTCCTGGTGGCTCTCACACAAAAGCTGCTCTGGGATTCACTAAAAAAATAAATAAATAAATGCCATTGTGGCAGGAGAGTAAAGCCTCCTTCAAGCTGAGCTCAGCTGCTGGGGACTCCATGGACTTGTCCATATCATTTCTTGGCCACAGTAAAGAGGCTGTTTGCCACTGGCCTCTTCTGAAATATTTTTCCAATTCCCAGTCAAACCTATAACCTTGATATTCCCTGAAGGACTTTCCTCCAAGTACTAAACATACTTCCAGACCAGTGTTTCACAACCGTGGCAACTTGAAGATGTGTAGACTTCAAGTCCCAGAATTCCCCAGCCAGCATGGCTTGCTGGGGAATTCTGGGAGTTGAAGTTCACACATCTTCAGATTGCCAAGGTTGAAAAACTCTGTGCTAGAGGCTGAAGCTGTTCAGCATGCCAGCTTGTTTAATTTTTCTTTTGTAAAGCTGTATTAATTTTCAAGATATAATTAAAACACAAAATACAGAATATAGAACAGATAGAATACAAGTCTAAAAAAGAAACGAGAGAAACTAAAACAGTGCAAGAACAGACAGAAAAACATGAAGACAGGTGACTTCCAACCTTCTCCAACAGATAAAAAAGTACATAAAGGTTCATCTCTTGCTATTAATTAAACATTTAGCAACATTATTTCTCTAAAATCAAACCTTTAATCATCAAAACCCAAAATCAGAACTACATTTGTTTAATTTTTCAAAGTTGTAAGACTCTTCCAAATATTAGGTGAGCAAGGAGGGGGCAGTTGCCAAGGGATCGAGTTCTGCATTCCTCACCTGCAGGCCCCTTTCCCTGTTAAGATGCATCACCTGAACTCTAGTACCTGATTCGACTTCCTCTGTGTGCTTCTGCAGAATCATCTGCTGCTGATTCTTTTTTGCCTGGAGCACAACCTGGAATTCATGGCACGCAAAGGGTCAGAGGTCCTCTTAGCTTGCCCTAAGCTACCTTGCGTCAGCCTCCAGTTTCTCCTGAGCTTCTTATGCCTGGAGTTCACCTGGCCAAGGCAGGCAGAGCTGCATCGGCTCAGGCAGAAGTCTTGGCACGCCTGATCCTGTTAGAGGAACCGGAGGAGGAGCCAGGTGGGTGTCTCTCCCAGGTGGATCACGTGCACAACAGAGACAGGCCGTCTGTTGAGGTATTATTATTCAGCAGTAGAAGATCCTTAAGTGCTGCCACAGGAATCACAACTGGAAGGAAGGAACCACGTCACTGCAACGCAACACAAATCTTGCGCTGCTGTTTATTGCCCTGTTAGGAGAATAATCACCTGGATAATGTCCTGTTTTCAAAGATCCTCTCCAATCCGGGGCACACCTGTAACCCTATGACTCCATTAAGCAATCCTGAAGGGTCTATTCTGTTGTATTCTTTTCATGAATAATAAACTTGTACAAGTTTTAAAAACTAAGAAGGTTACAGTAAAAAAGAATAACATAGCAAGGGTGGGGGAATAATTCTGTTTGACTGTCTTAATCATTGATGATTCAAAAGGGGGCTCACTTTTATGGGAATTGGTCCTTATGGATCATATCCGAGAATCTTAGGGTTTTTTCTTTGTTGTTTTGGGTGTTCTTGCCAACAAAAATCAAGCCAAAGAGCTGGACTGATCACTAGAGCATCTCAGAGCATTCATCCCCAGACAATGACTCAGCCTAAGAGATGAGATCCAGAATCTATATACTACTAAAATTCTCATTGTCTGTTTGATACTTTGTAACCTTCAACTGGGTGAAACGGTGCATTGTAGGGCAACAATTTTTGAACCAAGGTACCTCAAATGGGCTAACTTATAGAATGCATCCAAAATCTGGGACTCGTGACTCCCATGGAATTAAAATTTGGCAAAATTTATGTAATATTATATGACACAAAAATTATCCTAAAGCATTTCTTGTGGTCAACTCCTGATGTATGTATGTATGTAGTTCAACACTGGCTACTTGCAAGGCAGATACATCTCTCCCTGAATTTTTAAGAACTTTTCCAGTATGTCAGAAGCTCTGCCATTGTGGAAGGCATTGAGGAATCTGGTGAGGAAATATCTCTGAAACAATGACCCAACGGGTCACGGGTTGTCTAGTAAAGGAGAAAAGTAGACTTTCTTCAGAAAGCGAGAGGAGAGGGACAGCAGCTCTGCAGCTGGAGATGTCCTTACAGAACCTCCTTCTGTCCAGCTCTGTCAGACCCTGCAGAATCTCTCTTTGCAAGGATTCCATTTCCACTTGGCATCCCAGAGGAGGTCTTGAACCCCTTCCAAATGGACTTTGCCAGCCAGCGAGAGTCACAGCAAGCTACAAGAAGAGGGTCTCTTTGGAAGTTTCTCTCTTTATTGCATAATGGACACTAGTCAATCAATGGGGTCCATTCTCCATCTTCTGGGCTCAATAAAGTGAGTACCAGTTAGTACAGCATGCATGCCGCCAATTGGCAAGGAAACCTGGCCCAAGAATGACAGCAATGTACTGTAATCTAAATTTAGGAGCAGCATTAATACACGCTCACAAATAAACAAAAGGAAATCCCTGGGGAGCAAGACAGAGCCTGGCACACACTTCTCAACAGTGGGCAGCCTGAGCAGCTGCCATGCCAAGAAGTCCATAAACAGACATTAGGTCAACCAATGATTACAAGCCATGCTGTGCACCAGCTCCTTTCCAAGAATTACAAGGTGCCAAGAATTTGGCATGCCATCTACACACTGTCTGGTCACTGGTTTCTCACCTCCAGGAGCTTGAATCATCAAAAAGAAAGGCAAACACAGAAACTGCACTTTTGAGCTGATTCAAAATACATCACCTTACTCACCTTGGCATCTGGAAATGTGGGAGAGTACCTATCTCTAGAGCCAGTTTGGTGTAGTGGTTAAGGCACCAGGCTAGAAACAGGGAGACCGTGAGACCAGCTGGGGGACCTTGGGCCAGTCACTCTCTCTCAGCCCTGGGAGGAAGGCAGTGGCAAACCACTTCTGAAACCTTGCCAAGAAAACTGCAGGGACTTGGCCAGGTAGTCACCAAGAGTCAACACTGACCCGAAGGCCTGTGCGCACACACACATCATCCAGAGCCAGCATGCCCAAGTAAGCATTCTGGAGTGATCTGGAGTCTCCCATGTTGGCAAAGTTTTCCCAGTACCTCCAAACTATAGCATTCTCTTGGGAAAGCATGGGACAGATGTGTTCAAACTTTCACTTTGGGTGGAAATGCTCCATCATTTTTGGGATAAGATTACCATTTACTTCCAAGAATTTCCCTCCATGTAGAAACAGCAAAGCATGGGATTAAGTCAAGAGTGTTATTTCTTCAGCATTTCAGCCTGATGACTCTGGATTCCTGCATAAATAACTGTAACTCTTAAGCAACCAGATACAGCAGGTACATTGCACAGAACTGGGAATCTCCCGAGCAGCCAACACAAAACAGTGATGCACCGATAAAGCTACAACTGTTTATAAACTCAGTGAGTATATCCAGTAAGGTATCCTTCCCCGCCCCCTATATATATATAGTGAGGATTCTTTACTACAGTTCCCATTTATTTACTCAGCTTGTTAGCTGAAGGTCCCTCAAACTCCTGATTGAATTCTAAGCAAATGTAGATGCTGGTTTACTAATTATGTATTTATTTAGAGATACACTGTCTCACAAACACTGCATAACATATAGTCAGATATTAGATAGCAAGCTGCTTCCTGTTTTAATTTTAACTCTTGCTGTCTCAAAAACATATTCATGATGCGCCAGGAATGAATGAGTCAGGTTCCTCCCCCACCGCCTTGATCTTGTAATATCCTCTGTTTTGCTCTCATCGCCTGGATTTCATTTCAAAATACCACAATTCCATGGAAGAAAGGTATTAATTTCAGTTTGTTTGGAAAGCCTTATTCATGCCTGATGAGGACATGCCAAACCATCGGTGGGAAATTTTAAAGCCCATTAAAAAAAAGAGGCAGAGAAACCAAAGCTTTGTTTGGAGTGGAAGAAAATCATTGGGAATTAAAAGTCACATTTCCACACAGGAAAAATAAAGCCATGGATAGAATTACCCTTCAGCACTTAGCAAGCACCTCAAGATTCCCAAAACAGGTGGTCCTCAACTTACAACCATTCACTTAGTGAGCATTCAACGTTACGATGGTGCTGAAAGTGACTTGCGCCCAGTCCTTGCACTTACAACCATCACAGCATCCCTGCAGTCATGTGATCAAAATTCAGGCACTTGGCAACTGGCTCACACTTATGACAGTTGCAGCCTTCTGGGTTCATGTGATTGCCATTTGAAACCTTCCCAGCTGGCTTCCAATAAGCAAACTCAATGGGGGAAGCCAGATTCGCTTAACGATCATGGCAAAAAAGGTCGTAAAATTGGTTGTGACTCACTTAACAACTGCTTTACTTAGCAACAGAAGTTCCAGTCCCAATTGTGGTCGTAAGTCAAGGATTACCTGTATGTTGAGATATTCTGTATTTTAATTATTTCTCAATGTGCATCTGTATGAATTTGCATCTGCACATTTCATGCTAACTAGGACCTCTTTTCTTGGTGTGATCTATTTTGTCTTTTGGTGGGAGAGGAAGGTGGCATAAAAATGGTTTTTTTAATGCTGCTTTAACCACCATCACCACCCCATTTTTAAAAAAAACTAATGACGAAACAAAGTACTGGGCCAGAGAAACAAGGATGTGGACAGCTGCCCAGGAGAAAAAGGAAAGAGATTCAGATGGAGTCTGAGGACTGCTAATAAAACTCGATAGTCCAAAAGGTCACGATGTCTTCTAACTCTGTTGCTGGGAACAGAGAGAGACCTGGTGAATTTCATAAACACCCTTCAGTCTTGGAATGTACAGCATCCAGGATAAGAGCCTCATGTCCAAACAAATCTAAGTTTAACCAGAACCCCACAAGGCCAAAGTGGCCTTTTGTTTCCAGTTCCTGAATTGGAAATGCCATTAAGTCATTCTGCAAAGGCGCCCATCCAAAGGCGGGATCCAAGATAGGTCAACGTCCCTCAACTTTGGTTTCTTCACCTACTGTTCATCTTTACAATTGGGGCAAAATGGCCTACATTATAGGACTATTGTGTGGATCAAACTATTAGAAAGCACTGCCTACATTAGAAGTACAGATGACCCATATGCACCATACAGTGGCCACATCAAATTGATCCCAATATTGTAGAGGTCTTGTTCATATGACGTGCTTAAAGAGGGCCAAAGTGGGGAGGAGAGCATCATACAAACATCCTGACCCAGTCAAAGGCAGGGATAGAGGGGGGAGTTTTAACCCCAATAGTCCCAGTTTTTGAGTGAAGCTTAACTCTCCCCAGTCAGCCATGCCATGTAAACAAGGTTGACGTGGTTACTGGAGCACTAACTTTGTCTGCCAAAACAGAGACAAGGTCCTAGAGCAACCCTGCAACAACCAGAGCTGCTCTAGGAATTCCATCTCTATGCTCTTATGATGTCTCATACCCATCCCGAGGTCACACTAGAAAGTGGCATGGATGGCCAAGTCCTCACAGTGCCCACCCCAACTGTGCCATTTTATGGGGGTTTTTTTCCTGCTAGGAGGGGGAGAAGAAACTGAGAGCTTCTCAGCCTTTTTTGAAGCATCTGAGGAATGTGAAAATAGCTGCCTCCTGCCTGAATGGGTCAACATAGACTGTATGCTGAGGAAGGGACAATTATTAGGGTGGCATCTGACTTGGTCAGTCCTGTGCAGGCACGGTCCCTGAGAACCAGCATTTTGGTTTATGTCACTCATACAGTGGCCTCCTTGTGCAGTCAGTATTAATTCAGACAAGCAGGGAAAATTGGGGTTTTGGGGGGAAGGGATTGCAAGAAACTTCTAGGTTGTGGGGAATATTTTCCCTGTTTATTTTTCTTTTCCCCTAGAAACTGGCACTGCTCCCCAGGGAGCCAAGAAAAGGTTCAGGTCATTATAAGAGCAAATGACTGCATGTCAATTACAGAATGGAAATGTTTCCTGAAGAGCTTTTTTCAAGCTCATTCCAACTTTTATCTAAACATCTTGTTGGCATTCTCTGGTTGATCATCAAGGAAGGTTCTCATTTTTCAGCTCATGGAAGAAAAAGAAAAAGCTACATCTAGTACTTGGACAAATTTTTGCAGACAGCATTGAAAATGGGAAGAAAAGGAGATTCAGTTGCAGCCAACAATCACTGGAAGGTCTAAGCATACAAAGGGAAAACCAAGATGTCATACAAATTTCCCTTGTTCTCTGTTTGGCAGAGCCTTGACTGGGCATTTAAAAAATAAAAAGAGAGCAACAGTTCCCAGGATAAATGTGTGGACAGCTCTGATGCATATCCTTCAGACAATATTAATTTGGAGCAAAAGCTGGTTTATTTTACATCCAACTTCCTGACACCGCCAAAAATTGGCTGGTGAAGTGGCTTAAATCACAAAGCAATTTAGCACTTGCTAGCATGAACATTTAAGTCAAAAACAGCTCAGCTTCACTTTGTCCTTCAATTTCCCCCAAAAGTTTTCTTCCCTTGCACAAGAAGCCTCCTGAAGGTCTACTTCATGAGCTCTAGGTAGGCCTTGGGGCTTAATTTATTGGCGCAGAAGTACAGAGAAGGGATTCTCATGGTGGTAATTAAGTTTTTGCTTTTTCCCCAAATTGCACATCACTCTGCAGCTTCCCTGGCTGATCCTACTTAGACCTTTCCTGTTGGGTGGCTTAGCTTCTGCCCCAGATAAAACCATGTAAAGGCATTTCTGCAGCATTTCCTCTAGAGCTCTGGAGTAGTCGCTCCCATTGATGTGTGGGAGCTCCTCTCTCCCAATCATAGGGACCACCTCCTTTTCATCTGCAGCTAAGATGCCATGGTGCATTCCAACCATCTCTTATCTTCTCCAGCCGTTCCTCTCATGCTCCAGAAGTTTATTTGTGAATATTAGGGAAGAAATGGAGATGCATGCAGTGTTTAAAGAGATCATTAAGTCAGCTTAATCTTTTTGACATGCTTTTTTAAATGCTGTGAAAAGACAAAGAGGTAAGGGAAGAACATAGAAAACAACAGGGCACCAGCCAGGTGCATGTTTTAGCACATCCCCAATGGCCACCTGGAGGGTACACGGGCTGGTTCAGGGAGGCCAAAGTGAGAAGAACAGCACAAAAAAGTCACAATTGGATTAAAGCCAGAAGCTGTGTGGAAGAGGCTTTCCTAACCTCCAAAAGCCCCATGGAATGTGCTTCTTGATGATCTCCCTTTGGAATTTAATTGAAGTTTTGGAAGCTAGGGAGGTTGCCAAACACTTGCAATGAAGACAAGATGCTCACAAACTCCCCTCTTGCACTTCACCACTAAGGTGAACACCAAACCACTGGAGTTTAATGGAAATGTTTCCTCCTTCACTCAACACCACCCCCATCCCAAATATTCAAAAGCAATTTCTTTCCTGTCAAAACTGAAGGAGAAATGTTTGAAGAACAGCAGACGACCTTATTGGCAGATCCATAACCCTACCAATGCTCACTCAGAAGTTCCTTGGAATCAGGTGAGACTTACAGTCTAATGGATCATGATCTCCTTCAGCTTTAACTAGACAATGATTTTGGTGGGATCTTTGATGCTTACTGGCACGTGTAACCAAAGAAAGCCACAGACCTTCCAGCTTTCATTCCTCTTCTTTTAGGGCCGATGCAGATTCAGAAAACACAGAAGCAACAACAAAAGCATGCAGTGCAGCTCTCCTGGGACCCGAAAGCACATGAGGACTCACCTGGTTTATTAAAAGGGGAATCAAGAGCCCGGGTTTTATGTTGGTAAGATAGAGTGTTTCATTCTGAAACAAACTCTTCAGATTATCCCCAAATCTTTCCCTAGACTCAGTTTTGAAACAGCACAGTGAATACGAGCGTTCATGAAAGACAGAAATGAACACGTGCCCCACCTCCTGCTTCAAATCAAATCAAATCAAATCCTTTATTATGACTATAAGGCCAGCAGGAAAAAATAAATAAGAAAAAATGGAGACGTGTAAAAGAAGGAAAATCAATACAGATTTCCCAGCCCTAAGGAGAGCTGCATAATACATACAGAAATGCAAAATTGGGCAACCCCAAAGGATCTGTCTGGACAATGAGAAAAGGCAAAGTCATGCTCTCTGCCAGGAAATTCTCTCCTGGTACATAATGCTAGTATGGGCACCATTCGTAGTACATGGAGAGCTGCCCAGAGTTGCTCTGGAGTCCAGCAGGGCCAAAATAAAATTAAATAAATGTTCACTCAGAATGCCAAATGTCTGCTATGCTCCCCAGAAATTGTGCACTCTAAAATCAGCAGGAACAAATAGAATAAGAAAAAATAAGAAAAAACAGAGATGTGCAAGCCACTGTATATAAACAGAGCAAACCCCACCCCTTTTTTGCACTGAAGATGTTGCCTAGTCTGGCAATGAAACGTCTGCAAGAAAACAACTCTAAAATCAGCTAAAGCAAAGAATCTCTGTAGAAAGTTTCCCCTCCTCTTCAAACTGCCCCCTCCCCCTTGAAACACTGGCCGATAAAGAATGTTAAATTTAGATGGGGGATAGATCATTTTAAAATGCTTGTAAAGAGAGTTCACCCGGCCTCCTGAATATTCAATCAACCGCATGCACAGAATCCCATTTTCCATTCCAAACTTGAGAAAGTGGGGCAGGGGAATGGAGAGAAGGATGATTAATTCATGATACAGCCAAGCATTACAAACCTGATAAATCTGCGTTCCAAACCACATACAAATCTAAATCACATGATGACTTAGGGGTAAGCAACCTGCTTTTTCAATGTTATTTACTGATGTGTAATTCCTGAAGTACCCAGAAACTGGGCAGTCAAATAACAGTGAAAGCTTTCTTTTCATTTCTATCAGAAAAAAAAAGGGGGGGGGAGGGTGTAAGCCATTGGATCGGTTTAACACAACTGACTAATTAAATAAAAATACACAAATCCTAGAAAATCCCAGGTCACCTGAAATCTTGCAATAATCTTGGTTGCTATGGCATTTGGTGGCAGAACTTCTCCCAGACATGGGTCCTTTATCTGAAATAAGTTTGTCTGCCCCTACACATGTGGATTAAGGGCACCTCTCAATGCCAAATATTGAGGGTCTGGACATTAGAAAGTTTTATTCTAAATATTGAATAATTATAAAAGAGTGTGAACTAGATTTATCTGTTTTTTTTCCTTAGCTCAAGCTTTTAATCTTTGCAGAACTCCTATCCTGCGCAGGCCTTGCAATCTGAAGAAGATGGGCACTGTAATCCAAACATGCCCAAAGGGACCCCAGTTCACATGAGACTAACTTAAATTCTTACCAGGAGCAGCTCACCCTCCTGGTTAGAAACGGCAAAGATGCAGCCTTCCTCTTTATTCCATGGAGCAGTGTTTTTCAACCTTGGTTACTGGAAGATGTGTGGACTTCAACTCCCAGAATTCCCCAGCCAGCTATGCAACAGCAGGTACTGAAACTCAACCACAACCATGGCTGTTTCCAAGATCAGAAGGCAGAGGCAACCCAGTTCTTCCACCAGCCTCCAGCTCTTGCATCAACTCAATGCACATAATTTAAAAATAAACTTTTGCAGCAAGAAAGCTGCAAGCCCAAGTAAAGATACTGCCACAGTTTCCAACATACCGGATGTTTAGCATTCAATTATTGCTAGAATGAAAAAGGAGAAGGGGAAATGCCACAGAGACTGTTTATCGAAGATGCCAAAACAGATGTTTCAAATTAAATCAAACATTAAGTGCCGGAGCACATTTATTGATTACATTTATATTCTACTTTTCAGGAGCTCCAGGGGAGGGAGCAGTCCACGATGTTTCCTTATTTTACTCTGCCAAACAAACTTTAACAGTAGGCTAAGATGAAAAATAGCAACTGCTTGAGGTCAACCGGTTGAGGGGTAAACAGTGCTGAGCTCCCTAATCCCATGTGCATTTGGATTAAAAAAAAACAGAGCTAATTCTCATGTATTTTTCCCCCAGCAATTCTCAGTTGGGTTGAAGAAAGGGAGTTTATTGATGAAATTTTCTTCAAAGGAGAAGATAAATGCTGACATTCTCATGGGTGCAGTGCAATATAGTTTTGCATATATTAAGTGTCCAAGAGATGTTCATAAATGCCTTGCCTTTCATTACACATCCCTTTCTCAAGCTGTCTGCAGCCTGCCTGGCTTCCTAGCCTGCCATTACACTCCAGAGCAGGACATGCCAAGGGAACTCCTCCCATGAGGCTTTTTCAGATTGGGAAGTGGAAGCAGCCAGGGAGGCTGTAGAGTGGCAGATGCATCCTAGGGCAGACCCACGCTTCCAGTTCACCCCAAAGGCAGCACCAGCACCCACCATTTTTGGAGGGCAAATGTGCACAACGTTACCCCTAATCCACCCTCAACTTCTGCCTGCATTTTCTAGCTCTACATCAAAGTGGGTGTTTCCTGTGTTGCTCCAGCTAAAGCCATGGTCTCTGGTTTGCCTGCTGCAGTTCAATCCTTTATAAGCAAACCCCTCCACTCCAGTTGGTGAGTGTGCCTGTAATGGGAACACCCCCACTCCTCCAGTTGCTGCCCTCCACTGCCTCCTTCCAATATCACTGATGGGACAATGCAATTTGGAAAAAAAATTTGTTTTAACCAAGTAAAAATGACAAGAATCCTGCCACTTTCCTTTCTAGCCCATATGAAGGGAAAATGGTAAAACTGTGGTGTCTGTTTCTCTCCTCGAGATGAGGACGGATTGGACCAAATAAATTATAGGATTGCCTTTAGCACAGTACAAGCTACAGCTGGAAATAACTCAAGGGGCAATTCATCCCTCATCCATGCAGCTATCAGGAGTCGACATTAACTCATTGGAAACTGGCTGATTATGACCATACTTGCACCCACCAACCACATAATTATGCCCTGGTAACCCTTACTTTCTCCCTTGTCCCAGGGATGTGGCCTTTTCTCACCCGCAACCCATTAGTGAAACCGCCTTAAGCTGTACCAGTGTTACAACAGTATTTTGCCCCCTATTCCATCATCATCCAATGGTATCCTCAAGGTGCATAAACTCGGCTAGCCTCTGTCATCACCCATGACCTTGGGGAGAGTTCAGATGACTTCAGGATTGGGAACAGAGGCAACTGGGGTAGAAGAAGAATCATAAATGAGGATTAGCAAATGTCATGCTGGTACCATCTTCAGCAGACTTGATGAGTGCGACAGCCATGTAGCCCTTAGCCATTTCAGAAAAGTCAAAGACAGAGGAAGAAAAGTAATGCAGAAATACCGGAATTCTTGGGGCCTTTTGTGAAGGACCAGAAACGCATTGGACTATGCAGTAAGCATTTCTCAAGGATCTGAGGATCACCCCTCCATCTGTGGGTTTTTTGCACTCAACCCCTCACACTTAGTTCAATTTCAGAGAGGGGCAATGTGTCTGGACAACATAATTGGAAAAGTCGGGAAAAAGTTAAATTCGGGCGACAATCTATCCCCGACTTAAAGAACTTGTGACTGGATAATCACGTTACCCAACACAATGATTTCTTTAACTACAGGTGGCTGAACAAACCATCAATAGGCTACAAAACCATAGTTAACACAGCAGCAAAACAAAATACATCTCAATTTAGCATGAGGTGTAAATCTTGCAAGACAGATGAATCACACACCTTTCAAAGGTTTCCTGGTTTGGCCCAGGCAGGTGGGGGTTTCCTAACACACAGTTTCTATAAAGCTAAGTGTTAAGATGTCCTCTGGATATGTCGCAACTACAGCAACCCAAATTTTTAGCTAGCTGTCTTTTTCAGCAGACTAGCTGGAGCTGTGGAGTTTAAAATCTAATGCATTTAGAGGGTCTTACGGGAAGAAAAGCTGCTCTGGTATGCTTTACCATTCTGGGAAAAAAAAAAAACCCTGCAGAGCCCTCCCCTCTACAGTTCAGCTTCATCTTCTCAATGATTTTGCACACCTCAGAAAAGGGGAACCCAGCCTATGTCAATGCAGCCCTGATGGCTTGCAGCTGGACAGACCCCATGTGGGCTCTGCATCATGTGCAGACCAGGACTTCTGACTTGGATGTCTGAACTTCTTCCCTTACAGCTGGACATGGGATAAAAGACATTAAAGAGGTGGGTGGGTGATAAGGCAGCTAGAAAGTAAAAGGCAGCTAGAAATTCCTCGTAAGAAACTTGGTCGGACTTGTTCCTCCATAGAAAAGGCTGCCCCACGCTGAACTTAACCGGGGTTCTGGAATTAAGCCAATGTTCCGGGTTGGCACGACGCATTGAACCATAGACCAACCTATACGGGATGAAGTCACGCAAGCGCTAGGCTAAACTGGGGTTAGTTGTTTTATGGCTCGAGGAGGCGTGCGATACCCCCCTCCCTTTTTTTTTCTTTTTTAAAGTTTCCAGGAAAGTGGCAAAGCGCTTCGAACGCGGAATTACGGCAAGGTGGCCCACAGGGCTGCCCACCTGCAAATACCGGCCCCGCTGAACAAAGGGGAGGTGGCGTCCTTCCGGGTAAACAGGCTGGGGAATAAACCCCGCCGCGGGTCAGGTGCGCGCCGTCCGCCGCGCCAAGCCAGGAGAGCGCCGCGTCCGCTTCCCGGAGCTAAGGGAAGCTTTTGCAAACAAGAGAAAGCGAACTTTCTCCCCACCCTCGCCCGGGGCTCGTCCTCGGAGCCAGCAGCCCCCCCTCCTCCTCGCGTCGCCCCCACTCACCTCTTCCAGCGCCCCCACCGCGCCCCGGCACTTCTGCATCTTGGCGGCGAAGCCGGACGCCAGCGGCGAGCTGAGGTCCTCCGAAGTCACGGCCACGAACTCCGAGACGCTGAGCTGTTCGGGCATGTTGGACGGCCGCCTCGCCTCGGCGATCGGAGGAGCTTCTGCGCCCGGAGGAAAGAGGGGGGGAAGTCACCCAACGCCGGGGAGGGGGCGAAGCCGCGAGAGCATAAAGAAGTCGGTGGGGTTGTTAGCCGCCGGCGGGGGGGGGTCTTCCTTGGAGCGAGGAAGGTGGCAAAAGAGCGACACGGAGCCCCCGGTTTTGTTCGGCGAGTTGCGTCTCCCCCCCCGGGTCAGCTTCGTCTCACATCCCGCGCTTCGGCTGCTCTCCGGTGCGCGCTGCACTCGAGGCGGCTTGCTCGCGCTTGGAAGTTGCTCCCCTCCCTCCGCGCCTGCCCGCCGCCCCCCCGCCCGCTCGGAAGACTTTCATCGCAGTCACGTGGGCATATTGTTACGCCGCCGCGGGAGCCGCCGAGCGCAGCCTTTTGGACCCCCGCCCGTTAAAGGCGAAGCGCTTCCAGTTCCCGTGTCCCTTGCTCTGCCCCCCACGCGCCCCCCCTCGGAGTGGACCGTCTCTCCAGACAGCGGCCAGGGAATTTCCAGCTGTGTTTTGTTTGCAACGTGTACATCCACTTCGAAATGCATCTCCCGGTGGGAAAAGCTGGGGATTGGAAGGGAAAGCTTCGAGGCTTTCACTTTCTCGGAGCAAATCTGGCGGCGGGGGGGGAGGGTGTGCTGGGAGGGGGGGCCAGAGTAACCCACCCACCAGCGGGTGAGCGGGGTCGCTGTTGGTGTCTTTGGGATATCCCTTTCTCGCTTTTCGAGCCGCGGAGTTTGGTTCGCCGTTCTTGCCTGCGTGCAGAAAGTTTCCTTGAAGGGCCTCGGGAAACTCTACTACCCGACCGATCTTTTGCAAGTAGTTCCAAGGTCATTTCCGCACCCGCATCGACACAACGAGGATTGGATGCCTCGCGGAGAGAAGCCTGATTAATCAGTCGCAGTGAAAACAACTGAAAGTCTGGGGGCACCTGATGAGCGAATAAAAGTATTGCGGCATCCATGTACAGGGATTGCAGCCTTTTGCATCAGACGGGCTGTCGCTGCAGAATTGAAGGCGATTTCTGGAAGATGCTGCTTGGAACAAGATGCAGAGCAATCCAGTTCTTGTTTATGCATGTGTAAATCCTAGGGAGTTCAGTGAGTTTACCCCCACATACTTATATGTGGGTTGTCACAATAGCTGAGGCCTGTCATTCAGAAGTAGAACTCACTGATTTGGGGATCACTTTAATGTCTAATGCAGCCTCTCTCAACTTTTTGACCCTGGAGGAATCCTTGAAATATTTTCCAGGGCTCAGGGAACCCCTGCACATTCAGGATCAAATATAGGCCAGAAGTTACAACACTATCATACTTGTTTCATGGGCAGGCCTGTAGATATGCATTAACAGTGTTCTTAAACTAAACATAAAGAATCATAGAACATTCTGGTTGGAAAAGACTGTAGAGACCATCTGGCCCTAACCCCCAGCCAGGGCAGGAATCCACAATAGCATCCTTGACAGATGGCCATCTACCTTCTGCTCATCTCCAGCAGAGACGACCACCTTCTGTTCCCTTGTTGGATGGCTTTTACTATTAGGAGACTTTCCTGAAGTCCAACCAAGAGTTGGTGGAGGATTGGTTGTATGTTCAAGGAGAAATGTTGATAGCTTGCAGAGAGTCCCTGCAGGAAGGGGCTAGAGACCAACAGTAGTAGACTGTTTTGTTGTTTTATTTGTTTAGTCGCTTCCGACTCTTCGTGACTTCATGGACCAGCCCACGCCAGAGCTTCCTGTCGGTTGTCAACACCCCCAGCTCCCCCAGGGACGAGTCCATCACCTCTAGAATGTCATCCATCCATCTTGCCCTTGGTCGGCCCCTCTTCCTTTTGCCCTCCACTCTCCCTAGCATCAGCATCTTCTCCAGGGTGTCCTGTCTTCTCATTATGCGGCCAAAGTATTTCAGTTTTGCCTTCAATATCATTCCTTCAAGTGAGCAGTCTGGCTTTATTTCCTGGAGGATGGACTGGTTTGATCTTCTCGCAGTCCAAGGCACTCTCAGAATTTTCCTGCAACACCACAGGTAGACTGTACCCAGCAGTAAGCCTCACAGACCATAGCAGCTGCATTTGTACAACATCTAAGGTAACTTGGTTGGCTAAGTTTGCAAAATACATTGAACCAGAGCCAATGGGGGAAGGAGGGGGGGAATGCTATGATTGCTGTTTGACCTGGGCCTCAGACTCAAAGGCAGCATCAACTGGAGGCACTTGGGTGGTATTTTTAAAAATTAAAAAAAATATTCAGATCATGTCTTACTCAAAAGCTGAACATGTGCCAAGCCTGACTTTCTTCCCCCCACTCCATCCCCCCTCCATCCCCCAGGTCTGCTCTGACTATAATTTAAACAGACTGGCTGCACTCAAGAGACTGAATTGCAAACTAGCCCACCAACTTTTAGCCTTGTGGTTATGCAATCCCAGCCAGTGGCATTTACTTCTGAGCAAACAAACATATGGGGTAAGGTAATCCTAGTATAAGCACTGGGTATCTATCATGAAGATATTTCCCAGCCTCAATCCAATCCCTAGCAAGTGTGCAAGGAAATAAATCACTTGGTGAATAGGTGGCCATATATACCAATCAACTCAACCAAGCCAAGGGACTTCAAATAGAATTCATCAAATCAAGTGCATAGGGATTCTGTCTTTAAGGTCTGCAAAGTTTTTGAAAATTAGATAAGGTCCGGTCTTCCACCAAAGGCAAACTGAGTGTCAGAGGCCTAAAAGGATTTTGCTCTTTAAGAACTGCATGAATAAGGAAATTGTGGCTGATTTTGGCCCTGCAATAGTGGGGTTGTTAAAATGTATCTGGTTAAGTGCTTTATTTATGAAACACAATCATACTGGCATTATTTCCCAAACTTAACAAAATGTCCTGCACTCTGCAGGACTGGCATCTAATTTTTTTTTAAATACATTCATGTTTCCCTTCCAGTGATCAGTGGGGCTCGGGGGGACCAAGGGCTACCATACCCAGTTTGGCAGGCAGGGTCCTATAGTACCAAAAGGAGTAGGTGGAGTGGGAAAATTGGCATTTAAGTGAGAATTAAACATAATTAACATTATTACTCTCCAGATAACGTTATTGCTGTTGTTAAAATTATTATCAAACTTACTTATTCCATCTTGCTCCCTTCCTGTCATGTTAATCTTTACAGCTTAGGAACAACTTAAGCTGGGTTCCAAGTTTTTAAGGACCCACCAGCAATACTGGAACCAGGGATTGTGTGCCTCTAGGAGGCAACGTTTGGTCTTGTCCTCTCTCCTTGCAATAACCCCCTACAATAGGTTGCCAGCTGTTTATGGGGGAAATGCCTGGCCTGACTTGTTTCTGTCAACAGTGGCTGCCAGTGTAGAAATCAGCAGGTGATAAGAGTTCAAGGTAAAAACATAAAGCAATACCACTGCATGATGTTTGCAAATCAAGCCATGGCTAATGGCATAAAGGTACATACTTCTTCAAGTTGAGCTCCTCCTGATGACACCAAGGACACACCCAGGCAGTCTGTTTGACAACGATAAGGAAGCAGTTTGCTGTTCCCTTCTTCCTGGGTGTTATTTTGATTTCCCAGTTTACATTATAGCTTAGATCAGTGTTTCTCAACCTTGGCAACTTGAAGATGTGTGGACTTCAGCTCCCAGAATTCGCCAGCCAGCATGGCTGGCTGGGGAATTCTGGGAGTTGAAGTCCACACATCTTCAAGTTGCCAAGGTTGAGAAACCCTGGCCTAGATATGGACCCTGGCCTAGACCACCCTGGTTGTCTCCCACTTAAGCACTAACCATGCCACCTCTGTTGAGGTGGAGCTTAGATTTGTTGTTGTTATAGCTGATGAAAATCAGGACTTTCTCCCATCCCTCCTTCCACCCTCACAGCTGCTTTCAGGGAAAAAGAAACCCAGGAGATGCCAAACACATTCTTTTTTTAAACCCACATTATTTAATAGCTGAATTAATAAAGGGTTCGAGGTGAAGGGTGTCCTGCTCAAATCCATCCTGGGGCTTGGGGTTTGTCAAGAGGCACTGCGGTAAGAGGGAGGAAGCAGCTCAGCAGAGTTTTCTTATGCAAGCTCACCAGCCCGCAGTATTTTGGAAATTCCGGGATCTGTGCTTGCATGGGTGTTCCCTGCCGCAGCAAAAATAGGAGGAGGAAGGAGTATTAGCTATGTTGGCTGCTTTGAGTTATTTATAAAAATAATAAAGGCGGGATAGAAAATAAACAGATAAAATAAAATTTCCAAGGAATTCTGGGCTTAGAGCAATCCTGCAGAGATTCAGCATTTGGCCCACAGCCACCAGCTTAGGACTAGCATTGAAATGCAGACCACACGAGTGAAGTGGCCAGATGTTAAGAATTCCTTGCTTTTTCCTGCTGCCTAGTCTTGCTTGATGAAACTATCTCAATCTCTCTCTCTCTCTCTCTCTTTCTCCTGCATCTCTTTTGCCTTGTTTTGGTTAACCCTAACAAAAAGCATCACCCAGCGATGAATTTCCTCTATGGACCAAGAGTCACTCTTGACATTCCACTGTATCTGGCCAAAATTCCCGTCAACTCCTTTGCTCCGCTGTCCCTGTATCCAGCTCCCTGGGACCATTCCAGGAAAGGTTTCTGGATGGAGTGTTGTGACAAGTAGGGGCCGTCTCTGTCGATGTTGCGACTCTAAAGGTTTGGGCAGCAGCCCCCAGTCGCAGATAGCTTTGCGTGTCTGGGTCTCTCCTCGACTCCCCGGAGGTGCACTTTGGAGCAAAAGGAGCAGAAGAAAGTGAGAGGGTTGACAGAAAAGGAAACATCTGATTTCAGATCCATTGTCTGTTGCTTGTTTGCAGGAATGGAAATGACACCGTTGTTTCGCCCTTCCCCCCCCACTCACTCTTCTGAGATTTCCTGTCAGTTCATCCGTCTGTTGTTGTTGTCTCTCCTGTCCCTTGCAGGTCCTCCCCTTGTTTTGCAATGGGACGGTGACAGGGCACTGTTGCAATAGCATCAGTGAGCCAAGACTGGTTTGACATGGCTGCAGCTGAACATCAACACCTGCAACTGAAACAAAAAATCGCCTCCTTGCTTCGCTGTTTCTGTCCTCTGCTTTTTCATTCTGGCTTTGGGTCTACACGATTCCCTTCTTAGTTCCTCAGGGCAGGGACCCGGTCCCTTGTATCCCATAAAGCAGTGTTTCTCAACCTTGGCTGCTTGGAGATGCGTGGACTTCAACTCCCAGAATTCCCCAGCCAGCCATGCTGGCTGGGCAATTCTGGGAGTTGAAGTCCACACATCTTCAAATGGCCATGGTTGAGAAACACTGCCATAAAGAGCCATGGGGACCGATGGTTGATGCTCATACGTGGTTTTGGCAGCATGCATAAAACTTCCTCTTCTAGCTTTCTCTGTAACCATCCTGTGAAGTAGATGCCACAAATGTCCATGGCTCTATCCTATATATTTAGATGCATGTCCTACATCACTCAAAAATTGTTTTTGTTATTATAGCTAAAAGAAATGTCCAAATGACAGCTGTTGAGTAGAAAATAGCCAAAGGCTTAGTAATCCTCAGTTGTCCTTGTCTTTTTTTTTTTCTTTTGTATATTACAATTTTAGGGGTTCAGCTCCATGCCATACCCTGCTTTGGGGTTACTGCCATGTTGAAAAGAGTATATTAATTTCTAAATAAGTATACAAATATCTGTAGGCTTTTATGACAACCAAAGCTGAAGAAGCCTTTTAGGAGGGCCCATAGGGCCATCCAAAGAAAATCCCTTTCAGGAAATCTAATATAGCTTTGTAGGAGTTAAGTTCCACTTTTTCACCCAGAAACTCCGTGGGGTACACGCTTTTTTCCTTTCCATATCACAACAACCCTGCCAGGAAGGCCAGGTCCAATGGTACTCATTGATTCATTCTTCCACCCAGCTATTTTTCTCTCTAACAAGTCACATTCCAGATTAGTGCTGTTTTGTCTAGATTCAAATTTCACCTTCTTTTCTTCTTTCCTGCCAGACCATTACTCAGCTTTGCCAATCGTCAACGGGCTCGAGTTCCTTCCTTGGAACTGGCTGCTATGAAGCCATCTGGACACTGTCACCCCATTCCAAATTTTGGGAGGATCTCCGTAATTTCTCATAATTTCTCATTCCCAAGTCTGGCCTTAGGAAAAAGGCCTGTCGTGGGATTGAATCACAGCCAGAGTTTTCCTCATCTCTGCAGTCTGTGGTGGGTTGGGAAGAGAAAGAGCAGATCCCAAACCTTTTATCTTCTGGCATGGTTAACCAAGCATAACCCTCACTGTTTCTCCCCTTCGCTGCTGCTAGTTTCCAGTAAAGGCACTTCATTTAAAACTCACTAATTTTTTGCAGATGAGAGTTACCATTTGGAGAAACGAGGATGGGAGCCTAGATTCTGGGAAGGCAGCGAGGCAACCAAGAGGAATTTACAGTAATTATAGGACTACTTTCCTACCCATCTACTCCAAAATTCATTATATGATTCTACTATGACCAAAACCAGGGAAGTGTTGAATGGAGGGAGGGAGGGAGGGGGGGAGGAAGGGTCTCTAAGAGAGAGGATTTACTTCTCTGAATCCTGGGCTAAAAAAACCCCTAAATAAATGTAATCAAAACTAATAACTAACATTCTACAAATGGAATCAATTAAATCAGTGTAGTGTTTCTCAACTTTGCCAAACTTCAACTCCAAGAATTCCCTGGCAAGCATGCTCCCAGACATCAGAATTCTGGGAGTTGAATTCCGCCCATCTTAAAAGTCGCCAAGTTTGAAAAACACTGGATTAAATCAAGGGCTGGCCACAGAGGCTGGGACCACATTTCCCCATCTTTTGGAGGATAGAAAGGTTAAAATAACCTTTAAATAGTAGAAAACTAGGTAGTTGGTGCTTGGTGGCCCACAGGTTGCTCATCCCTGGATTTAAAGGAATAGTAGATGTTGTTGAAATGTGGGCAAAACCCAGGACAGTGCCAATCCTATAATTTGCTGCTATATCTTTTGTTTCTGAAACTGGTTACAGCAAACAATAACGCTGCTATCAGCACCATGAGTGACTTGACCAGTTTCCATCCCTCCTTTGCAAGAACGATCCTGGCTCACCCTGCGAGGGAGTTGTGATAAGGTTACAGCCAGCCAATGCACGCTGCCAAGCTTTCTGATCAACAAAAAGCGCAGTACAAGTGTTAAGGTTTATGGTGGTTTGATAGTTTCCATCACTTCCAAGCCCTTGACTCTTGAACACAGCCTGCAGGTGGCCTAAAGCTAGGGAAGTGCTGCGAAATCAAGGAAAGGAACTGCTGGCATGAAAAATGCAGACTAAAACAGGTACAGTCCTGTTTTCATCCGTGGTTTTTTGGGGGGTTCCCTACATGCTGCATTTTGGCCCAGATCATTGCTGAATTCTATTCAGTGTATTTTCCTAGTTGCCGCCGCCGCCTCCTTCTTGTCATTATAATTACTATTATATTTTTATTCCGCCTTTGCCAATCTAATGACAGGATTCTAGTTTTCCTTCTATTCTGCAGAAAGAAAAATAAGGGATTCAACAGGCTATGGGGAAGCATAAGAGATTGGAATCCTCCATATCCAACCCCATTAAGAAAGCCCATAAGGGTCCCATCAAAACTGCAATTTTTTAAAAAGCCATTTTCATATAGATGAATCTGTCCTGAAATGAGTCCTGAATTCCACATCCTGCACTAAGAAGTTGACATGTGGCAAAGCAAAGTGACCCCTCTCCAAGCACAGTATTGATCCACCAGAATGCTTTGGGACTCCGTGTTGGCCCTGTAGGCATTCTTAAGGAATTTAAATAATGATGGCTGAAGTCCTAGGTTTGTTTACCCACTGCCTAGGAAACAAAGCCAGGTGGGCTAGAAACATCTCAGGATTGCTTCTTGATAAATGGGTGCCTGTCAGTTTTTCACAGGTAACTCTTCCCATGGCATCCATTTTGTAAGAGCATCCACAACCATGCTTTCAGGAAGTTCAGATGTGGCCACTGTCTCATAAAGGAGAGCCAGCTGGTCTTTGGGTCAAGCAACTCAAGCCTAATAACCACCAAGATCAAGTAGAAGACACAGGCCACAACTCAAGATTAGTCTGCAAAGTTGGGGAATTTCAACTTGGGTTTCTCAGGTCAAAATCCAGCATTCTCCCCATTGCATTGGATGCTTCGGCAGGGGCGTGGGGTGGTTAAAATCCTAGAATCATCCATTGCAAAGGAGTGATGAAGGCCACTGAGTCTCAGTTCAGCGCTGGTGTCCAAAGTAAAGCACTCCTGACAAACATTTCATCCAGGCTTTGCTTGAACACATTCACTGAAAAGGAGTCCACAGCCTCTCCAGGTCTCTGGTTCCACTGCCAAACCAGAGATCCAAACCAAGTAAGTTTTTTTCTGACTTTCTATTGGAATTTGCCTTCCTGTAACTTAAATGTTATTCCTCCCACCCTCTGGGGTGATAGGAAACAGACTTTAACTCTCTATTTGTGAGATCCTTTCAGATAAACTCTGATCACATCTGCCTCCACCCTGCATCCCTTCTGCCTTCTTTTCTCCAACTTTAACACTCCCCAGTTTCTTCCTTCCCTCTTTAATTAAGTTTCTCTTCTTCTGATCATCCTGGCTGCCTGCCTTTGAATTGGTTCCAATTTTTCTGAATCATTCTTGAAGTGTGGTGCCCCAAATTGGACACCATACTCAAGGTGGGATCTGACCAGTATAAAATAAAATTTGGAAATTATGCCTCAAAATAATTTATTTATTTATTCATTCATTCATTCAATTTATATAGCCGCCCATCTCAAAACAATGACTCTGGGCAGCTAACAATAATAAAAACAAACAATTAAAATAATACAGAAAATTAAATATAAATACAGCTGAGAGATCTTAAAAGCCATTGTTGTTAGCACAGCCATGAAATGGGGCCCTTCACACACTCGGGGCCCCAGGCCCAGGCACAAAGCCAGGTCTTCAAGGCCTTCCAGAAAGCCAACAGGGTTGGGGCCATCCTAATCTCAGGAGGAAGGATATTCCAGGGGCAGGTGCCACGGCAGAAAAGGCACCCTGGTCCCCGCCAGCCAACATTCCTTGGCTGATGGGACCTGGAGCATGCCCATCCTGCTGGACCAAGTTGGACAGGTAGAAACAACTGGGAAAAGACGGTCCTTCTACTGATATAATCTCAAACTGTGTTTGCTGCAAAACCCCTTCTGCATTGCAATCTGCTAAGACTTCAACATTCAGTAGTGCAATTCAAAACTGACTTTGTAGCAGCCCTAAAATGCTTTGTCCCACACACTCTCTCCCGCCCTAATCACTTTTGCTAGTTTGACAGCCACATAATGGCAGGCCATATTAACATATCCCTAAGCTTTCCCAAAAGGATTCCATTTGGCAGGGAGACTATTACATTCAATCAACTTACTAGTTGCCTCAATTGTTGAAGCAACTCTAGTAAATTAACTAAAAATCAAGACTAGTAAGATCAATGGCTTTGCAATCCTCCATCTCCTTCATTCAAGTTAACAGTAGTGAGTAGGAAAGATACTCTATTTGAGCAAAATATGAATACAGAAGGCCATATTGCCCAAAGAGAGTCAAGATCAAACAGGGAAACCTATTTAAACACACCCCAAAGACAGCACTTCAGGGAAATCCTAGTATTTCCAGGAAAAATAGCAGGTGGAAATCCCTGCATTAGCTCACTGAAGATGAAATTATAGCAATCAAGGAGAGAAATGGGAAACAGAATAGAAAGAAAATGGAGCAGTATTTTGTTGCAGGAACCACTTATTTTCCTTAACTGGCAGCATTATATCTAAACACCAGTTTGCTTTTACGTTCTAGAGAAGGGTTTTCCCCCCCTATATTGTCCATTTAGCCATGTCCCTGGATGGATTCCCATGTTCTGCCAAACCACCATTTCATTTAGTTGGACATGTTTAAACCTAACCATTAGGTTGATAAACATTGATTTATGTATGCACTCAGCCAATTGTTTATTCAATGAACCATAATAATTAAGCAAACCCTAGCTTAGTGCAATATGTAGACTCAGTCCATCTCCTGGTCATTTTTCCAGATATCCTTAGCTCTGGAAATAGGTCTTCTATTTGAAGTTCCTGGTTTTTCCACATTACTTTCAATGCCGGACTAAAAACAACTTCTGCATTTTTCCCCTGTTCTTCCAGTTGATGGAAATTATTTTCCATACCCTTCCCTCCCTCGCAGGAGAACAGTTTGACAATGTCCTCATGGTTGCTGTACAGAATTCTGTACAAACTTCAGTTGCAAAAGGTGTGTGTGTGTGTGTGTGATGTATCCAAGTCTTCTCCACTGTGCCCATTATCATTTCTCCATGGGTGTCTGCTGCCTGTCCTGTTAAATCCCAAGGAAATTCCTATTGTGGATTCCACCCCCCCCCGATCAGGAAGTAACAGCAACAGCATCTTTCACCATCCCATATCAATCAAGTAAGCTCAGAGAAGCCAAGAAATTCAAAAGCATCCCAAGAGAAGGAATTATTTGGGAAGTAAAAAAAAAATTCTACGTAGCTTTAACTCCTTTCAGATGGTGCAGCAGCCTTGCAGAAACTTAAATCTGGCTGGAGTGGTAGATCTTACAGACAACACCTTCAAACCTCCCACTTACAACTTAACGAAAGAGATGAAGAGGCTGGGCCAACCCAGCCAATGCTTATCTCTGCGCAAGTTCAATGGGCGTGTTAAACTATACGTCTGTATAGCACATGGGTTCAATAAAAAAAAAAAAAAAAGATTCCTCTGGGTAGAGGTCTAAATGCAGCAATTTTCAAAATCACTATGCAGCGTCATCGTACAGTTCCTCAACAAAAAGGCTAGACTGGTCCCTTCAATTCTGAGCCTTGCAGAAAAGGCCTCCCAGTTTTTGCAACCCTGTAATTTTTGTTGGTGCTGAACAACCCCCTTTTATTCCTACAACAGGCTGCAGGATGACCTGGTCCTGAATCCTGAGCTTGCAGGACCAATGATCCTGAACTCAGGGACAAAGCACATGGCTAAGACAGAATCACTTTAGGATCACAATAGAATTCCCAGCTGAAAAGTTGGGTTTTTAGAGGTAGATAAGGGATGCGTTGAAGACATGCATGCAAGTGCTGCGTTATTGCAGATTGGGTTTTACCTCAATTGTCATTATAGGTTTTATATATCATCTGGTTTTGATGTCATTTTGTATGGAGCTTTTATACTCACCCAGAGTCGCTATAAATCAAACAAATCAAACGAATAAACAATGCTTTTGACTTCCCCAAAGTTCAGATCTGTTTCGTCTCAGGACTTTTTCCTTGAAGGCATGACATATTTTTGAAAATGATCCACAGCTTCACATGTAGCAGCCCCAAATGTCCTATTTGGGCAATTCCTTTATTAAGAATATTCAAAGACGCAATGTCCTACGCAAACTCTGGAATTCTCCAGAACTTTTGATTGGGTTAGATGATGAAGAGTTGTTGAGAAACCAAAGTCTGCATTCTTTCTTCTTTTGTAGGCCTTATAAAAAATAATGCCATTAGATTAAAGATACCCTGAAGCTTGAAGCTCCAGGGACTCCATAAAGGCAAAATCACTCACAGGGAAGGACAAATGCTTCGGGGTTAGAAAGTTTTTTTTTCCTCTTGTCTTTTAACTGTAATTAAAATAAAAAGCAAATAATTGCAACATATAAAGAGCAGAGACTGATTCCCAGTTTGGTTCAAACATTTTATTTCCTTTTTGTTGTTGTCATTGCTGCTCACAAAAAAAAAAAAAAAGCATCAAGTGCCTCAAGGTTTTTTTTTCCCATCATACACATCTCCATCCACAAGGCCAAGCCAAACATCACAAAAAGCCTTAGAACACATTTTAAATACTCGTTTCAAACAAAGCAAATAAAACCCACACGTGGCAGAACAGCGTCAAAGATGGTTCCTGTTATAAATACAGTGCAACAATTATATACAACTTTTACAATTTTAAGACAAAACCCAGCAATGTCACTGGGCCAAATTTATTTGGAAAGATTTTAAAGGTGGCTTGCACAAGAAGTCTCCTTCTGCGCACTCGCACGTTGAATTAAGACTAAAGCTGAGCTGCAATTCATTGTTAAGTACACGCTCAACCCATATTAAAACCTGGTATGAGAAAGTAGCCTCAAAAACTTTGCCAACAAAACAGCGACATGATGAACTAATTACTCTAAAAGCCTAGCTCCAAAACTGCATTCTGCAAAACTCTGGCATTATGGAACAACTGTTCTTCAAATTCATTGTTCTACATACAAATGATTTCATTTATGAAGAAATTCATAAAGACAAGTGTCTTCAAAAAGCTTATCAAATTGTAAAAAACGCATAGCCCTTTGTTCAAAGAAAGCAACACCATCACCACCTTCCCCCACACTCTTCCAACATTGTGCACATTAGCCCAGGATTTAACCAAGATGAGCTACACTAAGTCAAGAAGTAAGTAACTGTAGCAACCCAGTTGCCGTCATATTCCCAACTGCTACTTCTTTTTAAGCAGGGGTGGCGGGCTGTGAATCAAGGAAGAAAATAGCATCTAGAAGTGGAAGTGTGAAATGCTCACCCTTGGATTGTGCAAGGCATCTGTGTCAAGAGGTATTCTGCGTGCAATTCTAATACTATCTTCAGCCTGGCTAGCATTGCTGTAGCCACCTTGGGCAAAGCTGGAACAGCCTCCCACTATGCACTCAACTTCATACCTTCTGCTCCCTCTTGTCGCTTGCTCTACCAAGGAAGGTGAGGCTGGGGGTACAACCAGAAAAACTACATTGGGTTCAACTGGGGTTCTGAAAGACAAGGCAATAAGAGGCGTTCTATGAACAACCATCACCAATGTCATGTTCTTGGATTGACTTCCTTGTAACAAGAATAAAACTTAATCACTACATTTTGCACAAGTGAAGTTCAGGGCAACCCTAACTTGGAGTACAGGCTATGTAATTAAGGTTTGAAGAGCTCTGGTAAGGAGAAAACACATAGACTGAGGATGCCCCCCATAAAATAGGTGCCCTAAATCACTATATGGACCTGCTATCTACTTCTCCAGATGATGCTATCTTTGAGTTTCTCCCTCTTGCATTCCTATACTCACCCACAACATGCATGCACAAACACACACTCATGCCTCTGATTATTTACTGCCGCCACAGCTTTAGTTCCAGCTGAGACAAGAGTTCTTCTCCAATACATAAAACGTGGGTTAAAAGTGCAAGGGAGGTAACATGTGGGTAAACACAGCAAGGGAGGTAACATTTCGAGCAGTCTAACCATAGATCTTTGCATGCAGAAAACAAGCATGTCAAGAGAAGAGACTAGGCTCAAACACGTCATTCTGAAATCTAGATGCCCCCTGTAGTATTTTAAGATCCTCTTACTGCCTGAAAGGATACGCCGAGGTACAGGGTTCCAACTTGGGAAGAAGTCAGCTCTCAATGATGATGTGGTTAAGATAAAACCAAAGGCTCCTTCAAAGATAGGCTGAATTTGCTCAAGGAATTCAGCCGCATGAGTGGTGAAGACAGAAAGCAAGGATGGGTCCGAACTGGTGCAAGATTTGTGGCTTAAGGATCAGTAAAGCCCCCAGACCTGAGACAGCAGAAAGAACCCTGGGTCAACGTCACAGGCAGATGGACCTCTTCTCTATTTAGCACCTGGTCTCCCTCTGCACATGCATGAAAAAGTGGGTGCTCCTAGGCAGCATTGCCCCCTCTAAAACTCAGCAAACTTGGGTCAGAGACAACCCAAGTAGAATGTCCCTGAGAAAGGATGCATTTACTACAGGTGGACTTGTGTCAACTTAAGACAACTAGAAATTATGATTATGGGACTGTTACTGGAAAAAGCTTCCCGGCTTGTTGATTTTTTCCTCCCTTCCACCCTGTCTCTTAAGGAAGAGATATAAAAGATATAAAAATTGAAGCTATCGAGCCTTTTCACCTTTCATAGAAATAAACTAATTTTAAAATCGGGAGCCCCTTCCACCCAGCTACAGTAAACAAGTTGCCTAGCTCTGATCCAAGGAAGCAGACTGCAGCTTTACCTAGAGCTGCAGGTATGTGACCCAACGGCAGGGAAACACATATTGCCTGAGATCTTGAGTAATGAATGTATTCTGGTAGACCACCACATCTGGTTATCTGATACAAAGTGATCTTTTGTTGCCAAATCTGAGGTCACCAATAAAGTGAAGCTTCGCTCTGACCAGTGAAAAAAATAAACAATTATTGCTAAGACACCAATGTCAGCTTCAGAAACAAATGATTATAAGGGGATGCACATTTTCAAATTGCAGAAATCCATCAGGAAGACAAATATACTGCTCCACCCCTGGTATTATGTTCCCCTGTAAGATCACATCCACTTTATGTATTGGGCGGCAGGGTTATAAGAGGCTACATTATTCCACTTATTAGGATATATAAAATTGCTGATGGCTCACAACTTTTTGACAGAGAAATACACACACTTGAGAATTAAGGCTATGGTTAGACTTGAGGAACACTCTGAAAACATCTGATCCACTGAGATCCAGATCTTGGAGAGATCCTTGGAGAAATGGAGAACCACTACGTCAGTTGGTATGACTATCAAGGAAATGAGGGGTTGGACACTTGGGCCCAACGAGGAATGAAGTTGGGCAATCAGGAATGGTCCAATTGTGAGCTGAAAACAGCCAAGTCAAAGAAGCAAACTTCTCTGAGGGGAAAAGTATGTGTGCATGGATTCAGTCTCAAAAATTTGCACTTTTAACCCACATTTCCAGACAGGATCTGGCTGCCTCCTTAGACCTCAGCTTTTAGCAACCATGCAGAAAATAAATCAACCTCATCTTGTTTTATCCACACCTTGAGGTGCAACCAAGATCTTTTTTTTTTCACTCTTTTTTTTGACAACTTCCACACTCACTCACCAGCTGGGCTGAGAGTTAAAGTCTCAAACACACAGAGGATACCAGGTTGCCTCTTGAGACGGAATTAGAGCCTTTTCCAAGGCATGTAAACTATCTCAAACCAGGGCGTGCTGGGATTTTCCAAAGTTCAGCTAGGGTAATAAAATGTGGAGGAACCTACCCAATCCATAAGCAAGTCAATTCTGCACTGAGCAGCTTCAGAGAGATGTCTGGTTGGCCCAGATGCATTCCATGACATACTTTGTTGGAGGAGAGCCCTGGCACCAGTGGAAGCCTGCCTGGCCCCTTCTTCACTTTTCCCCAGATGGATGGACTATAACGTTGGGAAGCTCATACCAAGAAGATAGCCACTTTCGATTCCTTGTCCCTGGGTCAGGAATCCTGCAAATCGGTTCCTGTTCCAAAAGATTTACTTTTGGAAAACTACATGGGTCAGGGGGTTCCAGAAGAAATATGAACTATTTCAGGATCCTCTGGAACACGCTGTCCCTGGAACACTCTGCACATTTCTGGGGGCAGATCTGTAGGCCCTTCTCCAATGAACTGCACAGGGCATGCACAGTGCCCTAGACTGAGTATTTCTGCCCAGTGAGAAATGTGGGATCCAACAAGAAAACAGACAACCGAATTAAGACCTCCTAGTTTCTCCAAGGTATTGGCAGTACTGCGTGCAATTTCCATTGGGCTGCAGGAAAGAGTCAGGTTTGACCCTCAGCACTTCCAAAAGGGAAGAAAGAAAAGCTGGAAGGAAGAAGACAGGAGCGGCTTCCCCCGTTGCAGCATGCAGGGTGCTCTACTGCACTGGGGCCCATCGAATATCCTCTGGGAAAGCCTTGAACGGGCACGGATTTTCTAAAGGGAGGGAGAACCATTGGAGAGGCCAGCCTGCAAGCCACACCCCTGGGGTCAAAATGCAGAAAGACGCTTCCAAGAAAAAACCCAAAGCTTTGGAATCTGGGTCTGGGTATCTGCAGTGGAGGTTACTGTTAGCACCATGAGAAGGGCCAGGAAACTCTGGTTTCAGTTTTTCAGCAAGTCCCCCAAATCATAGGCATCAAACAAGTCGCTTACACCCTCACCCTCCTCCAGTCCCCACAGATAATCCTCTTGGTCGAGGGGAGGGGAAAAACTGACAAAGGGGCCTGGGTCTCCATAGGCTGTGGAAGGGAGCTGGTCCTCTGTCTGCTGCAGGAGGTGCTGAGGGGGCTCTAGGAGACCATCCTCTCCCTCCATCAGGCAGCTCGGCAGCTCCGTCTTCACCGATTCCACTGGAGAAGCAAGAGAGAAGTTAAGACACAACGTGAGCATCGCAGTAGAGAGGGTAGGGCCAGGAGCTGGCATCACGGGCACCAAGTAAGGTCGAGGTCCCAAGATGGAGCCCACCACTGAACTCCAGGAGCTACCAGTCTCCACCCATGCCCTTCATGTTGCCCACCCTCTCCAAGTGAGCAAGCAGTGGCCACATCATGAGAAAGGGGGTACCCACACTTGTCCTGCCCCCCATTTTGGGCCCAGGGAAGAAGGAAAGCAAAGAGCAGGTAGGGCAAGAAGCAACCACTTGGCCCAAGCTCTGCAGTTGATCTTTTTGATTTACAGAACACCACAGAGATTACATGGCCCCCTTCATTCTCCTAAGGATAACCTGGTCTCATATGAGCTTCCACAACCAGGTGCAAGACAAGGCCAAAACAGACTGATGGTTGTGCCCTATGATGGGATTCCCACCCCAAATAAATTTGACTGGGCACTCACTTTTGGACATTTCAGATCAAGGGTGGGCAGAAGACTGATTTCAGTCTCCTAGTGGGCTACCCAAAGTCTACTGACTGGGAGGAATTCTTGCACAGACACTGGGCTGAATGGATCTTGCCCCGATCACAGAATCATGGGGCTAAAAGGACTTCAAAAGTCACTGAGCGTATCTGGTGGTGCAGGGAGTGTGTCACCGCAGCACTGTTTAACATTTGGGTCATCCAGCCCCCACATAAAAACCACCAAGGGAGGAGAGCCACCCAGGTAGCTTGGTTCCATTACTGAAGAGCAAGTCTTATCAGGAAAGTGCCAGTCTGATCATCTGATGGAGCAAAGCATGATCAAAGAACAGCTCCTAGGCTCAGCTGCTGGTTGGCAGGAACTGGAAGCCTGTTAGAAGCTGATCTGCCCAGGGACCCCGCCTCCAAATGCAGAGCCAGCCCAGCAGGTAAGCTTGGAGATGATCTTTCAGAAGGAAGCGAGTCTTTTCCTGAGGCCCAGGGTGCTCATCCCTTGAGATCTTCCAGCATTTACCTTTCACCGTTGTGAGTTTAGTATTCTCCTGGTGGGCTGGAAGAGGGAAGCATCTCTCCTTGGCAGGGCTTTCTTCCAGGATTTCTTCTGGGCACAGGTAGACTTCAATGGGGCCATTGGTACTCCTTAGGTGGAGCTGGACGTTCTCCTGGCCAGAGAGGAGGAGAAACAAATCAAGGAAGAACACAACTCACCACCCCTCAAGCCAAGAACACCTTCCTGGGAGCATACAATTAGTAACAGCCATAGCAGCAGCCCCAATGAATAGGAATGAACTGCCTCTCCTACCTCGCAAACTTCAGGCACCTCGAGACGAGTTTCTGGGGGTGCTCTCACCACAATCACGGTCTGCTGGTTAAAATTGCTGATGGCCCGGATATCCTGATAGGTGACATAGGCTAACGTAGGACACAGGGGAAAGTTAAAGGAAACACTGCAAAAAGGCACCAAACTGAATGGTCCAGGGCAATTATGGAATAAAAGAGGGCCCTTCATCTTTTTAACCTCCAGTCAGAAGAATCAGGCAACTCAGGGAACAGACAGACAAGAGGGATATTCAAAAATCACTCTTTCTCCACCAGAGAGGGCACAGGGAAGAAATGGCGAACTAAAGACAGCTCCGCAAAAAGTGGCTTATATCAGCCTTTCTCAACCTTTTGACCCTGGAGGAACCCTTGAAATATTTTTCAGGCCTCGGGGAACCCATTCAGGCTCCAAAAGAGGCCAGAAGTTACAAAATAATTCTATTTGTTTCATGGGTAGGCCTGTCTATGTGCATTAACAGTGTTCTTAAACTAAAACTAAAGAATGAAACTGGCCTCTTTCATGTGAAGTGGTCCAAATTTGAAATAAATTTTAAAATAAACCGTGATCTCCCAGGGAACCCCTAGTGACCTCTCGTGAAACCCTAGGGTGCCACGGAACCCTGGTTGAGAAACCCTGGCTTATATTAAAAAGAGGGTACCTGTGCACCTTGACTTAGCTGATGGGGTGAACCCAGAGAATTGCTCTGCATGGACCCTGCCAGATTCTGAACCTCTGAACCTTCAAGGCAGCCTGGACCAGGAATGATCTCATCGTCCTGGATGCTGGTCTCTGCTCTCTGGCCGTTGTCCTCTTCACCCCACCCTCAAAAGGATATCTTTGGTTGGTCTCATCCTCCGTCAGATGCTTTAACTGAAGAGAGCACTCCTGGATGAGCTTGTCCAACATCTTCTCGGCCTTTGAAAGTTCGGTCAGTTCTTGCCGCAAGACTTGCTGCTTCGTTGCCATGGAGGAGTCTTCAAAAAGGCCCGTTCCCCTAGGTAGCACGTCAATAATAGGTCAGATGAATCCATTTGCTAAACCAGGGCCCAGGTTTTCACTCCGAACTCTGCTTTTTCTCTTTTTATTCTAAGTTTATAAACCTTGATACGTTCTATTATTTAACTGCAGATTTCAGTGCAGTAAGACTCATGCAATAGGGTTAAAATTTATGAACCTTTGATTAATTAGGAAGCTTCAAGTATGGAAAATAAAAGGAGAAAAGTAAAAATTCTGCGGGTATTCACTGCAACTTAGGATGTCAATCTTGCAAATGTAAGATTATTTGACTTTTCATCCCAAGTTAAGAATAACCTAAGAAAAGAACACTTTGAACTCTTGAGACCTTGGCAGGGGGGGAAATTCAAAGGGTTTTTAGGGACAAAAAAGGCGCACAGAGACATTGATCCTGAGCAAGCGCAGAGGGCTTCAGCCAAAGCAGAGGGAGAAATGGACTTGAAGAGATTGATATAGAATGTGGAAATTAAGGAAATTGATTTCGAATATGGCTCCGCCTGGTAAAGAAATCAGAGGACATTAAAAAGTGAGCAGAGCAACATGTGAGAAAATGCCCCCCTATAGAGGCAGCGAGGAAAACTATAAACTTTCAAAGCAATTCTGAAGGAAAAGCAGCACCTCTGTTTCAGAAAAGGTAATCTCTAACTGAGCCTCGTGTGGCACAGAGTGGTGGGTGGCAGCATTGCAACCAAAACTCCCCCCACGACCCGAGTTCGACCCCAGCGGAAGCCGGATTCTCTCGGGTAGCCGGCTCAGGTCCACTCAGCCCTTCATCCTTCTGAGGTCAGTAAAATGAGCGCCCAGCTTGCTGGGGAAGGTGACGGCTGGGGAAGGCAACGGCAAACCACCCCGCTCTGTAGTCTGCCAAGAAAACGTCGCAAAAGCGACGCCCTCCAGAGGGTCAGACGTGACTTGGTGCTTGCACAGGGGACCTTTCATCAATCTCTAATTAGCCCTGGGGGAGGGGTTTTTTTAAAAGCAGAGCTCCTCCCCTGTTGGTTTTGCTGAGAAAACCGTGCCATTTTGGCACTGCATGGTTTGCTGCCCAGCCGACTGCAGGAGAAGTTGGAATTTGGAGCACTGGTGCCCCGGTTTGCAGTATTCTTCTTCCAAACCCATTATTTTTCCTTGCATGTCATGTCTTTCAGATTGTAAGCCTCACAAGGTCTTATTACCAACCTTATCAGCTACCCCAGGAGCCATTTTGGCTACAGAGAGGGACAAAACTGCTTGATGTGGATGGATGAATAAAAATAGCCCAGCCAGAGAACCAAAAAATTGGAGGGAGCTAAGTACAGGTGGTTCTCAACTCATGATAGCACTTGGGACCGGAATTTCCATTGCTAAGTGATGCGGTTGTAAAGCACAACCGCATCGCTTAGCGACAGCAATCGCTGCAGTCCCAGTTGCCGTCATTAACTGAATCCCATGGTCATTGGGCAAGGCAATTTCCTGCCAGCTTCCCACAAAATCAGTGCTGGGTGGGGGAGGGAGCAAGAGGGTGCACAGGGGTGTGTGGGGGAGGATCAGGGAGGGCTGGGGAGAGGGCGAGGGGGTGCACGAGAGGCGTGGCACAGGTCAGGTGCACGAGGGGGTACACAAGACGCATGGGTCAGGGAGGGTACGACGGGGTACACAAGAGGTGTAGGTTGGGGAGGGTGCATAAAGCATAGTGCAGGGAGGTTGTGCAAGGGGATGCCTGAGAGGTGTGGGGTGGGTGTGCGAAGCTGAGAGGGGGTGCGCTAGAGGCAGGGGTTGGGGAGTGTCTACAAGGGTACAAGGGAGGCGCAGCGAGGGTTGGGGAGGGTGTGCAAGTGGCCGGCACGGCGTGAGCGCAGAGGGTCGATGGGAGGTTGTGTGGGTGGGGGAGACTGACCCTGGGGACTTGCAACCTTCCCTGCCGGCTTCCCCACTGACTTTGCTTGTGGGAAGCCAGCAGGGAAGATCGCAAACCGTGATCACATGACCGGGGGACACTGCGACCATCGCCAGTGCAAACCGGTTGCCGGGAGCCCAGATTGTGATCATGTGACCGTGAGGGTGCTGGGATGGCCAGAACTCCGAGGACTGATCGTAACCACCATTTGTTCAGTGCCATCATAACTTCGAACAGTTGCTGGACGAATGGTCATAGGTCAAGGACTCCCCTTCTTTCTGAAGGAGGACTCCAGTTAAAGACTACCTGCCAGATATACGCTTTCAAGCATAGGCTGGACAGCCAGCCGTTTTTCCCAGCCTGGGTATTTATTCTCTGGCTGTCTGGACCTCAACCCTTTCCTGTGGGCATGCCGGAATTTGGGAGCTGAAGCTTCCCCATCTGGAGTTCCTCCGGCTGGGGAAGGCCGATTTATAGCGAACTAACGTTCCTGCTCCCTGCCTGCTCATAATATCCAACTAAATCAAGATTTCTCCTATATTTGTGGCTGTTCTCTCCAGACATCTGCGCCTGAAGTCTCTCCAGTCCACTTACATCCACTGGATGTTGTTCTTGGATTTCTTGCGAATGAGCTGAATCCCTTCCAGGACGTTGGTGATATCATAGATACGTCGCTTTTGCACCTCCAGCACCTCGGCAGCCCGATTCAAGTCCAGCACCCCGTCTTCTGACTCACTGAGCAAGTGAATGAACTTCTTGGTCAGCAAGCCGAGAGATGTGTCGTAGCGGGTCTTCTCTCCCGGAGACTTGGGGGCTAGAACACAAACAAGATCCATGCAAAACAATCATACTAATGCGGATTAAGGATTTCTTGGGATATCCCCACTTCTGAACCATTGTAATAGTGTGTGGGAAAGACCTTGGGACACTGCCAAGGGAACGGACAGATAAGAGAGAGCCTGGCCTGCAGCTGGATAATGGCTGAGGCAAGAGGCCCTCCCTAGTTTCTCGGGCTGTAAAGGAGATGGGGGGGGGGAAGAATTGTACTTTCAGACTTGCAAGATTCTGTCAGTGTAGCTTTACAATAAAGTGGAATTAGCTCATTGATTGTGATTCCTATCTGGTCTACCCCGCAAGGCTGACATCAATCTCACCAAGTCTTAAAGTACAGCTCTACCCCCCATCTCCTCTACAGCCCGAGAAACTAGGGAGGGTCCCTCCTGAGCCCCTTGCCCTGCCTACTATCCGGCTGCGGGCCATGCTCTCTCTTACCTGACCGTTCCCTTGGCAGCGTCTCTTGGCCCAGTCTCCCAAGGTCTTTCCCACATACCATTACAGCCATTGTGACCTGCACTCAGGCACTGACCTCCCTAGACCTGGAGAACCCCAACTGAAAACATCTATCTTGGATGCCCAGGTTGCTATCCCTCAGTGATGCACAGCTATAGTCCGAAACCTTGAAGAGGAACAAAGAAGCCACAGTACAGGGGATAGCTGGCTTTTCTGCTCAGCAAGGCTCCAAGGGCCTTTCAGACATCCCTACCCAAAACGGCTAAGCACCAATGAGGTCAAGTCATTCGGAGGAATGCCTTTGCCTATTGTGGATTGAAGCCAGGTCCCTGCACATTGAAGTTCCTGCTTGAATTCCTGTTGCCTTTCTCAAACCAGCCTTCTCCGTTCCAATGCCTTTCAAGATGAGCTGGACCAAACCCCCAGCCCAGCCCTAGGCAGGATGGTAATCTTGGCCAGGGATGGTGGAACTTGTAGTGCAACCTTTGTAGAATAAGAGATTGAAGGAGGCCTCTCTGAAACAGGAATCCCTTTGAACAGAGCAGCTATGCTAAAAGATGGTGCTCTATCGCCCTCTAGTGGCTAATGGGGTTTCAGTGCAGTCATCCTTGTTATGAAACCCAGGTTAGATCTAGGTTCCAGAGATATCCCAACGATGTCATATGTTTCTTCAGGATGTAGCGTTATTCCTAGAAATACGATAGAAGGGAAAAGACAGCTTCCTTCACTGGAAAAATGGCCTTGCTCTACACAAAGTGTTGTTTTTCTTGTTAAAATCCAAACACTGGGCAATTAAAAAAAAACACCACCACCACCTGAGCTAAGCAGGTCACACTCAACAAAACTGAATGCCGAAGCAGATTTCTCACTTTTCACTGGAATCTGCCCCCGGCCCCATTTCAAGCTAATCCCCGATGAGGACTAGAAACTTGATTAAGACTGCGACTCTGCACTCTGCAAATGCATTCTTTTGTTCCCATTCAGGATTTCCTTATCCAGTGCCTCTTACTTTTTGGACTAGGGATGTGCGGGAGTGTGCTCCCTTTGCCTTTTGGAGTTCGGAATTCTGTGGCGCACTGCTGAGCGGTCCCTTCGAGATCCAATTTCCTCTTGGCCTACAGAAGGGAGAGAGAGACAGACTGCCACGGTTAGCTGCCCAAGAAAACCACAAGCACACACTTGGTTACAAACATCTGCAGTACGTGCTTCCCATTTCTCTTCAATCCACGGTGTATTAAAACATTTCATTTCCTAGCCTCCAGTATCTAATCTGGTTTTCCCATGTAATAAAACAAGATTGCCATGTCAGTTTCTGGGTTTTAATATCTGTTTACATCCTCCATTCGAAGGGCTGTTCTGAGCATTAAAGCCTGCAGAGAAAAATTACACACGTGTATATTCTGAAGCACCCCATGGGGTTCAGCACAGGGTTTGTCAGAAATGTATTGCTGTGTTAAAATCATCCTGCAGTACTCTTTTTCAACATGACCTCTAGATGTGTCGGACTACAGTTCCCATGCTTTCCCCACCAGCACATCCAATGGGGAAAGCTAGTTTAGGGCCAGAATATTCATTCCCCTTGCTTTCTAATGTACACATGGAATTGCTGGGGTGATATCATCTGGAATGAATGTACAAACGTATTTCCTGCATGGATGTTGGGTGAGTGGCTCCATTTCAATTCTGGTTTCCTCTGCCCTGCCAACTTTTTAACGAATATGGTTTTCATTATTACATTTCTATTGTGTCTTTCTTGTTCTTTTAATGGCAAGCAGCTTCAGTCTGCTTGCATGGGGTGCAGCAAAGAAACAGATGAAATAAATAAATAAGTCAAGCAGGCAAGACGGGTGTCATCAATATGCAGGTAACACCCTTTTCTTTTCCAAAAATACTACAGCACTCTGAAAACCTGGGTGGGTAAGGACTCTCCTCAAGAGGGACATGGGTGTGTGTGTGTGTGTGTGTGTGTGTATGTGTCTATGTGTAGAAGTGAAGAGACATATGTGAAATATGAAGATAGCCAGAGATAGCTATAATTAAACAAAGAATCAAGTCACGAATAGCAAAATATCAGTTCAGTACGGGAGCTCTAGTTGCAAACAGGAATGAGCAGCTGAGTACCAGTAGAGCAAAAGAGGAGTGGGCAGATACTCAATCCTGCTACTCACTAGGATCGGATGGCGCAGAAAGCTGACGAGCTGAGTCCAACCTTCCACGGGGTGCTGGAAGTTGGTGTTCTGCCATGCAGCCTGCCAGCTTCCCATTTTAAAAAAATTAAAATAACAGTGAAAGCAAAGTCAAACCAAGCAAGCGGGGGTCCACAGTTCCATTTCCCTCTCCCCCCTCCCCAGCTTAGGGAAAAAAGAGAAAGCCCCTATAACATTGCTTCCCCCCACACCTGTCCTTTCCCTTTCTTCTACCCAGGAGAAAGAAGGAAGAGCAAGGAATACAGTGTTGCTCTTTTGAATGGCTTGCTACCAAACTGGCAAACCGCCAGGACAAAATGAGTCCGGTTGCTCTTATCAGAGGAGACGGAGAGGCCCCATGTTTCGGCAAGGCCCTGGCCTGCAAAAGACACACCTTCACTTCTATTGCCTCTTACTTTCGGAAGAGGACAGCCGGCTTCCAAAGACGAGAGACCAAGCAAGGGATGCGGGCCAGGCAAAGATTATCAGTTGCAATAGGAAGGTACATCTGCAAACCACAGTCACTGCTGGATTGAACCAGCCAAAGAGGAATGGAAGAGGAATGGTTCCCTGCATTCCCATTCAGTCAACGAGAGCCGGTTTGGTCTAGTGGTGAAGGCACCAGGCTAGAAACCAGGAGACGGTGAGTTCTAGTTTCATCTTGGGTACAAAGCCAGCTGGGTGACCTTGAGCCAGTCACTTTCAGCCCTAGGAAGGAGGCAATGGCAAACCACTGCTGAAATCTTGCCAAGAAAGCCACAGGTACTTGTCCAGGCAGTCACCAGGAGTCAAGACTGACTCAAAGGCACACACATTCGAGAGCTGGTTTGGCGCAGTGGTAAAGGCACCAGGCTGGAAACCAGGAGATGTGAGTTCTACTCCTGCTTTAGGCACGAAGCCAGCTGGGTGACCTTCAACCGTGAGCCAATCCCTCTCCTTCAGCCTTAGGAAGCAGGCTATGGCAAACCACTTCCAAAATCTTGCCAAGAAAATTGCAGGGACTTGTGTATGTAGTCACCAGGAGTCAAGATTGACTTGAATGTAATGAAAGTGGTGATGATGGTGCTGGACTAGAAGCCAGGAGATCATGAGTTCTTCTTCTGCCTTGGGCACAAAGCCAGCTGGGTGACCTTGAGTCACCTTTGCAGTCAAGGCAGCAAAAGTTGCCATTCTCAAGAGCTCCATGCCAAGAAGCTCAGGAGCCAAAACTTAATGGCCAGTGGCCTGTTTTTGCAAGGAGAATCACCCCTGCCTGGGGCTTCTCAAGACCTCTCAACACCAAACACTGGGCTTTTTGATGAGGAAGGCTTTGTTCAAAAGCAAAAAGGGCAGCTCTGGGCTGATGACCAGAGGACACAAAGCCTAGGCTGCACCCCTTGAGGAGGCAACGCTGCGGGCAATGGAGCTGGAGTCCAGCTTTTTTCCTCCATCTCCACTACCAGCCATGGCCAAAACACTTCCCTGTCACTGGCAACAGCAGAGGGGAGTCCTTGTTGAGGAGCCAACCCTGGCCTCAGCACAGCACCGGGGCCTCAGCTGGGAAGGTGCTGAGCTCAGCTTGCTGGATGCTGGTCAAGGTGAAGGCACGGAGCTTGGACAAGCTGACTCGTGAGCCAGAAGGGCTGAGATTGGCGGGCCCAGAAAAGGCACAATATGTGGGAAGGCTTTGGGTTGCAGACCAGCGGTGGGCCTAGCGGCAGGGCTAACTGCGCTGCCCATCAACGGGTGGCAGTGGGTGCTTGGCATGCCCTCCTCCTAGTTCTGGAGGCCCTTTTCAGTGGCCTCCGCTGGCCCAGGCTGCCCCTTGCCCCACAGAACCAACCAGGCTATACAATCTTCACTGACAGGACCTGACAACACTGCCTCCATCAATGATCCCACAATCTGGGGGGGGCCTTAAGCAAGGGACGTGGCACAAGCCCAGAAGACTCTGCTGTTGCAGCAAAGCCATCATGCCCACTGTTGGGCTGCTTTGCTGACGCACTGCCCTCTACGTGTGCTTTATCAGATCAAGGCGGGAAGCAGGAGCTTCTCTGCTCGTGGTACTGTATGGCTGTATTGGTCATGGGAATACATGAAATATCCTCCACCCTCCATCAGCACCTTGTTTTCACAGCAAAACCAGTGCACTGGATTTATTATTTTTTTCATGCTTGCAGCCCACAGGTAATATCATGGAATAGTGGTATTCCATGGAACATCCTTAAGAATTACAGGTCATCCTCGCTTAACAACCATTTGTTTAGTGATGGTTCGGACTTACAACAGTGCTGGAAAAACCAACTTACAACTGGCCCTCACACTTACAACTATTGTGGTGTCCCCATGGTCATGTGATCATGGTTTGGGCACTTCGTGACCAGTTTGCATTTATGACTGTCACAGCATCCTGGGGCCACATGATTGCCAATTCCAAGCTTCTCGGCCAGCTTCTGGCAAGCAAATCAATAGAGGACCATGTGGTTTGCTTAATGCCCACGGTGATTCGCTTAACGACCACTGCAAAAAAGGTCATAAAATTGGGTCAGATTTGCTTAATGACCACTTCGCTTAGCAACCGAAATTCTGGTCCCAACTGTGGTCATTAAACAAGGACTACCTGTACGGCTTTAGTGTGCCATGAACCAAAGGAATGTTCTCCAGCAGACCAGTAGATGTGGGAACATCATGAAGAACCTTGACAATATGGCAGTGCTTCCATGCTTCCTCCTGGCTAAGACTGTGTCCGGGCATTTCAAACAACACTGAGCAAGCTCAACATTTAATACCAAGCATCTTCAAGGAGGCTTACCACCTAGCTTTTTCAAGTTTCTAGCCATCATTATTTGAAGATGCAGTTGAGCAGGTGTTAACTAGAGGAAATCTCTGAAGCCAACACCAACCAGAGCAAGAATCTTTAGTGGTTGGAGAGGTGAGGCATTCAAGCTGTGCAAATGTTTTTGTTCCTTCCACAAAATGCAAAATTCGGCAGACTGAAGCCAGTGCAAAAGGACGGTGCTAGATATAGGTCACCAAATGCTGCTTCTGCTGTGCAGATTTCCTACACACACCACACACACACACACACTTCCCAGGTCAGCAAAAAAGTCTAAGGCAATGTTTCTCAACCGTGGCAACTTTAAGACGTGTGGACTTCAATTCCCAGAATTCTGGGAGTTGAAGTCCACACGTCTTAAAGTTGCCACGGTTGAGAAACACTGGTTTAAGGGTTTAGAGCCCCTGACTTTCAGAGTCTAATCTGCAAGACACACACACCAGGATTCAGCCTGATTTGGAAAGCCTTCAGCTGTTTAACCAAGGAATGAAGAGAGGAGGCATCTCTCACATCTTTCCTACTGCATGCTGGAGCAAAATAAGGAAGAAAGAGTGACTGAAAAAAGAAAGAGGGTAAAAAAAAAAAAAAAAGCAGCTTGTGCTATGGCTTCCTGCCCACTTCCTGCCCCTCAGCCTGACGGCTCCCACAGCAGCTGCTATTCCCCTCAAGTGCTTCCTTTCAGCTACTGGATCGCTTGGTGGGGACTGAAAACTAGGCAGCCGGTGAGGAAGGCAGACAAATGAAGGCGAGAGCACCAGCTCAGCAGTCCCAACCCAGGGGTCTCTCTGCTCTACATAAATGCCAGAAATGCTGGATTTTCGGCACAGGCCTGCCTTTAATGAATCCTTCATTAGAGGGGCCAAGAATGAGATTTTTTTTTTTTAATCTGTTCAATCGTGTCCAATTTGCAGAGACTGCCTGGACTAGTCCCTGAAGTTTTCTTGGCAAGGTTTTTTGGAAATGGTTTGCCATTGCCTCCTTCCTAGGGCTGAGAGAAAGTGACTGGCCCAAGATCACCCAGCCAGCTTTGTGCCCAAGGCGGGACTAGAATTTACGGTCTCCCGGTTTCTAGCCCGATGCCTTAACCACTACACCAAACTGGCTCAAGAATGAGCTATATAATATGAAAAAGAATCCTATATAATTCAATCTTGTAGATCTAGCGAGATACCTTGGCCCACCTACCCATTGGTGCACACTGAACAACAAATGCCACTTGAACTCTCCTGCCAAAGGGAGTGGCTGAATAAACCAGGAAGCCTTCAGTCATGTTTTGAGATTCTTAGTGTTACAGGTAGTCCTCACTTAATGACCAGTCGTTTAGTGATGGTTCAGGCTTACGATGGTGCTGAAAAAACCGACTTGCAACCAGTCCTCACACTTACAACCATCACAGCATCCCTGCAGTCACAATTTGGGTGCTTGGCAACCGGTTTGCATTTATGACGCAGTGTCCCATGGTCATGTGATTGCCATTTTCGACCTTCCTGGCTGCAAAATCAATGGGAAACCACAGGATTTGCTTAACAATCATCTGGTTTGCTTAACGACTGTGGTGATTCATTTAATGACTGCCACAAAACGGTTGTAAAATTGGGTCAGATTCGCTTAATGACTGTTTTGTTTAGCAAATGAAATTCCAGTCCCAATTGTGGTTGTTAAGTGAGGACTGCCTGTATGTCCAGACGAGGACAAACCAAGTGCGTTTACAAATCTAGACATCCAAGGCTGCTCTGCACTTCAAGACCAGAGTGTTAGATAGATGGGCAATGAATGGAAGCAAGCAGGGCTAAACTGTGCCCATCTTTTGAAGATCAAGCCACGGTTAGAGATGTCTAACTGAACCAGCGCTTGCCTGCACTTTCTTTCCATGAAATGCTACACCGTTGCAGGAAGGACAGGGAAAGATTAAACCCAAAGGATTGCAATGAGAGGTTTCTGGAAGACAAACAAGTATTTAAAATCATTCATTGCCTACCTCTTCAATTGTATCAGCATTTGATCTGGACAGCTTACAAGGCAAACGTGGGCAACTGAGTATGAAAAACAACCCAAGAATGATCCCATGGACCTGACTATGAAAAGTTATCCGCAAGAATGATCCCATGAAAAATAAGAAGGAAGTCTCATAGGGCTAAGCACAGCTTTTTTCAAACCTGGGTGACAGGCAGAGCTGGCTGAAATTCTCTCGGATGTAGAAGTTTCAAAAGGGTACAGGAATGCCGATGCATCTTTGCAAAAGCCAAGGAACTCATTAGCCACAGTGGCGATGTCTGGGTCATTCCATAAGCCAACTGGCAGTGCTGCAGAATCTCTTATCCAAAGTTTGGCTTGATTTTTTTGCTAAGGAAAATAGGAGCAAGACTTATCTGCAAAGGACTATCAGAAGCTGGCAGAACACATTTGCAAGGATATCCAGCATACCCAGGGTCAGTGTGTGTGTGTGTGTCTGTGTGTTGCACGACCACCCGCTAAGCTTTCAGTACACCATTATCGACCTTCATGCACGCTCCAAATTTTCTTCTGATACAATTCCACCTGCTCCCAAGCCCTGTCTCTGAACCTTATCTTTAAACTTAGCACGTGCCTAAAATTTAAATAAAGCATGCTAATTGACTTGGAGGTCTGAGTTACACAGCTCAGTTTGCAGGCAGGTTCAGTCTATGAAACAGGAAATGTGGAACATCCCCCCCCATCCTCCCCAATTCAGACCGTGCTTTGGCATCCATGTGGTTAAGGGCAGCCGCATGGGAAACACCTGCCAAACCGTCACCACAGTCGGTCAGATCTGCTACACCTCATCTGATATCGCCTGTATCTTGTTTTGTTTTGTTTTTCCCTTCTCTTTTCATTTTGAGGCAGAGCAGATCAGAGAAGAGGATCCGCCGGACACTTTGAGTTTTCTACCCTTCCCCAAAGGCTGCATCTGTTGGCTACAAAGACGGTGGATGGCAACAGCAGGTGGCTCTGACTGCACCAGCTACCCAGGGAGGGCTGAAGCAGGCAGCCAAGTGAAGATGGCAGGCCTCCTCCCCCAGTGCGAGGCAAGATAACAGGCTGCGTATTCTTCTCCCTTTCTCTCTCCTTCCTTCTTGGAAGAAAAGTGACGCGCCTGGTTCACACGTTGCCTTTGGTTGGAAACCAGAGCTGACAAGCTGCAACAGCCTGGCTCACATCTAAATTCCAACCAACACGCCACCATATGGCTTCAGTGCGCCCAGCTGCTGTGACTTATAAATCATGGTTTGTGGCTTAGGATGGTTTGAACCGGGATGTTTCGGGTTGCTGAACAAATGGTGGCTAAGAATGGTGCAGACACCCAAGCTTGGACCTCTATATCATCAGTGGCTAGTGCAGGTTTTTCTCTAAGTGCATAGGAAACCTTGGTGCTCTCCAAATATAATGAGCAGCACCTCCTTGAAGTCGACCGTGGCTAAAGCTTACAATAATGGGAGCTGTAATCCTAGTCATACATATATCCTTTGACTGTATAAATATACATACTCCTTCCACATTACTGGGGAATAGATCCCTCTGATAGGTAGCTTTGCACTGGTCAAGTCATGAACATGCAAGAGAAAGCTTCTACAGGTAGTCCTCACTCAACGACCATTTGTTTAGCGACAGTTCAGACTTACGACAGCACTGAAAACACCGACTTAAGGCCAGTCCTCACACTTACAGCCATCGCAGTGCCCCCAGGCTCACATGATTGCGATTCATGTGTTTGGCAATCAGTTCACATTTACAACCATTGCAGTGTCCAACAGTCACGTGATCACCATTTTTGACCTTCCCAGCCAGCTTCCAGCAAGCAAAATTAATGGGAACCATGTGATTCGCTTAACGACCGTGTGATTCCCTTAACAACCGTGTGGTTCACTTAACAGCCATCACAAATTGGCTGTAAAATCGGGCCTGATTCGCTTAACAACCACATCACTTAGAGACTGAAATTCTGGTTCTAATTGTGGTCATTAAGCAAGGACTACCTGTAGTTTTAAATCATCTCTAAGCAGAGGCCTCTTGCTCATGTGGTCCTTTCGAAGAGAAGGAGAGAGATAAAACCCAGGAAAAACGGTTAGAAGGGGGTAAAAGGGAACCTTCCTTTTCTCCCATTCCCTTCATCTGCAAGAGGGGAGCCAGGCTTTTAAAAAAGCCCCAGCCTCCACACCATGTGCACAAGACAACAGTTGCCAGCACCTCCCCTCCCCCCTGATGCCTGAAAGTGAAGAGAAGCCGATGCATTCACACACACACACACACACCCCTGGGTGCCAGGATTGTAGGAAAAAGGGGACAAAAGGAAGTATTTGGAACAGCCCCAGGAGCAGCTGTTTTGTCTGGCCCAATGTAGCGTGATCATGTCACTTCCCCACCTCAGGCCAGATTAGCCCCTTGACAGCTGGCCAGCCAAGCTGCCGCGTGGATAATGGACCTGCTGAGGGGGGTGGAGCAGGAAGCCTTCCCTCTTCATCCCCTTGGCTTCACAGGCCCATGGCCGAGAAGAAGGGGCAGGGGCAAGGGAGAGTGGGCGGCCCCCTCTGCAGCAGGCAAGAGTGAAGGTGGCAAACGGAGTTGCATTATCAAGGCCTTTTCTGAACTGCAATGTATTTGTGTGCATTTATTTATTTAAATGGCAAGCAGCTCAGAGGATATGGGGGGCACAGGAAATGAAGATGGTCTTGGCTCTTGTTCCAACAGTGGCATTACTAACAGACATTTCTCTGACACAGCCTTCACCTGGCGTGGGAGGGAGGCTGGGGGTGTGCAATCTATATAGTACTGGAACTCTCTGTTTGATATATTGTAACCTTTAACTGGGCAAAACGGTGCATCGTAGGGCAACCATTTTTCAACCAAGGTACCTCAAATCGGCTAACTTACACAATGCATCCAAAATCCACAACCCATGGCTCCCACAAGATAGAAATCTGGCAAACTTTATGTAATATTTTATGGCATGAATCAAAATGTCATAAAACATTTCCTGTGGTCAACTCCTGATGTTTGTGCTATACAGTTCAATATGAATGACATGGGTTTTTCAAGGCAGATACAGCTCTAAATATCTCCCTGAATTTTTAAGAACTTTTCCAGTGCATTAGAAGCTCTGCCATTGTTGAAGGCACTGAGGAATCTGGTAAGGAAATATCTCTGAAATGATCCATCGGGTCATGGGTTGTCTAGTTGTCCCATAATCCCTTGGGGGTGAGTCAGAAACCCCAAGAGGCCAAGGATGGTTAAGAGAGCTGAGAATCATTCCAGATCAACAGTTAATTAAATCCCATAAAATAAGACTGGAAGTCAGTTCTAGCAGCTATGACTATGCAGGTAGGTTGTGATGAGTGCAAGTTCAAATAGTATATTTGATTTAGTGCAATTTTTAACCAGGTCATGTTTAACGCAAGCCAAAATTCAGTTAGTGTGAGGCTAGCGTGCGCAGTTACCACTGGGGTTTTAGATGCTAATTGTTGTGTCTGCAAAATGGAGGAAAAGAAGGTTCCATTCGAGGAAAGCTCAAAAAAAGAAGAGGCTCCTTGTGAAGAACTACAGCAGAATTCAGGAGATAGCAGGTATACTTTGGATATGGGTCTATCGTTTTGCTGTTATATAATAGTTCATTAATAAACGTATAAAAATTTATGTTTACACATCTTAATTGCCGATTTCCGTTGAGCTGGAACCAATTACCCTATTTCCCATAGAAATATCACTCTGAATAATACAAATTCAAATAAGGGGACCGTTTTGTGGGATTCATTAACCGCACTAAACGAGACCTAGCTGTATTCACAAAACACGCTTAACCACCACCAGCATTTGCACAACTCACTAAGCTGGTTTTAACCTTGGTGAGTACTTTTGTCGCTTAGCATGTTGTGTGAATCTAGCCTGTTTGGTTAGTTTATGGTTCAGTGCACCTGGCAAAGCCAGAAAATGCTTGAGTAACCAGACCAGACTGAGCAGGTTAGATGAACATAGCCACTCTGTGCATGCAAGTGTATTTAAAGAGATTCTGGCGACTGGTCTGCAGAAGGGCCTTCTCTTTGCCTGAACAGACATGTCTTGCCATTAACTCAACCTGCCTCATTCCTCTAAAATACACAGACACACACATACACCCTTCTAAGGGTGTGGGAACACTTCTGCTCAATTATCACACAACACCGCCTGGACGGTGCACACCCTCTATGTCTCTTTCTCACACACACACCCCAAACCTATCCAAGAACAGTCTCACTCAAGACCAATCCTGACCCACACATAAGCATTCTTTCTGCCCCCTTTTTGTCCTAATCTTAGCACAGGGAGACACCCAACTGAGCCCAGGAGACAAGAAGGGTCTGTTGATGAGGTGGCGATTGTCCTAAAGGAGACAAATGTTTGGACAACTCTGGGGAGTGTCAAAAAATAGTTCTCGGGCTACAAATACTGACACAGTTATCAGCCAGTTGTGTCCAACTTCTCTTAGGCAAGATGGTTAACTGGGTGATTGCCATGTGACTTGCGACACTTGTAGGATCAAATGTGATTACATTATCTTGATCTGGTTGTGGCTTGGTTTTGTGTGAAAACTGATGGATGATCTACCCAGGAAGAAGAACTTGAAGCTACTAATCTGCTTGGACTTCTCAGCAGCTTCTGATACCACCAACTCCAATAGTCTTAGGAGTGGGAGGTAGGAACATGGGGTTCAGCAACTATTTCCCCTAAAAGGGCTCATTGCAGAAGAAGTGGCTGAGTGCCTATCCACAGAACTTCTGACTTAGTTGATATGGGGTTCCCCCAAGATTTCTTCTTATCCTTTGCTTTTCAGCACTTCCATGAAACTGCTGAGTGAAATCACAGGGGGATCTGGGCTCCAGCATTCAAACAAAGAACATCTCCTTGCACTCCCCCTCTGCTTTTGTATTTAATTATGGCAAAACAATCCAAGGGCAGATGATCTCTTTTCTTTCAGCAATGGACTGAAGGAAAGCCAATCAAGTACCGGGGGCAAGTTGGGAAACCCTGCAATCCATGGGGCAAAACAACCATGGTTGAAAAGTCTCCCTTTCTCCTTGAGACAGGCTTCACAGCTTGAGCTTGCAAATCGATTTAGCAATGTCACAGAACAAGGAGTTAATAACCACAATTGATACCAGAATTTCAGTTGTTAAGTGAAGCTGTCATTAAGCAAATTTGTCCCAATTTTATGACCTTTTTTGCAGCAGTCGTTAAGCAAATCACTGTAGGCATTAAACGAACCACATGGTTGTTAAGTGAATCACGTGGTTCTTCATTGATTTTGCTTGCCAAAAGCTGGCTGGGAAGGTTGAAAATGGCGATCTCATGACCATGGGATGCTACGACAGTCATAAATGTGAACCAGTTGCCAGGCGCCCAAACTGTGATCACATGACCGTGGGGACACTGTGATAGTTATAAGTCTGAGGACCAGTCAAAAGTCAGTTTTTCCAGCACCACTATAAGTCCGAACAGTCAGTAAACAAATGATTGTTAAGAGAGGACTATCTATAGGTAAGTAGCCCAGGGCTAAATTTAAGCTTAGATTCTGAAAACCAATAGCTGTCCTGGTTGGAGATAACAAAGTTTTAATCAATCCATCTAGAAGCCACTAGCTTGGGAAATGACGGACAACAAGGTCATCAAGGAACGACCCCTCAAGTCACACTCAGCTACTGGGGATCTCACAGACCTATCTGGGTAGCTTCCTTGGCAACAAGACAGAGGTGGTTTGTCTACCTTCTTTGGGCAGTCCTTTTAACTTTCCAGTTTAGTTTACAACCCTGAGATTTTTGGGTGATCTCCATCCCAGTATTAACCTGGGATGACCCTGATTAGCTTTTGAAGATCAGTCAAAGGGTTGCTCAGTCAATAATCCTACAAGATTAACTGATCAATTACGTTTGCAGGCAAGATAATACAAAAATTCTAAAGCAATTCACATATTTTGTTTTTAGAGGATTTACAACTCTTATTATGTCACCAACCATTTATAAGAAGTATTCCCTCCAGTGCCTGAAAGAATGGAAAAAAAGTCTCTTTCCAGATTATAAATGCTTTCAGAGTTTTTCTTTTTTTACCCTTTTGATTAAATGTTTTGTCCTGAGCAACTTTCAGATTATCAAATGGCACCTCTGACCCATAAATTTAACCTGTTGAACCTCTAACTCAATTCTTCATTTTATGCACACATGCATTTGCACATAAATAAAGGGCAGAAGAACAAGAATTGAGTTTTTTGAAATAGCAGAGCATTGACCGGTTAGATAGCATGAAAAATAGATTATTTTAAAATAAAATTCTTTTTTTTTTCTAAAGAGAAAAAGATTTGCATTCACCCTCATAAAATGCTATTTTAAAAAGCAGAACAAACAAAACCCCTCAGAGAATTGACTCTTCCATCTCAACATTCTCCTTTTCAGCAGCTTCTACAGGATTTGGACTTCCCTGAACAACATCAGCATCATCCAATAATAAATTTATAACCCACTTTTATTTTGTACAATTCAAGCCATCGTACATAATGCTCCTACCTCCTGCTTTCCTCACAACAACAACCCTGTGAGCTGGGCAGGCCCAAAGTCATCCAGCTGGGTTCCATGCCTAAGAGAGGACTAGAACGCACAGTCCCCTGATTTCTAGTCCAGCACTTTCACCACTACCCCAAACTGGCTCCAGTAATGAGTGTCCAACCTGCTGCTCTTCATTTGCAAAGATCAAGGGTGAGATAATGCAAACAAAATATAACCCACAGAACACCTGGAGCTATCAGCATTCCTTTCATGGCCCCACCAAGCCTTTCAGATGGATTAGATCAAAAACATCCCCACACACATTTTGCACTGTTGAGGCTGAAGGGAACTTCAAGGACAAACAAGGATACCTTGCAGACCTAAGGCACTCACTTCACCTCTTTAACCCCCCCCCCACAAATACTGGGTTCACTTGAGTTTGAACCCCTTCCCATTTTATGAGGGAAGCTCTCCAACTGCTGAAACTTGCCCACCCCTGATCTTGGGATTTGGATTCTTCACCCAGTGATGCAATTTCAGAAGAAACCACATGTTAAGTCCAGTGACTTAGGGCACCAGCCTGACCACAAAGAACCTCTAACCAGCATCAGAACTGCTGAGTAATGATTAAGGATGCCTCTGCCATGACCAGAATGAAGACTCCCTACAAGGAAGGCAGGAAAATGTTTCAAGATGTCCTTAGATGGTTTTTCCTCACTTTTTATTCAACCCCCCGAAGAACCTCCTGCCCAGCCCACAGCTTCCTCTTACAGAGACCGATAAGTCACAGTACCTCGGAAAAAGGCAGCTCCTGTGATGCAACCTACATGTTGCAAACCAAAGGGCAGAACACTATGACTTTTCATAGTGTGAACTCCATCATGTGCTACAGGGCTGGCCTCAAAGCAAGGAACATGACCCAGGTTTTCCAGTAGACCAGGGTCTCCAAGTTGGATAGCAAAACACAGGAATGAGCTCATGACATTATTACCTTCTAACTGAAATGTATCCTACAACACTGAATAAGCTACAGAAACTGGCCCACAAGGAGGAGTATGGTCATGGTTGGAAAAGCATATTGCGTTTAGTTGTACAAATATCTTAAATGTATGTTCATATTTGTCACCACTGGGAATTAAGAAAAAAATGGGATATGGAAGCTGCAAGGTGGGAACCCCATACAACTAAAATGTGGCCCTTGGAAGGCTTGACCATGGTCTACTATGGATGCTCATGCTTCCAAACTTTCTCCCCGTCTGCTATTCAAGGGCTCAGTGGGACGGAGAAGGGAGAGGCACATGGCAGTATGACCCAGGTTCTCAGGTACATAATGCTCTCCCAGCCTTCAGAGCATGATTGAAGTGTAAATGTTTGATTCAAGGATCCAGTAACAATCTGATCAAATCTCAAAACTGAATCAGCTTCCTGAAGTGGGTAATTAACTCAGATTGGATTATAGAACTGAGCGGCCTTTCATACAAAGGCAAAAAAGCATTTCCTCCTTGAATAAAAACAACGGTTCAAACTGGGTCACCTCAATCTGAAATTCCAGTTAGGAAATCAGAAGGTACCTGCTGTACTTTAATCTCTTAATCAAGACAAAAATCTGTCACAAGCTACACACCCTAGAAGGTATAACCCAAGGTCTGTTTGCATAACCAACAACAGGAAAATCATGCAAGATCTTTGCGATCTCAAGAGTCATTGGGATTATTAGTTTTGGTTTGGTTCACAACTAGGGCCAGTTCCAGTACCTTCATGGATCCTCCATGGCCTGCAGATTCTAGGCTGAGAACTACTGTCCTAAACCCAAAGTCACTGCTGCAGAAGCAAGCCATGCCAGAGCCTGGTGTTTGCCTTGGGGCATGCTAAAGTTCTCTTTATTTCATTAAAAATATATATTTGCTTTGTATCAAAAGTCTGGGCGGTCTGGTGAACATAAAAGAGATGCCTTGAAGCAGACCAGTCCCCGAAGGACCCATATTAGCTACCCATGCCTTAAGTGTGCCAAGAGCTAACTTTGCTAAGTGGCACATTACTTCCATCAGCCTTCCACAACTTGGCACCCGTTCAGATGAACTGAGGATTGCAATACCCAGAATTCAGATGTGCACTTAATGGAGGGCAGGGAAGAATTAAAGGCATGATGCCTACACTGAAGGAGCGTCTACTGTGAGATCTTTGAAAAACGGCTTTGCAGCTGAAAGCAGATGTTGCATTCTGCCACCTGAACCCCTGGCACATCATCTGAGCCTCTTCTTTTCCCAGCTCCCCTGCAACGGTGAAGTAGAAACATTCTTCTTAAGATGGGAGTCCCACGGGGACCTTGATGCAGTGCCATTTATCTAAGCTGGGCCTGCGTACTCATCCTGCACACATGCAAAACACGCCGCTTGGGTAATGAGTGACAACAGCCAGCTAGCCACCTCAAAGAAAGAGACAAAAAGAGTGCCCGTAATGCTGAATGTGCCACCCCCCAAACCACATCCATCCTGCCACCAACTTTTTGCAACTCAAGTTAAGTGACTTGCACTTCAAATACTGACCAGTTTCCTGCAAGAATTGGATACTGCCAACGCCTTTGAATCATGATGTCCAAGCGCAGCCCAGAATGAAAGAAAGTGGAGCCAAAATGCAAAAGGCATCCATACAACAAGATCCACTGTCCTCTAGTTCTAAGCACCTAGCACCTTCATTGTCTTGAATACATTCTAGTGAATAAGTGTAAAGAATAACTCAGCAATTTTGCATTTACGCACCAGCCCGGTCAATAAAGGGATGCAGTGGTGCTGCGGGTTAAACCGCTGAGCTTGCCGATCGGAAGGTCGGCGGTTCAAATTTGCGTGAAGGGGTGAGCTCCCGTTGCCAGTCCCAGCTCCTGCCAACCTAGCAGTTCGAAAACATGCAAATGTGAGTAGATTAATAGGTACCGCTTTGGCGGGCAGGTAACGGCGTTCCGTGTAGTCATGCCGGCCACATGACCATGGAAGTGTCTATGGACAAATGCCAGCTCTTCGGCTTTGAAACGGAGATGAGCACCGCCCCCTAGAGTCGGACACGACTGGACTTAATGTCAAGGGAAACTTTTACCTTTACCTTACCAGTCAATAAGGAATAGCACATGGGAAAGTGAACAGGCTGACGTAGAGAAATAAAGGCTCCATTGCTTTGATGCGCTTAGGAATAGAAGAAGCAATCCTTCTGCTCCATCCTGACTTGAGCACCTTCCAAATGCATGGATCAACTCCCAGAATCCCCTGGCTGTCACATCTACTGATGAGAATTCTGGGAAGTGAAGTCTCATGTCTGGAGGTTTCCCAGGTTATGAAAAACTGGCATTCAGCTTAGAAATACAGTACTATTGCAAAAAGTGATGGCTCTCCCCACAGGCGACCAGATTTTTAAACATTCTGCAAGCTGTTGATCATTGTGGACTTGATCAAGGCAACACTTGATCTCAGGAATGAGAGAGCCCTGACCTTTCAAATGTTGCTAAACTATCAGTTCCAGCAGCCCCAGCCACTATGGCCAATGAGGAGAGAAGTTGGGAGTTGTAGTTCAGTAACATCTAGAGGACTACAAGTTCCCCAGTCCTGAATACTACAATAGGCCTTCCAACTCCCACCCACTCTCATCTGAATTCAACAATTCCATTTTGAAAGTTTTCAACAACCATGCCAACTCACAGGACCTAACTGCAATCTCCAGAGCTGTCCGAATCTATTTGGAAACTTTTCCTCGGGAACCACCATTTTGGAAGTCAGCATGACAAAAGCAAAGATGCAATCAAGGGAAAGCGTGCGGGAAGGAAGATAGGAAAATTCTACTCTGTGGGCATGGTTGACAGATAGATCAGCCAACATTCAACACTGCCCATACTGAGGAAAAAAAACCTTGAAAATACATTCTGCTCTTGCATTAGAACAAAGCCTATCAGAGATGCTCACAGGACATCTGCAAGGTGGAATGTGTATTCAGGAACCAAGATCTAAAAGAATGTTGGAGCACCCATTAAAAATGCAAAAGCAAATCCTTTACTACAAAAAAATATTCAGATGCAAAACTTTGGGGCACGTCCCCAACCTCCATCTTAAGTCATAACCCACTTTTGGAACACAGGAAATTGCCTTCTACTGTGTCAGACAGCTAGTTCATCCAGTTCAGTTTCATTTGCAACTCTATTTCATTTGGGGTTTTTCAGCCCTTGGACTTAACATTTAAAGCTTTGGATCTACTGCAGACTTCCAGCTGGTTTCCATCCAGGATACCAAACCACAGGTAGTCCACATTTAGCGATTGCAATTGGGACCGGCAACTTGGTTGTAAAGTGAAGCGATCGCTAAGTGAAACCATCACTGTCCTTATGATCTTACTTCAGCTTTCCTTTGCTTTACAGACCTGTGAAGGTCATAAATGTGAGGATTGGTTGCAAAGTTACTTTTTCATCACCGTTGAAAATGGTCGCTAAATAAAGCAGTTGCTAAATGAGGACTACCTGCATGTAAGACTGCAGTGATGTAGCACACACTCAATTGACTTTTTCCTTAGCGAAGAGCAGCCTGAAAGCTCAAAACCGGCATACGGAAGAATCAAATTTTCACAGTAGCTGTAACTGGCGGTGGTTGGCACCTTGATGCAAACCTGGGAAATTTTATCAAGACTGTGATCTCACCATCTTGGATTTTATATATCTCACATTTTATATCTTAGAGTTTTTTGCATATTTGCATATTTATATTTTTATAGTGTATCTTTTCTAATGATAGTTAATTCTTTTATTGTTTTTATTCACTTGTAAACTGCCCAGAGTCATTTGTCAAGATGGAAGAAATGCAATAAACAAACAAATTTAACCTTTTTCTGGGTTGATACAATAAGGTGAACTAATGAACTAATGAAATGGGCTGGGTTTGCACAATATGCTAAGCCACAAAAGGACCTAACCAAGGTTAAAACTAGCCAAGCTTAGGATGTTGTGCCTATATACCCATTAATCGACCAGGTTAAGCTGCCTGTAATACCTGTTGTGAAGCCAGAGAATTGAACGTAGGCTCTCCCATGTTGGAATTTTGAATGATGGAGATCAGAAACTGGACCAAAAGTCCAACATGGGAGAGCCTACGTTCAATTCTCTGGCTTCACAACAAAAGGAAAATAAAGCAGAAAGCAGTGCTGACTCCAGGGCTTGGAGAGACTATCAGTTTCCAGGCAAGATGCTCTCGGTGGGCTTCTCTGCACCTCTCTGCAATGACTCACTTGTTTTGCAGCCGAGCACAATCTCCCCTGTTATCCAGACAGAAAGGATGGAGACATGAATAGAAAGCAATAGCTAATGTTCCTGCTGATTGCTCCCCCTGCATATAAACTGAGGGAGGAAATGTTAAGCTAGCAACACTGGTGAAAAGGGCACTCAGGTTTGTGCTAAGGAATGGCCCTTGGCTACTGATTGAAGATCTGAAGCTGACCTTCGGAATGAAAGAAATCAGATCGATATCAGGAGATGACCTGCCCAAGTCCATCTGGCTGTTCCATCTCCATCACTCCAAATTCTCTTGCTCTTGACTAGCTTCCAGCAAGCCCACTTTAGGAAAGTGCTTTTGTTTCTGTACATTTCATCTTTTTCTTTTTAAATTCTTTTTTGGTGTTTCCAAGAACAAGGCAACTTTGGGGAAATGCCAGATAAGCTACGCAAGCACCACATCTCATCAGGTTGCGTCAAGCACACAGCGTGGCATTCTGCAATTCTCCCCAAAAGCACAAATGGTAATAACTGATGCAGAGTTTGGCTTCACATGATAGTCCCTTTCTTAACATTTATTTATTTATTTCACTTCCTTCTTTTTTAAAAATACATTTCTAGTTCTGGTAGCCACAAAGAAGCATTTGAAAGTGTTGTGGGCAATGCTAAACTCTCAGAAGCCATAACATTGATTATGAGGATTTCTAGTTCAGGCAAAGAGTATATTCATGAAGAAGGGCCCATTCATGAATGGTTCAGCATCTCCCTCTTTAAAATATTTTGATGCAGCACCTCAATTATGCCTTACCTACTTCCAAGGTCTTACAAACCCAATCGCCAGTTGCCAGTGGCAATGGCTCAATTCCCCCACATGCCCTGTCATATATAGGAAAACATGGAGGAATGGCTAAGACATATTTCACAATGTCATGATTCCTGGCATGGACAACCATTCAGCAGAAATGAGCCTATGGCAATTATAAATGCCACCTGGCTACTTAGACAAGCCAGAACGTACGGACTTTATCTTAGAGCACATACTTTCTCAGTTACAGCCACTGTGGGATAGTGGTTAAGATGGTGAACTAGAACCGGGGAGGCCCAAGTTCTAGTCCTCCATCCAGGGAATTTTGGGCCAGGCCCTTCCTGTCGGCTCAAGAACTTCTGCCTTTTAGCATAGACTATCAACAGTAAAGAAAGCAGCTGTTAAGAAATACCCCACAGACTAGCACTTGGGGGGCAGCAAAAAAGGCTTTGGAAAAGATATTCAGATCCTGTGATGTATCTATACCTACAAAGAAAAGAATCACACAGGCAATGGTTTTCTCTGTGACCCTCTATGAAAGCAAAAGGTAGGCTTTGAAGAAGCAGGATAGGAAGAGTATGGATGCATCTGAATTTTGGTATTGGAGAAGATGCCTGAGAAAGATCATGGATAGCCAAGAAAGCAAACAAAGGGATCACAGAACAGATCAATCCAGAGTTCTCACTCATGGCACAAATGACCAGGCTTAAGCAATCATATTGTGTGCATGTTATATGAAGACACAGCTCCTTGAGAAGTCCATCATGGTGGGTAAGGTGGAAGAAATAGCAGAGGACAACAAACGGCAACATGGATGGATCTAATTACAGCGGCAATGGGTGTACCACTGGGAGACCTGAAGGCCATGATGCGGACAGATCATTCTGGAGAAGACCCACCTATGTGATTGCTACAAGTTATCACTGACATGATGGCACATAATCAAGCTGAAGTTGAATTTTATGTGAAAGAACAGTGTTCAGTTTGGTTCTTAAGGTCAAACTCCTGTGTTCAGAATCTTCATTTTTTTATAATAAATTTTATTAAGTTTCAAGAGTGAAAACTACAAAAAAAAAAAAACTACAAAGGAAAAAAAGAAATAAAAAGGTGCAAAAACACAAGAGAATTTTTTTTTTTCAAATTTACAAAAAGAAGTGGCTTCCGACTTTAAACAGCAAGGATATACAAACATTTCCATAATCCATCTCTTACTCTATATTAAACCAAAACAACATTATTTCTATAAATCATTCCACTTTGGCACATAATAAAAATCACTAAGTACAGTTACTCCTCCCTCTTATATTAAAATTTAAAAAAATCATATAAACCTCCTAAACATCCTAAAAAGATAACATTTTAATTATTCCCTTCCTACCAATATTCTATATATTTCTGTCCACTAAAATAAGAATCAAATTAAAAAGCACACAGATTGTCTGCTATTATACTTGATAATACAACAGTTTTAATAATCTTAATCTTAATAAACCCAAAAAACAAAAAATTCAAAACAGTAACCTTAAATCAAATCCTTAAAACCATCCAAATAAACACATTTTTAACCTTAATAATCTTAATCCAAATCTTTAAAAGCAAATGACATCAATCAAACCCTTAAAGCAAACAAGACATTCTTCAACCCTTATCCCACTTCAAAATAAACCAGAGCAGTTACATATCCCCACAAGTGGAGTCCTTGGTGCTCTCTGAACCTTGTTGTTTTCTTGCAGACGTTTCATTGCCAGACTAGGCAACAACTTCAGTGTGAAACACCAAGGACTCCACAGTTCAACCCTGAGCTACAAATATTCGCTTTGATCCCCACAATGTGCAGAGATTTTCTCTCAAAAGAATCAAACAGCCCAACTGCCCCCCTCAAAAATTCCAGCTTCTTTTCATGGCATTCCACCAGAAAGTCAATTTCACTTACAGCTTGCAGATCTTTCTCTCTCTCTCCCTTGAATTTCTCCAAGCCCACTATCCGATCTTCAACCAGCATCTCAATAAAAATCCCAATCTCACTCTTAGAAGAAACATTTCTATCGCTGTTGAATTCAATTTCATTCACTACATCCCCAACCCGATGGCACATTTTAAATCTCATATTTTCCACGATGTCCTGAATATCTTGCATAAAAGCTTGGTAAAAGTCAGAAGAAATCTGTTTAAAATCTTGGTGGAAGTCAGAAAAAATCTGTTTAAAATCCTCCATGTCTCACACAGTAGATTATGGCACCCCCTAGGAGCTTAACCAGCGAAATTCGTGGATATGAAAAAGTTCCAAAATGTATTTATGCAAGCAAAAGTAAGATAAGCAGACAGTTCCCACGGGAAAGTGAAAAGAGAAAGCTGAAGGTTCAAATCAGCTGATTCAAGGTGTAGGAAAGTTCTAATATCTTCATATTTAATACAAAAATAATAACAGGTAGACAATTGTTTACTCCCAATCCTCCTTTATATTTGGAAGGAGAACGAAATCCCAAACTTAAAACAATTTTTTTTAAGAAGTAATCCCAAAAATAACGATAAGCACCAAGAGAGCCAGCTTCTCCTTGCTGTAGAAAGTCTCTCTTAGGGTACATATACTTAAAAAAAAAAAATTAAAAAAAAAAAATTTGGTGATTTAGAAATGGGGTGGCCGGTCTCAGCGTCCCTTTAAGGCTACAACGCAGCTTGGAAAGTGATGACATCCCTGCGTCCCCACTGGCTCTTACCAGCCGAATGCGAAACGCTGTTTGCAATCTTGTGGCTGCAAGCATCCATCCGGAGGACAGATGGGGTGATTCCAGGTATTCTCCTTGATCTGGAGAATGTTTCTGGGCTTCAGGAAAATCTGCCTGAGCCTGAAAAATGTTACCGCATTGTCAGCTCCACCCGCTAAACCCGCGGGCACAGCCGCTCAGTCTGCCATTTCCCACCGGAAGCCAGAATCCATTTCATTCTAAGTGAATATCTTTTGCCACAAGCTGTAATTGGTGGCTTCAGGGATTGTAATAAAAAACAAAATAGATCAAAGGATCCTGAAGTATGCCCACTCCTGGTTTCAAGGTAGAACAGAGTCACATTTGGCTTGAGAAGACCAGATGTGCCATAAGCAAATAAGCAACCCAGATAACATTGAAATAAGTTATTATCCAAACCTAGACTTTAATACAAAACATCCACTTACACCAAAAAGCTAGTAAAACTGTTGCTCCTCCAACGAATCTCTTATATTCTTGTGTGGAGTTACTGATCACCAACGACCATCAAACAAGAAGTTAAACACAAAGCCAGAATTGCAGTATTACGTGCAGGCATAGCCAAGGATTAACCAAAATGCAAACGTCAAGCCATAATACTACAGCTGAACAAAATTTCCATATGGCTACAACAGAAATCCCACCAAAAATAAGGCTTCATTCTAATATAATAGACCAACGTAAGCCATCATGGAACATGCAAGGAATGAGTTTATCCTCCAAAAAGGGGGCTCCACAAATGCAAAAGGAGTGAAGCCAACCCAATCAGCGCTTTTGGTTGAGATAATGGGGGAACATCTAAATGTCTATGTGTGTAGGGAGCGTGCATGAGAGAGAATGAGCTATGCTGTTCAGATGGAGCTTGAGTGTTAGAAGAGAAGATCAACCTTTCCCAAACCATTGTCTTCCTTCTTAAGCCAGCTTTCCCCAATTTTGTACCCTGGAACTACAACTTCCAGAACTCCCAGTTAACAGCCATGGGAGCTGTAGTCGTAGGCCCGCAGGTTCAAAAACAACTATTAACCACAATGCCTGGCTGGGTTCACATAATGTGTCAAGCCATAAACAAACTACATTTAGAGTCCATGTGATTGTGCAAACCCGGTGATAGAATTCCAGTTGCTGACCTACTATTCTGGCTAAGAGTTTCCAGAATCATAGTTCCAATGTCTGAGGGCATGAGGCTCAGGCAGATAATCTCAGATAGTTCCATCACCCTGTTGGACCTGGAAAACTTCTCAAAGGGCAATTTATGACACTAACCCAGCCTTTCTCAACCTTTTGACCCTGGAGGAACCCTTGAAATACTTTTCAGGCCTCGGGGTACCCTTGCACATTCAGGCTCAAATAGAGGCCAGAAGTTACAAAATTATTATATTTGTTTCATGGGTAGGCCTGTAGATGTGCACTAACAGTGTTCTTAAATAAAAATAAAGAATGAAACTTAGCTCTTTAATCTGAAGTTGTCTGAATTTGAAATAATTTTTTAAATAAATCGTGATCTCCCAGGGTACCCCTAGTGTCCTCTCGCGGACCCCTGCGGTGCCACAGAACCCTGATTGAGAAAAGAGAAAAGCTACCCAGTTGGCAGAAGATGGCATGAAATCCACATTAGGCCCACACAGAGCTGCTTGGCCAGATCAGGAATTTCAGGAACAGAAAGAGAAACCAGAGGAAAAGTGAGAGTTATGTGTACACTGACAGGAAGGCACCCAATCCAAAGTTCACACCTGTTGGGAGTCATCAAATCTTCACAGGGAAGAAACAGAAGCTGAGAACTGATTCTGCCTGAGGCGGCCTGAGGCTTTAGCAGGACATGGAGTGATTTCTAGGTGGGAGGGAGGAAGTGGGTGGTGGGAAAGATGATCCAGGCTTCCCTGCCAATTAAGCCCACTGGCCAAAGCACTCAGCAGATGTTCTACAGAGGCCTCCTGTGACAGTTGCAGAACTTATTTAGAGACGCTCCATCAGAAACACTCCTGTACAAAGTCAGATCCTAAGCTCAGTATCATCTATATTGACTTTTCCCAATCTGGGGCCTTCCAGATGCACGGAGCTGCATTTCCCATCATCTTCAGTCAACATCAGGATCAGGGAGAAGAACCTGTTCTCCTTTACCTGCCACTGAACTATTTTTTCCAGCAGCCCCCAGCCAGTGGGGCCAACTGTGACAGAAGCTAGGAGCTGCAATTCAGGAACATCTGTAGGATTACAGGTTCTCAGCCAGGAGCTAGAATGGAAACATACCCAATACTCCAACCTGTAAGGAAGTCTAGATGTAGTTATAATATAGGGGACTGAGAAAAAAAAAGGGTAGGGCTGAAAGATCACAACCAAGACCAATGTTACTATTATCTCTACTCTTAAATTGCCACAAGACTTTGGATTGCTTCTACTGCAACTCATCATCTCTGATTCAGCCTAGGAATTTTAATGCTTGAAATGAGAGTTAACTCATATAGGACGCAAAACCATGGCTTATTTGACTGTTTGTTTCATAAACCATAACTGGCCAGATTCCCACACCATTCTAAACCAAAACCCAGCAAGTTCTGTTATGTTTTCCCAGACTGTGTGAACCCATTCTGAAACCTCTATGGCAAAAGAGTAACAGCTGGAAACGCCCCCAGCCTTCAATTACCAGATGACCATTATGCAACTGATTACCAGGCTTAGAAGAGGAACAACACTAGTATTTTTCACAGGGGCCAGCAATAAGCAAGGTAAGGGAGTCAACACTCTACCTGATCACACAGGTAATGTGATTCCTTGAGCAATGTTACAGTGCTGCCCTAGCTCCTTAGTATCATACTAAGAGAGTTTTGGCCCCAAAGATCTTGGTCTACCACACTCTCCAGCTCATCTGTCTCACATAACAAACCACCTCAACAGCCCAGCCCTGCATCTAATAATTAGCTAATATTTCATGCACGCATAAGTTTCTTTGGTACAGAGAATTTGATATGCATTATCTGATGGCTATCTTAGCAACAACTCTGTCATGCATCTTTCCCAGATGTGCTGGACCAGAAGCTGGAATAATGGATACTGGAGTCCAATAGATTCAAAATGCAAGCCTGGGAAAAATGGAATTTTATTGCTTCCTGTGTTCTTGATGAGAGAACTTAAAAACCACCACCACCACCAAAGGGCTGCTTATAGCTAAGTATCCCCCGCAAGTCCTACTATGCTGCTTCGTCGTGACTAGGACTATTCCAGGAAGGGATGAGTGAAGAACATCAGGAGTATACACCAAGAATATACCGTCCGGTAGGGTCACCAAAACTGTGACGGTCAAGCTAGCTGTCCACCTAAAGAAAGCAGGCACCTATATTGGGCAGCAGCAGTTGAGAAGCTGGAGGCAGATGATTAGTTTAGTGTCTGTGACAAAAGCATCACTTCATACTGCATACCATACCTAGTTGGACCGTGTGCTGGGCAACAGAAATGGAACAGGAGAACAAGTTACTTTTTAGTCTTATTTATATTACTTATTACTGTAATTTTATATTGTGTATTTTATTCATTGTATGATTGTTGTTTTAATTGATTACTGTAAACCGCCCAGAGTCCCCGGAAAGGGAGGAGATAGGCGGGGACAAATTGGATAAATCAATAAATAAAATACGTTATCAGTGCTTGCCAATGATCTATTTATTGCTAACATAGCCTTCGAACAATCAAAATGACACATATTTATATGGACGTCACCAGATGGAGCTCACAGAAGTAAAATAAACTATATTATTGGTACCAGGAAGTAGAAGAGCTCAGTTATAGCTGTGTGAGGGAACAGATGGAACAGATCACAAACCACTCATGTACAACTTCCAAGCTCAAGTGGAAAAACAAAACTGAGCAGTTTCCACAATAAAATCTTGAGCATACATCCACCATTTTCAAGAATACTAGGGATCTCTTTGAAATCTTAAACTTCACTCACAAGGAACCAAAGGAACTGTGGAATGAAATCAAGGAAGTTGTTAAGGATGATTGTGAAAAGATACTAAGACCAAGAAACAGAAGAAAGCAAACTGGAAGTCAGAACAGATGGTGGACATTTTTGAGAAGAGAAAACAAAGCTATGAAAGACCAAGATCTTAGGAAGGAATTTCAGAAAGCTGTTAGAAGAGACAAGAAACAGCATTACAACAATATCTGTACGGACACTGAAGATGGAAACAGACACAGAAAAACAAGAAAAGTCTTCGAAAACCCTTTTTCAACTCAAAAGGAGGTTCCAACCTGGTATGCTCAAGGATGCCAGTGGACAACATTGATTCAAAAAAAGATCAAAGATTGAAGGAGCATACTGAAATTCTGTACAGTAGACATGTCAACATCCAAGATACCTTAGAACAGTGTTTCTGAACCTTGGCAACTTTAAGGTGTGTGGACCTCAACTCCCAGCAGGCTGGGGAATTCTGGGAGTTGAAGTCCACACATCTTCAAGTTGCCAAGGTTGAGAAACACTAATTATCAGAAGATGAAGTTAGATCAACATTCTGATGATTACCGAACTGAAAGCTACAGAAACTGATGGAACCTCTACAGAAATACAGCAAGCCATTGAAAAACCAGTAAAGATTCTAACCAAACTATGCTGGCAAATATGAAGAATGACACAAGGCCTAATAGATTGGAAGAGGTTTGTCTACATACCAATGCTAAAAGAAAGTGACATAACAAAGTTTGCACACTATCACACAATATCCTTAATTGCACATGCTAATAACATAATGCTCAGGATAATGCCAATTAGAGCCCTACATGGAAAGGGAAAATACTAGATGTTCAGACTGAGTTTGGAAAAGGCCAAGGAACAAGAGACGTTGCTGATGGATGCTGGGAAGCCAAAGACTACCAAAAAGAAGTGAAAGTGTGCTTCCCTGACTATAGAAAGCCCTTGACCATGACAAGCTGCACATCATCTTTAGAAAATGGGAATGCCAGAACACATCATGGTCCTCATGCGAAACCTATACACAGTCCAGGAAGCCACAGTCCAGGCAGAACATGGTGAAACAGACCGGCTCCAGGTTGGCAAGAGTGAGACACGGTTGTATGCTCTGTCCTTATTTGTTCAACCCAGATGCTGAATATATACTGAAGGAGGCGAGATTGGAAGAAGATGAGTGTGGTTTTAAAACTGGAGGAAGAACCATCAATAACCTGTGCTACGCTGATGACATTACACTGATAGCTGATAATGCAAAGGATCAGCAAGCTCTAGTAATGAAAGTCAAGGAACACAGTGAAAAATTGGGACAATTAAATGGAAAGAAGGTGTACTGAAAGGTACACCAACCAACTTTAGAATCTGACATTGGAGATACTGAAATGATGGGGAGATTTTGCCTTCTAGGACTGACTGCCAACAGTAAAGGAACAAGCAGTCAAGTCACCCCACAGTTTAGCACTTGATAGGGCAGCAACAAAAGCCTTGATAAGTGCAGATAATGGTTTATCCTGTGACATTCTATGAAAGTGAAAGTTGGACTTCGAAGAAGCAGGATAGAAAGAATACTGACTCTTTTGAACTTTGGTTTGAAGGCTCTTGAGAATACCATGGGTAGACCAGAAAACAAACAAGTGGAGCATAGAACAAATCAGTCCAGAGTCTCACTCAGTTCATAAATGATTAGGGTCAAATTATTTTATTTTGGACACATTATGCAAAGAACTACTGTAGCTCCCATGAGAAGTCCATAATTCTGGGAAAGGTGGAAGGAAAGAGAAGAAGAGGATGACCAGCAGCGAGGTGGATAGACTTAACTACAGCTTAAATAAATGCATCACTGGGGGAACCTGAAGAGCCAGGTTGTGGCCTGATCAACCTGGAGAATGTGGTCTGTGTGGTCCCTGAGAGTTGACACTGGCTTGATGGCACATCACCAATAGTTAAGAACAGGGAATATGATTGGCATGCTAGTGAAAAGGAAGTTACTTTTTTTTTAATCTGTATATGTACATTTAGACTAGTCTCTCCTCCTTGAATTTCTGGTTCATTATGCTTATAGATTGTTTAATGAAGAAACTGGGATAGCATATAGCTTTATTCCAAATATTCCCTGCAAACACCCCTGAGTCACATTATGGCTTACAGTTATATCCAAACCAGGCTAGTAATTGGGTTCTCACCTCACATTGATCCACTGTTTCTTAAACAACCAGAGTTAAATTTTCAGATGAGTAAAGAAATAATGGCTTGTTTAATCCCTGGTTTCTTTTCTTGTACTGTTTAACCAATACCTTGGTTATAGGTTTGGGAGGGCACCAGATAATGCCAGGAAATCACAAACCACACTTCCCAATTGAGCATCACTCTATATGCCAATTATAATTAGTACACCAATGACAAAGTGTCATTCAAACTGTGTTTTTCCTCTTAAATGACTATACCAATCCCCATTTGCACATCACAAAAGAACCCACATCATGGCTTAGCACAGTTGTGAATGCAATTGTGAGAAACTAGAGTTACTGAAAAGGAAGAAAAAAAATGCAGCTAAAGCATAGTTATTTCTAAACACCATAAACACACATCATGAAAATCCATCATGTGATTTGTTTGGTTTTGGTTTAATTAATTGGTTTAATTAATCATTTTGGTTTACAAACCACAGTTTAGGGTTTAGTGTATTCTATAATCTCAATCGTTGCCTAGTCAAACCATGGCTTAGTGTCGCACAGGAACTTAGCCATTAACAGCAGTTCTGGCATTTTAGATAAGATCCTTCCCAGCTCTATTGGAGTTAAAGGTAAAGGTAAAGGTTTCCCTTGACATTAAGTCCAGTCGTGTCCGACTCTAGGGGGCGGTGCTCATCTCCGTTTCAAAGCCGAAGAGCCGGCGTTTGTCCGTAGACACTTCCGTGGTCAGGTGGCCGGCATGACTACACGGAACGCCGTTACCTGCCCGCCGAAGCGGTTAATCTACTCACATTGGCATGTTTTCGAACTGCTAGGTTGGCAGGAGCTGGGACTAGCAACGGGAGCTCACCCCGCCATGCGGATTCGAACCGCCGACCTTCCGATCGGCAAGCTCAGCAGCTCAGCAGTTTAACCTGCAGCGCCACCGCGTCCCTTCTATTGCAGTTGCCAAGGATTAAACCCAAGACCTTTCTGCAAGCAGGGTCTCTGCTTTGCCACTAGGTATGGTCCCTCCTAGAACCTTTGAGCCAGCTATTCTCACTGGGTAGCTATTCTTAATCCAGAAGCAACTTGCAGCTGCAAAATGCAGGTATTTCTCAGCCCCTCTCTCCAAACAGCATATTAAAACAGGCTGCCAAAACGAAACAGCAGTGGCTGGATCATGTGCCACAGCACATAAGCACCTAAGAGTGTAGCAAGAGAAAAGTTCATCTGGTTGTTAAACCTGCAATAAGGCTGAAGTCCCCATTCAGAGAGACCGTGCATCTTTTCCGGCAGCCAACACATTAGCTCTACCTAGTTCACACAACACGCTAAGATAAGTGACTTAATTACATTTGGCTTAGAATAGTTCAGTTCTTGGATGTGTAGCTTAATATGTTCGGTAAACTCAGTCACTATGGTTTGTAAGCCATGGTTTGTTGCACAGCACAATAAACCCAGTTTGTCACTGGGTTCACACACTACGCCAAGCCATGCTTTCACAAGAATCATGAGACTAGGTGGCATTCAAATGTTGATGAATAAGATTCTTGAATAAATCACAGTAGGCTGGGAGGCCAAAATCAAGCCAACAGCATTATTGCTTAATACAAGATGTAACCCTAGAGTTGATTAAACTACCTGCTTCCAAGGAGGCTGCCTGACATTCTGCTCCATGAGTTACTGTTTTACATTGGGTTTCTCCCAGGTCAAGTCTTTCAGATCAACAACTTAGGTAGAAACCCATAAATTACATTCTTCTGAAGATAAAGCATCTTTACTTTCAAAGAAACTGTGAGAACCTGGTGTCCTGCCAGCTATGGATGGACTTGAACCTCTACAATCCTCAGCCAACATGGCTAATAGCCAAATATGATGGAAGCTGAAATACAACAGCATGTGAAAAGCCATGTTTTCTTCATCCCTATTTTAAATAAAAAGTTTCCACCATCCATTTTCTGGAATAATGCCATCCAGGATCTTATAATGACTCTATACCTCCACAATCAGCAGTACTACGCTCCTAAAAATAAGCTGGGAATTCATTAGAAAGCAACTGTCATTATATCTTACTTGTTAGCTTTCTTAGAACATCTGGATGGTCATTGCAGAAAAGCAGAAGATAGTCCACCCAGACCTTGGCCTCCTCCAGCATGCCTCAAGACCCTGTTCTGGTTCACTATGTGAACTGCCTTCCATTTTGATGTTCTTCTGAGGTCCCAATATAGCTTCATTCCAAAATATAGTGGGAATGTCAGGGTGACCTGTCCTTTGTCCTTGGCAAATCCAGGCTGAGGACAGTTCATCCTGAGACCAGGCAGTCCTTGCCACTTGCCCAATGATTTTTAGGGTGTTAGCAGCCTCCTTAATTCTTAATGAAGTGGGGAGAAGCCTAGTTTAGATGTTTGGTAAACTAGAGAATCATAGCCAAGACTGAAAACTACCTGTTCTTTGTCTTTCGTTCTTCTTTCATCAAACCAAGCTCAAGGTTCCTGCATTCTGGAACACCCTCGCCATCCCATAATGCCATTTCAACAAATGTCACCCTCATCTGCTAGACTAGGTATAGGCCTAGGTGTGGCTTTTGACTCGTGCACATTAGGATCCCAGAAAGACAAAAGATGTTTGGAGGATGGAAGGGGAGGAGGAAAAGCTCGGATAGTCAGAAATGTAAATAGATCCACAGGTAAAGGGTGGATCCATTTCTTCATATGGCCTCTAGTGGATGGCACTGTGGGCTTAAAATTCTTCTCCTTTGTATTTAGAAATAAGCTTCCTTCCCTGGTCTTTCAAATGTGGTTTTTATAGCTAAGGCTGAATTACAAATTCCTGCAGTAACAAAAAGGGGAAGCAAAGACCAAGGAAAGTTGAGACAGTCCTGAGAATCACATCTTTCAGCATTCAGTATCGGACACTTCCCTATGTCCCTCTTCTCTCCCCCCACCAGCATGAACTCGCAAAGGACAACTGGTTCGCCCCCAACCCAGATTTCCACAAGGTGGTCCAAGACTCTCAAACTATTTGGATAAGGCACTTAACTGCAGGAGGACACATCAGTGGTCTTCACCCAGCATCTTAAGCCATGGTTGGGTGAATAACCCCCACTGGCTGGCTTCACCCAAAAGGCTAACCATAAACTAGGGTTTTATAAGCTGTTATGGTTGGGTTCCTGGAACAATGAGCCAGAAACAAGCCAGCTCGGTGGAGGCTCAGCAGATTCTGTCAACCTGATGGTTGACTAGGTTGAAGCATTATGCCAAGCAATGGCTTGCTGGTGGTTTGAGAACAAACTACAATGGGATGGGGTGACCCCACACATTTACCCCAAACCAAATAAAGTACATTGTGGCTTAGTGCCTTGTGTGAACCAGGCCACTGTTTCTGGATCTGGCCCTGTAAGTACAGCGAAGACTGGCCACCACCGGCTCCCCCATACTCAATCCCCCAGAGGAAGAATTAGTGACAGTTACCAACAGAGAGGCAGGAAAAAAGGGAAAAAAGAGAAATTACCGGCAGTTTTCCCGTGGAGGCCGATCGCATGGTTTTGATCTCAGGTCCATGGGGGGTGGCATAAAGGCAACTGCCTCGAGGGAACGGAGCGACCACCGCAGTTTGGGGGTACACCTGAGCGAAATAGGCTGCGGGGAGAGCTCGCACCGGAGGCCCTGCGAGGCCGGCGACCACCAGCTCCGCAGAGCTGCCGACAGACATGCTTTTCTTTTGTGACTGGGGGGGGACGAGGGAAGGCGCCCCTCGGCTGGGGGCGGAAGGCCCTGCTTTGGGAACTCTCAGCATGGCCTTCCTGCAAGAGGCCAAGAACAAGCAGGAAGATCTTGCAACTCCAGCAACGCGGCTCGGGACCGGCCTGGAGAGGTTCGGTGGGAAAAGTCCTCCTAGCCATTTAAAACTGCCATTGGGGGCCTACCGAGGATCGGCTCCTCCGGTACTTTTCAGAGCGGGGGGCGAAAAAAAGAGGAAAAAGAAGTCCCAAGCGAAAACGCCGCGAGGTTACAGCGTGGGAGGGTTCCTTCACACAGCCCGGGTCTTCTCCTCCACGCGCGTCTCCAAAGGCTCTTTTTGCTTGAAAGAGCGAGCCATCGGGTCACTCGTTATTCCCTCGGCCCCCCCTTCCCCGCCCGCCGTTTCTAAGCGCGCACGTTGGGCGCGGAAACCCCAAAACGGAAAGCACCCCGAGGTTTGCGCTTGGCCTTTCCAGAGGGGACTTTCCCGGGAGTTCGGCTGCAAAGTTGCAACCCGGCCAGGCGCATTCCCTGCCTCTGCCCGCCACCCGCACCTCTGTCGAAGCTTTTGTGGCTGGGGGACGCGGGGGCGGGAAATGCAGCCGTCGGATGGAAAACAAAAGCTCCGGGGGCCTTTTGCAAAATGCCCGGGGACGGGGCACGGGGGGCTGGAGGTTTCGCTCCGGCGAGCCCTGCCCTCCGATCTCCGCTCCGAGTGCCTAGATCGCGGGGCTGCAAGGCTTTGGAAGAACCGACCAGGCGGGGATCGAGCATCCAGCCCGGGCCCTGAATCCGCTTGGGGCCCTGCTGGAGCCTTTCATGGAGTTCCTCCAACTTGCAATGCTCCGTGGGGCTCCCGGCTGGGCTGCTGCAAGTTTTCCGGGCGCTGCCAAAGCCGCCGGGAGCAAGGATGGATCTGGATTGGAGCAAGAAAGAACCCGATGGCTGCCCAGCCCTTTCTCTTTCCGTTCCTCCTTCACTCGCTTTTTTTTTTTAAGCGCCAAACTACGTGCCGCGAAATTCGGATCTCCCGCGGAAAAGCTCGCGCGCTCATTGGCCCGCGCAACACCAGCGCGTCCCCGCCCACCGGATTTGATACATTTTGTACAGCGAGGAGCGAGACCGGAGGTTCGGCTCTTAAAGGGGAAGCGCAGCGTGGCCCCGGCGCCGCACGAGGCTCCAATGGGCCTCCGCCTTCGTCGCCCCCCGCCCTTCAGGGGGCGTGGGCGGAGCCAGGCAAATACTGACCCTGGGTTGGCCTTCCTCGCACGCCTTTCTGCTCTGTCGCTTAAAGCAGCCGGCGGGGGAAGCAGAGGAGCCTGGCGCTGGTGGTTCCTTCGGGCGGTGACCCGGTTAAGGAGATGGCGTGGGGTGGCAGCGGGCGGCTCCGGCGGCGGGAGTCCATGTCCCGGGGGGCGCGGGGGTTTGTCGCTTCTTGCGAACGGCGCAAGCTGCGCCTTTGGTCATCCTAGGGCCTTGGAACAAAGAAGGAGCTGGCGGGGGCAATGCTTGACTGCATTCACACAGCATGCTAAAATGCAGAAAACCAACCAGACGTAGGCTAGAAACAACGCAGCCTAGTGTGAATGCACTTACTCGGCCCTTCGGCGATCTGTTTAAGGATACGGTGGGTTTCAGCCTAAAGCAAAAATATTGCTTATCGTCTCTCGACCCAGTTGAATTGCTGGACCCAGTTATATGCAAAATTGCATTTTTTTTTTTAAATCCGTTCAACCGTGTCTGATTCTCCGAGACTGCCTGGACAAGTCACTGCAGTTTTCTTGGCAAGGTTTTTCAGAAGTGGTTTGTCATTCCCTCCTTCCTAGGGCTGAGAGAGGGACTGGCCCAAGGCCACTCAGCTGGCTTTGTGCCCAAGGCAGGACTAGAACTCACCATCTCCCGGTTTCTAGCCTGGTGTGTTAACTACTACATCAAACTGGCTCTCAAAATTGCAAATAGTTGCTATTATTTGCTGTACCTTTTGGGTGGTGTGTATTCAGTGGAGGCTGAGGAGACAACTCTCCAACTGTCCATTTGGCTGTGTTCACACAACACATTTATCCTGGTTACTGAATTAACCATTTAGAGAACATGGTAAGTCAGAAAGGATGGATGATGTGCCATGGAGTCATTTCTGATTCCTAGGGACCACATAGATTTAAGATAGAAAGGATACACCAGAGTTAAAAGTACACTGTGCTAATGCCACTACTTTCACTATTAAGTGTGTTGTCTGAATACAGTCTTGCCTCTCCATATACTCTGCCAAAATCCCCCTTTATCATTGCAAGTGCTTGAAAAGGGGAGCTCTATTGATCATCTTTGCAAGGGGAAGAGCGCTGATGGATGATGTTGAAATTCATTTATTTTATGTACATGGCCGCCTTTCTCAAATACATGACCCTGGGAGGCTAACAACAAATAAAAACAGGATAAAACAACCCATTTTTAAAAAAATCAATTGCAAGGAAATAGCTGCCCAGAACATTCACAACATTGAAATCGACCTTGAGATGGGCTCACCCATACTGACACATTCAGCATCTGAAGGGAATCTGCTTAAGAACAGCACAGATTCATCAGGGTTTGTTCCTTCTGCTGCTAAAGGGCCTCTATAGACGAGTGTATAAAACACTGACCCAGCTAACTCTGGGTCAGTGTTTATAATATTTTATAAACACTGTTATAAATAGTTATAATATTTTAACTCTAGCTTGAATAATCCATGTTTGGTTTGCACAACTATTACACTGTAAATCATTCGCAAGCCACAGTGTCTGGATTCATATACTATGCCAACTTTAAACCACATTATGGCTTAGTGCAAATGCGTAAACCCAGTTCAAGATGAGTCAAAAACCTGGAGATGATACAGACCACATTTTAGCTCCTGAGCTCAATTTTTTTCTCCATGAACTTCTCTAATGCCCTTGGAGCCCTTCTCAGGTGACTCCTGCAGCCCACGTTAGGACCATTCATTCTACTACCTTATCCTACAATAAGGGTGGGGATTTGGATGAATTGGTACACCTCTGGATGATGTGGAATAGCATTAAAGGCATTTTGTGCCATGGAGGAAATTAATTCTCTCCCTAGGGCAAGGATGCACTTCTACTGATAGACTTCATCCAGCAGTTCCTTAATTGGAAAAGGTTCCTGGGCATGGTGCCATGCAGATCAAAACAAGGTGACCACTTTTAGAAACAGTGCATGCAGGAGTCCACAGTGCACATTTGACACAAAAAAAATAGGCACAGCTTTGACTGCACCATTATGGCTGCCATCTTGACTTTTTTAACCACGAGCTGCAGACACCTGTGTGTATTGTGCGCATGTTTTGCAAAGCACTTCAAAGGGATGCTTTGCAACAGCCCTAAGCACCAATCCTCCAAGCATTATGTAGCCAGATTTGACTCCTCTCCCTGGTCCAAAAAATGGTGCTGGCTGGGGAATTCTGGGAGTTGAAGTCCACACATCTTAAAGTTGCCAAGTTTGAGAAACACTGATCTAAAGGAACTTGACAAACATCACAGGCTAAAATGACAATGCCGCCCTCTGCTGGTTGTATATAGATTAGAATATTTGCATCAGAAGCTGCAGGATCTGCTGCTTTTCCTATTCTGGTCAAGACAGAAAAGGGTATGTTTATATTTTTATCCCCTATCCTCATAGGCTCTCAGCTGTACCCATACAGGATGAATTTACACATTGTAGCAAGCCAAGCTTTAACCATTCTTAACCACAGCATCATGAATAAGCCACAACTGATCATAAGCCAAAACCAAAGAAGGTTCCATATGGCTTTGTAAGAGCACTGGGTCTGGGCTACAAAAATTCAGCGAATCACTACACCCAAAGAGAAAGGAGTTTTGTCCTGAGACTTGTACCCCAGGGATGACAGGCCTAGCTTAATGAAATGTGTTCATCCAGCTAAAGTGCTGGTTTGAACTCAAGTGTGTGTGTGTGTGTGTGTGTTAATCTAAGATCCTCAGTACCCATGGCCTCCAAAGGGCTTGGGCACAGCTTCCTGTGACTGCCAAAACCTGTTACCAAAATGTCATTTTAAAGTGAGGGAATGGAAAAATAATTAAAAGCATGATCGGAGAGAAATTGTATGATGTGGAATAATTTTTTTATCTATCAATTGTGCCCAATTATTGGAGACTGCCTGGACTAGTCCCTGGAGTTTTCTTGGCAAGATTTTCAGAAGTGGTTTGCCATTGCTTTCTTCCTATGGCTGAGAGAAAGTGACTGGCCCAGGGCCAACCAGCTGGCTGTGTGCCTAAGGTGGGACTAGAACTCACCATCTCCCAGTTTCTAGCCTGGTGCCTTAACCACTACACCAAACTGTCTCTCTATCTGGAATAATAATTACAAGTAAATCGAACTAAATCCAATTTTAGTTTTGCCCTGACCTCACTCCCTTCTTTTTGGAATATGGCATCCAGCACACCATGTCAAAGCCAAATACAGATTTCAGCCTCAGAAAATTATAATTTAGCCAATGAAGTGCTTCAGACATGGAATCCCTTAATTACTCTGTGTATCCCTACATAGACTTCCAGTGCGCTTATGGTTATTGGTCTTCTTCCATGATGGCCCTCAAATTCTTTAAGAGGTCACCCTGTCCCCCTGCTCCTGCTTCCCCCACTTTTCAGTGAGAGGCAAAGAACATCTTTTTCTTTGATGCCTTTGAAGATTGCTTATTATTTTTTTTAAAACCCCCAAGTGAATTGATAGCTTAAGAGCATCTAGTTATGTTTATCCCTTATGTTCATAAAATGTTGTTGCTGTCCTTATTTGATACTTTTTATGGAATTTTTCCTGCTGTTTTATTGTTCTGTTTTTATAATAAATGTATCATCCAAAATCTTTAGCTATTATGGCAATTTGCAGGTTAGTCAGATAAAGCAAAGCAATAAAATAAAATTGAAATAATACAATAAATTGAGGTCTTTGTTACAGATGTGTCTCTTCTTAAACTCCAGCTTTTCCAGGATACTGTAGGTAGTAAGAAATAAATTACATTAGTTCAAAAGCTTTTAAGAGTCTAAGTGGATCTCACAGGCTAATACATTTAATCTATTTCATCTAAATGACCTAACTTCTAAATAGCTGCAGAAATATATTTCCTAATATCAACTTGCCCACGATTTGAACTCTCCAGAGAAAACTCCATCTAATTTGGATACTCATTTTTGAGTAATCCTATTTTGAAGTAATTTAAGCTTCTTTCACTAGATCTGGATGCCAGCTAATTAAAGAAGAGTGAAAATCTCAAATGATGTGATTGAAAGATGCCTTTAATAGCACATGTAAACTGATGCCAATGAATTGGAATATAATCTGAGAACCTTTCCTAAATTGTTTGCTGATCTTAAGAGATAAACGCTGACCCCATTTGCACCATATACTTAATCTATTTACTGACTTACCTCATTTTGGTGTTTGCACAAGGAATTGAATCATAAACTTAACTAGAAGGGCTGGGTTAAAATAACACCATAAGCCACAGAACCCAGCCAAGATTAAAATTAAGCAAGCTTCATGCATGGACAAATGCAACTGGCAGGACTTTGATCTTTACGCAAAGATGTCTGGATTGTGAGGATCTTTAGTGATACTCTGTCAACGTGTATACATACTATATACATATATGCAGACACACACCGATATACACAACTAAATATAAAACATTTAAATCTAAAAGCTTTACCTTGGTTGCCCAATGCTGCTGGATTGCCTGCTATCTGGGGGGAAGAAAACAGAAAAGATAAATGATTTGGCCATTCTGATTTTGAACGAAATCATATTTCATATAAAGTTCCAGGGACTTACTGATTTCTCTTGTGATGATTCTTGTCTGTGCTACCTCCAAACTGGGGAAGAAATAAGAAAGTACAACCTAAGTGGGAAATAGGATTTTAAATAATATAAAGAGTCTGTGCAGCACACTTCTAACATCTTACCATGTTGTCTCGGTGCCTCTGGCTTTGATCTGTAGGGTCACTAGAGCCGGTAGGCTAGAGGGCGGAGAAAGAACAGAGAGAGTAGAAATGTGTGGCCAATTCCGATTTGGAATAAGATTAATGTATTTCCTACAAGGGTGAGTAGATACTCAGCTTGGTGGCTGCATGATGACTTTTGGCCTGACCTGAGAGTGCAGAGGACATAGGCATGGATTTTCTGACATCACTCATACGGACATGGCTGAAAAGTTGAATCCTTTCTTGTATTTTTCAGATGGGTGAGAGGGTAAAATCAGTTCTTTAAGCTTTGCAGGGGCTTGTGGTACCCAGTTTGCTCATCAGCTATGCCCCCCAATGGAAAAATTGGCCCTCTTTGAAAGGATGCAATATGTACCTTATGCTACAGACAACACATGGGCCAAGGGTTGCCAAGGCCAGTTCTAGAGTCTTACCACACTCAGCCTATGCTTTTTGCCATGCTCCGTAAGGCTTTCAGTCTAAAGAATGACAGAAAAGAAGAAAATAAAAATCAAGTGATGGTTCTGATCTAGGCATAGCATGTAATTTCAAACTTCCACTGTGAGTTTTCTGTGGCACAAGAACCAAGCTATTTAATTCTGCTTGACAGTTACATAACCAAAAGTAAGCATCCCACTGACCAGAATTAGTGTAGCATGGTGGGTACTCTGTCATGCCGTACATGGCCTTTCTACAGCCAGCAGAGTTGGACAGGAACTGGACCATAACACGTTCTAGTAGAACAAGCCTTAGTTTGTTTACCACCGGGGAAACAATTCAGCCTCCATGCAGGTAGCCAAGCCTGCTTTCCAGGAAATTGAATTTGCTGCTAGAAGCAAGTATTCTCCTTCTCCAATGACCAACAGTTGGAAGCTTTACCAAGAGAGATCCTAACTTGAAATAAGGAGGAATTTCCTGACCATGACAGCTATTAAGCAATGGAACAGCCTGCCTCCTAGAGTTGTGGGTACTCCATCACACTGGAATTTTTCAAAGGTTGGACAGCCATTTGTCTGAGGATTCCTGCCATGGGCAGGAGATTGGACTAGAAGACATGGAACTCCCTCTTCCATTCTCCCCGCCCCCAGCAACAATTCTGTGAGGTAGGCTTGAGCTCAGAGGTAGTAACTGACCTAAAATCACCCTAAGAGCTTCCATGGCTGAGGACTTGAACTTGGATCCTCCTAGGCTTAGTCTAACTCGTTAAACAGCCACCCATGAGTGCTGACCCATAATCTGAAGTGGCACAGTAGGGACTCACAACGGTCATTCATAAGCATGGACTAAAGAAGGGTGTTTGGATAACTAATCACTGTTAGGTCATTGAAGATACCACCAAATAAATGAACGACAAAAGAGTGAAAATAAGCAGCACTAATCCAGGCCCATTTTCAGTGGGAAATCAATGGATGCAAATGTGTTAACCAGGTGAATGCATATTTAAAAATAAAACTCTCCCTTAGGCCTCCCAAAAAATGGGTGTGTGTATGTGTTTGAAAATGCTAGTTTCACATCCACCTATAATATCGTTGTAACTCATTCTTCACTCCCTTAAGCCCCCAAAAAGAATAATAGTAAAGAAAATGCAGCCTCTGAGCAAACACAATGTTTTCTGTTCTGTGTCTGGAAGAAGTATGGGCAACTTGTGGCCCACACCTGATTCTTAGGCCCACCGCCCCCAGTATCTCCCAGGCAACACAGAGATCACAGTGCTGAAATTTAATGGCCAATTTTTAAAGATGAATATGGATGCATTATTTTAGGGATCACTTTCAAAATGGCAAAAATCACCAACAAACACCTGCCTCTACACAGCCACAAATGTAGCCTTACATCTGGGGACTTCTCTGCATTGCTGGAGGATGTTCTGTAATCCTTAGAAGGTTTGAAAAAAAGTGGGTCCCCAGATTTTTTTTTTTTAAACTTCTTTACTCCTCCCATATAGTCTTACCTCACTTGACTGAGGTCTGGTATCTTGGTTAACAGTTCCTCCAAGCTAACAGACAAAGGAGAAAGACAGAGAAAAAATGGTGAGTAAGGAAACTGAGTTGGTGAAGGATACCTGTTACATCCTAATTGTGTTAGAGGAGCCCTTTATAAACACCTCTCCCCACTCCCTATACTCAGTATGGAAGAGAGAGTGGGGATTGTGGCCAAAACCCCCTCCCTGGAGATCGCCATATCCACAGATCCCACCACTCCTAAGCAGAAAGGCAATGCCAAATGCCTTGTGCTTGTGCCTACTCTTCTTCAAACATGGCACAAGCATATGGAATGAAGGAGCAAGCTTGTCATGAACAATCTGGCTTCCTCTCTGTTACACACCAAAGTATGCCTCAAAACCACAAAACCTAAAAGCAACAGAGCCTATGGAGTGGGCAATGTTATTTTATTCTCTCAGGATCCTTCCCTCCCTCTCTCTCTCTCTCTCTCTCTCTTGCTCTTTTTTTAAAAAATGGATTTAGCAGTAGAATAGGCATGGAATCCAGGCAAGTGTTGGGTAATGGTCAGTGTGGTAATTTCCAAAAATCAGCATGGATTTTTCGAAAACATATTGTGCCAGGCTAATACTATCTGTTATTTCTCTTTTTTTGGTTGAATAACTTCCTTAATAAATTGTGGAAATGCTGTAGACCAGTGTTTCTCAACCTTGGCAACTTTAAGATCTTGACTTCAGCAAAAAATTGGATGAAGTACTCCATGGTATTCCTAATTTGTAAGTTGTCTCCCATCCAGGTATTGAGCAGGTTGGACTCTGCTTAGCCTTTCTGAGATTAGCCAAATTCTACTAGGTACTGCCACCTGCTGTAACAGTTATATATACCTTATGTGTGCAAATGTATATAAGCTCCTCCTCCTCCTCCTCTTTCTCTTTTTCAGCCAATGGTTTTCCTAGTATTCCACCATCTTTTTGTTTTTGTTGTTGTTGTTGTTGTTTCTTATCTTGGACAGTTGCACCTCAACTAAGATACATTAAAACCTCTGCCAATTTCAAAACCCTCCCTCAAACATGAGTAAGAGGAGCCAAGTGGCATTAAGTAATTTGGAGAATATAGATCAGTCTTTCTCAACCTTTTGACCCTGGAGGAACCCTTGAAAGATTTTTCAGGCCTCGGGGAACCCCTGCACATTCAGGCTCAAAGAGAGGCCAGAAGTTGAAACATTATTATGACTAAAATCTTTTGCCACTTAGATTTTATTATATTTTTATTTTATTGTATTGTTGTATTGAAATGGTTTTAAATTTTAACTGCATCTCATTGTAAACCGCCCAGAGTCCCCCATGAGGTGGAGATGGGCGGTGAATAAATTTATAAACAAACAAATAAATAAAACTAGTTGTCGTTTATTCGTTCAGTCGCTTCCAACTCTTCGTGACTTCATGGACTAGCCCACGCCAGAGCTTCCTGTTATGTTAATTAATCTTATTAACAGAGGTCTTGGCTAATGTTGCAGTGACTGAAACTGATGAATATACCAACTTGCACATCACAAATAGAGCAAAAATATTTCTTCAGATTTAAGAGTAGCTTACTTTCCACCTCTCTACATTAGCACCATTCATCCTATAATTTAATTCAGAAAAAAAGTATTTCCCATTTCAAAACCTGAAAAGAAAATATTTTATCTTATTTGAATTCCAAAGCAGAAAAGAATAAAGAGAAAGAGAGATTGAGATTCCTATGATCTGGTTTTGTAGTTTATTCATTCAGTTGCTTCCAACTCTTCGTGACTTCATGGACCAGCCCACGCCAGAGCTTCCTGTCGGTCGTCAACACCCCCAGCTCCCCCAGGGACGAGTCCGTCACCTCTAGAATATCATCCATCCATCTTGCCCTTGGTCGGCCCCTCTTCCTTTTGCCTTCCACTCTCCCTAGCATCAGCATCTTCTCCAGGGTGTCCTGTCTTCTCATTATGTGGCCAAAGTATTTCAGTTTTGCCTTTAATATCATTCCCTCAAGTGAACAGTCTGGCTTTATTTCCTGGAGTATGGACTGGTTTGATCTTCTTGCAGTCCAAGGCACTCTCAGAATTTTCCTCCAACACCACAGTTCAAAAGCATCTATCTTCCTTCTCTCAGCCTTCCTTATGGTCCAGCTCTCGCAGCCATATGTTACTACAGGGAACACCATTGCTTTAACTATGCGGACCTTTGTTGTCAGTGTGATGTCTCTGCTCTTAACTATTTTATTGAGATTTGTCATTGCTCTTCTCCCAAGGATTAAGCGTCTTCTGATTTCCTGACTGTAGTCAGCATCTGCAGTAATCTTTGCACCTAGAAATACAAAGTCTTTCACTGCCTCTACATTTTCTCCCTCTATTTGCCAGTTATCAATCAAGCTGGTTGCCTTAAAAATGATTGCATTTGTTTCATGGGTAGGCCTGTATATATGCATGAACAGTGTTCTGAAACTGGAGATAAAGAATGAAACTGACCTCTTGAATGTGAAGTTGCCCAAATTTGAAATATTTTTTAAAATAAATCGTGGTCTCCCAGGAACCCCTAGTGACCTCTCACGGAACCCTCGGGTGCCACGGAACCCTGGCTGAGAAACCCTGGCATAGATTGGATATGTGTGTGGATATGTGCCTATTGATGGACAGACAGATAGACATATTGCTACTATCATCTTACCATAGTTGATTGACGAGTCTGAAACTTTCCTGAAGTGCTTCCTGTGACCTACAAAAGCAAAGAAACCAAGAAAGTATCGAGCATGACAATAAGACTATTGCTGTGTTATGGATCAGATATAAACCTAACAGCTGCATGAGCCCAACATGCTATACTTAGCTTTAACCCTGGGTACATTTTTAGCGGGTTAACGCATTGCATAAACCCAGGCCATTGGGTTCATTTACAGTTTAATGCATTGTGCATAATGCTTTGTAAAACAGATTAATTTTCTAACCAGGTTACATGCACTGTATAAGATCAGACAAATATGAGAGTAGAAGGAAACAGGAGAGAAAAGAGGAGGGATATTCAAGTACAAGTATGTGCTTATGTCTTTATGAAGATGGCATCCTCTGTATCAGAACTAAGGATGATGGGAATTATCATCCAACACATCTAAAAGGCACCAGATTAGGATGGCAGATGCAAAGGAAGGCAAATGAGAAGTTTTCTCCTTTGCACCTTCCCCTCTGTCAACCATATATGGGAGAATGCTTTCAATCCATGTCTTATGATTTTTGGCACATGTCTGTAAAGCAGAGGTGCCTATCTGGAGAATCTCCATGTGAGTCCCTGAGAGCCAGTGTGATGCAGTTAGACTAGAAGCGAGGAGACCCAGGTTCTAGTCAGCCTCAACCATGGAAACTCATGAGTGACTTTAGACCGGTCAATCTCTTTCAGTTCAACCTATTTCACAGGGTTGTTATGGGAGGGGAGAGCACTATGTAAGCCACCTTGAGCTCCTCAAAAAAAGATAGCCTATAAATCTAGAGGAGGAGGAGGAGGAGGCCCCTCCTCAATCAAAAACCCTGGGTAAGGCTCTCAGAGTCTCTCCAAAGCCCAAGAACAGCCTTTTATTCATAAAAGACTTTGTGAATCAATGCTCGGTGTTCTCAAGTTTGAGTCAAATTCAAAAAGTTGAAAAATCCCTGTGTCATCATGAACATCCATGGAATAGTGTCTATTCTGAGAGACTACACTTCCCTCAGATCTAAGCATGGTAGGTCTTTCCCACAAAGATTGAAGGGAGAGTCTCTTCATGAAAGTCTTACCATGGTCTTCTGATGTTTGTCAAATTCTACTGGCTAGAGAAGGGAGAAACAATGCAGATGAAGTTGACAAATGGCTAAGAAGAAGGACACAGATACAAATGAGACTTTTCTGGAAGGGTTGGGTAGATGGGTGAATCTAGGTCTCAGATGCTACTTCCCATTTCACCTCTTTTATACATTTCCTAGGTTCTAGGTTTACATTCAGTCTCTCCAAAATCCATTCATCCATCCATCCAAAAAGTTGACATCTTCTAATCTGCTGGGTCACCATGCTTCATTGGGCTTTTTGCAGGAGGAAGACCAATAGGAGGAAGGCAGAAATAGTCTGAAAGTCAGTTCTACAAGACTCCTACCAAAGTTTGTCAGTGGGCTTTTCTTGCAGACGTGTCCAGATGCAAGGTAGGAAGACCAGAGAATACAAGATGTCAGGACATAATCATCATTACCCCTATGAGTTCTCAGGCTCTCCATATACTGTTTGGTGAACAAGACCAGGTAAGACCTTATGCTCACTAAGCATGTGCAGAGTCTCAGAGTCCTGCGCACTTCCCCATCTCCTTTTGCAACTCACAAAAGCTCCCTTTGATAACAGTCAATGACACTCCTTCCCACCATTTTGAAGCAGAAAATATATCTGTAATCCAAGTCCTGTAATATATTCAATATAGTTAAAAAAGAAAAAAATAGATTCCCCTCTCAAAAAAACCACAAGTGCTTTGTTAATTTTGCATTATTTTCCCACCCATTGTGGCCCTTGTGACAGGTATCCAGTAGAAGCCAAAATGGTATCTTGTGTGTCATGATGTGATGATACATGTGACATCACTGGTCCCCCAGGAGATGCCCATGGCCTTCCTTCTCCCACAAAAGTAAGGTGTAGCTCAAAAAGACATTTATCATTGCTTTAGGAACTAAACATGATGATATTCATTATATAGCCCTCGCCACCACCCCATTGGCTATCTACCTAGTATATATTAGCCTGTGCCAAAGTGAATTCAACCCAGGGCATTCAAGCCACTCTTCTACTTACTATAGACTGCCGTCGGGCTCTCAAGGCTGCTGATTTCACTCCTCCCTTTTGGTACTCTGTGTCAAGCATGTGAGACTGCCAGAGGAAGATAACCAAGAAAAAAGGGTGAGCCAGGAATCCAGGATGGTATAGTTACATATGCATGAAAAGTATAGCTGCATTTTTTATTCTGAAGCTACAATGGTCGTGTTCACACAACATATTAAATGAAGTAAGTTATAAACCTAGTGTCTGCATTAGCACAACATCTGGTTGGCATTAACCAGGGGGTGAGGTGAGGTCCTGGTAACTTCGTATGTCTTGTGAATTTCTGGTTTCAGTTTCCCAGCCCGTTCAGTTCATTTGTGGTTCAATGCATGTGCAAATCTAGAAGATGAGCTAATTCAGTAACTACCTTTAGCATAATGCGTAAGCTCAGCCAAAGTATCTGTTGTTGAATAATGCTTCTTGACACGGGCTAAAGGGGCAAATTACTTGCTCTCAACACAGCCATTCGAGACACAGAGATGAAACTATACCTTCTCCAGGTTCATCAACATAGACAGAACATCAGCAGTCTTTGCATGAGCAGCATCACTGGCAAACATCGTTTCTGAAATGTTGGCCCCACGGATGTTTCGTAGAACAATCTCTTGCTCCTGCTGTATGTTGAATTTGAGGAACCTCACCTCCTCGACTATCCTGTGGAGATCAAAGCCCAGAATAAAATAAACCTGGAGATGATTTCTGTGAATCACATTCCTCACCACCAGGTAACATGTAATCCTGGGCAGTGTTTTGACATTTTAAAATAGACTGGCATGTCTGGAGTAGACAGTCTTATCCCTCTCCTCTTACTCATTCCCCAGGACAATCTACTGTACATAACAAAAAGGCATCTCTCTGTTACTACCACACTACTAGAAGCAGCTTTCATGTCAGCTGGAATCAACACTGGGGGGATAGGGCACGTCCTCCTTATAACCTGAAAGTGTCTACAAGAGAGATAGAACTTGATTGATAGAAATTGATCTCATCACCACGACTACTAACTCAACTGAAGTTCATGGCAAAAAGAACATAGCAAGCTTGCTCTGCAGACGCCTTTCCTGTATACCTGTAGGGAGCTGGCCGTGGTCCTGTTCTCCTTCCAGCAAGCTTGGATTCTTGTTGAACTTTCCCAGGACTCCTCTCCCTCCACCCTCCATGGTTACCCGCTAGATCAGAGAGGATTCATTCAGTCATTCATTCTGTATTCTTCCTCTCTACTGGTTCTCAACATTCAAGGCAGCTAAAATACAAAATTAAGGATTGAAACCAATGTTAAATCTAGAACAGTTTGAGATAGATTATCATCCTACATTTATTTTTCTGCCATTCCTTCCTTTCTTGTATTGGGCAGAGGGAAAGCTCCTGAAGGGCTGCCTTTATGATTTTGCCCCACCCTGAGAAGTCACTTCCTCATCCTCTTCCTACAGGTAGCTTCCCTCACTGAGTGTAGGTGGCTAGCTTCCTTCTCATAAACCAAACTCTTGAAGGAGCTTGATCACTGCCTTTCACTTGTCCTTGTTTTCCAACTTTCATCCTACTTCCCCCACTGTCCAGTTTAGTATCGTTGCCAATTTGTGTCAGAACAAGTGGTCTTCATTATTCATAGGAGTTCATTCTAACAAGCACAGATAATAAGACCTTGAAAAAATATATTTCATGCATGTGCAAAAGCCATTTATCATTTGTATCTGTCATGAGTACTGATGGTGAGCAGGAGGGAGCCCCCATCCAGGCGGGAAAATGCATGCGTAGTTTAGAGGCTTTGAACTTTCCTTCAAAGAAACTCAGAGCAGACCTGCCTTGAGTTTTGGGTTTATCTGTGTGGGTTTCTCATGCTCTTTCAGTCTGGCAGGATTTTCTATCTACTAGAGCATTCAATAAACACTAGAGACCAACTCACTGTCTCAGCATGGTGCTTCGCTCTAAGTTAGGACAGTATTGAAAAAAAAAACCCTCTGAAAGTCATCCTTCTATTAGAGCCACACACAGAGATGCATAAAATTCTTTGCCATGGAGAGTAAGGCCTGGTCTGTATTTATCAACTGTGGGTATGCAGAATTAGAGACAACAATGGATAACATAGGTCACCTGAACTACTATTAGCCAGGAACACTAATAGCAACAAGGAAATAACAAGGAAATAACAAGGACATAGGGATTTCTAGAATGAGCAGGATGCTTTAATGTTTCTTTCCAATGGTCCCAGTGCAATCATGACATGATCACAGCCTTTATTTTTCTGGTGGAATCCAGGGTTTTTGCCCTTTACCCATCAGAAAAGGCCTGCAGGGGAGAGACTAAATATCTTCATCTACATGTGCATGTGTACCTATTTGTAACCTCTAACACTGCACTCCATATCCAATTTGACCACTGGGGCCAAAACAGTCTTCAGACCTTCTCCAGGGTTTCCTTTGAGGTTAGTTGCTGTTAAAGCTGGCTTAAAAACTGAAGCTAATACAAAATTTAATGGTGAGGCTGATGACGGGGTAACTTACTGTGCACACATCACACTTCTTTTGAAGATGTTGCCAAACTACTATCGAGCCATATTCAAGAGAGCTATGTTGACATATCAAACCATACAAGCTTTGGATATGGATTCCTCATTGTCTTCTCCTCTACATAATAGCCTGGTCATTAAGATCCATTGGAGGAGTTCTCTTGATGAGGCCATATTTGCCAATTATTTGTTATTAGTGGATGAAGATTCTCAGTCATCCAGGTGGAATTGTCTGTAGGTTGAGTCATAGCAACTGGATTTCTTTCTTCTTGGTAGAAATGTTTTGCTGCTTGTCCAAGCAGCTTCTTCAGTCTGGGCAAAGGTTGGTGAGGGGACCCCATATACATATCCCAGGGTGACTGCATTGTCCCTGCACCTGAATGGCTTGTTAATTGTGCCATGGAGGTGTGGATTGTCTTTGGGATGTCCTACTCCTAAATCCCTCACTCATCCCCAAGTGGATCATTAAGAGTGGCCTTTCTGGTGAACTTGTGAAGTGGTCTTAATCTTCCTGGGGACTAATGAAAGAGCAGCATGAAAAATGGGAGACAAGTTGTGTCTGAGGCCTCCGCCTCTATTGAGGGAAGGATTTTCCGCTTTGGCATGAATGAATTCCTTAACCCCTCTCTCAAAGCACCTATCTTCTCTGTCCATAATGTGAACATTATTGTCCTCAAATGAGTGTCCTTTTTCTTTTAGATGAAGGTAAACTGCTGATTCTGGTCCTGTGGTGTTGCTCCTCCTGTGTTGGGCCATCCTCTTGTGTAAAGATATTTGTAATTAGGCAACTCAAAAGGTGCATTTTTGATACAAGTCCCCCAATCTTGGCATTCTCTCTTTCTTCTGTTAGAACTGTTGCCAGGCCTTGTATGTGCCAGCTTAAAACTTACTTGTTCATTCAGGCTTTTAACTAAATCTATCTTATAGTAGCCTGTAATTCTTACTATCCTGGTTTGGAATGTGTGATTTTTATAAATTTCAAACTGAGAGCCAGTTTGGTGTAGTGGTTAAGGTATCAGGCTAGAAACTGGGAGACTGTGACTTCTAGTCCCACCTGAGGCACAAAGCCAGCTGGGTGACCTTGGGCCAGTCCCTCCCTCTCAGCCCTAGGAAGGAGGCATTGGCATACCACTTCAGAAATCTTACCAAGAAAACTGCAGGAACTAGTCCAGGCAGTTGCCAGGAGTCAAAAACTAACTCAAAGGCACAGAAACAAACAAAATAGATTTCAAGGGTTGTAAATTTATGGTTTACATCCCAAGACATGTCCCCCTTTGGGAGGGAGGGAGGGAGGGAGGGAGGGAAGGAAGGAAGGAAGGAAGGAAGGAAGGAAGGAAGGAAGGAAGGAAGGAAGGAAGGAAATTTAGATAAGCAGAGAAGGAGGGTAAGTGTACAGTGCAGTTATATATCTGGACATTATTATTATTGTTATTTTTTTTTCAGTTCATATCCCAGCTTCCTGCCCAGGAAGGTAAAAATGTTAAATTAAATTAAACCTAAAAACTGTGTGTGTATCTATATCTATATCTATATCTGTGTATGTATATATATGTGTGTGTGTGTATGTATATGTATGTGTGTGTGTGTGTATGTATGTGTGTGTGTGTATAAATAAATAAAACCCCAGGCGTGGTCAACCAAATATAATTACTGGGTATATCGATCATGTTATATCCAGTTTCACATTGGGCTTAATATAGTAATCAAGCTGGGGTGTGATTAAGCTATAGGTAACTGTCACTAGCTACAGCTAGAATAGCTTCCGTTGTTAGATGAAAAAAGCATATGAATGGTAGGACTTACTGGTCCAGCTCATCCCTGATCACCCAATATCCCTTTAAGTTCTCATGGATCGCTTCTAGGACAAGGCAGAGATCTTCACAAGTACTCTCATTCAGACCGCCCAAATTGCCATAGCTGAGCAACTCCTGATGATGAACCATGGGTGTTTCGTGCATAACTTCCTTTAAATGCATTGGTTCTGACTGGGATGTAGCGAAGTCATCATCGGTGTCATCCTGCTCAAAAATCCATATGATTAGGCAGCCCTCTCAACTCATCCCAACACCATAAAGTAGAGCCACCCCTCTGTTCGGTGAGCTGCCTCTGCATAGAATGAACCGGGTGTGGCAAAATCAGTTACATGACAGGTTTGAAAGCTCCTACATAGGACTTTGCCAAACATGACAGTAAATGGGAAAAAAGAGCATTTTGAAAACATTTAAATATAAGTCCACCCATGCTTCTTGGTTTGCATGAATACTATTGCCTTGGAGTTCTTTACATTTGGTCAAATTATATTTATATGAAGCTATTTAGGTAATCTGGCTAATTAATTCATGCATTTTCTGGGTTTGTGCCTGGATACACACAACCATCAAACCCATAAAAAGCTATAATTAAGATTAAAACTAGCCAATCAGGCTTCAGCTGGTAGGCAGGGCTAGAATCACTTAGGCAAGTTCATAAGAAATCAAAGAACTTGTGTCCAGTAATATTTACTGAAGAGCAAAAGAACTTCAGCAACAGCTGTGATTCAAGAACTAGCTCTGTAGATTTGAAACAATGTTCAAACCCACTTGTGTTTCATTTTTTCCTCACCCTTAACAGACGGCTTGCCAGCTTCTTCTGTGTAATCTGGCCTGTTTCCATCTGCCCTTGGTTTTTGCAGTGTTCAGATTTGCTCTCTGTGAGAATTACCAGACTTTGCATGGGGCACATGTACAACTAGATTTGTCCCTGGTTTGTTAAGAGTGTTGTGTGAACACAGCCCCTGACTACCAGCTATTAGCCCACCCATGGAGCAAATGTGGGGAAATTTTGAGGAGGTATGACATAGAAGAACAGGTCATTAGCAGCTCCAATACTTGGTTCTCACTGAATTCTTTTCCACTCATTTGGTGGTTACTATGCCAGCATTAAAACACAGCGTAAGAAAATTAATAACACTTCAAGATTTTTTAAAAAGGGGAGCAGTATACAAACACTTTAATAAAGAAAATTAAATGCAAAGGGAACCACTTTCTCACTTGGGAAAAAACATCACCTCCCCACCTTTGCAAAATTAACCAATTCTAATTTTAATTCCATCTGGCTGATCATTTGTCTGATCTGGCCCCTGCATACTCCCATGCCATTTCCAGGGTCCTGAGACTGGACACCCTTCCCTAAATTCAGTGCATTTTCTTCCATTTGGCTTCCCCAAATCTTGGCATTAAGAACTCACATCAAATCTAGCATAGCCCGAAATGGAAGGGAACTCAGTTTTCAACTGCTGCTTCTCATTATACACAGCCATAGATTGTTCCAAGTTGGTTGTCACTACAGCCACCAGCAGATTTGCAAAGATGAAGGCCCCAAAGGTGATGAAGATAAAGAAGTAGATGGCCCCACCTATCTCTAAGGCCATGCCTTCATTTCTGTGGGGGAAAGAAGATATGCAGTCATTAAAGGAACCCTTTGGAACTATCTCAATGAAACATGGCTCTGAGTCATCCTTGTTCATACTGCTGGGGTTCAGGGCCAGCATCATTATGGACAGGGAGGTGACAAAGAGACAAGGCAAGATGGGGGACAGTAGTTATGGCTGCAAAGCCCCTCATTTCTGTGGGAGAAGAAAGTTGTTTATATCCCATGATTGCACTTGACTCCTCCAAACTAGATATATCGGCTGGGTTTCCCAATGCTTCCTAGATTGTGGGGGATTTCCATAATGCTGCTGGTTCTCAGGAAGGAGGGAGCACATTCCAAGGAGAAGGACAAGATAAGAGGAGACACAGTCCAGAAAGTGAATGTGGGAAAACTAAGAGGTTCAGAATAGCCCCATCCTAGAGCCTTCCCAGGTTATTTTCCCTCAGTTTAGGTAGGGTAGCTTTAGTATGGCAAGATTCTGTCTCTACAGAGTAAGCAAATAAAGAATTGAAGTTTGGATGGACTGACTCTTTGTCATTCTTGGGCGGGGCCTGACATAAATCCTATATAACTTTTCCCAGAACTGTACTGCAGTGATCCAGAAAAAGATGCTTTAAAGAGCTGCAGTCAGAAGCTGTGTGAGAATTTACCCCACATACTAACCTTGGTGAAATGTAATGTTAGGGAATAGGGTGTTAGGCAGCCATGAACACTGAGTCCTTTGGGCAAGTTTACGATTCAAGGGCTACTTGAACCATGCTTCACTTCACTTTCACTGTGTCACTCTATCTTCATAGTCATCTGGTTAGCCTTGATATCTGAAGTGATGACTTCAACAGATACTAATATTTCATTTGGTCTTTCGCTATAAGTGTTCCACTTGGGACCAAGACCATTTTTGTAACCCATTTCTCCATCCTGTCGGAGGTTGTCTGAGTGGGTGTGTATAATTATAGAGCCACCATCATGTCATCGTTTGGAGCTCAGCAGTTAACTTTTGGTTTAGAGGGCTCGCAAAATTCCAAATGTGCCACCAGCTCAAGGTATCTCAAGATACAATGGAAATGTTATGCAACTGTCAGTGTTACAGTGAGGTTGAACAGCTTCTGTATGTGTACCTGTGTGGGTACACAGTCCACGACACCAATTTTAGTTTTATTTAAAGGTCCTAAGTTAAGATGGTGGAGGAAGGAGACAGCAAGCATGGATTACAGTGTGAAAGGGATGATGATGATGATGATGATGATGATTGTAGCTAAATATAGAAAAAGATTTACTCACTCAAAGTCATTATAAATATTAATCCACCCATCCTGGGTGATACAGATGAAAAGAGAATACAGAGCCGTCCCCAGATTCCCAAAATGCTTTGGGATGAGGGATCCAAAAAGGGTCACTCCAAACACAGAGAAGACCTGCAAAAATACAAAATGATGATGGTGCAAAAATATCAGTTTTCTGGGAGACGGCTTCCCCTTGAATTTGAAAATGACAAGAGAACATGGGTGATTTTGGGCCAGTCCCTCTCTCTCAGCCCAGCCCACCTCACAGGGTTGTTGTTATGGAGAAAAGAGGAGGAGGAAGGAGTATGAGGTATGTTTGCCGCCTTGAGTTATTTATAAAAATAATAAAGGCGGGATAATAAAATAAAATAAAATAAAATAAAATAAAAAGTAGAATATAGGAAATGGCCATATAGTTCCTCAGGCTATTTTTCATGCTAGCACTATCATCTGCTCCAGAGGGACAGAGCTCCTTTTTCTGCTAAGGACTTTGTAGTGGGCAGACCAAAGCAAGCAATTAATGGCAATGCTAGGGAGCCATTTTTCCCCCTCTGATACCTCCTTTTCTTTTCCAGACATCCTCTTTTCTCTTCTTCCAACCCAACCAGTGAAAAAGGGCAGAAAGTTCTTGCCAGAGATCCAGAATGATCAGAAGCTTTCACCATTAGGTAGAGAAGATCATGCGATAATAGGGCTTCAGCTTGATCTGGATCTCGTTAGCCTTTCATGTGGCTATGAAGACCTGGCTGTTTCACCAGGTGTTTGGGCCAGGAGGTAAGGCAAGCTCAGCTGCTGATGCCATTTTATGATTGTGTTGTTGTTGTTGTTGTTGTTATTATTATTGAGATATATTTTCAAAAATGATAATATCTGTAGATAGAGGGATAGTTACTACAACTGTGCAATTGTGCTCGAATTAACATTAATAAAAGATACCAAGCAAAGTACATTGAATTGTTTTCATAATATTAAAGAGAAATATGAATTTTTGAGCTTAGTAACAAAGGCTCCACTATATTATTGTTTATGAATAGTAAAAATAAAAGGGTGAAAAAGCAAGGAAAAGAAAGAAAAGAAAAACATCCCTAAAAACAATAGAGAAAAATATTTTATTTTTGACTTTCCCCTTCTTTGTTCTCCAACTGATTTGCAGTATCTATTGGTGGAAACTTTAGAATCCATGTTCTACATTTTTGTACTTGCCTTGCTGCATAATGTGTTATGTGCCTGGAAGCCATGGTTCTATTGTATTATTTACCTTGGGCACCCACCCCGGTATTCTTGCCGGGAAAACTCAATGGATCAGTACAACCAGAGGTATGTCGGTATACCACCAGAAGATGAGACCCCCAGGTCGGAAGATGGTCAAAATGCTACTGGGGAGGAACAGAGGATGAGTTCAACTAGCCCCAGACGTGATGACGCAGCTAGCTCAAAGCCGAAAGGACGGCTAGCGGCCGACGGTGCTGGTGGTGAATGGCGAATCCGATGTTCTAAGGATCAACACACCATTGGAACCTGGAATGTAAGATCTATGAGCCAGGGCAAATTGGATGTGGTTACTGGTGAGATGTCAAGATTAAAGATAGACATTCTGGGTGCCAGTGAACTGAAATGGACTGGAATGGGCCACTTCACATCAGATGATCACCAGATCTACTACTGTGGACAAGAGGACCACAGAAGAAATGGAGTAGCCTTCACAATTAATAGTAAAGTGGCTAAAGCAGTGCTCGGATACAATCCAAAAAACGATAGAATGATCTCAATTCGAATTCAGGGCAAGCCATCTAACATCACAGTGATCCAAATATACACCCCAACCACAGATGCTGAAGAAGCTGAAGTAGAGCGGTTCTATGAGGATCTGCAGCACCTGCTGGACAACACGCCTAAAAGAGATGTTATTTTCATCACGGGAGACTGGAATGCTAAGGTGGGCAGTCAGATGACACCTGGAATTACAGGTAAGCATGGCCTGGGAGAACAAAATGAAGCAGGACATAGGCTGATAGAATTTTGCCAAGACAACTCACTCTGCATAACAAACACTCTCTTCCAACAACCTAAGAGGTGGCTTTATACATGGACTTCACTAGATGGACAACACCGAAATCAGATTGACTACATCCTTTGCAGCCAAAGGTGGCGGACATCTACACAGTCGGTAAAAACAAGACCCAGAGCTGACTGTAGTTCAGATCACGAACTTCTTCTTGCACAATTTAGGATCAGACTAAAGAGATCAGGGAAGACCCACAGATCAGCTAGATGTAAGCTCAATAATATTCCTAAGGAATATGCAGTGGAGGTGAAGAATCGATTTAAGGGACTGGACTTAGTAGATAGGGTCCGGAAGAACTATGGACAGAAGTTCGCAACATTGTTCAGGAGGCGGCAACAAAATACATCCCAAAGAAAGAGAAAACCAAGAAGGCAAAATGGCTGTCTGCTGAGACTCTAGAAGTAGCCCAAGAAAGAAGGAAAGCAAAAGGCAACAGCGATAGGGGGAGATATGCCCAATTAAATGCAAAATTCCAGAGGTTAGCCAGAAGAGATAAGGAATTATTTTTAAACAAGCAATGTGCGGAAGTGGAAGAAGACAATAGAATAGGAAGGATAAGAGACCTCTTCCAGAAAATTAGAAACATCGGAGGTAAATTCCAGGCAAAAATGGGTATGATCAAAAACAAAGATGGCAAGGACCTAACAGAAGAAGAAGAGATCAAGAAAAGGTGGCAAGAATATAAGGAAGATCTGTATAGGAAGGATAACAATATCGGGGATAGCTTTGACGGTGTGGTCAGTGAGCTAGAGCCAGACATCCTGAAGAGTGAGGTTGAGTGGGCCTTAAGAAGCATTGCTAATAACAAGGCAGTAGGAGATGACGGCATCCCAGCTGAACTGTTCAAAATCTTGCGAGATGATGCTGTCAAGTTGATGCATGCCATATGCCAGCAAATTTGGAAAACACAAGAATGGCCATCAGACTGGAAAAAATCAACTTATATCCCCATACCAAAAAAGGGAAACACTAAAGAATGTTCAAACTATCAAACAGTGGCACTCATTTCACATGCCAGTAAGGTAATGCTCAAGATCCTGCAAGGTAGACTTCAGCAATTCATGGAGCGAGAATTGCCAGATGTACAAGCTGGGTTTAGAAAAGGCAGAGGAACTAGGGACCAAATTGCCAATATCCGCTGGATAATGGAAAAAGCCAGGGAGTTTCAGAAAAACATTTATTTCTGTTTTATTGACTATTCTAAAGCCTTTGACTGTGTGGACCATAATAAATTGTGGCAAGTTCTTGCTGGTATGGGGATACCAAGTCATCTTGTCTGCCTCCTGAGGAATCTGTGTAACGACCAAGTAGCAACGGTAAAAACAGACCACAGAACAACGGATTGGTTTAAGATTGGGAAAGGAGTACGGCAGGGTTGTATACTCTCACCCTACCTATTCAACTTGTACGCAGAACACATCATGCGACATGCTGGGCTTGAGGAATCCAAGGCTGGGATTAAAATTGCTGGAAGAAACATTAACAGTCTCAGATATGCAGATGATACCACTTTGATGGCTGAAAGCCAGGAGGAATTGAGGAGCCTTATGACAAAGGTGAAAGAAGAAAGTGCAAAAGCTGGGCTGCAGTTAAACCTCAAAAAAATCAAGATTATGGCAACCAGCTTGATTGATAACTGGCAAATAGAGGGAGAAAATGTAGAGGTGGTGACAGACTTTGTATTTCTAGGCGCAAAGATTACTGCAGATGCTGACTGCAGTCAGGAAATCAGAAGACGCTTAATCCTTGGGAGAAGAGCAATGACAAATCTTGATAAAATAGTTAAGAGCAGAGACATCACTCTAACAACAAAGGCCCGCATAGTTAAAGCAATGGTGCTCCCTGTAGTAACATATGGCTGCGAGAGCTGGACCATAAGGAAGGCTGAGAGAAGGAAGATCGATGCTTTTGAACTGTGGTGTTGGAGGAAAATTCTGAGAGTGCCTTGGACTGCAAGAAGATCAAACCAGTCCACCCTCCAGGAAATAAAGCCAGACTGCTCACTTGAGGGAATGATATTAAAGGCAAAACTGAAGTACTTTGGCCACATAATGAGAAGACAGGATACCCTGGAGAAGATGCTGATGCTAGGGAGAGTGGAGGGCAAAAGGAAGAGGGGACGACCAATAGCAAGATGGATGGATGATATTCTAGAGGTGACGGACTCGACATTGGAGGAGCTGGGGGTGGTGACGACTGACAGGAAGCTCTGGCCTGGTCTGGTCCATGAAGTCATGAAGAGTCAGAAGCAACTAAACAAATAAACAACAAAACCTTGGGCATAATGGACCATTATTTATAATTATTAGGTTTTAATCTTTGTACGCCATGCAGAGTCACTGCTGTGAGATGGCAGCCATATCAATAATTTAAATAAATAAATAAATATTCTTGATTGATTCCAGCCTTCTCCCATCTAGTGCCTTTCAAATTTGTTGGACTTCAGCATCAGAAATCCCCAGCCATCATTGCTAGCTGGCAGTTCTGGAGGAAGAAATTTACGAGCTGGAAGACATCACATTCAGGAAGGATAATCTATTAGGACTTTATGCAATTCTCCATTTACATCACCTGCTATCTGATCTCTTCTACTGAAAATGTTGTGGTTTGAACTCAGTGTACCTGAGATGGCCAATTATCACAGCCAGATCATCAAGTGATGAATGTACTTACATGTGTGATGCCAGGTTTAGGTCCTCAGAATTCTGGAGAAATCTCCAAGTTTGACACAGAGAAGCCAAATGCTCAACCATGGAGAAGTCAAACCTACCTTTTTCTGATTAAGTAAAAAGAAATCCACAAGAAAATACATACATACATACATACATACATACATACATACATACATACATACATATGCAAGCAAGCAAGCAAGCAAGCAAGCAAGCAAGCAAGCAAGCAAGCAAACAAGCCTATGAAGCTGAAGGAAAAGGAAATGGAGCCAGTAAGACCTCAATTCATTTCCAAACAAAACACTTTAGCTTGGAGTGTGGGCAGGAGACCCGATGAAGGCATCTTACCAGCATGATGGCAAAAAGTAGGATCATGATATTTGCCATGTCAGGAATGGACTGCAAGATCACCTGGATCATCCTTGCTAGGCCATTAACCAAGGTACAGACTTGTATCAGCCTCATGACTCTGGAAGAGAAAAAGAAAAGGTATCCATGTATATGTACACAAAGCTGACAGCCCCAAGGTATGCTTCCTCTTAAGTCATCCTTTCCCAATTGGATGCCCTCTGGATGTTTTGGATTTCAACTCAATTTGTCACAACCAGCACTATCAATGGCTATATATCGGAATCCAACCTTCAAGTTGAAATGAGCTACCAGGACAATGTTAGGGAAGCACAGGCTCCAGTTTAACAGAAGATGTGCCATTAATATTATATCTAATCTAGTGTGCACAATAGATAGTTCACTGAAATCCATACAGCTATGTATTATACTGTGCAGTAGAAACAGGAAGCTCACAAAATCTTAATTATATGTTTTGGACCCTAACAGGAAAACCATCTTGGATTAGTTCAGGATGTTAGTCTGTCTAGTGGAACTACATGGCACTTCTAGCCTATTGTCCCAATCTTGTCACACCAGGCATCCTCAGCATGGAAGGTCCCTTCTTTTGATTACATTCTTTAGCCCTTGTTTATTATTTACCTGTTGTATTAAACCATTTGCAGGGCTTTGTGGCTTCTTGACCAATTTTATCTTCTAGAGTCTATGTATATGCAACATACAGTACTTAATCAGGCTAGTTACAAAGCTAATGGTTGCATTTGTACAACATGCTAAGCTTGGTCAGTTTGACTTTGGTTAGATTTTTTGTGGCTCAGTATGTTGCCTGAATCCAGGTCATTAGGTTAATTTATGGTTCAATGTATTGCAAAACCCAAAACACATCCCTTAACTAGCAACAGATGACTGATCTCTGATGGGGGTCTTTCAAAAATCCTTTCCTGCTTGATCCTTGTTTGTAACAGACAAGACCAGGAATTGAACCTGAGGTCTCCGTGCATGCAAACCATGTGCTCATTCACAGGACTATACCTGTAGTTCCTGCCTGTACATTACTGACATCCAGTTTGGCACTATTTGAAATCTAAATTAGATTAGTCCATCTGGAAGAATGTAAGATGTATCTTTATTTGGGAATAAAAGGAGGTTGGAAGTTGGTTGAGAACCAACAGCATGAAACACCAGTTGCTAAGCGTAACGGTTAAAGAGTCTCTTTTTTTCTTTGTGTCTGTCCTTGTGAATTTCCCAGATACACTGAGTTGGTCACTGGATGACACAGAACAGGAGCTAAACAAATCTTTGGCCTGATCCAGCAGAGCTCATCTTACATTTTTATGTATGTTCTTACCTGACTGTTCGAAAAAGTGTTTGGTCCAATTTAGGAAAGATTAAACCAATGGCTGGATACAAGACAATACAAAAATTGATGATATTCCAGCCATCCTGTTTAGGGGGGAAAAAACAAACCCTGAGAAACAATGAAGTGAAGGCTAGGCATCTGGAAGGATGACACTTCTCCAAATTCTGGAGTCCTGGGAGTAAGGCAACTCCAGGAATTTCAGATCCAAAGTAGGAGTAATCTAACACCTGGGGACCTAGATAGAACTGCCAAAGAAGACCTCAGGGGAGCGGATTCATTCATTCATTCATTCATTCATTTGCACCTGGAAGGCTATCAAATGTGGAGAATTCTCTTCCTCTGCACCAAGATTCCACCTATCAATCATACATTGGTTACAGCAGAGTAACGGTGACTTGCAGCCATTTCTTACATAAGCTGCTTCCTTAGCACAATTTTCAACAGGGGAGAGGGGCCTTAGTTTGCCCATTTCTGTTTCCTTCCTGCATTTGAGAAGCTGGCTCCCTGCTGTATCCTCTATTTCCTGCCCTGTGGATTGCAAACTGCCTCAGTGCAAACAACAATTATCAAACTGGGATTCCTCTTCATTGGGGGCAGAGTTTCCTCAGTTGGCAGGCATGAGAATTACCTGAGTCTCTTTCCCTTACAGCCTTATGGAGGAGACCTCAAGCAGATAGAAGATGCCAGTTATCTCTGGTGGATTTACAGCAAAATGACACCACGCCCTAAATTACATTGCTGAAATTAAGGAAGACCCAGAGAAGCTGGAGCAAGCTTTCATTTGTTTTGAGCATCTACCCCAATTGCAGCTCCCTAGTTTGCATTACAGGTAGTGCTCACTTAACAACCATTTGTTTGGTGATGGTTCAGACTTGCAACAGTGTTGAAAAAAATGACTTACAACCGGTTCTCACACTTATGACCATTGCAGCATCCGCACAGTCACATGGTCACGATTTGGGCACTTGGCAACTGGTTTGCATTTATGACCATCGCAGCACCCCATGGACATGTGATCACCATTTTTTACCTTCCTGGCCAGCTTCTGGCAAGCAAAATCAATGGGGGACCATGTGATTCACTTAACGACCATGTGGTTTGCTAATGCCCATGGGGATTTGCTTAACAACTGCCACAAGAAGGTCGTAAAATTGGATCAGATTTGCTTAATGACCACTTGGCTTAGCAACCAAAATGTTGGTCCCAATTGTGGTCATTAAGCAAGGACTACCTGTATATGTAGAAAAGGGCTCAGAATTATTTTCATTCTCCATATATATATATATATATATGTATGCATGTATGTATGTCTGTCTGTCTGTCTGTTTGCACTAAGTTTCAACTGGTGGGTCATGGTTCTTTGGACTAAAACACCATGCCACCCAGCTCTTACCTTCCAGTACAGAGAGAATCCATAGTACCAGTTGAGAATGACTTCACAGATTAGAAAAGACAGAACAATCTTGTCGATGGCAGAGAATAAGCCAAAGTATTTCTACGCAAAGTAAAGAAAAACAAAAAGAGATTTGCATGCCTCTGTTTTGATAAGGTTTTCCTGAAAGTTGTCATACTTTGCCTGGATATTGACCTCATTTGCATGAGAATGCCACATCTGCCTGCATGCTAATGAGCCCAGGAAGGAGCAGTGGGCTGATAGTTTGTTTGTTTGATTTCTACAGCCACCCATCTCAGCAAGTGACTCTGGGTGGTGTACAATCAGCTTGATAACTCACACAGTAGTTCCATCCGTGATTTCCTCACTGCAGGGAGGGGCAATATTTTTACAGAGAGTGAGCCTATTTCTCAATGACCTGCAAGGGCTGTAGCACATGGGACTGTTCCAGCTCATGGGCTCCATGTGTTTTATTTTTTATTACATTGGGAAAAGTGTGGAGAACTTTTAAAAACAAAATCAAAATAAGCATGTTAAATCTTGAGGTTTAGGTCACCTATTCTGAGTCTTTATCAAAAATTCAAATTTGCACCACTGAAAATGATCTTTTACTATCAGATTTCCATATGACTCACGGTCACAAAAATGGGGCTAGAAGGGTCTATGCAGCCCAGAGATCAGCAGATGACACAGGACATTCCCAGTTTAACCATGGCTGGAGATGCAGAGGTCTTCTCCCACCCCCACATTTTAGCATGAAGTAGTTCTCCTGCCAGGCCTGGTATACCGACTTCTTCTAGTGCTGGCTCCGTTCGTAAAGCAATGACGACTGCGTTGCTGATTACAATGGTAACTATCAGGATCTTGAAAGCTCGATGATGGAGGAACCTCTCCATGCAGGTTTTTGAGATAAACTCTTCCACATCCCAGTCATCCTGTTGGAGAAAGACTCTCTGATTAATCTGAAGGAACTCAACTGCTTCATCTCACTCTTCCCATCTCTCCAGCTGATTCCCTTTGGAACTGGTCCCTTCTGGTGTGGCTGACTGACCAATGGTCAATTTTTGCTCAATCCCACTGTTACCTCCTCCTTCAAGCACACCCCAGTTTGTCTCAGTACTTGACTTTGACCAAGTCATGAATAAAATCTTGTTAAAAGGGACTCAACTACTGTATAGCTTTCCTGGTGAACTCTCTTAATGCTTCCCAGTTCAGGAGCCTCTGAAGGGCATGGTCAAAAAAGTCAAAATGGTGGTCACAACAGTGCCATTGAAACTCTGCCTTTTGAAACATGCACACACAGACACACACAAAGAAAAAACATGCAGAATTTCAATTTCACCATTGTGGCCCCCATCTTGACTTTTTTGACCACGCCCTGCAGACCATTCCTGGCAGGCACTCCAGCTTCCTATCCTCTGACTGACATTTATAATACTGTAGACATCGCTTACAGGCAAGACCCCAGACTCACTTTCCAGTCTAAGCCCAAAGGGAAGGACGGTTTATATACAAACCCAATTCATATTTCTCTGAAGTTAAATGTGAAATAAATATATTAAATGTTGAGATATTTGCTAAAGGACATTCTTTTAATCTGCTCAGTGAGAAGTATAAAAATGGTCCTCGGCTATCCAGAAAGTCAGAAGGATTCCTGCTCAACTGGGCAATTCTTTTTTTTTTCCCATTCTCTTCCTTTACTCCATTCTCATTATGAGTAAGAAACTAAGCCATCCTCCATCAAAGCAAATCAGGAAAAGCATCCCAACTCTGCTCAGAAAGGAAATTATTTTTTCTTGGCTTCATTCCTTCCTCAGTCAGAAATCCTTTTTCCCTTTCTTATCAAGAAAGCTTTATTCTTGGTTCCCAGGTTGCACCCTGAAAAATGTTTATATGCCCCCTTCTTTTGTATATACATGTGAATGCTAAATTGTGTTGTCTGGATGAAGCCTGCTGCCTTCTTTGCTGCAGCAAAAACATGACTTCTTTAGCCTTAGTGTTGTCTGTCCGTTTTCTCCCTCTACAGCAGTATTTCTCAACCTTGGCAACATTAAGACTGTGGACTTCAACTCCCAGAATTCCCCAGCCAGCATGGCTGGCTGGGGAATTCTGGGAGTTGAAGTCCACACGTCTTAAAGTTGCCAAGGTTGAGAAACACTGCTCTACAGCTACCCTTTGTGCATGCTCCATTACAGGGAACCACTTTCCCAAATCCTGTTTCCCTCACCAAAACAAGCAGGAAAGAGCCACAAGGGAAAGACAACCTACCTGTACACAAGTAATGGCTTTGCAGTTGATTACATTGACGTCTTCTTCATTAAAAGAACTTCTCCGTTGATTCTGATCGTTCCCCTGAAAGAAAAGAACATCTTCCACTACTATCCATTTAGGTGCTGCAGCACATTCTAAAAGGTTGGGGTGGGGGGTGGGGGGTGGGGGGTGGGAATTGGGACCCTTACGTCCTGGGAACAATCACTGAGTATCTTACTGGGTGGGGCACACTGGATTATGAAGCATTTAGAACAGGGGTCCCCAAAGTCTTCAGCTCCTTGACCCCTTCATGAAGTTTTAGATTGTTCATTGACCTCCAAACTTTTATTATATGAAAATAATTTAATAAATACTCCTTTAACTCAATAGTACTATGAATAATAATAATAATAATAATAATAATAATAATAATAATAATAGAGAACTCAAGACTGTGTTTGCTGGCAGCTGATCATCCAACCCTGGATAATGCTGCCTTGCTGCTCACCTTCAGGATTAGGGACCGTCATGGAGGTCTACAGAGACCCCAAAAGTTTAATCGACCCCAATCGACCTTCCATCGTTTATCAATCACCTATTGACCTCCAGACATTTTTTGACCCCCTTTTGACCCCCAGACATTTATTGACCCCTTGGATAGTCCCACTGACCCTTGGGGATTGATATTGACCTCTTTGGGGAACCCTGATTTAGAATATCATTGAGCTCAGAATTCATCGTTGAAAATAAAAACAAGGTTATTTCAGGGGTCAAGTTGCCTATGGTGTTCTTACACTGGAGCTGTCCAAAGCCAGCAGCTGAAGTGCAAAATGAGGGTTTCATGTTACCAGTAACTAAATATTTATAAATATATAAATATATCTCTATTTCTTTTGTTTTTACCAGGTCTGGATCTCATTCTAGAAGCAAGGTTCTCAGTAGAAGCAGAAGTCACAGCAGAGGCCAAAAGGGGAAAAAGAGGTGTCCAAGTAAGTCACTCTCAGCCCAACCCACCTCACAGGGTGGTTGTTGTGGAGAAAATAGGTGGCAGGAGTATTCAGTATGTTCACCACCTTGAGTTGACCAAATATATTTTTAAAAAGGCGGGATAAAAAACAATTTTAATCTAATAATGATAAAGATGATAAAAGCAGGAGCCACAGAAGTGCAGAAAAATCTGGAAGCATAAAGCTGGAAAAATATGCTGAACATACACCCCAAAGGTCCATCTGAATCCATCTGGATTTAACAAGCACAGTCAATGGAGAAGACGGCAGTAAAATTGGAAGTCACAGTCCTGTGATGTAATGGTGTGTGGGAATGACCTTGGGAGACTGGGAAGAGCCACAGCCAGGGGAAAAGTCGGAGAGGAAATGTACTTTCCGACTTGCAAGATTGATACCAGCTCCAATATAAGAGGTAGTCCAGACAGGAAGCACGACCAGATGGATTAATTCTACTTTATTGTAAGATTACATTAACATTAACAGAAAGAAGAAGAAAGGGGTGTGGTGGCTCAGCAGTTAAGACGCCAGGCTTGTCAACCAGAAGATTGTGAGCTCCGTGGTTCAAGACCCAAGCACCGCATGACGGAGTGAGCTCCCGCACTCGCCCCAGCACTTGCCAACCTAGCAATTCGAAAGCATGCAAGTGCGAGTAGAGAAATAGGTGCCGCTTCAGGGGGAAGGTAACAGCGTTCTGTGACTGTCATGCTGGCCACATGACTGTGGAAGTGGCTTCGGACAACGCTGGCTCTTCGGCCATGAAACGGAGATGAGCACCGCTCCCTAGTGTCGGACACGACTAAACAGGAACCTTTACCTTTACCTTTTACATTAACAGAATCTTGCAAGTCTGAAAGTACATTTCTCCCTTCACCTTTACCACCCAAGAAACTAGGGAGGGTCCCTTCCGAGATGCTTGCCACTCCCCCATTCCTTTTGTGGGCTCATCTGCCTCTTGTCTGACCTTTCCCCAGGCTGTTGCTCTTCCCCCTGTCTCCCAAGGTCAATTCCCACATCCCACATTCCCTCATTCTCACGTGATGTCTCACTTAATGACCACAGCAGAAGAGAGGTCGTAAGTCCACTGCAGTCACATGACTTTCGCTTAGCAAGTGTGGTGCTTAGCGGCAGAGTTGTTGGCTCACCACTCAAGGAACATTAATATGTAGAAAACCTGAGACTGGAAGAAGCAGCCTCTAAGGATTCCTTGTGTAACCCATCTGCCACATGTGGGGAAAAGAAAAGTTTGAGGCACAGTTGCTTGCTATCACCCAAGAAAGGGGTGGGTGAACCCATCCACCCCCCATTTGAGAATTAAAAAAGCAGTCTCTAACCACAGAGGTCCTATAAGGGCTCCCCATCATCTTCTCATTGCCAAGTCCATCACCTCCAAAGTCTACAGAAGCCACTGTAACTTCAACATTCTACTCCTGTAGAATCTTGTGAGTGTGACCTCACAGACACTGGAGCTCCCTTCTATGCAGGTAAGTTGACAACCTGGAGAAAGAGAGAAAGCAGCAGGTAGCAAGAGGAGAAAGCCAAGGAGGAAGGGAGCTCCTACAAACATTTATCATACCTGGACAAGGAGAGGTGGGATTCTGCCTGGTGAATAAGTCCCCCATCAGGCAACTCATGTACCAGCTATGAGTAAATTGGCAGCATGACACACCATGCATGATGGGATTAAGAGGTATACAAAGGTATTCATGCATCCACAGGATGATGTGTCTTGGCTCAGTCAAGATCCCCTCTGATTGAGGATTTCCATGCTCATACAGCTGGTTATCAGTAGATATTCTTCATACATGCATGGTATCACAGATAGCAGAAAAAGCTGATCTGTCAGCTGCCACAGCAGTGACTCTCATCTCTATACAACCCACAACACCCTTCCGGGCTGGAGTCACACAACATGCCTAATCAGATTCCTGAACCAGCAACTTCTTTGGGTCCGCATACAACATTAAATCATAAAATAACAAACTGGCCAATGTTTGCACAACACTTAGCCACCAAAAAGAACAAGCCTTACCAAATTTAAAACTAATCAAAAACATACTCGACACATGCAGCTGCTGGATATTTCACTGCTTGTGCTGGGTTGTGTGACCCTGGACCATATGTTCCTTGAGCATAAAGAGGTCATCTGAAGCCCACTTACTGTTTCACATGACCCCAGGGTAACCCCAAGTGACAACACAAACTGGGGAGATAGGCAAGGCAAACTCCTCAGTAGCTCTCACTGCAACCAACAGAGTTCAGAATTCCCCCCTGTACAACTGCTCAGCCATTAGCTTGAATGGGGACACTGTTTTTCCCTGGCCGCACATTCAGTGTCCCCAGAGCAGCTCAGATTGCTGTAAAAGAGTGCGTGCATATAAGGGGGTTGGGAGAACAGAGGGAGAATGCACGTGTTCATTGGGAAGCATGCCCATGTGTGTTTTCACAATCCATTGCTGAAAGGGAGGGAGGGAGGTTTGGCTACCTCCATAATAAAATGTGTATTACCTCACCTGCCAGGGCTGTCAAAGCAGAATTGTGCCAAAACACGAGATTGCCCAGCCAGGATTGCCGCTGATACGATTCTTTAATAGCATGAAGTGAGTTCCCAAATGTTTTGATCATCAGGGGTCTCTTCAATGGGAAATAAAATAAGCTGCAAAGCCAACTAATGGGAAGAATAAAGAAACCCGTTTGTTACAATCATTGGTTATAGATAAACTTTCTACAGAGAGTACTGTCTGAGTTTTAAGCATGTAACATTCATTTCCATTTCAAACAGAAATTTTATTTATTTATTTATTCATTCATTCGTTGTCTGTTTATATATCCACCCATCTTACAGTTGTGACTCTGGGTGGCTAACACAGGGTTAAAAAGGCATATTACCAAATAATAATTTTAAAAAAATACATAATGGCACCCAAGGACAACACTTATCCTCAATGGACTATACATCCCCTCACGGTCTCAACTAACTTCCAACCCCCACCACCAGGGAAACTCCCATGTTTTTAAGGTTTTCCAAAATGATAGTAGGGCCTGGGCCAACCCAGTCTCAGGGGAAATGGTGTTCCAAAGGGCAGGCCCTGCAATAGGAAAGGAGCCCTGGCTGGGGAATTCTGGGAATTGAAGTCCACACATCTTCAAGTTGCCGAGGTTGAGAAACATTGCTTTAAAGGGTGGAACCCAGAGCATGACCTGCCTGTCAGACCTAACGGAACAGGAAGAAAGGATTGGAGAAAGGTGGTTCTGCAAATAACCTGGCTCCATGCCATGAAGGAAAGCCAGTTTGGTGTAGTGGTTAAGGCATCAGGCTAGAAACCAGGAGACGGTGAGTTCTAGTCCCGTCTTAGGCACAAAGCCAGCTGGGTGACCTTGGGCCAACCCCTCTCTCTCAGCCCTAGGAAGAAGGCAATGGCAAACCACTTCCAAAAAAGTTGCCAAGAAAACTGTTGGAAGTCCTGGCAAATCCAGCATGCCTCATTTGCATGTAAATTAACATATAAATGAAGTTGTCCCACAATGCAACTCTGAGGGAGCTGTTTGTTGCCACTCCCTTTCCCTCTCTTCCTTCTTCTCCACCAGAAGCAAGCACAGGGATGTGTGCTGCTCTCCTCCATTCTGGGCACCATGTGGTGGGCCTGGAATTCCCCCTTCTTCCATGCAGCTCTTGGCAGCTGTAGGGCTGAGAGTTTAGGGCAAAACTAAGAATTTAGAAAGAAAAGAAGAACAAAGGAACTTCATCTTTTCCACCAAGATGGATGTAGCAGAAGCAACAATAAAGTCAGTAAGAATTCTTTTTACTTCTTAACCTAATCTGTCTAAGTGTGTGATTCTTTATGCTTGGGAGGTCTGAATGTGTAAAAGCAATAACCTGTGTTTCTCTGGCATGCTCATTGAAGCTATCTAAGATAATATTCTTTTTCTGTGCCAGCTTCTCAGCTGTGTTACAAGCTCTGCTCCATTTCAGTGGTTCTAGCAGGCCACTAAAATTGGCTTCAAAAACTGCAGGGACTAGTCCAGGCAGTCACCAGGAGTCAACAGTGACTCGAAGGCATCCAAAAAAAAAATGCTACAAAGGGACTTCGTAAATGACAACCAGCAGCTTGAATTGCTCCCAGAAGCAGACTGGGAGCCCCCGCAACTTGGGAAGCAGAGATGTCACAGGGGCGTCCTGAAATCCTTTCTGCACCTGCAGGTATTTTAGCAGCAACAAAGCAGAGTCTACATTCCACCAAAGACCAGCCCGTGATAATACCCACCTCTCCAAAGAAAACAAATATAGCAAGGAAAAAAGAAAGAATATAAACTGATACGGAAGATGTTCATCAGGGTCTTTTCCCAAACTTGTACCAAAAGAAAAAAAGAAGGCAAGCAGAACTGTAAACATACTTTTTAACTAAGAAAAATGTCTCATCGACTCGCTCATGTACACCTAGCTCTTCTTATTATAAGCATCTTCACACCGAATCCTCACCTACTTAAGAGCCTCTTAGGTAAAGCTTTATTCCTGAGGATAATTAGTGCAAAAATAGCTTTCTGGGGTTTTTTTCCGCCCATTCCACCTGGTGCTTAACTCACTTCAATCAGCTTAAAATGCTGACCAAAATTATAGCTACAAATTACTAAATACATTCTGTTATAAATCAGTAATACACGTGCTTACAGTGCAGAGCTGTGGCCAAAAAAGAACAAAAAAGGTGTCTGTAAAGGAACATCTTAATGTACTTTGTTTGTTTGTTTGTTTAGAGATAAAATGCTTTTCCTTCAAGAACTCCAGGTGATGCGCCCAGCATTCCTTTCTTCCAATTCTCCTCAGTAATCCTGCCAGGTAGGTTGGCAGGGGTGCCCGCCGGGGATGTCAAAAAAATTCAAGATGGTGCACACAAGGTTGTGACCAAAGCCCCAACCCTTTTTTACGTGTGGCACATAAAACTTGACTGCATGATCATGGCCACCATCTTGACACTGTAGGTTGGGCATATTTACATTTAAGTGCATACTGGGGGTGCCCATAGAAAAGGATGCCATGGCAGACATGCTTATTCACACGTTGGCTGCCATAGCAGGCATGGCCAATCTTGAAATCTCCATTTCCCAGAAAAATAAGTAACTTCCCAGGAGTTTTAGTACTACAGTTGTGCAAAACTTCCAACCTTGAAATAGTCCACGCTCATAATGGCTGCTTTGAGTGTTCCAAGTATGAAACAAAATACACTATTGTGTTTTGACTGTAAAACCAAACACGTTTTCTGTGTCAGGGCCATCATACTTACCACCATCCCAGAGAGACCCAGGTGGGTCCAAGATTTTTTTTCAATGAGAGCTTCCAGATCTGAACTGCCAAAATCCAGGCAATACTTGATGATGGCAAAGAGGTATAGAAAAGCTAACCTGTTGCTGCCATCAAGAGGTCTTTTGGATTTTTGCAACCTAGATGTGGTGTCCCCTAAATAGGAAGCAAGATGCGGGTGCTATGCTTGATAGCTGCTCAGTTTCCAGGTGAAAAAGGCAGGTGCAGCAGGGCAGCAAGAGGGCACAGAGGTGGGATCTTGGATGTATTGGTGGTCATGGGCACCTTACTACTCTAACCCTATCATGTAACTTCATATATGAAAAATGTCTTGGAAGTGCTGTTGTTGTTTTGCTTCTTCCCATCATCCTGTGAATATGAGCAATGCCCAATATGATGCTTTGCTGGCCTTTAGAAATACATCATCATCATCATATTTATATGCCACCCAACTCCCAGTGACTCTGGGCAGTTTACAAATTGTTAAGAACTTTTAAAAACAAGGAACAATACAAAAACAACACAAAAACAACACAAAACAAAGCAAGCAGAGATGGCAGAGGAAACAAACCTGGATGGGAACAAGAAAAAGAAAGAAAGGGGCATCAATCATCCTCACCTAAGGCCTGGGTGAAGTGCCAAATCTTCAGGGCTCTTCGAAACACCAGTAGGGTGGGGCCATTCAAATCTTGGGGGGAACCTCATTCCAGAGGGTAGGAGCTGCTACAGGGAAGGTATGCTTCCTGGGTCCCCATAAATGGCCCTGTTTGATCGATGGAACCTGGAGTGTGCCAACCCTGCCAGGTCAAACCAGCCAGGCAGATACTATGGGAAACAGGTGGTCCCCCAAGTAACCAGGCCCTATGCCATGTAGGGCTTTATAGGCAGCAACCAGCATCTTGAATTGCACCCAGAAGCCAGCTGGCAACCAGTGCAGCTTGGGAAGCAGAGGTGTAACATGGGCATACTGAGGCATGCCCATCTAGATTCCTTTTATGCAGTTTGGGGTTTTAATGATTTCACTTTCCTCCCTGAAGTCCTTATCCCAGGGTTTCTCAACCAGGGTTCCGTGGCACCCTAGGTTTCCGCGAGAGGTCACTAGGGGTTTCCTAAGAAGTCATGATTTGTTTAAAAAATTATTTGGCAACTTCACATTACTAAGGTAAGTTTCATTCTTTATTTTTAGTTTAAGAACTCTTTTAGGGCATATAGACAGGCCTACTCATGAAACGGATATAATAATTTGGTAACTTGTGGCCTATCTTTGAGCCTGAATGTGCAGGGGTTCCCTGAGGCCTGAAAAATATTTCAAGGGTTCCTCCAAGGTCAAAAACTTGAGAAAGGCTGCCTTAAATTGGTTCTTTGCAAATGGTCCTTTCTCCAGTCAGCGAGAGCCACACTTACGCCTTTTGACCACACAGGGGTGGTAGGGAACCAAGAAACAGCCACTTTCCTAGATATGGCTGGGCCTCCTCAGGTGAGCCCATGCAGTTTTAATAAAGCATGGGAAAAGCTGGTTTTGTACTTACTAGGAAGCCAGTCCATTATATGACCAGTTAGGATCTTACAATCTACAAAACAAAACAGGGACATAACATCTATTCCACTTTCACCAACTGGAGCTCTTTAGAAAAGCTGAGATGACCACTCCCAGCATGTTCAGCTAAGCTGCGCCTATTTTTAATAAATATATCCGTATGAACTTGGGATGGGATCTTTAGCATTAACACTGAGCTTTGCAAACTAATTGCATAGGTTGAGGGTGAGTGATCTTTTGGTGGCTAAGAGGCACATGCAACATTTTTACATAGGTAGTCCACTGCCCAGACCAAGTTGCAACCCACATGTGGGCAAGGATGGGATTTCTAATCCATGTACATCTGTATCTGGCTTTATCTACTTTTAGGGATTGGATTTTTCAAAACTGTGTTAAAACCTAATTCAAAGTCCAGAGATTTTGTGCATTTCCTGCCTTAAAATAAAAGGACGACTTTTCAAAAATGGCTTTTAGTGGTACAGTCGAGCAAGATTCCAAGATCCACCAAAAAGGGGCTTGTAGGGAGCCACAGTTGCTCACCTCTGGTTGCCAAGCATCCTTGACTATTAGCCAGCCTAACACTTGGGGCTTAGAGGAGTTAGAATCCAATGGTGTCTGGAGAAGTATAAGTTTCTGCCAGCCCTTTGAAGTAGACCAAATTAGGAAACCAAAGTCATGCAGGCCAATAGTAATTTGATTATAAAGATATAGTAATAGAGCCTTGCAAGTCTGAAAGCACTTCACCTCTCCCTCCCTTTATGTTCTTGAGAACCAGGGAAGGTCTTGTCTGAGACGCTTACTCAGGTTACAGTTTTGTCCCGGACTCAGGTTTCTTTTATCAGGCCATTGACTTTGTTGTGGCTTTTGCTCCTGTCCTCAGGGTCATTCCCTCTTCCCACTACAGTTTCCTATCACTAGGGGCCATTGGACCAAACATAGAATAGCCACATGTTCTGCTTGCTTTCTGTTGATTTTAGTCTATTTATTCTTAAAATTATTTCATGTACTGCTCTTCATCCTCCCAGGATATTAGGGCAGAGTCTGACATTTTTTTTAAAATCTCAACTTAACAGCTGATAATTGTCAGCAGCTAAAGTCCTTAACTATGAATCCACGCTTACAACGAATTGAATTATTCAGAGGTTGAGCAACCTATGGTGTTGTGAGGAAAGCTGCCCCCACCCCCACCCCCACCCCCACCCCCGGTAATCCAAGTTGCTCCAAATAGTTGTACTGTAGTTGGAAATCAAAAGCCACTGACAATAAGTCAGAAGAGGGGCGCCAGAGAATTGGTTAAGTCTAGCGGTTACCCAGACAATCAACAGATGCATCTGACCCCATTTTCCCCAAAGAGACAAGCCACTTTCCTGTTGCACCAAAAGTGCACAAGGAACAGACCAGGATGTTGCTGGCTTAGATTGCTTATATCAGTGTTTCTCAACCTCAGTCACTTTAAGATGTGTGGACTTCAACTCCCAGAATTCCCCAGCCAGCACATCTTAAAATGGCCAAGGTTGAGAAACACTGGCTTCTACAGATACTAGATTGCTTCATTTGAAAGCAGGAGAGTTGCTGCAATTCTAGTGATGTAACCTTAAGCTTCCTTTTTAAAAATATTACTCATCTTGGCTCTGAGACACTTGCTCTGTGGGTGAACTATTTCCATCCCAGATTGCTAGGAAGGAAGCCTGATAGTTACTAAGAAATCACTTTTTATTTTGTTGGTTATTCCTATTTGTTCTGCCATCGATAAATCAACATTATACTTTTTTTACCCTTTTATACGAGAGGGAATATAAATACGTGCAATAAACTGTGCCCAAGTCAAGAATGTGCCTGCACATATTCATAGGTCTTCTGTAACGTTCATGGAATGCCTGAGTCCTTTCCGAATGCTGGTGAGGAGCTGTTTGAAACAGGTGTTCAATCGGGAAAATCAGCAAGAGTGATCTGATCAGCTAGGTTAATTCAAGCAGCAGGGCTTGGGAGGGACACAGCTCAGTGGAAAAGCACAAGCTTTGCATGTAAAAAGTTTTAGGTCCAATCTCTGGTTATGCTCAACAAGGAAGGGATGCTGTCTAAAATGCAGCCCACATTATGGCTGTCTTTACACAATCCTAACTCCAGCTAGTGAATTTATTCATCTTTAGAGTTTGCACTGAGCCTTAAACCTACCAGATGAGTTTAGTTTATTTAGCACCCTAAACTACTTAAAACAGCCAAAGCTTAGAATATTGGGTAAACGCAGATGTATTTGTACCTGTGAACTCTACCATGTGGACCAGTCTTATCCTGTCCAGCATCCCCCAGATATATAGACCCTAAATCTTCAGATGTCAATGCATTGTGCCTGTTACCTTGTAGGTACCCCTAACACATTAGCAGTGTTATTGTAATGATCCCTAATTCAGTTTTCACCAGCCAGGTGGTTGCAGCTGTGGACGATTACCACCCTCATCATTCCCCCCACCCCACCCAGCAGGGACACCTACAGGGACTCTAGTAGATAAACCTGGTTGAGGAAAAGGCAGCTTTGTATGTTACAATTACTTTTAAGGATTTTTTTTTAAAGCTCAGGGATTTGTTGTTGGTTCCCATTAATGCTTTCTGAGAGTCACTGCTTAGAGAGACATCAGTTTCATGCAATTACGATCAGCAAAATGCTTTATTATTTTTCTTCCACAAGGGTTTTCTGGTCTAGCTACTCTGGGGCAGAACATCAAAATACTGAATACCAGAGTTGGGAACTGCATTGACACACAGAATTGGACTCAAATTCTTGTAGCCGTAAACAACGCAACTATGCCCAGATAGATGGGGAAGTTTGGCATTGACTGGATGAAGGGAATTTGCTTAAATAACGGGGCCAGGCATTTTCAATGCTTATTTCCCATTCCATCAGAGGTATTCCAGAAATCAATGGGGCCTTGTTCAAACTTGGGTTTTGTTTCTGGAGCCAAGTCCAATAGGGCAATCACACAATTATTAATAAAGCAACTAGATAAGATGTTCCGTGTGACACACAGTAGCAAACCTCCCATCATATTGGTACCCCCCAAGCAATATAAAGCCAAGGAGCTTGCAGTGGGAGAAATATGCAATGTTATATTAGACTAGGTAGACAAGCTATGGCTGTTTATAGAAGCTCTCTTACATATCTGCCCTAAGCAATATGGGCAATACTTAGGGATGGTGGAAGCTGTCATCCTTGGAAGGTGAACAGGTTGCCACTTCTGCCTTCAAAGACTGGAGATTTTTTTTCCGAGTTGATTTGGCAACTTTTCCTTTTTACTGCAGAAATTAAATCAGAGTTACCTAAAGTGGCCTAAATAAGAGAAAGTCATGTTGTTGTTGTTAGTTGCCATCGAGTCGTTTACGACTCATGGCGACCCCATGTATAACAGAACGAAATGCTGTTCAGTCTTGCGCCATATGCCTGGCTATTCCAATGTTTGCATCCATTGTTGCTGTGACTGTATCAATCCATCACATTGAAGGTCTTCCTCTTTTTCACTGGCCCTCGACTTTACCAAACATGATGTCCTTTTCAAGCGATCGGTCTTTCCTGATCATGTGCCCAAAGTATGAGAATCTAAGCCTAGTTATCTTTGCCACTAGGGAACATTCTGGTTGTATTTCTTCTAAAACTGATTTGTTTGTTCTGCTGGCAGTCCATGGTATTTTCAATAAACTTCACCAACACCACAATTCAAATGCATCAATTCTTCTTCTATCTTCCTTTTTTAATGTCCAACTTTCACAGGCATATGTGGCAATTGAGAAGACCATGGTGTGAGTCAGACGCACCTTTTAAACTGAGGTCTTTACTTTTGAAAACTTTAGATAGGTCTTTGATGGCAGATTTTCCCAGCGCGATATGTCGTTTGGTTTCTTGATTACTACTTCCCTTGGCATTGATCAAAAGTCATACAACCATTCAAATCAAAAGAAAAAGAATACAGGCAGAGAGAGAGAGAGAGAGAGAACTAAAATTCCCAAAGAATCTTATGGGTTGCCCTAGCACTGTCAAGTAGTCAACAATAAGTGAGCAGGGGAATGTCTTAGATTTCTCTCTCTCCCACCTTCAAATGGAGATCTGTGATAAGCCCCCCCTGCCTCCTAAAAATTAAATGAAAGGATATTGTCCAAAGCACAAAGAGAGGCATCAATAGTCTTTAGTACTGAACTGAAAATCTGGGCAAGTGCTTTGTCTGAACATCTGTGGATACTTGAAGAGGACACAAAGGACTGAGTACCCCCCTATCCATGCATCTCTTCTAACATCCTAGGAAATTTCTTTCAGTGTTGTCATTGTCAAAAGTTTGAATGGTGTGAGCTGGGCAGGAGGACCATCACTGCATATATCCTATCTCAAGCCCATTTGAGGGCATCAGTACATCTCCCTTGGCTTGTTCAGATCAGGAAGAAAGGACCTCTGCCTCCTGAGCTCTTAGCAGTTATCTCAAGATTGCATCTGTGTCACCACATTGTGGAAGACCAACAGGGCAAGCTTCACAGATTTTCCAGGGAATGCTTCATCCCCAATGCCTTTATTGCACCCAATGTTTAGGGAGCGTCCAACCTGCATTCTCCTTAGTCAAGGAGATTTTGTCGAGAAACAACTAGCCTGGTGGGATTTTTGCTGCTGGGAAAGGAAGTGGAGCTGGGGGGCAGGGGGTGGGGTGGGAGAGAAGAAAAATGCTTTTCAAAAGGAACTTTTGCAACCCGTTTTCAAGGGGGCAGGAGGAGGCAGCCAGCCTGTTCACTTGGGTGGCACAGCCCTCTGCAGCTGGGACACTACCCAGACTTATAATTATCTCTAATTCCTCCCCTGCTGCTGCCACTACGTTAACGATGCCCGCAGCTGCACGCTGAAGGGGCAATTAATTGCCTAGTCCACGTAACCGTGGTTACGGGAGGGGTGCAGCCGGTGGGTAAAAATGGAAGGCAATTGATCTAAAACAGGGCCGGAGGATGCCTGGTTGCAGAATGGTTTTGAACTAGCAAATGAAGCTTGTGGTTGTTGTTGTTGTTGTTGTTATTATTTGCAGGTGGCTACCATATGTGAGGAGATGGGCGGGGATAAATTTAATAAATAGAATAAAATTATTTTCATAAAATAAAAATAAATATAGCATGTCCTCTTACTATAAGACAACAGGGAGATGGTGCATTTGATACACACACATACATACATACAGGTGCAGGAATTACATGGCTTTTTAACCAGGCTCCTGAAGTTCAGTGATCATAACGAGATGTTCAAAAGTGGCTTAAAAAACAACAACTTTGGCCTACCGAATTATGACCCCCTATCCATTCTAGTTTATAAACTCTGATCTATGATTGCGCATGTTCCCTAAGCCTAGCTTGCAGGGGTTAATTCAGTACAGCCTGGTTAAGCAAACCACTGTTTAGCAGATTCTGTGACCCAGGGCATTATTTCCCTGTTGTTTTAACTTTCCTTTGCACAAGGGCCTCTTAGCTTTTTGCCACATTATTTCTTCCCTCAACCGTTTAATCCAACACAGTTCTTTTCTTTATCTATCAGGGAGTGAATCTGGAAAAAAGCCATGGAATTAGATTAGCAATAGTACATGGGAAAAACGCCTGTGTTGGTTTATGCCCATTTTACAGATATCAATTCAAGACCCAGTGAAACTACCATGTTATCTTATAGTGTAAAACAGTAGCCTTAGGGGGAGTTTCAGAAGGAAGAGATCTGTGCAGTCTGTTCCCTGGCTTGGAAATGCACAAGGCTGTTAATAAAGTTAAAAAGCAACCAACCTCTCTTTCTGAAATATTGATCTAAGGTAATTATTTGTTTCATCCAGTAGATGGTGACAAAGAGCTACACATTCAGATGCAAGGATCCAAAGGGGCCAAACTAGATTAACACTTTGCAGTTAATTGAGCTTGGGAAATTGGATCCTCCAATTCCAGTTCATTCTACTAATTAATACAAACAGAGGGTATACCAGGAGTTCCCAGGAGTTCCCTTTGTGTAGAACCTGGTCAAGAAGAGTAAAATTCCTATATGGTTTATTCGGAGAGTGTTTAAAACCCAGCAAACCAATCACAGTCCATCAGGGCTTCCATCCATGAGCACAAGAACTCTGGGGCAAAAATCCAGAGTCTCATTCAGTCAAACAAATAGGAGACCCTACAGGCTATGTTTTACCCAACAGACTAAATTATAAATCTGCTTAACAAGGTACAATGGCTGAGTTTATACAGAATGCTCAGCCAAAGCAATTAAACCATCTTGTGGCTTAATGTGATGGCCTGATTCACACAACTAAAAAACCTTAATTGTTTATAACTGAAATTAAGACCATTAAATTCGGAGACTTCAGATTTCCTTTATGCACCACTGGGCATAACAGCCTTCCCCAGCCTGAATGCTTTCCAGTTATGGGAATTTCAGTTCCCAGAATTCCTTGGCTAGCATGGCCACTAGGGAGAATTCTAGAAGTTGAGGGTCTTTACATCTGGAGAGAATCCAGATTCAGGAAGCCTACATCACAGCATGTGTACTGCATGGAATTTCTCAGGGCAATCAAGTGTATCAGGATGAGCGTATATACATGCTAATCTGTAGAGGCACAAGAGTGTATTCAAGACCTGTGTCAACATGTGCGGGTTTCACCTGGAACAAATATTTGAAATCTGAGGCTGTCTAGATGAACGACCCTGCAAGAGGAGAAGGAAGAGGCAAGGAAGGTTCCCAGGCTCAAGTCATCCTTCTGTGCCAGAGATCTTTTTGGATGCACTCATCCAGGGACAGCAAAAATTTCCTTCCTGGATTATTCATACTCAGTTGTGCAAGCCAAACTAGAGAGGTGCCATCATCCCAGCCTTGGGAGGAAGAAGAGGAAGAGGAGAATTCAGCCAAATCAAGAGCTGTAGTGAAGAGGTGGACAACCTGAGGCTCTAGGGCTGCACGAGGCCCTGAAAACCTTATAGCATCCCTTGGGAGAAAAGGGGGAAATAAGGAAAAAGGAGAAATTGAAGCCCTACCATTTTTGCAGTGCAGACCCACCCTCTTTGCATCATCCCATCCACCACAGCACTCCCTTCCTCTAAAACAAGTTATGTGCAATCTGCAGCCACCCAAATGTTGTCCATCCCTGCTCTAGTATTATGATATGAAGAACGGACAACAGTTCCTGGCTCTAAACTTTAAATGGGTAATGCGGACCTCTCTGAATGAAGGCCTGCTAAGCTGCTGAACTCTCAGGCCCATGGCAACCAAAGTGAGACTCACTGGCTCTCAGGGAACCAGGGCGTCTTGTACTTGGGAGGATCCAAATGGCAAAGACAGCCCCAGGCAGGAGATCACAACATAGAGAAGCACCATGTCCAGGCCAGATGCTGGCCCTGTAACCATTTGGGGTTTGCCACCAGAAAGGATGATGGGTAGAAGAAATGGATTGGAGGCAGAAGTTCCAAAGACCCCAATTTATTTTCACTGGAGCAAATTACTCAGGTTTAGCCTCTGCGATGCAACAACACACTTAGCAGCCTTTGAGGCTCCTTTGGGGGAGCAAAAGCTCTTCCAGTTAGAATTGCTGGTGGCAGAACTAGGCAGCTATCTCAGATTTCATCTATTTGTTCATCAAGCCACAATTGTCCGCCAAGCCTAGCAAGAGTTCTCCAGGGTCTCAGCCAGAAATCTGTTCCGCTGCCTAATATTTGATTCTGTAATCATCATTTTCAGCCTTAAGAATTCCAAAAACTGAACCTACAACCCTGAGCGTGCAAGGCAGATGCTACACTGCTGAGCTAATACTTGTGCATGGCTTTGCCATGCTGTCCTATGTGAAAAAGGAATAAGCACAGCCTCCAGATACAACTCAGTCAGTCAGTCATTTTGATTTAGGCAAATACCTGAAAAGAAGCTGGTCTTTATCTTTCCGACCGTAGGAATGCCAAACATAGAAAACAAAGAGGGAAGGTGAGATAGAATAGTTTTATCCAAACCATTTCATGATCCTCCCCAGTTCATCCAACGAATATTCTTCCTACAGACCAGAGTCTCTCTCTCAGGGACAAGGATGGGCATTTGCTTGAGAAGGAATGATGCTGGACAGAGAAGGAGATGAAAACATTCCAGTCTGGAGCAGTGGGGGTTGAAAACAGCCAGCAAAGGGCCTTGAAATAAATAATGAATAAAATAATAAATCTGCAGCAAGAATGAGTTTGGGGAAACGTCAATGGATCGAAGTGTAACGGACAATATCCCCATACTGGCAAATTAACGCATTAAGGGCTCGTAGTTATAAGGATTATCTGTTCTGCCCTAGGATAGTAAAGGTAAAGGTTTCCCTTGACGTAAAGTCCAGTCGTGTCCGACTCTAGGGGGCGGTGCTCATCTCCGTTTCAAAGCCTTGGAGCCGGCGTTGTCCATAGGACACTTCCGGGTCATGTGGCCAGCATGACTCACGGAACGCCGTTACCTTCCCGCCGAAGCGGTACCAATTAATCTACTCACATTTGCATGTTTTCGAACTGCTTGGTGTGCAGGAGCTGGGACGAGCAACGGGAGCTCACCCCGCCGCGCAGTTTCAAACCGCCGACCTTCCGATCGACAGCTCAGCGGTTTAACCCGCAGCGCCACCGCGTCCCCCTAGGATAGACATCTCTAAATATTAGGGATTGGGGAACCGCAGAACTGATCCTCCTCTCCGGGGAGGGGAGTCCTGCAACATCTGGTCACTTTTAGGAACTGGCGTGGTTTGGTTTCAGCTAGCAAGCTTTCTCTGATGGGCTTCATCAGAATGTATAACTTGCTTGTGGCTCCTGGCTGCCTTTAGAAAAATAAATGGCTGCAAGGGGTATGGCCAATTATGTCATCAGAGTAGGTGGGACCAAAATTTTCATCCCAAACTTTGGTATGAGTTCAATTTGGAAGGAGTAAGATACCTATTCCTTCTTTTTTAAAATTATGTGAAGGGGAAGGAGTTTCCTACTTTAAAATGGTGTCATAAGGCCTTGGTTTTCTACTTTGAAGCCCATCCCAACCCACTAAGCAAAAAAAAGACCAAAGATCATCTCCACCCACTCTACGTGAAAGTTGCATACTTTAGAATTCCCCCAGTCCTGATTCCAAATGTTGAATTTAAGTGTGCCAATTTCATACTAGAATGACCTTTCAGTTTTACAAAAGGAAGTCTCATGGCCTTAAAGTCACTCTTCAGGTATAGCCCACATGAAGTTCTCAGTTTATGTACATTAGCTTGGTTCCTGTAATAGCTCATTTTCTGTGCCTGCACAACAGACTGATGAAATAGTTAGGCCACATAATGAGAAGACAGGACACCCTGGAGAAGATGATGATGCTAGGGAGAGTGGAAGGCAAAAGGAAGCGGGGCTGACCAAGGGCAAGGTGGATGGATGATATTCTAGAGGTGACAGACTCGTCCCTGGGGGAGCTGGGGGTGTTGACGACCAACAGGAAGCTCTGGCGTGGGCTGATCTGTGAAGTCATGAAGAGTTGGAAGCGACTGGATGAATAAACAACAACAACAACAGACTGAACTGTAAACTAACTCAATGGGGTGGGTTCATACAATGTGCTAAGCTACTAAAACATAGCCAAGACTAAGTCACCAAGCACTGCATGCACAGTGAATCTGTTTACCTAAATGTCTTTGCAATGAAAAAGCATTAGAGATTGGCACTGCCGATATGGCTTATACAGCTGATTGCAGCTGAGCCTGGGAGTAATGCCATATAGGTTCAAATCTACCATGAAATTCACTAGCTATTCTTGAGCTGGTCATGCTGTAGCATAATCTGTGTCACAGAGCTGTGGAGATAGAGGAGGAAAGAAGGCCAAGTATGCTATTCAGTGTACTGAAGATAAGTAGAAGTCAAGTCCCCTTCAAACTGAGCTTCACCGCAGTGAAGGGTTTTTCAGCAACCGTATGAAAGTGGCTTGCTGTTGCCTTCTTCTCCAATGTTTTTTCAACCTCTTCAGTCCAGCCAACTGTCCTGGCATTTTCTGGGGTTTCCCCCTCCAGGGACAAATGGGGCCCAATCCACTTAGTTTCTGAGTCCAAACAGGTTAGCCAAGTGCTACCACCTGCTGAAATGAATGAATAGATGCATAAACCAAAATAGCCATTATTGTCCCCTCTGCCTATTAATAACCGAGCCCATTGAAGGCTTAAAAGGAGTTTTCTTGGGCTGTCCTTTAAAACCAGTGTCATAAGCATTACTGACCAGCATTTCATTATTCATTTATTTAAAGAACTTATCTGGGCACTACTCACACAGTGATCCTAGGCAGCTCACAACCACCAATAAAAACAAGAATAAAGGCAGAACAACCCTTCCCACCAGGCAGCAGACTAACGAAACTATTAACCTCTTGACTCAACTCCCATTCTAGCCCAGTGCTTGGGGGAAGAGCCAGGTCTTCATATCCTTCCAGAAGGCTAAAAGGAGAGGGGGGCTTGAATCTCAGGAGAGAGGCTATTGCAAAGGGCTGGGGTGGCTACAGAGAAGGTGCAACTTTGAGTCCAATCAGATGACAGCATTTAAGAGAACAGACCTGGAGCCTATCTGACCTAGTGGGGCGGGCAGATACCCTCAGGGAGAGGCAGTTCTGCATATAACCTGGCCCTATGCCATGTAGGTCTTTAAAGGCAATACCCAGCACCTTGAATTGCACCCAGAAAGCAACTGGGAGCCAGTGCAGCTCGCACAACAGTGCTGTAACTCGATGAACCACAGAGCACTCAGAACTGCACACGCTGCTGCGTTCTGGACCAGTTGCAGCTTCCGGATGGTCTTGAAGGGCAGCCCCATGCAGAGCACATTGCAGTAATTCAATCAGGAAGCAACTAAGGCATGAGTGACTATGAGCAAGGCCTCCCAGTCCAGGAATGGGTGCAATTGGTGCACAAGATGGATCTTTTTATTATGCACTCATCCATGTAATGATTTATAGCCTCATTTTCTGAACCCAAAATGGACCAAAATATCAAATAAGAATTGAATGCCCAGCCTGGGGCCTTCACAGAATTCCCAGTCAGCCTGGGACAGCCATTATCTTTGGACAATTTCTCCATAGAACAGAGATCCATTTTACCATGTTTGGGCTACCAAATGGCACAAATATATTCCATCCAAAGAAGATGGAATATGTTCAACAATTATGAGCTGGAAAGAAAACTACATTTATAGGAGTCACATCTACAAATGGTTTGCAGTCTTTTATTCACAACAACCATGCCTGGATTTAGCAAATTGCTCATCCAGGCTTTGACTAAACTTTTGCATTTTTAGAACGCTTTCTCCAATCTGGTACCCTGCAGATGTGTTCACTACAATTCCCAACAGTTCCAGCCAACATCTGGCTATTGGTCATGCTAGTTGTGGATGTCCATAGTGTAAGTCAACATATGGGGGTGGGGAGGAGTTGAACCAGATTTGGGAAAGCTTCCCAGGGAAAAATCAGCCCTAAAGGCATGTGTGGATTGTGTTGGGTGGTTTTTTAATATCATGTCTATTTCTTAATTATAGCCAACATCTGGCAGCTGAAAAGAAAACCTCTGGAAGAACAGAAGATATGTGAGATCCCTGCAGTTTAATGGAACTTATGTTGGGACCTCAAGACAAGACAAGGGGGACATAATTGAAGTAGAGGCAGAAAAGAATGACCAGTTAATGCCTTAGAAAGGGGGCAGAAATCACTAAGTAAATAGGTGAAGGTAAGCTCTAGTTTGCTTAACTATGGTTTGCTGAATAAACAGTTAGCTAAGCTATAACCAAACTTGATTATGACGGGGTCTGCAAAATGTAAAGTTTTGATTTTGCGATAAACAATAAACAATGCTTTGCTTAACTATGGCTTGTTTAATAAGCCACAACTAGCTGGTTTCACATGTAACCCAATGCTACAAACCACAGCTCATCTACTATACATCATAGTAAGTTGAAATAAAACCTACATCAGGGCTTAGCACAATGTGTGAATCCCATCTATATGAAGCATTTTTCATTCTCCATTCTCCACAAGTGCACCTTGGGCTCCTTGAAGCTACACTCCTAAATTTGGCCTTAACCAGACTCCAAAAAGCTCAACCTAGTGCTTTAAATTGTTCCAATTAGATACAGTGGCTGATTGCATAAAGCAGTGTTTCTCAACCTTGGGAACTTGAAGATGTGTGGACTTCAGTTCTCAGAATTCCCCAGCCAGCCATGCTCTCCATATTGTTTCAAATCTCAGGTTGGAGGAAAAAAATGTGAATTGACCCAATGATACCCAAGCTTCCTTAGTATAGAAGACTAGGAAGGTACAGGAAAACAGATTAGTGATGGCTACATGCTCTGCGTGTTCAGAGGTCTTGGGTTCAGATCCCAGTGTCACCAATTATCAACAATGGGGAAAGGCCTCTCCAAAGCATTTGTGTTACAAGAAAACTCTTCTGCATAGACTCATAGTCTGAGCTGGGATCGCCCTCAGCCTGGCTAGTAAGGGCACTTCCCTGTCACCCACTTACCTTCAAAAACTTTATTTTCAGCTGAGCTCACACCTCTGCTATGGGGAAAATGGTGACCTATGGGGAAGTACAAAGGATGGGAGGAGCATTTAGCATTTATCTCTTGCTCTCCAATTATTATCAATATCCCAGTATTCCCTGTTGTTGTTATTGTTCTTATCAGTTGAGAACTGATGAAGTCTACTAGCTGAATCTCAATTTCTAAGTGTTTCTCTTGTTTTTCTATTAGCATAATACAAGTGAGCAGTTAAATCCCAGCTGGGTTCACTAGGCTAAAATAGGATTGGCTAGGTTGTGACTCAGTGGTTCACAACATGCTGAGTTGCTAAACTTTGGTCTTTCCTTCCTTCTCTCCTGTGTTTCTGGGGGCACAATTCATCCTGTGGACCAGCCTTTCTCGACCTTTTGATCCTGGAGGAACCCTTGTAATACTTTTCAGGCCTTGGGGAACCCCTGCACATTCAGGCTCAAATCTAGGCCAGAAGTTACAAAATTGTTATATTCGTTTCACGGGTAGGCCTGTCTGTATGCATGAACAGTGTTCTGGAACTAAAAATAAAGAAATTTACCTCTTTAATGTGAAGTTACCCGAATTTGAAATAATGTTTTAAATAAATCGTGATCTCCCAGGGAACCCCTCGTGACCTCTCGTGGAACCCGAGGGTGCCATGAAACCTGGTTGAGAAACCCTGGTGTGGACCAAGACATCTGGTTGGTATGCTACGGTGTCATCCTAGCCCAAACCACTGAAACTTCCAAACTGGGATGAACCAGTCTTTTCCTGCATTCCAAAACTCTCTTCTCTTCTGCTGATTATACACACACACACACACAAATGTGCAGACAGTTGAGAACAAAAACCCTTCTCTGTCCCTAGTTAATTATTACTATGCCCAACACCCAGAGGAATACCTTACATTGCCAGAATACTCCCCCCCCCTTTTTTTTATCTTCACAACCCCAGAAAGCTTCCAATGGAAGAATTGGCCCAAAGTCACCCTGCAAGCTGTTGAACTCAGAATTTGAACTCAGATTCCAGCCACTCCAAAGCAGAGTGACCGCTCCATTCAAATGCTTTAATAGCACACCCCACCCCTTCAGGCCCCACTTTTAGCAACTGTTGGAGAAGCAAGCAAAAATTCAACAAAGGACCAGCCCACCCACCTATTTATTTACACACACACACACCATCCCCTCGCCCTTCACTGGAGATGCAGCACTGGGAAAATGCTCTTTATTGGAAGTTCATCTTATGCAGCTGTCAGAAGACACAGCATCTCTGCCAAGGGTGGAGGGGAAAAACGTAATAGCAACCCCGTTTAACATACATCCCCCCCTTCGATCTTCTTGGAAATGATTTTAAATCACTTAAGGGCTGGGCTCAGTCCCATTTCCACCCCCCTCCCTGCTTTTCCCCTTCAGCACATTTTTAAACAGCGCAGCGATTAAACAGATCCTGATGCACGTGAAAACTGGAAGCACCCAGCCCGAACGGTTTTTCCTTCCTCTCGAAAGGATTTGATGGGAAGGGAAGAGAAAGGAGGAAACGGGCGTGGGGGGGAAGCGGCGGAGGAGGGGGGCTGGAATTTTTTCAGCCCTCTCGGCCCAAATCAAGAGAAAGAAATAAACAGGGAGCGGAAAGGCCCCCAAAGAAGAGGCGCCTTTCGATCTCCCCCTCCCCTTCCCCAAATAACCCTGCAAAGAAATGATGATTCCTTTTTTTTTTTAAGGCAGGCATTTGGTAGGGATTTTGTGTTTCAAGAATAATTGATGGCCTTTGCAATGAGGCTATTAAGGGCTACAAGAGAGGGAAAGCGGGCGTGGGGGGGAGTCTCGCTCGCCCATTCTGTTTGGGCCTTGTTTGCAGACGTGTGAACGCGAGAGAGAGAGAGAGAGAGAGAGAGAGAGAAGTGCATTGAAAGTTGGAAACCGAGAGGCTGAGAGCGGCGGCAGGCAGGGCGGGGCGGGGGAAGGAGCAGAGACTGGGAGCTCAGACAGGCTGGCGCCAGCAAACACCTGCAACAGCTAAGAGGAACACAATGGCAAACACAGGTGGGGGAGTGCTGTCAAACGCGGCCTCTCCCCACTGTTAATCACGGCTGATTGCATCAGTTTCTACCGGCTGCCAAGACCCACCAGCAGCGCCGGCTAGAATTGTTCTCTGTGTCAGGATTTTTGCTAATTTAAAGCAACTTTGCATTAATTCCTCTCTCTCTCTCTTCCTTCTTCCCTTGTTGTTGTTGTGTGTCTGTGTGTGTGTTTCCCAGCACAAAAGGAGGAGGGGGAAACAGGTGGGAGCAGGCTTCAGCGTAAGAGTCTGGGTTTTGCACTGGCAAGAGAATAAAAGCTGAGGGAAGAGGGGCAGGGTTGGGGGATCTGTTCAAGCCCTCCCCTCTAGCCACTTCTAGTGGAGTGGGGCCGAAGGAATCAGATTGGTTAGAGCAGTGTTTCTCAACCTTGGCAACTTGAAGATGTGGGGACTTCAACTCTCAGAATTCCCCAGCCAGCATGGGTGGCTAGGGAATTCTGGGAGTTGAAGTCCACACATCTTCAAGTTGCCAAGGTTGAGAAACACTGGGTTAGAATATCTTCACCCACCAGCAGATACTTCCGCCCAGAGTCACGTAAAAGTGAGATGAGTGGCTACATAAATCAAACAAATAAATAATAAATGCTTGGGCAAGTGCCAATGCTCTGGCAGCCAGGTTCAACGCTGCCCAATCCCTTTGTTAAAAAGTAATAAAAGTCCAACTTAAAAGAGCATTGGGCGGCTGAGCCTAGCTGCCAATCTGAACTCCCACAATGCCCTGTTAGAGCGTCTTACCGTGGCATTGTGGGAAAGTAAAACACAGTCTCCTTAAATATGGACTGTGCCTTGCCCAAGTGAGAAACCAGATTCTTAATTCTTGCTAAGTTCATTGTGATCAACAATTCACACCACCTTTGAAATAACCTTTACTATCCTAAATGGGAAGCATTTAGGAATGTTTTAAACAACACTAATTTTAAACATGATAGTGTTGGTGCTTTTCAAATATAGGCCTGACTACTCCTGAAATGTAAGTCAGTTGTTTTGAAACTATTTGGGAAGAATTCAGAAGGTGATATTACCTTGGAATTTTATCAAGGTTTCCTTGACATTCTAGCAGACTGGAATGAATGGGCAAATCTCCTAGAAAATCCTTGTCTGCTACTGCTGATCCTTCCTGGCAATTGCTGAGTTCGCACAACACATTAACTCATGATTAGCTTCATCGTGCTTTACTGAATTAACCCCATTGCCTAGGTTTGTGCGGAACACTGAATCATAGCTCTATATACCGAGTGGATCCATGCAAGAGGGCTGAGCCAGTAACCAGCCAAACACATCTTAGCCTATCACGTTAAGTGAACCCAACCAAACTAGAATCAGAAGCAGCATTTCTACAATTAGTGGTTTGTGTTTGCTCATTCACTGAACTAGCCTGCAGGGGAGTAGCCTCCCCCCTCCCAAGTATCCAAGCCAACCATAACTGGTTTTCTTTGCAATTCAGATCTTGCAGAACCATGTAGCTCAGCACTTGTAATCGCCCCAACAGTCCTAATATTATCAGTGACCTTGGCCTGTGAGATGGATGGGGACTCTTGCCTATCAGTGATGGTCTTATCATCACTCGGAAGTGCAAGGAAGTTTTAACCATCTGGCTCATCTTCAGAACAATTCTTGCCCTGTTGAATTTTCTTGCAATCTAGAGTTGCAAAGGACTGTTAATATGGGACTCCTTGGCTGTGTTCAGGATTAACCAAGTCTAATAATAATAATGCTTCCTCCCAACATGCCAAGTGGGGTCAGTGTTAAACTTAGCAGCCATTGTGATTTTGAGCATCACAGTCAGCCCATTTGGTTGGGCCAGTGTGAGAACCCGGAAAACGAGTTAATTCAGGAACCCAGTTAAATACTGCATGTTGTGTGAACACAGCCTTAGGTTCCCACCAGTGCCTTTTGCTGCATGTGCATTGCAGAATAGGACTTTCTAGCAGGCAGAGGCAATCCTGTTCCTTGGCCTGTTCCATAAATCAGTGCAATGTTGTAAGTGAAAATAACATGAATCTTGATGCTGGAGTCTTTCAAGGCCCACAGCTCAGAGTTAAGCCCTGGGATGCTGCCTAGGAATACATTGCTGACCTCTACTTCACTCCACCAGGCCTTCAGATGGCAAATCTGTGAAGGCACCAACAAAATCTGAGTGTTCAGATGAACCACTGTCAGCCAATGTCCCCTGTCACACAGCACACTAAATCATGATGCACTTTGTGTGAGCCTTGGTATGATGTGCAGTCCCAGACACTAAGGCTAATTCAGCAAAACACAGTTAAAAACATGTTGGCTTCTATTCTTTCTGCATTTTACTCCACTCATTTGCTTCAGTTCTCTTCCTTTATTTCACTCTCTTCCACCAAGGCGCTGAAAGAAAACTTACACCAGGGAAGATGCTCACAACAACCCTGTAAAGTAGGTGTGGGGAACAAGAAGGGTTGACCTCAGCTCACCTGATCAACTTCACAGATAATCCAAGATATAAATTCCCCTTTCCTGGTCCAAGCCAACAATCAGGGGAGTCTGCAGGGTGTGATTTAAAGAGCCAAGATGCAGCCACAACAGTGCTATTGAACATGAGCTCCCATCACACTGTCCCAGCTACCATCTTAACTTTTTTGACCATACCCTGCAGATCTCTGCCTGCAATCAAGCTTGGACATCCCCAAGCCTATTGTCTTCCTCCCAATGTGCTACACTCTAATTCCCATCATATGGACCTAGCAAGCCAACCTGTTTCAAAGGCATCCAGTTGGAGAAAGTTGCTCTAACTCAGTGTTTCTCAACCTTGGCAACTTTTAGATGTCTGGACATCAACTCCCAGAATTCCCCAGCCAGCAGCCAGGGAGTTGAAGTCCAGACATCTAAAAGTTGCCAAGGTTGAGAAACACTGCTCTGACATCAGCCTGACATGGCAAGTATCTGGGCCTTTGACTGCCCAAAACTCACTCTCACTTCTTAAAGGTAAAGTCAGAACCAAGCACGTCCTCTCTGTCACTATAGAGGACAGGAATGTACAAAACTCCATGCATCATTCCCAAAAGTAAACCAAGGATCTTCCTGCTTCAACTTTTGACTGGGGTCTGGATGCCACTTCTCCACTCTATAATGCAGGAAATAGCAACACATTCAATTTCCTCTCTATTTCCTGGGGAGCTGCGTGTCTTGAATAGATGCTGGGAGCCGTGCGAAACGGCTTTGCCAATTAGAATCTGGCTCAGTTGTGCAAAAGCGTTGGAGAAGCGTGACAAGTTATTACATCCATTCCCTCCAATTGGGGGAAATGTCTGTGCTGGGGCGGGTGGGAGTGCTGGTCTCCATACAGCCACTAGAAAAGCTGGTGGCAAAACAGGAGCAGTTTTTGTACACCAAAGCTAAGTTGCTTTTTTAACCAGGGTAAGGGAGATTAAAACAATACAAACTGTTCCTGGCCCCTCTCTGTAGGTTTGAAAGTTCCTTGTGCATTTTGACATGCCAAAATCACTCCAGGGAAGAAAACAGAAGAAGAGACCAGGCCCAGGATAATGGGCTTCTAGTATCCAAAGTATCCCGATGTTATTAGAGCTAACCCAAAGAGCACAAAAACAGTCCAAGTTTTTGAGTTCTTCAGAACTCTCCATCAGACAAAATACTACGAACAGCAGTGGAGATTAAGGGAACCTTCAGTTAAACTAGCCATAGACCAGTGTTTCTCAACTTTAAGGTGCGTGGACTTCAACTCCCAGAATTCCCCAGCCAGCTTGCTGGCTGGGGAGTTCTGGGAATTGAAGTCCACGCACCTTAAAGTTGCCAAGGTTGAGAAACACTGCCATAGACTATGAGCAGCACCAGTCTCATCTAAAAACATTCCCTTGGTGTCTGGCCAATAATGCTGTGTTAAAATCTGTCTTGCAATTCTGCAGAAGTGCCCCCACCCATGAAAGAGGCTTCTGTTTTTCTACTCTATTCTCTGAATGCGTGAAAATTTTTTGCAAATTCCTCTTGGATTAAAAAAAAAACTTGCTTTATTATTACTGATAGCAGAGAATGTTACAGCTCCCGATTCCCATTACACATCTTTCTATTGCTCGGCAGTCTCTGTGGCTGCCCAAACTTTCCAATCTGAAAAAGCACCAAGGAAGTGTGTGCCACCCCCCCATTCCAATATCTTCACCTGGGATAAAACAGAAGCATGAAAGTCAGGGAGGCTATATCTGTAGAAATAATTACACAATTAAGGCAGAACTGTCTCTGTCTCTCTCTTTTCCCCTCTCTCTCTCACACACACATCCCTTGGCCATCTTATAACTAACTGAAAGAACATCAGCCACTACCCACAACAGCTTAAATCTTCCTTCTCTTCTGCAAGAAGTATCAAAAATAAATTATCTTTCATCAAATGGAATAATGGTAGGTTTTTAAAAAGCAGAATTTTGCTGCCTGGCTCATACACACAACCCTGAGACTGCATCACCACATTGTGAAGTAGTACTTCGGAGGGTTCACACTACAGATAACATCTCCAAGTCAAGAATGGGCATCTATGATCTTCCGTGGCTGCTCTGGGCTTTAAATAAGACAGACAGAATGCCCACTTTCGGGAGCATCATAAAGATCTTTCCCAGGGGCTCTCTCAGTGCTTCTGCCTGCTTCTCATTCCTAAAAATGCACACCTTTGTACTGCAAAGAGACATATTTGCCATTAATCATGAGTTTCTGTAGCCAATCAGTATGTCCACAGTAGCTGGATCAGAGCCGGCCTTGGAGCTGGGGATGGTGGAAGTGGGCTTGGCTGTTCCCAGCCATGATAGCAGGCCAGCAGGCCTCTAGAGTCCTCTTCCCACTGGCTCTAATTAATATCTCCCACATGTTACCTTCAACCAGACTTGGATATCTAGGGGGTTAGAAAAGACACCTGTAGACACGCATCACTGCCATAAGCTAAGAAGGTGTGATAATCTACATGAATCCCCATGGGTCCTTCCTGTTACATTTAAATAGGGGTTTCTTTGCAGGTCTCAAAGAAAGGTTAAAGGAAATGAGGAAGAAAGCCATGTGTAACATTTGTAACATTTTTCAGGAACTGGATTTTTTTTTAAAATCAGAACTGTGATAGTTTCCACACAGGTATTAAAGCATTTGCTTTTTCCCCATGACCCTGAGCTGAGGGATAGCACTGATCAGATTTGGATGTATCTTTATAGAAGAAAGGCCTGGAGATGTATGGTGTTCTTTCTTTCTTTCTCTTTCTTTCTTTCTTTCTTTCCTTTTTTTAATGTCAAACATTGAATTCACAGGGCTGCCAAGAGGAAGGTAATCAGAATGAGGCCATCGAGAAAATAAAGTCATCTTTTTCTCCCCTTCTCTTCCTCTCCCTCCCTCTTTTTGATCCCTATTTTTTAAAAAAAGTTATTATTGGGATATTTTAGGGGAGTGAGAAATAGTGATGGGTTACTCCTTTCAGCTCCTTAATCACATGAAGCAGTAGAAAACCACTGAAAAAAGACAGACAGAACAAGGTCTTTGCTATAGCTCAGTAAAGTAAATCCCCTACTTCAATGTAAATTATTACTAGAAATTTGGTGTCTGCATCTCACCCAAAGCCTTTGAACATCAGCACCACCACCCGTACTTCTTCAGGACATAAATGACTTCATGGAATAAGGGACTGTATAATTGACTCAATATGAATCTGAACTAGCAAGAGTATGTTCTGGCTTTCATGCTTAGTTCAGTGGGTCAAAAACATTACAAGGAAATGGAAAAGGTAATGCAGATGCTCTTGTTTGACTAAAATCCTTGTATGAGTAATCCTGTGTATTTACGATGAATAAATCTATTCCATTTGCATTGTTGCACATGTCTAGATGAGCAGCGGTGGACATTCTGAAGCAGGAATGGAAATATTGTAGGTGCTGGGCCTTTCAGAACAGACGTAAACAGAGGAGATGCACGTGATAAAGACGAGGAATGCGTTTGTTGTGGTTCTTGCAAGCAGCTATAGTGAAAGTGAAATGTTACTTTTATAGGAAGTAACAGTGTATTCCCCCCACCGCCAAGGATTTGTATCCAAACTAGTTTAACAAACTATTAACCAACCAAGTAACAAACAAGATAACACAGGACCAACACTCCAATATTCTGTAAAACCAAAGACTGTAAGCAGTCAGAATGAAGTTAAGGGAAGCATAACATTTACATCAAATATACAATAAAATAGGTTGACTCAGCCTCACCAGTTTAATCTTTTCTTTTCAGTCAAGTAATCTAAGACCATAGGAAGGTGATTTATATCAGATAAGACTCTGTATTGTCTCCTCTAGTTTTGGTCACTGTAGTCAAGCAAGATCATAGAGTTGCAGATTCTTGTCAGGGTCAGTCTCGCTTCGCAATAAGACACAGACTCACTTAATGGGTATTAAGGATTTCTGGTTTATTGGAATGATGGCTGACAGAACGAAAAACGGGAACGGGGGTGATGGTGTGGAGGTGCCCCTTTTATACCCTCTTGTAGTGCCCCGGGCTCCTCCACCCTACATTGTCCCGATCCCTCTTGATGGGACCCTTGATGGCTGCCTGGGCGTTTTCTCGGTGTCTTCCTTTGTCCCCTGGATTCGGTTGTGTCCTCCAGGGCACCAGGTGCGGCTTATCTCCGTTCTTCCGATGTCCTTCTATTCAGCCGTCTATGGGTCCATGGGTGTGAGTGCTTTTGGGTGCTTGTGTTAATCCCTGGTTTAATTATCTCCTTCCTCTATCTCTTAATGATCATGATCCACGTTGTGAGGCTCTTTGTGCCTTGCAACGAGGTCGAGGTCATGACATCTCCATTCCTATACAGGTAGTTCTTGACTTACGGCCGTTTGTTTAATGATGGTCCGAAGTTACGATGGCCTCAGAATGGGTGCTTTATGGCCTGTAAAGCACTTCCGAGCATCACAAAATGTCACACCAACCCCTGTGGTCACATGATCACATTTTGGGTGCTTGGCAACCAGCTCGCATTTACAACCAGGTGCAGCATCCTGCAGTCACATGGTTGCGTTTTGTGAGTTTTTTGCCATTTTCCTGTAAAAAAATGCCCATTGGGGAAGCTGGATTCGCTTAATGACTGCCATAAAAATGGTCATAAAATCAGGTCTGATCATGTGGTGACTTGACTTATGACTGCAATGACTCATGATGGAAATTCCGGTCCCAATTGTGGCCATAAGTAAGTCAAGGACTACCTGTAGTCCCAGGAAGAGAGGGGTTTTCCTCATCACCTGCTACTTGATCCTTTTAAATGGGAATGCCAAATATTGAACTATGAACTTCTACACATAAACTTCTGCACTCTCACTAGTGTAGGCTATAACTCCCTAAACAGCTAGGCAGCCATTCTTTGTACCTAGGAGTAAGTCTCTCTGAATTCCACTGGATTTTCTTCTGGATCATAGAAGATTACACAGTAGACAAAAACAGCAGAGTTTTCTAGCATCTTAAAGATCTAAGAACAAGTTTGTTTTAGCAGAAACATGAGGTCTCTAGATTCCAGGCATATTGATACAAGTTTGTAAATTATCGAAAAGGGTCTAGGTTGGCACTTCATGGTAAGATGGCTTGATCTTGGTTTATGGAATAAACCACAACTGGTTGGGTGTATGTACCACATCCTACACTAAAGTTCAACAAATCTTGATTTACTATGTTGGTGTTGGACTACTGCCCTCATTTATCACAGTATGATTTCCAAGAAGCTCAGTAGTCTTCTTTAATAAAATGGTTGCTTGCCTGCCCTTTGGTGGGCAAAGAAAGTAGAGATTGATTTTTTTTCCAGCTTACAAAAAAGTTTTTCATGGATTACCCTAGCAGTCCTTTCCACAGAGATACTGATATTATGCTCTTCTTATTCTCCTCACCCCCATTGCTTTTTAAACCCAACAGTCTCAGGATGCTCCAGGCTGACTTGTGACATCTATAAAGAATTGTTTCACAACAAGCACAAAACAGCTGTGCAGCTGGGTGTGTGTAGGTGGCTGAGTTCACGCTTGCTGTTCTCTGTTTGGCTTCTGGGAATAGGGCTTATTAATTATATAGGGCTCTTTTTACAACCCTTATCTTTGCTTCTCCCTTTCTAAGCTAGGTCAGTAGTTCCATGTGACATCCAGGGGTGCTGTAGCTGAGAGGCAGTGATTTGCACAAGGGGACCTGGAGAGTTAGTTGCTGAAGAGAGATCTGAGTTCTAGCTCCAAGCTAAGCCATGATCCCTGGCAATACCTCATCCAAAAGGCCATGGTTGGAATTCTGAGAAGTTCTTCTTGCAGCTACCTGGCCAGAGCACATGGAAAAGGCAAAATGCCTTTGAGGAAATGCTGGACCAAGACCAAAGAAAATGTGGGCCTGAGTCCAGCACAGATGAAGAATGGAAGACAATGTCTTGCTCACTAATACAGGAATATATTTATTCCTTTTTTGTTTGTCTGTTTAAAAGTATATAGCCACCCACTAGACATACAATTCTGGGCTCCTCAGAATTGTGCCTGCCTATTGAACCGGGCCTAAATAGACCCACTTACAAGAAGAGTGTGAGAAGACAAAAAAAAGCCATGCTGGTTCAGACTAAAGGCCTATCATGGTTAGCATCCTGTTCCCACAGTAGTGAACCAAATGCCTTTTTGGAAGTCCAAGAACCCTCTAATTTGTATTCTCCAGCAGAAGGCATTCAGAGTTTGCCTCCAAAGCTGAGAGGAATACATAGCCTTCATGATCAGTGGCCATTGAGGACCTAATCTTCAGGGCAAAGGGGTCAGTGTCCATCTAAATGTTGCTGAACTACAACTCTCAGCACCCCTTACCATTGGCCATGCTGGCTGTGGCTACTAGAGCTTGTAATTCAGCAGCATTGGAAAGATCACTGGTCCCTTGCATGATTACTGTGGCACCAGCAATGAAGATCCAAGGTTAGATGAGAGACAAGCATCCTTGAATAAGCTTCAAATTGTCTTATTCTGGGCCATCTTTCCTCAACAGCAGCCAGTTCTTAACTTGAGCACTGGGTCTTGATTTGAGGACAGTCCTGGACAATGGTTAATCAAGCAGGGCACCCTTCTTGCTAACCAGATGCAGGGCCATCAGTGTGGCAGAGGACCATCCTTTTAATTTCCCAGAATGCTCTGAAACTAACACTATGCCAGGGACATAATGGGAAACAAATATGGCCACTTCCCTCAGCCATATGTTGTTGCTGAGACCTCTGGGTGGAAAAGGAAAACGGAAGGGACAGGCATAAGCAGTGGGTCCACCTAAGGTGCAACTACCTGGCAGGTGCCCAAGGATGCCAGGTGTTGGCGGTGCTTAAAATGGACACAGGAATAGGCAGTGCCAGGTGCAGCAGCAGTCATGGTGAAGTGGCATGACTCTGCTTCCACATCTTCCCATAGGATATTTGGCTCTATTAGGCAGGAAGGTTGAGGATGCAGCAGAGGGATGGGTAATAATACACAGCTTGCCAGCTACATAACCATATATTGGTGGCAATAATCTTTCAGTCCTGCTAATGACAACAACAGCAACAACCTGTCTAGACTCTAAAATAATTGGGTAACATTTATTGATTTGATTTATACCCTACCCTTCTACTCTGAGTGGCTAACAACAACCCTCCACCCGAATTCTAGAATCTAAAGCTAAAACCTAGAATCTAAAACATTTAAAGCATATTTTAAAATTTAACACTAACATTCATTAGCAATTAAAAGCCTGGCATAAGAGATGGACCTGTATGTAGCTGTCAGGGAGGCCTCCCAAACAAATTCAATCCAAGATGGACCTCCAGCAATGGGGGCACCTTCCCAAAGACATCCCCTGCAGATTGGAAAGGCTGGGCAAGTTTGTAATGAGAGGCCCGGTGGATTAGGGCATTCAAGGTCAGTATCAACAACCTCATCTAAGTTTGCAGGTATTTAAAGAGCACCACTGTGGTGTAGTGGTGTAGGTGGTGGACCAGGAATGAAGAGACCCAAGTTCTAGTCCTCCCTCATCCAGAGAAGCTCCCTGGGTGACTCTGGGCCAGTCACACACACTCTCGGCCCAAGAGCCAGGGTGATATAGTGGTGAAGGTATTGGTCTGTGAGTGCAGAGACCTAGTTTCTGTCCCCACTCAGCCACAGAAGCTCCCTGGAAAACTCTGGGCTATCTCCTCTCTCTCAGCCCAAGAACCACAGTGGTGTGGTGGTTCAGGTGCTGAACTAGGACCAGGGAAACCCAGATTCAAAGCCCACCTTCAGTCACAAGGTCCCTGGTCTCTCATGCCAACCAACTCCCAGGATTGTTGTTGGGGGGAAAATGGAAGGAGGAGGCCCTTTGTATGCTACTGTTGAGCTCCTAAATGAAAGGCTGGATATAAATATCCCAAATAAATAAAATGGGCAACCAGGGCCAATTCCCTTCTCCAAGAACTTCTTTCATCAGGTTGGAGGCAGAGATCAGTCATGGAAGGAGCCTCCCTCATGAAAGGCTTTCTGGAAGAACATTGATCTTGTACCACTACAGGTAGTCCTTGCTTAACAACCACAACTGAGACCAGCATTTCAGTTGCTAAGCAAAGCGGTCATTAAGCGAATCTGACCCAATTTCACAACCTTTTTTGAGGCAGTCATTAAACAAATCACCATGGGCATTAAGCAAACCACGTAGCTGTTAAGTGAATCATGTGATTTCCCCATTGATTTTGCTTGCCAGAAGCCAGCTGGGAAAGTCAAAAATGGCAATCGTGTGACCGCAGGATGCTGTGATGGTCATAAATGCAAACCAGTTGTCAAGCACCCAAATCATGATCACGTGACCGTGGGGATGCTGCAACGGTCCTAAGTGTGAGAACCAATTGTAAATCAGTTTTTTCAGCACTGTCTTAAGGCTGAACAGTCACTAAACAAATGGTTAAGTGAGGACTACCTGTATTATCAGTTAGGTATCAGGCCAAAGTCTATCAATCACACTCAGATTTTAAAGATGCACAGCTTTCCTCTGCAGTTTTGCTTCCTGCTTGGTTCTGAGGACAGGGTCTCTTCCAGCTGTGCTTGTCTGTAATTATGGCGATGCCCTGTGAGCTGCCTCAAAGACACAAGATCACGGTCACCAACTTTGTTGCTGTATCTTCCACCTTCACCACCACAAGTCTGTAGAGAAAAGGGACCTCTTCTGGTGTCACCCTTGCTGCCTGTTGCACTGGTACCCCATGCACCCAAGCACCTTGCTTCCTCTCAGCATACATTTGATGAAAGTGGCAAGCTGGCTAGGGGATGAGGTCCAGTACCAAAGTCATCTGTGCTGTATCCTGATGCTGAACTGCCTCTGTCTTTGCAAGTTGTTTGATGAATCTCTGGTACTGGAGAAAAGTGACTCAAAGGAAACCAGTGTCCGGTGTAAGAATGAACACACTTTTTAGTTATATTGAGACCACGTTGCTTCCAAGATAATGTTAGGGGCCAGATAGCAGACAGGAGTGATATATATAGTAGGATGAGGGCAAACCAAAAAAGGGTGGAGGGTTTTTTTTTCTGACCCCCCCTCATTCCTCTAAACCAGTGTTTCTCAACCTTGGACACTTTGAGATGCGTGGACTTCAACTCCCAGAATTCCCCAGCCAGCAAAGCTGGCTGGGGAATTCTAGGAGTTGAAGTCCACACATCTTAAAGTGGCTAAGGTTGAGAAACACGGCTCTAAATAGCAGGTTGCAGAGATGGGACAGATAACTTTTCAACCAGTGGTCTGAACTGATCTCTTGCAGAGATTTCTGAAATTAAACCAAGAGCTATCCAGAGCTTCCTAACTACAGACTACTTATTCTTGGATTGAAGAGCAGGATGAACAAAAGTTTTATTTAGTCAAATGTGTAGGTCTGACGCTGTTATTTCTCTAGAGGGATACAGGAGGGGCCTAACAACACTCTTGATAGAACAAATACTCTACAAAATAACAACAAAAATTAAGGAAAGGGAACAAAAAATATTTATGGGTCTCCAAAATAAGTGAGGACAGGGCACTCATTTTCCTTTGCAGGCTAAAGGGCACAGGGTAAGAAATTAGGGTGTAAATTCTTTGTCCTTCAATACTCCAATTTTTGCAAAAAATAAGAACAAGCTGCCTTAATTTGCCACTGGGAGCTTGGCGAGGAGGTGGAGTATGGAGAAATTGGATTAAATCTGTAAAAAACCACTTGGACCACTCATTGCAACTCATCCATTATGCAGTGCAAAATAAAGTACAGTTAAAAAGCATTTGCTGTTTCCAAGCTGCCTCAAAGGCACAAGATCATAGTAACCAGCTCTGTGGCTGTAACTTCCACCTTCACCACCACATGTGTGAGGAGAGGATGGGCCTCTTCTCTGCGTCATCCTTGCTGTCTGATGCACTTGCATCCCACACACCCAAGCACCTTGCTTCCTCTCAGCACACATTTTTGTCCACCCACACTTTGGGAGAGGGCTGTCCTGTAAAGCTGGTGGGGCAGAGAGATACTTACCCACCCCCATCCTGCTTCTTTCCACACACAGACTGGATTCACCCAGCATGCTTCCCGTAATGAGTCAACTCTTTTTCTGGATTTGTATAATAGGTTCAACAATAAACTGATCAAATGGAGTGCACAGAGTGCTTTGCCAAAGAAGACCTTACCAAGATTAACATGAATTGAACCATACCAAGGCAGCTACATAACTGATTTGGTTAGGAATGCTGTGTGAACACAGCCAGCAATAAGATATCAGTCTTCCCCAAATGGGGTCTCCTTCAGATATATGGAATCCAACTCCTTGAATTCTCACCAACGGCCGTACTAGCTGGGAAATCCTGGGAGTACAAAACTTCTGGAGGTGGCAGGTTGGGGAAGGGATCTATTCCAGAGGTGAAGGTGATTTAGAAGTCACTGTGGGTGGATTTAGTCTCCTAGATAATGGCAGGTTAGTTGGTGGGAGGAGGACCAGCCATTCTGGTTCTGACAGGAGACCAGTCAAAACTTCGAGGTTCTAGTTCCAACCAGGCATTTGTGTCACTGACTCATGTTCACTTAAGCCTGGAAACCAAAGCAACACAGAAACCGTCAAGGTGACATCTTCAGCCAAACCACATTCCTTCAGAGCAGGAGGCAGCTTTTGAAGTCGACCAGTGATTCACCCAGCAGGGTCACCCTGCTTGACTTGTCTTCTTCCTCTGGACCCAGGAAGAGAAAAGAGAAGAGGAGCAGAGGTTGCCCTTCCTTCTCCTTAGCCCCAGGGTCTTGAGCCACCTTTCCTGTGTGAAAGGCTACATCTCAACTGGTGGGTGGGTATGGAGCAAGTGCTGGGCTGGGCAAGGCAAGAAGAGTCAAAGGTAGGTGGGGTTGCCCATTCTCTCTCATTCAGGAGTCCCTTTCTCTCTGCCCCTCTATGGTTGAATGGAAAGAAGAATAACACTCTTGCCAAAGGTCAGAAGAGATTGCCTGCAAAGGACTTCAGAAACTAAACTATGGGTCACACATGTCTGCAGGGCTGCAGACTACTCATCTCTGCTTTAGGCATCATTGCTTGCCCCTAGAATTCAGTTGAACAGAGGTACACAAAGAGGAGCAGGAGGTTCCAGACGTCCGTAGTGGGGCTCCTGCTGGAACATGTAAGTCTTGCCTTCCTAGTACCTGATGATGCTGTCCTTGCTACAGGGAGAAGGATTCTCACAGTAATATCCCTTGTAAGCTAGATTTCCAGGTGCAGAAAGAGACTTGTGGGGAAGGGATGAGCTATGCACTTAGGAGAGGGCAGTTCTATAGTCCAGTGGGGTTCTGGCCCTATTTCCAGATAGGCATTTTTGACCAGACTTCTTTTCTGTGCAAAGAATGGCTTAGTTAGCCATGAAGATAGGATCAGTCTCATTCGACTTTTAAAAATAAATCAGGCCAGTTCTCTCTCTCACTCACACACCTGTGATAAACATCCATCCTTACCTTTCTTCTAAATGACCCAGAAACCTTAGTGCTCATGGAAGACACTACTGAATTATTGTTAGGGTTACGTTCCTCCTACATAGAACAATCCTGGAAATAATGGTGGGGTTCATACACATCTCCAAGCCACAAGGTGATTTGTTTGGTTTTCAGTTGAATAATGTATGAACTAAGCCTTTGTAGTTTACAAACCATGGTTTATGGCTAGGGGGAGGCTACTTGTGGTATAGTTCCAAATGTATCACCAGGCATCATGTCATGTAACCCACTGCCTAATTTCAAAATTCTTCTCCAGAATATTGGCTGAGATGCTTGGTGAAAGAAACACCGATTCCCTATAGCCTGCTACTTTGGAAAAAGAAGAGGGCATCAGAAAGTCTTTCTGAAGGCGGGAGGGGGAGCAATCAACAAGAAAATGAAAAGTCCTCCCACTTTCAGTATGTCCATGTCTCACCCCCAACTATCATGCAGCTCCCAACAGATTACCCCGAGGAAATTAAGCAGTTTCCAGAAGAAAACTGCCCAATCCTAGCATTATATGTAAACAAGGGCTTATTCTTATTTTTATTTATTTATATATCAAATTTAGTCACCGCTCATCTCACTCAGAGAGCGACTCTGAGTAGGTTACAGTAAAACAGGAATATTAGTTAAAATCCAGTAAAACTATAAACCAATACAATAAAAATAATCTTACGGTTTGTTCCATAAATTATGGTTCAGATAAACTGTAGGCTAGTAAAAGGGGTGAACCCACCAAATTCTGAAGCAGTAGCCATTTTGAATTGCCTCTATCCACACACTGACCTCAGACTGTCCTGCTGATATTATTTGAAGTGACTACTTGAATCCTGATCTAGATTTCTCTGAAGTGGCTTGTGCTAAGGAGAAACATAGCTGAATCATACTCATGAATGAAAAGTACCAAATTTGACTTGTGAATCACCCCCAGAAGAGTCATCTTCATATCTGCTAACTATCCCCCTTTACCAAGGGACAGGCCCCATTTTCTGTCCCTGCTTAATCATAGCCCCCTTTTTGTCACGGGGAGGGAATTCCTTGAACAAAAAAATAAAATGTTCAAGATGTACTAGCTTTTTTTTCCTTCTGGGTGAGCAAAATGACAATTTTTAAAAAACAGGCTGAGAACTTTGGGGTCTGAAGATTCTACCTAAAACACCTAAGAGATAGTGTTAAAGACTGTGGCTAAGGTCTCATTGCATTAAGCCATAATGTAGTTTGCTTTTTGCTTAGATTTATGTATCAATTCAGGCATTATGGCTTATTCAAGAAACTCCAGTTTATGATGATGTGGGAATTCTACCACAGCCTTATTTCAGAAGCCAAGGCATTACAACTAGTAAATGATTACATATACCTCAGGTTGCTGTCTTCCAACATTCCCTCTGCAGCTGCAATTTCAAAGAGCCATGTGACCTGAAGGATGATCTATGAGTGGAGACTGTAGTTGAAGGTCTACCAAAAATCTGTCCTCCTTGTGAGGCTTTCCTCCATTTGAAAGACTTCCCAGCAAGATCTGCTCTAATGTTTAGCATTGGGTAACAAATTGGAGACAACACACAGATCACCTGGTCAATGTCAGGCATGAGAAGGTCTACATTTCTCTTTGAAGTAGCATTCTCAACTTTGGTCATTTCTGGGTGTGGGGACTTCAACTCCCAGAATTCCCCAGCCAGCATGATCATTGCTGAGAATTCTAGGAGTTTAATCTATACATCTGGAAGAGTGGGAAATTCTGCTTTAAGGTATAGTTGTATTTTAGGTATATAAACCAGCATATGCACATAGTATATACACCTCCACTTACTTTTTTATAGGAAATACCCTAGGATTCCATTCCTGTGATACATCAGGCCATATGTAAACCTGTAGCATCAGGGTCTAGAGAAGATGGCAAACTTCAACATAGGCAAAGGCAGTATTTACTAATCTTAGGAAAAATGAAATAGAAGGGGAGGAGACAATTCCCTAATAATTGTTGATGATGAAATAAACCGCCCTTAGTTAGGGTCGCATAATATTCTGAGCCATAAAGCTTGATTTACAAGACACCAATCATATGGCTCATTACAATATGGGAACTTTCTGGATCTGAGCCAAAGGATGGAAGAAATGCACCATAATTCTGGGTGGGGAAGAAGCTATATTGGTTCAGTCCTGATGACTTCTCTGAACCTTTGGTATGAGGACTTGCCCTTCTCTGGTGGTGGTGGTGGGCAACAATAAATGTTGGTTGTAGGAAATGCACCATTCTCTCTCCAGATGGAGCAGGGAACCCATGCAATCTTATTGTGACAAGTCCTTTGCTTCTGGGGGTGGGCTGCTGCAGAGATTAAGTTTTCTCCATTCACCTGTTCTGAGCAGAGATTGGAGGCGAATGTTCCCTCTCCACCACAGCAGGCATCCGACTGGTGACAGGAAGAAAGAGTTCAAAGTTACAAACATCTGTGCCCGGGAAACAATGTTCATGCCTCTGTTTGAGGGATGTGTGGGTGGAACAGTCTGCCTCCACCACTCAAACAAGCGAAAATGTTTTGGCCCAGATCATTTTTATATCCTTCCAGGTTTGCTCCTGTGTAGTTGCACTCATACCTAGGAGCAGCCTTGCCTAACTGTCTAACTCAGGGCTTCTCAGCCAGGGTTCCGTGTCACCAGAGGGTTCCGCAAGAGATCTCTAGGGGTTCCCTGGGAGATCACGATTTATGTAAAAAATTATTTCAAATTCGGGCAATTTCACATTAAAGGGGTCAATTTCATTATTTTTAGTTTAAGAACACTGTTCATGCATCTATACAGGCCTAACCATGAAATGAATACAATAATTTTGTAACTTGAGGCCTAGATTCGAGCCTGAATCTGCAAGTGTTCCCCAAGGCCAGAAAAATATTTCAAGGGTTCCTCCAGGGTCAAAAGGTAGAGAAAGGCTGCTCTAACTACTGTATCTAGGCTGCAAAAATGTCTGCAATCTATAGAGGGTAGCAAGGAGATACAAGATATTTTGTCTATGCTGTCACCTGGTAGTCATCTGCAATTCTAAACTTTGCACCCTTTAGATGAGTTGAATGGGGAGGACTTTTTCCCCCCTCCTAATAGTAATAATAGTCTATTGCCACCTCTCTTTAAGCTGTTGAGGACCCACTTTCTCAAGGTCCCCCCCCCCCTTGATATAGCAGTTTTGCAAACTTCATAGCATCATAAGCTTACTAATAATTCTCTTGGAGGTATATAATCATTGTTTGGCTACACAAGAATCAGCATTTTTGTTGTAATTTTTTCTGCTTGTCTCAACTATGGATTGGAAAACTATGCCAGCAGGAACTGTCTCATGTTGAAGGGAAAGAAGGATCTGAACTGTTACACACCGTTCCAGTCTGTGCAGTTCCTGATGTTCTTGGTTGGAAAGACAACACAAATTCTGACCAAGCCTAAGAACAGTTTCTGAAGATTTCCCAAATCAGAAAAAAGTGGACTTTTAAGAAGAGATTCACATATAGAAAGACAAATACAAAGTGATGGATCAGTGGATCAATTGATGGGTCAATAGAATAATAGATTCATCAGTGGGCGGATTTTCATAATATGCTTAACCTGGTTACTGAATTAATCCAATTTTCTATGCTGCACAACTCAGGAATAAACTAAACGAAGTAGCCTAGGCTCGCACAATACATTAATCTATTAAAAATCACCAATGTTAAAAATTTATTGTGTTAATGCAGCTGCTGTGATTGAAACTGGCCTGGCTAAGCATGTTTTTGTGAATATACCAGCCAGATCATAATTAGGTGTGACCAGGAGGCTGGCTTTTCATTTCAGGAAACCTGCTAAGACAAACCCAAACAAACCACAATATGGCTTTGTGCCATGTGTGAACACTGTTACAAACTAGTTTTGAGCACACAATCTCCAGTGATAAAGGGACATACTAGGTTCTTCGGTGACTATTAACTGCGTGTTAAGAGAGCAGAGGTTCAAAGCAAGGGATGTTAACTAAGTAGAGATTGTAAGTGAGGCTGGTTAGCATATCTGACCTTTACCCTGTGATACTGGAGACCTGGCAGTACATCAAAACAAATACCAGCTTGAGGAATTGAAAAGAAAAAAAAAGCAGGACAACCTGATTGCATAAATCACATGCATTGAGACAGCAACTTAAAACAGGTTTGTTCTTCCATTTCCAATTGCTTCACTGGGGATTCCCATGCAGAAACAGTGGTGTGAATGCTGGAAGAGGCATCATCCTATTGGCTGGTGCCTGCAAACCAAACGGGGTTATATTGGAAGATGTGAGGCTGGAGAACTAAGAGTCCAGCCCTCTTTTCCTCTCCTATCATTGCCAAACAGCTTTGAACTACAGTATGCATCAATTCTTTCCTGCAATGGACAGCATCCTGGGAATATTTACCCATCACCCTTAAGTATTTCCATTGTAAAAACAACCAACATAGTATTTGATACCTTCGTATTGCAGGGTGTAATGTTTGTCCTCTAAACCAATTTGGGCGTGGGTGGCTGATTATAGCTGGCCCATTCCAAGATAGAAGCAGTAGAATGGCATCTGCACTGAGTTTCTGCTACACCTTTGCCAAGACTCCAAGATATTTTCAGCCCAGGACCTTCCATTCACTTTCAGCACAGGGCATTCCAGATCCTTGGCAACTGGTGGCACACCAATGCTATTGGCAGCCAATTTACTCTTTATAGTTGGTTCGAACAACTGGCCAAATGCCAAACATAAATGGAAGTTATTAGATGAGGTCTTCAGGTGCCTTCAATTTATTTTTGCAGCCTAATATATGCAAGCCCCTACAGTAATACAATGGTAATACAATGCATGGCCTGTTCACACATCACAAAAGCTTGATTTATTGAATAAACCATAATTGGCTGGGTTCTTACAACATACTAAGCCAAAATGCAATTCAGTAGGCAATGTTATGTCATCTATCTTGTTAACCTGACCAGCATTGCTTTTAGCATTACATAGCTGACTATTGCTCTAAACTTACAGGATGGGGAAAAAAACGAGGAAATATGCTGACATTACTAATTAAGTAAGACCTTTTGAGTATTAGCACTTCTACAGTTACACAATTTCATAGTCGCCCCAAGATTTTAACTGTAATGTCTACCTCTTCCCTACCATGTCCTGTATGGGCCAGATCACACATACAACACCACAATATTGATTACATTTATACCCTCCCTTTTTCTGGAAGCTTGATGGGGTACTCTGAGCCCTGACCAATTTTAAACCCTGTAGAAGTCTGCAAGGTGAGTTGGGCTTAGAGGGACTAATTGAAGATTGAAAAAAGTTTCCCCAGTGAACACCATCCTGGAGCCAAATCTCCAAGCACCTTTAGCATTATATAGGTATGCTTCACAGTAGTTCAAGTAAGCTACATTGCACACCGTATCATGAACACTTTTTTCTACAACTAACAGCAGGATTCACTCCCCTATCAGGCCAAAATAAAAGCTGTTCTGATTAGCACAATGCAGACACAGAAAATGTGAAATCCATTTAGGGAATAACTGGGTTAAGTTTGCATACCCACGAATGTAATTCACAATTTTGACCTACACCACTTTTAATTCCTGCATTATCAATCTGACTGGGAGACTTTACAACCTAACAAAAATCCCCTGCTCATCTTCCAAATCCAGATATATTTAGTGCCTATTCTTGGCTGACAATTTTCAGCACTTTCCCTGGAAAGATTATGCTATTTCCAATACTCAGGCAGTTTCTTTGCCAACGCAGGTTTTCAAGAAGCCCAATTTGACAGTCAGGTATTTTATACTCATACTCTAGTAACTCAGAGGAACCCCGTTCCTCCTTGCTAAACATCTTTTAATGCAATCAGTAAGCTGTGCTATCTTTTGCTCAGATTGGCTGCCTCCTGATTAAGGGCTATTGTTTTAAATGGAGGTGGGGTGTAAACAAACTAGTTTTTAGAATAAAGCCATTGGAATTAAAATTATTCTAAGAAGTTACAATTTACAGAGATTATGGGTCCTTAGAAGACCTCTTCTTCAGAATCCAGCTGAACAAAATGATTGTACCACACTAAAATAGTGTGACGAACTTATTAGTATAAAAAAATGTGATCAAGCTGTATTTGGATGTGTATGTACACTGGAAATTGTCTGAAGTCAATTTCTTCTCTCCCCCACAAAAAACCCTTAAAATTTCCAAGGAATTAAAAAAGTTTAAAATTTATTAAGAAACTTTTATAAAAAGTTTTTTTTTTGGTTTTTTTACAAAGCAAGTACAATTCTTGGATACAGAAATTCACCTTCCTGCCAAAAAAAGGTACATATGTCATCTCTATTATAGAGTTCAACAATATAACTCATGAGGCTCAACCACCTCAAGCGAGTTCAGCTTTCATTTTCTTACATCCCTTCCCACCCCAGCCCCAAACTGAAGTTAAAAAACTATAATCCAAAATATACACACACAAGCTGCATATCTGCAATTTCGTTTGTCTCATTTTTTTAAAAAAAGAGCAAAAAAACCTATCTCTCCGCCATGCATTGCAACTGTGGAAGTATGCAGTCCACGTTTCTTTGAGATCTCTCCAGCCAGAACAATGTGCAGTACAAATCTGATGGCTCAAGAGTTCCCCCCACTTCTTCAACCTTTGCAAAAAAAACTGCTTTAGGATACCAACTTCCTTCTTGTGCAATGCAGCAATCTGATGAGTATTTTGACAATAAAAGGCAGTTGCTCGCCCCCAGCACCCCCACTCCTGGCCTGCAGAGTCTCTTGTTTTCAGGCAGATGGAACATAAAAGTAACACAGAAGTAAAAAAAAAAAGTTGTTATTGGAAGACCCAGTCAAGTTTGAAGTTTCCTTGGGTGACCATGTTCCACAGTTTATCTGGAAGATAAAGGCGGAGGTCCGGGCCGGTTTCAAACAGCTGATTCTTCCTCCAGTCAAGGTCTATTTTTCCTTTTCTTTTTTCCTCCTTCGTTCACTGGAGAGAACCAAGTGTCAGGATCCCACACCTGCAGCCTTAATGGGTGGGGGAAGTGGGGGAGCAGAGGAAAGCTCTTGTCAAATTTCAGCAACAGATCAGAGGCAGGTCTGCAGACAGCCTGGCGCCTCTAAGGAAACTTTTATGTACCTCCAGCTGATAAGGAATCAGCCGCCAATACTCAGGCTGGGGGCTGGCTAATTGGCACCAAAACAACCAAAAGGAAGGGGAGGGCAAGGGAGGAGGGGTGAACGGCAGAGCGCCATGGGCTCTTCTCTTTTCGGAACTCTGCAGATGGATCTAAAATTACAGATTCCATAGAGTGGGGACAACTGTAGAGCTGTGTCTTCCTGCCTGCTAAAGGGGAGGGTGCGGGGAGAGAAAGCGGGCCGAGTGCAGAGTGCCTCTTGATTCACTCATTTCAACAGGGCTGTTTAAGCAGCTGCAGAGACTTAAAGCTATTAAAAGAATGACATTGTAAAAATAATGACTCCATTTACAGGCAAAAAAAAAAAGCCAAGCTGCTGCAGAGTTGGCAGTGGGAACAAGGGGCATAAAAGACACAGTCTGTTAGCAAGAGAGGAGTCATATAAGGCTACTGGGGGCTAACCTAGATTTCTAAGCCAACAGCTCTTAAAAAAAGGTTTCCTCCTTTTGTAGGATCCAGGAGGTTTTCCTGGCTAAAGGAAGGTGGAACAGGGAGGGGTGAGCTCGGGACGTCAAGTCAGTTGGCTGTACCTGTTAAGACATTAATGGTGGCACAGGTTTCGTTCATCCTTTGAACAGAGTTCCGATGCAAGTTCGGCTGCCTTTGGAAAAGGAAGAGAAGAAATATTGACTAAACTTTAAATATAGTACCAAGTTCTGCAAATTGTCAATTTCTAGACCTGTAGGCCTATTGCTTTCTCTTTTTCCCACCACTATACTCTGCAAACAGCACTGGACTTACTAGAAGCTTTTGGAAAAGGATCTGGGATTGGTTGCCAAGTCTCTTTACCAGATGAACCTACTGCCTAAGTGGAGTTTATTCTTCAAAACTGTATTTACTCACAACTAACCCAGTTGAAACTACTATAAGAGGTCCTGATTTCCAAGCAAAGGAGGGCAACATGGGCAAGCTTGCTTGAAAGTAACACCCCTAGACTTTTATGGGGCTTCCTACCAAGAAAAACACAGGCATAGGTCACCCTCAATGTTGACTTACTCTCAGTGAAGCCTGATTTTCAATGAGGTCTATTCCTAGAACCAGACCCGTTTAAGATTGGAGCCTTAATACCGTGGTTTATCTTAAGATCTTGTAAATCTTTGGCTTTTTACTAATGATTGGAGACCCAGGATCACGAAGCCAGATTTGCTGGTCCTGTGCCTCCGCAGGATCCCCTTTTGAGAGGCCAAATTTTAATCCAGTTTTGAATGGATTGCGAGTGGCTCCCTCACTCCCCCCAACCCGAAACCAAGCCAACTCTCTTCACAGGGACGACCGAGCGCCCAATTGAACTGCGGACAGAACTTAACAAAAATTCGGGTAAATGGGCTTAAGGAGTTTATCGGGACGCTCAATTTACGCAGGCAGCGGAAGTCCTCGGCGCCTTCCCCGCTCAGCCAAACGCTTTTGTTCCAGGACAAGCCCGGGATAATGAACCGCGCGCGGGGACCGGCGCAAAGGGCTGCCAGAAGCCGTCCGCGCCCTTCATCTGGCGGCATCGGCGAGAAGCCCAACGGACAACCACAGACTGCACTACTTCCCTCCATCCTCCTGAGGATGATGGGCGTTGTAGTTCGAATAGCCAGCGTGATGCGTTGGAAAGATAAACAAATCGAGGGACGAGTCTCGGGGACGCTTCCCATTAAGGTACCATGTCCCCGTTCCCCACGCGGCGTGGCTGTTTTCTATCCCCGCCACCCTTTTAGGGCGCCCGCCTTCCTTCCTTACTTTTAACGAGAGCAGAGAAGCCTCGGCCGAGGGATCCTGTCCCTTCTTCGCCTGCTCCTCCAGCACGATCTGGAGATCGAAGATATAATCGATGACGTGTTGCAAGATCTCCACCTGGCTGACCTTACTGCCTTGCGGGATGCCCGGGACCAGCTCGCGCAGCTTGGAGTAGCAGTCGTTCATGTCGTAGAGGATGCTCATCGGCTCCTCCAGAGCCGGGCTCTTGTTACTGGTGCCCCGGGCGATGGCGAGGCTCTGATCCGAGACGCAGCACACGGCTTCGTAGCAGCTCCTGACCGACCGCACCGGGCTGATGGCTTTCATGCTGGGCGGGGGACCGGCGGAAGCGGGGGAGGCGAGAAAGTGGAGGCAGGCCACGGCCAACAAGGCGGAGGAACGCTTTCCGCCGAGCTCTCCTGCTCGGGTCCGCACGAAGAAGACACTTTTGCCCGCAAAGCGCCAGCGCTGTCAGCGGCGCTTTTTGTCTTATCTGGCGCTCGCCCCGCCCCTTTATGCAAACGAGACCGAAGCGCCCGCCCCCTCCGATGACAGCGAAAAGGTTGGAATGGAACGTTCGCAAGGCAGCTTAACAGCCAAACAGGTTTCTATTGGCTTCGGCGGACACCACATAGCAGAGGACATCAAAGGAATGAGGAAGCTCCGATGGCAAAGAGGGCGGGGCTAGCCATCAAACGGCGCTTCCCTCCACCCCCCCCGCTTCCATTCAGTAAAGTCCAGCTATGTTCTAAAGATACAATCGATCTATCTTCCCCTTTCCTTTTTCATGAAAATGATGATTAGGGGGTGGAGAATGGAGTAGAGAGGGGCGCCAGAGATGTAGACCATAGAAAACGCCAGATTTTCCCCGCTGCCGTCCTCCTTTCGCTTAACCTTTCAACGTTTAAAAGCTATAACATTTCCCAAGGTTTTAGATTCTCCCCACCGCACACCCCCCCCATGACTGAGGGAGGCAAACTTGTACGGACTTAGTGCCGCCTTGTTCCTCAATTTGCTACTCATATGACCTCCAGACTTTCTGGCGTCAGGAATTATCTTGTGACCAAGTTTTTTTAAAAAAAGAAAAGAAAATTAATTGCGGGAAAGCTGAGGTTATGATGGAGAAAACAGATTGGGTCCAAGAGTAATGATAGTGGAAACATGAGTTTCTGTGATGTGAGAGTGCAGTGAAAGTGGGAATTGCCTACAAAAATCTTTTATTTGACAAATAAATACACAAGCATTCCCTAACAGTGAGGAATGGCTAAGAGATTTCAGAACAACCAGCTTTTTTTAATCCTTGGGGAAAAAAAGGGGGGGATATTTATTTAAACTGGCCCAAAATAGTCAATTTGGTCCCTTTGCATATATTTCTAAATAATACATATGCCAATGCACTAATTATATATTTGAATATAGAGGATATAATGAGTAGATTCTTCTTTTCAAAACCATTGTCTATTTAACAAATCATAACCCTCAGCCTGCATGGGTGATTTCACACAATAGGGTTCACTAAAAACATCACGGTTAAGCACTGGGGTGGTTTGAACAAACCGTTTTTAAAATCCTGGCCTATTGTGATCCCACCATTTTAAACCAAGGCTAAGGCAGCATGGGAGCAAGTTTGGTGCAGTGGTTAAGGCATCAAGCTAGAAACCAGGAGACAATGAGTTCTAGTCCCACCTTAGGCACAAAGCCAGCTGGGTGACCTTGGGCCAGTCACTTTCTCTCAGCCCTGAGGAGGAGGCAAGGGCAAACCTTGCCAAGAAAACTGCAGGGACTTGTCCAGGCAGTCTCTGACAATCGGACACGATTGAATTGATTAAAAAAAAAAAAAAGCCAGCCTACTGCTCTCAAGATGACTCAGGCACCATCAAAACTGACCCATTTGAAAGGGGAAAAATCAATAGTAACTTGGCAAGCTAATGCTGGACATCCGTCAAGTCGTCAATCAGCTAACTGGGTGTGATATAGCTCCGGTTCCCGCCCCACTGTACTCCAGCTACGCTGGATTTTAATATCCATAAACCCCAGGAACCACCATGCAGGCTGGAGTTCATAGGAGATAATCAAATGCAGCTGTAGGGCACCAGGTTGGAGAAAGAGAACATAGAACAAGCTGAAGTCTGCAAAGATGACTTGCTTGTTATCAAACTAAATCTGCACTGATCAGTGGGATTTTTTAAATACCTCGATGGTTTTGGACACTTCAGGCAGATTTTTGGAATTCTTTGTATTTGTAAGACACTGTGGCTCCCACTGGTGCCTGGTAGATTGCTTTAGCCTGCATGGCCTTTATGAGGGTTCCGAAGTAGCCTTAAATGTCTTGAGCATCACCTCATTTCAAAAAGTGATCTCCTGACTTTAAAAAAAAAAAGTGTCAAAACTTCTACCCACAAATCCTGTCCTTTTTCCTACACTTGCCTTATGACTGGGAAGTCAGAGATGTCATCTATGACATACTAAATGGAAGTCTTCTCCACCCTAATACCCAACTTGCATTGCAGGCCCATTATCTGGATAGGGAAAATGAGGCTAAATTGCAGGTTATTCTAGAGGATATTTATGGAAACTTGTTTGCCCATATTTGTTTGTATGTCCCAACTGGAAACTGTGGTAGAACAAACCATGCTGTACACAATTCGTAATTTCTGACCCAAACTTTCTTCTAGGATAGGAGATTAAACCTATATGCAACCAATGTTAGACAGGATGGACAAACCAATGGGTGTTACGATGCCCTACGCTTATTTAAAGACTACAAGTTCCAGAGATATTGAATTCATTTTTTTCTCATGTTGAAAGAGGAAGAACCAACAGGGTAGAACATCCATCCAACTAAAACAGAAGACAGGAAGAGAAAAGCTTCTAACAAACCTGGGGCATCAGGGTTCCAAAGACAGAAGAGCTTATGCTGTTTATAGAACTTAGACTGTATGCAAATAAATAATATACCAGGGATAGACATCCTGGGGCCCTCTAGATATTTTCGACTCGTAAGCCCTACCCAATATTGTTGTGCAAAATTAGAGAATTTCAGCTAGTGTAATTAATGTCATGGACTGTTCTCTTTTGTATTAGGTCACCCTAGTATTTGTTGAATGAAAGGGGTAACAGGCTGAAAACAGGAAACGGTCATTGTTTGTTTGTTTCTCAAATTTATATAGTCATTAATTAGTGCCTGAAGCTTAAATAAAGAGACTGATCACTGAGACAGATTGCTGATATCCATCAGCGATCTGACTTCTGAGTATGGATGAGTAAGGGTAGAGGGACCACGTTACAAGTTTGTTTCAGACTTGAAGAAGTGGTGCCCAGGCTTCAATCTTGCAAGCTAAGGCCAAGAAACAAAAATTGAGCCATCCTGGGACCTGCTGTATCAGAAATCCCCTCAGCTCCACTCCTTATTCATAGCAAAAGAGAAATAAAGCTGTGTTGGTTACAAGCACGCAGACACCTTTCACAATCTTAACGTGTGTTGCCTGCATTTGTCTGGTTATACTGAAAACAATCCCATCAGCATCTGAGGGAAAGTTACAAGGGCATCAAGCCACTTTGTGGGTTGAAAGAGCTGAATCCCAGGAGCAGGGAGGGGTGATAACGCAGGCATTCTGGTAAATGGAGAATGACACCACCACCACCACCTCCCCATCCACAGAGCTGCATGTTTTTCTAGGGACATGTTACTAGTTTCAGATATACTTATGCCAAAAATGAATTGACTCAGCTCTCAAACATAGCAGATGTTATGGGACTTCAGAGGTTCCAAGCTGCTTTCGAATTAGCAGTGTGGAAATGCCCTCACAAAAGGCTTCTGCGTCATACACTTTAACATCATTCCCTGGCTTTTTCCAGGAATTTTTTCTAGCTGTGAGACATTCCCTGGCACAGGCAGAGACAATGTAGCTTGCTACCCTCCCCCATTTGTTTTCTTTGGCTTTTTAAGTTCAGATGTTGTTGAAACCCATGTTGTGGGTTTGCACAATACATTGAACTATAAATTAACCAAAGTGCCTTGGTTCAAACTTCACAATAGGCCACACACGTGTGTGTACACACACACACACACACACATGTGAATGCAGACACTAGGTTTGTATCTCACCTGCTTGAGCATGATGCAGGAACATAACTAGTCTTACCATTTAAACATCCACGAAGTTTGATTGTTGGACTTTCTCCCCTACAGTATTTGATTATTTGGGAATGAAATCAAGAATATAAGGCTGCATCCCTACATTCCCTTGGGAGTAAATCCCATTGAACTCAGTGAAAGCTTCCTGGCAAATATAAAGGTTAGCATGCACAAAGTTTGTGAGGTTTGGTATTATCGATTATAGCAGCATTCACACATGCCATTGGATTCTTTGTGGTAACTATACAGTCTGAAGTCTAATTTTGGAACAACTGGGGTAAATTGTTCCTACCCCCAAGAAGAGTGTATCCAGCCTAGCTACCCTCTATTAGTTCCTACCTCTTCCTTCTACCACGGTTTCTCTAAATAAAACCTCTACTTTCTGAGCTGTAGTTAGGCTTGCACTTTCACTCCCCACCACACCATGATATCGTTTTCCAAGTTTTCCCCCCACTTTACATTTCTCAGTTTTAAACATCAAGTTTTGCTTTGTGGATGCTTTGATGCACTGGGGGAGAGACGCCCCACCCTCCTTAAATGATTCCAGTCTATGTTACTGGGGGGGGAAAAGAGTTTTAAAGAACATTTTGTATGCCTGCTTGTTATTCAAGCCAGTTGAATGGTTTAAATTTGAGTAACTGTTCCATTCTTCCTTCCATTCCTTTCTTTGGCCTGGCCAATTTTCACTGCTAAGCAAAAAAAGGCAACCTTATTCTAGACTGACCTCAGGGTAACCTCCATTCTTTGGAAGGGAGGGGGAAAAAAACCAACTTCCAGTTCTGTAATTCTTGCTTGCTAGGTTCAGGTTGAGCAAAATCACCTTCTGCAGCTTCTCTTCTTTGTGAGGGCAGAGGCATGATACATAGATCCATACAGCTATCAACCAATCCATCATTATTTGGAGGCAAGTGCCCCTGATTTCAGTGAGGCTCGTGGTAAAATTGCCAACGGTAGGGATTTTCAAAGGAACTTTTCAATGCCAAGCTGGACCACGCTAGGTCCCACCAACCCCCACCCTCTTCAACTATGACCACTTTCTAAAAAAAAACACCAATTCGCCTGAGCGTGAATGTGGCCGTTCCAATACACCGGACCGGAAGGCTCGCTTTAAGAAAAGCGCAGTCCGGTCCTAAACGCATTGACTATCCTTTGGGTCCAACGATGAGCGCAGCAGGGTTAGCCCACCCCCAGGGGCCTTCCCTCCGCAATCTAAGCCCTGCCGCGGCGATGCGGCTCTGATGCCTCCCACTGCGCCTCCAGGCTTCAACCTCGCCTTCATTGCTGGGGGGGGGGGGGCTCGACAGCCAGGCAGCAACTCAAGGCCGAACGCAGCGCGCGCGCGCGCCCTCCCACCCCGCCTGCGAACCCTCGTTTGCCTGTGCGCGCACCCGGCCGGGCCGCTTAGCGAGGCCGCCCCTCCAGCGCATCCCTGCACTTTCTGTTCCCACTCCCTTTTCCCCCAGTCCTGCAAGCGTTTTCTTTTTTTCTTTTTCTTTTTTTATGAAAGGATGTCATTAAGGCTTTTGTTTGAACTGTTTTTGTTTAAGTACTTTTCTCACAATCCTATTTTTTGTTGAGGAATCTGCTCCCTTTGCCCAGCTGTGTCTCTGCCCCTCCAGCTGTGTTGATCTAACTCGCAGCTCCAGACAGCCTGGCGCCAGCTTTGCGAACGTCATGCATTCACACAGTGATGCGTGGCCAAGGCAACCTTTCCGCCGGCGCAGGCACCGAACTCCTCTTTCCCGGGTGGCCAATGAGGAGAGGGTGGGGCGGGGCCTCGAGGCCCGGAGGGGGCGTGGCTTCGGGGAGGAAGGGAAAGTTCTCCCGCAAAGTTTAGACGAGGCGTTTCTTCTCAAGGGCGACCTTTTTCTTCCAAACTGGGCAGTCCGTTGAAGCCTTAGCGAAAAATATGGAGGGTGCTCTCTTTGCTTTTTCTTCCTTTTCTGGAATCGAGCCCCGTTCCGGAGCCAAAAAAATAAAAATAATCAGATACAGAATCGTTTATCACTTGCAAATTCAGGCCAGTTGCTATAAGCGTGAATTCCGCTTTCTTGGCTTCGGGAGCGATAACCGATAGCCCTCCTGTGCTCTGGGGTGCAGTGACTGGATTCACGGTCCGGTTCCCAGGGAATGCATGGTATTGTTTCAAGATCTGATTTGTCCTCAGCTCTGTTTTGAACAAGCCCATCCTCCCCCTGCCACGAACGAAATATAAATGCAACGGTTTTTTGGGGGGAAAAAACCCAATCTGGCTTTCAATTCTCCAGAGGATTTTCTGATTTTCTTCTGGCAGTTTATTCTCCAGAAATTTCCCTTCTTAGTTGCTTTTCTTGGCCTCCTAGACAATTTGCCCTGATCCCCTCTATTCCTTGCCCCACAGTCGTTGATGCTTCTAAATAGTCTGCTCTGCTGCTCCTCTACGGGAATCAGTTTTGAAAAAAAGCACTTAAAAATTAATAATTCATAAAAACTAAAATCCGGGGGGGGGTGGAATATAAACTTTAATGTGTTTCGTGACAATGCACAGAAGTGGCAAGACAGGAACGCTGTACATTCAAAGCAGAATTCTATAGATGCATTTTTTCCCCTTTCTAATCTACCAAAATGTGATTTTGGAAGGCAGATTTGGAATAGAAGATAGATGGTGCAACAATAAGGGCAGCAAAGTGGGAATGCATTGCTTGAGTAAATGTTGATCATACCAGGCTAACCTCAAGCTCTTGGAAAAGAATGCTGACTTGGGGGTGGCGGAGGGAATATCTCAGGGTTCCAGAATCAGGATTCCTGGCAGCTTTGCAATCAAGGAAATGATGCTGTGGACAAGGGAGACGTGATTCTTGCCCCAGCAAGCTCTAAACAGGGAAATTCTCTATAGAGTCATCTGGATTAACTTTCTTCTCCCCAAATCAAATCAAATCTTAAAAAGAACTCCCAGCTTTGAATGTTTGCTGATTCTTTTAAACCAGGATGGAAATGATCTGGAAAGGGAGATAAAAATGACTTGGCCAGATCATTTTATTCTCTTTGTTGGTAATAGGTTTCCCACTGAAGAATCTGTTTCCTTTTAACCATGCCTGAATCTGCACAAACTTCCCAAAATGATGTTCATTAGTCTCACACCCTAGTGGTGGGGCAGCCTTCAAAATATTCTAAAATTGATTCAGGCCACACTCCATGCCAAACCAAACACTTGGGCACGGGAGTGCCAGCCTATGCACTGCTACACAAAAAGTAAATGCCCCTAAGAGTTGTGCCAATCTAACTGGGAGAAGCCTGGCTACAGTTAAATAACTTGCTTTGGAGGGCATAGCGTGGAGAGGATTGTCTACAAGCTGGCACTCACTTCCGAGGAAGCAAGGTTCACTGAACTCAGGGCTGGGTTAACACAGTTGGGTTTGCAGACCGAGCCCCTATTTTCCGTCCGAAGAATATTAAAGCGTATGTGTCAGTTTTGTATTTAAGTGGGTTATCAAAGAGCTTCACTTTAGAGGAATAAGGGGAGAAAAATGACTTCTTAGGGAATTGGTGAAGATCAAAGCATTGTCCAGTGTTCTGTTCCCACAGTGGTAAATTAAACCAGCTGCTTGTAGGAAACTCAAAGCAGCGTTATACGCTCCTCCCACCCCCACCCTCCATTTACTAGCCAGTGTCTGCACTGAAAGCACACAGGCACTGATATTGATTGATATTGTGATTGTGCAGGTTTCAGAAATGATTCAGAAGAAGCACTTTGGATTTTGTACAAGTCAGAGCATCACCTCTCTGTTATTCCTTAAAGCAAGCTGATTACCTCAGCCTCCTGTGCATGCCTAAAATACTGTTGGTGCTGTTGCTTTAAGAGTTGTACTAAAATTGGGTTCCTTAAAGGAGGAGAGAGATCAGTAGAATTGGTGGATGTCTCTCCTCCTGGTCAATGGATGAAGCCGGAGCATTGTTCCCATTTCTTTCTGCACTTCCAAGGCAATTGTGAGCTAAAGTTCGGTGTCCTTTTGGGCAGTAAGCAGGAAATCAAGCCAGGTTATCTCACCTTGCCTTGTTATTCTTGGGAAACTCAGGGTATAGCCTCTAGTTCAGTGTTTCTCAACCATGGCCACTTTAAGATGTGTGGACTTCAACTCCCAGAATTCCCCAGCCAGCAAGGCTGGTTGGGAAATTCTGGGAGTTGAAGTACACCCAGCTTAAAGTGGCCCAGGTTGAGAAACACTGCCATACGCTAAGCCACAAATAACCGTAGTTATCACCACCACCAAGTTTAACGGTAGCTAAGCCATTGTGAAAATGCATCTGATTAATTTACCTCTCCTGTTTTAAGCAAGTTGTGTAATCATGGCCTTAGAGGGCCTCACAGTGTAGGACACCCCCAGAAAATAAGTGATAGTGACAAGCAAGTGGCTCTGGAGGGGGGTTGATGGCGAGGATAGGAGGAAGAGCAGAAGGAGAGAGGAACCAATCTAAAAAAAAGGAGGGTCATAGCAGAAAGACAGGTAGGCAAAGTGGGAATTAGAGCAGTAGCCTTCTCAAAGGAAAAACATTGACTTGTCTCTCAACTTCGACGATGCCTCCAGATTCATGTTGTTGTTTATTCGTTTAGTCGCTTCTGACTCTTCGTGACTTCATGGACCAGCCCACGCCAGAGCTTCCTGTCAGTCGTCAACACCCCCAGCTCCCCAGGGACGAATCCATCACCTCTAGAATATCATCCATCCATCCACCTTGACCTTGGTCGGCCCCTCTTCCTTTTGCCTTCCACTCTCCCTAGCATCAGCATCTTCTCCAGGGTGTCCTGTCTTCTCATTATGTGGCCAAAGTACTTCAGTTTTGCCTTTAATATCATTCCCTCAAGTGAGCAGTCTTACAGTTACCCTTGTGGTAACTGTTCAGTATGTAAGTTTTGCCTTTAATATCATTCCCTCAAGTGAGCAGTCTGGCTTTATTTCCTGGAGTATGGACTGGTTTGATCTTCTTGCAGTCCAAGGCACTCTCAGAATTTTCCTCTAGCACCACAGTTCAAAAGCATCGATCTTCCTTCGCTCAGCCTTCCTTATGGTCCAGCTCTCGCAGCCATATGTTACTACGGGGAACACCATTGCTTTAACTATGCGGACCTTTGTTGTCAGTGTGATGTCTCTGCTCTTAACTATTTTATTGAGATTTGTCATTGCTCTTCTCCCAAGGATTAAGCGTCTTCTGATTTCCTGAATGCAGTCAGCATCTGCAGTAATCTTCACACCTAGAAATACAAAGTCTTTCACTGCTTCTACATGTTCTCCCTCTATTTGCCAGTTATCAATCAAGCTGGTTGCCATAATCTTGGTTTTTTTGAGGTTTAGCTGCAAGCCAGCTTTTGCACTTTCTTCTTTCACCTTCATCATAAGGCTCCTCAGTTCCTCTTCGCTTTCAGCCATCAAAGTGGTATCATCTGCATATCTGAGATTGTTAATGTTTCCTCCAGCAATTTTAACTCCAGCCTTGGATTCCTCAAGCCCAGCATGTCGCATGATGTGTTCTGCGTACAAGTTGAATAGGTAGGGTGAGAGTATACAGCCCTGCTGTACTCCTTTCCCAATCTTAAACCAGTCCGTTGTTCCGTGGTCTGTTCTTACTGTTGCTACTTGGTCATTACACAGATTCTTCAGGAGGCAGAGAAGATGACTTGGTATCCCCATACCGCTAAGAACTTGCCACAATTTGTTATGGTCCACACAGTCAAAGGCTTTAGAATAGTCGATAAAACAGAAATAAATGTTTTTCTGAAACTCCCTGGCTTTTTCCATTATCCATCGGATATTGGCAATTTGGTCCCTAGTTCCTCTGCCTTTTCTAAACCCAGCTTGTACATCTGGCAATTCTCGCTCCATGAATTGCTGAATTCTACCTTGCAGGATCTTGAGCATTGCCTTACTGGCATGTGAAATGAGTGCCCCTGTTTGATAGTTTGAACATTTAGTGTTTCCCTTTTTTGGTATGAGGATATAAGTTGATTTTTTCTAGTCTGATGGCCATTCTTGTGTTTTCCAAATTTGCTGGCATATAGCATGCATTACCTTGACAGCATCATCTTGCAAGATTGTGAACAGTTCAGCTGGGATGCTGTCATCTCCTGCTGCCTTGTTATTAGCAATGCTTCTTAAAGCCCATTCAACCTCACTCTTCAGGATGTCTGGCTCTAGCTCCCTGACCACACCGCCAAAGCTATCCCCAATATTGTTATCCTTCCTATACAGGTCTTCTGTATATTCTTGCCACCTCTTCTTGATCTCTTCTTCTTCTGTTAGGTCCTTGCCATCTTTGTTTTTGATCATACCCATTTTTGCCTGGAACTTACCTCCAATGTTTCTAATTTTCTGGAAGAGGTCTCTTGTCCTTCCTATTCTATTGTCTTCTTCCACTTCCCCGCATTGCTTGTTTAAAAATAATTCCTTATCTCTTCTGGCTAACCTCTGGAATTTTGCATTTAATTGGGCATATCTCCCCCTATCACTGTTGCCTTTTGCTTTCCTTCTTTCTTGGGCTACTTCTAGTGTCTCAGCAGACAGCCATTTTGCATCCTTGGTTTTCTCTTTCTTTGGGATGTATTTTGTTGCCTCCTCCTGGACAATGTTGCAAACTTCTGTCCAGAGTTCTTCCGGGACCCTATCTACTAAGTCCAGTCTCTTAAATCAATTCTTCACCTCCACTGCATATTCCTTAGGAGTATTAGTGAGCTCATATCTAGCTGAACTGTGGGTCTTCCCTAATCTCTTTAGTCTGATCCTAAATTGTGCAAGAAGAAATTTGTGATCTGAACTACAGTCAGCTCCAGGTCTTGTTTTTACCGACTGTGTAGATGTCCGCCACGTTTGGCTGCAAAGGATGTAGTCAATCTGATTTCGGTGTTGTCCATCTGGTGAAGTCCATGTATAAAGCCGTCTCTTAGGTTGTTGGAAGAGAGTGTTTTTGTATGCAAAGTGAGTTGTCTTGGCAAAATTCTATCAGCCTATGTCCTGCTTCGTTTTGTTCTCCCAGGCCATGCTTACCTGTAATTCCTGGTGTCATCTGACTGCCCACCTTAGCATTCCAGTCTCCCGTGATGAAAATAACATCTCTTTTAGGCGTGTTGTCCAGTAGGTGCTGGAGATCCTCATAGAACTGCTCTACTTCAGCTTCTTCAGCATCTGTGGTTGGGACGTATATTTGGATCACTGTGCTGTTAGATGGCTTGCCCTGAATTTGAATTGAGATCATTCTATCGTTTTTTGGATTGTATCCAAGCACTGCTTTAGCCACTTTACTATTAATTGTGAAGGCTACTCCATTTCTTCTGGGGTCCTCTTGTCCACAGTAGTAGATCTGGTGGTCATTTGATGTGAAGTGGCCCATTCCAGTCCATTTCAGTTCACTGATGCCCAAAATGTCTATCTTTAATCTTGACATCTCACCAATAACCACATCCAATTTGCCCTGGCTCATAGATCTTACATTCCAGGTTCCAATGGTGTGTTGATCCTTAGAACATCGGATTCGCCATTCACCACCAGCATCGTCGGCCGCTAGCCGTCCTTTCGGCTTTGAGCTAGCTGCGTCATCACATCTGGGGCTAGTTGAACTCATCCTCTGTTCCTCCCCAGTAGCATTTTGACCATCTTCCGACCTGGGGGCCTCATCTTCCGATGGTATACCGACATATCTCTGGTTGTACTGATCCATTTAGTTTTCACGGCAAGAATACTGGGGTGGGTTGCCATTACCTTCCCCAGGGATCGCATTTAGTTTGACCTCTCTGTCATGACCTTCCCATCTTGGGTGGCCCTTCACGGTTTAGCTCATAGCATCATTGAGGTGCTCAAGCTCCAGCACCACGACAAGGTAACGATCCTTTGCTGAAGCTCCAGACTCATACTTTTTATGAAACAGAAAGGAAAATATTTCCCAGGCATCATGTGCAAAATTCTCATTACCAGTTCTGCAGAGGATAGGGCAGAGCCAATATCATCAATAACATGGACTGGCTGATGCTGTACTGCTGTATAGCCTGGGAAGTGGATGTGGCTTTAAAAGGTTTATGCCGAGATGCCTGGAGATCTGCGTTTGGCCTGCAGAGCCAGTGATTCCCTACCACTCATTTATGTTCTGGATTCTTCATGGGAAATTGGCTGCATTTTTGCCCTGAATCCTTTCTTTTCAAAACTGGTAACTCAGCTCAGAAGCGATCCCTGTGTGATTGTTCTTACACTACAGTGGCACTACCCAGCTTGTGCGTCATCCTGCTCAAGGTTTCTGTCTGCTTGAGATCAGGAACAAAATCTAGCAATGTGAGAGACTACTGGCATCAAATGGAAGATCTATGGTATTTTTCTGTAAAGTATTAAGAAAGGAGGTGACAGATTGCTCTATAAAGCAATGGGGACATAGTACAGATTCTGAATTATGTGAAGGAAATCATTGTTGTGTGAGTTTTTTTTTCACACAATAGACCTTTTACTCCAAGTCCTCCTCAGATTAGATCTGAGCAGATACTGCTGTTGAGGATACACACAAATATACTTGCGTACATATATACCTATACACCCCTTCAATGTTATAGAACACAAAGGATTATGCGCTGCCGTTAAATTTACCAACAATGCCCTGGATTGTCTGACATAACTTCACTCCAGAGCTTTCTGGGAAATTAAATTGACAACTTAGAGCAAATCATCAAAGCGTCCCTCTGCAGAGACCATGGTTGCCGGGACCCCAGCAGCTGTTTTAAGGATACACTTATTATCTCCTCCTTTGGGAGTTGTAAATTTGGTATTCCTTCTCCTTTGGGGGGGTCAAGAGGGAATTCTGATTTCTTCCCTGCATAATGTTCAGCTCCCAATAGTATATTGCAGAGAAATTCCCTGTAATTGATGTTACTATTCTGACAGGTAAGTGTAGGAAGAGAAGCCCCCTTTAATATTGAAGTCTCAAACCATTTAATAAAGAGATAAATCAGGTCATTGTTACCTAAGGCTGGGAGGAACATCAAACAGATCAGAGGGTTGCTGGCACTGTCATTTTGTGTGTTCAGAGTTCAGTTAACTCTCCACAGAAGTAAAATCCCCATGTGGGTGGATCAGTGCTTCTTGCATTGCAGTGTTTCCCAACCGTGGCAACTTCCAGATTGGCAGCCGTCCCCTCCCAGAATTCTCAGCAATGGCCGTGCTGGCTGGGGAATTCTGGGAGGGGACATCTGCCAATCTGAAAGTTGCTATGGTTGGGAAACACTGCTCTAGTGTCATATCTAGATAAAGGTATGTAAACACCATGAACACTAAGGCACTGGGGAATATGCAATCTGTCATTGTATAGTAGATATATTTCACACTATGAGGACCATATTTCAGAATTTACTGGCTTTGAAATCAGTGCAAAACAGTTACACAGGAGAGGTGCTCCAGGCATAGCTGGAAGAGGAAAAGGCTTTAAATACATGAGTGGGTGAAACTTATGAATTGATGCTTTGTCTCAGAATTGGGGTGTAAACAAGCATGTTCCTGTTTTCATCTATGAGGTATGGAAGAGTGTATGATTGCGGGCTTGAATCTTAATGCCTTTCGGTGGAATAAGCTACAAGATTGAAAAACACTGATATAGAGCAAACGTGGCCACTTTAAGAGGTGTGGACTTTAACTCCCAGAATTCCTCAGCCAGCAAGGCTGGATGGGGAATTCTGGGAGTTGAAGTCCACACCTCTTAAAATGGCCAAGTTTGAAAAACACTGCTCTACATCATCTGAAACCAGAATTGAGAGTTCCACTAGATGGTTTCTCGTTGAAATTAACTCTTTCTAAAATGTCAGATACTTATTTCCTGATGCTTTTTGGCTCAAGCTTGGAATCCTTACTTGCAGGCAATCCCACAATGCTTTATTTCTTGGAACAGTATAATCCTCACCTAGAATTCAGTTGCCAGATTCAAATGAGATTGCTGATGCTATGAGATTGCTCATGCTTACATCACCTCCAATGACAACCTGTGCTCAGGGAGTTGTGCTGCTTGAACATTGGAACATGAAGGTAAGAGGCTGCCCAGTAGTTGATACTTGATGAAATCCAGAGGTGCACATTATACTGCATATTATCATCCTGGTTTGTAACTTCATGTGTTGAGGTCATTTAAGTGGTGGCTGTCAGTATAGCAGGTGGCAGTAAGTTCCATAAATCGGTGACGTCTAGGTGAAGAAGTACTTCTTGTCACGTTTTTGGGATGACCTCCCAGCTCTGTTGAAATGGATTAGCAAGAGATTCAAAACTTCTCTTTGCTTATTTAGATTGATTGTGTTATACTCAGAGCTGTAAAAGCTTATTCCGGAAGAAGGAAGGACACGCTGCCTTTGCCTTGCCTTCTCCACAGTCGGAGCAAGGTTGTAAGTAAACACCTAGTGGAAGATCTGGAAAACTCAAGACTTATGTTGTTGACAATGCCACCTTTGTCCATGGGAAATAACCTACTAAACAAACAGAAGTCAATAATGTGATTGTCATTTCCTGGTTGTGCCTGGAGGAATCTGTCAAAGCTCGTCCTTCAAAGCTTTGGCTAGGCTACACTTGACACACCCAGTGTTCTCAATCTTTGGAACAACTGAAGATTCCCTTAGGTCCACTCTTCTCATGCCTTTGCTGGCAGATCTCCATTCACTTCAACGTCATCTTTTCCCTCTTTATGCCAGTCTGATCAGTAAGGGGATCAGATCGTTTTTGTCACTCTTTATAATGTGTTCTTCTTAAGTTCTTCCTATCTTCTCCTGCCATTATCCTTTGACAACTCAACCACCTGCCTCGTTAGCTTCCTTGTCATCGGACTGCTGTGTTGACTCCACAAAAAACCCAGAAGGCAAACTAAACAAGATAGCTGAGACAACTGGATAGGGATTAAAAGCACCAATACCAGATGGCAAACTATATCCTCCCTCTGACCTGTTGCAATGCAAACACCCTGTGGCACCAAGCAATGTTTGGATGGCTGAATGATGGGTTCTCCCTTCAGCTGTTGGGGAAGGACAATTTAGGCTGCTGTCCTAATGATCCCTGGAAGGGCATCCTAGGATTTTCTTCCCATTGGTTCCAGGGGGGAGGGAATGCATCAAAGAACAAATAGATTAAGAGAGGAAGAAACCCTCCATGGCTCTTCCTCTTTCAGCCTGTTGATGCAAACCCAGCAGAGCTTTGGAATACACAGCCTGCTGCTGAGGATCAGCTATACATCTGCCAGGGAATCCACGTGGGTGTATTCTTTGCCAGGGTGAGTAGATTTCAAGCCAGTTGGATCTATTCTATTTTTTGTTGTTGTTGGCATTGACAGTTGGTAAGCTCAAGAACAGACAATGAAGAGTCTCCCAAATCACCATTTTGAAAGGTAGATGTGATGAAAAAGAATGACAGTTGCAAGGGCTGGTCAGGTGCTGTCTTTCCCTATCCAGGTCCAGCCTGTTAGCCACTATACCTGGCTGTAAAGTCCAGACGTCCATCAGTAGCGTTGGTGCGCTAGCCATTAACAGACAGCGGAATACACACTCAATCCAAGGATTTGAGATTAGCACGCAAACCAAGCCGCCCAGGTCTTGTCACATAAAAATCCAGTTCTGATTCCCCCTTCCATGTTCTTTTTCCAAAAGCTAGTTTACAGAGAGGAAGTTTACTGGTAAGCATTGCTAATCCCCCAGGACTCTCAACCACCCATTGACTTGCTACCAATCTTCCGGTAGATCACAACTTGGCGTGCCTTCAGTTTGCAAGATGTGACTCCGCCACACTCGTGCACAACGGGTGGGTGAGGAATGGGGGACCACAACTTTAGGCAACTTAGTGATTTAATAAGGGGGTGGCACCTGAGACAACTAGTGAAAATTGAAGTCCCCACTGCAAGCTACAGTCTGCCCATTGTTAGCATTGGAAAAGAAGCTCCATCTGGTGGGACCCAGACGGCGGGCCTTTTCTGCTGTGGCCCCCGCTGTCTGGAACATCATTCCCCGAGGTGAGGTTAGCCCTACCTCTGATAGGAAGGCCCTAAAAACACAGTTTTTTCACTAGGAGCCCAGGGAGAGCCTGCAAGGTGGCTGTATGAGATTACAGGTACTCCTCATTTAACAACCGTTTGGTGACAGTTCAGACTTACAACGGTGCTGGGAAAACTGACTTACAGCCAGTCCTCAAACTTATGACTGTTGTGGCATCCCCAGTCAGGTGATCACTATTTGGGCACTTGGCAACAGGTTCACATTTACGACCATTGCAGCATCCCATGGTCACATGATCACCATTTTCGACTTTCCGGCCAGCTTCTGGCAAGCAAAATCAATGGGGAACTGTGTGATTTGCTTAACAACCACATGGTTCGCTTAACACCCACAGTGATTTGCTTAATGACCACTGCAAAAAAGGTAGTAAAATCAGGTCGGATTTGTTTAATGACCACTTTGCTTGGCAACCGAAATTCCAGTCCCAATTGTGGTCGTTAAGCGAGGACTACCTGTAAGTGATATTTGTTCTCCTGCTTTCTTGGTTTTATCTGCTTATCAGTTTACTTTATTATTTGTTTGTTTGTTTATTTTCTATCGCACCTTTATTATTTTTATAAATAACCCAAGGTGGTGAACATACCTAATACTCCTTCTTCCTCCTATTTTCCCCACAACAACCCTGTGAGGTGGGTTGGGCTGAGAGAGGGGGACTGGCCCAGGGTCACCCAGCCGGCTTAATTTTGATTGTTTTTAGATTGCTAAGGAGTTTTTAACTGTTGTGTTGTACACTGCCCGGAGTCATGTGTTTGGGAGATAGGCGGCTATAGTAATGTGCTAAATCAATAAGAATAAAAAATAAATCCTATCTCTCCTTGAACCCTAGAACACATTCAGTATGATCTCTGAAAGCCGCGACTCCATTCAGCAACTTTCTCCATCGCTAGACGGCTCTTATAACTGCAGAACGATCCCCCCTCTGTTCCCCTATAAATGAAGAGAGATGGATCCTAGGCATCCAAGACTGTCATCCTGAGTCGCTCGTAGCTGGAAATCTCACACTGCCAGCTCCAGCCCTGAACCACAGCCATTCTGTCTCGGCCCCCCTCCCTTCTCCTCTCCTCTCGGGTGGTTCAGTCTCTTTATGATGAGCCTCATCTATTCCCATCCATGTCGCACAGCTGCATCCACTCTTGTTATTATCTCCCCTGGGCCCAAAAAGATGGCCAAGGCTATCCCGTCTCTGGGAAACCCAGAGCTAGCCTCGGGGAATGTCAGATCTTTTCCCAGAGAGAGTTTCAAGCAGATTGTTTAGAGAGGGGATTAACCCTTCACAAAACACGGGCTGGGGGGGGAGTGCAAGGGTGGGTGGGTGGAGGGACGAATATAGCAAGATTTAGATGCTGTAGTTTCCCCTGTCCTTTCCCAATGGGCAGCTTGGATGGAAATAGACCTCAAATCAGTTCCATTAGCTGGTGCGATGTAGACAATGGTCAGCAGTCCCAGACTAAGGTCTTGGTGATGGGATCTGAGGGCAAGAACACCTGGCCTGCAGGCTCCTTTAAATGCAAGACTCATGAATGCCAATCTGTTTTCATACGCATTTCTGCACCAGCCAGTTCTCTAGTGTTTTATTTATGTGCTTTTATAGTGTCTAGCATAAGTGATTGCCTCCAGCTTTTTCTTGCTGTTCCCATCACCATCTATCGTGTATGCTGGAAAGCTATCCTGGTTTTCTTTGTACACAGAGAATGTAACATGGCCTTCTATCACAGCTTCTTGTAAAGATGAATATTGTTCTTTTACTCCCATCCATCCATCCATCCATCCATCTTTGGTTAAAGCAAACCGTAACATTGCCAATGTGGATGAATTATAATGCACTGGCAATAAGGGATATTGAGGGTTGTGGTTCAGTAACATCTGGAGACACCACTGCCCATTTCTGAAACTTGGGTGAGAGACCTGGGTCCCAGTCAGTACTCAGCTATGGGGTTTGCTTGACTTTTCACCAGTTGCTTTTTCTTATGAGGATGAAATGAAGAAAGGGATCTCTCTCTTTCCAAACTCTATGGCAGAATCTGTTAGCTTGGAAGGATTTTTTGAGCCCCCAGTCATGTGGCAGAGAAGACCTTACTTGCTCACTTGTAACGCTGCACATGCCTACAGTCAGACCTGAGCATCTATGTGCAACTCCTAACACGTTTCAGTAAGACCAACATGACCCAACCAGAGTTGCACACCTACTTAACCTCTTTCCAGAAAAACCCAGAGCGCTATTTCATCAAGCAATGCATGGCAGCAATAATCTGTCTATGTGGCCTGTCCTCCAGGACACTGTAAACCAGTCAAATTCCAAAAGATCAAACCTACCTCTGGATCTATCACTGTTCCATCTTCTTTGTATTTACCCAACATGCTTAACCTATTTACTGAATTACCTATGTCCACAATGCACTGAACTGTAAGCTAAGCAAATGGTTGAGGTTCACGTGACATAGCCAGCCATAAAAAGATGAAAGGTTCCAACTAATCTCATTGACCACATTGGGTAAATGCAGCCACAAAGTGCTAGTAACTGGCCTAATTTTGGGCCTATCTAGCTCAGAATGCCCTGGCTACAGCAACTCATACCCTTACCTGGTGGATAGACTACTACAATGCACTCTACATGGATTTGCCTTTGAAGACCACCTGAAAACTTCCAAATGGCCCGACGTGCAGCAGCCTGTCTGCTAACTAGAGGTAGCAGATTTAGCTCCCTAGCACAGTGGCTACCAGCAAGTTTCCAAGTCCAACTCAGCACCCGTTGAAAGCCTTACATGGCTTGGCTCCCAGATACTTACAGAACCATTTCTTCCATATGTTCCTACAGGGATTGATTTCTCAAGGTTCCCACCCTATATGAAGTCAAGGAATTGGGGGTCCAGCAATGAGCCTTCTCTATAGCTGCCCTATGCTGGGGCACATTTGCCTCCCAAGATATGCAGCACCCCAAACCTGCCTGTTCCGCCAAGCATTTGGAGCCCCATAGGGTTTATGTGATCTAATGTTGGCTGTAATCTGTGGAGTCCTCGGTGCTCTCTGGGCCTTGTGGTTTTCTTGCAGACGTTTCATTGCCAGACTAGGCAACAACTTCAGTGCGAAAAGGGAGTGGGCCTTGCTCTCTGTTTATATACTGTGGTTTGTCCTGCTTGTGTTGGTGGGGTATTGTTCTCATTATACCTTAATCAAGGAACTATTAACTCAGTCAACCAACCACAGAACAAACAACAGCCCAATCAAGGAACTCCCAAGGAGAGAACACCACCCCCACCAACACAAGCTGGACAAACCACAGTATATAAACAGAGCAAGGCCCACTCCCTTTTCACACTGAAGATGTTGCCTAGTCTGGCAATGAAATGTCTGCAAGAAAACAACAAGCTCAGGCTCAGAGAGCACCAAGGACTCCACAGTTCAACCCTGAGCTACAGATATTCTCTTTGCTTTGTAATCTGCCTGGAATCCAATAGAAATGGGTGGCATATAAAACAGGTGAGAGACAGATGAGAGATGATAGACTGACAGATAAATGTGTTGTCTCAGCACAAATCTGCACATTGCACTCTTCCAAAAAGACAAGAATGAACCTGGTAGAGATGAATTGAGGTTGGAGAAGAAGCTCCACCACAGAGACCTCATGCAATTCCCCTCCTTCTTCCCTTTCCCAAATGGGCAGTTGCAAGTCACCCCAAATGCTCCAAGGTCATACCAGTCTGGAGTATTGCAGGACATTTTGAAAGAGTAGGTTATTTCCTCTGCAAGGTAAAATCAAGCATCCCAAGAAAGGGTGAGTTTAAGAAGAACACATATCCATACCAGTGGGCAACTGCCTATGAAGACTGTGAGTGGGAGAAATTGTCACATGCAAGATGCAACAAACGCCCCTTCCCAGTTGTGCTTCAAGACCCATGAGTCTCTGCAAAGCCTCTTTTAGTAGTCTCTCTGCCTATGCCTCTTGATCAAGACACAGGAAAGCGACACAAAAAGTTGGATTCAACCTAAGGTTGGGCAATGGGAAATCACTGAAATATGAAACACCAGGACTGGGAATTTAGTGCTTGTTTCTCTCCTTAAGAGAGTAAATCAAACTTCTAATTTGGGGGGCTGCCTGAAATTGATTGTGTTTGTTTCCGTGCACAATGAAGATGGATGATCTTTCCTCTCTCCTTGCTATCAACATTGTCATCTCCTCCTCTTCCTCCTCCACCTCCAAGATTTGGGAATGAATTTGCTTATTTGCTTTTTCTTGTAAATTCTCTGCCTCCAAAGGAAGACACAGCCTTATCTTCTTGCAGCGGTCAGGAATCCATCAGGCTGAGGCATGGTGTTGGAGCAGAATAATTTAAGCCATCACCCTTCTCCTGCTACTGATAATGCTCTCGTGACCTTGTTGCCAGTAGGTGAGGTGTCACACTCTATATCAGAGAACCTGGTTTATGTTGCAGGCAGTCACATGAAGAGCACATGATGTTTGGTCTAATCTGGAGGTCACAAAGGCAGAAAGGACAATGGCTAGGCTTGGTAAACACCAATAGGAAGGTATCTTCAATTAGTTTAGACAATTGGGATCTAGCTAATTGAGGACAGTCTATTTCTAGTGGTAGCTTTTCATGGCAGGATTAGCCAGTATATCCATGGACATAATATATTCACAAGCCATGGTCTGATCTCCCATCTGCCTGTTTTTTAAAAAATTAAATGGGGATCATGTACACTGCAAAACAAGGCCCCAGCCTCTAGCATTATCTCAATTTTCAGGGACATAGGCATTCTTAGAAAATAAAAATGGTGAATGGAAAATTATCCACCTGCCCAGAAACTAAGGCAAAAGGAAGCTGGGATGGGTAACTTAGAGGTCATCAAACCCAGCTGTCCTGCATAAATTCCCTATCACAGCATCCCCAACAACTGGCCATCCAGCCTCTGTTTAAGCATCTCTAGTGAAGGAAAGTCCACCATCCCTTGAGGTACCCTCATTCCATTGTTGAACAATTCTCACGGTTAGTAATTGATGTCCAGTGAAAATCATCTCCTTTGTCATTGTTTCTTGCTGTGTCTTCTGAAACAACCATGAACAATTCTGCCATGTCTTCCACATAACATTCCTTCAGATACCTGAAGACAGCTATCACATCTCTCTCCAGCCTTCTCTTCTCCAGGCTAAACATATTGCACACCCCCAACAGTTCTAAGTTTTTCCTTCCAGGTACTTCAGTTGCTCTTAGTTAACTATGAATTAGAATGTTGAGGTCCCAGTTCTCCCTCTTTAAAAAATATTTTGCAAATGCCAAGCTGGCACACTGCAAAGCAAAGCAGCAGTTTCTGATGCTGTGATTTCCAAGAAAATGGTAGGCTTCCCTTGGGTCTTACAGATTTCCTTGGAAAATAGCAGGGGGTTGCATGGCATTCCCATATGTCTTGGGAAATATTCCCTTTTGCCCAGAAGAAGAAGACCAAGGTAAGCTGGAGCTCTAACGGGGAACATCTTGGGAGCCAAGGGCATTGGGGACAGTCTCACCTGATCAATGGCTATTTGGAGACTAGCCACGTCAGTCCTGGCGGTCATTTCATGAATGGGCAAACCCCATTCCAACTGCAGTCATTCTATGAGAGAATCCACAAGAAGCTTTAAAAATCCCAAAGGCGCCCACCAGCCTACAACATTTGCCTTCTCTGAAATTTGGGATGCTTTCAAGTGAAAGATTGCCTTCAGATGGAGGACTGTTCCTACCAAAACAGAGCACGTGGCCACCCTAATTCAAAGCCTAGCTCAGTGTTTCTCTCTTTTTTCTTTTCTTTTATTAATTTTTCAAGATATAATTAAAGAACATAATGCAGAATGTAAGACCGACAGAGTACAAGTCTAAGAAAGAAACAGGAAAAACTAAAACGGTGCAGGAACAAACAAAAAAGCCTATCAGGCCAGTGGCTTCTGACCTTCTCCAGCACAGGTATAAAAGTACATAAATTAATTTATGTACTTTTATACCTATTAATTAAACATTTAGTAACACTGTATCTCTAAAATCAAACCATTCAATCATCAAAATCTAAAATCAAGACTTCATTCTTTTGTGTTACAAGCAAATAGTCCAAAGGTGGCTTCCAGATGGAAGCGAATCCAGTTACAGTGTTTTCTCTTATCGATGCTGTCGGTTTAGCCGTTTGCACCAATTCCATCAACTTAATCATCCAGTCCTCTATTGAGGGAATCTGTGCATCCTTCCATCTTTGAGCATATTGTTTCTCAACCTTGGCAACTTTAAGATATGTGAACTCCCAGAATTCCCCAGCCATCATGGCTGGCTGGGGAATTCTGGGAGTTAAGGTTCACATGTCTTCAAGTTGCTGAGTTTGAGAAACACTGGCCTAGGTTGTCCCAGTGAGCTTCAATCCTCTTCTCCAGTTCCTTCCCTAAGGAAGTCTTTCTTGGAATGTCTCCTGGCCAACTCTGGTATGCTGCTAAAACAGGCTACGGGAATCCCCACAGTTCCCGCTGGAGTATTTTTCTAAAAGTGACTGTGGCTCAACAGTTGAGTGAGCTTATACCATTTGTCCTCCACTGTTGGAGGACAACTGTTGTGGTCCATCCATGGAAGAGGCCCACTGGCATGGATGTCTGCAGGATGTAGTCAAAAATGTCAAGATGGCAGCTGTGATGTGCAATGGACATTAAAAGCAGGTGGCACTTTGATTGTGCTGTGGTGGCTGCCATCTTAACTTTTCTGACCACACCCTGCAGACAACCCTGCTTATATTAACAGGGAGAATTAGACAAAGCAAGGCCTTTTCCATGACTGTAGTTGCAGCCTTTGGAACTCTTATCCACATGAAACCTAGCTGGTTGGACTCTACAAAGTCCTTTTAAGAGAGGGAGACCCAGAGACAAAACTGATTCTTTCTCTTTTCAAAATCTATTGACATAACTAACACCCCCCCCCCCAAAAAAGCATTAGTGGTTCTATTCTCCAACTGTTTTCTCCTGGTTGAAGTTGTTTTTATTCCAATGGGCTCTTGCTTTGCCAAAATGTTGAAATTTCATTCATGATAATAGTAATTTATAGTATCACCTCTCTCTTGATGTTTCTCAAACTGTAGGCTGGGAGCTTCAGATGAGACAAGATACCAATTAGAACCAATGTCTGAATTTAATCTCAGGAACTTTGGAACTCTTTGAGACCAGGAAATCACAGTGGCAAAGTATTTCACCAAGATTTAAAAAAACAAACAGTATCAGTAATAGCCAGTGGATGTTGCCAAATTCCTCCTCCAGCTGCTGCTCTTTTCTTGCTATTCTACTTTTGTGATTGGTGATCCTGAGTCATTTGTAGTTCTTGCCAAGACATCTTGTGGCTAGCAAATCTGAGCATTATTACTGTATCATACTAAATTTTATTGCTTTTTATTGTATTGATTACCCTTTGTCTTGCTACTGGACTTTGATTCAGTATATTAATTGTGTCTACTCTAGTTAGAGTGGATAAACAGGGGAAAGGTAGTTATATAGATAATCCACTAAGAGCTTTTAAAAGGGGTCAATATCCCTGGATCTTATACTAGGACAGAGACCCACCCAAAGTATGGTTTAGTATCAGAAATGATTGGATGGGTTATTATTTTTCCATTCAAAGCATTAAAATGAATTGGTTAAAATAAGAATCCCAGCATTTTTTATTTTTATTTTATTTTAGTATTTGGGGTTTTCCTACATGCTCCTAGTTACTAGGACTTCAGTGGATGAGAAACAAGGAAGAAACAAATGGGATGCACGAGAGGAGAGGGGAAGAGGTTCAGATGTATATTCTGCACCAGGCTTCTCAAAATTCTAAAAAAAACACCCTCTCTGATTAGGCAGGTTTTATGCTGCAGATCTATTAGCAAAACTGAGTTAATTTTCTACAGCCCAAACTCCCGACCCAAGAGACCTGAAGTTGTACAGATTCATATCGGAATGTTTGATTTTAAAGAATCATAAACCTGCTCTAAACATTCAGGCTGAGTCAGACCTTTCACTGCACAGATAACTATTAATAGATGCCTCCCACATATTCCTTTATTCAAAAGCACCAGAGCGTCCTTTTCTTGGTTAAACTTTAATTTTGTAAACTTCAGATAATTTAGGGTGGAGATGGTTAATAAGCTTTCTGATGAACTCTGAAGAGGAATTACTGCCTATGATATATATGCTGATCTCAGTTTTGCATCTGCTCTGCAGGTCTTGAGAAAACTGGCAACTCTTTTAAACCAGAGGCAACCATGGGAAATAATAACAATAATAGTGTTACTGTTGCTAGTACTGTGGTTACTGTAATTGCAACTTCTGCTAAAGAGCATAGGCATTTGCAGCAATAATGTAAAATATAAACAATAAAGCCAGACAGAACAAAATATCGAGGACTACAGAAGTAGGCTTAAGGACACCTTCAAGGATCTGTGACTCACTGATGAAGGAAGTAGTTCCAGGTATGGTGCCACCATCAAGAAGGCATACCACTGACTGCCCCCCCAGCAAAAAACATTATCCATTGCTCAAGAAAAAAAAGTGTCTCCTATGTAAATCTCTCCAAATAGTCACTTTTCATAGGTGCAGTTCTGATGCATGTTGACTTGGAAACACCCACCACGTTCATTTGGGCTCATGCTCAGGCAACCATGTCTGATGGTGACTTACCTTAGAACTAGACCAGTGTTTCTCAATGTTGGCAACATGTGGACTTCAACACCCAGAATTCCCCAGCCAGCATGTTGGCTGCGGAATTCTGGGTGTTGAAGTCCACATGTCTTAAAGTTGCCACGGTTGGGAAACACTGAACAAGACCAATGGAATAGAAAACTACAGTGGAATAAAGGTACTTATAGCTGAACTGTTAAAAGACGAGGAGGAGGGAAAAATGGAGAAAGAGGGGAAGAGGAAAAGGAGGTGGGAATAGTTCAAGATAGATGGACCATGGGGGGCATGTCAAGCCAACAGGACATCCCTTAAATGCCCTTGTCTTCATCTATTAGCCTCTGTGCCAAGCTTGTTGGAATCACTGAGCTGCAGGCTAAGTTTTCAAGGGACTTGGCCTGTACACTCTGCCTACTCCTTTTTCCTTCTTGGTTCAGGGCCAGGGTTCAAGTTCCCGCAACAGGCCTCCCCGGGTTAGTCCCGACCCAGCTGCTCCATTTAGACAACCGGCAAACTTCGGTTCCTTTCCACTAAGGTTATGCACGCAGATATGTTTGTGCGAATCCCCCAAGGGCTTGCTGCAGGAGGGAAGCCCGCGGCGTGGAGGCAGCCTGTGTGCGTGTGCACGCTTTGTGCACAACCCTGACTATTGTCCTTTGTTCTCACGTCCCCCACAGGTACTCTGCGCACGGCCCGGGGTGAACTTTCCGTCTTTTCCCGGTCTCCCCTTGGTAGAGCTCTTCTTCCCTGGCAGGCCTCCCAAAGTGAAAGGTTAACAGCCTTCATTCAAGAGGTGGCCTTTCTCCCCCTCTGCCCCCCATCCCCCTCCTCTCGGCGCTGCACAGATATTCCGTGTGTTTCCAGCCAATCCCGCTCCGCCGCCCCCCCGCCGCCGCCGCCCGCGAAGGCTCCTAGATGCCAACATTGTCAAGCCGAATCCAGGTGCTGAGCTTGTGAGGCCGTGCAAAACAATACCAGCAACTCTCGCCTGCGACGGGGGCTTTTTCAGGCTGGCGTCAGCGAGTCTGCCTCGCTCTCGGGGCTCGGCATAATTAGCGAGCGAGGCAGACCCTCGCCGGCAGCTTTCACTGAAGCCTTTTCGCCCAGCGATCCGCTTCCCCCCACCCCGACCCCGCTTCCCAACCCCGGCCCGGCTCTCTCCCTCCCCCCAACAAAAGAGGCATTATTTCGTAACAACAGATTAAAGAGACGTGGGGGAGGGAACCATCTCTGGGGGGAGGGGCACTGGGCGGGGGGGTCTTTAAAGCTGAATTAGGAGTGGCTTTGGAAGGAAGGGGAACGTGGTGCAGCGCTGTATTGCTTGGAATGTGTAAGAAATGTACAGGGAAAGTGTGTGTGTGTGTGTGTGTGTGTGTGTGTGTGTGTGTGTGTGTGTGTGTGTGTGTGTGTGTGAGAGAGAGAGAGAGAGAGAGAGAGAGAGAGAGAGAGAGCGCGAGCGCGAGCGCGAGCGAGCAGTCCTACAGAGGCTTGGGGAAGGGAGCCCGCATCCAAGCAGATGGGCTTGGGTCCTCCCCTGCGATGTTAAAAACTGGTTAAAAAGAGAAGACAAGAGCGGTGGGCCAATTCCTGAGCCTGACGCCCAGCAGGCATTCTTGTATCTGCAGAAGGCCTTCAGGTATATAAATGCAGGGATGAGAAAGAAACGGGAAGGGCAAGTGACAGCCTCTGGCTGACCTTGAATGATCTGGAAAAAGCTACCCAGATTAGCATTTGGATGGAAGATTACCAGGAAACCCTAGGAACGAAGGCTGGGCTGGGAAGTCCCAAAACCATCCCAAAGGCACCGCCTTCAGCCTTGTTTCTAAGTAAACTGCGCAGGCTTGTCCCACAGTCGAGCTGGTCTCAAGTGAGCCTATTTTACTTTGGGTATGGGTAGGTCGACTGCCCGAAGACGGGCCCAATGCATAAAACCGAAAAGACGCAAGACTGAAAGTGAAAGTGGTCCCAGGCTGGAGAAAAGGCTGCCAGGTTTGACAGAAACCCAGTTTTTTTTCTCCCCAACTGAATGCAGATATGCCAGCCTTCTAACTTTGCCTACCCTGTGCCTCTTGGACCATTCCTCCCTTCCAGTGACATCTAGGAATGCTCGCGGTAGGTCGCAGCATTGTCCCACCCAATTTCCCCCGCCCACATCAGCTTTCATCAGAAGATGGGGTGGGTGGGGAATCGTGCAGTGGGGCAAAACAGTGTCTGTTTAGATGTGTTTTCAGTCGTTGCTTGAGAGAAGTTCCAGGGTGATGAGGTCTTTTCCCCAGTAAACTGTGGCTTGTATGATGTCAGAACTAACTCTGAACCTGGAGCATACGTGCCGCAGAACAGGCCTTCAATGGGATAGAAATTTTATTTATTTATTTATTATTTTATTTACATCTCGCCTTTATTATTTTTATAAATAACTCAAGGCAGCGAGCATACCTAATACTCCTTCCTCCTCCAATTTCCCCCACAACAACCACCCTGTGAGGTGGGTTGGGCTGAGAGGGAGGGACTGGCCCAAGGTCACCCAGCCGGCTTTCATGCCTAAGGCGGGACTAGAACTCTCATACCACGCCTGATTGGCTCTTGGGCTGAGCGGGAGGGACTGGCCCAAGGTCACCTAGCCGGCTTTTATGTCTCAGGTAGGACTAGAACTCAGGGTCTCCTGGTTTCTAGCCTGTTGCCTTAACCACTATAATTGAAATTTTTTTTTTACAAAGCTAACAGCTACAAAAAAGTAAAAAAAGAAAAGAGTGACAAGAAAAGAATATAAGCGAAAAAATAGACAAGATAGAAAAGTAGAAGAGAAAGTAAACAAAGAAAAATAGTTGAAGTGACTTCGGATCTTCTTTCCAGCAGGTAGTTAACTCTATTTCCTGCCTCCCAAATTGCTGGAAGGGGTAGCTACTTTCTAAAAGGTGCCCTTTTATTTAAAAGCCCTTGCTGATAATAGACTGACGCATCAAGGTTTACTGTAATAATATTCTTGATGTAATAATTTTCTACCAAAACAAAACCCAATGGGGAGCCATCAGCAGAATCTAATTCCTCCCTTTGCTACCGGAAGTGTGGCCCAATTCAGGATTTTGCTCCCTCCCTTTTTCTGAATGTGTAAAATGCTTTTTCAAGTTTTTTCAAGTCTCCTTCACATATACTGCGGGCCCAGCTGATCTACTGTATGCTCCCACAATCAGAATCATCAGCCTTCCAAAGGGCTAATCCAGATTCAGAGGAAAGGGAAGGAACGTCAGCAGCTGTGGGACAATCTGGCTTTTTATAACCAAACTCTCAACTGCCCGAGACGGAATGCAATGTTCCAAAACGGCCGAAGCACAAGGGTGTCAGATGGGGCAGGATGTGAAACACTGTGTGCCGCAGATTGCTGGCGCCAGGGAGGTGATTCACCGCACGCCTGCATCTCAAGGTTCACATTAGATGTCAGGCTGCATCAAGGAATTTTGAAGGGAAAAAAAATGCATTCAGACAGAGGGACCTATCACTGACGGGATATGCAGCGGCAGATAGGTTCTTTTATGTCGATGGGTTTTTAAAAAGCGTTTTAAAGCATTGTTCTTCCTGGTTAAAAAAGAAGACAAGGGAGAAGCAGGGGCAGAGCGGGGGGAGAGGAGGAGAGGATGCTGAGCAAATGTTAGCAGCTGGTGGCCAGTTTTTCCCCAGTGTCTGTTTTTTGGGACACCCTGACAGCTGTTTCCTGTAGCCTGCTATCTCATGGGCTCATCTTGAAGGGATGTGGTACCGGCACACACACACACCCCGCCACTCCAGTCCTCCTGCGCAGTCTGTTTCCTGCACCGGGACACTGGCCTGCGCCTTCTTTCTCACGACCTGCTAGAGGGTCAGCTGAACTCCTCAGAATGCCTTCAGTCAGCCAGCCAGCCAGCCCAGAAACCCATAAAGTAAAAATAATCCTCCTCCCCCCACTGCACCCCTCCCATGACTTTGCTCCTTTTGGCCATCTTGCTGACCTGAATTCTCCCACAACAAGATTGCCTGCGCACCTATATGTATGCAGTCTGCCAAGAAAACATCGCGAAAGTGGCGTCTCCCCAAAGGGTCAGACATGACTCGGTGCTTGCACAGGGGACCTTTCACTTCACCTCAACAGGGAACACATAAAGACAGTGCACTTAAAGTTTGACTAGCTCGGGGTTTCTCCACCGTGGCAACTTTAAGATGTGTGGACTTCGACTCACAGAATTCCCCAACCAGCAAACAAAAAAAGGTTCCATCAGTCAACAGTTTGATGGGAAAATAAAAGAAACGATGCGTTGCATGTGCTGCTTCACACAGACTCGCCAGAGCGTTGCCCGTTAGAGATGTTTTTATGTGGGTCGTGATGTTGAAGGGGGTGGAATTTTAGCCAGGAGAACCACCAATCACGGTCCTGGAAATCTTGCACATTAAAGGTGTATGGACAGCAGTGCGCGGCACCGGCTGCACAATAAGACTGCACTTGGGATAAGAGCGGAGAATTGACAAAGGAGCTGTGTGAATTGTCTCTATGTACTGAGTAGTTTATTCTGTCAAGTCAGCATATTAAGCAGCTCCCACAATGTCCTGAGGAATACTATATTGGATATATTCAAGAGCGCTGTAGAAAAGGAAGGAAAATGATCATCCAGCATCTGTCCCTGCTCTCAAACTGACATGTTATATGGAAGGAAGGGAACCAGTGTAAGAATAGTAGCTGATTGCAAAAGGAATATCAGCCAGTGTTGTGATGTGGCTGCAAAAAAGACAAACGCAGTTTTAGGCTGCATCAGCGGAAGTATAATTTCCAAATCATGAGTAGTAGTAGTTCCACTTTATTCTGCTGTGGGCTGACTTCACTTTGAGTAGTGTCCAGTTCAGGGCACCCTATTTTAAGGAGGATTCAGAGAACTTGGAAAGGGTCAGAGAAGTAACAAAATTGATACAGGGGACCAGAAACAAAGTCTTGGGAAGAGAGTGAAGGAATGTGTATGTTTAGCTTTGAGACAAGATGATTGGGGGGTGGGGGGAAATGAGAGTGCTCTTCAAATACTCCAAACAGTGTCAGATAGAAGGCCAGTACAGGAAGTCCTCACTTAATGACCACAACTGAGATCAGAATTTTGGTTGCTAAGTGAAGTGGTCATTAGTTGAATCCAACCTGACTTTACAACCTTTTTGTGGTGGTCATTAAGCAAACCACATGGCCGTTAAGCAAATCATGTGGTTCCTCATTGGTTTTGCTTGCCAGAAGCTGGACAGGAAGGTCGAAAATGGTGATCATGTGACCATGGGATGCTGCAGTGGTCATAAATGTGAACCGGTTACCAAGCACCCAAATCACGATCACGTGACCATGGGGACACTGTGACTGTAAGTGAAAGCACCAGTTGTAAGTCTGAACCATCACTAAACAAATGGTCATTAAGTGAGGACTACCTGTACCTGTTTTTTCTTGTTTCAGAAATCAGAATAACGGATTTAAGTTCCAGGAAGGCAGATTGAATATTAGGGGGGGGGGAAACTTCTTAACAAAAAGAGCAGTTCAACAGTGGAAGCAGTGATTTAGAAGGACCGTGTTGCTAGATGGGACCAAGCAGTGGGTAAGCATCTGTCTGGGATGCTTCAACTGGAATTTTTGCACTGAGCTGGAAGTGGGATTTGGCGGCATCAAGAGCTCCTTCCAACTCTAAAATTCTAAGAGAAAACTTACAATGTAATATTTTGCAAAAACCCCATCAGGAAACCCACCTTGTTCATTCAACAGGACTTGATGGGGATAATTAAAGTTTTTCAACAATAACAGTATCTGAAATCCTTTGGGAAAGGTTATAAATGTTTCTGTGTTATAAAAGCCTCTAGTTGCATAGCTCTAAAACCAGGATTTTAACCCTGTTGAATAAACCAGAAATAAGCCAGACTACATTTTGCAGATGAGCAAAGCAATCACAGCCTGTTTTACCCACCCTGGTTTGATTTCTGCATTTCTTTTACCAGTACCAAGAAAACATAGGCAATATTAAGAACATTCCAGGAATAAGCCAAGAGTTCAGACCCAACACCAAACCAGGATTAAAACAAACCAGGATTTATGAACCACAATTTCACTTTATAATGGTTGCATTTACAGTTTCTGAAAGTGGCTTGGTATACCATACTAAGCCAAAAACTAAACAATCGTATGAGGCTCTCTGTAATGTGTGAATTATGAGTAAGCTGTAATTTTTAAGGTGCTTTGTTTCACAACACCTGGCACTGGATTTCTATATTTATTTTGCATTTCAGACGGTTGGCTTGTTGGCTTAAGATTTATGAAATGGGGCCTAAAATACGCTGATACATAAATTGCTAATGTTTGTACATTGCAGCGATAAGGAAAACACTGTGGATGGACGGTGCTAGGAGTTTCTGGCCGGTTCATCTCAACTCACCTCCTAAAAACCTGTGAAGGTTGATAAGGACTAAGAGTCCACAGAGTACTTGAATTACAGAAGGGATCTGGCATCTTTATCTTTCCCGTGTCAGCCCCCTTAGCTACCATTTTTAGAAGATGATGAGAGGCATATTTTAGCTAAAATGCGGCTAGGGAATTTGAGGGTGAGAGCTTGGGGATATCACTAAGTACTTTTTCTCTTCTCCACCACCCCCAATCATTAAAACACTGATCTCATTGGCTGGTAATCCAGGAAGCTATTAATAAAAACAGTGTGAGATTCTAACCGGGATAGGAATATGTAGCCCTCTATCTTCAACCAACAGAAGTTGGGGGACCAAGGGTGAGAGACTGCCTTTCCACCTCTATTTTTTGTCTGTGGAATGGGAATAACGAGTATGTGTCTCTCACTGATTGTGAAGACAGCCCAAATAAACACTCAGGGTGCCCGTGGATTTTTTTAAAGGGGAAAATACTGTTTCTTGTGCAGGTGCAACATAGGAATATGCGTGGGTGTGTATAAGAGGGAAAGAGATCTCAAAATCCATATCCCTTTAGTTTGCCTGCCCCTGCCCCATACACTTTGCACAGATCTTTCCCCAAACTTAAAAGTACAAAGCTGATAAATAGCTCTGTAGATTGAGTGCCATCTGCTCAGGAAAAGACAAAAAGTGGCATGCCTTCTTTTAGAAAAAATAAAGGGACAGAAGAAAGGAAAGAATGGTGTGTTCATTTTAGAGTGCCCCAAGCAGTATTTAAATATACCCACTTATTTGAATACAGTGCATGACCATAACCTCTTTGCAGATATTCACTGTGGATCAGCAAGTGGCATTTCCAGGGTCAAGCCTGGCCTCTGGCAGATGGCATTCAGTTCATTTTCTATCTTGAGAGAATATGGGTGGAAAATATGGGGAGGGAGGACCTGACTGGGTTAAAGGAACTGAGGTAGACCTTCAAGCAGTGGGGCAGGCCCAGGTCTTCTTTCCTCTCCAGAGCAGACTTGCTGCTCAGCCACAAAGCACAAACAGCATTCCCAAGGCACCCTAAACCTGTGTTACCAAAACACAAGTGTTATATTTTCATAACATGCTATGCCCAAACTAATAAACTACATAAATTATGCCTTAGCATAACAGCCTGAGTCCCACCACACGTTCAACCACAAACTGTCCAACTGCAGTTGAGCTTGGTGTGATGTGAATCCAGACCTGGTCTCTCCTGCAAGGCGAGCTTGCAAAGTTGTGGGAAAACAGGATAACCCCCTAGCTGCCTGTGACCTACTCAGAAGGCGGGAAGGATACAGATGTGCAGCAGCAAGCGAGAAAGGACATCTGAGCAGCCTCAATTTCTTCATGTCTTTCTTGAAATGCAGGCTTAAGCTTTGGGGGGGGGGGCTTTCTTGCAAGGCCAGCTTGGAGAACGAGATCAAGGAGGGGATCAACGAGGTCAATTTATACATTTTGCTGCAAAGAGGAGGAAAGCCAAGCTCCATTTAAAAAAAAATTTTTTTTTATTGGTTTTGGTGTCAGCAGAGTGAGAAAATACCCAGTGCCCTGCAGGTGTTTGCCTGTTAGCCTCAGTCTATTTCCAGCTCCTTGCCTGAGGTCACGCACAGGTGCTGGCCCATTGGTGACTCAGAAAAAAGTAACAGAACTACCTCCCCTTCCCCCCCATATCCTCTGGGGGACTAGCAGCCTCACTAGAGCATCCAGGCCACGGGTAGAAAATAAGGCCAGCTGAGGGAACCTCTGCAAGAACCCCAAGCTTAGGCAGATATGGGGCACTTGTGCCTTTTGCATCCCCTTTTGCATTTTTATTTATTTATTTATTTGATTTCTATAGCCGCCCATCAGCAAGTGACAAGTTGTTGCATAATTCATTTTTTTTGAAGCTTCCGTTTCTGGCCTTCTGGTGGATACCTATGCAGGCCTTTTGGGATATTTATGGGTTTGGGGTCAGAAAAGGCCCATTCTGGCCCAAGAGTTTGGCAGCTGTGGGGAAAGAACAGCCTGGCTGCCAACACGCTTTCTCAGCCTGTGTTCATGGCCTGTCCTCTCTGGCCTTGCTTCAGGTCTTCCCTATGGAAACCTGCCAGGGCCCTTCTCTCCCTTTTTTTTAAATTTTCCTTTTCTCCTGTCTGCCCTTGTGTTTAGAATGATATGCCTATTAGGTGGCCCATCCACCTGCAGGTAGTTGCCAAAGACTGTCCAAGGCATAGTTGATAAGAGAAAATACTGTTTCTGGATTTGTTTCTACATGGCAACCACTTTTAGACTGCATGCTTGTGTCAGAAAAAAATGAAGTTTTGATTTTGGGTTTTAATGATTAAATGGCTTGATTTGATAGAAATAATGTTACTAAGGTTTAACTAATGGTAAGAGATTATACTTGTAAATGTATTCATATCTGTGCTGGAGAAGGTCAGAAGTCACTTTCTGTTTCTGCTCTCTCCCCATTCTGCACTTTTATAGTTTTTTTTTCTTTAGGCTTGTACTCTATCTGTTCTATATTCTGTATTTTAATTATATTTGGAAAATTAATACAATTCTTATAAAAAAGACTGTCCAAAGTATAAAGTCTAATTTTAGTCTGCTTGCCCTCCAGTGTTAATAACATTTATTAGCTGCCGTGGTATATTCCTGTCTGGTTTGCTGACTTTTCAGAACAGATTTCATTTGGTTACTGAATTTAACCCATTTCCTGGATTTGCACAATACAGTTCATCATAAAGGAACCAATCAGGTGGCTTTGTTTAACCTGTTTAGCCACACACAGGAAAAAAAAATGTGACCACAACTGAAACTAACCAAATTCCCAGAACACCTATCAAGAGGCCGACCTCTAGTGATAGAAAATTGGCTGCATTTGAGTAAGTACTCCCCTCCAGTCTCCACAGAATACAGGTTGAAAAACTTTGCTCTGCAGCTACTGACATATTAGTACATATTGCTCATCAAGGCAGCAGAGCAGAGTGGCCTTTCCCAGCCCAATAAGGCTCCAGGAGGAAATTAATAGAATAGTAATTAAATCAGTCCACCTTACCATTCCACTTGGGTAGAAAGCTGTAAATCAGTCCTCACTCTTCTGGCCGAAGCGTTGGGGGCCAGGCTATAGCAGCACTCCATGGCTAGCAAACAATCCACATTGAGTGAGATACTCAGGGAGATCAGACCATCCAGGGAAGCCGCATCAGCATAAAGCAGCTGACTCCAAGGCCAGGATGTTACCCATGTGGTTCCAGACAGGACTCTTGCTTCTGAAGCAGCCTTAAATACCCAAGTCTTTTGCACTTCCACTCAAGGGCAGCTGACACTAAGAAGCCTTGATTTTGCTCTGCAAAGCTTCAACAGCCACCAAGAGCCTTCTCCTGGCTAGCTTTGGCTCTCCCCCTGTGGCTGTCTGCATTCTCTGGGCTTGGGGGTCCTTGCCTCCAGGTCAAAAGTCCTCTGAATTGTTGGCCTGAGCAGAGACTTTGGGTTTCGGCCCAGGCCAGAGCCAGGCCCATTGCTGCATCTACCTCTTTCCCTGGAAACAGAGCTGAAGAGACAAAGTGTTTGGCATCCCCCAGTTCATGACCTGAGGGTCAAGGCCCAACAATATAGGGGTTCCCCAGATTAAGTAGCCCACACCAATTTCCCACCACTGCCTATAATTCAGCAATGGGCTCTGCTGCTTCCTCAAAAGGGGAAGAAAAGGGACAGAGAGGCTGGCTTCACATAACATGCTGCTTAGGCTAAAGTGGGGTTGAGTAGTTTGTGGTCCTGTGGGTTACACAAACCAGACCATCACCCGAAACCATAACATGGTTGAGTTATCAGGCCATAGCTTACTACAGTATATAAAATCTGCCACTGAGTTTTATTCACCCAGCTTGAAGGGTTTGCCTGCTGTGCAAACCTGGCCAGAGAGAAGAAGCCGGAGATGGTGGGAGAAAAACAATGGCAGGAGGGAATGTCCAGAGCAGTGCTTCTCAATCTTGGCAACTTTAAGATGCACGGACTTCGATTCCCCAGCTGGCTGGGGAATTCTGGGAGTTGAAGTCCATGCATCTTAAAGTTGCCAAGATTGAGAAACACTGATTCAGAGGGAGCAGGAGAGACAAATCAGGAAGGGAAATTCTCAACAGTTTGTGCTGAGCCAAAGGAGATTTCTCACCTCAAGGTATCTTGAGGAATGAAAGAATCTGCCTGTCAATTTCATTAACTCCCACAGATAAGAGCCCTGAAAAAAGGGGTATCTCTTAACTCTGATACCACTTTAACTGGTTTCATTTGCCTACAGCCTGGTCATGCATTTCTGCACCACTGCAGGCAAAGAAGGCCTTCTGATGTATTAGCGGAGATGCAGTCAGTCTGAAAGATGGTTTCTGGGTATGTTTCAGCCTTTTCCCACTGGAAAAATGCTTAAAAATGCTCCATTCTGCCCACATGCTGTTGCATGAGGAATAATTCTGGAAATGGGCTGGCCACAGAGCTGGGACAGAAAACATACAGTCTGCACAGAAAGCACATAACAAGTTTATCAGCATAAACTTGTGATGTGATCTTTAGTATTCATGCAGCAAATGCAGTTCCTAGATCTTGCTGACACAGTTTGGGGTAACGGTCACTAGCTTCTTATAATGGCTTTAAAAGGGAATAAGATACATTAACAAAAAACAAACTTGGTTACAATGGTTGTGGTTGTTATTCCAGTTCAGACAGCATGCTTTTACATTCTAGTTCCTGGGAAGCAACAATGAAAGAAGATTATTGATTTTATGCCATGTTGGTAAGCTAACTAGAAGCATATGGACAGTGAGATGAAAGGATGCTTGATCCCTGGTTTCATCCAGCAGCTGTCTTTTTTGGTCCTTATGATAACGGACCTAAGAGGGTGATAATAAAAGGATAATTTAAAAGCATGGCTGTAAATCTTCTGCAATGAAGAAGGGCTTTATTTGGCTGAGAGGGCAGAGTTCTGGTCTGTAACAGTGGATATTCTTAATTTCCACTAGGTTCTCTCTAGTAGAACTCCAATGTAGCAGTGCACCAGAAATCCAAAGGTTGTGTTCAGTATGGAAGGATCTAGTGGCCAACTTTTCTTGCAGGATCTTGGTATGTAAGCTACTTGAAATTCTGGTTAGGCTTGGCTGTTAGCTAAAGGTCTCAAGGAGGAGCTAATACTGGGATTTCTTTTTGAGTTATGGAAGGGTGGGTGCCTTCTAGGAACAAAAGAACAGGGTTCTTCTAACCCGCCATGATCTGTTTTACAGGAATTAGCAGTTGCAATCTAGAACTAAGGAGGCTTTTGAAAGCTTCCCTGGAGATGCCCAGGATCTTTTACATGAAGAGTAGATGCTTTACCATTGAACCACACTCAGCCATACTGTAAGTACCTAGAAGCTTTTCAGAGCATGGTAAGAACTCAGAGGAATCCCAGTGAAGATTTCCTGCAACATCCTTATGTTAGTCAAGTTGAGGTTGTCACTTTATTTGGCAGTGGCTGCAAGAGGTTATTGGCTACCTTTTTACATTTCCCACAATGCCTCTAGGGTTGTTTGATGTTGCTTCAGAGCATTATGGAAAATGGAGCTTTGCAGCCATCTGATGCCGTAGGCACAATACTGACTTATTTAAGTATGCAAACAAATTATTTTCAGTAACCAGACAAAGGATGACGTTTTAGAGAAAGCTGAAAAGATCAGGCAACTTTTAAATAGTTCTGGTGTTTGATCTAAATACCTATGGCCATATTTATTTACTTTTAAAAAACAACACCAGTCTTTCCCAATCTGCTGCATTCCAGATGTGTGGAGGCTGGAACCCCCATAATTTTCAACCACGGGAGTTGCAGTCTCAAGACATCTGGAGAACATCAGAATGGGAAGATTGGATAATGTTGCATCCCAAGACTCCTGTTTCAAAATTTAATGCGGCTCCTAGATCTCATGGCCCAATCCTTCAAGAGGCTTGCCTGCGTATGCTGCTCTGAAAGGAACATGCAAAGAAGTTTGGAAATAAATTGTAGCAATCAGTCAGGATGTATAGGAGGGTACCTTTTTTAAAAAATTGCAATCATTCTGATTACTTCGAGCTGTGACTATGGCTTGAATGCTGATCACTTTGGCATGCCTTGAAGCTCCAGTTGTAGAATGTTGCCAGCTTTATCTCAGTCTTTATCAGCTTCTAATAACCTATTTTTATTTTTAGATATAAAGCACAAGCCATCTCAAAAAACCATTTTTTTCCACTCTCATCTGCATGTTACACTTTGGCTTCCTGCCCTGGTGGCTTGCTCTGAAGGTGCTAAAAATGTCCAGGGTGAGATCTAGAGTGGAGGCTTCAAAACTTAAAGGAAGTTTGGAAATTCAGCTAAAAATACTTTGTTTTGTTTTGTTTCTTTCTTTTTTTTTACTAACCCAAGGGCACAAGCCACCAGAAGCTTTTCCTGCATAAGTCCCTACTGACTGAAAATGGGGACTACATAAAAGGACAAAAACTCACATTTCAACATAACTTGTGCAGGAGGACCTCCTGGTGGATTGTAGGTTTTCTGGTGCTCTCTGGACTATAAATCCCTTGCCAGTGCCTATGCTGGCTAAGGCTGATGGAAGCTGAGGTCCAAAATATCTGGAATACCTTAGATTGCTCATTCCTGATCTATTTATATATATTTATGTCTTGCTTTTCATTCAAAGAGCTCAAGGTGATACAATCATAGTCCAGGGCCACCAGGTGTCGTTTATGGTCTTGGGTGGGAATTCAAACCTATGCCTGACTCCTTTTCTGGAAGTTGAACTGTTGTACCACTGTTGAGAACTAAGAGAGTGTAATGGTTATAGAATTTAACGAAGACTGCTCAGGTCAAGGTTCAAATCAACACAGAGACTATGACTCTTAATGGGCCTTGGGCTAGCAATCAAGCCTGTCAAACAGGATGTTAGGGGAAAAAAATGAAGGCGATCCTGTTTGTAGCCTTGAACAATCTTGGAAGAAAATATGGGAACACAATGGCCAGGTAAGCTCAGCCTTTCCCCATCAGTTAGATTACAAACCCCACATTGGCTGGGAAAAGTGGGGACTGAATAGTGGGACCTATTGGGTGTTATTCAAAACAAAGGACAGATAGAAAAGGTTCCTCCTATCTATGAGAGAGTTGCTTCTAGCCCTTTACTTAGACTTGGCTGAAGAAAGAGATGCAAGAAATAAAATACTGATTGCAGTATAAAATTATTTGATGCACAGCAATTCATTCATAATGGATTTGTAGCATTTCCACAATCTATCAGAAGCTCTTGCATCCTCTGGGCCTGTTTAGTTGTTCCAGGCAAGTCTGTTGGGTAGATATTTGACATGAAGTAGTTAGGTCAACACAGTCATCGTGTTTGGACAGCATGCTAGGCTAGACTAGCCTAGAATGGAGTGAGGTAGCTTGTAGGTCAATGTGTTTGGGGAAACCCAACTATTTTCGTTGCATGTTATAGGAACATGGCAGCATTAGAGTTCAGGGCATTATATAAACTCAGCCTCTATTGCCCACTAGTAGTCAATCCATATGGTTTCAAATAGGGCAAGAAGTCAATATCTTTCTCAAATCGCTTGTCTCAAAGCCACTTTCACCAGAGACATAATGCCTCTTCATATGGAGGTTCAAATTAGTTATTTGATTTATCGCATTTTAGGGCTACCCTTTCTGGGCTGCAAATAGCAGGAGAACCACTAGATGGCAGCAAAGAGAAAATCTGTGTTTAATCATGGGGCAAGCAATCATTGGTAAGGAAGCTTAAAAGAGGCAAAAGTGTTGTCAAAATCAACCTTATATCCAAACCAGATGCTCCAACTCTGGCTCTTTGTAAGTTTTATAAGCTTCCCAGAGACTTCAGGAGTGGGCAGCCTTAACAAATCTAATAATCTAATAATTAAATTAATATTAATTAATTATTTTTCTTTAATCTGTTCAGTTGTGTCTGATTCCTGGAGGCGGCCTGGAGAAGTCCCTGAAGTTTTCTTGGCAAGGTTTTTTGGAAGTGGTTTTCCATTGCCTCCTTCCTAGGGCTGAGAGAAAGACTGGCCCAAGGTCATCCAGCTGGCTTTGTGCCTAAGGCAGGACTAGAACTCACATCTGCCAGTTTCTAGCCTGGTGCCTTCACCACTGCACCAAACTGGCTCTCTCCCAGTACATTAATTAAGTTAAAACAAATCAGGGCCTTCCTCCTGGGTCTGGATAAATCTCATGTCTTTCATGGTATTAGCCCCAAAGCAGCAATCAGAAGGATCAAAATCACAGTTAACTAGTTATTTTATCCTTCCATTCTATGGGTGCAAACTTAATCCCCTTGCCCTGCCCATGTTTTCTCACATTTTGCCTCTTTCTCCAAATGCTTTCTGAAAAAGATATTTCCCAAATAAAAAATATAACTGAGAAGTTTCTGAATAAATCATGCAAACGGAGCAGAGCTTTATGCATAGATGTTTACCAACTTTGTTGATTCACCTGCATTTTGAATCCTGAACTGAACTAATGAAGGAGGAGCATGTAACCTCCCCCCTCCACCCCCGCATCCCCACCTCCATGGCATAGTTTCCATTCCAGAATAATAACCCATCACAGGTGAACAAACCTCAGGACGGAAACTGTAGTTGTGGCTGCTGGTTGATTATTCCTTTGTCATACAGATGGCTGGTTAATGAGCGAGACTGCAAAGCTGAGGGGATCTAGTGGGTAAATCAAAAAGGCTTAGGAAAGAGATACCTTTCCCAGTTTGAGGAAGGTGGCCTCCATCCCGCAAACTGAGGAGGTGATGAAACCATCACTCACCATCATGAAGACAACAGAGTGAGTCGGCCAAGCAAGATGAAATATATTTCTGTGCCTCTGATCTATTGACTGGTATAAATGTCTCCCTTTGTCCTTGTTATTATGCAAACACCTTTTTTTTCTGAAGGAGTGCAAAGATCATGCATAAGCTTCTTGGGACTACAGACCAAGTGTTATACTCAGAAGTGCAGAATTGGGGAGGAGAGTGGCAAAGAATGAGGTCACAGGGAAACAAAAAACAAAAAGTACTGACAGTGATAATCATTTCATTAACAAATGCCTGTACTAAGCTAAAGCAGAGGTCCCACAGCTTCCACATTCTCCACATGTTGCCAGACGGACTAATTTCATCAGAGCTGGTCAGCCAAGGATATGTGAAGTTGAAAATTGAAAACACAAACCAACCAAAAAGGGGGAGGCAGGATATGGTGAAAGAAGTCAAGATGGCGGTCCCATGTCACCCATAAAAGCAGGAACACTTTTGATCACATCATCATGGCTACCATTTTGATTTTTTTTTAGCACTCCCTGCAGACATCCCTGGGAGTGGGAGAGAAAAGAGGCTAAGACTGAAGACCAAAAAGTCTACAGTGAATTAAAGAATGAAGATGAAACGTGAGGGATTGCAGATGTTAAGGTGGGGTTCTATCAGCTGCTTAGATGGGTTCAGATGGAACAAGACCTTCCTAAGGACTGCTATGCCTGAAAAGGGTGTATAATTTTTATCAATAACAACAATATGGGTTATACTAATACAGCAAGAGTTGCCTCTTTCTTCTCACATACCTGCACATGGATATGTGTCACTTTTGAATTGACCTATTAAAATGATTGCCCTAAGATGGAACTGGGAGTTTTTCTTGACAGCCACTTTTTGTTTTTCCTATCCCATCATATTCTTTCTTCCACTACATAGGTACCTAAGGAAAAGAGTTTGGTCTGCAGCCCTACATCTTGAATTAAGTCAACTTGGTCTTATTTCTGCAGAGAGCTGAGCAACTCTGCCCTGTTCCTTTCCCATAGAATGAGAGCAGTGTTTCTCAACCTTGGCAACTTGAAGGTGTGTGGACTTCAACTCCCAGAATTCCCCAGCCAGTCATGAAGTCCACACATCTTCGGGCTGCCAAGGTTGAGAAACACTGAATTAGAGAGTGGTTTTGTACCACTTTCACTTTCCCTTTTCTATTAGATATAATGCTTCAGATAATGGCTAGACAGCATAAGTTTGAGTTTTGATTTATTTATTTATTTATTTTATTTTATTTATATTACCACCCCTCTCCCCCAATGGGGAGTTTTCAATAACAAGTTTTCCTTGTTATTGTTTTGCTACCTTGGCAACTTGGTAGCAGGAAAGAGGGATGCTCTATATCGAGAGGGAGGGAGAGAGAGAGATTACAGAGTTGAGAAGCCTATCTAAATGCCAGAATGTCCATAAATCCTGAGCAAGTGTGAATATTGATCTTTGAGAAAGAGGGGATCCTTTGCTCAGATCTGCCCCCATCCTCAGCCTCATGTACTCATTCACTGCCACTGATTCTCTGCAGCCTGCCCCTTTCCAACAGACCCTGCCACCATACCTTTCTTGATGGGCAAATCAGTATTTGCAACATACTCATACAGCATACAGAGGCACAGAGCATAAAGGAAGCCATGCAATTTTAGAGCTGTTATTTTCAAAAGCAAGATTATGCAATAGCGTTGTTCACCTGCAGTTCAATGTGAAAAAGTTTCAATCCAGCACCATAGGAAGCCCAATCATTTGAATGGCCATTTGAATTGCTGAAATCTATCCCTGCCACCTGATTCTTGGCAGCCTTTCCAATGGCACAAAGTAGCCTTCTGTGCCCGCTCTCTGAGCTACCCCAGGGAAAGATGCTAGCCTCTGTGACGTGGTTTCCTTCCTGAGACAAACTGTCCATCCACCCAAGAACAGGTGGCAGGTGAAGGTAATCTGTGCTGGCATGTGGGCCATTGTTTTCCACCTTTGTCTGATCATGTTGTGGATCCAACCTTCTAGGCCAGTGGAGAACAAATGAAGCAGGCAGAAGGCTTCCTCTTGAGATAAGAGCTACAGCAGTAGGAGATGAGGAAAGGACATCCCTGGCTTCAAGACCCACCTGGCTTTCTTAATGAAGAAGAGCTTGAAACTCTCTGTCCTGGGGAGACACTTGAGATCTGTTGGTCTCAGGAAATCTTTTGCCCTCAACTTATTTTGTTTCCTCATTTCTTTCTTTGAACACAGTGAACAATGCAGGTTGGATGATCCAGGGAGTAAGGTTGAGTTGCATGCTGATGCCATGATGAAAGTTGTTTCTTCTTCATCATCATCATCAACAACAACAAAACAACCATTTTTTTTTAATGGAATATTATCCCTCTGGAGTTTAAACTGACAATATTCTTTCATAAAGCAGTTAAAACTGAGCTATTTTTTTAGCGCTTTGGGGAGTTGATGCTACTTAATATTTATGTGTCCTAGAGTTGTTGCAGTTGTATATGGATTTGTTTGTATTTGCAAGCATTTCAAACAAACATGATGAAATCAAGGATTCAGCATTATCAAACATCAGCAAATACAGAATTTGTAAAGAAAAACTGTGGATCATATAATTATTGGATACTACAAAATTGCTCAGACAGATTATAAACAACTTAATAATAGACTAGCCACTCTGATTCATTGGGTTTTATGCAGAAATTATAATTTCCAAATTTCCTGAATATGGTATGATCATAGAATTCAAAAAGTGGTTGGAAATGATGCTGTTAACATTTTTATGGAATTTTTGCATACAAACTGATTGCCATCAAGAGCCCAATAAAACAATAATTGAAGAGAAAAGTAATTTTTGGAGGTGTGGCCTACAGCAGAATCAAGGAAAAAGAATTGGGTAAAAGAAGAGTTGGAAGCGACTGAACAAATAAACAACAACAGAAACAAAAAAAATACAGAAAAACTGCAAAATACACAGATCTAGCTATCAAAATGGGTACATTATTGCAAAGAATTTGCAAAGCCATCCCTTTAGTTATTGGCACTTTAGGCAGAATAACAAAGAGTTTAAACACATTTCTACAAGAATTAAATACAGCATTCTGGCTGTATCAGCTGTGGATTTACAAAACACTACCCTGCTGGGCACATGCTATATCTTAAGACATTACCTGGATAATTTCTAGGCTCCTGGCTAGAACTCAAATTTCCCCCAAACACTGAAGATGTGATTCTTTTTGTTTGTGGTTACAATACTGTGTCATTCTTTGATGAATAAAACCATCATTGTGCAGAACTAAAATATTTTTATTGTACAGTGTGCCATACAGAAGTGCCCACGAGATGTGAGCCACACTGGAACATCCATAACTCATTGTCATAACCAAGGAGAAGAACTTCAACCCCATCAAATTAGATCTGCCCAGTGGACTATTAAAGCAACACTGACAGCACCGTGAATGAATATCATAGCACGTGCCTTTTGACTTCTCTAACCTGCATCCCAGTTGCTACCCTTGACTGCATTGCACCTGTGATCTTCTACAGCAGAGGAAAAGGAAGATGGAACCAAAAAAAGAATTGCAGAAGTATCTTCAGAGCTTAATCAAACCTTAGATGAGAGACGGCTGCATAAGCCTTCAGCCAGATGTGAACTGCTGGACAAGCCACTGAGAAGTAGTTATTATCTGCAGCTGATATATTCAGTCCTGTATCTAAGTCATTTTTCCATTTATGAGCAAAACAAGGGGGTAGAATTGTGGTGAATCATTTGAATCATTTCAGGCTGTAGATGGGGGATTACATGGTCCTCCCACATTTTTTTCTTTTGCAAAGAACCCCTGCATGCAAATATCTAGCACATCAGAAAGTAAGAGCCTCACCCCATTTGTACTCCTTTTCTAGTAGCAGGGTATTTAAATTCCTGGTTTTCTTCCTTAGAAAGGAGCATTCAAAACAGCCACACTTCCCCACCTACACTCCTCTATGAGACAGACTAAGTAACACAGAAAGCCCCAATATTTAAAAAAAAGTGTGATCTATTTCATTTGATAACTCCTATCTCAAAACTTTTTTTCAAGATTGGTAGTTTGTTTATTTCTTTGATTGCAAGGCCATGTGACTCGAAATATATATTGTGCGGGGGAAACTTAGTGGTGAAGGTGCTGGGCTAGAAACCAGGAGTCCGTGAGTTCTAGTCTCGCCTTAGGCATGAAAGCCAGCTGGGTGACCTTGGGCCAGTCCCTCTCTCTCAGCCCAACCCACCTCACAGGGCTGTTGTTGTGGGGAAAAGAGGAGGAGGAAGGAGTATTAGGTATGTTCGCCGCCTTGAGTTATTTATAAAAAAATAATAAAGGCGGGATAAAAATAAATAAATTTCCTTCAGGTAAACATGGTTGACTCAGGGAATGAGGAAGGCTGCTTGTAAAGGAAGAGACTTCCCCACCTGTCCCCACCCATGGATTAGCCTGAGATGGCTAATAGGTATGGAAGCAGAATGGTGGGAATATGGAAAATTAATTGCTACTCTCCTTGAAATATGCCCAGCTGAATTTGAGTGTGAAGATAAATGGATGGTGTAAGAACTTGGGATGTCACTTTGTTGCATGACAGTCAACAAAGCTGTCCCTCAACATAGATGTATGGCTTGTTCTTACACTGGGGTGCCACTTGTTGAGTGACAGCTGAGGTGACGCTTGAGATCAAATAGACAAAATGTAACCAAGAGTGTCCATTATCAGCATTTCCCCTCCCTGCAAGAAACACACAACACCATTGCTCACTTATCTACAAACAGTGAGGATCATCCTTAGATGAAACAGGACATTTAATGAGCTGATAAGGAGATAGTACCAGTCATTTATCTAAAGTCTAGAGGAGATATTTTAGCAACTGCTCAGGATATGTAGCTTTTTCACAATCTGGGATTGTCAGAACCAGGGCCAGAGGGTAAGTAGACAATTGCCCATCAATGGCCAATTTGCTCAGCCCCCATCCTTGCTTTCCTGTTCAGCTGGCAGTGCCCAGCAGGAGATGTTACAGGCCATTTAAAACAGTTACCTTGGTGCAAAAGATGCAGATGTGATCACAACAGGAAGGAGACATGAAACTGCTAAATGCCTTAAAGATGCAAAGCAGTGCCCCCCCCCCTTAGTATTTTGGGCATAGCCAGTTGTTTAAAAAAACACAAATGCTGCCTTTCTGAGAGACTGAAGTGATCTTGGACAAAACAGTCAGAAGTAGAGTTGGTCCATTATGAAAACCCTTCTAGCTCAATGTTCTTTTGGCTCTTTTCTACAGTTCTGTATCAAGCCAGATGTTTAAGTGGGAGGGGAGAATTGCCCTGAACCATTCCTTTGTTCCAGTCCACCTGGCTACATCCTGCAAGGCATTCCTTGAGCAGGTGGATAGACTTCAAACAAAGCAATGGTCTCCATTTGCCCACCAGTTTTATGTTCTAAGGATGCCTCTCAGGCCAACGAGGGCCCCAGAGGCATCTTGTAAATAAAGATGAGGCTAACAACTGATGCTTTCCTTTGCAACAGATCCATTTCAATTAAAACATGTTTAAAAGAATCTGAAAGTCAGATGTAGCAGGTGGCCTGGAAGGCTACGACATAATTCTCATTAGCCTTTTACCCATTGCCTGTCCCTGGATAAGACAGAACTAGATGAACCAATTCTCTGATTCATTTTAGAATCCTCTACTCCTGAGACAGGACAGCGGAAATGGTTTTGCTTTCTCTCCCTTGGTCAATGTGGAATTGAAAAAAAAGAAAAGTGGAATTCCCCCAGATGGGGCAGGAGGAATCCATCTGAAAACTGTTAGCCATGCAATTTTGCTAGATGCTGACAATAATTTTACGAGGATTTCTCCAGCATATCCAATGGTCAGAAGGTATGGAATTGGTGCATATGTTTTCCTTACAGAGGAAGAGAAAGAAGAATCAGGTGTAATGCCCTCCTTTCTCCTGAATTATTGCCTGGTACCCAAATGCCTTTGCAATTAACACAAAGGGAAGGGAGTGATAGTCTTTGTTTGACAACACTCCAGAATGATAGCTTGCATTTTTGTAAAGCGGCCCAGGAAAGGTTTATTTAAGGGCAAAGGGAGTTTGAGAACTTCCACCTGGAAAAGAACAGCTTGGCTGACTGTAATGCTCTGGCATCTGCTTGACTCCAAGAAGTCTGTTCTTCCATCTGGAACCCCTATTCAAGAGAGCCAAGGCTACAAGGCTACCAGAAGAATGTCACTCCCTCAAAGGGGCTCTGCCCCTGCGCAGGATGCAAACCATTTTTTGCCAAACTTATAGCAAGGGATGGACAGGCAGACCAGTAGATGGATGGAGAAACAGCAAGCCTAATCGAATGGCAAAAGCTTAGGGAAGTACAGATTATTTTTTTTCTTTTTCTTTTTTCAAAACAGCAATTTCAAAGCCAAGAAGAGGCCGTCAAACCTTTGTCGAATGGAAGCCTGAATGATCATTTCACATCAAGGTCAACGCTCGAAATGGTATTAACGCGGTTGTGATATACAGTCACCCTCTTAGCTAGCCCAAACACAGCATTACCATCTTTGTTTCCTTAGATCTGGCAGGATTCTTTTTAATTCCCTGCTAGGCAGGGTACAATCAGTAAGGGAGTGCAAGCAACATTAAGCAAGTTTGCCTGATGCAGCCACCTAGTAAGATGGGAAGGACAGGAAGAGCCACACCCCAGTTTTTGAAATGTGTAGGACCTAATAGTCACAACCTGCCAACTCTGGAACAATATCATGTCCTTTTCTCCCCTGCTTCCTGTTTTGTTTAAGGTTCCAGTTCAATCAAGAGTTTTGGAGAACTCCGAAGCAGGACCACAATTCAGAGTCCACTCCTTCAAAACTTCCCAATTTAATCCCATCTTTTTTCTTGGCCACTTCCCTGCCTCTGTGCACGTTCTTCCCCTGCATATTCAAATGCAGCAAAAACACATCAATGTTCATGCTGTCATTATCATTCTTAGTGAGAAATATTTATTCTGAGCTTTCCACAAGGTGGTTTTCTTCATTGGATCCCCCCAACAACCTCCCCTGGATAGATTCGGATAAGAGAGAGGGGCTGTCTCAAAGTCACCCAGTGGGTTTCCATGGCTGAGGATGGATTTGAACCCAGGTCTCCCCAGTCCTAGCCTAAAATCCTTACCATGTTGGCTTCTCACTCAGAAACCAGCAGAAGGAAGCGCTTTCCAAATGCTTTTGTTAGGGAAGCCTCTAGTGGAAGGATGAGGATATAGTCAGATATTGGGACAAATTGGAGACCTGAAAGAGGCAAGAGATGGACCTTCCCAAAAACGGTCATGCTGTATCTTGAAGAGGAACAAAGCGCCAGTCCCAACCTGTATGTACTGTGCTTGCCAGAGTCAAGCTGCAGGAAAGCCATCAAGTAGCAGCCAAGAATTGGAAATTGGAGGTGTGAGAGCCAATGGTGTCTCTGCAGCAGAACAACCAGAGACAGATCTAAGGCTCTGCAGCCTGCAGGGGCCCAAATTCAATGTTCTTTAAAAAAAAACAAAAAAACCCCACACAAACCCTCCTCCAAGTCAAATTCAGCTCCTGGTGACTTTATGGAACAGTGTCAGCCTTACCAGGTAAGACCAGACAGGAAACACAACCAAATCAGTTAATTCTACTTGATTGTAAGGCTACATTAACAGAATCTTGCAAGTCTGAAAGTACAATCCTCCTGCCGTCTCCTTTACAGCCCAAGAAACTAGGGAGGGTCCCTTCTGAGCCTCTTGCCCCTTCCATTATCCAGCTGCGGGCTATGCCCTCTCTTATCAGACTGTTCCCTAGTCTTTGGTCCAGTCTTGCAAGGTCACTCCCACATATGTCTCTCTTCTGGGGGGAGATGGGCAGTGCCAAAATTTGAAAAACAAACAAACAATAAATGTTGTTTTTTCAGCAACAGCATGGAAGTGGTTTGCCACTGCCTTCTTCTAGGACAGTGTTTACAGTCATGTGACCATGGGGGGGTGCAACATTTTGCAATGCCCAGAAGTACTTTACAGGCTGTAAAGCACCCATTCCAAGGCCATTGTAACTTCGGACTGTCATTAAACAAATGGTCGTAAGTTGAAGACTACCTTGAAAGGCTATTTCCAGATGCAGAGAAGGTCTGTGTGCTAACCATCAAAAATATTGTATTTTTCCTTCCCTAATAAAGTGGGGAAGAGGTGTGAACCCTTCCTAAAATTTTGTTCAGACAATTAAACCAGGTCAAAGACCTCCTTGCTGGATTTGCATCACATGCTGACCTTGATAAGGTTTTCACCTGTTTGTGGGGCTTAGCAAGTTTTGTATTCCCAGCTCATCTGGCTAGTTTATGGTTTGGACTGTTGTGCAAACCCAGGAAGTGGGCTAATTCCATAACCAGGTTAATTATGGTGTATGAACACAGCCAAAGTCTCAGCGGAGACAGAACAATGTTGTAACCCATCCTGTTGAAGCTACAGCATTTGGCCACTGGGAGACTCTCTGCTGCCCACAGCATTACAGCCTCGGAGGCTCATCTGATGAAGCAGGTGTGCCCAGAAGTACAACTTCCTAGTTCTAGCCTCAGCAACTCTTGGCACAGCTTGTGATGCAAAATACGCTTCTCTTCCACCCACTCTGCACCTGGTTGACTTCCTCTGCCTGTAGTGTGGAAGCTGTCGCTTCAGAGCAGGGGTGGGGGACCGGTTTCCTGTTGAGGTTTGTAAGAGTGGAAATCTATCCGGGCTTACATTTCAGCAATGGGCGTGGCTAAAGTCAAAAGTGGGTGGGGCCAGAGTGGAAGACCGATAGGTGTGATTCAGCCTGCTGTTGAGGAGGGATGAAAATCCAAATGTTCCTTCCCTAACTTTTTGGAAAGTTTTTTGGACCAGGGCCAGAGAAGGGCATGGATGAAAGAGAGGGAACATGACCTGGGAAGCTCTAGATTGGCAGATGGAAGGCCATGAAGGTCCATAACTGAAAGTTCTCCAGCTTTCAAGGATTATGATTTGCAGAAGGATAGTTGTTTCAATGAAAGCAAGGGAAAAAAGGGCACCACTTTGGGGTAGTGGTGAAGGCACCAAGCTAGCAACCCAGAGACGGTGAGTTCTAGTCCTGTCCTGGACACGAAGCCAGCTGGGTGACCTTGGGCCAGTCCCTCTCTCTCAGCCCCAGGAAGGAGGCAACGGCAAACCACTTCCAAAATCTTGCCAAGAAAACTGCAGGGACTGGTCCAGGCAGTTGCCAGAAATCAAGACTGACTTGAAGGCAACAACAGCAACAACAACAACAACAGGGAAAAATGGCATAAAGGAAATGAGAGGAAAATGCAGTGGCTGGATGTTTTCTTCTTTGACAGAATTCCTGCTTCATACTAGCAGTTGCAGTAGTAAGCCTTTTTTGCAAAGCTGCGGCTGGTATATGAAACTGGAAGCTGAGGATTGCATTTCAGCCAGCTGAAAACTCAATGTGTTACAAGCAGAATCAATTCGGTCACAAGTAAGCACCACTGAATTCAGTGGAGCTTGCTCCAAGACAAGCATGAAGATGCTAGGAGAGATTCACCGCTTGCAGCACATAATATGCTGTACCCTAAATTAACCCACTCTTTGGGTTTGACCAATACTTTCAGCCATGAAGTGGTCAAACAAAGTAAATTTAGCTAAACCACAGATAAACTAACAATAACATTTTTATTTATTTTTATCCCGCCTTTATTATTTTTTTTAATAAATAACTCAAGGCAGCAAACATACCTAATACCCCTTCCTCCTCCTATTTTCCCCACAACAACAACAACCCTGTGAAGTGTGTTGGGCTGAGAGAGAGGGACTGGCCCAAGGTCACCCAGCCGGCTTTCGTGCCTAAGGCAGGACTAGAACTCACAGACTCCTGGTTTCTAGGCTCTGCCTTCACTACTGGACCAAACTGGCTCTCTCTCTCTCTCTCTCTCTGTGCGAAAGCTTCTGGTTGGTCTTTCACCGATTGGGTTAAGTGTATTGTGTGAACACAAGCTGAGCTCCTGTATTTAAGAAAACCCAGTATGCCATTAGCCAGAATATCTGTGAGAAAAAAAACACAGATCCTCTTCATATAGATGAAAGGTTACCTAGAGAGGGATCTGGTCTTCTGAGATAAGATCCACACCCTAGATCAGCCTTCCACAACTTGGTGTCTTCTGTTGAGACTGTAACTAGGGACTTTGGAAGATGAAGCCAGCTGAAGAATATCAACTTAGGGAAACCTGCCCTAGATGTACGGAGAAAGTTCCAGTTGATTTGGTGTGGATATAAGAAGGAAAACATTTGAGGGATCCTGCCTCACATGTCATATTTACCTTGCTAGTTTCAGTTCCCTGCTTTTGCTACTGCATATGAAGTTGACAAAGCCCCCATGAGATGTACCTCAGCCCCAAATTGATTTCCTGCTGCCCCATCCACAAGACACGTGCACATACGAAGATCCCACCTGCATTGACTCAAGAGGGGAAGTGAGCATCTTTTATCAGCTCCGCTGAGTCTATTGATATCCACACACTCAAGGGTTTTAGCTGATAAAGTCATGTATTGGACCTTTGCTTTCAGGGTTGTTGATTTTAGATTTGTATTATAGAAAGGACTGGCATGCATCTAGGAGTTTCTCTCTCTAGTTTATGCAGCTGAAGAAATAAGACTGTACCTATAACAGCTGGGAAGTGGTGAGACATTTCAGAAGTCCTAACGTTTACCAGGATTCTGTTTCTTCAGGAGGAGGACATGGCAGGTTCCTGAGCTACCTATGATGTAAGGTTTATTTACATACATGCACGCCGTACTCAGCTATGATGTGGTTTGTTTGTGTTTATTCTATTTATATTCTTCCTTTCAAGGCAACACATGGGGAGGGAGGCCTTCCCCTCCTTTATCCTCACAGCAACAAGCCTTTGCTGTGAGGATCACAACCAGCCAGTTGCCATCTAGTGAGCACCAGTCAAGTGCAGACTTGAATTTCATCCCTTTGCCATTATGCCACTCTTAACCCATCGATTTTGGCTTGGCAGTTGGGTCCTCCAGCTATTGTGGTTTATAAGCCATAGGTCATGGTTCAGTAAGTTGTTCAAATTCAGACAACTATGGTGGGTTCCACAAAACATAGTTCTATAAATCATACCTTAGTGCAGTTTCTAGCTGGCTTCCCCCAACATGCGAAGACATGTTCTGGCTTGTTTAGTTTTGGTCATCATAAAACATGTCCACACGCACCTCACCTCCCATGTATTGATTGCAGAGCTGCAGCAAGCATTGATCCAAGTCTGGCTCAGAGACAAAGCTCTGCTCCCAGGAGTAGCAATAACTTGCCCATCCCTACTTGGGTACTAGGGCACAGAGTTTTCCAAAATGCCAGAGCAGCTGCTATGTGATGGAGGAGAGAAGAGGAGAAAGAGAAACCTTCCAGGATCCTTTTCAAAGCATTCCCTTTCTTAAAAAGTTTGCAAATTCCCAGGCAAGCTTTTAAGTTGCCAAGAAGACTTTACTGGGCAAGGTAGCTAAACAGCCAGAGGGGAAAAAATGCCAGAGGGGGAATGAAGAAGGGTTCAACTGTTTCTATGTCCAGTGATGATACAACCCTGCCTGCATTCCACCCTGTTACCCACCCATCCTTTCTTTTCCTGGCAGATGGAGCATATCCCTGGGGCAAACAAGCACAGGGGGGAAGTGCTGTTGGGATTGATGAAGGCTTGGTGCAAAAGTGGGGCTGTGTACTGCATGTGTGCAGTGCATGCATGCAAGGGAGAGGAAGGGGGTGTTAGAAATAGATACAATCAGCCCATTTGATCGACCTTTTTTCTTTTGCTCTATCAGGCAAGACGCCCGCTTCCCCTAGACTTGTGGGGACATGGCCTGGGCACAGAGTGAGCAATCCTTTCTTTGCACCTGGGCAAGTGCCTGGAAGGTGTGTCATTAGCTAAGTATTAATTACCTTGAGAACCTTGAAAGGGAAAGTGCAGGCAGAGGAAGGGAATGTGGGCTGGCCAGCTTCTCCCCTGGGAAAGTGCTGACTTAACTATTTGCAGGTTTCAGTTCTTTGACTTTTGGTTCTTTGCAAATTGTGCTTCGGGTTCAGCTGCCCACACCAGCAAGTAGAAATCAGAAGGAAAGGCCCAGGTTGCTGGGACTGATGGACAAGCAGCCCCCTGGGCTGTGCACGCCCTGGCATGAACCTGGCCTGGGTACCCTCAAGTTTTCTGGTCCTTAAACTTGCTATTGGGGAAATGACCTTTGAGAGTTTGCTAGAGTCATCCAATTGTCATTATATCAAAACCACAGCAAGGGCTGATTTAAAGATACCATGAGAAGGAAAGCAGATGCTTGGAAATGTCTGTCCTAAAAGCGGAGAACTTCGGCCAGTTTGGAGACAACAATTCAGCCTCTGAACCTTCTGGAAACCCCAGGAGGCCACTGACTGGGGTGGTGGGACCCCTGGGAGGAAGGAGACTACATTCTGTTGTCCTCTTTTGGGAGGATTTGAGATGAACAGCATCCCCCCAGAGATAAGGACAGTGCCCTCTCTCCTAAGGTTCTGGAAAGCTCTTAAAATCTGACTTTGGTCCCAGGCCTGAGCTTAACATATTATTGTTTTTTAACAGGAAGGAAGGCAGGCAGGCAGGCAGGCAGCAGGAAGGAATTTTAAGGATGGGGATTGGAGCAAGAAACTTTTGGGAAGCAAACTACACTCCCCACCCCCACCCGCTCTGTGATCATTATCTATCTATCTATCTATCTATCTATCTATCTATCTATCTATCTATCTAATTTATCCCTGCCCATCTCCTCCCATCAGGGGACTCTGGGCGGTTTACAACAATTGATTAAAAACCATAACCATAAATACACAGAATAAAATACAGTAATAAATAATATAAATAGAGGTAAAAATAAAGAATCCGAGTGGTGAAGAATCTAAAACAGTCTTCACACTCAGGGGAGATGTATTGCTATTTTGAAGTACTAAATAACTATTATCTCTAAACTGGTCTCCACTGCACGCTCCTGCTGAATTGAGCAAGGCAGTCTCTAAGGGAAGTTGTTCAGCCGGAGGTGCCGCTCCGATGGCTAATTTGTATAGCACCTCCTGGTGTCCAAAGTGCTTCATGTTATCTCTACCCCACCCTTGAAGCCATGAGGACTAGAAACCTGGCTTAGCCATTCCCAAGCTACAAAACGTGCTCCCTTGTGATTTGCTTTTGGCTCCTGCTCTTTCTGCTTTCAGGATAGGCAACGACATCTTTGTCTTCAGCTAGGACTTTCCCAGTGGCACTTACATTAATTTGAACTGCTTTTGAATGGTTGATATTTTACTGCAGCTGACATGGAGTGCCTTATGGGTGGAAATGCAGGACATACATTGAAGCCTGTGCAAAAATGTTTGCAAATCAGTGGCCTCTTCTGGGGCAGCCCTGAGTAGCCACTGAGCACTCTTCCACAAGGCGTGGACAAGATCCACATCTGGACAGCTGCAAGACAGGCACCGTCCAACTGCTGCTGCTGCTGACCTTGTGGACAAGGAGTGACTCTCACAAGCAAGCTGAAGATGGTAAGAAAAACTCGAGGAGGAAGTAAAGCAAATCAACAAACCCCCTTTTGCTGTTGAATCATCAAGATGGGCCACTTCCTGTGAGTCAGCAGGCCTGCCGAGGAACACGGCCTCTTTGGCTGGGCCCCGCTTAGCCCCACTAGCCTTTCCCAGAGTGGGGAAAGCCCAGTTGCTGCTCTCTCATCTGCATATGCTAATTTTAATTCCAGCTCTGCAAAATGGGGACTCTAATTAGGACAAACCGACGCAATCAGAACATTTAATTAAATCAGTCAAAGGGGAACAGGGAACCGAAGACCCACAAAGCTTGGGGCCTGGGGGGATGGATCTCAAGGCAGGATCCGGTCCAAGGCCCTCTTGGACATCCTTCTCAGGCATATGTGGATCAGGATGGGCTGGTTGGCTGCAGGCAGCCAGTATACGCAGGAGAGATGATTCCCCAAGTATCGTTCTCCTCTGTAAGCCTGGATCAGGCCTGAAGCCTTTCTGACCATGAACCGGGATATTTGCCCCCATAAAGTTCAGAACAAGACAAGAAGAAAAATGTATCTGGGGCATTTTTTTAAAATGGCTTGCGAACTTTCTAGTTAGCAAGCCATTTCAAGGATGGAGAATGCACTTGGGCAGGTAATTGGCACCAGCAAATGCATCAGCAGTCATATTCAGCAGGGCAAATTAAATGACAATAGACATGGATCTCCTGATCTTTGAGATACATACACAGCTCAGAATCCTCCTCCAGCATAGCAAATGAGCTTTAACAACTCCATTGGAATGAATGGAATGGTTTGTAAAAAGAGCACACTTGCGGGAGGGGAAGAATCAGTGGAGGCTTGTTTAGAGCCACATTGGAAATGCTGCGGGGAGGGGGGTGCTTAATATTGGAAGAGAAGCATCCTCACCCTGTGCAGCAATGGGCCCTCTTCAAAACTCCTTCCCCCTTTACTCAGAGCATCCTGCCTGCCCAAGCTCTGCAACTTGGGGAACAGGGCAACACCTCCCTTGCTGCTGCTGCTACAGCTGGGCCGGCTGCTTCACCCTTGCGAGCTGTGAGCGGCAAAGCCAAGGGAACGTGGGTGGGGAGGAAGAGCAGCCGGGTGTGGGTGTCAACGCCAGGCTGAGTGGCAGGCTGGTCCGGCACCAGGTGAACAAAGATGGGGTGCAGGCACAGCAAACAGGACACCGCAGAGATCAGATTACTCACCTACAGCTGTGAGGCAGAGCACAGCAGCTAATAAAAGACCCAAATGTTTCCTGTTGTTTTTTCATCGACACCCGCCCACCTGACCTCACGCCCCAGTTGCAGGAGAGAGAGAGAAGAACAGCAGGAGGAGGAAAGACATAGACACGTGGAGCCCAAACAAGAAAACACAAGATTCTCTGTTCGCAGAACACGCTTTCCCTGTTTACCAAATTAAGCCAAGTTTCTGAGCTCACACAATCCCTTCAATCAAAAGTGGACTAGAAGGGTTGGGTCTGTACCATTGGCTGAGAGGCAGAAAAGCCCTCGCTCCAGGTGAAAATGAACCAAGGCTATCTTGTTGTGTAAACGCAGCCTTGGTATCTGATCTGGTTGGCTGTGTTGGGTCAACACAACCAAGGAGAAAACACACAAGCATTATAACTGGAAAACAATGGGATGATCCCCAACCCCAAGGATCATCCTGTGAAGGAGTTGGGGCTGTGGCACTAAAAAAGGAGCCTTATCTGGAAGCAGCTAAATTCCCACTGTTTGTCATAGCTTAGCCCCAGATGTTCCTGGCAGAAGTTCAGCAGGACTCAGTGGAGTAATAGGATCCTCTGATCTTCTTGAGCTTTTCAGGGGCTAGTTTTGACTCAGCATTCGCAGAACTTATCTTTCCTCCCCACCCCTCCCGTAACTTTTGTTCAGGAAATCTCAACCAATAGCCATCTGATAACAGGTGAGATAAACTGATTAGAAGGGGGAAAAAAATAATGCAAGCAGGTAATGAATGTGCAAGTCTCAAAGCAGCTGACTGCTCCAAAAAGAGAGAAACCAACCAGCCTGTGTTCAGAAAAATCAGATGGTACAGCCTTACTGGGAGTGTACCACTTCAGGATCCCCCAATTCATAGAATCATAGAGTCTGAAGGGACCAAGAGGTCATCAAGGTCATCCTGCATGATTCACTATACCATCCCCAATCGATGACTATCCAGTTAGTTGCTCCCTCACAATTAAAAATACTTCTCGGCAGAAATCAGCCTGGTAACTTCACAAGAGTTTTCTCTCCCTGCAAAGGCCTTCTGGTTTTCTGTCTTGTTCTCCGTGGCCTTGAGAATGCCTTCAGTGGTGTTATGGCGCTGTCTTGATTGGTGGAGAGAGCCCTACAACTGATCCTGTTTTCTGTTAGGGGTGCGCTATTCGACTTTGATCCAATTTGAGTACTTGAGTCCACTTGGATCGTTGATCCAGTTTGAATCAATCTGGAAAATCAAATCAGTTCAAGGATCCAGTTGAATTACCCTTGAAAAGTATTTAGCTACAGACAGTCACCCCTAATCTAATTCGTTGTTTTAAACTAGATGCTGTCAGATCAAGCAGCATTGCTAGCTGGCAGGAATAAGCAACGTTCATCAGCTCACAGACTTCAGCAAGCTTTGCAAGGTATGTAAAAGATTGTCCTTCAGAAGTAGGTAAGACCAAAATCCATTTTGGGGGGCGGGCAGGGAGAGATATAAGAAATGAAAAGAGTATATTAAACTTCTGCAAAGCTTAAGCACTATTTTGCTCTTTGCTCCCTCCCTGAAAATTGACTGGAAAATGGGAGCCGAAAAACTGATGCTGATGGACCACTTATGGCTCCAGACTGTACTTTTTGCATTAAGCCTAGTTTTCTGTATGAGGGATCTGGAAAAGAATGCCAGCCTTTCAAGTCTCCAGAGGTACCAGCTATGCTGAGAATTAGGCCAACTTTTCAGAAAAGCACAGCTTGGGGAAGGATAGAGCAATGAACAAACCTTACACAAAGCAGGGAGTTGTACGAGACCAGTGTTTTTCAAACTTGGCAACTGTAAGATGGGTTGACATCAACTCCCAGAATTCCCCAGCCAGTCCACCCATCTTAAAGTTGCCAGATTTGAAAAACACTGGAATAGATGAACACTGATACCCCTTCCAACTCCATGATTCTTTGATTGAATGACACATATGTTCACATAATTTCCATCCAAAGAGGTTTTGTAAGCTTGCATAGCAGCCAGAGATGGAAACCAAAATGCTTAGTTCTGAAATATTTCTAGTTTGTTAGCCACATGGCACACACTCATAACTCACACTTTTCTGAATATCTGCAACTGCATTTTGCATTGAACAATTAAACCAGCTGCATGGGAAACTGCTGTGTGGATGTGGTATTAAACATTTCCATGCCAAGAGGTGGGATTTACAACCATTTGTTATCAACAAAAGAGCTAAAACAAACAATTAATTTAAAAGAGCCATAATTCTCCTGGGATATGGCAAAATTATGCAAGAACATAATCCATACTGATACATGAAAAGCTGAAGATACTTGAGGCATTGGTAAACGGGGCAAAGATACATCCATGCTGGGGACTTACAAACCAGTTTTTCTCCTTAATAAAGATTTCAACATTTGGACAAGTATTCCAGTTGGACCAACCCCATGAGTAAGAAGGCATTTCAGATAATCAAATGGAATTTATTAAAGTGGATCTCTCTTTCATTTAATCTACATCTACTGTATATCATTTAAAAAATACATTAAATCACCCCATAGACAGATTCTATGCTTCTTTCTTTCAGGACTGACCATCTTGGATCCCAGCTTGAGTAGATGGCTTGAAGCTAGTTTTAAGCTCTTCAGGATGCCAAAGCTCAGTCTAGAGACAGGTAACAAAGTGCTTACAGATATTAATGTGGCCACAAATATCTCACTTGGCAGCTACAGGATTCCCTAGCCTACCTAATTTGTCAGGACCTGAACTGGGAGAATGCACAAATTTTGATCCTGTTAGATCGCCTTTGGTATCATCAGCGCTGGTATTCTTCTGAACCATCTGAGAAGGTTGAGGATGGGAGATACCATCCTGTGGTGGTTTCACTCCATCCTTAGGAGATGGTTACAGTCATGGTGGTGGAAGAGGAGGGGTCAGACTGGTAGTTGCCCACTGTGAGGTGCCACAGAGGTCAATGCTCTCTATTTAACATCTACATGAAGCCACTGGGGGAGGACATCAAGTGGTTTGGGGCTTGGTACATCAGTATGCTGATGAAACTCAGTTTTGGATTGTAATCTCAGGCTGAGCTGGTGATGCCTTTGAAGTCTTGACCTGGTGAAGGCTGAGATGGTCTGGATGGGAGGGAACAGGCTGAAATTATATCCCAGCAAGACAAATTTGCTGTTCATCCATCAAGGTTCTCTGTCTCCCTTCTGGATGGGGAAGGACTTGCTCTTAACAAGCAGGCCCATGACTTAGGTTCCTCCTGGCCTTGTGACTCCTGCTGGAACAACAGGTGGAGGCTGTGGCCATGGAGTCTTTCCTCAGCGGGTCCACCAGATGCAGTTTTCCCTTAGGCAAAAGGACCTGGCAATAGTGATTCATGCCCCTGTCATCACCCGCTTGGACAACTGCAACATGCTCTGCATGGAACTGCCTTTAAAGACTTCTTGGAAGCTACAACTGGTTTAAAGTATAACAGACCCTTTCTTGCCATCTAAAATTCCCTCCAAATCTGAACAATGGGGCAAATGTTTTGGGCCGCTTACTCCTCAGGCCTCTGTTGCACACAAAAGGGATGTTGGTGGGCTGTATTTTTGCATCCCTAATTCTAACCCAAGTGAGTCTATCTTGATGATTTCCTTCCTGTTGAGTTTCACAATTTATGGCCAGAATAATGCATAAGTTCTCATTACTAGTGGCTTGTTATGTTTGGTGTCTGCATGGAATCTTGATGTTGTTGTTTAAGCCTATTTTGAAAATTGTAGGGCAGAGGAGGAGGAACCATGGCTGAGTCAAAAACCACACAACCAAAAGCTAAAGATGGCTTCCAGATGCTTAGGCCAACAATTACTGCATTAAGATGCTGCTGCATCTAGGAAAAGAACAAGGGAAATGGCATTGTTTCATTGAGGAGGTTCTCCAGAAGATCCAACAGGGATAAAGGTTGAGAATAAGGGCTGATTTATGGATGTAATTTTGCACCAGGAATGCAAAAAGGGAGGCTCAGTAGCACCCCTTTTATGGCCTCAGGTCTCTTCTGGGGTGCATAGGACCCAAGATTCTGCCCCATGTCTCCATTTAGGGGATGTTAAAGGCAAATGGGTGCCTTAAGCTTTTTAGATGCTTAAAGCATTTATTTCACCCCTTCAGAAAATCACTCACCCTCAAATAATCTTGACCCTTGCCCACTTTTGGAACATGGGCCTCAATGCACCATCCAAGGCTCAATGTGGTTCTTGAACCAACAGAAGTTGCACACTCCTACTCAGTGATTAGCACTGGATGGTTCTCTTAAGGCTGGGCACAAAATACTGAACCAGAAACCAGCAATAAATTACAAAAACCTAGCCCCATGTGGTTAGTTTATAGATCAGTGTATTGCACAAACCCCAGGCATTTGGGCTAATTTAATTCACTCTGGAGTAGCATGTTGCCCAGACCTAGCCTTAAACAATAATGTGAAATATTTCCTCTGGCATGAACATACGGCTAAGCCATTCCTGTTACGTCTGGGGTCCTTCCTGCTTGTTGTTCTTAGTGGGATCCTGGATTTCTGCTCTGAAGACCTCCCCCGCCAGTATCAGTGAACCAGAGATTTGGAGAGCCAACAGCTGGTTTTTCAACCCCTTTTTGATTCATGCCATTCCTATGTCCTGAGCTACCTTCATACCTGCTTCCAACGTATTTCCTGTTGTGAATCACCTGAAGGTTTAGAGCAGGTAGCTTGCTCATCCCACTGGACTTTGAAAGAATGGACTCTGTAACAGCTGTCCTCCACTGGTTACTAGAAATGGAATGTGGGAGACTTAAAATGCGATGGCCTTGATCCACGTGATAAACTCTTTCACACATTGCAGCTGCAGTGGGGATGATTAATCATGGAGAAATGTTTTCCAGCATCAGCAATGGAATGTGTTCTGCTTCTAAAGTTCAGCCTTCATCAAATCACCTTTTTTTGGGGGTGGGGCAAGTATTTTCAGCAAATAGATTCTTCCTTTCTGGCAAAGTGTTGCCTTCTTCACTTCCATTGCCCTCCCCTGGCTGGACCTAATTAGCTAGAGAAAATCGTCCTTTCATTTTTTTCAGCTTGTGTTCTCTGTTTGGGTTAGGCTCCTGCCTGGATTAACCCTGAAAAGAGAAACAGGGATGCTGAATTATTTGCAGAATTCTTACCCAGCCAGAAACGGCAAGTTTGCACCCAAAGATAAAAAATGGAGACGGCACAGCTGCATCAGTTGCTACACAGCTGCTTTCCAGTTTAGAGCGAATAAAGAGAAGCAAATTCAGAAATTGCAGCTTCAGGAGCCAAAAGATAAGTAAAGATAATAGAAAGTCAATACTTCGTGTCTTCCTAACAGACTTCTTTAAAATGGGAAGGTCATTGAGTACTCAAGGCTGCCAGTAACATCCTGGATTGTTGTTAACATGATTCAGAGATTTCTTAAGACTCAGGGAGGCTACAAACTTTATACCAGCTTTTCTCAACCATTTGATCCTGGAGGGACCCTTGAAATACTTTTCAGGCCTTGGGGAACCCCTGCACATTCAGGCCCAAATATAGGCCAGAAGTTACAAAATTCTCATATTCGTTTCATGTGTAGGCCTGTATATATGCATTAACAGTGTTCTTAAACTGGAAATAAAGAATGAAACTGACCTCTTTAATGTGAAGCTGCCCGAATTTGAAATAATTTATTAAATAAATCATGATCTCCCGTGGAACCCTGGTTGAGAAAGCCTGCTTTATACTGTTTTTTTTTTTTAAAAAAGACCACCAAGCCCCTGATTGTTTTTCTCTGCCTTTCTTCTTTACCAGCATTTCTCATAGGGTGAATGAAATTCACTAGAGCAGTGTTTCTCAACCATGGCAACTTTAAGATGGGTGGACTTCAACTCCCAGAATTCCCCAGCCAGCATGCTGGCTGAGGAATTCTGGGAGCTGAAGTCCACCCATCTTAAAGTTGCCATGGTTGAGAAAGCCTGCACTAGAGTCTTCATTCAGCTCATCTCCTTTCATTTGAGCTTCAACCATTCATGCATTGCTGGCATAGGGGGTGGGGAGAGAGACAAGAATTTCAATAGTTTATGCTCTAAGCTGTTTTACTTTTGCATCAGGCCTTGGCTAAACAGCTTGGGAGTCTCTCTTCCCCTTTCTGCTGGAATGGCTTCCTTGTTTTCCTTTCCTGCTTTTTCCAAACGGTGTGCAAGTCAAGAGAGGCTACACCACCACACCGCCTTTTTGTGACTTAGGCAAATAGCTCCCCCAGCTGGCAGTCTGCGGAACATGCTCTGCAAGTCAGAATGAATGTTTCTCATTCATCAGCGACGACAGTTAAGGGTCTTATCTTTAAAGTCCTTTCATTGTGCCATTCTCCCTCCCACTTAAAGATGCTATATAGGAGCACAGGATAAAATAGCAGGTCAGACTTGCTATAAAACAATGGAGCATTACATGTTTTTCTATTGCCTACTGGAGTGTGGTCAATTAAAAAACATACCAAATCTTATGAGATTGCCCTATTTCATATTCTCTTTGTTCTTTCATGAGAGGCTGCATAGCCATGCCCCTATGTGGTTTAGGGCATCTAATGGGGGGGTGGATTTTGAGAAGGAAAGTAGGAGCCCATTGGTACGTCACATAACCAACCCTTGCAGTGGACACCCTTAGGATCGATGAACAAAAGCTGGCCTGCTCTGAAGCCCCATCCTATACGATGCGTGTCGGCTTGGGAAGCTGGCTGCGCAAACCCTATTGTGGGCCATACCCTTCCTATTCTCTTTCTTCTGCCAATAACCACTCAGTAGTCTGTGGCCTGAGCATCTGCAGGGCCCTTTCCATGTGGAAGGATGATGTGGTTCTGAGACCGACGCCATGCTTGCACAGCCCCGTGAATCTGGGCAACTTCTGGTGAGCTTCAGAAGTTGACTCAGCTCCCGTGCCAGAGGAAAGGGGGCACACGTTTTGCTGCAGTTCTTTGGAACCTGCTTCCATCGGTAGGAAGTCCTGCTTCACCCAACTCCCGTGGTGCCCTCTCTTCCTGATGCAGAAAGGCACTGTGGCTATTGTTGCGGATCTCCCAGCGTGTGGCTGTGCCCCCCGGGGCAGCCCACTGGGGTTTCCTTTCCCGCTCACTGTGAAAGGCACATGAACCAATAGAAGAACAAGGATGGGCATAGGGTGCCAGCTAGCTGCCAGTTTTGCTGCTCTACCTTGGCCAGCTGGCTGGTTCAAGGACAGGAAGCTAAGATGACTTGCCAGCCCATCACATAGTACAAAAATGTGGTTTATAGTGTAAGGAGTGGGGTGAAACCACCAGCTGTGTAACACCTCCTTCCTGCTCCAAGATGCTCTTGCAAAGCGGCTGATGCTGCCTCTTGTGTTTAGGGGGTACCATTTTTTCTGCATAAGGATTCAGGTTTTTTTTTTTTAAAGATATAGGATTCCAAACTTCGCTGCAGAAAACAGTATATTTCTACTTATTTCAGTAAAAACAAAAAAGCCTCCCAAAAATCTGAAATGCCATGCATGTAATTTAATACTGGATATTTAACATGAATAGAGAGCCAGTTTGGTGGTGTGGATGGGACGCGGTGGCGCTGCGGGTTAAACCGCTGAGCTGTCGATCGGAAGGTCGGCGGTTCGAAACCGCGCGGCGGGGTGAGCTCCCGTTGCTCGTCCCAGCTTCTGCACACCAAGCAGTTCGAAAACATGCAAATGTGAGTAGATTAATTGGTACCGCTTCGGCGGGAAGGTAACGGCGTTCCGTGAATCATGCTGGCCACATGACCCGGAAGTGTCCTATGGACAACGCCGGCTCCAAGGCTTTGAAACGGAGATGAGCACCGCCCCCTAGAGTCAGACACGACTGGACTTTATGTCAAGGGAAACCTTTACCTTTACCTTGGTGGTGTGGTTAAGGCATCAGGCTAGAAACTGGGAGGCCATGAGTTCTAGTCTCTCCGTAGGCATGAAGCCAGCTGGGTGACCTTGGGCCAGTCACTTTCTCTCAGCCCCAGGAAGGAGGCAATGGCAAACCACTGCTGAAAAACCTTGCCAAGAAAACTGCAGGGACTTGTCCAGGCAATCTCTGACAATTGGACATGATTGAACAGATTTAAAAAAAGTTAACATGAACAGCATATACATTTTAAACTGTGTGTTGTATATTAACATCAGAGAGATCATGTTACAATCATAAACAAAATTTAGGCTTGGGAACAAGGCAATTTTATTGTCCTAACAAAAAGTGCAGGAATTGGGTAAAATAGAGGGGGCAATTGACAGGGCTCTGCATTTCTTTAAAGGATGCTGTCTAGTGCGACTGACTTCGTTGGGATAAGGCAATCATTACAGATGCTTCACTTCCAAATTCATCTTCACTGACTGGTGCCGCCTCAAAGTGGTTTTGTGAAATCATGCGGCTTCCTGCTTTGAAAGGAAGGACTTTGGTGCATGTGCAAAATCTGTTTCTGCCTAAGCTAAGAGCTGGAACAGGGGCTTTGATGGAGAGCATCACCTCTGTGCATTGACAAGGTGGTGTCCACTAGTGGCATTGTGTGAAGGGCCTCCTTGAGGCAAATTGTACCTGCCTCACACCATGCTAATAATTTACACAACCTGGTATTCACACTGAAATACACCTTATCATTCATTCATGGACTCTTGAAGATATAGTTGCATCTATGGCCAATTAAGAATAAGAGAGCCAATCAGAACTTCCTAGGTGTAGAATAGGCTGTATGACATGGTCTGTTGGCTAGAAAGAATGGGCATCCTCCAGATACGTGGGCCAACCCCCAGAATTCTTAGCATTGGCACTGCTGACTGGGGAACTCTGGGAGTTGAAACTGGAGGGCACCTGAACTTCAGAAGGCTGAAGAAGAGACATGGCAATCTGTTGAGTGGGAATGGATGTAGGCCTATGTCCAATTGTCCTGTAGCATCAGTAATACACCAGAATAAGGGTCCAAAATTGGGGGAGGGGGGCTGATAGGCACTTTGTGGGACTTCTTGCCAGATGGCATTCACAAGGAAAGGCTTACACCTTCACAAAACAGTTGCCCATTGTGGGAGCAACTGATCACAAAACTTCTCATTTCCCAGAAGGCAAGTGAATCTAACTAAAAAGAGAGAAATGGTTTGTTCCAAGGTGAGGTCCATATTCCTAAATACCAAACCATTCTTTGAGCCTGAAATGTTGTGCCCTTGTGCCAATTTCACAGAAGACGAACTGATAAGACTCAGAAACAAGGAACATGGCTTAGAAACGGAGGACAAGGATCCACTTTCACAGAAGATAAACTGCAGCGAGACATTGGAAAGTAACCCCCTAGGCAAAATAACCCAAACACACATTAAAAAAAAGACAAAATATACATACACACCAACAGCCAGGCAAAATACCACACACACAAACACACACACACACATATCACACAAAGGCAAAACACATATTTTATTACGGATGTATGACCCTCTTGATTTAAGCTTCTCTTCATTTCCGGTTTGGTTGGTCAGGCTTCTTGCATCCCAAATGATGCATATGACATTTCTGTGGATATTACCCTTAAAATACACATGTATGTTTTGTAAATGCCCTTAATATATGCACTACTTTTGTGGAATTTTTGCCAACAAGCTTTTTTGTGTACAAGTGGTCCTTGTTTAGCGACTGCCTTGTTTATTGACTGTTCACAGTTACAACAGTGATGAAAAAGTAACTTTGCGACTAGTCCTCGCATTTACAACCTTTGCAGGTCTGCAAAGCAAAGGAAAGCTGAAGTAAGATCATAAGCACAGTCATGGTTTCACTTAGCAACCTCTTCGCTTAACAACCGAGTTGCCGGTCCCAATTGTGATCGCAAAAGAAGGACTACCTGTACCTATCTGTGCATGTGCTTTGATTAGAGAATTGCATCCCTGAAGTTGGAGACACGTGTGTTTTCCCAACTGAACACACAACATTATCTCCACCCACCAATGAAACAGAAGGTATCACAAAATGACAGAAAAACACATACCAGCCACCAGCCTGGACTGGCAAAATATCACTTCCATGCACACATGTTGTGACTGTCTAAGACTTAACTGGAGTTCCTGAGGTATTTCTGAAAATAAAGGATGGTACTAGAGGTCAGTAGCTGGTTTGCAAGTTTCCCAGTTAAAACCCAATGAAACATTTAAATGCATTTTATAAAAAACGAAGAGAGATGGGAAAGCTTGTCAGAATCCAGAAGAAGTGCCTGCAGAACTGTTCAGCTCATAGGCACCATATTGAAGAATTTAGTATCAAAAGATCCACTAGGCAGAGGTAGATTGAGGGTAGCATGGGAGCTTGGTTTATCAGAAGCCCCAGATATAGAATCCTTCATGAGGTCAAAAGAGCAATGTTTTCTCTCTCTAAGGCCTACCAAGCCAAAGAGAGGGCAATACTGGATAAACAAATTCATTGCAAAGGTGGAGGAGTCCATCAGCTTTCTTGGGGACATTGGAGAAACAACAAGAAGGAGAAATGCATAATGTGTATTTATCAGTGCCCTGTCAGGCAATCTCAAACATCTGTGTTGGACTGAAATTTTATATCTATCCCTTCCACCCAAAGCATTAACATTCACAGCAAATTTTTTCCAGCAGGCTGCCTGTTTTTGCCCCGATCCCCAAATCTTACAGTGTCCTACAGGACACAAAAGAAGGGAACAATGGCCCCCGTTGCTAAATCACAGTTGAATTACGAAGATGCTAGGCCACCCGGTTGCCATGGTAACTGTTCAAGGGTTATGATTACCATGGCGCCCAAGGATACTCCCATTGGGAAACTCATTTGCCTATGGGGCAGGCAACTCCAGTGCCTTGCAGGCCACAATAGCCATCCGGGTTTTTGTGCAGATATTGCTGGTGGTAATCTTCAGCGTAGTAGAATTTGCCAGCCTCCCGAATCTCCGTGGTTATTGGTCCCCATTGCTTCTTAGCCAACTCCTGCCAAAGAGGAAACAGAAATATTTTTAAAGTATGGAACAGCCTGAAGTCTTGTCTCCCTGCAGGATAGCAAAAGGAATGGTAAACTATGCTCAAATTCTTTACTTGTAGGTTATCTCCATCCACAATCCTCTCCCTCCTCCTTGAAGTATCCAATTCATGTTGGGATTTCGGTATTGGGGAAGAGAGTTAACGTTTAAGAAGGCCAGCACTCGTAAACAGAAAACAGGTTTCTGGTCCTTGTGGCTCTGAACATTGGCGTGGAAAGGTGCGAACGGCAACTTTATTATATTTATATTTTTATTGTATTTTAATTGTAATGGTTTTATATTTTAATCTTGTTTTATTGTAAGCCGCCCAGAGTCCCCCTGTTGGGGAGAGATGGGCGGTGAATAAATCTATAAATAAAATAAATAAATAAAACTGAAGATATTGTAGGGGCAGGAAGGATTTTCACAGGGCTTGGGGAATGGAGTGACCTCCTCCTTATGCTTCCATAAAGGTACTGGAAAACGAATGCAATACGCAGATATAACTGAGCAAAATTTTAGTAACCAAGGACTTTCGTTTTTAGGAGCCCTATACAATAATGGGTGAGACAATGACACAAACCAGTACAGGTCCCTGCCCCCACCCTGGGTTGGAGTCTTCAGTTTTTGAAACTGTGATAGTAGGAACATATTTATTTATTTTATTTATATTTCAAATTTCTGTCACCGCCCATCTCCCCCATGCAGAATCAATCCAGATCTTGCTTTAATCTCTGCATCTCTGGTAGGGAATTGATGGGAAAGACCTCTGCTTGTAACCCTGGAAAACCCATCAGAGCTTATGAATCAGATGCCAGCCTGCCCTAATCTGGGCAGATGTACGAACCCCTTCCCAGATGTCCCTTTTTGCTGAGAATTCTGGGGGTCGAGGTCCACCTTATCGAGAAAGTAGCCAAGTTGGCGAAGGTTGTCCTAAGGGTTTTGATATGTTTTGATAGTTTTTAAGGAATTCCTCTGGCTTGAAACATGGCAAGTTGACTGCCCAGAAAAAGGACTGCCATCCCCTATGTGGCCACTTGAGGGCCACCGAGATCCCTGTCTATTTGTAGCCCCCTTCCAAAGCCCCCAAGTTGCTTCAGTAAGATACACTCATTCAGAGTTCAGAAGGACAGGGGAAAATGCTAAAGAATGGAGTTGGCAGCATAATGGAAAACACACTATTCTTGCTGCTGACGATGAGCCTGACTTCTACCAACAATACCCCCCTCCAAAAAAATCCACAATCCATGCATTTGGTTGTTCACACCATCTTTTAATGTGACCTCCCAGACTATATCTATGACCGATACTTCCAGACAAGGCTTTTATCTTGCAATCTCCAAGCGTCACTCACAGCATTTTAGGGGGTGGGGGCAGGGGCAGATATAACCTTCTAGCCCTCAAGCAGTTTCCCACTGCTTCTTCCATCTTTTCTCTAAGCGCGCATGCACACACACACACACCCCATTAAGGAAAAAACACGATGTGATAGCCAAGTCAGGCTTTCTTTCCATTGTTCGTGAAGGTGCTGTTTAGCTGGAAACAACCTCTGATCTTTAATTCCTGATCCCCTTATTCAGTCCCTGATGACAGAGGGCAACCAAGATATAGGAGATTCCTTAACTGCATCATGAATTACCTTAGGAATTTGTGTGTCTGTGTGTGTGTGCTTTTATATGCTGCCCAATCTCCAATGGCCTTGGGCAGCTGAGAATGTATGAACATTACAAAAATCACACAGATAAAAGGATTAAACACCTCCAAATGGCTTGGAGAAAGAAAATGTTTTAGGCCCGCTGTTAAACTCTAAGGAGGGGACCTTCCTCAGTCTAACAGCGGTCAAGGAGACTCTTCTGTTGGTGTTAGACATATCCACGATGGGGCCTACAAGTGATACCCTGCTAAAGGTCTGTTATCCTGCCTCTAATTCGGGCCTAAGCTATGTATGGGTTTATACACCAAAGTGAACATCTCATTTTTATTAGTTCCAGGCAAACCCTCCTGCATTTTCTTCAGTCAGTCTCACTCAAACGGAAGAATTTATTCTAGAAAATCTTTTGAAGAAGCAATGGCCAAGAAGCATATGCAAATGTCCGATAGGTCACTGTACACTGAACATAATGAAGGTCCTCACACCAAAATCTGGCTACTGGCCCAACAAACTCAGCATTAACACCAGCAACCTGAGATCCCAGGGCTACCAGCCCCACCTCTGCACCCCCACAAAGTCCTTCTCTGATTACAACTGCTAAACAGTAGCAGCAGAGCCTCCAATCACTTTCAGGAGAGAAATACACCAAAACTGTCAAGTAAAATAGACTTTGGGCTCCAATATTATTCTGTATGGATGTATTCCCATGAACACTTGAGAACTGTCAGGTAGGGGAAGAGCATATTACTCAGGCAATGGAAAACCATTTTTTCTTTACAGTCCATGAACAAAACGCTAGGAGACATGGATGAACATTGGCAGCTGGTCCCCTGTTAGCCCGGCAAGGCAGTCCAAAGAAGAAGCGCAAACAGGAGCACTAGCTCTATCTTTACTGTAAAGTTACATTAGCAGAATCTTGCAAGACTGAAAGTATTTCTCCCCTCCTTTCCTTTTACTCTCCAGAAAACTAGGGAGGGTCCCTTCTGAAATGCTTCCCACGCCCTCTTTCCTTCTGTGGGCTGAGACACCTTTTACATGCTGGTTGTCCAGTCTGTGGCTCTCCCTCCTGTCTCCCAAGGTCATTCCCACATCCCATTACATCCCCTATCTTTTAAATGCATGGCCTCCCTGGGTCTTCCCTGGACTGGGAGAGAAGGCTAAATACCATTTCTTTCCATCCACCACTGGTCTAGAAAGAAGCACCGACAAAAATGCCATCCACTATCTTTGCTTCCAAAGGAAGGGTTTAGGAGAGACTGGCTGAGCCCTCCCACCTCGTTCTCCCTTTATGAAATAGTGGGATGGCCTCCTGCCTTTACCAGCTGGAAATGTTTTTCTCTTCTCTCCTGAGGAAGGGTGGTGGTAGTCTCCACCTAGAGGAGGCAAAGGCAGGTAGAGGGGCCAAATAATAGACTGATTGGTGAGGAGACTGGCATGGGGAGAATGGTGGAGTGGGGAGTGAGGAAATGCAGCTCAGTTTTTCAACCTTGCCATTAATGGCCCTGCCCACTTCAAAGGAATCAAGGACAGCTCAGGAGGCTCTTGGTCAAGGGAAGCTGGATTGTTTATGTCAGGGAAAGGGAGTATGAGAAGGAAGCGTGTGGCTCTCCAGGGCTAAGTACAATGAGGCTTATCGCAGGCAGAGTTAATTCGCATGCAGTCTGGATGATGTGTGCAAGAGAGCCGATAAGACAACATGGTTAATTAACTGGAACCCAGCTGAGCCTGGCGTCAGCAGAGACGCTGAGGCAGGAAAAGAGCAGTGGAAGTCAGCTTTGCATCGAGGGAGGGGGAGAAAGAAGAACGAGGGCTAGCTTGTGCTTCTAATGCAGAATGAAGGGCTGCGTTCACGGAACATCCTTCTCCTGCTTCTTGAAGCATCTGAGACATTTTACAATGATAGGAGCAGCCCTCTTAGGAATTTTCACTGGTTCTAATTCAAGGGGAACTGTCAATATCCAAATCACGATCAGAAGGTAATGAGATTAGCTCTTGTAAATGTTTTCTCCAAAAAATCAGGCAGGGGATCTGAACCTTCAATATATCATCTGGAAAACTGTGTATTTTTAAAATGTCCATGAGTTAGGCCTTCTTGTACTTTAAACAAGGCTTTGTTATGCAATTCTATGTCCCTTTCTTGCTTTTGAAGATATAGGATTCCAACCCGGTTTATAGAAAGTACTATATTTCTGCTTATTTAAGTAACACACACACACACACACACACACACACCACAATCTGAAAAACGGGCAGTTTAGTAGTTTAGTACTGGATATTAGACATTAACAATATACACATTACATCAGTGTTTCTCAACCGTAGCAACTTAAACATGTGTGGACTTCAACTCCCAGAATTCCCCAGCCAGCATTGCTGGCTTAAAGTTGCTAAAGTCGAGAAACCCTGCATTATACCATTAAAACAAACAAACAAGATTAAAACTAACCAATTTTGGCCTGTTGTGTGAAGGCACCTTCTAGGTTCATAACTGAGGTAGTTAGGCTGGTTTATGAGAACACAGCCAGTAAGCACACATCCTTTATATTTATAAAGGGGTTCTAAGGTGACTTTCCAAAAGGGTTGGACTAGAACTCTCATCATCCCCACTCAGCCCACTCAAGCTGGCTGGGGATGATGGGAACTGAATTCCTACCCATTTGGAGGGTTGCAGGGCAGGGAAAGCTCTCCCAAAGGATGTCTTTTCTTTTCCTACCCCCAGGCTGTAGTGTGTGCTTACTCAGCAGCTATGCTCAATACTTGTATATGCTGTATTCTCAAATGTTCTCCAATCGCAGGAAAGGATTGGGGATAGGTTTCACAGAGAAAACAAATGTCTCCTCCACCTTGAACCCTTCAGCCTGAAGCTCTAAGGCATCTTCTCTCCACTGACCCTGCTCAGAAGGTATAGTAGCTCTCCTGGCTGATAGATGGAACAAGTATGCAGTTCCAAATAGCAACTTCTGGAATGGGTGTGCAGGGTGTGGATGGGTGGAGAGATTCCATAGCAAAGTGTCCAAGTTCAGCCACTGACATTTCTCCTGGAAGGTGAACTCAAACAGCAGTACCAGGAAAGATCCCTGACTGGAGACCACGGACAGATGGAGCAAGAAATGTTGAAGCAATATTCCCTCTCCCCGTGAAGATCTGCAGAGCCTGAACACCCAGGTTCCAGCAAACATGCGCACAGCTGTCCTTCAGACATCCAGCTGAATCTGCAGAGGCCAGGAAGAACAAGAGATAGAACTGGGTGCCCATTTTCCTAACAGAATCACAACTCAAAGGTGGCTTCAAACTTCAGATCCTGTGAACGCAAATTGGAAAGAAGGGCCCTGCCTTACATTTGAACACAAAATGCAACTGTTTGGAAATAATGCTTTGTTTTTTTCCTTCTTCCAATTGGTACTGCAAAACTGCCAGCAAGTAAGGAAGGGAAACACTTCCTTGGAGGAAAATCTCACAGTTTCTGAACCATGGAGACTGGATCCCAGATGGATTGGGACAAAAAGGAGGTCTGCTTTCCTTGAAGTGATCAATAAATGCTATTTCTTTCTGCCCCATTCAGAGGATGGGATGAGCAAAGCTCTAGGGGCCTCTCCAGGGAGCAAGGAGCAGAGACCAAGTGCTTGGTATTTAAGCCACACAGAGGAACAGAATGTATAAATAACAGATTGCTCCTCCTGTCCTCTGGGATGTGGAGGGGAGCTATTGATTTTTTTTCCTCCCTGGTGGGGAATATCTTAGCATGTTTAATGGCCACTAGAAGGAAACCTGTCAGAGAAGAATGATGTGATTTATCTGTCAAAATCTCCCAAACAGCTAGAGTCTAATCTCAGTTACGATGTTACAGGTACTCCTTACTTAATGACCACAATTGGGTCCGGAATGTTGGTTGCTAAGCAAAGTGGTCATTAAGTGGATTCGACCCAATTTTATGAACTTTTTTGCGGTGGTTGTTAAGCAAATCATCATGGGCATTAAGCAAATCACATAGTTGTTAAGCAAATCACGTGGTTCCCCACTGATTTTGTTTGCCAGAGGCCGGCCAGGAAGGTCAAATGTGACCACGGGGTGCTGTGTCATAACTCTGAACGGGTTGCCAAGTGCCCAAACTGTGATGAGTCCCTCTCTCTCAGCCCTAAGAGGGAGGCAATGGCAAACCACTTCCAAAATCTTGCCAAGGAACTGCAGGGACTTGTCAGAGAATCGGACACAATTGAACGGATTAAAAAAAAAATTCAGATGCATAACAAATGAACCTGGGATATAAAAAAGATGCTCAGGTTTGAAGCCCTAGAGGGTGAGAACCCTCTCTTGATGTTGGTCAGTGCTTTATGCTGCTGCTCACTTGAATTCAGCAGTCCAGGGAAGGAATATTTCACTACAGGACACTACTTTGGGATGAAATTATATAGGAAGTGATATAGAAATATATTAAAAATGAAATGAAGGTTGGGTAAGAATAATTGAGTTGCACTTCAGCCTTCTGCAACACAGCACGCTTCATGAGGAGATGGAGCACCCATCATCCCCAGTCTTCAGCTGATTCGGCTATAGCTCCAATCATCCCCAGTCATCAAGCAATTTGGCTGTGGAGTCACTCCCAATTACTGTATTATCTGCTGGATATTAGCTTAGGAAAGGCTGCTGGGGGGGCAGGAAATGGGGGGGGGTGAGAGAGAGGGTGTTAATATGGTAGTTTATTAGAGAATACAACCAATGTACAAATCAAATGATAATGCAGCCTGTAGCAGTGCAAGCAGGAGAAATCAGGATTGTTGGATACCCGATGAATCTCACACACTAACATAAAATCAGAAACCTGATTTGTGGATTATCCAATACCAGGAAGATGCTAAAATCCCATGCAGAGCCCTACGTCACAACGACACAAAAACATTAAAACATTCTCTCTCTTCCTCCAATCCCCTCTCCCCCCATACAATTTTGGCCCTATAGGTGGCCTCTACTGCTAGAAGGAAGGAACAACACTTAACTCTGTACCCAAACACATGCTAGAGAAACAGTGGCACTGCAGTGGTGCTAAGGTGGGAGGTGTTGCCACCAAATGAGGAAGGTTCACCAAAAGTTAGACTAGCTACACAAATTTGATTTAGCTTAGATCTGTGTCCAGAATGAAACTAAGTCCTGTCCTCTTAGAAGTAACTCTGCCACATCTCTGCTTCAAGAAGCCTTATTCTAGGTTTAATTCTGTCCTGTCCTGTCCTGGTTGAGAACAAGGAAACTAGCTTAAGCATTTTCAGGACCTTGGAGAGCTCAGTGCAGATAACCATGATTGAACTAACTATAAGACAGTGTTTCTCAACCTTGGCATGTTTAAGATGGGTGGACTTCAACTTCCAGAATTTCCCAGCCAGCCATGCTAAGAGCTGTTGTTCCAGCACGTGTCCAAGCTCAACCCATAAGTTAAGACTAAAAAGCCAGCAGTTCCTCAGTACCATTCCCACTTGCTAGTGCGTTGATTGAAAGATCTTCTCATCTCTTCTGCATGGCTGGACAATCACAGGAACCATGCAAAAACCTGAATTTGAGCTTTTATATGAAATGAAAACTACAGCCTCAAGCTTGGAAGGCACAGAAAGAGGTCCTAAAGGCTTCCCTTGAATCAGGTTAGCCTGCAGTTCCCCAGAGTCTGTATCCTGGCAATTACGGGTAAGTTGCCTGGGACTCTCCAGACCCTGCTGAACATCCAGTTCTAGCAGCCTCAGCCAGCAATGCCACCGGTGGCGTGGAATGCTGGAAGATGTAGATCAAATCCAAATACGAAAAGTGCAAAACACCAAATGGTCCAGCCTTATGTGTTCTAATTTATTAATATCACAAATGGACAAAAGGGCCAACCATGCTGCTGCTTTATAAGCCTACTTACATCATTTGTAGCATTCCCTTCAGTAAAACATTTTTAAGTTCTTTGTCAGTGACACAACGTTTTTTCAACTCATAAATTTACTTAATCCTTTTTCAGTCGGGCCACCAATGCTCTAATAAAGTTTCTTCTTTACCGTTCATTACTGACTATCTCCTTTTTCTTCTTGGAGGAGGTCTCACCACCCAATTTCCCAAGCAACCTAAATTTGCATATAGAGCTCTGTTCCCAACATTTTTCTGCTTCCCACTAGAGCAGTTTTATCTTGGGACATTGTGTGTGCATGCGGTGCTGGATCTTTTAAGTGAATAATTGACAAGAATTAAGGCTTCCCAGGATACATCCTGGGCCTTCCCTGATCAAGATTCTTCTGCACAATAAAATGGATGATGTTGGGGGTAGGACTTCCCTCTCTGAGGCTTCAGAAATCTGATTATCATCTGAAAAAGTAGATTTATCTGTACCCTTAAATTCTGAGTTGTATTCTAATCAGTTCCCTTGACATAAGATATGCCACTTACTACTGGGGAAGACTTTGGGTTAAAACCTTTGATTCAAGGAAGTGGTACAAACAATGTTACATAGAGATGGATGACTCTACACCCAAACCAGCACTTTTGTCATATTCATAACCATGTCTGCAGGGCATGGTCAAAAAAGTCACAATGGCAGCCACACAACACACATACAAAATTGGTGGGGCTTTAATTGCAACATCATGGCCCTATGGACACCTCTGTAACCAATGAAATGTCTATTTACTGGACTTGGTCGCAACACTTTTCACATGGGATGGACCAATTTTTTGCACAATTTATATCATTTGCATAATGATGTCATTACCCAAATAATGTAGACGGATGCAAATGATGTAATTTGTATCATGGATAATAGCATCATTATAGAAATGATACAAACCAGCGTGGGTGGGTACCGTTCCTCTTAATGGACCATCTTTAATAACGGCAACTTCCTCCCTCCAATTAGTCCATTAAAATGAGGTTTCACTGTATTAATAAAATAGTACACATTGGCTGTTCTTGTGGAATAGCTAATCCAGGCCAGTGAAAGACTTGATGGTTGCATTTCCTCAACAAGTGAATCTTGCTTAGTTTTAAACTTGGTTCATTTTTTTGTAGCTTAGTATGATCTGTGAACTTAGACTATTTGGCTAATTAATGGTTCTATGTACTGTGTGAATCCAGAAAATGGGTTCATTCATTAACCTGGTCCTGTGCTTCATGTCTTAAATTAGGTGCACAATTTGGGGCACTTCCCTTCTTATATTTTGATTTAGTTTGCAGGACTGCCTCTTTTGGCTAGCACAATGGGGCCACAATGGGCTGCTTCATCCCATCTTTATCACCTTCTATAGCGGTAAAGCAAGAGAAGCAACCCTCAGACCTCATGTAATGTCACCCCCATTTTTGAGAAGCCCTCTCCCAGATGGTACCACCAAAATAACAATTCCCAGCTGCCTGTATTTTTACTTAATTTTACTAAAAACAACAACAAGCAACCAAATCAGAGTGGAAAAGTCTCTGGTAGGCTAAAGGTGCTAACTTTTGAGTTGTTCAGAAAACCCTCCAGAGGGTTTCATCCCTGCTCCTTCAGATGACATCAGCCCATCTCTGCCATGCCTTCTACAGTTGCCAAGAAGCAATAAATGAAACATACCCCTAGCTGTACAAAGGCTGCTCTGCCCTGCTCTCCCCACCCACCCCTGCCATAAAGACACAGCAACGTTGGCATCTTTGAAATGACTCTGCCCTCACCTGAGGCATCTTGGTATCTCCCTCCAGGAAGAAGGAGATCCTTCCAAGCTGCCCCAGTTCCCTTCATTTCAACCTCATTAGCAGCTTGGAAACACACAACACACACTCCCCGCCCACAAACTGCCTCTCTGCAAGCTCCCGAAATCCCATCCTCCCCCCCTCCTGACACACATTGATGTCCACCCAGCACGTGCCAGTTTTAAGCGGGATTGCCCTTAATTGTCCTGCTTGGGGGAGGGGGGGCGACCGCTTAAGGCAATGAATCATTTCAAAACGGGCCCAGGCGGAGGGGAGATATTGCACCTGCCTCTCCTGTGACCTTTGCTCCCTAGCTGCCAATCACTATCATGGCAAGTTGCCAGGGAAACTGAGACATCTCCCCCCCCCCTTTCCACCCAGAGTGCATGGATGGCCTTGGAGGAGTAATTATCTATATTCGCCTCTCTGCCTTTGTTATGGGGCAAGGCGTTGCGGGCAGGTTCTATTCACTGGAGGGGACGGAAACAAAAAAGAAGCTCTTCAGAGTCCCTGAGCGTGCTTGTATGAGTGTGTGTGTGTGTGAGAGTGCGCGCATGAGAGAGAGAGAAAAGCAGATCCCACAAGCTCCATCATGAATCTGATGCTGGAGAGACTCAGCATCTTCTTGGCGACGGCTGATTTAAGTGATACCTCAAGGGTCTCTCTAAGCATGTTTCCAAAACAGATTGTGCCCATCAAAGAACCACATTGTATAAAAAGAACGCAATGTTAAGCCACAAGAAGGGGGGTGGGGCTGAAAGCACCAGTTTTTCAGGAAGCTGCTGAAAGAGGCTAAGCTCCCGAGGATGGAGACCAGCGGAGCTCCTGAGGAAGAACCTTCTGTGCATAAAGGTGGAAAAAGAAGCTCTACTGGATCCACCTGAACATCTGTCAGGCTAGAGCTGCATAACGTGGGAAAGCAAAGCAACACAATCCCCTGCCCAAGCCTTCAGAAATTGTTACTAATAATATATATATATATATATATATATATATGTATGTATGTATGTATGTATGTATTTGTTTTTAACGTGATGGAAGAGGAAAGGTATTAAATACGTAACAGATATAATCACCTTCACTGTAGTTCTTAATCTGAAAATGGAAAGGAAACCATATGCAGTTTTATGTTCTGACCCCATCCAGTTTTTGGAATGCAGCTACAATACTGGTGGACCCAAGTGAAGGCCAAGGGTGGCCCTCAACCCACCTTTGATCTAAGACAATATCCCATTTCCTACACTGGGCAACCAAATGCTTCCATAGAATAGACCTTTGTTTCCATTGTTCTTCAGAGACAGTATTCCCTCTTAATTCTGCCATCTATAAGGTGGAGATTTCAGAAAGCCATCATGGTTAGTAGCTATCTTCCATGAAGTTTGTCTCAGCCCCCTTAAAGAACTAGTGTCCATAGGTCTGCTATCTGCATATTCCATTGTTCAGGAGCTATACAGAAAAGGCCCTGTTCTTTACAGATTCTAAAGTTAACAGTTGCAACCTTTCATCAGGGCTTTATTTGCCAATCAAAATACCAATAATAGAATATAGCAACCACATACATAACAAAACAATCACAAGGAGACTCCCACTCAACCAGTCCCCAAAGCCTGAGGGAAGAGCCAGGTCTTAATGGGTTTCCTAAAGGTGAGTTGTGGCCTGTCATATCCCGGAAGGGAGATCATCCCAGAGAACAGGGGCAACCACAGAAAAGACACACTTCCTAGGCCCCATAAGATGACAAGATTTAAAAGAAGGAACCTGGAGCATGCCCTCCCTGTGGGTCAACCTTCCCAGGTAGACCAGACAGGAAACATGGCCAGATGAGCTAATTCTACTTTATTGTAAGGCCACATTAACAGAATCTTGCAAGACTGAAAGTACAAATCTCCAGCCATCTCTTTTACAGCCTGAGAAGTTAGGAAGGTTGTTTCTGAGTTTCTTTCTCTTCCCGTTATGCAGCTGTGGGCTATTCGCTCTCTTATCTGATCGTTCCCTAGGCATCATCTCCTCTCCCATCTCCCAAGGTCATTCCCACATACCATTACATCATGAGAGTGTGTCGGGCAGGCAGATGTTCTTGGGAGAAGGTGGTCCCTCAAGTAAATATTGTGCTTGGCTTATGGGGCCTGACTTTTGGTACACCCTGTATGTAATTTATTGCTGAGCCAGCATCTGGGAATTAGGAGAATTACAGTCCTAGACAGCAGCTAGTGCTGGAAGCTTGGCCTAGAGTCCAGAGCACTTAGGGCATTATAGATCAAGAGCTATACTATTTTGTTCAAGCATAAGTAATAGCTCCTTTAAAAATGAAGCATGTCTGAAAACATGGAATGCAAGTAACAATACCTTCCTGGTATAATTAGACTGCCACTTCAAACTTCTGTTGGTTAATGAGGCCCTACAAGAAAAAGCTGAAGGCATTAAGATATTTAGCCTGAAGAAGAGATTATTAAGAGGCAACATGTTAGTGAAAATATCTGAAGAATTGTCCTACTCTAACAAGGCTCCAGAGCATAGAATTCAAATCCCATGGGAAATGAAGAAAAAAGGGGTTTTGACCTAGCAATTATAAGAACTTCTTAACATCCAAACAGTTCAGTAGTGAACCAGGTTGGTGTAGTGGTTAAAGACCCTAGGCTAGAAACCAGGAGACCATGAATTCTAGCCCACCCTGAAGCACAAAGCCAGCTGGATGACTTTGAACCAGTCCCTCTCTCTCAGTCCTAGAAAGAACATTTCCAAAAAAATGTCACCAAGAAAACTGCACAGACTTGAATAAATACTGAATCAAACACATACACACAGACAAGCAAACTGATTAAAAATAAATTTATGCATTTCTGGGGGAAAACTAGTTATATTTGCAAGATGCGCCATGAGCTGGATTGGTGTGTCAGGCAAAACCATAACCTCCACAGTAGTGGGCTTGAGGGGTTCAGTTTTAGCCTGGAAGAGCCCTACATTGTTTTAAATTAAACTACCTCTCCTGGTCAGCCATGTTGGACAAACACGGAAGAGAGAGTTAACCCCCCCCCACACACTTCTTTCCACTGGCAGAGGAATGAAGATGTAGAACAGTTCTGCAAAAATTAGGCTTTTCTAGGAATTCTGTCTCTACGTTTACTTTTTATCCCTTGAACATGGAAGAAGTGGGGTGGGTGAAGGAAACTTTGTGTTGCTGGTGACAATTGGGTGGTTGTGAATGTTTGACCCTAACAGTTAAACTGCCAGATGTACAAGCTGGGTTTAGAAAAGGCAGAGGAACTAGGGACCAAATTGCCAATATCCGATGGATAATGGAAAAAGCCAGGGAGTTTCAGAAAAACATATATTTCTGTTTTATTGACTATTCTAAAGCCTTTGACTGTGTGGACCATAAATTGTGGCAAGTTCTTAGTGGTATGGGGATACCAAGTCATCTTGTATGCCTCCTGAAGAATCTGTATAACGACCAAGTAGCAACAGTAAGAACAGAACACGGAACAACGGACTGGTTTAAGATTGGGAAAGGAGTATGGCAGGGCTGTATACTCTCACCCTACCTATTCAACTTGTACACAGAACACATCATGCAACATGCTGGGCTTGAGGAATCCAAGGCTGGAGTTAAAATCGCTGGAGGAAACATTAACAATCTCAGATATACAGATGATACCACTTTGATGGCTGAAAGCGAAGAGGAACTGAGGAGCCTTATGACAAAGGTGAAAGAAGAAAGTGCAAAAGCTGGCTTGCAGCTAAACCTCAAAAAAACCAAGATTATGGCAACCAGCTTGATTGATAACTGGCAAATAGAGGGAGAAAATGTAGAAGCAGTGAAAGACTTTGTATTTCTAGGTGCAAAGATTACTGCAGATGCTGACTGCAGTCAGGAAATCAGAAGACGCTTAATCCTTGGGAGAAGAGCAATGACAAATCTCGATAAAATAGTTAAGAGCAGAGACATCACACTGACAACAAAGGTCTGCATAGTTAAAGCAATGGTGTTCCCCGTAGTAACATATGGCTGCGAGAGCTGGACGACAAGGAAGGCTGAGAGAAGGAAGATAGATGCTTTGGAACTGTGGTGTTGGAGGAAAATTCTGAGAGTGCCTTGGACTGCAAGAAGATCAAACCAGTCCATCCTCCAGGAAATAAAGCCAGACTGCTCACTTGAGGGAATGCTATTAAAGGCAAAACTGAAATACTTTGGCCACATAATGAGAAGACAGGACACCCTGGAGAAGATGCTGATGCTAGGGAGAGTGGAGGGCAAAAGGAAGAGGGGCCGACCAAGGGCAAGGTGGATGGATGATATTCTAGAGGTGACGGACTCGTCCTTGGGGGAGCTGGGGGTGTTGACAACCAAGAGGAAGTTCTGGCATGGGCTGGTCCATGAAGTCACAAAGAGTCAGAAGCGACTAAACGAATAAACAACAACAACAAACAGTTTAAAAAAGTGTGGCAGCTGAGATCCAATCAAAGATGGCAATTTTCCATTTACTTGGGGCATATGTGATCATGCATCACCAGTCTATGAAGATATTTTCTGCAGAAGAGCTGCTAACTGGGCCAGCTGTGTGATAAGAAGATAGTCACCACAACTGTATAGTTAATTTCCTAACTCTAACAACCAACCCCTGTTAACGAACTCCAGCTTTAGGAATAACTACACTGCCTTCCTAATGGGACTACAACTCAGTTGTAGAGCACAGGTTTTGCATGAAGAAGGTCCCAGGTTCAGTTCCAACATCTCCAATTTAGAATGCTGGAATAAATCTGTGCCTTACAGAATTGATGCCAAGCAGAGTCAACCACAATCATATAAAAGGTAGCACCATAGTCCAATGCCTCCATCTCCTGCCCCCACCTATCCCATAATGCTCCTATACCTGTTCATATGTTGCCTTGGATCTTAAGGCTGATTCCAACTGCTCTGCTCCAATAGTGTAGATGGCTGAGCGATACTGTGTTCCACTGTCTTTGTACTGCTTCATTCCTGGAAGAAAATGAGGCCACAACAATGCATGTTATCAGACAGAAGATGACCCAACAGATTCACATTGCTGAGCTTTCTTCATCCCACTTCAACCTGTGTAATAAACAGCTCCATGGGAAAAAAGTATTATCCGTATTTCCATTTTATCCGTATCAGTAAAATAAGTGAAAACAGTCAGAAAATGTAGTGCTAGATGGATCAGTGGTTTGACTCAATAGAAAGTAACTTTTTTTTCATTCTGAAGTTCCTCCTGAATTTAGGGTCTAACGTTTTAAAGGTCATCTATTTCACAAATTTGATTTCTGTATCCATATCCAATTTTTCTTTCCTGGAAAAATATCAGGGACCACTAAACCCAGGATGACCATTTCCAAAGTGGCAACATGCACAGTTCCTACATCTGCTAGAAAGCTATGAATTCAGCAAAAATTGCAGCTTTTCACCAAAATTAAATATCAAAGAGAAAAGATTTCCTGTGACATCTTACAGACTACACATTTATTATTGCCTTTCTGGATCAACCCACTCTTGAATTTGATGAACTCCGATCTAGAAAAAGTTCCCCAATAATAAGATACCACAGGATGTCACTGTTTTTGCTGCAAAAGATGAACATGAACATACAGTATACTTATCTAACAAAGGATCAGTACCATACAATAACATGCACAAGCTTTTCCTTCAAGAGCAAATAGAAAATAAAGTAGGAATCACTCAAATGCAACAGAATACATAGGTCGGCTGGGTGACCTTGGGCCAGTCCCTCCCTCTCAGCCCAAGAGCCAATCAGGCGTGGTATGAGAGTTCTAGTCCCGCCTTAGGCACGAAAGCCGGCTGGGTGACCTTGGGCCAGTTGCTCTCTCTCAGCCCAACTTACCTCACAGGGTTGCTGTTGTGGGGAAAATAGGAGGAGGAAGGAGTATTAGGTATGTTCACTGCCTTGAGTTATTTATAAAAACAATAAAGGCAGGATAGAAAATAAATAAAATTAAATAAAATTAAAATTATAACCACTGATATCATTCACTCATAAATCCACTTGATCCATCCTCAGATAGAGCATTGCAACAAAATTGCCATTTACTATCACTGGGAGAGTCTTAAATCTTAATCCCAAATTCAGAGGCAGTAAATGGAAAAGGCCTGCCTGAAGTGGGGCTCTTGGTAAGTAGGATGGGGCTGCCTGCCAACAGTGGTATGGCTAAAGAGGTGGGAAGGGATAGAGCCAAAAGTGGGTGATGTTTTTCCTTCCCAAACAGCTGGATGCCAGGGAAGGAACAGATTACTCTTGCCAGAGGTCATCACTGATGGCTTGTAAAGGACATCTGAAATTAGATCAATTGCTCCCCGTGAGTCTATGAGCTACAGGTTACACATCCCTGGACCTCAAAAAGCTAAACAAGGTTGGATATGGATGGGAGACCATTACAAATGGGAGACCATTAGGAAGCTTCAGGACTGTAGGATAGACAGTCCCAAAGTAAAATAAAAAAGCTCACAAGAAGGCAGTGGCAACTCATTTCCATACTACTGCAAGAAGATTGCCCGGATGGGGCCATGTAGGTCACCAGGAGTCAAGCTTGACTTAAAGAAAAAATTACCTTTTTCTTTTGTGCCTGACAATGTCACTAGGGAGAGCAGTCACCAATGTTCCCCAGCTACAGGGCATCTCCTTTGAAATCTAGCACACAATGGCTGCGGGGGGCACAATGCTTCTCCTCCCCACGTGCTCACTCCCTAATATGCCATCTACACTGGCAACGTTACTCATTAAAACACAAACACACCATTACACACCCAAAGGAGGGCCCAGCCGTGACACACAGTGAATGCTAATTTCCTCATTAAAATTACACTTCATTACAAAAATGCTCGGTCTTCCTAAGGCCTTCAACCCTCCCCCCGCTGTTGCTCAGTGTTGACGTGAGGTGGGTTACAAACAGCCCTCCACCCCTCCACTTCCTCTAGTTATTAAAAAAAGAAGGGGGGGAGGAGAGAAACATTAGAAATCCCCATCACCCTCTTCTTACAACTGAACCTCTCCTATCTCAGCAGAAGCTCCACTATGAGCTTCACCTTTCCTGGCCCCTGGTGGGGAGGTGGGAGAAGCCATTTAAAGAGACACAGTAGCCTGAAAAATGAGGTTGGCTTATAAAATCAAGAGGGGTATGTGATTTCCTAAGAGAAAACATCTGCCTTGGGTGTTTGGAGCAAGTCAGCCTGGAGGAATTAGGTATTCTTTGGCTAGAACCATCAATGAAGCTCAGCAAAAAAATAATAATAATGAAAAAATGGTATGACGAGGAAGAAGAGGAAGATTGACCCAACTCAATGGGGTGTATTCAGAATGATCCAAGTGGCTTTCCGTTCAGGCATTGCATCTATCTAGAACTGGGTGTCTGTTGCATTGCAGATTTTCAGGCTAACAAGAGGCAGGCAATCTTGGAATCTCTGAAGCTTCCTGCTCTTGGGCCATTCAGCTCAATATTGCCTACTCCGCAGTATCGTGCAGGTGGGACAAGAAATCCCTTTTCTTTCTTTCCGGAGGACAATCTTGATTGTTAGGATTGAATCTGGTTTTTAAAGCTGCATTTAAATATTTTGGGGTGTGTGGTACAGATTTCACATACATACCTACTCAAAATCATGGGAAACCATGACACCGATTTTCAGCAACTGTGCTACTGAAACTCACTGGTGAAGGCCAACACAAGAAGGTTTCCACAGAATGTGGTCCGAGACCCATAAGTTGCCTAAACGTAACTAAACAGGTCTTTGATTGGTCCAGGTATAGCAGTGTTTATCAGTCCTTAAGCATCTAAAAATATAATATTAAGATCCTGTATAATATAAAATCATAGAACTAAGAAAGGCAAAACTCCATCAGTAGGTTCAAAAGACACGAGGAATAGGAAGTTAAGAACCAAATATGAAAAGAGGACAAAAATGTACCATTATATGAGAACAGAGACACACACACACACTCATCACATACTAAATTATGTTCTTCCTCCTTCAGTGCAGTTATAGTAACTATTGATAACTTAAGATTCTTATAAAATCAGCCCAGCCTCATTTCCTCCGAAACAGTTGGTCTATAGTTCTCTTCCTTCCCAGCCACTATGGCTGTTAATAGACCAACCTTTTTCTAATTAGTGTCTCCCATAATTGGCCATGCTGATTGAAGAATGATAGGAGCTGTAGTCCAAGATGCCTGGAGGGTACCATACCAGCAAAGCCGCCTTAGGACTGCTTCCGAACATAATTCCTCCCAATTTGCTAGAGTATTGCTTATACTGCTTATAATTCAACAGGAGTAAATAGTTGCAAAAGACTGACTTCCCACATTACACCTTCTCTGACCCTAGGTTTTACCCTGGGTTGGATCATGGTTCTCCCAGAAAAATCGAAGGAGCTTTTCATAGCTGATCTTCTGTGGGTCAAACACCACTCGGACCACCTCCGCATGTCCTGTCATCCCTGGAAACAGAATGGAGAAAACCATGAAATTAGAGCTTTCCTTGAGCCTTGTTAGCTGTTATAACCAATGGAAGTTCACCCAGTTGTTGGGTCCTATTGATGCTGCTGAGCCTTCTGTCTTGCAAATGATATTCTATGCTACAAAAGCAACACAGACTATTGATAGCAAGCCACAACCCTGACACACCAAGGAAGGTCCAAGTTTGCCAACCAGTTACACCACAGTTGCCAACCCAGTTATCAGAGTCAGCAAAGCTGTGGGACTCCATAAGGACAAGTAAATGGTTATTAGCACAGTGGGTGCTCTTGAAAAGCAAGTACGAAAGAACTTCTTTTTTGCTGTCTTTGATCTATTATATTGTTAAGCTAAAGTAGGACACTTTCTGCACTGGCTCAACACCTCTTTGCACTTTGGATAATTTGGAGGCTGGTGTTTTTGTGGCCTTTTCTTCATCTCCACCATCTCTGCCTTAAAAGCAGGGGGAAGGGGGGCATATTTCAAAGTTTTATTGTGGCAAAAGCCCTAAAGATATCCAGCTGAAACTTGGCAGGGCTAACATCCTCTAAAGCAGTGTTTCTCAAACTTGGCAACTTTAAGATGGGTGGACTTCAACTCCCAGAATTCCCCAGCCAGCCATGCTGCTCTAAAGAGTCCATCGGTTTGCTTTCAAAACTCAAGAGGTAAACTCCAAAAATCAAATTAGGGCCAACACACACAGGACTAAAGGTAGGTTCAGGAGCATCAAGGTGATGGCTGTAACTGCACAATTGAATCCCCGCCCCTTCCATACCCATTGTAAAAAAGGACAGTGGCAGTTGTCATCTTGACTTTTTTGACTCCTTTTCCTGCAAAAGTTAGAGCAAAGGTAAAGAGCTGGTGGTAACCCTGCCCAAAAGCTAGGGTGCACCTAGTATGCCCAGAAACACCACTACTCCATGAGTTGCACCAGCTCCCAGGAGGCTTCCAGGTGAAATTCAAGATGCTGGTTGTCACCTATAAAGCCCTCCATGGTGCAGGGCTAGGTTATCTGGAGGACTGCCTATATCTGCAGGAGTTGCTTTGAGGCAGAGTCATCTAATGGGACCTTGCTGCACCTCCCCTTCAGAATAAGCTTCACCAAGTTTGGGTGGCCCTGACCCTGTTAGGAGAGCTGCGAAGACCTGGCATTTTACCCATGCACTCGGCTGGATGGTACACGAGCTCATCCTACGGTGCGAATGATTGCTTGAGCTCAGCTATGTGTCTGATGGTGCTTTAGTGTATTGGCTTTATATGTTTTGTTTTCTTTTTATTTTGATTGATATATGCCACCCAGAGTCCAAAATCATGAGTAGGGCAGCATTATACACATTTCTTAACTAAACAAATCAGTCCCCAGTACTGGAAGAGGAGGGACCATGAGAAGCTATAAGAACTAGGTGGAAAGCTGAAGACCATTTCTCCCATTGCTTCTTCCCAAAGGCCTTGACGCCATTTTTTTCCCCATTTAAGGCAATGTGGTCCAAGCTAGAGTGAACTTGTTCAGTGGGAGCTCATCTATAAAGCAGGATTAATGTCAGCAAATACAGAGTCTTGTCACAGTACTGTCAGCCACTGCCCTTCCAAAATGTTGTCACTCAAAAGCCCAAATGGACCACGTGTCTTCTTCTTTTTGTTTAAGCAGATGATATTCATACCACATATTAAGCAGCACTGCAGGGGTTAATCTTGAGCCTTCATCCCACTTGGAAGCACTTGACACATTCCCATTAGATTAATATCTCCTGTCTAAAGGAGGAACTTCTCCTTTCACTATGGCACCCCCATCCCCCCATGGACTTAGAAATTCTCATCAGAGATGCATTTCCCTGGAGCGGTTTCTAGTTAATTTTGCTCAAGCACGCCTGCTGACCCTCCCATGGTAATTAGGAGGGGAAAAAGGGGTGGGGGTGGCGGGGTTGATGTTCAATTCCATAGGCAACCAGGCAAGAAGCTGAGTGAGCAATCCATGCATACTATGCTGGGCCCTATACGCAGGCAAATGAGAAGCGGGTGGAGAGGGGATCACCAGGCAGTATAAAGAAGAGACTGGTGGTGGGTGGGTGGGAAAAACAAGGCTTCTACTCACTGGCTCTTCTGCTACAAGAGAAGCAAAAGGGGACCACCCGAGGGAGGTGACATAGGACTGTCTGATTCTCCAAAACACAATGCACTGGAAGCAATAATGTAATGCATTCCCCGTCCCCCCAAATTCTACTGGAGATGTTCCAAGGTAGTGGTTTCCAGGTATGCTGGACTACTAAACCCATCACATGCAGTCCCTGGTCGCTGGGTATGACCTTGGCCTTCTAATCCAGGGACTGCATCAGTGAAGGCCTGGGGAGCATTCATGCTCTTCTATGGCAGAGGTCTGCAACAAGAGCAGCCCCCAAGTCAGCCTGCTTCAATCAGGTTCAAACATGCCAACTTGCACAGCTACGTTATCTCTGCCCTCTGCTGCACCCAAGGGGGAACTGCACACCTGCATGACAACTATCCCATATCTTAGCAAAGTGGCATAAGAAGCTGGAAGCAGGAAGGATGAGGGTCAAAAGACAGGTAGGTCACAAATTCAGTATCTCCATCCCAAAACTGCCTGAACTAGATCCTCTCCAGATCCATTAACGTAGAGAGAGTAAGGAAGATGACCTTGATGGAGATATGCAAGAACCATTACCTAGGCAAAAGGGGCTGAAACATTTTCTGTGTCCAGAATGTCCAGATAACATTCGGAACCCGCTGAGGAAGACACCACCCTGATTCACTGGAGTATAAGAAGGGGGGAGCGGGTTTAGCACAATCAGAGAATTGCAAGATTCTGATATTATAGCCAATCTCAACAAAAGTGGTTGTAGCCTTCCTGGGGAGTTGAGTTCCTGGTTCTGGTCTACCTAGTTGGGCAGACAGTTAAATTCCCATAACGTGATGCCAACCAACAGTGTCCTTCCTAGACGAGAACTGCCTTGAAGTCCAAGAAGTACTGAGTCAAGAAAGGTTGCCATGGCCTCCATTGGACAAACTCAAACCTGCTGGGGCATTTTTCTGCTTTCCTGAAAGCCACTCCTTCTCCCCCTTTCAGCAAACAGTGAATAACAAGGCTCTTAAAAGGGATTCATGCTAGCAGAAAAATGAAAGAAGAAATCATCCCTGCTATCCTTATTTAATGGAAGTTGGTGGCAACTGTCCCTTTACCATTTTGCATTGGCTAAACAACTTGTTGCCACTTACACTGAATGCAGAAGACCTTTCAAAATTCTTCCTCAAATTAGTGGGCAGAGAAATAGTGGGGGGTGGGGGTGGGGTTGTAATTTGTCCAGGGGAAGGAGAAGTTCACCAGCAATTTCTCAAAGGCAGGACTTCCCTTTGATGGTGCCAGTAGGAGCTACTGAAAAAGCTCAATGGGAGGAATCTGTCCTGATGAAGCACAAGAATCCAAGGAAGCTGCAGATTTCAGAGAAGATCATACAGGGCATTTACATGCACACCCCTTGGCCGCTCTATAATTAAGTGCAGGAATATCATGCTCCCTTCACAAGAGTTTATTCCACAGTGGCCCCCTCCTTATATAATAGCATTGTATGGGGAAAGATTTGGCCCCCTCCTTTGTTGCCTCCAGCACCCCAATCAGTATACCCCTGATTTACCTGAAAATATAAGCGGCAAGATAAAGGTTGGGAGATATGTACTACCTGCCGATCGGACAGATTAATTATTTAAGAGAGATGTGTAAATGATTGTGTGTGTGTGTGCGTGTCATTCAGCAAGCAAAAGAGATTGTCTCCCCTCCTGCAATATTGTCTTAATACCCAGAATATAGATGACAGATGTGGTGAATATTTCTTTCAGACAGATAATCTTCCACACCCACACTCAAAATGCTTTTGCAGTTAAGCTGCAAAACTGTCTGCTCTGATTTCTGCTGGGTCCAGACTGAGAAGGGAGGATTAGCTTTGCCAATAAACGCATCTGCCTCCTGTGGAAGGCAAGAGAAGAGACAAGTGTTCCGCTCTGATGCTCATAAAAGGCAAAGCTGCCTCTAAGGATGTTCAAAACTCACTGATCCAGGAACAGCACAGTCTAGGACAGTGTTTCTTGGCCTCAGGAACTTTAAGATGTGTGGACTTCAACTCCCAGAATTCCCCAGCCAGCATGTTGGAGTTGAAGTCCACACATGTTAAAGTTCCTGAGGCTGAGAAACACTGGTCTAGGAGGAGGTCCATCATATTTCAAAGGGGAATGGAACATTCCGGAGTTCTCCAGATCATTCCAGAGTTCCACGGAACATTCCATTCCCCAAATGGTGCATTTTGCAAATCCCTCCCTTGCCCATCCTGTAGCTGCTTGATAGCAGAGGTAGGTAGGGAACCAGGCCACAGGGTTGCCTTGCCTGGAACCTCCATTCAGTGGGGCCAGCAATATGATGTCCTTACTGGAGTAGACAGGTGAATATTTAGGAACCCTTTTTGCCAGGTTTGGAGGGTAGATTAAAGGGTGAAATTGGTACCTCAAGCCATTTTGGCCCTGAAGACTCCCCCAAACTGGAGAACTGTCTTAAAGGAGACTTACTATAAAGATTTTGCTCCTTTGGTCCCTCCAAAGTTCTGAAAATGGATAAAAATGGGAATATTTTAGCCTTTCCTCACTGGGAGGAATTGGGAGGCCACATCTGGGCTACAGGCCACCCTGTCTTGAATTCTACCATGGAAACTCCAGTGAGTACTCAATAATGGTCTGGAGTGCACCATCTATTGACAAGCTTGGCATCCTGGTACAGTGAACCATAGTAACTCTTGGCATAGTCCTGGACATGGGTGAACTTTGGGAAGTTCATAAAAATAAAATCACCAAATAGCTGTGTTCACACAAAACCTTAAATTTTACACAGTGAACAATAAACTAACCATTACCCTGTTCTATAATAGGAATAAAGATCTGAACTTAAATGTTAAATTAACCAAATGGTTGGATTTGCACAAAAAGTTAAACCACATATAAACATAAAACCCTACCAAAGTTCTAACAAAACATGCTTAGTGTGTTATTCAATTGTGAGGACAGATTCATGTCATGAAAGGATGCAGCTGCTTTAAGAAGTAGCAGGTGGATGCCACTCCTACAAGCTGAGTGGCATATTTTTTGGAATTGAAGCCAAAGCTCTGCACAATCCTGTTTTGTAACTGACTTGGTTAAGCATGTAGTGGGTCATAGCAATATAATATAAAATTGAAAAACTTTCAGAAAATCAAGGCAACTGAGTTCCAACTTATTTCCTTTGTTTCAGTTGGGGAGAAAATAAAGAGACCCTTACATGGGACTGAGTCTTGTGTGCAGAAGTCCTCCCACGGGATATAACCTCACAGAGAACGAGATTCCACCCAGAACTCTTCTCAAGCAGGAGACTTACCGCTGCAGACTTCTTTGTAGGTGGGATTGGGGGTGAAGCCTCCTGAGAAGCCCACCTGTGTGGAGAAGACACCCAACAGCTTCCAAAACATTTTTTCTGCTCCCCAGAAACATCCCATGCCTGTGAAGGAAGCAGAGAAAAAGAAAAGTTAACTCAACGAATGAATAACTAAGATGTCCTTGGATGTTCTTTTTGAGATAGTTAAGAGAACAACCTAAGATGAAGATAGTTGCATCTCAGATATTGAGGTATACAGGAATATATTTCTTCAACTTTATCTAGGACTTACTTGTTGTGGCATCTCAACGGTGGAAGTTTATGCTATGGAGCTTTGACTAGTACCTTCTTTCACTTCTTTTTCTTTGTCCATAAGAAGAGTTGCTTCATTCCACATGGATCGAGATTAATTTAAATGTTTTCATTCTTCTGCCTGTTTTCTTTTTTAAAGATTACCTTCTACCTGCTGCATGCAGTGTTTTCAGTTTTTAAAGGTGTTAAATGGTCATATACCTGGACATCCTCACTGAACTGAAAAGCAGTACCTTTATATATGAGTAAAATACGTTTCAAAACCTCTGCAGATTGAACGTAAAGCATGAAAGGGCTCCTTTGTTCCTTCCAGGCAAGTGCATTTGGCTTGATTAATACAGGCAGTCCTCAACTTACAACAGCAATTGGGACCAGAATTTCCATCGCTAAGCGATGTGATGGCAATCCCTGAAGTCCTGGTTGCTGTCGTTAACTGCATCCCATGGTTGTTAGGCAAAGCAACTTCCTGCTAGCTTCCCACAACCAACTTCAGTGGAGAAGCCAGCAGGAAGATGCGAGTTCCCAGCCCACAGGAGGTAAGTGGCTGCTAGCAGGTGGGGGAGTGAGTGAGAGGGTGCACGTGAGTGCAGGGAAGGATTGGGGAGGGTGTGCGGGGGTGTGAGGGAAGGTCAGGGAGGGTGCAAGGGGATGCGCAAGTGGTGCCACGTGGGTGAGGAAGGGTCAGGTTGAGGAGACTTACCCAGTGACTTGTGACCTTCCCTGCCGGCTTTCCCACTGAGTTTCTGGGGAAGCCGGCAGGGAAGGTTGCAAATGGCAATCATGTGATCTCGGGGCACTTGACAACTGGTCACGAGTGTGAATGTGCTGCCAAGGACCCTGATCAAGATCATGTGACAGTGGGGGTGCTGGGACAGCCGGAACTCTGAGGACTGGTTGTAACCACCATTTGTTCAGCGCTGTCATAACTTGGAATAGTCACTGACTGAATGGTTGTAGGTCAAGGACTACCTGTACTCAGATAGGAGCCTAACAGGGAATACAAAGGAAGCAGGCCAGACTGAAGTATAGGTCGTCCTCGTTTAGCAACCACAATTGGGACCAGCAACTCAGCCATTAAGCAAAGTGGTCGCTAAGCGAAACCACAACTGTGCTTATGATCTTCCTTCAGCTTTCTTGTGCTTTACAGATCTGTGAAAGTCATAAATGCAAGGATTGGTCATAAAGTTTCTTTTTCACCACCATCATAACTGCAAATGGGCGCTGTCCAAGGCAGCTTCTAAACAAGGACTACCTGTAAAAAAAAAATCCTGGAAAAGGAAAGTTTAAATCAATTCTGTGCTACTGTCAAAAAACCTACATGGATGTATCTGTGAAGTCACCTGGAGTCAGATTCAGCTTGAAGTAGACCTGGTGTCCATGGATGAGCCACTGAAGGCATCATAAAACAACTGGAAGAGGTACTAATGCCTGTTTGGGATCTTATAGAGGGTGTATTTCTCATCATGGGAAACGTTATAGAATGGAAAGTTGGATTGTCACACTCTGTTTGCAGAAAGTAACAAAGATGATCTTGAAAGAGATAGGCCAAATCCATTACCAAAGTGACAAGGGAAAAAGATGGCTTAAGTCAAAACAAGAAGAAGGCATGCACAAGTGACTCAGGCAGAGAGCTCCCTAATTCACATGAGGGGAGGGGGAGTAAAGCACAGTCAGACACTTGCAAGATTTGGTTACTATACCCAATATTAATAAAAGTAGTTCTAGCCTTCTGTGGAGTTGATTTCTTGGTTTGGTCTACACAGTGGGGCTGACACTCTTTATGAAGTTCCTGCTTTGGAAACTGCCCCCTGATAAGTTTCAATAGCTCAACCCTTCCTTCCTTCCTTCATTCATTCCTTCCTTCCGATGTGTGTCAGTATTTATTTATTTATTTAATCAATTTATATTGCCACCCATCTCAGACTAGTGACTCTGGGCGGCTAACAACAATAAAAACAATAACAAAAATTAAAAATAAATATAAATACAGCTGAGCAATCTAAAAGCCATGGTGTTAACATAACCATGAAACAGGGCCCTTCCCACACTCGGGGCCCCAGACCCGTATGGGCTATTAATAGCTATAAAATGATGATAGTCATTCAAATAAGCAACTAACAGCAAGGCCAGTATCTTTCTAATGCATCAATGGCATTATTTCTTTATTGGTGGTTCCAGAAAGTTTACTTTCTCTTTAAAATTAGAATCTAGGATAGTAGCCCCGAGTGGTGGGGGTGGGGATGTAATTAAATTTGGCCATGAACAAATCATCACTCACCAAATATTGCTGTCTGCATTCCTTCTGGAAATGGAGGATATGTTGGATTTTTATTGACAGCATGGACAGCTGAAAGAAAAAAGCAAAAGAAAGGTCATTAGATGTAGTCCTCGGTTAATGACCATTCATTCAGCATCCATTGAAAGTTAGGATGGCACTGACAAGGACACTTATGGCTGGTCCTTGAAATTGTGGCCATCGCAGTGTCCCCACGGTCACACAATCGCAATTCAGGTGCACAGCAACCAGCTTACAAATACGACAATCGCAGCACCCCGCAGTCATGTGATTGCCATTTATGACCTTCACTGCCAGCTTCCCACAAGCAAAGCCAATGGGGAAGCTGGCAGGAAGTCGGAAGTTGCAGTCACATGAGGTCCTCGCTTAACGACAGCAACCAGGATTGATGAAACTGCTGTTGCTAAGTGGTGCGGTGATGTGACATTGCACTTTACGACCGTGTTGCTTAGTGATGGAATTCCTGTTCCCAGTTACCATCATTAACTGAGGACTAGCTGTATTCTGAACTCTTCAAGGGTTCAAATGTATTGAGGCTGGCCTTCACTTACACTTAGCCTTCATATTCATACATAAAATGAAAAATACTACAAAGCACCAAGATACCTCCACTGGCCTCTTTTCTATGAGAGCAAAACACAAGTCAGCCAGTCCTTTATTACAGTCAATGTCCAAAATTCTACTTAAACAAGGTGGAATTTTGTCTTTTTAGAAATTAAAATATACAACATAAGAGAAAAATAAACAACTAAATAATCAATATTATTGTTTGCCTTGGGTTTTGAAAACAATAAAACAAAATTTGGCCACATTCCAAGAAACCAAATCATATTGGTTAGCTAATAACAGCTATGTATACAATAAATCTGAATGACCCAGAAATTTAGTTAATAAGGGGGATACAAAATGTAGCTGTGCCTTTTTTATAAAATGGGCAGTGCACCAATACAGGGATGGTATTTTCAACTTCCCCTTTACTACAGGAACAAGAATAAGGGATTTTCTTGAGCTTTCCTTCAAGGCAGGCTGTTGGAAGTGGGTTAAAATGTGCTTGGCTTTCCTAAATTTAGGGACAGATATTTAAAAATCTTACTGGTCAAGAAAAGGGAATCTGGCTACTCAAAAAAAAAACATCTCTAGGGAGGTTTACGGTTAATGGAGTGTGTAGGCATGATCGTAATTTCCCTGTCAGGTTTTTGCATGAGAAGTAAGAATAGGAAGAAATTCATTCAACTCACATGCACATGCAGGCTTCTCTAATTTCACATTTTCAGATGGAAACACAAACCAAATCATGATTATCCTTCCAGGTTAACATTTTTCTGAATTTTGCAATATCGTTCACCAGTTTAAGAAAACAATATACTCATATATAACAGGCACCACTCAACTGGGCAAAATCAAGGAAGCAAGAATTAAAGACTTCAGTAAGATCTCTTTAACGCTAGAATTAGTGGTAAATACTGAAACTTGGAAATTGGAGGGGGGATTTCCAACCCTCCTTTATTCCTGACTTCCTTAAGGTAGAGTCTTTTGAAATGTTTTGAATACTTTCTTCCCAGGTTTCTCACCACCTGGGCCAAGTTGTCATTCATGAAATAAGCTACCAATTCATTCTCCTTCTACCTCAGGGTGTAATGGTTGCCTATTCTAAAACACCATCAGACTCATGAGTAGGAATTCAAAGATATCTGATTTATTAAAGAATAGTATGCAGGATCACAGAGAAAGCTGAGAATGATGAAAGTGCACCAAATGCAAACTAAAAACCCTCGGTGCAGATGAAATCCCTCCCCCCATAGAATCTTCTCAAGTTCACAATCCCAGGTGCTCCTAACGGTTTCTGATGGTGTGCGGGAAAAGTCCTTGAGCAGAGAAAATAACCCAAACACATTCCATTGTACTGATTTCACATATAGAGCTTGGTACAAGGTCTCACAGCAGCTCCCTCCCAAACAGAAACGCACGTCAGCACCATGGCATGTGAAACATTTCGATGTATAAACTACATTGAATCAGTGAACATGACATACTGCCCCCCCCCAAATGAAGAATACATTAAGCAGCAGGCTTCAAAGGATAAGCAAGGTGGAAACGGTTAACTAAATCAGGAGCGTTAACATGGTGGGCAGACACCCATTCAGGATGAGGAAAGTGTTTCCATTGGACCAGATCCTGCAGGGTGCCTCGAAGCTTGCGAGAATCAACGATGTCCTTGACTTCAAAGTGTTGTTGGCCATCAATCATAATTGGAGCAGGAGGAGGTGGTTGAGGGTGCCAACGTGGTGAGTGGTGCACAGGCTTAAGCAAGCTGCAATGGAAAACAGGGTGCAAGCATTTCAAATTGTGAGGCAGGTCCAATTTAACAGTAACTGGATTGACAAGATGAACAACAGGAAAAGGACCAATGAATTTGGGAGCAAGTTTTTTAGAGAGTTGAGGTGATTTGATAAATTTAGTAGATAGATACACCTGATCCCCAACTTTGAAGTCGTGTTGTAAAGAGCGATGCTTATCAGCTTGAGACTTGTAAGCAGCCTGGGCATCAGCCAAAGCTTGTTGAATTACTGGCCAGGAATTAGACAGTTTAACAGCCCAGTCAGACGCAGAACATGTTTGGGAAGGGGGCTGTGGCAGTTCAGGGATGGGAACAAAGTCGTGACCAGAAACCACTCGAAAAGGGGTTTGTCCGGTACTTTGATGCACAGCATTGTTGTAAGCAACTTCAGCAAAAGGTAACAACTCCACCCAATCATCCTGATGGTAGTTAATGTATGCTCTAAGAAACTGTTCAAGAGTGGCATTTAAAATCTCAGTAGAACCGTCAGTCTGTGGATGGGACGATGTGGACAGTGCTTGTTTAGTGCCAATCAATTTTAAAAATGATTTCCAAAATTGGGAAGTAAACTGTGTGCCGCGGTCAGAAATTAAATGGGAGGGGCTACTGCGCTAATTGTGGGGCTGATGGGATGGATGCACATGGAACGAAATGAGCTTGTTTAGAGAAAAAATCCTTTACAACCCAAATGAGAGTTTTCTTCTGACTGGGAGGTAGGTCCACAATGAAATCCATAGAAATCTTGTCCCAGGGGCGGGATGGGCTGGCCACTGGCTGTAGAAGCCCCTGTGGTTTCCCCCCTTTTCGTTTTGACATGGCACAAACAGGACAGGAAGCAACATAGTCTTTTACATTACATCTTAAGGTTGGCCACCAAAATTGACGGTGAACCAAATGCAAGGTTTTGACAAAACCAAAGTGTCCAGCAAGTTTATCATCATGAGAACGCTGCAAAACATCAGCTCTTAAAGTTTTAGGCACATAAAGGCGGTGTTCCACCCACACCAGACCGTTTTCAAAAGAAACATTGTCGCTATTAGCTAGCAACCAAGTGTCAGATTTCAGTGCCTGGAGAAAGTCCTTCTGTAACTGACAAGGAACTTGCACTTTCCGCTTCCCAGACTGGGCTGGGGGCAGGGTTGCCTGCGCACGGGTCTGGCTCCGAGTGACAGCAACGAAGCCCAGTTGTGGTTCAGTGAGAACAGTCCCAACCACATCTGCCACCTGGTCAAGGTCCTGAGGCAAACATGACAAAGCATCGGCCAGAAAGTTTTTCTTTCCCGGAATAAATTTTAACTGGAAGTTAAAGTGACTGAAAAACTGAGCCCAGCGAATCTGTTTAGGGCTGAGACATCATGGGGTGCGGAGGGCTTCCAAATTCCTGTGATCGGTCCAAACCTTGAAAGGGCATTTAGCGCTTTCAAGGAGATGGCGCCAGGTTTCTAAAGCTTCTTTTACAGCAAACACCTCCTTTTCCCAAACATGCCAACGGCGTTCTGTTTCAGAAAATTTCCTGGATAGATAAGCACAGGGTTTTAAGCGATTTTCTGAATCCCTTTGTAACAAAATAGCCCCAATAGAGGAGTCAGAAGCATCAACTTGGACCACAAAGGGGCGCTCAGGATCAGGGTGCTGTAGAATAGGCTCAGCAGTGAAAAGGGTTTTTAATTTCTCAAATGCTGCCTCTTCACCCGGCCAAAATGATTAGTTACCATAGTAACCTTAATCTGTAGTAGAAAACATATTAACACTCCCCTTTTTATACTACAGAATAAGATGCAAACCAATTTGCTTTGTTAACTCTTTGTGTCTAGGTACAGCAAGAGGTTTGGTTAAAATATCAGCAATCATATCTTTTGATTCACAATATTTCAACATTATTTCTCCTTTGCTTATCATATTTTTGATATATTGATTTCTAATATCAATATGTTTTGTCCTATTTTTGCAGGCTTCAGATTTTGCCATAGCAATGCAAGCTTGATTATCCTCATAAACAGTTATAGGCTGGTTCACTTCCATGCCTATGTCTTTTAACAAATGTTTAAACCATATAACCTCATTACAGGTTTGTGTTAGAGAATAAAACTCTGCTTCTGCAGTGGAAAGAGCAACAAGTGTTTGCTTTCTAGAATGCCAGCCTAAGCTAGACCCAGCAAATTGAATTAAAATCCCAGAAGTGGATTTCCTGTCACTGACATCTGCTCCCCAGTCAGAATCGGCAAAAGCCTGCAATTTCTCGGTTCCAGAGGCATTTAGCTTCAGGCAATAATTCTTTGTTCCTTGCAAATACCTCATTAACCTCTTCAGTGCTGCTCTTCCAGTAGATGTAGCCTTCTCTACCTGTCTACTTAAAATGGCCACAGAATTTGAGATATATGGGCGAGAGTGATTTACAATCTACAGTAAACTTCCAATTGCAGATCTATATTTCTCTGTCTCAGTTAATTGTGTTTCTCCTATATCTTTCTGAAAATCTGTTATCATCGGAGTAGAGACTGGTTTAGTCTTGCATATTAAAATCCTCTAGGAGCTTTTGAATTTTACTACGTTGGTTTAACAGAAAGCTACCATCCTTCTCCCTGTGTATTTCTAAACCTAGGTAATTTGTTACAGTTCCAAGGCTTTTTAATGTGAAATGGCTTTTCATGCAAGCTTCAAAATCAAGCCTTTGTTTTTCTGTTGATGTGAACAGCAGCAAATCATCAACATAAATGCACAGATACATACAGCCTTGTTTGTCCTTCTTCATATATACACATGGATCTGCTTTTCCTTTTTCAAAACCAAAATTCTGCAGTTTTTCATCTAATTTTTGGTTCCAGGATCTAGCAGCTTGTTTTAACCCATAGATTGACTTCTGCAGTTCACAGACTAGATTCTCCCCTTTTTCATAGCCAGGGGGTTGCTGCATGTATAATTTGTGGTCTAAATCACCATAGAGAAATGCAGTTTGAATGTCATAGTGGTGAACTGACATTCCTTTCAGTGCAGTAATTTTTAACAGTAATCTAATTGATTCACCTTTAGTAACTGGTGCAAAAGTCTTGTCAAAGTCTAAATCTTTCCTTTGAGTGAACCCTTTTGCAACCAACCTTGCTTTATATTTTTGGATTTTGCCATCAGCATCCCTTTTCAGTTTGAAAACCCACCTGCAACCTAAACAGCGTTCATTGGGAGGTAGATTTACCAGTTTCCATGTTTTATTTTCTTTCAAGGATGCTAACTCCTCTTTCATTGCAGAATGCCAATTTTGTGCAATCTCAGGTGGTCAAGCATTCACTTGTTCTAAAGACTCAGGTTCTGTGAATATGTGAAATGCCTTTACTGTTTCAGCCTGAAAACGTGATGGATTACTTCTCTGAGATCTGCGAGGTAATACAGGGCTTAAATTTTGACTCCAATCACTTTCCTGAGAAGCACCTGTCTCATCGGACAGATCTTCAGTTTGCTTTTCTGGTTTAATGTCCTCATCAGGCAAAAGATCACCATCAGCAAGTCCTTGCTGTTCTCTTGTGGTGGTCAGATCAACTGGAGAGCTAGAATTTAATCTCCCCCAGTTTTGTTCAGCAAAAGAAGCGCTTTTGCTAATTATCAATTTCTCTCCTACTATGAACCTGTAGCTCCTCTGGCTTTGTTCATAGCCAACAAAGATGGCTTTCTTTGTTGTGGGGCCTCCTTTCCTTCTCTGTTGTTTTGGAATATGAACCCAAGCAGTGCTACCAAACACTCTAAGATGGTTTACCTTTGGTTTCACACCATAAAACAAATGGAATGAGTGTCCTGAATCACAGAGTTATACAATCTGTTTTGTACATAACAGGCAGTAGATATGGCCTCTCCCCAATACTTAAAAGATAAATGTGAATCTTTAAGCATGCATTCCATCGCATTTTGCAAGGTTCTGCCCTTTCTTTCAGCAATACCATTTTGCTGAGGGGTGTAAGGGTTAGAAAGAATTTGTTCTATCCCCTTTTCTGCTAGGAACCTTTTGAATTTGTGAGAAAGGTACTCTCCTCCTCTATCACATTGGAGTGCAGATACAGGCCTAGGGAATTTTCCATTTGCCCATGTCACAAAACCTTTAAATTTCTCAAATGCCTCATCTTTATGTTTTAAGATGTAGATGAATGTGTATCTTGACAAATCATCAATGATAGTCATTGCATACCTTGCTTGTCCAAGACTTGGAGCAAAAGGACCAATAATGTCAGAGCGTACAATTTCCAAAGGTCTAGTTGTAACTCTGTCACTGTGCTTACTCACAGGAGCTTTTAGTGTTTTGCATTCTTTGCAAACTACACAATCTAAGTATTTGTCACAGGCTTTTATCTTTAGGTCAGCACACAGCTGTGGCATTTGTGCTATATACTTGAAATTAGCATGACCAAATCTCCTGTGCATCAGGTATACACATTGGTCATGATATGGCATGTTGCCAACTGCAGCCTTGCAGCTTGGCTTCCTTGCATTTTGCACAATGTACAAGGAGTCTTTTAATATACCAGTAGCACACAATTTTCCATTTTTACATATCTCACAGCCATTTTTCTTAAATGTTATGACATACCCTGTTGCAGCCAATTGTGCCACAGATAAAAGATTTGATTGTAAATTTGGCACATACAACACACCTTTTGCAGTTTCTCCCAAGCAGGATAAATACAAGTCACCTTGTCCCATAATTTTGGTCACAGACCCATCAGCCAAAGATGCACTTTGTCTTTCAGTTTTAGACAGTGACACAAAAGAGCTTTTACAATTACATAAATGACAATTGGCCCCAGAATCTAACATCCATACATCAGAATTACCCTTCTCAGCAACCTGTGCAATTTGGGTTGTCTGAAGAGCCTTCTTCTGTGTTGCCCTTGTGTTCTTCTTCTTTGTCTTTCTACTCTTGGGTCTCAAGGCACAGTCTTTCTGCAAATGTCCAGCTGAACCACAAGTGAAGCATCGCTGGCTGGCTAGCGCTGTGGCCTCAGCTTCCTTTCCCTTCTTTTCCCTTGTTTTCTGGTACTGCAGCTTTCCAGAAGAGATGGGGGGGGGGAGATCTTTCCTCTCTCTTCTCCCATTCAGCGAGTAAGCGCTGTGTAACATACGATGGAGTGAGGTCTGCTTCAGGCATAGCCTCCAGGGTACAAATCAGCATGTCCCACATTTCATTCAGTGAGGACAGGAGGATATAGGATTTTGTGAGAGGTGTAAATTCCATTCCTCTCTCCTGCAACTCAACAAACAGCTGCTGAATATAATGCAGGTGCTCAGGAAGGCTATCTCCTTCTGCAAGATAGGCTTTGTACAGCTTTTTTGGCAGGGTAACTGTACTCCCTGCTGTTGCCTTTACATATAAGTCTCTCAAAGAGTCCCAAAGTTGCTTTGCAGACTGCATGCCTCGCACATGGACTAGCTGATTGTCCTCAACTCCCAGGATAATCTTCAGCAAAGGATCGTTACCTTGTCGTGGTGCTGGAGCTTGAGCACCTCAATGATGCCATGAGCTAAACCATGAAGGGCCACCCAAGACGGGAAGGTCATGACAGAGAGGTCAGACTAAATGCGATCCCTGGGGAAGGTAATGGCAACCCACCCCAGTATGGGGTGAAAACTAAATGGATCAGTACAACCAGAGATATGTCGGTATACCATCGGAAGATGAGACCCCCAGGTCGGAAGATGGTCAAAATGCTACTGGGGAGGAACAGAGGATGAGTTCAGCTAGCCCCAGATGTGATGACGCAGCTATCTCAAAACCGAAAGGACGGCTAGCGGCCGACGGTGCTGGTGGTGAATGGTGAATCCGATGTTCTAAGGATCAACATACCATTGGAACCTGGAATGTAAGATCTATGAGCCAGGGCAAATTGTATGTGGTTATTGGTGAGATGTCAAGATTAAAGATAGACATTCTGGGTGCCAGTGAACTGAAATGGACTGGAATGGACCACTTCACATCAAATGACCACCAAATCTACTACTGTGGACAAGAGGACCACAAAAGAAATGGAGTAGCCTTCATAATTAATAGTAAAGTGGCTAAAGCAGTGCTCAGATACAATCCAAAAAACGATAGAATTATCTCAATTCAAATTCAGGGCAAGCCATCTAACATCACAGTGATCCAAATATATGCCCCAACCACAGATGCTGAAGAAGTTGAAGTAGAGCAGTTCTATGAGGATCTGCAGCACCTACTGGACAACACGGCTAAAAGAGATGTTATTTTCATCACGGGAGACTGGAATGCTAAGGTGGGCAGTCAGATGACACCAGGAATTACAGGTAAGCATGGCCTGGGTGAACAAAACGAAGCAGGATAGAATTTTGCCAAGTCAACTCAATGTGCATAGCAACCTAAGAGACGGCTTTATACATAGACTTCACCAGATGGACAACACCGAAACCAGATTGACTACATCCTTTGCAGCCAAAGGTGGCGGACATCTATACAGTCAGTAAAAACAAGACCTGGAGCTGACTGTAGTTCAGATCACGAACTTCTTCTTGCACAATTTAGGATCAGACTAAAGAGATTAGGGAAGACCCACAGATCAGCTAGATATGAGCTCACTAACATTCCTAAGGAATATGCAGTGGAGGTGAAGAATAGATTTAAGGGACTGGACTCAGTAGATAGGGTCCCAGAAGAACTATGGACAGAAGTCCGCAACATTGTTCAAGAGGCGGCAACAAAATACATCCCAAAGAAAGAGAAAACCAAGAAGGCAAAATGGCTGTCTGCTGAGACACTAGAAGTAGCCCAAGAAAGAAGGAAAGCAAAGGCAACAGTGATAGGGGGAGATATGCCCAATTAAATGCAAAATTCCAGAGGTTAGCCAGAAGAGATAAGGAATTATTTTTAAACAAGCAATGCGCAGAAGTGGAAGAAGACAATAGAATAGGAAGGACAAGAGACCTCTTCCAGAAAATTAGAAACATCGGAGGTAAATTCCAGGCAAAAATGGGTATGATCAAAAACAAAGATGGCAAGGACCTAACAGAAGAAGAGGAGATCAAGAAAAGGTGGCAAGAATATACGGAAGACCTGTATAGGAAGGATAACAATATCGGGGATAGCTTTGACGGTGTGGTCAGTGAGCTAGAGCCAGACATCCTGAAGAGTGAGGTTGAATGGGCCTTGAGAAGCATTGCTAATAACAAGGCAGTAGGAGACGACGGCATCCCAGCTGAACTGTTCAAAATCTTGCAAGATGATGCTGTCAAGGTAATGCATGCTATATGCCAGCAAATTTGGAAAACACAAGAATGGCCATCAGATTGGAAAAAATCAACTTATATCCCCATACCAAAAAAGGGAAACACTAAAGAATGTTCAAACTATTGAACAGTGGCACTCATTTCACATGCCAGTAAGGTAATGCTCAAGATCCTGCAAGGTAGACTTCAGCAATTCATGGAGCAAGAATTGCCAGATGTACAAGCTGGGTTTAGAAAAGGCAGAGGAACTAGGGACCAAATTGCCAATATCCGATGGATAATGGAAAAAGCCAGGGAGTTTCAGAAAAACATCTATTTCTGTTTTATCAACTATTCTAAAGCCTTTGACTGTGTGGACCATAACAAATTGTGGCAAGTTCTTAGTGGTATGGGGATACCAACTCATCTTGTATGCCTCCTGAAGAATCTGTATAACGACCAAGTAGCAACAGTAAGAACATAACACGGAACAACGGACTGGTTTAAGATTGGGAAAGGAGTATGGCAGGGCTGTATACTCTCACCCCACCTATTCAACTTGTACGCAGAACACATCATGCGACATGCTGGGCTTGAGGAATCCAAGGCTGGAGTTAAAATCGCTGGAAGAAACATTAACAATCTCAGATATGCAGATGATACCACTTTGATGGCTGAAAGTGAAGAGGAACTGAGGAGCCTTATGATGAAGGTGAAAGAAGAACGTGCAAAAGCTGGCTTGCAGCTAAACCTCAAAAAAACTGGGATTATGGCAACCAGCTTGATTGATAACTGGCAAATAGAGGGAGAAAATGTAGAAGCAGTGAAAGACTTTGTATTTCTAGGTGCAAAGATTACTGCAGATGCTGACTGCAGTCAGGAAATCAGAAGACGCTTAATCCTTGGGAGAAGAGCAATGACAAATCTCGATAAAATAGTTAAGAGCAGAGACATCACACTGACAACAAAGGTCCACATAGTTAAAGCAATGGTGTTCCCCGTAGTAACATATGGCTGCGAGAGCTGGACCATAAGGAAGGCTGAGCAAAGGAAGACCGATGCTTTGGAACTGTGGTGTTGGAGGAAAATTCTGAGTGCCTTGGACTGCAAGAAGATCAAACCAGTCCATACTCCAGGAAATAAAGCCAGACTGCTCACTTGAGGGAATGCTATTAAAGGCAAAACTGAAATACTTTGGCCACATAATGAGAAGACAGGACACCCTGGAGAAGATGCTGATGCTAGGGAGAGTGGAGGGCAAAAGGAAGAGGAGCCGACCAAGGTCAAGGTGGATGGATGGATGATATTCTAGAGGTGATGGATTCGTCCCTGGGGGGGCTGGGGGTGTTGATGACTGACAGGAAGCTCTGGCATGGGCTGGTCCACGAAGTCACGAAGAGTCAGAAGCGACTAAATGAATAAACAACAACAACCCAGGATAATGGTGGCTGTAGCCCGCTCATCCTGTCTAAGTCATTCAGCACTGGGATTTGGGGGGGTTTGCTCACCAATTGGCAGCCAAAGATTCTCTCTGTGAAGATACATCTCCATCTTCAGGGCCCAATTCAAATAGTTGGTCTCTGATAGGCGCTCCAGAGGCATCACTGAGGGCTGGGAGGTAGCCATGGCTTCCACCTCTCTTAGTCTCTCAGGGTTTCAAGAGTCCCCTCTCCTTCACGTGCCCAGTTTCCTCTCAGTTGGCACTGTAGTAGATCCTTTGTCTGGGGTTAGTGGGAACTGATACTTCCAGGACGCCCCCGACATCCCTGGTTGGGGTTCTCCCACTTCATCCAAGGTGATCAACTCTGCGAGCAATTCGCTGGGTGCCGGTTGCTTTGGCTCTTCCCCGTTTTCAGATTCCTCTGCATCAGAATTGGAATTCGATTCATCCCTTGACAGGTCTCGGGATTCTGAAGGTTCTGTGGTGAGATTCAGTTCTCTGCTCTTGACCGTCGACTCAGGCACCAAGCTAGCCATCTCCTCGAGTCCCTCAGTCATGGATTTTGACTCAGCCATCGTTAACTATTTTCCCTCACAAGGGACTGATCTTGGTAGGAGCTAACGGTACAACTTTGGGGATTCGCAGCTTTATGTAATGGTTGCCTATTCTAAAACACCATCAGACTCATGAGTAGGAATTCAAAGATATCTGATTTATTAAAGAATAGTATGCAGGATCACAGAGAAAACTGAGAATGATGAAAGTGCACCAAATTCAAACTAAAAACCCTCAGTGCAAATGAAATCCCTCCCCCCATAGAATCTTCTCAAGTTCACAATCCCAGGTGCTCCTAACGGTTTCTGATGGTGTGCAGGAAAAGGCCTTGAACAGATAACATAACCCAAATACATTCCGTTGTACTGATTTCACATACAGAGCTTGGTACAAGGTCTCACAGAAGCTCCCTCCCAAACAGAAACACGCGTCAGCGCCATGGCATGTGAAACATTACGATGTATAAACTACATTGAATCAGTGAACATGACACAGGGTAGGTTACATCTAATGATCCCTGCAGTATTCTACCAGTCTCCCCACAATTTCTCACATTATGTTATAGAAAATTCTGTACAAAAAACACCCCACACAAAAGTACATTATATTAGGGGAAATTGTTCATAAAAACTATACATTAAGTAATAGTGTAAACAAAAGTGCATAGACGGGAAAAACGTGCACAAAAACAAATGCAAATTTTAGCATTACTTAAAAAAAAATCCAAACTAGTAAAACAATGAACAAAATGAACTTACAAATCAAAAAATGAGAAACAAAAACTGCAGTTGACATATTTAGTCATCCCTGTGAAACACAAGCATCCTGGATAGTTCTGAATTTAAAGAGTACAGCAACATATTCTGCAGGAACATAACTACATCATGTATTGCTATAAAAAGAAAGGAGGTCACCAAAGCAATACATTTGAGTGGTCAGCTAGAGTTTTACAAAATGGCTGCAAGCTTTCAAGTAGCCAAGCATTCTTCATCAGGCAAGATAAAAAGAAGCCAGGAAAACAAGGTGAGGAGGAGGAAAAATGTGACTATTATTGGACCCACATCGTTGCCAGGTTACATTCTGAGATGAAGTCCCCAGTTATGAAAAATGAGTTTCTTAAATACAGAGTACTGTTTGGCCACACAGCCGCCTCCAAAGTTTGCTAACCATACAGTCCGCTCTTTATAGGACCTCTGTATTAAAAAACATGAATTCCGAGTGTTAACAGTATACATTTGCAGGATATACATATCCATTGCTATGTGGGGAAAGGAGTCAAGGCAATCTTTATATTATCAAAACCAGACATAATATTGGTAATGTGTGGGGAGGGAACTTATTCAGAAGGATTCGTAAGACAAGACCCTTGTTAGTCTTCTCAAAGATCTCTAAGCCACTTTATTTTATGTACACACACACTGCACCCAAGTACCAATAATGCCAACAAGTCAGTTTGCATATGGACAATGCTCCTCTCCACAGGCTTCCTAAATTTATTTTTATTTATTTATTAAATTTTGCCACCGCCCATCTCCGTCCAAAGGGGGACTCTGGGCAGTTTACAACAGAGATAAAAGCATTAAGATACCATAAATAAATATAAATACAAATATAATATTGAGCATAAATTCAGTAGAAAATCCAGATGACGATGATAGTTGGAATATCACTCACATGTATCTAAAGGGGCCATTTTAGGGTGCTAACCGTCTCCAGAGGTGATTACTTCCCTTCCCGCCCCAAGTGAGGTGGCTAAACCAGGTCTTCAGTTGTTTTTGGAAGGCCACAAGAGGTGGAATCTGTCTTATCTCTGGGGGAAGGATGTTCCAGAGGGCAGGAGCTAAATAAATAAATACTAAACTGGCCAAGGGCAACCCAGAAATACTAGCTCCAGATGATAAATTACTCCACTGTCTGATAATCTGATCATCCACAAGTCTGGATTCACAAACATCTCTCCCTTTCCCAGATTAAGGCCACATAAACCCTAATCTGGTTGTTTTCCTCCCATACCCACAACTCTATATTAAGAATTCTATTTTAATTAATCTTTCTAATCTCATATGTTCATGTTGTGGGACATACAGAAAAAGCTCCGTTTTCTCTCCCCACCTTAGTAAATAGAGCTGGCTAAATGACAGCCACTGAAAGATCAGATGAATGCTGTAGTTTAGAGCTGCGGTCAAGGAGGAACCCATTCTTAAGGTGAAATGGGAAGCTTCTTTTATACCCTACAACCATAAAGTAAAAGAGAGCCAGTTTGGTGTTGTGGTTAAGGCATCAGGCTAGAAACCGGGAGACGGTGAGTTCTAGTTCCACCTTCGGCATGAAGCCAGCTGGGTGACCTCGGGCCAGTCACTCTCTCTCAGGCCTAGGAAGGAGGCAATGGCAAACTACTTCTGAAAATCTTGCCAATAAAACTGCAGGGACTTGTCCAGGCAGTCACCAGGAGTCAACACTGACTTGAAGGCACCAAAAACAAAAAACCAAAACCCCAACAAATTAGCATTCCTGGAATCCTTATGGTATCTGTTTCCTGACCTGGCCTATCTCAAAGAGCTGACATCAGTCTTGAAAGCCTGCCAACAGTTTCTCTCTGCCCCCTTTCTAGATAGAGTCACGGTGGGGTTATTCTCAATGTTTTTCTCATGCTTTCTGTTTCCCAAGCCTGAAATTCTCGTTTTTCCTCTTAACAGCTCATCCATCCTTTCATGAAGGTTATTTCCACATTCCTTTACAGCATCCCATCAAACACCCGGAGAGCCCTGCAAATGGTGGCTTAGTGCAATGGATGATCCATGCATCTGTCCGTCTCTCACTTAAACACACAAACACTATACTACCAGGGTTTGGGAGGATCTGTTCAGTTTTTGAAACTGGTTGCAATAGTAAGGTGTCTTTGTGTGAAAAAGTGCAAGAACATACATTTTGAGAGAGGGGGGAAGAGAAAGGGGAAAATACAAGTATGTTTGTGTGTACATGCCTGTCCGTATGAAGATGAAATAAAGCACTGGCCAGTCAATGTGCCTTTATTGTTTTTATGATTCTGTATTTTGAAAGCTGCTTTGTGCGACTTCTTTTCAGGGGTCAACTGTAATCAATATTTTTAAAAACAAGAATAAATTGCTGGGGTGTACATTGTTCCATAAAATAATAAGGGACAGATCCGTACGTGGTACACTGGCCTCATCCAGCCTCCTCTGTTATTATTCCACTCGGAATTAGCACATACTCTGCATATACACAAATGCAAATGAACCACATTCATCATCTTTTGTGCAACTTGCATAATGTACTTGAACCAAACCTAGCTTTGGGGAGGTTTTTTTTTTTTCCTTTTTCTTTTCAGAAAGCCAAAATTTAATTTCAGAAGCCTGTTGCCATCGCCTACAACCTCCAATGCTTCAGAAATGAAAGATTCTTTGTTTCCTGTGCTGGCTTTGCACCCACTGGGAATTGCTGCTCAGTGACCCTTCACCAACATCCCCCCCAAACACACTTCGCAGATGATGTTCTTTTGACCAAGGGCACACGCTATGCATTATGTGCCCCATACACAGATCAGCCCAAGGCATCTTTTGAAGCGGCCCCTCGACCAACACAATTTTAAACAGTTTTTAAGCAAAGTTTTTAATTGGAGCGTAGAAAGCAAAGCGGTTGGGAATAAGTGAAAAATTGAAATCAACATGGACCAATTGATTTGCTTTTCCATTCAGTCCCAAAGGAATGTATTGAGGCAGCAACAGATACCAGCAGGCAAAATTTTCATTATTCCAGTTGGTACTGATTTGTTCCTTATTCATGCCACTGAGGAAAGCTGTCCCACATCAACAGCACTGGAAGACCTATCATCAGTTGCACTGTTAATTGGCCATTTTAGCTCAATTAAAAGGTGACCATCACACAACGTAAGATGGAGGCAACTACCAGTGGAAAAACTTTTTTCAAGGTTCTGGCACAATGCAACGTGCAGGGCATTGTGGGTAAATGTTAGGGACCGCTCCAGTTCAAATAATGGATGCAGATCATCACTGAAACAATCCAATTCAAATAGATGATCCAATTCAGAAAATTGGTCTCATCTGATTCAGATGTCTGAATCTAACCATCAAAGCAGGTTATTGTGATTCAGCCTTCCAAATCAGTTTAGGAAAAAACACTTTTTGCACTTTAACCAATTGTCGGATGTATCCAGTTCAACTGTATTCAATTCAATTCTTTGCAGCATTCCACTGCTTTGATTCAGAAGGCTATTGGATCTAGATTTAGAGCTCTGATGAAATTGAAACTCCAAACCAAGCTTCACATTTACCATGGCAAAAACAGAGAACACCATCAACATTCATCCTGTTGCCACCATCACAGTAAAAAAAAAAGAAAAAAACAAATTCAAGAAACAGTAACAATATATATGAGTAAGGAAACAAATGTAATTTCTACAAATCCGTAATTAAATGAGTAACAAAAATAAACTGAATACTGAAAGGGGAGAAAAAAATCACATACAAACCTTTAAAAAGTGATCAATTCCCATTGTGTGCTTGGTTAACTGAAAAGATTTCAATTTAGCACACCCCTATCTAGTTTTAATAGCATAACCTTAGATAAGCCATCTTCGGTATGGCCAACAGCCCATCTATGGCAGCATTCTGTTACTAGGGGTCCCCTACATGCATGGACTTCATCTCCTAAAATTCTCAGTAAAGGCTGTGTAGATTGGCAGGTGAACTTGGATATCTGGAGACACTTCGTGGCTGAATTAGGTCCATTCTGATAAGTCATGTACATGGACAAGAGGAATGACCTTCTCCCACAGTTCCTCTCCAGCAGCTTATATAGGAGGTATATTAATTAGTTCTCAGATGTATAAAGATTCAGGAGCTACTTATATACACAACAAGCTGAAAGCTCCTGTGTTATCAGCAAGGAGATTCACCTTCCCCCGTGTGAGAAAGGCAGTTAGAAATATCAGTAAAGTCTTCCTGCTAGTGTACCTTGAGATAAATTGGTTCTAGAAGGAAAATAATTCAATTGCTGCAATTCTTTTAACTCCACAAATTTCTTCTCAATAAATCTTGCTAAAGAGAACTCTGTGAGAACAGTGCTCAGAAAAGAGTTACTTTCTGGTTCGGCGGTGCCAAACAGCCTGGCATGCAATCTGCCTATGAACCAGAAGGCAGTGCATGGCCATCAAGACTAACAGCCACCAATTGTCTGACGTTCCATGAATTGGTCCAGGCTTCTTTTGAAACCAAGATGACCATCACTGTATGCAATGGCAGCAAATTCCACAATTTAAGGCCATGTTGTGTAAAGAGTTTCTTTTTATTAGTCCTGAATTGTTATACAGTTAGAGATGACTCTGAGTTAGAGATGACCCTGGGGGTAGGGGAAAATATCTCTATCCATATTTTCCATACCATATATGACTACAAGCAGTCCTTGTTTAGCAACTCACTTGGGCCGCCTCGCTTGGGGCGGAGAGGGGAATAGATCTACATGGGGATGGCTGCTATAGACCACTCCTCCCACACTTGGACTGCTTTAGATTCTTGTGCCACCTGGACTTTTTATTTTTTACTTTTATTTATATTATTATTCTAATTTTATATTGTGGATTTTATAATTGTTGTTTTAATTGATTCCTGTAAACTGCCCAGAGTCCCCCGAAGGGAGGAGATGGGCGGGAACCAATTGGATAAACAAACAAACAAACAAACAAATAAATAAACTGCCTCATTTAGCAACCATTCGCAGTTACAACAGTGATGAAAAGGTAACTTTATGACCAATCCTCGCATTTACAACCTTTGCAGGTCTGTAAAGCAAAGGAAAGCTGAAGTAAGATCAAAAGCACAATGTGGTTTCACTTAGTAACTGCTTCTCTTAACGACTTAGTTGCCAGTCCCAACTGTGGTTGCTAAACAAGGACTACCTGTGCATATCTTTATTTGATTTCTTCTTACCTACCTTTGCTCTAAGCTACACAGACAAATGTTGTGGTCTTTCCTTTAAACCCTACAATAATTTCTGTTGCCTTTGTCTGCACCATGGAACATACTCATTTTCTCAAAAAAGGATATGTCCCCTTCTTTTAGGTTACAGGTATGTTAGATCAGGTCTCTGCTTGTGTTTCTTCCTCAACTTCAAAACGGAGCTTGCCGGCTGCAGTGTAAAATGCTGCACTGTGCATCCTGAAACATCTCAATTATCAGAAGGCATGCATCAACACACACTGCACATTAATATTCAGATTAAAAACACCCCCCACCTAACCTAATAAATTAATTTCCAGAAATCCAGGCAAATGGGTCGGAGCCTGAAGAATGCTATCTCCAACCTCAGTGTGCTGATGGTCCTGAAATGTCTTTAAAAATACATTATGCTATGACCAAGGCAAAAGGTCAGACAGGTAATTTGGTCACCCAAGCACAGTCCCTGTTCGTTTTCTTTAAATCCTTACGCAGTTCAATGAGGCTGTAATTTCTTTGTCTCCCAGGATGTCTCACACCTACACAGGCAGCCAAGCAAGCCAGCAGCTATATATTACAGGCTTCAAAATGAGCAGCATAGTGAAGACATAGCAGGAGTTCTTTCTCTCCCCAAGTCCATGTGAGAGAGAATTCCATCTTGTGCAAGCTGCCCACATCCAGGAGCTCCTTGCCAGCTCTAACTCATTTTCTGCACCACACCCACCAAAGGCAGTTTGAAAGGCTGGCAATCCCAAACCAGCAAAGCTGCAGCCATGTTTCAGTTCCGCCTCGCCTCTTTCTTAAGCCTCTGGGTGCCCAGGACCAACGAGAAAGTGCCAAACGGGGTCAGCAAGGTAGAGGCTGCCCTGCCCAAGGCCAAAAGGCCATTTCAAGGAAATAGACGCATTGCTAAATTCAACATGCCTTACGGTATGAGAAACGAGGCACAACAAAGCAGGCACCGACTCCTGACTGTTCTTTTTCCAAAGCGAGAATAAAAACCGCACAGGTACCCCTAAAAACACACCGGTGCCCATCCTAAACCCCATGCCAGCCCATTCGCATGCACAGACTCAGACTTTGGATACAAAAGTTTCCCGGTTTGGCACCCTTTTAAAAATTAATCCAGACAAAGGGAGCAAAGCTGGTCCTGAGTTTTCCTACCTGTCCTGGGCTACCTGCCTCCAGGTGTGAAGGGGTCCCCATGAAAAAGCCACGTGGGGGATCCAGGGGCCCCAGACCAATGTCCAAGAGAAGTCCAAAGGCACCGGAGGCCCATTTCGATCCAGTCGACATTTCACTGCCAAGGTGGCGAGGCGGCGAGGCAGCTTGGCAGCTCGCGGCCAATTCCTCCCACCCTCTCCCTCTCCCCCACCCCTTCCAGGCAAGATAGCAGTCAACATTATTTCCTTGGCCCGGGTTCAAATCAATCAGCATAGGAAGTGCTGTGCTCCCTAAATGCAACTCCCTGCATTTGGTAGAAAAGGAAAATCCAGGATGAAGCAGTTTGCCATATTAAAACAAAACAAACAGGTGCCCAAATCAAGGATCTGCAGTTCATTCTACTCCCCCACCCCCTGGTCTTCTGCATTTCTCCTCTGAAATATACATGGCCATGTGCATGTTCTCCCAGCTTTCCATGGCATCTCTGCCAAGCAGCCTTGGCAAGCCTCCAGCCTGTACCAGTTTTATTCTCTCCCTCCCTCTCTCCCTCTGTCTCACAGCCTCCCTGCCAACCTCCATCCCAACGGCCGCGATCCTCTCCCCCACCCTCTTCTTTGCTGCTTGTCGGAAACCAGAAACTGAGCCAAAAATGAGAGAGAAAATGTTGAAAGAGCCGAACATTCACAGCCACTACTTTATTTTTTTTTCCAAAAAAAAGAAGAAGAGAGAGGAGAGAAGAGGAGAAAGAACAGAGCCCAAGTAAAAGCTTACCCCCTTGGGTAGGCGGTTCTCGGTTCCCTTCAGGACTAGGACCCGCCCGGGCTTTTTGGATGCCCGCTTTGTGCCCTCTGACTTCAGGAGGCTCAGGGGTGTGAGGAAGGGGATGGAGGAGGTCAGACAATGCATGCCCAGGAGGCTACTGTCAGAAGGCTGGAGATTTTTGTCTCCAAATGGTGCCAGGTTCTTCCCACCCTTCTGCCATCAGGAGAATGGGCAGCATAACAACCCCTTGTTTTTTTATATGGCATCAGCTTGCTGAGGTGCAATGCATCATGGGACAGGGAGAAAGAAAGGAGGAGGGAGAAGGAGATAGAAGGGAGAAGAGAACAAATTTACCTTTAAAGATGCCAATTTCCTTCCATTATTTTTTAAAACAAACATCCATGTTCAAAATTAGCCGAAAAATTAGCAAGAGAAACTTAACTCCCCAAATAGCTCAAAGTAGAGACAAAATTGGATCCTCCACTCTTTCCCTTTACGTGCTATTTCACAATCAAGCATTTTTTTCCCAAACTGAGTCATAAAGTGTGATGTCACATGACCGTTCCGCTTAGCAACAGCAGTTCTGGCAAGCCCCAGTTACTGTCATTAAGTGAATCACCATGGGTCATTAATTGAGGACCTCACATGACCACGACTTCCAACTTCCTCATTGACTTTGCTTGTCCGAAGCCAGCAGGGAAGGTCACAAATCATGATCATGTGAGCACAGGATGCTGAGATTGTTGGAAATCCAGGCTGGTTGCTGAGCCTCTGGATCATGGTCATGTGACCGCAGGGGCGCTGCAATGGCCGGAACTCTGAGGACCAGTTGTAAGTGCTACTTATTCAGCACCATTGCAAGTTTGAACAGTCACTGAACAAGTGGTTGTCAATTGAGGACCACCTGTAATGTAAAGCCTGAAGTAGGCATTGTGTTTAAAAAATGTCAAAATTCTCCCCAAATCCAGCAACCCTCCCCCAAGCTCACTGCAGTCTCCCTATCCACCACCAAAATGTTACGTGTTGGCTTGGGGCCACTCAAAGATTGTACTCTCCTGTACTAAAAAATGGCCACATTATTTATTCCAGATTGTTGCCTCTCAGCAATATACACAGTACAAATTAAAGAACCATTCCTTCTAATACAACTCACGTTTCAAGTTTTCCGCTTCTATGGAAGATTAAAAAGTGAACCTCCATTCATGAGCTAGGATATGAATGGACATCAGCTCACACTTGCATTTTTTTTTGTTCTTTCTTTCATATGAACTAGGAAATCTTCCATTAACATTCATATTCCAATCAATTCAAGCCAGGACATTATATCCTAGGAACAGGCCAGTTTATTTACCCAACTTTAAACTTGCTTTAATAATCCAGATTGCTGTAGAACTGCTATGATTTCTTGGCTCAGATGAAATGGAAATTCATTTCAACATCAGGAGTTGCTAACTGCTTTACCCCAATTCTCTATGCAGTTTCTTCCAAAATTGGACTGGAAGGAGCAAGCTAGGAATGAACAGGTTATACTGGAATAAGTTGTGTACAATGGAAGACTGCCATGCTGGACAGAATCAACCAAGGATGCTGACCTGTGAAGGACTTGATAAATTGCCTATTTCACTGGTTGCACGGGAACTGTGCTTCTTATATGAATGTTAAATGCCTAGCAGGCAACAACACACAACTTGTGACTTGCATGAAATGTAGTCCTCTGCTGGAGTAACAGCTAACCTTACCAGGTGACCTGAACCCTGGAGCAAAACAGGTGAAAGCATCAATAATGAGAACCAATCAGTGTTTGATGAAGACCAGGAAGACCCAGGTTCAACGTCTACCTTCAGCCACTGAAGTCAACCGCTGGACTGGTCCCTCTCTCTCAGCCTAAAAGTCAGTGTGATGAAGCAGTTGGACTAGGAATGGGGAGACCCATCCTCAGCCACAAAAAATCACTGGGGACTTTGGACCAGTTCCTCTCTCTCAGCCCAACCTCCCATCCAGCATTGCGCTTGGGGGAATAAAATGAGCTTTTGGAGGAAAGGCAGGATATAAATCTAACCAACAAATAAAAGAACAATTAGCCAGTGCCAATCATGAAGTGTTCTTCTCCCAATAGCAGCGCATTATGAAAATTCAAGACAACACTTTCACCTTCTGGCTGTTATACCAGCTCTTTTCAGGCAGACCAGTCACATTCCTCCTGGCCAGCAGCAGATTGTGGGAAATGAAGAATCTGGTATGGTATTGATACTGGGAGACAGCTTGGGAAGTTTTCTGAAAAAACCTTACCCTACTTTCTTTAGTGGTTGTTTGCTTTGAAACAAAATATTTGTTTGATCACCTTAGGACAAACATTGCATCAGAGCCATGGAGTAAGTCATAAACTTACAACCCCCAAACCATGCAGTATTTGTTTCTTCCAAGATCTGCTCCAGTGTGTTTTGGTTTGCTGTTTATTCTAATTATGTTGTTTTCATTTTCAGTGTCTTGCTGATAGAGCATTTGGTTAAATACTTTTTAAAAAGAACTACTGGAGGCAGGTAAGATTATCACTGCAAAGAGAGAATTACTTCCAGACATATCAACTAACTGCACTCAACCTTTATTCCTCTTCTAAACAAAGAGTCAATATGACTACATTCTCTTCTCTTCTGCCTGGCCATTATCTACCAGTCAAAGTCCAATTTGCATACTGCAAGATGAATGGCCTGAAACTATTTCTTGCATTCCTTCAACTCAATTTGATCCATCCTCATGCTTGAACTGGTAAAAAAAACCATGAGGGAGTTTGCCAGAGAAGAGATTCTGCCAATCCAAAATGATTTTCCAGGGCAACTTTCTCCCTATAAAGGACAGAGAAATGTTAAGAACAGTGTTTCTCAACCTTGGCAGCTTGAAGATGTGTGGATTTCAACTCCCAGAATTCCCTAGCCACCCCTGCTGGCTCGGGAATTCTGGGAGTTGAAGTCCACACGTCTTCAAGTTGTCAAGGTTGAGAAACACTATTTAAGAGTAACATCATGGTTGGAAACTCATAGTTTTTTTTTTTACTTAAAAACTATGCCATGTACATTTTGTATGCTATAAACAGCTGCTCTCACACACACTCATTCCAATCGAGAGCCAGTTTGAGAGCCAGTTTGGTCTAGTGGTTAAGACACCAGGCTAGAAACCAGGAGACTGTGAGTTCTAATCCTGCCTTAGACATAAAAGCTGGCTAGGTGACTTTGGGCCAGTCACTCTCTCAGCCCAACCCACCTCACAGGGTTGTTGTTGTGGGGAAAAGAGGAGGAAGGAGTATTAAGCATGTTCCTTGCCTTGAGTTATTTATAAAAATAATAAAGGTGGGATTAAAAAAATAAAAAAATTGCATGGTTTGAGCGATGCTGTATTATTTGTAATGTGACTATTACATCTATGCATCAATGCATTTTTAAACTACAAAAAATAGGGGAGGGTAGTAGTCAATGTGCAAGAAAAATTCCCACCTCTTACCCCAGATAAGGAAGTGAATAATCAGATTATATCTGGAAATTTTCCTAAGGTAAAGATTTCCTTTTCATGGACATAAACATTTTTTGCTTGTTGATGTTCAACATACGCCCAGAGTTCCTCTTTAGACACCTGTTGCAATAATAACAGTAGCTGTACTAGGCAGAGACTTTTCCAGACTGGATTGTACTGCAGAGTATCTAACAGACTGAGAACAAGCCACAGTGCAAAGGAAGGAAATGAATTCAGTGCTGCTAACCAAGATTTCTGCTTGTTTGAAAGACAAGGAAGAGAGGAAAAGGAAGTTAAAAAAAAAAAAAACTTTCTTCAAGAGAAACCTGCCAAATAGGAAAGGCTGAGATATTATAGAACTGTCCTTTATTGCACAGCTTGGGGGAAGGATCAGGGTTTCCCAATTAGGGTTCCGTGGCACCCTCGGGTTCCATGAGAGGTCCCAAGGGGTTCCCTGGGAGATCATGATTTATTTAAAAAATTATTTCAAATTCAGGCATCTTCACATTAAAGAGGTAAGTTTCATTCTTTATTTTTTGGTTTAAGAACTCTGTTAGTGCATCTATACAGGCCTACACATGAAACGAATACAATAATTTTGTAACTTCTGGCCTATGTTTAAGCCTGAATGTGCAGGGGTTCCCCGGGGCCTGGAAAATATTCCAAGGGTTCCTCCAGGGTCAAAAGGTTGAGAAAGGCTGATGTAGATAAATTGAGCAAAGGCCACACAATCTGCTACAAGATTCCAAAGTCCAGAAGAAGTGTTACATTGGTGGTTCCTATTGCAGCACATCATGTTTAGCAATGGATTGTAAAACAACCTATGGCTAGTTGAATAAATTTCCACCCTATCCCTTTATTTATTTGTTTCCTTTTTCATGCTGCTTATTTCTCACACATTGTGAGCAGCTTACATCAACTGACTCATGGAGAAAATCTATCCATGTGGTTGTGAAGAGTTGACACCGACTTGATGGCCCATAATCAATCTCAGCAACTGACATAACATAGCAACAAAAAGCAAGACAAAGCAGTGGAAATCACTAACAGAAACAATTTGATTCACTCACCTGTCCTCATATGCTCTTTTGTGTTCACACATTATGCTAAGTCGCTGAGAAATTAAAAGCAACATTTTCCAGTCTGCTGTCCCAGAGATTCTCATCCACAGCACCCTATAGATTCAACCAGAATACTGCAAGCATGTAATCCTGTAATCTAAAAATGACAGAAAATGCCATTTTGGCAAACACTGATGGGTTAGCTATTCCTGTGTTAGTAAGGAACATGACAACTTAATTTTTTTCTAATGGGGTGGGAAAAGAGCCATTTAACTGTCTCTTTCCCAAAGGAGAGGTGGTGGGAATGCACTCAGAGGCTCCGGGATGAAGGAGATTATTGAGATCCTTTCTACTCTGGATTCAAGCATGGACATGGGAAAGAAACAGCTTGGGTTGCTGTGATAGATGAGCTACATCTAGAGGGTGGGAGTGTGTCCCTCCTGAGACCTCTCAGCCTTTTGGGTCAGAAATCAGGGGCACTGTTTTACAGGGGTTCAACTCCTATTTTAGTGGGTGGTTCCAAGTTTAGTAATGAGTGAAGAGCAGTCAAACCCATGGTTGCTTCAATGAGATGGTTCAGCTCTCTTTCTACTGCGATTCAACATCTACATGGTGTCACTGGGTCATCCATTGACCTGTAAAGCCTAGCTCCATTCAGGGATCATCTCCTGCAAGCAGAATCTGTGTGGAATGCAGGGAGGAGATGCTCAGGGTTCTGCCCTTATGGGAAGTCAAGGGGGTGTGGACCCGAGGTAATCGTTCTTCGTGATGGTCCCCACTTTATCAAATACTGTACTTCCAAAAGTATGTTTGACATCCCCTTGCTGACCTGCAGCCAGTTTATCAAATTGAACATGCTTTGGATAAACATGAAAATCTATCCCTATTTCATAATTCTAGGCTAATGAGAATCAAAGCCAGGATAAACAAGAAAAAAGTTCTTTATATATTAATTTATAAATGGAAATTCAACTGCCTGCCATAAGTCACGGTTTAAAGAGAGAAAAATCATTAGATGGGATAGCTCTGCTGGCCATTTGGGCTGGCTTCTCCAGCTTCTGAAAGCACATATTGCTAAATGTCACCTGCTCAGGGGCAGAAATGCCCTGTTTGTGAATAAGGTAACTAATACCAGGGTAACCCTTGATCTACCTAGCTCAGTGTGGTTCAGTGGAAATGACCTGTTCAAGATTCCAGAGATGCTTTCACCTTCTTGAAGGTGCCAGGAACTGAATTCAGGACCATGTGAACGCAAAGCACCTTGCTTCTCACCAAGATAAACAAGATGATGGACTATTAAGACTTCTGATCTGATCCAGCAAGATTCTTCTTACATTTAGAGCCCAGTACGGCCATATCCATGCCTAGTGACTTCTTTTAGATTAAATCCTCGATCTGAACAAAAACAAAATGCCTCCCCAATGTGGATGGGCACGCCTTTGCTTCAAATAAACTCAGCATAAAACAGCTGGTCCCTCATACGAACAGCAAATGGGCCAAAAATATGCCCAGCCTTTAATTGTTCCCAACTCCTCCACGCCCTGGTGCTACTGCCTCATAGTCATAACTGTGCTTGCCATGTTTCAGGAATCATCTTGTTCCAAAGGTACTTGGGGAGACAGCAGAAGACAAGGAGGGGGAGGAAGGCTGCTGGGCATCCCTCCAAGTCTTTTATTCCTCTGTCTCCTAGCAACAGTATCCGTTGCCATGGAAAGCGCAGTATGCTCCATCCCAATCAGCACATGGGGAGCAGCTAGGGTATCATTCCATAGCATAGGCTCTTGGCACATGTTCAGAATGTAAACAGAGATGACTTTGGGTCAGGAAGAACAGCTGGGAAATCAGCAAACCACAGACATTCACGCACACCATATTGTACACACAGCTCTCATTCCTGAGCAAGAGACTGCCAACTGCAGAGGGAATGCAGGGGTAGTAACACTGTTTCCCAATAGCCGATAGCTGTGAAATGCATGGTGTATTCTCTGAAGGTCAAGACACTAACCTTTTAGAGTGGGGGGGGGGAGGGAAGAGGAGCAAATAACTCAATTTGGCTTTCAAAGTCCAGTGGCAGAGGCCTCTTCTTCAGAGTCAGCATCTTCACCCTTCCCAGGTGTATCTGTATGCACTTACAGCATTTTATTTTATTTTTATTTTATTTATTTTACTTTTATTTATTTCACACTATTTATAAGCTGCCCCAATCTATATTAGACACTGGGCAGTATACAACAGTGCCATATGCAATAAAAATCACCATTTGGTGCAGGGATGGACCACATTTTGCTGGTGAGATACCACATTTAACATGTCTTTCGAAGGGAGGTTTGTAGTGAACCAAGTGGGCAGAATCAGGAATGTTTGATTTTTCTCAGAAGCTTGGGGTGGGTTCTTCATTGTGCTTAAGCCACTGAGGTCTCCTACAGAGTTTGTGTTTTCTGCCCCAATATTATGGGTACGTTTGGAGTGGTTTTCGGTGGTTGAGAGGGGAGGATCTCAGAGCCACTTAAAAAAAAAAAGGGGGGGGGGTTGGATGACTGGACCCAGCCCTGGGGCTGTGTGTTGCTGAGCCCTGCTCTGTTGCAGGCTTGGCTGACAGGGAGGTGAGTGTCTAACAAAGTGGGACTTCTCCAACCTGTGTGGAAGAAAATAAATTCCAAGGTTTATAAAAGCATAAAAACTTTGGCTTGGGACATAGACCTATTTATTTATTTATTTAAACTAGACAACCCTGACCCATGGGGTCATAGTTTCAGAGATATTTCCTTACCAGATTCCTCAAGGCCTTCCATAATGGCAGAGCTTCTAACGTACTGCCTTCACTGGAAACATTATTAAAAATACAGGGAGATATTCAGAGATGTATCTGCCTTGAAAAAACCCATGTCATTCATACACAGTCAAACATCAGGAGTAGACCACAGGAAATGTTTTATGTCATTTTGTATTATGTCATAAAATGTTTTATGGTACTTTTTATGTCATAAAATGGTTTATGAAATCTGCCAAACTTCAATTCCACAGGAGTCATGGGTCCCGGATTTTGGACTCATTCGGTAAGTTAGCCCATTTGAAGTACTTTGGTTCAAAAATGGTTGGCCTATGACACACCACTGCACTCAGTTAAAGGTTACAAAGTATCAAACAGACACAAGAGTTTTAGTAGTATATAGATTGTGCATAACTTGTCTTTCAGGAGATCTTCCCAAAATGGCTTACAAACAGTGCACACCCCATCCCCTGAAAGTACAAACTTGGGGATACACCACAAAGCCAATGCTCACACTGGTCTGTGAATAAAGTACAAGAATAAAAGGCTTTTGTAAATGAGTAAATGAGTGGATCTTAAGTTTGCCTAAAGCTGTTCTTTGGGAAGAGGAGGGAGATATTTTTCCCCTCCTAATCAGCTTCCCTCCTGCTAGGGCTAATACTTTTCAAAGTCTTGCTTATTTGCTGGAACATACAACGGAGGTGGGGCAGGGAATATGGGCAAAAGAACAGAAAAGCCGGTGCTGCGAATGGGGAGACCGAAGTCCCAAGTTCGGGGGCAGCAGGGCATCTTGCACAAAGTGTAAAGGTCTTAGGATTGCAAACCTAGAAGCTGTCGCACTGCTGGAAGTCAATTCGGAGCGCCCGGTTCCTTTTGCAACACGGGCACAGAAGGAACTGAAACTGGCCCAACTCCTCCAAGGCACGTCGGGGGGTGGGGCGTGCATTTATTTGGGGGCGCCCATTCCATTCTTTGGGGACAGGGGTTTTTCGAGGAGGGCAGGGAAGGAAAGAGAGCCAGCGTCCTGCTGAGCAAAAAACGGGGAGCGAGGGGCGAGCAGCCCCCGGAAGTCGCCTCGCCTTTGCTCCTCTCGGCGCATGACTTCGCTGCCAACCGCTCGGACCCCCCGCGCCCAACGGGGCAGGGGCTGCGTCGCGGGCGCCAAGCGAGGAAAGCTGGGACCGGATCAGCGCGTCTTCGGAGGCAGAGACCCCACGGGTCCCCGAGACCCGCAGCCCGAACTCAGCGCGCGCATTCACACGCACCCAGCCCCGCCTTGTGTTTTCCAGCTGCCCTGAATTTCAACGCCCACCGTGCCTAGTCAGCGAGGGACGATGGGAGTTGAAGTCCAACAGAGCTCTCAAGCACCAGCCCGGGACTCCCCAACTCTTCCACGCGGACACTGCGAGGGCCCTCGGCGCGGGGTACCTTGGACTGCGATGGCCTCGGATCTGCCCGACAGAGCCTCCTCCCGGCTCGGCAACTCCGTTTGCCCAGGCATCGCGGCGCACGCGACTCACGAAGAAGCCCCCCGCCGTCCACGTGCGACCCTTTAACCGCTTCGCAGAGCCGGCGTGCTGCGCGGGCCAGCTGGGGAGGGCGGGGCCGAGCAGAGGGGCGTGACGTAAGCCCTTGGGGCGGGGCTGTTGGCCTTTCCGGTGCGGGAGGGGGCGACCCAGGAATAGGAAAGCCTGCGATCGCGACGTAACTCTTAGTTTAGTCCGCACTGTTGGCATCCCGACGCACGCGTAACTTCCCCGTGTGTCCCCTCCCCCATGCGGCTCCTTGTAAACCTGCGTGACGCTAGGGATGCAGCTGGTACCTTGGCCACGGGCAAGGCTCAATTTCTCCACCTTAGGCAAGGAGAGGCTTCCAGTTGCAAGTCTATATAGCAGGGTTTCTCAACCCTAGCAACCTGAAGATGGGTGGACCAACTCCCAGAATTCCCCAGCCAGCAAGCTAGCTGCGGAATTCTGGGAGTTGAAGTCCACCCATCTTCAAATTGCTAAGGTTGAGAAACCCTGCTATATAGGCCACCTCAGCATTAAGTCCCACTTGATTCAGTGGTGTTTTCTCCCAAATAAAAATGCTGAGGTTTGCAACTTTTGTCACCAATGAAATAGTGGGGATGGGAGGAAGCCCATTCCATTCATCAGGCATAAGCCTCCTTGAGTCTTAAGCCAGTTAGAGCTTCCAAATCTGGCCTTCCTAATTCCAGGGGATCACTAGATGAGGAAAAGAGGAACAGCTTTCTGTGCTGCTTTGCTTTCATCTAGTGGTTGCCCAGATTTTTGCAGCTGAGCTGATGTAGACCAGTGTTGCTTAAAGTGTCATCCTAGGACCCTTGGGGGTCTGCCAAGACCCTGTCAGGGGTCACCAAAATCAAAATGGTTTGCCAGCCTATGTTAATACAATATTAAAATCCCATCAAACAATTGTGAGAAGTGGTAGCGGCACCGAATGCATCAATTTTAATTTTAATACGGTAAATATTGATCAATATAACCCATACAAACGAAAGCTCTTTGTGGGTCCTCCCTAATTTTGAAAAGTGGGAAAGGGTCCTGAGAGAAAAAAAGTTTAAGCAACACTGATGTAGACCTAGTTGTGGTGATCCCTGCCTGCATAGGGTAAGAAGTCAAGCCACCAATTTTTTGGCAATCAAGTCTGGTTATAGGAAGCCTTCCTTGTGGGGCCAAACGGCATCATAAACTCAACCCTCATTTTTATCCTCTGTCTTTGAGAGAGATATGACCAGAGAAAAAAGACTGGCCCAGATTCCCGGGAACTGCCTATCCCATCCCAAAGTCATTACGCTGCTGTGGCTCTGAATTGAATCAACCTTGGCCCTTTTCTGATTTGACTGGGATTATCAGAACATTTACATACATTTGCCACTTTTCTGTCCAGTGATCAAAGCATAAAACATGAAGCAAAAGTATCAAAACTAAAAGGACTGCACCCAGCACCAGAAAGTAATCTATTAAATGAGGTAAGGAAATAAAAACTGCCCCATTTCCGCATTTTAGACTTCAGAGAAGAAGGTGCTAAACAGTTGCCCAGTTCTTCACCTTGCTCAAGGACAGAGGTGTTGGGACTACAACTGGGGAATTCTCAAATTCAACAGAATAAAATCAACCCAAGCTTGTGCAGAACCCACTAAAAGAGCTGCTGTTCCATTGCTCACTTCAGTCCCCCTTCTCCTAGTTCTTGGTTACATGGGCTGGCTGGATTTGTACAACACAGTAGGCCAGATGAAACTGGGTTTGATAGCTTAGTGTTCAGTGTCATGGGAACCAAGCCAGGATCTTACCATGTGGTGTGAACCAGGCGATTAGACTCAAGCCATACTGTGGTTGCTTCACCATAGTGTGTTAAGCAAAGACAGCAGTGGTGTTCTGTTAATCCAGATTTAGGGTTTAGAATGCCCTGAGATACACTGCTGAGGATGTATGTCAGGTTAAGTAATCTGTGGCCCTCAGTCTAATTCTGAATGACATTCAGCCTCATTTCCTCTGCCACTTGGCAGACATTTCAAAGCCCACTGCAAGGTATTGCTTCACATTTCTCGCAAAGGGATTTGTTCTTTTGCCAGGAGCTCCCTGGGCAGAAGACCTTGCCCTGCTCTGGCCTTGCCCAATGCTGGATTGAGCAATGCACCACCAGCAAGCAAGGCCACAGAGATAATGCTGGAGGGAATGCAACCCCTATCAGGAGGAAAAAAGCCCAGCCCGGAGCTTTGCACATACAAATTGAGGCATTGGAGGCTGGCACTTGGAACACAAGATGGAGACTCCCCCAACTCTGATGTACAGACAATGACAAGGTTTGCAAATCATCCTAAGTCAATGTTTTAAGCATGGTTTGTGGAATAAGCCACAGTGAGGTTATTAGACTGCAATAGATCCTGATTTACACATGCTGCACCAGTGTTTTTCAAACTTGGCATCTCTAAGATGTGTGGACTTCAATGCCCAGAATTCCCCAGCCAGCTGGCTGGTTGGTTGGGGAATCCTGGGAGTTGAAGTCCACACATCTTAAAGTTGCCAAGTTTGAAAAACGTTGTACTACATCAATCCCAAACCAAAGAAACCACATTATGAGTATGGGAACCCAGAATGAAATCTGCTAAGAGAGTCTCCAAGTGAAGGAAGCCCTGAAATGAGTGGGACTTGCCCAAATACAAGGCTGAACCGTTCCATTACCCAAGTGGTTGGAATGCTTTATGACAAGAGCCACCTGCGTTAGATTGCACCCAGGATCAAAAGTCAGATCTGTATAAATGGAGTAGCACTGGCCTAGGCTATTCCATTGCAGTAGGCGATCAAATTTAGAGTGCTGTCCTATGAAGAAATGTCAGTAAAACTTTGAATTTGAAAGCTAGCTTTGCAGGGACTCCTATAGCATGACGTGTGAACCCAGACACCACGATCTGCAAACCAGGGTTTATGGCTTAGCATATTGAGAGAACCCAGCCATGGTATGGACTGATTTTTATAGCTGCAGTCTTTACTGTTACAGGCCAGTAAATCCAACTTACTTAGATTGATCCAGCTTGGCAGTGATTCAAATCCTTAGGGGTTACGCCAAAGTTGCATTGATATTGTTCAAAATGACAGGTGATCCACTGTTTTGCTTGAAATAAATCAGTCTGCACTGGAAGACAGACAGAAAAAGTCGAGCAGATCAATTGCCGAATAAAAATGTTTAGCGCCCCCTCCCCCCAAAAGTGGCACAGAATCAGCAGTGTGATGCTCTGCTTTGTGGCCCATACAACAGCCAGCCAGCCAGAGCTAGAGGGCTCCAAGTTCATTAGGTTCTCCAACAATATTTGAAACATCATTAAAATGTATAAAGAAAACTCCATGGGGGAGGAAGGGGCTGCTCTGTAGCAGGAGCAACTGTGTCATTAAAAGGATCCATCAGTGGGGAAATGGCTTTGTAGATTAAATCGCAAGGGAAAACTGTATGTTTGGGAGGGGAGGAGAAGAGAATCTTAAATTCAAGTGATTACTGCTGCTGAGAATGAATTAAAATCCCAGTGCAAGCAATTTAGGTCACCATCAACATGTTCAGAAAATGATAATACAAAAAAACAAATGGAAGGAAGAAGGCACCAAACTCAAAGGAGAGAGATTGTCACTCAGTGGGTGGAAAATTAGGGCAGCAAGTTGATTTAAACTCTTAATCAAAATGCCTTCCTGCTCCTTCAGTTTTCTTGATCCTCTTCCTCATCATCCATTCTCAAGGTCTCTGCACAAAATGCTGTATTGGCAGAAATTGGCTTGGATGGATGGATGGATGGATGGATGGCTAGAAAGCCATTTAACAGCTGGGTTCATGGAACAAACTAGATTTATGTCAACCACATGCAATTTCTAGATTTACATAGCATGCTATATCTTAACAAATAAACCATATTATAGTATTATGTGAAGTCTGGTTCACACAACATATCAAAACAATGGCTTCCCACTGTACCCTAAACCCTAAACCACTTAACATCACCTCATTTTAGCAAGTTTAACATAATATACAAGCCTATCCATGGTCTGGATTCCAGCATTGCCCTAAGACATGGTTTACTTAACCATGATTTGTTTAGTAAGCCACAATGAATATGTTCACCATTGTGCTAAGGCATAAACCTTAGCTGTCAGGCTGCAAAATCTGGATTTACCCAAGACACCTAAGCAAAAATTAAGAAAACCACATTTTGGTTTAGTGCAATGTTTCAGCCCTAAAGCCCTCTATGCCAATTTCCTGTTGGTACAAGAAATTATGTGCTCTAGCATCTTTGCTAGGATGTCAGCTTATCTGAGCCCACCATCCTGTAAGGCAATTTGTGGTACTGCTCATTATATCAGGTTGTTCTTGGTCACATTTTGTCTAAGTCCTTTGTCACTGAACCAATTGGTTCCATTTCAAACCAAGACAAGACAGAAGTGGGAACCTTTTGGTGATCAGTTGCATTGAACACTTTTAGGGCAACCAGTAGTTTCAGCAACAGGGCAGCAAAGCATAAACCTTTTGCATACACTGGCTAACTCAAGATCCTTTTTTTTTCCTAAGCTGGGAGGGGAAAACATTTAAGAGGTTTTGTTTGTTTGTTTCCTGTTTAAAGAAATATCTCAAGGCCATTTGAAGAGCTGCATCACCTCCACCATGGCCTTTCAGATCTTTCAAACTATCATATCACTGCTTGATTGTCTCTTCACCAAATGGAATGTACCCAGACATGTCTACTGGCATCTGAAAGGTGGAAAAAATCTAGATCACAAGATATCCCCCTTGGGAGATTGATCACTTGAAGAAAGCATTGCACTTCTGGCTTCCATTAAATGATCCTGTAGGTTTGTGAACAAACCAGTATTGCAAAGAATTTCACCTCTAAATCTGGGCAGTCTTTGAGGAAGTGCTGCCTTTAAGAATTTTTCACTCCTCCAAGAAATGGGAAATATATCTCACCATAAAGATGTGTTTCATTTTTTATGGTTTTAGCTTATTCACACAACCTGAAGTAATTTTTTGCTATGCACCAGTCACTTTATGCTCTTCATTACAGACAGACTAGTTGGATTCATATACTAGATTAGGCAAAAATAGAGTTGGGTAGTTAGCTGTTCAGCATGTTGGGTGAACAGGCCATCTCTTTTCAGCCATAACATGCTCAATTGTGAGCATAGCAGGTTCTGTGAATCAAGTTAATTATACTTAACCTGGGCTTCAAATTCAGAAAGTTGTATGACCTTAGCCAGAATGACCAGGATAGGTAGATGGGAGCTTGGAAGCCAAAGGACTATTTTATCTAAAGCCTTGCTGGACTTGGGCCAGTTGGTAGAAGGAAAGGAAAAACAGTTTTTCCCCCTCTTGTCCCTTTTTAAGATTTTACAAATCAAAATATGAATTTTGTCTCTCGTTGCTTCCATCAGAAGGAAGTTGACATAAACCAGCTTCAGGGTCTGGATCTTCCCTCTAGGTTGGACCTCTGTCTCCACCCTTGAAGACTCAAAATATCCAGTGGCTTCTGAGATCCTTTCTCAGGGGCTCTCAGAGTGTAGTCTAAGCTAAACCATTTTCAGAAACGATGTCCTGTGTTTATTACATGAAAACCATACATCTGCCCAGCAGAAGGTATGACTCAGACCTGATTGTTGTTAAAAGCAGAGTTTGCTTCCCCACCTTTTTTTAAAAAAAAAATCTGAATTTGTTATATAAATTTAACCCCCCTTCAACTGTTTTGGTCCCAAACAAATGGCTAAAACCGATACATTTTAAGAAGGCAGAGTCTTCTATTGCACGACTGATCATGTCTGTTCTCTCTCACACATACCTGCCCACACACAGACCCACACACTGGAAATACATCTGAAAAAGAGTTGCTTAAAAATAGTTGATTTTTACATTTAAAATATTCTGAACGTCAGCCCATCTTCTCACCCCACCTTTCCCCCACCCCACCCCATACCTTCTCTAGCTGTCATTTCAATGCCTGATCTGTTAAAAGCAAGCACACAAAAAATCCTCTGCTCTTTACCCATCTTCCTATCGTCTTTTCCCTTCAGAGCTGTGTGGAACTGGGCATAGGATTTGGCATCCGAAGGCCTTGACTCATTTCTCTGCAGCAGAGCTATGACAAGACGACTCTGCAATGCTGACAGCAATCCTTGCAGTATATTGATAATATTGACGCTGTTGGTGAAGGGAAGAAGAATTCATGATATATGATTTCTCTGTCAGTCAACAGGTAATGCAGATGATGCCCCCCCCCCCCACACATACACCCTCTCCCCAAACCCTGAGATACCACGGAGTGGTGTTTCTCAACCTTGGCAACTTTAAGATGGGTAGATTTCAACTCAGAGAATGCCCCAGCCAGCCATGCTGGCTGGGGAATTCTGGGAGTTGAAGTCCACATATCTTAAAGTTGCCATGGTTGAGAAACACTGCCTTGAAGGAATCCCATCTCCAGTAGCAAAACTAGAACAAGTAGAGACCCCATCCTTGCTTGAAAGTTGATCAGAAATTGATCTGAATCCCAGTAGCATCTTGGTGGTTGTCCTTGACTCTGTTGCTTGCCACCCATAGTCTCAGGTATACCTTCTGTTCCATCTGCTCTTGGTATGAGCTGGCAGAAGATGCTTTCCATGCTTTATCATAAAGGTGTTAAATTTACACACAGGCAGACCTCATGAGTTTGGGGGGGGCACACTTAACAACAGCAGTGGCCTCATTTTGGTTGGAAAGGCAAGGCGACATTGACACCTCGGGTGTCACCCATCAGCTCACTGCTAAGATCATCTCTCACTTGGGTTTTATTTGTCTGTGCGCCAGTCTCCTCCCTCCCTCCCTCTCTCTCTCTCTCTCTTTTTCTCCCCTCTCCACCAAGAAGGAACAGCTTGGAGTGTTCTGCAGTTCAAACATTAAGGTAATTATGATTCAGCGGTTGTTGGGGGGGGTGGAAGAAGGGGGAGAGGGAGTCCAGAGATGATGGTGGGGGGGCAGAAGAGAGAGAGAAATGGCTATACACTGTCCTGTAATGAATACCCTATTGTTTCAGCTATAAATTGGGGATTCAGAAAGGGGACTTGGCGGAGGGATGAGAGAGCCTTCTTGATAGCCCTTTAGTGAGGGAGAGTACCTGTGTGTGTGTGTGAGAAAGGAAGGGACAGAATCTGTGTGTGCACATACAGACATGCTACAGGGTCAGCACTAGCTGCACTGAATGATAAATGTTGGCTGCTCCAACACAGTATGGTGATAGATGCTTTCCTGTGTGTCACCCAGGAGTAGCTGCATGCCTCTAGAAAGATTTGGCATCTCCAAATATATCAGTAACGAAAGCAATTGCTTTATCTCTAGGACTGATACCCAACCCCCACCCGCCTTGCATGTATTGTCATACTTTTTCCAGCTAAGCTCCCCCCCTTCCCCATCATCAATACTGAGATCAGTTTCCATCTAGATAGATTAGCCAGTCAGCTTGCACTAGGGATAAAGGAGCCAATTTTGGCTCCCATACAGCCCTTTCTTCCTATAGCTCCTCCTCTGAAACCTATTGTCCTCCTCCTGCACCCTTTCCCTGCAGCTTTCCCATGTCTCTTTGCATTCTTATCCGTGTGAACACTCCACCTCCTCTTTTCCCCCACCCCCAGTTTTGTGCATGCCTTCTGCACTCCAACCATTAGCATCAGCTTGCTCCTGGGATGCCAGGAGAAATTTTTCCATTGTCCTTCCTCTCCTTATTAGCAAAGCCCAGAGACTCTGCATCACCACCAGCGCAGGCAGCATTTGATACCCACTTGGCGCATTCTGTCAGTAATGCCACCCCCACTCCAATCTCATCCCAGGAGTCCCATTGTTCCATAGAGGGGTGGGCAGGCTTCAGGAAGCTACTCTGTGGTTGACTAGACCCTGAGATTTTACCAAAGCAAAGAGCAAAGAGGAAAGAAGGAATAAGGGTGCACTGAAGTTCATGCTCAGCCTAGGAAACTGTTTATTAGTACCAGAATTAAAACTCAAAACCCTGTCATGACCAGCTTTTGACTGTTTGATGCAATGTGAAAAAAACCCTCTTTTGTGCTACTAATAAATGATTGGGAGGCAGAAAACCCCAGCTGCTCTTAACCATTGATTAGTAGATCCCTATTTATGCTCTTTCATGTAGACTTTATACATATGTCCCATCTTTTCAGTACTGATGTGGGGAAGGACTGACATAACTGCCTTGAATTGGACTGTCCTGTTTTCCAAAGACTGCCTTTAAAACAATTTGTTAAGAGGGACAAAAGAACCATTTTCACACACCCCACCTCCTTCTGATCCACACCTCCTCTTTCAGATGCCACCCTACTTCAAAAAATGACCTTGAATGAAAATGATGAGCAAAACCTGGGTGGGGTGGAAATTCTATAGAACAAGCACATGCAAGGAAGTTGAGAGGCTGCAACCAAGCCCCCAAAACATGGATGGTTCTTCTCTGCAAGTGGGAGTCAACTGCAACCCACATCTATTTCCTTTCCTCTTTGTCAGGCTCCTAGAAGTCAACTTGAAAAGGCAGATGGAAAGATGAAATTGAACCAAGAGTGGGGTTGCATTGCTGATGCATCTGAATTTTGTCCCACAGGTTCCTCACATGATCAGTTTGGGGGAAAGGCAAATGACTTCCCAGAGGGTGGGAGATGATCAGAATAGGGGCAAACAGCTTTGGTTGGCCTGGTTACTTTAAGGCCCACTGGGCCCTTTCCACTGGCTTGTTCTTGGCATCTGGCTCCGAGTCATATTCACAGCTGCAGATGCAAGCCTCATTTTATCCTTGTAATTGAATGGATACCATAATTTAAGCATTTTTACCTCATGAAATTGTACATATATTTATCTTTACCACAAGTATAGAATTTGGTTCAAAGCATGGAGTAGGAAGAGGCTGTTTCCTAGAAATCAAGGGAGCGGGGGGAAGAGGGGGCAGGAAAAGAATGTGCATGCACACGTATGGTTTAAAAGAAATGAAGAGGAAAGAGATAGGAAAAAGTGTTCCTCCGTCAATTTCTGGTTCTGGCCATGCCCATTTCTGACTTCAGCCCACTCACTTTCTCAGGGGTATTTGAGTGAAGAAGTCTAAGTCAAGATGGCAGCTGCAATGGAATGATTGAAGCTCTGTCTGTTTTTTTATGTATGATGCACATTTTTAAAACTTGCATTTAGTTGTGGGGGGGCAGCATACATTAAATCCTTTCCCTAAAGCTTGATGGAACTCACTCCATTTGATCACCTCATTCTCATGTCAGAAGCTCTATCTCATGGTCTCTCATCAAGTTAAATGCATATAGGCAGAGGAAACATTAGAAATACAAATTAAGCAGTAAATTAATTTATAAGACATCAGCTTTCCCATTGTGGTAGCTTCCAGATAGATTTGATTACAAATCCCATAGCCTCTCACTGGCATGCTCAAAATGACAGCAGTTGTAGTCCAACACATCCATAACACACCACACTGGAAAAGGTACACTATATAGTTGAATCCCCTTGCCGTTTACAGCATAGGAATTTGCCAATAGCTGTGATGGTTCATAAAGCAGGCCAAAGTTCCTTTAATCCAGTATTTCTCCATCTTCCTTTTAAAAAAAGTTTTTTCTTTTAACCCAAACAAGATATTATTGAAAGGATTCACACAACACACCAAAACCTCTTGTGACTTACTTTAGTATGCTGTTGTAAACTCAGAAACTGTTTTATGGCTTAACCCTTTATGGACTTTTTGCTGAAAACAGAAAAAAATGAACTTGTGCTTTATGGGTTTGACAATTAGAAAGGGTAGAATATGAAAAGGAGGGAGCCACAATATAACTACAGTACATAGAGAGAGGATACAATATAAATGCATTTATAATTCCTGTAAAGAAGATTGGAAGCTGCTTCTTTGTATTTCTTATTTCTTTTATTTTTCTTTCTTTCCTCTTTTCTTTCTTATTCACATCACTTTTATTTTATTTTCTTCAAATCTGTATTGTTTTCGCTCTGTAAAAACTCTCTTCAATAAAAATTAACAATAATAATAAAAAAGGAAGTGCTTTATGGCTTAGCGTGCTATGTAAACAAAGCTGATTTCTTAAGTGTGGTTTAAACTCAAGCAGGGCTTAATCCAATCTTTGAATAGAGCCAGGAACAGAAACATCAACCATTCTTGCCTTTCCCCAGAGCAACAGAAAATACGACGAATAACTCCAGTTCTTCAGTACCATGGAGAGTTCCCAGTCAATACACGGATCATGTTGTTGTTTATTCGTTTAGTCGCTTCCGACTCTTCGTGACTTCATGGACCAGCCCACGCCAGAGCTTCCTGTCGGTCGTCAACACCCCCAGCTCCCCCAGGGACGAGTCCGTCACCTCTAGAATATCATCCATCCATCTTGCCCTTGGTCGGCCCCTCTTCCCTTTGCCCTCCACTCTCCCTAGCATCAGCATCTTCTCCAGGGTGTCCTGTCTTCTCATTGTGTGGCCAAAGTATTTCAGTTTTGCCTTTAATATGCTTACACTTTGCACTGGGCATTTTCACAGTGATTCAGAGATCAGTTTTTTACATTACTTTTTAGAAGTGTCATTAAATGCTACACCATGCACAAATCCACAGAATTGTTTGCAAATCCAAATTCTTCTCCCACCTTGCTTTAGCTTGAGCGAGTCCATGCCTATAAGATAGGAACCCATGTGATGTGGTTCATATTCAACCAAGGCACGTCAAAACCTGTTTAAGGCTATATTTATATTTGTATTTCAAATTTAGTCCCTGCCCATCTCACTCAAAGAGCAACTCTGGGTGGTTTACAGTAAAACAAGAATAAATAGTAGTTAAAATACAATAAAACAATATTCTTAAATAAACAATATATTTTATTTATTTGTTTATGTATCAAATCTCATCACCACCCATCTCCCTCCCAAGGAGGGACTCTGGGTGGTTTACAATAAAATAGAATTAGAAACCAAAACAGTTATAAATACAATAAATACAATAAAAGTAAGAATGTGATGGAATCAAGATGGGCAAGAGTTCGTGATCGGACTGTTAGTAGGTCCATCAGAAGTCACTCTAGGGCACTAGCCATCCCCAGGTACAGCTATTCCCCCTCCCAAAATGCTACCAAAATGAACAAAGGGTAGAGCAACTCCCTTATCAGGTTACAATAAGAGGGGCTTTTAAGATCATCCCTGCCCCCTGCCCCCCAGCAAAAGGTGAATAAGGGACAGTTTTATAGAAGTGTATACAATAAAGTATATAGAGGAGAAAGAAGATAGAAATGTGCTTTTCTCCATTCCTTATAATGTTAGAACCAATTCAGTAAAGCACAATGGTTAGTGATCAGGACAATGCATGGTTAATCTATAGTGTTCACTTATCAAAAGAAAGTACCATGGCCACACACGTGGGTGACTTTAAGTGGGGACTTTAACTGTTCCATTGACCCCCCTCATCTCCTACTTCTCTTTTCAACTTTCTAGTGGCAGAGAAAATACTTGATGGAGTTCCATGCTTCTGTGGCAGGGTTTCTCAACCTTGGCAACTTTAAGTTGTGTGGACTTCTACTCCCAGAATTCCCCAGCCAGGGAGTAGAAGTCCACACATCTTAAAGTTGCCAAGGTTGAGAAACCCTGTTCTGTTGGCTTGTGCAGATGGGGAATTTGCTCTCACACACACACCATTTCTCCATCTTGCCCAAAGGACATCATTAAAACAGTAGCTCTAATGCTGACCTGGTAGCTTTCTGCAGAGGGTGGGAACTGTATTGGAGATCCAGCTAGAACCAGTCTTGCCTTTGCCATGGGTAGCGGGAAGCAGCTGAAGCCAAGGGAATCCTGATGCAGAAAGAGCCTAGATTGCTCTGATTCTGGAAGTCTACATAGCACTGGTAAGGAATGAGAAAGAGAAGTTCCACGTGATTCTAGACTTAGCATTATCACCATGACCTCTGTATTTGGAAGAGGAGTGAGCAACATTTTATGATCAAACCTTTTTTTAAAAAATGTATTTGTTTATTTTCTCCAAGGACTGCAGGGGGCATGGCAGTGACACAGAGATGCGACAGGGCTGGAAGTAAAGGGAGAGAGAAAGAGGGAATTGTCTGTGCAAAGACAGAGAACCCTGGATGAAACAGATTCTCTGAACTGGGTGGAGAGATGGTATCAATGTCCAGGTACATGAAAGGGTTCCATAGGGAAGATAGTCAGGAACTACTTTCCATTGCCACAGAATCTAGGACTAGAAATAGTGGGTGCAGGTTGCAACTACCTGGATTTCTTTTAAATATAAGAAACCATGTCATGGTGGTAAGATATGTACAATAGGGAAACAGTCTAATATGGAGGTTATGGATGCACCATCTCTGGAGGTTTTTAAGAAGAGGCTAGACATTCATCTATCCTGGATGGTTTAATTGATTTTCTTGCACAGTGCAGAGAGCTGGACTACATGATTCCTGTAGTCTTTTTCAGTTCTACTATACTATGAGTCTATGGCCTTTTCATTCCAGCCAGGATATAGTATTGAGATCACATTGGTTGCTCTTGTGGCAGGACTAGGATAGGGCAGTGCAGTTCTCCTAGTCCTGCTCAGCTTCTAGTGGCTTCACTGTAATAAATCATGATGTCCTTCTGAACTGTCTCTGAGGGTTGGGAGTTGGGTGCACTATTCTACAATGGTTCTCCTTCCTTCTTCTTCCAGGGAGAGTTCTAGACTAGGTCAGAGCCTAAGACCCTCTACTGGGGGTGCCATAGGGTTCAACTTTATCTCCACTCCTGTTTAATTTCTACACAAAACTGCTGGTATAGGTCACTTATCAGCACAGGGTTAAGTATCATCAATATGCTGATGATACTCAATTGTGTATCTCAAGCCTGGGATATGTGATCCAAGTGCCTGGAGGATATGAAGATCTGGATGGGGAGGAACAGATTCAGGCTTAATTGTAGCTAGATGGAGTGGTTTTGAGTTGGAAACCAACTAAGGGTGCAGATACACCATCTTTGGTTCTGGACAGGGTTGCACCCTACCAAACAGAATTTGGTAACTTGGGCTCATCAAGTAGCAGGTAGCAGCTATGGCCAGGATGGCTTTTGCACAATTTCATCTAGTGCACCAATAACAACCATTCCTAGATAAGAAGGCCCTGCTCACACTCACTCATGCTTTGGGCAGCTCTTGGTTTGACTATTGCAATGCATTCTATATGGATCTACCCTTGAAGGCCACCTAAAGCTACAGTTAGTCAAAGATGCAGTGGCTCAAGATGTCATGGGAGCAACTTATTTAGCTGGACAACACCTCTACTGTGGGAGCTGCATTGGTTACCAGTTGGCAATTCAATGTGTGGTTGTCATTCATAAAGCCTGGCCTAGATCTCTTCAGTATTGCCAGTATCTGCCCATCCAACAAGATCTGGAAGAGAGGGTTCCCTTCAGGTCCCCTCTTAAAAAGTGCTGCCAACAGGGTCCATGAAGTAGGACTTTCCCATTGTTGACCCCCTTCTGTGGAATAACATCCCCTTCAGGATCAGGTCAGCGTCAATCCTGTTGGTCTTTGAACACTCTTTAGGATCTGTTCCCCCCACTCCAGTCTTTGGCATTTGATTTGAGAGTTGATATCCCCCCTGTATTAAGTGAGAGTTAGTTATTTTGGTATCATCATTCTGTAGCACAATATGACTTGATTATGTGTTGTTATGTTGTGTTATTGTACTTTTTAAACCTGTCCACGAAAGTATACACTACTTACAGTTGGTTTGTGGTTGAAGTGGTGCATAAATCTGAATATTTTTTGTTTACTTTTAATTTAAAATAAGGTTAATCCTATTAGAGGCTTAATATATCAATTTTACTTATTATTTTGAGTTTTTCCAAAGCAGAAAACTGTGCAGTCTTTTCTTCCTTCCTTCCTTCCTTCCTTCCTTCCTTCCTTCCTTCCTTCCCTCCTTCCTTCCTTCCTTCCTTCCTTCCTTCCTTTTCTTGCAGTTTACTGGTAAATTTCAGAGGCATGGTCTTTGGGGTGAGCTACAGGATCTACAGCCTCCCTAGATCCCATGGAAGACCATGAGGAGGAAACTAGTGGGGGTTCTTTTATTCAGTACCTATGCTACTGCCAACCTCTAACAGCCAATAAAGCTAGATTCTCATTAGTCAGGTTTATTGAAAGGAAAAGATGTAACTTTAGCACTTCATCTTGCCACAAGTACATTAAGGCAAAGCCTCCTTGATCCCCTGTCTAACTGCTTCTTGACACAGGTGAGATGCTACTACCTGTTCACCTGACAGGAAGGCATGCACAGATGTTCCTGTCCTGCAATTTTTTGCAAGCTGTGATTCCCATTCCCAGGCTCAGAGAATTCCTTTACAGCTACCATAATTCCAAAAGGGGGTATCTGTCCTTGAGAAATGGTCAAATAATTTATTCCTCCCCTGAAGAAATTCCACACATCTGGTGGAGAATTTTGGAAGTCACTCCTGTCCAGTTTCAGTTTGTACTAAACAAACTTTGGATAGGGGCATTTCCTGGAACGTCTTTGATTGTGGGACATATTTGCTTTTTTGTTCCAGCATGGAATACTTTTCAAATAACTTGACTGATGGATTTATCCATATTCCACTGTTTCTCGGGATCGAATACTTCCTGAAAATGTAAATTCTTAGAGTGGGTCCATATATTGCTGTAATCCATAGTTCATTTAGTGTTGGCTTAGCGTGTTGTGTGAACCTAGATACTGTGATTTGGAAGGCATGGCTGATGACTTAGTGTGTTATTCAAATCCCAACAACTTTTTCTGTTCAGCAATCTATAGTTAAAATCAACCAGGGCTTAGCACTTTGTGTGAACAAACCTTAATATTTTGGACCGTTCTAATTCAATACTAGGAAAACATTGTTATGTGCATTGATTTCAGTTCCATCATTTTTAAAAAAAAAAGTTATTTTTTTTTAATTAAAATAAAAAACAATCTTTGAACCAAGTCCCAGAACAGAAAGGTAAGCTCAGGGTGGGTGGGGAGAAATTTTGTTTGGGCAGAACTCGTGCGTAGACTTTCCAGATATGAATGAGCATGGAGAAATGAATACTGTTGAAATATTAGTTTGCCTTTTACAGACTCGCAGCCCTGCCTTGGATTGTGCAATGCATTGTAGGGAGATAGAAGCCAGCTGGGTCCATAATGAGATGTTTATACAGGATGACTACAGATTTTCTGCTGGTTTTAAGTCATGAGATCCATTGCCCAATATATGCAAAGGGTTCCAGGCAGGGGAAACCTGCCTTGGCAAATAGTTATCATTTACTCAGTATTGGAGATTTAAAAAAAGCAAAACCCCTGAGGTTTGTATTCCCCCTCCCTGCCTAAGGCCGAGAAATGGGACATGTAGAAACGGAAGGCAAGACTCCCAAAGCAAGCCTTGGTTGCTTCTCTGTCCAACCCTTGCTGCTGTTCTACGGAGGAGATGAGGCAGATGCTGCAGTGGGAATCCTGAATGCAATCTAAGTAGCAGCTTGGCCACAGACCACCCAGAAAATGTGGGCAGGGCTATGACATCACTGGCAGCCAATCAAGAGGCTGCCTTCCAGTTCAGCACCCTAAAGCATCTTTTCCCCCAACTGTTCATAGGGCCTGTGGGCCAAAGACAATGCTAGAGCAAAATGTCCATAGGAGACTGTGATGCAAAATCAGGGTGGAAAGATACAGCTGGGGTTTGAGGAGGATACATATACATATTTCCCCATCGGGCCTACTTCCTTGAAACAGTCCCTATTGTCTACTATATCTCCTATTTTCTAGGATATCCCCTTCCCCAACTTCTAGGGTGCTAGGATGCACAATCTTTACTTACAGAGCTAATCAATTGACAATAGGGTAGAAGAAATTATGCCCCTTAGTTTAGAAGCCATTTGCCGGTTCAGTGAATGGTCAGCCTTTGATGAAAGAGCAATACAGCTCTCTGCACTCAAGGCTGAAAGCTTTTTCAACCAGACAAGATCATTTCGTCCGCTATCAGAGGTGTAGCAGCAAAGACCAGTTAAGAAACTGGCAACTACCTAGCCAAATATTCCATCCTTTTTAACAGCAGGAGGGCTGGGCGTGACCAAGCAATTCTGGAAATTAGAACATTTAAAGGGTGCAAACGTGTTCCTATGTTTAAGGGACTTGGCAGCTGGTATGCACAGGCTGCAGTCCTGCACCCAAAGGAATCCACAGGGAGAGAAGCTGTCTGGCTGCACTGAGGAACATAGCAGTAGGTGTCCTGGGGTTTTCAAAATGTTGTCACATCAGGGGAGAAGAAGAGAAGTTGCTACTGGAAACAAGACTCTTTAAAACTTTCAGGGCAGAACAATTATTTGAGGACTGGCCTTCCTCTTCCTACAGCATCCATCCATCTCGTTTTTCTCCATTGCTCTTCCACTGAAGCCCCAGCCCAATCAACAGGAACGTGCATGGGGAAGCTCCAAATGCTGGCATTTTAGGATTACTGTACTGTAACTGTTATTATTATTATTATTTAATTATTTATATATTTAGTGCCTCTGAGTCAGATTTTGTCTCCTGGCAACTGGCTGGACAAGTCCCTGCAGTTTTCTGAAGTGGTTGGCCCTTGCCTGCTTTCTGGGGCTGAGAGAGAGGGGCTGGCCCAAGGTCCCTCAGCTGGCTTCATGCCTCAGACAGAACTAGAACTCAGGTCTCCCGGTTTCTAGCCTGGTGCCTTAAGCACTACACCAAACTGGCTCACATTAAATTGTATCACCCTGTAACAAAACATCACCATCCAGCTGGGCATTTCAAATGCTCAAGCTGCATTTTAGGGCCCCATCTCACAGGGGGGATCCAGAGTAACCCCCCCTCCTAAAAATAGGCCCAGGCTGGACCTCAGGGATGTTCTTAAAAGTAAGGACCGGCTTTGCAGTTGCCTAGTTCCTCCTGTCCTTCCTCAACTGGAGAAGGCAGAGGAGTTCTTTGGTTGCAAGGCAAACACCAGATGTGGATTCATGGGGGCTGATGGGGAACAATAGGGCAGAAGAAAGGATGGAATAATCCCTTTGCGGCTTATTTAATTGAATAGCTTTGAGAGCAGATTTGCTCTTACATCAAATGCACAAGCCTGACCCAAATTTGGAAGCCTCGGGATGCTTCTTAAAGAGACAGTTGCTTCACTCCACCCCCCATTCTTCCTTTTTCAAAATAAAGGTGGTGTGAAGTTCCCTCTCTCTGGGCCACCTTGCTTTTAGAGCATCCTTCGCTTCCAGCCTGATTCCAGCATCACAATCATCACAGTTGTTTACTGTTCTTTTAGGCAAGCAGGGAGCTCAAGAGAGCTGGTGAAAAGGAGGAAAGCCTTGGGTACAGGAGGGGGGAGGGATTTAACATGCTTTACTCCTCCTCCTCCTCCTCCAGCCATGCAGATTTGAGAGGAGAATGTCAGAAGCACAGATAATTTTTTATTATTATAATAGTCGCTGTTTCCATGGGCCATGTTTTGGGATGTTGGATGTTTTACCTGTTCAGATTTGATGGTTATCAGATGGGTGTAAATTGCCACAGCCTGCTTTCTTGGGAATATTGCAGCAGAAGTAAACTTCTCCCCGCTCCCCCAAACATATCTTACAATGGGTTCACCTTTTTCAGCGCAATGGACCAAATATCTTTGAAAGCTGTGATTTGCAAACTCTTCCTGCTGTCTCTTTGGCCTTTGCCATGCTTTCTGATACTATTTAACACAAAGGTGCCTGATGTCCCCACATACTGTAGATCATATGGAGCATTGAGCATAACTGCAAATAGACCCTTGCTCTTTGAAAAAATAAGTGATAGATGAGATCTTTCTCTTCCAAGTAGTGCAAGAGACAGTAATAACTGGCAGTCTTTTTATCTCCACCTGACTCCCAAAGGGGGATTCTTGGTACCAGACTCAGGGGGAGACTATTGCACCCAGCCAGCTGGTTGTCTGATCTTGCACTGAAGAATAAGTCAACAAAAGTCAAATTGGGCCATAACACTTCATGAAATAGGCTACAGTTCTTTGCTAGAGAGGTGGCTTCAATACAGGATGGCACAACGGCTACTAAAATTCTGCCCATTTTCATGGAGAGCATCTAACAGTCAAGAGTGATGAGGCTTAGTAGATGCCTTCTACATGGGCTTCATGCTTTCTTCACTCATTATCCTAAACCATACTATGCTCTTTTGGCTTCACACAACATGTGAACCCAGCCTAGGTGATTTATAGACTCCTGTTTAAGTTAGGGATAAAGAGATTTTTCCAGATGGAAGGCAGAACTTGGTCTTTAAGAGCTATGCCAACATCCACAGTCCACAAAGCAGGAACAGGAGAAAAACGTGGGTTTCATTTATCAGAATACAATATCTAATTCTGTGTTTCATGTTGGGGAAATTCAGCCAGAAGATTACATTGCAAACTCTGTGCTTACCTGAACATTTAACTAAGCATTATCTGGGCTCACCCATTGTGCTGTCATGGTTTGCTTAACTATGGTTTATTGAATAAGCCACAAACTGCTAATTCATACAGCTAAAGTTCTGAATCACCATGGCTGGGTTCACACAGTACACTAAACCCAAACTAAACAAATCCCATTATGGCTTAAAGTGGACTCATACAATGCACTGATTTATGGTTTGCTTCAAACACAGTTTACTGAATAAACCAACATTTGCAGTATTCACATTTCAGGTTAAACCACCACTGTGAGTTGGAAAACAAACCTAGTCACAAATCATGAGTTATAAACCACACTCTGTGCAAGTCAATTTACTTTATAGTCTTTCAGACAATGTAAGAGTAAATAACATTTCTGAAATTTTGGGTCAACTCACCCACTGTTTTCAGCTTATGCGGAATGAGTTGTATGCCTTTAGAATTAAAATATGAAAGTCTGTGATTAACGACTTTTAAAAAAAAAAACACATTAAATCTTCTTAAAGGAAGCTCTCAATAAAGTATTTGGTTTAAACCAGCCTTTCTCAACTTTTTGACCCTAATAGAACCCTTGAAATATTTTTCAGGCCTCGGGCAACCCCTGCACATTCAGGCTCAAATGTAGGCCAGAATTTACAAAAATGATTATATTCATTTCATGGGTGGGCCTGGATATATGCATGAACAGTGTTCCTAAACTAAAAATAAAGAATGAAACTGACCTCTTTAATGTGAGGTTGCGCGAATTTGAAATAATTTTTAAAATAAATTGTGATCAACCAGGGAACCCCTAATGACCTCTCGTGAAACTCTTGGGTGCTGCAGAACCCTGGCTGAGAAACCCTAGTTTAAACAGAGCAAATGTGCCCAATCTTATTGCACACTTCTTTTCCTACTTCCCCACCCCCATTCATGCCTTTTTTATATGGAGGAGAAGCAGCCCTGGGTTTGTGCATTAAACATCATCAGCTGACCTATATATAGGCAGTGAGGCATCCGCCCTCATGAAACTGAATCTTCCAAACCCATCCCCCACAAAAGGAATTTGCTGGCACGCTGCACGGCTAAAGCCAGATATTTATTGGCACCAAAAAAATTGCAGATTAAGCCAAAGGAAAAGCACGTATATCTCTTTCTCTTGCAGTGTGTGCCGCTCTCTTTGCAAACTGGAATGGCCCTCTGCGTTGTTCACTCAGATGCCCAAACAGGCGAGGAAGGGAGAAAAACAATGGAAGAAGGAAGCGAATTCGTGTTTCAAATTCTACTCTCCTGAATTTGTTTCCAACCACTTAAAATGATATTAACTTTAACGGAGTTTTTTTCAGCGTTCCTCGTTTTGCCCTTAGGGTTCTCTTCCGACATAAAAGGAATAGGCTCAGCAGATGGGTGCTTAATATTATGATATCAAAATTATTAACAAGAATTATACAATATATATGCTTAATGACACGGTAATAATTCAAAACCTAAATCTTGAAACTTTCAAAATTGCGCCGGTCAGAATAAGAAATCTATGCATTAGTTTCATGCAACCCACAATATTGCAGTGCTTTAAATTTGTTAACATATTTATCATTTCAGAAATGTGATACCTACTTTCCATTATGGCCATAATGCCCAAATAATGCATAAAAATATTTTTTTAAAAAGATTTAAAATTTCACAGATTTTTTAAATTAAAAAAATAATATTAAAAGGGGAGATTAAAACAATAACATTAGACCATATACAGTGGTGCAGTGCTTTGGACTCTGTTCCCAAAAGTTGCTTTGGAGCAACGTGGGGACATGAATGTAGCATCTTTCTGTAGTATTTTAAACTAGCCACATCCTTTCCCTGGATCCTACAGCAACTGGGAATTGTTTGCACTGCAGGAAAATTTCCTCCCAAATTTGAGAAGTGTGGCGCCTAAAAATACTCTGTATTTTGTGGTCTGCAATTGTTCTTTGCTCTGAAGATTTTGGCTTCTCCTATTTTATTTACATTTTCGCTGGAGTGCGCCGTTGGTAAAGCAGCATTTCATATCACCACATGGAAAATGCAGCTTAGCTCCCAGAGTCAACATTGAGTCCTATCTGATTCCAATCTTTTCATTCAATTTTATTATGATCAAAGATCAATCTTAAAATAAAAAGAACTCAATTATACAGAGCAGGGAAGAAGAGAATAGTGATTTAAAAGAGAAACAATTGCTATACATACAAGAATAGATTTTTCAGAGTTTTGCAACAATTCTTCTCATATATGAATGGTGATGGAACAAAATTTTGCCACCTCCGTTGATACATATGGGAACTATATATGGTGCAGAATGTGGTGGTGTGGGCAGTTGTGTGTGTTTCTGGCAGAACATGTTACATCTCTGCTCCGCGAGCTGCATTGGTTACCAGTCTGTTTCCAGGTCCAATTCAAGGTGCTGGTGATGAATTCTAAACCCTTCTCAGCATGGGACTAGGTTATTTGAGGGACCACCTCTCCCGGTTTCATCTGCCCATCCCGCTAGATCCAGCAAAGTAGGTATGTTACCGGTCCCATCTCTAGGGAGCTACATTTGGCGGGCCCTAGGCGGTGGGTCTTTTCTGCTATGGTGCCCACACTGTGGAACCTTCTCTCCCCAGAGATGAGGTCGGCCTCATCATTTCTGACCTTTCGAAGGTCCCTCAAGACCTGGTTATGCCAGCAGGCCTGGAGACCCCAAGGGACAGGTAACCTAGTGAGGTGGCTCCATGATTAACATCCCTTCACCTATTATTTCCTTTTTCTGTTTTAGTTCTGCTTTCATGGTTTTTAATGTTTTCTTTAATAGTTATTAAATAATGGTTTTAGGTAATGATTGTTCAGATATTTATTGTTTTCTTGGACTGTTGTACGCCTCACAGGGTCACTTTTTGTGAGATGGATGGCCTTATAAAATTGATTATTAAATAAATAAAATAAAATAAGCACCCAGCAATAAATTCACAAATTCTACCTCCAACCTCCCTGGACATGTAGTGACCAGTGATTGCGTTAACCCATTTTGAAGCCCTGGATGCAACAGATATTGAACTTGTATTGAAATTGCACATTTGTGTTTTTTTAATCCACATAGGCACCTTCTGCTTGCTCCAGGGATTTTATGCTATTTTCTTTCCAATAACATATTGGGCAATGTAGTTAGTCTGGCTAGGAAGATGTTTCTCCAATGCCTATACAAATTATGTTTGTCAGGAAGTTTGCAGGGATAAAGGATCTCTTATTAATCCCCCTTCTAAAACCCAAAGGCAATCAGTGGTTGGGATGAAACCCCACAGTGCTGGGTATCTTCTCAGATTTCCTTTTTCCAGGATTGAGAATTGAGCAGCAAGGACTAGCTTAAGCCAGAAATTCAAATGATCTCCCAACCTTGTCTTAAATGAGGTCACTCGAGGTTCCAACCACTGCAACACATCTGCACCACAGACAGTAATGGACAGGAAAGGTGCCGTAAGGAATTTTGACCGAGCCAGCTCAGGTCTTCCATTATTCCTACAAATACAGGTCTGTGAACTGTGCAGCATCTGCTAATGGGCTTTAGATCTGACAGTCTGAATAGCAGTTGGTAAATAGTTACCACCTCTAGATTCACTTAGCTTGGCTGTGTCCATGAATATTATCTGTCATGGCTTTTATCTATTCCCTCCGCATATGAGATGCTTGGAAAATAAAGTCCTACTATCTAAAAGTTCAGACTTGTGCTGCCGGTCCTGTCTATAACCAAATCCCAGTGATGGCTTTTGGGGGGAAAAGAACAGCCATAATGTTTTGTCTGATTATAATTTATATTTAAAATGTGTCCTCCTTGCTATATAATGGAAGAACCCCAATGTTCCACCTTGTACCACATCTGAACAGTACCTAAAACTGCAGCAGCCTCCATGGGTAGTAACACAGCGAGTGGCCTTCCTGCCAGTTTTGGAGGAGGACTGAATCCAATCAAATTCTCATTCAGCAGCTTTGTGTGGGAGCCCTGTTTTGGAGTTTTCTTGTGAAAACGTCATGACCTTATTCTGTTCTCCCAGGTTATCAGGAGAACCAAATGTTCTTCCTCTGTTGCTAAATGTTGTCATTTGGGAATGCCTGATGTCTGCCTGTTTCTTCAATGGTCTCAGTGTTGACTCTGTTGACTGCTTATGACTATCATAAGCAGGAAGCAGAAGGGCGTTGTAAGCAGGAGACCACCAAACTTTGCCCCTTTGTCCTCACCCATGACTATGGCCAGATTTCACAACAGCTTGCAGTCTTCAGGTGCAACAGTAGTTTCCAGATGCAGATCTGTAGTTTCCAAACCCCAACTTTCATGGTGATCTTGATAGTTTTTAGTGTTGAAACCGTAGTCCACATAAAGTTGGAAACTTCTCCCTTGTACTAAGGATTGGCAATCTTCAGCTCTAAAGCTGTAGCCTATTCCTAATTTCAAGTAATCCTCAACCTAATTTCAAAGCTTTTCTGCAAGAGATCAGCTAGATCTCTGAGAAGAATATCTGCCTCTTCTTTGCCATTTAAAAGAGGAATAAAATAAGGAATCAGAGAAAAGAGAGAATAAATGTTTCCACCTCTCTTTTGACTCTCACCCCACCTATCTCTTTCTTCAGCTTCTGTCACTATGTGGCCCTCAAGAAAAAAAAAAACTTGCCACCCTCTGACAATTGCTTTCCCTTTCAAGGACCATTTCCCATCTACAAGCTCCAAATCTAAAGTAGCTTGTCATCAGGAACAAAATCCAAGACTGATTTACAGCAGCTCCAGCTGTTGGCTCAGTTCTTATGTCTACTGAGGTGGCACTCAGATGGACTAGCCATATCAGCCAGAACATTATTCACCCATATCCTGAAGTGTAATCTATGCCATCACCTGCCAGCCTTGCTTTTAGCTATCTGTGTAGGATAACAGGCTTGTCTCAGATGAGAAATAAATTTTAAAAACTCTGACATTAAAAATGAGAACATTATGAAATCAGCAGGAGAACATTTCCTATACTCAGGTGATGTTCTTGTTGACCTCAAGGTCCCCATTCCTTTACATCATCAGCATCTGCATCAACAACAAAAGTTTTTTTAAGGGAAGTGCTGGTGTTAAATTTCTGGACTTGAATATCTCAGTACACGTGATTTATTTATTTATTTTTATTTATCAGGTTTGTAACCGCCCATCTCCTCTCACCACTGGAGATATAGTCATGTGATTATATTCAGTGTAATTCTGAGCTTCTCTCCTGCTTTATGTAGCAAATTAACTTAGCAAAGTTTAAAAAGGAATCTCATCACCTTTTGTGGCTACATTTCTTCATAGAATTATCATAGACTATTTCTATCCATTTTATAGTTTTTGAATTCCATTCTTATAGATAAATATGAATGCTAATGCATGTGCTAACCTCCAGTAGGTCTATGTAGGTAGGCTTTGATGTGGTTGAAATTGTTGATTCAATTCATATCCTCAATTTGATCTGATTTGACAATTCAGTTAATTTGGAGAATCAAGTTGATTTCATCTTGTGCTTTGAAATGAAATGGTGAACAGGGCTGATTTCATTTACCACATTGATTCATGGAAAAACCACTTTGCACAGGCACAAAAGCCTTCTGAATTGTCAAAACGATTTGAACTCATCCACCCTGGTCTGACAGTTGAATCCAAGTGTCCAGTTCAATTGCAATGGTTGATTCGATTCAAATATTTGATCAAATTGGCTTCCAACTGAATCGCCAAATCCAGCTTTGGCATAGCCAAGGATCCTGATCTTCAGCTGGAGAAACTCCAAAAGCAACTCACAGATCAATAAAAAGCCTATCCTCAAGCTTACACTTGAAAAGCCCAACACAAAAGGAAAAAAGTTATGGGGGAGAAAGAAAGCAATTTTTAATATGGTAACAGCAGTATGTTGGTAACAGATGCAAAGCAGTTATACTGCTGTTATAGCACTCTAGGACAGGGTTTCTCAACCGTAGCAACTTTAAGATGTGTGGACTTCAACTCCCAGAATCCTCCTGGCTTTAAGGCGGCCACACATCTTAAAGTTGCGAAGGTTGAGAAACCCTGCTCTAGAAAATTGGATGTTGGCATTTTTTTAAAGGAGCCTCAAGGCTCGCTTCTTGTTTTTAATGCAACAAATGTGCACTGCCTCTGAAATTTAGAACTAGATTAAAGCAGGTTTTGCATGGACAAGAATAAGGCACCACTGGAAATAAGCAAGAATACAAATCCTTCTCTCTTTCTTTGAGTAAAGATATGTGTATATGTGAAGACATGTTCAGTATTTTCTTCCTGTATCAAAGTCCTTGGGATATACTGAGAGCTCACTGGAGTGACCCATAGCTCAGTGGTCTTTGTAGGGCTCCACCCCGTTCCCGGAGAGGGTAGGCATCGTGGCGCAGAATGTTGCATATCCCCCCACAGTTCTTCAAGAACAGGCACTAAGCACCAGATCCATAGCAGCAGGGGTCTACCACGCTAGACAGGACCTTGGGTGCAGAGAGGCTCAGAGACAGTCCAGCACGTAGTGGGAGGGTGCAAGATGCAGGCAGGAACAGCATACACTGAACGGCACAACCAAGTAGCTGGCACTGTGTACAGGAACATCTGCACAGTGCATGGGCTAGACCCTCCCAAGTCCAGAAGGGAGATTCCACAGAAGGTTGTGGAGAATGACAGGGCTAAGGTCCTGTGGGGCTTCCAGATCCAGACAGACAGGCAGGTACTGGTCGATCCACCAGACATCGTGGCAGTAGACAAGGACCAGAAGACAGCACGTAGCGGTGCCAAGTGACAGCAACATCAGGAAGAAGGAGCATGAGAAGCTGGAGAAGTACCAGAGCCTGAAGGAGGAACTGGAGAGGATGTGGCAAGTGAAGGCCAAAGTGGTCCCAGTGGTGGTAGGGGCACTCGGGGCTGTGACCCCCAAGCTGGGAGAGTGGCTCCAACAGATCCCAGGAGCAACATCAGAGCTCTCTGTCCAGAAGAGTGCAGTGCTAGGAACAGCTAAGATACTGCGCAGAACCCTCAAACTCCCAGGCCCCTGGCAGAGGACCCAAGGCTGAGGAAGACACACCACCCATAAGGGTGAGAAGAGAATGTTTTATATATACAGTACATATATATGTGTGTGTATATATATATATATATATAGAGAGAGAGAGAGAGAGAGAGAGTGTTTGTGTGTGTAAAACAAGCACAGCATGTAGAAGCTAAACATTTTAATTGAGGCTCTCAATTAAACATATTTCTGCCAGTGTATTATTAATAGATGTATAGATAGATGATCTTTATGATGGTCCCTGACCAGCAAATTAAACAGTCAGCTTCTTACAGGAATAAGCAGTGACAGCAAATATGATTAAAGGTTAACCTTCAAAAAGAAAAAAGCAAATGTCTGTATTATGGGTAAATAGTGATATGTTACAGGACATTACAATGGGCCTTTAAGATCTGTAATCAGATATAGGGGGGAAGACAGAGAGAGGGGGCCCTTCTGAGGCTTTTGTTAGAGAATACAACTTGGACTGCAATCCACGAGGTGATAATGAGGCTTTCAATTTTCACTCTTGCTTCGGCAGAGAAATGCAGAGGACAAAAAAAATAAGCCAATGCTTTCCTTTTTATCATTTTGATGAGGTTACCGCTTTACCCCTAAAGGCTCAGACCCTCTGTACTGTGCAAGTTGGATTGCCCTGTGAATTAAAGACTAAACATTGCACTGCATCTGGCTAAAAATATTTGTGCAATCTCAGCTTCACCAGATGTGTATGCTTTGTTGGAAGTCAGCGGCCTCTCTGTTCAGCGTACTGGCTTAGAGAACGGTCACTCTCTATAAACTCAGTTTGTGAGATTTTTAGTAGTACAGGTAGTCCTCGCTTAACAACCACAATTGAGACTGGAATTCTGGTTGCTAAGCAAAGCGGTCATTAAGTGAATCCAACCTGATTTTACAACCTTTTTTGCAGCAATTGTTAAGCAAATCACTGCTGTCAGTAAGCAAGCCACATGGTCATTAAGCGAATCACACAGTTCCCCATTGATTTTGCTTGCCAGAAGCCAGCCAGGGAGATCAAAAATGGCAATCGTGTGACCATAGGATGCTGCGACAGTCATAAATGCGAACCGGTTGCCAAGTGCCCAAATTGTGATCACATGACCGCAGGGATGCTATGATGGTCATCAGTGTGAGTACTGGTTGTAAGTTGGTTTTTTCAGCGCTGTCATAAGTCTGACCTATCACTAAACAAATGGTCATTAAGTGAGGACTATCTGTAGTTTGTTTTGATGCCTGTGTTTTGCAGTGGAGGCATTAAGTGGGGTTTTTAGCAACTGTGAAAAGAGAGAGAGAGGGAAGAAGAGAAAGAACAGTGTAATGGGTAGACGGCTGGGCAGATCGGACTGTGAATCACTCATTCCTTCTCAATCCACCCTACTTCACAGGTCTGTGATTGTGATGATAACATTAGAGGAGAAATCACTGTGCATGCCATCTGGAGCGCCTAGAGGAAAAACTGGATATTAATTTAAACTTGAAATAGATGGAGGATTTTGAAGGCATGGCTATAGGAGGTGATGGAATGAATGCCAGCTCCACCTCTGCTCCTGATCTAGAACCCTATCCCAACCCGCATCCTTCTTCCTTGAGCAGGCAAAGAAAAAACTATCCAAGCAGCAGGCCCGACGCCCAGGCATAAAGCTTGTGGCCCAAGCAGGCCCGCAATGGGAGGCTGTGGGAGAAGGCACTTTCATTTCCATTCATTAGGCAGAAGCAAGCACGGAGCATGTTGCAGCTGTGCCTCAGCTGACCTCTGTGAGTTATGGATGACCCCAGAGGAGGTGAAATCCAGGAGCATATTTATTACCTAGCTTTCCACTACAAGTCCCCATAACCATCCCTCTGCATAATGAAGGCGAGTCTTTTAATGAAGTTGCCACAGAAATCACTTCGCCCATCTGTCCCCAACCGTGTGCCCTTTGGATGGGTTAGACTGCCTCTTCGTACCATCAGGTATGAGAATTTCTTTGGGAAGACGGGAACTGTAATCCAAAACATTTGGAGGAGCTGATTCTGCCTGCTAAAACCTTAAGGCTTTCCCAGTCCAAAGTGACCTAACATTGTCTCTGCTTGAATTTTATTTATTTTTATTTTTATTTTTAAATTCTAATTCTAATTTTAATTCTAGTTCCAATTTTAATTAATTAAATTTTAATTCTGATTCTGATTTTAATTCTAGCGGAAACAGATGAACATTAATTACTAAATTTGAGCAGAAAAAGTTGGCACCAATTTGTTGTTGCTGTAACTCTGCTGCAGACAAAATTATTGTATTTCGTTCTACGGTTTTTTTTTTTTTTCAGAATTATTGTGTCTTTCAAAATGGGCTCTCTGAAGACAGGGTAGAACGAAATATCCTAAAAAATGATCAGCTATATGATAGTCACATAAAGGAAGTTAGAGGAGAAGGAGAAGGAGAAGGAAAGGGAAAGATACGTTCTGTATGTGCATACTGTAATCCAGAAGTAATAGCTGGAGTCTAATAGTAATGGATATCCAATTATATTTTTTAGACTATTCTTATAGATACTGCACCAATACCTTTGCGAGGGCAAACCAAGCCTATGAAATAGATTTGCTCTAACATGTTTAGAACTTGAACATTCAAGGTTAGACACCAACCAAACTAAATTTTAGCTTTTCCCCACCCCCCAAAATTGTTAAGAGTCACCTGATATTTATATTTATACTGTAATTAGGAACCTATTTCCAAATCTGACCTGAATCGCTAACGATGTCCATCACGCAGCTTAGATACTTCAAACACATTTTACTTCTTCGTCTTTAATTCAACTATTCACAAGTTACTCAAAAGTAACCTTTACTATATTCAGTGGACTTTCTTCCAGGTAAATAGTCGCAGGATTCCCCAGTCAGGCCCCACTCCAGAATGTGTTCAGCTATGGCTCCTGGCCCAAGTAATAGCTAAAGAGGCTGCAGACGCAGTCCAACAGAAGTGGAAGCCCCAAGATTTGGGGAAGGCAGCAATAAATGTAGGCGTTTCAATATGACAGAAAGGACTGTCGCCATCATGCAAAGATTTGGTGTTCTTTTGATAAGAAACGAATTTAAGACAGAGTAATTGGTTGAATTAATAAAATATTGAACATTTAGCATAGCAGTCACTTCGATAATAATAGTGGGGTTCTTTTTTCCCCGAAACTCTTGCCGTGTGTAAGATTGAACTAGCAATCTCCAAGGCAAAGAACACATTAGAGAGAAAAGCCTGAACAGAAATTAAAGTCAGCATCGTTGCCTGCTTACCCATCACCCTTTTTGTTTTTCTACTCCATATTTCCAAACATGTAAGGAGATCATTTTTTTCATCCCCTGTTGCCTTCCTCCGTTATCTGCGATGGGGCAGATTAAAATAAGGTAGAACCCAGTGTATGATTTGTTCTGATTTGATCCTAAGAGTTTTAGCCACTTTATAATTTTCTCAGGGAAAAAAAAAGAAGAACGGAGCACTCTCAGTTCTCGTGTCCCCCGCCCTATACCCAAGCTTATTTTATTTTCCAAAAAGAAATGGTGCGGTGGATTTGGGTAATTGAATATGCAAGTCTTTATCACTGGTAATTCTGAATGTGATGTCAATTTATGCAAATCCCCTATTCCACCCTTTACTGCACGAAATCCAGTCTTTCCAAAAAGGAAACCAATTTTGAACGTTGCAGAAACAAGGATGCTTTTTAGCACCTCCAGGACAACCTTTTGCTTAGAGTAGAGAACGGAATCTTAGGAGAAAAAGAGCGAGGGAGGGCATAACTCGACTATTGACATGAACACTGGTGAACAATTCAGTGGCTGGGAGAAGAGGGCAGATGCTTACATGACCATTTGCCCGTGCCGGTCTGCATCCTTCAACACAACAGCCCTGTTACTATGTTCTGGTAACACCCAGCTTAACCCCCTGCAATATGGTATGCATAAAGCTGGCCTTGAAGAGAGCACAGTTGGCCAAGAGCAGATCAAAATTAGTGGGCCAGGTAGGTAAAGGTAAAGGTTTCCCTCGACGTAAAGTCCAGTCGTGTCCGACTCTAGGGGGCGGTGCTCATCTCCGTTTCAAAGCCGAAGAGCCGGCGTCTGTCCGAAGACACTTCCGGGTCATGTGGCCGGCATGACGACTCGGAACGCCGTTACCTTCCCGCCGAAGCGGTACCTATTGATCTACTCACATTGGCATGTTTTCGAACTGCTAGGTGAGCAGGAGCTGGGACTAGCAACGGGAGCTCGCCCCGCCGCGCGGTTTCGAACCGCCGACCTTCCGATCGGCAGCTCAGCGGTTTAACCCGCAGCGCCACCGCGTCCCTTCCAGTGGACCAGGTAGCCCATTTCAAAATATTCTTTTCAGGCGCGATTCAAAAGGACCGTTAAAACAAAAGTTTAATTTAGATTGTTTTAGCTTTTTCTGTAACGTTTATCATCTGCCCTTTCTCAGAAGCCATGCAAGGCTATTTTATCCCAGTTCTTTCTTCTCCAGCTGAGTCGCAGGGCTGTTGTCGTCCAACAGAGAGAAGTATGCCGTGAACAGGGTGATGTCACAGTGCAAGGTAGCTATTCAGATTGGCTGCGCCAGGGGGTGTCCGCAGGGTACAGTAAAAAAAGTAAAGGTGGGGGCTATGATGGTCTGATCAAAGCTCCACCTCTTTTTTATGTGACCCTGCAGAATTAACATCTCTGAAGGTAAGTTGGGACAAGCCAAATTGACTTAAAACAAAGAAGCACCCACTTTCACTGGAGGTCCTGAAAAAAATATTGCAAGGCCATCATGTAGAGAGAAAAAGAGAGGTCTGGAGCATTGTATAGAACATTCAGAGGACAGCAAAGATTTAGCTTTCTGTGACCCTTTGCTACTAACTAATGGATGTCAGGATTTTTGCAGCCCAGATTTAGGAGTCCTAACAGCCCTCTCCGCTCATGGCATTGCAAAATGGACAGTCCGTTGTAGCAGACTGAGCCCCGACCCGGCCTATTGTTCCCCTGCCGAGTCTGATCCCCCATTCTTTCTGTTTTCAACTGGGCTAGAGAAGGTGGTTCCTAAGGCCACGACAGCATGATTGATGGCTTTGCACTCCAAAGGAATGAATTACAAATATTGATTAGATTCTCATCTGCTTGAGCCAAGCTGGGGTGCATTGAGGCCAGTCCAAGGTGATGGGGGAGGATAGGAAAGAAGAAAGGAGGCCACGGGCAGGAGAGGAAGGAAGGCAGTTAATTCAAAAAATTAATTGCTGTCAAGTGGATTTGGATCCCAATCAATCAAGGTCAGGACAGTTGTGATTCCCCGTCAATAGAAGCGTGGAGTGGTGCACTGCAGTGGCCCAGCTTCTGTGCTAATTGGCCGGGGGGTGAGAGGCCCTGCCTCTTGCCTACACGTCCAAAAGCAGGGTGCTGGTGATGCAGAGAGAAGAATAAGAAAGGTCTGTGAAGCTTTGTTCTGGGGGAGCCTTGAACTCTTGCAAGCCACTATCCTTCCCAGGGAATCTAGCACTCTTTCTATATACTCATTTACACACAGGCTATGTTTATATGATATGCTTAGCTGAGCAGAGGGTGCTAGTATGTTGTGCAAACACAACCATAGAATAGACTGGGAAGGATCTAGGATTTACCAGAAGATCTCCAGAGGAGGTAATTTGCAGTAGAATTCAGCAGGTTAACCTCAGTAAGCAACAAGCACATAGAAAGAAGAAATGAACCAGAATTCCCTACCATTCTAATGGATATGGACGATCTTTTATAAATGTTGGAGTAAGGTAGGTCTTTCACTGATAGACATCTGCACAGATTTAGAATCAAACCTAGAGGTTTAGTATATATTGCGTTAATTTGTGATATAGCTATATAGATTTGAATATCTGTCAAATGCATGCATATATTCAGTATGCCACATTTGATACATTATAGGGTAATGATCAAAGGGCCAGATTAGGATGGGGGTTCCAATGCCTGCACAAATACGAAGGTCACTTGGAAATGTTGGGATAGCAGTTATTTCTCAGCCCTACTACTTCACAGAGTTGATGTAAGGAACCAACGTAGCCGGGAGTGGAAGAGTTGTGTATATTGTCATGAATTCCTTGGAAGAAAGGAGAGAGATCAGCAAATATTTTTGTAGGTGGAATGGTGGAACTCTTCGAAGGGAACCCTTGATGTGAGAAGAGCAGGGTGGTTACAAAATGGCTAGAATGAATACATATTGAAAAGTGTACATTTTTTTCATGAAGAAAACTGAGGGAGCAGTGGTAGGGAAGCCATGCCTCTCCAGGTATTGCAGAAGGATGATTTCCAACATTTCTGGCCTCTGGCTATGTTCATTAGCTCTGCAAGGGTTTCTGTCCTCTCAGTTCCCCACCATGATCCATCCATCACATGCTCTCTCTCTCTCTCTTTCTCTCTCTCTCTCTCTCTCCAACGCTCATTCGTTCTTCTTCAGTTCTCTTCCTTCCTGCTGCCAGTTATCCAAGAGCAATGCTCCTGCTGCGATTTGTTTTATTTTCTTGGAAGATATGGAAGCACATGTATGCAATAAGATTAACCTTCTTACTGGACTACCCATTTTCAGGATTTGTACAATATACAGAAGCATGAAGTAACCAGATTGTCTGGGTTTTGGAATTTGGAGCCTTCATGGCTGCAACATCCTGGTCTGTTATGTCATCCAGCGGCACTGGAAATGTAGCTACACCGGGTGGAAGGCAGGGGTCTCCCAATCTGCTCCTGTAAAAGCCAAGAGGAAAGAAGAAGACTGTTCTCCCTGGTTGTGCCTTTGGGAGAAAGCAGACAGAACTCATCTCTGGTCAGAAGGTGGTTGAACCAGGGCTTGTTTCTTGGACCTCCCAGCCAACTTCCATCTTTTCTCTGCAAAGTGCTGGTGTTGTTACTTAAAATCTGCATTACAAAAATCTCCTCCATTTTCTACTGAGCAAAGATGCTCTACCAGGAGGGAAGGCAGAGTTTCCAGAGAAGGAATCTGCCTGTGCAATTAGCGCTATAGCCAAAAGAAGTCCCCCAAAGCTGAGGTGCTCCTTAAGGTACTCAGGGATTTCTACCCTTGAGCTGGTGTCAACCAAACTTATTTCCTTGCTCAATTTAGGATGATAAAATTTCGTAGAAGAAATTCCTGCCTGCGCTTGTAGAAAGAACCTCAGCTTGCAAGTTGTTTGCTGCCTGAAGGGCAATAGCACCTTTGTCTTCCTTGCTGCACTGCAGTCAGCTATGCGCAGGGTGCCCTCTGCAATGCCACTGCATTTAGTTGGCTGCTGCAAAGGCAAGCAAATAGCCCTGTTTTCTTCTGCTAGGGTGGGATGATGCCATTAAATGCAGCCTGGGGTGGGAAAAGAACGTTCTTCCTTCTCATGGACACTAGAGGTGACTTCTTAGGCTGAAGCAAGATCATCTCTAGATAATTTTAAAAGTAGACGTTGTGTTCTCATGCTCCCCCTGCTTTCGTATTATTTTGTTCTCTGCGTTTAGGGCCCTGATCTCCTTCTGCTGAGTAGGAACCCAGGCATCTGACTTGGGATCTGGGGAATTGCTCTCTGTGAAAACCAAAAATCCAGGCTGGAAAAGATTAGGAAAAAGGAGCTGACACTATTTTATGGTTTTTTATATCCACCTAGAGAGTAAGGCAGTACTTGGAGCACGGGGTGAGACCCATCACCCTGGCTCTAAAGGTTGATAAAAGATCAAAATGAGAAAGCAAAAGAATGAAGTGTTTAGAATACCTTCTGGAGGAGGCAAAGTGCTTGGGAATTTTAGGGGGAAAAGACAGCTGTAGCAAAGGATGAACTGAAAGAGGTTTTTAGAAGCAAGCCTGATTGATTGCAGGGAACAGAGAGTTCCCCCCACCCCAGGAAAAAGCTCAACGAAAAACTTAGCATAGGAAAGATAGGGGGGACAAGACAATTATGACAAGAGGATGACGTAATAGATACGTTTATTAAAATATTCAGTATTTGGAGCAATGGAGATACATATTTACTTTCTTCTCCTTCACTAGTAAATCTAGAGGTCAAGAGATGCCCAGTGAAACTCGTGGCAGGGAGAAAGTAGAAAATTCAAAAGGAAGAGTTTTGTGCACAATTCAAATTCAGTTTATGGAACTCCCTGGTGCAGGAATTTGTGAGAGCAAGCGGCTCAAAAAAAATAATGTTCGGTTGATAGAAGTGAGAAAAAAGCAACTATTGTCATCAAGAGGCTGGGACAGCGCCCCTAAGAAGAAAGATGATAAAGACCTAAGTGGGGGTGGAGTGAAAAAAAAAAGGAAAAAGACAAATTCAGGATTAAGGTATATAAACTTTGCATGGTGTAGTGAAAGTGGACAAAGAGATTAATTTTTTCTCTCGTAGTATAGCCGCAATGAATGACAGGATGGGGAGGACAAGGAGAGAGAGAGAGAAAGAGAGATTTCTTTTGGGATATTATTCATACATTTTGCAAATAGGGGAAGTCATAATTGGGGAGAAGGTGGAGAATGGGTGTCAACCACTGGAGTTATATTAAAAAGATCCAAATATCCCTGATGATAGACATTTTAAATCTCTTTAACATACACATCCTCTTGGCCCATCAAGATCAATCCAACAAGACTGTACTGGAGCATAGCATATCATTACAGCTGGACTGCTGAGAGCAGATCCAGACCCCACAAGCTGGAAGGATCCAAATTTAGCCCCACATCTCAATTTAGCCTCTCAGTTTAGCAGAGAGGGTACTACCTGGTTAGAGTGATGGAAAGGAAGGACAGAGAGAGAAAATGCCAGGAGGAAGGAACAGTGGTGACAGGAAGTCTTTGGAAGAAGACCCAAGGATGCTACGTAGAAGGCATCTCTTGCACAGAGCCCTCTGGGTTCACACTATATATTAGATTAGGCTACAATAGGAGTAGACAGGTTATGGTTCATAGAGCTGTGGGCACCCAGTCCTTGTTGTAGAGTGTTGTGTGAACCTGGCTATCATCATCTTAAACTACAATATGGTCTTTTTGTTTCTGCAGGATATGTTGTATGAACACTGCAATTATATTGTGTAAACCTCATTTTAGGATTTAGTTTATTATGGGGAGCCCACCCATTCACATATTATGGGGACCAGGCCATCCCCTCATGCCATAAGATGGTCTAATTCTTTGGGCACAGCATGTTAAATAAATACGGCAACTGTGTTTTGTCAACCTGGGTTTGAGGTTTTGTATGCTGTGTGAACCCAACTACTGTATTCTCTACAATGCAACTTGTGGACTTAATTGAATCCAATAGGGGCACCCTCATCAGGGTCATTTCCTAACCCAGTCCTCTTGCTCCCTTCCACCTCTTTCAATTATATAAGCAATGTCTTCTGGACAACAGTGCAGGTTCTGATGGGCATGCCTAATTCTCTCTGTCAGGGCTTTTCCACTTGTGCAAAGTACACCCTGTCTCCCCCCCTCCGCGAAGGTTATTTTATTTTTAGCCTTGAATTGTGCACAAAACTCTTTCCTCTATCACCTTTCCTTACTAAATGAGACTTGAAGTTATCTACCAACAATCCCCCTGCACACACACACACACACACACAAACAATCACTGGACAAGCATCAGTAACAGTGCCCCATCAGAGACATCTCCCTTTTGCCAGTCCAGAGCATGAAAAACCTCTCATTAAAACTGCACCTCATAAAATGAAGTCCTAAGAATGGTAGCTGTGTGGTCCCTTGGCCCCAGTTTCCTCACCTTCATTCTGTGTAGATGCTGAGGATGCTGAGACAGCATCTACAGTACATGGGTGGAAACAGGCAGGTATGGGGAATAGCAATGACCTCAAGATGATATCAAGGCAAAACAGGAATTAGGGCAGGCATTTAAGTACGTGCTTTCACTTGTTTTAAAAAAGAGAATTGCTAAGGAAACTGAAGAATCGGAGAGAGAAGAGGAGAGGAGAGGAGAGGAGAGGCCTGTAATGTATTGTAAATGTATGTAAAATGTAATAAAAAATGTAAAATGTAATATAATGACAACTAATTTTTTACATAATCCAACTAGCTGTCTATAGGGGTTTTTTTTGGGGGGGGGGCTATGGGTCTACAAAATATTCTCTTGGATTTTATTTATTTATTGGGTTTTATTATAATTGTTTTATGTGATTTTAATGTTTATGTTTTATGGGGAATTTTATTGTAAACCGCCCAGAGTCCCTCTTCTGGGGGAGATGGGTGGTGGCTAAATATGTGAAATAAATAAATAAAATAAATAAATTCAAGCTTCGCCATATTCAAGCAGAATCAAGCCTTCCACTAAGACTGGATGGGCTGCCTGCAGCTGTACAGCTCCATGTAGCCTTTGAACTAATTTTAAAATATATTATATAAAATATCATTTTAGCTCTCTGGTGGAAGCTAGTTGTCACTTACTTGCAGCCGGCTGCTCAGAAAGGAGGTTCTTGGAAAGAAGGAACAAATGCGTCAGCTTGGTTAGACTTTCTTATTTCAGCACTGCCAGTTGGACAGCACCATTCTGTTCCCCAACAACCAGGCTCAGAGAGCACCAAGGACAGCAGGTTCCCCAACTTCCTGTGGCCAGGAGACAGTCACTGCTCTGCTCCTCAGTGTCCCCTGCTTTAGCTAGTCTCTTCACCTTGCCTAAGGGCAGAACCAGCATATTGGCTACTCTTCCATGGGACCCTTCACTATTTTGCCTGCAAATCGCTAACACAGCTACCCCTCTGACAACTGTAACCTCATAGATGCCCATGAACGTTTGAAGCTCATGGGCAGCTTTCTAAGAGAATAGCCCTTTGGTTACAAGTGAGAAGACTATGTAACTTTTTTTATCCCTCCTGGGGAGACTTCCATCAAAGTGGTTTGGTTGGTGCAACATAGCGACTAGATTCAGAGCTACAATTAAGGATGTCTCTGCTTCTACTATGAACTCAATTCTCCATAACTCCCAGCATCCATAAGATGGGAAATGATCATTCAAACTTATTTTTTGTTGTTGTTTATTCGTTCAGTCGCTTCTGACTCTTCGTGACTTCATGGACCAGCCCATGCCAGAGCTTCCTGACGGTCAGCAACACCCTCAGCTCCCCCAGGGATGAGTCCGTCACCTCTAGAATATCATCTATCCATCTTGCCCTTGGTCGGTCCCTCTTCCTTTTGCCTTCCACTTTCCCTAGCATCAGCATCTTCTCATTATGTGGCCAAAGTATTTCAGTTTTGCCTTTAATAGCATTCCCTCAAGTGAGCAGTCTGGCTTTATTTCCTGGAGTATGGACTGGTTTGATCTTCTTGCAGTCCAAGGCACTCTCAAATTTTCCTCCAACACCACAGTTCCAAAGCATCTATCTTCCTTCGCTCAGCCTTCCTTATGGTCCAGCTCTTGCAGCCATATGTTACTACTGGGAATACCATTGCTTTAACTATGCAGACCTTTGTTGTCAGTGTGATGTCTCTGCTCAAGATTTTTATTAAGAGCACAACCAGATAAAGCATGGTGGAAAAGACTCTGAACATTTGAAAGTGCTATACAGATATGAAGCTTCATTCTTATTAGTGTTACTGAATGCCTTTAAGCACTCAGGCATTTTTTGTGAATATTTGATTTCTTTTCCTTTCTCTCAGCATTTCCTGCTGGCTGTTTTGCTACTATTTAATTAATTGCCTCCTAGTCCCCTGCCTTTGCTCTACCATGTGATTATTGTGTTTTATTCATTTTGATTACGGTTTTAATTTATAGTATTGGTTGTCAGCAGTTTGTTACCAGTGCTACAGACCTTCAGAAATCAAAGTGTAAGATGCTGTGGTTGACCAAGTAGGCAAACAAGGAAGAGAGAGAGAGAGCTGAAAAAATAAAGTCAATAGTATTATGATTAATGGGTGCTGAACATTTATTTTTTATCATAATTTTTGAAGCTCTGACTCATTTTTTTCAAAATGTGATAGTATAAACTCATATACATATGCAATATGTTTTAGATACAAGATGGGTCTCCTGGTTGTTGTTGTTTTGTTCTAAAGCTTGATTTCATAGCTAGCATTATGCTATAATCAAAGTAAGTATGGATTGGCCAGTGATTCCCTACTGAAGCTAAAGATAGATATCCTCCTTGGGTGAGGATAGAAATTGGCATTTTGTAAGGCACTTTGGTTCAGGACTGTGTCTTGTCTAATGAAGTTTAGCATATGAATCATCCGCCTTTTCATTGACTAATGGTTGATTAAATTCAAATTATCTGTGTAAATTAAAAAAACCAAAATAGCAATACCCACTCGAGATATTGATGGAATCATGACAAAGAAGCAACACCAAACTTCAAGAATAATTAGTGGAAGTGCTGGATTTGATCCTGATTCTGCTTCATGGAGGACACAATTTTCTTGGTGGAGCAAGACTATTTCAGAGGGTATTCTGGATTTTTCTGGATCCAACATTACTCCATTCCCCAAGAATGACCCAATTCAGAGCCCCCTACTTAGGTCAACCCACAGCTAGTGCAGACAACACTCTTTGAAAACTGTTTCTGCCAGGGGGAAAAGAACTTCCACCCTCCTTCTGGCCTCACTGATGTGAACTGGCAGAACTTTGGTTGAAATAGCAACTTCTCCTTGCAAGCAAACCCAGTTTGACCTCACTGTGGATCACTCAGCTCCTTGCAAGAACACCCACTGAAACATAGTGGACTTTTTCACTTGCAAACAAGAATGTGCTGTCTAAATTAATAATTTAGGGGCTAGGCTCACACAGTATTCTAGGCCAGACTAAAGAGAACTGAGTGGTTTGTGATCTGAAGGGTAATGCCAGCTCAGCCATTTTCTGAGCATGTTGTGTGAACCAGAACTTCAAGTTAAGCCATAGTGTTGGTTTATTGGTTGTGGGTGCCATGTTAGATGAACACAGCAATCATCTTTTGCTGATCTAGATTTAAGGGTTAGCATGAACCCAAATAATAAGAATTAATTGAACTGTAGAAAAGACTCCTGTTTAATACATCTGGTCCAGCCCTTTCCAACTTGGTGCTTTCCAGATGTATTGGAATACATCTATCATAATCCCTGGCCTATATATTGTAATCCAGGGCACCTGGGGGATACTAGCTTGATTGCTATAACCACAGGTACATACTTCCAGTATACTTCAGTTCCATTAAAATCAATGAGGCCAAGATTGGAAGCAGACAATTAACTCATCCACAAATGTGGTTTGAAAGATAGGTTGTTATTGAAGCTGTGGACCCATATCATCTTGTGTACCTTTGTCAGAAAGGTCCAGGAGGTCTTTGTTCTGTCCTCCAAAGCAGCAAAGTCTGAGCAGAGAAGGTGCAGCAGGACAAAAGAAGCATTTACATCACAGGGAGGAACAAAGCTGTTCTCAAACTGTTTCCATCTCCCTGAAGAATGAGTGATCTCCTCCAGTTTTAAAGGCTCCTGACTCATCCCAGCTACTGCTTAGAGCAATGTACTTGTAGGCTCAACCATCTTTAATGGGCAGGCTCTGATCCCAAAATTAAGAGGGCCTCTCGGGACAAATATGGTAGGAGAGCTACCATCATAATTCAGTTCCAGAGGGGTAGCATATTTGTCTCTTGCAGCAAATGCAGAGTTAAGGCTCCCTTAATGATTAAAAACATACACGCACTTTTAAATGTTACAGCTTTTTGCAGATTGATGCAGCTGATCGAGAGAACTGCAAACCACCAAAGCTAATTATATATAAAACTGTGTGCACTGGACTGCCACAGGACTCTTTTATGATTATTCAGTTCCATTACCACATCTCCCATCTCTTCAATGGCAAACTGAACTGGTTAATCTGCAGCTGGAACCTGGTTCAATCTGGGGAGGCTGAACGATTACAGCAGTGTTTCTCAACCTTGGCAGCTTGAAGATGTGTGGACTTCAACTCCTAGCTGGCTGGGGAATTCTGGGAGTTGAAGTCCACACATCTTCAAGCTGCCAAGGTTGAGAAACACTCTATGAGAGAAAAGGATTCACAGAAACAAAATATAAAAGAGGAAGCAACTAAAAAGATGCCATGGTGAAGTCAGAGTAGACTTTGAGCTTCAAGCAAAACTACTGAAAAATAAACCAGGAAAGTGGAATTAGTGATGAGATGCAGTATATTAGAAGGGAGGCTGGCTGCAGTGCTGAAGAAGTCCATTCCCAGTAGCAGCTGAAAATAGACTACAATGTGTTATATTGGCTACTGACAAGTAGCTACTGCCAACTGGGCCAAGAGAGTTCTAAAGCTAAGTGCACTATATAGTCAACAAGCGCAAGGCCGGTAGGTTCAAATCCTGTCAAAAGGTTGAACATAGAACAACTAGCCAGAGGATGCCTATGCCTGAAGAGTCTCAGTAAGGATAAAACCAGCCGCGTAGTGACTCTTACTGGTCAGTAGCCATCTACTGGTATAGTAGTAGCAGTTTATTAATTGATTAGTCCTGTGACCTTATCAGTAAAATAAATCTGAAGTAAATAAAATGCAATACATTGTCTAATTCCAAAGAGAAGATAGATAAAAGAAAATACAGTAATACAAGACATATGCAATAATACAAGGAGTCAGTAATCAGATGTATGAATCTCCCTTACATGATACCCCAATTTGTTCAATGAATGGGGTTCTTATGACCGCTGCCTGAGTTATCAGCTTAGCAGTTCTGTGTACAATATGCACTTCAGAACCCAGAAGGAAGCAAGACAGTCTGTGGTTTGGATCCCAGTGTACTGTTCTTTCTAATAGGAATGATAAATATTTAAGCCTAATGGGTACATATAATTGGCAATTGGTATAGTACACTAGCATAACATGCAATGCTACCTAAGCCCCCCATCTCTACTTAAGGGTGGTGGTGGTCTTGAGGTCCCTAACATGCGGCCCAGATTCTCCAATATATTCTCCAATATATTCTCCAATATATTATATATATATAAAATATATAAAAATATATATATAAAAAATTCTCCAATATAGAAAAAAAAGGAAGGCTTACTCACATAGCTTCTATAGACAGCAGTGTTTTATTGCAGACCCTGCTTCTCCTTAATGATTCTCAATATTCCTGAAACCACCTTTTATTTTCCAACAACCCCCCCCCCCATAAAGAATTTCTGCCTCATTGCTTCATTCCACCCACTCCCTCCTCTTCAAATGCATCCATTGTTATCTCAGGTCTCTACACAAGGATCCAAATTTACCTGCAACATCTGTCTGAGATGAAAGCAGCAATTGTTCTTAAGGCCTTGAGGGGTCTCTGAACTCTGCTAATGTGCCCCAGTTATCTGTCCATTAAATGCTGAAAGCAATATCAGCATTAAAGGAAAGTATCCTATTAGCTGAGTGTATTTTGAGTGTTGGGACATGGTGATGCTTGGGATGGACTGGGGTAGAAGATAAGATGCAGGCAGAAAAAGGAGGACTTTTCCATATTGCAATTTTCCTTTTCTTTCTTTTTTCTTTTTAAGTCCTACTTAAAATCTGTAATTTTTCTCCGACATGGTCTTCAGCAGGGTCTTTCATACCTCCCCCTTTGGCAACCTTTTCTATGAATTTTGCTATCAGCTCTTGATCCAGAGGCTTTTGCAGTGGAGGGAGGGGGTCAAAAAAGTCAGGATGGGGGCCATGACCATGTGACTGAAGCCCCCTCCCTACAGAATTTGGAGATGCTTGTACAATGAAAGACGAACATGCCCACACACTCCTCTGGCAACCTGGTAACTGAGCTTGCTAATCTTTCAGTGGGCGATTCAATTCTGTGGTGATTTGACCAACCGGCTCCCGTGAAGCAGATCTGCAAACAACACCTCCCACTTTTAAAAGTGAAGAAGTGAAACTGCTTTTGGTTTGCATTGTCAGGCAGCCTGAGCTTGGCACTTGCAACAGCTGGAAGAGGCTTCCAGTTAACCATTGGATGTGCAATGAATGGGAAGGTATGGCTTCTACCTGCAGATGGGCAGAGTTGTCAGCTGACAAATCACCTCTTCACCTCAGCTCTGCAACACCCAGCACCTCATCAAAGGAAACCCCACCTCCTTACCCAGGCCTATAAAATAAGGACAAATGTCACACTTCATCTCCGAGAATGTCACCAAAGTCCTCTTCTCTTTCGCAAGACATTTCAAAAGCAAACTCTTTTTCACCACAGCATGTTAGGACTAGTAGGGGGGGAAATGCAGCATGGTTTTTTTCTGCATAGCTCTGGTTTGGGTGTTTGCTTACAGTTTAATTCATGTCTGGATATAAGTGTCAAGGAGAGTCTATGGCAGAAGGGGAGTTCCTCCTTCTCAATAATTTCTCCTGCTTCCCCCACCCCTATCACTCCTTCCTTCCCCTTGCTGGATTTCTCTACTACTTGGAGGGGGGGAAATGTGTGTGTTTCAATGGAATCCTCAACCACCAACTAAATAATAATCATAATTTATTAAATTTATATCCCGCCTGAATCCCAGTGAGTCTGGGAGGTTTACAATTGTAAAAATATTTTTAAAAAAACCAAAGAACAAGCTTGCATATGAAAGCTTGCATATTAGGAAGAAAGCCCCATTCAGACAATGGAACAGATCGAAGGAGAAATGACTAGGACCCTAATGATGTCACTCTAAGAGCAGACCCATTTCAATCCAGTTACTGGTGACAAATGTCAGTCCTTGGGCTCCACTGGATTGTTTTAAGTCAGCCTAAAGTTGAACCCCATTTCTGCTCTTGTGTTTGGAGGGGAGCATTTCCTATCACATCAATTATTATGTCTCTTTTCCCTTTCAGAAATTCACCATCTAGAACAAGGCTTCCTCCCCTGCCCCCAACACACTTATTCCATCTGTGCTTCTCTTCCCCCAGCAGATATTTTCCTGGTCTCAGCCTTTGGTCTCCAGGGGGCAATTCCATCCAGTGACTTTAGGGTTGATTGAAAGGAATTGTGTGAATCTGGTGGTGATGGGGAGGTTGGCTATTTCTAGTGCTGGCTTGTAATAAAGGGGGGAAAACCCACAAGTTTTTGGGCTGGGGAAGCGAACTGGAGATTAAGATTCAGCATTTTAAATTGACACTTCCCTCCCACTGGCATTGTCGCTGGGTCTGGGAGGTATTGCTACCATTTTTTAAAAAGTCCCCCCCCCCCGCAATGAGGGGGCATGCATTAAGAGATCTGCATCCAGCACAGCGATTCTGAATAATAAACCAGGGAAGTCAGGTGGAAGGGAAACACTGTAAAGTGTTTGTCTTTTTTTTTCCAATTAAGTTTAAAACTATTTTGAAAAGACTGAACGTTGAAGAGGATAGCTGGCACTTGCTTCACATCTCTGTGCAAAAGTAGAAGCAGATCCATCAGGACACCAAATATTCCTATTATTATGCATCCCAAGCTTTAAAAGCTCTACATTTGACAATGAAGCTTACAACTATCCTATCTTCTGTAGCTCTGGGTTGGGGATGTTTTCTTGTTCAGTATATGGATCCTGTTCCATCTGGAATTTGGGGGCAAGTAAAGGTTAGGGTTTATATAGCCTTGCTGGGGAAGGTGGCGACTGGGGAAGGCAATGGCAAACCACCCCGCTCTATAGCCTGCCAAGGAAATGTCACGAAAGCGGCGTCCCCCCAAAGGGTCAGACATGACTCGGTGCTTGCACAGGGGACCTTTCACCTTTAAAGGGTTAGGGTTAGTGACTGAATCCCAAATTTTGGAATCCCCTGGAAAAAGTTTCCAGCCAAGGAAGGAGGAACTGCTTCCTGGAAGAGAAGGGCTGGTACTTTCATCTCTCTCTTGCTATCCCTGAATTCCCTTTCTCTGGAAGAGGAGATGTAGATTGGGAACAAAGGAAGGGAATATAAAAGCTGTTTATAATATCTTTTATTATATATAAACCAGAATGGTTTTGTTCACACAACATGCTTAGCTATGTCACTTACAAACCTCATGGTTGCATCTACACAGCCTGCTAAGGTTGGTTAGTTTTAACCCTGGTTACATTTTTTTTTTATTTCATTGTGTGATCCCTGACTGGTCAGCTGTGGTTCCACCAGGCATTGTGCAAAACCAGAAAATTGGCTTAATACTACTGTAACCAGGTTAAGCATGTTGCATGAACACAGACATATAGCCCAGTTCACACAACATAATTGATCAGTAAATGACAAACCTCCTTCCAGCATCACACAACCTGCTGAGTGTGGGAGACATTAACCCTTGGGTGGCTTAGAATGCCGTGAGATCTCAGATCCTTTAGCTAGTTTATGATGCGGTGTACTGTACGAACCCATAAAATGGATTGATTCCGGTTCTAGTATATTGTGTGAACACAGTCTCTGATTAAGGGGTATAAATGGGTTTAGGTGGGTGCTTAATGGGAACTGCTTCTTTTTTAACCCCCAGACACTCCCCAACCCCTTTCTCCAGCATTGAATTGCCACCAAACCCCTTTTGATTCAGGTAAAGTTCCCAACTGACACACAACCTGATTGTCTGGATGACTAAATGACAACGTTATGGCCCTGCAGACAATAGAATTCCTACCATGCCTGTGAGAATATTGTCTTGCTGGAGTCCATGTCCAATATTCCACCAGAAACAGAAGTTCTGTCTAGCCTCTTTGTAGCTGTTTTGTAAACTTACTTCCCTCTTTCATGAACCTTTGTAGTTCTAGGTCCCCTTGTCCTCCCCTTTCTCTTTAAAACAAAACCACTTCTTTTCATTACTTATTGGTTTCAGGCAGCCAACCTATGTATACTTCCCTGGGTGTAAGTTTGACTGAAAGGAATAACATTAATTTTCAAGTAGATACTTAGAGATTTGCAGTCATAGGCTACAATCCTTTATCTATTTGGTTGGAGTAAGTCTCATTAAATTCAAGGGAGATCACTGTTGAGGAGAGTAGATTCATGTAGGACTGCAGTTTGCTGTATTATTCAGTATCCATTTTGTTTTGTTTTAGTTGTTCCAGTTGCTTTTTACCACAACCAGGAGCACAGTTTTGGATTTTCTGACAAGGGTTAGAAAACTGTAATCTTGGTTATAATCATAAATAAACTGGGGGGGAAAAATACATTCAAGCAAATTTGCCATGCAAACAGGTTAGTGCATGAAAAGGAAGGGGAGGAAAGTGGGAGAAGAAATAATGCAGAAGCCCCAATCTTGGTAAAGTATTTATTTGTTGAATATTTCATATACATACACTCACTTTTACTTTGCTTAAGAGAGAGATTCAGATTTCCTATCTAGTGTTTTGCTGTTGTTTTGTTCTGTTTTTAAGGAGGGAAGGGAAGGGGGGGTTAACATGATTAAAGGATGTATACTTGAAAAGCTATTTCACTGGCCCAAACAATAATAATAATAGTAATAGTAATAGTAATAATAATAATAATAGTAATAATAATACTATTGCAAACAAAGCCACAAGGAAAGACTAAAAAGAAGGGAATGTACCCTGGCAAAGTCTTCGTCTTCTACTTCAAGATTACTGATATGGTTTGGGTTTTTTTATTCCGGTGGTATCCCGGCTGGGCGGTTACCTCAGGCTGACCCGTTGACATCGATGGGACTTCTCGACTAGTCCGTAAGTCTTAAGTGGCACTGGTTTCAATGAGCTGCAGTCCTGCTAAGTGAGGACTAAATCTGAATTCTAAGCTCTGATTCGAAGACTTCCCGTTTAAAAAAATAATCCCAGAGACGTCGAGTTTTTATTGAAACGGACAGAGGCAACGAGGAACCTCATCTTCACCTCCCTCTTTCTCTTCTCTTCCCTCTCTCGCACAGCGACCGTGTTCCCACGACATGCTTTAACGCTATTGCCGAATTAACCCATTTTCTAGGTTCACACGGGACAATGAGCCCTACGCTAGCCGAACAAGTTGAGCGGGCAAAACAGTCTGAGACACCCACTCGCGCACTCCCAAACAAACCGCGGTTAATGTTAATCAACCTCCGCATTATGCGCAGAGGCAGCTGCAAGGTTTCCAGCTGACCTGCTCGAGCGGATGTGTGAATCAACTCTGTTAGACTTAAATCTCGCTTTACAAATGCACACGTTAGCTCGCTTGGCCCGATTTCGTTCTCCGCCTTTCTCCACTGCCTTTCTCCAACATCTGGTCACTTGATCCCCGACGCGGGACAGAACAGGAGCGGGATCTGGACCGGTGGCTGGAGGAAATCCTAAAACGCTGCTCGGGATTAACCCTAGATCCTCTTGACCCCAGATCCCTCCCCCTCTCCGCAGTGGGCGGCCGGGACAAAATCAAGCCCCAACCACGACTAGGTGATACTGTCCATTGAACCTGTGCATGTAGAAAACTTTAGACCACCTTGGAAAGCTTCTGACGATGGGGGGTTGGAAAATAGAAAAACGCACCTGCAGCCTTTCGATAAAGCGAAGGGAGAGGGGCCAGCCCCCTCGCCCACAGGGTTAATGTTTTCTATAGGGTAAAGTAGCGCCTCTATGAATATTTATGGGAAGCCATCAAAGTCACATTTCCCGGGGGTGGGGTTGATATATAGCACAAGCGGGAGGCGAGAAAAAGTGAAGGGGGGGGCTGTGGATTTCTCCCCCCCTCCGCACTTGCACCTGAGTATCCCCGCCTAGCCTGGGCTGTTGTAGTTGTGGGGGGTTTTTGTTTGTTTGTTTGTTTTTTAAGGAACGAAGGAAAAATCATTTGTGCTTTTCAAATGCGAAATCTTATCCCGATCAGCTGCCCCCATCAAAGTGGAGAGTGGGTTTTTTCAAGCCAAGTAGCCGTTCTGGCGTCGCAAGCAAGCCAACATCGGGTGTTCTTCCTCTTCCTCTTTTCTTTCTCCATGCTACCTACAATCCTAAGCAACAGACAAGGATAGAAAGTGACCAGAGAGAAGGAAATGCGGGGCGAATCGGTCGCTCCCCGCGCAAATATCCCCAGAAGGTAGATCCCGACGCTTGAAACGAGCCCCGATTGCATTTGGGTTTTGAAACTCTCGCGTTTCCTCAGCAGCGCCCCGAGCAGTGGAGAATAATTATTAATGTACGGGGGAGGGGTCGCGTTTTGTTATTTATGGGCTCTATTTTTAAAACCCGAACGCACCCGGTTTGAGTGACCTGTATGCCGACATTATGGATATCACGCTTCAATTTTTAAAGCAGAAAACTTATATTTTTATGTGTATACGTGTGTATGTGTAAATAGAGACGTGTGCGTGCGCGCGCAGATGGATAGATGTTTGTGTGTGTGTGTGTATATCTATCTTTCCACCGCATATATCCATATATATACACACACATGGATATATACGGTGGAAAAATGTATGTTACACACACATACATGGATTGTGTGTGTCAGTACAGATATGTGTGTTTATATAGATATTTGTGTGTGTATGAATTTATCCGTGTGTGTGTATATATATGGATATATGTATGCGTGTGTGTATGTGTGTGTGTATATATATATATATATATATATGGAGAGAGAGAGAGAGAGAGAGAGATGTCTCTGTGTGTGTGTGTGTGTTCGTTCCGTGAAGTCCCAGGCGCTCCCTGGTCTTTTCCACCCCCTTTGCACCCTCATCTTTAGCGCACGAACAGGGCCGCAACTGGGGGGGGGGGGCAACCGGAGCATGTGCCCCGGGCGCCGTGCTGGGGGGGCGCCAAAATGTGCATGGAATCCATGTTTGCCCCGGGTGACACAGACCCAAATTGCGGCCCTGCGCACGAGCCCCTCTTTGGAGAGGAAGCGGTTCTTCCTAAAGGGCGGCCGGGTGTCCCAGCAATAGGGCCGCCTTCGCTGCGGGCGCTTTTATTCTGGGGCGGGTTTTCCCTTCTCTTTCGTCCAGCTCCAGCCGAGGGAGATCTTTCCCGCAGTCCGACCAAAGAGACCCCGGGCTGCTCCTCGAAGCTCTGCGTCTGCATTCGGGGCCTCGGATTCCTCGGTCAGTTTACGCGGAAGTCAGCCCCGCGCCGGGATTTCAAGGGAGGCGCCTGGGCTCCTCCGGGAAGCAGGCTGGAGCCCGGCCGGCGGCGCAGCCGTTGAGCGCCGCAGCCTCGGGCCTGCTTCCTTGAACCAGCAGGCTCAAGGAGTAAACGAGTCTCGGGTCCGGCTGCAAAGATGCCTTCGAGCGCCCTTTCCAGAACTTCCCCAGAGCTGCTTCTTCAACAAGATTCGTTACTCTCCCCCACCTTCCTCCCCTTCCTTGCCAAGGCCGGGATGGGGAGATAAAACTGCTACAAATTCCTCAACTGGACGCCGGTTTGCGGGGTTCAAACGTGTGAAACGTTTCGGCTTTCCTCCGGCCTCGCCCCACTTTTCCCGCGGGCCCTGGCTTCCGCGCTTGGATCTGGGTTTGCCCTGCAGGGGAAGAAGGCAGGCCCTGGGAGGAGGTTGGGCGCGAAGGGTTCCAGCTCGAGAGGAACCCTGGACGACCGGGGACACTGGCAGAATTTCCCAACAGTTAGACGCCCTGTTTAAATATGCCCTCCCCCCGGGCAATGGCTGACGGCTTTAGGAGATGCTGGTGGAGGTAGGAATAAAGCACACTCAATTCCTTCCTCCTCTGACATCCGAATTAGAGATTCGTGACTAAATCTAGCCGTGATGGTGTGCTATTTTGTGCTTGCTTTGCCTTTCCCGTTTTTATTTTAAACTGATTTTCCCCCCTTCCTTCCATTGGCCTCCATAATCCTGACCCGTTTAAACAGCTCCAAGCCTTTTTCGATGCCTCCCCTGAGGTCATAATATCTTCCCTGCCTACTATAGCGCGCTCACACACATATCCTCTTAGATATATACCAACACAGACACACGCAGAGGGAAAGAGAAAGAAACACATTTTCCTAGGATAACAACAGGAGCCTAAATTGTTGCCAACCCCCCCTCCCTCGGAGAGCGTGTGGGTGTGGGGTAACCTAGATATACCTTGTAAAAAGGTGGGTTGGTGGGTAGGATTCTATAGAGAGACAAAAATCAAAAGCCCTGGGGTTGCATCCTTTCACCCTGTAGCTCCTGAAAGCACAATTTTATTAAATTTGTTCGTCTGAAAAGGTGCTACTCAAGTCCTTTTGATATAGGACTACCCTAGGTTAACGGCTCACCTCCTACAATGTCCACATAGAGGGAAGAAGAAAAAAAGAAGAAAAAAAGAAAAGAAAAAGATCGGAGGTCTTTTCTGACGCATAGGAGAAAAACGTATTTCATGCTATATAGATTTTAAAAAATCGGCATAGATTCGCTGGATCCTCCAAGCCTGCTCTGCAGAGATGATCTAACTTTATTTACTGCCTCGATATTTTCTGGGGGTATTAAATAAAGAGAAATCAACACCCTCTGGGACGTTGACTCCTCCCACCCTCCCCCAAATAAAATAGCACATTTCCTCCCCCATCTTGGACCCTCCCTATACCTCTTATTCTATCTCCCTCCTCTCTATCTTGCGAGGTTGTTCCTTCCGTCCTCTACCCCCAACGCTGTCCCCACCCCGTGCCTGCCCCCCTCCTCATTTTCTGCTGGGCCTGGGTCTCCCGGGTCTCGGTAATCTCAGGCAGCTGAGACCCTTCCCCTTAATCCTGCTTTCAGCATCATTTGGGTTGATTCTGGGGGTGGGGGAAGAGGAGGGGGAGCAGGAAGGAGGGAAGAGGGGGAGCGGGAGGGAGGCAGGCAGAGTGTAAATTGTACATCACAAGGCATTTTGCGCACAGTCCGCAGATGCTGCCTGCGGGGTGCGCAGAAAGAGGGCGAACGCCGGGGACGAGGATACCCAGGGAAGCTTCTTGTTTTGTTGATGTCAAGAGAGAGAGAGACAGAGATCTCACCCCCCGCCTCGCCGCCTCCCAGGCACTACCTCCCCGCCTCCCCCCCCCCCCGGAGTCCGGTAAAGAAGAAGAGGTAATTTCGCCCCTCATGTAACTACACATCGATCCGTCGCTTATTTATTTGTTGGTGGGTTCTGTTCGAAGAAAAGAGAAGAAAAGAAAAGGAAAGGAAAGGAAAAAGAAAAGGAAAGGAAAGGAAAGGAAAGAAGCGCCCTACTTCCGAGCAATCACTCAAACCAAGCCATTGCCCAGAAAATCGTCTTCTTCCGTCCTCGGTTGGGTTATTCTGTTGCGACGGCTTGGGCGACCAGAAAGCTGCGTCCGAGGAGAGCGCTTGAGGACAAGCGAGAGCCGAGAGAAGAGCCCCCCCTCCTCCCCCCCCCGGATACTTGAATTCAAGCAATAGATGCAAATTGGAGAGGAGAAGGAGAGAAACGGCGAGGAGGGTGAAGCGGCAGGCCAGCCATTCACGACAACTTCGGCAGCTGAGGTTGGAGAAACTCTCCGCGTGGACAGAGGGGGATCGGAAGCAAAATCGCGAAGGCCGGGAGAGCAGCGGACAATTAAGGAGGGGAGGGGGGGACCGCAGCGGCGGCAGCAGCTTTGGAGGGAGAGAAGGAAGCTTCCTGCAGGCTGAGAGCCAGCCTCCCCTCCCCGCCTCCCACAGCGGATACCTCGCTCTCCGCGCCCTGTTTTCTGAGAAGTCTGTTGCAGAGGCGAGGGTGCACTTCAGCGGCAGGAAGGGGAGAAAGAAAGAGGGCGAGCGAGCCGAAGCAACTCGCCCTCCAGCAACTCCTCGCCGAGACCAGAGACGCGGAGAAGCCCACCCCGGCTTGGCTTGGTGCAGCCTTTGCCGTCAGCCTGGATCCTTCTTGTTTCCCTCTCCCCCCCACCCCCATTCCCGCGTCTTTTCTTCCCCCGCTTGGCTTAAGCCCTTCGTGTTCACAGCGGACCTTGATTTAATTTCAATACAATTAAGGCACGCGGTGAATGCCAAGAGAGAAGCCACGTCCAGCCCCGCCTCGCTTGCTTCTTCGAAAGGCGCGGTCCGGTCCGCCGCGACGGAGGGAAGCGGTCGGGCCCGCTACGGATCAGTTTCTTCCTCGGCTGCGGCTATTCCGGGACACACAGACTGTCAAAGGCTGATTTGCTTGCTTGCTTTATAAAAGTAAGGTAACATCCTGGCTGGTAAGGGAACGAGAGGATACGAACATTCCTGCTTTACTTTGCTTTGATTCTCGGACCGTTTGCTGCGTGTGGATGAGAGAGAGGTGTGTGCGTGCGAGCGAGCGATAGCGCGTGCAATAAATACTGCTTCAGCCTCTGATTTTGAAGCGTTGGGTCTTGCCTAAATTTAAGAGTCAGGAGAAGCTTGGTAGAGGATTTTTTTTTTAAATGGTGCTGGTGGAGATTAAGAAGATTCAACAGCTTTACACTGTGGTGCTAAGAGACTGAAGAAAGGGAATGGGGGTGTGAAATAAGCTGCGTCTGCCTGTCCGTTTGTCAGATCCCCTTTGCTAGAGTTAGCAGGTGAGGAGTCGTTGAGTACGTGTAAACAGGGCACAGAAGGGGTGTGAAATCCAGGCAGCCCTGGTAAATGTGACAAGTGTGTGTGTGTGTATGCGGATCGTATGCGTATTGTCCTGCGCATATTTAAAAGGGGAGGTGGAGAAGTGAGAGGTGGCTTTGTGGATCCTGTTGGAAGGGGAGGGGAGGGGAGGGGAGGGGAAGGGCAAAGAGGTGGGATGGCGAATGCTGCAGTGGGAAGGTTAGCTCGGGCCCCCTCTGTTTATCCTGTATCAGCCTTCCCCAACCTTGGCTTCCCAAAATCATTTGTTTGGAATGGTTAGGCTAGTCCAATTCAAAGTCAGGTCCAGTTCAACTGGAAGGCGCCGTTTTGGGGTCCTTCTATGTGACTAAACGTTTCTTTCGCATTTTACGCAAGCCTGATGAGCCGAGCACCGGGAGCGGGGGTGGGGTGGGGGGCGAGTTTCTCTCTTATGCCATTCCCCTTCGTTGAGAAGAACTTTAAAAAAGGACAGGAACCTTTCTCCATCTCCTGAAATTGAAAGGCAAATTCCATGACTGAAAATAAATGCGCAAGATAAGATGGGAGGCTACAGTTGCCCCCTTCCTTTCCATCTGTCCCAAGATTTGAAACGTAGAAGCAGAGGAAGGTCTATGTACTCATTGCTTGTGTTCAAAAGAACAGTCTTCCCCAAATCTTTCCAGCTAGCTCTATTCTTTACTCTGGCTTTGTGGCTGTGTTCATTCCACAGCTTTAACCTGGTTAAGATATGCACAACACAGGGGAGCACTACAATAAGCAAATGGCCTTGGTTCGCACCACACCTTAAGCCACAAAAGAGTAACCAAGGTTAAGACTGACCAACTTTAGCATATTGTGCTAATGCAGCTGCTAGGTCTGCAACTGATTTGGTTCAGCACGTTGCAAGCACCCAGTCCCTTTAACGCGTGCTCGCACACTTCCTTCACGGAAAGGCAACAACCTAACCCTAGTTCAGCCTTTAGCCGTTCAGATGAGTTCCACGTAAGACGTCTGTAATCTATAAACACTACAGTCTAGGCCAGGCTGTGTGGATGATGGAAGTTGTAGTCAAACCCATCTAGAAGACAAGGTTGCCCCCTTGTCAATGGATTCGGGGACTCGGGAAGGTTTCAGGACCACGGAGAGCTCCTTTCGCGGTGCTTTGCTCAATCGCGACGACGGGTGTTTTTTCCTCCTGACGGAAATGGATGAACTTGATGAAAATCCGCAGTCGCGGATGATGAAATGATGCGGACCTCCGCCTCTTAGCGAAATAATCGATGCAGTCGCTTGCCAGATACAAGGTGCTCGGCCATGCTGAATGCAAGGAGCGAGTCCAGAAACCCCCTTTCCCCTAAAGCCTGTGACCGAGAGGCAGGAGGGCCCGTGTGCGGCATCTCAGGAGGGTGTCAGTAAAAGCTAGCTTCTCTTCTGCTCTGCCCCTAAACTCGCTCTGCACCGGAGCGCCCTGGTTTTACGACGCGAAGCCGGGAGCCGGGGATGCTGCTATCGCTGTCCTTCGCCCTCCCCCGATCCCCCCTTCTCCCGCTGTGCCCATCTCTTGGGCTGCTTTCTGCAGGAAGGGGGAGGAGCCGCCATCTCTCTCCCCACCCCCGCGGTCTTCGCCATCTGCCTTCGCGACCTTTTGCCTTCTCAAGGACAGAAGGCTCGAGGGGCGGGGGAGACAGCAGGAGAATAGAATTTGCTAACTGGGATGACTATGAGAGGGAGGGGGAAGGAGGAGCAGAGAGCGATGAAGGCAGAACCTTGGATCTGGGCCTCCGATTTGACAGGGTGCTAAAGCATTCTGCCTCCTGCCTGGCTCATTTGCTCCCCCCCAACTCTTCCCCTGCTCCAACCGTGCAGCTCTTCTAGGAATTGGGGCCCCGACTATGCAAAGGCAGGCGTTTTTTCCTACTCAGGAGTGTGTGTGTGTGCAGGTCCATTCGTGTGCACTAGTGCTTGTGAGGTCCACCCATGTCCAGTACAAGGGGTCCCGCTCCCAACCATCAGGGCTGGGGTTTTCCACTTGCCTTTTGTGCAAATCCGTCTATGGTGCTCAACAGGGCTTACTCCCAAGTAACTGTGTGTCAGGTTACAGCCTACGCAGTCTAGATGGAGCCTATGCAGACTTCCCATTTTTCCTGTACTTGACGCAGAGCCGTTTCTACCCAGAAGGAAGAGGCCTTCCCATGCCTTTTAAGGGAGAAATTTGGCTTTTTAAAAAAAATCACTTTACTGACTTGAAGGATGCACAGACACCGAGATGTGACATCTGCGTCAGGACAGATATACAGCACAGCACCACTACCACCTCCCAAGCAGATCATAGCAGGAAACTCAGCATAGCACCATCTTAAATAGCTCTTTCTTTAAACCTTTATTGCTAACTCCTGGTGTCATTGTGAGCATTTTGAATATTTAAAACCTGGGGCATCTCTGTCAACAGATTTGAGATGTGATGGAAGAAAATCCCTATTAGCAGTAGTTATAGAGTCTTTTATAGATATTTTAATCTCTCTTTTTTTTTAGATCCAATAACAGAGCAACCTAAAAGAGGATTGTCCTATTAGGAACTATGCTATTTGCAGCAATAGCTTTCAGAACAGGAACCATCAAATCTGCATTTACAATTACGTTTAATCCCTGAGAGGCAGTCTTATTTGATCAAACCAGAGCAATGTCCCCACTCCTTGTTTCATGTTCATAATTTATATTATACTGCCTAATGAAAGTAGAAACAGAGTCACAGTTCTTGCACATTTACATGGAAATAAGACCCATATAACACTGACAGCGTCCATACACTAAAGCTTGGTTTGTGTGACATTGTGTTCAACAATTTGCTGAGCACACCATAAATGGCTTGGCTCACAAAACACGCGCATAACCCACATCAAGGTGCAACATGCTGCCTGAACAAGGTGATTGTGAGAAAATATGCAGAGCCTGAGTATTCAAAGCTGTTTGGGGTTTAGGGATTCTAATTAGTGTGTTGATTATCCATAAGGCATTAACTTTGCATCTTAATCTTCCAGAAATTAAAAGACAGCTGTATCCTTCTGTGTTGATGACTCAGAAGGCAGCAATGTATGTATGTCACTGTATACCGGGTTGTATAGTCCTTCCTATGAAATCCAAAGTGCTTTCTGAATTCTTACAGCATAACCTTTTAATGCTTTCCAGAAGCCATTTGCAGATCAAGATGCTTGAGCCATCTTCTAAAGATATTATCCTTCCTCATACACAATCCTCACGGCTCCATATGGGAGAAATAGAATATCAGGGGAGGGAGGGAATATTGACTTTGGAAACCCCTTTCCTTTGCCTTTCCCCCCCCCCCCCTTTTCTTCCACAGATGGACCTTGGCCTCCAAACAAGTTCCCTTTGAAAGAAAATGTCATGGACGAGATCTAGGTCTTGAGGCTGCTTCTTTCTGAGGTGTCTGCATATTTGGGACCTTTTCAAAACTGCTAGAGGAGCCTAAAGGGATATATTTTATGCCACTGCTGGGGAAATCAGTCAATTAAGCTATTGTAGCACACATCAAGTTATCCGCATCATTGGAGATGGAGGAGCCATCTTTATATGCTTTCTAAAGGCATGGTTGCAGCCCTACCCCATATAAATCTATGCAGATATATGCATAAGCCTAATCCTCCATGGTTTTATAGGGGTGTTTTTCCAGGGGGGAGACATCTTGGCAATGAAAAGGCGTGGTACTGCCTGCTTTTCACCAAACTGGAGCTCCAATCCCAAGTCAGGGATGCCATTCAGGAGAATTGTGGGGCCACAAACGCAGTGGGGCTGATTCGCCACAATTAGAGTAAGTAGAAGGACACATGTTATCCCCTATGTCCCTCCCCCAGTTAGGCTGCAGTGTTCAGGGTCAAAAATGACTCAGCTGCACCACTGTTCTCCAAGGCAAGTTCTCCTTTCAAATAGGGTTAGCAAGGGTATAATGCTAAACGCTTTTCTCTCATGCATGCATTTCACAAAGGGTGGGGCTCTTTTTCAATGAGCAAGGCTTTGAATTGCATGTCCTTATGCAGGCATGTTTGGGGAGGTCTTTTCCTAGAAACTAGAACTGCTAAAGCTTAAGACTGATTTAGGCCCACAGTCAGCAATAAGTTCCAACCCTGGATATCATTATTCAATCTGGCATAATGGTCTGAGTGCCACCAACAAAATCATAAACATAAAACCCATCCACTCACCCACCCAGATCTCATCTAACTTAATGAGATGTTGGCAAATTCATCCAAGGATCCCATGAGATCTCATGTAACAAGGCTAAAAATGCATAAGAGCTTGTGAAGTCCAGGCCATTTTTGATTTAAAAAATAATAATTTGAGGAGTTCATATGCACCATTTTGGGTAGCCATAATAGATACGCTGGTATTTGCAGGCATTCTGCCAATTCCTGATTTAGCCTGACTGTTAGCATCTCAGAAATATCATACAAGCTGCCTCCCTTGATGCATGTAACTCTAGCAAGTGAAAGACAACTTGTGCTTTCTAGGCCCCATCATTAATTCTCTGCCCTTAGAAAGGTGGCAAAGTCAAGGAGAAGCCTAGCTTTCTTCCTGACGTGCAGATTTTGATCTTTGTTTTTAATGTGTAGGGATCTGTTTGCAAGGATTTAGCAATGTCAAACACACACCTGAACGTGTACAGTCCATTATGTGATGGTGCTGAACATATTGTGCAATGCTCCATCATTCAGTCTGAAAGGATCAGAGACCAGCACTGTTGGGCCTTTCTTGCCGATATTACTAGAGAACTCAACAGTACAAGAACATGGCAGTGGTATATTGCTGAAACAATGCTTTTAAGTATACATAGTATCATGCTTAATGGAATCCAGTGGCTGCATTCTTTCATCTCTTCATATCGCCTGGACAAGTCAATTTATGCCTTTACATTCTCTGGTCAGGAATGTAAAGACATGGTGATTTCAGACTGCAGAACTGACTGTGTGCCTCTGGCAGGAAAGCAGTGTTACTGACTAGCACTGGGCTCCCAAAGCAATCAAGGGGGGAAAAAAGACATGGCTTTATGGTTGCCACACATCTGCCATTAATTTCCTTTTGTGCCTCCTGTTATCACTGGTGACATCAGGTCAAAGTACAGCTGACGTGGGACAGGCAGAGCCAGGTCACCCTGTTTTTTGTTTTAACCTTTAAAATAGTTTTGGTTTCGATTAGTGTTGTAACCAAGGAAGAGGGTAGGGAGGAGGGAGGTGGCTTCTTAGAATGTGCCTTAAAATATTTGTCCAATTTCTTAATTTGTCTCTTATCAAATTCTTATTAGAACTACAGACCTTAGAGGAAAAAACACAATACCGGTATTTCCTCTCCTCCTACTCAGTTGTGTGATAGGAATTGGAATAAGAACAACATAAGGAAACGGTTCAGATTCCACTCCTTCAGTGCTACTTCTTTGACCAAATGTGGACTACTTTGAAATTTAAAAATGACAACAAAATCATTTGTTTTGCGTTTATCTGGGATATCATCCTAGATCTTTTGCATCTGTGGAGCTGGCATCATACCTCCTGGTAACAATCCTATTACTGTTACATATTCCCTGGAGGAATGAAAATAAGAATATTGTTGGATCTCTCTTCCATTTCCATCAATGTTCTTTGGATTTGTAGAAGGGGCCTTAGGAATAAGACTCTCCCACCCACCCCCTCCCCACTAAGACTGATGTTTGACTACACCACAACTGACACTGTTCCAGTTGAGATGAAAACAAGACCACAGATATCCAAGCAGTCAATTGTCTGCTTTCCACCCAAACAACTGAAAATGTACACAAAGGAAGTGTAGGTATTAATAATTAAAACAGCACTCTAAGCATCTACCATGCTTTTTAGCTCTTACAGCATAATCTAGAAGATCAGCTGATGTGGAGTTGTTAAGCTTATCTCCATTTCGCAGAAGAGCAGTCAATGGTTCATTAAGTCAGGGTGAAACTTCCACTGAATATAAGGTTCCTATATATAAATACCTACACAACTGTGGTGTTTATATCTTGTTCTTTTTTTGTATTGGTAAGATGCACCTTTCTAAGATGAGTGAAGAGACTGAGATTTCTATGTTCACCATGGCCATATTGACCACATCCAGAACTGGTACTTAGTCAATGGCAAAATGCCTTGAAAAACAGGTTGGAGTCAACTCTGTTCAAGGAAACAGTGCAGGGCAATCACCAGGCACAATCTGTCTACTCTTCTGGTAGCCAAGAAAATGGGCATGACCATCAACTAACTTCACATCCTGTCAAGTCATGTCAGAGGCTGCACACAACAAAATGCAATTTCTTTAGCAGTTTGATCGTGGAACCAATTACCTCTCCTTGGATGTGTTCAAGCAGAGGCCAGATAGCCATCTGCCAGGGATACTTTAATTTAGATTCTTGCATTGAACAGGGAGTTGGGCTTGTTGACCTAATAGCACATTCCAACTAGGATTTTATGATTCTAAAGTGGACAAAGAGCTGTTTGAAGAGGGATACAAAGATGGAGACAAGCAAATATAAAAGGCATCCAGACTAGTTAGGCTGGCCAAGTGAAAGAACTTCTGACTTATGCTGCATATTCTTGGTAGCCACAGAGAACATAGAAGGACATGGATCCAGATGTTGGCTCAGTGCTTGGAGCATGCACTGTTTGAAAACTACAGGACATCACCAAGGGCAGGTAACATGTCCTTTTATGCCCCATTTCCACCTTGGTGGTTTCTATGTTTGAAAAACGCCAAAGAAGGGAATATGTAATAGCCCACCCATCACCAGATTGAGCTACTCCATGTCCATTTTAGTAGTGTGTCTACAGTCCCCATTGATTGGACTCTTCCAGTAGGGATAGGCAAGTTGGTGCTAGTAATCCCAGCATAGCTTGTTTTCAGATGTGATGATGTGATAAGAGTTGTCATACAACACATCTGGAGGCATCAGAATGCTTACCCCAATCTTTCTGCTCAGTTCCCTTCAGCCAATACTATCTCCCTGAGTTTTAACAGAGTTTGTGGCTTCAATATTTTGTAGATTAATATAAATAAATAAATAAATAAATAAATAAATAAATAAATGGGATGGTATTCCTGATGAGCCCCTTAAGGTAAGGCCCTTTGATAAAGCTTGACTCCAGATAACCTCATGAACATGCTTTCCTCTCAGCTGGATATGGTTGTGAAGAGGTTTGTAACTGTTGTCTTCTGAGGTTGTTGTTTTTTTTAATGCCCAGTTTAATCTACAGCCCTGGGACTTTCTGGTGGTCTCCCATTTATGTGGTAAGCAGGTTCAACCCTGCTTGGATTTCTGAGGCCAGCCAAGGCTGGTTTACTACCATCTAGCTGTGCTAAGTCCCTTTCTGTAGTAGTCAAAAAGAGACCCCAAATTATGTTATGTATTTCTTCATACTGAACAGCTAAGTTTTCAGTCAGAATTTTCAGAGTGAGAATTCAACTGCAAGTCTGGATAAAGGTATGTTCGTCCACCTGTTACAGGGATGTTTGCATGGTACGGTCAAAAAAAGTCAAGATGGTGTCCACAATGGTGTGATTGAAACTCTGCCCATTACACATTTGATGCACATAAAAAACAAGCAGAGCTTTGACCACAACATCATGGATGCCATCCTGACCTTTTTGACTATACCCTGCAGACACCCTTGGTATGCTCTGTAGTAAAATGCTGAATGGAAATTATCAATTAACTGCTTAATAACACTTAAAAACATTTTTTTACCCGCCTTTCAGGTCATGTTGCCCTCAGAAGCCAGCTGATGAGACAAGATAAGCGCCTAGTTGAACATTACTTTAAAAACCCTTAACAAGCAACAATTAAAGCCTTTGTTTGCTTTTCTTGCATGTGTAGCACAATTCCTGCCAGATGCAGAATGGAATTAATTTGGTGTTCAGAGTTCTTTTACAAAGGCAGCAGCAATCATACCATAGATGAGCTCTTTTCTGACTGTGCTGCCAGAATTTGATGGCACCATTTCCAAAATATCAGGAGCAGAATTCCGGGTCACTTTAAGGTGGGAACCACCTAAATAAATAAATAAATAAGGAAGGAAGGAAGGAAGGAAGGAAGGAAGGAAGGAAGGAAGGAAGGACCAGTGCTTTTTTGAAAAGATTCCTCACACACACACAAACGCCCTGGCCTGTATGAGTGTGAGGCAACCCTGCCCACTTTTGAGTTCTTTGCTCATCCCTTGTGGCCTTCTTCTCCCCTCCTTCAAGCCCAAGGCCATGAAAAGTTTGCCTACCCTTTCTTCCAAAGAACCAGGGGTGTCCATAAAGGCATAGACAACAATTCAAGATGGCAGCTGCAACGTATGATCAAAGTTCCACCCATCCATATGCACATGAGACACACCTAAAAAACAGGCTGAGCTTCAACTGCACTCTTGTGATTCTTTTGAGAACATCCTGTGGACACCCTTGCAAAGTACTCTCAGCCTTCCATGCTGGCTGGGGAATTCTGGGAGTTGAAGTCCACACATCTTAAAATTGCCAAGGTTGAGAAACACTGCTATGAGGTAATGTAATTATTTATTTATTCCTTTATTTGCTCAATTTACATGCCCAGCTCAGGAGGTCAAGAAGCTCTTCCTCCTATTATTTTTTCTCCACAACAGCTCTGAGGTAGGTTGGACTTATGGAGAGCGACCGGCCCAAAGTCACCCAACTGAGTTTCCATGGCTGAGGAAAGACTAGGACACAGGACTCTCCAATGCCAGTCCAGCAGCTTCACCATTATACTATAGTGTCTCTTACAGCACTGAACTAATTTAACAGTTGATTAAATAGATCTATCTGTGCTGAAATGAAATATTGTTGACCTCTCCATCAAAACAGTGAAGTATATACTGTATGGGGAAGAGTGATGTGCAGAGTCAGTTTTAGAATATGTCTTTTCTTGTACAGTATGCACATGTTAGGTTCTAAATGATTGCATTTTGTATGAATAAAGTATGCGCTTTCCCCCACCCTTAATAAAATGCTTCTAGTGTTGAATCTCCTCAAGGAACATTTTGCTGTCCTGTATGCTACTACTAAGTGGATGAATGCAGGTGGGGAAACAATTGCCTGCATTATTATCATTCTGATTTTTAATCTGCCTGGTAACTGAAATTCTCTAGCAAAATTACTGTGTCCCTTAAAAACAATGAATGATTCTAAAATCATATTTTAAAACCCAGGAAAAATGCAATGTGCGTTAAAATGAATGAATAGCATAGGAAATTGCATATACTTAAAGTCTGCCTCAACCTGATGTCTTCCAGATGTCTTGGTGGTTCTTGTATTTTAATACATATAGCCACCAATACACCAGAAACAGTGTCTTAGCTACCAGTGAAAATTCCCACTTCAAACCTTATCTGTAAAAGTCCATTTCTGGACTCATATAACATTCAGCAGCTTATGTCAACCACCAGCTACAAGCTTCCTGGTTATCAGTGAAGAGACTTACCTCCTTCCTGGATCACATGCAGATGATACTATATTGGCTCTAAATGGGAAATTACCTCAATTGCTGGAATTCTTATAATTCATCTCAATAAATCCTGTTAAAGTGTGGTTGGAAAACAGCCACTTTTCATTTTAGGCAGCTGTCAAAGAAGCTTAGATTCCCTCTGCCATAAACAGAGGTTGGAAAATCTTGATGAATGAAACCTAAATTTTTGTTCTTGCTGCAGACTGATGCTCGAGTTGCTATTCAGGGAAGCTGTGCCTGAGTTGCCCCCTCCCTGCAGATTGTATGCCGGGACCAAATGCCTTTTGCATCCTGCTCTAGCCTACGCAGCAGCTGTACCACCACATTTCCATGTGGCAAGAGCAGCTCACACAGAGCTGATCTGCCAGGCTCAGGGATTGCACAAACATCTCTCAGCTCCTGGTTCCACACCCACCCATTACTTGCATCTTGGAAATGGACAGACTTAAAGCATTAGCCCCAGGAAGAAGGGAGAAAGAGCAGCTGATGAAAGGCAGGTCAGCTGCACCAGTTTGGGTCTAAGCAAGAAGCTGTTGAAGGGAAACAGCTCCTTGTATTAAACAAGATGAGAAAGGCTGTAGCGAGCTTTCCTGCCATGGTTTCCTCCAGATATGTGGGAATACAATTCCCATTACCCCTATTAAAAGCTGTAGGAAACCAGATCTGGAAAGGCAAAACTAACAGCTTTTGTGATCCTAGCACATTTAAAGAGCTTATTCTTCTCATCTTTATCTGCCACTCTCCTTCCACCCTTACAACACTGCACATCCCCATCCCATCATTTCCTCTTCCTGCTTTTGGTTCCCCCCATTTTCAGCTTTGATCCCTATTACTTCCTATAAGTCATCTACTTCATCTGAAAATACTGGAGCCGGATGACATTTTAAAAATGAACAAATGTGTTGCATCAGCTTTCAGGAATCAGAGCCTACTTCTTCTTTCAGTTCTTGCCTGCTGCATCTTATAATTTTGACCTCCCAGCAGCTTACCAATGGCCCTTTGGTCTAAGCTTTTGGGTCTACCCTGATGTTCTGTGACAGAGAAAAACTGAGCCAACTGTCACCAAGAGGGTCACAACCAAGGCCATCAAGCCCATTGAGAAGTTAGAAACAGCAACCCAATTGTGTTTGGTTCCTCTGGGACAAATCAAGATGTGTGTGTGTGTGTGTGTGTGTGTGCACGCGCTAAAACAGCTCAAGGGGTATCCTGGGAAGGATACAGGAAAACAGAACCATGAACACCTTGCTAAAGATTTTGTTGGAGATGGTTGTATCATTAAGTGGACAGGACTATCTGGAGACATCTGCTCCACTGAGCTCCATTTATCCTGCACCTACTAACTCTTGAGCTCTGCCTTTATGTCTTCCATCAAATCTTCTCTCTTATACTGCCCTCCTTTACCAGCCCTCTTTGGTATCTGAATTGTTGGCTTTAGACCTGACATCCCTAACTAGAAATACACAAATGCCCATAGCCCTATCACAGTGCACCTATACTACTACTGGCTTATCCAGAGTTTAGCTGATGGCTACCATATCACCAGTGCCCTGCTGAGTGACTACATATTATAGAAACAACAGTGAATCACCACAGACCCAAATAAATGCTTCTTACTTGAGTACAATGCTGGACAGAAAAAGATGTAGTACTTACTTGTGCTAGAAGTGGGATTCAGCCCAGACCACTTAGCAGATCACAGGACTAGGTTATATTTCCTAAGAGGGGCAAAATGCATTCATTAACCATTTCTGTTAAAGCAGGAGGACATAATCTTGGATGGAATTGGATGGAAAAAAGTAGTTATCTAAGAGGACACAAACTCATCTTCTATTGGGATAAACTCATCAACAAGGCAACAGAACTGCTCAGAGAACTCCAATTAATGTCTCTGCAAAAGATCTTAGGCATTGTGGGCTACATCTATTGTATATCCTACTTAAAGTTGCCAAGATTCAGAGACACTGCCCTAGGTGCTATGGGAAGGGGACTGTTTTCCCATCTCAGTTCCAGTCATTAATTATCAGGTTGCACATGAATTAGAGGTTCACAACTTGGAGCCCCAAGACCACTTGCAGCCCCTCTGAAGCTTTAGGGGTGAGCAAGTGTAAGCTGATGAAATCCATGCAGAGTGCCCCTTGATGGCATCATTACCATGAGCTTATATTTATTACATTTGGTTTTTATATCAACTCTGCTCTCTTCATTGCTCCAGCCCTTATTTTTTGGTGCACAGCTCCTGAAAGGCTAAATGATTCTCAGCCCCAAAAAGATGGTGCATGCACTTAGTAGATAAAAATAACCCGCTGTAATGAGAAGGCACAAGTTAATGGAAACGAGCTGTGGAAGTCAGAGAAAGAAATGTGGAAACCGTATGCAGTTATGATTCATTAGAAGAGGACTTAGAGAACAAAAGGAAGTCAAGAGCACCAAAAGGGCAGGAAACCACTGCTCAGAGGGAGAGGATGCAGCATCTTAGAAACCTGTAGGCTGATGCATAAGAACTGTTTTTATTTTTTATCTATTTTTTATCTTATTCTTCAAATTTCTATCACCACCCATCTCTCCCAAAAGGGGACTCTGGACTGTTACATTTGACAGCAAAAAATGGTCACTTCCCTTTTGGACCATTGCAATGCACTCATGTGGAGCTGTCCTTGAAGAACACCCAGAAGTTACAACTGGTCTAGAATGCAGCGGCATGCACAGTGTTGGGCATCCCTAGGTTTGCCCCCATCACACCCCTGTTGCGTGAGCTGCACTGGCTCTTTGTTTTCTTCCGAGTGCAATTCAAGGTGCTGGTTATAATCTTTAAAACCCTACTTGGCATGGGACCAGGTTATCTGTGGGACCACCTCTCCCTGAGGACACCTGTTCATCCCACCAGAGCAGATAGGGTGGGCATGCTCCAGGTCCCTTCCCTCAAACAGTCCCATCTTGTGGATCCTTGGAAGCCTGCCTTTTCTGCTGCAGCCCCTGCCCTAAGGAACACCCTCCCACCCCCAGAGATCCAACATGCCCCAACCTTTTATCCTTCTGGAGAGCACTTAAAACCTGGCTCCTCCCCCAGGCCTTGGGATAGGGCGAGGTCAGGGTGGGATGAGAATGTGGGTGCACTGGGGAGGCAGGAACGGCTCTGGTGCCCGGTTTTTCCATTTCCAGTTTTATTGTTGTTGGTTTTATATTGTTTTATACTGTTTTATTGGTTGGAAGCTGCCCAGAGTTGTTTTTAAGATGGGTGGCAATATAAATGTTTCAGATAAATAAATATTTATTGATTTTTAAAATATTTTTACAATTATTGTTTTATATGTGTATTGTTTTTGATTATAGTATGCCACCCAGAGTCATTTTCTGTGATGGGTGGCCACATAAATGTGATGAATAAATACATAAATAAATAAAATTGCTCTAACCAACATCCTCTTGGACCTTGGCTGGATCCCTTGCAGAAAGATCTTCCAAACAGTTAAGCATCACTGGAGCTTTCCCCTGCCTTAGTGCCAACTTCACCTGCACTGCCACCAAACTTTGCCAGTAGGGCCAGATTGCATACATAAGGCATCTGCTAAAGCACAAGGAACATTCTGTGCAACTGACAAATCACAGAGCAAGTTGTGCTCAACAAGGCTGTGTTGGCAGTTGCTGCAAAGCAGGTGTACATCCTAAAGTAGTATGGCAACATTTTGCTGAACCACCCACATCCCAGTTACAAGCCTTGGTTAACACACTTTCTCCCCAATCCTGTTGCCCCTGATAATATGGTTCACTATATCAATCCACCACCTAATTTTACTGCATTAACTCCCTCACCTCTGAGTTCTCCCTCACCATCACATCTGTTTAATTCCACCCCCTTTTTGATTGTGGGATGTGACAGATTCATATTCTTTCTCTTTTGCTGATACCTCCAGTGCAATCAGAATTTAAGTCTATGTTTCACTAGCACATTTGCCCCCAAATCAGTTGTGTTTCATAAGCTGTGGCAAGGGCAGCCAGCACTGCAGAAATGCCAGGCTTCCTAAATGCCTGTGCCCATTTGCCTACCATTGAAATTTCAGGTCAGTTGCTTCCCAAGACTTCCTTGTATTAAAGATTTGATTTGATTTCCTTGGACATAATAAAGACTGGATGAATAAAGGCTGAAGGTTCTAAAGCAGTGTTTCTCAACCTTGTCAACTTTAAGATGTGTGGACTTCAACTCCCAGAATTCCCCAGCCAGCAAAGCAAAGCTGGCTGGGGAATTCTGGGAGTTGAAGTCCACACATCTTAAAAGTTGATAAGGTTGAGAAACACTGTCCCTAAGGACGAGAAAGTTCATCTACTCAGGATGTTTCTTTTTTTCAGCCCAGTGCAAATCACTGTCCCTGCATGATGGCTTTGACAGGTGGGTACATATGGCCTTTTGAAATTCTCTACCCAGTTTGTGGCAGAGAAATGGGATGGGCACGTGGGAATTATTTATTGGAATTCCTCCAGGGAAAGGAGAAATTCTCCAAGAAAGACAGGACTTTCTTAGAATGGACAATGAGATAGCTACTCAAAAAGACCAACCAGGAAGGCTGTTTCATTGTGACCAATGGTGCTCAAGGAAGGACTTTGCAGCAGAGATCTAGGATCTAATTCAGCAGAATGAACAAGACAAGACTTCAAATGCTGCTGGGCTAGGTTGGTTTACCATATGTGAATTAATACACATTTCTATGGAAGGAGTAAAACAAATACCTGAACCAGGACCTTCAGACTACCAAGGCTCCTGAACTCAAGTAAGCGTCCTTAATAGCTTGCTTAGGCATTTGCAGATGCTGGCTCACCGGAGTTATCTTAAATCACCACTTTTATTTTTAAATGGGAACCAGGAAGTAACTAACCACAGAAAGTGACTAGTACTGACCTCCACTTTGTTGGAAGTCCTGGCAAATCCAGCATGCCTCATTAGCATGTGAATTAGCATGTAAATTGAGTTGTCCCACAGTGCAACTCTGAGGAAGCTGTTTGTTGTCACTCCCTCTTTCCCCTTCTTCCACCCAGGGAGAAGCAAGCATGCTGCTCTGTTCTCCATTCATCAGGGCCATGTGCTCTGGCCTTGATGGAGGATTCTGCCCCTTTCTTCCACACAGCTCTTGGCAGCTGTAGGGCTGAGAGTTTAGGGCAAACTAAGTATTTAGAAAGAAAAGAAGAACAAAAGAACTTCATCTTTTCCACCAAGATGGATGTAACAAAACAACAAAGAATAAAGTAAGATTTTTTTTACTTCTTAACCTAATACGTCTAAACGTGTGATTCTTTATGCTTGGTAGGGCTGAATGTGTAATATCAATAACCCGTGTTTCTCTGGCATGCTTATTTAAGCTATCTAAGATATTATTTTTCTCTGCCAGCTTCTCAGCTGCATTATAAGCTCTGCTCCGTTTCAGTGTTTCTAGCAGGCCACTAAATTGGCTTCACATTTTATCATTCCGCTTATCTCACTATAAGCAGAAAACCCATCTGAAATTGGTGTGTCAATGGAGGGGAACTTATTTCAGTCCAAAATTGGTTCTGCTCCTTAAACTGTATTGTCCACAAATTTGTGACATGAGCCACATCAGCTTGTGCTGATCCCAAAGGACTGGGATGAGCATGAATAGCATCTAAAGGCAAGTTTTCCACTGATTTTCAACAGGAAATGTATATTTAGCCTCTGACAAGCTTAAACCAATTATGTGGAAAGGTGGTGGGCTATCGTTTGCTGGATGCCTTCAAGAAGATGTTCAAGAGATATTTGTTAAGGATACTTTAATTTGGATTAATGAGTTGGATCAATCACCTATTAATTTATGTGCCGCAATCCCCCCTGCAAAATAGGACCATTATAACCTTTGTCTATTCAATATCATTATCAACAGCTTTTATGCTCCCAGAAGGTGGTAATAATAATAGTAATAATAATAATAATAATATCATTGAATAATGCAGTCTCCAAACACAGAATGGATAATCCCCTCTTATTTAAGGCTATCTTTTTTACTCCTTCCGAAATGTATTTTTTAAATTCCACCTTAAGTCAAAGAATGTGATTCTTTTTTTAAGATACCACAATTCAGTGTTTCCTGTTTTTCTAGCTCTCTTGCAACGAGAAATGGACATATGTTTAAGCTTCTTCAAATCTTAGCCATCGCTTGCTGAGATAGACATCTAGAGACAAATTAAGACAGCAAGCCACATTTCTAATCATGTAAAAGTTGAGATTTTCAATTAATAGATAATTGCCCAAAATCACCAGATAACTTGCTGAAAGGAAACGTTAAGTCTCAAAGCTAAGTATTTGTCTAGGTGGAGAGGCTCAAGTTCAGACTGTGAACTTCACAAGACAATTTACTGGATGATTTTTTTCCTGTCAGGGTTGCTCCTAGGAGAAGAAAGAAAACTCTTCTGTTTTAAGCTTCTTCGTCTATGATGAAAAACAAAAGTTTTAATGAAAAGGTTTTGAAATGGCTATTCCATAACTTTCCTTATTCCTGTTGTGCAGACATGTGGTGGCTGGATGCCTAGCACTCTTACTGCTGGCCATGAAGGCCAAAAGGCCAGTAGGTTGCAGCTCAGAAACCTCTGAGGGCCTCCAAATCAAACCAAATCTTTATTACCGTCATCGATCAGCATAAGGAGGGTGGGTACAGTCAATTAAAAAGCACAGAAGATACATCAGGGTCTAAAACAAATGATGAAAAGTTAGAAGATATATTAAAACATAAAGTATATATAAAAACAAGTCTAAAAGAAGGGGTAGGAGCATTAGATGGGTGTGGGGGAGCATAAAGGTTAGTATGTGGAAGACTGTAGCTATCAAATTACAGAGCCATCTAATACGATGAACTAGACACTCATTAAATCTAGTTTATGGCACAGGCCATCATCCAATGAATTTTAAGCACTGCTGCGCAGAACCTAGCAACACAGGATGTTGGTATCTGAAGGCAGCAGAGAGGCATAGAATTGTCCTGTGCACTCTGGGTATTTAGGCCGTAATGGTGAGATGAGGCTAGTATGAATGTCTCTGTAGTACAGGCCCTGGAGAAACACATACACTGTTGTTTCTGTTGTCCAGAGTCACAGGGACATTGTCTCTGGGTAAGGAATCTTCCTCTATTGGCCTTTAAGGACCACGGAGGGGAGGGGAGGGCATGACATCGTGCCAGAGTAAAGACTCCCTGGTACATGAGGGCCTCCAAGGAAAGTAGCAGTAGATGAGGTCCCACAGCCAAGTGTCAAGCCGAACGATCTTTGGAAGGCCATAGCCAACCTCTTGAGATGCACAGAACTGACTAACGGATGGGGAACAGAAGATGGATTTAGAATACCTGAGAAAGGTTGGCAGGTGGGACTGGCAGCTGGCAGCAGGATCCAGATAGCAGCTGGATAAAAAAAGGTAGAGTTTGAAAGATCTATTGCTGATAGTGCTACTGATAAAAAAAATGGGCATAGCTGAATGTTGGGGACCAAGGGGGAGATATTTTGATCCATTAGCAAGGAGGCGTAGCTCAAATGTGATGATTTAGGCTACAGTTCCTAAACACCAGCCATGCTGACTGAAGTTTTACTTCAACCAGATCCCTATGATCACAATTTTTTATACACTCAAACTGTTGGTTAGGCCTACAGGAATTGTGAGGCGTCAGGTTGCTCACTCCTGTCCTAACCAACAGGGTCTGAGGTTTAGTTTAACTGGATTCACTCAGGACTCAGCTAAGAGCAAGATTCTCTCTCCCACTGCATACGATGTTATATTAGTTACCATGGGGCCCAAATTCCACCCTCGGAGCCAGAGAGATAAAACCAAATTTATCTTTACTATCCATCTGAAGTACTAACATTCATATTAAGTTAAGATTGTAAGTGTGTGGGGCATGAATGACTTGTTTTGCTTATTCCATAAACTGTTCTTACAGGTTAGAGTGAAATATAGTGATAATTTCCAGCTAATCTGGAAAGGTGGGAGTTACTTTAAATAGGGATGTGTGTGTGTGCACATGCGTGTCTATTTAAATCAATCCCCCTTTTCCTGATTAGCTCCCACACCCTTTTGCATTAATAATCAATGCCTGAAAACGAGCTGGAATTGATTAGCTAGTTCGGTTCCATTCATTCAGGACTTAAAATGAATGGCATCGTACTTGCTAATCAATTCTTGTTCAGAACTAGGCACTGATTATTAACGCAACAGAGTATGGAAGATAACCTGGAAGGAGACGTGTGGCTTTGCAGTGTGTGGAGGCCACCAGTCCATAAATAAATGCATCTCATACATAAATGCAAATGAATGAGCAGCCACCGGTGCAGAGAGAACACAGGCTGGTGCTCCAGGGGAACAAGCCTCAGGAGTCCTCCAACTGCTGCTTCTCTCGTGCCCCTTCCTTGCCCCAGCTTTGTGCATATCATTAACGGTTTTTCATTAACCCTTTCAACCCTTTTCCCCTGCCCCATCTCAAAATAATTTAAAAAGCAAATAAAAAGAATGACATAAGAGGAGTCCTGCCTCACTCCAGAAATGACCCTACCTATGTTTGTATCTATTGAATCAAATCAAAGTCCTCTACATTGTGCTGGGCAAACATGGTAAAATAAGTACTTTGCAGGTATTAAAGGTTTCCGGTTTGGGAGTCCCCACTGAAAGTTGGCTAGAGCACCCGAATCCATTCTCCACGTGGTGCAAAGACTCTGAAGGATTTTGGCTGTGTTGTTTATTCGTTTAGCCGCTTCTGACTCTTCGTGACTTCATGGACCAGCCCACGCCAGAGTTTCATGTCGGTCAACACCCCCAGCTCCCCCAGGGACGAGTCCGTCACCTCTAGAATATCGTCCATCCATCTTGCCCTTGGTCGGCCCCTCTTCCTTTTGCCTTCCGCTCTCCCTAGCATCAGCATCTTCTCCAGGGTGTCGTGTCTTCTCATTATGTGGCCAAAGTATTTCAGTTTTGCCTTTAATATCATTCCCTCAGTGAGCAGTCTGGCTTTATTTCCTGGAGGGTGGACTGGTTTGATCTTCTGGCAGTCCAAGGCACTCTCAGAATTTTCCTCCAACACCACAGTTCCAAAGCATCGATCTTCCTTCGCTCAGCCTTCCTTATGGTCCAGCTCTCGCAGCCATATTTTGGCCGTAGCCCTCTCTAAACCTAGGGGCAGCAGAGAGCAGACAGAAAGGCCATAATAACAGAGGTCAGCTGAGAACTCTTCCCTTTCCACCTTAATTAAAAGCCATCAAGGAGAATGAATGGGGCCATCGAGCCACTGGAAAACAGGAGCGTAAGCCAGTAAAGGAGTCGCAAATATGGAATCATGCTACAGTCCTTAAAAGGGCAGTTGGTACCACGAAAAGGAGGCTCCAAGGATTTCAGAAAGGCCCAAGCAGAGCTGCATGTCTTTATTCCCCACCTGTATTATGGGTACTAACAAGGTGGCATGCATGAAGTTAGTTCTTATGATGTAATGGCATCAAATGTTCAGATTCCCCCTGCCCCCCCCCCAAAAAAAAATTTGGGCAGCCACACCAAAATGTTAGGATAAGATTTCAAGATCTGGGATGCTAGATAAGGGGGCAACTCCCATTCTGAAGGGAAATGAAAATCATCTCAGGATTCCCTTTTGATCCATAAATGTGCTGCACCAACAGTACATATTGCATAATATCAGAGGAGGAGATCATTCAGTTTCCAGAAAGATTTCTTTTGCCCATATTTGAAAGGATGAATCTCTGAGTCCACAGCTTCAGATAGTAGAGAGGCTAAATTTTGATCCCAGTAATGACTATACCCAAGATGAACACCACCTGCTTCTTTTCTAGGCACAGTCCAAGCCACCTTCCTTGTAAAGAGGACGGAAAATGGATTCCCGGCAGCACTGTTTTGCTGCCATCTTGTGGCTTAAAAAGTAACCTGATCCAATTTACAGAGGGGCATTCAAGAGCAGAGAGCCAGTTTGGTGTAGTGGTGAAGGCACCAGGCTGGAAACCGGGAGACCAGGAGTTCTAGTCCCACCTTGGGGACAAAGCCAGCTGGGTGACCGTGGGCCAGTCCCATTCCCCCAGCTCCAGGAAGGAGGCAAGGGCAAACCACTTCTGAAAAACCTTGCCAAGAAAACTGCAGGGACTTGTCCAGGCACTCTCCAAGAATCAGATATGATTGAACAGAAAATGAAATGAAATGAAATGAAATTCAAGAGCAAGAGAGGAGTTAACTTTCAGTCATGACTGGAACTTCCAATCACTTTGGTCAAAAAGTAAGCTTGCTGATGATGAGTATCACAGTTTCCCTAACTATGAGGAAAAGGCTTGTCTAGCATAATCATCCTCCACCTGCAATAGTAATGAATCATACAAATCTTGTTACTACTGTAGTTTGCTTCAGGATTTTAGGTTCCCACTTGCAGTTCAGTCTTGGCACATCAACCCTTTCTCCCATGCATGAAAGAGCCCTGACCTTTTCTTTCTTTCTTCTCTTTTTGGCACAGGACAAAAAGGATTGGCGCAGACATTCAGAAGCAACCTGATGCCCTCGGCTTGGTTTACAGATCAGTTCCCAACATCGCTTTCGGAACTACCCAAAGACCAGCTAGGCACCGAATAGTCCCTTTGGAGGTTGCTTGTTCTCCTGCCCTTTAGAGAGAAGAGTTAAAGACTAATTTTTTGAACAAGGCCCTTCCAATAGTCTTTCAGATGCTTTAAACATGTCTGTGGTTAGTTTAACTGATTTAATGGTGAGCCTATTCTACTTTTATTTATTTATCAGATTTGTCACTGCCCATCTCCTCTCACTAGAGGGACTCTGGATGGTTTACAACAAAAAAAATTTCTTTGCCTCAGATGCATATAAGCAACATCCAAACAAAACGTGAACATCCTAACACGTAAGGCTTTATGGAGTTCAGCTTTGTCAAGATTTCACGATCTTTCTTCTTAAAAAAACTCACCCACCCTTTTTTTAAGGAAGGAAAAAAAATTCCTGAAGACAGGGCACTTGCCAAGAAACACAGTTCTAGGGACAGTTTCTAGGGACAGGTGATAGAAAGATTTCACGATCTTTCTTCTTAAGAAAACTCACCCACCCTTTTTTTAAGGAAGGAAAAAAAATTCCTGAAGACAGGGCACTTGCCAAGAAACACAGTTCTAGGGACAGTTTCTAGGGACAGGTGATAGAAGAGAGCCGAACCAGCTGACACATTGGCAGGCTGGGCGTTACACCACTTCCCAAAAGTCTGGTGAGCTACAGCTGCCACAGTTCCTAGCTAGCATGGCTGTGAAACAGCAAAAGCCCCTGGTTGTTCTAACAATTGGATGATATATAGTTTCTCAGTTATGTTTGCCTCCTGAAACGGCTAACAACTTAAAAGGAATACAGTTGAAGCATTTATGAGCTTGCTTTAGACCCTGGCAACTGATGCCATTGTCCAAGGTTGCAAGAGTATCCCCTGCATCTGAATTTGGTTATTTGCCTCTATTCTAATCCTTTAAAATACTTTTTACAATCATATTCACTAAAACCACATCTACTAAACCTCTAAATCTAGCTTCAGAATGTTAAAGGATTCTTGGCTAGTCACAGTCATCCAAGTCCTAAAACAAGAACAAACATTTGAACCAGCAGCACAATTTGTAATAAATACAAAAAAAAAATATATTGAAAAGTTTGCACAAAGAAAGCTTGATTTAGCAAAACTGTTATTTGAGGGAGGAGGAACAGAGCAAAAGATGCTGATAATGACAAGTTATACTAAAAAACAAAAACAACCCTGTCCCTCTGCACACAATGTCTTAGCAGCTCCCACTCTGTGCAGGGGAAGACTACTGTATTACATTCAATATGGACCAAGAAGTTCCATTCTGGATGACAGAGGAGAAAACTCTTGCAGCGATGTATAAGAACATAAGCAGTGTCCTGCTGGGTTGAACCCCTGGCCCATCTGTTCTCACAGTGGCCAATTAACTGCCCAAGGAAGCCCACTAGTCTCATAGCAAATGGCCTTCAGAGGCAGACACACTGCCATCAAGACTAATAGCCATTGATCTCCATGACTTCCATGAATTGGTCCAACCCATTTTTGAAGCCAGCCAAGCACCACATCTCATTGTAGTGAAGTCCAAAGTTTGATTATGCTTTGTGTGATTATGTGATATGCAGAACTGAGCAACATTTCACCCACCTAGTCTGTGACCATCAAAGTTGCTCTTAAGTGAATCCTACTGAATCCACCTGGTTCATCTGACTTGGTCTTCTTTATAGGGGGAATAGGAAGACCCATGGTTAAGCAGGCTAAAGACAATCAAGCCAATATTTTTCTATAATGGTGCACATAAAAATCTACAGAATGAAGGCAATACGAACATGTTTACAAATATGGAAATTTAAGCAAGCCCAGCTAATTGGTAACTTATTTAGCTCTGACATTTTAAAAAAGAATACAGCATGAAGATCCATGGTAGAATAAGTTCTTTTTGGGTTAAATAATATATAAGCTTGTGCTCAAATGAAGTGCTTAACAGACTGAAGATTGTACATAATTCTAAAACATTTCTAGGGAGCCTAATAAAATTTCTATTATGGATTATTTTAATGTGTTTTTGAAATGCTTAAGTGTTTATTATTAAATGTTAATTGATTCTCCTAAATTGTTGCAGTAGAGCTCAGCTGTCACTCTCCAAGCCTCATAAGCAACAAAACAGAGCCTACTGGGCAAAACGCTTATACTGTACAACTTACTACAAGTGTCTCTAAGGGCCTCCCACTCTAGGGAGAAATGGGTGATCCATGCTTTCCTAATAAAACTGTAGGCTAAGATTAAGCAACCTGCATTATGATCCCCATAGTCCCTAGCCACTGGAGATGCTGATTAGAAGTTTTCCTACCAAGTTCCCTACAGCTGCTCAAAATCAACAGTGCCTTCTTGGGTTTTAGACTGATGTTGATCTGTCAACCTCAGATAACATGGGGAAAGGCCAGGAGTTGTGGGAGCCAGTCCAGCATCTGGTTAGAGGATGCTGATTCTCAGAAATATATTCAGAGATATTTTCACTGTATTCATGCACAGAAGCCGCTTCTAGTTTCAAGTTCTAAATCAATGCTGTATATTGTATATACAGATGCAGACAATCACAGGAATGCATGTTCTCGTCAAACAAGAGGAGGCATAAAATTTGTTTTTCAGGAACTGCCAGTCTAAACCACAGCTTTTCTAACCAAGAACAAGTATCTGATGACTTCAATCTATATAGTAAAAGTTGGAATACTGTTAAAAATCTTAGCCCTGGTGAATAAGTAGAAGTTGCAAGATACAACTTTTGTTGTTCATAGTGCAACTTGGAGATTGTCTGAAGGGAACAAATGGATCTAGAGCCACAGGCTGCACACTTCTGGTCTCCAGGGTCTTGTCTTTCCAGCCCTATTTGAACTTGATAGGAATTTAATGAGACATCTTGCATGCAGGTATGTACTCTCCCACTGGGCTTCAGCAGAAACTATGATTTCATAACATAAACGAAATACATGGAAATGCTGTCTTTTAACATAATGGACAAAAACTCCTAGAGAAAGCTGTCTGGAATAAGATCTCAATTTTGAATAAATGGCCTGGTAAAAAACCTATTCCTGTAGCTTCATAGAAGAACAGAGTGCATCTTATAGGATCACTCTTACAATCTACTTATCTCCCAGCAGTACAATGGTGCAGCTGAACTCTGTGTCAGGCATTGCGCTGAGGCTGTGGACATAGCAGGGACTCACTTGCTGCCTTCCCTGCAAATTGGTGGGTGGTAGTGCCAGTTCAGCTCTAGGCATGTCAAATCCCAGTGACCAGATATCCTGGGGCATTCAGCATTACCCATTTAAGTCTTCTTATTAAATGCACACTTAAAGGCAACAATATTTATACTAGCATTAAAGATGCATTCTGTGAGCAGTCACTTTTAGGTACATCAGATTGTTTTTTTTAAAAAAAGACAACCCTAATATAAGAAGCCTCTCCAGGGTTCTCAACTAAATTAAAGCAGACCACCTGACAGCCTAGTTTTACTAATGCTTCTTCTTCATGCAAGCACATAAAACAAGCTATCAAAAGATAACTTATCATAACATCCAAACTCAAGAACCCAGTGGACAGATCCCAAGAAGTTTATAACATTTACTTCTGCCTTGCAACCTTGCTTGGAAACAACAAAACAAAATTCTGTATTTGGACCTCACAAGGGATTTGGTTGGTTTTGGGACTGCCCATTTATAGCAAGCCAGGAATCCTGGATTTTTGTTACCTGGGAACATGGTCAATAATTTAAAACTTCATGATTAAAGAATGTTGTTCTAGTAAATATTTCCCCAAACCACAAATGGCAAATACAATTTTTGAAAAGAGCATTACTCCACAAAACAGGGTGAATACTCCTATGTGAATGCCTGCTGCAATACCTATATGCATCTAAAACCAAGCATCATTTTCTTTCAAGGCTATTGTCTTCACTCATAAACAAATTCAATCAAATAAATAATATGCAAAGGTTTCTTTATCCCGATGTCAACCTAATCATTCATTATACTCCATTATATCTCCAGCACCTGACCGGCTTCATGAAAAGGCAGTTTCCATTTGCCCTAGAACAGCATGGCAGGAAGACTAGTCTAACTCCATCCTGTAACTTCAATAGAAATAATTCCCAATTTGAAATAATACTGTTCTGCTAGTAACCCTGCTAATTGCCAAACAGACAATAGATATGCAGTGGACCCACTCATTAACCAAAAGACTGAACGGCTTGTGCATATGCATGACAGACAAAATTTGGGGGGAGGGGGAAGCATACAGCATGCTATAAACCCCACTGATTTTAATCAAAAGGTGGGTTGTGCTTCTAAAAATAAACAAATATGTACTTGCTATTTGTAGGCAGGGATAAAGAGCTATCACCAAGAAAGAGTTCCCAACAACTGGTCATTACCCATCATCTACTCACAACCTGTAATCTATGGTAGTACTTTAAATCTCCTTTGCAATCCTGATTCTGGAAACTCACATTCCTTTCTAATTTGCCTAAAATTAATTTCAGCACCTTAAAGTACAACTGCAGCATATATAATATAGCTATCATATGGAGAATTTACAGCCTCGTGTGGCGCAGAGTGGTAGGTGGCAGTATTGCAACCGAAACTCTCCCCATGACCCGAGTTCGATCCCAGCAGAAGCTGGATTCTCGGGTAGCCGGCTCAGGTCGACTCAGCCTTCCATCCTTCCGAGGTCAGTGAAATGAGCACCCAACTTGCTGGGGAAGGTAACGAATGGGGAAGGCAATGGCAAACCACCCCACTCTATAGTCTGCCAAGAAAACATCGCGAAAATAGCATCCCCCCAATGGGTCAGACATGGCTTGATGCTTGCACAGGGGACCTTTCATCTTTTCTTTCACATGGAGAATTTAACCTTAGTTTTTTAAGTCTGTCTGAAATTCAGAACCTTACCCACATGATTAAAGCAGCATTTGAAACCCACAAATCAGCTACTCGATACTCATCCAAGCCGCTTAAAAAGACACCCTACGTTCTAATTCTACGGACTAAGAAAACACATATTGGAGAAAACTTTTGCTGCCATATACAGGGTCAGAGTTTAACCAGCTGTCCAACATGTCCTTGACTGAATTTAACACTGAAAAGCAAGTTCCTGCAAACTGCTTACTGGCAGTTTTCTCCTCCAGCCAAATCAAGAATTCCAGTTTTCTTATGAAAAGTCACTCTGCATCTGCACAGAGACATTTCAGCCTAAGTGTTTCAAAGGTCATCCGAAACAAGAGAAAAAGCAGAACTATTACCAAAGGAGCAAGAGAAAATTAATGGCGTTAAAAGAAAAATGGCAGATACATTCAGCATGCGGTAAGTCCACAACTGGTTAAGAGCCAAAGTTGGTATGAATGTCCTGTTTGTGTGATTATATGACACAACAAGCTGCAGAAGCCCACAAACCCTCAACCTTGTTTGTCTTAAACATTCTCCAGATGATGGGTTGGCTTTTATTATTTTTGATCTTGAGTCCCAGTTTTATTATTGTGATGTATGGTGTGGTTTTTTTAATATGATTGTATTTATTTTCAATCCCAATTACATATCGGGGAGTTGTATGCTGCTCAGAATCAGCTGAGGACAGTAGTTTATAAGCCCTGTAAGCAAGCAAGCAAGCAAGCAAATAAATAAATAAAAGATTACTGCCTAGATAGGAGACCATGCTGAGTTTCATTTATAGAATACAATAAAAATATTTGATACTATTATTCCGAAATTACTAAGGAAAAAAAAGCTAAAAATTGAGACAAAACCAGGAAAATCTCAAAACATTAATTAGCGATGTTGGAACAATTCTTTGTTTCTTTATCGTTGTTTTCCAAGCTCAAGTTATCTATCACCACAAGAATTAGAAATGTTAAAAATGGGAACAACAGTAGTAGCAGCAGCAGCAGCACTAATCTATGTGCCCCAAATACTTCATCTTACCCAGGCCACCTTTTACAATCTCATGAGATGAGGACTAGTGGATTTAGCTAAACAAGTAACTGGCAGCCAAGAGGAATCCTGAGACTGACAACTATGGATAAGGCAAAAGAAGAAATGGTAAAAGGTATTAAATATGAATTTGACAAAACAGATATTTGTATCTATTTATCTTAAAAATCTTCTCTATGAAATCCTAATAGAGAAACACATCGGGATTGAAGAAAAGTATACAAATTGTAGTTCGTTTCCTTTTAAGGACAGAGTGTCTGTTGTTTAGCAGGCCTGCTCTGACTATAGACACCCCAGCACTCCCCTCTTCATATTATCTTATGTGTCAACTCTGTTCTGATATGACATTTTATGTGAGGAGGGTGTCAAGTCAACATCAGCCACACTATGCTAGTTTTTTCAAGCTTTGGGCAAGTATTTCACCAGGAAACCCACAAAAGTTAAAGTTGTGGAAGTGGAGCCTCACTACAGCACCAACATGAGAGACCTCTACCACAGTATAAAGTAGGCCAAGAGTTAAAAATACTGGCCTGTTAATTTGGAAAGAGAGCTAATTCATATCAGTTGTTGACATCAAGTATGAGTGTTAAGGTAACAGTAGAGCAGCAATTCCCGGAGCTGTTAAATTAAGAAGTGAACTAGGCAATAAACAGCAGACTGAAAAGCCCTACTCTAGCTGATTATGGGTGCACTTATTCCTCGTAATACTATGTATGAGCATTAAAACACTGGCCTACCCACTAAATACTAAGGCCAAGAAGTGATGCTCAACAGGATCTCACGTTTATTATTGAGAAGTGATTAATGGTGAAAGAAAGGCATCACCCATTCCTCATTGGCTTAACAAGAAAACTGAAGAAACATTCACTACACAGTTTACAATATTTTTTTCTTCCAAAATTAATTTTCCTGTAAACAAACAAGTTTTTACCACTGTTCTCAGCCTTCAAATCAAATCAAGCCAGACTTAATCTGTAATCCATATAATGCACAAGAACAGAACATTTCTTAGGACTCTTCGTATTTCACTTTTGAGAGAGAAAATGAACCACCCCTCAGACATGACCTCGTAGACAAATCCCATTCAATTCTTCTAGGCATAAAAAACTCAAAATTCTTCATAAAATTCCTCTTCCAGTCCATGGAAAAAAAAAGTTACTCATTCCACTTTCCATGGTGGATGTCCAAAAGAAAGTCACAACTCGGTGTTCCAAGTGCAAATATCAAAAAAACCAGGAGGAAGAGGGGTTCAGAAGGCCAGGAAACCAGGTAAGCGGCAGATTTAAAAATTAGAGAAAAAAAGGCATATGCCACTTGCGGACTTTAAAATCCGATAACATAGTAAAAAGACAAAAAAAAAAAACCCCAAAAAACAAAGCGTATGCTCTGAAATCACAACCAAAGCCAAAAGAAAGGGGACAGTTTTCACCTCTACTCTACCTAGAAGGGATTTTTTGTTTTTGTTTTTTAAGTCCTATGTCTCTTGTGAAATTTCAATATTTTTTTTTTAAACTGTACGTTTATAAGAGTTTGTATGGAGTCAATGAAATAAGTCCTAATTCTTTCTGGTGTGGTCTTTCTTCCTTTTGAAAGATATCTGAGATGCATCATCTCTGTTGCAGTCTCTGTGAAAGGGCCCAGCATTTTATTTGACACGGCCTTGACGTTCCTACAGGAAAGAGAGCAGAAGAAAACAGAGACTGTTAGTGGATGGAAGTATGTAACACTTTAAATGTTATCTCCATTATTGAAATGGATTACAATGACAACAGATTAAGATACAGCGAGGCATTTTTCCCTATTCTGAACCTCCTATAATTAAATACCTGTTTTTGCAAATTTTCATATTTAAAACACACAGCTTCTGAAACAAACCAAGTTACAAAATAACCCTTTCATATATGCCTTCTCCCTGTATATTCCGATACTGTGAAATATCATGCAAATAAATACGAGCTTGCATACATTTAACGAAACGATACACTGATCTTTACCGTCATAAGAATAAAAACTGTCATGTAAACTAGTATGCTACCCCATGACATTGCTCACAATTACAACTGTCACAGTTTACATAGGCAAACGATCACTGATAAATTCCCCTCAAAGCTACCTGTTTCAGGAGAAGGAACGGCTGCGCCTCTCACCTCTTCCTACTCCAAAAGCAGCACGTAAACCTGTCTGGTTTCCCTGGGATTTCTTTTCCCCATGAAATGCATGTGTGCGCGTATTATGTAGGGTAGGGTTTGTCTAGAAATTTTAAGTTCGTAAGTTCTGATATTCTCTAGGCAGCCTTGGACAAAATCAACTTTAACCTATGCCCACAGAATAAAATGATGCCACAGAAAACCTTCTAGCACTTTCAGTCAAACAGCAGAGACTATAATCATGTTATTTGGTAAGGTCAATTCTGAAAGAGGGCTTAATCTACACAGACTAGTGCTCCTTCTCACCAGAGATAGACGTTTGCAGACCACTCTTGCTAATTCTGTGGCAACAACAGAAGGCAGCAAGATCAGCTTCTACTGACTATGCCCGTGAGAGGAAGCGATGTTCATTCAGTCTAAAAGATCAAGACTAGTGGCCCTTGGCAAGAAGTATAAGCAAATCTATTAGCTATTCAAGCATGACCAACTCCTTCTCTTTAAGTGATTCAGAACCCTGTGCTGGTTGGCTATCACACACTGATATCAAGACAGGGATGACAGCAGTGCAGATACTGTCCCTACATACAGCTGAAGGAACAAAGATAAGATTCAAGTTATAGGTCGAGCCCAAGTTTCAGGGAATTGAATAGGATATCACCCGTTGGCAAAGCTATCTACTAGTCTGTTTAATCAATGCTCGCTATCACTGAGAATTTTTTGGACCAAAACTCTGGAGATGGAGAAACTGTAAATCCTAGAGCAAGAGTGAACCATCTGCCGCCCAATCCCAGGCTTTGGACTACAGCCTCATAAACCATGACCGCTGGTCATGATGGCTGAAACCTATGGGAGTTATAGTCCAAAATACATGGAGGACACCACATTGCTTATGCCTGGCCTAAATGCTTAAACCATACAGGAAACAGATTTAAGAGCTGTCCAACAATCCTCATTTCTTTTAACTTGAGCTGGTAACAGGTGGCCGCACCTGTTTTGAAACAATATGCCTTGGTTATCAAATTAGAGATCACAACTAGAACTTCTGAATGTCTCAAATGTAACACGTTCTTGCCCCCCCCCTCTCAAAACAGGATCTTAAGATATGTTCAGACCCTGATCTACCTTTCTCAGGGCCAAGTCAACTATTTCCTAGAAGACTTTTCCTTTCCCCTCCCCATTACCTTTTTCTTCTTTGCTACTGCATATCCTTTTTGACTGAGAGCCTAAGGGTAGGAATTGCCTTTCATTATTTTGTAAATAAATTGCACTAGACATCTTTTAGGCTCAGGGGTGAATTTATTTACAGCATTTATACCCTGTACTTCAGTCAGAAAGGTTTCAGTGCAGCTTATAGATCAGTAAAACTAGAAATTCCAGCCAGCAAGCATAAAGTCTGAAATGACACAACAGATAAGGATAAATTAATGGTATAAAAAGGAAACAGGAATACTAAAATGACATTTCTTAATACAAGGATCTTAGTCTGCCAGAGTTCACTGGAATGGCTATGAGGGAGGAAATAAAACCCAATGTATACCCAAAAATAAACACTTTACTTGTAGGAACAGAGCTCTTCGAATATAGTTAAATATACTGCTATCAGTGGTCTAACTATGTCTTGTTTCAGAAATGTGAGAAGGCATTTATTCCAGAAGGCATTCTCTGCTTTTCCATTTGTTTTGTTAATATTGTTCTGTGTTTTATGTATTACAATTTCAAACACAGATTTATTCCAGGTAATCCATACTGAAAAGTGTGAATGTGAAAGAAGAAAAGTCACATAAACAAAATTTAATCTCTCCAGTAAAATATTTTTTTTTGTCTTTAAGAACAGGGAAGCTCAGAGTAATGCTTGCAATGCTTCCTTACTCCATTGTTTTCTGAATTTTGTGCACTGCACAATGTTAGTGCTGGCAGTGATAGCACTTTTTACACACCACAACACAACTGCCAGTCTGCTGCTGTGCTGTTGTTGGCAATGTTGTAAAATGTGGATTGCGTAGATTAGACGTGAATTGTATTATGAAGTTTTTGTATTTTTTTGCAATTTTTATGCAGGGGTTCCCTGAGACCTGAAAATTATTTCAAGGTTCCTTCAAGGTAAAAAGGTGAGAAAGGTTGCTCTAATCAGTTGCTCTATATTTATTCTATTCAGAATCTTTCCGTCAGGATCAATGGAAGTAGACACTTTGACCAGTACAAAATAGGGTTTAACTAATACCTTGTTTTATTCCATACCGTTTGTTTGGCTAGTAGGCAGGCTGATGGCCGCAACATATAAATGATTTTTTTTACATAATCTAATCATATTACAATGTGTTATTCCAATTTAAGCTAAGATTGGATTTACCAGTCACCATTTAATGTAAGATTCCTTCCTTACTAGAAGAAAAGTAAAATGCCACAAAGTACAATGCTACTTAAATAACCTTATGCAGAGTTCTGTGGAAGAAAGTACACAGCTTTCAGACTTTTATAATAACCAGGAGTTTGAGTTATATATGAAATGGATCCACATGCAGCACATGGCAAGAAAGCCCAATAATCAGACCAGACATTACCCCAACAACTGATTTTTATACAACCTCAAATCTGAGAGGCAGTCTCTCCTGTTTAATACTGAAATCCCCTTTATTTTAATTCAACCATGTTTTAATACAAAATTATAAATGCCATAACCTGATAAACTACTGTATTATCAGGAAAAGCTTGCTCCTGATAATTATTGTACAAATTTGATGATACAATTTGAATGCATTGTGAGTCACAGTGTAGCACTGTTCTGCTATTGCAAAAGTTTAATCTATATATAAAGTCCAGCTATGGTTGGGCCACATAAAACACGTTTTAGGTTTGCAGCCTCATACCTACATTCTCACTCACTTTGCCATGAATCCCAAAATGGAACAAACTATACCTATGCATCTGCAGTGAAGTACTGTAAGTCAATTGCCTGCATATTATTTGAGGAAACTACTTCTGCTCCCACAAGACAGCCTCCATGTTCTCCCCAAACACCCAGTTTCAGATATACCATAATGCCTGAAATGACCAATCTTAAGATGGATGAAGGTGTCTGTAGAAGATGAGGGAGAATCAGCAATGCTGTCTTGTACCAAGGAAAATGCTTTCCACTTATCCAACATGCATTTGTATATGCCCTCTTGCACACTGAACCCAATTCAAAGATAATTTAACTCTTCACCCAGGCCTTTGGTGAGAGAGAATGAAACCTTCACTTTATTCCATCTGGTTTGTTCTGCTTGCCATCTTTTATCTTTATCTGTTTTATTGATTGTATAGTTTTTTTTTTACTTGTGAGCCCTGCAAGTTGTTGAGAGTCAGGTGGCATACAAATTTAATTACTATTAGTAATAGTAGTCATAATAAAAACTCATGTTTAAAAGTTTTAAGAATTTTCAGCATTATACCTATTTTTATATGTTCAAAACAGATTTCTAGTTATTTATCTTTTTTATTTTATGCCCTATCTTTTTGCCCATTAGGCATTCTAGGCAGAATTATGTCTGAACTGTCCATGAGAGCTGGCATAAAATCAGGAAACACCCAAAGCCTTCTAGATAAGCACAGAGAAATATTTATTTTACTTCTTTATCAAGAGCCTTTATATATTGCGCCAATTGCACGACTTTTCTATCCTTTCCTAAGCTGTATTTTAGATGCCTATGGGTACATCTCAAAACAAACAAGCTTATTCTAGTCAAAGAACAGCTACAAACTGAAAGCTCAAAGCTGTTTTGCCTCATGGCTCCCCTTATCACTTCAACACAAGAAATAACCTGGTCCTGCTATGCTGTTCAAAAATGAAATTAAAATAACATGAAAAGGTGCATGAACACCTGAATAGCTTTTTCGAAGGTTACAAATGGTTGAGAAGTCAAGGGGAGGAGGATACTTCATCTCTCCCTCCCCTCTCTCAAGTCAACTATATCAAACTACTACAAGGGGAAAGGGTAGAGCCTTTTTGTTCCTCAATGTCTAGCTCAGCTTGGCAATTATTGTTGACTTTGGTTAATCTGATTTACATTACCTAAGTGTGTTTTGTCAGAAAGGCAAATAGAATACGGAATGCAAATCATCAGGCAAATTCTTAAAGCTCAAATATGTGCTTTGTTGACACAGTTCAGAATATCAGGAAAATATATGCAATACAACCCTACATAAAATATTGTATCTGTAATTGATGAGCTGGGAATAAATAATTAGCAGGCTTCCTGATGCCAGCAGAAGTGCCAGTACACACTAAATTAGATAATTTATTTTTGCTATTAAGCAACATAAAATATTTTATACATAAACATTTATAATAATGCAAATAGAAAAACTCCTTTTTTCAAAAGTTGGACAAGGCTGAGGAAATAATTTGCAGGAATTCACTAGAATAAAATAATTCAATTAATCGGTGATTTCATTTTAAGGCTACAGTTCTGGGTTCTAACTTACTGATAGGATGTTACAGTTTCAGAATATCGTACCACATCCAGAGAGACTTGGAAGTACAGGTTTTTGCAATATCACAGTGTTATATTCATACTGGAATGAGTTACTAGTTACTAGTACAGAGTTACTAGTAACAAGTGATTATCGAACCGGTGAAACAGTTATAGCTCTTATTTAAAAAAGCTGAAGCTTCAAAGAGTACAAATATATAATTTTAACATTCTGCAACAGTGAGTACAAACAGTCTTAGAAATAGCATTTTATATCCATAAAATCTTTCCCTAAGACAGAAGAGAACTGTATGATGCAGAAACCGGCTCTTGATAAACAACGCTACGGGGCATAAGCATTAATAAATGCTCCTGTCCAGCAAAACTGGAAGCCAACTCCTACTAGACTTGGATTCTTACGGGTTTGTGTCATCCAAAACTGATATGCTGAAGAGCAAATACAAATCCTGTCATTTTAAGGTACTGTGAGAAACAGCTCACTCCGCAGGGAGTACTGAAACAGCTATGTTGGCTTAGTCATGTTGTTTAGAAAATATCTTAAGGTAGAAGTATTTCCTGCTATTGAGGACTCTCAACTCCAGTTAGAGCAACTTCTGGATCTTTTCAGTTCAACCTTTAAATATAAAATGACTTAATAAAATATTTATTGAAAATAATTTTAAGATTAAAAATACTTTCTGGGGGGTGCCTTCAAGTCAGTGTTGACTCCTAGAGACTGCCTGGACAGGTCCCTGCAGTTTTCTTGGCAAGATTTCAAAAGTAGTTTGCCACTGTCTCCTTCCTAGGGCTGGGAGAGAGTGACTGGCCCAAGGTCCCCCAGCTGGCTTTGTGCCTAAGGCGGGACTAGAACTCGGGGTCTCCTGGTTTCTAGCCTGGTGCCTCAACCACTACACCAAATTGGTTCTCTATTAAAAATAGAGGGATCAAGTACATTCAGTAATACATTTCTGGTCTGCCATTTTTCATGCCTGTATTTTCTTTACTACTTTGAATCTCCACAACTAATTTTAACATTAGTTTTGCTTTTTCCTGATGCTTTGTTGACATGGTTACCCTAAAAATATTACTCCTATGTCTTCACACTTCTGAGAACTACAAATGATAATAATTTTTAGTTTAGAGAGCACGGCAGTATACATTAATCCAGAGTTTCCCAACCAGGGTTCTGTGGAACCCTAGGGTTCTGCGAGAGGTCACTAGGGGTTCCCTGGGAGATCATGATTTAAAAAATTCTTTCAAATTCAGGCCACTTCACCTTAAAGAGGTCAGTTTCATTCTTTATTTTCAGTTTAAGAACACTGTTAGTGCATATATATACAGGCCTACCCATGAAACAAATACAATAATTTTGTAACTTCTGGCTTATCTTTGAGCCTGAATGGGCAGGGGTTCCCCGAGGCCTGAAAAATATTTCAAGGATTCCTCCAGGGTCAAACTGTTGAGAAAGGCTGCATTAATCTTTCCATGCCACTGCCACAACTTTGTTATGTACTACAATAAGGTCCACTAATGTCACTGTAACTACCATGTGATTAAGTTAGCCTAAATCCTAACCATATAGGTTAGGATCCATAATCCATATAAGCAAATTCATGTTTCAGCATAAATATCAGGAGGACCAAAAAAAAAAAAAAAAAACAACCCCCATCCCTATGATTTTTCAAAACATATTAAGATAAACTAGATAAATCTGTATCTCAAATAAAGGGCTTGGATATGAAGAACTACATAGCTAGTTCCAAATGCCCAAGGTTGAGTTGTTTTCTTGCACAGTAGCCTCATGTCATGTGACATACCTTAAAAAAAAACTTTTAAACAAGTTGGGAGGGGACAGCTGTCATTCAAAGGTCAAACATGTTGTTAATAACTAGGGTATGCCCCTTAGTAGCTTTCAGAATGCTTCAGTGGTCCACTGATTAGCAATTCCTCATCAGTTAGTGCCTCAAAAAGCAAAGAGATAACTGTAGAATGTAAACTTGATTTTATTTCTTTAATTAAAAAACTGTGACACTATAAGCTGGAGGAATCGTGCCAAGATATTGACTGAAAAACATTTCCACCCATAATTCAGTTTACTTATGAATAAGGCTATGTCCTTTTGTCCAGGGCATTTCATGTGGAATGGAAAAGTCTACTTACTACTACAGGTTTAAATATAATGCTCTTCTATGCTACACAAGCTTATTACAATTCTGCTAGAGCAGATTCTAGGTTAAATGCTATTCCCACAACTTATACTTAATGATAACCCCTTCAAACTTACTTGGGGATTGGTGTTCACAGCCAACTCTATCCAATACAGTAACATCTAACTCCCCTTTACTTCTCTTCCCTAACTGTTCAACAAGTTACCTTTTTCACATTTTCCTCCTCTTCCTGGCGTTTCTCATAGTGTGAGAAGTCATCAAAGATGGAAGTGGTGTGCTTGTAAGTAGCAATGATTTTCAGCACCTGTTTAGCCTTTTCCAGAGGCACCTCCTGAGTGTCCCTGGAGTTGGTCACTGGTTTATTCTCATTGTTCTCTAGGCGAATGTGCCGCAGTTGGCTATTGGGAACGTCCTTCACAAAAATCCACCTGACATCAAATCGTCCCTTCCATTTGTCCTGGGACCACACGCCAGCGCATGTATTGTAGTCCACAGCAGATTTCATTTCTGCAACTCCACAGAAATGACCACTGCCATTGACACTGAACAGTAAGTAAACAGGACCTTTTCCGTTCATGGACCGATAAGCAGCATCCAGTCTCTTATTACCATGCTCTGTACTGCACCAGATGTTATATTTAATGGAGCGGTGGATATCATCTTCAGAATAACTCTTGATAATGAAGACCCTACCATGTTTTGGGTTCCAGTCAAAATCCTTTGGGTTATAGTTGTTGATAGATCTCAACTTCTCCAAGACAGGGTGTGGCTCCAAAGGTGCAGATCCAGATGTGGTTTGAGACTGTCCTACTGTATTACCATCAACTCCATTTTGGCCAAACCCATTTCCACGGTTACGAGGTGCAACCCAGCGGGCAGGCTGAGCTGCCTGTTGCTGAACTGGCAACTGAGTTGGTTGGGGTGGTGCAGGTGGCAGAGGTTGTGGCTGTTGTCCTGCTGAAGGTTGCATTGCTGGTGGACTGTTATTCATCTGCTGACCCATTGGTTGGGGAGATATTTGGGTTGGTGGCTGACCAATATTCTGAACTAAAGCCTGGGAAGGGTTTTTTGCCACTGGTCCTTTATTATCCCAAGTTCCAATGTCCATATTATGTTTAATGGGGGGTGGTGGAAGACTTGAACCTGCAATTCCATTCTTGGTCTTCAATTTGGGCTGCTGTTTTGCAGGTTTGCTTGCAATATCAGCCCACGATGTTGGTTTGGGAGGAGCAATAGTAGCTGGGGGCAAGCTATTAGAAGTTGCAATATTACTGGCAAGAGACCCAGTGCCAACAGCAGAGCCAACAACTTTTGGGACACTGCTTGCTACATCAGTGCTGCCTAGTTTCAAGGCTGCCATTCCTTGGTCTATGGTATTCATGCCAGGTGCCTTATTCAAGGTCTCATTAGCAAAAGCTGACTGTCCATCAATCATAGCTCCACCCAATGAACTTGGTGCATAAGCATAGTTGCTACTATATCCTGAACTTTGAGTTGATTGCCCCTGAGAACTGTTATTACCCCAAGCAGAGAAGTCAATTCCACTTGGAAAAAAATTAAAGCCATGCTGTCCAAGAAATGGTGTGCTGCCAAGGGCCCCTGGCTGTCCAAACATGGCATCTGGGAGAAAATGAGGCTCTCCATTGCTTAGCTGTCCATAAGAGGTCAAGTAGGGCATGGGTGGATCACCCCCAGTAGACCAAGCAGCTTCACCCAAGGAGTAGGAAAATCCAATGGATGGGCTGTAATAATTCGGCATGTAGGAATCTGACATTGCAGTATACGCGTTGTTCTGGAAGAAAAAAGCAAGAACTAGAGAGTTAGACTGAATAGCACATACTGTAGCATGAAAACTAGATTACATGCATTTATAGATCATTCTTCCACATTATCCTTTCAAGCCAAAATTATTCTTTATAATCCAGAGCTACATCAAAAAGTGAGATACTGATTTCAGAGCACCTGAGAAAATGAAGCCATGCTACATTTTATCCAAACCTCAAAAAGAAATTCAAGCAGCATTCTTACCACAGAAACACTGTCTAATGTGTGGGGGGGTTGTACTTTTTAATCTATGTAGCACTTTACTGAAGTATAGCTGGATGTTGAAATACATAGGAAGATCAATTACAAGTAATGTTAGCCTGCTTCCTTTTCAAAAAGGAGCTACTGAAATTTAAACTGTTATTTGTAAATGGACCAGAAAATTTAAATATGTCATACTTCAAAGGCCTAACGGAAAATAGATTTAGGCTTGAACTAAATTCATTCTCCATCAGTTGCCCTAGCCCCAGTTGCCATTACATATCCCCCCAGAAACAGGACAGGCTTATGTAATCAAGAACTTTCCTGATTTCTGGAACACGTTTTTCAGCATGTATCCAACTGCATCCAAGGAAGCATGCTGGGGAGACTACAGTACCAGGAATGATTAACATGTACAATTTCAAGTAATATATATTAAGCCAACATGACATTAAGATGCAAAATGGCTAAATATTACAAAAAATATGAAGTTTCAAATTGCTACAGAAGTGCTTAGGCATTAATGATTTTAGTAAACACAGCTTCTCCACTCTTCTGTGTAGATAAGAAATCTTCAGTCTGGACCGATAACTCATTATACCACCAAACAAAATCATCTATCTGTAATTACATGAATTATGCAAAGCAGTATTTTAATAACTAAGAACTTTCCAGGTGAACCTCTGCCCACTTACCTCACAGAATATTATTATTATTTTGTACTTCTCTCAGCAAGTATAATGTTTTAAACAAGCGTGAGCAGAATCACACATATACAGTAAATATATCTGCACTTTTTCTGAGCAAGGAAAAATAAAAATGGAAGCAGCGGTGTTGGACAGCTCCTCTGAACTTCTCATAAGGTTTTTGTTTTCAAAAGAGCCCTTACCAATTCTAAAAGTTTAGTATTGTTTGAGGCTATTTCTATGGAATTGGCTACGTTGTGAGCTAGTATTTGTTCAAGGCCATCAGGTAAGAATTGGCACCTGACTTCTTTGAGAACAAAAGTCAACAAGTTAATTGATCGCTTGATTATAGAACACAAGATGTTGCCTCCACCTCAGCAGAAACATTTTAACTTTGGAAAGCTGCTACAGTCACTCAAGCATCCCTCTGCCTGACTTATTTGTTCAGTAGTATCACACTAACTGAAAGGGCTGGTTGTTTCCTTTACGCTATCTTATGGACTGGGAATCGAGCAGGTTTTAAATTTTGAAGTCATTTAAACTAAAATCCTAATCATGCAGGGCTGTCAGCTCAAAGGAACCCCTTGCTGCGTTATTCTGCACCTGGGAGACACCCCTAAGCAGTGAGGCACAGGTGAGCTGACCAAGTGGTTTGAGGAGAAAGCAATTCCACGTATCTCCCCAAAGTAGCAAGAGTAATGCAAATTAAAGTATTATCTAAGTGAAATCTTGGACTATGCTTTACAAGCCAGCGAGCACTCCAAAAAAGATATAGAGGGAATGGCTCACCTATTATATGTCAATACTAAATTTCTTCACAACAGAATATTATGACTTCCTAACCAAACCATTGGAAACACCCTCAGATGTGCCTTGAATGGAATTAATTGGCATCACAGGGAAGACAGTCAATGACCACAGGAAGCTATCACTTCATCATGCAGTGCAACCACTAAAACCTCTGAATTTCACAGGTGTGTTAGCTCAGATTTCAGAATCCAAAAAATCAGTGGCAGCTCTGCACTATGAACAGCCTCAGACATAACAGTAAACGGCAATCCTCTGCTTATGGTACTAAAGCATAGGTATAAATAGCATTATATTGTAAGTAAGTATAACACTTAAGCACTAGAAACAAACCAGCCAGCTGAATGAAGAGTTAGTGATTTCTTGATCTTGAAATGCTTAAAGGAATTACACTCCTTTATAAAGGGGACATCTAGGTCTGAACATTAAAAGAAGCCTCTGCTGATCATCAACTGCCCAACAATTGTTCTAAAATGATGCATAGGAATGACGATGTCCCAACTTCACTCAACTGATTATTTAAGCATGATAACAGCAACTGAGAAATACGGTAATTCCATAATTATACTTGCTATGTGACCAATAAATTAATTAAACCCAAACATCAGATGGCTGAATATAATGCATGTTTAATGTGAGGCCAATGTTTTATTTCTGTAACTTTATTTGTAAATAAAAGTGCACCTGAAGTGCACTTTAAAAACAAAATAGCTTCCTAAAGGACCAATTGTTTTAATAACAAAGAGATTCAATAAGCCTACCAGACTTTCAAAAATATCATTAAACAGAGGGTAAGACTGAGTATGGTACTGCACACCACAAAAATGTTTTAAATATTAACTGAAATTAGTTGGAAATGGATTTTGCCATTACCTGCACAGATTAAGGATATAGCCTGATGTAAAAGACCTCCTAGAATGCCTCGGAATGTCAAAACACCCATAAAGCTTTCTGATGATTGAGGTAATGACAAAGCTCAAATGCATGAGTATTTTATCAAAATTAGATTAGCAGTGCAGACTATTGTCACCTATTGCTTAACCAGTAATATTCCAATTTACAACAGGAAATTAAAAGGTCAATAAGGTAGCATCCTTTCCCAACAACAACTTGCAGAGATGGCACTCTGCTATCACTGCTAGGAGTAAACTACAATGGAACAGCAATAAAATAGCTTACAAATTAACGGTTAGTCAGCGTGTGTCTGTGTGTGTATACACACACACACTCACACACTAAATCAAGTTAGCTTAGGACCTATCTTTTAAACACAGCATATTCTATTTAAACCTGAACACAGACAAGTTGACATTTAGAGATCTGATCTTGTTTTTTAGATATTTGGAGGAAGGAGGGGGGTCATTCCCGTCAACAGTAAGAGATTTATTATAGGAGCCCCACTACAAGTTCAACTTGTGCACTTTTTTATAACTGACAAGCAGCCAAGAAACTGGGCAATGAAAAGGCTTATTTTAGATCAGATACAACACAAAAACTGAATTGGCTTTGAACAATTATTTTTGCCTTGAAACAGAAAAGACAATGCACTGCAACTGGATCTTGGAAGAGATCAGAAATAACTAATCACACATTATCCATCTTTCAGAATTAATAAGTTACACAGCAATCCACTGTGTGAGAATTTTTGAAAAAAGCTCAATTACCTCCCTACCCTGACACTTCTTGGTAACTTTCCATATATAGCATCATAAAGGCCAATCAGTTCCTCATACGAAGGCCTGTTCATTGAACATTAAGTGAAAACCTGCATCACATGCCCTAAGTATGCTCACAACACCTCCCCCCCCCCATACAATCTAGGTCCTGTTGTAAGTTACCGGGAATAACTAGAACTGAAGCAATCAACAACTGACAGAAAATTGGGACATTCAGCTGTACAGGTTATAGTCCACCCCAGCTATCTCCTATAGCTGGAGCCTTAGTGCACACTTTTCTATGAAGTTCTCAGATGAAAAGATTGCTGCTATTTCTCACTTTAAAATTGATCCTTATCTCTTATAACTTTTATAACTTGAAAGCTGGCCTACAAATTTGTAGTTCACCTTCCTTTCAAGACCTCTCAAAAACTGCACTTATCTATTATGGTATATACTTACCTGTGGACCCAAGAATATTTTACAACAGCATTGCTCATCCTGATGCCTTCCAGCTATGTTCAGACTACAGCTCTCATTCTCCAATTGTTGGCCATGAGCAATGACTGCTGCACAATGCTGGCATGCGACCATGTTGCTGGGCACTAGAATCCAACATCATGCAGAAATTTCTAGGGTGCCGTTCCAAATGATGGAACCCTTTCCCCAAAAATCCCTGCAAAAGCTTGGACGTAGGAAACTATCTGTCACTGTTGTCCTTTCAGTAATCAAAGGAGACTGATTTAGAAACTAGAAGACCAAATCTAACTATGCATCCAAGTACTTCTCAACACTTTAAAAATTGCTGAGAGTCTAAAAAGTTGTTTAGAACAACCACGGGTAGGTAAAAAGGGCAACATCTGTTTTGACTCTTGAGGACCGAAAGTCATTTCCATGCAATTTTCTTGGCAACTATGCAGGGAAAAAAAATGCCATTGTGATTATTTGGGATATTCTTTCAACTTCCTGGTTTAGTTTACAGCTCTTATATAGCACTAACAAGACCCATCCCTATTTAGCGTTTGGGGATCAGCCAAGATCAGCTAGGTAAGAGAACATATTCTACATAGACTCTACTAGCTCTCAACTTCCTTATAATATTAGGCCTTACTAGATCTCAGTAGAACTGGGTTAAGATCCAAAAGCTAATTATGGCAAGGTACTTAATTTCAATTATAATTCATTTACTCATTTCTACAAATTAATGATGCTTATTACAGTACAGGGTAAATATAGCTAGGATAGCGTAGGTCAGCCTATTTTAAATATACTTACTACGAAATTCAGAAAGTTCTGTAGAAAATTATTCCTTACTGTATTAAAGTCTTGGTCTCACTGAAGAGGCTTAAAAGATTTATAAAGTACAAGACGCTGCTATAAGCGGTTAGCAAGCAATAATAGCTAATCAGTGAGTGAGCTGAGTATAAAATATCAAAACAGAGAAATAAACTAAAAACTAGATGGCATCAGAAAAAGGGATTGACTAAAAGCAAAGCACACCATTAAACAAATAAGTACATTTTCTAGCACTCACCGGTCTGGCCTGAGGACTCAAGTAAGGTTCAATATCATCATCATTTAAGCTGTCTTTCTGATGTACTGATCCATTTTGCACTAAAAACAAATGTTTTAACAAGGGTTATTCAACACTGATATGAATGTTCAATAATTTAAGGGAGGTGGGATTGAAGAACTTTTTGTCAGAAATTGAACATGTTTAAGATTACCTATTACTGCTCAAGGATAAGAGAATACACTCACTTCTCATAGTATCCATCTGTTTCATTGGTGATTGCTGGTAGGCAGTGAGGTTAAATTAAGTCCTGAAAATATATAGTTTTTCTAAAAAGTTCCAATATATTTTACTAAAGACTACAGTAAACCTGGGAGTTGGGTGGTATACAAATTAAATAAATAAATCCTTCATATGTGACAGACCCCCACTCCATGATGATCTAAGTCTTCAAGGGAAGCTTTATTTGACTAACATATTGGGGGGAAGGGCATAAAGCCTATCATCCAATATATGGTGGACTGTCAAGCAGAAGACAATGTTACCTCTTCCTGCTGTACCAAGAGGCAGGACTGTAACTAATTAGGTGGAAATTACAGAGAAATAGACCAATCAAGTCCACATGTAAGCCATGGCTTGTTTTAAGCATGAGCACACATAACATACTATCGAAATCAAAAACCACATTATGGCTTAGCATGATTTGAGAATCCTACCGTCTATGGCACAGAAGCTTCCTAAGAGCAAGAGTTTTTTCAATGATGGAGCAATATTCCTAAGAGGAACTCTTTTTTGTTTGCTTCTTTCTCTACAAGTAGAAGCTAACCATCTCTCAAGGATGTTGTAGACACCTCTATGCATCTGAGGAAGTCAGCTGCAGCCCAGAAAAACATGTGCCTTTTAATAGAATCTGCTAGTCAGTAAAGTTGCTACCAGATTCCTGATGTTTTCTCAAGAACATTATAACTGCAAATTCAGCACTATACAAAGGGCTCAGATTGAATGACCTCTAAGTTCCCTTCCTTTGTTTGGATTTTAAGCTTCTGAACTAATAATGGAGCTCACAAGCACTTCCCCTTCTGACAATCCAAGTCATATTTACAGGCATTTCAAGACAAGAGAAAGAAAGCATGCATGGTTTTCAAGGAGTTTTAATTCTGCTTGTGGAATCCATAAATTGGGCCCCTGAGGCAGTTGACTTTGCACACTACTCTCACTTCAGCCTTCAAAGGCTTCATTTAAAGTTAGATGTACTCCTTAAAAAAAGGAAGGAAAGTAACTAATCTTACTCTTACACCTTCATATTTGCTTTCTTATCTAGTGACATCTGATCAGGCCACTCTTTCCCCCTTTGGTTTGAATACTGCAGATCAGCTACCTATCTGCAATAATTAAGAACCAGCAGTTTTAATCAAAAGCCAGCTTTTACTTTAAAAAGTCTGCTGTGAAATGGCCCACCCACTGTGTGTACTTCACAGCAAACCATTCCTTACTTTACCGCCCTTCTGCAAATGTGGGGGTGGGGGATGGGATTGGAGAGAATAAAGATGTATGGTCTAGAGGGGGAAAAAAATCATCTGCCAGAATCAGCCACGGAAACCTTTTAGGTATGTTTCACCCTGCTTTACTTCTGACTCAACTTTTACAGTAATCTACGTCCTCCGGCACTCGCCGCCTTGCCCAGCCAGATAAAAGGACCTATTCACGGACTGCCTTCCGTTTTACAGACCCTAAACTATCCCCGCCAACCAAGTCGCCCATTTTCGGAGTCGCCGGCGGGACGCACATCGGCAGACAGTGCAGAGATTTGAAGCCTCTGATCCCGCGTCTTACCGGGTCTCGCTGTTCAGGGCAACCCCCTTCCTTTTTTCAAAAGGGGGCGAGGGACCCGGACCCACACGGGAGCTCACAGGGGAGAGAAAAGGGGCGCCGAAATTCGGAGTCGCCCTCTTTCTCCCCCTCCCTCCCTCCCTCCCTCGGAGACGGAGGCTCCCCTCAAAAACGGCCGCCCGGGGCCCCCACCGCCGCGGGTTCCTCACCTTTGGTGCCTTGTCCCTTCGGTCTCTGGAGCGGCGGCGACGTCGGCGAGAGCGCGGCAGGAAGAAAGGGGACGGGGGAGAGAAGCGAGAAGTCATGCGGCGGCAAGAACAGGCCCGGCCGGGAAAGGAGGGAGGGGAGGAAGAAGCCGAGCCCCAGCCTAGGCCGCTCCGACCTGCCGGCGGGAGGCGGCGCGGAGGGAGGGCCGGGCTGGGCCGGGCGGGGGTCCGTTTACGGAGGGAGCGACGTGAGGGAAGGAGGAGCGCGAGCCCTTCTCCGTCCGTTTGGCCGCCCCCCAGCTAGGCCTGAAGCCGGGGCCTTTCCCAGCGTGGCGCCCTTCGCGCCTGGGTCGCCGCTCTCTCCCACCGCCGGCCTCCCGTCCCTGGCTTACCTGCTCCAAGAGGCTACTGGCCGACATGGCTCTCCGTTTAGCGGCGGGGCTCCGAGGCGAGCTGCGCGGCGAGGTGAGGGGCGGGGGTGGCGGCAACCGCGGCGGCTTTGTCCGGGGAAGGAGGAGGAGGAGCAGCAGCAGCAGCAGCAGACACACCGCGCGGATCGCTCTCGGCTTCCTGGCGGACTCTGACTGGTTCGCCCCGCCCGCGGCTCCTCCCGCTCGGCTCGCGCTGCGTCGGCGCTCTAGCCTCTCGACGGTCGCCCACAGCTCGCGCTCTATGGTGCTCGCCCCCCGCGCGCGCACTCAAGGGCGGAGAGGAGGGGCGAGAGGGCGGGCACGCGGCCGAAAGGCGAAAGAAGGCACGCGCGTCGAGGGAGCAGGCGCGAAGCCAGGCGGAAGAAGGAAAAAAGGCGCGCGGGGGGGAGAGGGGGCGGTGGCAGCGGAGGTGAGAGAAAAGCACGATGGGTAATGCGCTCGGGGGAGAGAAGCGAAGGGGTGTCGCCAACGCCCCCTCTGGGGGAAGCTTGGAAACGCAGGCAAGGAATTGCCTCGGAAGAAGAAGTTGTGAAAGGTGCGAGCGGCCCTTTCCGCGCGCGTGTACTTCTGTTGACGCGATTTATGGCTTGGATCGGCCCGCATCTTTGCCCAGACGAGTAGCACCGCCCCGAATCTTCCACAGTCCGTGTGCAACCTGGGCATGGTTGCTCGGGCATAAGACTCATGGAGCTGAACGGGGGCTGCGCCTTCTCAAGCGGGCGGACGGCTGCCGGGGGTGGGGTCTGGACGGAGAATCAGGAGGACTGACCGCGGAGACACGGATTGGGCTTGCTGCAATAGAGCAGACGTCCGCAGGAAGAGTTGCTGTGGGTCAAGGGTCTTGGGTGGGATGCAGCTGCTTCCAGGGAGGAGTTATAAATGGTTTTAGTCTATATTTTATATTGGAATTTTATTGTATCGTTATTGTTTTATGCTGTAAACCGCCCAGAGTCCCTCCTTCGGAGGAGATGGGCGATGACAAATCTGATAAATAAAAATAAATAAATAAGCCAAGACATCAAAGCCTTGGTAAAGCCCCATTTCTGCTGTGCTCTAGGTGCGATGGCTATCAGCGACCCTAACTCCCAACTAGCGTCCCCAAATCCCACCTATCTGAAGGACCAAGTGGGGGAAAAGGGGGGGAAGGTACGGTTGGCCTTGGAGCTGAGTTTGACTGTCATGTTTTCTTGGCAGGCTCAAAGTGGTGGTGGTTTTCGCCTACCTGTTTTGCGGACTTCACAGCCCTGGATTTTCCCAGCAACCCTACATCCTTGTATACACCAGGAAGAAACTGGCTTGCCTGCTTAGCTTTCTCTATCTGCCAAAGTTGGCTGACGTTGGTGGATCTTGGAAAGTGAACCCTTCTCCCACTAAGCCTATCAGCACTATTTTTTTTTAAAAAGGGGTTATTTTTCTTCTTTCTTTTGCTTTTGATGGTGAAGGCTGAAGCTGCAATACACTATACTGCTTTTTTTAACCTTTGGTGTGAAAGGGACACCATCCACTTCACATGAGAAAGGGAACATAGATGGGTGTAGGCCAGTGTTTCTCAACCCTGGCAACTTTAAGACATGTGGACTTCAATTCCCAGAATTCCCCAGCCAGCATGTCTTAAATTTGCCAAGGTTGAGAAACACTGGCGTGGACAAGCCAGCACCTGCCCCCTTGTCAAGAAACTCCATTTCCACATTTGGTGGGAGTTCCTCCTTGGTCTTCTTGCCTATGTTTAGTCTCAGCTTTCCAAAGCAACTGGGGAAAATGGTTTTGCTTTGACAGCCAAGAGTAGTCTGACTTTGCTGGTTCTCTTTATCATTTACATTCTTTTTTTTTAAAAAAAGTGATTCTAATTGTATTCCAGCTGGCTTTTGATTGGTTTCAATGACACGAAGAAAAGAATCCTCATCATATGTATAGTTATGCAGCCAGTCTACAGTCCTCCTTCGGGGCAGGGGCCCAGAGTGCCAGCTTCAGCCCTGCTGATTTTCTTTCTGGCAGCCTCTATAGAGGTGACATTGCCTCTATAACTGCTGATGGATCCAGCCAGGCAGAGCTTCCTTCTGCAAGAACACTTCCTGAGAAGCAGGGAGTGCCTGTGGTTTCAGGCCTTTCCCATCAGCACCCACTCCCACTTGTTCTAATCACATTTACCCTTCGATCCTGATCTCTGTTGGTAACCTCTGGCCATTTGTATTCTATCAGATTACCGAAGCCCTTCCATGATGATAAAGGAGAAAGGAGACCGTGTCAGCATAATGAGCAGTCCTGTTTGTCTTTTGTTTTGCTTAACTTTTAATGCAAAAAAATCCAAACAAAACCAATGGCACTACCCAACTCCTGTAGCGTGTGGTGTTTTTTTAACTGCAGCTTTAAAATAATTCAATTGGTTTACTCTTCAAGCCTTCCAACTCTGAATTTTAAGTTTATTTCTTAAAATACGGAGGACGAGACCATAATCACTATGTTATGGCCAGGAGGAAGATGAGGAAGAGAACCCTTCTTCCACTCCTTTCTCTTCCCTTAAAGAAGATTCTCTCTCTCTCTCTCTCTCTCTCTCTCTCTCTCTATATATATATATATATATATATATATATCCAGCCCAACGGAAAGGGAGAACAGACAGTCACATTGCTGAAGTGATGTGCCATCTAGACTCCTGTAATCTTCTTTTTCAAAAAATTATAAACATCAAACGCAGGCGCTCACACACACACACACACACACAAAAGCCAGTATGGTACGGATTCCCAGAGTGCCAAGTAAATAGCAGGTGTGCCTTGTCTACTGAGCCCAATTCTCCCAACGTGTAACCAGACAACCCATTCTTGAACATTCAGGTTATCAATTCTGTACTCGAAGGCCAGGTAGTTATTGGATGCTGTGTCTGTTTGATTCCTGGTTTCTCCCTGTATGGGTCTGCACATGCATAAAGCGCAAACAATTCCTAGAAATCTTGTAACAACCAAAGGAAAAGAAAAACCACTGGAGAAGATACAAAAAGAAAGAGCCAAGAACCCAATTTTTGAAGCCACAAATGGGCAAAGGGCTTACGGAAAATAAATTTTTAAAAAAGCACAGGCCGTTCCAAAGAAGGGTGATGATGTGGAGCTGGTGACTCGATCAATCAAGTCAGGGTGCTTTGTTTTTCCGCCACTTCCAAAAAAGCAAAATGCTAGGAAAGTCAGTAAGTGACACAGACTCTCCTTCCTAGGGCGAGTCATAGCTAAAGATCATAAGGTAGCTCTTGTCTTAAGGCCATTCTCATCCAGTAGTTCAATTTCCAGTAGTCGGCTCACTTTGTTTCTGAGACAAACAGTCCAAGAAGCATCATTTCAAATCTGGGTCTGCCATCCCTCCACACAGAACAATAACAGGCTTGTTTCCCTTTCACTAGGCTGGTGAAATTGTGGCTCTCCTTTTTCCCACAAACAATCATCATCCTGGAAAGCACAGCCTGCTCTTTCCCCCCAGAGAAAGCGACTGCTTAAAAATTATCGTCAGCATTCATGCAAACTTACCTGAAAGGCTGTAAAAAGGAAAAGGGGGTCAAACAAATGAAAAGGTAGAGAGGTGAACAATCAATTAGCATGACAGGATGGCTTGCTGACTAGTCCTCCAAGACTACAATCTCTACATTATGGACCTGATGCTGATGTTCATCAACCTCAGCCACCACCTTCTCTTCAGTCCTCAGTTCTGTCCCCAAAATCACAGCTTTCCCCCCTGATTCCTCAGTCTCAGCTTCTGGATCAGGTGCCGGGTCTATTTCTATGATAGTCTGTCCATCCTCTGAAGTGCCCTCAACAGCCTGGATGCTAGAAGTCAAGCCAGACTCCATGGCCACCAGTTCCACAGGATTCACCACAGTGGCCACGTTAGCAAGAGCCCCGCTGTCCTGCATCGCCGCCGAGCTCAGCAGAGCCAAGCTTGAGGATGGGTGAAGTGTCACTGTATCAGAAGAGCTGGTTTTGGAGGAAGAAACCACAGTGGCGTAGCGGAAAAGCTGGGAGCCTGAGGGCAACGTGTGGACAGTCACTGGGCTAGAGCCCTGGCTGATCGTGGCCATTGGAATGTTGCTAACAGAAAACTGCTGTCCCATGGGTGCAATGGTGATGGGCGAGATGACGGTGAATTGAGGTTGCTGGATGGGAGCCGAGGGGCTTAGAACTGTGGCTGAAGCCGGACGTTTCAACCGGGGCCTTTTGGGAGGCTTTGGAGTGCTGACTGGCATCAGGACCACATTCTGAATGGATGGGTTCCTGGCAAGCTTCTTCTGCTCTTCCAGTTGGCGATCGAGCACTGCAAGAAGTATTTATGGCATAGTCTAGTCAGGGAAATGCTTTGGCAATTGTCATACAAGCAGCACGCAAGACAAGTGAAAGGAACACGTATTTTCAGGGAGGTAGGAAAACAATTTCGAGGTACAATTTTCAGTCCTTTCTGCCGCGGTCAAAAGAACAGAACGATGGATGGAACTGGCTGTCTTGTGTGGATAACTCCAATCATTTACAGAACAAAAAAGACTGGGATGGAGAAGGGAAACCACTTTCCCTCCCCAAATACTGCTTAACCACACCCCAGAGCTGCAGACAAGAGCAGATTTAAAATTAAAACAGCATCACGTACAAGCTTTCAAACCTGCAACATGTACTGAAACTACCAAAAACATTGCATTGTGATAAATGCTATACAGAGACAGCAAAAATGATAAAAGTGTATTAATACTTTTGATAATCATAAAGAACTTGCTGAGTTTAATAACGTAAGGAAAACACAAATCCCCAAACTGAAGAGGAGGTGGAGGAGGAAATGTCGTACAAAAGTGCTTAATTTAGGACCAACTAAGCATCAGCGGTGGGAGTGCAATGTCTGTGTTAACAACATCTGGAGGGACTCTGAGTTTAGCCTCCTCACCAAAAGGGCAAATTTGAGGGAAGATGAATGTATTGCACACAGCAAAGCAACAGAGGCACGTTTCTTGCACAATTAATGTTCCAGTTTCAAAATTACCTGCAAGAGTGTTAAGAAATTGCTCCTCTCCCTGATCTGTTTGACTCTTCCTGTTATCCAGCACTCTCTTCACTGTATCCATCAGACCAAAAGTATGAGCGACATTATTTAGAACAGCAGCATCTACAGGAAAATATTCAGAGATATTGACTAATATTCTAAATAGGATCCAATTCCCAGGCAGAAAGTCCCTGAGCTCTTCTTGTTCGCCCATGCAGGATTACTTAACACTTTGGTAGCATCTGCATGTGGTCTTGATTATGCAAGATGCACCCCTAACAGCCGTGGAAACTGACACAAAGAAGAGAATTATTAACAATAAGAAAGGTGAGAAAAATACTTATAATAATACTATCTCCCTGAATCTTTAACAGCCTTCTTACTCAAGAATTCCAGGGCAGGAACTGTTGATGCCCTCTGCCCAATTCAGTCGGCAAATAAGAGTGCAGGTGAGACTACAGCAGAAGTTTTAGAATCAACATGTGCCAAATATATTATGCAAATTGCAGTGAGAAATTTTGTAGAAGAAAAGATATACACATACAGACACACAGACACACACAGACAACGCCCCGAAGTAAGTAATTTTAGCCTCAGGGATAGAAATCTCCTGGCATCATTACTGATGTACTTTCAGCATCAGGTAAACCCCCTTCCTCTTCCCCCTCATTATTTCTATTATTATTTGTTGTTATTAGCAGCAGCAGCATCATCTGGCCATACTAGCATGCTTTACAGAAGCTTCTTTTTCCAATAGACTTCTAGCTTGTTCATCCCTGAAGCAATGGACTACATTTCCCCAAGCTGCCTGGAAACTACAGGAGCTATGATACAACACATCTAGACAATGGGAACGTGCTGGAAAATGATGCTTTACAGCTTTGTTGGATTTTAGTTGGTTTTGGCATTTTCCTGTAACGTTCACTGCTCTGCTTTTTTAGGATTGTACTGCATTTTTAAATAGCTGCTACTCCTCATAAGAAAACTATCGTTGGAGGGCAGTTAATAAAATGATAAAATGAGCACTATAGAAAAATATTATTCACAAATCATAAATAAGGCAGGAAGTCTGCCCTAGCAGTTATCATTTCATATCAACATGGAGACTGCTGACCTCTTACCCACCGGTAATCTGGAAAGGGGACTGCGCAAGCCTTTGCTGCACACCTCTTAGCACCTCCTCTATCTCCTTCTGAATATTACAGACCACTTCTTCCATCAAACCCACATCAGCAATTCCTTTCCAGAACATCAGCATGTCCTCTGCCACAGAAAGATAGACATTTGTAAAGGAAAAACTGTTTGGCAACTGTGCGGCAAAGTTTCTACTGCTAGGACCAGCACACTACTGTACAGTATCAAGCATCTTAGGGAATGGATTGCTAACTTGTCAATCCAACCTGTACACACTTACCTGAAAGTAAGTATCACTGAACTAAAAGATGCCTACTCCAGAGAAGACACATGTAGACTGTTCACTGGCCACTTGGAAATGATGCTTGGAGCACATGTATGTTCACAAGCAGTCGGAACAGGCTGAACATAGCTTTCAGAGCATGTCAAGTGAAACACTAGAAGCCATTTGTCTTTAGGTGCAAACTATCCCAGTATCGTTCAAGGAAGGTGCCTACACAGTAATTGGAATGGCTGCTCCTGATGGCTCAAGTTTATGACCAGCTTTCTCCAAACTGGGACCCTAAAGAAAGATTGAGGCTGCAACTCCCAGTGATCCCAGCCATCACTGACAAAAGCTTGCTTCTCTTACCCCACTTCCTTCCCTTTCCAAAGTGAGTGGAGGAAAGAAGGAAAAAGTTTGTATGGTGTACAGGGAAACAGGAAGGACCAACCTGAAATCTCCTCTGGGTCTTTCTTGATTCCCTCATCAGTTGCCATAGTGACTGCTGCTGTCATAGCAGAATTCCATTCAATCCCTTCTTCTACACTTTCCTCAGACACTGCGATTTGTGTGATGCTTCCTGTACAAGAGAAGACCAGTTTGATACTTTGCCGCCACAGGAGCTCCTCACCCACCCACACCCCTAAATGATACATCAGGCTAAGTCCTGCTAAGCCAACTATTTATCTGCAAGTCCAAGACTTGTTGATGAATAATTGGTTGGGGTCACACCCTATGTTAAGCCATACACCATGGTTTCCAAATCACAATGGCTCAGATTATACAAAATACAGCTCAAACCAAACAAAGCACATTAGGCCTAGTGTTGTGTGTGAACTCAGTCATTCTGACTGGCCTTGCCCACCTGGCGCTCTCAGGATATGTGACAATTCCTCAAATTCTCAGCCAGCATGGTCTCTATGCTGGCTGGACAGTTTCAGAGTTGCAATTCCAGCATATCTGGAGGGTGCTAGATTGGGCAGGTTAGTGAAGGCTGCTTTGGGCGGATCAACTTATCTTTGAGGATGGCACAACAGAGCCGCTGCTTTTGAAATGTTATGTAAACTCTGTAGATGCTGCAATGAACAACGAAATGTTTGAGTGTAACTACCAGCTTGTATTCTTTATAGCAGTGTCTTTCAACCCTGGCAATTTTAAGATGTGTGGATTTCAACTCCCAGAATTCTGAGAGTTGAAATCCACACATTTTAAAGTTGCCAAGGTTGAAAGACACTCCTTTATACAAATTGCATTTTTCCTTTTAATGTTCAAAAGCCATGCCTGAATTGTGTGAAATAGTTGTCACGTGGCTTAGCCTTACACATTAAATTTGTTATGTTACAATGAACTAGCTGAATGTATTTAAAAAATACCCTTTCTCACAAGAATAAACAAAATGTGGAGCAGGAACATCCACATTAGGTATGATGCACTTCTGTCTCAAAGCCCTTCAGATGTAGTCCAGTGTGCACAAAGTTAAACCACATGATAAATATTCCACACAATTCAGGCATGATGCCAGTCCATCAAGGTAGACAAAGTCAAGAAACAGAAATCCCTAGAAATCTTGGAAAGTACTTAAATGCAGTTAAGGTATTGTAACAGAATCTTGAAAACCTGTCAAAGCCCCTCTCTATTTCAACTTATACCTAACCTAACCAAGGCAGGGTTTTGAGAGTCTTTCTCATCCTTTCTCCTTTCCCAGGATATATATTTTTGTAACATCTCCACATTCTCCTGGCATTCCATCACACATAGCTTTTAAAGATTAAAAGAAAATGTTAGGCTTACTCTAGACGGAGTTAGTGCAAGGTGTACAAAGAGATACCTACACTCAGTAGGTTCAGTCAGGACAGCATGAACTGAATATGTAGTGTAACAAGCTGAGATCCAGCAGCGGTGGAAGGATTTTTCTAACAAGCTAATCAACACAGCTTTCAAAAAACATACAAATTAGGAGAAGGATTTGCCCTACTCCCACTTCATTGCTTTTTCTCTGGAAAAAGAAGTTAACTCTTCCTTGCAAAGTAAATGAAACCTCAAGCATAAGGAAGTAGTAGTAGTCCTCCTTCAGATCACTCCTCCTGAGCTGGGATAGTGATGTACCCCCATATGTGAGATATGGGATGGGGGTGCCAAGAGACAATGCTTTCAGTCACCACTCCCTCCCTGTGGGATAGCCTCTCCCCAGAATCCAAATGGCACCCACCCTGATGATCTTTAGGAATGTGATTAAGGCACAACTTTTCTGCAAAGCTTTTTAATATCTAGAATACCACTGTATTGCAGACACCAGGGTAAATTAATGATTTTATATAATGTGATTTCTTTTTATGCATTTTCTTCATTGATTTTATGAAAGATGGTTGCCTTTGTGGAGTCAGAGAGAGAGGATGGATGGATGGATGTCAGAATAAGGATTAGGATTAATGACCAAGGACTATACCAATCAACAGGAATTAATTTTTTCCGTTTCCTACCATCAGCAGATGTGGGCGTCTGTACCAGGCTTTGTTGCCCTGGTACTGGGGCCCTGGCACTGCTAAACAGGAGGTCAAACTTGGTGCTTCGGCAGGTGTTGGTACACACTTTGTCATGCTGATAGAAGTCAATTTGCCCAGAGTCCATCATCTTTCTGCACAATGAATGGAAAACAGAACAGTCATCTCAGGGGATGAAAATCAGTTCAAAGAATTGTCTAAAAAAAAATGTAAAAAGATTAAGTATTTTTGGTATGATACATCAGACGCTGCTCAGTCCCATTTACCTTATGCATAACTGCAGTCATATAATTAAATGCAAGGTTTAGTATGAGGTGCATGGTTCTGCGTCATGAGAAATTCCTTTCTTTCCTGCAAAATTCATTCAGCGGTATGGTAAGGTATAACAACTACAATTTACTGGGCCCTCCAAAGTGGCCCTCATTATTCACTGTGGGCTGTTCCAGCCCACAGACTGGATAATAAAACCACAGATAATGAGAGCTTGAAGAAGCATACTTTATGCCTGGGCAAAACACCTCCACCATTTTGTGCATGCTGACATGCCCAGAAAAACTCTCCAAGTCATCCCAAAAAGAACCACGCACCAAACCTTTACCATCAATAATGATGTCTAATTTGTATGACCAAGCATGGACACTTGAAACGGCAGGTAATGGAACCATGAATAATAGGGGCCACCTGTATAGATCAAAGTTTTATCTCAGAAGCCCCCTCCTAACATTCTATATAAAACTGCTCATGAAATCACTGGGACATTTCCTCCCATGAAAGATCCATATTTCAAAATATGTAGGGCCAAACTTTCAGTACCACTTTTATTTGGCAGGAAATGAAAGGCACCACAGTTTTGAGGAGGGGGAGTGTTTCCCGCCCAGATGTCTGCACCAGAGTTTGGTACATGATGGCTGCAGCAGCAGAAGACTGTTACCTCAGCATGATTCCTCCTAGGCGGATGGCTCGCTTCCAGTCCTTCAGGGTGGACTTGCCAGCCAGGTGAACAAAGTGCTTGGGGCTGATAAGCTGGTCATTGAACTATCAAACAGAAGAAGGAACCATTTAGTTTCTTATGGTAAGGATATAATCCAACTGTCCAGTCTTCAAGGCAGCTCCCATTATTCATGGACACGTGATCAAGACACACCAGGACCTTGTCAATTCATTCTCAGCACCCAGACAGGGCACTCATTTTTTAATAGTTTCCAACAATTTCAGACGCAGAGGCCCTTATTTTTAATCCTATTTATTTCTCTCAGAGTTGACCTGATGCACAGGAAGATTCCCAACTGTTCTGTACCCTAACAGTGATACAAAAAAGGGACTTTTGGAAAATTCAGACCCTTGAGCATTTGCTCTTTCCCACAGTCACCTCCTGAAGATGTCACCACCCCACTGCTCAGAGAACCTCATGCTTTCACCTTCCTGGTAATCCACTGGGCTGGCCTACAGGAAGATGCAGCTGGTACTGTATATCTCAGTGACTGGGAGGGACTTCTTATCTCACAAACATGAAATTGATCCTATCAGTCAACATAAAAGAGACAAGACAATTAGACTTGCTGACTGAGTATCCAGCTTTCCACTGATCACATCCCTGTAGTATCTTAGTGAATCAACAGATACCAGAAACAGTAGGTAGCTGCTGCTCTGTCATCTACCAACTTTATTTCAGTCCCACCACTGACAGCAGTGAAGAATATCCTATGGTTAATCAGACAGCTGCTGGGTTCACACACTAGGCAAAGATAAAAGTGTTGTGTTCAACCTCAAAAAAAAACAGGATCGGGCCTGGTTAGTCCTTGGATAGCAGACCACCAGGAAATTTCAGGTGTGTAGATTAGACTAGGAAGTCACAAAAAAACACAGAAGGTGGCAGTGGCAAACCACATTCATGATGTTGTCAAGAAAAGTACATAGTCAGGCCCATGAAGTCAGCAGGAGTGAGCCTTGACTCCAAGAAGACCTTATTTTCACTTACTTTATGTGTGAACCCTAACCCCAGTTATGGCGTGTTCAACAAGCCATAATGAGATAGGCCATGATTTAGCACCTGTAAGCTTAGTTCCTTCCACTGTTACTTCCACCAAAGCTAGTATCCCTTTTTTTTTTACATAGCTTTTGCAAGTTTGATTTCCAAACCAACAGGCAGTGATGACCAAAGGAGAACTCCAACCTTTCCTACTCATTTTTCCCAGAACTGCTGGAATATCTTACAACCTAGGCTTTGTGATTCCAGGCTGACACTGAGCAGTATGTAGAACTGTTTGGGAATAAAAATGGAGGTGGATGAGTGGGAAAAATTTGGCCATCCAATTATGTGTTGTAGATGGGACTCTCATAAAAAACAACCACCACTACTGCTATAGCAGGTGTAAAACTCAACTGTCTTCCTACAGTGGTGTCCAAGTCCTCATGGAGAGGTCTCCTTCTTACAAGAATGAAATAAAGGCATTACCTTCAACTCTGCCTCCTAAACAAATCAGTTTATTGCTAAGAGTTCTATGAGCAAGGGGAATATTTTTCAAAGGAAGAGAATGCTCCTGTCGTAAACCCAACAACAAAGAGCAAAGAGAAGCAAGCTGGCAAAGTCACTTTCACCATGCTATTTACCTTAACACATTTGACATTGATTCCTGGGCAAACAAATTTCTTCCAGAGCAAGATGGCCTTGCTATCTCCACAGGTAATGGGATAGGCAATCTCAATTTCCTCATTGGTTTCAATGGCACTGGCATCTGCAGATGGAAAACAGGGAAACATCTGGGAGCCATGCAGAGATCTCAACGCTGATCCATCTAACCCAAAGACTGAAAAGGACCCTAAAAACCCCAAGCATTTTCTCATCCTGTATCTTTTAACCTGGAGATACCAAATCTGAACTTGGGATACTCTTGCACGAAAATCACATGCTAAGCCATCACTTCTTTCTTAAAGACATTGATAAAACGATATAGTTTGCTTCATCTTTACAACCTATTCTGACTGCGTAAATAACATACATGTATTTGGGCAAGCATCAGAGTACAGTTTCATAATAACCAGGTTATGAGTATAGAAGGAAGACAACATGATTCATTGTTGTCCTTGTTGCCAGTAACATGCCAGGGTTTCTCATGGACTGGGTTCATGCTTATTGTGCTAATACATGGTCTGATTTGTTGAACTCAGCCATAAATCATGACATACAAATCACAACCCAGCCATAAATCATGGTACACAAAGCACAGTGGCTAGACTCACACTGTGCACCAAACCAAAATTAACCTATAATATCAGTACAAGGTGCTAGTTTCTTCCTAGAAAATCGTGTTTGAATTAATGTTTTGGAAAATGGAGTGCTTTGGGACACTACCCCCACATCCTCACACTCTTGAACGTCAGATATAATTTGAAAACGTCCAGTGATTCTGCAGAGATGAAGACAGGAAATGAAATTTGAGCAGCGGTCACTTTGCTTTAGACTACTTCAAGAACTGCCTTGTGTCTGCAGCTGAGCTTCAGAAATCCGAGCACTTAGACAACAGCTTCACGGGGACAGACTGTGAAAGAAAACTCCCAAGGCCTCTTAGTACAGGAATACTTTTGCCAAGGACTCTAGCTTTTCACGGTGCTGAAGGCTTTATTCCACCTTATGCAAATATGTGGAAATGTTGGTATTTTCCTTCATTATTTGGAATGGGAAAAAAGTCAGTATCCATGAAAATACAGGTTGGGAGGAAAGCAGAAATCGTTATGCTTCAGGATCAGCCCACTTCCACCTCTGCTGAGCAACGTTTTGCTTTGGAGGAAAGGCAATGCACACAGTAGTACTCCCTTTTCCGATTTGGTCCTCACAATGTTAACCCAGGGTTGTACACTGGATTAAGAGACAGTGGCTGCATTAAAGTCATTCAGTGAGTGTGAGTTTATAACGCCTTCCTGGTCCTTCAGTCAGCACACTGACTGCAGGCTTTTGAGCACCCCCACTAGACTGCATGCAATTGAGCTAACAAGGAATTGATGCGCTGCTATCACGAGAAACTCACCAATGCCATCTTCAAGTTTGTGTATGGTATGCGTTTCTACAGCCATCACGGCTGCACTAGTCTCGGAGCCCTCTTGATAAAGCCTGCTGTAAAAGTGGTAATAAGTACACAAATGATACAATTGCTTGAAAACTGGTTGCGTGAAAGAACGTCTCTCCCACATCAATCTGTGTGCCCCTGGCATCAGAAGCGGTGACACTGATTTATGGAATAGCATAAATAATAGCAAGCCAAAATCTTCAATTTGTTTAGCTTTGATTATTGTACTGCAGTCAGTTTATACGGCAATAACCTGCTGTTTTAGACCTATCAATATTAGGTCGATATATTTGATTTATTAATATTATTATTATGCAAGTTGCCCTGATAATATTTTATTCTGGACAGTATAAACATTTATATTAAAAAATTAATATTCACAGCAGTAATTTTTTGCCCATTTCATAAGAGATACTGTAATTTTATTTCCAAGGAGAGTTACTATCATCCTATTCAAATTCTGTTGCTGTAGATTTTCTTTTTTTTTTTAATCCTATGGCATAGCAGTTCAGTGTTCATGCTGCTTTTTCTTGCTGGGAAATCCTTGTGAGGTCCAGCAGCCAAACGTGTAGACTATTTAGCCATGACAAGTCACGTTGCCTGGGGTGCACCACGAGGAGGCTAGTCTACATGGCACTGAGTTGGGCTGAGAGAGAGTGACTGGCCCAAGGTCACCCAGCCCACTTTCATGCCTAAGGCAGGACTAGAACTCACAGACTCCTGGTTTCTAGCCCAGAACCTTAACCACTAGACCGAACTGGCTCTCTGTTGCTGTAAATGAAAGGACTCAAGTCTACATACGAGAAAGGAAATCGTTATTAAACAGTAGCGAGAACTTGTTCTGATACAGCTTGCTCCAAAGTGGAATGAACTGTCTGGGAAGGGGCTGGCCTCTTCTTTATTAGGAATGCTACAGCAACACCGTTTGGCCACCAGCCGTGGGTTGAACAAATTGTCCTTAACTTTACGGTTCTGTCCTCTACCTGACCACAAAATGAAAGACCAAGAAGGCATCCATACAACGTACATTCCTTCACATCTTTAAGCATATCTAGAATCTCCAAATGCTACAAACTCCTGTTAACATTCCATCTTCTGCACAATTGCTAAATGACAGAGCTTCATCTTCTTTTAGGCCTGCATTCTCAACTCTCCTTGGAACAGTCCACCTCTAAACCCTCAATCTGGGCAAAGCTACTGGGACCATTTTGTTCTGCTACTCACCCTTGCTGCACTGGCTGTAGTTGTAATATGACCTGGGTTTTGGTATCTTCTGGGTTTCCCCCCTCCGTTGCTTCCGTTGGCACAACCACCACATCTCCTACAGGAATGCTTACTTCAGCATTTGCCATTTGTTCACATGAAGTCTGTGCGACCGGGTGACAAGTGTGCTGCAGCGGACAATGAACAACCAAGGCAACCTTGATTTGGGAGCTGAGGAGAACAGTGATCTCTAATTACACAAAATTATCGTATTCTGCAACAGTAGGTCAAAAGGAACCACATCTGTGGTAGAAACAGAACATCAATACCTTTGGGGCTTCTCTTAATGGCCCTAACCTCTCCTCACAACCTATGATTTTTCTCAGAATAATTGACCAACCTACCTACCACTATCGCCTTGGGAACTCAAAAGTGGCTTGGCCTTGTTAGCTTTCTCACAAGGTTTAAGAGGTTATTTATGGCAGCAATTAAAGATGCAAGGCATTCCCTTTTTTCCCTTTTCTGGGCTGTACCTGCTACAGCAGAAGCACAAACCATCTGGAAACAAAAGGAAGTATTTTCTGCAGAACTATTATTTTATAATGAACCCAAATCCATTAAGTGAAGACTGCAGTCTGATGTACAGTTAGCTTAGACTGTACCTGATTTCTTCTGAGTTCACAGCATAGTTTTTTTTTTTTTAAATCAAGTGATTAATAGGATGAAGCACTGAGCAGGGACAGTCAACATGCAGAGAAAGCTAGAAAGCCACACTGCAATGATTGATGTGGTATCTATAGAGGGCTTGAAAATTACATAATGGGTAACGTGGATCTGGGTGGGAGGCACTTGCTGCTTTTTAAGTCAAGACACTGAGAGTTGCTGCCTCCTTCTCTATGTTCCTTCTCCAGCAGAACGACACCAGGGCCAAACTGCCCACAATACCTTGGTTATAAACTGGTGAGTAAATTAACAAAAGGACCCCCAAATGCAGAGAAAGCTAGAAAGCCACACTGCAATGATTGATGTGGTATCTATAGAGGGCTTGAAAATTACATAATGGGTAACGTGGATCTGGGTGGGAGGCACTTGCTGCTTTTTAAGTCAAGACACTGAGAGTTGCTGCCTCCTTCTCTATGTTCCTTCTCCAGCAGAACGACACCAGGGCCAAACTGCCCACAATACCTTGGTTATAAACTGGTGAGTAAATTAACAAAAGGACCCCCAAATGCAATTCTGGCTATTGGTTGCTACCAAATCAGGAGATGAACCCGGGAAGGACAGAGTTACAGGATCTTCTACTAAGAATACTCACACACATGATTCTTTGGAAATAAGAACTTTGGCACAAACCCATTTCACAACTGAAAGTGTATGACCTTCTTTTCAGATACAAAATCACAGGCCACTGTTACTGCTGGATCAGAGGAACAGTCCAACAAATCCAATTTCCCACCACCAACCAACCCCTCCTGCTGGCTCTAGAAAACTCATGAGCAACAGACAAAGGTAATTCCATTTCCCGCTCTCATTTTGCATCCGAGGTTGTCCAGAGAAATAGCGGTGTTGAACGTGAAGGTTAGATATAATGACCTTACTGTCTATCTTCCCTAGAACAAACTGTTTTAAACCCCTCTGAGCTAGATGTCATTCTGCTATACTATGACAATGAATTTTGTAAATTTACCATTCAGTATGTGAAAATGTATTTTATTGTGTCTCTTAGACATAAAATTGAAATGACTCAATTTGGAGATTAATCTTTGACCACTGTGTTCGAAAACAAGTTCTTTAAAAGACATGTCTGAATTCAGGATAATTTAATGAGGCTGCTCAGTATCTCTTGACTATCAAGGGTTATCTGCTATAGCTATTTTATAAGAGCCAAATCTAATCTATTGGCCAATGCTATGTATCTGCCTCAAACAAATTCCCGTGGATTTTAATGGAATTTACTTCTACAAAAGCAGAATATACTGCAGCTTTCCTAATTTACTTTTAGGTAAATCTGAATGAATTCAGTATTGTTTATGTTTAGTCAAATCACAACCATTATTTTAGGTTAATTCAAGTAGTGCCATAAATATTGAAAGGCTCAGAATGCCTTAGCTGCTGATTATTATGGGAAAACAAAAGTTGAGGCAAACAAGAACAAAACTATTTGCATCTTTATTTTTTTTATAAATAAATCAGTCTTAGCAGTTTTCTTCATGTGAAACAGGTGTCCAATCAACAATGGTACCTTTCCAATAATGGGGCCACTTTGTCATAAAAAAGCAAAACAAAAAAACACTGAATAAATACTCATGGGTAACAGAAGGCAGAAATCTAAGCATTTCAGCTCTTCCTTTTTTTCAGAAAAGCAGCGTTTTCCAGAAATGCAATCTCAAACCCATCACTGTGCCACATTAGCATTGCCATGGCATTGGCATAAAAAAGGGGGGGGGGTCATGCAATGCAATTGCTTTCATTGCCATCTGATATAGAAATCAAGGCAGCCTTTTTATAATAATTTGTCATTTAAAAATCAATGCCAATTCTTCTCAAGCCACTTTTTCCCACTAATTTAGGGAGGGAAGGAAGGAAGGAGAGGATTATCGAGCTATTCCAGGAGGCTGTTTGAAGTCACTTATCCTATACTGAAACCTGACAACCACCAAAGCCTGTTATCCAAAGCCATCTAAGTCAGTGTAATGAATATTCTGTATCATAAACCACAAGATTTCATTGATCCTGGTCCCTGCTATAATACTAACAATGTATTAAATGTATATGCCGCCCAGCAACTCTGGGCAGTTAACATATAAGATATATGACCTTGTAAAATAATCCTGGTTTTGTCCAGATTAAAAAAAAAACTTTTGTTATGGGTCCTACTTAAAACCTGTGGCAGGCTTCCCTTTTGAGAGTTTGGACTGAGTTTTAACAGTCCCAGGACAGGAGCCTGAAGAACCCCGGCCCCTTCTGCCACTGAAGGAGGGGGGGGGGCTTCTAGCTCGGGCAGAGGAGGAACCCCCAGATCGCAGCCGCCTCTAAGAGGCAGTCGCGGCTTTGGGCCGAGCCGCCTCTCTCTGCTGGGGCTGCCGCCCGTTCCTTCCCTCAGGAGAACCGCGAGGATCAAAGCCAGCAAGTTCAACTGGTGAAGCGGGTTCAACTGGTGACGCTCGCTCCACTCCCCCCCTCCCGGCGGTTCCAAGGCAGACGCGGCGGGGAGAGCAAAGCGGCCCGCTCGTTTCTTTCTTTCTCTCTCTCTTTCTCCTGGCCCGAGGACTCCAACCGCCATCATCCCCAGCATGCCCGGCCGCTGGGGGGGATGACGGGGTGGAGGCGGCGCCGGGAGGAGGAGGAGGAGGAGGAGGAACCCCGCGCGGCCCGCCCGGGAACGGCTTTCCTCGCCCGGCGCCGACCGGGGGAAGTCGACCGCGCCCGCGCGGCTGAGGGGAAAGCCCGCCTCCCCCGCGGCCCCGCCCCTCGCCTGCCCCGCGAGCCCCTCAGCCCTCCGTGGCCCCGCCCCTCTTCCCTCGCTCCAGGCCAGGCGCAGCCTCCTCCTCCTCCTCCTTTCCCCACCCTCCACTTCCCCCCCCCGCAGCGGCGCTGCGACGTCCGCTCTCCCGTCGGCGGCACGTACGGCGGGGTAGCGGCCGTGCGCTCTCCCAGCGCAACCCCCTCCCTCATCTCCACGCACTCTGCGTCCCGGCTCCCGTAGCGCAGCGGCAGCAAGAGCGTCGCCCTGCGTTCCCTCCCCCCGTTACCGTCTCCGAGCGGCCGAGTCCGGGGCTGGGGGGGGTGGGAGGAGGGAGGGAGCATGCGCAGGAGCTGCCGCGGCTCGGCTGCCAGGACTTCCGGCCGCCGCCTCTCTCTTAAAGGGGCCGCAAGAGGCAATGCCGTTTTTTTGCGCTCCCGCGGCTGTGCACGATGGGAGGCTGTTGGGGGCGAGGGAAAGGATTGCATTGGCAGTCTTTGGGCGGGCCGGTTGCTGGCTGAGGAGGGAATGGCTCCTCGCAGCGGTTCCGCCGACCGCCAGATTTGCTGCTGCTGTATTAATAGCATCTGCATGTTTTGCAGCTATTCGATGTAGTTAATTTGCTCAGAGTAGGCGGCGGAAGCGCGAGGCAACATTCTCAGGCATGCTTCCATTAATTAATTAATTGCATGCACAGATGGTTAAATCTCTCCAGTTCAAAGCAGGGCCTTTTAATTCTAATCCAGAAAGCTGTTTTCCTGCTGCAAATGTTTACTTACTGAGAAATTTCACGCCTATAACTTCTAAAACTGCCAGAAATCCAGAGAGCTGCTAGATGGCAGGCTAGAGATACGGAAAATTTATCTCTTGGCTGCCAGCTACCGCCATCCGGATATTTACAGCCCAGATAAAGCAGCCCTAATCCCATCACAGCAACCTTTCATGCATCTGATGGAAACTTCTGCCAAATCTGGAAGGAGACATGAACCTCTTGTGGGGATTTCAAGCGAAATTCATGCCAGCTGATGGCGCCAGTGGCCTTCTGATTCGTGGCAGTGGAATGAACCCTTCTCTTAAAAAGAAGTATTTGAATAGACCATGATTTGTCAACCTCAGCCACTTTAAGATGTGTGGACTTCAACTCCCAGAATTCCCCAGCTGGCTGCTGGCTGGGGAATTCTGGGAGTTGAAGTCCACACATCTTAAAGTGGCTGAGATTGACAAACACTGGAATAGGCACTGCCAAGTATTAGGGCACAAAGCAAAAGGATTGGTGGAATCAGGCCTCTCTAGTAATAAGATGCCTCAGTCTCTGTAATTTGTTCTTATGCCCACCTTTCTGTAGCTTTAATTACCTAAGAGGTATTGACCTAGTTCATAGGAGGAAGAAAACCATATGATTCCTTGGTTTGGGCTTCATCCAAACCATCACTTGGCTTAAACAACCCAACTGGATAGCAAATGGCAACTAAGTAAATCAAAGTTTAGAATGATGCAGCAACCCAGTTGTGGAAAAAGCAAGAGACTAGCAAGTACTGGGACTATCAATAATGTTCTGGCATGACTTGGTAGTTTCGGATCTCAGTCCTGCTATGAAGATGACATCTCCACGGTCCCATTGGGTCAAAGAGGCAGGGTGCACATCCTTGGAGAGCTGCTGGAATGCAATCCCTCGTAATTTCTGTCTTTCTTTTAAATGATAGTTTTCCCCATAATCCCCCAAATTAATTACCAACCTGAGATCCTGTCAAAAATTAAAAGAGGCTCAGGATTGTTTGGTACATTGCTAGTCTCCCGTAGTATAAAAAACCCAACAAGGAAAAACTTTAAAAAACAGGTTTACATAGCTCTCGCCTAAGAATTTATGCTTTTGAACTGTGGTGCTGGGGAAGAATCTTAAAGAGTCCCTTGGACTACAAGGAGGTCAAATCAGTCAATCCTACAGGAAATCAACCCTGGCTGTTCATTGGAAGGACAGATACTGAAGCTGAAGGTCAAATACTTTGGCCACCTGATGCGAAGAGAAGACTCACTGGAAAAGACCCTGATGCTGGGAAAGACTGAAGGCAAAAGGAGAAGGGGACGGCAGAGGATGAGATGGTTAGATGGCATCACCGATGCAATGAACATGAATCTGAGTAAACTCTGGAAGACAGTGGAGGACAGGAAGGCCTGGCATGCTATGGTCCGTGGGGTCACGAAGGGTCGGACATCTTAACAACTGTACAACAAGAACAACAAAACCAGGGTTCCTCAACCAGGGTTCCATGGAACCCTAGAGTTCCTGGGAGATCACAATTTATTTCAAAAATTATTTCAAATTCAGGCAACTTCACACTAAAGAGGTAAGTTTCAGTCTTTATTTTCAGTTTAAGAACACTGTTAATGCATATATACAGGCCTACCCATGAAACAAATATAATAATGTTGTAACTTCTGGCCTATATTTAAGCCTGAATGTGCAGGGGTTCCCCAAGGCCTGAAAAGTATTTCAAGGTTTCCTCCAGCGTCAAAAGGTTGAGAAAGGCTGCTCTAAACCATAGTTTAATAATCCACAATGGCTAGTTTCATTTAAAATGCTAAGCCTTAAACCCTGGTTTCTGAACCCTAATAGCTGAGTTATGTTTGTTTTTGGGTCAGTGATGTGTCTCTAAATCTCTTAACTCATTTTTAAAAAGTATTTTTAAATTCATTTTCACTCTGTCTTGGTGTCTGGTTTTGCAACTGAAATGTATCAGTGATTAGAAGTACAGTAGAATGAATAAATAAATCTTCAAAGAAATCAGCACTTTATTTATTAGATTTATATCCCGCCTTTTTGTACCGGAGCTCAAAGCAGACTTGGTAGTGTTCCCTCCCCGTTGGTCCCCACAACAGCAGCCCTGTGAGGTAGGTTGGATTGGGAACAAGTGATTGGCTCAAAGGTCCCCAGGTAGCTTCCTTGGCTGAGGGAGGATTAGACCCTGGGTTTCCCCCCTAATCCAACATTAACCACTGCACAGTATCACTACAGGTAGTCCTTGCTTAACCACCACAATTGGGACCAGAATTTTGGTTGGTAAGTGAAGCGGTCATTAAGCAAATCCAACCCAATTTTATGACCTTTTTGCAGTGGTTGTTAAGTGAATCACTGCAGGCATTAAGCAAACCACGTGGTTCCTCATTGATTTTACTTGCCATAAGCCGGCTGGAAAGGTTGAAAATGGTGATCATGTGATCACCGGCTGCTGCAAGTATCCCCTGTGTGGAGGAGATGGGCGGTGATAAAAATATGATTAAATAAATGTGAACCACTTGCCAAGTGTCTGAATCATGATTACATGACCGCAGGGACGCTGCAGTGGTCATAAGTGTGAGGACTGGTCATAAGTTGTTTTTTTCAGCACCGTCAAAAGTCTGAACCATCACTAAACAAATGGTTGTTAAGTGAAGACTACCTGTATGGTTCTCTGCTCTTCATCAAAACTAAATAGAAGGTCTCACATAAATGGCTTTCCTTTGGCTGATTCTATTACTATGAATTAATTAGTCTAATGATTAAAGGGCTGCTTTATTATAATGATCAGCGGAAGATAATGGCTGACTGCTTGCACTACATTCAGAACTTTACCTGGAGAATTTGGCTAAAATTGCAAGTGGAGAATAAAGTAAATGGAGTGAACGTTAGTTAAGAAAGTCAAATTGGTTTATGGCCGAAAGTTTCCTATAAAAACATGAAATGTTAAAAAAAAGCTAATCAAAAGTACTATAATCTGTTACATACCATAAAACCAAGAGCAGCTTAAATAAGTCACCTGCCTTGAATACTCAACGGAGAAGACAAACTGTGCCTCTGATGAAATTAATGCTGCTCACAAAAGTTTTTGGCCTAATAAAGTGGGTTAGTCTTGAAGGTGCTACCAGACTCCATGCTTACTACAAAGAAACTCTGCATGTTTGTTTGAAAGTAAGTCCCATTAGGACGATTTATTAAAGAAATCTTAGTTATGTGGGTTTCTGTTAAATCATTTCTCTACACAAATGTTCTTGGGAGTGAAATTGCGCTGAATTCTAATACAGCATAGTACTGCATAAACATGAATAGAACAGCCTTAAAATCACTGACCACAATCTCCAATCTAGCATCCTATGTACGTATTATGCTGCAATACCCATCATTCCTCAGAGAGCTGCATTACTAACTTAATACTCAACGGAAGAAGATCTTTACTTGCTAAACCATAACCTGGCTTGCTTGATTTTGGCATACCACGTGCCAATCCATCTGACTGTAGTTTATTCAAACATGATTAAAGCAAATCATGACTTAACACAATGAGAAAGAGAAAAGTCAATGGCTGCATTCCCACATTGCACTCAGCCAAAAACCAACCAACCACAGTTAAGCTTTAGTTGTATGCAAAGCCAACTATTACAATTTCCAAATCACAGATTAAAATTAAAATCCCACTATTCTGGTTTAATATGACAGTTCAAACAACCCTTGTTTTATACTGTATACTGAGCACAGCCAGCAAGCTTTTCTTTTTCATGGTGGTCATGATATATGGGAGATCACGATTTATTTAAAAAAATTACTTCAAATTGGGGCAACTTCACATTAAAGAGGTAAGTTTCATTCTTTATGTTTAGTTTAAGAACACTGTTAATGCATATATACAGGCCTACCCATTAAACGAAAATAATAATTTGGTAACTTCTGGCCTCTATTTGAGCCTGAATGTGCAGGGGTTGCCAGAGGCCTGAAAAATCTTTCAAGGGTTCCTCCAGGGTCAAAAGGTTGAGAAAGGCTGGGGTAGAAGGCCCTTACAATACTTCATTCCGACCTCTTTGTGTTTCCACCTCGAAGTCGGAGGAGGATGTCGAGGACCCCAACCCACCCTCTTTCTTTCCTTTCTAACATCATTTCTTCGTCTCAGGGCTAAGCGCCCGATCGCTGCCCATTGCCTCAGTATTCGGACAGCCGGCGAGACTCAGCCCCGGCGTCACCCGCTCTTCCCCGACGGGGCAGCGACCAGAGTCTGGGAAAAGTTGCTCGGGCGGGGCCAGTGACCGAGGGAGGCTTGGCCCCTTCAGCCAATCGCGCGACGCGGGGGTCGAGGTGCGCGCTCGGGCCGCCGCCAGCTGCAGACGGGCGCTGCTCTGCTCGGCGCGGCGGGCGGAGGCGGTCGAGCTGGCGGATGCCGCCGGGGTGCCGCGAGCGACGATGCGCCCGGGGCTCCGCGGCGCGCTCCGGCTGCTCCAGCTGCTCTGGTGGCCCCTGGACTTCTCGACGGCCAGCAGCCAGGCGGGTAAGTCGCAGCCGCCTGGGAAACTGGCGGGGTGGGGACCCGGGAGCGAGAGCCGGAGTTGAATGAGGAAGGGCGGCTGGCGAAAGAAGGAGCGTGACAGCTGGAAGGAACAACGCTCCGCACAACCTGCCTTTCAAACGCGCTGCGCAACAGGTCCTATGGGACTTGTAGCGCGGCGCCTCTGGAAGGCACCGAGGTAAGGAAGCAGAATAACTAAGAAAGATGGGGATTTCAGAGAAGGCATCTTCCAAATCAGTGGGACCGACGTCAGAGGAAAACTAGGATCCTTTCTAGGCTTAGATCTGGCTTGCACGTTGCGTTAAGAAGCAGCTTAACTGTCGCTTGTTGAGTCAATCACCACTGTCTGGGTTTGTGCAATAGACTGAACCCGTAAGCCATTATTTGCAAACCACCGTGCATCAGGCAACATGCCAAGACACAAACCTGTCACCTTTTAGCTTAGTGCAGCTGAAGGAGCTGAGTTGCTAGCTTGGTGGTTAAGGCTGGAGGAAACTTCTTAATCTTTTAGCACGGCAGCAGTCATTCAAAGTAGATTGTAAGTTTTTTTTCCAAATCCGAACTGGAGAAAGAAAACTTCCTCTTCCCCAGGAGTCAAGGTTGTCCCATCTGTGCTGTGACAAACAACCCTTTGCCATTTTGCTTCAGACTAATTATAAAATGCCACAGTCAGCTAAGATTTCTTTCATTAAAAAGGGTTTCAACCCTGGGAGAAATGCAGCTAACTGGTGGTTTTGTGGAAGGGCACTGTCCCATAGCAGCACGTTTTGCATGTGAAACAAAATCTAAATAGGATCCTGGTGTGAAAGTATTTATTTTCCAGAGCAGCCTTTCCCAATTTTTTCACCCTGGAGGAACCCTTGAAATATTTTTCAGGCCTTGGGGAACCCCTGCACATGCAGGCTCAAAGAGAGGCCAGAAGTTACAGAATTATGATATTCATTTCATGGGTAGGCCTGGATATATGCACAAACAGTGTTCTTAAACTAAACAGAAAGAATGAAACTGACCTCTTTCATGTGAAGTTGCCCGAATTTGAAGTAATTTTTTTAATAAATGGTGGTCTCCCAGGGAACCCCTGGTGACCTCTCGCAGAACCCTACAGTGCCACGGAACCCTGTTTCAGCAGGATGTGTTAATAACAGGTTGAAGAACTTTGGAAACAATTTCCAGGGGGCGGTATGTGTGTGTGTGTGTGAGTTGCTATCAGCTTGTGGTAACAAACACAGGTTTTAATATATATATTAAAGGTCTCCTTCGGCCTATCCCAATCTGATACCCTGTGGCTGTTTTCGACTACACCAGCAAAAGTGCTAGATGTGCACACTGTTCTAAGGCATTATTTATTAAACTGATCTGGCTGGGTGATATCCTGTGCTCTACCACCAACAGACCATAATGAAATTTGTAGGTGATACAAACTGGAGGGGCAGCTAATACTCTAGAACAGTGTTTCTTAAATGTTTTGCTCTCAGGACCCCTTCCCACTTTTAAAAATTATGGAGGACCCCAAAGGAATTTTTGTTTCTATGGGTTATATTTATCGATGTTTACCATATCAAACATGAAAACTGACGCCTATGTAGAAAATTTATTTATTGAATTGTGTAAAAATGGAAATTAGAACCCATTAGATATTAACATAAATATTTTTCATGAAAAAAATATATTGTTTTAACAAATAAAAAATAATGAGAAGAGTGACATTGCTTTTGATTTTTGCAAATGTCTTCAATATCTGGCAAATAATTTTGATTTTGCAGACCCCTGAGAGGGTCTGGAGGGGGGCAGGAGTCCTCGGACCATGCTTTGAGAAACACTGTTCTAGACGATGGGAAAAAATCAAAATCATCTTGGTGAATTGGAGAAATGGGCTGAAAATATTGGAGTATAATTTCACTGAGACAAATGCAATGGCCTTCAGTTAGAAAAAGGGAACCAACTGATTGTACAGATAAAGGATTGGGGAGATCTGCCTTGTGAAAAAGAATGTAGAATAGTACTTGATTATAAAACAACAGGGTGATGACCCTGCCCCTTCAAAAAGCAGAAATCTAGTTTCCAACTAATGAGAAATAACAGCCTCGCCTCAATTGTGTTCAGTTTTGGACAAGTTTAGAGAAGGGGAATGAGGAATATCAGAGAAGTGAAAGGATGAAGAGAGAATGAAGAAATTAAAGGATGAAGAGAGTGTGAGAATGAAGAAACTGGAAGTGTTTAGACTTGACTAGAGAAGACAGAGAAGAATATGATAGCATGTTCTGGGTACCTGAAGAATTGATTCACAGACAACTGGGACTTCTTTTCTGTCATCTCAGAAGGCAGTTTATGACCAATTAATGGCACTGTAATAAATTACAGGATTTCAGCAAAATGTTAGGAAAGCTTCCTAACAGAAAAGGAAGTTCATCCATGAAACCCATAACTCAGAGAAGTGGTGGACTTTGGGGGTAGGATTTGGGCCTGCCAAGGTAAAGTAAAAAGATTAAAAACACAGAATGGATGTTTAAACAAAACATGCTCAGCCAGTTCGGTTACAAATTTAGAATCTTGCATAGCTTGCTAAGATAATGGTGGTTATTTTAAGCTTCCCATGGTGAGTGTTGGGTTAGTTCATCATTCAGTTTATTGTAGGGCTACCACATTGGAGCTGTGGTAGCTTTTCCAACACCAGTTACTATCAGTTCTAAGCAAGTCCAACCTTCTTAGCTTTTCAACATCAGCCAAGTAAAATAAGTGCCACCATCTGCTGTGATATCCTGAGTGGTACATACTGTATGCATTAGAAGAAAGGAGTGTAAGTGTTTATATAGAATCACAGGGTTGGAGGTGACCTTGGAGGTCTTCTAGCCAACCCCTTGCCCAGGGCAGGAATCCTCCTTCCCAGATAAATGGCTGTTCAGTCTCTATTTCAAAACCTTCAGAAGAGCACCCATGACTTACAGGAAGCATGCATTCCCATTGCTTAAGAGCTCTCATGATCAGGAAATTTCTTATTTCAACTTTGGATCTTCCCCTATAAAACTTCTAACCATGGAGCCCTTGGTGCTCTCTGAGCTTGGTTGTTTGCTTGCAGACATTTCATTACCCAACTAGGTGACAACATCAGTGCCTGTTGGGTAATGAAACATCTGCAAGCAAACAACCCAGCTCAGAGAGCACCAAGGACTCCACCGTTCAACACTGAGCTGCAGATATTCTCTTCTATTGGAACTTCTAACTGTTGGTTCTTGTCTTACCCTCAGAAGCTAGGGAGAATAAATCCACACCCTCTTCCCTGCAATAGTCCTTCATCTGTTTGAAGGCTGCTATGGCTATAACTATCAGAGCCAGTTTGGTATGGTGTTTAAGGCATCAGGCTAGAAACCAGGAAACCATGCCAGCTGGGGAATTCTGGGAGTTGAAGTTCACACATTCTTGAAGTTGCCAAGTTTGAAAAACATTGACCAAAACATAAGCTGATAGATATCAGCTATCTGATGAAAATCCATCCTGGAAAGAATGTTCATTTCTCATCCTTCTTGTAGATCCAATCTGGGAGGATCCGCAGGAGGATTTTGCATCACTTCTGGGAACTGCAGCAAATAAATGACCAGTCACCCCATGATTACATTCATCTGTAGAAATAACAAGAGTGGTGGCCTGAAAGGAACTGTATTCATTTAAAAAAAAAAAAAGAACATTTGAGGTTTTCCACCCTACTCAAGAGAGAGGAGAATTTCCTCCATCCTAGCAGCATCTGTTCTGTTTTGTCTTTCCCATATCCTGTTGAAAAATCTACTGACTAGGTTATGCTGGCTAACCTGGCACTGTCGTCCTGTTGAATGAACCCAGAAAAACGACATTCAACAGTGGGGTTGTGTGTAATTCTTTTAAAAGTGTTGCTATTTTCCCTTTTGGCACTGATCACAACTGAGAATTGAAAGTTCATTTGCAAACTTGGAATTTCCCATTCCTTTTCTCCAGTTCTATAAAATAGCCTTCTACAACCTTGCTGCTCTTTAGATGGGTTGGACCTCAACTCCCAGGATTTGCATCACTGAATATGCTGGCTGGGAGCTGAAGCTCACCCTCATGTGATGGGTGTCCAATTTAGGAAAATTGGTTTCTGATAAGGCTTACACTGTTGAAAAGTGGGTTCCTAATGTCTGAAACATGACAGGGACAAATAAACTTTTATGCTGGCTCAGCTTGTTACTGCATCCAGCCATAACAGGCTTCTCATATTACACTTTGTTTTAATCATGGCTTGTTGAATAAGCACAATTGGGTTCACTGACTACTCTAAGATATAAGACATGGTTTGCAAGCCACAGTGACTAGATAAGCACAACATGCTAAGAGTGAAAGAAAAACCTGTGGGCCATGTGGCCACTGGCAGCCCACCAATATCTCTTCTGTACTTCCTCAGTAAGTAAAAGCCAAAAGGGGTTTTTTGAGGCATTTTTGGTGCTAGGAGACAAAATGGGTGCTTTAAGAAGCAGCGCTTTAAAAACCCTCCCCAATGGCCCCACGTTTACAGTGTGATCTTTAAAGCATGTGCAAAGCCTGCTGTACCACTCAAGCTGTTGGAAGTTGCACATTCTTGGGCTGTGAAGGGGGAAAGGGCTGCATTAAACCTTATATCATAAACTTGCCAAGCTCCTCATCCCCACAAGGGTGGCCACTTTTCTCAGTTTGGAGAATAGAGAGGGGCAAAAAAATGATCCTTTAACCCCTATAAATTTAAGGCACCCATTTTACCTCTTAACCCTTACCCCAGGACCCCAAGCAAGACAAGTAGAGATTATTGACCCCACTGATGTCACAACGTCACTGCCCACACACTCTGAATCCAAATAAATTTTTAAAATGATCTGCCTCTGGCCACAAAAGTGTTGCCCTTATGAATCACTGTGCCCCGATGTGCTAAAGTAACAACACACAAAGAACAATTGGGTGTAGTGTGATGTTCTACCCCAGCCATCAGACCAAACATGGCACTATTTCTCTCCTTGCCTTCCAGGGGACGGTTGTGGTCATTCAGTGCTCACATCTTACAGTGGGACTTTGTCCTCCAAGAACTTTCCAGGCACATATCCAAACTCCACTTCTTGTGAGTGGCAAATTCACGGAGCAGCCGGAAGCCACCTCAGCCTGGCCTTTGGAGACATGGACATTGAAGCCTCTGAACAATGCAAATATGGCTTCTTGTTGCTTTCATCTCCCTCAGATGGTTCCAGATTTGGTAAGGACATTCGACTTCATTCCTAAAGATAATTGATTCTAATTATACTTTCCCATGGAAGCAAAAATGTATACATCCCTGTTAAGGCTGGAGCGGGGGGGGGGGGTAAACCTGCAAATCCAAGAGGGTCCTGCTGCTTAAGGTGAGAGGAGCCCCCCCCCACTCCTTCCAAGCACTCCATCTCCCATAGCTCACTTCCAGGAGCAGCAGTCTGACCAGCCCTCTCTGTTCTTAGAAATGAAATCAGTCCCAATATTTCACAGGGATTAATGTATCTTGGAACAGCCTCATGTGGTGCAGAATGGTAGGCGGCAGTGTTGCAACCAAAACTCTCCCCACGACCCGAGTTCGATCCCAGCGGAAGCTGGATTCTCGGGTAGCCGGCTCAGGTCGACTCAGCCTTCCATCCTTCCGAGGTCGGTAAAATGAGCACCCAGCTTGCTGGGGAAGGTGACAATCAGGGAAGGCAATGGCAACCACCCCGATACAGTCTGCCAAGAAAATGTCGCGAAAGCGGTGTCCCCCCAAAGGGTCAGACATGGTGCTTGCACAGGGGACCTTTCACCTTCACAATGTATCTTGGACCAAAGCCACACTCAGCTTATGAATGGCATACCAGAAGCTACATCTAAAACAATGGCTGGGACCAGCCAAAAAATTAAATTTGTTTTCATTATATTTGAGCATTTTAAAATGAACTGGAATGAATAGGACTCCAGGACCAAATTGAATAATTTCCACCTTCTACTATCTTAGAAATTATGACTTGGTAACAATTTTCAAAGGTCTCTGGAGGGTTTCAGGGGCCTCAGGTTATGTATCTGTATAAAAGGCTATAAAATATTATAGTTCTTTGCTATGGACTTTTTTGTCTGGTTGTCTTCCTTCCTGCATCCTTCCACGGATTGTCAACTTGATCTTCCATCTTTGGTTTCTTTGGCTATTCCACAGGAGGCAGTGAGGAGAGAGGAACATCAGCTCTTGACAGAATGTAAAGTGTGTCATTTAGACCCAGCACAAAAAGATCTTTTCTTCTGCAGCACTTTGACCTTCTTAGATCTCTGCTGCTTCACTGGTTCCTTGGCTGGTAGATTTCTTCCCCCAGCCTTGTCCTATACTTAGCTCTGTTTCCATTCTTGCCACTTCCATCACTTTCCATTCCTGTGAAAGGCTGTTCCATGATTTTCTGGAGGGCAGTTCCAGGCAGACGTTTCCAAATATTGTTGTTTCTTTGTTTCTTTCCTTCTTTTCTCTTTCAGCTTCTCCCCCTCCACTTTTGAGACTTTTGTCTAATCTCTGAAATCCTCTGCTATGAAATACTGCAAATATTGGGGGTGCTGTTACTCAGCAGGAGGGAAACTTTAATGAGTTGATACGCATATCTTCTTCTTCTTTCTCTATAGCCCATTTTCCAAGCAGAAAGTATTTAGAAAGTTAGATTTTTTTATAATGTTCTTATCTAGGACATTGCATTAAAACCATACACCACAGCAGTGTATGTATGTGTGTGCCAAATATTTGCATTTGGGATTTTTTTTTAATGGACATGAGTTTGGAATCTCTGGCAAAGCATTTCCAACAATCCCCACTTGGATTTCTCTGAACATTCCATTCTGTCCCCTCCATCTGTCATATGCAATACAGCCATTTGCTGGTTGGTGTGTGTGATCCCCCCTCCCAATCTGAGATGTCATTTCTTAAGGGGGGAAAAAAACAGATTGGAACTTATTGCAAAGTCTTTCCAAACACAACAATCACATTCACTGTTCTTTTTTCATCACTGAGTAGAACGTAATGTCCCAGAAGCAAAAGCTTCTTACCTGATTGAATATGAGTATGTCTGGTTTTGAACAAGCAGATCTAGCTGTGCAATAGCCAGTTATCATGTGTAAAACACTGTCTTATACCTGGTCGTAGGGATAACCAGTCTTCCAAGATGCAACTGGAAATCTGCGTTCTTGTATTCAAGAAGTTCTTGAACAGAATGATGTCGAATGCTACAAGAAAATGTATCTGTCCCATGGAGTGGCAACACCTTGCTTGACTTGAGTGGGCTTAGAAGCAAAACAGGTTAACCTGGTTAGTACTTAGTTGGGAGACCACCAAAGAGTTCAAGTTGCAGACTAAACTGGGAGGTTGAAAAAAACAACCCAAGAAAAACCAATGGCAAATTAGCTCTAAACTTCTGCCAGGAAAACAGTAGGAATGTGTCCGTGCAGTCACAAGCAGTCCGTGCAGTCACAAGCAGTTGAGTTTGACTTGATGGCATCTTTATTTTTAGATATAGCTAGTTTTAATTAAAATATAAACTTGTATCTAAGAAAATGACCATGGGGGTCACATCGCTTCCTGTTGTGAAATAAGGCTCTGCAATCTGAATATGCAGTCACTGATCACAGGCATTCTCTTCCACCTTCAGTTCATGGAGAAATATATCACTAATGAGCAAGCTTCCTTGATGATGATGATAAGTACAGTTAAATGGGAAGGTAGTTACCCCTCCCATTCACTTTGGAGGAGGACCTCCAAAGAAGATCCTAAGGTTTAACCAGGTCCATATGGAGGAGGTAGTTTCCAGGTAACTCAAAGCCACTTTTGTGGAGAGCCATGGAGATGGTCTTGAAGGGAATATTCAGAAGCCATTACAGAAACAAGGGCAGAAACATTTCTTGAGCTCTGGAAAAGGAGGTAGTATTTGGAAGAAGCTTAGGCTGGCTCCTTTCTGACTCAGTGGGGTGTAAGAGGATGGGAGGAAAACACAATCAGACTTAAATAATTCTGTTACTATTGATTATGTGCCATCAAGTCATTGTCAACTCCTAGACCACCTAGATGGTCCTTTTCTCCATGACGATCTGCCCCCAACCTGGTCTTTCAGGTCTTCTAACAGTGCACCCATAGCTAATGTAACTGAGACCAGCCACCTCACTGCTGGTCATCCTGTTCTTCTCTTTTCTTCCATCTTTCCCAACATTAGAGCCTTCTCCAGAGAGCTAGGCCCTTGCATAATGTGTCTGAATCTGTTACTCTAGCCTATCTCAATAAAATGTAATTCTAGTCTTCCTGTGGAGTCAGTTTCTTGATCTGGTCTGCCTCATAGGGCTGACAACTTGGGACTTTAAAAGAGAAATGATCTCAGTCCCCAAATCACATTCGGCTCCTGAAAGTTTTTGGTATACTCAGAGATCTTCAAACAGTGGTACCCATTTCTCATATATAACAGAACAACTAGGGCGTTGAGAACGACACTATGAACCCAATTCCATTTAATGTCATTTCAGTTACATCAAAATCCAATCCAGTTTAGCTTTCTCTTTTGACCCCACCTGCTTTGGTCAAAAGAGTCCTCTACCTAAATGCCAAATACCACCTTTGGCCCAACAGAAGGGTGCACCCCTGATTTAATTTGAATGGTGGTGGATTGCGATTATTTCCAGACTCTTACATTGTGATTTTATGCTTTTGCTTTGTTGATTGCAGTTTATCTTGTTTTAAGATGAGTTATAGAGGGGGGATTGCATGCCACTCCATTGTGATTGGATCAGCCTCCGTGCCCTGTGAAATCACCAAATGTTTAAACCCAATCCTTGATATTGCAACAGGCTGTGATCTGGTGTTCCTGACAAAACCCAGGCGTCGTGTGCTTAAATTGCCCAGTCTTGGTTAGTTTGCCATCGGCAGCGAATTCTCATTTGAGTCAGCTGCAGTTTCTCCAACAGCTCCTCTTTCGGCAGTCGGGACTTTGAATGTTGACAGCAAAAGTGCCACGCATTTCCAGGAATGTGTGTACTTGCCCCAAAGTTTCCTTCCTCCCTCAGTTGTCTGGCTCCCACAGAGGCCCCGTGACATTTTCTGGCTCTGAAGCGGATCCCTTTCCGTCTCGGCAAAGCTGGGCTCGAGCTGGGTCTGGGAACACTCTCTGGCATGGATGTTCCGAGCAGTTTGACCTCAGAGCCGTGTGCTGCCCTCATGACAGGGAAGGGAGAAAAGCCTTCTGGCGGCAGTTGTGGAGCATTGTCTTGCTCAGTTGGCGAGGACAGGCAGGGGAAATGATGCAACTGCTGGGAGGCAGCTCAAGGATAAAGGAAGCAGGATGAGCTTTGTGTATTTATTGCTTTTGCATCCCACCGCAGTCGGTTCAAAAAAAGCATTTAATGCCACAGCATTTTAAAGAGGCTTACGAGGTGGAGGCAAAATGAGGTTTAGGAAGCATCTCGCTTTGATCCCATTCCCTCCCTCCCTCCATTCCTTCCTTCCTGTTTATTTTCACTGGCACCACAGAGGGCAGAGGGAACGGCTTTGAAGGACAGGAGGAAGAGCCACTACCAAGGCAACTGTCAGATAAGCGGAGCTTGAGCCCTGGCCAAGAAAATAACTTGATAAAATGTCTCAGACAAGCCCTTCACTAGTTCACACGAAGGTAAAGTGGGGGAGGAGAAGCACATTCAGACTTGCAAGATTCTGTCACTAGAGATGTTACAATAAAAGCAGTCCTGACCTCTGTGGCATTGGTTTCTTCCTTGTTGGGCTGACATCAATTTTGTAAGTCTGAATGTGCTTCCCCCTCCCTCACATCATCTTCTTGTGAACTTGTGACTTGTCTGAGACTTTATTCAAGTTATTTTCTTGGCCCGGCTCAGGCCGCTCTCATCTGACGGTTGCCTTGCTGGCAGCTCTTCCTCCTGTCCTTCAGGGCCATCCCCTATGTCTTCTATGGGCACCTATTTCACTAATTGTGCTGTTGTCCCTATGGTATCTCCATGCAGTTCAGTGGTTCTTAAATTTTGCTGTACTAAGAACTGCCCTTGAGTCTGCTTCTTCTTTGTGTGTCATTGTATTTTATTGTGGCTGTGGCCAAGGGCACAGTGAGTGCTCAGAGAGGTAGCTTAGCTCTTCCGCTGCAAGGGAAGATGCTTGACAGGATCCTTACTCAATGGAGACGTGACTTGCCTCTTCGGTAGTAGCAGAGGCATCTTAGGATCCTCCCCCCTGTTCTCTGGATATACTTTTTCTCCGATCACCATTCTTACCAGCAAGTCTGATGGAGGCAGAGAGGGTTATCAAAAGACCCTTAGCCAAATGGAAAATTGGCTTTCCTTTTCAGTAACAGGCTCCAAAATTTCTTGTTCAGTCGAAGAGTAGTTTCCCTCTTCAGCACATACAGGTAGTCCTCGCTTAATGACCACAACTGGGACCAGAATTTCAGTTGCTAAGTGAAGTGGTCATTAAGCAAATCTGACCTGATTTTACAACCTTTTTTGTGGCAGTCGTTAAGCCAACCACCATGGTCATTAAGCAAACCATGTGGTCATTAAGCAAATCACGCAATTCCCCATTGCTTTTGCTTGCTGGAAGCCGGCCAGGAAGATCGAAAATTGTGATCAGGTGACCATGGGATGCTGTGATGGTCATAAATGCAAATTGGTTACCAAGCACCCAAATTGTGATCACATGACTGGGGGGATGCCACAATGGTCATGTGAGGACCAATCATAAGTCGGTTTTCTCAGCACCATCGTAAGTCTGAACCGTCACTAAATGAATGGTTGTTAAGGGAGGACTACCTGTAGTAGAACCCACAGCTTTTGGGAAACATTCTTTCCCCGATTACTATTACCATTACCATGGATTAATAGCAAGACTACCAGAGAGAGAGAGGTTAGATCAGGAAAAAAGTATAGGGAAGCGGAAGATTCAATTCCCTGCTGGAGACTAAACCCCACATCCTGTGCAGTTGGTATCCTTTAAAGCAGAAATTGCAACATCATTTGTGTATACTTCAGCCCTAGCGTTCCACTTCCGGAGACTCAGTTTACGGCTTGAAAATAGCGGAGAGACAACGAAGGTCAGGAAAGGCAAACAAAGGCACGGAGCAGGAAAGCATGTTGACAACTGATCTGCGGTGTTTGTTTCGCTTCACATCTATTTGACCACTCTTTCCTGACTGTTTCATCTGCCTACTTGGTTAAATAAATCTGCTCTTTGCCTTATTAGCCACATGGGCCATTCCGAACGGCTGATGGAGGTGGAGACGTGAGCGTAAGGAAATTTTGAGGGATAGGGACAGAGCTGACTCTCTTTTTGGCATGTGGAAGACATTCCAGAGATCCTCCTATAATTCATGGTCCTGGGATTTGGGAAGTGGGAGTGGAGAGCAGTGTGTGAGTAAGGTGAGGATAACCAGATTGCTTACTCTGACTCAGTAGTGGTTTGCGGCTGTTTAATCAGAGGAGACATTGTCATTGTCATCACCATATATTCCAGAGTGGTCATTCCAGAGTGGTCTACATTCTTCTGTTTCTCCGATTTTCATTTATAGCCTTGCAGACAATCAAAAGATCTTACACCAGAGTTAGGAAACATGGCAGCCACCAGGTTCCTGGTTCCATCTTTCAGAGATTCTTTTAATTAAAAATAAATCAAAAGGAATCTGGCCTGCTGCAAAATAAGCATCAGCCTGGAACATCATCACAATTTAGAGCAAGGCCTTTGGTTCCCCCAAAGGCCCCACAGAATGGTAGCCTAGAGAGCATGTTATGGGGTGAAATTTGATTTCTGGACCATGAGTGTGTACTCACTGGCCATCCCAAACATGTTTTGGCTGGTGACCTCACCTGGCTCAGCATGTCTTGGTTCAAGAGCTAGGTAGAGTCTGACCAAGGTTGTCTTTGGATGGAAGGATGCCAGGAAATGTTAGGTCTATAGGCCAGACTGGTAAATAAAAGAAAATCTTGAAAGAAGGCAGTGACAAATGTTCCCACTGCTGCTGAATGACATGAACACAACCATGAAATCACCAGGAATTGCAGGCTTACCTCCTGCTTACTTAGAAGCCATTTTATGAAGAGGCAAACCTCTCAGGGTAGCCATTTGTGAGCAGGACCACCATACACACCCACAGTTTCCCGATGCTGCCTCCTGCCTTAAGTGATATGACTTCACTCTTGGAGGTGCAGATAATGAAGCCCTGAGAAGCTTCCCATGGTTGCAACCAAAGTGCAGTTTTTAAAGTGACCCCAGGGAGAAATATTAAATACGCACATTGAGAATAACCATCTGGATGCAATTCAAGGTGCTGGTTATCACCTTTAAAGCCCTACCTGACGTGGGCCCAGGTTACTTGTGGGACTGGCTATCTCTGAGGGTTTCTGCCCATTCTACCAGATCTAACAGGGTAGGTATGCTTGAGGTTCCTCTATCAAACAGTATCATCTTGTGGGACCAAGGAGATGTGCCATCTCTCTTGTAGTACCTACCCATGGATCAGCATCCTCTTGAAATTCAGACGGTCCTGACCCTCTTGATCTTGCAGAAGGCTCCAAAGGCCTGACTTTTCCCCCAGGCATTAAGGCCAGAGTGTTAGAGGAGCCCAATATACATAGATAGTCCCTTAGTTGTATATTTATTTTTCCTTGCATTGGATTATTTTAATTGGTGATTTTTTAAAATATTGCTTTTTGTATGGATTGTTCACTACCCAGAGATGTGTATTTAGGGTAGCTATATAAATTTTCTAAATAAATGAACATTAATTTGCTTAAATTTTCATTCAATTTCAGGGTAAATAAACCCAAATTTAGTTTTCCAGCCATAATCTTTTGGAACACAATTTCTGGCATGCCACTTAAAGTTCATGGCCAGCCTTCAACCTGAGGGGGGTGGGGCGGGAAATGGAACAATCCTGTTTTATGAGATGTGTACACAACACTTAGCCTGACTTGTATTTCGGAGTTGTTGTGACACTAAGAGAAGCAGGCATGCTCTGAATTACTAGGAGGAACGATGTGTGCTACCTCCTTTAATGCTTGATTGGGTTTTTCTCAGAAAGCTTAACTGGGCAGCCTTGGGAGAACGTGAGAAGAACTTTGCTGGATCAGGCCGAAAGACCCATTATCCACAATCCTGCTTCTCACAGGAGCTTCCAGGCAGGGAATTAAGACTTCCTCTTTTGTTTCTTTTCCCAGCAACGAGTGAATTACCATTTCTGCATGCAAAAGTCCCCTCTAACAGTAAATCGTTCTTTCTAGCAGGGATCCTATGCCAACAGAAAGGAAGCCAAAGCTGAGCCATGGGAAATGAGAGGGCTGAATCAACATGCTTGGGGGCAGTTCAAGATTGGCAGAAGAACAGTGTACTAAACCCTAATAAGGACCTTCTTGGTAGAACACAAATACTTTGCAGTGGGCTGATGTCATGATTTGGAGTTTTGTTTCCTTTTCCTTGTGGGTTGCTTTATGGCCTTTATTGAGTCCAAACCCTTAGCTTTTGGGGACAGTTAATTTTCAGTCAGCCTCCCACTGCCTGACTTGGAATGGCACGCACCAGGAATGTCTGCATACAGTCTAGTCTATAACAAGATACATAGGATGATCCTTAACAATGATAAAGCTGGGCTGAATAAAGAGTGAAAGAAGGAACAAGCAGTGTCTCCAAATGCACTTTCCGCTGTTCCTTTCCTATCATTACCACTTCCACTCTGTTGCCAAAACCAAGTTCTTACTGGAAAGAAGTTCATTGGGGATCCAGCTGGAGAAGGTTGGCTGGGAGAATAAAAGTTGATTGGTTATTGCTGAAAGGTGCATCAAATGGCCAGTATGACTCTGGATATAATAACAGTTGATACTCTTTCCTTCTCTTTTTCCCATTCCAGGTCCATACTGTGGCAATGCACATTCTCCACGCACCGTCTTGGTGATGAATTCCACCACCATAACCATCTTGTTCAATAGCACAAAGCATCACTCAGGTCGTGGCTTCCTTCTTTCTTATGCCAGTGGCAACCAGTCAGGTAGGGAAAACATCTCCATCGCATATCACTTCTGAAGCGTCAGCTGCAAATAACAAAGATGTCTACTAGTCATTGATTTATCCGACATGCATTGATGCAATTCAAGGATCCACAATGTTTAGCACTGCAAATGTTAGAGAACTACAGTTCCTCATCTTCCCCACCACTACCCATACTGCCTAGGGATGTTAGATGCATTTATGGTGAGGCTTGCCTGAGGTGCCTTGTTGGAGACCTGAAAGTGCCAGGAAGATGATACAGGAGTAGGCAATCCCACAGATAACTTGGATCTAAGCCATGTAAAGCTTCACCTACCAAAGTGAGGATCTTCAGTGAGACTCAGAAAGCAGCTATCAACCATGGAGCAGTTTCAAGCATGGTGCTGTTATGTCATTTCTAAAAGGTACCACCTGCATTGACACAATCTGGGTCAGCTGCAATTTCTGGACTATCTTTAAAAAGAACACCTGAGTCACAGAAGCTAAGTGCTTCTTTCTCAGGTAGGGACATAACAGGTTTATCCACAATACAGGTAGTCCTTGAATTACAACCATTCATTTAGCGACTGTTCAAAGTTACAGCAGTGCTGAAAAAGGTGATTTATGACCAGTCCTTGCACTTACAACTATCGCAACATTCCCACAGTCACATGATCATGATTTGGGCGCTTGGCAACCAGCACGTATTTACAATGGTTGCAGCATCCTGGGGTCATGTGACCGCCATTTGCGACCTGCCCAGCCGGCTTCTGACAAGCAGAATCAATGGTGAACTGCATGATTCACTTAGTGACTGCCGCAGAAAATGTAAAATTGGGTGTGGTCACGTGATGCCTCACTTAACTACACTGCTTAATGATGAATTTTCTGGTCCTTATTGTGGTCGTAAGTTGAGGACTACCTGTAGATCAAAGGCTATCCTTGCCAGAGATATTATGTGGCAGACAGCATTAACATCTGCCCCAGAAGGATTACCCTAAACTCTATGATTGTAGAAGAATCATGTCCCCTTTCCTGTCCCATGCATCACTTTAGCCACTTCAGAGGTGAACAGTCTGTGGCCTGAAGCTAGCGCAAAGCCCTTGAAAACTTCAATGAAGTCCCCACAAGGATCTCCCAACATTTTTACCAAATGGACATTCTTATTGTCACAACAAATAATAAATACCTGACTAGAGAATAATCCGCCTCCTGTGGAATGGCTCTGTATATATGAACTCTGCTTCCCTTAAGTCTGGGATCTGCCCTGCTGGGTTGCACCATTACAGTTGACATTCCTCTATGTCAGTGTTTCTCAACCTTGGCAGCTTGAAGATGTGTGGACTTCAACTCCCAGAATTCCCCAGCCAGCCATTGCTGGCTGAGGAATTCTGGGAGTTGAAGTCCACACATCTTTAAGCTGCCACGATTGAGAAACACCGCTCTATGTTCTTGTTTTTAACCCATTTCTCTGTATACAGCTTAGAGCCCTTTGGAGTGGAGTGGAGTGGCACTGAGGTGTCAGTAATAGACCGATAAAAATTAACTATATTTAATTTTTAAAATGATTTAATAAATAAATTTACTAAAATAAAATCAAACATCCCTTTTATCTGGATGCGGTCTACTTTTACACGGGATCCTCTAACAAGCCATGCTAACGCCAACTGCAGTTCCTCAACCCAGGAAAAGGTGTGCATGCATGTGTGTTCCTTCCTTTCTTCAGCCCTGATGGCTTTACCTGCCCCCTTTTTGCATCTTTGTCCACTGAATGCTCATGGGGCAAGAACCATTCTGGCTCCAAGACACGTGAATAAGCAATTATATCTGTAACACTTCAGCCTGGTTCGTTGGAGCCAGCAGAATTCCAGAGAGAACATCTACAGCTGGTCTTCATCTTGGAAGTGTTTCCACAGGGCCAGTTTCAGTGTTCTCTGGCCAGAAGTATTTGTGAGTCACTGCTCCTCCCACATGGCATTTTGCAATTTGTGGGATGGAAGCATGAAAAGAGGTTACTTGGAATTTATCTGGTGAACACTGAAAATAGCATTGGCAGCTGTCCATACTGGGATAAGTTGCATTCTTCATATTTGTCTCTACCATGCAATTAATCCAGGAGTCCCAAATCTTCTTGGGCCAGAGGGAACGTAAAGTGCCTGTCGTGGACACCCATGTAAATGGCTGCTATGGCAGATGTGTTCAGTCATAGACATCAATTTACCAGAAGCAGAGATGTGAAGGTCCAAAAGAACAACAGCAGAAAAATGCTTCACCCACCCCTGCCGGAGTTTTAGGTTGTTTTTTTTTAAAAAAAAAACTGGGTTGAAGGACCATGGTATATTTTCTAGTACTTCCTTTTAAATGCAGAGGCAAAATCAATTTATTGAAGCTTAGACATGCTCACACCAAACCAAAAACTAATGAACGGGTAATAAAAGTGATGATTTCAATGGTCAGAAATCCATGAAACTGATAAAATAATACAAACAACAATTAGACAAAGTTTAATGTGGCCTTGTGTGCATTCTGGGACTTGCACATTTTTCCTCAGTGTTTTTCTCTCTAAATTACTGTCTGGTATATTTGATGCAGTGATTTGATTCACTTTGATATAATGAAAGTCCGAGTCCAAAATATATCACACACTTGGTTTTTTAACTATATCGATGGTATCTTCTATTTCCAGTATTAACATTTTCCCTGCCTGCTTCTTCTAAACAGGCAAAAATGTAGAAATGCTACATTCCTTAGAATTCAGCAACTTGCAGCATCCCTGTAGCAAAAAGGAAAAAATGTGTAATGCTTACAGAAAACTCAGTGAACGCATCATTATTATATAAATGAAGCCACAGAGTCACGCTTTGCATGTTAGAAATTCCAGCATTAAGCTTGTACTGTCAGTTGAAGAAGGGTTGTCTCCAATCCTTTTGCTGCAATATGCACTACCCATTCCAGAAACTAGGACTGAGATGTGATCCCGTGGCAGATCAGTTCAGGAGCCAACAGGCTGCATGGGTGGTGGAATCTTTCCCTAATGCCAAAAACAAACAAATCCAAAACCCACCCACCCCCTTATTTCTCCAACATAGGGATCAATAGGATAGGCTTTGTTTCCATCACCTGAACTTTTGTGACAGATTTGGCCCTCCCCGCCTTGCTCATAAAAGTTGAAATGGAAATGCTGTAACCCCCATGATAACATCCACTTTCTAACCTGCAACATTCTCCCCTTCTCTCTTTCAGATTTGATTTCGTGCTTGCAAAAAGGTATCCATTATAACACAGAACAAATCAGGTAAGAATTTCTGATTAAAAAAAATCTGTCCTGGTTGCTTCTAAGTAAGAGAAGATCTCTTACTGCAACTCACCGTCAGTGCCAAGGTGACCCCATATTAAATATGCCTTTCATCATAGATTTAGAACTGTCAGCTGTTTCTTGACTACTTTAGATGTCTTTCACTGGATGCCTATTTGTTTTCATTTTGAAGTACTGGTTGTGATCATCAAAGTGCTGGATAATCTAAAACGGCCATTCTCAACTGGGCACCCTCTGTTCTGGGACTTGCAGTCCAAACAACTGGAAGATCTCAAAGTGCAGAAGAATGGCTTAGATCTCATCTATTTTAATGATTATATCCTGTCATATAAATCTTTTGGTCTCCTAGATATCATCAACAACAACAAACCCCCAAAAGGAAGCTAATCTGCATAAACATTATTCATGTATTGACAAAGATCTGGGAATAATTACTATATTAATTTAAATAGAAATGCAATTCATTTTTTTATTAATTGTGATCATGACATCTCAGAATGCTAGTGTTGATGGCTAATTTCCAGTTTCCAGTTTTTCTTTCCTAAAGGATTTTCATTTTAAGTTACGCTTGACTTGGATAGCCATTCAAGTACAGGGCTGCCCTCTGTAATGTAAGACATAGCCTGTAAGCTTTGCAGGCCTTGCTCTGTGGGTCATCATTTCTGGCTGAATGGGCTCTGTTGTTTTATTGCTGGAGTAATTTTGTATGTATTGCTGTTTTAATTCTATAAAGCCACTTCAAATCATCCGGAATAGGGCAGCCCACAAATTCAATCAATCAATCTTCAGCGAGCAATCATAAGAAGCTAGGATTTCTCAGTGGTGATGCCATGGCTCTAGAACAGTGTTTCTCAACTTTGGCCACTTTCAGATGAAGTCCACCCGTCTGAAAGTAGCCAAGGTTGAGAAACACTGCCCTAGAATGTCTTTTCAAAGGCATTCTCTTGGGACTGTTCTCCTGGCAAAGTCTGTCATGAATTTATATTTTTAAAGCTTTTCAGATTTTTTGTTACTGCTAGTTTTCATATTGCTCTATTTTAGCTTGCCTAAGACAAGAGATCTTAATAGTTTGGACTCAGTCACCCTTAGAGGAAACTGAAATGAATAGGGTTGAAATTAGTCAAGATCTCAGCAGGCCACTTCTAAGTCTGATTAAGTCTGGAACCAACCCAAAGTGGAATTATTATTGTTGTTGCACTGGCATGCTTCTAGTTTGTGTTTGATATTCCTTCCATGGCACAGTCACTCTACATAACATTTAGGCAGAACAAAACCAAATGTGTTTATAAAGAGCAACTACATGCAATTGCAATAGGGGAAGGGAGTTTAAACCTAGGCTAATTTTCTACCAACTCTAGTTTTTTAATTGTTTTAAAAATGGTAGCTTTGAAAGCCATGTTCAGCTGGTTGGGGAACTGCAGAACTTATCTCTGTAAAGAAAGGGACATGTTAAACATTATTTCCATCAGATATATCTGACTACCGTCCTTAAATTCTCTGCCCTGGTTTGAAAAACAACTGTGCTGCTATGGTATCTTGCCAACTTTGGCTGATCTCAAAAAAGCAAGCAGATCTAGTTAAGAGGATCAGGGAAATTCAGGGGTGTAGACTAGGTTGGGAAACTCGAAAGGAAAAACCATCCTGGAATAGGCAATGATATATTCATGTAGTCCCCAATTACTGACTTGGGAGGACATCTTCCTTCTGCTATGGCTTCATCTCTCCTGCTTATAAGAAAAGCAATGTTGTGCTGTATTTCTCTGTGTGAAAAATGGCTGGGGAATTCTGGAAGTTGAAATCCACACTGTCCTAACAGTCAGAAATCACGCTGAGACGAGGAGTAGGTCTCTAGTGTTTATTACTGCCACATAAAACAGAATCCTAACAAACTGAAGAAGCGTGGGAAAAGCCCAGACAGATAAACCCCAAAAGTTAAGGCGGGTCTGATCTGTGTCTCTTTGAATGGCTGCTTAATTCCTCAGTACTACGCATGCATTTTCCCCCCTGGATAGAGGCCCCCACCTGCTCGCCATCAGTACTCATGACACACACATCTTAAAGTTACCAAGGTTGAGAAACACTGCCTTAGATAATGATCTTGCTGCTACCCTAATCTACCTTTAGGCGCTATCAGCTCGTTGTGTGTTCTTATGCAGCTTGCTGAGTTGTTATAATGTAATTGAAAGGAACCCCCAAAACAGAAATACCTTCTGCACTATTTGAATGTTAGTTAGCCAACAGTCCTGCTTCTGTGTCTTTCTCTGACTCTCTCTCACACAGATCATGTTGTTTTCTATTATTTTTTTGTAGAGCTTATTGTCCTGCAGGCTGCAAGGGAGTGACGGGTGACATCTGGGGAAATCTGAACCAAGGATACCGAGATGTGAGTTGCTCAGCGTTGATCATGCATTCAAATGTGCTCTTGTTCAGAGAGTGGTGGCTTCAGAAGGCTGTTTTCCTGAGGACATGGAACTTACAAAGCCTATCTAACTGCAAAGTTATTTCCATTTCCAGTTCAAGAGAAATTCCTGGGGCAACCAAGTTCATCCTTCTTTGTGAGCAGCCTCATAGTGAGCTGACTGTGGTCCTGACTTGGTTGTCCTTGATTTTTGTTAATTTTGACCAATATACCCCTATATGCTTCAATTTAATGATATAGGTTTCAAATTGGGACATGGGAGAGGAGAGTTAAAATAGAGTCCATTCCCCAAAATGTAAGTTTACAGATGGTTGAATCAAATCATATTTATTTGATCAATGACCAGCAAAATTTAAAAGGTGGGATTAATGCTTTCCAATTAATGAACTAAAAGATTGAATGGATTTTGCTAATAAACCACTGCAGAAGACCTAATCAATTACTTAATAAGACTGTTTCAGTTGGAGACCTGCATTTGTGGAATTCCAACCCAAGTGAGATTTGCATGTCTCATAAATCCAGGCTTTCAGATCAGCTCTATATGCTATTCATTTCATTGCCTGTGATCATATTTATTTGACATTAGACTCTTTAAACATGCTTTATTCTAGTTTATGTTATTCGAATATGGTTAATGCTGCTTTTTGGAAGCCATTGTGTAATCCCAGAATCCTTAAAGGCAGCCTAATTATATCTGTAATTAAGAATAAACATTTTATTTTTATGGCCCACCTTTTAACCAAAGCAGAGTAGAAAAGCATCAACACGATACAAGGCAAGAAAAAAAAAACCTGACCAAAATCTGCAACGTTATAACAAAAAAAACCAGAGCATTTTAAAAGCAGCAAAATTTGTAGTAAGTCACACAAAACCCCATTTAATTATTAGTATTCTTATTTTTAATTATATTTCCTTCAGGAGGCAGTTCAGAATCTGGCCAATCCGCTCCATGGGCAGAATTAGTTGCTCTGATCAACCCTTCAGCTCGTTCACAAATGTGAATTAACTGAGCTTAAGAAACTGGAATGAAGAGCAGAATTGTTCTCATGGCGCTCTTTCCACTTGATTTCTGTTGCCTGGAGATTTGTCACAATCGTCCCCTTTTATTTACTCCCCTCCAGACATCTGTTCTCTGCAAAGCAGCTGTCCATGCTGGGGTGATCTTAGATGAACAGGGAGGACCAATTGTGGTATCGCGAGAGAAAGGAGTAACTCTTTACAAATCCAGTTTCGCCAACGGACTGCATTCAAAAAGGTGAGCGTCCAGCTGAATTGTAAAGCAGCCTCCAACTACTATGAAGCCATAGGTTCCATTTTGTGATCAGTTGATAATTTGCAGTTCTGTTCCACATGTACTAAAATAATCTTTACTTTGCTATCTTCCATTATTTCTCATAAAAATGGACATTCTAGTGGAGAGCAGTCAATTCTCATCCTGTGCCAGCATCTGCCTTGCCATTTCTCAGATGGTTTCTACTCCTGAGAAAAAAGGCTTCTCTGTTTCTACTTTGTTCTCAGATTGGGACTTCTTTTCCAAGTTAATTTTTTGATCTTAATTGATGGAGATGGCAAAAAGTGCCACTGTGGATAGTTTTCTACATCTTTCCATTATTCTTCAGCCTGCCTGCCTGGCCTAAACTGAAAAAAAGTACAATGGGGAGGTTTTCTTGAAATTTAATGGAAATGTGGGAAGCCAGGGAGGTTGCAGACCATAGCTCAGCCTTTCTCAACCTTCTGACCCTGGAGGAACCCTTGAAATATTTTCCAGGCCTTGGGGAACCCCTGCACATTCAGGCTCAAAGATAGGCCTCAAGTTACAAAATGATTGTATTCATTTCATGGGTAGGCCTGTATGTATGCATTAACAGTGTTCTCAAACTAAAGATAAAGAATGAAACTTACCCTTTTAATGTGAAGTTGCCTGAATTTGAAATATTTTTTTAAAAAGAATTGTGATCTCCCAGGGAACCCCTAGTGACCTCTTGTGGGTAGGGTGCTACAGAACCCTGGCTGAGAAATTGTGCCATAGAGAGATGATTGTACAATGACAGAGGACATTCATACTCACACCTTGCTCACCTTGTATAAAACCAACTTACCCCATATCCAAGAGAATTTCACCCAAAATTCTTTTATCCCCTGAAAGGTATTTAGAAAGCCAATTCTTGCTCATTAACCTTATGAAGAAAAAAATTGAGATTCAGATTTAGGATTAGAACTCTCATCAAAAATATGTGGCAAGGATTGTTGCTTGTTCCTGTGCTCTAGACTCATTACTTCGGATAACTTGTTTAAATTCAGAATCAGTTGCAGGAGGATCTTCAAATTTGCAATTAGCCCATCTGATTGTGGGGGAGAGGGACATGGACTCAGCACAAATGTCTGAGTGTTGCCCCTATGAAGCTATTAGCAGATACTGAGGTAGGACGATTAAAATCAGGAAAATAGAGGAAAGGATGGAGCATCTGCTCTTAAGTGCCACACCTTCAATCAAAACACAACTGTTAAACTAAATTGGAAGGTTTGCACTTGGATTCCAGAAGTCAATCTGTTTTATTGCTCTTAACCCTATGCATTTATGTGTTTCATTTTGAACAGGGGATCATTATCAGAAAAGCGCCTTATCTTTCACAAAGGTAAGTCCTGCAATCATATCCGTTTCTTTGCCTTCTTTCCTTGGAAAAATGTCTACCTCCTGTCTCCAACAATCAAAATGGTGAAATAATCTTTTAAAACATCATACAATAAGCTGCTGCTATTGGAAGACCCTGCTCATGGATGGCAATGGAGCAGAAAGCTACTGGATCTTGGATCTGGATAAAAAAATATCAGCTATATTTTAATGATGTTAATTCCAATCCTTTTAGGGGACCCGCCCCAACCTAGAACATTTCAGCTGTCTTGAACTAAACCTCTCGTCTCTCCAGACAGCATAACAAGGAGTTATACAGGGTGTCCTCACTTAACCATTCGTTTAGTGATGGTTTGGACTTGTGACGGTGCTGGAAAAAAACCAACTTATGACTGGTCCTCACACTTACAACCATTGCAATGTCCCCACAGGCATGTGATTACAATTTGGCCGCTTGGCAACCGGTTCACATTTACGAACATCTCAGCATCCCATGGTCAGTTGATCACCATTTTTGACCACCCTGGCCAGCTTCTGGCAAGCAATATCAATGGGGACCATGTGATTCACTTAACAACCATCTGGTTTGCTTAACACCTGCAGTAATTCACTTAACAACTGCCGCAAAAAATGTCATAAAATTGGGTCAGATTTGCTTAGTGACTACTTCACTTAGCAACCAAAATTCTGGACCCAATTGTGGTTGTTAAGCGAAGACTACCTGTAATCCAACATTTCTGGAGAAATCCTGATTGGGGAAGGCTGATTTAGGTCTCAAAGATCCAAAAGGGCACTCCAAGTCAATGTTAGAAACAAACTAGTAACCAATAATCAAGTGATAGGGTCAGATCCATAGATTCCACTTAACCTTCGGCAGTTTCATTTTGTACCATTTGAGTTCCCTAGGCTGCAGTCAAAGTCAGGTCTGTGGAAAACAAATTGCAGTCGTTCATGTTGGAAGCATCAAAGCCAGAGCTGCGTATCCTGAAAGGCTTTGACTCCCCCAGTTCTTTGAAATGTGTCACTCAATTTGTTATGACAGAAGGGGAAATTATTAAATGCATGGCTGGATCTTAGCAACTGTATTTGAGCTGAATTACATTTAAGCATGAATGAAATGGAAATCTAGTGTTTTCTCATTTTTGTCCTGGCCTCACTTGCTACAATTTAGAGTGGTCCCCAGTCTTGTGATCTGTGGCTCAAAGTTGTGAAGCTATTAACTTTGGACACAAAGGAGGCAAAGGTTATATATAATTCATCTCTATTTCCACTTTTTTTCTCTACCACAAGACTGTAGTGACTAGGGAGTTGGGCTTTGACCAGGGAGACTCAGGTTCAAGTCGCACTCAACCATGGAACTCACTGGGTGATTGAAGCCAATCTCTCTCAGCCCAACCCACCTCCTACTCAAATCTTCTTGAATGTTCAAAGAAAAGATGGGATGAAAATGCAGTACTAAATAAGTAATTGGAGTAACATGCTTCATGCGTGAATGAAATGGGTGTGAGCTGGCTCACAAATGTGAATTTAGTACCTTCTGCCTGTTACACTTGGGATGGCACAGCTACCTCTCACTACTTCAGTATTTTTCATGAAAAATGGAGTTCTAGGACAGTAGAAATCATGATTAGCTAGCAAGGTAAGTGTGAGGCTGTACAAAGAACCTAATTTTCTCTGCTTCCTTTTTTCCACAGATTGTGCCAGTGCTTTGGAAATAGCCAGCTTCAATGCTTCATCCTACTGGCAAGAACAGAATGTCCTGGGGGACCATCAAGCTTGGGCAGCTGAGCGAGCGGCTTTTGCTACTGATGGTTCCTCTTGGGCAGCAGATCACAGCTCTGCAAATGAGTGGCTGGAAATAGATTTGGGTGGAAAGAGCAACATCACAGGTCAGTAAGTATCAGCCTTTTCCTTTGTCTGAAAGATGAAGACTTGGGGCAACTGGGGAAGCACGGCTTTATGATGTCATTCTAGAAAACATGGGTGGAGATTTCCTCATACTCTCATGCTATTAAAACCCGGGGCTCATCAGTGAACTTAATAATTGTCCTGTGAAACTGCTATAAGATATGACCATCTTCCAAATCACTCCACTGAAGGATCTGTACCAGGTCAGATGAAAGCTGTCTGCTCCAATCACCTGCTGTTGATTCTTCTGACTGGGACAAATCATTTCGGATGTGCTCAGCCTTGTGACTTAAGCTGGTAAGCCTTGGCTGTGAAATTCAAACTCCACACAAAGGCCATTAACAAGGAGTGTATAAAAGAGGTAAATTTACAGCATTGCAGCACGGCTGTAAACATGCATCTGCAGCAGAGTTTCTTCGTGTAGGCCAGGAGCACATAATATTTTCTTAGCCTGTAAATGGTGTACCCGTGAGCGTAACCGAAGCCAGGACAAAATAAATGCATTTGGTTTAATTTAATTGATACATAAATTGAATTAAGTGTGGTTAGCATGATTATGCACCAGTCATGCAGTTAATAGGTTCCCCGTTCTATCAAATTGAAAACTACTGTACAATCCAGCAAATTTTGATGGTTCCTGAAACACACACAAAAGGCTTGGTGGGGAGGGGATCACAGCTTTGCCCTAGATTGAAAAAAAAGGGGATTTTAAAGAAACTGTACCGATAATTAGTATTGCAACAACTTCTGTACAATCCTGAACATTAAATGAATACACCCCTCTGAATGGAGTGGGGGCCCTCCACAAAAGCTTTAAAATGCTAAACTGAGATCAAATGAGCTTTATATACAGTAGTAACCTAATGCTACTTTGAAAATACTTATTTTTTTACAGCTTATAAATCACTTGTTTCCAGTTTTGTTCCTTTTTTCTTGGCTGTGCTTTTAAATAACAATTAAAATCAAATCATATCCTGGGAGCTCAGTGCTGGAGTTGGCCTCTTTTTCCTCCCATTTTGGCCTCCGTCCATCCAGTCTCTCTGCCTTGTTTTTCCTGGCCCTCCTCCCTTTCCGCCTACCCTGTCTTGTGCCATCCAAGAGATGGGGGGCGGGGGGGCGGACAAAACAAGTCAAATATCATATCCTGGCAAATCCCTTTGTTTTGAGATGCCTGAGGCCACATGAGGTTTTGAGTGGCCACCCTATAATGGAGCTTGTTTGATGAAGAAAATGGAGGCATTGTAAGACCGAGTGACTGGAGGCTGGGTGGAATGCAAGAAGGGAGAAGGAAGGTTATCCAGCATCTTTCTCAATGGGTGCTTGGCGGAGCAAGGAGTCAGCATCAGACATTCCAGCTGACCGGCCTGAAGCTTCTCAAGAATGGGTGCTCTGCTGAACATGTCTTCTGTGTTTTTTCCTTCTGACCACGCTCCTTTAGTTAAATGGGAAAGAAACTGCTTTTGATTTTTTTTCCCCTTAAAGGAGAGAAAATGTTAGAGAAATTCTTATGGCCCAGGGGTTGGCTTTGGTACTAATTTCTATTACAAGATGGCCAGAGGTGGTGTGAGTACTGTGTCTTTCACCACACGCTTGTCTCTCCAGCTGGCTTCCCAGCTTCCCTGCCACTATTCAATCGAAAGGAAAGACATTAAGAGGGGCAGCCAGGGAGTCTGCAGCATCCTTTGTCATCACAGAGTGATAAATTTCAAAGATTAAAACCAAAGGCCGGGGTTCAGCGATCCACACGGAGCATCTCTGGATTTCTTTTGTTTGCTTGAAAAAATAGATCTTCAAGGGTGCAGAGAGTCTGGAGAAGTTAGAGTAGAGAAACACTACTGAGCTGTTGTAGGCTTTGCTTGCACTCCTTAGAAAAACAGAACTGTCAGCAACTGGCCAATCTGTTTTAGTGCTGAGTCTAATCAGCATAGGTCTGGATACACATCCTTGTTTGGAATATCTAGAACAAACTTCCCCTACCTGGTATCTGCAAGATATCTTGGACAACCTGTTGTAATATTGTAATATTTTTACTTCCTCTTTTTTAGGTAGAGTTCATAGCTGGACAACTGAACGTAGTTCCATCGTTCAGCATAAACGTGCTTGACTTCTGCCTATAGTTTAGATACAAATTTTAACCATATCTATTCTAGGAATTATCACCAAGGGGTCTTCCCCTAAATACAATTACTACATCAAATCCTACCAGGTTCAGTTCAGCAGAGATGGCAGGAACTGGAAAATCTACAAATCCAGCAGCACCAATGAGGAAAAGGTGAGATGGACTAAAGTAGGCAACTGCTTTGAGGGGTGGAAAATATCGATTGCCACACTGAGGACTGATCAGATTGTGAGACCAGAAATGTATACAGTGAACCTCAGTTTAATGGACCAATTAAGCAGAGGGGATGCCCATTGTTTCTAAATGCCTGTTACATTCTAAAGCATGTCATTGTGGCCATTTATGTAATTTTGGTAATAATGTCATTATGAAAATGGTATAAATTGCCACAAATGAGAGTTTTGATACTTTTTGCCTCATTCAGGCTACCTTGCATGTAATAGTCTTGTCCATTATTTTGAGGAAATGTCTGAATGGAAGCGTCCATGGCATCTAAAGTCTGCTAAATGGGAGGCTGCTAAAGCAAGGTTTCATTCGACATCCAAGAGCTGGGCAAAGGCCACTGTTGTGCAAAACTGTAGTGAAAAAAAAAACAAACTATCACAGGAGTTAACAAAAGCCAAATACAAAGTGGGAAATCCCAAATTTAGCTGATATAAAAGCATGGCCAACTTAAGAGAAGTTGAACTGGAATTAAAGCTGGTGCATCGAAGTGTAAGTTTCTGAGGTAGTGATTGTGTTAAGAGTAGAAAAGAAATCCAAGGTCAGAAAGAAAGGCTGGTCCTTCAACTTTTGGGTTAATTAGAGGGCAACTGTAGAGCCAGCAGAAGAACTGAAACTGCTTTTGAAATTGAAAATTCAGTCTCTACAGGTAGTCCTCACTTAACAACCATTTGTTTAGTGACAGTTTGGACTTACGACAGTGCTGGAAAAAATCAACTTATGACCAGTCCTCACACTTATGATTGTCGCAGCATCCCCGCAGTCACGTGATCACAATTTGGGTGCTTGGCAACTGGTTCGCATTTATGACTATTGCAGTGTCCCACGTTCCCATGATCGCCATTTTCGATCTTCCCAGCCGACTTCTGGCAAACAAAATCAATGGGGAACTGTGTGATTCACTTAACAGCCGCTACAAAAAGGTCATAAAATCAAGTCAGATTTGCTTAATGACTGTTTCACTTAGCAACAAAAAGTCTGGTCCCAATTGTGGTTGTTAAGCGAGGACTACCTGGATGGCATTCTAACTAAAGCTTTTAATTCATGGGATTGTAGACCAACATCTCTGGAAGACAAAGGTAAGGAAGGCTACATTAGATTATGCCCCATTTGAACAGTTACGGTGTTCCTTCTATTTTGCTGACCTCTGTCCGTCCTTCCTTCACTGAAACCTTCCCAGATCTTTGAAGGCAACAGTGACAACTACCAGGAAGTCTCCAACACCTTTATCCCACCCATCCTGGCCCGCTACCTGCGTGTTGTACCCCAGAGCTGGAACCAGAGAGCTGCTCTGAAAGTAGGGGTGCTGGGATGCAAAACCCAGAAATACGTTGACACTGAAGGTAAGGTGTTCAGCAATATCTGGAGGGCTATAAGTTCCCCATCCTTGTTCTGAAATTGAGGTGGCTGATAGCATTAGTGGGCGGCGCCTACGATGTGGTGCATTAAAAGACTTGCCTGAAATTACTCTTTGCAGGTCACAGTAACCCCAAGGGGTTCCCCGGTGTGACCAACACCCCATCCATTTTCACTACAAACCCAGGAATAGTGTTCAGTCCAGAAAAAACAGGTAAGACTTCTGGTTCATAATGCCAAGAAATGGCTTAGCCAAACAGTCAGATGAGGGAGGGGAGGGTTCTGAGCACTTCCTTCATGGCCTAATTCAGATCTCTTTCTCTCTCTCTTTCACCCACACACCAAGTGCCTCCCTTATGATGTATAAACTTACTTAATTTAAATATTTATTCCCTGCTATTCGGCCTGAAAGATCAGAGCATCTTGATTAGTATGTGCCATCAGTGTCGACGCTCAGTGACCAAATACATACACTTTCTCCAGGTTGACCTGTCCCAAACCTGGTCTTTCAGGTCTTCCTAATTTGGAAGATCTCCTCTGGCATCACTGCTTCGGCCAAAATCATGCCCCACTGGCTCATGGTACTGTAGTAGCCTGTCATTCTTGCTAAGGTGAAAAGGCATCAACAGATCTGAAATTCTGATCTAAATTACAAAAGTTAACATACAAATGATACAAAGCTATAGGGAGCAATGTGAAAAAATATAAAGGAAATCATAACTATTGCTACTGACCAATACAATTCTGGGAAAGATTAAGCCGGGCAATTGGTCTCAGCAAGCTATAGACAGGGTCCCACAAATTGATTTTACCTCCTGAAGCAGTTGGGTGGGATTAGGATTAATGGGGACACGCTTCACTTTGACATACAACCAGATCGGTTGTCCCCAACCTGTCATTCTCCAAGATATATGAAATGTAACTCCCAGAATTTCCTTGGCCAGGCTGGCTAGCAATGTTAAGAGTTGTAAGCCATCTGGAGGATATCAGGTTGGGGACATCGATCTAAATTGTATTACCACTACATCTGCACATCACACTGGGCCATGCTTTGTTTTAACCTAAACTAAAATAAACCAGAAACAAGCCACAGTTGATTTTGCAGACAAGCAAAATAACCATGGCTTATTTGGCCAGTTTGATTCATTCCCACCCGAGCCACACACACCCTTTTTTTTTTTTTGCTGTTTTTAACTTGTATCTCATATTGTGGATAAGTTAGCAGCTGCTTGTTTGCAAAAGGAAAACCAGGAATAACCCAGGAAACCACAAACAAAGTCTGTGCTCCTGTCCACCTATCACACTAAGACTGGATTTATACTTTGCACTAAGCCCTGAAGTGGTTGGCTTGGTCAGGGAGCTAGCGTATTGTTTATTCTATTCCATTCCTATTCCATTCCTATTCCATTCTATTCTTTATTTAACAGCATTTATAAGCTACCACAGTCGGAGAATTAACGATGTTTGATGGCTTAAGGTGTTGTGCATACTGGTCAAAATGGGGTTCATTTAGTCAACTCGTGTTAAGTCAACCATGATTACATATGTAAGGGGAGTCCAGATCATAACAATGAAAACCAGCAAAAGATTTTCCCAGGTGTAATTTAGTGCCATGAAACATCCTGTAATGTATTCAATGACTGTGTGTTCCCACAATGCTATCACATCATCCTTTGCCTTCACATGATGCCTAGGATGCTCTGAACTGCAAACAACCATGCTGCAGAATTAGTCCAACCTAGAATATTGCTATGGGGAGTGGGCTAGAAGCAGCCTTTGGTGATTTCATCCCTCCCCCTGCAGGTTCCCCATTACTGGCGATGCTCCTGACTGGAGGTTCGCTCCTGGTTGCTGCAACTGTCTTGCTGCTGGTGTTCCTCTGTCGTAAGAAGAGGTGAGTGTTGCTCCTTCCATGCCTTTCTTTACCCCTGGAACTTTTCTGAACTCATCCCCAACAGAGATTCCCCATTGCTGCAGTCATGGGTCCACACATCACGTGAAGCTCAAACCCAGCAAGTCCCATTATCCAGCCTTTGGGCCACCTTTCTGCATGTTCTCCATTGACCTCAATCCATGGGAAGGCAACGTGATGATGGATGTGATTTCGGTCACCACCCAATCCTCTGGCATTAGAAAAATATTAAAACATCAGATTGCAGATGGACCTACTGCGAAGCACCAGACTCTAACATCCAATTTATTTGCAGCAATGCCTTTAGGTCCCAGGAAAGCACCACTAGATGGTAGGGAGCATAGTTGGAGTCCAGACATCATAAAGTTACTAAGCTTGAGAAACACTGGTTTAAAACGTGAAAAACCCTTTCACAAAAGCTGGGGAGGACCCAGGAAATCTTGGCCATGCTCACGGTCTGTTATCGTCAACACATCCACTGTGATTTCCAGCCCCTTAGAAAAAAGTAAGTGAGCCAGCCAGGAAAAATGGCCCCCACCTATTTGGACCATTACAGCATGTTAAATCCAGGGTTAAATAGTAGGCTCAGACAGACAAAGCGCCCCAACCAAAGAGGTCACCAATCTATTTTGCTGCTGTTCTGTGTTGCCTCTGTATTTTGTGAGTTAGACCTCCATCTCAGTACTGCCCAAACGGTGCTCTTACAGCCTAAAGAGACCCACTAATCCTCTGTGCTTTTCAACCCACTTGTTATGTGTCCCTTCTTCTCTCTGCAGGAAGGCACCAACCCAGAATGACGGCAGCTTCATCAAAGGTAGAGCACCTATTGATGCAGAGCATTGAAGTACAATAGAAGGAAGTTTGTCCTGCTTGGGATTAATGAGCAGATCCTATGTGCAAAACCAAACTGGTGCAGACACCCAGATTTGCTTATCTGAGGCTTTTGCACATCAGTTCGGAAATAATCTTTTGCCTTTTCACCATGCAGATTGTTGAAACTGCCCTTTGCGTTTCAGCACAGGAAGTCCTGTTTTTTATTACTGTCTCAGGATTTATTGGACGGATGCTGATGTGTTTTAAGCTGCTTTACTGATTTTCAGAGAAGAGGGTGTTGTTTTCTTCTTACAACCACACGCAACTTGGGAGAGCATGCTAAAGCGCAGCACGTCCTCAATAAATGAAGAGCACTTTCCTTCTAGCCTTTGCCAACTTTCCCATTTCAATTTTTTCTTCTTGCAGCCCCTTCATTTGATTTTGCTTTTTTGCAACAGTTGCATTAAAAGGAGTCACTTGCATTCTGAATGTGGATAAATACTCAGAATGTCTTTCTCTAAAGGGTTTTGATTTGTCCTATGGGCACTGATATTCAAAGCACCATGTGGATTTGCAAATCAACAACAATATGGGGGAGTCTGTAATGTTTGCTTTGCTGTGTCACTTCCATCCAGTTTGGTTCTTAACTCTGATTCGGAGGTTTTCAAACTTTTTCTGGCTGCAGAGTTAAATAGTTTTTAACCTATTTGTTAAAAAAAAAAACTTCCCAGAACTCTGGATCCAGAGGCAAAGTTCTAGTGATAGAAAATTGGCTGTGTTCTGGGGAACTCTGCTCTAATTGTATTTCCATGCTTTGCAATCAGTTTTGGACAATCAGGTCCTGCACCCTCCTTTTCACTCCTTTTACCGGAGATTAACTTATCAGCAAAAGCTGTATATTGCAGTTGGCAGGACACATATTCACAGTGTCAGCTGTGACTTCTTGTAGGATACTCCATTCCAGCCTTCCCAAAGCTGGTAACCTCCAGATATGCTGGAACTACAGCTCCGAGAATTCCTAGGCAGCAGGGGCAATGGCTCAGAATCCTGGTACTTTTGCCACATGGGAAAGCTATCAGATTAAGGGAAAATTGCTTTTAGGGCAGTGTTTCTCAACCGTGACAACTTTAAGAGGTGGGGACTTCAACTCCCAGAATTCCTGAGCCAGCCAAGCATGATCTTATTGGAGCTCAGTCACCAGCTAAGTTACTCCCTCCTAGTGCCAGCTAAGAGATCATATATCCTCTTCGCCTACACTTAATATTGGGCAGTGTAGAATCATAGTCAATCCCGTAAGTGTTCAGGAGGATCAATTCCAAAGGAATATATTTTAAGCCTTGATATAGAAGTCTCGCTGGAAAGCATGGCTGGCTGGGGAATTCTGGGAGTTGAAGTCCACACATCTTCAAGTTGCCGTGGTTGAGAAACACTGCTTTAGGGGAACAGGAAGGAGCTTTATTTTTTTTTCTTTCTTTGATACTTCTGAAAATACCGAGGCTTTACAAGCCTGCCACTACCTTCCTCTCTGTGTGCATCATACACACTACTGCTTTGGATACATGAAGATCTACACAGGGAAGGTGAGTTCATAATTAGCAGATAAGATTGATGGTGGTTGCAAACAGGCACAAGTCTTATAAAAGGAAAAAGCTTTCTCTATCCAACCCTTCTGCTTTTTCTCCAAATGTAATTTAAAAAGCAATTTAACTGCAACATGCACAGCTGCTTCCAGCTTCTGTTGGTTCCTTGAGATGATTCTGCAATTCCATTTTAGGTGACTTGATACCAGAAGCCAGCCAGGTATGTTCCAGGGGGAACTTGCAACTATCTGCCTCTGAAATTGCCTCCTTTCCTGGGCCAGCAACACCAGTAGATCTTATTGGAGCTCAGTCACCAGGTAAGTTACTCTCTCCTAGTGCCAACTAAGAGATCATATATCCTCTTCTCCTACCCTTAATATTGGGCAGTGTAGAATCATAGTCAATCCTGTAAGTGTTCAGGAGGATCACTTCCAAAGGAATATATTTTAAGCCTTGATATAGAAGTCTTGCTGGAAAGCAGTCTTAGGCAGGCTGGGTTTGCACAATCACTACACACAATGGCTGAGTGTGATGTGTGGACCGGCAGACAACTTTCTTGAATGACCTGCTTGTCCCTTTCAAATCAGATTAATTCTAAAGAAGGAATTTCTTGGCCCATCATGGAGCTCTGGAGCTATGCGTTTTATTGTCCAGAAGCAACTCTCACAAGCTCAGGCGTCATGTAATTGCAGTCTTGTGAGCAGCAAGTTTGTTCTTCTCACCCTACACAGCTAGATCTGAACACTTGGCCTGTTTAATCCTGGTCTCTCTCCATGATGCTGAGAATAGCAGGAAGGGGTGCAGAGAGACTGGGGGGCAGGCCATCGGCATTCCGCAGCAGCCAGGGGCAGTGCCATTCATGGGTCAGGCCAGGCTGGCAGAATGGAAGCAGAAAACCAGGAAGATTCCAGGAACAGCCCCTCATCAGCATGACAGAGACACACCCAGCTTTAACTGGAACAGGTTCCAGATCTGGGGATGGGTCAAGGGCTCCCAGAGGGCATTGGTCAGGACCATGGAAAATCAAGAAGCGTGCAGCTCAAAGAAAGGGAAGGAAATTAAGCAAACAGCCAAGCCCTGGCCACTATCTGTGTCTGCTTCCTTGGAGATCTGAAGCAGTTCCAAAATGAGTTATAAGGATATTTGGCCAACCAAACTTAAAACTAATGTAGCGCAGAATAAATTTTGCATTTTTTTCCTACCAGCCTCATTCAGTTTGATGAAAGAAGTTGCTTTCCAATTCTCTTCTGCTTTGAAAGCAAATAGGTCTCTCTTCCTTCAAAGTGGTACCCTCCATGTGCAAATTGCTCCTGCATCCTAGCCAGTGCCAGCCTAGAAAGATGGGAATTGTAATCCACACCTGGAGGGCACTAGGTTGAAGAAGGTAGCTCTTATATACATGAACAAATGAAGACTCTAGAACAGTGTTAGTAACCTTGGCTACTCTAAGATATGTCGACTTCAACTCCCAGAATTCCCCAGCCAACCATGCTGGCTGGGGAATTCTGGGAGTTGTAGTCCACACATCTTAAAGTTCCCAAGGTTGAGAAACACTGCTCTAGAAGTATATGGAATGAACACATCTTCTTCCCTGTGTTCCACCCTTTAGATCTGTAACAAGACAGACTTTGGGACTGTTGGATGATTCAGTGTGCCTGACACATTAGCCTCTCCTAGGTATAAAACAGATTCCAGGTTGTGCCAATCACTGCTCCCTTTGACTAAAAGACAACACTGTAGTGTCTATCCTCTTCTCCTAATATGTGTGAAGTCGAGCAACTACTTGGATTATTTCCAACACTGAATGGAATCTGGTGGTCTCTGCAGGAGACAGACAGAAGACAGAACCCACTAATCTGTATGAAGGGCTGGTCCCATAATTAGACAAAGGACAACACTCAGCAGATACTGAAAGGTAGTAATAAGGTCTTGGAAGAGAGCAGTGTCATACCAACTCTGAGTTAGGGAGATGAGTTGTCTTCTGCCTTTGCCTGCAATGGAAGATGAGGCCTTATTGCTGATACTGAAATAATAACCAAACCAGTTGAGAGCCAGTCTGGTGTAGTGGTTAAGGCACCTGGCTAGAAACCGGGAGACCATGAGTTCTAGTCCCACCTTAGGCACAAATCCAGCTGGGTGACCTTGGGCCAGTCAGTCTCTCTCAGCCCTAGGAAGGAGGCAAGGGCAAATCACTTCCAAAAACCTTGCCAAGAGAACTGCAAGGACTTGTCCAGGCAGTCTTCAAGAACAACATGATTGAACGGATAAAAAAAATCAGTCCAGTCAGCTTTTTTACATGGAATGGGTATGGGCAACTTCTCATTCTTTGCTTTAAGAAATCCAGCCTTCCCCAAGCAGCCTTGGGCATCTGATGAGATGCCCTGAAAAGCAGAAAAATCCTTATGTTAGTCAAGCCGGAGCTAGCCTTTAGAGCTGTCACTTAGCATTCTCACAACATACTTGGGGCTTCCAGAGTCACATCTCTGACATCCCAGAGGAATGTCTCATTCTTCCCTCACCCTCTCCTCCTTTGCAGAATATGCCGAGCCAGACTTGGTTCAGGTCAGCCCCAGCTGCCAGGCGGCCCAGTCCACCTTCAAGCCTGCCGTGGACGAAGGTTACACGCTCCCACTGGTGGCCAATCCCTACAACGTGCCGGGCAGGCAGCACGAGTACACCGAACCCTTGCCGCTGGAGCCCGAATACGCCACCCCTTTCATCGAGCAGCCTGCAGGGCTGGAGAGAGGCCCTTGCAGGATGAACTTCTGTGCCAAAATGCTCCCTTTCTCCCAAAGCCTGGGGGGCGCCCTAGCCCCACTGGGGGCCCCCAAAGCCTCACTGCAATATGACTTCCCAACTCAGTGGCCGGTGGAGAAGCTGGACAGCCGAGTGGGTGAGGCTGGCCAGCAGGAAGGGTCCGTCCAAACTGACCCTCGCTGCCCGCGTCCTCCAAGCCCAGGAGAGAGGGCCCGTATGGCCTCGTTGCAGAGCCACTATTTCCAACAGAGGAACTCCCCCTATGAACATGTCTATCACAAGCCCTTGTGAGCCCTGCAGACGCCCACTCCTGTGGCTGTGAAAAAGGCGGTCCCTGTTGAATGACCCAAAGCTTCATGCCAAGTTCAGCTCAAGTTCAAAATTGTGCGACTCGTCATGGCTCTTCCATGTCGTAGGCAAGAGGTCTGGCCAACCAGTTGCTGCCCAATCCTTTTTTAAAGCAAGGATATACTCCAGTAGTTAAAGCTGGGACCTTCTTCCTATGGAATTTGCATTCAGCTCCTTGCTGTGCTCCTAGGCTGGCCCAGTTGTTTTGCAAAGAAGATGATGCCACCGTGTCTCCTTCAAGGGGCAAACATTGACCAGCGAGGGGATTAAATCTTCCTTGGATGCTGCTGATGGAACTGTATTTTCCAGTGCAGACTAGGTTGGGAACACAGGACAACTGGACAGGCACACAATTTTTCCTCCCCACATATTTTGCTACCTCCTAGGATTTGCCACCTGAGGACACCGCCTCACTCTACCTAATGGCAGGTCCAGCTGATACTTCTGCAAAGGACAGTGGTTCAGTTTATCCTGATTACCTTCTGTACCCAGGCTGGGGAACTTTCCAACTAAGACTCAAGTTGTTAAATTCAGGAGAATGACAAGTACCCCAACAGTCCTTGGTTGCCCGCACCATAGTCCAAAAACAACAGTGAGGAGTGGGGGCGATGAATTGCATCTATCATTTCTTTTGGCTCCATTGCAGATATAATTATTAATGACCCAAGCGCATCATGATTTGAGAGTCCCAGATGGAAGGAAAGAGCCAAACTTCATTCTGGGGAGCTCATTAAACTTACTTTCTATTATTCCCTTGAAAAATATTTTGTAACTGAATTTTAAAAACCTGCTTTTTTTTCCGTCTTCCCCGCCATCTATTACTAACAAATCCACTTTTGAGTTGTTAATATTTGTTCCTATTCAGAAATGAAAAATCAAAAGGTTTCCCTATGTGTAGACAAAATGTGCATTAATGCCCAAATGCAGTTTAATGCCCAAATGTAAACATCAATATCCACGAGAGATTTCCAAGAAAGAGGACCTGACAGCTTGTGTGATCATTACAAGCTTTATTAAAGGTAAATACAGGAGTAAACACACAATACTCCCTGGGACAGACAACATGTATGCATGCTGTGGCTAGTCTGTGCCAAGGGGCTGGTTTGTAAAACTTTTATAACCACTTGCAAAACAAAATGTATGAGAGCTTACTGGTGAAATGCCCTTCCTGTGAACCCCTCAGTGTCTCTGCACCTGGCATTACCTCAGTGTGCATTCCCAGATACAGTGGGTGCCGTGCTGTGCATCTTATTTTTTATACTAAAAATTCATGCAGTGGTTAAACATGCCATTAGTGTGGTTCAATGTATACACACTCACATGCCTCTCACCATAACAAAAAAACACAGGGATGGGGATTCTCTGACCTCCCATATTATTTATTTAAATCTATCATGGCCGCTCACTGCCATAGATTCTGGGTGGCTGACAAATACCAACCAATAAAAGCAGTTAAAACATACATCGCAGGCAACCTGACTAAAACCACCATAACAGTAAAAAATCAAGCCAGAGGCCCCACAAACACATCAACCCCAGGCCTGAGGCCAAAGCCAGGTCTTAAGAGCTTTTCGGAAGCCCAGGAGAGAGGGTGGTGTCCGTATCTCTGGGGGGATGCTGTTCCAGAGGGTGAGGGCCGTGACAAGGCACACTTCCTTGGTCCCATAATGTTTAATAGAAGGGACCTGGAGTATACCACTCTGCTGTATTGGGTGGGCAGAAACAGTTGGGAATAGGTCGTCCCTTGGGTATCCATGCCCTGCGCCATACAGGGCTTTATAGGTAACGACCATATGTGGCTCAACTTGAGTTCCTTGCAGCCCCAGCCACTGTGGCCAACAGTGAAGGAACACTGTGGGTCAGCAACATTTAGAAGACCACAGGCTCCCCAGCCCCACTGCCAGTGAAGAATATTCATATATTTCCAGGGGGCTAGTCAGAGAGGTAATTGAGAGACTGCACAACCACAACTAGATCCTCCTCTTACACCATGAGAATTACTATAGTGAACTGCTGTACTTCAAAAGATATTCTTCCTTGATCTCAGGAATGAGCAGAGACTTCGTAACACTGGGTGAAGAGTTATTTACAAAGATGGGGTTTGTACCACCAAAATAAAAAAAAAGGTATCACTTTCAAATCAAGCTAAGCTGATGACAACATGGGACCATCCCATGGCCAACACAGAGAAGTCATTTGCTATCTTCTGGGATTTTTTTTTTTCAATTCCACAGTCTAGTCTACAGTCCTGGACCCTTGTGGTCTCCTAGCAAAGTACTAAGCAAGTCAAACCAGATTTAGCTTAAGGTTGACCCGTACTGCTAACTAGCTTAATCTTCAAACTGCAGCTGGTCATAATACGGTTTGTTTGGCTTCAGAGTAGCACATTATTTGAAGTTGGCCATTGTACACGCCATAGGCTTTATTCCTGGGCATTATTTGGGAGCCAGTTCAGTATGGTGGTAAAGACACCAGGCTGGAAACCAGGAGACCGTGAGTTCTAGTCTAGCCTTAGGCACAAAGCCAGCTGGGTGATCTTGGGCCAGTCACTCTCTCTCAGCCCCAGGAAGGAGGCAATGGCAAACTACTTCTGAAATCTTGCCAAGAAAACTGCAGGGACTTGTCCAGGCAGCTTCCAAGAATCGGATTCAATTGAATGGATTTTAAAAAATGCACATAAGGTCCCATGGCTTACAAACAATTTAGCAACAATTCGCAGAAAAATACCCCCACCCTAGCACAAACTTCAAATAAATTTTAAAAAAAGATGACGTACAGGTAGTTCTCACTTAACAACCATTCATTTAATGATGGTTCAGACTTACAACAGTGCTAAAAAAACCAACTTATAACTGGCTCGCACACTTACGGGTCTCCAGTCACGTGATCACAATTTGGGTGCTTTGCAACTGGTTCACTTTTATGAACATCATCCCATGGTAAGGCAATTACCATTGTCCACCTTCCTGGCCAGCTTCTGGCAAGCAAAATCAATGAGGAAACCCCATGAGTCACTTAACAACCATGTGGTTTAAGTAACGGCCATAGTGACTCACTTATCACAGCAAACAACCTCATAAAATCAGGTCAGACTCGCTTAACAACCACTTCACTCAGCAACTGAAATTCCTGTCCCAATTATGGTCACAAAGCAAGGGCTACTTGCAATATGCTACAAACACCAGTGCAGAACAGTACCATACTACTCCACCACCCTCACATCAAGCTTCCAATCTCTGACCACCAAAACACACACACACAAAATTCTGTTTTCTGCCTAATAAACAAGCAAACATTTAACCCCAATGCACTGCAACAACTACCATTCAACCACAATAAAGCGGGGAGCCAGAACAAGCGATTACCAGCTACCCCTTTCGCAAAAATTATGCTTCCGAAATCTCTTGATAGCGATTCCGCACGGAAAAGGGCGAGCCGCAGCCACCCCTCTCTATGTGCTACTCACAGCAGAAGCCCTTTTTTAAACGCGCGCTCTTTGAGCGCCGCCCCAACGAATCCGTGACGCTTACAAAGGTTACAGCGAGCCGCCCCAAACTACCACCACCCCGATCAACTTCGTTCAGGTTCGGCTTCATAACTCCGGTTACAACGGTTCCATGTCTGGGTCAACTTTTAAAACACGGCAACATTTCTCCTTTTCTGGTCGCTATGCAAATTAACGCGCGGCATTCTGGGTAGAAGTCCTGCGAGTAAGTGCTCTGAGGTAGTACAGACCTGTCATATGCAGACTTAGCGCAGGAAGCTTAAGAGGTTAATTAGGTTCGTTAGTTAACTTCCGTTAATGTGCGCACCAGCCCCGGACTGAAAAAAACAAAGCATCCGTGTTGGAGTAAATCAATTCCACTAAATTACAAGGCAATGCCTTTCCAAGAAACGCTCGTTCATTTATATTTGTCTCCCGGTTTTTCCTTTCACTTGAAAGTTGGTTTTAAAAAATGCACACAGACCTTCCGGATTAAACCCGGAATCAGCCTGAGTTCAGAGGCTGACTGCATTCGCAGGACGCGCTGACCCACGGTTGGCTGAGCTCTGCTTCTTAGACTCGTGTGACTGGCTGAACCATAAACGGATCGCCTGCCTGGGCTGCAAAAGCTAAAAGGGGCTTGGCTGGTTTCCGATTCAGTGGATCGTGCGAACGCAGTTCTAGCTCATTTGGGATTGGAATCCAAGTCTGAGGGTTATTTCTGAGGGATATCAGGTGTTTTCCCTTCCAGGATATTAGTGCAAAAATCCACGGGCTTCCCTTCTCCTTTGTTCTGCTCTGTTCACACAACACGCTTAGCCTGCGGACTGAATGAAATCATTTCCCGAGTCGTCACAATGCGCTGAAGCATAATTAACCAAAGGAAGTAAGTTAACCGCCCAGAGTCCCTCCTGTCGGGGGGGAGATGGGAGGGTGGGAAAATTTGAAAAACAAATAAATTCACCAAAAATAACTAAACGTAGATTATGCAAATGAACCTCCTACATTTACAACTGACCTGGCTAGGCACCTGCTGCGAGCGGGCAGCCTCTGTCTAACTGCACAGAACAAGAGTTAAGACCAGGGAAAGCTTCCCTCCGCGCACTTTGAACTACAACTCCCATCAGCGCCCTCCGGAGTTGGCGCTTGCGCAGTCAAGCCCGGCCGCCGAACGAACGAAGCGCCGAGAAGGACTTCCTAATTGGTTGATGAGCGGGTCGGCAGGCGCGCGGGCTGATAGAAGGCTGTTTCCTGACACTTCCGCGGTTTCGCGGTCGTGACCCCGGAAGTGTTGTGTCGGCGGAGACCCGCTGAAGGCAAAAGCGGCAGCCCGTGGAAGTGAGCGCGGCCGATATGAGAAGCTAAGCGGCTGAGGCGCCGGTGAGTGAGTCGGCCGTGACAGAGACAGCGGTGGCCGGGATGAAGCCCCGCTGAAAATAAGGCGAGGCGATGGAGCAAAGGAGTCCGAGATGCCTATTTGCAGTGCAGTCTTTAGTATTTGGGGTGGGCGCCATATCTAAGCGTAGCCCAAGGTCTCTTTTCTTTCCCCCACAACAGCCCTTGAGGTAGGCTGGCCTGAGGGGGAGTGCCTGGCCCCCAACCTCCTAGTGGCCGAGGGTGGGTTTGTGACTTAGTCACCCCCTGCCGGCCCAACGCCTCCTGCACACCACCCGGGCTCTCTTTATAGGCTTCCCCTCTTCTCTTGGCAGCGAGCCTCCCCGCTTTCTGTAGAGCTTACGGTACGTAGTTTTGTTTTGAAGCCCTTGTGTCTCCTCTTTCAGCCACTTTCGTCTATTTTTAATAATTTAATGAATGATTATTATTATATGGTAGTCAATGTGTTACCATTATTTTATGGTAGTCAGTGTATTGTTATTGTTACATATTATTGTATGGTAGTGTATTATTATTGGTACAGTATTATTTTGTGGTAGTCAGTGTATATGCTCACTTAAGCAACACATAAAAACCAGTAATAATAACCACTTAAAACCAAAGCTTCCTTCAGTAGAATATAGGCATGAAAGCTGGTGGGGGACTTTGGGCCAGTCCCTCTTTTTCTCAGCCCAACTTACCTCACAGGGGTGTTGTGGGGGGAAATAGGAGGCAGGAGTATTAGGTATGCTTGCTGCCTATATAAAAAAGGCGGGATAAAAATATAATAGTAATAACAACATCATAAGCAGTGCCCTGCTGGATTGGACCCCTGGCCTATTGTTCTCCCAGTGGCCAACTGACTGCACAAGGAAGTCCAGTAGTCTCCCAGCAGATGGCCTTCAGAGGCAGTCCCACTGCTCTCAAGGCTAAGAGCCATTGTTGAGATATCAGATTATGCCAGTTGATAAAACAAGGAACAAATAAGATTTGGTTTCAAGGTCATTTTTAGCTTTTTGTTTTTAAAGCCTTGCTTCAAATATCTTCAGGAACAGAAAGAATTTTGATATCGATAGCAGGTAAGTTGGCTGGTATTTGCTGTGGTGAACTCCTGCTTAAAATAAGGTAAGGCTTGAACTGTGAAAGCCATTAGAGCAGCGTTTTTCAACTTTGGCAACTTGAAAATGTCTGGGACTTCAACTCCCAGAATTCCCCAGCCAGCAGGCTAGGAGTTGAAGTCTGCACATCTTAAAGTTGCCACGGCTGAAAAACACTGCATTGGAGCAAGAATTGGGCATCCAGCTGTGGCATGATGTAAATATAAATTTGATTTGCCACATAATGCAGTTGGAAAATGAATGATATAAAAGCTAAAAGTTTCCTGAGACAACTAGCTTGTGTCTGGTTCCTCCTATCCTAGTGAAGTGATTGGTTTTCTCTTGCATTTTTTTTACTCTGAGTTATTCTTTCCTTTACTACAGAATTTTAGTATAGTTTATTCAAATAATTGTAGTAATAACATTCTAGTATTTAGGAATATTTTAAACATTTTAAGATCAAAATTTTAATTTCCTACCTGCCACATTCATTGTCATTTTTGAGTTTATTTCTGCCAGAATATCCAGTTCACAGGAGTTTGTAACCTGTCTCTTTTAAAATACTGTAACTAGCTAAAGAAAAATCAAATCATTGTTGAAGAGTTTCATATATATCATTGACACTATCTTCAAGAAAGATGTTGATAGAGGAAAGCATGTTGGAGCATTTACAAGCTTCACAGATTTTTTTTTTTAAAAAAGCCTTAATGAACCCTGCAGTTCCATTCATAGATACAGTGCAATCTTGTCCAGAAAGCCCTATAAGATTGCAGCCTTAACTATGATGCTTCATGATAAAGTAGTGGATTAGGACATGTCCCAGGATACAGTTTACAAACTGAGGTGTTGAAGTAATGCACCCTCCATAGACAACTTCACGATTGCTAACCAGGGCTCCCTTGGTTGAATAATTTTACTGTTGCTGTTTAGTCACTTCAGACTCTTAATGACCTGATGAACATCATCTCACCAAGATTGTCTGTTGGTAACCGCTGCTTTGACTTTCTGTAAGCTCATGCTTGTGTTGTCAGTTATAATATCTTGTCACCTTGACTCCAAAATTCTAAGTCCGTTTTTAGAAGAGACAGAGAAAAAAAAATCCTGTGTTGTGGTTTGTTGCATGTTCAGGCTGGAGGCAGGAACACAGAATGCTTTGAAAGAATTTTATAAGCATCCACAGCCAGGGAAGAACTGCTTAGTGGGTTAATTCTGACTATTTACTTGCAGGTACTTTTATTTTTTTTTGAAAATGGCCTCTCCATTCAATGGCCCCACAGCAGTTTCTGATGTAATTAAAGATCTAGATACTCAGATAGCTGTAAGTAAATTGGCTTGAACTGACCATCGCATGGCTTGCTAGCATCATAGTGAAGAGCAGAAGATTGGCTTGTGTCTTGTTAAGTTTGATCATGTGCCAAGATTGAAATATGATGGTAAACAAAGTTCAGCAAGATTATATTGCTTTTCCTGTTAAATTATTTATATGATCTCTGTGCTGTCTCTTAACTCAAGTCATTGAATACGCGGCTGAAATCCCTTTGCCGAGTCCTCGTACGGGTTAGAACTTAGGTTTGCTTTACTCTTCTATCAATCTCCCTGCATTCTAGCATTGTACTCTTGCTAGAGCCATTCTACTGAACAGAATTATGCTGAAATGTTGAACATTTTACAAATAGCTCCTACCCAGAAGAATGTTTTAAGTTTTAACTTGGTTTCAGGACAACAGTTAATCCAGGGTAGATAAATTGGATTGTACCCATTTACTGTACAACAAGCCTGTTCTAGATGGTGAAGTTTTCGAATAGGTGAGATTGAAGAAAACAATATGCTACATGTGAATTTCTTTGAAATAAACCTGAGAGAAGTTAGGACTTCCTGGGAAACAGACATTGAGAGAGCCATGCAAATAGTATTGGAAGAGGCTAACCCAGGTTGGATCTAACTCAGTGCTTCCTCTCACTAAGAGGTCATTACAACTACCCTATCGATTGGGAAATGAGAGGGAACACCTTCCATGCAAGCCAGTATCCTTGCACAGTGTGGATGAGGCAAAGTAATTAAACTTTGCCCGGTATTGGACAGGAAAGAGAATAAAGCTTATTCTGGCTTTGAGCTCCATGCCCTCCTCTTTTATAGCCAGCTCTTTTTAATGGCAGTGGGGTTCTACTTTGACAAGAAATATTTGATTCTATTGAAAGCAGTTCTGGATGAGAATCTCACCCCCAAACCTTAGTATCCTTGTCTTTTTGCCGCAGTGTGTTGAGCAAAATAATGCATGATAATAAGAATGAAACATTAACATTGTAATATTCTAAATATTGTTTTGTGTATTATTTTGTTGGGACCTTGCTCTTGAATCAGGAGTAATAAAGATAATATTGACCTTGATTTTTTGGATTGTACATGTATAGCATGGTTTGGTCTTGATGTGATGTTACAAGTTGCAATGTTAAGGTAAACTAAAATAGTCTGAGCTGTATTAATAGACTACATTTAATAAAGGCTCAGGAAAAAAACCCTAAGAAGTGGGCTATTTACAACATTGCCTATAGCTTCACTGATAAATTGCTTTTGTTAGTAACAGGTTCCTGAACTCAGTTAACATGCCCAAGATACTGACATTTGAATTCTTCCACCTTGTTTTTAACTTTGCGGCCTGCTTCTTCTTCTAGCTGATTGGTTTGGGCCCACATAATCCCAAAAAGAAGCAAGATCTGGATAAGCTCTATGATCTCAAGGCTAAAGCTCAGCAGATTATGAGCCAGTTTGGTCCATCTACCTTGATCAACTTATCAAACTTTTCTTCAATCAAACCAGAACCAGGCAATACTCCTCCTCATAGTTCCATGGCAAACAATACCTCTGTGGCGAAGATGCCTGGGACCCCTAGCAGTGGGGGGCGCCTCAGTCCTGAAAGCAATCAGGTAATTGGCCATGCTGTAATGATCTGAGCTCTAGTCAGCACATCTGGAGGAGCTTTGCATGGAAGAGGGTTGCTTTAGAGCAGTGTTTCTCAACCTTGGCAACTTTAAGACCTGTGGACTTCAACTCCCAGAATCCCCCAGCAAGCTATGCTGGCTGGGGAATTCTGGGAGTTGAAGTCCACAGGTCTTAAAGTTGCCAAGGTTGAGAAACACTGCTGTAGAGGCTCCACTTAGGGGCACGGTCATATATGTTGTTGGCTGGAAGTGCTCCTAAGCAAGATCCTTTGATTTTAACTGCACAGAAGTGACTCTGGGGAAATGAACCTGGTACAAATGTGCTAATGTTTTCCATAGATATTAACAAAGAAGAAATTGCAGGATCTGGTTAGAGAAGTGGATCCAAACGAGCAACTGGATGAAGATGTGGAGGAGGTAGGTCTTAGATAAAATGAGCGTGTCAGATGTCTAGCCTCTCCTTGGTTGAACAGTGCCATGTTATTCCTGATTTTTCTCTTTGAGAGTGCTCTGGCAGCACCTTGACTTGTCAGAAGAACAACCTTCTGAAGCAAAGTGTGGCATCTGCCATTCTTTCTGATGCTGAATTCCATTTTGACAGATGTTGCTGCAGATTGCTGACGATTTCATTGAAAGTGTGGTGACCGCCGCCTGCCAGCTTGCACGGCATCGCAAGTCTAACACTTTGGAAGTAAAGGATGTCCAGTTGCATCTTGGTCAGTGCAAAGGCATGAATGTGTCCAATTCATGATAGCTGCCTTAGTTAACTGAGCATCTGTCAGTTGTTTTGGATTGTTTTCTCCATAACCTGCAGAGTTTTCTCCTGGGTTATATTGTGGAGACAATCACTTGCCCCTCTGATTATGCTGATTATGTGCCATCAAGTTTTTGACTCCTAGCAACCACATAGATTTTCCCCACAACAATCTATCCCTAACCTGTTCTTTCAAGTCTCCCAACGGTGCGCTCGTCGCCACCGTAACTGAGTCCATCCATCTTGCTGCTGGTCATCGTCTTCTCTTTCCTTCCTTGCCCCTCTAATGAGCTGCTATCCAAAGCACAGTGACAAATACCATGTGAGTCTCCCAGGTGACAACTGTGCCTTCCCCGTTCTCTTTCTAACATTATGGACACTTTATCTGGTACCCCCCTGACATGTGGGCTGCAACTTCCATGGGGCAAGTGCACTGGGCATGATGGATTGTAGCCTATTACTTCTGGAGCGCACTGGAATGGGGAAGGTTGCATTATACAGCAGCAGCAGCAGCATGGCAGTCTCATTTCAGTGGGTTGATCCTCTTGCACTGCTGTCATGTTTTAAAGGGTAATGCTGTGTGGTACCTTTAATGTACTGTACATGCGCAAAACCTTCCCACCCAATAATTTCTGCGCTCCCATTGGGGCAATACATGCAAAGGTATCAAAAATTAGGCTTCCTCCTCCTGCATTGGCAGGACCACTGAAAAAGCAGTTTCCGGGTTCCTACTGGTAACCATAAATGGCATCACGGTTCACTTTCCCTGTCTTTGCATGGAAGCTTGTCTTCTGCCACTCATCCGTCAGCCCAGATTGTAAACCCCATATTGGGAAGATTTAAGACCTACATGCCTCGTAGGTTTGTCAGAAAGGATATAACAACGGTCTCTGGCGGAGTCAGATTCCTGCAAAAGCATGTATTTTGCCCACTTGTCATTGATAAAAGTTTGCATAGTGGAGTATTAATTCATTGCTTTCTACATGACTGAACTTGTGTCTCTTATCTGTTTATTGCTTGTTCAAATCGTCTTCTGCTTATGATCTCATTTCCTCAACACTACCACACCAATGCTGTTGCTGCCCCAGAGCGCCAGTGGAATATGTGGATCCCAGGTTTTGGTTCTGAAGAAATCAGGCCGTATAAAAAAGCCTGCACTACAGAAGCTCACAAACAGGTAAGGATCACCTTTTTTCCCCAAATAATTCTCACCTAAGGAAGCAATGCAGTGTGAGACAGACGGTTTCTGGTACATCAAACCAGTGATGAACAGGGGGAAGAGGGAGAATCTCAGATGAAAAACAGAGCTTGCTAACAAATTGAGGTTTCTTGCCGCAGTAGAAAAATAGTCTGAGAAATGATTTCTACCGTTCAGATTCCAGCTTGGCTTTACTTTGTAATAATGATTGTCAACAAGCTGCATGCCTAAATCCCTTTTCCTAATTTTTTGTATGATTTAAGTGTATCTTCTGAACCACATTCTTTTTTCCCACTTAATACATCGTTGCAGTTCTATTTATTTAAAAAAAGAAGAATTGTGGGGAATGTTGTTCTGAATCAGGACCACCTACCCTGAAATTACTATTTGGCCTTTAAGGAAATAAACAGAATTGGCCAAGTATCCTTCCTCCAAGGTCGAAGGGCACCTTTGGAGAGATGGAACGATATGTTTTGGGAGTAAACTCAAGTGAGGATTGAGGAGATGAACCTCTGCAATTGGAGCCCCAGTCAAGATTGGAAACCTAATAGCTGCTGGTATTCTGGATGGATGGATGGATGGATGGATTCTTGGGTGAATTGAAAAATTACCTGTTTGAGTTCTGCTAATCATATTCCTAATTTAATTTACCAAGAGACCCATGTTCCTACGTATTTTTTTTCCCTTTTACTTTTCAGAGAATGGCACTGATCCGCAAAACAACCAAGAAATAACTCTGGGAAAAGACAGAGAAATTAAAAGGAAAAAAAAAGGCTCTTCTAAGAGAAAAAAAAATCTGCCTCTGAAGCTGTGGAGTATCCTTGAGGTCATCTATGGGATAATTTTTTTTTGGAATGCTTCACAGAGAAGCATATATTTTAACAGTGCAGCAATAAGGGGTTATTAGAGGAGATCTGCCACACATCCATAGGTCTCCTCACATCTATTCCCCCAGAGGAACGTATCTTGAAGCATAGACTTTTATTTTCCTCCTCGTTAAGTGATATATGGTGTCCATGATTGTCCAAGGGATAAAATATTTTGCTATTTTTGAGAACAGTATTAGAAGTGGCCATAGATGTTTTTCATTTCCCTCCAACTTGTCATGTTGCTATTGATGGTATTTGGATTTCTTTCAGAAAATGAATTATGGATCTCAAAAGCAGGCCACAGTATTGACAGGAGTTTCAGAGTGCCATCCGGGTGGAGACAGCAGTAGGCTGATTATTGCAAGCAGTTCAAAGCAAATTTCTTTCCTTTTTATTTAACGCTCAAGATGGCGCAGGGACAAAGTTGAACTCTTTTTGTATCGCAGGTCCTTTTTATCTCAAAGAATGCAATAGAAACAGACATGAACTACAAACCAGGAAACAGTCTGCAGGCATGGTTCAACTGCATTACTGTTCCCAAGATAGTCTCTGACAAGTGGCTCTGGAGTGGGATAGCTCACCCTTAGCATCCAGAAGTGTTGGTACAATTTGTGGCTTGTTCTTTCTTTCCCGTAACTGAGTAAAAGATACCTTTTGATAGGTTGCTGGCACTTTCTTCCCACAAATGATCTGAATTCCAAAAGCACACTTGAAAACCAGCATTTTACTGGTGCAGAAGTAATGGCTGGCTCAGATATCGGTGCATTGTGAAAGCTGTTACTATTTCTGGAGGAGAAGGTTGTTTCTGAAGCCTTCTGCTGGCAGAAAACTTAGATCCTCCCTCCCTACTTCACACTTGATAAGCTACATTGGAGCAGCAGAGGGGGTGCTTGGTCCACACTTTGAAATGAGGAAACAACCATTGATGTGGGTTCCCCATCACTGTTACCTTTTGTTCAATATATAAGTTCTGACTGCATCAGCTTTGCGTTGAGCCATCCAACAGTGACTTTAAAGAAGGATTTGTGTAAGTTTCCACTAGTTGAAAATGTAACAATAAACAAATACCATATGTATCTGCTTTTTCAAGGTGTCTCATGAATTTTGCCACGGTGACATCCACAATTATTGAGTATTTTGAATAAGAAAATTGCATAAACAAGCTAGGAAGACCACAGTGCTTATCCCAGTAGTAAAACCAGCTATGAGTAGTGTGAAGCCTTAATACTGCTATTAATTCTTTTATATCTTTCCTTTTCTCAGGATAATGCATAGTGGAAGGGGGATATTAGCTCTCATTTTATCCTCACAACTGTATAGAATTGAGAAATAATGACTAGCCTAAAAGTAATTCAGAACTTCACAAGAGGACTGGAGCCTAAGCTTCCTGGATCCCAGTCCACTTCTTTAACCCAGTGTTTCTCAACCTTGGCAACTTTAAGATGTGCAGACTTCAACTCCCAGAATTCCCCAGCCAGCTTGCTAGGGAACTTGCCAAGGTTGAGAAACACTGCCTTAACCAATACCACCATGTGGGCTTCCCTTCTCCCATCTCATTTTTAAAGCTGTCCATCTCATGTGGACACACAGCCCTCTCATCTCTTTGCCTTGGGATTAGCCACTGACCTGCATCAGCTTCTGGCCTTGATCAAAAGCTATTAACGGTGAAGACATTTCCACATGGTACAGGCGATATTTTCATGCAGGGCTGTTAATGTATATTATGGATTATGGAATTTTATGGAAGATGTAGAATGCCGCATTCATCATCCAGCTTCTGGTGAATTGGTTGTTTTTTTGTTTCGTTTTCATTGAAAAAAGTCAGTTAAGGAAACGATGGAATATCCGCAGAATGATTTTAGATTAGCACATTTAATCTGCTTTCCTCCATCCAGGTGTAAAGATGGAACTCCATGCTAGGGATATATATGTATGGCCTGCACCCATACTCTGAAATGGACTATTTATTTTAAATGCACCTGCAAAAGCAATGTAAGGTGTAATTATGGGTACGAAAAATTATGGGTACTGTTGTCACAACAAATACCATGCTTCAGAGTCAGTTTCTCCTAACCCTGATATCAAAATGTGATTCCAGTTGTCTTTTAAAAGCTGCGCTATCCAATGTCTACATAAATCTGGAACTCGGAATTTGAAGTAACGTCAGCTGCAATGTCTTTAGCATCTACATTCTTTGTGGTTAAAAGCTAGATTAATGAAAAATAGGATTTGTGGAAAAGTCTCACTCCCCTCCTCTCGATGCCTGGTTGAACCTGTGAATATTTTATAGTTGTGACATTCAAGTACATCGTTTGGTATCCTGGGAACTACCAACAGTTTTTTTTTTTAAATCAAGTTGTTAGTCCTTAAAACTTATTTAGAGACTAAGAGATTTCTCTTATGAAAATTGGTGTTTGATGGGGAATTGGAATGGAATGATCTCCCCACAGCTGGATAGAACTTCTGAGAAAAATATTAAAATCACTCAAGGCAAATTATCAAAAGTTTTCTTTGATTTGATGGACAATTTAGGGCTTGTGGACATACGGAGACAGAAAAATGGCAATTCAAGTACACCTACTTTTCTGAAAGACATAGATCATTTTCAAGAATAGATATATGGATTTCAAAGATTTTGGCTACTGAGGTTTCTAAAGTAGAGATATTCCCAAAGACTTCTTCGGATCATAATACTGTGAGTTTGGTTTATAAAAGGAAATCCAGTTTTAGATGGAGACTAAATGAAATGTTGTTACAGAAACAAGCAATTTTGGAAGATGGTAAAAAAAGTCAAAATAATTTTTTGAAAAGTACTGATTTAAGAAAGGTTTGGGATGCAAGTAAGCTTTTATCAGAAGTTATTTCATACAACATAATAGTGAACTCAAAAAGAAGAGGCAAGAGAAAACACTATTTTGGATGAGATAAAGCGAAAAGAAAGAAATTTCCAGAAAAGGTAAGTATTTCTCAACAAATTAAACTTTTACAACAATAATTACCTATGTTAACAGAGAAATGGAAATAAAAATGAACTATGTAAAGCAAAAAAGACGTTGAGCTTGCAAACAAACCAGGGAAATGGTTGGCATATAAATTACAAAAAGAAAAAGGAAAGAAAATGATATTGAAACTACAAGAGGGAGATACTGTATTAACGGTGCGGCCGTGCAAAAAGCATTTTTATTATTCTAGCTTGTATAAAGAAGTGACATCTCTGGAGAAAATAGATGAATACCTAAAGAAACAAAATTTACCAAGGATTACTGAGGAACAGAAACAGACTATGAATGGACCTATAACAAAGGAAGTTTCTGAAACTATAAAAAAGATTAAACCAGGAAAGGTGCCTGGGCCAGATAGATTATCAGGTTGTTCTTATAAATGTTTTGAGGATGAACTTTTACAGCCTTTACAAAATACAATGAACTCTATTTTAAAGGGAGAAAAGATGCCAGAGAGTTGGAAAGAGGCCAATTAGCACTAATACCTAAAGAGGGACATTTGACTTTTACCAGAAACTATAGACTGATATCATTATTTAATAATGATTACAAGTTGTTTACAACAATTCTGGCTGATAGACTGAAAACAATTTTGCAAGAATTTTTCATGAGGATCAATGTGGGTTTCTACCTAAATGACAGTTAAGGGACAATCTTAAAAATGTATTGGACATTTTGGAACATTTTGGAGCAATATCTGGAGTAATGAAAAACAAGCCACGTTGATTTTCTTAGATGTGGAGAAGGCCTTTGACAATTTGAATTGGGCTTTCCTATTCAAAGTTTTGGAGATACAAACTTTGGAGAGAAGTTTATAAAATAGGAAAGAACGATTTATACTTCACTGAAAGCACAAGTAATTGTTAATGGAGATTTAATGAAGCCTTGTGAGATACAAAAATGAACAAGACAGGGATGCCCACTATCTCCTCTCTTGTTTATTTTGGTTCTTTTAATACTGAACAGAGATACAAGACAAGATGGGAGAACCATGGGAGTAAAGATTTAAAAAGAAACTTCTAAGTTAAGGGCTTTTGCAGATGACTTGGTGTGGTTTTGGAAGATCCTTTGAAGAGAATTGAAATATTAATGGGAAAACTAAAAGAATTTGGTGCAATAGCAGGTTTTAAGATCAACAAACAAGATGAAGATGTTAACAAAAAACATGAAGATAGAAGATCAAACAGAACTGAAATGTGACCAAGAAGAAGGGACATTTTACCATGCTTGGTGGACATGTAAAAAAGCTAGAAAATTTTGGATTCAAATACCTATACTGATTCAGAGGATTTTGAAGATTAATATACAACTGAGACCAGAGATCTTTCTTTTGGGATTGATGGACAAACAATTGGAAAAAAGTCATGAAACTTTGTTTTTGTATATGATAACTGCAGCAAGACTATTGTATGTACAAAGATGGAAAGATTTGGTACTACCTGCAATGAAGGAATGATTGCTGAAGATGATGGAACTTGCTGAAATGGCTACATTCAATATCTGCATTTATTGCTGACTGGAAACCCCTTATGGACTTCTTGTGGAAAACAGAAAAAAATGAACTTAAGATTTATGGATTTGATGATTAGACAGTATGGATTATAGAAAGAAGAGAGACATGTTGTATTTTTAGAGAAAGAGGTAAATTTGTAATTGTACTTATATGCTGTAAAGAAGATTGGAGGCCACTTTGTACCTTTTTTCTTTTCTATTTTACTTTTTTCCTTTGCACTTTTAGCTTTCTCTTTGATTTCTTTTTCTTTTTTTCTTTCTTACTTTAGATTAGTTTGTATTAGTTTTTACCTTCTTTTTAAAATATATACATGCATATATACATACATACATATATATATACATATATATATACATATAGGTAAAGGTAAAGGTTTCCCTTGACATTAAGTCCAGTCGTGTCCGACTCTAGGGGGCGGTGCTCATCTCCGTTTCAAAGCCAAAGAGCCGGCGTTTGTCTGAAGACACTTCCGTGGTCATGTGGCCGGCACGACTACACGGAACGCCGTTACCTGCCCGCCGAAGCAGTGCCTATTAACCTACTCACATTTGCATGTTTTCGAACTGCTAGGTTGGCAGGAGCTGGGACTAGCAACGGGAGCTCACCCCGTCACGCGGATTCGAACCGCCGACCTTCCGATCGGCAAGCTCAGCAGCTCAGCGGTTTAACCCGCAGCGCCACCACGTCCCTACATATACGTATATATAAAATTCAGGAGACTGTCCCTACCACTGAGGCTGACCATGGTAGACTGGGAAAGGAGCCCTGGCACTGTAAGTAATTAATGGGGACAATTTTAAAAAACAATCCAATTTTAAAAAAGAAGTCATCACCAGATGCAGTTCCCACACCAGAAAATGATTCTCTAAATAATATGAACTGGATGGAGTAGCCGGAAATGCGAGATAAGGGCCAAGGAGGGACCAGCTGAGCTGTGATGGTCAGTGAACCCTTGTTTGGTGTTTAGAGATGCATATGGAAGCTAGTCCAGAGCCATCACACAGGACAAGGTACCATGCTCAGTGGGTATCCCAGCATGATTCTTTGTGAGTTCAATACTAGACGGCTGGACTATAAGCTGGCTAGGTACTCAGGACTATGTGAATGTATGAATGGGTGAAGCTTTTATTTCAGTAAAAGTTGTAAACCTGCCTTTGTTTCTGTGTGTGCTGATAACAGTGGTGGAAGGCGAAATGTTTGACAGGTGGTGCAAGGTTATATCTGCAAGTAGAATAAACATGGGTATATTGCCAATGAGAAGTGTTTTTACACAAGTGGCAGGAATGAAGTGATGAGGCAGCCACTGTCAATGAAAAACCTTAGCCTGTCAAAATAAGTTACCTGTTGACTTGGACTAATACAGAGAATTTTCTAGGTGGTGTCTCTCTCCCAAATTTTGGCGCTCAGTAAAGAAAAGAGGAGCGCATGCAAAACAGGGTTCCTGGAATTCTTTCCAACCCCTTTACCAGCAGCAGCCAGAGCAGGCATTCTGCATAATGAAGTAACATTTTACACCAATGCATATTTTACACTTTGCATGCATATTTTCTTCCCTGGGACTAATCAAGGTATGTATGTAGAGTCTGAGGTGCTAATCAGGGCAGGCGTCTTTCTCTGTTGCACATACATGTTTGTGGCTGGTGTGCCCTGGAATGCACAGGACAGATTGTGCATGCTCTGCTCTGGGTCATGTGATGGAGGGTGCTTAGAATGGAGTCGTCACCAACGTTCCCAATCACCACCCAACTGCCTTTCCCTTGGGGTGCATTGGGGGAATTTCTCGGGAAGTTAGGCTCTGTGGCTCCCAGCCCATTTTCCAAGTCAATCTTTCTTTGGCCAGCTTCTTCCCCGTTCCCCCTCTGACCCCCCAAGCAATCCTGCTGTTTTTCATAAGGCATTTCCAACCTTCAGTTGGCTTGCAAGAGCAAACGAGAGATTGGAGGCCTCTGCGAGGGAGCCTTTGAGACCGTGCCCAGAAAGGCTCACCAGATTTGTTTGCTTTAGGCTGTCTCTGCTCTGCAACCGGATTGCTCTGATATGGAAACCCTGTTTAAGGACTCTGCAGATTGTGTCAGCTTAGCCCATAGTGGCTTGGTCAGCAAACCATAGCTTCACAAACCACAGTTCAGCAGAAAGTGTAAACCTAGTTGCAACATTGTAACACAAGAGCATTGCTGTGGTTGCCCAGTTGGCTAGCAAGGACACTTCCTTCTCTTTTCTGGAGCAGGGACCTCTGGCTGAACCAGAGGTGGCAGTTTGCTTTTCACCCCATCCCACTGTTGACTGGGCCTCATCACCCCACTTTTCAAGGCCTCATATATGCCCAGAGTTAACATCTGGAAAGCTGCCTCCACATTCTTGCTGCTTTTCGCCGAAGTCTCAATATACTTTGCGTCAAGGGAAACGGCCAGCTTCTCAGCTTCCCTTTGCCCCACCTTCCGTTCAGCCTCCAGGTCACTCTTGTTCCCCACCAGCACGAATACCGGGCGGTGAGGTTTGACTGTGTCCACCACTTCCTGGTGCCAGATCCTGATGTTGTCGAAGGATGCACGGTTGGTGAGGTCAAACATCAGGACTCCCCCAGCTGCATTACGGTAGTAGGAACGTGTCACTGACCTACAGTGCAGAAAGAGGGTTTGCTGAGCATGGAAGCATTGCAAGAAGCCAGAGATCCAGAAATGTTAAACTAGAGCAGGCTTTTTCAAGCTGTATTTGGGTTCAGTGAGAGACTAAGGACAAACCTTCTATCTCTTTCACTCAAATGGAGCCGGGGCCTCCATATCCATTTTTTCTAAAGAACAGCAATCACACCCCAGCCGCTGAAGGTTGATATGTTTGGTTAAAACATTAACTTCCTAACTTTAATTCCAGTTTAAATGTTAGTGCTTTCTAAAAATTAATTTTGCATTTACAGTATGTACTTTACTGTTTATACTTATAATATCTGGAGGAACTTTCTGGGCCATTAATTAGAACATCTATAAATAAACTAGAATGAGCACAAGTCTCGTTGTGTTACCTATTTTCTATCACTAGGGCTTTCCCTCTTGATTTGGGGTTCTAGATTCTTTTTCAAAAAACCTCACAGCTTCCACAAGTTTGAAACCCCCTGAACTAAACCATTCAGTCAAACTAACAAAGTTAAACTAAGCATTCAGGTTGTCCATTAATATGTGAATTGTAATGTTGCTCTGGTATGTCTGGTATTTTGCTCTTGATGTCCCTTTGGGTGTGGTGGTAGAAATCTTACTCCAACAGTGCCATTCCCTGTACTCCTGAGAGCAAATTCTACTGAAAGCAGTGTGTCAAAATGAAAACAAACCGGTTTCTGATGCACGTAAACATCTACAGGGCAATGCTTGGAAAATGCCCCATCATAATGCCTTGTTTTGGCTAACAGAGCGAAACATACGGGGCAGCATCATGAGATAGTCAACCTGCCAGGATGAGGGCTATCTTCCCTTCCTTGTGGTGGGAATAGGACTCTTGGCTCTAAAGCTTCTGTGTAATGACTGCCTATTCAAATCAACAACCAAGAAGAATCATGACATTCTGATTGGCTCACAGGACATCAGCTGAAGCACAAAGGGTGGAGTAACAAGGGTAGTGGGGTCATCCTAGGGCGGGACACCAGTTCTCTCTGCTCACCTATGTGCTGACTCTTCAGTTACAGCAGTGTTTCTCAACCTTGGCAACTTTCAGATGTGTGGACTTCAACTCCCCAGCTGGCTGGGGAATTCTGGGAGTTGAAGTCCACACATCTGAAAGTTGCCAAGGTTGAGAAACACTGGATTACAGCAACTGGGATCACCTTTTTGTGGCAGTGTGCAACACCACTTTTACATTCTGCTTCTTATAGGGTGACTCCAGAGGAGTGTGCTGGAGTGATGTTTTAGGCATTTTGAGGGCTTCGGAGAATTGAAGAATGCAACCAATATGTGCCGCTGAAAATTAACAGTGGAATCCACAGGGGTCCTGCTGACTACCCATCCTACAACTTCCTTCTAACTTAGACCGAAAAACAAGCTAAGCTATATATTAATAACATGTATTTAAACTGGCATGCGTGTACAACTGCTCACACCGATCTCCGTCCATCCTATGACCCAGGAGCCATTAGACTGCAGTTTGCATGAAAAAGTTTGATATAAGCAAAATCACAAAACGTATTTAAAATGACAGTGGTGTATGTTGAGTGTGCATGTCACAAGAGGCGGCTGCATCTAGGAGACCTTGGCTGATCCTGAAAAAGTTAAGCAGAGTGGGGCCTGGATAGGATTTGGATGGGAGACCAGTAGGAAATCCAAAAGCCAAAGGCAAAATTGGGAAGTTGGAAGAACAATAACAAAAGAGAAGAAAGCAATGACGAATCACTTCTGCGCTTGCTATCAAGGAAACTACACAAGCATAAGCAGAGCTTGCCTGAGGCAAGGGCATCCACAGTGGGGTAGGGTCAAAAAAGTCAAAATAGCAGCCACAGCTGCATGATCAAAGCCTCAGCCTTTTTTATATATGTTGTGGATATGATGCATGGAAAAAAAGGGCTTTGATCATGAGGTTTTGGTTGCTATCTTGACTTTTTATATTCCCCCACCCTGGACCTGAAGGAAATTTTGCAACTTTCTCTTTCTCTCTTTCTGTCTCTTTCTTTCTCTCTGGAAGATGACTAATCAGGATCATTCCTCATAAACAGTCAAGTTTTTATAAGAGGAAAAGCAAATTAAGAAGTGAAATAAGGCAGAGCTGTTCATATTACTGCAAAAGTTATCACCCCCACTTCGGGAAAGGGGTTCCTGTTTTATCAGTCTCAAGGCAGCAACCTACTCATTTGTGAGCAAAAGCAGTTGGCAGGTGTGTGCCACCCAGACTCCCCTAATTTGGTGCCCTCCAGGTGTGTAAAATACAATTCTCATTATCCCCAGCCCATATCCATCTCGCTGGCTGACACTTGGAATGAAGAGCAGCACACTCTTTCAGGCTTTAAACATTGGGTGACTTTTTTCTTTTACATTAACAAACTTTTTTAAAAGTACCTGCATGCTGGGGGGAATTCTGGGAGTTCAAGTCTACACATCTTCAAGTTCCCAAGGTTGAGAAACACTGCTCTAGTCTCAGTTCAACTTCTTAACAGCTACCTTACACTGGCTGTCCTCATACTCTACAAGGATTGAATTGGTAACAGTGGTGGGAATCTTTATAGCTAAACCTTTTACATATCAAAACAAGGAGGGAAGCAAAGCTTAAGCCTCAATTAGGAGGCATAGTCATTCATCCCATCTTACATCCTCCCAGGCTTGAAAAAGGCCTGTCACTTCTGCTCTTTTGACTCATCGATCCCAGCCACCCCTGTTCCAGACTCACCTGTACCGTTCTTGGCCTGCCGTATCCCAAAACTGCAGCTTGACACGCAGGTTGGGCTCCATCTCCAGAAAGTGAACATAAAAATCCACACCCACGGTTTGGTTCATGGACTCGAGAAAGACCCCGTCGGCATAGCACTTCAGAAGGCAGGATTTCCCCACTGTGGAATCGCCTAGCATGATGATCCGGAACTGATAGTCCCAAAGAGAATCCACAGCCATCTGGAGGCTGGGAGAGGGAGAGACTCTGGAAGCTGGTGTCTGGTGGTTGTGCGGGCGTGTCGGTGTGCGTGCATGTGTGTGCCCTTATAGGGAGAGCAAGAAGGCTCACGCTGGCTCAGAATGAAAGGGAACACTCCACCCCAGAGTTCACCCAGCAGTCCCAACCAGTGCAAAAAGCTGAGTTCTAAGACAGGTAGGAAACTGGTTGAGACTTGTTTAAGATTAGCACAGGGAGTTCTTATCCCTTCAACCGCCTGAGGCCATGGCTCTCTTATGCCATGTTTGAGCAGGCTGCTCCTAAGAGAAGCAGGATGTGCATACTCACCCTGTCCTGCTCCTCCCTGAAAGTCGGTGTTTGTGGAAGGGCAAGCCAGGTCATGCAAAAACACATTTCACCTACATTCCAGCCATCACTAAGGCTTCTCTTTGGGGGAGGCGGGTCAAAGTACGTTCTTAGCCAAGCCAAGCAGGAGAATAAACAAAAGCCTCATGAAACTCAGAGGAGGCTCTGTTGTGCGAATACAGCCCAAATATGGCTGTGTCCACCCAATATATGTATCCTGTGTAGCTGAATGATGGTTTACACCAGGGTTTCTCAACCAGGGCTCCGTGGTACCCTAAGGTTCCACGAGAGGTCACTAGGGGTTCCCTGGGAGATCACGATTTATTTAAAAAATTATTTCAAATTTGGGCAACTTCACATTAAGGAGGCAAGTTTCATTCTTTATTTTTAGTTTAAGAACACTGTTCATGCTTATAGACAGGCCTACCCATGAAACGAATAGAATCATTTTGTAACTTCTGGCCTATATTTGAGCCTGAACATGCAGGGATTCCCTGATGCCCGAAAAATATTTCAAGGGTTCCTCTAGGGTCAAAAGGTTGAGAAAGGCTGGTTTACACAATTAACCTATTTCACAGAATCCTACTTGGGAAGGACCATCTAATTAATTAATTAATTAATTAATTAATGAGACCAATTTATATGGTTGCCCATCTCATGAATGCGATTCTGGGTGGCCAACAACCCATTAGAACAATAGAAAAACCATTATTAGCAAAGGATTAAAACCCCACAATGGTCACAGAAGATAAACCCAAACAAAACAATTGACAAAGACCTCTCAATGATTCCCAAACACTGGAGCGCATCCAAGCCTTCAATGCTTTACAAAAGGCCAGTAGGGTCAGGGCCAATCTGATCTTGGGCTATGGCATTGCAGAGGGCAGGTGCTGCAACAGAAAAGGCACGCTTCCAAGTTCCCATAAGGTGATGTTCTTTGATTGAAGGGACACGGAGTGTACCTGTCCTGTTGGACCTAGTGTGACTGGCAGAAACACCTGGGGAGAGGCAGTTCTGCAGATGCTCAGTGCAAGCACCCAGATTAAAGCATCCCTTACAGATGGTTCATTAGGCATGAAAGCCAGCTGGGTGCCTCTGGGCCAGTCCCTCTCTCTCAGCCCAACTCACCTCACAGGCTGTTGTTGTGGGGAAAATAGGAGGAGGAAGGAGTATTTGGTATGTTTACCACCTTGGTAGGTAAAGGTAAAGGTTTCCCTTGACGTAAAGTCCAGTCGTGTCCGACTCTAGGGGGCGGTGCTCATCTCCGTTTCAAAGCCTTGGAGCCGGCGTTGTCCATAGGACACTTCCGGGTCATGTGGCCAGCATGACTCACGGAACGCCGTTACCTTCCCGCCGAAGCGGTACCAATTAATCTACTCACATTTGCATGTTTTCGAACTGCTTGGTGTGCAGGAGCTGGGACGAGCAACGGGAGCTCACCCCGCCGTGCGGTTTCGAACCGCCGACCTTCCGATCGACAGCTCAGCGGTTTAACCCGCAGCGCCACCGCGTCCACCTTGAGTTATTTATAAAAATATTTATATTACCACCTTGAGTTATTTATAAAAATAATAAAGGTGGGATTTAAAAAATCCAATCTAATCTAATCCAATTAGCCTCCCCTTGGGCACCTTCAAGGAAGAGGGAATGCATTACCTTCCTTAGGAATTGCTTCTGCTGTTGATCTGCTCTTCAAGGTGGGATGAGCTTTAGGACACTCAACCAGAATTTGCCTGCCTAGAATTTAAAGCCATTATTGTCCCAGAACCTGCCTTTTGCAAGGACCAAGAACAAATCCTGGCTTCTTTCTGTGTGATATCCTTTCAGATATTTGAATAGGGTTATCACTGCCACCGCCACCACTCCGCCCTCCTCTTCTCAAGACTAAACCTATTACATTCCTTCACCCTCTTGCCAGAGGATTCAGTTTCCACCACACTGGTTCATCTCTGAACCTCTTTCAATTTGTCTACTTAAAAGGTACTGCGCGTAACTATGAACAATAGCTCCTTGATTCACTGATTGATTCGTTGATTGATTATGTGTCATCAACTCGTTTACAAACATAAATTTTAGGGGCATAGTTAATCATAAACTAACCACACAGGCTGGGTTTGTATAACATGCTAGGCTAACATGTGGTTGCCTAATTGGTAGGCAATCCTGTATATGTGTTTATGCACCTATATGCACCTCCTTGCATGCATCTGGTATATTGCAATCACATATAAAGCCCCTTTCCAGTAACTAGATGCCCCTTTAAGGGTTTGATAGAAGAAGGCATTACATATGTGCACCATGGCTGCCAGAAAGAAAATATTGCTGGGCTGTCTAGCCAAAACTAAACGAGCTACAATATTGTTTAGTGCTGTGTGTGAATCTAGTCCCAGAGCCATATTTTCGTGGTGTGTGTGTGTGTTTTCAGTGGGATGAACAGACTCAGGATTAGGAACAAAGGGTGGTCTACATTGCAATCCCATGTAATCGTCATATATGAGATGGGCAGCAGAGAAATTTGATAAAAGTAAAGTATAGTAAAGTAATCTTTACTTGGAAGCAAGGCCCGGTACTTTCAGTGGGACTTATTTATGGCTAGTAAGGTTTAGGGATCAACTTTAAATGACATATTTTATCCATAAGCTCATACAGATAAAAAAGGGAGTGGAGTTTATAACTTCTGTCCGTATTTGTGCATGAGACAGAGGTTTTGATTACTCATGGAATTATGTGTAAGGGTTGTAATACTCACAGCTATTTCTATTGATGAGGTTCAGCTAGGTGGTAGGTGTGGTGCCCAAATAGAAAATGACACCTAACCAACGTTAGCTAATCTAGAGAGCAAGCAGGGCTGGTCCAGGTTAGTGCTTGAAGGAGGGACCACTAGGAAATCCATCTGCTGCAGGCTAAACTGGGAAGGTCAAGCAACCCCCCCTCCAAAAGAAAACACAGGTAAACCACTTCCAAATGACACGAAAGCTGTAGGAATATGTCCCTAGGAGATCATGAGTGGATTTCAACTTGGGAAATGATTTTACAGGTGTTTTACCTTTAGAGTTGGGGGTATTGTTTACTATCCAACCCAAAGAAAGCATCACACTCCAGCAATAGGCAGAACCATTTTTTAAATGGTTGTTTCATTCATTTAAAGAATTACACACAGAGAGAGAGCATTTACTGTGCTTTGAGCACTACCCACCCTAGAAAAGTGGCCAATGAAGACATTGTCAATAAACAAAGCCATACACATTATTATATATTATTATGTAATATTGTAATATATATTACTGTAAAAAAAAGGAAGTAAACTTTTTCATATTAAATATTTGCAGGATTTTTTTTTTAAATTAAGGAGGTTTTTAGTACATTCTGGAAATGAAGACTGCTTCAAAACATTTGACAACCCCAAGACTCTCCATCTCTCTTCCCCAGCTCTACTCAACAAGCTCTCTACTGAATAATGGACAGAAGCTGTTTCTAACCTGCCAAATCCAGAACAAAAAGGCACAATGGTGCTGAGATTAGTGCAGCAGTCTTTTCTCCAGGTTCTGACCCAGCAGACGTTTCTTCAGCCATCTGAACGCCAAGTCTGACTGGCTGGCAACCCTTGGTATCACTTATCCCCTCCGTCTCCCATCAGCCAAGCTAGCAGCCTGATGAATGATGATACAAGACAAGGCCAGGAAACTGTGCAGGTTAGGACTACAGCCGCAGTTAACGGGGTAGTGAAGTGAAGTGGGCTGAGATTTTCCAGGGGATATCTTTTTAGTTTTGATGCTAAAAATATTTTAACTGGAGAATTAAAAAACAGCACTCTTCTGTATTGTATCTAAAAACAACAGAAAAACTATGTCACTGATTTTCAGCTGGAAATAAGATCTGAGATATGGTCAGAAAGAGCTCTGGAGGATGTAATAAAGTAGTTGGGGTCATAGGTTGTGGATGGTCACCTGGGTAAGGATCAACCCAATGGATTAAGCCCACTTTGGTTATCCAATGGCCCCTTTCTATAACACCCAACTCTGACATAGTTAACACTGGCATGCTTCTTGGGATGGCTTCTTACTTCTCAAACTGCTTGCTCTCTTCTTATAAATGACTTTCACACCATCCCATCCTTCCTGCAGGTCGAACTCTTTGTTTCTCAGAGCCTCATAGATAGCATTGGTGATGGTCTCGAAAGCCAGGTCTATGTTGGTGTCAGTTTTGGCAGATGTTTCTATAAAAGATGTGCCTAGAGAAGTTGCCAAGCCCTCTGCTTCCTCAAGGGTGACCCTGTTCATTGACTCCAAATCACATTTGTGGCCAATCAGGAGGAAAATTACTTTGTCCATCACATTGGTAACTTCATTGTACCAATCAAAGATGCTCTCAAAGGACCTTCGATTGGTCATATCAAAGATCAGGAGCACACCAACTGCATTCCGGTAGAAAGACCTGGTGATACACCTAAGGGGGAAGAAATGCCAAATTGAGTCATCAGTCTTTTCTCCAAGATATCAGAATTAGGTGATATTCTTTGATTGAAGGGACATGGAGCATATCCATGAGGACAGAATTATTGCATCACAGACTCATCTTTATTGTAATCTATAACAAGATACTGTATTCATAATAAGCTACTGACATCTGTTTTTAGGGCTTGTTACATACAACTTTGGTTGGCAGATAAAGATCCTAAAATAACTTGTTGCTGAGTTTGTAACTGTAGCCTGTAGAATTCATGCTTTGCTAATGGCTACGTAGGCTAAGCACAATCACAGGCCTTTTTATTATGTGCCGTTATACCATAGTTTTTATGTTGTCTGGGTCTGTGACCTGTGATAAAGATCTTACTCCTGCAAGATATCAGAGCTATTTATTGAAGCACTTGTCTGGATACTAACTGTTACCATCCATCATGTGCCCACTGACCTTGTTCTGGAGCAATGTTTGCAAAGCAATTTCTTTTTTAGATGTAAACATAGGTGAATCCTATGGAGAAGGTTATACAATTGCCTTCAAGCTGCTTTGGCAGGCTGGAGGTAAGCAAAGAAGGAGGGAGGAGAAAGAATGAGCTGTTTAAAAATCTATTTATGGAGAGATGGATGACTTTCCTCCTAGCATACTAAGGTATCTTTTGACCCATTATCTCTAAGAGGTTGGCCTCAGGCAAAAGTCTTCTCTGTTATTTATTCCCTGGTCCTTTTTGTTGAAGATACATACTGTAGTATTGAGTTGGAGGCTTCCAGTGCATGCCCTCATTCTGTCACCTTCAACTGGGTGCTGTTCAGATGTCTTGAGAGTACAGCTCCCAAAATCCTGAGCCAGCATGGCCCATTCTGGGGATGCTGTGAAAAGAAATCCTGATACACCTAGTAGGCATCAGGATTGAGAAGGGCTGAGAAAGGCTGCCCTAACTGTAAATTCTGCAATGCAATCCCATGTTATTTACTAAGGAGTAAAATGTTCCAATAAATTCAGATTTACTCCAAAGTAGATAGATAGTATAAAGTTGTAGTTTTAATAGGGAAAGATGGTAAGCTTCAGTTTGCTAGGCTTATACAACATACTAAACCAGGTTGATAAAAATCCTAAGGGTTGCATTTGTACAACATCCTAAGTTTGTTTAGTTTTAACAAGGGTTCTTTTTTTTTGTGCTTCCTATGCTGTGAAGCCCTTACCCCTCAGGTTAGTTTATGGTTAAAGATATCATGTGAAATCAGAAAATTGCATTAAATGGGTAACCCATCTAGGTATGTTTTATGACTTCTGCAATAGATTTAATGGTCATATTGGCCATTAAAACCAACCCTCCTGTTCAGTGTAGGCATTCAATTAAGCATCCTTTACAGATGGATGTCCAGCCTCTTCATGAACAAAAGAGTTGACCACCACCACCCCTTGGTAATTGATTCCACTGTTAAACTTCTCTTAGAGTTTGGATAGTCTTCCTAACATTCATCTGAAATCTGCGTTCCTATAATTTAAGTCCATTTGTCCATATCCAGTGCTCTAGAATGATGGAGAACAGGTTTTTGACCTTCTGTGTGCCATTTTTCAGACATTTGGAAAGTGCTATCATCATCTCTCAATCTTCCCTGCTCAACGCTAAATGGACTTAATTTGCCTAATCCCATCTCAGATGTCATAGTTTTAAATCCTGTAATGACCTTGGTTGGGCTTTTCTGAACTTCTCTGAATTTGTCCAAATCTTTCTTAAAGAGGGAAGACCAGAACTGATTATAGAACTCAAGGCAGAGTCTGACCAATACAAAATAAAGTAGAACTACTGTTTCCTATTACTACTGATCGTCACCCTTTACATTTTCTGGACCACAACTCCCAATTCAAATAATTAAACACAGGGAGAACAACAGAGGAATGGTTGGGTTCTGAGTGGTCTCTGAGCTTGGTTTTCATCTTGCAGGTGTTAACATACAGACATTTTATTACCCTAGTTGGTGATATCATCAGTGCATTAATGTGAAGTGGGCCTTGCTGGACATTTAATGCACAGATGATGTTACCAAGCATGGTAATGAAACATCTGCAAGATGAAAACCAAGCTCAGAGAACACCAAGGTCTCAACAGTTCAACCCTGAGCCACATATATTCTCCACCATTGCAACTGTGGAACTGAAAAGGAGGAGAAACATGTAACAAATGGGTACATGAGAGTTCAGTTTTCATCAAGCTATTCTATAGACTACAGCTTTTTTCCAGGGAAGGAGGAGGGTTATACATTTAACAGTTGTATGAACACTCACCAGGTCAAGTTTATCTCAAATTCTGCTTCTGAAAAGGCATTCATTAGAATGCCATTGCTTGCACCCAGTTAGTGACATTAGCCTGCAAAGAAGGCTGACCACAACTCAGCAGTTGGATTAGCAAGCTCAAACTTATGCATCCCTCCCCACTATTACTAAGTTTTCTGATATTTCTGAAGCCTAAGTCTACCAGAACTGGGCTGCAAAAACCCAGAAGCCCACTAGGTGTCAGCAACAAGTTTGACTTGTCTATGGCTCTTTGCTGCCATCTAGTGCAAGCACAGGTTGTATCCCTGTGTTATCTAATGGCAAATCTACCTGCCAGGGTTTGATAGCCTCCACCAAAGCCTCCAGGCTATATGTTGGGCTGCTGTTTATGGAATCAAACCATTTACCATTCTGCCCCCATACTGTTAATACTGACTGGCATCAGGTGTCCAGACTAGACGTGCAGGAAGGGCGGTGTGGTGAGTGCATTGAACCTGGGACATTTGGCATGTGAAGTGATTTGCTGCTGAGCAATGGCCCTGGCCTGGATCCTGTAATCCAGAATGTTCCTGCCTCTTCTCTAAAACTACAGAGGAACAAATGAGAATTGTATGAAAACAAAACAACTCTCCCCTGTTATCTCCCAAGGGGTTCTCCCATCAGTCTTTTACAACACAAACAGAATCCAGGGACTCCTTAATGACCAACCAATTCATTATCACAAGCTTACACAGCTCACAGTCCGTTACTCTACAGATCTGATGACACAGGTTTGGTCTGTGAAGACTCAGGAGACAATAAACTGGGCAGTCTTTAAGGTGCCCCAACACTGTATTTTCTTGGTCTTCTATCTCCTGATTAGCCTTGAAATGTCAGCTTCAGTCACACTATGCAAGGCTCACTTTTCTTTCAGCCGCTTGCACCACACCTCTTCAGATAACAAATGTCACAATACAAAGCTGCATCATAACCAGAAGGAGGGTGGGGGAAGCCCTCAAGGCCAAATTATTCCAGCCGGGTTAATTCACAACCAATGGAGGAGTCTGAGTCAGTCTTCCTGGGACCCTCCTTAATAGAAGGGGAACTTCTAAAGCCTATATCGGAGGGCTGGATTATCACATTTTGAAGAAAAGGAAATTACATGGATTTCTACCTAAACACTGGGGCAACTCTTAAGAGGGGTCATTCTTAAGTCCAGAGGCCAATATTCTGTACTTCCTACTGTGGTAAGCATCGAGTCTGAACATTAGAACTGCAGAGGTTTGCAGTTTATTTGCTGCACAAGTAGTGTGTGCCTTCTGATGATGATACTTGAGGAACCCTGGTTTCTGAAGGAAAAGATATAAGGTTGCCCAAACTTTGCCACCAGTTTCAAAGGCCTTGTCTCTGGATTGGTTGACACACTCTGCTAAGGTAGCTTGTTAGATTCAAGGTCAGCTGAAGTTCTGGTCCTCAGCAGACCACCCATTTTGTTTTAGATTTATATCAAGGAGCTCAGGGCAGTGTACATAGCAATCCTTCCCCAATTTTTTGCCCAGCAACAGTCCCATGAGGTAAATTGGACTGAAAGAATGACTGGCCTACGTCCACCAAAGACCTTATGTGGTTGAAGGGGAGCTAGAACATACTTCCCCTTGTTCTTAGTCCAACACCTTCATGACAACACCATACTGGTTCTCACTTTCAGAGCAATGTAAGAATACAACAACTTGATGGCAATGGCTGGTCATTTTAGGTCTGTGGAGGTCCCTTGTTGAAAGGTGCCACCATCAGTTGCAAACTGTGCTTACCTTTGGTTCTGCTTCAGTTCTGCATGGAGCCCCTCTTAGAGCTTGCTAAATGTTTTGACCCTGAAATATCCCTGCTCTGAAACATCTTGTCCTAAGGCCAAAATATTTCAACCTTGAATCATTTTCACTCCTCTGGATCCCCCTTACCTGAATCTCTCCTGACCAGCAGTGTCCCAGAGCTGAAGCTTCACCTTGATTCCTGGAGGGAGTTCCATCATCTTGCTGTAGAACTCTACACCCACTGTGGGACAGGGGGTTGGGATGAAGCATCTCTCTGTGTATCGCCTCAGCAGAGATGTTTTGCCCACAGTGGAATCACCCAGCAGGAGGATCCGAAACTGGTAGTGCCAGTTGCCATTTGCATGACGGGCTGGCACCATCAGCCCCAACTCTGCCTCAGACGTTACTGCCATTGTGGAAAGGTTGACAATGGGAGCAGGGGAGTAGCTTTGGCATGGATCCTTGAGCAACAGCCTGATTGTCCCCCCTCTGCTGATCAAAACTAAGTTCTGCTACTGGCAGAAGAACTCTACAGGATGAAGATGTAGTTGTCTCCGCCCTTAAGGCTCCCCCCCCCCCACATCTCCTCTGGAGCAAGGAAAAGCCAACCCACCTCTTAGCCAGGAATATGACCCTCTTCCCCCACCTCCTTCAGCTCCACCTATCACATTCCCTTCTAGCTTGGCTTCTCCAAACAATGAAGCCTCTTGATCTGATTTCTGTTTTGAGGGATGATTAGGCAGAAGTATGAGTGACCTTGGACATTATATGTTTTTAGATTTTATGTCCTGTTGTTTTAATCAGAGTCACATTTGTGAGTTGGGTGGACACATAAACTGAATCTATCAATACATAGATATATTTCTTTAGATACATGCACATGGCTGTGTGCATAAAGAGCTGTGCCTAGAGCACTTCCCCAGAATGTCATCTCTGAGCTGTCTGAACTGCTGCAAACAGTTGTGGAACAAAGTAGAACTCTGGGACATTCCCTTACCCTCGATGAACAGCCTGGCTTTTCAAAGACCAGATGTAGAACTTGGTGGATTCCTCTTCCGTAGAAATCAAGTTTATCAAAGATGGTGCAGATGTTCCATCTGGTAGGAGTTGGGCTTGTTTGTTGGTTCAGAGGACTATGACCCAAATCTATAGCAATGTGTTTTAGGAGCCCTCAAATTCTAAAAGCAAAAAAAGGGGAGGAGGTAAAGGAAATCTGTCAGTTTTATCCCCCCCTCCTTGCAAACTTAGCTGTATCACATCCCTACCCATAGCTTTTTAGAACAAAATGCAAACTTTTTCTCCAACTCCCCATTCCTTTGCATGTTAATCTCTTGAAAATCAGTCCTCTACTGTTTTGTTATCTGTACATACTTCCAGGCATTAATTAACTACTTAGATTTGTTGTAAACCAGGTAGCTTCAGCAAAGTGCTTGAAGAAAGACCTTACTGGAGGACTTTTGTTCCTTACAGTGCAGCAAACCGCCATCTCCAAAAACAGAGATAATGCAGGAAGGGATTATAAGTGAAGGGGTAGATCTTCGCCCTTCCCAGCTCTCCTTAGCTGCCTCCAGCTCTTATCTAATCTCTTTCCCCCAGCCCTGCAGTCATGTGCCAGCAGCTCCCCTCCAATATTCTGCATGTGGGCTAATTCACTCCATCTATTTTGCACAGACAGGACAAAAGTCCTTGAACAAGAGACCCACTTTGGCTTTTTCTTTCAAAATAGAAAAATAGAGCCAGTTTCGTCTAGTGGTTAAGACACCAGGCTAGAAACCAGGAGACTGTGAGTTCTAGTCCCGCCTTAGGCATGAAAGCTGGCTGGGTGACCTTGGGCCAGTCACTCTCTCTCAGCCCAACTCACCTCACAGGGTTGCTGTTGTGGGGAAAATAGGAGGAAGAAGGAGTATTAGACATGTTCCCTGCTTTGAGTTATTTATAAAAATAATAAAGGCAGGATAAAAATAATCTTAAAAAAAAATTCTTCTGAAAGGCAGACCGTACATCCAACAGGCAAAATACTGATAAAGTAATTTTATTTATTTATTTATTTATTTATTTATTCATTCATTCATTCATTCATTCATTCATTCATTCATTCATTCATTTATATTTCAAATTTCTATCACCGCCCATCTCCCCCGAAAAGGGGACTCTGTGCAGTTTACAATCAAAGTTAAAACACATAAATTACAATATAGGTAAAGGTAAAGGTTTCCCTTGACGTAAAGTCCAGTCGTGTCCGACTCTAGGGGGCGGTGCTCATCTCCGTTTCTAAGCCTTGGAGCCGGCGTTGTCCCTAAGGACCCGTCCATGGTCATGTGGCCGGCATGACTCACGGAACGCCGTTACCTTCCCGCCGAAGCGGTACCAATTAATCTACTCACATTTGCATGTTTTCGAACTGCTTGGTGTGCAGGAGCTGGGACGAGCAACGGGAGCTCACCCCGCCACGCGGTTTCGAACCGCCGACCTTCCGATCGGCAGCTCAGCGGTTTAACCCGCAGCGCCACCGCGTCCCTTAAATTACAATATAAATGCTGTATAAAATAAAATATACAGTAGGAAATATAAAATCCAGCAGCGTAGGTCTTGTTTGTTGGGGAGAGATCTATAAAAGCCACCCCCATGATGAACTGGTGGCCCTCCCACCCCAAGCGAGGCGGCAGAACCAGGTTTTTAGGTTCTTCCGGAAGTCCAGGAGTGAATGGGCCTGTCTCAGCTCCAGGGACAGAATGTTCCAGAGGGCGGGTGCCACTGCAATTAAATTCAATTGGAAAGTTAGTTTACATAGAACACACAACTCCCTCCTAATATTCCATTATAGCAGTATTTTTCAGACTTGGCAACTTTAAGATGTGTGGACTTCAGCATGCTGGGGGGAATCCTGGAGTTGAAGTCCACACATCTTGAAGTTGCCAAGTTTGAAAAACCCTGCACTATAGCGTCGGTTATAAAAACTTCCCTACAGACTTCGGAAGAGGTGGCTATCATTGTCAAAAGCAGCAAAACTCACAACTTCTAGGTCAGCTTCTTGAAAAGGGTGCTGTTGCTTTTCAGAGAAAAGTAGTATCAACAGATTAGAAGACTGTGCAGAGTTGTTTCAAAAATTGAGACTGTGACCAGGATCTTCTTAACTAAAATCTTGTCTTGAATTCCAGTTAGGATCAGAAAGGCAAACACACATCTTGAATATTCCATAAGTTATGCAGACCCCAGATAGCCACTGACAGTTGAAAGCTGCTCAATTAGGGTGTATTGTATGCCTGGAAAACATACTAAATATACATTTATGTTTAGAAAGGTCATCAAGACCTGTCTGTTGACCCAGGCCTTTGGGAAGGAAGACTGAGACTCCACGCTTCATCACACTTGCCATCTTTTACTGATTTTATTGTAATTTGTTTGTTGTTAGCCACCCAGTTGTTGAGTTGGGCAGCATACAAGTTGAATAATAATAATAATTATTAATGGCTGAATCCAGTTTAGAAGGCCGGGCAAGTCTAGTGGCCAGGGAGGGGATGAACCTGTAGGACAACAGTGGGTATCCTCATCAAACACTTGGGCAAGCTCAAGATTTAATTTCCTGGGTGGCTTTAAAGGAAAATTGCTTTAAAAGTTAGGCTGGATTGATTATGGCTTAAACTATACCGTTTCCTTTCTAAAAATAAATGGCAAGAATTAAGTTAGCAAGAGCGGTTTATTCTAATTTTCATTCAAAGTTCTCCTGATGATCTACATCAAGGTGGGCAAACGTTTGGTGGCAAAGGACTGCACTTAAAAATTGGGTAACAGATGGCAAGGGTAGACCAAACTACATCACAGAAGTGGGTGTATTTTGAGTTTGTCGTCACGTTCTTTGCTTTTTGACTTTAAAACTTTCCCACGTTTTCACGACTTTCATGGCAGGAAACTTACTAATTTTCACTAATCATGATTATTCAGAGACCCACAAAAAGACTTTGGAAGACTAAAATCCCCGTCTATTTCTCTCCTTGCAAGGCTACCACAAAGCCCTTGCATGACCAAGTAGAGGGTTGAACTTGGATTTCCCAAGTCCCCCCCAAATCTGTAAACCACTACCTTGAATTTCCCCATCTTAGGGCCCTCAAACCATGCTAGGCTGTAATTCCCATACTTGCGAACATGTCTAGACCTTGGTAGGTCTGGAGTACATAAAATGATAAAGAGGGGTTGCCACCAATCTTTCCACATTGAACAGAAACTGGGATTACACTCTAATAAGCCTATCTTTCTCCATTCAATTTGTTTAACCAATATTGAATGCTTATCCCTTTGCAGAGATATCCATTCAACAGTGGCCACTCATTTTTCCCCAGCTGGCCTTTGAAAGACACCCTACGAAGAAATTTCAACTGCTTTCGTTTCATCTTTAACCATCTCGGTGTGCTGAATTTCTGACATAGTTGTAAAAGGCACAGCAGCCCTTGAAATAAGACTGACCAAACAATTGCATCCCATTAGCCCTCCTGTCCATTGTAGTTATTTTCTAAATCTAGATGATCGAAGATCAACTGTGCATGAAAAGCATCAAGTATCAACGTGTCTTTAAATGCCAAAGTATGCACGCACGTGCTTTTTGATGCTTCAGAATCAAAAGGCATGGAGAAAAATGCTGGCTAGGCTTACATAATGCAATTGTGACTATTTGACAGTGTCTACCCTGCCACTGTGGTGAGTTGTGCTTTATATGTTCCATACAAATCCAACCAACTGCAGTTTATTTATATAAGCTATGGCTTAGTACAGTATTTCAATCAAGCCTGTTTCTGAGTTAGATCAGCCATTTTATCCACCCAACTATATTGTTCGTTCTGACTTGCAACCTTCTCTAACGCTTTACAGGTAGTCCTCCACTTATGATCACAATTGGGACCAGAATTTCCATCACGTGACCCAACCTGATTTTACGACCATTTTTATGGCAGTCGTTAAGCGAATCACTGCAATCATTAAGCGAATCCAGGTTCCCCAATGGGCATTTTTTGCCAGAAAACGGCAAAAAAATAAATAAATCACAAAATGCATGTGACACTGCAACCAGTCACAAATGCAAGCCAGTTGCCAAGCACCTGAAATGCAATGTGACCGCAGGGAGCGGCGCAACATTTTGCATGTTTGAAGTGCTTTACAGGCTGTAAAACACCCATTCCGAGGTCATTGTAACTTCTGACTGTCGCTAAACAAACAGTGGTTGAGGACTATCTGTAATCATGTCTTATTTTTGAAAAATGATGCTCTAGTTCAAACTGAGGCACACAAGAAATGGTGAAAACAAGCACACCCAGACTGTTTCCTACAGTTTGTCCTTTGAGCCTATTTCAATGAATAGTTGAAATACATTAGCTAAAATCTATAATCTTAAGGACAAACCAACTGTGGCTTAGCTTGATGTTTAAAGCTGGTTGCCAGTTTGTCTGGCAGGATTAACCCACGTTAGTGCATAAACAGGTGGTAGTTAAGAATGCTAGGGCATCGGGGGAGGACCAAAAACACTCAGAACACTTGAAACAAAATCCTTTTAATTCCATACTACTACAGAAGAACACAACCCTATCAGACGGCTGTTAGGAAATTTCAGAAATTTTTGCTGGAGGCTTTTTCCTATCTGCATCAAGGCCTTGGCTTTTTCAGCATGTCCATGGCAAATTCCAAGGAAATCTTTGAAGACCTATAAAATATACAGTATATATAGATTTAAATGTTTCTTGGAATTTTTTATCTCATAGCAGTAGAAAATAATATAGTAGCATGTAGTTAGCTAGCCTCTTTCTGTTTTGGGCTCAATGGTTTAGTAACAGGAAAACTGAAGTGTCTTGTCTCTGAGTTTGTAAGGAGGAATGGAGAAGGAAAAGGGTGCTGTGGGGTTTTCGATGAAAGGCTGCATGAACTTAAGTTCTGGTGCTCCTCACAGGTTCAGAGAGAGACTGACCATTACATTTAATGTATAAATCCACCTGGTGAGCCATAATGTGCACTTGGCCCTAGGAAAAAAAAGATGAAGTAAATTTTTAAGTCTATATATCCTGGCTTCCATCTCTAAAAAACAGAGTACCCACTCCAGGAAGCTTCAGCCTGCTGTTTTCTAAATAGTTAAAAAGTTTAATCTCCATCCTCTTGGGTCAGTAATTAGGGTTATGGAAGGGGAGCTTAGCCATAAGAGAAACCACCATTTTCTTCATGTTATTAATGAAGTTGGTACATTGCCTCAATTCAGATGGACTCAAGGGAATTTCTAAGTTCTGCATAGTAAGAATGCAGTGCTGCAAAATCAAGGTAGGAAACATAATGCAGGGTGACAGCACAATAAAATTAATCCTGCCATCTGCAAGCAATTGCCAAAAGCCTTCCAGAAGAGGGAAGCCTCTTACAATCCTTATAGCCGTGTTTGTTAAACTCAGCAACTTTAAAATGTATGGATGTGCTGGCTGGGGAATTCTGGGAATTGAAGTCCATACAACTTAAAGTTGCTGAGATTGAGCAACACTGCTTTATAGGACGCAGTAGGAGTGGGGATGTCCTTGCTGGGGGTGGGGGAGCAGGCTGTTCCACGGAAGGAGAGCACCCACAGAGCACAAACCCTATTAGCTGTCAAGAAGCATTCATCTGGAAAATATACCCATTCCTCTTGCTTCCATATCCAGTTTGGATGAAGATTAGAAGGGCTGGTCTTTCTATTCTATTGCCCTAATACAGAATAAGTTAAGCCCAATTGCAAAATTAAATCGCCCCAGGTAATTTTTTCATTGCCCCCCAAGCCCACCTCTTCACTATCTCTGTGTGTGTGGTCCAAGCATCCCTCCTGCACTCCAGAATGCTTGGCTAGCTAGCAAAAGCAGAGACCAAAGACTCCGATTTCTGTAAACAAACAATGCCACCAACACGTTGTGCCTCATCTCAGCCCCATATCCGCAGGATTCATCCAGCTGTCACCATTAGAAAAACGTGTCATCATAGACAAGGCAGAGGTGGCATGGAGCTTAACAGATGCTCGCATGCTGTGTGACCAGAGCCGTTTAAAAGGTGGCTACTGGCTACACTCCCCAATGCAGGTGGATGAACAGCAGGAAGAACTCACCATTACATTGTCGTCACCCTCTGAGCCGTCGACTCCACCAGTGGGTGCAGATGGTCCTCTTCAGAAGGAAAATGGAAGGCCACCACATTGCACTGTTACTCCTACAGAAAGAATGTGGGCACTGATAGGTCAACACAGAGTTTTCCAACTAATTCCCGAACAAAAATTCAAAAAAGTTTCCATAAAACGGAAGTAAATAAACTACAGTGCATACTAAGAACGGGATGTTACAAGAAGAGATATATAGGAAAGCAGTCTGAAATATTACTATATTCAGTACGCACTACTGTATAAAGATCTTTTGACCACTTAGAACGTAAGTATGGAAAATCTACAGGGCAAATATTAGCACATCTGCTCAAAGTTAAGTCTAATTATTTCCCACAGGGTATACAACCAAGCCAACAGCATTTTACATTAGTTTTCCCCAACCTGACACCCTTTTGAAGAGCAGGGACTGCTAAGTCCAAGAAGGCCCACCCAGTCTGGCCAAAGTCTAAGCACACATTTATGCTTAAAGTATGGAATGTATGATAACCTTGCTACTAGCTCTGTTTCAAGCCAGCCCAGTTCAGTGCTGGATTTACCTCAGCAAAGATGTTAGGGCCAGCTTCAGTTTTACTTTCCCTCCTTTTTGACCATGAGATCAGTGATTGGATCTGATGGGAAAGGGATAGGGAGGGTCCAGAACGCCACCGTTCTTCATCCCACCTCCTCTTTGCATCATAAAGAAACAGCACGTGTCTCTGTGGAAATTATAAACAGACAGAGTACCTTGCAGGGTGAGCTGCTAGCCTTGATGTTTATGAAAGAGTAATGACATCCTCTCCAAGCACCGAACACTTCCAGACAGTAACTGATGAATACAAAAATACCCAATATCTGAATTAAAACCATTCAAGGTTACGTAAGCTAAAGCAGAAGTGCTTGCATTTGGTTAGGATTTTAAAAAATCTTAGTTTAAACAAGCATTACAGCAAACATTTCCAGATAGTAACTATTACATGAAAATGCCATTTGGAAAAAAAAAAATCTGAATGAAAGCCATTCAATGTTATGTATGAATACTGAGTGAGATTGCTTGCATGATCTTAAAAAACTCGGCTTAAACAAGCCCTTACAGCTGCAGATGCAAAACAAAACAGAACAGATCGAAGCATGTTGAAGAGGGTATGGCCACCACGGGAACCATCTCCAGTTTACACCTTGCCAGAGAGAGAACAAAAGCACCCCTCAAAACTCATAGCAGTGTTTCTCAACCTGAGCAACTTTAAGATGTGTGGACTTCAACTCCCAGCATGGCTGGCTGGGGAATTCTGGGAGTTGAAGTCCACACATCTTAAAGTTGCTCAGGTTGAGAAACACTGCACTACAGGAGCATGCAAAAGCATAAAAAGGCACTCGACCCTACAGACAAGTTAAAGCTTCAGAGTGTAGGAACGTCGAGTGACATCCTCAGCTACCAATGGCTGGGAAGTCAAAGTCCTTCCCACCTCATTCTTGCATGTTGTTGGAGATCTCGTGGCCACTGGCTAAGCCACAGCTCTTGGTTTAACATGCCAACCCATTTACTCAGCACAACAAACTCAAGAACCCTCAAACTTCTGTATGATGACTCTCTAAAACTAGGTGTGAATTTATGAAAAACACACCTCCCCTTTTGAAAACTGCAAAGCAAATGATTTCTTTGGGGTGAAGGTTGCGCTAGAGAACCAGCCTGGCGTAGTAGCTAAGGTGCTGGGCTAGAGATCAGGAGACTGACTTCTAGTCCTCCCTTAGGCATGAGAGCCAACTGGGCCAGTTGCTCTTTCTCAGCCCAACCCACCTCACAGGGTTGATGTTGTGGGGAAAAATAAAAGGCAGGGACATTATGTACCTGCCCAGAGTTGCACTAAATAAAGGCGGGATATGAATCTAGCAAATAAAGCCCAGAATGAGTTTTTAATTAAACTTCTACTCTGCCTATCAGTTAAAAAAAATTACCATCCCACCTCCACAATTTGAGATCCCCTGAATTAACAAAGAGTCTAGACCTACACCAGCTATAAGCTTCTGTTGAGACCGACCTGCAAGTCTTCTCTTAGGTCAACTCAGAACAGGCTTTTATGAACCGCCATGTCCAACTCCCAGGCACCAATCCATCTCATCATCTTTCCTCCTGGAAGCTGATGAGAAGAGAATTAGACAGAAAGCCAAGCTACTGCAGAACTCCAAAAATAAGGTATAAGTTTCCTTCACAGCTTTTATTCATTTTACATTCCAGGGGATTGTGAATCATCAAGTATTTCCCTCAAGGAGTGAAAATAGACTTTTATTAATAATGGATTGCCTAAGATTCAGATGTTTCCAAGATTAAAAAAAATCTGAAAATTTTGCCTATTGAAGGAGAAAAGAAGATGTAATTCATTACTGCACTGGTTTTAAAAAAAGATGATTTGGGAAGATTATCTCCAAAACTATTACCATATTTTAAAAAAAAAATTGGATGGAATAAGATGCTTCAAATTATTTTACCTGCAGTTTCTTTCCTTGAATGTGATATACGCATCTATAAAATTTATATAATAAAAGTATGGTACATTTTAATTAAAATAATTACATCCTTTCAAGATTGGCTAGGCCAGTGTTTCTGAACCTTGGCAACTTTAAGTGTGGACTTCAACTCCCAGAATTCCCCAGCCAGCAAAGGGAATTCTGGGAGTTAAAGTCCACACATCTTAAAGTTGCCAAGTTTGAGAAACACTGGGCTAGGCGGTCATTTACTCACTGAAATGTCTTTTTTCTAAACTCTAAGAAAATCTAAGCTAAAATCTTTAAATATCAGAAAACAAGATTTTTCTTGATTTCTTTCACACTTCCCAACCTCAAGGATTTCTCCTCCACACAAATCCCATCACACAGATTAAGACAAAAGGATTTTGAGAACAATGCTATTTACACGGCTTAATCTGTTTCAGCACTTAACCCATCTTATCACCCTGGCAATTGACAGTCCAGTCGTGTCCGACTCTAGGGGGCGGTGCTCATCTCCGTTTCAAAGCCGAAAAGCCGGTGTTTGTCCGTAGACACTTCCGTGGTCATGTGGCTAGCATGACAGTCACAGAACGCCGTTACCTGCCCGCCGAAGCGGTACCTATTAATCTACTCACATTTGCATGTTTTCAAACTGCTAGGTTGGCAGGAGCTGGGACTGGCAACGGGAGCTCACCCCATCATGCGGATTCGAACCGCCGACCTTCCGATCGGCAAGCTCAGCAGCTCAGCGGTTTAACCTGCAGCGCCACCGCATCCCTTATTGCACCCTGGCAATAGTCATAGCTAAATCCTGAATTCATCACTCTATGGAGCTTCACATACGAACTACAAAATGCCATCATTCACAAAAGAACATGGAAAGTATGTATTTCCCCAAAAATGTTGCTGAAGAGTTATGGGAGAACAAACCAAACAGCGACCGTCAAAGAAAAACGTTATTTTAGGCACCTTTTTGACTACACCAGCCACAGGTAAGACAGATGCAGCTTCGATAGGGCCAGGGAGAAATTATTGAAAAAAAAATTGTGCCCAATTGTTATGCTACTTCAGCATCGAACTGTGCAACTGTGGGAGCTCTAAAGAGCTTTTTACACAAGGCAGAGTTCACTACAAAGTTAACTACAACTATTCTACACAGTGGCTAATATAACTGGATCAATACTATGATCAATTCAATATTTTGTAACTGGTCAGAGTCCACTGGAGTGGGTAGCTAGCTTAATTCTAAATAATAATAATCAAATATCCTCCAGTTTAAAAAAGAGTGCAAGGTTCTATTTAAAACTAGTTATTCTAAAGATGCACTGCTGGTTAGGTGCTTGACTGCTCTTTGTCAATTTACTTCGTGCATAAATTAAAACAGTGCTGGCTGGGGAATTCTGGGAGTTTAAGTCCACACATCTTAAACTTGCCAAGTTTGCAGAACAGTGTTAAAATCTGAGTGATATGTATTCCTAAGAAAGGCAGAATAGAAATCCTGAGATTTTTAGATCCTTCATCTACTACTACTACAATTAGAAATTATACTTCTAATTTACCCAATTGAAGCTTTGGTATCCTAAATGGAGGGTGGCTGAATCTATGTCACTTATTGGGATGGGCGGCTATAGAAATTGAATGAGAATAAAAATTAAAATATGTTTGGAGCAGAAGTAGCATGCTGTTTCATTTTTTTTACGCACCCACCTCCCACCAAATGCATTAGTTACTGTCTGGGAATTCCAGGAAATGGAATCACAACACAACTAGAGGACACCAGTTTGGGAGACCCCCCCAAATCTCAAAAAAAAAAAAAAAAACAGGCCCCAAAGCATGGCCATACCCAATTAGCAACTGGATGAGAGACAATCAAGGAACATAAGAGGTGTAGACTAGACTGGAAATAGGGAAAAAAAAAATCCTGGAAGATCACATTGGCAAACCACTTCATCTTGGTTGTGAAAATACACCTTTCTGTCCCTGAAGATGCCAGGAGTTGATCCTGACTCAGGGGAAACTTTGCCTCTTTTTTTTGCACCAGGCTTTGCCAAATCTCTCCTGCAGTTGCCTGCCACATGGCAGGGCTCCGGAGTTGTTCAGTCAGGGGGCATATAAGTTTAATAAATTATTATAATACCTGTCTTGCCCTTGTCATCATCTGCAGACCCATCACACGTACAAGCCATTTTCTGCCCTCCGCTCCAGCGTTTGGCACCAATACCTGTTAACAGTACAAAACAAGTTAATTCAAATAAAGAGCAGGAATACCACTACCCAGGCCTCAAGTATTTGCCAAGGTCTGTAAGACAGACAGTAAAAATAAGTTTACTTTTACTGGACAAAAAATAAAAATAAAATCTTAATTAGGACTAATGAGACAGACACAAAAGAGTGCAAGATTCTGAGCTTCCCAGTACCTCTCATCATTTACATCAGTGTTTTTCCAAGTTGGCAACTTTAAGATGTGTGGATTTAAACTCCCAGAATTCCCCAGCCAGCAAAATGCTAGCTGGGGAATTCTGGGAGTTGTAATCCACACATCTTAAAGTTACCAACTTGGAAAAACACTGATTTAGATTGAGCTTGAAAAATATACTAGTCAATTCTGGATGCTGAAAAACACTGGACACACTGGTTGGGGAAAATGGGAATTGTAGTCCAACACATCCACATTAAGGCAGGCTGGATTTGATCTGAAGGCCCGGTTGAGATGCTCAGCCCCTAGAAGGTCAACCCTGGATTACTGGCTTCCAATTTCAGCAATCAGGCCTCAGCCGTTGGGGAAACCAATGTCCAAAGCTAAATCAAGCCACCCGCTATCAATTCCTGGAGGGGAGTCTGCAAAATTTCTCTTAATTGCACTACTTAAAATTATATCCATAACAACAAAAGGTTGGAAAAGGAAGTCGGATGGAGGACTCTGTAGGATGATAGAGAAGTCCCCTTCTGAAGACCTTTTCTATTAAAAGACGGGATTCTGCCAATCTAAATGGAGATTATCGGATGAAAGGGGGGTGCATGGGCAACATGCGCGGAGACTGCGCCTCATTTAGGGCTGCCACTGCCAAGGTAGCATTGAGAGGGAAGGGAAGCCTTTTAACGCCCTGCCAGCACCCTCCGATCTCCCGCTCCCCCACAATTAGGGGATTTCGCACGTGGGAGAAACGGCCCGAAAGCGCCCGGGAACAGAGCCAAGCTCCAGTGCCCGCTCGGTTGCCTTTCACCTCTCCCCGGGGACGGAGGACTCTCCTGTCGTGCAACCCAGCGCCTGAGCAGGGATCGCCCCGAGCAAAAGAAGCGGATGGCGGCGGATGGCGGCGCCTCGCCCAGCCACAGAAAACCAGACCTCACCTGCCAGCCTCCAACCACGGAAAGAACGCGCGCTGTCGAACGCACCCTTTTATAGCGCCTGTTAAAGTCGGCTTCGATTGGCTCCTTTCAAAAACGGTCCTGAAAGGGCTCTTGGGAAATGTAGTTTCACTCCAAATCCACGCTAGGCCAACAGGGCGCACACTTTCCAGTTATTTCGTAAAGATTTTATTGTACCAAACGAGCGAACAGGGGAAAAATGGATAGGGTTATTTTAAACAATGGTTTATTAACATTAAAATTAAGGAGGAAACCATCCAGTTTGTTCCAACTGGAACGTGCAAACAAAAGTGCTCTAAAATATTTGACCAAATTGCTTGAAAATCATCTTTTTGGCCATTTCTTTGCATACAGAAAAATCAAACTTTTAGCAACACGTTTCAATAAACCCTTGCTGAAAATCAGGTGCAGGTATCCCTGCACTCCCAATTCAATGCATGCTTGGTATCTTATAAATGCTGGGGACCTATTCAAAAGAATGTATGCATCCTTAACACATACACATTTGTGGGTGTTTTGGTTATTTCTAATTAGAAGAAGTATTAAACTTAGTATGTTGCCTAAAGCTGCCATTTTGTGTTGATGAAAACCAGGATTTGTAACCAAAGCACATCCAGAGGAAGTCTGGATATGCACACTTAAAAAAAACACCAATTTTTTCACATTCCATCTACCCATCCCAGTCTTTTATCTAGAGATGCTGGAATCAAAGCCCAAATGGTCAGCAAGTGGATCAAGTGTTTGAGAGCTACAACCTGTCCACAATCCTGTGAAAGGTTAGGTACTCTGATTTTCAGATACAGCATTACCTGATGCAAAAAAAATATATGATTCAATATATATTTACTTAGATGTTCCATTATCACAGGTACACAATTATTACAGGTTACTCTTACCCAGTAGATTTAGTGACTTGCAAAGTTTCTCTTAATTTCTGAATTGGAAATAAGCCCTGCTAGAAATGTAAGCGTTTTCCTTTCCATGCAGAAATTAACCAGGTGGACATCCACTCCAGACGTAATGTTCATTTGCTTTTAGCAATATTTCTTTAATTTTTTCTACAATAAATGCACTGTAGTCATGGGAATCATCCTATTAACAATACAACTGCTACAGCAACAAGCACGAGACATCTCCTTGGTTTCAGGTGAGATGCCAAAAATGCCAATTTGTAAAACTGGCCCAGCATTGCTCAAAGCTTCTAAATCCCCACCTTCCGCTGCATTGTACAACAATGATAATATAAAAAGACTGTATTTGTGTATTGAAAACTGGGGGAGGCAACTTTTCTTCTTCTGTCTTTGAATGCAAGTTGTAATTGGATATTAGGAACGCCTATCAGTAATTACTGCATTTAGCTCATCATCTTCATATTGAGACCGACTCTCGACCGCACAGCTCACGAGCAAAACATCTGACCTCATCTGTGGACTTTTCCTGCTTCTCTCTTTTTTCTACCACCTTGCTAATCGGAAGAGTTTTGAAGTCCTGGGACACATTTTTGCATTCTTCCAGTGGCTTCTAATAAAGGTATTATCCAGCTCTGGAGTACACAATTCAATTTTCTCTCATTGCCTTTCACATTAAAACAGATTATCCGGTTGTTTTAACAGAAATAGCTTGTACATGCTTCAGAATGTACAGTTTCTATCAACTTCAGAAACAGCTGGGGGTTTGTCCAATTTACTCCACCTGCTCCCTCAAAGGTTTGTTTTTTTTATATTGCAGTTTTGCTTCAAACCCATTTCTAAGGAGTTCCTTTTCGGCACAAGTGCAAAGTGCTCATGGAACTGTCCCATGAAGCAGCCTCTTAACTCCTAATCCCCTTTACCCTACGGAGAACACCAGATACCCCACCTACTATGTAAAAGATACTTTTTATTGTACTTGGAAATAATGTTTCCCATCTCTTTTTTTATTTAGTTCATAAATTAGAACTTCTTGGCTAGGATAAAGAAATCTTGCCTTAGGACCAAAAGGGTGGGGGTGGGAAGGGAGAAGAAATAAAACTAAGTGTCCAAGTTCTAATTTCGTCTCAAATAAAAGTGACCGCATTCCTCTGCTGCTGCTCCGTGAGTTCAGGAAGTGCCCCAGGCTGTCCTCTGCATTCTTGACTTAAGAATCCGGAGGAAAGAGACGGAGGGACCAGCAGTCCGTTTGCAGCTGCAACTTCCACATGCTCGGCAGGAATCCAAGGCGCGCTGGCACGTGGCTCGGAGGGAGCCCATCAGCAACAAGGCAATTACACAGCTTGGATCTCCGAAGACACACTGTCCAAAGGCTGCCAATGACATTCTATCAAGGCATCATAGAGTTCTTCGCTCTGTTCCATAAACTGCTTGTTTGCTTCACTCACATCCATCTGGGGCATTGGATCTGAAAGAGGAAGGAAGCCTGCTTGAGTGAATTTTGGGAGACATTTACGTGCATATTGGGCTAGAGAAGTCTTCTTGTTGCAGCCATCATATCTTATTTAACAAGCTCCAATGCAAAAAGGAGAATTTTACCGGCACATGCAGTCTCTTTGAACAAGCTACACTTAATCCAGAACTCCTACAATTGTTCGATGTTTTGCCCAAACTGGACAAAACAAGAAAGGGTGGTTAGAAAGACTTCAATGAACTTAGTTCAAAGAGGCTGTCTGGGTAAACACAATGCTTGTCCATACAGCAGCTTGTGAAATAAAGATATGATTGTCAAAATTGGGCCATTCTCCATGTGTTTGTCTCAAGCCCAGTAACTTATGTAATGATGGAGAACATTTTAATCTGTCTTAGAAAGGACAAAAATCGATTAACACTGTGTTTCTCAAACGTCTGGAGTATAGTCTTAGGAAAGGGTTGAATAAACACAGCATATCAAAAACATACTTTTCACCAAATGAAATCTGACAGACAGACAGAAACTTTATTTTGGTCACTGACCAATAAAATACATTCTATAAAACAAGCAAAATTATCCCCTAATATCAATAACCGTTGGCAAACGTTTGTGGGTGAAGCCTACACGTCAAGTAGCAGAATTTAAATCTGAAGAAACTGGGGTTTTCTTCCCAATAGCAGCTCTACAGTATTGCAAATGCAAATACTTGTTTGGATTAGCAACTATATCCAATTATAATACATCTATAGTCCTATCCTTCAGCAAAGGATCGTACCTTGTCGTGGTGCTGGAGCTTGAGCACCTTAATGATGCCATGAGCTAAATCGTGAAGGGCCACCCAAGACGGGAAGGTCATGACAGAGAGGTCAGGCTAAATGCGATCCCTGGGGAAGGTAATGGCAACCCAGCCCAGTATTCTTGCCATGAAAACTAAATGGATCGGTACAACCAGAGATATGTCGGTATACCATCGGAAGATGAGACCCCCAGGTCGGAAGATGGTCAAAATGCTACTGGGGAGGAACAGAGGATGAGTTCAACTAGCCCCAGACGTGATGACGCAGCTAGCTCAAAGCCGAAAGGACGGCTAGCGGCCGACGGTGCTGGTGGTGAATGGCGAATCCGATGTTCTAAGGATCAACACACCATTGGAACCTGGAATGTAAGATCTATGAGCCAGGGCAAATTGGATGTGGTTATTGGTGAGATGTCAAGATTAAAGATAGACATTTTGGGCGTCAGTGAACTGAAATGGACTGGAATGGGCCACTTCACATCAAATGACCACCAGATCTACTACTATGGACAAGAGGACCACAGAAGAAATGGAGTAGCCTTCATAATTAATAGTAAAGTGGCTAAAGCAGTGCTCGGATACAATCCAAAAAACGATAGAATGATCTCAATTCGAATTCAGGGCAAGCCATCTAACATCACAGTGATCCAAATATATGCCCCAACCACAGATGCTGAAGAAGCTGAAGTAGAGCAGTTCTATGAGGATCTGCAGCACCTACTGGACAACATGCCTAAAAGAGATGTTATTTTCATCACGAGAGACTGGAATGCTAAGGTGGGCAGTCAGATGACCCCTGGAATTACAGGTAAGCATGGCCTGGGAGAACAAAACGAAGCAGGACATAGGCTGATAGAATTTTGTCAAGACAACTCACTCTGCATAACAAACACTCTCTTCCAACAACCTAAGAGACGCCTTTATACATGGACTTCACCAGATGGACAACACCGAAATCAGATTGACTACATCCTTTGCAGCCAAAGGTGGCGGACATCTATACAGTCGGTAAAAACAAGACCTGGAGCTGACTGTAGTTCAGATCACGAACTTCTTCTTGCACAATTTAGGATCAGACTAAAGAGATCAGGGAAGACCCACAGATCAGCTAGATATGAGCTCACTAATATTCCTAAGGAATATGCAGTGGAGGTGAAGAATAGATTTAAGGGACTGGACTTAGTAGATAGGGTCCCGGAAGAACTATGGACAGAAGTTCGCAACATTGTTCAGGAGGCGGCAACAAAATACATCCCAAAGAAAGAGAAAACCAAGAAGGCAAAATGGCTGTCTGCTGAGACACTAGAAGTAGCCCAAGAAAGAAGGAAAGCAAAAGGCAACAGTGATAGGGGGAGATATGCCCAATTAAATGCAAAATTCCAGAGGTTAGCCAGAAGAGATAAGGAATTATTTTTAAACAAGCAATGTGCGGAAGTGGAAGAAGACAATAGAATAGGAAGGACAAGAGACCTCTTCCAGAAAATTAGAAACATCGGAGGTAAATTCCAGGCAAAAATGGGTATGATCAAAAACAAAGATGGCAAGGACCTAACAGAAGAAGAAGAGATCAAGAAAATGTGGCAAGAATATACAGAAGACCTGTATAAGAAGGATAACAATATCGGGGATAGCTTTGACAGTGTAATCAGTGAGCTAGAGCCAGACATCCTGAAGAGTGAGGTTGAACGGGCCTTAAGAAGCATTGTTAATAACAAGGCAGCAGGAGATGACGGCATCCCAGCTGAACTGTTCAAAATCTTGCAAGATGATGCTGTCAAGGTAATGCATGCTATATGCCAGCAAATTTGGAAAACACAAGAATGGCCAACAGATTGGAAAAAATCAACTTATATCCCCATACCAAAAAAGGGAAACACTAAAGAATGTTCAAACTATCGAACAGTAGCACTCATTTCACATGCCAGTTAAGATAATGCTCAAGATCCTGCAAGGTAGACTTCAGCAATTCATGGAGGGAGAATTGCCAGATATACAAGGTGGGTTTAGAAAAGGCAGAGGAACTAGGGACCAAATTGCCAATATCCGATGGATAAGGGAAAAAGCCAGGGAGTTTCAGAAAAACATCTATTTCTGTTTTATTGACTATTCTAAAGCCTTTGACTGTGTGGACCATAACAAATTGTGGCAAGTTCTTAGCGGTATGGGGATACCAAGTCATCTTGTATGCCTCCTGAAGGATCTGTATAACAACCAAGTAGCAACAGTAAGAACAGACCACGGAACAACGGACTGGTTTAAGATTGGGAAAGGAGTACGGCAGGGCTGTATACTCTCACCCTACCTATTCAACTTGTACGCAGAACACATCATGCAACATGCTGGGCTTGAGGAATCCAAGGCTGGAGTTAAAATGACTGGAAGAAACATTAACAATCTCAGATATGCAGATAATACCACTTTGATGGCTGAAAGGTAAGAGGAACTGAGGAGCCTTATGATCAAGGTGAAAGAAGAAAGTGCAAAAGCTGGCTTGCAGCTAAATCTCAGAAAAACCAAGATTATGGCAACCAGCTTGATTGATAACTGGCAAATAGAGGGAGAAAATGTAGAAGCAGTGAAAGACTTTGTATTTCTAGGTGCAAAGATTACTGCAGATGCTGACTGCAGTCAGGAAATCAGAAGATGCTTAATCCTTGGGAGAAGAGCAACGACCAATCTCGATAAAATAGTTAAGAGCAGAGACATCACACTGACAACAAAGGTCCGCATAGTTAAAGCAATGGTGTTCCCCGTAGTAACATATGGCTGCGAGAGCTGGACCATAAGGAAGGCTGAGCGAAGGAAGATCGATGCTTTGGAACTGTGGTGTTGGAGGAAAATTCTGAGAGTGCGTTGGACTGCAAGAAGATCCAACCAGTCCATCCTCCAGGAAATAAAGCCAGACTGCTCACTTGAGGGAATGACATTAAAGGCAAAACTGAAATACTTTGGCCACATAATGAGAAGACAGGACACCCTGGAGAAGGTGCTGATGCTGGGGAGAGTGGAAGGCAAAAGGAAGAGGGGCCGACCAAGGGCAAGGTGGATGGATGATATTCTAGAGGTGACGGACTCGTCCCTGGGGGAGCTGGGGGTGTTGACGACCGACAGGAAGCTCTGGCGTGGGCTGGTCCATGAAGTCACGAAGAGTCGGAAGCGAATAAACAACAACATAGTCCTATCTCCCTAATGTCAATATGTCAATCCTTCCAAAGCTTTCTGTTGTCCCAGAAGTGATTTGGTTTTGTTTGCCAAATTAGGAAAAGAAAGCTAATTTCTACTTTTAACAAGGAATTACAATAAGCAACCTTACCTTCTAACGCATCTTCACCCACTTCTTCATATGTCTGCAATGGTGAGAATTACAAATTATAAAGGAATCAAAAGACAACTATAATATAATCAGTATATTTCTCAGGAAAACTAGTTTGGGCTCCTCTGCTAGCAAGTGAGCCTTCAACCCAAGGAAATGTTAGGAAATAGCCTAACTTAATTCCCAGAATTCCTCAGCCAGGATGCTGGCTGGAGAATTCTGGGAATTGAAGTCCACACATCTTAAAGTTTCCAGGTTTGAAAAACACTGGTTTAAGCCAACTAGTTTGGTACAATTTGAACATAAGAAGAAAGTATTGTCTGCTTAAACAAAAAGGCAACTACATCTGGTTTCCTTCTCTAGCAGCAGCTACGGAGAGATACGGCACACCAAACTCAAGGAGGCTTGTTTATAAAAGAGGTCTTCTGCCAAACTTGTTGGTTTAAACCAAAGGTGCATAACCTATAATTGCCCACGTGTCCTTTTCCCACACTCACCCAAAAAACTTGGATAGGTTCCCAGAGCACCTTCAAAAGTTTGGTGTCTGTAAATTGTGATATTTTTTTTTAAGATGATAGTAGGGACTCAAATGGGCCCTTCCAGCCCTAGGATTCTGATCTACTTTCCCTCAACCCCCTAAGTACTTTCCAGATGTACAGTATGGCTTTCAAATCCCAGAATTCTCAACCTCCATATCTGGAGAAGGCTGTTTCATTCCAAGGTCTGATGTTTATTCAGAAGCATTTAACATAAGCTTTACAGGACCCGCATAGCCTAAGGACAGCTATTTTGAGCCTCGTCTTGATATAAAGAATAATAACGCCTAGAAATCGTCTCTACTCTCACCTGCATGGTACTCTGCGTGTAGCCGTATTGTGGGTAGCTGTAGCTGTAACTGCCTGTGTTTTGATCATATCCCCAGTGAGCATAGTAGTTCTGATACTGTTGGTAGTACTGGTTATAGTTATAGTTGTACATCTGATTGTATTCAACCATCTTCAGCCTATTACTTTGAAAAGAAATGGGGGGAGGGGGGAGTAAATGGCAAGAATTCTAGAACATTTCTCAACAAAATTTAACTTTTGACAAAAATCTTTCAATTACACTCATTTCATTCCAAGGCCATCAAATAAATCATAATGGTTTTCTGCTGAGTAGTCTGTGTTCGCTGTGTCCCACTAGCTTAGGAGTAGGGAAGCTGTGGCACTCTTGATCAGCTGAAGTATAGTTCTCAACATCTTCAACATGGCTGGCTATTGGCATTGCCAACATGGCAACAGGCTGGCTGGCATTGCTTGAGAGTTTGGAAACATCTGGAGGCCCACAGGTTGCCTGAACTTGCACTAAGGCTGTCAGTCAAGCTTCTATAGCTGCCCTCCAAGGAAACCACCCTCAAGTTAATTTATTGATCTACACGGTGCTTGCACAAGGGACCTTCCACTTTTTTTCAAATCTTTTTAGATCACCTGTTAGGAAGCCATGATGGCTTCCAAAGTAAGGGCAGGACCACAATATATAACCCAAACAAGCGGAACTGCTGAATCAAACACACCTTCCCGACTGTACTTACGCTTTTGGTATGGCAACGCTCAAGCGTATCGGCTTAGAACCAAGGCCAACAGCCCCCTGGCACTCCACCAGTGCTCTTTTTTGCTCCAATTCATCTGAGAATTTCACAAAACCATAGCCTCTGTAAAAACACAGAATAAGCAACAGGAAGGTAAGAGAGAAGGTAAGCTTACACCATCTAAGAAGCTGTAATAGAACTTTCTGAAGTGTTTTTGGCTCATTGCCACCCTCATTTTACCGAACCACTCCTCAAAAATAATGGGAAACTTTGTGATGTTTAATTTAATAGGCTTAATTAATTAAGAGTATGGAGGGGAATATACACTCCCTATAAGCCTGGGGCAGAGCCCTCAGAGACCTTCAAAATTTGTTATCAACTTACAGTATTTGATATATTGAAGAGGGAAAATTACTAAATACATCTTTGGGCAACTGTATTAATTATATTAAAATTTAATGATATTTAAAATGTAGTTTTGACTTGGCTCTTCCTAGTACATTTTTGGAATGTGGTTTTCCCTTGTTTATCCTTGACCTACAAGAACAGTGGATTTTCATCACTGGAAATTTTCTGGATCACTGTCTTCTGGAAGGTTTAGATTTCTTTTGTTAAGGTTTACAAGATTCCCTCTATGAGGAATAGACATGCAAGAATTCTGCTGGTCTAAACCAAAGGGGCGGGGGGAGCCAGGATCTGTGCTGCATTTGGCATTTGCTTCCTTCAGGTAAAAGAGGATCTTTGCTCTGTGAAAATGCTTCTACATCTACGTAAGGTAGAACTACCCTAGACTAAGTAGAGATACACCAAAGAATATACATGGGATTTAAGCAACAAATGCTCTGAGTAACATATTTTGTGTGCTGGAATGGATGCTGGTGGGTTATTTTAACTCTGTTGGGCCACTGCAGTGAATAAGCCATCATCATACAATGAGGTAGTCCTCACTTAACAACCATTCATTTAATGACGGTCCAAAGTTATGATGGCCTCGGAAAAAGTGCTTTAACGACCTGTATTCACACTTACGACCATCGGAAACAATTGTACCACCCGTACAGTCATGTGATTGCAATTCGGGCACTTGGCAGCTGGCCTGCATTTACAAACAGTTGCAGCATCCTGCAGTCACATGATCACAATTTGTGACCTTTTTTGCCAGCTTCCAGCAAAAAATGTCCATTGGGGAAGCTGGATTCACTTAACAACCAGTGATTCACTAAATGACCTGTGATTCACTTAATGAGTGTCATAAAATGGTCATAAAATCAGGTCTGGTCACATGGTGACTCACTTAATGACCACACCGCTTAACAACCAATTTTCCGGTCCCTATTGTGGTTCTTAAGTGAGGACTACCTGTGCAGTTCAGAGAGACATCTACCATAATAAAGAACAGAAAGTTAAAAGATCACAGTTTATACTGGGCAGATAAACTAGAGAGACACAAATGCCTTTACACATCTATCTTGCTTCCCTGCCCTGGATTAGTGTCGGAATATTAGCTACAAAGTAGTATAGAATTCCAGTGCTGCTGTAAATTTATTACAGCTGGATCTTTTCAGATTTCAGTTCTCTTAAGCAACATATAGAAAGCAGGAGCATCTCCACACAAGGAGAGCCTCGTTTCATCTATTGCAATACAGTAGCCCATAATGCAAGGTACACCTTGGAAAAGCTTACTTAGAAACGCCTGTCTGATCCACAACCACTTTTCCGCCCCGACATGATGGGTATACTTTTACAAAAAATTCATATATCATCCCGTCATCTACATCAGGGGAAAGGTCTCCAACAAACAGGGAATATTCTGGGCTGCGGGAAGAAAATAGAGAAAGGATAGTAATTGTCCAAAGGTAGGCATCAACAAAACTCAATTAACATCCATGAATTAGTTTTAGCAGATCAGCCAGGAATGTTCAACCTTTTGGGGCTGATGGGCATGTATGGAACTGAAAACCAGCAGTGACGCTTTTGCAGAATGACTGCAGAGCTTGGACACATCCCAGGTCCAGAATGGCAGCTGAGAGGCATATAACCAGTTCAAAGATAAAATCTACCATGCGTTGAGCTTAACTCCTGATGACTACCCTAGACATCTCTGTAATTTTCTTGGCTTGCCCCTGCCTTCTTCCGGGATGTTTGCCCACTTTCTTATGGTCCTGAGATTTCCTTGTGGCCTCCCATCTATGCCCTTTGACTCCCCTTAGCTTATTTGAGGGCAGCCGAGTCGGCTAGGCACTGCCACATGTTGTGACTGCGCAACTGGCCACAAAGCAACCATTCATCAGCACACTACCCATCCTTCCCTGTGCAGAATCCTCCCTAGTCCTTGGTAACCCTGTGCATTTTTTGTGTGGGTGGAAACCTTCCCAAGCCAAGCACTGGAGTTTTGCCACCCATCGTCTTTATTTTCTGAGAAAGCTTTAATACTTAATAATACCTAATACTATCATCAGCATCATCAGCATCTAGATTTATTATAGCCACCCCGCTGCAAAGGACTGTGAGTGGCTCAGAGGCATTCTTGGAAAAGATGATGCTGGAGGCCGGTGTTCTGCTTTGCTGCAAGCCAGATCCTGCCCCTCCCTCCCCCCATTTTTTTTTTTTTAAGGATTTTGAAGCATTTAAGAACTCAGGTAGGCCAAGGAATCTGGTAAGGCCCTTGATACTGACTCCAGTTAAGCAGCAGATAAAGGCATCTAGTGCCCTCTATAGTACAAACAGGTGAGTACAGGGAAAGGAAGGCTATAAATGAATTAAAACCTATTTTAACTCTTGTGCCACAATGTTAAACTTTCTCTTTAAAAATGCCATGGGATGCTTTGTTTCCTTCTTTCTTTTTAAGAAAACCAATGACGGTTGTAATCTGTAATTGTGTTCAGCATAAGCAATACTTTAAGCCAGTGTTTCTCAACCTTGGCATTTTTCTGAGAAATTCTGGGAGTTGAAGTCCACACATCTTAAAGTTGCCGAGGTTGAGAAACACTGCTTTAAGCAATTGCTTAATTTCACTTTTACATTCTCCTGCCTCCTGACACCTCCAGGAGCACAAACCTATTCAGAAATATACGTTAAGGAAAAAAAGCTACATTTATTTGGAGGTTTGGGTGAAAAATATACTGAGAAGTTTTGCATATGATTTTTTTAGGCAAGAGCACCTCCCCAAACAAATGAATAGCCTTTAGAGTTTTTCATAAACTAAGTGTAAGCTGGAACTGTACCATGAGGTATCTAGGGGCTTTGTACCATCTGCTGTCCTGTGATAAGCAGAACTCCAGGAGCCTCTGGTTGTCTGCCACAAGTTCCTAACTTCTTAAATTTTATTATAGAAAACTTCACTATTTACTTTAACTTAGTAACACTTGAACGAGAGCCAGTTTGGTACAGTGGTTAAGGCACCAGGCTACGAACTGGGAGACTGTGAGGTCTAGTCTCGCCTTAGGGACAAAGCCAGCTGGGTGACCTTGGGCCAGTCACTCTCTCTCAGCCCCAGGAAGGAGGCAATGGCAAACCACTTCCGAAAATCCTGCCCAGAAAACTGCAGGGACTTGTCCAGGCAGCCTCCAAGAATCGGATACGATTGGATTTTAAAAAATGCACATAAGGTCCCATGGCTTACAAACAATTCAGTGACAATTTGCAGGAAAACCCCCCCCACAAACTTCAAATTCAAATGAGTAATAAAAAAACAAAGTACAAATACTCTGAGAATTGGACACGATTGAACGGATTAAAAAAAAAAGTAACTCCTGAACACTAAATGATAGTAATTCTAATAACAAGATGTGGTAACTATCTTCACACTCCTAAGCATCTCACTGAGCGAGTCAATAATAATACCATAAGAAACTATGAACAGGATTCTAAATGCTTCTACCATTAATAGAAACAGCCTCAAACTTTATCGCTGTTTTCCCCCATCGAATATAATCTAGGTTATCAATGTTCCATGGATTTTATTTGACAGAAAAATTCCATCAGTCTGACCAAACTTTCTTTAGGTACAAAGTTAACCTTCCATTTGATTATTACATAGTTTAATGTATTGATGATTTGGTAGAAAAAAAGTAATGCATAATAGGAAAGGGTGGCTAGATTCAAAGTGCTGCCTTAAATAGTAAGCTGGGTTATGCCAATGTGATTTTATCTGTTTACTTCCTATTTTATGCATTGCCTTACTGAAAGGCTTCAGCTGGTATACAGTTTAAACAGGTATGATAGAAAGTTAGATAGCGGAAGTAAAGATAAAACAGCAAGCTTCAGAGCTGAACTTAAAGCAGTTAAGACAAGTGGGCAAACTGCTATATGTTCAAGCCAAATCAATGGAAAGATATTATCAGTTATTGGCTTCTCCCCCAAATATAAAAAAAGCAATTTTGAAAATCCATTCAGTTTCCAAGATGGATGAAATAGCTTTGACGTGGCATTGCTTTTCAATGGACTAAAATATGCATGAACTAATGGCCTAGTGGGGCCACAGTGGCTCAGTGGTTAAGATGCTGAGTCAGAGGGCCATTAAGGTCAGTAGCCTGGCAGTTCGAAACCCGACAGCATGAGCCGTGTGACGGAGTGAGCTCCCGTCAACTTGTCCCAGCTCCTGCTAACCTAGCAGTTCGAAAGCATGCAAATGCAAGTAGATGAATAGGTACCACTTTGGTGGGAAAATAACAGGGACATGAAAGGAGCCCCCTCAGGCGTCCCCCAGGCAACAGTGACGTCACAGGCAAATCCTTTCAGTACAGAAGCGCCTTGGTAGGTGCTTCTGACACACACACACCCACACACACAAAAGGCCTAGTTCTTTGGATTCCAGGGTGTTCGTGCCATTAAAACTTAATAGGTTTGCAAAATTTCTAAGGTGCCACAAGCCTGTTTGCTGCTTTATCCAAGCGAGTGGTTGCCGATGCCATCAGTGAGTAAAATGCATCCACACTAACCACTGCACTGGATATTAGCAAAGCTAGCAGCATAAGCTGGAAAAACTTGTGCAGCTGCCAGGGAATTTTCATCCACCCAGGCTAACAGTACCAGACAGTGCCACTGCTTGGTTCACTTGTGGGGGGACTACCCTTCAGTATTTTCTTAGGAAAAATGAGCCAAACAGCACACTGGAGCCCCCCTGGCAGGTAAGAAAATGGAAATGCTTCTCTTAGAATTCAGCTTACCTGTTATCAGGCTGCTTCCCATATGTGGCATAGTTTAACTTAAAGCGCTTTGTCTGAAATGCAAAATAAAAGGGCAAAGAGAAAAGACATTTAAAAAAAAAGATAGTTCAAGGGAAACACCAGCTCTACAGTTTAAAAAAAGCAACTGCGTTTTGCCACACTGTGATTTGGTTAACTCTTCCTGTCCTATAGCTAAGCTCACGTGGATGGAATACTCAAATATATTTGTACAGACTGAAACGTATGTTATGGGATAAGCCCCTTCTCCTACTATTCTGATTACTTTGGTGGACCCAACCCCACAACACCATCTTGTACAGCACAGGTGCTGGCCTAGAAACCAGGAGACCATGAATTCTAGGTCTGCCTTAGGCATGAAAGCCAACTGGGTTATTTTGGGCCAGTCCCCCCCTCCCTCAGCCCAACCCACCTCACAGGGTTGTTGTAGTACAGAAAATAGGAGGCAGGAGTATTAGGTATGCTTGCCACCCTGAATTGACCAATACCAACGACTTAGGTGAGGCTTCCTCCCGTGTGTGCACACTTAGGATTTCAGCCCTGGCTTTCAGATGATCTCATTTACTTACAGGGGTGGCCCCAGGAAGGGGTTTCCCGTTGATTTTATGTAAACATTTCTCCGCTGTGGCCAGGTCAGCAAATTCTACAAAGCAATAGCCTGCCGGGATCCTGGAAGGAGAGAAGTGTGTCATGCATTGCCCCTGTTTGTGCCGGCCAGTGAAAAATGTTGTGGAGAATAATGCTACCAATGTTTACTAGCCACAATAGCTATATATTACCTCCGGTGTCGAGGCAGTACGCCTCTCAAATCCCAGTTGCTGGAAAACACTAGCAGGAGGGCGCTATTGCTCTCATGTCCTGCTTATGAGTTTCCCAGAGGTATCCCTTTGGCCATTGTGGGAACAGAATGCTGGGCTAGATAGGCCTTTGGTCTGATCCCGCACAATTCTTCTTATGTTCTGCTTTACTGCAAAGTGAGAGACCAGGATTTGGCAATCATATCTCAGACAACAGGTCAGTTATGTTCTGCAACAGAGGCCACAGAGATGGCGATCAGGACGACAGCTTTTCCCATAGTGGCAACCTGTTTACAGAGTGATGTTCTCAAGACAAATTAAGGCGGCATTCATATAGATACCAGACTGAAATTACATGCACTTGAAAAGGAGTAATTCATGATCTGTCTCTTCGTTGCTTTAACCATCTTGGCAGAATAGTTTTGGGGTGCCCCCAATTCTAGAAAGGGCTAGCAGAGTTTCTTGCCTCAAATCCCAGGGAGCTACAATCGATCAGTGAAGAAGACCGAGCTAAGGGACTGACTCTGAATGAGCATTTCCCTGTGACAAACTGGACATGGTTAATAAACAGGGGCTCATTTTATCACTGGCCCAAGCCAAAACACGGCTGGTTTAGTTTTAGCTTAATGTGGAGTAGGAACCCAGACATTAGGGTCTGTATACCATAGCTTATGCTTCACATAGAAGTTACAAAATGGTGACTTATTCAACAAACCATGGTTAAATTGTGTTCTAGCACAAAGTAGGAATTAAATCAGTATCCAAGTCAAACAATCTGTAGATGGGTTGAAAATAACCTCTCCCTCCCACCAAAATACTAATGTGTACATCAATAGCCAATAAATAAAAAACAAATATATACCCCGTCAATCTATTCCGAATTATCTTCACACTCAGAACTAGTTCTCCCATAGTAGCAAAAGCTCTTGAAATGAAGTTCTCATCCATATAGGGCTCCAGCTGGAGGGGAAAAGAGAGTGGAAAATAATGCAGGAGTAACAAATACAGCCAGAATAAGAATTATATAATTAAGTGGCATTTAAGAGATGCTGTGGCACTGCAGGTTAAACCACTGAGCTGCTGAGCTTGCCGATTGGAAAGTCGGCGGTTTGAATCCGCATGGCGGGGTGAGCTCCGGTTGCCAGTCCCAGCTCCTGCCAACCTAGCAGTTTGAAAACATGCCAATGTGAGTAGATTAATAGGCACCGCTTCGGCAGGCAGGTAACGGTGTTCCATTCAGTCATGCCGGCCACATGACCCGGAAGTGTCTACGGACAGACGCCGGCTCTTCGGCTTTGAAACGGAGATGAGCACCGTCCCCTAGAGTCGGACACAACTGGACTTAATGTCAAAGGAAACCTAAGAGATGCTGCCTGAATCTTCTCGCCAGCAGGAAGCTAAAGAGGTGTGGAGGAATACACCTATTATTAGAACAAAGCTTCATGAAATGAAGCAGTTGACCCTCTTTGAAGAAGGGGAAAGTGAAGCTACAGCAGTTTTCACACTTGCACAAGCTTGGCTCCAAGCAAATAAAATAAAATATGGTCTAATGATGGAAGACCCAAGAGACCTGCATGGTTCTCTTCCTTGTTAAGTAGGCAAGCATTACAGTCATAGCTATACCATCCAGAATAGAGATAAATTTCTCTACCTTTGTGTATTATCGTCTAAAAATATCTGAAAGCAAGGGAATTATGTAGGCTGTCTCTTCTCCTTGAAACAACCCATCAGTATTATAAATCACTACTGAAATTAAAACTAAGTATGAGTTACTGAAATAAAATTCTTCTTCCTTTGTTGATCTCTCTCCTTTCTTCTTCTCTTGCATCGTATTTGAAACTGAACATGAAAGAGCTCTGTGCTACCCGAAAATTGAACACATTTATGATGGCGGTCATGGACCACCACCCATTTCAGATACACAAAGAGTTACTCCGAGTTACAAATGCATAGATACAGTGCTGGGTCAAGGGGACTACAAATAGCGTACCTGTAATTCAGGATAGCACTCAATGCATTTGATGGACCAATCCATGAAATCTAAACATTTCATAATTAAGCCTTCAGGGTGATACAGGATTTGGTTGCATCAAAAACAGCAAATCTGGCTACAATTTAAGTGAATCTTCTATTAAGTGCAGCTCTTTCCCCTACCTCCTACTCCATTCTCTCCTTCCCACCCCTACCCCCGTGTTTCTGATAATTGGAGAGTCTGGAATAATTCAGAATATGGGAGAGAGGATTGTAATTAACAATGTGAAAAAAGAAGTAGCAAAGAGAAACTAAGCTGTAAATTGATTGTACAAGCCTTAAACAACTGACTCTCCTAAAGTGCTGCAAACATTCACCCTAGGCCACTTTAATCTATTCCCTTCAGAAATCCTTGATATCAGATATAACTCTGTTTAAGAAGAACTGTGCTCACACAGGGAAGGTACAGTAGAAATGCTGGCCTATGTCCTTCTGTAAAGTTACCTGAACACCAGAAGTTCTCCCTCACCAATGCAAAAAATCCTCATAGCTGCAGTTGATACTTATGTAAAACTTCTACTACAAGATAATCAGAAGGAGTGATGCATTTGATAAAGTGCATTGCAACTCACAGAAGCTTATGCCTTTTAATAAAATGTATTTGGTTGGAAAAGGTGCTACCAGATTCCAGATTTTTGGCTACAATAGAATAACTTGCCTCTCCTCCTACAATGTCTACTCACAGATGAAGAGCTTGAAATCATATAGCAAGTAGTGAGATTTGGTTTAGCAGTGTGCTGAATATGGAGCTCAACATTTAACAAGAGAGGGGCTATTAGTTTTAGTCTATTACACATATGGAATTGAAATATTGGCACCAACTTGCAATTGTAATAAACTGTATGATAAATGGACAAATGGGGTCATATATTGTGGCTTATCAAATCAGCATTTTACTGTTAAGTACCTCATTGCATTAATAAAATAATTTACTCATTAAGTGGTTTAGCAACTAAATAGTTTAGTACTTTATTCATAACATGGTTTCATAACTTAGTGATTTTGTTTTAAGAATCTAAAATTCTTGGTATTCTAGTCCTTGTACTTTACTCCATTTTATTTAATTCTTTTGTAATCTAGCTTGATCTGAGCTCTATAAATCCTATTAAAAAACTATGTAATTCAGGTCAGTCCTGTGCTTGTTGGTTTGCTTGAAAAACAAAACTGGGATGACCTGGCTTGTGCATGCTGAAGTGCACAAAGCTAGTGGAATCAGCCTAATGCTAAGAACATAAATATGAAATGCCTCAATTTTACTAGATGCTGTTTGAGATGCAGCCATACAGTTCTGCTTATGCACATTCAAGGAAGTGAGAGGTGCAAGTTCCAAACGGCCCTTGGGCCGCAGACAGCGCTTCTACGCTACAATTCCAGGGCAATATTATAATATTATAAAGCCTTACTATCATGGTTATTGGCCAAGTAGTGTATCAGTTAAGCACTTGGACCTGGGAGACTCAAACCTTCCAGCTCCCTGGGTGACTTTGGGCAAGTCCCCAACCCACCTCACAGGGCTGTTGCTGGTGAGATGGAAGCTTTCAGAGAAAAAGTGCAATTTCAGTGCAATGGATGGTTACACTGAATATAATTTAAATATAATTGTTGTGTTGTTGTTGTTGCTATTTTTATTTCAAGTTATTATGGCCATCCATTATTATTATTATTAATAATAATGGCAGAGAGCCGGTTTGGGGTAGTGGTGAAGGCACCAGGCTAGAAACTGGGAGACTGTGAGTTCTAGGCCCACCTTAGGCACAAAGCAAGCTGGGTGACCTTGGGCCAGTCCCTCTCTCTCTGCCCTAGGGAGGCAGCGGCAGTGGCAAACCACTTCCAAAAAGCCATGCCGAGAAAACAGCAGGGACTTCTCCAGGCAGTCGCCAGGACTCAACACTGACCCGAAGGCGCACGCACTCTCATACTTTATCACTGCCACCCATTCCGGAAGACCCGGGGCTTACAACATCCCCCAAATAATCAAAACCAACAGCAAACACCTAAAAGAAGGCCAGGCAGCCCGGACAAAGCCACCCTCGCCCTGAAAGCAACCAAAACCCGACCGGCTCCCCCGGCCTGGGGGCCGAGCTAGGAGGCAGGGGCCTTCCGGACTCCCGGGAGGGAGGGCGCCGTCCGCGTCTCCGGGGGAGCTGCCGATTCCTTCTCAGGAACCAACCCCCCAGCCAGGTGGCACTTCACGACTCCGGAGGCCGAGAAGCCCCGTCTCCGCGTGGGACCCCCCTCACTTCAGGTCCCCAAAGCTCCGCCCCAAGAAGTCTCCCCGTATCCACCCCCACGGCGGCCTTCGCGGGCCCCGATGGGGAGACACGCGCACCCCGCCCCGAGGAAAGGAAAGGGCCGCGGAGCGACCCCTCGGCCCGGCGTCTGTGCCTCGGGGAGCTTCCGGGGAGGCGGGGGTCCGGCCGGCCAGCAAGAAAAGGGCGCCGCGCTCCCCGACCCACCCGCGGCTGAGCCCCGCCGCCGCCGCCACTCACGTCTCCCATCCACAGGCTGGCGGCCATGCTGCTATCGCCGCTCCAGGGCGCCCGGGCCGAGGGGCGGGCGACGGGGAAGCCTGCCCCGCTCGACCCCCCCGCCGCCGCCGCCGCTTCACGGCGCTCCCGCGGGCCCTCCTCGCTCCCTCCGTCCGCACGAGCTTCCTCCCCTCCCCCGCCGCGCTCAGAGAGAGGCGGAAGAAGGCCGGCGCGGCTGCAGGTGACCCTCGGCGCTGCCCACAGCGGCCCCTGCCCGCGCGGAGGAGTCGCTGTACAGCCTGTCCCCCTCCGGAGACGCGGAGTTGCGTCCGGGTCCAGCTGCTCCGCTCTGTCTCCTTGGGAGTCGTGCACGCTCCGTCGGGGCTGTTTGCGGCGGGGTGGCCTGGGCGAGCCGGGGAAGGGGCTGTTTCGGTAGCCGGGTTAAGTGGGTTGTGGGAATACCTCTCGTCCTGAAGCCCGGTTGACCTAGCACATTTCTCCAGGGTGCGATCCCATTAAAAGTACTGTAAACCAGGGTTCCTCAACCTTGGCAACTTTAAGCTGTGCGGACTTAGCTGGCTGGGGAATTCTGGGAGTTGAAGTCCGCACAGCTTAGAGTTGCCAAGGTTGAGGAACCCTGCTGTAAACTACAGTGGGTGGGCTTCCCACTTCCCACCCCTCGCCATGCCCAAATTAGTGAATGCAAACCAGGCAGTCGATCCAATTCAATCACTGAATGCAATCCAGTCAATCAATCCAATGCAATTATTGAATCCAATCCAGTCAATCCGATCCAATCCATACATGTATTTATTTATTTATTTATAAATATTTTCTCTCCCGCCTTTATTATTTTTATAAATAACTCAAGGCAGCGAACGTACCTAATACTCCTTCCTCCTCCTATTTTCCCCACATTATGGGTTAGTTTGTTGTGCGTTAAGTATGGCTGGGTTTGCATCACTCTGAAACCATCCTTTACAAATCTCACTGACTAAGTAACATTATGCTATAGCTTGTGGCATGAACCAGGTCATCATTTTAAACCATAAGATGACTTGTTTTGTCCACGCAGCCATTACAGTTTATTTATTACGGTTTACTGTGCTGTGCGGATACATCCTAGACACATGGCTGGTTTGGAGCAGACTGTATCCTCCTGAACATGTTCAGAGTGTATTTCTTCCCGGTATCTCTGCAAAACACATCAAAACCCATCCCAGTAATACAATATATATAGGAAGAAGTTGGGTTTATTGGCCAGATGTGGCTTGGCTTAGCTTCCAATTCTTCCAACTTAGCTGTTTCCCTCCGTTTGCCTAAACTTGGCATCCTGGACTTCCTTTGGAACATGCATCTCTAACTTGGATGCCTTCGTTTAAATGCACACCAAACACACAATGAAACCAAGTGAGACAGCATGAAACACTTCCTAATCATACTATTAAGCCATCATTTCTCTAGTCCCCGATCTGTTTATTTCAGGGAAGAAAACAGTATTTGAATTTCTAGTTGAGGTTCTTCCCCAATAAACCCATTTCCTTAAATCAGCAGGCCCAAATGTGGGAGGGGAGAAACTGCCACATTTCTTTCCAGTTACCAAATCAAATATTTTTGTGTTTTGATTGTATTTATACCTCAATAGGTTTAAATGGCTTCAACACATAGCTAGTTTAGATGTTACCTTGTCATTTGGGAACAGGACATTCCATGTCTAAACCGGATCAGAAAGCATTAAAATTGAAATTTGAATTGTTTTTATTGTGAAGCGCTCAGGGTACCCTGTGTGGGGGAGATGGGCGGTGATAAAAATTTGATAAATAAATAAATAATACAGCTGGCTGCCTTGGTTTACTTCTTGTGTTGTTATTCTTCTGTGCAAATATACAACACTCAAGTGTCTCTTCCATCTCCATGTTCACACCTTCACATTTTTTCATCTTAAGGCCAACATAGGACCTTATGAACTTTACTGCATGATCTGTGGATTCACAATTAAGCAGGAAAATGGATGTCTTTAAATAGAGCATTTTCCTGCTGCTCTTCTTGAAAAGATCATTCTGAGGAACATTTGCTCCCCCAAGGCCTTCTTCCTTATGTTCCCACTCCAGAGAAATACTCCCCAATATGAGCAGTAACCCTTCCGGTTTTAGTTGGTGATTGGGACTTGGTGCTCTGCTAATTAATGAATTTAAAGAATTAATTAATGCAAATAATTAGGTACGTTCATGGATAATTATTATTATTACTGCTAATTTTAAAGCATTTTTCTTATTATTCTGCCCTTACATGTTTTGGGAAGTAGGACTCCCTGGTGTGCTGCTCAAATCTCTGGGTAAAGATGCTGCTTAAGGATGAACTGCCATTTATTACACTGAACGTGGCTAGGTTTTGCATTGTAGCAGGTAAGATCTGCCAGACCTTGATAGGCCAAGCCAGCCTCTCAACCTTTTGACCCTGTATGAACCCTTGAAATATTTTTCAGGCCCTGGGGAACCCCTGCACATTCAGGCTCAAATACAGACCACAAGTTACCAAACTGTTATATTCGTTTCATGGGTAGGCTTGTATAGTGTACATGCATGAACAGTGGTCTTAAAATAAAGAACGAAACTGACCTCTTGAATGTGAAGTTGCCCGAATTTGAAATAATTTTTTGAATAAATCATGATCTCCCAGGGAACCCCTGATGACCTCTCACGGAACCCAAGGGTGCCACGAAACCCTGGGCCAAGCTCCTGCCACACAGGTGCATTTTATGTAATTTTAGATATTATCAAATTTTATGCAATTTCAGATATCATCACACACTACATCAATTTTAGATAAATTTCATTAAAAGTTTTAAAGAGAACATAAAATAACACAAACTAATACAGAAAGAAAAAAAACAAAGAAAGAAAAAGAGAAAGAAAAGAAAAATGCAGAAAGAAAAGATAAAAGGAAATGGCAGCTTCTGATTTTCTTTGAAGCAAAGTATAATTATATAATTATCTCTTACTCTAATAATTACAAAATTATTATCCAATTTTTTTTCTCCAGTCATCAAAACCACAAATCATAAGTGCATTTTTTTCTGTTTCATGCAAAAAGTCTGTAAGAGGTTTCCCCTGAGCCACACATGTAGATACTGTTCTTTCTCTAATCAAAGAAGACAATTTAGCCATCTCTGCAAGTTCCATCATCTTCACCAGCCATTCTTCTATTGTGGGTAACACACTATGTCAATTTTAGATATCATCATGTTTTTGTAACTTTAGATGTTATCATATTTTATGTAATTATAGATACGGCTTCACTTTTAACCTGGACACAGATTGCTCCTTTTGGACTTGTCGTGGGCTCTAGTCATCTTGTTTTATAGATATATTTTAATTTTGTTTGAAATTTTATTTACTGATTTCTTAAGATAGATTTATAAATGCTCGCAGATCACTCATGGATACCCTTCTTGTACTGGTCTAAGACTGTAATAAATGGACTGACTGAATCTCTGCATTCCTGTGCCTACGGGCAGGGAGGGGGTTGTCTTAATGATTGTTGAACCAGATTTTATTTCTTGCAGCTGATGTAAATTTCAGTTATTGGAGGTTTTTTCCATTTTTAAAGACCACCACTGAAGCCAATCTCTTCAGATACAGATCCGTTTACAGCCATAGAATAAAATGTCTAAAATGGGAGATTCAGATAGCAACCTAGAGTGGCTCATGATGTCCTGGAGAGAAAACGACACCATTTCCCATTACAGCATGTAATGAAAAGCTATAAAATTTTATGAGCTCTCTCTACCCTCCACCCGAACATTCAAGAGAGCGGTCTTATCATGTGCTGGGCTAAGTATTTTTCCTTCTTTAACTGTTTTTGAAATGATTAGATCTGGCATGAAATAAAAAGAAATGAAGAGCATTGCTGCTAACTTTTCAAAAATAGCAATATGGAAGGTTCAGTGCCTGCCCATTTCTTACTCAGAGTTTTTTGCTCCATGTTGTTTTTGCTCCATTGTATTCCACTGGCCCCTTACAAAAAAGTGGGCTGAGTTTAGGTTTGGGAACAGGGAATTCCATTTAATTTTTTACTAGATCTCAGAGATCCCCAAGGTTGGCACAGACAGATAGGCAATAGGATTTTTTTTTTAGAATTTTTATCCCGCCTTTATTATTTTTATAAATAATTCAAGATGGCGAGCATATCTAATACTCCTTCCTCCTCCTATTTTCTCCACAACAACAACCCTGTGAGGTGGGTTGGGCTGAGAGAGAGGGACTGGCCCAAAGTCACCCAGCTGGCTTGAATGTTGTTTAACAATTAAGTTTATATAGCTCACCCTGCCTCCAAAGCAGCCTTTCTCAATCTTTTGACCCTGGAGGAACCCTTTTTTCAAATATTTTTCAGGCCTCCGGGAACCCCTGCACATCCAAGCTCAAATATTTCAAATTACAAAATGATTATATTCTTTTCATGGGTAGGCCAGTATATACACATTAACAGTGTTCTTAAACTGAAAATAAAGAATGAAACTGACCTCTTGAATGTGAAGTTGCCCAAATCTGAAATAATTTTTTTAATTAATCATGATCTCCCAGGGAACCCTTCGTGACCACTTGCGGAAACCCTGGGTGCCACAGGACCCTGATTGAGAAACCCTGCGCCAAAGAATTCAAGGGATGTGGCCGCTGACTGTTGTCCTTTTTTTTTTTAGCTTCATAATGATGGTAGAAGGCAATCATCCAGGGAACTTGACAACTAAGTATGGATTTGAACCTGGATCTTCGCAACCTACATCTAGCCTGGGTCATACCACAACTAAGGTACAGTTGTCTGGATTCATGCTACAGACTAACCCAAGCCCAAGTGAAAAGACATCATAACTTATTGCAGAGTTTGATTCTAGGTCTTCATGTGTAGAGAGTAAGGAAGATGACCTTGATGGAGATATCCGTTGCCAAGGTGTCATGACCTCGTTGCAAGGCACAAAGGGCCTCACAACGTAGATCATGATCATCAAGGAATAGAGGAAGAAGATAATTAAACCAGGGATTAAAACAAGCACCCAAAGCACCCACACCCATGGACCCATATACAGCTGAAAAGAAGGACATCGGATGAGCAGAGATAAGCCGCACCTGGTGCCCTGGAGGACACACCAGAATCAAGAGGACAAGAGAAGACACCGGGAAAATGCCCATGTAGCAATCAAGGGTCCCATCAAGAGGGATTGGGACAATAGAGGGTGGAGGAGCCCGGGGCCATACAAGAGGGTATAAAATGGGCACCTCCACACCACAGCCCCCGTTCGCGTTTTTCGTTCTGTCAGCCACCATTCCAATAAACCAGAAATCCTTAATACCCATTAAGTGAGTCTGTGTCTTATTGCGAAGCGAGACTGACCCTGACATAAAAACGGGAACCCCCCAAAATTTTTTTACCTAGCACCTATCCAACAAGCTTGTGAGGGACCCAGCTAGGTATGGAAACTCACGGAGCGAGGCAGCGCACCTGGCAACGAAGCCCCGCTCCCCTCGGGCGGGATGTGGCTGAGGTCCGGGTGGTGTAACGCCCCGGTAAGTATGGGATCCAGCTCGGGGGAAGCGGAGGGGGAGGGAACCACCCTGGCGCCCCGGAGCCCGCGGGCCACTGGGGGCGAGATGAGGGGACCCTCTCCAGGCTCGCAGGCGACCCCGGAGGAAGTGCGAGACGAACCGCCACCCAGGGCGCACGGAGCTGAGGGAGCGCCTGGCACCCCGGAGGGACCAAGGGAAGGTCCGTCCTCCACGACGGCCAATGGCGAGGGCAAGCAGAATGGCGAGCGCACCAGCGGGAGTCCACAGACGGCGGCGAGGCTCGACGCGCTGGAGGAGGGGGTGCAGGTGATATGGCTGATGCTACAACAGCTGACGGCAGCGCAGGGACCCCGCGGCGGCAGCATCGCGGAGGCACACCCGAATGATAGACGGCGGGGCAAGTGCGGCGGCGGCGACGGCGGAGCCCGGCCCAAGGAGCCCACCTGACGACCGGAGGCGCACCTGGATGAGAAACGGAGCGGATACCCAGCAGACGGTGGCGACTACGGCGGAGCCCGATCCCAGGAGCCCACCCGCCGATCGGAGGCGCACCTGGACGAGAGACAGCGGGACGACCTCAGTGGTGGCGGCGGAGCCCGATCCCAGGAGCCCACTCGACGACTGGAGGCGCACCCGGACGAGAGGCGGAGGGATGACCCGGCGTACGGCGGCGGCGACAGCGGAGCCCAGCTCCAGGAGCCCACCCGATGGAGGACGTCCCGCCCCCCCCCGGGTGACGGGACGACTGACTTGCGAGGAGACCCAGAGAGAGACACGGATACCGCAAGAGGACTGGAGACAATCCGACCCGCATCAGCCCCCGTGGAGCACGCTGCACGGCCCAGAGGGGACCGGGAGCCAAACCAGAACGGCTGCCAAGGACTTTGGCATAAAGTTTGACGGGGACCCCTCCAAACTCTCATTTTTCCTAACGAACGCGAGGTATTACCTCGAGGAATGGGGTCCCTGCTTCAGAACTGAAAGGGGCAAAGTGAATGCCCTGGCCATAAAGCTAAAAGGTCAGGCCGCCGATTGGTATGTCCAGCTGTGCCAATCAGGCGCCTGGGCGCTGCAGGACAGCACAGAATTCCTGCAGGCGCTGGAGCTGCACTTCAGGGACCCCCTGGAGCAAGAAAGAGCTAAAAGGGCGCTGAAAACACTCAGACAAAGCCAGCGCCCCATGGCAGAGTATGCCATGGAGTTTCAAGCCCTAGCCGGAAAAGTGGACACCTGGTCTCAATCGACTCTGATTGAGAAATTCAAACAAGGACTTAACTTAAACGTTCTCCGGTGGGCACTCTGCCGCAACAATCCCAACTCCCTGACTGAATGGATCCGGCTGGCAGGGGAAGCAGAGGACGCCCACAACACGTTCCTCCACGCCAAGAAGGAAGCGCAGCAGACGGAGGCAGCGAGACCCCCATGCACAGCTGCAAGGCAGGGGAAGGCGAGACCCCAACCATGGAAGGAGGAACGGGACCAGCACTTCGCCAAAGGGCAGTGCTTCACGTGCGGCAAGGAAGACTATAAGGCAGCAGCATGCCCCAAAGCGACACCCAGAGAGAGCACGAGGAGGGCACCAACCGCACCAACCCCAGCGCCAAGAAAGCAACCAGCAGCGAAGGGGGAGTACCGAGCCAGACACTTCCCCTACAGCTCAGAGGAGGAGGGAAGCAATCCCGACGAGCCGACGGGAAACAACAACCACCTGGCCTAAGGGGCGCCGAAGGACAGGTGGAGAACAGTGACAGGCGCAACGACAAAGGGGTGAGTGAGGAATGCCCCACCCTCTATGTCCGTGTCACCCTCACCCATGGGGATAAGACTGAAAAGGTCTGGGCACTAATTGACTCTGGCTGCTCCAAAAGCCTAATGCACCCAGACCTGGCAGCCGCGCTTAACCTCCGCTGCTATCCACTTCAGCACCATTTGGTGTTCACGCAGCTCGACGGATCTGCAGCAGGAGGGGGCCCGGTCACCCAATACACCGGAGAAACCGCACTAAGGCTCGGCAGCCACGAGGAAAAATTGGCTTTCATCGTGGCACCGGTGGGGCAACCCCTACTCATACTAGGGATCCCATGGCTCGTGCAGCAAAACCCAGTCATCAACTGGAAAACCAGAGAGATTAAGTTTGCTGATGGGCGTTATCAAGCACCTTCAGGGAACAGGGTCCCCCGAGCGGCCATGGGGGGGGGCGACGACGACCACAGAGCACAGAGAGACGGCACTACCAGAGGGACTGCCAACCAAATATGTGGACTTCGCCAACGTCGTAGGCAAGAAAGAGGCAGACAAACTCCCCCCCCACAGGAAAACGGACTGTACCATTGAACTGGTCCCGGGGGTACCCCTACCCAAACCCAAAATATATGCCATGACCCAGCAGGAGCTGGCAGCATTAAGGGACTTTGTGGACAAAAACTTGGCAAGAGGTTTTATCGAGCCTGCAAACTCTCCAGTGGGAGCGCCAGTCCTCTTTCGTGAGAAAAAGGACGGGTCACTGTGGCTCTGTACAGATTACCGCGGATTAAACGCAGCAAGCATTTCAAATAAATACCCCCTACCCTTAATAAAGGACATCTTGTCCCACCTGGCAAAGGGTAAGGTATTATCTAAACTGGACATAAGGGAAGCCTATTACCGTATACGGATACGGGAGGGGGATGAGTGGAAAACTGCTTTCAACTGCCCATTGGGGGCATTTCAATATAAGGTGCTCCCATTTGGACTGGCAGGAGCACCGGGGGTATTCATGCAGTTAATTAATGAGGTCCTGCATGACCACCTTTTTAAGGGGGTTTTGGTTTACCTCGACGATGTATTAATCTACACGGAAACGGAACGTGAGCACAAACGCTTGGTAAAAGAAGTGCTCAGGAAACTCCGCAAGGCAGAGCTGTTTGCCAAGCTCTCCAAGTGCGAGTTTCACAAGAAACAAGTTGACTATCTAGGGTATAGGATTTCAGCTAAAGGGATAGAAATGGACCCCAGCAAGGTCCAAGCCATACTGGCGTGGGAGCGCCCATGCACGAGGAGACAACTCCAAAGCCTCCTCGGATTCATCAATTTTTACAGGGGGTTCACCCCAAGGCTGGCAGAGATTATTTTACCCCTAACTAACCTACTTAAGACTAAGGGCTTGGGGGACACGTGCAAATCAAGAAACCCGGGGGCGCTACTAAACTGGACAGCTGATTGTCAAACGGCATTCGAGAGACTAAAAAACCTCTTTACAGCTGAGCCAGTGCAACAACACCCCGACCCCACCAAGCCTTTTATGGTGCAGGCAGATGCCTCCGACTTTTCCATCGGAGCCATCCTGCGTCAAAAGGACTCCGACAACCACCTAAAACCCTGCGCCTACCTTTCCTGCAAATTCTCCGAAACAGAGCGGAGATGGCATGTATGGGAAAAGGAGGCGTTCGCAGTAAAGACAGCTCTGGAAACGTGGAGGCACCTGCTGGAAGGGGCCACCTGCCCCTTCGAGGTCTGGATGGACCACAAGAACCTGGAGGCACTCAGCACGCCAAAACGACTCAGCCCGAAGCAGGTACATTGGGCTCAGTTCTTCAGCCGGTTCAATTTCACGCTGAAGTTCATACCGGGCAAGAAGAACTTCCTGGCGGATGCCCTCTCCCGACGGCCACAGGACGACATGCAAGCCTCCGACATCGTGGGGACAGTATGGACCGAGAAACAGCTGGGCTGCCCAGCTGTCACACGCAGCCAAACAAGGAATCAGCGCACGCCAGCACGAATGACGGAACGATCGGAGCCGGCGTTCAATTTCACCGAACTGGCAACAAAGACTCACACAAGCACTACAAACAGATACATGGTTGCAAAACAACTGACACCATGTATCTGTCAAGGACAGCATCGCCTGGAAAGAGAAAGCCTTGTACGTGCCAGAATCACTGCGGGGGGAAATCTTACACAGATCGCACGATGACAAGACTGTGGGACATTTTGGGTTTGTAAAAACACTTCACCTAACGAGGAGGCAATTTTGGTGGCCAAACCTGAGAAAAGACGTGAAAGACTACGTGGCCAACTGCCCCACATGTGCCACCACCAAACGGAAAGGGGGGAAACCCCAAGGGCTGCTACAGCCAGTAGCCAGCCCCTCCCGCCCATGGGAGGAAATTTCCATGGATTTTATTGTGGACCTCCCACCCAGCCAAAGGAAAACAGTGATATGGGTGGTAAAAGACTATTTCTCAAAACAGGCACACTTCATCCCATGTGCAACCATCCCCTCCGCACAACAACTGGCAGGCTTGTTCCTAACACATATATACAGGATCCACGGTGCCCCCTGCAGGTTGGTGACCGACAGAGGCACACAGTTCACGTCAAAGTTTTGGCGGGAATTTTTAAAACTAATCGGGACTAAGCAAGCACTGTCCACTGCGTGGCATCCACACACGGACGGATCTACAGAGATCCTAAACTCAACACTTGAACAGTTCCTGAGGGCATTCATAAACTACCAACAGGACAACTGGGTAGACCTACTACCTTTTGCAGAGGTAGCCTATAATAATGTGGTACATCAGAGCACTGGCCACACCCCATTTAAGGTGGTCTATGGAAGGGACTTTGTACTGATACCAGAACTGCCGCAACCAGAGACCCTGCCCTGCTCACCAGACGACTGGGCAGCACAGCTGGCAACAACCTGGCCAATCATCCAAACGGCCCTAGCAGACGCACAAACCACGTACAAAAAATATGCGGACAACCACAGGGCAGAGGCACCGAACTACAAAGTGGGAGATAGGGTCTACCTCTCCACTAAGTTCATAAAAACCTCACAACCCTCGAAGAAACTGGCACCAAAATTCATCGGACCGTTCAAAATCACACAGGTAATCAACCCAGTTACTTTCAAACTGGAACTGCCACACAGCTTGAGACGGGTCCACCCAGTATTCCACTGTGCACTACTGAAACCAACAAGCACATCCAAATGGCATACGGAAGAACCCCCGCCCCCACCCGTAATGATAGACAACCAACAACATTTTGAAGTACAAGAGATACTGGACTCAAGAAAGCAAAGAGGTAAGCTGCAATACCTCGTTAAATGGAAACATTTCCCACACCCAGAGTGGGTCCAGGCACAACATGTCATGGCAAGACAACTAGCTAGACAGTTCCACGAGGCATACCCAGAGAAACCAGCACCATAAAGACATCTTTGGGGGGCAGCATGTCATGACCTCGTTGCAAGGCACAAAGGGCCTCACAACGTAGATCATGATCATCAAGGAATAGAGGAAGAAGATAATTAAACCAGGGATTAAAACAAGCACTCGAAGCACCCACACCCATGGACCCATATACAGCTGAAAAGAAGGACATCGGATGAGCAGAGATAAGCCGCACCTGGTGCCCTGGAGGACACACCAGAATCGAGAGGACAAGAGAAGACACCGGGAAAACGCCCATGCAGCAATCAAGGGTCCCATCAAGAGGGATTGGGACAATAGAGGGTGGAGGAGCCTGGGGCCATACAAGAGGGTATAAAATGGGCACCTCCACACCACAGCCCCCGTTCCCGTTTTTCGTTCTGTCAGCCACCATTCCAATAAACCAGAAATCCTTAATACCCATTAAGTGAGTCTGTGTCTTATTGTGAAGCGAGACTGACCCTGACACAAGGTGACAAGAGGTAAAATGTGCTTTTAAGTCCAGAATGTCCAGAAAATGTTTGGAAATGGCTCAGACAGACATCTCCCTAATTCACTTAAATATAATGAGGAAGAAGAACAACAACACAATCAGACTTGCGAGATTCTGTTATGGTAGCCAATCTCAGTTAAAGTAGTTTTAGACATTCTGTGGAGTTGATGATGTCTTGGCCTGCTGTATCTAGTGGGGTTGACATCAACCTTACAAGTCTCACTGTACTTCTTCCTCCTTATAGTTCAGTGAATTAGGGAAGTGTCTGCCTGCGCTGCTTCTGACTGTTACCTGACCATTATGGTCTTAAACAATGTTTTACCCCTTGTCGCCTTGGCAACAGAGCTTGCATATCTCTGTCAAGATCATCTTCCTTACTTTCTTTATTATGACAACCTGCATCTGAGGGTCTTCTGTGAGAACTGAATTATACAGAGTAAAGATTCTTACATAAAATGTTCAGTATGGGTTCCTGCTATATGCTAAACTACAATATGTCTGGCTTCTTTGTGATTTAACATGGGATAGCAGGCAGCAGTTTGTGAAATGAGGCTTAGTATGTTATATCGCCACTTTCTCAGCATCAGCCTTCCTTCATACCGTGTCCTTCAAACAGTTTAAGCTGCATCTCTCATTGTTTCCAGCGGTGTTGGCTGTTCCAGCTGGGAATGATGGAAGTCGTCCGCAAGGCACATAAAAAATGGGTGGAGCTTTGATTGTACCATTATGGTCACCATCTTGATTTGTTTTAACCCTACCTTGCAGATACCCCGGAGGCTAGTAACATTTGGTTTGTATCCTCCTTAATCTGCCTTCTTTTAAATGGAAGTCAAAGAGACAAGTACCCTAGAAATATTTGGCAAAACAAGTACTCTTAAAACAACACCCAGAAAATGAGTTGAAGACTCAGGAGGAAGATGAAAGTCCCCGCTGGCCTCCCATCTTGCCTATATTTGCATCTTTCATGAGCAACTTTTGGAAGAGAATCAATGAACCGGCTCCTTCCTCCCCCACCCACCCTCTCTCCCTTTTCTTTTATTTAGCTTTCATTGAAAACAGATGGTGGTGTTGGCAGTTTTATGTTTTGTATCTAAAATGCTTGTGGTATTATCTGCCAGTCTACCCTGCAACCGGATCCTTTTGCTAGTTTGGCAGAGAGCATATCCATATGGCAGCAGCCGGCTTTTAGGTTGTTTCAAGGCTCTATTTAAAGACGGTTTTTTCGTTACTTCCTGGCTCTTAAAGATCAACTGCTTTAGATCAGCCTCACTCAAACAGGCTTCCTCAGATATACTAGACTACAAACCCTATAATCCCCTGCCAGCACTCCCATCCCTTCTGAGTTCTGAGACTTGTTGCCCCAAACTTCTTAAGACACCAGAGTGGGAAGTGACTCTTGTTCTATTGCAGAGATGGACAAGCCGTTTTCCATTAAGGTAGCATTTGACCAGGGATAAACTATTCCAGGCTGCGTGATGTGCACAGCAAGGAGAGATCCGGGGAGAGTCAAAACTGGGTGGGACATCCATTCTCTTTCTATGTCAGTCCCCTTTTTCTCTATCTAGTCCAGTGTTTCTCAACTTTGGAAACTTTAAGATGTCTGGACTTCAACTCCCAGAATTCCCTAGCCAGCATGGCTGGCTGGGGAATTCTGGGAGTTGAAGTCCAGACATCTTAAGGTTGTTAAGGTTGAGAAACACTGCCCTAGTCACACCTCTTTTAACTTCTCTCATTCTCTTCTCATTCTAACATCCTTTTCTCTCTCTTCCAAGCCCCCAGGTCTGGGGTGCAGACAGATGTCACTTCCCAAAGGTCTAAATTAATATCCAGTGGATGGTTTTTCAGATTAAGGGAAGGACCACCTGAAGCCCAAGAACTGCACATTCACTAGCTCCTAGTGTCTCCTTGGTGAGAAGAGACACAGTAGGGAAAAATTTGCTGGAGTGTCATGAATTTTTTCCAGTCTACCAAGGATATGTATTAGAGCAGTGTTTTGCAATCTCAGCCATATTAAGATGGGTAGAGCATGGTGGCTGGGGGAATTCTGGGAGTTGAAGTCCACCCATCTTAACGAGGCTGAGATTGAGAAACCCTGTATTAGAGCGTCATTAGTTTGACTGAAGGTTTAGGCCAAGCAGTGCAGAGGAAGCAGTTCATTACCAGCCCCTGAGGACGACTGTGTTAGAAACATGAGAAGCAGATGTAGTATTTGTGGCAGATGGTCACACCAAGAAAATCCATACCTTCAGTTTATTGGCTGGGCAGTTTAATGCTTTATCCTTTGTTTGGGGGATTATCCGGCAGGGAGTATTTTTAATAATTTAATTTAATTTTATCTAATTATTTTGGGGATTATATGCTGCCCAGACTCACTTGCAGAGATGGGCAACCATATAAATTGGAAGATAGATAGATAGATAGATAGATAGATATAGATATAGATATAGATATAGATATAGATATAGATATAGATATAGATATAGATATAGATATAGATATAGATATAGATATAGATATAGGCAACTAATGCCCTCTGGATAGTTAGGATTTCCATTGATTTCCATCAATCACAACAAGTATAGCCGAAATCAGGGAATTGTGGTAGTTGAAGTCCAAAGCACCTGGAAGGCCCCTCTTTGCCTATCCTTGCCCTGCTGTTGACCAACAGAATGTAACTTTCCACCTGGCCTACTGCCCTTCCTCCACCATTACCAGCATCACTTGGCCTCAGACATGTCTCAGGCTGTTTAAGCAGTTTTGACTGCAAAAATGCATCCAATCCATGGCACCCTTCTTTATTTTTAATCTTTCTTTTCTCCAGCCAGTATTGTTCCTCTTGAGCCATGGAATGTGTTTGCCTGTTGCATGTAATTCCTTTATGGTGAAGAGGAAATGTGCCTTGACAAGACAGGAAATTCTGTAAAACCACAAGGAATGGGAATTTCTTGTATTTTTGCAAGGGTTTTTGTCCAGAAACTTAGGCTAACTTGGAAGTAAGTTCCACTGAACTCAGTGGACCTTCTTTATGACTAGGTACATACAAGGAAAGATGATACTGTTGTGCCAGAGGTAAAATCCCACGTATTGTTATATGTTATATTTCGGAGAAAGGAATGGAAGCTGTCCAGGAAGGCAGTTAGTAGGAACAAGGATCCCAAGTCCCATTCCAGAATCTGCATGTAGACTTGGTATGTAATAGCCTTCAAGCTATTCATTCAAGCAGATTTGTAAATTATATTATATTGTATTAAAGTATAACATTAAAGCTGCAAGTTTATTCAGTTGCTTCAAAATCCTTTTGCTTCTCTCTAATAGTCAACTAACTGAATTACATTTTGAAAATCAATTTTACCCCTCCCCTCAAGGATTTACAAATGTCCAAATGGTTCCCAGCTGTAAAAGTGAACTTCCTGTCCACTTCCAGGCAGGAATCCCCAAACATTTAAGTTACTTAAATTGAATAAAATTGCTTGAAGTTACTGCACCTCTAATGGAAATCTTGGAACGTGGAATGGAAGTTCCTTCCTCCATGAAATGTTAGATCTGATAAGAGAAGGGCGATAATTTTTTTTGATAGGCAAGGCAATTTAGCAACAGCTAAAAGCAACCCACGCAGGCAGGGTCCCCAAGGCAGATGTTCACTGGAGAAGGCAGATGTTGGGAATCCCAGGCTCATTCCCCATCCTGGAGGTCACTCCATCTCTCCCCAGGTTACCTCCAGGAAAAAATGCTCTTGGATCCTGCTGGTGATGCATTTGTTAAAGACGCAGGAGCCCAAAAAGAAGGGAAAGAAAGAAAACAGGAAATCCTTGTCCTTCCACTTACATCTCTGCCAATTGGGTTCATATTAAGAGTGTGCAAAGGTCCAGATTCAAAGGCAAAATGTGATTCAGAGCATACATAGGGTGTACAGGCAGCACCTACTGGGAATACCTGAGAGTAGCTGCAACTTTTCCTGGCCTGGTGCAACTGCCTCCACAGCTGAGGTGTGATCCTGAGAAAAGACATGTTTAGGTTAAGATGTTCCTAACTGGCACTATTTTGTGTGTGTGCACGCCTTCAAGTCAGTCTTGACTCCTGGCAACTATCTGGACAAGTCCCTGCAGTTTTCTCGGCATGATTTTGGAAGTGGTTTGCTATTGCCTTCTTCCTAGGGCTGAGAGAGGGACTGGCACAGGGTCACCCAGCTGGCTTTGTGCCCAAGGCAGGACTAGAACTCAAAGTTTCCTGGTTCCTACCCTGGTGTCTTTAACCACTACATCAAACTGGCTCTCAAATGAATGTGTGTGCCTTCAAGTCAGTGCTGACACCTGGTGACTGCCTGGATTAGTCCCTGCAGTTTTATTGGCAAGATTTCGGAAGTGGTTTGCCATTGCCTTCTTCCTAGGGCTGAGAGAGAGTGACTGGCCCAAGGTCCCCCAGCTGGCTTTGTGCCCAAGGCAGGACTAGAACTCATGGTCTCCTGGTTTCTAGCCTGGTGCCTTAACCACTACACCAAACTATCTCTCAACTGGCGCTATATGTGCCCTGAATCATATTTTGCCCTTTGAATCTGGATATTTGCGCAGACCTCTTTCAAATATCTTACTAAGCCATAATTTGGCTGTATTGGTTACAGCTTAGTGTGATGTTAGAATAAACTCAGTTGTTGCAGCCACATATAAATAATCCAACCCTGTACAGTGTACAAAGAAAAAAGGGTAAAAATGTAAAACCATAAATAATCATACTAATCATGTCAATCCAGAAATTCAGCAAAGGTTAACACAATTTAGTGAGACATTTCAGGATTTAGCCAAACTCACTTCTTTCTTATTTTGCTGGGCAGGAAAGTAAAAATAGCTAATTGGAAGCTGATGTGAGGAAATGGGTTTGCCAGTAGATAAACTGCACTTTCTATCTCTGTACTGGAAAATCTTGTGCAGATTTTTCTTCAGTTCCATCACAGAGCAAAAACTGTTGAAGATCTTCTTCTTGTCCCGCATCACAAAACTGCATTGTTTCACAAAGGTTTTGAGAAAAATCACATGGAAGTGGATTTTGGCTGGACATCAGGGGAAAGTCAAAGGTTACTTGTGGTTCAGCCATAGAACAGATTGCCTGAGGCATGGGGGATCCTCCTTTGCTTGGGGGTGTCTAAGGAAAGGATGGATGGCATTTCTTGGGGATGCTGTAGAGAGGGGTTGGATGAAATAGTCTCGCAGGTCCTTTCCATTGATCCCATTCTGTAATTCTATGATTCCATGAAATCCTCCTCCTAAAGATACAAAACAGTCTGAAAACACAAACCAGTAAATGTTTTCCTTAAGGACTCAGTGATGAGTTTAGATAGTTGAGAAAGAGATCTGTGCTCCTTAAGCTTCAAATTTTGAACCAAACCAGCACCGTGGCTGGCATTCCGCTCCAGAAATCAGTTCTCCCCCCCCCCAACCCTTTTCTCATTGCTCTAGATTTCAAAGCCCTCTAAGGCTTTAAAGAAATACCTTTTCAAGATCCAGCAGAGCATGAAATCATCCCATACCATTGTGTTATTTATTACATTACCTTGTAATACATTGTTACAGTATTAGGTAATATGCTCAGTGGTCTCATAGCACATGCGATGTCATTGTGGTGTCTACTGGACACCTGGGTTCTGAATTATTTCCTGTTGGGCTTCCACCTTTTATATAGCCCTAGAGCTCTGCCTCATACAGAAGCTGTGAGATTATTTTGGCCTAAAAGATTTTGAAGTCTAGGATAAAAACTCTAAGGGACCCAACTTCTAGAAGACCTTTAGCCTCCTCAGACCGAGCTGGAATCTCAGTGTTGCCAACTGGTATCAAAACAAGCTGTCCCATGAGAAGGATGTTTCTGGAAAAAGACTGTCCTCACAATGTGCAAGAAATGCCACGCATGGTCCTGGCAAAGTGATGCCAGCATATGCCACACTTCAGGCTTCCTTTTTGTTATGCTAGGTCTTCTGGCCTTTCTTGCCCTTCGCACCTACATCTTCACCTGCAAATTGCAGCATGTCCACAGAATGCCCCAGAGTTACTAGCGTGACATGACAAACAAACAGTGCAGTGCAGGTCATAGGCCAAGATGTCAGCAGAAAGGAATCCCAGTCCTGAGACACAGTTTGGTCTCTAGGGGACTTCCACAAGGCCCTCTCCCAGACCACGTCTCAAAGTGTTGGAACAGAGTTTTCGTGTTGATCATCAGAAAAGAATGCCATGTTGCTTTCCATGGTTAGCCCCCCTCTGCCCCCCATGCACTTTTAATAGCCAGCACAGTCCTAGATTGATAAATACAGAAGACAGAACGAAACAAAAATCTCCAGCATTGCAATAGGCTTGCTCAGACTCATTTGACTGAGTAACACTTGTGAGCCAGTGTCACTGGATGTTGAGGGAGTAGGAAGGATGGGTCAAAAATGACTGAGGTCCCAGGTTGTGGTATCATAATCATGGTTGTAAATAAGTTTTTTTTTATGGCTTTAAATGTGGCATTAAGTTTTGACTGTATTCCTGCAGAATGGTAAGCTGGGATTCTACTGAAATAATACGTTACTTGTTTTGTATTCTTGGTTATCCAGAAGGCAAAACAATCAATATTCTCTATAATCCTTACTTTTCTGTTTTCTCTGTGGACTTGAGGGATCCTTTCCTAAAACCTTCTCGTGTTATTATCACCCTTCCAGAATTATTCACTGAATTCAAAAGCAGTGCACGTATGTAACTTTCAATGGAGCTTTTGATCCATATGTTTCAGGACATGCTTGGTAGAACATGGTGCTGATGTTGGAACCAAGACTTATTCTGGAGTACAGTTAGTCCTCTCTGAACCATTAATTTAGTGATGGTTCAGACTTATGTCGGTGCTGGAAAAATCAACTTACAACTGGTCCTCACACTTATGAACGTCGCAGTGTCCCTGCTGTCACGTGATCATGATTTGGGTGCTTGGCAACCAGTTTGCATTATGATCATCACAGCGTCCTATGGTCATGTGATCGCCATTTTCGACCGTCCTGGCTGGCTTCTGGTGAGCAAAATCAATGGGGAATTGCATGATTCACTTAACGACCACGTGGTTCGCTTAACACCAAGGTGATTTGCTTAATGACCGCCAGAAGAAAGGTTGTAAGAAATCGGGTTGGATTTGCTTAATGACCGCTTTGCTTAGCAACTGAAATTCCAGTCCCAGTTGTGGTTGTTAAGCAAGGACTACCTGTATTCCTACTCAAGAAAACTTCTCTGAATCTCAGATTAGCTTGTGTTGTGCCTGTTTCAGTTGGGAGTTGGACTTTGCACATTTTTTACCATTTATAGGAAACGCTGGGACTCGTCCAGCTCTGACTGTGAGAACCATCCAGCAGGGTGAAATCCATACTGAGTATCCCAGATGTTTTTGAAAAGGAAGCATTTCACGTTCTTCAAAACCTTGGCATTGCTTTCAAAAGCCTTCCATATCCAAGCTGTGAGCCCAGCAATGTTTTTAAAGTTCTTCTCCGAATTTGTGGATAGAGAAATTGGGAGGATGGTTTATCAATTTTCTCCAGGTGAATTATTCCAACCATCAGGGACAGATTCCCCTTTAGCGGTGATAGTAACACTGCTCCCAAAAGCTCTTTGGTAGGTGTTCCCTGATCATGACTTCTGTCTTTTGAACAATTGAATGGAAACATGGGAAGTTACGGAGGCTGCCAGTTTTCTTTGGGAGAAAGTGTGCAGTGAAAGATGGGACATGCATGCAAACATCTTGGCTGCCTCTTCATTAAATAAGTGGGGGGACACAGCATTCCACCCATGAGAATTTTTCAGAATTTCTCTTCTCCATTGAAAGAATGTCTACATTATCTTTCATGAATGAATGAGGACTGAGTGAGAACTGATAGGAAAATATGCAGGATAAATTATCCACTCACTGGTATTTTATATGTGTGTGTATGTGCATGTGTGTGATTACTTTCTCTCACAATTTTTAACCAGGCTGTGATTTGTTTGATTTTGGCATGGCACAATATACAGTATGAACTCAACCATTATGGTTTATAAAAACTTCTTTTATGGTGTAGAGCAGTGTTTTTCAAACTTGGCAGCTTTAAGACATATGGACTTCAACTCCCAGAATCCCAACTCCCAGCTGGCTGGGGAATTCTGGGAGTTAAGCCTACACATGTTAAAGTTGCCAAGTTTGAAAAACACTGGTGTAGAGCAACATGTAAACATGTATGTTTTTTTCAACAAAGTGTGGTTTAGTGCAATGCATGCCAATCACATCCACATAAATTATCTGTTCATCAATAAGAAGAACCACTTCCTCCCAACTGCTCCTTGATGTCCTGTTTAGCAACACACATAATAAACTGTGATGATATGAAAATGATGGTGTGTTTGATGACATCACTGTGCAGATATCACAATTGCATACTTGCATGATGAAGTCTGATGCAAGTGCTTGTTTGGCACTTAGCAAGGGTATCCCAGGGTATGGTACAAGAAGTCAAAATAGCAACCAAAATGGTGTGGCGAAAGCTCTGCCTGCTTTTTCTATGTGTTCCATACATGATGCACATAAAGAACGGGCAGAGCTTCAGTCCCACCATTGTGGCCACCAACTTGATACGTTTGATCATAACCTAGGACTCCCCTGGTACTTAGGTATAAATGCATGTTAAATAAAAATTGGAAATGTTACTAAGTATGTGGCTGCAGCATTTGCATGATGACATCATCTTGAATGTGTCATCATTTGCCCCCTGAACCCTCCATGGACGCCTGTGGGTCTACAGGGGTGGCAATTGGTGGTGCACACACTTTGATGTCATTGCAGAAATGATGCAGGTTTCATCATGATCTGACAGATAATACATAATCTGCATCATTTCTGCAGTGACGTCAGGGTGTATGGGATATCATTGTGGCTTCTACTGGGTGCCTACTTCCCCTTGACATCCACGGTCCAGCTACTTGGGTTTATTATCAGCAGATAGGCTGCTGGCCTATCTGCCTGCCCTTGGTGGAACTGTGCTCACATATTCAATCTTACTGGTACCTCCCTCTTACTTATGTCAGTCATGCCTCTGAGATGCATAGATATGTTTGAATGGAAACCACATAATGAAATGTAGCGGCATTGGTGAGTTGAGGCTCAGTGCTCTCCTTGGCATCATGGTTGGTCCACTCCACTGGCTGCTTTTTTGTGCAAGGAGATGGTTCGCCAAGCAACAACTCTTTTTAGCCTCTAGAATGGTCTAAATCATATTATTATTGTTATCATTATGCAGTTAGTATTAATAATTATATAATCACCATCAGCAGCAGCAGCAGCAGCTACTCTGCCTGCAAGGATCCTCAAACCTGATACAAGGATACTGGGGTTTCTGGAGGCCTTGTTGGCAACTGGGATTGGGGCAGAGACTGTGGGGTAGGGAAGAAGCAGCATGGGGACAGATGGGGATAAGTAAGTGCTTCTCCCAGTGGGAAATGGGCCACCCCAAGTTGCGTCAGATAGAATTGTTGTGATATGAAGGGTATTGAGCCCAGCTGGAAGAAAATTGGCTGCTGCCCAAGGAGGATGAGAGAATGGGAATACTGAGCCATGGGGCCAGTCTAGGAGCAGAGCCAAAAGCCTGCGTGGAAGGGCTTTCAGCATATTTGATAGGGTAACTTTCTCCTCCCCATCTCAGGTACCCAGTTAGGTTAGGAAAGCAGGACAGATTGGTGGAAGACACCATTTCTTCCATTCATATCCTGGCTTTTCCCCAGGAACTCAAGTTGATTTCATTTTATCTCCCCAATAGCCCTGTGAGTAGGTTGGGCTAAGACAGGGTTATGCATGCACATAAAAAATGGGCAGAGCTTTGATTGCACAGTCATGGCTGCCAATCTTGACTTTTTCTTATTTATTTATTCCACCTCTGCAGCCTAAGATGGTCACCTTATTCTGCTTCGGGGCAGGACTAGCTCCAGAGACAGAGAAGCTACAACATGGGGCTTCCTGGGACGGAGGAGGGAGGAGGAGGAGGGAGGAGGAGGAGGAATAATCAGACTCGCAAGAGTTTGCTATTATAGCCAGTCCCACTGAAACTACTTTGAGCCTTCCTGTGGAATTGATTTCTTCATCTGCTCTGCCTAGTGGGGCTGACGGATAGTGCAATTTCAGAATGCGTTGCAAATGAGCAAGGAACTGGGCTACAGTAGTTCCATTGGGGTTACCAGATTTGGGGTACAAAAATGGATGACCACTAGATGGAAGCAAAAAGATTCACAAAACTCCACCAATGTCTAGAAACCCAAGTTTCTTTTGCCAAGAGGCATTTCTTCCCTTCATACTCCTTTAATATGACTCAGCCCACTGCAGCCACCACAGACTTCCCTTACATTGGGAGAGTTCTGCTAGCAGTAGATTGGCAAGAAAAGAATCAAATGTTCAATATCCAGACAAAAGTTGTAATTATTATATTTGACTGAGGAAGGCTTTTCATTCTGATCCTCATGGTTTTCCAAATGCTCTTGATAGCTCCTAAATAATGGTGCAGGTCAGGCATTTGTGTATTTTCATGAATGGTAACTTGGCTCTGTGTTGACTCAAACCACACCTTGAAGATATATTTTGATGCCCAGTTGCTAATCTGAAGAGACCTTCAAGCCAAGGTGAGCTGCTGTGACTCCATGGAAACATCTATGTAGTTTTCTTTGCAATCATATATAAATCATTTATCATTGCAGTTTTCTGGTATTCCTCCCCCCCCACAATTTCCCCATCTAGCTTGAGAGCCAGTTTGGTGTAGTGGTGAAGGCACCAGGCTAGAAACCAGGAGGCCATGAGTTCTAGTCTCGTCTTAGGCATGGAGCCAGCTGGGTGACCTTGGGCCAGTCCCTCTCTGTCAGCCCTAGGAAGGAGGCAATGGCAAACCACTTCCAAAAATCTTACAAGAAAACTGCAGGGTCTAGTCCAGGCAGTCGCTAGGAGTCAACATTGGCTTGAAAGCATGCACGCACAAACACACACACACACACACATACACCCCTATCCTATAGCCTTGGGATTTTCTGGTGGTTTCCCATCCAAGTACTGACCAATTCTGATCCCTGTTAGCTTTTTCAGGCCAGCCAACATGCTGTTGCCTAGCTCTTGCTACCTAACTGCACCTTCTTTCCTTCTCCAAATGGGAGGCATCACTCTAGTATGGTTTGAGTTTAGTTTAGAAGTTTAGTTCTCTTTTGGCCATTAAGCTCATACTAATGGGAAGAAGTGAAGAGAAGGGAGAATGCAGGCAGAAGGGATGGGGTAAGGAGTTGTTGCATAAATACTTTTGAGATTAAAGGAAGGAAAGGATGTTTTCAAGACTTGGCCAGAGAAGCTGATATCTCTCTCCTCTCCCACCCATATAAATGCAGTGTTATGCGTGCATGCCAAGTTCCACCAGTAGAAAGCGAAGCAATTCCATGGAATTCAGAAGATTTTCTCTTAGGCTCAGTTTTGGGCTACCTTCCAGATTGTCACTCAGATGCAAGCACAGCCCTCTTTGAGAGGTCTATTTAAAGATGAGCTTGAGTTCATTACTGTTCAAAAGGCAACAAAGAGGGATGCACAGAGCAAGAAGTTCAGGATGTTTGTCAACTCTGGGGCAATAATTATTTTGACCTTCTTGTTATTGGCCCTTGTTCCTGGATGGGTATGTACTGTATATTTCTGTAAAGACGTAGTGGAAAGCAGTGGAAATGGGATGGTATAGAGTCCTGTGTGTCTTGGATATGATGAGATGCGGTGCTGGCTACCAGCTTGGTTGGCTTCAGAAAAGGGTTGGCCAGTGCAAGGAAGTCCTGGGGACAAGTGGCTATTAGCCTTGATGTGACTGCCTCTGAAGGCCACCTGCTGGGAGACTAGTGGGCTTCCTTGGACAGTTGATTGGCCACTGTGAGGACAGAGAGTAGACTAGATGGGTCAGGGGTCTAATCCACCAGAGCACTGCTTATGTTCTTATGAAGAAGGAGCAAAACATAATGTTAGGCCTTTATATGGAAAAGGTCCCAGATTTGGTATGTACCATTTCCAGGTCAGGCTGGGGAAAGGCTTTTTCTGAAAGGCTGTAGAACTACTGCTGTTCCGTTCAAGCAATATTGACTTAGGAGCATCTTCACTTAGCTTCCCATTAAATGTTGTGCAGTAGCTTAGTGATAGATCCTCTTGCTTTGCATGGCACAGTCCCTAGGTTCAATGCTGGGCACCTCCAGTTTTTCTTTTTTAAAGAAGATCAGGTAGCAGGTGAAGGGAAATCTTCTCTTGCCATGAAATCTCAAAAGTCTACTGCCAAGTATAGTAATAGAAGATACAGAGCTAGAGAGATGGATAAGCTTGCTGCAAATACTGCATAAAGCCATATTGTGGGGGGTTTTAGGTTTTGCCTGTTGCATGAATCCAGCTGTTGTGGTGTGTAAGCCATGCCTTCAGTCTTAGTGTGGGGGCTTTATCAACAGCTTAAGACTAAGCCAACCATGGTCTCTGTGAGCCCAATCACCTATATAATATAGGTGTGTTTGCCTAAGCAAAGCAATACATTATTGTTTCTGCATGCCCTGAGGAGACAGTAGCACTGCTGGACAGGGTGATTTATAGTCAAGATGCACAGGACATCTTGCTAGCTCTCAAACCACCTACATCTGGGCAAAAGAAAAATGTGGGGCTGATGTAACAAAAATCTCCAATTCCAATAAGGAAATGTTGTTTAAGAAGACTGACTAGGTTCCCTAACAAGCAAAGCCATAAGATGACTAGTTCAGTGTTGACCCAATGTGTTACATGAACCCTACCGTTATAGTTTGCAAACCAGTTTATGGCTTGTGGGTGGTACAAACCTAATCAAATATTATTGGCTTCAAAAACCATGGTTAAGAACTCCCTACCTGAGCTGTATAGTGTAAACACAGCCATTGTTGTGTGCCAATAAGGGTCAATAGGCAAAGTTCCTTGATAGCTCTTTGAGCTTGTTGTTTTATGAGACTGGAATTTCTCCAAGGGGTCAAATTCTCACCTAAATCAGCAGTAATACCATCATAGAAGTTTGGGCTCCACTCCACAGGAGGAACAAGGAGGTCTCAGGGGCAGCAAAACTCACTCACTATGTTTCAACAACCCAGCAGTGGGAATGATCAGCTAAAGAGGGGGAGTTCCTGAGAGACCAGGGTCTAAAGTTACCTATCTGCCCAACTGCAAGGTAGCAGGAGAGAAGAGAGGTGCATCCAACCGAGAGGGGCTTCTCCATAACTCAAGAGACCAAGTTCACAGGGTAGTCAGTGGTTTCACCGATCCTGCAAGAAATCCGATTGTGAAAGATTTGTCCATTGATCAATGGAAAAACTCTACGGTATGGAAGGAAACACTTGGCAAGAGACTCTCCCCAACCCTTGAAATTTTGGAAACTTCCTAGTCTAATGTTTTGTTTTTTCAGGTTGCAGCTTTTTAACAATAAAGAACTTGAGCTGAAGTGAATTCTAATGCAAATGAAGCACCAAGTTGCATTAACAAATGGCATATGTCTTTCATTAATAAAAGCACTGTGTTATGTTTTCACCCTACCCTGTCTGTAGGGAATTCAGAGTACTTTGTTTTCATCCCTGCACCTTGGCATGGAAACTCCATGAGGGGACTTTGGGTCAGTCACTCCCTCCCAGCCCAACCTACCTCACAGGATGACCTTTATGGAAATAAAAATGGATCCCTGCCCAAGCCTCCTTGACCTTCCCCCCTCAAATGTAGAATATAAATCTAAGAAACATGCTATTGGTGGTGGTGTTATTATCATGGCATTATTTTTATAAATAGCATCATCAACAATGCAGGGTGTCTTATTATGAAGAAGAGAACAAGTCTCTGCCCTCAAGTGCTTACAGGGCAAGGAATCTAGGAAGCCTCCTTACAACTGGTCCATGTTACTCTGCTTTGATCTGGGGAGAAAACTATGTGTGTTTATTTCAGTCATGTGTATGTATGTCCTGAGGTTTCATTTCAGTGGAGTCTTGGAATCCCAGAAATCTGCAGCTTCTTCCAAACATGCGTGGCCCTTCCTAACCCATTCCTCAGCTCATCCCCTCCAATGTGCCTGCGTGAATCATAAATCGGTCCCCTGCCGGGGTTGGGATGGCTATGTTAGCTAGTTCCCCGAGGTGAGATTGGTCTCATTCACTGACCTGATGCAAGAGTTTTTTGTAACTAAGACAGATGCAGAGATGGGAGCTGGATTCTCATGCAGGTTTGGATAGCAATGGAGAAATGTCATGTGGAGCAGAAAAAACATTGACATGACTAATTTTCCCAGCCTGAAAAGTTCACATTAACATCATCAATCCAATTTCAGTTTATAGGCTGAGCAGATGAGACCATGGCATTACTGAACATAGAAGCTGGCCTCAAATGTTGGTTCTTGTATTAAAAATGATTTAGGGTTCATCATTGTCAGAAACATCTGTTGTCAAAACCCAGTCAATGGTGGTTTAGCTGCAATAAGACTTGGGTCGCAGCAGTATAATAATGATATTATGTTTCTATTCATCAAAGAATAACACAATACAACAAACAAACAAACAAAAAGAACCACATCTTTGACTGGTGTTCTTTGGAATTTTGAGTCCCAGACAGGAACTTAGGAATTGTCTAAGTAATGTCAAGATACAATAGGGGCCCAGCAAGGTGTTTTAAGCATTGCTTGACTCCAAACTGATCCTGGGCAATGGACAATAAAACCAAACAAAATACAAAATAATGCAATATGATACCAAAGGAAGAAGGAAAGAAAGAAAGAACAAGAACAGATGGCAAGTCCAGCTAACAGCACCCACACCCCCAAATGTACCTGATAGGGGTCCCAACCACCCTAACTGAAGACCTGGGAGAACATCCAGGTCTTCTGGGTTTTTCAGAATGCAATCAGGATGGGAGCCACATGGATATCAGGGGGCACCTCATCCTTCTCCTCCACCTCCTGTTTTCTTACTGCAGCCAGGACAGCTGAAAGCTGGCTCTTCATAAGCTTTGGATGGTAGCAGTAGAATGTCATATGTCATACAGGTCTTCGTATGTCAATATCTGAGTGGCAGATATTTTAATGAAAAAAGATTTGGGCTCACTGTTAACTCATACACTGCTAGGTCTCTGTCTCTTTTCTAGGGGGCATCTCAGGCATGTTCCTACCCTTGCCAGTGTCCCTCACAGGCTCCCTCCTGCCCTCCTGGCAATAGCCTTTTGCTAGATGGCTGTGGTTGCTGCAAAGTGTGCTCCCAGCAGCTTGGAGAGCTGTGTTCCCTGCAGGAACCTTGTGATCACCACAAAGGGCTCTACTGTGACTTCTCCAAAACCCAGAAAGACAGTGGCATCTGTTTAGGTGAGTTGCTGATGCTCCTCTCCTTTTACCAGAGCACACCATGGATAGCAATGGCTCCACTCAATTCTATGTTGGTCCCCCAACTACCTCCCTTTCTGGGCACCAATTTGGAATGGTGGCAAAGAAAGGTAATGAGGAGGACTGAAGACCTGGCTTTTCCCCCAAGCACTGGACTACGATAGGGTTGAGTTGGGGGGTCAATAGTATGGTTGGTCTGGTGCCTGGTGGGAAGGGTTTATTTTGCTGTTTTTATTGGTTGTTGTGAATCATAGACAGATGATAGGCAGACAGACAGACATACAACCATGCCAAAGGAGGAGAGGGTGAAGGAACCAGATATCTCTAGCTTTGAAAACAAGCAATAGAAGATATGGTGGCATTGCAGAGAAGAGACTTGTCCCAGCACATAGGACAGAATAATGTTCTTAACTTACAGGAAGGCGGATTCTTTTTGAACATCAGAAAAAACTTCTTAACACCAATTTAGTGGAACCAATGACGGAGGGAGGTGGTGAGTTCCCTTCAGTGACATTTTATAGGTCAAGACTGGATGCGTAGTTTTGGATTTCTGCAGGGAATTGGACTTGATGGTTTAAGGAGCCTTTCCCAATACTCTGAGCCTACAAAAAGCTTGTTTTTGGTGGGCTTCAGTTACAAGGAGATAGATTTCATCTGCACTTTAAAGGCAGAAGCACTATCCAATTACTAAGATGGATAATGGGCTGTAATAGTCTCTTGGGTGGCCTCTAGATATGAATGATCTACAACAGTATTTCCCAACCTGGACAACTTTAAGATGTATGGACTTCAACTCCCAGAATTCTTAGTAGTGGCCATGCTGGCTGGAGGATTCTGGGAGTTGAAGTCCACATATCTCAACATTACCCCAGTTGGGGAACACTGATCAACACCTTTCCCATTTCAGTGATTCTACGAAGCCACAATTCTGTGTCCCAAAATTTCATAGAACACACTTGTTAACCTTTTTTCAAGGACATCAGTGTGCATTCATTCTGTTCAGGGGAAAAAACTCCAAATGAACCAAACCAAACCAAGCAAGCATGAATTCATTTCCAATCAATGGGGATTCGAATGAATGGAAATGCATCTATTCTTGTTATATTGCCCTGCAGCAGGAGCATTATTTAACATGGAAGAAAGAGAACATTAGTTCATTCAGAGGTCATGACGAGGAGTCAAAAAGAAAGGAAAAGAGAGAAAAAGTTAAGAAAATCAAAAGGTTTATTTCGTTTAGATAACTGGCAATCTGTGTGTTCATTCCTTAGTACGGCATACTAAGAATGGCTACTACCCTTTCACAGCTTCACAAAATTTGGCAAGCTGGCATGGGGTGATGGGAACTAGAACACTGGAAATGTCATGTCATTTGGTTGGATAATACCAAAGGTTATGGACATCAGAAGACTCACTGGATTGTAATTAAAATGAAAGCAGGGAGAATGACCAAACTATTTAAAACAAAGACTGATGTAAAGTGGAATATTCCCCTTCCTTGCAAACTCCGGGCATTAATGATGGATGTGCTGTCATTTGACTGTTTTGATAGAAAACATGGTTACCTTCATAACACATATCTCTGTGTTCCCCCTCCAGCTCGTGAAGGCTCCACCTGTGAGCTGCTGGGGAAAATCTATCTAAATGGGGAGAGCTTCCAGCCCAGCTGTAGGCTGCAGTGCATCTGCCTGGATGGGGCCATTGGCTGCATTCCCCTTTGCACTGATGGGGCACGTCTCCCTTCCCCTGATTGTCCCTTCCTCCACCGGGTGAAAGCCCAGAACAAGTGTTGTGAAGAGTGGGTCTGTGGAGGAAGCAGTCAGAAGACGAATTATGAGAAAGGTATGGCTGGTAAGGTGGGAGAACTATGAAGAGGGAGAAAGAGGAGGTGCTGTAGCTGCTTGAACAAAGATGGGTGTTTTAGCTCTGTGGAACTCATCTTAGATGGAAGGTCAATAGAAAGTCAAGAGAGGCCCAACCAGTATTGGGGAAGAGGAGAATGAGATTAAGTATTCTGCGCTTGGGATTCGTAGAGGAGAAAGAATCATGAGAAACGATAGGGTAGCTGCTTTGTATGCAGAACTACAGTATTTGTTAGGGCCGGGCAATATGTTGCATTTGAAGGGAAAATGCGCTGTACAGTACTAAAAAAAAATATCGAAACAGAGCCAGGAGCCTGCCCCTCTCCCTCCAAAAAAGAAAAGAAACAAAACAGCAGTTGAAAAGAGCACTTCAAGAACAAGCAGATTGGAATCTTTACTGTCTAAAGCAGTGTTTCTCAACCTTGGCAACTTTAAGATGCGTGGACATCAACTCTCAGAATTCTGAGAGTTGACGTCCACGCATCTTAAAGTTGCCAAGGTTGAGAAACACTGGTCTAAAGATGGAAAAAGAAGTAGTCTGCTAGACAGCAGAGAAAACCTGCCATGGGAGACTTCGAAGGACCATTAGTCAGAAAGCTAGATATAAACTATTGGCTGAATTCACACATCACATTAAGCTATAATGTGATTTGCTTGGATTTGGCTTGATGGATTGTATGAACTCTGCTGAACGGCAATGATATGTTCAGAGCCTGAGAGAGATTTACATCCTGACCACCCAGATATTCCTCTCTTATCGGTTAAGAAAATAGCTTTCTCATCAGTTCACATGGAAATCTTAGCAAAGACTGAAAAAAAAACTTCAATTCAAGCTGAGAGATTGAATTGAGCTCTAAAAGTGACAACTTCCCAGCTGCTGAGATTTCTGTAATCTTATTCTCTTCTCTTCCAATAACCTTGTTAAAGGAAACCTTAAGAAATTCTTAGTTTTGGTTGAAGCGGGCTGCCAAGAGCTTGAAACTAGTCACTTGGGTTTAAGAACCATGGTTTGTGGCTTTGTATTTTGTGCACATTTACCCAACAAAGCATGGGTGACAGATGAAAGCTTAGTGTGATGTGTGAAGTAGACCTATTCTTTCTTTCAAACAAGAGCAGAACAAACAGAAGTAATCCAGGCACACCGAAGTTTACTGCTGTCTAGTGACTAAACATGACAACATCCCTGCATCCTGGTGCCACCACTGAAAAGGCCCCGTCTCTTGTATCCCATCTAATTAATTGGGTGGAACAGAGAAGAGAGCCTCTGAGGCTAATTATGGACATTAACCTTTTTTGTGTAGAATAACATTGCCTCCAGCCATCTCAATGACTTTTCAGAAAGAGATATTTCAGTGTTTGTCTCTTGCTGGACAATCCCTTAAAATTCCTCTGTAAGTGGCCAATCACCCATATGCAAACTAATTGCTTGTGTTCTCCCCTTTGGCCCTATGACGTATTTTTTTTATATACACCCCTCCAATACAGTGCATTATTGCAAGGCACAAGAGGATGAGATTAAGAGGGTGTGGATTTAGTTCAATGGAAGTCAAGTCTTTAAACCAGTCTTCTTTAGCTCAGTGCCTATCAGATGTTTTGGGCTGCCACAGTATGGCCAAGTGAAAAATTAATGAGGCAAGCTATGTGAAAAAAAGTCACATCTCTTTTACTTTAATTGTTAGAAGTTGCTCATGGAAGTTCTTTTGCCCATCTCAGTTTACAGGAACAGCCTTGCTCACAAACCTGAGTTAAAGCTTAAGTCCACCATGAATAACCTTCAGGAGAACTGCTTGGTGCAGACCACTGAATGGAGTGTCTGTTCTAGGACCTGTGGGATGGGCATCTCTACCCGTGTTACCAATGATAACCCCCCGTGCCAACTGGAGAAGGAGAGCAGGCTCTGTGTGGTTCGATTCTGCAATGTCTCTCTTGACAGGAGCATCAAGGTACTGTGGCAGTTGAGTGAAGTGGGTGCAAGTGTGGGATATCAACTCCTGCAAGGGGCTGGGAGCAGAGGGGGTGGGGAGCACAAATAATTGAGGCAAGCTGGGGAATCTACATCACAAATCTCCTGAGCTTAATAGGCTGAATTGAACTAATGTTCACTGAAGTGGCAAACATACCTGATTATGCATTACAGGGAAGGGCATATATCTGGGAGTTGGATGGCTTCCTTGGACCTGAGGGAGAGATGGCAGTGTGTAGAGTTTGGTTGGATGGGGGAAGGACAGGCAGTGACATCTTGGTGGTGACGGGCGGAAGGACATGTGGTAGAAGACGAGGTGGGCCACTCTCAGGGAAGACACACTTGGTGTCTGGTGCCAATTCTGACTCTGGGCTGAACCCCATTGCCTGGCTGTCAGATCCTCAGTGGCCCTAGCCTAGGCTGTTGCTGATTAAAGCCTAGTCAGCCTGTAATAAGGCATTTGTCATCCAGGACCTTATCATATCTCCATGCCTGCTCCTCACCCTAGGGAGGAAGAACCAACTTGATTGGTCACCCGGGCACCTGATGGAAAGTCCCCTTTAGGATCTGGTGCACAGTTCAACCAAGGCCTTAGTCATCTCTCAGAAGGAGAGGGTGGCAACAGGCTCAGATTGAATTTCACCTGTTGTATGTATTTTAATTAGATCATTTGGAAGAAGTTGTCAAGGCCCCTCAGTCCAGCCTCTGTAGCCTTTCCAATTAAAACATCCTTGGCAAATCCTATCCAGCTCCAGCTTGACTATCTCCGGCAAAGGGGAGGCACCTACGTGTCTTGATATGTTTTAAATATGTTGTTTTAGTACTTATTCATTCTGAAAGATTCTTCAGAGGGTTTTTTTTTCATAATATACATTTTGTAGGTAGCACACAGAAAACTGGAGAGCTGAGAGAAAATGTGCTTTTAATTGCATTTTTTATGTTTATGCCCTTCTTTTCCTCTTAAGAATTCAAGATAGCATGGTTCATTCTCACCGTGTAGATGTTGTCCTCATAATAATCCCATCAGATGGGTCTGGTTGAGAGTAATCAGAGTCATGCGCTGATTGAGTAGCTCAAAGATCCCAACTAAGGACAGGTAGCTGTAATGAATAGGCAAGGCTACGTAGCCGCCCAGAGTTACTTGCTGAGATGGGCGGCTATAGAAATCGAATAAATAAATGAATAAATAAATAAAGGCACAGCTGGTCTCTGGTAAAATCAAGCATTTTCAGCGCCTTGGAGGGCTCCACCCAGGACACAGATTGTATTGACTCTCACTGTGAAAACTGTTGTTCCAGCATCTGCTGAACTAACACCTTAAAATGATGGTGTTAGAACCAGGTGATCTCTTAGTCCTGACCCTGCTTGTTGCTGACTCTTGAACATGGAGCTGCTACTTTCTGAAACCTGAGAACCCTGGAAATTATGGAAGAGATTGACCTTCAGCTTTTCGAAGAAGGAAAGGCTAAATCCTCATAGAAGACAGTGCTGAGAACTTTCTCTACAGTTAGGGTAACATGGAGTTATTTACACTGAGTCTGTCAGAGCCCTGCTGGGCTTCTGATCAAAGTAGAGATGTGACTTGGTGTCTTCCTAGTCTATCCTTCAACCAGAAGACTATTAGATGTGCAGGCCTACAAACCCCAGATAACATTGATATAGTGTCATGTGGATGTTGTCCTAGTCTAACATTCTAACCATCAGATTTAAGCCTTGTTTTCTCTTTGTCATCCTCATTTTCTACATGCTCAGATTTATTTGTATAAGCAAGCATTGAATCCTGAAGTCTTAAATGGCACAACTTATACACAGATTTGCCAGCACCATAAATGGATAACATCTGCTTTGCATGAGAAGGGTTCCAATTTTAGTCAATAGTAGAGATGGATAAAACCTCTGAGATTCATGGAGAATTTCCACCACTGAGTGTAGATTACCATCCTCCAGACATGTTGTAAATTCTTGCAGTTGCAGTCCTGTCAACACATGTTACATAGCTAGAAGGTTTTAACAAAGTTGTTAATTATCTGAAGCTGAAATTAGTGGTGATGCTCACAATAGAATTGGTAGTCTCAGTTCAGTCCAAAGTTTGAATGCAGAAATGGTAGTCAAGGCAAGAAAGTTGCTGTTTCTAGAAAGGCAGATACAGCTTAAAATCAACAGATGGAGAAACACAAGGCCAGGTTCTTACAGACATTGTTTTTCCACTTGATTGCTGTAAAGTACTGTCCCTTGAACTGAAAGATCCCAACTTTGACCTGACTATAGATGACACTGATCATCTCTGGTACCAGAGCCCAAATCCTCGCAATTGGGGTTGCCTGCTATCTCAGCAAAATCCTTCTTTCCTTCTTCTGATGCAAAGTCATATGTCACAATTTTGATGGTATGAAAACCACCAGGTTGAAAAAGGCTGCGGTAACTTAGAATCCATCCCAGTTTACCCACAGCTGTATTTTTTTTTTCTTTTCAGAAAGGGAAAAGGTGTATGCGAAATCCTAAATCTCGTCAGGCAATCCACTTTGAGTTCGCCGGCTGCACCAGCATCCACTCCTATCGGCCCAAGTTCTGTGGCAGCTGCAGGGACAGTCGCTGCTGTATACCACACATCACCAGCACAGTGAAAGTGGAATTTCGGTGCCCGGAGGGAGACTCGTTTGTCCGCAAAATGATGTTTATCAAGACTTGCTCTTGCCACCATGACTGCCCTATAGATAATGATATCTTTCTGGTCAGTTACCACTGGCCAATGATAGGGGACCATTTCAAACTAAAGAATCAGTAGTGCTGGGTCCTTCTCCCACTGTAGGCCAGCAGGCTGAGTTGATGAAAATATCAAAAGATGTATCTGTTGGTCACATTTTAGACAATGAAGAAATGAATGAAGAATGATCTCAAAGTGACCCAAGGGAATGCATGTCTAAAGACCAGGAACATACATCTGGCGTGTTGCATTCTAAGACATGGCTAATGTACTTGGTTCTACACCAACCACAATCTTCTCTGAAGACCCAGATTCCATGTTCTTTCTCCTGTGAAGCATCCAAAGCACATTGATCTGGCCCTATCTACAGTACATTCTGTTACTGAAACTGTACTAGCAGTTTTCACCGTATGGATGCCTATCTTCAGCTCTTTTCTTCACATAACCTTTTTTTCACCCGGCCCATGGACATGAAACCAGTCAGAAAATGTTAGCTCAAAATGATCAAGTGTGATCATTTTCAGCTACTGTTGATCAATTAACTCAAAATGATCTAGTATCCTCTTGCTGAAGAAGTTGAACAAGCTTGAAGAAACATATTCATAAACTAATGGCAACAGGAAATTTGGAAAAGCTTGAATGATGAATATATATGAAAGAATTGATCCTATAGAATAATCTGATCTGCTGAAGAGCACTGAGTTGGACAACCTACATCTTTGCAGCAGATTCCCCAATAATGCTGTTGGAAGATGTGCATTGCTATCATGGAGTGAGTTCAGATGAGGCTTGTTCTTTTCAATCACACTGTCATTCATAAAATTGGTCCAGACTGTCTCATCTTCTGCTTCTCACTTTTGTGGGTTTTCTTACTATAATACTTTTCTTCGATCTTTTTTTCTTTCCATATGTATAAATCCATTAAGATGAAACAGAACAAATAGCTCTGCAGCCTTTCAAAATTGTTAGTGCGGGAATCAACTATGGATTGTTTGCAGGGTATAACTACCTTCTGCATTTCTACCCCCAAATATCTATCATGTACCTTTGGTGATGCTCATCGCCATTTCAAACATAGACACCGTATAATTAATTTGTCCTCCCCCAAGTCTTTATATAATTAAATTATATAAATAAACATATTTTGTTAGGGATCACTTTTATTTCTTTTTTGATGTTTTGCTTCTCTATTAAAAATCTAAATCCATGACTGAGGTGTGTCAGGATAATTGTGCTGCATCTCAAAATGAGAGCAATGAGATCTTTTCAAATTGGATCGATTTTTCAAGCTGATCCATATTGCTAGATCAGACTGATTTTCCAGATTGAATCAACAATACAGACTGGATTTTGCATGATTTCCACGGGGTTATTTGCAACCATCTGCATGCCATAGACAGCCTGGGGAACAATTATCCATATAAACTTCACAGATACACCAAGGGGATCTCAGCTGGAAGTGAATAAGAGAAGGACCCTCAGGTCGAGGTGAAAAGCATAAGATAGGATGCTGTCAGTACCAAAAATGAAATTTGGGGGTCATTAAAGAAGAAACAGCCAGCTCCCTCCCCATTTCATTTCAGTATTAATGCTGGGTGGAATCTACATTTTGGTTTTTGTTGTTGTTTTTTAACATTGCTAATGTAACCACAAAAAAATATACAAAATGGTAGAGTCTAAGTTACATATTTTCCCATTCCAGTTCTCATTCAGTTCAATGGAAGGAAATTTCCTTTAGAAGTTTTCCCAAAGGAAAAGTGAAATGTGGGGTTCTGGCATGTGTTCAGTTACCAGCTGGGCCAATGGACATGTTTGTGAATGTCTGATCTTGTATTGTTCATTGCTCCAGTGACGGGAGCCTGTCTTCCCACGTGTTCATTGCGTCCCAAAACGCTGCAAGAAGGAATTTCTCTTCTAGTTTTTTTTTTTTTTTAGTAGCATCACCATTCCTGCTATCACCATTGTGGGGGAGTCCTGCCTCTGGGAAATGGTTGGAGAAATTCTCCCTATCTTGGTCACAAACTTGGTGGAGAGATTGGAAGGGCAATTAGGATCAGCTCTACTTTGTACAACTCCCACGATTGGGACAGTATATACTGTTTTGCTTGACACGCTTCAAAAATGGTATTGTAGAGCTGGTGAAGGTGTGGAAAACAGACTAACAACATGGTGAAGAAACTGGGCAGCTCTCATAGATGTCTGGTGAAAACCACAGTGACATCTTGTGTATCATCATCATACAAATAATGAAAATATCTGAAGTGCATCATTTGTGCAATGATGCCATGACTCATGCGGCATCACTTGGCAGTTCTGTGGATGCCTATGACAGCTCCTATGTGGAAAGTTTAGCGTACTTGAGGCTCTTCTTTTGATTCCATTGAACCAATGGCATGGAACGTCTCTAGTCCAGTGTTTCTTAATCTGAGCAACTTGAAGATGCATGGATTTCAATTCATGCTGGCTGGGGAATTCTGGGAATTGAACTTCACATGTCTTAAAGTTGCTGAGATTGAGAAACACTGCTCTAGCCTATAAGCATTGATGCCATCACACAGTTATTTGTTTTCAAGAAGATCCGGGATGCTTTTCTGCTGCAACAGACTGAAATCATTCATTCTTGAGAAATAGTTGTAAAGGCATTCTAGGGAATTTTTAAGGCCAGCTGAGACAAAATTGGAAAACAACATCAAAGGATTTTGCATGGGGACAAAAGCCTACTGGCACCACTCGGCTTGTCTGAGCAGGAAAAAAAATCCTGTGGGCAATTAAGCTTTTCAAAGCTTGCCCTGTCTCTCCCAATTTCCTCCATTTTGGGACCAAAACTGCTTGGAAGAGAACTGTTTACAATGTTCTCAAGCCATTTCTGTCATTTATAATCTGAACCCCAATAACTATTTTCCCAGTGATTCTCTCTCTATCTGTAAAAAATTCTGAATCTGTTGTCAGGGGCAGAGCGGGAGGGAGAGGATTATTTTCCCATTTGTTTTGGGTTTGGGTTTTGGGTTTGTTTATACTACAATGCATGTAGTGTCATCACCCAGCACTGTCCGCCAGAGGATGCTGTTCAGTAATGCTTAGGAATCCAACTGTATAAGAAATGACCCCCCGTTTCTTTTTTTAAGCATCTCCCAACAGGTCAGGTAAAACCCCAATACTTTAGCAGGTTCTAAATGACCAGATCTGTTCCCGCAGAATAAACGGTGCTCTCGCTGACTTTAGGGCTTGTCACATCTGCTTTCAGGCCAGTGGAAAGGCAGACAAGCAATCAAAATCTAAAGCCCCAAATGCTGAGCTTCAAATGGCCACCGAACAGATGTGCAAAGCAGCTGCCTGGTTGTTGTGGCCTGAATGTAAGCAGGCTTTAGGGAGGCTTAGCAGCTTATGGACTCTGCTCCACCAGCATATCCTGCTTGAGTGCCAAGCTCCCAGGACTGTAAGCTGCAATGCATGTAGGAAACAGTGTTCTGATAGGCTGGTGGTGGATGAGGTTTTGTTAAACCTAGGGTGAGGTATGTTCTTAGTGGGTCCTTCATGAGCAGCCCACCACCCCACCCCTTGAACTTCTTGATGCTGTTGCCATTGTCTGTTTGTTCTTGACTCCCTCTGAGCTTAATTGCTACTGTGGCAACCAGTGAGGTTGGTTTCAGAAACATAGGTAAAGGTAAAGGTAAAGGTTTCCCTTGACATTAAGTCCAGTCGTGTCTGACTCTAGGGGGCGGTGCTCATCTCCGTTTCAAAGCCGAAGAGCCGGCGTTGTCCGTAGACACTTCCATGGTCATGTGGCCAGCATGACTAAACGGAACGCCGTTACCTGCCCACCGAAGCGGTACCTATTAATCTACTCACATTTGCATGTTTTCGAAACAGAGGCTGATAAACCAAAAAGCCTTTGTAGTCTAGTGTTTCGCTTCTACACAGGATAACTAGAAGCCCCTGGGATGCCCACAACCAAGTCATGATAGCCAGATGTACTGCTTTTGACTTTGTAAGAGCAGACTTCCTAACAGCTGATCATTAACTCAGCAACTTGGTAATCAAGAACAAGTGTTTCCCTTTGCTTTTTTCCTTTTCCTATCAAATCTTTTTTTTCCTTTTGGATCCTGTCCTTTGAATAAATCAGTAAATATTCCAAACACAGAAAGAACAGCGCAGGGAGAAAAAGAATTGAAATGAATCCAGAGCATATCTTCTGTTGCTACAGTCAATCCCATAAGAAGCATTACAGTGCCCTAGATGTTTTGTTGTTTCTGCTTCTTAGAGACGTTGGCCACCAGGGGGCAGTATGCACTTCGCTAAGCAGAGCAAACAGCAGTCAAGAACATAAGGTTTCAACTCCATTGAACGGAATTATCATATTTGTGAGAAGATATACATAAAGCTGCATCAGGGTCAGCCCTGCAGAAAGAAAGGGCGGCAAGTTCAGCCATACATCCACTGTTTAAAAATAATTTAAAATGTCATTTATGTGACACGTGAGCAAAATGGTAAATAACATCCCCAGGCTGACCCAACTTACAAATTCCATGTTTATTCCATGTTATCACTTATTTATTGCATTTATATCTCACCTTTTCTTAGGGTGTTAAAGCATCACTAATGCTATCCCCTCCCCCTTTTTATTCCCAGAACAAACCCCCCCAAAGTATGTTTTGCTGAAGGAGAGTAATTGACCAAAGCCATCCAGGAAGCTGTCATGGGTGAAGATGGTCTTCATCCTGGGTCTCCCCAGTCCCAATCCAACATTTTAACCTTCTTGCCTTAATGTAAAGCCCACTGAGTTCAATGTAACAAACTAAGGCATGTTGCTGCTTGCTTACGGCTCTACTGTTTTCTTCTAGGCCGTAGAAAAAGCACCTCCTGTTGGCAAACTCAGGTTTTGCTGCACGAGGGGAGTTTTGTAGCTGTGAGTCATCACTCATGTGCTTTGACGTGCACCCCGTTCTCCGGCAGCAATTAATTATAAGAGAGAAGACTTGATGGCTTGGATGGCCCAGCATGGAAAATGAGCTTTGCACATTACTGGTTCCTGTAGGCTGAAGTCAGCATGCTGCCTTCCTGATAACTTCCCCACCCCAGGCCTCCCTCCAGGCAGGCCTATCACTTTCTTCCAGGTCGTCCTTCTTTGCACTTGTGCGCTCGCCCGATGGGGCCCATCCTGGGTGTGCCAGCTGCTTCTGAAAGGATAAGAGCATCAGAAGGAGGTTCTTGGTATTTACTGCTGAATTTTGCACAGAGTCCTACCCTAGCAAAGTCAGGTGATTTATCAGCCCAGCTCAGCTAACTCATGGTGGGGCAGGACAAGCAACCAGGATGCAGGTGACCCGTGCGCCTTTTTGCAGCTAAAATGTGGCAAGGAGAAGCTCGGGTTTTTTCCCCCCCTCCCTTTCCGGAGATATTCTAAGGGTGGAGCTCTTTGCCAGCATAGAGGTTCTTTTAAAAAAATAAATAACAACTTTATTAATTTTCAAAGTATAATTAAAATACAAAATACAGAATATAGAAAAGCTAGAGCACAGGACTAAAGAAAAAAGAAAAAAACGATAAAAGTGCAAGTAGGTAGAAAACAGAAACAGAAAGTGACCTCTGACTTTCTCCAATACAGATATGAATAAGTTTACAAATATAATCTCTTACCATTGATTAAACTTTATTTCTATCAAAACAAACCATTTAATCACTAAAACCCAAAATCAAAACTTCATTTTTTTCTCACACAAGCAAGTAATCTAAAAGTGGTGGCCAAGTAGAAATAAATCCAGAAACAGTGTTTTCTCTTATTAACACTGTTAACTTAGCCATTTGGGCCAAATCCATTACTTTAATAATCCAATCTTCCACTGTAGGAAATTGTGAGTCTTTCCACTGTTGTGCATATAAAAGTCTTGCCGCTGTAATCATATATAAAAGCAAAGTCCCATACTGTTTCTCAAGTTCCTTCTCCATCAACCCCAAAAGGAAAGGTTCTGAGTTTTTCTGTAAGTCCACTTTGAGGATCTTTTGAATAATAGCACATACTTGATCCCAAAATTTTTTGGCCTTCTCACAAGTCCACCAAGGATGATAAAAAGTTCCTTCACCCTGTAAACATTTCCAACAATCAGCACAGAAGTTCTGACTTTGCTGAATTGAAGGCAAAGAGCTGGATTCTTTTTCCTGGCAAAATCCTAATTTTTGCAGAGAGTTCAAAACAGAGTTCAGTCAGTAACTAATTGAGGAACTGAATATAGCTCTAAGGCAGTGTTTTTCAAACTTGGAACTTTAAGATGCATGGACTTCAACTCCCAGAATTCCCCAGTCAGCACGCTGCCTGGGGAATTCTGGGAATTGAAGTCCACACCAATTAAAGCTGCCAAGTTTGAAAAACGCTGCTCTAAGGTGACCATAGGCCTGCATTAAGCAAAGGACTGTTCTGTCAATGGTCAATCTGCTGCACCAAAGCCTGTGCTAAATTAGTTAATCTGTTATTTTTAATGTGATTCAGATACTGGCTCCATTGACTGAGGTTTTGTCTTGACTGCAGCCAATTTTAGAACATGTTTTCTGAGTATGTTACCCAGAAAACAAGGATGACCCTTTACCTTCCAAACATTTCACCCCTCTGCTCTTTTCCAGATCAAATCTTTGTGATCAGAATTGGCCACTAACAACCAAGTAGGGATTTCTCAGAGGCTAGGAAAGGTAATTTCACCTTTATGGTTTTTAATTTTTTTACTTGTTTTAAAGAACTTTTTCTATACTCATCTTTTTTTTTTAACAAAGAATCCTGAAGTGATGAATAAATCCAAGAAGCAATTTTAAAATAAGAAATAGAATAAAATAGAGTAAGAGCAAGCTATGGAAAACAAATGGTACAGGAAGGCCAACATTAAAAGATGAATTTTTAATAAAGGCACAAAATATGTCAGGAGTAGTATTTTTTTCTTATTTTTTCAAAGTCAGGCACTTTAGGGGTGATACTTTGCACTATTGTAGATACTTTAATTACCGTCAGTATAATTCTCAGCACTGCTGTGTAGAAGTTAAATGACTAGATTGATTTTGTAAGAAAGGAAATGACAACTAAATTGCCCATTCAGCCAATAGTTTTAAATTAAGCACCGTTACTATAATGCAACGGTGGATTTGATGTCAAAGACAATAGTCACCAGACAAAACGTGAAGCCAATAAACAGCTGCAGAATGCTCTTATCTGTCATGAGTAAGGATGGCCAGCAGGGGGCTCCCATCTAGACTGTTAAGCACATGCGTAGCACTGAGGAATTGGGCAGCCATTCAAAGAGACACAGATCGGGACCGCCTTAACCCTTGGGGGTTATATGGCTGGGGTTTTCCCATGCTTCTTCAGTTTGTTAGGATTCCTGTTATGTACAAGCAATAAAACATTAGAGACCAGTTCCTTGTCTCAGCGTGGTTCCTGGCTGTTAAAGGTAAAGGTAAAGGTTTCCCTTGACGTAAAGTCCAGTCGTGTCCGACTCTAGGGGGCGGTGCTCATCTCCGTTTCAAAGCCGAAGAGCCGGCGTTGTCCGTAGACACTTCCGGGTCATGTGGCCAGCATGACGACACGGAACGCCGTTACCTTCCCGCCGAAGCGGTACCTATTGATCTACTCACATTTGCATGTTTTCGAACTGCTAGGTGAGCAGGAGCTGGGACTAGCAACGGGAGCTCACCCCGCCGTGCGGTTTCGAACCACCGACCTTCCGATCGACAGCTCAGCGGTTTAACCCGCAGCGCCACCGCGTCCCTGGCTGTTAGGACATATCTAATGCCATACCGAAATCTATCTTCTATTCTCCTGGATTTTTTTCCCCTCTCAGAGACTTTCTTTAGGGGTGGGTCAGAAAAGTCAAGATGGTGGCCACAATTGTGTGATCAAAGCCTGTAATGGGCAGTAGGAATGACCATGAGGAAGAGGAGGAAGAACCTCAGCCAAGACAACAGTCAGATAAAAGATATCTGATTCCCGGTATTGTGAGAAAGTGTCTCAGACATAACCCTCCCTGGTTCTCAGGAAGATAATGGAAAGTCTGAAGGAGGATCCCTGGCCAGCTTTCTGGAATCAGAACCTCAGGAGTAAAAAAGGCACCCTGGGTAGGCTGACCATATTTCCTTGAGACAAAAATGGGACATTGGGATGGCAAAACGGGGCAGGGCTGGGCGACGGGCTGGATCGGCAGGCAGGAACTTCTCTGGTTTTCTCGGGCTGGGAATCTTCGGATTCCTTCATTTGCAAGAGGCAAGGCTGGGCTGGAGAGTCTACTGAACGGTTGTCCCTGATGAGCCGTTCCTCCTCTGGCTGTGCTTTTACGTTCTTTTCTTCCCGCCGTTTCAAGGCAGGAGCCAATTGGCTCGCCCTTTGATCACCGCCTATCAGCCGATCCTGTTTTTTTCTTTTTAGGTTTCCCGCCGGGTTGAGCTCTGCGGCTTTTTTCCTGCCGTTTCTGCTGAGCTCCCCCTCCTTCCACTCAAAGTCAGACTGCATTCTGACAGGTTCGCGGGAACTTTCAAATTTTTAAGTAAGGTTTTTAAGAAGACAGGACAACATGGACATTTATATTAAAACAATGGGACAGTCTGGAAATGTTAAAACAAACGGGACTGTCCCATTCAAAATGGGACGTATGGTCAGCCTAATCCTGGGGTACGTGTCTGTGAAAGGACCCACAGGAGAAGGTAGCTTCAGAAGCTGCTTAAGATGCTGCATACCAACACTGTACCTTCTGAGCATCAAAAATGCTGCATAATTAGAACTAGTTCTTTTTTCACACTAGCAGAGCTGAGCAAGTGTGTGATTCCTTGTCTAGCTGGCCCAGAGGGAAGGATCAGCACTTGAGGAACCTCTTGGCACAGTAAAACAAAACTGAAAGTTTGCAGAAGTTTTAAATGATTTACCACAAAGTGGGGAAAATCCAAAACAGCCCACTTGAGAACTGAGCATGCTCAGTGGGTACGAAATGCTGGCAGGGCTGGGGGGAATTTATTATATACAAAATATAAGTATGTTGGAAAACCAGGGGAAACAATAGAATGGAGGGTCCTGGGAAAAAGCATGTCTGGCTATAGATCTGAAATCCCCAAGGGTGACACTTTTTATTGCATCATATTTTCTTGCAGCCCGCCCCCACCCTGTTTTGGCTGCTTTTCCTGAGGATCAAACTGAGATTGTGTTGGAGGGGAGACTATGGATCATAAATCAATGTCAATAGAAATAATTAATGAACTAAGAATGAAACTCCTCCCCCAACAACAGCTAGGCACTGATGACAATGAAATCAAGGGCAGCGTGAAGGAAAGGAACAGTCTAACAGCCCTGGTCCCTTCTGAATCTGAACAAGGATGTGGAGCATCATAATTTCCCAGAGGAAAGATCTGGTGCTCCCAAGGAATCCCTGAGGTGCAACAGTGGTGCAGAAAACTCAGAATTTGCTTGGCACATGTGCTCACAAGAGAGCTGACAGCAAGTCTAAGATGAGTGGAAATCAATGTCCAGCCTCTTTGGACGTTGGGGCACAATTGATGAATGTCCTTGCAGAAAATTTCTCTGTCACTCTCTCTCTCTCTCTCCCCCTCTCATTCACACATATACACAATCTCTACAATCTATTTGGTCAAAGGAGGGTTTTTTTCTGTCCTAAATGTGTATATTCCATACTGTGTCTGCTGAGCCCCACAGTGGAGGGCACTGAGTCAGCTCTGGGGGAAAAACATGGACCAGAAGCTGGTGTGTCCAGGGCCACCACAGCATCCTATTTGCTAGACCAGATGATCTGCAGACCATATTTGGTAGACCACATCTCTTAACACCGCATTTTTGGTAAAACGAGCACAGCAACGTCTGCATTTTTTGCACCGGATGAGGAAAGTGCATCTTCCACCTCCCATCCTCCTTACTTTCTATAGAGGCACTATAGAGAGTGTATTGACCAACTATATTTCCATCTGGTATGGAGGCTGTAGTGCCTCGGATAGGAAGTCAGTGCAGAGGGTGGTGAGGGCAGAAGAGAGGATAACTGGGATCTCACTGCCTCTCATCCAGGATATAGCACATGCACACTGTCTGTCCAGAGCTCGAAATATCATCAGTGGCTCCTCCCATCCTCATCATGGCCTGTTTTCTTTGTTACCCTCTGGGAAAAGGTTCCGCTGCATAGAACAGGCAGATTGGGTAATAGCTTTGTCCCCCAGGCTATTAGACTCCTAAATACTTAAAAAGTTTTTTAAGTGGAATGTGGAATGTGTAAAGAATGTATATTTTATAGTAATCATGGTATTTTTATTTTAGTGTCTGATTGTGTTTGCGAGCCAACCGCAATGAAATTTCATTTTATTATGTACTTGGTGTATAGTGGAATGACAGTATTCTATTCTATTTTCTATTCTATTCTATTCTATTCTATTCTATTATCTGCAGACCAGATTCGTATTCAACCAAATCTCCAGAAGAGAATAACTGCGAAGGGAACCTTGTTGGGCTCCTCTCAGAAGAAATAGGTGGGAAGGTCATCAACGCCCCCTTGCCCATGAAAACAGAACTGATGGGGACAGCTAAACTTCCTGGATGTGGGGTGGGCCCACGGCTCAGTCTGTGGTTTGATGCTTAGCATAAAGCCAGCCACGTCTTCCGTAAAGTTCCCCAAACTGCCAGACGGTTGCTGTTTGAAAAAAGGGTGGAAGTAAATCCATTTTATGCAGTCTCTCTATAACTGCTCAGAGACATTCAAACTGGAGTAAAATTTAATATTTTTAATGGCATCAGAGATAAGTGTCACACACTAAAAGCAGGAGGAAACTTGATCCAAGAAGCCTGCTTAGATAGAAACCTTTTACAAGGCGTGTCTGAAAGCAAGAAAAAAGAAAAGAAAGGAATCTTGTTAGATTTTCTTGAGGAGGATATTCCACAGCTGCAGCGCCACTTCTCCTTAATTTATGGTTCACAGTGCTATGCAACGGCAGAACATTGAGCCGAGTGCCCCAAGGCTCAGTTAACGGGGGCAGAGGTGTCCTGCCAACACTGCTGATCTTGAGAGATCAGAAAAACAGCCTGCAAAGTGAAGTGAGATTAATCGGGATGAAGGCAATCTTTAGGAAGCTAATACATTTTTCAAGAACACAGGGGAGGTTGGGCTTAAACAGGTACAAATGTATATAAAGATTGCTCAGTGGTTTTACTTCCAGGAACTAACTGGAACAAATTAAATGGAGCTGTTTAAGTTCGCTGTGAATATATTTAAAATGTTGACATTGGCTACTTAAGAGCCAACGTGGTGTAGTGGTGGAAGCGTTAGATTAGGAGTAGGGAGGGAGATCTGAGTTCTAGTCCTTCCTTAGGCATGGAAGCCAACTGGGTGACCTTGGGCCAGTCCCTCCCTCTCAGCCCAAGAGCCAATCAGGCGTGGTATGATAGTTCTAGTCCCGCCTTAGGCATGAAAGCCAGCTGGGTGACCTTGGGCCAGTCCCTCTCTCTCAGCCCAAGAGCCAATCAGGCGTGGTATGAGAGTTCTAGTCCCGCCTTAGGCATGAAAGCCAGCTGGGTGCCCTTGGGCCAGTCCCTCCCTCTCAGCCCTGGGTCAAACGCTGTAGAAAGCTGGCAGAAAACATCCCCCCCTTGTCACATGATGCCCAATTAAGCGAAAAGCAACTGGACCCTATAACAAAATGGGACAAACACTAAGACGAAGTTGAAAAGTTGATTACTTATTACCAGTTTTTTTATTTGGGCCAAACTTGGAGAGGCAGCTCAGTTGGTAAACTGAAGTGGAAGTTGACAATACTGCTGTCCTTAAAATGAAGCATATAAGTAGCTTACCTCCTACAGAATTCAAGTCCTTGTTCTATGAGGCTATTATGCATCATATCTTCTTGCACAAAGTCAACGGAGAATTTTATTACAATTATTACATTATTTTAATTATTATTTTACTATTTAATAATTATTTAATAATTATTGTATTACAGTTTGGTGTAGTGGTGAAGGAGCCAGGCTAGAAACCGGGAGACTGTGAGTTCTAGTCCCACCTTAGGCACAAAGCCAGCTGGGTGACCTTGGGCCAGTCAACTCTCTCTCAGCCCCACGAAGAAGGCAATGGCAAGCCACTTCTGAAAAAAAAAAACTTGCTAAGAAAACTGCAGGGACTTGTCCAGGCAGTCTCCAAGAATCCGACATGATTGAACTGATAAATAAATAAATAAAGGGCAAAGCACCCTGATGCAATACAGCAACAGTGGTGGAGGTGTGGGAAATTCTCATCTGTTTCAGCATAGGAATTCTATCTCAAGATCTGACATTGCTGGCATTTATCTCCACTAAGCATCTCACATAGTTTCATTACGTGTTTTCTTATATCTACCACCTCAATCCTCATGGACTTTAGGGTTAGGGTTACTGAGATACTGATACAGATACTGAGATCGCAGTAAGAATAAAAACTACATTTGAAAACTTTTAAAACAAAAAAAACAACACATGAGCCGTATTACATTGTTCAAATCAACACAAAAACATATACAGAGATACACATGCAGGTGCTTTTCAGCCCTACGGTCAATCCCCAAGGGCTTTCCAGAAAAACATTTTTTTTAGCAAAAAAAGTTTTTGCTAGCTCCAGAAAGCCATGAGAGTGGGGGCCATCCTCACTCTGGAGGGCAGGTAGTTCCCCAGGAGGGAGCTGCCACCTAGAATACCCTCCACCAGCCCCTTCCCGCTGCTCGTATTAGTATGTGGGGACTCTTAGGACTATTTTCTCAGCATCCAGGTCAGTGGGGTAGAGGCTATTTGTGAAAGGCAGTTTCTACCCAAACCTTGAGCATACAGGACTTTAAAAGCACCACTGTATAATGCATAATTTCTTGGGGGTGGGGGTAGAAGAAATAAAGGACCTCCTTCTACTGTACGTTTGGTGGGAATGCAATACAATCTCAGCATTTTGGAGGGAGGTCTTTAGTGAAATAATAGTAATGAATCAGACAAAGGACTGAATTCTCACCAAATTTAGATCCATTGGGGATATTGGATGGAAGGAATAAAATGGTCCAAAGGCCCTGCTTTGAGCAGCAGCTCTCGTAATTGCCCAGCCATGGAATTATCAAAATTTTTGCTTGAAAAACCTTTGGTATGAGTTAGTTGATCACCCTGCTTGAGAAAGGCTCTGATTAAAGTCATATGCTTCTCAAACTGGGAAATCATAATTTTATTGGGATCAGTGGGACTTCATCTATTGCATAAATATCCAAGGGAATACTTACCGCTAGGATGTATGGAAAATAGATGCAGAAGCTATCTTGTGTAATGTAATGAAAAGCAACTTGATTAAAAAACAAACAAACAAGGCTCAATTCCCACACACCAGGCTGACAGCAGAGGGAAGAAAAGCTGGCTTAAAAGGGGAAACAAGAGAAATAAGAGAGGGGGATTAAAAAATAAAACTCGGCTCCCGATTCTGCCCTTTTTGCACACGCTAACTCTGTCTCGCCTTAAGGAAAATTAAAACCAGCCGAGACTTTGCCGTTCCGCCCGACGTCACAGCTTCACCTGCGGCACCCGCGAGCTCCGGGAACGCTGCGCCCGTAGGGAAATGAGGGGCAGGAGCGATAGCCAATGACCGCTGCGAGCGGTGGCCGAGGGGTGGGGGGCGTGGCCCGGCCGCTGGAGTGACGTCAGAAGAGGTAGGTTGCCACCCAAGGCAGGTGGAAAGGGCTCTCCGGAGCGGCTGGAAGCGGAAAGCGCAAAACTGCCGGGTTGTCCCCGCTTCCCTTACAGGACGAAGAAGTCTTCAACTTTCCCACGACCACCAGGCGCGCCCTGGCCTGCTTGGCAGAGAACCCGCGGCGCAGGTAAGGTTAGATTGCGAAGGGCGAGGTGGGATACCGACCCGGAGGACTGGTGGAGTTCGGCTCCCTGAAAGAGAAGAAAGCCGGTCTTTAAGAAGGGTGCAGGAGGTGGCAAGGGGGGCGGGATGGGGGTTCTAACTTCCAAGTCGTTGCAGCTGGAAAAAAAAGGGGGGGCCGTGGAGAAGCGAATCCTTCGCCCCTGCCCCCAAAACCTGGCGTTTCGAAGATCATTGCGGGGAGGGCGTCCGCATCACTGCGAACAAAAGGACAACATGGGGGGAGAACATTAGGGGGGGGTTCCCCGATCTGATGGCCAACGCTCTCTTTTATCGTTATACTTGAGAGGAGGGAAGCGTGTTCTCGAGCGGGGGTGCAAACACGCCGCCCCTCTCCGTCCCGCGCAACTTGTTAACTCGCTTAACCTGCTGAGATCCTCCTCTTTATTTTCTTCCTGTTGATGCTGGAATGACTTTGCATTTTGAGCGCTGGGTTGCAGTGACGTTCCTGGTGCCATTAATCAGCAGAAAAGTGCTTTATGGGGAAAACGAAAAGAGCATTCCGAGTTGCCACTGGACGCTGCGGTTGCACGGACAGGCCCCTGCGTTTCCTCGGTCTCCCTTCGTGCTTGTTGGCCCCGTGGAGAGCCGCGTTAGACTCTGACAGTCAAAAATCAGGAGTCTGGGGACACCTTTTCCCATTCACAGATTGTACGAAAGGCGTAAGCTTTCCTGTATTGCAGCTGACTTCATCGGAGGCGTGGGTCACTCCATGCCTTTGACAGTGTGAGCTGCAGGCTTGTGAAAGCTCGTGCCTTTGCCTAAAATTTGTCAATTGGAAAAGGTGCCACCAGGTTCCTGAGCGTTTGTGCCTGCTGATCATAAAAAAGGTCTCTTGTCCCCACTTTCAGGGACAAAGGCTGGGGAGGAACAGCTGTTTGGCTTTAGAAATTAGCTGATTGGGGTCTCCCATCTCACAGCTCTTGCTGTTACCACGTGAGAGTTTTATTCCTTGCCAATTTGATTTTTTAAAATTCAGCAAGCAAGGAAACCAATTATGTCAGGGTTACCTTGTGGAATTGCTCCTGGGGAATATCTCCTCTCTTGGATCCTATGCCAGAGCTGGATTTGTTTTGTTGGCTGCCCTGGAATCCAGCAATCTGCAACAGGACAGAATGCAAAGCAAACTTTTCTTACATTCCAACCTTTAGGGCTGCTTAAAATGCCCAGTAGCTGTAATACCCCAAGTGGGGACAATGATAAAAGCAGTCTTGCAGAGAATCTGGTGGGGAGCAGCCTGGGGCAGAAACTAAGGTTTCTCCAAAGAACCAGGCAATGCTAGCTGTGATCCTCTCCCATAACAAGCATTTAGAATGCTGTTTGAGTCTGTTACGGCATCCTTCCTTAAAAAAAAAAAGACTTGTGTTACTTTAAAAATTAATGTTGGTTTGGTAATACAGTAGCTTTTGTTGACTAGAGGCTGCTTCATTGCATACATGAAATGTATCCTCAGCTGGCAAGTACTCCCCACATGGAGAGAGAGCGCTCTCAAGTACTAACAGTACTAATAACCAAACTGGAGTCTTGGATTTCACACACTCAGGGCAGAACAGCCCTGAAACTTAGGAGGCTCTGCAGACTTACTTTGCAAGGCTAGAATGTGCCAACTTTGCCGGGCACCTGGCTTAACAAGCAGCATTCCTAAACAGGTCTTATAATTCACAGCAGCTACTTGGAAGCATCCTCATAGGAGATACAGATGGCTGATCGTTTAGCCCTGAAAGAATGCATGGCTCAGTTACTCGAGATTGGTTGGGAAGTCATAATGTTTGATATCTGGGGTGCATGTTGGGTAATTACTGGCTGTCATTTGCATAAGGAGCTTTGCAAAGCTGGAAAAGGGTCTTTTAATTGGAGCTTCTACTTCTCTACCCCTGCTGTACAGATCTTCCTCTTTCCTGTGCATTCTTTCTGTTTCTTGTTCATCTCCATTTGTTTCCCTTAAAAGATGAGAAAGCCCCCCCGCCCGAGATAAGCCCCTCTCCTTTGGGGGGAGATGGGCAGTGATAAAGATTTAATAAATAAATAATATTAAGTTAAGTGTAGCGCCAGTAGCACAGTTTTCCCTCAAACACATTTGTTGGATTATTTCGTTTTCCCTGTCTAATTATAAGGAAAATTTGAGAACTCCCTCCTCCTCCTGTTAGCGTCTGGGCTATTGCTGTATTTTCTGGGTTAAACTTTCAAAACGCTAACGTGATAGCATGCTCTGCATACCCTCGATTTTTGCTATCTGTCATCTTTGCACTACATGTTCGTAGGATTATGAATCGACTTCCCAGAATGCAGAATTTGTATTTTTATTTTACATTTCTTTTGCACAATAAACATAATCCTAACTGGAGCTGTCTTAGTCAGGAGCACCGGGCATGGCAGGCGACAGAGAAAAGTAGGAAGGATTGTTTGAATGATGCAGCAAGAATTTTAAAAGTGATGTTGGAACTCTGTTTAAATAAGCAGAAGGTCTTGGACTGGCTTCCTATTTAATTTTTAAAAACTTACTGTGCTGTCAAGTTCCTTCATGTGATGTTGTGCTTCATCAACTGCTATGTTTCAGAACTTGCTGCATAGCCACGCCCAACCCTGTGGAAAAGCGTGTATGGGATAGATCCTGGAGATTTCTCAGTGAAATCTGCAGACTTCACTACACACATAGGCAACGCTGTGGTTTCCTTAGTCATGTTTTTTTTAATATACTATTATAATTAATTTTACAAATTCCAGGGAAGAATAAAAAGAAACAAATTATAGCTAATTTTACAGTGCTTGTATATCTCCTTTGTAGGGTGTTTTTTTAATCATTGGCCAGATTCTCACAATCCTCTGAGCCAGATACTATGTTGTACACACTGTAATGGCTTTGAGTAGGTTTGGCTTTGGTTTAGTATGTTGTCAAAACAATTGCAATATCGGCTAGGGTGCTGCGTAAACCCAGTCTTTTCTTCCTGTGTGTCTCTTTAGCGGAGCCTAGCAAGTGAGCATAGAACAGCTTTCTACCACCTGGATATACCCAAGAAGCGTCTCCATTATCCACAGTCAGCTGTTTGGCAGTGATGGGTTTGGATGATGTCTAGCTTACATAGATGGCCCCAGATTGGAGAAGGAGGGCATGCACTAAGAATGAGCACTGATTTCGTAGGAGGTATACTGGGAAATAAGAGATGGGAGCATGCATTTGCTTGGAATTCTCAAGATTTGCAAAAGTTAGCCAGGCTGATTAGAGAGGAAGAAGATATTGACTTCTGCCACATCTAAATGGCTCCAGATAATGGAATGATGCTGTGCAATTTTGCTGACAAAGATGGGAATAAGATGTTGCACCCTTAATTACTAGACATTTAGAAATGGAAAAGTTTAAACTGGAAAAAGAAACACAGATTGAAAATGAAAAGAAAAACCATGCAGAATGACCAAAGATCAATTCCAGTCCTTCAGCTGGTCATTTATAATTCCACTTGCACCTGAAAGGTGTGCACCTTTTTTCTACCATGGTCTTAATTGTGTTTTAATTTTCAGCACCTACCTGGCTCACTCCTCAGCATTTCTTTACTATAGGACAGTGTTTCTATAACAGGTAGTTCTCAATTTACCACCATTTGTTTAGTGACTGTTCAAAGTTATGATGGTGATGAAAAAAGTGACTTATGATCGGTCCTCACACTTATGACCGTCACAGCACCTCCCATGGTCACATGATCGAAATTTGGGCATTTGGCAACCAGCATGCATTTACAACAGTTGCAGTGTCCTGGAGTCGTCACATGATCGCCATATGCGACTTTCTCAGCTGGCTTCCAACAAGCAAAATCAATGGGGAGCTGCGTGATTTGTTTAACGACCACTGCAAGAAATGTCATAAAATCAGGTGTGGTCACGTGATGCCTCGCTTAATGATTGCACTGCTTAATGGCAAATTTTCAGGCTATATTGTGGTCATAAGTTGAGGATTACCTGTAGAGTTGGTCCACCCATCTTAAAGTTGCCAAGTTTGAAAAATACCACTATATAATTTCTAACCCAATGATGGTTAGGAAGGCTAGAGCCAAGCAACTTGGCTGCTAACAAGTGATCAAACAAAATTAAAGATGCCAGGCAAAGAATAGAGGGTCACTTTGCTTCGTCTTGAGTCCTTCACTCAGTTGTCTTTCACTGGCAAGCCTAGCATCAGGTTGTTTGGGATTGTGTGCTTTTGATCTTAAATTGTGAGTTAAAATCCATGTAATATGATCCCTGTCTGTTCAGAAGTCAAGCCCACTGAGTGCAGTGAGATTTATTCCCAGGCCAGTGTGTGTAGTGGGATGGGTGGACCTATGTCTCTCTACACCTGAATTCTCTACCATTTTAATGGCACAAATACAAACAAGCTGCCCTATAAGCCCATCACAGGAGCTTATCCTACAGGGTTAGATAAATATTTGAACAGTCAGGGCCTGCTTTTCTTGAAAAAAGAAAAATGAGTTGGCTGGGGAAAACAGACATCCCAAGAAGTGGAAGGCTGAGGTTTTGGCCTGTCTTTCCCTTGGGGGAGTTTTTAAAAAGCATCTGTGGGGATAAGAAATCTTTCCCAGCTTTCACACATCAGTTTTCTTTAGCTGCTGGTTGAAAATTGATGGAGAAATCGCTGTTATTTACATTGTAGTCACCTCAAAATCACCGTGTGGCGCAGAGTGGTAGGTGACAGTATTGCAACTGAAACTCTCTCCGCGACCCAAGTTTGATCCCAGCGGAAGCTGGATCCTCGGGTAGCCGGCTCAGGTTGACTCAGCCTTCCATCCTTCCAAGGTCGGTAAAATGAGCACCCAGCTTGCTGGGGAAGGTGACAATCGGGGAAGGCAATGGCAAACCACCCCACTATAGTCTGCCAAGAAAACATCGCGAAAATGGCGTCCCTCAAAGGGTCAGACATGACTCGGTGCTTGCACAGGGGACCTTTCACCGCAGTCACCTCAAAATGACTGTTTTGGCAAAATGGGACTTTAAGAGCCCTGTTGAGTGAGAAATTGTTGAACTCACATACATCAAAAGGTTTCAGGTGGTCCCAGAAGGTCTTAACAAACACAGTGGGTTTTAAACACATTACGGTTGTTAATTGATCAGGTATTCTTAATCTGAGTCACTTGTAACCCACACCTGCATCTCCAACCTGTCTTTCCCTCTCTTCCCCCCCACCTCACCCCAGTTTAAATCCTACGTCGGTCCAGCCACTCTATGCAGCTGATGAAGTGAGCCACACAAAAGCTTATGTTTTCAATAGAACTGGTTAGCTAAGTTTATTAAGGTGCTACCAGACTCCTGATATTCTACCATTCTAATTTAGTGACTTTAATTAGAGAGTAGCACCTGGATAAATATGCTTCCAAGGGAATATCTGAAGTTTTGCATCAGAAATTGCGAATGTCAAAAAAGGAAGGAAGATGTCTTGGGGGAAAATGTTTAGCAAATTTCAACAGAAAAGTGCTAGCTTTTTTTTCCCCCTTAGAAAAGTGAGAAAACTGATTTGGCTAAATGCTGATTCATCTGCAGTTTTGGCATTGCCACACGAGCAACACGCTGCAAGTTGCTTGGAAAATGCAGCTTGGCCAATAACTGAAGCGCACGGGGGAAAGGAAATCAGGGCATTTTAACACACTCCTAATTGACAGAAGAAAAGGAGAACGAAACAGATAACTTAGTCATTATCATGTGGCTGCTGATGTGCACAAATGAATGTGTTTCATATTATTCGAAGCAGGATCTGCAACTAAAAGTTGCGGTTGAAGGGCTTCTTTTTTTGGCTAACCAGACACCTACCTAGCCAGACTCAGTGTTTTGTAATCACCAAGCATGCTCAGTTCTCATTAGCTTGCTTTTATGAAAGGGAAGTTAACCCCTCTTTCCAATTTCCTTCTTTTTATTTCTGCAAACTCTGACATTCCTCTGATGGTGCTGATTCTCAGCAGCTTAGCTCACGTGGCAGCAAAGCATAAATGTTCAGTAATCAGGATACTGTATTAAAAATGGGTATTTCGTGATTTAAATTGTAGCGTGTTTTGTGAATGGCAGATGCTGTTCATGACCTTCAGTTTATACTTAATTTGAGTATAGCGATACACTCTTGAACTGTGGGCCGGATGCTTGTATTGCTATCTAAGCTGGTGGAAGCACCCATTTGCACATTAACAGGAGCGCAGGATTCATGCCCAGTTTATTAGGATCAGCAAATTACTTAGATCTGAACACACAAACACTACTGAGCCCTGTAGTGCTTACTACTGGCTGCGTTGGTCCAGCTTGCAAAGCCCGTTCTTTCAACAAGAGACATTCCTGCCAGCTGAAATGCAACCTTTTAACCATTGAATCAGACATGCAAATAAACTAGGAGAACAACATTGCCATTTAAATTGCTAGTGCTGAAGGAGGAAATCCCGTCAAAGAAAAGGAAAGGAATTGGCTGTGCTCAATTATTTACTCCATGCTCTGATGTTCTCTAGCCTAATCCCTCAGAAGTGTTGGCGATGCTCAGGGGTGACCCTTGAAAGCCTTACTATCACTTGATTGACTTGCCAGAGCAAGGAGGTTTTGATTATCAATCCCCTGATGTTCCAGCAGATGATATCACTACAACACCAGGACGGCACCAAATATCCTTCCCCACTTTTTCTGTGCTACTGAGGGTCGTAGTTAGTCTCCAAGGCTTCAGCAGATCCTTGCTATTCTGAGTAATTTCTGCTGGACTCTATTGCATCTGTTTTCTTGGATGCCTGGGGTCCCTTGAATCTTATAGCACCATTACTTAGTGGTTACTTCACTGCAGAGGTCCCCTTTTTCACTAGCTTAGGAAGGGTCCTGCCTAAATGTCTGAAAAGGTGATGCCAGACAACTTAGTGTAGATGGCAGGAAGCTAGAGAAATCAACTTTCTGACTCTCTGTAAGGCCAGTGCCTGTATTCAGTCTCCCAAGGGCTGCTTCATCCATCGTGAAACCCTGGTTGGAGGTGAACTTAAAACATATTTGCTCCATTTGTTTCACCCAGTCCGGGAATGGAATAGGCTGAGGGCATTTGGCACAGAGCTTGCTGTAGGATGTGGCCTGGTTCGTGGGCATCTGATAGAAGTCATTTGTGCCGTGGGGCATGGTCACTTTTCCCACCTGTGGCCAGGACACCCGTGGTCTGTTGCAACATGCTCTACATGGGGCTGCCCTTGAAGACTATTCAGAAGCTTCCTTGGGTTCAGAATGCAGTGGCATGGGCAGTACTGGGCACTCCACAGTATGCCCCGGAACACTGCTTTTTCATGAGCTGCACAGGCTCCCAGTAGGCTTCCGGGTACAATTCAAGGTGTTGGTTGTCACCTTTAAAGCACTACATGGCATGGGAACACATTACTGGTGGGACCATCTCTCCCCTGACGGTTCTTGCTCATCTCACTGGAATGGGGAGAGTGGGCGTGCCCATGTCCCTTCAGTGAACCAGTGTGGCTTGATGGGTCTCCAGAAGCATGCCTTCTCTCTCGTGGCGCCCATCTTGCGGGACAGCCTCCCCCCCACCCCGAGATACGGATGGCCCTGATCCTACTGGCCTTCTGCAGGGCCACAAAGACCTGGATCTTCCCCCAGGCCCTGGGGCCAGGGTGCTGATGGAGTTCTGATGTGGGCACAGGTCTGTCTGTGGTTATTGTTGCAAGATTTTTTTAGGTGTCTCGACTGCTATTGCAATTTCGTTTTTTATGCCGTTTTTTTAACCTGATGGATTGCAATTGTTGCTTTTATTTGTTTGTTGCCCAGAGTGCTTTGGTAGATGGGTGGCCCTGTAAGTATGTTAAATAAGGAAATAAACAAACAAACAAAGGAGGATGTGTCCCGTTTGCCCTAAATCAGTGTTTGTTAAACTTCTTATTCTCAGGATCCCTTCTTACTTTTAAAATCATGGACGACCCCAAAACAGCTTTTGTTTGTAAGGGTTATAAGTATCGATATTTACCATATTAAAAATTGGTAAAAAATGGATGCATTTGTAGAATATTTATTTATTGAATCATGTAGACATAATAATAAACCCATTAGATATTAACATAAATAATGTAATTTTCATGAAAAACCCTTATATTTATAATAAATAAAAATAATAATGAGAGGAATGCCGTTGTTTTAAATTTTTGCAAATATCTTCAATATCTAGCAAATAATTTTGATTTTGATGACCCCAGAGAGGGCCTTGGAGGACCCCCAGGGTCCTCAGACCACACTTTAAGAAATGCTGTTATAAGGTAAGCAGAAATGCAGTGTACTTCACCACCAGAGGATGGTGCTCATCTGCTAACAGACTTCTGGCTTTTTCTATTTGTTTCTTTGATGTGTAAAGCCGCCCATCTTATGCAGCATAACCCTGGGCAGCTCATAAGCCATCATAAAACAATAAAAGCAGTAGAAAACATGAAAGTCAACAAAGAACCTCCCACTGCCTCCCAACACAACTCATCACCATGCATCCAGAAAAAAAATTCTTTAGAGCAGTGTTTCTCAACCTTGGCAGCTTGAAGATGTGTGGACTTCAACTCCCAGAATTCCCAGAGTGCTGACTGGGGAATTCTGGGAGTTGAAGTCCACACGTCTTCAAGCTGCCAAGGATGAGAAACACTGCTTTTGAGTTTCCCTGGATCGCAGCCTCACACTACCCCAAGGCTTGTGGGAAAAGCCAGGTTTTCATGGGATTTGGGAAGGCCAGGAGGATGCGGGCCTGCGGGATCTCTGGCAGGAGGGTGTTCCAAGGGGCAGGGGCTACCACTGGGAAGATGCACTGCCAAGGTCACGCTAGATGGCAATATTTAAGGGAAGGGACCTGAAATGTAGGCATTTCTTAATTGAAATGATGTGCTGGGTCTCTTTATTGAGTCCATTTCTAGCTCACCTTTCTTTTGTACAACTCAGGGTGCAGCAGCAACCCTGTGAGGGTTGGGTTGACTTTCTCACCCAAGGGAAGACTAGAACTCTCTCTCTCCTGGTTTCTAGCCCAGCATCTTAACTACTAGATGAAACTGGCTCCCTTTGTTTGAAAGGCCTTTGGAGACAAGGCAGAATTCAGTTGGAGAACGTGCTGCCTTTGAGAGGATGGCTCCCCGTTCGGACCATTTTAAAAGAGGACTTTCCAGACTGATGGAGGATCAGGCGATCAGGGGCTGCTGATCTTGGTGGCTGCTTAGTACCTTCACAATCACACCCAGCATTTTAAAAATTATAGCAAATGTGAAAGAGGGCAGGGGCTTTCTGTCAAAGTTGGCGAGTTTCCCATGTGAATCTAGTTGGTTACTGTTCGATGTAGTAAATAGGCTGATGATCTGATCAGGAATTTCCTTTACGTTCTTATCCTTCGATGAGTATTACATTCGGTGATTTGTTTTATGAGAGTAGCAGGGAAAAATGATGAGCAGGAAGGAAGAAGCGCTCTTGTGGTTCTTACGCAACAGAAGGCATAGTCATCATCATCATCATCATCATCTTGTTATGGCCATCCATTCCAATACAGGCAATCCTCGCTTAACGACCACAATTGGGACCTGAATTTCAGTTGTTAAGCGAAGCGGTCATTAAGTGAATCTCACCTGATTTTGCAACCGTTTTTGCAACAGTTGTTAAGCAAATCACTGTGGGCATTAAGCAAGCCACATGGTTGTCAAGTGAATCATGGGGTTCCCCATTGATTTTACTTGCCAGAAGCCAGCCACGCAGGTCAAAAATGGCAGTCATGTGACCATAGGACACTGTGCCCAAATTGTGATCATGTGACCATGGGGATGTTGCAAAGGTTGTAAATGTGAGAACCAGTTATAAGTCATTTTTTCCAGCACCGTTGTAAGTCCGAATTGTCTCTAAGCACATGGTTAAGCAAAGACTACCTGTAGACTCTGGGCAGCTTACAAAATCTAAAGAAACAGTAAAACAGTTAAAAACATAAAACACCACAGACAGCCATGGCAGGAACAATAAACCATGACAGGCGCCCCACAAACACGTTAACTCCAGATCTGGGACCAGAGCCAGGTCTTAAAGGCTTTCCAGAACCCCATATCTGAATATTTTGCAATTTAAGGGTTTATGAGCATTTTAGTTGAACTTCTGAGATTTGCTATCACAACAACCAGATTTGAGGTCTAGAGCCTGGAGGCGAAACCTAGTACTGCCCAAATTTATGCTATATTAATCAGTTAATGTAATTTTTCTCTCCCTCTTTTGTGGTTTATCTATTTTTATTTTTGATTTTGTTCAAATGTTTAATGTTATATGTTGTTTTTATGGTATTGGTGTTCTCTGTATCTGACTGGTATTCCAACAACTGTAAAAAAACTGTACTATGCCTATAAAAGCTGAAAGACAAATAAATAGCAACATAGGTAATAGGGTTAGTTTGTAGCTTAATCACAAGAAAAAAAAACAGGCAATCCTAGGATGCAGTTAAAATATTTAAAGGAAACCCAGTGCATTTCAGCCCACAAATCTCAGCTGTCTGGGACTTTTTGTTCAAGAAAGTAAATAAACACTTTTTAGAAGTTTAGTACTAAACTTGCTAAGTACATTCCCTGAACTCCAAATAAAACAGTTTAAAACGAACAGAAGAACTATTAGGTGTGCTTGTTTCTTTAATATTTAAATTAAATATTCTTTAAATATTTAATTTAAATATTTCTCAGTTCCTGTTTTATGTGCATTTGTTCTCTTTAACTTGACCATTTTTACTTTTTTGTCTTGGCAAAACAAGATCGGTAGAGGTTTGGCAACTGTCCCGATGCTGCTTTTACTGTAGTTCTTCATGTGATAAAACCTGACAGTGATTCACTGAGCCAAGTGAGTGGAGCAAGTTAATTAGTTACAGGGACGGCTGCAAATCTGGGTGTATAAAAGTCCTTGTGAAATCAGTGGAATTTTCTAAAAGAGCCAACAGCTCACACACGATTGAATTGGTGCAATAAAAAGAATTAGAGCAAATGGCCTTGGGATGGCCTCAAACTAAACCAAGAGTTTAAGCATTGTGGGATCAAATCCCCTCTCTTCCTCAGGGAGAGAAAGCTTTTACAATCATTCTTGGGCAGGGATGCCCAACTTATTCTCCGGCTGAACACTGTGCAATCTTGAATTGGCCTGCTGGGGTCTGTAGTCAAGAGCAAGGCAGGGCCAGAACAAAGATCCGGGCAGGACCAAATTTAGTTTGCTGTAATTTAACCAAATACAGTTAATATAAACCATCTCTATGTATTTAATTTAATTTCAAGATCTTAATCATTTTTCCTCCCATTTAGTTGCATTATAAATGTTCTTTCAGGGGGGGTTTGCAATTGCAACCAAAGCTTTGGAGAAACACTCTCAGCCTCTCCGTCTCCTGACTGTGTACCTTTGCTTGGGAGGGACGGTGTGATGGTCATAGTCAAGGATTAGTGGTCTGTGCTCTAATTGTGGTAAGTTCAAGCAAATTACAGTCAAATAATGATTTGATAGCCCCAATTTGAGCCTGGGTCTGACGGTTGTGTGTGGAGCCCTGTAAATGCTACCACTTAGCATGACACGTGAAACTGCTTATCAGAGAACCCAAAACTGCCTAGTATTTTTTTGTTTAGGGCAGTGTTTCTCAACCTTGGCAACTTGAAGAAGTGTGGACTTCAACTCCCAGAATTCCCCAGCCAGCATGCCACTTTAACTCCCAGAGTTAAAGTCTTAAAGTTGCCAAGGTTGAAAAACACTGGTTTAGGGCAAATGCTTCATTCCCACCAGGGTATCTGAACACCTTAGGCTGAATTTGCTTGACAGAACAGCTGCTAAGATCAGCCTGCTGGGAAGGAATAATCCAATGCCTTAAAGGAAATACATTTTCCAATTACCAAATGAATGCGCAACTCCCTGTTTGCTCTCGGCTGTCTTGCGTCACACCCTGTGCTTAAATTACTTTTTCCCCGTTGCTGGCGGATAAATTCAAGCCTGGCCGTTGCCAGCTGGCGGAAGGTTGACAACTGGCTTCAGTTTCCTTGTTCGCGATGGATTTGGGGTGTTTTTACACACTGTGGAACTTGAAAGACCGGCTCTCCAGCTGGAGGAGCGTTGTTTGCAGTTCTCCGGTTTTCAGAGCTGAGCAAACTTCCTGGATTGACTTCCAGGTCTGCTTCTTTGAGCAGCAGAGGAGAAAGGAGCAAACGGCAGATCTCTTTGTGTAGGTGGGTGGCACTAAGCCCGATCCTTTTCTCAAGGAGACATTTTTGGTTCCTTGCCAGAAGTTCCCAGCACTTTCGTGCCACTTGGCAAGACTCTGTGCAGACTGAGAACTCTCCTCTCCCAGCTTAATGTGTGTGAGTTTCGAGCTCTTTGATCTTGAGAGAACCCTTACTTGTCCAAGCAGCAGATGAGTCGTGTGCCTGGGATGATTTCGGTTTTTCAGAACCTCTGAACTCTTATAAAACTGACTGAGGAGGGAAGAATGGAAACGGGAGGAAACGGGATGTCTTCAGGGCGTGGTTAAAAAAAAAAGGGGCAAGATGGTAGCTGTGGTGTGCAGTTGAAGCTCTGCTTGCTTTTTGGATGTGCATCCAGGCGAAGTTTTGATTGCAACATTGTGGATACCATCTTGACTTTTTGCCCACAGCTTGGAGATCTCCCTTGGGAGGAGAAATCTTTGGTATCTCTGCAAATAGACCTAGGGCCCTCCAGACGTTGTTGAACTATATGGCCCAGTGATCTCAGCAGGCAGGCTCAGCGGCAGGAGGTGGTGGGGACTTAGGGCACCCTGAAGGGCCACAGGTTCTCCAGCATTGAAAAGTTGCTCCTTATCAAGCAGGACAGCTTTCCCTTGTCTGGAATGGAAGGGATAATTTGCGGCAGGAGCCACTGTAACTCACATGCATTTGTCATGGTGCACTGTGCTTTTCACAGTTGGAAGCGAGGCGCCTTTCTTCCCCGGGGCTTAAAGTTTCAAAATTAATACAGAAGACACAACAGAGATAAGAGAGAGAAATGAAAGCAGGGTTTTTGTTTTAGTTTTCATTTGCTACATTTTCTTTCTCAGTAGAGCAAGAAGAGTCCGACTCCTTGCTCAGTGCGAGTAATGGGCGCTAAAAGATCCCAGACAGACAGCTGTCCATTACCTCCTTCAAGGCTTCCAGGAAGGGCAAGGTTCTATGTCTTTAGACTAGGGTTGGCAGAGTAGTGCCCAAGGGCACTGGTGTACCATGGTAATTCTCTTAGTCTGCCTTGGTCTCCTTTCCCCGGTTGACTGTTTATTTATTAAATTTATGCACTGCCCATCTCACAATAGAAGTGACTCTGGGCGGTTTACATATAAAAGTTATAACAACCATTATAAAAATACAAAAAGATAAAAGAGGGAAACTAACAGGCAGAGAGCGCGCCCTTCAGCCACCAACCACCCCCAGGGCTGCCAATCACTTTTGGATTCCCAAGCTAGTTGGCAGAGCCAGGTCTTGATGCTATTCCTGAAGGTCAGAAGAGTGGGGGCCAACCTCACTCACAAGTTCCTTTTAACTGAAAAAATAAGAAGATGGGGGCAGGGGCAGGGAAGATGGCTTGCTGTACAATGCCAGCCTCTGGCATCCTATCTCTTTACATAATGCCTCTAGGCCCCAGAGAAGCCCCATAGCCACCCTTAAAGATAAAAATGTTGAGTGGCTGCAGGGCTCTCCTCCTCCTAAGCAGCCTGGCGTATCGTAGGCAGATCTCTGGGACACAGTCTGATCTACCAGGAGGGAGAATGACAAATCTGGTAGGAATATACATGCAAGGGTTGAAACGTGCACAGTAAAGTTGGCAGTAAAAGCCACATCACACCGTTTCTGACCGTTTTGAAACATGAAATACCTAAAAAGTGCCATTCAAAAAACCCCAAGAGTATCCCTCCCCCAATTCCAGTAAAATACAGAAAAATTGGGTTTTGTCCATGTGTAGACATGGCACTGCTTTTGTGGCCCTCCCCTCCTGAAGTCTGTCCAAACTCTCTAAGAAACTCAAGGGAGAAATTAATATTAGGGATGGGTGAACCAGTCAATTATGGTTTCTCTTGGAGTCTCATTGTTGTGAGTCTGTCAGGTTTGGTGTGTCAAACGTGAGGGTGTTTTTTTAAACTTGGAAGCAATTTTTTAAAAATGCACGTTGGTGCACATTTCTCCAAACATCCACACTATTTTGGCAATTTTGCCTGACGTACCCAGAGGGTGCATTTTTGTGCATTTGTTCCATGAATTGATGCACTTTTGTATGGCTTTTTTTCCAGAATGCACTTTTTAAAAATGACTGGTGAACAGCATGGCAGAATGTGAAGAACAAAGCTTTCCTTTGTGTATTTGCATGAAACTGGGAAATTAAATAATTCTATATTCAAATGCTAATTACAGTAAACAAATGTCTTCCCCATCCATAATTAAGTAAGCCATAATCAAGGGCAATAAGCAAGAGCCGTATCTGTATCACATCCTGTCTTGCTGGAACCTTTCTGACTCCCTCCCTTTCAGAATTAAATTTGTTAATGGCTTCTAGTAGTTTTTATTCCTTGTCCACTCTTAACAGAAGATTCCGCCTGCTTCTTATTACATAACTAAAAACCATTGCCCACGAATCAAATGCAAGCAAATCCTCTTCTTTAAAGCAATCTCCCATTCAGTTCGGCTAAACAGACCTGGAGAGATCATAATTACTATTAGCTGTCCCTGACTTTGGATTAGAGGAAGAGCTTTCGAGTAGAAATACTACCTGTGTGTGTATGTGCATGCGCTTTTAGCAATCCCTTGAGATCCCTGTTTTGCATACTACAGCATAGGTTTTTCTGGGGTGAGAGACACACCTTGGTAGCTTGCAAGAAAGCATGATCCAAAACAACTGAATGAAAATGACATTTGATTACATTGTCTTGACATTTACATAAAGTTTAAATTAAATATAGTTGATATGATTGCTCCCAAGTCACGTAATTAATACTCTTCTTGTGTAACATTAAACATTTAGTAACAAACTGGGGAGCTTTGGGGGGGCACTCAAGGCTTTTGAGGGGCACCAACAGAACAGTCCTTACGTTGCACGCCTCTCTGCTTTCAACCATAATGTCTTTCAGGATGGCATCTGTCTGTTGGTATTCTGTAAAGCAATGAGTATAAATGATGCTACCTTCCATTATTCTTTATTTACGGTACCCAACCAATAAAACACAGATACAAAATTTAAAATACCGAAAAACCAAACTGGAAACAATTAAAAATGAGAAGAGGGTATCAACCAATATAAGCTATAGCTAATTGTTAGGAACTTGGCAGCCTTTATACTAGATGCATAAGTTAGGCAAAGAGCCAGTTTGCTATAGTGGTGAAGGCACCAGGCTAGAAACCAGGAGACCCTGAGTTCTAGTCCCACCTTAGGCAGAAAGCCGGCTGGGTGACCTTGGGCCAGCCCCTCTCTCTCAGCCCTAGGAAGGAGGCAATGGCAAACCACTTCCAAAAAACCTGCCAAGAAAACTGCAGGGACTTGTCCAGATAGTCTCTCAGAATAGGACACGACTGAATGGATTAAAAAAAAAAATTAGGCAGAAGGAAGATGGTAACGTCTTGACCAGAAAGACAACTAAAATGTCTAACAATGGGAAATGGTGCTATGTAATAAAACAAAAAAGGAGCATTCTAGGGTTTTATTTTTAACTAACTTTTTCCTTTAAAAAAAAAATTGTGCTGAGAGCAGGAGGCTAGAGGGAAGGGCCTCATTCTGATAAGTATTGATTGCGGTGCTGACATTTCCGACATCAACCCTGGGCTTTCTAATTAATTTTTGTTTTGTGGTGGGGTGGAAGTTCCCAGCCACACCCGCAGACCTGCTTTGAACATGATACCTGTGCTTAACCTTTGCAGAGAGCAGCTTTGATGCGGCGATGCAGCGAAAACAGTTGGTGACCTTTGAAAGCATTCTCCGGCTGTGGAACGAAGCGTTTTCCCTCTTTCAGGGAAGCCTGAATGGCTTGATATGGCAGATAATGGAAATGTACATTGATCAGACTGCAGCCGAATCAGGTGGAAGCCGGGGGCCTCATTAAGGTGGGGGGGAAGAGATTGCTAGGCTCCAGAAGCAGCCCTGAGCACTTTACAATATTAACTTTGCTGGGTGTTTGCTTTGCTGGAGAAACAGCCATCTGTACGATTTATGGGAGGGAAATCAATGGAAGCCACAGAAATAGGAAAGGGCATTACTTGGACCAGAGCAAGCAAATTGTAATACTGTCTCACTGTGTCTTTAGAGCGGTGTTTGTCAACCTCAGCACTTTTAAGATGGGTGGACTTCAACTCCCAGAATTCCCCAGTCCACACATGTTAAAATTTCTGAGGTTGAGAAACACTGCTTTAGAGTTTCAAAGGACATCAGTGTGATGATGCAGTGGAAGATAAGACGGGCCTTGCATTACTTGTGGGAGAGATGATGCAATAGGAATGTGCCTGCTTTGAAACTGATTTGGAAGAAGTGCTTTGGGCCTGATCTGAAGCACAGCACCTCCCTGCTGCTCATTAAAGCAACCAGGTCTTTTTTTCCCCCCAGGTTTCCACGTGTGCTGGAGGAAAAAACTATTGAATGAGTCGATTCCTAAAGGACTGATAAGTTGAAAATTGTAGTTTGGGTCTTTGGGAAAATGTGGTTTCCTTTTTTTCTTTTGCTGATGCCTTGAAGTCTGTGTTGATGCCTAGCAACTGCCTGGACAGGTTTCTGCAGTTTTCTTGGCAAGATTTCAGAAGTGGTTTGCCATTGCCTGCTTCCTAGGGCTGAGAGAGAATGACTGGCCCAGGGTCACCCAGCTGACTTCGTGCCCAAGGTGGGACTAGAACTCACGGTCTCCCAGTTTCTAGCTTGATGCCTTAACCACTACATCAAACTGGCTCTCCTTTCTTAACCAGTTCTATTTGAAGGGCAGTTCTTTGGATGTATCATGCTGGAAAGATATAGGTGTACATTCATTGGGGAATAAGTAGCCCTGAAGCGAGATGAAAACACGTGGGGAGCTCTGCAGTCAGTCAGTCAGGTCAGGCCTGTAGTTAACTTTCCATCATCATGATTAGGACTCCCTTTTAAGCATTTGCAATTGATATCCATAAAGCTGCCCTCTGCCCCAAGTTCACTTATCCATGTAGTTTTCAGGAATGAAGCCTGACCCAAGGGAGACTTTAATAGACTTTCATGAAGGTTTACTATTAAACATGTAATATTAAATGTTCCTCTTAAAAGCACTCTAATATAGCAATTTGTTATTACTGCCAGTAATATGAGGATGGGACTGATCCTTCCTTTACCAACCTGAATGAAGTTCTGATCAGGATGAATTGCTATTATGAGTTTGAATGTAATTATTTGCACCATCACATCCAAAAATGCCCCACCCATTATTCCACCTTGAAAAACAAACTCTTGGCTTCAAAGCAAGATCAGCCAAAGTCCTTGAATATTGGCTGATCTGTTTTTATGACCACTTCAGGGTGGTGGTTTTGCAGTGTGGCTGAAAGGTTGTAATGCGAAGAAGCCTGAAATCACTGTTGGCATTACAGCCTGCAAACCTTTTCTAGACACCCTGCAAGCTTGTAGAGTCTTTCCTAAAATGGATCTCAGGAGACGGGTATGGTGGCCAGTGGCAAAAATAATTGATAGCAGAAGGTAAATGGTGAAGTTGATTCTTCATACATTTTCTGGCTTTTAAGATAGTAGATATAGAATTACCTTTTCTCTCTCTCTCTCTCTCTGTCTCTGTCTCTCTCTTTTAAATAGAGTTGGGAAGGGGGAGCTATAGAAAGAGGCTGCATTCTGACAAACATCAATTGTGATGCTGAAATTTCTGACATGATTCCTTTTTTCCCCTCCTTTTCCACTTTTTCTTTTCTTTTCTTTTTTGGTGGAAGTTCCAAGTAGTGCCTGTAAACCAGTTTTGAACCTGATGCTATGCTTAACTTTTGCAGATTGCTGCTTTGATGTGGTCATGCAGAAAACAGATTGCCTCATTCCTATTTTCTAGTTCCAATAGATGCAAAGAGCTTTTAAGGTGCTGAAGTGATTATTTTGTTTATCAGATGTATATGCTGCTGAATCATAATCGGTTGCAATAACATAAAATGGCAAGGTGTCTAAAAATAGCAAAGATAAAACAGAACAGATACTACTGCTACTAGTAATAATACTATACTATTTACGGTTTTATTGTTGTTAATTTATTAGATTTATTGTAAACCGCCCAGAGTCTCTCTTCTGGGGGGAGATGGACGATGGCAAAATTTGAAAAATAAAATTAAAAATAAATAGTAATATTAATAGAAAATACCAGTAAACTAGCTGATAAGATCACACTTCAGATGGTACATAATCATTCTCTGGATGAAGCCCCTTGGTCTTCCAACCTTCTGAAAGGCCATCCCTGAGAGGCCCAGTCTAGCTCCTAGAACAGTGTTCCTCAACCTTGGCAACTTGAAGAGGTATGGACTTCAACTCCCAGAATTCCCCAGCCAGCCATGCTGGCTGGTGAATTCTGGGAGTTGAAGTCCATACCTCTTCAAGTTGCCATGGTTGAGAAATACTGCTCTAGAAGGAGGCTGTTACAGGGTGTAGTTTTATCATTCAAATCAGTGAAGCTGTTGTTGTGATTATTAAGCTGAGCAGCTACCTATCTGTAGCCAGAGAACTGGATGCAGTTGTCACCCTAAATAGTAATCCTCTAATCAAGAGTTGCTCTCCAGCACAAGCTCTCTTAATTTACAGCCTTAGACATCAGCGTAAGCAAGGGCGAAATGTGACCCACTTATTCGCCCCCCTCCCGTCCACGTTGTATTGTAATGTGACTTTCTGCCGCTGCTGATGTTGTGGCAAGTACACGTGTCCGTGGGGAGAAGAGAGATTATCCCCACTGCGGTCTGCTAACTTGCAAGCGGCTTGATGCTTCCGGAAGGCAGATGGGCATCAGCTTGGGGATCCCTTCTGAAGCAGGAGAAAAGCCAGCTGTAACAGTGAGGCCAGTCCCTACGCTGTGGCCTGGCTGATGCACTAAGCTAAGCCACAGTGGGTTTAGCTATAACTTAGTGCAAGGGGTGATACCCTCTGCCCAAATGAGAAATGCATTAGTGCTAAGGATTGAATAGGGACTGGGTGGGACAAGAAATAAATAGATCACTTTTCATAATGGCATTTCAATGTATAGACGAGGGTCTCCATTTTGCACTGCCACAGCCACCCACGGATGGCTTGCCCAGACATGGTAGAGAGCAAGGACTGGACAAGGTTTTGCCAGCATCCCTGCCTTGTCTGTACAACCTTGATCAGGCTGTTAATTCAAATTCAAATGCCTTTATTATGGTCTTTGGCCTGACTTTACAACAGAAGAAGAGAAATAGTTTAGTCCCACAATTCATTACCAGGAAAAAAAAAAGGAAAACAGTAAAACAAGATATCTAATTAAAACTTTTGCACAGTTGTATAACTTGATGAAAATATTTGGTCACGTGCTGTGTGAGCGTAGAGTTGGCATCCCTTAAAAAGAAATAAACGTAAAATCTATCAGTATGACCCTCAAATTTAGAAATTATTGGGGAGATCAAAGCACATCTTGGGGCATCATAAGAAGGACACCATATGAGGACATGGACAAGAGTTTCTACCTCTCTGGATCTACAAGGGCAGGTTGTTAAAAAATTTGCAACTCCCCCTCGGTTTGAGAATGCTGGCTGATATGATGCCAGTCATGTTTTGGAACAGGCTCCTCCTGCTGAAAGTCTTCAGATTTCTTAAAGCCTCTTTTGTGTTTCCTCCATAGCCACCCTTGTTTTCCTAACCCAGAAATCTCACTAATTGCCTTTTCATTCTAAGGAAAATACCCAGAAGTACATTGATTGATTTACTTTCCTGCATCTTTCCTTTTGAGAAGCAATGCCAAAATTCAGGGTTCCAAAAGTGGACTAGTTTATAGATGTCTCAGCCGTCAGATCTGCACGTCAGAACACAATGACCAGCATGAAAGAACAGGCTGTGATAATAGTTCATATTTGTGTGGTGGAATTTATGAGATAGCCAAGGATGACTAGGAACATTTTGGGGGGAAACTAGTGAGGAAGTAGGGAAAAATGTGGGCAGAAGCAGTTCTTTCAACTTAAAATTTGAATATATTGTAACTGGGTGCTTGGGAAATAATAATCATCAGAATATAATCATCAGAAGGGTTGAGTGAGAAGAGATGGGTACTTACCAGAAAGCTGATTTTATTGCCAATAAAATAGTTTTTATGTTTATAAACTAGGGGAGTCCCATGCCTCTTCATATCTGATTCTGCCCATTTCAGTTTTCAAATCAGATTGCATGGATGGAAATCAGGACTTGCCTGTTATTAACTACTGGTTCTGGAGTGAAAAAGTATATTAACAAACACTGAAACCTGCTGTTTGTAGTATTCTCTACTGAAAGCTGAACTTTGATTTTGGGGATGTTGGATTCATATCTGAAGCCTGCCAAAAATCCAATCTCATCAATTGCTGCCGTATCAAATATAAGCATTGTTGTCTTATCTGCCAGCTGAGGCCAAAAAATCATTCCAAATCACCTGTTGACCTCTGTCTCATACAAGGCTGGTTCACACGATAGACTTCACCAGACTGTGGCTTGTTTGGTTTTGGTGTAGTGTGCTGTGTGAACCTGACCATTATTGGTTGTATACCATGCTTTATAGCTTAGCAATTTGGGGGACCCAGATAGTGTGGTTTAGCCAGCCAACCATGTCCTTGCCTAGTACGTGAACCCAGGGTAATGCTGTCCTGGTAGATCCTGGAAGCCTGAGGACACATCTTTGAGTTTAAACTAATGGTTCATGATTGTCAGATGATATTCCCTTGTTGGGTGTTAAGGATTAGAATTCCTCAGTAGATGCAGATGTTTTTGCAGGATATGTTATGAATGGGGAGCGAAGAGGCTGAGGGAGGGGAAAGAAAGCTGGCTGGGTTTGTTTTTATATAGCCCTTGACTGAAGATGCCCTTGTACAAATAAGGTGGAGGAAGTGCTAAAGCTCAGTGGAAGAGCGCACATGCTTTACATGTGTAAGATCCCACACTTAATCCCTGTCACCATCAGCTAAAAGGATCAGGTAGCGGATAATGGAAAAACCCTGGAGGGCCACTGCCAGGCAGAATAAACAGTGCTGTGAAAGATGGTCCAAGGTCGCTGTTATTGCAACATCCTTAGGGGGCAGTTCCTTGTGGAATCTGATGCAGGTTGAGCAGCTGTGCTGCCTCTTTAAGAGTCTGGTTGCTCTCAGGCATCCCTCTCAAGAAAGCAAAGAGCGATCAGAGGCACACGGGGGTGGGGGGTGGGAAGGAACCCAGAATTCAACAGGAGGGATTTTTAAATAAAAATGCACCCACATACTTTGCCACCTTTAGCACTGCTCCTTGCTAAGGATGTGGAGAAATGCATTTAGGTCAGCCCTTTGAGGTAGACCAGAGTAGGAAACCAAAGTTACAAATATGAATACTACTTTTATTATAGGGTTACAGTAACAGAATCTTGCAAGTCTGAAAGTGCCTCCCCACTCCCTGCCTTTATCTCCAAGAGAACTAGGGAGGGTCAAGTCTGAGGCATTTTCTCAAATTACATTTCTGCTTTGGACTCCGATTTCTCTTATCTGACTGTTGTCTTGGTTGCGGCTCTTCCTCCTGTTCCTCCAGGTTATTCTCATAGCCCATTACAACTTGCTAACATTGCTTCTGCCTGATCTCTTTTGAATGCTATAGGATTAAAAAGTATAGCAGGCCAGCCAGGAGTGCCCACGAGGCATAGTGCAAAGAGTCAAGATGGCAGCCACAATGCCCATGAAAAACAGGAGGAGCTTTGATGTCACAGTTGCGGCTGTTTAGACCATCCCTTGTAGACACCCCTGAGGCCAGCCAACAAATACTGTCAAATAGGTGGCTTGGTGGCCTTTAAACCATTTTCCAGGGAGGCCCTGAACTCTTTGAAAATGTAGCTGGGGGTTTCCAGTGAGAAAGAACAGCTGAAATGCAACTTGTCTATTTTCAGCTCCTCTACGTGACAGCAGTAGGGATTGGCTTCCAGATACCTACAACATGCCAACAATGTCACTGGTGTCATTTCTCCCAAGCTAACTTTAATAAATAATTGCAAGCTATCTTACACTGGCTCTTAAGTGTACGGAGCCCAAATAGCTCAGTATTATCCCCAGCTTAATAAGCCACCTGGGCATTCTCCAGATATTCTGGACATTCATGTTCTTCTACCTTCTGGCCAATGGCAAGAGACTGTGTGCTATGTGATTCAAAGCATCTGGAGGCCACTAGGTTGCCAAGCCTGTAGAAAATAAAATGTGCAGTGTGCAATTATAATGTATAATATAAACTAGTAGCAATTCTTCAAGGCTTCAGGGAGGCATTTTCTCAGCCCTACCTGGAAATATGGGAGATGGAACCCAAATGCAAGGACTGTGCTATACTACTCACTGATCATCTTTTCCCTAAAAATAGAAATCAAGGAAGGTTTTAGTTCTGATGATTCTGTCCATCAAGTGCTTTAGTTTTGGCTTAGCATGTCCTTTGAACTTTGTCCTTGTAATTTCTAAACCTTGGGTTAGTGCTTGGTGTGCTGTGCAAAACCAGCTGCTGGTGCTTTATGCTTTATTTAGGAAATACGGTTAAGCAAAACATGTCTTCATAAGTTGTGCAATTTGGTCCTTGGATAAAGGGCTGATTTAAGAAGGAATGTAGGAAGCTGTTTTTGTTAATGAAGGTAACTTCTCCCTCTTCCTCCCCATCTGACTTGAATCCGCGGTTTTTCTCTGGAGAAGCTGTGCCTCATTTTTAGATTCTCAGCTAGGAGCTCTGCATTTCAGGGCAACTGAATCTTCCTCTTCTTTTGAATGCAGGTACTCATGTCAGCAAGCATGTTTGAGATGGCAACCATCTGCACCTTTGTGTGTGTGTTTGTGCGTGTTCAATTCTGTGTTTTCTGTTTTGATCCGTGCCCGCTGGGACCTTAAGTAATTAATATCTCAAATGGTGCCATGTCTCATTTTACACCAGAAGGGACCTGGATGCAAACTGAGCATAATTTTTTATCCCCTCTATTGTTTAGGCCCAGCCTTTGTGGCTACTGCAGTGTGCATGATTGCCTTTCTTTCTTCCCTTCTCTCCCCCACTCCCCAGACACAAAAAGATTTGGATCTTTTCAGCATGATAATATCGACCCATTATTTTGCTCCACAGCAGGAGTTGTCCCAGCTGCAAGGCTTTTGTTTACAGTAACTTCATAGCAGGATGCTGCCCAAACTCTAATGGTTCTTAGGTAACTATCAAAATTGCCAAAGGACTAGAAACTCTTCTGGCCAGTGCAGACATTCACAGTGGGCCACCGGCCCTTCCGGATCCCAGCTTTGCTTTTTTGCTTTTTCTTTCTTAGCCCTGGAACCCTTTTGTCTGCCCTGCTTCATTGGTTGGTGCTTCGTGGGAGGCCAGAGATAAACCATTTGTCATGATCCCTTCCCTTCCCCAACTTCCAGGGGCACCTGGCAATCCCCAGTGGGTTGAATGAGGAAGCTCATTTGTGTGGCCATGTTTAATTCCCGGTATATTCTAATCTCTGGCACCATCTGTGTCCCCCCCTGGATGGAGGAGGCCGGAAAGCTCTTGGGATTTCTTCCAGAAGGTGAATGTCAAGAGGGCTGTTTATTCAGTGTCTGTCCAGATAACATCCCCAGGTCAGAAGAGGACAGTTTTGTTTGCTTTTGAAAGAGCCGCTGAGCCAGATCTCAACTATCCATGGAGCCTGGCTTTCAGCAACGTGTCAAGAGAGTAAAACGGTACTTCAACCAAATCAGCAAAGATACTTCCCTTTGGCAGGATGATCCAAAAGGATCTGTGGTTCCCCCCCTGTGAGCTGTCCCATGTACCTCTCCTCTAGCAACAGCAGCTGCTGGTCTGGCCAGCTTCCTTTATGTGTGATGGTGGCTTGTGCAAGCAAATATCATAGCCATCTTGCAATGCCTTACTTTGAGGATACAATGCCTTGTATCATGCTTTTGATACAAGAGGTTTCCACTCCTGCTGGCAGGTATTGCTTGGCCTCAGTACATTGTACAAAACAGCAACTTCATTCTACCTAATGGTAGGGCCAACCCTGATCCCTGGCTTACTAACAAGGATCAGTGTTCTTTGTCTTCACGTAGTTGCTGGTCCAAGGGCAAAACTGGGTTGATTTCTTCCTTTGAGAGTAATCAGTAGAGGTTTCATGTTCAGAGGTTGAGGGACACCTCTTGTTGACCCAAGAGAGGGCTATTAGATATTCACAATTTGTGGATTTCCTGAGAGCATCTCATTGGTCACTGCATGAACTGCATTAAATGGATGTTATGTTTAAGTCATCAGAGTTCAAGGGAAATCATAGCTTCCTAGAGTTGGGAGAATCCATTTAAGCCATCAACTCTCTCGCTCAGTGCAGAAACCCACGTTATTGCATCCTTGCAAATTGGCTGTCCAGACTCTGTTTGAACACAGCAAGCAAAGTAGATTCCACTGTCTCCCTAAGTCATTCAGGTACACACTGATAAACTGATGTTGCCTTAAGAAATGTTCCTGACATTCAGCCAGAATCTGTGCTGCTTGCTATTTTCTGCATTATTCTGTGTCCTATAGTCTGGAACAAATAGAAATATGTTGACCTCCTTCTGTATGTCATCCTTTCAGATCTTTGAAGAATGTGATCATGTCCCCCTTCGGTCATCTCCTCTCAAGGCTAAATATATTCAGTCTCTCCTCTCTAGTTTCTAGTTCCCTGATCAAATGCCTTCCAGATATCTATATTCTAACCAAACTTCTTCTGCAGGATTTGAAATCTACCGAAGGACTGAAATTATCTCTAAAAATGGGAAATGGGAATGTCACTTGGTAGCACTGTATGTGTATAGAAGATGGGTACAATCAACGTCAAAATATTTCTGTTGTAGTTATTTATTTAGAAGATTTGTATTCCACCTTGCTTTTATAATGATATTCAAAGTGATGTTCATAGGCTACTCAGCGGTTTTTCATCCAGACTTTGATTAGTCTGGGTGGGCTTCAGCAATGTTGCTGCCAAGTCTTTGTTGTCCTAGTGGAATGGCTCCATCATGGCACACCACATGCTAAGCCCACGTTAGGGCTTGGTACAGTATATAGATCCAGCCATTCTCAAGAGGAGTCTTAACTGAAACCGAAGTTCTTTGGATCTGCACCACTGCCTTTGTCTTGCATCCTGGTTTTGTCCTCTTGGGTTCTTTCCACTGGCTTCATCCCAACAGCTCCTGGCTTGCCTCAGACTGCTGCACACAGCAGTCACTGAGGAAGCAGGTGCAACACCAGTGGGATTGGTTGTGTCTCTGAGCTCATTTAGAATGCTGATTCATCTGTTGTGATAGTAGACAAAGCCATATGGAAGAGGCCAGCAGCTTAGTGCTGCTGGGATGGCCATGCAGTTGGATCAGTTATCGTGCCAGTTTTACTTTTGATTTCATTCTCTGCCTTTCCTGCAAAGGTCAGGAGGGACAGCTTCTCAACAAAAATCCCATCAAGAACTCCAAGGAGATAGTGTTGCTGCAGTTATTCAGCAGTGAGTCTCCTTCCCCAGAAGGATTGCAGAAATACTATTTCACATTACACTGATTTATTTGTTAGATTTATATCCTGCCTTTTCTCTAGGAATTCAGGGGGGATTGATTTATCCCCAAAACAACCCTAATACCTTCACCACTACAGTGTGCTGGATCTTTTTTATCTAACTTAGCTGGTATTTTAGAAGGAGAAATATAAGTTTGTTTTTTAAGTTCACTTTTCCCCCTTTAGGCAATACAGAACAAAACATGAGACTTAAAGTACAAATCAGACATTGTTTGTAAATTTAATCCGACTGTGTTTTACAAAATCACATAATCATTTACTGCTATGCCTGGAAAAAGTTACAGATCCAGGATAGAAAAGACTGTGCAATCAGTAAATTGTTCCTGTACCAACACTTTAAAAAATGTATCCCAAATGCTGAATATTTACTTATTGCTGTTCTTTCCGACATGATTTACTGCTGGCTGATTGAGCTAGTTTTATATTAATACTTTATGGCTATATCTTTAGTGTCTTCAAATGTCACTCATTTAATTACTATTTTGTATATATTTTTTGATTATATTAACAATCTTATATTTTTGGTTGTACTTCATCATATCTTCTAGTTGTTTTACTTTACCAATAAAATATTTAAATGTCAAAAAAAATCAACAACAACAACCAAAAAGATTACTGCTTGGCTGGAAGTGCTAATTTTCCCACCTCTACAAGGTTTACCTTACATAATCGATCTGGGCTGAACCAGACTTAGTATCAAATCAAATCAGTTTATTACAGCCATTAGGCCAGAATCAGACTTAGTAAAAAGAGAAGCACGAAGCCAACCTACATTCCCAATTTGCACTTCACAGGTTGATTGCTATCCCACCCCCACCTGGGTTCTCTGTTGTTTCTTTACATCCCTTTTCTCCTTTTTAGACTTTTGAAAATGTGTTATACATGAGATTGTCACCCCAAACCATCCACACTGCTGGGATTAAAAAGCAAGAATTTCTCCCGCCACTGCTAATGTATGCAGAATCTTGAAGCATTGCCTGTGTTTGAAATCACACACAAGAGACTATAAACCTCTCTGGTCCCACCATTTAAAATAAACAAACAAACAAACAAAAGTAGTGATAGTCCATTATCCATCTCTGGTTGGTTTAGTAACATCTATCTCTTTGGGACATCTTTTTGTTGTTGTTGTTGTCCCTTCGAGCCAGTGTTGACTCCTGGCGACTGCCTGGACTAGTCCCTGCAGCTTTCTTGGCAAGATTTTGGAAATGGTTTGCTACTGCCCGCTTCCTGGGGCTGAGAGAGAGTGACTGGCCCAAGGTCGCCTGGCTGGCTTTTGTGCCTAAAGCAGGACTAGAACTCACGGTCTCTCAGTTTCTAGCTTGATGCCTTAACCACTACCCCAAAGTGGCTCTCTTTGGGACATCTAGCCTCTTAAAAAAACAACAACACTTCTATGTGCATTTCTTAATGCTTGTATATATGGCTGTTTTTAAAAGCTACGTTGCTTGGCTAATACATATGTCGCTTCTCTCTTTTCCATGTATTCCACACTGATGGATTCTGATGACTTACCTATTGGATTCCTCTAACTGGCTTCTCTTTTGGTGAGTATGAACTTTGTGAAATTCCTTATGAGCTGAAACCATTCTTCCAGAAGCAGATGCTCTGTTTAATCCCACTGCCTTTTTCAGTGCTTCTGGTTTATGTTGTTTAGTCCTTCCTTTCCCACGTAACTGAAAGCTGACTGGATTCATTGTTTTGATGAAATTAGGTTTTTTAAAAAATGAAGTCGAATTCTAGCAGGTAGTTTGTTATTCTACAGCAGTGGATATTTTCTGTAGAATGTTCTCCTTTTTGTAGCCATTTAGTTCCATATTACACAGTAAATCATGTTTCTGAATGGGAAAAGTATGTGGTAGAAACATTAATATTTGATTGCTGATTTGCATCATGGAGATTTATATGAAACCTGTCCAGAAAAAGAAAAGAATTTATGTTGGAAATCTACCCTGAATTTATGTCAGAAATATAGGCACTTTATTTATGCAGTTATATCCCAGTGCTTCTGTTTAGCAAAGACACTGTTCCCATTTTTATTCAGATGTCAGGTGCCTTGGTTTATTGAGTTTTGTTCCAGGTGTGTAGGCTTTAGGACTGCAACAAAACACAATACTGGTATTTCTTTGGGCCTCCTGTCTTTTGCAGGCTGGGTAGAAGGCACCTGGGGACAAGGCCCATTTTCACCGGGGTGCCAAACGGTGGGATAGTCTTCTTTCAAGATATATTTGTTGAGGGACATCACTATTAATCTAAAGAGAGCTCACGATTGCTTTTTAAGACTATAGACCTGCTTTGTAAAACTGTTGAGCCTTGCTGTTTTGTGTTTTAGGCTGTTTGATGTGAATGCAATGTACATATTTTGCATGTTCGTTAACTGTGAGCCATTTAGAGGATTCCGATGGGGCAGCAATGGCACGGGAGTCTTTTAAATAAAGCTATTTAACCAACAGCTGTATTTAAACTATTTGTTAAACTATTTAACAAATAGTTGCACAAATGTGTGTCCACTGATGTAAATGGACTTAAGTCTAGTAAAGGTGGCTTGGATTATAAAGACAATGATTGCTGGACAACATGTTCCTCAAGTATTTTCATTTTGTTTCTCAATGCTGTGCCAGTGTGTAAGTAGCTATTACTTTATCTATAGTATTAGTACTATATCAATAGTTGGGATATTGGTACTAGTATGTACTCTGTAGTGCTGCTTCCCTTATCTTTGTTTCCCTTATTTATTTCTAAGAAACCTGATTATGGGCATTTCAAATCATTGCATTCCAAACAGTGCAGGTAGAACCTGCCATGAAGCAAAAGATAGTGAAGGTGACAGTGTTTTTCCTGTGTCAGTAATCAAATTGAAGAGGTTTGTCAGTCTCAGCAATAAGGGTAAATGCCTTGTCACCTGTCCCTTTAAGGAAATATTAGTGTGTGCCCCAGAGTTTATGGAATCACATGGTCAAAGTGAGATAGATTTTCTTCTCTGATAGCAGTATGAGAGGGGAAGCTAATGGAACAGATCTGTTGGCACAGTAGATTCATTCATGCCTTTTGACTTCTTCTTTTGCCAGAATTAAAGTAATTCCTTTTCCACAAGACTTAAAGAGGGAGGCATCTGTTTTATCATATTTATATCCCTCTTCCACGGAACACAGAGTGGTGTATGTAAGGTTTTTTTGGCAGTGTTGATGAGCTCTTGTGCTGTGCAATGCTAGCTGAATCTGGATCTGTTTAATTTCACTGAGGTTGCTGTATCATTTACCCTTATTCAGGCTGTTCTTTGGAACCCCCAAACTAATTTGCTGATGTGGAGTTAAGCCATCTGAAATGGCTTTCTTTTGGACTAATCTGTTGTGGAGCAAGAGAATCAGGGATAACATCTCTGTAACATAATTTGTTTGGTTTATGGCGTAGTGTTCTGAGTGAACCCAGATCCTGTGAATTGGAAGTCATAGTTTCTGACTTATATGTGAATATAAGCCAGAAACTAAGCCTTCAGTAGCAAACCATGATTTGTTAAACCATTCTTAATTGGATGTCTGAACTGAGCCAGAGACAGTGTTCAGTTTTACTGCCCAAGTGCCTCTGCGTGTTTGTTAAGTTCCCTTTCTGTATACATATTTGAAGGAGCAATGTGGTGTGCCAGTGCTGAATTTCAATACTAAAGGCTTGCTACATAACCTTTCCATGTTTATCTGGAAACAGAAGGCTTAGCTGGATCAACAGATGGGTATTATTCATTGAGGAATGTTGTAGAACTTAAAAGAACACTAACTACCATCCTGTTAAGGATGCTAATAATAAAATGCATGGAGGTAGTGTTTCACTGGGAGAAACCTGACCACAACTGATTTGTTTCTAAATGGAGGAACTGTTATTTAATTTATGCCATCTTTTCACTATTAGTTACATAGAAATACACAACTTGTAGCTAAAAAAACTCTTTTTACGTTAGGGAAGGTGGGATTCTTTGGTAACCCTTGCTTTCAGCGTTGGGGAACAGTGTACCTTGCACACAGACCACAAAGCTCTGAACCAGCATTTTCTGACTAGGTGCTTTTCACATGTATTCAATTACAACTCCCATCATCCCTCATAATGCGTCAAAGCCAGTTGGGCTAGGTGATTTGCTGTGGACAAGCTTATATTCTGTTTGTTGTGGTTGGCGTGACAATGAATTATGCAGAAGGAGGGCTAAGAATGTGTCTGTCTGTCTGTCTGTCTGTCTGTCTGTCTGTCTGTCTGTCTGTCTACCTACCTACCTACCTCTGTCCCTCTACTCAAGACACTCTGAATGGTGAACAGAAATATAAATAAATCATCTATATTAATCCATTAAGAAGAAACAGGGCTGAGGCTCCTTAAAAAATCACAGTATCAGCTCATCAGACAAACCACTTCCACACCAGAGCTCCATCAGCATCCTGTCCCCAGGGCCTGGGGGGAAAGTCAGGTCTTCACAAACTTCCAGAAGGCCAACGGGATCAGGGCTGCCTGTATCTCAGGGGGTAGGCTATTCCACAAGGCAGGTGCCCTGATGGAGAAAGTAAGCAATGTCACCAAAGGGACCCCAACCATGCCCACTCTACCATATCTAGCAGAATGGGCAGAAGCAGTTGCTGTCAACCTTTTCTTTGCTCCAGTCATCATCGCTGTTGTATCTAAAGCAGAGGCTCACAACCTGCCCCTCCAGAAATTGTCGCCATGTTGTATTCATGAGACAGAAGGGAAAGTACATTAAATGCAAAGGAACATCATATGAATAGTATGGAATTAATCTGAATGAAATGTGCAGTCAGTTACCTCCACTGGCTTTGCTCTGGCCTGCCCACTGCACCCTGACCACACCCACTGTGGGGACTGCAACTCTTAGCCCATCATTCTGTGTCCCAGCAGGGCTCTTGGTCAGAAAGCAGCTGTGCACATCTGCTCTAAAGGGAGTGCAGAAGCACCAGTTGCGTGTGTGCTTCCTCTCATCCACTTGGCCAGCCCTTCTTTTGCGTGGTTTGGAGGAGGTCACTCTCACCTGAGGATTGCAGTGTATTGCCTGCACAGGATTTGGCAACTTCTCCAACATCCCCTATAAGTACAAAACACCGATACTGATCTGCTGGGTCTTGACAGGCACACATTTTTGAAGAAACTGAATGCCCTTTGGTATTTCTTTCCACTTAATAGCTTTGCTGTCTGTCAATGCCAGTTCTTCTATAGGGTAGAGAAGACTTTAAAAAACAAAAATCTCATCAGACCATGGAACTTGCAAACATTGTTTATGAACAAGTGCACAGATTGCAGCCCAGATGTTTTTCTTGGGAGAAACAAGTTTACATCTTATAAAGAAGCATGACTCCTTCCAAAATGGAAATAGTGGCCTCCAGAAAGAAGGGCCTTGCCTTTACATTTTAGCCAGTTTGATGAACTGAATGGATTTGGCTTGTGGTGCTGATAAGGGTGGGGAATCGAGCTAGAACATGAGGAAGCTCCTAAAACTTGATGTGAACCAGACATCAAGGAAAGCTATGACTGCTTGGAAAAGATTTCATGCCTCTAATAGGGATGCTCTGGTCCATGGTACCTTCGGTGAACCATCTAAATTATGTTCCTGCCCAAGGAATATAAATGGGGCACCAAGGAGAATTTGCCTCGGTAGAAACTGCCTTGCATAGGACTGTAAAGCACTTTCTCCAGACTCCAAAACTTTGGGTTTTTACCAGTCTTCACAGCTGTTTTTCGGGAGCTGCATTTTTTCTTTGCTGAGCTTCGAATGTAAATGGGAGGTATTATTTATAGCTTCAGGATAAAATCTTTTTACTTTTCATGTTCCAGACCACAAGAGGCAGTCAGATTCAATTCTCATTATTTTGTCATGAGCTCTGCTGTGCTTCCCCCCCCCCTTTTTATAAAAATCCCAGGTTGCAAAGAGACATTCTAGGTTATACTGTTTGTTTTGCTAGGAATGGGAGACAAAAGGCCTAACAGCAAATCTGAAAATGCTTTTCACAAAGAAAAATAAATTTTAAAAAGTGGCTAATATTAGAGATACGATTTTTAAAAATTGCCCAGAAATTTTAAATGCAGAGATTTAGCAAGTCTGCCACTAGTTCTCTAGTATGTTGGCAAGGAGCCAGTCATTTTATTAGCTTTAATATTATTATTCATCTTGATTCCTTGGACTGGAAAGAAAATGGCTGTGCACTAAAAGAAAAAAAAATCAACTAGGGGTAACATACAATTCTCCTCTTCAGTGTTCTGGATTCTTTTATACTAAAAATATTAGACTAGTTTCGTATAGTAGCTACTGGTACCGGGAAAGATGACAATCTAAATACTGGACAAGTTCTGCCAATCAGAGACTTCTGGGCTTAAATATTGTGCTTAGCAAGTTTGCGGGCTTTGGCTTACTATGATGCATGAACGAAGTTAGTGAATTACTCTTCTAAAATTTGCTTTAGAATAGCAAACCAGACTTTTAAGTATTGTTTTTTATTGACTTACTGATTGCAATCCAGGCATAGCATGGTTTAGCCATAGATGGGCAGGCATGGCTGATTGTGCCTTTCTGGCTTACTCCTTGTCTGCCTGTATGCCCTTCTCATGCTCCTAAGTGATTTGTAGCAGTCCAAACTAAGAGCAGCTCAATGATGAGGGAGTACTTTTTTTCTGGAATTACTGGAACGCTACAATTAATAATGTATTTTGCTCATCTGTAAGACTGACTTTGCCTTATATTTGTTTTTCTCAATAAGAAAAGAGATGCTTCCGGGTCCAATTCAAGGTGTTGGCTATCACCTTTAAAGCCCTACATGGCATAAGGCCAGGTTACCTGAGGGACCGCCTCTTCCCCATTACATCAACCCGTCCCACCCGATCGTGCAGAGAGGGCATGCTACGGACCCCGTCTGTGAGAGAACTTCGTTTGGTGGGGTCCAGGAAGCAGGCCTTCTCTGCAGTAGCTCCCGCCCTGAGGAACACACTGAGGTGAGGCTAGTCCCATCACTCCTGGCCTTCCAGAGGAGCCTGAAGACCTGGCTCTGCCGCCTCGCTTGGGGCGGAGAGGGGAGTAGCTCCGCTTGGGGATGGCTGGTACCTTAGAGCACTCCTTCCATGTATGAACTGTATTAGACCCTCCTGCCGCTTGGATTTTATTTTTCTTATTTTTATATTTATTAAGAGTCATGATATATTTATGTATTGTATTTATATTTTACGCTCATTGTTTTGATTTACTAACAGCCCAGAGTTCCTCCAATGGGAGGAGATGGGCAGGGATAAATTTAATCAACCAACCAACCAACCAACAGGGCTTTGGAGGTTTGACCAGGTATCAGCTGGCTTCTGGTGCTGCAGTCGTCCTTTGTGGAGCGCACGCTGTAGGCGTGAGTTTGCTTCTGGCCATTGGGTTGCTCAGTGTACAGATGATTGAATGGCTGTTCTTCTTTATTTCGTGTATATGGATATGCCAAGCTGTGGATGGGACACCAGACTGGATGGACTGTCAAAATACAGAGTTGATGTGGATTTCTTCCCTCAATCTATAGTCATTCTTACTTAAATCCGTTTTTTGGACTTGTATGCCATATTACGTAGCTGGGTTATGCTGCACCAGGGAGCAAATCTGCCAGCTGGCTACAGCTCCTGAACTTTTTTTTTTTGGTGGCCTCGGAGGCTTCCAATAATACAGTACTGCTGAAATTTGAATATGAATAAAACATTAAAATAATAATTACATTTGCTTCAGTAGGCTGATACCATTTTTAATACTTTTTTTTCTTATATTCTCCCTTCCGTACTTATTTTCTACTTGTAGGTTTAGCCACTGGTTTTAAATTTTAATAATAATTTTGCATACAAAAATGTACTGAGCAATATAATGACATATAAATAGGCTATGAACAGCAGCAGTAAATCTGCACTCCCGGTTTTAAATATTGTAGAACAAGGTCTGGTCCATGGGCTGAATTCCGTCCCATCAGGTGGGGCGAACGATATTGGGGAGGAGACCAGATTTAAAAGAGGCTCTACCTCTTTCGTAAAAGCTCTACCATCTAATGTTACCCATTTTTCCATGCAGGAAATCAGCATGAGAAAAGCATTTCTAAGTGTGATAAGAGATCAGTCATTTGATGGTATTGACCTAATACAACAGTAAGATTTGTTCATGTTTTGTGTAATTTGATTATTAATTCATTAAGTAGTTTTCAAAAGGTAGCTCTGTTAATCTTCTGTAGCAAAAGCAACAAAGAATCTTAAATTCATTGTTGTGTAAAAGCTCATGAATCACAAAAGCTTTAAAAATTGTCATTATGATGCCACAAGTTTGTGTTGTTTTTATTAGAAAAGTCAGTTAAAAAATAAAATATTCTGTATATGATTTTTAACAAGATCACACTTCAAATTCAAATATACAAAGATTTTGAAGTGGCGTAGCTTGCCTGCCTCACTCTACTTGTTCACAGGTCTCAAGTGTAGTTGTCAGTTTAATACCCTAAGAGGTGCTCAGCCAATTGTCAATACCTTAAAAGTATAATAATTTGTTCATGTAATCATGAGGACACAGCTAGAGGGAAGGCCAGATTAAAGTAAAATTGAATAAATGCAAATGTTATACAGCCTGCTGTGCCTAGTCAGTGGATTATATAAATTATTCTCAAAAAATCATTATGTGGCAAAAGGGAAAAAAAGTTACCTTTAATTCTGAGGCATAATAGGTCTCTTTATACATACTTTCAGGATGTTGCAGAGTATGGTCAACCAAGTCAAGATGGCAGCCACGATGGTGCAACCAAAGTTCTGCCTGTTTTTTGTGTGTTGTGTGTGCAGAGCTTTGGTTGCGCTATGGTGGCCGCCACTGACCTTTTTGACCTCAACCTGCAGACATCCCTACTTACATGGAAGGTAAAATGGGACCCAATATGGAAAACCTGTCATTATGGTTTCCCCCCAGACTGTCCCTCAGATATAAAAATGAAATGATAAAATAATTCAGTATTTCTTAGGAATACCTTTGGGGAAAAAAAGTGTTCCAGTGTAATCTAGATCACAGCATAGCTGTTTTGCATCTTTAATGCTAAGACTGCCCACCCCATAATTTCTTGTGAGCGATAAACTCTGGGCTCTGTGCTGCGCTTGGCTGCTCTTTCTTTCGTTCTAATCCCTTCACCTCTCTCTCCTCTTAATGATTAGTCCTAGGAAGAATCACTGCTGTAATCATGTTGTTTCAACCCCTTACTTAATGACCAATGTTTGTTTTTGTGCTAGATGACAAGTTGAAAGAATCTAGGATGCAGCAGCTACGCCTCCTCAAATGGCATCCATTCAAGAAGCTGTCAAGTGCTGACTCTCTTTAATATAGTCAAATGTCTTTATTTTAGGAAATCTTTCTAGTAGGCCGCCATTATTAATATGCATGACCAGAAACATTTTTTTCCATAAAAGGCCTTCAGCATGTGGGGGGCTGCATCTGCGTGTTTTTCTGCAACATGAGTGGTCTATTGTTAGTAACTACCACCTCCCGTGCTGCTGTCTGCGCCGGAGCCCCAAGAGAGGAGGGAAAATGTTTAGAATGCAGAGTTGCAGCCAGCTGGCTCTGGCACACAGACGAAGGTGAAGAGAGGACTTTTTCAGACTTTCTTTTCCTTTTTGCTTCCCGGAAAAGAAATTTTTAAAAATGAATTAAACAAAATAAAATATAATCATTTGTGCATATTATTTACAAGATTCTTAGTGAATTATAGAAAATATAGAAGACAAGCAAAAACTGCATCTGTAGCCCCCAGCTCCTGCCCCAAAATAAAAGTCTGATAGGGTCTTGCAATTATATATTACTTCACACATTTATATCCTGCCTATCAAAATAAACAAGGTGGCACATAATCTAGTCACTGTAGGATTAAAATTGATAAACAGAGACCGCTGGATTAGATCCAGAATACTATCAGGATCATTGACTGAGCAGAAGTCCACTCACAATTTTCATGCTGATAGGAGAGAGTTCTTCCCTTTCTTCTACAGCCCTACCACCATTGTACACATTGTTCCATGGAGTACCTGATCCCTCCAAAGCTGATTTTATTTTTAGATCGTGTTAACTTCAAAGTAAAGAAGAAGGATGCATAAAGGCATCATAGAATAGAAAATCTTTCATGAAGGAGCTCTCCTGCTGACAGGTTGTAGAGGAGGGCTTCTCAACCTTAGCAACTTTAAGATATGTGGACTTTAACTCCCAGAATTCCCCAGCCACACATCTTAAAGTTGCTAAGGTTGAAAAACCCTGTTCTAGAGTAACAAAATTTATAATGTGCTAAAACACAATTTATCAGTTACTTAAAACAGAGACAACAGTATATGAAATGCATTCCAAAAATTACCCTTTGGGAAATGTGCATCCTAACTGTCTGTTGGGAGCTAGCAGCAGCAGCAGCAGGACAAAAATAGGCCTAGGTTGGCTTTATTTGGCACTATAGCAGAAAAGAGGCAGATATATCTCTCTTGCATGTACCTGCCAGGCCTCCAATCATTGGCTGACCTGGAGCAGAGTGATACTCTGGCAAGAAAGCTGAGTATAATACATCCTTAAAAGGGCAGTGTTTTGCTTCCCTTCCAAAACCTTTACATATTCATTCATTCCTCTGAGGCTTGGCAAATCTCTCTCCTCTATGTAAAGTTTAACTGTAGGGATAATGAACCATACTTGTAGCATTTTTAAACTTTGAAGTAGGACTGTAGAAAATATTGTCCCTGTTAATTTAAGGTACTACTTACCATGAAGATGGTAAAAAGCAAGAGGCAACATGGATTTTGGTGCACTAGAAAACAAAAGCCATTATCCTCAAATGCTTTAATCTCATCATTTTTAAGCAAACTATTGTTTTGGATTGAAAGTGGATCAGCCTTGTGCAATCACACAATTCTGCTTCATTTTGATTGTATTATATATTTTTATGCTTTCAAATAATAATTTTTAAACAGGATCCATGGTCTGCTTGACACCCCCTCACCCCCGCCTTTCAATCTGAGCTTGACTCCTGGGAAGTATACAGGCACATCCATGTAGGATTTTGGCAACAACATAAAGTTATTTGCCATTGCCTTTTCCAGGGTATTCTTTTCATTTCTCAGTCTAGCCTCCAGTCCCAAGTATTAATCAGCACTGACCCTGCAGAGCTTTGTAAAATCTGATGAGATCAACTCAGTGCTGCAGTTGATCAAAATACTTGGATTGCAATCCAGGCCCTTGATTGTGTAATCATATTTAAAGGTGGCATCTATCTACTGTTCCTTGCAGTGAAATTTCTCAAGTGCTCAAGTTACACTAAGCAGGCATGTTACAGACCGCTAAAAATGCTACCTGAGACAGTGGTCCGGACTGGATTCACACCTGGTATCATAGAGTTCATGCTTTAGATATAACTCTTATTTAAGGTTGTGGTTGTAATTTTAAATATTACATGTCCAAATAGAAATTAATTCAGCTATACTTACTTTGGATCAGTATGCGTAAGGTTGCACCTTTCATATCTAGTTTAAAGACATCAACATTTCTAAAGCTGTAACCTTTTGAAATATCAAACTGTTCTAGATAGTTGCAGAGTATTTAAAGCTGTTGCAGTGGAAAGGCTACAGTGAGGCTGTACATTTTTTTTTGATGATTTACAGAATATTGCAGTGAGATCCTGTGAATGCCACTTGGTCAGATCTTTGAGGATGTAGTGAAGAGATAGTATAGTACAGTGGTTAGGGTGTCAAACCTCAACCAGCAAAACACAGGCCTCCAAATAATCATGAGAGAGAAAAGACAGGATGTACATGCAACAAATAAAACAGTAAATCTAAGGCCTGATTCACATATTGGACCAATCCATAGCGTATTGATTTTGGTTTTGGCTTACTGTCTTGTGTCAACCCAGCCATTATATACCTTGATTTATAGATTAGTGCAGTATGCAAAGCCAGTATGAGAGACTAAGCTGTCTCTTGTATGTAAAAGGGAGATCATTAAAAAAAAACAACCCACCCCATTGAGAATTGTAATTCTTTTCCATTGTAATAACCTTTCCATACTAAGAATCTTGGATTTTTTGCTTTTTTAAAAACTCTTGTAAAATAGCCCTGCTGGTGTACATGCCACCCCTTTGCACAAGTGTACAGCAAATGGCATGCTGCTTACAAATGTGTCAGTATTAGAAAAATAGTTGGACTGGATGATTTTTTTAAAAACATTCGAATTGCTGTCTCCCATTTATGAAGAAAATTGCAATGTTGATACGTTCATGTAGGGGGGGGTGTATTAGGGGTGTGTGAATACATGAACTTCTTACCCATTCTTCGTTAAGAGGAAGCCCTAGATGTTTCACTCATGCTTTATGACTGAGTGTAAGTCTTTCCTGTGGTGTGATACATACTACAGAGAGCCACCAGATGCCTTTCTGTGATAAGAGGATGCATTCTTTTCCTATGTTAGCACTGTGAAGAATATATAGCTTAAAAATCTCATGCCTCACCTTTTGCTGCTATAGCAGGAAGCCCAGATGCATCACTCTTGAGCTGCCCAATGTGTGCTCTTAGTATACTGTCGTACTCTTCAGAGCAAATGTCTGGTAGAAGCTGTTTTTTCCCCCCTTGAAAGCCTTATTCTGCTACAACTTCCTCCTTCAGTTGAGCAAGCTAGTATGTTTCAGATTTACAGGTTTTAAAAAAAGGCATATACTAAAGGTAAATATGCAGGGCCAACACTTCCTGACTTCCTTAGCGCTCGGTGTGTTAGTTGCATGACATTTTCCAAAGAAGGTGGCAGGTATTTGTTTCAAGGAACCTGCAGAAGTAAAATGTACAGGAGGAATGGACTGCCCCTTTCTAGTTTGAAGCACTGTTGATGTGGCAGTTGCTCCCCGAGATACTGGTAAGCAGATTAAGGAAGTGCTGCTGTGTCTAGTCCAGACCTAATTCCATGTGTGGGTGTAGCAATATCATTAGGCAATAAGCACCTGACATCAAGGCTACCTAATTGTATAAATGTGTCTGTATGAGAAATTCAGGAACACCTGCAATTAAAGCGACAATTAGATGAGCAGACAAAAGAGGATTTCGCATAATACAGTCAGTGGATTGTTGTTACTGCACAGATGTAGCACAGGTCACCGAGTCAGTGAGATGACAGGATTATCAACAGCCCTTAAGCCACAAAGGATGGAGCCTCCACATCCAGAGGCAGTGTACCTCCCTGCATACCAAATGCTTGGAAAAAGTCTTTTAAAAAAAACGAAACAGCAGGCTGGCTTTTGTGGGGAAACTCGGCCGGACGGGCTCTTAGTGACTGCTTCCTGAACCATTCACTAGATAACCACATTTTCGCTGTGTGTGTCTGGTGAACCTAGCAACTCATGGGATTAGTGTAAGGCACGGGGATGCTACCACAGGAAGCTGGATTAACTGAGCAAACCAGGGTTGTTTGTGCTGCAAACCCAAACGGTTTAAGCTGGGCGGCTTTTGCCATCTGACGCAGCGCGTGAGGCTCCATCGGACGCCTCGCTTAACCCAGCTGTTATAGCACCTTGGCGGCCCGCCTTTTGGTAAGACGTCTGAGCCATTGTTATCTTCCGTTATTTCCTCCTTTTATTTTTAGGGAAGGGGGTGGGTGGATGTGTGGCGGGGGAAATCAGGTGAAGTCCCAGGGCGACCCACGGAAAGGGCTGCGACTCCCACAGCGGGAAGACGAGAGGGCGCGCCTGTGCGCGCACCTCTCCCTCACAACTGACCCAGATGGCCGTTGGGATTCATTTATTTTGAAGAGGGCGCGAGCCGCGCGCGCGCTCTCGCTATCTCCCACCCCCCCCGGCCGCCTTTATCCTGCGCGCTTGCGCTTTTCCTCCTTCCTCCCGCCCGCCCGCCGCCGTTCAGTCTCCCACGAAGCCGCCCTCCCTTCCGCGCGTCCCGCGCTCCCTCCACGGCACAGTCTTCTCTCCCCCTCCCCTTCTCTCTCGCTTTGGTCCCCTCCCTCTCCCCTGCCGAGAGCCAACGGCTGAGCCCCTCAAGAACTCCGCCTTCTGCTCTCCACCAATAGAAACTTACTACTATGTTATGGGGCGGGGGGGAAGGAGAGGTGAGTGCGGGAGAGAGGGAGAGCGCGAGCCAGCCGAGCAGCGAGACCGTCTGGGGGCCTCCGCCGCCGGCACCCTCGCGAAACGCTCTCGGCGCCCAGCATCCCCGCCTGGGGAGGAGGCAGGCAGGTGAGGCGGCGGCAGGCGGCTTCCGTCGCGCGCCCCTTTTCTTCTTGCTCCCCGCTTTTACCTCAGCGAGGTGCGTCGTGCGCGCGGGGGAGGGAGATGGGCATCCGTCTGTCCGTTTGGCTGGCGGGCGGGCGGGCGGGCGGGCGGGCTGACCGGCCGGCCGAGGGACCGGAGAAGGCGAGGCGCGTCCGTTGGCGTCGGCGCGAGAAGGGACCTGGTCTTCCTCTCTCTCCTGGCAGGGCGGGGCCGCTGCCGGGAGGCGCTCAGGTGCCGTTGGCCTTTTGCCCGGCCACCGGGCAGCGAGAGGGGCGCCCCTCGCTCGGAGGTGCGGAAGGAACGTCCGGCGTGGTTGCGCCGCGGGGGGGGGTGCGGGGAGGTGGCACAGGGAAGGTGTGGAACGGAGGAGGAGGAGGAGGAAACGGGGAGAAGAGTGAGCTGGTCTTGCGGGCCGGGGCTGTCTCGGGAGAGAAGCGTGTCGAGCAGCTGCGGTGTCCGCGCGCCCGCCTGGCAGCCTCCCGGTCAGAGGATGGAGGGGATTATGGGATGGAAGACGGTGTGACTCAGTGAGGTGAGCGCGTTGGATTGAGGAGCGCGCGCGCGGGTGCCTCGGAAGGTGGGGGTGGGGGAGAGGTTGGAAGATTAAAAGGCGAGCTGGCGGGGCAGCCTCCTGCTCTTCCCCGTCCCCTTCTACCCTGGTCAGTTGGTTTGCGAGGGGACGAGTGCGCTGGATTGAAAGCCCTCCCCTCTTTCATGCTGTCTCGCAGATCTTCACCCTCCTGAATTTTCGTTCTTTTTTGTAATGGCACCAAAGGTACAGCGGTGACACTTTTGAGTTCGGAGGGGGAGGGACCGTCTGCACTTGTGTAAGCATTTTGGGGAGGGGGGAGAGAGACAAAGCAGATCAGGTACAGAAAATGTCTTACATGCTGAGATGAAGTGAACACTGCTCATTGGAGCTGTTCTCCTGGTATTTCTCCCTTAGGGAGGGTAATGTCATGGATTTCAAAATAAAAAATACTTACTGATACTCATGATTAATTGTAAATATTTCTGTTTAATGTTAATAATTGGAATTACATTCCTTTAATTGCTGTGCATTTTAATCCTAAATACTGCATGAAAACACTTGCTGTATTTCTGTTTTTTATGTTAAAGGGGCTGCTTTGTAGATGTCATCTTGTAATTTATCTTGATTTCTTCTGTCTAAATTTAAGCTTTAAAGAAGTCTCATGGTCTGAGCACCATATCATACCACATGTAAGATTTTGAAAAGTCTTTTAAGATGATAGTTGTTTAAATGAGATAAATATTAATGAGTTATGTGCATTCCTTTTTTCATTAATGGTCAATAGGGTGGGTGGTTCTTTAAACAAGACTGTGATACTTATACAACTTTAACATTGAGATGTTGTGTGGAACTGCAACCAACTTATATTATGTGATTGTCCTTTTTAGTGAACTGCATTTACAGGTATTGTTTTCACTGTAAAAGTGTATTTCAGTTCCTGTAATAGAAACTAATCATTTTAAATACATACTAAACTAAAAATTAAAGTGTCCAGATCACTTTTTAAAAAAACAACCTCTAGCAAGTTTTCATTTAGCTATGGTTGTCTTAAATTCAGTTCGATGAAGTACTGCATGCATTGCCAACACTTGGCTGATATCAGAAAGCTAGGCAAGGTTGGATCTGGTTAGTACTTAGATGGGGAAATAGGATAACCTGGGAAGTTTAAACATCCCAGAGAGTCAGTGACAAACCACTAGTAGTTGCCAAAGTACATGGAATGTTCTGTGAAGTCACTAGGATTCAAGCTTGTATACACGTCATCTGTTGCAAATGAGTTTTGGCCCATGATTGGTTATGTTCATATAATAATGAATAGTTAAGGTACTGCAGGTGCTTTGTGTTGTCTGTACAGATATAACTTAACAGTCCCACTGGAAATAGTTACTTAGCTGGCATTGTGTGATATTTATTACAGGCAAATGTTAATAGCATTGTATGATCTGTGGCTTTCACTTCACTGTATGCCTTGAACACATTTCACTATAAGTTGGATTTAAAGGTGATTTGTTTTTAAATAATTTAAGCTTAACTTGAAGTATTTCAGTATTGCGTTTCAGGAATGATTTTTTCCCCCCAAAACATTCAGTGGGTTAAAAAAAAAACCTAGTTAATCTTAAGTTCACTGGTATTGTTACCCGTTGTGGCAGCTGTCAGCATTTTGTTTAATGATATAATCCTTGGTTAATAAGAGAATTCCAACTGTAGTTTCAAAACTACAGCTGTATTGTAGTAGAGTATCCAACATTGACTGGGCCTAGCCATTTATAAACAATCTTGTAAGGCCTTGAATTTCAAAAGTATTATCAAATTAAGAGAACTGTAATAATCTTAAAGAGGTGAGGGACAAGCAAAGATACATTGCTTGATATCAGTAACTTACCCTTCAAGAGAACTCATTTGTTATGGGTACTTTAATACTTTGTTGAAGAAACCAGTAGAAAAGTCCATAATTGAGAGAGAGTATAAAAATGTTATTTTTCCTTACTAAAGTACTAGGAAGTTCCAAACTGAGAGGCAAAGTGAAAAATCCCATCTCTTCCAGGACTATGGGATCTATTAAAGATTCTTTGCCAAAGAGATCAGGAATCATAGACTTGGCACTTGATAGCATTTAATGTTAGCAGATAATGAATTTGTTTACTACTCTGAAATACAATCTAGTAGCAGTTATCCATGCCTGATAACATAGCTAGACTATTGCGGTGTGCTTTACTTAGGTAATTGGAGAACATCTGAAAACTTCAATTGGCACAAACTGGATTTTTAACTGGAGCACAATGCAGTGATTAGTCACTCCAATATTTGCACTTCAGTACTGGTTGCCAATTATTTACCAGATTTGATTGAATTTGCTGTAATCTTTAAAGTATTTGCCACTCTTAGTAACATACTACCAGCTACTTTTAGAAATGGTGTCAAGTTACACCTTTGAAACATCTTTTCATATGTGTTGTATTGGTTTTTCATGGTCCTATGTTTTTATACGCTAGACTGTAGCTGTGGATTTATTTTAACTTTTTGGTACACCCCTTAGTGGTTTGAAGAAAGTATGGATTTCCAGTAGCATTAATTTTCAGTCTCAGGTACCAGTTTTCTTGGTGAATGTCTATCAGTACAAATGGTCAGAGGTACTGGAATGTTTCAAGCATATACTGTACTTATATACTTCAGTAGCTCAATGCAACTTCTCTAAGAGTTAACTTGTTATATGTTTCACCTGATGCTGCCTCATGCATTATTCCTAGCATATCCATGCTTCCTTCTCTGTATGTATTTCTTGTCAAGTCTTTGGAGAGCTGATGGGGTTACCTATCTAGAAGAAGCAGTAATGTTAGACCAGCTTTCTAAGCAAACAGTTGTGAGAGCTATAGTGTTAGAGGAAATAAGCTGGTAATTTATGCGGAAATTATACTTTGTTACTCTGGTGAAATGGAAATAAAGGGTTAACTGGCTACTCCCATGAGGGAGGTAGGCAGAATGCTAAGGGAACTTGGAGATGAGAAATGCAGTTGACTATTTGACACAATAAAAAGAAGGGAAGAAAAGGAAAGAGAAACATTGGGAGCATTTGTGACAAATGGAACAATTATTCTATAAATAAGCACAGAGGAGGTTTTGTTTGTATACCTCTTAAAACTGTATATTCTGCATTATTTTCATAAAATTTCATTTAACAATAACCTTGTAATTATTCATAATCAGCTGGCCCTCTGAGAAAATGAAAGCAGAATATTATTCAGTTCCCCCTTAAAAATAAGGTACTATGTTATCAGGAAGAGTACAGATAAGAGAGGAGATAGGTTCAGCATAAGATTTCTATGTTTGTCATTTCTGGGTGCTGGTAGTGAGATTTTCAGGTATATTTATCCTCAGAATAAACTTAAAAGTAATTATTCATTGACCAAATAAGTCTGGTTTTGCCACATATTGAAGATCCAGTGCCCAGTAGGCCAACTGGCATTGCAGAAACCAACTGCAGCTATTAATATGCCTTAAGTTTAAATCCTGTATTGTCCCTACCTATTGAAGATGATCCAAGCACTGAAACAGTGTACCCTTTCTTAAGACTGTTCCTGCACGTAGTTTCTGCCTTTCTCCTCAGTTTATTTTCAACTACTGTAGTATCATCAGGCATCTTTTCTGTGTTCTTCAGAGCTTGCTGAAGAAAAAAGTTATCAGCTATAAAGTTTGTTTGCTTATTTATTAAATTTGTTTCCTGCTGCAGTCAAACAACTCTGACTGGCTTACAGCATCATCCATAAGAGGTTAAATTCTTTTATACGAAAGAAGCATTAAAGCACACTTTAAACATAGCCCAGATATTTCTTTTATCATGCAAATGTTATTGATAATTGTACTGATGTAAATATTTATATTAGAAAAGGCTAGTGAATACTGGTCCTTTGTTTAACCCATGAGCTATCATCATAAGAAATGGTAGACTATTTTAAAAACCTGAATTATAGAAAGTTCTTAGAGAATTATTTAATTAACTACAATAATGCTTTGTTATGAAATGGGAATGGTCATTGAATGGCTTAAACCACTGATACAGCAATTTTATCATTGCTGAATCCCTTAGTCTCTTCAGTGGTCTTAAAAGCTTACACAGGTCAGGGGTTGAGGTCTCTGTTTCATAGACTGCAATATATCTCTGCCAAACTACAGCTCTTCTTATATAATACAAAACAGCAAGTAGACTTGCTGTTGACAGTCTTATGTGCTTTGATTCATTTGTCTGTGTTTTATGTTTGTAGGTTAACTGCCTAGATATTATAGGGTTATGCTTTCAAAACTATGTTCTAGGAAATCCTGTACTGCTTTGAAACTGTTTTGGAGTTCTGCAAAGGCTAGATCAATAATAGTGTAACAGATAAAACTTTCCTGAAAAATAATTTGTTCATTATTGCTGATTTTCTTTATTCCTTATAGGTAAGTGCAACTGCTGTGTATATCTCATATTAAACACTTGGTTCAGGAAATGCAGAGAATATAAAAAGTCTGCTTGCTCTCCTTGTGAACTCTGTGTGTGCAGTATCTAGAATCGGATCATGTGTTAAATATTTTGCAGCCATTCAAGTACAGTAGTCTTTTTAGAGGCAACTTGGAAAAGGCCCCCTTTAGGCAGACAGACGAAAAAATACTGTAGAAATGATGAAGAGCAAACAAATTGGGCTTTGTTTATGAAATGGATTAAATTGGAATGTTTACTTATGGAATTCTGTCAACAATTTCTTCCATTCAGGATTCTTTAAACTACTAATTGGAGTGTCCTCTTAGCAAGTTAAATACATCTGAGGGTTCAGCGTGGATGAAAGGATGTGCTTTCCTGTTTAGTGTCTGTTAGTTGGTTCTGGAGTCCTTTGAGTTCTAAAACTTCATACTTTATAAAAGCCATGGTCTCTAATGTTTTAAAATATTATTTTGGACTAGTGAGCATATTTGGAACTTTTAGAGTGTTCCAATGGCATTTTTACAAATTGCCTGCCATGGTAGGTGTAGCAAGTCACAAAATAGCCATTTACCAAATTGTGCTCTGGAGAGGTTGTTCTCTGCCATCAACTTTATCTTTTCAAAATACAATTTACTATAGCATCCTACCTTTGTAATAAATTGACACACTTTCAGACAATACATTGAGTTGCATTCCCCATTACATTTATTTCCTAAGAATATCTCTGTAATATATGAGTCCCAGATACACTGTAGAAAATACAGATTGTGGTTGAGCTGGCACTTCCCTTTACAAATGCTAGCTTCCCAATTTTTTAATTAAAATGTAATTTAAATGATTTAAATAAGATCAAATCAAGTGAGGAATAGAGCTCAGCAGTCACCAGAGTAAAAGGAAAGTAGGTGATGAGACAGTTGGTTCATGTCTAAAAGACTCTTAAAGATTCACAACCAATCAGAACAGATGGTGTCAAGCAAGATGGATTAATGGTTCAGCAGAAGGCACATTCCTGAGTTCCACGTTGGTGTTAAAGGATCCTAAAGTAGGTATTTGGGTATATGTATACTGGTCAGTCTCAGTCTCCCCCTAGATTTAAGGCAGAGATAGGGATATGTGGTCCTCTAAATGTTGCTGCACCACAGTTCTTGACAACCTCAGCCAGCTGTTGGGTATTGCTGGGAGTTGTAATTAGCCATATCTAGTAAGCCTTAAGCAGTAAGGTTTTTTTAAAAAAATATATTCTGACAACAAGGATTATTGGATTCAGTGGACACATTTCTGCAAAACAATAAGCCAAATTTTTCAGCAAATCTGGTTTATCAGTTAGAAACAGACATTGCAGTGGCACATGCTACCCAGTAATTTTGTTGGTTCTGTGTAGAAAGTAGAGCAACTGGAGGAATCAGAAAATTACAAAACACAACAAGTTTTGCAATTATCTAACCAGTTTTAGATAAGGAATAGATAGCACAATTTAACATGCACACATCAGGAAGTATTAATTAAAGTTAATTTTAAGTAAACATAAATGGGATTATATTGGTTGTCTTGAAAAGTGCAGATTGTCAGCAGTTGTCCTGGTTTAAAGTTGTAAAAGAAAACTAGTTTGTGCATCAGAGAAATGGGTTTATCCAAAGCTTGCCTAAAACTGCCCCTATTTTAATATATTCCCCTGTTGCCTTCTGCAGTAATTTATTGCAGTACTCAGCAATATCTATGTTATACGTTCTCCTAAATGGAATCAGGGATATTCAATATTTCATAGTTGAGTTTTTGTAATACAAAATGAAGGAAGTGTAATAGAGCAGGTGGTGGGAGCCATTTTTTTAAAATCAGGGCACTCTTCATTAGCTGGGTATGCATTAGAGAAAGTCCTGAAGTGGAGAATCCAGGAGAGTGGTAGGAAGAAAGAAAACACACTAAGGTTAACCCCCACTAAACCAAGGTTTACACTACCAAAGCACAGCATGTTGGTTAACAGTGTGGCATGGACATGAAAAGAAACCTGAAAAGAAAGTATTTTATCTTATTTGAATTCCAAAGTAGAAAAGAATAAAGAGAGAGATTGAGATTCCTATGATCTGGTTTTGTTGTTTATTCATTCAGTTGCTTCTGACTCTTCGTGACTTCATGGACCAGCCCACGCCAGAGCTTCCTGTCGGTCAACACCCCCAGCTCCCCCAGGGACGAGTCCGTCACCTCTAGAATATCATCCATCCATCTTGCCCTTGGTCGGCCCCTCTTCCTTTTGCCTTCCACTCTCCCTAGCATCAGCATCTTCTCCAGGGTGTCCTGTCTTCTCATTATGTGGCCATAGTATTTCAGTTTTGCCTTTAATATCATTCCCTCAAGTGAGCAGTCTGGCTTTATTTCCTGGAGGATGGACTGGTTTGATCTTCTTGCAGTCCAAGGCACTCTCAGAATTTTCCTCCAACACCACAGTTCAAAAGCATCGATCTTCCTTCTCTCAGCCTTCCTTGTCGTCCAGCTCTCGCAGCCATATGTTACTACAGGGAACACCATTGCTTTAACTATGCGGGCCTTTGTTGTCAGTGTGATGTCTCTGCTCTTAGCTATTTTATTGAGATTGGTCATTGCTCTTCTCCCAAGAATTAAGCGTCTTCTGATTTCCTGACTGCAGTCAGCATCTGCAGTAATCTTTGCACCTAGGAATACAAAGTCTTTCACTGCTTCTACATTTTCTCCCTCTATTTGCCAGTTATCAATCAAGCTGGTTGCCATAATCTTGGTTTTTTTGAGGTTTAGCTGCAAGCCAGCTTTTGCACTTTCTTCTTTCACCTTCATCATAAGGCTCCTTAGTTCCTCTTCGCTTTCAGCCATCAAAGTGGTATCATCTGCATATCTGAAATTGTTAATGTTTCCTCCAGCGATTTTAACTCCAGCCTTGGATTCCAGCCCAGCATGTTGCATGATGTGTTCTGCGTTCAAGTTGAATAGGTAGGGTGAGAGTATACAGCCCTGCCGTACTCCTTTCCCAATCTTAAACCAGTCCGTTGCTCCATGGTCTGGTCTTACCGTTGCTACTTGGTCGTTATACAGCTTCCTCAGGAGGCAAACAAGATGACTTGGTATCCCCATACGGCTAAGAACTTGCCACAATTTGTTATGGTCCACACAGTCAAAGACTTTAGAATAGTCAATAAAACAGAAATAGATGTTTTCCAATCTGATGGCCATTCTTGTGTTTTCCAAATTTGCTGGTTTAGGAGGTTTAAATTTTTTAGAAAAGAATATGATAAGCAGAGGACATAGTAAAATAGTTGTGCATGCCCATCTCTGCATCTTTCAGGATTTTCCCTTACATTTATTTGAAAAGAAATGTGATTTAATTCTCTGGAGAACATGGAGACATTCATTCATTTAACTGGAACCATAGGTGGGGTTTGTTTGAAAGATGCATATCTCATTAGTACACCACACCACTATAAACAACCCTGCAAACAAACATTGTTGTCTTGTGTCCATATTTAAAATGGGAAATAGCCCCCCTCCCTGGGGAATATCTTGTTTACTTTGTTGAAAAAACAATTACGGCTGTAGCTGCACGTAAGCATATATCTGGTTCTCCACTTCAAAGCCTTGGGTGGTAGAGGGATTTGTAAAACGTTCTGTTTTGGTTGATATTTTCCCAAGTTGTTTTGGCATATAGCCCAAAGTATAACTCAGTTTCTCCCCATTCTTTTTGCAGAATATAAACATATCTATATTAAACACAAGGTGAATGGGAAGGGGTCAGTATTATAGCTATGGTTGTGTTATGCAGGATAGTATTCCAGAAATGTTTTTCAGCTCCTATACTATTGTGTAATTTCTAAAGTATAAATAAGCAGCATTCATTCTGTACTATTAAGGTTCTATATTACTTTCAAACTGCTTTTTATGGCATTCACAGATGGATTGTTTCAATTAATAACATAGGAAAATTAACATTGGCAACTAATGCAGTTGGATAAGGTTACAATTTTACTGGTCTGAAGAATCAAGTTGTAGATGACATTTTATTTGAAATATTTTTGAAAATTATAATGAGATAATACAAATAATCCTTTAATAGTTTCAGCTCAGTAGGAAAATTGGACTACATTACAAGATTTTTGTGGTGATTATTGAGCTAATACTTGTGAAACTTGAAATATTTTATGTAGGTGATTACTATACTTGCTGCTTTCCAGCAGAAAATCCTTTCTTTAGAAGCCTTGAAAGATAATCTGTTTTCTTCTCTCCCCTGAAATATGTGTAGTTTCAAACAGGCAGTATTGTAAAGCTCATTAGATTTCAGTAGCTCAGTATGACTGGATAAAATTACATTGCTTAAAGGCATAGATTATTTTGTAATGGAAGAAAATGGTTTGTTTAGCTTTTGTACATTTTGTTTAGCTTTTATTGTTTGAAGCTCTTCTGTAAGATGAGACTTAGAGTAGTGGATAGAAATGTTGAACTTGGATCCCTGTGTTCAGACATTTGCTCACCTGTTTTGTGGAAGTAATTTCTGCCTTCTGCCTTAGCTTTAAGCCAACAAACTATTTTCTAGACAGGTCTAGACCTCTTAGGCATAGTAAAGCTTCTGTCTCAAGCGAATTAGGGCCTTCCCTATAATTCCACCTCAACAGTTGCAGAGGCCAATGGTAATGCTGAATCTTTTTAGGAGATTTTTAGAAGCCTTCAGACTAAGATATGAAAGTTGAATGACCATTGTGGAGAGCCATGCTATTATCTCTGGAATGCCTGACTTGATGTCTCACTCTGCTTTAATATCTTCCTCTGGTTGCCAAAGAGGCAGCCAGGATATCTATCTGGAGTACCAGCCAGGTTGATATGCCTTGTTTTGAGGGAAGATTTCTCAGAACAAGCTATTGTGGAAAGGATATTTTGTTGTTTACCTGCCATTCTCACCTGATGAGTGAGAAATAGTGGTCACCCCTATTTTCTCCCTGAGCAAATACAGTAAATTACAGAATATAATTCTTAAATCACTGATTGCCTGTTCTGATGATCTCTAATAGTATTTCCCAGATTTGACAAACTTTTTAGCATTTGTTTATTTGCAAGTGGCTACTCTCCTTTCCCTTTCTGTATTCTGTTGTGTTGTAATAGATATCATATATTTACCTGGACTTGAAGCTTGAGTGTGATTTTTTTAAATAACATCAGTTACTATAATTTCTCCTCATTTGCCTAATGTACTTGAGTCTAATACGAAAGAAGAGGAAAGAAAGCTGCATTATCTCTCTTTAAGTATATTGATAGGTATTTTTTTCAGATAAATAATTATCTTGGATTTTTCTCCCTTACCAAAGTCAGCATGAAGAGGAAAGTGATGGCAGAAATCAGATGGTCAGAAGCATGCGTAACTGGCTCCCTTCACTGAGTACTTGTTGAGTAACATTACTGCCAAAAACCTGAACCCTGTCTATGGCAAGAAATACTGGGTCTTGTCTTATAAAACACACAATTTACATGCCTTTGATTAGCCTTTTATGGCTCTTCATTGTACTCTGAGTACATTCAAGTCCACCATTCCCCTAGGCAGGGGAGAGAATATTAGTGGCAAGTGAACCATCTTTAAGTAGACTGTTACTCATTTTGTTATATAAAGTCATAGTTAATAAGCATTCAGAAAACTTTTTTTTAGTATGCAGCAAAGTGAACAAAGTTGTCAATATTAGTTTTAGCAATCTTGCTTAAGTCTTAAGTGTTTAGAATTTTGCATTGGATTTTATTTCCTTTTGTATCTGATAAACTGTATTTTGTAATCATAAAGAATTCATGTCCAGTACATTAAAAAATATACCATGGTGAACCTCTTCCCACAAATTTATTATTGTTCAATAGCACTTTCTTGATCAGGCTAGGTTCATTATAATATAATTTTACCTTGTATATATGAACATTGTTTTACACTTTTTAAAATTGTTTCTTTCACTGGGGACTTTTTTTGTTCAAAAGACATAAAAAACAAATGAATACATTGTACTTGAGATTTGTGAAATGATGCACTGGAAAGAAATGTTACGAATTATAAATGATAGCATTTTTTTTATAGATTAAGAAAAATGAGGTAGCTGTTTATGTAACAGTTATTGTATGTCTTCAGTTCAATTTCTTACATTTTTCTGCCATTAGAAACATGACAACTGAAAAGAGTTTAGTGGTAGAGTCTGAGACTCCTAAACAGCAGCCCCCAAAAGAAGAGGAGGTAGCTGCTGAAACAGGTACACAGGAATCTTTTGTGGAGAAAGCACCTGAGGGGGATAATCAATCAAAGAAGAAACTGAAAGCATCCAATGGTGATACACCCACCCGAGAGGACCAGAGTAAGAACAAAGAATGCAGTTCTGAAAACCGTGGCCTGTCACGCCTATTTTCATCATTCCTCAAGAGGCCCAAATCTCAGGTATCAGAGGAAGAAGGCAACGAGGCAGGAACAAAAGAACTTGGTGAAGAAGGCCAGAAAGAGACTGATATAGAAGCTGATCTCAATGAAGAGATTCTGCTGAAAGCCCCAATAGCAGCTCCTGAACCTGAACTTAGGACTGATCCATCTTTAGATCTTCACTCACTCAGCAGTGCAGAAACTCAGGTAAATTGCAAACTAGTTTTCCAGCTGCCTAGATATCCAGGGAGATTCCTCCTAATTTTGTGCATGTGACTTTAATTAATTAAAACAGAATATCCTTTTTAACGGGGACTTTAATGGATTTTATTCCCAAGAAAATATAAATGCTCCATCACCCTAATGTTGAAACAGCTATAGTGCCTTCCAGTCCCAATTCAGGGTATACAGAGCCTCACATAGCTTAGGCCAAGGATACCTGCAGTTATTCCCATCCTGTCTTAAATGCTGGCTTTATCTTGGGTGCATCTAACATCTACAAAACGCCTGCTTTTCCAGTGATGGAGCTATAATTGAAAACAAACGGCCACTGAAGCTGAGGCAAGCCGCTTCTTTTACATAGGAATTTTAGATACTTTTTAGGCTGCTGCTTTATGGCTTTTACTGTGTATGTTTGTGTTCACCACTTAGAGCCATTTGGCAGTAGGCAGCATGGACATATGTAAAATAAAGCAAGTTTAGCAACTTTGTTTTGAAGGAGTTTGTTTAACTAGGTTCAAGCTGTGAGATGTTTCCCACCGTTAGTGTATAATTTAGGGAACAAGGTATTTGTTGCATTTTAAATTATATCAGAAATGCTATAATGATATTTAAGTAGCAGTTCCCAACATATATATATATCCTTTTACTTTAAAAAAATTTATCCTTCCTCCCCCAGTGCAGGTTGTGGATTTCAGCTAACCATTTTCCTAGTTTAAAAAAGATTTTCTTGTCAAATATTTAAAGTAATAAATATATATTAAATACAAATATAGACACAGGGAAATGTTTTATTTATATTAGAATATTTTTAATGATTTCAGCCTGCTCAAGAGGATAGGAGAGAAGATCAGGATCAAGATCCAGAGAACAGAGATCTTGGAATTAAGGAAGAAAGAGAGCAGGTGGAGTGCTCCAATACAGGTGAAAAAAAAGAAAACATCAAGGGGAAGGTGGAAAAAGAATTAAAGAGTGCCCAAAAAACAGTAAGAAGACTTCGAAATAGCATGCACTGCAAGATTACTTTACTGGATGATACAATTTTTGAGTGTTCTGTGGATGTAAGTATGTTTATATACTACTACTTATTAGGAGGAGCCGCTACTTTTTGATTGGCCCCAGGAATCTGGTTAATTTTTTATAGCGATCAATGGGTTTTCATGTTTGATTTATGCTGTCAGGAATGGCTTTGAGCCTTGCTAAAAAACATAGTAGTTGCACATTTAAAGTTATGGGTAGGGATAACAGAAGTTGCATGCATTACACTGTCATGTCCCATTTATTTGACTGTTGCACAGTAGATTGGGAATTAAGTACTGATGTTCTTGGATCTTCTTATGTCACACAGTAGGAAGATGTTTATTTTACTAAATTTTGTAGGGTGTACTAGTTACAACATATTATATTACCCCTCTTTTGCTCTCCATTGCACATTTCTGTTTGATCTTTTGTTAAAACATTTATTTTCCACTTTAGTATTAACCATGGAAAAAATACAAATATATACAGTTTTTTCAAAATGAAAATAGTGCTAGTGTAAATGCTATAGAAATGCCTGGAAAACCTTAATGGTGGTAATACTTTATTAAGGTTTCCAGCCCAGCTGACTTCAGAATAGTCTTAGATGGGACAATATGAAGGGGCTTGACATCCATTAGTCTAAGTCAACAGCAGTATCAAACAAACTAAGGTCTTTAAATATTAGGAATAACTTTCATGTCTTCATGGTTTGGAGGGAACCATTGAAAGCTGGCTGTGAACCAGCCCATAGAACTGCCAGCATAATCCTGTGTTTTGTGGGCAGTAGAGGTATTGAGTAATTAAAGTGATTAGCGTCACTTTGATAGCGTCACTGATTACAGATATGCCTCTGTAAAGATCTCAGACCTATTGAAGCCCTTCAGCATTTTAAGTCTGTTGTGGCTTGGAATGTACACAACTCTTTGTTCCATTTAGAATCAGTAGGGGCCTGCAGATCTCAGATTCTGGGCTAAACTGATTTTCATAGAATGCTTTTTGAACCCTTTGACACTCTTGGATAGTTTTTAATCTTGGGAAAAAGGCATTAGACAACATGACTGCTTAGTTCAATATTGAATTTAGTTAGGGCTAATTTAAAATTGAAACACAATTGATCTTCATAGTGACTGGAGCATAACCCACCCCACCCCATTATTGTGGTAGTCTGGATAGAAGACCTTTTACTCCAATAAATTGATAAAGAACATTCTGAATGTATCACACCAAAATGCTTCTGTTCATGAGGTTTAATTCCCTGCCTTTCATGCTATTAGGAGAGATTTTCCTCATGATATAGGTAAGATTAATCAATAGCTAATTTGCTATTTAATCTAGTTAATCCATTTTTGTTTTGTTTTGTTTTTTTAATTTTAATTTTTGTTCTGTTTCATTTTACTTTTTTATCATGCTTCCTTTCTTCCTTTCTTTCTTGTTTGGAAAATGCAATTTTGTTATTTGTTTTCAGTGGTTAAGGCAACGGGCTAGAAACCAGGAGAATGTGAGTTCTAGTCCCACCTTAGGCATGAAAGCCGGCTGGGTGACCTTGGGCCAGTCACACACAGGCCGCTCACCTCCCAGGGTGGTGGTTGTGGGGAAAATAGGAGGAGGAAGGAGTATTAGGTATGTTCGCCACCTTGAGTTATTTATAAAAATAATAAAGGTGGGATAGAAAATAAACAAAATAAAAATAAATAAATAATGAAAGATTCAGTTCTAGCTCTTCATATAAGTTATGTAAGTAAATTAGGTCAGTGAATAAAGGAGAACAAACTAATAATCACATTAAAGGAAAATAAGATTTACTGAGATAAGTTAAGAAATCAAGCTACCAAGTAACTTCACTATTAACTTTTTACTAGATTATCTCATATTTATTGTGTATAAAATTTCTATCTTGTTATTCATTGATAAGTAATTCTAAAGTGTAATAAACAATATAGGGAGTTTCTTTAGTCTTTTTCTGAAACACTTTGAAAATATCTATTTGATCTTTGGCATCAATTTTTTAAAAATTTCCTGATACTTTTGAGTCACTGGTTAAATCTGAATGCACATATATTGCCAGGTTGTATTTCTGTGGCTGATTGAGTAAAACGCTTGTTTGTTTGTTTGTTTCTGAAATTTTGCTACTGCCCATCTCCCAAAGAGGGACTCTGAGCGGTTTATAGTAAGTTAATCAATCAATTAAGAATTAAAAACAGTAATCATAAATAAAACATAAAATATAATACAATACAAAAATAAAAATCCAGATGTCTACAAAAGGTCGTAAATATGAGGGGAGCACTCTAAGGTGCCAGCCATCCCCAGGAATGACTACCCGCCTCCCCACCCCAAGCACGGTGGCAGAGCCAGGTCTTCGGGGACTTCCAGAAGGTCAGGAGGGATGGAAAATAGGTGCTTTAATTGAATTTACATGATTTGGTCAGTGTATGAATGTTATATTATTATATTGTAATAAAAATATTACTGATAGTATTAATATTCTTATACACAGTGATTACTTTGCCTGTGTTTACCTTTAAAGTATAGTTTTTAATTCTAGGTGTATAGAATGGAAATTGAACAAAAATGGAAAGTTCGGAGATTCTTTTTCATATGGGAGGCTTAGTAGTAAACCTATGATTTCACTGCCTTAGATTCTACATTTCATATGTATCATCTTTGATTAAAGGTCCTAGGTTGAAACCACTGAAGAACTGCTGCTAGCAGGGCAGACAACAGGCTGATGATATCAAGCAGCTTTTTATATCCTTTCAGCCTGACATCTGTTGAGGGGGCAGGCTTGCTGATGCTTGAAGAAGAAAACCGCTCACTCATCAATGCCTCAAGCAGTGCTCCTATATTGATTTATAAATTTTAGACTCTAGCAGAAACCTATGGTTTGGCCATCAGCCAAAGTCGTGTTTATGAAGTTCTAGAGAAATACAGATGAATTAAATGGGCCATAATTCATCTGTCTGTTCTGTTCCTTTAACTAATTTTTCACCATCAAGTGGATGGTGATTACCTGAAATTTCATGGCTTTGTTAAAAATAGGCTGTGCCAGACAAATCTTACTACTTTTTTTTTTTTTGGCTAAGTTAATAGATCCTTGCTTAATGATGGTAATTGAGACCGGGAACTCCATTGCTAAATGATGTGGTCGTAAAGTGCAATGTCACGTGCCTGCGCCAACTTACAACAGCAGTTATGGCAGTTCCAGTTGCCATTGTTAGGTGAATCCAGCATGGTTGCAGCATCTCGCAGTCATGTGATCTCCATTTGCAACCTCCTGCCAGCTTCTCCATTGACTTTGCTTATTGGAAGGTGGCAGTGAAGATCGCAAATGGTGATCAGGTGGCCATAGGATGCTGCGACCATCATAAGTGGCGAGCCAGTTGCCAAGCACCTGAATCACAATCCTGTGGCTGCAGGGATACTGTGATGGCCTGGCCGCAACTACAAGGACCCATCATAAGTCCCCCTTACTCAGCGCCATCATAACTTTGGTTACTGAACAAGTGGTTGTTCAACGAGGACTACCCGTAGATGTAGCCTGCCTTGTCTTCAGTAAGGCATTTGATAAAGTTGACCATAGCCACGTCCATGATAAAATGGAACAATGTAGGATGGATGGTTCCCAATATGAGATGGGTTCACAGTTGAACATCTGTATCCAACATGTGGCCCTTAATGATCTTTGTCTACATGAAGAAAGGTATGCAAAGCTAGGAGAATTGATAACATTTCAGAAGAGAGGCTCAAGGTTCAGAAGGAACTGAACCTTGGGCCCTATCCAAGAAAATATTGTACAGTGATAAAAAATGTAAGGTACTGAGCTTACGTAAGGAAAACCAGATGCACAGGTACAAAATTGGTGGTACTTGGCAGAACAGTAGTATTTGTGAGCAGGATTTGGATGTCCTGGTAGACCATAAATTAAGCCAAAAGAGCCAGTGCAGTCTTGGGTTCCATCAACAGAGTTATAATGTCAAGATCATGGGAGGTGATCGTTCCACTTCACTGATCAGACTGCACCAGTGCATTGCAGAATGGAACTATCACTTCCCATGATCTTGGCATGGTCAGACTGCATCAGAAATACTGTTTCCACAATGCAAGAAGGATGCTGAGGAACTGGAAAGAGTACAGAGAAAGAGGCTATACCCTAAGAAGAACTATTAAAATAATTGGATATGTCTAGCTTAAAGAAGAGAAGGCTAAGGGGAACTGTAATAGCAAGTTTCCAGTACTTAAAAGAGCTATCCCAGGGAAGAGGGTATAGATAGATAGAACAAGAATCAGTGGGTGGAAGCTTTACAGAGAAAGATCCTAACTCAAAATAAGGAGGAATTTCCTGACTCAGAGAGCTGATATGCAGTGGAACAGCCTGCTTCCTGGATGTGTTCACTGGAGATTTTCAAACGAATGTTGGACAGCCATTTGTTTCAGATAGTCTGAGGATTCCTGCCCTGGGCAGGTAGCTGTCCTGGAAAACCTCCAAGATCCCTTCCAACCCTAGAATTTTATGATTTTAAGTTATTATTTTTTATCATATTAAAAAATCCAAATAGCATTTCTGAGATCTCCCAAGAAAAGAGTTAAGTAAATGATGAACTGCTTTTATGAAGGAAATACTTGACTGTTTTGTGTTTTCTTTTATAAAGGGATACGCATATGTGTCTATTCACAAAAAAACATCAGAAATATTTAGTCATTTTCACATCTCTGCAGCTTTCCTTCTGGCCATTTTTCATCTGTTTTTGTTTTTCCCCACCTAGGATCCAAAGCTAAAAATAAGCTTTTACTATTAATGATCTGTAATTCTGTATAGAAAAGATGCAAAACTATTTGTATTTTTGTCCAGAAACATGCCAAAGGACAAGATCTTCTTAAGAAAGTATGTGATCACCTTAACCTTTTGGAAGAAGACTATTTTGGACTGGCCATATGGGAAACCCCAACATCTAAGGTAAGAAAACTCTACAAAAGAATGTTCTTTACAGGCTGTTGGGGGAAGTTAATTTGCTTAAATTTGTATTGGGGGGGAGAAGAACTGAATTGTATTGGGAGAGTAGATAGCAATGCCACATTGCATGCATTTTATTAAGTTTGTAGAAACTGGCTCTAACACAAAGGTGCTGAACAACATAATGCTGTGCACACAGAAGGTTTTCCTGATAGATCAGTACCATGGACAGCATCCCTCCTGTGGGTTCTGATGTTCCTCAACAGGCAAAACCTTCTTTTAAACAAATGTACATGCACATACTATACCTACATATATGGATAAAGAAGTTATATAATGGGAGGTGTTAGGCAGTTGTATTTTGCTTTTAACTTAAAAACTTCAGTCCAAAAATTGTCAGGCTTATAAAATTACAGTTCTGCAACAATATTGATAGTCTTTGTGTGCAGCTCTTGGACTTCCTTAGACCAATCAAGTAGAATGTTAAAGTCAAACACCTTCAGTTAAAGAGTAGAGCAAAATATTGTATAGGTTAAGAAAAATGAGCTAAAGGGGTACAGCAGGATACATAGGCTATTTCTTTCCTTGAGTGGACTGGTTTCCATATTCTGCTTGTGCCACATGAAGGTGAAACTGATAACTTTACCTCGTGTACATACAGGTAGCCCTTGGGTTACAACCACTAGTTCAGCAATTGTTCAGAGTTACGACGGCACTGAATGAGGGGGACCGACAACCAGTCCTCAAAGTTGTAGCCATCACAGTGTCTCCATGGTCACATAGTTGCGATTTGAGCGCTTGGCAACCGGCTTGCACTTAAAACGGTTGCAGCCTCCAGTGGTCATGTGATTGGCATTTGCAACCTTTCCTGCTGGCTTCCCACAAGCAAAGTCAATGGGGAAGCCAGCAGGAGGCTGCAGGTTGGTCTGGTACGTTGCTCCCACTACTGCTGCTTTTCCTCCTGAGGAACCCCCAGGCGGCAGGGGGAGTGTGGGCCCTGGGTGGGTGGGCAGCCGGCTGCTGTCATGCTGGGCCTTTGCACCCACCCACCTGCACTCATGCTGCAATGACCGCCACAGCACCCACCCACCACTGCAGCGCCTGACCTTCCACCTGCTGCAGCACCTGCCCCTTGTACCATGCCACAGTACCCTCCCTCTTGCCATGCTGCAGCACCTACTGCCTCTCCTGCACTTGCATTGTAGCCACCTCCCACTCATGGTAAGTGGTAGCACCCATCCACACACTGAGCCACACCCACCCATGCGCCAGGCCATAGCACCCCCACCACCCAACCCATACCCGATAGCACTTGCCCGCCTGCCTGCCTGATTATGAGCTGCCTAAGGAAAGACTTATTGTGACCAGGACTTGTAACTTCCTGCTGGCTTCCCCAATGACATTGATTGTTGGAAGCCAGCAGGAAGTCACAAGTCGCAGTCATGTGTGTGACTCACTTAATGACTTGTGGTCCTCACTTAACAATGGCAACAGGAACTGCTGGGATTGCAGTTGCTAAGTGATGCGGTCACTTGACATTGCGCTTTACAACTGCATTGTTTAGCAATGGAAATTCCAGTCCCAACTACCGTCGTTAAGTGAGGACAACATGTACTAGCTCTTAATATTGGAGCGGCTTTTTTTTTTTTTTGAGAATGGACATTCAAAGACTTCCGTTGATGTCGTGTGCCCAAGCAAAACTATAGGAGTTGGGTTGCAATCCTATACATGCTTATTTGGGTATAAGTCCAGTTAAACATATTAGGATTTCTAAATAAGCAAACATAGGTTACTTCTTTTACCCTTTCACTTAATTAATTGAACTAATTGTAGATGGATAAAGCAAACTGAAGAAACCAATGGCATATACTTTGAAAACTTAAAGTTTAAATACCACTTTGCTGAATGCCCATATAATATTTTCTATAGTTCTATGAAAACATCTTTGTCTCTTTTGGGAATTTGCATATCTTTGCTAATGAATATCAGAGATTCATATGGATCCTAGTAATACATATAAAGGGAGCTGAGTGAACCAGTGATACTGAAGGTTGGTGTTTGTTTTATTTATTTCATAACCAATATGATCCAACATGCAGTATAATCCCCCCTTCACCCCTGTTCAGTCAGTTCAGTTAAATAGATAACTAGGACTAGTTGTGTGAGTACTTTATAAAACAGTGAGTGAGTTATGATTTAGTCAGCCCTCCCATTAAATAAATCTTACAAATTCTGGCTGTACTCATCACAACGAAATTCATACCACAAGATGGAAAAGGCGCATTATGCCCTGTGCAGAAGAAATTTTTGAAACCTTCCATAGTCATTGATGCCTATCAGACTGGAAGAGATGATAAAATCAATTGCTCTGGGCCTCCACCAATCCAGAGTCAGAGACATAGTCCTGAAATGGACAAGAGTTGAGACAATAATGTATTTTCTCCAGTGTGGCTGAACTGTCAAAATCACTCCAACAACGCAGCATGAAATTATATCAAGGAAATTACAAAGGAACCCTAAACATCATCTAGGAATTAGCAGGCCTCTCTCACATTGGCTAAAGTTCATGGGTCCAACATAAAAAAAACACTGGGTAAAAATGGAATTAATGGAAGAGTAGCAAGTAGCAAGTAGTGAGCAACTGCTCACTAAGAAGAACATTGAAGCACAATTCAAGTTTTCCAAAACCACCTGAATGACTTTCCAGACTTCTGGAAGAATACAGTAGAAAGTGGATTTTTTTTTCATGCTACATGGGTGCTGTTCTGTCTGTCAGAAATGTAACTCAGTAAGAACCTCATGGCAACTGTCAAGCACAGAGATGGCGATGTCATAGTTTGGGAATACTTTGCTACCTTAGAACCTGGACAACTTGCCACTGTTGAAGAAAATGGGTCCCAGGAGTCATGCCTTCTCTGTTGCAGTGCCTGTCCTATGAAACTGTGTATCTTGAGATCTGGATGGCCCTCACCCAGCTAACTTTTTGCAAGGTACTAAAGACTTGGCTGTTCCCCCAGTCATTTGGGCTAGGAGGTTAAGCGAGCTCTGCTAGGTGATTGGCTTTATTGCTGTTTTTTTTTCTGTTGTAAGTTGGGAATATTATTTTTTGCCCTCAGACGTTTGCTGTCTGGATTGTTGGTTTAGCTTGATTGTTTAGTTTTAATTGTTGGATGTCCAGAGTTATTGCTTTGAGTTGGGTGGCCATATAAATCATTTAAATAAATAACATGAATTCCACTTTGAGAGAATTCTTTCTATATCAGGATATCAGGCCATATCTTAATCAACTGAATCAGAGTTGTAACTGGATAGTGCAAGACAATGATCCCAAACATATAAGGAACTCTTCAAGTAAATGGATATAGAAAAACAAATTCAGTGTCTTGGAATGGCAAATCAACCTCCCGGTCTAAACCCCATATGGATGTTTTGACAGGGCCTGAAACAAGCGGTTTGTATAAGAGAAACACAAATGTTACTGCGTTCAAGCAGTTCACCATGAAGGAATGGGCCAAAATTCCTTCACAAGTGTGTGTGCGTGACTGATCATCAGTTTCTGGAAGTGTTTGGTTGCTGTTACTGCAGGTAAAGATGTGCCATCAGAAGTGAATCTACATAGACAATTACACTTTCAGATTGGGACATGTTGGATTTCTTTGTTTATGAAATAATTGAAACAAGTACCAAACTTTGGTGTTATTTTTCATTTTCATTTTTATTATTAGAAGAAGATAATTTAAGATATTTTCTGTTCATCAGGTGTCTTGTCAATAGCTTGGCTATGGTTAACATCTTAGTAATACATAATATGTAATTAATAGTATGATAGCGTTGTGTTATATTAATGCAGTGATAATGCATTTTCACATTATGTTATTTGTCAGTTCTCCAAATGATAAATATTTACTATTTTCTTGTAGACATGGTTGGATGCTGCCAAAGAGATTAAAAAACAGGTCCATGGTAAGTGGATTAACTTTTTAAAATGATGGTAAATACGTATAAATTAAAAGAGAACTGATATCTGATCCACCAAATGAGTAGCTGTTAAAAAGGATCGGAGTGAAATATCTGTGCACCATCCATGGAGTTCACCAAAAAGTGATGGAAGGAATCAGCAAATATATCAATAAGATCTGTTTTGTAGTTTACCAAGTACAATAGTTTATTTCCTAAAATTTATTCTTCTGCCCAATTATGTAAATTATGTAGGAATATAACAGCATCATTGTGCAGGAATAAAAACTTTTTGAAAATAATTGAAGGATAAAGTTGTCCAATTCATACTTGTAGTTAAAGATCCACTAGAGCCTGGATTTAATCTATTTTTACTGTTGCTGCTTCCATCATTTATTTTCCTTCCTTCCTTGATTTGGGAAGGTACATAAAAGTAATTCAATTTTTAACTCAATTAGGAGCTTACATTTTCTGTAATTAGTTTGCAGCTATAATAAACCATGAGCTCATAATGCATTTGTGGCTTTGTTGCTAGGTTCACAAATCACAATAAGCCTGAACATGATTTGTTTACTGTTGGCTTAGCTTATTGTGTGAATGCAACTATTATGGTTTGTAAGCCATGGGTTATTATATATAGTGCTTTGTACAAACAAGCTAATAATAGAATGTTCAATTAAATCTTTTTTTTTTTCTCTTTTTACATATGTGTTATTTGAAACAAGAGGAAGTTGCATGACTTCTGTCTCTGGCATTCAACTATGAGATATTTTTTTTTCAGGAGAATTTCTTGGCTGTCATAGTGAGAGGATAGATTAAAATGGGATGTTAGAAAACTTAAGAAGCTAAGTATCTGACCTGGTGTAGTGAAGTGTCTTTTTATCTCAGGCTGTCGAATGGGTGTTTGCTTTCCTTAAACTGAATAGGCCAGATGTTCTCAAGCTGCAGGTTATAACCCCAAGGGGATGTGAGCAAATTTAATGGGGGGGTGTCACAATTTGTGGGGCGGGGGCCGGCTTGCATGCACAATGCAGGAGCCCTGTTAGAACTTGCTCTCGTTCTGCCTGGAGAAGTCAGCTGTCAGCTTGTCCAAGGAAAGCAGAAAGAACACGGTTTAGAAAAAGCCTAGAGCATGATCTGTTAGGACTCTGGCTTTATGTGCACCAGTCCATGGTTTGCATGTGCAAAGCTGGATTGCTGTCAGTACTCGTTTTTGCTGGGCCTAACAAATCATACCCAGCTTTTTGCCTTTCCATTTTATTGGAGAAAACGAAAAGTTTGGATTTATCATAATTATCAATTGTTTCCCTTTACCGTAGTGTGCCAGGATTCTTAGAGCCGACTTCATACCTACCTAAGACAAGATCTGCACCAAGTAGGATCAGGAAGTAGTTGTTAGTTAGTTTGGGTGCATGGGTGTTGACTCTTTGAAGAGTTTTAATCATAGAGTTAATGTATATATTAAAAAGCAGAGGGGCTAAAATATATCCTTGTTTCACCCCCTTGGATGTCTGGATGAAATCAGAAAGATCAGTTCCCTTTTTATATATTACCCTGAAGCCATTTTTAATATAACTTATTACTTAGCAACAAGAGTTGTGTATAAGATCTAATCAAAAAGCCCCGGAATCTTATCCTAGAGATGTTACCAGATATTCCTTTAAAACCAATAAAGGTTGCATATAAAGTCATATCAGAATGATTTCTATATTAGCTAGATGTTGTAGCACTAGGCAGCGGTCTATAATAGATAATCCTGGTTGGAACCCTGCTTGCTTGGGATCAATTATTCCCTCATCTACTATACAGGTGTAGAGTTTGGTGAATAGATACCTGGTGTATAATTTGCTAATGATATTCAGTAGGCTAATTGACCTGTAATTAGCCGGGTCATTCTTGTCACCCTTTTCACCTAAGGAAACAATTATTGCTACCCCCAGTCCTCCAGGATCTTAGCTATGTGGTTAGTATATGAAAAGAGAGAGGCTGTTACTGGTGCCCACCAGAGTTATATTTAATTAACTTGGAAGGAATGCAATCGCTACCAGGAGCTTTACCACTCTTTAGTTGGTTGATAATATTTTTTGCTTCCTTGCATGTTACTGGGGGCCACTGGGGTAGTGAGGATAAAGGCACATCCATCATGTAAGTGTCAGCATGAGGATCATAATACAAGATTTGGAAATAACATACACAGGTATTGAAGAGAATACAGTGCATTTGGGCATCATTTTGGAACAATTTGTTATATTGTCTTTTCTGCTCCTTTAACATTTGAGTGGAATCTGGTAAATTGGCCTTCCAAAAGGTTAAGACTCCAATAATACCATTTTAGCAGCAATGCAGGATTTGTCGAACCAATTCTTGGAATGATACCCCCCCTCTAGTTCAGACTGGACTTTGTTCTCCTTACAAAAGGTTGAAGTCTGGTTACAAGAGCATGATATACATTAAGTCCACTCCTTGAAGGTGGTTTTGTTTAACTTTTAGCAGTTGAAGTTGTGATGTTAGAGTTGGTAAGTATAAGATTAAGATAATTTTTTTAAGGGCAGAGGCATTCTAGGTTTTAAGTTTTGTTGTAATTTATTATTGGTCTATAACAGAATGGAGGATTTTGCCTGTAATGTGTTATGTTTGTAATGTGTTATTTCTATAACTTCTGACTGAATGATTGTAGCAGAGCTGATAAAAATGAATTATGTAAAGGAGGGGTGGAGATCTTGTGGTTTTCAGATATTTTTCAGTTTCAGAGTCTGTTAGCCCTTCAGTCAGCTGATGATAATGATAATTTAACAACTTGCAGACTACCACAGATTAACAACAAATCTCTTTAATTTCAGGAGGCCCATGGATTTTCACTTTCAATGTCAAATTTTATCCTCCAGACCCAGCACAATTAACAGAGGATATAACAAGGTTCGTGATATCCTTAAACTAATAGAAAATGCATTTCAGGCCTTTACTAGTACCAGAAATAACAAACATATAATTTGAAATACTTGGTTTTAGGTAATGCATATATAAGAGAAGTCTTAATTGGTGCTCCTCACTTGCAGAAAAAGGTATAAGCTGGACACAATCATGGGGGAATAGGTAAACAGTTTAATGAGCCATCTGCCTGTGAAAGACAGATACAATGTTGGCTTAATAGTGCATTTGGCCTCATTATACATGACTTATTTGTCCTGTTTTCTTTTTTTCTTGAGAGAATTATTTTATTTTTGTATTCTGACAATTCTTCATCTGCAAATAACAGAGAAGAAAATAATAATGTTCTGCTACATAATGCTGATCTTGTGCTTGTTCCATAAAATGCAGTTTGAGCAACCTTTTATCCTGCTTATGCCAAAAACAAACAATACTTGGTTTTCGGAAGCTTTCTGATAAAACTGAAATAATTTTCAGTCCATCTGATTGATTTTTTAGTTAGACAGTTGCAAGTGAAGAGGTGCCTTTGTATTTCTAGCCATTGCTGAGTATTGATGCAATTGGATTTTTGAACTCCCTGGTATGCTTTGTTTCCCTGTTTTGCAGGTATTATTTGTGTCTCCAGCTAAGAAAAGATATTATTACTGGGCGGCTTCCTTGCTCTTTTGCCACATTAGCTTTGCTGGGTTCCTACACAATCCAATCTGAATTAGGAGACTATGACACAGATCTACATGGTGCAGATTATGTCAGTGAATTTAAGCTGGCCCCCAACCAGACAAAAGAACTAGAAGACAAGGTCACAGAATTACATAAAACATACAGGTGAGTGTTAAATCTGTCATTGATCAAGTGTTGTATAACCAGTCAAAGTTATCTATATAAAGAGGAATATGGGTTTCTCTAAAACATGGATGCAATGATGATTTTTTGTTATTGATTTCACTCAGGTTACAACAGAACTGATAGTTATAACTACCTCTACAGTTATTCTAGGATTCAGAGTACATTGTTCTTGCAAATAAACTTTTTAAATAACTTATGTCACTTTTTTGCTGTGTTGCTCTGTTGAAGTGTATTAGTAGAGCTCATTTCAATACAGAAAATAATAGGAAACAAAGTATGTTTAAATAACAAATGAAAAAATGGCAGAACACCTGATATTGATGATTTGGACCCAACTGTTATAAAAGTTTACAGAGACAATTAATACCAAATTTTTGCCGAATATACAGGAAGAAATATCCTGACTCTTGGAAACATACTAGTTTTCTGATTATTCCTAAAACAAGATGTTATCATACAGGCCTTTCAAATAATTAATTCAAGATGAGAAATAGTAACTGGTTTACTTGCCAGAAGGTTAAACAAATTTGTTAAGTAATTAAATATCCATTGATAAATCTGAATTTGCCCATAGAAGGAAAAAAAACCTGATTAAATTAAAAGAGTAAAAGTGGAATGTAAATTTCTGAAGTTTATTGTTGGGAAGGAGATGGGATTTAGACACAATTTGGTTGATATAATCAAGCAACTATATTCAACCGCAGAAAGAGTTGTTAGCTTCAGCAGAGCATATTCAGTGTTCTTTCATATAAACAGAGGCAAAGTGATTGTCCAGAAGAAAGCCATCATTGAAAAGATAAAGATGCTCCACGATTTTATGAATTTACAAATTTAAATTAAGAACTGTTAATACCACCATCTTGGATTTTATATTTTATACTTATATCTATATCTGTATTTAAGAAATACGGTTTTTTAGTGTATTTTAATTTGTATGCTTTTTTTCCCCTAAAACTCATCAAGTTATCAATCTGGAATATAGATAATTTAAGGTCAAAGAAACAGATTCTTATATCAAAGACAAAAAAGATTTATTGGAAGTATTAAATTATAGGAAGTATTAAATTATAGGAAGAGAACTTTGAATTTAAATTCAGGAAGTTGACTTGAAACTCTATAGTATAAAATTCACTTCAAATTGATTTTGTCAAATCATCAAGAAGGGACTATAGTGAATTCATAGATGATACTATGACCTCTTAAAATTTTCTTAAATTAACAGAAATATTTCCAGAATATGTTCAATAGGTTAAAAATTAATTGGTACATGTTGTCAGTTTTGGTAATATTTAATTACACGTTTTAATTGAAAGTTTAATTGAAATCAATATTATGATGTGGTTTAATTGTTTGTATTACCTATGACATATAAAATGTTGCAGTGTAAGGAACTAGTTGTATTTACTAGTATTACTAAATTCTAAAATACTAGAAAATTGTAGTACATCTTCCTTTCAGCACTGATATTTAAATATCTAGGAAATAGCATTGGATGAAAAATTAACATAAAGGCAGTATTACAGAAACTTTAGTAATGGTTGTTTTATTAACAATTATAATTCTGGGTTTGTTCTTCTCTCAGTGTTTTGTTGTAATGCTGTTTGTTTAAAAACTCTAAAAAAATACATACCAGTGAAGGAAATTATTCCTTTAAAATAGTCCGTTGTCCCATTAACTTCAGTTTCAAATTGAATTCAATATGAATTCAAATTTAACTTCAGTTTCAAATTGAATTCCAAAAGTGATGATGTACAGAGTTCTTAAAGAACTACAGGTCGTCCTCATTTAACAATGCTAATTGGGACTGGAAACTCCATTGTTAAGTGTTGTGGTCATAAGTTGAAAAACCATGTGACTCTGCTGCTTAGCAGTTCCTACAGTCCTGGTTGCCGCTGATAAGCAAGGACCATGTGGGTTGTTAAGCAAGGTCCTCGTGACCGCGCCTTGCGGCTTCCTGCCAGCTTCCCCATTAATTTTGCTCGTGGGAAGCCTGCAGGGGAGGTTGCAAATTGTGATCACATGACTGTGGGGACACTGTGATGGCTGTAAGTATGAAGTTGGTCGTAACACTTGTTCAGTGCCATTGTAAATTCAAATGGTTGCTGAACGAGTGGATGTTAAACGAGGACCACCTGTAATTTAAACATATTATTTATAGCACTTTTTAAAAAGGACAAAATTCCATGATAACCATGGCAACTTTCTGTGGAGCATAAAGATGGATAAAATTTAGTTTTACTTATATGGCTCTAACAGGCTTTGCCTTTTAAGTTCCGATTACTTTCTTTCTAAGTGTTTGAATGAGCTATTGAACTTCCCATAGAGGCCTGATGCATATTGCATGCTATGACAATAGTTGGATTCCCCTAATGCACCTAACCACAAACTACCCAACTCCATTTTAATCAAACCTTGTATGTTTGGTAAATTCAGTCAATTGTGTACAAGTTTAATTAAATTGTCATTAGGTTCAGTGGATCCAAAGCACCTTCTAAGTGCTCTTAAAATGCCATTTTGGAACCTACTTGGTTTTCCCCCCTTTTTTTTAAAATAGATCTATGAGTCCAGCTCAAGCTGATATGGAATTTCTTGAGAATGCTAAAAAGCTGTCTATGTATGGAGTTGATCTTCATCAAGCCAAGGTAACAGAATATATTTGTGCATAATATTTTTGTTTTTTATATAATATTTTATTTATATATCACACCCATCTCAGAATTGCTACTCTGGGTGATGCACATAGGGTTAAAACTAAATTTGCACAATAAGGAAAATAAAGTAAAATAAGATAGTAGTAGTGGCCAAAGCAAACCCAATTCCAATAATAAAAAAGACAAACCCACACTAATAGATTCACTTAGCCTCCAGACCCCATTCCGGAGGGAAAGACCAGGTCTTCAAGGATTTACAAAATGCTAGCAGGGTTGGGGCTCCATGAATCCCAGGAGGTGTGGTGGTCCAAAAAGCAGGTGCTGTAACAGAGAAGGCATGCTTCCTGGGTCCCACTGGATGGCACTGTTTAATAGACAGGCCCCAGAGCATGGGAGATGGAAAGAATCTGTCTATTTACTCACTCTGAAATCCAGTACATAACCTAGACATACTGATGCACCCATTTGTCTGTGTTCCCAGCTGTTCCAAAGAAAAAGAAGGCAGAGTTAAGACAGAGAAGGATGGTTCTCCACTGGATGGCAAAATTCTAAGCCTTCTCTTTTAGCCAGAAGAGATAGAGTTAGCCCATTCCGTAATGGTGTTTTGTTTTTATGATGTTTCATGTTAAAGCAGTGAAATCCTGGGTTAAATTTAGGAATCAATAGAAGATACTATCTGTAGCTCAGGGTTGAACTGTGGAGTCCTTGGTGCTCTCTGAGCTTAGTTGTTTGCTTGCAGACATTTTGTTGCCCAACTATCAACCTCTTCAGTGCCTGAAGATGAAAATGTTGAACACTGAAGATGTTGCCTAATTGGGCAATGAAACTTCTGCAAGCAAATAACCAAGCTCAGAGAGCACCAGGGACTCCACAATTTAGGAATCTTCAGGATGGATTTTGCCCTGGTGAAAACACTGAAAAAATGACTTGGCAATTATGAAGAGAGAGGGGGTTTTTTTGTGGGGAGGGGGGAATATGCTTGAATGAATGCAAACAATTGTGTCTGAGACTACATTTATCCTGTTGGATCAAGACAAATATAATAAAAATATGGAACATTTAATGGAAAACTGTATCTGAAGAGAGCGTATTGCCTAGGTCGGGAATTTTATCAAGAAAACGGCATACAGAGAAAATTAAAAATAACTAGTGTAGAGGCCATCAGTAGGGTCAAGCATTTTAATTGTTGAGGAGACTTCTGGTTTAGTCTACCTTAAATCATAACAAATTTGAGACTTTATGTTGTTAGAAATTGGATGCTAGAGGGGATTAAAGATTCCAAGCATAAAAGGAAAAAGAAAAAGAAACAGGCTTGCCTTTTGTCTTTGGTCAGTATTGAGACAAAATGATAGAAAATGGTATGACATTTGAAATACTCCAGGAGATATTTGAAGAATGGGGACAGAAACTAGCAGCTACAATGTCAACAGTGATGTCTGCCTCTATGGATAGATTATGTCTAAAAGATGTTAAAGAAGAAATTACAGATGTGAGAAAGAATACCTTGGAAGATCTACAGGATAAAGAGCTGAAACAAACCTCATCTGATGCAGAAATATTAGATTATAAAGAAATTGTTGAAATACTGGAAAATAAAAAAAATCTGGATTATAGGACAGAGATGACAGTTAAAGTGGAAATACAAATGACAAGCCAAGAGAATGACCTGGAAAATGATTCCCTACTGGATTTACAAAAGAGGTTTGCTAAAGCCTCAAAGAAGCTTTTGAGATGGGAACGAGAAAAATTGAAGAGAGATCAAATCCTACGACAATTGAATGATCAAGATTGCTAGAAGCAAAAGGAAGGAGTACAAAGTTGGTTTGTTTGACCAAAGTTAAATTAAGACATGTTTCTATAAAATTCTGGGAAACCCTATGGACTTTTTGCTGACACCAGGACTGAAATGTTAATGATTTATGGATTTGCATATTGATAAGGGATGGGTTATGGGAAGAAGAGATACTTGCATGTAACCTTATAGGGGGTGAAGAATCACCAAGTATGCTTGTACCTGTGATGAAGATCGGAAGTCACTTCTTTAGATATTTTTTTTTCTTTTTCTTATCCTTTCCTTTTTATCCTTTTTTCCCTTTTCTCTTCCACTTTCTTTTCTTTCTTTTTCTTTTCCTGGGTTTGGTTTGTATTGTCTTTTATTATTATTTTTTAATTCAATAAAAATTATTTTAGAAAATTTTTAATGTTGAAATAAGAATATATAAGCATTGTTATAGTATATTCTACTTTCTATTTTTGTAGGATTTGGAAGGTGTGGACATCACTCTAGGAGTCTGTTCCAGTGGTCTTCTTGTGTATAAAGATAAATTGAGAATCAACCGTTTTCCTTGGCCCAAAGTGTTGAAGATTTCTTACAAACGCAGCAGCTTTTTTATCAAGATCCGGCCTGGCGAGGTAAGCTATGGAGTCATATTATTTTCATTCTAATTGAATGCAATTGCCTTCTTATCTTAGAAAAATATTGAGGATAAACTGTTTTTCAAATAGCAACTTAATCTTGATGCTGAACAGAAATCTATTGAGAACCATGCATATCTTGGTGGGTTATGACGTAATTCCTTTGAGGCTTTTTATGAGGAACTGTCCTTGAGCTTGGGCTGAATAGTGCAGATGGGTTTGAAATGTGGCTTTCTGGCTATTGATTAGAAGCACCTACTATGCTGTGTTGCATTTGATGTTTTACATACATCAATCTGCATCAAATGAACTTGTCTTGGATCAGTTCAGAGTTCTTGCTGTAATATGGACATGATGTTGCTATTAGTTATATTAGTTTTGAAGAGTAAATATTCATTTTAGGTGTGTGTGTGTATGTGCGTGTGTGTGTGTGTGTGTGTATATTTCGACCTTGGAGCTGGGGGTGGTGACAACCGACAGGAAGCTCTGGTGTGGGCTGATCCATGAAGTCACAAAGAGTCGGAAGCGACTGAATGGATAAACAACAACAATATTAGATATACATATTTCTACTGATAATAGCATATTTTACCACTGAATGTGCATTTAAGAATGGCATTTTTTTACAATTTCAAATAGGTCTGTATCTGTTTTAATTGTAGCAAAGGGTGTACCTTTCCATAAGCTATTTGACTTGCTAAATGGTAAGAATGAAGCATTCAGTTTCCTATAATAACAGCTACTTCATGCAATGAAGCCAATATAGCTTCAACACAGCCACACAGTAGAAAGTTTTTAAAAATGATTTTTAGGGTTTTGCTTTATTTCCTGTATTTTTATTTATTTGATTTCTGTCCAAACTTTATTTTGTGCAACTCAAGGCAGTGTGCATGATACTCCCTCTTCCTGTTTTCCCCACAACCATGTGTGAGGTGAGTTGAGTTGAGAGAGAGTGACTGGTCTCTTTCTTCCCTATTTTATTTTTTTCAGTCTCCCCCCCCCCCCCCATTTTGCCATTGTTTTTTCCTTTCCTTTGTAATTTGCTCTGTTTAGATGATGAGCTTTTTCAGTAATAGCTTAAATGAAATGAAATTACTGGCTTTGTTCTTAATGGTTATTTCATTTATTGCTTAAAAGTTCAATCAAAGTATTTTTAAAATTTAATAGTTTAATCCAGTGTATATCTTCTGTGCCAATCAAACTTACTCTATACTGTTTTCTGTAGCATGAACAATATGAAAGTACTATTGGATTCAAACTTCCTAGTTATCGGGCAGCTAAGAAATTATGGAAAGTCTGTGTTGAGCATCATGCATTTTTCAGGTTTGTATTTATATTTTTTTATTGCAGGCTAATTTAGAAATGGTGTTTATAGGTAAGACAGGGAAGGGGACCAGAATAGAGAACTTGTCACATTAGAAGATACGGGGAATAAATGGTGGCATTTTACTGTGGTTCACTGTTTTGGGGAGAGAGGAAGGGGTTGTGTTTTCAGCATGAAACTGAAAACATCTGCTAAATCCACTTCTGATCTGATTGGATGGGATCAAGTGTGGTCTCTTACTTCAGACCTCCAAAATCCTAACTGACCAGGGGCTGGTGGTGGTAGGTTGCTTTGATTTCCCAGTATTTGTCTCCAAAAGTAGGTCAATATCATTAGTGAAGACTCTTCTATAGTTCTCACGAGAGATGCCCAAAACATTCTATACACTACTCATCCCAAGCATGAAAGAGCTGGTAGTGGTAGTCCTTGTACTAACCAAGACACAAATACAGGGGTCCTCATTTAACAACCACTTACGAGGGCGCTGAACAACTGATAGTTATGACTGGTCCTCTTACTTACGGCCATTGCAGTCTCCCCAACGGTCATGTGATTGTGATCTGGGTGCTTGGCACCCGGCTCGCAATTACGACATCACAGTTTCCCATGGTCACATGATCGTGGTTTGTGACCATCCCTGCTGGCTTACAACAAGCAAAGTCAATGCGGAGGCCAGCAGGAAGTCGCAAGTTGCACTCATGTGAAGTTCTTGCTTAACAAACAGCACGGTCCTCGCTTAATGATGGCAACTGGGACTGCCGTTGCTAACCAGTGCAGTAACATGGTTTTTCGACTTACGACCTCATCGCTTAACGATGGAGTTTCTGGTCCCAGTTAGTGTAGTAGTACCTGTATTTCAAATTATTTTGTCTATTTGTAGAATAAAATGGAACTGTTTTGTTAACTAACATGGAACAAAAAGTTGTTTCAGGCAGAAGTGGTTTGATAAAAGTGAGAAAAAGCTAAGGCCGTTGGCCGCTAAAGGAAGGGAAACAAAAGTGCTGGGACGATTGGGAGGCTGGTGCACTGGGAGCCTGTTCCTTACTGCTGAGACCATAGTAGGAAGAAACAGGTGCAGAGGCAGCAGCTGAGGGGGGGAACCCAAAAGTTCTGAGCTGCCTAAAATTGTTCAGGCGTTGTCTATATTTGTAAATGAGTAACTAAACATAGTCAACTTTTGTCATAATAAGAATGAATTAGTTTGTTGTACATGATATTCCATTACTTCAGAATGTGTAATGTTTGTGTTATAAGCCTGGGGGTAGCCCCTGTTTCCAAAGTTTCTCCAAATAAGAAGGGTTTCGCCAATCAGGCTGAGTCTCCTGTACAATCTAATCTGTCCAGCTGAGAGTTCTTAGTCCTTTTACCAAACGCTTCTCCTTTCAGCTAAGCATAGAGAAAGTGGAAAGGGAGATGCTTTAAAGTATCTTGCCCAAAGCCCAGAATTACAGAATTTAATATAACTTGTGCTTATAAGAGAAAACTGTACTCCTGAGCAGTCTTACATGTGGGGAAGGATTTAATGAGAAATTCCCTTATTAAATCAGTGAAACCAAATCTCTCTAAATATTTTTTTTAAAATTGGAAAACAAATTTAAGAAAACAAGAAAATGCAACAATCACACACAGAGAATTCCAAGTGAAATCAGTACAGGCAGTCTAACAAAGCTGGTTACTTTTTATCTCCTTGAATAAGATTTTAAGCTTCAGTTTATGTTCGGGATTCATTGCGAAGAATATAGTTGGAGAAAGATCATCTGGATCTCCTGCCTCTATATTGATAAGAAGGCCCTCCTTGATCTTCCTCTATTTTTTTTTTTTTAATAGCATTGTCCACAGTTTCATAGAATGTAGAGGATAAGTGAAAGCCAGTCTTTTTGCTGAATCAAGGAAAATACACCATCTCTTGATATCCTGAGTCTAGCCACCAAATCAGAAATTATCTAGTGGTTAAATCCTCTCTCCTAATGACCCTTGATGAAATTATAGAGGCACAGTCTAGTTTTCAGCAGTTGTGCCATTGTGTAAATAGGAGTGCATGGGAAAGAAAAACAAAGCTGAATTCCATTTATTCAAGCCTTTCATCATGAGCTCAGTTTAAGGCTTGGCATAGCACTGATGCACCATAGCAAAGCTAGGGATTTGTCACGGTGTGATACTGGATAGTATCCTGAATGAATGAACATCTTGTTCAGATCTCCATTTACCTTTAAAAAGTAAAGTGAATTCTGCTCATTTGTTGCCTCACAGACAGAGTGTGCCTTGGGGTTCCTGCTGATGGATGTGAATAGCACTCATAGGTCAATAAAACATTTAACCACACAATTAAGATAGTGCTGACTATTGAGTGGCTGTCATTTTATTTGAGTTGGAATAATTTCCTAGGTTGGAAATTAATAACGTTAGAATATGCATGTACCTTTTAGACTAACATCAACTGAAGCACTTCCCAAGAGCAGATTCTTGGTGCTGGGTTCTAAGTTTCGCTACAGTGGTCGGACACAAGCTCAGACCAGGCAAGCTAGCGCCCTGATAGATAGACCTGCACCACAGTTTGAACGGACAGCAAGTAAACGTGCTTCTAGAAGCCTTGATGGTGGTGAGTGCCATAAACTTTCTCCACTTTGCTGTATGTTCCAGTCTTAATAAGTTGGTTGTTTCCAGATTTTACTGAGTTGGATTTTAGAGTTATATTGGTCCTAAATGTGTACCAATTGATTTATAAAATGGGTATTGGGTTCACATGTTCATTGTGTAACGTACAGAGGAAAAAATGGGGAACTCAGTAACAAACATCTGATTCTTACCTTACCCTGGCTGCTTAGGAGTTACTGCAATTCTGTTCTTTTCCACGTTCTGGGGATCATGAGGAAATAACCATGATATCCTGTGTGACTCAATGTTTCTTCTGTTGTTATGTGACATGAATGGCTCATGAAATGACTTCCATGTTAGTGGCATTATATGAGGACAAACAATTCTAAAACGTTCATAAAAGTAGCTTTTAAATTTTCCTTAAACACTTAACAATGCTTCTTCCAATAGAGCTAACAACTGTGCATTCTAAGAACCATTTCAAATCTGGAGTTAATTACTTTTAACTGAAGCCAGTTGAAAATCAAATTGAAGAAATCAACAAAGCAGTTGTATCCGTACTGAAATTTAGCAACTTCTTTTTCTATATACAATGTTTTGTATATCCTTAACATGTGCACAATTTCTTCAGCTAAACGTGGCTCTCAAAAAATTCAGTTCAAACCCGTAGAGGAGGAGAAGCAGGAGGATGTGGTGTTGGTTGGGGTTCCGGAATCAGAACCTGTGGAACAATTTCAGGAGAAGCCAGGTATCGCTGTGGGTAGCTCTGATTTTCTCTCTGTCCCTGTCTCTGCGGTGCTTTTTCTATCCTTTTGTGAGCTGAGACATCTTACCTGATTCTGAAATGCTTCACACGTTCTGGTGCATATTTTTCCTCCTATCTCATAAAGGAATAAAATGAGTTCCTCAATGATTGGGATACAAATGGTCTGTTCTGTATATTAGTACTTAGATGCATGCATTACTGATGGAGCTGCAGACCTCAGTTGTTTGAAAAAATAGTGTGCATCCTAGGTGTTGGGTGACAGCAGCAGAACTGCTTTCTGTATTTGCTATTGTAAAATTTAAAAGATACTTTGCAAAGGAGTTCTCCAATCTCCTTGGTCAGCTGTATTCTTCAGTACGGGTAGTTTGTAATTGCTGTGCTGGAAATCCTAAAGTTACATTCAAACTTACTTGAGTAATAGGATAATCTTGCTTTTTTGGTCTAATTTAAGCATTATTTTTCATGAGGATTTCATCCTATTTTTTGCAAAACCTTAAGCTTGTCTATAACAGTATAATGTGGCTTGAAAAGTCTGTACAAAACATGTTAGATTTCTTCTGACACACATTTCAGAACATATTTGAAAGCATTGAACTCATTCTCAGTTCTGCTGTTTTTGGAATGCTGTTTTATTTTGCCATTATGATAGGACATATTTAGAGCAGTTTGCTAAATAGCTTATTTTAATATTGTTCAAATTAAGTAGGATTATCCTTATATATTTCCTGTTGTATAATTCAGCTTTCTAATTAGATTTGAGAATTGAAGTGTCAGTTTCTGCATACTTTACTAACACTTCACATTATAAGACTGAAGAAATATAATGAGAGAGTGGTATCCTTTTATAAATAAGGATACTACACATACACACACATGCCCCTTCTTCTTTCTGTGTGTTCAGGTAGCAGAATGGTGACAAGAATCAACCTTCAAAATTGTAATATGTTGTTAGAACAATGGTATCAACATACAAATACAAAAATAAGAGAATACAGATCTGTAGTTTGTATAGTGTTTATACTGAATTCTATATGTATATAAACTGTACAAAACCTGCCTGTAGCTATATAACTCCATCATTTTCAAAAGAAAAGTGCCACGTTGGTTCATAAGAAAAAAGCCTTCTAAATCCATGGCTATGCAATACCTTTATTAGGACCAGTGAAAACTTATTAGTGAATCACTTACCAGGTTGGGTAGTGAAAGCAGGAGAAAGCAAGTACAACAATTAGACTGAATATTATTTATATTTAGATTTAGTCTAAAGACACATTGCAAGCTCATTTCAGATCTGCGAAGCAGCCACATCTTTTTTCTAGGGCTGGATGACTGCTTTATTAGAAAAAAATGTAGGGCAATGTGTCCATGTATGCACAGCTGAGTGAGCTTGGAAAAACACAATTCTGTTTACAGGCTTGCTCCTATTCTCTTTTTAATTCTTTGAAGTTTTAAAATGCATTCATAACTTTTTTAGCTATACATGTTCTTGACATAAGCACAATAAAAGAAGAGGAGAAAGAAGAAAAATCAGTTGTACAGGATCTAGAGCCAAAATCGCTATTACTTGAAACAATTCAGGAAGAGTCAGGTATCGCAGTAGTGACTTCTTATATTTTGTGACTAATATATTTTCCTTAGTGACTAATGCTCATTCTCTCTGATTTATCTGAGAATTAACTAGACTTATTATACTACTCAACACTTACCAGTCGTACAGCGCACTCACTAAATAGTATGATAATGGGTAGAGAACTGTCAGGAAGCTTAATATATTATATGATAGACTTGGAATTGTGAAAGGGGGCATTCACAATTAAAGTTGCTCTAAAGGAGTTTATATGTGGCTTTATTCTAATTTTGGCAGTATGCGTGTTTTGCACTGCTTTCCTCTCTGGAACAATGCATCATCAGCATGAATAAGCATGAACTAGGAGTGGTAGCATGGAATAGATCCATACTGAGGGAAAGGAAGAGAGGTATATGCCTTTGGGAGTTAGGGAGACAAGCACACTTCAGTACTGCCAGGTCAGTGTAAAAGAACCAAAACAAGATACAGAAAAGATGTGTCAAAGCTAAAATTTCTTAGCTTGAGCAATGTCATTTTAAGTTGAACAGGTATGTTTGATTGATGACATTCGTACTCAGATTTTAAATTAGATTTTGAAAATGTCTAACTTGAGGCAATACAACTTTTTGGATAACATAGAATTTTGAATGGCAATTGGGTACCTGAAATAAATTATTATATTTGTAGCATGAAGTAATATTGCTGCTCATTCTTTTGCTGCCCTTAGCTTTCTTAGGGCCCCATCTGAATTTATTGTTGCAGCTGAAAGATTTCACTTCCCCGTTTAAGAGAGAAAGCTTTTAAAGACTCTTCTCATGTAACCTGGGCCTTCTCATACTACTCTCACAACATAGGATGTAACTGTGTGAAAATTGCTTTTAAAAGTATTGGTACCAGGTCACCCTTTGAGACCAAAATTCAGTTTAATCTTTATAGTTAGTAAAGATTCTATGTCTTTCAATAACTCAGATGGTCTTGTTTTGCATTTATCACTATGATTAATAGTAATCATAGTGGTAATATGTAATAGTAATCGTCTACAGTAATTATTCACATCACAGTTACCTGCTTTTTACAGTGACTCTTGAAATAAACCTTTTTACATAGTGTGTTCACTAACATTGAATGTGTGGCTCTTGATGGTTTTAATTTTTTTTAACCTTTTTTCATAAATTATTTAAAATAAATTCTGCTTTAGACATGCCAATTGCTTTGCCTGTCTTTCTTTTGCAGTGCTGTGGCTTTCTTCATGATTCTGTTCTGTACTGTAACTGAACATTTATCTATTTCTGCTTAGCAGTAGCAGTGGTTACACCTGATAGAAGCCCACGGCCTACGTCAGCACCAGCTATTGCTCAGAGCCATGTTACTGAGCCAGCTCTACCAGCTGCATCTGACAGCAAGGAACCAGCAGTTCTTAAAACTGAAAAGGAAACAGTAAAAAAAGAAGTAAAACTTGAAGGAGCTCTTCAAGATAAAGTCAAAACAGAACCAGCTGAAGGATTCCAGGTATGATGGTCCACCATTTCTATCATTATTGGTAAGATTGTTTTGTTTGTTATTCGTTTGAATAAGATAAGAGATTGATCCCAGACAGGGCTAAACCACTTGCATAAGCAACCTGTAAAATCATTTACCACTTACTTTGTTTTTGGTGGGAGGGCAATTACAGTGATTTCCAAGTGCTGCTCTCACAACCTGAGAAAGTTTCAAGCAAACATTCTTCAGGGTTGTCTTTATGGCCAAATCATTTTTATTGTGTCTATCAGTGTACTTCCTAAACTTTGCTTTCAAATAGCTTTTTTTCATTCTGAAGTCTTAAAACCATACCGACATGCAGTCATTTCTTTTTTTTCACACACTGTAGTGTAGGGTTACTCATCATCTCTAGCTGAAGTTAGAGGTAGTGTCACCTACCCTTTGGCTCTTATTTGAAACCACATTCAACTTTCATTTTAATTTTTTTACAAAGCTTCTATGCTCATTCACAGAATTCTCCTTGGCATTTCAAGGAATTCAGAGCAAGTCTGTCAGATTGACTCTTTAAGTGGCAACTTGGATTGCTTGAGTAGTCAATCGTATTTTAATCACCAATGATGCATTTGAAAAGAATGAAATGTATTTTTCAAAAATAAGTGCTTAAATCCCACAAATTCCCTTCCGTGTTTTCTCAGAGTTGGTTTTACTTTATTCAATAGATTAGATTTTGATTCTATATTCTAGTGTAAATTGCTGAGAGATTTTGTTATGTTAATATAAATTTATGTATTTGATTTATTATGGGTGCCCACTCTAAAAGAATCTGCAAATGTTTAAAAAGCCAACCTTAAATATAGGGGTTGGCCATATTCCTTTCAAAGTATGACTCAGCTGTACAGTTAGTTGATTCTTGTCAGTGATGCAGGCGAAGAGATCAAGTTGACTCGATCAGTTTGGAGTGTAGCTACTGATAATGATTATTAAAGTAGATTTCTTTGTCACTCAGTGTGTCAGTAATAGGAACTAACAGAAGGCGATGGGCATTTAAGTTCTGATGCTATGCTAGAAGAGATTTTCCAGCTATTTGCATATAACTTTCAATAACAGTATCAAGGACTTGCTTGAGAGTCTCTTCAAAAGACAATTTAAATGTTATGTACTATCATGCATTATGTTATGCCCTAAATGTGTGAGATGAGAGATTGCTTTAGATATGTTATTTTTAAATGGGGATCTAAAGAGTTGATTATGTACATTGTTATTGTGCTGTTAATGTTTTGTTTTATTACCATGCTTAATGTATCTTACAATTCTTATATTTGATTGCTTTTATGTTCTGCTCTGAAATTCCTTACATATAAAATACAGTGATTGTTGTGTATGCCTGTAGTTTTCTCTTTCTTCAAATTCTGTTCCTCTGGCTTGAAAGAAAAAAAAAACTATTTGTACTCCAGACTTCAGCATGAATATATCTGTTTAAAACAATATATTAAAATTTAATTTTGGTTAAATGTGGAAAAAGAACTCATTCTTGATTTTATTGCAGTGAAATCCTATATTCTTGTGTTTAGAAATATACCCCAGTAGGACATACTGCCAATATAGGTCAGATGCTAATATTTTATTATAATATTGTATTAAAGTTGATGGTTGAAATATAGGCTGCCATTGCATAGTATCAGTATTCAACAAGATTTTAACATTTTGATACTGGTTTTAAAACATGGGAGTGTTTAAAAAATGAAAAAAAAATAGAAATGTGTGCATTGCTTCCCATCTTTAATTGCTGCCTGATTGATAATATAGTTGCCTAATTCAAACATTTAAATACTTGCAAACATCTTTAAGAAACATATAATAAACAATGTCTGGCTAATTCAGATCAGTATATAAACTTGGATCCTTCTCTCTGCATTTTGATACTCTCTTGAATCTCAGTCCTTACTCTGTGGATTGCCAAGGCCAATGAAATCCAGAATGGGTAGAATTCCCCTACTAGGACCTTTTTCCTTCACTCTTTCCCCACTTTTGTTAGTCACTTTGTGTAAGCTGTCTTGCCTAACACTCTTTTATTGCTTTTCCTATAGCTCAAACATATTGCCTCTCTTCACCTTATGCACTAAGTTTTTGGGGTTTCTTTTTCTGACTAGTCCTTCTAATCTCGGCTGCTTCAACTTTCATACCTAGTTTCTCACTCAGTTACCTGTTCTGTACTGACTGTTTTATCTCTTGGTTCCTTGTTCCAAACCTGTTACCCTGTCCTGTGCTTGTTCTGTGTCAGGCTATCACATTGGTCAAACTGACACAGTTCCCTCAAAAGCAAATTTCTCTCTCAGAAGTGGATTGCAAATTAATTGTTTCCTGAATTACTGCTCCAAATCATCGCCCCATTCATTGCAACAAGGATCAAGTTAAATACAAAGTAAAGATTTTCTCATACTTTTTGGGATTTTTAGAAGCTCTTTGGTGCATCACAGCCAGAAATCACAAAGCGTGTGAGAAGGTTTGAAGAGACCTTTTGAAGTGTATAGCTGTATAATATGTTAAGATTATTTACACAGGTATATTTATAATAAAATTGTTTTGGAAGAATTTAAAATACTGAATAAAATAACATTTATAAACTATATTGGACTAACAAACTATAAAGTATGGTGTTTATGTCTTCATAAGAGTGCATGTTAGTTAATGCATGTTTACACAATGCTTCAAAAACAAATAGCTGTTTTTGAAACAATGCTATCTCCAAAACTCTACTAACAAAAAATGTTTTTACCACTTTATTTTTTAATGTAGGTGGGAAAAACGCATATCAAAATGCCAATACCCAGCACAAATGGCGACCAAAATCAGGTTTGTCTGGTTAGGTTGCTTTGCTTCTTTAAAAAAGAAAAAGGGGGAAAAAGGCTAAAATACGAGTAACAAATCCAAATAAATGAACCCACTTTTTTGTCTTTTTTTAACTATCACAAAACAGCAGCGTGCAGAAAAAGAGGAAGACCCGATAAGAATGAGGAAGGTTAGCTGTTTTTTTTCACTTCCATCAAAGCAAAATTATCATATCACTCATGCATCTGCAGTGTATTTAAAAAGACAATATTCTGGTTTCTTCCTGTGCTTTTGTCAGTAGATGCTTGTTCGTTAACAAACAAAATTAGACAAAGTTTTTTTTTTAATGTAAAAATATCAATTCTCATTTCCTAATTTTTTTTGCAAAAATCTACCTATGAACAGTCAACAATTCAGGAAGTAAAAAACAGATATTTGACTGTTTAAATACAGTAATAGAAAAGGCAAATGGAGGCATTTAGATTGTGAAATACGAATTAATTTACAGTTCCAGTGTTCTGCACAGCCATACTCTTTAATTTTAATTTCTTACTCTCTTTTGGAAATATTACATAGTGTCTTTGTGGAAGAACAGCTTGCAGAATGATGGAGCCATGATAACTGTCTTTTTAAAAAGAACCCATTACATTCCTTCATAATTCATGAGCAGGAACTTACACTTTCCTCAGATTCTCCACGTGATCTTATGATTCCATACACTATACCCCATTTGCAAATCATTGCTCTATGAATGTTAGTTTAACCTTTTTCGTTTTCCAATCTGCAAATACCTGCAAGAACAACCTTTTTAATTTTTGTGTGTGTGTTTTTTTTTTTGTTTGTTTTTCCCCCCCTTTCTTTCACTTTCACAGAAAAGATCAAAGAGACTAGATGGTGAAAACATTTATATAAGACATAGCAATTTAATGTTGGAGGTTTGTATGAATTTGAAGCTTCTTTCAGTTGCATTTGCCTGGACCTTCTACATTCTTTGCTAAACTCTTTTTTCGCCTCTGCTGTAGCATTTGTGTTTTCTGGGCGGGGTGTATATGCATGCAGTTGCATGACTTCGTTAGAAATAGGCTTTTGCATGTCACAATAAACATGACATTATGCAATCATTTTTCTTACCTATTTATATTATTTTCTTGTTATCTGAAAATATGTGATTGGGATCATTCTTCACTTAAATGTGTGTCTAAAACATAGCAAGTCATTACATGGTTGTCTATGGATAACAGTCTCCAAGCATGCAATGATGTGCCTGCACAAATAAGGTTCTCCGAGCTGTATTTTGTGACGCCATTCTGTAAGCTACAATCCCAGAATAGTTATATAATACTGAGTTCACTCAGAGCAGCAGACTTGTTCCATGATCTTCGTTTTTAATTTCAGAGCCTTTTCTCTTAAGCTCTACAGGTGGTCCTTACTTAACAACCACTCATTCAGCAACTGTTCAGACTTATGATGGCACTTGAACAAGTGGTACTTACAACCGGTACTCGTACTTACGATGGTTGTTAAGGGAGGACTATCTGTAGTGATTTTTTTTTATATTAAACACCAGCTAAAAGTTATCAATAATAAAAAGATTTTTTAAAAAACCCTTTTCAGAACTAACTGGGCAGATTTCCCCCCAATATAACCTGAATCATCTCAGACGATTTTATCTTGCAAAATTACATTTGCACTCAACTAAACACAGTTCCCTTCTTGTGATTTTTTTCCTGAGGAATAGTATGTCTGTTTTAAATGTATGGAATAACATTGAAAACTGGAAGCAAAGAAGCTTTATTATTGCTGGATGCTCCATGCTTGATCACACAATCCATCTATCTACAGGTATTCCTCATTTAGTGACACAGTTGGGACCAGCAACTCAATTGTTAAGTGAAGTAGTCACTAAGTGAAACCGTACCTGGGTTTACTATCTTACTTCAGCTTTCCTTTGCTTTACACATCTGTGAAGGTTGTAAATGCGAGGACTGGTCACAAAGTTACTTCTTCATCACTGTCATAACATGGGATGGTCACTAAATGAGGACTATCTGTAGTTCAGTATTGGTTATTTCTTCGATTTTTTTGCTGCCAACAGTGGGCTCAACTGCTGAGTATTTTCCCACATCCTACATATGTGTATCATGTCATAAATTATCTCTACCTCTACCAGTGCTGTTGGTATAGAGAGAACTAGAATGGTTATACATCTCCAGAGAATGGGACGGGGTAAACCAAGCTTGGTCATACTTAAAAAGTCATGTAGTTATTTCTGACTCCTCAAATGTGACCCAATTCTCAACAGCATTTAAACAGAATAATTCATCCCTTTAAATTTCCTAAGAAGTTTGAAAAGAGGAAGTAGAATGTCATCACTTCATTCCTGATGTGACAGGTCATTCACTATATTCAAACTGAACTGACTTGCAATTTCTTGTGATTCTACATGATAATTTTCAATTTCTTTGGTTACAATTATTGAGATTGGCTGCCTTCACTGCATTTTCGTCTCACACGAACATGATCTTGAATATACTGAACATTCCAATCATATATTACTGATACGGGAGAATGTGTGGCTTATACTGATTCTGTTTTTGTGTTACATTTTTTAATCATGATTACAGAAATAGCAGTTAATAGGAGTTTCTTGTGCAGTGTTGGGATTTTTTAGTGCACTAACTACTTTTTGAATTTTTAATTTCGTGCTTTACAGCTTTGAGTTTGCTACAATGCAGAGCTTGGGGCAACATTAAAATGGTGTGTAATCCAGTCAACATGAGATGATCTGGCAAGAGGCAGTGAATATTTCATCTGTGATATTTTAATCCCTCTATTAGTCAGCTTTTTAATTTCTTATCTACTCTTGGTAGATTTTTTTTTAACCCAATGCACTTACCTCTTTTTTGTAGTACTTTTATCTCCCTATTACCATATCAGGTTCTGGAATAAATATGTAGCCCAATGCCAATTTCTAATTTTTTCATATGTTTAATTTGACACCTCACTGTTTTGTTTCAGGTGTTCACAGGCTATCGTCAATAATGGCAAGACTAATCAGATAGTTTGGAATAATTGCCTACTATTCTTTTTTCTTTCTTTTCTGATTCTGTTCATGAAACATTAGGATAGTTCCCATCTACACCTGCTAAGCAGAGAAATTTTGATCCAAAGAAGCCCTTCATCATAGAGTTTACCTAATCTAAACAATAAGATGAGCACAAAAGAAATTAAAAGTGCACTAGATACAGTTAAACTGTGGTCTGTCTTTCATTTTAAAGTTGTGATATTCATCTAATATTTAAATTGCCATACTATCCTTCAAAACAGTGGCATAGGTGATAGCAACCTTTTCATTTCTTGACCTTACAGTAAAGGCAGGATGACTTTTCTTTTATGAAGTATTTTTGGAAGGTGTCATGTTTTACCAAATAGCCTATTTTAACTCAGACAACTTTTTTTGCCATATAAAATAAAATACTTATATTAAAGTATAAAATGTATATGGCTCAGATCGAACAAAATAGAAAAAAAGTAGCTGAGTTATTCTTCTTAAAAACTTTAAACATAAACAGTATAAAAATGTGGTACGGCCTTTCTTTGGAGTGTGCTACATAAGCGTTCTTATACTGAGCCTTGAGTTTGATTTTGAACTACAGAAGACTGAGAATGTCCCAGTATTTGCAAAGAGGTATTATCCAAGGATTTTCCAAAGGCTGAAAATGTGCGCAATTCAATTTTGTTCTCCCAAGCAGGGATTTTTATAGAGTAAGTCGTGGCCACTTAGTCTATGAAAGTTCCTTGTTTGGGAGAACAAAGATCAAATTCAAAAGCAGAAAGAATGTGTAATTACTATAGTGCAAAGCCCCAGACTCAATATGTACCCCCGGAAGGAACATTTCTCAACTTGAGGAGTGGCAGCATCAGGATAGAAAGGCTTCCTTGAGCTGTGCTAGCCCTGTATGGCTCTTGCCTTTTACATTGCCACTGACCATCCAATCCTTGCAATACGGTTGCTGGCTGAACATTTTTTGAGTAAATATCCCTTCCAAACATGCATATATGTATGAACAGACATAGACAAGCCTTCCCTGCAGATAGATGGGCATGTGAGCTTCTGAGATGTGGGTACTAATGAAAAATATTAAACCTAATCTGAGTTCTGAAATGGTACCATCCAAATGGGATTGTTTCATGTATTTCATTAAAGGTAAATCAAGTCACTAATCAAGTCATATTATCCAGGATAACAGTAACCAAAATATTTTTTTTTTGGCTTTTGTTCCTTTTTTGCCCACTAAAATGTTTTTCCTCACTAGTGAATTTCACACATGTCAATTAGTCCACTAAATTCAGCAGTCTCGTGCTATTTCTTTTTCCCTTCTAAAGCAGTTAGAAATATTGATTGGTGGTTGACTGTTACCTCTGTGGATTTCAGTACCAACACCATAATCACAAGGATATCACACCAATTGATGTGTTACTACACCTTTATTATTTATTACTATAGCTGGTAAAAGCTTTTTGGACATAAGATTAACACTAGGTATGGGCAAAAAATATACAAGAGTCAAATTGAGTTCCAATTTCACTAGTGAGATTTTTTTTTACAATGACAGGCAAAATTCATCTTTTGGCTTGTGTGTTTGCGTGTGAATTTTAATCCACTTTACTCCAGTATTTTGTAAAAAGATTATAAAGCTGCTTTGTTTTAGAACTAGTGTATCATACAGTATAGAAATAAATGGATACTGGAAGAGGCCCTTATAGGAGAGTCATATATCTATTCAGAAATAAGTATCATTCAGCTTAATAAAGTTTACTACTTGTGAATATAGGATTGAACATAGATGCTACTTGCTACACTCTCTGAAGCACCTTCTTGGAATCAAATTCAAAGTACTGAACAGACCTAGACTCTTAATAGCATTTGCTGAAGGTTGGGAATTTGTAATAGTTTAAGAAATTGGAAAAGATTGCCGCTCCTGAAATAAGTTTATTTTGTTAGTCTACTGAAAGATTTTTTTAGTTGAAGAAAAGGTTGAGCTTTATTTGGGATATCCTGCACTAACTAGTACATTTTATCTGAGGGGGAAAAGAGTTGACCTGACTAATGTGCTGCAGCAAATTTAGTATCAAGGGGAGCTATAAATTCACTCCAGTAAAAATGTTTGTGGTTTGTGTTGGTTTTTTTTTTTCAATGATAGGATCTAGATAAAACTCAAGAAGAAATAAAGAAGCATCATGCTAACATCAGTGAGCTGAAGAAAAACTTCATGGAATCTGTTCCTGAGCCCCGGCCAAGCGAATGGGACAAGCGCCTCTCTACTCATTCTCCTTTCAGAACACTTAACATCAATGGACAGATTCCCACAGGAGTAGAAGGAGTGAGTACTTTATGTAGCACTGATGATTTATTTGGCTTTGATCTTCTAAATAGGATCACCTCTTAATTCTCTAGGAGATGAGTCATTTTAGCAAGATGGGCAACAGAGAAATTTAATAAATAAATGAGTGAATGAATGAATGAATGAATGAATGAAATTCCCTTTTGGGGAAAAAGACATGAACAAAAGGTTAAGCAAGGTTACTTAAGGGTTTCATTACTCATTTTCTGTATACTGAATGAGCTAGTAACTTGTTTAAAGTCAATTTTCTGTCAGTTTACTGTGGAAGTTGGGGCTGGAAAGTCTTAGCATAAAATATTTTAAGGGCACACACACAGAGATAGATATTTTAACCCACCCAGCTTTCATGTTTAAGTGAGAACTAGATCCTGGATCTTCCTCCTCCTAGTCTAGCATGTTAACCACTACACCTCAGGTGGGTGGTGGATGATACTGGGCCAGTAACTCCCTCATCCCTAGACTGGGAGGTTGAAAAATATCTATCTACCAACCCACACTTGACCAGCATGGTAGCTTATGCTCTGAATTGTTCAGTAAAGAGGCCTTCATCCTGCAGGGATTGATCTGGTCTGATAATATTTATTTACTTATGAAATGTATAGCGTTCCCCAATCTGTTGACTCTGGGTAGCTTACAAAATACAACAATAAAATACTATAAAATACAAAAATCATCAAACATCTGGGAAAAACAATCATTTAAAAAACCAAAGCATCATAGAACCATCACTCATACTAACCCAAGTCCTGGGGATTGAGCCAGGTCTTAGGGCTTGTTTAAATAGGGTCAGGTTGGAAGGCTTATGAATCTCAGGGGAATGGCAGATGCCACAACAGAGAAGCTTCCTCCCCACTCCCCGTATATAGTAATAATAAAATGCAGGTAATAATTATGGATGGATGGATGTATACACATATGCATACATACTAAGTACTTCTGGTGGATAAGACTGTATTAGTGGACAATTTGCATGCACTCTAGTTATGTATATAATGTCTCAGTTACCATTTACTGTCAGTAGAGGGCATTTGGTCCATCTCTGTGAAGTTTGGTAATTCTGTATTATTAAAATATTGGTATATTTTTATATTTTTGCAATAATTACCGAACTTATAATACTTTGCAGTGTAATTGTAGGTACATTGGATTAAATCTGAATTAAATATTCATTTAAAAAATACTCAGGTACTATTTACAGGTAGTCCTCGACTTATGACCATTCGTTCAGCAACTGTTTGAAGTTAGAGAGGCGCTGAATGAAGGGACTTATGACCAGTCCTTGAAGTTACTGCTGTTGCAAGCCCCACCACCACAGTCACGTGATCAAAATTCATGCACTTGGCAGCCTGCCTGCACCTACAACCACAGGGTTGCTTCAACTCCCCCCATCCACCTATCTCCCCCCATCTATGCCCTTTTGGCCCTAGCTGACCGCTGTCTTCTTGTTCCCGCTGCTGACCAAGCATGCCCAGCCTGGCCCTTCGCAAGGTAGCTGCTGGCTGCATGAAGCTTTCTTCTCAAGGTTGCGCATGTCAGTTTCCTCATGAGACCTGGGGAAGAAGGCCTTGCAAAGGCCCAGGGCAGGCGCACCTTGTCAGCAGCAGGAGCAAGAAGATGGCGAAGGTCAGCTGGGGCAGCAGGGGCCTCAGAGCGCAGGGTGGCCAGGGCAACTGTGGCTGGGACTGGGCTGGGGCGGCTGAGGCTTCCAGGGGCAGCTTCACACTGGTCTGCGGCTGAGGGGCTTCTGGCAGCCCCAGAGCCACAGCATGCCAAGAAGCCCCAGTGCCACAGCATGGCAAGCAGCCCCAGAGCTGCGTGGTTCTGGGGCTGCTTGCCACCCTGCAAGGCAGGGTACAGAGCGGCCAAAAGGGCAGAGATGGGGGAGATATGTGGGTGAGGGGAGTTGGAGGCAGTTCCTTACCTTGCTGAGGCTCGGGGCTGGGAGAGAACAAGCCCAGAATGGCTTGGATCGGGGTGGGTCCTCGGCTAACAACCGGTGGAATTCACCTAACAACAGCAATGGGGAATGCTGGGATTACTATCACTAAGTGATGTGGTCACATCACGCTTTATAACTGCATCACTTAGCAATGGAAATTCTGGTCCCAGTTGTGGTTGTATGTTGAGAACTACCTGCTTTATGGTGTTTCTATGCTCTGGACTCAGAACATATCACTGCTTTGAGCTCCTGGTTGGCAGGATATTAAACACATACATGATACATACACATATACAATACTTCTCTTGGAAACAATATGAAACTCATTGGCCATTGCCATCTTCTGGGATTTTTTTTACCTCCCAGTATATCTGACAGCCTGGGATTTCCTGGTGGACTTAGCTTTTCAAGATGAGCTGTGTTTTGCTGGGTGAAAAAAAAGCTAAATTTAACAATAGTTTTCTGCTTGTGCAGTAATAATGTGCATGAGAACTGTTACAGAAAACAGCTGTTATAGTAGTATGAATTTTTCTCCAGTTATTGTGAATTAATGCTAGTACCCAATTCTTTTCTTTCTGTGGTTCTTTGGTTCTCAGTGTAAGTATGATAGCACATGCTTAATTTAAGTTTAGGTTCAGCTGCAATGATCACTACTTCGCATTCAAAGCATCTAGAATTGTTTTGTTGAGTTGCCTTAAAAATATCCAAAATTATTAAGTGGGTTGGAATGGAGGAAATAATAGGAAAATACGTTAGATTTTATTTTGCAGCTGATTGCAGTTTTTGTTGAAAGACCAAAATGGGTGTTGAATTCTTGGTAATAACAGTTGGAACAGCATGGAAGGCCTTTTCATGATTGGCTCCTGAAGCTGTAATAAGAGTACTGTTGCTACAGAAAGCTGTTAAGATGGCTTTACAAAGTTTCGTTCTGATTATATAAAAGTTGAACAAGAATAATGTATATTTTCCTTATATGAAAGTTATTACGGTAACTTTTGAGGGCATTTCAGAAGAATACTTTCCTTAGATTATCTCCCATGACTGATCCTTCCGTATTTCAGATATTAACTATTAGTGGACTTTTCATCAGAATTAATAATTTTAATGCACAGACATCTCCAAGTTTCTTAACTTGCTTTTTTATACAGAAGGACGTATTGTGATTATTAGTCACAGGATTCTTCATTTTTCATTTTATTGTAATTTATTCTTTAAACTGGGTTTTAGTTCTGGTTTATCTGTCTGTTCTATTTGGAAATACAACTGAACTTTTCATACTTTGTGCATGTCCAGGTCAAGAAAACCACATTTCAGCCCTGTGAGACACAGGCCAGTGGGCCAGAGGTAAAGCTGCTGTTTTGATACATGCTTCCGAAACAGACTTTTGCTACTGCATTGGCACTGGCAAACCAAAACCCCCAACAGCAGCTGCTAAGTAGCATTGTTTGGGCTGCCTTTTCAATAATGTCATCTCTCACAGCCTTCTGATCTAACATTTTAAATGGATTTGCAGTGCTGCAAGCTTTTGCAGCTTTTCAATTGCTTCTTTCAACGCATGGCTGGTTAACAAAGTTGCATGAAGATGTTGCCATAAACTTGGCGAGAGAGAAATTATGAAAATTTAACTCTACCGTATTCTTTTTATGTTGTCTTCCTCTCTTTTCATGTTTTTTCTTTTTAATTCTCATGTTACTCTTGCATACTTTATCATTTCTTTTTGCTGCCCAGACTCCCAGCTACTTTCTCCCTGATCTCCATTACTTAGGGGTGTGCAAAGACTCTGTCCCCAAATATCAGATTGATCAAAGAAGACTGAGTCAGCTGAGAGAGCTTAGAGCCAAATTTTTCCTGTCCTAGATAGCAACTTTCATTTGTCATACATGGAAAAAGAAAAGCAACCTCAGAATTCTCCAGCCTTTGCTCAGTTTTCACACAATACTGCAACATACTACTTAAATTAAATTCTTTACATCCTGATGTCATGCATAAATGAAAATAAAGAATAAAATTTTATTCGTCGTAATCTTACCATTAGAAATGCATATTGCATCTTCTTTGTTTTTAAGAAACTGAATACTGTGCACCTTAATTACAGAACGATGTGGAGGTGGACATTTTGGTATCTTCCATAACAATACCTCCTTCAGTATTCAAGCAACTATGTTTGTGCTATAGTTGAAATATCAGATCTAACCAATAATACAGTTTTGAATGTCAGTATAGCATAGAGAGTTATAACCAATATTTTGTGTGATATCAGTTCTCTTTGTAAAGCAGCAATATTATTATTGCATACATAATTCTATAATTTAACTCTCAAGGATGTATTTTAGCACATGGATAGTGTTCATTTAGCCTGAGTTTCTGCACAGAGAACTATTAGCAATTCAGAATTTGTTTACCCAGTTAGAAAGCAGCTAGTTTCTCCATGGAGTTTGTTTCCCACTTTTAGGATTAACAGAGGAGTTAGGTGCACTGCTGGTGCAAAACATATTTTACTGTCATTCTGACAATTCCTATAATTTGCGTCCTTGCATATCCCCAAGTATCACGTTGAGCATTTTTCATCAGTCATTTTGTTCATCTCTGTCTTTCTTGATCTCCTACCATGAAAGCAGACACAGGAACGTCCTCTGTTAGTGCAGGATGAAGACTATATTAGAAAGCAAGAGAAAACTACTGAGGGAACTTTACCCCACCAAGCAACTGAAGAAATCCAGGCCAAAATTTCTATTCCAGTTCCTGAGGAGCAGAAAACATTCAAAACATGTCACCTGTACTCTAACCTCTTTTCTTCTCCACGCATTCCTTTTATGATGTCTTTTTTGGTGATCCTTGCAATGACTGTGTGGTGGCTGGTTTTTCTGTGATTAAGGAGCACACAGAGGCTTATACGAAGTATCAGCAAGACTACACCCTTCAACTTCTGGCTGAAGCTGCTGTCTTATTCTTTCTATTTTATTCTTGACTGTAGTTCAGTTTCTCAGAAATTCTTTTTTTTTAAACAAGTAAATGTTCAACACATAGTTTTCTGGTATTTGTAAGAGACAACAGGAGACGTCAGGCAAGTTGCACTGTGGCGAATTTTAAGGTGGTGCAGTCCCTAAAAATCAGTGTCAAGGATATACTTAGGTGGTGTCTATCATGTTTCAGACACTTCATGTCTGCATGTACTTAATACAGACATGCTGTTAAAGTTGGTTGTTGAGTTCAGCAGCTTGTGGAGGGAAAAAAGGAGTGGTCATTGAAAAAAATTTCATTCAGTGTACCTGAGAATTAAAAAAAAAAAAAAAGGAATCCGTTATAGACATTTTTAAAGTTGTAGTGTCTATTGCCGACTTGATTTTCATGATTGGCTCCTGAAGCTGTAATAAGAGTAGTGTTGCTACAGAAAGCTGTATATATACATATACTCTATAAATGAAGAAATACACAACTTCCACTTAAAATTAAACAGTGCTCTTCAGAATAATTCAGAGGTGTATATCCAGATAGAGAGTAACAAAATGGTTTAATTCCCTTCGTATTATAAAATAGATCTTACATCTTGCTATTAAAACACTTTTCACACCTCTGTCTTAAAGACATTTCTTTGGGAAATGTGATTTGTTTATCAGTATAACTTAATGGAGTGAATTATGACTTATTTGAAGGACAACCTGGGCAAGAATAAAGTGGACGTGCAGCGTATGCTGCCTCACATTAATTGTAAGGGTAGCATATTCTTTGTATGTCTGCCTATGTATTACTAGATGCATGTTTGTGAATCATTTATCCTGTCTGTATGATTTTGCTTTAAATGAAAAATTGTAACTTCTGGTTTCTGGATTGGGTGACAATGGTAGAGAGTCAATAACTTATTGGAAATAGTAATCTATAATCTAAATTGCTGTCTTATCATTATTTTAGTTCTTTCTAAATTTTTCTGTGCTATCCTTTTCTCCAGAATATTTACTAAATTGTTTCATTTTCACTGTAACACCTATCTGTATGAAAGTAGTATGTTCTAAATGTATGTGTACTGTTGTATGCATGTTCTTTATACTATTTGCAGTTGTGTTAACACATAACTGAGCATTACTTTAGATAGAAGTTTTGACATCTAACTACATACTGTGTTCATTTAAACCTTTGCATGTTGCTTAACCTTTGAAGCATTCAGATGTAAACTTTGAGATGGTTATTTGATATCTAATTTATTTGTATAGTTTTAAAACATAATTATAAAGTTCTGACTTTGGCTCTTCATTGATGTATTGTGCTAACACAGATGAATGGATTTTATATCCCTAGAATATATTGAGGAGAACTTCACAAGTTTTTTGAGAGCAGAATTGCAGTATTCAGGCTAAGCAGCTATAAACCTACAACTAGAAAGGAGGTGTGTGGCAGTTATTGAGTAAAGTTGTATATAGGTGAAGGTTTAACTGATTCAAATGATATTTTAAAATTAATCTTTAAAATGTTTATTATTTAGAATTATATGTGGTTGTGTTGTATGTGCAGGTGCAAGAAACATATAAGGTGTTTTTTTGGACAGTTTTGAAATTCAAAAATAATTACCTTCATTTGTGCAGTCTTGTCTATATAGATCAGCCTTCCCCAGCCTGAGGGAAGAGCATAACTCCACTAATTTCTGGACATCTTGCTTGCTTTCAGTACTGTGAGCTATGATCTTCTTTTGAACTATCTGAGATGTAGATTTGAGGCACTGCTTTAGATAGCTGCATTTCTCTCTACCTTATTTTCTGATGGTGATGCTGTGATCTTACTGCTCACAGAACTTTCCTGTATTTTTCTATATAGCTCTGTTTTGTCTCTCACATCACTTGTGTTGGAGTGAAGGTCATCAGTCTTGGTCAAAGAGGTGAAACAGTGTTTGCAAATTACAAACAGACGAGATAACAAACCATCTGCCATCAGTATTAGAGATTATATTTAACCTTCTCTGGACTCACCTTTGACTCATGAAGGATTGCATTTATAGCTTGCATGTGGTGTTGGATCCATCCCTGTCTTTGGATGCTTAAATTGCATCAGTGACCACATGTATAAATGATTAATAATCCTAAGGCTAGACTACTTGGGACTCTTCAGTTGCACCAGAGTTCTGGAATTGGGCCACCAATTAAGACCAATAGAATATGTGCAGTTGCCGTGTCTTTTGATCTATTTCTGAACACAAGCTTCTGCCTTTCATACTTTGGGACCTAGATGTCTTAAGGATCACTTTCACCCATATAAGTGTGATCAAGTCTTCTGAGATGAGATGGGTGGTAACCAAGTAATGGGTCCTCCTGCAGATGTTGCTGTGGAGTGGAGTTTTACCAGTAAGATGTGTCTGGTATTGTTTCTATTACCCTTGAAGGTCTTTTAATTTTTATAGGTTTTTTAAAAAACTAGTGATAAATTACTGCCAATCTCTTTTTTCAAGGGTATGTCATTTTTTAGTGCCTTTTTGATGTTTTTATTTATCCTGGTATACCACCAGAAGACCTTCAGTCAAAATATTCCTAGATTACCAATTACATAAATTTGAAAACTGGTGTTGTAAAAGTAGAAGAATATAAAGGCCTTTCCCAAAACCCACGAACATGGTCAGTGGGTACCACAAAAATCCATCTTAGGTTGTATAAGGAAATTTGGCGAGTTCAGGGTGACATGCACGGTGTTTTTCCATCTCACTACTATACAAATTATGGCAAGACTGAGAAGATCATTTGGGTGAGTTCCAACCATAAAATACTTGATTCAGTTCTTGATTATTTATATAACGTGTTTATTTATATGAATTAAATGTATTTTTAAAAAGCAAGCACATAAGTAAAGCCAAAAAAAATGTAGATCATACAGCAAGGGAATGGCTAACATACAGATTTGCTTCAGTCTGCATTTAGTGATTGAGTGGGCAATAAGAACAAATGTTCTTTTCTGTTTTCTGTTTCTTATGTATGTATGGGTAGTTGTTCACTGAATAACTCAGGACAATCCTTTTATTCACTTAACAGTCCTAGCTAAAGAATCTTGAAAGGCAAAACTAATATTTTGCTCTGCCTAAGAATTTAGAGAGCTGGAATCTAAGTATGTATGTAGTATGTATGTAAGTAAGTATGTAGTAATGAGGAAAGGGTTGACAACTTCAAAACTAGTGGCAATTAATATTATTTATCATTATCCCCCAAAGTCTTCTTTGCAGTAAGAACACAAAATGTCTTTAAAAAGAAAGGTTTTGATCCATACAAAACATCTAATGCTCCTTTCATGGTTTCTGCATTAGAATTATCCTTTGTTTTTTACAGACCCCCTGGTCAATTTGAAAAGACAGAACCATAATACTCAATTTAGTAGCAGTTTTAAAATCCATCCAGTTTGCAATTAAAAATTAATGGCAGCCTATTGCTCTTTTCAAAGTTTTGAAGTTTCATCTTCTGTAAAAAATGGTAGAAATGAAAGCAAGTTAACTTTGGAATTTTGTCTTTCTGCTTCCTAATACTGCTTTTTAAAGTTTATTGATCATTTTGAAATGTATTATTTTTCACTAGTTGGTCTCCGGGAATTCTTGCTGGTGAGTGTAGTATGTTACCTATCATGCGTTTTAAAACACTTGCAACATAGCTGCTTCTGTACATATTTTCAGTATGGGGATAATCTAATATTTCATTGCTTGAAATATCCATAATATCCACTTGTTAGAAACTGAGGAAATTTCTTATGGAAGGTTTTTCAACACCAAAATAATTTTGAAGGGTCTATCTCTGATTGCTTGCACTATATATTAGTTTATCCCCTTCTTGGTTTTTTTTTTCATTTGAATGCTGTTTTTATATAGATCCTCTGCCTGATCCAAAAGCCTATTAAGAAAAGCTGTCTCCATTCACTGCATTGTCAACAATATGCACATGGAGCTGTTAACAAATTAGTAATAAATTAGGAAGCTCTTGGGTGAGAATTTGTAACTTTTTCAAGTTAATATAGCAGCTAGTTATCTTGAGTCAACTGTTGTGTGGTTCTGATGTTCAAAGATACCTAGGTAAAGGTAAAGGTTTCCCTTGACATTAAGTCCAGTCATGTCCGACTCTAGGGGGCAGTGCTCATCTCCATTTCAAAGCCGAAGAGCTGGCGTTTGTCCGTAGACACTTCCATGGCCATGTGGCCAGCATGACTAAACGGAACGCTGTTACCTGCCCGCCAAAGCGGTACCTATTAATCTACTCACATTTGCATGTTTTTGAACTGCTAGGTTGGCAGGAGCTGGGACTAGCAACGGGAGCTCACCCCGTCATGCGGATTCCAACCGCCAACCTTCAGGAACACTAAAAGCAATCATAGCAATTTCCCTGCATATTTCCTTTAGCAAAAAAGGCTGCTTTATTCTACTTGCGACAAAAAGTTGTTAAGTGGTATCTTAGAACAGAGTTCCCCAAGTTCTCCAGTTTTTGAGCTAGTGGGACACTTGGAATTTTAAGAGCATAATTATGGCTATTCTTACCAATTGGCTCTCAAGCAGTCAGAACAGATTGATTTGTATCAAGTACACTGATGAGGTTGTTGTCCTTTGTACGGCTAGTCTGTTAAGATGCTCTTTGTCAGCTCAACTTCCTTTATGTTGTAGGGGCTGGAGAAACTTCTAAAAAAGCAATCGGGTGCAACCCTCCTTCATTTTTATTTTCCAAGAATGCCTCTGGGATATATGTGGGAGTCAGAGGCATCGTTGGAATTACAAGTAATTCTTGAGCTAGTACATTGCTTTACAGCATGCTAGTTTTTTCCTCTTTTTAAAAAAAAAAAGAGTCTTAGAGAAATAAAATCAGGTTAGTTGGTGGCAAGGAAGATATCTGCAGGCACATTAGTGATCTTCACCTAATACAGCTATGTCTACAGCATTCTGAACAATCAGGCCATTTTGATTGATGTAGTGCTTTCTTTTTCTTAAATGAGATTTTTTTTTAAAAAGGGGAGCAATAACAAATACAAAATTCAGACAATTCTACAAATAATTAAAATATAAAATAGAGATAGCCAGCTATAGAAATGTCCATATTTAATCTTAAAACGTTTTGTATAATCTCTTCAAATTTCGAAGTGGACCTCGTGTCATAATACAGAAGACTCTTTCCTATTAATTTATCTCTAATTCCATTGGATTACACACTTAAAGGAAAATTGTTCAAACTTTCCTGAAAGCCACAACGGAACTCCTTATGGAGTGTAGGAAGGATTATTGAGTAGCAGTGGTTAATACAAAGGGAGGACTGGCAATCCCTGTAACAGTAAAAATAAAGAGGCAGGGACTTCTCAGGAAGGCTACATAGCAAGAACAAATTCATCCTATCAATTAATCTTGGCATGCATCCTTCCCTCAACTAATTTGCATGTGGCTGAACTTCTGTAGCTGGTACGCTTTGAAAGTGTGCATGCTTGCTTTATAAATAGCATTTCCAATCAAAATCATAGTTACGGTAGAATATTCCCTGAACTTGACAAACTGTTTCTAATATAGGTAAAGTTTCTGTGCCCTCCATCAAAGTCTTTCAAGGACAAGTCTGAATTCTGGCTGATTAAAGTATCACAATCAGTTTACAGACAACTTTTCAGTATATATTTAAGAGAGTCTACAGTCTTGAGAAAAGGTTTCTGATTCAAATTAATATTTCTGATAATGAGTGCAAGGGGATACTTTCTTTCAAGAAATTATAGGCAATAACCAGGCCTGATGAAAATGTGAAAAATGCCAAGGAAGTATCATGCAACAGATACAGAAGGGATAAACATAGAGTTGGAACCATTGTGCTCTTAATATACTACGCAAAACATTGTGACAAAAGGTTTTCCTTCTGGCACCAGCATGTCTTTTATGTGCCAAAAGAAATGGAAGTAGTCATAGGAACTCAATGTTGGAATACAAGTAAAGGGTCATATTTCAATGGAGAACCCAGGATAGGATCACGTCTGCTGCTTATCCAGATGATCAAAACTACTGTTTAGTGAACAGTTTTCCTACCCAATAACATGAAACAATTGGTTTTTTTTTTTTTTTTTAAATCATAAGATACTAAAAGCTAGATGATGTACAGTTCGTGGAATAAGTATATTCAGATAACAGGTTTAGCATGACATACAATTATGTATGAACATGCCAGTTCACAACTGTTGGCTCATCCCTGCTAATACATGTTGAAAATAAGCTGCCACCATTGGGTTGTTTAATGTTTATCATTTCTTCAACCTGAAGCTTCTGTCGTTACTAATCAGAGAAATAAGCTTTTAAATTACCCCCATCTTTTAGATTTGCTTCTCTAGCTAACAAAGAGCAGAAATAGCAGACAATCGGTTAAAAAATTTAGCCCAGATTACTTACAAGGGGTCATACTATCCAGATTTTGGGTGGGGGGGGAACAATGATAAAATGTGTGTTATAATAATACTGTTTGTATATTTGAGTGTGATATGACACAAATACAGAAGGACAAAGCTTTCATTGTGCCATCACAATCTATGTTTCATCATTTTGGTACCATGGTGGATAGAAACAGACACCTTTGCTAAGACTGTTATTGAGAAGGGAAGAACCAATAGTTATAAGCTGGAGAGTTCACATTTAACACTCTTAAAGTGTTTGGTCTTTAGTCTTTGGTTTGTCTCATCCAAACAGCCCCACTGTTTGTATGTCTCTCTCTCTACATACTATTTGACAAGCAAAAATTTTTGAAAACATTTTGCATATACTATTTGAGCCATCTAGGTGGTGCAGAATTCATCATCTTAATTTAGAGAAATAAGTGAGCATTGAAGTGTTTTCCCTTTATTCAACTGGCTTTCTTTGCCTCATTGAATAAGGCAGATTTTATTTTTAAAAAATCTTTATAATCTGTTATTGTATAATCATTTACCCAAAATGAGTGATTTCTTGTCATCTTCAGTCAAATTTGTACTTTGTTGAAGAATATTTTCCAGACTTTGGATATTTGCCAAGCTTTTTATAATGCAGATAAAGATTTCATCCCTTGCAGCAAAGTCACTTCATACATTATAAATGTTAATTCCATTAATTGCCTGTAACAAGCTGGCTTTCTACCTAATATGAAAAATCAGATTTGGAATCAAGCATTCTTTAATACTGGGGTTCATGAATTTCTGGCTTTGCCTACACATCTTACCCTATTAAAAATGTTTCATTTTATTCAGTGGGTGATTGGACCAGGCAAATTTTCTATATTATTTCTAATCTTGAGCATGTTTTCATCCTTGTCTTTTTTTTTCTATTACTATTCCTTTCCTCAAGTTGTAGTAGAAGGGCTGAGATTTATGATAATCTAGTTGAGAACTTTCTAACAGGCTCATGATGGAAAACAGTATAAAACCATCCTTGGTGAAATCCTCTGGTTTGGCTCTGGTGCTACAGATACCCTTACTTTCTATTAGGCTGATTGGATTTCTTTGTTTTACACTATGTTGTTACTCATTTTACAGTAAAAGTTGAAAATAGGCATGCAGAGGTTTCCTGTTTGATATTTGCAGTGTGTTTTGTCATGTATTTTCAGACAAGCAACATTGTAAATAAGTAAATAATGAGCTAGCTTCTGATAATCTCTGGGTCATACGCATTTGGGATTTTCTTGTCATTATCATTTGGATCATAATTCTTATAAAAGTCAGTAGTACATTTTCTGTTGTGCTTTGTTGAGAAGTTCAGCTTTATTGAGCACTTCAGCAATTAAGATGATTCCTAGAATTACGCATGAAAAGAAGTCCAGCTTATAAGGACTTTGGTCATAAGAAAACCTTTTGTTTCCAAAGGAACAGTTTAGGAAATTCCAAATTTCTCTTTAAAAGACCATACCTGTAGCTTCTGGATGGACAGCATTATTTCTCTCTTATAAGAAATTGAAATATGTGTTTAAAGTAAGAATCCTCCTCCTCAGCAGTATGAAAGCATTATTTATGTGCTTACGTTTTTAAAACATAATGAGCTTTCAGTATGGCACATGTCAGATCTGTGTTTTACATGTAAGTAGTAAGGATAATGTGATATCTCTATTTTCCCAGTGCACTTCATAGCAGCTTAGGTCAGGTGGGGAAGAGTGGGTATTGAGAAATAGTACGGGGGGAGTGAAGGCTTCATTCAGCCTGCAGACTTTTTTCAGATTTAGATGGGAAATAGCAGATCACATCTAGTTGGGTTATGATTCATATGATGATCTCAGGTGCATGTTCATTATATCGCAGTGATGTCTGAATGTTGCACCTCTTCAGAAGTAGCATTAATCTCCAGCTGGCAGGAGACTAGTTGATTGGTCCAATGACTTCTAGTTCTCAGTTTATTAAAAGGGCACTTGTTATTACAGAGAAAGCTGCAGTAGTCTTGCCCACTTCAGACTTGGAGCTGGACCAGGGCAAGTTCCTCTGACAAAGAGGAGAATATAAATATTCAAAAATATTTGACCTTGACCACAAAAGACCTACTCTTTGTAAGTGTGGTACTGTTGTTGCCTGTATGTCAGAATGACTATAACAAAGCCTTTTTGAAGGCACTTGAAAGATTCATCTTCAGCCATTGCAGTAGTGTTCACGGGGCCCTAATGAGTCTTCTAATGAGTCTAGATGAAGTGCACCCTGTTCCTAATTCTTTCTGGCCTTCTTTTGTGTATTCGTTTCTTTTTAGAATGTACGTGACTGTCCCTTCAAAGAGGATGCAGATGAAATGACAGAGGGGAAAAGTATTATCTCTCACTTTGAATGGGAGGTCCCAAAGCATTCAGTAGGCTTTAGTGAGAGCCAAATGTCAACCACACTGGAGCCTACACAGATTCTTGAATCAGACTCTTTTTCAATAAACAGCAAGGAGCAGAAAGAGGAGGGTGCCACTGCTCCTCTTGAGAGCAAGGAAGATCTAAGGTGTGAAAAGGGATTTTACTCAAATATGGAAAAGGAAGCTGAGGATTCAAAACAGGCTGAGGTGGAAATACCGGTAATCTCTGTTTCACCTCCATTGTACCTCCATGAGCAAGAGGAGGAAGCCTGTGGTGTTGAAGAAAAAAAAATAACCTGCAAGCCACTTAGAAAGCTAAATGGAGAATTTTGCAATCCAAATGTTGATAATGAATTTCCTGCTCTCATTCGCTGTTTCCAGGTAGTAAACGTGAACACAGAATATCTTTTGCAAACGCCTATGCTACATTTTTTGAGTCACTTTGCAAACACTGCAGCAAGCATAATGTTTTACATACCCGTGAAGAAGGATTAAGTTTTGATGTCCCGAAGTAATTTCCCAAAACTAATCGGTTACTTAATTTTGTGCTGTCTATATAAATTATTACCCCCTTCTTCATTCTTACCTGAAATAGGTGTGTCTTAATTAAACAATTTTTGCATTCATGCAAAGAAAAGGAAAAACAAAAAGCTAAAGATTTTTATATATCAGAATAACTATACTAATACTATTTTTTAATTCATTGCAACAATAGCAGCAAAGCAACTCTTAAGGTCTGGAGTATTCAGTGTCATTACAATCAGATTTGGAAATACAACTTGCCTCCCTCATATTAGAATATTTTTTTGCCTGCTTCAGTGTTCCTTATCTATTAATCCCATCTGCTAAAATACCTGAATATGTAATCTGATATTAAGGTGATACCTGTCTGTCTTTGGAAATGCAAAGGGAATATGATTGTGTGAGACAAGCCTTGTGATACTCTTACTAACAGTATGTTCTCTTTGAGTTAATTATCAGGTGGTGGCACAGTTGATTTTTCTCTTCCTGTTACTCTTGCGAGTTGAATATCCATAAATGGTGATTTGGCAGTGATTTGATATAAAATGGTGGACTTCACATTTCAAACTGCAGGTGTTGCCTATGCACTCTCTGTAGGTTTCCTACATTCAACTTAAATTCATGGAGTTTCTGAACAAATAAATATTGTGGCATGTCAAAACACTTGATATTCTCCCTACATGGTACAGCACATATATATTAGTATGTACGTAGATGTCCGCAGTGAAATTTCTACTCATTAACATTAACACTGCTCTTAAGAATGAATCAATTTCCATTATTTGGCCAATCAGGTTTTTAAAAAGCATGAAGTCATTGCATTTCATCATAATTTTCACAATTCTGCAAATGAGTGCAAAACAACATAACAGTTGTGATGTATAGTTGAGTCCATGGTGTGTCTATGAGATAAATGTCGGCATTCCATTAAGTAATACTGATATGATGTGACTAAATGTACTTTACTTTGAAACTCCTATTTTGTAGCCCCCCCTGGTGAAAACTCAGACAGTGACCATCTCTGATGTGTTTAATACTGTGAAAAGTGAAATTCCAACTAAAGAAGTTCCAATTGTCCACACAGAGACCAAGACTATAACATATGAAGCTGCACAGGTAGGCCGGTTCACATCTAGTGTTACGGTGTTATTTCATATATTTCATATGGTTGCTAGAAAATCTAAGAGGTTTCATTCATTCAATTTCTAATCTAAATTGTTTTGAATATTTTATTTCAGTGGGATATTTCTATAGCTGCCGGGAATTCCACTTGTGACAATTGCTGTGAGAAAAACCAATATTCTATTAGAGAAACTCATGTTTCTCTGAAACAGAGTTGTGTGGGTATTATACATGAACGTGTGCACAACCTAAAATAACTGTGTAAAAAAGGCTAGGAAATCTTACTGGTCTGAGGCAGGAGTGGGCAAGCCACGGCTCTTGAGTTCCCTTTTTATGGCCCACAGAGCTCATTTTAGCCATGACTGCTGAAAACTGATAATATAGTTTCCCAAGCTTTTGAAGTGGGAAACAGATAGAATGATAATATAAGATCTCAAAGTTTGTACCACATTTACAAACTCCCTGTCCAGAATCCCAAAACTGCCCTGCTCACATACCTGATGGGGCGACTTTGTGGTTGTCAGTCTCCTGAAAATCTTAAGTGTGGCGTTTAATTGCCAAATGATATCCAGCCCTAATCTAGGAGCACTAGGCCAGTCTCTGTGCTGAGAGCTGAGCTGGCTTAAAGTGTAATAGGGATTTGTGAGTATGTTTCTCTCCAGAATCATTATTCAGGGACAGCTGCTGTGGATCCCAGTAACATACAAGTAATGGCCCCAGGGTAAGAACAGAGATATCGCTCAGGATTTATGTTACATCTTGGGCAGTTTGCACTCTTGGGTAGAAATTTCCCAGTGTATATTCTCACTAGGATCGCTTGCATGTTGGATGGTACCAGAAGGAAGCAGATGTGATGGGAGCTTTTCTCAAAGAGCTACACAAAGATAGATTCAAGGAGAAACCATTTCCTTGTTATTTTAGTAGCTACAAAGTACTTTCCATTTTTTATTTTTCCCTGTGGCAAATATGCTTGGTAAACCTGTGCTCTGTCAACCTAAATATGTACACTAGATGCTCTGACAAGCAGTTTTCCTCCTCTAGGAGAAAAGCTATGCCTCATATTCAGCAAAAGGAAAATTGTTACTGCCTTGAGAAAACATCTCGAAAGATTTTTTAAAAGTACATTGTTTCCATTGACTGTGGTACAGGAATGGAGTCTAGTCATAATTGATAATTGATTATGTCAGTGGAAGCAGGGCAGCCCTTAATACCAGTTCCTTGAGAAGATAGATGAGAAGATGCTGTTGCACAAATGTCCTGCTTGTAAACTGCTTATTGGCATCCACTTGTTTACTGCGGGGACTGGACTAAATTGGCATGGGCCAATTTTGTTCTTCATGTCACAAATCCTACCTGTATAGTTGCTTAGTAATGTTATCTCTTGTCATTTAGAAGCAGTCTTTCAGGTTACTACTTTTTATGAATGTAGTCTTTTGTCATGATCACCGTTGCGATGCTTGTGACATCGCAACGGCTCGCATGACAATACAGGGAAATGGGTGCCTGGCGGATTAAGGCAAAAGGCAACCATGAAACAAAAAGAAAGCAACAGGTGCTGGAAACTAAGTAACAACCAAAGCCAGTGGTGCAGAAGACAAAGATACAAAGTTGCCAAAAGGTAATTGACAAGACAACAGGAGAGGCGCGCCCGAGCTGTCAAAAGGGATTAAGAGCCTGATCGCCCGGCAATGAATCATTACCGTTCAGGAAGGCGATCGAGGCGACGCCCGGGGCACAGGGGGGCTGAACGACCTCTCACAGGACAAGGACGAAACTGGTGGGACTCGTGGGACGCACCTGGAATAAGGTGGGGTGGAGCGCTGACCGGCGCGGGCTATTTAAATCCCGTTCCGGCGCGCTCCCCTCACTCTCAGCTTTTTAAAGGCATGCACTCTGTTTTCTCAATAAAGCCAGAACCTAAGCCTACCCTAGCATCTGTGTCTTTACTGGTTAGCAGGCAGAGCCTGACATCTTTCCTGCTGAGTGAGTTACTCACTGTAGGTGAGCAAGGAGGTAATTTATGTTTTTATGTATTTCTGCCATAGACTGATGATGGCAGTGGGGATTTAGATCCAGGAGTTCTCCTAACTGCTCAGACTATCACTTCAGAGACCAGCAGCAGCACTACAACCACACAGATAACAAAGGTAAAACCAATACTAACAGGTATATGATTCATTGATAAGCTGCATGCATGTCAAAAATGAGGTACACAGGTTTCATCTTTGTGTGTCTTTGGAATCCTGATAAAATTGGCAGTAGAATGCACAGAACACAGGACCACTGTTTTGTTATAAGACGGGTGTTGTTACAGATCAGAAAAGCTTGTGTTCTGGTGAAAATTGTGATTGTGGTGTTGGAATTCACATGTGGAGAAAGGAAATAGAATAATATGTATTCAAGAGTAAGGGAAACACAAAGGACCTTACTTCCCTAGCTACATAAGTAGTTAGAAAGATGCTCGGTTCAATTTATCCTTTAGTTTTACAGCTTTTGATTACAAATAATAAATATGAATTGAAAAAAAGAAACTGAGCCAAAAGATATGACATACCATGAGTTACAGATGCCCTCTTGAGAGTTTCGTTGCATGTTAAGAACCAACCTGTTTGATTCTTGAACTTCTGGTATTTGTGGTGAAGTTGGGAGAATTGGCTTAGCCATTGTTAGAGACCTCAGACGAAAAAAAAAGTTTAAAAAATGTACCTTGCAATATAGAACCCTCAAGCAAGGCTTTGCCTCAAATTCTGAGAATCAGGGAAACTTGAGAGAAATTGGTAAGTTGGGGGATTATTGCACTTGTCTTAAGGTTTGATAGCAGCCCTATCAACCCTAACACCAAAGGTCTAAACTTAAATGTAGATACAGCCTGCTATAAGGCATCAGAAATGGAAGTAAGTAATGCAAAGATGCTGCTGATGGAACCAGGTTCTGGTTTGCTGACATTTTGGGGGAGGGGGTTACAGTGCATAGAAATATCACTGGGGATACATGAGGCAACAGATCACGAAAAAGTGGCCTCTGCTCCTGAAATAGTGAGATAGGTATCAAAGTGGAAGTAGTACTATCATGTGATGTCATGAGTGCCGTTGAGCTAAAGTCATCAGCACAATGGCACACATGACAATGGCAAGGAAATAGGTGAAGGGGTACAAGATAAGTAGCCATCAACCCACAACGACTAACGGCCAACAAACAATAACTAAACAGATCACGGAGCACACCCAAGCCATCAGCGCCAATACAACGGGGATCGCCCAGCTGAAAGCAATCAGCAGAGGAATGGAAAACCTGATGATGGGCGATCCCGGAAACCCTCACCCACCGGCAGGGCAACGTATTGGACAAAGGGGGGTGACGTGACCGTGAGCGAGGGGGCGCTGACCGGCGCGGGGTATTTAAACCCCGCACCGGCGCGCTCCTGTCACTCTCAGCTTTTTTCTACCAACGCTGTACCTACCCTGCAAATAAATCAGAGCCTGATCCACAAACCAGTGTCTGAGTGTTATTCAGAGGCAGGCAGCGCATGACATAAAGCTGAGAGTCATAAACTCAGCCTCGCCGAGCCCCACCGGACGACAACGAGCCGCGGGAGGAGTAGACGGCGAGAAGACCAGCAAGATGAGGCCGGAGCGGCGCGGGCAAGGAGGGCGAGCCGCGCGGCAAGAGACAGAGGAGGACCGACCAAGGCCAGAGGCACCGCGGACTCCCGGAGCCATGGACGCCCACCCCACCCGACCCGAGCCTCAGCTCCAACCCCAAGGGGAGATGGCGACGGAGGCAACCCGACCGCGGGAGGGAGTAGCAAGACTTCCGAAACCAGCGGAGGACCCCGCGCCCCACATCGCACCCCAGCAACGGGCGTGGAGCGACAGCCCAACGGCGGTCAACACGGAGGAGGACGACGGAGACACCCAGCAGACGGCGGAGGAAGCGGACCCGCGGCAGAGGGACGATGAACCCCGCCGGCAACCCACCCCCAAGGACGCGCCAACGGAACCGGCCCCAGCGGCGGCGCGGGCTGTGGACGAGGAGGCACGAGCTGAACTCGCGGCCATGCGGGCTCAACTGACGGAACTCCGGACCATGCTCCAGTCGCTTATGCCCCCCGCGCCACCCAACGACGTCCCCGCACAGGCCCACACCCCGAGCGAAGCACCGAACCCACACGGGCCAGCGGAGGGCCAGCAGACGGCACAGGCGGCCGACACCACACCCCGGGAAGCGAGAGGCGGGGCCGCACAAAACGCCCGGGCCCCAAAGGACTTCCCCATCTTTGATGGGACCCCCACAAAACTCTCGTTTTTCGTGACGAACGCTAGGGAGTTCATGGGGAGGCACGGACACTCCTATGGCTCCGAGGCCGACAAGATCGCCGCCGTGGCGATCAAACTCCAAGACAGGGCGGCGGACTGGTACGTCCAACTGTACGAGTCCAGCTCCCCCGCCCTCGCCACCTTCCCTGCTTTCATCAATGAGATGAAAAACTACTTCGAAGACCCCCTAGCCAAAGTAAGGGCGAAAAGCGCACTCCAAAGACTTAAACAGGGCACACGCACGGTCCCTGACTACGCCCTGGAGTTCAAAGCCCTCGCGGGGAAGGTCAGCGACTGGTCCGAGACCACCCTGCTGGAAATGTTCAAAAGGGGGCTCAACCGCGACGTTCTCCAATGGGCCCTCTACCGCGACGACCCAGAAACGCTACACGGGTGGATCCACCTCGCGGGGAAAGCCGAACACGCGCACCGCACCTTCCTCATGACAACCACGGAAGACACAAACTATGCCGGGAAAAAGGTACCCGCACCACACGGGGGGATGGCCGGCCCCATATACCCAAAAAAGAAGTTCAACCGGGAGCCCTGCGGGAGGTGTGGCAAATTAGGGCACAAGACGGTGGATTGCTTCGCCAACCGACCGCCGACCAGCGCGCCCAAACCCACCCCGAAAATTAGCCCCAAACCACCCAACCTGGGGCCGCCCCCTCACCGCCGAATGACCGTGGCCACAGCGACACCAGAGGAGGGCTGGGACGCTTACTGGGGGGAAGAGGACAACGCAGACCCCGACCAGCCGGCGGGAAATGCTCCCCGCTTGCCCTGAAACGCGTGGCGAGGCAGGCGGTGGGACAGCAGCGCGGACCACCTCAACGAAACGACGAAAGCCCCGTAATAATGGCAGCAATTAAACTCTCTGCCGGCAGCGGAGCCACCACGGCCGCGGCACTAGTGGACTCTGGGTGCTCAAAAAACCTCATCCACCCCGACCTAGTCGCCAAACTCGACCTCCGCTGCTTCCCCCTCCCCACGCCGCTGGCATTCCACCAGCTGGACGGCTCTACAGCGGGAGGGAAACCAGCCACGCTGCAAACCGAGCCGGTCACCCTGCAAATGGGCACTCACACCGAGCGCACATCGTTCGTAGTCACGCACATCGGACGGCCCATTGCAGTCCTGGGGATGCCATGGCTCGCGACAAACAACCCGCGGATCAACTGGGAGACCCGCACCTTCACATTCGGCGAAGGCGAGTATCGAGCACCAGTTCCAGCGGGCAGAACCAACCCCACGGTAGGACGAGCGGAGGCGACCACACAAGACAACGCCGCTACCACAGCAGACCTACCAGAACAATACGCCGACTTCTCCGAGGTCTTCGGAGAGGCAGAAGCTGACCAACTACCCCCCCAAGGCAAGACGGATTGCCGGATCGACCTACTGCCCGACGTCCCCTTACCTAGACCAAAGATCTATTCGATGACCCCGAAGGAGATGGCAACCCTCCGGGAGTTCATCGATAAAAACCTAGACAGGGGATTCATAGAGCCAGCATGCTCACCGGTCGGAGCCCCCGTCTTATTCCGGGAGAAGAAAGACGGGACCCTACGGCTCTGCACCGACTACCGGGGCCTAAACGCGGCTTCCCTGTCCAACAAATACCCCTTACCCCTGGTGAAGGACATGCTCGCCCACCTGTCCACGGGCAAAGTCTTTTCCAAACTGGACCTTCGCGAGGCGTACTATCGCATCCGAATCAGGGAGGGGGACGAATGGAAGACGGCGTTCAACTGCCCCCTAGGCGCCTTCCAGTACAAAGTACTGCCCTTCGGACTCGCGGGGGCCCCTGGGGTGTTCATGCAGCTCATCAATGAGGTACTGCATGAACATCTGTTCAAAGGGGTCCTGGTCTACATCGACGACGTCCTTATTTACACAAAAACGCACGAGGAACATGTGACCCTCGTCAGGCAAGTCCTCGACAAGCTCAGAAGGGCGCAGCTCTATGCCAAGCCTACAAAGTGCGAGTTTCACAAAGAGCGCCTAGACTATCTGGGGTACCGAATCTCCGGGGACGGCATTGAAATGGACCCCGCAAAAGTCGAAGCGGTGCTAAACTGGGAGCGGCCCCGCAACAGACGCCAACTACAGAGCTTCCTCGGATTCGCGAATTTTTACAGGTCATTCGCCCGGGGGTTCGCTGAGATAGCCCTCCCCTTAACGGACCTCCTCAAAACCAAAGGGGTGGGGGACACCCGACGCGCCAAGAACCCAGGCACAGTGCTGAATTGGACTCCCGCGTGCCAGACCGCATTCAACAAGCTGAAAGCGCTGTTCACTACGGAGCCAATCCTCGCGCACCCGGACCCAGAACGGCCGTTCGTGGTCCAAGCCGACGCCTCAGACTTCTCCCTGGGAGCCATCCTGCTACAGAAAGACCCCACGGGACTCCTGAAACCATGCGCCTACCTGTCAAGGAAGTTCTCCGAGACAGAGAGGCGATGGCACGTCTGGGAGAAAGAAGCCTTCGCGGTGAAATCGGCACTAGAGACATGGCGACACCTACTCGAGGGAGCCACCCAACCATTCGAGGTCTGGACTGACCACCGGAACCTCGAGGCCCTACTAACGCCTAGACGCCTTAGCCCAAAACAGGTCCGATGGGCCCAATTCTTCAGCCGCTTTAATTTCCAGCTGAAGTTCATGCCGGGCAAAAAGAACTTCCTGGCCGACGCCCTCTCCCGACTGCCCCAAGACGAAGAGCCCGCCCCAGACACCATTGGGACGGTCCTATCCGCCTCACAACTGGGGATGGCCGTGACCACCCGAAGCGGCGCACGGAGGCAGCTCGACTCTACGGCGCAGCCGACGGCGGGACAACCGGCGACTGGAAGAAGCCAACCGCAACTACCAGGGGGAATGCGCACGGACCTCGCCGCCGCCCTCAAAACCGACCCCTGGTTCCTGGCAAACCCCGACAAGGTAACGATGGCACAAGACCTGGCATGGGGGGAAGGCAGAATCTACGTCCCGGACTCGCAACGCCAGGCGATCTTGCATAGGTCACACGACGCCAAGCAAGCGGGACACTTTGGGTTCCTCAAGACCCTACACCTAACACGGCGTCAATTCTGGTGGCCCGCGCTCAGGCGCGACGTAAAAACCTACGTGGCGTCCTGCCCAACGTGCGCTAGGGCCAAACGGGCACCAGGCAAACCCGCGGGGCTATTGCAACGGGTGGCAGAACCCTCCCGCCCATGGGAGGAAATCTCTATGGATTTTATAGTGGACCTCCCACCCAGCCAGAAGAAAACGGCCATTTGGGTGGTGAAGGACTACTTCTCAAAGCAGGCCCACTTCATCCCCTGCACGTCGGTCCCATCCTCACAACAGCTAGCCAAACTCTTCCTCATCCACGTGTACAGGCTACACGGATGTCCCGCACGTGTGGTGACCGACAGGGGCACACAGTTCACCTCCAAATTCTGGCGGGCCTTCCTGAAGCTGACGGGGACCCAACAGGCCCTATCTACGGCTTGGCACCCTCAGACGGACGGAGCCACAGAGGTTCTTAATGCCACCTTAGAGCAATTCATACGATCCTATACTAACTACCACCAAGACGACTGGGCTGAACTGCTCCCGTTCGCCGAAGTTGCATACAACAACGCCGTCCACACGAGCACGGGGAAAACTCCGTTCGAAGTAGTCTCGGGGCGCGACTTCGTCCCCATACCGGAGCTACCTCAACCCCCGGAACCCCAGGTGGACGCTAGCGACTGGGGACGGAAGATCACGGAAGCATGGCCAGTAATCACGGCGGCGCTGAAGGACGCACAGGCAGCCTACAAAGAGCAGGCCGACAAGCACCGGCGCCAACAACCGACGTTCCAGGCGGGGGATATGGCCTATCTATCCACCAAGTTCCTAAAGTCAACCCAACCCTCGAAAAAACTGGGGCCTAAGTACATCGGGCCGTTCCGAGTCACGCAAATAGTGAACCCGGTAGCAATACGCTTGGACCTGCCACACAACCTCCGGAGACTCCACCCGGTGTTCCACACCAGCCTCCTGAAACCGGCAACCACCTCCCGATGGCACCCAAGCACGCCACAGCCCGCACCGGTGATGATCGACGGGCAACACCACTTCGAGATAAGGGACATTCTCGACTCCCGCAAGCAACGAGGAACTCTACACTATCTGGTCAGGTGGAAACACTTCCCCCACCCGGAATGGGTGGCGGCGCACAACGTTAACGCGCCTGACCTGACCAGAGCATTTCACCAGGCATACCCCGACAAACCACAACCAAGGTCAGCAAACCAAACCCCCCCCCCCCGCAGGCCCCCCCCGCCTCCCGTGCCCCAAGGGAAAGGGCCCCCCCAAGCCCGCGACTTGGGTGGACCTCCCCCCCCCGGGACTCACTCCCCCCGCCCCGGGCCCACGGGGTGGTGACAAACGTTCGCCAGCACCCTCCCCCCGCCCCCCCGGCCGCGGGGGAGTGGCAAGCAAGTCAACAGGGCAACCTGGGGGCAACGCCCAGGAGACACAACAAAGGCGACGCACTTTAAATAAGAAAAAAGAAGGGCCCTACCTGGAGCTGAGAAGCACCCGACCAGCCACGCCTCTCTCCTCGCCGAACTGAGCCAAACAAACAGGGTGTGGCTGGAGCATGCGCACGCCAGGTCAGGACCCGAGCATGCGCACCATGGACACACCCTGGGAAGGCACGTGGTAGAGGGAGGAGCAAAGGGAGGGGCGACAGCTACTCCGGCGGGAACTTTGAAAAAAAAAAAAAAATGCGTTTTGACAGCTCCACGGAAAAAACCCAGAAAACCGGGGGGGAACACTATTCGGAAAGGGGGCAGTATGTCATGAGTGCCGTTGAGCTAAAGTCATCAGCACAATGGCACACATGACAATGGCAAGGAAATAGGTGAAGGGGTACAAGATAAGTAGCCATCAACCCACAACGACTAACGGCCAACAAACAATAACTAAACAGATCACGGAGCACACCCAAGCCATCAGCGCCAATACAACGGGGATCGCCCAGCTGAAAGCAATCAGCAGAGGAATGGAAAACCTGATGATGGGCGATCCCGGAAACCCTCACCCACCGGCAGGGCAACGTATTGGACAAAGGGGGGTGACGTGACCGCGAGCGAGGGGGCACTGACCGGCGCGGGGTATTTAAACCCCGCACCGGCGCGCTCCTGTCACTCTCAGCTTTTTTCTACCAACGCTGTACCTGCCCTGCAAATAAATCAGAGCCTGATCCACGAACCAGTGTCTGAGTGTTATTCAGAGGCAGGCAGCGCATGACACGTGAATGGTCTTGGGCATCAGTCAAACAACTATCACAAGTATTCTGGATGCCTCGGCAAAAAAGAAAATTCAGGGATAATTACCAACTTTAGAGAAAATACTACTTAGGATTTAATGACTCTGAGTTTGCACTCAGGAGAGGGCACATTAAAAGAATTATTTAGCTAGTGCTAAAGAAATAAAGGAAGCCTTATGGGGTTTCATGTATTTTTGGCTGCATTAAAGGTAGTTGACAGAATGGGTGATAGGCATGCTGTAAAAAGATGTAGAATAAGAACTTAGCAGATAATGGCTATGTGAGGTTTCAGCCGGCTTCTGACTCAGAAAACGAAACTTTCTGAGTGAGAAGGGGAAACAGAAACTTATCAGGCAGAAACTGGGAAAGCAAAACTCAGAAGTGACTCAGCAGCGTGGGAGAAGTTACAGACGCTGATTGGCCAGTCTTCGGAGGAGGATTTGAATCCTTCAATCAGCGTGCGGGAAAGGCGTGCAGAAAAGCGTGTGAAGGAGAAGGCAGCCCGATTGGCTGCAGGATCTGCAGTCCAGTCGTGTTTCAAACTCCCAGCCTAGTCAAGAGCCTCCAGTCCAGCTTTGTCATGTGCCAAATTCCCAGCCTAGTCCAGAATCTCCAGCCAAGTCCAGCCTTGTTTTGAGTTATTAGCCTTGTCCTGAGTCTTCAGCCCAGTGTACCCAGTCCAGCCTGGATTGTCCAGTTCAGTCCAGTCCTGCCTCCAGAGCCAAGCCTTGCCCAGTGGTTCTAGTTTGGTCTCACCTAGCCTCCATGTGTCAGCCCAGTTCGAGCAGTGTTTCAGATCGCGGACCCTCGTCTCCAGTTCCAGTTTTGCCACGTGCCCTAGCTTCTTCCATTTTCCCAGCTCCAGTCAGCGAATCCTGCCTAGGTGTTTTGCCACAGTCTCCTCCTGCAACCTTGCCGGTTCTCCCGTTGTTGCCAGGGTGGTCTTCATCAGAACCAGCCTACCTCTTGATCACAAGGACTTACTATTTGTAAATAGTTGTATTAATAAAGAGTGGTTTTGATAATAACCCTGTCTGGCCGCCTCATAGTCTGAACAGGACAGACTACTTGATCTTTCCCCTTTTAAAGCAAGTGAAGACTTATGATTGAGACTGTTTTTTCTGCTTTGCCTCATCTCTTTGTCCCAAGTATTTCTGGTAGGCAGATCTGGGGTCTCTAGAAACTAGAGAAGGCATGACCATGAAACATCAAAAAATGTCAAAGTTATCTAGTCCAGTTTCCTGCTAATGCAGGAAATCCACTGCTACAAATTTCCTGACAGAAAAACCATTGAAGTAGTAGAGTCATCTTAAGAGGCATTCCCTCCTTTTTCTCACATGAGAGCATGCTTCTTCTGTGATAACATCTACTGTGACATAATCTAAAACAAAAAATTGCATCATCTGCAAATGAAGTATCATTTTTCTTACCGAAGCATTTTTATATAACAGGAACCATGACATTGTGATAGCATTTATGACATAATAATTTACAGCTCCTCACCATGATAGCAATATAGATTAATAGAGAAAATAATTTAATCTCCAAGGGCAAGGCATTTGCAATGAGTTCTAACTAAATATTTTCTGAAGTGCCAGACACAGACAAAAAAGAATCTGTTGTATTAACTTCACTTTTAAGATCAAATAATCTAATTTTATATTCTGTAAAGCAACTTTCCCATAGTTCACAAGAATGAGACATTTGATCATAATTATGAGAAGAAAGGTCAGAAAGATTATATAAATTTATTCTAATGCTAATTTTGAACTGGATTATATTCCTATTTAATAGACTATTTAATCTAGTTTTATTTCCTTTTTTTTTTTTTTTTAACTGAAATCCCTATAGGTTTTGTCATTTTTTAATTATAAGATGACTTAATATTTGTCTTCTCATGACAGACTGTAAAAGGTGGAATTTCAGAAACACGAATTGAAAAACGAATTGTCATCACAGGAGATACAGACATTGATCATGATCAAGTAAGAGACTATAGTGACTGCTGTGATTATTGATGATGGGTGGAGGCTTCTATTAAAGGAGAGTAAATTCAGATTCTGAACTTTTTTGAAGCAATGAAAGTCTTTTAAACTGAGTCCAAATGTTTTTCTAAGTGATAACAGATAACAAGATGTCATTCACAAACACTTGAAGAAGCTGTTTTGTTTGGATAAATGTATAGTTAAAATGAAATTAGAAAACATGTCACTTGAATAAAATACCACTACTATGGTAAAGCTAGCAGTCATCAAGCGTTAGACTAAAACTTGAAGTAACACAAGTTGTGGCCCCAAAAATCCATAGGATATCAGACTGTGCAAAGCTTCAGTTAGGTAGCACAGCAATAACTTACTCTTTATACTGTTTTTCTTCAGGTTCTTGTTCAGGCCATCAAAGAAGCTAAAGAGCAACATCCAGATATGTCTGTGACCAAGGTAGTTGTTCATCAGGAGACTGAGATTGCAGAATAAATAACAAGAACAGCTGTATCTAGTTTATATCAGGTAAGTTCCATAGAGTATGGAAAGTTTTAACTTTCGGCATGAATAAAGATAGTTTGTTACTTGGAGTCTTAAGGAGGCTTCCTGTTCTTGATATCAAAAGTGTATTAATCCAGTATAGTAAACCTTTACAAGCAAAAACCAGTGCTTAAAAGGTACATATTTTGTTTGGGCCAGAATCCAGCCATAATACAAAAGAGAATGTTTAAAATACTAGCCCATTTCAGGCTCTAATTGTGAGTCATATCATGATTTTTAAATGCCCTTGAAATTTAGCCTCCCACTAATGTTTTAAGACAGCCAGTTTGGTGTAGTGGTTAAGGCACCAGGCTAGAAACCGGGAGACGGTGAGTTCTAGTCCCACTTTAGGCACAAAGCCAGCTGGGTGACCCTGGGCCAGTCCCTCTCTCTCAGCCCCAGGAAGGAGGAGGCAATGGCAAACCACTTCTGAAAATCTTGCCAAGAAAACTGCAGGGACTAGTCCAGGCCGTCACTGAGAATTGGACAACATTGAACAGCAGAAAAAAAAAGTTTTGAAGTGGTAGCAGTGAATGTTTGGGATTAAATAGGTTGGGTCTGCAGTACATACAACCTGCAGATATCATGTCATACAGTACTTCTTTTGGCCTACCAGTTCTTGTTTCCATACTATTATTAGCTGTCCACTAACTACCAATTGGCTGAGAGAAACCTATAGTGGACCACTTAAGGGAATTGGGTGCTGCTGGTATTGCCATTAGAAGCATTGCTAAGAACGCTAAAGTGAATCAAAATATACAGTTGTGGGAAAAAGTAAGTACACCCTCTTTGAATTCTATAGTTTGACGTATCAGGACATAATAAAAATCATCTGGTCCTTAGCAGGTCTTAAAATTAGGTAAAGACAACCTCAGATGAACAACAGCACATATTACACCGTGTCATTATTTATTTTTACAAAAATAAAGCCAAAATGGAGAAGCCATGTGTGAAAAAGTAAGTACATCCTTACTACTTCCATAGGTATTAAGAGGCTAAGTGGCAGCCAGGTGCTGCTAATCAAATGCCCTTGATTAATTGATCATCAGCAAGTATGACCTCTATAAAAGCCGAAGTTTTAGGGGTGTGCTGGTCTTGAGCATTCAGGTGTTGTTAACACAATGCCAAAGGGTAAAGACATCAGCAGTGATCTTAGAGAAGCAATTGTTGATGACCATCAATCTGGGAAGGGTTATAAGGCCATTTCCAAACAATTTAAAGTCCATCATTCTACGGTGAGGACACTTATTCACAAGTGGAAAACATTCAAGACAGTTGCCAATCGTCCCAGGAGTGGACATCCCAGCAAACACCGCCTAGAGTCCCTCTTTTGGGGGAGATGGGCGGTAATTAAATTTGAATAATAAATAAATTCACTCACTCACTCACTCCAAGGTCAGACCGTGCAATGCTCAGAGATATTGCAAAAAATCCAGGAGTGATATCTCAGACTCACAGGCCTCAGCGTGTTAAATGTTAAAGTTCATGATAGTACAATTAGAAAAAGACTGTACAAGTATGGTATGTTTGGAAGGGTTGCCAGGAGAAAGCCTCTTCTCTCTAAAAAGAACATGGCAGCACGGCTTAGCTTTGCAAAGTTGCATCTGAACAAATCTCAAGACTTCTGGAACAATGTCCTTTGGACAGACGAGACCAAAGTGGAGATGGTTGGCCATAATGCACAGCGCCACATTTGGCAAAAACCAAACACAGCATATCAGCACAAACATCCCATCCCAACTGTCAAGCACAGTGGTGGAGGGGTGATGATTTGGGCTTGTTTTGCAGCCACAGGACCTGGGCACCTCACACACATTGAGTCAACCATGAACTCCTCTGTATACCAAAATATTCTAGAGTCAAATGTGAGGTAAAGCTTGGCCGAAATTGGGTCATGCAACAGGACAGTAATCCCAAGCACACCAGCAAATCTACAACGGAATGGCTGAAAAAGAAAAGAATCAAGGTGTTGCAATGGCCCAGTCAAAGTCCAGACCTCAACCCGATTGAAATGCTGTGGCGGGACCCTAAGAGAGCTGTGCATAAACAAATGCCCACAAACCTCAATGAACTGAAGCAATGTTGTAAAGAAGAGTGGGCCAAAATTCCTCCACAATGATGTGAGAGACTGATAGTCATACAGAAAACAATTACTTCAAGTTATTGCTGCTAAAGGTGGTTCTACAAGCTATTGAATCATAGGGTGTACTTAACTTTTTCACACATGGCTTCTCCATTTTGGCTTTATTTTTGTACAAATAAATGACACAGCGTAATACGTCATGTGCTGTTCTTCATCTGAGGTTGTCTTTACCTAATTTTAAGACCTGTTAAGGACCAGATGATTTTTATTATGTCCTGATACGTAAAACCATAGAACTCAAAGAGGGTGTACTTACTTTTTCCCACGACTGTGTTACAAATTCACCAATTTATTTATTTATTTATTTATCATATTTATATGGCTGCTCATCTCACAAAAAGCAACTCTCACAAAAAGATGACCTTTTATCTTCTCCATGTTTTATTTTTTATATCAGTCTCATGAAGTCTAATTTTTCATATCACTACTTTTTAATGTGTACTTTAAAAAAGGGCAACCTGTGTGAACTATTCATGGTAATAAAAAGGCACTCACAATTGCTTGAGTTGTTCAGTCCTGCAGTAGACCTCTCAACCACTGTGGCTATCCATTGCAAGTTATCTGAAACTTGTAGAGAAGTGTCCTCTGATAAAGCTAAGAATATATTAATTATTCATGTCCTTCCCAGTGCAGTGCTGAGATAATGTGCAACTTGGGAATGAAACCTCAGCACACCATTTAATTTGAGAAATTGTCTGTGTGTTTCTCCTTGTGGATTATTTATGCTACAGATTTGTTTCACCTGACATAAGTTGTTCGATGGTGATTTAGCTGTACAAAAGGACCTAAATAGGTTTTGTTTTTTCAGCTTTGGGTATTTTCTCTCCTGTTTTCTTTTGATCAATGCTAGTGTTTCTCAGTAAGGCACCACTTCATGTCTGAGCTATCTTGCCATCGTTTAAAGCTTGAGAACTATACAGGTAGTCAAGAATTGTTTCATGCATGAGTGAACAAGAACTGAGCACTTGTGCTAAGAAGCATCCTTAACTCCATGTATTGACAGAGCATCATGCTCTGATTTATACTTTTAGCTGTCAGAACCTTATTATCCATGGAAGAATTATCCTATGGCTAATTTAGGGAACTCCTCCTGGTGGGAGGAGATGGGCAGTGACAAATTTGATAAACAAACAAACCTAGTCTTCGGAAAAAACAAAGCTTTCTGGTTGGACTTTGAGTATCCGTTGCAACAGACCATTTCTGAGCAAGTATCTAGACAGGAATCCTCCATTTATGTACTAGAAACCAAAAGACCCTTGGAGGCTACCTTCAGGCATGTAGATCTTATGTACTTACTTAATTCGTGTTTTTATCTTACCATTCTGCAGTTATGTCCCAATACCAGGCAATAGTAAGAGAAAAAATCCAAAATAGTGATACAATAAAACTGCTGGTTTTTAAAAGTTAAAACATCCGCTAAAATACAAGCTTAACCAGATAGCTTACCTTGAAACACCATGCACGTAATATAACAAGGAAAGCAAAGGTGATTGATCATTATTAATACTTCCTCTCAAATATAACATAGCTATGTTCTCACTTCAGCATTTGTATTCTGATCTTCATACTTAGATACATTTAAGCAAACTTTATGTATGTATTTAATAATGTGTATTTATTCCCCATCTTTGGATTTAGCTTTTCGTAGAGAATGTCTTCCCTACTGTGCCGCAGCTTTCTCTTGTTCATTAAGCAATCACATGGAGAAGGATATTATCAGTTGTGCCACCCAGAATATGGAATGGTCTCTCTGCTGTTGAAAACCTGCTTATTTGTCCTGGCCTTTTCTTGATGGCTCATATTGCCAGCTAACCCTTATTATTAATAATGAACCATAATCACTGAATGAGTGATACCTTATTAGTCTGGGCTTATGTATGCTTTTTGCATTTTTTGTAGTTTTGTTATTAAAAAGCTTAGGATTTCCAGTGAAGATGAATGTTAGTCTATTATCTGAAAGTATTATATTATTGGTACATTCTGCCCCATTTACAGAATTGTGTCAGCAGTTCACAAACATTTTTTGTAAGATTTTAAATGTGTGTCCATCTTCGTTAAGGAATTTGTATCTTCCTAGGTGATGCCTGCTTCATTCTCTGAAGACCACCCAAGATATACCAGCAGAACTACAAAGAAACTTTGGAACACCATGACCTCAAACTTGCCAGATTTACTCTCAGTCACACATTCTATCATTTATTGTTAGGAAGTTGTGCTTTTTTGATGTTTACTTGAGATTCTCTTTAATATTCTAGGTCCCTTTTCATTGTCTTTAATATTGTGGCTGACAGTTTGCCATATTTTACATGTACTGATGTGCTTTTTAAAAATCATTTCATTTTTTTTTCTTGCATTTCCTTTTCCTATGCCGTTTTCTGAATCTCTATTATGATGTCAAAAGACTACAGAGGGCTTATCAAAAAATGTTGCCTTTAAGTGTGATGCTGTTCACCTTTCTGTTCCTCAAGAAGCTTGCATTCTCTCCTACCTTTTGAATAAGTTACTGTGTGGCATCTCAGTGACTTAAAAGTAGCCCCTGTTGTCAGAAAAATCACTGTGTGCAAAACTTTAATTTGACTTGGTTGATCTATAATATGTCCAGCGTATCCTAACCACAGCCAACTTTGCCTGTGGATTTCCTTCGCTTTTATGGATATGTCCGTCTTTAGATGCTTGAACATATCCGGAGGTTGTGGTGTTTATATAAGTGTAATTCAGTAGTTGCCTAGGTTCACGGACAATGGAAGTTGCTTTTTATACTGTGAATCGTAGAGCCTTTAAACAAACTGTGATAAGGCATTCAACTTTCCCCTGCTCTTTTCTCCCTCCACCTTTGTTTTGCTTTACAGCCCTTGGTGAGTGTTCCTTGTCAATCCTATCTGCTGTTTAGCCTCATTAAACTATGAGTTTAAGAGTGATGGACTCTGAACACAGTTAGGTTAGGCTGTGATTTATCATGGTTTGTTTGTTTTTTCCTCCACAGTCATTTGTAAATTTGGGTGGAAGGTTTTGTTTTTGGTTCATTTGGTTTTTGTGCTGAGGGGGCAAGAGGCAAATAGAAATTTAAAATCATACTTGTAAAGGAAAGCTAATCTTAGAGGACTGGCAATGTATCTGTATAAGGGGTATAATTCCTATTCATTCATTAAAGGCAGTCTGGCATTCCTTTCATGCAGATAGTATCAAAGGCAGTCAGAATAGGGTCTTGTTTCCTTAATTAAAAGTCATTTGGAGAGTGAACGTATTAATTTCCATCAGATAATGCTTTTTGCAAGACAGCATTCTGTCGTTCTTCTTGGGGGCAATCCACAGTGCACTGCTGTTGTGTCTCCCTCGTTTCCTTTGGATTGTTTAGAATTCCTTATGAAAGAACTTTCCCTCACCTAAAAAAAAAAGAAAAGAACGGAGGTCATTGCACTTTGTAAATTACATCATTAGCTTTTTCACCATTACACTAGAGTGGAAGAGCAGAACCTGGCATTGGCTGCTGTCCTCAGCACCTTAATACGACGTGTAATATCATCAGAGAAAGCTATATACCACCTAAAGAATATGGTCAGAGAAAGAGCGACAAGCTATTTGTGAATGGGTGAGTGGGAATTTTTAAAAGATACTGGTTTTACATTACTTTCAAAAGATAGGTAGGAGGTCTTTTTCAAAATACTTCACTTTTCTAAGTGTTGTTGTAACCTGCATGTCCAGTGATTGAGCTCCAATTTGGACTTCCTGTATCTTTCAAAAATAGACCATTATTTAGTTGGATAATTCTTCTTTTCTGAAATACATGAAGGCTCTGTAAAGATACAGACAGCAAGAAACAGATCTACCTTTTCTTAGAAGAACTTGAGTTCCGTAAATAAAAGCTTTCATTTACTATTTGCCATAATGCTACACTGTCAAATTGCATGTTCCCTCTCACGTTTGAGTGCATTTTGATTAAGGAGTCAATATAAATATTTTAGGATTGAAAGATATAAAGGTAGTGGTGTGTGAAACATTTTGAATCCAAAACATCCCATTTTGAGCTTGAAATTATTTTACTTTCAAAGTGAAGTTTGTAACATTTTGGAAGTGTTTTGAGATGGAGTGCTGTTTGATCAGCTTTGCTTTAATGTGCTCTGGACATTACATCATGTTTCCAGTGATTGCTGATTGGTGCCAGAGGGAAGCTCATCTGGAAACAGATTTTCCCCCCTAAGAGAATAAATCTAGGATTGAGTTATAATAGTATTAATGAAAGTAATTGTGAAACAGTAGAGTAAGTAAGCTTCCTAACAATATTACACTGAACTTTAAGAATAAACTCTGAGCACTTAATGTATTTATTACAAAGCTATTTATTGTGGATGACAGTTGATTGGTACACTTTCACTAGTGCAGAATCTTAATATTTCTGCTGCTTTTACTGCTGTGTTATCTAAAGCATAAAGCAAGTTTTGAAAGAATTCCATTAGTTATTATGGAATTCTATTCCATATGTTTTCTAAGGACATGTCTTGCCCTTTCACCAGCTGTGAGCGTGATGTTTGTACGCTATGGATAGCTATCCGTTGATGTTTTGTTCTTTTTAGCTGACATACACATTTTTGCATGGAATGTGAATCCCTCATTAAAAGATACTTACCTTTACATAATGAGGGGCATGCATTTCAGATTGTCCCTTTTCCTGGCCCTCTTTCCATCTAGTGATCTTCCGTTTTAAGAGTTTTTCTACCCCCCTCACCTTTTGGCCTCCACGTTCATTCATGCACCAGACCTAATTTCATCAATTCATCATTTTTGTGCTGTGCAGCAAATGACCCTGACTTTCCTTTTCATGATTTTTAGCTTATTTACTAAAAGTGTGTAATGAAATCTGTGATGAGTGGTTGCATTAGACTGTCAGTCCAAGGTGGGATGGTGTATATACATTGTATGATTTCTTGCTTTTTTCTACAATAACCAGAAGCAAAACAATGTATATTTAGCAATTTGTTGAAATATTTAGGATTATGTTTTCCTACATATTACTTAGGAATATGTTAGCTTGAAGAAATACGCAAAATCACAGGATACACGTGAGTGGAAAACATGAAAAACTATTCTAGAAAACAAAAGGATAAAGATTGCAGCTGGGCAACAAGACAACCATATCCCTGAAAGAAAGGAAACTAAGGGTCATTCAAATTTACCATTTTCTTTCTGTTTTTCTAGATTCATTAGCGAGGCATTTTGAACTCAGGAGTTTAATAAAAGTCCTGCTTTCCTAATCTCTACTGTCCTACTCATGGCCAAGCATAAGATCCCCACCCTCCTTTGAGTATGCCTGGAGACAAAAGCCTTATAGAGCAAGAGAAACTTCACATTTTTGCAGATCAAGTTGATTTGCATGATATATGTAAATTATGCTTTTTTCATGTTACATTATTCTGCTTCTGCATATTGTAAGGAAACATAAAAAGCTTCACAATAGGCATGTATACATACCTTCCTCTGACTGGCAGTCTAATTCTGCCACTCCTGCCAGCTTTTATTACCTATTGTCCATAAACTATAGAACTAAACTTCACTGCAGTAAAGGCTGAAAGTGTTTAAGCATCCTCTTAAACTTCCTAGGAATGTGAATTCTGGGGCTGCTGCCACATAGCGATGGTTTTCTTCTGTGAGATTCCTTTGTGCGTACAGCTTGAATCTGCTTTCCTCGCTGCAAGGGGGACTTCTGCTTATCGTCTGAGCTTATAAATTGTCACTCCTCCCGGCAGTCTTTGTAACTGGACAAGAGTTGTTGGTTTGTCTCCTCCTGGCTGCAGTTACATCCCACAAGTGAGCAATACTTTATTTTGCAAAGCCATGCATGCTGGAGAAATAAAAAAGGAGCTAGTAAATCCTTTCGAGATGTATTTGCCAAGCTGATTTAACTTTCCATAGCAGGCGCAATGAAAACAATTTATTTTTAGGGAACCAGAAGTGTGTCCTGAACCGTCTGCCATTGACAGTAGGGATTTTCATGTTTTGAGAAGGAAGAGCATGAATAGGCTGCTTGTACTCATAATCTCAGAGCTGCCACCGTCACCTTACCAAGCCACAGAATAAACCTGGCTTCTAGCATTCTCATTTTCTGGGGACCAGCACTGCCATTACTGGAGCAGTAAATAAAATACAGTCTACTTATTTATAATGACGACATGACTCTGCTCCCAGTTATTTCCTTCCCCATTTATGAGATGACCTAGAAACTATCTTAACCGTATAGTAAATGGAAGCTATTTATCTATGAATGTGTGTACAGAAGGAAGAGCAGCAATATCCAAATTGGTCAGATCAGAAGGAAACACAATAGATTTTCACTTGCCAACAATTAAAGTACAAATTAATTTTGGGGATTCAAGAGGGTGGTGAGAGTTCATAAACTGTGATTTTTCCATTTTCATATAAGGGGCAGTTTTTAAAAAAAATGTATTCTAATTAGAGGGGGTGGTTCTCTTTTTTACACATTAAATCACACTGTTTCACTGCCGATATGAAGGAGCTTTGTAAATTTTTTTAAGACAATTGTATAGAATAGTTCGTTCTTTTTAAAAATAGGAACGGAATAAACAATTAGCAAAACTTTATAGTTTATGTAGCTGTTATTTTGGACTTTTGTAGTTGAAGAAAATTAGATGTAGCATTTAGATATGTGTTCAATCTTGTATTGCATTTTTCAATAAATTTTCAGGTAAAAATTGGCACTTGTGTCATTCATCAAAACTCTGCTTTGCCCAGATTATCTGGACTGTGGCTTCTGAAATACATTGGCTGAAACTTGGATTCTTCCAGCTGTTTGGTTCATATGGCAGACCCAAATGCCTAGTTTAACTCCCTGTTAAATCATGACCTTAGTGTAACTTTAAGACTAGTTGCTGTTACTTTTGCACAACTTTGGTTGGGTTCACACATTGTGGTAAGCCAAAAGGTTAGTTCATGTTGTATGAACCCAGCTGGTGTAATTTGTAAGTCACGTTTTATCCTGTTGAGAATACAACCTTTGGGTAGCAATCGGTAAAAGCAGTAATGAGCATTGAAACCTCAAACCAATATATCTTGCAACCATGGGAGTCTTGTCACCCTGCTTCCACCGCCCTCCTCCAGACAAACTTTACTGTCCTTAATGCACAGGCAATTCCAGAGTCGCAGGGAAAGTTCTGGACTTCCAGGATAATTTCTCCATTTTTGGTACTATCAAGTGATGCACAGTTGGGTGAAACTGAAGCACTAATTACTTCCACTTCTCTAGCTGCAGTAGAGAAAAGTAATGTTTGCTCTCCCATTCCTCTGTATGGAAAGCTGCTTTTGGTATACAAGTTTTTCCATAGCGGGATGTGGAGCCAGTGTACAGTCCAAAACTCCTAATGTCTGCTGTTTTGAGCAGCGAGTAAGTGAGTGGCCCATTCATAGAACATGCTGTATAAGCCTCTTTGATGTGTGAGTCTTGTGTCAGGTCCAAAATAGGCAAATGTAATCAATGCTTTATGCTGCAGCATCAGCAGAGGGAGCCTGTTCCAAACGTAACCATTTGTCTCCCCAAACCTGGTGCCTCCCAGATACATCTGAACAACAGCTCCTAGAATTCTCATCTGTATTTTTTACCCCTAAAAAAGAGTCAGGCATTTACAAACCTCTGTCTTAAAAAGAGGAATATTCACTTGTGTTCAAAGTAATGAACAGTGTGCACTATGAGGAAGTGCAAATAGTTATGCTAAAATGCACTGTATTGTACCAGAATGATTCAAAACTGCTGCACTATAAGATCTAACAAGTTACAATTTAAGAGCCCAAAGGTCTTAACATTGGTTCTAATAAACTTCTATGTTAGGAAATTGTTTTCTAGATCAAAATGAAATTTCAAAGTAAATTTGCTATGGAGAATTTTCACACACACAAGAAAAGGAAGTTTCAGGTACTTGACTGAATAGATTCTATTCAGTGTCCTGATTCTATGCAATTTCTGGTATTTGGTCCACATCACTAGCTTTGTTGTATTATAATTAATAAGCAAATGTCTTGCTTGCAGTAAATTTTTAGTCTGGATTGTAATCTCATATCTAGTTGCATGAAATAAGACCCATTATCTGTGTCAAGCAGTGCTAGATCTTTTTTAAAAAATTACTACCAATTGAGGGAGGAAAGGAAAGATTAATTCATTTACTCAAAGGTTAAATAATAGTGGGCCATAAATATAATCTATCTGATGTGTTGAGCCTAAACTTTTTAAAATTGTACCATCAGTACTGTCATGTAAGTAAAATAAGAAATACTGCTGAAAGGAAAAGAGGCTGCTGGTCTTGATGGTTAATCAAAAGTAAAATTAATAAATGTAATATGAGCAGCTTCTTTCAACAGAACATGAGCATACATCTGAAGTTTTGAAAATGGCTACAATTATCAGCTCTTCCCTAAAGGAAGGTCATGTAACTGCTACCCACATGCTACTCAGAGGGATTAATAACTTCTCCACCAGGCCAGTGGGAACCCTCCTGTCTCTACACACGCACACTCAACCTCCTCAGGAGCCGCAATGAATCCAAAGCAGCAGGTCAAGCAATGGCTGAGCTGCCTCCCTACAACCTGGGCTAATGGAGTCTAATTTGAAGCCGATCTGATTGTTTTGTGGAGATACAAGTCCACAAAATCAGGTGCTGATTGCTCACACTGAGCCACCAACTGCTCCAGCTCTTACCTCCCAACATTTTGATGAAGGTGTCATAAAGTATGGAAAAAATGGAGAGCATCTGCTAGCCTGAGATCCTGACAAATGCCCATTTTCGCCATTATGTGGTGCTACCTATGTCAGTACGCCTCTAGGGGATCTTACCATACCTTTTAAAATTGTGAGACCCATTTTTTACTCATATTTCTGCAGTAATTCCAGTCCAACTCAATGTTCAAAATGCAGTCACAGGGTTGTGTTGAAAGGACCTAAGTTATCAAAGGTCTCTTCATGTGTTCAGCCAAAGGAAGAATGAAAGAGAGAGACTCACATTGTGACTTCTGATTCTTCAAGCCCAGGTTGTTACTCTCTACTTGATTCTTTCCCATCAGCAGCACAGGATGGAAAGAGAGGGTGGAACACAATACGATAGAATTCCTACATGTCATTAAGCTATGGTTTGCTTAATGGCTGTTGAATGCCTATAATTGGCTTGGATTCACATACACTACTAAGCCATAGATCATAGTTTACACAATACATTGAGTGGGTTCACACAATATAGCATCAAGCCAATCTCATTAATGCATGGTACAATGGGAGAAGCCAGCTATTACGTCAATATTCTAGTATATTTTGGACTTCAGTTTAGGACTAGATTTGGATAGTTAAATGGTGGTGAGATCTAGAAAGCAATCCGGGTCCCCTTAAGCTGGATGAGAGAGGGAAAACCCTTCTCTTCAAGCTGTTTTGCCCACCATGCTGATGTAAACATGGTTTTGGCAAGTGGCAGCATCATCTGACTTTGGGCTTGGAAAGTAAGTAGGGTTGGGTACTTGGATGGGAGACCACCAGAGAATCTATGGCTGTAGGCTGAACTAGGACATTGGGGAAAACATTCTAGAAGGTTGCCATAGAATGGCATTTCTGTGCTGTTGACATGGCCATCTTCGTGAAGCCGCTAGGAACTTGACTCAAAGACTTCCTTTGATAGTATCTCTGGGATAAGCACCTTCCATTTATCACATAATAGATTGCATTACATTTCATAAAACAATCAAAGCAACTCACTTTCCCCCCGTTTTTGTAGTCTGGAAATACCCTCATAGAACCAGCAGTTCCCTTTGATAAAATGGGAATGGTAGCCTGTGGATGACGGTGGAGATGAACCCTTTTATCTGCCTCTCAGTAATCCAGCAGAGCACCCATTTTTACAGCCAGTGGCCTTAAGCTGCTATCCAGACAGCAATAGAATTCATTTTCTGGAATGAATTTTCATGATGGCTACCACGCTAAATCAATTCATACATTTAATTTATTTGAAATGCTGTTAATCAATGGAAAAGGTCTCCTTGATGACCGCTTTTTTTAAATAAAGAAACCTTTTTATACCATCGCTTTAAAAAGTTGCAATTTTCTGTGGCCCCGTAAAAAGAAGTATTCCCTTTTGCTTCCTGTAGTAGGTAAATAAATAACTTTATTGCGGTCATTAACCAGCACAAGGAAGTTGGTATTCAAATATCCAAGATATCCAAAACTAAATTGACAATATCAGGATAATTAGGAAAAGGACATAATTTTGGCTAAAAGACAATATTAAATCAAAATATGCTAAGGGTAGTGTGGGAAGGAATACCTCTTCCCAAGAAAATACCTGCTATTTAAAAAGTATCTGCTACACATTCAGCAAGTTTGCGTCTTGCTTCAGGAGGACTATTTTGCCCACCTGTAAATGTTTAAACATTTATTTAATAATTTCAGTGGCTAATTCACCTGGTTAACAGATTCAGACGATCTAAACTGGATTGCAGTGATATGCACCAGTAATAAAAGTGCCCCGTTGATTTTTTTAAACCAGTTTTTTAAACTATTGCCATTTACCATTGCTATTTTACCATTGCTTAAAGGCACAGAAGCCAACTGCGTTATATTCTAGAGCAGGGATAGAAAAGTTGTAGCTTTCCAAATGTTGCCCCTATGACTTCCATCATTCCTAACCCACCAGCTTTGCTAGTTCAGCCAATATTTTGTAAATCAGAGAAAATATTGGACAAGTGCAAACCTATAAATCTATTGCCTTTTTTTCCTTCTCCTTCCAGCATGTTGTCATCTCCTTTGCAGATCTCCCTAGCAATGTCAACTGCTGGGTTTCTGCCCACTGCTTTGCTTGCAGTTTGCAAGTCCATGCATAACCGGGCCATTGCAGCTGACTGTTTACAGCAAGGTTTCTCCACCAGGGTTCTGTGGCTCCCTAGGGTTCCACGAGAGGTCACTAGGACCTCTCCTGGGAGATCAAGATATATTTCAAAATTATTTCAAATTCAGGCAACTTCACAAGAAAGGTCAGTTTCATTCTTGATTTTCAGTTTAAGAACACTGTTAGTGCATATATACAGGCCTACCCATGAAATGAAAATAATAATTTGGTAACTTCTGGCCTCTATTTGAGCCTGAATGTGCAGGGGTTCCCCGAGGCCTGAAAAACATTTCAAGGGTTCCTCCAGGGTCAAAAGGTTGAGAAAGGCTGGTTTACAGTCTAGTGTAGACCCAGAGCCAGGTCTGTTGATGAAGCTGTCTCCATCTAATGAGGTTGTCCGTGATGGCTGGTGCAGGAGTGGGAAAATGGAGGCAATATCTCAGTCTATACTAGTGTTTCTCAACCTTGGCAACTTTAAGAGGTGTGGACTTTAACTCCCAGAATCCCCAGCCAGTTGAAGTCCACACCTCTTAAAGTTGTCAAGTTTGAGAAACACTGGTCTATACAGTGCTAACTAAAGGCATTTTCTGGGTGATGCTGTGAGCTTCAGCAGAGATTCTGGACAACTCCTGGTCTAACCGGAACAGGGACAAACTTCACCCTGAAGCTCTGAGTCAATTGGCAGAAAATGGGAAAGGCAGAAATGGCAAGAATGGTAGAATTCTAGTGGATCTGAAGCAAGGGCCATAATGCTGGGCCAAAATTTGCCTCTTAATTTCTCAGAAATTTCCTCCCTTTGGAAGAGGCTTCTGTTTTTCTACCTTAATGCCAGCATGCTTGAGAACTTCTTTTGAGTATCTCTTGGTGGTAAAGCTGACTTTGTTATTGGAAGTGATGAAGGGTGCTGCTCCTGCTGTGGTCGTGTATTACACATCTTTCAATCATTCTGAAAACTCTGTGGTCGCCCCCATTTCCAATTTGAAAAAGCCTTGTGGGAAGAGTTCCTCCCTGCTGTATTCCTTTGGAATTCAGTGGAATCCCACTGGAAGATTGCTGACTGCTAGGACATGATTGAATGACAAAAGGCAGAACATTGACAGGCTTCCATTGGCAGCCTCATTGCTTAAAAAATGCAAGAACACCACATCCCACCCATAAGGATATCAACAAATTTATTTTTTTCTTTGAAAAAGAAAATTGAAAGTAATTTGGAGTGGGACTGGTAGTAAACTGATGCAGGCAATCTTTACTGGAAAGAATTATAAGCCCACATTTCATTTGGCAGCTTTTTTCCACAATGGAAGCTGGTTTCAATTCCTGCGTCAGACGATCAAGCTATCTTTCCTAGTTCCTTGTTTTGACTCTTCCCCATAATTTGCAAACTAAAAAGAAGCTCCTCTTTTCAAAGCCAGGAATGTTAATCAGCTTCAGAAACAGAGAAAGTGTTTTCTTGAGAAAGAAAGAAGTAGCCTGAAATCAAAAAAATTAAGATTCCAAACCAAATAGTTGAGTTCATCTTCCCGCTATGTAGTGAAAGGATAGGACTTTTTAAAATGATGTTCCAAGCTTATTCAACCAGGCTAATGTCAAAAGGTGATTGCCAGCCTTTTGGGAATTTGGGGAATAAATAATGTACAAACAGAAGTCAACGGTAGCTGTTTCTCAGAAACCGCTCTTTTGGACTGGAGTATTACTATTTTTAACACAACACTGAACTAAGGAACCTTGGAAGTTGCAATGATGTATTTAAAGATTGGATTCAGGCAGATCCGCAACTAGGATCTGTGTCACCCTGGGCAAACACGGATTCCATGCCCATTTTGGCACACACACCCCCAGCGCTCATTTTGGTGCCCTCCCAGCGCGGCGCCTGGGGCACATGCCCCACTTGTCCCCACCCCCACCCCCAGTTACAGCCCTGGATTCAGGGAGCAGTTTTTGCAACAGATAGGGTGCGTGACTTTGGAGACCATAGGCCAGTGCTTCTTAAACTGTTTGACCCAGTTACCCCTTTTCCTGGTCTCGAATAATGTTGTTATCCCCACAAAAAACAAAACACTGTCGTTTTACACAAGTGTCTCAGGAGTGGCAGTCCCAGACGTGATCCTCAACTCACAAACAAGCAATTACATATTGCTCCGTTACCCCCAGGATATGCCCAAATTACCTCTTTGGGGGTAATTATCCCCACTGCTATAGATACCACTGCTATTGATAATGCTGCTCCAAGCAATAATAGAAGCAATGTTAAAAAGGTCTTGCTTACTTTAATTTAATTTATTCAATTTAGGCAGTGCTGACTCCAAACAGACTCTGGGCAGTGTACAATAAAATCAAACAGAATAGAAAATATAATAATTATGAAAAAAGGAATAAAAGAACAAGAACCAATGGCTAGCCCAGTTAACAACACCCATACCCTCAAACAAATCCAGCAGGGGCCCCAGCCACTAAACCCTAAACCAAGCTCTGGGAGAACAGCAAGTCTTTAGGACTTTCTGGAATGCCATCAGGATCTGGGGAAACCTCATTCCAGAGGGCAGGCAACTGTGACAGAGAAGGTGCATGTCCTGGGTCCCGACAGATGATACCATTTAATTGAAGGAACCTGGAGTGTGCTAAACCTGTCAGCTTATACCAGCCAGGCAGACACTACAAGAGATAACACCTGGAAGCAAACTGGCAACCAGTGCAGCTCATGAAGCAGGGATGTCAAATGGGCATATCAAGACATGCCTGTCGCTGCCCATGCCACTGCATTCTGGACCAGCTTCTGGGTGGTCTTCAAGGGCAGCCCCATGAAGAGCACATTGCAATAGTTGAGCCATGAGGGCCTCCTGATCTAGGAGAGGGGGCAACTGGCACACCAGATGAAGCTGTACAAATGCCTTCCTGGCCACAGTTGCCACCTGCTCATTGAGCAGGAGCTATGAGTCCAGGAAGACCCCTGGGTTGTGCACTACTCTTGAATGGGGAAGTGCAACCCCATCCAAAGTTGAAAAAGGAACTATCCCCAGATCTAGGGGGCCCTACCAACCACAGCCACTCAGTCTTGGTAGGATTGAGTTGGACACGGTACTTCCCCATTCACACCCACATAATTTCCACTTGTTTTTTCATCTCTATATTCTTACTTGTTGCGGAGCCAACATGGTGTTGGAGTTAAGGAGAGTGATGGATTGGCACCAGAGAGATCTAATGTCAAATCCTCATTGACCTTGACGCTCCCTTGGTGAGCCTGAAGCCAATCAGTCAACCTGTGTCACAGCGTTGTTGTTATGGGGACTAAATTGGAGAAAGGACACTATGTATGCCCCTTGAAGACCTAAAGAAAAATCAGGATATAATTCTAGCAAATAAAGAAAATCTATTTCGAAATTAACAGTAATAAAATAGACAAGCCGCCAGACACAGAAAGGCACAAATGGAAAGAACGGTATGATGAGTGGCAGTGCCAAAACAATGAATCATCTCCCAATTCTGATTTGCTTCTTCTGATCAGCCGCTCAACTAGATTGATCATTTGGGCTGATTAAACCACTGAATACATATCTCCAAGAAACTGAACTATTCTGAAACAAAACAAAAAACCTTTTAATGCAATACAGAGAAACCCAAAGGCCCAGGGCATCATCTTGAGCCCAGCTCCCCTTTGAGCACGCTTGCTTGCTTATTAATTTATTTAATAAATTTAGAGGTTGCCTGACTCTTAACAACACTGGGGGCTTACAATTAAAAAGTAACAACAAAGCAATAGAAGAAAAAGAATGCAAAGGCCCCAGGACAGACATATAACAACAACAACAACAAACAACAACAAAACCATCCAACGGGCTCAACCATCAACCTACATGGGAGAATAGCCAGGTCTTCAATGGCTTCTGAATGTCATCAGGGTGGAAGCCTCCCAACCTCAAGAGGTAGATCATGCCAGAGGGCAGGGGCCATGACAGAGAAGGCACACTCTTGAGATAGCAAAGCCACAGACAAAAATAGCTGGAAAGGGCACACACTGACTCCAAAAGAAGAGTTATTTCATTATTTGCAAAAGTTGAAACAAGAGGTAATTTATCTACAGGAAACCCATATAAGAAAGAAGGACCAAAAAAATTGATTTATAAAAATTTCGGTCAAAAATTTGACCCAAGCCAGACAGACAGACAGACAGACAGACACAGACAGACAAATGGATGGACAGACAGATGCACAGATGGACAGATGGGTGGACAGACAGACATACAGGCATAAGGATGAACGGATGGACAGGTGGACGGATGGATAGATGGACAGATGAACAGGGAAAGGACAGATGGACGGACAGACAAGCTGATGGACCGATGGACAGGAGGACAGATGGACAGACAAAATAATAGAGGAAGGACAGATGGACCAACGGATGGATGGGTGGACACACAGACGGACACACAGACAGGCCGACGGATAGATGAATGAAGGAAGGACAGATGGATAGAAGGATGGATGGACAGGCAGATGCACAGACAGAGAGATACACCAATGGACAGATGGACATAGCGCAATGCAATCACATAGTCAATGCAATGCAACACAGGCTACACTCTGTGCTTGTTGGCAGTTCTCAACCCAGGAGTGTAACTTCCATGATCTCGGAGTGCTTTCTGCTTGTATGTGTTCAAAACATCCAGGGACTTCCAGAAGTTTGCTGTTGCAGGAGCCATGCCTAGCAGGATCATGTGCCTCATGTGACAAAGCAGGTATATCCTTAGAGTATGGCAAAAAAATCCAAGATAGTATGATTGAAACTCAGCTTGCCTTTTATGTGTATCATACATTTTAAAAAGGCAGAGCTCCAATCACACTGTTGGAGAGGTCATCTCAGTATTTTGTTTGCATCTTGTAGACATCACCTGTGACAAAGAGACTGGGTGTTGCACAACATACTGCACTGCAAATGGACCAGTTAGATTTTAGCCAGTCATTTTGCAGGAACCCAGGCCAGGTGGGTAATTTACTTTCTAGCACCTTATGCAAACCCACCATATTCGACTAACTGGGTAGCCCATGGTTCATTTAACCAATGCTTAGCACATGGCAACAACCCAGCTGTAGATGAGCAAGAATAATTTGGAGCATTTTGCCACTCAGAAACAATGACACAAACGAAAGATCATTTGAATGCTCTTCTCCAAAACACAGACTGTGGAGCAACTTAAATACCTGACACACAAACACACACCCAACCTCAGGATATGTAGTTGTCATTGGAGTGAAGTGGGAGGCTTAGCCTGACTGCAACTATTTCATTTCTTGGCTAACATCCAAGCAGATGCCAATGTTTTGATGGCACCATTTTATTTGATTTCATTATTGATTCTGAATGATGTGAAGCCCGGGAGTTCACTGGCAGCCTGTCCAGTCGGTTAAGCCAGCTATCGAGCGTTTAGGGTTTAATCAGCCTTTGATGTGGTATTAAAAATAAAGGCTTTCCTTGTAGCATAGCTCTCATGCTATTCCTGATATCCCAGCCCTATAATATCGATGCAAGAGTAGAAGGAAAAGTTTTGTTGCAAAGAAATCACTTTGGTTTCTGTTTTGGAAGGGAATACTTAGGAAATCATCATGACTTTCCACTCGGTTTTAAATCAGGAGATTTGGGCATTGTGTTGGTGGGGAGTGGAAGGTTAAGAGTTGCTACTCAGGTCTGCAATAGATGTTGTCGTGTGGATTATTTCTGTTCCAGATATCAGCCACCAATTCCATTCCATTCCAATCCATTCCCCTTGGAATTTTCTCATATATATGAAGAAGCATTATGTGGCCCTCAAAGTATTCTTTGTTGAGTGATTGCTCATTCATTTTTTTCTCTATGAAGTTTTTCAAACATTTCTGCAAATATTAGAACTTCCAAGTAACTCTATTTGACCATAGTGTGTTCATGCTTCACCTCCCAAGCTAATTATTAATAGGGAGACTCAATATGGATTCAGAGTTAAATTGTGGGAGAAGAAGAGATGCCCAGGGGGCACACACATTGGCAGGGCTTCCTCCAGAGAAGTGGTACTGATGGTTTGTCATGTTCTGAAACAGAAATGAAAATGGTAAAATCCATGAGCATTTCTCATATGGATGAGAGAGGAAATTCTTTCTCCTGGAGCACAATATTAAGAGTGAGTGAGTTTATTTCTGGCATGATCCTCCTCTCTAGATGGTGGCCCATCTCTCTCCTGGTTTGAATTAAAACCCTCCATGGGACTGCGTTGGGGGGAAATGGTTTGACGGAGACATGTCTCTGAGGCAAGCATCACAAGCCCACTGATGTCAATACATGTTCCATGACTCACCTGTGGCTTTTTCAAATGAGACAAAAGCCAACCCTATCAAGAAATAAGCCAGGATGCAAAAAAAGTCGTGCAAAGCTGGGTCATTTTTACCACTCTTGTTGCTTTCTGACTGCATAATATAGGAAACTGTCTCTTCTGGAGACATGCTGACTCTGCAGATGGTGGTGGTGGGACTGATAATTATAATGCAGGGATAGGCCTATCTTTTTCTGTTAAAAGCCATATTCCAGCAGGACTAACCTGTGCAAAGTGGGTGGGGCCCAACAGAAAAGTCCATGAGCCCAGCCATTCTGTCTGGCCCCTCTTCAATCTCTCTTCCTGACATCTCTCTTTCCCTCTCCAAAGCTTTTTCCTCCCACTGCGTAGGAATAGGCTGCTGGAAAGGTTGGATATTTTTTCCCCCAAAAGTCTGGAATGAACTTTGGCAAAGGATATGGCCTTTGGGCCACAGGATGCTCACCCTTGAATTAAAGGGAAAAAGCGTTGACTCCTTTGCTGAGGAAGGGGGCAACCTATAACTTATTCATGTAATAGGAGGGAATATATTTAGACTTCTGGCATTCAGTGATATCTCTTCCCAGATAATGATGTGGCCAACTTTCAGCCTGCGGTATTTTCCCATGAAGAGCAGTGAATAGGGCAAAGATGGCCAAAAAAAGCATCCCATTCTTTCTTTTGAAATCAAGCTCAAAACAAAATTATTATTTTTTTACACATCCCTGATGGTGGTTAGCTGAGGACATGGCAAAGCATCTGGAAAAATGCAAAAGGAATGTGGTGCGGAGCATTCAGAATTGAATTCAGGAAGAAGGAAAAAGAAGTAAAGTGAAGGAAAAAAATAAGGCATTTTTGTTTATTCATTTGGTCTTAACTTTAGATCTATAAAAACCTGATTCCTTACATGGCTGATGCCATAGAAAGAGCGGCAGCATCTGGAGAAGCTTATAGTCCAAGTAATTTCAATTTTTCCCATCTGGAAATGGCTGTTAGATGAGATTAGTCAGAAGGAACTCTCAAACTTCCTATTTCCATCCTCCTTGAACTTCCTTCCTTCCTTCCTTCCTCCCTCCCTCCCTTCCAATCCCATTTACTGGTGGTGCTAAAGGAAAATATCACAGGCAACAGCTCAACCAAATGGATCACTAATACGATTTAAATCTCCTTCCAAACGTATCAGATTACCTGCCTCTAAGGTCTGGCACTTCTCCCCTGCTCCCCCTTCCTGTTCTTCAGATGAGGCCCCTCAATGCAAAACAGCTGGCCTCCTTCCCAGTGCAGGAGATCATCTGCATCGAGCAGTTACAGGCAGTTCTGAGAAACTGCTGCAGACCAAGTCCTGTTCTTAGCTGTAAAAGTTTTTATCCCTTCACTCTCTGAAAATAATGTCACCGTGAGGTTTTTCTTTCAAAAATGCAAGTCTTGCTTTAATATTTATTTACAGATAGTCTTCGCTTAGCGACTGTTTGCTGTTACGACAGGAATGAAAAAGTAACTTTGCGACCAATCCTCGCATTTATGACCTTCACAGGTCTGTAAAGCAAAGGAAAGCTGAAGTCAGATCATAAGCACAGTTGCGGTTTCATTTAGTTACTGCTTCGCTTAACAACCAAGTCGCCAGTCCCAATTGTGGTCACTAAACAAGAACTACCTGTATTTGTTAAATTGATATTCTACCTTTCCTCCAAGACGGTGTATGAAGCAGTCCCTCCTTCATTTTTCCTGCACATTAACATTCCTAGGAAGTAAGGTGGGCTGAAAGAGAGCGACTGGCCTAAAATCACAATTGCATTCTCATTGCTGAGTCTCCCTGGTCCTAGTCCAAAGCACTAAACACCACACCCCACTAGCTCTGAATTCTTATGTATATTATCTTCACACTCAATGAAGTTAAACAGGGAAAAATCCCATCCCAAGAAGTTCAGATATGAAAAAGTTAGGGGAAAAACTGATCTGTCAGATCTAACCTCAGTCTAGACCAGTGTTTTTCAACCTTGGCAACTTTAAGATGTGTGGACTTCAACTAGCAGAATTCCCCAGTCAGTTGAAGTCCACACATCTTAAAGTTGCCAAGGTTGAAAAACACTGGTCTAGATAGTAGACAGAGACCATCAGAGACAGGGAAAATAAAGCTCTGTGCAACCAGTGGGAGGTAGGAGTATTAGGCATGTCCACCGCCTTGAGTTACATATAAAAAGGTGGAATAATAATAATAATAATAATAATTTGGAGCAGGAATATATGAGGTTCTTCAGTTCTTCTCATATCTTTGCCCTACTCTTTTCAATCAACAGATGGCTCTCCTTATCTGGGGGTAAACACTGAGTAGCTATCACTGAACTTCCTTTTGAGCTGGCAAAACCTTCTCTGGCCACTTTTTGGGATAAGCTCAAGGATATCTTCACCCTCTCGATTAACAGGTCATGGTCATCCATGCTGTTGGCCTCAGTTTCCAGTTACTGCCATGCTGCTCCACTTAGGTGTGGCCTCGGGCAACCCATGTATCTCTCTTTTGGGAATTTCATATCCCACACCTGTCCATGCAGAAGATGGGATCAGTCAAAAGGTGGGAAGAGAGATCATTATGGCATAACTAACTATTCTATGAGACAAGCTTTAACAACCCTGTTGTAGAGGGCTACAGGAATGGCCTTGAAGAAGATATTCAACAGCTGTTCTGTAAATACCAGCTTAACCCTGAAAGGGAAGAGGGACTGAGGAAGAAACTCAAGGTTATCCCATCTTGATTCTCTTTGTTGTAAGAAGAGGGAGAGAGAATCTCTGTCAGGCTTTCAAGACCCTGTTATACCCTTTATCAATAAAGAAGAGTACCAGTAATCTTGGGGGAGTCTGTTTCCTAACCTGGCCCACTTGGAAGGGTTTTATGTACGCACTGATTCCCTAAAAATGAAGCAAATAAAGAAGAGTCACCAATGAACTTGTAGGATGTTTTTTACTTTAGAAATCACTGGCTTTCTCAGATTCCAAATTATGGGATCAGCAATACAAGTGTATTTAAACTGTCTTTAAAAGGAAAAAAACCAACTAGCATTCCTACCTGAGCATTAAAAGACTTCAGGCAGGAACTGCAGTTGAGTTCAAAGAATTCAGAAACTTGCATCCATGTATAAAAGTGTAACTTCCTGACTTTTTAAAACCAGGTCTTTAGGATTTTAGGAGGCACCACTTCAGCATTTCTGAAATCAAGCAATTGTCTTACTCTTCCCTGCAGCCCTTACAAATGCATTGTTAGACAACCAGTTGTGTGACATGGAACTTCAGGCCCCCAGACCCACATAGTGTGTGTGTTCCTACACACATGCATATCCAACCTGGAATGTTAAGTCCATTCGAGGCAAAATTTTTCACAGTCAATCAGACTTTTAGTTAAGGCAAGAAACCAAAGGCCCTTGGGAAGAAAGTAATCCGAAGCGTTTCACCAGTGGCAACAGGGTTTGGGCTCAGACATTGGCTGATGAATTAAGCAGCCACCTTTGCGATGGTCATTGTAAATACTTATCAACCTGCCCCCTCCTGGCAATGCCTAACCTGACACAGCAAAATAACACAGTTCCCATTGGGCACCGGATCAGATACCAGGACCTGGTTTCATAGGAATTTCCTGGGATAATGGAATGCTCTCCACCCTGCAAAGCTCTTTTGATGCCTCCAAAAGCCTATCAGAAGATTCTCCTTGGCTTTCCAGTTTTGCATAGTTGAGTAGGCCAATGTGGTCAAGCCTAGGCCAGCTCCTGTGTTTCCTATCTATACTCAGTGCCACCAATGCCGTTCTTGGCTGGCCAAGATCCAAGGATTTAGAGTGACCTGAATTTGGGAACTCTCTCCTTGCACATTCATGATGCGTGAATTTATCCACCAAGGTGGCTGAGTGGGGCTTGCTATCCATATCAATGACTATGTGGCTGCCTTTCTGCATGTCCTTTCTGGGCACAATGTGGTTGCATCCGGGCAGAAGAGCCTGGAAGGTTGCATCCTTCTCCTCTGGCAACCTACAATTGCCATCCAGGTCCCGGACCTGGACACTCTGCTTTTCGAGAAGACAGTTGTTAAGTTTAATGAGAGGCAAAGGCAGGGCACTGACAGCTTTAGAGAGGACTGACTCTCCTGCACGAGCAAAGGAGAAGGCTCCATTCTCTGGCATGGTATTGCTGGAGTCAGTGTGGATACTCAACAGGGAAAGCGAAGGTGAGATGCTCTTGTGATGAAAGAACTGGGTAGTGGTCTGGAGCCTGCTGGAACTGCAGCTATTGACCCATTTCTTCACAGGGCTGGAGCAAGACTGGAAGCCACTGGAAGAAAGGTCCACCTCATAGTAGCCTTCTACACATTCAGCATTGGCCCTGAGAGTGGATGAAGTGGTCCTTCTCCTCTGAAAGTAATCACTTACTGGTCCCATGTCCTGTGGGAGTCCCAGGCCCATAGAATAGAGTTCCTGCTGCATCAACAAGCGAGTTTCCATATCTCTGTTTTCATACAGCATAGTATTAGCGCAGATGAAGATGAAAAGTCCCACACCCATGACAACGGGTCCAATGAGCTTCAGTTTCTCACTGTGAAGGAAGGGGTGAGCTTGGGGAGAAACCCTGATCTCCTTCCTTATGTCTCCTGTGTCACTGGAGTTCCCTGGCCTACCATTTCCAGACTTTGTACGGTGAGGCCAATATCCAATCACAGCAATGGTCATCCCCACGAGGACCACCGAGATCCCCACCATTACAAAGACTCCTGAGGGGGAGCGCATCCGAAGCTGTCCCTTCACCATCACCTGTGAAGAGGGCTTGCGCCGAAACCTGCCCCTGTGCCATCGGGAAGGAGCAGAGGATCCTGTTGTCTTCTTCTCTGGAGAGTCGTGGGTCTTCATGGCTTTAGCTTTCGCAACTTCAGTTACACTTCCTGTTGGGTTGCCTACAGGTTATCTTAATAATAGTAAGAGAGAGAAGGGAAAAGGTTAACTAGGAGACAGCATGAGTGTAGGTGGAAGGCTGTGATTCATCAAGAAGGGCTTATAAAGACCTCCTAAGCTTTACTTACCAACAGGCAGCACCACCTCTAAACCTTAAGCTCCGCTTCTGAGTTAGATAGGTTCATACATGAAGAGTTGCTTATCTTCTACAATTCCAGTTAATGTTGGTAACATACCAGAGGCATGTGTTGTTTGCATAACACAACAAACTAGTCTAAAATGGGAGTGAGCTGCTTATAGTTCAGAATGTTTGGGACATTGTCTCCACTGTCTTAGCATAGCGGGTGTACCAGGCCATCGCATTAAAGCATAATATGGCTTATTTATTTGGCGATCACATTTTCTATGAACCCAAAAGTGTCCTTCATTAACCCAAACTTAGGCTTTGGTGGGCTGAGTGAAACCAACCCTGGAATCAGAGAAAAGGGATAGCTCTAATCAACAACCCCAACTTGTGGTGAATTAAAGGCTAGATTGAGACCTGAGAACCCCAATTTCAAATCCTGATCTAAAGACAACATTTCTTGGCCGGCTTAGCTAGCCTAGGGGGAAATTCTTTTCTAAATTTAGTAATAAATCAGTTCTAGTAGTGTGTAAGACCCATCCATACTTTATTGGGGTGTGAAAACATGTCACCCAAAGCCCATTTTCTATTGTGGTTGTCCCATAAATCCTCTCTGTCTGTGGACAGCTCCTCCAGATCACCTTGCAGGCTTTGGAGGCCAAAACAATGTGCCAGTCTCTTTGTTTTGCATTATCTCTAAACCGGCCCATACTATTTATCCTAAATTTTAAAAAGTTGGTCTGGTGGTACAACGCAGGAGCTCAAGGTGAGTTCCAGTCTGCAATGTTACTAGAAATATGATTTAAAGCTAATCAACAATGCATTGAGTGCACAAGCAAATCCAACATAAATTCTTTGTTTTCATTTTAATCATTTTAAGGCGTTATTAGTCTCTGGGGAAAGACATTAAGTGAACAAACTTTATAATGAGAAATGTGTTCCTGTCCCAAACTGTCAAGCTCTGACAAGTTCTACATCAGGAGAAATTATAGAAAGAAAGAGAAAGAGAGGGATTTTAAAAAGATCTTAGGGGGAAAAAGTGCTCATCCACCAGCACTATGTAACTCCTAAAGGTATAAAGATATACAGATACAGCTATAGATCTATTATCACACATATACCAGCTATTTAACACACAGACACACTTTGGTTGCTTCCTAATGCTCTTATTCCCCAACTAGTCTGTCTTGAGAGTAACTAACTTTAATTACCATTTCCAGGCTGACTTATCAAGTTGTAGGATTTTAACTTGCGACTTGTCTTGCTGGCAGATGAAAAAATTTACCATGTCTGCAAAATGTTTTGATGGCATTGCAAACTTAGGCGTTGCTGCCCCTCTTTGGATGAGATTCATGCAAATTCCCTACACATTCTTAGCAATTATGGCAATAAAATGATGTGGCTCTTATTTTGGCTTATCCGCCTTGGTCCAATCTCTTTACTGCTCCTCTTGCCGATTTCGATGTCCCTGGATCTCTTAAATAGGCGTCAATGTCAATCAGATGAATTTCTGGAAAGAGCTGTCTTTCTTGAACTTTCCAAGAACCCAATCTCTCAGCTAAAAATATCTCATATTCAAAGTTCTGAGATACCAATTTAAGTGTTTAATACAATGAAAATGATCTAGTCAGCCACAGTTCCTAGATAATCACTTGATAAGCTTTATAGGTAGTCCTTGCTTAATAACCATTTGTTTAGTGATGGTTTGGACTTACGACAGTGCTGGAAAAACTGGCTTGCGAGGGGTCCTCGCACTTACGACCATCAGAGTGTCCCCGCAGTCCTGTGATCGCCATTTGGGTGCTTGGCAACCAGTTCACATTTATGAGCATCACAGTGTCCCATGGCCACGTGATCGCCAGTTTTGACCTTCCCAGCCGGCTTCTGGCAAGCAAAATCAATGGGGAACTGCATGATTTACTTAATGACCACATGGTTTGCTTAATGACCATGGTGACTCACTTAACAACTGTGGCAAAAATGTCATAAAATTGGATCTGATTCACTTAATGACCGCTTCGCTTAGTAAACTGAAATTCCAGTCCCAGTTGTGGTCATTAAGCAAGGACTACCTGTAGTTGTTCAGCTCATGAAAGGGAACATAGAATCATCCCAAGTTGCCTTACCCAGGTTACATACCAAACGTAACTCATTTGACACAAGTCCCTTGGAAGAAGCAAGAAGGCCAATGCTAGGCAAGTGCTTGGAGCTGGTGGATGCGCCTGGCATCTGAAGGATGTCTTGTGATTGCATTCACAAAATGGTTGCAAGGAAGAATGCCCTCTAGCACCCCACTTGGCCACCCTTGCAAATGGAACAGTGGGCTGCAGGTGTCACCACTTTTAAGAAATCCTGCAGCCCAGCGTTCACGTTGCCTTCCCTTAGCCTAGCCAGCTCAACACTGTTTCCAATCAGATCCCTCTGGGAAGTAGGACATGCATTCAACTGCAGCCTCCCACTGATGTTCTTTAGCAACTGGAGGTGATATCATAAGGTGTATAGTACACTGAGGGGTAGAATGTAATTTGGAACATGCAAAGCCACACACATAGCACCTCCTGGGAACACCTTAAACCAAGCACATCTTTTCCTGGGATCATGCGTTGCAGAGGAGCCACATAAACCTAGAAAAAGATGCAGGTGCTTTTCCGACAGATGCTAAGTATGCACCTATCAACACTCCAAGTCACCTGTCACCTTCAGATCAGGAGCTCTACAGAGCCCCAATAAACAGTCATAATGAATAGTAACTATCAGCAGTCTTATTCCCCAGCAACGTGATCCATGGGCACTACTAAAGTGAGAGTGCCCTTGCAAGAGGTCCCATGCATTTCAATGGTGCTTACAGAGGAGAATTTGCCATAGGATGTCATCCAGGAGGACATTCTACTTTCACTCTTGGGATTGGTGCAAGAATACCGTTTTACACTTCCTGTTCGTTTCAGTGGGGATTTGTACAGTGATTTGCTGCGTTGTGATTTGGGGCCATGAAAAGTGGTAAAGCTGCTTATTCTTGGACTCCAACTGTCCCTGGATTGCCAGGAATGTTCGACTTAAATTTATCTCAGTTATTATTTTGAGCCACTGAGAGGCTGTTTAGGATTGTAGTGGGATATAAATTGGATTGATAAATAAAGTCTTATGCAGAGACTCACTTAGATCTCCTTCTCTCCCATCTCCCTTGTTTCTCCATGATCTAAACTTAATTCCATTTTCACTGGGCTACATGCAACCTCCAGGATCCAAGATTGTGTTACCAGACTCGGGTGGCAAAGTGGCTGAATTCTGGCAATAAATTTTTCCGGTCCTCTCCTGCCCATCAACATGAGTTAGAATGAAAGAGAAAGACATATGGGTGTCCAATCATTCCAATCCCCACTCTTAATCCTCTCAAACATCCCCAAATTTGTCCCCATATGGATAGTTTGGGCTCCACCCTTCTAGTGATGTCAGCATACCACTGGATGGCTTCCTGTGGTCCTTTAGACATTGGGAAGTTATGTCCTTCAACTCTTCTATCATTGCTCACACCTGATTGACACAACGGGCTAGAATGATCACCCAGACCAGTGTTTCTCAACCTTGGCAACTTGAAGATGTGTGGACATAGCTGGCTGGGGAATTCTGGGAGTTGAAGTCCACAACCTTGGCAACTTGAAGATGTGTGGACATAGCTGGCTGGGGAATTCTGGGAGTTGAAGTCCACACATCTTCAAGCTGCCAAGGTTGAGAAACACCGATCTAGACTCTGAATCCCCGTAGTTGTACATAATAACATTACTGTAATTTTAGACCATCTAAACAACAGAAAAGAGAAGAGCTCACTCAGAAATCCAATGAACTTCCTTCAAAGGAGACCTGGGTGACCTACTTGGTCCCTCCTAGTACAGGCACTAACTGGAGCAAGATTGGCAGTAACTTGCTTGGTATGGCTGCCAAGTATGATAATGAAATTATGCAGATCCTAATTTTAAAAGGAAGGCAACAAAGCCATTGGGATATTGTAAAGAATTAATATCTCACCCGATGCCCTTCAGATGCTTTGGGATTGCAATTCCCAGATTGCCTGGGAATTCTGGAAGTTGAATCACATCGGGCTCAGGAGGACACAAGGCTGGGGACACATTTTAATGGAGAATCATTAAGGAATCACGTACACATCTTTTAAGGGGTCCAGACTGGGAGGTAGATTTAAGATGACAACTAATGCCAACATTCATTTATGTGGCATTAAGTACAACTAAAAAAGCAGAACAAGGCAGGACAACTCAGAGCTAGAGAAGAATGCTTTCGATATGGGGTTCAAAATCATCATGTTATTATTAGAATTCCCAAGAAAGGTTACATAAGCCCATATAAGTGTGTGTGTGTGTTTAAAAAAAACCTTCCAGGACTCCGACACTACTACTGAAATAAATTGATTTAAGTCGGTATTTTGGCAGAAGATATTTGACCTTTCTAAATTAAACTGTTAGCAATCGGGCTTGCTTTCAATGCCAGTTTCTGATTTAACTCTGCATTCTGCCCACCCCCATAGACTGTTCTACAGTATGTCGCCCCGCTGCATTTTAATTCACAGAGCAGTGAGACTAAGATGAGTGACAATTCAGAATGACAAATGCTGCAGAAATGGAAACATTAGCAGCATCCCAAAATACACCGAGAACTCCTTGGCTGTGATTTTAAAGTTTAGGATTTCTGAGTTTTTTCGGTATGTGAGAGATACACTTTCAGATCTTGGTTACTAACCAGGTAAGAGAAGTTTCTCTACAGTCTTAGTAATAAAACATTCTGTGTATAAACACATTCTCTCTCTCTCTCTCTACACACACACACACACACACACACACACACACACACACACCTGAAGAGGATGAGTGCACAGCATGAGTGCACAGCACTACTGAGAATGCCACCTGGCCAGGAGATACCACAAATTCATGATTGTTCAGACTGGAGCAGTCCAGAAAGGGGACTCCTCCAGACGTTGCTGAACCAAAATGCCAACACCCTGCTGGCCCTTAGAAAGGATCCTAAGACCTGGCTTTCTTCCTGGACCTTTGGAACCCCAATTGGATGGTGGTGTCATTTCTGTTTGGATCCCCGTTTTCTTACTGTTCCTTCTTTTTCGCAGGTTCTGTTGAATTTTCTGTAAGTTGCCCAGAGTTACATGGGTTCAGACTTCACACCTGGGGGTCCATGTCTACAGCTGACAATATGAAGTGTAAGCAGCCTACCCCAACCTTAGTGCCCTCCAAATGTGTGGACTTTGATGTTCAGAGGTCCACAAACAGGGACAGAGGTGTCTACAAGAACTGGTGCTTTGCTCAAATCATTGCACAAGCTCTGTACATTTTGTATGGGAATGTGAAACGGTGATGCAGTACAAAAAGGGTGGAGCTTGTGGCATGATGCTGCTTTTGTCATTTGCCCTCCCTTGATACCGCCCCTGCTGGCAGATGCTGAGTAGGGACATTTGGAGAACACTCAAGGTGGTAAATCCTGTAGTAATGAGAGCCTTCAAAGGTGGCGGACATCTATACAGTCGGTAAAAACAAGACCTGGAGCTGACTGTAGTTCCGATCACGAACTTCTTGCACAATTTAGGATCAGACTAAAGAGATTAGGGAAGACCCACAAATCAGCTAGATATGAGCTCACTAATATTCCTAAGGAATATGCAGTGGAGGTGAAGAATAGATTTAAGGGACTGGACTTAGTAGATAGGGTCCAGAAGAACTATGGACAGAAGTTCGCAACATTGTCCAGGAGGCGGCAACAAAATACATCCCAAAGAAAGAGAAAACCAAGAAGGCAAAATGGCTGTCTGCTGAGACACTAGAAGTAGCCCAAGAAAGAAGGAAAGCAAAAGGCAACAGTGATAGGGGGAGATATGCCCAATTAAATGCAAAATTCCAGAGGTTAGCCAGAAGAGATCAGGAATTATTTTTAAACAAGCAATGCGTGGAAGTGGAAGAAGACAATAGAATAGGAAGGACAAGAGACCTCTTCCAGAAAATTAGAAACATCAGAGGTAAATTCCAGGCAAAAATGGGTATGATCAAAAACAAAGATGGCAAGGACCTAACAGAAGAAGAAGAGATCAAGAAAAGGTGGCAAGAATATACGGAAGACCTGTATAGGAAGGATAACAATATCGGGGATAGCTTTGACGGTGTGGTCAGGGAGCTAGAGCCAGACATCCTGAAGAGTGAGGTTGAGTGGGCCTTAAGAAGCATTGCTAATAACAAGGCAGCAGGAGACGACGGCATCCCAGCTGAACTGTTCAAAATCTTGCAAGATGATGCTGTCAAGATAATGCATGCTATATGCCAGCAAATTTGGAAAACACAAGAACGGCCATCAGACTGGAAAAAATCAACTTATATCCCCATACCAAAAAAGGGAAACACTAAAGAATGTTCAAACTATCGAACAGTGGCACTCATTTCACATGCCAGTAAGGTAATGCTCAAGATCCTGCAAGGTAGACTCCATGGAGTGAGAATTGCCAGATGTACAAGCTGGGTTTAGAAAAGGCAGAGGAACTAGGGACCAAATTGCCAATATCCGATGGATAATGGAAAAAGCCAGGGAGTTTCAGAAAAACATCTATTTCTGTTTTATTGACTATTCTAAAGCCTTTGACTGTGTGGAATAACAAATTGTGGCAAGTTCTTAGTGGTATGGGGATACCAAGTCATCTTGTCTGCCTCCTGAAGAACCTGTATAACGACCAAGTAGCAACAGTAAGAACAGACCACAGAACAACGGACTGGTTTAAGATTGGGAAAGGAGTACGGCAGGGCTGTATACTCTCACCCTACCTATTCAACTTGTACACAGAACACATCATGCGACATGCTGGGCTTGAGGAATCCAAGGCTGGAGTTAAAATCTCTGGAAGAAACATTAACAATCTCAGATATGCAGATGATACCACTTTGATGGCTGAAAGTGAAGAGGAACTGAGGAGCCTTATGATGACGGTGAAAGAAGAAAGTGCAAAAGCTGGCTTGCAGCTAAACCTCAGAAAAACCAAGATTATGGCAACCAGCTTGATTGATAACTGGCAAATAGAGGGAGAAAATGTAGAAGCAGTGAAAGACTTTGTATTTCTAGGTGCAAAGATTAGTGGAGATGCTGACTGCAGTCAGGAAATCAGAAGACGCTTAATCCTTGGGAGAAGAGCAATGACCAATCTCGATAAAATAGTTAAGAGCAGAGACATCACACTGACAACAAAGGTCCGCATAGTTAAAGCAATGGTGTTCCCCGTAGTAACATATGGCTGCGAGAGCTGGACCATAAGGAAGGCTGAGCAAAGGAAGACTGATGCTTTGGAACTGTGGTGTTGGAGGAAAATTCTGAGTGCATTGGACTGCAAGAAGATCAAACCAGTCCATACTCCAGGAAATAAAGCCAGACTGCTCACTTGAGGGAATGATATTAAAGGCAAAACTGAAATACTTTGGCAGCATAATGAGAAGACAGGACACCCTGGAGAAGATGCTGATGCTAGGGAGAGTGGAAGGCAAAAGGAAGAGGGGCCGACCAAGGGCAAGGTGGATGGAAGATATTCTAGAGTGACAGACTCATCCCTGGGGGAGCTGGGGGTGTGGACAACCGACAGGAAGCTCTGGCGCGGGCTGGTCCATGAAGTCACGAAGAGTCGGAAGCGACTAAACGAATAAACAACAAACTATGAGAGCCTTGGTGCTTCAGACTCAATTTGCATTTACAGGTAGTCCTCAACTTACAACCATAATAGGGACTGGAAAATTCGTTAAGCAGTGTGGTCGTTAAGCAAGGCATCACATGACTGCACCTGATTTCACAACATTTTTGTGGCGGTCATTAAGCAAATCACACTGTTAAGTGAATCACATGGTTCCCCATTGATTTTGCCTGTCAGAAGCTGACTGGGAGGGTTGCAAATGGTGATCACATGATCCCAGGATTCTACAACCATTGCAAATACATGCTGGTTGCTATGTGCTGGTTGCTCTTCCCTGTTCTTTGTAACAGTTTGCTCGACTGAAAACCTGCAAAACTTTTAGGTCATTTTGGTTGCTCCTAAAAAAAAAATAATCTAGCCTCAGGGTCAGGATTTATTTATTTTTATTTTTAATCCCTCAGCCAGCATGGCTGGTGGCTTTTTTATTTATGCAATTTATACTTCCTGGAACACAAATGAGTTTTCAGAAACAGGCATGGAAAACAGACAGAGTTCAGGGTTTTTTTAAAAAAAAAAACACGTGCCAAATGGGACACCATGGATTGATGAACTATGAAAAACTGGCATTGACCAGTAATTGCACCCATCCTTGTACCAGATGGACGAGGCTTAAATTCAGGGCTTGACAATGTCATCTTTCTTTGTTGTTAAGCCCACTTGCTGCAGAAGATGGATAGGTCTTAATAAATTTGCAATAAATTTGCAAATTCCCTGAACTATGTGATCTTATGACTGGTACTAATTAAGGAGGCTATTAATGGGACAAACCCATGTTGTTTGCATGAAATGTTCCAAATCAGGAACTGTATTAACCGGCTTGTAGCAGTCTCTGGAAACAGTTTCCTGACCCTGTCCAATTCTGCCAGTTTTGTGGTATTGTAAGAGTTCAGAGAGGCCTAACTTCTTGTTCAGAGTGACAATCCAGAACTAGCACATCCCCCATTAAGTACTGACCAGCCTCTGCTTGAACGAAAGCCATACAGCCCACTCAAATCACAAAATCAGTCATCTTGGCAAATGCTTTAGGCTGGCAAAATGCTTTTCCAAACATTCAACTCTCTACAAAAGAAGGCCATGTAATCAAGTTTTCTCCTCTGTGCCAGAGGAAAGCTAGCCTTTACTTTCTTCTTCCTTGAAGTATTTGCAGAGACAAACCTGGTTCACACATTGTACCGCATCATGGTTTGTGACTTGCTGAATAAAGCACAACTGGCTGGGATCAGATAATATGCTAGGCCACAAATAGACAGATGCTGCTGTAGCCAAGTACAATGTCTGGGCCTAGCTGGGCTCCAGTTAATTTCAGATTTCCTAGATCAGTGTTTCTCAACCTTGGCCACTTTCAGATGTGCGGACTTCAGCTCCCAGAATTCTGGGAGGCTAGCTGGGGAATTCTGGGAGTTGAAGTCCACACATCTGAAAGTAGCCAAGGTTGAGAAACACTGTCCTAAATATAGCACACTGAAGAAAGACAGGATGCAAGGATGCTTTATTAAGTTAAGATGATTAGAGCAACTCAGAGCATTAGAACTGCTGATTCCTGCTAAGACTCACACCCCACCAAAAGGTCTGCAGCAGCTGTGCACCTGAGTTTAATGTATGTGAGCCAACTTGGTGACCTCTGGGTACAGTATGGAAACCAACTCATAGGAGCCCATAGAGATGACAAGGGACAAAACATGTGTCATGACATCATGATGTGAACTCTACCTTGTATGTACTTGTGTGTAATATCACAATGCAAGTATGGTAGGGTGTATCATGATGTTATGACGTGCAGTTGTGTAGTTAGGAACAAATGCCTATGAATCGACTGTGACATCTTTGTACATCCCAAGCCCTGATGTTCTTTTTCCATCTTTTTTTTTTATCGTATGGCATAGCAGTTTGGTGTTCATGCTGCTTTTTTTCTTGCTGGGAAATCCTTGTGAGGTCCAGCAGCCAGATGTGTAGACTATTTAGCTGTTGACAAGTCACATTGCCCGGGGTGCACCACAAGGAGTCGTCTCCATTGCACCAATTTGGGCTGAGAGGGAGGGACTGGCCCAGGGTCACCCAGCCGGCTTTCATGCCCAAGGGGGACTAGAACTCGCAGACTCCTGGTTTCTAGCCCAGCACCTTAACCACTAGACCAAACTGCTATCTTGATATCACTGAACTTGTGTTCACACAGTACACATAGCCAAGTCAGTAAAAGACCAGCAGCTGCATTTACAAAATATGCCCAGCTTGGCTGATAGTAATATGGGTTATTTTTTATGAGATAACATGCCGTGAATATTCAGCCTATGTGGTCAGGTTATTTTATTTATTTCTCAAATTTGCGCTACCGCCCATCTCCCCCCAAAGAGGGACTCTGAGCAGCTCAATGATTCTGACTCTGAGTTATGGCCCAATGTATTGTGTCAACCCAGAAAACGGGCTAAATCCATATCCAAGTTAAGCATGTCATATGAACACAGCCCAAACATCCACATCTTCCTTGTGTTTTTCTACCTCTTTTCCCATCTTTTTTTTTTAATATACAGAGCTTCAAGACAGATGGACAGCTTCTGGTGTTACTAGTCTAATCACACTCTGAAACTACTTTAGCCTCTATGCCTGGTCTAAGAATGAGGCAACTTGATCACCCAATAACAACCTTGCCTTGAATCACCCTGTCCAAAACACATCCACTGAAGAGAGAAAGACAAATAGCTCCACAGTGTCTTGATTAGTTGGACTGAAGGTTGAGAAAGGTCCCAGAGTGGTCCATCATAACATCCCCCATCAAAAGCCAGGTTCCTTGACAGACTTTGCCCACAAAGAAAAATAATCAAAGAAGTTATGGGAATAGGAAGGGCTGCAAATAAAGAATGGTAGTCCCCTCCCATTTGTACAATAAAACCCTCATCTGGAAACAAGTGTTATTAGGAGAGAAGCAAAGATTAATCTCCTTTGCATTTTCTCTTTGGACAATTGGATTGATCAGGCCCAGAGAAGAAGTCAGAAGAAACAGAAACAACTATGGTAAAACAGGGTTGTTGTTGTTTTTTTCCCAAAACATCCTGCCCACATCTCTCTGTTTCTCTCTCTACAAATGAAACCCCCTCGAGTCGGTCCTGCTGATCTCGATCTGTGTACCAGACCAGAAATTCTTCTGGGAGAACCAGGGAGTCATTCTGCTTCTCATCCAAACATGAAGCTGATGGTTGAATCAATCTGTAAAGACAACCGGTGTGTTGTGTCTGCCACACTCAGCAAGCAGAAAAATGGCAGAGGGACACGCCACCTCTGACATGAGTAGGTAAAGGTAAAGGTTTCCCTTGACGTAAAGTCCAGTCGTGTCCGACTCTAGGGGGCGGTGCTCATCTCCGTTTCAAAGCCTTGGAGCCGGCGTTGTCCATAGGACACTTCCGGGTCATGTGGCCAGCATGACTCACGGAACGCCGTTACCTTCCCGCCGAAGCGGTACCAATTAATCTACTCACATTTGCATGTTTTCGAACTGCTTGGTGTGCAGGAGCTGGGACGAGCAACGGGAGCTCACCCCGCCGCGCGGTTTCGAGCCGCCGACCTTCTGATCGACAGCTCAGCGGTTTAACCCGCAGTGCCACCGCGTCCCTGCCATGAGTAACTGGTAAAAATCACACTAATTTTGGATAGCAGTTTTGCCCATCTCCTCACCCAAAGAACAGCACCAGCTTCCCTCCTGAGGTGCTGGAAAGGTTCTTATGGAAAACCTCTTCATTTTTTTTGGCTAAACCTCTCTCCAGCTGCCATTTTTCTCTTACTGTTGAACCAAGCTGGACAATCTTTCGGTGGCTGCACTTTAATTGTTTTTGGAGAGCTGAGAACTGCAGTGGGCAGCGGCAGTGGTGAAAAGTGGGTAAAGCCATACCAAGCATGTGCACACAGCTGGGATTTTTGCCTTTTTCCCCTGGGTTTGGCAAGGGAATTTGAATTACAAAAAAAGAAAAACACCTCTGTTATTAAGACTATTTTCAGACTGAGCATTACTGGGAAACTACTGGGCTTCTCACTTCAAAATGATGGAAAGTGTTGCCACTGATGTTCTGCAGTCGTGACTGGAAAGAGATGGTGGGGGAGTACAGAAAAGGATCTGAGCCTTGGGGATTCCGGTTGTCCCTTCTGATGATGTATAAATCCCACTGGACAAGAAACTAGAATCATTTTCCATGCAAGTGGTTGGAATTCAACTTTGTATGGACCAGATTTTTGCACCTATATGCCTATTGACTGCTGGGTGCAATAGACATAAAGAGAGTTAGCAATATACAGGTAGTCCTCACTTAATGACCACAATTGGTACCAGAATTTTGGATGCTAAGCGAAGCAGTAATTAAGGGAATCCGACCCGATTTTACAATATTTTTGCAGCAGTCGTGAAGCAAATCACTGTGGGCATTAAGCAAATCATATTAAGTGAATATCGCAGTTTCCCATTGATTTTGCTTGCCGGAAGCCCACTGGGAAGGTCAAAAATGGCAATCACGTAACCACAGGACGCTGTGACGGTCATAAATGCAAACCAGTTGCCAAGTGCCCAAATCACAATCATGTGACAGCAGGGATGCTGCAAGTTGTAAGTGTAGGGCCAGTCATAAGTTGTTTTTTTCAGCACCATCATAGGTTCGAACCATTACTAAAAGAATGGTTGTTAAGCGAAGACTACCTGTATAACATACCTCCTGTTGGTTAGACTGATTTCAGTATAACTGCTACTTTCACTAACATTTTCTAACTATTTTTCTAGTTATTCTTTCCCCTTTGGGAAAGTTTTTGTAAGAGAAGGCCTATCTACAAATATTTTAAGTAAAGAGAAATAAAACCAGGCCTTTCTCCATTGTTTTCATTCCTTTATTTATCTATATATTATATATTATTCATTGGTGAAATACATTGAGCAACCATAGCCAATCCCCCTCTCCATATAGGCATACCAAAAAACAGCCCTGCAGGTACCCCAGTGGTCTCCTCTGGCCCACGGAGGGGGCTAGGCTAAGCTTGGGGATATGAGAATGGGTTTGAACTAACTTCCAGGTCCAAACTTCGTGTCCCATAATTCGACTCCTGCAACAGGAAGTTTTCTTTGCAGAAGTTTTCAGCAAGAGCTCTTTGGGGTCAGCAGCACTTTTTTTTTTGCAAGAGTGTCTGGAAAATTCCACATTCTGCATTGCTGCATTATTCTTGTATTTTAAGATGAAACATTGGGAGGGGGAAAAAAAAGAAGGAACAGCCAAACAAGAGTGCTCTCCCTGCTTGTGACTCACAAGGGCCCCCTTCATATATATCTGCATTACACAGTGCAGATTTTTCTCAGTTGCTGGAGTCTTTGCTTACAAGATCATTTTTTTGAAATGCTTACTCAGCGCAGCCTCTCATTTTTGGTTTAGCATTAATACTTAAGCTCAGGAGTTAATTTTAAAATGACGAAATGCTCCATAATGCCATCTATATCTCTGTCGAGAGTGACAGTTTATATTGTGAAAATACAGAGAAAGCCAAGTAAATAAAGAACCAGCCTAATGGGAAAATAATTTTGATCTAGCTTTTTCCTGCCGTGCTAGCTTTCTGCATGCAGGGTTTGGGAACGTTAAAGATTGCTCCTCTCCCCTAGCAGGTGCAAAAATTTCAGGTGTCTGAAATTAACTAGCATCCAGATTTTCTATCTTAGCACAAACATGTAAGTCACCCTCTAGCCTTATTTCCCTTTTTTCATATTAAAGTATATCTTAGCAATGGATGGAAACCCCCAGTGCTAATTAATTAATTGTGGATAATCAACAACTTTAGAGGTTGTAGTGTTACCATTAGGTCAAGAACACAGTTTTTTGGAGGGGGGGGGGCGTGAATGAAGCACAAAATGTTGAAACGCAATTATTTTTCCAAACTAAAATGCAGGTTTCTGTCTTGGAGGAAGCAGATTTTCCAAGAAAATAAGGACAGCAGAAGCAGGGACGGTTCCTAATAAAGTCAGGTTGTGCCATGTGCAAATCTGAGGCTGGATCTCTCTCGATTGGTCTGTGCCTATTCTCATGAATTTGCACTGGAATGGGCATATTCTCAAATGTGTTGTGCTTATTTCTTTAAACTACCAAACAAATAGCAAGTTTTCTGAGTAGTAAACAATCCAAATCTGTTTCATTAAAAAAAATGTGGTTCATTTCATTACTATTAAATCATGCTGGATTTCAATATAACTGCAAGTTTCCCTAGCATTTTCTTACTATTTTTCTACTTATTCTTTCCTGGATATGATTTGATTTTTATAAACCCCTGTGGGAAAGTTTTGTAAGAGAAGGCCTATCTACAAATATTTTAAATAAAGAGAAATAAAATGCAATCCTGAAACTGGGCCTTTTTCAATTGTTCTCATTTATTTATTTATCTCTATATTAAATTTGTTACCTGCCACAAACAAACAACCCTTGGCAGCTTATAATATCATCCAATGCACTAAAATGTCCATGGTATTATATTAATAAAATAAAGATCAAACTTGAAAAAGTACATCTATTACAAAATACTGGGAAAAAATCCTACAAAAATAATCCCAAAATAAAAACAATAAGGATGTTGATGGCAAGAATCAAGTTCCAATATCCTTCTGTTGTTGTTTTTTAATCCATTCAATCGTGTCTGATTCTCAGAGACTGCCTGGACAAGTCCCTGCAGTTTCGTGGCAAGGTTTTTCAGAAGTGGTTTGCCATTGCCTCCTTCCTAGGGCTGAGAGAAAGTGACTGGCCCAAGGTCACCCAGCTGGCTTTGTGCCCAAGGCAGGACTAGAACTCACGGTTTCCTGGTCTCTAGCCTGATTCCTTGACCACTACACCAAACCAGCTCTCTCTACTGTTTTTAGCAGTTTACAAAATGTTAATAATCATGGATCGTATCTTGGGGGATGGTATTCTAGAAATCAATCACCGCAACTAAAAAGCAGCAGCACAAAGCCTCCATCCCTTTTGCCTCGCTAAAAGCTGGGGAGAACTATGAGAAGTTTCTCCTGGGACTTCCATGCTATGTAGGTCAAAACTGGTTGGAGAAGGTGGTGCTGGAGGTAATTTTGGAGCTAAGCCACGTGGTCTTTAAAGGTCATCCCCAGCACTTTGAGTTGCATTCTTGCCTTTATATAATATAGTTTCATTTTCATGGCAACATTCCAGTAAAAATATTCAGCAATGCAGGACAATACCTTGCTTTCCAATAAAATAGCTGCCTCCAAGAATCAGGTAAATCTTTATCCATCTCTTGAAATTCAGTGTTGCTTCTGCTATCAGGACATCCTTAACCCATATATTTTATCTATGACTCCTTGAAGCAATAATCCCATGAACATCTTTGTGAGGGACTAAATCCCATTCCACTTGCTTCAAAGTATGCATACGTAGGATGAAGCAGTCAATTTCACGTATTATTTCAAGTTTTACAGAAATGCTCTACAGCGATTTGGATGTTTCCTAACTTGAGTTTGGTATTATAAGCCCCATTAAAAAGACACTTGATGAAACATTAGATCATACACAGAAAGAAAGAGAGAAAACAAGTCTAAATACAGGACCATGAGACAAATTTCATGATGAAAAAAAAATTACTTCTGCTCTCCTAAACTGACTTTCTTTGGAACATGCTGAGGAGTTCATGAGTTACAGGACAGGTGGACCCATCACCTCCTCCCACCTGCCCCCAATCCCATCTAACACACCTGTCAGTCCCACAAGGTAGACCAGACCAGGAAATCAACTTGCCAGGAAGGCTAAAACTACTTTTATTGAGATTGGCTATAACAACAGAATCTAGCAAGTCTCCCTGTTCTGTATCTTCTCCTCCTTCTTATATTCCAGTGAATCAGGGAGGCATCTTCCTGAGTCACTTCCAAATGTTATCTGGACATTCTGGACTTAAAAAATGTTTCAGCCCCTTTTGCCTCGGTAACAGCTCCTGCATATCTCCATCAAGGCCATCTTCTTTGCTTTCTACAACACCCTATTTTCCTATTATAGGAAAACCTCACTGGTACATTTATACACTGATATTGCTTTCAGTTGAATCCAAGGCACTCAGATTGTTGCCCTCCTATTAAGTAGTGACCACTCAGCAACTTTAAAGAGATTATTGAATTAGCCCATTCTCTGAATTTTTGCAATACGATACATCAAACCATAACTTCACTAAATGGGTTGGGTTAACACAACAGGTAAATAAAAGAACACTAACTATGTTTCAAACCAGCCTTTCTCAACCTTTTGACCCTGGAGGACCCCTTGAAATATTTTTCACACCTCGAGGAACCCCTGCACATTCAGGCTCAAATATAGGCCAGAAGCCACAAAATTATTATATTTGTTTCATGGGTAGGCCTGTATATATGCATGAACAGTGTTCTTAAACTGAAAATAAGGAATGAAACTGACCTCTTTAGTGTGAAGTTGCCTGAATTTGAAATAATTTTTTAAATAAATGGTGATCTCCCAGGGAACCCCTGGTGACCTCTTGCGGAACCCGAGGGTGCCACGGAACCCCGGTGGAGAAATCCTGTTTCAAACTAATCACACTTTGACTGTTGCGTGAATGCAGATCCCATGTTCTAACTGGCGTGGCTAAGAATCTTCTTGGGAATGCATCCTTCGAGTGACAGGTCTCCAAACTCTGCAGCCAACAGGAGGCCAGGGGACTGGCTGAAGAATTATAGCCTAAAGAAATAAAATTAATATCCAACTGCACACTCAAATCTTCAGCAAAGGATCGTTACCTTGTCGTGGTGCTGGAGCTTGAGCACCTCAATGATGCCATGAGCTAAACCGTGAAGGGCCACCCAAGACGGGAAGGTCATGACAGAGAGGTCAGACTAAATGCGATCCCTGGGGAAGGTAATGGCAACCCACCCCAGTATTCTTGCCGTGAAAACTAAATGGATCAGTACAACCAGAGATATGTCGGTATACCATCGGAAGATGAGACCCCCAGGTCGGAAGATGGTCAAAATGCTACTGGGGAGGAACAGAGGATGAGCTCAACTAGCCCCAGACGTGATGACGCAGCTAGCTCAAAGCCGAAAGGACGGCTAGCGGCCGACGGTGCTGGTGGTGAATGGCGAATCCGATGTTCTAAGGATCAACACACCATTGGAACCTGGAATGTAAGATCTATGAGCCAGGGCAAATTGGATGTGGTTATTGGTGAGATGTCAAGATTAAAGATAGACATTCTGGGCGTCAGTGAACTGAAATGGACTGGAATGGGCCACTTCACATCAAATGACCACCAGATCTACTACTGTGGACAAGAAGACCACAGAAGAAATGGAGTAGCCTTCATAAGTAATAGTAAAGTGGCTAAAGCAGTGCTTGGATACAACCCAAAAAACGATAGAATGATCTCAATTCGAATTCAGGGCAAGCCATCTAACATCACAGTGATCCAAATATACGCCCCAACCACAAATGCTGAAGAAGCTGAAGTAGAGCAGTTCTATGAGGATCTGCAGCACCTACTGGACAACACGCCTAAAAGAGATGTTATTTTCATCACAGGAGACTGGAATGCTAAGGTGGGCAGTCAAATGACACCTCGAATTACAGGTAAGTATGGCCTGGGAGAACAAAATGAAGCAGGACATAGGCTGATAGAATTTTGCCAAGACAACTCACTCTGCATAACGAACACTCTCTTCCAACAACCTAAGAGACACCTTTATACATGGACTTCACCAGATGGACAACACCGAAATCAGATTGATTACATCCTTTGCAGCCAAAGGTGGCGGACATCTGTACAGTCGGTAAAAACAAGGCCTGGAGCTGACTGTAGTTCAGATCACGAACTTCTTCTTGCACAATTTAGGATCAGACTAAAGAGATTAGGGAAGACCCACAGATCAGCTAGATATGAGCTCACTAATATTCCTAAGGAATATGCAGTGGAGGTGAAGAATCGATTTAAGGGACTGGACTTAGTAGATAGGGTCCCGGAAGAACTATGGACAGAAGTTGGCAACATTGTTCAGGAGGCGGCAACAAAATACACCCCAAAGAAAGAGAAAACCAAGAAGGCAAAATGGCTGTCTGCTGAGACACTAGAAGTAGCCCAAGAAAGAAGGAAAGCAAAAGGCAACAGTGATAGGGGGAGATATGCCCAATTAAATGCAAAATTCCAGAGGTTAGCCAGAAGAGATCAGGAATTATTTTTAAACAAGCAATGCGTGGAAGTGGAAGAAGACAATAGAATAGGAAGGACAAGAGACCTCTTCCAGAAAATTAGAAACATCGGAGGTAAATTCCAGGCAAGGACCTAACAGAAGAAGAAGAGATCAAGAAAAGGTGGCAAGAATATACAGAAGACCTGTATAGGAAGGATAACAATATCGGGGATAGCTTTGACGGTGTGGTCAGGGAGCTAGAGCCAGACATCCTGAACAGTGAGGTTGAGTGGGCCTTAAGAAGCATTGCTAATAACAAGGCAGCAGGAGACAACGGCATCCCAGCTGAACTGTTCAAAATCTTGCAAGATGATGCTGTCAAGGTAATGCATGCTATATGCCAGCAAATTTGGAAAACACAAGAATGGCCATCAGATTGGAAAAAATCAACTTATATCCCCATACCAAAAAAGGGAAATACTAAAGAATGTTCAAACTATCGAACAGTGGCACTCATTTCACATGCCAGTAAGGTAATGCTCAAGATCCTGCAAGGTAGACTTCAGCAGTTCATGGAGTGAGAATTGCCAGATGTACAAGCTGGGTTTAGAAAAGGCAGAGGAACTAGAGACCAAATTGCCAATATCCGCTGGATAATGGAAAAAGCCAGGGAGTTTCAGAAAAACATCTATTTCTGTTTTATTGACTATTCTAAAGCCTTTGACTGTGTGGACCATAACAAATTGTGGCAAGTTCTTAGTGGTATGGGGATACCAAGTCATCTTGTCTGCCTCCTGAAGAATCTGTATAACGACCAAGTAGCAACAGTAAGAACAGACCACGGAACAACGGACTGGTTTAAGATTGGGAAAGGAGTACGGCAGGGCTGTATACTCTCACCCTACCTATTCAACTTGTATGCAGAACACATCATGCGACAAGCTGGGCTTGAGGAATCCAAGGCTGGAGTTAAAATCTCTGGAAGAAACATTAACAATCTCAGATATGCAGATGATACCACTTTGATGGCTGAAAGTGAAGAGGAACTGAGGAGCCTTATGATGAAGGTGAAAGAAGAAAGTGCAAAAGCTGGCTTGCAGCTAAACCTCAAAAAAACCAAGATTATGGCAACCAGCTTGATTGATAACTGGCAAATAGAGGGAGAAAATGTAGAAGCAGTGAAAGACTTTTTATTCCTAGGTGCAAAGATTACTGCAGATGCTGACTGCAGTCAGGAAATCAGAAGACGCTTAATCCTTGGGAGAAGAGCAATGACAAATCTCGATAAAATAGCTAAGAGCAGAGACATCACACTGACAACAAAGGTCCGCATAGTTAAAGCAATGGTGTTCCCCGTAGTGACATATGGCTGCGAGAGCTGGACCATAAGGAAGGCTGAGAGAAGGAAGATCGATGCTTTTGAACTGTGGTGTTGGAGGAAAATTCTGAGAGTGCCTTGGACTGCCAGAAGATCAAACCAGTCCATCCTCCAGGAAATAAAGCCAGACTGCTCACTTGAGGGAACGATATTAAAGGCAAAACTGAAATACTTTGGCCACATAATGAGAAGACAGGACAGCCTGGAGAAGATGCTGATGCTAGGGAGAGTGGAAGGCAAAAGGAAGAGGGGCCGACCAAGGGCAAGGTGGATGGAAGATATTCTAGAGTGACAGACTCATCCCTGGGGGAGCTGGGGGTGTTGACGACCGACAGGAAGCGCTGGCGTGGGCTGGTCCATGAAGTCACGAAGAGTCAGAAGCGACTAAACGAATAAACAACAAAGCACACTCAAATGAAAGGATCAGTCTTGGCTTGAGACAAACTCATGCTTTTTAAGCAGAAGTAAGGACTTAAGCAGGAAGGTTAACCTACTTTGGGGCTGAATTTTCAAATCCATGAGCAGGAATTAAAAGACAGCAATTCAATTACGAAGAGAGTTCCTCTTTGCATCTTAAGGACTTTTTATTTAAGGCTGCTGTTCTGTCCAAGTTTTCTCCAGAAAGCTTATAATCAATATTCATTTTTTTAAAATGAAGCCAGTGTATAGTATTGCTCTCCCTCTGCCAGGAGAAGGGAGGGGTTGATTTTTGGCAAGTCTTATATCCCTGGCAGTTTCCCAGAAAATCCATGATATTCTGAAGCTTCCACCCCACTAATGTGGAGGGGAAGGATGAAAGCTGCCCCATTCCAGTTACAGATGCCTTTCATCCATGGGCTGGTATTAATTGTCTATCACCCATTACTGTACTTAAATTTTAAAAAAAATCCAAGCTGAAAACCATTTGTAATCCATTCCAAAGATCTTTTTTTTTTTAATCGTATGGCATGGCAGTTTGGTGTTCATGCTGCTTTTTCTTGCTGGGAAATCTTTGTGAGGTCCAGCAGCCAGATGTGTAGACTATTTAGCCATGACAAGTCACGTTGCCCGGGGTGCACCACGAGGAGGCTAGTCTACATTGCACCAATTTGGGCTGAGAGGGAGGGACTGGCCCAAGGCCACCCAGCCGGCTTTCATGCCTAAGGCAGGACTAGAACTCACAGACTCCTGGTTTCTAGCCCAGAACCTTAACCACTAGACCAAACTGGCTCTTCAAGATCTTCATGAAGCACATCAAAAATCTGTTTATAGAACATCAGCAGTTTAAAACCCAGTCCACACTCTTAACTGAAGGCACATTGGAAATTAAAAGGTCTTTGAGTCACCTTAAAATGCACCTTAAAACCTTCCATGAAGATGGGGCCACTACTGAAAACGTTCTGTCTCTTGCACTGGAATGTAGATGCTTGTCACACTACAGTCTTAACACTATTGAGAAAAAACCAACAATAAAAATACTTCCACTTGCTTCAAGGCTGGCTATATAGCTTAACTGCTGTCCTCTACATTTGTAAACCCAAACCCCAAAGAAGAATGGGTGATGTCATTTGTAGCAAGCCACAGTGATGTGGCTTGCTACATGTGCCTGACATCACACCAACGTTGCCATAATTTCTGTGCATCCTGACGTCTGATGCATGGATGTGGGTTGTGGCCCTTGCATGGTGACCTCATCACATACCTTTCATCATCTGGTCAGTCCCCTGCCCTTCCCTATGGATGTCTATGGGGATGGTTTGCTTCCAAGAGATCTCTGCCCAGAGTTGAGGGGATGACACAAGCTCCGCCTCTTCTGGGCATGCATGTGATGTCACATATACATTAAGAAGGGATGGGGCTTGCACAGGCTCACTGTTACAGCCATTCTAACCCCCCTTGGCCTTCTGCAGATGCCACTGCTCTGGGCTTGAAGGCAACTGTGTCTTTTCCTAAAGCAGTTTTGAAATGTTGAAGGTGTTCAGTTTCAGGTGTCCCCAACAGATGCTACATGCTCCAAATCACATGTTGCCTTTGAATCCCAAACCCTGCACAGCTCTATTAAGCCTCCCAGAGTCTTAAAAGGAAATCTCTGTCCATGAAGCAGTCATTCCCAGGGCTAAAACAAAACACCTGAAATGTGCAGTTGTATCTCACAGATCCAGTGCCTTGTCATCATCACCATTAGCTGCAGAACAAACTCATAAAACATGCCCTACAATTGTGTATGTTGCAGTTTGGCTAGGAAGCCAAAGAAAAAGCAGGAAGGGCTTTATTTATATCTCTTGTAATGCCAAGGCACTCAGGATCCCAATTCCTACAGCCCTGAAGAAGGAGACAGTCAAGAGACTCCCAACACATTCAACAAGAGGGATGAGATCAGGGCTGGTGGTGATTGATAAGGAAATGGCTCCCTTGGGTGCAGGATGGACAGCACATTCAGGATTGGCTTCTGGACATCTAACTGGCATCTCTTTGGCCACTGTGGAACAGAATGAGGGACCGCATAAAGCTTTTGTCTGATCCAGCATGTTCACATTCATACGCTTACAATAATAGGAGTGGAGAGATGTGGAGGCCTGGAAAACAATGGAAATAGAATGCATTTTTCCCTGGAAGGGGCGAAGATGGCAGATGCCATTTCAGTCCTTGGTAGCCAGAAATGTTCCAATCCTGACCTGACTAGGAAGAAAAGAAAGAGGAAAGGCTCCAGAGGAGGAATACCAATTGCAATAATGAGGAAAAACTCCTCCCATTTCTGCCTTTCTGGCACCCAGAGCCTAGTGTTGTTCATGAACCTGGATTCTTTTGCACCCTTGCATGGGTGTTGAGACACAGCTCCATTCCATCTAAGCCACAAAGACTAACCTTGATGCCTTACAAGGAAGCATATCAGGATAATCCAAGCCTGAAGAACATGCCCTGAAGCTTCAAAAGGGGTCGGCTGGGGTTTGGAGACCAGGAAGCACAGTGCTAAGCTTTTCTGACTTGATGAAAATGCTGGTGATCCTCCAGTTCCAGCAAAAAATGTAGTCAACTGGTGTAGTACCTATGAAAGGTGGAGAGTCTGACACCGTGCTTTCTCCATTATTGTTCAGAGACTTCATCTCAAAGTGCCCCAAGGAGTTCCAAAGTTACTACTCTGTGCCCGATCTCTTGCTCCTGCATCCAGCTTTCCATCTCTCAGCTTCGTCTATGAATGCCTCAATCACCTTCTCCTTCCACCTGACCCATTTAACTGGAAATGGGAAGATCTGAGCCCAGAACCTTTGGTGCATGCCCTACCCAACAGAACCCCTGAAACTCATCTGTTTAAGATGGCTTTCCTGATTTCTGCAAATGGAGTGTCCTGTTTAATTCCACCCCCGTTACATGGTTTCATTGTAAGCCAAAAACGTATTCTCTGTTTACACTGGATTTGGCTGGAGGAGTTCTAGGAGTGGAAGACCAACCCATCTGGGCAGGGCGCTGCAAATAATACCTATAAAGAACTTCCCTGTGTTCAAAGACAAATCAACTGACCATAGGGTGGTATTTCTCAACAGCAATTAGCTGTTTGCTTTTCAAAAGCCCATCTTTGCAAATCCCCCCCTACTCGATTCATTTAGTAGTCATTTCCTCCCCTTTCCTCCCAAGGAACCCAAACATGTCCTTCCAAGATAAAGCCAGACAAGAAGGTCATAGATCCAAATCCATTTCTAAAGCAGGCTCAGAACCTGTCCATCCCAAACCAGCCATGTCTGAACAAGCAGCCTGTGATGGAATGTCTCCCTGAGGAGCAGGGTGATGTGATGGAGCTCGGAGCTGGGGGAGAAGAGAGCATGTTCCAGGCTGATAAACGTTCTCACAGCCTGGAGAGCATGGGGGGGATGAGGAAGAAAATTAGACTAGCCCTGCCCTAGAGTTCCAAGAGTATTTTTCCTTTTAGATCACTTAGGAGACCTTTAGTCTGGCAAGATTCTGTATGTGGCAAGAACAATAAAGAAACTAGAGCGCAAACCTGACTCAGCGTGGTTTCTTCGTCCATCCCCCTGACACAGCCCAGGTGTCTCTAAACTTACGAAACTGAAATCCCTGGAAATGTTCCCCAACCACCCATTCTCCACCCTACCCTTTTTATTTCTGAACCAAGGAGCTACACATCAACTGGGATGCACATTGGGTTGACCAGCATCATCCCTGCACTGTCTCATGCCATGTCCACCCATCTCCATGCCACACCACCACTGTGGATGAAAGGCACCTCTGGCGAAACTATTCACAAAGTATGATGACGATAAATGACCACCACCACTACCAGCAGCAGCAGCACCACCACCACCACATTCCCCTTCTTTTCATACTGCGTTTCAGCACACAAAGCATCCTGCACATGGAATGGGGAATGAGAACTGAAACAGCATTTAGGCAACTGCCTTCTTTCCTATCAAATGTTATGTCCGCCTAGCCCACTGTGACCTACTTAGTCTGGCCACAGTTGTCCGCTGCAGAGGCCTTCCTCATATGACTTTTTCAACCAGAGATGCTGAGATTAGGCTCTCTAATAGAACAAAAGGATTCCACATGTGGCTTTCTGCCAATGAAAGGAAAGCGATTCTGCCACCGATTTCCATGGGAAAGATGTCACATCAGCTTTATCCTCCACCCGCCACTGTTCTTTTAACTGAAAATGGCAATTTGGGATGTGAATATGTTTCTGCCTGTGCCATACCCAACAAATTCCGGACTTAAACCGGACATCAGCAACGCAATTCTGAGGCCCCTGTGGCCTTTAAATGGGATCTGCATACCCCAACATTAATTCTTAAACATTTTAAAATGGCCCAAATCTCTCAGCATCAGTGCTTTCGCATGGGGTCTTCCTTGATCTTAAGGGTGCCCTTGTGAGAAGATTAACCATCTCAGCCCTTTACAATCATTATTACTAGGTTCCTGCATTATTATACAAGTATCTATGGTATCTGCTGCCTGAAAAGGTTGCCAATCTTGGACTTAAGTCAAGCCCATCCAACTGTCTAAAGCAGTGTTTCTCAACCTTGACACCTTTGATATGTGTGGACTTCATGCTGGCTGGGGGGATTCTGGGAGTTGAAGTCCACACATCTTAAAGGTGTCAAGTTGAGAAACACTGGTCTAAAGAGAGCCGTCATAATGGCTGTGCTTAATAGTTCATAATGAACATGGGTGGATCTGCTTTAAAAGGAGCAGCTCTAGAGTGAGAACACTGGTGGCATATTCAGACACAGCCTTTGCTCACCGGAACTTCTGTGCTCTCTCCAAAGAGATTCTAGCCACAAGTTGCCACACAACTGCACTCAGCTCAGAGGCAGAAGAGGACTGGAGGAATCGGGTAGGGGAAGAGAGGAACCCTGCCCAACGGTGCTGGAAATACACGGGCTCAGCTCCCTTTGCTTTCGGTCTTCGACTTCCTCTGCGAGTTTTTTTAAGTCACTTCATTCTGAAAACCTAGAAGGAGATTGTCCCTACAGAAATGCATTTCAAATAACTGGTAGAATGCCCTGGTCTTTACAACAGCAGCTCCAGACCTTGTAACCCTGGCAATTTGGCTGCCCAGCCATGCCAAAAGCAAACAGCTAAGAACTCACAGCTTGAATCAGAAACCAAACGCAAAAGCTAAGCCTGCTCGCCAACCCAGTGCTTGACCTTTCTTTCTGCTCATGTAAAGCTGCCAAGTCCCCACGCTTCTCCGTCCCTTCTATCCCACAGCTGCCTTCTCAAGCCAGTGTGCTCCAGATGTTTCGCAACTACCATTCCTTAGAATACCCGGTGCATTTCCTATTACACTGTAACTGCGACTCATCTGGAAGCCATCAGCTCAAGGAAGGTGGCTCTACGGTGACCCAGTTGAACAAATCTTATTTATTTTTCCTCCATCTAGCCTTACCTGCATCTGTTCTTTCTCTTTGTGAAAACATTATCAACGGTGGTCCATCTTCATCCGAGTTTGATCTCCTTCTGAGTCCCGATCCACCAGCTGAAGACATGCCTAGCTGTCTCCTGGACTCAGCTTTGGAGTCTGCAATGTAGGAAATCTGAAGTTTTCTGGAGCTGGGCCAGATTCCTGCTAGCAGGGCTGAAGCCAAGGAAGAGAAACGTGTGTGTGTGTGTGTGTGTGTGCGCGCCTCCCCCAACATATGTGTGCATGTGGTTTTTAAAAATAGAATTCCCTTTCATTGCAAGCTGTAAGAGAGAATCATTCTATGCCAGCTTCAGGGCTGGTGTAGATTACATGCCAGTTTGGCTGTTGGGGACCAAAAGAACTTAAGACTGAGAGATCTACAATCCTTCTAGCAGGCCCGTGGCAATCTCTCAAATGATTCCTTATGTCTAATTCTGTCATTAGACTTCTGGATACCAGAAAAGAACCCCACTGCAAACCCAAGCTGAGGAGGGGAAGAAGAATTACAATGTCAGGTTTCCATCTTCCAAAATCCAAGATCTCCTTGCAAGTCTGAAGAGGGGAACATCCCATTAAACATGTCACTTCTGGTTCCATCATCATATATTGTAAGATTGCAGCTGAGAGGGACACATCCATCTTAAAAGATAGCCTTTAAAAAGGCATTTTGATCTCAATGATGTCTTCCTTCCTTCCTTCCTTCCTTCCTTCCTTCCTTCCTTCCTTCCCTCCCTCCCTCCCTCCCTCCCTCCACATTTTTAACTCAATTGATATAATTTCTTCCCAAGCCTGAATGCAGACTGGAATACTTTTCCTTCAGATTGTACCCTTCTCAAAGTTGGCGATGCAATTCCTATTCACATTTTGCATATAGAAAATGCACTGACATCCTAAGCAAACCAAGATTCCAAAACAATACAGGTGCAGCAGTGCCATCATGCAAATGCTGGCATTACATACTTGCATCCCCATATCCAGTGCAAGTATGTAAGCCATGGCATTGGTGTGGAGACAACACCAGGCATGTGTTGCCATCTGCCGTGCCCCAGTCACCTATGCAGAAGTGTATACACAATAGAAAGCACCATATAAAAATGAGCATTTCTAAAAAGCTTTTAAAAACACTTCAAACTGGTAAAAGAAATGGAAGATAATCAATTTCTTACTGATTACATATGAAGTTATGCCTCCAGGATCTAGAATTAAAGATTGGTTCTGCTCAGCATTTTGCAGGACCCCAACTTTACTTGATGGGAGAACTGTGGTATCTTACCTTCACCCAACTGTCTATCTTAAATATTGCTGGATGTTCACAAGCACACATTTCAGCGCCCTTCCCTCTGTGTCACTGCAGTAAAGATACTCCAATATTCCTCCAACTTGCTGCCTCTGTCCTTACGTCGTGGAGGAAGTTGGATCTATTACACACATGCTACTATGCTGCAGTTTTTATTTGGGTTGACGTCAACATTTAATTCTTCCTTTTCTAGCAACAATTCCAAGGCGGTCATATGATTACTACGTAGTTGTCCCCTTAGCCTAAAAAAACTTCCAGGTCATCAGTAATGTCACTAAGACTAGCTACTCAGTTTCAGGAATGCAACAGAAGATACTTCCCAAAGATCAAAGTTTATACTATCCTATAAACTTGGCTGGTTTTTTGCATTTCTCTGTATGTTTATTTGTCTGTTTTGCTGGCTTCTGGCCACAATAAAACTTTATCGTATCGTATGCAATTGACACGGAGCAAATATTTGTCCCTCCCCAGTTCTTTTCCATGAACAGAAGTGGCATGCCGTACAATTGTGCCGACTGCTAATTACTGAGCTACTTTCATTTCCCCAGACTTGCACATGACTAATTAAACTCCACTTTTCTGTCGGATAATGAAACCACAGCCTCCCCTAAGCAGGTGGTCATAAAACAGATTGGCCACCCACTCCTCCTCCTTCCAGCTCAGTGTGATCCACTTTCTACCAAGGGTGACGAAACAGAATCAAACACTGTCTGCTCACGATGTATCTTTAGAAATAAGGAGACATTTTATAATACTTAAGACTTCTTTGATCAGCTAATGGGTAAATTACATACGAAATGACTAAGCAGCTCTTTGGAACATCTAAACAGCATAAATCTATTACAGCCCATTTTGAAAGATCTTACATTGGAAGGACACGCTGAATCATTATCATGGGACAACTATGTGTCCAATGTCCTAATTACATTCTTAAAGTCTTAATTTGGTAATTGTACCTGGCAGACAAAAGTATTTTAAGGAAAACTTTCCCAAAGTCCTACAGGTGAGAAGCTACACGACTACACGGTCTTCTAGCTATTTATAGAACCTTCTCCAACTTACTGCCCTTCCAACGTGGCTTCTGGCCAAGCCACTTAGAAATTCTGGGAGTTATAGTCTCAACAACATCTGGAAAAGGCTGGGCTAGACTTATAGTCTCATTTCTAGATACTTTCTCAAGTGATTTTGTAAGAGTTTCCTGAAATCCTCTTCCACATTTTTATTGTATTGCAATCATCAAAATGAGAGGCCTCTCAAAATGCAGTTCCTTGGCTTGGGGGGAGTGATGCTTAAAAGCAAACTCTTCCTATGTTCAATTATACACAGAGCTACTAGATCTCAAAGAATCTGCCAGGACAAATTTATGGAAAAAGAAAGGTTGATCCCTCATCAGCTATTTTTACATTAACATGTCTGGGAGGAGAACAGAAGAGAGAAACTAAATTTGGTTTGTTTAACAGATTCTTCCAAGTCTGGGAAAAGAAACAGAAATCAAAATAGTTCACCTACGGGATCAAAATGCTAAAGTATCAGCATACTGAGAATTGCTGGATTGATTTATTAAGATAAATATTATTAAAAGCATAATAAACAAATAAATACAACAATACATTAATCTTCGTGAATAAAATTTGTAGTGAAGTGAGCAACTTTAGACACGGCTAATAGCGAAAATGCGAAGGATTTCATTGAAAAGGGCTGAAGCTCTAGTAATAAGAGTCAAGGAGCACAGTGAAAAAATGGAACAAAAATTAAATATAAAGAAGATCAAATTAATGACAACAGATACAACGACTATACTTAGAATTGACAATTATGATATTGAAGTGGTGGACAGCTTCTGCCTTTTAGGGTAGTGGTTAAGGCACCAGGCAAGAAACTGGGAGACCGGGAGTTCTAGTCCTGCCTTAAGCACAAAACCATCTGGGTGACCTTGGGCCAGTCACTCCCTCTCAGCCCTAGGAAGAAGGCAATGGCAAATCACTTCTGAAATCTTACCAAGAAAACTGCAGGGACTTGTCCAGGCAGTCTCTGAGAATTGGACACAACTGAACGGACTAAAAAAAAATCCACAGTAAAGGGACAATCTATCAAGAAATATATCCCAGATCAACACTTGGTAGAGCAGCCATGAAGCCTTGCAAAAGATACTCAAATGCTGTGATGAGTCTATACCTACAAAGATCAGAACTGTGCAAGCAAAGGTACTCCCTACGACACTCTATGGAAGTGAAAGTTGGATTTTGAAGAAGCTGGATATGAAGAGTATTGACACTTTTGAACTCTGATGTTGGAGACGACTCCTGAGATTATCTTAGACAGCCAAGGAAAAAAACAAATGGATCATCAAACACATCAACCTGGAGTTCTCACTCAAGGCACAAATGACCAGGCTTAAATTATCCTACTTTGGAGACGTTATGCAAACACCTAAATCTCTGGAGAAGGTTCTAATGCCGGGAAAGGTGGAAGGTAAAAGAAGAAGATGACCAGCAGCAAGGTGGATGGACTCAGTTACAGTAGCAATGAGTGCACCGTTGGAAGACCTGAAGGATCAGGTTAGGGACAAATTGTCATGGAGAAGATCTATGTACAGTATGTAGTCTCTTAAGAGTTGACAATGTGGCACATAGTCAATCAAGCAGTCAAAATTGAGGAAGCTCTAGTAAAGTCAACAGGTGTCTTATTTTTGAGCAGGTTGGTATAGCTGGACTGTAAGCCATTTGACTAGCTTCAGAATTTACGGATGATCCAAGTTTATATAATATTTGCATTGTATTCTATAACTTAAAATTAATGTATATACTTTTTTGGAGGAATTCTGTATGTTCAAATGGCAGTCCTAAACACATTTATTCTAGAGTAAATCCCATGAAACAGAGGTTTACTGACCGGATACTTTCTCTGGAGAAAATCCTAATTCAAGCAACTCAGTTAACACCCAGCAGCCCTAATCAGCATGGTCAGTAACGAGGGATGCTGGGAGTTGTAGTTCAGCAATATCTGAACATAACTTGCCCCATCTCTGATTAAAGGATGCCAGATAACAAACCTGGGCAATGTTCCCCCCTAAAGCCAGCGCTCCACACCTTTGGTTCAGCAGAAGGCAACTCTGCACATTACTGGCTCTCGCTTATAAGTAAACATCAACAGGGCTGATTGCAGTCTGACGGGTGTGTCTCCCAATGCAAGTGTCAGTGGCACTTACTCCATGAAGCAATTAGGCAACTAAAAAAAATCTAATTTTGGTGAAACCCAAACAACGGAGATTGATCCTACCATTTATTGCACTGCCATAAGCATGGGGGTGGGGTTGAGCTTACAATAGTAACTACATCACAGTCCTAAAGGGGAATGGAAGATCCTCTTCCATTTATCACCTGTAATGGCAAACTCCCTACCGCAGGCATTGAAGGTCAGGATGGAGGACAACAGCCAATGCAAAGATTTGGTGGGGAAAGTGTTTCTCTTCCAGGTCCCCAGTGTTGACTTTATCCCCTCTTTACTCACTCTTCAGTTCTTAAAAAAAAACAAAAAACCTATCCACACATTCCCTAATTGCATAAAATACTAATGGGCTGGACTACACATTCCACAAACCAACACATGCACATGTGGGGCTGGGGAACACCAATCAGCCACTCTTCTAGCTTGGCTCTTCACCGGAACAAATAAGCTGTTCCATATACCGTCTAAGCCATACAGTGGTTCATCTGATGTTGGTAATACTGGATACACATAGTACACAATGGCACAGTTGTTGAGTAAGCTACCTGTTGAATAAGGGCAGTCCGTTAGCCTAGATGATGGGTGTTAATTTTAGAAGCCATATTAGTTCGGTTCACATGAAGCACGTTGACTGGTATTCTGAGCTATATCCAAGTTGGGAAAAAGCAGGTATCAACTTATTCTGTTTTATTCTTATTCATAAAACTCTTCTAAAAATACAGAAGGAAGGGGAGGAGGGAGGATCACACGTGCAGCTAGTTTTACTCAGTTAATCCTCAAGACTATCTTGAACCTTCACCCAGCACATCTATTCCCTCTTAGAGATTGTACAGCCTCTCTCCCCACACAGAAATCCCTCTGACCAACCATGCCTGGATGCTGGCCAAAAGCCTTTTTCCCATTTTGCTTTCTCCTTTCATATCCTTGCCCAAGACATAACCTCCTCTTCCTCCGACTCCCCTGAAACCATCAACTGTTACAAGCACTTCTGAGCTCCCACCAGACTCATAAAAGTCCTTAAAAAAAACAAAGAGAAACTGTCCTGGAGCCAAAAATCTGGATTTATGAATTTGCATCCATCATCACCACTGCTCTATTTCTCCATCAAAAGAGTAAAGTTCAGATTTTGATGGATTTAGGGTCCTCACCCACTCTTCCTGAAACTCTGGAGAACAGCCCAGCGATTCCTACAGAAGGAAAAGGAGGGCCACTCCATGTTTCGTCTTCAGCTCCCTATCCATCTGAGCCAAACTGACAAAACCATGCAAGAATGCAAGAGATGTGCTTTAATTTATCAACTTAGCACCGAGATTCTGCGGCCAAAATAACTCCCAGTTCTTTTTCTCTTTCATCTTTTTCTGCAATTTACAGCACGCCCCATGTAGGTCTACTCCGAACTAAGTGCATTTCACTTTTTTGCATGTGTAACAGGATTTCAGCTTAGCTGAACACACAGCACACAGCACACTGCAACAGGGTTTATACTAAGCCCCCAGTTCCCAGATTGGCTTGCTTCCTGCTTCATACTTTCAGGAATGTCAGTTTATGGGGGTTGCAGGAGACATTAGACACCGCTAGGAGAGGACAGGACATTTTCCTTCTGCAAGCACAAGCTAAGGCTTTGCACAGATGCCATAGGGAAGTTGCTCAAAAACCACACACGTGCACAGCCATCCTATTCACCCACCTCAGTACATGGAGGGCAGGGGTGGGGGAGAGAAAATGCCTTAAAAATGACTTACCATCAGCAAGGGAGCCATCCACCGCATTATTCCAGCACCTGATGTTCTTCCTTGCCCATTATTTTCTTTCCTCTCCCAGGAGAATGGATGACAAGCGGCAAACTCCCTGCTTGTTCCTGGGTCATCTGAAAAACAGAACAAGTAAGCTATGACCAAATCCCAATCTTTTCTCTCCTTGCAAAGACAAGTTTTGTGGGGTGTGGGTGGGCAGGGAGAGACTTCTGTGCTGACACAAGTTTTCTTGCTGGGCACCAAGTTACAAATGGGTGTGCGTTGAAAAGTCACGGGGATGTTCCCCAGGCACATGGTTGGCTCTCCTGCTCTGTCTCTGCGAGGTCGCCTGGTGGCCTCCTTGTCCACCAGGCCACATACACCCCTGGAGGGGGGGCGAAGTTCCTTCTGGCCTAGGGGTCCTGCCCCCCATTCCTTAAAGGGGGGATTGGGCTGGAAAAGAGAGGCTCTGCTCTAGGCTCGTGGGACACCTATTCCTCAAAGGGTTTTAAAAAAGGAGGGGGGCATATGATTGCGTCTCTGAGCTGTTCTCTGCGGGTCATTTGAAAGCGCCCCCTCCCCTGCGATTTCTCGGCCGGCGGTCGCCCATCCCGTTGCTTGAGAAGAAAGGGAGGGGGCGAAGGGCTAGAAGCCATCAGATCCACCCGCCCGTCCCAGGGGAGAGAGGGGAGGTCGGCTGCAAAGCGGAGGAGAAGATGCCCCGCCGGGAAACTCAGCCCCCCACCCGCGAGCCCGGCAGCTTCCCCGCGGGCGTTCCGCGGAATCGCGCCCCGAGGGGCCAGGGGAAGTTGGAAGGGAGCGCCCGGGGGCCGAGCCCCTTCTTTCCTCAAAGACCCCCCCCCCCGCTTCGCAGTTACCTTGAGCCCCACTCTCGGGCTCCCCACAGTCTCGGTCGCCGCTCCGGGGCCGGGCTTGTCCCCCCCTCCGCCCCCCGGCACAGAGGCGCCGCCGGCCGGCCGCAGCTCACCAAGCGCACGGGCGCCTTCGTCGCTCCCACTCCGCCCCGCGCAGAGCAAGATGGTTGAAGCAGCAACCTTACGGTGGGGGGGTGAGGGGGACGGGGGAGGGAAGGCGACGGCGCCGCGTTGCAGCCCGCCGGAGCCCCGGGCTCCCAGCCCGCCTGCCCGCTTCTGCCTTCCCGCCGGGCGGGAACCTTCTTGCGCCGTCCCTTCCCCGGCGCGCGAGCTGCTCTGCTCTGCTTTGCGCCCAGCCCGGCTCCGCTCTCCTCCTGCGGTCGTGCGCTCGGGTACTTGCCGCTGTTCCCCCACCCCGCCCCGCCCCGCCCGCGCGCGCCCCCCGCCCCCGCCCTGGAGTCAGTCTTGTTCCGAGCCGCTTCGCCCGGCGCGAGGGGGTCGCTCGCGAAGGCTGCGGGCCGGAAGAGCTCGTTCGCCCCCCGCCTTGCACTTTTTCTCACCAACTTGGTGGGGGGAAAGTTGCCCCGCGAGAGGGAGGGGTTTCAGGCGTACAGAAAAATAGCGCGAGGGCTGAAATACCCGGTGGCCAGCTGGGCCAGGTGTGAAGCTCTTCTCCTGAGAGGGACACCGATGCTGGACTCGCACGGCACGCGAACGCGTCCTTCGTTGCGCCGCGAATAACGGGACGCGCTCAGCCGCCTGCATTCCGAGCCCAGCCAGCCGCAGTATAACCTCGTGTGGATTGAGCCCCGCGGCGGCAGCACCTAATGGCTGATTTGGTAGGATCCCGCAACCTGCAATCCTAATGGCTAAGTCAGCTTCCCCGGAATCTGCAGAGGCATGAGTGTGTATTCACCTTACAAAAAGCGCTGAAGTTCAGGGATTCGCAGCTGGCTGAAATAATAACCTTTTGAGTCTTTCACAAACCATGAAAACTATATTTAAACTGCTGGTCCGAAGTAGGGCACCATCAAAGGACAAAAGAGTATCCAGTCTTTGCTGGATGATTTTCCTCTGGCAGCCTCACACGTCATCTTGTTTATCAGGAAGAAGAACAGTAAAATTTGAAAGCCTCCTTATCTCCTCACTTTTTAGAGCCAGGGATTTTTCCGATACATCCAGAGCTGCTTTTCTTAAAGCAGTTGCAGAAAAACACTTCCTCCTGTTTCTTCTTCTTTGTGAAAGTATCTGGTGTTTGTGTGCAATTAAGGTAAGGCGTGGGGAGATATTCCAACCCAATGCTAGTGGTTGCTTGCCTTAGGACAGTTTCTCAACGTGGGCAACTTTAAGCTGTGGACTTCAACTCCCAGAATTCCCCAGCCAGCCATGCTGGCTGGGGAATTCTGGGAGTTGAAGTCCACACAGCTTAAAGTTGCTGACATTGAGAAACACTACCTTAGGAGATGCTAGTAGCCAAGTAATTGTTTAGATCTTAACAAATAAGTTACCAGCCATCACTCCTGGAGACTACTCCAAATCAAGGGGACACCAGGAGAAGCCTGTCATCCACTCTGTCCTACATTGGGGTACAGGGCCGGATTAAGGACAGCTGATGCCCTAACAGCTGCCCAACAATGGTGCCCCCCAACAGAAGCAAAACTCTCACGCCGTCAGAGTGAAACAAATGGGATATCCGAGAACACCTTCAAACCAAACTTTAAAACTTTACTCCCTCACCATGCCAAAGAAAACCTTTCTTTTTAAACAATGCAGATCAAAGCTGAACATGGCAGATAAGGACAGTGAGAGAAAAATTCAACTAAAGCCAAATATGGCAGTGAAAGAGTTAAGGGCCGGATAGCTGGCGGGGGGGGGGGGAGTGCCCCTTTCCCTTAGTGTCCTAAGTGTTTATTTTGCTTAATGGTTAATCCAGGGCTGTTGGTGTATCTAGTGGCCCCTGTAGCAAATGGGATGATGCTGAACCAGTGACCTGCGTGTTGATGTCATTGGACAAGCATCACCACGGCATACTTACATCCCAACCTTCGATACGAGTACATACGTTGCAGCATCTGTTAATTGGGTCTTTTTTCCAGCATTTGCCTACCCTTGTCCCCTGTAAACACCCTGATAGTCTCCATAGGTTTCTCCCTGTCCAGTGAGGTCAACTAGAGGGGACATACTCCAGGTCCTGTTGATTACGCAGTGTCACCTTTCAGGACCCAGGAAGCAGGCCTTCTCAGTGATGGGTGCTGCCCTGTGGAATGACATCCTCCTCCCACCCTCGAGATCCTCAGTATTGCTCCAGTTTGATTTTCTGCAAATAGTTAAAGACCTGGTTGTCCTCCCAGGCCTTGGGCTCGGCTTCTGGCCGAGCCCCTTTGATTTTTCTTTGATATATGTTTTCTTTTTAAATGTTGATTGTAAGCCGCTGAGAGTTATAAATAAATAAAATAAATAACACCCACTCCTGCCCTGGCGGGTTCATTCTGATTGGAACCAGGCAACTGCCACTTACATTTCCCACAATCTGCATGATGTATCTCTCCCCTGGAATAGAGTGGAAAATTAAAATGGCAACTATTTAGCACTAATCACTGTATTGTTTTCCAGAGGAGGGTTAAACGCCTCTTTCATTTCATCTTTTCCCTATCAAGCTTCTATCGCTTCCAAGAGCCCCAACTTCAGAATCCACTTTCACTTCTGCATCCTTCCTTTAATGCCTCCCCACCCCACCCCAAGATGTCTTGCTAAGTCTTTTTAGCCTGCTCCCCCAATCTCTTGTCCATGTAGGCCCCGGGAAAATCTAATCCCAGCCAAACTGGCAAGTGCTTCTTCCCTCACTGAAACTGGATTACAAAATGTTTTTATTATATTTTTCATGGGGCCTGGAATCTGGTAAGCTCTCTGGTCTCAGCAGAGGCAGCTGCTTAGCATCAAAGCAGAAGGTAGAAAAACTCGGTAGTCCCCAAAGAGTCAGAGCTACAGCTCCCTAAATTTCCAGCCAGCATGGCCAATCCATAGTATAGATGATTTTACATGATAATAATAAATTCAGATCTGGGAGGAAGGCTATATTATACGCTCCAGCCAACGTTCCTTGAGTATTGAAAATGGAGATGCGCTAACAACAAACTTATGGGTCTCTTTGGGAGTATTTGATTGATTTACTCCCTGCTCTAAAATTCACATACAGACATTCTTCCCCTTTAGTACTACAGTTTTTCGAGCACTAAAATGCAATGTCTGCAAGAGATTGGTCTTGGGCCAGGGGTCACTGGCTCAGTGAAAGAGAGAGAGAGAGAGGGCAAACTACAAATCCACCAGATTTGTTTGAATAGCAAATGCTTTGATTAAAGCTCAGCATTCATGTCCAATGCTGAAATGATATCCAAACTTGCCTGATAATAACCCTTAGCCATGTACACACACACACACACACACACACATACACACACACACATATTTACATATATTTCTTCAATTTATATAGCCACCCAACTCACAGTAGTGACTCTGCCTGGCTTACAACATTTAAAAACAGTACAATAACTTTACATAGAAAACATAAACAACAGCTAAAGAGCCAGATCAGTCTAAACAAATAACAACCATACCACGGGCAACATTCTAACTAAAAATTCCCTTCTCACCCTTAGGGGTGGTCTGTGTCTTCCTCAACCTTGGGTCTGCTGCCAGAGGCCTGGGAGTCTGAGGGTTCTGCGCAGGATCATAGCTGTTCCTAGCACTGCACTCTTCTGGACAGAGAGCACTGATGTTGCTCCTGGGATCTGTTGGAGCCACTCTCCCAGCTTGGGGGTCACAGCCCCGAGTGCCCCTACCACCACTGGGACTACTTTGGCCTTCACTTGCCACATCCTCTCCAGTTCCTCCTTCAGGCCCTGGTACTTCTCCAGCTTCTCTTACTCCTTCTTCCCGATGTTGCTGTCACTTGGCACCGCTACGTGCTGTCTTCTGGTCCTTGTCTACTGCCACGATGTCTGGTTGATCGGCTAGTACCTGCCTGTCCATCTGGATCTGGAAGCCCCACAGGATCTTAGCCCTGTTATTCTCCACAACCATGAGATAGATCAGGATTTCTCAACCAGGGTTCCGTGGCACCCTCGGGTTCCACAAGAGGTCACTAGGTGTTCCCTGGGAGATCATGATTTATTTAAAAAATTATTTCAAATTCGGGCAACTTCACACGAAAGATAAGTTTCATTCTTTATTTTCAGTTTAAGAACACTGTTAATGCATAAATATATACAGGCCTGCCCACTAAATGAATATAATAATTTTGTAACTTTGGGCCTATATTTGAGCCTGAATGTGCAGGGGTTCCCCGGGGCCTGAAAAATATTTCAAGGGTTCCTCCAGGGTCAAAAGGTTGAGAAAGGCAGAGAGAGAGAGAGATAGTATAGATAGAGATCTCAAAAGGAATTGAATTACACCAGGTCTAACAGGTCAGCAGCCTTTTTCAGGATAAAGTCTCCTAACCGTCCCAAATTAGGAAAAACAGGAAATCTGAGGGTCTCCTAGAATCCCCTCCTATTTTACATCATTTCCTCTTCCATTTTAGGTTAAGAAGTGCCGAAAGGCAGTGGAACCCTCTTACCTGGGAGTCATTCCTATATTACATTGGAGTTTACTTGGTAAATAGGCAGAGGATTTCATCAAGAATAGATGAGATGAACCCCAGTGGGTGACCTTGGCTGATCTTGAAATAATGGAAGCTGGACTGGGTCAGTACTTGGATGGGAAACCACAAGGAAAGCCTAGGGCTGGGAAATTGAAAGAATGGAAAAACAAGGGAATGGCAATTCACTTCTGTGTTATTCCTCCCCAAAAATGACATGGAGGTGTCTGTGGAATTCCCCATGAATTGAGCTAGATTTGAGGCACTTGGTACATCAGCAGCATCCACTGGGCTGGGGCAGGGGGGGGGCGTTCATGATGATGAAAGCAGCATTACACCACTGTTTTGCAACCCCATCCCTTTGGTATATGCATCCTGACATTACACCCATGTAGGAAAGGAGAGGAGCTTGCCTTGTGATGGTGCCATGCTTGGGCAGATGCCCATGCTTTCTTTTTAGGCAGAAGTGGTCCCCACATGTACAGACGCATGGATGCCTCACTGCTTCAGTGCCAGCCAGGCACTCAGACTTAAATGCTTTTTTAAGATCCTTTTATTAAAAAAGAAATGGAAGCTGGGCTGCTGCAGGCTACAGGGTCACTGCTGGCATCCTCTTTCTTTCTAAGAATACCGCTCAGCTCCATCTGGGCCCCTCGTCATTCTTAAAAAAAATCTCACCCGGTGCCTTTAGATTTCCATTTTCCTGCCATGGGCTGACTTGGAGCAGTGCGCTTGTTTGCCGTGATAACAGCTTGTTCCACATCATTTCTGTCCAGTTGCATAATTTGGAACATTTTACAATGTTTCTCTTCTTGCAGTAAAAAAAAAAAACCCACCAACAAATCATTGCAAATCCGATTTAAGGATACAGGAACCGGTCAGGTGTGTGTAGTTTTGCTTTTTCTGAAGGAGCTGTCGAGCCAATAGAGAAAGGCAGTGTGGGTGTGGCGGATGTCTCTTAAGTTAATTTTTCATCTTGTTGGAAATCTATTTAAAAACATGAAAAAGCTGCCAGAAAAGAGAAGAAAAAGTTGGCAGTGAAGCTAGGATTAGCCCGCCCAGGATTGCCAATCTTTAATATGATCCCTGCTCTTGTGCATCTACTAACAGCATGAACTTAAAATGACAGTAATTGTCTCCATGATACAAAAACCTTCCCCTGCAGATTTCTACAGAAAGCCAACTCGTCTCCTACAAGAGTAATCTTAATCAGACACTGGCTGGTTGGGTTCATCTGACATGCTTTGACCTAGTAGCTAAATTAACCTAGTTGCTGAATTAAATGAATGTCATTGGTTTGCACAATACATGGCACCATAAACTAATCAGATGGGTTGGGTGTGCACCCCCCAAAAAACCCCTTGTCCAACATTAAAATTAACCAAGCCAAGCTTGACATATTGGGTGAATGCAACTGTTAGGCCTGTAATGGAGCTGATTTAAGACTGTGAAACTAAACCAGAGTTAACATAACCATGGCTTACACAGTTCACCTGATTTTTTGGCTTACACCCTGAATTAAACTCACTGCCTGGGTTTGCATAACACAATAAGCTGCACAGGTATCCATAGTGAGGGGGTCAAAAAAGTTAAGCTGATGGCCTCAACCATGTGACTGTTTTACATGTTTCACAGGACACGTAAAAAAGGGTGGGGCTTTGACTGCATGGCTGTCGTCGCCATGTTGACTTTTTTGACCCCAATGCTGTGGACACCCCTGATATGCTGCAAAGTTGCCCACTTTGTTTGAGCACTATAAGGCTGTATGGAGACGCCCTACCCAGGGAACTCTGAATTCTTAGACCAGCACCAGTGAGCTTCTGCAGATAGCTGGGGTGAAGCCGTCTTCCTATTTGTTACTTACTGATCTTAAATCTTCATTTTCTTTAAAGCAATTGACCTTATCCATTTTAATGCATGAAAGTTCCAGCAAGCTGGCCCTGACCTGCCAGAGTCCTGCCTGCTTGCAGTCTTCATGGTCGGACCGATCCCCTCCATATCCCTTGGTCTTACGTTGCAAATCTGATTTGAGAATACTTGCTGACTCTGCATTGGGCTTGTCATCATTAAGTAGCTACTATTTATAGGACCCCCAGCCCACCCTCCCTTCTACATCCTGCCAAAGTTTTGGATCCAAGGCTTACGGTAGCTGGAAGCAAGCATGGGGGAGAAAGAGCTTGGGTTTACTTAAAATATTTATTCCAAGTTTTCCATTTCAGCCTCATTAGAAGAACAGCCTCTGTCAATAAATCAAGAACCCACTTATGCTGCCTGGCAGAAGATGCATCTTTAGGCTGTGATTCTTAAATTGCTTTATACCCAGGAAGACAATAAGCCAATATAGATTACTGTTTCTTTTACTAGATACTGTACTACACAAAGGCAGCCAACACACTCAACCACAACTTTCAGGCTTCCTGGTTAGCATGGCCTGTCTAACATCTTGCTCCGCTGACAATGTTGGCTGAGGCTGTGGGAAAAGACTGGCCAGCCCCATCCAGGCAGCCCGACATGAAACGAAGACATTTCACTTGTTCTCCAGTGTAGGCCAGGGATTTCAAACTTGGGCCATGACCTTGCAGGGGTGTTACACAAACATTATTAAAATGTTGCCTTAGACATAGCAGTTAAGCTTGGATTTTTGTTTGTCATTAAACTCACTAACCATTTTCCACCTGCTTATTAGGCTTAGCAGAGACCCACGTTCTAGGAAAGACCCATAATATTGTGTTGTTCAAATTGTTACTAATGTTATAGACTGTTATTTTGAAATAAACTTTTTAATACTCAAACTTATAGTTAGTTTGGAAAAAGTTTAATTGTTATTGACGAAATTCCATCATTATCTCAAAAACATCAGTGAAGGCTTATAATTTGTACTGGTCCAAGTGTCATGCATTTTGTGCCTACCTGTTCTGCTTTTCACACAACTGAAATGGACAAAACTCTTGTTTGATTTAATTATTTGAGACTTTATATTGCCTCAGTGGCAGCATGTGGTTTATAGTCTGATAAAATCAACAGTTGTAAACTATGCAATGATACCCATAATAAAATAATAATAATCAAGAATACGATACATTATGAGTTTCCATCAACTTCCATTCATGGTGTCAAATAGTCTAAACAATAGTCTCCAAAAGCTTTCCCTGATAGCCAGATTTTGCTAGAACTTCTGCCATGAGCATCAGTACAAGCTATGATGAGGTCACACAAGTCATGACATCTTTGTGCATATTGCACCATTACTGGCATCCTTATAGAATTATGCCATCCATGTCATTTGCATGATGATGTCACAACATGCATAATATCATTGCAGCAACCCAGTGACACTGACCAGCAATATTTGTGTTGGTTTCTCTTGGTAACATTGTGTGCCTCTAGTATTATGCTGGCATGTAGCCACATACCCCTTTGGACTGTCTATAGAGGTGCATGTGTTGGCAAAATTTCAAACTTTTACCCATTTTAAAAAATTCCTAGACTTTCGAAATGGAAAAGGTTTTGTTGCATTAAGAGGCAAGGAACGGTTGCATTGAAAAGTGGAGAGCTGATTGATACTCTGCACTGCTGAGCGTAGACCAGCCAGTTCTACCTCTGAGGCATTTAAGAAGCTCCAAATCTGATTTTATTCTGAAGCACTAAGTTTCTGCAGCATTCATTAGCAGTGGCTATAATTTGAGCCCCAAATGCATTCAGAAGCTTGCGGTTGCCTTTAAGCCTGCTTGCAAAGCTTGGCTTCAGTTGGTCTAAAATAGATCCATTTGCAGGACTTCCCATATTTACAGTTGCAGAAAGAAGCCATTTCAGCAGTGAAAGGCTCTCTCTCGCATTTGTGATACCACTTAGTCAATTTCCTCTGGAGCAATTTTAGATACATCATTTCACTTAGTCAAGCTCCTGTATATATTGATACTGCTATTCACATGCATGCGTATATACACACACAACCACCTCTTGGATAGAGAGCCTGCAAATTTCAGCCCAGCCTGGAACAAACTGAATTCCCAACAGTCCCTGTCCATCCCAAAATACAAGATTCAGAATAAAAGATCATGTACTGATCCAGACTGTTTTTTTTCTGAGGTGTGCAGCAACCTCAGATGGAGGAATGATAACCAAACACAGTTCAGATTTCTGAAACAGGGAGGGGAAGGTTGCAAGTAGTTTTTGCTCCTGTCTATCTTCTGGCTCCCCCCCCCCATTGTTAGAAATTAGAAGACGCAGGAAAAAAGAGCAGCAGATTAGAAAGGTAAACCGAGTTTAGGATTTTATGTATTTTTGGTGGAAGATCTCCAGGGTACAGAAATTCAATCACATAATGGTACATACAGCAGCCTGATTCAGGTGACCTGTTTCTGCACACAGTTGCTTCCCCTTGATAACTCTTGCCTGTTTTGTTTTAAATATCTTGTAAAAAAAACCTTACGAACCTAGTAGGCTGGTTATAAGTACACCATCTGAATCAATCTACAAAAATTTAATGTCTGCATTTCTGGCTGTTGGACATACCTAAGGACCTCAATATTCTGTTCCTTGGAGAAACGCTCCTAATTTCCAGTCTCAAAACTCTCTATAAATGCAGTTTAAAGATGATAATCTTTAGCTGGCCTTGGCTAAGCTCTGTACATTCCAACAGGGCAAGTCCTGCTTCATACTTAGACAGGAGATGATCAAGAAACGCCAGGGCTGGAGGGTCCCAAAAAACATCCCAGAAAACGGCAGTAGCAAATGACCTCCATATTGTTGCCAAGAAAACAACATGTCCCTGTCCGTGTCCTCACCAGGAGTCAAGTGCTACTTGAGGGAGATTTTATCTCTTTAAAGATGAAGAGTTGCCCATCCACATTTAGCCTCTGGAAATCAGACTGGGTTACCCAGTCACAGTTTTTGCCCTATGTTGAAAAGCTTTGCATTTCTTTGGGAAGGAGAGCAACTGTTTCTGCCTTTGCAAATATACTTATACACCAGCCAACATGCAGGGAGTTGAAGTCCACCCATCTTAAAGTTGTTGAGGTTGAGAAGTACAGGTAGTCCTCGACTTATGACCATTCATTTAATGACCATTCAAAGTTACAACAGTGCTGAAAAAAGTGACTTGTGACCAGTCTTTGCACTTATGACCATCACAGCATCCCCACGGTCCTGTGATCAAAATTCAGGTGCTTGGCAACTGGCATGTATTTACAACTGTTGCAGCATCCGAGGGTCACGTGATTCCCATTTGCAACCTCCCCAGCCGAGTCCCAACAAGCGAAAACAATGGGGAACCCTGTGATTCACTTAATCAGCATGTGATTCACTTAACGAATGTGTGATGCACTTAATGACCACAGCAAAAAAAGGAGGTAAAATCAGGCGCAACTTTCTTAACGGCCGCATCGCTTAGTGACAGAAGTTCCAGTCCCAATTGTGGTCGTAAGTCAAGGACTACCTGTACTGCTATACACGACCACAGACCCATTTCATGTAACTCAGTGCATCCTTTTCTTGCTGGCCTCTGGAGCTGGAATTCTCAGAGATGCATAACACACAACAAAGTTCTCCACGTTGTGTCTGTTCACTTATTTCTTTCGTCTCCCAAAGTGCTGGAATGTTGAAGATGCCCAAATGAATGGAGAGCAAAGAAGGTGAGGCCCTGATCGAGTTAATGCAGGAGGGGCGTGCAAGGAGAGCTCAGGAAGAAATAGGGTGGCTTTCAACAGACTGTGTGACCCTGGAAAAGCGAAGTGAGCAGCCAAGGTGACTTGAAGATTTGCCCTCGATTAAGTATATTGGAACATTGGCCTTGGCAGGAATGAGCCTGATGCGATGAGCTTTGCATTCTACAGGAAGAAGCAGAATAAAAATATTTGCCTAGAATATTAATCGGTTAGAGTGCAACAGTGCCTGCAAGTACAAACGGAGCATGTCACTCCGCTGTGCCGGGATTGTACTGTTTCAGAATGCAAGGGGAAGATCCATGTTAGAAATCTCTCATAAATTAGTCTCAAGGCAACACAAGTTTTAGACTAATTTGATTTTCAGGTACGCCTGTTCTGTGAGTCGAATTCCTTCCTCTGCCTTCCTAATGGAGAAGCTCGTAGCCATCCATTCCCATTTCCCTCCCCTTCCTGCAGCTCGGCAGCCTGAAGAGGTCAAGCCCATCAAGGACTGTATTCAATGATATTCCAGACCTTTCCTGACACTCAGCCGCAGCTTGGATGAAATGTGTGCAAAGTTTCCAGACTTCAAGGAGGGCCTCTGAGAGAGAAAGGTCAGTCGGTTCAAAATCTGTATCGTGTTTGGTAACCCCAGAGTGAAATTAAGCATCCTGTGTAACGCTTCATTTTGGAAGTTTTTAAAAGCAGCCAGCTTGAAAAATGATGGGATTCCTGTAAGCAAACAGCCCTTCGGCTGAGCCAGGGCTTTGTGTCATGGAGAAGGAATGTGTTTCTAGAGAAACTGCCCAGCTCGGAGTGGGATGTCCATGCAACTGCTGTGTGTTCTGGCCAAATTTTCTGGGAGAGAATAGAGATCTTTCTTAGCAGAACCCCTTGTTCTGATCTCACCGCTAAGTAACCAGGTTTCTTTTGTGCTGAACTAGAAAGGGCAGTGTGGTGTAGAGGTGAAGGTGCTGAACTAAGAGCAGATTCAAGCCCACTTTCAGCCACGGAGCCATACCAGGTGACTTGGGGCCAGTCTCTCTAAATCCAGCCTACCTCCCAGCATTGTTGTGGGTAAGAGGAGGAAGCTCTGCTGTGTAGGCTGCCTCAAGCTCTCGAGTGAAAGTGGGATCAAAATCCATAAAACAAATGATATACAGTACTACCCTGACTGCAAGCACTGGCTCAGTGTGGTGCAGTAGTGATGGTGTCGGTCTGGGTGTATGTTTTGGGTGTGTGTGTGCATGACCCAGGTTTAAGTCCACTTTCAGCTACAGAAGTTTCCCAGGGTGACCTTATTGTTGGAAGTCCTGGCAAATCCAGCATGCCTCATTAGCATGTGAATTAGTGTGTAAACTGAGTTGTCCCACAATGCAACTCTGAGGAAGCTGCTTGTTGCCACTCCCACTTCCTCTCTCTCTTTTTCCCCTTCTTCCACTGATCAGGCAGGCAGTTTGGATGCTGTTCTCGCTTCGGCGGGAAGGTAACGGCGTTCCGTGAGTCATGCTGGCCACATGACCCGGAAGTGTCCTATGGACAACGCCGGCTCCAAGGCTTTGAAACGGAGATGAGCACCGCCCCCTAGAGTCGGACACGACTGGACTTTACGTCAAGGGAAACCTTTACCTTTACCTAAGTATTTAGAAAGAAAAGAACAAAGGAACTTCATCTTTTCCACCAAGCTGGATGTAACAGAAACAACAAAGAACAAAGTCAGTAAGAATTCTTTTACTTATCTTAACCTAATCTGTCTAGGCATGTGATTCTTTATGCTTGGGAGGGCTGAGTGTGTAAGATCAATAACCTGTGTTTCTCTGACATGCTCACTGAAGCTATCTAAGATAATTTTCTTTTTCTGTGCCAGCTTCTCAGCTGTGTTATAAGCTCTACTCCATTTCAGTGGTTCTAGCAGGCCACTAAATTGGCTTCATTTATGACAGTCACTCTTTCTCAGCCCAGTCTACTTTACAGGATTGTTGTGAGGATGAGGAGACGAAAGGAAGAGCCCAATGGAAGCTGCTTTGGGCCCCGGGAAAAAGGTGAGATGCAGCTAATAAAACTCGCACTTCCTTCATGAAACAAAGCTGGTGTTCTGAAAGATTTGCCTTTCAAGGCAAGGGAGCAAATTTTACTGTTACATGTCATCAATCCCTTTATTCTATTACTCCAGATCAAGATGGGGTCTTACCATCACAGAGGTTGTTGGTGAAAGCCAATGAAAAGCATTATTTTAATTAATCTTTTAATTAGTGACTGCTTTTTTGGATATATTTATTGTTTTATATTTTGTTCTAAGGTGCCAGAGTCACTTTTTGTCAGATGGGCGGCCATATAAATTTGATATATAAATAAATACATCATTAAAATTCTCTGCTAAAGCTGGGTTGAAAAATTAATAGTCAGATGGAGGGGAGGGATTCAGAAAGGGACTGCTGTCACTTAATCTTAGTTCTTGTCCTCAGCCCACCATTCTCAGGTGATAACACCTGAGAAGTAGCTTCCTGGTAAATCCACAGAAATATTTTATTAGTTTGTATTATTTTTATTTTCGATAACAATATTCTCGGGCTAGGTCCCTTAAAACCTGGTTTTGTCATTGGGCCTGGGGATCCCATGGAAATACGGAGCCTGCAAAATGGTTATACCGCTTGTACGTTTTGGAATGCACTCTCCGGTGTTTTTTGTTGTTGTTGTTTACAGTTTTTAACTGTTTTAGTTGTATTTTAAAAGGTTTTTTTAAATTGTTTGGATTGTTTGGTTTTTGTTAATTTAACTGTGTATGCTACCCAGAGTCACATATGTAAGATTGGCAGCTATATAAATTAAATAAATAAATAAATAAATAAAATGGGGTTGGGTGGTTTCTTAACATCATAATATTTGACAGTCCCTTGAGGACCTGTCCTTAAGGACCAGCCCATTGCTCAGTGCAAGAATTCCAGGGAAGGTACCCCCAACAGATGATTGTCTGGACACTACTGGAACCCACCCAAGGAGGGGGAGTCCACCACCTCTCTGGATCATTGATTTCCCTCTCAAACCACTGTTTGTGGTCCAGTGTGTTGAAGGAAACCTAGCCAGTGACTTAGTTTGTTGTGTGAACCAGTCACCATCTTAAGCCATAATATGGTTTATTTTCATATAGCTTGTTATGTCAACACAGCAACTGTTTTTGTTTTATTAATCCAGAGTTGGGGTTAAGTATATCATCATCATCATCCATCTGTAGACTGTCAAATCCTTAAGGAGCCTCATCAAATGTTGTGTGAATCCAGACATGGTAGGAAATAAATCTGGGGACTTCACAGTATGTGTGTGCTTTAGCCCAAATCCTTGAACTATTTTTAATGAATATTTCTATTCATTAAAACTGTTATCTTCCTGTCACTGAGAAAATAATTATCTCTAAATATTTTAATAAGTCCTGGGGACTGGCCCAGGAACCTGAATTCCCAAGATATTAAGGCTAGAGGAGAACTGTTACATATTTGCCAGCTTAACTAGATTTTCCTATAAAAGCAGAAATATCACTTCTGCTTTTAATCTGAAACCTAAACTTGGAAATAGTGACTTTGTCCTTTGATTAGATCGAGGTGTTCTTCAAATCCCACCTTTTGTAGCTCAAATTAGTTTTGTAGAGCAAAGTGGATCTTAATATAGCTGGTGGAATATCTGAACTTTGTAGCCCCAAGTCACTCTAGCTTGCCTTGTAAATCAGCTCACAAAAGTTGGTGGCCAGCATGCATAAAAGAGTAGAAAAAGAACAGATCCACATAAGGCAATGCCCAGTTCCCAGTGCTTGCTGGCTGGGGAATTCTGGGAGTTGAAGTCCACATCTCTTAAAGTTGCTAAGGTTGAGAAACACTGACATAAGGTGTCAGACAGTTCAAAAGCAGCACAAGACCTCTAGGACCTCACAGAGTCACTTGTTGTGTTTAGAACTAAACCAATTTATTTCCAGCTCAGAGCAGTGTCAAATCACAGTAAAATCTTTTAAAGTGCTGTGGCTCTTTGGAACATGGGAGTACTCCTGTCCCTACGTGCAGGAACTCCTGCTTTACCATGCCTCTCAGCTCCGGGACTTTGGGTCCTTCAACAGGAAAGACGGCTTGAAGTCTTTCAGCTCCCTCTCTCATGATCCGCTGGGATTTCCCCCCCTATTTTTTGCATGCAATCTGCCTAAAGGAGAAAGAACACAGGTGGAGTAAAGTTAAACTGTTTGTTTTGGGTGGAGTGGAATTGAGGGGAATTTTTATTTCTGCAAGTCTTGCAGAAATTTGTAGCAGGGCAACGAAGTTTATACTGTGTTTTTAGAGTTTGAAGTCAGCAAAACTGAAGGCCATCTGAGAATGGGGGGGTGCAACAAAATGGCAGTGTAACAGTGTCCTTTCCATACATTCTGACTGCAGCAGTCTGGTGCGTTTCTGTGCTTCCCCACGCCCAAAGAACAGAAAAAGGGAGGGTTCTGTGGTTTGGAATTTACTACCCTAAATCTCGCTTGCAGGCAACTGATCTCCTCTAATGCAGTGTTTCTCAACCTCAGCAACTTTAAGCTGTCTAGCCTTCAACTCCCAGAATTCCCCAGCCAGCATGGCTGGCTGGGGAATTCTGGGAGTTGAAGGCCACACAGCTTAAGGTTGCCAAGGTTGAGAAACACTGCTCTGGTGTCTTTAACAAACTGAACACTGAGTTTGCCAAATAGTTGCTTTTCAGATAATTGCCTGCCTTTGTTTTGCATTGTGTGTGTTTTACTGAGAAGGAACAAAAGTTTTTGGTTTGCTGGCAAAGAAGAAAGGAAAAAGAAACAAACAACGTTAGCTGGAACAGACAGCAACTTTTTTCCCCCTAAAAGTGACAGAGAAAGAAAGAAAAGAAAAAGAGACCAACTTTTCCACCTTTCCAACCCTCCCCAACCAAGTGCTCCCCAGATATGTTGCACTACAGTTCCCATAACTCCTTAGATATGCATGGGATCTGTAGTCCAAGGTTCTGTGTTGGGAAACACTGTTCTATAGTCTCAATATGGAAAGTCTGGAAAGTCTTTGGAAAGTCTGATTTCTTGTGATTATTAATCCCAGACTTTCTCTCCAGATTCAAACACATATTCTCCCCATTCACATGTATCAGAATAAAAATGAGAAGGAGCAGAAAGTTGGTTGGCCTGCCATGCTGTGGCCAGATCAGAAGTGGTTGGAGTAAGCATTTTCTTAAAGCATAGCCCTGTCATTACAGTGAGAAGAGCCTTTATTGATCATCTGTCCCGCTACCAGGCTCAACCACTTCACATTATCTGGCTCTGGATTGGAACCAGGAGTTTATACCGACTATAGAGGTAGTCCTCACTTAACAACCATTCATTTAGTGATGGTTCAAACTTACAACGGTGCTGAGAAAACTGATTTACAACCATTCTCATTGTTGCAACCATTTCTCATCGCAATCATTGCAGCATCCCCATGGTCATGTGATCGCAATTTGGGCACTTGGCAACCAGTCCACATTTATGACTATCGCAGCGTCCCATGGTCACGTGATCGCCATTTTTGACCTTCCCAGCTAGCTTCTGGCAAGCAAAATCAATGGGAAACTGTGTGATTCGCTTAACGACCACATGGTTCACTTAATGCCAGTGGTGATTTGCTTAACAACTACCGCAAAAAAGGTCGTAAAATCAGGTCAAATTTGCTTAATGACCACTTCGCTTAGCAACCAAAATTCCAGTCTCAATTGTGGTCATTAAGCAAGGACTACCTGTATACTCAGAAGGTGCCTGGTAATACCTTTTCCAGCTAACAGATGTTAATCAAAGGCAGAAGACCTTCATGGAGATATGCAAGAACCATTATCTAGAAGAAAAGGGGCTGAAACATTTTTTACATCCAGAGCAACGAGATAGCATCCAGAAGCAGGTCCGGCAGAGGTCCCTAATTCACTGGAGTATAAGGAAGAGGAGGAGATTCAGCAGAATCAGCCTTGCAAGATCCTGTTGTTATAACCAATCTCAATCAAAGTAGTTTTAGCCTTCTGGTGGAGCTGATTTGCTGGCTGGTCTACCTGGTGGGGCTGACAGGTTCTCATTTTTGAAAAAGAGGGGCATGTGCAGGACTTTTCCAGTGGCAGCACCCAGACTTTGGAGAGCATCTTATGTAGAGATCAATTGTTCCTGGGGGGGGGGGGGAGGGCTTGTCATTTCACTCTTTGCTGATTGCAAAGGGATATAACCCAATTCTAAAGCACCAATGGACCAGAATGTCGTATGCTGACTGTTTCTGCAATAGTTTTCATATGATTCTATTTTTTTTTTAATTTAAAAAATCAGATGGAAAAAGTCAGGGGAGATGGCATATCAAGGGAAGTGTCCAGCATCCCAAACGTGCTGTTAATTTTTATTTTTTTCCCCTTATTACCAAAATATGGACAGCGCCTAACTGGACTAGTTCTTGTGTGTGTTTAAAAATAATTTGGATTGCTGAATAAAACAGCAATTTTAAAAAATCGCAGAAAAGACCATGGGAAACCACTTCTGTATTGTTGCCAAAAAAAAATCACCCAGATGTACTCACAAGGTCCCCAGAATTCAAGCTCAAGGGAGTCCTTATCGTAAGCATCCCAAGGACTGCAACCTGTTTGCTCTTTTTTCCCCTTGCTTTAAGGGAACAGGAGGCTTTTAGGGCACCGAAATGTCTGAGTACACAAAGCAAAGCAAAGAACATGCCAGTGAAAATATTACTCTTTGAGCAGAAACAACGGTGCAGTGGATTGACCTCGAATTCTCTACCTAACTGTCAATTCCGTAAAAATAAAATCTCCTCTCTCAGATGAGATAGGTCAGCATTTCAAACACAGTGCATCAGGCAGGGCTGCAACTAGGGTCTGTGTCACCTGGGGCAAACATGGATTCCACGCCCATTTTGGCGCCCCACCAGTGCGGCACCCGGGGCACATGCCCCGGTTGCCCCCCCTAGTTGCGGCCCTGGCATCAGGGGAAGCGTTCGTAGAATATATCCTCCATTCAACGCATCTGAGATGAGAATAAAGGCTCCCTTAGCCGATAGGAAGTTGCGTTGCCAAGCCGATGTTCTATCAAAGGTTTGTTTGAAATTGGCCAGTTACAACAGTTACAACTTCCTCACTGAAAGAGGAAAGGAGAAGGGCATATTTCTCAGGCTGATCCGAAATGGGTCTGAAGCTGTATCGACTGCAAATCTGGTGACTATTCTTCTGTCTTCCTTGATTCCTCTAGGAGAAAGGGAGAGACTTGTGACCTTCCAGATGTGGCTGAGGCCCAATTCTCAACAATCCCAATCAACACGACCAACGGGGTGGAGACTGGGTGATGTTTTTTTAGGAAGGTCATGGATTCCCCATCCCCACTCCAAGACCATCATCATCCCACCCAAATTTCCGCAAGCAATATATTCCAAAAGTTTTTACCATTGAATTAACTTGCATCCATGTATGGTCAAGGGTCGATGTGCTCTGAAAAAGCTTTCTTCACATCTCCGTGGGCCACCCTTAACCCAGCGATTCTGTTGTCTTGCAACTTTACAACTGCTCTTTTCTCATCCAACTAGTGCCTACGAGCTAATCGTGTGAATAAGACAGCTCTGCTGCTCAGGAGTGGAGCACACGCTTTGAATACTGCTAGTCCCGAGTGCAACTCCTACCAATGCAAGGAAACTTGGAAGAAAAACCAGCTTGAAACCCTGGAGAATCACTGCAATCGTGTTGGCAATATAGTATTAAACCAGGTGGACTGGATTCAGAAACTTCCTAAGTCATCTTTAGTTGCTCCTAGTCTATGCTGGCGGGAGGGGCCAAACCAGGATCTGCCAATAAAAACAAATCTGCAGTTAAAATAGGGCTCCTAGGTGCCCTCTGCAAAAGTTCAGATGACTATGAGCATCAGAGTTCATTTCCTGTATTTCTTTGTTGCCATCTTGTGGACATCTAGAGTTTTGCAGTCCGCATCCAGCAACCCTACAAATGACCAGAGAGAGCCCAATGTGTAGAAGCTGCAAATGTGCCCAATCTCATTACTAGGATTGGTGGGGGTATTTTTCAGCTTCCAGGGACTGATATTGGTCACTGCAGGGTCTTCCCTTCTGTTTCTTCTACCTTTAATAACATTTTTAATCAGGGATCGGCCTGGTGGGCTTCAGTACGCTTAGAGGTATTAACTATATTATTTAAAATATATACGATGATCTGCAAGAAGAAAATGGTGCTGCACTTTCAGAGAGAGTTGGGGCAATTCGGGGTTCAGTATTATGGGAACTCATCAATCATTTAGCACACCGTATAAGCCAGGACAGTGGGGCAATTTGATTCGGCATTGACTGGTTAGGTGAACGTCATATCGGTGGCAGATCTCTGTTTAGGATCCAGGGTGCTCTGGGAACTCAAATGCTGAATTGCAAACTAACCATCCCCAATCGAATCTAGTTTGTTGGGTGAACTCAGCCATAATGTTAAGTAAAGATACAAAGGATGGCCTCTACTCATGTGATGTCCACAGCTGGATGGAGGTCAAAAATTGCAAGAAGGCAGGTGTGCTGTCACAACTGAAGCCCCACCTCTTTTGTACCTGGGTACCAAAAGGGTCAGAGAACCAGTTTGGTTTAGTGGTTAGGGCATCAGGCTAGAAACCAGGAGACCGTGAGTTCTAGTCCTGCCTTAGGCATGAAAGCTGGCTGGGTGACCTTGGGCCAGTCAATTTCTCTCAGCCCTAGGAAGGAAGCAATGGCAAGCCACTTCTGAAATCTTGCCAAGAAAACTGCAGGGACTTGTCCGGGCAGTCACCAGGAGTCAACACTGACTCAAACACACACAAACACACACACACAAACTCAAAAGGGTGGGACTTTGATCGCGACTCCTCACCCCCTGTGGCTGCCTCTGGCTGGGCCTTAAGCCTGTTCAGTCAGCAAGTAACTTCTCCAAAACCTCCCCAAACAGTGTGAATAATGTGCTTAAGCACTCAGTCAAATGGAGCTTTAATGGTAACTGTGGACGAAACAGCCACATGGAAGTAAGTGCTCACCTGAAACCTTGGTTGGAAGTGGTAATTTATAGCTGCCCCCTAAGAAAATTGATCAGAGCTGTCTGAAATTCCAGTTCTGCCAGTGCATTTTAAAAACACACAGGAATCCAGTCTCTGCTGTTGAGATTGAGCCTGTGGGCACATTGTTTGGGAAGGTAAAGCTCCCCCCTCCCCCCAAGAAAATAGCAGCCAGGGTAGAAAACCTGCATTATTAATAAGAGGTATAATTGAGCTGTGCATTTTTAAAATCTGGGCAGCCTAAGATCCGTCAAGTGTGTTTGGCTTTAGACCACTCTATTATTTATTTGGAGATAAATCCTCCAGTCAATGAAGAGGAAAAAGGGGGAGATTCATTTGTCATGCAAATATCAGTGCATTCTAAGAGCCAGACTAGTCATTTCTTTTCAGAGGTGTTTTTGGTCAAAAGGCTGATGATCTTCTACTCCTGGCAAAGCAAGTGCCTTGTGTCTTTCCTCCCCTTCCCTCTCCCACCCAATAATGGTTTCCAGTACAATTAAAATGAAGAATAAAACAGCAATTAAAGCCAGCAAAAAAAGCTATGCTGTCTGGGGAATTCTGGGAGTCGAAGTCCACACATCTTAAAGTTCCCAAGGCTGAGAAACACTGGTCTAGTTTAATGTTTCTCAACCTATCCTGCTGTGGAATTCCACACAGGTTGAAGCCCACACCTCTTAAAGTTGCTGAGGCTGAAAAACATGGATTAGTCGATAATCCTCAGCTTTCCTGGTATACTAGTTTCAATTTTACTTAAACACTTTATTTTTAGCTGAGCCAAGGACACGTGGGTGCTAAAGAGGGACTCTCAAGAAAATGATGATCCTCGGTGCAGGATCCTGCTTAGAAGAATGCTGCTTATTGTTATTAAATTTATATCCCACCTTGATTTTGTACAACTCAAGATGGTTTACATCACGCTCTCACCTCCTCCACAACAACAGCCCTGTGAGGTAGGCTGGGCAGAGAGAAAGGACCTGGCTCAAAGTCACCCATCTGGCTTCCACGCCTAAGGGAGGACTAGAACTCACAGTCTCCCAATTCCTAATCCAGCACCTTCACCACTGCACCAAACTGGCTTTCATTCTTTCTGCTTATTTTTGGGGTGTCATTAAAAACTGGGGAATGGATTTTATTGGTTTTCCACCTGTCGTCTTAGTGAAAGCTTTTACAGGCTGGCCAACGGGCTGCATTGTGGGAGGATCAGATCCCCCGTTAGCTCCATTGGGATGCATTTGTGACGGTTGAAGCCATCACTTCCCAGTGGTGAATGCAGAAAAGCTTCAGGAACGGCTCCTGTCATTTGATTAATTAGGTGGAATTTGCTGGTATAATAGAGACACTCTGACTGCCGAAAACACATTGATTATTTCTCAAGGGAAAGGACAGAGCTGTCATTCTAGCAATTGACTAAGTATGGTTGTTATTGTAGCTGATAATTAGAATAGTTATTGTTTACTCCACTTAATATCTGAAGTTCTCTGGGAAGATTCTCACACTATTCAGCACAGCGTGAACTGCAAGGGCCCTATAAAAACAATAAGATTTCTCTTAACTTTCAACTATGCACATGCCACTCAGGGTAATAGGGGCATTCCTGGGGAAGGGGTCAAAAAAGTCAAGAAGGTGGGGAAAAGGTCAAGGTGGTGGGAAAGAGAAATTTTGCTGACGGTACAGGATTGGAAGACCAACATAGGAGAATATGCAGCAATGGCAAAATTGAGGGTATATATCCATAACAGAAGTCTAACCAAAGTTAAGAGGTATGGCCCCTCATATATTATACCGGTGTTTCTCCACCTTGGCAACTTCAAGCTGCGTGGACTTCAGCTCCCAGAATTCCCCAGCCAGCATGCTTTATACATCACACACCAAGGCAAATTGAGACATTTGGAATATGACTTCTAGGAAAAGGGTTATGAGGCTAATCAACAGATGAAATGACTTAAATAGATACTACCAATAGCCTTCAGTGTTCAATGTAGAGTACAAAGATTTCAGTTGTGGTTAGTGGCTGGAGAAACAAATGGAAGAGAAGGGGAGAAAGCACCATTAATTTTTTTTTCCATAATGTTTTTACTCATGTTGTATTAGTCATTGTTAATTCTTTACTCTTTTTTAATCTTTCTTCTGGTGCAATCTTAAAAATGTGTTGGAAGTTTAAATAAGTAATAATAATAAAAAGAAATTAAATGTAAAATATCAAGAAGAAGAAGCAACTGTGTAATTGAAGATCCATCCTTTTTTTTACCTGCACCACTACATTAAAAGGGGGCAGGGCTTCGATTGCACCTCTATGGCTACCATCTTGACTTTGACCCTCCTTCCCCTCCCTCTCCTTGGACCCTACCTGTGACACTTTGCTTGATGTTTTGCTCTCTTTATGACAGTCTGTCACTTGTCCAACACAAGACTCAGTCTGGGCATAGCGTAAAGCTTTTAGCATAGTGTGATGGGTGAACCCAGCCAATGGTGACTTCCTCAGCAAATCGTAATTAAAACATATTTTTCAAATTATTTGGATCTAGCCAGGGCAGTGACTGGATACAGTTCCCAATAATTCATTAACAGATTAGATATTATGACCATATTTGCAAAGCAAACCAACTTCTGGGCACAAACAGTACAAGATCATACTTTAATGGCCTTATAGAATTTCCCTCTTCAGATCGAAACTTATCTTCAATATGGTAAAGCAGCTCAGTTGCATTGGGGGGCCAGAGATCTGATATTAAATAAATGCCAGCACCCCTGAACTGAAAAAGAAACAGCCTCTGCAGTTCCATGCTTTAGCAAAAGTGCTGGCGTAGAGTTTATTTTCACACAGGTCACTTCCTTTGAAAGGTTGCATCCCATGAGAGTTTCAGGACAAATTAGATCTTTGTGCACTGAATTCTTTTATTATTGGTGTTTTCTTTGTTCAGCCTCTGTACTTCCAGCCACTTAAAATACATGAAAGCATTTCTTTCAGGACCAACTATCTGAAAAGACACCACGGTGTAAAATACAGGATGGCTTCATACAACATGTTCAGATCCATACTGGGGTTAAGAACATAGAACTGCTGTGTTCACAGAGCACGTTATGCCCAAACAAGAATCTTAAGGCTTAATCATGGCTTGGTTCATGCAAGATGCTAAAACAGAGGCTGGGTTCCTCCAACATGATAAAACACAAACTATTCTACCCCAGTTTATCCTACTCTAGGGCTTGTAGGAAACCAGCCATAGAATTATTCTGCCTTGCGTAACAGCAAAAGAAGCTGAGGCTGATACTTCCATTCATTTCAATAGATGCAGATTGGAAATGGGCAGATGTTTTCAATGGGAATGAATCTGAAAAAAAGGGGGGGAGGGACAGCAATTTACCCCCCAAATCACTAGAGCTGAAATGCCTTTGGAGAAAACCATCCAATATTTTAGTGCAACATTTCTCTTTGCCCTAGGGCCAGACTGGCATGTGGCAATGTTGGAAGGTGTTAGTGGTTGTGGAATAAGATGACTTTAAATCAGAAGTTTCAGATCTTGAAGAATTAGGATGTTTCTGCCTCCTTATCTCTCCTACGCAAAGCTCTCCCTCTTCAGATGTTCAAGGGGGATCAACAGGAGGAAAACCTCCCCCCCCCTTTCTCTCTCTCTCTTTGTTCTTTGGTTAGATACCAACATCCACACTCACACAATCCCTTCTCATAGCCTACATCATGGAAAATGCTTCCAGGCTCCAACAGTGTCCACTGGCCAGACTCCATCCCACCGCAGATTCAGTGATGCTCTTGCCAGAGGCTGGCTGAACACTGAACACAGTGTTCTTTCTGCCATCTCCTTCTCTGCTAGCTCATCTGGCATGAAGGCTCCTGTCGCCTCCCTTCTCATATCCCTCCCCCTGGCCCCATGCTTAGGAAACTTCAGGAATTCCTTGAAGGGGAGGCTTTCAGCAAGATGCCTCCGCACACTTCCTCCTGAAAGACATAGCTTGGTTATTCCATGTGCATCTTTGGAACTGATTGGCCTTTGATTTTGACTTTTTTAAAAAGTCAGAAGTAGTTATGGGAAAACACAAGAGGATTCCTAATGTCAGCTAAATGTTATAAGATGTCATGAATAAAGCAGGAATGTGGCTATAATCAAAATCCGGTCAATGTAATTTTCTCTGGCAACAATACCGTAGTCATTTGGCATTTTCTTTTTCCAAGGTGTTTTTTCAACTTCTCAGTCTAGTCTACAACCCTGGGACTTCCAAGTGGTCACTCTTCCAGGTAATACCCAAGTCAGGGATATTGCCTAAATTAAGCAACAACCAGTTCCAGTGATAATTGACTGGGTTAGCCCTTCAAAATGAGAAATACTGAAGCAGTGAAACATCAGGGTGTTCCAATGTCCCTAAATTATGATATATTGAATAAACCCCATTTGGCTGGCCCTCACAGAACATCTACCTCTATCTCTATCTCTATCTCTATCTCTATCTCTATCTCTATCTCTATCTCTATCTATCATCTATCTTTGTCATCTATCATCTATCTGTTGCCTATTATCTATCAACCATCAATCATCTATCTGTTGTCTATTATCTATCATCTATCTATCTATCTATCTATCTATCTATCTATCTATCCATCCATCCATCCATCCATCCATCCATCCATCCATCCATCCATCATCTATCATCTATCACCTTTCTATCCTTTCTATCATCTCTATCTCTCTTTCTCTCATCATCTATATCTATCTCTACCTGGTTTTTATGCCACTGCAAGTGTTAGTCTCTGAGTGACTTATAGTCCTGATATAATAGGGCTAAAATACAGTAGGATTAAAAACAGTACAGCAAGGAACAAGATGCACAAATGATGTGACTGTTCCCACAATATCCCATCCACACGCCCATACTACAGAGACAGTTCAGCCAACCAGCCCATCCCCAAAGGCCCCCTGAAAGAGCCGGGCCTTCATATCACGGTGCATTTGGATGATCCCATAACCCAGGTGGTGATCTAGGACTGGTTCTTTCTTGCTCCTCCTGCTTCCTGAACCAGCTGTGCTGTGCCCACACCCTGCCTCTGCCTGCCTTAGCTATTCCTCCACTCCACCTTGGCTGGTCTTGGATCTTGCCTAGCGGAGACTCAGATGAGCCTGGTCTGGAGCTGCTGCAGCACATTGGCCTGTGGCAGCCATGGCTGACGAAGAAACAGCTGGCAAGGGTATTAAGGGCACCAAGGCAAGCCACCCATGCCTGCTGCTGGAGATCACGAGCTCTCCATTCCTGCTGGGCCACTCTCTCTTCCTTGGGGGAAGAGGAAGAATTCAGCAACTATATTACAAAAACCGGATGGAAGAGGCCTCCATAATCCTCCCAGAATGACCTCCAAGCAACTTATACATATACATATACATTCTCTCTCTCTCTCTCTGTGCCCATCTCAACATCATGATTCTGAGTTACTATCACTTTATGTTAAAACACAAAGTAACAGCAACAGTCTCTATGTATATGTGTGTGTGCACATACACCCCCACCCCCACACCCCAAGCTTGCTTCTAGGATATTTTCCACAGCTCCATTAGTACTAAAAGCCATATGGGGAGGGGGTCAGAGAAGAATCTGGGGTAGTTGTATTAATTAGAGGCACCCAGGCACCCAAAACCACCCTGGGGAAAGTGTCTCGAGACTCTCATAAAGAGAGGGCCTAGATTTCCATTCCTAAGCACTGCAGATGATGCACTACGCCCTGAAGATGCAGTACGCTGGACATGTGGCTAATCCATCAATTGTCTGGATGCTTCACCATTTTCTGTTTGATGTCTGCTTCAGAGTCAGACTTAAGAAGAACAGAACTGACAATGCCCCAAAAAATGTCAGAGTGATGACATACCCTGAACCTGCCACTCTGTTTTACTTGTGCGAATTAGCCAGGTATGGATCACTTATGGGAAAGCCATACGTGTTAGGAGTGTGGAGACATCAAACTGGTACTAGAACACAGGTTTGCACGGATGGGACCTCAACCCAGGATCCTGCAGCTCTCGTTAAAACATGAGGTATCAAGTGATGGGGGAAAAATCTTGTTGGGATTCTGGAAAGATGTTGCCAGTTGGGTAGCTGATATGATATCAGAACCAGGCCAAGAACCACGCTGAGTCAGTGTCCTCCAACTCCAGTTCTTTATTGTTCTCACCATATAGACAGAATCTTGCCAGACTAAAGCTACTCTAACTGACCCAAGCACAAATAACCTGGGAGACTCTAGGGCGGGGCCACCTTGAGTCTCTTTGCTTTCCCACCAACAGTCCCCAGACTACTGAGAGTTCTCTTACCTCCCTGGAATGCGCTCCCTCCTTCCTGAGAGCTAATGGCAGCGCCGAAATCCACCATATATGAGCTAGAGAGGCAAACAGACCATAATACAAGTTCCTCTATGGCCCCATAACTAATGCTTCCTTTGGTTGCCCTAACTTTATCCCTTGCCAATGGCTAGAACATTTGACATTCCATTTCACTGCATTCTCATTGGCTGAATTCACAGAGTAGGCCAGAATTGAATGGGTTTGTATTGGTGATTAAGTGTATTGCGGGAAACCCAGCTGTTATTTTAGCACATTGTGTGAACCAGGCTTTCACATGGATCCAGGATAGGGATTTAACTACCCCTGGAGGTGGCATGTTATGAGAACACAGCAACTGTGTGTTCTTAATCTGGCTGTTGAACCCAATCTCTCTCCGACTTGGGCAGCTTCCTTAGTTTGAGATGTCCAGCAGTTATAGTGTCAGGGATGACAGATTTATTGTTAATCTGTATTCACCTTTCTCCAAGGAGCTTGGGCCATTGTAGAGTCACCCTCCCACCTGTGACCTTTCAACAGCTCTGTCAGCAGATGAGGCTGGAAATGTCAATGACTAAGCAGAGGTCTCTTGAAGGAATGGATAGCAGAATGGTTATTTCAATCACATGTCCAGAAAACTATCCATTCTGGTGGAGTCGTTGATGTTTTCAGAATTGTGGCAACTCCACCCATGGAAAACAACTTACATTTTGACTGTCTTTCATTCAGTTACGGATCCTCAGACTGTCTCCGCAGGAAACCAATAGCTTTCTCCCTTTGATGGCAAGTTGACAAAATCTGATCCCGCTTGGCTGGACTGGCTCTGCTTGGCAACAGCCTTAAATTGAGTGATTTCTCCTCTCCAAGGCCAGCGAGGTTGTTTTAATTGGGCACCACAATACAATTGCGGAATCCTATAGTAGCAAAAGCTTGACCATCTTTTATTAATTGAGCCATTTCATTTAGGTTTCAAGCATTATTGAATACAATTGTGCTGAAGTCTGCCCAACTTATGGCTGATTATGGCCATAATATGGCCACCAAATTAACTTTAATGCAGATCGATGTGTTTTCTCTGCTACTGATACAACTCCCAGGTTTAAGATACCATACTAAACATTGCAAAAAGAAAAAAGGTCAATTTAAAAGGGTAGGGCTTGTGTTGCAACAATTCTGCTTTTGTCTGAAGGCAACAACAGATGGAATGCCACTGTGTTAATTTGTTGGATGACTGGGAAAGGGCTGATAAACTTTGAGTCCAGCTTTCTGGATGGTTGGGCAAAAGCAAAAACTTAGTTGAAAGGCAGACCAATCCTCCACTGCAACCTTGACACTCTTTTGTCTGAGTAGCTGCTTTCTTACATGAGGCCGACCCAAGTTTAGGCAGATTCAGAAGTAGAAGTTTCTTAGCGACAGACCCACACAACCTGCCATGACTCCCCATCTCACATAGTGGGACATCATTCCTATACCTGTATTCAGGTACAATTTAGTTGCCAACTTTTGTATAGGTAGTCCTTGACTTATGACCACAATTGGGACCGGAACTTCTGTCACTAAGTGAGGCAGTCATTGAGTCATGCCTGATTTTATGACCTTTTTGCCACCATTGTTAAGCAAATCACTTGATCGTTCAGCGAATCCAGCTTCCCCCATTGACTTTGCTTGTTGGGAGCTGGCTGGGAAGGTGGCAAATGGTGATCACATGGCCCTGGGATACTGCAACCATCCTAAATACATGCAGGTTGCCAGAGTCCTCTTTTCGGGAGAGATGGGCAGTGATAGAAATTTGAAAAACAAACAAATAAATAAATAAAGTACCTGAATTTTGATCACGTGACTGCAGGGATGCTGTGATGTCATAAGTGCAAGGCCTGGTCATAAGTCACTTTTTTCAGTGCCATTGTAACTTTGAACAGTCACTAAACGAATGGTGGTAAGTCAAGGACTGCCTGTAGCAGTGTTTCTCAAGCTTAGCAAGTTTAAGATGTGTGGACTTCAGCTTCAGTTGAAGTCCACACATCTTAAACTTGCTGAGCTTAAGAAACACTGGTATATAGACTTCAGAAACTTGGCCTGATCTTTTACTTTCTCCTTTCTTTCTGGGAAGCAATGGAAACTGGGCTCAGAGGAAAAGAACAAGTGAAAGGCCACACTGGTGATGAGAAAGGAATGGACTGGCTCAGAAAGGAAGTTTCAAAACAGAGTGGTGTAGATCTTTGTCACAAACAGATAGAGAACTAGGTTCCTTAAAAAATAATTATAGTTTGTGGCGAGGTATAGCCACCTTGCTAGATGGGGCTAAAATGAGATTGGATTGTTTGTGGCCCAGCACTTTCAGTGTGTTGTGTGAACCAGCCCATCACAGTAAGCCAGGCTATGTCATTACAACAGTTGTGGTTTGTTAGCTGGATTCTGTGTTTAGCATGTTGCCTGAATCCAGCCACACTCTCTTTCTTTTTCAAATGGGGGAGAATAATCCTGATGAAAATTCAACTTTTTCTTCTGAGTCCAGTCCATGTAAGAAGAAAGAAATCCCCATGCAGGCAGGAACTGCAAACACAGCATCGCTGCACAAGGCAGAGGATGAGCAAAGGAGGCCTGCAGCTCACTGAAAACAGCCTTGTTTTACTGGTTCTTTTGCTCATTTCCCACCCCCACCTCTAGCCACTACTTGGAGATGTGCCCAACTCCTTCAGGCAAGTCAACCTCCAAAGGAAAAGTGGTCCCATATGAAAGCAGTTTTGGGCTGCTTGCACAGCTCGAAACTACCCCATTACCATGTGTAGCACCTTGAGTTTCCTTGTGGCTAATGAACTGCCTGTGCGAGGTCTTAATGAATGGCTTTACGAATTCATGGTATGCACTGCCTTATTCTCTGGCAGGATCCAGAGACTCTCCCTGCAAACTCAGGAGGGTGGTGGAAGAACTACACCCTCGGAATTCGCCTTGAATAGGGTCATAGAATCAAAAAAGGAGTCGCTTTGGGAGCATCTTGGAGAGCGATGCTTCCAGATGGATTTATGCAGCTTTACCATCTGGAATGGAGGTAGAAATAAAATAATCTAGGTTCTTCCCCTGGAACTATTTGAGAAGTTTCTCTAGCTGTATTTTTTTCCCATGATTGCCTGGTGGTGAGCAATTGGCCCCAGGATGAGCAAGGAAGGACTCATGTCTAAACCCTTCCAGAAAGTCTGCCAGTTGTGGTTGCAGACAACGATTGCGTTATACATCACATTGAATAAAGGTCTGCTTTATCATGGGCTGTGGAATAAGCCAAGTTCCACCAAGTTCCACTAAGCTGTAACCATGCTTTATAAGCTGCAATGGCCGTGTTCATGCAACATATTAAACCAAAATGGACTAAGCCACATAATGGAGTAAAAGTAGCATGATGTGTGATTCCTGGCAGTATATAAAAAATAAAGTCTATGTTGAGTCAAGCTCAATTGCTATTGAATTAATGGACCCTGCCTTATAGTTTTCTTGGCAATAATATAGGAATGGTTTAGCAATGCCTTCTTCCAGGATTTTTTTTTTAGGCAGTAGATAACAAAATGCCATGATGTATCTATACCTATAAAGATAAGAATCGTGCAAGTATTCCCTGTGACACTCTATGGAAGTGAAAGTTGGACTTTGAAGAAGCAGGACAGGAAGAATATTGACACCTTTGAACTCTGGTGTTGGAGAAGGCTCCTGAGGATATCGTGGACAGCCAAGAAAACAAACTGATGGATCTTTGAACAAATCAACCCAGAGTTCTCACTAGAGGCACCAATGATCAGGCGCAAATTATCCTACTTTGGACCCATTATGTGAAGACTCAGCTCTCTGGAAAAGGCTCTGATGCTGGGAAAGGTGGAAGGAAAGAGAAGAAGAGGATGACCAGCAGCAAGGAGGATAGTCTCAGTTACAGTAGTGATGACTGCATCATTGGAAGACTTGAAAGAACAAGTTAGGGATAGATTGTCACGGAGAAAATCTATCAATGTGCTTGCTAGCAGTTGAAAATGATGTGATGGCACAGAATCAATTAAGATAGCAACTTCATATTCTGCCATTTCATCCCTGGCATTTCCAGCTGGATGGATCAGAGAGCAAGTGATGGGAAGGCAGCACAACCCCTGTTTAAATGAACCATGCAGGATCCAATGGAGACCGGGGCATAAAAACCAGCGGGCTGCCAATTGCCAAGCAAAAGAGAAAGGGAAAACTTATTAGGCTGGAGTAAAAGTGGGTCAAGGCAAGATTTACAGATAAGCATTACGTGGAAAGAATACCAAATGAGGATACGGTCTTCAGGGGAGGAAAGACAGAGATCCAAACTAAGCCACAGGTCTAGCCTTTTTGCAGCATTTTTTTTTCATTACTCAGCTGCCTCTTATGGCAAATCAATAGCTCGTGTACAAAATGTTCTACATTTAAGCCTTGGGATTTCTAGCTAAAATAGGGATCTACTGATAGGGAAGACGCACCTAAAATCCCTAGCAGAGAACTGCAGTTTGTCACAGAAAATATATAATTCCTAGGTAAGAGGGAATTATACCTTCACTATGGGTGCAGTTGGTCTTTGCCAAGGTATCTGGAGTTTGCCAAGATAGCTAGAGCTGGTAAAGCAGCCCAGAGCTTTAGGGAGCTTACCACCTCCCTGTCCAATATATTTGCACCTGCTTTGGTGCAAATGTTGAGAGGATTGGAAACCTAATGCTTTCACTAGCAGTGATCTCACTGTGCATGGCGCCAGGGTGAGAAGATGGGAGATTGAGTTACACACTGCACCAGCAAACTCTGCTGTCTTCTCAAACCAGCCTTTCTCAACCTTTTGACCCTGGAGGAACCCTTGACATATTTTTCAAGCCTTGGAGAACCCCTGCACATTCAGGCTCAAATATAGGCCAGAAGTTACAAAATTATTGTATTTGTTTCGTGGGTAGGCCTGTATATATGCATGAACAGTGTTCTTAAACAGGAAATAAGGAATGAAACTTATCTTTTGAATGTGAAGTTGCCCAATTTGAAATAATTCTCCCAGGGAACCCCTAGTGACCTCTCGCAGAACCCTGGGGTGCCACGGAACCCTGGTTGAGGAACCCTGTCTTAAACTATGTATTATATTCATTGGAGGCAATCCCTCCATATGCTTATCTGCAATGTTTAAACAGCTTCCCTGGGGAGAGCGAGGACTAGACCAGGGCATGGAGCAGGATTGGCCCAGGGTGTTGTGCTCCCTGGCAAAAGACAACATTACACATGGAAAAGTATCTTCCGCCTCACCTGAGGGCAGCCACTTAGCATATGGGTGCAGAACACATTGCTTCAAAAAGGCACCATCCAAGGAAGAGAATGGTTACTGCTTCTCCGCTCAGCCCAGGACCCTGCAATGGCTACTTCACCCTGCAGCGCAGAATCTTATGGTCAAGAAACTGCATCTGGGATTAACTGAATAATTTTTTCAACTTTTCCAGGAAAAAAAAGAGGATTCTGTCCCATGACATCTCTTTAAAACAGTGTTTCTCAACCTTGGCAACTTTAAGATGTGTGGACTTCAACTCCCAGAATTCTCCAGCCAGCATGCTGAAGTTGAAGTTCCCACATTTTAAAGTTGCCAAGGTTGAGAAACACTGCTTTAAAGAGAAGACAGCAGTCCAGATAAATGGCCACGTGGAACAATTAGGAGGAGCCGCTGGGTCTCCCCAAGTTGGGTGGGGAGCCACTATTAGTCCATGGGTCTCAGCAGTTGCCGAAGTGAGTTGATTCCCAACAGCAGCCCTGCTTATGGGTCTTGGATGGCGCAAGACTGATATCTTAGGTGCGTCAGAGGGCTAATGTACCTCTGTTATCCCAAACTCAGCAGGTGGAGAGCAATTCACATTTCTGAATGTCGTAGGACTCAAAACCTGTTTCCTGGGGGAACAAGATCTCTTTGGCTGTTAGTGCAATAGAAAAGGATCCTGCTCTCCTTGACATGGTTTCAATTATATAACAGGTTTAAAAAAAGGAAAAGAAAAAAAAAGAATATAATGATGTCAGCATTGTGGTGTTATGGAAAAAAACGGTAATGTGATTATGTGTGCTTTGCATTCTTCGGGAGAATATTTTACAATGAACGCAAACAACTTGCCTAGGCAACTTAAGCTTCAGGCTATATTTTACCTGTTCTGATTCCAGGGTTTTCCTAAGCTATGTTTTAAATTTACAGTGGTGGCTTTAGCTAGAAATATGACTTTGAACATTAAAGGCCAAAGCCCTTAGCCAGAGCCCCACAGATGGGGGCAAATTTGTGCCTGTGCTTTATTTGCTAGATCAGGAATTATGTGTACAAACTGGATGATTTTCCATGGGATGCATATACTTGCACTTCATGTACATATGTAAATCCCATTTCTGCTGAATGCACTGAAGAATGGGTAGAAACCTGTAATTATGTGAACATTTGGTTTTGTATCCAATTTCTATCCATAATGGTAGTTTTTCATTTGTGAATCTCAATTTCTATGGATTACGTTAATCTTCCAGAAATTGTTAGAAATTGGAGTCTAACAACAGTCTTGGCTATTGATCATTGAGTATGCTGCGGTTAATAGAAACTGATCAACTACAGTATACTCAATGATCAATAGCCAAGAATTATGGAAATTAACAGCCAAAAACACCTGGAAAGCTACAGGTGCCACTTCCTTGCTATAATCTAACACAGTTCTATGGCAAACTAATTCAGAGGATATATTGTTGTTTATTCGTTCAGTCGCTTCCGACTCTTCGTGACTTCATGGACCAGCCCACGCCAGAGCTTCCTGTCGGTCGTCAACACCCCCAGCTCCCCCAGGGACGAGTCCGTCACCTCTAGAATATCATCCATCCATCTTGCCCTTGGTCGGCCCCTCTTCCTTTTGCCTTCCACTCTCCCTAGCATCAGCATCTTCTCCAGGGTGTCCTGTCTTCTCATTATGCGGCCAAAGTATTTCAGTTTTGCCTTTAATACCATTCCCTCAAGTGAGCAGTCTGGCTTTATTTCCTGGAGGATGGACTGGTTTGATCTTCTGGCAGTCCAAGGCACTCTCAGAATTTTCCTCCAACACCACAGTTCCAAAGCATCAATCTTCCTTCTCTCAGCCTTCCTTATGGTCCAGCTCTCGGAGCCATATGTTACTACAGGGAACACCATTGCTTTAACTATGCGGACCTTTGTTGTCAGTGTGATGTCTCTGCTCTTAACTATTTTATTGAGATTGGTCATTGCTCTTCTCCCAAGGATTAAGCGTCTTCTGATTTCCTGACTGCAGTCAGCATCTCCACTAATCTTCGCACCTAGAAATACAAAGTCTTTCACTGCTTCTACATTTTCTCCCTCTATTTGCCAGTTCTCAATCAAGCTGGTTGCCATAATCTTGGTTTTTCTGAGGTTTAGCTGCAAGCCAGCTTTTGCACTTTCTTCTTTCACCTTCATCATAAGGCTCCTCAGTTCCTCTTCGCTTTCAGCCATCAAAGTGGTATCATCTGCATATCTGAGATTGTTAATGTTTCTTCCAGCGATTTTAACTCCAGTCTTGGATTCCTCAAGCCCAGCTTGCTGCATGATGTGTTCTGCATGCAAGTTGAATAGGTAGGGTGAGAGTATACAGCCCTGCCGTACTCCTTTCCCAATCTTAAACCAGTCCGTTGTTCCGTGGTCTGTTCTTACTGTTGCTACTTGGTCGTTATACAGATTCTTCAGGAGGCATACAAGATGACTTGGTATCCCCATACCTCTAAGAACTTGCCACAATTTGTTATTCCACACAGTCAAAGGCTTTAGAATAGTCAATAAAACAGAAATAGATGTTTTCTGAAACTCCCTGGCTTTTTCCATTATCCATCAGATATTGGCAATTTGGTCCCTAGTTCCTCTGCCTTTTCTAAACCCAGCTTGTACATCTGGCAATTCTCGCTCCATGAATTGCTGGAGTCTACCTTGCAGGATCTTGAGCATTGCCTTACTGGCATGTGAAATGAGTGCCACTGTTCGATAGTTTGAACATTCTTTAGTGTTCCCCTTTTTTGGTATGGGGATATGATTTTTTCCAGTCTGATGGCCATTCTTGTGTTTTCCAAATTTGCTGGCATATAGCATGCATTACCTTGACAGCATCATCTTGCAAGATTTTGAACAGTTCAGCTGGGATGCCGTCGTCTCCTGCTGCCTTGTTATTAGTAATGCTTCTTAAGGCCCACTCAACCTCACTCTTCAGGATGTCTGGCTCTAGCTCCCTGACCACACCGTCAAAGCTATCCCCAATATTGTTATCCTTCCTATACAGGTCTTCTGTATATTCTTGCCACCTTTTCTTGATCTCTTCTTCTTCTGTTAGGTTCTTGCCATCTTTGTTTTTGATCATACCCATTTTTGCCTGGAATTTACCTCCGATGTTTCTAATTTTCTGGAAGAGGTCTCTTGTCCTTCCTATTCTATTGTCTTCTTCCACTTCCGCGCATTGCTTGTTTAAAAATAATTCCTGATCTCTTCTGGCTAACCTCTGGAATTTTGCATTTAATTGGGCATATCTCCCCCTATCGCTGTTGCCTTTTGCTTTCCTTCTTTCTTGGGCTATTTCTAGTGTCTCAGCAGACAGCCATTTTGCCTTCTTGGATTTCTCTTTCTTTGGGATGTATTTTGTTGCCGCCTCCTGAACAATGTTGCAAACTTCTGTCCAGAGTTCTTCCGGGACCCTATCTACTAAGTCCAGTCCCTTAAATCTATTCTTCACCTCCACTGCATATTCCTTAGGAATATTAGTGAGCTCATATCTAGCTGATCTGTGGGTCTTCCCTAATCTCTTTAGTCTGATCCTAAATTGTGCAAGAAGAAGTTCGTGATCTGAACTACAGTCAGCTCCAGGTCTTGTTTTTACCGACTGTATAGATGTCCGCCACCTTTGGCTGCCAAGGATGTAGTCAATCTGATTTTGGTGTTGTCCATCTGGTGAGGTCCATGTATAAAGCCGTCTCTTAGGTTGTTGGAAGAGAGTGTTTGTTATGCAGAGTGAGTTGTCTTGGCAAAATCTTATCAGCCTGTGTCCTGCTTCATTTTGTTCTCCCAGGCCATGCTTACTTGTAATTCCAGGTGTCATTTGACTGCCCACCTTAGCATTCCAGTCTCCCGTGATGAAAATAACATCTCTTTTAGGCGTGTTGTCCAGTAGGTGCTGCAGATCCTCATAGAACTGCTCTACTTCAGCTTCTTCAGCATCTGTGGTTGGGGCGTATATTTGGATCACTGTGCTGTTAGATGGCTTGCCCTGAATTCGAATTGAGATCATTCTATCATTTTTGGGATTGTATCCAAGCACTGCTTTAGCCACTTTACCATTAATTATGAAGGCTACTCCATTTCTTCTGTGGTTCTCTTGTCCACAGTAGTAGATCTGGTGGTCATTTGATGTGAAGTGGCCCATTCCAGTCCATTTCAGTTCACTGACGCCCAAAATGTCTATCTTTAATCTTGACATCTCACCAATAACCACATCCAATTTGCCCTGGCTCATAGATCTTACATTCCAGGTTCCAATGGTGTGTTGATCCTTAGAACATCGGATCCGCCGTTCACCACCAGCACCGTCGGCCGCTAGCCGTCCTTTCGGCTTTGAGCTAGCTGCGTCATCACGTCTGGGGCTAGTTGAGCTCATCCTCTGTTCCTCCCCAGTAGCATTTTGACCATCTTCCGACCTGGGGGTCTCATCTTCTGATGGTATACCAACATATCTCTGGTTGTACTGATCCATTTAGTTTTCACAGCAAGAATACTGGGGTGGGTTGCCATTCCCTTCCCCAGGGATCGCATTTAGTCTGACCTCTCTGTCATGACCTTCCCATCTTGGGTGGCCCTTCACGGTTTAGCTCATGGCATCATTGAGGTGCTCAAGCTCCAGCACCACGACGAGGTAACGATCCTTTGCTGAAGCAGAGAATATATACCATCAGATAATTCCTCTCTGATATGGACATCTTCCAAAGGTGAGATTTCAAGTCCCAGGATTCTCTGCAATGACTGTGTTGGTGGTGGAATTCAGGAACTGAAAATCCAGATTTAATTTGAGCATAGTGACAGTCAGTGAAATACAAAGAGCTGAGTTTGGATTTATAAGATCTACCTATGGAGACATGATGGACTTTGGCCACCTGTGGCTCCCTTAACACTTAATTTATATATTTGTAGATAAATGTGAACATCTCAAAATCCCAATAACCCTGCTGTGATCTGTTTTCAAACTTGTTGGAGATGATGAGAATTGTAGCATTCAGCATATGGAGACTGATCTGGATGGGACATGCAGCTCTTCTGTTCTACAATCTGGACCAAAAAGAGACTCTCAACAAGATCGCTCAGAGCCGCTTGATGTACTCCTTTCAATGAAAACAACACATTTAAAGACTGATAATTAGCACTCTGTTCCATAACCAAAATTTAGCAATTGAAAAAGCAAGAGGTGAATGGAGAACTCCCCTGATTTACTCTGAGATAATAATATTGCTGCAGTATTAAAGGAAGTTAAAATGAAAGGGGGGAAAACAATGACATCCGAGTTTGATTTCCTCTCCCTGTGTTACTTACATAATGCTCTCATCTAAATTTTATAAGGGAAATATAAAATTGCCTGTGCACTTTTTAAAAAAAGCTTCACCATCAAATTGATAATATTGAACTTTGCAATGTTTTGATCCAAAGCCAAGCTTCTTCTCTTATTGGAAATGTAAATTACCCTTTTATCTAACATCACTTCTCTGGGAATTTACAGTCCCATACTGCTTTAAACAGACCTGTAATTAAAAACAAAAAATGTCATCTTGTACAATTTCTCCCAAACTGGCGGTTGGCTACCAAATGGCAAATCCTACCCTTCTTATTCAACTCCTAGCCTGAATTGTTGTGCTGTTGTGAAATGTTTGCAAGCATTTGGTAGAGGGTGAAATTAAGAATAATTACAATAATCAGTGTATTGGCAAAGTCACAAGAGACAATACAATTAACTGAAACTAAACTCTTAACTATAGCCTTCTGAACACCCCCCAAAGTTGCCACAGAGCTGTTGGATTAAACACAAGGAGACCCTTAACTTTAATTAATTTTAGAGAAATCTAAGATTAAATTTGGGTTTTGTTCTTTGTGGTCCAGCCCCTCCCACCACTGATGGATCCCAGCATATCCTTTAAAGATCAAATAGAATTCTTGGCTCTGCAAAATCAGGTACTCCTGAATTAATGTTGGGCAGTTTTCCTCAATCTATTGACCTTCCAGTTTTGACTGTATTTGCCAAATGCCAAATCCCAGCCCCAGTTGACAAAAAAAATGTTTAACAGACACTCTTTTTTACAGATTTGGAATGGAGCAAACTTCACAGGCAATGTCTGACTACAGGAAAGCAAGGTTGGGCTGGACATGCAAGAAGGATCCGTACAGAAATGCAGCTCATGTGCGTTATGTTACAAATCCTGCCTGAGCTACCCCAGAAGAGACTGAGTAAGCTCCTCAGTTAAGAGCACTGTACAAGTTAGTTCTATGAAACCAAGCTAACCTTGGCAGCCACTTAAGATAGATCCAGGTATTGCAGGATAAGGGCAGGGGAAGGTTTCTCTCTGTCTTAGACCCTGGGAAACAACTCAGCCATGTCCTGCTTAAGCATTGTAAGATATGGGATGTTCCATGGACTTCCATGCCCTGACTGTATATATGTGATGCACCAGCTGTTGAAGAGAGCACACACATTCTGTTTGATTGCAAACTATATTCTGTAAAAAGGACCATTTACTTAGATCCTTACATCCAGTATAAACTGTCCTACTTTTTGCAGGGAATGAATGATAGCATGTTGCATAACAGTAATACACAACTAAGTGGACCAATGATTGTATATGGTGCTAGATTTTTTTTTAGAATTAGCAGCCTAATCTAAAGCATCAGTCAAAATGTACAGCCATAAGAATCTGATGCTGTTAAGGTCTGACAGTTTCAGCCATTGAGTTGTAGCCTGAACAGTTGATAACAAATTCTAGACAACAGGATTACTCCAGCTATGCCATACAATAGCATCCATCCTTTTGGCCCTTAAATCAGAAGAGGACAGACCATTGGAGAAGTTATTAATTCCCTTTCTTGACTAATGATTTATTAATATGCATCTTCATATATCAAAATGCAGGTAAGTGTGCAAGAGTGCAAAACTGAAGGATGTTGAGTCACAATGATACTTCAAGGCATGATTTAGTTTCTTTGAACATGGCCAAATTCTATTATACTGCCTGTAACATCAGACACACCTTGACTGCCTCACTGATGAACCCACCACCAACTGTAACATTTTTATCTGGTTTAGGATTTTCATTCTTATTTGTAACATGTTTTACTTTCAACTCTAATCTGTGACCATAATAAAAAAAATCCCTCTCTCCCTCTCTCCCTCTCTCATATCCATCTCTATCTACCTCTATTCTTCTATCCCTATCTCTATCATCTAATCTATGTCTACTTCAAGGGCCAGGTTCTTGGCTGAAAGGCTTAGCAAATAACCCCACCAAGCAGCTTCTCTAGTTTGCATCTACTTGGGCCTAAATGGTGGGCAGAAGTGCAGCCCTCCTCAATCTGGGGCACCGACTGTTCAGGCGTGTTAGGAATTCAATAGCAGCCTGATGCTGACCTCTGCCCTGGCCTGCTGCTCCTCACCAGAAAGGTGTGGTCATGTTGCAAGGACAAAGGAGATCAAAGACGTCATATTCAAGAGGCCTGGGGAGCATGGCTAGAGCAAGGCCAGTTAACGCTGGCACTTTGAAAGAACCTATTCATTCGCCTCTTCGGAGCAGAACCCAGGGGGTAGAACAGGAGACATTTTCAGGGCAGAAAAAGAGCAAAATAATGTCCACCCCTGAAAACCAAAGCACCACTGACAGCTGCTGCTTCTTCTGCATGCATCTCAAATTCAAGTAATAGGACGTTTCAGAAATAGACTCACTTATCATCACATGGTGGAGAGAATGTCAAACATTTAAAGCTTTTTCTAGATGAAATCTCTTGCCCGGGGCACGGAAGGAGCACAGCCGAAGTCTCACTGCCATGCTCGCTTGTCCCCTGGGCTGATTTTTTTTCTCTTTAAAAACTTTCCCTGTAGTGCTTTCCACTATTGCTGTCATTCTTTGCAGATCCTGATATGAAGCATCCTCAGAGCTGAAATTTACTACTGTCAGATGATGTCAATGATAGTTTCTGATAGCACAAAATTTTTTAATCAAGGCTCCTTGCTGGGAGGAAATTGAAGGGGAGGGTGAATCTAAATTTAGAAGGTAACACATTCAGAATGGAGATCGCTTGTTTTTCTGGTTCACGAAGAGCAAGCCTTAACCAAACGAAAAGTATCGTGGCTGATATGTAAGCAACGTAGGCACTTAAAACAAGCAAGCAAACAGAAATTCAGTCTAACACAAAATGTTTGAACCCAGTACAGTCAATTTTAAAAAAGCTCTTTCTTATCCCTTTTTCTATGTGCTTCAGACTTGCAGTCTCAAAACAGATGGAAATGCCTGGACAAGCAGAGACATCGAAGCCTTTTTGTAAGATTAATGCCATGTAAATGCAGCAAGAATGACGTTTTACTATCTACGCATGCAAAAAAAAAAAGGGGGGGGGGAGAATCCATGATAAGTCAAGATCTTAAGTTCCTTTCCTCCCACTCCATAGGTAAAGGTAAAGGTAAAGGTTTCCCTTGACGTAAAGTCCAGTCGTGTCCGACTCTAGGGGGCGATGCTCATCTCCGTTTCTAAGCCTTAGAGCCGGTGTTGTCCATAGACATTTTCCGGGTCATGTGGCCAGCATGACAACACGGAACGCCGTTACCTTCCTGCCGAAGCGGTACTTATTGATCTACTCACATTGGCAAAAAAACACCATTTGGGGGAAAATCAAGTCTTCATTCAGTTTCTCTAGGACAAGGGTCTCAAATTTAAATTGTCACAAGTGCTTCATGAAGACTAGTTTGTTAGTCTGAAGGCTGCGACACTGCAGCCTTCTATTGATACAAAACTCTCTATTGAGTAGAAAATAAAGTAAATCATGGTGTGCTGTTACATGTAAGTATATTAAATAAAAAAAAATGCATTGGGAAATTGCTACTTCTAGAACAGAACTAAGCCTTTGACTGTGTGGACCATAACTAATTGTGGCAAGTTCTTTCTGGTATGGGGATACCAAGTCATCTTGTCTGCCTCTTGAGGAAGCTGTATAACAACCAAGTAGCAACGGTAAGAACAGACCACAGAACAATTTAAGATTGGGAAAGGAGTACGGCAGGGTTGTATACTCTCACCCTACCTATTCAACTTGTACGCAGAACACATCATGCAACGTGCTGGGCTTGATGAATCCAAGGCTGGGGTTAAAATTGCTGGAGGAAACATCAACAATCTCAGATATGCAGATGACACCACTTTGATAGCTGAAAGCGAGGAGGAGCTGAGGAGCCTTATGACGAAGGTGAAAGAAGAAAGTGCAAAAGCTGGCTTGCAGCTAAACCTCAGAAAAACCAAGATTATGGCAACCAGCTTAATAACTGGCAAACAGAGGGAGAAAATGTAGAGGCAATGACAGACTTTGTATTTCTAGGTACAAAGATTACTGCAGACGCTGACTGTAGCCAGGAAATCAGAAGACATTTAATTCTTGGGAGGAGAGCAATGACAAATCTCAATAAAATAGTTAAGAGCAGAGACATCACACTGACAACAAAGGTCCGCATAGTTAAAGCAATGGTGTTCCCCACAGTAACATATGGCTGTGAGAGCTGGACCATAAGGAAGGCTGAGCGAAGGAAGACCGATGCTTTGGAACTGTGGTGTTGGAGGAAAATTCTGAGTGCCTTGGACTGCAAGAAGATCAAACCAGTCCATACTCCAGGAAATAAAGCCAGACTGCTCACTTGAGGGAATGATATTAAAGGCAAAACTTACATACTGAACAGTTACCACAAGGGTAACTGTAAGACTGCTCACTTGAGGGAATGATATTAAAGGCAAAACTTACATACTGAACAGTTACCACAAGGGTAACTGTAAGACTGCTCACTTGAGGGAATGATATTAAAGGCAAAACTGAAATACTTTGGCCACATAATGAGAAGACAGGACACCCTGGAGAAGATGCTGATGCTAGGGAGAGTGGAGGGCAAAAGGAAGAGGGGCCGACCAAGGGCAAGGTGGATGGATGATATTCTAGAGGTGATGGACTTGTCCCTGGGGGAGCTGGGGGTGTGGACGACCGACAGGAAGCTCTGGCGTGGCCTGGTCCATGAAGTCACAGAGAGTCGGAAGCGACTGAATGAATAAACAAAGACCAGAACTGCACAAGTCCTTCCATTTTAGACACTTTATTTGTGCAGTAGGTTAAGACTGGAACACCAAGGGATGGAGTGATTGTAATCTGTAGGGCAGCATTTTTCATTAACCAGAATGCCAATATTTAGTTTCAATACTGGGTTGATGAACAGTATTTTCTCTAAGATGATATAACCTAGGAAATCCATCCTGCCAAGGGCTGCCCAAAGCTTTTCTTTTCCTTGTCTTTACAGTGCACAGCAATTCTTCCTGTCTTCTCATTTGCAGAACGTAATTCTTGCCCTGCATAGTATTGTTGCGGGGTGTGACTTGGAAGGGTGCAAGGTTAAGACTCCTCTCTAGAACATTCCCCCCACCCTGTGAGCTCTTGTGCCAGGAGAGTACCAACCAGGCTTCATTGTATCATCACTACCCCATTTGGTCAGGAGGCAACAGGAACCTTGCCTTGGATACTCCAACAGAGTTCGGGAAGTGGCTCTAGGGGGCACAAACCTCGGCAGCAAGTTCTTTGCTGCTTTTGCAGATGCTTTTTCTAGTTCCTTTTCCAAGACAACTAAGTAGGTAGCCAGGCTTAGATGTCAACACAGATGGCAGAGCTAAATTAACACTGTGCATGGCTGGGTATATTCGTTTCACTCTAAACCCCTGGGGATGTCAATTGATCAGATCAACTGAAGTTTTTTTGTGTTCCCTCAACTACTAACCCTTCAATTGACCATGTATTATGGGAGGAAGAGTAGCAGCTTGATAATTTGTTTTCTTAGTAACCATCTTTTTCATATCACACAGCCATAAGCAACCATTAGGGCAGTGTTTCTCAACCTTGGCAATTTTAAGATGTCTGGACTTCAATACCCAGAATTCCCCAGGCAGCCATGCTAGCTGGAGAATTCTAGGAGTTGAAGTCCAGACATCTTAAAGTTGCTAAGGTTGAGAAACACTGCATTAGGGTGTTCCTACATTTAAAAAACTTAATTAGCAGAACTGTCCTAAGAGAAGCTACATAAAGTTACTGTTTTAATGCAAAGGTCTGCCTATGGCATATCAGCATCTTCTTGTTGAGCCTCTCTATCCTTGTCCTTAAGTGATGGTGTAGGTGAGGCTTATATTCTTTGATGACATATATAAAAATAGAATTCTAGTGGTGACGGACTCGTCCCTGGGAGAGCTGGGGGTGTTGACGACTGACAGGAAGCTCTGGCGTGGGCTGGTCCATGAAGTCACGAAGAGTCGGAAGTGACTAAACGAATAAACAACAACATAAAAATAGAAAGATATGAGACATATTGCCACTGCAGATTTATTCAGTATTGTTCAGACTCAGCAGCCTGGATTGTGCAATATTTACACATTTTTATGTCACCTTGATTTTAGGAAGGTTACAGGGAGTCTTAAAAAGTTGGAAAATCAGAAGCAGAGATAGCTGTGAAGAGGATGTAACTGAAATGCCAACATCATTCCCGACAGTCATGTCTCAAATTCACTTATAAGGCTGGTTTCATATTCACTTCAAAGGCCAATGACAAATCATCAAGGATGCACGTCACCAACACACAGAAAAAGATACATCCTTTGTTAGCTCACATTTTTTTAGGAAGGGATGAGTGACATACAGCAGAACACCATCATTTTTATGCTACCCCAAAAGCCTTTCAACGTGAGATTGAAAGCTTACCCACCCTACAAGTGGCATGATATAAAATAAATAAAAGACCTCATTTGATTAGTTCAAGGATTCTTACTTGCAAAATACTAGATCAGCGTATGTGTGAAGTGGGGAGCAGGTTATGTGCCAGTAATAAAGAACGTCTTCTTCCCAAGTTACACTAGGTGGTTAGTGAAAAAAATTTCTAATGTTGTTGATCAGTGTTAGATGTAAAGGATACTATTCAGACATCATTAGCACAAGACTAATATCACAGACAAATCAGTTTTCAAAATGGTGGTCTCCTACTGAAGACCTCTGTCGGATTGCTGTCTCCATGTTCTTTTGACACCTTACATTTCTGTTCTTATTTTCCCATCCAACCAAATGGCTCTGATCCATCAAACACTCCCACAGAGTACCCTCCATCGCAGTAAAGTAGCCAGATTTTGTCCTCAAAATGAGAAAGTAACAGCAATTGGGGGCAGAACGTTCCCAATTTCTTTCTGCACTATGGCACAAAAAACTTCCTTAGGACATCGGAAAGATACATGTGAAGGGATTAGGCTTAGGACATCTGGTACTACTGCTATGCAGATGCAATTCATTTTATTTCAGCAAGACTTGAGAAACTCCCACACCACACTACTGAAATGGTAGGCAATGCTTTGTGGCCGGTATGCTTAGCTCTTTCCAACCTAAAATGAGAAAGATTCAAGCTAATATACCTGTGTGTAAAACAACAGTACTTTCAAAAACAAAGAAATAGGGACCATTAGTATTTGTTTTACAAAAAAACCAAAAACTTTGCCAGAAATATATATCATGACAAAGCTGGATGTGCCCCGTATATACCTAATTCCACCTTGCACTGACCTGCAGGAAGATAGGAACTTAAAAAAAACAAAACAAAACAACAAACACAGTCGCATAGTTTTTTGTTACTCTGATCCAACATCTAAATAGCTGGTCTACCTTCTGGTGGAACCATATCCAGTGGTCTTTATTTAACAGTTTTAATTTAATATTTTGAACTCTGAAATTATGCAGTGTGCAAAACAGGTATAATAACCTGAAAATTAATCTACTTGGAGATGGACCTCATTTCTCCAATTCATCAAATATTAATTGCCAATATTTAAATAGCTAAACAAGATAAAAGAACAAGGTTTAAAACTAGCCTGGTACAAACAAAGGAGTTTGATGAGTAATTCAACTGCACTTCTTTGAAGTATCTCACTCTTCCCTTACTCTCTTAAACCCAGTTGTAAGTTTTGTACATGTAGAAGCACATCAATGGTAAGCTGGACTCTCTTTTAGGCACTATCAATAGGTAAGTGAGCTTGCTTGAATTTAGCTTCCCATCAATAGAAATACTCAGGATTCCTCTTATAACTAGAGGCATCATCAAGATCTTTACAAAAGATCAATATAACCATAACCAAATTCAATTAGGAAAAAAAAATAAACATCTCTTCCTAGAAGGGAAGCCATCACATCCGTTCCAAGCTGCCAAAGGGACTGAATTTCAGAATGCTTTCAGTATTCTCTGTCCACAACCATGTGAAATACGATCTGGCCACTTTCTTTCCAAGGTTCCAATCAACTCGGTCTTTAGGAACAGGAGACTGGGCGCTCTGCTGTTGACCTGCACTTGCAGGCCTTTCACAGCCATTTCCCCTGGCCCAGCCTGGTCCTAGAGAATTTCTCAATCAGTCTTCTTCTGCTGTCTTGAACATGAGGATCGCATTATATATTTTCAGTGCAGGCCCCAGCTTGATGCTAAGGATTTTAACGATGTCTGACTGATTCAGGAGGAGGAAGGCTTCACCATCAATTTGCTGCAGAATGGAAACAGAACAACGGGGTTAGTGTGTTGACTGAGGGAATCCAGCTTCTGCACCCTCAAAGTTAACAGCAAGTGAAGGGCACCAAGAATGACCATTTGTAGTTACGATTGCCTGGTTCATATATTACACTAAGCCATAATTTGGGATGATTTTTAAAAATATGAATTGAATCACTAGGGACTATAAACATCCTATGCTTAGAGTGACATGTGAAGCCAGTTGCATCTTTGATATCTCCCTTTTCCACATCAATATCCTTGAATGTACTTCAACCCTTTGATGATAACCCCTTTCCATAAATGGATTACAGGATTCCTGGTAGAGATATAAAGTCTTCTAATTTGCATGTTCTTGTCTTACAGAGCAAGAAAGACAGTAATCATAGGAGGAAACAATCCATCATGACGAAAGAGTGAAAAGTCATTCTGATAATACTACATATGCCGCCCAAATGACCACATTTAATACTTAATAACATTGATTAGCACTATCTATGCATAGTTGCCAAGAAGCTTTAGGTTAGGCCCATCACAACAGATGATGTTTATACAGTCACTAAGAATTCCAGAACAGGTTGCTTGGATTATATTTCCTTCTTGTGATGTTGACTAATTTTTTCTCTCTCTCATTTTGATATATAGCATTACTGTAGGAGAAAAGTGATGCATTCTTTAAAGCAAATTTTTAACCAGACTTTTTTCTGGCTAGACTGCTGGGCTGGCTTCTACTTAAATTAAATGGACAAATTTATCACTTTAAAAGTGGTTAAGTTTGCTGTTTTGGGAACAAATGTTAGAAAAGACTGGATAGGAATATAGCAGGCTACAGGGTGATAAACTATCTCACCTCTGTTCTTCAGACCCACCCCCTTTTAAAAAAAACACACTGTCACTGTAATCTTATCCATACTTCATGGCTAGGTACACATATCATGCTGAGCCATGATTTTTAACCATGATTTTTAATCAACCTTTCTTGATTAAATAATGATCATTGTGCATTGACCTATCAGGGTCACATACTGCACTAAGCCAAAAGCACATTCTGGCTTTGCTAGAGCAACCTGTTTGAGGCTGCAAAATCAAGATGACCACTAAATGGCAGCCGAGAGACACAGAAAGCTTTTTCCTGCCACCTCATGGCCATCTGATTTTTTTGCAGGCCAGTTATAGTTGGCCTGGCAGGATATGTCATGCTGGCCTATGCATTCTATAGTATATTTTGGGAAGGGTCATCACTTGTCATAATCCATTGGTTGATCGATTGATTGTATTTATACACCACTATAAACTACATTGGACTTCCTGCAGTTTACATCCTTAAAATATAAATCCATAAAACGCATTAAAACACAGGGCACTAAAATATAAAAGGAACAAAAGGAACAATCTGAAAATAAAAATGCAGAAGGTGGCCACTCCTCAGGTCCCAAATGGCTTCCAGTTTGACAAACTGGGAGCCTATGATCCCTGCCTCTTGCTCCAGCAGCTCCAGGTATTCCAAGTTCTTAAGTCACTATTACTATCGCTCTGGTTAGTTTCAAGTCTATTCTACCAATATTCACATTTCCTTCCTATTTCTTTTTTCCTACACACACCTTTCCTCAATCCCTCAACATCTTCCACATCTGTCTGAACTTTTATCAATCTTCATATTCCCATCTAAAACTTCGCAACTCACCCCCTAACCACCAAAACCTAAACTTTCGACCACAGGCTTACCACTGTATTATATCATTTATGCAGCTTAATGCCAACTCTAGAACAGCGGCAACTATTTTTGTTAGGATAAGGCTGTTTTCACACAGAAATGATGATTACAGAATACCTTTTCAGTTTTTCTTTCCCAGGATTATATTAAAATGGTAACGTTTGTGAAGGATAATCTGATCCTAACCATTCCATCAGGACCAATATTGCTGGAAATGGACAGAATCAGCATAAACAAGGCAATGACTACAACAGGACAGTAGGAAAACAGCTGGTTCCTTAGCTGTAACTGGTTCTTTAAGAGGTTACCCATGAATTCATATATAGGGGGTCTGTGCTAGTGCAACAGCCTATTTGGAATGTCCCAGAATTTAGGATTTTTTTGTGAGAGCCCTCCCACTCCATAGCACACATTATGTACAGTTAAATGCTGAAACCTAAATTTCTTTCAGTTCTGAACACTCCTGCAGATCCTAATCACAATAAATTATCACTGAGCTTAAGGAATGCAGAGGATGGTTGGTTGGCGAAAAACCCACAATATCAGGCAGTTAACATTACCTGATATTGTGGGTTCATTGGGCTTCATTGTGGCACTGTGTAGTTACTTTACTTGAAATGAGAGAGCAGCAAAGATATCAACCAGATGACTTGGGCACAACAGATTTTTAACATGGCCACTGAAGAGGCCACAGTCCTTGTCAAATGACTCTGATTAACCACAGGGCATGACTGCTTAATTAGATTATAACATAGCCTAGTAAGGACTGTGACCCATTTAGCAAAATATTAAGGAAAAATTATGTACTTTGCCTTGACCCAAATATTAATAGAATAAGCACAGATTCTTATTAAAAGAACCAGCAGAATGGAGGTAGAAAGCTACAACCCTCCAAACATCAAGAGCAGGGAGAAAACTCTCCAGAGGATGTCTTGCTTTTCAAGACGTATAGGAAAAGCAAACTGTTAGCGCTCAGAAAACTGGGTGACCTTGGCTATAAAAGAAATATCTGGCCACAGGAGCACCTTGTCTTCTGAAACACCAAATCACAACCACAGCAGAGGAAAAGCACAAGATGCTACTTCTGTGGCAATTACACAAAAGCTGAAAAAATACATGGGTACCCTAGGCTGTTGTAATACCCGGTACAAAATGGACAGGGTTTCCAACTAAAAACCTAAACTCTGGATCATTCTGCAAATGTGGTATCCATATGGGTTAAATGGAGAGACAGAAAGAAGAAACATGTCTTCACCTTCTTTCCTTATCATACTTCCCATAACTATAGCACTAAAACTTGGAAATTTAAACCTGATGGCTTGTGACTGGAATTTTTAAGCAGGATCAACTAAAAACATATTTTTAAGTATCTATCTCAAGCCTTCCACCTGTACATCACAATAAGCTTTTCAGCATAGATACATACATCAAACAAATGAGAGTATTAATTAAAAAAAACACTCAGCATTACAATCACTATTTAGTAGAGACAAAAAGTGGGTATCTCATAAAGCTAAATAATATGCTTAAGATCACAAACTTAAAACACCCAAAATAATAGCTTCTGCAAATGTACGTAAAAAGATTAAAGCTGTGCAAAGCTCTGGTTCTTATGTATGTTAAAAACCTGGAACCAGCTAAATAGAAAGCTCATTCTATAAAACAGTATAGTTAAATATCAAAGGTTCTCATCCACACTGGAATTTCTGCATCCACACAATCTTTTGGAAAATCACTTAATGTTCTTGTTCCTTGGTTCTAAAAGTGTAAAGAGTGCAATTCCCTAGAACATTTTTGGATGGAACTGCACAGCGAGATATGATTGTTACTCTCATATGTAGTATGTCACGAATTTGATAGCGATAATGTGGAAGACCAGTATGTTTAAATGGTATGCATCAGTCATCATGAGCGTCAAAAAAATTACATATATTATATCTGCACAACACCCACCCACCTCTAATTAAAATATGGCTGGAGAGGGGAGGAAACCAGATGTACAAACAGCATATCAGCCTTCAAAATATATCTGAAAGTATGATTTCTTATAAAAGGACTGTGCAGCAACAAGGTCTAGACACCAATCTGTCAAATCTAGAATCAATAGTCTCAATATTTGTAGAGAAAATCTATTGTTCCCAGGAGTAAATAGAAAAGGTCTGGACAACTTGAGCTTAAGTCCTCTATTATTTTTCCTGGCTTACTTCAGCTCCTCCCCTGCCCCCCACCCCAGTGGTGCTTTTGATGCAAATAATACAAACAGTGAGCTTTCCTGCTTTGCTTGCATACTGTTCTTCTATTCCTAGTCTCCATTATGTGGGCAACTTACAAAGAATTCTGCATCTTCCCCACACACTCCTGTATTACTATGTGCATGCAAAAACACTAACCTGCCTCAACTCCAAGGCTGTACTGTAAACCAGGGTCCCTCAACCTTGGCAACTCTAAGCTGTGTGGACTTCAACTCCCAGAATTCCCCAGCCAGCTTTGGGGACAGGGAACAGGACAGGGAAGTTTGGGGGAGATGGGCGGTAACAAAATTTGAATAATAAATAAACAAATAAGAAAGCAAGCAAGCTTGTGGCCTTGCTTCAAGCTACACACAAAACAGTGTTCCTGTCTTTAATCAACTGCACTTCTGTTGCAATCAACTTCATCCCACAATACACTGCCTTTAAATAATAACACATATCCCAACACATACCACATCACCCTAACCCTTGCTTATGCTGTAGGGTTTTCAGCGTTCTCCCAATGCTATAGTATTGGGTAAAAACAGCGAAAGAAAGGGACAAATTCTTTCTTATGTAACAGACATTGACACATTTTGCTTCATACCTCAAGTTCTAGAAGAGCTGCAGACTTTTTAAAAATAAAAGCAGCATGGGAACTGTGATCTCTCCACTGAAGGCTGTCTTTGCCCCACTGCCAGTGCCCAAGGCTTGCACAAAGGACACACCTCCTTTTATATACTTTCCTGTTATACTATATAGGTCCCCAAATTCTAATCATGTAGAGATAATACTGTAGGAAGTTCACCTTTCAATTTCTTTTCACCCTGTTAACTATCAAGCCATTTTATTTAGAGACACTGTTTCCGAATATGACTTGTGAAATAAACCTCATTCTCTGGCTACGCCTCACTAGCAGGTTTGTCCAATCCACTTGGATTCCTTTTATCATTTTCACAAGTTGTTCTTCCTTCCACTGTTATCATTTAGTAAATAAAGAGAGCCAGTTCGGTCTAGTGGTTAAGGTCCTGGGCTAGAAACCAGGAGTCTGTGAGTTCCAGTCCCGCCTTAGGCATGAAAGCCGGCTGGGTGACCTTGGGCCAGTCCCTCTCTCTCAGCCCAACTCAGTGCAATGTAGACTAGCCTCCTCGTGGTGCACCCCAGGCAACGTGACTTTTCATGGCTAAATAGTCTACACGTTTGGCTGCTGGATCTCACAAGGATTTCCCAGCAAGAAAAAGGGGCATGAACACCAAACTGCTATGCCATACGATTAAAAAAGAAAATTTAGTAAATAAAAATAAAAATTAAATTGAAAGCATCACTACCTGTACTGCTTAAAGTTACTTATTTAAACATAATATGCCAGGCAGTTCACTTGCTTCTAAAGGGCTATTATTTATTTATTTATGTCTCAAATTTGTACTACCACCCATCTCCCCCCAAGGAGGGACTCTGAGCAGAGTTATAGCAGAGTTCAGCAGTTCTGTCACTTACATCTTATTCCAAGCCAAGTCTCTTTCTTAAAATAGATTTCACTTCAGTCCAACATTGTTAACAGTCTGATGAGAACCGCATCTACTTCATGCAAGGTGTATGAAGTGTATGGGTGTCCTATAACCCATAATTTTGCTTTCTGAAGCCTGATCTGGATCAGGATCCAGTTCTATATACACATATTCTTCTTATAAATCCTTTCCTACTTCCTTGATTAATTTATGTCTGAGTCCCCCTATGGGTTCAATTCCACATAGCAAAACATTTTGCAGATGAAATCCAGCTTTGTACTAATAGCATATGATTTGTTATTGGCTGCTTACCCCACAAATGCCTGTCTTCTCAATATTTCTATACTGCTGAGATAATAATGGACAAGAGTCTTAGATGGCTAGAAACGTTACATATTTTCGGCAGTGCTCCAGTACAAGACTATTCAGGGCATTGCAGCAAAGAGTGTTTGAATATTACACAGCTATTACACCACTACTGCTGTTTGTCAACCACAGGCCTATCAGAGGATGCTCTAGTCTTCATTTATACCAGTCCTGTTGTCCCAAATGCCGGCTTCAGTTTATTGGGCTTCGTAAAGCCCTGGCTTCAAAACCAATTCCAAACCTGAGCAACTTGTTCTCTGTCAACAACTATGTCTGGATAAACTGCTCCTTTCTGAAACATAAACTCCTATCTGCACCTTGTTTTTTGATCATCCAGCTTTCCTTTTTCTAGAACTAGATCTAAGGAAAACCTGGAACAAAATTTTCCAGTCCTTTTCTCATGGCCTCAGGAACTTGAATTCTGCACATCCTGCATCAGACTCTATGCCTTGGTCCCCTTGGACTGCTACAGGTGTCCGTTGCCAACTATAAAACTTGAGATCTGTCCGTTTCAGGACCACCGACCTCCAACAAATTGGCACCACAAGCCTACTGGTTTGTTCTGGTGTATCTTCCCATAGTACCAAAATAATGTTGCAACTGTCATGCTGGGCCAAATGAAAGCACTGGATTGTAAGATGAATAATTTCTAAATTATTTTGGTATTGATTTTATTTCTAGAAAAAAAGATTTTCCAAACTGGGAAAGGCACTGAGCATGGCAGAAATACTATTGTATTTTTAGGTTGATTAAAAACAACACAATTGTTTAAATACAGCCTGATCTATTCTCAAGGACTTGCTGCAGATAATAACATTATCAGATATATATAGACACACACACACACACATGTAAATACATACATGCACATACAGTATATAAATTCATTCATTCAATCATTTATATACAGTTCTTATTATATGCAGTGTTAGGACCTTATCAAAATACATATAAGGCCCAACACAGGTTGCTAAGGTATTCAAGCTATAAGCTGAATAGAAAAGAGACAGTATAATTAGTTGGCAAACAACTTAAACAATGAGTTTAAGAATGGAAACAATTACCAGGGGGAAATAAACAAATAAATGATCAATCAATTGCTGACTTCTGCAAACAATCTGAATAGTTTTCTTCTGCTCCCAAAGATGGCAATAGTTTCTGTGGCATTAACTGCAGTTTTATGGGTTACACGTAATGATCAGAAAGGATGAAGGAAATTGTACATACCAGGTAAAACCTAAAAATCTCCCAGAAAACAAAACTAAACATCTCCTGGAGACTGGAGAGTTAAGGCATCAACTGGGATTTCAAAGAGTCTGTAATGGGTACCTACTACTGCAACAGGTACTATTTAAGTAATACACAATGGTGAGATTTGGGGTGATGTATTTTTGGCTGCTTCAGTGTCTGCACATTAGGTCTGCTGCAAGAGAGAGAGGGGAATTGGGAGAGTCCCAATAATGGACAGATGAGAGAAAGGGGGAGTGTTTTATGGCAGTACGTAAATTTCTAGCACATGGGAAATGAATAATTGAGAACAATGGTGAACTCCATGAATAATGAAAGGTCTCTCCAGTAAGTTTGGGAGACTATTCCTGGTTTCTCTAAGGATATGAGAATAGATGAACCTTCCTCTTGGAAGGCAGAAAATAAAATGGAATGCAACTGAATCAATATTACTGTTTTGAGAGGCCATCTCTTGTTCTCAGAGTGAACCACTGAACAACCATAGATGGTCATAGAAATCTACTCTTTTACTACTCACCATCTCACTTAAAGCTGAAAAACATCACTGTAACATTCTAAAAGCACCTACCTTGTCAACAGTTCAACTACTCCAAAAAAGTAGATCACTTTAACTATTCCACTTTTCAAGTACAACTCAAGATTAAATGTCCACTAAAACAAGCCAAAGTAAAGCCAATGTCCAAAACAGGCATTGGATGACAACACTCCCAAAGTGTCGAATGACAAAAGTTTCTGTTTGTTCAAAGCAACTGGAGTAAGCAGGCTTAACAACTATTCTGCATAACAACTTTCACCAATGACTGTGAAAGGAATAGAAGAATAGGCAAATCTGCTTCATTTGCAGGATGTATCCAGTTTACAGAATACATCCACTAACTTTCTCTGGAACTAAATGTGGCTTAATTTGGTACAGTTTCTATTCTCCAACACAGTTCTTGAAACCATTAGCTGTAGAGGAAGATGTTATGACTCTCCAGAAACGTAAAGCAAGGTAACATACCTCTTGTCGGAAGAGTGCGGCCTGCTCCTTGCAACCAGGCAGACGCTGGATGAAGCCAGCCACCTAAACAAGTGTTAGAAACAAGAAGCAAAAATGTTACAAGAACAACCAGCAACTTGACAATGAAAGCATGCTCTAAAAAAAAAACAAAACTAAAATTATCCTTCTGCTTAGCCAACACTTTTCATTAACTTGAGCAAAATACTGTAAACATAAGGAGTATTCTTTTCTTGGTCCTACCAGGAAAGGATTCTGCAGCTTTATGAATCATAAATACATTATAGTTGCTATGAAGTTGGCAGAAATACAGCATGTAGAGGTTAGCTACATGGGACACAAGAAGCATGGCAGGCAGGCAGGCAGGCAGGCAGGCAGGCAGGCAGGCAGGCAGGCAGGCAGGCAAAGCCTTGACAGTGAGCCAAGCAAGTCTGGCTCAACCTGCATAGCTATTCTGACCACTCACTTTGGACAACAGCAATGTAGCCAGTAATCTAGGGGCCCCAGCAGGCTTTGTATGGTTTTATATTTTAATCCTGTTTTATTGTAAGCCGCCCAGAGTCCCCCTGTAGGGAGAGATGGACGGTGAATAAATTTATTAAATCAATCAATCAATCAATCAATCCCCTGTGGGAATCATTCTGATCTAAACCAAATTCTCTTGAGTTGTGAGAGGCACAAAGTTCCTACCACAAATCATTAAATGTCAAAAAACACTTTTTTTTAAATTCTTCGTTATCTAACTCGTTGCTTCTGAGAACTCTATTACAGATTCTCAATTCTGTCAATTTGCATTGCTCTTTCAGATTTCCTTGCAAAAGATTCTTCTCATTTCTTAAGCTATTTGTTTTTCTTTTGGCAGTTTAGAGTAAGACACTCTCAGAAAGCAGATCTAACCCTGAGAAGTAGGGAAGATCTGCAACTCACACTGATTTACTCATGTTGATAATGGTGGTTATTAAACATATGGAATATATGGGGCTCCTTATACTAAGTCAGATGACACGTCTGTTCAGTATAGTCTCTACTATCAGTGAGGGTTAGAATCAGAGGGCCAGAGAGTAGGCAAGTCCGTAACAACAATGACTGCTCCTTGCACAGATAAATGACCAACTCACAGGGTGTTAAGATGGAGGAGAAAGGGATGTAAATATGAGGCTTGGGACTGTTATGAATATAGCTTGATTCTTTTTTAAAAAATAATTTTTATGGAAGTTTTTCAACAGAATTAAAAGAAATACAAATTTTGAATTAAGGAAGAATAAAAAAAGTAGTAAGAAAGTAAAAAAGAAATATAGGAATAGAATAGAATAGAATAGAATAGAATAGAATAGAATAGAATAGAATAGAATAGAATAGAATAGAATAGAATAGATTCTAAAGCTTCTTATAGGTTTCAAAACAAATCCATTCCATTGCAAACACCACTACTATAAAAAAAGAGTTTCTTGGTCCTTCCAGCAAATGTTTCAAACTACACTCAAATCAAATCAATTTTTATTCCGTCATAGACCAGCAAATTATCAAACTATGCTAATCTGTAACCAACAATATGGCTTTTTTTTTTTTTTTTTTACAAATCTAGGTAAGTTATGGCAGGGTTATTTATTACAAAAAGGAACCAGCCTAGTGAAGCTTAGGAGAGGATTTCCACCCCCATATTCATGTCTCCTGCGGAATTGATTAATCAAGTTTTCAAACAATTAAAACTGTCATATATGACACAAAGTATCCTTTCAAAGAGTTGGAAAACTTGCTAAAAGGCTTTTGAGAAATACATAAACAACCCTCGAGAGTGTTCTTGCTTGTGGGAGAAGAGCAAACTATGACTTGTGTTCCCTTCAGATTGCTTCAGTAGTTGCTAGCATTGGCAGAGGAACACTCCCATTCCGGCAGCAATTTGTGAAAATTAAAAAAAATCCCCTTACTTTTGTTTAAGGTAGAGATAATTACAGAGGTTTTCTTTCCCTTTTTTGAGAAAGAGGCTGTGAACTCTTTGGCCAAGGCACTTCTGAATCTACATCATTCCAAACTAATTCTGTTTTCATGTGCAACAGAACAAGCTATGTCCACGTTATGCTCTTGTTTCCTCTTGAATGATCAATGAATAACATTGTGTTTGATTCCACTATATTAGAAATCTAAACAATAAAACTAAAGAAACGGATCTTATTTTGTGATGTATCAGTTGCAATCCCATGGACATTTATTAGAGGGTGAGCTCCCTTAAAATTGATGGAACTTAATTCTGAATTGCATGGCTAAAGGCACTCTATTACTATAGTCTTAGAAAACTTTCTGTATAATAAATGTTCTTCGTTCTCAGTGCTCCATGTTCTCATCTCTTCTTGAATTAGAGGAGAATTTGTATGTAGGTTTTCAAATTGACAATCTGCCTGAAGGACAAGAAACCTGGTGAACATTAGTGCTTCGCGTTTATCATTGTGAAAATAAGCACATTAGCTTAGTCCTAATGTTTAAGACAGACAGTGCCATTATGAGGTATTTGATATCTAAATAAAAGTATGCCCAGAAATGCAGCTTCATTCTTCACATGAGTGTAAGATCTGTTGAACTCAGCAGGACTGCCATTCAAATAAACATGAATAGGATTAGGAGTTAAGTGTAGTGGGGATTCATGATGTAAACTGAATGCCACATACAAAGTAATCTCACACATCCCTGCAAATGTCCACTTTAAAACTCAAAGCAACCGTTTTCAAACTTGCAACAGGTTTTTCTGACAAATGTTCTGCTGAGGCATTTTGAGCTCAAAGTATTTGGCACATCTCTAGGTTACCGGCTACAAAAACTTCATACAGCCAGATTGGCTAGGATTTAGTCCCAGGATTATGGAAAGGAGATATTTTGTAAACCTGGGCATCTGCTGGAGGTGGGGGGGTCAACCACTCCTTCTCACAATCCTAGTTTCTTTCCTTTTTTTTTGTTTTTTAAGTTTTCAGCTCTTAGGGAGCCCAGAGGTGAAACCAAATGCAGAACAATTTTTTCCCCATAATTTTATGCGAAACAGGTCTATTTTTGAGTTTCACTGTTTTTAATCAATGGATAAAGTCACTGAGTAATCTACTATCTGAAGAGGGAACTTTAGTTATTTATTCTCCTCTCAGAGCAGAAATGAGCACCACCATTCAACTAAGTATCATTTTGCATTTGAGATACCGTAGTTTTCATAATGTCTTATTCTATTTTTAATTATCTGATATTATTATTATTTAAATTTGTACAATGCCCTACTCCCAGAGACTGCTTGCATGCCATCCAGAGTGTAATGATTGCCTATTCTGACATATGTCATGTTCATCGTTTCAATGTTCTGTATACATCGTAACGATGAACATGACACAGAGTTGGGATGAAGCCAGGCCACCTATGAATTGAATAAACAAACAGACTAACCCATACATAGATAAATAACATCCAATCAGAAAAACACATCACCTGGCTTTAAAAGCCTGAGGGGAGGAACACCCACAGCAGTGACTCTGGTCTGCAACAGAGCATTATGGCAGGTAAGAATGCAAGAAAGACCTTCTGCCCTCCTACTGTTTGGCTATAGTAACTTCTGCCAGGAATGGCCAGAAGGTAGAAACTTAGCCTGTCTATACTTTGCCTTGACATTCCCAGTGATAAAGTAGCTCTGTTAGCAAAACTGTAAGAGACCACCAGAAACCCTCTCAAATCAAAAAAAGCCACCCTCCCCCAACCTCTAGGTACACAGAGCTGGCACTCTTGCCCCAACCAGCAGTAATGTTGGTGGTGCTGGTTGGGGATGGCAGATGTGTCATTCTGCACATCTGCAGGGCATGAGGTTGGGGAAGTTGGAAGTGGAGAGTACTTGGCCAGCTGGACCAATGGTCTCACTTAAAGAACTTAGCATTATGCCTCTATAAATTATAACGCAAGTGAATCTTGGGTTCCTGAACTTGGCCTTCCCTTCTCCAGCACAATTGCAAAGAGACCCAAAATGTCTGGTTTGGTACTACCCATAATGTAATACAGTATTACACCTGAAATTGGGTTTCCACCTACCCACATGGCTATGCATAGCACTTCAACAGAACCATCCACTACCATGTTTAATCCATCACTCAGCCATTTCTAATCCCCAACAAAATTAATACAAATGGACTATGCAACATAGGTAAGGATGCATAGCTGCAGCCAGCTGGAAGGGAAAATACCACAATGTGTAGCATAGCCCCAAATAAGCTTTAACTATTAAATGACAGCCTTGGCAGAACAAGCCTGTGTGTCAGCAATCCTGTTACAGGGTGGGGATGGTTTGTGACGCAGCCATACAAGCATGCGCAGAGCCAATCGCAATGGAAAGTGAGTCAGCAGCAGAGAGAAGCGCAGAAAAAGCTATTGTCAGTGGAGGCCCCAAAGGGGGCAGCTGCTTCAAGAGGAGGGTTCACTGCAACACTAGGATCAATATATCCATATATTCCAGATCTTGGGTTAAACTTCTGGCTGGGTTAACCCTCCCCACCCCCACCCCCCATTTAACCACAGCTATAAAGCAGAGGAAGAAACAAAATCACTGTCGTGGGATTAATGATGCTTTCCAATTAGAGAGAAGAAAAACAGAAAGGCAAAACTCACCTCTTCCACGCTCCATTTGGCCACATTCTTAGCGGTGAGGCCCGAAACCTCCGGCAGCAGTTTGCAGTGTTGCTCCCAGCAGAGATGGAGACGGTGGGTTGGATTGGCAGAAAGGGAAGGCATGAAGACAGACTGGTGGAGGGCCTGCTGCAGAGCAAATGCAGTGTCTGGTAGGAGGGCAGGGAGAGGGGGAGAGAGAAGGAAGGAAGGAAAAATAAACCTATTAGTCCTTGTTCAGGTGCACTTTGGAAGTCAAGCCACTTTCTTCCCTGGGCTGGCTGTGCTCAGAACATCCCTCCCCCCAAAAGGGAAAGGACAGATCCCTGCGCTGTTCTAGCGGCTCTTCGAGATGTCCTGATGCTAACACAGGAGTTGCCAGCATTCTATTACCAGAGAGGAGGCGGTTGGGTGACTGCATCTTCAGTTGGAAATTAATGGCACCATTCCAGCTTACAGTCTGTTCCCAGCTTGCTAAGAGCACTCAGCATGCCAGATAATGACAGGCACTGGCCACCTCCCAGGGGAGAAGACTCCATGGTCAGGAAGCCTGGCAGATCCTTCCAGATGTTAGCATCACTCCCTATTTGTGAAATGACTGAGATGTTGAGAAATGGAAAGCATCTTATTCCTTTCTCCCTCTGCCCCTCCTTGCCCCTTCCCTCTGATGTGACGTAAGTGAGATCATTTGGTTTTTGCTGTATCATACTGCAGTAAGAATCGGTGCCTGACTACATGTAGAAAGAATCGGAATTGTTGATTAACACAGCCTAGCAACATTTCTTTGATTGACAGTATTAACTAATTATGGTTTCCACTTCCCCTCCTCCACCAGGGTACATATATACAAAAAGAAGGTAATAACTGAATATTGGGACATTTCAGGATACACTTATTGGAAACACCTCCAGTGACATCTAGTGGCAACAGCAAAGGATTGTTGCTTGCCACTTCAGTCCTCTTAGGTTCATTCCTAGTTTTAAAATGATTCAGGCCTTTTAAAAGATTCACACATGGCCTGGTTCATAAAATGAGCTGAACCAATACTAAAGAGCTTTCTGTGAGAGCTATCAACAGAGTAAAAACATGACACAACTTAGTACGCTGGTTGAGAGTTAGGCCTGGATAACCTCTCAATCAGGAGCACATTCAGGGCAATTTAAAAATCAGGTGAAGAGATTAAAAAAAAGGGGGGGATGTGATGGGAAGGAAAAGAAAGGAAAAAGGGGGTGTGGCTCACTCAAGCCCAGAATTGGGAATTTTTTGGAAGGGGGATATTTGATAATGCCAGAAGCTGACTGGAGCCCCTAACAGAATCACAGCATTAAGAGCTAGGGATACACAGCAGCATTTTATTGTGGATCCCACTTTTTTGCTTCCCTGCTCGAAACCAAGTTTTCAAAATTTCCCAATTCAAGCAGCAATGTCTTTATAGTGAAGACAAAACTCTCTGGGGATTGAATTTGTTTTTACTGATGGTCAGTAGGAACAGAGCATTTCCTTTCAGGTGGATCTTCAAGAAGTTATCGGCAGAAGCACAATTCAAGGAAGGAAGAAGCAGCAACGTAAACTTGAGCTAAGATGCAAAATAATGGGGTTCTAGTTACCACGGAACCCCCCTATTCAATATTTAGAATCAATCAGCAAAAAAATTCACAATAGGCACTAACACAGCTTAACTAACCTCTTTCATCATCAGCCTCCTGCTTCACTAGCTGGAGCTTTATATAGCTATGTGAGCAACCAATCCTGAAAAGTCAAATTTGGGTGTTAAAGCAATAAGGTATTAATAGAAGTACAGAACAGTTTGTCAAAAGAGTTTTTAGCCAGAGAGTATTGCCACTGAAATATTTCCTGAGGGTGGCACCCTCAAGGACTAACAGGAATATTGTGGCACGTGGCTGCATTAAAGTCTATTTTAACCAGCACCTGATCAAAACAAGTACACAAACACATGGGAATTTTTAGAGGCTTTGAGACTGATGGAAGCATCTTGAACTGATTTTGGGATTGTTTGGATACAACACATTGAACGATAGTCCATGCATTTGTCCTCTTCCCATCTGCAACCCATCAATTTCCAAACTACCTTCAAACTTAACTCCTTGGTAGTTTGGACTGGTTGAAACATTTTGCTTACCCCTTTGCTTTGATTTTAGTAATAGTAGATGTTTCCCCTTCGGCCCAGTCCTTCTCCTGGCTGGTCTCAGACTGTTCAGAAAGACTATGAACACTGCTTCTCCCTGACCTCTCTCCTTCTTGCGTGGATGACTTTCTGATAAGAAAAATATATATTCTATATACACACATACGTATCTGTCACTTCCAAACCATCTACCTACCTAGAGAACAGGACCCAGGGGAGGGTCATGCAAATGGCTAGACTGATAGGTCTGGCTGAGATGCTAGTCTCTCTCATTAACTTCTCTGAGACAATCTTGTATTTGGGATATAACTATTCTGGAATAAACATCCCACCGTACAACAAAGTCTGAGCAATAAAGCTTTCCACCATTTCAATTTTCCCAGAGCCTGGGCCTCTACTGTACTTCCTACCCAATGCCAGAGATGCCCAGAGAAGAACGGTGCTGCAAAAATCCAGCTCAAAAGTTTACAGAGTTTTGCCAAGCTTTAAGAACCAAATTTACTGTAATGTAAGAATAAAAGCCAGCAAAATGGCAAAAATCTGTTGTGGTAGTCAGACCAAATAAAAGCTTAATAAATGTGACCAGTATTAAAATAGGCCTTAGGATGCAATCTACAACTTCACCTGGATTGTGGAGAATCTTCTTGCAAATCTGTAAGTTGTACAGAAATGTCAGGTTTCTTGGGTTTCGGAGCACCGCTACCAGGTGACGGTTTTTCTCCACCAAGGCGATCCTGCAGCAAACTCTCGCGGGTGCGACTGGTTTCAGAATAAGGGCAGCCAATTAACCTACATCAAAAGCATAACAATGTTTCTATAGCAAAAATATCCCACTGAATTTTTTTCTTTACCCTTTTTACAGAAGGCTACAATGACTAAACAAGCTAGTATAATACAGCAACCCTGCAAGAGCAAAAAATAAGATAGATTTGTAGGCAAACGGAGCTTGGGAAGCAAATCAAGTGTTTACTAAATGAGAAATTCTGCAGAGGGAAGTACTTTTCAGACACAGTGGGAAGAAAAGAAGTTAGCTGCCAAAATGACTGCTCTTTAGGAACACTAAGCAGCTGGCTGAGCTGGGAGCAATGCTAAATAAAAGTAAAATCTGACAAATAGGGCACTAGAGGCAGCATGTATGAAGAGTTAAGAGAAGAACGATTTAACAAATGACTTTAAATAAGTTTAGAAGAAAGGAGCAGGACAAAGCTGGTACCAGTATGGCAATAAAACAGATTCTAGCCTTCCCCTCTTCATCGCCATGAGCAGGTTTTCCATGCTGAGAATAAAAGGATCCATGTTTCTCAAGGCTGCACTCTACAATTTATAGAATCACATCACTCATTTAGGCCACCAGATTTCTGTTGAATAATTTTTCTAATTACCACACAGACCTTGGTTGTGTGTGTGTGTGTGTGTGCGTGTATATATTCCACCCCATTACTCTGATGCACATTACTATCATCAGAGAAGGATCTGTGACACACAACTCCTTCTCTAAGACAGGGAGCAATTCTCTATTATTTTGCTAGCTAGGGAAGGCAAGGAAAAATATGGGATATTGTTCTGAGCCACGCCAGCTTCCCCCACCTCTTGGCATAACTGTGGGAAGATCATCTTGGGACTTTAAATTATTAGAGCCAGTAAATAATCATGTGAATAGCCCTAACAGGTAGACAGATTCTGAGGCTGCTTTTCTATCCTGTTAGTATTTGCCTTGTGGCTGAGTGAAGCAAACAAAGTACAAGAGGGAGCTATAAGACAGCACTTTAGCACTAAGATCCACATTCATATTTACAGTTTATTGAAGCTGTGCGGTTCTGAATACAGGAGATACACTCCTTTGGAAATGTGCCCTGTAACTCTCAGGCATACATACGTGTAATGAGTTCCGTATCTGGGTCCCCTGACATGACCCAATCCCTGGCAACCAGGAGTAGGGCATATTTGTCCCGCCGGCACTGATGCTGCATCGGCTGTCCCTAGAAAAACAAAGGCAGTTCAGGAACAAATCTTGCTTCAAAGTCTTCTTTCAAATTACGAGGTCCAGAGGGATTAAAAAATAGCTCATGTTGTTTCTCCTCTTACCTGGTGGGAGCTGCAAGGCATGTCCAGTTTTGGCACACCAACCCATGGGATGAACGTCTGGACTGTCGGCATCAACCCAAAAATCAAAGGTATGATCCCAGCCATCAAAGTGTATCTTAATAAAGCAGATTAAAAGAAGGAATAATAGATAACGTTTCCTTGTAACTCTCATTTACACTCACAATTCCTTTGAAATTGGACCTAATCCAGTTTTCTGTCACATTAAAGTAATCTGGCAGCTGAATAAAGAGAAAAATCCAACTGCTGAGTAACACAGGAATATTCCTATTATACTACAGGTCCACCTAACTCAGAATTGTCTATGCTGGCTCCACACTAGCCTGCCTGGAATGTGCAGATCTGACTTTGACAATTAACAGATGAATAATAATAATTTAAAAAATAGTAGCTCTTTAGATTTCAGACAGAAGTTTTTTACAGCCCTGTCTGGCAATTAATGCTCTGATTTACTGATTAAGTAAAACAGCTCAACTGTGTTTAGTGTGAGCTGGTGAGAACCTGGCAGCTTAGTTCTAAAATTATCCTGGTCTATGACTGTAATAAAGATTTGATTTGATTAGTTCTAAAGTAACAGAATTAGTTATCAGCGATAAATCCAATTCAAAATATTGCTTTTGATTTTAAAAGCCCTATCCCAGCCTAGGCGCTCTCTCAGAAAACACTTTCTTGCATTGACATTCCATTGGATTTAAAAACCTGAGAATAACTCTCTAAATGAAGTTAATTAGAATACTCTAATTAAATTCCAGATGGACCATAACCTTTGGCTTCCCTTGAGTTGGTAAATACTCAATTGAACTGGTTTCTGAGGGATTTGTCAGTGCCAAGGAAAAACTTCACCAGACCTTTGGGGTACAAGAACAGTTCTGCTGAATCTGTGACAACCAAGAGGAATTTACTCCATCATCCTTTTTCCTCCTAATGGCCAATCAACATTTTGAGGGGTCTCATAAGATGAATGCTGCACCAGTTCAACGTTGGTCCAATTCAGTCTTTCAGAGGGAGAGACGTTTTGTCAGTCTGAGATCTGTTTCTTTAATATTGAGGTATTGACTCTTGCTGGTGGAATCCTTACATAAATTGGCTGGTATCAAACCAAGATCTATTCAGCAGCTGCCCTGTTTTTATCTTCTAGCCTAACATCTGTTTCTGCTTTTTAAACTCTTTATAACTGTCCAATCTAGTAATTTCTCCAATGTTAGTTCCTCCCAATTTCTTGAAAAAAATAAAACAGAAATCAGCTTAAGTCTGTGGCAGCAAGCTAATAGGTGCCTTCATCTGATAATGTTTATTTTTCCATTATTTTAATTGAATTAAATAAATGGACAGCCAGCTTGCTGTGAAGGAAAGAAAAAGAGGCAGAGAAATTAGAGCACTGAATGTTTATAATTTAAGTATATTTTAAACTGTGCTGTTGTACTAAAATTGCCTTGAGAACTGAGAACCCTCAATCAGTTATGGTGTTCTCCTTTCACTGCTTGAGAGATGACTTTCTGCTAGAAACACAGCTTTAGCACCAAAGCAGAGACAAAATATGAAGGAAATAGGAGAAATTTTCTTGACTGACTCAGGATACCCTTGTATTTTTCTCCAATACTTCTGCCTCTAGAGAGAAGAAAATATGATTGGTGTGTTCTACAAGACTAAGAAAAAGATAGCTAATTATTAACCCCAACATTTACTGAAGCTTCATCTATTCTGTAGCCTCCATGATGGACAACTGCAAAATATCATGACTGCTGTTTTTCCTAAGATACTGTTTAGATAGATAGACAGAGTGAGCTCAGAGCTGATATGGATATGGATATAATATAGAGAAATATAGAGATAGATATAAATATAGATGTATAGGTTTATAGCTTTATTCACTATAGTTCCATGCTTCCAGATTCCCTCCTATTTGAAACTTGAGGAAAGTCAGAGGTCCTAATATAACTGTAGGGATGGTAGAATTTTTTTTTTTATTGGCACTGGACTTCATGGTATAGAAATAAACCCAACTTTAAGTTCCTTAGAGAACAGAGCCAAAGCAAGTTCTACTTTCTTTTCCAGCTTTCAGCCCCCCAAAAGGGAGAGACTGATTGACTTGGCACTGAGGTTCACCTTCACCTGAAGAATGAAAGTAAAACCTAAAAGCTTAAGATATCAGATTTTATCCTTCCAATTAGGATATTCTTATGAGGATCACTGTTGCTTATTTGCATGGGACACATACCTTGACACGATAATCATCCTTTTCAATTATGGTTGCCACTCTAATTAGCATGGGGTTTCTTTTGTCCACAGCTTCTAGTTTCATGTTAGTTTGAAATCCATGAGCTGGGCGCTATAAGAAGATAGATTATATATGCAGTCAGATGCAGCTAAGGACAATAAGATGATACCTATATCATTTAAAGGGCAAATTTGAACACATCATTAAATCATGTCCTAGCATTAATGGAACAAGTCTGGGGCAGTGCCCCACCTTCCAAGCATACATTTCAAGAAAAGACTGAAAGTGTCTACTTTCTGCTTCAAGTTAACTGCAATTTGCGGTTACAGGCAACTGGGCCAATTTGTGAATATGGTGATTCAATTCTCATTTTTGCATGTCACAACAAATTAGCTTGTTCAATTGTGGAAACAGATGCTTCCAACTTTCTCTTCTGGCATGTGTGTTATATTAGTAACTGGCACTTAAGGCCAAGATTTTGACCTAATTAATCTAGATTATATTTTCTAATATGACGGGAAAACTGATAACAATTATGACAATCATAATCATAATAAATATGTCCTGGCCATAGTTATTTAGAAGGCAGTACAAAAATGCAATTACATCTTTCAGTGATGTGGTTTACCCAATATAAAAACAGAAAAGCTCTTGACCAACCAGTTTAAATGCCCTTGCTGGTGCTGCCTGAGAACCAGTTTCTTCCAGGTATTTCTCCCATGAGAAGCTTTTGAATTCCTTGTATGCTGCAAAGAGATTTTAGATTGTCCTCAGTCTTCACCTACCCTTGCAAGAGTAAGTACTAATTAATTATTGGATGGCTATGATTAGAACTGAGCTTTGGAGATCACTTGCCTACATTATGTCTCGCTTAGCTTAGCTTAGCTTAATTGCAGCCATAGACCAGAACAACTTAAAAAATGAAATAACAGTTATAAAAACACATTCCTTATGCAATAATTTACTTATTTTAGTGAATGTGTACAAAGTTATTCTAAGCTTCCACTTTGCTACTACATAAATGAACCTTGTATTCAAATATTCTTTCTCCTCCCTATGCTTCCCAATGTCCCTCTTTTTCTGGCAAACCATCTGCTTGTCATTACATTTAAAACAGAGACTGATGGTTCATATTTTCCCCTAAATCAGAATTACGACCACAGCTATAAATCATGGTTTGTCAGGAGAGAAATAGAGTGTAAGGTAAAAGAGTAAGAGGGAAAATAAGAACACAAATCAATTCCAATTCTGATATGGAGAGGCCATCTCATTGTTGCATATTAAGCTCTTGTTCTCTGAAATAGGTCAGTGATCAGTAACAGAATTAGCATCACAAATGCTAAGGAGTTTCCACCCCTATCTCTCTGTAAGAGCTGGATTTAAAGAAGGCACTAACAGCTATAGAATGTTCTAAGTAGGTACCCTCTATACCAAAACAGTGTAATTGGCATTAGCTTTTAAAAGATCTTTTATAATGCAATTATATTTAAAACTTCCCAATAATTCCCTTTTAAGTCATTCTATGCTCATCATGGCAGGTGGGATGGGGTTATTCCTGGGAGGATGAGCAAAGAATGCAGGGATTGTATGCCAAGAGTATATAATCCAGCAGGGTCACCCAAGGTGTGAAGATCCTTCATCCCAGCTGCCCAATTAAAGCAAGCAGGCACCTATATTGGGCAGCAACATTATAAGATGCTGGAGGCAGATGATGACTTTACGATAATGGCAAAAGCATAATTTTCTATTACATTGGAGAAGGCAATGGTAAATCACTCTTGTATTTTAGCAAGAAAAACACATGGATAGGCAAGATAAAATGACTGACAATATAGTGCCAGATGATGGGTCTGTCAGGTCCATGGTAGCACTCAATATGCTATTGAGGAAGAATGGAGGATCATGAAGCAGCTAGATTAAAGCTTTTGGGGCTAGTTGCTGATGTTGCCATGCAGAAAAAAAAAGTCTGAAGCTGCAAATACCAAATTGTAGTTGGAACACTGGCCTTTGAACTGTATACAAGCAAGCAAGCAAGCATGAACACAGAGAAGCTCAATACAGTGAAAGATGAAATGAATTAATTGCACATTGACTCTTAGATATCAGCAAATTGAAATGGACTGGAATTGGACACTTTCAATCAAAAGATCGTACTGTTTACTACTCAGGACATGAAAAGCAAAAAAGGAACGGTGCTGCTTTCATAGTCAGGAAGGTTATCACAACGACAGTATTTGGGTACAATGCCTCAGTGACTGAATAATATCACACAGTCTTCATGGATAGCCCTTTGATATGATGATTATCCAAGTTTATGCTCTACTCACTGATGCAGAAGAGTTTGTTGTTGAATTCTATAATCAAGTTCAATCTGAAATTGACAGAACATGCAAGATGTGTTGCTAGTGGTTGGAGATGGGAATGCTAAACTGAGAAAAAGTAAGGAGGAAAATATATTTGGACCGTATGCCTGGGAAACAGAAATGAAGCAGGAGAACTTACCAGTTTCTGCCAATCCAATGATTTCTTCACTGCTAATAGTTTTCAAACAACCAAAACAACACACAGAAATAAAACTGGCTACCTGTGGAACAGATCACTCTCTGCTCAAATTCCGTCAAGTTAAAGTGGAAGAAGAAAGCTAGTTTCCACGATATAATCTTGAGCTACCATTTTCAACGAGAATGTCAGGAATCACTTTGATTGGAAACCACAGGAACTCATTGACAGGAAACCAGAAGAACTGTGGCATGAAATCAGAGAATAAGAAAAGAGACTGCCGAAGATCAAGAAACAGAAGAAGCAGAGTAGATATCAGGACGGACAGTGGAAATTGTCAAGAAGAAAAGTGAAGCTAAAGCCAAGAAAGAGAAATATCTTAGGAAGGAATTTATCCTTAGGAAGGAATTCTAGAATAGAACAGTATTACAGTGACATCTGTAAAGATATGAAAGATGGAAATAGACATGGAAAATCAAGGAAAATATTCCAAAAGATTTCTGAACTCAGAAGGAGGTTCCAAATTTGATGTTAAAAGCTGCCAATGGACAGATAGCAAACTGAGGTAAATAAGATCAAAGATGGGACAAGCATACCAAAATTCTATACAATTAAATATCAACATCTAAGATACCTTAGAAGATATTCCATATTTACAAGAACCTATAGTACTAGATGAAGTTAGATTAGCATTCCAGTCATTACCAAGTGAGACGACTACAGGAATTGGTGGAATATTTACAGAAATATAGCAAGCAACAAAGTAAGAATCAGTAAAGGTTCTAACCAAACTGTGCCAGGAAATCTGAAGAACATAATGGAAGAAGTCAATCTACTGTATATACCAATACCAAAGGTTTTCCCTGTGATGCTCTATGGAAGCAAAAGTTGGACTATGAAGAAGCAAGACAGGAAGAGTATAGACATTTTTGACCTCTGGTTTTGGAGAAGACTTGTGAGAATTCCAGAGAGTGCCAAGAAAACAAATGGATCATAGAACAAATTAATCCAGAAGTCCTCAACGCTGGGAAAAGTAGAAGGAAAGAAAAGAAGAGGACCAGCAGCAAGATGGATGAACTTAATTACAGAGATGATGAGTGCATTGCTGTAAGACCTGAAGGACCATATTGGAGATAGATCTTCCTGGAAAAAGTTTATGTGGTTGCTAAGAGTTGATACCAACTTCATGGCACAAAATCAAAGTCTGAATTTGAAGAAATGCCCTAATAATAATGGCATGGAGGAGAAAGATTTACATTCCTTCATGATTTTAGAGATAGTATATGAATGCGTATTTTTTTCAGTCAGAGATAAGTTTTGGTGCCAGGACTCTGGTATCCAGCTGGGGAAGAGAGTATCTCCTTTCATAAATTCATTCAAGTTAACTGAGAGCAAAAAACCTAGCAGATTCCAGAGAAGAAAGAATAATTTGTTCCCAGAAGACAAAAGGAAAGAACAAGGATGTTCACTATAGAGACAGCAGAAGGTATACTTCAGGGCATTCAACAATGCTGCCTCTTTTGAAGGGACTTTGGCAATCAGTGACCTCTATTTAAAAACTTAAGGATGTTCATAGACTTCGAATTTCCTTTTATTAATTTCCTGCTTTTCTGGAGAAAATGTTCAGGTCCTGTATTCTCCTTGTATAACACTTTTCTTAATCAATTTCTGCTAAAACCCTCAGATGATTTAGATGAGCTTCCTCAAATTCTGTCTAGCACTCAAAGGATTTAGAATTTGGTTAGAAAATGGCTCCAAAAATACCTCTAGAACACTGCACTACAAATAAGTAGAGCTTTCTCAACATAACCAGTCTGACTGAAGCTCAAGCCTCATAACATGATAATTCTATGTGGCTGATAAATTCCTTGCAGATACTTTCACGGTGACAGAAAATGATGTGCTTTTAACATACCAGCTGGTGGTGTTAGGGGAGTTCCAGTTTCTTGGCAGTAACCAACAGGTCGAATATATGGACTACTAGCATCACACCTGCACCAAATGAGAGCTATTTTGATCATATTCTACACATGAAGGAGTATAACTATGCAAACTTTGCCTAATGTTTCTTTGCAGAATTTTAATATCAAGGATGCAATAGTGTAGCCCAACGGGATCTGTTTTGTAGCCTTCAAGCTCCACAGAATGGGTAAGCCAGAGTTGGGGGGGATTTTTGTATTTATGTAATATAGGGAGCTTTAACAGACAAACTGAAAGTGGTAAGTCTTCCAGAAAGTTAAAAGACCCATTTTACCCCTTATTCTCCCAAACACCCCTCAAACAGGCCCTTGAGCCTATTTAAGCTGTATATTTCTGCATTATCTCATACATGGTAAGCTACATGGTTTGAATATATAAATCTACATTTTACCAAACTAAATTTAGATTTTAATTCTTTATTCATCACAATTTGTAGGCAAGCTACATGATCCAAATATATTTACCTGGATGGAATGCTGTACATATTTCACCCTGGGCTTAGAATTAGAACTTCAACAAAGTGAGTGGTGAATAAAGTGGTGAATAAAGCTGGATGCAACTGAATATAGAAATCAGATCCAGAGATTTCCCCATCTCCAAATCATCCCCCTTGCCTCCAAATGATTTTACATTCTGCAGTTCCTGGGCAATACCCATTATTCTCATCAACATACTGAATTTTTGTTCTTACCAGTAATCGTAACTTTCACCCCAGTTGTCAAAATGAACTAGCAGCCGATTATCCAACATGTCTGCAATGGTTGCTACACACATCAAGGAAGGATTCTTTTTGTCTACTGCCTCTAACTTCATCCCCACCCGAAAACCAGAAGGTGTGACTGGCTAAGGGATAGGAGAAAATGGAGAAAAAAGTCCTGTCATTAGATGCATTTCTGTAATTACAGCCTCATTACTATTCTTCCAACTATTCTTTTTTTAAGTCCACTTATAGCGGACATTAAAACAGAGCTCAATATACAGATGCTTCTTGTTATTAACTGATTTTCCATGCTAGTCTATCAGCCATGGAAAATGAAATTGCAGGTAACAAAACCTTGGAAAAAAAATATTTTAGATACGCACAAAAGCCCAGCTATCATTTGAGCACATGCAAAATACATACAAAAAAACCCTTTAAAAGTCTTCCTCCAAACAGAACATGCCAAAAACTGATACATGAAACTCTTTACTGTGGGTAAGGAAGATCTGATCTGTATTTACTACATGTGTATATATGAAATGACAGATATTGCAGTTGTGGGTAATGAAGGCCACTTGTATGCTAGAGAATCTATCAAACATTGGATAATGAGAAGCTGTCTTATGCTATGATAAGCTAACTTGTTGATCAGGTCTAATATAATTTACATAAAGCATAGCAGACCTAAGAAATCTCAGGTAAAGACATTTCCTAGCTCTAAAATCTGAGATCCTTTTACCTGATATGCTAGAAGTGTGCACAATATTCCATCATGAGACATTCCAATCCTGTAATAGGTATTTTTGATCTCAGAATATATTGTTCCAAATTATCTGACCTCAAAAACATGCTTGTTTTAAGATTGGAACGTTTCTGGAAATGACTCGTTCAAACATTGCAACATTCCATTAAAAATGTTTTGCGCATTTCTGTTGGGCATCTGCTATAGCATGCTGTAACACTTGAGGACATTCAAATGTTTCTTTCTTCCTGTATTATCTGCTAAGGAATTTAGGCATCAGAACAGAAGAACCATTTTTCACTTTGATCGATGTCTTGAGTTAGACTTCAGCCTTAAGAAAATCCTATTATGGTAACAGCATATTCTTACAAATTACTTGACAAAGTACATGGAAGTAGTTGTTGTTTCCCATAAACTGAGAAAAAGTAACTAGCCTAAAATCTAAACAATGGAGTTTTTCCATGCTGAAGGCTCTGCAGACAAACCCTTGTAGTAATCGCTGATGTAATAAATCCAGATATGCAGTTGCTGGTTCCCAGCACTGGGGTGAAGAAAATCCAATCTTACAGCCTAGGTTCACATATCATTCCAAACCAAAAATGGCTTGTTTGATTTTGGCTTAGTGCGTTGTGAGAACCCAGACAATTGAGTTTTATTTAAGAAATCATACTTGATCTATGACTTCGTGAGATGTGCGACCCTAATCATAAATCTTCCTAAAGCTGTGAAACTCTGAATGCAAGAATTAGGAACAGTGTATTAATTCACTGAAATCAAAATGATGTGACAGCCTTTGCTAGAGATTGGCTAAGGCGATATATGAGTGAACAAATGAGGCTATTTGACAGAATAGAACCAAAAGTAACCACAATACCTGAAAAATACTGGATATGCAACTAGAAAAGATACTCAGATGAGCAGCAGGGATGTGCAGCAATAAATATTTTCAGCTCAAACACTGAATAAATGCTGGAGCTTCTGTGAACAGGGGTAACACAGGGGATAAAAAGCAAGCTGTTTTGTGCCAGCTGTGCTTGGATAATTTGCTACTCTGCTCATATAAATACAAACCAATAAACTCTGAATTCTAAACAAATAAATACAGGCAATAAATTCTGAATTCTAAATATAATGTGAGAGATAAGATTATTTCCTATTTCTTATCACTTCCCTCTTTCTTAGCAGTTTTGTTTCAGTTCTAAGCATTGGCAAAGGGCACAGTGGTACCCTGTTTTAGAAAGGACTCAAACAACAGACAACTAGAAATTGGTATTGCTACTCACTGTGCTTAAGATCCTGAACAGAGTTTTTGGGGCAGCCTGAGCTTTGCAGTTCTTCAAGTATGCAGCCCAGTTAAATTCCCCATCTTTGTAACCTAGACAAAGAAAAGAGAGATTGATTGTTAAAAAGCCTGTGTCAAACAGTAGCTTGAATATTCTAATTGAATTTTCAGAATTAGAAAAAGTATGGGAAGAATTTGAACTTTGCATGATTGCTGTCCTTGTGGAACAGTTAAGGTCTCCAGGCTGCTATCCACATTTCCCCTTTTTCTTTTCTTGTATTTTAAATACATTAGTGCAGTTGTGAATCATTCATATGAACTTCAGAAATCTCTATGAAACAAAATAGGTACTGAATTCATTTGTTAAATTATGTATTACTGAAAGAAGTTCCAATGGTTTAACATTTCTGATGCTCAACTTTAATGGAAAAACATGCATCACTTGTTAAATTACTGTGTAAATACATGTAAGCTTTACTTCCCATTAGATTCTCCAATATATGCACTTCAGAACACAACAAAAAGTCCTAGCAGTTCTTTTTCATGATGGCCCAAATCCAGCTGAGTGATTTTGCACCAGTCCCTCTCTCTCAGCTGTAGGAAGAAGGCAGTGGCAAACCACTTCCAAAGATCTTGCCAAGAAAACTGCAGGGCCTGGTCCAGGCAGTCACCAGGAGTCAACACTGACTTGAAGGCACACACACAGACATGGCAGAAAAAATGTGATTAATCTTTCAGATACATGAATACCTACAGGAAAAAGAGATACAGTATACTATACTGCTGTTGTGCAAAGTGGGTGTCAGGTTTGATCTCAATTACTTCTTTCCTTTATAAGCAATTCAGTGATTTCACATGAGATTAGTCTCTTCATTAAGGCTATTGCTTGGTTCAAGCACTATTGGTTTAAACTAAGTTTTTCAGAAACAAACCTTGATCAGTTTGTAGTTCAAAAAGACCAGAGTTCCCAGTTTGAACAAAATGAGAATATACTGTTATTTGAAAAAAAGGAGCAGATGCGTTCACTCCCTTCGTCATGACATGGAGAAAAGGAGAAGGAGAAGCATTTAAGGTCACTAAACACAGTTGTACTTCAAGATGATCAGCCTAGAAATAGCTGCTTCTCCTGGAAGACCTGACCCACAAGAAACTTTGTGGTCCAAAAAGAGAGGTTGACCAAACTGGATTCAGTCCATAGTCCCATCTCTGATCTAGAATGTTTAGAGATATAAAACTATATAAATATATACATATACCTTTAGGAGGGAGAAGCTTGTGACCTGTTTTTTCACACCAGCCAACAGGATGGATATCTGGTGAATCGGCATTAACCCAGAAGTCATAGCACTCTGAATAACCATCAAAATGTAATCGCATTCGGTACCCCTGCACCTGTAACCATCCACAAATGCAAGACTGTTACCACTTTTGAAAGTCACAAAAAAATACACACTGTGTTAAAAAATTCTGCACCCTCTAAGTGAGTCCTTTTCAACATGTTAGCTTTTAATAGTGGATGCTCTATATTAAAAGAAAATTCATCCATCCATCAATTTATCACTGGAGCTACAAATTCATAGTGGTTGTTTTTGCACCTTTTACTCAGTAGAACTCAAACATCTATAATGAAAGTAACACTATTAAGGATACTTATATTTTAACATGTTGTATTTGTATTTTATATTTGTTTTAATTGATTATTTTTGTTGTAAACTGCCCAGAGTCCCTCTGATGAGAGGAGATGGGTGGTGACAAATTTGATAAATAAATAAATAAACCCTGCAGTTGTGGAGTTCTGCTTAGCACAGGTGTTTATAAAAGACACCCAGAAACTATATAAAAAGCCAATTAAATATGTTTGGATTGGTGGTCTTAACAGTCAACAAACTGTTTTTTGAGGCTGAAAATTATTCAATTCATTTGTCAGTGTGTATAGCAACACTGTCAATGTGTCTATTAAAAATGTTTTAAAACAAGCATTCCTTAGTCAGTAAGCATTTTGATTAACTTGAAATGAGGCAGTACTTTGGCCTGAACTAATTAACTGATCTGACATGTTTTTCATCTCTCATCCAGTTATTTTCTCCCTTGTTCTAGAAAGTCAGACCAGTACCTCAGCAACAGAAAGGACACAAAATAAAGATGGATGCTCAGGGTCCAGTCCTTCAAGCTTCATTCCAACTTTAAATCCATTTTTGCTTTGTGGAAAGGACTGAGACTACAGTGGAAAGAAATAAAACATCATTGTAGACTAACAAAGAACCCCTTGTTGCAATGTCAATACTCTGTGGGGAAAATAAGAAAATGAAGCCAAGTATCAAGTGTGTTCCTTTCCCATAATTAAGGTCAACTGACACTCTCCTACGTGTTCTTGTTTTTATGTGGGAGTAAGTTGTTTATAGAAATGAAGGACTATCAAAAGTTTGGTAATTATGAGTTAATGCAGTGTCTGAATTGACAGACTTGTGCTTATAAGCTAAAATGATACCTTAATGACAAACCATGGATTGTTCATTTCTTAGCTGACAAACCACAGACTGCTGATATTCAGAGACTGCTGCACTTTTGTCAGTCTCCCAAGTAGACCAGACAGGAAACATGACAAGATGAGCTAATTCTACTTTATTGTAAGGCTACATTAACAGAATCTTGCATGTCTGAAAGTACAAATCTCCTGCCATCATTTTCCAGCCTGATAAGTTCGGGCAGATCCTAAGTTTCTTTCTGTGCCCATTAGGCAGCTGCGGGATCCTCCCCCTTTTATCTGATTGTTCCCTAGGCAGCATCTCTTCCCTTGCCTCTCAAGGTCATTCCCGCATACTATTACAACTTTGCAGGTGGAAGTAAACCTAAGAAGTTAAATGAAGAGGAGGGGAAAATGGAAGCAAAAAGCTATAATGCTTAACTTCGCTATTGTGCATTTGGATACCCTAACTGTGGCTTCATACCCTAAACTTTAGTTAGTGCAAACCATGATTTGACATGGTGTCTGAATTGAACTTCTGAATCTAACTTGTATAAGTATCAGACCAAGAGACAATATTATTCTGAAATTTGGACTCAGACAAACATTAAATAAAACCAGTTTGGTTTAGCGGTTAAGGCACCAGGCTAGAAACCAGGAGGCTGTGAGTTCTAGTCCTGCCTTAGGCATAAAAATAATAAAGGCAGGATAAAAAATCCCCCCCAAAACCCTCTGTTAATGACAGCTGAAAGACTTTTTAAAATCAGTGCCCATTTCCTTTAAGAAGCTGAGCTTTGCAGACAGAATTGAATAAAGTTTAGACTACCAGTGATATATGGTTCAGATTACACATCTTCCCAATGCTCTGTGTGCTATTTTCTATTATCTCCATTTTATTTGAAGAAATTGAAAGAATTTAGCACAGAGAGGAAGGATGCTATGTTCACATTTTCTATGATTCGGTTTTGTGCATTATTTTTAGATATGTCAATTGGCTGCTACTTGTACCCTCACTTGTAATGATTACTTTTTAATAAGATAATCTACAACATGCTAAAAGTCAAGGGCCAATTAATGTCAGCACTACGCTAATTACCAAAGCTAAAACTAGCTTTACATAGTTGCTGGCTGAGAGATGATACCGGTGCCAAGCAATTTCATAGATACAAATTAAAACAGGGGTTGTGGGTAAAATTAAATGTAAAGATTAAACTGCTTACAATGGTTAATTCACATATTATCCTGTTAACAAGCGAGATGCACAATAAAGCCTCCCCCCAACAGCTCACACTGAATCCCTTTCCTGGCAGCCACTGACAGAGGTTTGTCTTGTTCCCTCCTTCTCATACCCAGCATGTTCTCCCAACAAGAAACCCTGGCTCTAGTTGCCACTTTTCTCTATTGAACTCAGACAAAATAAATGCAGTTTGAGTGCAATCTAATCTTATAAATCAGGATCACATTTATGGTGTGCACTCATGACTTGTAAGAAGTGCTGAGATGTGGTTCCCTGCTTGGACGCCAGGAGAAAACTAACATTCCTCTTCTATAGGCAGTCATGCAAGACAAGGAGGAAGAAGGAAATGAAGGAATACCCATCTCCACACCAACAAACTCTATTTTGAAAGACTCAGAGCCAGTGTGAAACTCCCATATAATCATAATATGAAAGACAAGTGAGTTTGGCCTCTTTAGGTTTCTTAGAATTATGATGAACCCAGGCTTGTTGATTCACTGCAGCATTAAAGAAGCCAACTTGGTCTTATTTCTTCCAATAAAAGAGCCCTTAAGGGAGCAGGATCTGAAGGCTTTTATTGTCCTCAGCACATCCCATCCCATTACAGTATCTGTTTCTTTAGTCTCCCACCCACAAAAGATTCTGGTACCAGGGCAATACAAAGAACTTCACACAGTCAATATTTATCAACAGAAGAACATCTAGGATGCTGCAAACCTCTTTGAAAAGTTTCAAGGGAGCAGCTGGCATTCGTTCTTCATCTAAATATGTCATCCAGTTCCAAACATTCTTCTTTCCAGGAAGAACTGAGAAATCAGAGATAGAATGAGAAAAAAATGTGTCTGGGAGGCAGAGTATTGAACTGCAAAGATCCCTGGAGAGAGCAAAGTGGGACATCAATACATCTTCTCATTTATCACAATCCCATACATATCTACTCAGAATTAAATCCTTTTGAATGGGTCTTACTCACAAGTAAGTAGGTATAAATATTATATTTGGTAGTTTTTAAAATTGTTTTAGTCTATATTTTATATTGGAATTTTATTGTATAGTTATTGTTTTATGCTGTAAACCGCCCAGAGTCCCTCCATTCAGAGGAGATGGGCGGTGACAAATTAGATAGATAGATAGATAGATAGATAGATAGATAGATAGATAGATAGATAGATAGATAGATCGATATTCTATACCTACAACGTACTTCACATAGTGTTACACTCCTCATTGTATCACCCATGGTGTCTGGCACTCGTAAACCCAATTATCAGAAATTGTCTTTCTGATCAAGAAATTACAATCTTCTTTTGGCAAGACTTAAGATGGACAACTACTGTAAAATCTGTCAAGTTTCTAGCAATAGCTATGGCTTGCAGAAGCCAGTTGACATCCTCTTCTCATCATTGTTTCAGGTTTGGTTTTTTTCTGAATTTCAAATTTCATGCTTGTGTCTTATTGGTCTGAGACCATAAACAAACAATTTTGGACTTTTTGGGGGGTGGGGGAATATAAGACTGCAGATATAGTTACAGTTCACAGAAGGTACCACAGCCAAATGATGTGAAATGAAATGTTCTAATATTGTAAGGTAAAGGTAAAGGTTTCCCTTGACGTAAAGTCCAGTCGTGTCCGACTCTAAGGGGCGGTGCTCATCTCCGTTTCAAAGCCTTGGAGCCGGCGTTGTCCATAGGACACTTCCGGGTCATGTGGCCAGCATGACTCACGGAACGCCGTTACCTTCCCACCGAAGCGGTACCAATTAATCTACTCACATTTGCATGTTTTCGAACTGCTTGGTGTGCAGAAGCTGGGACGAGCAACGGGAGCTCACCCCACCGCGCGGTTTCGAACCGCCGACCTTCCGATCGACAGCTCAGCGGTTTAACCCGCAGCGCCACCGCGTCCCCGCTAATATTGTGGCCCCTCTAATAATACATTTCATGGACTATAAAAGATATGTGTAAAATGAATGGAATGTTCTTTATAACATTAGTATCCTTGATGTTATTATAGAGGTTGCCAAAGTACTCAATTTATAGCAGCGTTTTGCCATGGAATAGTTAAAGATCAGTTTTGCACCCTTACCTTGCTTAACTGGTTTAGCATTCCTGCGGTTTTTCAGATTCAATTTGTTCTTTTCCTAGATAATACAAACTAGATGAAAATACACTGACATTTTTCACCTATAGCTGCATGTCATTCTCCCTCTGATGCAATATTTATTTTTCTCTTAGTATTTTAAACTGCTATCGCAGAAATACAGCATAAATGAAACGAACTACTTGAAATACATTATCTGCCATTCAGAGCAAAATAACCATTTTAAGCTTTCTAAAGTGGCAACATTCTCTGAATGCTGCCACATTAGAAAGTTTCAATTTCTAATGAATTTCTGAATTTCAACACGTCAACTAATTTCTGATTTCCAGGAGTGAATTGGTGAATTTTGTTGCTTGTCAAAATCTGATTCTGAACTAACTTTTTCCTGATAAAAAGAGTAAAGAAGAGTGATTTCCAATAATCTTTTTTTCCTTTTCTTTTAATGTAACGTCATAGTGTTATATTTATAAATATACAGTATGTATATTTTGGTTTGGTTTGTCTGATACAATAAATATTTCTAAAATATTGCTTGAATATAAAAGGATTAATTAAAGTTACATGTTTAATTTTTATCACTGCAACTTTCACTATAGCCTTCCGACTACTCTTTCAGTTAAAGAAATCACATTTAGTTACCTCCTCCTCATCTGCATTTTCTTCTTCATCTTCAGAATCTAAAAGCAACTTCCTTTTCCTTCGAAGCCGCTTGGATGGTCTATCAGTTTCATAAACTTGACTGTTACTTGTCTGTTTTCCACAGTTTGTGGTATTGTCCTTGGGAATTCTATCAAAAGATGTTATTTAAAATAAATGAAAGCAGTTATGTGCGCTTAGAAATCATTGTCTTATAGATGGCTTCAATGGTTGATATTTTAAATCTGGACTATCTTTTTCTCGATGAACCTACCAATTTAAATAATACTGTGAGGCTCCACATTCTCCATCTGTCTTGTGTGGAGGTTATATGTGGCTATATCAGATACTGCCTCTATATTATTGATTTTGTAGAGTTCCTTTCCAAGGGAGGCCTGCCTTCATAGGTTAGATAACCAATGTTGATATTTCAGAATGCATTTAGGCTTGTGTCCCATTTATCATTGCTGATTCTTCTATATTACTGCTCTAGCATAATTTTTAATTCTCTGCTTTTGTATTATTGCTAAGCCACCTCATTCAAGTTCTGCTTCAGTCTCCTGAACTGATCCAGCATAGACAATAAGGCTGTAAGACATGTGACTAGTAAACCATGAGAATGTAGAGCACTAACTCAATTGGTTAGGAAACAGGTGTCATTCTTAATTCTAAACTCCAATCTGATCCTTTAAGGCTGTGTTGTCTGTTGAGAAAAGAATGGGTGCTCTCCATTTGGAAAGCACATGCTACATTTAGCCTAACTAGAAAACCTAAACAAACCAACAATAAATTGTCATATTAGTCTGACTTAACATGATATATGAATGTGGTTAATTTGTTCAAGTGGGTAGAGTTATACCCTGATTAAGTTCTTCAGCTTTAGATAGTTCATATTAATTTCCCCTAATCAGAAATTAATGAATTTTAAGGACATGAAAATCACATAGAAAGAGGATATCTCTTGAAGCAAAGGCCCAGAGTTGCATTGGTGAGATGCGTGGTCTTATAAATGGAAACAAACAAACACATAAATTGTGTAACTGAACACAAAATGTAGGGTATAATAGCCTACAACAGAGAGAAAGGGGCACTGCAAAGTTGAAAAAACAATTGCATTTGGTATTAACACCATAAGAATTAGGGCTCCTTTTTCTGTTTCTCTATGAAACAATTATCACCAATGTGCCATCTTCAATTTTTAATTGAAAAATTAAACTGAATTGAAGCAAACTGAAATCCTTCTGCAAAATATATTCCTCTGAGTCATTTGCACACTCCCATTTCTTACCCTCCTGTTAGTTCTCAATATCCTTTTCAAAACATGGGCATGAGAATCCAGAGGCCACTGTTCAGTAATAGGCTTTCAGAAATAATTTTGCACAGTTCAAAAATTGTGGATCTGAACCTTTACATTTCTTTTAAAGTACCTTTCCAACACAGATGGGTTGCATCAGGCAGCAATATTGTCATTTGGCCTTCTAATACAGAAAGATAAATGCAGACTTTATTTGTACCCAATGACTATTTTTCTTCTTCCTATATTCATGTTAGTATGTATTTTAATGAAACAAAGCAAGCAAGCAAAGGCATCACCTGTCTTTACTCTCCTGATGAGAATTCTCAAAGCTGTCCATTTGTCCAGGATGGGTGAGTTTTGAGTTCTGGTCTGGGAATGCTGTCTTTGGGTTCTGCAAAATCCAACAATTGGCAATGAATAAAAATACTTGGGACTTCAAATATTTATTATGTTGTCAAACTCCCTCTCTGCTTTTTCTGTCTTTCATTAGTTGAATCCCACATTCTCTAGCAACTGAATTAAGCACCATGGATTTTAATGAAAATGCTATGACATTCATACCTAAGCCCAAATCACAAACAGCTGACACATCTGTGATATTTTAATTGTGGAGGAACTTCAGAGGTGAGCTGGTCTGAAAATTTGTTAAATGCCTCTGGATACTCATTTATACCGAAAAATTCCAGAAGAGGAAGCTATGTGTATTCTTTGCAGCAAAAATAGTAAGAGCAGGTTGTGGTACTTTAAAGACTAACAAGCAACTTTAATGGATGTTATAGACACCTCATTAAAAATATCCTTTAAGGATACATTCAAGAAATGAGTGATTGAATTGTGATGACTTAATTGAATCACAGAGTTACTTTCTAACCAAGATAAATCCTTTAAACTTGAGTAATATTTATTACAATTGATGAGATCTGGGGGTTTCTTATGGAGTAGACTATGACTTTATTGGAGGCCAATCTTGTTGCTTTTGTTTATTGCTCTCCAATCACAAACTCCACAGTTTCTCTCTGCCCTTATTTCTTCCTCCTATTTTGTTTGTTCCTTACACTTGCCTAAGTAGGGCCCTTTTTCTGTTCTTCTCTCCAGGGCTATGATTTCAGGTTCTGGACTTTCAGAGACTTGGCTCTGTGTCTCTGGAATAGCCTCTTTCCTTATATTCATCCCTCTGACAGTCTTTAAAAAGCTTTTTCATTTTATTAGTGGGATAATGTAAACTCTGATTACACCACCTTATTCTTATTAATCTTGACAGATCCTAGGGTAATACTTACTTAATTTTAATTTTGGATGTATACATGCTCAGTCTTATTGCAGGGTGTTGTTTTAAATATGTATGGTTGTCATGTCCAGTTTGTCTTAGCTTTAATATTTGTTCAACTTCATTGGAAGGAATTATGTTGTGTTTTTCTGATTTGTATCACACTTTGGTAAAGGAGCATAAATGACAACATCATTTGTTATAAATGGCCAGAAAACCAGTAATTGTCAATGTTTCAATAGATGCATATTGAATATATGGACTCTATGCATCCTTTTCCTGGCCTATTTTTCCTTCCGAAGTTTATCTAATATTTTTATATTATACATTTGTAATGTAGTTGAAATATAGATGCATATTGAATATATGGACTCTATGCATCCTTTTCCTGGCCTATTTTTCCTTCCGAAGTTTATCTAATATTTTTATATTATACATTTGTAATGTAGTTGAAATATTGCAACAACTCCATTAGTTACACAATAAAAATTGATCAAAATTGATTATATGGATTTCATTATTTTCTAACATGAAAAAAATCTGTTTTGAAACCTACTAGTAAAAATATTATATGGCCAATAACTATGGTTTTATACGTGATCTTTTTTACATAAAATACATGTTCTGTAGTTGGTTTCAGTCTCCTTTTATGGAATAATAATATCTGAACAGAAGAGTAAATTATATTTGGCTAAGACAGGGTTTTCCAACTTGGGTGTAGCGAAGCATTCATTACCTAGATGGTAAACTCAGGTCAAAGGAGAATATAAAATGGATGCACAGACTTGGGCAGAGGAAAAATGAGAGTTGAGATCAGATTTCATTACTAAGCATTAAAAGCATCCCTGGAAGATGGCTCATTAATCAAAACCAAAGATAAAGCCAAAACTAGCTTCCCCAAGGAAAATTAAGTCAGGAATGATCTACTGTATTCAGAAAGAACCATGTTAACCTCAGTCATAGTCAAGAAGTTGTAACATCAACTGTTAAAGCATTAATTAAGGCATGGAAGCATACAGTGGCTCTAGCATAAAAGGATCTTTGGTAAATTTTGCAGTAAGGGAAAATCCACCATCAGAAAAATCCCTTCATCCCTTGAGAATTCTAGATGGACCTAATGGAGCTTGTCTGGGATTAGCTGGTTCTACTACAAGGTCATAAAAACCATTCACCCATGAGGTGCCTGCTCTACTGCTGTTCTCTTCCTGTTACTACTCCCTAAGTGGCACTACTCAGAGTCTCCCTCCATCCCAACTTTTTTCCAAACTTGTGCTCGGACTTGGCTGTGAAAGATCCTGCTGATACTTGAATCATTATTTTTTTATGCAGATTAAACACTTTCAATCTCCTGTCATTTAATTTTCTCAGATGGAATCTTAGCTTTTAATTCTGTATCTCTTTCTAATCTATTCCCTAAAGCTTCTAACTGCCTTGCCTTCAGTCCTGTCACTATGCTTAAATATTATTGCTGAACCTTTTTGAAATCTTAACTCTTTGACTGCCAATCAAATGTTAGTTGAATGCTACCTTTCCCCGGCATGGCATGCTTATCTTTCAATAAATTATAAATTGGAGTTAACAGTATCAGTGCCTTTTTATTTTTCCTGTTTTCTGTTTGCACTAGCCTTGATGCTTCTCAGGCCTATGTCACAAAGATCCCTTTTCATGTGATTTCTCCATACAACTGACCCATGCAACATGGATCAAGGACTACGTTCACCTTTAAGCAGTATGTCACATGGCAAAACAGGGCAGGGCCACATACAGAAACTTTTAGAAGTGGATGGCAGCCAAACTTTAAGCTAGTTAAATTAAATTAAGATAGTTAATTTATTATAATTATGTTAATTTAACTGTTTAAGTTTTAACATTCACAGATGCTTAAACTGATCCTTATCCTGTGGATTTTGCCAGCCAAACAAGGTAGAACTGACTAAGAAACAATGCCATATTGCTCAGGACTACTTTTATTGTAACCTCTATGGTAAAAGAATCTTGCAAGTCTGAATGTGCTCTCCTCTCCCTCACTTTATCTTTGTGTGAACTAGGGAGGGGCCTGTCTGAAATGTTTACTCAAACTAACATCTGGACCTGGGCTCAAGCCCCTCTTATCTGACTGTTATCTTGGTAGTGGCTCTTCCTCCTGTCCTTGAAGGCCATTCCCTATGCCCTCTACAATTTCCCCCATCTAATATAATGGGTATTCTGATAGTTCAACCCCTGAATTTCAAATTCAAAGTAGCCTTTCCATTATATTTATATAGTTCTTAAGGACAAATATAACCTACAGCTAGTAACAATACTAAATGGAATATTTAAGAATTATTTTACTAATGCAACAATCAATAGATAGCAAGCTATGGCATACATCATGTCTGCCAACATGTCACTGGAGAATTGGTTCTTCTGTGTTAGGTTAGCTTTACACTCTTGCACTATTTCATATTTCAACTCCCAGTCTAGGGCTTACCTTTAGGATTGCAGGTAGTTACAGTGCTGGAGACAGAAGTAGACAAGCTATAGATAGCTATAGCTGAACTGGCATTTACTGTAATGCAGAGAGAGCATGTATGACTTTCTTCAACCGCTGTAATGAAGTCACTTAAACAAATCTACAGAAGGAAATAAGATGAATTAAACACATCAAACAATGTGAACAGATTTTGGAAGGAACTACAGAAGACATTTCTATCAAAGAAACAGAGTAAATATTGATCTGATAACAATTTCTAAGGCATGACCAATATATCATAGACACATGTGGAATAGATATTAATTTACTTCAGTGTCCAAGGTGCAAATATTAGGTAAAGGTAAAGGTTTCCCTTGACGTAAAGTCCAGTCGTGTCCGACTCTAGGGGGCGGTGCTCATCTCCGTTTCAAAGCCTTGGAGCCGGCGTTGTCCATAGGACACTTCCGGGTCATGTGGCCAGCATGACTCACGGAATGCCGTTACCTTCCCGCCGAAGCGGTACCAATTAATCTACTCACATTTGCATGTTTTCGAACTGCTTGGTGTGCAGGAGCTGGGATTAACAACGGGAGCTCACCCCGCCGCGCGGTTTCGAACCGCCGACCTTCCGATCGGCAGCTCAGCGGTTTAACCCGCAGCGCCACCGCGTCCCTTGTGCAAATATTACTGGCCCCCTTTTTGGGGGGAAATGGGCAATGATAGAAATTTGAATAAACAAACAAACAAACAAACAAACAAATAAATAAATAAATAAAGCAGACTACAAGATTTATGCAGATAGGATAGGGAATGCTATTCAAATTTATAGTGCTTTTTAAGATACAGAAACACTTTTTTGTAGGGCCAAGTGTATGGAATCCAAATCTGGAAAGAGAAAAACAATGACTGCCAATATCTGGTGGATTGAAAGGGGCCTCGGAAGACCATATCAACACTGTCTTGCTAGAACATTCATAAAGTTCTAAACACCCATCTTGGACTCTCCAAATGTATGGGCTTTAGCTCTCAGAATTTTAACAACAGCCACAGAGGCTTAAAATTCTAAAAGTAGAGAGCCAGACCTCTGGAACTCTCCCAGGTTGGGGGAAGTTGTTTTAATATACAGAGTAATAACCTAAGAAGAAAACAATGTTTTTCTATTAATCAGGTAACAAGTTACAATTCCTCATACTTAGCTATCCTTAAAGAGTACTAGATAACATTTCTACTGCATAATTCACATTTCTACACAGGCTCCTTTTAACACTTAATTAGTATCTGCTGTTGTTTACCAAGTCTTTATTTATAATCAATGTTAAACATTAGGTTCTAATGATTTCAGTGTGAGCGATTTAAGAAGGTACATTAAATCCAAGGTGCTTCATTTTGATTGGATGTTACCTCATTTCAGGAATAGACATGTTATCAACTTTAAAGGACAATATAATATTTTAAAATACAGAAATAAATGATAGAAAACTAAGATTGCAAGACCCAGAAAAGCAAGAGAAAACTGTATTTGGTCTTAACCACTATATAGCAACTAAGTATTATGATATCATTTGTTCTGCAATTAAATTGATTCATCTCAGGTCGATACAACAGCGTCTTACTGAAAAATGCAGCTCAGCCACTTTACTAGTCAATAGAGATATACTGACCCAATGATTTTTATTAATGGAAAAACAAGAGAATGCACACAGGGGGGTTAAAATGTTGACCTCAGCACAATTATGTATAAAGACAAAAGGAAATTACATGAAGGAGATGATCATATTGTTGAACATTATTACAGTATTATTTGGTTTATTTTAAAATTATGTTAATCATGACATCACTCTTTGAATTTAATTAACCAACTGTTTAGGTATCACCTGTCATTGATATATGAAACCAAATTTAAAAATCATTCCCTATGGTCTACAAGCCTCAGTCCTGAATATGAGATCAGAAGTGAAAAAAATGTTATCTACAAATGATACTTTTATTGTGGAGTTCTTGGTGTTCTCTGAGCTTGGTTGTTTGCTTGCAGATGTCCGCCATCAATAGACACATAGAGGTAAACCATATTTACACCCCATTCAAAAGAGACAATAAAAAAGCTAAGACGGAAACAAAAAAACAGAACACTTCCTCTGCAGCAGCCAACACCCAGATGAGCAGGGATTAACACCAGCGGAAAACAATGCCCTAATAAAGGAACTACCAAGGAGAAACCACACCCCCACCAATCCTGGCAGGGCAAGCTACTGTATATAAACAGGGAGCAAACCCCACACTCACCAGCACTGATCATGCTGCCTAGTCGGGTCATGAAACGTCTGCAAGCAAACAACCAAGCTCAGAGAGCACCAAGGACTCCACACTACAACCCTGAGCTACAGAAATTCTCTTCTATTGGATACTTTTATTTCATAACAGCAACAGATAAAACCCTTTAATATTATTTAGCACTTAAAGATACTATTTTTAAGAAAGCCTTTAACAAAGTAAAAAAATAAATAATATAATGCAGCTCGCAGCATATGAAATGCCATTAAGGGTCTAATAAGAAAATCTGCCTTACAAAGGCACTTCTCCCCAGTAGGTGGGGCTAAGAGTGTGTTTTTCAACAGGTAACACACACTGAACAAGTTCTCAAACCAGCTTCTGATCTACTCAGAGCTACAGACTATTCCACAATCCTTCCCATTGTCATATATGCTATGAAGCCAAGACCCAATACTGTGATTCAAGTTTCCACAGATGTGTATCAATAGAGAAGGAAGCATACTGGAGGGAGCTTGTGTGCCAGCAAGTCCAAAAGACAAGATTCTATAACCCATTTCCTACAGAATCTGTATAGCTTCTGCAGTGTAATTATAGACAGAACCTAAGGCCCAATGACTATAGGTCAGAGTTTTCCTTAGTCTGACAAATTGTTTTTAGGGAGTGCTTTTTCTCCTCAGCTAAGTGTTCTTCGGGAACCGGAAATATATGAAACAAGTTATCTGAGGCTAAAAAAAAACTAAGTTGCATTTCTTAGGTGAAAACTTGTCTCCAGAAACTTCATATTCATTGTGCCATGAGGCACCAGTGGGCATCTATAAATTCCAGCTCTGGCATCTGTTTCCTTTAGTCTTCAAGTTAAGTGATAGAGCAATACATTTTACAGCAAGTGCTTTCTCTATCTGGACAAAAGAACATTAGGCAACTTGCTTCTATTCTAAGACTTGACACTTACTATTACTTTTTCCTTACTTGTAAGTTGCTACCAAGCAAGGTCACATACCATCTTTCTTGTTTATGGCACCTGTTACATCAAAGTCTGCATGCAGTCTGGGCAATAGCTGAATTTTTCTCTGAGAACTGTATTCCGTTTTCCAGCTTAGCCTTTGATGTAAATGGATGGATGGATGGGTGTGTGTGTGTGCATGTTTACAAATGGGGAGTTGTTATTCCAGGTGGGCTGTTATATTTTCGGAGGTGGGGTGGGGGAAGGCATGTAAAGGTAGGAAAATGGTCACACCTTAGTAGTCCATCTAACTAAATATCCCCACGTTGACTAAACAAAGGAGTCAAATGAGACACCAATTGAATTTAAGATCCTCTACAAAGCATGTACCCTACCACTGAGCTATAGTTATCAATAAACTGTGGTTTAAAGGATTTTAATTAAACAACTTGGAAAAAAAACCTTTGCCTATAGCACTGGAGAACTGCTATCAGGCAGGATAAATAAATAAATGTCTTGCTGGACAGATAGTTGGTTCTTAGATTCATTTCAGAAATTCTAAAGATATGCTGTGAAAGCTCCTCTGTACTCAGAGCACTGACTCACAGAGACCATACTCCCTACTACGAACAATCCCTGTTCTGGCCTGTTTGGGGAGATGCCACTTCTCATCGCTAGGAGCAAATGAATTACTCACACACTTCCTCTTTAAAAGTACAAAATTTCTTATCAGTTGTGGCTCTGGAAAAATCACTTTAAAATTGAGAGGCACACTCAAAAGTGACTTCGTTTGATAAAAAGTAAAGTTGTTCTTGACTCAAGCTGAATTCCATGTAGCGTTATGTCTGCAGGGGGAGTCAAGAGGAGAGGGGAAGGGCAAATGACAAGATGTGTGTGATGACATTGCGTGTGTGTTGTCATTTTGGTGTCAGCATGTTGTTACAGATGCTATCACCATGCTGTGTGCTTGACAGTGTTACAGATGTTACTTCTTAGTCTAGCTTACAGCCCTGGGATTCCCAGATACCACGATCCTCAACTCCTGAAAACAAGTTCACTAGAGTGTTGTCACCCCCATTGATGAGGTGTAAGAGTGGCATATGCCTCAAATGCTAGAACAGGGGGCGGGGGATGTATTGCAGCTAAATATTTCAGATTCCAATCTATGGTCCAACTCAAGCATCATTCTTTCAATTTCTGACTTTTCAGTAATGGACAAACATGCTTGTACACATCACCCAGTTCATCTTCTCCTGAATGGTCCCTCCTATATAAAGTGTGGACAATCAAACATGGTTTATTTGGCATCTGATATGGTTACTCTAAATCAGGATCTATTTCTTCTTCTGTTAATCCATAAGCATAAGTCATGGTTGCTGTGTTAAACCAGCCACAGGAGACTTTCTATTTTCTGTAGCAGTTCCCACAAGAACCAAGTGAATTTGATCAAGCAGCACACAGTAGCATGGTTAATCTGTAAGATAATGTTCTAAAGAATTTTGAACTCACCTGCCTTTATTTCATATTCTTGCAGGAATAAAACAAGCACTTGATCAAGCTTGCAAAAATACTCATTTTAGAGTTCATGGACCCAGCTGTGTGTGGAGCTAGTTTTCTTTCTATTCAGCTCTTGCGTTGCTAATGGTGTAATAGCTGCTTCATGCTACATAGTAACTCATAATGTTATGGGAACTTTTATTGGATTATTGCAGCAATAATTATATAACTATTTTCTAGAAAATAACTGGATTGGAAACTATGTATTACATTAACAACACTGATGGAAAATGACCACCTTTGCATAAATTCTTAATCAGTTTTTGGTTGCAAACTGTATTACACTTAATCATAGGAGAAAATATGGATAGCCAATTCATTTCACCTTCTAGGTAGAAAAAACCTTGGGGAAATCAGACTATCACTTCATTTGTATGGGTTTCATGTCTTTTACTGTCTGAAGACAGAACATCATGTCACTCAATTTAATTAAAAAGACATCCTTTGAAAGGCAAAGGTCCTCTGGTCTGAAGAACCATACATGATTCAAGATGCTCAGGCAATCTGGGTAACAACTTTGTGCAGTTACCATCAAACAGTTTCTCCAATTAGTTTGTGACTAACACCAAGAACTTAACTATTGCCTTTAATAATGGCAGAGCACTACTTAAGGGTAATACAATACAATACAATACATCCATAAACAGAGTTCTTTAGGGATTTTTATTAATTAAAAAACTCCCAGTTACTTCTATAACATGTTACGAACAGGGGGATAAATGTTATTTTCTTTAATCACCATTAAATCATGTAGTTTACAGTATGTTTGCATCAGACTCAGCTGAATCCCAAACAAAAATGGACTATTCAAATTGGAGTTACTCTGTAATAGAGGAAGGTTGATCTGAACCCCTCTGAAGCTTTGTTAGCAGATCCAATAAGTTTCAAACTTTATTTCAAACCTTCCTGTCCTTATTTACTCAACTGATTTAAAAACATCAGTATTCAGCTGGATGAACAGGCAAGGAACATTGGTATTACCTTTAAGTCTCTCTCTTCTTTAACCCTATATTCAGTCCATCACCATGTCATAATAATTCTTTCTCTAAAACATAAAAAAATAGTACTTGGCTGAATAATTAATGTTCCAAAAAAAAAAAAGCAGCAGAGCTAGAGGCTTCAAACTTTCCAAGAATGAAATTAGAGATAGACTAAGTCACTGCCAGATAGACTTAAACTGAAAGGATACCTGAAAATCGACCAGTCTAGTATCTTGGAGAAAATGCCCAAATTCTGGAGTATTCATACTCCTAAAACAGATAAATAAGCTAGAATAAAATCTGTTTACACTTTGTACTGTTTTCCATAGGGTGGTTTTTGCACTACTCAGTTACTAGCATTAACTAATGCAACTAGATGGGAACCAGGATAATGTTCCAAAATTCCTTCTTATTTTGTCCCACCCAGAGTAGTCTCAGAATCTGTGAATCTCATGTATGATTCATTCTGAATACACTTGTTTATTTTTGCACAGCATACAGGTTTTGGCTTAGCTTAAACATTAATTCAGAGGTCACTTATTCTCTAAGACCATTCTTCATGATTATTTCTTTGTATTATCCTGCTTCATTCTGGTGCCTCACCCATGTTCCCCATGGTAAGGTCCCTGAAGGTCTCATTTGTTCAGAGAAACCTGAGTTCCTTTGGACAAACTATTCTTTTTAGCAAAGTGTCTGCTGAATCCAAAATCTGGTTTTCCACAACATATAGCATAACCTGTCAAGTCCCTATATCCATTTCTAAAAGTGTTGTGAGAGGGCCAAGTCCTATTTATGAACTGCTGGTTTTGAAACCAATAATGGTATTCAGGCAGGGAAGTTTGAACAATTGAAAGAATCTGATAATCAAAAACCTTGTCAAGGCGCTAGCAATCTTCAAGTTCTTCGGAATTTTCCAATGTAAACTTCAGCTTGTTTGTTGCTCCTCCACACCAGCATCATATCCGTATCTTTGAGCCACAGTCTCATCTGGATTCTTAGCTGACAAAAAAGAAGTTATCTGCAAGTTGGTGGTACTTGCCCTTTTCAGGATCTTTGAGCAGAGATAAAACAGCATGCCATATAAAGTGGAGCTGTGTGGTACTCTGTAAGCTGAAACAGAAACCACCTAGCACTACTGTTTGGTACCAACCATCAACGGAAGAATGACATCACCGTAATATCTTAAGGCCAGACAGCTGTGATAGGATACCAAGACCTGAGGTTTCAATTGCCACTGAAACTTCCCGAAGAAGCAAGCAAGCAGCTTCCATACAGTCTGCAGCAGGTCATCCAGGAGTAAAGCATCCAATGGTTTATAGTATATGCCAAATCCAAACTGGTTAGATCCATTCCTGTCTAGGTATCAATTTCCTCCAAAGCCACATAGTTAAGAGATGACCATTCTCTCCAATATTGTGGATGCAGCTGTCTTAAATTCAAAGGATCTAATAATATTTCATGTAGTTCAAGGTGAATTTTAACAGCTTTTCAAGTTCTCCCAAATGCAGAGAACTGTATGCCTGCAATAGAGTACGTACAACCACTATGTCACTATGTAGCACTATGTCAGAAGCCATTGTGAGAATCAGCCCTGAGTAAGAAACATTAACTATGTGCAATATAGAAATGAAATAGGTAGCAGCTAGGAAGAACTGCTAACAAGTAGACTCAAGTATTCACCACTAAGAAGATTTCATACATACAATTATTATAATTATTAGTTACAAACATTTCAATTTAGAAAATTTTACAATAATACATAAAATACATTAAAAGGCCAACTGATGGGGATGGATGACTGCATTTAAAATAATTTCCTCACATGGCTTAATGCCACAGTATTAAGTAATTACTGTGAATGAGTAGCACTGAGACAATACCAAACATAATTATTGAACTGACATACTGATTTTTGTGAACACTGCATGCATCAACAAGGTGTGTTATAAAATGCCTCTATATGTCTGTTATCTTTCTTTCATTATTGCCAAAAGGTTACTAAGATGTAGAGCAATCATAGATTAAAAGAATATTATTTCTTCATCAGCCTGTACTATAAACTGAGAGGAGGAGAAAGAAGGTTCTGTAGCAGTTTGGGTATACAAAATTTAACTGATTTTTAATGCTCCGGATAGAAGTAGAACGGCTGGCATATTTTAGAAATATGAATGGAGTATAAGAGAGAGTCAGTTTGGTCTAATGGTTAAGGTAACAGGCTAGAAACCAGGAGTCTGTGAGTTCTAGTCTCACCTTAGGCATGAAATCCGGCTGGGTGACCTTGGGCCAGTCCCCCTCTCTCAGCCCAAGAGCCAATCAGGCGTGGTAGGAGAGTTCTAGTTCCGCCTCAGGCATGAAATCCGGCTGGGTGACCTTGGGTCAGTCCCTCTCTCTCAGCCCAAGAGCCAATCAGGCGCAGTATGAGAGTTCTAGTCCCGCCTCAGGCATGAAAGCCGGCTGGGTGCCCTTGGGTCAGTCCCTCTCTCTCAGCCCAAGAGCCAATCAGGCGCAGTATGAGAGTTCTAGTCCCGCCTCAGGCATGAAAGCCGGCTGGGTGCCCTTGGGTCAGTCCCTCTCTCTCAGCCCAAGAGCCAATCAGGCGTGGTAGGAGAGTTCTAGTCCCGCCTCGGGCATGAAAGCCGGCTGGGTGACCTTGGGCCAGTCCCTCTCTCTCAGCCCAACTCACCTCACAGGGTTGTTGTTGTGGGGAAAATAGGAGGAAGAAGGAGTATTAGGGATGTTTGCCACTTTGAGTTATTTATAAAAATAATAAAGGCGGGATAGAGAAATAAAATAAATAAATAAATAAATAAGCAGAGTTGGTTACAAAAGGCATTTTTTTTTCATCCTTACTGAACTGGGATTAAGCTGTGATTTATTTGCCATTATTCTGACAACTCTGACAATACTGCTGTATTTTTATTTGTAAACACATTATACCAGTATTATAATAGATATATAATCAGCCATTGTCTTTTTTGCCCTCCAGTGAGTTTTGCACACCAAATGATTACATCTGCTTATTTCAGATGTCTTGCACTTTTTTTCCTGTCAAATGGGTTAGGGTTATCGATTGGTGGTTCACAGTTACCTCTGTGAATTTATCTACCCATGTCATAATCACATCAAGAATACTGCACCAAGATTACACAACAAGCAAAAATGTTTTGGAGATGCGATTTTAACACTAGGAGCAGGCAAAAAAGGAACAAGAGCCATACACACACACACACGTATATATATGTACCATCTAGTCAGTGCTGATTCCTGGTGACTGCCTGGACTAGTCTCTGCAGTTTTCTTGGCAAGTTTTGGAAGTAATTTACCACTGCCTCCTTCCTAGGGCTGAGAGAAAGTGACTGGCCCAAGGTCACCCAGCTGCCTTTGTGCCTAAGGTGGGAGAAGAACTCCTGGTCTCCCGGTCTCTAGCCTGATGCCTTAACCACTAGGCCAAACTAATGTAATCTTTACTATCAGTGTATTTTCAGTTCTGGGATTTCACAGCTATATTTTTGAAAAGTACCTGAAGTCTCAAAGCAGACCTTGAGAACAGCTTGCAAACTGAATCACTGACTTGGTCTCAGGTATGGTGTCTGAGCCTTTACTAGAGCAGCTTATAATTCTACCTTACCCAATATCATTACTTGTCTAAATTCTTAATCTAAGCAACAGGTTGCTCACTACAGTATAGGCTGATCCTCTTTTTGAAAGCCCTGCTTGAAACTATTAAGCCATCAGCCTGCTTTCCAACTGTGGAGTTTAGACCATTTCCACATCAAGAAATCAGTAAGATATCCAAATATTACAGTAGTGTTAATGTAATGTGCTAAAAGCAACAAGTTTAAGGGAGAAAGATGTTGATTGTTCATGAGAGCAACAGACTGTAATTCTCTCCTGTGCATTAATGTTCATTCCATTAAAGTTAACACTGCTGATTGTTGTTGCAATGAACTGTAATTTCATTCATAAAGTGACAGAAGTTCATGCTAATCAGAGCAAATGAGAAGTAATCTTCACCCTGAAAAAATTATACTGAAATTCCATATAGCTTCAAGTATAAATCTGTTTTGGCACTATTAAATATATTTCCCAAGAAACTAATTTTAGTGAGGGACATTTGCATAGTGAAGGGCTACACAGTTTAGTGATGTCAAAATCTGACACAGGCATTCTACAATCAAGAGATAGATACTCAGATTTCCATGGATAAACTGACTCTCCCATATTGATGAGTACCACTGACTTGCATGCCTTACACCAAATTTTTTACCTAGTCATATAATGAGAAACAAATTTCAGTATTTAAAGTCTTAATAAACAAGGCTGAAAAAGACTGTGAAGAGGGAAAATATGACAATGAACCACCTCTCCTCTCTGTAACAGATGTCCAGTATTCAGTGAGTTTCTGCCATTGTATATTCCTTCCACTTTTATAGTATTAGTAACCTGGGGATCCTGACCCAAGTGTAAACAAATCTTACATTAGAAATGCAAAGTATAACTTCCATTTCAGTTATTCCTTATGCATTATCAATATTACTTTACACTAAAGGCAGGCAGTAATTCCAAGACAGTAATTCCAGCATAGAGAAAAATGCCTTTAAAGATATAGGATTATTTCTGCTGAAAATGTATGCATGCACAATTATTGTGGCCAGCATAAACAATTTTCCTTATTATTTATTTAACAAATACAGTTTTAAAACTACAATTAGAGTTAAAGATCATGTTTTTCATCAGGATGTATGTTAATTAGTACCAGGACTAGAACAGTTTCATTGAAGGAGTGATTTCAGTGAAACTAATACTTCTGCTAAGCTATTCAATAAAGCAATAATATATCCAACATCTCAAATACTTCATATACATAAGATTAATACATATGTGGACAGGTGTGTGTGTACATACGGATGTTGTTAATATGAGTCCTGTAGCACTTTTAAGGCAAAAAGCTTATTATGACTTAAACTTTTCCAGACCAGAGCTCATTTCATTGAATGTATCAAATATTACCCTATGTTGGCAAAAGCACATGAGGAAGCCCAAAACAATATATTGGGTGTACCTACTGGACTACCTCTCCTTTTGGGGGGAGAGGGGGAGAAGGGGCTGCAAAAATTTACAATAAAGATCGTATCATTTTTCAGAATAAGCATCTGCATATATTTTTGATGTTCAAATAAACACATACACACAGAAAAATTCTGCTGATGCAAGAAGTAAAACTTCATTTATAAGCATTTTAATTTTGGACAGAAAGGAGTTCTTTTAGTTATTTATTTTTGTGATTTGTTTATGATACAGGGCTAGACAATCTGTCACCTTCCAGGTACTGTTAGTTTATATCATCCTTCACATCAGTAATCCTGGCTACAGCAAATGGGACTGACAGTTCAGTGATATCTGTCTATCATCATGGAAGGAGACAGTAGAACAAATGCAAAATTTTAATTCCTGGCATCCTACTAAAAAAAAAAAAAGCAGAATTCTAAACAATGAGCAAGTATTTTGGTGAAACACTGAATAGCTGATGCCCTTTGGAATAGACAGTTATAAGACAATTTATATTCCTTAAATATAGACACAAAATTGTAAGTGGGGGGGTCATTAGGCCATGAAATGTGGTCCCTGTAATAAAGGGACACAGATCTCCATAAAACATTTTACAACCCATCTCTCTCTCTCTCTCTGACTGTTTTACATGCCAAAAGGAAGACAGATCAAATGTGAGTGGAATGTTTGAAAAAGCAAGCGCTAGTCCATGAAATCTTTTCTCTGAACCAAACAAGAAAATGTTATGCCCCTCTACTCAAGTAAAAGTCAGGGAGGCACCACAAAGGACATTAGCCAGGGATCTGGGCTGCAAAACTCCGGGCAACCACTGGATGGCAGCCAGGAGATACAAAAATTTCCCCTCTTTGCTGCCACCTGGTGGTTGACCTCATTTTTTACAGCCCAGATCAGGATGCCTTACCTCCGGTAAAGGTAAAAAGTTAATTTTGCTCAACGACCAGATTAAGCCAACACCTACAAACGAAAGAGAGCAAGAACCATCCTCATAAATATCATGATGCCCCCCTTTAACTTTCACCCCGCACGTGTGTGTGTTTGTGTGTGTGTGCAGCAGCCTTTTCCACAGCCCGCCCGCCCCCCGCTCCAAATAGCCGCGGTGGTTGGGGAGAATGGAGGCGGCAGTCCATCCCTCCCAGCGATGAGTGGCCACCCACCTCAGGAAGGCCTCAGGCTGGGGAAGGGGCTTTCACCTAACTCCCCACCACCCCCAGGTTGAGGAAAAGAGCATCAGTTGGGCTAGGCTCCTTCCTCTGGATGTCGTTTATTTAGTTTATGGCGTAATAGCCGGGGGAGGGCGGCGGGACAGAAGCTCGTCCTGAGGGAACAACTTGCCACGGTCCTTCAACTTCCCCAGCCGATTTCAGCCTCCAAAGCGTCGCGAACGGGGAAGCGTCAAGGGCACCCGCCGAGCCGCCAGAGGGGAGCTGCCACGGGCTTCCCCGTCCCCACAGAGCTTGTCCTCCCTTGCCCCTGCCCTGAGGCGGACGGGGGGTACCGTCCTCTCCCCGCCTCTGGGCTTCTCCCCTTCAGGCACAAAATGGCGGGAGGAAGCGCAGCCTAATGGTGGGGGGGCGCTCGACGGGTGGGGTGGGGGACGCCGAAAAGGTTCGGGGGGGAGGGAAGGCCAAGCGAGTCCCTTTGCGCCCGCCTCGCCTGGAGTCCCTCTCCATCCCACACCGAAGTTCAAACTCCGAAAACTTCTGAGACAAAGGGGGAAAGGAAGAAGGGCGCCCCCCTGCTTCCCCCACTTGGTACGCTCTAAGTCCCCCCCGCCAGTCCCCACTTTCTTTAGACTCACCACCTCCTCCTCCCCTCGCTCGATTCTTCTTTAAACTCCCACAACAATTTTTTTTAACGAGCGCTGCTCGGAACAGCCAAGGCGCATGCGCGGAATAACTGGGGCGCGGGCCGTTCCGGCCGGCTTGTGAAAGAACCGAAGGGATGAAGAGGGCAGAGGAGGGGGGAGGGGGCGCGCGCCAGCTGATCCTGGGCGCATGCGCGTCGTGGACGGTGCTGGGTGGCGGCGCCGCTTTTGGCGGGCGCGGATCGGGATGGAGATGATTCACTTTGGGCGGCTGTCGTGGGGATACGCGCGAGGCAAGCGCCGCACTCCGACACGGGAGTTAGGCGCAGGGTGGGCCCTGGGCTTCGATGTAATCCGTCCAGGGAGCGTGCGAGCCGACGAAAAACATAATGAATATTACATTAAAGGCTGATCGATTCTATTCTTGCAGGAAAGGAACTATGCTCCTCTGTTGCTTGCAGCAACAATCCAACTATCACCAGGGACTTTTCCATAATTTATTCCTCCTCATCATCACTAGCATCATCCTTCTATGCCCATCCTTCCTGCCCTCTCAAAGGACTCCAAAGCAGTTTGTGGGAGAACAATGAAAAAACAGCCTTAATATAAAACCATCACAAAGTAACAATGCTTGCAATAAGTACAGGCACTAAAAGAAGTACTTTTTTCAAAAAGTCAAAGTAACAGACAACTCTTGTGAGACTGTATGGAGTTGGTGGTATAAAATACTGAACATAAACACAGTCTGGATCAGTGGAAATTGGTCTAAGTACTATGAGGAAGTTGATTTCGCCATAGGTTGAGGTCAACTACCTTCCCTTCAAAGGAGGCAAAATGTATATATCATAGGTTGGACAAATTAAAGGTATGTCTCCGACTCCCACCGGTAGATTTTGTTTTGCTTTGCTCTTTTGGCAGGAAGTTTCTCATGGAGCAGCTAAAGATACCCTTATTTGTTTTATCTTAGAATACTTAATAATAAAGGATCACATCCTACTCTTGACTCAATGGATATACTGTATACCACGGATGGCTAGGAACAACTTCCACCACCATAAAATCTGAATCAGAGAGCAAAAACAAGTCTAAAAGATAGTTACCAAAAAAAAAACCCAATAGAGATGGAGATTGTTTGAAGGTACCTTTGACCAAAGCCCTTGAGATCTTTAAAGGCCATCCCCAAGATATTTGTGCCTGGAATCCTTGTAACCAGGGCAGCCTTTTCAGAATCGGGATTATATATGTAGTCCTCTTGTAAGCATCCACCAATATTTTGGCTGATACATCCTGCAGGTAGTTTCTGAAGACTCTTCAAAAGTAGCCTTTTGTCACTCAGTAGTCACTCAGTCTGCATGTAACAAAGGAACATGTCACTATAGCTAAGAATGACCCCAACAGGAATGGATGTGGTTGGTGCATCAGTATAAGATGGGCAAAGCAGGTTGCAACCACCTGAGCTGACACTGAACTGGGTGTAAAACTTAATCCAGAAACATGTCCAGTTTATGAACTAAATCCAGAACTGATTAAAATCATCCATGAGACCATCATCTTACTACCCTGTTTTCCCTTGATTAAATTGCTAATATTCCTCATCCAACCTATTATTGATTCAAAACTTAGATACTAAGTAACCTGGGATACAAGAGTGAACTTTAAAGACTTAACAAGTTTATTATAGCTTTGCGGCCTGTAAATGCTTATGTCATAATAATTTTGCTAGCTTTTATAATGCCACAAGTTTTTCATCTTTTTTTGTTTTGTTTTCTGCTATTCCTCTGGAAAAGAAAAAAAAACCAAGAATCATAGTGGGGATTTGATACATTTATTAGGCCAAATTAGGGCAGTGCAATTTTTGACTGGGTTTGAAGATTGTTTGCTTAATCTTGATTTAGTATTGAACAAATCACACTCGGCATTAGTTGATGCAACGTATGGCTTACCTAGGGCTACCAGAACTGGGCTGCAAAACTCTGGGTGGCCACTAGAAAAGCAGGAATGAGAGTTTCCTACATCTTTTTGCTGCCATCTGAGTGGTATGTGGATTCCTGCAGCCCAGATCTGGTAGCATATTATATGAAGCTAAAGGCTGACCTCTCTGCATTTATATCGGAGGAAGCTCTTCCTGTCTTCAAATCCAAGGACCTTTCTTCTAATCCAGCCCTTTTAGAATGCACTGCTATGGTGGGAGGTGGTTTCATGGCCTCAATGTCACTCAGATCATTTTCATTACAGGTAAAAATGTTCTGTGACACATTTTGAGTGTCATCTCCTAGATTTTAAAAAATGCTTTTATGCCTGTCATTCATAAGCTGGTGTTCAGTTTGATTGCTTTGTCTACACTTCTCATCTTTCACAGCCATTCCTGAAACAGGGACAGCTTTCAAAACAATTTTATTTCTTTATTTCTTTCTTTATTCAATTTATATAGCCAATACAATAATGGTAGAAGACAAAGCACGAAGCACAGGTGGCTTGGGAGTGGAGGCAACTGCTTTTAAAATGTTCACTTCCCTTTTTTGCAGTTTTGCAGCCTGTAACTTACCACAGTTCTGCCTTTAACATGGACTTTTTTTCTTATAGCCAAAACAGTTGTTTTGTGTATCCCCCCCTCTGCCACCCCGCTGCTGAATGCCTGAAGCCTGTAATTTTGGAATGTGTAATAGGAGCTTCTCAATTTTCTGTGCTTTATGGATAAGGAGTGCAAGTATGATTTGAAAGGAGTGGGTCCATGTCCCATTTCTCCATTGGATGGCTTCACACATGGCATTAAACCATGATATACTCCAATCGTGTTTTGTGGAATAACAGCGTACTATATCTGCCTGGTTCATTCCTAATTCTGAATCATAAATCACGATTTACAAACCTCAGTGGCTGGATTCACATATTGTGCTAAGCTATAAACAAACCACCTTATGGCTTAACATAATGTGTGAACCAATGCCCACAGAAAAGATTCTTCCTCCTCTATTTATTTGAAGTCTATTTAAAGCAACGTATACCAGGGAGATCTAGGACGAATCAAAAACAAGAAATGTCCTCTTGAAATAGTGCTTAATTTAAGGAACTCCCTAAGCACTATTTCAAGAGGACATTTCTTGTTTTTCCTGAATCTATTGCGAGCCAAGTTCTATAAGCAATTCCAAATTCTACAAATTAAATGGCATCTTAGCACACATGCCATGCTTTTAGTGGAACTTCTTAAAGGAGCCATGCCTTTTCCCATGATCGGGCAGCAGCCCCCCACAGCTGCAGTGTGATCCTAGGAGAAGGTGCTCCCCCACGTGTTTTGCTTAGATCCAAAGCACTGCACAGCTATAGCTATAAATACTATGTTAACTCATGTGGTAACAGTGGCAATATACTTGTCCTGGTCACTACATGCAGTATTAAATGGTATTTTATTGGAGAGGGATTCATGCCAGTCAAAAATATTTGATTATGGACTAATTCTTTTAGGTGACAGTGAAATGCCAGCATATTCTTTTTTGTATGTAGTTTTATTGCTTGGGAAAGCTAACTTTGTCAAGATGGCCTTACTACTTTTAAAGCATCGTATTTTTGCTCTTTTTCTATTAGTTCAAAATGTTTACCTCCATAATTGGAAATACTTTATTCCCCAGTTGGAACAACAACATTCCCCCTCACTTAAATGCCATCCTACCCAATCTTTAAACCTTTGAGTATGGGCAGAGAAAAATAAAACCCAGGGCAGATATGAAGCTGTGGCAATTTAAAGGAAATGGAATTGACAGAAAGGAGTAAGTGAGAACTTAAACGGTTCAACTGAAGTACATAAAAAATAGCCTTGATTGCAAGAGTCAGATACTTTTGAAACAGCTATTAACATTCACAGAAAACAAGTGCATCTTTTACCTAATTTGCATGTCTGATTTGAACATGAGATCCTGATTCTGCAAATTGTTAGACACATATTTATATGGTTAAATCTGTCTCCCCACGTAGACACATTTAAATAAAGAAATGTATTACAGATTTATTTATTTAAATATATTCTAAACAGGATCTAGGCTTGGCCATTCTGAAGTCACTGGAAGCTACAGTTTGTCTTACATCCAAACAGCTTCCAGAGTAGATTGTAAATCCAGCTCTGGCCATGAAAGAGAATATTTTACTAGAAATATTGGCAAGTCATTTATGTTAACAAGATGAGAAATGTAAATATGTGACGGGTGGGTCAGGAAGATACAATGATTTTGTCCAAAGTAGTTTATTCTGGATCTTCTCCAGAATATACCTGGATGACACTTCAATGGATTGTACTTAATGTGTATATACTGGAATGCGTATCTAATGATGTAAAGCCATCTAGTCACTAAAACTATTAATGATATTCAGACATCTACCTTTGAGTTTAGTAGTCTAGTGCTAAAAACTTGCTAGCTGTCCTTGGCTGATCTCAAAAAACTAAGCACATTTGGACCTGTATCACATGGATGGGAGACAATCAGGAAATTTCAGGGTTGTAGGCTAAACTGGGAAACAGGAAAACATCTCGGAAGAAAGCAGTGGCGCCTTGCTTTTGTACGATTGCCAGGGAAACCACATGAAGTCACAAGCGGTCAAGCTCAACTCCAAGACGACTTGATATTTACCTGCAGTCTGTACAGAATGTTTGTACTGATGCAGAATATTCTTTTCTTGTCCTAATATTGTAAGTATTCTGTAGTCTGTGCCACAAAGGGACTGTAAAATATTTGGGGGGGGGGAAATTGTAGTTGGCCTGTTGGAAGAGGATACAGCACGACAACCTGTAATGTTATTAGCATTTTGTTTTCTCATATATGTATTTGTTTCTTGATTATATCCTTATGTCCCCAAATGTCACAACCTTGCCTTCTTGAACTGGGAGTTGGTGGGGAAGATTTTGTTCACCCTTCAGGACTTCATTGGTGGTGAGAGAAAAGGGGGAAAAAACCCCTCAAAATGAAAGGGGCATTTCCATCCTTTCACTGGAATTCAGGAGACTTTGCATTTTGTATGTGCTCCAATGGCTTGCATTCGCTTACCTTGGAGCTACACTGAGACCCATGCCAGATTTGTTAATGGCTTGCTGAGGTTTACTGGACTTAACCTACTCCAGAACAACTGGATTACAGATTTCTGAACAAGGTATTGTCTTTATTTATTGTTACTGGAACTTTAAAGCTGAACGAATTGAATTTCTGCACTTGTATGTTCCACTAATGTACAAAGAACTCCAGATCCAAATCTTACGTTTGTGTTCAATTGTTGAAGAGATTTTTTCAAATGAGTTGCCTTGCTCTTGAATGAAAATAGTAGCAAAGGTAGGAACTTAATCCTATTACATCAGATTATCAGATTTTTTTTCTTTTTAGACCACTGAAAGCAATCTTACTTGGTGCTTTTGAATGTTCAAGATGCACAAAATACACAGGCATGGAGTTTAAAATGTTGATTAGTTACCACTAGGTGGATATATGAGCAAAATATTATTTTCCCCTCTGTCCAGATTTACTTTTCCAAATGGAGGGTAAAATAAATCTTTCAACACTTCGCCATAGCCTCATTGTCGTCCCTTCCTGAATTAAGAAAATATTTTCCCAAACAGTATTTTTTCAGAGAGGACTTTTGAAGCTAAGAGATAAGGTTTTGACTTTGCATCTGTCTCAACAGAAGCCATTAAATTCTTATCACAGATTGTTTATAGGCTCAAGATTTGGCATATACAAACAGGCAAAAGTAAATGTCTTCCATGTTTTTTCTCTCAGACACATTGGAGAGACCAACTTTCCCTTAGATCTACAGCCTTTTTTGTTATTCCACTGAGGTCTGCTGGAAACAGATAAACCCTAGTACACTGATTCAGATGTTAGTCCTGGTCTAGGGAAACTCAACACACACACACCCGCTTTTTCTTAGCCCAACATACCTTACAGATTTGTAGTGGAGAGAAAGTTAGGGAGACCTGATGCAAGCCACCTTTAATTTTTAGAGAAAAGATGAGAGAGATAGGAATTCAACAAATAATAAGCCATTTAGCTTTCTCAGGGGTGGCCCTTCAGATGTGATTGACTTCAGTTCCCACAATCCTTAGGCACCATGGCCAGTTGTTAATTAGTAAAGATCTAACTTAAAGTTTCTAACATAATTTGGGGACTTTTTTGCTTCTTCCCAATCCCTTTAGGAAGTTCATCTGGACACAGCCTTGGAAAAGAGCCCAATAGACTTGACTAATGAGAGAAATGCAGAGATCTTTTGATAGCTATATTGTATGTCCTAAGGTCATATATACCCTTAGAGTGTATAGCTAAGGGAGGGGAACATCATATGAACTCAGGCGTCATGCAGAGTGGTGGGAAATCCTAGAGAATGAACAAATCATGGGGGGAAAAATCAGTAGGCAGAATAATGAAACATGGATTTACATGGTCAGGATTAAGCTTGCTAATGGAAAGCTTAGGGATTATTTTTCCTTTTGACATAATTTCAGTGCATTGCTGGAACAGAATGAAGTTACGTGCAACATATGGAACAGAAGATAACAGCTGCTGGAGACTCAAGGCTGTTGGAGGGCAGTTGTTTGTATAGTTTAAATGGTTTTGTTACATAGAGCAAAAAATTACCAAAGAAAAGGAAAATAGATTTGAGATATGTTTGTTTGTTCCTTTTTTTAAAAAAACAAAACACCTAGGCAGACTCTTTAAACAGAAAGCTACAGCTTGAGAGCTAGGAAGGTGGAATTAAATACATTTTACAAGGGCATGTGAGCAGATTTTTCAGAAGTGTGACCTTTTCCCATGCCCTCTACCCTCTCTCTCTCTCTCTTTTACAGATGAAAATTTTCATTGATTATGAAGGGCACAAATCTTGGGGGTTGGCACATAAACATCAAAGCACCTATTTTATGATGCTTTTATCAAAGCTTAGGTTAATTTTTTTTTAAAGTCCATCAGAGAACACAGCCTCTCACCCAGTGCTGTGAGACACTAACATTCAACGTCCACTTTCCTTTTCCATTTCCTATCATTAATTCTATCATCAGATGTTTATCTATCCAATGCTTCTTGCAACGATTCATGAATGAAATTCTTCCTTTTCTTTGCTGTGTTGAGTTCTTACTGGATCTTCTGCTTTTTCCCCCCCCTACATATGCCAGCTTTTTTCTCATCGGATTGAGAAAGGCCATTCTATGTCTTGTTCCTGGTTGAATCATGAAATCCCAAGGTTTTCAAAACAACGTACTGATTCAGATAACACACAACATCCTGAGTGTGTCTGCACATTGCATAATCTTCTTGGCTGGTGGAGTGCAGGCAAGTGTCTTTTGGGTTGCAAAATAGTCTGTAAAGATCCTGGCTTGCATAGAATAACATGAGCATGCTTAGGGTATAATTAGGAGGTGGTTGTACTTGTGCCATACTGCCCCAAATATACCCAAACTGATCAGTACTATCTTTATTGTTAGCAGAGAATGCTATATGTGGCTTGGGTGCAACCAAAGCTAGTGACCTAGTCTACATCTTATTGTCCTGTTAAAAGCATTATGTGAAAGCCTTGATTAGTGGAGGTTAATATTTAGGGGCCCATCAGGTTATGAGAATGTTGAAAATTGTAAGGCGGCATGTAAAAATGGTGTAACTGGAAAAAGACTAAAACATGGCTGTGAATTACTTATGGAATGACTGTGCTTTGCAACCTTGATGTGTGTGCAGACTGAGTGTGTGTCCAACAATTGGAAGAATACTTACTGTTTTCTTTACAAAGGAAAAGATAGCAAGGGTGAATGCAAAAAACAGTAGAGGGATTCATTTCTTATACAGGCCTGGGAAGGTGTTTGGAATTTTGATTGAAAGAGTAAGGATGACAATACACACGTGTTCAGTGCAGCTTTACGGCAGCCCAGAATTTTGCTCTTCAGCAAGTCATTGAGAAATGGATGAATGTGAGGAGGTTTATTGCACCCTTTAATTTAGAGAAAGTGTGTAACAAAATGAATAGACTTGAATGAGGGAATCTTTTGTGCAAATGTAAAGCTGAAGGTTGCTGAATGTGGTAAGAGCAGTCTATGATGGAAGCAAGCATGTTAGTAAACAGAACAGCTAGTGAATGGCTCAACATTGAGTAGGAAGTAAGACAAAGATGTGTAAAATCCATTGGCTCAAGTGGATAAATGTATAAATATTTGGGCAATACTTGAGTTAAGTTGGTTGGGGATGTAAACATGTATGTACTTCTGTATGGAGATAGATTATGCTATGTTTTTGGTCAACAACCCTAATGATTTGCAGCAAATGTTAGATTTTATGAAGCAACAAGTATGGACCTAAAAATATTGTGTTTGACAGGGAAAATGGAATGAACTACATAGTGAAAAATTGGCTTATCATTTCTCTCCTTCTCTGTGCTCTGTGTAGCATTGCCTGCCCCAAAAGGTAATAACATGATGGGTATTTATGTATGTATGCAGATGAGAGCCAGCAGGATGCCATTCCAGCACTTCCCTTCTTCTGATCCTACATTTCCAACTACTTTGATATTCCAGCTGTGTTCAAGGCCAAATTATACATTTCTCCAAAACTTTTACTCTGCAAATTTTCTATCTACTTACCTACCTACCTACCTACCATAAAAAGGGCAAATTATTCATTGGTTTTCCTCAAAACTTTTACTCTGCAAATTTTATTTATATTTATATGGCTGCCCATCTCACAGAACATGGCTCTGGGAGGTGTAAAATAAAACCATAAAATAACAGAATTCACTAACCATTCTATTAAAACAGACCACCATTAAAAACACTGACATTATTAAAAAAGGCCAGGCGAGAGCACCGGGTATTATGAACAGTGGAGCCACCTCAGCCTATCACCAGTCCCTTGAGACCCCCAGGCCTGTTGGCACAGCCAAGTTTTGAGGGATTTCTGGAAGGATGGCAGGGAAGGGCCCAGCTTACCTCGGCGGGGATGACGTTCCACAAAGTGAGTGCCAAGACACAAAAGGGTCCTGCCAGTTGTAACTCCTTAGTAGACAGGATCCGCTACATCTCTCTTCTGCCGGATCTGATGGGACAGGCAGATATAATCGGGGAGAGGCGGTCCCTCAAACAACCCAGCCCCATGCCATGAAGGGCTTCAAAGGTCAGAACCAGCACCTTGAATTGGACCCAGAAGCAAACTGGCACCCGGTACAGCTCACGCAGCAGTGGTGTCACATCTTGGGGCACTCATAACTGCCTGCGCAGCTGCATTCTGCACCAGCTGAAGCTTTTGGATACTCTTCAAGGGCAGCTCCATGTACAGCATATTACATTGGTTTACCTGGAAAGTGACCATGCGCAGAGCCTCCCAATCGAGGAATGGGCGCAACTGGCACCCAACACAAAGCTGTGCAAAGGCCCTCCTGTTGAATTATTGCGGCTTCATCTGCAGCTCCTGTTCTGCAATAGCTCCATACATTTCTAGAAAAGTTTTTCAGGCTCCATCATTACAACCTATTAGGAAAGTTTCAATATGTTTTCTGTTCTTTCCAGCCTTTTCCTTGTTGGATTATATTGGACTGTTCTAGGTTTACACTTTAGAGAGCCAGTCTGGTGTAGTGGTTAAGGCATCAGGCTAGAAACTTGGAGACTGTGAGTTTTACTCCCACCTTAGGCACAAAGCCAGCTGGGTGATCTTGGGCCAGTCACTCTCTCTCAGCCCTAGGAAGGAGGCAATGGCAAACCACTTCTGAAATCTTGCCAAGAAAACTGAAGGGACTAGTCCAGGCAGTCACCAGGAGTCAAGACTGACTCAAAGACACACACACAGAGACAGGTTTACACTTTAGTTGAGTTCTCCTTTTGGGTAATGAAGGTAATATTGTAACATTGTTGACAAAGCCTTCAGGTGTTGATGACTATTGATCCTATAGCCAATCCTTGATCAAGCCAGGACTACTTGATATATAATTCCCAAGATGATATATCAGTTGGAACTCTGTTCCTCTGAATATTCCATTTGCTGCTACTGCAGTGTAAGTTTTGAACACCTGCAGGAGTCTGTATATAGCAGCAATTCCTTCCCAGATGTATAAGTTACAATAACCATTTGCCCAAGTATGTCTATATTCCACTTAGGGAGAAATCTAATTGTGCTTGAAGTTTATCACCATTTGATTATCACAGGAGTAGGCAGAGTTCAGATTTAATTGAAACTCCTTTGTTTTTAAAATTTGAACCATGTGCAAATGGTTCAGGAAAGTGAATACAGGCAGTCCTCGTTTAGTGACTGCCTTGGACAGTGACTGCAGTTACAACAGTGATGAGAAAGTAACTTTGTGGCCAGTGCCCACATTTACGACCTTCACAGGTCTGTAAAGCAAAGGAAAGCTGAAGTAAGATTGTAAGCACATTTGTGGTTTCACTTAGCGACCTTGCTTAACAACCAAGTTGCTGGTCCCAATTGTGATCGCTATACGAGGACTACCTGTTCTGAATTAAGAAATGGAATGCCTCTGAGAACACGTTCAGACCAGGACTGGTTGCAAAAGCTAGTACATAGAAATGGTCTGGGTTATTACTTGGAATCCCAGGGTTGTACTTAGGAAAAAAAAAAAAAAAAAACATTGTGTAAGACACAATGGCAACATTTCCATACTGTTGCCAAGAAAACTAGATGGACAGATCCATATCCGTAAGGTGAGCATGATTTGAGGGAGACTTTATCTGAACTAGCACCAATTGTTTCTCCCACAAATCTCTTTTCATATTTTTCCCTCCCCCAAAATAGCAGAGTAATATGGGAAGGAAAAAGACAGTTGTTGTTACTTTTTGTTACATAATTAAACGTCAGAAATCTTTGCTGCAAATTCTGCCTACAATGGACTCCATGACTGATATGAAACGCCTGTACATTTCTTTACGGGACAAAGCAGTGTAACTTAAAAGCATTACAACATCTGGTCAAGCAAAAATAGTCTTTATTCAAATTTAATGGAAACAGGGCTCACTGTACTTTGCAAGATGGGGAAAAATAAAAAATATAAAACAAGGATATTTGTCACAATACCAGAATGTGGAGCTCTATTTTTTTTTCTTCCCTTCCTATAGTTTACTGTAGGTATCTATTTTCCTGACTGTGCTATTCACAAACTCTGCAAGTCCAAAATATGAAACAAAAAAGTATTATGAAATTTTAAGACTTTGCACTTTTCACTAAATGGCATACATCAAAGGGCATCAATTTAAAGGCAAATTGTTGAAATTACCATACCTACCTAGGAGTCACCATTCCAATCTTAGAAGCCCATCGAAACGCAGTGCTCAGTCTCTGTGGCTGTTCTGGAAACGTAGGACGATGCCTGGTGTCCGGAGAAAGCTCCAGAATGCGCAACAGAGAGGGAGCACCGGGTCGAACACTTATGGACACACCATCGGGGGTATTAAAAATGTACAGCAGGGACAGGTGTTCTACTCCAATCACTTGTGCTACAACTACCAAACATGTACAAAAGACTTCTCATAGAGCTCTAAAGGTGGTTGCAGCGAGTTTAGGATCTGGAGCAAGACCGCGACCTAGATCGAGAATGTGATCTAGAGGCAGACCTCGATCTAGACTTCGACTGGGACCTGGTTTTTGAAACCGATTTGGATCTGGAGCGGGATTCTGATTTAACATTTTGTTTTGACTTGGAGTTTGACCTCGACCGAGATTTACCACTGGTGTCCATTTCCTCACCCTCGCCTTTGGCTTCTTTGGGGTCGGGGTCGGGTTTTACGCGCTCCTTTTCCTTGGGCTGAGACCGAGACCGGGACCGGGACCGGGACCGGGACCTAGACCGGGATCGTTCTTGGTCTTCTCTCTTTTTCTTCTTGCTACCAGGCTTGCTGTCACGCTTATTCCTTCTCTTGCTCCTCTCGTTCCTGCTGTGGCTCCTGCTCCTGCTCCTGCTGGCCTCCCTGCTCCTCTTCCTGCCTTTCCTCTTGTCCTTGCTCTTGCTCCGGCTCCTGCTCCTGCTCCTGCTCCTGGCCTTGCTGGTGCTCTTCTCTCTCTCCTTACTCGCGCTCCCCCTCTCCTCCCTCTCGGCCCTCTCCTTGCTGCCGCTCCTGCTCCTGCTTTTGCTCTTACTCTTTTCCTTGCTGGGACTCCTGCTCTTGGCCCGGTGGTCCCCGTCGTTTTGAACCACGTCCTGCGGCTTGTCTTTGCTTTTGCTCCGGGATTTCTCGGCGCTTCGGCTGCGGCTCCTGCTTTTATCGTCTTTGCTCGGACTCCTGCTCTTTTCCTTTTGGCCTCGGCCGTGGCTTTTGCTTCGGCTGCGGCTCTTGCTTCTGGAATGAGATCCGGACCTGGTAATCCAAGAGGAAAAAAAATGCAGGAGGTTTTGCAGGTATTCAATTATTTGGGAGCGCTAAACCTTCACACTGCAATTCAGCAGATGACTTTGGACTGCTTGAATACCAGTTTGTAAACCAGGGTTTCTCGACCAGGGTTCTGTGAGGGGTCACTAGGGGTGCCCTGGGAGATCACGATTTATTTAAAAAATTACTTCAAATTCGGGCAACTTCACATTAAAGAGGTAAGTTCCTTTATTTTCAGTTTAAGAACACTGTTCGTGCCTATATCCAGGCCTACCCCTGAAACGAATATCATAATTTGGTAACTTCTGGCCCATATTTCAGCCTGGATGTGCAGGGGTTCCCAAGGCCTGAAAAATATTTCAAGGGTTCCTCCAGGGTCAAAAGGTCGAGAAAGGCCATTATAAACAATAACGGTTTAAGTAACATCGTTTTCATTTTCACAATTTTGATTTCAGTGATATTCTAGAGCAGTGTTTCTCGACCGTGGCAGCTTGAAGACGTGTGGACTTCAGCTCCCAGAATTCCCCGGCCAGCCATGCTGCTCTACGTGCTTAATAATGCCCTGCACCCCACCGTATAAGACATTCAGTGACTGCTCCCGAAGAGCAGTTATCACAATGCCACCAACTTTTTTTAGAGCGTGTATTGCTGGAACTACGTAAGCCTGAATTACGTCCACTATTAACTAAAATTTCCTTTACTGTACCTGGATCGTGATCTGCTCTTGGAATGGCTGCTTTTGCTGCTGCCACTACGACTCCTGCTTTTGCGAGAGTGCCTGCTTCGAGAGCGAGACCTGGAGACGAAACAACCACGCCACAGTTGTAAGTCTCCACGGGCATTCAGGAGAATCAGCTGAGCGGGGCATGGAAATTCCCTTTCAAACCGCACAAAACAGCACAACAACAGGCGCTGCCTCCCTAGAGCGCTTCTGAGGCGGCGTAGTTCTGGCTATATACTTCTAAGCGATCTAACAGGTTTTTGCAAAAGGGGCTACGTCAAGTCTTCTAGTGCCAGCAAAAAAGAGAGGTTAGGCTCATTAAGAGAGAAAAACAAAAGCCAGCTTTGGCACGGATGCAAACAGATGAAATAAAGAGAATGCAGCTACGATAGCAGGGATCACTGGGATAAGAAAAGAAAGCAGGAGGGAGGGAGCTGTTCAATGAATAATTTTGTTATGACAACTCCTACTACAGAGACGCAAGGCTTTTCCAACAACTTTATGTTGGCAGGGAAAGAATAAATGTGTTATTTTAATGGCTTTTTTATCATCAAGAAAAAGTTGTGCATTTTGTGCTATGCTGATACTGTGGAAAATAGGCTAAGGGTTCTTAAACTTTGCTGAAGAAGCAATTGCCAAAGTTTCCACAAGAACAAGCTTATCAGGCAATATCCCCATCCCCATCTTCTTGCAGGATACCACAAAATAAAGCTTTGGTGGAGAAATGCATGTAGATGGCCCATTAATGATTAGCACTGACAATAAGTACAAAGGGCTAGCACAGATCTCTGGCCCAGCAAGGTACCTCTAGCGCAGTGTTTCTCAGCCTTGGCAACTTTAAGACGTGTGGATTTCAACTCCCACAGTTCCCCAGCCAGCACAGTTGAGAAACACTGCTCTAGTGGATTATGGGAAGGGAAGCCCAAGTCCAAAGAGCTGTACAATCCAAGCAAATGAGCTATCCTATTGCAGCAACAAGTATGCTAGATTAACAGTTTTTAGCAAATCAAGGCAACAGACAGGTTACTATTTGTTTAGAATATTGCAGAAAGAATAAAATTTGTATCCGAAATCCCACTGAGACAGATTCTTCCCATTTATGGATTCTTCCCATTTATATTATCCATTAATATACTCAAGTTATAAGTAGTCCATTGTTAGACAGAATGCATAACTAATCTTCCAGTAAAACCATTCAGTAAGGTAAAGGTTTCCCTTGGCATTAAGTCCAGTCGTGTCCGACTCTAGGGGGCGGTGCTCATCTCCGTTTCAAAGCCGAAGAGCCGGCGTTTGTCCGTAGACACTTCCGTGGTCATGTGGCCAGCATGACTACACGGATGTTAGACAGAATGCATAACTAATCTTCCAGTAAAACCATTCTGTCCTATAACAGAAAAAATATCCATGTTTCCAGGCTTGTTAAGATGTAACAAAACATGAGGATTAGAAAATGTGAACTGGCTTAGTTGTGTGTTTTCCTCCCACACAGACACTCTATACCTTTTTTGTAATTTGAAGAAAAAACTAAAGTTGTTTTGACCAAAGCTGTGAATGTGGACATAGGAAGTTGTTTTACACTAAATTCTTGATCAGGCAATACCTTTGCATGTTCTATCCAACAGGCAAAGAGTGATGAGCAACCCATCATCTTGTTGCACTGATGACGTACATAAAGAGACAGTTTCCATGCTTACAGGGTAACTCACTTTTTGTACATACAAATATTTCTGCTTGACCTGGAACCCTCCACTATAAGGGTTCCAACTGATATACTATGGAGTTAAGAGCTGCTCAGTACTACTTGACTGTTGGACTGAACATGTGAAGATAACGCTTGAAAAGAGCTCAAGTCATTGACCAGCCTAGCTCATTATTCTCTGCAATAATTGGCAATAACTTTCCAGACTTTAGATAGGCTGTTTTTCAAAACTCTATCTAAACATGCCAAGAATTGAGTTTGAGACATTTTACAACCTAAGTATAAATTCTGCCAATGAGACATAACTATTCTCAAGTTGCACCCTGGATTCTGATTCTAGCTTGCAAGATTATAATACATCATGTTGTTGTTGTTCATTTGTTCAGTCACTTCCAACTCTTCGCGACTTCATGGACCAGCCCACACCAGAGTTTCTTGTCGGTTGTCACACATCATACTTATATAGAATACTGATATTCTAAATAAAAAGTAAAATTTCTTTATCAACATTTTCAAACTTTATACAGTAAGAGGTGGCTTTAAAACATAAGGTTGTTCACCACCTCACCAGGGTCCAGCTTCCATATATAGATAATTAATACAACTGTCTCTCTAGAACAGCTTCACAACAACCCCTCTGGGAGAGGATCACACAGTCCTTTCCTCAGACAGGTGATTTATCTGCTCCCTCAATTGAAATGACTATGGTTTGCCTTAACGGAGAGTGGAGATGCAGGTTCAATAAATGCAAACATGACTGTCCCGATTGCTCAATGGTGTAATACCGAGCCATAACTTGGCATTATTCCCAAACCACACCTCTACTTCTATACCACCAGCACAACTCATTATGACCATTTCAATTCTTTTAACACTCCACTGCTTTTCCTGAAAAGGAATATCCTGTTATTTTTCATTAACTATACTGAACTATTGCCCTAGTAAACAAGATACTATGAACAAACCTACCTTGAATGAGTGCGACTTCTGGAATAAGAGCGGCGGCGCCTGGACCCAGGCCTGTCTTCCACTAATCTTATCTTTCTACCATTTACTTCTGTCCCATCCAGCTTTTCAAGGGCTCTTTTCATGTCTGAATAAGATTTGAATTCAATCACACCTTCGTTTTTTCTCCCCTTGTGTGCGTCAGCATATGTCACTTCACCTGCCTGACGCATATAATCCTAAGAACAGATACAGGGTTTCAATACCTTTGTCTTTAATTCTGATACTGTCTGATCACATTTTGTTAGAGGCTACAAAGGAAAAAACTAGGTGCACACATATATACGTGCACACACCTGGGCATGTACTCATGTGCACGTGCAGGATCTGTATGTCTAAAACAACTTTACCAATAATTTATTGATCAAGATTTCCATCTCTCTCTCTCTCCCCTCCCTCCAAGTGTAATGGATAATTACTAATTTTACCTAAAATATCAACACACTTGCCTTTCAGGTCATCGTTTTTGCAGAATCTTAAAAGGGACAGGACAAGAAATCAATAGATGGAGGGGGGAGAGGTAAAAAATGGAGGTAGTAATGAAGTCTGGAGTTGGCAAGGTGGGAAACAAGAACCCTGGGACTAGACAAGACCATTAGGTACACCATTACAGTAACGGTGTAATCAACAGCCCTGCAAGAGAAATGCACTGTAAGCAATCCAAAAAGAACTCAGGATTTATAACTTGGGGACACAGGACAACAGACACACGCACGCAGGGCTAGATTTTTAGACTATTTGGAATCTGATCTTTGTCTAAGGGCTACTCTGCATCAGTAATAAAAGCATCTATCTACCCCAAGGGAATACCTAAGAACAGTTCGAGTTCCTAGAGATAAAGAACTATTCCAGTGGCCTGGGTGTAACCGTGACAAGGTTAGGCAGTTCAGATGTACCAATAGCAGGATACTTAACAGTGATCTGATCTTAAACAGAAGAGCAAGCCACTGTAGCAAGTGCCTGAAAGATGCAATTGCACATACATACATACATACATACATACATACACCTTAGCTTTTTTGAATAGCTTCTAAAAGATCAAGGTCATGCACGAGATTTGGTGTAGACTTCTATTCATTTGGAAGCACTTTCTCTGTATTTAACAGTGCAATGATAAGATAGGTAATGCAATACAGGTAATAAAAAAGCACAGAAACTGACACTTCACCATTGTGCTTAGTATAGTGCACTAAGATTTTGAATAGAAACTACCCTAGAAAGAATTTCCATGGGAAACAAGTACCTGTTTCCTTTGGTATGGACCATACAGCAAAACTTAAGACCAATTTACATTCTCACTATTTATCACTAAATCATAACTGGCAGAAGCCCAGAGGCCGCTTACCTTCAAATCCTGCCAGCTACAACGGCTTGACAGATTTTCAACGATCAATCTGTATTCAGTACGGGTCGGAGGCCCGTACTTATCTCTTCCACTTCTTCTATAACCATATCCACCTTTAGAGGCGATAAGCAGATGCAGTACTTTAGCTAATATAGTGGAGTCAGGAATTAAACCTACATCCCACCGCCCCCCACAAACAATATAAGAACTAGTCTACCCAAAAGTTAACAATTTCCCTCCCCCACCCATAGCCTAAACTACATTCTCCTTGCTTTAAATGTTATACTAATAGAGCCAGCCAGACATCTACATACATGTCTAGAATATTACAATAAAACTGTATATTTTACATTAACTACTAATATTGAACATGCATCTACAGTTAAGCTTTTTTAAAAATAACATTTTTGAAAACAAAATAACCAAATCACTATAGTCAGTTACTAATGTTACTTACATTGGTTTAAAGTTTTCTGAATATCTGACATGAATAATGGTTTTCAGGCACCTATTTCAGATTAATCACATCTGTCTCTAACCCTTGGGGTCCTCACCACCCAGGTCTAATGGGAAAAGGTTGCGGTCGTCACATGGCTTCCTTTTTTGGTCAGCCAAGGGCCACAAAGGTCAAAGAGCCACTCATGGAAAGGCAACCCAGGGTCAGCAAATGGAACAGGCAGTCATCTTAGCCTCAAAGGACTCTTAATTGAAACATTGAGTCTTTGTTAAGTCTATGTTAAACAATCACATTACAAATAAACCATTTATATATTTACAAAAGTAAAATAATGAAAATTAAATCTCATTTAGTTAATTACATTAATAAAAGTTGAATACAAATTAACATCTAGGTAATATTACTTTAACAGAAACTACAGTAGTCAAACTTTACATTTTTAAAAAATTACAGTTTTTAAAATGTTCTATTTTAAATAGAAAAAAAAAGTCACTGGTACAACGGTATGTAGTGCTTACTGCGTCCAGAACCATAACTGCTGTCACGGCGAGGGCCCCGAGCATGCTCAACAATTACACGCTCCCCACAAAGATCTTTGCCGTTTAGTTCATAAACAGCATCGTCTGCATCACGTACATCATCAAACTCAACAAAGCCATACCTGAGAAGAGAAAAAGCTACTCCAGAATCAAATATGTCACCGATTACCTCAGCAATCCCACTGGCTGTAGGAACTATCTTGACAACCTAGGGAATGTGGGAGCCACTTATTTCAGAAAGCATCTTCTTCCAGACAAAAACTAAGCAGCCTGATGGTGGGAACAAACGCTTTTCCTTACAGGAAGAGCTCAATGTAACTATTAACAAAATGTACAAAGCAAAAAGTGTGTTGTGGCAGCATGTACCAATAGCCAAAGGAATCACAGAGACAAACTGCTCTCTGGCATTAAGGCTTTTACAACTTTAAAAAAAACAAAACCCTCAATTATTTAAAGCACATTATAAACAGCAAGTAGAATACGCAACATAACACAGCTTGGAGGCTGGTAACTTCTAAGAGCCCAATCTGACTCTTGAAATTTTTTGATACAAATGGACAATATGGAAATTCTGTACAGTATCTTCCTGCGTTTCCCCTCATTAAGGAGTCGCTTTGGGTAACTGCCGTTGCTTGAAGGCTAGAACTCACCAAAGAACAAAAACAAAGGATGACATTTGGGCTGTCGTGGACAGCTTCTGGATAGAAATTCTTACCTGACTATCTGGTACATAAGAAATTTTTACTTACCAGGGCTGACTAAAGCGAGCTGCTGTTTGCAAATATGAGGAAAGGAAGGAAGGAGCAAAAGAAGCAAACTGAGACAATTCAATGGAAAAAAAATGTTATGCCTTCCATATTTTCTAAGTTACTTTTTTCTTTTTCCCCTAAAATCAGAAAATCAGGGGAATACTAAAAAAGACCTTATCATGAAACATAATCTCTTTTGAAATGAGTGAAATGTTTTCCAAATTTATAATTTGCCCATTAAAAATGTATTAGGAATGTTTTATGAAAGGAAACCTTCAGTATTAATAATTCATTATTATTTACTTCAACTCCAGAACCTTTCACAATATCCAACTATGCTCCTAGTCTTTAATGCCATAATAGTACAAGAGGTTTTTTTTGTTTACTAGATACATATGCTTGGGTAGCATATGGTGAAACAGTTTGTAGCATTCTCTAGAATTAGATATATCTGAAATTTTGGTTGCAAAAAGTTAAAGCATTTATTCTTTGAGTCTGTAATCCTATGCATGTTTAACTGGGAGTTAGCTTCACTGGACAGACCTCCAAGTAAATATATCATCCAAGTAAATATATGGACAGGATTCTTTTCTGTAAGTTATCTTGAGATAACTTTTCCATAAAGGTCTCTGAAAAATGAGTTGTTATTCTGCAGACTTTACAAATAAGCCAGGTAGTCAAACTGCACATGCTAGCTAAAATAATTAATGTAGTTAAAGCAGTAAAACAAATATTTGGGTTGATAACAAAAAATTACATGTATTTCAATTTTCCCCCAAATGGAAAAAAATGCTTTTTCAAACTTTCAAATTCCCAGAAAATATATTTTTCTAGTTGCAATGCATTCCTTCTTGTGCTGGAGACAGATTCTGATGACATGGCCCCAGTGGTCTGAACCTATTCTATCAATATCTGATATAAGCCTAGGAGATGCTATAAGTTGTTCAACAGTTGGAATTTTGAATGGTAGACTAGTGCAGCAGGAAAGCAAGCTTCTACTGCCCTGATACTGCCAACTGGAATAAAACACAGAGTTGTACTTGACACCATGCTGCCATTTCAAAGATTCAGAATGAGGTAAAGGATTAGACTGCACAAACAAAACTATTGGCCTGGACATTAAGACAAGCCAAAAACTATGGACTTTTTGAAACTGGGACCCCAATTTCATTTTTTCTCCTACACATCACAGCTTGTTTTACCCATATTGCTAATTTCTTATAGAATACACAATTATGATCTTCAGTATACCATCTGCAGTTTGCTAACCACTATTAAAAATTACAAAAATTAGAACACACGTAACAAACTACTCTCCAAAAAGTCAAAGGTATTATAATCTAGACTTGAATATTGTTTTAGCTACTAAAACTCCAGGCCCATTACTAACAATAGCCAGCCAAAAAAATAAATTTGGCTAATTATTGAAAATAGGTCACTGCTCACATTATAACAAAACAATTTAGTGTAATATGCAAAAACTCTTGAATTGCCTCCGACCTTGTACTACCAATGAGAATTTGATAAATTTTGCTTCTACTTTTAATCGTTTAGTTTATTGTGCTGTCTAGAGCCAGAAATACAGTTCAATAAACTCGTTTCCTACCAGGTTTTGAAGCTGGCTTTCTGAAAATTAGCCAGTTGGCTTTACCCAATTTGTTCCATTAGACAGCACAAACCTCAGTTAAAAGGGGAACCTTTCAATCTTATTTTCCAAAGCTTATGATATCCGAAGATGGGCAAAGAATCTATGTTCCAAATGAAATCAACTCTAAACTAATTGTAGTATTAGCACTCTTTAAGGTACTCAAAATCCTATGTTTGTTTTATATACCTTATGCTGAAACCAAATTAGGAATTATTTTAGTTCCATGAGATGCTACAGAAAAAGAATTAGAGGAATAAAAGAGCTTTCTATCAAACGATAGCATGCAAGATAGGAAAAATATTTCTAAAATGTGACTGAACTCCCTTACTCAACAAATAGAACCAGTACTCTAAGTCCCTAGCCAAACTTTGAGCTCAGAAACAAACTTCTTTTCACTGTCTAATCTGGCAGATTTTGAACCCACAGTTAAGATCTAGCATATGAACCCCCTGTATATCCCATTAAATCCTCTGAGCACTTTGGTATCATTCCATAAATACATATACATCTATTTAAAGGAGGAATCTTCAGCAAAGGATCGTTACCTTGTCGTGGTGCTGGAGCTTGAGCACCTCAGTGATGCCATGAGCTAAACCGTGAAGGGCCACCCAAGACGGGAAGGTCATGACAGAGAGGTCAGACTAAATGCGATCCCTGGGGAAGGGAACGGCAACCCACCCCAGTATTCTTGCCGTGAAAACTAAATGGATCAGTACAACCAGAGATATGACAGTATACCACCGGAAGATGAGACCCCCAGGTCGGAAGATGGTCAAAATGCTACTGGGGAGGAACAGAGGATGAGTTCAACTAGCCCCAGACGTGATGACGCAGCTAGCTCAAAGCCGAAAGGACGGCTAGCGGCCAACGGTGCTGGTGGTGAATGGCGAATCCGATGTTCTAAGGATCAACTCACCATTGGAACCTGGAATGTAAGATCTATGAGCCAGGGCAAATTGGATGTGGTTATTGGTGAGATATCAAGATTAAAGATAGACATTCTGGGCGTCAGTGAACTGAAATGGACTGGAATGGGCCACTTCACATCAAATGACCACCAAATCTACTACTGTGGACAAGAGGACCACAGAAGAAATGGAGTAGCCTTCATAATTAATAGTCAAGTGGTTAAAGCAGTGCTTGGATACAATCCCAAAAACGATAGAATGATCTCAATTCGAATTCAGGGCAAGCCATCTAACAGCACAGCAATCCAAATATACGCCCCAACCACAGATGCTGAAGAAGCTGAAGTAGAGCAGTTCTATGAGGATCTGCAGCACCTACTGGACAACACGCCTAAAAGAGATGTTATTTTCATCACGGGAGACTGGAATGCTAAGGTGGGCAGTCAAATGACACCTGGAATTACAAGTAAGCATGGCCTGCGAGAACAAAACGAAGCAGGACACAGGCTGATAAGATTTTGCCAAGACAACTCACTCTGCATAACAAACACTCTCTTCCAACAACCTAAGAGACGCCTTTATACATGGACTTTACCAGATGGACAACACCGAAATCAGACTGACTACATCCCTTGCAGCCAAAGGTGGCAGACATCTATACAGTCGGTAAAAACAAGACCTGGAGCTGACTGTAGTTCAGATCACGAACTTCTTCTTGCACAATTTAGGATCAGACCAGAGATTAGGGAAGACCCACAGATCAGCTAGATATGAGCTCACTAATACTCCTAAGGAATATGCAGTGGAGGTGAAGAATAGATTTAAGGGACTGGACTTAGTAGATAGGGTCCCAGAAGAACTATGGACAGAAGTTCGCAACATTGTCCAGGAGGCGGCAACAAAATACATCCCAAAGAAAGAGAAAACCAAGAAGGCAAAATGGCTGTCTGCTGAGACACTAGAAGTAGCCCAAGAAAGAAGGAAAGCAAAAGGCAACAGCGATAGGGGGAGATATGCCCAATTAAATGCAAAATTCCAGAGGTTAGCCAGAAGAGATCAGGAATTATTTTTAAACAAGCAATGCGCGGAAGTGGAAGAAGACAATAGAATAGGAAGGACAAGAGACCTCTTCCAGAAAATTAGAAACATTGGAGGTAAATTCCAGGCAAAAATGGGTATGATCAAAAACAAAGATGTCAAGGACCTAACAGAAGAAGAGATCAAGAAAATGTGGCAAGAATATACAGAAGACCTGTATAGGAAGGATAACAATATCGGGGATAGCTTTGACGGTGTGGTCAGGGAGCTAGAGCCAGACATCCTGAAGAGTGAGGTTGAATGGGCCTTAAGAAGCATTGCTAACAACAAGACAGCAGGAGACGACGGCATCCGAGCTGAACTGTTCAAAATCTTGCAAGATGATGCTGTCAAGGTAATGCATGCTATATGCCAGCAAATTTGGAAAACACAAGAATGGCCATCAGACTGGAAAAAATCATATCCCCATACCAAAAAAGGGGAACACTAAAGAATCTTCAAACCATCGAATGGTGGCACTCATTTGACATGCCAGTAAGGTAATGCTCAAGATCCTGCAAGGTAGACTTCAGCAATTCATGGAGCGAGAATTGCCAGATGTACAAGCTGGGTTTAGAAAAGGCAGAGGAACTAGGGACCAAATTGCCAATATCTGCTGGATAATGGAAAAAGCCAGGGAGTTTCAGAAAAACATCTATTTCTGTTTTATTGACTATTCTAAAGCCTTTGACTGTGTGGACCATAACAAATTGTGGCAAGTTCTTAAGAGGTATGGGGATACAAAGTCATCTTGTCTGCCTCCTGAAGAATCTGTATAACGACCAAGTAGCAACAGTAAGAACAGACCACGGAACAACGGACTGGTTTAAGATTGGGAAAGGAGTACGGCAGGGCTGTATACCCTCACCCTACCTATTCAACTTGCATGCAGAACACATCATGCAGCAAGCTGGGCTTGAGGAATCCAAGACTGGAGTTAAAATCGCTGGAAGAAACATTAACAATCTCAGATATGCAGATGATACCACTTTGATGGCTGAAAGCGAAGAGGAACTGAGGAGCCTTATGATGAAGGTGAAAGAAGAAAGTGCAAAAGCTGGCTTGCAGCTAAACTTCAAAAAAAACCAAGATTATGACAACCAGCTTGATTGATAACTGGCAAATAGAGGGAGAAAATGTAGAAGCAGTGAAAGACTTTGTATTTCTAGGTGCGAAGATTAGTGGAGATGCTGACTGCAGTCAGGAAATCAGAAGACGCTTAATCCTTGGGAGAAGAGCAATGACCAATCTCGATAAAATAGTTAAGAGCAGAGACATCACACTGACAACAAAGGTCTGCATAGTTAAAGCAATGGTGTTCCCCGTAGTAACATACGGCTCCGAGAGCTGGACCATAAGGAAGGCTGAGAGAAGGAAGATTGATGCTTTTGAACTGTGGTGTTGGAGGAAAATTCTGAGAGTGCCTTGGACTGCAAGAAGATCAAACCAGTCCATACTCCAGGAAATAAAGCCAGACTGCTCACTTGAGGGAATATTAAAGGCAAAACTGAAATACTTTGGCCACATAATGAGAAGACAGGACACCCTGGAGAAGATGCTGATGCTAGGGAGAGTGGAGGGCAAAAGGAAGAGGGGCCGACCAAGGGCAAGATGGATGGATGATATTCTAGAGGTGACGGACTCGTCCCTGGGGGAGCTGGGGGTGTTGACGACCGACAGGAAGTTCTGGCGTGGGCTGGTCCATGAAGTCACGAAGAGTCGGAAGCGACTAAACGAATAAACAAGAAAAGGAGGAATAATACACAAACTGGAATCGACATCTATGTCTCCAATTCATATTTCCAAACAATCTGACTAGGGATTGTTTTAAGAAATATTTTCACTGAGATTGGTTTGTTTTTTCATCTTAGATGCTTTTATTTAATTGTGAAGATGACAATAAAGAAGGCACATTTGAAAACCAAAAACAATCTTTTATTTGTGAAACTTCGTTTCATAAACTCTTAAATCACAACTCATTGTTTGCTCTTTGCTTATAGAATCAGAATGGATAAATTATGGACCATCATTCTTACCAAGCAAAATGACTTAATTTTTCAGCTACTAAATATCACATTTACTTTCTGGGTAACTAGAAACTTCAACAAATGAGTTCAATTTAACAAGAGACTAATAGTTAACCCTAGGCCCATCTTCCCTGAATTTTAATGAAGTTTGATCTTCTATGTTGAAGGGATATTGTTGATCTAATATGCTGAAGGAAAGAAAAAAATGTATGTCCTCCAAATGGTCAACTGTGAAAGCCTCCACAGATTTATTGCCTCCAGAGTTCATACGTTCATATTATTCTCTATTATGTTTCCTATTAGCTGAACTTTTTCTGAACTATAGCTATAGGCACTTCTGCATTACTAGAAATATATCATATTACCATGATGATGTGGGAAACATTTTTAATTTCTTTTTCCAGATGCATGCACGTAACATAACAATTTTCTACTGTAAACTGCAGTATTATCTCCATACAAATCTAAGCCAATTTTTTTAAGATTGTTCAAATAGGAAAATGAGGAGAAATATGGTACATAATGATGTGTGGTTGAATACCAACAACTGATTCTATCTGGCTCCTTTTATTAGTGGATGACACTGATAAACCCAGATGGCATTACCATTAGTTTATTGTTAAAGCAAGAATTTTTGCTTGTTTCTAGTTTGTTTATATAGTAAAACCTCAATTTAACATACTATTACCAAACATCTGTTAAACCTGAAATGGAAATTTGCATCAGCCTGCATCATGTCTGTAATGACATTATGCAAATGATATGAATTGAAACAAAGTACATAATTTGTATCATTTGTATGTTACAAATGTAACGACAGAGGTAAATATTGATACTTGAAGTTAAAGACTATTAAATAGGTGTCCTTACAACTGAAGATTTATCTTACACCTAATAAGGGATAATATAGGTAGTCCTTGCTTACCAACCACTCGTTCAGCGACTGTTCGAAGTTACGACAGTGCTGAAAAAAGGAGACTTGTGACCGGTCCTCAAAGCTGCAGCGTCCCTGCTGTCACATGATCATGATTTGGGTGCTTGGCAATTGGCGCACATTTATGACAGTCGCAGCATCCTGCGATCGCCGTTTGAGACCTTCACAACTGGCTTCTGACAAGGAAAGTCAGTGGGGAAGCCGTCAGCAAGTTGCAAGTTGCAGTCACATGACATTGTGTTTACCAACCTACAACCTTCAGCCAGAACTGATGCTGTTAAGTCAGTGCAATCACGTGATGTTTCACTTAATGACTGTGCCACTTAGCAATGGGACTTGCCAATCCTAATTGTGGTTGATAAGTGAGAACTACCTGTAAAGTCATCTGTATTAGTTACACCTTACCAGGAAGTACCAAAAAAGAGCCACTGAGCAACATGCACTAACATACCACTCATTTATGGGTATACCAAAATTCCTAAAAATTCTGTTGCATGCAGACACTTTCAATTTATATTCAGCTCTGTTGTGGGTAACTTTTGAAGAAACACCATGCCAGACCCTTCACTTTGCACCAGGGAAGGAGACTCATTTTCATCTGCTGACAGCTGTTAGAAGAATTTGTGCTAAAACAAACCTGCTCAATCTAAAGAGATCCAAGCAAGACTTAATCATGTATAATATGCATATCCTGGAACATTTATCCCAATGTGGGAAAAATTTCCTGGATTAACCAACTGCTATAGGGGACTATGGAGTGCTTTCTCCTGTTGCCCCACTCTTTATTACTGTATCAATTTCACAATGCTCCTTTATAGGAGAAATATTTCAACTACATAATTATTTTTGTAACTACTTTCATTTTTTTCAGAAATATTTTTAAACATGCTCTTGTATATTTGCAGAATAAACTAAGCCAGAATAAATTAAATAACATTAATTTTCAAATAAATATACCTATGGCTGCTCTATAAATCATGCTACAATTCTATCATGAAATAATTCCTGATCAAAGGAATGAAGCCTACTCCCTTCAACTCAGGCTTAAGCCCTCTCAAAAGGCAGTATTTCTGTAAAATTCAATGGGCTTGGTTTTAAACACATTTGTGTCTAATTGTACTGTTTTACAAGTGCTAAAAGGGCATTTTAAAATCAGATTTAACTTGTAAGTAAAAAAGACAGCATAGCACAATTTTTCTAAGCAACCGATATGTTCCTGATCCAAGTCCAAAATGCCAAGCACTGTATCACAGTTATTTATTAGAATGGCTGATTAGACATAAAGGATGTTCTCATACAAAAAAAGTCCCAGGCTCAACATCTAACATCTCCAGCTAAGCCAAAGAAAGATTCCTTCTTAACACTGAAATTGGACTAATGGTCCATGCAAGATGCTGTTTACCCATTGTACAAAATGCCACATCAAAATTGGCTTGCCTGGTCTTGGGTTAGCATGTTGCCTGAATCGAACCACTGTGGTTTGTAAACCATAGTTTGTGGCTTACCATATTGTTGTGCATCTGGCTGTTAGATATTCAATAAGCCATGGTCAATCAAAGCACAGCACAATGCATGAACCCAGATAGTACCACTGCAGCTTCCAGTACTGCTCATTCATTAAGAAAAGGGCTTCATCCAGGACCCACTTCCAGCTCCAGGTCTTCCTTCAGGAAAGAAGACATTTCATTTTGTCCTATGATAGACTTAAAAACTAGATGACAGCAAGAGAGCCAGTTTGGTGCACTGGTGAAGGTATAAGCCTAGAAACCAGGAGACTGTGAGTTCTAGGCCTCCCTTAGGCATGGAAGGCAGCTGGGTGACTTTGGGCCAGTCACTCTCAGCCCAACCCACCTCACAAGGTGGTTGTTGTGGGGAAAATAGGATGAGGAAGGAGTATTAGGTATCTTTGCCACCTTGAGTTATACATATATTTTTAAAAGGTGGGATAAAAATCTAATAATAACATCCAAGCTTTGGGCAGGCATAACAGTTAAAGTAAAGCTAGTCTGTTGCAGTGGTTAAGGGATCAGTCTAGAAACCGGGAGTCCATGAGTTCTAGTCTTGCCTTAGGTACAAAGCCAGCTGGGTGACTTTGGGCCAGCCCCTCCCTCTCAGCCCTAGGTGGCAAACTACTGAAAAACCTTGCCAAGAAAACTGCAGGGACTAGTCCAGACAGTCGCCAGGGATCAAAAACTGACTCGAAGGCAAAAAAATAAAAGAAAACCAAAACCATTAAGGTGCTGAAGAAATGGAGGTTCAAGTCCATCCTCAGCCACTGAAACTCACTGGGTGACTTTGAGCCAGACAACTCTCTCAACCCAGCCTACCTTACAGGGTTCGGGGTGGGGTGGGGTGGGGTGGGGGGGGGGTGGAAACGGAAAAGACAGCGCCCCCGGAGAAAAGGCGGGCTAGAAATCCAGGGAAGGAACGCAACGTAATTGAACGTTGAGAGCGGGCCCCTCTAAGGCGGCTTCCTTGCCTGCCTTGACCTGGAGAGAAGCGCACGTGTCTCCCTCCAGCAGCACCGCACGGACCACAACACGGGAGAAGCGCAGCCGCCCGCCGGACTTGGCCCAGGAGCGGCTTCCCCAACACGGATCCCGGCGAAACGCACGAGTATGGGGGGGCGGGGGGGAGGACAGAGAGGCGCGCGCGGGAAAGGACAGGCAAAGGGCGCGCATGCGCTCTGGGGCCAGGCCGCACTGACAGGAGGAAACGCGGGATGAAAGCCCGGGCCGGGCTAGGCCCAGAGAGGCCCGTCCGGCCCTGGGCGGACGGAGTGAAGAGAAAAGCCGCCAGCACGCCTCACCCGTTCTTGAGATCCACTTCGAGGATTTTCCCGTAGCCCTTAAAGAAGCGCTCCACGTCCCGCTCTCGGGCCTGGTAGCTAAGGCGCCCGATATAGACCCGAGGCATTTCCCCCTCCAAAAAAGAACCAGCACGGGACCCCGCGCCGGGGACGACGACGGAGGGGCGGCGGGTGCACGCGCTGAGCTCCACGCGGGGGCGGCCGGGTGAGGGGGGGCGGCAGCGGCGGCGGCGGCGCTTTTTTTTTCGCCCCCCTCCCTCTCGCTGCCTCTCGCTAGCGTAGCACACGCACGCAGTGGCGTGCGCGCTGACGTAGGTACGTCACATGACCGCCGCGAGTCGGGCGGCTCCAAGCAGCCTTTGCAGCGGCGCTTTCGAAGTTCGCCAGTTTCTTCCGGCACGCGGTGGCGGCTCTTAAAGGGGACGCGCTCCTCTGAACAGCGTTGGATTTAATTAAGCGAGGGGGGTTGTCCTATAAGTCCTGAAATGATACTGTTTTGGTGTGATGGACTACAGTGGACACGATAATTAAACTTGTATTTTAATAATTCATTAAATTCTCAGCGATTCATATATTATTATATTATTACAGTAACACCACCATAGCCTTGGTGGTAGTGGAGGATGGGAGCTGATGTCTAGAGAGCCCCAGGTTGGGAAAGGCCGGTATGGGAATTATTCCTCTGAGAAGCATGCTAAAGGTTGCCCGTTGATCGTGTGATCCTGTGTGTTTATCTATTTGAAACATTTCAGTACTGTGCCAGTTCAATCTGTAATTTCCAGGGAATTTTGTAATAGGTCCTTCTTTCCTGTTGGGTGCCCTTCAGCTGTGTGGGGCTACACCTCACAAACTGCCTAGCCAGCCTGGAAATTCTAGGAGTTTCAGCTCACGCGGGAGGCACCATGTCAGAGAAGTCTGGTTTACAGTCAGCAGAACTGTACTGTCACTGTAGCAAGGGTGGACAAGGTGCGGTGCTCTAGATGTTGTCAGCCTGCATTCTCTTGCTATGCAGCCGGGAATTGTAGGCAAATCTTGAAAAGAAGGACACGACTGGGGGCAAATCGTCCCAAAGACAGAGGTTTCTGCCACTGGGGCTGTTTATATCCCTGAGTATATCCATTCATGACTGTAAATCTTTACTGTTTTATCTGGTGACTGACCGCAATAAATTTCCCTGCCCTTCCCCTGCCCTTTTCTTGTCCCTCTCTCTGTCCTCCTTTCCATAAGTTAGAAGAGTATCACTTTCTCCAAAGTTTTTATCCAAACTCTTGGAAAAAAATTCCAGCACGTGAGACCCTCCAAATAGACGTATGGAACAATAGAGGGGCTGGGAAGTCTTACAATTTAAACATTATGGATGTAGGTAATGGGGACAAGTGAAGAATCCCCACACAAACTGAAAGGCTTGTGGCACTGGAAAGACGTACAATATCAAATTACAGCAAGTACTTTGTTGCATACAGTCCAGATGGATGGGATATAATTCTGATAAAGAGACGTTAATATACCTACACAGAGAATCTCTAAGATAGAAAGGTTTGGAGAAAGTTGGAGAGTTGATTGCCCCAGCCTGGATGACACTTCCTTCACTGGCAGGTTCCACGGCAAATATTGCACCATACTGGGCTTTCCCCTTAATATCTACCTATCCTGGGTGTAGACAAAGCCTGGAATGAGGTCAAGCAGAGAACTTTTGGCCTTGCACACGAAGTGATAGATTTAATAACTCCTCTCTCTCCTATAACAGGGTCATGTATCCACCTCTCACTATCCCCAAATATTTACTATATACCTGTGCCCTCACACTGCCATGTCTAAATGCTTTGCCCTTGTGGTATTGACTAGGAGATTCAAGAATAACCTCTATCCAGAGCGCTAATATATAAGGTCAGACACTGAAACTGAGATGGTTGCATATGTACTTTTGACCAATCTTATCACCATTAGAGGACTCTAATCACAAATTAGCAGGGCTGATTTCAATAGGCAATTATGTGTTTCCCATTAAAAGACCAACACTGCAAAGTCTCTAGGAAGGTGGCTAAATTCTGGGCCATAGCAGTCAGAACCCACATTCTTCCTTTTATCATCAGGCAAAAATGAAAAACACTAATCAGATGTCCTGAGCAATACATACACGTTTGCAGGGCTGGGTTTAAATTCGTATATAATTTTTTTAAAAACTGCATTAAAACTTTGGGGATGCTTTCCTTCCGGTTTAATTTCCATGTTATCATTTTTCAAATATTGCTGTGTCTCCTTGGTTCTGCATAGTGTATTACACAGTGGAAAGCATTCACTGCAGGATATTTAGGAGAGGTCTTTTGGGAAGTACTCAGGATGTTATTCAGACTCCTCTGCCTGCACCTCCCAAAAGTAGTTTTCCTCCTGTTGCTCAGGGCAGGTGGGGTGAGCATGCTTATTCCCATTCCATTGTACACTTTGGTTCTGGCATAATGATAATTATATCATAGGTCATTTATTTTCATTTACAGGTAGTCCTTGCTTAACGATCACAATTGGGACTGGAATTTCAGTTGCTAAGTGAAGCCGTCATTAAGCAAATCTGACCTGATGTTATGACCTTTTTGTGGTGGTCATTAAGCAAATCACCATGAGTGTTAAGCAAACCATGTGGTCGTTAAGTGAACCACACAGCCCCCCATTGATTTTGCTTGCCAGAAGTCAGCTGGGAAGGTTAAAAATGGCAATCATGTGACCACGGGACACTGCGACAGTCATAAATGTGAACCGGTTGTCAAGTGCCCAAATCGTGATCATGTGACTGTGGGGAGGCTGCAATGGCCATAAGTGTGAGGACTGGTCCAAAGTCGTTTTTTCCAGCACTGTTGTAAGTCGGATGATCATTAAGCAAGGACTACCTGTACCTTTTGCTTTATGCTGTTACAAGATATATATGACTACCAGCTCCAGGGATTGGAAAGCACATCTCCAACAAGTATGTATAAACTTGGCCTTCCACCATTATAAATGTGTTCCTGGAACCATTGAATACGAACTGTTTCCCTCCATCTTCCCCATCTTCCATACTTCAACCAACTTTATTGTCAACACAGGTGTACGAAGTGGGGCAGAAACTCAGGGCCCTGCAACCGGAGACGTAGCAAGAATAGACAGCCTGTTTCCCAGACATTTTGGACTTCTTACAAGCCTTCCTCTTCAGCAAAGGATCGTTACCTTGTCGTGGTGCTGGAGCTTGAGCACCTCAATGATGTCATGAGCTAAACCGTGAAGGGCCACCCAAGATGGGAAGGTCATGACAGAGAGGTCAGACTAAATGCGATCCCTGGGGAAGGTAATGGCAACCCACCTCAGTATTCTTGCCATGAAAACTAAATGGATCAGTACAACCAGAGATATGTCGGTATACCATCGGAAGATGAGACCCCCAGGTCGGAAGATGGTCAAAATGCTACTGGGGAGGAACAGAGGATGAGCTCAACTAGCCCCAGACGTGATGACGCAGCTAGCTCAAAGCCGAAAGGACGGCTAGCGGCTGACGGTGCTGGTGGTGAACGGCGAATCCGATGTTCTAAGGATCAACACACCATCGGAACCTGGAATGTAAGATCTATGAGCCAGGGCAAATTGGATGTGGTTATTGGTGAGATGTCAAGATTAAAGATAGACATTCTGGGCGTCAGTGAACTGAAATGGACTGGAATGGGCCACTTCACATCAAATGACCACCAGATCTACTACTGTGGACAAGAGGACCACAGAAGAAATGGAGTAGCCTTCATAATTAATAATAAAGTGGCTAAAGCAGTGCTTGGATACAACCCAAAAAACGACAGAATGATCTCAATTCGAATTCAGGGCAAGCCATCTAACAGCACAGTGATCCAAATATACGCCCCAACCACAAATGCTGAAGAAGCTGAAGTAGAGCAGTTCTATGAGGATCTGCAGCACCTACTGGACAACACGCCTAAAAGAGATGTTATTTTCATCACAGGAGACTGGAATGCTAAGGTGGGCAGTCAAATGACACCTCGAATTACAGGTAAGTATGGCCTGGGAGAACAAAACGAAGCAGGACACAGGCTGATAGAATTTTGCCAAGACAATTCACTCTGCATAACAAACACTCTCTTCCAACAACCTAAGAGACGGCTTTATACATGGACTTCACCAGATGGACAACACCGAAATCAGATTGATTACATCCTTTGCAGCCAAAGGTGGCGGACATCTGTACAGTCGGTAAAAACAAGGCCTGGAGCTGACTGTAGTTCAGATCACGAACTTCTTCTTGCACAATTTAGGATCAGACTAAAGAGATTAGGGAAGACCCACAGATCAGCTAGATATGAGCTCACTAATATTCCTAAGGAATATGCAGTGGAGGTGAAGAATAGATTTAAGGGACTGGACTTAGTAGATAGGGTCCCGGAAGAACTCTGGACAGAAGTTGGCAGCATTGTTCAGGAGGCGGCAACAAAATACATCCCAAAGAAAGAGAAAACCAAGAAGGCAAAATGGCTGTCTGCTGAGACACTAGAAGTAGCCCAAGAAAGAAGGAAAGCAAAAGGCAACAGTGATAGGGGGAGATATGCCCAATTAAATGCAAAATTCCAGAGGTTAGCCAGAAGAGATAAGGAATTATTTTTAAACAAGCAATGCGTGGAAGTGGAAGAAGACAATAGAATAGGAAGGACAAGAGACCTCTTCCAGAAAATTAGAAACATTGGAGGTAAATTCCAGGCAAAAATGGGTATGATCAAAAACAAAGATGGCAAGGACCTAACAGAAGAAGAAGAGATCAAGAAAAGGTGGCAAGAATATACCGAAGACCTGTATAGGAAGGATAACAATATCGGGGATAGCTTTGACAGTGTGGTCGGTGAGCTAGAGCCAGACATCCTGAAGAGTGAGGTTGAGTGGGCCTTAAGAAGCATTGCTAATAACAAGGCAACAGGAGACGACGGCATCCCAGCTGAACTGTTCAAAATCTTGCAAGATGATGCTGTCAAGGTAATGCATGCTATATGCCAGCAAATTTGGAAAACACAAGAATGGCCATCAGACTGGAAAAAATCAACTTATATCCCCATACCAAAAAAGGGAAACACTAAAGAATGTTCAAACTATCGAACAGTGGCACTCATTTCACATGCCAGTAAGGCAATGCTCAAGATCCTGCAAGGTAGACTTCAGCAGTTCATGGAGCGAGAATTGCCAGATGTACAAGCTGGGTTTAGAAAAGGCAGAGGAACTAGAGACCAAATTGCCAATATCCGCTGGATAATGGAAAAAGCCAGGGAGTTTCAGAAAAACATCTATTTCTGTTTTATTGACTATTCTAAAGCCTTTGACTGTGTGGACCATAACAAATTGTGGCAAGTTCTTAGTGGTATGGGGATACCAAGTCATCTTGTATGCCTCCTGAAGAATCTGTATAACGACCAAGTAGCAACAGTAAGAACAGACCACGGAACAACAGACTGGTTTAAGATTGGGAAAGGAGTACGGCAGGGCTGTATACTCTCACCCTACCTATTCAACTTGTATGCAGAACACATCATGCGACAAGCTGGCCTTGAGGAATCCAAGGCTGGAGTTAAAACCTCTGGAAGAAACATTAACAATCTCAGATATGCAGATGATACCACTTTGATGGCTGAAAGTGAAGAGGAACTGAGGAGTCTTATGATGAAGGTGAAAGAAGAAAGTGCAAAAGCTGGTTTGCAGCTAAACCTCAAAAAAACCAAGATGATGGCAACCAGCTTGATTGATAACTGGCAAATAGAGGGAGAAAATGTAGAAGCAGTGAAAGACTTTGTATTCCTAGGTGCAAAGATTACTGCAGATGCTGACTGCAGTCAGGAAATCAGAAGACGCTTAATCCTTGGGAGAAGAGCAATGACAAATCCCGATAAAATAGTTAAGAGCAGAGACATCACACTGACAACAAAGGCTCGCATAGTTAAAGCAATGGTGTTCCCTGTAGTAACATATGGCTGCGAGAGCTGGACCATAAGGAAGGCTGAGCGAAGGAAGATTGATGCTTTTGAACTGTGGTGTTGGAGGAAAATTCTGAGAGTGCCTTGGACTGCAAGAAGATCCAACCAGTCCATCCTCCAGGAAATAAAGCCAGACTGCTCACTTGAGGGAATGATATTAAAGGCCAAACTGAAATACTTTGGCCGCATAATGAGAAGACAGGACACCCTGGAGAAGATGCTGATGCTAGGGAGAGTGGAAGGCAAAAGGAAGAGGGGCCGACCAAGGGCAAGATGGATGGATGATATTCTAGAGGTGACGGACTCGTCCCTGGGGGAGCTGAGGGTGTTGACGACCGACAGGAAGCTCTGGCGTGGGCTGGTCCATGAAGTCACGAAGAGTCGGAAGCGACTAAACGAATAAACAAAACAAGCCTTCCTATCTACCCACTTATGTGTATGTGTACATATAGATAGCTGTACCTTTTATTCCCATACACACGCATGAAAAAAAGATGTGGCTGTTACCTACATTATTATGGTAATGCATTTTTGAGCCCTGTTTTTATAGATCTCAAAAAGTAGAAACTAGGACTGTAAGAAGCTATCATGTCTCCTCATCAGCTGCCAGTGAAAAAGAATAATTTCTACTGCTCATTTTGGCAGTACATCAATGAAAGATTTTGTCTTTTTCCCCTCTTCAGCAAACCAGTGCTGCTGAAATGAGGGGGTGGGCTTATCATTTTGATCCATACCCTCTTGGCTTTTGCTGTTGAATTCAAGCCAGTTCAGTACAAACATAGGAAGGATCCTTGAATAATAGAAAAGGAACTCTGCTTCGAATTGGGGCAATGAGTTTCACAGACTACACGGGGCTAGCTTGATTACCACCATCAACATGGACATATTGCCAGAAATCCACAAATAAACTCACATTTTAGTGATCTACATCTGTTGCATTTTGGGGGGGGAAAATCCTCCCCCAAGCCCCACCTTTTCATTAAGTGATACAGACCCTGGGCCTGTGGCATGGCATTTTCATTTTGAAAGCCTGCGTTGCCGTTCCCAGAGACCTGAAAAAGCTGTTACCAAGTAGTAATTTTATATGTGATCAGACAGGAAAATTACGAAATGCATTGAGTGCAGGATAAGCCTATCTAATCTGAATTATGATTAAATGAAAGGTGTTATAATCAAGGAATTCATGTGACCCAGGATAAAATTTAGCCAGTTGTACACTGCTTATGGCAACCCCGCCCCCCGCCAATAATTTAGCCCTTGTTTTCATTACCACTGTGTCTGTGTCTGCCAAGAATCACTTGTATCTTTAAATACCAAGATGTAGATAAATCAGGATATTTTCTAGGAACCCTAATCTTACATGGCAAGAAGTTCTATTTCCTGTTCCTCTCATGAGCCGGAGCAAGCACGATTCTCTTAATTTAAGTAATTTTTTTAAACCTGCTTTCAGTTAATGTTAATCCCAAAATCTATACACTAGTAAAACTCTTGTATCTATTTGTACTTTCTAAGCTTTAACTGGGTGAAATGGTGCATCATAGGGCAACAATTTTTGAACCAAGGTACCTCACATGGGCTAACTTACAGAATGCGTCCAAAATCTGGGACGATTTTGGAATAGACATTTGGCAAACTTTATAAAACATTTTTTGACATAAAAATTATCATAGAACATTTCATGACATGATACAAAATGTCATGAAACATTTCCTGTGGTCAACTCCTGATGTTTGACTGTGCTATGCAGGTCAGCATGGCCTACTTCCAAGGCAGATACATCTCTCTCTGAATTTTTAAGAACTTTTCCAGTGCATTAGAAGCTCTGCCATTGTTGAAGGCATTGAGGAATCTGGTAAGGAAATATCTCTGAAACGATGACCCAGCAGGTCATGGGTTGTCTAGTGTATTTCTAAAACCATGGCCTGCCACTGCAGATGACAACAGCTTGCTTCTACTCCTAATGAGCAATGTCCTGTATTTGACAACAATAAGGTTTTTCAAATCCTTGATATATAGACAGCATGTAGATGGGATGAGGAAGTTAAGCACACATGTCTGCATAATGGAGAGTGCCCTATGCTGCTTTGCCTTGGCTAAGTGTTTCTCAGCCTTGGTCACTTTCAGATGTGTGGACTTCAACTCCCAGAATTTCCCAGCCAGCCTTGAAGTCCACACATCTGAAAGCGGCCAAGGTTGAGAAACACCACGTTGGCTGTTTGGGTGACAGAACTGGCCATGCCATCCCTTGCCTCCTGCTCCAGCTTCTTGTGCTAATTCTCTCTCTTCTGAGACACTCTCCCCAAATTAATGATCCAGGAAAATCAAAAATGGAAACTGTTTTAAAGCAAGTATGAACATTGCTAAGGAAGTTGTTTTAAATGGGTTTAAAATGGCTTGGGGGCCATCTTTCCTTCCACCCCCCTGCTTTAGCTATTGTTCTGTCCCATTAGTCCCTGTGCCATGTGGAACTGTTCTTCCTTTCCTACCCATCATGGCAGCAATGATAACAGGAAAATGGCACTCATTTCTCTTGCAATACAACTTCAGTGAAGACAGCCATCACCATCTGCAGCCTGCTGGTGCTAATGGTCTGGAAAGAGACCCATCACTTTTGTCGTCCCCCAAGGGCGACAAGCACCTCCTGCCAGATTGCTGTGGGGGGTGGGGAGAATATTTCTAGAAAAACTAATTGCTTGTGCATAAACAAAACAGTTCTGTTGAGTGGGAACACACCGAAAGGGCAGCCTGCCTTCCTAGCCCTGGTTGTCGTGCTTTTCCTGATGAGGGACATTGAATCAGTTTCCCAACCCAGCCATGTTTTGTGTTCACTGGCTCACGTATGATAAACTGCAGCTGCTTCTACTGCAAAAGCAAACCCTGTGAGCTTGCTTTCTGTCTCCAAGTCTCTGGTTAAATGAAGACAAACTTCTGTGCTCCAAGATTGAGATTAATGGGCAAAAGGAGTAAGAGGCCAATTAAGAGATGATGGATGAGTCAGAACAAGGAATTTGGAGCAGTTGCACAAAGAGACGGATGGACTCGCAAACAGATAGCAAGTCCAGTCACCCTGATGCATCTCTGCCAGAACAGCACAGTAGCCATCTACTTTCCCAGAAAACGTAGGGATAGACGCTCAGCCCTTCTGGTCTTTGTATACACTCAGCTGGAAGGCAAGAAGGAAACCAGGACCAAGCAGTTGGCTTCACACATCTCAATAAGCCATAAGGTGATTTAATTCTGACTTGATGTGTTGTGTGAAAAAGCTATTATGGCTTGCAAAGCAAAATTTATGGCTTAGCATGTGGGGTGAACCCAAATAATTGTGACCTATCCAATAAAGCAAAAGGGACGCGGTGGCGCTGCGGGTTAAACCGCTGAGCTGTCGATCGGAAGGTCGGCGGTTCGAAACCGCGCGGCGGGGTGAGCTCCCGTTGCTCGTCCCAGCTCCTGCACACCAAGCAGTTCGAAAACATGCAAATGTGAGTAGATTAATTGGTACCGCTTCGGCGGGAAGGTAACGGCGTTCCGTGAGTCATGCTGGCCACATGACCCGGAAGTGTCCTATGGACAACGCCGGCTCCAAGGCTTTGAAACGGAGATGAGCACCGCCCCCTAGAGTCGGACACGACTGGACTTTACGTCAAGGGAAACCTTTACCTTTACTATCCAATAAAGCAAGCAAGCAATCCACAGCTCAACAGGATGTGACCCAGTAAATTAAGTAATGCTGCTTTCCGTGTGCATGTGTTGTGTGTGTGTGTGTGTGTATGTGGTTTTAGCACACTGTGATGGAAATTCAGTCTAGGCTGGCTTAGCCAAAAAACATTGCTGTGCAAACCATGGTTTAATGCAAGGTGTAGACTCACAGGGTATAAGAAAAATGAAGTCTTTTGGAGTTGAACTCTACTACTGGTGTCTTCAAAGACAATCCATGTAATTTTCCTGCCCCTGTCATTTAATACTATTTAGGCTCCAATTGTTTTAAACCAAGCATTCTACTTTAGTTTTGCTGCTAATTCAATGATTTATCATTTAAAGGGTATCTTTTTAGAGGCCTATTACTAAACAGAGAAGCAGGATAGCAACATATTATAAGCAATTAGCTGGTGATTAAGTTAGAAAATACCTTGCACACTAAGCTTCTGATTTACTTTGCTTTGATATGAATGACCTTAGCAGGGATCTTTTTTTTTTTTTTGACCTTCTGCTGAATTAAGATTATTATATGCACAATGATGGAGGAACACTGAAGTTCCTACAATGGAAGAATGGATTATAAAGATGTCAGTTGTGGTCTAGTGGTACATGGGATAGCATCCTAGAACCATAGGTTTTCTCAGATTTCTCTTTCCTGCTTCAGAGGGAACATGACAAGGACTGGAGCATTTAAATTGAAAGGGAGAAATATAACATTACTTTTTCCTTCAAGCCCTCCATGACTCTCTTTTCAAACTGAAGAGTCCCAAATCTGGGTGGGATGGTTACAGTTGAGGCATACAAAGCCCTTCCATTTGAATGCCATTCTTTGAAATACAGCAAAAATGTAGACCATTTTCAGAACAGGTCTAATTACAGGTAGTCCTCGCTTAATGACCACAACTGAGACCAGAATTTCGGTTGCTAAGTGAAGTGGTCATTAAGCAAACCTGACCTGATTTTATGACTTTGGGGGCAGTTGTTAAGTGAACCATGTGGTTGTTAAGCAAATCACACAGTTCCCCATTGATTTTGCTTGCTAGAAGCCAGCCGGGAAGGTCGAAAATGGCGAGCACGTGACCATGGGACGCTGCGACGGTCATAAATGTGAACTGGTTGCCAAGAGCACAAATAATGATCATGTGACCACGGGGATGCTGCAATGGTTGTAAGTGCAAGAACTGGTTGTAAGTCAATTTTTTCAGCACTGTCGTAAGTCTGAACCATCATTAAACGAATGGTTGTTAAGTGAGGACTACCTGTATTTGGTTCCCACTGCACGCTATGGAATGGTAAATGCAAACCATAATAAAGCAAACCAAAGCCACCCAAAACTAAAATGCACATGTCTTTCTCATGCCATACCCAACTTATGTAGGACCAATCTACCATTTCATTCTAATCATGCCATGCATTTGTCTAAGTCCAGCACGTTCATTTGCATTTTAGGCATAAGAGCACATGACTCCTACGTACCAAATCTAATGTCTGAAAGCATGACACAAACTATTAAACCAGTACAGTGGAAGAGATTCAAAACTGATGCAGAACACTGGGCAACTGAACGGCTTCAAGGCTGTCATTTCCTATTATTAAGGCCAAGAAAAAACCCCATCAGTGGTCAGAGCTAGAACATTTTACTGGAGATGAAAATCACTGGCATTTCAATGGCCATTTCGTGGTTTTGCAAGAACAGGTTTGTAATCAAATGCAATTTGCTTTCATTTCAGTTACAGCCATCATGATATAAATAACCAATTCAAAACTGTTCTTTTTCAGATATTATATCCCCAAAAGGACTTTCGATGCTGCAGGCTACATTTGACCCATCAGGGCTCTCAGATTACATAGCAGCTGTTACTCCCTTGCATGCTGGTGGCTCCAAGGAGAACACCCTGGTGGGCTAATTACAACTCCTGAGTTATGCCACCCACCTTTAATAAACTAACAAAGCTCATTAGAATGAAAAGGAGTGACTAAGATGTTAATATGTTTTTCTACTACAGATTAAGGTTACTATGGTAACTAATCATTTTGGCGAGTGAAGAGGTTGAATTTGTCCCCTTTTCACTGTGTGAATGGTTGCATTGCCTAAGGGAGGAACTTGCCTGGACTTGTTTTAGTTTCAGTTTCCCTTCTGTGTAGGCTTGCAGAGAATATGCAGCTGAGAGAAATCTCTCCTCTCAGCAAAAAGCCTTTAAATATGTTTTGCTTTCTGTAAATAAAATTATTTTTATAGAAATGCCTGGTGTGTGACTTTTCTGATCTCTCCTGGGCCAAAGGCTTTCTAGCACTCTGCAAATGTAAGAAACCTACTAAGTGAAACTAGTTTTCCTTGTTGCATTTTACAGCACAGATCACTCTCTAACACCTGCTGCTGCTGCTGCACCTCTGAGAATGCATGAGAATAGCTTAGAACATTCTTCCCCAACCTGGTGTCCCCCAAATATTTTGGACTGGTTCATATAATTCCCAGCCAGCATGGCTGTCAGTTATGTGGCCCAAGAATTATGAAAGTCAAATGTGAAGTTGGGGAAAGCTGTCTTAGAAGCCACAGAACTAATTTTGGTACTCAGTGCATCCACTGTGGTTTTCTAGTCCAATGACTGACTTGTCAGAGTCCTTTTGCTCAGGAAAAGAGAAGGATCTGTCCAATGCCGCAAAGATTGTCGACAACATCCTGTATATGTAAAGGGGGAAAATACTTAAAAGCTACCTAGCTCAGCTCATTCATTATAATCTGCAGAATTAGAATTAGATATCTATGAAGTCTTTTATCCCAGTGGGACCAGCCTCTGCCCCATCTCATCCCACTCCTGAGGAAGTCTCATCACACTGTCTGATATTCTGAATGTGCACACCTACATCAGCATAGATGGAGCTTCTCTAGGGAAAGAACTCTTGAGAGCAGGTCTTCCGTGGGCTGAAATGACTCTTTTTCCTCCACACTTCAATCAAGTCTACCAGGATTCCCTGGTTATGTAGAAACCATGCCATCATTGTTATTGGATAGTGATCTCCTATATACATTAAACCCGCACTGTTTGCTCCCCGTTCCTCTGTCTTTCCCTGTTTGCTGGAGGATGGACATGGGGATATAACTCAGTTCAGTTCTGTAATTCTGAATCACTCAGGCCTCCTGGGACTGAAGTCCACTGGAAACACTTGCGTGCTATTTTCCCATCAGACTACAGAAGTGTCACATCCGGAGGATCTGCTTAACTGATACATATGGTTCCAGGGAGACCTTTAAAGCTGCTTGGTAATCTACCAAAGGGACTTCTTGGCAGATCGGAGCGACCAGTTGACCCTTTCGAATGAGACTGCACAGGTCTGCTATCATTGTTTCCAGCTTCTCCTTGTCTGTGTACAGAAAAGAAAGCACAAAGCAGGTATCAACTGTTCTTTCTTTGGGTACTACTGAGTTTAGATTCAAGAGAACAAATAATCATCGTTAGTACAATAAATTCTGCTTTATACCTCTTCTGCCTGCCCTCTGGAACGGTATTCTCACCAGAGGTTTGTGTTGCCCCACCCTGCCATCTTTTTTTTTTTAATAAGAATTTTATTAAGTTTCAAGCAAAGATAAAAGCTACAGAAAAACAAAGAACTACAAAAAACAACAACTAAAAAAGTGTGAAAACACAAGAGAGAAATTTTTCAAAATTACAAAAAGAGGTGACTTCTGACCTCCCATACATAATAACCCCTTCTTTTTCCTGGCATTCCACCAGAAAAGCAATTTCACTTGTGGCTTGCAATTCACTCTCTCCCTTAAATTTCTCCAACTCTTCATCCAGCATTTCAATAGAAATCCCGATCTCACTCTTAGAAGGCATTTCGGTCACTGTTAAAATCCTCAGTTTTGTCCACGACATCCCCAACCAGATGACACATTCTAGACCTCATATTTTCCACAATGTCCTGAATGTCTTGCATAAAAACTTGGTAGGAGTCAGAAAGAATCTGTTTAAAATCTTGGTGGAAGTCAGAGAAAAATCTGTTTAAGTCCTCCATGTCTCATGCAGTAGATTATGGCGCCCCCAGGAGCTTAACCAGCAAAATTCGTGGATATGGAAGAGTTCTGAAGTGTGTTTACATAAAATGAGAGTGAGATAGCAGACAGTTCTCAAGGGAAAGTAGAAGCGGAAAGCCGAAGGTTCAAATCAGCCGATTCAACGTGTAGGGAAATACCAATATCTTCAAATTTAGTACAGAAACAGTAACAGGGAGAAAATTATCTCAATCCTCCTTAATATTTAGAGGGAAAACAAAGTCCAAAACTTAAAGAGAATTTTTAAAAAAGTAACCCCCAAAATAATGATAAGCACCAAGAAAGCCAGCTTCTCCTTGCTGTAGAAAGCCTCTCTTAAGGTATGTGTACTTAAAAGAAATATAAGTTGGGTGATCGAGAAATGGGGTGGCTGGTCTTAGTGTCCCCTTAAGGCTACAGCATGGCTTGGAAATGGTGACGTCCCCGCCTCCCAGCTAAGCTCTTACCAGTCGAACGCAAAACGCTGTTTGCGATCTTCTGACTACAAGCAGCCGTCTGAAGTGCAGATGGGGTGATTCCAAGTGTTTTCCTTTTTCTGGAAAACACTCCTGGGCTTCAGGAAAACCTGCCTGAGCCCGAAAAAAATGCCGTGTTGTCAGCTCTGCCCGCTGAGCCTGTGGGCACAGCCGTTCAAGTCCACCATGTCCTCACCAGAAGCCCAACCCTGCCATCTTTTAAGCAAGCCTTGAAGACCTGGCTCTCCCTCCAGGCCCTGGGATGAAAAGTAGTTCTCTTTGGTTCTCTTGTATTATTGAGCCTTGCTCTTTTTTGGGGGTTTATTAGTTTTATCAGGTCATGTCATTTTAGTAGGGTTTTTTTTTATTGGTTGTTTTTACTGTAAGTGACTGTAAGCCCAGAATCAATTGAGTTAGGCAACTCTACACACTGGACTGATTGATTGATTGATTGATTAAATAAATAAATAAATTGCTCTCTAGAGTCAGGCAGCCTGAAAACAAAAATCAGCAATACCCAGAAGTTCAATACATGATGCAGTTTGAATTGTCTCTTTTGGGTAGGGAAGGAGTAAACAGACCAAGGTTGTGGGAAGTACTTAATGTGTTTTTGTAATCCCCAGATCCCAAAGGCCCAACCACCACCAATTCTAACTCAAGACTATAAAGTGGCCGGCAGAGTATCGTCAAGACCTGATTAAAGTCAACCAATATCTCTGGCGGTGACTTTTCTTTCACTTTTTACTGGAGATGCAAAGAGGTCCATCACAGATGTTCTGCCACAACCCTTTTCACTTAGCTAAGGAACCATATTCTCCTCTTTTCCCATAGCCCTATTTTTCTAATACCCACAGCTGACTTTCAATTTTCAGGTATGGAGTTTTATTTTCATTGGCTGCATATTATTTAGCATGTATTTTAATCCACCTAATTAAAGAGATGAGAAAGCTTCTTTAGAGGTGAAGGCAGATTTCATCGACTACTAATATAAAAACAAACACCACTTACTTTGACCACTGTCCCTCTTCCACTGGGTCATCCAAAAGCCACAAAGCTTGACATTCTTAAAGATCAATGCACTCTGCAGAAACAGGCAGAGGAATTACAATTCACAAGTTCTGAAATACATCTTTTGGATGGGGGGAATTTTGCATCACAACATGGGGATATCAGAATGATTCTCCTCCTAGAGATTCTGCTCTAACAATTCAGTGCACTGGAAAACCTGATGTACTGATAGAAATAGCTGTACTATCTGAGGAAAGGGAACATGTGCAGGATAAAAAGACTGGCCAGAAAACCTTATGGCTACTCACCAAAGGGACTGTCACAGGCTGCTTTGACATCCCACCGTAGGTAACCATGGTCCCGTTATGCCTAATGGAAGAATCAGGGAGCAGATAAAGGCAATTACACTGGCAAATTACCTCCATTCAGACCCTAGTTTACTGTCTAGCTTCCTTGACCTTTGGCCACCTAGTTAATTTCTGCAGCCTTTAATTGGAAACCATGCAGTCCAGCGATTCACAGCAAGTACACTGCCCTTTTCTGGAGGGTTCACAGGATCCAATTTAAATGATGCAAAGTACTGAGAAAGCTGGAAGGGGTTCCCTTCCAAACCCCCACTAAAATCTTTAACACAGCTGTCCTTTGCAGAGAACTTTTCCCCATGGATCTGGTTCAAGACTTCTTGAAAGACAACACGGGGGTTTGGTCACGTATCTTCAGGTTTTCAAGGCATTCTTGAGGGAGTCCCTTAAGGTGCAAAATCCAGATAGACTCTGATCTATAAACTCCCTACAATTCCGGCAACTGGCTTAGAATACCAGTCTCCTCCCCCTGTCTAAACATGAGAAGTTATATTTGCGAAAAAATTAGTCTTAATGCACAGTAAGTTCATCTTACTACAATGGAATGGTGATACCAGGATCTTTGCTGACTATCCCAGGGCTATGGAGCTAGATTTCACTGAAATTATGAAGTTTAAATATTTTATGGAAGTAGCACAAAATCCTTCAACCCTGGCAGCTTGCTAGCTCAGCAAGGAGGTTTTTCATGAGGTTCTTAAGTACTTCTTAATTTCTTTATTAAATGCCACTCAAGCGAAGCCTTTTAGACAGTATTCAATGCAATTGCAAATTTGTTATTTTCAAGACAAGAATGATACACACGGAACAAATCTGCAAATCCTTGCACTAATCCAGACTAGCAAATTTAAGGCATTTATGCCACACTTCAAAAGTACTTTTCTTAGGCAACTCACACCAAAAATGCAAATAAAAACAAATTGCCCATTGAGCATTTAAGTAGAGTTAAACAATTACTACAGATATAATTCAAGCAAACAAAAGCTAAATTTACCGCAAGTGACGCATCAGCTCAGTAGCACTTTTCCCTCCAACGCCGTTCAGAGCTAATGAGGGCTTAGGAATTTCCTGGAGGAGAAAAGTATAAAGAAATAAGTTGTGTCTTGCTTTAACTCCTCCAAATCGTTCACAGAAAGAAATGTTTGATTCTGCTAAGAAATTCTTAGGCTTTCATCTTACAGAGCTTCGGAGTCTTTCAGCACAGAATGGGAAGTCGGACACTTGATTGTGACTTTGGCAACAGCAGAACAAAGAAGGATCAAAGGTGAAATGCCGAGACGTTTGTGATTTGGCCTAATACTTGGCAAGGCAAACCTGAAGCAGACCTAAGATGAGCGTGGGGAAGTGTTGTTGATTTTGCTCATTTAGCGTTTTATTAGGACTATATCAGTGTGTGCCACCTGTATGCACTGAACAGTTTTATCTGGAGTCTGGAAATTATTTTCCCGCAGGGTGGCATAAACAGGGAGCAGCCTGAACCAAAGAGGGAAGACAGGGGAGAGTACGTTGTGTTCTTGCCTTAATCCCAATCAGTGTGTCTCATTAAAGAGGACTGAAATATCATTGCGCAGGGCAATATCCATATCCATATCCCTTTGGTATCTCCTCTGAAATTAAAACTATAATTTAACATTGTAAAATTGATCACAAACAAGGTTTATATAAAAAAAAACCCATCAAGTAAACAGCACCCATATGATTTCTTTTCACCACATGCTGGAGGAGTTCTTTTATGTTGTTTTCCTAAACACCTGTCTTGATGTTTCACTGCAATCTTTTGCAGTAATAAAAATCTAGAGATTAGAGATTTTTCAGTTTTGTAGAACCAAACGTGCTAAGCAGGCTTATATTTTCTGACACAAACTTGGCATTTCTTACGATCAAGCATCAGAATTGTGAAGAATTTAAGCCATAAGTTATTCATGGGAAAGAAGATCGAAACCCATGTTTCTGAGCTGTATCCAGTAGCCATTCAAAAAGGACTCTTTCTCACTGCCTGTGTTACCTCATATATTTCCCTGAGGTCCTGCAAACTGCCTGGGTTCACATAACATGGGTAAAAGTAAAGGTTTCCCTTGACATTAAGTCCAGTCATGTCCAACTCTAGGCGGCGGTGCTCATCTCTGTTTCAAAGCTGAAGAGCCGGCGTTTGTCCGTAGACCCTTCCGTGGTCATGTGGCCAGCACGACTACACGGAATGCCGTTACCTGCCTGCCGAAGCGGTACCTATTAATCTACTCACATTTGCATGTTTTTGAACTGCTAGGTTGGCAGGAGCTGGGACTAGCAACGGGAGCTCACCCTGTCACACGGATTCGAACCACCGACCTTCCGACTGGCAAGCTCAGCAGCTCAGCGGTTTAACCCGCAGCGCCACCGCGTCCCTCGCATAACATAACATACTAAGCTTCAAATCTCAAGGATTAGGTATATACAAAACCATAGGACAAAACCAAACAAACTGCATTATGGCTAAAGCAGGTTGTGTGAAAGAAGTAACTAACACGGTCCAATTCACTGCAGCAACCCTGCTTTCTTTGGCTATTTCACAGTCACAGTGTTTTTGTTGTCGTATATACCTTAAACAACTCTTTCATTTCTGGTTTTCTTAGCATCTCCTCTGTGATAATGTAGTCTGCTCCAAGGGACTTAAGTCTATCTATAAGATCCTGGAGGTTTGGTCTGTGGGAAAAAAAAGATCAGATGATGATGATTTGGTGGGGCATAAAAGGCAGTGAGAACATTAAATTGATATGGGAATGCACACTATTATAAATGTTCAAGTAATAACAACAACAACAACACATGCCAACTGCTGAAGTGGCTCAGGGGACTTGTGGATTCTGCCATTTATCAGCCAGATCACTTCTAGGACCCTTTCTACAAGGCCCAGGGAGATCAGAACTGGCATTTCATTGAAGTATAGTTGGGAAGCGGGTAGAAGAGATCCTAGGCATTCTGAGTAAATGGATGTGATCTAATATGTAACACTATTGATTCTAGGGATCCTACTTTTAAAGAGTTGGAATAGAAGAAACTTTTTACACTCTTTAATCAGCTGAAGGGATGCTTTAGTTGATTATGTAGTAGTTTTCAAATATATTTTTTATTAAAGTATGCATGTTCTACAAAGGAAGACATCTTCTGAGAAAAGAGCTGCTGAAATGACATATCCCTCATTCAGAAACAAAGAATGCTTGCGATTAATAGTAATTTTATCAATTACTGTGAACAAAAATTAGCATCAAATAGCCACAAAAACCTGAAGCTTTCATATAAAACTCTCTACAATTACTGTTCAATTCCAGGAAAAATCTCAGCTGCTTTAAGGAACTGCAGACAGGTCCTACATTTGTGCCTTCACCTACTCCAAAGCATCTTTTCAGAATCAAACCATGGATTGCACTGCACAGTCCTAATAGGCAAGTCACTACTACCACCCAAGACCGTTGCAAGAGTTGCAGGGGAACATTATGCCATAGGTCCCACATCAGGTGGAATGCAGAACATGAAAACTTCTCATATTAAAGTCCTGCATTCAAATTAAAAATACACCGTCTCAGATATACAAATTGGAAACCTTTTGTATGCGCCTAATGGAAATTAATGCTCAAACTGGTGACCTTTTAAAAAACTGTCTGAGCATCATATAATGCAGTCATGTAATCTGTATCTAAACGAAAGGTGTGTCTAAGAGAATCTCCTCCTTGATTGGGCAGATTTAGCATAAACCGAAGGATGCTGACTGGACAAAAGCAACAGGGAAAAAGAAAAGGAAGGAAAAAAAAACAGTTTTATTAGGCACTCACCTATTTCTTACTACATTTATTGTTTTGATGCCCTTGGCTGCTGCAATCTGGATTACAGCCTGTCCCACTCCACTATTGGCTGCATTCTGGATGACAGACTCTCCTGCAGACAAACAGACACACTATCTCTGGTTTCAAAAATATTCCTTTTTTGAAAAGAAAGAAATTCTCCTTTCCTTCAAGTGGAAGACACTCTCATCATCATTATTCGTTTGAGAAAATAGCACAACCGGTGCCGTACCTCATATTAGCTGACACATTTTATTCCTAGTTTAAAAGGTATGCCTTAGAAAAGAGATGGAAATTCTATTACCAATGGCTGTATTTTGTTATCGGTCATGGACATCTTTGTTAAATGATTATCTGCAGATACGCAAAGAAAGAAATCTCAAGAAGAGCCCATGAATAGCAGGAAAGGGTACTAGAAATATAACCTAACTCACAAGTTTGCAGGAAGAAAAAGAAGTATCTTGCCAAAAAAACCAATGTACAATCCCAGTTGCAATTATTCATCTACCCATATTTCATGCTGCCCTTTCTTATTCCTGGCCATCAAGAACTACTCTGATAAAATGTATCTTAGACTTTTTCAGGATGATGCTCAAACTTTGATTCTGGCAGGTTTTCTGGAGGCGCAAAATTAATTATTAATAAATGATATCCTACATACCGTTGAACTTTAGACTTCATTAGTCACTAAAATGAACAAATCAAATTAAGACATTATTTGTACCTTGTTCATATTCCCTCAGGCCTCATGGCTGGAAATTCCACAGATATTTCACAAATTGTTAAAAGAACAAGCCTACTGACTCAGAATGAAGGCCCCTCAAGGCTCCTCTCGAGGCCAGATATTTCTTGGAAATCTGCTATAGCTCTTGCTCGCTAGCATACCTATCAAAATATGAATGACAAAACCAAGAACCTGTGCAAAAGGCGCACAAACTAGTGCTAAGTGTACAGAACTGACCATTGCTCAAGCATGTAACCGCTCTGTTTCCCAAGAAAGTTTGGGCTGTAAACTTGCAGACTAATCTTGGCATATTTAAAAAAAGGCCCAGCATTTTAAATGAAATTTAAAAAAATATAAGCCTTAGCCCTTAATTTCCCTTTGCCTAACTAACAGCTATATGAATGTTCACGTCGGTAAAGGTGAAGTTATTCTGGTCAGCTACAGCAAATGCTTTTGGAAGGGTTTTTTTTTGTATGTTTTCCTGTATGCTGCCCAAAGTTGCAATTTTCAAGGTGGGCGGCCATATAAATTCTATAAACAAACAATCAAATAAATACATAAAGGTAAAGGTAAAGGTTTCCCTTGACGGAAAGTCCAGTCGAATCCGACTCTAGGGGGCGGTGCTCATCTCCGTTTCTAAGCCTTGGAGCCGGCGTTGTCATAGACACTTCCGGGTCATGTGGCCAGCATGACGACTCGGAACGCCGTTACCTTCCCGCCGAAGCGGTACCTATTGATCTACTCACATTTGCATGTTTTCGAACTGCTTGGTGTGCAGGAGCTGGGACGAGCAACGGGAGCTCACCCCGCCGCGCGGTTTCGAACCGCCAACCTTCCGATCGACAGCTCAGCGGTTTAACCCGCAGCGCCACCGCGTCCCTTTATTTATTTAAATTTCATTTAAATAAATACATACCTGGAGCCAAAATCTCAAAATCAGACAACATCCGATAAGCTGTGCAGGGGTTAACACTCAATGTGGCAGCACAAGTCAATGGAATATCCGGTGGGATTTTCAGCAGAGTTTTCTCATCAAATACCGCTTCGGTCCGCCAAGTTCCTTTTGTAACGGATGAAGAAAGACATGATTCAGGTTATGGAACAGCTAACTACAGTTTGGAACTTCTCAGCTCTAGTAAGAGGTCTAAAGTACTGCCATGAAATACTCAACAGATAAACCATTGAAAAGGTAATAACTGGTTGGGTATGCACAACATACTAAGTTATAAACTATGGTTTCCAAACAGCCACTGTGTTTCACACACTGGGCTATGCCATAAAAATTTTATTCATTGATTTAGTTTTCTATCCTGCCTTTATTATTTTTATAATTAACTCAAGGTGGCGAACTTACCTAATACTCCTTCCTCCTCCTATTTTCCCCACAACAGCAACAACCCCGTGAGGTGAGTTGGGCTGAGAGAGAGCAACTGGCCCAAGGTCACCCAGCCAGCTTTCATGATTTCCTCAGTTTTGGCTTAACGTGTTCTGCCGATCTGGCCACTATGATTTGTAGACAAAGATTTAAGGCTTAGCAGAGGGACTGGACAAAATGGACAAATGTGTTTTGCTTCAATTCCCAAAAAGCACATTGTGTTCCAGGAGTTCTGCCAAACAATTCTGGATCAGTTGTGGTTTGGCACAGGTTTTGGCTGAAACCAAACCCACAGGGATCCTGGAATGATTTTATTGGTTGAAGGGCAAGGAGAGTGTATGTCACCTCCTTTCTCCTGTACTTGCAAAAGAAGGATATTTGGCACTGCTACTCCCTACTCCACCATTACCAAGGAAACACCCGAGTGTTGGCTTTTGCTTTCCCCCCCACAAAACACTTCTGCCCAACATCTGGGTCCTGGTATGTGTCTGGAACTAAACAGTCCTGTTTCATTCTGCATCCAAACCAAAAGCACATTTTGGTTTGGCGTGAACCACCTGTTTTACGTATGAAACCGTTTACATGCCCCTAACTTAGTTTGTTGTGTGAGCCCAGGCAATTATGTTTTACCCAATATGCCATGGTTAAGGAAACAACAGTTTAGTAGAAGAGATGAATTATGGAGAGAACTACGGTTTGCTCTCCTGTGTCACTGTTAAAATGTTAAACAAAGCCATGAGGTCTCCTAACCGGGACCAGGGTTATGGTACAGGGCACTTTTCTAAAGAAGCACCTTTTCTCTCTCTGCTTTTTTCGTAACATAAGGCTTCTCACTATCTCAAAGCTGTTTTGTGGCCCATATATTAGGGTAGGGAAGGATACAAATACATTTGCTAACAGTTGCATCCTGAATCATGGCCAAATTCAAAAGTACTATCCACTGAACAACACTATCTCAGTCTACCTATTGTACAGCTAAATTTCTAGTTTGTTGCAAAAATGAAGTAGATATAAACGTTCTATCAGAGGATAACCGATAGAAGCCTCTATAGGCAAGCTGCTTGGACTCTTGGCAAGAGTGCAGCAGATGGAGGAAGCTTCTCATTTGGAGAATCTGACTGTCTGATAAGCTCTGCATCTTGTTGAGGTCCCTTCTTTCCTGGTTCCCTTATTAAGTGGTGAGATCTAGTCCTTTTTTCTTTTTTAAAAGTTTGATGGTAACTTAAAAATTCACCAAGTCCTGCATCAGCTGGAATCACCCAGTCTCCTGGTTTCAAAGCAGTCACACAATTCCCTGTGTCCATCACTTGCCCAACTCCTTCATTCCCAGCAACCGCAGGTAAGTCAGCAAGAATGGCATAGGTTCCTGTAAGGCAACAAAAGCAATTTTGGGATATGAATTAATTAATCCAAGCTTGCTTCGACATTTATATGATTTTCTTATTCAGTAGAAAATTCCAATAGCACATAACACATACAGCCATAAAGGTTTCCAAGTTAGATCACAACAAAGTATGCATGCATGCATGCATGCATGCATGTATGTATATCCTGCCTTTATTATTTTTTTAAATAAATAACTCAAGGTGGAATAATACTGAATCAGTTCACTTATGACTCTCAGCCCTGGGCCACACTGGGATCACCCAGTAGGCTGAGGCTGCATTCTCAAATGGGTGGGGCTTAGATTCCAATCTTGGAAGAGGGTTTCAGGGTTCTTAATGGATGAAATGTTCTATTAAGCCTCAGTTAAGTATTTCCATTAAGCAAAACTTTAGGCAATTTTGCCTTTTAAAACACAATTGGACTGGATTCATACTATAACGCTAAGCCATAAAACCATAGGTTAAAAAACATAATGGTTCACACACCATAAAAAACTTAAATCAAGCAAATCATATTATATCTTAATGTAACGTGTATATCCAGGCATGGAGTGGCTGAAATTTCTCCTTGGAGTTCCTGATTCTGCTAGCCAATCAGGTCTGGTTTTAGAACTCTGGTTAGAAAAGATCCTGCAGGGTTAATAGACAGCTGTACTCCCACAAAAAAGAAACACCCCCCACCCTTCTCTTCTTCAATGTTTGGTATAATCGCCATCTCCAAGTTTATATGAATAATACCACTTACTATGGATAGTGTGTATATATTACGTAGCTTTGACATGTATGTATATTTTGTGCTCAAAATGCTATTTAGATTGCCACATTCAGAGGCCCTCTGCATGTGGCAATTTCCAAACCTAGTCATTTTATTACTGGCTCTTCGGAATGTTTCCAGAGATGCAAAGTAATATAGCCTAAGTTGAATTGATGGAGGTAGCAGCAGGAGTAGGAAAGCTAACTCTGTCGATCCTGTGTACTATCTCACTGGGGATACCATTAAATGTGGACAATCTAGTTGCTTAATTGTCACTTGACAGCACCATATAAAGGAAGAATATGGGAGGCAAGAATTAAACCATGTGCATTATGTCAAAGTTACCTTGAATCATATTGATGTCTGATGGATTGATAGGAGCTGCAATCATTTTCACATGGACTCCAGAACCCCCCAGTTTTGCTAAACCTATGTCTTTTAGGCTGCAAGGGAAAGGAGGCAAAATACAGTTATTATTCTTAAGCTTCTCTTTGCCAGCCAAGAGATTTGCAAGCATTTCACTTGGGGGCAGTTTGTCAGAAGACAAGCTCTATCAGCTTGCTCATCAGCACCAACCTTTTTTACAAAAAAGAAAACATACATGAGGTGCACATACAGATTATACTAAACCATACTACAGCCTGCTTTTGTGTGATGGGAACCCAGCAATACACTTAAGCACCATTCTTCCTTTTATGCCAATGTCAGTATTTATAGGTTTTATTCTTTCATTTAAAAACCAGTTTCATGTATAGTTACAGATTTAATATTTAGTCTAGGATGAATTCTGACAGACGGACAACCCAGAAAATACAGCTGCTAGCCTCTTTTCTTAAGTTGCCCTTCCATTTTTTCCCCCTTTAAAATCTAATTTCTGATTATTATTCTTCCATCCCCTATTTAGTACAACGTCAGCTTATTAAATTCTAGCAAAATACTACTGAAAAAGTTTAGAGTCAACCACCTTTTTAAATAAAGAAATGAAAAGTACCCAAACTATAGAAGTAACGTTAATGTCACATCTCAGCAAAGATATCAGATTGAACACAGAGGACTGGGGAATGCAGTTTTAGTATATTTATGTTTCTCTTAAATGCTATATTATTATTTATTTATTCTCTTAAGCGCTATATTTATTCTCTTAAGCGCTATACTTAGTTTTAAACATTTTAAAATTGTTATCTGTTAGCTCAGCTGGTTTTGTCTTCCTGATTCATTTTGAAAGGAGTGTCTCCGAAGCCAGCTGATTCTATTACAAAAATAAAAAATAATTCTCAATAAGCCTGGAAGTTCATGGGTTGCATTAAAATACCTATTTATGGATTTGAATCTCTCAATACAAATTGCTCAGCCAGGACCAACATACAGGAAGCAATGTACAGAAAGAATACATTCCAGCTCTTTCAACACTACTTAATACAGTACAGGTTGGCAAAATCAGTTCAAATAAGACCACAGGGATCAGATTCTCTAACCTGCTATCAGATTATAAAGTAATCTAGTTTTAGATTATTTCTCCCCTCCATCACACCCGTTTTCAGACATCTGAGACGTGCCAGATAACACAAGACCTCTTATTACTCAGGAGACTTGAACACAGAAAGTATTGTTTAATTTCTTCATAAAGAGGAAAGCCACATACTGCTAGAATTAAAATAGGACTGGCTGTTTCAACAGAACAGTCCTGAGAACTCAAAGGCGTTCAGACTGAGGTGGTTTTAAACCAACTGATCCCAACCACAACTGCTCAGCTTCAACTCTTAAAGTCATAGGAATGTTTGTATAAGTTCTTCAGTACAGGAACCCAAAGCCTTTTTCAAATCCCAAGTAACATCTGTGCTGCACTCAATGAGGTTTTATGGCTTACTTCAGTCTGGAATTACTGCTCATCTGTTGGAACTTAATTAGAATAGAGTTATCCATCACCCACATGGCTGTGGTGGTTACTTTCTCCCAGAACCACAGCCCTGCTCTATCATTAAAGCGTGCACTCTATTTTATATTTCCCTGCTTTTCAATTCTATCCTCCCCTGAGACCACAAATAATTTCCCCTTCAATTACAAGTAGTTCACAGACTCAACAACTGGGATGGCGCTGGTCTAATTTAAAATATATTTCAAGTATTTCTAGATTGCCTTTTTATATAACGTGTCTTATACAAAAGACGCAGGACACTAAATAATAAGCTTACCAACACAAGATAACCCATCATTAATCCAGGGCAGCCCATATAATGAATTTGTGTGAGTCCCCCAGAGTCACATATGTACATTGAACAAACAAACAAATAATAAAAGAAATGCATCTCAGCTAAAAGTAATTAGAAACAAATGGATCTTTAAAGCCTTAAGGGAAAAAAAAAAGCCCTTCCTCCCTTGTGACCAAGCTGCACAAAGAAGGGGACGTGGCTGAAAAAGCTCATCTCCAACGCTTGCCGAGGACTTGATATTATATCCGCAAGCAACCAACATGTCTCTGATGCTGGTTTTAAACCCAGAGAAAAGGGAAAAAAAATTAAGGGTAATATTCTAGGCGTGAATGTTACGGTGAGCTTTCAGTTTTTGTTGGCAGCACTGGATCCTTGGGGGCTTTCCAGTAGCTCACCTATAACTACAGACTCATCGTTACTACACATCAGGCATTCAGCAATTTCTTTTAAGCAGCTCCTGTTTCCAGCTCCCCCTTTATTCATGTTAAAAGATCAGGACTTATAAGTGGACCAGCTGGGTTCCCACATCACCCTAAAACATAAGAGGGTTTGTTCGATTTTGGCTTAGTGCACTGCATGAATCCAATCGCATAGTAAAAAATATCCAAAGACTACCCAGTAAACTGGGATGGGAAGGGCAACCCTCCCTATTGAATGAGAGCTTTTAGCCACGAGGGTCATATATTTATCTGTTTATAATAGTTATTTGTATTGTAATTTATGCTTTATGGTTTTAATTTGTTATTGTGTTGCAAACCATCCAGAGTCCCCCCTTGGGGGAGATGGGCGGTGACAGAAATTTGAAATATAAATAAATAAATGTAACACAAGCAGCATTCAGATTTTTTTTAAAGGGGATCATTTGCTGTAAGTTCTGGAAAACAGCACACACTTCTAACTAGTTGTATTGGCCTAAAAAAAAAAAAAAGTCTAGTGCCGAACAGCTAAAAAGAGCAAATGTAATAATCAACCTGCTCCCTTAGAAGAGATTCTATCCCTGGTGCTTCTCAAGCTTTGGGAATGAGTTTAGGCTGGGAAAGTCCACTTGATCTAACCTTCTTCATAAAGCAACTGCACGTAGAAAGTGTGTGTGTGTGTATGTATGTGTGTGTGTGTGTGTGTGTGTGTGTGTATATATAAATACACACATACAACACATCCATCTAAGGCATCTTGAGTCAAAGTCAGTTTGTGTATTTCAAAAAAGAGATCAAGTAAATAGGGATAATTGTGGAGAAATCTTTGAATGTGGGCTTGTAGCAAAATTTGTTCCCTGTGGAACTCAAAATGAGATTGCGTTTGGGGGGATGCTAAACATGTCACAATATTGGAAATGACTTCAGACATAAATGATGCAAGAAATAACGGAGAAGCCCTTATCTGGATTGAACCACTTTAGGAGGCATGTATCAGTTTATACATTTCAATCTTGTCCCTTCAAAATATTCTGCCTATACTATAGATGAAAAAGAGATAACATAGGGACAAAAGGAAAACGTCTATCCACATTAGCTTTCTACATGTAAGATCATTTTGGGATGGGGAGGACATGTTTAGTTTGCTAATGGAGTAGCATTCAACTATACTAACTTTGATTTGCAACCTGAAGAGGTACAAATCCAGGAAAAAGTCATTAACAAAGTCTTAGGTATGTCCTACTAATGTTAAACCAATAATGCACATGCTAGTCTCTTAATACTTTAAAGAAAAGGATCCATTCTGCAGTGTTCAGTTCTATCCATCCATCCATCCATCCATCTCCAATCCCACCTTCCTAAGCATTCCATTGCTAATAATAGGATTCACATATTGCACTAAATCATGTGGTTTGCTATGAATCTAATCATTCAGTTAGCAAACCATGATTTGTAGTTTGTTGTGATGTGAACAAAGCAGTTTTGGCCTATTCAAACCACAGTCAAAACAAACCATTTCCCAGCCTAAGCAAAGGCTGCCATAAGTGGAAATTTCAGAGCACAGAAGTGTTGCATAAACCTTTTCTTTTCACAGCTCAATTCTAGGATGCTTGTCAGCTGACTTCTTCCCCTCCAGTATAGGTATGTGACTAATTACTATGCTTGTAGGAGATGCTGGATGAATAGGTTTTGTGGCTAATGAAGAATTAAGTATAATAAAGCCAGTATCGAGAAAAATTCCACATGAGACACATCTCATTATTTTTGCAGAGACCATATTTTTTAATCAATAATTTATAGCTCCCTTGAAAAACTGATGTTATAATGGAAATGCTGACAGATCATTAATTACCACATTGCCCACAAAGTATGACAGAAACCTAATTGTCCAAATTTGCTCAAATATATTATGCCACTCAGCTGAATAATGGTCACTTGCCGCAACGGATCATGTAAATTGTGTAAGAAACCTATTGCTTAATCTATGAGATGCTGGGCAGGGAATTTTATGGCCAATATATTTGATTTCGTTTCTGTACACAAATTAAATACCATTACACCACTTGCAAAGAAAGGGTGATGGAATAAGGTGTTGCACCACTTGCAAAGAAAGGGTGATGGAATAAGGTGTTTCTCAACCTTAGCAACTTTAAGATGTGTGGACTTCAACTCCCAGAATTCCCCACCCAACAAGTTTGAGAAACTGTGGCATAGGATCACTGTACTGTAAGCACAACTCTCTTGAATAAAAAGAGAATAAGCCTCCTGAGCAGCATTTTCTGAAATCTTCATGACAGCTAAGCAAAATGTACTAACAAGTGTTCAGTCCCCAGTTTCTTACCTTAGACTTTGTTAACAGCATTTCATCTTGCTGGTTTTCTCTCTCTCTCTCTCTCTCTCTTTTAATCCCTAGTCAGTCTAGTTCGATGTTTCTCAACCTTGGCAACTTTAAGATGGGGAGTTCCCCATGCTGGCTGGGGAATTCTGGGAGTTGAAGTTCACACATCTTAAAGTTGCCAAGGCTGAGAAACACTGGTCTAGTTCTTACCTGTTTCTGCAGATTGCTCAATAATCACAGCTTTAAGATGCCTAATATACCCTGAGCCCCTTAGACTGCCTTATTAGTAACATTTCTTCCTTCTCAATTTTCTTTCCTATCATTATTGAAAAGGAAATCCTGCTGGACTCCTGTAATGTAAACCAACCTTAACTATTGTCTTATTGGCTTTATCTGCCCAGCATGCTTCCATGGTAGGGGGTCCCCCTCCCCGCCCCCGGTTCTAATCCAACATTTCAACCGCCACACCACACTGGCTGTCAATTGTACATTGTTTAGTCTGACTAGGCAGAGGTAATCCACACATCTCTTGACTCTTTCTTAATACATTTTACAATCGCTTGAAGAACAACAACATTACACATTTTACAACACTTAAGTTTTGGTCAAGGCACACAGCAAACATTCAGATCAAACACAAGCTGTTTAATATAATTCGTTAGACTGAAAAGGTGCTACCAGACTTCTCTAGATTTTGATTACTCTAAACTAGCACAGCTTTCTATAACGTCAACAAAATGCTGATATAATTTCTGATAATTCCATTTTTTTAACCTCAGGCCTTCAAAACTTGCTATACTAAAATTGACATCCATTATCCAAGCAAATGAAGACATCACCTTTAATTAATTAACTGGATCCCGTCGGCTAAAGAATGTCAGTTGACGGGGACTAGAAGGCGTGCCTTTTCAGCCATAGCGCCTGCCCTCTGGAATATTCTCCCCTCAGAGATTAGGATGTCCCCAACCCTGTTGGCCTTTCATAAGGCCGTGAAGACCTGGTTACGTGCCTGGGCCTGGGGCCCCGAGTGTGGTAATGGTCCCGTTCCTTGGTTGTATTGACATCTTACATTGTTTACTTGGCAGCCATGTATATTTATTTTTTATTGTAATTGTTTTAATTGTAATTGTTTTATGGTTTTTATTGTTGTGAGCTGCCCAGAGTCACTGGTTGAGATGGCTATAGAAATTGAATGAATGAATAAATAAATAAATAAAATTTGGCAATTTGACTACTTACAATAGGGATTTAGAATTTCTACAAAATATGCCAAAAACCCAAAACTTAGGTCCAGATTGGACACAGAAAAATTGCATTCAATATTTGACCTGAATCAAAAGCTCTATTCCAAAGCTGCAGATGTTTTTATCGGGTCAGAATGATCTACCTGCTACAAATTTTGAGGAAAAGTTTTACAATCAAAATTTAAAATCTCAAAATTACAGAAAGTTGTCCTGTTTTTTTTAAAAATATATAGTCCCTACACGGATTATTACTATGTGTGATATTTGCAGTAGTTAAGCTATATACCCTTTAAGTTCTCTCTACAGGAAGTCCTTTGCAACACAAGAACAAGAACTACCCAGTTCAGTATTACTGAAATTAAGCAGTTTATGGCTTGGTGCAATATGAGGACCAGGTACTTAATTTTGGGATTTATTTTTAAGTAGTAAAAAGCAAATTATTTTAAAAAATAAAAGAAACAGGGTTTGCCCATCATGTAATACTACTGTTCACATAACCATGATACTGATTCTCACAATATTCTGAAACTTAAACAATGACTTGGTTTTCCCTCCACACTATATCACAAACCAGAAAACTTCATTTCAATTCACATTATGAATCAAGCCGCTGATGGGTAACAGTTCCCTAAGACTTCAGACAACTTTTTCAAGACTGAACTCAGGATCTCCTGCAAGGTAAGCAATAGATCTCCTTTGGGTCTATCGATTTTGAAAGGAACATGGTAGATGGGGGATGAAGATCTGCATATCCACCATCACATAAAATGGAAGATTCAAGATACCTCTGAGTCTTTAGTTATCTGCCAGGCCATGAAAGGAAATCCAAGAGTGACCAGAGGCTCCGTTCACCCCCCACACAACCATTTTTGCTTAATTGATTCAACCATAATTTGCCTGGGTTCATACACATCACACAACTCTAAATCATGGTTTCCTAACCATGGTTGATGGTTCTCAATTGTAGCAGGCACCCCCTCATTATAGGAATAATGTTAACACTCTACACCCAAAGCAAACACACCACAGGACAGTTTAGCAAAGTGGGAAGCAATCCATGGGATCGCCCCTTTGTCCTGCTGTAATCCACCTCTCGTGAAAGTAGTGTTGGTGCACAGTGTCCTTTGTACATTTACAGCCTGCTTTCACCACTACTCTGGCTAATGTTGAGCCCCTGGGGAAAAGGGGCTCAACATTAAAAAATAAAAAAATAAAAAGGGGCAATACAAATAATAAAAAGACAGTTTGGTGTAGTGGTGAAGGTGCTGGCCTAGAACCAGGAGACCATGAGTTCTAGATCTCCCTTACACATGAGAGCCAGATGGGGGCCATTGGGCCAGTCCCTCTCTCTCAACCCAGCCCACCTCACAGGGTTGTTGTTGTGGGGAAAGTAGGAGGAAGGAAGGAACATTAGGTATGTTCGCCACCTTGATATAGATAGATAAAAGGAGGATAAAATATCATCATCATCATCATCCCAAGTCCTTGGAAAGGACTTGATAGGTGGACAAAAATGCCAAATCCAGTCTAAACATCTGGCTGTGCGATCAACCACAATAATTATGCATCTTGCGTTTTGCCCCCGAGGAACAACAGATGACCAAATAACACAGCCCCGCTTCGCGGCAAAAGGACGCCAAGCCCGGCCTTTCTCTGCTTACTGTAGGACCTGAGCTGGCTCTCCATGCTGCTCATAGACCAACCCTCGCGGCCCCGCTTGGGTCGCTGCTGCGGCAGACCGAGCGCGGAGGCCGTAACCAAAGAGGGGCCGCAGCGCCCGAGCCCGCGCTCCTCCCGCCACCGCCATGCCCATGGCAACCATCGCTGGAGTCCGCGGGCGCACCGGCGATGACGACCGCCACTTTACTCGGCGGGCCGTTTAAGTGCACGTCATCAGCAAGCTTCGGTGTAGCTGACTCCCTCGGTTCCGCCCTTCTGCGCAGTAGCCCCGCCCCCTCGGAGAAGGCTGCGAGAGGGAAAATCGCGTTTTGGGGAAGGGGAGGTGCTATTGGCTGCGTATTCATTTATTTATTAGCTGTGCTTGTATGCCCTCATCAAGTTCTCTGGGTGATTTGCAATAACAGGAATCAGTGAAATAATGCAGCCATAAATCGCAACCTATAGCGCAGGGTGTGGGTCTCTCCGCGCAGAATGAAAACAGCCTCTTATATACCGCAGCGAGACGTTATTAAATTAAAGGGAACGAAGTTTTATGGTTGACTCGCAGTAGCAACCTATCATAATAACTGACAAACCTAAAACGGAAATGCAATCGTAATTGCAAAGACAAGAATATATACAGCAGCGTGCGCGTTTCAGCGGAGAAGGAAACGAACGGTCTCTTGCTGCAGCAATATTTTCTTAATTAAATTAAACCAAGTTCTGCGCGTGGCTTCCAACAGCAGAACAATAAAACGCAGCCATAAAAACAAGAACATATCAATAGCCGCAGAGGATGAAAACCGCATCGCAGGACACCAATATTGTTACAATCCACTTAACTCAGTGGCGCACCTTTTAAAAATAAACCTTTTTAAAAGCCAGAGCTTGTTAAAAGTGCCCTTCCCCGACTGGATGCTTAGCGTGGTTGCCATACTTAGAGTGCAAAACAGGCGATTTTTATTCTTTCCAACCCAAAACGTTGGAAAAGTAATTTTGTAAAGCGTTCTGGACCGTCAGTGGGATAACTGTCCAAAATCAGAGTAAAATGGGACCAAGTTTGCTGTGGTTGGAGAAGTCAACAAAAGACAGATTGAGTTCAAATATGGGCTGCGGAGAAAAAGAAACCCAGAAACCATTCCATCAGTGCTCAGTGACTTTCTATGGGAGAGACAGCTAGGCAGCGCCTGGCAATAATGGTGAGTTTCCATTCTTAGCCCACCTCCCAGAGCACAGCTGCCAGGAAGGTCTTAGAAAGAATTCCCAAAGCCATATCTAGGTTTTTCTATTACACTACAGGTAGTTCTCGCTTAATGACCACAATTGGGACCAGAAGTTTGGTTGCTAAGTGAAGTGGTCATTAAGCAAATCCAACCTGATTTCATGACTTTTTTGTGGCGGTCGTTAAGCAAATCACCATGGGTATTAAGCGAACCTCGTGGTTATTAAGTGAATCACATGGTCCCCCATTGATTTTGCTTGCCAGAAACTGCCAGGAAGGTTGAAAATGGTGATCATGTGATCACAGGACTGAGCGACGGTCATAAATGTGAACCAGTTGCCAAGTGCCCAAATCGTGATCACATGACCGCAGGGGACGCTGTGATGGTCATAAGTGTGAGGAGCGGTCATAAGTTGTTTTTTCCAGCACCATCGTAAGTCTGAACCATCACTAAACGAATGGTTGTTAAGCGAGGACTACCTGTATGCAAAAGGAAAAATATTTCATCTACTTTTGGCATGCCATGAATCATTTTATAAACCTCTATAATTACCCCTCTTATTCTCATTTTGTTCTGACCCAAACAGTTCCAGCAGGCTCAAATTATCCTACTTCGGACCCATCACGCGAAGACCCAGCTCTTTGGAAAAGGCTCTGATGCTGGGAAAGGTGGAAGGAAAGCGAAGAAGAGGACGGCCAGCAGCCAGGTGAGACTCAGAACAGCTTTGGGAGTATTATTGGAAGTCCTGAAGGATCAGGTTAGGGACAGATCATCATGGAGAAAATCTACCAGTGTGGTTGCTAGGAGTCAAAAATGACTTGATGGCACATAATCAATGAAACAAAGGAAAAGAAAAACAAATACAGTTCCAAAATGTCTTTTTTTCAGAGAGAGGCTGCTTCAACCCCTTTTCTTTTCCTGTTTTGGTTATTTTTCCCTGCACTGTTTCCAACATTCCCGGTGACCAAAACAGTACTTATTTCCCCCCCAAGATTGGTCCAGATGTACATTTAAACAAGGCAGGGGAAATTATGCAAAGCAGGACTCCTTTCCAGCCTTTTACAAACAGTGTCCATAAGAGGCTTTGGCAGTTTCCTTTGCATAAGGAACAACTGTTTTATGTTTGTTTTATAGTTACTGGTTTTACTGTTGTGGTGAGCTGCCCAGAGTTGTTTGAGATGGGCGGCCATATAAATCTTTTCAATAAACAAATAAATAAACAAATAAATAAACAAACTGTATTGCAGCTGTGTGTGTTTCTACTCTCCCATTGAGTTGTGTCTGGATATGTCTGGGTACACTGGGAAGCCCTTATTTTCTCTCTCTTTTTTTATAAGAACTTTATTAGAGTTTCAGAAGAAGTTAAAATATAAAATACAGAAAAGTTGGAGTACAGAGATAAAAAATACAAAGAAAACATTAAAAAGTGCAAGAATAACAAGGAAATTAAGAAGGTGACTTCCGACCTTTTCCAACAGATATAAATACTTTGTAAACTATCTTAATCTCTTACTCTTAATTCAACCTTAGGTAAAGGTTTCCCTTGACATTAAGTCCAGCCGTGTCCAACTCTAGGGGGCGGTGCTCATCTCCGTTTCAAGCCGAAGAGCCGGCGTTTGTCCGTAGACCCTTCCGTGGTCATGTGGCTGGCATGACTAAACGGAATGCCGTTACCTGCCCGCTGAAGCGGTACCTATTAATCTACTCACATTTGCATGTTTTCGAACTGCTAGGTTGGCAGGAGCTGGGACTAGCAACGGGAGCTCACCCCGTCACGCGGATTTGAACCGCCAACCTTCCAATCAGCAAGCTCAGCAGCTCAGCGGTTTAACCCGCAGTGCCACTGCGTCCCACTAATTCAACCTTAGCCAACATTATTTCTATCAAAACAACCAATTAGTCATCAAAACTCAAAATCAATACTTCATTTTTTTTTCAGTTACAAGCAAATAGTCCAAAAATGGTTTCCAAGTAGAAACAAATCCTATCCCACTGTGGTCTTTTATAAGTGCTGTCAGTTTTGCCATCTGAGCCAACTCCATTAGTTTCACCATCCATTCTTCCGGGGTGGGAATTTGCGCATCTTTCCATCTTTGTGCATACAAAAGTCTTGCTGCTGTTATCATATACAAAAACAAAGTCCCATATTTTCTTTCGAGTTGTTGGTCCATCAAGCCCAGAAAGAACGCTTCCCCACAGTATACCCATCCTATCCCCCTTAACCACAGTTGGCGGTGTTCCATTGGGTAAGTGTCTTATCCAAACCAGGACTGGATTTGCATTTCCAATTTGCATTCCCTGGAATTGTTGAAACCGATTAACAAATGATAATTGTTTTTAACTTCCTCTTACTGCTAACTGGACGTGATGCTTATTCTATAGCCTTACCCAGCAGGAAGCCATCAAATATAGTCAGGGTGTTTGTTACCTGATCAAGTTACATGAACACCTTTCCAGTCCTTGAAAAACTGATCACTTATCTATTTATTTCCATTTGCAGCTGCTTTGCCAGAAAAAGTATCCTGGGAGAGATTACAAACGTCTACTATTTCATTGTGTTCCATTTTTGGACTTCTTTTCCTTTCCTCAACAGGCTGTTGACTTGCATCAAAAATAGCAATATGTTTCAAGGTCCCTGGCTTGCATGTGCTCAAGCCCAAGCATTTCAACTCCTTTTGCCTAAATAAATAAATAAACAAACTGCTGGATCAGCTCCAGATGTTCAGAAGGAGCCAAGTTATTGCTGTGGTTAAAATCTTGCATTTAGTAATTTCCCGACTTATCTGGAAAAAGAAATGAAACATTAATGACCTCTTTTGCTTTAATGTAAGTTCATAAACACATCATTTTCATAATGCTTCTAAATCAGCTGGATGCAAATGTGCTACTTTCTTTGGGCCAAATGAAGCCCATTAGCAGAATACTCAGCACCAAGAAGCTGAAAATTGACATTCTGTTGAAATCTCGCTTTGCTCTTCTGCATATAATAGACAGAAAATGGTGCAAAGGAATGCTGTATTTATGCAAAATGGTCTCCTAGCAAACAAGGGGAAAAGCATCATAGATCAGCAGCTGGGTTCACACTTAATGCTAACACATAGGTTACTCAGTCACAGCTTTACTGAATAATCCAGAACTGGTTAGATTTGGACAACTACTGTATGTTGTTATTGCTGGCTGGGTTCATCCACATGCAAAGCCCAAGCTGAAGAAGACTGTACCGGTTGGTTTTCAGACTTCTCATGGTCCTGGAGACCAAGCAACCAGCTGCAGGCTCCTTTGTTATCAGTGAAGACACACCACTTTGCTACTTCCCAAGAAGGCAGTTAGAGATAAGATAAAGAATGTGCTGCCCCAGCGTCCTGTGGGATATATGATTGGAGATGGGAATTGGTCAATTGCTGGAATTTTTGTAATCCCAATCCTTTCTTCTCAATAAAACTTCTTAAAGAGACTCTGTGAGAGCCATGCTTGGAAAATAATTACTTTTGGTTAGGCAGATGCCAAGAGCTTGACAAAACCACGTTATGGCTTAGCACAAAACGGCAACCCAGCCAAATTCTTCATAAGATGTCTATTATTTTTCTTTTCCCACTGTTGACATTCATCGCTTTGGTGCCATTGGCTTCTAATAGAAAGAAAACAAAGGGCAATCAAATCATTGCTTCCCTACCTATTCTTTCTGCAGGCATAGCGGAAGTGAGCTTGTGAATTTGTGAAAGTTCTTGGCAAGAGTGACTTTGATATGTAACATCCAGGTAGCCCCCTTCTGCAGTCCCCCCAACAATGAAATATTACTGCTCCAAACAAGCAAATGAAGGAGGACAGGTCTCACCCACTTGAGAAATTCTGCACCAATATTATAAGTGATCATTTGCTCATAGTCCTTTTCCTTTAGCCATTACACAGCACATGTGGGCATCCTTATGTGAGTGGGGGGGCAAGGTAAAGAAAAACCCCTCTATGTGCCTCAAACTCATGAAAAAGGGAAATATGCCACCGGACCCTGAACTCATGGGGTGGAGGATATGGGTGTTAGATAAAGTTATTTAGGTTAGAAATTTGTAGTTAATTGTGTATAAACTGCTGGCTGGTGCCAGCAAAGATATGCTTGAGTAGGATGAGACCCTGAAACAAGTAGGTGATAAGTGTGATAAGAGTGGCAGGAACATCCTGCTGACATGTAAAATCCAGCAATCAAGGATACTTGTGAAGTAAGGTTGTGAGCTGAGCCCCTGGAGAGGGGGAGGATAGATAGGGTATAAAAGTTTTGTGTTAACTTCATTCAGGGTTCCTTCTTGCATGGAGGGACCCGCCTTTGCAAACGCGTTACAAATAAACTCTTTTCTCTGCATCATCGAACCTTGTGGATTGGAATTCTTCTGGGAGGTTTTTCCCGCTGACACTTATCAGCTAGAAACTGCTTTGCATTCGCACTGTTTGCAAGACACACTGAACCACAAACGAAACAATTACATTTGAAGCCATTAGTGGGCGGCTAGGACCACTGAATGGAGCAGAGCTTAACACAACAGAGAAGCTGCGCACAGAAAAAGAATATTATATAAAATAGCTTTAATGAGCACATTAGAGAAATACAGGTTATTGATCTTACACACTTAGCCACCCAAGCATAAAGAATCACACACTTAGACAAAGCGGGTTTAAAAGTAAGTAAAAGAGTATCTTACTCATTTTATTTGGTCCATTTTCCTTTGGGAAAGATGACTTCTCGTTCTTTTGTGTTCCCTAAACTTAATTTACCCTCAGTCCTAATTGCTGCTGAAGGCTGCGTGGAGAAAAGGGGAAAACTCCTTATTCAAGGCCCAAGTATGTGGCCAAGATGAAGGGAGGAAGAAAGAGGAAGTGGGAGGGACAACAAACTGCTTCCTTAAGAAGCACTGAGAGTTGCATCATGGGATGAACTCATTTACATGCTAATGAGGCATGCAGATTTGCCAGGACCTCCAGCGACATTTTGGTTTAGGATGTTATGCAAACCCAGCCCATATTGATTAGTTCTTAGTTCAATGGGTGGTGAGAACCCAGAAAACAGGATCAATTCCATAAACTATAGTTGATTGAAACTTGGGTCACCATATTGTCTGAATGCAAGCTCATTTTTCAGGAGTCAGAATTTCATCCTTGCAAGGATAGTTGCCTGGACAACATTTTCCAGGATGGTGCTTTTCAGGCTTGGGATGATGGGGCTTGCAATCCATCCATAGGTTACCCGGATGAAAAAATCTGGACTGGATAATGATTATGGCAAGGACGATGGAGGTTCAAATCACTTCTTCACCATTAAGCATGTCGCAGCTGCACTGAGCCAAACTTGACTGAGCTCAAAAAACAAAGCAGGACCAAACTTGGTTAGTTCTTGGGAAACTTTAGGAATTCCCTGGGCTATAGACAAGCCTGGGAAGTAAAAAATGTATCCTGGAAAGTGACAATAGTAAGCCATTTCCTAACTGTTGTCAAGAAAACTCGGCCATGGATGCGTCCACCAGGAACTGAGCTCAAGTGTAGGGAATAGGGTGATCTTGGTCTAATCAAGTGCTTCTCAATCTTGGCAACTTTAAGAATTCTGGGAGTTGAAGTCCACATGTCTTAAAGTTGCCAGGGTTCAGAAACACTGTCATAGCATGAGGTATGTGACTAGGAAGTTAGAGCACCTTCACAAGGTATAAACAAAATTTATTTAAAACAAAGGGGGTTGAGAGAGAAAAAAATCCTTGTTAACCTTATGCATTTGCACATGAAATAACCAGTGGTAGAGGAAATAAAAGTAGAAGGCTATGAAACCCACAGACAGATCTCAAGAGAATGTCTAATGGAAAAAATACATAAGATTGGTCTGTTATCTAAGACACACAGTCCCTGAGCTTGCATAGAAAATAGACATCAGAGAAAACAGATATCAGAGACCATAAAGCTTAATAGCACTACAGATTTGAAAATGAAAATAACCTTATACAGTATTTCCAGCTCAAACTTGTTACCTAATCCTTAGAGATAAAGGAATTACAGCCACAAATTTTCCTGCTTGCTTCTATGAAATTTTCCAGATTCTAGGAGATTCTGGTTTTTAATCAGAGGCTCAGAAACAATTGCTTTTTCCCCTAGCCCAGGCATGGTGCTTCTTTTAATTTTTAAAAGATGAATGCTTTTCCTCTAAAGAAATGGGTGGGATTGATGGATCTCCTTTTTGCTACTTGCTAAAATAAGCATTCTTCTTCAGTGGACTTTCTGCATGTAACTGAAAAAGATGGAATTTTGATTTTGGGTTTCTTTGAAAAAAAAAGAAAAAAAAGAGGATCTTGCTTATGTGTATTGGACAATTCTGCCATCTAGGTGACATGCAGCTGACAGTCTGGAATACTGCAAAGGAAAATTTGCCCACCATCATAATGGGGGAGAGAAGGAGAGAAGGAGGCTGGCTTAACACTTTGGATATGTTTATATGACCTAGGTAAAGGTAAAGGTTTCCCTTGACATTAAGTCCAGTCGTGTCCCACTCTAGGGGGCGGTGCTCATCTCCGTTTCAAAGCCGAAGAGCCGGCGTTTGTCCGTAGACACTTCCGTGGTCATGTGGCCGGCATGACTAAACGGAACGCCATTACCTGCCCGCCGAAGCAGTACCTACTGAACCATAAACTCCACTTTATCCTAGCATATTGTGAGATCCCAGGCAGTGTGCTTAGTTTCTGATTCAGCCCGTACCGTGAATTAGATGAACAAGCTATGCTTATGTTAACCATGGGCAAGTGCAAACATTCATTGTGCAAATCCATGGTTCCCTTTACCATTGTTGAGTTAACCACAGTTGGCTAGGTTCAGACACAAACCCATGAAATATGGTTTACAACATCAGCTTCATACCCATTAAGACAAAATCAAACACACTGTATGGTGGTTTATGGCAGTGAATGAACTTGAAGAGCTACATATACACTCTTCACACAATGTCCTAAGTGTAGTTTTGGCTGAATGTGGTTTGTGAACAGAGCTATTGTCATTACTCAGCCATTGTATATGGCTTACCATGTACACTTATTGTTTCTGGTTTATGCCATTATGCGGAATAACGCTGGGATAATGTTGAGGAACCAGGCAGCTGGACTGTCAGGCGGTGGCTCAGCCTCCAATCCCCATTCAGGCCAAGTAAATCCATTATTAGCTTCCAAGCAAGCCTGCTTCATAGGGGTCTTATGAAGGAAAGGGGAGGAAGATAGAGCAGAGCTGCAAGCTTCGAGAGCTGAGCTGTGAGAAGAAACAATGAAAACTCCTTAATCTCACAACACATGGACAGACTCAACCATAGTTCACCTGGGAAACTATGAGCATCCTAGACCAAGCTAAATCCAAGAACGCTAGGGAATTCCTGGAAGCTTGGCATTCAGACAAGTCAGCCATCAACAGACACCCAGAGATAAACCATGTTTACATTCCATTCAAAAGAGACACTGAAAAAAAGCTAAGAAGGAAACAAAAAGACTAGAGCACATCCTCTCCAGCAGCCAAGACCCAGATAAGCAGGGATTAAGACCAGACAAACAAGCAAGCAGAAGCCAATGCCCCAGCCAAGGAACGACCAGGGAGACAAACCATCAAGCAGAAACCAATGCCCCGGGCCAAGGAGCGGCCAGGGAGACAAACAATCAAACAGAAACCAATGCCCCGGGCCAAGGAACGGCCGGGGAGACAAACAATCAAGCAGAAACCGATGCCCCCCGGGCCAAGGGACGACCAGGGAGACAAACAATCAAGCAGAAACCAATGTCCCGCCCAAGGAACGGCCGGGGAGACAAACAATCAGGCAGAAACCGATGCCCCCCGGGCCAAGGGACGGCCAGGGAGACAAGCAATCAAGCAGAAACCAATGCCCCGGCCAAGGAACGGCCAGGGAGACAAACAATCAAGCAGAAACCAATGCCCCGGCCAAGGAACGACCAGGGAGACAAACAATCAAGCAGGCAAGCAATCAAGCAGAAAACAATGCCCTAATAAAGTAACTACCGAGGAGAAAACCACACCCTCACCAACACTGGCAGGGCAACCGACTGTATATAAACAGGGAGCAAACCCCACACTCACCAGCACTGATCATGCTGCCCAGTCGGGTCATGAAATGTCTGCAAGCAAACAGCCAAGCTCGGAGAGCACCAAGGACTCCACGGTTCAACCCTGAGCTACAGTATTCTCTTCTGCTGCAAGCTTCCGGATAGATAAATAGATATTGTTTGGCAATGTTTTAATGTTCTTACTGATTTTTGCATGTTTTCATGTATTTTATTAATGTTTGGCCAATTTACCTTAACTGTTACGCCTGGCGAGCCAAACAATCAACACACTGAGATACTGTTGGTTGTTTTTACATTGTTTTAACTGTAAGCTGCCCGAAGTCACGTAGATGAGATGGGTGGCTATATCAATCCGATAAATAATTATTATGTTTTTTAAAATTTATTTATTTAACATAGATAGGCAGAATATAAATGTAACCAATAAACAAAAGGAGAGAACCAGCCCATGCGCAAGTGAGATATTACTGCCAAGTACAGTATATCTACAGCTCTCCTGTCTGCAAGTGTCAAATTGCTTGAAAGCTATATAAATACCAAACCAGATCAAGAAAACAGCCTGTTTGGTTTGTTAAATACACCCAAGTAAATATGTCTTTGATGAGCTCAGTATAAGCTTCCTAGAGGTTAATTAACAATTTGAATAGTAAATCTGATTCCCTCTGGTTCTGTTCAGCATTCACCAGGAGCACAATATTTTCCATGCCACAAGCCTGGGGTGGGCTCAATGAGTTTTCTTCCCAACTAGCTGCCAAGTTCTGCTGGCAGATCTAAAGCCTGGCTCCCTCTGGTCACTGGAGATAAGTTCCTGCCTGCGAGGTCCCTAAACATGGCTTATGACCGTAGCGGAGAAAGGTTTCACCATGTCTAAAAACATAAAGAGACTGCAGGGCACTGTGTGCAGATTTTTGAAAGCAAGAATATTGTATTATATTTTTAAGTTTTTAAATGCTTATTTCAGGGCAATCTCAAAGTAAAGAATGTTCAAACAGAAACCACAGTTCACCCAAAAACTGTCAAGGTTTTTGGATTTGGCATCAATTACTTACCTTAGACTTTCCCATCTTTGTGTCTAGCGGTAGTAGGAATCACAACACCCATAAATCTCAGCCAGCTTGAGAACAGTGATACACACCACACAGCTGGGAGGAAGAAGGCTGAAAAAAAAGCTGGGCTAATTTACTACTGTTCGATGGTGCTTTGTGATCTCCCAAAACAAGCATCTAGTTCATGCAGTGTCCTCTGCCAGTGCTTGTTCAGCTATGACTTGCTCAGTTGACCACAACTGGCTGGATTTGCACTGTATGCTAAGCCAGAAACTACGGTTTACAACCACAGTAAGCGGGGCTCAAAGCATGTCAAAACAGCTAACGAAACTGACAGCTTCGCAGGTTGTGTGAACCCAGCCAGTTGTGGCTTAGTCAATGAAACATGATGAAGCAAAAAATAGCTCACCATGTTGTGTGAACCCAGACAAGAGTCTGATGAATATTGACAGATGATGTAACTTTCAGTTCAAGATAACAAACAAGGTTGACTTGAAAATGTTTCAGCTCTTTTTCTAAAAAGTCGATAATTTGGTGTAAAGATGTCTCTTATGGCAAAGGATGGCATTGCCTCTTTGTTCTGACCTCCGCTCAGCGTCTAGCGCAAGGATGGGGAAGCTAGATGCTAGAGCAGCGTCACTCCAACTTGGCAACTTTAAGACATGTGGACTTCAACTCCCAGAATTCCCCACCCCATGCTGGCTAGGGAATTCTGGGCATTGAAGTCCACTTGTCTTAAAGTTGCCAAGTTGGAAAAACACTGGGCTAGAAAACATCCTTCTTCCTGTTTAGCCCCTAGAGGTGCACACGGGGCATTTTGCACAGAACTCATAGCAGCTGGAAACTTCTGTAGGGACATTAATTATTATGCCAAGTGCTCTAAAATGTTTAAGTTCTGATTTACAGTGCAGTATTTTGCAAGTGTGTGGTGGTAGCGGTGGTGGTAGGGAACTCAGTCCTAGCTTTCTGGGCACAGTACACTTCTTTGAAAAAGTCCGGTGATGCTTAGCTGCCTCCAAGCAGTAGAACAAATAGTTTGGGATGGGAGTTCAAACTTGCTGATAACAATACAATGCATAAGCTGCCAGGCCCTGGAAGCAGGGCTGTGACTGAGTTTTTCATATCTGCCCTTGGAGGAATCCAGCTATATGCTTTTGCCAAGAGCTGACTATCAGAAGATAAAAAACAACTTTCAAAAAGCACATTTCAGTATATCTTTTCCCCCCTCTGCACTCCACGGCTCTGCACAAATATTAATTTCAAAGGCAAGGCTTTTTATTTTCTGTCTTGGATGAAAATGTGCTCCCCCTACCATCCTATCCTTCACACAGCTTCCAGCAGTCTGTCTTCTTTCAGTTTCTCCAAGCAACTTTAAAAATAAAAAAAAGCAACCAGAAACACCCCCCCCCAACTGCCCTCCCCAAACCCTGAACTCCGGCTTCAAAATGGGCTTAAAGTCGGCAGGAAGGTGTTTTGAGGAAGCTGGATTGGAGTACCAAGATCTTCTGGATTCCAGCCCTCCCCACTTGGGCTGGATGCTGTGCAGAACATTCCTCTCACAGTTTGTTAACAGGGCTTTGACTTCTGAAATTTCTTTCAAAAGGAAAGAGTATTTCAGAGGAATATATATATTTTTAATATCATTTTTATTGAGGAATTTTTTTAACAAGATAAAAACAGTACAAATATTAGAAAAGAAACAAAGAAAATAAGGGAGAATAGTGAGTAAGTAGGAAAGAAAATAGAAAAAGAAATAAAAAAGAAAAGAAAAGATTATAAAGAAGCGGCTTCCAAGTTCTTTGGTTATAAATGCATTTATATTTTACCCTCTCTGTCTAAGGGTAAAAAAAGATATATATGGCATTATAATTTCCTTCTTTCCATAACTACCCTGTCTAATCTTCAAACCCATAAATCACAAGTTCATTTTTCTCTTTTTTCAGCAAAAAGTCCATAAGGGATTTCCAATCACTGATACATTTTTTATTTATTTTTATTTAATTTAATTTTCATCCCGCCTTTATTATTTTTATAAATAACTCAAGGTGGCAAACATACCTAATACTCCTTCCTCCTCCTATTTTCCCCACAACAACAGCACCTTAACCACTAGACCAAACCACTAGGCCAATGTAGTTGTTGGCACTAGTATACTAGTAGTACCTACTACTCGACCAGTGTAGTTGTTGATCTTTCTCTAATCAAACAAGTCAATTTTCCCATCTCTGCTAGTTCTGTCATCTTCATTCCGATAGCATCCATAGGGGCGGGCAAGGGGAGTCGGAATGACAAAAAACGGCATCATGCCATCGTGATGGAATCCCACCCCTTCCGTAGTTGTCAGCCCTACAAACTTGACAAACCTAGAAACTGTCTTCACAAGATGACTAGAACAATACTTTATTGAGACAGGGTACAGGAACAGATTTTTTTCAAGTTTGCCCATGTTTTCCCTTCCCTCCCTCCCTCTTATACCCCAGAAAACTGGGGGGAAGCACTTTGAGTCTCTTTCTAATGTTTTCCTGTTTCACTGGTCTTAAGACCTCCTCCTCCTCCTCTCATCCTCTGAGAGAGACGATGAAATATAAATGCATTCATAACTGCTTTAAAGATCGGAAGCCACTCCTTTATATCTTTTCTTTTCCTTTTCCTTTTCCTCTTTCTTTTTTCTTCTTTTCAGTCCCTTTTCTTTCTTTCTTACTTATCACTTTTCTTTCCTTTTTAATTCCGTATTCTTTTTATTCTGTAAAAAAATTGTTCAATAAAAATTAACAATAAAAAAAGACATGTTTCTTCTGCCTCTGTTGTTGTCCTCATGGCTTCTGGATGCCTTCTCCAAGGTCATTTCCATGTCTTCCTACAGTATGTGAGTCATGATGCCATAAGCATGTATGAAAAGGGCAAGTACAATATTATAATGCTGCTTTCATCATAGTAATGAAACCAGCAAGAACCTGTAGCATCCATGTTTCTTTCAATCCCAAGGGAACAGAACTCCTCTACTGGGTTTTTTTCCAGATTGGGAAGTGTCAGCAACTTCAGAATGATGGAAAGCATAGCAGCCACCAGCAACAGTAAACCATCTACCACCATCAACAATCAAGGAAGTTCCAAAAACTCACTACGAGAAATTCAAAGAAATTTTCAAGCATGCTAAGAATAAGGTTTTTAAACAAAATAAAAAGAGCCTCTTTCATGGGGAGAGAAACCAACTGAGAAATGACAAGAACAATTTTGGCAGAGCATATGTCTGGGATGTGATGGCTTGTCCCATCAGGTTCCCTTGAAGTGGAATCTCTAAGCTTTTTCCCACAATCCCTACTTTACCCTGGGAAAAAAAAACCTATTCAGTAAATACTGCCACCAGCCACAGTGGCTGGGTTCACACAACTTGTTAAGCCAAAGCCAAACATACTGCATCATGGGTTAGGTCAAATTTTTCCAGCTGGGTTCCATGGAATCCTATGATTCTGTATGGATTTGAGTAGGTTCCAAAGGACTAAGGGGGAAAAATTATCCTTAGTTTCTTGCAGAGAGTTATTTCTTTAGTTAGTCCTTTATTACGGTCACTGACCAGAATACAACAAATCAACAGCAGATGGAACCAAATAAAACAGTTGAGTTTACAGTTAGATCATCCATCCAATCAAAGCGTGTCTGGTTTTACAAACAGTATAACAAAATTTGGCCACATTCATAGAAACTGAATCATTCTGGTCTAATAACAGCAGCTGTACCTAAAATAGATCAGAATTGCTTGGTTACCTTGTTAAATAAGGGATGATAAGATGGAGTTGTGTACCCTTATAAAGCATGCAATATAGCAGGACGTGGACTATGGACCTTTTCCACAAGGATTGTTTTGTATCTGCCCTCAAGAACTACCATGGAGAGGACATTAAAGCATGCTAAGGTTAGCTATCTCTGGAGTTGAGGGACAGTTATATGGTGTAGATATCTTGCTGGCCTTAAGAAAGTGGCCTGACTGCTCAGGGAAATGTTTCTGGGTAGTGTAGACTGCAAACAGTTTTCTTTCCCCTTGTCCCTTGTGGAGAGTTCCTTCAGTCACTAGGGAGAGAAAAAACTCTCTGCAAGGAAAATTAGGGGGAAAAATCTAGTAAAGTGAGGGGGATCCTCTCTACAAGGGACTGAGGCATAGTCCCTTGCAGAGATTTTGTCCCCTCTTAGTTACTAAGGTACAACAAAAAAGGTGGAGTGGCTTGTCAGTGGCCATTCAGAAGTTGCATGCCAATTTATCATGGGTTCTGAGAATCTTAAGGAAAAAAATGGTTCTGGGGCCTGAAAAAATTTGAACACCCCTAGGTTAGGTAATGAATGAACCTGGTCTAAGAGAAAGATCAGCTGTTCGGAAGGTGGTAGACAGGGTCTAGGAGAGATTTGGCCATTTCCAAAGAAGTGACCCAGCACTGTAGATCTTTGGGTACTTGATACAAGGAAACCTTCTCATTGACCCAGATTTTCTGGACTGGATCTTGGCATCCGTTCCTGACTTTGTGTCCTTGTCTGGGTTCCTGGCATTGAATGGTGCTAATAATCAAATCTTCACCTAATGGAATATTGAAGAATGGAATTAATATTCATATAGTGCATCAATCTAGACAGTCTTTCTGCCCATTTGTTTTCTTGTGCAATGCACTTTTAAGCACAAGGTATGGGGATCATAGCAAGTATTGAGCAGACTCAACCTGTATCTAGATTATATTTTAAACAAAGATCACTGATTGCCCATTGCCTCAAGTCAGTTCCAATTAATTACCCCCTTTCTGATTTGTCCAGATTGTAAATAATACTTATGATTGGCAAACTTTTAAAAAATCGCCTAGGAGTTAATTATGGACATTGTGTTTATGAGCAATTTCAGGGCGGTTCAAATGTCTTACAGCCTGATTCAACCACATTTGTTTAGAAGAAAGTCCACTGCTTTTCAAAAGGATTTACTTGTTTTTATATTTGCTTGATTAGAAAATGCAGTATTTGTTGGAAACCGCTCCTAATGTGACTTCCAGCATATGATGCTGTCTTCCAGATGTGTTGAACATCAGGTTTCAGAATCCCTGGCCAGCATGGGAAGTTGAAGGCTAACATACCTGGTGTCATGTTCACCGTTTCAACGTTCTGGTAACATCGTAACGTTTCACATGTCACATCTCTGATCCGTGTATTACAGGCTTGCAGGCTTGCTGGTATTTTTCCGTTTCTCTTTGTTTCTTATCTTGCTGCTTGGGAATGTATGTTTGGGTTTGTAACTCTGTTCAAGGTTACTTTCTCAGGCCGATGTGGGTAACGGTTGCTAGCACCTGGGAGGGGGTGGTTGCTAAGAGGGGATAGGGGCGGGATTGGTTTGGAAGCAAGGGTTTTTAGTTTGTATTTGGCGCGCTTTTGCTCATTCTCAGCTTTCTCTGTATTTGCACACTATTCCTATAATAAATCAGTTATCTTTAAGCTCTGGCTTGTGAGACTGAGTATTTTGGAGTAGGCAACCATTACACCTGGGGAATACCAGATTCCTCCAGAGCACTTGAAGAAAGCAGGATTTTACCAATACAAGAAAAAGCAGTTAAATCTCATTCCACTCTTAGTTGTGGTATAGCAAAGAAAAATACTGGTGAGATGTAGTATGATAGATAGCAAAACTGTTGAACTCAGCAGTAACTCAGTTAGTTTGCTATAAGCCACAAAGCTCATAATTCTCAAATGTATAGCGAGTCTTAACATGTTTGTAAGCATGATTAATTCTGCATTTATGTATATTTTCCACATCTCCATAAGCTTCATAACCAAGGGGCCCAACTCAAGGATGTCATTGCATTGGAAGAAGCAAGGATCTAGGGCTGGTCCTATTCTCCTACTCTAGACACAACAGAATCAAGATAAGGGCAGTGGAATGGTTGGTCTGAGGCCCAAGACTGAAAGTACAGGGCACATTTGTTAGCATGTCACAATTCCTACTTATGGGGAAGCATCCTCTCAATCACAGCTCTAACTATAAGAGCAGAAGTACAACCTTACCCATAAAACAAATTAGTTGCAGCCTAGTTGTTGTTGGAATAATGTTTTTCCTACTCATGTGACTGCTGTTAGGAAGACTGGATTTATTTATTTTATAGTCTAGGTCAGCATTTCTCAGCTTTGGCAACTTTAAGAGGGGTGGACTTCAACTGGCTAGGGAATTCTGGGAGTTGAAGTCCACTGCTCTTAAAGTTGCCATGGTTGAGAAACACTGGTCTAGGTAGACTTTCCCAGTTATGATCCTGAGAGGTAAGCAACAAAGCAAAATAAAACAAGACACTATGAAATAATGGATTTGCTTCCCAGGATACGTTCCAAAGGCTCCAGATATTCTTAATAACAGTAGCAATACTATAGTCTGAATCATACAATAGGATTAAACAGTATTTTTTGTTGTTGTTCAGAAAGTTATATGGTTGGAATCACCATATAACTTTCACAATCATTTCACAACACAATCAGTGGTTTGTAAACCATGATTTATGCCCCGTGTGTTATGTGGATCCTGTCAACTATGGCTTATTCAACAACCACCCATTAAGCACACTATGCCTTATGAATGTGTGAACAATCAAATTTAGGACGGGTTATTGATGCTTGGCTTCTGCCTTCTGGCTTCTGTAGTTACGGGACGCTTTCTGACTATAGTGTTGTTTAATTCATTTTTGGTATCTACTGGTAAGCTTCCTTTTTAAAGTACAGTAAAAGCCACGCATGGCAGTCTCCAGTATATATTTTTATTCTTATAAGCAGTCTTTAACTTTTACAGTGGCAGAACATCATAATAAAATGAGTAACTAAGTCTACCGACTCAAATAAAAACTCACCAGATCAAAACAGCTCATGTCTCACACAACAGTCTGAATCCCCCTTTTTTAATAGGGAGCCATAATAAACAAGCATGTCTTTAGTGTCTTCTTGCAACACCTGTCATCATGATTCTGCTGATGGAACTGAGATCTATGATACTATAAGAAACACCTGTTCCTGTAACTGCTTATTCTCACACGTGGGTATATAAAAATAGTTTTAGGTACTGAGCTCCTAAAGAGGAAGAATTGGGCTATACTGGATGAAAACAGCACTTCAAGTCATTTTTCCTGAGGAACGTAAGTACTGGCCAATAGGTCCTGGGAATCTTGTGGAACTGCTGTATGGTTGCAAAGGGGAAAGGGAAGAAATTTGTAGACTGCAAGTGACTGAATGACTAGATCAGCCTTTCTCAACCTTTTGACCCTGGAGGAACCCTTGAAATATTTTTCAGGCCCCTGCACATTCGGGCTCTAATATAGGCCAGAAGTTGCAAAATTATTCTACTTGCTTCATGGGTAGGCCTGTATATATGCATTAACAGTGTTCTTAAACTGAAGATAAAGAATGAAACCTACTTCTTTAATGTGAAGTTGCCCAAATTTGAAATAAATTGTGATCTCCCAGGGAGCCCCTAGTGACCTCTCATGGAACCCTAGGGTGCCACGGAACCCTGGTTGAGAAACCCTGGATTACAGTATCAGAAGCATAATGTCCCTGCTCCAGAAATCTTCCTTGGCAGATGTTGCCTGTCATAATAGCTATAAATTTATTGCACCTACAGGTTAGCAAGGACTTGAGAAAAGAAAATGCCCTTGTCCAGAGCCCCACCACTGAACTCAACAGCATGCTACCAATTTAAGATGCTTTTATTGATTTTGCATTAGTGCTTTAACTGAATTGCAGTAATAGAACAAAAACATTTAAACTGTGTTTGAAAGTCTGGATTTCCAGTTATACCAAGTATCCTTCATGTTGTGCTTTCTTTTATTGCTTTTCCTGTGGCTTGTCAATCAGTGCTCTTATAAAGTTGGCTTGAAAATCATTTGATACGAGCAAGCATGGAGAGGCAAAACAAGTTTGTCATGCCTTCTCTGGGGATGATATTGGCAAGAAACAGAACAGTCAGATATATTAAATGTTACATTATGTGAGCAACAAGCTGAACGCAGCTGCATTGTATATGGGATATGGTTTGGGTTGAAACATACATATACTGCAGGCACTTGAGAAAATTAACTCAGTTATCAAATCATGCAGAGCTACAGGTAGTCCTTGACTTACAACCATTTGTTTAGTGACCATTCAAAGTTACGATGGTGCTGAAAAAAATGACTTATGACTAGTCCTCACACTTATGACCGTCAGTGTCTCTGCAGTCATGTGATCAAAATTCAGGTGCTTGGCAACTGGTATGTATTTATGATGATTGTGGCATCCTGGGGTCACATGATTGCCATTTGCAACCTTCCCAGCTTGCTTCTGACAAGCAAAGCCAATGGGGGAAGCCAGGTTTGCTTAACAGCCATGATGATTTGCTTAATGACCATGGCAAAAAGGTTGTAAAATTGGGTGTGACTCACTTAACAACCACCTCACTTTGTGATGGAAGTTCTGGTCCCAATTGTGGTAGTTGACTAAGTCACATAAATACAGGTAGTCCTTGACTGAGTAAGCCAGATCTGGCTTGGGCTCTGGAGAAAAATATTCCAGAAAAAAATCCCCCCAATGCATCTCTATGGGAGAGCCAGTCGGGCAGTGACTTGGTATACTGCTGACAGCTCCATTCTAAGTAATCTTCCCTCCTGGCCGTGTGGGCCAGCATGGAGCATACGCAGCCCATCCTGAGCCTGCTGGTGTACGTATACATACACAGATGCAGCACAAGGGGAAAGCAAAAATATACTCTCTCACACACAAGAACAGATGCAATGTATTACTTCATTAGACAGAATAAAATATAGGTGTCTCCTATAGCCTCTGCTAGAGGGCCAATCTGGTGGTGGGTTAAGGCAGCAGGCTAGAAACTGGGAGATCGTGAGTTCTAGTCCCGCCTTAGGCGCAAAACCTGGCTGGGCAACCTTGGGCCAGTCCCTCTCTCTCAGCCCAACCCACCTCACAGGGTTGTTGTTGTGGGGAAAAGAGGAGGAAGGAGTATTAGGTATGTTCGCCGCCTTGAGTTATTTATAAAAATAATAAAGGTGGGATAGAAAATAAATAAATAAAATAGGAGGAAAGCATTCCAGATGTCTTACTATGCAAGCTTTCCCTTTATATAATAGATGGAGTCTAGTCTACAATAGCTTAGGCTGTAATAACTCTTTGTCTTTACGATGTATCAAGGTAACCTCCTTTTTCCACAAAGAACTAACATTGTCCTATTGAGCACTTGTTTGCCCTCTTAACTATTTCTCTTGTCAACATCTTCCATCTGTTTGCAGTGGTGCCATTTGAACTGGACCTCACAGTGAAACTCCTGGGTTCCATTCGCCTGTATGGGGCAGCTGACTGCAGTTTGCAGTAAGCAAAGTGAATGGTTCACTTGTTTAAACGGTGGTATGTCAACCCGGCTACATTTGGGTAATATTTTGCCTGTTGCAGTCCTGGGCTGCTGCCTACTCATCTTGGGCTAATGATACCTCTGCATTCTATGTATCTTTACTTCTGCTGACCAAAAATATCCCAAATTACTTTTTTTTTTTTTTTGCTGAATTAGATATTTAACAGAGTGCCTCTGATCTCTAGCTTTCCCTGCCTATTGATGTCTACATCAGGATCATTACATGCAGAAAATCGGTCTCTTTGCTGCGTTTATTTTCACCTACTGTCTGTCTCCTCGCCGACCTCCCCCCCCCCCAAATGTGTTAAGGAACTAATTACCTTAGCAAAATGAGATTCGCCAGCATATCGGTCAAAATGGATGAATTTGAAAATCAGAACTGGCAGATGATTTATGATTATTTTGTTAATGCTTCTCTTTTAACAAGCACAATTTCTCATGCTAAAGAGCTTTTCATCTCTTTAAGTCATAATCTGTTAAAAAAAAATAGTTAGGAGCATGTAGTTTCTGGCTGTGCCCTTGCAGCAGATGGTGCTGCTTTTCCATAGCTTGATAAAGACGGAAGTGCAGAACTTTCTAAATCTGGGCAAGTTCTCATGGCTTCGTTAGTCTTGATCCCCTCCTCCCCCAAAGAAGGGCTGGGCTGGAGGATGAATGAGTCTGTTTGCTCCTTTCCACCTTGCCTAGCTAATAACCATTATTGTTAATTATGAAGCAATGATTTATTACAGTCATGGATGGATTCAAGTAATTCCTGCCTGCTTGTGTCCTGAAAGCCAAAGTGTTGCCAATATGACATTGAATTAATGTAACACCTCTGGGGGTGGGGAATCTGTGAAGAGATTTTGTGTGTGTGTGTGAAAGGAAGGCAGGTATGACTGCATAATATATTGGATTCATTGATTCACAATATGGGCAGCAGGTCATCATCTTAGTCTTGCTAGCAATGCTCTCTAGCATCAACCTTTTGAGGTAGACCAATCTGGAAAGAGACTCCACAAGAAATACTAGTTTATCAGTATAGAGTATAATAGCAGAATCTTGAAAGCCTGACCAAGTTTCTTATACCAAAGAGAATCAAGGTGGGACGGTCTTGAGTTTCTTTCTCACACCTTCCTGTTTTCCTGAGCTAAGCTCATGTTTTCTCAACGGTTGCCACATATTTTCTTTAAGGCTATCTTGGTACTCCTCTGTGCCCAGTGTTGGCCATAATCAAGGGGGTGTTGCTGTCCTTTATCAGTCAATCTTTTTCTTGCTTTCTTTGATGGTGGACTCACACTTCCAGGACTTATCCATCCCTGTTCCACGGGATGAAGTTATAAATAATATAGTGTGCTTTGTAGAATCTCAAAATTTGTCTTCTCTTGTCTTCCCCTTCCCTTTATATCTCTGGGAGCTTGGGAATTCCTTTACATTTCTCTTCATGATGCTTTTAAGTTGGCAGGAAGGCTGGTGGTGTTTTCTGTGGCATGTCTTTTATCACTTGAAGGATTCCCTGGCTGTATGTATATCCCCATCTGAAAAAGCCCCTTATATTCTCTCATGGTCTCCCCTGGAAATTGAAGGGAAGTGAGGAAGGTCAGAGATGATTGGAAAGACAGTTGGTCAGTGAAGGACTAGGCATTCACTCATACCTCTTGGCTACCTTATTACTAAATATATGCGAGACAACCACACTCTACCAGCAAGAATTTAATCCATGTTATCTTCTTTCAAAATCAAATTCTCTTCTATCAGATTGAAGGAGAATTGGTAGGAGAAAAATTAGGATTTTTCTGCGCAGAATTGGGTACTGACCATTTCAATCTCCCAGGACACTATTGCAGACCTCAGAGGGACCATATTGGGAAAATGAGATTTTAACAGCACCATTGAGCAAGAAATGGCTGGTTTCACATACGTCAAAAGGTTTCAGGCTATCTCGGAAGTCCTCAATTAGCACAATGCATTTTTAACACATTGCAATTGTTAATTGATAATGTACTTGTAATCCGTCTCACTTGTAACCTGCATCTGCATAGCAAATCTGTCTTCCCCTCCCTTTCCCCCCATCTCAACCCAATTTAAATCCTGCTGGAAGGGGGACACAAAAATGAACCAATGAACATCTGGATTTGGCGTCTTCTGTGCTCTGCCCATCAGTATCTCAGCAAAACAGGCAAATTCAGCAGATAGATTAAAAAGAAACATCCTGGCCAGGGTTATAAATGTGCATTATTTTTTATTTTAGCATTCTTCTTATCTTGTAGCTTGTGATTAGCCATACATAGACTGCCTTCCTCCAGTTTGCTAGTTTGAATAAAGAAACCAACTATAGTTTGCAACAATGGAGAGGTAACTAATGAAGCAGACTATGCAGAGTAAGGAAAAAGGGGTGTGCATAAATGAAAAGCTTGTTTCCCAAGCTTACATACAATTTCATCTAGTGCCTACAATCACGCATCGTGCTCACAGAGGGAGATATGTCAATCCAGGCATCATCTCTTTATTGAATTAGTTTATATACCACTGGATTTGTAAACTGCTGGGAGTTGTTTCTGCCTTTAAAAACATAAAAATAGTAATACCCCCATCTAGAATGATAAGATAGGCACAACAGCAGCTCTTCACTCCCATAGGCCCTTCTTAAGGTTTTTTTTTTTATTAAAACCCTTATTTAAGATGCACCATCAAACCCTTATTGCTTTAGGAGAGGAAAAATGATATGCTTAGAATTTGGAGCATCTCAAAGACTCACCAAGGTATGATTGCCTAACCTCCCCTCTCAGATGTGTGTGATGGAAGATCGTTCTGACAAAGGAGCATGAATCCTTTTCCACCTCCCCCAACAACCTGCTGCAAGACATCCTTTTTCTTGTGAAGGTCAATAAAACTAAAGTCTCCTTCAGGCCTGGTTCAACTCCTGTGCCTTCATGGAGGTGCCCATGTAGTTGTCTTGGCAACAGCACTGAAGTAGTTTGCCATTGTTTCTTTCTGCACTGAGTTCTGACTTCCCAGGTGTGAAGGACTGTAGAGATGGCCTTGGGGATAGCGAAGGAGTAAGCAAGTTGTTAAAGGGGAACTTGCAGAAAATATTCTCCAGTCCTGAGAAAGAAGGAAGCAGGACGTCTGGAGCATGGTCAAAAAAGTCAGGATGGCAGCCACAACAGTGTGATGGAAGCACCACCTCTTTTTTATGTGTAGCTCAAGATGGTGGCCGCAATGGTACAGTCGAAGCTCCACCTCTTTCTTAGGTATGATGCCCGTCAGATGCACAGAAGAAACAGGCAGTTTGTTTGCCCTATTGTGGCTGCCATCCTGGCTCTTTGAACCATGCCCTGCAGATACCTCTGGAGGGAAGCGGGAGAAAGGAACTCAGAATAACCCTTGATTTTGTTAAGTTTCTCTCTGTCCCATCTAATACTAAACAGGTTTTCAAGACTGTATTATTCTCCTTAACTACAGTAAGGAGCGTTCCTGGAATTCCTGCCAGGCCTCTTCTTGACCTGGCCTACCCTGAAGGGCTGACTCCAGACTAGCCTCTACAGGTAGTCCTCGCTTAACAATCATGTGTTTAGTGATGGTTTGGACTTATGACGGTGCTGAAAAAACCAACTTACGACCGGTCCTCACACTTATGACTGTTGTAGTGTTCCCCACGGTTACATGATCATGATTTGGGCACTTGGCAACCAGTTTGCATTTACGACTGTTGCAGTGTCCCATGGTCACATGATCGCCATTTTCGACCTTCCCGGCTGGCTTCTGGCAAGCAAAATCAATGGGGAACTGCATGACTCATTTAACGACCATGTGGTTTGCCTAATGCCTGTGGTGATTCACTTAATGATGCTGCAAAAAAGGTGGTAAAATCAGGTCAGATTTGCTTAATGACTGCTTTGCTTAGCAACTGAAATTCTGGTCCCAGTTGTGGTTGTTAAACGAGGACTACCTGCAGTCCTAGGATTGCCTGTCTCCCATCTAACTACTAACCAGCTCTGTGGACTATGTGTATATATTTGCCTTTCTCTTGTCATGTACTCATCATACACTGTATATATATATACCCCCTTGGCTTTCTAAGATTAGCCAAAGTCAGCTAGATGCTGATTCCAAGCAGGGCAAATACAGCTACCCCTTTGGATTCTGGAGTGAGGCTGGGTTGTTGTCTATATGGATGCAGCCCTGCAGCTCTCTTGCCCCTCTCCTCGTCCAGAATGTTTTCTGACTTCCCTGGTATTTTTCCCTGTAAAAACTCATTTTTTAAAAAATCCCCTGCCTTTATAACATTCAAGTTGTGTCACTGATGTAGCCAAAATAGCATCGCTTCCACAAAACGGAAGGCTGAGCAGATGTGGGGGAAAGCAGGAAGCTCCAGTGTTGAAAGCTATATATACGTAAATAAAAATAGACATTTTAGAGAAGGGTGAGCAGCCCATCCATCAAAAAAATGGAAATGCTTGGGCAGGGGGCAGAATAACCAACCTTTCCTTGCAATTCTGCCGAAAAGTACGGATTATCCACGTTACAGGATATGGGAAGAGGGAAATCTATTCATATTGTTAGCATTTGGCCAAGCAGGAATCCAGATCAAAGCTAAGAGTCGTTAAAAGGGGAGACGTTCAGGTAGACTGTGTTCTCGCTGTACTGCGAGACGGTTTACAGAGTTAGCCCAGGTTTGAGGGTTCACACGACACGCTGGTTCCAGGCAGGCAGGGTTAGTGCGATTCCCGAGGCTGCGCGGAGAGAACGGGCTGTCTGCCGCTTATCGCTCCGCATTTCACCGCAAAGGCTGTGAAGGAAACGGAGCTCGGCAAGCCGATTCAACCACGGCGCCTCATGCCTGCCTCTAGATGGCGCCCGAACCCCAGATTTCCGACGGCCCTGCAAAGAGAGGGGGGTCAGACCGCGGGCCCCGCGTTGTCCCTGCTCCAGAGAGACCTCTTTGGGTCTTCTGCATCCCTAACAACGTTCCTTCCTCCGACGGAGTTGCATGCAGCCACGTCTAGCAAATAGCCGTAGTTTGGAAGAGCCCTTTCTGCCCTGTCCCCTGGCTGGAGCTGTGTGTCTGAAATGTCCAGACCAGGAACCCCAAGCACTCTATGGTTATAGTATGAGTGGCATCCGTGACAGCTTTTTTCAAAAGTTTTTTTTTAAACATATGACATGCATTAATATTGTGCTTGCTTTTTCCCTGACATTTAATATTTATTTAATTTTTATCCTGCCTTTATTACTTTTATAAATAAGTCAAGGCTGTGAGCATACATAATACTCCTTCCTCCTCCTATTTTCCCTACAACAACAACCCTGTGAGGTGAGTTGGACTGAGAGAGAGGGACTGGCCCAAGGTCACCTAGCCGGCTTTCGTCCCTAAGGCGGGACTAGAACTCACAGACGCCTGGTTTCTAACCCAGCACCTTAACCGCTAGATCAAACTGGCTCTCATATATTTTAATAAACCACCCCTTCCGTTTTAATCTAAAGTGTGATGTAATCAGTTATAAATCCTGCTTGGCATTGCATCAGTGTCCAGAGTAGCATTTATCAAAGGCTGGCCTGTAAGTCTGGAAAACAGAGTCAGGTGAAGGTAGCAGCAGACTGTTCTGGTATCATGTGAAGGTGTCTTGAGTAAGTCATCAGGAACTGAGTTTTGCTTGGTCGTTCTTTCTGAGAGCAAAATTCTCAATGCGTGAGGTGGGCTGGTAAGTTGTTGGTGGAAGGCTGGTATTCCAAGGAATATATTTTAAAGACTGTAAGAGCCCTTTGCAAGTCACCTTTGTCCTTCAGGAGACAGATGTGGGACATACATTCTTCCTTCTTTTAATCAAGGGGGAAAAGCAGACTCCTGGAATTTTTTTCTAATCTGGAATTTTTTCCAACCCCTTTATCAGCTGCGGCCCCAGCATTGTCTGTATGTTTTGTGTCATGAAGTCATGTGTTGCATCCACCTTATGTGTTTGTGTTTCTTATTTCCTCTTCACATTGCATCTGTGTATTTGTGCACTCAAAAGCACAGGGCAGGCTGCTACATTGCTTAGAATTAGATTGCTTTCTGGATTTCTTTTTTTAACACATTCCCTGTTCACACCCAATGTATCTTTGGCTGGCTTCCCCTGTTACACCAAATTTAGTCCTGTTCTTTTGGAAAGTTACTTGCTGGTAAATAGATGGTCAGTCAGAGTCCTTAGCCATTATTCTTTCTTTTTTTAAGAATTCAAAACAGCAGCATTTTCCCATGGGAAGGATTCTTATAATTGATTTCAAAATCTTCTTTCAAATCCATCTGAATCCTTAGTCCATTTGTAACTTTCCAAAATCAATGTTCTAATCACCCTTTTACTGTTTATTCCAAAAGAAAACATTTTTTTAAAAAAATCCTTAAACCTGTATTTAAAACTTCTTTCGCTAAGGATTGAAGGAAACTCACCTTGTGCTCTAAAACCTGTTGTTGCAAAGGTCCCTAATAGCTAAACAGCAGTTAAAAAGCAATTTCTGAGAGTGGTGGTGAATTCTGGCCAGTGAAGTCTCTCTGGAAAAAGGAGAGATTGTGAGATCACCCACATGTACTCCATGTCATGTTCCCGTTCCGATGTTTATGGTTCCTCGTAACGTTTCACATGTCATATCTGCAGTTGCGTGCCTGCCTGGCCACGCTGGTAAATTTCCTTTGTGCTGACTTGTGATCTTCTGGAATGTATGTTTGGGTTATCTCTGCTGTTCAAGGTTACTTTCTCAGGCCGATTCTAACGGTTGCTAGCATCTGGGGTGGGTGGTTGCTATGCTAGCCTGAGGGGAGGGTTCGCAATGGGAGCAAGGCTTTTTAAGTTTGTATTTGGCGCGCTTTTGCTCATTCTCAGCTTTCTTTGTACTTTGCATGCTATTCATTCAATAAATTAGTTTTCTCTAGTAATTACTGATGAGACTCCTTTTATTGGAATAGGCAATCATTACATAAAGCTGAGAATCTTTAATATCAGTCTGCTAGCATCCATCCAGTTTCCTGTGAGGAGTTTAATTAGCGATGACTGAAACTGCCCCAACCTCAACCACCGGCTCGGGGGAAAGTCAGCTCTCCAGAGGTGGGGAACAAGAGCCCATGGGACCGTGGAGAGAGGGGACTCTCACGCCAGGGTCGGATGACCTCTCCGAGGCAACGGATTCCAGTTGCGATACGGAGAAGGCAGTGAAGTCAGTGGTAGTCAAGAAGACGGAGGGACCCTTGTATGGGTCGCCACCAGCCCCAGCCAAGCCGGTGTATTCCTCGCTGTTTCCGACCGTGCAGATCACCAAAAGGACAAGAGCAGTGACACCAACGGAGATGGAGACGGAGAAATCCCAGCAGCTGGAGGCGAGGATGAAATCCATAGAGGATTTGTTGGCAAAGTTAACCTTTACCAGGGACACTCAGAAAAAGGAAAAGACGGGAGGTGAAGAAGGTAGTGACTCTCCTGACACCTCCGCGTCCCCAACCCCCCCTCCCCCAGTAGACAAACAGGGAAAGCAACGGAAATATTGGGGGGGAGGGCCCCCGCTGAGCAGGCCTCCAAAGAAAGCCTCCTTACCTTCCCCAAGTAGGGAGCAGAAGGAGAGAGGACGGAGCCGGGAGGGGGGGAGACGTGTGAAAGTTCGACTGGCAGAGGCTCAAGAAATAGCGCCAGAGGTGCAGGAGGAAGAGCCACCACAGCCACGAAAGGCTAAGCACAAAAAGAGACACGATAGCCCAACCTGGGTCCGATATCGAGATTTTAATGTGAAGTTTAATGGGAATCCTACAAAGCTGTCATTTTTTTTGACTAATGCACACAGCTATATGGAAGAGTTTGGGAGCGTGTTTCGTTCTGAGCGGGCTAAGATTAATGCTGTCGCGACCCAACTAGAGGAGAGGGCAGCAGACTGGTTCGTGAGACTGGTTGACATGGACGCTTTGGAGTTGGATTGCTTTGATGATTTCATGTGGGCAATGAAAATGCATTTTGGTGATCCTCTAGCTGAGGAAAAAGCAAAGGTAGCCCTAAGGGAGTTGGTTCAAGGCTCCAGATCAGTGTCAGATTATGCGCTGGAGTTTCAAGCACTCTCCGGCAAAGTAGAGGATTGGTCTGCCACCACCCTTGTAGAGATGTTCAAAGATGGACTAAGACCAGATATACTACGATGGGCAGTTGTACGGGGCGACCCAGCCACGCTGTATGAGTGGATACAATTGGCTGCGAAGGTTGAGCAAGCCCAAGCTAAGTATACTCAAACTAAAAGAGGTCCCAAACAACAAGCGATGGGGAAACCTACAAGGCCAGCAGCTACTGCTAGCAAACCAGTGAGACGGTCATGGCAAGAAGAAAAAGAAAGCCGTTTTGCCAAAGGATTGTGCCTGCGGTGTGGAAAGGAGGGGCACCTGGCAGCTGCATGTCCCCGCAGGAAACCAGAGGAACGGAGAGACAGATCGGCGGGGAAATCACCAGTGGCACCGAGGAAGCATTTCCCTCATCCGGAGTGGGTTGCTGCACGGCATGTGCACTCTCCCCACTTGGTTGCTCAGTTTCACTCTGCTTACCCTGATAAACCCGCGCCTTAACAATTAAGTTTTTTTCTTTGTGGGGGGGCGGTATGTCATGTTCCCGTTCCGATGTTTATGGTTCCTCGTAACGTTTCACATGTCATATCTGCAGTTGCGTGCCTGCCTGACCACGCTGGTAAATTTCCTTTGTGCTGACTTGTGATCTGGAATGTATGTTTGGGTTATCTCTGCTGTTCAAGGTTACTTTCTCAGGCCGATTCTAACGGTTGCTAGCATCTGGGGTGGGTGGTTGCTATGCTAGCCTGAGGGGAGGGTTCGCAACGGGAGCAAGGCTTTTTAAGTTTGTATTTGGCGCGCTTTTGCTCATTCTCAGCTTTCTTCGTACTTTGCATACTATTCATTCAATAAATTAGTTTTCTCTAGTAATTACTGATGAGACTCCTTTTATTGGAATAGGCAATCATTACACTCCGGACAGCTGCTCCTCGTGAGTAGACTGCGGGAACGGAGGTTTTTGTGGTCATCTTCTGAATCGAGCTGTTGGGAACTGAGGGATTTCAACCAAGCTCATAACTATAATGTAGCCTATATGGACATAAGGGTTGCTGAGCCTCACTTCTTAGCCATTCTTTCCAACATTCCATTGAGTTGGAGAAAAATAAATTGAAAAATAAAGGGGTTTATTTGTTGCTTGGTGATCCAGGGCACACAACCATCTTATCTGGATGCCTTCCAGATTTGTTAGACCACCACTCTCATCGCCTTCTTCCAGGACACCTAGTGTTTTTGCTGAGTGGGGAAAATAGGGTCCACATGCCTAAAGGATGCTAGTTTGGAAAAAAATGATTTAGGAATCTGCTTCCTGCTTCGGGTATGAGAATATAAGGGTTCTGCTCCTTGGCAAGCCTATATGTCCAGGGAAAGAAGCTTTTGAACCGTAACCTAACCAAAATGTTTGCTAAGCCACCAAAGAAAACTCCTCATCAAAATACAAATTAAGCTTAGATGTGCAAATGCTTGTACTTGGTCTGGTGAAATATGTCAGCTCAGCCATTGAGTCAACACATACCCAGCCACGTTTGAATTAAAATATGGGACTAGAACCTTTCTGAGTTTTTGAGGAAGACATGATGATGATGATGATCATCATCATCTATAAGAACATAGCAGTCAGGGATACAATATTTGGCTAAATTGCAACACACAATTTAGCCACAATACTGAACATGCTAGTGTTGGAGTCAGACAGTAGAAGTTTTATATAATAGTGATCTGCTCATCCTGGATCTTGTCACCAAGAGGTGAAATCAGAGCATTCTGTACATCTGGTAGAAATGGCAGATCAGTGGAACATGGGCATTTTGAACTCTTCTGTGTTGGAATTATCAGGGGTCAACTCAGCATTGTCTCAGAAGCATAAGGGGGTCTTTCTAGTAAGCACATCTCTATTGTGCTTGTGGGATGTCACATAGGTCACCTGATTTCCACTTCCTCCTCCTCCTTGGGTTTGGGGATTAACAATCTCCATTACCTCTTGGGCACACCTGCAAGCAGGAGGTGCTGCAGAATGCAGCTCTCATCCCTTTCAACTTGCTTGAACACAGACTTTCCATTTCCATAGAAAGTGTCTACAAAGAACCAGTGATGAATAAGTGCTTTCTACTATGAAGCTACTTGTATCTACTGAATAAATGTAAGCTAGCTTTTTTTTTCTCTTCATCTAACTACTGTGTGAAGACTGAATTATTTTCTGAATGTAATTAAGCTTAATGTGCAAGTTTTGGTTCACACTTCTACTTTGCAAGATTGTTGTTAGCTGCTTGGAGTTCTTTTATTAACCTTTAAAAACTCCATCAAAACTACAAGGGCAAACTTGCTTGTATGGAGGGTTTGGGACTATTGTTAACACATTATGCCGTGCCTGAAAGAAGTCCTTCCTCAACCTGAAGAAGGTGAAGGGGCTTTGGCTGGCCTCCTAGGTCCCCTTCAAATCCAGATGTTCTTTGGATTAGTACCAAAGAAACCTTTCTCAAAGGAACAGAGATCATTGCTGGTTTCTGGTGCTTCTAAGGCCCTATGGAAGGGTCATCTTCATATCACAAAGAAGACGACTCTGGCATTTTGGTATTTTAACACCCCCGGCCCCTGATCTATACAGATACCGTAGATGGGTTTCTCTCTCTGCCTTTCGATTAGCATAGCTGTCTTCTGAGAAGCTTTGTGCTCACAAAGCTCTGGATCTGGGAGACTTGCCGCTTTCTGGAATGGCAAAAATAAAAAGACGTACAGTGCTGTCGTTAACACAGGGGTGATAAATATATCATGTCATTTGAATGAGACACTCTAAGCATCAATCACTGAACAGATGCAGCGGAGCTGGGGGGGAGAGCTTCCATTTTATGCTTTCCATTCATGCTGGTTTTCTAGAAGATGCCAGTTGGGAGTATGAGACTGGAATTCTTCAAGGGGCATCTGGGGTTTGCTGTCCTAAATCGCTGCAGCCTGAAAATTAATTTTTTTACAGGCCTTTAGGCACATACGTGGTGTCCATTGACACAATTTTCAGATTTTTTTTTTAAAGTCCTGGGTTCCTTGTCAAGGAATCTTGAGACATCACTCTGGGAGATCACTCAGATATGTGATGATCAATGTCCAGCTATTTTGTCCAAGATAAATCATCACTAGGCCCAGTGATATTTTAAGTTGGCATATTCCTCTTCATCTTTCAGTACTTCATTCCATTCTTCCTCCTTTTTTCCTGGGTTTTTGTTCCCCAAAGCTGGCTGGCAGCCCACACTGGACAAGCTCTACCTTCACTGGACAATTTGATTGCCCCCACAAAAGTTTTCGACTGCTCCTTTTTTCTGCTGTGTAGATAATGCTATTTTAATCCTGCAAGCAGAGGACTCTTAGCCGAAACCTCATACTAATTCTTAACATCATCTTAATACTTAAACTGAAAGCCAGTTCAGTGTAATGGTTGAGGCACCGGACTGGAAACTGGGAGATGCTGAGTTTGAGTCCTGCCTTAGGCATGAAGCCAGCTGGGTGATCTTGGGCCAGCACCCTCTCTCAGCCCTAGGAAGGAGGCAATGGCAAACCAAAAAACCTTGCCAAGAAAATTGCAGGGACTTCTCCAGGCAGTCTCCAAGAATTGGACAGGATTGAATGGGTTAAAAAAACAAACAAACTTAAACTACATATTGTTGGGGATGGCAAAATCCAGCTTGATTTTCTCCCGTTCCCCCTCTTTTCTAGATAAGCTGTACTACCCTTGTTCAACTCTGCAATGTTCTAAAGAGCCACCCTGTTCATAGTTAGTTCCTGGTTAGTTAGAAACTTCCAGCTCTCCAGGAACAGCATGATCGGCCTTCTTAAATTATAGGAAGCTTAAGCTATAAGAATACTTTTATAGTGAGACGGGTGGTGTATAAATTTAATAAATAATAATAATTATTATTATAATGCTGTCTCTAAGGCTCTTAAGCCACATTCATGAATAATGTGGAGAAATGTTGCTGTTCAGAAAATAAAGCAAGACCTTAAGAGCAATTGGTTTTCTTGTTATTAGGCATGCATGAATTGTCTAATAATAAGAATATAAAAAAAATCATGTACTTAAAGATGTACTTTCCCTAATCCATGGCTTATCCCCAATCCTTATTTAATGCTTTTTAAGGTGTTGGACAATTCCATAATTTATTTGGTCTCCAAGCTCATTTGGTTAAAGCCTTTCAATTCACATGACGCTCCTAGAATTGAATACAGCATGCGTCTCTCTGTCAAAACAAGATTCATCTTAGGCAAAAGTCACTTCTGGAGTAAGGAAGGCTGTGCTGTGTTTTTCTTTTACCTAGAGGGGCAAAAGCCAATGGCAAAATTGTCACAATAGTTAATAGAACCCCCATGTTTAGGTGCAGTATATCCCTGAGAGACAACAAAATCAAGATTGAGTAATAAAAGGGGATGCTGCGATGGCTGGAACTTCAAGGATCGGTCATATGTACCGCTTGTTCAGTGCCGTCATAAGTTTGAATGGTCGCTGAATGAGTTGATGTTAAGTGAGGGGTGCCTGTACGTTCTACACCACATACTTTGGAACAGCCTTCCCTGAGGCTCAACTAGTTCCTTCAGTGATACCTTCCAGAGAGCAGTTAAAATGGAGCTCTTCTGAAGGGCATTTGGGGTTGAGGTATGATTGCCTTTTTAATTTATTTTCTGTTTGGGATCATTGCTGCATGTAATTTACATTTTACCTTGGATGTTTTGATTTTTCTTATTGCATACTATTTGTAGTAAGCCACTGGGAGTATGGAATGATTAGGCGGCACACAGGTCTAATAAATTAATACATAAAGAAATCCAAATTTTTACTTACCAAATTTTTACATAATTTTACTTAGTTACAGAAAATAGTAGATTTCCCTTCACTCAAGCAGTTCCTCTTTGCTTGCTATGACTAAGGCATCCCTGTTTTAGCCACAATTTTGTTGTTTGGTGTGGTATAGAAGACACTTCTTCCAGTTGTATTTTAACTATCCCAATGCCTGCTTTTTAAAAAAATAAAATTAGAATACACCAGCTAATCTTTCCCAAGCGCTCTGCCGGCATCCCATGTTGTGTGATGCTTCTAAATGTTTCATTGGTTTTTTGATGGTGAGCTTTAGGTTGGCAAAGATAAATTGTCTGTAGATGTGATAGAGAAGAGAGAACTCTTGCTGAGCATTAATGGAGACTCAGATAGTAATGTAAGATGGCTATTGAATGAGTGATTGGCAGCTCTGCCAGGTGAACAGCTACCTACATTTCTGGGTTGACCCTGTTAATCCCCAGGGTATCAAAGCATTGTACCTCTAGGAGGATAATGAATTTATCTCAGTTGAATGCCAGGAATGAAGACAGCATCAGGAGGGTGCTACAGAGGAGGAATCCAAAGTACAGAAAATGGATTTCTTCAAACAGAGGTGAAAACAGATTGAGGGTGACCATGGCCAATGTAGACACTCATTACTATGGGAATTGTCAGCCGTGGGAACCTTATTCAAGGAAGTATAGGAGAGTCCATTTTTCTCAAGGTACAGTTGATAGGGAATACCTCTATACTACTGTATATCTGAAGATGGCCCTGAAGGTACAGTGATGATATAAGAGCTGGAGAGGAGGATGGAGGCCATCTAGACTAATCTCTTTGCAGTGCAGATTTGTACAATTCAGGATGTGAGGACACTTTCCCAGCATAGATAGCTGCCCAGCTTCTGCTCACAAATGTCTGGGGCATTCTTTCATTTTGCACTCAGCAGGGAGTATCTTCCAGGTTCTTCAGCTGTATGGAAGGAACCACGTCCCATAGAGCTGTTAAGATGTTTTAAGTCCAGTTCGTTGGGAAGTCATCCATCCCCATCAGGGCAGGAGAAGATGAGGACTCTCATGCAGTGGTGTGAAATTGCTAGTGATGATTTAGGGGCTGAAACCAGTGCTCATGTGGTAGGGACTACTTGGCCTTGGAGCAGGGGAAAAAAGGTGCATGACTGAAAGTGTTTTGAGAGTACCCTTAAACTGAACAGTCCAAGCAGCCTAATTTCCTTCACAGGGAGCTATGGAGTGCTCTATCATCCCTGGTCCCCAACTGTCAGGAACTTTTGTGCTTTGGACTATTAGGGCCTAGGGTCTTGGGGGACTGCCTTCAGGCTCTGAATGAACTTTGTCCTTGGTTGGATCATTGGATCCAGCAGGAAGCAGTACAAAGGACTACTACTCCCTGAGCAATTGGGTTGAGGAAGATACAGCCCTCAACTTCGTTGAAGAAATTGCTGATGTTCCCTTATATTGAATGCAATCACTCTACTGTAGAAACGACACCTTTAAGGTCAATGGAAGGTAATTTTTCTCCTCGCTGAAAATGAAATCATCATTGCTTACTGATTTTAAGTGATTTTTATCTGGTTCGGCTGGTAATCAAATGACACAAGGCAGCACAAAAATTGCTTCTGCTTAACGTGATGTCCCTTGATAGAGTCTTCATTTCAGAATAAAAATCTCTCTGCAATCTCCTTCCCACCAAGTAGCCTTGTGATCTCCATCTGCCGAGTAAATTTGGCTAGAACGGCTTTGAAGCCAATTCCTCCTGACCTTTCTCAGGGCAGCCCTTCTGAAAATGAGTGGATTTCGTTAACTGTGGTATAAATGTATATAGAGTTGAGTTTTACTGTTCTAAAGGGAAAAAAGGCTGGCCTGGGCACCCTGTGGCCCTTCGGAGGTAGCTGGATTACATCCCTCATCCTTCCTGATCCATGGTAGTGCTGGCTGAGCTCAGGAAAACTGCATTTAAACAACATCTGGAGGGTCACAACTCACTATACCCTAATCCAGTGTTTCTCATCCTTGGCATCTTGAAGATGTGTGGACTTCAACTCCCAGAATTCCCCAGCCAGCAAGCAGTATCTATATTATGTACAGTATGGCTTGACTGTATAGCATTTTAGGCATCTATCTTATGTTGCTCTTGAAACATTAGGGTGCTCCTGGGAGAATTTTTTTGGTCAATTTTGGTGTCTTGACCAATGGTTGAAATTGATGGGCAACATGGGGTTGCAATTCCATTCTTGGATGGCATCCCAGCTAATGGTTTCCAATGTTTCATGTTACATATTCATGAAGAGGTAAACAATAGGATGCATCTAATAGCAGACTGTCCTACTTCCTTCAGGACACTAATATATATATATATATATATAGTTAGTAGAACTGCCAAGTTGATAATCAAATCTGCCCAGTTAAGAACTTGTTATACTGTTCAGATCGGATAACTTGTAAAGGTGACACACTTGCCTGAATATACACTGCTCTATATCCTACACATATGTACCCCTTTTATTTTAATAAACACTGATGTTGTGTTCTTGTGTTTTTGATATGATTGACCAATTAATAATTTTAAACTAAATTAAAACTAAACTATGGGATGTCTCAATATCCTTCTTTTTCTGTTTTTTTTAATTGTAGGATTTTTTTTCTCTAACTTTCTTTTGTACTTCTCCAAACTTTAGGATTTTCCAAAAGGTATTTACAGTATTTCTTTTCTGAGCTCTGTGTTTGTAAGAGTAGAGCTGTTTTGGCTATGAAAGCATTAACATTCCAGGTCTGAACACTGCAATGTAAGGAACAATTGCTATAGCACTAGCAGAGTGAAGGAAGGGACAGACAATGTTCTGGACATCTGGGGAAAGTAAATGAAAGGATGCTGAGCTCTATCTTGTTGCTTAGAAAGAAAGGGGCTTTTTGCACAATCAAAAGGGAAAAAGAAGGTGATTTGAAGAAAGAGGCTGAGTCTGATTAGAGATAAAGATCTGGGTGGCTCGGTAATGGAGTGCAAACATATGCAGAAGGGAAGATAAAAAGCACGTGGCAAAAGTAATAAAGATAAAGATTATGGGCCTACAATTGCTTAAATTCATGTAAAGTAATGGACATACTTTGCAGAGTAATTTTCGCACCGCTTTGTAAAGATCTTATTTGGCAAAAGTTACAATAAAACTTGGCTCAGGTGGGCAAAGCAGAGTGAAAATGCATTCTTACCCAAAATTGAAAGGATGTCTGGGGAAATCACATCCTTCCCCTAGCGATATTGTTCAGCCAGCACATCAGGTTTGTTCTTAAAAAAATATAGAAATGATTGAGAGAGCTTTCAGGATGAGGGTTTCTTAAGCACAGGGGCTTCTGGGTCAGCCTAAAAGGACTTGGTTGCTTGCCTTAGGAATGGTTCTGCAATCCCAAAGCCATTAACTCAGAAGAATTAATTGAGATAGAAGGCAGCTTAATATAGTCCATCTCTCCCTCAGCAGGGCTCAGAGAGAGAGGGAGAACTGGTTTTTACAGCCATGAGCCTCTAGCCATCATGGGAGACCTCCAACATTGGTGAGACGGGAAGCATGGGAGGGATAAGGTTGGTATAGTGGTCAAGGTGTTGGACTCAGGCTGGGAAGACCCAGGTTCTAGTCAACTTTCAGGTCTTGTAATGGGCAGTAGGAATAACCTTGAGGAACAGGAGGAAGTGCTGCAACCAAGGCAATAGTCAGATAAATGAAATCTGAGTCCTGGGCAGAAATGTAATTTGAGAAAGCGTCTAAGGCTGGACCCTCCCTAGTTCTCCCAAAGATGATGGGAGGGAGGGGGGGAAGCGTGTTCAGACTTGCAAGACTCTGTTACTGTAACCTTATAATAAAAGTAATATTAGCTTTGTAACTCTGGTTTCCTAGTCTGGTCTACCTTGAAGGGCTGACAGCTCTAGAAACTCAGTGGATGATTTTAGGCCAGTCTTCCTCAGTCCAACCTACAGCACAAGGTGGTAGTTGTGGGGATAAAGCCACTTTGAGCTCCACAGGGTGGTCTTTTGTGTTTCTCCTTGCTCTTGTTTCAATTAATCTGTAACACTCCTAAGGTAATGTGTCTCTTTGGGGGATCTTTACATAAGGAAACATTCACTGGAATTTGGTGAATTTGGTGATTTTTCAGTGGTTTTTAATTTTAATTTAATTTAATCTTAATTTCAGGGCATGGGCAGCCATTTCCTAACCACAGTGATGCCAAAAGCCATCATGACATCACAATGCATGCCTCACTCTTTTGTACTTGCATTGCAGTGTTGCTACGATGTCACAATCATGATTTGCCACTTGCTCACCCTGCCCTGCTGGAATGCAAAAACCAAAAATGGCTCATTTCTGCCATGAAAATGGGACAGTTAAAAGGGCAGCTTGCTCAACACCAACACCACCACCCAAAAAGTAACCAGTTATGTCTTCCAGATACTGTAGTAAAAAGCCTTGTTATCCCCTGGAGTCTAAGCAATTTCTGTTCTCTACATTTTACTGGTTTTCTCTGCCTTTTGGACTGCAAAGAAGGCTTGCTTTTCTCTATTTCTGAACAACCCACATGGCTGGAAGGGAAAGAGGTTGTAGATCAGGGGTAGGCAGCCTGTGGTCCCCAATAATCCAAAGAAAACCCCAAAGCTGGTGTGTGTGTGTGTTCTAGGGGACTGGGCTGTCTTCTACAGCTGCTTTTGGACAGTTTCCCCATTACTTATTTGGCGGTCATGTAAGGATCTTTCAAATTATCAGCCCATGCAAAAATTTTACAACACAGACATGCTGAGGACAATATTTCATTTTCATTTATTTATTAAACATTTTAAACAGACCAATCACTGCAGCTGTCTGGGGGGTTTAAAAGAAAATAGACCCCAAAATACAATTCAAATAAATCCAGATATCACAACATGTTAAAAAGAAAAGAAAAGAAAAGCAAAATGAAAACACCATACAAACTAGGCAGCAGGAAGGCAGTCATTCAAAATAAAGAACAATGTGAATTAAAATACAATTAAAAGGCAGTGGAAAGCCAATTAAAAAGCCTAGGAAAATGGAAAGGTTTTCACCTGGGGCAAGAAGGATGCTAAGGTGGGTTGCAGCTGAGCCTTACTGGAAAGGGAACAGCTAAGTAGGTGTGTACAATGAAGTGCTTATATCAGCGGAGAGCTATTGATCCCTGTTATTTTTACTGCGCACTGAAAGCCACCAAGAGCTATCATCTAATCTCTGTAATTGAGATAGTGTACCCCAATCATCTGGCAATCTCCATCTCTAACTGCAACTGAACATTTTTCACAGTCACAGAATCATTTTTCACAATCACAGAATCATCCAGCTGGAAGGGATCTCAAGAGGTTCTCTAATCCACACCTTTCCCCAGTTCTGGAATGATTCTTTTATGGCCCAATCAATTGGCTTTTTGCAATCCTGGATACTTTGGATTCCTTCTCAGGAGGAAAGGGAGACAGAGTACAAATGTTCTCTAAAGGCTCCTTCACAACAGGAGTGGGCAACCTTTTATTGGCCAGGACCATACTTTGGGGGGTGAGGTAGGGAGGCTAAGGGCTCCAAAAGTGGGTAAGAGTGAGGGGTTTTTGGGAAGTGTTGGTTTTCTGTTAACTATAATATGCAAATTATATGGCTTATATTTTTTGCTGATTTCCCTCTGAAAATGGATTAACTATGTGCCATCGAGTCATTGTTGACTCTTAGCAACCACATACAGTAGATAGATTTTCTCCATGACAATCTGTCCATAACCTGGTCCTTCAGGTCTTCCAATGGTGCACTCATCACTACTGTAACTGAGTCCATCCACCTTGCGGCTGGTTGTCCTCTTCTTCTCTTTCCTTCCATCCATCTGAAAATAATATGTCATTTTTCTGCAGTCATGTCTGGGGGAGATTCTGAGGACCACCAGAAGGGGTATTGAGGGCCACAGGCTGCCTACCCCTGATCTACAATCCCTTTCCCTTCCAGCCATGTGGGTTGTTCAGAAATAGAGAAAAGCAAGCCTTCTTTGCAGTCCAAAAGGCAAAGAAAACCAGTAAAACGTAGGAGCAGAAATTGCTTAGACTCCAGGGGATAACAAAGTTTTTTACTACAGTATCTGGAAGACATAACTGGTTACTTTTTGGGTGTTGGTGTTGGTGTTGAGCAAGCTGCCCTTTTAACTGTCCCATTTTCATGGCAGAAATGAGCCATTCCCAGAATTACAGCTAGGCTGATGGAAGACGGGAGCTGACCAGCCCAAACTCAGGCAGCTTGTTTTTAACTGAAATCACATCACTGTCATCTTGGCAAAGGCAGCTATTAAGACACAATTGCCGTCCTTTTCAGGCTGGCTGTAATCACAGTTTGTCTTTGAAAACATTTATCCTTGGAATGGAGGTGATAAGTCTGGAGCATTTGCAAACACCAAGCCCTGTATTTTTTTTTCCTCCAAATGATTGTGCTTGGTGAGTGATTACTTCATTTTTTAGCTTGAGTATTTTTGAGCATGACAAGAGTGGAGAGCTTGGAAGGGGCTATCCTTCTATGTGAGGAGAGCAGAGGGAACCTGGATTCTTCTTGCTGAATCATAGGTTGGACTCAAACAAGGCAATCCTCAAGTGGCTTCTTTGGCTTTGATTCAGGGTGAAGTATGAAAACCCAGCCACTGTGGCATACAGGTCATGATTTATGGCTTAACATGTTGTGTGAACCCAGCTAATTGCCATGCATTCCATATGGTTAAGTAAACCAGTGGCACGTTTTGTGGTGTCTTCAAGTCAGTCTTAACTCCTGGGGACTACATGGACAAATTCATGTACTTTTCCTGCTAGATTTTTTGGAAGGGGTTTGCCATTGTTGCCTTCCTAGGGCTGGGAGGGGGAGACAAGAAAGATACTACAATTGCAATATTTGTTGAGCCTTGTGGTTCTCTTCTCATGAGATTTTGATATCCCCCTTTGAGATCTTCCAAACTCTTGTGAGATTTTGGTCCGTTTTTATTTTGACTGAAGTTTGGGGAAGTGGCATTCTTTTGCTGCATCACAGCCTCCATTTGCAGTAGTTCAGGCAGAAATGGTTAAATTGACCTGTTTGATCATGGAGGGAACTACAATTACTGTTATAAAAGACTAGAAAACCTTTATAGACTTTTTGCTGAAAGTAGATAAAAACGAACTGTTGATTTGGGGTCTACTGATTCAAAAGTTTTGTTTATGGGAAGAAGCGAACTATGAAGGGCAATATGGAGGGTGGAGATGGTAATTACTATGTTTGTAACTGCTGCAAAGAAGATTGGAAGTCGTTTCTTTAGAGGTCTTTCTTTTTCTTTCTTTTTTGTTATTCTTCCCTTTTCCTTTTACCCTTTTATAATCTTTTTCTTTTTCTCTTTTTTCTTCCATGTTTCTGTAGTTTTAAATTTTTTTGTAAAATCTTCTTTTAATGAAAATCATTTTAAAAAATTAGTGCAGGCTGATGTTTTTGAAAAGGAAATCCACACACACACACACACACACACACACACACAAAGCAAGTTCCAATCAGGGAGCATTTGAGGAAAAGAGAGAGAATATAACAAACTGGCCAATCAGATCTTGCAGCCCTCTAGATTTTGTTCATCTACAGCTCCTGGAATCCCTTGCCTTTGGTCTTGTTATTGGGGCTGCTGGGAATGGTAATTTAGCTACACCTAAGATATTACAGGCTTTGTACTCTCAATACAGATGATTTCTCGACCTCTTTTCATGGAGGACTCCTTCCTGAACCATTCTGTGCTAACACTCTCAAAACCGGGATGTTCCAAAGGGGAAATTTCTGGGCAACTTTTACGTCAAAACCAGTATGAAACAGCCCTGACTGCTGCAGAGAGGGCTACTTGTAATCTGCATGCGGAATTCATTGGACCTTCTCCTTTTTAAAAAAAATACATTCACACAGAAGCTCAACAGGCCTTCGGCTTCCAATCCTACACCATTACATTTCAGGTTAATTAAAATGTTCATCTAAACAGGCCCACCGAGGGGAAAAAAGCACAATTAGAAAAGCCCCAGTACTTCATTAAATTGCATCTCAGCAGGAATAGCAAGAGCAATGTGAAATCTTGCCACTACTTTTGCCATTATTTCATAAGCAGGTCAGGCACACATAGCAGATTCCTTCTTTTGCCCCACCTGAATTTATGAGCTTTTCTGGAAAATTTGACTCAAGGCCCAAGCTATACTTCTGATAAGCTGTGAATTTATCAAGCATTACTTTGGTATGCTTCCTTATTATACCTACCTTTCATGGCTCATTGGTACACTATGGCTGGGTTCATGCAACACTCTAAACTTCAACACTGAATTCACCCACTTTCTGGATTTGCACAATACATCAAATCGTAAACTCACCCAAATGGTCTCAGTTCATGCAACACATCAAGCAAAATGAAACTAACCAAGGTTTAAAATAATCATAGCATGTTGTGTGAGTGCAGCTGCCAAGGCCTGTGGGAGACCTCTCTACTCAATGAACTAACAGTCAGTTGCTCTGGCTCCTTTGCCACTCAGTCTCATCTTAAGTTTCCTTTCCAGTGCAGTAGAAAAGCCATTCACTTGCTGCAATGCATTAAGGTTTCAGTTGCAGCCTTTGTCACTTTGTGTGATTTCCCTGATTGATTATGTACCTTCAAGTCAGTGTCAACTCTTAGTAACCACATAGATTTTTTTCTATGGTGATGCATTTTCTCCATTTCTCCATGTGTCTAACCTGGTCCTTCAAGTCTTCCAGTGGTGCACCCATTGTAACTGGGTCCATCCACCTTGCTGATGGTTGTCTTCTTCTCCTCTTTCCCTTCACCTTTGCCAACATTAGAGCTTTTTCTGGAGAGCTAGATTTTCACATAATGTGTCTGAAGTAGAATATTTAGTCTGGTTGTTGTGTTGTGTGAGTGAGAACTTTGGGTTGATTTGTTCAATGATCCATTTTTTGTTTTCTTGGCTGTCCATGGTATTCTCAGGAGTCTTCTCCAACATCAAAGTTCAAAAATGTTAATACTCTTTCTATCCTGCTTCTTCAAGGTTCAACTTTTGTTTCCATAGAGTGTGACTTCCCTAAGGCCCTGTAAAAGGAAGCCAGTTACTTTCACTGTTTCTTACACTTCTAATTATTTGGTAGGATTTCTCATTGTTTTACTGGTAGTTCTCCAACTCCCTTTCTTCTGGAAGAGACAAGACATGCTATCTACTGGTACATCCTTTCAACATTCACTTTTTCAGTCAGATGAATCCTGGACTTGTATGATGACACCAGAATGGGTGAAGCAGACATTATTGCCAAAATAATGCGCTTTAAGAGACTTAAACAGTTTTGCAAGCCATAGATAATCTTAACATCAATAGCTAAAGTTGTCTTCTCTATGTGGGCCTAGATCATGGGACAACTTGTTGCTAGAGTTAAATCCCCCCCACTTCTTGTTAAGTCCAGGAGGGGGCTGAAAACATTTATTTCTACTCAGAAATATTTGAGTTTTAAAGCATATTTAAAAAGCTTTTAAGGCAAGTATTAATATTTGTCTGTGTATAAAAAATTTACATGTCACCAAATTTACAAGTCACGAATGGGTATGGGTGGGTATAAAATTTTAAATTAAATGTAAAAAAAAAATTGCTCATCTTCACCTCTTCACCTCAGATGTAACTACTTCACTCTTTTTAAGAGTGAGCTGCTTAGGAGTTTCAAATGCTGGTAGGACTAGAGCATAAATAGGGCCCCCAAAGAACAAGAGGAGGGATCTTAGCATGCTTTCGTGTGTTCTGTGGCTGCTTTGAGGTAGAAGATGTTGGAAACAGCACCTTGGAGAGCTCCAGGAGAGTCTCATTTGGTTTCTCTCCTGTTAGAGCAGCTGTTCTTAAACTGTTTGACCCAATTACCCCTTTTCCCAGTCTCGAATAATGTCATCACCCCCACAAAAAAAACAGACTATTGTTTTACACAAGTGTCTCAGCAGGGGCAGTCCTAAACTGGATCCTCAACTCACAAACAAGCAATTACAAACTGCTCCATTACCCCCAGGATATGTCCAGATTCCCCCCTTGGGGGTAATTACTCCTGTTTTAAGAACCACTGTACTGGAGCAGTAGAAGAATGTTCTCTCCAAAACACACAAAAGCTTTATATGGCTGTGTATACTTGCCACAGTAAATTACAAAATAGCCAACCACATTTTAGTTTAGTGCATTATGTAGATCTAGCCCAAGTAGTTAATTTTAGCCGCATCATTTTATTCCCTTCCCCAGCAACATTCAGTTGAATAGAAACAAGTGGGGTTGATGGCTCCACCTTCAGGTCAGGGTTTTTCTGGACTGTTTGGTGCCCCTTGTCTTGCTCTGCAGCCTCCAACTGGGTAGCCAGAGGGATAAAAATCCTGCTGTAGTTCATCCTCCAAGCTAAAGGATGATGAAATGGCCATGTGCAACCTCTGACTGGGAGGACCCAGAGAAAGAGATTGACTGGTTTCCTAGTGAGGATTTTCATCCCAGACTCTGTTCTGTCATATATGTCAAAGTTGAGGATAAGTTGCAGATTTGACATCTGCCAGATTGCTGCTTGCTCCGCAAAATCCTAAATGTGTTGCCTTACCTCTGACTAGAATATAGCAGCAAATTGCCCATTTGCATTAGGATATTCTGCTCTCTTAAGGAAAATCCTCCTCTCTAAATCTTCCATAATCCCTTCCTCTGTTGCCTTTTCTTTAAGTAGAAGTCATTTTAGTTATGCCAAGTTTCTGTGTTTAAATGAAGTCATCTAGCGTCTTTGTCTATAGGAAACTAAGACTTTAAGAAGGCAGAAAACTAGTATGCAAGCCCCACTCTGTTGCTTGTAATTTGTTTACAGGAAAATGGGGAAGTGGCTCAGACAGACACCTCCCAAATTCACTGTAAGAAGAAGGAGGAGGTACAACACAACCAGACTTGTAAGATTCTGTTGTTGTTGCTGTTGTTGTTATCTCAATAAAAGTAGTCATATTCTTCTTATGGGGTTGATTTCTTGGTCTGGTCTACCTAGTGGGGCTGACATCAACCCATCAAGGTCATCTTCCTTACTGTCTGGACTGCTTTACCTCTCCATCACAAGCTGTTCTAACCCAGTTTTCTGAGGATGCAAGGGCTCTGTGTTGGTCTCTTCCCTATTGCTCCCTCTTAGTTTCTGTCCAAAGTCTCTTCAAATCTCTGTGGTAGCACAGTGGTGAAGAATCCATATGGATATTCCCTTACTCCACCAACGGGAACCTTCCCCAAAGAGAGCATGTCTAAATATACGCTCATGAAATTTGGAACAGACAATATAGAATATTTGCAACGATGTAAATACTCTAAGGATTCATCTAAGCAATGGCCAGAGACAGATACCTTTGCCCTTGGTAAAGTAATGTATTTGAAAAAGGTTCTCTCATATTAAAAAAAAGTCAGAAAATAGTTGATGTGTATGAATTGTGGGAGAGGAAGTCTTATAAGGGGAAGGCAGAAAGTAAGGCAAAAAGTTTAGAGAACAGTAAAAAGAATGTGGAAGATAAAATACAGGCCTTTCGAAAGGAGGTAGGTCTCTCAGAATATAAAGAGATCTCAGCTGAAGTCTTCCTACCTTTTCTGGGAGAAGTAGATTAGAGACTCATCTTTATCTCAATTTATTTCATCCATCCATCCAACCCCCACTTCGGGTCCCCCAGCATATTATTGTCCTTTCTCCTTATTGTGGGGAATGGGGTCCATATTCTGCACCATCCCTGGAGTCCATTTTATTTCACTTGCATTGCAGACTTCATACCATGGTACATGAGGATCCAGGACGGTTGGGCAGAGAACAAAAATACTGTTTATGGTCATCTAAAGTGCAACAGCCCTTGAGTTCCGTTCTGGCTAGAGGGTTTGGATGCATTAGAAAGATTCCTGGAGATCTGTGTATATAATGAGATCTGTGTATCTGAGGAGACCCAAACAGGATGAAACTGGTCATGTACTACCTCCTGGTGGTCAGAAAAAGTAAAATAGGTGTGTTAGTCATGTGTCCAAGCTTCCCCAGAATGAAGGAAAAGGAGAAAAATTCTGGCCCTGCCTTCTCCAGGAATGCCATCATACTGCCACCACGTGGCTTGGCTGCTGAAAAATTGATTTAAAAAGTGCATCTCACAGACATTAAAACGTTGCCTGCTCTTGATTTCTGGATCTACCACAAAGTGCCAGAAGTTTCTGAAATTTCAAGTTGGCCCTGCCTGGAATAATGTAACCTCACTGTGAAAATGTCTTTGGTTCCACCATCTGAGGTTCTGGTTCCCTAGACAAGAAGCCCATTCAATTAACCACTGGTCTGGGGGTTGTTTCCTTGCTTCTTTCCTTCCTTCTCCCTTTCCCACTGATAGGTGACTCATTCATTCTGTAACTGCTTCTTTGTAGAACAAGGTGGGTTTCTGCTTTGACTCCTGATTGCCAGTATAAGCTGTTTTTAAATTGCAGTTAAGGGGGGAGAATGAAGAGATCTTCTGAACCACATGAAAGCACAAGGTCTTCTCTCTCGTTTCACAGATGAAAAACAAGCGTACACTACAACCTTTCCCTGTCCCTTGTTGGTTGGACCTCTGCTGGCTTCAAAGCCAAGGCTGAAACCAGAAGCAAAAGCAATGATACCTCTAGAGAGGCCGCAAGTAGAATACAAGGGCATGAGCTATGATTCCCTTTTGCTCTCAGGAGTACCTGCAGCTTGAGAAGATGCAGATGGCAGGGACTGGCTAATTCATCAACAATTCATGAGGGATTCCAACAGCTGCAAAATTCACAAAACCTCTTATGTTGGCTCAGGAGCCACCAATGACCTATTAATGAGCAGCATGTGGTTCCTGAGCCATAGTTGGGCTGTCCATGTGCTGCACAAATAGCCACGAGGGTACTGTTTGCAGTAGAAGCAGCACACAATAAGACGGCTCATTATGATGATTAAGATGAGGTGGGGATTTTCACTGGTAGTTTTAGCGACACATGTGGCCTCATTTTGAAAGGATGAAAACAAATGGAAAGGAAAATGGAAAATGGCAGCATGTTGGAAAGACTGAAGCACCAGTTCCAGAAATGAATGGAGACATTTTATTTGTTTAAACCTGAATCAAGATGACACATGGGGCTGAAGTGAGATGCAAGTTAGAAGAATCCCATTGAACAATACAGGTATGGGAAGGGGAATATCCTCCCATTCCTAACATAAGATCATACACTACAGGTAGTCCTCAACTTATGACCATTCATTTAGTGACCGTTCAAAGTTACGGTGGTGCTGAAAAAAGTTACTTATGACCAGTCCTCATGCTTATGACCACTGCAGTGTCCCTGGGGTTATGTAATCAAAATTTGGGCACTTGGCAACTGGCATGTATTCACGACAGTTGCAGCACCCCCAGGGTCATGTGATTGCCATTTGCAACCTTCCCAGCTGGCTTCCGACAAGCAAACTCAATGGGGGGAGCCAGATTCACTTAACAACCACATGATTTATTTATTTATTTTTCACATTTCTATCACCGCCCATCTCCCCCTAAAAGGGGGGAGCCGTGCTTACTAGCATCTGCACATTGGCCTTTTTTAGGTATGAAATATTTCTTTCTGTTGTGGGGAACAAGTCACAGAGGAGGTGGCCATCCTTTGCTTTTCACCCTCTGCTAAAAAGCAGAGTACAAATGCCTTTCCAGCATGCTTTCATCAAAGCCAGCAGCTCTCTAGATCAGCACATAGCAGTAACCAAATGGCAGTTTCAAGTGAACCAATTGGGAAAGGTGGTAATTCTGCCTCCATGCCTGGGTTTGATCCTACATCCTGGTCCTGCTGGGCATTTGCTTAAAGACTGCATGATTCATTTAAGGACTGCTGCAAAAAAAGTCATAAAATCAGGCGTGGCCACATGAAGCCTCACTTAATGACTGCATTGCTTAATGACTGAAGTTCAGGTCCCAACTGTGGTCATAAGTCGAGGACTACCTGTATTGTATCTTGATGGTGAAACTCACTTATATGCATAGTGGATGCATCATAGTGCCTCCTTAATTGCTGGCAAATAACTCCTCTTTCTTCTGCTCTGCAGCCTCCCTTCCCTTAACAGGAATAGCTTAAAGCAAGGATAGGATTGCTCCAGTCTGAAACATCCTTTACTATTTTTTTTTTTTTTCAGGAAGCTTGCCCAGAAATGTAGTCTTACGGATCACGACATGGCCTCTCAGTTTTAGACCACCTTGGGGAGGACAGAACCTAAGCCTTATGGAATATGTCAGAAAACTCTGCATGAGGATAAGAATAAAAAATAAACCAAGACTCCAGTTTGCCCCAGAGCAGATCAGCCTTCTCTTTCCTTTAACAGCCAGTTTTATTAATACTCCTCGCAAAATGATGATCGCTTCTGCCTACATAGGAGGCAGGGGAGAATCTGGCCACCTGACCCAGAGAGCAATGTGAAAAAGTTTGTTACATTTCTCTCCACACGATTTTGACTCCACTGTAAAGACCTGCCTTGCTCTAGGCAATCCGCTAGTCAAGATATATGTGTTGTCAGAACTGGATCTGGGGGGAGTTGGGGAGCAAAGGCCTAACAGGGCATGCAACCTGCAGCGTGGATGGCCCATTAAAATGGAGCCAAGTGGGGAGTAGGGGGAAGAGGCCCACAGAGGCAAATTTGGTTTGGGCAATTGTGTGTGCGTGTGTGTGTATTTATTTTCTATCCTGCTTTTATTATTTTTATAAGTAACTCAAGGCAGCAAACATACCTAAAACTGTTAACTAATGTTAGTGATGCAATTGGACACCCTGGGGAGATCTTGGAGTGGAAATGCCCAGCAAGACCTGGATGTAGGATCAAACCGAGGCATGGAGGCAGAATTACCACCTTTCCCAATTGGTTCACTTGAAACTGCCATTTGGTTACTGCTATGTGCTGATCTAGAGAGCTGCTGGCTTTGATGAAAGCATGCTGGAAAGGCATTTGTACTCTGCTTTTTACCAGAGGGTGAAAAGCAAAGGATGGCCACTTCCTCTGTGACCTGCTCCCCACAACAGAAAGAAATATTTCATACGTAAAAAAGGCCAATGTGCAGATGCTAGTAAGCATGGCTTGATGTGAAAGTAGAAGGAATTGCCATCATTTCTACTGAGGTTTTGTGGGCACTTTCAAAAAATAATTGCTATCTGGTGTGGGATGAAGGGAGAAAGGTCTACCTGTTATAAAATGCTGCCATAGTGAGAATTGAGTCTCAGAGACTTTGACTAAGACCAGACGAGTGTCTTTGCAGGTAACTGGATGCAAGTCTCTGTACTTGAGGCTCACTTGTACTTTTGGAGCTTCTAGATCTCATTTTGGGTCTGGTGTTGGATCCTCCTGACCTCTTAGTGTTGGAGATTTTGACCCCTAGGTTCTGAGGGTGGGATCCAGGAGTTCAAACCTCCATAAGTCACCTACGTAGATGGGCAGCTAAAACCTCCGAAGATGGAGAACTCACAACTTCTCTAAGTAATCTGTTCCACTGTTACACAGATCTTACCATCAGGAAGTTTTTTCCTTACAATGAAGTGGGTCTAGCAGCTGCCGCTGGTACCCATTATTCTTGAACGTAGTTTCTCTGACAATAGAAACTATCTCCTATGTCTTCCATGTAGCTCCTTCTATGTACTTAAACCCTGATACCATGCCTCCCTTCGGTCTTCTATTCTCCAGACCGAACATCTCAGATTCCTTCAGCCTATTCTCATGGGCATGTTCTCAAGTCCCCATATAACCTTTGTCACCCTCCTTTGGATCTATTCCAACCTGCCAATATCCTTCTGGATATTGTGGTCCCCAGAACTGTACACAGTACTCCAGGGGTGGTCTCCCCAGGATAGAGGGAGTCAATCCAACCAACAGCGCTGTGGAAGACATCACTACCTGTTCTCTGCTGTAGATCATTTGGAGCCACTTCAAGACTTGAGTTGGTTCTTTCTTGCTCTTTCTTCTTATTTCAAAAGGAACAAAAGGAGATCCAGCAAATAATTGAAGCACAGAGCATGATAACAGCGTAACTTGCACTCGCAGCTGTATCAAAATCAAAAGCTTGGCATGGGTGATCTGATGCTCCAGGATGCATACTTGTTGGGTGTTTATATGTCAGCGAAGAGTTACTGGGTGAACGTTTTCCAGGTCTGAGATTCTTTTTGTTCTGTGTTTTTTGGCTGGATTTTTCTCTCTCTGCAACATAGTTGTGATGACAAGACAATCACAGGGGCACTACTTCACAGCTGGGTTCTTGCCCCACTTTAGAGCCTGTTTTGCTCACTGCAAAGTTCATTTACCCGCTTGCTACATCCATTTGGAACTGTTTGCTTTTCAGAAAGTAAAATTATATGTCTTCTCATAAACACTTTCCCCAAATGTACACGTGCATTTTCATTTTATGAGGGAATTGCACTGCAAAATTCAGCAAAACAGAGCCCAAAGGGCAACTGTAGTGCCGAGTGTGTGAAGAATAAAGGACTCTAGAACTAAAATTTGATTTATTCTTATCAAAATGAGAATAAGTGATTTTTTTGCTGTCGTGACTGTTTAGCGATGGACAAATCGACCTATTTTTGCCCAGGACACTTGCCACATGTGTTGATGCATCAGCCCATTCTTTTCCAGACTGAACTACATTTCTGTTAAAACAAGTCTCCATTAAAAATCACACTTAAAATCTTTTTTAAAAATATCTTCCCTCAAAATGCATATTTTAACAAGCATTACTTACACACACACAAGCTACAGCTACACTGGAATACTTGGGGAGCTAGTGAAAATTATGTTTTATTCTGCATACTTATCTAGGAAGTTTAAATCATCTAGTGTGTACCAAATTGTTAGATGTTAACTATTAGCCTTTTTTCCCCTCTGCAAGATGAGATGGTGCAAGGGTAAGGTTCCAAACCCTTGATTATTTTGCTTGCCCTTTTCTTCATCTTTTCCAGTTGTATAGCTGAAAAATAGAGAGATTCATTTTTATTTCTGCTTTTTAAAAAAAAATTCTGTCTGGACTTTAGGCCACAGGCAGCATGAAGCTTAAAACTACAGTAATCCAATTGGCTGCATTCATTTAACATATAATTCATATTCTGGCCTTGCATGTTGTGCAAATCCTGCTGATGTGCTTAGTTTGATAATTCAATGTGTAATGCAAATCCAGAAAGTTGGGTTAAGCAAGTAAACCATGTTTGGATTAATTCAGGTACACATGTTTTGGCTGTGTTCATGAAGCATGCTTAAAATACTAAGCTTGGTTAGTTTTATTAATGGCTTTGTATGTTAAATCCAGACCATTTGGTAGTTCATGGTCCAATGTATTGTGTAAACCAGTATTTGCCTGCCTTAGCCTCTGCAGTTGTGTTATCTTCAACTCCCAGAATTCTTAGCAATGTTCATCCTGGAAAGGGAGTTCTGGGAAGGAAGTCCATGATCTAAAAGTTGGCCAGGCTGGGAAAACACTGATGTAAACCAAGAAAAGAGATTAACTTAATTACCCAGTTAAACGTACTGCAGGGATCCAAGCAGGAGCTATGAATAAAAGCTAGACTAATGAGTAATTAGACATACTGTAGATGAAATGCAGTGGAAGAGCCAAGGAGGGAGAGCAGGAAACTCAGTCTGACTTTCAACAGAAAGCATTTTATATTATCTATTGAGAAAAATTCAGGGACAAGCCTGTGTAGGTGAATCCGTCCAAATCCGAGTTTCTTTTCAGAGAAGCTGTCCGTGTGATTCAAGGATTCACCACATGAGGGCTGCAGGCAGATTGCTCAAAATCATACTTTGTTGGATCAACAATAGTTGGTTGGGTTGATGAAACAGGATGGTCCATGGCTTCGTGTGTTGTGGGAATCTTGTCAGTTGTAGCTTGGTCTATTGTACTTAAAATACGCCTTGACTTAGCACAGTGCCTAGCCAGGTTTTATCGGAGAGTGACACTGAGTCTCCTACCTACTGACACTTCTAGATCGCTTTTTGTTGTTGTTGTTCAGTTGTTGTGTCCGACTCTCAATGACCCCATGGATCATAGCACACCAGGCCACACTTTATCAAAAACAGAGGCAGTCAGAAATGATTCTTAATCAAGAGGTGGAACCCAGTGATGGGCTGCAACTATATTTACCAAGCCTCCTTGACAGAGCAGATTTGTTCAGGAGCCAAGTCCATTGAATTTGGTGGAATTAACTCCTAACTATGTGGGTGTTGAAGATTGCAGCTTGATGTCCTCTGATAAAAGTGGGTGTTTCTCTTCAGCCTGAATTCTGACAAAGCAGGCAACGGCAAGAGACAGCAACGGGGTCTGGCTCCAGTGTGTGTATCTCTTCCCCACACCCCCATACATGTTTATTAATCTGTTAATATAAATTTTATTAAAAGTTTTACAAAGAACATAAAAACTAACACAACTAATAAAGAGTAGAATGAAGAAAGAGAGAAAAAAAGAAGAGTAAGTGCAAAAAGAAGGAACAAAAAGAAATAGAAGCAGCTTCTGATTTCTTCTGCGGCAAATACAATCACAAAATTAACTCTTATTCTGTGATTACAAAAAAAGCTCACTTTTTCCTATTATCCAGTTTCCCCCCCCCCAATCATCAAAACCACAAATGAGAAGTGCATTTTGTTCCGTTTCATGCAAAAAGTCTATAAGGGGTTTGCAGTCCACTGTAAATGTAGATGTTGTTTTATCTCTAATCAAGTGAAGTTGATTTGGCCACCTTCACAAGTTCCATCATCTTCACCAACCATTCCTCCATTGTGCATAGTATTGAACCTTTCCATTTTTGAGCATATCCCGCCAGGCATTTTTAGATGCCCTTCACTCATCCCAACATATGGATTGCAATGATAGTTAATACAATGGCATGAGGAGTGAGTGGACATGGGGAGACCAACAACTGCAAGCACAGATTGCTTTTGGTGGCTCATGTATAGGATTACCAGATATCGGTCAGACAGTTTATTACATTCTTAGACCAGTACAAGCACTGTGTCCGTGGGTGCTCTGGGAGTATTTATTAATCTACAGTACCTTAAGAGACAGTATGTAAAATTTAAAAATTAACTTTTAAATTAAAATTAAAATTTTTAATACATTTATTAAAATGTATTTAATAAATACATTAAATTTAATAAAATGTGTTTACATTTTTAAAATACATAAATTAAAATACAGTTATAAAACACCCTGACTAGAATCTCTGAATCAGAGGGAGTCTGTCATTCTGCGATGGTATGTGGGAAAGACCTTGGGAGACAGGACCAAGAGACGCTGCCAGGGGAACAGACAGATAGGAGATGGCATAGCCCTCAGCTGGATAGCGGGAGGGGCAAGAGGCTCAGAAGGACCCTCCCTAGTTTCTCGGGCTGTAAAGGAGATGGGGGGAGAGAGGATTGTACTTTCAGACTTGCAAGATTCTGTCAATGTAGCTTTACAATAAAGTGGAATTAGCTCATCTGGTTGTGATTCCTATCTGGTTTATCCTGCGAGGCTGACCCATTCCCAACACATTTGGAGGATAACCAGGGAAGGATGGGGTAAACAAACTGAACGAGCTTAGATGTTTTTCCATCAGGGAGGACCAGTCCAAAAGACAGAACTTCTAAATTAAGCTCAGTTGTGGAGGATGAATCAAATAAGTTGCCTTTAGGATTCAATGTTTATGTCCTCAGTGATGGACCTTTGCATTCATAAATGGAAGCTAGATCCATGTGTTATACATAATTACAGATAATAACTTAGGAAAGTCAGAAGGGGCCTGGTAGCACTTTTTCAGAGTAGCACATTTTATTAAATTGAACTGAAGCTTCAGATAACTTTAGACTTGAATTTCCATACTGAATCTCCAACTGTCACTATAGTTGGATTTTTGAATCAAATATTCACTTTGCCCTGTAGGATGTGTATGCATGTGTGTGTGTCCCTCAGCATTTCAACTTGTCACTACAGTCCTTCTGTCTTTACAAAGACTACACTTCAACAAGGATCTAAGACTAGAGGGGTGTAGATAATCTGTTTTTTAAAAAATGTAAAAGCAGGAAAATACATACATACATACACATATATATCCATATCTATATATCTATATTCTTTTGCAACATTCCCTGATTTGCCACTATTCCTAATGTGCAATGTTTTCAGTATAAATCCCCCAATACATCTTTTTTAAAATGAATTTTTTTTTCATATTGCTGTTTGTTACCTAAACGTATCCTACGCAGGCAGCTTAAAACAATTCCTTCCTTCCTATATGCTTTGTGCTATGCAAACTTCACAAGCCAACATTCTCTTTTGGATGCAGCTCCTGCAAACTTACAGGACTTTTTTTGGTACAGATTTTCAACCAGAGAAAGATAAAGGTTAAAGATCTGCAGTTCTGGCCCAAATCTTGTTGAGTTCATCTTGGAAATCTACTTCCACAAAATTCCATGGTGGGTTTCCTTTACATGTCTACTGATGAGTTGCATTTTCATCACACTTCAGGATAAACTGGGTAACCTGTTCCCATTTTGGGTCTTCATCTATTTCTTCCCTTGGTCCAAAAGGCATCTTTCATTTCCTCCCTGTTCAGAAACTGCAGAAGCCTTCAGTTCGGACATGGACATCTTATCTTCTTAACCCACTTGAAAGAAGAAAATTACCTGGGGCAGAAGATGGGATGAAGTGAATGGGCTGCCTACAAACACAGATGAGTAATTCTTCTTGTTATTGATCTGATGAAGAGGCAGAAATGCAAGGATACTTGCATCTCCCAATCTACAGCCACTCAGTAGTTTGGAACTGCTGATTTGAAAGTTAGCCTGATCGTTCTGTGATCCATTTTCCCCCCGGTTGTGAAATGGAATGTTATTTTTAGAGAGGCAATTCAGCTGGTTTTTACGACTCCAGAGTCTTCCGTGTATAAATTAAGGAAGCCTAGTACTCTGTGATGATTTAGTTAGTGAACTTCTTTAGCTTCCCAAGCGAGACACAAATACACACATTCTGAAAGATTTTTTTTTTTAATGTAGCCAGGAGGATTTGAAATGGTAGCAAATACAGGGGAGATGGGTGTGCGCTGATGAGGTTTGCTCTTAACCACAGGCATCCCCAGCAAACCAAGATTGCATCAAAAGGACAAGTGTGGAATGACATCATGCCATCAGATGCAAGTTCATGAATCACTTTTTGCATGGTGACTTTAATCATTTGCCCCTCCTTGTCCTCCCCCTGGAGAAGCCTATGTAGTCTTCCTTCCTTCCCCTAATTTTTTTTTGGCATTCTGGAAGGAGTAATCAATTGAGCGCTGCATAGCATCTACAGCACCCTACAGCCACAAGTTCTCCATGCCTGTCTTAAGTCCCAAACTCTGCTAGATGTTTGACCCTTCTGGCCATGCTCAGCACTCAGGGTCAACACTCAGGGTCAACACTCATGTCTTCAATAAGACTTCTTTCCCAAGATACGATCAAACAAAGTATAGAAAAATGTTCTCAAAGCTTGAAAAGGGTCACTCTATGGCAGAGGCTGGCACCTTTCTGGTAGCTAGGGAGCACCCTTAAAATTTTGAGAGAATAGCTGAGGGCCACAACGTGCATGTATGTGGAGTGCTGCAAGAATGTCACTGAAGTGGCTATGACCAGGAACTCTCCATTTGTTGAGTTTTGGGGGGAAGGTGGTTTAGGGGTCTTTTTGTGGAGAGGAGGGGTTTATGCATAAAATAAGAACTGTATCCCTTTTCCCTACCAAAAAGCAGCAGGAAATAATTACTACAAAGGCTCCACGTTTGGACTTGTTAAAGGAAAGAGAAGTGACATGGTCTGCATCCACAAAGTACTTCAAGTCCCCTCATAGTTTCCTATTAAGCTCCTCTGGGATTTCTAACAGTTGGAAGAGGTTTCTGTACTTGCACATTGCTGAGAAACAATGTGCAAGTACAACAACAACAACAACGCTTATTACACACTTTTCCCAAAAAGGCTGCAGGGTGGCTGCAGAGGCAGATGAACCACTTTGCTTTGCTCTTAGAAATGAGGGAGCTGCATTGCTTCACAGAGCAGTTTCATGAAGGTGCTTCACCAACCCTTCATTGAAGGTAACCTGCTGTTGGAAATCTGTGCAGCTCTGAATCCAAACCAACTTTCATTGTCCAGCAACTCAAAGATGAAATTTCAGCTACGTGAGTCTCAAGGGCCACAAGAAACGGGCTTGAGAGCCATAGACTGGTTCTCCTGCTGTAGAAGATAACTGTATGGAGAGGTGTCATTTGGGGTCTGTCCAAGAGTTGGTCAACCATGTTGCATCCATGAGAATATGTGTACGTCAGGGTGGCATTTATTGACCAAAGCTCTCGTTGTCCAGTCTGCAATTTCTGTCTTCAGTCATTTCAGCCAACACGTTTCAGCAGCTCCCATTCTCCCTCCTGTTGGAGCTGACCTTGGCTCATCTAAGCCGCCTCTTCTCCCATTCCCACCTCAATCCTGGCTTTTCCTGTGTTTGCTGGTGTTGTTTAGAGCTACTCCCCCCTCTCTGATTTCTCCCCAAAGCCACCCTCATGCAGAACAAGTAGACAATTCTGGAGGATAAAAAAGCAAGAGGAATTAAAATATCCCACTTGGAAGGTGGGGCACCGTTCTTTGCAACAAACAAGCAAACCAACAGAGGAAACTCTGTTGCACCCCAAACTGTGTTCCTTGAACATGGCTGGCTGCCTCCCCATTTCTTTGCCGAGCTGCTGGGATGTCACACGTGCTGATGTCCTACCAGCTGGCAGACTGTGATTCTGCCTGTCTTTTTCATTCCATGCCAAGAGAGATTTCCTCCTGTTGACCCTCCTTTTCTTCCCCCCTCTTTCTTGCCTGAGATAACTGGATCTCAGCTCCCTTCCATCTGTATCTAACAAACAGCAGTCTCTGACAGTATGCTTGATTTCATGTGCCAGCTTGTCACACTCTTAGTTTGTACATTACACAATTACCACGCACATCAATTGAAGCCTGGCCCATTCTTCTCGTCCCCCTCCTCTCTTCTGTTCTCTTTGCTGTGCTTTCTTCTTTGGCATGTAAATAGTCTGTGTCCTCTACCTTCTTAACAACACATTGAAAACCTGGACAGGCATCATTAGGTAGAGAGAGGGAGAGGGGGAGAAACGATGCAGCAGCAATGGATTGTTCTGCTTTTCATCTATAAGGAAGGGAAGTTTGGGGGACCTGTCCTGTCTTGCTACAGATCCCAGGACAGTAATCACTGCTTCTCCATTGAATGGCTGAGTTCATATAACATGCTAAATCAAAATATGATTCCTTTGTGTTTGGGGAGGGATACAGCCATGGTTGTTCTTTAATAAACCATGATTTAGCAAACTACAGTTCAGCACCCTGTATGAACAAAGCTGGTCTTAGCCCCCAAAGAATCTGGCTCTCCTACATCACAGTGGAAGCACCGAGCAAAAGTCTGTGTATGGCTTGTAGACTGAAACCACTATTGGCTGAGCTGATATTAATACTAACTTGAAAGCATAGCTGGGATTGGTGAACCAAATTAGTCTTTTTTAAAAAAAAATGTATTTAGGTCTTATCACTAAAGCTCAATACAGCTGCGTGATACTGCACATGAAAAATCTTTGTGGCTGCCATCTTGATTTTTTTCTTTAAACATACCATGTGGACATCCTGCTCCTTGGTTTATTACCTCTTCTGTCCCATTCTTCCTCCAGTTCTACGAGAGTAGTCTAGGCTGAATATCTTTGTCCAAGTATGGAGAACTTTTGCACCTCTATACATGCAACTCAACTCCAACTTTCCACATTTCTCCAAAATGACCCTGATGACGGGCTGCTGGGCATGGTGGTTTAGCCATTTTTGGAAGGCCATAGGTTCCCCATCCTTGCTGTAACTGAAAAATTGCAACAAGGGAGACCTAATCCACCCTTCCAAATAATTGTTTCCATCTCTAACTGCTCCAACTTTCAGGAGAAATTGATTCTAGTCTCCTGTAAGTGAGGACCTTCCATCTATTTCTGCTCTCAAGGACCACAGAGAACAAATTTTTACCCACTTTTTTGTGATGATCCTTTGGAGTGGTAAGATAAATACAGGAAAAAGCTAGAGTCCCATTTCAAACTAATTGTACTTTTGAAGCCAACGTTAGTTTTGTGTGTGAATTCTAGATGGCAAAAATAGTGGAAATGCAAAAGATCATACTGTAATTTCAAACTCAGCAAGTCTGCTGGTCACCACCTTGTTTTTTTCCTTAGGAGGTGGGGTAGTCAGTGGCTGAATTCACACACTATGCTGTTAAACCATAATGTGCTTTTGGCCAAGCATGTTCTGTGAATCCAGTCCCATAGATTTGCAATCTATGGCTCAGAAGGAATTGTGGAAACCTGGCTAGTCTGATTGCCATCCATGTCTAAACAAACCATGGTTTCACGTGATACATGATTTCAATGGGTGTGTTTTTCAATTGCTCTTTGAGTGAGATGGGTGGTGACAAAATTTGAAATAAATAGCTAGCTAGCTCACTGTTGGGTTGGATCAAGTGGTAAGATGTTGGGGAAGTTAAGTTCACTAGACCATGTGATCACTTTGGGGAAGACAATAAGCAAGCAAATTAATCATGATGTTTCCTATTGCCTCCCTGCTCTGTGAATATACAGCCACACCAGAAAACAATGGGAATCGCTGTGATTAAATGGATGGAAGCCAAGCCTCATGGGAAGGGTTCTTCCTGTAAGCAAGGTAAGAGGAAGTTAATAGTTTATTAAGGGGATGAAAGTGAATCATGCTTTGGTTTGGACAGTATAGTTTTGCCTACACAGCCAACTGTAATTCAGGCCCTCTTCCATCTGTCTCTTTGAAGCTGCTTCTTCTGATATTCATATATTTGAAGCCATTCTGGAATATTGTAGAAGAAGCCATTTTATTGCAACTGGCCCTTCTCACCCCTCCCTTAATCACAGCCTAATGCATGCCGCTTTTTAATTCAGTGCCGAAACCTGTTCTCACAAAGAGCTGCTGCTTCTGTGAAAGACAACGTGGTTTCTTCTAACGTTATCCTCAGGGCCCACTAGATTTTTCTGGCGTTTTGATGCTCACAACCTGGCAAAGAGTCCCTGTTGCTTCCCCTGCTCTGATCTGATTTTCACAGAGGCAGCCCTGAAACAGCATGCCAAGGATCTGGAAGCTCAATCTGACTTCGCTGCCATACCCCAAGATATTTTCCTCGGCAGTCATTTATCTTTTTCCAAGCCAGCTACATAAACCAAAGAAACAATGGTTCCCATTCCCAAATTCAGAAGAGGTCTGGCAAGATTGAATGCCTTCCCAACAGCTGTTCTTGGAGGGAAATTACGGGGTATCCCATTTGGACCAAGACTTTGCTCCTGTGGTGAAGGAGTCTTGGAAACATCAACCCCTCTTTTGTTATCCTGCTCCATTAGAAAGAGGTATAATGGGGTATCAGATGTTGGTTGGAAATGCTTACAGGGGGAAGGAACTTCCTATCGTTTATGGTGGACTTGTGGAAAAGCTAGGAAATTTTGGAACGAAATATGTAGTGTTATTCAAAAGATTCTTGAAGTGGACTTACAATTGAAACTGGAGCTGTTTCTCTTGGGTTTGATGGACCAACAGCTTGAGAAGCAACATGGAACTCTGTTCTTATATATTATATCAGCAGCAAGACTCTTACATGCTCAAAGATGGAAGGATGCACAAATTCCCTCAGTGGAGGACTGGATGATGAAGTTGATGAAATTTGTTTGTTTTTCCTGTTCCTTTTTTAGACTTGTATTCTATCGGTCTTATATTCTGCATTATGTGTTCCAATTATATCTTCAACAATTAATAATAAAAAAGCTAAGGAAAAAGAAGATGGATGGATGGATACCTGGCTGCAGCTCGTAACTCCACACCTAGCCAGATTTCCAGGCCATCCATTTTATTTGCAGTTGTTACTATCCAATCTACGTGATTTATTTCTCGGAATGCGGCTAGGTTTTGTTTTGCCATTTGCAAAAACTTTGTCCCCACCAGCTTTATATTTATTGGGTTTTAACTGGGGTTCTTACTTGCTGTCTCACCATTTGCTTTGTTTTAGAGCTGGTCAACGACCCTCATAAGTTTACTTCCTTTCCCTGAACTCTTTTCTTCGGTGGCACATCTTTCACGCTTTCTACAGCATCTCCGGTTAATGGGAGAGGGAAGCTGCGGGTTGCAGGCTGTCGGAAAAATGTTTGTGCAGAAAGAAAGCAGAGAACCTCACATCCTTCTTGGTCACCTCGCTATCAACGGAAAGAATTGTACATTCCAGCTGTGCACATTTCCAGCCATGAATATGTTTTTTTCCTTTCCTTTTTTCTTTTTAAAGCACACACACAGAGATTTCTTTCCCAACAATTTAAAAAGTTTGGCCGTCTGGGAAGTCAAACCTATTCCCTGTTGAAAGTTTGTTTCCTTGCTATAACATGGAGCATGAAGGGTTTTTTTTTTGACATTTTATCTTAATTTCACTTGTATGGAGTAGACTTAGGCTATCTGGCTTAGACAGGTCTGGATTCAAATCCTGCTTAGCTTTAATCTCACTTTAACCTGGTCATGTTTTCTTAGCAGAAGTGACTTTTAAAGTGTACTTGTAGTGAACAAAGAAGAAAGGAAAAAAAAAAACATGCTGCTTTGAGCTCCTGGGTAGAATAGGCTAAAATAAAATGAAATAGCCATATTTCTGATTGTAGCCAAACACTAGACATGTGTACATGATAAACTCAGCTATAAACCACCATAAGCAAGTGGGCATGTAGCATCTTTTGCACATCAAAGACACATGGGCTTCAATAGCAGCGTTGCAGACGCCATCTTTACTTTTTTTGACTGCACTTTGTGGACACCCCTGATCTTTTGCAACAATCTGGGAGAATCTGTCAGGATTCTTGGCAATAATGGCGGGGGACGGGGAGGTGGGGGTATAAAATAGGAATGTATTGATATTGATATAGCTAAGCTTTGCCCACAAAAGTTTTCAGGTGCAGTGTTTGGCTGGTTGGTTGCTGGCAGTGCTGACAATTGGAGTGGAGATGGTCTAAAGCAATGTTTCTCAACTTTGTCCATTTTAAGACCTATCAACTTCAACTCCCGGAATTCCCCAGCCAGCATGCTAGCTGGGGAATTCTGGGAGTTGAAGTCTACACTTCTTAAAATGGCTAAGATTGAAAAATAATGCTCAATGTTTCTCAACCTCAGCAACTTTAAATGTGTGGAGTTCAAACTCCCAGATTTCCCCAGCAAGCACGCTGGCTGGGGAATTCTGGGAGTTGAAGTCCATACATCTTAAAGTTGCTGAAGCTGAGAAACCCTGCTCTAGATAAATATTCGTTTGTTATTCGTTACATATATATTCTGCCTTTCCTCCAGGTACTCAAGGTGATGTACATAACACTTTCTCTTCCAGGAACATGAGAACTGCATATGTTTGTTTGTTTATTATCCATCCCGCCTTTATTATTTTTATAAATAACTCAAGGTGGTAAACATACCAAATACTCCTTCCTTCTCCTATTTTCCCCACAACAACCACCCTGTGAGGTGAGTTGGGCTGAGAGAGAGGGACTGGCCCAGGGTCACCCAGCCGGCTTTCATGCCTCAGGCGGCACTAGAACTCAGGGTCTCCTGGTTTCTAGCCTGGTGCCTTCACCACTAGACCAAACTGGGTCACATATACTGTATATCTATATGTTGACAGACACCTATATATACACCAATACAATCATATCACACAAAGCCAAGTCTCCTTCTTGTTGAAATTTTTTCTTAGATTTCTATCCTGCCTTTGTTCTGTACAATTCCAGGCAGCAAACCTAATGCTCCCACCTCCCATGTCCTCCGGAACAACCCTGTGAGGTGGGTTGGGCCGAGAGAGAGGGACTGGCCCAAAGTCACCCTGCCGGCTTCCATGCCTAAGGGAGGACAGGAATTCAGTCTCCTGGTTTCTAATCCAGCACCTTCGCCACTCCACCCAACTGGCTCTCTTGACTCTAGGTGACCACACGGACACATTCATTTAGTTTCCTTGGCAACAGCAAAGAAGTGGTTTGCATTGCCACCCCCCCATTTCCCAGTCTCACCTACAACTCATTTTCTTGTGATCTCCCACCCAAACACTGACCAGACCTGACCCTACTTAGCTTCTGAACTCAGACCCGATCTACCGACACCAGCCGACATATAAATATTATAGACGCATTCAGCTGCCTGTATGTCAGTACTATGCATCCATAGTATATAGATAACATATGCATCCACAGTGTATATAGATACATATAGAAATGTACTGATGATTTTGAAAGGACCACAGTTGAGATCAGTTTGATCTCACTGTGGAGTCCTTGATCTCAATCTGTTCAGGTCTCAGAAGGTGGCAGTCGGTTTCCTAAATTGAGAGGGGCCACAAGGGCTGCAGAGAGATGGATAGCCAGCCTCGTTTTTTTTTCCCACTGCACCTGGAATTTCCACTGAAAGGAGATTCAGGTCTTTTCTGGCAGGAAATCCGCTAAAAGCAGCTTTTAGTTTTTTTACCTTGCCCGCTTGTGTGAGTTGGTTCCCCCCCTCCCTTAGCTTCAGCCCCTGCCCACAGCTGCACACACTTTGCACAACCCAAACAGTTGCACCTCCTGCCCATTTGACACCTTTAAGCTTTATAACATGGACGGATCAATACTTTTCAGGAGCGTCTGCAGGGTGTGGTCAAAAAAGTCAAGATGGAGGCCGCCCCGGCGAGATCCACGCGCATCAAAACCCGGCGGAGCTTCGATCGCCCCGGGGCGGCCATCATTTTGACTTTTTTGACCGTACCGTGCGGACCCCTCGCTTTTGCTTTGTTTTGTTTGCTTTGCTGGCTCCTCCAACCTCCCCCCGGCTGGCTGCTCCCAACACGCCAGCTACACTTGCCGCCTAGCGAGTCGAGCGCGTTTCATTTGCGTCCTGGGTTCCCGGCGTCGAGCACGGCTCAGCCAAGCGCGGGGACTGGCGGGTCGTGGGAACCGAGCCGCGGTCGCCGCTCCGCTCGCCGCTCCCGCCTTCCGCCAGCAGGAGGAGGCCTTGCCTTTCCAAACCTGGCCGCCTCCCCGGCTCAGAGCAGCCCCCCTCCCGGCTTCGCTTTTCCTTCGCTGGAAAAAGCCCTGACGTCACTTCGGCGGCGCTCGCCCGTTCGCTCGCTCGGGCTTTTTTTTTTTTCCCTCCCCCCCCACACCGAAGGTTTTCGGTTCCAATCAGGCTCTCGCTATTTCAGCTGGAACCGTGTGGAATCCGCGGCTCGTCCTGGTAACTTTCCGCCGCGTCTGTGAGCGAAGGCAGCTTTCGCCAGCCGCGGCCAGAAGAGCGACGCAGGGGCAAGAGCGAGGCTGGCGGACGGGATAACTTTTGGGGGACGGGAAGCGGGGGCGAGGCTGCCCCCGGGGCAAGATGCCGAACACCCGCGCGCTGATCTTCATGCTCACCTTCCAGATCTGCTCCTTGGAGACCGAAACGCCGACAGGTCAGTCCCAGCGCGGCTCGCTCCCTCTCGCCTGCCCCGATCGCTGCCTGGTCCCCTTTCTGGGGTCTCTCTCCTCCCCCTTCCTCGCCTGCCCACCCCGCGCCCGCGGACTCCGGCTTGGCGGTTTCGGTGCCTGCGCGCATTTGATTTTCCTCTTGCACAAGTTGTTTATGCCGCGGCTCGGCTCGGCTGCTCTTCCCGCGAACTTCGGAGGTTTACGCAGGAAGCGAGCCAGCGGCTTGGCTCCGGCGGAGGCAGGGAGCGACGGAGTTTGAAATCGGCGTGTTTACGTTGGAAATGCCCTCGTTTGCTTCCCTTGCGCTGGTGCGCGCCGGGGGTGGCAGCTTTGCCCTAGTTCCCCCCCTCCCGTTTTTGCAGCGGTTCCCCAATAAGCAGTTGGGAAAGTCTTTCTTTCTCTCTCTCTTTCTCTCTCTCTCTCTTTTTTTCTCCGGTGCAACAGAGAAGCTGCGATCCTCCACGCGAGTGCTTGCAAGCGCTGAGGGACATAGACACCGCTTACTTCCGAGTAGACCTGCCTTGTTAGCCTAGAAAACCTCCTCTCCAGTCCCCGCTCCCTTTTCCATTCCTCTTGGAGCCTCCAGCCTTTTCAGGATCGCCGAGCGAGTATTTTACAAGGCTACCCTTGTGAATCCCTTGTGATCACGCTTGTGATCTCTTGCTGAGAAACGAAGACCTTCTGCGTGAAGGGATCCTTTCCCCCCTCTCCCCCCCCCCTCCGGGATTGCTCGTTAATGGCTCTTCTGCACTTTTAGGAAGGATTCCTGATGGAGTTTAAGGAGACTTACTCCCAAGTAAGGGGGGCGGGGGAATCATGGCCGCTAAAAACACTAGCACAATTAGAAAGCAAATCCCACAGTATGGCAGGGGCTTGGACTTTGTTCCCTGATATTTACACACTTCCTTCCTTCTTTGGTTAACCTGGAGCAGAAGGGCCTTTGGGAATAAATTACTGTAGTCTCTGAGCTGGGGGGCGGGCGCGGGCGGGAGAGCTTTCCCTTTCGCTCTGCGATCGCTCCAGGAGCGTTCCTGGGCCAGCCTGTGCTGCTCCGCGGATTCTCCTTAACTATTACTTCCCTGTGAATCTCAGTGGCATTGAACAAGGTGCTCTTGGGGGCCGGGCTGTTGTGTTATCGACCCCACTTTGTATTTAGATACTAGGGAAAGTGTCTGGGAAATGCAAGGCAAGGATGTCTTGTGGGCTCCTGTCGGGAAATCTAACTTTCACCGGGGGTCTTGGAAGCCGCGGAAAAGCAGCCTGGAGTCTTTGCCACACCAGCTTTACCTAACCACATGATGCTCGCTAGCAGCTCTGTGCTTACAGAACGGGTTGATCATGTGCCCATTCCCTGTGTATATCCTTCCTCCCTGGAATAAACGGTTTCCTCTCTCTAAACCCCTTTTTGGTTTTTGCCAAGAAGCGGCAGAAAGAGACCAAAAATGCTCCAAATGAGGGTCTTTTTCTTCCCCTGTCAAAAAGGTACTTTGCTTAAGCACCAAGTTCTGTTCAAGTCCTCTTCTTCAAATGAGGCTAGCTCAGGTCTTGACTGTCCTGATGTCTTTCTGAAATATAGATGGGGTTTGCAATCAAATTCTTACGAAGCAAAGAGCTGTTAGTTTGGAGCTTGTCCTACTTTTTTGCTCTGCCCCTTCTCCTTTGCCTAAATGCTACATTAAAAAAAAGTTTTTCTTCTGCAAGGGCGTTTGGCCAAAGTTTACGGGGGTTTCTTTTGCACACCCACTGATGCATATATAAAAAATTATTTGGAGAGCTTGCAATGCCCCTGGACTCATTCGTGGCTTTCACTGGAGAATCACCCCTCAGATTTTTCCCAGTGAAGGCTTCTGAGTGAAAGAGGACTGAGATTTTTGATGTCGTTTAGGTGGGATCCAGTTTGGGGAAAATTTAATGGTCCTCTAAGTTTCTCTTTCCTTGCCTTGCCAGCTGAAAGTAGAGAGCTGAGCAGACCAACCATTTATTATTTGATTTATTTACTAAACAAATGTATAAGGCCGCCCAACTTGTACACGGTGACTCCGGGCAACAGCCTTTTCAGTTGCATGCCCATGGTGCCTCTTCTGCTTAGAATAAGAAGTGTGCTCATCGCAAGACATGTGGTCGTCATGTCTGCAGGCCAACAAAAGTTCTTAAGCAAGACTTGGAGCTGGGGTTGAGAGAGATTTTGCTTCCTCGAATGCACGCATGTGCTCCTTCCATCCTTGCCAGCAGCCAGATGGTTTTCAAAATGATTCAAACAGCTACACAGCCTGGTGGCCCGCACTGAAGGCTGTGGCTCCTTGTTCAGTGCATCTGCAGTTCTTGTGATGGAGGGGAATGGTACCACTGACATTATGGCTTCTTTGTGAGACAGGGAGGAAGGCCTTTGTCATGAGAAAACATAATAAGATGTTTGTCTTTCACCCCACTAATACTGAAGAGTCCTATTCAAGAGGAAGACTAGCTTGGCGTGGGTGGGGTGCAAGGGACAAGCAAGGGGACCCGCAGTCCTGCTAAGAATAGTCTGTTTTCCATGATGGTGACTCTTCAGATTCTTGCTGTTATCTGGCAACTCTGCTTCCATCTTGCATTCCCTAACCGAAACATTACGTGGTGCTAGAGATAATTAATTTGTTCAGTTTGCCTGTAGATTATTAGCAGCTGAGATTTTAGCTGCCTCTGGTTGTTGTTTTCCCTTATAAGTTTATAGCTAGGATGGATGCATCTTTCTTCCAAGTGGTAGTTGTGCTAAGGTTTTCTCAGTGACCTTGATGTGACATTTTCTCCTTGATATGTGTGCCCTTTCTTGAACTGAAATGATCTTTAAACAAATAGATGCCCAGAACATTTAAGACTCCAGGAACATTACAAATGTAAGGATGCCTGCTGTGTCATTCATTAATGTGATTTGTTTGATACTGAGTTTGTAAACCATGGCTTATGGCTTAGTGTTGTGTGTTACCCAGGTAATTGTGACTTAGCTGTGGTTAAACAAGCCGTAGCTTAGTAGGGTATGTGAATAAGGTGGATTTGGGCATTATGTTTGTGATTTGTTTAGACTGCGCATGGAATTATGTATTAGTCCAGCCAATAAAACAAACAGGGCTGACCGGATGAATTAATCCCATCACTCTTTTAGGTCTATTGGTTCATGTCTACGGTAGGTACCTTGATATTCATCAGATGATGTTTCAACTCTCATCTTTCCATTCTGATCAGCCAGTGGGAGCTGAAGTCATAAACATCCAGAGGGCACCATGTTGCTGATTTCTAAACTAGTTCGCTATTGTTGATTTTGTCTGATAATGATGCTGCAAAGGATTCAGGATTGAGTCTTCTTCTCAAGTCTATCTTGAGATGCAGAAAACTGAATGTGACAGTTGTTGCATGCGATACATTTTCTAGATGTAAAGTACTGCCCTTCTCAAAAAGGAATGGGAGACAATGGTGGAAACCACTCACTTACTGGACAGGTCTGTTTTTTCAGTTCTGCAGCATGTTCTCCACCAGTGTCCAAAACAGTATTATGACTCTAATGATTGTTATTTTGAATGTCCTTCTTGCTCTTCTACTTCCTGGCTGTCTGGATGAAACAGATGGGGCTCTGTGGAAAACCTCCTTCCTCTTCTTTTGTGATTTAGAATAAAATAAACCATCTGGTCTCATTAACATGCTGCAAACTTGTTCTGGGTTATAACTAGTCCTATCAAGTTTAAGGTGTCCAAGACAGGGAGATACTGTCCCCCCTTTCCCCCTAGAGATTGGCTTTTTATATAATAAAAGTTGTAGTCACCTCTTGAATTTCATACTTCACTGTTTTGCATCTTTTATTGGATGATTGGTCATCAAATGATGACTTTCATGCCTAGGTGTGGGGGAATGATCCATCAGAGGTGAAAAAGGTATTTCGGAAAGCGGCAGTGTAATAATATCTCAAATAGGGCATTGGGGTTGCCACCTCAGATGAATTCTTTCCAGTGGAGACTATTCCCAATGTAATTGTTTATCAGTCATGTTGAGTAATCACACTCCTATTTGTCCAACAAGCATTGTAAATTCAATCCTTAGATGGCAGGAGAATTCACATTAGTCCTTCCTTTTGCCCGCTCATGTGAAGTTCTGCACAAACTGTGCCATCTGAACACTCATATACCCTTTGGAATATCCTTCCCCTGGAAGTGAGATTGGCTCCCTCCCTCCTGGACTTTAGGAAACATCTAAAGACCTGGTTCTGTCATCATGCCTGGGGCAGGAGGGAGCGGAGTGTAGTCATTCCTGGGGATGGCTAGTCTTAGAAGGACCCTGCTCTGCTTGCAAATCACAGAGAACTTTTAGCCACTGGGTTCTTATCCTATTTATTTTATTATGTATTATATTATTCTATAGTTTTATATTTCTCTTATTTATGTCTTACTGTAAACCACCCGGAGTCCCTTCTGGGAGATGGGCGGTGACAAATCTGATTAATAAAATCAATCAATCAATATCTGCTTGTGAAATCTGTATCCATCTTGTGTGCATTTGAACCCTGCACTGACCTTCGTCTTAAGCTGGTCAGGCTGGCTGGTGGAGGTAATCTTCCTCCCCTTTCAGTTCTGCTTCTATAGACATTGTAGGAACACACAGCACACTAGCCTAAGCTTATTAGGAAGGAGAAGGGGGGGGGAAGTGTCTAGCAGTGCTAGTGAGTACTGATGACCACGGGATGCTGACTGAGATTGGGGCAAGGGGTGAACAACCACGTGGGAGGAGGAATAGACTATTCTAAAGCGCTCTGTGGTGGTCATAAAAAAAAAAATCAAGATGGCAGCTGCAGTGGTGCTGTTGATTTTGTGTGTTGCACATAAAAAAAACAAAAGCAGGTGGAGCTTTGATCACACTGTTGTGCTGCTCGTCTTGGCTGTTTTGACCACACCTTCAGACATCCCTGATGGTGGTCGAGTTGAATGAGGAGAAGGAGCACATATTGCAGGAGAGGAATTTAGGGTGGGGAAAAGAACCCCAAATTAGACCTGTTCAGCTCATCCTCCTACAAGAGCCTGCTAACTGGAGAAGTTGTGATTGTGTGATGTCTCCGCATCCCTGCCATCTGTACCACCTGGCTGAGTCATAATGAAAACGAAGTATAGTTATTTTTTAGAACCCACCCCAGCGTGAAGTGACATGCTTCTAAGTACATGAACAATCTTTTCGGGGTTTCTTTCCGGCTAAGCTTGTCAATAGCAAACTCATGATCTGGATCGGACTCCTCCGAAACCAAACAAATTCCTTCGCCCAGGATTTCTCCAGAACAATCAGAGAACACCCCCAAATGAATTGGGGTCTCTACTGGGGTAGAGAATATAAGATACAATAAGTAGGTCTGTGCTGTGCTTTGGATTTGATTCCAAAAAGGTAACTCAGAGCACAAATGGGGCACCTGTCCGCCACTCTTTACAACAGCTGCATCTTTTCCTGGAATCACAGAGCTCCAAAGTCTCTCTTTAGAATTGAATGCCCAGTCCTATGAACAAGTGTGACTGCATGATATGGCACTCATGCGATTGCATGCATTTTTAGGAACTCTAAAGTTGGCCTCCTGCCATTCCACACAGCTATAGCGTAGCAGTGTGCAAGGCATCGTTTTTTACAGGAGCTTGAGACAGTTACGTGTTACATTCTGGTGTGCTTCCATAGCCCAAGCAGGAAATGAAATGCTTTTTTTTTTCATTACCGGGAGGCAGCCCAGACAATATCAAAATGCTCCAAGAGGTGATGGATATGCTAAAATAAACAATCCGCTTTTTCTGCTGAGATACTCCGAGCGCTGGCTATGTTAGCCAGAATTTCTCTAGCTAATATAATAAATGGAAATCAGGAGGCTGACTTCAATCTGGATTCAGGGCTTAGAGGAAGTGTGTACTGGAAATGGTGAGTCTGGCTGTAATGATTCATTTTCCAGTTATCTGTGATCCTGAAATCTCCATTTGGATCTGGAAATCCATTTTTCCAACCCCTGCTGCCCAGTTTTATTGCTAGTGCAAACTTAAATCCATTAACACTGTTCCTGGCAGGAGAGAGTTTTATTGCTCCTTGGTTGTTAATAAAACATTGAACGTGTTTTTTTAACTATACGCATATTTATTTTGCACCCTGCAAGTGTATGCAGGGAAGGAAGAAAGAGGATGAGGGTCTTGTAGACCAAGTGTCCAGTGAAAAAGTTTGAAGGAAGTGGCTACTTTTAGTCTGGAGAAAGATAATGTAAGAGCTGACCAGACAGCCTTGCAAATATCTGAGGACAACATTCATAAAGAAGATGAAATGAGATTGTTGCTCTAAAGGGTAGTATTTAAATCCCAGTAACTAAAAAGAAAGTTGATTTTGAATGAATGGTAGGAAGAAGGTCCTGATGACACAAGATGGTCAGAAGTAGAAGAGAGAGCCTTGTAGGAATCGGTGACCTTGTTTGCTCTAGCAGTGGTTTTCTGCCCTGGCATAGGGTTGGACTAGATGATCTTTGGGATACCTATTCAGTTCTATGGCCTACTGAGGACAAAAGGCATTTCTTATGCCGAGATTTGGAGACTACAATAAACATTTGAAAAAGGAGATCACATGCATCCACCTGCTCCAAAAAAAACATGCGGTGTCTAAATTCCTGTCCTTTCTTACTTCACAGCTGAAAACTGAGGCATATGGTATAAGCTGAGTATTAATATCGAGGATCATTTTACAAACATTACTTTAGCTCACCAATATTATGTGACATTAACAGCAGTGGCTGCTGTATGCATCCAGCCTGGAAAAGTTCATTGTCCAGTGATATTTTTACGGCAGTACAAATATTTACAGTAGAGCCTCAGTATTTGCAAGGGTGCGCATGTGTGTGTCTGTACACACACCACACACATACATACTGTAGTGTCTTGCTCTGTGATAATATCTCTAAGCATGTTAAGAATAAAATGCATCTGCTTTCCCACTTAGAAATGTAACTTCTAAAATTGCCTTTCCCCAGTTTAGTACCTTTCGGGGGATTGGAACTACAGCAACTTTCATCTCTTAGTCAGAGGGCTGGGGATGATGGGAATTGCCTTCTCCTCTGTTTGAAGGGAGATAACTGGGAAAGGCTACAAACAAACTGAGCTGAGAAGAGCTGGGATGATACCTTGTGAGGGATTCCAAGATGTTGGCCTCCCACCAGGAGGTGAGTGACCTTGCTGGGGAGGGAGGAGGGAAGAGAGAAGCCAAAGGGGGCGCATTATAGCTTTGCATGTTCTGGCATCCCAGGGCAGGATGTGTGGATGCCAAATGCGGCAGTTGTTTTGAATATGGTTCAGGTCAAACACTTCTCCAGATGTATGGGATGGTGGAGACTGTAATTTGGAAGCCTGCTGTGATTTCATTCATGCATTAATGATGGGCGTCTCTGTGGTTCTGTAGTTAACCGCTATTCTTTCCTTAATTTGGTCAGAGTCCTTTTCAAGATGTATTTTTCAAGTAAGCAGGGGAGACGAACATCTTGCTGAGGACCCAGAAATGCTAGTGCCAAGGATGGGGGTTCTTCTGGGCCAGCCTCAATGCCAAAAGGTATTTCTTTAGGGTGGCTGAGAGTGATGATCACCCCCTTTCCATGTGGAATGGGCCAGTTTGCTTGCTTGCAAACTCAGCCAGTTTCTGGCGCTTGTAATGGGCAGAAGAATTAACTTTGAGGAGCAAGAGGAAGGATTGCGACCAAGACAATGGTCAGATAAATCTGAGTCCAGGGCAGAACTGTAATTTGAGGAAATGTCTCAGACATGACCCTCTGTAGTTCTCATGAAGATAAAGGGAGGGAAGGGGGAAGCGCATTCAGACTTGCAAGGTTGATGTCAGCCTTCCAAGCTAGCCCAAACTTGGAAACCAAAGTCACACAAGTGAATACTACTTTTATTATTAAGGTTATAGTAACAGAATCTTGCAAGTCTGAGCTAGGTTTTAAAACCTTGAGGAGCTGGGATACTAGAGCTGAGTTTGCATGTTATCCCAAACCATAACTTGCTTGATTTAGTTTAGTATGTTGTGAACCTAGCAATAAAGAGTTGTAAACCATGCTGTAGGGGTTAGCATTATTTATTTATTTGATTTCGAGGCCACCCAACTCCAGAAAGACTCCGGGTGGCTTACAAATGTAAAAAAACAAACATTATATGAAAGGGAAACATGAATAACCCAACAGAGCCACGCTAGTGTTGAAAATTTGCATTTTTTCTATTGCCCTTGTTAAAAGTAAATAATTTGCTTATATTGCTTACTGCCATTTAGTGTTAAATAACATTTTTAATAAAAAGTTTGTATTTAATATAGTTGGTGGTCCAGCCTGGAGAATGGCCTGGAAGAAAACTGAGTTTTAATCCCTTATTTCACCTTGAGTCGTAACGTCTTGTCAGTGAAGCAATGGGAGGGCCATGGGACACCACTGTTGGTGTCAGCCCTGTGAGGTAGTTCAGACAAGAAGCATACCCAGAAGTACAAGCTCTACCTTTATTGTAATGTTACATTAACAGAATCTGGCAAGTCCGAAAGTACATTTCCTCCCGCCTTGCCTTTACAGTCCAAGAAACTATGGAGGGTCCCTTCTGAGATGTTTCCATACCGCATTCCTTCTGAGGGCTCAGTTGCCTCTTATCTGACCATTGCCTAGTCTTAGGCTCTTCCTTCTGTCTCCCAAGGTCATCCACACATGCCATTATAGTTGGGCTGTGCTTAGGGCATCAGTTTGCCTTGATTTGCCCCTACTTTTGTACCTAAGTGCAACTTCATGCAGCACATACAAATGGGGCAGAGCTTACAGCATGATGTCTCTTGACCATCCCTGTGGATACTTGTGCCAGACACCGCTCCCCTCATCCCAGAATTCAGCCCTGCTTCCCAAGTCTCTGCTCCACAGGCTAGGATCCATCATTCCTCCAATGGTTGCTGCTGTTGTTGATGTATTACTGCTTCTCTATTATTGCTACTATTTCATAGTAGAGAATGGACAATGAAGGCAGTGGGATTCAGGAAATGTGTGGTGAGGAGTGTGTGTGTGTGGCTGTGTATTTGAGTGTTGTGTATATGGGCAGGAGTAGGTGCTAATGTGTGCATAAATTGTACTTGGATCAGGGAATTCCAGATTTGAGTCACTCTGTCTTAGCCAACATGCTTCATAGGGTGCTCATGGGGATAAAATGGGGGAGGTTCTCATTTACGTTGCCTCAAAGTCTTGGAGAAAGAAAGTTAACCATGCATTAGGCAAAACATTTGGCTCTCCACAATGCCATCTTTTTAAAAACTCCCCAATATGATAATCCTGGGTCACACATCATGCTAAGTGAAAGCCAAGTAAGCCACATGGTGGTTTAGCCTGTAGTATGAAGCCAGTTTTTCCTTATGACTTTAATGCTTAATGTGGCCATTTTGAATTATTTTTGGAAATGAACTAGTGGCTGCAATTGGTATAAAACATGGAGTTATGAGGTCACCTTATCTGTCTGGTAGCATCCGCGCAATTGAATCTTGCACCAGCTTGAGTTTTGGAACACTTTACTCCCTTGGATGGCAGCATGTCCCACTTTACCCAAGAAATTAATCTCCCTCAAGACCTGCTAGAAGGGAGAACTGGACCCTGAAACTTAGTGAACAGAGTTCTGTGTCCTACCAGCAACCTTCAGAATGACCAAGATGTCCTCCAGAGTTATCAATCTAATCCTGCAGGGGACTGCCACCTATTCAGAACAGATTGTAACCCTTGGGCCAAAACCAGAGAGTTTGATGGTGGCAGTTGCAATGGAGGAAACAATATTTTTGCTTTTTAAGTTGATTTGCAAATGGCTTTCTCTTCTTCCTTGTCACCTTTGCTGTTGCTTTCATTGAAGGCTTGTGACCTCCGGATCAAAGAGGATTCGAGAGAAATCACTTAGATCCAGCACACGGCAAGATCTGTGCAGTGGCTGGAAGTGCAGACTGAGCCCCAGTTTGCAGGTGTATCTTGCCAAGGCGGAACAGACTGTGTTCCTTCCATCAGCTCTACCTTATGAAATTATGTTATCTGTATATACACGAGCTCTGTATGCAATCCTATGTATTCATATCCAGGAGAATCTAAAGAAATCCTGAATGAAAATTGCATTCACTCACATATTTGGGATAATTGCAATTGGATTTTCTTTTTCAAGAAAGAGGGACAAATATGGTTCTCTCTGGATTACCTGCATTATACATTGCACTAAGCAAAGGTTTGTTTAATAAGGCTAGTTACATGTATGGTGGAACTCTGCTGTGTTTAACCACAGTGGCTAGAGTCACACATGGGAAACCAACATGAATCTCATGGTGACTTGAATTGATGCATGTACCAGACATTGACTGATAGGCAGTCAGCCAATAAGTTTCACAGGTAAGAATCTGAATCCAAGCCTTTAGATCCTAGCTCTCCCCGCTGACTACTACATCAGTACAGGGGATAACTGCATATGCATGTGTCGCAGTGTGCGTATTTGCACGTGGAAGTGCAAGGGTGTGGTAGATCAGCACTTCTGGCTCCTTCAGTGGTCCCTAAGCCCTTTCCTACAATCCATACAGTCTTGGGGGAGGTCTGTTTGGTTGTGAACAGTACTCAGACATGACAGAGGAAAGTAATCTCTGTCCCTTTTTTCAGGAGTGGGGGAGGAAGAAATTCCTTGTGCTGTAGGCTTTGCCTTTCAGTAGCTAACTGAGTGGCCCAGAAGGAGACTACTGATTTCAAAAGAAGTTACAAGTTGTTTATTAGCTAGATGAAGGTTAAGGAGATAATTGAAAACTGAAGACTGTGGGGGAAAAGGGAAACCTCATGAATTCTGCAGGCTGAAGCTCCTAGATGCACAAATACACATCCTGTTCAGGTGAAACAAAATAGGACTGAAGATAGAAATAAACTGTTCAGCTTAATCCATAATATAAATAATGATAAACTGATCTGTATCTGTAGCTCTACATTTCCCTTGAATTTCTTCCAATTCCTTCTGATTCCGATTGATTTTCTTCCGGGTTCTCCTTTGATGTTCTTCCAGTTCTCCAACCTTTCTCCAGAGTGGGGTGTGTTTCTTACCTGGTAGGAGCCAGACTGGGAAGCCAGATGTCTCCTTGCGATGGAAGCCAAAAGTACAAAGGCAAAACAGCTGGATCCTTCCCTTTTAAAAGCTCACCTGAGGAGAACCTTCCTGCTCTTGACTGATTGCCAGAGGTTGAATTTCCTGGACTCTGCTGCTCTCTGCTCAGGGTCTAGATTGGCAGATTGATTAATTTTGTATCTGAACCCCTTGGAATGTTTTCTCCCCTTCCCTCCATTGTGTATGAAATTTGTTCTCCAGATTATAGAAAGAGCAATAATCATTTGTTGCAATGGTTGCACCACACTGAGTACTCGAGGACAATTGTTGCCTTTACCTCCTACTAGTGAGCTTCCCAGAGATATCTGGATGGCTTTCATTGGTTACAGACTAGATCAAAGATGGGGAACGTGTAGCCTACTAGATGTGGCTGATGTCCAATGCTGGCAATTAGTTACAGTATAGGACAGTTACACCTGGAAGACAATAGGATCCTCATCCCTACTATAGAGATATACAGTACCCTTAGTCTTACCTGGAATGGATGTTCTTACATTGGTATTGTCCTTATAGATCTACTGACCCAGCATATATTGTTGATTTAATATCTAGGACAGGGTATGTTATCTTTGCCCCTGCTATCAAGAGTCTGGGAGTAGCACTTTAGATGTTTGACTCCCCCTTTTTGCTGGTCAGAAATTTATTAACAAATTATGTGAAGTTGAGGATCAAAGATGTCACACAAAAGGCCAACTCTGCAAGAAGCCACAGGAAGAAACCATGCTGCTGTTATTATTTGGAGGCTGCTTTTCCTTCTGAAAGTTCCAGCTGGTTCATGGCAATATGTTCTGGAACCCCATGATTAATTCTGCTCCTCTGAGTGTCATATTGGCTCTCTATCCATCTGATTGCTGTGATGTCTGGAATACCAAATGAGTGTGTTCTCCTTTGAAGGCCTCTTTGGAATTGAGGTCGGGGATTGGAATGAATTGGCTTGGCTTCCACCCTGTGGATGCCCTGCTACAACTGTTGCCCTTTGTATCATCATCAAGGCAATGGAGCATGAAGACTGATGGGAAGGGAGAAGAAGGAAAAGAGGGTTCTGCTGTCATAATGAACTAAAGGCAATAATGATGTTGGATAATATATCTTTCTGGCTTGTGGTTGACCATAGGATTTTAAAGGATGTGACTGGACTAGCTGAATTTATTTTAGCAGGGACTGTATTGGAAAATGTACTGTAAGATGGAAGAGGTGTATGGAAATCAAACAGCTACCAGTACTTTTAAATGCAAAGAGGTTCAGGAATATCTTCTGTTGGGACTTGTCATGAGTAAGGATGGCGAGCAGGGGGCTCCCATCCAGACTGTCAAGCGCATGCGTAGCACTGAGGAATTGTTCAGCCATTCAAAGAGACACAGATCGGGACCGCCTTAACCCTTGGGGGTTATATGTCTGGGTTTTTCCCACGCTTCTTCAGTTTGTTAGGATTCCTGTTAAGTACTAGCAATAAATATTAGAGACCAGTTCATTGTCTCAGTGTGTTTCCTGGTTGTTAGGACAGGACTGGTGCTTGTTTTGACATGCCGGCCACATGACCACGGAAGTGTCTGCGGACAAACGCCGGCTCTTCGGCTTTGAAACGGAGATGAGCACTGCCCCCTAGAGTCCGACACGACTGGACTTAATGTCAAGGGAAACCTTTACCTTTACCTTAAACAGTGGCTAAGCACACAAGGACATTAAGCCTTTGGTTGGGTTTGTACAATTTGGGGATTCTGGTGCTGCAGCTCAGTCTCGTGACCTTCTGAAGGGGATGTCACTGAAAAGGGTGGGACTTTTTTCTGGCTTGTTTTTTACTGTCTTAGGGATGTATTAAGGAGTGAGTGTAGGGAAGAAGGTAAACCATATCCTTTCGTACTCTTATCCTTCCCCCAATCCATGAAACAGTCCAAAAACATGCTTTTGAGTTTTGGTCAAAAAGGGATAAAACTTTATGTCATTATTCTCCTCCTCCCACCCCACTCCATGTGGTCTTTGGTTCCCCCAAAGTCATTCAATGTACCAACTGATTACAAAAAATGTTGGCTGTTTTTGTTTAAGACTTGAGTTGGAAAAGCTGAAAGGCCCAAGATTTGACCTTGTCTTGAGTCTGTGCCTCAGAAATGAAGTATGGCAACCAAACTTGAGTTTTTGAAATATACAGAAATAGAAGAAGGGGTGGAAGACCTACTCAAGTAAACATAGTCAACTCGTAAAGTGGGATAAGGGGAATGCTGGTTTGGTTTGTTGGTTTCTTTCTCCCTTGCATGGATGTTGGCCTTTTTGCTGCAGTGAACCTGGGCCAGTGTCTGCTCTAGCCTTGGTAGCAAGCAAGTTAAAGGGTGGGATGTAGATTCTCTCTGGAGTGATTGGAGAAATCTCAACCTTAAGTCTTTTCTGGGCCACTGAAGCATGACTAATATGCATTGATTGGGGATGTTGTCAGGTTTTCCCCTTGACTGCCTGCTAGCTGGTGGGAGAAAGTTCCGTTACAAACTATTGTTTTTTGCCTTAAGGGTTGTGCAGCCCTGGTGCTTCATAGTGAGCGTGATGCAGTGTATGAACAAAAGACCACTCCTAATCGGAAGGGGAGGTCCCTAGTTTACAAAGCCATGGCTGATTTATGGTTGGGGAGGGATTCCACTGCTTGATGGCTGAGGGCCTTATGTGCAGGCAAGATTTCCAGGAACCATGAAATCTTGTGTCATAATAAACATCTCGCCCTTTAAGCTTTTCTGAGACTCTTGATTGCATAAGCAGGATACAGAAGTTGGCATTTGTGTCAAATCTGAGTTCAGAACTGCATTACAGTGGGTGAAACTGAATCTGTAATCACATGCAGAGAATTGTAAGGGAAAGGAATTGAATAGTTTATTGAAACACACCACTTATTCACCACAGGGACAATAGAGAAATAATGAGGCTGAATAACTGCTTAAGAAAGAAAATGAAACAGAAAAATCTAATGTGTCTAAAAGAGATAACACTAGGATAATAAAGATGATAATAAGCTGCAGGGATAATAAAACAAAGACGTGAATGAGAAATAAACTAAATCAGAAGCTGTTCCTATATTCTAAGTTCCAAAATCGAGTTTCTAAACTGAGAAAGTCCAGCACCAACCAAGGAAGAAGGTAATTCGCAGTAAAAAGACAGAAATAATGAAACCATAATGGTAACAAAACAGCTGGGGGACAAATGCTAAGGGTGAGGCTAAAGCAAGTTTTTCATTTTGCATATGAAACCTCTTTTAGGCCAGCTTCTTAATACTGTTACTCCTTTCTAAGGGCCTGGGGGGAAAGAAACCTAGAAAAAAATTGAAGAGGAAAAATGTGTCATTTGGAAAGCGTTTGAAAGCAAATTATTATGTTATTTGGGGAAAAAACAAGAAAAAGTTTTTTCCCCCTCCAAATGTTTCAATTTCTTCCCCTCCAAGCCCATGCACTTTTCAGAGTTTGAGAGCCAGATTAAGTTCATATTAATATCATATGGCTCGGGTGCTTTTCCCCCATATTTCTTCTCCCTCTTATAAAATAACAACAATAAAAAAACTATTCAAAGATTCATACTACTTTCTAGAGTACAAAAATGTTCTAAACTTGAAAGTAATTAATAACTACCAATGTCCAATGACTCTTTAGCCTTTGTTTTTCCCTTAGGTTAATGTTTTTCAACCTTGGCAACTTTAAGATGTGTGGACTTCAACTCTCAGAATGTACCTACTGATTACAAAAAATGTTGGCTGTTTTTGTTTAAGACTTAAGATGGAAAAGCTGAGAGACCTAACATTTGACCTTGTCCTGAGTCTATGTCTGGCAACTTTAAGATGTGTGGACTTCAACTCCCAGAATTCCCCAGCCAGCATGCTGGCTAGGGAATTCTGGGAGTTGAAATCCATACATCTTAATAGTTGTCAAGGTTGAGAAACACTGCCTTAGGGAAAGGGAAACAACTGAATCCATGATGACTGTACTTTCTGGATGCTGAGATAGATAAGAGTTTGGAACCAGGCTTTATTCTTTATTGTTATGAAAATTCGTCACCCTTTTTCAGTGGCCTTTTCTTTGCATTTCAAAACAGCTTAGGAAGGAAGTACCATTGTTTCCAACTCTATTATTATGGCTTCCCTAAGGAAAATGGTCACCAAACCAAAAAGGTTTTTTTCCCCCTGAATCAATTTATAAGACCTTCCCATCACCCAAAGTTCATTTCTCTGGAATAACTCAAGGACTTAAAAAAACCAAAACCTAACCATTTTATTTCCTCCAAAATCATTTCCTTACAGCTCTGCACCTAGAAATAGTAGGACACTGAAATTCCACAGATACATTCACAGTTCAAAGACTAATCTGGTAAATATATGGAATAGAAATGCCCCACACACTAGTATAAGCCACCAAAGCCAATGAAGAAGACTGTGTTATCAAGAGAGGATTCCCATTCTTGGTTTAGAGAGGTCAAGGGTCCCCATTCTCTGAACTTTTAGAAAACTTTCAGGAGTGGGGCGCTGTCCTAATGCAACTTTCTTTGATTACAGTGGCCACGATTCTTTTGGGTAACTTTGCAACTTTTTGTCAGGTCTCCCAGGTAAATCAGACAGGAAATGCAACGAGATGAGCTAATTCTACTTTATTGTAAGGCTACATTAACAGAATCTTGCAAATCTGAAAGTACAAACCTCCCACCCTCTCTATTTACCACCTGAGTAGTTGGGGGGGGTCCTTCCTAAGTTTCTTCCTCTGGCCCTTACTCTCTTGGGGGCTCCTTTCTCTTTTACCTGATTGCTCCCTAGGCGGCATCTCTTCCCCACTGTCTTCCAAGGTCACCCTCACATTCCATCACACTTTTAGATAAGGAGAAAGACTGGGGGATCCAACAGTGGGTTCAGAGGAGGGCTTTGGTCAATTCACAAAGCAGCCCCCCCCCAAATAGTTCACATATCCTTAGTATTTTCATCTGCAGCCCGAGACTCCGATGATTAAGTGCATTTATTGGATTCCAGACAACTGTAATTAATACTGTGCACTATTTGCAGCTTCTGCTTTGCTGCCAGTGACATAACTTAATTTGTTTGTGCAATGGATCCACCATTCGTCTTAATTCCCACACGTAGGATGGTCCATATTTCAGATCACGCGGCAGCCAGCTTTGCACAAAGTACAGAGGGATTCTATGATACTCCCTTGGAGCACCCTTTGTGTATGAAGAGGCAAGTAGGCAGAAGGTTAGGGCTGTTTTGGAGCAAGTCAACCACCATCTTACACAGTTATTGTTAGCCACCTGCACAATCTGGCTCCATAGCCTCAATTTTTTAAGCCCCCATTGCCCCCGTATTAATGTGCCCAACATAATTGTCCTATCCAAGGTACTCTGAAACCTTTTAGCCCTTGCTCAATTAAATATCAGTTCAAATCTTCTGCTTGCAGCAAGGGTCTTACAGTCTGCTTTCTGTGTTTCACTGGTCTTTGTGTTCCATTTTTCTCATAAATGGTAGGTTGATTTCTTGTGCCACGGATTTCAGCACGAAGGATGTCCTCCTGTTTTTTTTGACTCTGTTGAAATGCTTTCATATTGTTACCGTAGGAGCTGAACATCTTGCCAGCCTTTTTGTATTTAAGATTTGGGAATTTTCACCAGCTGTAACATCAGATGTTGCCCTCCTCCTGGGTAAGGACTGGCACAGGCAGTCCAAGCCATTTGGCCAGGAGTGCAGCGCAAGTTGTATTGACGTGATCCTTTTAATAAATCTTGCTGCTCTAGTTAAAGCCTGCAATTATTTCCTGCATGTTGATGATTCCTCATTGATTTGACAGTCACATGTTTTTCTGGGCTTTCTGGAAAGCTTGTTTTTTAAAAAAATGTTCATGAGACTTAATAAGCAATTTGTGCAAGACTGAAAAGAGTGATCTCCTGTGGGATTGACTTCAGATTTTAGCTGAGCCGTGTATTATTGACATGGCTGATTTATTAGTCTCAGTTTTCCCTGTCTGTAAAATGGGAATAAACATCTCTCAGAGGCTTGGTGCAAACACTTGAAGCGATAGTTGCTAAAACTGATGCTCAGATTTGTACAGTTGCACACAATGGCTCTTTTAGTACTATAAAGATGGGTAGAGTTGGTGCAATGGAGTGGTTAAAATGTTGGACTTGGACCTCAGGGAAACTCCCTGGGTGGCTTTGGGCTGATTACTGTTTCTCAGCCCAGGCAAAAACTGAAGGTGAAGTACAGTCTTCGTTGCTCAGAACTCCTGAAGGAAAGGCAGGTTATAAATGTCAGAAGTTAAAAGTACGGATGTGAAGTTTGTAATGTGAAGAAACGGCTTACATTTCTGTTCTGGTAGAAATAGGAACTTATCAAATGATGTACTGAACTATCTCAGATGATGTACCTGTCAGTTTATTTATTTTATTTTATTAAATTTGTCCCCACCCATCTCCTCCCATCAGGGGACTCTGGGTGGTTTTGTCTTCACAATTATGTCTTCATGATCCTGATTCCCATTGTGAGCTACAGTGGCCATTCTGCATAATCCTTAATACATACATACACACATCCATTCTGCCTAAGGCTCAAATCAATTCTGGTCTTGCTGTTGGAATCTCACTTTGATCTATGATGCCTTCTTGGAGAACGGTGAGAAATTTTGTCCACTGTCCCAGCAGTGGTGGCCCAGATGGGAAGCAGCGTGCTTAGGTTGCTGCATCAAAGAACCTATCAGTGCATTGACTTATTTGAAAGGTAAAATCCACACTCAGCTAACCAGCTTTGTCAAACCATGGTTTATGACAGTACAAAGTGAGGGCCCAGTCATTGCTGCCTTCACCCAACCATGGTTAGGCAAACTATGGCTAAGTATGATGTATAAATTAGGTCCATGTTTATAGTAGAGTTTTTAAGATAAAGAAGTAATATTTGTTCCTATGTAATAGCTTGTTTAGAAGGCAGAAAAGAATGTTAATTGTTTTCCACTTTGTATATGAAGAAAGAAATCGTTATATTGTAGGCTTGCAAAACTTGCCTATAGGAGATCAGGATCTTCAGTGGGAAAAGTTGGATGCTCTGGATCAAAGTTATGCTTGATCACTATATACCCAGTTAGGAACAGGTGAAACAATTGCATATGGTTACATTTTTCAGCCTTCTGTAATCACATCTGTCGGTCTGCTTATTTATCTGGAAGAAAGTCAAAGGCAGACCACTTCTGCTAGCATTGTTGGGGCCATGTAGTTGCTAGAAGTTAAACCAGACACAAGGGTGTTTTTACCTTTGTGTCTCACAAGACTCAACCTTTTAAAGACTTTTCAAATATTGGCATGATCAGACCTGGCTAGTATTCAGGTGGGAGGCCACCAGGTGTCAGCCTTATGGGTAGATCAGACAGGAAACACGGCCAGATGAGCTAATTCTACTTTATTGTATAGCTACATTAACAGAATCTTGCAAGTCTGAAAGTGCAATTTCCCCGCCATCTTTATAGCCCAATAACTTAGGGAGGATCTCTCCTGAGCCTCTTGCTCTGTCCACTATGCAGCTGCGGGCTATGCTCCCTCTTATCTGACTGTTCCCTAGGCAGCATCTCTGCCCAGTCTCCCAAAGTCATTCCACATACCATTACATCAGGACATCTCAGGAACATCAGCTACATTAGGAAGTTGAAAACCATTCTGAAAAAAGACAGGGGCAGACCACTTTCCTAGGCCTGCCTACCTCCCCCACATGGTTGTGTCCATCTAATCACCAGGAGTTGAGTTCAACTCAACGGAGCCTATGTTACATTCTAATTCTCTATTCCCCAGCAGGCTGAGCTCTGGTCTCTCAATCAGCATTGGACTGTCACTGACTGCTCTCCGTTCTCATAGGATGTTTTGGAGTCCCCTCTGCATTTGTTTTTCTAAACTTTGGGGCTCTTCAAGCTTACTGACAAAAGCCAAAAGCCTAACCACCTGTGCTGTGGGTGATTTGGCCATGAAAAGAATTGGTATTTCTACCTGGCTGTTGGAAACCAAGACATGACCCTGTTTTCTGAACCTAGAGAGTATTTAACTAACATGGCAAATACCTTTCTCTAGGCTGTCTGCAAACCAGGTCCTTGTTGTCCTTGATTTAGACCTTGCTCCTTCCTTGAGTTGGGGCTGAATAGCTGCCCCCCCACCAAAGAGGGGGAAAAAGGGAAAAGGGGTGATTGCTGATACCTTAAAATTCAGCTGCTGATTTCTTCCTGCTGCGGTTCCCCTCCCGAGTCATGGCTCTCCTTTGCAGTGAAGGCAGCAGATCAATGTAGAGCTTGAGTAGAGGGAGGATTTGGGTCTCCTGGGAGGACCAGGCATGGTAATTGGAAGCATTATGGAGCTGCTGCAGACCTGACATCTATGCCAAGTAAATGGAACCCAGAAGGTAGTCCCTGTTTAATATTTAAACAGTGACTAATGTTGATAAAGCAGCAGCTTTTCTAGACGTTCAAAAATGGGCCCCTTTAGGGTTCAGTTACAGAAGGGGCCCCAAAGTGGCTCCTTGTCTGCTGGAACAGCAGTGCAGAACTGCCAGTCTGGACCACATAAACCTCCCTGAAATGTATTATTTCTCCCCAAGTGGGACTGCTGCAAGAGAGAGCAGAATGCACGGGAAGAACAGTGAGCTCTTAGGAGTTTTATTTGGTCATAGTTACAGCCCCTTCAGCGTACGCTGCTTCCATCTGGCTTCTGTTTTTGAGAACCACCTAGGCCAGAGGTAGGGCCTCTGTGGATTGCAGGCCACTCACAGCCCTCAGTCCCTTTTTTATGGAGACCCTGGAGACCCTCAAGATTGTGCTGCTGCTGCTATTTAGCAACAACCAGCAAAAACGAGTCGAGCCATTCCTTAATTGACTTAAAATAAACGTAATGCGTCTATTTTGTTTTCAAGAAATCCTTCAAAGATCCCCCATGCCTTTGTGGCACTTAGAGGCTGCAGACCTCATACTTGAAAGAAATGGGCCCAGCCACCCAAAGATGGCCAGCCCAAGATAGCTCTAAGGTCTTTGTTGGACTTTTCATGCCACGCATGACATGCACCTGCTCTATAAGATGGTACTGCAGGACACATGGATGGATTGTTAGACTTTTTTAAAAAAAATTCTTATCAGGTTCGCTTCTGAGCAAGGATCAAAGAAACAGGCAGTTGCATGAAATTCAGTTCTTTATTCTTCATGCAGGAGCAAAAGCTATGACAGCGAGCTGTCAGGTGGGTGGTTGTGCAGGACCCCCTTCTTACAGCACATCTTATACATTCCATTCAACTCCTCCCTTAGAATACCACCCCTTATTCAGTTACCCATACTCCACCTTAGCATGAGCTCATATGAAGAGCTTCCTTCCTTCACTCTATCTTGACATCACTCCATATAAGGAACTTCCTTCCATCCTTGGTAGGGCCCCTTGACTGTTATTAATCAATACCTTTTCCTCTGAAGAAGCGATCTTTGGAATGTGCACCGTATCGTTCTATGGGCATGGCTATCTACCAAGGCCTGTGAGAAAGGAAGAGTAAGAAAGCCAACACAGCTCTTCAAGGAAAGAAAACATGGTTTCAGAGCCATAATAAAAGTGCAGATGTTCTAATAGATGAATACTAAATATAAAATATATTTGTATGTATGTTCTGTGTATGTAAAATCTCCTATCAGGATGACAACTGCTTGCACACCTGCCATTTGTGAAACAGCCCCTGCCCCTGGATGCTATCCCTGCAGTAATAATACGCACAGGTGCTAATTTATTGTTGGCCGTCGTGCGAGCTGGTACTGTTAGGAGACGGTGAACTGCCCATAGTCTGTGCTTCGCTTTGAGGTGGCTAAACTTCCAAACTGGAAGCTGTAGAAAGGTTTACCTCACCTTAAACCCAGCTCCGGCGATTTTTATCAGACTTGGAGGAAAATTGTATGTATATTGGTTTGATTTTCTGTAGGGCTCTGGTAACTGCATCGTAATGGGTAAGCATTTCTGTTAACAGCTGGCGATCACCTTGTGCCCGGAGGCACATGGGATTGACGGCCCCCATAATTTTTAGCTTTGCTTTACAACTGCAGCTGCTATTTTTCATGGAAATGTTTGATCTCCTCAAATTTACGAGCTATTTGTTCTCCAGTGCTCCCTCCCCGCTCCAGGCTGTGAGTTCCACAGGTAGCTGCTCTGAGGAAAACGCTTGCGTTTCCAGCGTTGGTGCCTTGTCTGGAGGGTGTGAGAGTTTGCTGGGGTTGGTGGTGAGTTTCCCTCTGGTTCCCAATTTTGGCAGGGTCATAAATTGAGCAAGGGAGGAAGCGACGCAGAACAGCTGCTTGAGGGCAGCGTTGGGCGGAGGGGGGATTCCAGGGAGACTGGTAGCCTGCTGCGTGGGATGTCAGATAGAAAACCCTCCGTCAGATTGGTTGACTTGGGAGGAGAAGGAAGAAATATTTTTAAGCTTTTGGCACAGGTGCAACATGACATGCTAGAGGAACGGAGCCTTTCATCGGCTGAATGGGCTCAGGAATTTTTAATCAACGCCTCTTATCAGAGATTCAGTCAGCTAATTTTAGACTCAGGGCTTAACCGCTGGGTTTACCAGCATCTCTTTTGATAGTTGTGTGCTCTGGATTTCCCAGAAGACTTTCCCTAACTGTGTCACTGGCTTATATCTGGACTGCTCTCTCCTGGTTTTGTTCTGATTACTACAAAAGGACTTCAAGGGCCTTGGCAATTAACAGTGAGGTGTCCCAGATTTTGTGTGTGTGGATGTTGAAGGGAAGAGGGATGGATACAGAGAAACGTGCTTTCTTATCAGCCGAAAAGACGACGTTTCATATTTTGTAAGCCGCTTTGGAAGGTGGGACGGGTGAAAAGCAGGGTGGAAAGACTCTAAATAGGTAAACACACTAATCAGATAATGTATTGCTCTAATAGTGTCAGATCTGTTAGTACAGAAAAGCTATACCAAGCCAGGCTTCAATACACCAAGATCCACACACCCCAGTAATCATTTTGTGTTGAATTAAATGATCGCAGAATGGGATTATACGAGTTCTTATATCATCCTCAAAATCAGGGCAAATATCAGAGCATTTCAGTCCCCCAGGATTCTCTATAACAGGCCTTAAAGTGACTGTTTTGGAAAAAAGGGACTTTAAACTGCACCATTGATGAACTCACATATATCTAAAGGTTTTGAGCCAACTCAAAAGATCTCAACAGACACTTTTGTTTTTAACACATTCCAATTGTTAATTGGTGAGATGATCTATCTCATCTGTAACCTGCATCACTAACTTGTCTTCCTCTCCCTTCCCCCCACCTCACTCCAGTTGAAATCCTACATCAGTCTAGCTACTCTGTGCCTCTGATGCAGCTCCTGAAAGCTTGTGCCTTAATTAGTTGGAAAAGGTGCTATCAGACTCCAGCTGACTTTTTGCCATTGTAGACCAACATGGCTCTCCTCTTACCATGTCTCTATATCTGTAGTTATTGCTCCATGAAAATTCTTCCACTCTAGAACAGGGTTCCTCCACCTTGGCAACTGTAAGCTGTGCAGACTTCAACTCCCAGAATCTTGGGAGTTGAAGTCTGCACAGCTTAGAGTTGCCAAGGTGGAGGAACCCTGCTCTAGAAATCACAGAGGCAGTTGGTGTCTTGTAGGACATCTAATCCAACTCCTCATTTGGTGAAAGAGCTCCAGGATCAGAACACCCCCTGGGGAGGCTTTCCAGACCCTGTTTGTCCAAAGTGATTGGTACCTTTGTCAAACAGCTCTTTCTCTCAATATGTTTCTCTAAAGTTTAGTCTAAGTCCATCTGTAGCTTAAGATAGATCAAGTCCCGCTCTGGGGGAGCAGCAAAGGATACTTTAAAAGCTACCTTTGATGTTGGCAGCCCTTCAAGTATTTGTCTAAGTGTCAGCTAATTTGTCTCCTGTCAGCTCTATCTCTGTAGGTTAGCTCTGAATGCCTGTTACTTCTGCCTGTTAGAAGGAAGAGCAGGAGGTGGCCATACCAGAAATAGATGCTGGGCTGGTCCTAATTAGTTTATTTCAAGTTTGCATCTTTGCAGTCTGCAAAGAAGTCAGGTTTGAAAGCAGTAGGCTGGTTTTACAGCACCTGGCTGCCTTCCAGCGGAACTCAGATCTGCTGAATAGTGTTAATTATCACTTCTGTTGACAAAAGGCCACACACACACACACACACACACACAGAGACATATATACACACATATATATATGTACATTCACACAAATATACACATAGATACACAGACATTTGCTCTTTGGAATGCAGCACAGAATTGAACTTTCTGCTCTTTCCTGCTAACATTAGAAAGACATTCCATTAAGCCACTGATTTTTTTCTTGGCTTGTAAGCAATTTCTGATGGACGTGTTCTCTTCTGGAAATCTCCCGTGCAGAGGAGATCTACTTCCACAACCTTTCCCCGAGCCGGAGGAATTAAAAACACATCCTTCTGTGATGATGAATAGCTGGTATCCTTCGTGTAGCAGTGGAAACAGAACTCAGCCTGCCATGCTTATAGCTAGCAAGAGTTTGTCCTTGTTAGATCCTGTGAAGGGTGGGGAGCAGATGCTCCAGAGGAGGGATATTTATATGTATTTTGTGCACGTGATGTTGATTTTCTTCTTTTCCTCTCTGAGAGGCTGTGATCCAGTTCTGTTTGCAGTGGGCAGCTGAGTAATATTGCAATCAGTGCTGGGTGAGTGGAGGGAAGACTGGGTTTTTGAGCAGCGTAGGAAAGAAGAGAAAAGTTGGAGCACTAACATTGCTATGCCTTCTAAGGCAAAGGCTCTTCGAGGTGATTTTTCAGAGTAAAACCTGCTTTCCCAGCTGTACAGTATCTAACATTGCTACAGGGCCAGTACAAAAGGTTTACAACTGCGGAAAAAAAATCATGTTCACCAGCAAATGGGCATCCATTCGCTTAAAAGCAGAATGGGGTGCCTAACACTTCACAAAACAGCTGACATTCAACTCAGAGCTCTCCCTGCTGGCAGGAAATCAGAAGGAGACTGATAGCACCTTTTTTGACCAACGCATTTTGTTAAAAGGCACAAGCTTTCATGCATCTGATGAAGTGACCTGCGGCTCATGAAGGCTTATGCCTTCGAATAGAGTTTGTGAGTTAGAAACGGTGCTACCAGAGTCCTTCTGATTTTTCTGCCACCACAGAGTAATACAAATATACAACCCCTTGGAAAGGTAATGGAAGGTGGGAAGTTGCGTTGCTTTGCTTGGCAATTGCTGGTTGACATGAGCATCTATGAACAATTGATCTCAGGGGAACACAGAGCCGGTGGAGTATAATAGCCCGTTTGTGCTTCATCCTTTGCTTGGATATTGTGTTTGACTCTTCAGAAGTCTTCTGACTCCTCCCCTACTTTACATGGGCACATACAACTCTACAAGCTCTTTTGCTGCCACAAAAGCAAAATACTGGATATAACCTGCAAAGCACTGATAATGTGCAGATGATACCATAACTAAGTTAGTTAAAGCCCAGGCTGCTGCATTTCCTCAACCTGCTCAGCAAAGATTGATTTATCCTGGTTAGCTTTTTGGTGGCTTGGTTTCTTGTGTGAACCTGGGCCTGTCGGTGAGTTTACAGGTTGGAAACGTGATGGAATGTGAGGGTGACCTTGGAAGATGGGGAGAAGAGATGCTGCCTAGGGAACAACCAGGTAAAAGAGAAAGGAGCCCCCAACAGAGTAAGGGCTGGAGAAAGAAACTTAGGAAGGACCCGCCCAACTACTCAGGCGGTAAATAGGGAGGGCAGGAGATACTTTCAGACTTGCAAGATTGATGTCAGCACTCCCAGGTAAACCAGACAGGAAACACAACCAAATGAGCTAATTCTACTTTATTGTAAGGCTGCATTAACAGAATCTTGTAGGTCTGAAAGCACATTTCTCTCACCCTCCCTATTTATTGCCTGAGTAGTTGGGCGGGTCCTTCCTAAGTTTCTTTCTCTGGCGGTTATTCTGTTGCAGGATCCTTTCTCTTTTACCTGGTCGTTCCCTAAGTGGCATCTCCCCCCCCCCATCTTCCACGGTCACCCTCACATTCCATCACAGGTTGACACGTTGTGCAAACCCAATGAAGAAGTAAATCCAGCCATCCCATGAGTAGAAGGGAAGGTGCACAGAATCAGTTAGCCATTGTGAGCAAAAATCTGCCTCCCTGTTGAAGAGGGCCTCGAACCTCCAACATGAATGCCTCAAGAGCAAGTGCCTAAACAATTCTGGGATTGGGGAACTTCCCTGCTGCAGAAACCCACTGGGGGCTTTGCCTTCCCACAGAATAATCCTGTTCGAGAAGGTCTGATGAACTTAATACTACCCCGTCTTTTTGTGGCTTGTGGTTTGTGTCAGCCTAACCAGCGGGATTCAGTATCATACAAGGCCGCCGCCGCCGCCGCCACCACCGAGCACGGCACATGTTTCCGCACAACTCAATCCAAGCCAGGACTGCTGAAGCCATCTTTCAACAATTTGCGGCATGAATAACTGGGAGGGGAAACTCTCCCACCCTTCCCACTGCGGCTTTGCAAAACAGTCTGCCGGAGGGGTTTTTCCAGTGAGAAATATTTGTCTTGTCATTGTTCCCTGATAGAATCATGCCTGGATGCCCTCTGAGCAAAGAGCAGGAAAAAAGGGAAAGGGTGAGAGGTTTTATATTAGCCAAGGGGGAGGTTGAATTTAGGCCTTGTGGGACATGGAGAACCAGGAGGAGCCAGACCGGAGCAAGATTAGCTACTGCAAAAGTGGGAGAGCCCCTTTCTTCTTCCCTGGGGTCACCAATCAGGAGCTGCTAGTGGGGAGTGAGGCTGATGGCTGCAGCTAGCCGGGGCTCTAAGTGGGCAATCCTTCTTTGCTCTTCAGTCTCTTCTTGCCATCTCTTCCTCTCTCCCCCTATTTTTGTCCAGTTGCTGGTGGAAAGACAGAGGTCTCATGGGATGGTCTAAATCAGTGTTTCTCAACCTTGGCCACTTTAAGATGTGTGGACTTCAACTCCCAGAATTCCCCAGCCAGCATGGCACTGAAAAAAGTGACTTACAACCAGTCCTCACACTTATGACCATCACAGTATCCCTACAGTCATGTGATCAAAATTCAGGCACTTGGCAACTGGCTCGCACTTATGATGGTTGCAGCATTCAAGGGTCATGTGATTGCCATTTGCAACTTCCCAGCCAGCTTCCTACAAGCAAAGACAATGGGGGAAGCCGGATTTGCTTCACAACTGTGGCAAAAAAGGTCATAAAATCGGGTGTGAATCACTTAACAACTGCCTTGTTTAGCAACGGACATTCCAGTCCCAATTGTGGTCATAACTCGAGGACTACCTGTACAGCACTTGCACAGGGTGGTCGAAATTAGGCAGAGGGGCTGCTACAGCTTGCCCTCTCTACTTCTTGTGGTGGGCTCCCACAGTTGAAGCAGTAGATGTCAATCTTCCTGTCCCTCTAGTCATTAGAACTTTCTGTTGACTCTCTAAATTTTGGATGTTGGATAAAGCAAGTACAGTGTGGTAGTTAGAGGTTGAAATTCTCTTTTGTATTAAGCCATGCTTCTTGATTTTTTCTTTGGTGGCAGTGCTTCTTATTTGAACTCAGGTCATTGGGTGATTTGTGGTTCAATGTATTGTGCAGATCCAGAAACATGAGAATGTGGAAACCAGGGTGAGCATGTTATCTGAACGTAACTAATGTTTCTGGTGGAATCTCTGTCCCACAGGCTCAGTGACAGCACACATCAGCACTCCCATCACTTCTTACAGCCTGTTTATACTTCCCCTGCCCCTTGATATTTTAAGGGTCACTTGTTGAGTTCAGTTATCAGCTATCAGTTATCCTACTTAGAATGGGATCATACATGGGGGAAGGTGAGTTCACACATGAAGTGCATGCCTGCCCACCCAGCTGAAGTCTCGCACCATCCTTGGCTAGGAGGAAACACATTCTAGCAACACAGAAGGAACCTATTTGGATGCCCATGAAGTTTTTATTTTCTGGTGAGTTGTATCAGGTTTCAAGGGTCATCATGGGGAAAGGGCGGGATGGGGAGTCAGCTGCATCTCTGTTCTCAAAGAAGTTGTAACTTCCTGTGTAATTAGCTGAATAAACACTCTTGACATAATAACTAAGTGCTGGTTGCAAAGCTGAATGCTGTGGTTGGGGTAATTGAATTAGTCTATGTGGGTGGCTTTCAAAAGACTGTGCATTTGTGTGTGCTTCTCTCCTGCCCTTTCATTGTGCATTAAGAGCTGGAGTGAAGTGTCAGAAATACTAGTTTTATTGAATTGGGTATCTTGATCCAAAGGATATAAATTTCTCTGGATTGCCACTCTGTGAATAAGTATTTGCCCCCTTTTTCTGAGCTGTAGCATATCCCAACTCAACTCACGTTTATTACAGCCCTAAGGCCAGACACAATAAAACTATACAATAGCGACAATCTTACATTAATACATACATATATACATATATAAAACAAAAGCAATTAATATACTACAACCCAAAATTAATTAAGAATGAAAATACTAAAATGGATTGAAATAAAATACTATCTTAAAAAATTCAAAATCTGAGTGATGGTGCTGCGTATTGTGCAGATGGTAGCACAAAACTGGGCAACCTGGGAGGATATTTTTGGGTCCTTGTCTGAAAGAAGAAATATTAGATAGAGGTCACTCTCCCTGCCTGGAAATGTCTTCAATAATGGCTATATAAGGATCTGTCTAGAGTCCTTATATAGGGAACAGTATAACAACATATGGCTTAGGGTTTCTACTGAGCCGTCACCACATGGACATAGTCGAAGGTGCATAGGAGTACCCTTAAAACGTCCAATGAAAACTAGGGAATAATTTTAGCTCTACCCTCCTAGGTGATGTCACTGCATCATCATCACTACCACCCCTCCATGGTGGATCTCAGACGCTGGGGAAAAAAAAATAATGTGACCCCCAGCTAATCATAAATAAGTAAATACACAAGGCCTTTCTCCGTACGTAACAAGCGTTTTTTGTGCCTGTTTCTGAGTGTTAAGCTCTAGTAAAGCAACAAAATGAACTAGATCTCACAAGTTGAGCTCTGCCTGCTCATATGTTCCTTGTTCATCCTATATGTCTCTGAGCCGAGATTGCAGTGATGTTTCTCATCCTGATCAGAATTTCCTAGGTGAAAATGAGGACACTTGACTCTGCTTGTAACATCCTGTTCTCCCATTAGCAAAGAACAAGCCGAGCCCAGCCTCTCCTTGTCCCCAATTAAACATTACCAGCTGCATGGTGCATTGATTTACTTAGCACTTGGGGTTTAGGTTTTTGCTGAGTAAATGTATGCAGGAGACAGCTGCTGGAGGAAAGCAGGTTGCGATGTAAATTTGCAAGTGTCCCTGTTTGCTGTACTTGCTTCCGCTAAGACAAAATAGCCTGGCCTTTAATTGGGATTAGGAAAATTTATGGACTATTACAGGGGTGTGTGGCTAAAAGAAGTTAAGATGGTGGCTTTGATCATACAGTTGCGGCTGCCATTTTTGACCCCTCTGCCCCACAGACTCCCTTGGGCAAGGAGACTGTTGGAGGATCTGAACTGTGAGTTTTGTCCCCTGCTCCTGAAATCAGAAGGACCGTAGTACTGGCAGAGATTGTACAACAGACTAAGCCAGTTGGTTTTGACTTGGCGTGTTGTGCAGAACCCAGCCACCTGTGATTTGTAAACCATGTATTAGCCCTTCAAGGTCAAGGCCAGGAAACAAACTCCACAAGGCCTACTGATGCTCTTATCTATTGTTGCAAGGTATAGTAACAGAATCCTGAAAGCCTTAACAAAATTTTCTCTTCCTCATCTTATACCCCAGGGAATCAAGGCAGGGCAGTCTTGAGTTTATTTCTCACTCTCTGCTCCCTCTCAGGGCTAAGCTGGTGTTTACATAACTGACCTTACATTTCTTCAAGGCTGTCTTCATACTACTATAGAGTATGGTTGTGTGTGAAGCCGACTAAATTTGGGTTATTTGATAAACTGTGGTTAAGCCAAAGGGATGTGCAAATCCAGAATGCTGGGAAGTAGAACCTGAGAGTTTACTAGCTTGCAAAGCACCGTTGTCCCCTGAAAATTGCAGATTACAATTACTCATGAATGAGTATCCAGTCTTGAATCATAGTAATAATAGTAGAAGAAAACACTATTGGATGCACTTCTTGCTCTGGATGGGTTTGTGCAAAATGTTCAATCATAATGCTATTTGTTTGGTTTGGCTCAACGCCTTGTGGAAATCTAGCCCATTGTGGCTTATTCAAATAATGATAGCTTAGTGTATTGACCCAGTCTCTTTCTCCTGCTCTGTCAGTAAAGTATGCTCTAAAGGAGAAAAACAAAACAGTAACAACAACAACAACAACAACAAAACAATGAATTGTCTGGGACAATTAACAGAAAATAGAAATAGCTGGAGCATATAAGCTCTGTTGCTCATATTGTAATATGTGGCAGGAGCGGGGAGGAAGGCTATGGGAAGTGATCAGGTATCTTGAAAAAAACAAAACAAAACACCAGCTCCTGCAATGAAGAAAAAGCGAGGGAGGAGAATATCTGTTTGTGAAGGCTTAGGAGGGGCGGAATGGAGCTGTGTGCCTGAGCTGAGGCAGAACAGACTTTGGCTGGGTACCAAGAGATGTTGCTAAGCTCAATGGTGCACGTTGTTCAGAACAGTTTTGGGATCTTCTTCCCCAGAAGCTTAAAGAAGCAGTTGGAGTTACATTAGATGAGTGTAAATTCATCAAATGTGTCTTCCGAGTGCTAAAGTAGGAGATCTACACAGTATGACAACTCTGCAGTTCTGGAAGCTCACAGTCAATCCAGAACCTTCTCTGTTGGCCTGCTGTGGGATACCAGGGTGCTATTAAGGTGCTCCTATGGGATAACATTGTTACTGTTCGTTCAAGAACAACCTTGTGCCAATTCCACAGGCAACAGATTTAAATTTAGTTGCATTGTGGTTCTGCGCCGTCCTCAACCTGAGACCATGCGTATACATCCCACCCCCCAGCCCCCATCTTAACTGTGGCTCCACAGATGCGCCAAACTTGGCCACTTAATTCCAATTGTTAAAGTTTTGGAAAAAAATTATAAAATATATAGGGAATCATGAACTGGGTGTCATTCATTCAAGGAAAGTTTAAAAGTAATATTTAAAATGTTCTGCATGTTTGGTCTTGGGAAACAAGTCATTTGTCTTCTCTACGTAAACAATAACAACATAAAAGGAGTCATCGGTTTTGTTCCCAACTGTTTCAAAATCCATTTTAAAAATGTTTTAAAAAAAGTAGTTTGCCTTGTTAAAAAGCAGCTTCTGATGCTCCTGAGATTCCTACTCAAATGTTTGCAAAAGGCGTTCAACAGATCAGGAACTGCATATGCTGTAACAGCCATGAGCATTTCAGCAGCCAAACTAAAATTTATTTAAAACATTTGTGTTCTGCCTATTCTCCAGATTAATGATCTTGGGGCAATAAAATAAGTGAGCCATGATGTAAAATAGTAGGGTTGCATCATGGACATGGATAGGACTGGAATTTTCAATTCGTCCAAGTTTTTTTTTAAAAAACCCCAGCATTATTAAGTCTATTTTATGATGTATGTTGGTTTTTATGGCAGGAAACTTCTGCCAATTGTTAGCTGAGCCCTCAAATTTCAGCGGATCCAGCTGTGACTTAGATACCACACAACATTTGTTTGGGTTCTGCGTATGGATCTGGAGGGTATCAGCTGCCCGCTGCTGTACTAGGAAGACTTAGGTACAGCTGGAAGGATTTTTGCTTGCAGACATCCATTCTGAGCAAGCATCAGTTCATGTCTTGGGGGTTCCTGGGTGGGAGCAAGCTACCAGGCTTGACTTTGCTTTGGGCTTGGTTGAAGATTGCTTCCCCCTGTAATGGTATATGGGAAAGACCTTGGGAGATGGGGGAAGAGATGCTGCCTAGGGAACGGTCAGATAAGAGATGGCATAGCCTACAGCTGGATATTGGGTAGGGCAAGATGGTCAGAAGAGACCCTCTGTAGTTTCTTGGGCTGTAAAGGAGATAGCGGGAGAAATGTACTTTCAGACTTGCAAGATGGATGTCAGCCTTACCAGGCAGACCAGACAGGAAACACGACCAGATAAACTAATTCTACTTTATTATAAAGCTACATTAACAGAATCTTGCAAGTTTGAAAGTACAGTTCTCCCACTGTCGTCTTTACAGCCCAAGAAACTAGGGAGGGTCCCCTCTGAGCTTCTTGCCCCCCCCATTATCCAGCTGTGGGCTATGCTCCCTCTTATCCTATTGTTCCCTAGGCAGCATCTCTTCCCCCTGTCTCCCAAGGTCTTTCCCATATACCATTACACCCGATACCCATATATGTTGCATAATTTTTTGTGTGGCAACATACAGCACCTTGCCTTGCCTTGCCTTGCACTTTATACCTGTGGGCTAGCTCCAGGGTTGCAAAAGATATGAGAACCTAGTAGTGCTGGTGGAGACAGGGGAAACAGGAAGCAGGGTTGCCCAGATTTGATATAAATATTGTGGTTGAATAAGGAACTTCTTTTTTAAAGAAGGGGAGCTGAAAAGATATGAACCCTTGCAATAAAATTTGAAACCTGTTTTATTTATTTACAATTGCATTTTTATCCCTCCTTCCCCCCATCCTATGAAGTAGTTTGGACTAAGCCCAATTAGCTCTGTGATTGAGTAGAATCTGGGTTAGGGTTAGGCTTTTCTTGATCCAAGTCCACAATCTTAACCCTTATCCTTCACTGTCTCTCATTTTCAGCCCTCCCAGGTAAACCAGACAGGGAATATGACCAGATGAGCTAAATTCTACTTTATTGTAAGGCTACATTAATAGAATCTTGCAAGTCTGAAAGTACAAATCGCCCATTGTCCCCTTTACAGTCTGAGGGAGGGTCCCTTCTGAGCTTCTTTCTCCTCCCATTATGCAGCTGTGGGCTGTGCTGTCTCTTATCTGACCATTTCCTAGGCAGCATCTCTTCCCCCTGTCTTTCAAGGTCTTTCTCACATACCATTACATTCAGCCTCTTTTTGAGTGGGTTCACTCCATTCTGAATTGCACCTTAGAACTGTCTCCAGTGAATGGCAAATATAGAATCTGGCGTCTACCATTTTCATAATAACCATGATGAACTAATGTGAAAGGGGGACTGTGGGAATAGAAACCCAGCTTATTATGAGAAAGGAAACATAAAGAAAATAAAAAAAAAAACTCTAAAGAACCATGAATAGCTTCAGAATTTATATTTCTAAGCAATGAACTCCTCATCTCTCATTTTTTTTCATTGGTCAGGCTGGAGGTTTGCTAAATTAGTCTGATTGTTGGATGGAACTGTTTTTAAGTTGCGGGAGAATCAATATTTCTTGCTTTCTCCTTCCAGAGATTCTTGGCAGAAAGCATTTGTTGCTGGTTCTTCCAACTTAGGTTCTGGAGAAGCTTTGACCCTCAGCTTTTCCAGCTAACACTGTCTGCGGCAAAAGGCTGGGGGAATTGTGGTCCACATTTTTTTTGAGGTTGCCAGATTGTCTGCCTCTAATTTACCCCATGGTATCTGGCTGGTGGGATTCTCTCAGCATCCTTCAATTCTTTGTTTTGACCCTTCGTTGGCTATTTTGCATTTCCAGGAATATAGTGGCATGCTGCCCAAGAACGGAGGTGAGATCAGGAACTTCATGAAACCTGTTGTAGTGAACCATGGAGATGACCTTGGAAAAGGAATGCAGCAGTTAGCAAAGCATCAATTAAGCCCTGGAAAGGAAGAAAACGTTAGAAAGAAACCTGACTCTGCCTTAACTCTCTTTGGTATTAGAGAGAGGGAAGGGAAAACACTGTCAGGCTTTCAAGACAGTATAACCAGTGTCTAGTGGTTAAGGTGCTGGGCTAGAATCCAGGAGGCTGTGAGTTCTAGTCCTGCCTTAGGCACGAGAGCCGGCTGGGTGACCTTGGGCCAGTCCCTCTCTCTCAGCCCAAGAGCCAATCAGGCGCAGTATGAGAGTTCTAGTCCTGCCTTAGGCACGAAAGCCGTCTGGGTGACCTTGGGCCAGTCCCTCCCTCTCAGCCCAACTCACCTCACAGGGTTGTTGTTGTGGGGAAGATAGGAGGAGGAAGGAGTATTAGGTATGTTCGCCACCTTGAATTATTTATAAAAATAATAAAGGTGGGATAATAATCAAATAAATAAAATAAATATCAGTAGAGTTCCAGTATTTCTTCTGGAGTCTGTTTCCTGACCTGGCCTAGCTCAAAGGGCTGACACCAATAAAACCCCACTCTACAGCCAAGATGCGTTTCATTTGCTTGGGCCTAGAAGAAAGTTTAGAGTACTGCAGTGGTTTTGTTTAAATTCTCTGCGTGTGCCACGCAGGCATCACATTCCATTCTGCTGCTGTTTGGTACAGAATTCTGCACACCATACAATTTTCACTTTGTTTCTTGCATTCAGCTGAGTTCAAACCCTGCTCTAAGCAAGAAGGTGACTTGTTCAGTTGGGGCATAATATGTTCTGGTTTGTAAACCATCGTTTATGCCTTAATGTTGTATGTAAACTAAGACACAGTGGCTTGTTCAAATGCTGCATTCATGTGATATCTAAATCCAACCAATGTCTACCTGCATATACCACCAAGCAGAACTCTGTGGGTTTGTGGGTGAGAGAGTCTTAAGGAAGTTGTAATCAAGTAGGAAGTCAGGTCTGTATGATATTCTTGTGACCTTGAAGCTTGGCGGCCAGAGTAATCCTTCGCCATCTTTTGAAGGGCAGCTTTGAGTCTGTTTACTGCAGTACAGTAGGAGATGTCATATATTGCATTGTTAAAAATAATATGACATCCAAGCCCAGAATAGTCCAGTCAAATAGCAGTAATAAACAAACGCAGCTTACATGTGGTCCTTCATCAGTCATGTCAATTACAAAGCCAGCTTAAGCATGAGACACTAATCAAAAGCAAACAATTGTAACAGTAATCAAAAACACCATTATTCACTGCCCATAAGACATGGACTATCTAATAATCCATTCTAATTCTACTTGAATTAACAGGCAGATAATTAAAACTCTGCAACTTAGAGCATGGTCATCTATCTTACCTGTTCTTTCTTTCTTCTAATCTATTCACATGCCGCACTCTTGGGTGTAAATAGAAATTATGTACTTTCCTTGGAACAAAACAAATCTACCAGCATATACTGTATGGCAAACCTCACCCATCGCTAAAAAACCTACAATTATTAAAGCTTTTGTATGTCATTCTTCCAGGCACTAACATTTCACAAGATAGCTTGCAAGAATCATGAAAACAATACCAAATCCAGGAAAGATTCTGCCCCAACCCCAAATAGAGGAAATGTATAGATGAATTGCAAAAATGGTGAAGTTGAAAAGGACAAAGCTACCATATAGGGCAAACTCGTACATGTCCTCTGGGAGGTAATCACATAAGCACATAAAGGAGCCTTTTGAGGCTTAGTGATTCAAAGTAAGTGTTGTCACTTATTGTGCACTCTTTTATTTACCTTCATCATAGGGATCAGAACATGGTACCTAGAATTGCCAAAAATGCTGCAAGAAAAAAAGGTTGCATTTAAAAAATGACTGAAATTTCACAAGCTCCTTCAAAGCTTCAGAGTTTGGTGATCTTCCATGAAATCTCAAGAGATACTGGTATTCTTTTATGAGCTCTCGGGAGAAGATTGCTGAAACCTTGCAAAATTTCAGGTGGTGTTGAAGAGGGTGGGTGGGGAGGCATCCTGAAAAATGTTTTCCTGATCAATCATGTTCCCACTTCTGCACGTTTGCAGGGAGCAAAATATTAAATGCATTTAACTGCTGAGGATGGAGTTGCAAATTTAGAGCCCTGGATTATGTTTTGGAAGGCATGAACCAATATGTTTCTTGGGCAACAATAAACTTTAAATCTTGTGCCACAACTATGATGGCTAGTCTTCTTGGTTGGAAACCAGTAAGTAACCTTAGACTCTGACTTTTCTTTCTCGGATCATGGGTAATATTTCACTTCATTCAAGATGTAATAAGACTGTCTTCTGCATTTGCGGGCTCTGCTGCTCATTCAACTGAGTCTTGTCCTAGTCTTCTGCCCCAGTCCTGCTGGGTTGGTAGCCCCCAAAAAGACCTCACAGTATCTTTTATCCAAAGAATAAGGTGGTGCCAGCCCCACTAGGTGGACCAGACCAGGAAATCAACTCCTCAAGAAGACTATTATTGAGCTATAACAACAGAATCTTGCAAGTCTAATTGTACTGTACCTCCTTCCCCTTCTTATACTCCAGTGAATTAGGGAGGTTTCTGAGCTACTTCTGAATGTTATCTCGTTATTCTGGACTCAAAACATGCTTCAGCCCCTTTTGCCTAGGCAACGGATCCTGCATATCTCAATCAAGGTCATCTTCCTTGCTGTCCACAGGTGGATTCCTCACATGTATATCAATGCAAACCAGCTGTTTTAACAGCTTTTCAAGAGTTATGTTCAGTATTCTCTAAGCCAGTTTCTTTACTGCCAGCTTCAAAGAGCCAACCTGGTTCAGGCCAGTTGGCTCCCAGGCTGCGTTGACTGAGAAAGAATTAATCTTTTTCAGTACTTCAGCAATGCCATCAATGCTTCTAAAACTACAGGCTTCCCTTGAATTATTGGATATTTATCATGCTTGTGTATTTACAGATTTAAATATGAGATTTTCTGTGTTTGGTCACCATCAACTAAACTTCAGAAAGCAAGGAGCTTTGGAAGAAAGCTTCTGAAAATGGAAGTTGCCTTATTTCTTTGCAAGAATGGCCTTGCAATGTTCAACAATATGAGGATGTACACATTAAGTTATTTCATTATGTATGGATATTACATAGTGTTTGGATTTGATTGGTGAATCTTAAGAGAAGACCCACTGAAACAACTGGTTCTTAAACTAGGCACAACTAATATAAACCCTATTGATTGCAATATGTATTCATTTAGCATTGCTGCTTCTGTCATGTTATTGAATCCAATAAATACTTGGTTATGGATTTATAACAAGTTTTTGCAATAGAAAACATATGGTAGCCTAGCTGCAGGCTGGGGGACTGTTTGATTCATCACCAAGTGTTGGACTCTAAGTCCTCATGTTTGGTTATCCTTGCTGGGAATGGTAGGATCTAGAATGCAGCAACCTCCTGGAAAGTCCTCCTTTCCTACTACCATTATAATCCTTCCTACTCTAATGTTGTGGCCCTTGATGTTGCAAAGGTGATGTCCTCTACTGATTTAAAAGCCAAGGGTCATTGTTTCTTTGGGTCAAAATGATGTACAAAGGGGGGGAAATCATCCCATTATGTTCTTACAAATGAACTTCACAGGCTGCAGTGTGCAAGATGGATTATGCATAAAAGGGCACCTTATTGCTCAACTGCATGTATCTCCATCTGGGTATGCTTGAGAGAAGCTGCATTCTTTTCCAGTTCTTTGAGTTTATTGTTACAAACAGGTGGAGGGGGCTGAATGCTGGGTGGATAGCAATCTTGGCAATTCATTGCAACAGATTTGGAACAAGGCAGACACCAATATGTAAAACAGGGGCCACTTCATTCATTACAGTTTTAAAAAGAAGCTGGCATTTTTACAACACTTATTTTTTTAAAAAAAAATCCAAATATTTTGCAACAACGATTGCAAAATATATTGCAATCTAGATGTAGCATCTAGTACAATAATCTATATTGTACTAGATGTTACATCTAGTACAATATAGATTAAAAATGTACAAGGGTAAAAAAATCCAGACCATTCCAGAAGAAAGAAAGAAAAACCATAATCAGGCCAACTGATAAACTAAGGGGGAAATGGGGGAGGGTGGTGTTAAAATCAGGCAAAGTCATTCCTCAGTGGGGGCACCCCTCTGAAGTTCATCCATGGGGTATATGACACAATGAAAAAAATCTCAAAAATTCTGTTCTCTTTAGTCCATCTTTTTGGCGGGGTGGGAGCGAGGCATATATTTCCCCTTTGAGGGGAAGGGACTGTGTGGAAGTAATTTCTCTTTGTCTTAGCAGGAGTTTGCAATCTTGGTGTCATTTCTTATTCCAGCCCCCTTTTGGTTTACAAGTATCTATTTATTTATTGGTTTGTTTTTAAAAGCTGGGCTTTGTGGTCCCCCACCCCCTTTTGTTTCACAGCACATTCTTATCTGGATGAGGTGGGTCATTTGTTGACTATTGATGTTTCTGCACCAAAATGTGAATTCGATTGCCTTCAAATGCCCTCGAGCCTTTGTCCTGCTGTAATTTAAAGCCCGCGAAGCAAAATGAAAACAGATAAAATAGTTTTCTTACCTTTGACAGGGGAAAAAATTATAAAATTAGCAGAGAAGGTAGGGGAATAATAGAGAGCTCCCTGGGGCAATATTTGCCTCTCTAGAGCAGTGTTTCTCAACCTTGGCTACTTGAAGAGGTGTGGACTTGAAAGCTGGCTGGGGAATTCTGGGAGTTGAAGTCCACACCTCTTCCAGTTGCCAAGGTTGAGAAACACTGCTCTAGACTTTATTGGAGCCCTCCCAGCAAAGCAGGTTCTAGCAAGGCTTTGCCTCTTGCTCCAACCCCACCTTGCTCCTCCTGGTAACTTCCCCTATAATTTTCCAGCCTTTGCTTGTCAGCAATATTTACCAAACACTTAACGCCGAGAGTACTTTGGTGGATTACTTTTCAAAGCTAAATCTTACCTCTTGGTCCAGTGCAGTATGGAAGGGGGAGGAAGCATTTTCCTGGCTCAGATGTGTGCAGTTTGTCAGCCAGACTTTGTCAGGGGGACAACTAAAGAAGTGACTAAATGCCCAGGTCCATGTCTTTTCTTGGCAAATAGTGTATGTAGAAGTGGATTTCCATCACCGTTCACCAATCAAAGCTGAGAAACCCTAACTAGCTTTCCTAATTGAGGCCTTAGTAAGGGGTTCATATTTCCAGCCCTTTATTGATCTTGATCAATGATCTTGAGCTTGGTCTTGATCCCCTGCATTTGGATCCCACCACCCAAGAAAGTCATAACAGAACCCAACAACTTTGCTATTATTGTCTGCTCTTGAGTTGTAACGAGCCTTGGGCCACCTTGTTGTTAGCCATATACCTTTTCTCTGATAATTCACAGGGATTATAGTTGTCTGCTCTGCCCTGGAGCTATGGCCCAGGCGAATCACTTACCACTTTCTGCCTGGCGTTCTTCCATCTGTTTTCTGCTTGCCTCCACGCCTTGCTGAGTGCCTCTAAAGCACCCAGCGGCTGTACATGAGAAAACAATAACATATGGTGTTTGGCTCAGCAGCTACCTGGCATTGGCCCCACAGTGAGGCTGGCTGTTTCAAAGGGCTTCCCATGTATGTTTGATTATTAAAAAAGTGAGTTCCTCCTGGCATCTACAAATGTACTGAAAACCAAAAGCAGGGTCCCCTGCTCTGCTTCCCCCTGCCTGGAATTCCTAGTGCAGCAAGCTCTGCCTTAGGGGATGTTTTGGGGCTGGGGGAAGCTTACAGGATTGATTTGCACTCCTTAAAACAATAATGGCATTAATGGGGCTAATTAGCATGCCTGGCAGCCATCTCTGAGTGACACAGTTGTTTCCTCTGTGAGGCTTCTCATTTGATGGCATGTGATATGCCAGTGAGCAAAGGATGGCATGCTGCTGATCAGGACAGCTCAGGCACACTTTAGCAAGATAACCTTGATAACTTTGCCACAGCAAAGGCTCCACGGGAATAGCATTGTCCCATTGGTCAAAGTGAAGAGAATTTAGAACTTCATCAAGATGGGCTTCTAAGCCAGACATTGATGCCCCCCACAGCTCTCCAAATAGTAATGACCTCCTGGCACTCGTCCCACCCCCATTGGCTGATGGTGGTTGGAACTGCACAGTTGCTGTTCAGCAACATCTGGAAGTCCATAGGTTCGTCATGATTACATTATAGAGAATGGAAGAAGCTGGTACAGGCATTGGGTGGGAAGGTGACACTGAATATTCAGTAGCCGTGTTCAACAGACGATGTTGGGCACCCAGGAGGTTGAGCTATCTCATACACATAAAATGCAGTTGCCCTGTTGTCCTATTGTCCCCCCCCCCCACCTTCATGTAGTGTAAGTGCACAGGGGGGTGATTCTGCTCAAGAGCACTATGTGCAAATAGGGGAAGCTGAGAACATCTCCCCCAGAAGTTAGCTTTGCAAAACATCATCCCATTCTCTGTGCAGGGTTTTCAAAAACAAATGAAAGTGCCGTGCTGTGCTGTGCTCAGCACTCATGGACTGCTGCCTCTCTATTGGAGAAGTATTGAATGGGGTATTCTAGAATAGGCTGCAAGGCTGATTTAAGTCCTGGGCAGGAGCACTCAGCGCTGCAGCCTTTTGTGGGGGCTGCTATAGCATTTCTGTAAATGCTAGTCTTCCTGGAAGACTGTTTTGTGTGCCAGAGGATATTGTTCTATTTATTACACACATGTTCACAGCATGATCTGCAAATATTACTGGGAGAAATACAGGAGGGAGGGCTAATTACACATCCAAGGTACACAAGAATTGTGTATCTTCCTCCTCAATTGTAAATAGAACAATTGTAAATAGAACTAACAACAACCAATTCTTTGGAGACTTGAAACATCATCTTCATTTTCCTTGCCTGTTCTCATTCAGGGTCTTCCTTCTGTATTTACAGCAGCCTTTTGTAGCATGCAGTTTTTGGGCTCTTTCTGGCTGAACAATAATGTCTTATTGATCTGAGCACCTGGCGATAATCTCTGTTTACTGTTTGTTATGACAATATCAAGCAAGGGTCATGTAAGCTGTGGCCTGCCTTCCGAGTGAGGAGAAATCTTTCTTATAAATTAAAACAACAACAACAACAAAACATTAAAGTCCCTTTTTAAGATTGTAACAGTCTTCCAGTTGACAGCGCCCATATCCCTCACCACTGCTGAAGGTTAAGCAAAAAGAAGAGTGAAACTTTCAAAATGTTCTCAGGTCCATCATGAAGGCTGAGCCAGTCCTTGAGGGAATAGATGGTGCATCTAATCAGGGAAGACGCTGGTCTGCGGTCCTTTGTGCTTGTTGATTGTTAGCATGGGATTTTATTTTAGAACATTACAAATGAAGAGCAGTCATCTGCAAGTACCCCATGAAGTGTAATGGGGTGAAAACCATAACCCACTGCCCAAACAGTGGGGTGAGTTGAGAAGGTGTGTTTTTTCAGCTTAGGCTGTAGTTAGGATGAAGCTAAATGTATCTCTTGAAGTTGGATTGGTCTTTTCCTTGTTTGTTTTACTGCTAATAGATGTAAATCTAGCCTTGAGAAGGGAAGATGGAGGGATATGATAGCCCTCTTCAGATAGGTTTATACCGAAGAAGACCAAGATCTGTTCTGCGTTGCTCTATGGTAGAGGACATAGATTAGGGGTCTTAAGTGAAAAGAAGGCAGATTCCTTCTTTTGTGTGTTAGGAAGAGCTCTATAGTAAGAACACCAGGTCAACAATGACCTTGAGAGTAGGGCTGAGCAAAGCATTCCGAGGTGACCTTTGCAAAGAACACCCGTGTGAGCAAAGTGCCCCTTTTCAAAGCACCGAGGTGACTTTGTCCTTGGTTTATGGCTGCTCTGAGACTTTTTAAAGGTGGTTTGCATGTGTGTGTGCAGGTGTGTATGCAAATAACATTCTGCTGGGACTGCTGGCAAGGTGGAGTGGCTGTGCTTATACATGCATGTTGGGATGACCTGGGAAGTCTTTCAAAATAGTGTGCTGAGCCTTCTAGAAGTTGCAACTGACTTATTGCTTTTTAGTACAGAAGTCCTTTGCTGACGCTAATACACTTTGCGAAATGTTCCGAGTGCTTTGCATGGCCCTGTCCGAAAGGGGGCTGACTTCCCTGGATGTGAAGCTAGGTGGACATTGATGAGGCACAATTTACTTTGGATTCCTCAAGGATCCCCTACAAGTGTAGGATTTTACATACTATTGCGTTACCTCTGGTAACAACATTTGAAAGAGTGCTTAATCTTTTCCTCCCTTGTTGTGATCTGGACCTTAGAAATTGGCTGGATATCCTCTTTTGGGGTACTTGAAATGGTTCTATACTTTTTGGCTCTTTGCTCCCTTAATCGCCTTAATTGCCTCCATCACTGACTTGTTAACCAGAAGAGGTGGGGCGCGGGCTTGGCTGTTGCATAACTGTAGGTTATAATTACTTTGGTTTTTGGCATGGCAGATGCTGGGCCAACCCATCCATTATGTTCTTGGTTTCCATGTAAACCAGGACTCTTATTGCTTGGTCAACAAAGCATTTATTTTACAAAATTCCTGGTTAAGCATTACGTGGGAATGCAGCCAGGGAGAGCTCCCCAGCAGCAGGACTTATTATTTTCTCAGAGTTGAATTTATCCATCACTGAACAATGTGATAGGACTGTGCAGCATTTTGGATTTGATTAGAAAGAGGTGCATAGAGAGAGGCAAACATAGCAGTGTTTGTATCTCTTTAAAGCAGCTGCATCTTTTCTTGAGATTGTGGATCCCAGGAAAAGGCATGCTTCCTGCAATCTGAACTCAGGAAAAGATATACCTCCTATATAAGGAATTGATGACATGTGCTATGTCTGTGCTCTTCTTTGCTCATAGCAAAGCACCTTTTCGCAGTTGAATCCAGAGCACTGCACTGCCTTGCTTGGGCATCTGAGTTGGATTTTCCCAGCTTACTCTTGCTTTCCTGTCCCTAGTTTTAAATGGTAGAAACAGAGTTTCTCATCTGGGAACTACTCCAAGTACGTTGACAAAAAAGCAGCATGGAATGGTAAGAAATTATGTGCATTTCTTAAAACAATGGCTTTAAGGAAATGCAGATGCTAGGGCACGCTACATAAGAAAATAAATATGACTCTTTGAGCTTTCCTTTGTCTTAAAAAAAAAAAAGTAGAATGATGTCAAAATGTGGTGCCATGGACTTAAGACTGAATAGTCATGGAGCTGATTGAAATAGATTGATTCATCCAACCTTTCGGTGAGGAACCAAAGCGTGTTCCAACATTTGCCCATCAGAAAGAAGGCACCTGCTGCAGGAAGAAAGGGAAGCGAGATTTTCTTCTCATCTGGGATTGGCTGTACAGAAAGGCAGATCCGTCTGTCTGGGAATTAAATGATTAACTGATCAGTTTTTCAGTCTTCATTGTGGGTTCCAGAATGCTAAGAGTACATCTCCCTTTCTCTCTTTAAACCTGCCTTTCTCAACCTCTTGACCCTGGAGGAACTCTTGAAATATTTTTCAGGCCTCTGGCAACCCCTGCACATTCAGGCTCAAATGTAGGCCAGAAGTTACAAAATCATTATATTCGTTTCATGGATAGGCCTGGATATATGCATGAACAGTGTTCTTAAACCAAAACGAAAGAATGAAACTTACCTCTTTAATGTGAAGGTGCTGGAATTTGAAATAATTTTTTAAAAAAATTGTGATCTCCCAGGGAACCCCTAGTGACCTCTCGTGGAAGCCTTGTGAAAGGTGAAAGGTCCCCTGTGCAAGCGCCAAGTCATGTCTGACCCTTTGGGGGGATGCCGCTTTCACGTTTTCTTGGCAGACTATAGAGTGGGGTTTGTTTGCCATTGCCTTCCCCAGTCGTCACCTTCCCCAGCAAGCTGGGTGCTCATTTTACCGACCTTGGAAGGATGGAAGGCTGAGTCAACCTGAGCTGGCTACCTGAGAATCCGGCTTCTGCTGGGATTGAACTCCGGTCGTGGGGAGAGTTTCAGTTGCAATGCTGCTGCCTACCACTCTGCGCCACACGAGGCTGTTCTCGTGGCAGCCTAGGGTGCCACAAAACCCTGGTTGAGAAGCCCTGCTTAAAGGCTTCATTCTCCCTCTTCCTTTTTTTCCTACAATGAATTCTAACTTCCAATACTGCAGAGAAAAGGATGGATTTGCTTGCAAGATATAAAATTGTCCTAAGGCAGGATGGATGGGTTTATGCTGCGCTACATGACTTCAGCAGCAGCACTCCTCTGTAAGCGGATTCAGAACGGCTTTGGCTAAAATCAGTTATTTTCTAATAAAATGGAAAAAGTCACATTTCCTCCCCAAACCCCGTGCTAACCTTTAGTCTTAATACAGGGTGGGGCATTCTATGGGTTTGTGCAGGAAGGCTCCATTCTCTTCCTCTCTCTTGCAGCCCCCGGAGTCTCGACCTGTGTTCACCATGCCAAAATTAGTTTGCATGCTGCCAAACAATGGTGGCAGGATTTTATGCTGATTTCTTGGCAGGTTCTTTAAAAAAAAAAAAAAAGGAATGGAAAAGTTGACATGTAAAACCGTGTGTGTGTGTGTGTGTGTGTGTGTGTGTGTGTGTGTGTGTGTAATTTTTATTGAAAGTTTTAACAACAATACTGTAGTAAGAACTCAAACAAACTAAAGTAGAATGAAAAAGAAAAAAAGGGAGAAATAAAAAAAGCTAAACATGCGAAAAGAATAAACTAGAAGAAAGGTAGAGAAAAAGAAAAAAATATAAAGGAAGATATAAAGAAGTGGCTTCTGATCTTCTTCACAGCAGTTATAGGTACAATTATATTTCAACCTCTCTCTCTCCTTTCCTGTCTAATCATCAAAACCATAAATCACAACTTCATTTTTTTCTTTTTTACGCAAAAAGTCCATAAGGGGTTTCTGCTCACCAATAAATGTAGATATTTTCTTTTCTCTAATCAAACGAGTCAATTTAGCCATTTCAGCAAGTTCTGTCATATAAAACCCAGATATGTTTTTTAAAAAAAATTATTTTAATGGAATGATATTTTCCAAAAACACAAGTGATGAAAATGGGATAAAATTGCAACCACTCTTCACCCAATGCCATTATTATGACACGGCCCCACCCAGCACCACACTTGACTGCCAAAAAACTAATTATAATTAATCACACTCAAGCTAATAATAAAGCAATGTGGCCCCAAGCTACATAGATGTTGTCTATCCTCCCCCCAAGACAGGGCGGGACCAAAACATCTCCTCCCAGGCTTCTTGAATTATGTCCCCTGCCATATCACTCCATGTCCTTTCCCCCAAATTTACCAGGCAGCTGATTAGAATTAATGCATCCCTGCAGTGGGGATCTTCATTCTTCCTTGAAATCTAGAACTTTCAAATAGCAATGTACTCCTTTAAACCAAATGTCAGCCAAGCTTGGGCTTGAACCCATAATGAATTTGGGGATAAAACCATGCAGATTCAGTGTAAGACTTTGCCTTGTTGCAAACATCCGTGCATTGCTTGGTCGGGGAGGCGGGATCTAAATTGGAAAAGCTTGATTTCAAAAAGAGAGACCTCTGATAAGCACCAGGTTGCTTCCACCTGCCTAAAGAACCACCCCAAATGTCATTGCCCTTCACTGTCGCTGTTTCAAGGTGCTTTGCATGGAGATGCTGACTCTGGAGCTTCTCTGGGAACGACTTTCTCAGAGCCGTAGAAGAACAGGAGAGATGACCTCATAGAACAGGAGAGATGATCTCTGGATTTTTCCTGCACTACTTACGAATCAACCCAGATGATTCACATACTCATAATCTTTAAGATCAAAGTTTTTTTTAGTGATCCCAAAGCATTTTTCCAGATAGTTTTGGCTTAATTAGTGTCTGTAATGTAATCCTAATAAACAGGCGGTGGAGTATGAGGATTAAAACCGTGGGGGTGATTGATCTTTCTCCTGTATTCTAGTTCATACACTGCAATTGTGTAACGTGCATTTGATGTTGCTTGGGTGCGCGCTGTCTTGGATCAAAGCAAAAAGTGTCACAAGGGCCTCGAAAGCATCTGTGGTAGCCTGAGGTCCAGGACTTAATCAGCTTTTCTTCCAAAAGCCAGTTTTCAGCTCTTTGAGTTATTATCTCCAATCTTTTGTGAGCTCATCAAATAATTTTCCTGGATGCTCTGAGAAACTGCTGAGGCTTTGTGATTTATCATTAACTCCCCCATTAAGCCTGCACAAACCTGTGGATGTGAGGAGAATATTCCAGAGGGGGGAAAACAGAATACTGTAAAGGAGAAGAAAAGGGGTTCCCTCGTGTATGGGAAGGAATGCCTCTTTCACAGTGGCATAGGCCATTTTTTGCTGGAGCTTTTGAATGGTTGTGTCCCAGTGAAGTCGGTAAGATATGAATAGGCCTTTGGCCCTCAAAGGCAACACCTTTGCTTGAACAAGCAAATCCACCGAGAAACAATGGCTAACTAGAGTTAAAGCAGATTTGGAGAAAGTGCTGTTTATAGTTCAGAGAAAGGCAGGATATGAGACTTTCATTTGAATTGGAGTCATGCAGTGTTTGTTCTGAAATTACTGGTAGTTAGATCTGTACAGCAGGGAAGATTCTGCCTATGGATATTGTGGATTCTCCTCTGGGGATTTTTAAGCGGAGGCTGAAGAGCCCTCTCTCAAGGAAGGCTTAATTGATTTTCCTGCCCACTGAAGAGGGGTGGATTAGATGACCCTTGTGGAACCTTCCAACTCAACAGTTTTATGAGTCCATTACTAATTATGTTATCACCATTTGGTTGGCCGCTGGTTTGTCCACTCTAACCAGGAATAAGGAACTGGCATGAATGTGTCAGAATATGTCTGTATATCTTGATTTATTAAGCTGGATTTGTCATCTGAGCTAAGACTGTAAATACTTTTATCAAAATTAATGATTGAAATTAATAATATTGGTAACCATACCCATGTAACGGTAAAATAATTTTTTATTCAACAAAATTCATATTTGTTCACCTCATTATGCCAATGCTACTCAGTTATGTCTCTCGACCCCAGCTGGCCAAGTGAAGCTATCAAGGTTCTGTTCTGGTGCCTGGAGGCTGTGTGGGTTTGGATGGGGAGGAGCCATCTCTGACTCAGTCCTACCAAGACTGAGTGGCAAGGGGTGTTTGGGCCACCCAGATCTGGGGATATTCCATCTCTGACCTTGGATGGAGTTGCACTTCTCCATTCAAGGGTGGTGCACAATCTGGGGGTCTTCCTGGACTCACAGCTCCTGCTCGATGAGCAGGTGGCAGTGGTGGCCAAGAAGGCCTTTGCACAGCTTCATCTGGTGCACCAGTTGTGCCCTTTCTTAGATCAGGAGGCCCTTCAGACAGCCACTAATGCCCTGGTCACCTCACGGCTTAACTACTGCAACACACTCTACATGGGCTGCCCTTGAAGACCACCTGGAAGCTTTAACTGGTCCAGAATGTGGTGGCCTGAGCAGTAATGTGACCTCTGCTTTTGCGAGCTGAACTGGTTGCCAGTTTGCTTCTGAGTGTGATTCAAAGTGCTGGTTTTTATCTGTAAAGCCCAGGCTTAGGCCTGGTTACTTGAGGGACTGCCTGCCTCCCATAGTATCTGCCTGGCTGATTCAATCCTGCAGGGTTGATGCACTCCAGGTTCCTTTGATAAAACAGTGCCATTGATCGGGACCCGGGAAGTGCACCTTCTCTGTCACAGTGCCTCCCCTCTGGAATGAGATTCCCCTGAGATCCGGATGGCCCCCACTCAACTGGTGTTTCTTGAAGTCCATGCTCTTTGCCCAGGCCTTTGGTGAGGATGAGTGAAGTCCCCTTGGATTGTGTGAGCTTGTTTCTTTTTTTGTGCCTGTCCGGTTCTTGCCATCTTTTATTATTTTATTTTTGTCCCTTATTGTATTTCTTTAAAAAAACGCTTTTACTTGTGAGCCACCCAGTGTTGTTGGGAGTTGGATGGTATACACATTTTAATCGTCATCGTCATCTTGTCTCACCTGCTGATTGAATATAGTCAGGAAGTGACTAGGAGGGGTTCATGATTGTCCTATCTTTCATTGTATTGTTATCACTCCATTAGTTTGCAGACTTCCTGTTCGGCAGATTCCAAGGGAAGATCTCCTCTGGGGAACCTCCTCTGGGGCTTTTTCCTAACTGGGAAAGTGGGCAGGCAGCCAGGGTGGTTTCAGAGGGATGAAAAGATACATCACAGCAAAGGAAACCACCACCAATAGCTCTCCTCATCGCCTCCAGCCATGAAATAAGCAGAAAAATGCCACTAAGAGATATGCTCAAACACCCTGAATATAATATCCCCTCCCCCAAAGCCTCTTTTGCAGCGAGAAGTTTCAAGACAGGTTTTTGTTCATCACCATCACCATCACCATAATCATCACCATCTATTTATTCAGAAAATCTATACAGCCTCCCATCTTAAGCAAATAACTCTGGGCAGCTAACAGTACAAACCAATATAATGTGACAAAAATTCAATTAAAAACAAACATCATAAATGTAAAATAAAATATATATGATGAGGCATCTCACACATCACTCCCAATCCCCCAGTGCTGACACCTGAGGGAAAAGCTGGGTTTTTATGGCTTTTCAGCAGGGTCAGGGCCATCCAGATCTCTGAGGGGAGGCAGTTCCACAGGGCAATTGCTGCAGCAGAGAAGACCCATCTCCTGGGTCCTGCGGGATGGCACTCTTTCACCAAGGGGACCTGGGGCATGCCAACCCTGCTGGACAGAGATGGGCAGAAACAACTGGAGACAGGCAATCCCACAAGTAACCCACCATCATTCATTGCAGAACTTAAAACCTCAGCAATAATCTGGCAACCGAAGAACAACGTAGCTTCTTAGCTCTTCCGTTGGTTCATGGCAGGCTTTTCCAGAATAAACGCATTTTGCAAGTTACGGGCAGAAAACAGGCTTCCCTCCTTTTCCATGGGGGAGGAACGGGGCTTAAAACACTGATTGTGGGACCTGAAAATTGGGTTAATAAAACTGGGTTAATAAAACTTTTCATCTGTAAAAGTTTAGAAGCTGTGTGATGAGGTTGGAATTTCAGGTTCTGAAGTTCTGTATGTTGCCAAGGTAATATGGAGTCCAAATACCAGGAGTCGGTTTTCTCCTTTGTGAGGTGTAGTTCCCTCCCAATTGAAGAACCATTAGATGGCAAGCTGGAATGTTTGGATTAGCCTGGCTTACAGAAATCTTCCCCAGTGCTCTCCTGCAGGTGTTCAGGAAACACTGTAAGGTCTTCCTGTTTGGGCAGGCCTGCAGAAATATTAAACAGGGAAGCCTTTTTCTTGTTAAATACCCCAGCCCCAGTCCCCTGTGGCCGATAATTCATTGCCACATGTGGAAAAGGAAGAATTACGTCTAGCAAGAAAGGATGTTAAAACAGTGAACTGTGAGAGCAAAGGGATGGGACTTTAAAAATACGCAAACAGAATATTTGAGATGCCTCATCCTATATTTTTTATACGCCTTCTCTGCAGTAGCTCCCGCCTGGTGGAACACGCTGCCCCTGGAGGTGAGGCTAGCCCCATCCCTCCTGGCCTTTCGGAGGAGCCTGAAGACCTGGCTCTGCCGCCTCGCTTCGGGCGGAGAGGGGAGTAGCTCCGCTTGGGGATGGCTGGCGCCCTCGAGCGCTCCTCACCTACATGAACTATGCTAGATCTTGCCACCTGGACTTTATTTTTACTCTTATCTTCATAGTTATTTATTAATGGTGTTTATATTTTTATACCTTGCCTTGTATTTTATATTTATTGTTTTTATTGATTATTTTTGTTGTACCAGAGGGTGGTGGGGGGAGATGGGGGAGATGGTGGGGGGAGATGGGTGGTGACAAATTGGATAGATAGCTAAATAAATAAATATTTGGTTTCCATTGAAGGTTTCTGTGGCCATAGAATAGACTTGGATGTATGCACAGCTATGGGTGCATGTACAGGTCTGCTTATTTTGAAAAAACTCCAAATAGTCCATTTTGAAGCCAGCATTTTCAAAATATACCTTCCTGAATGCTAAAGAGCACGTGTTTTTATTTATTTATTTATTTATTTAATCAATCAATCAATCAATCAATCATATTTTTATCACCGCCCAGCTCCCTCATACGGGGGACTCTGGGCAGTTCACAATAAAACAGTTTAAAATTCAATAAAATCATAAATAATATCATTAATCCATCAATATCAATATCAATCAATAAATATAAATATGTTTTTGTTTTGCGACTGGAGACATATAAACAATTTGATGTCATGCACACCTTGTGCTCCCCAGCTGAGATGTTCAGTCTCTGAGCTCTCAGACTCCAGAGATTTGTCTTACGTCATGTCCTTATATTATAGGTTCCATGACATCATTGAGGGAGGACTGTTTCAGTGCAGGTTCCTGCGGTCAAATAATGTGTAAAACCACAGGAATTTGTAGGTACAGAAGGCCAGAAGGTCAAAATGTAGCACCTGTCAGCAGTTTTAGGAAGAGCCACTTTCTTGAAGTAGGCTTGACACTAATTTCCCCAGATACATCAGTAGTGGCAACAAGTCAAGTCTCAGTCCTTAGGAGATGGGATTAATTCCACAACATCCTGTATACTCAGTGCCAAAACCAGATCTGTTTCCTATTTGTACGGAGAGCGTCGCTTGCATGCAAGCTGGAGTCACAAGCTGTGAGGATGAAGTTGGCTTGGTGTTACCAAGATTCTCACTTGGCCTGAACATGGAAATAATATCATTGTTGGGTGCCTAGAGCAGTGTTTCTCAAGCTCAGCATGGTTGGGGAATTCTGGGAGCTGAAGTCCACACATCTTAAAGTCACTGAGGTTGAGAAACACTGGCCTAGAGGAAGATAGGGTGAACTAACATCTAAAGGTGGGTTGATTAGTAGTCAGCGACATTAGCAAAGTCTAATTTGGGGCTGCAAAAAGAGGGAGAAGCCTGGCTGAGTGAGGAAGAAGAAGAAGAGGAAAGATGGAAGCTGTCTGACAGCAGTATGGTCTCTTGCACAAAACAAGGATAATTTTTGGTGGGAGAGATAGGATAAATAGAGTATGATGTCTTGAGTCCAAAATATTTATCCTGGAATATGGCATGGGACCAGGTTACCTGAGGGACCGCCTCTTCCCCATTACATCAACCCGTCCCACCCGATCGTGCAGAGAGGGCATGCTACGGACCCCGTCTGTAAAAGAATTTCATCTGGCGGGGTCCAGGAAGCGGGCCTTCTCCGCAGTAGCTCCTGCCCTGTGGAACATGCTGCCCCCGGAGGTGAGATTGGCCCCATCGCTCCTGGCCTTTCGGCGGAGTCTGAAGACCTGGTTCTGCCACCTCGCTTGGGGCGGAGAGGGGAATAGATCTACATGGGGATGGTTGCTATAGACCACTTCTCTCACACTTGGACTGTTTTAGATGTTTCATCGCTTGGATTTTTTATTCTTTATTTTTTATTTCTATTTATAGTATTTTTACTGTATTTTACTTTTTGTATTATTCTGATGGTTTTAATCACTTGTTGTAAACCGCCCAGAGGCCTCCGACAGGAGGAGATGGGCGGGGATAAATTAGACTGACTGACTGACTGACTGACTGACTGACTGACCGACCGACCGACCGACCGACCGACCGACCGACCGACCGACCGACCGACTGACTGACTGCTAGCCCCTCAGCAGAGTCTGAAACTGAGGATCTTGGATACTGGGGAATGCCTACCGGAGACCTCTGGACCAATCTTCTCTAATTTTGGAGTCCTCCAAAGCTATTGATCTCAGGAATTCTGAAAGTTGAAGTGAACACATCTGGAGGATGCTCAGGTTGGGGAAGGCTCTTGACACCTCCTCTCAGGAGCAGTGGAGGAGACATTATAGACCTTAGCCAGCCAGCCTCAGTGCAACCAGCGTTTGAAACAACAAGGCCCTTTCTGACCCAAAAGCTTTCTAGATCAGTTGTGACTGCATTACTAGCTGCTCGATTTAAGAATCATAGTTCAGTGAGGAAGCAACATCCTAGTACAAGCTCTTGTGTCACTGCTCTTAGTTTCCAACAGCTTCAGCTATTCTAGGCTACTTTCCCGGATTCTGACCCTTTGCTATTCATCCTGACTCCATCTTGGGGAAATGACTGCACTTGAGTATCTGTGTACCTCAAGTTTCACAGTCTCTTTCTCTGTCACCTGAGTATTGAACGGGGAACCTTTCTCTGCAGTGTGAATATAGAACGGGAAATAAGGGCATAGGGCAGCCACTTGTCCAACTTCAAAGAACTCAGTGCTCTAGTTAGAATGGTCCTCTGTTTAAAATGCTGCTCCGGTCCAAGTCTTGTGGAAAGAATCCTAGGAAAGGAGTCAAAATTGACCATCACTGTGTAGTGCCTGGCCTTCTCTCCTACAACGACATGGACAATTTATAGCAATTTTTCAAAGTTGCATCAATGGAAATTGGCGTATGCACATTTGATGCAAATTTGTACCTTCCATTGCCCTTGTTTGCTCTTTTTTTTGGGAGCGGGTTGGAGACATACTGTCTCTTTACACAAAGACTTAGCTATTTGCTTTGTACTAGAGTTCATGCTTTGCATGCATGAAGGATCCATGTTCAGTCTCCAGGAAAGGCTTCTCATCCCTGATAATGATAGGACTACCATTCTAATTTTCTGCTCCTGATTTTCTGTGTTTCTTTTTGCATTAGTTGATCTCCAAATGGGTGTGAGAATATTTCTCTCTGCCACTTTCATCTGGAAGTGTCACAATTGTTTCACTTTGTGGCTACAGGTAGTCCTCACTTAACAACCACAATTGGGACAAGAATTTTGGTTGCTAAGTGAAGTGGTCATTAAGCAAATCTGACCTGATTTTACCATCTTTTTGTGGCAGTCATTAAGCGAACCAACACAGCCATTAAGTGAACCATGTGATCATTAAGCGAATCATGCAGTTCCATTGATTTTGGTTGCTAGAAGCTGGCTGGGATGGTCGAAAATGATGATCACATAACCACATGATGCTGTGACGATCATAAATGTGAACTGGTTGCCAAGTGCTCAAATCATGATCACGTGACTGTGGGGATGCTGCAATGGCCATAAGTGTGAGGACCAGTTGTAAGTTGTTTTTTCAGCACTGTCATAAGTTCGAACTGTCACTAAACGAATGGTCATAAGTGAGAACTACCTGTACTGTTTTGATTCATAGCTTCCTTGTTCCAGATGTTGCTGCCTGTCCTCAGTCACGTACTCTGTATTTTGTGACAACACTTGTCTGCAACAGTTATAAAATCTTTGCCTCTTTTTAAAATTAAGACACCGAAAGTCCTTTTTCTCTTGAGCACCTTGCCACTTTGCCTTACTTTGCTTTACATGGGAAGTGTAACTGGATGCTTCTTTGTGCCTGCATGCGGTTTATAATTTAGTTTTCTTAAGATTTCTTTTCTGTAAGTTTGAAAAAAATTCAAGGTGTTGAGGCATTAGACTAAGTATGGAAAACCTATAGGAGAAAGGATTGGTCAAATGCTAGGTCTTGAGCTCCATCTGCTGGTTGCACATAAATCATCGTCACCTTATCTAAGGATTGCTGTGATTTCAGTGTGATGTGAAGCAGAAACTGTGCAAAATTATATCTATATATCTATGTACAGTATGTATGTGTGTATATCTGAACAAGAAAATCAAAAAAGCTTGGAGAGGTGGAGTGACATCATAGTCAAAGACACCAATAAAGGAGTGGTGAAAAAAACAACCACTGTTCCTTCAAGTTTTGAATTAGCAACCTTCTTTTTTCAAATGACAGTATTTGAACAGAATCTGGATTTGAGAATTAGTGCCCAGGGAGTTATTTGAAACTGTCTGCCCGTCTGTTAAAAGGAAATGTGCTCTGAAAAGGAAAAATGGCACCTTCTCATATTGTTATTTTTTAAAAAAATTGTTTATCCGCTCCACTGGTGTGCTTCATTGCCATAAACGTAGACAGATTTTGTTTTGGTAAGGTTAATCATTTAGCTTAGGATGGGAACCTATTTTTCTTGCAGAAGTCAACCTTATTTTGATTAGAACATTTCCTGGTATGTTTTCTAGCAGTTGAGGGGGAGAAGAGCCAAAATGGGATTTTCACAGTGGGAGGAATTGGAATTCTGCCAAGATCTGGATGGAATCTGGTCAGCCTCTACTAACTGCATGGTCATTGGAACTGTTGGCGGTGCTGCGTTTCCAGTATATCTGGAAGCCACTCCATTGGGGAAGGTTGGGTGAGGCTGTGATCTGCATCTGGGGATTAGATGGTTAGTTCTCCTGCCCTGGTTTTGGGGAGGCATGATGGCTAGTGCTCTCTCAGTTCTTCTCTTGGATTTCTCCCCTGCCAAAATATATTTTCTGTATGTACTCCCATACAATGGCTTTCATAATACAATAGATGTACCCATCATGCTTTTCTGTATCAAAATACCAACAAATTCCAGCTGAGTGCAAGGGTTTGCAAACTTTTGGGGTGGTGGGCATACCTGGAATTTTGAAGCAATGCTGCTCATACAGAATTGTCCTTTGGTTGTACCCATTCACAGAATGGCTGCTTTGAGGGATGTATAGAGGATGTATATTCTACAGGTAGTCCTCACTTAATGACCACAATTGAGATGGGAATTTCAGCTGCTAAGTGAAGCGGTCATTAAGCAAATCTGACCCGGTTTTATGACCTTTTTTCGGCGGTCATTAATGAATGGTCATTCAGTGAGGACTACCTGTAATGCATAGAATACTATCTGCCATCTCCTTCACTGGACCACAAAGAAAATTCTAATTCTACAGCCTGGATATTCTATGCCTACATCTACCTGTTCCCCTAGGCACATCCTTCTATCCCTGTTTACCTTTGCCTTTTTTTCTGGGCAGGGGGACAAATTCCCAAACAAGGCACAGAGTTGCAGTTGTCTGTTGTTTTTATACTCTAAGAAAGCTTAGGAAGCTCAATTGGGGCCCAGAGGCTATGGGGAATCAATGATACTGCCACTGGTAGTTGGTTTGCAGCAAGCAAAATTCCCATTTATTAAGTTAAAGCAATTTAATTTTTTTTTTAAAGTCTGATGAGGGAAGAACTCTGATGGGTAACCAGGGAGGTATCCCAAGGTAAATTGGTATGGCCAGATCCACACCAGGGATACCGGAAAATAAAAATAACAAAATAAAATAAAATAACAAAATGTGCCCACATTTTAGCTGAGTTGCTTTAAGACATCTCAAGCTTATTAATGCCAGTTCAGCAGTAGCCCAGTTTTCTTCCTCAGAAGCTAGTGTTGTAATTGGGGTGGGGGCAGGGGAGTAAGCTGGAAGGAATTGGATTCTGAGGGTTATCCCAGCCCCTCAACCAAATGTTTAGCTTTGATTAATTTAGTGTTCAGCTTACTGATTTTCAGCAGCCAAAATTACATGATTTTTCTGAGTCATGAAGAACCTTACATGCTGTGATTTAGCAACATCTGGAGGGGTGGGGGTCCTCATCTCTGATCAAGCCCACCATCTGTCTTTCTGGGCCAAGGAGGAGAGGAGGTGTAGTCCGCTGCATCTGCAGAGCACCAGATTGAGGAAAATTGCTGTGTTCTGAGGTTTTTTTACTTACGAAATGTTTTGGAAATCTGCTTACAGTTTAGCCCTATAGTCATTGGTTTAAATCCTCATGGAAAAGCTATTAACAGAATGTGAGAGGCTGTCCCTGCAGGAAAGGACCATCATGGGATGACGGAACATGGGATTTGTCTGTAGAAGGTCCCCTTGTTCAGTCCCCATCATTTCTGTGGAAAAAATCCTTTGTGGAGTTGTGGCTGACAGTTCATGTGGGAAATGAAGAACTGGGTGAACCAAGGGCCAGACGTCCTATAAGAGAGTCAGTGTGGGGTAATAGTTAAGGTGTTCATCTTCATCTAGGGAAATTTAGGATAAGTCACTTTCTCTCAGCCCAACTTACCTCACAGGGTAAATATAGTTCAGCTTCCTACAGTTTTATGGAAGCATTCAAGCAATGTTGTTCCCATTTTGTTCTAGGGGGCACCATTGTCAATGCCCCCATTTCTTGTCTCCTTCCTTGGGAATAAGCCCGAGAAAAGATAACATGGTCAATTGCTTCGGCTTTGTCAGCCTTTCGAGGTAGGCAGATCAGGAAACAGACTCCGCAGGATGAGCAGAACTGCACTTATTGGGAGTAACATGGACAGCCAAGAAAACAAACCAATGGATCATTGAACAAATCAACCCAGAGTTCTCACTCGAGGCACAAAGGACCAGGCTCAAATTCTCCTACTTCGGACACACTGTGTGAAGACAGCTGCAGTAACTATCTGGAGAAAATGCTGGGAAAGGTGGAAGGAAAGGGAAGAAGAGGACAACCAGCAGCCAGGTGATGGGCATACCTTTGGAAGACCTAAAGGACCAGGTTAGGGATAGAACCTCTGGAAGAAATCTATCTATGTAGTTGCTAAGAGTCAACACCAACTTGATGGCACATAATCAATCAATCGAATTTTGTAAACCTGCCCCCTTTTCCCAGCCCTCCTTCTTATACCCCAGGAAGTTGGGGGTGAGGCTAGTCTGAGTTTCTCGGTAATACTTTGCCACCTCTCTGGAGTTAACATGTGTTTCTTGCGCACCCAATGTTTTCCTTGCGGCCTTTGGATTCCTTCTCCTGGGCTCCCTACAAACCCCGTCCTGTTGCTCACAAAATTTGGTGTGTTTTAATTCCAGCCATCTAGGGGCGGTCAGGGTAAGAGAAAGTCAAATTCAGTGTGTAACACCTATTCTGTTTGCATCCCTGCCCTCTTAGGTGTCAGAATAATAACACTGCTGGCAATGAAACTGTGTTTTGGGAGTTATCCTGGTGCTAATGAATTAGCTCAGGGATTATGTATATATTTTGGGCATATACCTTCTGCCATAAAAATGTTAAACACATTGATGGCTTTTCTTTGCTTTGGGAGGCCAGATGTCTCCTCTTCCTCTCTGGAGCTCATTATTTGGTTTTATGGCTTGTTTGCTTAGAAGGTGCCTAAAGTTTTCTAAGGCCTGTGTAAATGATTAAGAAAATGCTCCGGATTGCAGGCTTTATTGTAACAGTTACGATAAAGGAAAAAGGGCAGTGAATGAAGAGGAAAGCAAGAAAATACAGATATTTGCATAAATGACACTGCGTGGCGCATTAGCAGCTGCTGAGAATGGTAGTGCAATTAAACACATGCTCCTTTGGAAGCAGCACTAAGAACACGAGGGTTGTAGTTGAGTTTGCATTTCCAAATTGGGGTGTTTGGATATGGAATTGGAAGGCAGGTTTTCTCTCTTTTGGACCCAGTGAAACAAACGGAGGATAAGAAGCAGAGGGTGAATTGCAGAAATGGGCTTTTGGGATGCATCTGAGTCTGAGGACTCCGTTTTTCATATCAAGTTACTAGTCCTCATGGTTGTGCAACAAATACATCTTTGTAAAAGTTGGAGGAGTGGGAAATTCTGGGACCAGGTAAATGTCCCCGCAAGAGGCAATGGTGTAAATGATTTCATCATTCACGCTTCCTGGACTCCATCCTCTGCTTAATATAATCTGCACCAAAATGTTCAAATGACTTAAAAAAAAAAATTCCAATGATTAAGTCCCCACTAAGGAATGTTGTAGCTTAGTGACAAAGCACATTTAATGTGTGAAGAAAAATCTAAAGGTCAATTCTTGGTATTTGGATTTGGTATTTGGATAAAAAAAAATTAAAACTATTTTTTTCAGTGGCTCAGATCATTTGAGATAGTCTAATCTCATGAGCTTGTAACGTACTGAACCATTCTGACAGTCCCATGCAAGATCTTGAGGTTAACTCACCAAAGTCTTGCTAGAATTGCTAACGACATGAGAGTTTGGCCATTTCTACCTTTTGTTTAGGTAGCACCTGGGTCTCCCTTTGAGACTGCGCAGAGAAGCCTGGGGCTTGAAAAGGTTTGCACACCCTGGCCTAGGCAGTGCTGAGCCACATGGATAATTGGTTTGGCTCGGCGCAAAGCAGCTTTCTATGCCAATCCTGCAAAAAAAAAAAATCTCTAAGGAGGATTTTGACAAATATGGTTCTGAGAAATATCTTTCTTCTCTATGGCTGCAGAATTTTTTCTAAAGCTTGACTATAGCTTGACTGCGTTGCAGCTTTCCAGATGGAACGCTCAATCTTTGATTCACTCTTCCCTCTGCTCCAAGGCTGGATTACTTTGGCTCTTGAAAATTAACTTTGTCTGGGCTCATTCTATCAGGGTTCGTCATGCCAAACTTTTGTTTTCCAATACTGGTGTACCTCGGATTCAATCCTGAAAGTGGTAGAGTTGAGTCACTCCCAAAACCTGCTATTTCCTTCCTTCCTTCCTTCCTTCCTTCCTTCCATCCATCCATCCATCCATCCATCCATCCATCCATCCATCCAAGGTGGATAAGGTTTCCCTTCCCTTCCCTTCCCTTCCCTTCCCTCTATTCAACAGGAAGAAAGTTTCCTTTCTACTTGGAGAAAATTTTTTTTACTGATAGGATAGTTATTGCATAAAAGATTAATGATTTACTCTTGGAATTCTGGAATTGAGTGGAAGGAAGATATTTTCGGAGAGATGGGTGACATGAAAATATGAGGGAGAAGAATGAGAAAGAGAGTTACAGGAGCAGATAAGAAAGAAAGAAAAGAAAGAAAGAAAACAGTGATTATTTTCCATCAATGGGCATTACCAAGATGCCAACATAACAGTCAGTGCAGAAAGTCATATGGGTCAAATTTCCTGTAAAAGACATTTTATAACATTTTCTCTTTCTTAGACCAGCTTGCCTCGACACATCATACTAAAGCATATAAGGGAATTAACCACTTGCAATGATTCTGTTAGTGAATTGCAGGGGTGTAGCCAAAGTGAAGAAGCCACATCATGGCGACCTGATTCATATAACGTATTTTGTTATATATCACTTTCTTGCTACGAAGTGGAAGAACCCATTTTATAAAAATGCGTTGTGATTTAATAAGCATGGTTAAAAAGGGAGAGGACCAGTGCAAAGATGGAATAAGCCTAATTTGGATTTCATGGCCAGTGTAGGATACAGTTATGGGAAAGAAGGAATCACATAGCAAATCTGAGCATCTTCTTTTTGATTCTTTTGCCAGCAACGTGCATGCTTAGGCCACTGGGACCTGACCTCATCTACAAATATAAGGTTGGACTAGAAAAGCTTCTTAGAACCATAAATGGGTATGTTTTACATTCAGTCTGAAGCCACTGCAGTGTTATCAAAGCAAAACGAGGAACTTACGTGCTTACCCCCATATTTTTAAATGATTTCCCATCAGATGAAAAATATCTGTGCAATCTCTTTGAACTTTCCCAGGGAATGGATTCTTGGCCTTTGGCCACGTCTCCAACTGGGGCATTTGATTTCTTCCCAACTGGTTTGTCTGGCTCAGAGGATTAACAAGGTATTCAGTTTTGAAGTTCTGCTTGTGAGAGACAGAAACTGTCCATTCAAGATTGAGCTTGCTTGTCCAGACTGTTATTCTGCCCAATGATTGTCCATAGATGAGGGTTATAATTCAGCGACAGGATCAAAGTTCAACTGACAGCACTTCTAGCTATGGCTGGAAAGGGACCGTGGAAACGCAATACTGGTCAGCAATTCTGGGTCTGTGTGGTTGAAGGCAGCTTCGTCTAACCCTGGAGAACTTCCCCAATGACTGCTAGCAACTTCTCTAGTGACATCTGAAAAGGGGATATAATTTAGGAAACTCCTTTTCTGTAAGTTTAATTGTTTATCTGCCCAACCCAGGGGTGTTTTTTCAGATTGTCAGGAATTCTTTGGGATTCTAGGCAGAGATCTTTCTCATCACCTCTTATCAGAGTGAGCCTTTGAATCTGAAGATGCATGAATGCAAAATATATGCTCTGCCCACTGAGTCATGGTCCTCTGGGCTAAATGCTATGCTGCATTTTATGGGCCTCTCATGGACTTTTATTCTAAAACCCCAAGTAGGGGATGGGGTCAAATGAGTTAAGCACATAAATTGTTCCTTCTCCATGAGAATCAAGTTACATTTAGCTGCCTATTTTAAATATTGGTATCCCCACAGTTTGCTAATTAGTTTGAGATTTAGTATATAAAAGATTAAAATGCAATAAAACATGCAGATGTAATAAGGAGATACACTGATTATGTGCCATCAAGTTGGTGTAGACTCTTTGTGACCACTTAGATTTTTCTCCATGATGATCTGTCCCTAACCTGATCCTTCAGGTCTCCCACTGGTGCGTTCATTACCACTGTTACTGAGTCCATCCACCTTGCTACTGGCCATCCTCTTCTCTTTCCTTCCACCCTTTTCCAGAAAGCTAGGTCTTTGCATAATGTGTCCAAAGTAGGATAATTTGAGTCTGGTCATTTGTGCCTTGAGTGAGAACTCCAGGATCATTTGTTTGATGATCCCTTTATTTGTTTTCTTGGCTGTCCAAGGTGTTCTCAGGAGCCTTCTCCAACACCAAAGTGTAAACACGTCAGTACTCTTTCTACCCTGCTTCTTCGAAATCCAAATAAGAAAGAATAAATGCAAATATATAAGTAAATAAAAGTAGTGTTGGAGTTAAAAAAAAAGCTAGGGGATTAATATGCAGGAAGAAAAAGCCAAAGTCAGAAAGGGTGAGATGTCATTCAAAGCCATTGAAGGTATGGAAGGACAGAACAGACTTTGCTTGGTACCTACAAGATAATAAGATTTAGAACGGTGTTTCTCAACCATGGCAACTTTAAGATGTGTGGACTTCACCTCCCAGAATTCCTCGGCCAGCTTTAATTTAGAATGTATGGATTTAGAAAGGATGCTATAGAGTGAGCATCACCAAAGAAAAGACCATGCCTCCTTCAGCCACCTGCCTGGGCTTGATATTCTTGATCTGTGCTGTTTGGCCTAACACAGTGTAGTATGTATACTTGGAATGTTTTGCCACACAGTCGTGCATTCTGTAAGCACATATGGGGTACATCTTAGCTTTTTCCTTTTCCTTATTTAGCAGTGATGGAACTGATCTTGCAGAGTATTAGGACTGGAGAACGTCTTTAGGCGGTCAGCTTCCTAAACATGGACAATTGCTGTCCTGTCTTCCAAGGTTTTGCAGCCTTGTGAACGGCACTTCCACATTAGCACCATTTCCATTCCCAGTCTTCAAAACCCAGTGTGAAGCCAACTTTGAAACTTTGCAGGTGACATGCTGTGGCAGGAGAAAGAGATTTCCATCAATAAGGGACTGGGGGCAAGAGCGCCTTCCGGTGGGAACGGACTGCCCTGAAGCTCAGCAAAACTGGAACTCCCATCAGATGAGAACTAGATTTGCTGTAGTTTGGCCTATATTGCAGTACAGCTGAAAGCAAAATCACTCAGCTCCTGGATGCTGCTGATGTTGTGAGAATGGGCAGGGCTACAGTGGATTGCAATCTGCTGCAGAGACCCCATGTGGGAATGCCCTTATTGTTTAACACAAGTGTATAATCATCACATCTGTTAGAAATGTGCTCTGTACGGGGTGATGCCTTTTCCATTTCTCTTGCATGTTATGTCTGTCACATGGCATCCTTTCCTGGCCATGGCTGTTTGTGTGTTTGCAGACTCACAGGCTTGACATAGAATAGCTAAGGCATGGAGAGAATGCCAGATTAGAGGAAGATCGATTGGGACTGCACAAGAATTCTTAGCTTCGGGCCATACTAGCTATGAATTTTGGAAATTGGAAACCCAGCCTGTTTGGAAGGGCACTGGGCTGGGGAAGATGAACCCAATAGTTTGCAAGCAACTTCTGAGTGTGTGTGCAAAGATGGCAGAGCTTGGCTGCTTAGTCACATTGACTGTGTAGAACGTGCAGGTGCTGTGATAAATGAGCCCATCATAAGTTGTGGCCATAATTATGAACATATTACAGTCTTGACGTATCAGAGTCAAGGTTCATTATACATATGGGAATTGCAGGCTGTCTAGGTTCTTAGCATGGAGCAATTATGGACTTTGCTGCCTCACTTGGTTTCTTCCAACTGTGAGAGATGGAAGGATTTTACATTTCACAGTTAATTCGTTGTGGATATGGAGTGCCTCTGAAAGTAATTCCTGCAAACTTTACAGACCTGGGAAAAGGTGCCGACTGGTTTACCATCAAAAGCCAGAAGCCTAAATTGTAGCCAGTGGCTTGAATGCTCAGTGAATCTACTGCTCACAGGCTACTGGCCCAACATGCATATGGTTCATCTTGGTGGGTTTGGTTGATGATCTTTCAAATTATATTTCGGGGCTTTAAAGTAGGGTTTGCTTTCCTCCCAACATGACATTGTACCTTGGCTACTACTTAGCCGCCCCAAAGATATGGCTGATGAAAGTTTGGCTACTATATGGAAAGGAGCAATCTGTGACATTTTGGAAAGGATGTGATTTACTTACCAGAAATTATCCTACATCTCCTTGGAGAATTTTGGAGGAGGCTGAATCCATCTTCCTTATCTGAGCATTTATATGTCATAGCTCCCATCCTCTAAAAAGCACCACTGTCCTTGTAGCTGAGCTTCCTTCTGGCAGTGTAAAGGTACTAGAAAAAGAGAGCCTTAAAAAGTTATGAGTGCCATGATGCTACAGTGATTGTGGCCTCTTTCGGCCTCTAAGAGCACAGAAGACACAGCAAGATAGTTCTGAGTTCTCAGATGTTGGTCAAAGTTGTTGCAAGTGTGTTCCTCTTAACTCTGATCTTCTTTCTTAGGATCGCTTTCTCTGTATGATGCCAAATTTTGGCCATGTGATCCACGTCCATTACCTTACTAAAGCAGATGTCAGCATCACAGTGTTTGTAGGTACCAAGGCAACTATCACCCCCAAACAACAATGGTTGGGATTCCCTAACATTATTAATTAATTTAAAAAAACAGCCCAAATCTCACAAAATCAGGACATGTCTCAAGACATAGATGATCTTGCACAAGTTCTCCTGCTGAAACTCTGAAATATTCATGGATCTTGACCTTCTCAAAGATGGTGAGTTGCTAGGTTTTTCTGAGTGTTCACAAGTTTTTATGTAAGAACCCTGAAACCTTGGATGAGATTTTGGCATTCTTGGATGCATCACTGAAAGCCTTGAGAATTCATGTCATTTGAGGCTGTAGGTGCTCCTGTCCCAGACTGTGCCATGTTGCTTGGGGCTTGACAAGATTGCTGATGCCATGACAGGAGAAATCCCAGTTGGTATAGTTTTCAACATTGTTTCAATCGTTGTGGTTTAAAACCTAATGCCTGAAGTAATAGCTTCTGTCTCTCTCTATTGCATGAAAGAAAAAGTTGAACATCAGTTGAATACAATTCTTTTTACTGCCATATTTTTTGGTTAATAATTATTCCGTCTTCTACTGGACCTTGGCAGTCACTGCTTTGAAGACATGGAAAATTTCCTTCTATAATTAGAAACTTCCAGGGGACCTTTGGTTTACTTACAACAGTCTTACAAAGACAGAACTGACTAACGAAAATTCCATGTGGGAACCCTATGCCTTCCTTTGGAATTGAACGGAAGCAGGATTTCATAGATTGCATAATTAAAGATAGGACATTTACTCATACTCCTTTGCCAAATAGTAATTAAATAAATGCAATAAATATCATGCTCCGTCCAGGATAATTACTTCAAAACTGTTGGAAATAATTCTTAAAATAAATTCTCTTTCATCAAGTGGAATGAAATGCTTATGTTTAAAGGACTATCCATTTCAAGTCAAGTTTAAAGAGAACCAGGTGAAGGCAACACATGGTCTGGAAGCTACCATCCACAGTTAGGAGCACCTGGACAAGGCATAATATATCCAAGTCAGCTGATCATGTTGTTCCCTGTTGTAATAAAATAGAGTGATTTTATAATTAAGGTGAGCAAAGACCAGTATGAGCTCTTACATTTTTTTCATCTCAATGTGGTGATATCTAGGAAGTTAGGAATGGAATCAGGGATGTTTCAAGCCACGTTTTGGTGGTTGGGGACCACCCTTGAACTAAAGGCTACAGTGCGTAAGACAAAAACTATAAAGACTCAGAAGACTTCTGAGATGGTCTTGAAGAAAATATGTGGCAACCATTGGGAAAACATGAACTTCCCCTGGGAAAACAAGGAAGGTGTGAGAAAGAAACTCAGGACTGCCCTGTCTTGACTTTCTTTGGTATAAGAGGGAGGGAAGGGAAAATGCTGTCAGGCTTTCAAGATTCTGTTATTATAGTCTATATCAATAAAGTAGACTTCTAGTATTTCTAGTGTCATGAGTAAGGATGGCCAGCAGGGGGCTCCCATCCAGGCTGTAAAGCGCATGCGTAGCACTGAGGAATTAGGTGGCCATTCCAAGAGACACAGATCAGGCCCGCCTTAACCTTTGGGGTTTATATGTCTGGGTTTTTCCCACGCTTCTTTAGTTTGTTAGGATTTTCCTGTTATGTAGCAGCAATAAAACACTAGAGACCTGTTCCTTGTCTCAGCGTGGTTCCTGGCTGTTAGGACATCTAGTGTCTGTTTCCTGACCTGGTCTACCTCACAGGGCTGGCAGTATCATACTTGTGGGCATGGCTAAGGTTCTTCCCTTTATCCTGATTTGGAGGAGATAGAATTCCGTGTTTTCTTTTTAAAACTGTGCTGTCCTACATTCCATTTCACTGGCTGCGGGACACCCAGCGTGTGTAGTGATTAAGAAGTTGGACTTGAACCGAGGACAGCTTGGCTGAAATCCCCATCAACCACTAAGCTTAGTGTGATGATCTTGGGCCAACCACTCTCTTCCAACCCCACCTATCTCATAAGGTTGGTGGTGCAGGGATCAAATGAGAAGTTTCCAAGTAAGCCACCTTGAGCTTTCAGAGAGAAAATGGGCTTTACATGCAATAAATAAATACTAAAAAAAATTGCCAGATACCACAGCATTGATTGTTGGCCACTGTGGTTCTTTTTGTCATGGCAAAAAAGGTGTCATGTTCTCATTCTAATGTCTGGTTAACATTGTAACGTTTCACATGTCATTCTCTGTTCCGTATCCCTTCACCCGGGGTTTTTCCATTCTGTTGCACTCCCTTGTTTTGAGGGCTTGGAATGCATGTTTGGGTTTGCGCTCCTGTTCAAGGTTACGTTCCCAGGCGCGTCTAACGGCATTCAGCACCTGGGAGGGGGAGCGTCCTGACGGGCGACGGGGCGGGACCTGCCCACAAGCAAGGCTTTTAAGTTTGTATTTGGCGCGCTTTTGCTCATTCTCAGCTTTCTCTGTATTTGCATACTATTCCTTTAATAAATCAGTTATCTTTAAGCCCGAGCTTGTGAGACTGAGTATTTGGGTTTAGGCAATCATTACATAAAGCTGAGAATCATTTTTTCCATTTTCCGCTGGCCCCATCCAATCCTTGGATAAGAGGGAACGCCAGCGATGACCGAACCTCAACTTCGCGTAAGTGAGGGAGGCGAAGAGGAGCGGGAGGTGGCCAAAAGCCGGCCAGCGCTAACCTCGAGAGCGCAAAGAGCAGCACGTCGGGAGTTGCGAGATACCCAATTGGACGAGCTGCTGACATCCATACAGGAGAGTCTCAGGAGTGAACAGAGATCTGTTATGGAAAGAACCACGGGGAGGGGGTCTCCCCAATTGTCCTGGGAGCACGAAGTCCCCTTGTCACCGAAGGTGGTGATAACCAACCAACCCCCGGAGGAGCCGGTCACTCCGGCCCGTATGAGGGCATTGGAAGATAAAATGGATTTAATAGTGACGATCCTCAAGGATCTACCCAGAGAGGATCAGCCCAGAGAGGCAGAGCCCACCCCGGAGGATTGGGAGGAAGAGCCGTCACAGTACCCCAGGCACAGCACCCTGTCGACCCGGGGGAGAAGTAAGACTCGATCAGCCCATCAAAGGGGAGAGCGAGAGGCAAGACCTCCTAGGGATCGACCACCTGTGGGGGCTCGGCGTACGCTGTCATTCGCGGCACCGCCACAGCCAGCTGAGCCGGTAAGAACCTTCCCACCATTTGGAGTGAAGTTTGATGGGGATCCCGCAACGCTCTCCTTCTTTATTACGAATGCCAAGCATTATATAGAAGATTGGGGTCGGAACTTTCAGTCTGAACATGGCAAAGTCAATTTCATTGCCAACAAGCTGAGAGGAAGGGCAGCGGATTGGTATGTGCAACTATGCCAAGCTGAGGCAACTGAGTTAGAGGACTTCGATGAATTTTTGTGGGCACTCAAGGAGCATTTCGAAGACCCCCTAGCTCAAGAAACGGCCAAAAATGACCTGCGCAAACTCTACCAAGGGTCCCTCTCAGTTGCTAAATATGCGTTGGAGTTTAAAGCTTTAGCAGGAAAAGTGGAAGACTGGTCTGAGCCAACAATCATCGAATTGTTCAAGCAGGGGCTAGAACCCGAAATCCTTCGATGGGCGCTAGGCAGAGACGATCCCAAAACGCTATATGGGTGGATTCAGTTGGCGGGAAGCGCAGAAAATGCCCTACGAACCTACGCCCATACCAAAGAGCTTAGACAAACACGTCTTGCTAGAGGAGCGCGCACATCTGGACTTGCCAGCCGCCCCAAACCGAAAACCTGGGAAGAGGAGAGGGAGCAACGGTTCTCCAAGGGTCAGTGCCTCAGATGTGGGAAAGACGGGCATCGAGCCACGTCGTGCCCGAGACGCCGTCCTGAGGAACGACAGACGAAACCCACGGTAAAGACGCCTGCTCCTGCTCCACCGCGAAAACTGAAGGCGGCCCTCGCAGAACTGGACCCCCCCGACCTACCCTTCGGAGAAGAGGAGGAAGAGTTGCAATTCGAGCAGCCGGCGGGAAAAGCCTACCACCTGCCCTGAAGGGCGCCCTAGGGCAGGTGGAAGAAACCGGGCGTAACCATGATTCGGTGAGTGGAAACTTCCCCACACTGACTGTTAAAGTTAAACTGAGCTCAAAAACCAAAACTGTGGAAGTGTGGGCCATGCTAGACTCGGGTTGCTCCCGTTCCCTAATGCACCCTGACGTGGTAGCAGCTCTCGAACTGCCCACGTTCCCTTTGGCAAGACCCATGATTTTCACCCAATTGGATGGAACTATGGCGGGAGGGAAAGCAGTCAATCTTTCCACGGGACTGGTCGCTTTGCAGATGGGCTCCCATCAAGAAAAGCTGCCATTTGTGGTAGCTCCAGTGGGGGGCCCTCTGGTAATCCTGGGAATGCCTTGGTTTGTGCAACAAAACCCTTTTATCAACTGGCTCCATAGAACTGTAACGTTTGCAGATGGATTTTACAAAGTACCCGAAAAGGACTTACTGGAGGACATGGAGGGTGGAGGGGTAGCGTATACTACTGTGCAAACGCTTCACCCTCTTGAAGGACTACCCAATCAGTATCAGGATTTTGCTGAAGTATTTGGGGAAAAAGAAGCGGATCGCTTGCCACCCCACCGAAAAACGGACTGTGCCATTGAGTTTTTACCAAATGTAAAATTGCCTCACCCAAAACTTTACCCCATGTCTCCCAAAGAGCTTACCACGCTAAGGGAGTTCATTGACAAAAACCTGGCTAGGGGTTTCATTGAGCCGGCAAATTCCCCGGTAGGAGCTCCTGTCCTATTTCGGCCAAAAAAGGATGGGTCATTAAGACTCTGTACCGATTTCCGCGGGCTCAATGCGGTCTCAATATTAAATAAATATCCTTTGCCCCTGATCAAAGATATGTTATCACATCTGGCCAGAGGCAAAATCTTCTCAAAACTGGATTTGAGAGAAGCTTATTTTCGCATTCGCATAAGGAAAGGGGATGAGTGGAAAACAGCATTTAACTGTCCTCTTGGGGCTTTCCAATATAAAGTCTTACCTTTTGGTTTATCTGGGGCACCCGGGGTTTTTATGCAGTTAATCAATGAGGTCTTGCATGACCACCTATTTAAAGGGGTACTGGTATATTTGGATGATGTATTGATTTATACTGAAACCATGTCAGAACATATCCACTTGGTGCGTCAAGTATTGGCTAAATTGAAAAAAGCAGAGTTGTACGCAAAACTGTCAAAATGTGCGTTTCATCAGTCGCAAATTGATTACCTAGGTTACCGAATTTCAGCTCAGGGCATTGAAATGGACCCTGCAAAAGTAGAAGCTATTGTGGCATGGGAGCCTCCTCGTACCAGGAGACAATTACAAAGTTTCCTTGGATTCTCTAATTTCTATCGGGCATTCGCCCACAATTTTGCAGAAATCGCCCTCCCCCTTACGGAACTGTTAAAAACCAAAGGACAGGGGGATACGCGACGTTCGAAGAACCCAGGCGCGCTCCTTAAATGGACTCCAGCCTGTCAGCAAGCGTTTGAAACGCTCAAACAACTTTTTACCACAGAACCAATTTTACAGCATCCAAACCCCTCTAAACCCTTCGTGGTACAAGTCGATGCTTCTGATTTTTCCATAGGCGCAATTTTGTTACAATCTGACCAATCTGGCGATTTAAAACCCTGTGCCTACCTCTCTCGCAAATTCACTGAAACAGAGAGACGATGGCACGTTTGGGAAAAGGAGGCTTTTGCTGTAAAAACGGCTTTAGAGACATGGCGACACCTATTGGAAGGTACTTCCAACCCTTTTGAGGTCTGGACTGACCATAAAAACCTGGAAGCTCTAAGCACCAGCCGAAAACTCAGTCCGAAACAGCTGCGCTGGGCTGAGTTCTTCAGCCGCTTTGACTTCACTCTTAAATTTATACCAGGCAAGAAAAACTTTTTGGCTGATGCACTCTCGCGCAGACCCCAAGATGCTGGCCCAGGGCCAACGGTCCAAGGCACCGTCTGGACCGACAAACAATTAAGTCTGGCAGCGGTGACTCGCAGCCAGACCCGAGCACAATCGACTCCGCCTCCAGCCGCTCAGCCTTCCAGCGGCTCGCCTCCCTTGTCAATTCCCTCCGCTTTGCAACAACAGTTGCTCTCCCACCTTAAAACAGATACTTGGTTACAAACCAACAGACACATGTTAACTTTCACCGATGATCTTGCCTGGCGCAACGATCGTCTCTATGTACCCGAAGCAATGCGAAAAACCATACTCCAGCGCTGCCACGATGACAAACTAGCGGGGCATTTCGGCTACGTGAAAACTTTGCACCTCGTTCGCCGCCAATTCTGGTGGCCCACTTTACTCAAAGACTTAAAGGAATATGTCACTGCGTGCCCTGTATGTGCGGCGATAAAGCGCAAACCGGGCAAGCCCCAGGGTCTCCTTCAACCCGTGGCCACTCCGTCTGTCCCTTGGCAAGATATCTCCATGGATTTTATCGTTGATCTACCCCCTAGTCAACGAAAAACTGTCATTTGGGTCGTCAAAGACTTTTTCTCCAAACAAGCCCACTTTATCCCATGCGCTTCTATCCCCACCGCACAACAGCTGGCACGCCTCTTCCTCATCCACGTGTACCGCCTCCACGGTATCCCCGCCCGTTTGGTGAGTGACAGAGGCACACAATTTACGTCACAATTTTGGCGGGCATTTTTAAAACTTTTGGGTACGAAACAATCACTTTCTACTGCTTGGCATCCGGAAACGGACGGATCTACAGAGGCGGTTAATTCTACATTAGAACAATACCTCAGAGCTTTTGTTAACTACCAACAAGACAACTGGGTCGATCTACTCCCATTTGCTGAGGTCGCTTACAACAATTCCATTCATCAAACCACTGGTCAAGTTCCCTTTAAAACAGTTTTTGGACGTGAATTTGTTCCTATTCCTGAACTTCCTCATCCTCAACCACTCCCAGCCACCCTCGCTGGCTGGGCAGACTCTCTCAAAGACTCATGGTCTAATATTCTACTCGCTCTCCACCATGCCCAAGCTACCTATAAACGCCATGCTGATGCCAAGCGTTCCCCAGAACCATCCTTTGCAGTCGGGGATAAAGTCTACTTATCAACTAAATTTATCAAGTCCCCACAACCCTCTAAAAAACTTGGTCCTAAATTTGTCGGTCCTTTTCCAATTGTTGCTCAGCTCAACCCTGTTACGTTTAAACTTGATTTACCTCACAACCTTAAACGTTTACATCCTGTTTTCCATTGTAGCTTACTCAAACCCTGCCTGTCATCGGACCGTTGGCATCCGCAACCCACTCCTCCACCTCCCCTCATGATAGACAACCAGCAGCACTTCGAGGTGGCATCTATTCTCGATTCCAGACGCCAGCGCTCTACTCTACAATACCTCGTCCGCTGGAAACATTTCCCTCATCCTGAATGGGTTGCTGCTCCAGACGTGCATTCTCCTCGTCTCGTCGCCCAATTTCACTCTGCCTATCCTGACAAACCGGCTCCCTGATTTCTTTTGGGGGGGCAATATGTCATGTTCTCATTCTAATGTCTGGTTAACATTGTAACGTTTCACATGTCATTCTCTGTTCCGTATCCCTTCACCCGGGGTTTTTCCATTCTGTTGCACTCCCTTGTTTTGAGGGCTTGGAATGCATGTTTGGGTTTGCGCTCCTGTTCAAGGTTACGTTCCCAGGCGCGTCTAACGGCATTCAGCACCTGGGAGGGGGAGCGTCCTGACGGGCGACGGGGCGGGACCTGCCCACAAGCAAGGCTTTTAAGTTTGTATTTGGCGCGCTTTTGCTCATTCTCAGCTTTCTCTGTATTTGCATACTATTCCTTTAATAAATCAGTTATCTTTAAGCCCGAGCTTGTGAGACTGAGTATTTGGGTTTAGGCAATCATTACAAAAGGGCTTGGGAGCCATGTGCAATCCAGCACCTATGGCTTGACCCTCTCCTCTTTTAAATGCAGAGGAAGCTGAAATACTATTGCCTCTAGATGAAAGCATGACAACATTTTCATCCTCATGGACTCTACCATTCAAGGACTCTACCACCTCATTCCCTCCATATTCTGCTGCACCCAGAAACCAAGGTTCAAGAAGAAAAGGCTATCAAGAAGTGTCTCCTAAGCAACTTCAGCACTGAAATACTCCTTCTCTTTTGTAATGGATGGTGCTGATCACAGTCGAAGCCCTCTGTCCTGTGCCAGGCTGTTTGGCTCTCTCTACCATGGCACCCCCCTCCCCTGCAGCCTCTTTCTTTCAGGAATATGCTCCTTGTTTAATTTGCTGTGGCTGAGCCAGAATTGAGCTCCCCACTCCATAGACTGGAGGGACTGTATCAAACGCACTCCTTGCCTTTAATTGCCTTGATAGCTTGAAAACCAATAAAGCATCCTATGTTCTCAGGCCTTGTGGAAAACACAAAGACATCAATGCAATGTCACTTCATTCTAGTGAGGTTCTGTCTTGTAATTTATCGACACCAGCTCAGCGTGAAGCTGCCAAGACTACCGTTTGTGAAGATTCAGAGTAGCCTGAATCACTGCCTCCTTTCTCTGTCACTCTCACCTCTCTTTATACTCCTTTATAAGACAATATGAGACTCTGTATCTGAGACTTGGGTGAGATGATCCTGGGGATCAAAGGTCAGCCCAAAAGCTGCATTCAGATCAGCATGTTGTTGACTTCTCCTTGTACTAAAACTTTTGGGCCAGAAAGTTGCACCGTGGGGTCAGTGACTTGTAAGAAACAATGAATGGGACATTCCATACCCCACACCCTGTTGCTTCATTTTCTATGACCAGTTAGGCATCCAATCAGAAGTATTTCTTGGAATTTCTTGGCACAAGGAGGACTTGTCAATAGTGGTTGCTGCTTTTGACAAAGGGCTGGGAAAGCTTTCTAGGAGTGCATCTTTGGCATTTGTAGCTTTTCTGATTTATGGTGATGATAATGAAAAGGGGAAACCAGGTTGGGTTCCATTCTTGTTACACACAAAAATGTTGGTTTAAACACATTACTAAATTAAACTATGGTTTGGCATTGCATGAATGGATCTATTTATAGAATTATAGAATCAAGGAAGGAGCCATTATGAGCTTTAGATTGAATTCTTTGTGCATAGTTTGCCACCTTATACAACAATTGGCTCCATTGTTGAACAGCTGCTACCATAAGGAAATTTTTCCTAAAATTCAATTGGAATCTTCCTTCCTGTTACTTAAGACTTGTTGGTATTTGTTTGTTTTGCAAGGACCAAGCCACTAAGTTACTACAGTAACAAATCACTCTGGCAGGATGAACAGGTCAAACATAAGTATCCTCAGGTTGGGTGTGAAAAGAATGACCATATAAGAAAAAGCTGCTGTTTGGGAAATTGCCTGGAGGGGGACACACCTTCAGCTTTTGGGAAAGTTCTGTCATATTCCCCAGTCACCTTAGTGTCTAGTTGTTGCCTTTTTCTGAATCTATTCGTTTGTCTGAATCTACCCTTTTCCTCCCTTTGCTTACACTGATTTCCTAGTTAATGTCCTGACTTAGGATGAACCATAGTTTACTACTGCATCTTGGCAAACCATGGTTTGGTTAAACCATATTGTCATCCACAAGGCAGGATGATAAATGTCCTTGTTCATTTCCTGGTCTCTGATAAACTGTAGTTAACTATTGCAACTTGGCAAGCCATGGTTTGGCCAAGCTGTATTGCCATCCACAATGTGGGGTCATAAACTATTGGCTGATCTGGGCTTGCAGTTCCATTTGTGGATGGTTTTATTCTAGTTAGAGGTACACCAAGCTGTGGTTTGATTACAGTGGGAAGTCAAGGCAGAAAATGGGAAAGCTGTTTAACAGTGGAAGGCACAGAGCTGGGTGGAAGGATCTCTGTCTTATGGCAGGGAACATGCATTGCCAACTCCAAATCACAGATTTTCATTCTCTCCATTGGCTTGTTAGATGATATCTCAAGGTTCTGGTGGTGGGACTGGAACATCAGTGTCTGCTTTTCTCCTGATATGGGAGTAAGAGGTCCTTAGGCCAGTGTTTCTCAACCCTGGCAACTTGAAGACGTGTGGACTTCAACTCCCAGAATTCCCCAGCCAGCTTCTCAAAATTCTCAAAAAACCCAGCAACATCTCCTGAGCACACATCTGGAAAGCACTAAGTTGGGAAAGACTGCTAAAGAAGAACTGTTCATATTTAGTTCAGCTTTCCTTTATGCCTTTCTGTATCAAGGTATTAGAGGAATCAATAATAGTCTCCCCCAGCTGCCAGCTGCTGTGACTTGGTGATTGATTTGCTTGCTTCAGTTAAATTGCTACCTTGTGCCTCGTTGTCAGTCCTCTTTTTTTTTTTCCTAGTTGGGTTATTTGTTTGTTTGCATGCCCTTTTCCCCTGAAATATTTAATTTTAGAATGCACTGAAATTGCACGCTGTTCTGTATCAACCTTTGCCCCATCATTAGAACTGGAAGAAAGCTACAAAGAATATTAAGATCTGCATTGTTCATTGAGAAAAAAAGAGAACACATGCATTTGAAAGTCTCTTCAGGATCAGATGTTACAGTTTAAATGCTGTAAGGAAAGATGACTCTCTGAAAGATGCATGCATTGGTGTGTTTTCTGAAATTTAATAAATGGAGCGATGCACAGGTGGGATGCCTTCAGTTATGGATCCTGATGCAGAGTTCCAGTCTTAGCGCTTGTACTGGCTTCAGTGTTGCTGCACACAGCTAAAAAAAATACAATAAATCACAGCTGTGGGAAGTTTTCCTGCAAAAAATACATCAGGATGGGAGGAAGCATCAAAGTTTGCATCCTGCAATCTTCCAGCTTTTGGAAAGTGAACATAATGGCTTGCTCAGGTTGGTAACTGACAAAGAAACTGCCAGTTTTTGACAACTTCCAATAAAACCCTTCCAAACTCTAGATTCTGCATGAACGAATATGGGCTGCCTGGCCTGATTGACTTGATAGTGGCAGGCATCCCTAACTTTTCAAAACAACGGACAGTCTCCCTGTTAAAACGACTAGGTGTTGTGGTTGCAACGTTATATCCATTTACCTAGCCCACCAATGTAAGAACAAACAAATCATTTTGGCTGGCTGGGCAATTCTAAGAGTTGTTGCCCACACCTCTTAAAGTTGCCAAGTTTGAAAAACACTGACCCAGGCAAAGTCAGATCTCTTTTGAGTTGAGCTGGCTTGCTGGTGAATACACAAACATACTCATGGAGTTTGCTTGGCAACAGTGTGGAAGTACTTTGCTATGGCCTCCTTCTTAGATATATTTTTGATCCCCCAGTCTAGCTTACACCGGAGCTTTCCTAGTGATTCCCCATCCAAATACCGGCCAGATCTGACCCTGTTTAGCTCTCTAAGATTAGCCCAAGTTAGCTAGATGCCACCACCCAGTCACACGTAATATGGGAGAGCATGCTTTTAAGTGGCCCTTTTTTCCCAGTTTGACTAAGCTTTAGAGCTGCTTTTATCTTCCTTTAATGTGAAATAGAGGAAGTATTTCTTATGTATTTGCTCTGAAATGCTAAGTTGATGGAGCATCCACTAGGCTATTCCCTCCCCCTCCCTCCCCGTTGTTCAGATGTAGGGATGCATTTATTTAAAGATTTGTTTATGTTCCAACTTCCCAAATTAAAACAATAAACCAAAAAGTCTAGCTGAAGTGTGAGCTTGTATGTCATTTTCCTGACACAACTGATCCCAAGTGGCCTCTGAAATAAAATAGTTCTCACCTGAGGGCTAAAAATGATTTGTTTGTTCTTACATTTTTTATCTCATTCTTTTGCTAAGAAGCTTGGGGAGATATTATGCAATTTCCTTCTCCTTCCCCTGCCACAGTTTACCAGCTCAAGAAGCCCACAAGGTAGGTCAGGATGAAAAAGAGATGATCTGGGTTCCCACAACAGACAAAGCCAAAACGAACTAAACCACATTTCAACTTCCTGTTGGGTGGGAAAACAGTAATTGTGCTTTGTGTATAATTTATTTATGGAAGCAAAGAACAATATGTGGCCCTCTCTATTCCATAGAATGGAATGAAGTAGAGTAGTGTGCCAGTTTAACCTCAGTTTTACATTAGTAGGGTCCATCAACCTAGTTAACTTTGAGAGGGTAAACCATGGTGTGTGACACACACAGCTCCATCCTTCAAAACCAGGAAACAGCCAGGGAAGTTTGGAGAGTGTAACTTCCTTCCCCGAGATTTTTCCATCCGAATCTTGTGCCTCATAGCAGGGCTGGGCCTAAGTAATCCAACCTTTTTTTTTTTACTGTATTATTCTTGCACTTCTACTGAGCAAAAAAGGAAGTTACGTCCATTAAGCAATTCTTGTAGTTTTACCGAATGCCTAACAAGAGAGTCAGCAGAAGTTTTAGCTGCATGGGATGGCAGTCCAGAGGAGATGCTGATGCTGCCATGGCAACCATCCAAAGTTTCAATGCTCAGTCAGAACTGTAGGCAAACTGTTTGGAGAAGTGGCACCCAGACATGGGATAAGTCTTGAGTAAGTATATTGGTTGCAAATGAAAGCTTTGTAATTCTCAGCTGAGGCAAGGATGTGTTTTTTTATACAGGGGCAAACATGTCAGTTGAGTTTTGAGTCTTCCCACCACTGAGCTTACGGAAGATAATAAAGCATGCATAACTATAATATTTTAATATGCACAATTAGATTTAAAAATGTCTTACAGTAGTTGCATAAGTTTTATAATTTTCCTTAAAAGTGATGCAACTCTTCAGAAAACTGGAGATGTTTTTTGGTAGAAATAGTAGATTGGTGAACTCATAGACAGTAATCATGGCCTATCTCAAAAAAGTGGATAGTTTATCTAATTGGCCAAATGAATGTAAACTCATGGGTTTTACAAAACAATCAACAAAAACATCCATGGCAATTTCAAAAGTCCGGAGTAAATATAAATCAATCAACACAACCAAGAACTAATCAAAGTTACAACTGTACAAGCATAAATTGTGCTAATAAAAAATAAAACAAATCGTAACAAAACAAAACAGTATCAGCAACTTGGAGTAATTCAAAGTGAAATAAAAGTTGGTGAGAACAAACTATTCAACCAAATGCTCCTTGAAAAAATTCCACCTTTAGTAACTTCTGAGATGTTAGAAACCATGGAGCAGCTGAGCAAATCTTAATTCTATAGGAAGGGCATTTCACCATTTTCAGAATGAAGGTTTTATTGTAATGCATGGCTTTGTGCTATTAAAAGGCCTTCAGGATAATGATCATGCTTCCAAGCAATTGCCGCCACATTGGAAATGTTTTGTTATATAACCCGACCAATGTGTATACATAGGCTGCCTCATAACAGAGTTCTTGGGGTGACTCAGAACAATAAATCAAGCAATTTAAAATTCACAAAGAGAGCAAAATGAATGCATTAACCAGCATAGAAACATCACAATGAGTTAAAAAAAAAAACAGGTTAAAATTAAGCCAAATTGAATGGCTCCCGCTGACTGCCGCACTGTGGGGAGGGTCACTGAATTGTATGTGGCACCTTCCCAGTCCTTCAGGGTCCCCAGGCCCATGGATAGATCTTGCTGAACAGCAAGGAGTATAAGAGGACTTCCTGTGAGAGATTGTGGGGAGGCTGGGAATGGAATATTAGCCATAAAATAGCCCATGGGCAGGAGAGAGGTTTGTTCGTAGGTTATAAATGGTGGCCCAGCCTGGCTGCAAAAAGCCAGAAAGAAGAGACTCAAAATGGTCAAAGAGTCTGTGTCTTAATAAACCCAGGAATAAATGAGGGCTGGATGTTTCTATCACACTTTCAAAGATCCTGTATTTTACCCCTGTTCCTTGCATTAAAACTCCTTCTTGAAGTCTGACATTCTTGTTTCTTTGATGGTGCCTTGCTCTGAGGAGCTTGTCAAGTCTGCTTAGAGTCTTCTACCCTGGTTGGTGGTCAATCCTGACCTCTGGCATGTTTCTTGACCCTTTGAGGTCTTCCTGCTGGTCGTTCCTTGGCTGTGACTTCCTGTTTCCCTATCGTGCCTCATAGCCAAATGCTGGTACCTGTTGCTTTTTTCTCCCACCCACCCTGCTTTCTTGCGGTAGCAAGCAGAGTTTCCATTTTGCATCCGTGACATAAAGATGCATAAGCAGGAGGGCCCACAACTCAATTTTTTACCCTAAAATTGAAAACCTGTCACTAGCTGTGGGTCAACGTGACATAACTGAGTCACAAAGCATCCAACCGTGGTCAGTCATTTTGTGGTTTATGGTTCAGTGTATCGTATGCCTCCAGAACTTTGGGTTCATTGAGTGAACCAGGTTTCAGTTAAATGTGGGTAAACATATTGGGCAAACAGAGCTAAAAATGTCAGTGCTATTTTATTGTGAAATGTGGGTTCTAGTCTGTTATTTACAATGGGTTACACAAAGACAAAGGGTGCAGAGCCCATTTCAAACCAGGCTTCTGAGGGATCTCCTGTTTTCCAAGAAAAGGAGAGCTAGGACAGAAATCTAACTTTGGTGAAATTTAACGTAATTACAATTAAATGAATCATTTAGTTAATATGATTACTCCATTCCACCACGGGATGGCTGTTCACCTTGGGAACTTTCTCACCAGTCTGGTTGAGCACCCATTCCATTTAATCCTCCTTTGAACTGGTGTATTGCTACCCTCTAGTGGAGAGCTTTGGACTTTTTTTTAGCTGTGTCTTCGGTCCCGAAATGAGATTTTCTCTACAATTTCTCTCCGAGTTGAACTTGACAGCAGATTTGAGGTCTCTCAGGATCACAGGTGGAATTTTCAGAGGGCATTCTTTGAGTCAGGTTACATTTGAATTAGTTTTTGAGTTTGCCTGGTGCAGTGAAATGATGCAAATCTCAGTCTGCACTTGCTGATACAAGGGAAACTAAAGGATGGTGCGATGTAGGAATTACTCTGTAGATTACGAAGAGTGCATATAGAAAATGTTTGGAACAGGAATAGAAGATAATTGTGAACCATTATTTAGGAAAGAAGATGCCGAGTAATGGTGAAGAAGAGATAGGGCAGAACTAAAAGGAAACAATGTTATGTAAAATGGGTTTTTTCCTCTTGTGATTATTGTTTGCCTCTTAGGAGAGCATTTTTTCCAAAGTGGTCCACAAACTGTATGAACAATCCCAAATAAAAATACAATAACTATTATTTTTTTTTAAATGAATTCCTAGCATATGCTCCATTGGGTGATTGATAACCCAAGAGGGGTGGAGAGAGCCAGTGGTTAGTGCAGTGGACCAAGAAGACAGAGTCAACATCTCGTTCAGGCATAAAAGTCTGTTGGTGGACTTTGGCCAATTAACTGCCTCTCAGCTTAACCTACCTCAAACCACATGTTGCTCTTCCAAGCACAGACATGATGGAGAACTTGGAATCAATTCAGAGGACATAATTCCTCATGGTAATCTATAAGGTCATAACCCTTTTAGGAGAGTCTCAGAAATGCAGTAATGATAGGCTTAGCTGGGCTGCCTGATTCTCTTCCCATGCGCTCACACGATGCTAGAGACTTTCATAACCAGAGATGGCTGGGGAGCCAGAAGAGAAAGGGGTATCATTTTGTGATGCAAATGGTGCTGCTTGGAAACGTCCTATACTCCTTGGCAGAAATAAGCTCTGACCATCTTATTTGCTTTGCTTACAACACAAGTTGGAATCCTTTACTAAGTACCGGGTGCCATTATGCAAAGTCACACAATGGTAGTCCCCAGATAATGTCTATAAAGGAATCCAAATCTCATAAGATTACCACAACACTGCGAGATTTCAGCAGGCTTGATCCTGAGATCTTACTTTAGATCAAGCAATAGGGAAACGTAGGTTGTTATTATTTCAATTATTTTGCTTTCCATTCACTGAATGTTCCAGGCACTAGCAACAGCCCCTCTGGCTGCCCAACTCTCCCAGTCTGAGAAAGTCCCATGGGAAATGATCCTTTCTGATCTCTTTTCTTGGGATTAAATGGAAGCATGAGAAGGGAGGAAAGCTGCAAGCTGCTGTACAAGGAACAACAGGAAATTCCCACCCAACCTTTGGCCATCTTGAAACTAGTAAGTTGTTATTTCCTTATACTCCGTCCATCAACATCTCAGCTGAATTCCCTTGTTCTTTGAAGGCAATTTTGAAAGCAAATTCTTTCCATGACATTGAATGAGAGCTGATAGAAAAAAATGCAAGCGAGTTTTTCTGCATTTCACTATTAAAGATGGCAAAGACATTCTGCAGACCTTTGAGGAACTCAGGCAGCATTGGAGCTCTGTCGGTACAGCATACTGCTGAGGCATTATGAATAGAATTCCAGAATTCTTTGTTTCTCTTTCATCCTAGCTTTCTAATAGAGGGTTGGGTTTTTTTTTGATGATGATGTGGGTTGGTCCATTCATATACATTTGAAGGGATACAAATCAAATACAGACTCCTCATTTTGGTGAGAACGAGGTCAGCATCAGATGCCGTTGAGATCTGGAACTTAGGGACGGATGATCCACTGTATTTTAGCAAATTTGTAGAGGCATTCAGACAACCTTGCCCACCTGTTGAAAAAACATGGGTGGTGGCAAGTTCACCTTGGTATGTCCTGACTGCCACCACTTCATGTCACAGTGGTCATACCTCCAACTCTGCATGTTTGAGAAGTGAGTGAAGGGGCTGTATATGTAATGTGACAGACATGGAATGAAAGAGTTTTATGCCCCTTTCTTCTCTGGCTAAGCATGCGAGCACAGGAATGGCCCCATGGCTCTCCCCACATCTTCTTCCACCCTGCGGTGCAGAGGACTAAGCTCCCTATTATGAGATTATTTTGATTGAGGGTATCTTGTAGAGGTAACTTGTTTCATGCACTGGAAAGTTCTATTGAAATGCACTGTAGTGTGACTGAGTCTTATAGGAGATGGCCTGGTTTGAAATGCATACCCTGCCTCCTTCCCCAAATGCTCCTGGAACGGAATAAGTATTTCAACACTTGGCTGGTAAATAATAAGAGCCTATGTGAGCTCTGGAGGTGCTAAAGAACTGTGGGAGTTAGGAAGTTATTACATGCTAATGAAGTGGAAGTTAATTATTAATGCAGCTTTATTGCTGGTTAGTTTCTGGATAATAGCTCAACGCAGGAAGGCATTTGGCCAAGAAACCTGAACAAACAATACATTCCCTTCTAAGGGCAGTGCCAGGAAGAGGGCAGAGGAGCTGGTGGCTGTGAGGAACTACATTCTTGCAATTGGCTGTAAGGGCTGGTCTGACGTTTTACTGCATTGCCTCAAAATTTCTTCTTGTGGCACTTTAGGAGCATCTGAAGGAAGGCGGCACCTGGAGAACACCAAGAATATAGCTCTCTTTCACTCAGCCATCCACTACCAGAAGGCTGTAGACCAGTTCCAAGGAATACCAACTGCACCCTACTCCAGCTGCCACAAGGAAGTGGTTTCATATTCCTAGAATAATAGGTAGAGCTGCAAATAGTTTGATTAAGGATAGGGGCAAAGTTTTGATGGCTGGGGGTGACACCTAACTTGTTTGGGGAGGCAAGGGCTATGGCAGGTGGGATGATGATGCAAAGTGGGCAGGACTGTCTTAAACTGGGCATGATCAGGATTTGTTTAACTGTGAAGTCTGGAGGCTTCCTTCCTTCCTTGGGTTCCCACCAAAATTTTCATACACATTCCATCTAAAATGGTGGGAATTTGTGCCTGTGGGTTTTGGCCATTGGGATTGGAGAGATCTTCAGGGTGCCAAGTAAAAACAGAATTCAAAAGCTGCATGTGGGTTTGTTGGCTGAGGTTGTTTACCCCTCCGTTAGATCAGTCAACGAAGTTGAGAGCAAACTTGCGTATGCATATGCACACAGACGTTCTCCAAGTAATTGGGAAATCTCCTCCTCCTCCTCCTCAAGTTAAATATTTAAAATTAGTTATGAAAATCCCAAGACTACAGGTATTGGTTGTCAACAATCTGAAAATGTTTCCCCATTTAGACCCTACAGCAGTGTTTCTCAAACGTGACAACTTTAAGATGTGTGGACTTCTATTCAGATTTGGCTAGGGAATTCTGGGAGTTGAAGTCCACACATCTGAAAGTTGTCACGTTTGAGAAACACTATCTTCAACCTGATGCTGTTCCTGCATCTCCAGCCTGCATAACTATAGTCTCTATTGGTTATATTGACTGTTTGGCTTGATGCTGTGTGAAACAGGTCTTGATATTGCTCAAAAGTTTTCTTTGCCTGCAAAAGAAGCTTTTGTTTTTCTGACTTATTCTTGAGGTATTTCATAATTCCTTCAAAATCCTCTGGGCCGCAATTCTGAGCTTACTTTACCATTGGAGATGGAACCATTGGTGATTGTTTACATGTCTTTGCATCATTTTGAAACCTCGCTGGGTGTGCTATCTTCCAATCAGAAAAAACCCAACAGGAGCAACTTCTGCCAAATGTGAGGGATTTAATTTAACCCTGGAAAGCCAGGGAGGCTTCTGGGTGCTAGAAAGAGGATTGTGCAGTGAAAGACTGGAGATTCATCCAGGCCTACCTGGTCACTGAATAAGTGCAAGAATGTCATATTGCATCTATGAGAATGTTGTTGAAATCTTTTTCACCTTTGAAAAAAATAATAATAAAAACCCTGTTTTGTATCAACTGGAATTGGTTAAATAAATACAGGAGAAATCTTCTTTGGTTAGACCATGATCTTTTGCAGTGCAAGAGAAGAGGAGGTGTGTTTATTCTGATTTGTGTGGATTAACTGCCTTTGTCCTTCTCCTATTTGCATCTGTAAATTTTGAGGTTACTGAGAATAAATACCTTATTATGTGAATCCTTTGTCTTGCATATTGGGCTGTTCTCCTGCCTGGAATCCAATTGGTCTGAACCCCATGCATTTACTGGAACCGTTAATGTTTACACATTAGCGTCTTTGGCTTAATATACGAGCCTTCAAATAGCAAATTGATGTTTCTCTGAGCTGAGCAAATTATTTTTCTATTAAATGCAATATTTAAAATGGCTTAGGAAAAGAAAACAAATGACTAGGGAGAATTTTAATACAGCCACTTCCCACCGCCTCCTAATCAGCTTATATCAGCTGCTGGAAGTCAGTAATGGCTTTTTAAATATTTCTATTTTATAAAGAGTGGTAAGGTGGGGTGGAGAAAAAAAGAGCACTTACTGCAAGTGGTATAAATGTCAGGCATCATGTTTGAAATGATTTTCATTAACCTGGTACCTTTATATCCCTCTAATGAGTCTTATAATCCTAAGTTAATTAAAACTTTCTCAAGATCTGCAGCTAAAGATTTGACTGAAAGCAAAAGGTGCAATTGTGCCCCACTATGTTTTTGCAGCTCCATCCCAGCCTTTGATCTTCTAAGCCTCTCCCTCTTTTTCTCCATTAACTTCTACTAGTTTCTGTGCCTCTGCTAACAGCTACCATATTATTTGCCCTGCCAGGTAGTCCAGACAAGAAGCACAAACCAGGGTACTAGCTCTATCTTTATAGTTAGGTTACATTAACAGAATCTTGCACAAATGAAAGCATTTCTCCCCTCTTCTACTCTCTGGAAAACTAGGGAGGGTCCCTTCTGACATGCTTCCCACGCCCTCTTTCCTTCCTTGGGCTGAGATATCTTTTACATGCCAGTTATCCAGTCTGCAGCTCTCCCTCCTGTCTCCCAAGGTCATTCCCACAGACCATTACACATACCAGGTCTTTATATTCTTTGACTTCCCAGCTGGTGTTCCCTCCCTGTGGATGGTCTCTTCCAGAGGGTGTATGTGCACATACAGTATGTCTGTGCATACGTAAGCCATGATTAGAACTCATAGTCTCCTGGTTTCTAGCCTGGTCCCTATGACCACTGCACCCAGCTGGCTCTCCTTCTAGAGTTAGAAGAAGAATTTGAAGCACACCTACTAAACTTCATGAGAATGGAATGCTGTAAATGCAAACTCCTGTGAAAGGGGAATGGAAACTTATTTTGGGGGGGGGCATGGTGGTGAAAGTGCTCCTATTTCTTTCTCTTACCTCTATTTTTCTATTCTTCTCATTCCCATGGTGTTGATCTACTTATAGAGAGACAAATCATTTTGACCAAAGGCCTGAGCTGACTGCTTATAGAAATAAACCTTAAATCACAAACTGCCAACTCTTGGTCCCAGAACATGGTGGTAGTGGCCACCAGGATCCTAACATCTCAATATTCCTAAATTTGATCAGTTGTGATCCTGCTTCTGGCTAATTTGCCTGCAATCTAAGATACTTATTAAGATATTAGTAAATACAGCCTCTCTTTCCTGCAGATCAGGGGTAAAGGACCATTCTTGAGCCTGGGTGCTCATCTTGAAAGTTGATATTCTGTGGGATCTTGGGGCATCTTCAACAAGAATTCCGAAGGCTTGTGGCATTTCATTTTTACCTTGTTTTATGTGGCAGACATGCCTCTTGGGAAGAGAGATCTAGTTACTGATCCCTGCAGTAATCAAATGGAACTAAAGAGAGTTGGAAGCCTTCCTGCTGAGACAGCACACTTTTATATAAGTTTACTTAGATGTAAGTTCTATTGAGTAGTCTTAAGTGGGTTCTGGATGGCCAACCGTGATGTGTGTGGTTACCTTTAGCAATTGCTTGTTAGGTTAGCAACTTGCTCTGCTCTGCTCCTCCTTGAAGCTGCAGAGAAAGCCTGTCTTATCTGCCTTCCGTATTCTCCTTCCCTTGTTTGTTTATTATTGAGATTAATTATTTTTTCCTCTTTGCAGAGTAAGGATGCTTTCATGTTTTCAGACACTGTTCCCTGGCAAAGTCGGTCACAGCTGTTAAACATTCTGTTTGTTTTCCTCTCTGCTGATGCTTCCCATTGTGTGTCCCAGGATTCCATCCCACACAGGGATTATTTCCTGATTGTTTCCAGTAAGTCTTCCTGCCTTAAGCTTTTTCCTTCTATGTTGGCTTCTAGACGCCCCTCTTCTTATTCTTTTTTTTTTTCTCTGCACAGCACCATAGTTGTCTTGGCTTTTGGTGGCCGGTGTTCTTTCTGTTGCACATGAAATTTCAAGTAATTATTTGCTTTTTAAAAGTGTATCCGTTCTCCAACCTCAGCCCTTGTCTTTGAGTTCTGAACAATCATCGCCTTGGCCTTTGCTTCCTCCTGGTTCCGTGTTGCTCATTCAGCCTCTTTCCCCACCTTTTTCCTTTTTGAACTGTGCTTTTCATACCTTTGTACTTTATTTGGATTGCTCTTTATTCATGACTATCATTGCCAGCTCATATTCAGTTAATTGAGTCTCTTCCTTTTTTAAAAGTATCTCCAGATTTGTATATTCAAGCTTTAGCTCATGATCAAGTGGCCACAATTTAAATTTTTCTCCTTTTTCTCCCCCTCTTCGTTTTAATGGATTTGTTTCTATTGTCTTGGTGAGGTGGAGGAAAACATCTCAGCAGGAGGTGCTTCCTTAAACACTCTGCTAGTGCTTTAGACCTCAGACTTCTCCCATTGGGAGAGTATGGAAGGTGTATCCTTAACTTTTTCTGTCCCCTTCTGAATGCAGCCACCACTTTTACTGTGTTTTCAAATTTCACTTAGATGATTCCTCCTTCTCCTTCTCCTTCTCCTTCTCCTTCTCCTTCTCCTTCTCCTTCTCCTTCTCCTTCTCCTTCTCCTTCTCCTCCTTCTCCTTCTCCTTCTTCTCCTTCTCCTATAATTAGATGACGTTCCACCACTGTTAGGTATCTTTCTGGTCTGAGATGATGTAGGATTTGGGGTCAGTCTTCTGGTACTCTATCCATATTGTACCATTATCTTCGCTGCTGTTAGTGAAGCAATCCATTGGTATAGTCATAAGGAATGTGTGACTCATCCTGATCTGATTTGAATCATCAGTTTGACTTGAAGTATCAAAATGTTTTGAAATGGTGTTCTGGTCTGATATGTTGAAATGATTCAATTTGGACTGAAGATGAGAAGTGTTGAAGTGATTCAGTTTGATTTGTTGAATCAATTCAGAAAACACGCTTTTGCATATTTTTGTATGCACAGTTGAACTATGCAGTGAAGACCTATCTTGCATTCCATCAGTACGAAGGGCTTGTTCCTCTTTCCCTCCCCCTTCCCCAGTATAAGGATTTTAATTGATGGGATTTTAATTAGCTTTTCTATGAGCCATCTACTCCGAAAGAATGTCTTGTGCTAAAAGCAATGCAATAAGATGATAACAACTTGAGCTTAATGCAAAGGAACATTTCTTGTTCTCTTTCACTCTGCTGAATATCATCAAAATATCACAATTATATTCTTAAAGCCAATTAAAATAACCAAGAAAGTTCAGCCGATTGTCAGCCAAATCACAGTTCGCTGCGTCAGGGGCACGGGTTTATGCCAGTTCTGGCTAATGGCCTAGTCTACATTTTGGACACAGAGCTCTGTTTGGACAGTATTTGAGGGCTAAGCAAGAAAGTCCACATGGTGCAGATAACCTTCTTAGAACTTTGCTTTGGGATGTGTAGTTTGCACTGTTACCTTGCGAGTGATTTGCTGGTGGGCTACCTCAGACTATGAATGTAGGGTGGTAAAGTTCTGGAGGTCAGAGCAGTGGGTGCACCATGCAGTCTGCTTTAGCATTGAGAATGCTGTCCTGTATCATACCAAATTAAGGTAAAATTAAAATTAGTTTGCTTCCTGTGTATAGAACAGGAGGGGAGGTATGGTGCCACTTGCTTTAACAGTAAACAAGGGCACAGGAGTGCCCATTCATACCTTTGGGGGCACATCTGTCAGCCAGAAAATCCTAGGGGTCAGGGTAAATATTATTGGGTAAAATGGGTGCATAGCCTAATTTAGCGTAAATTATGTCCTATGGTTGTGCAAAGCTTTGGAGGGAATGTGTGTCCCTTTGGCAGTGCTTTGTGTAAAGCAACTGTTCAAAATTATCCCACAAAGCGACAGGGGACCCTGCTTCTTACAGAGAAGTGAAGGGGCCACGTTGCTTCATTTTCCCTTGCCTCCAATAGCTCAAAGAAGCTACAACTCATGTATTCTACAGGCAGAAAAGCTTCTTCCAGTTATTAGAATTGCCAGTTAAGGTGCTGAGACGATGTGAGCCGAATGAAACTATCTCTTGGATTTGATAAAGAGAAGTGTCATGCTCCCATGCCACAAAGTGCCCATATAGATCATTTTGTGGCATAACAATGGCAGGGTTCCCTTCCTGCACAGAACCACAAATTCCCAAGGCTCATTTTGGTCTAGGTTAGCACATATTGCAAACCCCAAGTAGGTCACCACATCTAACCATCCATGGCTGATCTTGAAAGGTTAAGCCAATTGGATTTGGTTAGTGCTTGTGAAGTTTCAGGACAGTGGGCTAGACTGGGAAGATTCCCCCACAAAGCAGCGGCAAACTACTTTTCTGCTGTTGCCAAGAGAGCCATATGGACATGTCCTTGAGGCCACCAGGAAATGAGCATGACTTTACTTAGCATGTTATGCACACCCAGCCATAGATCTGGAAGGGATCATTTAGTCCAACTTTCTTCTTAGTGCAAGAATCCAAATGAAACTATTGCAAAGGGTGGTTGTCCAGCCTCTGCTTGGCCACACCCAGTGAAGGACAGCTTACCAGCTCCAAGGACAATGAGGTTTAATGTCAAACCAGCAGGAAGGATTAAACAAGAATTGGCTCTCCTGAAATGTAAAATCATGATGTCATATTCTGTATTCTCATGTGAAAGAGAACAAGTGGCCTGTGCATTAGAGGGGAAAAAAATGAAAGAGTCCATGGGGGAAATCTGCACGCACAAGGAGCTGAAGTGTCCTGGAGATATTTGCAGATCTCAGTCTCAAGCAAAGGCAGCACTAATCACTGAGACAACGGGCTTGTCTTGCCTCTGTGTTGAGACACATTAGGAAGCTAGTCTTGTTGCACTCAGCTTTCCTCCTGTGTAGGCCACATCATCTCTTACTCAGTTAGAAGCGCCTATGGGGATTGGCAGCAGGAGCACTGGTATATTACAAGGGGACATGGTCCCATATTTTCTTCTCTCTGCCTCCCTCCCTCCCTCCATTTCCCTCCTGGGCTATCTGGTAGGCAATGCATAGTTGTGAGGTTAGATAAGCTAGAAATTGGCTATTGCCAGATGCTAGCTTGGCTGCCTGAGGCTGTGACAAAGCCAAGGCATTTGGCACCCTATTCTCAACTAACAGTTGTTCTCTAGAGGTAATGAATTCCTGCCCGGCTTCAGCACCCTCTGGTTTTGACCCTGAGCTTTGTAGCACAGAGAAGTATTCTTCTGTCCTCCAAATAAGGCAGATTGGAGTCCAAGGGTAGCAGAAGTTAAAGTCAGCATCTGAGCAGATAATTCTATCACTCCAAGCAGAGAAGCAAATGCATATTGATGTCGTTGCAGTAGCTGACCGAATTGGCATGCTGTCCAGGTATAGACTGTATCAGGATATGCTAGTTATCCTCCTTTATGCCCAAGGAAAAAAGGTATGGAATATTTCAGGGGAGAGGGTCAGTCCAGGACCTTCCTAATAGGGTAGAAAGCATACGGAGCCACCCTGGTTCTAAGAAAAATCCCAGCATTTGCATTAAAGAATATCTTATTAGGTCAGCTGGGGGTTCTAAAATTGTATGGATGGCTTTGAGGTTTCAAGAGCTTGAAGCCAGCAAAGATGGTCAGTGAAAGAGAAAAAAAGAGGGTGAAATTAAAGCCACTTTTAAAGCAGAGTTTGCAGGGTTTTATTTAACTTAGTATAGGAGAGTAGGCTGCAAGTACAATACAACCCGCTGGGAAGGCTGGTCTGTAAGCATTCAAGTCAGGTACTTCCAGGAACAAGCAATCGATAACTGACCTCTATTTTCTCTTGGCTGTAAGGAACCCAGTGCTTCTCCTCTCTAGCCAGAAGGTGTGAGGATTTATGTCAATGTACTTCACCAGGTTAGTTAAAGATTTAGGAGCTGCATTTGCATGCAGGTTAGTATTAAGCTTCAGATTGTTTGGTTAACGTACAGTTTCCAGGTAGTCCTTGGTAAACAATGGCAATAGGGACTGGAATTTCTGTTGCTAAGCAACATGGTTGTAAAGCGTGACATCATGTGACCATGCTGCTTAGAGACAGCAGTTGTGGCACTTCTGGTTACCATTGTTAAGCGAATCCCATGATGTTGTTAAGTGTGACATAACGTCACCATTTGCGACCTCCTGCCAGCTTCCCTATTGACTTTGCTTGTAGGAAGGTGGCAAAGGTCACAAATGGTGATCATGTGACTGTGGGGTGCCGCAACAGCCAGAATTTTGGGGACTCATTCAGCACGGTTACAAGTTTGGACGGTTGCTGAATGAGTGGTTGTTAAGCGAGGACCACCTGTAGTGTATTCTGTAAACTGTTATTCAATTACCACATTGGAAGTGTTGGATGAATGGAGTAAATGTGTGGATAGTTGGGTTCGTTTTCTCTCACGTGCACATGTACAGTGGATCTTCTAAACCAGTGTTTCTTAAAAGTGTGGTCCTAGGACCCCTGGGGGTCCCCGAGGACACTCTCAAGGGTCCCCCAAATTAAAATTATTTGCCTGCCAATGTTGAAAAATAATACAATATTAAAATCTCATCAAACAGTCTTGAGAAGCAGTTGCAGCAGTGAATGCGTCACTTGAAATTTTTAATAGGTAAATATCAATAAATACAATTCATACAAACAAAAGCTCTTTTGGGGTCCTCCCTAATTTTTAAAAGTGGGAAGGGGTCCTGAGAGAAAAATGTTTAAGAAACACTGTTCCACACCAACCCAAATCAGCATGTGAGATGCTGCTGCCTGGCCTGCGTATAATACCACTGAAGTGGTGGTTATACAAAAATAAAACTCGTATCTTCCCCCAATAGTATAAATGAATTAGTAAGCAAGTGAATAGGCAAAACAAAATAATCTGCACTCTGCCAGATGTTGAATTAAGATACTCTGTGATCACCTGTTTTCCATTAGAATTGAAAAGGGTGTTTGAATTAAAGATATACCAGAAAAAGCATAATGTCCTACAGTGTTCTTAACAGGGCAGAATACACCTCAGCGCCTGCAGTGTGTGTGTGTGTGTGTGTGTGTGAAGTTTCACATGCGCTTCATGATGCCTTGATGTTCAGATGCTTGCACTGATTTTGTGATGATCCATCTGCTTGAAAATTTAATTGCTAGAGGTGAGGAGAGAGCTTGAATGCTGAGAAAAAATGGCAATGTTAATATTTGAAGAAGGCCTCTCTAGAGCTGGATGAGTTCTCCAAAGCCCAACTTGGATGAACTCTGAAGATTTCAAGAATTCTTCCAAGAAAAAGAAAAGAAAAACTTGGGTCAATTTTCTGAGCCAACAATTTGCAGGCTCAGAAAAAGTACCTGTTTTTTTTTTTTCTGCCAGTGCTTCTCAATCTCCAAAAAAACATTCCTGCCAGTGCTCCCCAGCTTTGAACACACTTGTTGCCTCTACTTTTCTACCTTTGACAGGGCAGTGGGGGAACAGTCATGGAGAAAGGGACTGTTTTTCTATCCTCTTGCCTCAGAGCAGTGTTTCTCAACGTCAGCAACTTTAAGCTGTGTGGACGTCAACTCCCAGAATTCCCCAGCCAGCCCTACCTGTACATGCTGAACCAAAATATAGGTTGACAGTGTTGGTGGGGGTGTTGTTCTCTCCTTGGTAGTTCCTTGATTAGGCTGGTGTTTACTGCTTGATTGTTTGCCCAAGTTGGTAGGAGAGAACCACAGAGAACAACACCCCCACCAACACCATCAGGGCAAGCTACTGCATATAAGCAGAGAGCAAGGCCCACTCCCTCTTCGCACTGAAGATGTTGCCTAGGCGGGCAACAAAACGTCTGCAAGCAACAACCAAGCTCAGAGAGCACCAAGGACTCCACAATATTGAGGTGGCTCCACTGTTAGTAACACCTGCTCTTCCCCCAATATTTATATTTATATTTTATTTTTCTGTTAGTTTTGTTTTATCATTTTAAAGCTTATACTAATAATATTATTAATAATTGTCTTGTATATATTATTTCTTATGGGACGCGGTGGCGCTGCGGGTTAAACCGCTAAGCTGCCGATCGGAAGGTCGGCGGTTCGAAACCGCGCGGCGGGGTGAGCTCCCATTGCTAGTCCCAGCTCCTGCTCACCTAGCAGTTCGAAAACATGCAAATGTGAGTAGATCAATAGGTACCGCTTCGGCGGGAAGGTAACGGCGTTCCGAGTCGTCATGCTGGCCACATGACCCGGAAGTGTCTATGACAATGCCGGCTCCAAGGCTTTGAAACGGAGATGAGCACCGTCCCCTAGAGTCGGATTCGACTGGACTTTACGTCAAGGGAAACCTTTACCTTTACCTTATATATTGTTTCTTAGCTTTGTTGTATGCCACCCAGAGTCATTTGTTTGTGAGATGGGCGGCCATATAAATTTGACAAAGAAAGAAAGAAAGAAAGAAAGAAAGAAAGAAAGAAAGAAAGAAAGAAAGAAAGAAAGGATGGAGAAGACAAGGGAAAGCAAGGCAAGGAATCCTTTCCCACACAGGCACTTGAATGTTTGAGCCTGGGCCAAGCCATTAGAAAAGAATGCTCTTTTGGAGCACACTGATAACATGCAGAGTTTTTTGTGGTTATTATAATGCAGAGGAAGAAAGGACAAGGAGGAGTCTTCTGCATAACATCCTGAACTTAGCTGTCTGCCAAGGGGCACATGGGCACTTACCTGCTAGCCATTCTATCTCTCTCAAATTAACTGAGAGCTGAGCTGAACTAACCTGAATCTCCACTGTGGCCTCCTCTTTCTCCCTCCCATTTATCTAGCTGCTGAGGTTGTAACTGTAGTTTGTACCCTTAAGTAATTGTAGTAGGGGGAAGCACAATGCTTCACATAGGTTTGGTGTCCCTGTGTGCAGGCGGGAGACAGTCAATTTTCTGACTCCATCAAAGGCTTGCATAGCTGGGCTGGTGATTGAAAAAGCATCTAGGGCAGTAGAGGTACTGTTGGCAGATGACCTAGCAGCCTCTCTCTATGACCAGTTGTAATGATTGCCTATCCTAAAACACCATCAGACTCATGAACAGGTTCACAAAGATATCTGATTTATTAAAGAATAGTATGCAGGATCACAAAGAAAGCTGAGAATGGAAAAAGCGTGCCAAATGCAAACTAAAAAACCCTCGGTACAAACAAGATCCCTCCCCCCGTAGAATCTTCCCAGGCTCACAATCCCAGGCGCTCCTAACGGCTCCTGATGGTCCGCAGGAAAAGTCCTTGAGCAGAGCACATAACCCAAACACATTCCATTGAAATGAGCATAGATACAGAGCTTGGCACAAGGTTTCACAGCAGCTCCCTCCCAACAGAAACACGTGTCAGCACCATGGCATGTGAAACGTTACGATGTACAGTGCACATTGAAACAGTGAACATGACACCAGTGAAATAGTGGCACCTGCTGGAGACCAACGAACCATAAAACCATGTTTGGGCAACAGAATGGATCAGAGCTGAGCCCTGTTAATGTGAACCCAGGGCATGGTTTGAACTGTGGGTAAAGTTTTCCACTTTGTGTCTTAACCATGTTCTGACTTAGGGTGACAAAGTGGCTGCATTCAGTCTCCTTCTAGCTACATCTACATCTACATCTACATCCCTTGTATTTCATTCAAAAGCTCAAGTCAGCATATATAGTACACTCTCTTCCCATTTTTCCCAATGACAACCTTGTGAGGGTGACTGGCTCAAAGTGAGCTTTACTAGCTCAGAATAGACCAAAACTTAAGTTTCTCCAGTCCTGGTCCAACACTTTAACTACTACACTGTACTGGCTGTTGTATTCCCCAGATTACTGAATTAACTCTTTTACTGGGTTCAAAGAATGTGCCAAGCCACAAAACATTTAACCAAAGTTAAAGCTAAGCAAGTTCACATGTTGTGCAAATGGACTTTAACAGACCCGGAGAAGGGAGTTGTGTAAACCCTAACCCTACCCTGCTAGGAAGCCTAACCACAGTATCTTACATTGTGTCAATGTGATCTTCTTATATACATAGATACATGGAGACTCACATTCCATTTGCCCAAGAGAAACCTGGCACTTGTCTCTGCTGCTTTAGAGGACTGAGATTAAGATTATACTGTCCAAAGTTATATCATAACTCACCTCTGATTTTTGTCTAATTGCAGCATTTGTACTCTTTATAGGAGCAGCTGCATAAGAATGGTGTTATATTTTCCCCATAGAAAATATGGCAGAACTCTGACATAATCACTTTCCCAAAAGACAGGTCACTTTCAAAAATATGAGGCATAAAGCTTTCGGAATAGCAGTCAAAGCAGGAGAAGCCAAAAAATAGACAGACCTTCTCAATGTAACAACGGAAAACTGTAATAATAAATAACAACAAATCCAAAGCAGAATCAATAACCAAGTGCACGTCTGATATAGATCACAGCACAGAAAATGGATGAAGCATAAAAGAAATGCTAGTGTTCCAAAAGAGGGAAGCCATAAAATCCTGAAGGAGCTGTGCTTCGTTTCAACATGTGGAAGGAATGCATTTTCTTCTGGTGAAAGGATCAAAATGTTTAATTCTTCTAACTAAAAAAAAAGTATATAATGCATATTTATATGTGGCATGAATGAATGTGTGCTGGAGATAACAGGCTACTGGTGAGTGACTTAGTATTTCCCATTAGATGAAGGGGGCTCTCCAATGGCAGGCAAGGAGAAGATGCCTTCTTGGTCAAAGAATCAAGAGCAGAGCATGTCTCTAGAAGTCATTGCCCTGCAAATCCAAGGGCTTTCCCAGGGATTAGCAAAGTCATGGTTCTGTGCACACTCAAGTTCATAAGTCTTCCTCCAAAAAGAGTGTTCACCAACTTGACATTTCATCTTGCTGGACAAGCACTAAATTGCGTAGGACACCATGCCACCTGGATTTCTGAGAGTCTTAAGAGAGAAGGATGGAGGAATTCAAGCTTTTGGACCTCATCAAAACTTCACTGACTTCAGAATGCAGTGACCCACCCTTACAGTATTTCAGGGATGGACTCGCATTTAGTAAAAGTTTCCCCAACCTCGCTCTAATCTGTAGGGATCCATGTATTACAGTTCCATGACAGTGCTTTGGTTCTTGTCTTTCTAAAGTCATGGTTCTCTTTTCTTGGAATCTCTGGGCATTGCACATATAGTATGTCCTTTGCAATGGCTGGGATGTTAACTGCATTTAGTTTTCATTTTTTAGGTGACAACCCAGCAGGTTCAATAAACACTTGCTGGTTTCTCTTTATAGACTTGAGTTCAGGATGAATTGGGGCCTGGCTGAATTTTATTCATTTCTAATTGATCCCATGTGGATCTGTGTTTTGGGAATTGGGCTTTGCCTGCATTCACTGGAGTTAGTGTGAAATGTAATAAATCTTGGTTACTGTTTTTAGCTTTGATTATATCTATCCTACTTGAAGAGGGGGAGAACGTGAAGAGGGGAGAGTCTTCAGGGAAAGGGATGACGCAGAGAGGTGGGGATTGCATGAACAAATTTATAGAGAAGTTCAGACATCAAGAAGTATGACAAGTTGTTGATTCTGTGGTGCCTTTGTTATTATTTATTCTTTGTTGCAACTGTCATCTTTTTGACAGAGATCTGAACAAGTACAAGGACCCCCAAAATAAAAAGATGAAATGCTATGTAAATATAGGCTTCCATAATAATATGTGGCCAATTTACAGTCCCATGCTTGCTCTGCCCCATCACTTGCATCTTGATTCATAGCTTTCTTGCTTTTATTTGATTTATTTATTTTCTATCCCGCCTTTATTATTTTTATAAATAACTCAAGGCGGAGAACATCTCTATGACTCCTTCTTCCTCCTCTTTTCCCACAACAACAACCCTGTGAGGTGAGTTGGGCTGGGAGAGAGGGACTGGCCCAAGGTCACCCAGCTGGATTTCATGCCTAAGGTGAGACTAGAACTCTCCTACCATGCCTGATTGGCTCTTGGGCTGAGAGGGAGGGACTGGCCCAAGGTCACCTGTCTGGCTTTGTGCCTAAGGCAGGACTAGAACTCTTAGTCTCCTGGTTTCTAGCCCGGTGCCTTAACCACTAGACCAAACTGGCTCTCTTTCTAGCTATAGGAACTTATGAATAACCAGCTTTATGTTCCACTGAAATTTTTCTTTGATATTGCATAAACTATGATGACTGCTGTATTCACACATCATCTAAGCCAGAGGTAATTTAGTTACGTTCTGTTGTATGAAGCACAGCTGGGAGGGGTTCACCCAACATGAGAAGCTATAAATTAGAGTTTACAATCTGAGATGACTAGTTCGTAGAATGCTAAGCCAAAACCAAACAAACCACATGCAAACCCAGCCAAAGTTGCCTGAGTTAATTAGCTATTTGACTGGGGTAATGTAGGGAACGATATTGTCTTGCTTGCTTAAATACAGGAAAATATTATCTATTTTTTTTTTTTAAAGGTGGAGATAAGTAGCTAATGTTGCATGATGGCTTGCCCATCATCCCCAACAACAATACAAAGATGAAATTTCATAAGGTCAATAAATCTTGTGAGATTTGGGTTTTTTCCTCTGGTTAGGAGAACTGCCTTTTAGAGGAACCCAGGAACAAGTGGATGCTTTGATGCTGACCCCTGATTTAATATTCATTTCTGGGCTGCCGTCAAGAGCAGAAAATATAGCCTTCCTGTTGGTGTAGAACAATAAAATTAGCATACGGCCCTGGGCATCCATGGGGATGGAGCAAGAGATGTCATGCTTATTATAATACTAACAATGCAAATGCCAGTAATTTGCATCATCCGTGTGATAACGCCACATGTGTGATGTCATTGTGGCTTCTACTGAAAGCCGAAACATACAGTAAAACATATATGAATAGAATATAAATAAAATCCACTAGAACTATATTTTCAATATTCTATCAAGGGCCTATAATCACACAGTTACAGTTAAAAGAGTGAGCGCTGCCTGTTTTGATAAGCAATATTTCCACTGGAAAAAGAAATTGGAAGTTCTCGGGTTTCAAGAAGAATTTCTGAAGTGTTACCGTGTAAGGCTGTGAGGGAGTGAAATTGGGAAAGGTAGCTGCAGCCAGGCAGAAACGCTTCTCAACCTATTTCCCCCATACATTCATCCACCAACCCACTGTCTGAAGAATGGCAGCTACAGACTTACAAGCAGGCAGGAAGGACTATCGTTCAACAAGCTATGGTGAGCAGCATATCCTGGTGGGAGTCCTGCCTGGAGCTTGGCGCTTTGCCCGGAGCTCAGTAGCACCTAAAAGAGGAATGGCCACACTGAGAGAGCACCTCAACCCAACTAGTGCAAGCACTTTCGGAAAAGGCAAAGGTTGTAGGCTACTTTATAGATTTTGAGACTGAGTATTAAAAGACTGAGTATAAAGGGCTGAGTATTAAAGACATATTTAGGTGGCAACAGCAGCTTGCAAGTCCTAGAAGGGTGGAGTTGACCCATAGTCAGAGCTTGCTGTGGATGGTGTGTGCTGCAATAAAGCATTGTGTATAGGTTTGCAACACTGTGATGTGTCCAGTCCTTGGAAAAGCAAAGGATAGAGCTGTGTCCTACTGATCATGGACAGCAAGAACTAGAGATAGACCAGTGCAGTAATCCTTCACCTGTTTTGTAACTCACAATCATGGATATCCAACATAAAGAGTCATGATGTGAAAACCATGATTTACTGCACATACTTGTGTCAGATGTGATGACGTGTATGTAATTGTGTCATTTATGCAATGACATGATGTGCCTGTCATTATTTTGATGTTGCTGTGACTCACTATGGACACCACTGCTCCCAATTTCAGCATGTTTACCAGAGATAAGTTTCAATAAATGCAGTAAGGATGGACCTTGAAGTACAAGATCCTGTCCTTAGAACAGTATTTCTGATGGCCATTTTTAAATCTTCTCCAGCAAAGAGCTACTGCTCCCACCTTCACTCGCTTGTACCACCTAGTTCTCCACGTTCAATATTTTTTCCTTCTCAGTTTTTGGGGAAGTTTTTTATTATATTTATTACTATTTGTTAATTTGCCATTTGAAAGCAATGTCTTGTGTAAATGCCAAGCCATACAATGATGCAACAATAGCTCTCTTCAAAGAATTTGGCTCTAGATTTAGCCAAAGCACAAGGGATGCTGGTAAAGGATGGCATGTTTCAGTAACGCCTGCATAAAAAGGTTGGTCTTTTAACGAAGAAGACTTTATCAGGAGAATGATTGCAGGAAGGCTCTCCCCACTCAATGCTCTCAGCAAGTTTAGAATGCTGCAGAATATCCATTCAGAATTTCTCTTTGCTGCATTTGGAGGAGAGATGGCCCAGGATGGATATGTGTAAGCTGAAACTGCCTCAGCTGCAAATTTTGCATTCCTGAGCAATGCATTACAGAAGCTACCTTGATGTTTGATGTCATTCTTCAAAGAAGGCCTCCGAGATTCTTCAAGAGAAGACCAAAGCCCATTTCTATTGACATGGGATGGCTTGCTGAGCTTTTATGAAAGGCCAAGAATGAAAATTTAATCAGAACCATGCAAGGTTATCTGTATTTACTTGGTCGGTTGTCATTTCTGTGGAACTGTTCAGACAATCGGTGTGGGAGATAGCAGGACAAAGCAAGGGCAAGGGATGACAAGAAAATGAAGGACATCGAGGAGAGTGGCAGTCATCTTGGAAGCTTAACTGGGGTCTGTTTCACGTCAGCTGATTGTTGCTTTATGGCCCAACCCTCATGCTATACTGGAAGTGTAATATGAGATCCTGTTCCACATTTAAGAGACATTTTAGCTGTTGATTTAAAAAAGAGAAGCAGTATAGGTGTAGCTTTTGCCCTCTTCAGGTTGGTCTTTCATAGCTGATTTAAAACAAGTAGCCTTCTCCAGCCTGTTATTTTTTCAGTTTTGTTTGACTAAAGTTCCCAGAACTGGTAGCCACTGGCCATACTGGCTGGGAACTTTGAGTTGCCATCTTAAAACATCTCAAGAGTGTAACGTTGGGGAGGACTGGATTAGTGCTTTGGAATTACGACTAGGTCATCTGGATTCTCTCATTGCAAGACACACCATAATATACCACAGGGTTGTCCCCATATATGGCAAGTGGGGTGGGGGGTCACAAGATTCTCTTTTGTCCATCTTGGAACATTTCCTATCCGTGAAACTTATATCCACTTGCAGCCTTCTCTGATTAGTTTACTTCTGCTCAATGACTGGTTTAGAAAAGAAAGCAGAGGACAAACATTCACAGGTGCTGCTAGTCCTCACTTGTTGACCGCCTCATGCAGTGACTGTTCAGAGTTACAAGGGTGCTAAAAAATAACTTAGCGGCCATTCCTTGCATTTACGACTGTCTCTGCGTCCCACAGTCACGTGATCGCTGTTTGCATGCTTCGAACTGGCTTGCGGCAAGCAGAGTTAATACAGAAGGCAGAAGTAAAGTTGTAAGTTGTGATCATGTGATTTTCCACTTAGTGACCATGGTGCTTTGCTTAACAGCCGAAGGGGAAATGAGGTCATACGTTGGCTACGGTCATGTGATTTTCCACTTAGTGACCATGGTGCTTTGCTTAACAGCCGAAGGGAAAATGAGGTCGTACGTTGGCTACGGTCATGTGATTTTCCACTTAGTGACCATGGTGCTTTGCTTAACAGCCGAAGGGGAAATGAGGTCATACGTTGGCTACGGTCATGTGATTTTCCACTTAGTGACCATGGTGCTTTGCTTAACAGCCGAAGGGGAAATGAAGTCATACGTTGGCTACGGTCATGTGATTTTCCACTTAGTGACCATGGTGCTTTGCTTAACAGCCGAAGGGGAAATGAGGTCATATGTTGGCTACGGTCATGTGATTTTCCACTTAGTGTTTTTCTGTATGGAAAAACGCTTTATCATGTTATAAAACAGATTCAAGAGCCTTTTCAAGTCTCGTGTGAAAATGCCTGCTCCCCTTTGCTATTACTGCTGTTTAGTTTTATCAGTCTTCTAATCTAAGAAGGAATCAGTGGTATAGAACATGTTTTGTATGCAAGGTTAAATCCCTTGCATCTCCAGTGGAAACAATCAGATAGCAGTGACAGGAAGATTCTTAGAAAATCTGCTGTGACAATTCTGGGTTGCTTAGAGGATGAGCAAGAGAGAGAAAAAGGGGAAATAGTGATACAAATTTAGGTTTTGATGTTTTCCCCGTCTATAGATATGCTTCTTGTCAATGATTAAATTCTGGGGCACGGCCCTAAGGCAGACAGCTTAATTGTTCCAACCCTGAATTTGGCGATAGAGTTTTCGGATTATTTATTTATTTATTTATATATATTTATTACTCATATTTAGCCACCGCCCATCTCCCCCAGAAGAGGGACTCTGGGCGGTTTACAATAAAATCCCACATAAAACATAAACATTAAAATCACATAAAACAATTATAATAAAACACAATAAATAAATAAAATCCAAGAGAAATGTAAAATCCAGGTTGGTGGGAGGGACTCTAGGGTGCGAGTCATCCCCAAGGATGGTTATTCACTTTCCCGCCCCAGGTGAGACGGCAAAACCAGGTCTTCGGGGCCTTCTGGAAGGTCAGGAGAGAAGGGGCCTGCCTCACCTCCGTGGGCAAGATATTCCAGAGAGCAGGGGCCACCACAGAGAAGGCCCGCTTCCTGGACCCCACCAGATGAAATTCTCTTATGGACGGGGTCTGTAACATGCCCTCTCTGGATGATTGGGTGGGGTGGGCCGATGTAATGTGGATGAGACGGTCAAATTATTTCTGTTTACTGTTTCCATTATTTCTACTTCCTGTCCATTGATTGTAATCTCTTCTGGGGTCTTTTAATACAAGGTGGGTGATGTACACATCTATAAATGAGAAAATCATACTTCAGGTATTCAGACCCCTAGTTGCTGGTTAAAATTTTTTTGTGAATGAACTGTTATTGTTGTTTTTCCTCTCTTATAGACCCAGAAAATTGAAAATAAGGGTTGGTCAACGCAGGGATCCAAAGGGAAACATTCCTTCTGGGAGATTGGTTCAGCTTCCCTTGAACTATCCAGTGAAAGGGAGTCCCCTTCTAAAGTTCAACACAGTTGACTCAATAAAATTCCGACTCGTGCATCCAGATGAAATGCAGATTTCAGATTGATGATGTGTATAGATTAAAGCAAAAAGCCATGACTAGGAAAGTTCTCACACAGGCTACCTGATAAAAGACACATAGGCATGTCAAAACTTCCTCCATGTTCCACCCCCCGCTTTTCCCTTAACAGTCCAGTGTTCCAGTCCTGGCCGGCTGGCTGATGCGACCTCGGATTCCTTTTCACTCTCAGCAGCTCTCCCCCTCCCATCCGGAGCTTGACACGCATTGCTTCAATGGCAGAGAACACAATCAACAGATCGAACAACTCTTTGATTGTGGGTTCTGACATACTGCCTCTCCTGAAAAAGCAAGATATCTCATATGATTAATACAGAGAAATTATCAAGCAAAACAATTAAAGTTTAGACTTGCTAGGATACTTTACATGGAACCTGTTCACAAGATCTGGAGCCCTCACATGACAGCTATCCACCCACTCATGGTCCTGAAAATGTTTCCACTGGATTAGATATTGAAGGGGTTCTGATACCCCTTTTCTGAGTAATTGGTTCTGATCTTTTGAAGTGATTGAACGATTAGGAAGATTTTCTTTCCTGACATTCCAATGGAATCTGCCCTCCTGTAGCTTAAATCCATTATCTCACGTTCGGTCTTCTACTATGATGGTGAGCCGGTCTTGAACTTCAAAGTGGCATCTGTTCAGGTAGCTCAAGAAGACAATCACATCCCTCCTTCCACTAGTCTTTTCCTCTCAATGCTTAGGGATTCCCAATCCCTTTTCAGAAGACATGATTTTTAATCCTCTGATCATCCTCACTGCCCTTCCCTGAGCTTGTCCTGGTTTCTCTGAAGCCCCCTTAATGTGCGCTGTCCAGAATTGGACCACAGTGCTTTACTCCACTCAGAGCAAAGTGAAAGTATTATTTCCTGTGCTTTGGAAACTGTACTTCTGTTGTTGCAGCCTAACATTGCACTGTCCTTTTTTGCAGCTGCATCACAATGCTCGCTCATATTAATTCTTCAATCAGCTGTTATTCCAATATCTTTTTCACAAATATTATTAAATATCCAGGTGTTCCTGTCCTATATCTGTGCATTTGATTCCTGTTTCCTCAGGGAAGGACTTTGTATTTATCTTTGTAAAACTTCACCGTAGGTTAAAATGAGCTAAAAATAATAGAATGATCTGATGCACCTGGCTATTTAGGAAATGCACTCTCTGCTCCCCTCCCCCACCAGCCTTTATACCTTTATATCCATTACCACCATCTGGCATCTTGTGCAATTTCCCCGACAGAACATGTGAATATTACACTTTCCAAGAACTAGAACATAAAAAAAGGTTGCCTGGCTGAGGTCTGTTTCATAACTCCTGTTTCTACTTTGGAGCTCTGGACCCAGCCTTGTCTGTGAGCAGCAACTTCCTGCATGCTGGTGAACAAAGCTTTTTGGAATAAAAAGATACACATGGGCCAGTTATCAAGCGCACCGAGTTTCCCTCAAGCATAGGAGCACTTTGAAAAGATGCACAATATAAAGAAGACAACAACAACAACAACAAAAGCCTGTAGAACATTTCCCATGGTGCATAAGCTTAAACAGAAAGGACTTAAGTGTGTAATTAACCCTGAAGTAGGAAGCCTGCAGACCAAGCAGATTTTTTTTTTTTTTTTAAAAAGAGGCATATTCCAAGGGAGCCATCCATATTCCCCAGTTATGGTGAACTATTTAATTAGGCTGCTCTGGAATCACCAGATCATTTATTTTATTCCTTCCCCATCTCTCTTCATCTGTTTCCTTTTCAGCTTTAGCCCTTCCTACTTTTCTGTACTGTCCCATAATGCTTGGAATAAGCTGCTTTCTGCTGAACAAAGCATGCAACACTGGGAGTTTTCCTGGACTCACAGCATATAGTTTTGGCCAGGAAGGCTTTTGCGCAGATTCATCTTGTGTGCCAATCACATCTCTTTCTGGATTGGGATGGCCTCTGGACAGTCGCTCATGCTTTGGTCAGCTGTTTCCATGTGTGGTACATGGGGCTGCCCTTGAAAACCACTTGGAAGTTGCAGCTGATCCAGAATGCAGTGGCATGTGCATACGTGGTATGCCCATGTGACATCTTTGCTCCATGAGCTGCGCTGCCTACCAGTAGACTTCTGGGTACAATTCCAGGTTGTTACCTGTAAAGCTTTTCATGGCATAGGGTCTGGCTATTTGACAGATCATCTGTTTCCTGTAGTATCTACCTATCATGTTCAATCTGACAGAGCTGGCGTGGCCCAATTCCCATCAGTTAAACAGTGCCATCTGATGGGACTCTTTGTCACAATGCCTGCTGCCTGGAATGGCATCTTCCACCCCCTGAGATTCATATTGCTCCTACCCTGATCTCATTCAAAGCACCCTTAAAACCTGGCTTGTTCCCTCAGCCATTAGATTAGATTGGGTAGTGTGCCCTTGGTGGGACTGATGCAGGTTTGAGATGCTGTTGGTTTTATTTCTTCCAGGTGTCCATTATTTTCTTTTTTCATTGTTGCTGTAAATTTGTTTTCTAATGTTGCACACTACCTAGAGTTGCAATGGAATTGGGCAGCCTGCAAATTTGATAACTAAATAAACATTTGAGCTGGATTAGAAGGTACAAACGCAGGTCTTTGTGGTGAAGAATAAAATAACTTCTTTGTTCTGGTGTGGAAGTTGTACTTCTTATTTCATGGAGTATCTATACAGGGCAATAGCCCTAAAAGAGGCTAGTGCATAATCAATTTCTACTGGATTCCCCCAAGGTTTTTATGATCTATAAATCTGGCTCTCCCACCATGTATATGGATGTGATCTGGATATCCATCATCCAATTTTCTCTTTTAAAACCACCTTCAACATCTGTCTTCTCAAGGATCTGTTTCACTGTGAAAATGAGAATTATGGGTGCTACTTCTGTGTAGCTTGTTGTATGGAAGTTGCTTTTGGTACTGCAAGTCCGTGCTATCGAATGGGAGGAGTTAGTCACATAAGCCTCTTTCTGGGTGATCATTGTCCTCCTCCTTTGTTGGGCAATGACCAAGCAGAGAAGACTCATACGTCAACTCCAAAGAGGTTGCTGCTTGCTTCATACACAGTGCTGAATGTAGCGGAGTAGCAGCTGGAAGAATCAGCTTTTATAAGGCTGTTGAAGGGTGTATTCAGGATGTGTATAGGAGTTGCCTCTCCCAAGAAGAGGAAAGGATCACAAAGGATGGTATCATATTGGGAAAGCTGGCGCACATTTTCAGTGAAACTAGTCCTAAAGGGAATCCAAGCTTTCTTGCTTCTTTGGAAACAAGATGGTGATGGCCTCCGAGCTTAGCAATGACATAGAGTTTGAGCAGGGTCTGGCTCCTACAAACAGCTTGAAGATGAACATACTATCCTCCACATTTAGAGTGTTAAGTCAAAATGAATCAAGTGATTGTAGTGGGATATCCACTGACACACAATAGAAGTGCCCTTATTCTATGTTATCACATATCTATACATTGGACTTGATAGTATGCCTCACATGAAAATCTCCAATGATGTCTTATAACTCATGCTATGCTTGTAAGTTTTCCCTTAAAGGACAGCTAGAGATGGAATCAGGAACCTCTGTCCAGTGTGCAATTGCCCCATGTGGTGAAGAATCAGAACAGTAGCTTTTAGCATCTTAGACAGTGATGTGTTGTTATGCTCTGGATTAGCTCTGCCCATCCTGGTTGCCCACTGGGCCATCTAGGCAGGAGATGCTCCCAAAAGTTTCCTGTTAGTTTTGGGACCTTGATAGAAGAATAAGGTCATATTTGCTCTGGTGTGTTCCTGAATGTGTTGCTTAGAAGAGCTCATTAGAATAAACAACTATAGATGGGCAAGTGGTGGAACAATTATAGATGGAAAGAGGCGGAGATCAATAGCCCATTTCACCATTCATAACTGTAAACCAGGTAATAGAATTTTGCTTTGTCCATTTAGATCAAGAGTGGCTAGTACACAGCTTCAGCTACATTTCCAAAGCTCCTTTTCAGGATAAAACTAGTCAGAGAAATCTGATCCTGCTTGATGAGGAAGGAAGGAAGGAAGGGAGGGAGAGGAGGTGGCAGAAAGAGGCAAAAAGATGAAAAGGATAGTCTTTCCCTCCAATGCTTTGACCCTCACCAGTGCTAACATGCAGCCTCCAATAGAATCTAGTCTTGGACAGGAAGGATGTTTTCCCTCCTGTGATTTAGATTTGAATGGTTGGCACTATAATTTCAGTGAAAGCTCCATAAATCTCTTAAATGCCAGGAATGCCAAATAATGGAAATTGCTTACAAGAAAGATTGTTTGTATTTTCACATGCACATATGCTATACATATTCCCAGCTTTTCATCCAAAATTGGCACACAACGCTGCTGCCAATTAAATCCACCCAAAGGTAGATTTAATTCAGGTGATATTGGGGTATCCACTTCACCTGGCTGCTGTTAATCAAGTCCAATTTAAACCCCCTCTTTTTGAAAACTGCAGTGGAAATAGGAGAAGAAGAGCAGATGTTGCAAATGGACTTACTGGATGGACTAATGTGTGATTTGCTTTGATTGCTGAAGGAAGAGGCAGTGGTGTTTTTGTTTGTGAGAAAAGACTGCAACCCTTAAACTCCTGGCATTTAGGAAGCTGCTAAAAACCTGGTTATTCCATGAATATTTGGGTTGGTAGAGTGAGAGGTTGCATCTGGAATGTGTGGTGATGCTGTTGACATGTGTATGGAACATAATTAGTATTCTCATTTGCTGTTTGAGATATCATTTTAAGCCACCTAGAGATGCACAACTGAAGTAGCATAAAAGCATCCAGAATCCATCCATTCATCCACCCACCCATCCATCCATCCATCCACTGTGAAAACATTGGAAAAGCCAGGAATATAAGGAAGAGGGACAGAGGACTAAAACTAAGAGGCAGAGAGAGACTCTCTTCATCCAGGGAAAACCAGTGAAACTACCATGTCCAGAAATGAAACTTAAGGATATGCGGATGGAACTTTATATCCTGAAAGAACATGTGAAGGAGATTATGTGTTCATATGGGTGTGTGTATGTCCCACATCTACCACATATGGAGGCCATGCACCATCTGTGCTTTTTGGAAGTGTCAGAGCTTTGGGTGTGCATCAAAAGAAGAATTTGGCTCAACGGCAACCAAATGAAGGAGACCTGATTGGACAAGGGCTTCTGTACAGAGGAAGTCTATGTGTGTATAGCCTCTTCTGATGTGCTCACAATACTTCAGTATGTGACTGTACTTGGGTGGGTTAGTCCTTGTGCCTTGCACTCTCATATACTCTTCCAACATATGCATCTGGAACTCTCTTCCAGTCTATCAGTAACAGTTGTTTGATAGCGGATCAGAGTTTTGGTTCCTTATATTTGGCTCTACAAAAGCAAGTGTGACGTCTTGATTAAGGTTCTGGACTAGAACTGGGGAGATTCAAGTTTGCCTTCAACCATGGAAGCCCACAGGGGATCAGATTCACATTGACCCAGCAATAAACCTCAACCCAGTGGTGTGCTGGAGCAGGCTCATACCTGCTCACAAAAGCCAATTGCTAAATTCTCTGGAAGTTTACAAACTGGTAAACTTCCTAGCAAGCCACTCAGCTGTTCAGTGGCTAGTGGCAATGGAGCCAGCAGAGCTGACTGTTAAACATTGACCAGCATACCACTGCCGCAATGCCACATTCAGTAACGGCAGAAGCATCAGAGACTCAGCATGGCAAAAGCTCAGGTGGAGCCTGATATCACTTCATGTCTTTTAATAAAATTGGTTAGCTGGAAAAGGTACTACCGGGCTCCTGTGTTTTTTTTTTTTTGCCACCATAAACCAACATGGCTCTCCTCCTACAAAGACTCAGAATATCTATATATCTTTCTTTCTCTATTCACACAGACATACATAACAGCCCCAGAGTTTAAATCATAGCCCTCTTCCTCCTGCCTTTATGAATCAATGGACTTTTGGACATTTTTATCTCAGTTTTCAGAATCTGAGACTTTAGTTCCACATTTTCATAATGGTTCTGTCTGGCCTGAGAACTGCTGCTTTCTACCTTGCTAGCCTCCACCCCACCGCTGGCTAGATGGGCCAGTCATAATCTGTCAGCCCCAACTGCACTAGGGGGTTGTTGTGGTGGGAGAAAAAGTGGAGAAAGAAATGCTGTATCAGCTGCTATAAATGAACAAACATTACATTAAAGTTATATTTGCCATTTACAGTGCTACAATGCAGCCCTCCCCAGGAGTTAGTTAAAAAGTCTGGGAATTAAAGTGCCAATACTGTACAGCTAGAGGACAGCAGCTTAAAGAAGCCTGGTATATCTTGCTGTGAGATTGCTAAACTAACCCTCCTTATTCTAATTAAAAAACTTTGTGCATTATGCTGTGTATAGAAAGCATTTCATACTGGAACCAGGGATTTGAAAGGTGATGTCAAACTCAGCATGGTTTCATTGAGTTGGCTTCATTTCCTTCCTTTAGCAGTTGAGTTCTCTCTTGTCCTCCATTTCTTTGATCATCTTAAATCTGTTAGCAGCCCTGCTTTATTCATGGCTTGCCAAGGCCATCTGTCAGTAGCTGGTGCCTTTTCCTGCCCCCTCCCCCTTTTAAATCCTCAGAGCCTTCTCAAGGGGATTAGGCATTCTTAACTAGTTAGGAATCAACAAGCTGCAGCCCCTTGAAGATGGGAATTAGCTCTGCCAGATGGTTCTTCAAGATGTGGGCCTTTCAGCTTAGAGGTCAGAATCCTGCTCTGGATTGTATGGTGTTTGGAAGTCAGCGTGTGATGCAGTTGGTGGGTTAGCAAGGGTGCACAGGTGGACATGGCGATGGCCTTATGAAGGAATATTTAAGATTCAGCTCCATGACGGCTTTTAAAATAACCTCAAACTTGTTATTTCCTCTTGTTTTACATTAGGTCTTGCGGGGCAGCCTGCTGCAATCCACCAATCATGTGGCAAATGACCAGGGCTAAACATGCAGATTTGATTTACGATTACAGTGCTATCAAGAGATGTTGCAATGTGGCATCAGTGCTGGTCTGGAAACCAAGTGAGGACAAGTAATCTTTCAAAGAGACAGGAAGTCCTGCTTCTAAAAACATAAAAAAATAAAAATCTAGGTTTTTTTAATCAGTTGTATTAAAAGGTATACAAAGAACATAAAAACTAACACAAACTAATAGAGAGTAAAAAGAACAAAGAAAAGGTAAAAAGAACAAAGAAAAAGGAAAGAAAGAAAGGCAAAAGGGCAGAAGGAAAGAATAAAAAGAAATAGAAAGAAGCTTCTAATTTCCTTTGCAGTAAATATAAGCGCAAAATTATCTCTTACATGGGGATTACAAAAAAGTCCATTTTTTTCTATTATCCATTTTTTTTTCCTAATTATCAAAACCACAAGTCATGTGCATTTTTTTCCATTTCACACAAAAAGTCGAGAATGGGTTTCCAGTCAGCCATAAATGTAGATACCGTTTTTTTCTTTGGTCAAAGAAGTTAATTTAGCCATTTCCACAAGTTTTTTTTAATGGTAATAAAAATCTAGTATTCATCTTAATTTGACTCTTCAGCATATCATTGTCCTCCCTGTATGAATCTCTAAAATACTTCTTTCAGCATTCCCTCCCTCCAGTTTCATCCTGAATAATTTCCTCACTTTTATTTGTGATTCCATTCATTCTGCTGGAGGGTCCTTGTTTAGTCTTTGTCATCCACATTTTTTTTAATCCATTCAGTCATGTCTGCTTCTTGGAGACTGCCTTGAGAAGTCCCTGCAGTTTCCTTGGCAAGATTTTTCAGAGGTGGTTTGCTATTATCTTCTTCCTAGGCCTGAGAGAGGGACTGGCCCAAGGTCCCCCAGCTGGCTTTGTGGCTAAGGTGGGACTAGAACTCCCAGTCGCCTGGTTTCTAGCCTGGCGCCTTCACCACTTCACCTTACTGGCTCTTGCTGTCATCCACTTACAATATATTTTAAAAATTTCCATCAAAGTCACTGCATTTTTCTCTGCCTCTTTTGATCTTTTCTGTTTCTCGCTCTCTCATGAAAGCAGTCTCAGATTGTCTCAGTGCTATAATCATTGCTATAAATGATATGATTGATTAAATCTGGTTATTAATGTGAATAATGCTTGTGCACCATGATGCCAAAATCATCTTCCAAGATGAGGCAAAGAACAGCAACTGGATACAGAGGCTTGCACATCTGATGCCCTTGAGATCTTGGTGGAACCATTCTCTGCTCTCTCTCCAATCCTAATTTTTGGTAGTGACCCAAGGAGATAGCCTCCAAGGCCATGAGATATGCCACTACCACCACAACTAAAGGGTGCAGAGTTGAAGGAATGCCTATTGCTTGGAACTGCGCTGTAGGAAAGTAGTCTACTTGGGACTAACTGCTTACTTAAAAGCAAGCTATTATCCTTGAGTATTCCAACTTTTGCAATTAGCATTATATCAAAGCAATCAGGTGCTATATGGTTTTTCATTTCCATGAATAGAGCAAGGTCGGCAAGAAGTGACTATTTGAAAATACTAATTTTGGGAAAGATTACACTCAGAATAGCTTATTTCTTAGCAGTGAAGCTGAAAAGGAAGAAAAAAGAAAAGAAAAGAGCCATTGTTCAAATGATTAGGGAAGAGTTCTCAACCTGTTATGTTCCATAACCCAGTCATAGCTTCCAATCCTAAGTAAGCCTAATTGAGCTCAGTGTGACTTATTTCAGAAGAAAGATGCATTGGCTTGGGTTAATAGGATTTTGTGGAGATGTCTTTGTCCACAGGGTTTTAAAAAGCATGTAAGATTTATCACTTGAACACTATTTGCTCACAGGTGAATAATTTTTTTAGTCTTGTAATTTATTGGGTTATACTTCTAATACTGTGGTTTCGCCTAATACTACATCAAGACACAGCAGGAACTAGCTGAATAGGTTTCAATGACTGGAAATATAGAAGTATTTAGAATGGTGCTGTTTTCAATGGGCTGGTGTGTGGGAAGGGAGAAAAACCCTTGTCATTTGAATCAAACAAACCACGGTGGTTTTGGTGGACCCAAATAATTTTCTGGAGAAATTTGAAACAAGAGAAGCCTCCATCAGGATCTAGGTGCAAGATAATTTATGAGGATGCACGGGCCTGTCTCATCATTCCACATTTAACAAGCACTCCGGTTTATTATATGTACAGTTATTATCAAACCAGTATGAGTCTGTCTCTATGAACATGGCCACATTTTGTTATACTGTCTTCAAAACTAGGCATACTTTGATTGTATCAATGAACTAGTCACTAGTTTTATTTTGTTCCATCTGCTGCTGATTGTTGTATTCTGGTCAGTGACAGTAATAAAGATATGTATGCATATATATACAGTGTGAGAATTATAGCTGAAAAACAAGTCAAGAAAAAGTAGAACCAGGAAGATTCTTGTGTGGGCAAAGTCTCAACAGAATAAGGAAGCTGTATATTGACTTACCTTCAGCAAAGGATCGTTACCTTGTCGTGGTGCTGGAGCTTGAGCACCTCAATGATGCCATGAGCTAAACCGTGAAGGGCCACCCAAGACGGGAAGGTCATGACAGAGAGGTCAGACTAAATGCGATCCCTGGGGAAGGTAATGGCAACCCACCCCAGTATTCTTGCTGTGAAAACTAAATGGATCAGTACAACCAGAGATATGTCGGTATACCATCGGAAGATGAGACCCCCCAGGTCGGAAGATGGTCAAAATGCTACTGGGGAGGAACAGAGGATGAGTTCAACTAGCCCCAGACGTGATGATGCAGCTAGCTCAAAGCCGAAAGGACGGCTAGCGGCCGACGGTGCTGGTGGTGAACGGTGAATCCGATGTTCTAAGGATCAACACACCATTGGAACCTGGAATGTCAGATCCATGAGCCAGGGCAAATTGGATGTGGTTATTGGTGAGATGTCAAGATTAAAGATAGACATTCTGGGCGTCAGTGAACTGAAATGGACTGGAATGGGCCACTTCACATCAAATGACCACCAGATCTACTACTGTGGACAAGAGGACCACAGAAGAAATGGAGTAGCCTTCATAATTAATAGTAAAGTGGCTAAAGCAGTGCTTGGATACAACCCAAAAAACGACAGAATGATCTCAATTCGAATTCAGGGCAAGCCATCTAACATCACAGTGATCCAAATATACGCCCCAACCACAAATGCTGAAGAAGCTGAAGTAGAGCAGTTCTATGAGGATCTGCAGCACCTACTGGACGACACGCCTAAAAGAGATGTTATTTTCATAATGGGAGACTGGAATGCTAAGGTGGGCAGTCAAATGACACCTCGAATTACAGGTAAGTATGGCCTGGGAGAACAAAATGAAGCAGGACATAGGCTGATAGAATTTTGCCAAGACAATTCACTCTGCATAACAAACACTATCTTCCAACAACCTAAGAGACGGCTTTATACATGGACTTCACCAGATGGACAACACCGAAATCAGATTGATTACATCCTTTGCAGCCAAAGGTGGCGGACATCTGTACAGTCGGTAAAAACAAGGCCTGGAGCTGACTGTAGTTCAGATCACGAACTACTTCTTGCACAATTTAGGATCAGACTAAAGAGATTAGGGAAGACCCACAAATCAGCTAGATATGAGCTCACTAATATTCCTAAGGAATATGCAGTGGAGGTGAAGAATAGATTTAAGGCACTGGACTTAGTAGATAGGGTCCCGGAAGAACTATGGACAGAAGTTGGCAGCATTGTTCAGGAGGCGGCAACAAAATACATCCCAAAGAAAGAGAAAACCAAGAAGGCAAAATGGCTGTCTGCTGAGACACTAGAAGTAGCCCAAGAAAGAAGGAAAGCAAAAGGCAACAGTGATAGGGGGAGATATGCCCAATTAAATGCAAAATTCCAGAGGTTAGCCAGAAGAGATAAGGAATTATTTTTAAACAAGCAATGCATGGAAGTGGAAGAAGACAATAGTATAGGAAGGACAAGAGACCTCTTCCAGAAAATTAGAAACATTGGAGGTAAATTCCAGGCCAAAATGGGTATGATCAAAAACAAAGATGGCAAGGACCTAACAGAAGAAGAAGAGATCAAGAAAAGGTGGCAAGAATATACAGAAGACCTGTATAGGAAGGATAACAATATCGGGGATAGCTTTGACAGTGTGGTCAGGGAGCTAGAGCCAGACATCCTGAAGAGTGAGGTTGAGTGGGCCTTAAGAAGCATTGCTAATAACAAGGCAGCAGGAGACAACGGCATCCCAGCTGAACTGTTCAAAATCTTGCAAGATGATGCTGTCAAGGTAATGCATGCTATATGCCAGCAAATTTGGAAAACACAAGAATGGCCATCCGATTGGAAAAAATCAACTTACATCCCCATACCAAAAAAGGGAAACACTAAAGAATGTTCAAACTATCGAACAGTGGCACTCATTTCACATGCCAGTAAGGTAATGCTCAAGATCCTGCAAGGTAGACTTCAGCAGTTCATGGAGCGAGAATTGCCAGATGTACAAGCTGGGTTTAGAAAAGGCAGAGGAACTAGAGACCAAATTGCCAATATCTGCTGGATAATGGAAAAAGCCAGGGAGTTTCAGAAAAACATCTATTTCTGTTTTATTGACTATTCTAAAGCCTTTGACTGTGTGGACCATGACAAATTGTGGCAAGTTCTTAGTGGTATGGGGATACCAAGTCATCTTGTATGCCTCCTGAAGAATCTGTATAACGACCAAGTAGCAACAGTAAGAACAGACCACGGAACAACAGACTGGTTTAAGATTGGGAAAGGAGTACGGCAGGGCTGTATACTCTCACCCTACCTATTCAACTTGTACGCAGAACACATCATGCGACAAGCTGGGCTTGAGGAATCCAAGGCTGGAGTTAAAATCACTGGAAGAAACATTAACAATCTCAGATATGCAGATGATACCACTTTGATGGCTGAAAGCGAAGAGGAACTGAGGAGCCTTATGATGAAGGTGAAAGAAGAAAGTGCAAAAGCTGGTTTGCAGCTAAACCTCAAAAAAACCAAGATTATGGCAACCAGCTTGATTGATAACTGGCAAATAGAGGGAGAAAATGTAGAAGCAGTGAAAGACTTTGTATTCCTAGGTGCGAAGATTACTGCAGATGCTGACTGCAGTCAGGAAATCAGAAGATGCTTAATCCTTGGAAGAAGAGCAATGACAAATCTCGATAAAATAGTTAAGAGCAGAGACATCACACTGACAACAAAGGTCCGCATAGTTAAAGCAATGGTGTTCCCCATAGTAACATATGGCTGCGAGAGCTGGACCATAAGGAAGGCTGAGCGAAGGAAGATAGATGCTTTTGAACTGTGGTGTTGGAGGAAAATTCTGAGAGTGCCTTGGACTGCAAGAAGATCAAACCAGTCCATACTCCAGGAAATCAAGCCAGACTGCTCACTTGAGGGAATGATATTAAAGGCAAAATTTAAATACTATGGCCACATAATGAGAAGACAGGACACCCTGGAGAAGATGCTGATGCTAGGGAGAGTGGAGGGCAAAAGGAAGAGGGAGCGACCAAGGGCAAGATGGATGGATGATATTCTAGAGGTGACGGACTCGTCCCTGGGGGAGCTGGGGGTGTTGACGACCGACAGGAAGCTCTGGCGTGGGCTGGTCCATGAAGTCACAAAGAGTCGGAAGCGACTAAACGAATAAACAATATTGACTTACACATCTATCTATCTATGCTTTATCCCTCTATGTGGTCGCTAGGAATCAAAAAAGACTTGATGGCACATAATCAGCATTGACCTATTGTCTGAAAGATTCCAGCAACCTGCCTGGGTAATCAGGGCCAATCCAGACCTTAACATTTCTTCCCAGTTGATGATGGGAGGTCACCATGGTGGGCACACAGACACAAAACCAGGTTAATTTCTGTAGTCCCAATCATTCCTATGACCTTGGGCATTTATAAATAAACAGTTACCATGAGGATACTATGAGATCCAGTTTGGTGTAATGGCTAAAGGCATTGGGCTAGAAACTGGGAGACCATGGCTGACTTTGGTATATGAAGATTACACTACAGGGCGGTGTGATGGCAAAAAATTTAGGAACTCCTTCTCCAGGGAGATAAGAGAAAACACAGACTTGCAAGATTCTGCTACCTCTGCTGCCTATCTCAATAAGAAGAGAACCATAAGAATAGTTCTAGTCATCTTCTGGGGTCTATTTCCTGACCTGGACAACCTTGAAAGTCTACACAGCTCTAGGAAGAAGGCAGTGGTGAACCATTTCTGAAAATGTTGCCAAGAAACCTGCACGAGCTTGTGTATCTAGTTGCCAGGAATCACAACTAACTTAAAGGCAAGAAAAAAGAAAAGAAAAGAGAAAATATACTATAGCGTGTCAGTCCAATTTATAATGTATGTAGAAATAGACTCTTGGGGATGAACATCTCTAGAACGTCCTCCTCCTTACAGAACTGGAAATGAGTTAGCCTTTTTTTGGGGGGTAACAGAATTTCCCACCAGAGAACAGGCTTCACATTTGTAAGGCATCCTCTCATTCATCCAAATCAAAGACTAAAAAAAATGCTTCATTTTTTTCTACTTGCTTGATAAAAGTGGTTTTGCTGAGAATGAAGCAGTTTTTTTTTCTTTTGCAGTGTCTGGTTAAATACCAGAGATCTTTGAACTCCATTTGGTTGGGGTGCTATCCGTTTCCTGATTATTAGCTTTCATTTTGGAAAGTTCTCTGTCAGCACCTGATCATGCGAGCGTTCACACAATCACAGTCAGGAGGCTGGGATTCCTTTAACTGTTTTAATGAAGCGTAATGAATGGTACAGAAGGCAAGCTGCAAATAAAGATTTCCCACTCAAACCTAACTTAAAAACTACGTTCTCTTAGCTAGTCCCCTTTCCCATGAAACCATGTCATCCCCCCTCCCGTCCCGATGGTATTCCTGGCATATCTCAACCCCATGTCCTTGATGTCTTCCATAACCATAATAAACCACTTCACACTCCCACTTCACACCCCCTCCCATCTGGCGACACGGATTCCATTCCTTAGAGAAGGAAATGATGGTAGATGCTCCGATAAGGGTTTCTGTGAAACTTTTGATCGGGGGGATCTGACATTCTCATTGCCTTGCATGATTTTTTTCCATCTCTCTTGTCAAGAGCTTAAATCTGCAATGAGCATGACCTTTGACATGGGCCATACTTGACAGTACTTTGTGGGTTGTTCATTGTGCACCATGCCCATTTGGTAAGGAAGCTCTTTTCAAATCTGCTTTTATTTGGGCTGCAATATTGAAATGGTAGCCATATTTGTCATTAGGATGAAGCATTGCCATGTGGAGCTTGGTGCCTTGCTCAGTGATCGATGGCTGGGGAAAGAAAAAGACCAGAAGCTTTCCATGGGAAAAGCAGTAACAGTAAAGGTGTCCAAAGAGAAGAGGTTGACTCAGTTATGTGCACGAGTACGTGTCTCAGTGAAATATCTTTTTGCAGATAATTGCATTTTAAGCTTTCAGTGGTCACTAGGCAAAAGGATTTCATTATGGCAGGATATTAGAACAAACAGACAATCATGCTTGATATGCAAGTGGTATTGATGATGCCTATGAAGCAGTGGGGAGAATAATAGGAGTGTAGCTTGCTTTCTTGTTATTGTGTCTCATCATCTTCCTAGTAGGATCATTCCTAAACTGGGTGTGATCTCAGAAGAATTCTGTTGCTGGCCCTTGTGAGCGTGCACAAGTTAAGGAGAAACAGTGAATGCTGTTAGTCTCCCTGAGATTACCACTCAGTAGATCCCATACGCAAGAGGTAATTGACACTGTAGGAGCTAGTCTTCCAGGACCCCATGTATCTACCTGGCATTGTACTTCTATGAGGAAACATGCTCTGGACTGTGGTCCTCATGATAAGGAGAAAGAGATGGAGCAGCAACTGTATCTATAAAGCTGCTTAGTCCAGATCTGTGTCAGCTTTCCTGCCCTTGAGATGTGTGGACTTCCAACTCTCAGAATTACCCAGGTGTATGGATATTGTTGAGATTTCTGAGGCCTGGTTCCCATATCTGAAAAACCCTTGTTGGGAACCATTCCTCTTGTTTTACTCTGTCTCGACAGTTCCCATATTAATTTGAATTTGTTTTGCTTGACCCCACAGAACTACTTTTAGTAAGGCAGAGCCTGGGAAAATAGCAAGAGAGGATATTCAGGACTCATTCCGGCAGAGGGAAATCTGTCACTTTTACCTGCCTTACTCTTTTCGATGCAAACATGCGATATGAGTAATTCAGAAGGAAGTTAGAAGTTGCTTGATACCGACTGAGACGATAGATTGAAGTAACTCAGAGTTGCTGGCAATGACTTGAGCGTTTCAGACAGAAATCTTTCCCAATCCTAGCTGCCAAGGTTTGATCCTAGGACCCTTTGGATGCAAAGCGAGTGCCCTGCTACTGAACTACAACCTTACTCTTGTCCTACCCTTGTTTAAACATAAGAATTGGCTCTCCCAATGTGAGAATGGTGAAAATCTGGGAGTGGTCTGGAGTGTTCCTCAAGGAGAGCAAAGGATCATTTCCTTTCTGAACTCCTACTGTATCGCTGGCCTGGCAGGGACTGTGTTTTCATAGGCTGAGCTTCAAAGCGAATGAGGATAGCCCCCTTGGCTTCCCATAACATTACTCATAGTGCTTTAGCAACTTTACATGGACATTGGCAAGCTTTTCGTGACAGCTGCAGTCTATTGAAAACGGCCTTTTTAACCAGTTGGTTGGACTCACGTCTCATGTCACCGCAACTCAGTTTCTCTTCCTCCCCACCATGGCCAATATTTTCAAATAATAATAATGGCCTTCAGCATTGACAGAATGAGGTTGGTGCCTGGACCGATCTTATCTCTTCTTTTTTATTGGTTAAGTAAAACATGCAAACAAAAAAAGCAGAAACAAAAAGGAAGGAAAAAGATGTATAAAGGATAGTTATAAAACTTTTTTTAGTTTAAAAAAAACTCAAACAGGATTAAAAAACATTATAAAAAGGGCCTTCTCTTTCTCCCACCCCCTTTTTTCCAGCCACTAATTCCTATTTGAACATTTTATACTTTACTTTGGACATTATTACTAATTTCTCTTTGGATCATTTGGATTATTATTATTTAAATCAGTTTCTCTTTTTCTTCAGAAGAGTGTCTTGCTTGCCTTGCTGTGAGGTATGTTTTATATAAGGGAACCATTCCTGCTTGAATTTGGTTAGACTTCTGTGAATATATACAGTCAATTTTTCCATTGCTGCGAATTCTTCAGTTTTAGTCTCCCAATCCCAGCAAGGTTTCTCTTTTCTAACATTGAGCCAGATAGATTCTTGCCACTGTCAGTGTATATCTTAATAAACTGTGATGCTTTTCATTTGCATTCTCTGGGATCATACCTAATAAGAATATTTGTGGGTTTAATTCAAATTTTATATTCAGAATTTTCTGATGTATTTCTTTCAAGTGTTGAGTCTTTTTGCATAACCACCACATATGATAAAACGTTCTTTTTTTGTTGTGGCAGTGCCTAGAATGATCTGATCAAATAGCTGTAGGCAGAGCCTGGCAACTGGCATTTTCAGACAAGGGAAGTCTTTTTTTAAAAAATCTCCTTCAGGTTAAGGAAGAGAATCCCTAAAGTCACCAGAATATTGTGGCATGTTCATGATGTAGCAGAACCAGCTCCAGGGCTTATGTGGGAGAAGAAATTATAAAATGCAGTGTTTTTTTTTTTAACTTTGAGTCAAAAGGTAGGGTGCCATCCCTTCTGTTGTTGGAAAATGTGATGGCCAGGACTTGTCAATATCTGGTGCTTAGGGGTCTAGCCCTCCAGGCACAGGTCAGTTTGGTAGTCCTTGCTTAATGACTACAATTGGGACCAGAATTTCAGTTGCTAAGCGACGTGGTCATTAAGTAAATCCGACCAGATTCTACAACCTTTTTTGCGGTGACCATTAAGCAAATCACAGCGGTCATTAAGCGAATCGCATGGCCGTTAAGCGAACCATGTGATTGTTAAGCGAATCACATGGTTCCCCGTTGACTTTGCTTGCTGGAAGTCAGCTGGGAAGGTTGAAAATGGTGGTAATGTGACTGTGGGATGCTGCGACGGTTGTAAATGCGAGGACCGGTCGTAAGTCGGTTTTTTCAGTGCCATCATAAGTCCGAACCATTGCTAAACAAATAGTTGTTTAGTGAGGACTACCTGTACTTAATCTGCAAAAGCTGATGACTTTCACCCAACAGTAACATTTGGGGGAAATGATTATAAAAATAAATATACAGCTGTTGAATGAACTGGACACACTTAATAAAAGGAAAAAAATCCTAACACACCTGCTTTCCCATGACCCCTACACTAAGGTAGAACTCCTGTCTTTTCCTGTTTGGAATTAATGGTTTACAGACCTCTCTTTAATCCTACTTCTCTTCCTTCTTCCTCCATCAACCACCCATCCCAGCTCCCAGGTGCCTTTTTTTTTCCCTCCCCATCCTTTCATGGTAAGGAGGAAAAATGTCAGTGCCAATGCATCCCACATTCTTCTCCAGGTTGGCTAAATTCCTCTCCAAACGGTAGTAATGATGGAAGAACCCCAAAGTCTTCTAGAGATTGTGTGCAGGTATGCTCTTGTTGGGCAGCTGCTAATACCCCAGTGAGGGTCTTGACTGGTTTCACTCCTTTAAACTGGTGAGACCGATTTGGAAGTCTTCAGAATTACCCTAAATGTTGTTTGCTCTCCATAGATGGGTGGCTTTCCTTTCAGTTTATATGCGGTGTTGTTGCAAGAGAAATATTCTTGGTGACTGATGGCTGGTACACATCCCAGTTGCTGCTGATGGACGACCTTGGCGGTGCAGAAGGTCCTGCTTTAAGGGGTCAGTATATTTTGATGGCAGAAGCTGGCATAGATTTGGTATACCGTCTACCTGTCATTGCTAGCTCCCATGGTGCAGATTATCTCCTCTTCCTCCTCCTTTGCAAATCCAACTGGCATGTTATCAAACAACTTTTAATACCAATGCCGGGCACTGTATTTTGTGTGCCGCCTGTGGGGAACTGCCAAGAGCAGGAGAAATCGTGTAAAGAGATTATTATCTTCAAAGCATTGGAGCTTATTTTATTTTCAAAATAATAAAACAGCAGCAACAGGAGGCTAGGCCTGGGAAATAGCATTGGTTCCAGCCAACTGCTAAACACAACAAGGGGAGCAGATCCATCTGTACTGGTGTAAAGAAGAAAGCAAAGGGGTTCCGGGAGGGCTGGCCATTTCGTTATAGCAAGAGAGGCAGCCTCCTCCAGCTGCTGATTTTGGGTGGCTGCAAAGAGAAACAAACTTCTACATTTAGTTGACGTTCCCAATTTCTGACCAAAATATTATACTTGGCCTTGACTGCTTTGCATTTTGATTTTGGCACGTGTGTACCGTGCTAGCTGTGAGCAGCGAGATGCCTTGGCCTGGGGTGGGTTAGCCTAGTGAAATTGCTAGGACTGGTCCAAGAGGCCAGGTCTGGGGTCTGGGAGAACCTTCAGTGCCTTGTGTTAAAAAAGAGCAAGAATTCTTCATTTGCTGGTAAGGTAAAGGTAAAGGTTTCCCTTGACGTAAAGTCCAGTCGTGTCCGACTCTAGGGGGCGCTGCTCATCTCCGTTTCTAAGCCTTGGAGCCGGCGTTGTCATAGACACTTCCGGGTCATGTGGCCAGCATGACTCACGGAACACCATTACCTTCCTGCCGAAGCGGTACCTATTGATCTACTCACATTGGCATGTTTTCGAACTGCTAGGTGAGCAGGAGCTGGGACGAGCAACGGGAGCTCACCCCGCCGCGCGGTTTCGAACCGCCGACCTTCCGATCGACAGCTCAGCGGTTTAACCCGCAGCGCCACTGCGTCCCTTTGTCATTTGCTGGTAGGCAAATAAAAATTAGAAGGGAAGATGATGGAGGGTGGTAGGAACTGATGCAGAGAGAAGGAGGCATCTTAGGATAGGAGGCCATGTGTTGCCCAAGGGTGTTGTTGGGGAGAGGGGGCAGAGATACATGCTGCCACCTCCCCCCCCCCCCAATAAAACTAAGAGGAAGCATCTGACCAAAATTACTCAATGGCCTCTTGGTTGGGTGAGAACATGTTCAAACTATGCATGTATTGTCTTCTGTGACTGGAGATAGCATGATAAATGTGGCCTTCTCACTGTTGGATGGAAAGCAGTTTTGTGCTGCTGCGAATATTAATCCAGTCTGAGGAAGGAAGAAGGTTTATTTACAAGAAATATGTGAGGTAAGCAGAAAAGCCTAGCACCTACTAGCTATATCTTGTCAAAAGGAAAGTGGATGGCTTGGGATTTAAATTGGGAAGAAGACCCTGAGATTAGCAGTCCCACATATAAAGAGCAGAGAGCATGAAAGACAAAAAGGGGACACAGAGTAAATCCCTAACTCTCTATCCATACCCCTGTCTCGTGGTTGGTAGGTTGTGAGGAGATGAAGAGCTGGATTTAAGCTTTCAATTCTAACATAGGGAAGAGGCTTATTTAAATGTTTTTTAATGTTAGTATAATCATGAAGAAAATCTATGTAGTCTCTAGGAGTCAACACCAACTTGATGGCACTAAATCAATCAATCAATCTGGTCTAGTGGTTAAGGCTCCAGGCTAGAAACCAGGAGACTGAGAGTTCTAGTCCTGCCTTAGGCATGAAAGCCCACTGGGTGACCTTGGGCCAGTCACTCTCTTTCAGCCCAAGAGCCAATCAGGCGTAGTATGAGAGTTCTAGTCCCGCCTTAGGCATGAAAGCTGACTGGGTGACTTTGGGCCAGTCACTGTTTCTCAGCTCAAGTCACTTCACAGGGTTGTTGTTGTGGGGAAAATAGGATGAGGAAGGGCATTAGGTATGTTCCCTGCCTTGAGTTATTTATAAAAATAATAAAGGTGGAATTTTAAAAAATCATTGATACACTGAGGTAGGTAGAATTGTTCTTGCCCTTCCTTTTTGAATCCAGATGAAGAGCTCTTCTGTAGAAAGTCTATATACATAGGCTTCTTTCAGAAGATCAGAGAGTTTGCATTTTGTTGAATTGACACATTATATTGGGTGTGTATTTTTCCTTTGTTTTTGGCTTCCTGTGATGTGTGACTCAACCACTGTGTCATATAGTTTGTGACCCACCTTTATGGTTGAACTAGGCCACTGTGGTTTATTCAACAAGCCATGGAACCATGGTTAAAACAAGACATGGGATGTGCAAACCCTGCTACAGAGGCTGTGTACGGAAGAGCAGAGTCGTGAATAATGGTCCAGAGTTGCTGTACTTCCAGGGAAAGATGGGGCTGCTTTAACGAGTTTGCAGACTGAAACTAGGTTTGTGCCTGGATCTTCCCAAGCACTGTTCTGAACATGAATCTGAAGCACTGCACAGTCCTGGTTGTCAGGAGCAAAACAGCAGGCAAGGAAAGAATGCGGTTCCAGTGTGTATATTTTATGCACTTTTGAGAGCGTTGGAAAAGAGCTTGAATTTTTTACAACATGGGGTTTTGTGTTTGCTTCCAAACAGCTTTTTTACTTCTATAGTGCTGTCCATGCTTGAAAGAATGTGTGTGGCCAAGCTCAGTATCAACACTGTTGTGCGTGGGGTGGTAGGCACAGATATCTAAGGCCTGAAAAAAATAAAACTGGGGGGGGGGTTGTTTTAAAATTTTCCCCTTGAATCTTTCATTGCCTTTTTCCCTTACCATTTGTGGAAATAGGATCTCTCTAAAAAAGACCGTATAGAAAATGTTGGGAAATACGTTTTTATTTCTGGCATTTTTCCATTTCTTCACTTTTTGGAGAAGTTAAAGATCAGTGGAAAAGCTTCGACTTCGGGTGCCCCAGAATGCCATGTTCATTTCTGGCATCTTTGTTAAAAGCAGGGCTGGAAAAGCCCATGAACTGACAATTTGGAGGATTTGTGCTAATTGAAGTGAAGAACGCTGACCTCCATAGATCAGTTGCCTGACTCGTGACGAGGAAACGTGATATGTCCGTAAACTTTCATTTGGGGAAAATGTTTGAACCTACTTTTAACAGTATGAAAATATGAATCAGCTGTCCCAAGGATTGTGCTCTCTTATATCTCTTGCCTTACACTGCTTCAGTGAAAGCGTTTTTATTTTCTTTGGAAGAATTCAAGTCTGTCTCTTCTGTCTCAGCCCCAGCCATACTGGACCGGTAGCTGTGTCTCAGTCTAAGTGGAGGAATGACAAATCGTCTGATATTTGAGGTGGTGACATTGCACTGTTTGTCTAAACCGACTGAGCATCCTTGTCCTAAATCATCTGCGAGATGGAAACAAATCCATTTGCTTTGCATGAAGTGAGCAAATGACTTGTGATGTAGTACCAGTCAAGAGAGAGCCCTGCCAAGCATGAATAAGGCAAAACAACATGTTCCCATAAGGAGCAGATAAGACGTAGGTGGGCACACACAACCACATAGCCTTGCACAGCTTGTGCACATACTTTTCCCTCTCCTCTCTGCTGAAAGACCCCGCACCTTTTGCAAAGTTGACCTTCAAGAATGGGAGATTCTCTAGACTAATGAATGAGAGCATGGGATGTATAGCTGGAAGGGCTCTCAGCAACATTTGAGAACACCCCCACAAACCTCTGAAAAATATAAGCATCTGGAAACCTGAACCAAAGTGTTCTTTTTTAATGTTTTAAATTATTGAACATGTCTACAATTTATTTCAGAAGTGACAATTAACTAGATTCACACAATAGCTTAAGCCTGGGATACTCATGCAGTGTGTTTTGTTTTAATCGTATGGCATGGCAGTTTGGTGTTCATGCTGCTTTTTCTTGCTGGGAAATCCTTGTGAGGTCCAGCAGCCAGATATGTAGACTATTTAGCCATGACAAGCCACGTTGCCCGGGGTGCACCATGAGGAGGCTAGTCTACATTGCACCAATTTGGGCTGAGAGAGAGTGACTGGCCCCAGGTCACCCAGCCGGCTTTCATGCCTAAGGCGGGACTAGAACTCACAGACTCCTGGTTTCTAGCCCAGCACCTTAACCACTAGACCAAACTGGCTCTCTATGCAATGTGGTGCTGCTACCTGTTAAAATGACACATGAGTTTGTGCAATCCCTGGAAACTTGTGTGAAACTTGTTCATTTGTACACAACTATTTTCCGGATATTTGGTGGTGGTGGGGAGCTTGGAGTGGCAACTGCCTGGACAAGTCCCTGCAGTATTCTTGGCAAGGCTTTTTGGAAGTGGTTTGCCATTGCCTTCTTCCTAGGGCTGAGAGAGTGACTGGCCCAAGGTCACCCAGCTGGCTTTGTGCCTAAAGCAGGACTAGAACTCACGGTCTCTCAGTTTCTAGCTTGATGCCTTAACCACTACACTAAACTGGCTTTCAAATGAATGTGTGTGCTTTCAAGTCAGTCTTGACTCCTGGTGACTTCCTGGACAAGTCCCTGCAGTTTTCTTGGCAAGATTTCAGAGGTGGCTTGCCATTGCCTCCTTCCTAGGGCTGAGAGAGAGGGTTGGGCCAAGGTCACCCAGCTGGCTTTGTGCCTCAGGAGGGACACGGTCTCTTAGTTTCTAGCCTGATGCCTTAACAGCTACACTAAACTGACTGTCTTTGTCTGAATATGGCTTGCATAAAAACTACAAGCTTCATGCCAGCCCTTCCCAATGTAGGTGCTTTCCAGATGTCAGGCTACAACACTCACAATTCACAGGAACGGCTAGGCTAGTTGCAAATTCTGAAAATCTGTACATCTGGAAGCTGCCCAAGTTGGGTCAGACTGTTTCATGGAAGCTTCTTGTTTGTGTGGGATGGCCTATGCCACTATGCATCATTTGCGATATGGGCTTGCTCATGACTACGAGAGCTCCTTTAAAATGAATCAACTTTCTTCCTGTAGAGCTTCCAACTCTGGAACTTTTCTTTCTTCGACCAAAACGTAAGTCACAAAACATTCAGGAAGTATCAATCTGAAAACCAGCTGAGCTAAATGTATACAGCTAATGAGTTTATCTCAGTGAAGTTAGTCACTCAGAACACTAATGCGATCTTGTGCATACCCCATAGGTCTCCGTGATAATGCAGAATCGCTGGGCTTTCTGATATGCATAATTGCTCCTTCGCTATTTCGGAGTGGAGCTCCACTTGGGGGCATTTGTGTTTTACCTTTTTATTTCTGAGTCATCATTTCAACTGTCCTTCCACTAGAATAGTCACACTGTGTCACACTTTTAAGAGTCACACCTTGAAATCCAAGGGACAAATTTCATGTACTTCAATACTATCACTGTCACTCAATCCATTAAAACCATCATCCTCTAAATGCAAAAATCATTACAGGTAGTTCCCACTTAACAACCACAATTGGGACCAGAATTTTGGTTGCTAAGCAAAGTGATCATTAAGCAAATCTGACCCGCTTTTACAACCTTTTTTGCAGCGGTCATTAAGCGAACCAAGTGGTTGTTAAGCAAATCACGTGGCTCCTCATTGATTTTGCTTGCCAGAAGTCAGCCGGGAGGGTCAAAAATGGCAATTATGTGACCATGAGACACTGCGACGGTCATAAGTGAGAACCAGTTGCCAAGCACCCAAAGTGTGAGGACTGATCGTAAGTAGGCCTTTTCAGCACTGTCTTAAGTCTGAACTGTCACTAAATGAATGGTTATTAAGTGAGGAGTACCTTTATGAACCATATTAAAACAACATCCCTTCCGTTCCTTAGGGAATTCAGCAAATTGAAATAAAATCTGTTCGATTGTCCCTTCAAATGTGAAAGTGCAAACTGTGAATTGTGTAACCAAAACTAGGTACTTTATCCACACAAACAAATGTGAAAGAAATTCTTCAGCACTCAACGATGGGTTACAAAAACAGAAACCTCCTTTATGGGGTGGGTTGAGAAATTCAAGGCAGTTTTTTAGCACAGAATTAAAGAGTATTCTGGCTTGCCTTCAGTTCCCAACTGAATTCATGCTCAAGGGCACATTCAAACCAGGAATTTTATGATTTTTTCCCCCTCTCTTTTGGCCACAATATCCCTTCTCCATGTTGGGCCGCTGAAACAGGCAGCTAATTACCTTGTGCTGATCTTGAACATGTCACAAAGAGAAAAACGAAAAGCTGGGGAGAAGATAGGACCGATGCAACCTGCAGGGAAAGTGAGGGGGGAGAAATTATTAACAAGTAACAAAATAATAAATTGGTTCTGAGAATTGGTTGGTGCTGTTCAGGGAACATTTGCCTTTGTTCGTTCTGCTTGCTCGGAGCTTTTTTTATGTGCCTGCACCAGGCCCAGGGGGTGGCATTAATTATTGCTGAAGCTATGCCCTGCTTGTAATCGGTGGTTTTAATGGAACAATAGGTCAGCACACAACAGGCTGGGCTGCATCAGCTACCATACCATACTTCATTGTGTGTGTGTGCGTGTGCATTTGTGTTAAGCCACCGACCCTTAGAGCCATGGCTGGAACAGAGAGCGTGTGCACTAGCCAAGGCACCCTAAAATCTCAGCCCAGAGGGGAAGGTTTGTGTGTATCTGTGTGTGCATATGTATTTGTGTGCATGTGTATAGAGCATTTGCTGCATGAAATGGCACAGCTGGGCCACTGAGTGTTGGCTGTTTGTGGGAAGGAAGCGTGATGGATTAGGAATAACGTCACTGAATGATTCTGAGGTTGAACTACAAAGCTTTCCCCCCTTAATTCTTTAGGCAGTATAATGGTATGTGGGAAAGACCTTGGGAGATGGGGTGAAAAGATGCTGCCTAGGAACGGTCAGATAAGAGATGGCACAGCCCACAGCTGGATAGTGGGCAGAGCAAGAGGCTCAGAAGGGACCCTCCCTAGTTGCTGGGGTTGTAAAGGAGGCAGCGGGAGATTTATTGTTTCAGGCTTGCAAGATTGATGTCAGCCTTACCAGGAAAGGTAGACTAGACAGGAAACATGACAAGATAAGCTAATTCTACTTTATTGTAAAGCTCCATTAATGGAATCTTGCAAGTCTGAAACATACCTCTAAGGCAGTGTCTTTCAAACTTGGCAACGTTAAGATGTGTGGACTTCAACATGCTGGCTGGGGAATTCTGGGAGCTGAAGTCCACACATCTTAACATTGCCAAGTTTGAAAAACACTGCTCTAAAGGGTCCTCTTGACTTTCTTAAAAAATGAACATGGGAGTTGGCTAGCTGCAGCCCAATTATTTGTTTGGGAGCAAGTCCACTTGGCTGGGAAAGGGACAAAAGATGAGCTGACGCTCAGGTGGTGAAGTGATCTGGGGAGGCTAAAGGGTTGGCACGGAGCAACCTCATCAATTGGTGAATCTGGTGAAAGGGTTTTATGACTGACCATGTCCACCATGACAGCCATTTTGTCAGTGTTCTTACAAGTTGTGCCCACTGGCCCTTAATTGAATGCTTGCCCTACAGTAACAATGTTGGGATAGTTGAGACCATTCAAAACTGTAGCTGTAGCTTTGAATCCTATGGAAACATTGGCCAACTCTTTTGTGTCCATAAACTTTGCATTTTGTACACTCTCTTTCCTGAGAATAATCCCCACGGCACCCGGCAGAGCTTCCTTTTGAGCAAACATATATAGGAACGTATTGTTAGCTTCCATGCTTACTTAGGTGCAGATCTCACTGAACATAATGAAACTTCCAAGTGAGCGTGCAGGTTTATGTGTTAATTTTAGCATCCCTTAATATTTGGCATTCGCTTCTAATGCATTTTTATTACTTCATGTGTTTAGAGGCCGCTGAGACTTGCGTATGAGCCCTAACTATGTTTACTTAAGACAGAGTTCCACTTTAATAGGATTTGCTTCCAGTGACATATTCATATAGATTTGCTTTATGCTGTATTCAGATAACAGCTTCCTCCCACCATTGCAGTGATGCTGTTTGGGGCTGGGCATCAGATGTTGACTGGGATTCAGTGTTGGATGGCCTGCTCAGACTGGGAACCCTTCCAATCATTCATTGCTTTCTGGATCCCTAGGAGCTAACAGAACAATTTACATCCAATGCCAGCTTGGATATTTGGCCTCATTTCTGCTAGTTAGTAGGGCTGTGCAAAGTATTTGAAAGGGCTGCTTTGAAAGTGTGTTGTGCAAACCAAGTAGTGTTAAGAAAGCAATGTTCCCCAGAAGCTTAAGTGAAGCCACTTCAAAGAATTCCCTGTCTATTTGCCCAGGGGTGTGCATGCACAGATAACATTTTAGCTGGGACCACCAGTGAAACAGTTTGTGCACACACACGTATGCACACCGGCAGGCATTGAGGAAGGCCTTCCAAGCAGCTGAACTTTGCAGAAGAGATGGCTGCTTTTACACTTTGAGGAGTACTTCACTCACATTAATGGATTTTACGAACTGTCCCTTTCAGATGCTTTGCACTGCTGTTCTAAATAGGGATTAAAAGAGATCTGGCGCTAATTTATTTCAGAGCAAAATGAGACGAGTGGACAGAATGAACTTTATTGTAGCATGGAATCTACTGGCACCTGTCACCTTCAGCTCAACAGTTCTGATTCTGTACCTTGGAGCGAACTGCTCACTTAGAGGTTTCCAGACAAAGTGGGAGACTGTCTGAAGTTCTATATGGTGCAGCACCAGGTTATCGGGCAACACCTCGCTAGAACTAAATTAGCCCTTCTTGTCTACGCATCAGGAGAGAACCTGTTGAGCAGCACCCCTGGCCTCCAACCAGGTACAAGAGGCATGGACCAAATGACATGCTTTCTTGGCAGCAGCCCCTACTCTTTGGAACCCACTCCTCCTTGAAGTACACATGGCTTCTATTCCTCATGCATTTTTCAAGCAAGCAACACCTATTCCAATGAGTCTTCAGTTCTAGCTGATTGAGGGTATCTGTCATAGGAATTTTTGATTGCAGTAATGCTTAAACGGTGTGGTTTTCTTTGCTTTTGTACTTTATGGTTTTTTACTAGTGACCTAGAGTCTGTCAGGATAGGAGTGAATTACACAACTTGCTAAATGCAAACATGCACATGCTTTTCCTGGATTCCTCTCCCTCCTGTCTGAGGAATAGGGCTTCTTGAAATGTTAAATTCTGTGCCCAGAGACAAGGCGTCTTTTTCTGCCAGTCTGATCAAGATTGGGTTCATACACTGGACTAAGCCATAATGTGGTTTTCTCATTGTGATTTAACATGTATGCATTGACTGAACCTCTGTGTTTATTCAAACTAACAATGGCTTTGTGTGCTTAAGCAATCCATGGCTTCATGTTATCAGAGCTCAGTTGTCCTGTGATGTCAGCCATATAGGGTAGACCAGACTAAGAAACAGACACGGTGCAGACCTAAAACTATTCTCATTAAAACATCTCTAGGAACAGAATCTTGCAAATCTGAATATGCTCCCCTTCCTCTTTTATATACATGAGAATTAGGGGGAGGGGTCTGAGGCATTTTCGCAAATTACTTTCTTGGCCTGGACTCAAGTTTCCCTTATCTGCTCATTGCCTTCGTAGCGGATCTTCCCTTTGTCCTGCAAGGCCGTACTCTTTATTCACTACACGTGGTTGCAAATCAGTAGTAAAAGTTATCAGCTTATTATAGAACATAGCAAGTAAGAAGTTCCTTCGGTAATGGTTAGACTCTAGTTGACAGTTCCATAGGAAAGCTTAAAGCTTATAATGCCAGCAGGGCTACTGGTTTTAACATCTAGTGGGATCCCTGTCATCAAAGTGAGTTTGAAGCTCCTGGTATGCAGCTGAAGATCACAGATAGATGTACCTCTGAAGAATGTGAGAAACCATTGGGTTCTCTTGACTTTCTTGTGTAATGGGACCCCAAAGGAGAGATTGTTGTTGTTGTTTATTCGTTTAGTCACTTCCGACTCTTCGTGACTTCATGGACCAGCCCACGCCAGAGCTTCTTGTCGGTCGTCAACACCCCCAGCTCCCTCAGGGACGAGTCCGTCACCTCTAGAATATCATCCATCCACCTTGCCCTTGGTCGGCCCCTCTTCCTTTTGCCTTCCACTCTCCCTAGCATCAGCATCTTCTCCAGGGTATCCTGTCTTCTCATTATGTGGCCAAAGTATTTCAGGTTGGCCTTTAATATCATTCCCTCAAGTGAGCAGTCTGGCTTGATTTCCTGGAGGATGGACTGGTTTGATCTTCTTGCAGTCCAAGGCACTCTCAGAATTTTCCTCCAACACCACAGTTCAAAAGCATCTATCTTCCTTCGCTCAGCCTTCCTTATGGTCCAGCTCTCGCAGCCATATGTTACTATGGGGAACACCATTGCTTTAACTATGCGGACCTTTGTTGTCAGTGTGATGTCTCTGCTCTTAACTATTTTATCGAGATTTGTCATTGCTCTTCTTCCAAGGATTAAGCGTCTTCTGATTTCCTGACTGCAGTCAGCATCTGCAGTAATCTTCGCACCTAGGAATACAAAGTCTTTCACTGCTTCTACATTTTCTCCCTCTATTTGCCAGTTATCAATCAAGCTGGTTGCCATAATCTTGGTTTTTTTGAGGTTTAGCTGCAAACCAGCTTTTGCACTTTCTTCTTTCACCTTCATCATAAGGCTCCTCAGTTCCTCTTCGCTTTCAGCCATCAAAGTGGTATCATCTGCATATCTGAGATTGTTAATGTTTCTTCCAGTGATTTTAACTCCAGCCTTGGATTCCTCAAGGCCAGCTTGTCGCATGATGTGTTCTGCGTACAAGTTGAATAGGTAGGGTGAGAGTATACAGCCCTGCCGTACTCCTTTCCCAATCTTAAACCAGTCTGTTGTTCCGTGGTCTGTTCTTACTGTTGCTACTTGGTCGTTATACAGATTCTTCAGGAGGCATACAAGATGACTTGGTATCCCCATACCACTAAGAACTTGCCACAATTTGTTATGGTCCACACAGTCAAAGGCTTTAGAATAGTCAATAAAACAGAAATAGATGTTTTTCTGAAACTCCCTGGCTTTTTCCATTATCCAGCGGATATTGGCAATTTGGTCTCTAGTTCCTCTGCCTTTTCTAAACCCAGCTTGTACATCTGGCAATTCTCGCTCCATGAACTGCTGAAGTCTACCTTGCAGGATCTTGAGCATTACCTTACTGGCATGTGAAATGAGTGCCACTGTTCGATAGTTTGAACATTCTTTAGTGTTTCCCTTTTTTGGTATGGGGATATAAGTTGATTTTTTCCAGTCTGATGGCCATTCTTGTGTTTTCCAAATTTGCTGGCATATAGCATGCATTACCTTGACAGCATCATCTTGCAAGATTTTGAACAGTTCAGCTGGGATGCCGTCGTCTCCTGTTGCCTTGTTATTAGCAATGCTTCTTAAGGCCCACTCAACCTCACTCTTCAGGATGTCTGGCTCTAGCTCACTGACCACACCGTCAAAGCTATCCCTGATATTGTTATCCTTCCTATACAGGTCTTCTGTATATTCTTGCCACCTTTTCTTGATCTCTTCTTCTTCTGTTAGGTCCTTGCCATCTTTGTTTTTGATCATACCCATTTTGGCCTGGAATTTACCTCCGATGTTTCTAATTTTCTGGAAGAGGTCTCTTGTCCTTCCTATTCTATTGTCTTCTTCCACTTCCGCGCATTGCTTGTTTAAAAATAATTCCTGATCTCTTCTGGCTAACCTCTGGAATTTTGCATTTAATTGGGCATATCTCCCCCTATCACTGTTGCCTTTTGCTTTCCTTCTTTCTTGGGCTACTTCTAGTGTCTCAGCAGACAGCCATTTTGCCTTCTTGGTTTTCTCTTTCTTTGGGATGTATTTTGTTGCTGCCTCCTGAACAATGCTGCCAACTTCTGTCCAGAGTTCTTCCGGGACCCTATCTACTAAGTCCAGTCCCTTAAATCTATTCTTCACCTCCACTGCATATTCCTTAGGAATATTAGTGAGCTCATATCTAGCTGATCTGTGGGTCTTCCCTAATCTCTTTAGTCTGATCCTAAATTGTGCAAGAAGAAGTTCGTGATCTGAACTACAGTCAGCTCCAGGCCTTGTTTTTACCGACTGTACAGATGTCCGCCACCTTTGGCTGCAAAGGATGTAATCAATCTGATTTCGGTGTTGTCCATCTGGTGAAGTCCATGTATAAAGCCGTCTCTTAGGTTGTTGGAAGAGAGTGTTTGTTATGCAGAGTGAATTGTCTTGGCAAAATTCTATCAGCCTATGTCCTGCTTCATTTTGTTCTCCCAGGCCATACTTACCTGTAATTCGAGGTGTCATTTGACTGCCCACCTTAGCATTCCAGTCTCCCGTGATGAAAATAACATCTCTTTTAGGCGTGTCGTCCAGTAGGTGCTGCAGATCCTCATAGAACTGCTCTACTTCAGCTTCTTCAGCATTTGTGGTTGGGGCGTATATTTGGATCACTGTGATGTTAGTTGGCTTGCCCTGAATTCGAATTGAGATCATTCTGTCGTTTTTTGGGTTGTATCCAAGCACTGCTTTAGCCACTTTACTATTAATTATGAAGGCTACTCCATTTCTTCTGTGGTCCTCTTGTCCACAGTAGTAGATCTGGTGGTCATTTGATGTGAAGTGGCCCATTCCAGTCCATTTCAGTTCACTGACGCCCAGAATGTCTATCTTTAATCTTGACATCTCACCAATAACCACATCCAATTTGCGCTGGCTCATAGATCTTACATTCCAGGTTCCAATGGTGTGTTGATCCTTAGAACATCGGATTCGCCGTTCACCACCAGCACCGTCGGCCGCTAGCTGTCCTTTCGGCTTTGAGCTAGCTGCGTCATCACGTCTGGGGCTAGTTGAGCTCATCCTCTGTTCCTCCCCAGTAGCATTTTGACCACCTTCCGACCTGGGGGTCTCACCTTCCGATGGTATACCGACATATCTCTGGTTGTACTGATCCATTTAGTTTTCACGGCAAGAATACTGGGGTGGGTTGCCATTACCTTCCCCAGGGATCGCATTTAGTCTGACCTCTCTGTCATGACCTTCCCGTCTTGGGTGGCCCTTCACGGTTTAACTCATGGCATCATTGAGGTGCTCAAGCTCCAGCACCACGACAAGGTAACGATCCTTTGCTGAAGAAAGGAGAGATTAGTCACTGTAATCAAATGCTAGATATAGGGCCCAGTGAGAGGGGCTAAAAGACACTAAGACCCAGTAAGGAGAGCTGTTAGGATTTCTCAGCCTTGAGTGGCAATCTGTCCTCCACCAATCAGAACCCCAACCGAGATAACAAGGGGGAAGGGAGAGAGAGATTGATGAGGAAGAGGACCTTGAGGAGAACTATGAGAACTTGAGAGAGCAGGAAGAGAGACAGAGACTTAGCCAAAAGGGAGAGGGTGCCTCAGGGAGGAATGTGAGGAAAAGGAATTGTATACAGAATGAGGAGAAAGCAGAGGAATTATTTTCTGGTGGGAAAACCATGATGACTCATAATTCATACTGTGGTGAATCTATGACTGGGCTTACACACAGAGCTATCATTTCTCAACCATGATTTTGTTTTATAAATCACAGGGGGCTGGGTTCAACCAACATCACTAAGTCATAAAGCATGGTTTCTATGCCACAGCAGTAGAGTTCATTCAACATGCTAACCCCAAACCAAATAAACCATATAATTGTCTTGGCATGTTGTGTGAATCAGTCCTTTGTCACTAAAACAGTGACTCCAATGAATACAAAACATGTAGGTTATCCAGAGAAATGCAGAGGACGGAGCAATCTATTGTGTGTTCTTACTTTGAAGTAAGCAACTACCTTCAACGGAAGTTACTTTTCAGCAAGTGTGCTTAGGCTGGCAATCCAAATGTGGTTTAGATTTGCATGACATTTACAATCTGTGACTGGAGATATTTTCTTCTCCTGTGCTTTTGATGGATGATGGCTGTTCCTTCCGTCCTGGCCCTGCTGTTACTGCACCCCCCATGCCAATCGTTTTGCTGTGCTTACTGTTGTTTTGATTTCTAATGTCTTAACAATGTCTAGTGTGATGGACCTCCTGTAGGGAAGATGTGAATTTGGGAAGAAGAGAAAGTCTCTCTCTTTGTTCTAATTTGCCTCTAGAATGCTGATTTATCTTCTTTCTATTCTTTCAGGCAGCTTTGACTGGTGCATTGAAAATGCTTGTGGAAACCGCAGGGGGAGGCGCTGCATATTAATGTTAGAGGTAGAGGTTAGAGGAAAAATACTACTTATTTTTAAGTAGTAGAAAGAGTGAGTAAACATTGCACCCCTTAGGCAACAGCAGTGTGTGCCCATGGCATTGCAATTATGGATTTATTTGATGCTTACTATGAAACTGGCTTTGCTTTCTCCCCTAGAGGCTGAACATAAATTTCTGCAGTGCTTTTAACTCAGCCGGTGCTGCAAAATTCTGTTGCATTTTTTCCCCCGCCAGTTCTCAGTCTGATGGAAGAGAATTTGCTTTTGAAATTTCTTTTAAAGGAAAAGATAAATTTTGGTGAAAATCTCATGCCTGGGTGGTGGTGTTCTACTTACGTAGTGATTTGATGGTCAAAGGATTTGTGTGACTGTCCCGTGTTTTCTTATGCAAAATTCTGTCTGATTTTGCATACTTCCGTTAAGTCTTAAGAAAAACGTCTGCAAAAATTGCATTGCAAGGCAGATTTCAATGCAGAATTATTTTGGCCTAGATCTCTTTCAAGGTTGCTGTCCCACAATGCCACTGTATGCATAGTGTCTTAAGAGTCATAAAAAGAGGAATCATATTTTAATTTCATATTTATTTTTTCTCCATTTCTAAAATTATACTACCATGATCTCATACCTGGATTTATTTATCCATTTTTGAATAACATAACATTCAGTCTGCGAAATGCAGTTGCATAAAGTTTGTTGCCTTTTTTGTACCTTTTTGTTGATTTTGATAAAGGTATTAATTATCCTGTCATTTTTTTCCTTAATACTAATCTGCAAAGCTGCTGTAAACATTTTATTAATAGACCAATTCACTTTAAAGGTTGTGTTTCTTCCACTCCTAGCTTTTTTTTTCATTGCAAAACTGTTCATCATCAAGTTCTCCAGCAACTTTGAACTCAATCAAAAACAAAATAGAATGATCACTATACTGTATATTGTTTGATTGGTAGAAATCCAAAGAAAACAGTATTTTGTTATCTTTTCCATTTGTTGAGAAGAAGTCCTGAACAATAAACCCAACATCATCTTTTAGTGCTGATGTTGTTAATGCTAGGATTTCTTTGGATGTAGGGGACACTGTGTAGAATGATTTTCTAACATTTTAAACCTTATTAAAAGTAGTTTTTACTAAGAATAAAAATCATTTGGTAGCCTGAATTTGAATGTGAAACATTTCTTGACAGTTTTGATCATTCAACAGAAAAAACATTTGGAAATGTTTGTTAGTTTCCTAAAGTACACTAATAAAATAATAATTCTGGACTAAGATCTTCACACTCACCTTCTTTGTGAGTTTGTGGTTTGCTTTAGCCAGATGGCAAGGAAACTTCTATCTGAATAAACGTAAGGACAGAAATTCTCCCTTATTTCCATGGATTGTATGGCTTGTAAGATAGTTGTAGAAGGTCTTGTTGAGTTACTTTTTTCTATTTCTTCTCTCCTATTGTCCTGTCATAACTGAAACATCATGGGCATAAGTAGGATTTCACACTTAGTCCTTTGTCTTAAAATCCTTCTGAGAAGCATAAAATGCAAGAAGAGACAAAAGTGGTAAAGGGATTTGTGGGCAAAGAAATATCTTAATTTACTTATTCCAGTTTTCATTGTTTTTCTAGATCAACTTCCTCAGTCTGGAAGTTCTATAGATGGGTAGACTTGAAGAGCTCAGAATTTTCAGCAGATGCCAGATGTGGAAGGCTATTTGGGATGTTTTTGTCCTACCAACCTGTGGACAAGTTAGATTGGGTGATATGTAGTCTATGCCCACACATCTGCAGAACACCCTGTTTGGAGAAAGTTGGTGCATTCATTCTTTAACTTAGGTTCATTCATTTGTGGTAGCCGATGCAGTTAAATGATACTGTGATTTCCCACCTTTTCTATTATTTTCAAGATGAAAAGGAAACATGAATTAAGCACATTCCTACTGTCCATTCTGGACTTTTTTTGATTCAGGGTTAATAACTAAGAGAAAGGATCAGTTTATTTGTTGGTTTTTCATTCATTCTGAAACAACTGCAGCGGCTCTCTTAAGATCTGGCTCCAAACATTAGGATTGGAACATTTCTCCATTTCATTTTCTTGAGCCTTTGCTAGCTCACTGCTTGAGGTGGGTTTTTCTTTCAATATTCTCATTACCATCAGTGACTATGCCCATCTCCTATTAAAGACTATAACTATGAGAGACTCTTTATTATTTCCATTGGTGATTGATGGTCCATGAAGAAAACAGCAGGAGCTCCAGAACTTTTGAAGCCTCCCTGGAGCTTATGGAATCTCCTATCGTCTTTTTTTTTCTTTGCTCTGCTCATGATCTCCTCTCTTCCCTTCATCGTTCTTGATAGGAGACCTAATTTTGCATGCGTTTTGCAACCCCCACCTGCCGTTTTTATGTTCTGTTTGGAAAAAATGGGATGTGATTATTTCTTTTAAATCACTTCCATCTTTGAAACAGCATTGCTGAAACTGGGAAGCTTGCTGCTATTTGTCATCTGTCTAGCATACATTTCAGAAGAAATACGTTGACTTTTTAGCTGCCACTGTTAATTCCTCGTTCTCCAGTCCCACTTGGATAAAATCACACATGTACAATATACAAACATGTTGGGCAATCCCTGTTAATTCTGGCCTTCACCTTGGACCTACTTTGATGTCCTTGCTTTACTTGCAGATGTCTACAAAATGACCTGTGCATATAGGTTTTAATGTTATTGGGATCCCTGAGTAAAGAATCTCTCTAGTTGCATGGTGCTTAGTGTACAGAGGTTGCTTGGTTTCCTCTGTTCTTGGGCCCTGGATATCAAGATTACCTGGAGCACTTCTCTATTTTCTTGGGAAAAGATTCCAGTTTAGGAATTGTTATAGCCTTTCTAAAAAATTCCAGGTACCAATTGAATCCCTCCTCCAGTTATGGTGAGCTTCACAACTCTGAAATTCATCACTAGCTTGGGTTGAAGACTGACTTGGAGAAGAACTGCCAATTTCATTTATGGAAGTGTAATGGATAATCATACATTTAAACATTACATAGAGAAAAAAGCCAGAGTCAAGTATAAAGGAAGGGGTAAAGATGTTCCATGAGTGTTCCATGAGAGATGGATTCTCCTTTTGATTCTAATCTTATAGCTAGCTTGCTTCTTTTGTCTATCTATCCATCTACTCATCAACTTCTAAACTGCCTTGTGATGACAGTTCTTTGGGCAGCTTTTTAAAACCATGGAGTGCCAACTTCTTATAACGGTTCCCCTTCTCTGTAATCAACTGAACCTTCTTTTTGTAGAAAAAATTTAAACACTATACTTAGAGGTCCAGTGGTGGGTAAGGAAAATGTGGCTTGTTGTTAATGCTCAGTAGCCTAGCTTCTCATATCTGGCAAATGAATCTAGGGTATCTCTATATCTAGAGGCTGTTGAAATGCATTGCCTCATCCCAATTGTAGACTAACTTCAATATCTACATACTCTTTTCTTCTACCATGTTGGATCTGCTGGGGAGGGGGAGGCATTTTGTGAGCATTCAATATTTCTCAGACATTTTTACTGGCAAAAGTTCCATACTTTTCTTTTTACAATTCTGTTTCAGTGTTAAATGCAAAAGCTGATAATATTTCCCCATGATTGGATTCCTATCTAGGATGAATTACTTATAGCATTTGTTTTCCATTCTAGAAGAACTTAATTATAGGTTAGTGCAGCTTGGGAAGTGGTGGGATATTTTGTCTGTCAAGTCTCAAATATATCTTCTTCTAGGATATTTGGGTCCAACTTGTTTTACCATTCATTTTTTAAGCTTACTGTTTTTAGGCCAACCTTCAGCAAAGTTGCCACGGCAAGGCATGACCAAAATAGTAAAATATCAGTAGAAAATATTTAAATATATTTAGTTAAACAGAATAGAACAGTAGCTTTAAAAAGCCCCTTGTGTGGTCTTAGCAAACTAATAAAATTGACCTGTGATTGACTTTACATTTGAAAAGCCTAGTTAATAAGAAAGTATTTACCTGGTTCTAAGTAATAATAATCTAAATAATAAAAGTAAGGAGAAATAATCCAGTAACGGCTTTGAAAAAGACACATTGTAAGTAGACTCAAACAAGCAGGTGTTTTCTCTCACTTGCTAACAATCTATAAGATTCACTTTTATAGTGAGATAGGCGGCATATAAATTAAATAAATAAATAAATAAATAAATATCTAACCAGATAGTAAGAAAGTCCAGAGGAGAACTTCTAGAAGGCAAATGAGATCCACCAGAAATATGTCTACAATACCTTCAATTGAAATAAAAGAGTTTCTGCTTTCAAGAGGGTAATGCATGATCTAATGGGCTTAAGTCACAAGTGAGTAAGATTTGGCTTGGCACCTAGAATTACACAATCATAGTTGGAAGGAAGCTAAAAATAATTCAATCTAAAGAAAAGGTAAAGATGCCCTCAAATTGAGCTCAACTTCTGGTGACCATATCCATGCAGGTTTATTGGTTACACAAGTGGTTTTGCCATCATCTTATTGATGTTCTTTTGATTTCCCAGTCTAGCCTACAGCCCTGGAATTCCAGGTCATCCCCATTCTGATTAGCTTTCAAGAGCAATCTAGGTAACCTAGGCATTACCACCTGCTGAGCTCCTTCCAAATGCTGGAAACCCATTACTATAATGCCCTCAAAGATGACTGTCCAGCAGTGCTTATCAGTATCTTAGGAAGGTGAGTCTGTATTTTTTTCAGAACAGTTTGTTCTGCTACCAAAGTTAATTCCATCAGGAAATTCTCCCAGTATTTAGTGAAATTCATTACATGTGTTGAAACTGTGCAACTTCTTGATTATTGAATCACTGTTACTATGAACCAATAACCTGGAGATTGTAGATGGACTCTTTGGGAATCTTTTGGGAATGCTCTAATTTTGGATTTTTTTAGAATATCAAAATCTATAAGCCCCCTCATTAAATGCAATGGTTCTATGACATAGTGAGAAAAAGAAATTTCAGCTGCAGAAATATCTATAACTTGTGACCCTTATATGCTCTTTGTCATTTTCTTTATTTTGTTAGGATTCATTTTCTTTACCTTTCTCAGGGCTAAGATGCTGTTCTTTATATTGATGTGTCTCTGCATCTCTTTCATAGCTGGCTGCACATTTGAAGAAGACGGGGACCCAAATCAGTGTGAATACAGCCAAGGTCTTGAAGATGACTTTGAGTGGGAGCTGATCCGGAGCTATCTCCTTCCCCATCTGACCTCTGATCTTCCTCATGGTAAGTCTGAGTTCCTTAATTTAGGTGAATACTTTTACACTCACAGTGAAAGAGGCAAACAGAGTATGTTACAAAGGGAGATCAATCATGCTATGTCAGGAAAAGTAAGTGAAATGGTATGTGGGAATGACCTTGGGAGACAGGGCAACGAGATGCAACCAAGGGAACAGTCAGATAAAAGGCAGCATAGCCCACAGCAGGAATGTGGATGGGGCAAGAGGCTCAGAAGAGACCCTCCCTAGTTTTGGGGCTGTAAAGGGGATGTGGGGGAGATTGTACTTTCAGACTTGCAAGATTCTGTTAATGGAACCTTACAATAAAGTAGAATTAGCACATCTTGTTGTGTTTCCTGTCTGGTACCTCATAAGGCTGACAATAAGAGATGTATCTCAGGTCAGCTACTACAGTATGCCTGTTTCGCATGCCTTGTTGTCCCCAAAGGCACACTCGGTAGTTTTCTTTATGGCATTTCCTGAAATGTGCAATTCTCTGTTGGAAGATATTTTTTATTTGAGTTTCATTGGCAATTGAAGGCAGTTCTTTTTGACATTTCCCTTGGTTTTTGTATTTAATTTATTTTATGACCAGTTTTGATTTTTGTGATTCTTTGCTATTTCTTTTGTCTTGCATTTTTTCCAAACGAAGTGTTGGTTGCTATTCTTTAAATATTCTGCCTTCTATCTTGAACGGCTCTTTTTATTGGAAAGGTGAAGTAAGATATGCCCCAGTAGGTGGCAGTACCCGGTTGATTTTGCTGGGTTCAGAAACTAAGCAGGGTCAAGTGTGATCCATACTTTGTCGATAAATCATCAGGAGGTGCAAGACTATAGGCTGGAATGGAAAGTCGAAATACATCCAAGAAGAAGTTAGTGGCAAACCACTTCCAAAGAGCCGGTATGGTGTAGAGATCAAGGTGTTCAACTAGAACTGGAAGCTGGGTGACTTTGAGCCTATCATTGTATCATAGCACAACCTATCTTACGTGGCTGAAAGCTGAAGATTGGAGTGCCACATAGGCCACCTTATGCTCCTGGAGGAAAAATGGCATATAAAGCAAACAAATGCTGCCAAGAAAACTTCCATGAAGCCACCAGAGACTTGACTCAAAGGAGATTTTACGCTAACAGGGGATATAAAGTCTTCAGATAAGTGCCTCTAATATATGCACAAAGATTCTGCCTGCAACTAACTTTTCTGGACGTTTGCTTTCCTGCCTAAATATTTTTATGGAAGCTGGGAACCATTATTCAACCTTGAACGAGATTTGATGGGAGCTATTCCATTTTCCTTGAGGTCAAGCTCACCAATCTTTTTTTGAACTGGAAACTTGGTGTGACGAAAGGCAGAACTGATAGGCCTGAACTATACTCATGGAAGAAGTTGGCAAAGACTTTCACAGCTTATGAAGTGAGAAAAATTGTAAGGCAGCTGATGGCTGTGCTATAGCTTTGCTTCGGTTATCCATGCCGTAATAACTGACTATTTAGACTGCTGCAAAGCATTCATATGGGATTGGTGCCAAAGGCAATCTGTAAACTTCATTTAATTCAGAGTGGGATACGTGAGTACCTCACACCAGTGCCTTAACATGAAGGGCCCTGAAAGATCAAGCACAGTGTTCACACATAACACTAAGCCAGGATATCGAACCATGTCTTTGTTGCAGAAGCCAAGCTCACTAACTTAATTTGCATTGTACAAATGAATCATGTGGTTTGCTTTTTTTCCCCCCAGCATAACATGTCCACCCAGCTAGCATAACTGCGTACCATGCGATACAGGAGAACATGACTTGCCAACAAAACATGATGAAAAATCCTGACCTGGTGTTAATTTGTGAACACAGGCCTAGCGTTGGGTCTTTTAGATCCATTTATGAATTGGGACCAGGCTGTCTGAAGGAATTGCCCTCTGTGTGCATTTTTTGTTACAGCCTGAGATGTTCTCCAGCAATCTTTGTCTCTGAACCCCAGCCAGGTAGCTAGGATCTTTGAGGTGAGGACCCTCAGGAGGGAGTCAAGAGATGCCTTTTTATTCTTGCCACTCCCAATAGAATAATTATGATGGATTGAATAAAAAAAAAAAAACTGATTCTGCTTTTCGGGTAGTCACCCCATCCTGAACAAGGTGAACTGCATCATTTGTATCCTCCTCCTGTGGCAGGGAGGTATAATCTGTTCTCCCCACATGTTGCTGAGCTGCAGGTCCCAGAATCCCCCATTATAGTTCCCCAATATAGGAAGGGCACCTGGAGACCACACAGGAGTTAAATGACCCTTCTGCTTTTAAGTTATGAGAGTGATGAATAGCTTCCTGAATTCTTGGTGAGATGCATTATATCTTAGTTAGAAGAAACACATCTTTTTGTGTGATTCTGGTATGCCCATATACTTTTTGACAAGCATCTGGAGCAATTTGCTGGTGAATAAAAGTTTTGCAAATGATGTAAAGATAGAGGCAGCTGAAGATGAATACTGATGAGGACTTGGCAGGCACACGCAGTGCAATGTAGACTGCTTGGTAAGCTCAGCTCGTTCCGACAATACATGCATTTAAGGTAGCCAAACACTTAAGGTCATGTATCTAAGAATGACAATATAGGTAATTTCCTGTGGATTATATTTTAAAAAGTCAAGACACTCTGGAAAGGATTTAATGGCCACTGGCCTTTGGCCTTTACAACCTTTTTATTTCCATCCCACTAAGCAATTATTCTCCCCAGCTTGCAATTAGTTTCTTTCCATACCAGAATACTTTCTTCCAACCTGGTAGAGCTGTCGCTGAAGAATAATCTTTGTAGTGTTCTCTGTTAGGAAGTTCGGGAGTAGCTAATATTGAGTTTGATTATTTGTTCATCTGACTCAATGAATTGGCAACTCAAGGTCTATGGGCTGCATATAGCTTCTGGCTCCCGTTGTGTGCTTTCTCAAATGTTCCACCAACACCCTGCTGAAAAAAAATTACAATTTTGATTTCTTCAAAATAGGTATACACATCCATCTACTGTATGTTTTAAATCCCCAACCTCCCCCAAAGTGCGCTCTCCCCCCACCTCTCATAATTGAAGGCAAAATTTTCAAGCCTGCCAACAGAGGAGAAGTAATAGCAGCAGTAGTAGTTTCATTTCCTGTTTTTTAATAACTAAGTGCAGTATAGGTAAATCAAAATGATATACAATATGAACCAATATAACAATGAAGCAATATAATAATCAGGGTAAGACATTTCTTAATACACTACAATAATCAATAAAACAATTCCGAATAGTAGAATAACTTTAGTGTAGGACTTTGGGGGGACTATGAAAGAGAACATCAGTAGGTGATCTCACAATAAATACAGGAAGTCCTCGACTTATAACCACAATTGGGACTGGAATTTCTGTCGCTAAGCAATGTGGTCATAAAGCATGATGTCACCTGACTGCATCGCATAGCAACGGCAATCCTAGCAGTCCTGGTTGCTGTTGTAACCTCAAGATGCACAGATCATTAAGCGGGAAGAGGCAGGAGTCCCAGGTAAGGAGCATAGGGGTGCCGTGGGGGTGGGTGGGGGAGGTTTGGGAGGGCTGGTGCAGGCAGTGGGTGAGTTGGGGGAGAGGGTTGCTGCAGCACTGCATGTGCTCAGGAAGGCCAGGAAAAGAATATGCTGCAGCTCAGAGGCTTCTTGGCATGCTGTGGCTCTGGGGCTGCAAGCTTTCTGCAGCCCCAGAGCTGCAGTGCGCCAGGAAGCCCCTTTGTGCCATGCTGCTGGGATGGCTTGGGGCTGGACTTCGCATGGTGCAAAGGGGCTTCCTGGTGCATCATTGCAATGGGGCTGCAAAAGCTCCAGAGCTGCAGCATGCCAGGAAGCTCCTTTGCGCCACGCGAAGCCCAGTCTGGCCCAGCAGTGCAGCCCAAAGGGACTTCCTGGCGAGCCGTGGCTCTGGGGCTTTTTGCAGCCCCAGAGCTGCGGTGTGATGGAATGTGAGGGTGACCTTGGAGAACAGAGGGAAGAGATGCTGCCTAGGGAAGGATCAGATAAAAGGAAAGGGAGTCCAAGAGAGGGTAACAGAAACTTAGGAAAGAAACTTAGGAAAGACCCACCCTGACCACTCAGCCGATTAATAGGGAGGGCAGGAGGTTTGTACTTTCAGACTTGCAAGATTCTGTTAATGTCGCTTTACAGTAAAGTAGAATTAGTTCATCTGGTCGTGTTTCCTGTCTGGTTTACCTGGGAGGGCTGACACGCAGTGTGGCAGGAAGCCCCTTTGTGCTGTGTGAAGCCCATTCCCAGCTGAGCCCCAGCCCGGCCCAGCAGCTCACCCCGGGAAGCCCTAACAGTGCGTGGTGCAAAGCCGCCACACCCCAGGAAGCCCTGGCTGCCCCATTCCAGTCCCAGCCGCAGTCACCCTTGCCACCCTGTACTCTGAGGCCCCAGTTGCTCTGTGCTTCACCTCCCCAGCTAACCTTTGCCATTTTCTTGCTTCCGCTGCTGAGGACGTGTCCCCGCCCTGGCCCTCTGCGAGGCAGCTGCTGCCACGTGAGGCCATCTTCCCCAGGTCTTGCAAGGAAACTGCTGTGCATGATCTTGGGAAGAAAGCTGTCCTAACTGCCAGGAACCACGCTGAGACAAGGAACTGGTCTCTAATGTTTTATTGCTTGTACGTAACAGGAATCCTAACAAACTGAAGAAGCGTGGGAAAACCCCAGCCATATAAACCCCAAAGGTTAAGGCGGTCCCGATCTGTGTCTCTGAATGGCTACCTAATTCCTCAGTGCTATGCATGCACTTAACAGTCTGGATGGGAGCCCCCTGCTCGCCATCCTTACTCATGACAAAAGCCTCATGTGGCTAGCAGCTGCCTCGCAAAGGGCCAGGGTGGGCACATCTCGTCAGCAGCGGGAGCAAGAAGACAGGGAAGGTCAGCCAGGGTGGCAGGGGCCACAGAGTGCAGGGGGCCAAAAGGGCATAGATGGGGGGAGAGAGAGGTGAATGGGGGGAGTTGAAGTGCCCCTGCGGTCGTAAGTGTGGGCGGGCTGCCAAGTGCCCAAATTTTGATCCCGTGACCACAGGAGCAATACAACAGCCATAACTTTGGGGACTGGTCGTAAGTCCCTTCATTCAGTGCCATCATAACTTTGAATGGTTGCTGCCATCGTAACTTCAAATGGTTGCTGAACGAATGGCCGTAAGTTGAGAACTACTTGTCTAGGGTGAATTCTAGGGCACTGGGGTACCAGTGTGCCACCTGTTTGCAAACCCTTGGAACAGTTGCATTTTTTCCTTGGAATTGTGGGGTTGCTTTTTTGGAAAAGAATCGTAAGCATTGCACTGGCCTAGTAGATTCATATGGGAAGATCTTCTGCTGTCATTTTGAAACCTGTAGTGCAATGAACTCCTAGACTGAGACTGCAAATGGATTGGTAGCCAGCGCTGATCTATCAAAAGCTCTGAAGAAGTTTAACCAACAGAGCTACCTCAAACTGACAAATTAGTCTATTTCTAGGGTGTGCCAATTTTGCTGGTTCATCCAGTTTCAGATGATGGTGTGATTAAAAAAAATCCCTGAAAATGCATATTTCGATAAGTTTTGAACAGTGTCTGTGTTTTCTTTTTAAAGGAAAGTAGAGGGTTTATTTTTTTTATGTAGATTTATGTCTGCAGCACTGTAGATTAATTGATGTATGTACTGATGCAAAACAGCAAACCTACACAGTAAGAAAGGCATAAAAGGAAGTTATTGAAAATTCACTCTATGTCTAAATTAATTACATTCTTCTGTATAGTACATGCCAATGGTTTGACAGAACTTTAGCATTACCAATTCTCATTATTAATTATACAATAGCATCTATCTCTACATGTATGTTTACAGCAAAAATGAATCTTGAGCAGGATCTTTATGATTCCTGTTCTTATAAATTACAAGATCAGACCATTTCTCTGGGCAAATTATTGATTTTTTTTTCTCTATAGACACATTTCAGCATCATTTTATGCTATGAAATAACAGGTTTGAAATATCTTTGCTCTCTAAATATGCATTTCTAAGCACATTTTGTCTGAAAAGGAGCACTACGGAATGAGTTTTGATGTGTATTTTTAGTATGCCTGCCCAAAACCTCGGAATAGTGATGAAGCTTTACTTTAACGTGCTCTGTGAAATGAAGTGGTATTGCATCAATGCAGCGTTGCATCAAATGGGTGACTTTGCTGACTTTTCATAGTCTTCTGCAAAAGATGCCTGTGTGCAGGAAACATTTCTGCCAAAGTGAAAATACATGCTATGATGCTTTTCATCGGAGTCAGACTATCTTTCTTTTTTGCATTAGTCTGTGTGGCCTCAAAGTGTGGCCTCAAAGCAGATGCCCCGGTGATTAGAGTCAGGGGGTCTCCAGAACTGATGCAGCAGCTTCTCGTAGGGCTAATTTTAAGCCAAGATTTGCATCAGTGCATTTGGAAAGGTCAAAAGTTGGCAGATAATTAAGTTCCAATATGCGAATTAGTCCAGGAGCTACTGTACATATGGCATCGAATCACCTTGGAATTTTCAAGAGTCATATTTCTCAAGCATCCCTAAACATAACAGCCTAGTTGTAAGCTGAGCTAAAGCAAGGTTTAATTCCTTGGAATGAGCAAGAGGCGGAACAAGACAATCACTAAGAAACTTTCAACTCTGACATTCGTTATTACATGCACATATCCTTATCTTGAAGGATCCATAAGCAAATGCATTGAATGAAGCTTCTAAAGCCCTTTTAAAAGTACTTCCACATACATAAGATTATATCTGGAGGTTACAAAATCACAGATCAGCAATACTGTGATAAATGCCACAATGGAACTACGGAGCACCCTGTTACATGGATTTGACACTCGCATAATATTGTGGGAATGGATCTGGAAACAAGCAGAGGAACAGTATTAAATAATCAAAAGAGTAATTTCTACCACAGAGCCTGCAGTCTATGTGGGACGGATGGTTCCTCTATCAACCCCACAGTCTTATAATTCCACCGTTATCCCTGTGAGATAAGATATCTGACCCAAGGAAGGGAACCAAGGACAACCCAGGATGAAAAATTGCATCTAGAGTGATATATCTTTATCACTGCAGAAAGCTGATAACCTACCTTCAAATGGGGGAGGGTATATAACCAGTATAATGGGGTCGTTTGTAGACATTTTAGCTAGCTTCTTTGTGTAGCTGATGAGACATGGTATGTTCCTTTCCCTGAAAATAACTCAAGGTGCTACATAATGGCGCCAGTTCAGTGGTGTTGCAAAATACTTGATGAATGTGTGCATTGTGGAATTTTTAACTTGTAATTAGCTGTAGGTGTAACTCCCTGGCGAATACCATTTAAATTAGCCCTCTCGGTTTGAATGGTTTCCAAGACTCCACCCTCAGCTATTATAAGCCAAACCTTTTGTGGCTGATCAGCTAAAGATAGAATCATACATCCAGTCCTAACTGCTTATTTATTATTTACTGCATTGATATTGTGCCTTTCCTTTGAGAATGCAAGATAGGGTCATGAGAATCCCCTTGCATGTTCTCTCCACAATAGTCCTGCTAGGTTCTTAGGCTGACAAACATTTTGTCAGCAAAACATTTTGTTTTGCTATTGTAAAACACACCACACCTTAACCTCAGCAGTTTTATAATTATGAAGTTTTACTATGTTTTTTTATTTGCCACCTCAGAAATGGATTTCCTTTTGCTTTTGGTCAATGATCATAATAAAGTTTGTCTCTGCTGCTACTGCTGCTTAGGCTGACAAAGAGTTACTGGTTGAAAATCACCCACTGGGCTCTGGGTTTGGGTGGGTATTTGAACTTAGAACAAGTCTTAACTGTTATTATTCTCTGGCTTTCTTTAATATCCAAGTTGCAGTGAACAATTTGATTGGTAATGGAAGAGAATATATATGTACTCAGGGTTTAAGTGTTGGGTTCTTGGTATTCTCTGAGCTTGGTTGTTTTCTTGCAGATGTTCCATTACTAAGCTAAGCAACAGCGTCAAGTGTAATGGTATGTGGGAATGACATGGGGGACAGGAGGAAGAGCCACAGACTGGACAGCCGTCATGCAAAAGATTTCTCAGTCCACAGAAGGAAGGGGGGACATGGGAAGCATTTCAGAAAGGACCCTCCCTAATAAAAGGGAGTAAAAGGAGAGGCGGGGAGAAATTCTTTCAGACTTGCAAGGTTCTGTTAATGCAACCTTACGGTTAGACTGTTATGTCGATTGTTACATTTACCATGGACAGCCAGAGTAACCAAAGGAAAAGTGCTGGACCGTATAAAACCAGATACATCACTAGAAGCCAAAGTTGTAAGACTATGGCTGACTGACTTTGGCCATGTCATACATGCAAACTCACTAGAGAAGTTGGTGATGCTAGGAATTGTTAGCGGAACAAGAAGAAGGGGCAGGCCAAGAATACGTTGGCTCAACACCATCAAAACAGATACCAAGATGAACATCCAGCTATGAAGGAAGCCGTGCTTGATAGGGTTGCATGGAGAGCTCTCGTCCATAATGTTGTCAAGAGTCGGACACAACTGATTGGTTAAAGCAAGCAAGCAACCTTACGATAAAGACAGAGCTGGTATTCATTGTTGTGCTTCTTGTCTGGACTGCCCTGAAGGGCTAACATCAAGGTTGTTGCAAGGAAACAGTCAAGCTCAGAGGGCACCAAGAACCCGACAATTCGATTAGTAACATAAGGCTTCCTTGGTTTTTATGCTGCTGGCATCCATCAATATAGCACCTATAGCAAATAAGATATGCATTTATTTTCAACATCCCTTACATTCAAATTATGCTTGACATATAGTACGTTCAAATTTCACAAGCCAGACACATTTGCATTCTGTACTTGGAAGGGATAATGTCATGAGTACTGATGGTGAGCAGGAGGGGGCCTCTATCAAGGGGGGGAAACGCATGCGTAGTACTGAGGAATTAAGCAGCCATTCAAAGAGACACAGATCAGACCCGCCTTAACTTTTGGGGTTTATCTGTCTGGGTTTTTCCCACGCTTCTTCAGTTTGTTAGGATTTTCTGTCTTATGTAGCAGTAATAAACACTAGAGACCTATTCCTCGTCTCAGCGTGATTCCTGACTGTTAGGACAGATAAGCTCTCAATGCAAGAATGAAATTTCCTTATGGTAAAAAAAGCATCAAGGAATAACTACTTTTTTTTGGCATAAGCTAAATGATTACAAGTAAGGGTAAACATCCTGGTTCCCTCCAGGTGTTTATAGATTTTTATACTCATCTGTTGTAGCCAGTATTGACAATGGCATGTGACTGTGGGAGTTGTAATCCAAGTATCTATAAGTTTGCCTCTCCTGTTTTAGATTAATTAATTACTTCAGGCTTCTTCCTCCTATTTGAGCCTAGTTCTCTTGTCCTGTTCTGGTTGTTCTTTTCCTCCTTCTTTGTCCCTCAATTAGTTCTCCAAAAAGTTGATCTGGTGTTTTTTTTTTCAATTTGGCTAATTGAGAAAGGCCCACAAGGCTGTATGAAGAATAATTCCATTGTCAGGAACAGAAAATGCCCCATCAAGTATTAAACTGTAACTTTAGATCTTCACCTGGATCCCACATGCTTGTAAAATTAAGCCTACTGCCTTTATCAAGGTGAGGAGACACGTTAACATCACACGTGATGTTACATGCTGCCAGTTGGATAGTTGTCAGGTTAAACCAAGATCTCTAAGATCTCTCCAAAGCAGCAGCAAGGCTACGTATTGAAGGAGTATCTTTCCAGATGCTGGAAGGACCATGTTTGATCAGGCTATTTGTTGACTGTCCTCACTGAAGGATTATCTATCTATCTATCTATCTATCTATCTATCTATCTATCTATCTATCTATCTATCTATCTATCTATCTATCTATCTATCTATCTATCTAATTTCTATTACCGCCCATCTCCCCCCAAAAGGGAGACTCTGGGTGGTTTACAGTAAAATCAACAATTAAAACCATAAAAATATAAATTACAGTATCAACCAACCAATAAATAGGAGTAAAATAGGTACAAAATCCAAGGAGTGAAGATCTTATTCCTTGGGGAGGGATCTACAGTGCCAGAATAATATGATTTGTCTGGTAAGTTACAGCCTTTTCACTCTGATTCTGCAATCCTCTGTGCACAGCTTCTTGCTCTGACTCCTGGCTTACGATCAATTGCTTCCTAAAGTTCAGCTCTGATACACATACACAGCCAACAAGCAACCGGATCATACTACGTACTGAAGTTGGCTGACCTTTAGGTTCTGGGCACAGTAAACAAACCAAAAACAAACTCACTCCTCTTATTTCTGAAAAGTAAACCAGACCTCCCAATATATGGTAATTGACCTTCAAGGGCTAACATGTTACAAAATAGCTGGTTAACCCCAGTTGAATTGTTGATATGGCAATTGTTTTGATTCCTTTTGTTCCAGAATTAGCTTTGAAGTAATTATGGAGCACCAGAGGAATGTGAATTCAGTGTGGTCAATCGTTTCTAATGAGTGGATGACAATCTAAATACCAACTTCTGGCTGATATCAAGCGCTGCTTAAGATGCAAAGCATGCATTTATTGAAAGAATGCCAGCTGGAATACTTACTACAAAATATCTTTCATGTATTTCTGATGTGGAAGGGTCTTATCTTTGTAAACTGACAGTATGGGGCCTTCTGGCTCAGAGGTTAACCAAGCAATCTAAATACTTTTTTTTATTATATGTATTTTTTTTATTAAATTTGTTACCGGCTGTAATCAAATGTATGTTGGTGGGTTACAATCTTTTCCAATATGTTACATTAAAACATCCACAATATAATGTTAGTAAAATGAAATAAAACTAAAAAGTGCACATCACGTAACAGATGTCACAAAAACTAACAAGGAAAAAAAAATAAAAGCAATAAGTAAAATAAATAGATGCAACACTCACAATTCGAATACTGTTCTAAATAACTCTGTTTTTAAAAAGTTTATGAAATGTCATTGAAATGGAAGCGGGTTTGAGAAGATGGTCCTGAAGGGACCTCAAAGACAAGCTATGTAGGGCTTTAAAGCTTTAAACCAGCACTTTGAGTTACGTTCAGAATCCAGTAGAAAACCAGAGCATAAGTATTCTCATGTTGGTGTACAACAGTCAGTAGCCAAGCGGCTGCATTCTGAACTAATTGAAGTTTCTGGATGGTTTTCAAAGGCAGCCCCATTGTGGAGTGCATTGCCATAATCCTGGTGAGTGGGGATGAGTTGTGAGTCGCTGTTCTGAGGTCCTCCCATTCCAGGTAAGGCTGCAACTGGCATATCAGCTGAAGCGGGTGAAGATACAATACTACTAAGATAACATTATTCATCATGAATATAGCTGGATTTTTTTTCTTTTAATCTGTTCAATCGTGTCTGATTCTTGGAGACCGCCTGGACAAGTCCCTGCAGTTTTCTTGGCAAGTTTTTTGGAAGTGATTTGCCATTGCCTCCTTCCTTGGACTGAGAGAGAGTGACTGGCCCAAGGTCACCCAGCTGGCTTTGTGCCTAAGGAAGGATTAGAACTCAAGGTCTCCCGGTTTCTCGTCTAATGCCTTAAGTACTACACCAAGCTGGCTGTCATATCTGGATTTACTACAGAAAAAAATTACAAATTTTCAATGAAAGGCAGCACATAATGGGAACAAAATAATACTGGAAAGATTGTTACAAATTATTAACAACATTTATGTTATGTCATTGGTATGTCCTTTTTTCAAGTTGAAGCTGGTAAGAGTATTCTGTGAAGTATACCATGGTACTGCTCAGGAAAGGAGGAGGATCAGTACCATGGAGAGCTCCCTCCTTTTGCTGAAGACTCTAGCCTCTACAGTCTTAGGTCCAATCAGTTTGGAATGAGCATAATTGAGCACAGCGTTTAGTTTTTGCGGCTAATTTTGGCACTCCTGAATCTCCTGGGAGTTTTTTCTATTCCACACTAACACCCCAAATGTGGGAGAGAGTCCAGAAGAGCAACTGAATGTTCTTTATAATTAGTGATACTGGCTGGCTTTGGGTTTGGCTTAGTCATCCATGCTGGCTTAATGTTTTGTGACAGCCAGGCCATTATGGTTTATTCAACAAATCATGATTTAAAATCTTGGCTTGGCCATGGACATGAATGCAGCCATTGCCTAGGAGTCTATTTCATATAAAGCAGATTCAGTTCTAATGGATAAAATCTCTAAAGCCTCTGAGCATCATGCCTTTGCTGCATTTATGCATAGAAGATCCCTTTAATGAGAACTGGTAAAAAAATAATAGAAGTCCTGGTGAGGCATGGCAGGATGTTATTGAGGTTTCTTGGGATTTAATTCAATATTTGGGGTTTTTAAGTAAAATATGGTGGGACGCGGTGGCGCTGCGGGTTAAACCGCTGAGCTGCCGATCGGAAGGTCGGCGGTTCGAAACCGCGCGGCGGGGTGAGCTCCCGTTGCTCGTCCCAGCTCCTGCACACCAAGCAGTTCGAAAACATGCAAATGTGAGTAGATTAATTGGTACCGCTTCGGCGGGAAGGTAACGGCGTTCCGTGAGTCATGCCGGCCACATGACCCGGAAGTGTCCTATGGACAACGCCGGCTCCAAGGCTTAGAAACGGAGATGAGCACCGCCCCCTAGAGTCGGACACGACTGGACTTTACGTCAAGGGAAACCTTTACCTTTACCTAAGTAAAATATAATGCTATTGTAATACAACCTAGCTTTGTATAATTGGAGTGGTCAAAGTCCCTTGTGGAATATATTGCAGTGCAATACTTTGGATTCAATTTCCAAAAGGTGGTTGGGAGTATGCAAGAGTACAAATGCAACACCTGTCTGAAACATCTTAAAGCAATATTGTCTTTTCCTTGATATCATACAGCATCTGTGATGGGTTTAAGAAATAGGCCTGCTTTAATTCCTCTGGGTTTTTGTTTTTTGTTTTTGTTTTGCTGTGAGTGGACAAGAAAGGTTGCAGTCTTTTCTCTCCAGTTTATCCCAGCTGCTAGGTGGAAGAATAATATTTCATATCACTAGGGCCTCTCCAGGGAGTGCTTTGCATTGGAGACTTTTGGTTTTAGATTAAAATGAGTTTTTACTGGATGTCTGCCAATTCCAGAGAGCACAGAATTTATTTGAACAGAGACTGGCAGTTAGCCATCATTCCTCTGTCTTCCTTTTTTCCAGATGGCTTTTTTTTTCATTCTTCCATTGTTTGTTTTCTGCTTTCCTTTCACTGGATAAAGACAATTTTTCTGCTTTATACTCCTGCTTGTTACCCCATCCTTAATTTAACGGATTATATGCAAAACAAGAGGCAGATCTTTGTGGTATACTGGGCTGGGTTGGTGTGCCAAGAATGAAGGAAAAAAAAGAGTTTTCGGACAATTTAAGCATGATGTTGGACATGCAAAAAGTACATAGTACTACAGGATTTCACATGCTTGAGGATCATGATTAAAGGGTTTTTTAATTCAATTATCAACATCTATGGTATATTATTATATGTGAATGGATATATAATCCAGTGAGTAGCCATATTGGCATGAAATGTATAGGAGATAGGAAAGGATTTAAGAAACTTTTAATTGGGAAGTGAAATTGTGTAAAAGTTGCACGTGTGAATGCTTTGCATATTCCATGTTGTATCAGTGAGCTCCTAGCTTCCAGCTGCATTAGGACTGCCGGTGAGATGTCCAACAGTAAAAAAAAGTAGTTGTGAGTAAAAAAAAATCCAAAATCATAAATCTTCACAGGCAATATTTTTATTAGGCCCATTAAAGTTTGCTTGTACTGTACTTGCAAACTTTTGAATTCTCTAGAGCTATTCCATGGGTGACATGTTTATTAAATTGCTAGTAACAAATAATGAATTGAGAGGTGCTTTCTGCCATTACAACTGGAATAATTGTTTAAAATGACATTGCCTTTCCTTATAAATTGTACACCTATAGTTTTCTCTTGAACTGCTTCCAGTCAACAATGCCATCAGATCAAGTATGGAGAAGGACTGATGTTAAATTAAGAGTTTTGGACAATGCCCAGACGTTTTCAGTTATTAACGTACATCCATAAAAAGAGTCCAGTGTTTTCTTAAGCCAATTCTTTTTGTAGTTTGTGGAATGATGTGCTTTTACCAAGCCACCTGTTAAATGTCTAGCCACCTGCAATTCTCAAAGCACTTGCTTGACTTTCTATTTCTAAAGAAACTTCTCAATGCTTCAAGCCTGATTAGCAAATGGTCCCCATTTCCTTGACAAGATGGCAGAGAATGCCTCTCGGAGGAAGGGCAATACATTCTGAATCCTGGCCAGTGTGCAATGTAAAAATACAATTACAAGCTTGATGGATGTCTCACAAGCTTCCTACTTTATCCTGCTTGACCCTAGTGCATTATGTAGCAGAATCAATGACATGATTTTATTATTGCAAGGGAGAAATGTCAAGGATTTATTGATTTAATATTTTTAAATTTTCTGAAGTGACACAAATCCAAAGGCCATATATTTCTTCCTCACAAGGACCTGTATGTGTTTTTTAAAGTTCCAGGGGCTAGATGCCATTTGATGCCATTGTTCCCCTGGACATGAACATATGTGGTGAAGGGTAAGCACAGAAATGAAGGCCCAGAAAGGCCAGCCAGAAAAGAAGGAAGAATTGTAGCAGATTTGGAGAACCCTGAGGTTTGCCCAAGTACAAAAAATAGTCTTGGCTGAGAAATTAATAGAATAGCAAACTATCTGGACAAAAACTCCAATTCAGGGATATTTATTAATCTGTCCAAATTGTTTAGCTCTACTGTATTAATAAGGAATGGGTATGTTTTTTTGTATTTATAGGTAGAAATAATGACCACAACATGCTGACTGTCCTTTAAAGTCTAATGACCACAACATGCTGAGTGTCAGTAGGAAAAGAAAAATGGAAAACCATGGTAGAGGTTCTCCATGGGAGAAGGGAATAAAAGACCTTGGAGAGGGCATGTCTTGCAAGAACCCTGGAAAAATGCATTCCTTGTAGCAGGTGCAACTTTGCATCTTGTGGAAAGTTTCCTTAATATAGTAGTAGTTTGAAAGAGAAAAAAAATACAATGGCATGATCAGCATGCATGCGTTTGGACTCAGAATGTTTTTCATTCATCACCCGTATGGCACCTCCTTTGTTGTACATAGATGGCTTTACCAAGGCATAAATGGAAGGATTTGAATAAGTTCAGAGCTGTCTCAAGGATGAGCTTGCATTCTCACCCTCTTCTATAGGAAGAATAATGAGAAGCCAAGACTGTGCCTTGGCTATAGATAAAAGCCATCTGAATTTTGTTTGCTGTTCATGTGAAGGCGTAGTATCTCCTCTGTTCTGTTGATTTTGGAATGTGGATATATTTAATCAATCAGTGAATAAAATAGACTTGCGATTTAGAAAAGCAGATTGCTAGTAGCAAGTAATAAATCCATGGGTATTATCGGTAACTACAAATAGCTGAATAATTGCTTTTTAACAGAGACTTTGTTCTGCAGATTTCTCCATGCTGGTGCTTCCATCAAAATAGTCATACAGAGCAGTGTGGAGACTCCAGCAGTCCTAGAATATTCTAGTGCTTGGAGTATCTTGTGTACATTCCCCCGACAGTTGAGCATTGCAGGTGGTTTCTGTATATCATAGCTTGTGTCAGTAGTTCATTATACATCTGTGAAGAAACACTTGAGAGAGAGGAAGGATGTTCAGCTAATAAAAAGTAATTCCAAGTTATAGCCTAGCCCGGTGTTTATCAACCTTGGCAACTTTAAGATATGTGGACTCTCAGAATTCCCCAGCTGGCATAATAACAATTAAAATAAAAGTTAAATTTTGCTTTAGCTTTGGAGGTTTGTACCAATAGAAGTGTCCTAACAACCAGGAAACACACTGAGACAATGAACTGGTCTCTAATATTTATTGCTCGTACTTAACAGGAATCCTAACAAACTGAAGAAGCGTGGGAAAAACCCAGACATATAACCCCCAAGGGTTAAGGCGGTCCCAATCTGTGTCTCTTTGAATGGCTGAACAATTCCTCAGTGCTACGCATGCGCTTGACAGTCTGGATGGGAGCCCCCTGCTCGCCATCCTTACTCATGACAAGAAGTTTCCAGATAGACACAAAAGTAGTACTTGGTCCTGAAGAGTACTAACACTTGCACCACCCTTTTAAGGTGATTTTTTTTTCATGAAGAGATGAAGTTTTCATATTAGCTAAAGTCTTTATGGTGCCACAAGTCTATAATTTTAAATATTTATTTTATAATACATATTTAAATGTACCTTATGTATGTTTTTCAAATCCACATGCTTAGAGGCCAAAAACTGGGTGCTACCATCTGGAAGAGTTTGAACTCTGGCTAGGAGAGGACCAGGTTAAAGACCATACTCCTCAAGACAGGAATATGTTATGATCTAGAATTCTGTAGCAGTAATTTTTCATTACGACCGACAGGAAGCTCTGGCGTGGGCTGGTCCATGAAGTCACGAAGAGTCGGAAGCGACTAAACGAATAAACAACAACAATTTTTCATTGACTCTACAACCATTCTCGAATCATGTGGAATTATTTCTCAGATGCCAGTTTTGTAGGCTCTTTAGGGGAGCCTAGCTGCAACTTGTAAGTGGATGTGTGAATTTTCTTCTTTGGTCAGCAGCTGCAAGACTTGGTTCCTGGATGGATTAACAGCCATTGAGGGAAAAACAACTTGTCTCTCCAGAGACAGGCATTAGCTAAATGAGTGACAAGATACGGATGTTGAATGGTGAGACAGGCACAGTTCCTCCTGAAGTCAGAGGGAGATGTTTGAGCATGGAGCTCATCATGTTTTACAACCTCAGGTGAGCTCTGTTCAGTTTGGGTCTTTGCATAGTGCTATATTGTTCCATCCCGCTCAAGATCTTAATAGGATTCTTGTAACCTTTTAAAAGAAAGCTTTAGCACAATTGAAAAAGAGAGGGGCAGAGACTGTTAGAGCAATATGCTTCCTGTCCCTTTTAAAATTTCATTTTGCCAGAGTTTTAGGATGTAGGCAGTTGTGAAGAGGAACCAAGCATATGCTATGGCTACTATATCTGGGCTGCAGAAATCCCGGCAACCAATAGTGGCAGTTATGAATTAATTTTACATATATATATCTGCTGCCATCTAGTGATTGTCTGGATTTCTGTATCCCAGATATGATAGCTCTATGGAACATGGTTGTAACAACTAATTCTGGAAGCATTTTGTATAGACCTTCCAGGTCACGGAGAGCCAATAAATAGCCAGTGTGGGAAGAATTGCTTTAGAGCTGTGTTTCTCAACCTTGGCAGCTTTAAGATGTATGGACTTCAACTCCCAGAATTCTCCAGCCTACATGGGAATTCTGGGAGGTGAAATCCACACATTTAAAGCCACCAAGGTTGAGAAACACTGCTTTAGAGTCTAGGAATCCTTTACTGCAGAGATGGCTATGACCTCCAGTTTTCTTTTATTCCTTTACTGCCAGAGAAGTATGACCTCTAGTTCTGGTGATTAATCACCCATGTTGGATTTTAACAGCAGGATCAACTAACTGCAAATTCCGAAGTCTGAGATCTTATTGGGAAGTAAAGCATTTCTCCCCAATTCCCTCTTTCTGCCCTATTGAATGCATTATAAGTGTGAGTGACTGGTGAATGGTTCAAGCGCTATCTGCCTTCTTGGCAGAAATTATACTGAATACTTGATTGTTCAGCACTGGAAAAATGTTTAATCTTAGTTTTCTGCAGAGTTCAGGTAGTCCCCATCATTCGTTTAGTGACGGTTTGGACTTACTACAGTGTTGAAAAAAACAGCTTATGACTAGTTCACACACGTATGACTGTCGCAGCATTCCTGTGGTCCCATGATCGTGATTTGGGTGCTTGGCAACTGATTTGCATTTAAGACTGTCACAGCGTCCCATGGTCATGCGACTGCCATTTTCAACTTTCCCAGTCAGCTTCTGGCAAGCAAAATCAATGGGGAACCACATGATTCACTTAACGACCACGTGGTTCGCTTAATGCCCATGGTGATTTGCTTAATGACTGCCTCAAAAAGTTCATAAAATCAGGCTGGATTTGCTTAATGACCGCTTTGCTTAGCAACCGAAATTCTGATCCCAATTGTGGTTGTTAAGCAAGGACTACCTGTAGAGATTACAGTATCACCATGTTTGATTGGCTGGGATTGGCTCATGATCTAAAGTGAATTTCCTAACCTTTCTTAGTGATAAATTTGTTTGATCGAAAGAGATTGCTGAGAGATTTAAAAAGAAAGGGCTGGTGAATTTTGGAAGATAGTAATTTCTTCTGCCAAAGTGAAATTTGGACAATTTTGTATGCTTATTGAAACAGTGTTTTCATGGATTAACTTTCTTTTTTTCTTTTCTTTTATTTCCATTGGAGATTAGTTTCTTGGAGATCAGCTCTGGCTGATTATACTACTGTATCAGGTTGTATCATTATAGATTTATCCAGCACCGCTTTCCATAATGCTTTGAGTTTTTGTTTCCAATAATTGTTGTACCTATATAGATGGGTTGCAACTTGATGACAAATCATGATTTATGCCAAGGGTGGGGGTGGGGGGCAGAGTGAAGTCCCAAACTCACATGCAGGTCCTAAAAGACTTGGACAAGGCTCTCGGAGTCCCTGTAAAACTTGTAATATTTTTACTAGGTCAAATGTGGAAAATAATTTGGCATAAATATATTGGCATGCTGATATTAAATGCATTTGATTTGCTCAATTTAACTTGAATTATAAATTAGATCAGACTTTGGTTTTGGGACAGGCTTCACCCCCCCCCCTTTTTTTTTTTGTTTGGTCTTGGTTCTGCCTACTTTTTCAAATACAGCATGTATTCGAATATAGAGGTATCAGAATGGTATATAGGGTCCGCCTTCCCTTGGGCTCTCAGAGAGAGAGAGAGAGAGCGGTTACACTGTGTCATGTCCCCACGTAGGAGGTTTTCCATGACTTCTACTCCCTCTCTTGCAGGGAGGGATTTTCTATTTTCTAGAATTCTGTTTGATGTTTATTTGCCACCATGATACAATATGGTTTCATTCTGTATTGGTGCTCATCAGACATACGCAGCCCGATCTTTTCTGCAGGGTTCATATGAAGTTCCATGTAGGCAGTTTGAACCCTGCAGAAAAGATTGGGCTACGTATGTCTGATGAGTCCCAATATAGGATGGAACTGGTAACGTACTGCCTCCTGATGGTCTATATATGGAGAAATGGCAAATTTGTAATAGAAGCGATGATACAGGTAGTCCTCACTTAACAACCGCAATAGGGACTGGAAAATTGGTTGTTAAGTGGGGCATTCGTTAAATGAGTCACCATGTGACCGGACCTGATTTTACGACCATTTTTATGTTGGTCATTAAATGAATCTTGCTTCCCCACTGGATGTTTTTTGCCAGAAACTGGCAAAAAAAGCTGCAAATCGTGATCATGTGACTGCAGGACACTACAACTGATCATAATCGTGAGCCGGCTGCCAAGTGCCCAAATTGTGATCATGTGACCATGGGGGTGGTGCAATGGTTTGTGACATTCATAAGTGCGTGTACAGGTCGTAAAGCACTTTTTTTGAGGCTGTCATAACTATGGACCCTCATTAAACAAACGGTCATTAAGCAAGGACTACCTGTATTTGCAAAAGAGCACGATGCAGCAGGCTTGGTGGTCTTGCAGACTTTAGCTGAGCCACCCTTGTATGGCCACCCAAGTGCAAATCTTGTTCTCCACTAAGGCTGTATCCTTCCCTTTGTTGTTTGGTGTCTTTCAATAGAAAACTTTTTCCCTTTGCCTATTTCTCTTGGTCAAGGGACATAGCCAGTGTAAGCCGTATGCCAGAAGTGGTCCAGCATTGGTGGCTCTTTCGTCAAGTAGTTCTGGGAGGGAAAGCCTTGTTAACTGGCTGATGAGAGGATTTTCACAGCAACCCTTTTGGGAACTGGAAGAGATTTGCCATACGGTGGCTTTCTGGCAGTCCGCATGGAGAGAAACCCCTTTTTTCTCCTCTGGACAGGAATCACATTAGAATTATAATTCGATTAAAGAATGGCCTTCCTTATTTTCTTCTAAGTGGATTTGGCTTTGATGGAATGTCCTAGTCAATTTCCTTACTTGCCGAGCTGTCTTCTTTTGTCTTCTCAAATAAACAATATGTGATTCTCTAGGCATTGCCACTCCTGTGTGAATGGCACTTCTGATATTGCTTTCTCCCCTTCCTTCCTTCCTTCCTTCCTTCCTTCCTTCCTTCCTTCCTTCCTTCCTTCCTTCCTTCCTTCCTTCCGCTGTTCATAGAAATGACCAGCAAGTGACTCCACTGATTAAAAAAAGGCAATATCTAAGGAATTAATAACTATTTATGCTTGGGGTTAAAACCCTGGGATAAAGAAAGGATTTGGGGAAATGCAAGGCATTCTAGCAGGATCTTAATTCATTACGAAGGATGGGTGAATAAGAAATATCCTGCCGTAGCACTTTTTCAGCAGAGTTTTATGCAAGCAGGACTGACTTCCTACCAGCCCAGTTGAGCCTGATTGTGTAGCAGGTTTGTGACATTTTTCATGCACTCTCAAGGAGTGAAGAGTTGTTGCTGCAATTATTATTGCTGTTACTATTATTCAGTTTCTTCAATCTGAGCCTTTCCCTGGGTTCACACATTGTGCTAAACCATGATTTGCTTAATCACCATTAACTGGATAAATCACAATTGGTTTGGCTTACACAATGTGTTAAAACGTAATTCATGGTTTAGAAACCATGTTGGCAATTTGCCCTCTACGCCAAGCTAAAACCAATCAAATCACATGATTTAGCATGAAAAGTGAACAAGGTCTGTTTCTCTATTTTCCAGAGAATTTAGGAGGAAGTAAATTGTTTCCTTTGAAATATCCAGAGGTCAAGCTAAACAGGCTAGTGACCATATCTGTAGCATCCATGGAAAAACCCAATCTATATTAGGGCAGGGTCAGAGGAAACTATTATTTATTCTTTCCCCACCTTCTTAATTGCTCATTGGGAATAAAGTTCCACCTGGCATACGGGATGTGGGGGAAGGAGCCCTGTGGTCTGAATTGGGATCACACAGCCTCCTTTTACATAGGTAACATATTAGTTCAATTGGTGATAGCATGAACATTGTGGGGTCCAGTTTCACAATCCCACAATGCAGGAATGTGTATGTGATGGTGATCATGCTGGTCTCATCTTAAATTGGATAAAAACAAATGTTGAATAGAGGATAAATTTTCAGTGGATGCTGAGCATTTTCTCAACAGTCTGGTCTTCTGAGGTTTCTCAGATGTTACAATCCAAAATCATTAGCTGGATACTTGGATGGCTTTTCTAAATAAAATCTAAAACTCACTAGAGCCCAATTGGGCATTATTTTTCTCACACTCGCACATGGAGGCATGGAATATTGATTCACTGGATATTTTTGAAGACAGAGTGATGCATACAGTGTATGTGATTCAGAGTGTTCCATCTATCCAACGTATTGAGGGATACAGAGGGAAACTTCAGCCAAGCTGAAATATATATCTGAAATTGGATGGAATAACTAACATTTGGTGATTGTGCATCATTTAGAAAGGTATCCAAATCCAGGGCCTGATTCAGATGGCAGGAACATCGGAAACTGTTTGTCCATCTGCTGCAGTACTATCAACTCTCCAAGGCCTCAGGCAGAGCAGTTTTTTATCACCTGCTATCTAATTCCTTCACTCCTTGGCAATTACAGTTTAATCTAGGGCATCAGCATTCAGTGTATATTAGAACACTGTGCTGTGTTCTAGAGCAGTCTTTCTCAACCTTTTGACCCTGGAGGAACCCTTGAGATATTTTTCAGGTATTGGGGAACCCCTGCACATTCAGGCTCAAATATAGGCCAGAAGTTACGAAAGTATTATATTCGTTTCATGGGTAGGCCTGTCTATATGCACTAACAGTGTTCTTAAACTGAAAATAAGGAATGAAACTTACTTCTTTAATGTGAAGTTGCCCGAATTTGAAATAGTCTTTTAAATAAATCATGTTCTTCCAGGGAACCCCTAGTGACGTCTTGTGGAACCCTAGGGTGCCACAGAACCCTGGTGGAGAAACCCTGTTCTAGAGCAGGGTTTTCAACCTCAGCAACTTTAAGATGGGTGGACTTCAACTCCCTGAATTCTGACTGGGGAATTCTGGGAGTCGAAGTCCACCCATCTTAAAGTTGCTGAGGTTGAGAAGCACTGTCCTAGAGTATACCTATGGCAGAAGAAGAACCATTCTCTTTATTTGCCTGTCTTTGAGACTGTAATGGTCTGTGAGAATGTCCTGGGAGACAGGATGAGGCAGAGCCGCAGACGAGACCGTGGTCAGATAAAAGGCAGCTTAGCCCACAGAAGCAATGGAGGTGCAACAAATTTCTCAGAAAGGACCCTCCCTAGTTTTTTGGACTGTAAAGGTGACGGAGGGGTGAAGTGCTTTCAGACTTGCAAGATTCTGTTACTGTAACCTTACAATAAAGGAGTTCTCATGGTGGGTACTTCTCGTCTGGACTATCTCTGAGGCCTGACCGAGACTCACAGGAGATGGAATATAACCTCTTGGTAGTTGTCAAAACTATGCAGCATTTCATGGATTTTGTGCCAGCAGCTACTCTCTTTCAGGCTACACATGTTGGATTTCACAGGCATAGTTCCCTCGGATTGCCTCTCCTAACAGAAGACACATAAAGGTATATTAAAGCCCATCAGGAACGAGCTTACCTCTTTTAATTTAGTAGCTCTGACCTATATTTATAGAAGGAAAATGCAGCTGCTAATGTGAAGCCACACACATATACATGCCAGCTCTCCTCTTCGCTCTGTTTGGAAAGATAGCAGAGTAAAGAAAGAATGCTCTCTGTTGCTGAGTGTCAGTTAAGGTAAAGGTAAAGGTTTCCCTTGACATTAAGTCCAGCCGTGTCCGACTCTAGGGGGCGGTGCTCATCTCCGTTTCAAAGCTGAAGAGCCGGCGTTTGTCCGTAGACACTTCCTCCGTGGTCATGTGGCCGGCATGACTACATGGAATGCCGTTACCCGCCCGCCGAAGCGGTACCTATTAATCTACTCACATTGGCATGTTTTCGAACTGCTAGGTTGGCAGGAGCTGGGACTAGCAACGGGAGCTCACCCCGTCACGCGGATTCGATCCGCCGACCTTCCGATCGGCAAGCTCAGCAGCTCAGCAGTTTAACCTACAGTGCCACCGCGTCCCTGACACTGTTGCTGAGTGTCAGTTAAAGCTGCCCTTAAATTGCATTGAGCCTGGTGAACAGTCTGGAACAAAAGAAGTGAGGTATTGATCTGCTTGTTAATGGACTCCCTCCTTAGCCAGAGATGGCAGCAGCTACTGCTTTTCCACCAATTCCTTTCTACCAGGATGGAGTCAGCTTTGTCTGTTAGATTAACTCCTTTCACTTTGATGGCAAGCAAGCCCAGGGGATGCTTTTTCGGATATGCAGCATATGGACCATACTAGAAGTGATGGGGGAAAATCTGCCCACATTGTCTAATATTTTTTTTGGGGGGGGGGTTGAGTGTGACACCGAAGAACAGGCGCTTTTACTGTTTCCCCCTGAAGTATTAATGTTTTCTGTTTGAGGAGAGAAAATGTAAGAAAAATACAGTATAGGCAACATTTATTTATTTATTTTATATCCCGCCTTTATTATTTTTATAAATAACTCAAGGAGGTGAACATACCTAATACTCCTTCCTCCTCCTATTTTCCTCACAACAACAACAACCCTGTGAGGTGAGTTGGGCTGAGAGAGAGGGACTGGCCCATTGATCTGCCTGGAAGAATCAGCTTCCATGGAAAGCTTCCTCCTCCTCCTCCTCCTCCTCCTCCTGTTCAAAACTTTAAAAAGGGGGAAATTGCAGGTATAAAACTTCAGCAGCTTCCATCCAATGGCCCCAATCCAAACGCCTGCCCCCTCACTCTGCAGCTGTCAATCCAGCCTGACATTTCTATGATTGAGCTACTTTTGTTCTCAATTGTGCAGCTGAAAAGCATTTCAGATGTACAAGAATAGCACAAAGTACAGCTCAGTTTTACCAGTTTAGACAACAAGAGGAAATTGCTGTACATTTTAGGTTTAAAGCATTAACACCAGAAGGATTGAATATATATGGATGTATGTGTGTGCGTGAGAGAAAAGTTTTAAAATCTAATCAGGTGATCTCCTGCATGCAAATTGAAGTGGACAAAATCGTCAGGTTTATCCACAATTTCTCCATTCCGCTGAGGAGTTTAGTTTAGGACAGCCTTTCTCAACCTTTTGACCCTGGAGGAACCCTTGAAATATTTTTCAGCCCTCGGGGAACCCCTGCACATTCAGGCTCAAATACGGGCCAGAAGTTACAAAATTATTATATTCATTTCATGGGTAGGCCTGTATATATGCATGAACAGTGTTTTTAAACTAAAAATAAAGATTGAAACTTACCTCTTTAGTGTGAAGTGGCCCAAATTTGAAATAATTTTTTAAATAAATCATGATCTCCCAGGGAACCCCTTGTGACCTCTCCTGGGACCCTAGGGTGCCACAGAACCCTGGCTGAGAAACCCTGATCTAGGACAAAGCTTGATAACATAAGTTGCTTTTATTATAGAAGTCAAAGAAGCTCTAATATTGAAGGTACCATAGGTCTAAGAATCAAGCCAGATTTATATTGGACCTGGAGTATAGATCCTATATCCTTTGTTCCTGCCCTTATTTAATAGATGTTTTGCTGTTCATTTCTAGTGTTGGATGTGGAAAGCAGGGTCCTGTCTCATCACAGCTCTTTGCTTCTGGCTTTGACAGCTTCAGCGTTCCCAGAATATCTACTGGTTAAGGCACCAGACTAGAAACCAGGAGACCGTGAGTTCTAGTCCTGCCTTAGACATGAAAACCGCCTGGGTGACTTTGGGCTAGTCCCTCTCTCTCAGCCCAAGAGCCAATCAGGCATGATATGAGAGTTCTAGTCCCGCCTTAGGCATGAAAGCTGGCTGGGTGACCTTGGGCCAGTCCCTCCCTCTCAGCCCAAGAGCCAATCAGGCATGGTATGAGAGTTCTAGTCCCGCCTTAGGCATGAAAGCCGGCTGGGTGACCTTGGGCCAGTCCCTCCCTCTCAGCCCAAGAGCCAATCAGGCATGGTATGAGAGTTCTAGTCCCGCCTTAGGCATGAAAGCTGGCTGGGTGACCTTGGGCCAGTCCCTCCCTCTCAGCCCAAGAGCCAATCAGGCATGGTATGAGAGTTCTAGTCCCACCTTGGACATGAAAGCCGGCTGGGTGACCTTGGGCCAGTCCCTCCCTCTCAGCCCAATCCACCTCACAGGGTTGTTGTTGTGGGGGAAATCTGAGGAGGAAGGAGTATGAGGCCTGTTTCCTGCCTTGAGTTATTTATAAAAAAAATAAATAAAGGTGGGATAAAAATAAACATTTCCCAAGGTGCGTTCCATTTGCAAAAAAAAAATTAGGGTACCATCTTCTTATAGTATGGAGGTAAGCAAAAATTAGAGCTAGACTCATTTGCATTATGGATAGGTAGATTCAGTTATAGCGTTGAAAGGTGATATCCTAAATAAGGGAAGAATTGTCTGCATAGACGGTATTATTAGAAAAGGTTGGTTTCAGGACTCTTAGCTTATGAGACCAATAAAAAAAGATTCCATATAGAAGACGAGTCATACCTCATGGGAGACTGGAGGCATTTTGCTGTCTGACATAGATAAGTAGCAAACGATATGTCTATCTGACCCTCTCCCCATCAAAGCAATTAATACCCAGTGAAATTGTTTTATTACCTGAGACAATGTTCTGTTCTTCTCCTGGCAGTCAAGAAAAATGATAAAATAAATGTCAATATGCTGCCCTTTAATGACATCAACACTTAGTGGCCTAAAGTGGATAACTCAGGACATGCCCAGTGATAGGCCTTGTCCAAGGAGAATGTTAGGCTTGGAGAAGCGTAAAATTTCATAGCCCAAATGTCTTTTTTGGTACCTCTGAGCATCAGAATAAAAAGGTAATACAACCTCAACTCATTGCTTCTGATGCGGTGAGTATCATGTTTCTGTTTTCATGTAGGGGGGGCAAAAACAAAGCAAGAAAGGCTTCCTGCTAAGAAGATCTTAGTTAAAGCTCTTTAAAAAAAACCAGAAGTAAAATTTGGGGAAAAAAGCACAGCGTATGTGTCTCACCCGAAATGAATGAAATGTGACTGCCTGCCGTGGCAGAAATCCGTGAAGACAACTCATATATTTCTGTTCCATTTGCTTTTAAGACCCTTACAATTTTCCAGTTTTACCCAGCAGGCCAGTGATCCAACTTGATTGGAACCAGCGGTAAGATGGTGCACCACTGGCTTTCTACTTGCTTTTACCTGAGCTCTTCTCTTCCTAAGAAGCATTTAGCATCCTCATAGCATGTTTCACAGCAAGCCTAGAAGCCTCTCAGGTTTTCCCTTCAAGATGTCTGTAGTATGACACTTCCGGGTGAGGCTCACTTGCTGCCGATAGATCCTCCTCTGCTCACCTGCTTTATCCTGTTCAGCAGAGCCATTACTTCCTAATCAGTACTAAGGGATGCTGTGAGATATAGGTCAGCAACATCTGGAGGGCCAGACTGGTTCGTTCATATTTTAGGATTTATAATCTATAATAAAGATGAATTAAGCCTTGGGTGGACAACAAAAGAGCTGCATGTGGCCCCAAAGCTCCTTCTTTGTGGTCTTTGAATCTCCTTTGACTGCTATTGCTGAAATTGTGAAAGGTGAAAGGTCCCCTGTGCAAGCCCAGAGTATGTCTGACCCTCTGGGGGGATGCCGCTTTTGCGACATTTTCTTGGCAGACTATAGAGTGGGGTGGTTTGCCATTGCCTTCCCCAGTCGTCACCTTCCCCAGCAAGCTGGGTACGCATTTTACCGACCTCAGAAGGATGGAAGGCTGAGTTGACCTGAGCCAGCTACCCGAGAAACCAACTTCCACTGGGATCAAACTCGGGTTGTGGGGAGAGTTTCAGTTGCAATACTGCTGCCAACCACTCTGCGCCACACGAGGCTCCTCATTGCTGAAATTAAGTTGAACAATTTCTTATCATGTTGAGGTAGCAAACACATTGGAACAATAGTACAAATCTTAAAAGGAGAGTTTAAAAAATTCAGATCTTTCAAAACCAATGCTAAGATTAGCTCCATCTATATTATATAATTGCTCTATCCACTGTGGCCCCTGGGCTCCAAAAAATATTAAGTGCAGCCCCTGTAGTGGCGACATGGAAGACCATTGTTATTTCAAGGAGTTTAAGTGACATATTTTGATTTTCTCCCTCACACAAAGATTAGAGTTTATTTTGAGTTATACAAATGTTTAGCTGCCTTGTTTTTTTTTATTTCTGTTTAGAATGGGGGAGAGATAAGAGAAAACCTCAATATTGTTTTTGTTAAGCACTAGTTTATCTGTGTAGCCTCCCAGGCTCTTGGAAACAGGTGCTCCAGACCCTGGGAACCATCTTAGTCAAGGTCAGGCCATGCAGCCTCAGTACCATGGAAACAGGGTCATGAGGTTTTAGGGCCAGACTTTGATAAAACTCTTAGGATTGTCTTTTAAGTTTGGGAGCTTCTGCACAGACCTTAGCACTGGGTGCTGTCGAACTTAAGCCATCCTGGGGTGTCTCCACTGTCTTGGTCAAGAGGCTCCTGACAGCTTAATGGGATAAGGTTTCAACTTGCTGGTATGTTATGATGTCCTTCCTTTATGCTATGCTTTTTATGCTTTTGTTTAATCTGCCTAAACTGTGTTTCTGGTCAAACTGTGTTTCTGTTTAAATTTGTTTGCTTACTGTAAGTTTATAATAAAGCTTAAACTCTCTTTATCCACTGGGGTGCTTATTGTCCCTGGATCTAAAAGAACCAATTGTCTGAGCACCTGATCACTGCCTGGACACTTGGCAGAACAGCCCCTGGCCCCCAAAAGGTGGTCCTACCCTTTATAAATGGGAAGATCAGTAGTAATGCCATAAGCCCACCAAAACCGAGAAATGTTGCTTTATACCAGTAGGTTGAATTACATGGCAAGCCCATCCGACAAATATAGTTTTTAACAATCTCTATATCTCTGTGAGATGATATCCTGGTAGAGAGTTTAATTAGCTTTCTGACAAATAAAAGTCCGTTGGGGTGCAGCTTCCTCCATTAGGCCTCCTGAAGGAGGAGTGGGATGGTGTAACTTTAATAGTGGCATGGAAGGTGAAATCACATGCAGAGTGAGAGAAACTGGGTCTACAGAAATTCCCAGCTATAAGGTAATTACGCTGCACTTCAGGAGGCATTGTTATTACCTCTCTGTGATGGAAGATCACACACTGGGTGAAATTCTGAATTCTTTCCAATTCTTAAAGATGCCTTATAAAATTATGCTGGAGAAGACAGCCTCTATGAAGTCCTCTCATACAAACCTATCAGGTAAAATAGTCTTTGTGGTTGCTAGGCAATTTTGAGGTGTTAATAACTTGAGTCCCAACTGTTGAAATGTCTGCTGGATGGATAATGAAACTTCGTGGTGCCCTTGGAGATCAATATTCTTTCTGACTAACGAAAGATCATCTCAGTTCACAACTTTTTCTTATTCATTCAGTAAAATGATACCTACCCTACTTTTCTGTATATAAAATCCTCAATGTAATTTCTATGGTAATCTATGGGGGCCCAACAACACAATTTTGCAAGGAATGAAAAGGCTTGAGAATGAGAATTCCACCCAATTCCACCTTTCCCCATCTTTGCCTGTGTTCACTCTTGGACACGAGCATCTTCCTCTTCAGCTGGGTGTTTGTACTTTGGCAAATTTAAGTTTCCCCCAAGCCTGCCAGTATTCACCTTTTGTGAATGGGTTGTGTTATTCTGACCCATGCAAGAATGTACTCTTATGGAATAAATGTGCTTTTAGCATGCAGGATATGGAGATGTGTGCATTTGGCTGCTTGGCAAAATCTGGTGAGATGCTAAAGGATGAGACAATACTGAGGTCCAGGATGAAGAAGGTTTCAAAACTAATGGCAAAGGCTTTGAGGAGAAAGTAGAGTCATTATGTCAGGCAAAAGGAGTCACCTGAGAATCTGCAGCTCAGGAGGCTCTACTGTTATCTGACTCCAAGGGGCAGCATTTGGTTTCACATAATGCCATGAAAATATTCTTTATCAGCCTTCTCATTCCTTAAATGTGTGACCTCTCTTGTCCCACTGAACCCAACACTCCCTGTGGTTTACAGAGGAGCTGAGGGTTCTGAAGAGGGCTAAGAGATGCCTAGAGTGCCACTGGAGGAAGGCAAAGATCGAATCCAACTGAACACAAGCTAGAGCCACTGTTAAGGCCTACCTTGTGGCAGTAAGAGCGGCGAAACGTCAATACTTCTCTGCTCTTATTGCATCCACAGAATGCCAACTGATGGCCCTGTTTAAAATTACTCTGTCTCTTTTGGGGAAGGTGGGCCCAGTGACCCACCTACAGGGCCATGCAGAGGAGTTTTCTGAGCATCTGCAGGATAAAATCACCTGGATTCGTTCCAAGTTAGACTCCAAGCATGAAGCGTGGTCCGTGGAGATACCAAGGGAGCATACTTACCTAGTCATCTGGGAACAGTTTGATCCTGTTGGACCCAAGGAAGTGGACAGGATCCTCTGGACAGTAAATGCCACCACTTGTCATCTAGACCATGTCCCTCCTGGCTGGTGAAAGCAGCTTGTGAGGTGACATGTGGATGGGTCCAGGCAATGGTTAATACATCCTTGAGAGAGGGGGTGTTTCCAACTGCCTTTAAGGAGGCACTGGTGCACCCCTTCCTCAAGAAACCATCGCTGGACCCTACTGTACTGGACAATTTTCGTCCAGTCTCCCACCTCCCCTTTTTGGGGAAAGTGGTTGAGAAAGTGGCAGTATTGCAGCTCCAGAGGGTTCTGGATGAAACGGATTATCTAGACCCCTTTCAATCAGGTTTCAGGCCGGGATATGGGACAGAGACTGAATTGGTCACATTTGTGGATGATCTCTGGTGGGAGTGGGATGGGGGCAGTGCATCCATCTTGGCTCTTCTTGACCTCTCAGTGGCTTTTGACACCATTGACCATGGTATCCTTTTAGGGCGGCTCAGGGAATTGGGGGTGGGCAGCATGGTCTTCCTCCAGGGCCAGTCCCAATTGGTGGTGATAGGGAGTGAGAGATCTGACCCTTGACCCCTCCTTTGTGGGGTGCCGCAGGGTTCAGTCCTCTCTCCACTCCTTTTTAACATCTACATGAAACCACTGGATGAGATCATCCGTCACCACAGGATGAGATATCATCTATATGCTGATGATACTCAATTGTACATCTCCATCCCGGGTGAGGTAAGTGATGCTGTGTCCGCCTGGGGGCTGTAGGGGTCTGGATGGGGAACAACAGGCTTCAACTGAACCCCGGTAAGATGGAGTGGCTGTGGGTTAATGGCAGTTCCATATCTGGGACATTTTCATCTTTGGTTCTGGATGGGGTTGCACTGCCCTAAACAGACCCAGTGCATAATCTGGGGTCCTTCTGGACTCACGGCTCCTGCTTGAAGAGCAGGTGGCAGCTGTGGCCAGGAGGGCCTTTGTGCAGCTTTGTCTTGTGCACCAGTTATGCCCTTTCCTGGATTGGGAAGCCCTTTGAACGGTCACTCATGCCCTTGTTATCTCCCATAGTGACTATTGCAATGCGCTGTACATGAGGATACCCTTGAAGAGTATCCAGAGGCTACAGCTGGTCCAGAATGCAGCCGCGCAGGCTGTTTTTGGTGCCCCTAGAAGGGTGCATATAACACTTCTACTACACGAGCTGCATTGGGTACCAATTTGCTTCTGGGTCCAATTCAAGGTGTTGGTTATCACCTTTAAAGCCCTACATGGCATGGGGCCAGGCTACCTGAGGGACCGCCTCTTCCCTGTTACATCAACCTGTCCCACCTAATCACGCAGAGAGGGCATGTTGCGGCCCCCTTCTGTGAGAGAATTCTGTCTGGCAGGGTCTAGGAGGTGGGCCTTCTCTGCAGTAGCTCCTGCCCTCTGAACATCCTATCCCCGGAGGTGAGATTAGCCCCATCGCTCCTGACCTTCTGGAGGAATCTGAAGGCCTGGCTCTGCCGCCTTGCTTGGGGCGGGGAGGGGAATGGTCATGCCTGGGGAAGGCTAGTGCCCTAAAGTGCTCCTCCCATGCAAGGACTGAATTCGATCATTGCCATCTGGACTTTATTTTTATCTGTATTTATTGGTTATTTGTAATTGCATTTTATATAGTGTATTTTTATCTTGTAGTATGTTGTATATCTATAATTTTACTGATTATTTTGTTGTAAACTGCCCAGAGTCCCTCTGGTGGGAGGAGATGGGCAGTGACAAATTTAATAAATAAATAAAATATCTGTTGAAATAAAAATGAGATCAAATAAAAGTGGAAGCAATACTATACAAAATATATTAAGTTTATGTACATCAAGGCATTTTAAAAAGACAGCATCTGCCAGACCGGAGCAATACAGAATGGAATGCAGAGTTTGAACTTTCTCCTTCCTGAGTTAATTGTTACAGGAATTCTTATTGAGATTTGGAAGCTGAGTTTGCTTTTTTCCTCTTTGCTCCTCTTCCCTTTCTCCTTTTGGGCCATGTCTGTTAAACTGTAATAGCGCCATCAGAGGCTGTCTTACTATTTCAGTTTTTCAGTATTTCAGTCTGACCTGCTTGGAGAGCCATCTCAAGTGAAGATTTCACGTAAATACAATTTCACTTATTATCTCTGATAGTTCAACTTTATGAGCAATCTTTAGGTGTTCAGTGAGAAGCTCAAAGGCAGCACATCAGATTTAATTAAGAGAAAACCTACAAGAGAAGGGGGAGTGTACTTTATTTAAGCATCGTCTTGTGCAGCTGTTCCAGATTTTCTCTCTCTCTCTTTGTTGATCCAAGTCATAATTAAAGAACATCATTTCTGGGGCTTAAGATTCCATAGTTCGTAGAATAGGCAAAACAACAGCCTTACCCTCTTCCTTTCATCGTGCCTGTTATTTCCTCCTTGTTTCTGAATGTCCTTGGTTTGCTCTCCTTCCTCCCACCCCACCCACCCATTACTTTGGGTAGATAAGTGGTGTTCCCTGAGCCCAACCCCAAAGCAAAGGAATGTGGCAGATGCCATTACAGAATGATGGAGGTTCTCCCATCCCAGCTGTGGTTCAATTTTATGGCTATCTTAGGCTTTCGATCTTAAGCCTTTGAAAGGAGTCTCTGCAAATTGTGTGAGAACTGCAGTGTGTTGTGAGAAGGGAAGTGACTTGTAGTTCTGTTGGCACCCAGTAGAAGGCAGAGAAGGGTTGTGTGTCACTGTGTATGTCAGATTGCCACCCACCTTCCCAATGGATTATCTGCTACATCCCCCCTCAAGCTGAAGGCAGACTTTGTTTAAGGAAGAATTCTGCAAAAAAGAGGATCGTGTGTCTTTGCGTAAATTAAACGAGTAAATGCAATTAAAAATTTAAAGGTTGCTATCAGGAAAACAAGTCTTGATTTAAATAAATTGGATCATTCTTGTTACTTACAGATGATAAAGACAGAGAGCATGTTAAAGAAAAATCCCATTTTGGTTTTTCTTTTGCCCAATGCATTTATATATGTTTTTATTCTCTTGGACACAGGGCAATTGATGTCCCTTTTGGAAAGTTGTCATTTCTAACAGAGCCATTTGGGAGCAGTTTTAATTTCAGGGACAGATTGGCACATCATACGTAGGTTATGATTGGAAAGGAATATCTTTTGAGAATTTCCTTCATCATCCTGTGAACAGGATGCTGTAGCTCAGTGGCAGAACACATGATCAATCCCCAGCATTGCTGGGGAGAAATTCTGTGGCCAGCTGCTGCTGATCAGTGTTGGCAATACTGAAATAGATGGGCCAGATGGTTTGAGTATGTATAAAGGTGCTTTCTCTGTTTATATAAAAATATTGCAGCAAAACCTGTATGGGGTAATGGCATTGAGCAGTGACAGGCAATCTGTTGTTCAACACGTGATTGGGACTACAGCCCCTATAATTTTTTGCCACCAATTGCTTTAGAAAAGAAATTTGAGATATGGTTGTTTATCCAGGCTTTTGCAAGATAACTATCAATGTGTTGTAGTGGTGAAGGTGTGGGACTAGGAACAGGAAGACCCAGATCTAGTCCACCCTCAGCTATTGAAGCTCATGAGACGACTTTGGCCCAGTCACTTTCTCTTAGTCCAGGAGTATTGCAATGTAAGCCCCACCTCTTTTGTACATCAATTGTCACTGAGAGTCAGGCCACATATTATTATTATTATTATTATTATTATTATTATTATTATTATTATTATGGTTGGTTGCATAGTCAGCCAGATGTTTAGACTGGGTTTGGCATTTCTGTCCACCTACTGAGTCCTTCCCAAGGACTTAGGATAGGCAGATGTTGTTTGATAGTGTTAAAGGTACCACTGCAGGATGTTAGCTGTTCCAAGCAAAGCTGCCTTTTGCAATTGACTGATTGTGATTTTGTCAACACCGAAGGCGTTCACGTGGTGCTCCAGATGTTTTGGGATTGCACCCAAGGCGCCTATTCCTATTGGTATTCCCTTTGCTTTCTTTCGCCACAGTCATTCTACTTCTATTTGCAGGTCTTTGTATTTTGTGATTTTCTCCAGTTCTTTCTCTTCTCTTCTGCTGTCTCCAGGTATTGCAATGTCCACTATCCAGATTTTCTTGTCTTTCTTATCTTAACAATTGTTAAGTCTGGGGTGTTCTGTGGCACATATTTGTCTGTTTGAATTCTAAAGTCCCAGAGCACTTTGGCTTCTTCATTTTCTGTTTGTCTATTTTGTGGTCCCACCAATTCTTGCTCACAGGTAAGCGGTATTACTTGCAGATATTCCAATGTACCATTGTTGCTATTTTGTCATGCTGTTGTTTGTAATCAGTCTGTGCAATCTCCTTGCAGCAGCTAATTAGGTGGTCCACTGTTTATTATTATTATTATTATTATTATTATTATTATTATTATTATTATTATTATTATTATTTCAAAAGGGGTGGGCCTTGCATTGCAATTCCCTTTCCTCCCTCTTGCCAATCTTGAACCCTCCATGGCTGCTGCTGCTGCTTACCTTGCTCCTGGTTCTTTCCTGTGGTGTTGAAAAACTGACTTACATACTGCACAGGATATAGCTTCATCTGGATGGCAGGTCATTTCTAATGCATGCCCAATATAATAATTTACCACCTAGAGGACTTGCAGATCAAGGGCTTGTTGTAAACTGTCCACCTTGACTGCAGTGTCATTTAGCCATTGCGCTATAAAGATCAGAGTTTCTGCAGACAAAAGGCAGATCTCATGGAAAGGTTGAATAATGTACTGGGGGCGGGGGCAGGAGGCTTGCTCCAATAGGTTATCTCTGCTATCTCCCTGCTCCAGGGAGTGACTTGGGCTGAAGCTTTGGAGGGACGGGGCGGGTGAGGCCAGCCACAGTTCAGGAGCTGCTAGTTGGTTGCCATCTTGGCTCCTCCCCACTAATTTACCACTTGGATCATCTTCACTGACTTTATGCCTTTGTACCAGAATTGTTAATATGGGCAACAATAGGGCTGGTCCTACTGTTAGGCAAAGCAAAGACATTTCATGTGGTGTATGTTGGAAGGGACATGGACTGCTGGGACAAGTCCAGGCAGTCAGCAGGAGTCAAAAACGGACTTGAAAACACACACACACAAAATGCTGGGAGATCTTGGGAAAGTGTTGATGAACATTTTGAACATGGCATAGGAAGACCATCCTGTCCTTTGTTCCAGGTAGTAATATACTGTACTGTATATCTTAAGCCACTCCTTGTAGTCATAGTTCCTGTAGTTGTGGAAGCACCATGGAATAATGTAAAGTGAAAATTCTACAAGTTTTGATACAGGATTATAGAAAGACAGGTAGCTATTCTGTTCTGCTGCTGCCAAGAAGCAATGAGGTTTATTACACTGATGGCCTCTGGGTATTGTAACAACCAACTGAGTGCAGTTTAGTCAGAAGCAACTAATGTTAAATGATTCAAGAAAGCAGAACTGGAAATTAAATGACTTAATCCAGGTGGAGTTAGGAGTTTCAGGGCAATAAAGGCTGAACGTATTCTAGAGGAATGGTGAATAATTCTCACAGTCTCCTTGACTATAATACAAGCAGTGATAGGGATGGCAGGGCACTTGGTGTGCATGTGTAAAAGGAGATGACCAGAGTTAAGATGAGAGGTATGTTTTGAGCTCCTTATGCAATAGATACCAGTTCGATTATTGCTATCATCAAGAACATTGCTATGATTCACAAGCTCATGATGTTCTCTGCTGAGCAGAGAAGAGACACAGCAATCAGTGGGACACTGCTGTGGGTGATTAAATCTAAAATCATTTCAAACAAGGGGATATCATTTTTTTTCCAAATGATAGTAGCTATTTGTTTTGCTGTGTGTCTGTCTGTCTGTGTTATCTATTGAACTACTGACCTGCCTCCCTATGTGTGCATATATGGGTTTTCTTGTATTCTCTATTTCACATTTATGATCTTTACTAGCCATCTTGTGTTTGCAGATGACTGTATATAAAATGTTTGGATTCTAACATCTATACAAAGCTGTTGGGAGAGGTCATCCACTGGTATGGGGTGAGGTATCCTCAATATAATGATAATGCCCAGTTAAATATCTCTACCCTGGGATAAGCAGGAGATGTGGAGAAGGCCCTAATCTGGCGTTTGGAGGCTTTTAGGGTCCGGATGGGGAGATAAAGTTCACACCCTTACAAGACAGGGGCCATGGATTTGGAAGCCGACTGAGTCCAGAAAGAGTCTATCATTGATCCTGAGAGGAGTCGCATTCCCCTGGATGGGACTGGCCCATAATTTGGGGATCCTCTTGGACTCTTGAACAGCAGATAAAGGCCATGTCCTTTGCACAACATCTTGTGGACCAGTTGCAACAATTTCCAGGATAGGAAGCTTAGCTTTCAGTAACTCACACTCTGGTCACCTTGCAGCTGGATTAGTGCAATTTGATCTATGTGGGACTGCCCAGGTAGTTCTGGCAGGTTGGCCCATACTGTATAACCCAATTACTACAGGAGATGCATTGTCTGCCAGTTGGCTTCTGGGTGCAATTCAAAGTGCTGGTTATCACTTTTAAAGCTGTACATGGCCACACTGTTGAGCCTTCTTGGAGATGACATCCCTCCTTGGGAATAGTTTACCCCAGATATTAAGGTCACCGCATCCTTATTGCATCTTCAAAGATCCATGAAGAAATGGCTCTTCAAAAAGGAATTTGGGGATGACTGAAGACTATTCTGTCCATGAATAGTGAAGCATCAGGTTGATTACCATTTTAACCCTATTGTGTATATCTTGTAAGCTGCTCAGAAGCTTCACAAATGAAATGGCAGAGAAGTTGAAATAATGAATGAATGAGTGAGTGAAGGAATTAATGAATGAATACCTCCTTCTGTTGCCTTCATTAAGGTTCTTGTAAGCAAACCTTCAAAGACTTGAAAATGCAGATTTCTGTTGCCTAAGGCAGGGATAGACTATATTTGAGGAGTTGGGTACTGAGACTCTGCAGTCTGACCTCCTAGAGTTCTGCAGAAGGCCACCTCATCGTTTTATTATGTCCCTGAATGGGACAGAGTTGAATTTCTATAGCCCTTTCTTTTGGCATTTTGGCTGGGATGTTATGGTGGGATAGCATTCCCACCCTTAGTATTCCACAAGAAGAACCCAAATGGGATGAAAAACATTAATTTCAGACCGTTTTAAAACTCACCCAAATTCTGCCAAAAATGGGCCGAGATCAGCCTGTGAGCCATTTAATTTTTTTTTTTTGGTTGGTTATGGGGGTTTTAAGATGGGAGCAGAAACAGGTTACCAGAGCCTTGATCCACTTTCTGCCGATTTCAAGCACTTTTTTGACCTGAGTTCCAGTTGGTTGGCTTGGACGTTTGGGTCAGCACTGAAAGCCTTGCAAGTCTGAAGTCTGCCTCCTCCTCTGCTGGGCTTTTCATTGCATCTGTAATATTCCTGGGAATGCAAAGAATGGGAAGAACAAGGGAAGTCATTGTGGATTCATCCACAAGTTTCCTATGCCAAGATGAGTTTATATCAGCTTTATCAAATATGCAGAACCTCAGATTCAAACACTGCTGGTTGAACAAACTGTATTCTCCTCCTCTCTTTCCATTATAGGCTCCTATCTGATGGTCAATTCCTCCCAGCATAATCCAGGGCAGAAAGCACATATCCTCTTCCAGACACTGAGTGAAAATGACACTCACTGCCTCCAGTTCAGCTACTTCATGTACAGCCGTGATGGGCACAGTCCTGGGACTTTGAATGTCTTTGTCAAGGTGAATGGAGGACCACTGGGAAGCATGGTGTGGAATGTCTCCGGCTCCCATGGGCGGCAATGGCATCAAGTGGAGCTTGCTGTCAGCATGTTTTGGCCCAACGAGTACCAGGTGAACAGAGGGTTGTCTTTCTGGAGAAATGTGGGAGATTTGGGATAAATTCTGGTGCTTGGGGGAAATCATCTTCTGCAAAGAGAAGTGTGTGACTGAATTTACATACAGCACCCTAAACCATCAGCAAAACATATTTACTGTATTCACTGGACATGCTAAATCCAAAGTAATAACCTACATTATGGCTTAAGGCAATGGGCTGAGATAATTACTGGGTTTCTTGTCCCACACTGAACTACGAGGTATAAACCCTATCTTAGCCTAGTCTGATATGTTATGTGCCTAACTAGGTTTGGTGTAGCAGTTAAGGCACCAGGCTAGAAACCAGGAGACCGTGAGTTCTAGTCCTGCCTTAGGCACAAAGCCAGCTGGGTGACCTTGGGCCAGTCCCTCCCTCTCAGCCCTAGGAAGGAGGCACTGGCCAACCACTTCCGAAAAACCTTGCGAAGAAAACTGCAGGGACTTGTCCAGGCAGTCTCCGAGAACTGGACATGATTGAATGGATTTTAAAAAAGGTGGCAGCACCTAGCTCTCCTTTAATGATCTGAAAAAGCTAAGCAGGATTTTTTTAGTTCCTGCTTGGGAGAATGCCAAGAAGTCCCAGATTATAGACTAGACTTTGGAATTCCCAAAAACATCCCAGAAAAATGTAATGGGAAACCACTTCCATCCAGTTGTCACAAAAGCTGCATGGATATTTCATGAAATCAACAGGAGTTGAGCTTGACTGGAAGTGCACTTGACTTTAATATTCTATGGAAATCCAGCCTGGTATTTATGAGATATACATGCAAGACAAGAGAACTTCATTGGATTGTCAATAGTAATTGTCTAATAATTAATGTCTCTCAATTAATTGTCATTATCCCATTCTTTTTATCCTCCTGGGATGGATACTTGTCATTATACAATCTTACTGATTTGTACTAATTTCTGCTTGGTGATCAGATGAGATTTATTATCACACTTACCCAAAAGGAAGATGGTCATCAGCTTCAGATGGTCTGCCCCTCAATTTAGGTAGATGAAAACCATGAGCCCCTTTATGGCATTCTCTGCAGTTCTTCAATAACACTGCAAATTGAAAGAGAATTTATTGAGGGGGAAAAAAACTAGCCTTGGGCAGCAATAGAATATCAACTGGTTTGACAGGTCCTTTGCTCTCAAAGTTGGCTGAAGTATTTTAGATTTTCAGGGGTGCCAAAACTTCAGGCATTTACACGGGGCAGTATATCAAGTTTCCCTAACAAGGCTTTTACTTTATTTTCTTACATTTCTTACATTTTTTGAAGAATAACAAAGGCACATCCAAAATTGAAATATTATGAAAATGATTAATGAGAGTACCTGTTACATTTGTATCCTCCTTTTCCTCTAGAAGTTCAAACTGCCATATGTGTTTCCGTTCTTTACACAATTTTCTTTTCCCAACAGAAGCAGATTAGATTAAGGTAGAGTCGAGCCCACAACTACTCAGTGAGTTTCAGAGGCTGAAGTTGGACTTGAAATGAGGTCTCCCCAGTTTTAGTCCAATATTCCAGTTGTAATACCAGAGTGTCTCTCATTTATCCTTAGGTATTGTTTGAAGCAGTGATTTCCAATGACCGACATGGCTACTTGGGATTGGATGATATCCTCCTCTTGAATTATCCCTGCTGTAAGTATCACAGTACCTTTGATCAACTTTTCCAATCTGTTGGTAGCTACTAACTTGTTCCAGAACCCTCTCTCTTAAAGAATAAAAACTTGGCCATGGGGAAGACCACAGCTAATGCAGTGGAAGAATAAGATTTCATGGTGAAATTTTCATGTGGCCATTTTTTGGGGGGGTGGGGAGGTAATAAATACTATTGCTTTGCAGCTCTTGGGTTTACTCCAAAAGGGTCCTCTGTCTGCCCAAGGGCATGAAAGTAGCACCTGCCTGCAATTCTTCATGGCAGCATCCCTTTTTTTGGAGAGCAATTTGTGCAATTGCAGGAAAAGATGCAGCTGCTTTAATAAGATGCAGATAGGCACTATTATGTTCTCATCCCTGTGAAGCCCCTTTCTGAAATAAATAAAAATGTGATAAATACTTCTTAGAAATGTGTCTAATGTGCCAATTTTGAATTTGAAGAGGAAAAAACTAGATGTGGGTCTGTGGTGTAGAATGTGTTCCAAAACTGAGACTTTGCCCAAAAATTATTCTTACTTTCTGTTTAGGGTCTGTTTAGGGTTAAATTAATCCTTCGACACACACACACACCCCACCCCAAGCTGTGTTATACCCATTTTACGGACAAGATCTAAGAAAAATGCTTTGGTCAGATAAACTGTTGAGCTATATCATGGGAAGGGATTAACTGCAGAGGTCTTTCCACAGATCTTTTTGTCTGATTATATCTCTTTTGGCAGCCAAAGCACCTCATTTTTCTCGCCTGGGTGATGTGGAGGTGAATGCTGGGCAGAATGCAACTTTTCAGTGTGTAGCTGCTGGCAAGGCTTCTGAAACAGAGAGGTTTCTCATGCAGGTAAGTGGGAATGAGGCTACCACAAGTTACTCTCATTGGACCAGTTATCTCTTTCTCTTTCCTCTTGTTCCATCTATGAGGGGTGGGCATTGCCTGTCCGTTGTGTTCTACCATTGGCTGAAATAATGACTTGTGTATAGAATGCCTTTGATATACTTGGAGGTAGGTTGAAAGAAGCTTTACATGCTGATCTGTAACTTCTGACCAGAGACCATGGGTTGCCCTTTCCCAGCATTGATTGTTGCCAACAGTTTCTTCCATCCATAGCCCAACCTCTCTCTTTTAGGCTTAAGGAAATGTTTCTTTCATGAGAAGAAGATGATTGTCTACATCTTTTAGTTTGCCCCGAAGAAGTAAACTTTCTTGTTTTTTTTTTAATAGAAAGGGCAGCAAATTTTAAAAGAAAGGCAGACCATATTTCACCATCTCTCCCTATGAAACATGACCCTTACTGAAAAATAAGCTGGAAATACCAATCTCTTCAGAGCAGGGATAAGACACTGATGGAGATGGTAATCTTGTTTTTCTGAATGGTAGAAGCAGAATGGAGTTGTCATTCCCACTGTCTCAGTGAAACACATCAGTCACAGAAGATTTCTGGCTACTTTTCAACTGGATCAAGTTTCTAAAGGAGACCAGGACTTGTACCGCTGTGTGACTCAGTCCAGCAGGGGCTCTGGTGTCTCTAACTTTGCCGAGCTGATAGTCAAAGGTATGCATCAGCAGGGAGAGGTGGGGTGGGGGTGGGGGTAGAATTGACTTATTTTGTCACCCTGGGAAAAGACAGACCCAGAAGCTTGAAACCTGGGGAAGGATTTGAATCAAATTTGGCAGTAACAAGAGATCAATTATGGGAGCTGATGAACAACACAGTATTTTGGGCTTGGGTGTATTTTGTGAGTTGGAGAAGAGAGAGAGAGCAAGTCAAAGATAATGCTTTCCTTGCACATCTTTTGTTCATTGCTTTGGGCGGATGTTGTTCAATGTTACTTATTTATAAAGAGAAGTTAGCAGCATAGAAGCACATCATCTGCCTGTGACAGTGAATTCTTTTGGGAGAGAGGAGAGGGGGATGGCCTCTGTTCTGCATCTGCTTGACTTGGAATGAGCTAATATGAGAAAGTAGCCCAGGTTTAGAGGGTACCCATAATATAACTGTATTTCCTGGATTGATGTGATGGAGCAAGAATCTTCACGTACGCTGGACTGGACAATCCTGTTTATGTTGCAGGCCATGTTCTCATTAGATGAACCCATTGGAAGCCATTTTGAGAATCCAATTTAAGTTTTAAAAAATGGAGGTCCAATTTAAATTTAAAAAAGGCAAAGAGACCGTTACAGGATGGTGTCTCTCTCTGACATAAGACTTTTTTCCTCTCTTCCTGACACTCCTTCCTCTCTCCTAAACAGCAGCCTGCAACAAGGGGTGGATGATTTTCAGAAAAGGACTAAACTGAACTTGCATAAGTGTTTTGAAATTAGAGCAACATAAATTTAGCCCAAGGGCTGCAGAGTACCTACCTGAAGTAAACAAATTGGCTTATATCAGCTTGATTCTATTAAGTGTTTGCGTCCTTCAGAAATTGTAAGCTGCCTTTAGACCTTAAGCATGTTGAAGATGGCTTTCAGTACGAAACAACAATCATGAAACGAAAGCTATAAGATTAAACATAATTTTCTGGTAAAATTAAGGTTACAAGTAAAAAAGAAACTCCAATGGATAACTGAAGAGGTAGGAAAATCTTAGGATGGGTATGCACAACACACGTAACTAGGCTATTAAAGTTCTAGTGGCTGCATTTAAGTAACACACACAGGTTGATAAAGTCAGAAAATTGATTAATTCAGGAACCTGATTCAGTAGGTTGTGTGAATGCGGCCTTACTCTTTCTTGCTCTTCTACCACCCCGATGCAGTTCTCCATTATCTATAAGCCCATCTATCTCAGGACAGCTGTCTGAAGGTGGCCAGAAGAACAGGTCAACTTACTACTTGTTTATCCTCTTAACAGAGCCCCCAACGCCCATTGCACCCCCACAGCTTCTGAGAGCAGGTTCAACATACTTAATCATCCAGCTCAATACCAACTCAATCATTGGAGATGGCCCTATTGTAAGAAAAGAGATTGAGTACCGTATGACTTCTGGACCTTGGTCGGAAGTGCATGCTGTGAACATGCAGACCTATAAGTTGTGGCATCTTGATCCAGACACGGAATATGAAATCAGTGTCCTGCTGACCCGGCCAGGAGATGGTGGGACCGGCAAACCTGGACCTCCACTCATCAGTAGGACAAAGTGTGCAGGTATGAGTTTTTGTTGCTTTCTGTATCAGGAAAACCATTTAGAACAGGACAGTATTTACTTGTGTGCAGGAATTACAACATGAAGTACTAAAGGCTGAGATAATACCCAATCGTATGTATGTATGTATGTATGTATGTATGTATGTATGTATGTATGTGTATATCTGATACTGCTTATCATGCTTTTAATTTGATGCTAAAATCAAGGAATCAGAGGTATGCAAATTGATAATTAAGGAAGGAAAAAAAAGCCTGCCATGGATATCTCTGGGAGCTGGTTTTAAAATGTGCTAAAACAGACTCAGTCAAAGCATGGACAGGAGCGCTCTGTGGAATATGTTAGCGCCCATCTTTCACTGGAGAATGATCTGCATTTTTTTCAGAAAGTGAAAGATGCCTCTGAAAAAAGAATGCATATTTCTAAAAGTTGTGTACATAAAGGAGCAGTACACAAAAAGGTGCTTACATCAAGGAAATGTTCATTAATGAAGCACAGATTGGGGAAGCTTACAATAACAACAACATGACATTAGAGATATTTGTATGACAAATTTTTTTTTTATGGGATTTGTATTGACAGTTACGTATATTGAAAGAAACTGTAGAAAATCTCCAAATGGCAGGGGGAAAAATGATATTTTAATGGAGCTTTTTAAAAAAAAAGTAAAAATGTTGACAAACTAGAACAAGTGCTCCATCAAGTCTGTTATATTGTGTGGACAATATAACAGACTGGAGTTATACTCATCTGAATATCTTCACCTTCAACTATATGCAGTTTAAAGAGGCTCAGGATAGTAGGTTTATTTTAAGTGGTTGTGGCTGAGACCTTAGAGAAGCAAAAATGTTTGAGGCAGTAGCTATATACATATTGATCCTTGAAAACATCCATCCATCCAGAACTCTGTTTCCTTGGAAAGGTTTCAATCTCCCTTAAGTGTTTTGCATTATCAGGGTGCTACTTGGAAACCCAAAACATCTTGGCAATATTTTAGCCATTTAATAATACAATTATTGGGGCTTCAGATTGGGGAGGGACAGTGGATCAATGGCAGAGCACATCTTCTGTAGGCAGCACCTGTTTGCAGGTTTGTTCCCAGGTTTCTCCAGCTAAATCAGGGTTTCTCAGTCAGGGTTCTGTGGCACCCTAGGGTTCCACGAGAGGTCCCAAGGGGTTCCCTGGGAGATCCCGATTTATTTAAAAAATTATTTCAACTTCAGGCAATTAAACTTACTGTAATGGTTGCCTAATCCCAAATACTCAGTCTCACAAGCTCGGGCTTAAAGATAACTGATTTATTAAAGGAATAGTATACAAATACAGAGAAAGCTGAGAATGAGCAAAAGCGCACCAAATACAAACTTAAAAGCTTTGCCTTCAATCCAGTCCCGCCCCAAGCACCCGTCAGCACGCACCCCCTCCCAGGTGCTAGGAACTGTCACACGCGCCTGGGAAAGTAACCTTGAATAGGATTGCAAACCCAAACATACATTCCAAAGATCCAAAACAAAGCAGAGCGCAGGAATGGAAAAACCCATAAATGAGCCAGGCGGGTAACACGGAAAACGGCTTGACATGTGAAACGTTACAATGTTAACAGAACATTGAAAGGGGAAACATGACACTTACCTCTTTAATTCACATTAAAGAGGTAAGTTTCAGTCTTTATTTTTAGTTTAAGAACACTGTTAATGCATATAGACAGGCCTACACATGAAATGGACAGTATAATTTTGTAACTTCTGGCCTATCTTTGAGCCTGAATGTGCAGGGGTTCCCGGAGGCCTGAAAAATATTTCAAGGGTCACTCCAGGGCCAAAAGATTGAGAAAGGCTGAGCTAAATAGTTCCAATAGGTGATGGGGAAGTGCTTTGCTGAGATGCCAGAGAACTCCTTAGAGTTGACAGTCTTGGACTAGATGGTCAGTGGGAGATCCAGTTTTTGAATGGTCACGAGCAAACAGCCTGATAGAGGCAGGTGGAAATTGTCCCTTCTGCTCCAAAGAGATTGACTTCTATCCCATTACACTGCATGGGGAGGAGAACAAGGTGCAAGAATTTGAACCTTGATTTCACTATAAATCGGTCACTAGAATTCTTTCGTGATGGCTTCTCTAGCTTTTTTTACGGTAAATCTTCTGATCAGAAGTTCTTGTATCCTTGCAGGCCTTATCTATTTCTGGTCCTGCTTTCTGGGAGAAGCCCATCAACCAAATGGTGTACTGCTACCTGTGTAGCTAGGCCGAAGATTTATCAGAGCAGCCACATTTTACTAGTGGTAGCCAAGGGACTGCGTCATCCTCTCTTGATGTTAGATCAGCTTCTGGCTTCAGGATAAGTGAGATTAGTTAGAAGTCAAGGAGAAAACTGGAAGAGTGGAGAGGTCCTGACTAGACAGTTTGGCATAGTGGTTACGATCTCAGGCTAGAAACCAGGAGACTGTGAAGCCAGTTGGGTGACTTTGGGCCAGTCACTCTTTCTCAGCCCTAGGAAGAAGACAAGGGCAAACCAGTTCCAAAAATGTTGTCAGGAAAACCGCATGGACTTGTCCAGGCAGTCACAATGAGCGAAGACTCACTTGAAGGCACCTCTCTCTTCCCAAAAGGCATTATTCATCACTGCAAGAAATATTCTGGGGGGAGACTATGGGGGGAGATGGGGAACCTTTGTCCTGTGCTTCCTCAACTTTTGGGGCATCAGTAGTTGAGTTTTACAAGAGCTGTGATTCAGTTCAAGAGCTGTGATTCAAAGTGGCTTAGACTGGACCATGGTGGTTAGGCTACCGAGATACCAGTTTAAGTATCATTTGGTCTGCCTAGCTGGGGTGATATGACAAGTTCCTTAAGTACTTGGCTGTCTTCAAGGTGGAAGTGTTTATAGTGCTTGCACTTAGACAAGCACTAATGACCAACTTGGGAGCGCAAATCCATTGTGATGAAATGCCTCTTCCCGACAGAAGCCAGCGCTCATGATCCAGATTTATGGTTTTGTTCACTGTTAACTGTTTTGTTAAGCTGACAAATGATCATTGCATTGGCAGCTGAGCAAAGGAACAGTCACTGTTGTTGGCAGCAGGTGGATTAATAAAAGGCCAGGGACAAGGTGGCTTAGCAGTTGTGGATGTCCATGCTCAGTAATTGACGGCTAGGAGTGAGCACTCGTCTTTAAATGTGGAAGGAGGTTTGGGAAGATATTCAAGGCTGTTGGTGCCCCAGGTTGAAAGAGCAGAAGAGAGGGGAGCTTTAGAAAACTCTAAGCGTATTATTGCAGCATTCCTTCCATGGTACATGATCTTGTGTCTTTGGAATTCAGGGGTAAAGGATATATTGCAACAGGGTTGTATTAATGGACATTCTTGTTTGTTCAAAGATGTATACTACTGTATATAAATCTGAGTTGCAGAACTTAAGACTCAAATACTGCACGTTGGGGTCTAACATATGGACACTCAAAGATTGGTGTAGCCCACAGAGACCTTCAAATATTCTTCCCAAACTGTAATTTGGAATATGATAGAAAGGGGATTTTGATTAAAAACATAATTGGAGGATTATCCTATTAATTACACATTTAAATTAAACTTCAGGGTAAATGAGATGAACTTAATTTATATTTTTATCTTGGCTTCACCACTGCTTTTTTTGGAGTGCAGCCCCTTGGGTTGATGTGTCATGTGAACCCAGAAAAGTGGGTTAATTGAATAATCCATGATTATTAATTAACTATGGGTAAGCGGGCTGGGTAAATCCTGCCTTTGCTTTGCTATCAAACTGAAAGACAAAAGGAAGAACATTATTCCTACATTGCCATATCTTGTATTCTATCTTGCTTTTCAGTCCGGCCTCCTGCTTTTCAGTTGCCCTCCCATCTCGATTGCTGTTCCGTCTTGAATCTCCATCTCCCGGCTTACTCCAAACCAACCTCTCTCTTAAAATGCTAACCCATCCATCTTCACCCTTCTGGCTGAAAACGTATTGTTGACAAGTGGGAAATGCATCTCATTTCTTCCATTAAAAAAGAAAGAAAGAAACTACCAAGGCTCTCTGCCTGAATCTTAAAACATTGTATCTGTGGCTTGCTGCTATCCAGATTCTCCAGCGGTCTAGGAGCTGTGGGCTTGGTGATTAATAATAGAATTCTGTGAGTTAATTATGATAGGCATGCTCTCTCCTTCTACAGCAGCTCCCTCCCCTAGTATAACTGCTTTTAAACAAAAATGCCCTGAGCAGAGGAAGCCATATCAGTGGGAGTCAGAGACTGTTTGCTGCGTGTAATGGCTTCAGAACATTAGCTGCCTCAAATCATGCTAGAGAAGAGCAGGGCTGTGCTGCTAATTGATTCTCTGCCTCGAGTGAAAACTTACTTGTCTGCTGGGTTATTCCATACCCATTTCAGGGAGCGGGATGGCTGACTTGGCTGATACAAAATTGGAATCCCTAGAGATGATCCAGGCCACTGTTAGCTGGATCACCATGTGCAGGCATGCCCCAAAGTATTTCAGGTGTCTCAGCTGAGATTTTGAGCACTGATCCTGGCTTTGTTAGCAGGTCAACTTTGCGTCCTTGTTCTGAATGCTGTTAGAGATCCCTGATTTGCCCCCTGCAGCACCACCTACTTATCAGACTTGACCAGCTGTTCTCAGCCAATACTTCAAGGGAAGTTCGTGCAATGATTGCCTTTAAGGGGAATGAAACTGAACTTGGTACATTCATCAGTTTCATATGTGAAAGGGAGAAATGGGGTTTACACTCATGGTCCATGAATATCTTTCCTATATTCCAAGAGAAGTGATCGAAGGATCAGGAGAACAGGTTTTACGAAACCCTTCAAGAGGCTGTCAAAGGCAGCCCTCAACTGAAAGTTCTCAGAAAAGCACTTTGCTAGAATACATGTTGTATATGCAGAAAGTCCTAGGTGCCACTCTTGACATTCCCAGTTCAAGAATCATCTAGAAGGTGACAGGAAAGGACATTTCTGATGGAAAAACTAGTGAGAGCAAGGATCAAGAATTCAGATTGATATAAAGCAGTTCCTTTAAGAATTAATGGGGGATAATGACACTTCCTTTCTTTGCTCCCAAAGAAGTGGCTATATTCCAGAAATACAGGTAGTCCTCACTTAATGACCACAATTGGGACTGAAATTTTGGTTGCTAAGCAAAGCAGTCATTAAGTGAATCCAACTTGATTTTATGACCTTTTTTGCAGTTGTTAAGTGAATCACTATGGTCATTAAGCAAACCATGGGGTCATTAAGCAAACAGTGTGGTTCCCCATTGATTTTGCTTGCCAGAAGCTGGCTGGGAAGGTTGAAAATGGCGATCACATGACCATGGGATACTGCGACAGTCATAAATATGAACCGGTTGCCAAGTGCCCAAATCATGATCATGGGACCACAGGAATGCTGTGATGGTCATAAGTGTGAGGACTGACCACAAGTCAGTGTTTCCCAGCACTGTTGTTAAGTCCCAGCTGTCACTAAATGAATGGTTGTTAAGTGAGGACTACCTATAAGGGTAGAACTACAACTCCCAGCATCCCTCAACACCTGCCATGCTGCTTAGGACTCCTGGGATTTGTAACTCAGGATTGCATCTTGCTTGATGGTACAAGAGCTTCAGATTCCCCTCTCCTGCCCATTTTTTTGCTTTGGATAACCTGTTCTCAGAATCATCTGTTATTTGAAAAAAAACCCTGTTCTTATATGATCACATCAAGCTCAAGAGCAGGTGTGGCAGTCTGAACTGAGTATATTCTACTGTGCAATAATAACATGGCTCTTTGCAAGCTTGAACAATTTCTTCCAAAGAGGGACTGGAGCCTGTTAACATCATCTATCAGTTCATACATCTTGGCTATTCCGCAGGATGCACCAGTTCCTGTTTTATTACTGTCATTGGCACAGGCAAAATGAGTGCTGGAGCCCAAGGAAATATGGGCTAGCTCCATGTTTCTGATGTAGGATGACATCTTGTGCATTTTAAAGAGGCTTTTTTAAAATCTCGTCCTGTATCAGCAGATTTTCTTCCAAAGAATGAAATAATGTTCATTGAGCCTGTTATTTAAAATGCAGCTCTGTACCCTATACTTTAAAACCAGCTACTGAGACTCAGCTCGGGGTGGCCTGTTCTGTGAACTTGAGATTTGCGTCTATTAGGAACAAAGCCTATATGACGATAAAGGTTATTATCATAGTGTGGAATGACTTTCTCCTTGAGGGCCTGTGTGAGGGCCTAAATTCTTTGTGACCCTTTTGAGAGAAGGTGCAGCGACCTTTTGCTCAGCAAAGTCTTTGAAATTAAATGGCCTTAGAGGGAGATCTAAGATTAACCCTACTGTTGATAACCAATGGTCTGTTTTAAATCTCATTGGTTTTCTCTAGGTTTTTTTTTCCATACCAGAGAATATTGTAGCAAAATATTTCCCCTGTTAATCCAAGAAGCCCTTTTTTCCTTATAGGGAATGAAATTAGGTATCTGTTCTGCCCTCTTGATTGTGTTTTAATTATGGAAGGAGAACATGTCAGCATCCATTCCACAATTGCCAGAGGCTGCAAAGGGCCCTCTTTCCTGGCCCCTGCTTCTGTGGTTTCCATTTTTCATTATGAACCCATGTAGGAAGTCAGGTGTGATGGAATGCATCTGTGAAGAGGGAGGTGATGTGGTGGACTACAGTAACACAGCTGGTTCTCAAGAAAGAGGGAGCACATTCCAAGGAGGGGAGCGAGATAAGAGACAACACAGCCCGGAGTTGGAATGTGGGAAGACTAGGAGGTTCAGAGTAGCCACACCCCAGGTTATTTCCCTTTAGGTTAGGTAGAATAGCTTTAGTCTGGCAAGATTCTGTCTATTCGGTGTGAGCAAATAAAGAACTGAAGTTTGGCTGGATTGCTTCTTGTTGTTCTTGGGCTGGGCCTGACATCAGGGTTCTCTCACTCTGTCCTGTGTTTATTCCTAGAATCATTCTAGGAAACTTGGGTAAGATGGTTGCTCTCTAATTGCAAGTGACCCCTAAGCCCCTTTTGTGGTCTTCAGCACACCCCTGAAAAGGGAAGGCCTACGTTCTCAGTTTGTGGTTTTTCAAGCAGAGGGCTTCAGGGGCAGAATGGAGTGTAAAGCCTTGTAGTGAATGAAGGTGCACAGTTCTCCTTTAACCGCCTTAGAACCTTAAAACAGATAGACAGGCTGAAACATTTTGTATTTCCCTTCCCTTCCCCCTGCAAGATAATAGTGCTTCCTTGTACCTGCCCATCACAGTTGGGTATAAGTTATGTTGAAGCATCTCAGATCTTGCTAAGACGGGTAAGTATCTGGCCCCAGGCATGTTTCCCTTCCGGATTCTTGCTGGATTCTCTGTGTGTTATCACAAAACCCTTCTCCCCTCCCCTCCCCTCTTTTCTTTCTGGAGTATCCCTGCCATATGTTCCTGTAGTTCACGAGTGTCTGCACCTGTCACTCTTTCTCCTCTATGGAAATGCTTATTTGCATTTGATTAGCAAGGGAAGAGGATGGTATCTTGGCCGATTCCCAGCATTTCTCATGCAAATCTCTGTCATTCCTTCTAGGCAGGAAGAGAGCAGAGGAAAGCTGATCTTTTCTCCTTACCCTAGGGCACCAGCTGAAATGTTAAGGGTATCAAAGCATGGGAGGAGAGACTGGGAGAAGAGTTGGCTTGCCCTGTTTCTGTCCCTGTACTCTCCTTCTCTTGAGGCATTTGATATGTGTGTGTGAGATGTGAGGTGGTGGGGTCATTATGCTTCCTGACGTTGTGGACTGTGCAGGGAGTTCCTTGACATGGCAAGTTGCCTTGCAGCACCAGTGCTGCGTGAAGGGAGCTAGCACTGCAGTAGCCGCATCTGCTGTTACATGGCCACCCTAATTGGCTCTTTGGAGTTTAAGGACACCAATTTTGCCTCCTCCTCCCCCTCCTCCTCTTCCTCCTCTTCTTCCTTTTTCTCTTCTTGAGCTGGAATGAAGTAGCTGGAGGAAAAGATGCTTTCTTGACTTCCTGCCAAGTCATGAGGGTAACTGTGTTCTGCCTTTCCCCATCAAGACCAATCTACATCTATAGCATGTTGACTCTAGTACATACTGGGATCAAGGGGCAGAATGAGGCAGCTGCCTCAGGCTGGAAGCTTGACAAGAATCCAAACTATTCCTCATTGTTAGCATTGTGTATAGGAGGAGGTGCTGCTAGTGTTTTCTGCTTTGTGCACCAAAATAACATAACTGGCTTGAGATATTCTGCAGCTTGCTCTTTGCTGCTATTCTTCAAGCAGCAAAATGTCTTGGACCAGCTGTGCTGAGAGAAGAGGCAAATTCTGAAACCATCCTCTACACTGCCACCCTAGTTGATGTCCTATGTTAGAGGAATGTGATGGATCTCACCACTGACTTTTCAGCCTCAAATTCCAGCTGTTGAGGATATGTAACTTAGGGAAGGAGTCACTGGTTGGCCTGAGCAGAAGATCAGCACTGCAATCCTTGGTATCTTCAATTAAAAAACGTTGGTTGTCTTGGGTGAGGTGAACCTTTTCTGAGCATTTTGCAGAACTGCTGCCAATCATACTGAGCTAGATAGGCAATTAATCCGACTGAGTACAAGTCAGTTTTTCATGTTCCAGAACAAATAATTGATCTCAGAGCTCAGATGTTCTTCCTTCTCTGACCCTTTACTGAACACAGAAAATGAAAGGAGAAGAAATGGAACAGTGGGAATCTTCTGCTGACATCTTCACAAAGTGGTTAGGGACTGAAAATGTCCATCTGTAACTTTATCTATTTGATTGATATCCTGCCTTCTTTGTACAGGAGCTCCAAGTAGCATACTTTTCCTATTTTTTCTCCCAAAAAGGGCCCTGTGAGGTAGGTTGGGCTGGGAGAGCGATAGGCTCCAAGACACACAGTGAGCTTCCATGATGGAGAGTAGACTAGAACCTGGGTCTTCTGCTCCTAGTCCAACACCTTCACCACTACACCACACTGTTCTCTAACCTTGCTTTTGTTGGTACATTCATTCTATCCAGTGCCTCGTTCAGCAGTTAAGAGTTCCCTTATCTAACTTGAGGAACTTTATCATTCTCTGCTCTTGACTGTAATGATTGCCTATCCTAAAACACCATCAGACTCATGAACAGGTTCATAAAGATATCTGATTTATTAAAGAATAGTATGCAGGATCACAAAGAAAGCTGAGAATGGAAAAAGCGCGCCAAATGCAAACTAAAAAACCCTCAGTGCAAACGAGATCCCTCCCCCCGTAGAATCTTCCCAGGCTCACAATCCCAGGTGCTCCCAATGGCTCCTGATGGTCCGCGGGAAAAGTCCTTGAGCTGAGCACATAACCCAAACACATTCCATTGAAATGAGCATAGATACAGAGCTTGGCACAAGGTTTCACAGCAGCTCCCTCCCAACAGAAACGCGCATCAGCACCATGGCATGTGAAACGTTACGATGTACAGTGCACATTGAAACCGTGAACATGACATTGACCTAGTAGAAGAGCTGACTAACCTCTTACTGTATGTTTTAGAGCTGAAGCTTTGGGTACAGCCTTCAGACTAAGGTCAGTTCCCTGCTCTCAGTTCTGGTTAACCATCCTTTGATTTCATAACAATGTAGAATAGCCTTCCTGCTATGTTTGCAGGATTCTTACAGGGGGAACCCAAATGCCGAAGTGGATGAACCGTTGGTCTGATCTAAAATGGTTCTTAGTATTAAACAAGCCACTAAAGGAAAGTCTTAATTCACAAAGTCTGTACAATATCAATCAATTATTAATTAACCCAATTAATGCTACTGCATTTCTGGTGACTCTGAGCTGCTTACAGTATTGATATTATATTAAGATTTAAAACAAAGCGCAATTCAGTTAATGCAGTTAATATGTTGACAAGTCCCAGAGAACAGAATTCAGTCCTCTATCCTCCCAACTCTTTTTTTTTAATTCCTGTACTATGTAAAGTGGGTTGGGACCCTGTCTCTCCATTAGCACAATAATTGTCCAAGAAATGAACAGAATGGGACCAAGTTTGTGTGTGGGGAAAAGCCAGCAAAAGAAAGATTGAGTTTGAAAATGGGCCAGACCAACCAAGGAGTTGTAGAGGGGGAAAAAAATGCCCATGCCCCTACCCCCAGCACCTCACTATCGGACAGGCAGCTGGGCAATGGCTTGGGATATTGTGATTGCTCCATTGTAAGCCCTTTTGGTTATGTGCGCTAGAGCAGAATGTATGTGGGCTGCCCCATATTTCCCAGTAGACATATACAGGTAGTCCTCAACTTATGACCACAATTGGGACTGGAACATCTGTCGCTAAGCGAGGATGTTAAGTGAGTCACACCCTATTTTATGACCTTTTTTGCCATGGTTGTTAACCAAATTACTGTGATCATTAAGTGAATCACATGGTCGTTAAGCGAATCCAGCTTCCCCCATTGACTTTGCTTGTCGGAAGCTGGCTGGGAAGGTCACAAATGGTGATCATGTGACTCTGGAACACCGCAACTGTTGTAAATACATGCTGGTTGCCAAGCACCTGAATTTTGATCCAATGATTGTAGGGATGCCGTGACAGTTGCAAGTGCGAGGACCAGCCATAAGTCGTTTTTTCCAATGCCATTGTACCTTTGAATGGTCACTAAACAAATGATCATAAGCTGAGGACTACCTGTACACAAAAACATATAGCTGCTGGTGGTAAAGAGGGTGGAGAACATTCCAGAAGCCATGTTTTCCCTGTTTTCCCTACCTTGTTTCCCCACACATTTTAGAATTAATAAACCAGTATCTCTAGAAAACTGTATAACTTTTTTTAAATTAAATAATTCAATTATTTCCTTTTCCATTGTTGTATAACTTGATATAAAGGGTTACCAATGTTAAAAGCAGGAGTCTAATTCTAGCCCATGGTTTTTAAGGGTACAGTTGGTGCTCTGTCCAGATCTGTTTTGGTGAAGAATTCATTTTTTGGTTCATCTGAGTTTCCGAGAATTGACCTAGTTGTAAAGGAAACTGGTTACTAAACATGCTTAGAACCGTCAGGGTGCCATTTTTGGCAGCATTCATTTATTATTTGGAATCCGTTTTATTACAGCCTTTGATCACAAGGCTTCATTCATAACTGCTGTCCTCCCTCCCTGCCTTTGTATGGGGATCAGCACCCCCGAAACTTGGGTTCTGGCTGGAATGATGTCTGTGTGAGAATGGCCCTGCGAACAAGCCAACCTCTTTCTGATCGCATAACTTTCCCAGCTTTTTCCCAGAGGCAGCCCTGGAGCACAGAGAGATTTATTTCGTACTACGATATGCTTCTAGTTGTGATTGACACAGACTGGGCTGCCATACCTGGGTGTGCTACAGCTGTAATAGCTCCAATAACCGTAGGCAGCTTTGTTAACGGCGCTAATTGTATGGATGTATTCAGCAACATTAATGTGTTCAGACACCCTTCGTAGCTGATCTTTGACTAAAGTGCTTGCAAGTCTGCTTACATAGGCCCAGGGATGTCAGCCTGTCTTTTTGCTGCTGATCATTTGAATGACACTAACATTAAAAAGAAACTGAAACTTGAGGTCTGGCAATCCCACTTCAGGACTGGGCTGCTCCCAAGAGACTTTGGAGTGAATTGATTCTGAAGGCCATGAGCAGAAAATGAAGGTGTTTTTACCATGTCAGGCAAGGAAAGCAGCTTTTCACTGTCCTGTCATTCTGAGTTGATCTCCTCCCTTTAAATTACTCGAGCACCATCATTTCTTTCTCATTTGCCTTTCTCATGCCCAGAAGGATGTAGCTCCTGGCAGCTTCTTTCTCCGGATTTGCCCCAGTCCACCATATCCTAATAGCAAAGCACATGCTTTACATGAAGAGGGCTCCAGGTTCAATCCCAGGCACGCTGAGAAAAGCTTGAATTTTGGAGAGCTCCTACCAATGAGAGCAGAATGGAGAAATGGAATAGAATGTTCTGAAGAAGGACACCGTTGGTGGCTAGCCTCCAGAGAGGACATTCCACTCTATAGTGTTCTTTCACAGATTTCCTCTACTGCTTTGATGCAGTCCTTCCCTTGGACACACACGCCTCCTAGGAATCCTGAGCTGATCCTTCGTGATAGAGATGAATAACCTTTCCATCAGTGATAACGAATAGCGGTAACAAAGGCAGGCTTCTTATTAAAGGAGATGGCCGTTGCTTATGCCGGTTATGATAACTAATTAAGCATACCCTCAGTGACATTGTTTAAGTGTATATCTCTTTCAAGACCCTTTGAATGTGTTGAAAAGATGAGGATATTCACCCTATTATAGTTGCCACTTGGCGCTCGCAGGAAAGCCCCTTTCCCCTTGCTGAATAAAGCTAATCAACGTTCCCTCTAAGGCCTTACTTAATGAGTTCACATCAGAGGTAAAGGTCTGATGAGAAATGCAGAGGACTGCTGACAAGCTTTATGGAACCTCTGGAAAGCATCTTTCATGTTCCTTTCTGCTGAGTGTGCTTGATTGTTGTTTGACATCTGTCCCTGCTCAAAGAGCATAGGGAACTGCCTGAGATCAAATCAGATCAGATCAGATCATATCATTTGATCTATCAAATTCAATACTGTTTACATCAGGAAAGGGGGTCCTGCAAATTGCATGTGGGATGTCCCTTCTATTCACTTACACTCTCCTGCAAAAATGGTCCTTGGTGGCCACATATACCCACAAGTCTCCCAACACTGAAGTGTGAGAGAAGCAGACGAAAGTGCATGCATACTCCCGCAGTCAGAATTACTAGAAAGTCAACATTTAAGAGGCCAGGTTAAAACTTTATTTTCTTCCAGGCATTTAAAAGCTCTTGATTAACATTAGAGGGTTGTATTGACGGTGGTCCTGTATTTGGTCCAACTACAGAAGGAAAATCTTGGCGGGAATACTTTTTTCAGGAAAAAGGAGCTCTGCATGTTTCTGTCATGCCAAAGAAAGAGACAGTATCGATGGCCTTTTGGAGTTTGGTTTCCTTGTGGATTACAGATTGCTGGCTTGCTGCTATAGCTAATCATTCAACTCCTGTAGGAGAACTAAGCTAGCTGGAGAATTTAAATTGATCTATGAGTGCTTGAATATTTGTGTTCTGCCTTGGACATGACATTAAAGTGTGATGTAATCGGTGCTTTTCTGATCTTGAAAACGATCCAAGAATTTAAGTGTGTAATTATTTTTAACACTGCTTTCCAATACTACTGCCAATTGAATATATCCACAGTTGTACAGGAACATATACATCACTTGTGGCTTATAAAATATCTTTGGGAAAAAACCCTAGGGGAAATAAGGCTGCAGTGCCTCAGAATCACTATGCTAGACACTGATTTCAGCTTCATGTATCAGGACAACAGTTTGCAACTTCCTGCTCTTTGGTGAGAAGCAATTATAACTTCCCTGTGTAAGCAAAATGACATTGCACTCTCATTAGCAGCAAATCTTGTGAGGATTTTTAGGTGTGTGTAGGCTGTCTGAGTCGGACACGACTGGACTTTACGTCAAGGGAAACCTTTACCTTTACCTTTAGGCTGTCTGAAGCTAAGTTTCAGCATTTGTGTATTTATGTGCTTGCAAGTAGGAATCGCCCAGACGATTAGCTTTATTTCTTGGGAAATAATAATACTGACCTTGAGCCGTAAATAAATAAATATTTATAATTTAGATTTATAAGGCTGCCAAACTCACAGCCATTCTGGGTAGCAGGCAGATAAAAAACAAAATCTCAACACAATGAACCAGTTGAAAAGATCTGAGGGCAGGCGCTGCGACAGAGAAGGCATGCTTCCTAAGCTGCATCAGATGCCATTGCTCAACAGATGGAACCATGTCCATGCCCACACTGGTGGATCTTATGGGATGGGCAGAAACAAAGGAAGAAAGGTAATCCTTCCAATAGCCAGGCCCTATGCTATGAAGGTAACACTAGCACTTTGAATTGTACCTGGAAGTTCACTGGCAATCAATGCACCTCATGTAGCAGAGGAAGTGCTAAGTGAGTGGGCTGAAGTGTACCTGTAACTATGCATGCCACTGCATCCTGGACCAGCTGAGACTTCCAAGAGGTCTTCAAGGGCACCCCCATGTCGAGCACATTGTAATAGACCACCTGCAAGGTGACTAAGGCATGAGTGTCTGCGAAAAGGGAGCCCCAATTCAGAAATGGGTGCAATTGGTGCACCAGATAGATCTGTGCAAAGGTCCTTCTGGGCACAGCTGTCACCTGCTTTTTAAGCAGGAACTGCAAGACCCAGGAAAACCCCAAATTGCAAAGCACAACCCCATTTAGAAATAAAGATGGAAAATATGTGGTATTGGGAGAATCATGAACAGCCACTTCATCTTGTCAATGTTAAGCTGAAGTTTGTTCCTGCCCCATCAAGAGCTGTCTCAAGGCACTGGGTCAAGACCTTGACAGCATCACTTCGTGGGCCAGGGGTTGAGATGTGCAGTTGAGTGTCAGTCTAACACCTGACCTTGCGATGATAGATAACTTCACCTAGAGACTTCATACAGATGTTAAAATGGAGGGACAAGCCCTGCAGCACCCCACAACTCAGGGGCAATCATTACAGGCATCAGACTCAGCCTCTCCCACTTTGTCAACACCAACTGGAGAAAGGAGGAATGCAACACCATGCCACCCACTACCAAGTCACATAGTTGGTCCAGAAGAATACCATGACTGATGGTATCAAAAGGTGATGTGAGATCAAGGAGAACCAGGACACTCACACCTTCCCTATCCTGGTTACTCCAGAGGTCATCCATAAGTGTGATCAATGCTGCCTCTTTACTGTGTCCCAGCCTGAAACCTGATTGGAAAGGGTCTAGATAATCCACTACCTCCAGGGCCCCTTGAAGCTGCAACCTAATCAACCTTTTGACAATCTTTCCCAAAAATTGTTCAAGACTTTGGGTCCAGCAGTGGCTTCTTGAGAAGGAGGTGTACCACTGCCTCCGTTAAGGCAGGCAGAACCATTCCTTTTATGCCTACAAACAAATACGTTTATTTCTTTTGTGTACTGCTGTAATCAACAAAGACTCCCAGAGGTTATTAACAACATTAAAACAACATAACCATGAAACTAATAAAAACACAAATCTACTGTACAACCAGTGATGGAGCCAACTCATTGCCCTTCAAATGTTCTCTGGAACAGTTTGGTTTTAAGCAGCTCCCAGAATGCTGAAATATCATTTATGGGCCCAAGCCTGTTAATCTTTGCAAATAGAAAACCACTAATCTCTTTTGAGAAACCTGCACCACTCCATTTGGATAAGGCAGTCCAGAAAGTAGACTGACTGGGCTAGCGACCAATGCCTTTAGATGATAGCCAACTATATCAAAGGCCACTGGTAAGTGACAAATCCTAAAAGAGATTCCAGAACAGATTTCAAAGTGGCTCAGACTGAGGAACCAGGCCTTGAACAACAATATTATTCCCTATTGTTTTTTCATGTTAGCTGATCTGATTGGTAGCATCTCTGACTATTATAGAGAGAGGTGGGCAGTGCAGCAGAGTTTATGTTCAAAGCTCCTTCTACCTGAAAGCTTTTTCAACGGGTGCCCAATGATTCCACTTTTGCTTGAATCCTTGGTTTGAGATACCTGGTTCCTTCCAGCACCAAAATGACTACCAGTCCTTTGAACTCATCACCTGGTTGGTTTTGATATCATCTTTGAAAAGCGTTTCCTAATTTGTCTCACCAGGCTATTAACCTTTGAGGATATCACATCAGTGCATAAAGATTTTCATAAGCTTCCTGTTTGGTTCCCAGTGCAGTTCAGAGTGCTGATACTCATTTATTTTTCTTTATTTCATTACATTTATCTCCCTTCTTTCCATTATGGGATTCGAGATAGTACATATTGGGATCTCAAGTTGTTTCCTGTCTGGCACTGATGAGACAAACCTGGAGTATCTTAAGAACAAAGAAAGTCTTGTTTGCATAGTTTAAAAATGCCTATCAAGTTCAGCGTCCAGTTTCTCACAACTGCAAATGGATATCTGTGGGAAGCTCCAAAGCAGGGCACACAGGCTAGCACTTTCTGACACGTTCCTTGATTAACACTGTTAGCTTTTTTTCTCCAAGAACTCTCGTCTGATTCCCTTCCAAGCCATCCAAGTTGATTGTTATCACAACAGCTTATGACAGTGAATTGCATTATTTGGCAGAGCTGTTTGGCAAGATCGTTGTATCACATGGCTTCTGACATTGTTAAGGGGTTGGCATATCAACCTCTAAATGAAGAATGGAAACCTGTTCAGATATTGCGAAACTACAACTTTTAGCAGCTCCTGGAAACATGGGCTATAATGAGGAATGCTGGGAGCTGTAGTTAAGGAATATTTGGAACACTTGTTCTAAATGTAATACGAGATGGGTGGTAAAGAAATATGACAAACAAACAAACAAACAAATAAATAAAATAAATGCTACTGTATAAACTCAGATCATCTGGAGAAGTTCATTTGTCCATATGAACATGTCCATCTGCTGAGTTATAATCCAGGGCTCCCCACAAGGGCCCCCGCATCCAATATTTTTATGTGGCAACCAGGAAGAGAGACTTTGTAGTGATTCTGGAGTTACCTGTCTGAATCTTGATGCAATCATGCACACAGTTGCATCAATATTACTTTTTTGCTGTGTTTTATCAGTGCACTCAACTAAGGATTCTTGGTAGGCCACAAGTAGAGATGAAATGAGGACCAGAAAACAATTTATGAGTCAGGAGTGAAAGGCAGATGAAAAGACTGAGGAGCAAGCCGTAAACTGAGACTAACTGAAGATTAACTGAAGGTATAGAAATAAGCTCAAACCTGGGAAGACCATTTTCTCAAGTGAAGTCCATCTGTGTGGAAAAGTTATTTATACACCTTCCTTTCCAGGATGATCCAGTAGCTAAAAGTACTTGACTGAAAAACTGTAAATTCTAGCCCTGGAGTTCCTCACATGGGGCAACTGGACACAGACTCAGCAACTGCCGACAGATGTTTATGTTGGAAATGTGGTCAAGGGACAAAAATTCAAACCAATGGAAGGATTTGAAAGCAATTGACACATGGTCCAGAATTAATTTTAGAAATTCTTCTAATTAAATTGGAAAAAAGCCAGGAGGAGGGAACAGTAAAGGAGCTCAACAGAGGAAATCCTCTCAACCGTGCCAGACGTTTCTTTTTATTCTTCTCATTTTATCTTCAAACTCTTTTCTTTCTTTATAGTTAATTTAAGGGCTTTAAGGGATCATGTGTGTGTTTTTTTCTTTTCAGTCGTTGTGTCCTTTATCATTTTGCTTTAACTGAAATGATCGCAGTCTTACTGTGCTTAATTATTGCTATATTGGCTCTCCAGGTGCTTACAGTACTACATTTTACTACGGGTAGTCCTGGCTTAACAACCACAATTGGGACTGGAATTTCAATTGCTAAGTGAAGTGGTCATTAAGTGAATCCAACCTGATTTTACAACATTTTTTGTGGCAGTCATTAAACTAATCACCATGGATGTTAAGTGTACCACATGGTTGTTAAGCAAATCATGTGGCTCCCCATTGATTTTGCTTGCTGGGAAGGAAGATTGAAAATGGCGATCATGGGACCATGGGACGCTGCAACAATCGTAAATGTGAACTGGTTGCCAAGTGCCCAGATTGTGATCAAGTAACTGCGGGGGACACTGCGACGGTCCTAAGTGTGGGGACTGGTCACAAATCATTTTTCCCAGCACCATCATAAGTCCGGACCATCACTAAACGAATGGTTATTAAGTGAGGACTACCTGTAGTCACGTAAGGAGTGATCATGTACAGGAAGAATCCTGTACTGAGAATATTCTATGGGAGTCTGTCATCTGATTTGTAAGATCTCCTGTTCCGTGATATGTAGGGCACACTACAAAGTGGGCTGCATACTTTGGACCAAAAATTGAGGGGGAGGATTTGGCTAGGGCTAGGAAGAGAGGCAGTTTGGTGTAGTGGTTAAGGCACCAGGCTAGGAACTGGGAGACCATGAATTCTAGTCCCACCTTGGGCACAAAGCCAGCTGGGTGACCTTGGGCCAGTCCCTCTCTCAGCCCTAGGAAGCAAGCAATGGCAAACCACTTCTGAAAATCTTGCCAAGGAAACTGCAGGGACCTGTCCAGGCAGTTGCCAGGCGTCAGCACTGACTCAAAGGCACACAGACACATGAAAATTAGTAGCACTATAAGCTGAACAGCAAATAGATAAACCAGGCAGGATTTAGGATGGATTCAGATTTAGGGAAGTTCTAAGCAAAGCAAGGCAAACAAAATGAAAAGCCCTTAAAAAAACCCCCAAACCTCAATTTTTTTCATTGATAACTCATACCAACAGAACAAGGTTTTGCACACAACCTTTTGCATATAGTGGGGTTTTTTTAAGGGAAAAAAAAAGAAAAGAAAGAAACCATAGGCTATTTATGTGAACACAGATTTCCCTGAACTTTTTTTAAAATACAAATTTCTACAAAGCATTGTTTAAAAAATGTAAATCTCCCCAATATTTGATCTTCTTTTGAAAGTCCTCTTTTTTGGTACTTTCAGAAACATTTATTTTCAGTAGAAATAATCTTTTTGGAAGGGGAGCACATTTTTAGCTGGAGAAGGTTGGATGTTTGCAGAGTTTATTCAGTGTTGGCATCTGCGGTATGGTGGAGCCTGTTTCATCAGATCTCAGAAATCTGATCCCCAAGAAGCCCATGTTGTATTTAATTTACTTGCCTAATTGATGTTGCATCAAGTTTGCTGCCTTTTCAGTGCCCGCTGGAAACCTTATCTCTCCTACACATTTTAGGACCAAGCTAGATTGGATAATTATTATTTTAGTAAACCTTCCAAGTTTGCTTTTTATTCTTGGTTGGAACTGTCCCATTGTTTTTGCTGGCCATTGACAAGAAAATTTGCTCCTGCATCTGTGGGAGTTTGAACAGCAAATTAATCTCTCTGAGATGTTTTAAATGGGAATAGTACGTACAGATGTTTTAAATAAATAAATAAAGAGGGTTTTAAAAAATCAAGCATATCAGATTATGCCACTCATATCTAGGTGGGCCATTATGTTTTTTTCCCCCTTAATTTGTTTTTTAATCTATTCTGCTTGCTTTTTTGTTTTGCATATTGTTGTCATGACTTTAAAATTCGAACTTTTTTCCCTTCTATTGGAATCATTTCTTTGAATGTGCCTTGTATGTATCCTCAAGGAGTGTGATATGAAATACCTATATAAATAAATCTCTTTTTTTAAATATGCCCCACACAGATGAGATGTAAATCAGCAGAAAAAAGGTTGTAAATCCACCTTCTTAACGGTTTAAGAGGTTTTCTTGTAACTTCAAAGCACATTTGGATCTACGTTTTCTGCAAAGCAATCTCCTAATATGGAAATAAAATCCAGTGGGACACGGGTTCTCATTTTAACCACGACAAAAGTTGTAATAGAGATGGTAATTTAACTGAAATGTATCCCCACTTAGAGTTCTGCCACAGTGGTGTCAGTTCAGGCTCTACATGGACAACTAAAGTGCCTGAAAAAGAACAGCAGCAGAAAAACAACTCTCATAAAAGTGATAGATTTTTATCATTAGAGGAGCGGGGAAAAAAAGGCAGAATGATTAGATTGATTGGAACGGGTATGTTGCTAAAGATCCACACAGGAAAAGCTATGTCTGCATTTTGCTATGTCTGCATTTTGTTTTTACTTCATTCAGAGCTGTCTTTTTTTGTGCGATGGTGATGAAAAAAATTCCAAAAATCTAACCAGTCAGTAGCACCTGGAGAGGCATGAGGGAAGGGAGCTTGTCATTACTTTAAAGCCTGAACTTTGCAGCACCATCAGCTTTTGCTCTCTGCTCCTACAGCCCTTGAAACTGCTGTACAGTATGCATTTGCCTCACCTGTTTCTGAATAGGTTGCCAAGTTTATTTTAGAGATGCAGGTTCATACCAAGCAGTTGGTTGCAGCTTCAAAACTGGACAGTAGAATATTGTCCAAGGGTATTTCCTATGCATAGACGGAACAGGCACAGTTCAGTTGACCCGGTACCTGAAATTGGTTCCAAAGAGAAAGCCATTACTTGGGGTCACATACACATGTGATGATGTGCTATGCCATTTTCTTCTCCCCAACCATACAAAAAGGTATTTCTGTACAACATTCAATGAAGGAGATGCACAAATGATTCTAGATGTTTCAAAATGATTGGATAGCAATGCTGAAGAGCAGTTTATTGTATCTGGCATCCCTGTAGCTTTGGCGTGGACCAAGTTCATTAAGCATAATCCAATTTATTTATTTATTTATTATTTATCAAATTTATCACCACCCATCTCCCCCTGAGGAGGGACTCTGGGCGGTTTACAATAAAACACAATTAAAACAATGTAGTATAAAACTATAGAATAAATATAATACATAATAAAATATAAATATGATGGAAACCAGATGGCTAAAAGTTTTCTATAAACCTGCAAGCAAAACAGGGCCATTCTAGGGAGCTGGCCATCCCTAGGAGTGACTATTCTCCCTCCCGCCCCGGGCATGGTGACAAAATCAGGATTTTAATTGTTTGTGGAAGGTGAAGGGGTCTTGTCTCACCTCTGGGGGGAGAGTGTTCCAAAGGGCAGGGGCTACTGCAGAGAAGGCACGCCTTCATGACCCTGTTAGATGGAACTCTTTAGGGGTCCATAGCATGCCCTCTCTGGATGCCCGGGTGGGACGGGTCGATGTGATGGGGAAGAGGTGGTCCCTCAGGTAACCTGGCCCCATGCCGTGCAGGGCTTTAAAGGTCATAACCAACACCTTGAATTGGACCCAGGAGCAAACTGGCACCCAGTGCAGCTCACGCAGCAAAGGTATTACATGTGCTGCCCTTGGGGCACCTAAGATTGCCCATGTGGTTGCATTCTGGACCAGCTGTAGCTTCTGGATATTCTTCAAGGGAGTTGAGCTGAGTTGATTTTTAATGTGAGGAAGCTTTCCTATTGGACTGTTCTATTGTTTAGGGAACTTGTCTTTACATAGAGTGGTTTGCTCACCTAATACTCATAATTAGATCATCTTACTCTTAATAGGGACGCGGTGGCGCTGCGGGTTAAACCGCTGAGCTGTTGATCGGAAGGTCGGCGGTTCGAAACCGCGCAGCGGGGTGAGCTCCCGTTGTTAATCCCAGCTCCTGCCCACCTAGCAGTTCGAAAACATGCAAATGTGAGTAGATCAATAGGTACCGCTTCGGCGGGAAGGTAACGGCGTTCCGAGTCGTCATGCTGGCCACATGACCCGGAAGTGTCTATGACAACGCCGGCTCCAAGGCTTAGAAACGGAGATGAGCACCGCCCCCTAGAGTCGGACTCGACTGGACTTTACGTCAAGGGAAACCTTTACCTTTTTTTTACTCTTAACCAGGTGAATTACGAACCTAGAAGATGCATTCACATAATATGCTAAGCTTTTGGGGTGTGCGAAATGATTCCTCATGGAATGTTCTGACGCCAAAATGGGTCATTCAGTGTTTTGGAAATGGCCTGTTCTCAAAACAAAGCTGTTCTAAGTCTTTCAGAACTACTGGTTTCTAGTGGAATCACTTCCAGAACACTTGAAATGTCTTGTTCTGAGGTTGGAATGGCTTGTTTTGGTGTCAGAACATTCCAAGGTGGAGCATTTTGCATACCCCTACTAAGCTTGGATTGTTGGTTAGTACTTTGTGGATTATACTGTATGAATGTAGGCTTTGGGGTTAGTTTATTGTGCAACTTAGAAAATAGATTAATTCAGTAAATGGGCTAAGCGTGTTGTGTGAATTCAGCCACTGAATGTATAAGCTGTCTCTTACTAGCCCATGTAGATCTGGGCACTGGGAGAGAAAGCAGCTGTTACTACTAGCATGATTTTTTCCCCTTTCTGGGGTTCCTTTGATGACTGGGTAGGACATTTTGCTTCTAGAGATGAAAGGCTCTCTCTTGGGCATACTGACAGAGTTGTAAAGCAGTCTTTACCATTGAACTGTCAGTTGAGAGCAAGGATGGCTAACTCTTTTCCATTAAGCTTTGAATTTCTGTAGGACCATCCTTTGGGGAAAGATCTCATCTCGTTATGGGTGCAGCCAATGCCAAAGGAGAATGAGGCTCCCCTTCTTACTTTGGGGCATTTATTTTTCTCTGGCACTCCTCCCTCTCCCTTCTTACAGAGCAGTGTGCCAAGAAAGGGACAAATTGGTTTTGCTGGAAACCTAAATTGCTTGTTTGCTTGTAAAGGGCTTTAAAATTAATTTGAGAGCTGAGTGAAAATAAACCTTTGAGTCATAGGATGTTCACCCCTATTTTAGAACAAGATGCTTTTCAAAACCAGAGGGAGATTTCTTCCTTCTTAAGGAGCTTCCTGCCTGTAGGATATTCTGCTACGGTGTCATAGTTCCACCTCTGTTCTTCAGTCTTGCCATATAAGATTAATGACTGTTCTTCTGTCATTGTCAGGCTCTCTGGTTGCTGTTGTTTTATTTATTATGATCAAAGATCAGATTATACGGGAAAATCAATTGTTTTCTAAAAAAAATAAGAGTAAAACATTCAAAGAGAAGAAGAGCATCATGCGTCAATAAACATTGGCATAGGCTAGGCTTGTTCTAATAGGTTCTGACACAATGTTGTAGTGATGCATAACAATTCTGGGACTTGCCTTGCTTTCTCAGGTTATTGCTCCGATAGCATAAGTCATGTAAACCTCTGTGTTCTACCAGGTCTATTGAATAAAGGGGAGTTGTAAGGTCAGAGTTTGAGATCCTATAGAGCAGGGTTCCTCAAGCTTGGCAACTCTAAGCTGTGCGGACTTCAACTCCCAGAATTCCCCAACCAGCTTTGCACTCTGGGAGTTGAAGTCCACACAGCTTAGAGCTGCCAAGCTTGAGGAACCCTGCTATAGAGGGTACACCAAAGAAGTGCAATGGCTAGAGAGTTGCACATGGGCAAGCCCTCTAGTTCAAGGACTCAGTTACAACTGCATTCTCAAGGAATCATAGATATGGTTCAGGAGGTTGTAACATCTTTGCATTCACAGCATTCTTTTCCACAGAAGTAGACAAAGCATTGCCCTTTCCCAGTGTCCTGATAATTACTGACTTTGTTTTGTTTTTTTATTCCCCCTCCCCGCTATTTTTGCAGAACCCATGAGGGCCCCCAAAGGCCTTGCCTTTGCAGAGATCCAGTCCAGGCAGCTGATCCTTCAGTGGGAGCCTCTGGGTTACAACCTGACACGCTGTCATACGTACACTGTTACACTCTGCTATCGCTATGCTGTAGGCACTGGCCATAACCAGACCTTTCGTGAGTGTGTGAAGATGGAGCACAGTACCAACCGCTACACCATCAAGAATCTGCTGCCATATAAAAATGTCCATGTCAAGCTCATCCTATCTAATCCTGAAGGCCGGAAAGAAGGCAAAGAGATGATATTTCAGACTGATGAAGATGGTGAGTTTTGTATTTCAAGCAACATCTAACATTTGTCTCTTTCTAGGCAACTGAACTTCTTTGGAGATCATCTTCTTGACATCCTCATCAAGTCAGTTGGGTGGGTGCAAGAATGAGAATTTTGTGGAACATTTCCCCAGATGTTTCCCCATGAAGACCTTTTTGATACCAAGCTAAGGTTCTTCTTCCAGGCAGTTTCATTATTAGCATTTGATTTGAAGTCAGTATTATACTGGAATAGAGGCTTTTCTACATTTTTTAATTATATCCTGCTTAGGCTACTGCATAATGCATTTTATTGTTTTTCATATTTTTTATGACTTTGCCATCTTCCAGACAATTTTGGTTCTTGGGTTGATTAGAGATTTAAATAATAATTGGTTTTAATTATTAAATTCTGTATTACTTCGGGGTGGGAGGCAAAAGTATTTGGATGCAGCTTTGTTATCTTCTGTGAAGAAGCTTATCAGTGAAGAATTGAAAAACAATATAGATACAGTTTTATATTACTCTACTAAACTGATTGGCTGAGATCAACATGTAGTACAGTCTGGTTGTGCAGATTCGGTGGAATAGCAGGAAATGAGCTTGGAAATCCTTATGGCTCTCGAAACTTCCACACATCCTTTCCCAGTGTAGATGCCTCCCAGATATAGACTTCCTTTGAATTCCCCAGCCAGCATAGCCAGTCCTGAGAATTCTGGGAGTTGAAGCCTGCACATTTGGAGATTGTCCAAGCTGGAGAAGTCTGCTCTATTAGACAAATGCTTGTGAATGCCAAAGCTTGCTAAATCAAAAGCAATTATTGTGGTTGAGATAGTAGGTGAGACCTTCCTTCTCCCCAATCTTTCTTTGGGCAGCAGCAACTTCTCAGCTGAACTTTTCTCCTAATTTGAGGTAGGTTCTACTTAAAATGTGCAGAACATTGGGTGGGAGGAGCAATATGCAGCCTGCAACCTTCCCCATGCACTTTCCCCATCTTGTCAGCTCCCAGCTGGGTAATGGAAAACAGATCTTTCAGTACCCTTCCACCCTGATCAGCAATGGAGAAACATTCTCAATCAGGGTCATTTGGGCAGGTGCTGGAGTAAGAGGAGAAAATCTCCCTTCACTTACAGTAGCAAAATATTTGCAGATTTCGTCAGTGAGCAGATAGAAAGAACTGGAAAGTGTGATTTATGTGACATATATGTCTATGTAGGTATGTGTCTGACTGTTCATTTGGAGAAAACAAGACAGATCCAGTTACCTGTCATTGAGCTGAGAGGTTTGAGAGATCTGGGGCTCCATCACAGTATGTTCAACTGTAATAGTAATGCTAAATTAGAGAAATGGTAAAGCAGGTGCAATCTGGTCTGCTCCATTCTGGGAAGAACTACACCTGTTGAATTATACTAGGATGAATGTGTGAGACTTTTGTTTAGTTTGTGTTTGGAACATATCTAAAGTTGCAAGTTTCTTCATTAACAGAGGAAAGAACATGAATACTGGAGCAATTAGAAATAATGGGCTTTTTCATCCCTCATGGTAGGTCCTTTGCTTTACCACCATATAGCTATCTCTTTGACAACTTTGGTTTTCTTTAATGGAGAGATGATGGTTTCATTCTGTTCTTAGTTATAACAAACGTTGATGAAGCAAACTATAAATATTTTATCTTCATACAGTCCTTTTCAACAACGAGTGGACTTTGCCCCTGTGTCTTACCAGCATTTAGGGTTTAAAACATCTGTTCTTCTGAATGTCATGCTTTTGCATTGAATGAATCTGTTCATTCCAGGCAAGCTTGTGGATGAGAAGTGGTGGAAGCAAGAGATCATACTGCGATAGAGGATAGCATTTCAGTGCTGTTACCATGGTTACCACTAGGCCTTATTTAGACATGCATGAAACTAGCTGATTATTGTTCTTTTCTCCTCTGTTCTGTTTCTTTGATTGATCTCATGGTGAGCACCCAAAGACAAGAGGCAGTTTGGAATGTAAGCATCAATTGTGAGGCAGTGTGGAGGGAGGAAAGAGATACGAATGGTGGAGAGAGATTGGAGGAACGGCAGCTCCTTAATTCTCCTTTGGTTATCTGAGCTGAAGGGCCTGAACCTGACAAACAGCTGTCCTCAGATAGGAATGGATGTGAAAAGGGGATTATGATAAACCATAGCTAACCAATGCATGAACAGAACAAGGAGGAAAAGAGATGTCAAACCATTTCACACTGCAAGATTGGGGAAGTCAACAGTTTTGAATACTTCCCCTATGATGAGGAAAAGATTTTCCCTGCAGGTAGAAACCTAATGCAGTAAGGAATAAATTGGATCGTGAGTGTGAGAAATCACGTCCTCCCTGAAGTGGTTGAAGAATTCTGCTGTACCTATATATCAATCCCACAAATGAAAAGTCAGCAAGAGTGGGCATTAAATCCTTCTGTGGCTTTTCTATTTTTGTAGAGTACAGATACTTCTTTTCAGAGGACACTGTTTATTCTTCATCCTTTTGCAACACAGACCGAAGTTTTAATAACGATAACAGTTACTCTAATTATGTTATCATTCGCCACTGCCTTTTATTCACAGGCTTCATACCAATTAATTAAGCTCACCACATCTCTCTATGGTAAATATTAATGATGACCAAAGGCCTTAATGTCAATCTGCTTCTGAGGTCTGTTCTGAGGTTAGGCTATTCATTGCTTCTGACCTGAAGAAGCATTGTTTCCTGTTGCAAAGAATATTTATACTAATAGATGGGGCATGCCACTTGATTGGTATTCTTCTGGAGGTACTTGCAAGGCAGCTATGATGATGGTCCCCATGTGTAGTTGTTTTCTGCTGAGGTCATCAATGGATCTCATCCAGCAAATCGTTCTTTATCAGGAAGGAGAGCAAAAGACATGGACCTAATGAATGCCATTCCTGGAAAAGCTTCGCTGATGATCACTCATGAAATAAGGCTCTAACGTTGTTTTGTGTCTCAGAATTATGACTCAGCCAAGTAGTTGCGGTCCTGACTAGGATCAGTCTTTCAGTGAATGGGCTAGTTGATTTCTGGTCATTTTTGTATTGCATTCCTTGAGAATTAATGTCCATCCTATTCCTGCATCAGTCTATGCATTAAAGAAGAAATGTGCCAGAATTAGCATTTAAATTGAAAGTATTTAATCTAAAATACCTATTTTTATGCATTACATTGTGAGTTTACTTTCCTCCTTCTCTCAACTGACCTTGTCTTTGTTGCTTAGAAAGCTGAATTGGAAAGTACAAAGATTAAATCTGAGAGGTTCTATCTGTGTATCTCTGTTCCACCCTTGTATTCTGCCCCCTCCACACATATTACATTTGGAGATGCCATGGCGATAGTGTTGGAGAACCATGTTCTCCACTCTTGACACTGGTTAGTCTGTACCTCTTTCTTTCTGTTGTGCTTAGCAGAGTGAGAAGCATTTGTTGCTAGTTTTGAATATTTAAGCATTGCTATTTAGAAGAAGGTCTTGTGTGTACAGTGAAAGAATGTTATTGCAACATTGTTCATAGACTTTAGGACCATGGCTGAGCACGGACCTTGTGTGTTTTCCCCATAATTTGCAATTAACTCCACTTTAAAAGTTCAGAGTAAATGCCAACATTAATCACAGGAGAATTGTTTAGCTTCTCATTCAGAGCCTTATCATAAGACTTTACAATTCCAGGTTACATTGTAATTAATCTCCACATTTCTGTTTAAGCTTTAAGTATTAGCAATTAACCTGAAGGAGCTTGTTCCTACTAAAGACTCAATTGGAGAGAGGATATTAGTGGGCTTAATTTTAATGACACCCACATTCCTTTGGAACTACTCTGGCTCTGTGTATAGTTCATAACACTAGCACAGAGCATGAGCATGAGCTCAGAGATTTGCAATGGACATGGCCAAATGCCACTGCAGTTGGAAATCACATACAGAACTTGGAGGTTGTGCTCTGCTAGAGTCGCTGTGAGTGAAGCATCTCTGCCATGAACAGGTCACTGTAGTCACTCCTGTTTGAGAGGCACCAGGCTTTGAACAATAAAACTGTTGTGTTGCTGACCCACTTGGTGAGCTACTGGGACTGTAGGCTATGTCAGTATCTGGGCAAGAGCGGGTTCTCTGCCACTGAAGCAGTCCTAGCCATCAGTTTCCTCTGATCTGGAAGGGTTATAAAGATTTCCAGATCAGTCACATCTTCTGCTTGTGCAATGTACAAATCCACTATGACCTGTTATAACAAACAAACAAACAGCTTGCTATACTGTATTAGCTAACAGAAGGTTTAACTGACAGTGTTACTCAGCTGAAATATAGTCATCTGATTGTCCTAATGGCAAGGGATGTTTGAATAACTGTCCGCAGGAAGAAAGATACTATGCAGGCTTGGTTTCAGCAATTTTGCTGCTTGTGGCAAAAGATTAGGTGGTGTATTTGGTCTTCTGTTCATATAGTGAATCAACAGGGACTTCTTAAACAGCATCCTTCATTGCCCTTGAAGACCACCGTCTAGTTTAAAGGGCACGAGTCAGGCCATGCAGCACTCAGTTCCTCCCCTTTTGAGCAGCTGGCTGCCATCCCTTAGTTTTTTCCAGCTACCTAACTTTAGGAAGCAGCTACCTAACTTTATCTAATAGTAGATCTGGCCTTGAAAATACCTTTTTGAGATCCAGAGATTGAGTTTAGCCAGCTTTTGCTATGTCCAGCTCTGCATTCCTAACCTATTTTTTCTCAACTAGTAATTTTGCCTGCTGTTTTTAACTATGCCATAATTGTTCCAGCTGTTTCTATCTTGTTCCCTTTTACAGTAGCTCCAGCTGTGCTTGTGCTCTACTGTAAGCCCTCCAGCTGTTTTTCTTATTAACAAGGCTTTCTTCTTAGCCTTTGAGTTGAATATGATGTCTAATCTAGTGTGCTGTCTATGTTTCTTCAGGGATCAATACATCTTTGTCTGAACAGGGTGATTCTGTAAATTGTACATGTCTGTTTCAATTATCTGCCTATCCAATTTATTTAATGTGGCAATCTCAACCTGTCCAAGACTGGTTTATGAAACTTCATTTCTCATATATTGTTACTATCCAACAGAACTCATTAGAAATTTATGCTTTTGAGAAATTCTTAAGTCCTTTTTCATGTATAAATAAAAAGTAATTGGTTAGAAAATTTGCTTTGATCTGAAGGGCAAAAGCAAATGCAGACAGTTAGAATGCCCTCTTTTTGTTGATCTATTGCATTGTTTTAAAATCCTCCTGCTACTGCTAGATTCTCTCTCCCCCTCTTTCTGAATTCTCTCTCTTTCTGTCAATCACAAAGGCTAACACGTACAGATACACTTATGTGCACTGGAGTACATAAGGCTGTTTCACGCATTATAAGTCCCTTCTCTTCTCTCTTTGTGTGCCTTTGAGTCATTCTTGACTCCTGGTGACTGCCTGGACAAGTTCATGCAGTTTTCTTGGCAAGATTTTCAGAAGTGGTTTCCCATTTCCTTCCTCCTAAGTTTGAGAAACAGTAATTTGTCCAAAGTCACGCAGCTTGCTTTGTGCGTAAGGTAAGACTAGAGCTCACAGTCTCCGGCTGTGTAGCCTGGTGCTTTTAACCACTACACCAGACTGGCTTTCATAAGTCTCCATACTGTCACCAGAATTTATTCCTTTGATTTATATTCTGGCTTTCTAATTGGGCAAATACTCAAAGTGGCTTATACAAGCTGATCAACTAAACCAGAATGTAAAAAGTTAAAAACCTGGAATAAAATGAACCCTTCCATCCAGTATTGAAGAATGCCCTCCTGACTTTCCTAGCCTCTGGATGGGACCACGAAAATGGGAACAGTGTTCCTTGAGTAATAATACTAACAACAGGATATTGCTATGGGTTGGAAGAGGATACCCAGGTTAAGACTCTATCCTGCACCTTCTCAACAGGATCAGATTTTTCTTTGTGGTTTAGAGAGAGGGGTATTGTATGGAAGAAAAATCTGTTTGTGGAGTTGGAAACCAGTTGAGATTCCTCCTTCTGAAATTACAGATTGCTGGGTGGTGAAGCTATGGCTCTAAGATGTGGGCATTTTCTCCAGGGGCTTCAGTTCCATTGATTGGCAAAGAAACACCCTATTGTATGTGTAAAGAAATTTGAGACAAAGAAGGCATGGCCTTGTGGGATGCCAGCTGAAGTTGATCTCTTCATCCCAGCACATACAAGCTCCTCTGAGCTTCTTTCCCCCTTTTGCCTGTCTCTTTCATCATCAAACTGGCTGCTAACTGCAGGAAACTTTGTCAATTTTTTTGGCACTTGCTGGGCAGCTCAAAAGCTGAGTTGCTCAGAGGCCAACCCCTTTCCTAGTTTATTCACTTCCTACTGAGATCAGTGATATGGAGAAAAAGAATCTTTGCTGTCATTTGATCCTTCAAAGGTTGTTCCAAAACATTAAATAATGGAAGCATTTTCCATTAGGAAATGGAATGGCTCATTAGCAGGCCATCCTCTGAAGCCAGGTTTTATCCTCCCAAAGCATCCTCCCAAAGTGACTGGGGGCTTTCCAGAGGCAAATGGTGCTCATTCACATGCATTTACCAGCTTGGCACTGCAAATAGCCACTGCCAGGATTGCTTTGATGCTCCCACGTCTTCCTCAAGGAGCAAAGCTTGCTGAAAGTTTTTTGTATTGTTGAGGGGTGGGATTTTGCTTATTATTTTTACCACATACTTGCACAACAGAGATTGGCCCTAGGACTGCATGGGGGAACTTAACGTCGATGTCCTGCTATAGATCATCAAATTCAGACCAATTGGTAAGAGCTGCTGTATGTGTCCTAGCCTGCTAGAGAGGCAAAGATAGAAGAAATTAAAGGGGAATATGAGAAAGAGTAAAGAGAAAGATGATGCTGAAAGAGAATATGGGTGCAGCTACTTTTAGATTAGTGCTCATGGAATAAACATGGAATAAATATGCATGCCTCCTTTTCTAAATGTTGGGTTTCTATATGAATGCCACAAAATACATCACACAATCCTCTTCTCCATCTTCATTGGAACAAGAGATGTTTTTAGTAGGACTGGAAATGTAATTACCATTGGGGAGTTTCTCAGAAATTTGAATTGCTTTGTAGGGATTATGTTGCTGAGAGCTTACGTTTGGAATACCACATGATTTTGTTAAGGTTTCATATAAATATCATTTAAAAGTTGGTGGAGAAGTGTAATGGTTGAAGTGCATTGTGGTCTCCTGGCTCAGTAATGCAAACCAGGCAGAATATTCTGAAAATTAATTCCTTTGTATCATCCTGGTTTTGATATCTCAGGTGCATCACAAAGATTTGTAATAAAATAGAACATTTGCATAGTGCTGAGAACAGATGAAGACTGTGCATCTGTTTTCCTGCACATATACATATATCTGCCCCAAAGGTTTCCATAATTTAATAAGTGCTTTGTGTAGGACAACTCGCTTTTGATTAAATTAGTTTGTAAATCAAGCGGAAATACTTTATTTCCATGGGTTTTACAGCAAATCAGATTGTCCTCCCCCGGTTTCTCTCACCAAGTAATAGAATCTCATCTGAACATTGTAGAGATCAGCTATAGATATTTAGAGTGGAAAGTGGACAGCTTGTTCCCCAAAGATCCAACAGAGGACTAAGGAAAATGCAAGCTCTCAATTTTTCACTCATACCTTTCTCCTGCTTTGCCCATATCTCAACAGTTTCAAGAAGCAGTTTTGAACCATTGCATATCTTCCAATGGTTCACATAAGAAAACAGAAATATGTGCTTATAACATCCTAATTCTCACATCTAAGCTTACTGCCTGTGGTCCAGCTTCACGCTATTGGGCACTGCTTTGTTACATCTTCTGCATCTATTATTCATTTATTCTGCAGCCAGGTTTCTTCTGCTGATTTAAAGGCCAGTGGGATGCTCTTTTGATTAGTGAGATTCTAGAAAAACCCAATTATCCTGCAAATGGTTATCAACAGTTCAAAATATTTCTCAGCAGCTGCCTGGTGTGAAATAGCAGGCTGTATACTCTTGTGATTTCTCAGGCCTCATGCCCAGGCATTTTAGAAGCATGGGGACAATAGACGAGATGCATGTCTTCCTTGCTGAAGAGAGTTCTGTTCTAAAGATCCCAGGGAGAAATTGACAGTGGTGACAGTCTACAGCAAAAAGAAATAAGCCTTCATGCCTTCTCAGGAACAGAGGTGAATAATCATGTGCCTTCCCTGTCAACCCTCGTTTTATAGCTCTGAGATCTGGAAATTTAACAATGCAATTTGGGGTTGGTTTGTTGATCTGTTCTTCTTCTTTTTTTTTTTTAAAGGAAAATAATCTTCTGCTAGGCTTGCTTCTTTCCCAGCCCACAAAAACAGAGAGAGATCATTTTAGACTTTTCTGATTGAATGACTTCTGATGCCATTGCCACACCCCATGTATCTGTTGGGTGCCGTAAACATTCTTTTATTTTTATTCTTTCCAACCCAACAGAGTGTTGGAAAAAAATTGTGCAAAGGGGCTTGGCCCTCTGTCTGTTTGCCTTTCCATCCATCCACACCCATGCAATATGCTTGCACATGCACTGGCTAGTCCCCGGGGAGAAAGTGCAGATATCCACACACAGAGAGACTCAACACATTGCATCATTACAGTACACAGAAGAAAATACAAATGCCTGTTGTGGCTCTTGCTGGTAAAGGGAATAGAAAGAATTCCAGAAGCCCTGCTCTGCCTGCATTCTTTCCCTCTCTCCTTTGTTATCAGAAGGTTAACTCTGAAAACTGAACAGAATGGGATCAAATCTGATGATGGAGGAGTTTGAAAATGGGTCATGTTCAGCAGGGGGCCAAGGGAAAAAGACCCCCCCCATCATCCAATGCATCCCTATGGGAGAAGCAATTGGGGAACAGCTGACTCCTCCATTCTAAGTCCCCCTCCTTCATTCCTCTGAGTCACATGACCTAGAGCCACCCTGTTATGAAGGGACCAGGAAGAATTCCAGGAGCCATGCTGTGCAGGCTTCCCCTACCATTTTTCAAGTGAGGAATCTGGTTACCAGTTGCTCACTCCTGTCCAAAGGCAAAAGATCCTTGCCTGCCTGCCTGCCTGCCTACCTTCCTTTTTCCCTCCCCTGCCCTCCCCTTCATTTCTTTATTTTGTGGCTTGCAAACTCAAGGAACAAGAGCCACCTGGATTCTGGAAAGATCTTTATTGCTTGTAGGGTAATGTAACAGATAATGTAATGAATCTTGAAAGCCTACCAAGCAATTCTCCTGCACAACTTATATGTAATGTTATTAAAGTGGAGGTACTCTGAATCTCTTTGCCATACTTCTCCCACCCTGAAGAATCTCTTCTGTAATGACCCTATTTCCTCCCTTAAGTGTCTTGCTGCCTCCTCTGTGTTCCCCTGGTCTGTTAGCCATTCCAACATTCCCTTCCTTTCTTCCTTCCCTCTGTCCTTCAGAATAAGTGCAGAAAACATGATCTGACCAAGAAGTCTGTTGTAGGGGTTGTAACCCTTTGCATCTGCAGGCCTGATTTGAATTAAAATGTTAAAAAACGATCCATTCATTGTACAGGTAGTCCTCGACTTATGACCATTTGTTTAATGACCGTTTGAAGTTACAATGGTGCTGGAAAAAGTGACTTGCAACCAGTCCTCGCACTTACAACTGCCACAGTGTCCCCGCGGTCCCATGATCAAAATTCTGGCGCTTGGCAACTGGCATATATTTATGATGGTTGCAGCGTTCTGGGGTCACGCGGTCACCGTTTCGGCTTTCCCAGCCAGCTCCCAACAAGCAAAATCAGTGGGGAATCATGTGATCCACTTAACAACTGCAGCAAAAAAGGTCATAAAATTGGGCGCAACTCACTTCACGACCACATTGCTTAGCAACGGAAGTTCCAGTCCGAATTGTGGTCATAAGTCAAGGAGTACCTGTAACAGATTACTTTTGAGGAAGGTGTATTTCAAAGGTGAGGACCTTGAACCTTCTTGGAAGTGAAGCAGGGGAGAAATTCATGCTGGAGTCCTGATTGCTTCTCCAGGGTAAAAAAGACAGAAAATTTAACTTTGAGTGATGTCCTTAAAGTAAGATGAAGTTGGTTCTCAGTCAGCTCATTGGTGCACATGCCATTCTTGTGGCTTGTGCTAAACTGGTCCTTTTAAAGCCTAGAAGCCTAAACAAACAAACAAAAACAAAGCATGCTTCTTTACATTTATTCTTAGCTAACGTTCTGCTTGCCTGTGGCAGGCAAATTACAGATCTCTAGCTTTTCCAATCTGGTCCTGGGAGTTTCATGCCCTGCTAATGATTACAGTAGGAAGAGAAGAATGGCTTGAATGGGAACAGTGTTCTTCTTATGACTCTGCCACTGCCCCTCCCAAACTATAGTTTCAGAAAGGTGTTGCTAAGAGCAGTGAATTATGTCTTTTGATTTCCACAGTCCACTGTTTGTTTTTTTTGGTTCAGTTAGTTTGTTCTTTTGGCATGAAGGGTAATAAGGTTGCTTTCCCCTTCTAAGGTGAATATAAATACCAAGTTCTGCCTAAAATTAGAGGGTGCAGTAAAGCTTGCCTGGCAGATGATATTTTTCATGCAGAGCCTTCTCTGCAAAATGATTGCCTGCTCCGCTTGTCTTTAATGACATCCTTGAAATTGGGGGATGAGAGGGGAGACTCTGCGTTAAATCAATAAATGCATATCTTCAGTTCAGTCTGTTGTCTGAGACATTGTCGGTTATGATTATTATTGTGGGTTGTCAATAACAAGTGGGGTGGGGGAATGGTGCTCCAATAATGCAGCCAAATTGCATAGGATTACATATTTACACTAGGACTCCCATCAGGAGAATCAGAGTAGCTGGTTGCAAAAGTTCCCAGGTAAATGGTAAGAGGCTGCTGTACCTGATGGAGTCTGGCTTGTTTGTGCAATCATAAAGCCAGATGCTGGTACATAACAGCTAAGAGAAATTTGAAAGAGGGAATAACAACTTGGTTAATGTCCCTTGAAATCACTGCTTGACTTAAACTCCCTAGTACAGCAAGAAGCAATGATGTCCATGGTTTCAGTGTTTTCCCTTTGGTGCTCAGTTCTGCATCCATCCAACTTTTATTCTTTCCAATACAATGGGATGTTAGAAAGGAATTATAGAAAGGACTGATGACTCTGCCTGTCCATCAACAGGATAACTCTTCTAAAAACCAAGCGTCATTGGACCAAATTTGATGTGATGGAAGAACCTAGCAAAAGATTGAGTTTCAGAATGGACCAGATCTGGCTTGGGGCGAGGGAGAGAGAGGAGAGGGAGAAGGAGAAGTAGAAGGAGAGAAAGAAAGAATTCTCTGATGCACTCTTTGGAAGAGGATAAATATACAAGAGAAGCAGTTGTCAAGAATTCTGAATGCTGCTCTTTGCTGCATTCTAAGCCCCCTTCTCCTTCCTGGTCATGTGGCTCAGAGCAGTTTGGATGCAGCCTGCTCTGGGCTTCCCAGTGCGCGCGCGCACACACACGCACACAGCACAAGGGGAGAACAGAAATACATAGATGCAACATGGCAGCTGGCTGTGCAGAAGAAAATAGAGATGACCCCAATGGCACACCCAGTAAAGTAGCTGGAAAAAATTCCCGAAGCCACGTTTGGCATGTTTTTGCATTCCGTATTTTATTTAAAAGCTCTTTTAATTAAAAATAAATAAATAAGGAAGCTAGCATTCTGGAAAGCAAAGGGTGCATCTCTAGCATCCTATTTTATATAAATAATGCACAACCTTTAGGGCTGGCTTCCCATAATATTAGCCAATTTATGTCCTTTGCCCTATAGCTTCTGAGAACAGTAACCACAAGAGAGGGGGCCTCATAAAAAGAAAAGATACTGACTTGAATGTAATTTGGAAAGGTTGAATCAGCTGTGTAGCACTTTCCTAGTTCCTTCTTTTAGGACTTGAAACTTTTTTTTTAAAGGATGAATAAAGGGAATGTATAAAATGGACGGATTTCAGGATTCCAATCTGTACGGGTTTCATTTTACCAAAACCTCAAGGTCTAGCAACTTGGTGGGGAGAATTATTTTGCTGCTGCCCATTTCCTGGTGATCTACCAGTTACTGAGGCATGCCTTTTCACCATTCCCAGTGTAGACAATGCATCATGCTAGTTGATCCAGTTGGTATAGCAGGACCAGCAGTTGAATATTCAAAATACATCTCGCTACTGTTCAGCGAGCCGGTCTGTTATCTTCCCTCTCAATCTGCTATAGTTTCTCTTTCGCTTTTAGTTAGTAGGTTGGTTGCCTCGGTACATACAAAATGGAATTAAGCTCTTTCCTATAAAATATACATGAGCAAGAACTGCCTGCAGGTTCACCAGGCATGTATTTGTCTGAGTGCTAATTTGTGGAGGATCGAGGGTCCTCTATCTGGTGTAATCAGCCCAAAGTGCTCAGGATTATGCAAACATATTCAGGTAATGGAACAGTGTGATTTTTCCTTTGGCTGTTAACATTTCTGTTCTCGACAAGTTCCTTCTAAATCGATACGAAAGTTCCATTCCCTAGTTCAGGATGAGTGTCCTGAAGTTGACGTGTTACTGTGCATAGAGTGTTAAGAAGGATCAAAGAGGCCCACCTTGACATTTCTGAGCATTGATGTTCACAAGATTTTCTTGGGCAAATTCTTACTTTAACAACAGCTTGGGCAGGAGGATAGACTTGGAGAAAAAGTTCTGGGTCAGACAGAGAACTGCCTTTCTTTTCTTAGGACCTTGTAGAAAGAACGGGGAGAGAAGAAAACTGTGATGAAATACATCTTCTGGTTTCCTAAACGAGGATGCTGTTGCCTTTCCTCACATTCTTGCGAACATAAATTTAGGATTTATTTATTTATTTATCAAACTTTATCCCTGCCCATCTCCCTCTAAAGGAGGGACTCTGGGCGGTTTACAATAAAAAACAAAATTAAAATCAGAACAGTGATAAATACAATAAATACAATAAAAATGTGATGGGATCTAGATGACTGAGAGTTCTTTACCAGTCCGTGAGTGTAATAGGTCCATTGAGTCACTCTAGGGTGCTAGCCATCCCCAGGTATGGCTTTTGGTGATGTTTTTGAGCTTATTTGTTGAGATGGAAACCCAAAGGTTCTTCTTTTCCTGTGATCTAGCCTTCTATCCCCTTGCAATCTCCATGGTTGCCTCTTCTTTCATATCTGAAGAAATCCTATAGGAGCTCTTCCCTCATGACAACTACCCACGGGATATATTTGATGCGTAAGAAGTCAGGGAGCCTGCTAACTACCAGAAAATGACCTGTGCTGTACACAGAGACTTTGCTCACCTTATAGTAAAGGAGCCCGAGAAAGTCATAGCCCACCAATGAAAATGTCACCAATACATTCACCTTTGTGGGAATGGAACCTGAAATATTGTCTGCAACCTGGAGTCATTGTTGAGATGGACGGCTATACAAATTGATTGATTAAATAAGTAATTTCTTTTGAATTAAATTGAATGACAATAATAGGGGACCCCCCCCCAACTTATTGTTTGGCATAGCCCTAAGATAAATAAATAGTACAAGAGCTCAGAGATCTTCATGCAATCCTTTCTCATTGTTTTCTTATGTGTTTGTTTCCCATAAATGTTTCCAGCCTAAGCATGCTCTCTTTGAAGTAAGTTCTATCGATTTTGATTGAATTAATTTTCAAGTAAGACTATTATAAGATTACAGCCTTCTTTTAATTTCCAGTTTACGACCCACTTATAATTTGAGTAGAACCATGTGGGCTATGTTTCTCTTTCCCTAGAGGAGGCTAGGTTAAGTTCCTCCCTTCCTTTTTTTCAGATAGCTGCTGAAGATGATAACATGCCATTGAATTTTTGATGGTTAATGTTGCTTTTATACGTTTATTATATTGCTTTGCTTGCCTGGCTGAGTTCCAGTTCTGTTTTTCTTACTCTGATGTATTATTACTCTTATTATTTTTATATGAACAACACCTTCAGGGGGTATTTCAAAGATGTAATAAATGAACAAATGATCCATACATATTTTTAAAAGGGTCTTTTGTTCAGAGGATCACAGAAGTCCAGTAAGAGAAGTGGGTGTTGACAAGCTGTCCGTTTGGAAGATGCAAGTCTTCCTATTACACTCTCAGCAATGTCTGGGCTCATGCTGGCATTCTCCACTTGATTTAATGATGTGAAAAGAAAATCGCCACACAGTTCTCTTAGATCAAAATGGCAGAATCCCCCAGACATTCCGCCGCAGTAATGATAATGCATTGAGTATTAGCATAATGCGAAAGTCCAGAGTAATATACGAACAGATTGTACTTGGAAAAGAGGCAAACTAAATTGTGCATATATTCAGGAAAGTTGTGTACAACGATATACATACTGTGATGCTTTGCATGGAAAATAAATGTATGGATGTGGTTTGTACGATTGCCTAATTCACAAATTGGGACTTTGGGTGGCTAACGTAGGATTAAAAGCACAGAACAAAAATACCAAAATAAACATAAAAAACACGAAGTCACAAAGATACAGTACAACTGAGGCCAAACTGCAATCATGTCGACATTCCCAAAAGTGTTACAAGATGGGAACATCCAAAACCCTGGCCCAATACCTGGGAAAAAATCAAGGCCTTATGGGAGGCCAACAGGGTGGGGGCCATCCTAATCTCAGGGTATATGCTGTTCCAAAGGGCATGTTTTGCAACAGATATGGCACACCTCAGGTGGCAGTGTTTCATAGAAGGGATCCAAAGCATGCCCACTCTGTCAGATCTTATGGATGGGCAGAAACAATCAGAGATAGGTGGCCCCACAAATAACCTGGCCCTATGTCATGAAGGGTTTTATAGATGGTAACCAGGATCTTAAACTGCACTTGTAAACCTACAGAGACCCAGTGAAGTTTGCACAGTAATGCTATTACATGGCCCTACCATGGTGCATTCATAACTATTGCACTGCTGCATTCTGGACCAATTGTAGCTTTCAAGTGGTCTTCAAGGGCAGCCACATCTAGAATTCATAGCAGGAGCCCAAATGGGAAGTAACTGAGGCATGAACAACTGGACAGGACATCCCAATCCAATTTGTGCCCCAATTGCACCCAATCCAGGAACGGGTGCAATTGGGGCACAAATTGGATTTGTGCAAAGGGATTCATGGACATGGCTGCCACCTGCTGTTGAAGCAGGAGTCAAAAATCCAAGAGGAATCTCAACTTGCACATCAGCTCTGTCTGGGGGAGTGTTACCCTATTCAGAACTAAAGATAAAAGTCTTCAGGTCTGGAGTGATAAAACAAACATCCTACCTCTGTTGCTTGGGTTAAGCTTGAACCTGTTCTTCCCCATCCAGACCCCCATATCTCAAGACAGTGGGAAAGTGGGCATTACTTGGTCAATCTGGGGTGGAGATGTATAACTATCATCAATGTGCTGAGGATACTTAGTCCCATGCTTATGGTTTCATGTAGATGTTAAATAGGAGTGGAAAGATTGGAAAGTTCTGAGGAACTCTCCTAAGCTGACTGTAGAGATAGAGGTCTCCCCCCACCAACATTGTCCTGAACTGGCCCCAAAAGAAGGTGGAGAACCACTGCAAGACCATGCCTCCCACTGCAAGACCCATGGTCAGTGCAGAAAGATACTATGATCAATAGTATCAAAGGCTGCTGAGTGATTAAGGAAGGCCAGGGCAGTTGCACCACTCCCATCTCAGCCTTGCCAAAGGTCATGTGCAAGTGCAATCAGTGTTATGAAACCTGACCAAAATGGATCCAGATAATCCATTTCGTCCAGACCTTTCTGGGGTTGCAATGTCGTCGCCACCTCAACAACTTTCTCTAAAAATGGAAGGTTGGAGACAGGGTGAAAATTATTCAGCAGAGTTAGATTTAGCATTGGTGTCTTAAGGAGGGGATGGACCACTGCCTCTTTAAGAGCAGTGGAACCTCACCCTCTCAATATATATGCATTACAGAAAATTGTGTGAAGAAACACAGATTAGAATCAGTTAATGTTGGGAAAGTGGATGGGGGCCTGGATGGGGAACAACAGGCTTCAGCTGAACCCTGGTAAGATGGAGTGGCTGTGGGTTGTTGGCTCCTCAGTTTCCGGGAAATTGTCATCTTTAGTTCTGGATGGGATGGCACTGCCCCAGACAGACCTGTGCATAATCTGGGGGTTCTCCTGGACTCACGACTCCTGCTCGCAGAGCAGGTGGCAGTCGTGGCCAGGAGGGCCTTTGCTCACCTTCGGGTTGTGCTCCAGTTACGCCCGTTCCTGGAGCGAGAGGCCCTCCGAACAGTCACTCATGCCCTCGTCATCTCTCATATTGACTACTGCAATGCGCTCTACATGGGGCTACCCTTGAAGATTATCCAGAAGCTTCAGCTGGTCCAGAATGCATCCATGCGGGTTATTTTTGGTGCTCCTAGATGGTCACATATAATACCTCTACTGCACGAGCTGCACTGGGTGCCAGTTTGCTTCCGGGTCCAATTCAAGGTGTTGGTTATGACCTTTAAAGCCCTACATGGCATGGGGCCAGGTTACTTGACTGGCCTCATCCACATAACATCGACCCGCCCCACCCGGTCAGGCAGAGACGGCATGTTGTGGACCCCATTGATAGAGAATTCCATCTGGCAGGGTCCAGGAAATGGGCCTTCTCTGCAGTTGCCCCTGCCCTTTGGAACATCTTGCCCTCAGCAGTGAGGCAGGCGCCTTCACTTCCGACCTTTAGGAGGGTCCTGAAAACCTGGTTCTGCCATCTCGCGTGGGGCAGGCAGGTGGGCCACCATCCATGGGGTTGGCTTGTGCCTTAGAGCCCCTCCCACCTGATCAGAATTTTTAACCTCTTGGATTTTATACTTATTTATTGCATTTTATATCTGTAATTGTTTTTATAGATGTTAATTGTTATTATTATAGTCTTGATTTTATTGATGCTATTGTAAACCACCCAGAGTCCCACTTTTGGGGGAGATGGGCAGTAGCAAAATTTGAATAATAAATAAACTACGCTTCTTGTTGGAAGTGTTGTACAACATATGGAATTTTACTTATTTTTTAAAGATATTAAAGACAATGGAATAGAAGACTTAGACATTCATCAGTGTAAAACTGATAAAACCTTGCAAAATGTGAAGTTGAAGGTGTGAGTGAGAGTATCTAAGTGTGAAAAAATGTTACGCACTCAGCTCTGTACAATGAAGTTGAAAATCCACCCACCATGGCTATCCTTGAATTTTGTGTTTGTTTTTTATGTTTTTAAAATATTTTTATTGTTTTTAACTTGTAGTTTTTGTAGTGCTTTTATATTGTTTTTAACTGTTTGTGAGCTGCCCAGAATCATATATTTGAGATGGTTGGCTATATAAATTGATATAATACATAAATAAAGTTGAACGCGGCAAATGTATTTCCAAAATTCATCTTCTGCCTGTTCATGTAAAATATGAAAAAGACATAGATTTGGATGCTTGGATTCAAGATGAGCAAAAAGCCATCGTTTAGGTAAGCTAGGATGCAATTTTGAACATCCCCAGGATTGGCTTAAGGTTCTTTTCATGATGTTCCCAATTTTAGCTTCATTTGATGTTTCTTCATTTCTTGTTCATTTTTAGGAGCAAGAAATAACTTCTAATTCTTTTTTTCCCTCTCTCTCCCATCTACTGATTCAAGTCCCTGGAGGCATAGCTTCAGAGTCCCTCACATTCACCCCCCTGGAGGACATGATTTTTCTGAAATGGGAGGAGCCATTGGAACCCAATGGTCTCATAACACAATATGAGGTATGCTGTAGGATCATTTTGGGGAGGTGGGTATTCTGCATGTTTTCCCCTTATCTCTCTTACCCATCTGCCAAAGTCAGAAAAAGAAGGTTCCTGTAAATGCATTAATTAAATTTTTCTGTGAGTGTGAACAATAGTCTTGAAGTATAAGTGAATTCTTGCTTAGAGATATTGTATACATATGCTATAATAGAGATGATCTCAGGAGACCTATTCCATTCTATATGGAAGATAAGAGGGAATGCCAGTTTTAATAGGGTGTTACCACCCTGGGTGCATGTATGTATTTTACATTCTTGTAAGTGAAGTACATGCTGATTTTGGCTGATCTTAAAAAAGCTAAGTAGGGTTGGATGTGGTTAGTACTTGGATGAGCAACCAACAGAAAATCCCAGGGAAATTGAAGAAACATATTGGAGGAAGTCAATGGCAAAGAACTTTTATATTGTGGCCAAGAAGGCTACATGGACATGTCTATAAAGGCATCAGAAGTCAAGTTTGAATTGGAGAACTTAAGTGTATAAAAAATCTTGCCTACGTTTTGGGGCACCATTTTAGTCAAATATTTTATTTTGTGTTAATGGGCAGACAAATGAAATATTGCAGCCCTATTTCTTTTGTTCTTTTATCAAGTGGTCTTTCTGCAGAATTATGAACCGATTTATGATCAGAAGCAATGCTTCGTAAGTTTTATTTTCACCAGCTGTCATTGCTGATTTGACTCTATTAAAACAACAACAGCAAAAATAACAACACAATCAAACATCTCACCCAACCATCATCTACATTCAACATATCCAAATAATGGCATCAGCAGAGGGTTACCATGCCAAATTGTACTAATTGAAGAGACAGGCATATATCTACCCGGTTTCAATTGTACACACATAGCTGAATAGATGATATTTTGTGTGTATAATTGTCCCTCCTAGTTTTGTTTTTAAGAAAAAGTCAACACCTTTTCAAGGGCATGTAGCAGCTTTGGGGAAGAGTGTTAAACAGAAAAACCTTGCAAGGGAAAATTATCAACTCCTCTTCCCTGCACATTATGGTAGTTAGGGGATTCTGGGGTTTTGATCCCAGCAGATTGGGGTAAGGGCAGCAGGTTGAGGGCTCCTTCCCCCACCCCCCGAGGTTCATGCTTAAATGGGAATTTGAACCTAGGAACCTTCAAGCCTAAATTCTAAACACTATATAAAAATGGCTCCAGCTACGTTCTTGGAAGAAGGCCTGGTATTGGCTGCAGTAAATGTAGATGATTGGGCTGGGCTCCTCTGCATGTGTGATACCAATCTGGGAATGACCTTGGGAGACAGGAACAGCCACAGCCAGGAGAACGGTCAGACAAGAGGCAGCTGAATTCACAGAAAGAATGTGAGTGGAGCAAACGTCCCAAAAGGGACCTTCCCTAGCTTCTTGAGCTGTAAAGGTGATGAGGGAGAAATGTACCTTCAGACTTGCAAGATTCTGTTAATGTAACCTTACATAATGTAGAATTAGCCCATCTGGTCATGCTTCCCATCTGGACTACCTTGCAAGGCTGACAGCTCTGTCCCAAGCTTTCTACAAATGCTTTCTACAAATGATATCTGTGGAAGCAGAGCACAGTAGGTTTATTTCTCTACTACCATTCTGTATAACATTCTTCCCCAATCTGATGCTTCTCCAAATGTGTTGAGTTACAGTTCTCAACAGGCTCTTTTAAAGGAATCAGTGGGAGCCATTGCACCAGGTCCCACACACGGAAGGCCCACCATCCAAGATCATTTTCAATACTTGATGAGATCTAATGGATCAATACATTTCATTCAAGGCAGTAAAACACATCAGTTAAATTATAATGCCAAGAGCTATTTCAAATTGTTGGGTTTCTTCACGTACTCATGTTGGTTTTGGGGGGCAAAAACAGTGGAGAACATGACATGGAATGCAGTGAGAAGGAAATGGAAGGGGGCTCAATGAATATCCAGTCCCTAAGTTATCCTGAATAGGGACGCGGTGGTGCTGCGGGTTAAACCGCTGAGCTGCTGAGCTTGCCGATCGGAAGGTTGGCGGTTCAAATCCGTGTGACGGGGTGAGCTCCCGTTGCTAGTCCCAGCTCCTGCCAACCTAGCAGTTCGAAAACATGCCAATGTGAGTAGATTAATAGGTACCGCTTCGGCGGGCGGGTAATGGCGTTCCGTGTAGTCATGCCGGCCACATGACCACGGAGGAAGTGTCTACGGACAAACGCCGGCTCTTCGGCTTTGAAACGGAGATGAGCACCGCCCCCTAGAGTCGGACACGGCTGGACTTAATGTCAAGGGAAACCCCCCAAGTTATCCTGAACTTGAAAAAGGCCTGAATTTCCAGATTTCCTACCCAGTTGTCATACACCGTGGGAATTCTGGGAGTTGTAATTCCCATTACTTGGAGGATGTCTGGCTGGGCAGTGTTTGATGTGGGGAGCCAAATATGATGAGTCTTTCATGAATGTTTTGCTCCAGGAATCCCTTAAGCCAGCCTTTCTCAGCTTTTTGGCCCTGGAGGAACCCTTGAAATATTTTTAAGGCCTCAGGAAACCCCTGCATGTTCAGGCTCAAAGATAGGCCAGCAGTTACAAAATTATTATATTTGTTTCATGTGTAGGCCTGTATATATGCACTAACAGAGTTCTTAAACTAAAAAATAAAGAATGAAACTTACCTCTTTAATGTGAAGTGGCTCGAATTCGAAATAATTTTGTAAATAAATTGTGATCTCCCAGGGAATCCCTGGTGACTGCTCGTGGAACCCTAGGGTGCCAAGGAAGCCTGGTTGAGAAACCCTGCCTTAAGCTGTAATGCCAGGTAGGGGGCTGGGAGGGAGGACAGAAACTGACCTCAGTTTCAAGGACCTGCACAATGATTGGGGAGGGCTTTGTCTGTCGGACAAGCACAGCAATAACTGATGGGGTTTTCTGTATTCTCAGCCAGGTGCTGAACAGAGAGTCTTTTCTTTGCTTCGTTATTGCTGTCAGACAGTTTTTGAATAGGCCTATCTCTGCGTGTGTTTTGGCTTCTCCCAAAGGCAGCCAGGCGAAACCTCCCCTCTCTCATTTGGCTTTTTATCCCATGCCTTTGCCTTCTCTGACATCAACAAAAATTACTGGAGCACAGAAACTGCGAGTGAGAAAGCTTGATGCTTATCTGCCCAGCTCTTCCCTGCCAGGCTGAAGGCTGCCCCTCGGAGAATTGACACAGGCTCTATTGTAATTCTGGAAGCACTTTTTTTCTTCTTCTTAATAGTCTTAAAGATTAAGGGCAACTTTATAGTTCCTTCCAAGCCTATTGTCTCAGCTGCAGAATGCGAGCTGCTTTTTGTATCTGAACATTCTCTCCAGCTCTCGCTGTGATGATCAATCAGCGTGGCTGAGAGCCAGTTTGGCTCATATGCAGGTTCTTCACTTTGATGGAATATTCCCCTCTACAAAATAATGCCCTTCCCATGGAAAAGTTGGCATCAGGAAGAAGAGTTCTAGGTTAATTTTGCCTCTGACCTGCTTGTTTTCTACGCCCATGGATTTTTTTTTTGAAAAAAAAACCACTTATATTGTATTGCAGCATCTGGTCATTGTTGAAGCAACATCTGGAATATACAGTTTATATATGGGTGGCTATGTAAATTCAACAAACAAATTGTGATTCTGCATTCTGATGATGTCTTAAAGTATACCCCTCTATCCTAGATCAGCTACCAGAGCATTGAATCCTCTGACCCATCAGTCAATGTGCCTGGACCACGACGCACTGTCTCCAAACTCCGAAATGAAACTTACCATGTTTTCTCCAACCTTCATCCTGGGACAACCTACCTTTTTTCAGTAAGAGCACGAACTGGCAAGGGCTTTGGACAAACTGCTCTGACTGAGATCACCACCAACATCTCAGGTAGGTTGGGAGAAGAGAAAGGGCCTTCTTTTTTCTGGGACATCTTGGCCTTGTTCAGAATTATGGAGAGTTTGGGTGCCTATTCTCTCTCGATTGCAGATTGTTGCTTTGGATGGCATAATGTGGTTCTTTACTTTCTTTTTAAAAAAAGGATGATGGTTTTCTGCTGACAAACAAATCCATTTTTGATTGCAGCATTATTTTATAGTTCCACGCCAGCTCCTGATGTAGAGGAAATTAACTCCATCAATTTTTCCCCCTCCGTTTGCACTTGGATTAATTCATTTGCACTTTCTGTTTTGCTTCTCAATTGTTGCTGTTCTTTTTTGACCCTTCCTTTGTATCCCATTCCTTTTTCTTCTTTGACGTTCAGGTGAAATCTCCTTCAAATTGAGCTTGACTCCTGATGGCTTCAGGAATGCATCCATGCAGCCATGTATTGGGATTCTCGGGATTCTTGGCAACAGTACAAAAGTGGTTTGCCTTCTTCCAGTATTTTTTATTTTTCAATTTCCCAGTCTAATCTGCAGCCCTGCAACTCTGTGGTGCTCTCTCATCCAGGCACTCACCTGTCCTGATCTTGCTTAGCTTTTGGACAAGGTTGCTCAGATGCTGCCACCTGTGGAATATTGTTTCCTTCGTAGGGCATTTGTGCAGGGTACGTATGATCACCCTTGTCTTGCATGCTTGGCATTGCAATTCATATGGGGATCACACTTGGTAGTTTGTAATGGCTTAGTAATAGAAATATCCCTTGTGATTATCAGAAAATGAAGGGAGGCCTTCAAAGATAGGGGATAGAGTCTCTAGACAAAGTTTTCAGAGGAAAGCATTAATATTCTCACTCTCCTAATTACACGTCTCTTCATTGCTCATCATCTTCCATGGCTGCTCTAACTTCCAATCTGGAAAAAAAATCCATGGGAAGTGTTTCCTTAGGATTTATTTTCTTGGGATCTAAGGGAAGCATGAGAGCCAGGTTGGCTGCAGAGCACAGCAAAGAGACTTGTACTGTGAAGGTAAAACACTGAGACCCATCTTTGGTAATCTCATCACTAAGTAAGTCCAAATCCACCCATGAGAATTTCAGCAAGACTTTCTCCCCGTGTTGGGGGGTGGGAAGGGTGAAGAATGATGATGATGCTATCGGTTCAATAGCAGCGAATTCTCGGTAATTCTACGGACCAGCTCTCTCCACATTTTCCAATCTTGTACGGCTTCTTTCAGTTGTTTTATGCTCTGGCTGGTGTTGGCTTTGATGGTGTCTAGCCACCATGTTTTTTGGTGGCCTCGTTTCCTTTTATGGCTGACCGTTCAGAGCATAACTGCGTTTTCCAGTGAGTTTGATCACATGACATGGCCGAAATAAGTAAGGCAGAATTTTGTGATTTTGCCCACAAAAGGGTGGGGGAGGGAATACAAAACAATCTTTTTTTTCCTTCAAGTTAAAGGAAAGTTATTTTTTAAAAAATGGAGAAGAAATTTGCCATCAGAACACTAGTATTTTGGTATATCCTTGTAATGCTGGCATCTTTCCATATGGCTTCCGTCTGATACTTAGCATTCTAGTGAGGACTGTGCTGAAAGCAAAGATTTTGACCCTGTACAGTCTATGCTATGAGCATGTTATGCTGTATGCACAAGGCAGGAGCAATAGATGTGGCACACAAAACTCTGTGTTTTGGCTCCTAGAAGTCTTCATTTGCATGGGATTGGGGTCTCTTGGGGTCTTGAGCAGTTTCACTGTGAGTACTGGCTTGCCAACAGGTGTTGAATGTCAACTGTTTAGGCTCCAATAGCGAGCACAGCTGAAATTCAACCCACAAAATGGCTCCATGTAGCATTGTCAGAAGCCCATCCAGGCCAACACAAAAAGCCTCTTCTTCATTACTATATCTCTTAAAACATTTCCAAGTAACTAAAATAAATCCATATAGCTCTTCCTCTCTCAGATGCCATCCATGCTCATCATGATTGCAGTGAAATGATGCATTCCAGCACTGAAATGTGAAAGAGTGGGTTGAGGGATGAGGGAAGCACATTAGCTCTTCTAGCTTGTTATTTTTCCATGTTCAGTTTTATCCCGGTCAGAAGGACTTTTCACTGTCGCACCAGAACACAGGAGACACTTCTGAAGAAATAAGGAAGGGTGAGGGCAGGGGATGGACTCAAAACCATGCAGAAGGCCACAGTGGGTAGTGAACTTTCCTTGAGGGGTGGCTATTAAACAACACTGAAAGTCTGTGAGAGCTCCATACACAGATAATTTATTAGTGAGGCAGGGGAATGGCCGAGTAAGGCCAGCACAGGTTTTCAAGGTGAACAAGATTGGGAAGTTCTACATCTAGGTCAACAGAGCATGGCGAAGAGCCACCTCATTAGCCAAAAGGTGTTGTCCCACCAATAACATCCAGGTAGAGAAGGAGTAGTTTACCAGTTGCCCAGTCCTCTCTTTGTTGCTCCAGAGGATGACTAGGATTCAAGATTCCTTCTCTTGAGTAAGGTTTCATGCTATCAGCCATGTGGAATATCTTGAGTTTTTTTGGATTATCTATTTTGAGTGGGAGCAATAATCTGGAGCTATATAATGCAACTAATCAGGGATTAAGGATGTGCAGTTCGTAATAAATCTGTTCCATTTTGCAATTTCTGTGGATAGGGCAGTCTTTCAGTAGACTTTTTGTTTTATTTGCAACTCTCACTATACTACATTTTTGAGAGAGAACATTGGGGATTGGGGAAATGGATATGGTGGGTGAGAAAAAAGCTGAATGTATCAGAGATGCAATATGCATTCTCAGTATAGTGTTTTGTTTTGTTTTTTAAACTCCCCTTTTCCTAGGCAACAGGAAAAGTACATATTTTTATTCCAGGTAGGTAACACCTTCACAAACACACATTTTTTTAAAAAATGCCATGCTTTATTCCCCAAAAGCTGCATACTTGTGTGTTGCGTTTAACATCACTCTCTGTGATATGGACGGGGTCCTTTTTGACAACTCTTTCAAATCTGCCCCCTCTAAAATCTGTAGTGAAATACTTTCATGTCTCAGGTCAAGCTGAGTTAGCTCCCCAGCCTCTCATAATTCACCAGGGTTTTTTTTTATTTTTTTATCGTATGGCATAGCAGTTCTAGCAGTTCGGTGTTCATGCTGCTTTTTTTCTTGCTGGGAAATCCTTGGGAGGTCCAGCAGCCAGATGTGTAGACTATTTAGCTGTGACAAGTCACGTTGCCTGGGGTGCACCACGAGGAGGCTAGTCTACATTGCGCCGAGTTGGGCTGAGAGAGAGGGACTGGCCCAGGGTCACCCAGTTGGCCTTCATGCCTAAGGCGGGACTAGAACTCTCATACCACGCCTGATTGGCTCTTGGGCTGAGAGAGAGGGACTGGCCCAAGGTCACCCAGCCGGCTTTCACACCTAAGGTGGGACTAGAACTCACAGACTCCTGGTTTCTAGCCCGGTGCCTTAACCTCTAGACCAAACTGGCTCTCACTCACCAGATTTCCCACTGCAGTGTAGAGCAGGAGTTTCGGCGCTTGAGCTAGGAACCCACAATGCTGTGTGTTTTGTTGAACTGACAGGGTCACCCTTTATCCCACTGTGCAGATCTCTTTAAATATGTTTCTTCCTGAAATAGATTCTTCATGCTCCAGAACCCCTCTTGCTTTTTCCAAGATACCCTGCAGTCTGAATTCAAATGGAAAACAGTATGCATTACAACCCTGCTGGATAATTTACTTGCATGGCGATCCAAAAGCCAGCTTGTTTACATTGCAGTCTCTCCGGTGCTGGAACACATTTCCTAACTCAGTGGAGCGGTTTTGATAGGATCTATTAGTGGGGGTGGGGTGGGGGGTCTGGGAGGGGAGAAATTGAATACTGCCATCCCCGTGTCTTGCTGGAAAGGGTCTTAGAGAAATGATTATCATCTGCATGAGTGGGAAATGTTGTCTTGAGGTGTAATAGATAAGGTGGATTTGCTGAGCGAGGGAAGTTTCTCTGTTTTTCATTAAATGGCACAGGTATGTGAGTGTGTGTCTGTGTGTGTGTCCCCCCTGTGCACAGAAGATGTTTTATTTAGGGGCATGGAACTATCTGGGTCAGTGGAATGCTTAACACCAAATAATAATAAGATAATGATGTGAGGAGAAACACACACACACACACACACATACACACACGAAGAAATCCAAATATTGGTTTGGACAATCCAGCTGCTGTATGTTTTTATTTTTATTGGTTTATATATTATGTATTTTGTGTTTTTTATTTGTTTTATTGTAAGTCACATAGAGTCACATAAAAGTGAGATGGGCAGCTATATAAATCAAATCAATCAAATCAATCAATCAATCAAACCCAGTATTGTCTACATTGACCCAGGCCATGGGTCTTCAGGCTCTCCTAGTGTGATGGAATGTGAGGATGACTTTGGAAGATGTGGGGAGAAGAGTTGCCACCTAGGGAATGATCAGATAAAAGAGAAAGGAGCCCCCAACAGAGTAATGGCCAGAGAAAGAAACTTAGAAAGGACCCACCCAACTATCCAGGCATTAAATCAGGAGGGTGCACTTTCATACTTGCAATGTCAGCCCTCCCAGGTAAACCAGACAGGAAACACGACCAGATGAGCTAATTCTACTTTATAGTAAGGCTACATTAACAGAAAGAGGGACGTGGTGGCGCTGCGGGTTAAACCGCTGAGCTGCTGAGCTTGCCGATCGGAAGGTCGGCGGTTCGAATTCGCGTGATGGGGTGAGCTCCCCTTGCTAGTCCCAGCTCCTGCCAACCTAGCAGTTCAGAAACATGCCAATGTGAGTAGATTAATAGGTACCGCTTCGGCGGGCAGGTAACGGCGTTCCGTTTAGTCATGCCGGCCACATGATCACGGAAGTGTCTGCGGACAAACGCCAGCTCTTCAGCTTTGAAACGGAGATGAGCACCGCCCCCTAGAGTCGGACACGACTGGACTTAATGTCAAGGGAAACCTTTACCTTTACCTTACATTAACAGAATCTTGCAAGTCTGAAAGCACATTTCTCTCACCCACCCTGTAAGTAGCTGTTCTGTTTTCAAGGTGTGGGATCAACACTGCATTGAGGAGAAGGAAGAGATTGGGTGGGAAAGGAGAAATAGTGGTAGAATAAAGAGGAGAACTAGCAGATGGATCAAGAAGAGGAGAAATGAGAGAACAAAAAAGGAGAAATAGAGGAGGAGCAAAAAGCAGAAGATGATAATGTTTTAGCTTGTGAAGGTTCGAAATACCCAGTGCAGACATTATAGAAAGAGGAGCATTTCCCAATAAGAATTTCAGTGTATATAATTTGGGCTCAGGTTTTTTTTTTTTTTGAGGTTCTGTTTGCCTGAGACCCATCTATTCCTCCCATTCAGCCATGGAATGGATAAAAGCAGGAAATGAAAGAAGATATGGGTAATGGGCTTGATGGTCAAACCACAGAATACAGGAAGGAGAGCTGTTTTTCCTCCTGCTGCTTTATGTCCATGTTCACACACGTTTTCCCCATTTTTTTGGATTAATCTGTAATTTAAGAAAAGCTGCATAAAACTGAGTGTAGCGACTTGCACATAATGCTGTGCAAAACTTTGTACATAAATATGTGTCTTCAAATGTATTCTCTCATTTCTAAACACATTTTTCCTGGAATACAAATACAAATGTAGTCCTTTTTTTTTTTTTTTTTTTGGAGCTGCGAAGTGCCTGGGAACATTTAGGAAGCCCAAAACCTCAGACAACCAACTTTTGATCCACACATTAGTCTGAGAATCCTGTCAAGTCTGCCTGCATTGGAATTCGTAAAGGTTATATTTCCTGTGGGTGGACTAGTCAGAAACACAAGAGGATCTTGGAATGTAAAAGATTTCTAATATTGTCTTAAATCAGTAGAATGTTCCCCATCCCCAACATTTTCATTTTTTGGTAATGGAGCCCAAAGGCCTTGTTCACTGTATGCAAAGCATATTCCACTATAGCATTTTCTGTTGACTCCTGGGAGAAGGGGGCTGTGGGCTGTGGGGAGGGCAAACGCCTCTCAGGAGGACGCAAAGCTGAGATGATTTAGAAGATTTGGCATTGCAGAAATAAGATTCTCTCCTACTCCCCCTTCCCACAAAAACCCATATCATGGGAAAAATTAGAGGGAGGAAACAAAACAGCCTGCCTCACAAAGGCACAAAACAGGGATTAATTGGGCTTTATTAACAAGCCATATAATACTTAGGGCTGTTTGCTAATGTCTGTGGTGTAGCTATTAACTGCGCTGAATGGGCTGCAATGTTTTTTAATGGGGAGCAGAGGAATTACAAGCCAGCAGGAGGTGGACCAGAGTGACTACTTATTAATCAGGGCCTGCAGGCTCTTTAGGAAGGGAGTGTGAGGGCAGGGAATGTTTTGAACGGGCCAATGAATTGCCTTGCTGTCTCCATGGAAGCTCAGCCCCCGGGTAACATATAGTCCACTTAGGGGAATCTCCATACTACTGTTTGCTGGTTAGCTTCTTTTTCCCTACAATTGATGGTGGGTCTGCTGCCCTTGTGGACCAAAACGCCATGGCCAGGGGACTGAAGATCTGCGTACCATCTGGCCATTGAGCAATGGTGGGCATGTCCCCCAAGGTAGACACTTTCTCATACATCTTTTTTAAAGAGAGTATTTCATTGCAACGTGTTGAGGAGTAGAGAAGCAGGAAAAAGATTATATTCAGATTCACCAATTAGTTCAGGGCAGTGTGAATTGAGGTCAGCTCATCTCCAAATATAAAACAAGTACGCTTCTCCTGCATCTTGTTCATTTATTAGTCCAGAAAGTTGTTCCTGGCCTTGTTTTCCATTTGTCCTACTCTGTCAAAAGCAGGTCTAATTAATGTGTCCTTTATGTTTCTTTCCTTTACCTCCCTTGCATTGGAGGAAAGGACTGTGGAATAACCACTGTTTTTAGAATAATCAGTGCAGTACAGTGCACATGTAAAAGAAAAATACAGTAGTTTCTCTTGCTGTGAGCTAAGGACATGAGTCTGTGACCATTAATAACAGCAAGAGATGGAACTATAGGGGAAATGTTCCATTTATATGCACCATGCACTTTCCCCCTTTCCCTCAAACATCCCCATAGAAATTAACAGTTACATATCCCAAAAGGAATTACCATTTCCCACAGACATGGTAGATTATTCATTCATTCATTCATTCATTCATTCATTCATTCAATTTATATTGCCGCCCATCTCAAACTAGTGACTCTGTATTGGAATAATACTGTATTGGAATAGGGCAGTATTGTACAGATGTTTTGGAGAGCACTGGGCCTGTGCAAATCAGACAGAACCCCATTTGAATCGTCAAATTCAAATAGGCACTTTTTGATTTAGGAAATCAGTCCAACTCAACAATTTGAACTGGTTTGGAAAATCGATTAGTGGAGTGGTTGAATTAGATTGGTGCAAACTGGATTTCAGAAATGGCTGTTTGGAACAACTCAGAAGCTTCTGAATTGTCCACATCTGTTTGTAATTATCTGATTCTACTGTTTGTTTTGACTTCTTGGTTCAATTAAGAAAGGTGGGTTTGATGGAGAAATCTGACTGGATACCAGTCAAATTTTTGTGCAATCCCGAGTGAGCAAATGTTGAATGGATGAAGGTTGGAAGCAGGCAGAAACACTTACTATTCCTCCTTTGCCATTATATCTATGCTGCCTATTAGAACCTCTTTGATTCTACAGTTTGTTTTGGCTTCTGAATTAATTTGAGAAAGGTCAGTTTTTGCTATTTGACTGAATCACTGTTGAATCCACCTACTGCGTTGAATCGCTATTGTATGCCATCTCCCACAACTTGGTTCTGTTGAAATGACAGCACTTTTTCATAGGTGTTCCAATCTTCTTGAAAGCTCCTTAGATGTACAGAATGGTTTTCCTAGTGGCAGGGGCATGATATCCGGACTTGCCTCCTTGTGATACTTTTTATTATCAAATGTAAGGATGTGAAAAAGAGCCAGCCACAAGGCCTTTTTTGAAAAACCTTCTCTTTCATACGTATTTTGAATGGGATTTAATGCGGAAGTGGATTGGGAGTGACCCTAGGGTCGCATGCAGCCATCAGCTTAATTTCAAATTGATTTCTCAGAAAGTGAGCAACCTTGACTGCTGAAAAGATTGCCTGCCTGCCTTGCAGCTTGCTGCTTGGAAGAGACTAAAAGGTTGGAGTTATAAAGGAGGTGTTAATGTGTGAATAGGTGAACCTGTCTACCCAATAGAAGAAAATATCTGTAGCTCAGGGTTGAACTGTGGAGTCCTTGGTGGTCTCTGAGCTTGGTGGTTTGCTTGCAGACATTTCATAACTTGACAAGGTAACATCGTCAGTGCGAGGGAGCGTGGGGTTTGCTCCCTGTTTATATACAGTAGCTTGCCCTGATGGTGTTGGTGTGGGTCTGGTTTCTCCTTGGTAGTTCCTTGATTAGGGTATTGTTTTCTGCTTGATTGTTCGCTAAGAAGGAAACAAAAAGACCAGAGCACATCCTCTCCAGCAACCAATACCCAGATAAACAGAGATTAACACCAGACAAACAATCAAGCAGAAAACAGTGCCCTAGTCAAGGAACTACCAAGGAGAAACCACACCCCCACCAGACTGGCAGGACAGGCTACTGTATATAAACAGGGAGCAAACCTCACACTCACCAGCACTGATGATTTTACCTAGTTGGGTAGTGAAATGTCTGCAAGCAAACAACCAAGCTCAGAGAGCACCAAGGATTCCACATACCCATCTACCCTTTACTCTGACCCATCCACTGCTTACCTCAATGCTGCCTACTATATAACCTCAGCAGTTTACTCCTAAGGGAAAAACACCATGGACAGGAAAAGATTTGTTAAAGCCTGACTGAATGTGAAGTGAAAGGTAATAATAACAGTCCATAAACACAATGCATATGGATTGTCATTTCTCATGATGATGATAATGATGCTTACTGTTATTACTAGGACCGCTTACTACTACTGTAACTTACAATTGGGTGTCCGCAGGATATGGTAAAAAAGTCAAGATGGTGGCTGCGATGGTGTGCTTGAAACCCAACAATGCACATTAAAAATGAGAGGAATTAAGTCCCATTTGATTGTTGCCTTTTGCTTTGTTTCAGCACCCAGTTTTGATTATGGAGACATACCTTCACCACTGGGAGAATCGGATAGCACCATCACTGTTCTCCTGCGGCCAGCACAGGGCAGGGGTGCCCCAATCAGGTAGTGATAATAATACATTAATGTAATTTGCATTTGAATGGAGAGTTATCTAATTTCATATTTTTAACAATGCAATTATTATTTATTTCACAATATTTATAGCCCATCCCATTCCTAGCAGGTTTGGGGTGGAGGCGGGGGGTAGATGTTCAACAAAGTGAAAGGAAACAAAATTGAAAGCTCTGAACACAAAATTAAAGTATTTTCATTATAAAGAGTCAGAATAACAGGTGCCCTTTGAACTAAACTAATAGCTGAATGCACGCTGGAATAAAATTGCTTTGGTCTGCTTATGAAATGCCAACAAGGTTGGCTTGGTGAGCCATTATTGTTTGAAATTCATGGTCCTCTGAGTCCTAAGAAAAGATATTATGGAATGCAGTGCGCAATATGGATATATTTTTGAAAGGAATGTAAAAATGTAAAAATGCATTACTTTAGGGAGAATTGTTTATAAAACTCTACACTGAGAAACATAGCAAAAAAAGGTCTCCACATTTAGAGAAATGCGCAGCATTTTTGTGCAGACTTTTTTAGAAAACCTCTCTAGTTTGACAAATGGAGCTTGACATATTTGCAGAAATAAGAAACGGAGACTAACCAAAATTGACAGGCTGGCCAATCTGTATAAGACAGCCAATCTATGCAATGGATCATGAATTTTGTTTGAATTTTGAAATAAGGTTATTTTCTTTTATCAGGGGGATGAACTGCATTCCACTGCCTCCTCTTTCCCTTTTTCGTCTTCTCTTTCTCTGCTTTCTAAAAATGTTAATTGCAAAGTTAAGCTTGTCTTGCCAGGCTGAAACGCCGCTTTTTTACTGAGATACCTGCATCTTTTGCTTCGCAGATAACTTACAGGGAAGGGATTCATAGGGGAAAACTGGGCAAGTTGAATATTGTACTCTTGATGGTATGTTCCCAAACCTGAGTTTAAGGAAATGTTTTGGGAACTTCAGCATTACCTCTACTTTGTCCCTCCATACCTTTTGGAAGTCTGGGTCCATGAGTTTCGAACGTGTGGCAGATTTTCTGCATGTCCAGTCCTCATTTCTTGGGACTACTGAGTTCTATGAATACTTATCTTCTAAGACTTTGGATGATTTGGAGGAGAGACTTGGCTTGGCCTAATATAATTTAATGAATAACATTTCAGTGATATCAATTGTGTAAGAAAGGGAGAGATCAGTATCTAGGATTGCACTTCAGACAAACAACCTATTGGGATCCTTATATTAAAACAAAATATTTCATGTACGGTCAGAATTCAAAAATTATATATAATATTTGAACAGAACAGTTCAGTTGAGATCTGCATATGTGAGTCTGATTGGGATAAACTGTAGGGGTGAGACAGACATACGATTTGCATTTTTATTCTTTTTCTTATTTAATTTGTTTCTTTTATTCTATTTTGATATACAGTCTTATTATTATTCTTTATTTATATTCTGTACCTTGATATGGCCTAATGGCTAATCAATAATAAACTAATCATAACACTTCAGTGGGTGTTCAGTGGACGCCCATCAGGAACTAGGCTCCGGTTAATTTAGTGATCAAGATAAATAAAGGAATATGTTAAAATTACAAAATGCAATAATTTAACATGGTAATTGTTTTAAAATGCATTAAAACAAAGGCATTGACATTTTTTTTTTGCAAGAAGACTGGCATAGAGAATCATTTGGCCCAATTTGTGCTGTCCATAAATTGAATATCTCTACCCAGAAATCACCATCATCATCATTTTCCTTTTGTTTTGCTTTGTTTTTGTGGGACACACAGTTGTTCCAGCCTCCACACCTACAGTAGGTTTATACTATTTCAGATAATAATATGGACTGATACTTTTCATTTGAGCTAGCCAGTTAAAACATAATCCAATGAGCTAGTTCAGTATTTTGGATTCCCCCACCCATTCCCACTGATTGAGCTGTAGACTTCAGTGGAGAGATTAAAACATGCCCTTAAGAAAGTGAAGGTTTAAATTCTGCCTCCAGGCCTCTTAGAGTACTTCCCTACATAGATGCCTCTGGGTCCTGGGAGATGTGTGGGGGCTAATTTGACGGCCTTGTGTCACACTCATGCATAGCTTTGTTCTGGCAACTGCATGAAAGTAGCTTGTTGGCACTGAAGACCTCATTCAGGCTAGCACCTGAATTATACCACTGAGATTTTGTCATGAGCATTCACTTCCAGACAAAACTGAGGGGTGTGACTGTTACCTTGATTCATTTTCGACTCTTCAGAGTTTTTGTGTCCCAGGCCATGGAAAAGAGTAAGGCATAATCCAGCCCATCCTGTATACTCCTTTCTACCTGTATTTTTGTCTCATTCAGGGAGGAAAACTCTTGGTTTTCTTCTTTGCTTTTTTTGAGCTGACAGTTAACAAAATCTGTGTCAGTGTGTGGGACTTTGTCTGGAATTTAAGTGGCTACCTCAGACACATTGCTAGTAGCTGTTCTGACTGAGGTAGTGGGGAGGAGAGAGTTGCCAAAGCTCCTGAGTTGGGAGTGAGAACCTTCCAAAGGCCAGGATTGAACTGTGTGTTGTGCTGATGGGTTGCGTCATCCACCCTGAAGAGTGAGCACTCTTCCTTAGCGGGTTTTCTGGGCTCCTGCTTGGAGGAGAGATCAAGGTTTGAATGTGTTGCGAACAGCAAGGTGGGAGTTCCCTTTCCTTTAGCTTTTGGCAGTGAGGAAATGGCAGTCAGCATGATCCAAGTTTAGCAGCTGCCTTCTTATCAGTTTGGTTGGCCAAACGCTGTATCTGTCTTCCTTTGGGAGCCATTTCTGGTCATTCAAAGATGGAAAACGGATGACAGCGCATCTGCTTTGGTAAGTCATTGAAACAGATCAGAGACTCTTCCATAATGAAAATGGTTTTGGCCAGATCCTTGATGTGTTACTAGCTGGCCCAAGTCAAGGCAAACTGCAGGAACCCAGAAGCTCCATGAATGTATGTTTTCTTCTGGTACATTCACATAATGCAGGAGGACCTTTTCACTCTTTTTCTCTTGATAGGACTATTCTCTTGAGAATAAGAGGGTACAGGGGCCCTATTTGGCAATAGTGAGTAGAGCTTTAACAAGGGGTACAGGTAGAAGCAAAAGTAGATGAAACCACCTATCTTTTTTTCCTTTTCCCATTCTATTTCTTCCTCACTACAGATTGCTCTTGACAAACCCCAATTTATGGCTTGCAGAAAGCTTTTGCCTTTAGTCAAGAGCTGTGTGAAATTAAGTTAAGGGTCCCAGGTTGACACTACGTATCACTGACAATCATGATCCCATTGCAGAATTGAGGGAAAAAGCCTTATTGCTAATATTGTTTGCAGGGGAATGCTTGTATGGAAGAAAGAGGACAAATTTATTTACAAAGTTTGCAGGAGGAGTCTTTTTAATAGTAGCATAAGCATTCCTCCTTCCATCTGACTTTATGTTTTAGTGCTTCTGCGGGTGGGGAACTTCTTGGAGGCCTCAGGCCAGCAGAGCCATGTTTATTTCATAGCACGCCACCCCCTCCAGCATCAGAATAATCTGGGGCATTCTGAGAATCAAAAGTGTATCTTTTTCTTTCCTCATCCTAGAAGTTTTACTGAAGGTGGTTCCTTTAGAGACAGTGGAATGGTTTATCATCCACTGCAAAATAGATCAGAAGATAGACAATGTGGATTTTGAAAGAGCTGCGTTTCCCCCCCTAAAGTACCAGCAGCACTAGTTTAGGGTGGGCTTCACTTAATGTCACCTCTTGTTTTTGCTTTCTCTTCCCAACCTTCTCTGCTTCCTGGGTCCTCAGCACCTATCAAGTCGTTGTGGAAGAAGACAGACCTAAGAAGATCAAGCGGGAGTTAGGAGGCCCAGAATGTTTTCCAGTGCCACTCACATTTGATGATGCCATGTCCCGTGGCTTGGTTCACTACTTTGGAGCTGAACTGTCCCCAAGCAGCCTCACAGAAGCCAGGCCCTTCACTGTAGGGGACAATCAAACGTACAGTGGTTACTGGAATCCTCCACTGGAACCCAAGAAGGCCTACCTCATCTACTTCCAGGCTATGAGCAATCTCAAAGGGGTGAGTAGCAAGCTCTGAGTACTGATTTGTGCAACTCCATCTTTAAAATATATTCATTTATATGATTCTTTTACTTGAGCATGACTGTGATTTTCTATCCAAGGGTGAGATGCACAGCGGTTTAACTTCAACAGTCTTGAAGCAGCAGGTGTTCCCAACCACTTATTGAACCATGAGATGATCTCCTAACATTTAGGATTATAATTAAGGGATGGAATACTTTGTGTATAGAAGATCCCAAACTGAGGTGCTTCCATTTCCAGTTTAAAAAGACTAGCAAATGATTGAACTTCAGAGTTTGGAAAACTGTTGCCAGACAATCTAGCTAAGTGGTTTAATAATTTAACTTAGCAGTCTTGTATGTTTGTAATGCAAGGGTCCCATCTGCACAGTTTGGTGGCTCATATATATTATTTATCCATGGTATGGGCTGCCTGTGTAGGAACCAGTATATGTACACATACAGGCAATGTGCACATTGGAGGGTCTTAAATGGCAATCAAGAGCAGCCTACCAGACGTCATCCTGATCTCATTTAGTTTTACCAGGATAAACAATATGGCTCTGCAATCAACTCTAATCCAATATGAAGTTGAATGATTCAATCTAATTTCACAATTTGAACATATTTAGAGATTCAGTCAAATTGTTTTTAAATCTTTTATAAGCTGCAGGATCTCTGGCAGAGCACAGAATTTGTATGCAGGAGGAACATCTCCAGGCATACCATCTCCAGTTAAAAGCATCAGGAATCAGATGATAGAAAAAGCTCTTGCTGCTTATTAGAATAGACAACATTAGGTTTGATAGACAGACAGCTTGGCGTGATATAAGGCACGTGTTCTTATCTTCAACTTTATTTTAAGGATATTAAATACTACCTCATCCCTTTTTTCTGCAGAATCAGATTTATCTCTATCTATCTATCTATCTATCTATCTATCTATCTATCTATCTATCTATCTATCTATCTATCTATCTATCTATCTACCTATCCATCCATCCATCCATCCATCCATCCATCCATCCATTAATCATTGTTCAGCATTGTACCATGCAGGTTTTGTATATCTGTCTGGAAGTAAGATCAATATTGAAATAAGATGTGAGAACAGCTGAATATCACAAAACCATCCAAGGGAAGAAAGTCATCCAAAGATGGAACAAAGTGGTCTTTATTTTGTTTGGTTTTGTTTTTTGTGCCTTCAAGTCAGTTGTTTTTTGCCTCCTGGCAACTGCCTGGACATGTCCGAAGAGTTTTCTTGGCAAGATTTTAGAAGTGGTTTGCCATTGCCTGCTTCCTAGGGCTGAGAAAGAAAAACTGGCTGAAGATTACCCAGCTGACTTCATGCCTAAGGTGGTACTAGAACTCATGGTCTCCTGGTTTCTAGCCTGATACCTTAACCACTACACCAAACTGACTCTCTGGTCTTTAGTTATGGTTGTGGCTTAAAACTATCAAGAAGCTATCTAGTCCATTTCCTTCCTTCCTTGGGCAGATGGTCATCTTGTGCTTCCAAACCTACTCAGTTCTTTCCACGTCCTTTACTGGACATGGCTTCCAGACCCTACGCTATCCAAGTTCCATTCTTCAGGTTTCATACATGTTGTGAGCCATTTGGAGTATATCCAGAAATCCCCTTATGTATCTATGTATATTTAAGCTAAAAAGTTAACAACAGCTTGTTCTTAACCCTGGTTTGGTTTCAGCAGATTATTCTTGAGATTCCGATTGTCTCTTCCAAACCCAAGTTGGTAATTGCTGACAGACTGTGCTGATTTCATGGCCCAGATTTAGGAAGAACAGAGCAGCTGTAAGGCTATGGGGTTGTTTTCAAAAGACTGTCACTCTGCCTGGGATTCTTTCTAGCCTCTTCCTTACAAATGCAGTCTGGTTGTCTTGCAGTTGGCATCAAAATATTCCCAACGGCCCAACAAGGAATCTTAACACTATGAGTTGATGGAAGGGACATTAAGCAAAATGATGAGTATTGGTTTCATTTCCCCCACTTCCATCTGCAGTAGTGGCATTATTATATCATTTGGCAGGCAGGCAGGCAGGCAAAGTGGAGAATGCCTTTGGGATTAGTTAAGATTTTGAGGGAAGATCTGGACAATGGGGGATAGAAAGCAGATGATAAGTGGATTTTCTTGCCTTGGCTGCTGAGCAATCTGTTGAATATCTTGTTGTCAGTACTGGCCATGGAATGCCATCAGCCTAATAGTGATATTCCCCACCCATAGGCTTTAATCCCTGGTGGTGGTAGCAGAGATTCAGTGTCAAATGGCATATCCATCTTCAGATGTGTCTGAGATAACAAATAACAGAATTGTGACTGAGATCACAGCATTTCCATTCATTTATGTGGGATGCTCTGGACAAGGGTATGTTTGATTGCTTGCCAAACCCCCCACCCTGCCTTATACCAAGCCAGACCACATTCAGCACAGCATCGATGGTGGGTCTCCAGAATATTGAGGAAAGGTCTGAGAATGATTTTTATCTCAGGCTGTCGAGAAGTAGTAGAGTCTTAAATGTTTTCTGAATCCACCCCCCCCCCTGAGTAATTTCACTTAGTCTAAAGAGCAAAAAAGTATTTGCAAAGGAAAAGGCAGCATCAGTGATCAGGTATGAGGTGTCTGTATCAATCATAGTTACAATATTCAGTGGTTTGTAGCCACCCTGGAGAATTGTATGATATCCAAAATGTTCATCCCCCTCCTCAAAAAAAAAAAAAAAAAGGAAAGAGTTCTCTATTATTATCTTCCTCGTATGCTCGTAATAAAGATTTGATTTGATGTCTTCCTCTTTCTTCTTATGGAGCATAGCAAGCAGAAGAGGGTCTGATAAAAACTTGCCTATCTTTTTCTTCTTTTGTAGGAAACACGGCTGAATTGTATCCGAATAGCTCGGAAAGGTAAATATTCTTATTTGTTTATTTGTTTATTTGATTTTTTTTTATCCTGCCTTTATATTTGGTCAATTCAAGGTGATGCTCCCATCTGCTGTCTTCCCCATAACAACAGTCCTGTGAGGTGGGTTGGGCTGAGAGAGAGGGACTGGGCCAAAGCTACCCAGCGGGCTTTCATGCCTAAAGGAGGGCTAGAACTCAAGTCTCCTGGCTTCTGGCCCAGCACCTTTGCCACTACACTGAACTGTCCCCCTCCTCCTCCTCCTCCTCCTCCTCCTCCTCATGCTTTGTGAAGTCTTTCCATTTCTTTCCCAACATCATGCCTATTAGATGTGCTGGACCATTGCTTTCACCACACCCAGCTGCATCCTCCCTTTCTCCCCTCCCCTCCTGAAGTCTGAATGTACAAATCCCATTTCCCCAGACATAGTCCAGAATACCCCAGCAGTCATCTGAATGGCTCTCCAGGGACACTGGAACAACAAAGACTCTTTTTTTTTTGCTTTTTGCTCCACATACAAGGCAGCCTTTGGAGAAATTATTACACTCTAAAATCCAGCTGTTAAAAGCAATCTATAGTAGCAATATACATCAAGAATGGGCAATGGTGGGGTGATAATAGAAGATGGGCAGACTATGTATACATGTTGTGAGGGCAGGATTTTCTGGTGGTGGTCCTCTAAATTTCAGAGGGACATTTTATAAAGAACAAATAGAACAATGGTGGAAAAGACCTCCAGGAGCTGCAGAAAAGGGATTCAGGACCACATGGACTTCTGAGCTTGTGGCTGCCAATTCCTGGTGTACAAGGTGCTTTACAGATTACCATATGCCATGGGAATAGATCTCTGCCTACAAAGACTTTGCTATCTAAATGCCAGCAGAGGATAAGACAGAAAAGAGCAATACAGACAAAGGTAATCGAGAGTTGCACAAATTCACTGAAAGATATTGTGATGGGCAATGGGCCTTGTTTAATGTTGGGTTGAGATGGCTTCTTTTTTTCAACCTTATTCTCAGGTTGCTTGAGAATTTCTTTCTGATTTCTTCTGGTAGCTGCTTTGAATTTACTTGAGGGAGATGGCAGAGGATGCTGCTTGCGGTCTTTTCCCATGTTTCTCAATCTGAACAAGCCCAGTGGGAGGAGGTCCCTCCTGATCATGTCCCATAGGATTGAAGAGAAGTTAGGGATGCCAGGGAGGCTGCAGAGTGAGTGTCAGAGAACTGTACAATGGAAGACAAGATATGTACACATAGTCATTGGTGACCTTGTAACTAACTGCAAGATGCCAACACTCCAGCCATGAAAAATTCAGGAAGATTCTCTTTCCCTTTGAAATTTCAAAAACAAATTATCTCATAAATTTGAATGAGAATGATAAAAAAAAAGTGCAGGAGATTTTTCCTCCCTGGACAGCACTACTTTGCTTGAAAAATGAGTGGACATTGCCATATCAGGTTACTGACAATGTGTTCTCTCCAGAATAAACCTTACATGCTAGATGAGATCTCTGTTACTTAAGTATGAATCTTTATGTAGCCCAAAACAGAATCATACAACTTTAGAAGGGAGGGTTGATGTGGTGTATCTGCCAAAATAATCTGATATGGGTTGCGAATGCTTAACAGCCAAGCAATGTTGACTGTACATTAGGTTGTGGATCCTACTTTCTAGGCAAAATGGTTGAAAAACTGGCATTCTCCTGGGACACAGTCACACTGAAAACTGTTGGGGGAAAGACTTCTAAGCATTTGCAATTTTTTCCTGGATCCCAAAAGATAATCCTTTGTGCCAATATGCACAAAATGTAGTGTATGTAGATAGCGTGCTGCATATCGTATCTGAGAGTAAACTGTCTTGATCTCAATGAGTAGATCAGTGTTTCTCAACCTTGGCAATTTTAAGATGTGTGGACTTCAACTTCCAGAATTCCCCAGCCAGCCATTCTGGGAGTTGAGGTTCATGCATCTTAAAACTGACAAGGTTGAGAAACACTGGAGTAGATGAATCTGGGATTGTGATATAGGTTAAGTGCTTTTTGCATGGTTAGTGTTTTTCAAGTGCTTCTGCATCTTGAATAGAAGTGGTGGAAATCCAACGGGAAAAGATGCATTTTCTGAACATCATGGTTCACTTTGTCTGTGTATGTATGTATGTATTCGATATATAAAATCTCATGCAAGTGATGCTGAGTGGCTTACAAAGATTAAACCACAGGAAACCTACCACATATAACCCCTGGTGCCCAAAGATAAACAATAATCCCACTCACCAAAAAGACACAACAGAGCTCATCTACCCACTTGACCGAAATGCCTGGGGAAAAAGCCAAGTGTTCAATGCCTTGTGAAAGGCTAGCAGGGTTGGGGGATGCTGTTCCACAGGACAGGTGCTGCCAGTGAGAAGGCACAACTCCGATGGCCAACAAGATGGCATTGTTTGATAGAAGGGACCCAGAGCATGCCCCCTCTACTAGATCTGGGGGCAAGCAGGAACAATAGGAATACGGTGGTCCTACAAGTACCCTTTTCCTATGATCTGGTGATGACCAACACCTTGATTTGAACTCGGAAGCTTACAGGGAGCCAGTGCAGCTCGCAGAGCAGTGGTGTTACATGGACATCATGAGGAACTCTAAAAACTGCCCACACTGCTGCATTCTGGACCAGCTGCAGCTTCTGAGTGCTCCTCAAGGGTAGCTCATGTAGAGCACATTACAGTAATCCAAATGGGAGGTGACTGAGGCTTGAGTCATCATAAGCAAGGCCTCCCAGTCCAGGAATGGACACAATTAATGCATAAGATGAACCCATGCAAAAATCAACCTAGCCATGGCTGCCATCTCCTCTTCAACCAAGAGCCATGGGTCCAAGAGGATCCTCAAATTGTGCACCAACTCTGATTGGGAACCCCCAAGGCAGAGTTAAAGATGAAAAATCTCCAGATCCAGGGGACCTTAAAACCCACAGCCACCTGGTCTTCCCAGGGTTGAGCTGAAGCCTCCTATCCAAGTTCCCACAGCTTCCAGGTGTGGGAAAGAACCTTGGTGGCATCACCTGGTTGGCCCAGGGAGGAGATGTACAACAGGGTATCATCAGCATACTCATCCCATGCTGATGGATGACCTTGCCCACTGGCCTCATGTAGATGTTAAATAGAAGTGGGGAAATGGTAGAGCCCTGAGGCATCCCACAAAGCAGTTTGTTATATGGTATATTTAATTTATCTGGTTTCTTATGAGCAACTGTATCATTTATTTTGGGAATTTGCTCCTGAAGTTTTGAATGCTCAGTCCTTCAGGGTACATAATGGAAGCAGGAGCAGAAACCTTGAATTTCCTATCCTTGATTTAGAGAATACTTTTCATGCTGTTATTGCTGGACTTTTCAAAATGGCTTTCACTTTTTTATTGTGCATCTCACTGTAATGTTTCCACGTGAATATGCACTTGGAAAAAGTGGGTCTTTGGTTAAACCAGACAGCTCAGTTAAGAAAGGGTACTTATACTTATGGAGTGTAGTTACAAACCAATGATTTGTAGCTATATAACTAGGTCTGTGTTTTGAGAAAAGAAGTCTGGGTGTTTGGGAGAAGTGTAGAAGTACATAGCTTCCTTTGTGTAGTTTGTTAATGTATTGTCTCTTCGATTCAAGATATGAAACACAGTAGATTTTTATTTTTGTATTCAGTCCCACTTCAAAATGAAAACCACTTTCATACCAACATGCATGCATGTGCTTAGCCAAAGATGTGCCTCACCAGTATGAACTCAGTCTCCCAGACAGAAACTTTGGAATGACACATTCCTCTTTATGATGAAGGCTAATTCATGTTCCATTCAGCTCATTCAGGGCTATTGTTGGCCATGTCTGGTTCACATTTGTGCTCAAGGGCAATAGCTGAAGGTTTTGTGTGTCTTGCTCTTAACTGCAAAAGACACATAGATGGATGATTCCTGCCAAATTTCCACAAGGATATTCAAAGTATCAGTAGAACAATGACATCAACTGCTGGGTAGTTCACCATATGAATTCAGAAGACCATTGCTTGTGACTTAATTGAAAAACCAAGAATCTCTAGACAAAGTTTGGCTAGATTGGAAAACTTTATGGGTCTTCAAAGGTCAACCATACAAGCTATGCATGTATATCTATGTCAAACATCTGTTTGTCAAACATCAAACAATCCATGGCTCAGAGCTGGTTGTTTGGAGTGGTGTTATCAGCTCTGTAAATAAATAAGAAATAAATCAGAATGTGGCACTTACACCCTCCTTTGGCTTTCAGTGCAATGAGAACTACAGAAATAAGAACTACAGTGTTGCAGTTTGGTAATTTTGACTTTTGGAGAATAGTGTTATGGGGAGGAGTGCCTTTGTGAGAGCCATGTATATCATTGGAGGATAATCCCAAACTGCTGGTGGAAAAGAATATTTTCTACCACCAATAGACATAATCAGAGGAGTATTGTAACTATATGCAAGTCTAGCATTCTACCCACCAGCTGGAACACGTTTAAGAAAATGAAAAGTTGCCATGGAGAGAAGTGTCAGCTTTAGAATTGATGACAGGTTTATTTGGTATAGCCTCCTCTATCTGTTATTCTCTGGGTGGTCTGCAGATTGCATACAATCCTTAAGCATCCTTCTGGTGGTTCTGGAACCCCTCAGTGGCAAACATTTAGCCTCAAGAAGACAAAACTGAAAGAGGATGTGATATTATTCTTCACGACAGGAGGAGAAATCACACAGTTCTCTCATTCTTTACCTTTCCAGAGAGCAAAACATGGGATAATGTATTTCAGGTTTCAGTTGAAAGTTAGGAAAAGTTTCCTAATGGTCAGAAGGTTTGACAGTGGAACCAAGAATTCAAGTAGGCTGTGGGTTTTCCTCCACTGGATGTGATCAAGCTGAAGCTAGAAAGCCACCTCTCAAGGATGATTTAATTTGGATTCCATAATAAGGCAGAGGTTGCCCTCAATAGCCTAAGTGTCTCCTACCAATTCTACATCTCTAAAATATGGCAGTAAGACTTTTCCATCTCCATTTTTAACCCCATAGGCTCTATGAATAATTAAAGGTAAGGGTACAACTACCTTAGATTGAACTCAGTTGCTAGTGACTTCATGGACATATCCATGAATACTGAAGCAGTTCTCCATTGCTTTTTTTCCCAGATGCTATTTTGATTCCCCAGTCTAATGTCTATTTCTGGGATTTCTTTTTGGTCTCCCACCCAAACACTAACCAAGTCTGACCTGCTTAGCTTTTTTGGGAGCTCAGTTGGCGAGGTATTGCTAACCTGCTACAACAATTAATCTATCACCTCTTTAAAAATACCCCAAATGATGTCCAGCATTCTTGCTCCTATCTTCTCTGGTGATGTATACAAATTATGTGCAAGAGGGGAAGAAGCTAATGGTGTCACGCTCCTATTTTCATGTTCTCTTGACCCACCTGTTTGCTGTTTATCTCCTACAGCTGCATGTAAAGAAAGCAAGCGTCCCTTGGAAGTTTCCCAGCACTCAGAGGAAATGGGCCTCATTCTGGGCATTTGTGCTGGAGGACTGGTGGTATTGATCATCCTTCTGGGAGCAATCATTGTTGTCATTCGGAAAGGGTAAGGAGACATTTTGAGGACTTTGCTCTTGCTACCATGCAGGCAGTTCCACCCACTTTCCAACACATGTACCTCTCTTTGGATCTGAGTCTGATTCCAGTTCCTCTTGGAGACCAGCAGCTTGCTCTGGTGGAAGAAGAGAAATGCTTGGAGAAGAGGCAGTCAGATCATCTATGGGGACTTGGGCAAATATGCTTGATTTGCTTCTTAGTAGGGCTGTGCAGTGCTTTGGATTTAACGTGGAAGAGATGAAATGGAATCTGAGAAATATGAATCCAGCACCCAGTCTGCAACACATCAAAGGTGCTGCATGATTGTGGAAGCAGATACAGCTGCTTTACTGCATCACAGGAAGGTGCTGTGTTTATGTTTCCATGGGTTCCAAAGTAATTCTTCTGAATTTAATCTGAGGCATTGCACAGCCCTACCTTTTAATACAATTCAGCATCATTCACTTTATTCTTGCTAGATCAGACCAGGGCTTATCTATATACCATGCTTGTCACAGCATGAAGATGCTTCACTAACTATTTTTTGAGGACATGTCCTCATGACATAACCTTCATCTCAATGGCAGCTTGCTGCTGAGGCAGGCTGAAGCTGGTCTAAGCTGTTCCAGCATGAAAGTATGTTTTCTCCACTCTTATGGCAAAATAATCTCTCATATAGCCATTTGAAGGTGCATGCAGGATGAGTCCTTGGAGCTCCACAATTAGCTTGGATCCAGATGGTCCAGCAGATCTACTGGGGGACCACCCTTCCCATCTGGTCAATGGCCACCTCAAAGGTCATTTTGGCTGTGGTTACAAGAGGGACAAGTCTTGTATAGCCTATTTCTTTTTTTGAAGTGTGTGTGTGTGTGTTGGAGATGGGAATACTGACTTTATGTAAGACAAATGCAGATCTACCAGAAGGTCAGTGTTCCCTTTGGTAAGCAAAAAACAAAACAAATAAACAAAAACACAACAAAACAAAAGAAGGAATTCCTTTATGGACCCCATTTAAACAAAGGAGCTTCAATTTTCCCTAGCACGCTAATTATATTAATTTAACCTGAGACCATTCAGAATGGGAGGCAATCAGGACCTGTTGGAGGAACTCTGCAAATCATCTGATCAGAAAATGTCAGCGTCTCTTTCACTGACCCCAAAGAGCTCTTAAAAGAGCCCTTTGGTCCTTGTTAATAAAGAGCTTTCCCTGGCTTTTTGACAGACACCTTTTTTGGAAGCCAGAATTTACTGCTGGTGATGCAGAGCAACAAACCTACCAGATAACCTCTTTGCTTCTCCAATTGCTAAACAAACCAATCTTCAACAAGGGGGAGGGGTTAACTCTCATGTTCAGGGACGTGATTGGTGGTGGCACAAGGTGGGAGGGAAAGAACAGCAGAGAAAGCACCAATTGCTGCCCTGAAACTACTCCATGTTACTTGTTGTGGGGGCAGCACATTGACTGGTCTTGTTACGGTAAAGGTAGGTTGTCAGGGCAACATTTTTTTCTACCAACATCTGTCCTTCCATCTGCAAGGTAGGAAGAAAGCACATTACTGTTGCTTTATAGGAGAGCCATTAGTCCAGCATTTTGGGTTTTTGCAGTAGCCGGTCAGATGATGCTTGTCTTCCCCAACTGGTCTGGGAACTGGAACTGCCTTTTCTATGGGTTTTCCCACTTTGAATTTTGTATTGCAATTGTCCAAAGAAAAAAGTATGGAAAGAGGTGTGGAGCAAGTGAAAAATGTTTCCAGTTTTCATGCAGAATTGGGGGAAAAGAAACACGTGTGCAGAACCATATTGGTACTGTATTAATGAAAGAGAAGTTGATTTGTTCATGCCTAATCATCAGTGATAACTAAAGGTGCAGGCTATTCTTTTCTGCTCCTGCTTCCATATCTCTAGTGCAAGTTTTAATTCTGATCTAATTGAATCTTTCTCTTCCCCTCTCCAGCAGCCATTTCATGAATCCTAAGAGATCTTACTCATCTGTCTGCTTTGAAAGGCCACTTCTGGGGTCTTACTTTTTATTTTTTCAGGATAATTTGTTTTTTTTAATCCCAAAAAGTATTCAGCAGATTAGATGCTTAGTTTTGTTTAATGCCCAAGGTGGCAAAGTGATTTTTTGCAGCATAAAAAAAAAATTAAAAGCTTGCCTTGATAACACCAGTCTCTGGTGACTGGAGAGAGCCTTTTTGCTTTTTCATATCATTTTTCCACAAGCACTGGAGAGGTGAAAAAGAAAGAAACAGGGCTGCTGTTACCAAGATAGGCTTTTAAATCATTCTTTTTAAAATGCCAGTGTTCATCCCACCTAGATTTCCTCTGTGGTTCAAATCCAAAAACCAATCCCAAAAGACATCTAGGTAAAATTCTTTTACATGTCTACCTCCAGAATTATAGCCAGTGAGGGACTATGGCAGAATATAAATGCAAGCTGTTTAATAGGATTACTTGATAGGGAACAATCGTTGTTAAGTTTATAGCCCAGTGTTTCTCAACCTCAGCAACTTTAAGACGTGTGGACTTCAATTCCCAGAGTTCCCCAGCCAGCATGCTCTGGGAGTTGAAGTCTACACGTCTTAAAGTTGCTGAGATTGAGAAACACTGGTCTAGCCTATATACTAACAGCCCATTTAAAGGCAGAGCTGTCAGGGCTAGGCTACCAGTACTGAAGGATGAGTGGGAAGGTATGCTTAATAAGTGAAAATAAAGTGGGTCTGAGTACTAAGTGGAGTGGGATGATAGGAAATATACTCTTTTGCATGAAGGGAGCTGATTTGGACATACTTCCAAATTTGCAAGATTTACAAGGCATTAAATACTTGGCTTTGCCATCAAGCCTGGGGCCCTTATGGTATGGGTGAGCCTGCTTCTTGGTTGTATTGACTGTACAATATTTGATTATTCTCAGCTGCTATTTTATGCTGTGTTATGTTACTTATGTTTTTAATTATTTATTGTGCTTTCATTCTGTTTTTATTTTGTTTTAATTGTTAGCCACCCAGAGTCATGTATATGAGATGGGTGGCCATATAAATTTATTGAATGAATGAATGAATGAATGAATGAAATAATTAGTTCTCATTCTCCAAAAAAAGGTATGAATTGGGTAATATCTCCTCTGTAGCTACAGATCCTCTTTCAAAGCACATGAGTAAATTCTCTCTCTCTCTCTCTCTCACACACACACACACCCAGTAGGCATTGTCTCCCTCATTCTTAATCTTTCCCCCATCCTTTCCATGCTTATACCCCTGCCTTTGTCTCTTCAGAATAACTTAGTTTTCAGGAGTTTCTGGAAGGCCAAGAAGGGGGAAACCAACTTAATTTGTAAAGGGAGGCTCTTGCATAAAATGCGACTACTAAGAAGCAGTGCCTGTGAACCTCCACCCCTATATCTTGTGGAGATTTTCAATCTGCAATCTGGAAATTTACACTTCTGAAAGGTGGCAGTTTGGGGAAAGCACATGACCCTTGAGTTGATGCCTACATCTACATCAGCGGTTCCCAACCTTTCTGGCACCAGGGACTGGTTTTGTGGAAGACAATTTTTCCACGGACCGGGAAAGGGATGGTTTTGGGATGATTCAAGCACTTCCTCTTTTTCCTGACCTTTTATTCTTTTTTCTTCGTGCCATTTGAAGATAGCAGCCAATGGGCTTGCTTTCTCTGACAGGAGGCGGAGCTCAGGCAGTAATGTGAGCGATGGGGAGTGGCTGTAAACAGGCTGGAAATTCACTTGCTCACCCACCACTCACCTCCTGCTGTGCAGCCTGGTTCCTAACAGGCCACGGACTGATACCGGTCCGTGGCCCAGGGGTTGGGGACCCCTGATCTACATAGCAAAAGTGGCTTAAAATGGGAAAGCAATAAGGGGAGGTGGTTAGGGTGCACTGTACTGCCACATTGAACAGATATTTTTGTGCTTAATAGATCACTGGATTTAACCAGTTTTGTTTTCAATTAGCATCTGGTGATCACTCTTTTTCTCCCCCTCCATATGTCTTCATCTGTATGTCAAATTCCATCTCTGGTGTGTCTTAGAATTTCAACTTCTTCATTGTGGAAGCACGTTGCAGGATTGTCACTCCCAGCTAGTAATTTAGAATCGAATGTGATATAGTATATTATTTCATGCCAGATTTTAATAAGGTCAACCCTCATTCATTCAAGCAGCTGCTGCCGCTGCCTAGGTTGGCAGAGACTCGGTGCCATCTTTTGCATGCAAACGGTCCCGGGATCAGTGCTTGGAAATTTTAGATTGCGTTCGATAGTCTGAAATCCTGGAGCACTCACACCAGTCAGCTGAGGGGGACCATTGTTCTGATTTGCCTCTAAGGCAACGTTTGTGATGCTCACTAGTGTTGAACAGAGGAATTATTTTATAGCAAGCTCTCATTTGGTCTGACGAAAAAAGAAATTTTCCTTTTAAAAAACTTCAGAGAAAAAGAGAATCTCAGAGAAATTCTCATGGTGTTTTTGTCCTTATTTAATTAGGCGCTTGCTAAGGGGCAGGTAAGATAAAACTCTGTACAATCCTTCTTCTCGAGAAACCTACTGCTTCCATGGCTCTCTTTTTCATTAAATCCCAAGGGAAGACATTAAGAGTGAACTCCCTGCTGGAGCATATTCGATAGCTGCAAAGAGTGAATCCTGTCTTTGAGAAATGTTTGGAGATTTTCTCCTCTTCCAGGAAAAGTTTGAGGAAATCATTCACCAAATTTCTCTGCCCGCAAACTTGATGGAGAATTCCAAAATGCTATTTTGCCCAGGTCTGATATGTATACCAAAATACATATTCTACAGAGAGTAACGTGGGGTGGTGAACTGCTATCTACATTAGAGCACACAAGTCATTTCTTTGTGTAGTACAGGAAGCTGTATGCAGTTTATTTACATGGAATGGAAATTTGGATGTGTTTCCCAATTTCAGAGAGGACTGACCTGGGAGTTTCCCACTGATATGGACTTTTTGCCAACAGCATCATGGTCTTTCAGCAAGGAGAGAAAACATTGTAGTAAGTTCAGCTCTATGAGGCAAAAATGTATACAAAACAGGGCTCTCTATTTCTGCTTGTGCACGTATACTGGAAGAAGCATGGAAAGTGCCTTAAAGTGTCCCTTGAACTAATTTAGAGAAGGGCTAGGTGAGGCACTTGCCACAATGGCTCTGACCCATAGTTGTTTTAATTGTCATAATTAAGTAAGTTTTACACACAGTTAGAATAGATGGAAAATTAGAGATTTAAATCACAGGCAGAATCCCCATGGAAAGAGAATAATCTCCATAGTTCCTAATTCTCCACTTGGAGAAGTTGAATATGGAAAGCAGTGTGTTGGATAGGACCTTCATCTATGGATGATCGCTGGATAATTTTCAGCCTGACACTCTTTCTCACTGTCTGAGCAATTTGTGGTTGGGGAAAAATTGAAGGGGTGGTGGTGCTCTGTATGCTTCTTGAGCTCCAGGGGGAAAAGTGAGATTGTTTCAGTGAGAAAATCGATAAACTAAGTGTTCATGCATAGTTCAGAACTAAGCTATCACTGTCCATGCATAGGAGGTAACAAGCTGAGAATGATAGAGGTTCAGCTAGCATGCGCCTCCCCACTCGTCTTCCTCGTGTGTAGAGCTTAGACATAATTATAAAAATTTGAAGGGGCTCATAACAAGAGCATTATCGGTGGATAGCTCTTAGTATTCACCATGGGAAATTAGATACTATATGAATGAGAACATTGCTGAGGTGATTTGAAATTAGAAATCAGTACCATGGAGAGCTCCAATGTACCCTTGGCTCCTTTTCAGCATTTCCAACAATCTTTTGGTGGCCACATGGCTGGCTTTTGATTTTATTTTTTCTCTGTTTGGGGAATGTTGGGGAGTTTTCTTTTTTTTTTTAAACTATGTTAAATCTATGCACTGCCATTTTTATGAGCTTCCTGCCCCAGAATGTAACCAGCAAGAATCTTGGGCCAAACTCATTAGAATTCTTCTTGTTATTGTCCTTAACATATCTGTAGGGCACAACATTGGGAAAGGCTGTCTTACATTGATGCCTGGGAAGACAGCAAACAGAATCCATGATTACTGGACAATGGCTGGGACTCAAAGGATTTATAGACTATACCATGTATTTTTAGAAGTACATAATATCTATGTTAACTACAGTAACAAGGCTGGACATTCTTTGTGAGTCCAAGAAAAAAGGATGAATTCATGCACTCATTAACTCTTGTAGCCAGAAACTACATCTGGTAGTTAGAAATTAGGCATTAATAATTAGAGTGGAGTCTCATAGTTTTATTCTACCCTGTGTGTGCATGTGCACACTTCATGACTTAGCCTTTTGGATGCATTAGTATTCCAGGTAAGCTATTTCTGCTTTTGATTAATCCAGAAGGTTTTGAGCAGTGAGCATCAGTAAAAGACCAGTGTCAACTTTTTCTTAGACTTAGCAGAGCTATCCTGAGTATAGCTGCTAGTGTCACCAAGAGGCTGCTTTGGGTTGCTATTGAACTAATTTCTCAGCATGGATCTTGCAGAAGGCTCAAAGCTACAGATCAAAGTCTGGCAGGAAAGCTGGTCAGCCATAACTGCTTCATATGCCAACTATATTTCATTCATTAGCATTCTGCTTGGCCAGGCATGGTTCTCCTGCCCTTTAAGGATCATTAGTTTCCAGCAAAGAGCTGCTTTGGAGTCCTTGGTGCTCTCTGAGCTTTGTTGTTTTCTTGCAGACATTTCATTGCCAGACTAGGCAACACCTTCAGTGCCAAGAGCAAAGAGTGCAAAGAGCTGCTTTTCCAAGATGCCCACCAGGGAAAACCAGGTGTCAATAGGACCAGTCAGTCAGGTTGTTGGGAATCTCTTAGCAAGATGCTGAGATTGAGCAGAGGTGCACATATCCAAGGCTCCTATGGGTTGGTCCCTGCCCTGTATTATATTGAAGTTGGTATTGCCATTCAGCCTTCTTCCTTCTAAACAAATGGGTGCACAAAAGATAGAATGGAATAGAACTGAGCATGAGAGATCAAACCCTTGGAACCATAGTTGTTACTTTGGAGCCGGTAATCTCAGAACTGATCGGAGGGTTAAGATTTAATCTTAAAAGGAGACCATGATATGGTGTGAGACTTAAATGCTGTGGGACTGATTATGTCGTAGCCTTTCTTTGGAGTTTTCTATATGCACAAGATTCCAGAGTGAGGGTGTAAGTACACCTCTTACTTTGACTGAAAGGTAGTAGTCTGGTAGCACCATTTCTAACTAACAGAAAGCTTATGCCTTTTAATAAAATTTGTTAGTCAAAAAAGGTGCTACCAGGGTCCTGATTTTCTGCCATCATAGATCAAGACAGATCTTTTCCTTTTGTGTCTACTTTGATTGAACATTCTGACAAATGGCATCTACAGGTAGTCCTCGACTTATGACCATTTGTTTAATGAGAGTCTGAAGTTACGACCGCTTCGGAATGGGCGCTTTACGGCCAGTAAAGCACTTCTGAGCATCGCAGAACTTTGCACCCCCCTGGTCACATAATTGCATTTCAGGCGCTTGGCAACCAGCTCACATTTACAACTAGTTGCAGCATCCTGCAGTCATGTGATTGCGTTTTGTGACTTTTTTGCTGTTTACTGGCAAAAAACACCCACTGGGGAAGCTGGATTCGCTTAATGACTCCAGTGATTTGCTTAACAACCTGTGATTCACTTAATGGCCACTGTAAAAATGGTTGTAAAATTGGGTCCGGTCACATGGTGACTCGACTTACAACCGCAATGACTTACAATGGAAATTCTGGTCCCTGGTCCCAGTTGTGGTTGTAAGTCAAGGACTACCTGTAATGACTGAAGAAAATCAGATAGTAACAGTATACTATTTGGGAGCACGATCACCGTCAAAGCCACAAAATAGACATTAGTGAAAAAGGTGTTGTGTGTAGGTATATATGAACTCTTTGTCTCAATATCCAATTTCCAGTGTGATTCTTCTCATCTGAATTACATTTGAAGAATGGTTGGCTCAACTGTTTGAATGTGTTGTATTGTTAGAATACTTGCTGAAATCCCTGAATTAAGAAGTTGCTGAATCCATAATCTTCTCAGTCTACACGCCCAGGCTGGATAGCCACAAGAAAAAGATTAATGCTGCCAGGGAAAGTTCTGTGTAGATCGGCCTTCTCTAAATTAGAACTCTTCAGCTGTTTAGTCCTAGAAATCCTAGAGGACTCAACCAGTATATCCAATGTTCAAGAACAATGGGCCCTATAGGAGATCCAGTTAGGAGAAGACTAAAGTAAATGTAAAAACTTTATTATTTTATGTAGCTAACTAAATATGGCTGGGAAGACCATGAAAAGACTAAAGCGAGGGACAGAAAGTGGAGAAAACAGAGAGTTGTATATGTTTTTTAAAAAATAAAATTGGGTCCCATGGGTTTTAGGGTGACTAAATGGAAACAGCTGCTCTAGTCATATTGCACAGAAACTGATTATATGAAAGGATACAAACCAGATGACATTTCATGTAGTAAAGGAACATTAATGCGTTTTGGTTTGTTTCTCTTGATGAGGAACAATTATATGCTTGGAATGTGTTGAGATTGTCTGCCAAACTGTCAATAAATATTTTATGCACTTCTTTGCCATTTTCCAGAGTGATGCCACCATTTAAGTCTTAATATAAATGTTTGACAGACAGAAGGGAAAGAGAAAAAAAAAACATGTGAAGCTGTGATGAGATTTCACGCAGCAGAGTCTAAATCCAAGGGTTCAACTTCATGTGAACGGGATATTTCTCTTTGTTCTGCACCAGCTGTATCTTCTATAGCAGTGTTTTTCAACCTTGAGAACTTTAAGATGTGTGGGCTTCAACTCTTCAACTTTAAGATAAGTTGAAGCCCACACATCTTAAAGTTCCCAAGTTTGAGAAACACTGTTCTACAGGGATACATGTATCAATTGAGGAGAGATTTGATTCATTTTAGGATTTTTTTAAAAATAGTTTTCTAATGCAGTGAGCAACCAGGCCAATATTTGTACTTTGGGGGTAATATTGGGATCCCTATTCCCAACTGTGGGCTGTGGGAGCAAGCACAGACATTTTACTTTCCCGTAATGCCCAGATGAACTGATACTATGTTGCATGCTGCATGGCATTATGGGAAATAGGAAAACCTGAAGCTAGGGGTTGAAGGAGAGAGGAGTGGGACCCAAGACAGTGCCATTTTGCCCAAACCTACATATGTGCATTAATACTTCAGGTAGGAATGAGATTCTATCATCCATGTCAACCTTTCTCAACATTTTGACCCTGGAGGAACCCTTGAAATTTTTTTCAGGCCTCAGGGAACCCCTGTACATTCAAGCTCAAATATGGGCCAGAAGTTACAAAATTATTACATTCATTTCATGGGTAGGCCTGTCTATATGCATTAACAGTGTTCTTAAACTGAAAATAGAAAATGAAACTTACCTCTTTGATGTGAAGTTGCCCGAATTTGAAATGATTTTTTAAATTAATCATGATCTCCCAGGGAACCCCTAGTGACCTCTTGTGGAACCCAAGGGTGCCACGGAACCCTGGCTGAGAAACTGTGATCTATGTGCTATGCCTAATTAGCCAAGTTGTTTGACAAAGCCAACTGAGTATTGTGTACTGGCAATTTATACGACCAAAGAGAAGGTGGCTATTATTCTGCAAATCTTTGACTCTCACTTTCCCACTTCTTGTTACAGTCACTTGGGACAAAAGGCATCTGCTGGGAATGATGACTGTACTACTGATAAAAGGTTGTTGAGTGTGTCTTCCTCCATCAGTTTTTTTCCAGTCTGGTGCTCTCCTAATATCTTGGATCTGAACTCCAAAAAAACAATGCTACTTTGATTATTATCAGACTTTGGAATGCCACTCTTAATGAAATCTTTTTTTTAATTTCCTAATGATATTTGCTGACATTTCCATTCACAATTGTTGTAGGAAAAATAATAGTTTTGTATTCCATTACTGTGGTTATTTCAAGCTATGTTGTAGTTTGGCTCCTCAACTTCCAATTGGATGTATGACTTATATACAATGACTTATATATTGTCCATAGAAAAGCCATTCAGGTCTTTTATTTCAATTTTTTGCATCCATGGCAGGACTTGTGATTAACAAGGGTATGTAGAGCTTTGAACAGGCTATAGTAGAGATGTACCATCATGAACCTTCAATCCTAGTGCACTTTTAACAAAGTGTAATAGCCCCCCATTTCCAAATGGCAGCTGGAATGCCTGCTCAGAAGACATACTTATTAAATATGGATTTTATCTTGACATGTTAATGCTCCCCAAAGTAGAACATCACCTCCTTGCAAACTCCTTGAAATTAATTATGAGGGAAGAGGAAGGGGCGGAGTGGGAGAAGCGGTGATGCAAGTGGATGGACCCATGTCATACACATGGGTGTGCTATCACATTCTCTTTTTTTCTTCTGGGTTTGGGTGTGAGGTTGGTCAGAAGGGCTGCAAAAAAGAGGGCTTGGGGCTCCCTGTAGCCCTGGAGTCATGGATTGCTTCATTCTGGTCTGTTCTGTGTTGTACAATGGGGATGAAGAATGGGGATTAAGTAGAAAGATGTATTCAGGGGAATAGTGCTAAAGACCTCAGAATTGCCATGTTGATATGAAGTCTCCTTTTTGCACTGTTTGTGAATTCAAGGCCTTCTTGTGAGTACTTTCCCAACACTTTTCCCAGCAGTTGAGACGTAATACGTACTTTGCCCACTTGTTTAGCAGAGAGAGAGAGAGAGAGATAATCAACTTAGGCAATTTTATATCTCGTTTGCACCATGTACTTGATTTCTAGGTATTTATTTCGCAGAGTGAGCCAAGCACTACAGTACTGGCAATTCAAGAATGGTTCCATGGCTGAATTGCTGCTCATTTTGCAACAAAATAGGGACATTTATGAAACTGTTGTGGGAAGGAAATGAGGATGTTCTGGCTGTTCATTCCTGGGCTATGGAATATAATAAGCAAAGGCACATGCTTTTGCTTTTGTTTGTACAGAGTCCTAGAAATTAGATGCTCTCCATATGGCAAATTTGGCTGGCTTCAATAAACTCCTCCAAGACCTCTTTTTAAACTAGAAATGCTAAAGGAGTAGAGAAGGATGAAAGATACGTTCTGGGTTAACTAATTTGGGGGTTGCATCTGATGCAAAAACTGCTACTAGTAGTTTTATTGTTTAATATATCTTAGAGTCGGGTGGTCAATCTTTTGGTTGCCTGTGGCTGTACTTAATTTTCTGGCTGAGGGCAGATGAGGCTGCAGTGGCTAGGATGATGCCTGCATCATGCAGATAGACAGATTTTCCTGGCTGGCTGTGCTTTTCCTAGCCCTGCTCAATCTATATGCAATTTTTCATGTTCCCCATTACATAGTGGAAGCACTGCTGCTGTTTTTCAGCAACTCTGCCACCAACATTCAGGGGTGCTGTTAAGGAGAGCTCTATGGGCTTAACTACTGCTGTGTTGAGGTACATCTTGGTTTATGGTTCCAGCTTCTTCCTTTTTTAAAGGTAAGAGGAGCTATGGATTGCCCAAATGCAACGAACAGAGAGTATTTCCAGGTCAGATGGGAATGATTCCCGTTCACTTTCCAATGCATTAAATATTTCCGGCAATCTGGGACATTCTGATTTTTTGATTGCTGTTTGATGTGCTGAGGTTGTCTGAAACGAGATGCGTTCCTTCAGTTTTAGGATAATAGACCAGATGGAAAGCTTCATTGGGGTTGAGGAATTTGCATTGCTGCTGAAGGGGGAATCATCTCTCGAGAGCTGCCTGCTGACATGGGTGGGGCTAAAAGCAATGATGGGCAGGCTTCTCTCTTCTTTCTGCTGTTCCTAACATCCCCTTCCTCTCTACCCAGTGGGCTTCTGGGAATGCAAACAATCACTCATGCAAAGGATGCACATCAGTTTTTATAAGGGTTTTTTAGAATGAGGCCCATTTAGGTTTAGGGTGATCGGTTGCTTATCTCCTGATTTAAAGCTTTGGCTGGTGACCTTGCTTGCTGTCTGACAGTAAGCACCTATTGTGATGGATTACGGTAATGCAGCTGATTCTCAGGAAGGAGGGAGCATGTTCCAAGGAGGGGAGCCAGATAAGAGACCACACAGCCTGGAGTTGGAACATGGGAAGACTAGGAGGTTCAGAGTAGCCCCACCCTAGAGCCTTCCCAGGTTATTTGTCCTTAGGTTAGAGTAGAGTAGGTTTAGTCTGGCAAGATTCTGTCTACACAGTGTTAGGAAATAAAGAACTGAAGTTTGGCTGGACTGATTCTTTGTCATTCTTGGACTGGGCCTGACATCTATGGAAGCTGCTTGCCATCTCTACCCAACTGCTTTGTCAATGTTTCTTCCCTCTCTCTCCAGCACCCCTTCCCCTCTCTTTGCATGGGCAATGGCTTGGCCCAAATAACCCATCTTTTCCTTTATTATCTGCCAAGAAAAAAGCTGCTTATGCAATATCTGCTTTTCTCTTTGTTTGCACGCTTGCCAGGAGGAACTACTATTCCTATTCCTATTACCCGTAAGTAATTCTCATTCAGTTGTCCTTGCTCCATTGCTTGCTGCTCCCAACTATTTTCTTTCTTTGTGACATGAATGTTTAAAGTCCCCCCTCCTTTTGGGGATGGAGGGGTACAGAAATGGTGATGTTGAATGTTGCTTGAATAAAATGGAAATGCTTCAGAACAGGGGGAGTGGGGGGATGAGTTTGCAGCTGGAGAGAATCAAGATTCCCGTTAGAAAGCCAGATATGTCCGGGGTGCATAATGTGTTCCATTTCCACTGAACCTACTTTGCCCAGGATGAAAGCCAAGTGTTGGAAATAGTCCAGTTTCTTCCAAAAAAATGGGGGGGGGGGAAAGGTGCCCCTTTTCCAAATCAGTCCAACTGTAGTCGCAATAGCCCTCAAATACATCTCCTCTTTATTCCTTAAATGCCATCTTTTGATGTGCTCCTATCCGACTTAAAAGGTATCAAAAAGAGATAAAGACGGTAACCCCCCCTTCTCTCTGCACTCCCCAACTGCCCCCATTGTTGTTGTGTGGGTTACAGGGCTGTCCCAAGGCAACCTGAGATGAAGGACAAGATGGTACCTGTATGTTCCCCGTACATAAGCTCACAGATGCCCAGTTGAATTTTGGTTGTATATAGGGAGATGGGATAACCTGTCTTGCTAGAACTGAGGCAGCAAACCAGTTAGGGATTGTGGCAGGCACACGGACACACCACTGCTTTCAAGCAGGGGAGAATATCTCCCCAACCATCTGCTCTCTGAAGCAATTCCCTCCCTCTCCCTAATACTAGGACCAGCAGTGTCTGTAAGCCAAAGGGCTGACAATGAGGAGTGGGAGGTGGAGGGGGGACTTTCCTATTCCCCTATTCCAAGTGGGAGAATCACTGGGGGACTTGGCACTCATTAAACAGCGTGTAGCAGACACAGAGCACCAATTGGATCTAGCCAGGTCCCCAACCTTTACTGCCAGTGAATCCAGCAGGTACTCTGCCTCCCCTATGCCACACTTAACTAAACTTGAAGTACCTAACCACTGGAGGGCCTGTACTCTGGCACGATGTCATGCCCACCCCTCAGCTGTCCTTGCAGGCCGACGCAGGAAGATTCCTTACCTGCAGAGACAAGGCCCCTGTGACTCTGGACACACAGAAATGACAGAGCAAGTGTTTCTCCAGTGCCTGATTCATTCATACTAGCCTCATCTCACCGTTGCTGCATAAATACCCAGGGCGCACAGGGCAATTCTATATCTCCCTGCTGCTTTCGGATACCAACCCTGCTACAACATACAATGTTGCCAGGTTCTGTGCAGCAGCGCTCAAAATTTGTGCCATAAACTAGGCTTAATGAGCATCTAATTTGTCATACTAGAGTGCTCTGTAATTTGATAGATATAGTCTGCCACATAACAACCTCGTGTGGCGGAGAGTGATAGGCGGCAGTATTGTAACCGAAAACTCTCCCCACGACCCAGGTTCGATCCCAGTGGAAGCTGGATCCTCGGGTAGCCGGCTCAGGTCAACTCAGCCTTCCACCCTTCCGAGGTTGGTAAAATGAGCACCCGGCTTGCTTGCTGGGGAAGGTGACGACTGGGGAAGACAATGGCAAACCACCCTGCTATAGTCTGCCAAGAAAACATTGCGAAAGCGGCATCCCCCCAGAGGGTCAGACATGACTCGGTGCTTGCACAGGGGACCTTTCACCTTCCACAGTCTGCCACATACGAATCTTTATACTCCCCTACAGCTGTCTAATGCCCCTACCCCTCCTTTTAGATTCCTTTTAGACTTTTTGAAATATATATACTTCCTATTTTATTTTTTAGACTTCGATGTATTTTCTATGCTTTTTAATTGACTGTACCCACCCTCCTTATGCTGGTCTTTGACCATAATAAAGATTTGATGGATTGGGGGCCTTGAAACTCTTTCTTTCAAACTAGCTGTTATGAAGTCTTCACAATCGTTTCTGATCCTGAGCTTGGCCAAGTTCATTGTCATCTCTGGATGTGTGAAAAACAGGGAAATTATTTGAATCTGGTTTCTTCTGCATTTACCAGAATGGAACTTTCAGGAGCATGAGGCTTTCTGAGCTGGTGGTGGTAACTAAGACGTGGGGAGATTTTCAAGGGTTGCATGAAGTCAGTGCGGTACCTAACTCTACATTTGCTTTTAAATGGACTCCTGAGAGTGAAGAGTTTCAGCTGACATGGAAGTATTTGCATGTACAATGAAAGCTTTTTTTGGGGAGTAGTTGCACTGTAAGCATGGTGATTCTCTTTTTACTTACACTACCAGCATGACTTGTTGGACTGAACATTCCCATGTTGGATTGAACACTCAAACATAATATCTGAATACGGTGTTTTTATAGGTTTGCAATAAGATCTACATCATTTTCTCCCATTTGTCTCTTTCCCTGTGCCAGAAATTCAGAGAGAGAATAAAAATGCAACTAAATAATAAAAATCCCAAATGATACATGGTTTAAACTAAAGAATAAAGCTTTGTGAGCCCTGACTTTTGGCTTTGAACTGAAAACTGATTTGCAGACTAAAAGTTCCCTGTAAGAACTGAAGCAAAAGTTTTAATACAGCTGGGAGCAATGAAAAGCAAATTATGTAAAGTTGTAAGTAACTGAAGAACTTGGCTACGCTTAAAATCACATTGGGAATAGAATCAATAGTATTGAACAGACGTAAGTGCCGTATTTCAAGATGAGGCAATGCTGTGGTTCTAGAATATTTTTACAGGCATCTGTGGTTGAGTGCTTTTATAAAGGACTGGTGGGGGGGCGGTGTATGTAGGTATTGTAGTTGTTTTCTTGCCTTTGATTGAGAAATTTGTTACTTTTTTTTTTTTGACAAGTGGCCCTAGCCCTCAGACTCATTCAGTATATTTTCTGTCAGTATGTTTATTAAAAGCACAAGGGAAATACAGCTTCATTAAAAAATAAGTTTTTAATGCACCAAATGGATATATTCTCAGTACCACCATCCCATGAGGTAATGTTCTCTTCCACTTGAGCTACAAGGGAGAGGGATATGGCTTCATTCAGAAATCATGCTGTTTTTGGTTTAGCATGATGTGCAAATCCAGCCATAGCAGTTTCGAACTATGACTTTTTTCTTGGGGTATTTGTACATTATATTGTCAAAATATTCTAATTATGTCATGACTTTATTGATGTGTGAACCAAGATTGCTTGATAAATCTTCAGGGGAAAATATAAATATAAAGGAAGAGAGACAATATGAGAGAAAAATTGTTTATAGTTTTAGGGTACCACTGTAATTTGACTGGGGTGATACCTTTGCGTATCATACCTTTGCGTATAGAAATCAGGAGCTAATCTGTGTGCCTCGTTCATCACTTGGCTTCTTATTCCTTAACACAGCCTTATCAACAACCTCCCTCCACCTTGTCTCTGAAGGCTGAAATTTTAAGGGTGGGAATCCTGATATGGAATTATGGAGGAAACCAACTGCAGAATGCCTATTATCTTAGAGAAAAAGGTTTTGTTACCTTGAAAATATTTTGATTTATAGAACTATCAGTATATAAATTGCCTTCCCTCTCTTATAATATCTCTTTATGCAGGGACATGTCCCTTAATCTTAACAAATAGCTCTTAATTAAATGCATTGTTTAGGAATGATCACAGAACAAAGCACACTTTTTCAGATTTCAGATATTATCAGAACTTAACATTTAAATTTATCAGATAATCAGGATAGACCCAACACATAACACAGAGAAAAAGGAACGTCCTTTTAAATACATAATCATGCACAAAATAACTCAAGAAACGTTGATCTAATTGTTCTGACATTTGTTTTTTGTACCACTGTTGAAAAATAACCAGTCCAAATGCTGACAAAGAACACATATCAAACGTCCACTGCTGCCCATCAGGGATAGATTTATCTTTCCAGTGTTGGAATAATAATACTTTTGGCTACATGTGTGAAATATGCATAGCTCTCAGTATATTAATATCATCCAAATGCTAGAGATATAACCTAGATCCCCTTTCTCCAAGTTGGCTGTTCTCCAGATGTGTACATTTTAGTTCCCAGATTCGTCAGCAATAGCCACATATCTGGAGGGCAGCCAGGTTGAGGAAAGCTGGCTTAAAAGATCATGCACTTCTTTAACAGATAGCAATTCTTTTATAAGCAACAATCAACCTCAAACCTGACTGACAGTCTGATGAATTTCAGATCAAAATGTAACAATAGTAGGTAGACCAGACAGGAAACATGACCAGATGAGCTAATTCTACTTTACTGAAAAGCGACATTAACAGAATCTTGCAAGTCTGAAAGTACTACTTTCCCCTCGTCCCCTTTACAGCCCCAGAACTAGGGAGAGTCTCTTCTGAGCCTCTTACCTCATCCACATTCCTGCTGCAGGCTGAGCTGCCTTTTATCTGTCTGTTCCCTTGGCTGCATCTCTTTGCCCTGTGCCCCAAGGCCATTCCCACATACCATTACATCATTTGAAAGTTTTGCCACTATTAAAGGCTTAGAAAAAGTAATTGGAGTGTTGTGGGCAGATTACTGGTAAAGAGCCAGCTTGTAGTTTTGATGAGGTAGCTCTACCCTTTCTGACCAGGATGAAACTCTGTTAGACAGAAGTTGGTGTCCAGAGACAGCAGGATGCCTGGTTAACTAGGAGGAGGCATAATTCACCTTTCTGAAGCTTTGGTGGATACTGTAAAGCTACATGCATCTATCCCAGTTTTGTAGTGTGAGATTAGCACCTTGCCAGTTGAGATTGTCCAAGCTGCCCTTGTGTTCAAGATCAAAGGCCACACAGTGATTGAATTTTTAACGTAGGACCCTCAAAACCTAGACTGACATCAACGTTAGCTCACTGAGTAATTGGGCAGTTCCTATTTCTCACCTTACGTATCTTATTGGATTGTTGTAAAATGCCATTTGAGTTCCTGGAGGAAAGACAAGACAGAAATTGAATGAATATATAAATAATAAATGAGTTGGCTGGGAATTCTGGGATCAGCAGGAAAAACATGCCTGGGGGGTACCAGATTTGGAAAAGCTGATTTATGGCTTCTGCTTAAAGTGATTATACCCATGAACATGGCATTAGGATAAGCAGTGCATGAGCGTTCTGTTAATTCTGAAGTTGGCTCCATTTTTGATAAAAATCAAGAATAGTCAAGAAGTTCAGCCCCTTGACTTTTCTAAGGTATACATCCACAGCAACTTCAGAAATTGCTTCCATTAACTATAGCTGTGAGATACCCCCAATTCTTTTGTTTTTTTCCTCCTCTTTCCTCTATTTTCTTCTTCTTCTCTCTTGTCCTTCAGGAATCTGCTCATAGAGAGAATTCAAAGTGGACTGCATAGTGTAACATTTGCCTACTTTCCTTCTCTGTAATCTTCCACTAGGAAACCTGTCAACATGACCAAAGCCACAATCAACTATCGCAATGAGAAAACACACATGATGAGTGCAATTGATCAGAGCTTCACAGACCAGAGCACCCTTCAGGAAGATGAGAGGCTGGGATTATCTTTCATGGATACTCACAATTACAACAACAGAGGTCAGTTTCAAATGAATGCATAACTGCCCTGATCTGAAGTAGAGCAATGAAATTTATATTACAGGGTAAAATAGATTTCATTGGTATTTCTGTTGGTAGTACAGTGAAGTTAGGGTTAGAGTTAGAGTTAAGCTTCCTTGTCTTTGAAAGTGAATTTCATATGGGTTGAATGCTTTAGGGAAACTTTTAATAGTCTTATGTTATAATGGGGACTGCCTGCCAGGCAGGGCTGTCCAAAAAGTCAAAAGCAGGGCAATCAAAGCCTTTTTTTAAATGTGCATTGCAACACATGTGAAAAAGAAGCAGGGCTTTGATTGCGTGGTTTTGGCCAGCTTCTTGATTTTATACACCGCTCTGAAGATTCCCCTGCTGCCAATTTTCGGGATAGAAAATTTCTACTGGCAGGAGGGTGAAAATAGGGCTAGGCTTTCCTGAAGTCCGTGGTTCAGTTTAGTGCAGGGTTTCTCCACCAGGGTTGCATGGCACCCTACGGTTCCGTGAGAGGTCACTAGGGGTTCCCTGGGAGATCACAATTTATTTAAAAAATTATTTCAAATTCTGGCAACTTCACGTTAAAGAGGTAAGTTTCAGTCTTTATTTTCAGCTTAAGAACACTGTTCGTGCATGTACAGTATACAAGCCTACCCATGGAACGAATAGAATCATTTTGTAACTTGAGGCCTACATTTGAGCCTGAATGTGCAGGGGTTCCCTGAGGCCTGGAAAATACTTCAAGGGTTCCTCCAGGGTCAAAAGGTGAAGAAAGGCTTATTTAGTGTGAGAGTTAGGTTCAGAAAAAAACCAGTGCAGGTTTTTTTCCCCGGATCTCTCTCAATATACTCCTACCAGACTTTTTGTGGATTGCTACATGGGTTGGATCTTTGGAAGTGTTATCAGTTTAAATTGTCAGTGCTAATCTTTGCGCTGTGCATAGTGTTATCTGATAAACCTGATTACAATTCATGCTCTTGTGCTCCCAGCTCAGTTGTGTAATCAGACAATTCCTTATCTTAAAATTGCAAACTCACATTTTAGGTTTTTTTCCCATCTCGTTCCTACTCTCAGGGTTCAACACCTCTTTGAGTTAGGCCTGTAGTCCAATCTTTAGAGATTTTAAATTTTAAAAGGCTTAAAATGCTTCTTTTTTCAGGACCTTTATGAAGGTGGAAAAACCTCCTCCCTCATTATTTGATATATATTAAACCTGTTATTCCTATTAAGAATTGCTTATATTGAGTATTATACTATATTAAGATATGATGCCATTGATTATTACATAGTTTCATTGTGCTTTATATTATATATAGTTTTGGTTCACCTGAACTGCGCTTAGTCATAAACTAAATTATAACCAGACGTTTTCTCACAGTTCACCTGCCAAGAGATGCAAAGAGCCATAGGCCATAGTGCACTGCAGAAAAAAAACACCATCTGTCCTCTTTGATGCTACTTCTCATTCAGTTTGATGAAGGAAATCTTGTTTTTGACATTTCTTTCAAATGAGAAAAGAATTGCTCAGTTCCAATTGGCCCAGCTACTCTGCTTTACATGCCCCCCCCCAACTGCCTGATTGCTGGGCACTGCGATTCCCATCACCATTTTGGCTTGGACTGTGAGAAAGACTGGACATCTGGTCTTTTGTTGTTTGTGTAGTTAAACTGGAATATAGAATTCCTGGGAAATCAGTAGATCAGTCAGCCAGGAATTGTGCTATTTGATGGGTGTACACCTTATGTATGTCTCTGCATGGTGGTGTGCGTGCAAGTGTGTTCTGGGGACATCATCAAGTAAAGAAAGTGCATCACATATACACACACACACACAAATATAGAATGGGGATGGGAGAGAGAAGAGGCACTTGGTTGGAGGGTAGGAATGGATAGGAAAGGAGCCAGACGCACGGACACAGATAATGAGGGCAGGTAGTGCTGTTTCTTACTATACAAATGCAGTGGAAAGGGTATTTACAAGATTTTATGTGTATAGGTGTTTATCTATATGTATTTCTGTCTACAGTGACTGAACAAATGTATGTACTCTAATACCTACTTAATACTTGGAACTTAACTAAACCACTTAACTTTCTACTACTTTGCTTATAATACAAATGGCTTTGCTGCTAGTTTCTTCCTCCTTCCACGCTACCTTATCTACAGGTTTAAGAGTCTCCCCTTAATACGCTCTTGCCTGCTTAACCTGCACGTGGCTGGCTGGGGAATTCTGGGAGTTGAAGTCCGCACATCTTCAAGTTGCCAAGGTTGAGAAACACTGCTCTAGAGTTTAGGGCTGCCTTCTCTTTCGGCTGACTCTTTTCTGCAGGTTCTTCTTCAGGTTGAGCTGTCTGGATCTTCCTGGATCTTCTCCAGATCCTCTGGCTTCTCGCTTTCCCAGTCATGGCCTCCTCTGCTCCACAGCTTGTCCAGCTATGTCTTTGGCATCTCCTGCCAAACGTAGGGGTGGGGGGGGGGGGACCTCTTCCAGTCTACGTGCTCTGGCTTCTTTTATACCTTTGTTTTGAATCCTACGTGCCCACCTGCAGGTGCTTCTAAGGCGTTTAAAACTTTTCCCCTGCTTTCTCTGCAAGTTCCTGTGTGCCTAAACTGGGCAGCTAACAGACCGCTGCAGAGAAAAAAATTGTGACCTTGGTGGTTTCAGAGCAGTTCACCCTGCCACACTCTTTGTCTGTCAAAACCAATTTGGTGAAAATTGGGTTTAGATGAGAGGAAAGAAAGAAAGATCCAGAGCCACAATAACTGTGGTTCAGACTTGCCTGCTTTGTATTTAAAATCAACTCTTCCAATCACTCAGGCGGACTTCTGAGAGGGGGGTTGTTTGACACAAGCATATTGATCTTCTATTTCTCTGACAGAACTATCGATCTCCCGGGAGATCGATAGTCCTGTCAGAGGAAGCCCATGGTAATAATAAAACTTAAGGCTAAATAAATAAAATAAGACAAAAATAAGGTTTCAGACCCCAACTCTGCCCTGCCGTATGTTCAGCTGGCAATTGCTTTTCTTGCTGGTGGATGATTCTCGCTGGGAGGGGAGAAGAAGGTAGGGAATCCAGTAACCACTGCCTTGAAACGATCCTGCTTTACATGGGGTGAGGCCAGTAAGACTGCAGAGGTGCAGTAAAAATCAGCTGTTGGGACGGCAATTTATGCCAATATACTTTCCTCCCAACTTCAAGGACCGGAGGAAAGCACATTAATGGGGCTGTGAAGAAGAACCTTTTGTTTGGACTGCCTGACTTCTCCCAAGCAAACATCCTGCAATATATGGCTGGCTGGGGAATTCTGGGAGTTGAAGTCCACCCATCTTCAAGTTGCTAAGGTTGAGAAACACGGATACAGTACATGCCTCTTGGCTCTCCTTAATTGAAATCCAGGGCATTTTCTCTGTCTTCATGCCATTGCCATCTTGCATTTTCACCGGCCTTCTTTCAAACCTTTTCTTTCCAAAGGAATGCTACCGTGTGATGTTAGTTTGGGTCTTTTTCTTTTGAACGATAACAAAAGTGTTTCAAAATGATGAGAAAAAAAGGAGATGGAAGCAAGAGGCAAGAGAGAGTGATGGCTTGTCCCTCCTTTTCAAGTTATTCCTGGAAAAGGAAGACTTGCTCAGGCCCAAGGCTAATTCGTAATCCTGTCTCTCAGGGCTGAGAAGCTGTGGTCCCCATTGCTCCGTTTTCTTATCACACTACTGATACTCAGAGAAGAAAAACAGGAACTGAAAAATCCCCTTTCTGGTGGTCTTAGGACATCACTGGATGGACGGCTGAGTTGTAGCCCATAAGCTACAAATATTGCCCATCCTTGCTGCCAGTTATTTCATATAAACTATAAAATAACTGACAGCAGGGATGGGCAATGCTATATTTATATTTTATTTTTATCCCATTTTTGTTCCAGGACAGCTTGCGTGAAGATTGTCCTTCAATTTTTCCCCACCACAACAACCCTTGAAGAAAGTTGCACTACGAAAGTGAATGGCTCAAAGTCACTGGGGGTGGCTGGACTTGAAGCTGGGTCCCCCCAGGCCTATTCAACACTTGAATAATCATGCTACACTTGTTTAGAGCAGGGATGACTAGCTTCAGTGACCCTAGTGACCTTGTGGAAGGGGCCAGGACACCTCTGCTACATCTTTTCCACCCTTTCTTGCTCATACATACCCAGACCTCATTCATACCAGGATGGTTTGCCTTCTCCATTCCGGATCAAGATGGTAAGGAAAAATGGATATGGATTCTGAGTTATATAGAGTGGCCCTAAGTGGCACTTTGGCCCATGTATGGTTTAAAGGATTGCCTGAGTATATGCAGTGAGTTTTGGGTTGCTCCGTAGCAGATAACTCCAGAGTTTGCTACAGGATACATCATTTCGAATGCAACCTGCCTATGGAATCCTGATTCACTTTTACCATCAATACTATTTGAAATTCTAGGCAAACTCTCCTAGTTTTGGCAGCAGCCTGCAGCCAACAGCATAAGATATGCAGGATCAAGACCTATCTCTGTGGATATGTCGAGTTTGCCTTTTGTTTATGCAAATGGGTAAAAACTGATCAAAATCTTGCCACTGGAGCAGCAGGAAAAGTGAGCATTTGCATAATTTGTCTTTCAATACATTATGTTATTTCCCCTAATATTCTAAATACAGAGTAAATATAATTGAAAATAAGTAATTAAGAGCGTACAATGGGATGGGATGGGATGGAAATGGAAAATGACTGGATCTCAGAATGGCCACTCCTGGATTTTTTTCTTCTTTTAATTCCAAGGTCTTGCTTTATAGGCTTAGGGTCAAATAAGTGATTGTCTTACTAGGATTAATCCCAGTTAGTGCTGCAGGTTTATTTCCTCTGAGCAAACACCCCCCCCATACTGGCTATCTTTTTCCTAAAAATAGTATGTGCTATTTAACATGGGCACGCTCAGCACCAATTTCTGCTGGTAGCATCAGAGATGGATTTAATCGCAGCTGCATCTTTATTTAAATCATGAAATTGTTATTTTTTAAAAAATATATATAGTTAGGTAAAGTATTCCTAAGTCTAGAAATGAAATAGATGATCTTTATTATCCCACTGATTTTCTTGAGGAGAAAAATTTGCATTATAATGACTTTAATTCAGTTGCTCATCTGGCTAAACCGTCATAGTATTTTCTCTCTTCCACTTAAAATCTAATCTGCATTACGAATTGTTAGTAGGCATTGCATATATTACAACACTCAACCCAAAATGTTACCTCACCTTCTCCCGGCAAGCAACAACCACCAAAACAAAACAAAAAAATCCAACACCAACATCAGCAATAATAACAGAAAGGTTGCAGAATCCTAGAATTATAGGATTGCAAAATTGGAAGTGACCAAGAGGATTATCTAGCCCAACTCTCTGTATTGTGCAAGAAAACCAGTTAAACCATTCATGGGGTGTGGTCATGAAGCCTCTGCTTATAAAGATGTAGAAATGCAGAACCCATAACCTCTGGTAGGGTGGAGTTTGTTTGGAAAGCATTATGGCAGAGCACATTGCATCTCTGGTCTGCAAGGCACATGCAGTGCAAAACTGGAGATCTGTGTGGAAAAGGTCATGGCGGAGCAAGTCTATTTGCATTCCTGACAGCCTTTGCAAATCTGTTCCTTATTTCTATTTGGCTCCACTTTCTTTGTACGTTGAGGAAGAGTCTGGGCAGCAGAGAAAATACTCTCCCGGACACTGTGTTCAGGCTCTCTGAAGAGATCTGTTTGCCCCTTCCTTTCTAATCTAATCTAGGATGCCAATACAGCTAGTCCTCGCTTAATGACCACAATTGGGACTGGAATTTCAGTTGCTAAGTGAAGTGGTCATTAAGCAAATCTGACCTGATTTTATGACTTTTTTGTGGTGGTTGTTAAGCAAATCACCATGGACGTTAAATGAACCATGTGGTTGTTGAGTGAATCATGCAGTTCCCCATTGATTTTGCTTGCCAGAAGCTGGCCGGAAAGGTCAAAACTGGCGATCATGTGACCACGGGACTCTGCGACAGTTTATAAATGCAAACCGGTTGCCAAGTGCCCAAACTGTGATCATGTGACTGTGGGGACACTGTGATGGCTGTAAGTGTGAGCACTGGTCGTAAGTCATTTTTTCCAGCACCTGAGAAGTCTGAGCCGTCACTAAACAAATGGTTGTTAAGCGAGAACTACCTATACCTCTTCCTTTCAAAAAGGATAGGGGTGAGACCCCACGTTTTCTTCATCTGTGTTCTTATTCTTACTGCTTTTCTTTTTTCTCTGTAACTTCTTCAGATGGACTCTTTTAGGAGACTGCTTTTGGTGCTTATTGTTCTTTTAAAACAGAAAACTGGATGGATGATTTTAATACTGGAAACACTGTTTCCAGAGTGGCAGTTGATGTGATCTGGCCATCAGTCCTTGTCAAATGTTTGGCTTTTAGCCTGTACCTCCTGGAACATACATTATAAACTGGCTGGTGGAGCTGGTTATCCTGCTCTTTTCTCATGGAACTCCCAAATTGTTTTCAGCATGGTTTGCCTCAGCAACCATGTGGCTGGTAGCACTCTGAAAAGCTCTCTGAAATGGCTGGGCCTTGCCATAAGAAAAAAATTGCCAAGAAAGTTTAGCAAACAGTTCAGCTTTTAAAATAGGAGTCTTTGCTGTGGTATAGCAGGCTCTCAAGTCTCCTCATTTGTCATAGCTTGGTCTGCGAAAAAATTCTATGTCACAATGCATCTTCTTTTTCGGAAGAAAGCACTGTGGGGCAAGACAAACCCAGGGAGCCCAGGAATGCCGTTGTTCAGCAAAACTACTTATAGGAAGTGAATTATGTATGGTCAGGGAGGAAGTATCTACAGCTGGATATCTTATGCTGGCCCTTCACTTAGGTCAGCCTTTCTCAACCTTTTGACCCTGGAGGAACCCTTGACGTGTTTTTCAGGCCTTGGGGAACCCCTGCACATTCAGGCTCAAATGTAGGCCAGAAGTTACAAAATTATTATATTCATTTTATGTGTAGGCTTGTACTGTATACATGCATTAACAGTGTTCTGAAGCTGAAAATAAAGAATGAAACTTACCTCTTTAATGTGAAGTTGCCCGAATTTGAAATAATTTTTTTAAATAAATCATGATCTCCCAGGGAACCCCTCTCACGGAACCCTAGGGTGCCACAGAACACTGGTTGAGAAACCCTGACTTAGATGACTAATATAGGATCTTTCTCTCCCACTGCCTCCCCAATTACCCAAGATTTGCATTCTTTTTATCTACTTCTAGGCTACTGCCTAATGGCTGGAGTGCCTTTATTTCCTTTGTTGTTTTATTTTCTTTTGCTTCTTTTATTATGTGACAATGGATGTTTGCATCAAGAAGGCTTGCTGGGCAATTCTGCACCTCAGGTTGCCATGTTCACTCCCTGCCCTAGCAAAGAATAGTTTTCCTAATTGTTTCTGCCTGCCTGGTACATTCAGGCAGAGTGGGTGCACTCCAGGTCCCCTCAAAAGTTGTCATCTTAGGGGACCAAGGAAGCCCACCTTCTCTGACCCTGCCAGCATCCCCCAGAGATGCAGATGACACCCACTCACTCTTAAGATCTGGCTCTGTTCCCAGGCTTGGGATTACTGTATCTGTGAGCCCCTTGTTGTGTTTTGTTGTTGTCGTTATAGTTGTTTTTTAGTCCAGGCTGTCACACTTTGTTGTCATGTTTTTAACTTTCAATTTTGTACATTTGGATGCTGTAAGTTGCCCAGAATCTTTTGGAGTGATTGACCATGGTAAATTTAAACAACAACAACAACAACAACAACAACAAGAACCTTCACTGACTCCCAAGTCAAGGGATGTGATTGCTGGTACCTTGTGTAATGATTGCCTATTCAAAATCACTATCAGACTCACACAAGGCTTTCATGGATATCTGATTTAATAATGAATAGTATGCAGGATCACAGGCAAAGCTGAGAATAGTAAAACTACGGGATGCCTCCCAATAAAACCCCAAATGGCTTCCAGTCCCTCCCCCCAAAGTCAACATAATTCCATGCCCTGCAGGTGCCCCTAATGGTTCCTGCCGGTCTGCGGGAAACATCCTTGACAAGGCAAGATAACCCAAACATGCATTCTTCACTCCTTGCATCGTAGCCTGGTACAAGGAACAGGAGCAGCCCCCTCCTGTACAGCAACTCGTGTCAGCCCCATGGCATGGGAACCCGTTACAATGTTTTCCAGGAACATTGGAACAGGGACCATGACACCTTGTCCCTGAAAGTCATGCTCCTTCCTTTTCCCAGGAGTCCCAACTAATGGTTATGCTACAACTTCCGGGCTCTGCGGTGGGGCTACCTTGGTGTTTTTTCAGCAGCTGCAGGGGAACTTGTGACGGGCCTTTGGGATGTTGCAGAAGTACAGCTCCCACCATCTCTCACCTCTGGTCATGCCAGCTGCAGCTCCTTCGAGTTCCCCACCGTTAAAGTTTTGTGAACCGTAGGTCCTTCATCCAGGTCCTTGCTTAGGACAACTGTACCACCTAAAGGAAATTCAAATTTCCCTTTTTCTTTCTTTCTTTCTTTCTTTTTTTTTAAGCACCTGTGACATCACATAAAATTGGACAATGACACCTGACCTCTCAAAAGGTTCCTTGACAATTGTCATAGGGTACTCATTTATTGAACTGTTTATCAAGCATATTTATATTTGGCTAACTACGGTCTTTGCAGGCTGCTTCCAGGGGACTGGTGATTGGAATTAGAGGTCACTCCTTCAGCCACTTCTTCTGAGTCTCTTTCACAGTGTCTGTTTTAAGCTCATCCCCTCTTCCCTCCTTTCATTCTCTTCCCTTTGCCCTTGAGCTTTGGATGGCAAAGATTCTCTAGCTTGACAAAGCCATGCCTTGCTATGTTCACTAATTGCTTTCTATTCCTGCTGTTCTTACTCATGTCTTTCACCTTTCTGTGCTGAGTTTCTTATCAGGTAAGGTGGTCTTGGTGAAAGTTGGTCACAGTGGTGTTTTATTTATAAATCACTTTGGTTGGTTTAATATACACACATTATACAAATATAATTTTTTTAAAAAACATAAAAATAAACCAATACAGTACCCTAAGGGCACAAATTGGTTTTCAAAATTAGTGGGTTTTGGATCTGTCCCTATATCTCTTCCTATACAGGTAGTCCTCGCTTAACAACCACAACTGAGACCAGAATTTTGGTTGCTAAGTGAGGAGGTCATTAAGCGAATCTGACCCAATTTTACGACCTTTTTTGCAGCAGTCATTAAGCGAATCACTGCAGTTGTTAAGCAAACCACGTGGTCATAAAGCAAATCATGTGGTTCCCCACTGATTTTGCTTGCCAGAACTCAGCCAGGAAGGTAAAAATGACGATCACGTGACCACAGGATGCTGCGTTGGTCATAAATGTGAACTGGTTGCCAAGTGCCTGAATTGTGATCACATGACCACAGGGATGCTGCGATGGTCATAAGTGTGAGCCCTGTTGTAAATCGTTTTTTTCCAGCACTGTTGTAAGTCTGAACCATCACTAAACAAATGGTCATTAAGTGAGGACTACCTGTAGTCAACTGTTTTTGTTTGTTTGTTTGTCTATTTATAGCATTGGGCCAAAATATTTTCAACTTTTGGCAGTTTGGGGGCTAATGGAAATAAGCTGCCCCAAACTGGATTCTTCTTGTGAGATAATGCGGTGTAGAACATTCTCCTGCATTTTCCCCTTTCAGTTCTTAAATCAGGCTGACGAAAGAGTCTTTGCTTTTGAAACTTAGTTCAAAAGAGAAGAGAATTTTGGGACAATTTTCACACATAGTGTAGGGGGTTCTTGCGTAGTGTAGCGACAGACTGGTGAGAGATCTGCTGGTCTTTCATTATAGAATTCTCTCTCTCGCGTTCTATAACCTCCTTGGCTGTTCATGCTTTCATTTAATTCCCAAAGCAGACATCAAACGGGAACTCCCCTCATGCCCTTTTGTTCAGAAAGGCCAGCCAAGAAAGCTGCGGAGTGACAGCTGTATGTATTCATCCATAACTTTCAAGAGTAAACCAATAAATTCTCCAGGAGAATAAGGTGGAAAAACAGAAGCCGCCCCTTTCTTTTTCTTCATGTGGGAAGAAAACTTTGAGAACTTGCATGGGCCAACTTTATTTGGGCACAGGATAATTCCTTCACATCTCAGCTAATCTTTAACATGGAGGGTGGTGCACCTCATCAAGAAGCCTGCCCTCTCTTCAAGCAGTAGCCCAGCTTTCCTGCTACTGAACGTCTCTGAGAACTGTGCCACCTCATTGTCTCCTAGGAGAAGGATCCCTGCTGCTTAAAGCAACAACTGTTCTTTTTAGTAGATGAAAATAAATAATAAAAAGAGGGGGGATCTTTCAGGGGAGCAGAATGAGCCATACCAATCCCACGGCCTCGCATGTCGGCAGAAAAGCAGTATGTACGTGCAATTGATGTATCATGAATGTGAGGTTCTGGTATTCCTCCTGGACTGTTTTTCTGTAATTGACTTTTGACTGTGCCCTGAGCTCTCATGAGCCTTTAAGAGTTAACGAAGCAGAGCGTTCGCATTAGGCCGAGACTGGCAATTTCACACCCGTGCGTGCGTTTCTGTGCTGATTTAGTTGTAAGTAATTTCTTTCTGTTCCCTAGTTTCAGCCATATGCTAATAACATCTGTTAGTGGAACTTCAAGATGCTTCTTTGCTCACGTTTCCCCTCTACAGACTACAAGATTAATATAGCTCCTGCCATTGTCTTGCAGATAATGGAAGCCCAGAGGGTGAATCTCCCTCTTTTATGGATCTACACAGGACTATTATTTTATGTTTGTGACTGGGCCACTGCAAGGTTTTCTTGGTTTTATTTTTAGCACGCTCCTAACAAGATCGGCCTGTATGAGCAATTTGTTTATCTTGAGCATCCGAGAGCTTTCAGCCCAATTTTGTTTCAATTCATTTATAGTCTATTGAAGTCAGTGTGACAGCACCTGCTTTGCTTGGCAGCGGGTTTAATGTTAGTCTTGGGAGGCCTGTGGAGAAAGTATTTTCCTGAAGCTCTTGCCAGAAAGGCTGTGGCCATTTTTGCTGTGTGCTAGATGGGAAACCATAGGTATGTCCCTAATTTTGCACCAGTGTTTTCAAAAAATTAGAATGGAAATTCAGATCTTGGCATGTTTTTAATACAGCAATGAAGACTTGGCACTTGATAGGATAAAAATGATAATTTACTCACCTGCTCTGGAATGAGTTCTCGGCCAAGTGCAGGTTAATTTTCAAGCTTTCGTATCAGCTGCTTATTAGATAACAACAGAGACAATCGGTTGTTTTTTGTTTGCTGCTGAGAGTCTCCAGTGTGATATTCAAGGTCTTTGCTCACTAAGTTCTCTGCTCTGTTCAACTTTTTTTAAAAGGATGAGGATGATTAGAATTTGTGTACCACCCAACTTCCAATAATTCCATAGGCTACTATAGAAAATAAAGATGATGGATCAGCCCAATGCTTTGCTTGGAAGCATTGGGGGAAAAAAAATCATGAAGGTGCCACCAATAGGATCTCACAATAACAAATCTGCCCATTCTCCCACAGAGATTGGAACCCCCTGATTTACTACATTTCTACCCAATAGATGTTGAGATGGTATTCTGTATGTAGATTTTCCAGTTAGGATTTACCATTTCCATAATTGCTTATCTTATCCCGAGTTTCTGTATTATTTGCTTTCTAGTCATGCCTTGACAATGCTCCCTGCTGGCAAACATATAAAATAAATATGGATAACCATATTTAACCATTTGCAGCCTGAGTCTGGAAAGAATCTCCTCCCTCTTATCATTCCTTCTTAACTGATGCTCAGGATCAGATGATTTGGTGCTAAAATTTAAGAGAATATTTCAGGGGACCACAAAGACTAGAGAGCAAGTCTTTATTTTCAGATTGGATCCCAGCTAGACAGGGATGGATGCTCACTCAGGGGCAGAAGGTCCCCGGTTCAATTCCTGCCATTTCCAGATTGGGGTTGACTTGGATAGATTTTACTCTGAAACCCCAGAGAGAGCTCTTGCCAATTCCTGAGAGGATGCTAGCTGCATGGACCCATGCTCCAAATCTGTGATTTGATTTTTTTTCTTCCTGCAAAGTCTGAATATTTTAAACCATGGTTTGCTGAGGAGCCTGGCCTATATATAACTCTAAACTAGGATTCTCAAATATTGCAGTCCCCCAAATTGATAAATGAATTGGTGTGACTGCCAGGAATAAACCTAAATAATAATTACATTAAGTAATTATTAACGTACTGTGATTGGTGGCTTTGACAAACAGCTTGATTGATGGGTTTTGCTATTTCTCAAAACTTGCTTTCTGCTTGGCTCCCTACTTCGATGTTGCCAGCCCACTGCACTGGCCAAGCCAGAGTGAATTTTGACAGTGCTTCACTTTGGCTCTACAAGCCATGAGGGGGAGCCCATTTCAAGCTCATTCAGGCTTGGCTTGTTGTTTTACCAGCACCTGCAAGCTCTCTACAAGCTTGCCCAGTTGAAACAGGAGCAGGATTTGATAGCGCTCCCACTTGGCCTGGACAAGTCTGACCAGCTTTAAAGGGAAAAAAAATGCAACTGCCCCCCGATTTGAAATTCCCTGAGAGTTCTGGTGCAGTGTTTGAGAATCTCCATGCTAAGCCAGATGAGGTGGGTTCACACATCCAGTTTAGCTGCATAAACAACCCCATTAGGCTTAGTGATATGTGTGAACCAGGCTAACATCAAGATAGGACAGCTGTCTTTCCTGTATTTAGTGAAGGGAACATGGAGATCACGTAAGTTGCTGCTTATCTGGCCGTTGACCTGGCTGCGGCTCTTCCTCCTGTCTCCCAAGGTCATTCCCACACGCCACGCCACATATCGACTTGTGTGGCTTCCGGCATGGCAGAGCTTTGCTTGCTTTCTGACTCCCTTTGCACCCATGGTTCTGTTGCTCCATCTTCCACTCCTGGAAACCACAAGGAAAAAGGCATGGGCTGAGGGGTGGCATGTCCAAGCAGATGTATTGATAGTGGAGCTATATGGCTGAGCCCCAAAGAATTCTTATGGTAACATGTTCCCAAGGCAAGCAGTTTTAGAACTGCAATAGACAGAGAGACAAAACTTCTGCAATAAATGAGCAAAGCTGTCATACAGAGCGATGTCTTAAAACAGACCAAGAAGCTGGACGATTAAGAAAAGTTTATATTACAGGAAGAGGTGAGGATAATGTAGGTATTATTGAGGTTTGACTATTAGAGAACATGATATAGAATGAATCCCTAAATAATCTCCCATGTTCCTGAATAAAAGTTCCATTTTATACATTGGTATCAGCGGTGGGCACCTGCATCTCATAGCAGCATGTGCCCCTCACCCCTTTCTGTGTCCCCTGACAAACCTCTCAAGATTGCATTGCTGAAATTTGGGGACCAAAGTCAGGTTCAACTCTTAGTGATGGAGTACAGGTAGTCCTCACTTAACGACCATGACTGAGTCTAGAATTTTGGTTGCTAAGAAAAGTGGTCATTGAGAGAATCCAACCCAATTTTGTGAGCTTTTTTGCAGTGGTCATTAAGCGAATCACCGCAGGTGTTAAGCGAACCACATGGTTTTTAAATGAATCATGTGGTTTCCCCCACTGATTTTGCTTGCCAGAAGTGGCCAGGAAGGTTGAAAATGGTGATCACGTGACCATGGGACGTTGTGACGGTTGTAAATGTGAACTGGTTGCCAAGCACCCAAATCGTGATCATGTGACCGTGAGGACCCTGCAACGGTTGTAAGTGTGAGGACTGGTTGTAAGTTGGTTTTTTCAGCACCATCTTAAGTTTGAACCATCACTAAATGAATGGTTGTGAGGACTACCTGTATGTCTTCCACAACAAATTGTCCTCCATATTAAATTCTATCTCTCTTCCAAGGAAATCCTAGTCATCTTTTTGAACTCATCTGTCTGTTGTATAACCTGTCTTCTCTTTCTTTCCATCTTGCCAAGCATAATCATTTTTATTCAACAGTAATAGTAGCATAATGCATGGTACAAGTATAAACCTCTGATCATTGCAATGGGGATGGGAAAAGCAGCACCCCAAATGCAGTGCCCCAGGTCACATGCTACCAAGCATCATTCCATGGGCTTTTGAAAGGAATCTTGCACACAAAGTAACTATATAGCAGTTCCAAACTTTGGAAAAAAACTCTCTCCCCCCCCCCATTTTTAGTATACTTTTCTTCAATCCTGGTCAGTGACCATAATTAAAGTTCTTTGATGTGTATTTTTCTTTCTTCCCATAATTCTTGACCCACTTTCCCATTACGTTGAAGGAGGTTATCCCTTCTAACTGGAGATAGGAACTGTGCAGACAGAACCAAGAAATTTTCCTGCATGGCATGGACAGAATTTGTTCCTTTTCAGGGTAATTGGCATAAAAGCCTAGAACAACTCAGAGAGAGAATTGTTAAGACAATTCCGTTCACAATGAGTGGGTCATATAGATATCAGTAGCATCCCATTATGGTCATTATATTAGTGCTTGGGGCTTTATCCCAGAGGAGAAATTGCTTTTATGGATAGCCCTGTTAAAGTTCTGACATGACATTAAAATGTTACCTTGCTAATGCAAACATTTCTGCAAGCTTTTCTGGGTTGACTACAGGAGAAGCTAAATAGACTTGCAGAAACCTGTATTTTCCCCAAAAGTGACCATAGTGTTTTGCAGTGATTTCATCTCAGTGAGGCCATAATTTAAAGTAGGACTAAGCAATCTGGTGTCCTCTGGATATTTTGAGTGATATTTCCAGTCAATTCCAGCCAGAACAATCAAGGGTCAAAAATGCTGGGAGTGATAGGTAAAAATACCTGAAGTACCCCAGATTGCTTACCTCTAATAGAAAAAATGGCTTTCAAACTGTGACATTACATTGGATCACTTTTTTGTATAATGCTAGAGGTGAACATTGATTGAAAAAACATTGAACCCACATTCACTCTTTCTGGATGAGTCTATTAACTTCAACATCATGGAGGAACCACTTTTCTGCCTTTCCAGAAATAGGATGGATTGTGTGACAAAAGTTACTTCCATCCCATGGCCTTGTATGAAAATTCATTCATATATTTCTTCTAATATAACTGATTTCCCTTAATTTAGAGGTTTTGTACATTCCCCCTCTCTCTCTTTTGCTAATGTAAACATTTTTGCAGACACATTGTAGACAATTCTTATTGGTAAATCCGCACTGCAAAATCGAGGAGTGTGCTAATAATGATGAAAAATTGCAGTCTGGTTTGTCCATAAGTTTGGGAAATACAAATTAGTGATTTAAACAGATTTCTCACCCATCAGTTCATGACTCGTTAGATGGCTTGTTGTCAGTTCCTGTTCTTCTGAGAATCCATTTCTTGTGTTTCTTTCATGTCATGTTCTTTTCTTTCCTTCAGGTGATCAGCGCTCCAACATTGTCAATGAGTCCAGCAGCCTATTGGGGGGGTCCCCTCGAAGGCAGTGTGGACGCAAAGGCTCCCCCTATCACACTGGGCAGCTTCACCCTGCTGTCCGAGTGGCTGATCTTCTCCAGCACATCAACCAAATGAAAACAGCGGAAGGGTATGGTTTCAAGCAGGAATATGAGGTAAGAAAGTCACAAGAGTGATCCAATTTGTAAAGCCCATTCTTTCACTCATTTCACTTTGGGCTTCCCATGCATCCCATGTCTGATAATGTACCTGAAATTTGGTTCACCTTAGGATAAAAAAAAAATCAGAAGTGCTTTCTTTTCCATTCAGTGGAATGAAAATGATCAGAGAGAAAAAATATGAAAGAAGACTTCTAACGTATTTGCAAGAGCGAATGGCATAATTAAATACTCTCTTGGGTGAAGCCATCTTTCCTTTCACCTGTCTTTGCTGGAGAAATCCTCCCTTTTGTTGGGTTCTGCTTCCCACTGTGGAGTTTGGAAGGTCTACAAACGGTCCAATGCCCCCATGACATGATGCCCAGAATATCTCATGGGTATTACGATGCCAAAAGGACATTGTGTCCTTCTGAAACCACAGCACTGTCTCTTCTGCTATATCCAGACAGAAAACTCGCTGCTACTCCATTTCATGATGTTGTCACACACAGTATAGTTTTCTGCAGGATTTCTTTATTGCACAGAATTGCTGTTTCTTGTCCAACTGTTGAGACCCTCTTTTCCACTATTACAAATCTGACTAACTGGGGCTAGTTACAATAATTAGGGCATCTTGAAAAGCTGTTGTACATGTTCCAAACCAGTTGTTTGAAAAGCACTTGAACAGGGAATGAAATATATTATTTTCTCCCACTTTTACTCTGTTACTTTCAGCGGTGGGCGTTTCTGTTATTTCACACAAGCACCTCAGAAATCTGCTCATGAAATAAAAGGAAATGGAAACCCTGGAATGCATATCCAAACATTATCCAGTAAGGGTAGGGGATGATACATTTCCAACAGCCCCCAAGAATCAGATATATACCAGGGACAGGCAATCTTTTGGGTGCTGGGAGTGGACACCTTTAAACATTTTTGTACAAAGGCGTGTGTTTCTCTTGCCTATCTTTTGGCTACTGAACATGAAAAACTCAGGGGTTGTGCTAAAATCTGTAGTTCAGTGATGAGGATGTGATTGACCTCTAGATGCTACAGCTCCCATCATTCCTGACTATTGGTTGTACTGTTAAAGGAATCCAGTGCCACCAGAGAGAAGCCACATTGTGAAAGGGTGATTGAAATTCTGTACATTGAAACTCAGCGGTGGCAGGTCATAACACTGATATGTATTCTCCCTGAAGTAGTTTCTTTTGATGTGACCCGTGATTTAAATTTCAAATGAATGTATTTCTCTGCTGTCCTCTTGATCATTCAGTGAGGTATCCCAGGGCACTGCCAGGGTTGAAGGGGATCCTGCAGAAGGTGCCCTGTGAGTCAGCCTCACCTCCATAAACATACAAGCATTTTATGTCCTGGTTTCTCTCCCCGCCCCCCACCTCCCCGTATCCCTTTCTAGCACACTTTTCTTTCCTTCAATTTAACATGTAAAAGTGTTTGAATGTACCTGAGAGCTAAACTTTAGTTGTACTTGAAATCTTAATTTCTCCAGAGGGGATCTAACAGTGGAAAGGAGGAGTAGGGAGCATGACAGATTAATTCCTCCAGGTTATGGGACTCTGGAACACTGCCCAGTGTTTCTCTCTTAATAGCCACCTGGTGAATAGCCAGTAATCACCGCAACACCCTGCTAGCATGGAACACATTTTTCCTGTGGTTAACACAATGTAAAGAGAATGGGACACCGGTTTCATTCTTGTTCATTTTTCCTCTCTTTAAAAATCCTTCCTATTTTAGCAAAGCTGCTAACCAGGCCTGATTAATTTTGGATAACTTTTCTTCCATTAAATCAGTCCCAAGCAATTTTTGATAGAGCGCCTATGTTTTGTGCCATTCTTTCTGCAGCGTGGCGACATTTAACTCACTTGAGTTAAGTAGTATGGGTTGATTTTGGAGGTCTGCATCTGTTAACAGGATGTCTTAATGTTGCATTTGTCGCTAAATGTACGATGGCATTTGGATATTGCTCTCTCTGTCAGTGTTGTTTGTTCCTAAGGTAGTTTAAAACTTTTAAGAAAATTTCATACATAATGCATATTAGACATCTACAAAATGGCTGGTCTTTGCCTTGCACTGTGGAGGTGATACAATTTGCCTCTGAGGTGCATCAATGCACCTTCTGATGAGCTTTTGAGGCACATTTTTGAGGTCTCATTTGCATGTCCAGGAATTGTGGAAGAATTCTGAGCATGTGCTGCATGAGTGCACAAACCTTTCCGAGAGCACCAGAAGAGGCCTTTCTGCTAAAATGTTGCCTCTTCTGGCTACTGAAGATCAGTCAGCGCACAATTTGCTTTTTAACACAGAGACCCATGTCGCTTGTAAAGCAGCTTCAAAAAGGTCTTCTGATAAAAACATCATTGAGTGAAGCACCTGTTAGACTTAATGCCAGGCATGGCAATAAATCTCTGCTTTCCAAACTCTCCTGGTATCTGGCAACTTGCATACAACAGAAGCTCACTGTCACAACACAGCTAGGCACATCACTTAACTGCACACAAGGTAGAAGCAGAAACCCAAAATCAAGCCCTTCATAGATGTCTGCACCAGGTTTTAAATTCTAGGCCTTTTCCTCCCCACTTTCTCTTCAATAAAAATTGGGCTGTTCTCTTCCCAGGGTTGAGAGTGGGAGACATCTGCTTAATGCTACATCAGGGTTTTGTCTAACATGAGGACTGCCTTGCAAGCTTTAGTCCTTATAGCCCCCTCCCTTTTGAAGCTGTGCACAGTCCGAATGTAGGCACACAGGCATCGGTCCATCAAATAAACCCTAAATGTGATAACCAGTTTTGAATCGGTGTAGTAGAACTAACCTCTAGGGAAGCCATTGTTATCTGTACTGCTAGTGGAAATGCTGTGTGCTTATTCCTAAGGGTACTTGATGCACATAATAGTCTTCTCTTCTTCTAGAGTTTCTTTGAAGGCTGGGATGCTTCAAAGAAGAAAGAAAAGACCAAAGGGAGACAAGATCACATGCCTAGCTGTAAGTGTCTGAGACAAAAGCCTTTTTTCTAAAAAAAGAAACAAAGAAAAATCAATATCCTTTCTTTCATTTTAGGATAGCTGAAATGTCCTGAAACTCTACAGAGTTTGCACAATATGGATTTGGGTTGTGTCTTACTCTGATCTTGGTCTGTCAAATTCACAGCAAGTAGATTTTGATCCAGTATTGATTCCATCTGCAAAAGCTATCATGTAAACATATTAAACTGAGGGTGGGATAGGATGGGGTGCCTGTGTCTAGGTGGCCACCACCACTTTCATTCAGGGAACAAATTTAAATTTACCAGCAGAAAAGACCATATAAAAAACCCACCCACAAATCATTCCAAGTGATTTGATCAGGGCCATTGTCTATCTAGAAATAATAATAGCAGTTTTATGGGTTTGAAAGGTTGTAGACAGTTCATTTTTTTTTACAGGCCAAGGTGGTAGTAACAATAATGCACTCCTCACTTTTGCTCTGCCCCCAAATTCCAACTGAATAAATGCATCCTGGGTGTCCACCCACACTTGCCTTGGTATTCCTTAAGCTGCGTGCCTCACCTTATTTTACTTTACTTCACTTTATTTTGAATAAAGTAATGAAAATGGAAGCCAGAATGCTGTAAAGAAAAGGGCCTGCCTCAACTATAAACTTTTTACCCCAGCAATTATTCTGTGTTTCTCATCTGTCCTGGAGGCATTCCTATGAAATAAAAATAAAATGGGGAGGGAAAGGTCTGCATTCCACATCAGTCTGCTTATGAAAAATGCAGTGGGAATTCGAGGTGGAAGATGCAGATCTACCATATATGAGCTGCAAAAATCCAGTCAGGTACTAAATGGCAGCAAAGAGTTAGAGATTTATGGACTTCTTTGATCTGATTATCTGCTCTGGGTCTCGCAACTGGAAGATACTTCAGTGTGTTAAGTTGACATGACTTGGGTAGCATGCACACATGGAGAGGGAATGGGGCTGAAATGATCCTGGCATCTTAATTCCTGCAAGGTCTGAGAGCTTGGATGAACAAACCCTGATTTTATTTGGAGGTTGAATTCATTACTGGTTCACTTATTGGGGTTCACTAATGGACGAGCTAGAACACATCTTCAGAGAAGGAGTTGGCCTGGAGTGTGATAAGATTCTGCTGTGCAACAAACTGTCATCAAGAGCTCTTCTAAATAGGACATGCTGTCTGTGGGTGCAGGTGGCTGAGGTCCCAGATTGCACTAAACTGTAGGGTAGCGTGCCTGAACCTAGCCACGATGCATTCTAAGCCATGGTTTATAAGTTAGGATGTTGTGCCTCAGATAATGCAACCTGGCTAAAGCAAATCATGGCTTAGCATGATATAACTCAGCTTGTGCAAGACAAAAAGAGACATCAAATGATGATAGGCCTTGTTATTCAGTGCATTAAAGAAAATAGTTAAACGAGTAACCAGGGATATCCTCCCTCTGGGAACTGGAAGGATGAATGCAATTTATTATGAATTTCTGCTATAAAATTCCTCCTCCAGCAGCTGCTTTCTCTTTGCCACACTGGCTATTTTTATTGCTCCTAATTATAGCTGTCTATCTGCTGTTTTCCAAATTGAAATTCCATGTTATCGTGGAGAAAAAAAGGAGAGCAAAATTGCTCAAAACAGTTTAGGCAAAGCCAAGCACCACTTTTGCTCCACTACCCAGCCAGCTTTTCTGGAAGGAAAGGCTAAGGGAACACGTTGGTTGTTGGCCTAATAGCCCTGAGGACGTTTGTTTTCTGCTGGGTGTGGAGCAAAACTGCCCGTCTCATTTTGACGCTGTCCTTCTCTTCCACTCTGCCGTAGTAATGGTGCTGACTGGTGTACATCCAACCTCTCTCTGGGTGGGAGTATACATTCTTGTTGACATATGCTGCATTGCATCTCAGTTTACATTGCTCTAACAGTGAAGCGTGTGGGTTTTGCAGAGCACATTAGTGGTTGGGAGAAAGCGAGATGCTTCGGGATGAGAGAAGCTGGCTGAAGGGGGTGTAATTGTAAGATCTGACACTCAGTGGAAGATATAATAGAGGGGAATAGAAACAAAAGCATTCTGTTGTCTTCCCTACTGTTCCTGTGAGCCAGAGTGTGAGAGTTAGCTCAGAAGAGGCATTCCCTCCCAAGTGTGAGGGGTAAATATGAAGCCTCTTAAGAGGAATCCTGCTGCCTCCTTAGCATTTGCAGGTTCATCTGTTCAACCCTTCTCCAACTGGAGATCCTTATGTTGCCCAATGTGGCACCATTCAAAGACAAGAAGCTATCAGCTGGCTGGGAGGGAACTCCCCCCCCAATTCTGCAGAAATATTAAAACCCTCCTCAAAGTATGCTCAGTTTTGAGGAAAGGACTATTGTGTGTGGAGGAGGAGGAGGAGGAGGATGGAACCCATGATGATATACAACTCCATAAAAATAAAATATGTAACCCTAGGTCCAGATTATATTCCAAATGTCAAATAAACATGTATGGTTTTACTTGCTACCTAAGCCTTGATAGGATGGAAGCCAACCATTCTGCCCTGGGAGAGTATTCCATAATCTTCCACCATTCAGATTGCATACTAAAATTGTTTTGAAAGAGCGTGTTGTGGCTTTCCCAGCTCTTGCTGGGTAATGCCGTAGGCTTGAGATACAGGACAGCAAACAAATTAAGAAAAAGAAAAGATCTCAACCCCTCAAAATATAAGATTAACTAGAATAAAATATTCAGAGGCTTCCTGTCCTCCTGCTAAATCCTGGGAAAGCAGCAAGAAGAATGATGTGGAGGACTCCTTTTTCATCCATTGCTGAACTTGAAGCAAGAGAAGGACAACTGCTTGCATTTGTTTTAAGAATTGACTGCTAATGAACCCAAGCATCTGCAGTGACTCTGAAGCTTGAGAAACCTGGTACAATCCCATAGGTGCTCCACAATTAAGTCACTTTGTCAAACAGCAGATCCTAGCTCTGGTTTCTACCACCTCTGAGTAGGACTAACAAAGATTCCATTGTGGCATCCTGGAGAGGTTTCTTCCCACCCATATTGAAATGCCTTGTTCCAGTCCTAGCAGAAAAAGTAGGGGAGCATGCTTTGCACTGCCCTGTCGCAGAGCTCTGTTCAGCGTCTACAATGAAGTTGGGGTATAGTGTTTTTCCTTACAGTGATAATGTGGAACAAGTTAAGAAAAGGGACTGGGGGATTCATATATGGAGTGGTATCTGCAGAGGAGGTGATTTTTGACACCTGGCTAGACCAACAAGTTCAGTCGTCTTTCCAACTTTGCTCTGGTTTTGCACAAGTGTCTTACACAGGTGTGTTCAAAGGGAATTCTGGTGGTCTGATGCCAGCTGATGGTTGGGCTCCTGCTATTCTAGAACAGCACTAAACTTGGGTCTAAAAGTAGCCTGAGAACTGACCAGCAGTTACAGAGAGGCGGCAGTTGCAGCTGAAGTGGGAAGGAGCTGTGTGTGTGTGTGTGTGTGTGTGTGTGGGCTGCTTGGTAAATGGAGGGGAAAAAAAGGAGACGCCCCAATTGAAGAGAACAGACAGAAAAAAACAAGAAAAAAACAAGGGTTTTTCACAAACATTTTCATTAAGGTTTCATTAAAGGATGACCATATTTCATAGCAATCATCCTTACACAGACTACATCTGTATGCAACTTGTTCATAAACGCAATATTGACAAGTCATATGAAGAGGGCATAGTGTATATGTACTTCCTTGGCCATGAAATTCATTCTAGCTCTTCTTTATCCCTTTGGTGCCAAAGGTGTTTTGGGGGTGGGGGGTGGGGAGAGGTTTACTAATGGATTTTTACTGGGGAGTGGAAAAAAAAGGCCCTAATTTATCAGAGTGGGTGATTAAGGGATGGAGGTTGGCTGGGAACCAAGGCTGCGGCAGCTTTTGTCAATTTTTCTGGTTGATGCTCTGCTTTGTTTACACACAAATACACTTATATTCCAGAAATTGCTAGTCTTGTTTTTTTCAAAAATGAGTTTACTGCTCTTTCAAAAGAGTGGCAAGGCTGGGTTTATAAGGAACCTGCATAATATCTGACAAGTGTTTCAGAAGCTGCCAGATAGGCATTATATTGGCAGATGGCTCAGTAGAAACCAAGTGTCTGGTCTTTCAGGCAGACCAAGCCAAAATGGCTGAGGAGGACAGTGGCCAGAGGGCCAGGAGTTTGCCCTCACAGCCTAAAGTGGCCTAAAAGAATACATTCCAGAGATTTATCTGTGTATGACCATTTGTAACAATGGAGCATAATTATCATTCTGCACAGACTGTAAAAAGCCAGTTCGGTGTAGTGGTTGAGGCACCGGACTAGAACCCGGGAGACCCTGAGTTTGAGTCCTCCCTTAGGCACAGAGTCAGCTGGGTGACCTTGGGCCAGTCACTTTCTCTCAGCCCTAGGAAGGAGGCAATGGCAAACCACTTCTGAAAAACCTTGCCAAGAAAACTGCAGGGACTCGTCCAGGCAGTCTCCGAGATCCAAACACGATTGGACAGATTAAAAAAAAAGACCATAAGACTTAAGCATAATTTTTGCTACATTGTTAATTAATGTAGTTTCAGTAAAGTGTCCTGTACTGTGTATTTTGTATTTATGTATGTTTTCTTAAGTGTATTTATTTATTAAACGTATGTTCTGCCTAGCTTCAAACACTCTGGCCATCTAATGTTGCAATAAAAGGACAGGAGCATGAAAAGAACAAAACATCAGCATTCAGCAAGCCGATATACACTCACACCTATTTTCTGAGCCGTGGTTTCTGAACACAGCCACAGCAGATGAACAGGTGGTAGGAGACCCAGTGTGAAGATTCAGATTCCAGTCCAGCCTTAGCCACAGAAACCATGGCTGACCTTGGGCCAGTCATCCTCTTGCATCCCAATCTGCCTCACGGGGCTGTTGTGGGAAAAAATAGGCAGAAGAAGTGCTATGTGTTTCACCCTGAGTGCCTGAACAAAAAAGTGGGATGTCAATCTAATAAACAAAGAAATACAGGGATTTCTGCACTAAAAAGCATGGATTACTATGTGACAAAGTGTGAGACTGCAAGTCAGATTAGAGTATATTTGCACTTTTCCACAGTGGATTTTTGGAGGAACTGTTGAGCCGCAAGCCTACAGTGCCAACTCCTACTAGAAAATACAGAAAGTGAACCTTACTGCTGGAGTCTTTGAATTCCATCTCTCCACCTAACTTCTAAGTATCTAGAAATTTATTTGAGGGAGGAAGGGGAAACCATTTGAATTTGATGTGTGTATCTCCCAATGTCTGCTCTGCCCTCACAGTCCTGTCTGATTTTGTTTCCAGATGACCGACATCGGGTGAAGCTCCATCCACTTCTTGGTGATCCCAACTCTGACTATATCAATGCCAACTACATTGATGTAAGTATGTCAGTGCCTTCATCTTTTCTCTTGCTTTTGTTATGCTTTTTTTTTGTCTTAGAAACTTACTTGGTTGTATAATGTAGAATTTTGTTTGTCTTCTGTTATTCCCCAAGTCACTGTTCCATACACGCATCCTTAGAAGTTCTCCTTTTCTTACCACCTAATGTTATGTCTACTCCTGTTCTCCACTGGAGTCCTGTTTTGTTCATGTGCACAAGGATGGAATCTTACAGGGCAGGAGCAAATCAGAAGGCTAAAAGTATATGCAGTATATAAGTAAACCATTTGTATTGTCTCAAGGAATGAGCTTCTTTTCCAAAGCACCCCTTAGATTAACTTGGACCATCCCCATGTTCTTCCAGATGGAAAAAAAAATCAAAAGACATGAGTAACTTTTCTGAAATGATAACATAGCAACCACAAGAAGTTGTCACTGAAGCACATGGATGGAAAGCTGTGAAACACAGCCCATGTTCCAGAATTAATTTTAGAAATTATTTAACTTTAGAAATAATTTTGTGACCAGAATAAGGAAAAATGATTGGTGAATGCCATCACAAGTCCAAAATATTGGAACGACCATGGATATTGGAAGGCTTTGCCAATGTTTGGGTATCTGTCTTTGACATATAACAACATTTGGGTTCAGTATCTAAACTCTAACTTTGCTATTTGTTTTTGGTAGTTAATGTATGATAGACATTTGATTACCTGGGTGCAATCATTTCTACTCTTTGGTAGTGTTTTGCTGAACAGGTGTTAAATCTTGTCCGCTTAAACCAAAAGGGAATGATGTTTTAGAAGTGCTCAGTTTCCAAAGGTCACATTCAACATTCTCCTTTCAGATTCAAAATGCAAATAGTCAAAAGGAGACAACATTCAAATATACATTTTAAATATTTCTGAATGAGTATCTCAGCTTGGATCTGTTTACAGTTGTCCAGATCAGTTCAATGAGCCATATCCAACCCCATAATTCTTTGCTGCTGCTGCTGCTCCTTCCCTGCTCATCAACGTTGCTCTTTAATGCACTCCCTTTACTTATGGGTCTAGTCTTCCTTTGCTCTTGTCTCACTAATCTGTCTGTCTCTGATTTCTTTTTCTCTCAAACCTGTGTCCAAATGGGCTTGCTAAGATTCGGATAAACCGAGAAGTAAGTATATGTCACGTCCCTCTTGTCTTTTTCATTTCTCCTCCAATCAAGACTCCATAATTATTCATTTTGGAGTGGAGGGATTTCCCCACCTCATCCCACCCCACCCCAACTGATGCTATTCAACATGGCTGCTTTTGATGGTGGATTTCATGTAGTCTGAAGTGGCAGTTCTTCAGAAGCTTGTCTCGTTCATTTAGTCATTCTCTCGTTTTCAAAATGTGTGGCACCATTGTGCAGACATGTGCATCCCTTTTGGAAAGGACAATTGCCTGGACAAAATTGTGGAGCTAAGGGACACAGGTTTAGGCCAACCAGAAAACAGTGGATGAAGAAGGTGGCAAAAAAAAATTATTTATTTATTTTATTTATTCATTAAATTTATCCCCGCCCATCTCCTCCATCGGGGGACTCTGTGTGGTTTACAATAAAATAATCAATTAAAACAGCAAACAGCCAGTATAAATACAATATATAAATACATCATTACTCTTAATAAATAAATATAAAAATAAGAGTAAAAATAAGTATATAAATAAAATCCAAGTGGCAAGAGAATAGTTACTTGCAGATGAAGTAGGGATGTCGAGCCCGTGAGTGACAAACAAGTGAAAACAGTCTGTAGGGCAGTTTGTATTGCACCTTCCTATTGTAGAGTGATACAAACAAGGAAGCAAGCAGTATAAGAAATAATTGTTAAGGTAGTTAAGAAATTGTTTTAGTTTTAATGGGATTTTATTAGAATTTTACCGTATATTTATTTGAATTTTTATTGTATATTTATTCTATATTGTAAACCGCCCAGAGTCCCTCCGGTTGGAGGAGATGGGCGGTGACAAATTTGATAAATAAATAATAAATAAAATAAATAAGCAGCTCCCTTTTCTTTTTTTCATAATTAGAGCTCTGAGCTGCTTCCTTTTCATGATCCATTCTAGGGATCCTTCTCCAGGGTCCCATTGTCATACGGTAGCCTGTAGTCGGAAGCCAGAAAGTGGTTAAAGTTTGTAGCAAGAGATCAGGATCCAAGAATCAGTCTGTAATGCAAAACAAGGTCTGGGACATGGGAAAAGAAAAAAGAGCAAAGACACTGGATTTCTCCAGAAATATGGTTTCAGCCTACTGAGCAGTAAAATCAAGCAGGTGCTGATGCAGTCATACTCCATCTGGAATCCCGTTGGGCAGAAAAAAGTCTGCATTTTGCCCTAGTACTACTCATTCATCTTACTTAGAAATTTATTTCAAAGGAGGATTAGGGTAAAAGAGTGGTCTTGGATCGGTTTACGCACATGATTAACCCTAAATGTGGGTTAACAAAACAGAACCGATGTATTTACTTAGCATGCTACGTCTAAACAAATAATGCGTGTTATAAAAATCTGAAGTCTAGTTCACATAAAATGCAAAGAAAATGTCAAGGTTTCCCCCACGTACTGAATCACAGATTATTCAATTCCACTTGAGTGTAGAATAGTCTGCTGTGTATACCCATTCAATTAATTATGAGATGACCAGAGGGTGAGATGGGGGGTGGGGGAGAAAATTCTTGATTTCAGAAGCTGTTTGGCTTTAAATAACCTGCAGCAAGAACTAGATGTGGTTAAGACTGGGCGTAGCTGAAATTTGAAGTGCCTCATGCAACCTCTGCTTCTGGACTGGATGCCAGAAAAGGTGAGGGCATGGATGCTGAGAAATTTCACGTAGAGCCTCCTGGTTTAGGTCACCCTCAAAATTGGACCAATATGTTAAGGAGTTGGGCAAAGGATCAAGATACTGCTCCGTAGTGCCATCCCTTCCCACCTGCTGTAGGTGTGCCTAAAGGTGAAAATGAGCTGACTGATTTAAATGTCTCAATGTCCCAGAATCCTTGATAGGGCATTGTGTGGTCTTTGGAGTGGTGGCTTGTCCCAGTTCACTGCTCTTTGCGAAAATCCTGAGGCAGATAATAACACTGGTAGCCTCTAGGAAGGTGACTGGATCTTCAGCCATGGTTTAAGGAGCTAGACATCCAAACAGGATTTGATGTTGGGGAGTTGTTAAAGCTCTGTGTAATCACCTTGTCATATTCACTGTTTCTCTCTTCCTGTTCTTCCTCTGGCTGTGTTGAGCATGGATGTATGCACCAACTCCCTTGTCACTAGATGTCTCAAAGAACTATAATAGTGAACATATGGTCCTCCAGATGTTGCTGAAGTTCACTTCCCAGCATGCTGTCCTAGAACAAGTGCACAGGGGCATCAGGCCTTTTTGCAGCTGCCAGGTGGAGTAAGGCCGTCTGGCAATTACTAACATTTACTTCCATTCTCCTATTGGAAACAAGGAAATCCAGGTGCTAAATTTGGGATATTTTTGCCCACAATGTCTACAATACATGGACGTGTGTTTGTGTATATTTGCAGTGATATGTGACCTCAGGCTTCAATCTAGATATTTGAAAAACTAAGCTGTTGCTCCGCCTCCTTCTTTTCCACACTTCATAATGTAAGGATAACTGACTGCTTAGTTTTACCTCTTTTGGTACATTTTATTCACCATATATTACTAACCTCCTTAATTCTCATGCCGTATCTGTATCAGTCTCCCACAAATATCCGCCAAGACATTCAAACTGAAATGTTGGTGGTTAAGTTCTCACTGTAATGACTTTTAACAATCCTTACAGCTTCGTTTGTGCTTTTTAAAGCACAAGTACAGTATTTGTGCACTTAAAGGTGTTCATAATCGTGGAAAGTTCTAAATTTAAAAGCTAATGATTTGTAAAATCAGTATTAGTATTAACTAATAAAAACGTTTGTGCAGCCTTGATGTTAGTAATTCAGAACCACTAAACCCCAAATGGTAGGCAACCCCCCCTGCACCTTTTGCCTGAAGCTTCCTTAACATTTATCCAAAAGCTCTCCTGTGCTAACCTTTCTCTTGCTCCTGTCTTTGCCTCCTAGCAAGACATCTCCTTTTCCATAGTAACTGAGAACAAACAGTGGAGATCTTGCTGTTTGTTTTGCCAGATCCTGCTTCATACCAAAGATGGTAGAACATGGAAGAGTGCAGGCCGTAGGGGAAATCTTGGGCTCAGCTATTGAGCCCAAGCCCTTTCTGATGTGCTGTTGCTTATTGGCCCTTTTCCATCTTTCTCTGATCTTTGGGCTTCCCAATCAGGAGTTAGCTGTATGTGCATTAAATGGCTTAGAAGAAGGAGGGTGTTCACAGGTGTTGCTCAGGGCTCTGTGTCTTCTGTGTGTGGTGGTGCTACAGGCAGTGTCTTGAGCTGTGATTTCTTGCTGCCTTTAATCACTCATCCAGATGGCCCTTGTGTACTGGGAAGAAGGCCTACGCTTGCCCTAGAGGTGATCTACAGTTCATTATCTCTCAGCTCTGTGTTCAGTAGAGCCATGCATGGATGGTCATGGTTTGGGAACATTTCCCTGCTTGCTAGAACAGGGGTGTGCCACTTTGGGCCAGAGATTGCATTTGGCATTTGGGTGGCAGGGTAGTAGCCTCACTCCCTAAAGTGGTGAGTTGACCCAGAACAATAATTATAGTTGATCTTGCTTCTTTTCATAGAGCTAAGACAATTACACTCCTACTGTATATTTAACCATTTCTCCCTCTGTCACATTGCAAGTTGCTATTTAGTGGTAACTTTTGTAAAAACAACAACAACAGCAACTCTGGGAGGAAAGGTTTACACCCAGGATTTTTTGTGAGGGTGCTTGCAGCTTTAGAACCTCTGGTGGTCCACCTCAGCCTAGAAAAGCCATGAGAAAGATGTCCGTGTTGCTTTCCTAACAGCAACATGCATTTCCTCCCCGCTTTTCTGGGGTGAAGTTGATGAGCTATTTATTGGATCTCAGAGCCACCCGTGCGGCTGCATTAAATGGCTTTTGGCTGGACATGGGATGTGAGGAGGAAGAAGTGCCTACCTCTGTATAAAAGAGACGGATAGATGGTTGCAAAGGAATGGCCAGTAGATACATATTGGATGTGAACAGCACAAACAAATATGAAAAATGTACATTGGGGAGGTTGCTTGGAAATATCGGCTCCGTTCTGTGGTGGGACATGGAGTCTACGAATGTCACTTAGGGCAGATGAAGGACTGTGGAGGATGTTTTGGTTGAGATACACTGCTTGAAGAGAAATCAAGCAGAACATTATCTTCCTTACATGTACCCCACTTCAAAAGTGTGTAGATTTTGGAATAACTGTGGCAGGAGAAAAGCAACAGGTTGCTAAATTCAGCTTTCAGAGTAGCAGACGTTGGGGCATATAGAAATGCACAAAATATTACAGTCTTCCTTCTTCCTTCCTTCCTTCCTTCCTTCCTTCCTTCCTTCCTTCCTTCCTTCCTTCCTTCCTTCCTTCCTTCCTTCCTTCCTTCCTTCCTTCCCTTCCCTTCCCTTCCCTTCCCTCCCTCCCTCCCTCCCTCCCTCCCTTCCTCCCTTCCTCCCTTCCTTCCTTCCTTCCTTCCTTCCTTCCTTCCTTCCTTCCTTCATGCATACTTTTTTTTTCTTTACAGGGTTACCAAAGATCCAACCACTTCATAGCCACACAAGGTAAGACTTTTTTTCTTACTTCTTGGGCATTGCTTTTTAGCACGCTTTCTCCTTTTTCTCCTTTCCCATTTTTTTTTTGCAAACTTTAGCTCTGTTGCAATCTTTTTTGGATTTTCTCTGTGCTCTAGGCCCCAAACAGGAGATGATCTATGATTTCTGGCGGATGGTGTGGCAGGAGCACTGTTCCAGCATAGTGATGATAACAAAGCTGGTAGAAGTGGGAAGGGTAAGAGATGACTTTTGGTTTCCTCTTCACCAGTGGCTCCAGATGATGCTTACCTCCTCCATGGTAGATTTACCATAATTGTTTTATTGTTGCATGCAGGTTAAGTGTGCCAAATATTGGCCAGATGACTCAGAGATGTATGGAGATATTAAAATTACCCATGTGAAATCAGAGACACTGGCAGAATATGTGGTGAGGACATTCACCCTGGAAAGGGTAAGATCTGCACTCTTGCAAGGATATCATTCTGTCTATAAACCTGTTTTTCGTTATACAAGTTGATACTTGGACATTTATTTACTTAATTTATTTACAGGACTTATACGGATGCCTATCTCATATAATGACTCTAGGCAGCTCACAACAATATGCTACATCATCCACGTTCTTTCTCCAGTCAGGGTAGTTTGGGAGTTTTAATAACAGGACTTCCATCTCCTCCCTTCTCTTATTTTATTCAAAAGCACCAGTTTTTTTTTTTTTAAATGATTAAAAGGAAGCCTTGAAGTAAGCCTGGCAGCAGGTAATTAACACCCCCCTTAAAAAAAACATTATTTTGGCAGAGAATTGGGAGCTTGAATATAAGGGAGCCTAATACAAATAAATCTACAAGATGGTGCCTCTGAACCAGTGTTTCTCAATCTTAGCAATTTTAAGGTGTGTGGACTTTAACGCCCGGAATTCCTGCAACAGTATGAGGGAATGACCTTGGGAGACAGGGGGAAGAGCTGCAGCCAGGGCAATGATTGGATAAGAGGCAGCTTAGCCCACAGCAAGAACATGGGCATGGCAAACATCTTAGAAGGGAACCTCCCTAGTTTCTTGGGCTGTAAAGGCAATGGGGGAGAAATATACTTTCTGACTTGCAAGATTCCGTTAATTAACCTTACAATAAAGTAAAATTAGTTCATGGGGGTGTGCTTCTTGTCTGGACTACCTCACAAGGCTGAGCATGCTGGGTGGGGAATTATGGGAGTTGAAGTCTATACATCTTAATGTTGCTGAGGTTGAGAAAAACTGCTGTAAACAACTTAAGCCAGGCAAAGCCCCTGATTATGGCTTGATTCCCACACAATGTTTCCAGCAGTCATAGAGTTGTGGGCTCCTGCATTAGCCACATTTTTACTGACATAAAACATACTATCATCAAAGCTGAAGATTAGAGGTTAGCAATTACTGTTCCTATTCATCCAAAAAGGGGTAGGGGAGATCCAATCTAGCCAATTGTCCCTCTATTAGTTTACTTACTACAGTAGGCAAATTTTATGCCTGGCATACATGGCTGAAACTACAAGTAGAACATCTTAGTAGACCATCTTAGTAGACAAGTAAGAACATCTTAGTAGAACATCTTAGTAGACAAGTAAGTGGGTTTTGAAAAAGGTTGTCAACAATCAATCACCGTTTGGTTCTAAGCTATCTAGTGAAAAAAGTAGAGCTCCTTTCTAAAAGAGCTCTATATTTTCTGTCATTTTAGATTTCAAGTCAGCATTTGATTCACACTCAGAACAGAGAAACTACAGCAGACTAGCATTGATACATGCCTCCTTCTATTAATACATAATTTGTGTGCTGATATCTGGATATAATAACCACAGCCAGGTATCAGACAGGATTCCTAATTGAAAAGATGTCAAGCAAGTTTGCTTGTCAGAGCCATGGTTATTTAACATATATATCAATTCTTTAATTTCACATCTTGCCTCTTTGCACCTTGGCTAGTAGGCCAGCCACTCTCTAATTTTGCTTTTTTGATTTCACAGACATAATTGGACTGGGGAGATTGTTAAGGGCTCTGGTTTCCTGTTATATAGAAGATAAGTTGAATATGAACTACTCTAAAATTATGGTTATGGTGTTTGCCAAGTGACTGATTAAACACAGGTGGCAGATTAACAGACAGGCAGTAGAGCAAGAGGAATGTCATAAATATTGGGAGTAATTTTTCATGCCTTAAGACTGTGGAATGCACAGTTGCCATATGCAATGAATAATGCTGAAAACACTGCCTCTACCAACTTGAAATTTGATCATAGAGCCGGTGGCTTCCGTATTGCTTCAGTGTTAAAAGTTTTTAATTCCATAGGCTTACTGCTTTTGCTGTATGGGGTTATGTTTAGGGTTGTCAAAACACATTTCTCTGAATACTCTATTCTTCTGCAAGATGTGCTGTAAATGCCATGCTTCACTTGGAAGCAGAGCAGGCTTCTGGGAGGTTACAGCCTGGATTATGGTGTTTCTTATCCATTTAAATGATTATTTTTAGCAGGAAACCTAGCCGTGCTTATTTTTCTGTTCAGATGTTGGCTTCTTGATATGGATAAATTGGCAAGATTTAGTCTCTTCTCTAGTTGCATAGCATCTCTGGGATTTAGCAAGGCTAGAGAAATGGATTGTGCGTGTAGATTTGATAGGGCAATGCAGCCAGTTACTGACTATCGGACTCCAGAGTCTTTTTTTTTTTAATCTCTAGTGTCTCAGAAGTTGAGAAGACTATTTTCATTAGGTTGTTTTGACACGTTGCCAATACTGATGGAAGGGGGGTTTCCAAATTTTACCAGTGAAAGATTGTATCTGCCCTTGTGTGTTTGATCAAGTAGAATCTGTAGCCCACTTTTTTCTGTGATGCTTAAAATGACAGCAGGACTGCTCTTACTGTCCATCTACTAGTTACATTCTCAGGGTGCAATGATGACTTTTATCTATTGTAGCTGTTAGCAGATAGACATGTCCATCCCACCCATAAGGTTAGCTATGTTTTGTGCTAGACTGTGATTTTCAAAGATGACTGTCGAGTGCTGAATGCAGTTAGTGGGTTGCCATAGTTCTTATCCCTTTACTTTTAATTCAGTTTTAACTTTTATTCAATCTATTTTATTTCTTGCCTTTTATGTATTGCATATATACACTTTTGATCATGCTGGTCCTACGACCAGAATAAAATGAAACGAATGAAATGTCAAGGAACACATTTTTCTTTATTCAAACTGATACTTGAAGATGTTCTTTCTCCAGCCAGGGATCATTCAGTTGTGGGAGAGCTTCTGTACCTTGCCAAACCCTTCCCCTGAAGGAACTGGAAGAACCAAAGGTTTAATGTAAAAGATTGCAAGAAGAAAAGGTTTATTATAAAATAGACAAACCATTCTTGATCTGGTGAACACATTTGGAGTTTTGAGAGATTGTGGTCTCTCTGTTGAAGGGCTATCATGAGAGCTTTTTCTGGTCACAGAACGACTTCCATGGCAAATGTAGCTAGTCATTGACTGCCCATTTACCAGGGTGTCTCAGTAAATGGCAGGAACCTGGTAGACTTACCTGGGATTGGAAGCTAAGTAGGTCAGATCTGGATAGTATTTGGGTATCAGACCACTAGGAGACCACTAGGAAATTCCAGGGCTGTAAGCTAAACTGGGAACTCAAGAAAACATTCCCAGAAGAAGGAATTCTTTACATTTCATGGCATGGGACTGGGTTATCTGAGGGACTGCCTCTCCCCAATTACATCTGCCCGTCCCATTAGATCTGGCAGAGAAAGTCTGCTTCAGGTCCCATCTGCTAGGGACTTGCATTTGGTGGGCCTTCTCTGCCGTAGCACCCGCCCTATGGATCATTCTCCCCACCCCATCCTCCGAGGTCAGGTTAGCTCCATCCCTGTTAATGTTCCGTAAGTCCCTCAAGACCTGGCCATGTTGTCAGGGCTGGGGGTCCCAGGGGACTGGTGACATTCTAAGATGGCTCCCTCATTGTGGCTAGTATTTACTCTCTCCTGGGTTCGGTGGTTTGGTATATATATATAATTTAATTTTGTATGCCTCCCAGAGTCACTTCTTATGAGATGGGCAGTCATATAAATTTGACAAATAAACAAACAAACAAACAAACAAATACAATTCACCACTTTCGTATTACTGCCAGGAAAACTGCATGGTTGTGTCCATGCAGGCACTAGGAGTTGCATCTTTAAATCCCTAGCTTACTTTCAAACTTTCCTTCCTTCCTTCCTTCCTTCCTTCCTTCCTTCCTTCCTTCCTTCCTTCCTTCCTTCTTCTTTTCTTTCTTTCTTTCTTTCTTTCTTTCTTTCTTTCTTTCTTTCTTTCTTTCTTTCTCTTTCTTTCTTTCTTTCTTTCTTTCTTTCTTTCTTTCTTTCTTTCTTTCTTTCTTTCTTTCTTTCTTTCTTTCTTTCTTTCCTGCTGTTTTAGGTGTGTAAAGTCTATCCCATGGCTTTAACACCATCTTCTTCACTTTTAAACATCCCAGAATGGTGGATAATCCCATTTCAGCGTAACAGGGTTTTGGGACTGCAAAATCCAGTGCAACATTGTAAAGTATTAACATTTTAAAGTATTAACCACATGTATTAACATTTCATATTGATCCTCAGTATCTTCAGTATCTTACCATCTGAGCCTTCCTGCATAGTTTTTAGATACTCCATCAAAGGTCATTGTCTTAGCTAATAATATTGCAGAGTAGCCCTTTATTTACATGGTCATTCTTGATGGATTAATTTGAATCTAAGCACCATATTAATTGTACAGGAAATGGATAATCATTTTTATCTTGTAGACAGGGTTGAAAGGTTCATGCAATTATTGAGCAATTGTAACTGTTCAACCTTGGGACAACCACAATTGTAATTCACCCGCCTCTCCTTCATCTGGAAGAATGTTAAATGACAACCTTGTTTCAAGCGAAGTACCAAAGACCCTCAGGGATCTAGTTGCCCTGTAATCATTTCAAGGTATTTACTGTAGTTTTCAGTAGAAGGAGCCCTTAATCAGGGATTTGGGACTTCCCCATCAGAAAGCTTGAACCTAGTAATGAGGAAACCTAGAAGCGAGTAGTCTTCTGAGCATATTAAGTCTGCATGACAGCAGCTCAGCAAGAATGCATTCTATTGTAGTAAAGATAAGCGATTTAGGATGCAATGCGCAAAGGAGAACAGAGAGCATGGCCTTCAGTCCTTGAGTAAGCTCATTTTTGTGACGGAAATTCATTCGTTGTTGCATTTCTTTGTATTGTTGTATTTCTTGTTCCAGTTTCCCTCCCTGGTTCTCTCCCTTCCTCACCTCAGTCTGGTGATTCCTCAGTTCTTCACCTCAATCTGGTGAACTAGAGTAACTATCTCCCCAAATTTCCTTGACTTCCCTGATCTGAGCGGCTGCAATAAGAAGAAAACACTTATTTTCTAGATTGTATTCCCCAAAGAGAAGGCATGATACATTCCATTCTTTCATGCTGGATTCAATGCAATAATGTGCTGGTAATCTACTGTCTGTCACCACAAGTAAACTGTAGCATCCATAATCACACTTGCCACAGGTGAAGCTAGAAAACACCAGACGGTTTCCTTTGCATCAGCAACCAGAACTTCATTTGCCTTTGATAGTTAACCAAGATGAACTTAATTTAGTGTGTATTAGACAATTTTGTTGTTGTTGTAGTAGTTAACTTTGTGCACTGTGAATTTAATTTTATCTTCTGGTTTTAAAAAGCTGGCAATTCTAATCTGCTGGATCCTGCTAAATACCTTGCTTTCTATTTGATTATGAAAAATCCTCTGTAGTTAAGATAGATTTCCTTTTTCTTAATGCACTTTGCTGACTGTGATCAAGGCAAGCTATACGTATGTACAGTCTGAACTTATACTGATACGAACTGGAAGAATGGGATGACTGGAATATCCTAATTAAAGGAGGATTATGGCTCAGAGAGCCAGTTTGGTGCAGTGGTTAAAGCATCAGGCTAGAAACCGGAAGGCCAGGAGTCTGTGAGTTCTAGTCCCGCCTTGGGCATGAAGCCAGCCAGCCTCAGGTCAACTACAAGCTGCTCTGGGTGCCAACAGTGCAGATAATTTGATTCTGTGAAAGAACACTAGTCTGTCTGTCTGCTGTCTCTCTCTCGTCTTTGAGTCAATCTTGACTCCTGGTAACCACATGGACAATTCCATGCAGTTTCCTTGGTAACATTTTCAGAAATGGTTTGCTATTGCCTTCTCCTTAGGGCTGAGAAACTGGCTCAGTCACCCAGCTGGCTTCGTGCCTAAGGCGGGACTAGAACTCAGTCTCCCAATTTCTAGTCTGATGCCTTTAACCACTAGACCATATATAAGATAGTCTTCACTTTGTCCTCTGTCTCACTCTTATTACTTGCAGAGGGGCTATTCAGCAAGGCATGAAGTTAAGCAGTTCCACTTCACATCATGGCCAGAACATGGGGTACCTTACCATGCCACCGGCCTGCTGGCATTCATTCGCAGAGTCAAAGCTTCTACACCTCCTGATGCAGGACCCATTGTTATTCACTGCAGGTAAGTCCAAGAATAATAGCTGTTAATTTTGTGGTTGTTTATTTTGGCAAGCAAAGGGTCTTCATGACAGAATGTGGGAAAATATACTGTATACAGTATTTTAGTGAGGATCAGTGAAAACAAACCTACAGTAAGAAATTGGCCTTATTATGAACAGGACCACATAGGAAATGTGCCATAATTTTAATGGGAGAAAGCCACTAACCCCAAATTTCTTCAATGCACTATTGGGCATCACTGAATGGAGTCCACTCTTATTCATCATTCCCTGATTCCAAAATTATCAAAAATCCCCCCCTCAAGAAAAGGGTATGCTGCATTCAGAAGAGATGAATATGAAAGATGCAATGGTTAGTTCTGTTTTCTGTGACACATCTTTGTTTTGTGCTGAAGTCTCTGTGCCTGCTCACAATTCCTAGTCTGAAAAAGGGCCATGGGAAAAGTTCTTGAGGTTTTCCCTTGGGACTCAGTGGTAGTATGGGAAACAGGAAAAGTCCAGGCTATGGGAAAGATGATTGCACAGTGAAATGCCACTAAATAACCTACTGTATTAATCAAGATGGATAAAAATATCTCCAAATACTTAATGGAGTTCACTATGGCCCAGTTGGATTTAATAGTTGGGAGTAATTATTAGAAAAGTTTGTTATCACTTAAAGAAATACAGTTGTAGTCCTCTCTTGTGAAAGATCAAAGCAGAATTTAAGTCAACATCTTTATCATTATTTGGCCAAATACTGCAGCCACAACTAGAACGATTATTTTCTCATCCAGCTGTATTTGTTTCAAACACGTACAAATCCTTTCTCTATTACTTGATTTTGTAGGTGGCAAAGAATGATATAAATGATTTTTATAGAAGTCTGCACTGTAGTTGTGTATAAATAATTATAAAAAACTAGCATCCAGAAAAAGAAGGCAAAGGGCTAGGTATTGGTTTTTAGTTCAAATAACTAACTCACTTTATTCAGAACTCAAAAAACATTCAGTGCATACAAATTGCATTAGTGTTGGATTTTCAGTCTATTTGGGCAATACTGTCCCTCCCTGATATTAAGAAATTAATATCTACTATCACATATCCAATTCTCACTGGATTAAAAAAAATGGAAAAAGTAGGACCAAATTCTGTCCCTTCACCCTCCCCTCTCTTCCCATTTCTTGATCACCCACATTTTAAACTGAAGGATAAATATGATCAAGGAATGGGAAGATAGACAGCTTTATAGGATTAGAAGATGTATTCTTGAAAGATGCTCTATTTCTGCTGAATATATTTTGCAGAAGAATTTGCTCCAAGTTCTAACTTAGTTTTGAATGAAACAAGTACAAAAAAATTCTTAAGATCATGAGCGTGTGCCGTCAAGAACACTACCAATGTTAATGTGATTTAAAATCAAAGGAAGTTCTCCAATGTTATATAAAACTTTTATATAAATTATAAGAGGCTCTCTTGAAAATCTTGAAGTATGAGAAATGGGCTTGGAACTCTTTACTAAATCAAATTATTGTAAATGTATTTTGACAAGTCATCAAGAATACATTATGAAAATAATTGATAGATGGTACTAACCCCCTTAGAATTGTAATATATTAACCATAGTCTTTCTAGAGTATGTTGGAGGGGTTGCAATCCAATTGGTACATAACTTCTCCAGTGGCATCGACCATTTAATTGTGCATTTTAATAGAAAGTTTTGGGTGAAGTGGGGTGGGGGGAGCAAAAAACAAAACAAAACACAGCAGTATAATGTTATGGTCCATTTTCCCAGAGCATATAAAATGGTGCAATACAAGAAATTAATTAAGCTTGTATAGTTGGCTGACAGATTTACAATAGCAAAACACTGGAAAATTGAAGTACATTTTTCCTTGGATCAGTGATTCTTAAAAGTGTAGAAAATAGGATTCGATAAAAGATTAAGACACAAGCAATAATCCATTAATTCAAAACTGTTTTATTCACATTTGATCCCCAGTTTTTAAGTTAAAACAGCAAAGTATTCCCAGTTGCCTCCATCTGTGCAAATATTTTTATTTTTATATAGAAACATTTTGTATCACTATTTGAAATTACAGATGTCTTTATGCATATTCCCCCAAAACACAGGAATTTATTTACGTATCACTTTTTGGGACTTCGCTTTCTGATTTTTAAAATGTGCCATATTTTGTTGACTGTGGTACAGTTAAATGAAAGCTTTTTAAAAACAAACAGTTGCATTTGTGGTACTTTTTCTGAAATGTACTTCTCCTTTGAATGCAATGTCAAAGAACAAACTCATCTTAAGCAAATGGAATGAGAATTAGTAGGAAAAAAAAGGGCAGAGTAATATTTCAGCACAGGAGTAGTATTTTTTTAAACTCCACCCCCAAGGGGTGGAATTGAATATGTGAAAACCAGCAGCTAGGGATGTATGCAGTGGGGGTCAAAAAGATGGAGGCCACAGCCATGTCATTGAGAGCATACCCCTTTTTTATACCCACCACAATCTTGACTTTTTAAAATCCCCCCTCTACCCATGGATACCCCTGCCTGCAACCCAGAACATGGCGAACATTTTAGCTTACTGTATGTGTATTTCCTTCAACATATAAACAATTCTCAACCCTTGGCTCTCCTTGATAGAAAGATAGATGGTCTTGTGTTCAGATATGGGCATAGCAGGAAGCAGTTTCTGTTGTGGTGCTTTTTAATTATTACTAGACAGCCCTATGACCCATTGGGTCATCATCTGAGAGAAAGGTAGTGCCGTCTGATGTGACCAGAATGAACAATGAATTTTAGGCTGACCATATATTTTTTTTACCCCAATGCTGGACAGTCCCGTGGTCATCTAAGAAGAGTATCATAAATTGAAAAATAATTGTAGTGGCAAACAAACTTCAATAATAAGTCAATAAATATTTACTTACCTAAACAGATAAACAGAATGACCATGGGCAGGCAAAAAAGCAGTGGGAGCAGGAGCGACTTCTGACTTCCCCATTGACTCTGCTTGTGGGCAGCGGGCAGGGAGCATCGGAAATCATGATCACGTGAACGTGGGGACACTGCAATGGCCACAACTTTGCAAATAAAACTGGTCTGAACATCATGGAAATTTCAATTCCACAGGAGTAACGGGGTCCCGGATTTTTTATGCGTTCTTTAAGTTAGCGGATTTTAAGTACTTTGATTCAAAAATTGTTCTGGTATAATGCACCATTTGGGCTAACTTGAGAGTGCAAACAGATAAACACAGTGAGTTTTAGTAGTATATAGATTACAGTAATGTTCCATGTCTGAACCCAGGCCTCAAAGCATTGGCTTCTTTACCTGTCTTATTTCTCTTATAGTTAGCTACACACCAGTGTATATGCCCTAACTTGCCCCATAAGCTTCCGAGATGGTGGGGGAGACCATCACACCTGCTTTTCAAGTTTTGCTTGCACAGCAGTCTTAGGCTTCATACAGTACACACAATGTGGAATCTCTCCCTTCTAAATGTTCAGCTGAGCTTTATAGGCATTCTGGGTAATTTTTTGCTCCATGGTTCTTTCTGGGCTAGATAACAAGAAAGGACTGATGAATGAAAGCTGGGGAATTTCCTCCCACCATGAACACAGACACTTTTTTATTTTGGCCTCCAATTGCTTCATCAGTATTCATTCATCAGGGACGAGTATAATTAGTTTCCTCAGCATGCAATCATTGAGAATCACAGCAAGTGATTCATCAGCCCCAGAAATTAGTATATTTGAGGGTTTTAAAGCTACAGTGGAAAAGGGGAGAAGGGGGTCCGTTGTGATGCATTCGGACCTTTGCTAATGACTTTGATGGGTGGGGCTTCTAACCGGAGAAACCTGGGTCAACCATATGCTACAGGCAAGTTTCCTTTAAGAAAGTGCAAGGCTGTTTTAAGTAGCATTACAGTGGATTCTTTTAAAAATCTCTAACAGATGTGATTCTTTCTGTACATAAATATCAAAGATCTGTATTAGCCTGGGGCTGTTCTGTGCAGGGAGAAAACTTCTGTTTGCTGTCTATGCTAAAAGAAGTATCAGTTGGACTCGCCACATAATGTAGAATTAAGGATCAGAGTATTTCTGTGGCTTGAGGACATTTCTACAACTGGAGAGTCCCTTGTTCTCTAGAAGGGTATTGGGAGATGCATATCAGCATTGGTTGAGGCCAGCACCCCACATAAGGAGTGCCAGTCTCATTCTTTGCAGCCAGCTATCTCCAGCCCTTGTCTTTCATAACAGGAAAAGCTAGAGCTGGATATTAATACTAATTACTAATACTGTGCTTTGATTGGTACTAATACTAATGCCAACACTAATGATGAAATTCTGCACTAAATCTGTGAGCAGAACAACTGAGTAGAGATTTCTCTGAATTTGCTCCAGGAAATATATTCAACTGGGGGTGTCCAGAGAGAGAACAACAGGAGGCACATGATGACATGTTCATTGTCATATCACAAAAGGGATGCAAATTCCACCCCTTTTTCATGAGCATTGCAACACTGCATATAACTACAGAAGGGGCAGAGGTTGCATCATCATGTCATGATACATTTTTTTTTTGTCATTTGGTTGAATTCATGGCTTGCTCCAGACACCTGTCTCCAACAATTACTCTATGCCAGGATTCCTTGCTCATGGTAACAACAGTACCACTACTGAAAAAGGTCTAATGGGAGAATTGTCTAAGGATGTCTCCTGGAGATTTAATGGACACAAGGGCAGCCAGGAAGACTGGAGAGAGGATTGTGTCTTACAGTGACAGATAGGACATTCAGACATAAACTTTGGCATACCTTGTCAGTAAATAAGTGCTTGAACTCCCCACTCCACCCTTGATTAGAAATTCTCTTCCATAATGGCTTTTGTGCACTATGATACTTTCAAAGGAAATGTTTCTATTGACTTAGCCTTAAATCTAGCACTCGTAGGTAGGCCTTCTAAGGAATCTGAAATATATTCCAACTTTTGGACTCTATTAAGTTTCCAAAGGTTAAAACTTTTGTATCTGGAAAAGGGCTAAAAACTGTATGAATTCATGAAGCAAATATAGAGAAATTTCCACATTTAATACTCAGTTCTGACAGTTAAAGTATTTCTTCTTTCTCCCACATCCTCAAACCTCTGCAGTGCTGGCACTGGGCGGACAGGCTGCTACATTGTCCTGGATGTAATGCTGGATATGGCTGAGTGTGAAGGAGTTGTAGACATTTACAATTGTGTGAAGACTCTGTGCTCACGGAGAATCAACATGATTCAGACAGAAGTGAGTTTATTGGGATGGGATAGGGCAAAGTGCATTGTTCCAGGTAAGTTTGAAAGCCTCCTTTGTTGCTTGGTATGTATTCTTTGTGGCATAGTCAGAGCAGATGGATTCCATAGTTTGTCAGGAGAGGTTTTACTGTGCAGAATTTTGGTAAAACAGCATTGCAACAGATTAATTAAATAAGATTCTCTCCTTTCAAGATGGTTTATTTGCCCTTTACTGGCTCCTATTCTGTCCATGTAGCTTTGTATCTTTACTAGCTAGACAAAGGACTTTACAAGTTCTAATAAGGGCCTTTCCCAGTTTTAATTGGGATCTTTTATCCTATGTAGTGTCTGCCATGTCACTGCTATAAATGCCTCCCTATCTAAATCAGCCATACTCAGAAGAAGCTGGTGTTACCCAGATTAACCAAACACAAGTGCTGGGTTCACATGATATGCTACTCCCAAATAAACATATTATTCAGAATGGCCTAAGACAGTGGTCCAGCTCTCACAGAACGTCTGTTGAACCACAGAAAGCCCATTCCCATAAGCGTTTAAGTGATCAAAGGGATCTAGTGGGGAGAAGAGAAATATGTGTCTGGAGAAAAGAATATTTCTCTTCTGTTCCCCTCTAATCTTATGTATTAGGTTTGCTTGTTCTTGTAGTGTTCATAGAATCATAGGGTTGAAAGAGACCTTGGAGGTCTTCTAGAATGGCCCCAAACGATCTTTTGGGAAGGAAATGTGTTACAACCAGAGTTGATTTCAGTATTGTTCCTTGCTGTTTTCAAGTCTGCTTTAAACCATTTTGATCATTTCGATTGAGAAGTGACATGTAAATAATGCAATGCAAATGTCCTTAACAAGACTTCCATTCCTTCATTCATACTAAAGGAGCAATATGTCTTCATCCATGATGCCATCTTGGAAGCCTGTCTTTGTGGAGAAACCAGCATCCCCCTCAGTGAGTTCAGACCTACATACAAAGAGATGGTTAGGATAGATCCACAGAGCAACTCATCCCAGCTGCGGGAGGAATTCCAGGTGAGTGAATGAAAATTGGAGGCTTTCTTGAATCAAGGGCTCTTTACAATGCTCACGAGCTCCCCTGAGGCATGATTCCAAATGCCACTTACAGGGAAATAATAACGATCGAAGGGTATGTCTCTGTTGCCCACTTGTGAGCATTCGAGAAGCATCTGTTTGACCAAATGCTGGGCTGAGATGGGCCTTGGCTTGATACAGCAGGCCTCTTCTTATGTTCAGCCCTGGGAGACACATCTATGTGTTTTGAACTACAGCCTTTCCTAGATCACACGGGACTTTGAATAAAATTTTTTCTTCTTTTAAAATAGAGAGTGTATAGCTGTAGTGCTAAATTTCATCTGCCAATAAGATTATAAAATGCTGCCTGACCTGGTTTCCTCGTGTCCAGCAGACTCTGAATTCTGTAACACCCCACCTGGATGTGGAGGAGTGCAGCATTGCCCTTCTACCACGTAATCGGGAAAAGAATCGGAGCATGGATGTGCTGCCTCCAGACCGGTGCCTCCCTTTTTTGATCTCCATGGATGGGGACAGCAACAACTACATCAACGCGGCCTTAACTGACGTAAGTGATGACAGGGATTGGGTGGGAAAGTCATTGGCCAATGGTTTTCAAATTCAAATACCTTTATTACGGTCTTTGACCAGCCTTTACAACAGAAGAAAAATAATTTAGTCCAACAATTCATTATCAGGAAAAAGGAAAACAATAAAACAGTAAAACAATGTATCTAATTAAAAGTTTTGCACAATTGTATAACTTGATAAAAACATTTGGCCAATTGTTTTCCATTTCAGTCCTTTCATAATTTCCTACATCAACCTTAACCTGCAAGGTTAGGTTCCAAAACTGGATGCTGGGAAAGCAGAATCCAAAGAAAACTTTTATAGGACTTAGAAAAGTTTTGGAAACAAAGCTTTAGGAACAAAAGTATAAAAAGCTCAAAGCTTTAAATAAAGTTTCTTTTAGAAAATCACTACAAAATTTCCATCAGGAGAAAAAAAAAATCAACCTGAACTAGTAATTTAGTTGCCCTTGTTAGTCAATCTCAGCTGATAAAGCCTGCAAAGTTTTCTCAGTTTAGCCACAGCCGGCTAAGTGCTGCCACCTAGCTGGATTATTTCAGTTTTTCTTTTTTTAACTCAAATGAAATTGACTGTTGATCAGTACCTCTCTGAAACTCACTAAGTAGTCTATCAAATTAATATTTTGTTGGGTCTTGTGTAGGGGCATATGATGATAGGAGTCACTTGTTGAGATGGGTGGCGATAGAAATTAAATAAATAAAATTGACATTTGGCAGTTAGATCCCATCTTTGCCTTAGAGTTCATTTCCTGGTTAATACTGTACATCTCTGAGACTTGGTGTTGTACAATAGAAGCCAGCCCTTGTACCTCCCTTTAATTTAGAGCATAGGACAAATTGTCTCTCTTTTAGCCTCATCAGTTTGCCTTATGGGGAATGGCTGCTTTTTGACTGATCCCACTGACCATGGCTAGTTGTAGTATTTTGCAAGGATGCCAAGAATCTCTCCAAATGCTGCAGAGGACCCTAACCCTTGGGAATACTTGCTTTCTTCCTATATAAATACTATTTGTCCCTTGGCATTTTTGATGCAGGGTACTTAGTCAGTTTTGAACCTTTAGCAGTTCATTTTTAATTTCAGTCCTTTGATAATTTGAGTTTTAATTTTGGTGATTTGGCCTATGTCTCTTTATTTTATTTAAAGTCCCTTTTTATTATTGTTGCCTCTGGCACTGTTCCTTCCTTCCTTCCTTCCTTCCTTCCTTCCTTCCTTCCTTCCTTCCTTCCTTCCTTCCTTCCTTCCTTCCTTCCTTCCTTCCTTCCTTCCTTCTCCATAGAGGTTCCTTTTCAAGTAAACAGGCTAAAATAACAACCAGAATTATTGGGAAATGCTTTTAACAGAGCTGAAGGAAAAAAGAGTTCTCAGCATCTGATTTGAGAACTGCCCTTGCCTTCCTTTCTTACTGTAGGAATGTGCAGCAAAGCCTGGCAGAAAATGGGGGCAAAGGAGAGGAAGCAAATCAGAAGTGTCTATCAGTCCTTTTTGCTCATTCCCCATATTCATACAGGAAATGAATAAAAAGAGGGACTGTGCAAGCTGAGTTCCCCTTGACTTGCCAGTTCCCTGCAATGCTGTCTTGCTTCCTGAATGTCTGAGCATTCAGCAACCAGTGCAAAGGGACTGTCCTAGCCCCACCACAGTGGCCCTCATCCTCTCAAAACATTGTAAGGGTGCTCTCCAGCTGTCAAAAGGTTGCTCACTCATGCTCTAGATCAATGTTTCTCAACTTCAATTCCCAGAATTCCCCAGCTGGCGCGTTGAGTCGAAGTCCACCCATCTTAAAGTTGCCAAGCTTGAGAAACATTTCTCTAGATGTGGTGGAATTACAGTCCCAGCATCTGTTGCTGTTGGAGCTGCTTGCACTTATAATTTGGCAAATAGAGGGACCTAGCAAGCAACTCAGAACATTGCCCCATATAGCCAAGTATCAGTGATATGGACCAACAGTGGCTCTCTGGGATTTTAGAAAGCCATTTTATTGCTTTCCGTTGGCTTCCTGTTGAGCTGAAAAGTGCCTGTTCTGACTTTCAGATTACATCATCACCTCCACCAAAACTCCAATAGATTGAATCCATTTTGATAGCATTCTTGTGCCTAGTCAGTCTGACTGGTTGTATTATTTTATGCCAAAGTGTCATACAAACAAACAGTATGTTAGCTTCCAGGTTAGGGTAAGGCCAAATAAAGCCAGATTGCCTAAAATAATCAATGACCTCTTTCAATTAACCAAGGGAAGTGTCAGTTTACTAGGAAGAAGGGGAGCAATCACTTTGAAAGCCTGTCACCATGTAATGCTCCAAAGGAAACTGGATCGTCAAGGGTGAAGAGCTTAATCTGTATGTTTTTTCTAGATCTTTTTTTTTTTTTTTACCACCAAAGCCTGAAATGATTTGATCAGGATTTGATTTAGGCTGATTCAGTGAGGGAAAACTCTCCTTCCGAATCTATTCAGAACCTTATTTCTTCTATCCTTGTTCCTTTAAAAACTGTGTTTTAAAAACGTATTTGAGCAGAGGGCAACTATTTCATTCATGGGTATTTTAATGGAGCATTATTGTGAATCTAGACCTAGGACGGGGTGCCTTGAGTATCTGTAAAAGTTGTCCATGAAACACTATTTTTAATGTTACTGAACGGAACAATCATTAGGTCCACGAAGAAGTCCTATCAGCTGCACTTAATTTTGATTTGATTAAATCTAATAAGCTTTAGCTATTGTCCTGGCTCTACCTACTTTATTAGGGCATGTCCAATGTTTGGATTGCAGCCCCCAACCAACAGAAATATTTGTTTTCAAAAACGTACAATATTGTGGATATTTCCCAAAAGGTTAGGCTAAAAGAGACAGCAGCCCTGCTCACAGTTTTATAAAACCTACTTTCTCTCCTCCACATCTCATCAGTATTTAAGACCCAGGCATGACTCTGATCAATCATCTAAACGATCGCTCCTACCTTTATCTCAGTCATCTCAAGCTCCTACTGTTCAGTGCTTTTAACCAACTAAGTCACAGTTAAGATTGGTGGGCAGACCTAATACAAGAATGGCCTTGTTGGATTAGGTAAGGTTCAACTTACTCCAGCATATTGTTTCTTGCGGTCATCAAGCAGATGGCTCTGGAGTGCTTACAAGAAGGAGATGTTCCTTTGCAAGTTGTATTTGGAGGCATATTATCCCAATCTGGAGACAACACTGATTCTTTAAGGCTAATAGCCATTGATAGACCTTGATAACTTCATGTCCCCCATGAAGTTATCTAGGCCCCTTCTCAGGCCATCCAAATTAGTGGCCATATCTGTGATAATGACTTCCACCCGTTAATTATAGTCTCTGTAAAGCTTATTTTCTTTTTTCTTTTTAAAGTTCCTTCTAATCAACTTCAGCTTCATTAGATAACTCCTAGTCCTAGTATTTTAAGAGAGGAAGAAACGATTTATCTATCCGTGACTTTTATACCATGCAGGAAAATTTTATATACCATGTACAATGTTTGGTAGAGATTATGTCTTCCCTAAATAACTTCTTCTAAGCAAAAGAATCCCAAATCTTTTAGTGTGTTTTCATAAGGAAGATTTTCAAGGCCTTGATCATTGTGATAATCGAGTAAACACTTGTCTGCAGAAGGGACTTCCTGGTTTATTAAAACCTCCTTTTGGTTTGCTTTCCCAGACTGCTGATTTCTCCCTATAGAAAGCAAGTAAGCAGAAGATATTTGTCACTAAAATATGCAGTAAACAGTAGTTATCCAATAGTTTTCTTACTGCTTATGTGAGTGCACGCACAATGGCCTGTGAGCCAAGTAGGAGGCCCAGTGCAGCCAGCTAATCCAGAACCCACCAGGCTTGATCTGGCTCTGATCACAACGTTCATTAAGAAAAAAGTAGAATGCAAAGAGAGTCAAGAAGAGTTAGAGCACAGGGGCATTGTTTTAGAGAAACTGAAAAGTTGGGAGTTACTTCCAAAATGCAGTGTATCTGGTCTCTTGAGCTGCTAAGTGTTGCTTCAAGGACTCTTCAGGAAGTCGAAGAACTAAAGGATAAAAGCACCATCAACCGGGATTGTCTGCTCGCTCTCGCTCTCTGCGGGCGCCTCTAAAAGCACGCATTTCTTTTGCAGGACTAACAAGCCCTGCAAAGTCTTTACCTTGAAGTTCATGATTTTTCCTCCCCCCCCCCTACCAAGATATCTTCTCCCTTCTCCCCCCAAAAAATATTTATTGGAAATAAGACTTAAAGTGCCTGTCCTACATATACGTATTTATAGCATGGCTCCCCCATCCATTCACAGGGCAGGAATTATAGGGCAGGCTGACCATAGGACAATTAAGAATTTGCTCATTGAACAAAGATAGATTGATTTTGGTTAATAGAACTTTAAAAAAAGAGAGAACCAAGAGCAGATAGTGTGCTTCTCCCTCCCCTTGGATGTGGTAATAAAGAATTGAGATGTATGTATTGCCTGTATGCGTGAATGTATAATGTTTGGTAGAGATTTCATTCATTCATTCAAATTTGTGATAACTGCCCATCTCCAATGGACTCCAAAGGTAAAGTCCTCCATGGGAATGTGACCCTTTCATAACTCTGTCCCTGCTCACACCTCAGTTTAGTTCCATTCACAGTGGATCTCTGCCTTTGGAGCAAGGCACTGTGGTTTTTCACTGCAGACAACTTGCTATAGGCATAGAATTACACTTCTACAATGAGGCACAGCAACACAGATTCCAATAGCAGAAACCACAAAAAATACCACCATGCTGCACAAGCCAGGGCAGAATTGCTCAGATCTCTAACTGATAGTAAATCCTGCTTCCAGGGATTTTTTGAGGTATAAGTGTGTGATAGTAGTGGTGGTTTGTCAAACTGTACTCCGTGGGCCTTGCCCTGGATAAAGCCCTGCCTTTTCCTCATTGTCTCTTTGCTCTGGTCTTCTTTAAGGCTAAAGTTGGGCACAATTGCTGACAAATGACAGATTATCCCTCTACGTAGTGCAAGGTGCACTACATTGCACCAGTGAGAACTTCTAAGTTGAAAAAAGTGAAATGTACCTTTTGTTGAACTGCGGGAGAAATTCTCTACCCAGCATTACTGTAAATTTGTGCCACCTTTAAGAAGGAGAGAGAATAAAGACTGTAGAGACTACTGCCAAGGGGAACAGCAAGAAGGCTAGATGGCTTGCATAATTGAAAGTGCCCCCTTCTTGGACACGGGCCTTGGGTAATGTCTGGTTATGCTTCTGTGCCTCTGCAGAAAACATAAATTAAGGATTAGAACTGTAGGATGTTCTTTATAAGTTATTTTCTGGGCAGCCTTGATCATTCCTTTGGCTATGGAACATCAAGGCTTTTTTGGGGAGGTGGGATGAAGGAAAATCTACATCTCTCAGAATTCTGGGAGTTGAAGTCCACACAAGTAGCAGAGGTTGAGAAATCCTGCAATACCCACTGAAGGATTGTTGTTTCAGTCCTTGTTTCCTACCTGCTTTTACCAATCTCTTTTGTTCTCCTCTAGAGCTACACCAAGAGTGCTGCTTTTATTGTAACCTTGCACCCCCTACAGAACACCACGACAGATTTCTGGAGGTTGGTGTATGACTATGGCTGCACCTCCATCATTATGCTAAACCAGCTCAACCAGTCCAATTCTGCCTGGGTAAGTAAGAGAGACCCACTCGTCACATGGTTACCTCTTATTCTTTGCACTAGTAGCTTTGTTCCAGATCTATAATGGTTAAAGTGTTGCACTAGGAACTGTAATATTCAGGTCCACCTTCAGCCATAGAACTGCACTAGGTAATTTGGGATCTTTCACCCTTAGTTCAACCTACCCCACAGGGTTGTTATTGTGGGAAAACTACAGAAGAGAGTTATACCCCATTTTGAGTTCCTGAAGAAAAGGCAGGATATAAATCTAAATAATAAATATGCCCACTGTGCAGGCACTCTGATCTACTTGCCCTGAACTAAAACAAGGAGAAAAGAAATAGTTAAATGATAAATGGCATTGGAATAGCCAAATAGGAGTGTCCTCCAACCTAGATGTGTTGAGATAATAACTCCTGGAATCTCCAGCCAGCATTGTATCAGTTTACCTTTCTTTGGTAGTTAGGGATGCAAAATGGGGGAGATGGGCGGTAATCCTCTTTTGGGGGAGATGGGCGGCGATTAAATTTGAATAATAAATAAATAAATAAATAAATAAATAAAAATGTGCCATCTGCCATCACCTCTTCTATGGCCCAAGATCCCCTCAGAGTGATTCTAAAACATTGGTTGCCTTTTTTGCTTCTTTAGATGTTGGGGCTTTTAAAGGCAGAATGCTTGCAGCGGCATAGGCTTAAGACTGCTTTTTCACTCCTTAAATAGCTAAGAATTGACTTTGGCCTGAGCAACTTTTGGAATGTTGCCATCAACATGCTGTGCAGATGCTGATGCTGCCCTCCAGCCAATGGAAGTTATGCATTCAGTGTTAAAGAACAGTCACAGCCAGTCGCTCTAGATTTATTGTTTTAAAAGAAAAGAGGGATGTTGGGCAAAGCGCAGTCAGCCAGGGCTACTGTGTGAGATAGTTTTGTGGGAGGACAGCTAAATGGTATTTGGCCATTGTAAGTCACTTGAAGAGGCCTCAGTGATTGCTTCTCAGATCATTATGGTTTGCTGAATAAATCACAGATGAATGAGTTTGCACAGTGCACTAAGCTGGAAGCTGGCAACTGAATGACCAGCAAAGACTATTGTGGGAGGGGAATGGCCTGCTCAATCAATGGGTGGAAGGCTGCTGCCAGAAATGTGTATCTAAATGTGATTAAGCATGCATGCTTTTAAGTGACATTAGGTGCCATGATAAAAAGGTAATCCAACCTTCTCCAACCTGGTGCCTTCCCAATGTGTAGACTTCCTCCCAGAATTCTCAGCAATGACCATGCCTTCTGGGGAATTCTGGGAGTTGATGCTCAAGGGCTCCAGGAGGGCAAAGGCAGGCATAAACATCCTATGGATTTAGATTTTTTTGGATCTATAGATTATGTATCTAGATCTTCGAACTATGGAGCATTTTGGAAGTTTGATTCTCCTTCCCTAAACCATCAAAGCATTCTTGTTGAGCTCATGGCAGTTTTAAGAGCCCATTACAAGTCTATAATGTTAATTTGCTTGATTTTTTTTGAAAAGCATAAAATTAATATCGTAGACTCTTAATGGACATCTTCATTAAATGGATTATTTTATGAGTCAAGATCAGACACTTCCAGTGCCACTGACCCAACTTATCGTCGTACTACTGATATTGAAATAAGGAGATGAATGAATTAAAGGACCCCCTTGGGGTGAAGATGAGCATTCCTTTGTCAGTCTTGCTTGCTGAGTTAAAGAGGACCACTGCGTGCTTAATAAACAGAACAGGAAAATAAACATTATTCTCAGTGCTACCATATCAGGGAGGTCTAGTAATACCGCAGGGCCAAAGGGAGTTTATTCAGGAGTGAAATTAACTCTGGAAGCAATTGACACAGAGGGAAATCCAAGCAGTGAACTCTGTTACAAGAGGGCAAACTGAGAGTTTGGGGAGATTAAATGGAAAAGAGAGGAGAAGCAGAACTATTTTCATCCAAAGTAAGAAACTCTGGTTCTCCCGGTGTTTGTCTTCACAAGCAGAGTTGTATAGCACATTTAACCAAGTCAGTTAAAAACTTTCAGCCTGTATCTGCACAGCATGCTAAGCTTGGTTTTAACCGTAGTGTGCAAGTTTGCAGCTTAATGCATTGAGTTCAACCTGTTTGATGAGTTTATGATTCAAACCCAGAAAATGGACTAATTTAAATGGATGAACTGTTCAGACCCACCATATCAGATCCATCCTCCTCCCCATATGGTCTTAATACAACTCTGCCTCTGTTTCTTTGTTATCTTATCCTGCTCATCACTGGACTCTGGCTTCTTTAGGGGATATGTGCGTAGTGCTGTTTTCAGCCAGATCTTGAACATTTATAACAGTCAATAAATCTGCAAACAGCTTTGGAAAGGTGACTTGGAGGGTATATCCCTCACTTGAACCATGTCTCGCTGGAGGAAGTGGTAATACCCAAATTATGGCTCCGAGTCTGGAAAGCATCATGATTGCAGAGATTTATAGCTCCCATTAATAACCATTTATTATTCAGATACATTTGCTATCCAGCGAGGGCTGAGCTGTTGGATGGCCTGAAAAGCTAAATGTTGTGTTAAAGTGCAGTGACAAACACAGTGTTTTTTGTGTTCACTTTTCCATCCTGGTAGTTGCTGTAAGGAATGAAGTTGGTGAGGCAGGAACAGCAGTTCTTATGCTAGAGAGAATAATTCTGTCCATGTAGATCAGATGCCTCCCAGTGCTATCAGGAGAACAGGCAAGCATCCATTGATTCAAAAAAGCAGGAGGGAAAAGCCTTGAATTAGAACCATGGAGCCAGGACCTTCATAATGGCTACGACTTCTGTGTACTGCAGTGGACCAATTTTCTCTTGCTGAGTCATGCCTATTCCTGAATAAAGTGCTGTATGTTCGGAGGGATAAGATTTACAGATGAACGTGGTCTGAGAGCCATCTCATGCATAATGGCCAAAGTAGACAATGCATTGTTTGGGCTGCCTGATGAATGATATCTACAGTCCTTCCTATCAGTGATCGTTTCCTGCCACTTCAATGCTGAGCAATATTAAACCTTGTGCTGATGTAACCTAGGTTGAATTGGCTGGAAACAAGCCTTGACTGAAGGGGATGCCGATAACATCGAATTGTTTCCCCGTGAGAAAAACAGATGCGGTTTATTTATTCAGAGAATGGGGGACTAGGAGTAGGTGCGTGCAGGAAGGAGTGATGGTTTTTAAAACTGCACATAGAAATAAAGTATTGCAAGTATTGCTCGATTCCACAGCGTGGGGATTATTCTTTGTTAGGGTAAACCAGTGTGCATAAAAGTGTAGGCAAACTTTGGAGGTTTGGGGGAAGGGGAGAGAAAAAACCGATTTCATGGTGAAGGGGAAGAGAGAGTGGCTAGTTTAATCCACTAAAGCATGCATCAACTCCTGCCTTCCACTTTAGAACCTGAACGCACCCCGCTACCTTTTCTCTCTCTGCTGGAATTTGTGCAATATATTAACTGCAAAACAAATGCACTGCATTGTGACTTATTAGGTGAGTAAATCTAACTGATATAGTGCCAGGTATTCATGCCACTGTTTGTTCCTCTCTCTCTTCTAAGCCTTGTTTACAATACTGGCCAGAGCCAGGGCTTCAGCAATATGGACCAATGCAGGTGGAATACCTATCTCGGTCAACCGATGAAGATGTTGTAGCCCGTCTTTTCCGGGTGCAGAATATAACACGGGTGAGTTTGCTCTAAACCTCTGCACTGTTTTGAGAGCGTTTTTTAAAAATGAAATCTGCACCTGCTTGCTTTCTTTTAAAAAGAAAAACTTATCATGAAAGGAAATGGAAAGAGGTTTTCACTGTGACGATTTGGGACAATTCTTTTCTCTTCCCACCAGCAACAACTGCATGTTGTAGTTGTTTCTTGGTTTCTTGACTTGTAGTTTAAGGCTTCTTCACTTGTAATTCTTTAATGGGAGTGCTTGCACAGGGGACCTTTCACCTTTCACACAGGAAGGGATGCCAAATTTGATTTCAGAATAAAATTGAATAGTCAGTGAGATCTGGTTACAAGATGATGCTGAAAGAAATGGGCAATTTTGTTTATAGAAGATTTGGAGGTGGGGGTGAGAGGTGAGGTAGCCGAGTTTCCAAATGGAACCCAACTGCTGTTCAGGGAAGAAAAGTCGAAAAGGAATTTCAAGTTGGACTTGCAAGTCATTGCAAGCTACTGCTACTGAAGCTACTCTTAACACAGCCCCCATCAATCTCATCAAAAACAGTTTGCAACCACTTTCAGGAACTCACTGGGAGATGGGGAGCATGGAGCGGGCTCAGCCTCTCCAATGGAGAGGCAAAGGATAGGAGAAACAAACAGAAAGCACTGTCCTTCTGACACAGAGGTGCCTGGGAAGAACAGGACTTGCTTCTCAGTAAATGCAGACCAGCCAGAGCACTTCACTGTCTCTGGGGAGTGGCCACTGTTTGCAGGCATGTGCGGCTGAGTGAAGGAGCCAGCATGAGACTTTCTCTCAACTGATAGACCTGTACAAAGAGCTCCAAAAGGATATCTCCAACCTGAATGAGTGGGCCTCAAGATGACCAAAGCAGTCAGGGTAAGCCAGCACAAAGTGATGTGCCTTGGCATGAAAAATCCAAACTTTACTTACTGTAGAAGGGTCACAACAGACAGATTTAGGTGTGTGTGTTTATTTACTGATATGGCTGAGCTCACAATGTCTCTTGGTAGTCTACGGTAAAGGTTGAAACAAGTCAACAAGAAACAATATGTTTAATACATGTGCAGATCCACAAGCTGCCCAATCATCCAAGAGCCCAACACAGTTCACACCATTCAGTGCCAATTCAACCAAAATAGTCTACTAGCAGCCTTGCAGAAGAATAATGCCTCCAGGGAGAAGGTGTTCCAGAGCACAGAAGCCATAATAGAGATGGTCTGCCTTTTAGGTCCATGTCTGTTATAGGGACAGGGTCTTAACCATTTTCTCCCTGCATGCTCACATGGGCCAGAATGATTTTACCTGGAAGGGATGGTCCCTATGAGACTTTGGAACAATAGGGCTTTATGGGTCAAAACCAGACTTTGAATTGGACTAAGAAGCCTATTGGCAACAACAACAACACATTTATTACGGCCCTAAGACCAGATACAATAAAATTACATAATAGCAACAATCTTACATTTATATATTTATAAAACAAAAAAAAATTAGTATAATACGATCTAAAGTTAAGAATGAAAATACTAAAATAAATTGAAATAAAATACTATGTTAAGAATTTCTAAATCTAAGTGATGGTGGGGTGTATTGTGCAGACGGTAGCACAGAACTGGGCAACCTGGGAGGATATCTTTGGGTCCTTGTCCAAAAGAAGTAGCATTAAATAGAAATCACACTCCCTGCCTGGAAATTATAACGGATCTGTCTAGAGTCCTTATATAGGGAACAGTATAACAACATGGCTTAGGGTTTCTATTGAACCGTCACCACATGGAGATAACCAGAGGTGCATAGGAGTACCCTTAAAACATCCAAAAAGGACTGCTGAGGTCAGTGCGTCCAGCCCGGCTAAAGTGAAAGCTTTACGAAATTTCAAAATTGTGATGGATGATAAATAAGAAGATGGAACGAACCCTTCTAGAAGAAAATGACAGATATTGGGGTGTAGCATCTTACTTACATTTGTTTGGAGATCTATATCCCAGATTCGTTGTTTCAGGGTGGCTCTAGCATTATCAAATCCTAACGAGCCCAGACTTTCCATAGAGAAGCCCAGCAATTTAATTTTATCTAAGGCTCTTTTTATCCACGATGACTGAAAATGATCTCTAAATACGAATGGGGCTAAACCAATAGAAGCCTGTTGGCAACCAATATACTGACCAGAGAATTGGGTGTTACACATACCCAGTGTTTCTTACCTTGTAGCATATTACCCACTGCTTTCTGTCCCAGTTGTAGCCTTTGAGTCTTAAAGGCAATCCCATTGTGGGATCAGAGCAGCTCCCCTATGAGGAAAGACTATCATTTGTGGACACATGTTAGCATGGAGTAAAGGCAAGTAAGACAGCAGACAGGCTTTATTATGATCAGAACACAAGAGCAGTCCAAAATTCTCAGCAGTGTTGGCTGATCAGAGAGCTTATGTCCCTTTTTATGACACCCCCTTATGACACCCCCCAGCATATGTGAGACTCTTTAACTTAAAAAAAAAAAGAAATGACTGAATGGGGACACCATGGAGGTGCATCAAATCAAGCATAGCCTGGAGAAAGTAGACAGGAAGAAATCCCCCTCCTAAACAAGGTACAGGGTGAGTCATCTAATAAAGTTGATTGGAAGGAAGGAGGGTTTGGGCAGGCAAAAGAAAACATTTTTGTATGTATGGACCAACTTCTGTACATAATAATATTTGCTGCTGTCAGAAGTGATAATGTGGAGTTCTTAGTGCTGTCTGAGCTTGGTTGTTTGCTTGCAGATGTTTCATTACCCAACTAGGGAACATCATCAGTGCCAATGATAGTGGCCACCAGCTTCTACAATGCTAGGAGTTCACGAGGATCAGGCCATCTTGTCTACTATCTCCAGAATCACGTGTGGCTGGGAGCAACTGTGAAACAGGGCAGATGCCTTCCTGCCCAGGTTGACGAACTTTCTGAATGCAGCCAGTTGGCTGCTGTGTGACTCAAAATGCTGGATTAGATAAGCCTTGCTTTGATCCAGCCAGCCTTGCTGGCTAGGGAATTCTGGGAATTGAAGTCCACACATCTTCAAGCTGCCAAGGCTGAGAAACACTGCCTTAGGGCCTTCCCAGATTAGCCCTATTTTCTTACCATGTCAGTTATCTTAATTCCCATGTCAATTAGTTCAGTCCATTCCATCTCATGTTGATGTTTTCAAAGGACATGAAAACGCCTGTTTTTCATGCGTTTGTTTTATGCATTTTGTTTTTGCTTTAAAATGCAGAAAATTGGGTCTTGTGTTAGATTAGGAAAACAGCCTGGCAGCTTGCTTCGGAACAAGATTGGATGAAAGATTTGACCATTTCTGGAAGCACCTCCCCTTTACGTTGAATGTACAACATAACCCAACCTCATGCTCTTCAAATACACTGGACTAGAATTTCCACAATGTCCAGCCACTATGTTGAGGGTGGTGTAAGAACTGACACCATCAGTCCCAACACTGACCCAACGTATGCACAATTGGAATGTGCAGAAATTAGGTTTATTGAAACTAGTGTACAAGTCAGAAGAAAGCTGCAATTAAGAGATTCCTGCCTAAACTCACTCACTAAAACTTTCCAGCACCCCCCTCCCCCTTCCGCTCCTTTCTCATCCAACCTCTAACGGCCAGGCATACCAGCCGCAGATGTCTCTGGCAGTACGACCTTGACTCCCCCCTGGCAGCCCAAACAATGGTGATTCACACTCCTTGCAATTCCCCCCTCCCATCTTCCTCCTGGCCACGCATCGGCTCCTCTGTGCAGATGAACACGATCAGACGACTGAGAACTCATTTGATTCTGGAGTCTGACTGGTGGACACTGGTTGTCTATTATGGGAATTGTGGTCCAGAGAACCGCTGATTTAGAAAGACTGCTTCAAGCACTTGTAGATGGAAATCTCACTGCAGGTTGCTCAGAAATCTGTAGCTGATTGTCCCCATTTCAGTGTGGTGTCTCTTCTGCCCCAGCTTATTACAATGGCATTAATAAGAATCTGAATGCCACCCTCAGAGAGTCAGTCTGAAAACCTGTCTTGAGCCTCATAGTATTTTCATCCTTCCCACTGATTTAGTACTGAGCTTTCTATCCAGTGCTGTTAAATTCTAGGCTCACTTAGCTATGGGCCCGTAATCCCCCCTCATTCCAGACCCCTCTAACTACATTATATTGCAAATCTACCTAGATTATGAAAGTATTACAGAGCCTCATTTCCTTATCCCTGCTTCCTTTCCCTTTCAATCTCCCTCTCTCTTTTATTATTATGCAGTGAATACCAAATGAATACAAGTAGCCAACAGTCATTGACTGCCAGGAGATGGCTGGCTGGCTGGATGCAAATGTAGTTGGGCTGTGCATGCTTCACAGCAATGTTTGGAAGAGGTACCTGGGAATTTTGGGGAGGCGCAAGTGTGTCAGGGTTGTGTTTTTCTGGCTTTCGTGCAAGAGCAAGCACCCCTTCCAAATCATTTTTGAAACAGGTGTAACTCTAATACCCACAGATGGGATTGTGTGTGTGTCTGTGTACAAGGTGGAGCTAACATCCAGGAATAAGCCCAAAGAAACAGTAACTCAGAACCAAGTAAGAGCAGATCATTTCATTCTTCTACCTTGCCCTGTGAATGCCCCTGTGCTCTAAAATTCATTCTGGAATGAATACATGAGCAGCTTTAATTTTCTCCTTCTGTTTATTATTATTTTTAAAATTTTATCAGCATGTAGCATCACCAGAAACACAAGGATCTTGATATGCTTGTATACTTACTTAGTTATGTATGCATCAGATGTAGATTTTTTTTTCCTAGCTAAAGAATTGAAATTTTTTGAGCGGTATTGTTTGAGCTCCTGAGTAGAATTGGCTGTGATTCATTTTATACTGAGCAGGAAATTCCCTGTTTTCATGAATCAACAGCCCCATCGCAGACTCCCTGCTAGAAAGTAATCTAAGCCAGTTGTTAGCAGCTACTAGACTGAGGCCCAAACAATGAGTCATATTGTAAATGAAGATGGGTACAGCTGGGGCAACCTCATCCTAACTTAATTTTTTAAAAAAGGTGGCCAAACACAAGTCCTTTTGTAAGTACATAGACTAAGAGATTTCTGCAGGGAATTCTCTCTTGACAAGCACTTGTCAAAGTAAGTGATGTTGCTGGGGTAGGATTTTGGGGCAGAAGTTCAACTGAGCAGGTTTACCACATTTTGAAGTGAAGCAATGCTCATTACTGTCTAAAGAGTCCTTCTCTCTCTTACTGTTTGTCCTGGATATGCAACTGATTGAAATACAGGACTCTTGCCTATTCGGATGCTCTAGAGAAGTGTTTTTAATCATGGACCTTTCTCAGAATTCTGCAACTAGCTTGGCCCTTTCTAAGAATTCTGGGAGTTGAAGTCCATACATCTCTGGGAAACACTGAGCAAGAATGTGGGCAACCAAATTCCATTGAGTCTTTGAACGACATTCTTAGGGACTCCACTAAAAAAAAAAAACCTGGGTAGAATCAAGACAAAAAACTAAATTTGATTTAATTCCTTTGAACTTAAATCTAGTTAATAAGATTATTCTCTTGTTATGTACAGTATATTCCATTTTGATAAAAACTGCAATCTGAGGATGCCAATAGAGGAGAATATCTGTAGCTTAGGGTTGAACTGTGGAGTCCTTCCTGCTCTCTGAGCTTGGTTGTTCCTTTAGACTTTTCATTACCCAGCTAGGTAACATCATCAGTGCAGGTGCTCTAGCACTGCAATAGCATTGATAATGTTACCTAGTTGGTTAATAAAAAGTCTGCAAGCAAACAACCAAGTTCAGAGAGCACCAAGGACTCCACAATTTAAGGACATTTCTGGGGACTAAATCCAGAGCTTTGGGGAGCTGTGTATGGCTTTGAATCCTCCCTTGGTGTATCTTTGTCCTAGAATAAAAAGCAAGAAGATGGACATCTGATATGTCTATCAGATTCCAGTTTGTGTTTCATCCTGGAGTACTGTTGATTAAAGACTTCTGGCTTTAGCAAACACTTGACGAAAGAGAACTAATATTAGGACTTTTCTAGTTACAGGAAGGACACTTGATGGTCCGGCACTTTCAGTACCTGCGGTGGTCAGCCTACAGAGATATTCCAGATTCTAAAATGTCTTTCCTGAATTTATTAGCCCAAGTAGAGAAGTGGCAGGGAGAGAGTGGCAATGGCAGGACCATTGTGCATTGTTTGTAAGTATCACTTGGACTGAGCGGGAAGAGGGTAATGGAGAATAAAGTGGGGAGGTGGTGTTCATGTCCTCAAGTCAGGCCTGCATTGTAGTCTGCATTGTTAGAAACAATGTTTGAGTTATAACAGGATCATGAAGGTCTATGGATTGTAACTTTCTGTAGGCAGAAAGTCTACATGGAAATGGTTAAAATAGCAGTGTGAGTAAATGTGTATGTGCAATCCCTGTGCCTATTGTCACCGATGCCAGTGCTTCTGCAGATTCTTGTACAGATTAAAGATTAAAGATCTGCCAAGAATGTAAGCCCTGCTATGAATCTACTATCATATCCTGGTTCATAAACAGAAATTAATCCTAACCCTCTTGATTAGCACATAATGGAAACTGTGGTTTAAATAAACCATGATTTCAGCATGCATGTTGGACAAAGGAAGAATGGAAGAGAAGCAGGGCAAAGGCAGATTGCATGGGCCTAAGGCATGATCATGAATTAATCAGCTATAGTTTAATGACCCAAGTTTGTTATGTTTAACCGGACCAGAGGATCCTAAGTGTCCTGTCAGGTATTCATTAGCACATGGATACAGTTAAATTGGGAGGAGATGTGACCCTATGCATTGAAGCCTTTCTCCTCAGTATCCCTATTTGCCCCATTAACTGAATTTTTCACAAATTCCGCCCAGAAATTTGAAAGGCATTGTAAGTCACAGGACTGTAAAATGCATTAAAAAAAAAGCAGGTTGTAGCTTCATGTAAGTGAACACCTGCAACCAGGGATCAAAAGCAGCCAAAACTGATCTTAAAAGGTATCTTAGGAAAAACTGGATAACTGTGTTGCTCTTCAGCTATGGATTTTTGGTCCATCAACATCCACACTCCAAGAGAACAAACAGGCTTCCAAGTTGACAAGGGCGTCCAGCAGTGAAACAGCCAAATTAAGGTTGTGTATTAGTCTAAAGATAATTTGGCAGCATTTCTGCAAATTCCAGAGGGTAAGGAATTGAGGAAAGGAAGGGGGAGAGAATAGGAGTCTCTGGCTCATAAACAGCCATCTTGTATACATCTGGCTAATTTGATTATACCAAGTGTGAAGGATTTATTAGCTCTGATGGGAATCCATGCCCAGAAGAATTTACAGCGTAAGCTGGCAACATGCCTGTACGCTGCTGGGAGAAAAACTAATTTTCCTTGGGTCCCACCAGTTTCACAAAGCCAAACAGGTGCTCAAGTAGGAAACACTTGAAGTGTCTTAATCTTATTCTGGGAGTTTGAGATAGTGACAATATCATGCACTGGTGTTTGGTTTGATTGATTTGGGAGTTGTCATTTCTAAATGCCCATTATTTTTTTCCCTTCAAAATAATGTTCTGGAATAGCTATGTGATCAAATCCAGAAAAAGGCAACCAAGTTTCCTTTTGAGATTAGCTTCAATGTTGGATGAAATGTAATAGCAGCAGACAGATCAGCAAAAATGTTTTTTGACCTGTTTTCCAGGTCAGAAAACAACCCTCAAGAGTTTAGCTACTCTTGTTAGAAGAATAGAGAAAAGAAAACCACCAGCCACCTTCCCTTACAGCAGCCTTCCCCAAATCAGGTGGTCTCCAGATATGTGGACTTTAACTCCCAGAATTCCTAGCAAAGGCCTTGCTGGCTGGAGAATTATGGGAGTTGATAACTGGGAGTTGAAGGATGCCCAGGTTGGAAAAGACTGTATTAAATAATGGTAACTTTGCCTCGACCCCAAATGTGAGATTCCAACTTGTGTTTGGAATGTCCCCAAACAGTATTTTGATCTTTGGAGATTGTTTCCATCCTATCCTCTTAAAAATGGTGAAAAATCTGGCCCAATACAAATAATAATGCAATGTTGGTGTTTATAGTAATACTTTTCCAGAAAGGTTAATACGCTGCATTACCACAGCTGTGTAATAGTGCTTGCAGCTATTATCTTCATTAACAAATTGCTTACCATTTCATAGTATAACTGTTCCCTTCCCCTCTATTTTTTTTTATTATCTTTAAACTCCTGTGTGTTTAAGCACTCAATTGAAGCTTGCTCAGCAATTTAATCTCTTAGTAAGGATTATTTCTCAGCTATTGCCACCAGCTACCATATTCTATCAGAAACAGGCAATCCAGGGTTCTTCGTTTTAAAAATGGCTGTGGTGAAAACGTAACTCAGTTATGCATCACCAGGAAGAGAACTCATCATTTTCTGAGAAAGTGTGCAATCTGACAGCCTAGTCTGCCTCTTGTGGGAACCATAAGAATAAATATCGAACTAATTTAAACAAAACTCATATGAGTCGTTATTCTTCTTAAGCAAAACAAATTGGACAAGGGATTGTTTCTACAGATTTTGCTTATTTATTGGATTTATTGCCTGCCCTGTCTACCTGGAAAGAGCCTGCAAGTAGATTAAGAGAAAAATGCCAAGTACAAAAAGAAATGATTACTTTTAAAAAAAATTGGAAGCATAGCATCCTGGGCCTCCTACAGCAAAGATGAAGAGATGTGCCTTACTGCTTTTTCTAAAACCAAAGACAGTGAGGATCGATTGTAATTCCTGTATGTGTTCCACACTTTGGAGACACGAAAGGAGTGGGGCCTTTACTACCTGCTGAACACAAGTCTCTGTGAGCTGGGCATTATGAATGAGCAGCTACTTATGGTGAGATCCCTTTGCTAAAGCTTTCAAATGACATGGTTTTCAAGGATCAGGTAAATTACATTAAGAGTCACACAAGAATGCCATGAGTTCTACATCTTTTCTCAACTCAGATCCTTTCAGCAATGGATAACTACCTGTGTCTTGTGGGTAGCATCAACCCATCTTTTAATTTCATCCCTCTGAAGTGAGCCTGAAACGATCCATATGATAGTATAGAAGAGCTGGACATGTTCCTTTGCTTGTTTTTCTGTTCTCTCCCTGATGCTAGGCTAAATAGAGATTACTGCTCTACGGTTCTTATTGGGCTCCTTTTATATGCTTTCTTCATGTGCTTTATTTCTTCTGTAGGAATGGAGGTGGACGGAGTGGTACCTTCTGCGCCTGCACCATGATCCTGGAGATGATCAGGTGTCACAAGCTGGTGGATGTTTTCTTTGCTGCAAAGACCCTCCGCAACTATAAGCCAAATATGGTTGAGACCTTTGTAAGTAGCAAGTAGCATTTATTTGGCTTGCGTTTTCTGATACCTTCAGTAGTGTTATGGTATTTCTTCAAGAAATTATGGAACTTGCTCCTATAAAATGTGGCAACGACCTGTGAAAACAGAAGATAGACTGGGAACATTCTTCAGCTATCAAAAGAATGTCCATATTCAGAAGCTTATACCAATTACTGTGTACTTTTGATATGGACATTCTGTGGAATCATCACAGCTGGTAGAATTCAGCGTGCACTAAATTTCAGTTGTTGTTTATTCGTTTAGTCGCTTCCGACTCTTCGTGACTTCATGGACCAGCCCACGCCAGAGCTTCCTGTCGGTCGTCAACACCTCCAGCTCCCCCAGGGACGAGTCCATCACCTCTAGAATATCATCCATCCACTTTTGCCCTTGGTCGGCCCCTCTTCCTTTTGCCCTCCACTCTCCCTAGCATCAGCATCTTCTCCAGGGTGTCCTGTCTTCTCATTATGTGGCCAAAGTATTTCAGTTTTGCCTTTAATATCGTTCCCTCAAGTGAGCAGTCTGGCTTTATTTCCTGGAGGATGGACTGGTTTGATCTTCTTGCAGTCCAAGGCACTCTCAGAATTTTCCTCCAACACCACAGTTCAAAAGCATCGATCTTCCTTCTCTCAGCCTTCCTTATGGTCCAGCTCTCGCAGCCATATGTTACTACAGGGAACACCATTGCTTTAACTATGCGGACCTTTGTTGTCAGTGTGATGTCTCTGCTCTTAACTATTTTATCGAGATTGGTCATTGCTCTTCTTCCAAGGATTAAGCGTCTTCTGATTTCCTGACTGCAGTCAGCATCTGCGCTAATCTTCGCACCTAGAAATACAAAGTCTTTCACTGCTTCTACATTTTCTCCCTCTATTTGCCACTATCAATCAAGCTGGTTGCCATAATCTTGGTTTTTTTGAGGTTTAGCTGCAAGCCAGCTTTTGCACTTGCTTCTTTCACCTTCATCACAAGGCTCCTCAGTTCCTCTTTGCTTTCAGCCATCAAAGTGGTATCATCTGCATATCTGAGATTGTTAATGTTTCTTCCAGCGATTTTAACTCCAGCCTTGGATTCCTCAAGCCCAGCATGTCACATGATGTGTTCTGCGTACAAGTTGAATAGGTAGGGTGAGAGTATACAGCCCTGCCGTACTCCTTTCCCAAAATTTCAGTTGCAATAGAAAAACAGTGGAAAGTTTCATTTACGTCATGCTTAAAAGAAACTGGTTGCCCCTCTGGAAGACAAAGGGCAACTACAGATGGAGGTCTAGTCTGATCCCTAGTGCCAGGCAGTACAAGCTTCTTGGTCTGATGGAATGATATGCAACCAAGATCTGGCTTTCCCACCTCTATGCTTTGTGACTTCTGCATTGAAATTAAAGTAGGATTTTAGCATGCTTCATTCACAAATGTATAAGTCCATAACTGAACACTACATGCAATAGATCTTTTAAATGTTGTTGAACTACAAGTCCCAGCAGCCTCAGCTAGCACGGCGAATGGGGGAAGGATGTTGGGAGCTATAGGTTCAGCAACATTGAGCAGGTTTCCCATTCTGTAGAAGAAGAAAGAGAGGCATGTCTTAAACATTGCTTTGGAGGGGAAATACAATGTTGGGATTATGAATTATGGATTATGACATTTCTCCCTTGCTAAATGAAATGCCTGTAGAGGTTGTTCTGATAGCATTAGAGAGAAAAATTCAATTGAGCAAGGTAGAGGATGTAATTAAGCCAAAGCGATTAAAAAAAACCATGTTAACTGGCACTGAGTTGGGTAACCTATTGGGCTAAATTGCAAGGTATTAGGATATGCAAACTAGTGTTTTCAACCAGAACTCAATCTTCCCCCAACCTCTATTGAACCTGCAAAATCTGATTCCTGAGACTCAGTTTAATGATCTCACCACAGGAGTAAATGAGAGTGTCGCTATTAGTGGAGCTTCACTGATCTGCGCCTGTTAAGGAACTCGCCTCCACGTGCATCCTTCTCTGACGCTGGAGTTTTATTTCTCTACGTTGCTATAAAGAAGAGCTATTTTTTTAAAATCCAAAAGCGTTCTGTCTTTTTAATCTCTTCGATCTCTTCTCTCTGGTGTCCACCCACAGATGAAGCTCTGGTGGTTTGCTTCCCAGTTTAACAACCATCTAATTGGATTTGCAAAATTTACCTCCCACCACATGTATGCACCTACATGGAGTTGGTGTATTTTTTTATTTATATGATTTTTATAGTCACCCATCTCACACAAGTGACTCTGGGTGGCTTACAAGATGAAAACAAACCCACCAAACATAACTCCCTGGCACCCAAGGTTAAACTGTTGACCACTCACCATCAGTACTAGGAGAACTTATCTATCCCCTGACCCATGGGAAACAGCCAGGTCTTCAATGCCATCCTAATCTCTGGGGGGATGCTGTTCCACCAAGGACAGGTGCTGCACAACTCCAACAAGATGACATGGTTGAATAGAAGGGACCCGGATCATGACTTCCATACTAGATCTGGTGGAGCAGGCAGAAACATCAGAAAGAAGGTGCTTCCACAAGTAACCTGGCCTTATGCCAAGGCTTAGAAGATTTGCTTTTCACCAACATCACAGGCAAAAAGGTAGACTTGTATTGTAGCAAGGCAGGGAAGAGCCTTCTCATCTTTAGGAGATGAGAAGAGCCACAGTAGGCTTCCTTCTGCTGAATCAAACAAACATATTCCCAGGAACCTCCACCCCAACCTGTTGCAACAGTCTTCCTAACTTGTTACCTTCCCAGGGTGCTACCCAACAGCTCCCATAATTCCCATCCAGCCTTATTTATGAGCACTAAAGTATGGCTGGATTTCTGCATAGTAAAATTAAACCTGGTTCTCCCTGAGCTCATGCAGCTGCAGCAATACTTTTATGTAACCTTCGGATCCATCCACATTAGAAGAGAGCTGTAATTTCCAAAAGACTATGAATCTCCTCTATATAAAGTTAGAATAGCAAAGCAGCCAATACATACAGGAAAAGTAGCATATCTGGGCAAAGGCTAGGCTAAAATCTTTCTCGTTACAGTGACTTTCCTACCTGGAGGGACTGTTTATGTATTTCCTTATCTGAGAAAGATTAAGTATATACCACCAAGACACACAAGTTGACACTCTTGGGTGGGTGAGGAGGACCATTTTTGAAAAACTAGATGTGATCTATATAAATGTAGACCATAAACCTCTTAATAATGACATGGTGGAGATTAGCTCAAAGATTCTAGAGAAGTGTTTCTCCATTTCAGCAACTTTGGCTGGGGAATTCTGGGAGCTGAAGTCCACGTATCTTCAAGTTGCTGAGATTGAGAATCGCTATTCTATGGGACTTTTGTTCAGTTCTTAGACTTTCCAATCACGTTGGTTTGGCCAGCATGGGAAGAAAATGCTGAAAACATTGGACCTTTTGGCTTAATCCAGAAAATCTTTTACTTACTTATATAGATATTTTCAGCATAGAACACTCTTGAAAGGAATAATTATTTTTCTAGTGCTGAGAATGCCTCTTCAGAACATTCTTTCTGGCTTCTGTTTATTTCAGTCCCAGTCTGCCTTGTCTTCAGTGGATATCTAACCCCCTAGTCCCACCTTTGCATTCCCTTCTCATTCTCCAGATAGCCCTAGTACAAAGCATTCTTTCAACCTCTGGCTTTCATCAGCTTTAAATTTTATTTCTACAATATAGTCTGAAATTAACATTTGGCAATGTAAAAAATATAAATGTAAAAAAATATAAATGTAAAATATATAGAGTCTCGTGTGGTGCAGAGCGGTAGACAGCAGCATTGTAGCCGAAAACTCTCCCCACGACCGGAGTTCAATCCAGTGGAAGCTGGATCCTCGGGTAGCCGGCTCAGGTCAACTCAGCCTTCTACCCTTCCGAGGTCAGTAAAATGAGCACCCGGCTTGCTGGGGAAGGTGACGACTGGGGAAGGCAATGGCAAACCACCCCGCTCTATAGTCTGCCAAGAAAACATGAAAGCGGCATCCCTCCAAAGGGTCAGACATGACTCGGTGCTTGCACAGGGGACCTTTCACCTTCAATGTAAAAAATAAAGTCTCCTTCAAGCTGAGCTTGACTCCTGACTGACTGCGTTTAACATGCCACTCCAATCTGAAAACTCTGAGAGGCTTCCAACAATCAAAAACAAAACCACCACCAACAAAAAACAGCTAATAATATTCAGCCCAGTGCACCTACTTTGTGGAAGTGGTATGATCTTCCATCTTGTCCCAGGACACTCTCTGGAAGAGCCATGTTTTTGCTGTTGATGACCTCATAGATTCATATATACAGTTTTCTTGGCAACCATATAATTCGTCCAAGATTTTATTTTATTTTTTTGGCTTTTCAGTTTAGCCTTTAGCTCTGGGCAAGTACCAGCCAATTCTGACCCTGCTTAGCTTCTTAGTCCATACATTATCAACCAAGTTCTGGAACTTGCTACTCTTTTGATTACATAGGCAAACGTTTTTGTACTGTTAGCTTAATGAAAGATGTGACGGATTCTTCTTTAAAATTACTTTTATGATTACTTGGGAAGTACTGCTAGATCTAATGGAATTTACTTTGGGTAGAGTATGTATAAGTCTGTAGCTAATGCTCAGTAAGCAATCACATCTGCATATATTTCTTCCAGCCAGTTTGGTGTAGTGGTTAAGGCACCAGGCTAGAAACCAGGAGATTGTGAGTTCTAGTCCCGCCTTAGACACAAAGCCAGCTGGGTGACCTTGGGCCAGTCCCTCTCTCTCACCCCTAGGAAGGAGGCAGTGACAAACCATTTCTAAAAAACCTTGCCAAGAAAACTGCAGGGACTTGTCTGTGTGGTTGCCAGGAGTCAAGATTAACTCAAAGGGATATGCACACTCACACACACACAAACCCTCTTAGTAGAGTGCGTATAGGACTGTAGCTTTAGTAAACCTTCACATCTATTATACTTCCCTAGCCACTCTGGGTGGAAAGGATGATAGGAATAAGGCTATTTATATTATTTATGGCTACATTTATGTTTTCCCTCCAAGTAGGTCAGAATAACGTGTTTCTCTCCCCTCAATTTCATCCTCATAACTATTCTGTTGAATAAAATGGAACACAAAAGTCCCGAGGTTAGATTAGAGGTAGAAGATCTGCCAGCTTCACTTTCTACAAGTTTCTAATTCTTTTTTTTTTTAACTAAAGATAAACCTGCTACATCAAACTGGTTTCTGTATCAGTTTGCATATATTAGTGCAGACTTTCTTCCACTGCACAATTTTGTATATTGTCTTACCTAACGGGCTTTCTCTTTTTTGTGTGAGGAATGAATGCATTTTACATGGGCTGGAGAGCTGTATTACAATATTCAGAGAAGTGTGAAAATGAAAAGATAATTGCATCCCAACCCATATAATAGTTTGTGAATGTGAGTTATGTTGTAACATGTTATGTAACATTGAATGTCTTTCTTCCATACTTCTGGATGACACTGAACACAGCTTTCCTCAATCTAATTCAATACACCATCACATCATTCTTGCTCTTAAATTCAGGTGGTCCAGCACCCTGATTTTGTACTCTTTTCCTAACTGGAATAAAGCTGTACTTCTTGATCTGTTGATTTTCCTTCCCTACCTTCCCCCCTCCAAAGACAGGATCAGATTTCGAATAAAGGATTTATTGCATCTTTAGAGCCCTTTGCGCAATAGAATCTTTTTGTTATTTCCAGGGACCAGCTTGAACAATTGTATGTCTTTTTGTCACGATGACCTTATCATTGGAACCACCCTGCTATAACTTAATTCTTCCTAGACAGTATCTCATTATTTTCAGAACTTAGTTGAAACAGCTGAAAACAGCTGCCCTGCCTTTTAGCACAAGACATAAAAGGATTTTCATGAAATAGTCGTTGCTATACAAAAGCTGGAATTTAATTTAGACTTTCTGACAAGTAGGTAGTGAGTCAGCTCTCTTCTGGACTGCCAGAGCAAAAAGCCATCCTTCTGGGTGAACCAAAGTCTTATCTCAAGGGTCACCAATCTTTTCAGGCCTCCAGTGTCATTATGCAATCTTACATTCCTGGGCTGTAAATCTTGTAAGATTTTGGCAAGTTCATCCTGAGATGACCTGCACAATGCTGAAATCTCACATGAAGTTTCAGCCTTTTTAAAAAAAATGTTCATATTTAATTTGAATTAAAATTTAATTAACTGGAGGAAGGGAGGTGCCCTGGTATCTGCAGGCACCATACTGAATTATCATTTCCCATTATGGCCAGGCAGGGTTCCCAAGTTAAGACCACAGCCTAGGCTAAATAAACCTCTCCAAATATCATTCCCCAGCAGCTGTTTTTATTTATTATGTTATTATTTTATTAAAAGTATTTGTCATCAACTCACTACACAAGGGGTCTTGTGATGGGTTACAATCCATACAACCAAATACAATACATAGTTAGCTAAAATGCAAAATAACAACGCTAACTAAGAGCAACTTAATAGAGAAAAAAACATAATCAGGTTGTAGATGATATGTCACAACAGCAAGAGGGCAGAAATCGGGTGCTCGAAGCTAGCTCTAGCCTGGCATCCAGTGGAGGGCTATTCCAACCCTGGGTCCCACAGCAAACCCATTCCTCCCCCATTTTCCCAAATAACATGTCTTTCCCACTGTAGGTTAATGAGAAGGGTCCTCTGCAGATGTGCACATTGTCCCCTTACAAGAACAGAATGCCAACAGCAGAACCAGCAGTCGCAGAGGAGCCAAAATTATTCCATGGGGCACAGGGATAATTATTAACTCTTTGCCAAGGAGAATTAAGGACAAGCCATTTTAGGGTTCTAACATTCCCTTCTTTTCCTGGGTTTCAATCGTATTTCGCTAACCGTCTCATTCTGTTTCCGAGGTCATCTCTAATTTTCTACCCAAGCAAATTATTTCCCCCTTTCTACAGCATCTTTAGCAGGATAAAGGTTGCCTACGTTCACTCTTGTTTTCCCTTTCCTTAAAGGAACAGTACCACTTCTGCTATGACATAGCCCTGGAGTACCTGGATTCACTGGAGACCAGATAGCATCTTGTCAAAGCACCCCAAAGGCAAGTGTTTGTATTAGGTTTGGGCCAAACCTGCATTTTGCACCCAGACTTTTTTTGAATAAGAGCGAGAGAGAGAAAAACAAAACAATGCAACGGAAGAGAAATGAAAAAGGGCAAGATACAAGGACCATGTTGTCCATCCTCTACCTTCATTTTTGTTCCTATCCCCCTACTCCTGCTTCTCTAGTTGCCAGCAGAGCAGAGACTACACAAACTCAACCCATGTACACAATGTTGTGCAATATGCCAGCCATGAGTTTGATACCTGTGTGTCATTTCTATGTATACGGATCCTGGTGTGCAGAATGGGCATCCCAGTGGGTCTCCTTGTGACGCTAAGAGTCACCGGGTGGAAAGATCCCTGCACTACAGACCGCAGAGGACAAGCAAAATCCAGCAGCTGTCAAAGTGGCAACAGCAGACTGGAGGAAGCAGTGGAACATGTTCTGAAAGCTAAGAAGCTTTCTGGCCGAAAAGATCAGCTTGCAGTTGTCATTCTTTGAGAAGCCACATTGGACTAAAGTGCTTGCTGGACTTGTACAGTTTTCATTCTCTCTTTATAACCATGTTTCTTGTTTCCAAATGAGTGCCTGCCTCTAAAGAGAGATTCTAAATTGCTGTGTGGCAGGAAAACTGCCTGTTAAAAACAGAACAACCCCCCAGTCATCTAACAAGGAGAAAACACGTGGGTGTCTTGTTCTCAAGGTGTCCAGATTTGCTTAACAACCACTGTAACCATACACCTGGGTATTTTGTTCCAAACTGTCCAAGCTTTGGAAAAGCCTTACTTTTCAGAATACTGGTGTCAGGCCTGCAGCCCTTCTCAGGCATCTTTTCAGTAGGGCTACCTAACCATAAAACGTCCTCAGTAGTGCGACCCCTTCAACATCTTAGCCACAAGAACTCACACACATATGCAGGCTTCGGAGATCACCAGCAAGCATGCAAGCCAGAGAATAATCTTCCCAGTTAGTCTGTTCACAAGAATTATTAAGCAAGGGGGCATGAGGGGGAAAGAAAAGGTCCCTATCAATCTGGATAATTCTCTTTCAGAGTCAAGTGTAGAGCTTTGTATGTATGTTGGTGGTGCCTTTGGAATTAAAAGCGGTGACAAATAGCTGTTTTCTGCACTTATGACTTGTGTGGTGGGAAGACATTTTGCTTTGGAAAGGTGAGCTGGCTGAGTTTTCTGGAAGAGTTAGTTCTACAGACAGCTTTACTTAGGGTCAGAATTTACAGCAGTCAGTGTTGAAAGATGCCAGCCTAAGAATATGAAGGATAGGCAGGTATGTTTCTATAACAGTCCACAACCTCAGAACCCATTCTTTTCCTTTGCTCCATCAGCCAAGCTAATCAGTTTATTCCTACACCTCCCACTCTTGGCATAAAATTCTGTTGAGATAATTAATAGAAGAGTGTTTAATGCAGAATAGCATCAGAGCCCTGGATGTGATTCACATGATAATTGTGGTGCACCATTCATTTGTTTAAAGAGTCAGAGGTACTGCAGCCAGGTTAAGCAAATTTTTGCCAAATGTGGATGACCAGCCTATTCAAAACTCTCTGGCTGTTCCACTTAAAATGCCCAAAGCCTCCATCTTTCAGCTGCATGATGCAGATAAGTGCATGTGCAAAAGTAAAGAAAAAAAATGCAGAGCTGTTAATGTGCCTTTTTATCCTTTATGAAACACATCATAAATCAATGGAGCCGCAGCAAGGGAGTAAACAGCATCAAAATGGCAGGTGTCACTGGGGTAATTGAAGCCCTGCCCCTTTTTGTGTGTGAGACGCATGAAATGCACATTAAAAAAAAGGGCTTCAGTTGCCTGGTCGCACCCATCGTTTTGATGCTTTGATCCCCTTCCCCATGAAACCTCTGGACTTCAAGCAATGAATCTTTTCAAATTAGTCTTGCCATTGTGTTGATAGATGCAGAGAAGGAAGGAAGATTCTTCTTCTAGGCCAGGATGTTGATTGAATTAGCCAAGGAAAAGAAGGTCTGTTGCTACACAGAATGGATATAAAGATTATGCATTCCTTCTGGAAATGGGAAAAGGGAGGCATGATGGAAAAAAATGGGAAAAGGGAAGCATGAATATGAACTGGGACTCATGCCAATACTCTTTAGGAATGCCATGGCAGTTTACATTACAGGTAGTCCTCGCTTAATGACCGCAATTGGGACTGGAATTTTGGTTGCTAAGCAAAGCTGTCATTAAGCAAATCCAACCCAATTTTATGACCTTTTTTGCAGTGGTTGTTAAGTGAATCACATGGTTCCCCATTGATTTCGCTTGCCAGAAGCCATCTAGGAAGGCTGAAAATGGTGATTACATGACCATGGAATGCTGCGATGGTCATAAATGTGAACCGGTTGCCAAGCACCCAAATTATGATCATATGACCGTGGGGATGCTGTGATGGTCATAAGTGTGAGGACCAGTTGCAAGTTGTTTTTTCCAGCACCGTCATAAGTCCAAACCATCACTAAACAAATGGTTGTTAAGTGAGGACTACTTGTATTTGATGCATCTAGCAGCTAGTATTTTCTGTTTTTTCTCTAGAATGCCCAAATGTCATATCTCAGGACTTTTGGGGAAGGAGAGAAAGGAAGGAAGATGGCCATTAGTGAGAGCTGCCATTTTGGATGCAGGCTCTTCCATTTTTTGGTGGGGGGTGGGGATTAAAGCTTTTTCTTCCACAGTAAATTCTGGGGAAAGCAAAATGACATCTATCTAAAAGTACCAGCCAGAGATAGTAGTGCCAAGTGATGAAATAGGAAGTGTGGAAAAATTCAAAAGGAAGATGGATGTGTATAATAAAATGAACTGTTAATGAATGTAATCTCAAATGGGTGAGTGGGTAGAAAGTTATTTGCAGGAACTAAGTGGACAAACATCTTAGGTGATGGAGCAAGCATTGATCTTTTTTTAAAATACTAGTTTTTGCATCCAGCTAGCACTGGTGCCTCTGAGGAGACTTAAGACATTATTTTTCCTAAGTGTTCCAAGAATGTTTTAGAGGCCAGTCCTAGACATCTGCAGCTAAGCACAATGATAATGTGCATGTGATGGCTTCTTGGCATGAACTCTGTTCTTTGTTATAGCATCCCAATGTCAGATGCAAGTATGTAAGCCATAGGGGTTTGTACTGGAACATGCTGCATGTTTCACCACTTGACACTCCCTGTGGATGTGTATGAAGCCAGTGTGGAAAAATAAGAATGGAATTGGTTTAGCATAGTTAAGGGACAGTCATCGAGGGCCCAGATAAAACCTGCAGCTGTGCCAGATTCAAATATCTGAGCAGAATGGAATTACTGGAAGGTAGAACAGATGGGAACCTTAGGCTGAAATGTAAGGGCTGTGCTTTTTCCTTGACTTCCTCCTCTGTAATGTGAAGATTAAGACTGATTAATGGGAATAGCAACATGTAGGCTCTTGTGTTTAAAGCAAAGACAGCTGCCATTTTTGATTTTGCAGAGTTTTTACAGCTAGAGCATTAAAAAGGCTATTCCTGTGGCACAGCTTCATGTAAGTACAGAATATGGGAGCTCAGTGAAATATTCTGCTTGCTGAACGTCACATCCTTCATTGTGAAAATAGAGATGAAAAGGAGAAGTCCTGGCCCTGACGGTTGATATATTTTAAACAGTTGGAATACTAGGAAATACACTTCTGAATTTAGAAGGTGGTTCAGATGGGTTTTCCAGGAGTTAGAGATAATTCTACTTTGTTCCCTTCCCAAGAAGAGGAACTGCTGAATACATTATACAAAATCCTAAAGATCTGAGAACCTTTCAGAAATGGATTCTCAGTTGCAGAATTGAACTTCTCTTGACACAAGTGCTTTCAGCAGAGAGAATGAAATCAACCTTTAGAAATTCATGCTGAGTTGAAAATAGCATGCCATTGTTCAACCTGGTCTGTTCATCCACATCTAGCTGCTAGGTTTCAACTCTGGGTGAACCTTGGCAATTTCTTAATAATGGGCTGTATTTCTAATTGGAGAAAGTCTCTTTTGCGGGGGGGGGGGGAGGTGTAAGAAAATGCTAATACCTTTAAAAGATTTGAAGAGCCATGTTCTGAAGTAATTTTCATGTATCATATTCTTTCAAGCCAATCAACGTGATGTTTTTAGGTTTGTTAAAGCTGGATACTCTGTGTAGTGCTTATTTCCAGGATATGTATCTACTTGTAGGTGATAGAGCAAGGGAAGTCAGCTAAAGAATGGCTATGTTTGGGAAGTCTATTTTACCTCTTCTTTCATAGTTTCACTACAGTTAGTCAGCTTAACATTCCCCAGCTTTGCACCCTTGAGATATGTTGACACTACAGCTCCCAGAATTCTGACTGTGCTGGTTATGAGTCCTGGGAGTTGTAGTTTCAATGTATCTGGGAATCATCAGAGTTGGAAATGGCTGTTTCTCTGTTTCCATGAGTTTTTTTTTTAAGGCAGTTAAAACATCACCAATGAAATAACCAACTAAATAGTCTAACTCTCCATCTGTCTGTTGTTCAAGAACTGATCTACAAAGTAGAAGTACTTAACTTTACAAATGGGATACGGTCCAACACAGAGGAAGAGGTACTCATTTAACTTGTGAGTGTATTTTAAAAGCTACTTTTTATGTTACTGTTCATACTCAGAACACTAACATCATTCCATGAGTAATATACCAGTTTTTGATCACAGAATCTGTTGCTTTCATTATCACATCACCTGAGCACCTATTTTGAGAGGTGTTACCAGAGCTTACATTTCCTGACTCAAAAGTATATACCTTAAGAGCTTCTAAATGAGTCAGTTATTCCCCTGTAGCTTAACTCGAAGTCTGAGAAAGAATATTCCAGTCCTCAGCTTTGTCTTTTCTACACACCCCTCTTTTACCATGGAGTGGCTGATGGGATGAAGAGAGGGGAACTCTTTAGCTGTTCAAATCAAACCTATTCTCTAGGTGCAGCTTCCAGTATAAAAGATTGAGGAACTTGTGGTTCTCCCTTCCATATGTTATTGGACACCAGTCCCCATTATCCCCAGCCAGCACAGCCCATGATGGCAGCTGTGAGTCCATTAAGTGTCCCCACATCCTCTGCTGTATTTTCCTAAATTACAAAGTGACAGTAGATGTCAGACCCACAAAGGAGATATTTATGGCTCAGTTGCTACTCTCCGTTGAAAAGTTTTCCTAAAAGATGTCACCAAATTTAGTCAAGCAATGATCTGAGGATTGATTGTGTGTGTGTATGAATATATTTGTTTGACCAATTGCCTTGATACATACAGTTCTGCTTACAAGAGGAAATAGTTCTAAAAAGAAAGCTCACAGTTTGTTTTTAAATAACGTGAGCAACACTGATTTGCAAGAAACATTCTTGTTTCTTCAGCTATTATCAAGAAAATGCCTCTTTTAAGAAAGCAACTGCCATCTGCATACATACACACACCCTATATGGATTATCTATTATGCTCAAGGTTTTTTGAACTTTAGAAAAAAATATTTTTAGATTTAAGTGTATCGGTTAGAGTGGCAGTCCCTCAGCTGAAAATGATAGATGCACATAAGAAGGTAGAGCAAGATCCTTGATGTGGGTAGACACAAAGCAGAAATAAGAGTTTTCCTGTTGGGTAACTGTTCAGAGTGCAGGAGATGAAGCAGTTTGGGATTTGGAAATACACCAGGCAAATAATGCAGCCCTGGTCGTCACATTTTAAGAAAGGTGTTGACCAAAAGGAGATGATGTTCACCAGAATGAAAGAGGGATTTGAAAAGTCCTATGAGGAATAGTTGAAAGAATTGTCTAAGTTTAGCCCAGAGAAAAGAAAACCAAGGGGAGGTATCAAGAGGAAAAACAGGTCTTACATTGCACTTAGGTATAAATGCATACCAAATAAAAATATTAAATAGTATACTACAGAAGATATGACAGACTTCAAATGTATGAATGGCTGCCTTATGAAAGATAGAGCACCATTACCACCAATGAGATTAAATTACAAGGAAACAGATTTGAGGAGAAATTTCTTGAGGGCTATGAGATGTCTCAAGAATGTATGGTTTCCCATTAAAGGACGGAAGGAGGGAATGGACAGCCATCTGTCAAGAATGCTGTAGTACTTGCACAGAAAAAGGAACTATTAGATTATCACTTTTGACTCTAAAAAATGTATGCTTTGAAGACGCACTATGATCCAGATGGGAAAATCTCCATCTCAAATGTGAGATTGTGAAAATCTCCATCTCAGATGTGAGATTGCAAATTCCAACTCAACAGTCCTGCCCTAGAGAATAATAGGTCCACATAGAAATGGAGCTCACCCATTTTAGTTATGAGAATGGATAGGTAAAAGCAGCATTAACAAGTAAAATCAACTTGCTTTATTTTCAGAGGAAAGGAACAATATGTCAACAGATGCATTGCCAAAGAATCTAGTTGCATTTCCAACTTAAAACAACCAATCATGGGCACAGACAACCATAATGTTTAAGATTTTATTTTTATTTTATTTATTTTTCAAATTTCTATCACCTCCCATCTCCCCCAAGGGGGACCCCAAAGGGGACTCCAAAAGGGATTTTCCATCTTCTTCCTGTTATATCTTAAGGGAATTGATTTTTACAAATTCTTGTATGAAATGACTCGATCTGCCCTTCTTCAAATATTGTGCAAAGCAGAGCTTGGTTTTCTGTTAGATTTCACACTTCTCCAAATGTTGCAATGCTGTTAATGAAATTTAAATGTGTATTTTGAAGGAAATTGTACATTTTAAATCTATTTTGAGAAGAAATGTGTATTTAAGTACATATTTTGAGAGGATTTTTTTTTTAAAAAAAACCCTGCAAATCAATGCATACATGGAATAGGATCGTAAATAAAAATATTTTAAATTGGCATGAAACGGAAATAAAAAATTGTCCATTTGTATTGACTCTGTGCTAATAATGGAATAGAGGAATACTCCATATTTAAGTAGCTAGTTGCATTTGCTTCATTCATAAATTATCACAGATGAAAGAAGGTAGATTAAATTGGAGCATGGACCAGCTGATTGGTCAGGTGATTCTGTTAAGCTGGTGTGACCTGTGAAAATGCAGAAAAAGATTTCCAAGGATGAGTAAAATGTAGACCTGGTTTTGTTTGTGAATATAAATGTCAAATGCCTACATTTTCAATGAACCAGTTGCTGTATCTCATCTTTCAGATGCATTGTACCCTAAGGGGTATCCTTTGGTCCACTGCAATGTGAAAACTCAACATTCATTCTTAAGGAAACGTTCAAAAGTCAATACATCAACATTCCAGGACAGGCTCATTTTGCAGGACATTTAATTTTTGAAAAAATTATTTCTCCCTCAACAAGGGCAAGCTATATATATATATATATATATATATATATATATATATATATATATAAATAACTTGGAGATATATATATATATATCTCCAAGTGCTATGAAAGGCATCAACTCTTCAACTTCCTCCCAGATGCTCACCAAAAAGTCCTGTCTATAGATGTATATAGAGACATTTGTATATAAATATTATCCATAATGATAACAGTGTACATATTTATCAGTATTACAAATTCCATGGTGCTCCCCCTTCCTTTTTATTAAAAAATAAATGAAATAAAGCATTTTCAAGCAAAGACGAGTACCACCAAAATGTTATCATTTGGGGTCTGTTGTTGGCTCACTGTTGTTTTAATGAACACTTGCAAGGAAGTCCATGCAGCTGATGGGTTTAACACTTGTCTTTTGTTCCTACATTGGGGCAAGCTCTGCATCAGCCACTAGAAATGCCTTATGAGCAAGTAGTTTGTTCCATCATGTCAGAGGTGAAGAATTGGGAGAAGTCCACAACAGGAAACAGGGTTCCCTCAAGAGATGCTAATCTCCCCTTCCCACAATCTCTGGGGCAGTATGTTTGTTTTTATTTTATTGATCTTTCACGGCATTGTTTGAAAAATAAAATAAAATACATGTTTGGAATTTACCATGGGTTTTGATTATCTTCCACTATATTTACATATATTAAGAGAAGACATCTTGTGAAAATGCCAAATCTTTTGCGATTATAATGAAATTCCGTGGAAGTGGTTGTGGATGAAATATGCTATGTGGAAGGCAATGTATCCAATTCACACAGGTGGGAAAATAAGCCATGGAAAAACCCACACATTTAGCTGAATTTCACTTCTAAGTAATTGAACACACCAAGCTAATCTCTCATCAGCCTCTGGCTTTTGTTATTTATATTAGTGCATCAAAATAATCCCTCAGTCACATTCTTAGTACTCTGACTCCACAAAGGCTATTATTATAGTTGCTTTCCACTGCTACTTTATTAATATTGGTATTTTTTAAGGGATTTTACATTGTACCCTGTAATAATAATGTCATGTAGTTTTAAAGATTTACACTGTGTCTCTTCAAACAAAAAACAATAGGCTGATATTATTTAACCAAAAATACGGTAAAAATATGTCGCAAAAAATCATATTATAGGCCAACTAGGAGAGATCTTAAAAACAGGAAAATGTCAAAATAGCATTAGGAGTATACTACCACTAACTATAAAACTCACTACAGAGTTGCTTGGAAGAATTTAAAGATCTTTGTTGGATACAAGATGACCTTTGTGAGATAGCTATATTTTATTCATATTTAGCATGGCTGATAATAGTTAGCTTGGTGATCTCAGGTGAGACAAATATTTGGTAGTGCATGGGGAATGGCTATATGCTAAGCCAGGGATCAACATAATATCCAAATCATCCCTAGATGTCACCTAGTCATCACCACCACCACCACCACCACCATCTAAAATCTTGTCAGATTTAATCTGAGAACACCAAGATTTTGACTAGTTGCCTACTAACCAGGATTTTATTTGGTGTGAGAGACTGTGAGGAGCCTAGGAAAGTAATAGCAAGAACATTAGACATAACTAACAGAAGGGAAAGGAGTTTGCTTGGAGCTTTTCTCATAAGGGGCAGCTCAGCCAGTTTGTAAAAAGTCCAGGAAGAAGAGATTTGAAATGTTCAAAGAGACTCCACCTTAATGAACTCACTAATAAAAGGGCTGTAGGTTTCTAAAGAGAGTCGGTTTGGGGTAGTGGTGAAGGTGCCAGGCTAGAAACCGGGAGATGGTGAGTTCTAGTCCTGCTTTGGGCACAAAGCCAGCTGGGTGGCCTTGGGTCAGTCGCGCTCTCTCAGCCCCAGGAAGGAGGCAATGGCGAACCACTTCTGAAAATCTTGCAAAGAAAACTGCAGGGACTTGTCCAGGCAGTCTCTGAGAATCAGACACAATTGAATAGATTAAAAAAAAAAAGTTCCTAAGGTAGGTCCCATGATTCTGTCCCTTACCTCTAATTCTTGGATTAAAACTCCTTACTGAAGTCTTTATGATTCTTGCTTCCTTGATCATGCTGAGGGCTTGCCACTAAGTAAAGCTACATTAAAAATGCACGATAGAGTAATAGATTTCAATAAAATGTGTATGAAAAAAGCATATATTATGCAAAGTCGTACTGAAAGATATTGATTGTGATTCATTCCATTAAAATGTCATAATAGGGTATTCAATTCATTATCCTGCTCTTCTTCCCACAGGATCCAAAAGCATAAAAAAGTAAAATATTTTTTCATCATTTTTATTTATGAAGTCTTGTAGAATCAGCAGCCGAAAAAACAATTTGCAGACGTCTCACAATAGAAATGGAACGAATGCAATATAACACTATTTTCTTATTCTGCAAAAGGAGTGTTTGTGTGTATGCATCTGTACGCTTATATATGCTGGTTAAAATGAACAAATTAGTCATATAAATAAGTTTTATCTTCAAATGGAAGCAAACAGGCATAATTATAGAGATATCAATTTCAGCCCCTCTCAGATTGCCCGACACCCAAACTGGTTTCTTAAGAAACGGGATGGAACAAAGTAATCTGTAAATGCATGCCATGGATTTCCACTGATCCAAAGATCTTGTCTTGAAGCTGATACAGTGGTGCCCTTCTGGCACAGCCTTGAATTTTTGTGCATCATTTCAAAGTCACACTTAAGCAATCAAGGGAAGAGCCTCAGGTTGTGCCCCTTGGACCTACTGAAAGACCATGATAGAGAAAATGGACAACTCACCTAGAACACCATTCTCAACAGGTTATGGGGGAACTTGAGTAGGAGAGCCTGCCAGCATTTGCCTGAGGTGATTCATTCATCACAAAGCCAGCCTTCAGCTTAATGTGTTGCAATATTAAAGACTTCCTCTAAAAGTTGAACCTTAATTTAATGGAGGCATACGCCAAAATAAAACTTTTTTAAAGACTCTAATTGAGTCATCAAGGCTGTTTTAAATCTTTAATTACGTTTGGTGAAGGGTGTGATAATTAAATGTTGCCAATAAATAATAAAAAGAGAATAATGCAAATTAAACTCCGGAGCTCAGTTTATAGTGGAGTTAATTAAGCCTGTTGTCCTCTGCGGGAACGTGTGTATCTAGGTGTTTGGGGGAAACGGCATCCTTGTCTTCCCCTCTAAGTTTATTCATTGAATAAGTTGTCCATGGGTATTGATAGCAGAAGAGACACATCTGCTATTGGGAGCTTCATGATAAGTAAGCTCTTTCACACTTGCATTTATAATCTGTGGTACACCCTTTTGAGACAATTAGATTTTAAAAAGGAGCATAAACCTTCAGAACAAATTCTCAGTGCAATATGTTAGCCAATACAAAACTCAAGCTTTCACTGTTTTTGATGGGTAGAAAAAAAAGGTGATGGATGGATATAAGCTTGATCTTGGACCCATCCCTTCTAACCAATTAAACAGCAAATATGCCATTAAGCCAAATGTATGAATGGGGCAACAAGTATTTTTAGCCTGCAAGCATTTTGAAAGGAACAGAAAAAATGATATGAGGGAGGTCAGGAAGTCAGAAAGGAAATTCCTGGAAGCATTTGGTGCATCAGGTTTGGGATGAACACTGATCCCTCATCCTGGGTTTATTTATTTATTTGTTTTATTTATCCAATTTGTCCCTGCCCATCTCCTCCCTTCAGGTTGACATCTCAGCTTTGTCTTGAGCATCTGGTGGCAACCTGGGACAAATGTCATTTTCCCACGTGTAAGTTCAACACATCCCAACTTGTCCTGCCAAGCTTTAGCACTGTATCTTACTTGATTATTTTTGTTTACTTGGTGCCTGGTATTTGTTCCTTCACTGTGCTTGATTATCTGGTGCTGGTTCCTGCTGGAATGACAATATGCTGTATATAAACAGCTTCCAGAGCCCACTTTATATTGATGTACTGATAATATTAATGGATCAATGATGTTACTGAGAAAGGCAATGAAATGTCTGCAATATGAAAAGCAAGCTCACATCACAGAACATGAAGAACCCAACAAAAATTCAGTCCTGAGCTACATATATTCTCCAGTATTGATTTGATTAAGCATGCTGTTTGGACATAACCATTGTGGGGATTCAACAAAATAAAAATCCTGGCTATTGGTTGTATGAAATCCAACAACTGGCATAATTCATTCTAGATTCAGATATTAGTTAGAGAAAGAACATTGCCTCATTTTAGCATAAATTCGTGTTGGCCTTACTTCCATTTCCAAATCAATGGCTTGCCTGAAACAGTAAGGACAGCAGGGGTAGGGGGGGGGAGATTTTTGACAAAAAAAGAATTGGGGTGCAGGAGAAAAATAAATAAAAGCAGAGTAATGTTTCTAACCCCAAGTGTTCACTGGGTTACAACTTCATTTATTGAGACACTTGTGGCATTTATCTTTTGAGACCATATTTAATCACAGCCATTCAGTCATTTGAGCTATTTGAATGACTAATAGAAATTCAGAATATAATTAAATTGTTTGCATGCACACATACACACATACAAGATTTACAGCAAAACAAAACAAAATTAAAATTGCATAAAACATCCATAAACTGAATATTGGAAGGCTTGGTTTTTTAAAAAACATAAATATCATCACACCAAGATTAAAAGCGTCACCAGGCAAATCTTCCCAGATAGGAAATTCCACAGACTGAGAGCTGCAGTAGAAAATATTGGTTCCCTTTCATCCTCCAAATATAAAGAAATGGGCAAGCTAATGTGTGATTGCTTTTCTTCAAATGCCCAGTCCCAAACCAAATAGGATCTGGAAGAAAACACAGTTTATGATGGGTAAGTCCCTCCATTTTGATTCCAGAATGGATCTGCATTTAAGAAGTTTCTTGGGAAGGACTGCTGAGTATTTTTTTCTGAGTAGTTGTCAGAGGGTGAGCAGAGACATCAGCCGTATTGTCTTGCCTTGTGGGAACTGAGGTGGCAAATATGGATCATGACCTTTCATAGCTGACTGTGGTTTTAAGGGTGAAGGTGCAGAATTTTCAGATGGAGCAAATGATCTGGGTGCATCATTCCACTTAGAGATGCTAATGGAATTAGGTTTTATTCCCTGGTTTTGTTGAATGCTGCCCATGAACAAGCAGTTCTGATCAACATCCCAATCTGAAGAAGACTTCCTTGAGCAAATGGCACTTTGAAAGTGAGTATTACAAGTCAGCATATTTAATTGGGCATAACTTCCCAGCTGATACATCAACTGGAGTTGAAAAATGGAGATAGGTTGGAACTAGGAGCTAAAGGGTGATTCTGGGTGGATGTTGTGGTAGGGGGTTGACCTTAATGGTGCTTGGTAGAAGCAGATGGTATCTGTCCAGTTAGAGGAAAGGATTTGGCTATGCCTAGCTACCTTGGCAAATCAAGGTTGATTGATGTTGGTGAGCATGCAAGCAAATAGCTGAATCCAAGCAGAAAATAGCCTGCCTTCTTGTCAGCAGTCAATGGGACTAAAATTAGTAATGCTTGCTTCTGATTAAAGCTATGTCCAGTGATCTGTGAATGTGCTAGGGCTACTTCAGGAACCTTTTTTCTAAATTAGTTAGCAAGCTATGCAAGAGGCACTGTAGATCATCTGAGAATTTTCTGTTCAAAGCACGTTGAATGAAACTTTTTTTTCCCCACTGAGGTATGAAAGAAGGAATCATGTAAGAGAGAATGCGTGATTTAAATGCCAAACATTACTTTCTTCTATTTGTTAAAATAATATTTATCAGTATTGAAACTGGATCTACAGCTATGCTTAGAAGTGGAACTAAGTCACCATTAAAAGGATATGAAACAGGAAGGCACTTGGGCTATAGCCTTAACAAATGTACAGCACAAGACTTAAACCATACTGGTAGTCCTCAACTTATGACCACAATTGGGACTGGAATTTCCATTGTAAGTTGTTGTGGTCATAAGTCGTGTCACCACATGACCGGACCCGATTTTATGACCATTTTTGTGGTGGTTGTTAAGTGAATCCAGCTTCCCCAATGGGCATTTTTTACAGGAAAAAATGTGTTCACGTGACCGTGGGATGCTGCCAAGCACCCAAAATGTGATCATGTGACTGCAGGGGGGCGCAACATTTTGCAATGCTTGGAAGTGCTTTACAGGTCATAAAGCATCCATTCCGAGGCTATCCTAACTTCGGACGGTCATTAAATGAACAGTCATAAGTCGAGGACTACCTGTATTCACTTCATTGTAGTTTGCTTCCAAGAATGACTTATAAAATGCATCCTTTTAAAAGAAAAAGGCTTGAATCAAATAACCTGCAATTATGTCTAACTGAAATCAGTGGGGCTTATTTCTTATTAGCTATGTATGCAGTTGTACATTAACATCTACTGGAATTGATACGGCATATTTGCCAATACATATGGATAGGAACAAGCTGTAACTTTAAAAACTTTTTAAAAGATTTCTGTCTTGGCTGCTAAATTTCAAATTAAATTCATTCCATTTGGAAGCCATGTATCTACTGAAGCTCAGTTTTATAAATAGCAGCAAGCTTTATCTTCCTTTTAACCAGCCTAGCAACCTCGACTTAAAGCTAAAGGCATAATTTGTTGCAAATTAAACATAATGGGACTTGAATAATTATGTTGACTTTTGGAAGTACTTACAGATAAATACATGATTAGATATTTTGTATACTGCAAAGGAATATTTATTTTGAAATATTTAACGTCCCTCCTATTGAGGGTTTGAGATAGAACAGTTTGGATGGGGGTGTTAGCCGTTAAAGAAATAGGCATTCATTGAAAATTACTGGGTTTGAAATGGAAAGAATGGCATTTCTGCTAGCTGCATTTAAACAGCTGTTGGAGGAAGAAGTTTGTGGGTGCAAAGGTTGCATCTCATGTGGGGGCTCCATCATTTGTCTTTTGATGCCCCTTAATGATTGGAAATGGCTTCCCTGGGCTGCCACCCATTTCCCTCCTATTCTGCATCCAAACCTGATTGTACCATGCCACCTTTGGGACAATCCCTCTAAAAATTGTAATTAAACCAACACACCCAATAACAACCAAGCTGCACTCCTCTGCAGGGGTAGAGTATAAATTCCATAATGTTATTATTTTTAAAAATGATCATTAGTTTTTATTATTTTTAAAGTGAAGAGTTGCAAAAATACTCTTGGCTTTTATCTCCTGGCAGCCCAGAGGTTTTTGCAGCCCAGCCTCTACTTTAAATCTCTAGTGCATCCTGGGCAGGTTTAAGAGGTGTGGACTTCAACTCCCAGAATTCCCCAGCCAGCACCTCTACTTTAAATCTCCAGAGCTGTGTTTCTCAACCTCGGCAGGTTTAAGATGTCTGGCTGGGGAATTCTGGGAGTTGAAGTCCACACCTCTTAAACCTGCCGAGGTTGAGAAACACAGCTCTAGTGATTCCAGTCTAGTGCCTTAAATTGTGAAAATTTAACAAAAAGCCAACATACCACTCAATTGCTCTCTTAAGAGCCCCTTTGCTTCCATCTTTCAGTTTTCTAATTAAAGGGGAGCAAAGGTATTGGTACAAGAGACAAACACTACCATTTCCTTAAAAAAAACTTTTTAAAATCCATTCTGACTTCCATTCAATTATTTCATCAGCTGCTGGGGTGCAGATTTTTATAGTACATGTTTTAAAAATTGGAAAATAGTCTCGCAATTCACAGCTTTGCTTATTTTTTTCCTCTGAACCTTTCCTTATTTAAATTTCCTTAACAGCGCACACACACTTTTGTATGCTATATATTTAGCATATATAGGAGCATAGCATAGGAGACAATAAAAGCAACAGAGAATCTGAAAACCCATATGCTCCCACTGAATGGAGTTTTATAGGCAATTTTCCTTAGTGTCTGATTTTTGCAGGGTCTACCAATCTCTCGGGGACGCGGTGGCGCTGCGGGTTAAACCGCTGAGCTGTCGATCGGAAGGTCGGCGGTTCGAAACCGCGCGGCGGGGTGAGCTCCCGTTGCTCGTCCCAGCTTCTGCACACCAAGCAGTTCGAAAACATGCAAATGTGAGTAGATTAATTGGTACCGCTTCGGCGGGAAGGTAACGGCGTTCCGTGAGTCATGCTGGCCACATGACCCGGAAGTGTCCTATGGACAACGCCGGCTCCAAGGCTTTGAAACGGAGATGAGCACCGCCCCCTAGAGTCGGACACGACTGGACTTTACGTCAAGGGAAACCTTTACCTTTACCTTACCAATCACTCGAAAAGGACGTCGTGTTTGGTAAAGTCGAGGGCCAGCGGAAAAGAGGAAGACCTCCAATGCGATGGATTGATGCAGTCACAGCAACAATGGATGCAAACATTGGAACAGCCAGGCATATGGCGCAAGACCGAACTGCATTTCGTTCTGTTATACAGGGGGTCGCCGTGAGTCGTAAACGACTCAACGGCAACTAACAACAACAAACTCTAACATATGCTTTTAGAAAATTCAGTTTATTCAAATACATATTTTCTTAAAATAGAGGCATCCCAAATGGGATACACACTTTTGGAGAGAGAGAAGTTTGGAACACCAGAAGAATGGACAGTAGCAGACTATTTTCACTGAAACATATGCAAGCTGTCTAAGAATCCAATAAATGGAATGTGCTCATTTGCTTCCACTTAACATCCATGGTATTTCCCCCCCCCCCAAATACTATGTTCCTTCAAAAAAACAGGTTCATTGTCCATCCCCATTCCCGCCTCCCAGTAGTACAGGTGTACCAAGTTTTTTCTAGGGCAGCAAATCTTTCTTGCCTCAGGCACCTCTCTCCCAAAAATAAGAAAATCTCAACAGATCTCATGAAATGTTGTTCATTACTGGGGAGAGGAGATGGTGGTACCTCTTTGATGGACTGGAAGCACTGCCCTTGTTATAATCTAGAGCAGTATTTCCCAACTCATAGCAACTTCCCGTGTTTGGAGTTCAACACTCAGAATGTTCAGCAATGGCCATGCTGGCTGGGGTATTTGGGGATCTGAAGTCCACACATCAGAAATTTGCCAAGGCTGGAAAAACTTATTCTAAAAGCAAACCACTGAAATTACAATATAACTATCATAACCCAAATCAGAAGAAACCGTCATCTAAAAAAACAAACAACTCTCAGCTAATAGGATCTTGAAACTATGAAATCTGGTTAGAAATTGCTTGGGTTCACATGATATACTTGACCTGCTTGCTGAATTAACCAGTTCTGAAGGGTTGTGTAGCACACTGAATGACAAAAACCAAGTAGCCTAGGTTCATATAATATGTTAAGCCTCAAGATAACTAACCAAGGTTAAAACTAACCAAGCTTAACATGCCGTGCAAATGCAGCTTATAGCTTTGGAAGTGACCTATTAAATATGTTGTGTGAACATAGCCAGTGACATCAGGAGGAATATAGCTCTCTCCAGGAACCAGGTAAACTAAGGTGTCCAACAAAAAATAGGATAGGGAAGGAAGATGGAGCAATAATGATCTACATGGTCTTCAGTTAAGATCTGGTGCACCAGACAAATCATATCTATTAAATGAGTACTGCAGTGACATGATTTTAGCAGCTTCCAATTTAATGAACTTATTTGTCTCATTTTTATCTCTCTTCTTGATCTCTCTTTTTCTTTCTCTATTTGCAAGTAATTGGAAGAGTCCAGAGAACATTTTTCACAGTGATAAAACAAGATGGGAAAAGTCTCTGCAGATCATCTGGTAGCTTCAGTGGATATATGTAGAGCAAAAGTCAAATCAAAGGACCTAATTGGCCTTCAAGACTGTAGGAGCAGGGGAGAAACTGAAGACAAAAAAGTCTGTTTCCAAAGGAAGGAATGGTTTCCATACTCAAATTACTTTTTTTTTTTATGTACCATATTTCCAAAGGGAACACTGTGGGGAGCAATGATATTGATATATGGCAATTATCCCATAAAACATGTTAAGTGTGATCTTTTGCCAGACAAATGTTCCCTGTCTCAATTATCCCTATATGTTTGAGGCTCAGGTTTCAAAAATGACAATAGAAGCCTTGCTTACAATCTTGCTCTGTAGGTCTATCATTGGGATGGAGAGCCCAAGAGACAACCTCCTTTTAAATAATGGACCTATTTCTGTAGAATTCCCTTGCCTAGAATGAGCACTTGACTTTCTCTCTTGCTATTTCTAGATGGAACTTAAATACTATGCCAGTTCTGAACAGGAGCAATAGACATTACAGGTAGTCCTCACTTAATGATGTGATTGGGACTGGAATTTCTGTCGCTAAGCAATGTGGTCGTAAAGTGTGATGTCACATGGCCACACTGCTTAGCAACGGAAATTCCAGCACTTCTGGTTGCCATCATCAAGCAAATCACCATGGGTCATTAAGCGAGGACATCACGTGGTCACCATTTGTGACTTCCTGACAGCTTCCCCATTGACTTTGCTTGTAGGAAGCTGGCAAAGGTCACAAATGGCAGTCACATGACCGTGGGATACTATGACATCATAATTGCAAGCTGATTGCCCAGTGCCTGAATCATGATCACATGACAGCGGGGATGCTGTGACCGATGTAAGTATGAGGAATGGTCGTAGCTATCACTCATTCAGCACTGTTGTAAATTTGAATGGTCACTGAAGGAGTGGTCATTAAATCAGGACCACCTGTACCAAATAGGAGCATTACACATTACCAAGACAGCTCATAACTACTGAGCTGACTCCAAACTTAACCAAGGGTAGGTTCACCCATTACCATGGGCTTCCACTTGCAACCCCAAAGGAACCTTCACAGCTTTTTCTTCTCAGCTCCCATGGCTAATGCTATAGCAGGGGAAGAATCAGGAGTAGATCTCTGCTGAATGCCAGCAAGGGTTAAGAGAAGAATGAATGAACAGAGTAGGATGGCGTGGGTCACCTCTAACAATACCATGATATTGGCTTTGCAAAATAATTAGCATACAATCTTTGGGGGCATATTTTCCATCAATAACAACATGAGGGTGGAGGTTTCCTGCATCATTTTTAAAGCCAGAGTTGAGTGTATCAGCTTTTTTTTTTAGTGATCAGTCACTAAAAATGCAAAGCACTCCCTTCATTAAGCAGCACCAATCCATCTACCTCTTCCAGCATATAGAGGTATAATGTGCTGCAACGTCCCTTTGGGATTCTAATTCCCAAATAACATCTTAGAACTCACCTTACCTGACCGCATTCTGCACCATTCTCACCAAGCAGGCAACACCAGAAACAAGACAAGGATGGGAAGTTTAGAATAGGAATGAGACTTTGTTCAAATGGTGCTCTAGAAGATTAAGCATAGGTGCAACACTTTTTAACTAGGGAAGTGTGGATCAGCATAATCTCATCTGTTTTACTGTCCAATATAATATAGGAGGGGTTTTTATATTTGAAAAAAAACCCATTAAAACACTCTCACTGCAACATCCCCTAACATATGGAGCTTTTGTACACAGGTTCCTCTAGGATATTGTTAACATAAATCTCTCCTAGAAATATGTTTATAAATCTCCCATACAGCTGGGACCATAAAGAAGGAGTGTAGCTGACAAGTAGGTGGTCAGGTAAGCCCTCCTCAAGTTCAGCTCAATGTCTGCTGCTCTGGACCTGTCCAAGTGGCTTTCTAACAATAAAGCAGAAGTGCCTTCTTCCAGGAGGTTTTTTTCAGCCTCCCCATCTAGGCTACAGCCCTGGGATTTTATGGTAGTCTCCCATCCAAGTGCTAACCTGATCTAGCCCTGCTTAGCTCTTTCAAGATCAGCCAAAGCCAGCCAGGTGAAGTCACTTGCTTTGCTACAAACTGCTGCCAGTTGAGTTTATGTGGGGAGACAGAGGATAATAACGTATTCCAATTTGGTGTATAATGGCTTCCATTATTTCCTGTGTATGGTCGCCACACCCATCATACATTGGATAATGATCAAACGTCAACAAGCACATCTGATGCTAGCTGTCAACTTTCCAAACTCTGCTGTCCATGCAAGTCAGCATCACCCAATGAACCATCTGGATATAACTGAGAGTGATGTTTCTGAGTGCTTTGGGTAGCATCCTGTGGGTTGCACTCCAAAAATGGAGCTACTTTTAAAGTTTTTTACATTATTATCATTGTCAATTATTATGGACTTTAAAGAAGCAGGATAGGAAGAGTGTTGATGCCTTTGAACTTTGGTGTTGGAGAAGACTCCTGAGAGTACCATGGTCAGCCAAGAAAACAAACCAATGAATCATTGAACAAGTCAACCCAGAATTCTCAATCAAGGCACAAATGACCAGGCTCAAATTATCTTACTTTGGACACATTATGCGAAGTCCCAGCTCTCTGGAGAAGGCTGTAATGCTGGGAAAGGTGGAAAGAAAGAGAAGAGGATGACCAGCAGCAAGGTGGATAGACTCAGTTACAGTGGCAAGGGGTCCACTGTTGGAATAGCTGAAGCACCAGGTTAGAGATAGCTCATCATGGAGAAAATCTATCTATGTGTTTGCTAGGTGTTGAAAATGACTTGATGGCACATAATCAATTATTGTTGCGATTGCTGTTGAAGTAGATATGGGCTTATATGGATTTGTGTATAACATTCCAAATAGTCTAACTTAAACTGTATAACCGTAAGTATTTCAGGGGCTGTCTATATTAAAAACATTCCATTTGGCAACAAAACCAAACTGGGACAGGAGATACAGAGGAATAATTTATTTGATTTACAAGCATTTATTTATACACTGAATATATTTCTATGCCACCGCAATGATTCTTGGTGGCTCATATAATAGCAATTCTACTGAGAATTATTTTATTTGGTAATACATAAATTAATAATTATGTCCACTGTAGACTCCAGTTTCAAAATACAACCTAGTTGTCAGAAGAGCCCTTGCATCCAGGTTTTAAGAATTACACACAATTGGACAGAAATCTTAAATTTCTAGCACTGGACCAAATATGGGCATATTCATGTTATGGAACAAATTGAGGTAAGTTGTAACTATCGCATGGAAGCTTTTAGAAATTCAGTTGAAGACTCACAACTAGTTCTCAGTGGAAAACTTAACCTGACTGTCTTCTACACCCATTTCTACACCCATTTTGTGGCAATGTAGCATTGCCACAAAAGTGTTGGATTGTGGTTCCCATTATTCACAACCAGCAGCACCTCTGAAGGATGAAAGCAGTGCTAGCTGGTGCCCATAAAGGCTATTAGGGGAAAGTGCAGATGACAGATAGAGCCCAGACAAAATCCATAAATACACCAAAGCAATTTACAGTGGACTTGTTTGCAACCCTGCTTCAACTTTGGTTTAGTGAATCAATCACAGTTTAGGTTCAATCACCAACTAAGCCAAAGCCAAGTAATCCACATTATGCCTCAGTGCATGTGTGAACTCAGATGTATGGACATGGAAAATACTCAGGGTTTCAGAGGAAAGAGGACTTTTTCACAAAGGAAAACATTTGACAACCTTGCTGAGAAGGATTTTCACCCAGGGAAAAGACAACACTTCACCATCTGGCCAAGAGGCTTATTTTTTCTGCTCACTACTCCAAAGGAAGAGCATTTTGTCTGCTCTACCTCCAAATTGAAGCCATTAGTGGACAGCTAGGATCACAGAATGGAGCAGAGCTTAACACGGCTGAGAAGCTGTGCACAGAAAAAGAATATTATCTTAAATAGCTTTAATGAGCACATCAGAGAAACACAGGTTTTTGATCTTACACACTCAGCCCTCCCAAGCATAAAGAATTACACACTTAGACATAGTAGGTTCAAAGTAAAGTAAAAAGAGTCTTACTGACTTTATTCTTTGGTCCAGTTACATTCATCTTTGGTGGAAAATGAAGTTCCTTGTTTCTTCTGTTCTTTACCTATATTTGGTGATCTCTCAGCCCTATAGCTGCTAAGAGCTGCATGTAGAAAGGGGAATTCCAGGCCCACCACATGGCGACCAGAGATGGAGCAGCACACAGCCATGTGCTTCGCTTGATGGTCTTGAAGAAAGAGGGAGAGGGAGAGAGGAAGTGGGAGTGGCAACAAACAGCTTCCTCAGAAGCACGAAGAGTTTGCATCCTAGAGCAACCAATCATATGCTAATGAGGCATGCTGGATTTGCCAGGACTTCCAACACAAATCATAGCCAAAAAAAAAACAACACTTAATAATTTGGGGCACAAATCCTTGCTTGCACAGAAAACAAAACACTGATCACCCTCAGTTACTCCAACAACAGAAGTGCCTGCAGAGGGTATCAAAGGAAGCAAGTCATGAAAACAGTGTTGTGCCATCATGCTGCAAGCTCTGTGCGTTGTGGTGCTGCATGCACAAACAAAAAAGATGGAGCCTGCATTGCAATGCTGTGATGCCGCTTTAGTCATTTTGATGAAAGCGTCAGATCCAGTGGATGCCTTTGGCATAAAATGTGGCCAGGGATGTGCGCATGCAAATGTTTTGTCTTTCATTCTCTCAGCCCTTTGAAGCTTCCCTGGCATTTCATGCTTTCATTCAATCCTGCAGGAAGACTGAGCTTTTCCAATGTAACTTTCCAGGAGGGCTACAATCTGGCTACTAAGGGACCATCCTCCCCTTGATGGAACATCTTTCCTTCTCAGGGAGAAATCCAGATAATTTTTTCACCTGGTTTCTCTACTTACAAACTTGTAGAGTTTTGAAAGGCTTTAGTAAACAAGCATATGTGTATAATGGCTGTTTAGGTATGAATATTTTTCTGCAGGATTGCACCTGTATAAGAATATGTCAATTATCTTGTCTTTGGCAGTTACATCTCAAGCTGTCAGAGGGATAAAATGGTTCCTTTACGTGTACTCCGGAATAAATCATACAAAGTTAACTTTGAATTAGGAAGGTGCCTAAAGAGGCTCAGAGTGAATGGGTTTTTATTGGGTTACTTATATGTTATCGAGTATTTTTATGCCTTTGATTATAGAGCTTTCAGTGGGATAAGATTGATTCTTTTAAGTTAATAGGCTTCCCATTGAGATTATATGGATTTCCCCCCACACCGCTTAGCCCCCACTCATTGACTGCAGAGAAACTGCATTAGCAGCTTTGCCGTTCAGTGCATTTTTCATTTCATTTTAGTAGCTATTCTTTATCAATCAAGTATTTATCTGAACACTGCAACAATAGATTCTGAATGGGCTATATGGCTATTTAGTCTTATAACTGAGAATTTGCCATTCCTTAAAGCTTCCAGTGCATGTAAACAACAGTGCCTGTGTCTATCAGGCTGCGCAAAGCTACAATGTGGTTCGTTTGGTTCTGGCTCAACTCAGCCAATTGTGGCTCATTCAATAGACCATGTTTAAACATAATTAAAAGTGAGGGGGTGAGCCAAGCCTTGTCTTCCTCAGATCTTCCCAAACTGTTATCTCCCAGGAGTGATTGGGGCTTATGGGAGTTGTGGTCCCACAAAAGTAGAAAGCTGATTTATGTTCAACCATCACATAAGGATAAAGTTTTCCCGGTTTGATGGATTTTCTGTAGTAAGATGGACAGGTTAACTAAGATAGACTAACAGATGGTCTCTCTAAATTTGGAGAAAGGCATAGTGGAAACTCTTCCATTTGCTATTTCTTCTCTTCTTCTGTTTTGCTGTTATAGGCAAATCGTTGGGAACCATCCCTGTTCATAGTTCCAGCTGGTATTTTAGTTAGACACCGTTGGTTTGTTTCTTATGTATCGTGACATCCAGGAGTCTCTTCTTCCTTTAAGAAGTAATAATGAAGGCTCACTGCAACAATAGCCACCACACCTCTTTTATTTATTCCATTAAAATTGCTTCCTGCCAAAGCAGTCCAAAGTGTGTACAGTTTATGGTTTCTTTCACAGTCTAAGAGAAATGACGCAAAGAGCAAAATGGTGAATGAACGAGGAGGAGAGAATCATCCTCCATTACCAACATTTTCATAGTATTTCCAAATGATCAATTGGAAGGATTGAACTGACCCAGCCGATGAAAGGGGGCACTGTCCTAACAGGCACCTGACATAAGCAGGTGGCAAAGTATTGAGGGAGTCAGTTCCTACATGAAATGTATTTTCTGGCATTGTCAGAACTTCAAGGTAGACCAGGATAGGAAACCAAAGTTATGAATACAAATACTTCTTTTATTATAGGTTCCAGTAACAGAATCTTGCAAGTCTGAAAGTCCTAGCCTTTATCTACAAGAGAACTAGGGAGGGTCAAGCCTGAGATATTTTCTCAAATTATATTTCTGCCCTGGACTCAGATTTCTCTTATTTAACCATTGTCTTGGTTGTGATTCTTCCTCCTGTTCCTCCAGATTATTCTCACAGCCCATTATAGGCATGTTCCTGTTCAGGACATTCCCATTTGTTTAGCTCCTACACATTTTTCTACCTCTACCATCTCCAAAATTCATTCAGTATTCCATATAACCTCTGAACATACCATTTTCATTGGGTTGTTTTGAGTAGTTCACAGTGATCCTCTGCTAAAGACTGTGTTTCTTTAACATTTGGAGCTTTCTAGTAAAGTTTTAGCTCCATAGCACTCAGAAAATTGAATTTGTATGATAAAGCATACATATCTAGCCATGTTCCCCTTCTGTATTTATTCTACATAATTACAACCTCATCTACCTGTCTTCAGAGTTCCACCATATGGTGCACTGGCTCAAACATCACTGCAAATATTTTAGTTTGGCAAAGGCAAATATGCAAGAGTTGTTCATGGGTGCTGGCAGAAATAGAATCTTCTGTAATCGAAACACAAAACAGGGTTCTGTCTAACAGAATTCAGCCTTTAGAAATCCCATCTAACAGAATTGCAGAGATGAGTTGTAGACGCTAGCTGATTATCTGAAAGGAAAGGAAAATCTATCACTGCATGCAGCTGATATTCTTCACCTTTTACAGTTATATACTTGGCATTGCACCTCCCTTGTCTTACTGTAGTTTGGGGTACACTGTTTTTTGGGGGGGGATGAAATGACCATTGCTGGCTTTGGAGTGATAGACTGAGCTGCACCACAAATGAAGAGCAGGGATAAGATGTGGAAGAAGGCTGGGCCAGAACAAAAATTAAATTCAACATACTTAAAATCAAAATGGAAATAATTACATATACTTTACATAACTGTGGTGTGAAAGGTCCCCTGTGCAAGCACCGAGTCATGTCTGACCCATTGGGGGGACGCCACTTTTGCGACGTTTTCTTGGCAGACTATAGAGTGAGGTGGTTTGCCATTGCCTTCCCCAGTCGTCACCTTCCCCAGCAAGCCGGGTGCTCATTTCACCGACCTCAGAAGGATGGAAGGCTGTGTCGACCTGAGCCGGCTACCTGAGAGAGAATCCAGCTTCCGCTGGGATCGAACTCCAGTCGTGGGGAGAGTTTCGGTTGCAATACTGCCGCCCACCACTCTGCGCCACACGAGGCTTCTACTTTACATAATTAGTCACCATATATTTATTACAGCACATTAATAAATGCATGACAGCTTTTGGAGATGCTTTTGGGCAAGCAATACAGGGGACCTCAGATGGACTCTAATAAAGATGTGCAGTTTCTCCCACTATTTGGTGAAGCACACAACAATAGCTCTGTCTATTGTTTAAGTTATACTAACCTGAACAAAACCCTACAATTTGAAGAGCAAGAACGGTATACAGACAACAAATATTGGCAGACCAATCCTTGGAAACTAGTTAAAAAAACCCAGAACTCTAATGGATTGAAGGGAATGAGAATAGCCTTAGGCTGGAATGTGAATAATCTATATTGAAGCTGTTGTTGTGACTAAGGTTTTTGTATCAATATTAGTGATGGGTTAACTTATCTTGGCTTAGCTCAGAACTGAAATTCAGGAACTGCAGAGGAGTATAGAGATAACCTTGAAGAAAGAGTGGTTATCTAAACATCAACTCAGCCCTGAAAGAGAGGAGTGGGTGAAAAAGAAACTCAGGACTGCCCCACCTTGATCCTCTTTGCTATGAGTGTCTGCGGAGAAAGAAACTCGGCCAAGCTTTCAAGATTCTGTTTTTATACCCTACAACAATAGAGCTTCAGTAGTCTTTCTGGAGTCTGTTTCCTAACCAAACTTGAAGGGCTGACACTCATACAGGTAGTCCTCACTTAACGACCACAGTTAGGACCAGAATTTTGGTTGTTAAGTGATGCAGTTGTTAAGCAAATCTGACCCAACGTCACGACAATTTTTCTGGCAGTTGTTAAGCAAATCACACAATGTTAAGTGAACCATGTGGTTGTTAAGCAAATCACGTGGTTCCCCATTGATTTTGCTTTCCAGAAGCCGGCTGGGAAGGTGGAAAATGGCAATCATGTGACCGCAGATTGCTGTGATGGTCATAAATGTGAACGAGTTGCCAAGCACCCAAATTGCAATCATGTGGCTGTGGGGACACCACAAAGGTCATAAGCATGAGGATTGGTCGCAAGTCATTTTTCAGTGCCATTGTAAGTCTGAACTGCTGCTAAACGAATGGTTGTTAAGCGAGACTACCTGTATGTGCTCTGTTTTTCCAAAAAATGACCAATGTATGTCCAGAAGTGCTGAGTTCTCTGTGGTTTCTAAATAGTTGATGCAGTGGTCTCTCAACAGCTGGGAGCATACAATTTCCCAGGATCCCTCAGTGCTTGGTAGGAACGTTATGTGTCCTGAGACCTGTGTATTCTAGGACTCCTTGGTGAGCTGGACTAATACAGAAGGAAAATGTTCTTCTAAGCATTACAAGCTCAAAAGGTTCACTTAACAACATTTCTCCAATATCACATCAATATATGGATGTGGATATTGGGAAACACTCTTCTTAACTGCCATCATTTTTGCCCAAGGTGCATTAGAGGAGGTGTTTTTGCTGAGATGCAGAGAGAGAAGCAAAGAGGAAAGCAAATGTTTTGGGGCAGGTGGGGGGAAAATTGTGAGGTCAGTGATGATTTCCCCCCTTCCTTGTCCATGAGAGTAGGAAGAAATATCTACAGATATCTTCCTTATGTCCATTAGGTCCCTTCCTTAGGTCTCTACCTCCCTTTCACCTTTAAAATGTTTTAAAATATTTATTTATTTGATTTTTATCCCGCCTTTATTATTTTTATAAATAACTCAAGGCGGCGAACATACCTAGTACTCCTTCCTCCTCCTATTTTCCCCACAACAACAATCCTGTGAGGTGGGTTGGGCTGAGAGAGAGGGACTGGCCCAAGGTCACCCAGCCGGCTTTCATGCCTAAGGCAGGACTAGAACTCTCATACTGCACCTGATTGGCTCTTGGGCTGAGAGAGTGGGACTGGCCCAAGGTCACCCAGGACTAGAACTCACAGACTCCTGGTTTCTAGCCTAGCACCTTAACCACTAGACCGAACTGGCTCTCTCTCTCTCTTTTTTTTTGGCATGCCTCAGTGCAAAGCACAATCTTCACCATCATCTTTATTTACAAGAATGCCTCTGAGCTCCATATGAGCCATTAGATGTTCTTCTAAATTAAAAAACATACTTTGTTTGGAAGTAGGCCTGTTATTCCCTTCCTGGGAAGCAGAAACAAGGTAAGCTTGGATAGATCTTGAGCACAGGTAGAGAAGGTGATGGGGAGCCAACTTAACAGTTTATCTTCTGATGAATAGTCTTTTGAAGTGGCCATTTTAAAAATAGATGTCTCCTCTGTAGCTTGATGTGTTCTCAAAATTTCAAATGGGCCCATTATCTCTCAGCTGTAATCCCCTTTTTTCTCATCTTTTTGGCAATATTACATTATGTAAATATACATGCTTTCCCCCTCTCCAGTTTAGGCTGGAGAGACGAATGAAGTTGAAAATACACCTGTCTCAAAACCATCCTATGAATGAGTTTTGTTGCTGAACTGGGATTTGAACCTCGGTCTCTGGCATCACAGTCCAGCTCTCTAACCAAAATGGCTTTTGTATTGTCAAAAACTAAGAATACATTTTTCTCTCTCTGCTCTGGTTATCATGCTGGTTCTGACTATTCCTCAGATCGTTACAGTTGGTCATGATTAATTAATGTGCCAATATGTTAAGGGCATGGCTTTTTAGGCAGTCCATATTTTCCACTCATCGCTGTTTGAAGCATAAAGTGCCAGTGACAGAAAGTGAGTCAAATGCCCCTTTTTTGGTTCATGGTCTGGTTGCTTCACTCAGTGCTTCACAGGTATATCATTTGGGAGGATGTGTTTGTCAGCTTGTCAATGGTGATATTTACATGATAAAGGATTAGGAAAAAAAGTTAATCAAGATGTACAGTAGTTTCATGTTGTATAGGATAGTGTGTTTCACATGGATGCCAAAGAAGATTAAACCCATGACCCAAGCCTCAGATCAAGCTTGACTGTGGGAACTATCCATTCTGGAGAATGTAGTTGATGCACAGAGGCCCCATGGTATCTGTAATAGTATGTGAGAAAAACCTTGAGAAACAAGGCAAAGAGGTGCTGCCTAGGGAATGATCAGCTAAGAGAGGGCATAGCCAGCAGTTCCCTAATGGCCAGAGAAAAAGGCTCAGAAGGGACCCTCCCTAACTTCTCAGGCTGTAAAGGAGACAGCAGGAAATTCCGTTAATGTGGCCTTACAATAAAGTAGAATTAGCTCATCTGATCGTCTTTCCTGTCTGGTCTACCAGGGAAGGCTGACATCAATCTTGCAAGTCTCATACTCTCTTCCAAAGAGAGGAATTTCAGGAATGGCCTCTGATCCTCAAGGAACCCTGCTATCTGCAGAGCATCTGGCAGCAGCATTGTTGCAACACCAGCAGTAAGTGGATGCACAGATGACCAATTTGCGAATGACATGATACAACTATGCAACAGCTGGGGCAGAATTTGCCTCAACCCGCGACAGCACAACAGATGGAGGCTCAGCCAATGCTCTTGCGTTCCCATAGGAGCTTGCTGGAGAAGTTAGGGAGGGCCCCTTCTGAGCCTCTTTCTCTGCCCATTATGTAGCTGCGGGCTACGCCCTCTCTTACCTGACCATTCCCTAGGCAGCATCTCTTTGCCCCATCTCCCGAGGTCTTTCCCAAATACCATTACAGTATCCCCCTTCTGATCCCAAAGAATGTGCCATCTCCCCACTAACCACTTAGTTCATTCTGCTTCAAGGAGTGTTTCATTTAATTTGGATCAGCCTTTAAAATTACCACCCATTGTCCATGACTCATGGGAAATTCCTTAAAGGATGTTTCTGAACATGTGTGTTCCTATCCTTTTAGGTAAAGCACGCACTTCCTTTTATTCTTGCCCATTTCCCCAAACTGGTTTGAAGAATGATATTAATTCTGTGGATATTGTTTAGTAGCCCTCCCTAATCTCTATTTTAGTGGTTCTTAAACTATTTAACCCAATTACCCCTTTTCCCAGTCTCAAATATTGTCATTATGCCCCTCCCCCTAGGACACCCCCCAAACAGGCTCTGTTGTTTTACACAAGTGTCTCCCCAGTGGCAGTCCCAAACTAGATCCTCAACTCACAAACAAGCAATTACAAATTGCTTCATGACCCCCAGGATGTGCCCAAATTACCCTCTTGGGGGTAATTGCCCCCAGTTTAACAGCCATTGTTCTATTTAGAATAACTCCACGGCATAGCTACCAAATGCTGCGTACGTATTTCCACAGCAGAATTTGGCTAGCTTGAATTTAACGCTACAGAAATTAATGTTGATTCTGTCAGGAGAAGCTTGCTGGATGCTGCTTTTAAAAAAACTGCATACCTAAAATAGGCCTTATAGGCTGGTTTTCCTTTTGACCGTTTCCCATTCCAGGAAAAGCAAACACTGAATTTTCTACAAATGTTTGCACATATAAGTCACTCTTCCTTCACTATCAACTTTCCAGGTTATAGTTTGAAGAGGTCCCCATTCAACAAAGTGATTTCACAAAGGGCAGTTAAATATTTATCAGATTTGGCATGTTGCCAGTTGGGGGAAAGAACCCAAACAAACTTTCCCAAACTCCCTTTGCTACAGCCAACTGGTTGTCAGAGGTGAGCATAAATTTTGGGCATCGATGTGGATGGCTAAAAAAGGCCAAGATGTTGGGAAGAGGTATTATTCTTGCCCTTAGAGAGAGAACTACTCTGGCTGCTGTAGCCTTTGATCAGTTCTCACTTCAGTGTAAGCGGAATTCAAAGGACCGTGAAGTCTTGAAATGGACAAATGCCAGCTTAAGTGAAAATCAGGAGAGGAATTCTGGTTCCTGGCCAAAATGAATGAGAATGCTTCCTTGGGATGGGCCTAGCTGAATTCAACATAGTAACAGCGAGTTTAACCATCTTACTCTTTCATGAACAACCAGAACTTGTACTCAACTGCTGTAGAAAAGTTTCAGTGTAGGTGTTGAAAAAGGTTATTAGGACACTGCAGTCAAAAGTAATTAAAATACCTTTCTCTGGGTATTATGCTAGCCTGTTAGTTTGTGTGAACAAGTGTCACTCAGCCCAGGTTCAGAAATCCCTGTCATTTCAAGGAAGGGCTTGGAAAGACCCAGATCTCCTAATCTTTGAAAATCACTGTCAGGGTAGGCAAGATTGAACGATACGGGTCATGATCTAACTCAAGATAAGACAGCTTCCTGTGCTTATGTGATGATGACATGTCTCAGAATCTAAAAAACCTGATTTCTAAGGCTGAAATGGATCGGTGGACAACGCAACATTATTTTGATGGACCTCTTAGCAAAAGCTTCAAGAACCCTGTTGACTAGGGTCACCTCCCACTGTATCTTTTGGACTGTTGCCCAGGGAGATGTCTGAACTAGGAGGTCTTTTATCATTCTCCTCAGTTCTGAGAAGCTTTGCAGGGCATTCAAACAAAACAAAAAGTGTTTGCAAGGTTAAGACACTTGGCATCTCGACATATCATAAAAGGTTCACAGCAATTTTCAGCTGTGGCAGCAAGATGTCTTTAGGGGGTAGGAGGGAAGCGGAATGCAATATAAGAGGCTGAAATTAAAGAGGAAGCATCAGCAGCTCTCACACTGTTTCCGATTTAATCCCCAACCAGCATCAAAGATTTGTATAGTTATCTGACAGGTTGCTCACCCCAGGAACTCTGAAAGTTAGCTGTCTCTGGAACTGTATCACAAGACTTTCCACTGAGAAATCAACATGGGAAACTTGCTTGGGAAAAAAAAAGTGCCAGATGTTCACTGTTATATAGGAACCACTCCAGAATAGAGTTCTGATGTGAAGGTAACCTTATTTTGCCAGCACCACACATCCAAAGTGATTGTAGAGAATCATAGGATAAATAAGTGGGGAAAAGGCATATCCAAAAGTTAGGGCTGATTTAGACACTGTTGGAGAAATTAAGTCTAGAATCAGGAAGGGTCAAAAGACAAATAAAAGGACAACCTTGCTGAATCAGACGAAGAGCCCATCTGGCTCAGCATTCTGGATCTCACAGTGGCCAACTGTTTTCCGCCATAGCTGATCTTTAAGATATCATGATTCAGAAGGTAGTTCTCACCATCCTAATGCTCAAAGAAAGAAGAGGTGCCAGGGAAGGCTATGGAGACAGATGAGGCCCAGGAGCCAGTGCTCAGTAGGAAACATGGAGAAAGCTGATCTTTATTGATTTAAAGTGCTTTTTTTCCTCCAATCATTTTGAATTGTTTGGGTGACAGACAAATAAAACAAACAGCAATAACAATGCAATAAACTTATCAAAGAACTAGAGTCAAAAGGATCGCCAGGACCATAGGAATAGAAACATTAATGGTATGAAATCAAGCACATCAAAATCAAATAAATTACATTCATATTGTAACATTGGCAACCATTCATCTTTTCTCACTCTGCATTCCTAAATGGTCTTTAATGGTTTTCTAAGTAGAGGAATGAGGATGCAGACCTTGTCAGTGGTAGGGGATTCCAGCAGAGAGGAGCTCCTGCAGAAAATGTTCACTTCTGAGTACCCTTCAGCTCAACTTATTAGAAGAGTCGCAGTCCCAGATCCCGGAGGTTGTAAGAGGGAGGGTGACCTCAGGGCAAGAATCGATTGATGCAAAGCCATGATGCTGCAGGAAAAGTAGTGGTCTACTTGGGAATCATTGTTGACCCTGAATTGACACTCTGAACTAAACCAATACAATATAACTAGCTTTGGGCAGAGAGGCTAGATACCTAGGCGATAAAGCTGGCTACCTAGAGAAAATCCATTGCAGGAACTGTTGGAAGTATCAGCAAATCAGCATGCCTCATTAGCATGTGGATGAGTTCATTTTAGGATGCAAATTCTCCATGTGCTTCTGGAGGAAGCCTATGTCCAGGCATAGGATGATATTGTAGGTAGATTTTTAAAAATGCAAATTACATAGTAAATGTGGTGCTGGCTACCAGCTTGGCTGGCTTCAAGAAAGGGTTGGACTTCTTCTTTTTCCTAGTGTTATTCTGTCATGCGCTGCCTACCTCTGAATAACGTTCAGACACTGGGTTGCAAAGCAGGCTCTGGTTTATTTCAGGATAGGTACAACGTTGTTAGAAAAAAGCTGAGAGTGACAGGAGCGCGCCGGTGCGGGGTTTAAATACCCCGCGCCGGTCAGCGCCCCCTCGCTCTTGATCACGTCACCCCCCTTTGTCCCATGTGTTGCCCTGCCATTGGTTGAGGGTTTCCAGGATCGCCCATCCTCCGGTTTTCAATCTTCTGCTGATTGCTTTCAGCTGGGCGATCCCCGTTGCAACTGCCGCTGATGGCTTGGGTGGCTCCGTGATCCGTTTATCTATTGTCTATTAGCCGTTAGTCGTTGTGGGTTGATGGCTACTTAACTTGTCCCCCTTCACCTATTTCCTTGTCATTGTCATGAGTGCCATTGCGCTGATGACTTTAGCTCAACGGCACTCATGACATACTGCCCCCTTTCCGAATAGTGTTCTCCCCCGGGTTTCTGGGTTTTCCCCTTAGAGCTGTCAAAACGTCACATTTTTTTTTTTTTTTTTTTTTTTTTTTTTTTTTCAAAAGTTCCCGCCGGAGTAGTTGTCGCCCCTCCCTTTGCTCTTCCCTCTACCACGTGCCTTCCCAGGGTGTGTCCATGGTGCGCATGCTCGGGTTCTGACCTGGCGTGCGCATGCTCCAACCACACCCTGTTTGTTTGGCTCAGTTCGGCGAGGCGAGAGGCGTGGCTGGTCGGGTGCTGCTCAGCTCCAGGTAGGGCCCTTTTTTGCTTATTTGGAGTGCGTCGCCTTTGTTGTGTCTCCTGGGCGTTGCCCCCAGGTTGCCCTGTTGACTTGCTTGCCACTCCCCCGCGGCCAGGGGGCGGGGGGAGGGTGCTGGCGATCGTTTGTCACCACCCCGTGGGCCCGGGGCGGGGGGAGTGAGTCCCGGGGGGGGGAAGGTCCACCCAAGTCGCGGGCTTGGGGGGGGCCCTTTCCCTTGGGGCACGGGAGGCGGGGGGAGGCCTGCGGGGGGGGGGGTTGGTTTTGCTGACCTTGATTGCGGTTTGTCGGGGTATGCCCGGTGGAATGCTCTGGTCAGGTCAGGCGCTTTAACGTTGTGCGCCGCCACCCATTCCGGGTGGGGGAAGTGTTTCCACCTGACCAGATAGTGTAGGGTTCCTCGTTGCTTGCGTGAGTCGAGGATGTCCCTTATCTCGAAGTGGTGTTGCCCGTCGATCATAAGCGGTGCGGGCTGAGGCGTGCTTGGGTGCCATCGGGAGGTGGTTGCCGGTTTTAGGAGGCTGGTGTGGAACACCGGGTGGAGCCTCCGGAGGTTGTGTGGCAGGTCCAGGCGTATTGCTACCGGGTTCACTATTTGCGTGACTCGGAACGGCCCGATGTACTTAGGCCCCAGTTTTTTCGAGGGTTGGGTTGACTTTAGGAACTTGGTGGAGAGATAGGCCATGTCCCCCGCCTGGAACGTCGGTTGTTGGCGCCGGTGCTTGTCGGCCTGCTCTTTGTAAGCAGCCTGTGCCTCCTTCAGCGCCGCCGTGATTACCGGCCATGCTTCCGCGATCTTCCGTCCCCAGTCGCTGGCGTCCACCTGGGGTTCCGGGGGTTGAGGTAGCTCCGGTATGGGGACGAAGTCGCGCCCCGAGACTACTTCGAACGGGGTTTTTCCCGTGCTCGTGTGGACGGCGTTGTTGTATGCGACTTCGGCGAACGGGAGCAGTTCAGCCCAGTCGTCCTGGTGGTAGTTCGTATAGGATCGTATAAATTGCTCTAAGGTGGCATTAAGAACCTCAGTGGCTCCGTCCGTCTGCGGATGCCAAGCCGTAGACAGGGCCTGTTGGGTCCCCGTCAGCTTCAAGAAGGCCCGCCAGAATTTGGAGGTGAACTGTGTGCCCCTGTCGGTCACCACACGTGCGGGACATCCGTGTAGCCTGTACACGTGGATGAGGAAGAGTTTGGCTAGTTGTTGTGAGGATGGGACTGACGTGCAGGGGATGAAGTGGGCCTGCTTTGAGAAGTAGTCCTTCACCACCCAAATGGCCGTTTTCTTCTGGCTGGGTGGGAGGTCCACTATAAAATCCATAGAGATTTCCTCCCATGGGCGGGAGGGTTCTGCCACCCGTTGCAATAGCCCCGCGGGTTTGCCTGGTGCCCGTTTGGCCCTAGCGCACGTTGGGCAGGACGCCACGTAGGTTTTTACGTCGCGCCTGAGCGCGGGCCACCAGAATTGCCGCCGTGTTAGGTGTAGGGTCTTGAGGAACCCAAAGTGTCCCGCTTGCTTGGCGTCGTGTGACCTATGCAAGATCGCCTGGCGTTGCGAGTCCGGGACGTAGATTCTGCCTTCCCCCCATGCTAGGTCTTGCGCCATCGTTACCTTGTCGGGGTTTGCCAGGAACCAGGGGTCGGTTTTGAGGGCGGCGGCGAGGTCCGTGCGCATTCCCCCTGGTAGTTGCGGTTGCCTTCTTTCCGTCGCCGGTTGTCCCGCCGTCGGCTGCGCCGTAGCGTCGAGCTGCCTCCGTGCGCCGCTTCGGGTGGTCACGGCCATCCCCAGTTGCGAGGCGGATAGGACCGTCCCAATGGTGTCTGGGGCGGGCTCTTCGTCTTGGGGCAGCCGGGAGAGGGCGTCGGCCAGGAAGTTCTTCTTGCCCGGCATGAACTTCAACTGGAAATCAAAGCGGCTGAAGAATTGTGCCCATCGGACCTGTTTTGGGCTAAGGCGTCTAGGCGTTCGTAGGGCCTCGAGGTTCCGGTGGTCCGTCCAGACCTCGAATGGTTGGGTGGCTCCCTCGAGTAGGTGACGCCATGTTTCTAGTGCCGATTTCACCGCAAAGGCTTCTTTCTCCCAGACGTGCCATCGCCTCTCTGTCTCGGAGAACTTCCTTGACAGGTAGGCGCATGGTTTCAGGAGCCCCGTGGAGTCTTTTTGTAGCAGGATGGCTCCCAGGGAGAAGTCTGAGGCGTCGGCTTGGACCACGAACGGCCGTTCTGGGTCCGGGTGCGCGAGGATTGGCTCCGTCGTGAACAGCGCTTTCAGCTTGTCGAATGCGGTCTGGCACGCGGGAGTCCAATTCAGCACTGTGCCTGGGTTTTTGGCGCGTCTGGTGTCCCCCACCCCTTTGGTTTTGAGGAGGTCCGTTAAGGGTAGGGCTATCTCAGCGAACCCCCGGGCGAAGGACCTGTAGAAATTCGCGAATCCCAGGAAGCTCTGTAGTTGCCGTCTGTTGCGGGGCCGCTCCCAGTTTAGTACCGCTTCGACTTTTGCGGGGTCCATTTCGATGCCGTCCCCGGAGATTCGATACCCCAAATAGTCCAGGCGCTCTTTGTGAAACTCGCACTTTGTGGGCTTTGCATAGAGCTGCGCCCTTCTGAGCTTGTCGAGGACTTGCCTGACTAAGGTTACGTGTTCCTCGTATGTTTTTGTGTAAATAAGGACGTCGTCGATGTAGACCAGGACCCCTTTAAACAGATGTTCATGCAGTACCTCATTGATGAGCTGCATGAACACCCCAGGGGCCCCCGCGAGTCCGAAGGGCAGTACCTTGTACTGGAAAGCGCCTAGGGGGCAGTTGAACGCCGTCTTCCATTCGTCCCCCTCCCTGATTCGGATGCGATAGTACGCCTCGCGCAGGTCCAATTTGGAAAAGACTTTGCCCGTGGACAGGTGGGCGAGCATGTCCTTCACCAGGGGTAAGGGGTATTTGTTGGACAGGGAAGCCGCGTTTAGGCCCCGGTAGTCGGTACAGAGCCGTAGGGTCCCGTCTTTCTTCTCCCGGAATAAGACGGGGGCTCCGACCGGTGAGCATGCTGGCTCTATAAATCCCCTGTCTAGGTTTTTATCGATGAACTCCCGGAGGGTTGCCATCTCCTTCGGGGTCATCGAATAGATCTTTGGTCTAGGTAGGGGGACGTCGGGCAGTAGGTCGATTCGGCAATCCGTCTTGCGGTGGGGGGGTAGTTGGTCTGCCTCTGCTTCTCCGAAGACCTCGGAGAAGTCGGCGTATTGTTCCGGTAGGTCTGCAGTGGTAGCGGCGTTGTCTTGTGTGGTCGCCTCCGCTCGTCCTACCGTGGGGTTGCTTTTGCCAGCTGGTACTGGTGCTCGATACTCGCCGTCGCCGAATGTGAAGGTGCGGGTCGCCCAGTTGATCCGCGGGTTGTTTTTCGCGAGCCATGGCATCCCCAGGACTGCAATGGGCCGTCCGATGGGCGTGACTACGAACGACGTGCGCTCGGTGTGAGTGCCCATTTGCAGGGTGACCGGCTCGGTTTGTAGCGTGGCTGGTTTCCCCCCCGCTGTGGAGCCGTCCAGCTGGTGGAATGCCAGCGGCGTGGGGAGGGGGAAGCAGCGGAGTTCGAGTTTGGCGACTAGGTCGGGGTGGATAAGGTTTTTTGAGCACCCCGAGTCCACTAGTGCCGCGGCCGTGGTGGCTCCGTTGCCGGCAGAGAGTTGAATTGCTGCCAATATTACGGAGCTTTTGTCGTTTCGTTGAGGTGGTTCGCGTTGCTGTCCCGCCGCCTGCCTCGCCACGCGTTTCAGGGCAAGCGGGGAGCATTTCCCGCCGGCTGGTCGGGGTCGGTATTGTCCTCTTCTCCCCAGTAAGCGTCCCAGCCCTCTTCCGGTGTCGCTGTGGCCACGGTCATTCGGCGGTGAGGGGGCGGCCCCGGGTTGGGTGGTTTGGGGCTAATTTTCGGGGCGGGCTTGGGCGCGCTGGTCGGCGGTCGGTTGGCGAAGCAGTCCGCCGTCTTGTGCCCTAATTTGCCACACCTCCCGCAGGGCTCCCGGTTGAACTTCTTTTTTGGGTATATGGGGCCGGCCATCCCCCCGTGTGGTGCGGGTACCTTTTTCTCGACGTAGTTTGTGTCTTCCGTGGTTGTCATAAGGAAGGTGCGGTGCGCGTGTTCGGCTTTCCCCGCGAGGTGGATCCACCCGTGTAACGTTTCTGGGTCGTCGCGGTAGAGGGCCCATTGGAGAACGTCGCGGTTGAGCCCCTTTTTGAAGATTTCCAGCAGGGTGGTCTCAGACCAGTCGCAGACCTTTCCCGCGAGGGCTTTGAACTCCAGGGCGTAGTCAGGGACCGTGCGTGCGCCCTGTTTAAGTCTCTGGAGTGCGCTTTTCGCCCGTACTTTAGCTAGGGGGTCTTCGAAATAGTTTTTCATCTCGTTGATGAAAGCAGGGAAGGTGGCGAGGGCGGGGGAGCTGGACTCGTACAGTTGGACGTACCAGTCCGCCGCCCTGTCTTGGAGTTTGATCGCCACGGCGGCGATCTTGTCGGCCTCGGAGTCATAGGAGTGTCCGTGCCTCCCCATGAACTCCCTAGCGTTGGTGACGAAAAACGAGAGTTTTGAGGGGGTCCCATCGAAGAAGATGGGGAAGTCCTTTGGGGCCCGGGCGTTTTGCGCGGCCCCGCCTCTCGCTTCCCGGGATGTGGTGTCGGCCGCCTGTGCCGTCTGCTGGCTCTCCGCTGGCTCGTGTGGGTTCGGTGCTTCGCTCGGGGTGTGGGCTTGTGCGGGGACGTCATTGGGTGGCGCGGGGGGCATAAGCGCCTGGAGCATGGTCCGGAGTTCCGTCAGCTGAGCCCGCATGGCCGCGAGTTCAGCTCGTGCCTCCTCGTCCACAGCCCGCACCGCCGCTGGGGCCGGTTCCGTTGGCGCGTCCTCGGGGGTGGGGGGTTCATCGTCCCTCCGCCGCGGGTCCGCTTCCTCCTCCGTCTGATGGGTGTCTCCGTCGTCCTCCTCCGTGTCGAGCACCGTGGGGCTGTCGCTCCACGCCCGTTGCTGGGGTGCGATGTGGGGCGCGGGGTCCTCCGCTGGTTTCGGAAGTCGTGCTGCTCCCTCCCGCGGTCGGGTTGCCTCCGTCGCCATCTCCCCTTGGGGTTGGAGCTGAGGCTCGGGTCGGGTGGGGTGGGCGTCCATGGCTCCGGGAGTCCGCGGTGCCTCTGGCCTCGGTCGGTCCTCCTCTGTCTCTTGCCGCGCGGCTCGCCCTCCTTGCCCGCGCCGTTCCGGCCTCATCTTGCTGGTCTTCTCGCCGTCTACTCCTCCCGCGGCTCGTTGTCGTCCGGTGGGGCTCGGCGAGGCTGAGTTTATGACTCTCAGCTTTATGTCATGCGCTGCCTACCTCTGAATAACGTTCAGACACTGGGTTGCAAAGCAGGCTCTGGTTTATTTCAGGATAGGTACAACGTTGTTAGAAAAAAGCTGAGAGTGACAGGAGCGCGCCGGTGCGGGGTTTAAATACCCCGCGCCGGTCAGCGCCCCCTCGCTCTTGATCACGTCACCCCCCTTTGTCCCATGTGTTGCCCTGCCATTGGTTGAGGGTTTCCAGGATCGCCCATCCTCCGGTTTTCAATCTTCTGCTGATTGCTTTCAGCTGGGCGATCCCCGTTGCAACTGCCGCTGATGGCTTGGGTGGCTCCGTGATCCGTTTATCTATTGTCTATTAGCCGTTAGTCGTTGTGGGTTGATGGCTACTTAACTTGTCCCCCTTCACCTATTTCCTTGTCATTGTCATGAGTGCCATTGCGCTGATGACTTTAGCTCAACGGCACTCATGACATATTCCCATGCTATGGCAGGGTCCACTTGTTGGCATATCCGTCTCCATTTGACTCGACCCAAGGCATCTTCAGGGGTGACATTCATGCATTCCATGTCCTCCTTAATGAGGTCCATCCACTGTTTCTTGGGTCTACCACAGGGTCGCCGGCCACCAGGGTCCAGACGCATGGCTGTTCTCGCCACTGAATCTTCTTTGCCACGTACAACATGTCCATACCATCTAAGCCTTCCTTCCCACAGTTTTGCCACAATTGGTGCAACTCCCAGTCATCGTTGGATGTCATTGTTCATGCCATGGTCAATCACGTTAGTCCAAGGCACCATTGGAGCATTTGCATTTCCATAAACCTGCCATCCTGGGCCCAATGTTTGGGAAGCCAGGCTCTGCCTATCACAAGCCAGGACAAAGGGTGAATGATGGAGGAGTAACACCTCCTTAAAAAACCTTGGTCCAGCTGGCCTGGCTGGTAGCACCTTGTAAGGGCCCCTTTCCAGGGTTACAGGAAAAGATGGCCAATGGTTTTGAAGGCGGAAGAGGACCTTACGTCCCAATGGCAGATAAAGCAGAGTAACTATTTTCACACAGCAGCATCTGTACTTCAAGAAGGGGCTGGACTGATTCATAGTAATCCTGAGGATCAATGACTATTAGCCTTGATGGAAGTATGACTGTCTCTGAAGGCCATCTGCTGAGAGACTAGTGGGCTTTCCCATGTAGTTGGTTGACTACTGTGAGAACAGACAGCTAGACTAGATGAGCCAGGGGTCCAACCTAGCAGGGCACTCCTTATGTTCTTATATTTATGAGCACATTCTAGTTGTGCTCATTCAGTCAGTTAAGAATATATGTAAGAGCTGTATTGTCTATGCCCTATTTTACTCTTTTATTTATGAAGATATCATGAGAAGTGTTGCTGAAGTCAAGTTGCATCATGTCTATGGCATTTATCCAACCTTTTAAGCTTAGTAACACTTTAAAAAAAGGAGATAAGATTAGTCCAGTGTGACATGCCTATGTTGTCCCTTTTCACTGTGGAATTCATATACAAATGCTTACAAATACGCTATTTATAACCTGCTCAAGGACTTTGCCCAGTCTAGACATCAAGCTGATAAACTGGTAATTTCCTGGGTCCTTCTTTTTTCCATTTTTGGAAGATAGGAACAATATTTGCTTTCTTCCAGTCTTTTGGAACTTTGCCAGTTCTCCAGGAGTTCTCAAAGATTACAATTAGCATTTCTGTAGTCACTCCACTAGTACGTTCTATAGCTTAGGATGTAATTCATCTAGCCTTGAAAATTTGCATTCATTTAAAGTAGCCTGGTATTCTTTATTCTTTCCTTGTCTATCCTGAGCTGTAGCCCCTCCTTCCACTAGTGGTAAAACAATGGCCAGCTAAGGGTCCTTTCCATTCTGAGAGAAGCCTGGCATAAAATATGAATTAAGACGTTGTGCTGTCTACCCTTCACCTGTTAACTTATTCACGCCTTTCTCCCCACATTGTTTTGAAAGGTGGACACTTCTAGAAATTCTGCCCTTGCTTCTTTTGCACATCTTCACTCAAAAGTCCATTCCAGACCAATTCTACATTAACTATTAAAATTTATGCTGCCTTTCTGCACATCAGCAAAGGGTTGTCAGTGCCTAGGAATGAGTTACATTATTCAAAGTATACAGTTTATATTTACTATTTACATAAAATGTACTTGAGATTGATTAACATTTCGATAGAAAGAAACACTTGTCACTTCTTTTACACTGGAGTAGACTAAATTATGCTTTTGAATTAGGTAGAGAAAGGAGGAAAATGTCTGTTGGTTGTCTGTAACATTTGGGGGGGGGGTGCCTTCAAATCAGTCTTACCTAGTATCCAGGTTTCTTTACAACTAGGTCAATTCTCCCAAACTCAGATGAACCCAGAAATGAGTTCTTCACCTAAATAGATCTGGACAGAGCACCAAATGTACCCCTAAAAACCATGGGCAAGAATGAGACTCCTGCTTTTAACATTGGTAATCCTTTATATAAAGATAGAGGTAGAGGAGAGGTAGAGGTAGAGGTAGATAAAGGTAGACAGAGAGATAGAGAGATGGAGATGGAGATAAATCTGTTCAATTCTTGGAGACTGCCTGGACAAGTCCCTGCAATTTTCTTGGCAAGATTTTGGAAGTGGTTTGCCATTGCCTCTTTCCAAGGGCTGAGGGAGAGGGACTGGCCTAAGGTCACCCAGATGGCTTTTGTGCCCAAGGCAAGACTAGAATTCACACTCACACCTGGTTTCTAGCCTGATGCCTTAACCACTACACCAAACTGGCGCTCCCCGGTAACATTAGAAGAAGCTTAGTTGTTCCAATGAACAAATTATGCCATTCAGGAAGTACAGCATACTGCACTAAAAGGGCTAAAATATATGGAAATCTTTTAATCTTTCCATATGTGTGCATTATAGCACCCACATACATCATAAAGAGGTACTTGGAGCTTTTTTGACAACGGAGTGAATTAAAGCGTCAGTTCTGTGTCTTCTTGATTTAGATAATAAACAGGAAAATATTGGAGCATGAATAAAGAATCCATCCCTTTAAAAACTCAGTGCAGTGAGAAAGCACAACATAAAAATGATCCCTAAAGACTTCTGCAATACATTTGGTCTACTGGTACTTTCCTTTGCATTCCCTACAGCCTTCAGCACCATTTCTGCTGGCTTTGAGAAATGTCACCATGTCTATTGACCATTTTTCCTTTCACCTGCCGGCTGGCTAGAAATGATAAAGGGAGAGAATTGAGAAAGCATCTCTCCTTTTATTTTTATTTTTTATTGTTTCCTCTTCCTGGTGAGTTCATTGCTTTGCTGATAAACTGTTATTTTTACATCTGGATAGATTCTCTTCTCTCCAAATGTCACCTAATTATTTATTAGTTCAGCATATGCCATCTCTATATTAGAAGGTTCTGGGAAAAATTCCAAGAGCTTCCTTCTGAAAATATAGGAAACCTTTCTGGCCAGAGAAAGACAGGAACAGAGAACCCAATGGTGGCAGTCAGAGAGGACAGATTTATTCTCAGAAAATAAATGATATCAATAAAAACATACAAAAAGGCATAAACAGAGACAGAAGCCTACTAATATGGAAGGAAAAGCTGTTTTCTTTCAGGAAATGCAATTCACTTGGCACATGTCTATTTAATAACTTGCTTGATCACCATTGGTGATTGGAAATGCCATCAGGTGAATAATTGAACAGTGTAATAGAGATGACTTTGACAGAAATAGGCAGGAGCTATCACATAAGCCAAGAAGGATGAAACTTCCTTTAAGTCCTGGGAGGCTGACATCTATCTTGCAAGCCCCATTGTGCTTTACCTGCCCTCCTTCTTAAATCTCAGTGAATCAGGGAGAAGCCTGTTTGGGTTGCTTCTGAATATGATCTTCTTCCCAAGACTTAAAGAAGGTTTCAGCCCCTTTTGCTTATATAATGGTTCTTGTGCATTTTGTCAAGATCATCTCCCTTACTCTCTACAACAGTGTTTCTTAATCTTGGCACCTTTAAGAAGAGTGGACTTCAACTCCCAGAATTCCCCAGCCAGCCATGAGGGCTGGGGAATTCTGGGAGCTGAAGTCCATCTCTCTTAAAGTTGCCAAGGTTGAGAAACACTGCTCTACAACAACAGCCTGGCAGAGGAGGAATTAATTGCTTCATCCTCCACCCTCAAACTAGGTTTCTGAGCACATCACAGAAGATGGAAATATTCTGCCTTCATGTCCAGTACAGAAGTACAGCAAGAAGACTGATTTGCTGCTTCTCTGCTGGTTTCCCTAATAGCCATCAATGTTGTTCACACAGAAGAAAACAAGCTAACTTGAACTACAATCCTGTGTATGTCCTTCATAGCTGAACTTTGGGAGAAATATACTGAAAAGAACCTCATTTACCTGTCCACAGGATCCTCAGTGCAGTGTGTAATTTAAGACAATGCAAAATAGAAACTTGCGATGAAACCAGAAATAAAACATTCATTTTAAAAACCCCAGAATAATGTTATGATCCATCAAAGCCCTGGTGAAGGCATGCAATTTTTATTAAGGATTATACTTTCTTTGAAGAGAGTTCTGTAATCACGGAGCAGTTTGGTGTCATGTACCCATCAATCTAGCTTGTCTTCATGATGGGATGCGCAGCAGGGCCATGGCATATCATAAAATGTAGGAGTTGGAAGGAACTCTAGAGGGCATTCAGTTCCATCACAGCGAAGAGAAGTATTTTTCAAATATCCTGGCTCCGTGCCATTCAGAGTTTTTGAGTGGAAAGTCAATATTATTTTGAAAGAACTCAAGAAACAGTGAAACCTGGTCTTTAAAGCATGCCCCAGGCCATGCTGCTTGCTGCATTTCTGTGAGCTATAGCTTCCAAAATCTTTCCAAGGGCAACCCCATATAGATCACATCACAGTAGTCTAAGGAGAGATAATTAAAGTGTGAAAGGAGTAAACCTGAGAAACAGAGGGAATTAAGCCTAAAGTTAAACAGTATAATTTCTTCATTATTTCCAGTGTTCAGGGATGAATGGGCTTCCTTATGTGTTCAAAATGTATTTCTGGGGTTCAAGAGCTGGTAGTTTATGATGCTGTATCAAAAAGGGGGTTATTGAGAATGAAGTATCTGTGTTCTTCCAGTCATGCGTGTAGAAGCCAGGATATGGGATGTGTGGGGGGGGAGAGGGTTTTTTTTTCAGCGTTGTTTTTAAAACCACATTAACTCCTAATCAACATTTTTCTCCTATAGAGTAGTAAGTAGCCATGCCATTGATACTTGGCAATTGCGGTGAGAGGTTGCAATTGTGGTCTGTGGAGACCACAGAAACGATTCCAGGGGTTGTATGTTACCCTGGATCTCAGCTTGCCCTTCTCGGACTAGACTGACTGTTGATCTGAGTCATTAAAAAAAGACTTTAAAGATGAAGAATTAAGGACATTTGCACTCTCCCCTCCCATTTCATTTGACCATTCTAATCTGTATTTAATTAATTAATCAATCTTGTTGGCACTGTGAATCACCTAGTGAGTTAGGAGTGTTGCTTCCGTTTCAATTTATGGCTGTGAATCTTTTTTTACCACGATGAGTCGTGTCCTTAAGAAGGCAGAATTTTTCACTAAAAAAGTAGACTGTATCAAAAATAATTGCGGGATTGACCCGTGAAGTGCATGTATGCCACAAATGGACCTGATCTGACACTTGAATCAAAACATACTTGGAATTAGTTTAATTTTTCTTTTACTCAAATTCCAGTTGTATCAGATCAACAGACTGAATCCAACTGAAGGTGGGAATTGGATTGAAGCCATTTTGCCCCTCCACTATTGGAGGGTATGATCAAATAAGGCTGTGGGCTCCGCAGATTAGCCTTGCATATGGTGTGCTGACTGAGTCTTAGGCTGATAAAGACAGAAAGCCTCATGTTGGTTTCGAGCATCTGGTATGCAGAAGTCTTGCCTTCCAAGGTGGTGCTTGAACTGAATTGTTTTTGGCTTCCTTCCAGTCTAAGGCCAGGCACATATTTAAAGTTTATATGACAGCAGGCCCACTTTGGTTCAAGTCTATCATTTCTGGAGGGTATCCTGTGTCCTTGCTGGTACCAAAACTTCCCCATTGTGCTGTAATCATTTTCATGCCAGGGATCACACTGTGCTGCATGCACTAAGCCAATTGGGTGAGAAAGCAGCTGCGGAGATTAGAGTAGAAATCTGCCGGTTGGTCTTAGCCACCGGGGTGCAGAGCTCCACAGGGAGGCTTCAATCTTGGTATGGAAAGAGAACTCAGCAGGCCAAAGGAGATGATGATGTTGCTTGCCCTCCAGGGCAGCATATAACAAAACCCAACATATCAGGTACCCACTGAGTGTATGCTAGACAGAGCTATGCGCTGCTTTGGGGAAATTCATCTTGCAGTCTATGTAAGATAAAGCTTATGGCATCTTTATAATGGTGGTGGTGGTGGTGATGATGATGATGATGGTGGAGGGGATTACTGGAATAAAATGGGAGGGGAAAGGAGAGCAATACATAGTATGTAAAATTCCTTGTAGGAAAGGTGGAGTAATAATAAGAACAACAACAACAACACAACAACAACACAACAACAATAAAAAAATGTTGTGGGATTTCCAAATACAAAGTGATAAAGTCATGGCGCATAATACACCAGATTTCACTGTGGCTGAAAAGAAGAAAGTGTGGATAATTGATAGTAGGACACAAGACAAAGAATTGGAGAAGATCACAAAGTCCCTCTGGTAGGAGGAGATGGGTGGTGACAGATTTGATAAATAATAATAATAATAATAAAGTATCAAGATCTGTCTTCAGCAAAGGATCGTTACCTTGCCGTGGTGCTGGAGCTTGAGCACCTCAATGATGCCATGAGCTAAACCGTGAAGGGCCACCCAAGACGGGAAGGTCATGACAGAGAGGTCAGACTAAATGCGATCCCTGGGGAAGGTAATGGCAACCCACCTCAGTATTCTTGCCGTGAAAACTAAATGGATCAGTACAACCAGAGATATGTCGGTATACCATCAGAAGATGAGGCCCCCAGGTCGGAAGATGGTCAAAATGCTACTGGGGAGGAACAGAGGATGAGTTCAACTAGCCCCAGACGTGATGACACAGCTAGCTCAAAGCCGAAAGGACGGCTAGCGGCCGACGGTGCTGGTGGTGAACGGCAACTCCGATGTTCTAAGGATCAACACACCATTGGAACCTGGAATGTAAGATCTATGAGCCAGGGCAAATTGGATGTGGTTATTGGTGAGATGTCAAGATTAAAGATAGACATTTTGGGCATCAGTGAACTGAAATGGACTGGAATGGGCCACTTCACATCAAATGACCACCAGATCTACTACTGTGGACAAGAGGACCACAGAAGAAATGGAGTAGCCTTCACAATTAATAGTAAAGTGGCTAAAGCAGTGCTTGGATACAATCCAAAAAATGATAGAATGATCTCAATTCAAATTCAGGGCAAGCCATCTAACATCACAGTGATCCAAATATACGCCCCAACCACAGATGCTGAAGAAGCTGAAGTAGAGCAGTTCTATGAGGATCTGCAGCACCTACTGGACAACACACCTAAAAGAGATGTTATTTTCATCACAGGAGACTGGAATGCTAAGGTGGGCAGTCAATTGACACCTGGAATTATGGGTAAGCATGGCCTGGGGGAACAAAACGAAGCAGGACATAGGCTGATAGAATTTTGCCAAGACAACTCACTCTGCATAACAAACACTCTCTTCCAACAACCTAAGAGATGCCTTTATACATGGACTTCACCAGATGGACAACAGCGAAATCAGATTGACTACATCCTTTGCAGCCAAAGGTGGTGGACATCTATACAATCGGTAAAAACAAGGCCTGGAGCTGACTGTAGTTCAGATCACGAACTTCTTCTTGCACAATTTAGGATCAGACTAAAGAGATTAGGGAAGACCCACAGATCAGCTAGATATGAGCTCACTAATATTCCTAAGGAATATGCAGTGGAGGTGAAGAATAGATTTAAGGGACTGGACTTAGTAGATAGGGTCCCGGAAGAACTATGGACAGAGGTTGGCAGCATTGTTCAGGAGGTGGCAACAAAATACATCCCAAAGAAAGAGAAAACCAAGAAGGCAAAATGGCTGTCTGCTGAGACACTAGAAGTAGCCCAAGAAAGAAGGAAAGCAAATGGCAACAGTGATAGGAGGAGATATGCCCAATTAAATGCAAAATTCAAGAGGTTAGCCAGAAGAGATAAGGAATTATTTTTAAACAAACAATGCGTGGAAGTGGAAGAAGACAATAGAATAGGAAGGACAAGAGACCTCTTCCAGAAAATTAGAAACATTGGAGGTAAATTCCAAGCCAAAATGGGTATGATCAAAAACAAAGGTGGCAAGGACCTAACAGAAGAAGAAGAGATCAAGAAAAGGTGGCAAGAATATACAGAAGACCTGTATAGGAAGGATAACAATATCGGGGATAGCTTTGATGGTGTGGTCAGTGAGCTAGAGCCAGACATCCTGAAGTGTGAGGTTGAATGGGCCTTAAGAAGCATTGCTAATAACAAGGAAGCAGGAGACGACGGCATCCCAGCTGAACTGTTCAAAATCTTGCAAGATGATGCTGTCAAGATAATGCATGCTATATGCCAGCAAATTTGGAAAACACAAGAATGGCCATCAGATTGGAAAAAATCAACTTATATCCCCATACCAAAAAAGGGAAACACTAAAGAATGTTCAAACTATCAAACAGTGGCACTCATTTCACATGCCAGTAAGGTAATGCTCAAGATCCTGCAAGGTAGACTTCAGCAATTTATGGAGCAAGAATTGCCAGAAGTACAAGCTGGGTTTAGAAAAGGCAGAGGAACTAGAGACCAAATTGCCAATATCCACTGGATAATGGAAAAAGTCAGGGAGTTTCAGAAAAACATCTATTTCTGTTTTATTGACTATTCTAAAGCCTTTGACTGTGTGGACCATAACAAATTGTGGCAAGTTCTTAGTGGTGATGGGGATACCAAGTCATCTTGTATGCCTCCTGAAGAATCTGTATAATGACCAAGTAGCAACAGTAAGAACAGACCACGGAACAACGGACTGGTTTAAGATTGGGAAAGGAGTATGGCAGGGCTGTATACTCTCACCCTACCTATTCAACTTGTACACAGAACACATCATGCGACATGCTGGGCTTGAGAAATCCAAGGCTGGAGTTAAAATTGCTGGAAGAAACATTAACAATCTCAGATATGCAGATGATACCACTTTGATGGCTGAAAGCGAAGAGGAAATGAGGAGCCTTATGATGAAGGTGAAAGAAGAAAGTGCAAAAGCTGGCTTGCAGCTAAACCTCAAAAAAACCAAGATTATGGCAACCAGCTTGATTGATAACTGGCAAATAGAGGGAGAAAATGTAGAAGCAGTGAAAGACTTTGTATTTCTAGGTGGGAAGGTTACTGAGATGCTGACTGCAGTCAGGAAATCAGAAGACGTGTAATCCTTGGGAGAAGAGCAATGACAAATCTCGATCAAATAGTTAAGAGCAGAGACATCACACTGACAACAAAGGTCCGCATAGTTAAAGCAATGGTGTTCCCCGTAGTAACATATGGCTGCGAGAGCTGGACCATAAAGAAGGCTGAGCGAAGGAAGATCGATGCTTTTGAACTGTGGTGTTGGAGGAAAATTCTGAGAGTGCCTTGGACTGCAAGAAGATCAAACCAGTCCCTACTCCAGGAAATAAAGCCAGACTGCTCACTTGAGGGAATGATATTAAAGGCAAAACTGAAATACTTTGGCCACATAATGAGAAGACAGGACACCCTGGAGAAGATGCTGATGCTAGGGAGAGTGGAAGGCAAAAGGAAGAGGGGCCGACCAAGGGCAAGATGGATGGATGATATTCTAGAGGTGACGGACTCGTCCCTGGGGGAGCTGGGGGTGTTGACGACCGACAGGAAGCTCTGGCGTGGGCTGGTCCATGAAGTCACGAAGAGTTGGAAGCGACTGAATGAGTAAACAACAAGAATCAAGATCTGAAAATTGAAGTTGAAAGATTATGGCATAAACAGGCCATGGTGGTCCCAGTGGTCATCGGCACACTAGGTGCCATACCAAAAAACCTTGGACAGCACTCAGAAAATCTGGATATTGACAAATTTTCCATCTGGCAATTATATAAGGCCACACTGCTTGGATCTGCACATATACAATGCTGATACATTATGACATTTTAGGTTCTTGGGAAGAACTTGATGTGAATGAAGGCCAACACCAGCTAAACAACTGGCAGCTGTGATTTCACGTTATTGTGTATATAATAATACATTAATACTTGGGAACAATCAATATTCCAAAACCTCAGAACTGAACTCTATACATCTTGGAAGTCACCTCTTATTTGAGACAAACATCCCTAATCTCAATGTAATATAAATTTGGGTTCCCAATCTTCTATTAATTTTGTTTGTTTGTTTTTTAACTGTGTTGTTTATTTGTCACTTGTACCATGCCCAGAATCACAATTGTAAGAGTTGGGTGACCATATAAATTTCTTAAATAAAATATATAAATCAAAATTGAATAATGCCCCAGGTGTGCATGTTTGAGTCAAGAAGCTCAAAAAGGAGTGGCAATACTAGTAGACTATCATGTCAGCGGGAAAAACCTCCCAGAAGAATTCCAATCCACAAGGTTTGATGATGCAGAGAAAAGAGTTTATTTGTAATGTGTTTGCAAAGGCGGGTCCCTCCGTGCAAGAAGGAACCCTGAATGAAGTTAACACAAAACTTTTATACCCTATCTATCCTCCCCCTCTCCGGGGGCTCAGCTCACAATCTTACTTCACAAGTATCCTTGATTGCTGGATTTTACATGTCAGCAGGATGTTCCTGCCACTCTTATCACACTTATCACCTACTTGTTTCAGGGTCTCATCCTACTCAAGCATATCTTTGCTGGCGCCAGCCAGCAGTTTATACGCGATTAACTACAAATTTCTAACCTAAATAACTTTATCTAACACCCATATCCTCCACCCCATGAGTTCAGGGTCTGATGGCATACTTCCCCTTTTGTTTTAGGCACATACAGGGGTTTTTCTTTACCTTGCCCCTCTGTTTTAGGCACATTACCTTGCCCCATCACCAATTTTACAATAGATAAGCTGTCACTTCCCTGTTCCCTTTTGATGCATATGCAAAATGTTTTAAAGGTCAAATTCTTCATCCTTGTTCCTTATGAAATCGAGACACTTTTAATTTTACTTTTAACCCCCAGCTCACAATCACAAGCAAAGCTGAATCAGATATCCTCTCCCCCCACTGATGGGATGATTTGTCCCTCAAATATATGGGGAGATGTTCAGACCTTCATTTCCATGGACATTCCTTCTGTCCTGGGAATATGAGTATTCTAATTGTTAAAAAAACAACAACAACTGGGGTGGGGGGATGAAATCCAGCTGTTTCCCAGTTATGCTTTTCCTGTTCTCCAGAGATTGTTCAAGGATGTTTTTGCCCTCAATGTTTCTTTTTGTCTCAATGCTTATTTCAAAAGTCCTCTGTAATTTCATTTCAAATAGCAAGGGTTGGGGGAGAATATTTGCTGTGTTATCTATAGGAGAATTGTTGCTGCTTTGAGGTATTGGCTCCCCCTCAAAATAGCAAAAACCAGAAACTTGATTGGGGTGGGGGGGACAGAGAATGTGGAGTCAAGGCCTGCTCAGAATATTCATTATGATGAAACCAATCGGTGTAGAAATTTGTACCAAAAGGTCTAAACGGAAAAGATTTGGTTCTGGATGCCTGAACTTGCATACTCTGACGAGCTGCATTTTTTGTCTCCACAAGACACAGTCAGCAGAAATGTTCCAAAGATCTCATGCATTCTCTGTGGGTATATTATTTTTGCTTTTACTTAAGAAAAGTTCACAGGTGGTTAGCAATGGTTGCTTGGCTTCCCTACTGCCTTAACTATCATGGATATTTTGGAAAACAAAGAAAAAGTCATTAAATGCTATATTTCAAAGCATTAAATGCACTCCAGTCCTCCAGACAATAGAGTCCATATCATTGCAAGACATGTGACACCTCCTACAGATTTCCCTATCAGAAGCTATATTATCCTTTTCCAATAAGATGGCCATCAGCCAGAGGGGGGAAAGATCTCTGAGGTAGAAGAACCCCATTGACTTTTCTTTCTTTTCCATGAAAAGCACCAATCAACATATCTCTTTGGCTTTCAACTCTTTTCTTGCTTAGCATAAACACCACACGAGGCATCTCTCCTTCTGCAGTCCACAGAACCAGCTTCAGTGCTGGTCATTGTAATAAGCTTCTACCCATCTATCTTGGGGAAAAATAATAAGGATATGCCATAAAAGGCAGAGACAGGATCAACAGGGTTTTATCGTTCATTGATTCTTCCACACTACGTTGCTCTCCTGGCCTTTTTTTTTTTTTTTAAGGAAAGGCAATCAGGAGGTGACTTCTTCTAAATATTGTCACTTGACTTGATTTTGTGATGGCGGAGTGCCTCACTGAATATAGTTTTCAGTGTGCTGCTCCCTGCTTTCAAGTGATTACAGATGCTAAGTGACATGTTCACTTTTTCTGATTGCTTTCACTGGAGTGTTTCAATAAATACACCTAGGATTGTTTTGCAGACACCAGAAGATAGAAAGGGAGAAGCGACCATTGAGAATAGTGATACTGCAACACAGCCTTTACTAATGTTGGGATTTTCCAGGTGTGTTGACCATTGCCCACAATCCATTGGCTATGCTCACAGAGGATTATGGGAGTGAAATTCAACACATCTGGATGGTATGAACTTGGGGAAGACTAATGGATGCATGTGGGAATGAGATGTGGAAGGAAACAATCAGGAAAAGATTTTAAACTTCCTTCCCTGAACCCCTTTCTAAATCAGAGTAATATCTGGGCAGTTGGTTCTATAGACCTAAACCATCTTCTCAACAGGAAAGATGATGGCAATAGCAAGGAGGAGGCATTCTCCCCCAGCTCGCTTAATTCTGCTCAGAAGACCTAAGACTTGGAATTAAGAATAAAAAGGCAAATTAATCTGAACAGATGTGGAATGAAATTGGTCTTCTGGTTCCTTTCTCACAAATAGCAGCAAGTGGACTCATTCTCACTGCAGGAAACCAACTGGAAAAGAACAACAATAATTTATGAAATTCTGGTCTGGATCCAGGAATAATAGATCAGCCACAAACAAATCTCATCTCTCATTTGTCTTGTTTAAGCATGTCTGAATAGATGCTTTGAATATTCTCAGTGGCTCTTGCCAGCACATGCCCTCTTTTGATCTCTTTCTGATGATTCATTTCCTCTCTTTCGGAAGTACATAACTAATTTGCTTGACTTTCCATGTGGATATGTAATGGGGCATGTTGAAACACATGCATGAGATACAGTGGCTAGTCTCCACTGATTCTCTCCTCCTGGCTGCATGTTCCTGTAACTTCTGGGGAAAACAGCTCTAGCTATGCTGCCACCAGCCATTTTACTCCAGCAAGGTGATTTTTGCCACGGGTTTACAAGAGAGGAAGTAAGTGGTTCCCACATGTGTCATGAATCTGGCTCATGGATAGGATCTTTGGCCACTGAGCGGCATAATAATAAATTAAGATCAGAACATACTGCTGGTCCAGAGCATCTTTGGATGAACTGGGCCTACCATAATGTCTGGAAAGGGACCTCTGTTATCAGTACAGGGTATAAAAGGGCTTTATTTATGTCATGGCAGGGCTTGACATACTGATATATGTCACAGAGTTTCACATAGGAGGTTACATACTTCCCACACCACTGTTCCCAGTAGAAAATCCAAGTCTTTCTCTTTTTGATCTGACCTACCCCTACATGTCCACATGGGTCCTCATGAGCCAAATCCAGTAGCTTCCAATAAACTTGGGTAGATACCATGACTTGTCTATGAAACCCTTCTTCTGGCCTCTAGGGAGGTAATCTTAGGTCATATTTACAACTGTATCACAACTCCAGGACTCTCTTGGGGGATGACGGTTTACTTCCCTCCAATTCCAGATGACAGCAAGACCTGTCACATCTTCCTGGGACTCCAAGTAGGCCTCCATCCCAGCACCGCTGTCTTGGTTCTTTTCTCAGTCTGACTCAGCTTTGGACCTGAGGCATAGATTTGGGAAAAGGTCTTTCTTAATCTGGCCCTTAGGATCCTAGAATGTGATTTCTTTCCATCTGAGCCGACTCACCTTAATGCGTGCGCGCGCGCACACACGCTGCCCAGTGTATGGGCTAGACCTTCCCATGTCCAGATGGGTGATTCACAGAAGGTCATGGAGAATAACAGGGCTAAGATCCAGATGGACAGGCAGGTACTGGTCAATCAACCAGACATCGTGGCAGTAGACAAGGACCAGAAGACAGCATGTAGCGGTGCCAAGTGACAGCAACATCAGGAAGGAGTATGAGAAGCTGGAGAAGTACCAGGGCCTGAAGGAGGAACTAGAGAGGATGTGGCAAGTGAAGGCCAAAGTGGTCCCAGTGGTGGTAGGGGCACTTGGGGCTGTGACTCCTAAGCTGGGAGAGTGGCTCCGACAGATCCCAGGAGCAACATTATAGCTCTCTGTCCAGAAGAGTGCAGTGCTAGGAACAGCTACGATCCTGCACAGAACCCTCAAACTCCCAGGCCTCTGGCAGAGGACCTGAGGTTGAGGAAGACACATACCAACATACCACCCATAGGGGTGAGAAGGGAATTTTTAATGTATGGATTGATTGATTGAAGATTTTTATGTGAATAAAAATATTCACATATTTTTTATGTGAATAAAAAATATGAAAACGTATACTGCATAAAGAAAAATTAAGAAACAGGAGAAAAGAAAAGAAAAAGGGTAAAAGACAACACACATTATGAAAGGAGAAAAAAGAAGGATGATAATTAAAGAAGTGACTTCCAATCTTCATTGCAGCAGTTACAAATAAACTTATTATCTCTCCTCCTTCTGTAAGATTACATTACCTAGGTCCCCTTTATCCTATAGTCAACCCTTTTTAATCTACAAATCTAAAAGACAACAACTCATTTTTTCCCCATTTTCAGCAAAATGCCCATAAAGGGTTTCCAGTCTTTTATAAAAGTACTTAGTTTTATCCCCGATCAAACAAATCAATTCTGCCATCTCTGCAAACTTGGCCATCTTCACAGTCCATTCCTTCATTAGCAAAGTCTGTACCTGTACCTCCCAGCATAATAGTCTGTTCCTCAGTCTCCTGTATTCACCTTCTGTTCCTCTTTGCTAACAGCCAGCACAGCCTATATTGCATCAGAGAAAGAGAAATCTTCTTGAGCAAGGCAGTAATTACATCCTCGTTTTTTTTTTTTAAGTTTAAAAGCTCTGGCTAATGATGGTGTAACAGATGAAGACAGAGCCTGTCTCTCAGCAGACATTAAGCAAAAGAAATACATTGCCCTGATCATTAAAAGGATTTTGCATTTTTGAAGGAAGCAGGGCAGGGACACAACCATTTGTGTGTAATGTCTTTATACTGATGCTCATGTGTATATGCGTGTGTGTCTCTCTGTGTGTATAGATATAAAGATATCACCATGTGTGTGGAAAACTATATGTGCATATAACAAAAGAAAAATGACTTTTAAGAAATCCTTGCAAGATTAGCATTAATTGTGGGCATAGAAATTGGCTGTTTCTTCATGTCTTGTGTGTACGGTTTGTGTTTTCCTTCCACCATGATATTCTGCTTTCTATCTGCCTTCTTACTGGTCTAAAATCAAGTTGTGAACTTATTTTATAAATTTATAATCTGCTTTTTCTCTATCACGGAACTCAAAATGGCATCTAGAAAATTATCAGTTGATCTCTTATCCAAATACTGATAAGACTGAGAACAGCTTAAGTCTCCAAAACATGGTTGAGTTGTGTGCCTTTAGGCTAGGTATGTGCAATCTGCAGCCTTTCAGATTTTGGGGAGGACAGACATTAAAACCCTTTGCTTTTTACTGTGCTTGCTGGAATGGGAGGTTTTTCAGGAGGCCAATAACTTTGCCAGTCCTTGCCTTAACTCATGGGCAGAGAACCCATATTTTAAGCCTACATGGGGCAGGGACTTCAAATCTATAGTACAGTTATATTTTAATTGTTATACAAAGGAGCACAGGGTGATTTGTGCAATAGCATCTTTTTACCTTTGTGTAAAATGAAAAGCCCCACCTTAAAGTGCAGCCAGCCCTGAAGATTAACCCATCTTCAGGGACCTATTTTTGCTCTACCCCAACTCATCAAACTGCAAGCCAAAATAATTCAGCGTGCTGCTAATTAAAGTTATGAAGGACTGTGATGCCTAGCCATGCAAATGCTGTAGACAGGATTTAATAGCAACAGAGAGATGCCAGTGGTGTTACAATTAGAATCCAAAACATTTGCTTAGATAAGGCCAACGGGATTCCCCCACCCCTCAATAACCCAAATAGACAGATGTATGCAGGCATAAAATTTCTGTAGAATCTCTGTGCAGAGAGGGTGATTAATGTTAATAGAACCTGCAATCAATAGATGCTTTGGCAGATCAGTTTTTAAGAGCCTGCCTAGAAAAAGGTGAAAGGTTTCATCTCAGGGATTAATAAAGCTGGTAAGTATCTGTCTGCAGCTGTCAGAGGTTCATTAGCAAAGAAACCAAGGCAGACATAATCTGAACGGGTTGAAACGGGGGTGGGGGACAGAATAGGGAGAGAAGGAAAAAGTATGCATCAGTTTAGAACTCAAAATGTGCATGGACACATGCAGCTGTGTCCAAAAAAGGAGATAAAACAACTGGGAAGGTTTTACACAAGCAAGCATATACCAGAGCTGCCAATATTTTTATTTTTTTTAATTAAAAATGAGTATGTTGGGGAAACTGACCTTTAAAAAGCGTACCTCAGGAATAATGTTGTGTTAAAAAAGTATATCAGGCATCAGCTTTTAGATGGTGTCTTTCAGGAAAAGTGACACACCAACCCTCCATATTTATTTATTAGAATGATGAACAACTCTTTTGAAGAAACAGTTCTCCCCACATGGCTTGCAAGCAAGGGGTAAAATAGTCAAACAACTGACAAACAGAAAAAACAAAACAAAACATGGTAACTGTTATTTAAGAATGAAGAACTTGGCCCAGATAGGAAAGGGATAAGGGTTCTGGAGGTGGAAAGGGAAGAGGCCTGCTGAATGTATTGTTTTGATTTTTTGTAGTGGTTATCTGCCTTACTTTCTGTTATTGCATGGAAAGCTGCAAATGACAGATGATTGGGGACTTCCAGGGACTTTTCTATTCAGTTCTACCTAAGGCACTTTTGTTTACCAGATCTATTTGGTTCACACTTCTTTTTCTCCAGGCAATGCATACTTGATTTATAGGTCTTTTAGTGACTGTTGTCTGTAGTTCCTCACTGCTAGCTTGAAATAGAGCTTTGCCCCGATGTGGCAGGACTTTTGAGATGTCCTTTGAGATGGAAGCTCTTCTCTCCTGCAGGGATCTTCTAATGCTCATTTGGAAACTGTTTTCTCCTTGTGGTTCAATCCAACAGGATTCCTTAACTTTCTGTGATCCTATATTAACATTCCACACTGTGATACATGAAACTTGGGAAGAAGTTTGGAAAACTTGAAAGCCTGTAAACCCTTCTGATTTTTTTTATTGGTCCGATCAGAAGTATAGCCCAGCAACAAGTTGGTACTTTCCCCACCATGAGACAACAAAAGGAGGGTTACCTGTCAATGCAATGAGATTTCCTGCATATAGGAACCAAGGCCCAGCAAAATATTGGGGGGAGGGGTGGTGGTAAAATCAGCACCAAAACTAAATGTGCATTTAAAAAAAGAAAAGAAAAGAAAAACATCCTAAGTCATCTGTATGTGAAGCTCATTCCAGTTACTCATCGGTAAACAGCCTTCTGGATAAAATGAGCTTTTCCCAAATAAGCGTTTTTATAAATAAACTCATCTCTCAGCTAGTTCTGCCTTACAGAAAGCTGAACATATTTGCCTACATCAAGTCCAAGAATGAAAAGAATTAGTATTTTTATTAAAAGATTTGAGGAAGGGGAATAAAAGTGATTTGACCTGGGACTAATTCGGTTGTGGTACAGTTTGTGAGTAAATCTGAAATGATTATTGCCAAATGGATAGTACAATAATGATTCTAAACAGGTGTGAATCTTCTCTCTCTCTCCCTCTCCCTCTCTTTCTCTTTTCTACCTGTTATGTATATGTTTCCTCCTGTGTGTTAATTCTTGGCAGAGAAATTCACCTGCATTTTTTCTTCTAGTTCTCATTAAATTTGGTGAAAGATAATTTGCTTTAGAAATTCTTTGAGGGGAGAAGAGAATTTTGAATAAATGTTCACATTGAATCAGTCTTTTTTGCAGTCATTAACCAGCACAGAAGAAATGATCATGGGTAGAGTGTGGTGTCCTTGCACTTAGTTAGTTATAGGAGAACCAAGGGATGTGTGTCAATTTTCTGTCTTTCACCATTCAGTCATCTCTCCAGTGGCTTTTTCAATAGCACTGCTAATGTCAGAGCTACCAGGAAATCCTTCTCGTGAGAAATGGTTGGAGAATTTCTCCTTCCTCTAAAATTCTACACACAATGTTTCACCTTGCAGATTAGATGAAGAGTTCTGAAAGATTAGCTGCACCTAGCTCTGTTTGATGTTCTTCTTCTACAAATATTCTTACTTGGCTTTGTGGATGCCAACTCTCTTAAGCGCTACGCTACCCAAGAACTGAGGATTGATCAGTTGTAATCTCAACATTTTGTATATTGCATGGCAGAGACTGTATGAAGCTGAAGGCCATGAATGTGATGTTTGGTAGTAGTAGATCTTTCTGTATATATATGTCTTTCCTCATGATCTGGAAGCCCGATGATGTCTTTCCTCATGAAGTCTTTCCTCATGGTCTGTTTATATGTCTTTCCTCATGATCTGGAAGCCTGATGATGTCTTTCCTCATGAAGTCTTTCCTCCTGGTCTGTTTATATGTCTTTCCTCATGATCTGGAAGCCCGATGATGTCTTTCCTCATGAAGTCTTTCCTCATGGTCTGTTTATATGTCTTTCCTCATGATCTGGAAGCCTGATGATGTCTTTCCTCATGAAGTCTTTCCTCCTGGTCTGTTTATATGTCTTTCCTCATGATCTGGAAGCCTGATGATGTCTTTCCTCATGAAGTCTTTCCTCCTGGTCTGATTATATGTCTTTCCTCATGATCTGGAAGCCTGATGATGTCTTTCCTCATGAAGTCTTTCCTCATGGTCTGTATATATGTCTTTCCTCATGATCTGGAAGCCTGATGATGTCTTTCCTCATGAAGTCTTTCCTCCTGGTCTGTTTATATGTCTTTCCTCATGATCTGGAAGCCTGATGATGTCTTTCCTCATGAAGTCTTTCCTCCTGGTCTGATTATATGTCTTTCCTCATGATCTGGAAGCCTGATGATGTCTTTCCTCATGAAGTCTTTCCTCATGGTCTGTATATATGTCTTTCCTCATGATCTGGAAGCCTGATGATGTCTTTCCTCATGAAGTCTTTCCTCCTGGTCTGTTTATATGTCTTTCCTCATGATCTGGAAGCCCGATGATGTCTTTCCTCATGAAGTCTTTCCTCCTGGTCTGTTTATATGTCTTTCCTCATGATCTGGAAGCCTGATGATGTCTTTCCTCATGAAGTCTTTCCTCATGGTCTGTATATATGTCTTTCCTCATGATCTGGAAGCCCGATGATGTCTTTCCTCATGAAGTCTTTCCTCCTGGTCTGTTTATATGTCTTTCCTCATGATCTGGAAGCCCGATGATGTCTTTCCTCATGAAGTCTTTCCTCCTGGTCTGTTTATATGTCTTTCCTCATGATCTGGAAGCCTGATGATGTCTTTCCTCATGAAGTCTTTCCTCCTGGTCTGTTTATATGTCTTTCCTCATGATCTGGAAGCCCGATGATGTCTTTCCTCATGAAGTCTTTCCTCCTGGTCTGTTTATATGTCTTTCCTCATGATCTGGAAGCCTGATGATGTCTTTCCTCATGAAGTCTTTCCTCATGGTCTGTATATATGTCTTTCCTCATGATCTGGAAGCCCGATGATGTCTTTCCTCATGAAGTCTTTCCTCATGGTCTGTTTATATGTCTTTCCTCATGATCTGGAAGCCCGATGATGTCTTTCCTCATGAAGTCTTTCCTCCTGGTCTGTTTATATGTCTTTCCTCATGATCTGGAAGCCCGATGATGTCTTTCCTCATGAAGTCTTTCCTCCTGGTCTGTTTATATGTCTTTCCTCATGATCTGGAAGCCTGATGATGTCTTTCCTCATGAAGTCTTTCCTCCTGGTCTGTTTATATGTCTTTCCTCATGATCTGGAAGCCTGATGATGTCTTTCCTCATGAAGTCTTTCCTCCTGGTCTGTTTATATGTCTTTCCTCATGATCTGGAAGCCTGATGATGTCTTTCCTCATGAAGTCTTTCCTCCTGGTCTGTTTATATGTCTTTCCTCATGATCTGGAAGCCTGATGATGTCTTTCCTCATGAAGTCTTTCCTCATGGTCTGTATATATGTCTTTCCTCATGATCTGGAAGCCTGATGATGTCTTTCCTCATGAAGTCTTTCCTCCTGGTCTGTATATATGTCTTTCCTCATGATCTGGAAGCCCGATGATGTCTTTCCTCATGAAGTCTTTCCTCCTGGTCTGTTTATATGTCTTTCCTCATGATCTGGAAGCCTGATGATGAAATGAGTAGTTACATTGAATAAATGCTACTACTTTATTTATTTATTTATTTTATTTATCAAATTTCTCACCACCCATCTCCTCCCATCAGAGGGACTCTGGGCAGTTAGCTACTAAATGCTTTGTTTTGGAGAATGATTTACATTCCCTGAAGACTGGTGCCATATGAACTCTGCAGTAAGGATGCTAAATGAAGAAGAGCCTGCCTACCACCTCTGGATGATGTCCCAGCCCAAGACTGCTTGCAAAGCTCAGCTGAGTGATTAATAGCCCTGCAAATGTCCAGAAACAAATATCTTCTGTGCTTTCAGCTTTGGGAAGAATGGAACATTTCATTCTAGAACACTGTTGTTTCAAAGCAGCATCAACACTTCATGCCATCAGAACTTTATAAAGTCTATTTATACAAATCTGAAGGAGGTTCCAAATATTGTCTCTGTCAATATTCTGCATCCTGTTGAGAAGATAGGGAGTGGGAGAGAGGACAGGATCTATGCATAAGTATTTTAAGAAGATGACACTAGAAGGACATGAATGTACCTAGAGCTCAGGCAAAAGATGATTATTATAGCATATACATGATAATAATAACAAAAAACTAATTGGTCCCTTAAACAGCACAATCTTCAGAATTAGTTTATACTTTAAAAAGAAGATGGGTGAAGAGCTTATTTTAAGCAACCCTTTGCAAACTTGTTTTTTTTTTTTAAGGGAGACAAATGTAATTTGTAACAGCGTGTGTGATATTTATTGGTCTGAAACATTATTTTAATTAAAAGTGAAGCTTTGCAGGGCTAAAAGTACAAAACTGTGAGATAACACAGTCTATTACCAAATTGTTTTTGTACAGTTGCACTATTTTTAACAGATCTTTTAGAAATTGTTAGTTTTAATTTAAAAATAAAAGCTAAACTCCTAGAAAACTTACGTTTCATACAAACACGAAAGCTAGAGAATAATATTGGTAGACTAGGAATTAGAGCACTTGGAAAGGAAGAAGGAACTCCCAAATGCTAGATGGAATCTTGTTTTCCCCAACCACTGAGTGAAAATGCTCTATTATTAGAAAACCATATAGCGAAAGTAGGGGAATATTTATTCTCTTTATATTTCACCTTTCTACTAATGGAAGGTTTATGACAGCTAACTTAAAAAAAAAAGAATAGCAATGCAAGGAAAAAAGAGAGACTGAAAGAAAGCAATGGAAAATGTAAGTATTAAAATCATAAACATTTGAAGGCTTGGATCTTAGCTGCTTCATTACAGGCAGAGAAAATGGTTCCTCTAATCCGGTCTAGGTGATCAATGTCAGTCAGGTAATAGCTAGAGCTTAACCATCTTGGATGATGCCAAAGAGAAGGGAGGCATAAATGGAAACAAATGACTATTGTCTCTGATCATAAAGGAGGCATTTGCTCAAATTAAAATGCAGTGTATTTTAACCTGCATGGCTGGAGTCAAAAATGTCAGAGACTAGCAAAGGAGAGCTTTATCAGTCAATCCGACACAAGAATATTTTCTTGCTACTTATTCCAGTGGTAGCAAGCTGGCCAATGAAAGGTGAGACTAGAAGAACAAAGAAGGGAAATTGAGTTGGTCAATCAACCTTTAGAAGCAAATTCATCTCAGCCTGTTTCAATGGCACTTTGGTTTGATGTGGGGGCGGATACATGTAAACCCCAATGAATTCTAAAATTCATTTTCCTAAGTGAGACCACTATTGATAATGTTATTAAGCATGATGGGAAGGGCAAGCAAAAATTTTTGGGCCTGTTGAGCAATCAATATTAAGCATTAGCTCCTTGAATTACTTTCCAAACAGCAAGATCTAGCTGTTGCATGAAATACTTTATATCTTCTTGTCTTATTAATACAGATATTGTGAAATGTTCACCTGTACACTCTTGAGTGCTTGTTTCATGGCAGATTTGAGTGCTGATGTACAATTCATCTCTTTGAAAGTGACTCCTGGAAAAAAGTTGAGGAGATTGATGTTCCTGATATCCCAAAGCTAAACACATTTATGAGGCCATAATTACTCTAATTAATTTCAGTGGAGCCCTTTAGAGGAAGAAAAAAAGCAACTGCATTTTGGACCATAAGATCCATTGTTTTACTGAACACAAGCAAATAATTTCTTTTTTGCAACTGCTGTAGGCAGCTGTATAAGCCCCTTCTCATCTGACTGTTGCAGAAACCCAGGTTGTTATAGGCTTAAGTTTTGGGTATGTCCAAATGGGTATCTTATGTGATTTTGCCACAGTGATGGACTCATGGATGTGAACCACTTAAATCTTGATGGAAAGGGAAACAGTATAAATGAAAGGTATTTTAAACTCTCATTTAAAGTTTAGCATTAGGTAAAGGAAATGTTCTGTGGAGTTCTGGTGGGGACATGGCAGACTGAACATCTGTGCCTGTGGGCTCCACGGGCAGAACTGACAATGCGGCAGGGTTTTTTGGGCTCAGGCAGGTTTCTCCTGAAGCCCTGGAGCTTTTTCATGGATAGAAATCACTCAGGATCATCCCATCTATCCTCTAGAATGGCACCTTGCAGCCAGAGGATCACAAACAGCATTCATGCTAATCTGGTAAGAGAAGCTGGGGGGCTGAGATGTCACCATTTCCAAGCTGCACTGTAGCCTTAAAGGGACACTAAGACTGGCCTTCCCATTTTAAAATCACTATTTATTTATTTATTTTAAGTTAATGTACCCTAAGAGAAGCTTTCTACAGCAAGGAGAAGCAATCTCTCTTGGTGCTTATTGTTATTTTTGGGTTTAATTTTCAAAAATCTTTTAAAGTTTTGGCTTGTTTCCCATCCAAATACTAAGGAGGATTGAGAATAAATAATTGCCTCCCTGCTATTATTTCTGTACTGAATTTGAAGAATTTAATATTTTCCTACACATTGAACCTGTTGTTTTGAATCTTCAGCTTTCTGCTGCCACTTTCCTTGGGGAGCTGCTTGCTAATGTACTCCCACTTATGTAAACATCTTTTTGGAAATGTTCCATTTAACTCCTACTTTTGCTAGTTAAGTATCTAGGGGGCACCATAATCTACTGCCTGAAACATGGAGGATTTCAAGCAGACTTTCTCAGAGTTCCATTGTGAGCTTAAACAGATCTCTTTTGATTCCTGTCAAGTTATTATGCAAGATATTTGGGACATTGTAGAGAACATCAGTTCCAAAATATGTCATCTGGCTGGGGATGTTGTGGAAGAAGTTGCCCAACAATGATAGAAATGTTTCTACTGACAGCATGATTGAGGCTTTTGTTGAAATGCCAGATGAAGACCAGATTATGGAGTTGCAGGAATTAAAGGGACAGATTGAATTGCAAATTATAAATGTAATTGTTTTTCTGGTGTAATGTTATGGGAAGGAAGAGGTCTTTTTTTATGGGAGGTTTTCTGCTGAGAAGTCAGAGTTTTTAAGGGGGCAGTTGGGCTGTCTGAATTTTTTATGAAAAATGCTTTGTGTGTAATGTGGAGATATGTAAATGCTTTGGTATATTTTGAAGTGGGGTAAGGATTTAAGAATGTTCATTTGGATTGCTTTTAAGGCTTTTTTGACCATTTCTTTTTAATGATTTGGATTAAGATTAATAAGGTATAATAAGAAATGCTTGGTTTTAGGTTTAATAGGATTAAGATTGTTATAATTGTAGTATTATTAATTATAAGAGTAGACAATTTATATTTTTTTTAGTTTTATCTTTATTATAGTGGGCAGAAATGTATAGAATAGTGGTAGGAAGGAAATAAATAAATCTTGACTTTGCGGGGGAAGTTGATTAGGAGGTTTACATATTTCTTTTTTCTTTTAATATAAGGGGAGGGAGCAATTGTATTTAGTGATTTTTATAATGTGCTAATGGAATCATTTATAGAAATAATGTGATTTTGGTTTAATATAGATTAAGGGATTGTTTATGGAAATTGCTGTATATTTTTGCTGTTAAAAGTTGGAAGTCACCTCTTTATGTAATTTTTAAAATTCTTTTTCTTCTTGTGTTTTCACACCTTTTTAGTTTTTTTTCTTTTTGTAGTTTTTTTCTTTTTTGTAATTTTTATCTTTGCTTTAAATCTAATAAAATTCTTATTAAAAAAAGGAATTGCTCTGCATTTTTCTTCTACCATTTGCTTCATCTGATGAAAGAGATTTTGCTTTCAATTTTTTTCTAAGGCATAAAAGAATTTTGGGGAAATTCTCATGAATGGAATGTCCACTGGAGTTGGACAGCCAATAAATTTGAAATAATAATAATATTATTATAATAATAATAATCCTGCACTTCTTTAGTGAAAAGGTGGCAAAGGGGTTTCTGCAAATGCTCTTTGATTGTACAATCATCCCTGTCCAGTGGCTGCAGGGTCACTAGCTTCCCAAGATACTATTCAATCCCAAGAAGAAACATAAGTAAAGAATTATCCATATGGTCATTGCTAAGAGAAAATCCTGCCCTTGAGAAATGGTTGGAGAATTTCTCCTTCTTCTGGAGAGATTCATAAAATTGTCCAACCAGGGCCTCTGCTCACTAATTTACTGGAAAATATTAAAATGCCATTTGTGTCCAGCTCTGATTTTTCTTTTACTAGGTTTATTAAAAATATCTTGAGGAACAAGTGTGGGTTCCCTTATGAAGGCTTTAGAAAATAGTTCAACATTTCAATCAAATCTATCAATCCATAATAGGGGTGTGCATCGATTTTGTAGTAAGTAAAAAGAGGATGCAAATTAAATGTCATTTTGCAGACCTGGAGCAACAAAGCTGTAACCAGCCAGTTGTTGCTGAATTGCAATACCCATCATTTGTTATAACATCTGGGGATGCTGAAAGTTGCAATTCTTGGCTTTGCTTGAAACCCCCTGACTTTCTGATCCCACATTAAAGTCCAGTAAGAACTAGACATATACTTCCCTTAAGCTGTTTCTCTTGTCCCCTCCCTTTCTATCATTTCTATAAGCAAAAACTTGAGCAAAAACTCTAATCTTGTCGAGTCCTATGTGATGTTGTAACCAAAACTATTTTTAGGAGGGATAGGGAGTATTAAAGCAGAGGTGGAGAAATGACATCATCTACCTTAGGAGAAATGGAAGGTTGGAAAAATGTCAACTGGCTTCAGGAATCAATTTTAGAACAGTAATGACTGCAGATGTTTCAGTTCTTCAGAGAAGATCATTGTCGTTGGGGAGGGGGGGAATATACAAGAAGGAGAAGTTCAGGGTAGGTGGGTGGAAAAGCTGTAACATCTGGTTAATTAAAAGGGACAAATCATCCATCCATACCAGCTGCTCATCTGCTAACATCTGCCAGTGGATACTTCAGATTCCACTCAGAACAGATAAGGCTGGTATATTATTTTCCTACCCATTGTGTCCCATGGCTACCACCTTGTCTTATAAGACTGATTTAAGCAAAATAACAGCCTAGCGAAATGTATCACAGTGAAGCAATCGTTCAATATTAGCTACCAAAGGAAGTCAGGGCAAAGACCTTCCCTGTGGTACATACACAGCAGGGTCATGTGTGTATAAGTCTCCTTACACAGTGGTACACATACTTCAGCCAGGTTTGGATCTGCTTGAGAACATCAGTGTTTCTTCATCTCCAGCTTTTATATTTCTCCTTTTAATAAATGGCTTGTTCCAAAGGTGGGTTCCAGGCAGGGGGCAGAATCATAAAATAGGAGATAAAATCCAACAAACAATAAATCACAACAATAAAGCAGGAAGGCAGCATGAAACAAGGCAGAGCAGCCGCAAAAAGCTGAGAGAGTAGAAAACTTCCTCAGCAGCCATAAAGCAACATACTGTGTAATTAAAAGCTCTGGGAGAGAGAGAGAAAAGTTGTTTTAATCTGATGCCTAAAGGCCAAACAATTTGTGGCATTAATAATGCAATTATATATCTCTATTCAGAAGAAAGTCCATTCAGTCTGGTGGTGCTTACTCCCAAACTGAGATGCTGGAAAATTTATTTGGTCCACACTTTTAACTGAAATGATTTATTTCACCCTTCCCAAATAGGTAACTGTGCACTTCTCCAGGATGCACTTTGGGATAGATGGTTCATAAAAATTTTATTTATTTATTTATTTTATAAATGTATTCACTGCCCATCTCTCCCCTATGGGGGGACTCTGAGCAGCTTACAATAAAACAGGGTTAAAATTCAAAACCATCACAATACAAAATACAGTAAAAACACAGATATAAAGTATCTGTAAAATGTATTTATCAGGAAAGTAGCCTATTCAAATAGGCAAGTTTGGAAAATAGGCATCCAGAAAGAAAAATTTGAGATAAAGCTGCATTCAAAACTGTGTGTACTAGGGGACATTTTCTTTGAACAGGTAGATAATTTGAAAAAAAAATGCAGGTATTATATAAATCAGTGTTTCTCACCCTTGGCAACTTTAAGATGTGTGGACTTCAACTCCCAAAATTCCACAGCCAACTTGGCTGGCTCGGGAATTCTGGGAGTTGAAGTCCTCATGTCTTAAAGTTGCCAAGGTTGAGAAACACTGATATAAATTCATGAATATATCTTTGCTATCAGGTGTAATATGAGGTAAATATCTCTATAACATGGGTTATTGAAAAATAATCTAATATTTTAATAGTGAGGTTTGAATAAATACACAGACACACACACAGACATACCCACAGAGAAAGAACTGGTTAGCATGGTATCTATCACAACTGCAAATCTCTGAATTGTCCAGAAGCAACATGGAAAGACCCATATCGTGAATGAAGTGCCAAGCAATGGCAGTTCGGTTTTTCTATTAGCTTGCTATTTTACTGTTTCCTTCCTTCCCTGTCTGTTTTTTTGCTGTCATGCAGAGGAATCATCCATAGCACATAAGCTCGGGTGAGCTGTGAGTGATGGCTCTTGGTTCTTCTTTTGCTTACTTACAAATCTATCACTCTTTTAGCTCTTTAGTGGGGACCTTAAATGTATCATTATTCTAAATTTGCACATTCAAGGTTGCAGCTTCTGTCTGTCTCCTCTCTTATTCTTTCCTCCTTTGGGTTGGGAACATACAGGTTAGGATTCTGTACTTCTAGAGGTAGAACATTATTTTGTAAAGGGAATGTGGCTAGGTGATTGATGCAGAAGTTCCCAGGTTTCTTTGAGAAGCCTGGAAGAGCAGTTACTCCTAGTGAGCATTGACACTACTGACCCAGATGGACCAATGGTCTGTTTTGATATAAGGCAGATCCCCAGGGCGAAATTTCACTTAATGGTTCTGATGGTGCAAGAAAAAGCTTTGGTTGGTGGAATTTTCTCTCCTATGTTAAAAAAGAAAGAAAACTTCTCAGAATTGGGATTTAGCAATGGTCTTAGACAAAAGTCCTCTCTATCCACTGAGCCTGGTCTATGTGCAAGGTTAATGTGGTTGAGTTGTCACTTGTGGTTGTGAGAATTTGGGCCAGACAGACATATCCTGCGTATGGTTGGATATACCTCCAGCATCTGTATTGTTCTGTGATCTCTGTAGCCACCTCTCTTCCTGTTATTAAAGTTCAGACTGAAGACACAGCATCCCCATGTGGAACATTTGCTGTTCGTAACAAGGCAAATGAGTGCCCAAGAAGAAAAGTCTGCATCTAGGGAACATCACTTACAAATTGCTGGCAGCAACCATAACATGTTCTGCAAGGGAAGTGGCTCTTAAAAAATGCAGAAACTGAAGAGGCACTTTTAGGTGAGCATGCATTGGAAAGCACTGCATGAGTGTACAGATGATTGCTGCCAATGAATTTAAGACTCAGCTTCCTGGGGCAATTAATTTTACATACCACAAATTAAAACATCAAAGACCTTCAGCATATTCCTGTCACTCAGCTTGGAGATTATTCATTTTTGCTTTCACCTGGCAAATGTTCTGAAAGAAAAGGCTAAAATATTTTGATGTAATTTTCACTACTGAGGGGAGGGTGGTGGGGTTCCCTGGGCAGTTGGACAGCAGCTGCATTTGATCCCATCCCCTATAGCTACTGCGGTTTGGTCAATTTTATATGTGTTAACTTCCCCCTATTTTCTGATGCAGAGATAGGCAGTTAGGCACATCTTGATGTTCTGGACCAATTCTCATCAGCTCAACCCAGCATGGCCAATGGTGAGGGTCTGTGGGAGCAATAGCTCACAATATTTGGTGGACAGTTTCCCCTCTGACCATCTATTCTTCATCAGTAAGGCACATATTTGGAAACTGAAATCCCCAGATTCTGTCTGCAGCATCTCCAGTTGGAAAAATCAGGAGCAGTTGAAAAGTACTATTTCAAAACACGTTGTAAAAGTTTGCACAGACATTTTTAGTAGTATCTGTTCCTAAAACTGTGGGACTCAGTTGCAGTTCAGACTCAGATTAGCTTTCTCCAACCTAATGCTCTTCAGATGTGTTGGACTTTAGTTGTAACGTGTAAGCTTGGGGGTTCCAGGAACTCAAATCCAATACATCCTTAGGGCTCCATACTGAGAAAGACCAATGTAGACGGTCTTGGTCAAGGCAGACAAGCATTTTGATCTTACATGGTAAAAACATTTTTTCTCTCCAACTGTTCATGTATTGCCCAATTATTAGAGTATAAAACAGGGGAATGAACTGGGGGTCCTCCATATATTATCACAATTTCTCTCCTTGAGATGGAGGCTTGGAGTGTTGGGAATTGAGTCTTACAATATCAGAAAGGCCAAAGGGTCTTGCTAAAAAAAAAGTAACTATAAAAGACAAAAATAAAAACAAAATATGGACAGTGTCTTACAAAGGACTAACACCAAGAGAATGTACTACCCTTGATAGATAAGGAATAGTTGGGGCAGGAGATGTTGTCAACGAGGGTGACATCACCCATCTTCACTTGCGCTAAATGGTTGCAACTTGATTGCCCTCTTAACCTTTCCTCAATATAGTTTAAGACTGATCCCTTCGTACCATCCAATAACATGATTAAATTACCCAGGCAGGGGCAGCCAGCCTTTCCTAACTGTAGAGCTGTCTAGTCCTTGGCAGCCAGGCAAAGCTGAAGCTTAGTGGAAGGGTCCGTAAATAGCTGAGGCTGTTGCTAGGGGTGAGAACTCAGCTTCAGTGCCAACCTTACCACATGACATCTCCAAAGTCATATGAATCAACAAGCAGCCAAATCCTTTATTATTTCCAAGAAGGCCTTTCTGAGCTGACAGAGATAAGACAAAACTCCAAACAACCATTTTCCTCAAAGGACTTGTTTGTTGCAAATTACTCTCAAAAAGTTTTCCATCACAATTGATTGCTTTGTGTGGGGTGTGAGTTGAAAACTTTTGGCTGATTTGGAGAGGGTAGAAACTGCTTATGATCTGGCTTTGTGGATGCCTCATTTACAACAAATACATTCAGAAACACACCTTTGGCAAATTCCTTCAGGTATCGGAAGTCATAATCTGAAAGCCTTGAATGCAGAATTTCAGTTCAGCTAACTGTTAGTTAGCCTTTAGCTATATGAAAAGTGTAACAGATTGAAAGTATAGTGAACTTAATGGATTTTGCTTAGTGGACAAAGAAAGACTCAGATCAGGCTGAGCAACATTAAATATGGAGGATGTCTGTGAATGTGTCTATGTGTGTGTATCTATTGCTATCTATGCACACGTACATGCAGCATCAATTATATGACGCAGCATGAATTTAAAACTGAATTTGCTTGACTCAGGACCATGATGATTTTTATTCACTTTCCATCAAACAAACCTCTTTTATTGGCAAAATATGGCTGAGAAAATTCAGAATTTGATATAGGTGCGGACGTTTATCAGTGGGAAAACGAAGGGCTGATCTGTTGGTCCAGGGAAGAAAATGAGTACAAAAAGATACGGGATGTTGGAGGCATCTGCCTCTGTCACCTGGATTTAGGAGAAGTCTTCAATGTTCTCTTTTCTAGCATCTGCCTGAGGATGTAACCTCTAACACCTCAAATTCTGAGCAATACCCTTGTGTAGTCTTTGAATTTTCTCAGCCTTGCAGACGTCCAGCTTCAGAAAGAACTAGGATCACTTTAAATACGGAGTCGGTGCAAATGGTATCACTTGACTCCCCTATCCTTCTTAACGCCTCAGTTATCCACAGAGAGATGCTGGGGCAACAGTTAAACTTGCTGTAACTTTTTGTAGTGAATTCTCCTTGGTCCCAATAGTGGCTTGTTCTGACAGACCTTGCAGTTGGGTGAGGAGTGTGCAAGCAAAAGAGCAATATTAAAAAATAAAAGGAGGAAAGAAAGAGGCTAGCACAGAGATAAAGATTGGTTAGTTATACCACCTATATTGGGGTTTACCTCATTCCATCATTTGCTTCAGCCCAGCTAAATTGTCATCTGCCCCTAATATATAACTCAACTTTTAGCTTACTGATTGCATTTTTTTTTTTTACTCAAAAGTCAACAGAGTCTCTGCACCTTTTTGGTTATATGCAGTATTTATGAAGTGATTTCCTCCCACATCTCTTGCATGGCATATTATTTTTAACACGCAAGTGAATACAGCCTTACTTACTGAAGCATCAGGCAAAGATAAAACAGATGCATTAGCACCAGGAAAGATGCCAGAGAATCTATCAACAAGCAAAGCCATTGTTAACAAAGCTTAACGTGATGCCAATGTGCCACGATTTAAAGAACGTTTACTGTTTTCCAACAAGGACATTAAAACTTGATTTTCTCCTGCATACCTCCTGAAATACATATTTGGCATAGGATCTGGAAATTGCAAGGCACTTAATATTTGTGTGTGTGTGTGAGAGAGCGAGAAAGAGAGAGAGGGAGAAATGGATCCACGCTGGCCCTGCCATATAGTATTTGCTTTATGACAAAGGATGAATTATAGAAAGGCAAATGCATTTTGGCTGCCTCGTGCATCTCCAGCTGCATCAAAAGGCAGTTTACCAATATGATGAAGAGTGCAAGAATGAAGTGGGCCTTCTGCCCTCATATTCTACTTGTAGGCTTTCTAGAAGCAACTGGTTGACCACTATGGGATTGTTGGTTTGATCCAAGAGAGGCTTTTACATTCCATGCATTCTAAAGTTAGAGTTTCTGGTTGAGCTCTCTTGTGGAGTTGTCAGGCTCCCTTCTCTTGGTTCGCCTGCCATTAGAAGTTTCTACATGCATTAGCTGGCTTCACGCATTCACTGCATTCCCAGAGAACCAATCCATGTTAGTTTCACATTCCTTTGCCTCAGGTGTTTCAGCCAAGAATGCTTTGCTGCTGATAAGGCACCTGTGTTGTTAATCACAGTAAGGAACTGCCCAGATGGGAGGGGGGAACTCAGGAGTGAGAACCAGCTTGTTTGTGAGACAGGGAGGAGGGATGAGATCAGAGGAGGGAAAGAATCACTTTGAATGTCTTGGCGCCAAAATCTCACTTGGAGCTTTGATTACTATCCTGTGTTAACTGGATCCTTAATAAAGAATTCTTCAAGCTGTCTGATGGACTGTCTGGAGAATTTCTAAGTTAGGATCTTGGTACTGAGATTGTCACAGTGGTGTCCTGAGGCTACACTGGAACAGTGGGTGGGATCAATCAGCTAAGGGGATGGAGCATGCCAGAGGTGGGCTGGTCATGTAAAAAACAACAACAACAACAATCTCAAGCTGTGCAAAGTGAATGGAAAGTGATTAAAATGTGATTTAGATGTGAAGCAGAATTTTAGCAGGCCGTTAAAAGGTGGCTCCAGTGTTGTTATTAGTTTATTGCGGGAATGGCCCAGGCATCCACTGTAGATAGTTCAATCTTGTTCTAAAGGATTCTTAATTTGGCTGATTATTACAGTAAAATAGTTCAGTAATTTGTGCCTGTTTGGTTACTTACTTGGGATGAATGAGTCTCTGTAAGAGAAAGAGGCAGTTCAGTTTACTTAGTCCACCTAGGTGACAAGAGGTGGTTGAACTTGGCTGATTTTAGAAAGCTAAGTAGGGTTGAATCTGCTTAATACTTTCATGGAGGTCCACCAGGATGTTCTAAGGCTGTAGGCTAGATTGGGAAGTCTAAAGAATTTGGTGGAAGAAGGCAGTGATGATCCACTTCCTGAAAGTTACTAGGAAAATAACACAGGTGTGTCCGCAAAGCCACCAGAGTTGAGCTCAACTAGAAGGAGTCTTTATTCTGAAACTCACTTAAATCAGCTTAAATAAGACCTAGGCTTCTGGACAGGCCTCACACCTTCAGTGGTAACCCCATATATCTCATGGTTTCTTTAAAATTGGTTGGCCTTTGGCATTTAATGTAGCCTGAGCAGTTGAAATCTCCAGATAGTGTTCTTTGCTGATTTTCATGAAGGTTACAAGAGGCCATACTGACTAGGAGCTCACTTCCCCCATGGCTATAATTGCAGTCAGATCATAACAATATGTTTCTATGGAAACGGCAGCTCGTTTTTTACAGCCCTCTCAGTCCTTGACTAGGTTTGGATTCAATTAATTGGGGAAGCCTATGCAGAACCATAGCTTGGGACCCAATATATTTTGTTAAACCTATTGGTTCCATTTGCTGATAGATATATGTCCTGATAAAGATCCATTAGCAATGCAGCCATGTCCACACACTTTCTGACTTCCCATCTATCCAAGGCTGGGCAGCTTCTTAATTTTTTTTTCAAAATACATATTAAAGTATGATGCATCCACAGGCCAGCCACATCATTAGCATTCTAAACTTTTCTGCAGTTTCAGGACTGCTGCTCTCTGTCTTTGTGTTGAAAGATAGATTGTTGTGTTAGGAATTAACAGATCAGGAAATTTTAATGATGCCAAAGGACTTGATAGAAGAAACTGAAATACGTTTCCAGATAGTTGTATGTAATTTTACCTCTCCAATACAATATTCCTTAGATGATCAAAAACTGCCAGGGTATATCTTTCCCTGCCACAGGTATAGATTAGCCCTATCATATATTTAATACTCAGGATGATCCCAGAATTTGAATTCTTAACTTCTCCTAATCAGTGCAAAGTCATGCATAATAATCCTACCTAGAGAAAAATAGGCCAGTCTACTTTGGGTCCATGTTCTCTTAAACTGTGCCCACTTTAAATAGAGATACATGGATACATCCAGCCTTGAGTTAGTATTGTCGGCTTTCAAGCATCTTTGTTTTTACCCACTTTTAAAGAAAACCACTCAACCATTTATAATATACGACTTGGTTCTGGTCACCTTGGTGAAAACCTTGCTTTGTCCTAGAGAGTTACATTTTTTTTTCTGAAACAGCCCCAAGTAACTTGGAATTGGGCTGAATCTGTTAGCAGATTGCTCTAATGCAGCAGAAGTAAATAAGAATGAGAGACCAGGCATTTCTTTATAAAAGATTGTATTAAATAAAAAAAACATTACTTAGAAGTAAAACAATAAACAGAGTAAGCAGCTAGCTAGCTAACAGCAGAGACTTAGAGAGACGGACAGAGACTGACCAGCAAGAAGCTGGTGTACATCATTAATATATCCTGTCCTATGTACATCAACCAATCAGGAGCTTCTTAACCTTAGAAGGTCATGACCTTTAGTTCCTGAGAGTAAGACCCAGACAGCCAAGCACCAAAAGTCCGCTCAGAAAAGCAGCCCCCACCTTTCTTTGTGTGAGGTGTCTTTTTAAAAACTCAAGGCTCTGTAATTCTTCTATGATTAAAAAATATTCAACAGAATCTGCTGCAAGTCCACCTTCCCAATCTGCTCTCTTGATGCATTTCTTTTCTGGCAACAGACAATAGCAAAATCCACTCACGGCATATGTGTACTTTTTCCTTGCTTCTGCTTGGACGCCTCTGAATGGGATGTTAGAGGAAATCCCATTCTCTGCCAGAAAGACTCCTTCCTCCCCCCTTACCCCACCCTCCACCACTATCATATTCCATTTGTTTTCATTACCAGAAGTTTCTTTCCCCATCTCATTATTTATTCATTTCGAAGCATATCCATTTCTATATTCATTAGAGTCTTATCCATTTTATTTATTACATACGCTGTCCCAGCTTGTTATTTTACTTAGGTGACTGTTTTATTTGCTATTTACAACAGGGCAACTGATTTTGCCAGGTTTGACAAAGGCAGCCAGTTTAATTTTTCAACTGCATCCTATTTAATGGATTACTCTGTGTGTGTGTGTGTGTGTGTGTGTGTGTGTGTGTGTGTGTGTGATGAAAGCAGCAGCAGGCCTTACTGGACTGATTTTGGATCTCCCTCTTTTCTTTTTAATGTACATGCTTATTTATTTCATTATTTTAGGAAGGATAAAAAACCATTTATCTTATTCCTTAAACACCCCATTTTATTTCAAACTTACCTTCACTCAGTTTTCCCTATTTGCTCAAATAATAGAAGAAGAAGAAGAAGAAGAAGAAGAAGAAGAAGAAGAAGAAGAAGAAGAAGAAGAAGAAGAAGAAGAAGAAGAAGAGGAGGAGGAGGAGGAGGAGGAGGAGGAGGAGGAGGAGGAGGAGGAGGAGGAGGAGGAGGAGGAGGAGGAGGAGACAGGTAATATTTGTTGCCTATAATCTGGACCATGTGCCTTAGGAATGAAATTTGATGGACCATATGTTATTATCTTCAAAGTTGGATTATGTGGGGAGTTGAAGGATAAAAAGTGTAGTCATAGAGCAAGATACCTGTTTACTAAGGCTCCTGCTTCCTTCTTGAAAACCACATTTACAACCTACTGTAGTTTTCATTGGTTCCGTTCAAAGAGCTATGGTACTTCGTGCTAAGATGGATCATTTCCAGAACTTAGTGAAAAACACCTTTTATGTCAATAAGTCACTCTTCTGACTTCCTTATGCTGTCCTTTAGACAGTGAATAGAGCATATTTTGTGACCATCTGTTAGTTTTGTTAAACCTTGAGATGCTGGTTTTGGGGAAAAGAGCATATTTTGTCCATTGGTTGAATCAAGCAAAACCAACAGACGTCTTTCATTAAACCTCTCTGGAACAAGCTGTTCAGGAAGCAATATGTATTCAGAGGCCATCAATATTTCATAAAGCTGTGATAGATGTTATCATAGATCCTCCATCCACTATTTATTGTGCTCATAATCTTGGTTACATTGTGCTGGCCCATGCATTTCCTTCGGGAAAGACACCTAGGTATGAAAGAGATTTGAATGCTGTCCACTGTGAGAACGGCAGTGTATTTTTTTAAAAAAAAGCTTAGGAGTAATTTTGTAACTTTCAGTAGGTTGTGATCTGTTGATGACAGATCTGTTTGTTGGAAGCATGGAGAGAGAGAGAGAGAGAGAGAGAGAGAGAGAGAGAGAGAGAGAGAGAGATTCAATGCAAGTGGCCTCCATACATAAATCTCAACCCTTAGGCCATCCAAAAATATTCAAAAACAGTCTCATGGACTTGCAGAGTCTACACTACAAATTCTAGAGCTGTAAGTAAGGATGCTGGAAGGCAGTTCTCTAGGTCTGCTGACAAAGAATTTAAAATGTTTCTCATCTGAGTTTCTTATTAGGAGCTGGAATTCCAAATTACCTAGTAAGCTGAGTGAGGGTGAAGTTTTACAGGAGCACACCAGTTAGCCTCAACCCAAGAGCTTTGCATATGGCAGCAGCTCTCTTACACTCAGAACTGCTTGTTTGCCAGCTGTGTGAAGATCATGAAACTAAGCAGCACTGGTCATGGAAAATATGTGGATGGAGAAAGCATGGGAATTCCAGGGCTGTTGGCTCTACTGAAAGTCAGACACACCCTAGAAGATGACAGTGGCAAGCCACTTTCTTAATGCTGTTATGAAAAATGCATGAAGGCAGTCTCCAAGAGTGATGTACATCTTTACCTTTGCACACTTGTGCATTAGTAAGGGTAGACATTAATGCACTTGAAGGATCTTTTCAAGCAACCACACATTGTTGGCATAGAAGCAATAGATCAATGTTTCTCAATCTCAGGAACTTTCTCAATCTCAGGAACTTTGAGAGGTGTGGACTTCAACTCTCAAAATTGAAATTGAAAAAACTGAGATTGAAAAACCTTTCTCTTTGGCTAAGTATGGCCAACACAGCCAACCTAGTCAGTTATAGACTTAGCAGCAAAATTAGTGGATTTTGTGCCATTAAAAATGAGTTAATTCAGAAACCACACAATCATGCTAGATGAACAAATCCTTACACAGACTTCAGGTGTGTAAGTTAGTGGGGTCTCTGTAACCTCTTACCTAGCACTGTTTCTGGACTGATACAGAAGCAATCTGTTTTTAAATTTCCACATGTCCATCACAGATGCAGTTTGGCTTTTTGGGCTTATTTTCTGTTCCATATCTGCCTTCACTTCCTCCGATTTACTGATGCCCATAAAATGCTTGTGACTAGCAATACTCCCCATTGCAGTCGTTTTGTGAAGGCACCCCCCCCCCCCATAGCAATCATTATTGAAGATTATTGATGATGCTCTATTAAACCTCAAACTGCCCAGAGTCGCTTGCTGAGATGGGCGGCAAAGAAAGGTGATAGATAGACAGAAAGACAGAAAGATAGATACAGATAGATAGATAAAACCACCCCACAAAGATTCACTACTGCAGTAGTAAAGGAATATGAAGAAATGAAACAACAAAAATTGAGTATTACTCTATGCAAGTCCCCTTGAGTTAATCTTCGTTGAGATAGTTTGCTCTATGGAGCTGATCTCACTGATTCTCCTCTCTACTTCTTGGGAATAGTGTGAATTCTGTGTTTTGTGTGATGTGTTTGGATGTAGCATTCTTCTGCTTTTGTCGGTTTAGTCTCACAGTACCTGATAAAGCTCTGAATCCATTGAAAACGCTACCCTGACAAGTGGTAGTCTAATTTGACACATTCTCAACAAGGGAGGCATTCGTTGTGCTAGACAAGTTTATATGAAGTAGAGAAAGAAGGATGGTTAGAGAGGCACAGAACTCTTTTCTGTTTTATTATGTTATCAGTCACTGATCATTTCTAGGCACTCCCCAGCAATATTAATCAAAGGCTCAAGCATCACTCCTTGGTGCACTAATGATTCGTTTCCAGAAGTGGAGGAACTTTGAAGGACCTCCAATAGAGCAATAAGTAAAAAAGGGAAATTCACTTGAAATACCACTTTTCTAATATGAATGTCTTTTTCCTTGTAGACATTTCTCAGGAATCTACTCAATAGATTGGAAACTTGAAATCTATGACTACAATAAATATTGAGTATATGCGGGGGAGCAAATTAAATCAGCACATGGCAACTGTGGGTAGGGGTGGGAAATAAATTTACTTAGCTCACATTATAATGTGAATGTGAACTGACCTTATTTTGCATCTTTGAATCAATATATGAGTTGAAACTTAAGTGATCATTAGAAATTCACCATTTGATGAACTTTGCAATGCTGTTGGTCAATTTCAAAAACGTTTGCACATAATATTTATACAAAAATGCATAGAGTGATGAAAATAATATTCTGTTAAATAAAACAAATGGCAAGAGCTGTGTATATTAGATTATAACTAAAAACATATATGTTTTGAGAAATGTGCATAGACATTTTGGTGCAAACTTTTATTTTAAAAAAATGACAAACCAAACCTGACATTTAATCAATCTTGAGAATTTAAAGATCTGAAACTCACAGATGGCTCACCCTTCCCCTGGATGATTATTCCTGTCACTGTCTACTATCATGAATCTTCTGACATAGGAAGGCCTCACTCACACCTGCCTTCTACATCACCATCCTTCAGACACTTGAAGATAGCTAACATGTCTCCCCACAGTCGTCTTCTCCAGACTAAACACTTCCAATACCTCCAAAAGTTACTTGTAAGTTTTTACTTCCAGGCTGTTTATCAACTTGGTTGTTCTCCTCTGGACATTCTTCACTTTTTAAACATCCTTCCTAAAATGTGGTGGCCAGAGCTGGACACAATATTCTATGTGTGGTCATCTGACTAATGTAGAATATAGATAAATGATGACTTCTTCACAATTAATTGTTTTTAAAAAGTCCTCATTAATGGAAGTAATGCTACCATCTACCATTAAAAGCTTTTTGGACTTGTTCATGAGTTTAAAATATCAACAGGTAGCCTATTATCTAGAGTAGTGCAATTTGACTAGGTCACTCCTGCAATAACAGATGTGTATTCTATTTTTTGAAAGAGTGCCACCATCTGCCACCACTTTTTTCTCCTTCCTCCTTTTTTGGTTTAATTCATTGTTGCATCTGATTTTAATCTGGGTAATAAACCATTCTGGTTTCTGTTTACAGAACTGGATAGCTTACAACAAACACTAAACTATAAATTATTATCATTATAGATATTTTGTCATGAGTAAGGATGGCCAGCAGGGGGCTCCCATCCAGACTGTCAAGCGCATGCGTAGCACTGAGGAACTGTTCAGCCATTCAAAGAGACACAGATCGGGACCGCCTTAACCCTTGGGGGTTATAGGTCTGGGTTTTCCCACGCTTCTTCAGTTTGTTAGGATTCCTGTTATGTACTAGCAATAAACATTAGAGACCAGTTCCTTGTCTCAGCGTGGTTCCTGGCTGTTAGGACATATTTATGAGCAATCTTAAAGTTCCTGAGATTGAAAAACACTGCAATAGATGAACCCAGCCAATACATTTACCTTTGGCTAATTATGGCCAACGCACCTAACCTAGTCAGTTACGGTGGTGGCAAACACCATGTTAGCAAAGGCATCCTAACTTCTCTCATCCATGCAGACTGGAATCTTCTTGGATAATACTTGTCCTTTAACCATTTATGCATCACCTACCACAGACTCTCTAAGAGTCACTGGGCTACTCCTGGACTGAGATGATGGGAAGATTAAGATTAAGAATGATAGGAGTTGGAGTCCAGCAACATCCAAAGAATCACAGGCACCAAAACTCTGATCTTAAAATAAAGGTCAGGCCACTTGGATTCATATCTTGGTTCTGAACATGCAAACTAGGCAGGTTTGCATAAGCAGAATGAATTTTTCTCCTATTCATACTCATTGTATCCTTTGATTGTTGCTTTTTACTATACCACCTGAGTTTTTCTGATGACCTTGCATGTTCATTCTAATTAGTTGCATCATGATTTGCATCAGGACCTCCTTTAAATCTTATAGTCCAAAACTATGGACTAGATGCACCTCTCTTTCACTGTCCACCATGGATGATGACGTCATTGGCGTTGTGTCCCTGAAGTTGCTGCCATACCATTCTACCCAAATGGGTCCAATACACCTGCTGTGGGCTAATGTGATGTATTAGGCATTTTCTTTGATAAATCTTCTCCTAATGGAATCCTGTTCTGTCCCTTTCCTGTGGTTTGTATTCCTTAGATAAGGTAGCACAGATGTAATGGTAATTTGGTAATTTGAGAAGTGAAAGCATAGCGCCTGTGTGTAGCATCTTTTTATTTTAAATATAGATTAATAACATGCAGAGGGAGACTGAGTTGGTATGCTAAAGTCTCATTACTTCATTCCTGCCTCAGGCAGGTGAGCTTGGCTTAGGAGATAGGGAACCTGCTCAAAATGGGGAAGGTGAAATTTCAAGTGGTACTTTTCATAGCAGCCTAAGCTAGAGAATAGAAATGAGCTGGCCTGGGGTGTTGACAATGGATAGAAGCAGACAATTTACCTGCTTTGTTTCAGTTAGGGAGTTTTTTCTGACCTTAAGCCAGACCCTTGAGTTAAAGTTTGCACATGCAGCTGCTTGCATGCTTGTGCAGATTCCATTCTTATTACAAAAGTTTTGGGGCTGGTGATAGAGCAGCACAAGGACATTTTGCAAAAGGAAAACAACAGCAACAACAACAGATAAAGTATTTTTAGGACAGCAGGGACAGATCAAATCCTCTGGGTATTAAGTATATGAATGCAAATAATACATCCATGGCAGACTATGTAGAATTTTGGAGAACTGCACTCTCTAAAACATCACAGGGAATGGTTTGCAATTTTTTTCAAATTACTACTATCTTTGTCCTTCAAGTTTTCTTTTCAACTAAGCAAATAGAAGGTCATTTCTTTCCATTCCACCTCCACATGAGGCCATGAGATATTTACAGACATGCCAAATGTATATTAGCATATGTAAATAAAAGGATTAGGTATTACAGGTTTGGCTTCCGGCAAGCATGAAAAGCTCCTGCGCTTACTTTGTAGTTCACTCTTTCTGAAGTCTAATTTCATTAGAATTGGATGCAACTGGCCCCTGCAAACTTCCCTCCCTATATTTGCAGGCAAAGGAAGAAGAAAGTAGGGGACCATTACATTGATTTTCTCCAGCTGAGAAGAAAATTCCCAACATGTTCTCCTGGGATAGGGTAATGCACCATTAGCAGTTGGCAATAGCACATTTTCCTCCTACTATAGTGATTGACAGCCTGAAATATGTTGGCAGCTCAGCTGCAGTTTTGCTTCAGCAAGGACCAGAACCATGAAAAAAAAAGTTGATGCATCAATTCTACTTTGGGTAGAGGATTGGTTAAACTGAGAAATTCTTGAAAGACAATAGTTGTTTTGGGATTTAATTTCTTGGACCAGTTTTTTTTTTTTTTTGACATTTACTTTTATGAGTAAAATAACATAGTTAAGGCGAGTGGTTTCATACTTTCCAGTCCTGAGCAATCTCTGGATGAGCATGAACAACAACAACAATCATTTTGTAAGATCTGCCAACCTAGCGGATGTGGTTAGTAGGCTAGAGCCCAGACCCAAGAAGATGCTGGGCAACTCAAAGGGCTGAAAAAATCCACCCTTGGAACTATTGCAGTGTATTCCCTTGTGAAGAGCTACTGCTGATCAGTATCAGTTCAGCTGGGCCAGAAGGTTCAGATTCACAGATAGAAATAGTCTTGTGGAGTCCTTGGTGGACTCTGAGCTTAGTTGTTTGCTTGCAGATATTTCATTACCCCACTAGGTAACACCATCAATGCTGAAGACTCCACAGTCCAACCCTGAGCTACATATATTCTTGTCCATTAGAAACAGACTATTCCATTAGAAATTGATGCTTCTGAACTTTGGTGTTGGAGAAGACTCCTGAGAATACCATGGACAGTCAAGAAAACAAACCAATGGATCATTAAACAAATCAAGCCAGAGTTCTCATTTGAGGCATAAATAACCAAGCTCAAATTACCCTACTTCGGACACATTATGTGAAGACCCAACTCTCTGGAGAAGGCTGTGATGCTGGGAAAGGTGGAAGGAAAGAGAAGAAGAGGACGACTAGCAGCAAGATGATTAGACTTAGATACAGTGGCGATGAGAGCACCAGTGGGAGACCTGAAAGAACAGGTTAAGGACAGATCATCATGGAGTAAATCTAACTATGTTGTCACTGAGAGTTGACACTGACTTGATGGAACATAATTGATCAATCAATCAATCAATCAATGTTGTGTGAATCCAGGCATTGTTGTTTATTCAATGAGCTATGGTTAATCAATTCATAACTTAATGGAGGAATGTAAAACACGTGGCCCCCAGTAGAACTCTTTAAAAGCAGATGGGGGTCAAATGTTTGGGTCCCTTTTGCATTTAGGGGGTTGGAGGCTTTAGGGTGAAATAGGTGTCTTAAACTTTGCAATTAATTAACTCACCCATTTCCTCATTTAAAATTCCAGATTTCCCCTCCCAAAATGAGTTCTAGGACTTTTGCACTACTAGCTTAGTTTGATGTGAAAATTCGCATTATATGATAGCTTCCTATGTTCCTACGAAAAAAGGAAATGGTTCTATTCCAGCTAGAAAAGTCCTTCTTAAGAACAGTTTGGGACTGAGGTTGGAGGTAGGATATATATCTCTCATGGTTTATCAGATTCCTAAATTTATATGCTCTCTCACACATCCATGTCAACCTGAATTTTGGGGAGAATGTGCGTGTAAATATTGGTGGTAATCTATAATGGTATGTGGGAAAGACCTTGGGAGACAGGGCCAAGAGACGCTGCCTAGGGAATGATCAGATAAGAGACAGCGCAGCTGGAGAAAGAGGCTCAGAAGAGACCCTCCCTAGTTTCTGGAGCTGTAAAGGAGGTGGGGGGAGAATTGTACTTTCAGACTTGCAAGATTCTGTTAATGGAGCCTTACAATACAGTAGAATTAGCTCAACTGGTCATGTTTCCTGTCCAATCTACCTAGTAAGGCTGACATAAGTTGAGTCCGATGCCATTCAGTATAAAGCCTCATATAGTAGGCTATTCATTGAATATGCCATTAAGCACTCACCACCCTTTTGTCCTTTATTTATGGGTGTGGATTGGAGGACAAAAGGAGTGACTCTAGAATGATCCATCAGTTATATTTTACATCGCCAGAATTCTAACCTCTCCATTACTTTGTTAGCACACATTGATTATGTTTTGAAGAGTTTATTGCTGTATTAGTCACAGAAAGATTTGCTAGGCTAATTTTAAATTTACTACTGTTAGCCTCCTGCAGATGGAATAGGATCCAGTAAAATACATACTGAGAATGGGGGGGGGGGTGAAGTGCATCTCTAGGAAATTATCATCCACTAACTATGTCTCTGTGTCTCGTTAAATAAAATCTCCTTTATGTTGAACTCAGCTCCTCATGACTTCATTGACACCTGCATGGAATATGAGGGGCTGCTATTGCCCTCTAGAATGTGTTTTCAACTTTTCGGTCTAGTCTACCACCCTGATAGTTCCGAGTGGTCTTGCTTCAAAGTACTATCCAAGTCCAATCTTGCTTAAATGTTCAAGTTAGCAAGGTGCTGCCACCGATCTGAGTATGAATTTCATTCAATCAAAAGCCCAGTGACCACTGGGAACCAGTATTAGCTTTTCAAGTTGATGGGATTAATGGTAATTCTAGTGAGGTTGGTGTGAACGGTCTGGTGAGCTTTACGTAACTCGAGCCATTGGTATAATGCATGGGACCACAACTTCTAAGGCCACATAGTCAACATACATGGCCCCCAGGGATCCTCCAAAATTTGCTGTCTAATCGTAATTGTGATATGCCAGAATAAGGGTATGGTTAAATATACTGACAGTATTAATACTGTCATTTTATTAATTCAGTGTTAATTCCACAAAAATTTATTTTTGTCCACTGTTCAGAATGAGGTCCTTCCACATGCCATTCAGAAACGTGATGTGGGTCTTTGCCTGAAACAAAACTTTGTGCAAGCTGATATTAAGACTGTCCCTTTTTAGGAAAGGCAGTGTCTTTCACCATCATTGAATATCCCTAGCAGGTTTACCTAGTGGGCACAGAGTGTGCCTACTGGCACAGAGGAAGACACAGTAAGAAGGGGTTGGAGAACAGAGTTTGTAGCTTGCCCTGTTCCCCTTACCTTAGTGCATTAATAGCAAATGATATATTTGATTTCTCTAGAGAGAATTACAGTTAGTGTATTGGGCTATGAAGTAATAATCACTGAGTAAGTGTATAACTAATGGCAGTTTAAGGTGATAGAGGGCTCAACTAGCTATCAGTGGCTTCATAAAGAGTCAAACCTATTCACAGTGGGTCTTGTATAAGAGTAAATACATACAAATGTTTTGAACAGAATAAAGACTGTAGCAAAACTTCTCCAGTTCACAAATTCTTCTCCTTCTCAGCTGATCAAGAAATACTGTCACATAATTGAATGCAGCATTGGCCGTACTAGATCCCTATGGTTGCAATCCTGTACAAGCTTATCTGGGAATATGCATCATTACCTAACTTTGTTCAAAACTCTAGGCTAAGCTAAAATGGAATTGGATAGATTGTGGGTCAGTGAGCACTCAGCCATTTTCTTAGCATGTTGGGTAAAACGGGGCTAGCAGATGAAGCCATAATGCAATGTTGTGTTTTGTTAACCCAGGTTTAGAGTTGGCCCCAGTTTAGGGTTTATTTCATTTGAGTAAAGATGCAGTAGAATCATGGCTCAGCTAATGATACTCTGCCTGCATTTTATTACAAACAAGCTGAGGGTGGCATTCACAAAGCAAAGGAATTGGAAAGGAAAGCTGTTAATGAACACTTTTTGAATGGAGTGGAACTGGGGATGGAATTCAATGCCAGCAACATTAATACTGGCCATAGGAGTTAATGATTCTTAAAAGGAACCTCTGTTTCACTGGCCGTTTGTCAGGGCTCTATGATGTCTAGATCTTGGCTTAAAATGAGAGTATTTAACTGCAGTCTTTCTTATATCTTCCCCTTTTATTTTTAAAAAACCCACTATTAATATTTTATATACATCTGTAGGGCAAAGAATTAGCTTGATACTCCAGGACATATTTTAATAACTTACCCACCGCTTTTATCATTCTCTAATTGCTTTACTGGAAGCATATGAAAAGAAACATATTTTATAGAAATGTTTTATATTTTAGCGTTTTTAGTATATTTGTATATGTATATTTTATAATGTATCTCTTTTTTAATCGATTTTAATTTTTTACTGTTTTAAATTCATTTGTAAACCAGCCAGAGTCATTGTTGAGATGGGTGGTGGAAAAGTGTGATAAATAAAATAAAGAAACATCCTTTGCAAATGTCCGTGCTGTAATATTTTAGCAGGAGAAGTGATAGTTTCCCCTTTCTCTGAAAAAATCAGAAGCAAATATTGTCCTTTATCCTATCTTCCTCAGTCTTATTTGCTACTAGAAATTGAATTCTTGCCAAACCATGAGAGACATTTTTTACAATATAATATGGAGGGGAGGGATAGGACCTACTTCAGGTTTCAATGAATGAAAGCTCTTCGCTCTTTTATTTTTATGTGTCCCCACTGGCTGCAGGAAAGCTATTCATATTAACCATTTCCCTACCCTCCATCTCTAATTGTTTGGGGTCTTCTATTTGGGGATCTGCTGTCAGCAGAAGGAAACCATAGTCTTAATTTTTATCCCAGAGTAGCTGCAACTGCTTCAGCAAAGGATCGTTACCTTGTCGTGGTGCTGGAGCTTGAGCACCTCAATTATGCCATGAGCTAAACCATGAAGGGCCACCCAAGACGGGAAGGACATGACAGAGAGGTCAGACTAAATGCGATCCCTGGGGAAGGTAATGGCAACCCACCCCAGTATTCTTGCCGTGAAAACTAAATGGATCCATTAACAATCTCAGATATGCAGATGATACCACTTTGATGGCTGAAAGCGAAGAGGAACTGTGGAGCCTTATGATGAAGGTGAAAGAAGAAAGTGCAAAAGCTGGCTTGCAGCTAAACCTAAAAAAAAACAAGATTATGGCAACCAGCTTGATTGATAACTGGCAAATAGAGGGAGAAAATGTAGAAGCAGTGAAAGACTTTGTATTTCTAGGTGCGAAGATTACTGCAGATGCTGACTGCAGTCAGGAAATCAGAAGACGCTTAATCCTTGGGAGAAGAGCAATGACCAATCTCGATCAAATACTTAAGAGCAGAGACATCACACTGACAACAAAGGTCCGCATAGTTAAAGCAATGGTGTTCCCCATAGTAACATATGGCTGCGAGAGCTGGACCATAAGGCAGGCTGAGAGAAGGAAGATCGATGCTTTTGAACTGTGGTGTTGGAGGAAAATTCTGAGAGTGCCTTGGATGCAAGAAGATCAAACCAGTCCATCCTCCAGGAAATAAAGCCAGACTGCTCACTTGAGGGAATGATATTAAAGGCAAAACTGAAATACCATGGCCACATCATGAGAAGACAGGACAGCCTGGAGAAGATGCTGATGCTAGGGAGAGTGGAGGGCAAAAGGAAGAGGGGCCGACCAAGGGCAAGGTGGATAGATGATATTCTAGAGGTGATGGATTCGTCCCTGGGGGAGCTGGGGGTGTTGACGACCGATAGGAAGCTCTGGCGTGGGCTGGTCCATGAAGTCACGAAGAGTCGGAAGCGACTAAACGAATAAACAACAACAACAACAAGCTGCAACTGACATTGCATTTGAGTTATTCTGTGATAATGATGTGATAATGGTGCCACTACTAAGCTGTTGAGAAAGTTTCCAATGGTAGCAGCACTCAGAAAACTTAAATGGACTGATCAATACCAACTGAGCCTCAAACTTTCTTTGAAAAGTGTGAAGTCACTAATGTTACCTACAGAAGAGTTTATAAAGACTGAGGTCATTAAGTACAACAGACAGGGCCTTTTTAATAAGTGCCTTTTCCTGGTGGAAAGTCTTTCAAAAGGAGGAATATTTAGCTTCTTTTCTAGTGGAACCTCATTCTAGACTAGTGAGGAAATCAGCTGCAGTGGGCTATGAGAATAACCTTGAGAGACAGGAGGAAGAACCATGGCCTAGACAATGGTCTTATAATGAAGTCTGAGTCCAAAGCAGGAATGGGGGTAGAGAAAGCATCTCGGAATTGACCCTCCCTATGTCCCTGGAACACAACGTCAGGGGAGGGGGGAAACACTTTCAGACTTGCAAGATTCCATAAAGGTAATATTAGTATTCTTGGCTTTGGTTTCCTGGTCTGGACTACCTTGAAAGGCTGACATCAGCTGAGGAATGACTAGATGTGTGGGTGAGTGAGAGTAGAGGGAGGTCTTCACTTAGGCTGCCCTGATGGCAGAAATCCTCCTATTTCAGAATTGTTTGCAAGTAGAAGGGCCAGGAGTATTGTAGTCTGAAGTGTTCTAGGGAAAGCTGTAATTCCTGAAGGATGCAGGAGAAGACATGACAGAAGGAGAAGACCAGGAATTAGGATAAGACAGTAATCAAAGAATACAAGAATATTCTTAACAAAGGAAGATCATGTGGCCTTGGGACATCCTTCTTCTCAGCTATCAGGAACCTTCTTGATCTCTGTTACTATAAATTGGTGGCACAGTTTCTCAATACTATATCGAACCATAATGCATGTCCTACAATAGGCTCACCAGAATTTTCAAAAACTAAGAACTTCCCCAGATCTCTCACCCAAACCCAAGAGAAAAACAGCCCCACAAACTTTGCATCAAATGTTAAGTGTATTTTCTGCCAACCAAAAGATGTCTATTCCTGGATCAGAGAGATGTGCTAACTGCAATGCTGATAAAACATAATTCCAGGTTGAACTGCCTGTAGTTCCTCACATGGTTGACATTTTAGACTTCCCAGAGTGCCCCATTTTAAGGAGCATTTTGTCAAAAATAGGTAGCCATCCCAAACAATACACCTAGAATGAGGCCCTTCTGGGAAATCAAATATAGTGTCACCAGCCTGAATAAACCTTGAATATCTCTGGCATACCCTTTTTTTTTTTTTTTTTAAAAAGCCACATTCTTACTGTCAAAAAATGAGCTGACATTTTCCTTCTTCCACTTTCTACTCCCTTTCCTGAGTAGAGCTGAATTTCAGCCTTTCAAAGTCTTTTTTCAAGTCTAGAGTGAAAATTCAACCATAGTTCTTTATTTCTGTCTAATTTGGAACCTAGTTAAAAAGAGGATAGATCCTGTTGGAGTATTTTGTACCTTTTATAACAGCCTTCCTCAACCCAAATGCCCTCTACTTCAGCTATCAAAATTTCCCAGGTACCATGGCCACTGCTGAGAATTCTGGGAACTGAAGTCTACACATTAGAGGGGTACACTGGGTTGGGTGAAGTTACCCTTTAATGTACAAATCCACATTCACAAACAAGTGACAGATCCACCCAAGTACAAATTTTTATTTTGAATCATTCACCTCCCATTCTGCATATCCCAACTGTCAGCAGCTTCCTCTGGAGATGAGCAGGCTTGAAATTTTAATTAAAAATCGGAAAGACAGAGTTTGATGCAGGACTGATGTTCTGACTTCCTTATCCTTCGTGCATGATTCCTGTGCAAACCCTGCTGGGAATGCAGAGTTGCTAATTTAACAAAAGCTACAGAGCTGTTTGCATTTATAGGCCTGGCATCAGCAAAGTTATGCGGGAAGAGAGATTGAAGCTGAGACTGCTGATCACTTCTCTTAATGACGTTCCCAACACCTGCTGTTTAAAAATCACCAGGGGGAATGTTGTTGGGAGCTTGACACCTGTGGTGGAGCAAGAGTTGTACAATGAAGCATGGATTTTAGAAAAGGGAGTGATAATCATTAGCACTACCGACTGGTGCAGCAGCTAAGAACAAAGGAACAACAAGCTTGTTTACATCTTACAAAAACTTCCAGGATGTTTTCTATGCAGACGTAGAACTCGCTGTTTTGCTGTGATAACAAAAGCATTTTGGTAGCCTAGTAGTGCTTTCAGCACAGATGAAATACCCTATCCTTCTCTCTCACACAAGTACACACATACATGTCTGTACAAATGTGCACAGATGCATACCTCGTGTGAACTGAAGTATTATTTGCTTATCAGTATTTTGTTGAATGCAATTGGTTGGCTTCATACAACATGATAAGCCATAATTTATAAATCAAAATGGGTGGATTAGCCCAACAAATTGAGCTGAAACCAAAGCCCATTTTGTCTTCTCCCAGCCATTGAGTTCAAAGCTTGTTGTTTGATGCTGGGTGCTTTGGAATTGCAGTTGTGTTTTGTGGGTTTCTGAAGGAGAGATTCTCAGCTGAACAAAAACATAGGAAATATTCTCTGCCTCTGCATTCTCTGCCATGTGATACACAAGATAAGTCAATGGATCTACCCTTGGCAAAGCCAAAAGAATTCATGATCATTTGGTATTTATATAAGCATCAGCATGGCTAGGAAGCACTCACATGCACTGAGCCTTTTATGTTCCTTTTGATGGAAGGAAACAAATGGAGTTAGGTTTTTAAGTAATCTTAATAGCAATTCTCCCACAATGCTGGCAGATGAACTGTTAGTTGTTTTCTCAGTGACAGGCCAGATGGCAAGAAGATAGAGCTGTGGATGGGAATCCCTTCTGGTTTATGTGAGTTTCTGAACAAGGAGGTCATTGCAACCATTGCATCTTCAAATTGTGTGATTTTGAAGCAACACTACCAATATTCAGGAAGCAGTGATGGTGATGAGGGAGACCATTGTTGAATGGCTTCTGAATTGGACTTCTCCCAAATACTAAACAATAGCTTAGTGTATTCTCAGCCTAAGCACAGTTGGTATTCTTGGGTTGGAAAAAGGACACTTTATGGTTTCAAAGGCTCAGTTTGTGGCACAATCAGGCAGGATCTTGGGGCAAAAATCTAGAGGCTCATTCAGCAGAATGAGCAACAGGAGCCTAATATGAAGTGGTCCAGCCCCTCCTCAAGAAGCCATCCATAGACCCTACCATTTTAGACAACTTTTACCCTGTCTCTAACCTCTCCTTTTTAGGGAAGGTTATTGAGAAAGTGGTTGCCTTGCAGCTTCCAAGGGCCCTGGATAAAGCAGATTATCTGGATCCCTTCCAGTCAGGTTTCAGACCAGAGTATGGAACTGAAATGGCATTTGTGGATGATCTCTGGAGGGAGTGGGATGGGGGAAGTATGTCCATCCTTGCTCTCCTTGATCTCTCAGCAGCTTTCAATTCCATCAATCAAGAAATCCTTCTGCAGCGGTTAGGACTTGGGGGCACAGTGTTATGCTGGTTCTTCTCCTTCCTCTGGGGTTGGTTCCAGTTGGTGTTGATGGGAGGGAGAAGTCTGCCCGATGGCCCCTCTTATGTGAGGTGCCTCAGGGCTCCACTCTCTCCCCACTCAACCCTAGCAAGTCAGAATGGTTTGTGGATCTGGTGATTTTCTATCCTTAGTTCTGGATGGGGTTACACACTCACACACACACTCACACACACACCCCTTTAAAAGGTAAGTCCCATGCAGAAAATTTCTCCTGCATCTTTTTCACACCAGTACTCATTTCTTTACTTGAAAAACAATTTGCTTTCAGAACATATTTCAAAAGAGAAAAGAAGTTTGAAGAAATTCTCCTGGCTGAAGTTTTGCATTCCTCCACCTATTTTGAGGTAGCCAGTGGGGATGTGTGAGTGAGAAAAAGTGTCCTGCCTTTTAGCAATTCTTCATTTCTCTGATGACATATTGCTTCCTTAGCTTCTTCCTCCAAACTCATAAATAACTATTCCTTCTTATTGATTCATGTTGTTGGGGGAGAGGGGGACAATGACCTTGGCAGAGGAGACCTTGAATGGATCTCCAGAGACTACAAGACCATGGGAAGAAAGATGAAGGAACTGGGAGTATAAGAAGTGTTTTCATCAAACCTTTCAATTCAGAGTCATGGTGTCAGAAGAGAGAACAAGGCCCTGGAAGTAAACCACTGGCTAACTGTTACAAGATGAAAGGGGTCTATTGGTAACAAGTGACCAGAAGTGCAACTTGTCTTTTATGTTTGTGCTCAGAAGAGGAAAAAAGTCTTAGCTGGCATCATTGTGCTACTAGTGGAAGGAAAGAGCTGCAGCTCAGGATAAGCAAGGAGAAGGTGAAAGAACTTTTGAACAATTTAAATGTGTTTGAGCCTTCAAAACTATGGATTACACCTTAGGATCCTGAAGGAAGTAACACAAGTGATCACAGAACTACTGTACTAACTATAATCTTGGAGAACTTCTAGAGATCTGGCAAGGTTCTAAAGGACTGGAAGAGAAGAAATGACATCTCATTCATCTAAAAAGGAAAGAGAAGGATCTACAGGCCTTTGACATGTAATACTGGGCATCATTGTTGAGTATGTAGATTATCAAGCAACGTGTTTTTGGGCAGGTGGATAAGAACGCAACAATTAACTAGGGACAGCATAGGTTTGTCACATACAAGTCACAGCAGACTAATCCCATCTCCTTTTTGACAGAATTACTAGTTTAATAGATTGGGGAAATGCCATGGAAATAATGTTGAACTCAGCAAAGTATTAGACAAAGTCTGTTAAGATAACCTCATTTGGGCAGGATGATACAACTGTTAATAGTCAGATGGGCTCATAGTTGGCTGACTGATCACATGCAGAGCATACTCATGCATAGCTTGACATCAGATTGGAGAGATTGCCCTGGGCCTTATGCTGATCACGCTTTTTGTTGATCTGGATGAAGAGATTAAGGGGAGATGATCACATTTGCTAATGACCCAAACCCAGCAGGAGTGGCTAACACTTTAGAAGAGAAATAGAAGGTTTAGAAAGACCTAGACATGTTTGAAAAACAATGGGAGGCAACAAACGGGATGAAATTTAACAGGAAATGTCAAGTTCTGCTATCTGGAGAGAAAAACATTAAAGGCATGTGGTGGAACATGCTTTGGAAATAGCACATGTGAAAGGAATCTGGGTACTCTTTAGATCACAAGTTGAACGTAAGCCAACAGTGCGTGGCATCTGCTATATGATTGTATCTACAGGATCATAGAACCCAGAGTGTGGGAATTTTTCCACTTTACTCTGCTTTGATCAGGCCACAACTGGAATGCTATATTCAGTTCTGGACACTGCAGTCTTAAAAAAAAAATTGACAAACTGGAGCAAGTTCAGAGGAGAGCTGCCAATATGTTATGGGACTAAAAACCAAGTCCTAAGAGGAATGGTTAAAGAAACTGGCTATGTTTAGCCTGCCAAAAGAAGATAGAGGGGAATTAGTTTTCTAACTTGGGGGAGAAAATGTAGGATTGGTTCTCTGTGGCATGCTGAACTGGAGGATCCAAGTTGGCATATAAGGGAGCATGATTAGAAATGCATTAGTCAATTCATTTTGTTTTTCCTACATTGAAGTTTTGATTAACTCCTATGAAGAAATTTGTGGATTTTGTTAGTCTTCCCCCACCCCCCCAAATGCACTGAGCAAAATTCTTACCAATGCGCATGGCCCAGTTCAAGAGACGTGGCTATTCCCAGCCCATATGAACACATAAACGCACAAAGCACTATTTGTTATTATAGTCTATTTATTTTCTGGTTTTATTTCTTTAAACTCTGTGTGCATGCGTAAGTGGGAGAGAAGTGAGGACTGTTTTTTATGTGTAGAATAAAAAAAAGCCATTTGGTTTGTTATTAAAATGTTAATAACAAAAGATAAATACAAAAACAAAACATAACACCTTTAATTAGTGAAAGATTTTGGTATATATTTTGTTTATGAGCTTCTCACTGTTTGATGGGTGACATAAACCAGAGAAAAGTTTATGAGCCCAAGAGGTGTTTGTACAGGGGTTATGGAATATGCCAAGAAGACATTATTATGATGATGATTAAGGGACAGATTGTTAACTATGAGACATAATCAACTGCTTCTTTAATTTACTTAAGCTCTGACAGGATATGGTAATGTGGGAAGCATGGCTACATCAATCAAAGGGGCTTGTTTGCACTGAGAAAAGGAATTAGGTGTTTGTAACAAAGAAGCTTTGTTTGTATAGTAGCAGATCTGTATCAAAAGGAGGCCATCCTAAAAATGAATGTTTTCCAGCAGAAGGTTAAGGTTACTGTAATAAGCACAGTGGTCCCCAAAGCACAAAGAAGGATGGAAAGGGTTATAACTCACTGGGAAATGTTGTCGTGTGAATTTGCATACCAATGTTTTAGGCTTTGGCTCCTGCAGGTAGGTCATACCTGATGAATCATTGTGGACCAGTGTTCCCCCGGAAGACTCTTTCTTGCATGTCTTTCTACCCATTCTCATTCAGTTATATGAAACAGAAATTGGTTTAGAGATTCTTTGAAAGAGATGGAGGACAGCTCTTTGGGCATATTTAGTGATGAGGTGGCCAGGAGATTTGTTTGCTGGCCACCTTATGGTCAGGAAAACATTGTTTCCACTTAACTTCTTTATTACTGTTTCTCTGGAACAAATTGAGTCATATTCTACTTCTTGTGAAATCTGGTGTATGCTACAGACTACTAGGTTCATAGGAGGGATATATAGATCACCCTGGGTGCAGACCCATCATGGTATACTCATCTCTCCATCTCTCTGTGCCTCCTGGTTTCCCATGCTTTGACTCCACCCCAAGGGAAGAAATTATGCCCAGCTCCCTTCAGGGGCTTTGCACTGGCTTAGCACCAGCTCCAGCACTGTTGTCACCACTATGGGAAAGTCCTTCCCTTGAGAAATGGTTTGAGAATTTCTTCTTGCCCTGGAAAAATGGGGAGAAATTATCACCACCTTTCTGCCCACACATTTGGTGAGGAATTCTTAAAAGCTCTGAGCCCACTTAATCAGGGTAATGGGTAAACTCTTGTGAGCCACCCAGAGTCACTTAGGTGAGATGGGTGGCCATACAAATCGAATGAATGAATGAATGATGAAAAGGATACTTTTCAAATGTCACCATGAGTGTAAGGCAGTGTTTCTCAACCTTGGCAACTTTAAGATGGGTAGACTTCAACTCCCAGAATTCCTCAGCTAGCATCCTGGCTGGGGAATTCTGGTAGTTGAAGTCCACACATCTTAAAGTTGTCATGGTTGATAAATGCTGGCAAGGCTACAGGACAGGGGATGACAGGCAGTATGACCAATATTTACAGCTCTTTTCCACAATGCATGGATTCAGTAGATGATAACAATTCTGTGAACCCAGGTTACCTGTCATGCGCTGCCTCCCTCTGAATAACATTCAGACACTGGTTTGCGAATCAGGCTCTGGTTTATTGCAGGGCAGGTACAGCGTTGGTAGAAAAAAGCTGAGAGTGACAGGAGCGCGCCGGTGCGGGGTTTAAATACCCCGCGCCGGTCAGCGCCCCCTCGCTCACGGTCACGTCACCCCCCTTTGTCCCATGCATTGCCCTGCCGGTGGGTGAGGGTTTCCGGGATCGCCCATCATCAGGTTTCCATTCTTCTGCTGATTGCTTTCAGCTGGGCGATCCCCGTTGTATTGCCGCTGATGGTTTGGGTGGCTCCGTGATTCATTTGGCTATTGTTTGTTGGCCGTTAGTCGTTGTAGGTTGATGGCTACTTAACTTGTACCCCTTCACCTATTTCCTTGTCATTGTCATGTGTGCCATTGCGCTGATGACTTTAGCTCAACGGCACTCATGACATACTGCCCCCTTTTCGAATAGTGTTCTCCCCCGGGTTTCTGGGTTTTCCCCGTGGAGCTGTCAAAACGCCACATTTTTTTTTTTTTTTTTTTTTTCAAAGTTCCCGCCGGAGTAGTTGTCGCCCCTCCCTTTGCTCCTCCCTCTACCACGTGCCTTCCCAGGGTGTGTCCATGGTGCGCATGCTCGGGTTCTGACCTGGCGTGCGCATGCTCCAACCACACCCTGTTTGTTTGGCTCAGTTCGGCGAGGCGAGAGGCGTGGCTGGTCGGGTGCTTCTCAGCTCCAGGTAGGGCCCTTCTTTTCTTATTTCGAGTGCGTCGCCTTTGTTGTGTCTCCTGGGCGTTGCCCCCAGGTTGCCCTGTTGACTTGCTTGCCACTCCCCCGCGGCCGGGGGGCGGGGGGAGGGTGCTGGCGATCGTTTGTCACCACCCCGTGGGCCCGGGGCGGGGGGAGTGAGTCCCGGGGGGGGGAAGGTCCACCCAAGTCGCGGGCTTGGGGGGGGCCCTTTCCCTTGGGGCACGGGTGGCGGGGGGGGGGCCTGCGGGGGGGGGGTTTTGGTTTTGCTGACCTTGGTTGCGGTTTGTCGGGGTATGCCCGGTGAAATGCTCTGGTCAGGTCAGGCGCGTTAACGTTGTGCGCCGCCACCCATTCCGGGTGGGGGAAGTGTTTCCACCTGACCAGATAGTGTAGAGTTCCTCGTTGCTTGCGGGAGTCAAGGATGTCCCTTATCTCGAAGTGGTGTTGCCCGTCGATCATTAGCGGTGCGGGCTGTGGCGTGCTTGGGTGCCATCGGGAGGTGGTTGCCGGTTTTAGGAGGCTGGTGTGGAACACCGGGTGGAGTCTCCGGAGGTTGTGTGGCAGGTCCAGGCGTATTGCTACCGGGTTCACTATTTGCGTGACTCAGAACGGCCCGATGTACTTAGGCCCCAGTTTTTTCGAGGGTTGGGTTGACTTTAGGAACTTGGTGGATAGATAGGCCATATCCCCCGCCTGGAACGTCGGTTGTTGGCGCCGGTGCTTGTCGGCCTGCTCTTTGTAAGCAGCCTGTGCCTCCTTCAGCGCCGCCGTGATTACTGGCCATGCTTCCGCGATCTTCCGTCCCCAGTCGCTGGCGTCCACCTGGGGTTCCGGGGGTTGAGGTAGCTCCGGTATGGGGACGAAGTCGCGCCCCGAGACTACTTCGAACGGAGTTTTCCCCGTGCTCGTGTGGACAGCGTTGTTGTATGCGACTTCGGCGAACGGGAGCAGTTCAGCCCAGTCGTCTTGGTGGTAGTTCGTATATGATCGTATAAATTGCTCTAAGGTGGCATTAAGAACCTCAGTGGCTCCGTCCGTCTGAGGATGCCAAGCCGTAGATAGGGCCTGTTGGGTCCCCGTCAGCTTCAGGAAGGCCCGCCAGAATTTGGAGGTGAACTGTGTGCCCCTGTCGGTCACCACACGTGCGGGACATCCGTGTAGCCTGTACACGTGGATGAGGAAGAGTTTGGCTAGCTGTTGTGAGGATGGGACCGACGTGCAGGGGATGAAGTGGGCCTGCTTTGAGAAGTAGTCCTTCACCACCCAAATGGCCGTTTTCTTCTGGCTGGGTGGGAGGTCCACTATAAAATCCATAGAGATTTCCTCCCATGGGCGGGAGGGTTCTGCCACCCGTTGCAATAGCCCCGCGGGTTTGCCTGGTGCCCGTTTGGCCCTAGCGCACGTTGGGCAGGACGCCACGTAGGTTTTTACGTCTCGCCTGAGCGCGGGCCACCAGAATTGGCGCCGTGTTAGGTGTAGGGTCTTGAGGAACCCAAAGTGTCCCGCTTGCTTGGCGTCGTGTGACCTATGCAAGATCGCCTGGTGTTGCGAGTCCGGGACGTAGATTCTGCCTTCCCCCCATGCCAGGTCTTGCGCCATCGTTACCTTGTCGGGGTTCGCCAGGAACCAGGGGTCGGTTTTGAGGGCGGCGGCGAGGTCCGTGCGCATTCCCCCTGGTAGTTGCGGTTGGCTTCTTTCCATCGCCGGTTGTCCCGCCGTCGGCTGCGCCGTAGCGTTGAGCTGCCTCCGTGCGCCGCTTCGGGTGGTCACGGCCATCCCCAGTTGCGAGGCGGATAGGACCGTCCCAATGGTGTCTGGGGCGGGCTCTTCGTCTTGGGGCAGTCGGGAGAGGGCGTCGGCCAGGAAGTTCTTCTTGCCCGGCATGAACTTCAGCTGGAAATCAAAGCGGCTGAAGAATTGGGCCCATCGGACCTGTTTTGGGCTAAGGCGTCTAGGCGTTCGTAGGGCCTCGAGGTTCCGGTGGTCCGTCCAGACCTCGAATGGTTGGGTGGCTCCCTCGAGTAGGTGTCGCCATGTCTCTAGTGCCGATTTCACCGCGAAGGCTTCTTTCTCCCAGACGTGCCATCGCCTCTCTGTCTCGGAGAACTTCCTTGACAGGTAGGCGCATGGTTTCAGGAGCCCCGTGGAGTCTTTCTGTAGCAGGATGGCTCCCAGGGAGAAGTCTGAGGCGTCGGCTTGGACCACGAACGGCCGTTCTGGGTCCGGGTGCGCGAGGATTGGCTCCGTAGTGAACAGCGCTTTCAGCTTGTCGAATGCGGTCTGGCACGCGGGAGTCCAATTCAGCACTGTGCCTGGGTTCTTGGCGCGTCGGGTGTCCCCCACCCCTTTGGTTTTGAGGAGGTCCGTTAAGGGGAGGGCTATCTCAGCGAACCCCCGGGCGAATGACCTGTAGAAATTCGCGAATCCCAGGAAGCTCTGTAGTTGCCGTCTGTTGCGGGGCCGCTCCCAGTTTAGCACCGCTTCGACTTTTGCGGGGTCCATTTCGATGCCGTCCCCGGAGATTCGATACCCCAAATAGTCTAGGCGCTCTTTGTGAAACTCGCACTTTGTAGGCTTCGCATAGAGCTGCGCCCTTCTGAGCTTGTCGAGGACTTGCCTGACTAAGGTTACGTGTTCCTCGTGTGTTTTTGTGTAAATAAGGACGTCGTCGATGTAGACCAGGACCCCTTTAAACAGGTGTTCATGCAGTACCTCATTGATGAGCTGCATGAACACCCCAGGGGCCCCCGCGAGTCCGAAGGGCAGTACCTTGTACTGGAAAGCGCCTAGGGGGCAGTTAAAGGCCGTCTTCCATTCGTCCCCCTCCCTGATTCGGATGCGATAGTACGCCTCGCGAAGGTCCAATTTGGAAAAGACTTTGCCCGTGGACAGGTGGGCGAGCATGTCCTTCACCAGGGGTAAGGGGTATTTGTTGGACAGGGAAGCCGCGTTTAGGCCCCGGTAGTCGGTGCAGAGCCGTAGGGTCCCGTCTTTCTTCTCCCGGAATAAGACGGGGGCTCCGACCGGTGAGCATGCTGGCTCTATGAATCCCCTGTCTAGGTTTTTATCGATGAACTCCCGGAGGGTTGCCATCTCCTTCGGGGTCATCGAATAGATTTTTGGTCGAGGTAAGGGGACGTCGGGCAGTAGGTCGATCCGGCAATCCGTCTTGCGGTGGGGGGGTAGTTGGTCAGCCTCTGCCTCTCCGAAGACCTCGGAGAAGTCGGCGTATTGTTCTGGTAGGTCTGCTGTGTTAGCGGCGTTGTCTTGTGTGGTCGCCTCCGCTCGTCCTACCGTGGGGTTGCTTTTGCCGGCTGGAACTGGTGCTCGATACTCGCCGTCGCCGAATGTGAAGGTGCGGGTCGCCCAGTTGATCCGCGGGTTGTTTGTCGCGAGCCATGGCATCCCCAGGACTGCAATGGGCCGTCCGATGTGCGTGACTACGAACGATGTGCGCTCAGTGTGAGTGCCCATTTGCAGGGTGACCGGCTCGGTTTGTAGCGTGGCTGGTTTCCCTCCCGCTGTAGAGCCGTCCAGCTGGTGGAATGCCAGCGGCGTGGGGAGGGGGAAGCAGCGGAGGTCGAGTTTGGCGACTAGGTCGGGGTGGATGAGGTTTTTTGAGCACCCCGAGTCCACTAGTGCCGCGGCCGTGGTGGCTCCGTTGCCGGTAGAGAGTTGAATTGCTGCCAATATTACGGAGCTTTTGTCGTTTCGTTGAGGTGGTCCGCGTTGCTGTTCCACCGCCTGCCTCGCCACGCGTCTCAGAGCAGGCGGGGAGCATTTCCCGCCGGCTGGTCGGGGTCGGTATTGTCCTCTTCCCCCCAGTAAGCGTCCCAGCCCTCTTTCGGTGTCGCTGTGGCCACGGTCATTCGGCGGTGAGGCGGCGGCCCCGGGTTGGGTGGTTTGGGGCTAATTTTCGGGGTGGGCTTGGGCGCGCTGGTCGGCGGTCGGTTGGCGAAGCAATCCGCCGTCTTGTGCCCTAATTTGCCACACCTCCCGCAGGGCTCCCGGTTGAACTTCTTTTTAGGGTATATGGGGCCGGCCATCCCCCCGTGTGGTGCGGGTACCTTTTTCCCGGCATCGTTTGTGTCTTCCGTGGTTGTCATGAGGAAGGTGCGGTGCGCGTGTTCGGCTTTCCCCGCGAGGTGGATCCACCCGTGTAACGTTTCTGGGTCGTCGCGGTAGAGGGCCCATTGGAGAACGTCGCGGTTGAGCCCCCTTTTGAAGATTTCCAGCAGGGTGGTCTCGGACCAGTCGCTGACCTTCCCCGCGAGGGCTTTGAACTCCAAGGCGTAGTCAGGGACCGTGCGGGTGCCCTGTTTAAGTCTTTGGAGTGCGCTTTTCGCCCGTACTTTGGCTAGGGGGTCTTCGAAGTAGTTTTTCATCTCTTTGATGAAAGCAGGGAAGGTGGCGAGGGCGGGGGAGCTGGACTCGTACAGTTGGACGTACCAGTCCGCCGCCCTGTCTTGGAGTTTGATCGCCACGGCGGCGATCTTGTCGGCCTCGGAGTCATAGGAGTGTCCGTGCCTCCCCATGAACTCCCTAGCGTTGGTCACAAAAAACGAGAGTTTTGTGGGGGTCCCATCGAAGAAGATGGGGAAGTCCTCTGAGGCCCGGGCGTTTTGTGCGGCCCCGCCTCTCGCTTCTCGGGGTGTGGTGTCGGCCGCCTGTGCCGTCTGCTGGCCCTCCGCTGGCCCGTGTGGGTTCGATGCTTCGCTCGGGGTGTGGGCTTGTGCGGGGACGTCGTTGGGTGGCGCGGGGGGCATAAGCGCCTGGAGCATGGTCCGGAGTTCCGTCAGCTGAGCCCGCATGGCCGCGAGTTCAGCTCGTGCCTCCTCGTCCACAGCCCGCGCCGCCGCTGGGGCCGGTTCCGTTGGCGCGTCCTCGGGGGTGGGTTGCCGGTGGGGTTCATCGTCCCTCTGCCGCGGGTCCGCTTCCTCCGCCGTCTGATGGGTGTCTCCGTCGTCCTCCTCCGTGTTGAGCGCCGTGGGGCTGTCGCTCCACGCCCGTTGCTGGGGTGCGATGTGGGGCGCGGGGTCCTCCGCTGGTTTCGGAAGTCGTGCTGCTCCCTCCCGCGGTCGGGTTGCCTCCGTCGCCATCTCCCCTTGGGGTTGGAGCTGAGGCTCGGGTCGGGTGGGGTGGGCGTCCATGGCTCCGGGAGTCCGCGGTGCCTCTGGCCTTGGTCGGTTCTCCTCTGTCTCTTGCCGCGCGGCTCGCCCTCCTTGCCCGCGCCGTTCCGGCCTCATCTTGCTGGTCTTCTCGCCGTCTACTCCTCCCGCGGCTCGTTGTCGTCCGGTGGGGCTCGGCGAGGCTGAGTTTATGACTCTCAGCTTTATGTCATGCGCTGCCTCCCTCTGAATAACATTCAGACACTGGTTTGCGAATCAGGCTCTGGTTTATTGCAGGGCAGGTACAGCGTTGGTAGAAAAAAGCTGAGAGTGACAGGAGCGCGCCGGTGCGGGGTTTAAATACCCCGCGCCGGTCAGCGCCCCCTCGCTCACGGTCACGTCACCCCCCTTTGTCCCATGCGTTGCCCTGCCGGTGGGTGAGGGTTTCCGGGATCGCCCATCATCAGGTTTCCATTCTTCTGCTGATTGCTTTCAGCTGGGCGATCCCCGTTGTATTGCCGCTGATGGTTTGGGTGGCTCCGTGATTCATTTGGCTATTGTTTGTTGGCCGTTAGTCGTTGTAGGTTGATGGCTACTTAACTTGTACCCCTTCACCTATTTCCTTGTCATTGTCATGTGTGCCATTGCGCTGATGACTTTAGCTCAACGGCACTCATGACATTACCAGATAATTTGTTTTTGTTTGCATTTTAAAGTAAACTGATCAATTGTGTGCTTTGCAGCCTAAAATGTACAGATCTGAATTCACTTTGAATTCAGATTCTTCACTTTGCAAATTAATGTTTTGGGTTCAGTATTTGCAAATGAATTGGTATATTCAGGAAATATGTGTACATTGTAGAAGGTTGTGGACGACAGTAGATGCACATACTCTTGTCAATTTTGGGCCATTTAGCAGAAAGATGCAGAAATTTAGCTGAGCAGAGTGCTTGGAAAGCTGCAGTGGGTTTAAAGATAGAATGATCTGTACATCCCCAATATGAACTTCTCTAATGTTATGTCTGATTTCAAAAGAAGTGGGATATGACTGAGTTTATTCTAGAGAAACAGTAATAAAGGAGTTAAGTGGGAGCAATACTTTCATTCCCCCATTGAAATGTGATTCTTTCTGCATAACCTATGTTAAATACAGCTCTTTGCTATAAAATGTAATGGCAACTGAAACATCAGTGGTTAATTATAACTGTGTGAACTCTTTCAAAGAATTTTTTGTACATCCATTTGGCTTGTAATGACATGTCTGATGTGAGCAGCATTTTGACATCTGGAAAGAGCTATGAATATATAACACAAGACCAAAATATTTTTATTTCTAAAGCAAGTAATAAAATCTCATTTTCAGTATAAACTCCAAGAGTTGCTGAGTTTCAGCAAATGAAATTGATTTCACACCCTTCCAAATTGCAAACGACTAAATTCTCTCTGCTTAAAGGCTCTGCTGTTCCTATTAATAATTACTGTTGCTAATAGATGATGTACCACCTTCTGTCCACAAAATGTTTTCCACTTCTCACCATGTTCAGCTTAACAGTCACCATGGGTGGCAAGTTAACAGGCTCAAAAGAATAGCATGAAGTTCAGTAAAAATGACATGATTTCTGGATATATATTTGCTGCCACCCTGAAAAATAACATAAGAAGACAGAGAAATGTCCTCTTGATTTGGCCTCTTCCTTAAAGCAGCTGAAGATAGGAACTCCTCTTTAATAATAGGTTTGTTCATTGCATAAGTAACCCACCATTCCTGTATTGAGATCATTAATAGGCATCATCTCAATGTATCCTCCCAATAAATCTATGAGATAGGCTAGACAGGTAGGTGGTAGCCAACACATGTTAGAGAAGAGAGCCAGTTTGGTCAAGTAGTTAAGGCAACAGACTAGAAACCAGGAGACGGTGAGTTCTAGTCCCACCTTGGGCCTGAAAGCTGGCTAGGTGACCTTGGGCCAGTCCCTCCCTCTCAGCCCAAGAGCCAATCAGGTGTGGTATGAGAGTTCTAATCCCACCTCAGGCCTGAAAGCTGGCTGGGTGACCTTGGGCCAGTCCCTCTCTCAACTCACCTGACCTCACCTCACCAGGTTGTTGTTGTGGGGAAAATAGGAGGAGGAAGGAGTATTAGGTATGTTCCCCACTTTGAGTTATTTATAAAAATAATAAAGGTGGGATAAAATATCTTTAAAAAAAAGAGGCTATGCTTGAATTCATACAACTCAGTCTGGCAGAGGCTTTTGTGAGCCCTGATTAGATTCAAATGGCTGTTAATTCCCCCTTCTGTCTCAAGGAAATTCCTCTCCAGAAGCAACAGAAAGGCTGGAAAGCTTATGGACTGATTGCAGAAGTTCAAATTTGAAGGCTCTCAATTCAAGCATTCTCTGACCAGAATATTTTAAAGCATGGTTGCTACTTATGAACCTAACTGCTGATTGTGGAGTTATTCCCTGATTAATCTAATTCAGATGTTATGGACTCCACTTCTAGGAACTTTACTCCTTTCTTATTGCTTATTATATGTCAGATCATAGAGCTGCCAGTGAAGGTTGATGAACTTAGCCTTATATACTGTAATGCTGCAAAGGCTTGTTCTGAACTCCTAAAAAAAAAGAAAATGGCCCTTGTGGCCTCAGATTAATCCTGTACCCTAGAACTTCACTATGAAAGCGATGCATATAATGAACAGTGGTCAGTGTCAGTGCTCTATACCCCATCTAAACCCAACTAAAATGTTACTTGACTGAAAGGAGGTTTTCTACCTAGAGAGGCCTTCTTTGGTTCAACCATCCTCTGCAAGGATTATGGTTCCTCCAATAATCTTTTTATTTACCTTTGTTCAAAAAAATCATATTCATCCTTAAAGACTCTCTTGGCCAAAAAGTTTGTGGGTGTGTGTCAGGACAGAGGCTGTCCCTTTCCTATTCGTTTATTTTTCCTGGATAGGAAGCTATCTTTTACTTTTACTGTATTTTACTTTTTGTATTATTGTGATGGTTTTAATCGATTGTTGTAAACCGCCCAGAGGGCTCCGACGGGAGGAGATGGGCAGGGATAAATTAGATAAATAAATAAATAAAATAAATCTTCCCTTGTTTTCCCATTAGTGTTGGGCAAATAAATTGACCTGTAGGCTTTCCATTTGTCTCATGAAAACTAAATTGCTCTGGGTTGCTTTTATCAAACAATGTCATCTGGTTGAACCCTGGAGTGGTGCCTTCTCGGTGGTAGCACCTGCCCTGTGGAACAGCATCTCCCCAGAGATTTGGATGGCCTGACCCTGTTAGCCTTTCACAAGATGTTGAAGACCTGGCTGTTTCCCCAGGCATTTGGGTTGGGTGGATAGTTGAGCTCTGTTATTATTGATGGTGAGTGGGACCATTGCTTACCCTTGGGCACCAGGGGTTATGTCTGGTGGTTTGTGTGTTTTAATCCTTAAAGCTGCCCAGGGTCACTTCTGTGAGATGGATGCTATATAAATCATATAAATAAATAATAAAAATAGATTTATATTTTTTGTCAAAGGAGAGGGTATTGGATAAATTATCACAGTGGATTGTAGTAGGTGTTCTTCCATTGCTTGAGTTACATGATGGTCAAGGGAAATGTGCTGATGTCTTTTCTTCCACTCTGTACTCATCTCTACAGCAGTCTGCATCCTTTTTAGCATTCTGTACTTCAGCTGAATCCCAAAGGAAGGTATTGTGAGAATACCCATGCAGCATTTTCAGTAGCTGTGCTTCTGTCACCACTAAGGGGAACCTCTACCACTGAGAAACTACTTAAACTTTCTCTTTTCCTTGAACATATTTGGGGAAATCATCCATTCTCTGTCCATACATACATTTGGTGGAAAAAACAGAAAGGTCATCTGGGCCCAGTTCAGTCAACCTTAACAATATTTTATTTATTTCATATGGCATAGCAGAATATAGCATTATTGCATAAAAGTTCACAAAGAGATATATAAAATGTGTATAAAATATAAAACATTGGCACAGTAGATTATTTTAAAAACATGCAATACAAATAATGAGTAAAATTATAAATAGAATTGAGTTATGCATGAGCAGTTACTACAGTGGCTAAGCCTATGGCCAAATATCTAGATCGTTTAGCCATTGGACAGCAGTGCCCTTAAGATGATGTAGTTCTTGCAGGGAGCCAGGGGACCTTCTGAGGGGGCATTCCATCACAATGTGATGTAACGTTTGTGTGACATTCCCACAGTCACAGTTAGAATTATCGACTAGCCCATTTTTGTTTCCAATATTGGCACCTGCCATGATTCGTACAAATCCGGTTAAGTGCTGTCCAGTTTTTCCTTGGGAGATCAAAGCCATAGGGGCATTGTGCTGGATCAGACACTAAGTTAAACTAAGTTAAGTCCTTTCCTCTGAGAAGAGTCAATATTTAGCAGCATGCGACCCTTGTCGGTACATTTTAAGGGTATAGTAAGAAAGCATGGGAGAACAGCACAAAGCAATGCAAAACCCAGTACAGTCAAAGGTTGTAGTTGAAAACACACACTCACAGGAAAATCTTCATCCCCATTCTAGGAAACCCACCGTATGACCTGAAGGCAGTGTCCCACCTTCACAGTTATTACTGACATTTAGTGGCATCTTACGTTTGATCTCCCATGAGTTGCATGTTCAGTAGAGCAGAGCATTGATGTTAGCTTGGGGGAGAGAGTGAAATACTGTTCTAGCGATGACTTCTTCTTAGCTGCTGGCTATTCAGGAACCACCTTGTTACAGCTGCTGAATCATTCATAGAGCATCATGAACTATTTGCTATTTCTGTAGGAGCAGAAACTTTACTAAAAGGGTGGGGTCCATAGTTCACTGAAACCTGGTTTGAAACCTTGTGTGTTTTTTGTTTCTAATTCTGATAAGGACTTTCTAAGAGGACTCTCACAGTAGTCATGATGCAGACAGCTAGAGGTTATCTGCTCTAGGTTATTTCCCTCTGAAAGTGCTGATATAAACACTGTTATGAAACCAAGGGCGTTCTGCTTTATAGTGTAGGCTTCTAACATAAGTAGTTGTATTAGGCTGGAACCAAAGCAAACAAACAACCTTTGGATTTGTGGGCATCCTAAAGACTAACAAACTATCACTTAGGCTGTTTTGGATGTTAGACTACCATCAGGAGAAGATCCTTTAGCAGAAAATCTTAACCCATATACACCCACCACTACTGGCAACTTTGGATAAAACCAAGTGATCCTTGAACTGTACTGATTCCAACCAGTTTCAAGCTTTAAAAATCATATATGCAAAATGCATTCCTAGTAAATTAATAGATGCAAACCAGCAAGCTCATGCAAGCACAAGATGCATTTCCTGGGAGGAAAGTGATCACCACCTCTGACTCTGGTTTCACTGATGCGTCTTTTGTTCTGAGCCGTTCAGAACTACAGTTACAGGATAAAAACAAATACTTAAATAAAATAGGTTCTTACTCTATCCACCTCATTATTAAATGGGCTCTCATGCTATTATTGCATTTGTAGTCCACACCTTGCCTTCTGTCATTCAGCATTCTCCTTTCCTCTTATTTATTTCATATGGCATAGCAGAATACAGCATTATTGCATAAAAGTTCACCGAACAATATATAAAATGTGTATAAAATATAAAACATTGGCACAGTAGATTATTTTAAAAACATGCAATACAAGTAATGAGTAAAATTATAAATAGAATTGAGTTATGCATGAGCAGTTACTACAGTGGCTAAGCCTATGGCCAAATATCTAGATCGTTTAGCCATTGGACAGCGGTGCCCTTAAGATGATGTAGTTCTTGCAGAGAGCCAGGGGACCTTCTGAGGGGGCATTCCATCACGATGTGATGTAACGTTTGCAGGACATTCCTTAACAATATGATTTATGGTTACTTAACCATTGTTTACTGAGTTAACCCAACAGCCAGGCTTTATACAAGACATTGAACCATAAACTATCCAATCACATTTTAGTTTAGCAAATTGTGTGGATACAGGCTTAGAAGTGGGAAGCTTGCACAACATTTAGAGATGTTAAAAGCTGTAAATGTCTAATAAGCACAGTCCAAAATACCCCAGTAAATAAAGACATGAGTGGAGAAAGTCACAACTTCAGCATTGTTCTACAGCGATATTAAATCATTTGTAAATCCATGATGGATTTTTTTAGAACCTGCGTTATATATGCAAGAATTCTTTGAGAAGGCATTATTCCTGAATGAAAACATATAATCAGTTCATACGCTGCTGGATGAAAAACTAACCAAAGAGGATTAGAAGGAATGTATTGGTTTGGCTTGAGATTTGATCATGCTCACAATAGGGTAGTCCCATTAAAATCCATGGGATTTCATTAGTCATGACTAACTGATCCCATTCATACCCATGGGGCTCTTTTAAGCATGGCTAGGTCCATATCCAACCCACTGTATCCATTATTACCACTCCTATAGAAAGCATTGTAAGTAATATGGTGTAGCATGATCCTTTTAATAGCTCTACTTTTAAATTAAGTGCTTGCTTTGCCTTTGGCAGCCCACCGTCATCACTCCTGTGGATTATGACTTCCTGGTGGCTCATCATCCTTATCCAAATACTTTTCATATTTCAACCTCTGGAGCTCACTTAACATTCAAAGCAAGCCATCCATATGCCATGCAAAGCCAATGAGCTAGCAAGGCATAAATCTGCCACAATTCTCAAAGTGAAATAAGCAGCTGCAAGTTAAGAGAAAGCATGCAAGTTATTATCATTTAGCAATACCTTAAATGCTGCTGCAAATCAACACAATTTGCTTCTTTTTTGGGTAGTAGATACACGCTGTACTGTGGTGTCCCAATCTGCCAGGAATTGAATAATTCTAGTTAGAAAATTGCTAAAGCATATGTAGTTGGCACTTTTAATTGAGCTAGCCTGGAACAGCTAGAAATACTTTAAGAAAGTATTTTGGATAGGTTTTGAACATTAGGACCAATATTCGCCAGGGGAGGAACAGGACCAGTAACTTCTTATCATTATTTTCTGGTTATTTCAGCCAGGATCCAAAATGAGTAATGGGCTACATTCATACAGTACACAAACCAGCCAACCACACTTTAAGTTAACATGATGGGTGGACCCAGCCAGTGCAGTTAATTCATGGTTCAGTATGTTTTGCTAACCCAGAAAATTGGTTTTTATTGTAAATTTACAAAGATAGTTGGATGTCTCAGGATTCTTTTCCATTCTGCCTCTTCCTGACATAGGTGTGGTGACGTTAGAAAGATGCTTTCAGCAAAATATAATAAAGCTGTACCAAGAGATACCTTGCAATTTCTCAGAAGTTTTCTTTCCTTATGAAAGAGGCTTCTGCTTTCCTCTACCTTATCCAGAAGGTGGAACTTTACTTCCAATTTTCTTGGTGCTGATTTTGAGCTTATTGGATTGCTTAAAAGAACTGGAATAGGGTTGTTTTCTGTTATTCCATTGTTTTGGAGCTTCTCAACTGCCCATCTTCCTAAACTGGAAAAAGCCCAATGGGAAGTGTTCCTCCTTGATGGCTTCCCTTGGGGTTAAATAGAAGTGCGGGAAGCCAGTCAGGCTGCAGACCACTGTAGAAAGAAATTGTAAAATGAAGGACAGAGCATTTGTCATGACCTCGTTGCAAGGCACAAAGAGCCTCACAACGTGGATCATGATCATTAAGGAAAAGGGGAAGAAGATAATCAAACCAGGGATTAGCCCAAGCACCCAAAGGAACTCACACCCATGGACCCATAAGCAGCTGAAAAGAAAGACGTCAGAGGAATGAAGATAAGACGCACATGGTGCCCCGGAGGACACAACCGTCGCAGGGAGACAAAAGAAGAAACCGGGGGAAATGCCCAGGCAGCCATCAAGGGTCCCATCAAGAGGGATCGGGGCATTGAGGGGTGGGGAAGCCCGGGGCAATACAGGAGGGTATAAAAGGGGCACCCCCACACTACCTACCCCATTCCCGTTTTTTGTTCTGTCAGCTATCATTCCAATAAACCAGAAATCCTTAATACCCATTAAGTGAGTCTGTGTCTTATTGCGAAGCGAGGCTGGCCCTGACAGCATTCCCCTGCAGTTAAAGGGATATGCCGAATCAGAGTTTTTATCAAAATGATGAAAGCGGCGTCAGAGGGTATGATGCAAGCTCTGAGCCTTTTGTGCATGCGTATGCCGTCACAGTGCATAGCACAAAAGCGGAAGAGCTTGTATCATAATGGTGCAGTGCTGCTTTTGAACCTCACTCCTTGACCACAGGTAAGTGCAAGAAGTCACAATTCATCCATAAGAACTTCACTGAAGTTCTCTTCTCCTTTGAAAGAAATGTTGTAAGCAAATCGTCTTCCATTCACACTGAAAAATAATGCTAGAAAAAGATGCAAGAGATGTTGCTTTGTCCTCCCTGGCACTAATTTTTTAAAAAAAAGCAAGGATGGGGAATTATTGAGGAATGATTTGTGGTAGAAAAACAAAGTTGTGCCTTATCTGCATCTGGGACATGTTGGGGAATGGGAAGAAATTGCAAATACATGGATGATTCGAGGACGTATTGAAAATGTAACTCTTACTGCCCCTATGAAGGAGAAGACTTTGCAAGCATATACTTTATAAAAAGTAGCTAATATCAGTATGTAAATCAAAGTCTTTAAAAGATTATGGCTTACTAATGTCGGGGGAGGGGCTCTCTAACAAAGGCAATCTATTTCCCATCTACTCTAGAGGCAGCTGACCTTTCGTGGGAGTTTCTTACATTTTTGTTACAAAGATCAATGAACAAATTGGAATTCCGCATCTCAACAGAAGTGGAAAGAGAAAGGGAGAGAAAATTGACTACAGTAATATAACGGGGCGAGGAAAGATGGGGAGGAATTCAGAGACATCCAGCTATCCTTGCACACTTTTTAACAATTTAATTGCAGTGCATTTGTGGCTGAGTTTTAAAGCTTTGGAAGAGATTTGTTCTTCTATGTGTGTCCCCCCCACCCCTTTGCCAACCTCTGTTGACTGCTTTTCTTTTTATTTCCTGGAGTTTATAAAGCTGCTTGGCTTCTGCAGTTGATCATCCTGAAGAAAGAAATTATTCTCCATCCAATTAATTTAATGAGAATGTAATCAAGTTGTAGAGATCAGTGCAGCAGTGTGAGTGATTAGGAAAAATAGCTTACATTTTTAAATTTAATTTTGGTTTGGTAATCTCAAGATCAAATAAAGGGATGCAAATTCCACTTTATGCAAGATATTATAGCTGTGCTTCTATGGCAAACTAGCCAAGGGATGCTTTACTCAATTAACCCTATTTTCTGGTTTCAGACAACATTCTGAACCATAAATTAACCTTGAGCTGGGATTGCAGAACATGCTAGGCTAAAATGCAGTTGGTTAATTTGTAGCTTAATATGTCTTGTGAATGGTAGCTATTATTTTCTGCAATAAAGTAATATCCAAAAACTGCCAGTAAGGATAAGGATGATGGGACTGCCATGTGCATATTATCTAACCAAACTGAATTAGGTTTCCTTATTTCTGTATTAATTAAGGTGAACTGTTGCACAACAAAAGAACCACACTGAAATAGTGCCACAAATGGACTAGGATTGTGGAAAGGAGGCACTTGCATAGGATTCATTCCACAGTATTCAAGTCATATTTAAATGCACATCAATGCATGCCAACAGTGCTTACTATGGTTATCCACTGAACTGCAGGTGGCAGCTTCTTGGTTAAATTCCCTTTGCCCCTGGCCAACCTACCTTGGCATCCTCCTGAACAAGAGGGAGTTGATGAAGCCTCTTGTTTCCAATGAAAAATTCTTGACCAATATGATGTCCTTCATTTCTAGTGTGTCCTTGTATTCTTGGTCTTAACATGTTCCACAGTTTCTGTTCCTAGTTCGCCTCAGCCCAGATGTGGGGTTGAATAATTTCTATCATAGCCACAAGTGCCAGAGAGAGAAATGCTCATTTTTTCCCCTTCTGGTTCTCACCAATGTAATGAAAGAGAATTTGATTTAGAAACAATTTCAAAAGAGAAGAGAACATTGGCGAAATCCCCATGGGTGGATATGCTGTTCATGCACGTATTTGGATATGAGATACAAAGGGAACTATGTGAATATCCTCTTGTTCATTGTACAATTTAGTCCCCAATAGTCTGCAGCCTTCCTGGCTCCTGCTATTTGCCTTCAACCCCAAGAAAAGATATCAGGAGAGGAAATTGAGAAATCGTTAGAGAATTTCTACTTCTTCTAAGGAAGTAGGGAAAAAAATTGCCCACCCAATTTTTCTGCCTGCAAACTTGGTGGAGAAGATTGAAATGCCATTTGGACCCAGATCTATTACTGATAGTCTATACATGTTCTTGAAAACCTTTAAATGTCATAGGGCTGTTATAAAATGACCCCACAGTAACGTACTTCTCTTCTGAAGCAGCAGCAACAATAGCATATTTTCCCTTCGTCCCTTAGACCGAGACAAATCTCCAGGAAAATTCATTATGCAGTTTTTAAGTGATAGGATTCATCATTTCTTTCAAATGCTCCAGTTTGCAGCTCTCCTCACTGTCACACCAGCATGGCCATTATAGCATGCTTCATTCATTCACTTTTTTTTTCTTGTGAAGTTAGCTTCAGAGAGGGAGAGGTTGAAATTAAAGGCAAAAGTAAGGAACTGTTTAGGTTAGAAGGCACGTTTAGGTTAGAAGGCACGTTTAGGTTAGAAGGCAAAACATGATGCTATTTTAATTTTTCATCTGTTGCATTGTGTCATCAGGGGTGACAATTGTAAGCAAAAAGACAAAGGTGTCATTGCCAGAGAGAAAGCAAAACAGCTTCTTGCATCCTCAAGAACTGACTGCATGCATTCCTTATTTTTATTTATACATTTATTTAAATTTATTGACCACCCAACTCCAGGGGACACTGGAGTTCTATTAGTATTTCCAATTTATATTTTCTGCACTACATTCCCCAAATATAGTATCCACGAATACATACAGTGTATACTTGAGAGTATACAGTAGCATTATAGAATTAGAAAGGGCCATGCAGGTCTTCAGATTAGCATAGGAATCAAAGTTAAAGCATCTCATTTTAAAACATGTTTAGGTTATTATATCAGATGTGGTGCTGGTGACCAGCTTGGCTGGCTTCAAAAAAGGGTTGGACCAATGCATGGAAGTCCTGGGGATCAGTGGCCATTAGCTTTGATGTGACTGCCTCTGAAGGCCATCTGCTGGGAGACTAGCAGGCTTCCTTGGACAGTAGATTGGCCACTGTGAGGACAGACTGCTGGACTAGATGGGCCAGGGCACTGCATATGTTGTTATGTTGTCAAACTAATTAACAAAAGGAAAAGTATGTTGGCAGATGCTGGGAAAGCCTTTAGCCCAGGAGAGGTCAAAAAAGTCACACACCAAGCATTTCTATAAAAATAATTTATTTACAGAAAGCAAAACAAAAACAAAACATATTTAAAGGACTTAGCTCCCTTTGGAGCAAGCCTTGCTCGCCTACATTGCCGGCAGAGAGAAAAAAAAAAGGAAGTGAGAACAAGTCCGGGCAGGTTTCCTCCCCCCAGGCTATTTTGCATGAAGCACGTGAGAGGAGACAATCTAATACAACCTTTTAACCCGGCCAAAATGATTAGGCACATATAGCAGTCTTAATCTGTTAGTAGGAAAACCTCAACAAAGTATACCTACAACTAATAACTATCTAAGTAACTTTAGAACAGCGTTTCTCAACATCAGCAACTTTAGGATGTGTGGACTTCAACCCCCAGAATTCCCCAGCCAGCATGTGTGGAGTTGAAGTCACGCACATCTTAAAAGTTGCTGACGTTGAGAAACCCTGACTTAAAATTTATAATTGTAATAATAAAAAAGGGAAAAACTTGGAGAATTACGTTATGGACAGAAAACTCCAAAACACAGACTGTATTGCTCTAAACTCTTTTTCCTTGCCTCTTCATTGAAAAAAATTAAAACTTAATTCAAATGCTGGTAAGCTGCACATTTTCCCTCCTAGTCTCACGTGACAAATCTTTTAGCTAGCCCCACAGCTGAAAAATCAGTAATCCAGATTCTTGGTAGATTCCTTAGAAACATAGCCACAAAGAGCAGAGATTTCAGAGTAGTTACATTGATTTCATTCCAAAATGTGCCAATAGTAGGACAATTCTCAATCAAACAAACTGATATTCAAACTCCTGAGTTGCATGTCCGACAGCAAGACCATTTCACCCCAAAAGTTAAGGCATCCTTGAGAGGAGGTTGTCCAGTTTTTGCTTGAAGACATCCAGAAAAGATAACCCACGTGTGCTGGCCTTTGGCTATAATAAAAATTTGTCCAAGGATAGCCCTTTGCCTCTCAAAGTCATTGGTCCCACTGCTGAACTGCTTACTGTTAGAAACTTTCTTTCCTAACATTCAACTGAAATTTGTCTTAGTACGACTTAAAAACATTACTTTGTAACCTTCACTTTGGGAGAATTTCATACAACACCATTTTTGGTCTTCTTCTGTATAACGCTTCTTCAGGGCCTTGAAAAATGTTACCATGTTTCCACCCAAAGTCTTATTTTCTCAAGGCTAAATATACTCATTTTCTTTCATCTCTTTTTGTCAAACTTTGTTTTCAGCCCTCTGATCATTTCATTTCACTTGTTCCAATTTGTCTGGGTCCTTCTCAAACTGTGGCCCCAGAACTTGATTCAGTACCCCATGTGGTGGTGCCTGTGGGGGGTCCATTTGTTATTTTGGGGATGCCTTGATTTGTGCAACAGAACCCACATATAAACTGGATGCACAGGACTGTGACTTTTGCAGATGGATTTTATAAAGCCCCGGAGGGGGATGAATTGGACAGCGGGGACGTGGGGAGGGCGGCAGCGGCCGCTCCGCTCCGCACTGCCCTACCGCTCTGTTAAAAGGGTTGCCGGAGCAATATCAGGACTTTGCGGATGTATTTGGTGAAAAGGAAGCGGATCAGCTACCGCCACACCGAAAGACTGACTGTGCCATAGACTTTCTCCCTAATGCAAAGTTGCCTAAGCCAAAAATTTATGCTATGACCCAGAAAGAGCTGGAAATGCTAAGGGAGTTTGTGGATAAAAATCTGGCTAGAGGTTTTATAGAACCAGCAAATTCCCCAGTGGGGGCGCCTGTCCTATTCAGACCAAAGAAGGATGGAACTTTGAGACTATGTACGGATTTCCGTGGGCTGAATGCAGTATCAATATTAAATAAATATCCAGTCCCATTAATCAAAGATATGTTATCACACCTGTCAAAGGGGAAAATATTCTCTAAGTTGGATCTGAGGGAGGCATATTTCCGCATTCGCATTAAACTGTGCTTGTCTTTTTTGTCACCACATCATGCTGTTGCTGACTCATATTCAAAAAATGTGATGGACTATAGTTCCAAGGTCACATTATTATTGCCAGGTGTAAAATTGCAGAATTTGGCAGGCATATCCCCCTTCTCTGCAAGGGACCACATGAGTTAGTTTTCACAAATAACTGGGTATAGCATCAGTTTCAGGGCCCTCATGTCTGGATAAAACAAATATACATCACTGCTTTTAAAAGGCATTTGTTGTAATGGTAAATTATTTATATCATGGTGCCTTAGAGATCCTTGAAAGTTCTGGGCAAGAGTAGCCAAAACTGTGAACTCTATTTAGTCCTTGGAATTTACACATATTATCATTGGCAATGTTCCAGGTATGGGTGCCTTGACTGGCAATTGGAAGCTGGGTTCTAGAGTGCTGTGTTTATTGCCAAATACATAATTGGTAGGGAGACCCAGTTTGGTGTAGTGGTTAAGGCACCAGGCTAGAAACCAGGAGACCATGACTTCTAGTCCCATCTGAGGCACAAAGCCAGCTGGGTGACCTTGGGCCAGTCCGTCTCTCTCAGCCCTACGAAGGAAGCAATGACAAGCCATTTCTGAAAAACTTTGCCAAGAAAACTGCAGGGACTAGTCCAGGCAGTCACCAGGAGTCAAGACTGACTCAAAGACAGCAAATAAGTAAGTAGGTAGGTAGGTAGGTAGGTAGGTAGGTAAACTAAGGAATACCAACCAAGTCTAAGACTGGGTGCTAGAAATAATAAACAGGACGCAGTGGCGCTGTGGGTTAAACCGCTGAGCTGCCAATCGGAAGGTCGGTGGTTCGAAACCGTGCAGCGGGGTGAGCTCCCGTTGCTAGTCCCACCTCCTGCTCACCTAGCAGTTCGAAAACATGCCAATGTGAGTAGATCAATAGGTACCGCTTCGGCGGGAAGGTAACGGTGTTCCGTGTTGTCATGCCGGCCACATGACCCGGAAGTGTCTACGGACAACGCCGGCTCTAAGGCTTAGAAACGGAGATGAGCACCGCCCCCTAGAGTCGGACACGACTGGACTTTACGTCAAGGGAAACCTTTACCTTTACTAAGGGGTAGTTTACTAAACAAGGCAAGGTTTACAATCTTGGAGGGGGGGAGAATTCACTTTTTGGATGCTTTGATTAGTATTTGGTTGCTTTTGAAGCCACCTGGCCTGAGAACTCATCTTCTTTTTTTATTTTCCACTTCATTTATAAGATTGCAGAAATTTTTAATACACTTGTTGTCCACCTACTTTTTTCCTTATCTTTGTATTAGCAAAATGAATCAAAACTGGTCAGACTGCTCTTCTTGTAAACAGAAAAAGATGAAATGGGTAAAGAAAAATTACCTAGTTTGCCAATAAACTTTGATGTTCTCTGGAAATGAGATGGTTATAGTTTCATTGTGGGAAAATCTTATTGTTGAAATAATGTTAGTCTAGCTTCTTATGAATTTATGCAAAGTATTTTTAATGAGCCTGTTAGTCTAGGACAGGCATGATATCCCAACAGGAAACAGGACACTCATAAAATGTCACAACAAAATCACATCTTTCTTTTGTGGCATGTTCTTCCTGTTTCACAGTTCAAAGACAGTTTAAAAGCTAAATCATAAAAAAAGATAGTTATCTTATAAACCACAACTTTATTTGGGCTTGTGGTGGGTATGAATACTAGAACTTCAGAAATGCGAGATTTCAGTTGAGAGAAGAAATATAAACTAAATACTGGCCTCCCCAAAAATTCACCATCTCTCCTTGTTGTAGGCATGTTTGTGTGTGTGTGTGTGTGTGTGTGTGTATCCCCAAGTATATATACTCCCAAATATAATCACATGGAACAGATTCATGTTATAGATTTTAAAAAGGTCCAAACATGGACTAGAAATAAACTAGCCATTTCCTAGCCCAAATCAAGTCTCTTTGCTATAATAGTTCCTTGTTAGGTATTGCTGCTCTTATCTGTTGTTCCAATCATTACTTTTGTCTTGCTTGTTTTTATCTAAACTCAGTAATATGGCAAAGTTGTCCTGCAGATCTACCACTTGCCAAAGTTTCGTGTTGCAAATTCAAATGTTATATCCTTTGGCAACTAGCTGTAGTCGGAACATTGGAACATCACCCATGAATTCTTAGCCTGTGCCAAACTCTCATAAAGTCACTGGCCATGAGGCCCAGAAAACCTTTTAATTCCCATCAGTGTTATCCTCTGTTACTATCAGAGAATGCAAGAGACTTAAGGCTTATAAAATTCCTGTTATAAGAGGTTTTAATACAAAAATCAGAGTGATTTCTTATTTTATAGAGCTGCTGTTTATGGGGGATATTTGTAGCTTGCTTATTTTTTCTTAAAAGTGCCTCTTAAAATGGCTCCATAAAATATTAATTGTTCCTCTCCCTTCCCAAAATGCATGAATGTGTCTTCAGAATTAAGCTGGCTGGAGCTACAAGTAATACACTTGACTTCACACTAAAGCACTTACTTCACACTAACCCTATATGCTATAGGATGGTCATGCTATACTGTATGTGTAGAAGTCCTTCTTTGTATCTTAGGGTCTCCCATCATTCATCTCTGTTGTCTGACTCACAGTTCAGGTACTGTTAGAAAAGGAGGAAAGGTTCTCCCAACAACCCAAGAACCAGACAATATTTTTGAAGAGGAGGCTCCATACTTTTAAATTATTTATTTAGTTTGGGAGCAAAGATCATGGGGGATGGGCAGGCAATATTGTAATGATATCACTGGAGAAGTGGTATTGAGACCTAAGCATTTTCCCCGCCACCAAGTTATTGAAGTTTTTGGAAGGACAACTCTTATTAATATCAGGCTGTACAAAGATTAGATTCACCTCAGTTTGAAAGATATAATCATCTTCCCAAATCAGATTATCAGTTTGGAGTGAACTGTTTGCCTCTAAACTTGATCTGAGTCTATGGCCTTTTGCACATTTTCCGCCCTAAATTAAATCAACTTTCTGAGTTGGAAGAAGAGAAGACTTTCAGTGAAATGTTCATGGATGGAGTGGGGTATTCTGACATTTATTTCATTTCAAGTTGGCTGAGAAATGTGTATGAATGCCCTTTCTTTCCTTGTGTCATCATCTCTTCAGTGGTCTTCAGCCTCCATGACTTCAATTAAGGCAGGAGGAAACTTCCCATGGGACTTTTTCAGGAGCAGCACTAATGTCCCTGTTAAAGGGGAGTTCCACCCTTAAGAGATCGTTGCAGAATTTCTTCAGCCTCTGGAAGAATTCAGACAGCTCACCCATCCAATTACAGTGCTTGCAAATTTGGTATAGAATTTTGAAAGTCCATGTGTGCCTGACTCTGCTTGATATCCTTCTCCTATAAATTAACCTAGTTTGGCTGTTGAAAAAGGATATAATAGTACTAGAAAAAGTCCACAAAAGATTAACCAAATGAATAAGTAGCTTGATCTGCAAAAAAAGACTACAGCAACTGGGTCTTCTTATCTTGGAATGAAGCAGGGTAAGGGTAAGGGGAGACATAGCATAGATAATGTTGACAGTTTTTCTCTTTCTTTCACAATTTGAGATAATCTCTTGAAACTAGATTCAGGGCAATTGAGGACCGACGAAAGAAAGTTCTTTTTTGCACAGTGCATGATTAAACTGGAATTCACTGCCAGCTGACATGGTAATAGAAGCCAGTTTGGATGGTTTGAAAAGGTGATGGGCATGTTCATGAAAGATTGGGCTATATCTTGATATTTTGCATAAGGTATGGGCTCTGGTGAATGTTTAATGCATCTATTTCATATGATTTCTTGCCAGAAAGACACAGGAAACCACGCTGCTGATTTTCAGTAGTGAGATCTTGAGAATCTTGGGGAGTCACCAAAAATGAGGCTTAGGGCCTCATGAAGCCTTGAAGTTCTCACTAGTACAAATTGAGAGTGTGGTTTCCCACACCAGTTATGTACTTTCTTCACCCCAGAAGGTATCTTTGAGCATGTCTGGAAGCTGTTTCCTCATCTCCCTCCAAACCTATTACGGCTGGGGTTCTTCACAGATGGTCTTGAACTTTTCGTAGGAGCTGCCAGAATTTATCAACTAAGGATTTTCAAGGAGAACCTTTCCAGGACAGATGGTTTTTAATTCTATCCTTGTCCTCACATTGTTTCAGATGATCAGTGGTCACTGTCAGCTCCTGTTGTATAGAAACATCCTGCCCATTTTAGATTGCATGTCAGTTTCCCCCGAGAAAAGGTGAACATCCAGTTCTGTCTAAAATTACTTAAATGGAAGATGGTTCTCTCTAATGTGAAGAACTACGTTACCTTTTCTGCCTGTAAATCTAACTAATATTATAAACTGGGAAAGAGGAAAGGTCAAGTTGGCGAAATGTTTCTTTTGAATCCTGTGAACAGAACAGTAGGCAATAGCTTTCAATTATTCACACTCAACTTGCAAAAATTGGGGCTGCTGCAGGTTGCTACAGCAATGATAGGCTGGTGCCAGCCTGCCTTTGCTCTGTGAGTGCTTTATCAGCACTCTGTCAGTTCTGTGATGATCTCTGTTAAAACCACCGTGGGGCTGTTCTGCCTAGGCTCAGTACTTCTTCCACTCCTATGATTCAGAATTAAGCTTCTACTGATTTCATGACCTGGAGAAGTGAAGTTTAACGACTTGGGATAAGTCTGCTCTGTTTTAGAGTCTGCTTGTAGGGGAAGATTTCCAGTCCATCAAATTTCCTGTCTGATGCTTTAAACTAAAAATCCACAGAAATTAATCTGAATGGACCTGGGGGTAGATGGGGGTTTCACTTACATGGTAAACTTTAAAAGGTGTTTCCTCAACTTTTTTTTTAAATATGTAAGGAGGTTTGCATGCTTACAGTAGTGTCAGATCTTTGAAGGCTTTTTAAAATCTGTGTATTTTCTGGAATGGTCATATTATGCAACATCACAGGCATTCCAAGAAATGCCAAATAGAAATAGGTTCTCTTTAAAGTGCATGGCTCTGTGAAATGCATGCTGACCTTTTAAAACATTAATAAAAAGTGAAGATAACCAACTTTTAAAACCTAGTCAACGAGTCCAACTCCTTCCCTTTGTTATCCCACCCCACTGCACCCCAAGGAAAGAACATCAGCAAGAACATGTTCTGGTTAGCTTCCTTTCCATCACATCCTCAGAAAATTAGAGTCTATCCAAAATCTGGAAACAATTCATTTTAATTCCTGCCATAGAATATCTAAGAAGTTCTTCCAGATGATCTAGGAATCTTGGAAAATCATGATCAATCCATCTCAGTTTTCCAGTTCTTAATCAAGGCAACTGAGTCAGCAGTGATAATGTAGTTTCAGGGATTCTCTGACACATCTAAGTTTGTAACTCTTTTCATTCAAGGTTTGGGACGGAAAACACTTTAGTGAAGGAGGTTGTGTTGTATAATAGTTTTCCAGCTAAGGGTTGTATTTGGCCTTTGCATGAATGGCCAGGTATGGATTACCACCACCCCTACCTCCAAAAGTGAGTGGAGTGAGGAAGAGAGAGAGAGAGAACAAATTTGACAGATAAATTCAAGCCTGTTTCCAGATAATAGAGCAACTGAAATTGGATTAAAATGAAATGAAATTAATTAGACAAGCAAATTAATTAAATTAATTGCTGTCTGTGTATTTAATCATTTGTTTCCTACTGTTCTATTAAGTATTACAATTCAGCTGCAACCTTTGGGGAGACTCCAAGCAATTTGGGAGGGCTGCAACTAGGTTTGAGAAGGAAGATTTTGCAATCCTGATCTAAGGTGAGCAGGGCTGGCTTAACAAAAAGTGGAGTGGGACAGAGGACTCAAGGCCACAGATACTGGAGAGGAGATAAATGATTGTCCCTATTGGCCTGTTTTTCACTCTCCAGGCCATCCAACTGCCTGAAGATCCAATGAAGGGACACTATACTGTTCCTCCTTCATAAAAGAATGGCAGGTGTAATATTTTGGCTAAGCTATGATGTAGTCTGTTCAGCTTTTGCCTAGTATGGTGTGTGAACCCAGCCAATTGTGGCTTAATAACTCATGGTTAACAAAACGGTGGTTTTGCGTGAAGTGTGGACCTGTCAGTCTGTTCTCCCATTGAACAACTTCTACTGCTATAGCCCTAACTGGCTTCTGGGAAACTTCAATCCATCAGTTGTCTGCATCTTTATAGAAGCTGGCTCTTGGAGAAATTCCTTAGGCTTCCAATTACTGTATATGGTTTCATCTGCTGAACAGAGCTGTCCTTAGCATCTTGGCAACTGGATGGATGAGGGAAAAGAAGAAGGGTTTGGGGACCAATCCATTTTCTACTGCTGGAAAAAGGACAGGGCGTTGGCTGTCAATATTACCCCCACTACCTGTTGGATGCCTGCTGTTTAGCAAAGGGCTCTAAAAGTCCTTCTTGGGACCAGCAGATCAGTGCTCGGTGCTGGTCCCACTGACCACAAAGTTGCTTCCTGTAGTTTATCCAAGGGGCGTCCTTAGCAGAGGCAATCTTCAGCCGGCTACACAGTTCAGTTTTGCACTGTGTGCTGTAGAACTGACATATGTAATGGATGGCACCAGGCTAACACCGTGGGCTTGCTGCTATAAGCTGAACACATCTGTTGGCATCTCAGATTCCAAATTTATAGAGGCAGGTGAATGGGGAAGGAGAATATTGTTTTAATTCTAGGCAAGGTAGTTATGAATGGACTTTTCCCCATCACAAGCTGAGTGGAATATCATTTACACTGCAGGAGCCAGGAAATTAACTGGGAGACTTCCAGGTTGGAAACAGCAACTTGTCAGATACTGAGATTCTCCTTGTGGTTGAGATTGGCTTGAAAAAAGTTTGCTAGAAGAAGTTAATTTCCTGAATCCTTTCCAAGTTAGGGGATTTGCAATTCTACATTGCTTTAGTTTATAAACTGCTTTTGGGTATAGTCTATAAATTAATAATTTAAGGTTAATACAAATATGAAGGACACGGTGGTGCTGCAGGTTAAACCGCTGAGCTGCTGAGCTTGCCAGTCAGAAGGTCGGCGGTTCGAATCCGCGTGACGGGGTGAGCTCCCATTGCTAGTCCCGGCTCCTGCCAACCTAGCAGTTTGAAAACATGCAAATGTGAGTAGATTAATAGGTACCACTTTGGCGGGCAGGTAACGGCGTTCCATTTAGTCGTGCCGGCCACATGACCACGGAAGTGTCTACTGACAAACGCCGGCTCTTCGGCTTTGAAACGGAGATGAGCACCGCCCCCTAGAGTCGGACACGACTGGACTTCATGTCAAGGGAAACCTTTACCTTTACCTAATACAAATATAATATTGTTCCTACAGTACTTCTTTAAGGCAGGGGAGGTGGGGGCATTGGTAAAATATATTTTAATTATTTTATTTCTGCTTCAGGATTTTTTTAACTTTTGCAGGGAGAAATAGCCTATCAATTCTTTTCATAATCTATAGAATAGTAGCATTTCCTTTGCTGGAACCTGTGATCTGTATAATGCCTTTTAATGAAAAGGTGGAGTTGTAGAAGTGCAAAAAAAGGGTAATCAATAAGATTGCATTATTGGAGAAACCCTTTTCCTGCAAGACAAATTTAAAGCTTTTGCAGATTTTTCTTTCCTTTTTTCTTAGTTTAGAGAGAAAAAGGCAGTTGGGAGTGGGGAATGAGTAATAAAAAAGATTTCTCAGATTAGTCATGGTGTCAAGAGAATGGATAGTCAAGATTTTTTTTCCTTTCCATCCTTCCTCTCACTCTTATAATACTATGCAATTGATTGGTTGTAACAGATTTAAGAACAAGCAAAAGGAAAAAAGAAAAGTCCATTATGTAGAGTATTGTAATGGAACTGTGACATTCACTGCTTGAAGAAGTGGTGATGGCCATTAGCTTATTTTAAAATAGGATTAGACTAATTTATAATGGTCTGTTACTGACAGTCATAGATGGCTACATCCAATCTCTTAGCAAAGAGCCAGTGGACAGCTGAATATTGTGCTGGATTCTGGAGAAGACTGTCATTGTCAGTTCTTTTGGATGGCAAGAGTGAGCCAAATCTGGCTACTGAGAGGGAAATGGGAACACCTAGCCATGAGAAGTCAAACCTATGAGATGGATGTGTTAACATACTTCACATATCTGGAAGGATGTCACCCAAAAGAGAATCTTAGTCTTGTTCCCTATTAACCCAGAATTTAGGACATGGAACAGTGGTCTTAAGTTTCAGAAAGGAAAATTCCAGTTGAAGGTTGAGGTTGGGTGGCTGAAGCTGATGGTAAAATCAACCAATCAGTCAGGATAAGTTTGACAGCTGAACCATTTATTCAGAGAGGTGATGGACTCCCCTTTAATGGATGGGTTCAAGTGGAGGCTAAATGGAAAATACTTTAATTAGGATACATGAACTGAGCAGGGTTTTTGACTCAGTGGCTTCAATGGCCTTTCCAACATTAAGTTTCTATGATTCTGTGGTTTTTGTTATTGTTGTTTGTTCGTTTAGTCGCTTCCGACTCTTCGTGACTTCATGGACCAGCCCACGCCAGAGCTTCCTGTCGGTCGTCAACACCCCCAGCTCCCCCAGGGACGAATCCGTCACCTCTAGAATATCATCCATCCACCTTGCCCTTGGTCGGCCCCTCTTCCTTTTGCCCTCCACTCTCCCTAGCATCAGCATCTTCTCCAGGGTGTCCTGTCTTCTCATTATGTGGCCAAAGTATTTCAGTTTTGCCTTGAATATCATTCCCTCAAGTGAGCAGTCTGGCTTTATTTCCTGGAGGATGGACTGGTTTGATCTTCTTGCAGTCCAAGGCACTCTCAGAATTTTCCTCCAACACCACAGTTCAAAAGCATCTATCTTCTTTCTCTCAGCCTGCCTTATGGTCCAGCTCTCGCAGCCATATGTTACTACAGGGAACACCACTGCTTTAACTATGCGGACCTTTGTTGTCAGTGTGATGTCTCTTCTCTTAACTATTTTATCGAGATTTGTCATTGCTCTTCTCCCAAGGATTACGCGTCTTCTGATTTCCTGACTGCAGTCAGCATCTGCAGTAATCTTCGCACCTAGAAATACAAAGTCTTTCACTGCCTCTACGTTTTCTCCCTCTATTTACCAGTTATCAATCAAGCTGGTTGCCATAATCTTGGTTTTTTTGAGGTTTAGCTGCAAGCCAGCTTTTGCACTTTCTTCTTTCACCTTCATCATAAGGCTCCTCAGTTCCTCTTCGTTCAGCCATCAAAGTGGTATCATCTGCATATCTGAGATTGTTAATGTTTCTTCCAGCGATTTTAACTCCAGCCTTGGATTCCTCAAGCCCAGCATGTCGCATGATGTGTTCTGCATACAAGTTGAATAGGTAGGGTGAGAGTATACAGCCCTGCCGTACTCCTTTCCCAATCTTAAACCAGTCCATTGTCCCGTGGTCTGTTCTTACTGTTGCTACTTGGTCGTTATACAGATTCTTCAGGAGGCATACAAGATGACTTGGTATCCCCATACCGCTAAGAACTTGCCACAATTTGTTATGGTCCACACAGTCAAAGGCTTTAGAATAGTCAATAAAACAGAAATAGATGTTTTTCTGAAACTCCCTGGCTTTTTCCATTATCCAACGGATATTGGCAATTTGGTCCCTAGTTCCTCTGCCTTTTCTAAACCCAGCTTGTACGTCTGGCAATTCTCCCTCCATGAATTGCTGAAGTCTACCTTGCAAGATCTTGAGCATTACCTTACTGGCATGTGAAATGAGTGCCACTGTTCGATAGTTTGAACATTCTTTAGTGTTTCCCTTTTTTGGTATGGGGATATAAGTTGATTTTTTCCAGTCTGATGGCCATTCTTGTGGTTTTCCAAATTTGTTGTCATATAGCATGCATTACCTTGACAGCATCATCTTGCAAGATTTTGAACAGTTCAGCTGGGATGCCGTTGTCTCCTGCTGCCTTGTTATTAGCAATGCTTCTTAAGGCCCACTCAACCTCACTCTTCAGGATGTCTGGCTCTAGCTCACTGACCACACTGTCAAAGCTATCCCCGATATTGTTATCCTTCCTATACAGGTCTTCTGTATATTCTTGCCACCTTTTCTTGATCTCTTCTTCTTCTGTTAGGTCCTTGCCATCTTTGTTTTTGATCATACCCATTTTTGCCTGGAATTTACCTCCGATGTTTCTAATTTTCTGGAAGAGGTCTCTTGTCCTTCCTATTCTATTGTCTTCTTCCACTTCCATGCATTGCTTGTTTAAAAATAATTCCTTATCTCTTCTGGCTAACCTCTGGAATTTTGCATTTAATTGGGCATATCTCCCCCTATCACTGTTGCTTTTTGCTTTCCTTCTTTCTTGGGCTACTTCTAGTGTCTCAGCAGACAGACATTTTGCCTTCTTGGTTTTCTCTTTCTTTGGGATGTATTTTGCTGCTGCCTCCTGAACAATGTTGCCAACTTCTGTCCAGAGTTCTTCCAGGACCCTATCTACTAAGTCCAGTCCCTTAAATCTATTCTTCACCTCCACTGCATATTCCTTAGGAATATTAGTGAGCTCATATCTAGCTGATTTGTGGGTCTTCCCTAATCTCTTTAGTCTGATCCTAAATTGTGCAAGAAGAAGTTCGTGATCTGAACTACAGTCAGCTCCAGGTCTTGTTTTTACCGGCTGTATAGATGTCCGCCACCTTTGACTGCAAAGGATGTAGTCAATCTGATTTTGGTGTTGTCCATCTGGTGAAGTCCATGTATAAAGCCGTCTCTTAGGTTGTTGGAAGAGAGTGTTTGTTATGCAGAGTGAGTTGTCTTGGCAAAATTCTATCAGCCTATGTCCTGCTTCGTTCTGTTCTCCCAGGCCATACTTACCTGTAATTCCAGGTGTCATTTGACTGCTCACCTTAGCATTCCAGTCTCCTGTGATGAAAATAACATCTCTTTTAGGCATGTTGTCCAGTAGGTGCTGCAGATCCTCATAGAACTGCTCTACTTCAGCTTCTTCAGCATCTGTGGTTGGGGCGTATATTTGGATCACTGTGATGTTAGATGGCTTGCCCTGAATTTGAATTGAGATCATTCTATCATTTTTTGGATTGTATCCGAGCACTGCTTTAGTCACTTTACTATTAATTATGAAGGCTACTCCATTTCTTCTGTGGTCCTCTTGTCCACAGTAGTAGATCTGGTGGTCATTTGATGTGAAGTGGCCCATTCCAGTCCATTTCAGTTCACTGACGCCCAAAATGTCTATCTTTAACCTTGACATCTCACCAATAACCACATCCAATTTGCCCTGGCTCATAGATCTTACATTCCAGGTTCCAATGGTGTGTTGATCCTTAGAACATCGGAGTTGCCGTTCACCACCAGCACCGTCGGCCACTAGCCGTCCTTTCGGCTTTGAGCTAGCTGCGTCATCACGTCTGGGGCTAGTTGAGCTCATCCTCTGTTCCTCCCCAGTAGCATTTTGACCATCCTCCGACCTGGGGGTCTCATCTTCCGATGGTATACCGACATATCTTTGGTTGTACTGATCCATTTAGTTTTCACGGCAAGAATACTGGGGTGGGTTGCCATTACCTTCCCCAGGGATCGCATTTAGTCTGACCTCTCTGTCATGACCTTCCCATCTTGGGTGGCCCTTCATGGTTTAGCTCATGGCATCATTGAGGTGCTCAAGCTCCAGCACCACGACAAGGTACGATCCTTTGCTGAAGATGATTCTATGGTCCTCAGGCTAATTTCAAAAGTCTTTGGTGAACTATCACTTTAGCCTTCTGCTAAGGTGGTTGTCCCTCTCCAGCAGTCTGCTATAGAAGAGGAAAAGGAGATAGAAGAGAGAGAGAGCAGAAGAGAGAGAAGAGTGCGATAGAATGGAAGAAGGAGCAAGGGGGAGGGAGAGAGAGAAGGTACCATCAGAAAGAGAGTAGCTGATGGCACTAGCTTTCTACAGATTCTTCCAGCCATAGAAGTCTATTCAATTCATCAAAGGCATATAGATGTCTAAAGATTTCTGTCCACTGAGTCTGCAGCATCCCTTCACTTCAATCAAAGCCCAGCAGAAGACCCTGTAAGAGAACTTCCCTCCATGTGGGAGCAGTCAGAGAAGAGATGAAGAGATGTGTAATAGAAAACAGCCACACCTAATAACTCTCCACATTGATAAATCAATAAAAAAAAATCCATCAGAAGATATTCTAAAAGACATTGAGGTTGAAAAACAGAAGCCATTTTTGGAAAGAAAGAAAATGGTCAGATTTTGGTCTAGAACTGGGGACGGGGAAAGCCCCAAATCCCTTGTGGAAACTCAGAATTCCATAGAGGCTCATAAACCTCTCAGTCTGAACACCAGTTCAATAATATGGGGAATCAGTTATCTTCTCATGTTATCAAATACAACCTTGAGGCATCTCCTTGGCCACTGTGGCAGTAGGACGTTAGAATAGGAGGACTTTTTATCAGATCCAGAAGTGTTAACAGTGTACTTCTTACCATGATGAGATGGCTTGTTAGGGAGTTTTGAGAGCCCCAAAGCTTTGGCGTTCGTAATGATGGATGGATTCAGTCAAGAAAAGGTAGCAACAATAGGGTTCCAAATCAGATATAGAATTTCCCATGCAAAATGGATTTTGAGAGTTGCACAAAGCTATGCTTTCATTTACACCTTTGGTCTGTGTAGAGACTCTGTGAAGCAGCACACAGCATCAAGTTGAGTTTCGGCAAACAGAACACACATAGTTTAAACAAAATATAGTTTTATAGTTCATTTCAGTTAATCACAGAGTCTGCGTTCCAAGCCGTCTTTTACAGATGAGAGAGATGGCTGATTGGCATTCCATTACGACGCTATTCAACCATTCATAAGGCAAAGAGGTGGGGGAGGTGAAAAAAGAAAGATTTGATGGAAAGATCTGATTCCGTTTTCTAGCTAGACGAATTCAAAGCTCCGTGCATTATAAATCACAGCAAATGTTCTTTATAAAAAATGTATGCTTTGAGTACATGTGCTGTAGTATCAGATTAGTGATTTATGTCTGTACCTTTTTACACCAAAAAAACAAGCCAAGGTCAAAGGGGTTGGCTAATGCTACCTGCCTTGTACATCTTCTGCCCATTAAGGAAGCAAACTTCCTATCTTATAGAGGAATTGTGTTCAGTATCTTCCAGGTTCCTTGAAGAAATGTGAAAAAGGGACTCCAGGGGAGAGGGCAGAAGTGGCCCATAATCTTGCTTGCAGAGGTTCTGTCAGCCTTTGAGGGAGGCCAAGTCAGGAAATGAACTCCACAAGAAATACTGGAACTCCACTTCACTGGTACAGGCTACAGCAGGGTTTCTCAACCAGGGTTACGTGGCACCCTCAGGTTCCACAAGAGGTTACTAGGGGTTCCCTGGGAGATTTATTTTATTTTATTTATCGAATTTTTTATCACCCCCCCATCTGCCCCCACAAGGAGGGACTCTTTAATTATTTATTATTTAATTAAATTATTTATTTAATTTAACCGTTTAGTTAAATAATTAAATGTTTTAAATTATTTTAAAGATTATTTCAAATTCGGGCAACTTCACATTAAAGAGGTAAATTTCGTTCTTTGTTTTTAGTTTAAGGACACTGTTAATGCATCTATACGGCCTACCCATGAAACGAATAGAATCATTTGGTAACTTCTGGCCTCTATTTCAGCCTGAATGTGCAGGGGTTTCCCCAAGGCCTGGAAAATATTTCAGGGGTTCCTCCAGGGTTAAAAGATTGAAAAAGGCTGGACTACAGTAATAGTAATCTTGAAAGCTTGACAGTGTTTTCTTTTCCCTCCCTCTTTTACCAAAGAGAGTCAAGGCGGAGTCACTCAAAGTTTCCTTCTAATGCAATCTTCCTTTCCTAGGCTTAATTCAAGTTTTGCTAACTGCCACATTCCTTCTTTGATCATCTCTATAGTTCACTACAAGTTGGGATTAGGGCCACGAACCTCTTAAATTCAGAAATGACATACATATAAACTATTGGCTGGAAGCAGTGGCTACATAATTCTTGTAGCTATCATTTATAATGGTCACTACAAGAAGTATACTTGTGCAGAATGAAGAAGTCGCCTCTTGATTATGGAGGTTGCGATGTTCCTCTCTAGAAGCTTCAGAGAAACCTGGCAGTGACAAGCAGTAACCTTCTAGATTTTCCAGTATCTCTCACCATTGGCCAAAGTGTCTGAAGCAGTGGGAGTAGATGTTCACCAACACCTAGAAGGCCAGAGGGTGCCCACACAAGATTTAAAAGGGGAGGAGGGGGAACCGTTGCAAGCATGCTGATGAAGCTGTAGTAAAACAGAGGCAGTAGCTGGCTACGGTTAATTGATTCTTGCTACAATTAAAGCCGTGAGCGGGTCTCCCTTGAGGCCCCCATCTATATGAAAGAACATGAAGAAACCATAATGCAAGCTACAGAAGTCATAAATATCAAACGTGCACCTAATTCTTGCCATTCTAGTCATTTGTTATGGTGGACACATTTATTTATATATTTACAGGTAGTCCTCATTTAACAACCACAATTGGGACTGGTTGCTAAGCAAAGTGGTCATTAAACAAATCCAACCCGATTTTACAACCTTTTTTTTTGTGGTGGTTGTTAAGCGAATCATTGTGGGTGTTAAGCCAACCATATGGTCATTAAGCAGATCACATGGTTCCCCATTGATTTTGCTTTCCAGAAGCTGGCTGAGAAGATCGAAAATGGCGATCGTGTGACCACGGGATGCTGCAACAGTCATAAATGTGAACTGGTTGCCAAGTGCCCAAATCGTGATCACATGACTGTGGGAATGCTGTGACGGTCATAAGTGTGAAGACTGGCCATAAGTTGGCTTTTCCAGCACCATCATAAGTCTGAACCATTACTAAATGAATGGTTGTTAAGTGAGGACTACCTGTATATATCCATGCATAAGTGTGTGTATGTGTGCATGTGTGAATGCATCCATGAATTCTCTGTTGGGTCCCGCTAAGTTTCATTCTGTTCTGTTCTATATGTCTTTTGACCCTGGAGGAACCCTTGAAATATTTTCCAGGCCTTGGGGAACCCCTGCACATTTAGGCTCAAATATAGGCCACAAGTTATCCTTTATGTTGTATTTTTTTTTCCTCAGAAACGTATTACAGCAAGCTGTGAGAGGCTAGAAAAAGCAAGGACTTAAAAACAGCTTTTTCATCCCTTGGTAAAGCCCCCACTCTACCCTGCAAACTATGTAGTATTATCTTGCCTGCATATAAATCTCAGTTTGGGGAAGGTGATTCTCCACTGAAACATAACTTCATCTGTGTAGGGCAGTGTTTCTCAACCTAGGCAACTTTAAGATATGTGGACTTCAACTCCCAGAATTCCCTAGCCCTCAGTGCTGGCTGGGGAATTCTGGGAGTTGAATTCCATACATCTTAAAGTTACTGAGGTTGAGAAACACTGGTGAAGGGTATGAAGGCAAGAAACAGTGGCAGCTGCTACTCCTCTTTTTAAAAAAAGCTATTGGAAAATTGCAGAAAAAATGAGATCTTTTGGGATCTTTAGCAATCTTTGTAGTTCTAGAGGCCCTTCTTAGAACAGGGTTAGGGCCATTCACCGTCGATGAGCTGGAGGGTGAATATGTGAATTCCTTCATTCCATTAATTTCATGCTTCATAGCAAACACACAAAGATTAGAAGTAACCTACATTCTTTACTGGTTCTTTACCAAGTTCTGTTGCTTTCATAAAGCTTTTTTTTTTTGGTATAAAAGTATTAAGTTAATCATGATTCTTTGCAGGTTGCCATAAAAATATATTGTCACCATTGTGTCCCCATTTTATTCAAAGTGATTTCACTACAGGAAAAGCCCTGAAGTATTTTAAGAAAATCATGTCCTGGATAGAAATATTAATTCATCTGTTTATTAAATATTTGCTCGGCTTTTTCAGGGCAAATAAAATGCGACATAAAATGTAAAATTGCACTCAAAGTACCTAGGCAAAGCAATTAAGAAGACATTAATAAAATGAAGTTACAAAGAACACTCACCCCTACTCAGAACCCATTTTAGCAGCTAACAAGTTGCCTAAGAACCTTTCTGAACATCTTAGATTAACAGTAGATGGCACTGGCCTGGCCTCCCTTAGCAGGGAGTTCCAAAGGCTAAAAATTCCTATCAGTTGTGCCTGAGACAATGTTGGGCCAGAGAGACACATCTCTCTTGGGAAACTTAAAATCCCAGATAGACTGCTGTGGAAGTAGGCAATATTTCAAATAGCTTGGTCCAAAGTTGTGTAGGACTTTGTAGTTTAATGCTAGAACTTTGATGATTACTGGAAATGGACTGATAGCCATTGATTTGGGCTAAAAGTCATGACATTAATTCTCTCATAGCGCTTCTGGGGCCCTGGAGTGATGCTCTATTAGGAACTTTCCACAGTGAAAACCTCATCAAGTGAGAACTAAACAACATCACCAGCTAGCTTAGAACCTTGAGCCACAAATCATCTGCAGTGCTAAAAGCCTGCCTGAACAAAACCGTCTTTGACTCCCAGAAGGTGGATGATATGAGGTAGGACTACCCATGTTCTTCTGTAGCAGGAAATTCCTGATTCTGGGAAAAGCCACAAGAAGGCCTAGGCACCTGTGGAAGACCCATGATACACGTCCAAGTGAGGAAACATGCATTACAACACCAACTCCACCAGTAATGTCATTGTATGCAATGTTGTGATGCGAGAACACAAAGGTGGAGTTTGCATTGTCACATCATAATGCACGTTTTGTCATTTTGGTGTCATTGCGCTTAGGAACAGATGTCTAAGCAAGAAGGCTCTTTCTTTTGTTCCTGCCACATACCAGTCTGAGACCAGTGGCAAAGAGAAAAAAAATCCTCTTCCAAGAAACATAAAACATTGGCCAAGTTCTTATGGGAGAAGGTGGACCATCCAATTGCCTGCTCCCAAATTGTGTAGGGCTTTGTATGCCTGCTCGGGTTTCAAAGTTTAATGCATCTCTTGCTATATTTACCAGTTGAACATGGAAGCGATGTATGTAAATATCAGTTGTAAATTTAGTATCTTAGAATTTAACTAGGCTCCCCCAAATCCTTAACTGCATTGCAAAATGGCAGACTGGACATGACATCAAATTGACAGAATCCAGAGGAATTACTAAATATGACTGTTCTTAAGCATTAAGTATAGAGGTAGGCAGTCCCTAGAAGTCCTCTGCAAGTAGTTGGTTGAGACCTCTGGCACTCTATTATTCCTCCATTTTCTCAGAGAAGAGTCTACATGACTGGCAGATCTACCTCAGTGTAGTGTGATCCTGGGGTCAGAGCATGCCATCTTTAATCCAATCAGAGTGTCTTGGGTGGAGAGCTTGATACAGAGCCCTTTGCTAAATACTTTACTCCCTTCACTATTTCCCATTGCTCACCCATAAAAATAAGATGTTCTGTGGACATCTTCTCTACCTGATTGGGTTCAAGTCTATATCTTCTTTTAAGCAAAGGATGGGTGAAATGATCACTAGCACTTCTCCCCACTTTCAGCCCCCAACCGTTAACTTCATGGCAGCAATGTTCTGCAACAAGGGGGTCACAATCATGACTGTGCAAAGCTTCTTTCCTTCTTTTCTGTGTGTGTGATGTCACTGCATGTACAAAAGTGGTGGGGGCTTCAATCACATGCTTGCAATTACTATCTTGACCTTTTTGGCCTCCTCACATAGGATACCCCTGTTCCATGGCATCAAGGAAGAAGCATCATTATTTCTATATCACTATCACCCTTCCCTTTGCATAAAACCTACCTACTAGAAATTTTTGCCATAAATACTCCTTGCTATAGGGTCTGCTGCAAATTTCATTGCATTCTGTCTCTCAACAAAACACGTTAGGGGCGCTTTTCCTATAATATCAGGATTTATAGGAGGATAGTCTGAAAAACATTGCACTGATTTCTACAAAATGTGGTATGCTTCTTCCTTTTATAACATTCTAGCTTTTCTGCAAACTTCATATTCTGTTTTTTTTTTTTAAAGTTATTTATTTATGTTTTCCCCTTGCTAGATAATGGGCGATGGAGCTCTGTTTTTTTCTGGTTCACACTCCAGAATTTGGATGAGTTGGGTTGGGCTGCTCCCTGGATTAAAATACAAGTGTGTTGGACTCCTTTCAAAATCAAAGAAAGCTTTTAGAACATTAAAGGTAAAGACAGGCTGTTAGCAGCTTTTGGCATTCTGCAGCTCATCATAATTCCACCCCACCCCTCCAAAAATGCACCCCATCTGTTAGGAGTCATTAGTGACGTTTCAGAAATGAAATACAAAATCCCTGAACAATTAAGAGGCAGCTCCCACGCACACATTTTTCCTGCCTTTTCCAAATCTTTTGTGCATTGCAGTTGCAAGCCAAGATGTACATGTTGATCCTGACAGGAAAAGCTACGATTAATGAATAATGGAGTACTGACAATATATTTCTGCCAGGCTAAGCTGTCGTAATTCAATCCAAATAGTAGGAGGGCGGGTGTGTGATTGCTTAGAGGATCTAAAAGGCAATGCAATATTAAGCAAAATAAAAAAGGCAATACTTTATGATTATTTTTCTACAGGCCTCCATCTCGGGTGAATCAAAAAAGCATCAAGGATGAAACTGCCTTGGCAGCAGAAGGAAAAGTTTAAACACAAATTAATCTGCCCATTGCTTAGTGCCCCGGAGGATATATGGAAGGTTCCTTTCCTCTGCTATCCAGTCTCTTTTTATTGCATTTTGAAAGGATAAAAACCATCTAGTAAATAAATTCACAGATTTCTCTTACATGTTTTATAGTTGCAATTTAAATCAGTGTGTGCAAAAAGTCCCAGTTAAATTCGTGACATCTCCAGTTAGTCAAGAATCCTACAGAGATAGAACAGTCAAACAGATCATTGCTGTGTTTACATAACCAAGCTGTGGTTTGCTTATCCCCACTTTATTGCACAAACCACTGTTGACTAAGTTCACACAGCATGCTGTAGCTTCAGCCATGCTTTACAAGCCCTAAGAGGTGGGTTCACACAGTACACTCACAAATCAAACCAAACAAACCACATTATAGCATACAATGTTGTATGAACTAGTCAATACTGAACAAGAGGGTTTGACTTTTGAGAAAGCAACTTACAGATGGGTGAGAGGAAAGTGGTTTCTTACAAGCTGCCCTACCCTCCCATGGAATCATTTTATAGCAAGGGTGGCCTTCCACATGAGACTCAGCAAAAACTCTAGGCAGCATGGCCAGTGATGAAAGATACTAGGAGAAATAGTTAGCCACAAGTTCCCCACCATTGATTCGTTGATGCGTTGATGCGTTGATGCGTTGATGCGTTGATGCGTTGATGCATTGATGCATTGATGTGTTGATTTGTTCATTCATTCATTCGTTCATTCCTTCAAAAGATTTATATGACTGCCCATCTTGTGAGACATAACTCTGAGTGGCTAAGAGCAATAATAAAAACACAACAATAAAACAATCCAACAAACATACAAGAAAAAACTGGCACCCAGTTCAACAACATCCATCCAACTATAGAGTTCCCTGGGCTCCAACCTTGCTGTCCCGGTGCCTGAGGGAATAGCCAGCTCTTAGTGGCTTTCAGGAAAGCTAAGAAGATGAGGGTCTGTTGGATCTCAAGGGTGAGGGTGTTCCACAGGGCAGGGGCTGCTACTGAAAAGGTACATTTTCTAGGTCTCACTAGATGGCAATATGTGAAGGAAGGGGCCTCAATCAATCAATCAGTCAGTCTCCTTATGCTAACCTGGATGTCTTGTGCATTTTGTACTTACAGAGTACATGATCATATGTAGGTTATAGGTTTACTTTTTCAGAATTGGAATAAGTTTTAGATTTTGGAAGCCATTACATCTTTATCAGACCTTTAGGTTAGAGATTAGGAACCTATATCGCTTCAGATGTCATTGCTTGCCAACTTCAATAATCTCTAATCCTTGCCCATGCATGCTAGGAATATGATTTCAACATCTTCTGGAGGCGCATGGGTTCCACTCCTGCTTTAAGCAATGAAAATCATGCTAGAATCATTGTCTCTTAGAATTCCTCAGGCTGTCCATCTTAAATTTGCTGATATTGGTCAGAAAATACCAGTTCAAAGAACTGTCTGGAAGAAATTAGGTCTTAGTATCAATGATTCACCTATTGAGCTTGGCCTGACATCAGTGGAAATACTTAAGGCATGGTGATGTTAGACATCAGCAAAGAAAAATATTAATTACAGACAGGCAGTTTGCTTTACACCAGTATTTTTTTCAAGTTCCAACTATCTATCTATCTATCTATCTATCTATCTATCTATCTATCTATCTATCTATCTATCTATCATATTTTTATTACTACCCATCTCCTCAACTCGGGGGACCCTGGGCAGCTCACAATAAAATTTTAGATGCTGATTAATAGGAGTTATAGCCGAGATGGATGGAGAGAAACCTCAACCACAAAGCAGGGGTGGGGGGTGGAGGGTGGGGGGTAAGGAATGGCTTTAGCTACACCTCATGAGAATGGAAGGAAACCTTATAATTTACAGAACCCACATTCTCTGCATTAGTTTTCTGCTGTCATAGTAGATTTCTGATGATTTGACATAATGTTTTAGATTCTAATTCCCTAGATCCGTCCCACTGTTTTGGCTTGTTTCCTTCCTTCCTTCCTTCCTTCCTTCCTTCCTTCCTTCCTTCCTTCCTTCCTTCCTTCCTTCCTTCCTTCCTTCCTTCCTCTTATTATGTAAATCTTTCTCTTATGTAAACTCTTTCTCTAATAAAAGAGTTACACCAATATGCAAGGCTTGCAGGGTCATTACCTTTTTCTGATATTATATATCTTGAGATGAATGCATGCATATGAGAGCCTTTCCCAATCATGTAGGATTCCCATGCAATTTAGATTTTTTTCTAAATTTAGAAGCCTAAATTTCTAGGCTTCTAAATTGATTGAAAAATCTGTGTGAGTACAGAATGTTTCCCTCCCTCCCTCCCTCCCTCCCTCCCTCCCTCCCTCCCTCCCTCCCTCCCTTCCTTCCTTCCTTCCTTCCTTCCTTCCTTCCTTCCTTCCTTCCTTCCTTCCTTCCAACTTCCTTCTACATTTGAAATAATTGAAATTAACCTCAAGGGAAAGCATGCATTTATTTCAGCAAAACACATTAATAACCAATCCATCAGGAAGAATCAGCATGAAGCACTAATAAGACATTTATTCATTCATGTCCTGTAAACAAACATATGCATAATTAGCAGCAATGCTCAACAATCAGTGAAAGCAGGTGTGGAATGGGCAAGATGAGAGGAAGGCAAAGAGGCAGCAATGTTCTCCCTTTGTGCTTTGTTCTTCCCTTTCTGCAACTGCACTTGTGCTTTTTGGTACCATAAAGTGCCAGCTTAAGTCAAAGCCCTGAAATGGATACTGATATGCACAGCTCCAAGCTTTGGGGATGAATGCTGCTGCAAAAATATAACAATTTGGCTTTCACCATTGTGCACCTAGGAAATTAGACCAAAACCAAATACGATGCAACGCTCTTTTATTGTTGCAAGATAGAAAATCTCTTAGAAATCACTTAAAATATAACATTATTTAGCATAAAGGCATTTATCAGTGTTATGCAGATGCATGTTTGATATACACTACATATACTATATATACACTCACTTTTATAGTGAGATGGGTGGTGCATACATTTAATTAATAAATAAATTTAAAAAAATTATGCTATGACCAGTTTTTAATACTTAGAATATTATTAAGATTCCCCACTCCTACTTGCAAAACCCAGGTATCCAACGTATTTTTTTAGGGAAGGAGGAGACAAGAACTTTGCTGTTGTCCAACTGCAACAAAATGATGGCCTTTTGTTATTAGTCAGCTCAGTACGAAGGTCTTCAGTTCTCTTATTTATACTTCTTAGCTTGGGAAGATGGCAGTGCATTTCAACCTGTTGGCAAGATCATGTAGCAACAATGCCAGACCTCAGATTTTTGACTGGTTCCCTTATTTGGTCCATGAGCTGATAATCAGATTTCCTGGAACCAGTTATTGATGCAGAAGCATTTTCTTCACCTTGCTATCATAGTAAAGGTAAAGGTTTCCCTTGACGTAAAGTCCAGTCGTGTCCGACTCTAGGGGGCGGTGCTCATCTCCGTTTCTAAGCCTTAGAGCCGGCGTTGTCCGTAGACACTTCCGGGTCATGTGGCCAGCATGACGACACGGAACGCCGTTACCTTCCCGCCGAAGCGGTACCTATTGATCTACTCACATTTGCATGTTTTCGAACTGCTAGGTGAGCAGGAGCTGGGACTAGCAACGGGAGCTCACCCCGCCGCGCGGTTTCGAACCGCCGACCTTCCGATCGGCAGCTCAGCGGTTTAACCCGCAGCGCCACCGCGTCCCATCTATCATACCATGGTGCTATTACATCATTTCCCATTCCAGGTAGCACCACCTTCTCAGAACCTCCTGAGACAATATTTAGTTGCTATTCTATTTGGCCCCATTCCCACCTACACAAACTTCTCCTTTCTAGCCTTGGCATTTATTTGGTTCCTTTTTAGACCTGACTTTTTAAAATAATTCAGAGTTTCTGAAGAATCTCCTCTTGACTTTGCTTCAGCCATTTCAAAACAAGCACGAGGGAAAAGGATGGGTACAATACAGAAAGGGGAAAAGTGTGCTGGCTGGGGAATTCTTGGAATTGAAGTCCACACATGTTGGCTGGGAAATTCTGGGAGTTGAAGTCTAGACATCTTAAAGTTGCCAAGGTTGGGAATTATTGTTCTAGTGGAAATAAAAACGGGTCCAGAGGTTCCCATGCCCATTCCTTTCATTGTAATGCCCACTGTAGCTTGACACTCTTGTCTAAAGTTTTACACCTGAAGGGGCTATTTATTTGGACCTACTCTCATTGGTCCAAAGGATTCAGCTGTAAGGTGGTGAACTTGACCTTCACCTTCTATTTTAATTCTACACTACTTTGTTTTCAACCAAAAATTGTGTGTCCCCCCCCCCCAAAAAAAAACTGGAAAGAAAAGATGAAACTGGGAGTCTGTCAAAACTTTGCTGTTGGTAGAAAAGCTGAGTGGCAGAGCCAACCACAAACATGTTTATGGGCAAAGCTTTTAAGAGGGTTTTTTTGCAAGTTGTAAGTCTAGCTTTGACTGTACATGAGTTTTCATTAAAAAAAGAAAAAAGAAAGTGCTGAAAGCCCATTTATTGCAAATATTCATTCTAATTCCATTGAGACAAAATTTATGTTAAACTCCTGGGAACTATATTTGGTGCTATCTTTTGCTCAGCCACTTGCTTTTCTCTGTTTCTCATTCTGTCCTGCTAATGGAATTATTGAGATACTTTGAAAATACAGAAAAGAGTCTTATCTTAACCTTTGCTCCCTTATTGTAAGTGAGTTAGCACTGCCGCCTTATCTGGACAGAATTAAAGGTTGCTCTCCCCTTTTGTGTGTGTCGTGGGGGGGGGGCAAAAAATTATACCTTCTATACCTTCTAATCCTTTTTTTTAAAAAAAGAACCTTAGGAGGTGAAGGTGCGGGGAGACCCCAGCTTTCATTTTGGAAGTAGAAGTTGTTCCTGAGAAAAGCTGGATTGGCAAAATCATCATCATCATCATCATCATCATCATCATCATCATCATCATCAAAAATATGCCTTCGGAAATAGGCTTATCAGCTCTTAATATGCCTCTTTGTAATGGATGGCACCAAGGAAAGGATGGAAACAAGGACAATGGTGTAAAAATGCATTGGTGGTGGCAAAAATGCATGGGGGCTGAATGCCCAAAAGTTTCAAATTGTAGATTTATTCCTTGCTTATGCTGGTGCCTTCTATTTTGGATTTAAGCTGAGCAGGCTGTAGATAAATTGGTCTGTGCAAGTTACATCTTTGCTCCGTGAGCTGCACTGATTATCAGCATGCTTCATGTTCAATTCAAGGTGCTGGTGATGACCGATGAAGCCCTTCAGGGCATGGGACTGGGGTATCTGAGGGACTGCCTCCTCCTCCCACCCCAGCGACATCTACCTGTCCCATCAGGTCTGGCAGGAGAGGCATGTTAAGGGTCCCATCTACTAAGGAATGTCATCCAGGAAGAGAGCCTTTTCTGCCAGGGGGCCCACCCTTTGGAACATCTTTCCCCCGGAACTTAGATTGGCCCTGAGGCCTTGGGCTTTTTGTTTAAAGTTGTGGTTCTGACACTGGGCTTAGGGATCCAGATGTGTGGTAGAGCCTGTACAGTGGTTATGATGATTGTTGGTGGTGGTTTTTTGTATCTCAGCTGCTCATTGTGTTGTACTTCTTTTATATGGTTCTTACGTTTTTCTTTGTTCTTTTATATAGGGTTATAAGGGACGCGGTGGCGCTGCGGGTTAAACCGCTGAGCTGTCGATCGGAAGGTCGGCGGTTCGAAACCGCGCGGCGGGGTGAGCTCCCGTTGCTCGTCCCAGCTCCTGCTCACCTAGCAGTTCGAAAACATGCAAATGTGAGTAGATTAATTGGTACCGCTTCGGCGGGAAGGTAACAGCGTTCCGTGAGTCATGCTGGCCACATGACCCGGAAATGTCCTATGGACAACGCCGGCTCCAAGGCTTTGAAAGGGAGATGAGCACCGCCCCCTAGAGTCGGACACGACTGGACTTTACGTCAAGGGAAACCTTTACCTTTACCTTTATATAGGGTTTTTAATTGTTGTAAGCCATCCAGTCATGCATTTAACGTATACATTTAAATAAATAAATAAATAAATGGGATGAGATCTCTATGTATTATGCGCTGAAATATCTTCCCTTCCTTTCTTCTTCCCTTCTTTCCTTCCTCGTTCTATGGGCATTTCTCCTGACTATGACTCTATTTTTAAAAATTCCCCTTCCTATTCTTGCTCTGCTGTGGCAGATTTAGATTTTTGGAAGAGTGACAATCAGAGGAAGTTTAGACCGAACTTCGTGCGATATGGGAGGTCCAAAGCTGGTTCTCTTGAAAGCCTCAACTGGAAATTTCCTTAGATTAATTGAAATGGTCTGCCTATCTAACTTGCTGTTTTGACTGGCAGCAGCTCACATTTTTTAAAACTGAGAATGTCAAGGGCAAAACCTGGATTCCTGAATGCATGACATGGACTCATAGACCTGGAAGATGCCAGAAACGTGCTACGTTGTGTATTTTGGTGATACTGTTAGAGATACAATTTTTTTTTAAAAGGTAATGATCAGGCGAAATAGAATAAATCAAGGGGCAAATGGTCCCCTAACTTATCCTTCCTGATATTTTTTTTCACCTCAGAAATTGCCTGCAAAAATGCATATATTTAGGAAGTTTGCATACAAAAATGCATACATTAGGCAACAATGTGTAAAGTACATACAGAGTATCCGAGAAAAGGTACTGTAAAAAAGTGTCCAGGAGCCTATTCTATGAGTCCCCTGATGGGAGGAGATGGGCGGGGGACGAATTGTATAAATGAATGAATGAATGAATGAATGAATGAATGAATGAATGAATAAATTAGGATGGCGGCTTGGTTTAAATCTGGTTTTGGCCATGCACCCCTTTGGTCCAGCAAGGCAAGCTCTACTCAACTACCCAGCAACTAGAGCAGTGCCCACATTAAAGAGTTGGGCTAAGACTGGGGAGATCACCATCAGCCATGGAGGCTCAATGGATCATGGACTCAGTCACTAGCTCTGGCCAATCTAATTCATAGGATTATTGTTGTGATGAAAAATTAGAGCAGGGATTACTATGCACATTGTCATGAGAACTGGGAGGAAAAGCTCAATATACAATAATGAATCAACTGCCCACTAGGTAGAATTTTATTTGAAGATTCTTCACCAATTTGGGAGAGTGGCCTGCCTGCCTGCCTTCCTCCCTCTCTCCATAAAGATAGGAATGAGGCTAAGAACCATCACATAGTGGAAGGTGTTAAATGGTGGCCAGGCTGCCAAGAAAGCAAAAACAACTCCAGGCAGAAAAAAGAAAGGGGTTCCATTACTGATGACTGCTAATGATGAATCTTGTCCATCTAGAATCTGCTATCTATCTATCTATCTATCTATCTATCTCCTCCCATTGGAGAAATCTAATAGAATTGGGGTCATCCATCCATGCAATGTCTCTGCCCATAGAAACCACCTTTGGTCAGTTTTGTAAAAGATGCTCTTTAATACAATGACCATACAGCTTTTCTCATAGGGTCGTTACAAACAAAGCATATATTTTACTTCTGAGCTTTATTCATAAAGGGATAGGTGAGGATTCATAAATGAAGAGATGGAGCTGAATGCTGTGGCAAACTGGACATTTGTAAGACTAGATACAAAAATGGATTTTTTAAATAAAAAAGATGGAACAACAGAAACTTCCTGATGCACTGATTTCAAAAGCAGGTATTTTAGAATCTTCCATTTCTGAAAGAAGGTCAGAGAAGGAAAGTGTTGAAATTCCCCATTAAATTATTCTGTGCAAGGTACCTGCTAAGTGGAATTCATTTTAACATTCCTGCACAACTTTAATTGTTCACTGTTAGCAAAGAGAGTTTGCTGAAAACTTGCAAATGCACCGATTTTAAAATAATGTCTCATGGCATTTAGAGTTCTGCAGAGTCTTATTTCCTGCAGTCCCTGCATTCACCCATTTTAAAACAGCAAAGAATTCCAAATGAGTGATGTTTTATTTTCTGTTGTATTCCCCTCTGCATCAACAATTGCTTATAGTGAACTTTTGAATACATTAATCAATTAATCCCTACAATGCACGGGTTAATAGCTTGATGATAGATGAATCACAGAGCTCAAATTAATCACAGGCAGCCATCTGGGCTTTCCCAATGCCACTGCCAGAACTGAATCATCTCTTCCCTTGGCACTTTTTTCGGTGCTTCTCTGAATCTAGAGATGGTTGCAGGGCATTGAATAATACACATAGCCTGACAGGACCATATTGCAAATCACTGCCATTAAAGGGATTGAGGTTGGGTGGGACAAAGAACAGGAGAAGAACACTGGGAAATTCTTTTCCTCTCTTGTTAAAATTACCCGTTCAGTCACAACAAAAATCAGAAGCTGGGTAAGACATGAGAGAGCGCTGGCAAGATGGAGTTACAGGACCCTGGACAGCTCAGAGCACCAGACCATGCAAACGTGTTTGGTGCAGAGCCAGTCACGAATTTCTCCAAGGGTAGGTAAAATTACCAGATGGGTTCTTGAAGGTGAGAATTACCATTAGCAGTAAGAGTAGCCATTCCTTTCTGTACCCCACGTCCATTTATTTATTTATTTATTTTGGTGCCTTCGAGTCACTGGTGACTCCTGGTGACTGTCTGGACTAGTCCCTGCGGTTTTCTTGGCAAGATTTTTCAGAAGCGGGTTGCCATTGCCTGCTTCCTAGGGCCAAGAGAGAGTGACTGGCCCAACATCACCCAGCTGGCTTTCTGCCTAAGGAAGGACTAGAACTCAAAGTCTCCCAGTTCCTACCCTGATGCCTTGACCAATACACCAAACTGGCTCTCAGAGTTTATTTTACTATGTATTTTAAAAATGAAATAACATAAGTAAAATATTAAATAGAATAAGTAAAATAGTAAAATAAACATTGCAACCATGTTGGTAGACTGATTTCAGTTTGCATTCTCCACAATATACCATATCTAGCTTTGTTCCAGGGCACTGTAGTTGATACTTTCCCTCTCTCTCTCCTCTCTCTCTCCCACACACCCATACAGAGTAGATTAGATTGACCAAAGCACCTTTGGCTAAGAAGTGTTTTAAAACTGGATCACTCCAATCTTGGACTGTCAACAAAATTACCAAATTTCACTGATGCTTTGGCATGCAGTGTTTTACATGTGCATCGGAGATGCAGTTACTAAAGCACCAACCGCTTGCATATTGGGAGTCCCTCTTTTGGGGGAGATGGGCGGTAATAAAATTTGAATAATAAAATAAATAAATGCACGTCTTTCATTCCCTGAATTAGATTTCTAAGCCTGGCTTTTTTCCGTGAGCCCAAGGTGGCTTATATTTTCCCAAAGCAACAGCCTTGCCAGATAGGTTGGCCAAAATTTACCCCATGAGTTTTCCACACCATGCTTCTACACTTTATCACTGCACTGGTCAGAAAAAATGTGGCCCTCCAGATGGTGCTTGCAAAGCAGTGGAAGAGGAAACAGAGAAAATCTGAAGAGTTCACCTGTTCCAATAAAAGAGAATACCTGTAGTTCATGGTTGAACTGTGGAGTCCTTGGTGCTCTCTGAGCTTGGTTGTTTGCTTGCAGACCTTTTATGACCTGACTAGGTAGCATCATCAGTGCTGCTGAGTGAGGGGTTTGCAGTAGCTTGCCCTGCCAAGGTTGGGGGGGGGGTTCTCCTTGGTAGTTCCTTGATTGGGGCATTGTTTTCTGCTTGAATGTCTGTCTGGTGTTAATCCCTGCTTATCTAGGTGTTGGCTGCTGGAGAGGAGGTGTTCTGGTCTTTTTGTTTCCTTCTTAGCTTTTTTATTGTCTCTTTTGAATGGGGTGTAAATGTGGTTTACATCTATGTGTCTACTGATGGCTTCATCACTTGTTCACCTGTCCATAGGTTTTGTTCTTCAAATGTCTGGAGGTCTCTTTGGTTTCCAGTTGTGCCTCAGAAAGGGATCTGTGCTTCACTTGTAGGAAGAAAGAAGGAAACTATTGGAGAGAGTGAGGAAAGGTAATGTTAAACAAAATCTTGCTTTAGGACAGCATAGCTGTACATAAATACACATCAGACAAACAAAACCAAACACCCCAGAGCTATCCTCTCTTAGCTGTCATTTCCACGCAAATCCAGAGCAATGGCAATTGATGCTAAAGCACTGCAGATCATGCCCTGACAACTCCCAAGCCATTAGAAGGGACTACATTAGATCAATCTGTCATCTCTCTGTCCTGGCTTGTGGTGGTGTAACTCTTTCCAGCAGTCTTCCATGTCATCCCTGAGAAGGATGCCGGTTGGGGAAGGAAACTTATTACTCAAGGGAGCACTGGGACATGCAGGACCAGTGTTGCATAATGAAATCTCAGCCTGCCTTTCTCATCCTGCATCACTGTTGAAATAAACAAGGAAGATTTAACCCTGCACTTCCTTTTATAGTATGTATGGAGGGAAACCAGCTGAAATTAAATGGATATTTGAATCCACTGGTTCTAGAGACCTAGAAAACAGCTTTCATTTTTCAGCAACCGTTATTAAAGGAGCTCAGTGTTGTGCAGAGGACTAAAAATGCATGAAGAATGGAATTTAACCCATTAGACTAATCACTCAATGAAATTATTATTAGCAGTTATCAGTATGATGTTGTATCAGAGCTTAATATCTAGAAACAGTGGAGTGTGGAAACCCAATTGCTGGAGAGCAACAGTAAGAGAGGACAGTTGCAACAACACTGTGCCTGTGGTCCTCCCAAAAGGATTTAGTTCACCCCTGCAAGATAGAGGATAGGATGATGGACTAGCTAATCTTTTCCTCCAATCAAGACATCATGTTCTTAAGTTCTTATTTCCTGGTGTCCTACTCAAACTGTATAATGCAGATTCTTCACTGGAGAATGTATTTGCCTGTACAGTTTGTGTTGACTCAGGTTCTCTGCAAGAAATATCAGCAGAAAGTCACCTGAACTGTGGCACAAGGTTGCTTGAAATGGTTGCTCTGAAGCTGTAAGAAAAATGTGAAAGCTCTAAGAATTCAGGTTGTTTGGACAAACTGTAAGCTGAACTGTAAGAAAACAGGAAGTGCCCTGATGAATTGGGCCAATGACATATTTATAATCCCAGTGTTCTGCATCATACTATTTGCTGAGAAGTGGCTGCTTCAGGCACCTACTCAAAGTTGTCAGCTTCTGGGAAAAAAAAGCCTGGAAACCCTTTGTAGCTCCTCTATCTTCCTAGCTCAGAACTGACTGGCTTGTACCCACAATGAAGGAATGGATGGTAAAGATGATGGAATTTACAGAGATGGCCAAATTGACTTCTCTGATCAGAGAAAAGACATTATCTACTTTTATTGCTGACTGGAAACCCCTTACAGACTTTTTGCACAAAACAGAAAAAAATGATCATAGGATTTATGGTTTTGATGATTAGAAAAAAATAGATTATAGAAAAAAGAGAGTTAATGTTGTAACCACAGAGTAAGGGAGAAACTTATAACTGCTGTAAAGGAAATTGGAAGCTACTTCTTTACATTTTCTTTCTTTTCTTTTTTCTGCCCTTTTGACTCTTTTTCTTTTTCTTCTTTTTCCTTAGCTTTATTCTTTATAGTTTCTATTAGTTTTTATCTTTCTTTTAGAAAAATAAAATAAAAAATGTAAGATCTGATTGGCTTGGAGTGGGGGCACTTAATGTTTGCCTTCAGCATATCTAAAGACTATTAGACTCAATCAATGCTCTGAGGCTCTGAGACAGGGTGGAGTGATCCCAAAGGAAGAAACGACAAGCATATTCAGTGTTCTTTACCTGACATAGTTTCCAACACTAAATTAATCTACTGTGTATGTATCAGTAGATTAATAAATAGGACTGTCAAACACATTGCAATTTCAATAAAGTTATGGCTTTAAGTTATCTTAATCTTGGCTATTATCATGCTTTCCCTCTAGCATTTAAGAAGGGCTCCATAAACAAAGAATGTGACAACCAACATGAATAGATGAATTATGGCATTGGGAAGTGGTAGAGCGATTTCTCCTACTTCCTTCTTTGCTATGACAGATTAGACATGAGATTGAAAAGCATCTGAAGATGGGTCAGCCTCAAAGCACCAGGAGCAATGTATCTTCTGCTTTAATAAGAATGTTAACTTCGATGGTTGAAGTTAAGAGACGACTACTGAAGAGAGTTTTAGAAAGTCTGCGGGGATTCTGCAAAGGGGTGGCATTCCTTTATAGAACATCGTATTAAGCACATCTGAACCACTTCAGCAGGGCAGTAAGATTTCAGTGCAGCTCTGTATGTATATTTGTATATGTGTGTGCATGAGAGAGAGAGATGGAAAGAGAGAGCATGCCAAAGTGATAAAGGAATTACTTTCAGGCAGGAGTCTCCAGTTCCAGGCTACTATATGAAATGGTCTAGGTGAATCAAGTGTTTCATTCTTCCTCTGTGCCCAGCACTGAAATACAACAGTGGTCTGTTATATGGTAGATGAAATTTTCCCTTTCCCACCAACTGTCAGCAGCAAATGAACAAACACATATTTCACCGGTTCACCCATCCGTCCTTCCTTTTAGCATCAACTAATCATATATCCTAAGTAAAGGTAGGGTCTGGGGTTTAAAATGAGTACTAAAGGCTTAGATCCAATGTCCTGGAGAAAAAGATGACCCAAGAAATGAGAAGCAAGAAATTTAAGATAACTCTGGCAAGTTCTTAACCCACCAAGTGTGTCTTTTCTATCTTCCTGTTCAGGAAGTCTGAATGGGTAGACCCTGAAATAGCTGATTACCATATGCTGAAAATTGCAGCTTTAATAACTTACCCCAAGATCAAAAATGCCCAGTGCCAGGCCAGAAAGCTGCTGAAAGCTAATAAGGCATGGGATACCAGCTCCATCTCAAAGAACACCAATAATAGCTAATTGCATTTGCCCCTTTCCTTTGTTCAGCTCTGATTTGAACAAGAGATTCCAGCTTGTAACACATGTTCTTACGCAACATACAATGCCCATATGTCTTTCTACTGTTGAACAGTTTTCCCATTTCTAATTGCTATATTTTGATTTGCTGTTACAGCTTGCCAAAAACAAGGTCCAATTAAATTTGTGGCAATGGTCCCATCTTCAGCCCTTCAGAAGCTTCCCTGCAACTAACCACATTTCACTTGGTCCTCCCATTGACATAGGACAGCACAGAAATGACCTTTGAATAAATATTTCACTAAATTGTAGGAGACATGTGCTGACTGGAGAAGGCAGAGACTCATTAGGCAAATACTTTAAATATGAGTGATGATAGAATACAAGAGACAGATGAATGGTAGTGGAGCAGGTGTGGGTCAGGAGTCAGGGGAAATGTGTGGGGAGAACAGGAAGAAAACCAAACAGATGGAAGAAGCAGATTAAACTGAAAGCATCAAGAATCAGCAGGCATCATTTCTTGTACAGGGCTAACACACTCATTACATCAGGGATTCTGAGGAGCATGAAAGCATTTCTGTTTGTTCCCATTCCAGGAAACATTACTGCTTCTTAGAGGCTGCTGCTTGATGTGAAAAAGTGATGGATGGATCAGCTTATTTCATGCCCATGCCAGTTTCTCAGATATTCATGCATAGGTCTGCTTCATCCTGTTTCTACATTAATCTGCAATTTTTTACAAATGTCTGCTCACACATACTGTACACACACACTAGTTCCTTACCAACAAAAAAAAGCATTTCCAATTCATTTTGGTCTATCTACTGCGCTTGAAACATAACATATTCTAAAATACATTTTTTTTGCATTTTGATATTATGCATGCAAAAATGGAAGCTTTGATTCAAAGGGACTTTTAATCTCCAAATCAGATTTGCTTCAGAATCAGTTTTAATGATTAAATCTGACTGAATCAATGATATAAATCAAACTGTTAATTCTGATTGTATCAGAGCCAATCCATATATTCTTAATCTTGATACTGTACCATGCAGGATTTGGACAAGCTTTTAATCCAAAGGATAACTGTGTTCTGATCTGCACATTTGTCTAAAGTGTATAGATGACCCTTGAGTTGTTGCTGTTTTTTTTTTTAACAGTGCTTAAGAAATACCTAATATCAGATTGGTTGTACTTGGCTGGATAATTATAAGCAAATCAGCAATATTCAATTTCACATCCTACTTGATTTCTGGCTACTCAGGTGATTTGTAGAAGTCAAGTATGGATATAGGCTTTGGGGATAAGATCACCCTAATCTCATCTTAAATAATTGTAAAAATGCCTCTTTCATTTTTGTTTGGCTAATAAATGCACTTTTTGTTTCTGCCTAAATAAATTGAAATCAACTTGTTCTCTTTTGGGCAATATTCAAACAAGTGTAAGTGGGAAATGCATATGTTTGGGTGGGGGGAGGGGCAGAGAGCATGCAAAAAATGAAAATGGACTGTTGTATGAGCAAACTATATGTTCACTAGTTTTAACTAAACTATAAACATTATCTATGAATGATTGGAAGAAAAAAAGAAGAAAACACCAGACACAGCCATAGTCCTCATAAGAAGGGGAATTCCATGTGGAATGTGGAAAAGTCAACCCAAACTAACAGAATGTATGAGGATTTCTGTTAAAGTTCTCATGACAACTGTCTTAATGATAGTTGGGATGGATTAAAGTCATTGACAGATACGCTTTTATGCTGGTTTGTCTTAATGATGAAATCTCATCTTCAGATGACCTACTGTATTCAGATAGGTGGGTTAAAAGGAAAATGGCATGTTCTCCCTTGGTTGTCCCACAATTGCTCCACAGACTAGGGCTATGCAATCAGATGACCTCCAATTAATTGGGGCTACAATTCCAAAATTCCTTGTTAGCCTTAGTTAAGTATTTTTTTAAAAAAAATAAATGAACCAACACCTGATATCCTATCCGTTAGAGCAAAACCAAGTTTATTGTCCTTGGACAAAAGACGAAGATACATAGGTAGAGGACTAATTCTATCCCTAAAATAGGTTGCCTTGACTGACATTGATACACACAGGTTGCAGTTCAGAGCCTCTAGAGAATATCAGGTTAACTACTCCTGCTATTGATAGTGGGAGTCACAAGGCCATTCTATGACAGCCAAGTTAGTTGGCTGACCTAAATTAGAAATACACTCTTAGACCATCAAAGCAATCAATTGAGGGGAACTGTCAATCAATTGTAGCAGTGCATGCCTGCTAATGTATCAGTCTGAAATATGGTTTACTCCATAGAGGCATGCTAATTTAGCACATCACCATATCCTTCTTCGAACAATGAATCCTTCTCCCCTCTGACTGTGTCAAGAGCTTGAAGTCTATCACATCAGCTTAATGGAGCATCATCAACTTATTCTCAATGAGGCACTTAATCGAAGGAACATTTATAGCACTGGGGTTGCTAGGCACACTTTATGACGGCTCTTTGTGCAGGAGATGTCATTGCGTATTTAGCTCTTCATTAGGATAGATTGATATTATGCAAAGGCTCACTGGGCCCTCCCCTTCACAATGGGGAAATTGAGTGTATGTGATTTTCATGGTGAGAAAGAGGAGGCAGCAGAAAAAACAAGAACAAAGACATGAACTTTGCATGCAGATGGCCCCAGTTCTTGAGTTTAGGCTGTAAATCTACAGCCACTGAGAACAGTACCAAAATCTGCTTTGCAATTTCTTAAATTTTTCTTCCTGTGTAAAATGGACTTTGGTTTTTCCACCTTATTCTCAGGGCGCTTGAGAATTTCTTTTCAATTCCTCATGGTGATATTATTGAGCTTTCTTATTTGTGGGGGAAGTACAGTAGAGGTCTATTAGATCTTGCTGTTTTTGTTTCATTTTCGTTTTGCATTATACACCTTCCCATCACTCTAAAGTTTGTCTAGCTGGGTAGACTTCATAATACTAAAAATCCCAACGGGAGGATTTAATAGACATCCTGAAAGCCGGGAAAGTTGCAGATAACTAGAGTGAAAAGCCAGGATAGTCACACCCATCTCATTGATACCCTATACCTAAATAAGTGCAAGACCACCACACACAACCCATGAGATGTTCATCAACGTTCACTTCTTCGCTGTCAGAAATTCTGCAAGCAAATTCTCTTTCATCAAATGGAATGAGAATTGATAAGAAAGAACACAGGATATTTTGCTTGCATGAAACTGCAATATCTTGGACTACATAATAGGGCAAACAATCTTTTGTTACTAGCACTGGTGATGTTACCTAGTTGGGTAACAAAACGTCTGCAAGAAAACAACCAAGCTCAGAGAACACCAAGGACTCCACAGTTCAACCCTGAGCTACAGGTATTCTCTTCTATTGAATATTGCGTTGTTTGGGGGACATTCTGCATAAAATGCCAATGGAGATAAAAATGGCAGCTGCCAGTAAAGGCTATCTGTTTATGACAAAATGCTATATCACAGGCACTTTTATGTCAAGGATGAGAAAACCTCATCAGTTCTGATTTTTTGCTTATTTCTTTATTAATAATTCTATAGTATTTCCATTCCATTACAGAGGTAATTGTTGTTAGTAAATTATTACTAAAAATGAATTTAATAAATGTTTCTCCTCATTGTCATTCTACATCATATTTACCTACATGTTCTTTGAAAAAGCTTCTCCGTAACATCCTTGATGTGATCATGCATATTATGACACATTTTCTGTGAACTCTGCTTTATTATCAGAATAAAACAGAGCTCTGCCCCCATATCCTGGTTCAACAACACGCTCCCCCCAACTTTGATGTCCACCAGCCACACTATTAAGATCTCCATTCTGTCTGTGAAGTGAATTTCATTCTTAACGAACAGTAATTGGAGGCACACAATAGAAGGTTCCTAGTGCGTTGACTTTGTTTTGGGGGTAAGACTAGGAGATTTTAGGGCACGTCTGTGTGTGAGAGAGGGAGAGAGAAGGAGAGCATTGGTACTTTGAACTAAAGATAGTTATTTCCATCTTACAACATGTTTGGCTCAAGCATTCATTTTTTCAGATGTTATTTACTTCCATGATTAGAGGAAATTGAGAACTCGATTTTGCTCTTTTGAAGGTTTTGGCTGAGTTCTTCAGCGTATACCTCCAAAATTGCTTGGAAAAGCTGGCCAGCTTTGGCTGAGAGAGAGAGAGAGAGAGAGAGATCATGTTTTCCTTTATTCCTCTCAACTCTTTCTTTCATTCTTTCATTCTTGTTTTGTTTTCTTTCCACTTTCCAATTATTTCCTAATTTTGCTTCCACTCAAAACTTTTCAGATTAACTAATTTGAAATAATTCTGGCCTCACTGGGATAAAATTCAGATCTTATCTTATTCAACAGAGACATTGCTATTGTTTACGTAGGATGGGGCCAATATAGAAGAAGGAAAGCCTTGTTTAATTTGAGAGTTCTGTTATTTTGTCACAGCAGTTAAGATTGTATTAATAGATTCTGATTTCATGAAAATTACATGTTTAAAGAAATGGGATTTTTAACAACCAAGAACTTCCTGATAATAATGTGGTAATTCAGTGTATAGAATTGTACTTGGGAGCAATTTGGGGGTTTGTAACACAGAGGCTGCATATGAAGTATGCCAGCTAGGATGTGGAGATCAGACCACATTACTCAACAGATTGCTATTTTATTCAAAAGTTAATGGACGACTGCTTGCTCAGTTGGAGACTGTAGAAAGTTAATAAGAGGCAGAGCTAAGTTTTCCTTTTTTCCCTTATTGATCTCAGTGCACCTTCTTGCAAAGATGGGGGAGTACAATCAATAATTCTTATTTATTTCATGTCCTCTTTCGGTAGGAATACATATCCTATAGCCTGTACATTTATTCTAAACAGGGCTGTGCAATGTTTTGGATTCTAGGGGGGAAAAGGTGCTTTATAATATGTGTTCTTGTGCATAGAGCTCCTGTCAGCAACTCTTTTAACCAAATATATCTTTCATAGGATCCAAATGCATCTGTGGAGGGCAGCTATGCAATTCCAGGAAAAGATGCAGCCACTTTAAGGCATTGCTAATAGGTGGTTTGGGAGTGCCTGTATCTGTTCCAAGCACTTCTGCCCTTTAGATCTGAAGCATTGCACAGCCGTAATGATCGGTGTTTGAAAAGGTGGTCCATTAGTCTGCTACCTCCACCCTGGTTTTGTCTTCTTGGCCCTACCATCGTTATTCACACCTTGATCAAGATGATTGAAACCTAGGCTGCCATTTCATATGATCAGAAACAACGAGTGTATGAAGTTCTGAGTGATTCAGCTGTTTACAATGGAAACCAAAAAGGTATATTATAAAAAGAATTGGAAAGGATTTTTTGGGGGGGAGGGGGTGCCTTCAAGCAAGTTTTTGACTCCTGGTGACTGCATGGGCTAGTCTCTGCAGTTTTCTCGGCAGGTTTTTCAGAAGTGGTTTGCCATTGCCTCCTTCCTAGGACTGAGAGAGAGTGACTGGCCCAAGGTCACCAAGCTGGCTTTGCAACTAAGGTGGGACTAGAACTCACAGTCTCCCAGTTTCTAGCCTGATGCCTTAACCACTACACCAGACTGGCTCTCCCTGGAAAGGATTAGAAGGAGGCAAACACTGAAGAGAGATTGTGCTAGAATGAATGGGGTTCATCATTCTAACATCTCAATCAAGATAACCACCCTTCCTGTAGATTTTTTAAATGATATTTTTGTTTTTTCTAACTTGCTTTATGACACCCAAAGTCTCATGACTGGAGTCCTTGGTGCTCTCTGAGCCTTGTTGTTTTCTTGCAGACATTTCATTGCCAGACTAGGCAACATCTTCAGTGCAAAGAGGGAGTGGGCCTTGCTCTCAGTTTATATACTGTGGCTTGCCCTGCTTGTGTTGGTAGGGGTGTTGTTTAAAATGGATACTCGCTCAACTTTATGAAAAAGTGCCTCACCACCCAACCCACTACAACCCAACCAATGGAAACTATGAAAAGGATAACACTGCCATAGATCAGAAACATATCAGAAACCACCAACAGACTGTTACAACCACATGGTATCACCATAGCACATAAACCAACTAAAACTCTTCAAAACAACCCAAAAGCAACCCAAAAGATCCAATAGCCCAAGAAATAGAAACAGGAGTTATTTACAACATACAGTGCAAAGACTAACAGCCACTATGTAGGACAGACAGGCAGAAGACTAGCAGAGTGCATCCACGAACACCAACTAGCAGTCAGAAGACACGATGGGAACTCCTTAATCTCACAACACACGGACAGACTCCACCATAGTTTCAGCTGGGAAAGTTTCAGCATCCTAAACCAAGCCAAATCCAAAAACGCTAGAGAATTCCTGGAAGCCTGGCACTCAGACAAAGCAGCCATCAACATAGAGCCAGTTTGGTTTAGTAGTTAAGGCAATGGGCTAGAAACCAGGACACTGAGAGTTCTAGTCCTGCCTTAGGCATGAAAGCCGGCTGGGTGACCTTGGGCCAGTCCCCCTCTCTCAGCCCAAGAGCCAATCAGGCATGGTATGTTCTAGTCCCGCCTCAGGCATGAAAGCCGGCTGGGTGACCTTGGGCCAGTCCCCCTCTCTCAGCCCAAGAGCCAATCAGGCATGGTATGAGAGTTCTAGTCCCGCCTCAGGCATGAAAGCCGGCTGGGTGACCTTGGGCCAGTCCCCCTCTCTCAGCCCAAGAGCCATTCAGGCATGGTATGAGAGTTCTAGTCCCGCCTCAGGCATGAAAGCCGGCTGGGTGACCTTGGGCCAGTCCCCCTCTCTCAGCCCAAGAGCCAATCAGGCATGGTATGAGAGTTCTAGTCCCGCCTCAGGCATGAAAGCCAGCTGGGTGACCTTGGGCCAGTCCCTGTCTCTCAGCCCAACTCACCTCTCAGGGTTGCTGTTGTGGGGAAAATAGGAGGAGGAAGGAGTATTAGGTATGTTCCCTGCCTTGAGTTATTTATAAAAAATAATAAAGGTGGGATAGAAAATAAATAAAATAAAAAATAAAAGTAAACAACATTTGCATACCATTCAAAAGAGACAATAGAAAAGCCAAAAGACCAGAACACCTCCTCGCCAGCAATCAACACCCAGATATGAAAAGATTAACACTAGGATTAACACCGGATGAACCATCAAACAGCACAATACACCCTAATCAAGGAACTATTAACTCAGGCAATTAACCAAGCAGCAAACAACAGCCCAATCAAAGACCTCCGGAGGAGAGAACAACACCCCTACCAACACAAGCAGGGCAAGCCACAGTATATAAACTGAGAGCAAGGCCCACTCCCTCTTCGCACTGAAGATGTTGCCTAGTCTGGCAATGAAACGTCTGCAAGAAAACAACAAGGCTCGGAGAGCACCAAGGACTCCACAGTTCAACCCTGAGCTACAAATATTGCTTTGATTGGTCTCATGATTGGACTGGTCAGCAAATATTGCAAATAAATAAATAAACATTTCTGCAGGCTTCAATATAGTACCTGTGCATTCCGGTATGCTCAGAGATATCTCCATTGGCATCCTCCAAACTTACAGCCCATCTGTGCCCATGACAGCGTGTGCTACCATTCCCATTCCTTGGTAAATAGCAAATTCATGTTCTCAAAATTCCAATTGTGCCCATGGTCCAGAAAGATTGGGGACTTCTGACTTATTTCATTCATATATATGTATGTATATAAAGGACTCCGTCGCTCTTTGGATCTACCCAGCCCACAGACATGTTACTAGAAAGTCCTGCATTCATTAAAAGAATGGCAGTTTCTTTAGGTTTACTATTTTCTTTCCTTGAAAGATAAGCCCCAGTGTGAAAACAGTTGGTCATAAAGACTTGCTACCATATGCAATATGTTGTTGCTTCAAACCTGATTAATTTTTATCACAAACTCCAGTTCTTCCACGCATTTCCTAGATAAATGTTACTCCCCATTAACACTTGGATCCCAAAACAGAGCAGCAGAGTTGTGCTGCATTTGGTTTGATTCAGTATAGGGTTACCTTGACTCATGGCCAGTTCTTCTTGCATTGGCTGGAAAGATACAGAATGATTCTCTAGCCTTTAACATTCTGAACCAGTTAGGTGTGCAGATCTGGTCTGGCTTTAAATACTATTCTTCTCTCTGGCAATTTACTTTGGGGAGGGGGAATGAAACAGGATAAACTAACTATGGCTGTATTTTATCAAATGAGAATGCAAGAGCCGATTATGAATGCATTACTCTAGCACACCTGCCAAGAATCAGGAATGTGCAAGCTGCATATTTCCACTGATGATTTGCCTTTGAAAAAAGATACTAGGACAAAATCTTCCTGTGGCTACCACTATGGGTGGTTTTATTTCAGGCTGGAATGTCACGGTTCTTATAATTTTGTATTTCTGGTATGTATTCGGCTTTTAAAACAAATACTTAAAAAAATTTAAACATTGTAGTTTCCTCTGGATATGGACAAAATAGAGTTATGGATGAATAGAAGTGAATTCATATCAGACCAAAAATAGAATGGGCTGCCTCTTCCTGTCCCCATAATGACAATTGACTACCTATGTTCTGAAAGACATCTTCCTTGGTAACTATGAGGCTTTCTGCTCCCCACACTTCTTAGGTTTTCAAAGCATTATTTTAAGATGACAGCAGATTGGGGGAGTGGAATAAGTCAATCAAAATATTGGGGTTATCTTAAAGATAGTGTTTCCCAAGGCAGGAATGTGGTGAATGTAAATAGGCAACTGTCACTTACAACAAACTGTGGGAAAACTAAGGTGAATTTATATTATTCTGTGGAAAATGCAGAAAGAAAGAGAAGCCCTGGCTTTGGATCTTAGAAGCTGAGGCAGTAGCCTTAACTTTTATAAGCAATCAGCTATTAGAAATGGCTTTAGTACTAATGTTTCAATAAAAAAATCAATTCTAGCCATTCCATCTCAAGTTTCAGGGATGCTTCAGCCCAGCTGTAGCATGGCTAGGAGAGCTTGACAAAAATAAATTTCCTAGCAGAGAGAGGTGAAATAGCATTGGCTCCTTTTGAGCTTATGCTCCACCTGATATTTTGCAGATCATAAGATGCCCTATTTTAACATGCACTGTGTACAACTCTTTCAGCCTGAGCACGGGACCGTTTGCCCATTTCTAAAATATACAGGCTATCATATTCACCAAACCTATTGAAAAAGTCTGTCTGCCTAGCTATGGTAGAGGGACATCTTATGACCATATTTGAAACAAGGTCTGCATGATGATCCCCATACTGGGCTGTGATTTCCTTTGGGAGATTAGACACCAGCTCTGCTGGTATTCCACTGAGCAGTAAAAATGTATTTATGCAGTTTGATTCAATAATATTTATTCGGTCGATGACCAGCAAAATTTAAAAGGACAAAAACAGAGTGAAACAAAGAGGTACAATAATATACTACCAGCTAATAAAATAGATCACACAGGAATAAAGCGCCCACTCCTATATTACTATATTGATACATTTGTTACCCAGGTAGTGTGAGTCTAAAACATTAATAAGTATAAAAATTTTTATACACACACACACACACACACACACGTACTGTGTGTGTGTATGTATGTGTATGTATGTATGTATGTGTATACACACACACACACACACACTGTATATATATATATATAATATCTTCCCTAACAATTTATTAATTAAGATATTTCAATTTAAAAGTATTTATTTAGGCAGGCTTTCTTAAAGCTGACTGTAGAATACAATTCTCACATTTTGCAGTACATTTTTTTTTGTTTTATTCTGCAGGCTAGTTTTACAAACTCTTCTTGATCTTTTATGATGATTGAGTTCAATTCAATTTATTACAGTCATAGGCCAGTACAAGCAGAGTGCTCAGTGCATATACAGTATATAAATCTATCTTAATAGATAATAAAGGAAATAAAATTTAAGACAAAGTTAAAATACATTTGAATTGAACTGAATCAAATTTTTTATGATGAAAGAAAACCTAGGATAGTTTATTTATTTATTATTCCAATTTTATTACCGCCCATCTCCCCCAAAAGAGGGACTCTGGGCGGCTTACAATAAAATCAATGCTACAACAATAAATGTTAAAATCCCATAAAAATAAAGCACGTTACAAATATAAAATACAATATAAATAAATATAAAATCCAAGTGGCTCTAAAGATTTCAGTCCGATGGGAGGGGCTCTAAGGCGCAAGCCACCACCACGAATGGCTACCCACCTTCCCGCCCCAAGTGACACGGCAGAGCCAAGTCTTCAGGGCCTTCCTGAAGGTCAGTAGCAAAGGGGCCTGCCTCACTTCCAGGGGCAAGATGTTCCAAAGGGTGAGGGCCACTGCAGAGAAGACCCGCTTCCTGGACCCCTCCAGGTGAAATTCTCTTACAGACAGGGTCCGCAACATGCCCACTCTGCATGAGTGGGTGGGACGGATTGATGTAACAGGGGTGAGACAGTCCCTTAGGTAACCTGGCCCCATGCCATGTAGGGCTTTAAAGGTGATAACCAACACCTTGAATTGGACCCCAAAGCAAACTGGCACCCAGTGCAGCTCACGCAGCAGAGGTGTTACATGTGCCGATCTCGGGGCACCAAGAATAGCCCACATTCTGGACCAGCTGAAGCTTCCGGATACTCTTCAAGGGTAGCCCCATGTAGAGCACATTGCAATAGTCAACATGGGAGATAACAAGGGCATGAGTGGCCATTCGAAGGGCTTCTCGCTCCAGGTTAGTTCTACCATTAACAAGGAAAATGCAAGCTAGAAATACTGTTCCAAAATTTTACTTTCAAATATTTCTCTGCATTGGTTGTAGGTCACATAATTAATAATGATTGCAAGAAAATATCCACACCATTGGAAAAAAATGGAGGATAGGAGAATAATGGAAAACCACAGCACTGAAAAATGTTGAGATGTTGTGTTTCATTTTCTACATACCCCTTGAGACAAAACCTCACCAGCTCTGCAGATCTCTGTCTTTTCCCAGGAGAAGCTGCTGGGGAAAGTATACAAGGTTACCGTTTAGGAAACAGCATGCATTACATGGCAGTGTGTCATATTGTTAGATAGCCATTGATGCTGAAGAAACTGTGTTAGACTTCAAGCTGTTCTGTAGGGATGAGGGAACATCTATCACTTGAGCTATGGAGAATTTGTCCAAATGCAGAGTGAAAGGGTATCTGCTGCTTTAGAAGACAGGTTTCCAAGCCATATCTTAATATTAATAGTAATTTTTAAAATATTGTAAAGAAGATAATTGAGGAAAAAATCTGACAATGGACAATCATTTTTCTCCAGCCCTTTTTTACACATAAGTTCATTGCCTCTCTTCCTAGACACTGACTGGTTACCTATCCATTCATTCAGCCAGTCATCCTCTACCTACCCATCCATCTAGTCTTCCATCCACTCATCTATGCATCTCTCAGAATTCTAATCAATGGCCATGCTGGCTGGGGAAGTTGTATTGCTGATCCAGCATCTAGATCAGTATTTCTCAACCTTAGCTACTTTAAGGTGTGTGGACTTCAACTCCCAGAATTTCCCAGCCAGCATGCTGACTGAGGAATTTTGGGAGGTAAAGTCCACACATCTTAAAGTAGCTAAGGTTGAGAAATACTGATCTAGAGGGTGCTCAGGGATTAGGAAAAACTAAGATAGTGTGACCCAGATGATTCTCCAGATGAAGACCCATGTTTATGCAATTTGGGAATTTATAACGTACGTATTTTACTTGTTCATTTCCCTCTTAAATAGTTTAGACAAAGGATAACCTAGATTTATTTATTTGTTTGTTTGTTTGTTTGTTTGTTTATTTAGTGCCTTCAAGTCATTGTTGACTCCTGGCAACTGGTCCCTGAAGTTTTCTTGGCAAGATTTTGGAAGTGGTTTACCATTGCCTGCTTCCTAGGGCTGAGAGGGTATGACTGGCCCAAGGTCACCCAGCTCACTTTGTGCCTAAGGTGGGATTAGAATTCACAGTCTCTGGGTCTCTAGCCTAGTGCCTTAACCACTACACCAAACTGGCCCTCATAGCTTAGATTGGCAGATTTAAAAATGTGGGTTTTTTTTCTGTACAGCATGGCAAATTTAACATACTGGAAGTATGGAAGTTACATTGTGCTGAACCAAGGATGTCCTGATGTAATGATGTAGACCAGAGATGTGGACTTTAATACTTCCACAGAGCAAATGGATGGTAGATAGAAGTGCCAGGTTCTATCTCTGTACCTTTAATTTCTTATATAAGAGACCAAAAGATGATATCATTGAAAGACCTGTTTCTGACCCCAAGGAGAGCCCCAAGCAGTCTAAACTGCCAATCTAGACTACATGCAGCCTGATTTACTGTAATCAGATTAGGACTATGGATAGTTATATGTTCCATGACATCCTCAATACCAGTGAAAAAGATGCTCATATCAATTTGCAGTAAGTAGAGAAGAAGAATTCTCCAGGTCTCTTGAGCTGCAGCAGATTTCTCTTTGCAGTGAAGGTTACTGGAGTAGAGGTATATAGAATACCCTGTTCAAGGTGAAAAAGTCATGGGATTGAAGAAGTATAATCGGTTTGTACAACCTTAACCCTGTTGGAACTATCAGGGGTCAACTCAGTATTGTCTCATAAGCATAAGGGGGTCTCTCTACAAGACGTATCTCTATTGTGCTTGTGGGATGTCATGTGGGTCACCTGATTTCCTCTTCCTCCTTCTTCTTGGGCTTGGGGATTAACAGTCTCCATTACCTTGTGGGCAGACATGCAAGTGGGGTGGGTGGGTGCAGAATGCAGATCCTTGCCCTTTCTATTCCACATAGAAAGTGTCTACAAAGAACCAGTGATGACTAAGTGCTTTCTACTATGAACCTACCTGTATCTAGATCCACTGAATAAAAATAAGCTATCTCTATTTTTCTTCATCTAACTATTGTGTGAAGACTGAACTTATTTCTGAATGTAATTAAGCTTAATGTGCAAGTTCTCTTTTGGTCCACGCTTCTACTCTGCATGATTGCTGTTAGCTGTGTGGAGTTCTTTTATTAACCTTTAAAAACTCCATCAAACCCTAGTCCTTGGCGCTAGGGTTAAGGTTGTACAAACTGGCACGTTTGAACCCTCATATATTATAGAATTGGGATCCACAGGGCTGTGTCAACATTAGGGACAAGAGAACTTGTGGCAGTCCAGATGATGCAGAATAACAACTTGCAGCATCCCACACCATTGGTTATGTTGGCTGAGTCTGATCCACTCTTGTAACCGTATGTGGGAATGACCTCGGGAGACAGGAGGAAGAGCCGCAGACTAGATAACTGCTATGCAAAAGGTATCTCAGCCCACAGAAGGAGGGAGGGTGTGGGAAGTATTTCAGAAGGACCTTCCCTAGTTTTCTGGAGGGTGAAAGGAAAGGAAGGGAGAAATACTTTCAGTCTTGCAAGATTCTGTTAATGTAACCTTACAATAAAGATAGAGCTGGTATTCATACTTGTGCTCCTTGGTTGGACTACCTCAAAGGGCTAACAACTCTAGACAATTCTTGTGATTCTTCCTCCACCACACTGCCTCCTGGACCCCTAACTCTCTGGTATGGCAGGTTGTGATGCAAGTCACATCCCTTGTGTACAGATATTGCAGGCACAATCAAAAGACGAGGGGCTTACATTGCAACACTCTGCCCACCATCTTGCTGATTTTGACCCACTCCCCCAACAAATGCTGCTGAACCTTTCCACTTTGCTGTTGTTTAAAAAGCTACACAGGTAATGCATGAGACCTTTGCTTGGAAATATAACTATTAGACCAGGAAGAACAGATGCTATTCTGAAAGATGCTGTGTTTCTGAACTGCCCTTTCCTGTTGCTGATGGACGGTGTGAAAGAAAGGGAAGACTGCATTTCACACAAGTGTGTTTGAACTTTCAGCACAGCATCCCTTGAACCGCAATGCTTGTGTCTGGCTCCTCCTTTTACGGAATATCTCCCCTCCCCAAAGTAATCTTTTTGACCTTTCTAAAAGACTGCATTTGACATTTGCTTTTGCACCATGGTTTTTATTCCACAGCCTATCTCTAATGGAAATAACTCCACAAATTGGTTTTATTATATTTTTTTCCCCCCAGAGACAATGCTTTGAGGAACAACCTTCATTGGGACATGGGGGAGGTGTGTGTGTGTGTGTTCAAGAATGAAACCACCTCAGGCTCAGATATGGTGTTTTTAAAACAAAGGTTAATCACTTTGGAACAGTTCCTCTCTGTCCTGGGTATGTAACAGAGCAGGCATTTTTATAGGGGAGGTAAGAGCTGAAACTGTTTCTAGCTGTCCCTGGAGGATAACTTTTCATTATTGATGTGGAAAGTGGAAAATAAAATAGCCTATTATGCTTTTTTTATCTGCAGGGAATATTTTTCTTCCTCTTTCTTCCCTTCCCCCCTTAAAAAATAATGGCATGAAAGCATTTGAATGCAGGGGATCATTTCCAAACAATGATGGAAAGTCAATTCAGAAAGAAGAGGCACCTTTATTTACAGTGCGGGTGACTTGCATGGGGTTTCTTGACTGCACGTTTCTTTTTCTCTTCAACCCAGCCAGAAGAAGGGCAGATCTCAGACCTGAATTGTCACCGTGATTCTGCCCTTGTCCATCAGGTGGAAGACCACAAGTCCCTTCCTTTCAAATGAATGGACTGGTTGTTTGGCTTTCATTAATTTCAGGGTAATAAAACTGTACGGATCAGAATAGCCTTTGCCAAATTGGGGTCTTGCAGGTGTGTTAAACTACAAAGGAGATTGGTTTTTATGAGGGATTTGGTACGGGAGTGCAAGGATGCCTATATATGTTTGTGTCCGTTTATTTATATAGACATACACATAGATGCATAGATGTATTTATTTACTTAGGTTTACATCCTTCCTTTCCAGTTCAAGGTGGCACAGAGATGTGCAATTGCCTATATCTTTTTGTGTATTTATTTTCCTTTGCAGGACCTTGGGTTTCTAGCCTGAAAATGTTCCACTTAAGGAAGGCATATTCACATTTAAAATAAGAATGAGAGAGAGAACACTCAGAAAATAGTTCTGCAGGAGAGATTAGAACTGGACAGGTTGATTATAACCTGTCACATTTACAAGCTAATGAAATTTCATCAAGGGGGCATGACAGGCCAACGTATCCCAGAGAAATGTTTTAAGGCCTTTCCTCTGAACTCCCAACTTTGATCATCTGCTGATGAGTTTTTCTTGAGCTCCTGCCAAGCTAAAGGCAAAGCTTATTTCCATTCCTGAAGGCTTCTTCTCCCCTACAGGCCAGAGATATTAGTAAATGAATTGTGGGATTGTCAAAATCTATTCAGAGTTTACAGCTCCATCAGGATGGAAAGGCTGTGATTTCAAGCATCACAGAAGGAACCCTATTTCCCTATTTACTACCATCATTTTTTCCTCAACTGCATTTATAATGTGCCAGTCCAGCAGAGTTCAGCAACCTGTCCTTTGGGAATATATGACATTTTTGTTCTCCCAGTACTGGTGGGGAATTTCAGCAGAACTGGCTGTGGACCATATGGGAATGTAGAAGTCTTTTTTTTCAAGTCAGATAGTCTCCTTTGGGCTGGAGAGAATATTTGGATCCCTAAATGGAATTCCCTGGCCACCATTGGCCCATGACTGCTGGCTGTCAAACTCAGGAAGATGGTGGATGGAGCATTGCAATTCAAGTTCTGCTTCTTTGGTACTGTGTTCATAAACAAATGGGGGAAGGTTTGCGTTGCAATGCTCCATCCATCATCTAGCCTATTTTGGCATACCCACCCTGCAGATGCTGCTGCATGAATATCATGAGTATATTGTGCATCAAAGGCAAATAAACAGAATAAGTGTAGATGTGTACAGAAGAATTTAGCAAGAAGAACTTTTAAGCATAATTCAGAGAAGTTCTCAAAGGGACCTGATTTAATGGGTATATTTTGAGGAACTTTTCAGAGAATTTAGAGAATATTTAGAGAACTTTTAGCCATCTGGTTTCCATCATATTTATATTTTATTATGTATTATATTTATTCTATAGTTTTACATTGCATTGTTTTAACTGTGTTTTACTGTAAACAGCCCAGAGTCCCTCCTCAGGGGGAGATGGGTGGTGATAAATTTGACAAATAAATAAATAAACTTAGGTTTCTACCCTATCCAAGGCAAATGCCTTGCCATCAGATAGCAGAATCAGCACATGTAGAAGTTCATAAACCACCAGAGGTCATGCCATGGGATTTCATGAGCAGAACCAAGAATGTAAGCCACAGAACAAAATTTCTGGCATCAAGGAAGGTAGATACTAGGGCTTCTGGTGTGAGTCATGGCTGACTGAAGACATCTCCACAAATGAGTGCAGATGACAACCACAGCAAAGAATGAAAGACTGGCAAGCAAACTGGTCCTTTGAATCTCTCAGGAGAAGGTAAGATCAGGAGATCACCCACGAGTGCTCTGAATGACAGTTTCTCGTGAGGAGACAGTAAAATTTTAAAAACTTTTACCTGACATAGACATTATAGAATTTGAAGGCATGGAAGACAACAAAATTAAGATTACCAAAATTGGAATACAAAAGACAAATCAAGAAAAGGATCTGGACATGGAACAGCTGTGACAAGAAATCCTGGATGATGCTTCTTTATGGGATTTACAAAGTAGTCTGGTGAAAGCTTTGAAGACTCCTTTTGAATGCCAAAGAGTGATGAAAGATCAAATCTGGCAATGCCATAGGAATGATTTAAAGGTCAAGACTGCGCAGAGGAAAAAGAAGGAACATAAAGTTGGACTGTTTGACCAGGCATAAACTATTTGTTTGATATTTCTGGTAACTCCTAATGGACTTTTTGCTGAATGAGATTACGATTTCTGGACTGTGTATAGATAAAAGTTAGGCTATGGCGAGAAGTGTTTTTTTTATTTGTAACTTTAAAAGAGAATGCAAAGTTAGGATATTAGCTTATACTTGGTGTGATGAAAGTCTTTATTATTGTCTTTGTTGCCTTTTTTCCCTTTTCTCTTCTACTTTTCTCTTTTTCTTTTTTCTGCATCTTCTCAACTTTTCTTTTTTCTTCTAGTTTAGTTTGTACTGGTTTTTATTGTATTTATTAAAAACGTCAATAAAATTACTAACAACGACAAAAGAAAGTAGATAATAGGCTGACAGAGGCAAAAGTTGACTTCTGCCAATGAGTCTCTGCAGCCCTTTTCTGATTCTAATCTGAGTGCTTTCCTTCTACTACTTCTTTTATCGCCCAGTTTGGATTTTGAGGCTCTGCCTCTGACAGTCAATATCCATGTTTTAAGATTTGGGGGCATTCCAGATTCTTCACACTCTAGGTCAGAGCACATTACTTCATCTTCAGTTGTTCTTTGCAATGGCAAAGCTTCCTGAGCTTCATGTTCCAGTCCCGACTCTGTAAAATCAGCCTTATTCATGACAGCTACTGTAGCCTTCTGGATTTAGGTCTGGGAGGAGGGTGCTAGAATGATAATATCTCTCAAGAAAGGAAAGAGGAAAGAAAAATCAAATAGGTGGTGTTTCTTGTTTTTCTTTTTGTCTTACCCAAGTGCTCAGTCTTGGCATTGTCCTTTCCCTCTGAAGATTAGGAAGCAAGGAATAGCATCCATTGCAATATTTATTTAACCATACACCTTCAGAAAGGTCACAGGATTTTCAACCCCAAAGCCAAACTCATCCTAATAAAGGGCTGGATATACCACTAAGGAAACTAAAAGAGGCCAGCAGCTTTGGTCTGAAAATCACTGAAGGCTTCTGAATAATTATTTATTAAATCTCATATTTTTCTCCCTTGAGAAGGAAATCTCCTTTTCATTTTCATTTTTTATTTTTTTTACTGCAGGCTACCAAAATGTCCAGAAGCACCACAACCTAACCTCTCTAGATCTCTCTAGGTAAAGGTAAAGGTTTCCCTTGACGTAAAGTCCAGTCGTGTCCGACTCTAGGGGGCGGTGCTCATCTCCGTTTCTAAGCCTTAGAGCCGGCGTTGTCCCTAGGGACACTTCCGGGTCATGTGGCCAGCATGACGACTTGGAACGCCGTTACCTTCCCGCCGAAGCGGTACCTATTGATCTACTCACATTTGCATGTTTTCGAACTGCTAGGTGAGCAGGAGCTGGGATTAACAACGGGAGCTCACCGCACCACGTGATTTCGAACCGCCAACCTTCCGATCGACAGCTCAGCGGTTTAACCCGCAGCGCCACCGCGTCCCCTAGATCTCTGGTTAGATCTCTCTAACCAGTAACAATTGATTGCATTTTTATTTATTTTTACAGAAACAGTAATTTACATTCAGAATGCTCAAACTATTAATTATTAATTAGTCCCCCATTTTTGCTTTCTATAGGGAGCTGAAAGATACACACATACCATTTCAATCAAATGGGGCTTGCTCGGATTAAGCTCTTGTCTCTAGTCTTTAGCATTAAATTTACCATGCATATTAGGAGCAAATTTTAATTTTCCACAGCATTGGGCAATATCTTTTCCTTAACGCCTGAAACAGCATTCATTAACATTCTCATCTTCTAGTTCAGCACATGATGGTCTTCTCATTTGCAATTAAATGTGAAATTTTCTACTGCAGGCAACTCAGTTCAGTGGCATTTATAGTGTCTCCCCTATTACTTCCCCATGTAAAACATACATATGTGTATCTAATTGTAGGGGTTCATATGCCCCCTTTATGTATGGAAATGGAACATTCAGCTGCATTTGAGCTGACTTGGCAAGAGGAAGTCAGCAAGAATGGATGCACTTGAGGTGAGGGGTGGGGGCTAGAATTCCAGAGCAGAGCATGTACTTTGTATATAGAAAGGCTGCAGTCTAATTCCTGGTCTCTCCTGGTAGGAATAGGAAAACTCCTGCCCCAGATTCTGGAGGGCCAGTGAAAATGTCAGCAATTCTGAACAGTGGTGCTAATTTCTTCAGGCTGTGAATCACTCTTAGCACTTCATCCCAATTCCCATTCAAAGACCCATGTCTGCGGGTTGAGTCATGGCAACTGGATTTCTTTCTTCTTGGTAGAAATGTTTCGCTGCTTGTCCAAGCAGCTTCTTCAGTCTGGGCAAAGGTTGGTGAGGGGACCCCATATACATATCCCAGGGTGACTGCATTGTCCCTGCACCTGAATGGCTTGTTAATTGTGCCATGGAGGTGTGGATTGTCTTTGGGAGGTCTTACTCCTAGATCCTTTGTTCATCCTTTGTTCATCCCCATCCCCACTTGGGGACGAACAAAGGATCTAGGAGTAAGACCTCCCAAAGACAATCCACACCTCCATGGCACAATTAACAGCCATTCAGGTGCAGGGACAATGCAGCCACCCTGGAAGACATGTATGGGGTCCCCTCACCAACCTTTGCCCAGACTGAAGAAGCTGCTTGGACAAGCAGCGAAATGTTTCTACCAAGAAGAAAGAAATCCAGTTGCCATGACTCAACCTATGGACAATTCCACCTGGATGACTGAGAATCTTCATCAACATATTCAAAGACCCATGCATTTCTGCTGGAGCTCTACAGTGAGATCCAAAATCCGTTCTCCAAGCACCTTCCATAAACTGTATAATTGCAATATTATGAAATGATACAAATGACAACTGCAGGATTGTCTTGCAGCATGGAAAGCTCTCCCTTCTGGTTCTGGGCTGCATGGCGGCTGCCATTTCAGTTGCCAAAAGCCTAGGACAGCTGAGATGGCTATTAGTGTATATGATAAAAGACAGAGCACCTCTTACAATATTTATGTGCCTTAAAAACCAACGTGGTCACAGGACCATCTCAAGAAGCAGCAGAAGGGAAGACTGTGCTTTTGAAGAGGGCGCCAGGAATTTTTTTTAATTAAAAATTTAGCAGGCTCTGTTGTTCGCCTCTTAAAGTTTCTAATGTATGTGTGACAGCTATCCACCCCAACCATTTCCTGTCACCCCCTGAAGGGAAGGATGGATGCTAGCTGGAATTAATTTTGTGTAACGTCTGTCCTGCCTAGAATCCTGAGAATGGCAAAATATCCAGATTTGTTTCCACTTGGGTTCTAAGAAGACTTCAAGAAAGTCAATATATATTTTTTCTCATTCCAAGGGCCGGATATGGAATGGTTTAAGTTACAGGAAGGCAGATTTCAATTGAATGTTAGGGCAAAGAAAAACCCTTCCTGTAACAAGCACAGAAAATGGACTTGATGTCCCCTGCCAATGTCATGATTCTACGATTCATTTACAACCCTACTTTCAACATTACTGAATAACCTGGTTGCACCAGGACTCATTCTTAAAGTCAATCCAAGATTCTAGGATTGCATGTGGTCCCCAGAAGGATTGGCTGTGTCCCTCAAACTCCTCCAAAAGGATGTGGGGGTATTTCTAATAACTCGAATCAATGAAGTACATTGAATGTTAATTACATTTCAGTTCAATCAAATCGGATTTTATTTTTGTCTTTCTTCATCCACGTGATTCCTCCCACTTTTTGGAATGCAACCTCCCAGCACACCAAAGGGTATGTGCAGCTCCTGGCCTTAACCTGAATGTGTGCTAGAAGTGTGAAGATGATCTAAAGGGGCTAGGACAGATTTTTTTCATGGTAGAAAATTGTCAAAAAATGTGGACCTACCTGTAGGGTCAATTTTCTCATATGTATCCAGTGAAGCCACAGAAGATGAACTCAGATAAATATAACCTCCTGATGGGAGAATAAAATAATACTGCCTTCCATGATTGTGGTTTCAGTATCAAACAAATGGACAACTAGAGTGAGTTTGATGATTTCTGACATGGAAACAGAAAATATATCTGCAGAACCTTTCTAATTCTGTCCTGGCAACCTATATTGTTCTCCATTATTTGCTGTGCGTATCCTCAGAGACATTTTATGCATTTGAAAAAAATAGGTTTTTTGAAATCCAGGTGGAAACTTGGAGCATTCTGCCTCTAGCCTAAATCTCTATGAGAACATTCATTTTATTTTATTTGTTAGGTTTAATGAATGTCCTTCGAGGGCCTTGTCAGTTGCAAAGCAGTTTTTTAACTGGTTGTCACCAGGGGTTAAATATGCTCAGCTGCCATATCCTGGTGGGCACAGCCTCATTTTCCCCAACCATAACCGTCAATGAGAGGGGAACATATTCACAAGCCATTCCACTGTCAATGAAACTCTTTAATTTGAGATACCTGCAGCAAAGTTACGCTGCTAACTTTTATCACCCAATGGAGGGAATTTAAACAGTTTGAATTGCAGGAAGAGATTACACCAAGGAAATGGATGGCTGTTGTTTATTGCAAGCAAGACGCTTGTGACCTTTGCAAGGCAGTTGGCCAAGGATGGTTTTTACCAATCAAGCTATGAAATTAATAGTCCAATCCAGAAATGCTTTGTAATATTCAATTGGGGACCCCTTTGGCTGGGACGTGCCATGTCTTGGCATGCTGCGCCCCACTACACACCTTTTCAAGGGTCATTTTTGTTATTTCATATACTGTACTCTGATCATGTCACTTTATTGGTAACAGCTCTATTCTCTGTCTCCTTTCCCTTATAAAATTACAATCCATCGTCTTTGCCGTCAGCTGGTGGAAATGGGGTCATGCCTTGCTGAAAACATTTTGCATGGGTTTGTAGAATAGACATTGCTTTTAAAGGCCCATATTGCTAACATCACCATTTCTCCCTCCTGGTGCCGGTTCCTTTTTATCGGAAGTAGTCAAACACTTTATTTATATTTGAATCTTTTGACTCTGAGACTTAGCATCGTTTTTTCCTGATTCCTGGATTTTTTTGTCCCCTGCATGATTACCATAAGTAGTAGAACCCCAGAACTAAGCAGTCAGTTTGGACAGGGGTCTCTCTAGTCTCTAACTCTGAGGTATTAGTATAAGAAAAATGCAAAACAAGTTTGCCCATGCCAGTGTTTGCATGCTACACTGAACCACAAATGAGCAGCAAAATAGTTTAGACTAGCATGCTGTTCAGCCCCAGCTCACATAGTTAAATTATGGGGCAGGTGACATGTGAATTCAGGAAGTTGGTTAATACCATAAGCCATAATTAATTTACTATGGATTACTATATCATGTGAATATTGCCAATAAGAAGACCTGTGTTGGGCCAGACCTAGCAGCCAATTTAATCTAACACCTGATTTTTCATTTTAGCCAATCAGATGCTTCTGGGATACTCAAAAAGAACCAACTTGATGCAAGCTCATGCTTCCATTCATGATCCTCAGAAATTTAGAGACATAATAACCCTAATCATGGAGATATGGGCTATGGATAGTCTTCATTTGCAAGATTTTTTCCAAAACAAATGGTCAGAAGTAACATTGCACATTAATGTGAAATGAGATAAAACCAAGCTGCAGATCAACACAAGACTTATGAACAAGAGGTGCAAACTTGAAACAATTGATTCTATACCCAGTACCAAGCCAGATTATTTGTCCATCTAGGCCAGAATTTTTTTTAAGGATGGCATAACATTTTGTCTGGTCTGTATTATTAAGCAAACAGGCAGAATTTTCAATTACTGTTCTACAATGTCAATTGGAACATAGTTATTCATTGGATTCCCCATTTCTCCAAAGGTTGCAATGATGTTAAGGGGGCATGGAAGTTCTTAATTAAAGTTATGACATGGCTCCACTGATTTACACTAAACACCTTTGTGTCTCTTTCCATCTTGCATCAGTGGGATAGGGAGAATGGGGGTTAATCCTAAAAAAATATCTGCCACGTAATATGTTCCATGTACATCATCTCAGTGACTTGGGAAGCATTGTACAACAAATTAGTTACAACACAGAGGCAGGGTTTTTCCAGCGATAGCATGGAGCTGCCTGTCATCATTAGGACATTTTGCTTTAAAAGGAGAGTCTGACAGCCCCATTTTGTTCAGAAGAGAAAGAAATGAAGCACTAGAATCCCTGGGGATCTCAAAGCTGATGCTCTTGATCCAAGGCACGCTAAGAGTTGCAGCTAGGGAGATACATTTTATGCAAAAACCCAAGTTAATAATTCAGCACCTTCCTGGCAACTTTGTCAGAAGATGACTTTAGGATACAAGTGTCTAACAGCTGAAAGATCAGAAGCCTATCAGTTGTGCTAAGCCACTATCTTAAAAGTGACAGGACAGAGGTGGGAAAATAGAATGTGTTTGAAAAATCTGCTCAGGCAATTTCTCAGCTGCTTCCCTCAGTTAACATGGATTGGCTGTGTCAGCAGAGTGAGGTGAGTCAGGATGGTGTGAAAGGCTAGGGTCTCAGCTCTATAAAAATCTAAGCTACATTAAAAAAACCAACAAACACTGAAAACCCTAATTTAGTCATACTAAGTTGGGGGCGGGAAAACTTCTGGAAATTGCTAAACAACAACTCCTAGCAGTCTCAGTCAGTGTGACCAGTGGTGAAGGACAGCAGTAGTTGTAGTTCACCAACCTCCCAAGGGGCCATAGATTCCTACCTCTGAAAAGGGCAAAGTTTTCCAAGTCTCTCCAGGAGTCCTTGTGACTCAAGAAAGAGCCCATCTCAATGCGGTGTTTTCACCATTATGCTCTGCTTGCTCCTAGACTCTTTATCTCCCAAAGTGTGTGAATCAATGAATTGTTCACTAATTGGATTTTGAAATGGATGGCTTTGTCTTTGTAAATGCTTGGTATAATGCACACAGATTCTAGAACAGTAGCATTGGATGTTAGCTTTCTGAGTCACAGTAATGGAATTCTAGATATGCAAGGGGTCATTTAGACTATTAGTGTTGGAATCCAAATTAAAACATCCCCAACAGATGGTTGCCAAACCTCCATTCTTAGTGAAGAGAGACCTCTTCTCTGGGAAAGTGTCTGAATTAGTTCTACCATGCATACATATGCACGTTTATGCTTTCTGTCCATTAATTTATAGTGGTTCACAATATAATGGCTTACAGTTTCATGGACTTTTACAAAAGCAAGATATATATGAGAGAAGAAAGAAGGAAGTAAATTTGACTGTTGGATTCTAGAAAGGGAATAGTTACAAATGGCAGCTATTCCCAACCAAGGTAATGTCATAATAAATTCTTCTCCTGCTAAAACCAGGACATGTTCCATGATATAATGCCATCAAAGAGCAGTTAATTTTTTCAGTGTCACATATTTCTTCCCAGCACATACCCATTTCACTGGAAACTCATGAACTCTAGACATGCAGCTATGTGAAATAGGGAGCCTTACTTGATATCATCTCCTCTAACCTTTGAATCTTTCAACATGCAGCAGAAAGTTTGAATCAAAGGGTCTCAGGAGAAGATTCTTCACTTCCCTATTTGGGACACCATCTTGCTGTGTACTTCTAATTCAACCCTAACTCTGAGCAGAATCTCCCTCTCCCTAGCTTTGCAGAAGACTGAGACTAACATTTGAATGAAGACTCTATAATGGCCTAAAAGAAGAGACCTGGAGGAAGCCTATCTTTCATGATATTACTGGATGGGCAGAAGCCATCAGGAGAAGGCACGTCCCATAGATAGCCAGGTAGAGAGCCTTGAAGGTCTTTAAATGTGACAAACATCAACTTGAATTGTACCTGAAGTAAACTGATAACTGTGCAGCTCTCAAGGTAGAGGTGTTACATGGGAGAACCTTAATGCTCCATTACAACTCAAACAGCTGCATTCTGGACCAGTTGGAGCTTCTGGGTGATCTTCCAGAGCAGCCCCATGTTGAGTGAATTACAATAAACCAAACAGGAGGTAATTAAGCCATGAGTGACTATAAGCAGGGCCTCCCTATTAAACTTGACTTCTTCCCAAAGCTTCAGATTGCCACAGAATTGGACAAACAGGTAGGTGCCTGTTTATTTTTGTTCTGTCACCTGCTTTCCTCTAACCACTAACATATAATGGTGGCATTGGTGGCACTGTAGAATTAAGATGGCGGCAATCATTTATATGGAAAGGGTTACATATTTAAGTAGTAATCAGATGAATCCAGCATGGAGAAGACCAACTTCTATCTACTGTATGTAACTGTTAAATACGTTTTTTTTTTTTAGCAAAGCCTTTATTAATTTATTTAATAAACATAGAATTATATACAAACAATAATATCTTACAATACAAAAAAGAAAAGGAGAGAGAAGAAAAAGAAAAAAGAAGAGGAGAGAGGAAAAGAAAAAGAAAAAAAGGAATATATATATATATATATATAAATAAATAAAAAGGGGGGGATAAGATGATAAATAAATAAATAAATAGAAAGATTAGGGTTTTCAACTTTCCAGATGGTACAGCTTAGTATCCTAGCGTGTTATTATTATTTTTTCCTTAATTCTCTAAATTGCCTTCATTAATTCTAATAAGAGATTAAACAATTAAGTAATTTGCTATTTATATACTATATATTCATATTAACTTTTTGAGTCCATTCCACATATTTGAAAAAGGGTGTCCAGTCCTTTTGAAAATCTTCCATATTTTTATCATTTAGTTGGTCTGTTAGTTTTGCCATTTGCACCAAATTTAGAGATTTAAGTATCCATTCCTCCACAGATGGGATTAATTCTTCTTTCCACTTTGCAGCGTAGAGAATTCGGGCCAAAGTAATCAAATACAGTAGAAGTTTTCCATAGTTTTTTTCCAAATCTTTGTTCATAAAGCCCAATAAATAGTGTTCCGGTAATTTATCAATATTAACTGCCAGCATTTTACAAATTATATTTTTTTTCGCTTTTTTACAAGTCCACCACATATGATATAAAGTTCCAATTTCTTTTTTACATTTCCAACAGACATTTGACGTATTTCGAAACATTTTCGATATTTTTTCAGGGGTGGTATACCACATGTACATCATTTTATTAAAAAATTCTTTTAAATTATAATTTGATGTAAATTTTAATCCCTTAGTCCACATTCTTTCCCAAACATCATATTCAATATTGTATCCAAAATTTTTCTCCCATTTATTCATACATTGCTTAATTTGTACATTTAGTATTCTCATTAAATCCGAGTATTTTAGCCACTTATAGTTTCCTATTGTTTCTCACCATACAAAAGCTTCTTGTGGGGAAATCCATAGTGGTATTGTCAATGTTAGAGTAGATTTATATTTTTCCCAAATTTTAAGAATAGACGATCTAATACAATGATTGTTAAATGTTTTATTTACTTTCAATTTGTTATACCATAAGAAGAGTATGTAACTGTTAAATATGAAGAATTTATTAAAATGATGGTAAGCCTAAATCAATATATTCTAGAGGGGACGGACTCGTCCCTGGGGGAGCTGGGGGTGTTGACGACCGACAGGAAGCTCTGGCGTGGGCTGGTCCATGAAGTCACGAAGAGTCGGAAGCGACTAAACGAATAAACAACAAAAAGCCTAAATCAATACCACAAATATGGTTGAAAGGTGTGTCTGACTCATGCCATGGTCTTCTCAATTGCCACATATGCCTGTGAAAGTTGGACATTAAAGAAGGATAGAAGAAGAATTGATGCATTCGAATTGTGGTGTTGACAAAGATTATTGAAAATACCATGGATTGCCAGAAGAACAAACAAATCAGTTTTAGAAGAAATATAACCAGAATGTTCCCTACAGTTGTTGTTTATTCGTTTAGTCGCTTCCGACTCTTCGTGACTTCATGGACCAGCCCACGCCAGAGCTTCCTGTCGGTCGTCCGCACCCCCAGCTCCCCCAGGGACGAGTCCGTCACCTCTAGAATATCATCCGGATATCCATCTTGCCCTTGGTCAGCCCCTCTTCCTTTTGCCTTCCACTCTCCCGACCATCTCCCTACAGTAGAGGTGAAAATAACTAGGCTTAGACTTTCATACTTTGGGCACATCATCAGGAAAGACAGATCGCATTGGTGGAGGTATGGAATTCTGCTTCACCAGGCAAAGTGCCTTTTAGAGGCATGTAGCTCCATACAGTATCATGGCAAGGCCCATCTTTCTTCATCAGCTGATCCACCTTACTGACAGCAACTCTTCTATACATGTTGCCCTTGTGCAGAAGTTACCATTGCCAAGCAAAGCTGCTGTTTTGTTGTTTAGAAATGGGGCACCACTTTACAACATTGCTTTGAAGGAGCTCTTCACTCAAATATCTGACAAAATCAAGCATTCCTTCGAAGATCTACACAGTCTTATGAAGTAATCAAAATGCTCTGCTCAAATAGATTAATCTTCCTGTTGATGAAACTTGTTATTCAGTGCTACTATTGCAAGAGCTAATAATTCAAGCCAAGAGCAGAAAAATCACATATAGGGCCTTTTGTCAGCTTCTCCTAATTAATGAATCTCAGCTGCTAAATAAGCATGATTCAGCCCTGCATTTAGTTAGACTACAAGAGGTCTTAGAACTCCCAGACATTTCAGTTCTTATCAGATTTCTAGCTCTTTGGAATAGGAATAAGACATTCTGTTTCTAGGCCTGTGAACAGTGCCTCCAAGTAATAATGATAGTTTTAAAAAATCTGGAGAAAAAAATCTCTTTTGATAAGAGGCTAACGGTATAAGAAAACTAAGTTATAAACAATAAGGACTGAGACAATAGAAAAAACAAGGATCCACTGTCTACTGTTCTCTTTCCAAAGTAGCTGGCCAAATGCTTGGAATGTCCACAGCGGCAGCTCTTGGCAATTCAATCTGTCTCAGGGGGAAAATGTCCCATTACTCCCATATCTCCAGTGCATTGAACAAATTGAAAATTAAGAGGCTGAAGATGTGAAAAACACAGCTGGAAGAAGTTCATTCTCTATGAAAGATGCAGTGATGATTGTACATTCATATTTTACTTTATCAGCCTCTGAATATTAGCTGTCTTCCATGTAATGAAAAAACATTGCTGCATTGTATGAAATAGGATTACACTGAAATCACTGAATGGTGTTATATTAAATTGGGTCATAGTGGAGTCACTGTACTGAACTGAATTTAGAAGCTGAGGAGGAAAAATCCAACCTATGGGGACTTCCCTCTATTGATTTCTCTGTTCTTTCTGTTTTGCTGCAGGGACAAGGCATTATGGGAATTCATTAGGGGTCCTAGAATCAATCTAAGATTCATCATGGCTTTTGCATATATGACAAAGTGGAGATAAATTGACAGCCAATGACCACCAATATGAAATATTTAAAGTCAGATTTCCTATTCACTGCAGAATATTTGCACTGATATGGGACTACTGTGTGCTGGATCCTGAAAGCTGCACCAGAGTTTACATTTTACCACTTCTGATGTCTTTTTCTAGTAAATAAAGGAAATGAATTACTCTTTTACAGCCCCAGGAACTGTTTTAATCCTTTTGATCGAAATCCATAGTTTTACCCTTTAAACAAAAGCTTAGAAATATATTATAGTTCACTCAAGAAGGACGCCTCTTTTGAAAATCTTTTTTCCCTCAAGAGTTGATGCATCTTTTCTCTCCACAAAGAAAGAGAAATGCTAATTATTTACCAGCAGTTAACTGTTTAAATCATTGCTAAATAGGAATTTCAGGAACCAAGAAATGAGAGTCTAAAGACATAGCTGGCAAACTAGACTTCCAGACTGAGTGTGTTTATTCTGAAAGGCTAACCCAAAAAATTAAGAACCCTTTGGGGGAAAAGGCTACAGAGTTTAGAGCTATTTAGCTTAGACAAAAGGCCCATAAGGTGTTTTGTGCGTGTGTGTGCGCGCCCTTGACTCAGTGTTGACTCCTAATGACTGCCTGGACTAGTCCCTGCAGTTTTCTTGGCAAGGTTTTTCGGAAGTGGTTTGCCATTGCTTTCTTCCTAGGGTTGAAAGAGAGGGACTGGCCCAAGGTCACCCTGCTGGCTTTGTGCCTAAGGTGGAACTCGAATTCCTGGTCTCCTGGTTTCTAGCCTGATGCCTTAACCACTACGCCAAACTAACTCTCTTATAAGGGCTACCTAAAATCATACACAAAGTGAAAAAGTATTGGATGGGTTGATGTTTTTCTTCCTTTCTTAGACTATAGAACAGGCTTCACCCACTTCAACCCATCCAAGTTGTGAAAATTCAGGACTGACAAAAAGAAGTACGATTTTATAGAATGCCTAGTTAAATCATGGAACTTGCCACCACCCAGTCTCGTAATGGTCACCATTTTAGACAGATTTTAAAAGGGATTATGTCACACCTGCAACATGCGGTTATTAATGGTTGGCAGGCTTATTAGCTGTATTCAACTTTCAGAGTCTGATAATATGCCATCTACCAATTGAAAATGCGCAGTGAAAGAAAATAGCTTCATGTATTAAACTCCTGTCCATACAGTATTGGAAAATTTCTTGGAAGCATCTAGTGAACCACAGTGTGACTCAAAATGCTGGATATGTTCACCATAACCAATTTGATTAGTGACCAGCAGGTCTGGAATTTTTTGTTTCCCCCAATATACGCACAATGTGCTGCAGACCTCACTTGATGCTCCAGCCACTGAGTGAAAGCCAACATGCATTGCATGCATATGATCCCAGTGTTCCATGGAGGGTATAGACTGGCCCCAATGGGAATATGATGTACTAGCTAGCAGTGAAAATGTGTGAACCCCATTTTAAGGGATAGGGGAGAGTTTGATCTGTTTCCACACATTCTGGTAAAAGTTTTTCAAATTTTTCAAATCAGCAGGTACATTTTGATTCCCCACAAAGAACTGTGCAAAGAAATCAGTTTGTTAGAAAGAAATGACCCTCAAAAACAATATCTGTGTGAAAAATGTGCTTTTAAAAGAAGCACATAAACAGCATACAAAATCTCTATCTTATGTGAAATTGTATATAAGAAAGATATAAAATATTTTCAGATAGGTTTTTTTAAAAAGCATACACTTAACCATCTGAGGTGGAAAAGTGATGGAGTGGATTGGAAAAATGACAAACTGAAATGGACAAATTATCTATCCTAACTGTATTTGTCATTTTAACATGCATTTATCCAGCTGGGAAAGAACCACCCTGAATAACTTGATGTCATCAGGAGGACCACCAACTACTTGTCATTACTTACTTTCAGTCTTTTCTGAGCAAGTTTTTTTTAAAGACAGGTTCTGATAGAGATGTTTAGAGAAATAAATTTACACCCTCTTTTCTTCTGCTAAGGCTGTTTATTCAACAGAGGGAACCATGAAAAAGCTCACTACATTTTAGCCTAGTGTGTCATACAATCCCAATTTGTATTTCTTAAGCATTTTTCCCCCTAGTGTGTGATGGTTCTTGCACTTTGCACTCCATCATCAACCCAACACCCAACATTAGTGTTATGTGGAAGGGACATAGCCCCAGGACCCTCAGGGCCAATGGATGTGGGCAGCAATCAAGTTTTCCTTCCCTTCCACCATTTTGAGAATTCCACTACATGATGCAGTGAAATATTTGCTGTGTCCATCTGCTCAAAGGAGTGCAGTCTACAGCCCCAGATGCCCATTAAATTGAGAAGGGTGGAATAAGTCATTTTTATTACATTTGCAACTCCTTCCCCATCAATGCCATACTGGAGAGTATTTAAAGAAAGGAAAATGATATAAGAGGAGGTAGGATAGATTAAAGCTGCAGAAAAAGCATTGAGTTAAAGTTGTCTAACCCAATAAATCCATTTTCACCTTAGGTCAACAAGTTCCCTGGCTGTGATTTTTTTAAAAAAAATAATAATTAAATACTAATAAAAGCCAACAAAGCTGGATTCTTTTTACATCCATCAGCACATTCTTCTTCCTCAGCCCTATGCTGGGAAGACAGATACAGGAACCATCACCAGGTTCTGAGCATCATGTTTCTCATGCCAGCTGCAGTGTGCAATGACTCCAAGGAGAGCAGAATTCTGCAGGTTTTTAAAAAGATGGTTGTATGGAGAAAAGGTTTAATTTTTTTTTAAGCACTGCCAAGGGAACTTGCTGAACATGGATGTGATACCAACATGTGGGTCAAGAGTCAAAGAAAAAACAAAAATGATTTGCTCTGCCAATACCTGGTTCATTTATTTTGTCCAAAGTGAAGTGATTAGCATCCATCACCACCATCAGCTCAGAGATCTCCAGATTTCCTGGAGAAGGCATTGCAGCCTATTGCAGAGATCAGCAAACTCACCCAATGTTGCATTTGTATCAACAAGTATAATGAAACACAGGACTTGTTTATACAAAATACTGAAGGTTAAAAAACACACATGATAGTTATATAAATCTATTAGATATTTGCATTAGATAAGTATGTATAGAATCGCAATTGTCTAGTTAAGCAAGTAACGTAAGTTAAGCAAATAGCGTAAGTTACGCAAACAGCGTAAGTTACGCAAACAGCGCAAGTTACGCAAACAGCGCAAGTTACGCAAACGGCGCAAGTTACGCAAATGGCGTAAGTTACGCAAACGGCGTAAGTTACGCAAACGGCGTAAGTTACGCAAACGGCGTAAGTTACGCAAACGGCGTAAGTTACGCAAACGGCGCAAGTTACGCAAACGGCGCAAGTTACGCAAACGGCGTAAGTTACGCAAACGGCGTAAGTTACGCAAACGGCGCAAGTTACGCAAACGGCGTAAGTTACGCAAACGGCGCAAGTTACGCAAACGGCGCAAGTTACGCAAACGGCGCAAGTTACGCAAACGGCGCAAGGTACGCAAATGGCGTAAGGTACGCAAATGGCGCAAGTTAAGCAAATAGCGTAAGTTAAGCAAATAGTGTAACGTACGTAAGTAGCGTAAAGTTACCTTTTTTGGGATGGAATGAAATCTACACTGCTATCTTATCCAGCTGATGCAACTGTTGAAAGCTTAAAGGCCACCAGCAGCTGGGCCTCTGCCATGATCAACAGCCAACAGTGTGACGAGATCTACAGAACACTACCTGTACGGACCTGGTGCTTCATTCTTTGGCTAGCCAGGTAAAGAGATACAGGTGGCTGATGAGTGTTGAACTGAGCATCTCCACAAGGTGGAACAAAATAGCTAACTATTTAAAAGTGGGGTGGTGGTTCTGGAAGGCTTCTGAAGGCACTTGGAGAAGATTCACATATCACCTTTCTCACTTCAGAGCTTCCAAAGTGCCTCTTTCCCCATCATCTGGTGCCTTCCCAATTTGCTGGACTACAGCTCGCATTATCGTTATAGCCCATGCTGCCTATGTTGAAGTCTCATGCAAAGGATGTAAACCAGTGAGGCTTCCCCTGCTTGCTGGTTGGGGAATGCTGGAAGTTGAAGTCCACACATCTGAAAGTTGCCAAGGCTGAGAAACACTGATGTAAACTAATGCAGACTATGGATACTTCTTCTGCCTTTCTTTTCACCAGACTTCAATTTTGGGAGGAGGGATCTCTGCTTTTCCAAATTTTGTCCAAAAAGAAGAGGGGAGTCACAGTGGAAATCCCAGTGGATTCCACCCTCTCTCCAGAGACCTGCTCCATGGCTCATTTAAACCTAAGGGAGGAGATCAGAAAGGGAATTCTGCCCAGAAGGCCATTTAAGATCAGTGAAGGCAGCTGCAAAGTGAGGGGAAAATGTCTCACTGAAAGCTTCCACCAATGGCAACTCTCTCTGAGCTCACCGCAATCAAATAAGCTCAAAACGCCATCAAGAGAAATCCCAAATCACCTGAGAATAAGGAAGTGCCTCTTTCACAGTGGAAGAAAAGTGGAAGACAGGTTTTGACCTAGGAACATATGACTTGCGGTTAAAAAGAAAATGATACAGCTATGGAGTAAGGTTGCCAATCATGCATCCATGCTGGTTACGCTTCTACCTGCTTGAAAAAAGAGATTCTGGAATTCTTTCCATCTTCTTTTCCAGCAGAGGTCATAGGAGGCATCTATATTTTGGCAGGAAAGAAGTCTTAATATGTATACATTAAGCTGCAAAATGCACTACTTGGGATCATTTCAGTTGGTTCTTAACTTTTAGGTGTCACCCACATCAGCTGTCACTGCTTTCTAGTGATGTATTGTTATCCCAGTCCTTGCCCTCAGTTTAAAGTTATTTATTTATTTATTTTTCAAATTTTGTTACTGCCCATCTCCCCCAAAAGAGGGACTCTGGTCTCCAAATGCTTGTAACTGAACATTTCCAAATACATCTGCAATCTGTGCAAATACGGGGGGCGGGGGGAGGAGGGATGACATGTATCCACAAAAGCATCCTTCACTGCTTTGTTCTAATTTCATGGCTGCAAAAAACCAATAGATTATTTTGAGCCATGAAAGGGGAAGATGGCCTAAGCTAAACCAGGGGTGGGAAATGTATTTATGGGCACCAGAAGGTCCAGAGGCACTTTTTTTTTTTTGCTGATGGACAAACTCCCTACCCCTCCCACCATCCTCTTTATCATCACTGCTTAACTTTAAAAAGCCAACACTCTGCAAAGCTTCCCCTCTGTTTCCAAGAATGCCCCTGGGCCCCTTAAGGATCTCAGACGGATTCTTCAAGTTGAACTATACTCTAGGTGACTTCATGGAGACATCCATATAGTTCTTTTTTTTTAATAGTAAACTTTATTAGGTTTCAAGAGAAGAATAAAAACTACAAAAAAAACTACAAAGAAAGAAAAAAATCTAAAAAATGTGGAAACACAAGATATTTTTTTTTCAAATTTACAAAAAGATGTGGCTTCCGACTTTTAAAGCAAGGATATACAAAAATTTCCATAATCAATATCTTACTCTATATTAAACCAAAACACATTATTTCTATAAATCATTCCACTTTAACACATAATAAAAATCATGAAGTACAGTTACTCCTCCCCTTATATTAAAATAAAGGAAAAATAAGTTCATATAAACCTCCTAAACATCTTTCTCCCCTTCAAAAGATAAAACATATTTAATTATTCCCTTCCTACCACTATTCTATACATTTCTGTCTACTATAATAAGAATCAAATTAAAAAGCACATACGTTGTCTGCTATCATACTTAATAGTACAACAATTTTAATAATCCCAGTCTTAATAAACCCAAAAAACAAAGACAATTCAAAACAGTAACTCCAAATCTTTAAAGGCAAATAGCATCAATCAAATCCTTAAAGCAAACCAGGTGAACATTCTTCAACCCTTATCCCACTTCAAAATAAACCAAAGCAGTTACATATCCCCACAATGTGCACAGAGCTTTCCTCTTGAGAGAATCAAACAGCCCAACTGCCCCCTTCAAAGATTCCAGGTTCTTTTCATGGCATTCCACCAGGAGATTGATCTTACTTGTGGCTTGCAGATCACTCTCTCCCTTAGATTTCTCCAACTCCATTATCCAACCTTCATCCAGCATCTCGATAAAAATCCCAATCTCAGTCTTAAAAAGACTTTCTATCACTCTTAAACTCCTCAGTTTCATCCACCATGTCCCCAACCTGATGGCAGATTTTAGATCTCATATTTTCCACAATGTCCTGGATATCTTGCATAAAAGCTTGAGAGAGGTCAGAAGAAATCTGTTTAAACTCCTGATGAAAGTCAGAAAGAATCTGTTTAAGTCCTCCATGTCTCATGCAGTAGATTATGGCGCCCCCAGGAGCTTAACCAGCGAAATTTGTGGATATGGAAGAGTTCCAAAGTGTGTTGACATAAAGTGAGAGTGAGATAGCAGACTGTTCTCAAGGGAAAGTGAAAACAGAAAGCTGAAGGTTCAAATCAGCCAGTTCAATGTGTAGGAAAATGCTAATATCTTCAAATGTATACAAAAATAATAACAGGAAGACAATTGTTTACTCTCAATCTTTGGAATTTCCTTTGGAAGGAAAACAAAATCCAAAACTTAAAAAAAAAACCTTTTTTTTAAAGTAATCCCAAAACTAACATTAAGCACCGAGAGAACCAGCTTCTCCTCACTGTATAAAGCCTCCCTTGGGGTACATATACTTAAAAAAAAATACAAATTGGCGATTTAGAAATGGGGTGGCCGGTCTTAGTGCCCCTTTAAAGCTACAGCACAGCTTGGCAAGTGATGAAGTCCCCACCTCCCAGCCGGCTCTTACCAGTGAAGCCAAAATGCTGTTTGCAATCTTCTGGCTGCAAGCAGCTATCCGGAGGACAGATGAGGTGATTCCAGGCATTCTCCTTGATCTGGAGAATGTTTCTGGGCTTCAGGAAAATCTGCCTGAGCCCCAAAAAAGTTACTGCATTGTCAGCTCCGCCTGCTGAACCAGCAGGCACAGCCGTTCAGTCCACCATTCCCACCAGAAGCCACCACATCCGTGTAGTTTCTTGACAATACTATGGAAGTTGTTTGCTTGGGGTTTTCAGGTGTCATTGGCCTATTCTATTCTATTCTATTTTTTAAAATAAGAACTTTATTAAAGTTTGAAAGAAAAGTTAAAATACAAAACACAGAAAAGTTAGAATACAGAATTAAAGGAAAAAGACAAAGAAAAATATTTGAAAAGTGCAAGAATAGCAAGAAAACTAAGAAGATGACTTCCAGCCTTCTCCAGAACAGATATAATTAAGCTGCCTTAATCTCTTACTCTTAATTAAACTTTAATTATTTTTATTTATTTATTTATCGACTTATTTATTTTATAAATTTATTCACCGCCCATCTCTCCCCAACAGGGGGACTCTGGGCGGCTTACAATAAAACAAGATTAAAATATAAAACCATTACAATTAAAAATACAATAAAAATATAAGTACAATAAAATCTAAGTGGGACGCGGTGGCACGGCGGGTTAAACCGCTGAGCTGCTGAGCTTGCCGATCGGAAGGTCGGCGGTTCGAATCCGCATGACGGGGTGAGCTCCTGTTGCTAGTCCCAGCTCCTGGCAACCTAGCAGTTCGAAAAATGTGAGTAGATTAATAGGGACCGCTTCGGCAGGCAGGTAACGGCGTTCTGTGACTGTCATGCTGGCCACATGACCACAGAGGAAGTGTCTACGGACAAACGCCGGCTCTTCGGCTTTGAAACGGAGATGAGCACCGCCCCCTAGAGTCGGACACAATTGGACTTAATGTCAAGGGAAACCTTTGCCTTTACTATAATAGAATCTACATGGTGAAGAGATCTTAATCAGACCTTCAGTGTGGTAGGTCCCTCTGGATCATTATTTTATAGAAGTAATTAACATTATTTCTATAAAAACAAACCATTTAATCATCAAAACCCAAAATCAAAACTTCATTTTTTTCAGTTACAAGCGAACAGTCCAAAAGGGCTTTCTACTTCTACATAATTTCTCTATTTTCATCTTTACCCATAGCTGTATGAAAGCTGCACAGTGATTTTGGGTTTACCTACTTGTCTCTCTCTCTCCTCTCTCTATGATATTACTTAATCCAGCATTGGTGTGAAGAGAAATCCATCACATTGCTTTAAACTGGTATTTTTTGTATCCTTATTTGTGCATTTCTGAAGTGAATGATTTCATGGGCTATATGAAGGTTCTAAGATTAATTTATAATTTTTGTCTTAACTGCTTCCGGTTTAGGACTAAGAATTTGGATTATCTCCTCCTAGTCAGTTTGCCTGTCCTCTGAAAGCATCTCTCTTTTTCCTTCTCCAACAAAAGGAAGCTAGGATAGACTTGGCTGCCAGCATTCACCACTAGATATTGGTTGTGGGGGCACTCCCCCTCTTGTAGACACCGTGCACAGGCACACACACAAAAGATGATGTTGGGTGCGGGATATTGCAGAAGGATGTAAAATGGTGGTCAAGCTCCCAACACACCTGTTGTTGCAATGCTTAGGGTGAAAAGAGACTCTGTGCGGCTTCCACTGCTAATAATGAAGCTCAGTCCCTAAAATTCTACAAAAGACCTATTTTCTGTCCCTAGGGAAATTCAGCAGTATTGTTCTCCAAGAAAATAGACTCTTCCAAGAAAATAGCCAGGAAACTTTCAAGAGCCCATTTACCCAGAAACAATACCTTTTTAATGATGGCTTATTTTTGCCATGCCCTTCTTAGGGATGCCCACTGATCCCTTTCCTACTACCCTTTAGATGCCACATGGGGGGAAAGATCTCTTTCCCAAAGCTTTGAAGAACCATTCATTTGTTTTGTTTTAACCCAACCATTTTGTTGTTGCTGTTGCTGTTGCTGTTGCTGTTGCTGTTGTTGTCTTGAATGGATTGCCTCCCTTTTAGCATACAATAGCTTATTTCCTCACACGGTTACTGCTGCGTGCTTTCAGTTCTTACTCTGCTAGTTCCCCCAGGGGCCTGATTTTATGTCGAAGGTGCAATGTCAAAATAATCAATAGAGATAAATAAATTATCCCAACTCAATAGAGATTTGGAAGGAAAGAAAAGGGGTCCTAAAATGCCCATTCTCTCTTCTTGACTGGAAGCATAAAAGATTTCAAGAATAAGGACAGTGACATAACTTATAAACACACCTTTTCTCGGGGAAACAACACGGCACCTTTGCAGTATTGTCATCCTCATAAATACTGGCACACTTCCCCTGACTCTCTGGTGGGAAAAATAAAGGTCTTCCTAGCATTTTTACTAGTTTTAAGAAACAGCAGGGGGCGGGGGGGGGGGCTGCAGACAAACATACTTAACCTTTCTCTTTAGTTGCTCCTTGCCACTTTTTGATGCGGTTGCCAGTACTTTTGCTACCCACAACTCAGACGAACTTTTCTATTTAAAAATAAATAAATAAATATTAAACTTGGATACAGCTACTGAAGATGTGTTAGACACTCTAGGCCAGTGTTTTTCAACCTTGGCAACTTTAAGATGGGTGGACTTCAACTCCCAGAATTCCCCAGCCAGCATCCAGCTGGGGAATTCTGGAAGTTGAGGTCCACCCATCTTAAAGTTGCCAAGGTTGAAAAACACTGGCCTAGAGTGTCTTAGTTTCTGCCTCACTGTATGGGCTAGAACAGAAATAAAGTTTCCATGAAGCAGCCATTGTCCAAGGAGAATATGCTTATTGGGCATAGAATGCAGATTTACTGTAGATGGGAAAGGGGGAGAAGAATGGAGCAGGGTAGGAACAGAATGGAGTATCCTGAAAGGATGAATGGCTGGGTGGAGTACCAAATAGAAGGAATCCACATTTTGGTCGTGGACCCCAGCTGCATCACTTATATAAAGGTTAAGCAACTGTTTCAGCCTTAGATAGTAGATCAGGTACCAATCATGCATACATACAGAATCATCAGATCCTACAGTTGGAAGCAGGTTTTTAGGCCATCAAATCTTACCTCCCCCCTCCTCTGCAAGAATCCAAATTAAAGCATCCTAGACAGATGGCAGCCTAGTCTCTACTTGAACACTGTCATGAAAGAGAGCACATCACCTCTCTGAGTAATTGCTTCTACTGTCAAGCTGCTCTATTAGCAAGTTTTTTTCCCCTAATATTCAAGTAGAGTTGGCCTTCCTTATGCTGCATCGATGAATGAGATAGAACAACCCTTGACCCTTTCCATTCATATTCCTCTCAACTGCCTTTTCTCAAGACCAAACCACCCAGTGTCAGACTTCACACCAGGATAAGGCAGTAAATCCCATCTCTTGAGACACTCTTATTCAAAACCAGGTGCTGGTTTTGACCTTTGGAGCCCTTCACAGCATGGGGCCAGGTTATTTGAGGGACCACCTATTCCTGACTACATCTGCCCATCCCATCAGGTCTGGCAGAAGAGGTATGTTTTGGGTCCCATCTACTAAAGAGCTACATTTGATGGGACCCCAGAGAAGAGACTTTTCTGCCATGGCACCCACCTTGTGGAACATCATCCCCCCCCGCCCGAGGTGAGGCTGCCTCCATTCTTATTAACTTTTCACAAGTCCCTCAAAACTTGGCTACATCATCAGGCCTGGGGTTCCTAAGGGGATGGTGAGTTGTTGAGGTGCCTCCGCTGTTGTTAATATCTGTTGTTTTTGCTTCTAGGATTTATGTAGTCAAACAAGCATGTGCTTTGATGAATCCATATGAACTGTCTTCAGGATGGTTTCTTCATTATCAAGATGGGTAACATACCAAATATAAAGAATCTACTCCACCAGAATGTTCTCCAAGATCATGTGTGTGTGTATGTGTGTGTATACACACACACACACATGCATACATACAAACACATACACACACACACATTCCAACCCTTGTCCAAAACAACAAATATGTTACCTAATTAAGTCAATCATCCTCCATCCCCCCAGGCTGGATCATCACTCTGGTATGTCAACATGCCAACCAACAATGGATTCTATTCCTTTATAGGATCAGGCATGTTTTTATAGCCTCTGATATCTGGCTCTTGTGCAGTTCACTTGTGCTCCATGGAAGCTTGAAATGGGTCAAGGTTCAGCATTCCACAGGGCTTTTTAATCCAACAATGATTTTGCTGCCTGCTGTGTATATGTCAGAATGTGGACAGCAGTGTCAAGAGACAGCTGCAAGAACAAATAAAGTAGACCGAGTGATATGTGGTAATTAAGTTATTCTTCATTTCCAAGATTGCTACTGAGGATGAGATTGTAACAATGAGCCCCAGGCATTCCTCCCTGATTAGTTGTCTCCATTTTGCTACCTTATGACATGCCAGATAAATATGCAGCATTCTCTATTTGTGCTTCTAAAGCCCCCATTAACTGCCAGCAGGGAAATGTGATAGATAAAAGTCCCAACATTCTCTTGCTCATTCTCCCCATCCATAAAGGAAATGACTTATTTCCATCATTTGGAGAGTACCCCATTCAATTGATAGTAGCACACAATCATAGAATTTCAATATTCAAGAAGACACATCTAATATTACCGTGTTTAGCTCCTTCACTCAGCCACAGGCTGAACAGATAGGCCTCAATTTATGACCATTTGTTCAGCGACTGTTCGAAGTTACAATGGCATTGAACAAATACTGGTTACAACTGGTCCTCAGAGTTCTGGCTGTCCCAGCACCCCTGTGGTCACGTGATTGCAAGCTGGGCATTTGGCGACCAGTTCACACTTATGACTGGCTGCAGTGCCCCACAATGACGTGATCACCATTTGTGGCCTTCCCTGCCAGCTTCCCCAGAAAGTCAGTGGGGAAGTTGACAGGGAAGGTTGCAAGTCACTGGGGTAAGTCTCCCCCACCCACACACCCTCCCCAACCCTCGCTGCACCTCCCTCACACCCTCATGCACCCCCTTGCGGACACCCCACCCTGCAGCGGCCACTTACCTGCCTGCCGGCCTGCTTGCCAGCCCCCTGGGACTTGCAACTTTCTGCCAGCTTCCCCACTGACTTGCTTACGGGAAGCCAGCAGGAAGTTGCCTCGCCTAACAACCATGAGATTTGGTTAACAACAGCAACTGGGATTTCCATCACTAAGCAGTGCAGTTGCACTTTATGACCACATCACTTAGCGACAGAAATTTTGGTCCCAATTGCTGCTGTAAGTTGAGGGCTACCTGCATACCAAAAGTATACTTGCTGATAAAAGGTACAGGTGGTTCAGGAATATGATCTTTATGGATTCTCACCTCATTCAGGCCTTTCAACTTCTATGGACATTGGCACATAAATTTCTATTGGGTTTTTGTTCTACAAATGCAGTAACCCACTCTTCATTAAGAAAAAGTTTTAAATGCATTTTAAATATACATGCCAACATACTTTTATAAAGGAATATTTTTAGAAATATTGCCAACTCAAATCTAAAAGATTATTTATGGCAGGCAGTTCAATTGCAATCCAATTCAAATCTTTGATCTGAGCCTGATTACCAAATTCATTTAATCTGAATCTGTAATTGGGAAAGTGAATTGATTTGAGTGGTTGCTTCAAACTGGATCGCCGGATCAGGATTTGATTTGGAAAAAAATGCTTCCACCCCCACCAGTACCACCACTTCCTCTTTGTAATGTTGCTGCTCTGAATAATTCTATTAGTGGAATGGTGGGATAGGTGTAGAATGTAGAAGTTATGATAACCATGATGAATATCTTTGTAATCTAATAATAATGTTACCTTTGGTCTATTTTTTTCCTGATGAACTTGTGGCATATGATTGCATCTCTTACCCTATCATTCCTAACACTGGTTACACATAGGTTCAGTCTCCTATCCTTGAAGAAATCTAGAGCCACTAATTATTTTTACCCAGTTTCTAATTGTTGTTGTTGTTTATTCGTCCAGTTGCTTCCGACTCTTCGTGACTTCATGGACCAGCCCACGCCAGAGCTTCCTGTCGGTCGTCAACACCCCCAGCTCCCCCAGGGATGAGTCTTACTTTACTCTAGTTACTTACTTTACTCTACTTACTTACTTTACTTACTTTACTCTATTTACTTACTTTACTCTACTTGCTTCACTTTACTTACTTACTTGACTCTAGTTGCTTTACTCTACTTTACTTACTTTACTTACTTTACTCTACTTACTTTACTCTACTTTACTCTATTTTACTTACTTTACTCACTTACTTTACTCTACTTACTTACTTTACTCTACTTACTTTACTTACTTTACGCTATTTACTTACTGTACTCTACTTACTTACTTTACGCTACTTAGATTTTGTTGTTGTTTATTCGTTCAGTCGCTTCCGACTCTTCGTGACTTCATGGACCAGCCCACGCCAGAGCTTCCTGTCGGTCGTCAACACCCCTAGCTCCCCCAGGGACGAGTCCGTCACCTCTAGAATATCATCCATCCATCTTGCCCTTGGTCGGCCCCTCTTCCTTTTGCCTTCCACTCTCCCTAGCATCAGCATCTTCTCCAGGGTGTCCTGTCTTCTCATTATGTGGCCAAAGTGTTCAGTTTTGCCTTTAATATCATTCCCTCAAGTGAGCAGTCTGGCTTTAAGTTTCTAATTAGGACATCCAAACAAACATGGGCAAGTACGTTTCCCTGCATGTCTTCAGGCATAATCTGCAGCTTAGCCTCTTTTTCCCCATCCAGATAATGGGCTTGCAATGCAAGCTGAGTACAGTATCACAGTGGGGAAGGCTGCCATCTAGTGTGTCATAGATGGCAACTTTGAATTCCAGTTCATAATGGGAGATTAGGAAATAGGACAAGATTGCTGGTGGAAGCCTTGACACTTTTTTTTCTTAAATGAGATCGCTTTTCAAAATGAGGTGATGCTCAAGTTTAAGGCTACTTCTGAACCACCATAAAGACCATGCCAGCTAGAACAATCTCTACTAGATGCCAAATGAAAGCAAATTTTCTCACAGGCACAAAGAATATTGAAAGTCCACTAGATCCATACCAGAATCCTCCAATAAATGTCTCATCATATAGGAAAAAGGGAGGATGGAAAAGTGATTCTTTACCTTAAACTTTCCCCAACATGTTAATTTCCTATACGTGGTGCAATCTTGTTACAGAGCATCCCTGCTGTCGAATTGCATTTCATATTGCAGTCTCTGACCAATATTGAAATAGTAAAGTGAAACCAAATGAAATACAGAAGTTACATGGGAATAGGTAACAATGTGATCAATTGCCAGACACATTAAACTGAACCTACTACTGCCTTGCATTAGATTAAACGAAGAAGCTTTCTTCTACAGTTTATAGGGATTGGAATCCTGCAGACTATCAACATGAGTCTGGCTACAATAAGCATTATTCTAGAGTCCTTCTGTTGAACAAGGGTCTTGTCCTTGTGATGTGCAAAAAACTCATCTGTCTACCCATGGAGTAGACTAAGAAAAGGTGCTAGGAGAGTGTTGTGTGGGTCTTCATAGAAGTCAGAATAGTAGGAGGTAAGCCAAAAATTCAACAGCACCTATTCCACAAGGGCAGACTCTTATTTCTGAATCTAGCCTTGAAAAAATGTGGATGATGAGATGTCAGGCAGCATTAGTGTAAAAGCCTTGCATTATTTGTGCACAATAAGTGGCTCAAAATGCTGAGCTCCCTAAAAATGGTTCTTACAATTTTCCAGCTGAACCAGAGGTGTCTGCAGGGTATGTCAAAAAAGTCGAGGTGGCAGCTGCAATGATGCAACTGAAGCTCCATCCGTTTTTATGTCCATCAGAACACATCAAAACAGACTGATCTCTGGTCACACTGTGGTGGCTGCCATCTTCACTTTTTTTTTACCATATTTTATTTATTTATTTATTATTCAAATTTCTGTTACCGCCCATCTCCCCCCCAAGAGGGGTACTCCTGCGGATACCCCTGAGATTTGACCTACTCAAGATCTGACCTACTCAAATCTTGTAGTAACTTTGGTACGCTCAATTTATGCTTCCATGTTTAGAACACTTTGCTTCAGCTTTGCCATGGTATGCTCTAACCCAAGGCCAGCAATATCTCAGGAGGCCCCTGCAGTTTGAACTGTGTACAGCTTAAACTCAAATAACTACTGCACATCCTAGAAAAAATGTGGAATCGGACATTGTGCATGTTGCTGAACCATTTTCTTTTCAAAAAGCAGCTATGGCTAAGTGTGTTGGGACAAAAATTAAGATCAGGTTCATGGCACCTAAAACCAAATAGGTTGTCTCTTTCTGCTTATGGCTCTGGAAAAAGAAATAAAAACAAAATAAACCCCAAACAAAAATGAACATCTGTGTTTACCAGCACAAATTCTGAAAAAAGTGGTGTAGATGAGGCCACAGAAGTAATATTAGCTTCAAAACAATGTTATTTTCGATCCCTTACTGGATTCTTCTTAGAGTTTTCAGCATGTTAAAATATGAATGATCTCTTGATGGGCAGATTCTATGAACACACAAGTTTCTACCTCCCACCATTGCTTGGAGTTTGTTTTTTCCCCAAAGAAGGAAGTTAGAAAGTTATATGTCCTTCCCCCCACCTTCCCTCTGACTGTGCAACTTTGAGAATGCATCTGATATGACCATAAATGCCAGATGGCAGAGGAGTGGCACAAATCAACCAGAACAGCATGACATGTTCCATGATATTCTCAAGTAGTGACACTCGGATTGATGTGCAAGCTGCTTTTCTTACCCCACACCAAGACACCTGTACCACTTCACCCATGGCAAAACCACACTCTCAACAGGATGATCTACCCCACTGAGTGATCAAGGTCTGTATGGTTTTTGGAAGATACACAAGAACATTAATAAGAAAAGAATCAAAACATCAGTCCATGAAATCCACAGTTGTTAGCAGCTCCAAGAACTTCTTTTTAATCCTCGGAAGGCACAGGACAATATCAAAGAGATATGAGGCTCCCTATGTTGATTCAAAACATTGGACTCTAAGCTTTAAGACTGGCTGCTGAAGCTGGCATCAATCCTTTCATTGGACAGATATTTGCGATTTTTAAATTGGAAATGCCAAGCCTTATCTGCAGATCCTTCTGCATAGAAAACCTGGGTGCCTGCCATTGAGCCTAAGAAACATGGAGCTGCCCCAATTGTTTTCTCTGTCAGTTGTGTATTACCAGGAGACATTTGTGTTTATATTCTTCATAAGTAATCTTGCAGCAGCATTTTTAAAAAAAACTTTAGATGCTAGGAATTTCCAGTATTGATTTTATTATCTCTCTACCACACCTTGCAAAGTAATAGTTTTGCCAGTAGATTCTCACTGCTATCTACAAAAAACTGGGCATCATCTAAATGCTGAGTGCCAATTATGAAAACCACCAGGATAAACAGGATCCGGTACTGCAGCGTATTAAGCTTCATGCAATCACAAGCAGATTAGCATCCTTTTGTTTCCAGCCGTTATCTAAGTAAAAGAAATGACCAAGTTCACTCTAGGCCAGGGTTCTCCAAAGTGGTCAATATTGACCCCCAAGAGTTGATGGGACTATCCAAGGGGTTGTTGTTGTTGTTATTCATAGTACTATTAGTTAAAGTAGTATTTATTAAATTATTTTCATAAAATAAATGTTTGGGGGTTGATGAACAATCTGAAACTCTATGAAAGGGCTGATGAACTGAAGCCTTTGGGGACCCTTAGTCTAGGCAATGTTAGTTCCACAAGATTACCATAAATTCACAAGCCTATATCTTCATTCTTCAGGTGCCATGTTAGTTCACATTTCCACTTCTACAGTTTGAAATCTCCAAACAGTGTGAGGTCAGCCTCCACCATGTACCACTACCTAAATTACAGGTGCGATTATAATCTTTACTTTTTTAAGATAATACTTTCGGTCATTTTAAGTGGTAAGCAAAGTTAAATTAGCGTGTGTGTGTTTGCGTGTGTGTACATGTATTTCCTCTCTTTCACTGTCAGAAATCACATGGAATGAATTTTTAAAATGCATTAATGTAAAAGGTATATAATGGATTATAGCAAAAAGCCCACATGTCTCCACCAGAGAAACGTTTTGTTGTCGAGATTCAATCCCTTCTTGATAATATGTTGGGGAGTGCATGCCAAACATAGGAGAGGCTAGATAGAAAAGTAGGGGGACTATCTGGGGGCACTCCCCTCCCCCTCTCCCTCCTTCTCTCTCCCCCTCCCTCTCCCCCACAACTCCCTCTTCCTGTTCATACATTATGTCATTAGAACTGAATCATTTGCTTTTGTTTTATTCCACTGAAAGGGCTTTTGAAATTAAGCTATACATGTTCAAGTGTATGGGATTATCCTGTTCCTAAGTCCTATTGTATTATTATTATTATATGCTTGGAGAGCATCTGTACAGGAATAATGAACTGAGAGAATAACGACTCCTAATAGGCATTTCCTAGGAATGCTGTGGTTGTATCCTCCCAACATAGGTTTCTCATAACAGCTGCCGTAAGGCAGCCTTTCTCCACCTTTTGACCTGGAGGAACCCTTGAAAGATTTTTCAGGCCTCGGGCAACCCCTGCACATTCAGGCTCAAATAGAGGCCATAAGTTACAAAATTATGATATTTGTTTTATGTGTAGACCTGTATATATGCATTAACAGAATGAAACTGACCTCTTTCATGTGAAGTTGCCCAAATTTGAAATAATTTTTTAAATAAATCATGATCTCCCAGGGAACTCTTAGTGACCTCTCGCGGAAGCCAAGGTGCCACGGAACCCTGGCTGAGAAACCCCGCTGTAGGGTATTCTAAACAGAGCAATACAAGTATTAGTTTAGTAGGGGATCCTACAACTCTAAGCACTTCTTCCCCATGGGCCAAGCTGACTGGGTCTATTTTAGTTTAGCAACATCTGAAGGGCCACAAGTTCGAAACCCTTGCATTATAAGATTACACAAGAGAGATTTGGTTTGGGCCTTGATTTCTCCTCTACCTCCTGGAAAACTCAAGGAATGCTAAGCAATGTTAGGGCAAATGAGAGGATGGTCATCCACCTCTGATTGCAGGCGAGGTCCTGACCTGCAGAAGTGCAACACTTCTGTTGTCTTGCATGGTAGATGGAAGAATGTTTAATAGAAGACATGGATATGGATGAGACCAGTAGGAGTCAGGTTAAATTTTAAAGCAGGGCAGGCATTTCTATTGCTGGAATTACATTCAGGCTCATTGGGGTCAGTTTCCAATATAAGCTTCATCTGGACCTGTCAGGATTCTAGCTTTAACCTCCTGCTTTGAAGTTCTGCTTCAGCTGGAGCCCCAATCTGGCTTTCCCTTTGAAAAGGGAGCTGCCATCATCTACTCCCCTTAATTCCATATTGATTTGTTTAAATGATGCCATGTCATTACATCATTCTAAGTGTGTGTGTGTGTGTGTATTGTGTGCATATACATACATACATATATTATAAACCTTCTTGTGCCCTCCACAGCTTTTCAACTGAACACTTTTCATCCCATAATTTTCCAGTGTAAATAATAGTTGCCAGCAATTTCAGCTCAGTTCTTGGCTTTCAAACTTGCAGCTTGAATTGCATCCTGAAATTAATTGGAAAGCAGTGAAGATCTTTTATTCTTGGCACAATATATTTCAGCAGCTACTGCCAGTTAATAATCTGGTTGCCATATTCTCAATTAATAGGCGGTCTTCAGGGATAGCTTTCAACATAATATATTTCAGCATGGAAGCTACCAGACTATGGCAGTTCTAAAGATATTCCTACTAGCCATGGCCTGGATCATAAGAGGAAGGAAAAGCCTTCTTCCATAGTCCTGGTGGAAAGCCTCTCTTGGTTCATAAGAACAGCAGCAATGAAATGAAGGGCATTTGCATCATGATTACAACATGGGTAGAAATAACTCCTCTGACCAGTCCTTGGTTCTAGTCCTGATGAGTATCTCCCCAGTTCCTATTTATGCTGGAAATGTAGACATACTATTTGCAATCACACAATTAGCATTCCATCTTGTTTGGACCTTAGGGTGGTCTCCTGTTGCAGTAAGAGTGCAGACCTATTGAAGTCACGTATGATACTTGTGGTGGAGGAAAATAGAAAAGAATTAAGAAAAGGCTGTGAAAGAACAGTCCTGCACGAAGCTCTCACTTTGCCTTTTGTTACCAAACAAGATAGGAGTAGGGATATGTAGGACAGCCTTTTCCAACCTTGTGCTCTCCAGATATGATTGGGATCACAAACTCCTACGTTGACTAGGAATTGTGGCCATTGTAGTCCAAATACATCTGAAGGATGCCAGCTTGGGGAAGAAGTAAGACATAAGGAGGTGTCCTCATCTCACGTTCTTCCTTTCTATTTCATATGTGAGCCACACTATTTCTCCTCCAGAGATCAAGGCAGTGCTCATGTGAAAAGGGTCACTTTACTAAGACCGCTTTCCACTGAACTTCTTTCTCTTTTCATCTTCCTTTCAGATTTGGGGTACATCACTATTTCTGTAGTCCCACAATTTCCTCTTCCATAGCAACTGCAATGGGATTTTGAACAAACAGCTAAAAAGGATTTGTAACCAAAAGGAGACCCATTACCATGATGCTCCCTATTGCATTGGCAGTAATCTAGGATACCATGCATGTCAAGTGTTGCTACTCCAATAGCACAAGGAAGACAAAATACCAGAGGCCTGTTGGAAGCTGACTGAGGCAAGTGCTGGTCCCATCGGATCCAAAGTTTTCCCATTCCCCAAACATGACCCCCACACAACACAAACTGCATCAGTCAACCCGAGTCACTGGATCATCCATCTATCCGTCTATCCATTTCCCCTCAATTGGTGTTTATGGAAGAAAAAATAGGAAAAAAGATCTCCATATTTCACCCTGTATGCTTCAAGCCCACTAGATGTTGAAGCTGATGGATCAAATGCCAAAAGGGAAAAAAAATTCATCAAATATAACACATAAACCTGAAAGGCAAATATATAAAATTATTTATACTAAATTGATATCAACTGCTGTATGTTTACTTAGCTTGGTTTCAGACTGACCATAAGCTTATTTCAGCCCCATTTCCACATCCATTTGCAAACTCACCCCAGCCCAATTTTGTATACATTTGCATGGACATTTTTTTCAGGATGCAAACTTTCTGTAAAATATGTTTCCTAGGTAATGTTCTTTTGATCCTATTCTCTCCTATTGATAGAAAGCTTTTTTATCGTATTTTCCATGTGTCTACATCTACCTCTGCATGCATTTAGCATCATAACGTTTTGGTAAGTGCATACTTCAATCACAACTACACAGCTATGTTTGGAAAGTGTGAATGGTGTATGTTCAGATAAAAGTGATCACCAAATGATCACCCTACTTAAATGAGAGGGAACAAGCAAACTAGCAAAGGGCTGCTATGTATCATGAAGACAAAACAGATGATGAATAAAAGGGAACATTTGCATTAGGTGAGATTGCCTATTAAAGCGGCTGTGCAAACAACAGCAGAAGAGATAAAGGTAGATGAGTTGGGTGGTCTTTCAAGTAATACTTATCATCTGGAGACTTTCACCCACTAACAATAACATTGCTGATAATTAATATGTGGTGATCAAGCCAAGAACATTGTACCAGGGCTAATTTTTGGGAGCACAGAGATTTCAGTGCAGTGCCCACTAGTGGGTTGCAATACTCTTTCTTTCTCTAACATACATACACGTATACATACTGTACATCACACACACTCACCTATGTGTACCGTACATACAGAGACAGTGCATCACTCATGCATCTGCATATGCACAGGATCAGTGATTCATGCTATAAACATGCTCCCTACCCATCTCTCATTCACTTCCTTTTGCACATATACAGCCCATTAACCTGCGATTCATACATTCATACCTAGATCATGTGTGGAAGCAAGAGTTATTAACCTCCCATTCTACACAGTCAAGTTTCATGTTTTGCCAAGGAACCATATGGTCATGTTAATAAAGCATGGCCTCCGATTCCTACAGAGAGTGACCAGCCGTTGTGGTAGCACTCTGAAGGAGCTCTATGAGCATTCATAGAGTTCAGAGCATTAGTTGACATGTACAGGACCAGAGCAGCTGTTTTAGCAACTATTGCAACTGCTGTATCTTGGCTGTATGATCACTGAGAGTGTTTTCTCACAGCACAGCCAGAAACTATGCTTTTGTTGTTGTTGTTGTTAGTTGCTGTCGAGTCGTTTATGACTCATGGCGACCCCATGTATAACAGAACAAAGTGCTGTTCGCTGCTGCACCATATGCCTGACTGTTCCAATGTTTGCATCCATTGTTGCGGTAATTGTATCAATCCATCACATTGAAGGTCTTCCTCTTTTCCGCTGGCCCTCGACTTTACCAAACACGATGTCCTTTTCAAGCGATTGGTCTTTCCTGATGATGTGCCCAAAGTATGAGAGTCTAAGCCTAGTTCTCTTTGCCTCTAGGGAACATTCTGATTGCATTTCTTCTAAAACTATTCGTTTGTTCTTCTGGCAATCCATGGTATTTTCAATAATCTTCGCCAACACCACAATTCGAATGCATCAATTCTTCTTCCTTCTTCCTTTTTTAATGTCCAACTTTCACAGGCATATGCTAGCCCTCCCAAAATGCTGTACCAGAAGCTGCATTCTAATAATAGCTGAATAAATGCGGTGTCAGAAGTGAAGGAGAAACAATTCTTAGTATTTATTGTGCAAAATAGTCTTCTGAGGCCACACTGAGATAGTGAGTTTCCCACCTGGCACATAGTGATTTAAAAAAAAAAAATTCTGACCAACACCTTACCTTTATAGCCAAAATGTTTCTTTTCTTTTTCTTGCTTTGGGGATACTTCTCTGAGAATTCCCCATGATGTGTTTTTCTAACATATTTCTCATTGTTGCTTCCAAACTTTGAGTTTTATTAACGGTTGTACTTTGCAATGAAGAACAGATGCTGACGTTTTCCACCCTAGTGCTCAATCCATATTTATTAAAGAAGGTTTGATCAGCAAAAAGCTAATTCACACCAAAACCAACTGCCACATGATCCCGGAAAAAAGATGCATTTGGTGTAATGAGTTTCAGGCAGGTGCTACATTCATATGCACACATGGTCTAAAGCACCATTTTGCCTTCCAATACGAAGTGCTGCACAACCCTGATAATTTTCAGCCTTGTTCTTGGAGTTTCTTAGTTATATTGTTAATTGGTTTCAGTTGTATTCCATAACTCCTGCAAGGAGCATCTGTTTTCAATTTCCTACTGTAAATTTGGATTTACATACACACCAAGCCACAGTGAAGTTTGTTTGCCTTTGGTTTAATATATTATAACCCAACTTTTGTGGTTTATAAATCATTATTCATGGGTAGGGGGGGTTCCTATGGTTCAAAGACCTCCAAACCATGTTTGCTGGCCACCGGCAACATAGTTTGCTACATTTTGAGCTGGGAAACCATAAAAACCTTCAGTGTATGTCCTAAAATAGAAATAATAATTAAGGGGGAAAAAAAGAAACCTTCTTAAAGCATTGTCTCCAAACTCAGGAAGAATCATGGGTGTCTGCTGGGAAGACCAGAAAGAGACAACTTCACATGCTTCAGAACATCATTGTGTAAATGATCAAATTATGCAATTGGCATCAAAGCACTTCTATCAGATGCCTATGGGAAAATATGTGTGATATGGCCCAGTCTTTGGAACACTGTCCCACTGTGGCGCTCACTGTGAGCTCTTGACCACCGAGTGAATCCCAACTCATGTCTTTGTCTGATGAGTGAACTTAGGCAATGATGGCTGAGATAACAAAACAGGGTTGAATAGACCACCATTGTGAACTAAGTCTAAGATTGCTACTCAGTAGGCCACATTGTCAACAAAACAACAGTACAGTTCCATGATCTGAGGATACTCCCTTTAGTTCAATTAGATTTATTGTGGCCAACTTGAAGTGCAGCTTGAAGTCCTGAAAACATCCAGGGCAAAGAAAGGGTGTAAAAGGGCTTTGATGTATTTAGAGCAAATAGGTGGGTGCACATGCCAAGCAAAGTGAGATGAAAAAAGAGGTGTTAGCATGGGAATTAGAGTTCATGAGTGAACATTATGAGATAAATTGATATACTGTGCTTCTTCATGAATATACATCAGACCTTAACCACTGCTGTTAATTGACTTTCACTTGCATGCATTCAGTGTGATTAGTATAAGGCCAAAGGGGTTTTACCAATGGATTCAACATTGCTTTCTAGAAAAGATGAACAGGTTGCTTCAGACATATTGAAGCTGGGGGAGGTTAAAGGAAGAATTGTGGTGTACTGAGCTTCCTAGTCTAAAATATCAGTTTAAAAAAGTTCTATGGAAGAAAGAGGGGCTGGGAAGAGGCAGATACAGGTTAATTATACCACCTAGCTTCTGAACCTGAGAATTCAGAAGTCAACCATTTGGAGATGTTATGATCTGAGTTCAAAACCCATTGAATCCTTAACCTAAGCTCACATTATTCTGAGCTTCTCTTATAAAGACACCAAGAGGGTTCACATACCATCCTTAGCTAGGGTTTGTTTAAGGAAGCCTGCATTGTCTGGCTTCATGTAACACAATAAATTAACTTTGGTTTATAGACCAAATTCATGAACCATACTAAGAACTGCAATTTGGTTTAATGGAAAACACAGAAAACCTGGCAAACAGTTACTTCTAGGAGATCATTGTAGTTCTAGTTGCCTGGACTGTGGATTGTGGCTCTAATAAAAGACACAAAGGAATTGGGGATGGGGGGGTGAATTATGAAACATGCATCACTGAACATTGCAATGCAAACTTTCCCTCTTTTGTACACTGCATATACTGTAAGTATGTAAGGGTTGGAGCTTGCATTGTGACATTACAACTCACGTTTCATCATTCTGGTGAAACCTCGGCTTGCTGTGGATGCCCATACTGGACAGGCCGGTCCACCAGCTCACCCCCTTCCCAACTTTTCTTTTCCTCCTTTTATCTTTCTCCTTCCCTTGAAGAGGCTTTGTGGCTACCTTTGCACATGATGCTTACTTATGATTAATGGAACCATGGTTTATTCCATTTATCTAATGTTCTGGCTTCACATGAACCATAACCTGATCCCATACAAGCTGCATCCATATTACATGCTAGGCTAAAATACGGTTGCCAGTCTGTGGCTCAGGATATGAACGCAGCCAGTACTAAGAAGAGTTGGAATGGATTGTTCCTTTTCTACTTCTTCTTCCTCAAAATATCACTTGCATGGCAGCTATCACACTCACTGTTGAGTCAACCAACGTTCACACATGGCTGAGGGAGCCAAGACCTTTACTGAACCATCCACCTACCATTTCATAACCACTTTTTACAAGTCTCTCTTCTCCTGCCCCAGCTTATGAGTTGGCATCGGAAAACATACATTTTCCTTCTTGGAATCAAACAAACAGGCATCTGGTAGCAGATCTACTATTGGTGTTAACAGCACTTTGCTCAGCACTGTGGGCTGTTCTAACATATTTCAAGGGTGAAACTACTTGACGTGATGGACCATTTACTTGTCTACCCACTACCCATCCATCCATCCTCCATTCAGTTAGGATGAATAAATCATCCCAAACCATTTCAGATCATTGATTTGATTCAAAATGTCAGCTGGGCTCTATTTAAGATGTTGATTCCAAACCTCAAAACTGTTTGATTCAAATGTTAATTTGAATTTTTGAATCAAATAATTTCCATTGAAATGATGAACTTATGAACTCAGTTTAGAAAAATGCTGTTCTGTGTATGCACAAAAGCCACTGAAACTGAAACAAATTTGCTGTCTTTGATTATTCAATTCATCAAACTGATTTTATTTGCAGATTCAGTCAGGTCACTTTCAAATCTCAGAACTATGTTTTAACCCCACACCAGTTTTTACACCCCACTGTTTCTCTGGGAATATATTTATTTGTCCCATTTGTAGGCTGCCCACTCAAAGGGACTCTGGGCAGAATCAAAACATAGAAAATCAAACAATAAGAACCACAAAAAAGACAACAGATGGTTGAAGCGGGAAACAGCAAATAGTAAACAATAAAACCAACATAGAGTGAGCTCACTATGTCTTAGCCAAACATCTGGGGAAGAGCAAGGTCTTTAAAGTTTATCTAAAAGAGAGCAGGGCCAGGGCTGTTTCGATCTTGGGGAGGATGGCGTTCCAGAGGCCAGATGCTACGACAGAAAAGACATGCTTCCTGGGTCCTCTCAGATGGCATTGATGGGACTCAGAGCAAGCCAACTCTATCACCATGGGAGAAATATGACCCCACAAATAACAAGGCCCTAAGCCATGAAGGGCTTTATAGAAGACAGGAAGTGCCTTTAATTGTGCCTGGAAGCCTATTGCAGCTCTCATAGCAGAGATATTACATGGGCATACTATGGCTTGTCCTTAACTGCTCATGTGCTGCATTCTGGACTAGTTGAAGGTTCCAAGTGGTCTTAAAGATCAGTCCTGCCTAGAGAACATTGCAGCAATCCAGATGAGAAATGATTAAGGCATATATGATCATTAGGACTCCTCAGTCCAGGAATGGGTACAATTGGGAGACAGGATGGATTTGTGCAGAGACCTTCCTGGCCATAGCTACCACCTGCTGTGCAAGGATTATATCCCCTGATTTTATCCCCACAGTGACAACCCTGAGAGGTAGGTTGGTCTCAGATGGAATTCCTAACCTAAGTTATTCAGTGGGCTCCATGGTGGAGTGAAATTTGAATGTACATTTCTCCTATCCAATTCTAACACCATACTACACTAACTCAAGTCTATTTTATTCCTGTCATATGTGATATGTGTGGTGCTCACAGCCTACTGGCTATTCAGTGATGGTCCATCTCTCCCTTAATTAAAATTAAGGCTACAATGAACTGCTCCTGCCATGTTTTCTCATCAGCAACTCCTCCAAACTTTTTAAAACAAACTACTTCAGGCACTGAAAGTGCCCAAGTCAGCCATCTATAAATCTAGATAGGATGCCTGTCTGTATCTGTGTGTTGGAAGGAAAAGATTTTTATTCAGCATTAAGAGCACAGACATTTCACTTCAACAAAGTATTTGTCTTTTCATAGTGAAGCCCTAGAGATGTTTGTTGACTACAAGGGGAAGAGTATGATTTGTTACATATTTATCAAGGAGAACTTGGTATTCCAAAAATTTGCATTCTCAGTTCACAGCTGAGTTGAGTTGAAAAAAAGAGCTTATATTCTGATATGAAACTAAAATGTAGCTTCCTTAAAAATAAAACAAAATGCAAATATTCTGAAGCATTTCATTTTTAAAGCTGATGCATTCTTGACATTCCTTGATCAAATGAGTGGGGGAGAGTTTAGATTAATAAGGTGTCATAAAATAATTCTTCACCTGAAAACAAACCCTGCTGAGAACAATATATATTAAGTCCAATTGAAATGGTAGGAGGGACGAGATTTATTCTTAACTGTAGTTATAATCAGAAGCTTTCTTTTCGTATGTTGGATTAGCTGACAAATGGTTCTAAAGTTAATGGGAGAGCAGCTGGCATCACAAACCTATTCCCATGCCTATTATTCACGAAATATCTTTGCCTACTCTGAAATGTCCTGTCATCATGGTGAACCCAAAATAACAGGGGTGACTTTTCCAAAAGTTTAACAAATGTAAAGCTAAAGCAATCTTGAATTATACAATTTCAGGACCCAAGGTCATGTGGGTCCCTAAAAACCTTCTGTGTCTGCCCCCTGAATGCCTCCAAAAGTTATCATTGAATTGTAAATTTTATTGTGAAGAGGAGAATTATTAAATACATGGGGAGTAATCCTATTAGTGGTATGTAATTAATTTAATGTGATTTTAATTAAGCTTACATTTCAATTAAATGAGATCAACACTCCAACCACTTCTTTTGTACCATTCACTTTTGAGACTAAATGTGGCCCTTGGGCTCACCAGAATTTCATACCTCCATTGCAGGCCACCTAGTCTAGGTGCAGTAATCTTTTCAACCCAGTGTCATATTTGGCCTTAGAGTAGTGTGCTAGGTACTATGCTCCTGAAAGTAGATTCTGTAGCTCATTAACTGCTTAGGGCTTTGGGGACTACCTGTGAGCTTCAGGCTCTGCACCATTGATTTACTGTGTAAATTCAGGATATCTAAAACCAAAGAATCCCCAACAGACTATTACCTGGAAACTTCAGGAAAGAAGAACTCATCCCACCTCTTGATCATTTGTTCCATTGGTGAAATGGTTCTGCTATCACAATGTTTCTCCTAATGTTCTACTAAAACTAACCTTCCTTTGACTGAAGTCCTTTTAGAGCTACTCCTGCCTTCTGGGCAGCAAACAACTCTCTGTTTATATGATCCAGTCTTTGCAGGTAGAACCACTGGAGGAACATGATATTGGATACAATAACATTGTGGAAGTCTCAAGAACTTTAAATAGTAGGCCACTGGCAGGGCCTAACCTAATCCAGCTGTTGCTATGTGCGCTGCACACCAGGAAAACGTAATCTAATCCCATCTCAAATGCTAATTGTTGGTTTGGGGAAAGAATAAGAAATCATCAGAAACATACAAACAACACTATTCCCTCTCCCCTGCCCCCAAATTTCCTCTTACTCACTGTTAATTTCATATAGCAGCTAAAATGATCAAAGCATTGGAATGTAATATAGTGTACACGTTGCCTTGCTTTTCATCCAGGGAAATCATGATTGATACTACCAATGTTCTGTATTGGCCATACTGTTCTCAGGGCTCCACTACACATTATTTTGAAGACATTGTCAGTATCTATGTATGCTGATGATACCCAGCGTTACATCTCCACCCCTGGCATTCTGAGTGATGCTGCTGATGTCCTGTCTCAGTGTCTGGAGGCTGTGGGGGTTTGGATGGAAACAACAGGCTTCAGCTCAACCCTGAGAAAACTGATCGGCTTTGGGCTTTGGGGCCTTCTGGTTCCAGGGATTTATTATTTCTTGTTCTGGATGGGGTGGCACTGCCCCAAACAGAGGCTGTGCACAATCTGGGGATTCTCCTGGATTCATGACTCTTGCTCAAAGAACAGGTGGCAGCTGTGGCTAGGAGAGCCTTTCCACAGCTTTGTGTGGTGCAACAGTTGCGCCCTTTCCTGGACCAGGAGGCTCTGCTCTCAGGCACTCATGCCCTGGTTACTCCTGAATGGATTATTGTAATGTGCTCTACATGGGACTGCCCTTGAGGAGCATTCAGGAGCTTCAGCTAATGCAAAATGTGGTGGCCCTTACATGTGCTCCTCAGGTAGCGCACATTTAGGATGGGTCTGGCTGCAGCAGTAAGCCTTTGCAGAGGTTATACTGAATGGATTGTGTTGTTTATATTCACCTGCTGACTATGATTATGTTTTATGTTTATTTGAATTTCAGTAGTGGTTTTAATGTGGTTGTATGTTGCTGTTTTTATTGTTTATTTTTATTCTGGTTTGGGTTTTCAACTGTTGTGAGCTGCCCAGAGTCCCATATGTGAGATGGGCAGTTATATAAATTGAATAAATCATCATCATCAACATCATCAATGTCTTCCTTTTTTTTTTGTTTGCTCTTTCTCTAAAGTAAGCACAGAGGATTGGGACTTGGGGGATACAGAGTCTTTAACCCTTTGCCCCACTGCTGTCTGATCAAGTTTATGAGGCCCCTGTTTGCAGTTGACATTGTCAAAGCATAATGTATTGCTGCCAACAGTCATACAAGTTGGAACCATGTATGATTTACATATACTTTCTTTTATATCTGGTGAATTTCCACTTCATTGATGGTTTTCTCCAATCAATCTTTCCCCCTCAGGGATCACAAGGATTTTTTCCTTCTCTCTTTTATTTACTGGTATAGATTTCTATGCAAAATAAAAACAACAATGAAAAAAACCACAAACCCAAACTTCATACATTTTCAGATTTCTCTCCAAGGAGGTCAGCAATTCTTCTTAGCGTTTCCATTTATTTATTCATCCACTCATTTATTCAATGTCAGTCAGAGTTGCTGGTTGATATTTTTCCTCCATTTGTCATCACTGTTTATTTTGGAACTGGCAGGCAGTTACAGCTGTGCATACTCCTGACAGTCCTTCTGAGGTCTTTCTCCTTCCCACACACCTTCCTATCCTTCGCCAAGGATTATTTGCCCTCAGTATTTAACTAATGTCCCTTTAGGCAAATGTGGAAGAAAGCTTTTCTCTATTTTTCTAATGTTTGCAAGAATTAGCCTTCCAGCAACTGGAAGCCATGCTTGTGAGATTCACACACCCCCACCACTTCATTTGTTTTTATGACAACCCCAAGGTTCAAAAATGGGAGCAAGGTGTGAATGTGATCAAGCATCTGATTTGCATGGAGAAAAAAAAAAAAGGGAAAGATATCCACCCGCCCTTTTAGAGCTCCTCTGTTAATCAGTGCAGATCAGGATTAACTAGCCTGACACTCATGAAATGGATTCTTTACTGAAGTCTGGCATTTCTGAGATTTCTGTAAGCCACTCCAGTGAAATGAGCATTGGTGTCCTAACAACCAGGAAACACATTGAGACAATGAACTGGTCTCTAATATTTATTGCTAGTACTTAACAGGAATCCTAACAAACTGAAGAAGCGTGGGAAAAACCCAGACATATAACCCCCAAGGGTTAAGGCGGTCCCAATCTGTGTCTCTTTGAATGGCTGAACAATTCATCAGTGCTACGCATGCGCTTGACAGTCTGGATGGGAGCCCCCTGCTCGCCATCCTTACTCATGACAATTGGTTTTTCTATCTTATTCTCAGGATGGTTAAGGATTCAAATTTCTCTTAGGGTCTATTATTATTATTAATTATTATTATTATTATTATTATTATTATTGGTACCTTACATCCTTGTGGCATTAGAATAGGATGTTAATGTCTTAGTGCTGTTGTTTTCCATTATCCATCTTTCCCTCATGCTAAACTTTCTCTGACTTCTTTCACTTCCCAGAAGAAAAAAGAGAGACCCCGGAAGGTGTTTCCCCCTTATGTCTCCCTTCAGATCGACTGGGAACGTGGGGAGTTAGAGAGATGGCCAAACACTGGGGAGAGAATTGTACAATACATGACAGAATATTAACCGCCTTTGCTGCCTTGTAATGAAATACACGAAAGGACCTCACACTTCATACGTTAGGATTTCACTGGTATTTCTTTTCCCTTTGAAGTCTCGTTCAAACGTGCAACCTCTTTCATCCGACTGAGGGAAGAAGTATAGGAGAAGATTTTTCAGGAGAAAAAGACAGAGCAGAAAAAATGGAGCACAGGAAGGAAAACTACAGAATAGCTGAAAACACGTGGGTGATTTTTTTTTCAACAAAAAGCACCCGAAAAACTTTTTTCCTTTGTTTGTTCCCTCGGTTACTAGAGTAGCGTTTCTCAGCTTTAGCAACTTGAAGATGTGTGGACTTCAGCTCCCAGAATTCCAAAACACTGTACTAGATCCTGCCGTCTATTCTGGAGGTATGGTCCATGTTAGATTTTATAGCCAGAGGTAAGACATTTGATTACGCAACCTGTGCATTTTCTCCCAGCTGTTTATTTTGTGCACAGCCCTCTGCTTCTCTTTCCATCCTATCCTGCTTAATATCTGCTAATTAGGATTAACATCTGCTAATTAGACACAGGATTTGTCCCAATACTCTGAGAGAGAGGAAGGGAGAGGGAGAGAGAAAAAGAGAGAGTGAGAGTGAGATGGATGCTGACTTTTAAAGCCTCAATAGCTTATTTGTGTTGCTAAAGAAGTGGGTGTTCCTTGCAGGAGTTTTTTTGAAAATTGTTAGCGCAGGGCTAAAAGCCACATACTGAAATAATTCTCTTGCTTACCAAATGCCATCTGGTATCACGCTCTCAGCAAAAGTTATTAGGCTGACATAAGTGGGTGTAAATCCACCGACTTCAAATACATTTTTGCTGATTTACACCTGTTATGGAGCTGGCATTCAGGACACTTTCCAGAGGTACCACTTCCCTTGGTTTACTTCTGTTTTGGACTCATTCTTGCATCTGGGTGATTCAAAGTGAGGTCTTCTGCGAGAACATAAGGATTCCTCTGATGATTTTAATGGGACGTTACTGTAGTCCCATGAGTAATGGCTCCTTTTACAACTTGGAATTGTAGTTGGTGGGTGGGAGAGGGGGAAGAGGACTTTTCACATTCACTTCTCTAGATGTGTTTAGCCCGTCTGAATTTTTGAACAAAAAGTGATTTAAATTTGAAGTATCCATAGGAAAGCAAGCTTTCCACAGTGTATTGGTTGGCTGCTGGATTTCATCAGTGACTCATGCAGGGATATTGGGAATTGCAAAAAAGAGGCCAAGGTCAGTTCTGCTTATCTGGTCCAAATGCCTCAAGAGGTTTCTGTAGAAAGTACATGTGATCTGGGTGAGGCAATGAGGTACAGTCACTTCCTCACTTGCTTTTCACCAGGCAGTAAAACGCTTTTTGTTCCATACTTAATTGAACTTCGATTGATTTGGGCATTCCATTTAGTGTGTATGCTTTGTTATTCTGTTTTGTTATTCTTGTATGCTTGTTTAATTTTATTTATTTATTTTATTTGCTTGCCTCATTGTACATCATGCAGAGTTTTAACATTAGAGTGGTCTACAAAGACTGTAGAATGAATAGATCATCAAACAAATCAACCCAGAGTTCTCACTTGAGGCACAAATGACTAGGCTCAAATTATCCTACTTTGGACCCATTATGTGAAGACTCAGCTCTCTGGAGAAGGCTCTAATGCTGGGAAAGGTGGAAAGAAAGAGAAGAGGATGACCAGCAGCAAGGTGGATAGACTCAGTCACAGTGGCAAGGGATCCACTGTTGGAATACCTGAAGGACCAAGTTAGATCATCATGCAGAAAATCTGTATAGTCACTAAGAGTTGACACCAACTTAATGGCACATAATAGGATCAATCATAATAAAATAAAATAATAAGATAAAATAAAATGGCGAAACCCATCCACATTCTATGTATTTGCAAGCCAGAACGACCTCCCTCTCTGTTTTGATGAAACAGAAAATATCCTAAAATGGAATAAAAACTATACACATCCCACCTGGATGAGAATGCACATGCTGTATTACAAAAGCAATCTTATCTACAAATTTGTTCCCTTGAGAGGTTTATAATGTTGTGAAAGGTAGAAGGAACAAGAAGAGGAGGAGGATGGACTTGATAACAGTGGTATGGATGCATCACTGGAAGTCCTGGAAGTCCAGGTTAGAGGTAGATCATCCTGGAGGTCTATCTATGTGGTCACTAAAAGCTGACACTTACTTAATGGCAAATTTACTTTTAAGCAGGTGTTACCATTTTTTATTGCAAATTCAACTCTAGAAATTCTCCCTTTCAGGCCTTATGGATCCTGATATGTTGAAGAAGATTTCATACCATCAATGAAAATGCCAGAGTACTGAAATATTTAATTAATAGTTATCACTGAAGGTAAACATTGGTACATAGCTTCTTGCATATGATCCACATTTCTGCTTTGGGTATATGAAATCAGTTTTAATAACTTGAACCAGGCTTCTTTTTAATTGCTATTTGCACACGTTTTCTCTTTTTCGCAAAAATTATAACTATCGAGATTTACATATAATATTGTGCTTAATACAGTATTTGCGACATGAAGGTTGTCAATTTTCTTCTAAATGGAGGGTGAACTGTTTTGGGTTGGCTTCATAAAGGAAAAAAAGCAATATTTCAAAATCAACAATATTGTGTGGATAAGAACATTTGAATGGTGATGTTTTCACCTGTTAGGAAAAAGAAAATATTGTCCAGGGATGGAAAGAGTGAACAGATCACCTGTTGGCTATTTGTTCCAAATTTTGCAAACCAGCTTTAGGGATGAATGAGTGCAACAGCAGCCCAAGTCATCTCTGTTTTGAAACAAAGCCACATTTAGGGGGCCTTTGTGCGAGTAATAAAGCTGTGCAAACCCTGTAGATTTATCAAAGGCTGGCTTCTTTCTCTCCCTCTGTCTTTCTTAGGAATATTTCAAGTTGTGGTTGTTTGCACAAGGCATAATGTTCATGCTGGATAAGCCATACAAATGAATACGTATCACCTCTCACATTCTCTTTCCCAATGGTGCACCTGACGCTTGTAAAGCCATAAACCCAGAGTGCGGAAAGCTTTTCTATTGATAGGGACAACCTGGAGAAAGCAGTCAATATGACATTGATTCTCTTTGCCATTAAAACAAGCTTATCAGCAAGAAACCAGAAGTGTCCATTTCACAGGCAGAGGGGGCAAATCAAAGTTCTTTTCACTTGGAAATGAATGGTGGGTCACTTGTGTTTGTGCTGTTCACTGGGTAACGGTCATGGATTGGTGGTGCTGTGAGCACTCCCATGACCTTGAAGTAGCTACTGTATTCCATAAGACTTCAACAGTACTTGAATTAGGAAATTGAGAGACTTCCCTAGGTCCATGGGGAGTTCAGCTACATTGGTCTTCTCTGTCCATTAATGGCAATCAGGCAACAGTGTGTCCACCTAATTGAAGAAGAAAGGAAGAAACAAGGTTCCTCAGCCCATCGGTTTCCCCACCACCAAAGAACTGGTCATTTTAAAGCCCATCACATGAATGTTAAAAATTGGGGTACAAGAGCAGTGCTTGCTTAATCTTTGCTCATGATTGGCAGCCTGTGAATATCATGGCTATGTAGAAATTTGAATTCATATCCTTTTAGTCTCTGACCAATATTTTATTCAGCAGAGCGGAGATACTCCATCATCCAAGTTTTAGTCAAGTCAGAAAATAGATACATTGATACATTTAGGGGATATAGGAAAAAACGCTGGCTTTTCATTCTAATGCAAACTCACAAAGTCACACATCCCAAATATAATTGCAAATCAGGATGCGATTACATGGGGAACCACAACTGAATTTTGTGATGCAGTTCCCAGCTCCTGGAAAAACTGTGCAGACCTGAGTATATTAGATGAAAGAGGAAGAGCACATAGAATATATTAAGAACAAAAGGAATAATGAAAATATGGGGGAAAATGAATATTTCCCAAACGGTATGTTCCAAAATGCAAATATCAGGGAAATATACATGCAGAAAAATATATATGGAAGGCCTGCACATGGCAGTTTGGATTTGCCGTGATGAAGAGCTTTGTAACAAAAGGTGAGATTATTCAATCATAGAATCACAGGGTTAGAAGGGATCTTGGAAGTCTTCTGGTCCAACCCCTGCCCAAGGCAGGGGTCTTCATACCATCTCAGACAAATGGTTGTCCAATCTTTTCTTGAAAACCTCCAGAGATGGAGCACCCACGACTTCAGGAAGCAAGCTGTTCCACTGCTTAATAGTTCTCACATTCTCTTTTTTTCAAGTGAAGAGGCAGTGCTATTTACTCCAAAGAGGCATTTTGCATGGTTCTGCCTGCTTCAACAGACATGCAACTGCATCAAAGCCTGTCCTGGCATCTGCAAGTCCAAGTTGAGAAAGGTGACATGAAATTACACCAATGTTTCCCAGTCTTGGCAAGTTTAAGATGGGTGGATGTCAACTCCCAGAATTGACATCCAATGTTTCCCAGTCTTGGCAAGTTTAAGATGGGTGGATGTCAACTCCCAGAATTCTGAGAGTTGACAACCACCCATCTTAAACTTGCCAAGGTTGAGAAGCAATAAATCACACACTGCTTCCCCTTATTTTTATAAGAGAGGGGGCTATATTGCTCCAAGAAGCAGCTTCAAGTGGGTGCTTGGTTAGAATCTTCATCAAAGTGAAAGACCTTTTTGGAGCTCTGCCCCACCCTAGTATATAGGAGAAGAGATGTGTACCAAAACCCAAGTCTAAACTTCATGCACGCTTTTGGGCAGAGTTATTTTTAAAGAATCCTCAGCCTGTTGTGGAAACAAAACAAAGCGAACCTGAGATTGGAAAAATGACAAATGATGCCGAGTCACTCTTGATAGATTCTTTCATCCTGAGGCTATATAATGCCAAATGAGGTCCGCCTCTGTAGGTTTCAATACCAGTTAGATGTTGGTATTGATCCACCTAGAAGATAGTGGATTCTTGAGCTACTGTCTGAAACTTGTGGGGAAGTGGCAAAAGATATTCCTGGTGGAGAAGATTATTTATTTATTTTTCAAATTTCTATCACCACCTGTCTCTCCCGAAAAGGGGACTCTAGCAGAATGTGATGAAAAATTCAGGTAAGGGGCCTCAGGAAAATGATAATATTGAATCAAGTCACAACTTGCAAACAGTATAGATTTAGTGGCAATTTAGTGGTGGGCAAGGAAAAGGAGAGGGCTTTGTAGTAAGGAAATACTACATTGGGTGAATGAATTAAAAAAAAATAGAAACAGGGGGCCAATTGGTTTCCCAGAATGTAAATAGAAACCCAGAATGTAAACAGACTTATTTGGTTAGGAACGTCAGATGAAAAGGACCTGGAAGACTTAAGAAGAGAAAGCAAATGCACAATTGCACATTATGGATTTCTAAACAATAGCACCAATGCCCCTGATGATAATAAACCATCAGAAAGCTGAAAGTTAAGGAAAGGAAAAAGAAATAACACAAAGCATCAACTGTTTCTACCTCCCTGCCTCTCAATAGCCTGAAAAGAAACTTTTTCCAATGGCTTTCAGAATTGCTTTGAATGTAAACTCCCCATACATAAAGCGGAGAAAACAATGAACCATTGCGCCAAAAGAACCATTACAGCTTCATTCGCAGGGATTAATGGAGAGTGACAAAATCATGCACAGCACGGAAGTTTATTTTCATCCTTCCTATTCTCTTTTGATGGCTCCCCAAAAGTATTCACTTTGCCAATCCCTTCAGGACTGCCTGCTGTGCAGCAAATGCTTCTTCTCTATTCGATGGCAGGGACAGAAATTTGTACAGGAGTGGAGTAGGAAATGTTCGAAGAGCCAAGGGCATGGGATCATGGTGTGATGTTCACCCCTCTGGCAGTGTCTCAATGGGTGATGGAGCAAGCCGCTCCAGTTATTTATTCATTTATGTGGCTACTCCATCAGTTCTAGGTGGCTGACAACCCATAACCAGTAAAACATCTAAAACTAATGTAAAGGCTAACACCTGATCAAAATCTCCCAATACTGCTAATCTGTCTTATGTGTGGCTTCCCTATATGAAAGTCTGGAAGAAGGGTATAGTTTTTACAGCTCTTCTCAATGATAACAAGGAAAGGGGCAGTCTGATGGACTGGTTGGATCTTCTTGCAGTCCAAGGCACTCTCAGAATTTTCCTCCAACACCACAGTTCAAAAGCATTGATCTTCCTTCGCTCAGCCTTCCTTATGGTCCAGCTCTCGCAGATTCTTCAGGAGGCATACAAGATGACTTGGTATCCCCATACCACTAAGAACTTGCCACAATTTGTTATGGTCCACACAGTCAAAGGCTTTAGAATAGTCAATAAAACAGAAATAGATGCTTTTCTGAAACTCCCTGGCTTTTTCCATTATCCAGCGGATATTGGCAATTTGGTCTCTAGTTCCTCTGCCTTTTCTAAACCCAGCTTGTACATCTGGCAATTCTCGCTCCATGAATTGCTGAAGTCTACCTTGCAGGATCTTGAGCATTACCTTACTGGCATGTGAAATGAGTGCCACTGTTCAATAGTTTGAACATTCTTTAGTGTTTCCCTTTTTTTGGTATGGGGATATAAGTTGATTTTTTCCAATCTGATGGCCATTCTTGTGTTTTCCAAATTTGCTGGCATATAGCATGCATTACCTTGACAGCATCATCTTGCAAGATTTTGAACAGTTCAGCTGGGATGCCGTCGTCTCCTGCTGCCTTGTTATTAGCAATGCTTCTTAAGGCCCACTCAACCTCACTCTTCAGGATGTCTGGCTCTAGCTCACTGACCACACCGTCAAAGCTATCCCCGATATTGTTATCCTTCCTATACAGGTCTTCTGTATATTCTTGCCACCTTTTCTTGATCTCTGCTTCTTCTGTTAGGTCCTTGCCATCTTTGTTTTTGATCATACCCATTTTTGCCTGGAATTTACCTCCAATGTTTCTAATTTTCTGGAAGAGGTCTCTTGTCCTTCCTATTCTATTGTCTTCTTCCACTTCCGCGCATTGCTTGTTTAAAAATAATTCCTTATCTCTTCTGGCTAACCTCTGGAATTTTGCATTTAATTGGGCATATCTCCCCCTATCACTGTTGCCTTTTGCTTTCCTTCTTTCTTGGGCTACTTCTAGTGTCTCAGCAGACAGCCATTTTGCCTTCTTGGTTTTCTCTTTCTTTGGGATGTATTTTGTTGCCGCCTCCTGAACAATGCTGTGAACGTCTGTCCATAGTTCTTCCGGGACCCTATCTACTAAGTCCAGTCCCTTAAATCTATTCTTCACCTCCACTGCATATTCCTTAGGAATATTAGTGAGCTCATATCTAGCTGATCTGTGGGTCTTTCCTAATCTCTTTAGTCTGATCCTAAATTGTGCAAGAAGAAGTTCGTGATCTGAACTACAGTCAGCTCCAGGCCTTGTTTTTACCGACTGTACAGATGTCTGCCACCTTTGGCTGCAAAGGATGTAATCAATCTGATTTCGGTGTTGTCCATCTGGTGAAGTCCATGTATAAAGCCGTCTCTTAGGTTGTTGGAAGAGAGTGTTTGTTATGCAGAGTGAATTGTCTTGGCAAAATTCTATCAGCCTATATCCTGCTTCATTTTGTTCTCCCAGGCCATACTTACCTGTAATTCAAGGTGTCATTTGACTGCCCACCTTAGCATTCCAGTCTCCTGTGATGAAAATAACATCTCTTTTAGGCGTGTTGTCCAGTAGGTGCTGCAGATCCTCATAGAACTGCTCTACTTCAGCTTCTTCAGCATTTGTGGTTGGGGCATATATTTGGATCACTGTGATGTTAGATGGCTTGCCCTGAATTCGAATTGAGATCATTCTGTCGTTTTTTGGGTTGTATCCAAGCACTGCTTTAGCCACTTTACTATTAATTATGAAGGCTACTCCATTTCTTCTGTGGTCCTCTTGTCCACAGTAGTAGATCTGGTGGTCATTTGATGTGAAGTGGCCCATTCCAGTCCATTTCAGTTCACTGATGCCCAGAATGTCTATCTTTAATCTTGACATCTCACCAATAACCACATCCAATTTGCCCTGGCTCATAGATCTTACATTCCAGGTTCCAATGGTGTGTTGATCCTTAGAACATCGGAGTTGCCGTTCACCACCAGCACCGTCGGCCGCTAGCCGTCCTTTCGGCTTTGAGCTAGCTGCGTCATCACGTCTGGGGCTAGTTGAACTCATCCTCTGTTCCTCCCCAGTAGCATTTTGACCATCTTCCGACCTGGGGGTCTCATCTTCCGATGGTATACCGACATATCTCTGGTTGTACTGATCCATTTAGTTTTCCCGGCAAGAATACTGGGGTGGGTTGCCATTACCTTCCCCAGGGATCGCATTTAGTCTGACCTCTCTGTCATGACCTTCCCGTCTTGGGTGGCCCTTCACGGTTTAGCTCATGGCATCATTGAGGTGCTCAAGCTCCAGCACCACGACAAGGTAACGATCCTTTGCTGAAGAACTTCCTTATTACCAGACCACTTTTAGCAATTGACAGCAGTGGGAATCATTTGGAGTCTATTCTGTCCCATCCAGTTCCTCTAAGCACAGGATCAAGACTTCTAGCATCTGCTTGGCCCAGGGTGGAGATTTATATGTGGTATTATCAACATACTGATAATACATCACCCTAAACTGATGGTTTACCTCTCCAAGTGGCTCTACATACATATTGAAGAGAATGGGAAGAGCCTACTCAGAAAAGAGCAGAACCAGTGTAAAACAGTCTGGCATTCAGAGTATCATTAAGATAATTGTTGTTTATTTGAGCACATCTAACTCATGTTGTGATACAGTATGCAGAGTCAAAGTGACCCTGAGTTCTTCCTTCAGGTCCCTGTCAAGGAAAAGTAGATCTTTAAAAGATAGACTAGACTAGCAAAACTTTGTGAAAGCCAGCATGAAGTTGGACAACGTTCCTAGAGGTACCTGGCTTGCCACTGTGGGAAAGCAAGCTATTAGACCTTTTTGTTTAAAGCAGCAGGACTTCATTTCCACATTTCTTTGTTACATTTTTTGGCACTTTGATTCCGTCTTCAGATGCTTCATTGGAAGGGTTTTCGTTTCGAAAAAAAAATGAGGAAGTCTGAAGTTACGCAGGAGTCATAGGTATTTTTTATTTTTTATTTATTTCTTTATGTATCATATTGATATGGCCACCCATCTCACACAAAGCAACTCTGAAAATTTTGACTTTCATCATGAATAGATTGAAATGTTAGGGCAAAGATGCTCATACTGTATTGTGCTTCTAGTAGGAAAACCCTGACTTCTGCAACCACCACATTCACCCTGGAAAAATTAATATTTCAGGACTGTTACTTTCAAACTTTATTTGAATGAATAAATGGGAAGATTTAGTGGTTTTTTTCCCCCTTTTCTTTCTTTAGGAAGAAAGGTTTCTTTGCATTTTAGGTTTCTTTTGTTGTTGTTGTTGTTGCTGTCGTTGTTGTTTTTTGCCCCAAGACTTATATGAAATTGCTTTTCTGTTCAGCGATGTGCTGAATCAATGGGGCCATTTCTCTTTCATATTTTGCTAATTAGATGGTTTAAAACCCTTCTCTGGCTCATTGGGAAGATGTTGATTATTTACAGTATTTGCCATTTTCAATGTCACTACATTATTAACCTTTGTTGTGTAGTTTTAAATATCTGCATTTTTTGATAGGCTGTTGGTCTCCTATGCTGGAGGCTGTAAGGGAGAGACCGAGAGAGAGATGAAAATGTGAGTGTGCACACACAAACACACACACACAACCAGCTCTCTCTTTCCCATTTCTAAATGGTGGCTAAATGAGGTGAAAAGGGCTATGGTTTACTAGTAACATTTGTCCTTTATAGCTGCTTGAAGCTTTAGCTCAGCTAAACTCCCTTGGCATTTGGATCTGAAGAAAGCATGCAATCAGAAGTTAGTTGAAATCTCAGAGATTGCAAAGCTAAAAGATTTAGAAGAATACATTTTTGCGGGACTGATGCAGACACCAAACTGAGAAGGGAAACAAACCAAGCTTCTCATCCATGGGCTATTAAGCGAGCATCTTAGCCCTGAAGTCATTTTGTCTTGTTTGCTGGCATACTTGCTTTTCCTTTCTTTTTTTTGAACTTTATTTACTGTATATGGTTTACCTATGTAAGTCTTAGAATATGTTTGCAGGGAACCAAGCACATAGAATATTCTTCATGCTAGTTCATGGATGTGCATTCTGGGACCTTCCTCTTCTCAAAGATACCACTATGTTAGGCAAACTGTGACTCAGAACATCTGTACTGTTTCACGTGTTCTCGTGTCCCTGTGTCCTTAGCTATGCGTAAAAGAAAAGGTCCTGAACACATGAGATGATTTCCACCTTTATAACCCATTTTTATATTTGGCAGAAAAAGGAGGTAATTACTGTAAGTTTCATGAGCTACTGATTGAGACCATTGCTGCGGTGGATTTTGCAATGGTGAAATTTGGCACTTTTGACAAATTAGTTTTCCTGCCCAGTCTGAGGAAAGATTCTCTCTCAAAGTCCATAATGTGGGTTGTTGTTGTTGTTGTTTTTTGGCTTAGCCTGATGTGTAAATCCAGGTTTGTTGTTTATAAACTATAGTTTCTGGTTTAGTATTGTGTATGAACTGGACCTTAGGACCTTAGGACCTTCCCTTCCCTGTAGTAACATATGGCTGTGAGGGCTGGACCATAAGGAAGGCTGAGCGAAGGAAGATCGATGCTTTTGAACTGTGGTGCTGGAGGAAAATTCTGAGAGTGCCTTGGACTGCCAGAAGATCAAACCAGTCCATCCTCCAGGAAATAAAGCCAGACTGCTCACTTGAGGGAACGATATTAAAGGCAAAACTGAAATACTTTGGCCACATAATGAGAAGACAGGACACCCTGGAGAAGATGCTGACGCTAGGGAGAGTGGAAGGCAAAAGGAAGAGGGGCCGACCAAGGGCAAAAGTGGATGGATGATATTCTAGAGGTGATGGACTCGTCCCTGGGGGAGCTGGGGGTGTTGACGACCGACAGGAAGCTCTGGCGTGGGCTGGTCCATGAAGTCACGAAGAGTCGGAAGTGACTGAACGAATAAACAACAAAATATGAACTGGACCATTATGGCTTGTTCAACCAACCATGATTTTAAAGATTCAGAGTTTAGTGCAATCTGGAAACTAATACTGAACAAAATGCTGCCCAAGAAATGTTTTGCTCTAAGAAAGATGGTGCCTTGGGCTTTCAAGGATATTATATGTAGGTGTGCACAACTTTATGTATGCACACCCAAGAACTGAAGCTAGTTGTCCAGGGACTAAGGCTTTTTGTAGCAAGAAGGCCCACACATGGGTCTATAAAGTGCCAAAGACCCACTAAATCTCCTTTGTCCTGTCTAATATAGATTAATATCCTACTTAGGGATGCCAGGCTCAGCTGGTCCTGCTAAAATTATCTTGTTGATGATGTTTCTCAGAGAAAAAGAAAGAAAAAGAACAAAAGCATTTCTCTTTTCCCTCTTCCCTGCAAAGAAGGAACTCTAAAATTGTTCTAGTCTTGTTTGAAGTTTACGGAATTGATTTTTCATTACTGAGAGAAGCTGCAGACTGCCATGGCATTCATCTCTGCCTGCCAATGTGTAACATGTTTGTCTCAGCTGATAACAGAATTTTTTAATTATTGTAATTATCACTTGAAAATTGGGTTCCTGCCATAGGCAGTTTAAATTAGACTCTGTTACTTTTTATATCTATATTAATATCTTTAATCTGAGATCCCATCTCTGATCAGTAATAAAATACGGCAGTTTGCTTGTGACAATCTGTTTGTACACAAACATGTTTTGAACATCCATATTCATGCACACACAGTATAGTTAGAACACAGGCAGAAACAAAGTGGAAATACTGTAAGTCCATTAGGTATTAACTGCTGGACCAGAATCCACAAATGCATAGAATCTGGGAGTGAAGCATCCATGGGTGAAGTTGGGGTTAATTTCAGACCCTGAATTTAATGATCTTTACCCTGAATTATCATGATCTTATAATAGGATTTCACAACATGCCAAGCTCCCACATTCCTTCTGTTGAGTGGAACCTTGGAGGCTGTCTTGAAATCTTGCCCCGATGGCACTCCAGATGGTTTCATACGTCAGGCTTGTCTTGTTGCAACCTGGCCTGGAAACAGTTAATCCCAGGAACAAGACTCAATCCCAGGAACAAGCTCTGATTAGTAAGTTTTATTAGGAAGGTTAACGGACAACACAAGAATTCCAGTGAGTACTCTGCTTTCAAATCAGAGACCTATATATAGGCAAATTAGAGCAGGAAGTTTCTGCTTCTTTTTCTCATGGTCTTTGGCTTGCCTTTTTTGTGAACAAGAGGCAGATTGCACCTGCTGATTGTTTTGAAAATGGCTATTAGACTTCTTATTGATGTGAGAACTGGCTGTCAAATCATAAAAGAGAGAAGGAGGGAAGCAGGCCCTGATGTTGCTAGACTGTAGAGGAACATACTGTAAGGTTTTGAGTTCCAGTGCTTTGACATAGAGATTTTTTTTTAATTGAATGGCATAGCAGTTTGGTGCTCATGCTGCTTCTTCTTGCTGGGAAATCCTTGTGAGGTCCAGCAGCCAGATATGTAGACTATTTAGCCGTGACAAGTCACGTTGCCCGGGGTGCACCACGAGGAGGCTAGTCTACATTGCACTGAGTTGGGCTGAGAGAGAGGGACTGGCCCAAGGTCACCCAGCCGGCTTTCATGCCTGAGGCGGAACTAGAACTCTCATACTGCACCTGATTGGCTCTTGGGCTAAGAGAGAGGGACTGACCCAAGGGCACCCAGCCGGCTTTCATGCCTGAGGCGGGACTAGAACTCTCATACTGCGCCTGATTGGCTCTTGGGCTGAGAGAGAGGGACTGACCCAAGGGCACCCAGCCGGCTTTCATGCCTGAGGCGGGACTAGAACTCTCATACTGCGCCTGATTGGCTCTTGGGCTGAGAGAGAGGGACTGACCCAAGGTCACCCAGCCGGCTTTCATGCCTGAGGCGGGACTAGAACTCTCATACTGCGCCTGATTGGCTCTTGGGCTGAGAGAGAGGGACTGACCCAAGGTCACCCAGCCGGCTTTCATGCCTGAGGCGGGACTAGAACTCTCATACTGCGCCTGATTGGCTCTTGGGCTGAGAGAGAGGGACTGGCCCAAGGTCACCCAGCCAGCTTTCATGCCTAAGGCAGGACTGGAACTCACAGACTTCTGGTTTCTAGCCCAGCACCTTAACCACTAGACCAAACTGGCTCTTGGCATAGAGATGAGGGACCAAAATTCCATCCCAGCATTAGCTCACTTGCATAAAGTACAAAAACAGAGAAACAGATGACTAGACGAAGAGAATCAGGCTTTCTATGCCCATTAGGAGAGATTTTCACAAGAATGCTTCACTTTGGTGGTTTGAGCAAAGCAAGAAGAGGCTTCTATGTCAGCACTGCAAATGTGAAGAAGCTTTTCATGTCCCAAAGACGCTAAGGAATGGTGGTGAGGTGTCAGCTCTACTAGATAGAGGAGACCAGGAAATCAACTCCACAGGAAGGCTAAAGCTAATTTTATTAGAATCTCGCAGGTCTGATTGTGCTGTACCTCCTTCCCCTTCTTATACGCGAGTGAATCAGGCTGGCATCTGCCCAAGCCACTTCTGAATATTATCTTGTTGCTCTGGACTTAAAAAATGCTTCAGCCCCTTTTGCCCAGGGAACAGTTCCTACGTATCTCCATCATCTGCTCTCTATACGAGGTGTCTTGAGGCCAGTTTCATTATCTTTTTTTTCATCCCAACGAAGATATATGCGTTGCCTCCATGGGCCAAAGATCATTATGAAAGCAAATCCAAGCCACCACATATATGTCTAATTGGTGCAAAGAAAGGAATTTCAATAGATACAGCTTTCCTCACCTCTACATGACAGGTTAAAATTTCCAATACACAGGCATACAGACACACATACATACATTATGTGCGTGTATGTGTGTGTAATATATACATATATACTGTATGTATGTATGTATGTATGTATACACACACACACACACACACACACACACACACATATACATATAAAATAAACTCATGTAGCAACATAAAGGTTACCACTGAAAAGTTTGAAGACATAAAGAGAAATAAGTAACGAAATCAAAGTACATTGGGGGGTTTTTTAAACGTGGATTTTATTCCCCCAGCCCTGGACTGAAAGTGATAAAATAAACTTTCACTTTTTAAAAAAGTTTGCTTTTTCAAGAAGAAAAAAATAATCAGATCTTTTTCTTCTTGCGTAGACAGAGTTTTAATTACCCTTGAAGCACCGAGAGTCCCTTCTGAGCTGCTTTTCTGAAATAATCTATTAACAAACAATAGCCTCAGTGCTGGGCAAAAAAAGTTGATGTTATCATTTTTAATGCCCATGGGAAGGCCTGGTACATCTGCCTCCTAAGCAGCAAATATCAGTTAATAAACTTTTGCCTTTGGTATCATTCATGTTCTCCTGATTCAGAATTCACCAGTGGGAACAGTCCACCAAGTTGTGAGTTTGAATGATTCTCTGAACTCAGGAAGCTTTTATTTATGTGTTACCTTTATATCCCCCTGCAATCAAGATCACAGCATGTCCAGCAACGTTCCAGTGACATGGTATGGATGCACAGAGAAAGCAACTCAATATATACAGGATTCCCCAATATTTTTTTTTTCTAACCAGCAGGTGAGTGTTGATGTTTGAAAGAGGTGTGATGGCCCCTCTCACAAAATAGTAGCCAGGATGGACTGGCCAGTCACAGAGCACAAATTTCTGAGAGGGGTACTTTTTCAAACACAATGGAGAGAAAGCCTCTCACCTTTCTGTTCTAAGATCCCCTCTGAGATATATGTGGAACCCAGATGCTTTTGTAGAAATGAAGATTATTGCTAGTTGCTAAGGCTATTCTTTGCAACTTGCTGGCTCCCTCGGTGTATCTATCTCTATCTATCTCTATCACCTATCATCTATCACCCTATATCAATCCACTGCAGGATGAAAGCTGATCCATTGAAGGTTATGGAGTATAATCTACCAGGCTGGTCCAGTGCAGTTTGGTTATTTTATTTAATCCGTTCAATTGTGTCTGATTCTCAAAGACTGCCGGGACAAGTCCCTGCAGTTTTCTTGGCAAAGTTTTTCAGATGTTTTTCAACTTCCCATAATTCAGTCTCCTATTTCTATTTCTCTGTGTATAAATTTCACAGTCATTTGTGGTCATTGGAAAGATCATTGCTTCAACTATTATAATCTTTGTCATCACTAGTCCTTATCATTCATGATCTAAGTTTGTCACTTCCTTCCATCCTAGATTTAATCTCCTTTGACTCCTATTAATATAATTCTTTTGGTGTGGTGCAGTAGTTCAAGTGTTGGACTGGCATCAAGGAGATCCAGGATCTCATTAACCCTTGGCCATGGAAACTCACTGGGTGATGTTGGACCAGTGAGTCACTTTATTTCAGCCCAACCTACCTTAGAGGTTGCTGTTATTGTAGGGGAAATGGGAAAAGGGAGTACTATATGCTGCCTTGAGCACCTGAATGGAAACTGGGATATAAATCTAACCACTAAATAAATAAAAATAACCGTTAAGTGTTTTTTTCCCCCTGTAAGGCTAGATACATCACCATCATATCCATAGTAGCACAGCAAGACAATATTAATCTCAGGAGAAAAGTCTTTTAAAATTCTAATGTGAGAGCCAGTTTGGTGTAGTGGTTAAGGCACCAGGCTAGAAACTGGGAGAGAGTGAGTTCTAGTCCTGCCTTAGGCACAAAGCCAGCTGGGTGACCTTGAGCCAATCCCTCTCTCTCAGCCCTAGGAAGAAGAAGGTAAGGAGAAACCACTTCCAAAAATGCTACCAAGAAAACTGCAAGGATTAATCCAGGCAGTTGCCAGGAATCAACACTGACACTGTGCTATGTTGGGAGACCCATTTTCTGAGTAATCCTTAGATCACTGCTCCAAAATCCTGCTTTGACACCACCACTCACTGTTTATCTAGAAAAGTTCTAGAAAAGTATATTAGGCGATTTTGGATTACAGCCAATGTGTATTGATACGGGAAAGCCCCAGTGTACAAAACCTAACCTGATCTGCCAATTCCAATGTCAGACGTACTTCCTAGCATTCTTTATCTGTAACAGGGAATATGGATACTGTTGACCTGCTAAAGATGTTGTCCATAGACTTATCAAAATAATTTCCCTCCAAGTTTTCCATCAGGTGCCCCTCTACTGAGCAAACTATCTGGAAAGACCTGCTAAAACTCAGTGGCCTCTTTCCTTTTGTTTTCCATTCAGCCACGTGAGAGGTGATGATTCCAAATTCTTTTCAAATATTTATATATAAAAGGGAAGAATGTTTTAAAAGGAGACCCACTAATGCATTTTTAATCCACATTTAAATGTGCACAGAGATCCTGAATATTAATACTATCATTTCCATTCCAAACAAGCTTGGCATCTTGCTCTGCTTCTATCAATCAAAATAGACGAGATCTTTGAAATATCAGGGCTTGCAATGTGAAATGGATAAATATACAGAATGAATGCATTGATGGCAATGATAAAAAGAGGCATTTTGTGCTCATTTTACTAATGGAATTTTTGCTCACAGCTTGATACAAAGCTCTTTAGTCCTCTAATTAATTTCATTAATATTTGCCTACTCTGCCCTTCTATGGAAGGGTTGAGACTCTAATCTAGACAGGCGGCATACAAAACAGACACCTATTGAATAAGGGTGAGGAATCCATACCCTGCGGCCACATACTACCATCAAATCCCTTATTTTTAGCCGGTAGAGCCTCTTCTAATTCAAAAATAGTAGTGTGCTTTCCCAGTATTTTGAAGGAGAAGCACCCCGAAACATCAGCACTAAGTCTAAAATAGGTTTAATACAGTGAAAACATCATTTTCAGTTATTTTCTGCTAATAAATATTCAAAGGTACATTTGCCCATGAATTAATCCAGAGGAGAAAAATATCTCCTCCTTTCTTTCTTTTTTTTAAAACGGGTTCTCATTCAAAGAGAATTTGCTTTTGAAATTTCTTTCAGAGGAGGATTTTGATGATATTCTCATGGAAGGTGTGTGATGTTATTGTACTTATCTAGTGACAAGGTGGTTGGATAGCCAAGAGTCTGGTACAGCCAAAAGAATGTATGGAGAGAGAAATACTAAAGTTAAGTGTAACTTTTGTAAGAAAGTATTCTGGAAGATGATGCTTGCATGAAAGAAGATAAACTGTATTCAGGAAACAACATGGTGATAGGAAAACCTAAGTTACTTATTTCTACCTACAGTTAAGAGCCTCCTACGGAGAGAATGTGTGTCTGATGAGAACCATATTTGAGCAGCTGAGAGTCTGAAAGGAAAGAAAGAGGAAGAAGGAAAGGAATAAGAACTCTCAGAAATTATTTCTTGAAATTGTCCATCCTGTTTAGTGAGCAGAGAAACTGAAGGGAAGGAAGAAGTTTTCTTGAATTTCTTCAGGAGAAATTCTCCATCTGTTTATCAGAACGTCGCTTACCATTAATGGTAGTACCGTTCTTCTTCTTCCTTTCTCTTCTTCTTTGGTGCAGCTTGAGATGATGGTGACAGCATCAGTGGTGTTAGCAGGATCATGCTAGGACATTTGGTGGAGGTGAGAAGACAACAGCTGATCCAGAGAATACTGGACAATATTTGAAAGAAAAAAACCTTTTTTCTTGACGGTAAAAAAAATTTAAAATAAATACTGTGCTGAAACTTAAAATAAAGTTAAAATAAATATCCCTCTAAGTTTCAACTACCGTACGATGTTTTTATATTCTTATTATGATTCAAGAGTTAGAATAATTGATGCCATCATATCCACATACTCAGTGCAAATCCTGTTTATTTGAAGAGTGGGGTTTTAACTCCTGGAGCAGTTTGAGAGGGCAGGTAGAAGAAGACCCATTTAGGATGATTGATTTCCAGTGTCTTGCAAGATCCAATTATTCTTCATCTTCTGTTTTCCTGTGGAAGTCACCATGTTCACAAAATCTGTCAAGGATTATTTATCAATTGAGCAAGCCCTTGACCATCCACATTTAATTACTAATCATTATTATTATTTAAAGCACTACAGAAATATTTTCCACTTTAGTGGGGGAAGAGCTTTTTTGTTGCTGTTTCAAAAGGTCTAGATTGTAAGAGGACCACAGGTCCTACTTTTGTGAGGAGAATGCGGTATTGAAAAGACTATCATAAGGTTATGCAAAGTCAGCCTCTGTTCAAAGGGCTGTCCAGTCTGGGTTATAACTAAAGAACAATGAAGGAAGAAGTCCATCCACTGTTAGCTTGGGTTCACATGAGGACAAAGCCTCAATCTCTCCCTTTTCCCCATAAAGATTTAAACTAAGCAAGCTGGGCATCTTATGCAAAAGTGTAAGAATGCAGCTAATATATACGTCAGAGAAAATTGCAACCAAAAATAAATGTGAATTTTCTTGCTTTTTAAATATAAAATGTCAGGCTCATAAGGAAATTAGATAGTACAGATGTATAACTGAATACATAAGGGACTGACATGAAATAGAAATAGACTGATCATCTGTTCCTTAACTGTAATGGCTGCTCCAAACATTAACCATAAAGGAACCTACCTTTGTGGCTGGTCCCTAAATGGCTTTTAAGTTAGGAAAAAAACACTTATGGAAATAGGGCTATTGTCTCCTTTCAAAAGAGATGATTGTGAAGATCGAAGGACTGAGAAATGAGAAGGCTTCTGGAGACCATTAAGTTGAAAAATTTCAGACAGCCGTATTGCACCCATAGCTTTTTATGATTAGCAGTTTATTTGGCAAGCTTTCGCTTATAATAGAAGAGATCAGTTTAGAAACACGATCATGTGAACTATTCCTTACAGAAAGCAATAGCTCTGCCAAATATGGAGCCTTTTAAGCTATTCTTTGACATGCCTCCAGTCCAAAGTAATGAGACATCTATGAATTGATGCCCAGTTGTAAATCGCTCTTGTCTCAAACAGTGATAAATTCAAGGTATGCCAGAAAACCTTCTGTTCTAAAAAGAAAAAAGAAAAAAGGCATTACACACACACACACAAAAGAAGAAATCATCTTTTTTTTCCTAAGCCCAATTATGAAAGTCATGCCAGTCTCACTATCGATAAAAGCATCAGGAGTCCACATCCCAGGCGGTTACGTTTGGAAGGCCAGGTTATGAGCCAAAGGTTCAAAGTCTTAATAACAACAACAACAATTTATTAAATTTATATGCCACCTGACCTCCAGTGACTCTGGGTGGTTTATAATTGTTAAAACATTGAAAAATCAAAGAACAATACAGAAAACATAAAAACAGCCCAAGGCAAAGAGACAACGATGGCAGAGGGGAGCAGAAAGGGAGAAAGGGGCATCAATCATCCTCGCCAAAGGCCGGGGTGAAGAACCAGGTCTTTAAGGCCCTTCGAAATCCTAGTAGGGTGGGAGCCATTCGAGTTTTGGAAGGAACCTCATTTTGGAGGGCAGGCACTGCTACAGAGGAGGCGCACTTCTGGAGTCCCGATAGGTGGCATTGTTTAATCAATGGAACTCAGAGTGTCCCAACCCTGCCAGATTGAACCAGTTGGGTAGATACTATGGGAAACAGGAGGTTCCTCAAGTAACCAGGCCTTATGCCATGTAGGGCTTTATAGGCAGTGACCAGCACCTTGAATCACACCCCAAAGCAAACTGGCAACTAGTGCAACTTCAGAGTGGTCTTCAAGGGTAGCCCCATGTAAAATGTCAAGCTGTGAGGTGACCAAGGCATGAGTGATGATCTGAAGGGCCAGCTGATCTAGGAAAGTCTTCCAGTTTGGAGTACCCCAAATTCAGTGCCAGGGCAGCTGGTGGTTAAGAGGGGGAGGAAAGAATGGTGATTGAGTGCCCAAGAGGGGAAAGAGAATGACAGATTCAGGAGAGAAAAGAGAAATCAGGGAGTGGGGTGCCTAGTAAGACCTATGGGGATCCCTAAAGGGTGTCTTGTCCAGGGTCCTTTCAATCCTGGCATTGTTACCAACTGCAGATATGAAGTTTCTAGGTTACTTTGCTGTTCAATCTAAGGATTTAGGTGCTTGGATATTTCTCAGGTTACCAAATGACAGGGATGATGCCACTGCAGTAATCAAAGCACCAGGAGATGGGGGAAGCAGCCCATTCATTAGAATGCAAGATGAAGAAAAAGAAGAAAGAGGGGTTTTGAATGATGTGATTTGTTGGTGAGCAATATAAACTGGATAAAATTGCAGTCGGAGTTAGGTGAGTACAAATAATGCCGGTTTGCTTCCGGGTGCAATTCAAGGTGCTGGTTTTGACCTTTAAAGCCCTACATGGCATGGGACTGGGTTATCTGAGGGACTGCCTCTTCCTAATTACAACTACCCATCCCACTAGTCAGGCAGGAGGGGTATGCTGCAGATCCCATCTCCAAAGAAGCTCCATCTGGTGGGATCCAGGCAGCATGCCTTTTCTGCTGTGGCCCCTGTCCTCTGGAACATCATTCCCCCTGAGGTGAGATTAGCCTTATCTCTGTTAGCCTTCCAGAAGGCCCTTAAAACATGGTTTTTTCATCAGCCTTGGGGATCCCATGGGAAGCCTGCAAGGTAGTTGCATGAGGTCAAGTGATGGTTGTTCTCCCGCATTCTTGAGTTTTTAAATATGTTTATTTATATGTTTATTTCATTCATGTTTGACTGTTTTTAGATTGTTATGGAGTTCTTAACTGCTGTTATGTTGTACACTGCCCAGAGTCACGTTTTTGTGAGATGGGTGGCTATATTAATATGCTGAATAAGTGAATAAATAAATAAAAATAAATAAAAAATAGTAGGAACCATCAATACTAGGCAACAACTGACCTGTATATGCAGGGTCCCCCACCCCAACAAATCTAGGACTTCTGCCCCCTCTTATTAATTCATCCCACCATTAATTCCCAGTTTCAGAGCAATATTCTTTCAATAAACCTTTCTTGAACTATCTGAGATGAACAAAAAGTGAAAAGATAAAACAATAATAGGCAAACAACTTTAGAAGAATAATGTAAGCCAGGCCTGCAGAACATATCACAGCTGCATGCAACCCACCAAGCACCCTTTTGCAGACCACCAATTATTTTTTGAAAAAATAATAAATTAACTGCTGTCAGATGTTGGCACTGTCTAGGTTTTTGCAGCCTGAAGGACATGCTGCTGAGCACCTCCAACGCCTCCGGGCCTCATGGACTCAGCCAGCTTCATTGCTGCCACCGTACCACTAGCAGCCAAACAGCTGATTGACACACCTGATTTTCCTTTGTGGCCTGTGAATGTGCAGGCCTGATGTAAACTCATTATAGCAAAAGTATCTGTTGGCAGTTAAGGGTGTCTTATGTTACAATAAGCTATTTTAAACTCAGCATGTGCAGCTGATGGTTGATCTGAATGTATGTACTGAATTTACAATCAGAGATACAATAGTTTATGGAATTTGTCACAAACTACAACTTCTATTTATGTCCCACTGCCCCCAAATTACTGTTTCCTATACCCTGCCATTGATACATCACAGCCTCTGTTTTGTTTCCATGTTTACAAAATGCATTAGCATAAGTTGCTAGCAGTATCATTCTTCAGAACCATTACTTGTAGAGGAAATGTGTCATGGAAGAGGAAAACGAAGACAAATATTTGCATATAATATGCATAGGTTAATCTATATGGGAATGCCCATCCAGAAATAATTACTATAGTCACAATTAAAATGCATCACATCTCATCACCATGGAGAAGGATCAGGTAAATTTTACTGCGTGTGATGGGCAGCCTCAATACTCGTTGATGGCTTTTTATCTTACAAGTGGATTGGACTGGACAACTCCTCAAATAAAGGATGATTCAAACAGGATTTACTTCTGACAACTCTTCAAACAGAGGTCTTCATATAAAGGACTATAATATAGGACCCATACCTATCCTATGTTGGGTTGTCCTGCCTGTGATTCAGGTGGTGGTAAACAGTCATAAGGAATACTAGCCACTGATAAACTCTAATCCTTTGCCATATGACAGCAGTGAATTTTATAGTAGAACTAGACAACCCATGACCAGTTGGGTCATCCTTTCAGAGATATTTCCTTACCTAAACAGAGAAACAGAATGACCATGGGTGGGCAAAAAAGCAGTGGGAGCGAGAGTGACTTCCAACTCCCTGCTGGCTTCTCCATTGACTTTGCTTGTGAGAAGCTGGCAGGGAGCATCAGAAATCACTCCTCCTCCTCCTCAGCTGTCCTGCAGAATTGCCTGCCACGTGGCTGGGGAGAGGGGGAACAAAGGGAGTCAAGGACCGTGAGGAAATCTGCACCCCCCCTCCCCATACGGGCATGTCCCCAAGGGCCCCCTCCCTCCCGGGAGGAAGAAGGCTCACCCGTCAACTGCCAGCACCCCCCAGCCAGCCCTACCTCGCCAGCAGGCATCCAAGCTGCTCCATTGTCCTTCCCTCACTGCTTACAGCCGTTAAGAGATTTCAAATTTCAGCTTTGGTTCCAAAGCAGCCAATCGCTGCTTACCCGTCAGGCCTTGCCACCAGACAATTGGGCATAGGGGCCAGAGGAAGGTGGGAAAGAGGGCAGGGATATGCCCCTTCCATCTTCCCTTGTGCCATGCAATCTACAGGTTTCTGGGAAGTGTAATCGGAAGGCGTAGGGGCGCTGAAATGGCCACAACTTTTCCAAATTACCCATGGGAGTAATGGGTCCCAGATTTTGGACCCATTCTTTAAATTAGTCCATTTGAGGTATCTTAATTCAGAAATTGTTGCCCTATGATGCACAGTTTCACCCAGTTGAAGGTTACAAACAGACAAACACTGAGAGTTTTAGTAGTATATAGATAAAAAAGCAAATGAGCAAAACCAGTCAACCTGGAGGCCAATAGATTCTGATGAGAATGGTGATATTAAATTGGAAGCTGGGCTGTGGGTGACTGACATGTTTCAAAAGCTGGACATTCTAGATTAAAAGTTCTCAAGACTGTTCATTGTCAATATATTAACCTGAATGCATACAGGAAGTATTGGATTGCACAAGCTCACTCATTCCTTAGTTAAATACTTAAAAGCAAATGGGATGGAAACCTACAAGTGGACAACTTTATAACCCCATCACCTACACTTCCAACCAGGAAGACTGTAACTGTGATTCTTACTGAAGTATAACTCATATAGAGATACATAAAGCAGTCTGCTGAATCAGATCAGATCCTCATTCCATTGCCCTTTTTCCATGGTAGTGACCCAGATATTGCTGCGAAGCCCACCAGTTAGACATGAGTGAAAATAACACAATTCCTCTTGTGTACCCTATTAGTAACTGTGGTGTTGGAGGAAAATTCTTAGAGTGCCTTGGACTGCAAGAAGATCAAACCAGTCCATCCTCCAGGAAATAAAGCCAGACTGCTCACTTGAGGGAATGGTATTAAAGGCAAAACTGAAATACTTTGGCCACATAATGAGAAGACAGGACAGCTTGGAGAAGATGCTGATGCTGTGGAGAGTGGAGGGCAAAAGGAAGAGGGGCCAACCAAGGGCAAGGTGGATGGATGATATTCTAGAGGTGATGGACTCATCCCTGGGGGAGCTGGGGGTGTGGACGACTGACAGGAAGCTCTGGCGTGGGCTGGTCCATGAAGTCACGAAGAGTCGGAAGCGACTAAACGAATAAACAACAACCCTATTAGTACTAACCTTCCTTTAATACATGAGGGATGTGATTTCTGTACATTCCAGTGCACACCAGTCCATTCTTACATGACTGAGCAGAGTAAATCCAATTCTCCTTCTAATGTAGTTATTCTCCAAAATTTGTAGCACAATCCTCAGCTAAAATAAAATAAACCTGAAGGTCTGTGTGTATGTGTATATGTATACAAAAATGGTGGACAGTAGACTAATGAATGAAGACACATAGATCTAACATGGTGAATCAGTGTCCTACCCTATTCAACATTTGGAAATAGAAGGCTCTGGCCCTGATATCTTAAAATGCAAAAGAAAAAGCAAATAGGAAAATATTAAAGGCTTAAGTGGAGGCCAGACCTGAAAGTGGGTTCTGAGTTATTTGAAAAGAAGTAAGTTTCAAAGTGCTGAGTGACAAGAAAGTCACAATTTTTCTGACAAGAATGACAGGAAAAGTGTGGCAGGAGAGACTAGTTGTTCAAGGGATTCAAAAAGGGCAAGATAGACTGGGTCAGGTTACACTTTCAATGCATAAAAAACCTTTGCCATTGTCCTTCCTTCCTCCTTCATTGATCTGAAAGGAAGATATGTTATATTACATGTTAAATTTAAGAGGTTGGAGCTTATTCTCAGCAATATATGCAGCTGACTGTGATAAAACTAGAATTAAAAAATAAACTTCGTGTCATTATCATAGGCATTGATCTGCTTCCTCTTCTTTTAGACAGTGAATTTTAATAAGGCTTGCAATTCAGTAGAAGCAAAAGAATACTAAATTTGCACTCCTACCCACCATCTTATAAATCCAGGTTTGAAGGTTATTTGGACAGTTTGAAAATAATAAAAGAATATGTTGGACATTTCTTAATACACCTAGAAGAGACTGCACTTCTACTTGCTCATAAAAACAAAGACAAATATTATATTCTCCTGTTCTGTTTTGATAGTTTTCCAGATATTTGACTTTATCCCTTACAGTATTTGGTTCTATATATGGATGTGCAGGTAGGGATGGACAAATATCTCCAATTCTGGTCAATGTCAATTTGTATGTTCTTAATATTTGCTTTACTCCTTTTCTTCCAAGTCTAGAATCATAGTGTTACTGTCAACACAGTGGTGAGAATCCTGATTTTGAGAAATTGTTGAAGGTCTAGAGCAGCCTTTCTCAACCTTTTGACCCTGGAGGAACCCTTGAAATATTGTTCAGGCCTCAGGGAACCCCTGCACATTCAGGTTCAAAGAGAGGCCAGAAGTTACAAAATTATTATATTCGTTTCCTGTGTGGGCCTGTATATATGCATTAACTGTTCTTTAACTAGAAATAATGAATGAAACTTACTTCTTTAACGTGAAGTTGCCCGAATTTGAAATAATGTTTTAAATAAATCATGATTTCCCAGGGAACCCCTAGTGACCTCTCAGAGAACCCTTGGGTTCCACAGAACTCTGGTTGAAAAACCTTGGTCTAGAGGTATTCAGAGAAACCATCCTAAGTCAAAGAACCTTGGATCTACAGGGGATATATGGATCTAGAAGGAGATCTAGAGGGGGATATATTGGATTTAGAGGGGATATATAACCTTGGATCTAGAGAGGAACCTTGAATCTAGCTGAACTGGGATATTTTTTTTAAAAGAAAATATGTATGAAGGGAGGTTTTAGAAAATCTCATATGAAGATCATTTGCAGGATGGGCCTTGTGGAAACTATAGCTCATTTCTTACGCTGTATTTTTTATAAGGACATCCAAACATAATATATATCCCCATTGATAGTTTAGTTTCCAGAGCATTCCAATTAATTGCATCTTCAGTTCCTACTGTCAGGTAAGGATGATGTAATCTCACTAAATGTCTCTAAATATTGTTACATTGCCTGCAGAATCCATATTGAGGTGACTGCTTAGTAGTAATATTTCTTGCTCATCGTTTTGGTCATTTTACCAATTTCACGTTTGTATATTTTGGGTCTTTGATTGCAATAATAAAAAAACTGGAACTTAGAGAAATTGATTACCCCCTACTCTCTGCCCACATACAGGATGGAGAAAATTGAAAAGCCATTATGCTCATTTCTATTTTTATATTTTAGGCTCATCTGCCAATTTGGTGGGTCCTATGAAACAATACAGGGCAAGGACAGCCCCACATAACCCAACATCTTTGTCATCTTTTTATGCATTAAGATTTAGGAAATCAATAAGACCTTCTCCCATACTGCACATCCATTTAGAGTTTCCTTGTGGTTACTTATTCCACCATCCCACCCCTTCTCCTTGACTTACAAGTGCCTGCATAAAAAAAAAAAAGGAGCATATTTTTGGCATATTAAGAGAATGAATCAGGCCATATTAAGGATTGTACAAAACCAAGTAATTAAGCACTGGTTCTGGTTTTTATTATGGCAGAATTATCAAGTTAAAAGATAACTTCAATTGTACATGTGAAGACTTTCAAGATGTATCAGACAAATATATTAAAAGTATTAACAAGTGCAATTTTAGCATGAATTCATGCTTGTGATAATTGCATTCTATAAATAATTGCAGAAAAAGTACACAGGGGGATAGAAAATATGATAGGATGAGAGAAAATATTTCCCTGAAGTATCCCTTACAAGGATGTGGTTCTCTGTTCAACCCATCCATCACAGGATATTCGCTGAATGTCTTTTGTCTAGTTTCATTTGTTAATGGCATAAATTTGATAAAAAGAAGCCGGGAGGGGTAAGCGTATCTTGGAATTGTCTTTATACTGGTTGACCCTGAGAAACTATATAAACAGCCAATGTGAAAAATATGTACATTTTTTCCTTTATGGTTGATTATCCTGCTTAGGGAGCAGATTTCTCTGAAAGCAGAAACTTCATGTTCACACTTTGAAAACTTGTGATGAAATACTTGTTTTCTATCACCAAGGCTATGTTTACACAACATCTCTAACCTGATAATTGAATTAACCTATTTTCTAGAATTGCAGAAGCCACCAAATCACACATACTGTATGCTAGAACCCCCCAAAATGAGTAAAGTTTAAAATGAACCAAGCTTATCATGTTGTGCGAATGAAGGCTTTATGTTTGTTTGTCTGTTTTTTTTAACTATCTTGATGAAGCATGTTGTGTGAATGTAGACTAGGTGTCCCTGTAATATTATTAGCATAACTAACAGGCAAATAAATAATTTGTTGACAAAAAGACAAACTTCTAGGTCAAGGGTAACCAAACTGTGATACTCCAGATGTTGCTGAACTATGACTCCCAGCTTCATTCCCCACTAGTAAGGCTTTCTAGGGATCCTCAGAGTTGTAGTTCAGTGACATCTACAACACCATAGGTTGCCTATCCAGATCTTCAGCTAGGATGGTGCTGGACAGGTGGCCCCAAGTTTTGTCTGCCTTCCTTAAAGTTGTCTTTTAAAAAAATCAGGTGAGCTGTCCCTTACTTTGTCCTTGACAATTCCCATAAATATTCTTATAAACTTTTCCAGATGCAAATGGGTGAAAGCATGGAAGCCAGGCATCATGGCAAAATCTATTTTGGCAGATCATGGCATTTTGACATGAATGATATCCTTGATGACTTTTGTTGATGTCCCCATTTAAATGTTGGCTGCAGGTTGTGTGAACCCAGTGAAAGCATGTGGTTACGGTTCAGTATCTTCAGTGATTAGATACAATTGCTTATATTCATTAAGTAAAGGTTTTGAACCTGAGGTAAGTGCCTTAATTCAGCCTCTGACAGGAAAAAAAGGAAAGTTTTTTTTATGAAGACTATAGAAGTCTGTGGGGGTTTGCTAAAGAATTTCAACTCTTGGAGGTAAACAGTAAACGGGTAAGCAGTAGCTCCCACCCATTGGAACATTCTTCCCCTGGAGGTGAGACAAGCCCCCTCGCTCCTGGACTTCCGTAAAAAGCTAAAAAGGGGAAGGGGAATAGTCATTCCTGGGGATAGCTAGCGCCTTAGAATGGCCCTTTCTACTCACAGACTGATATCGAATCTTCAGCCATCTGGATTTTATCACATTTTATATTTTCACTGTCTATTTATATTTGTATTTATTGTATTTGCACTTGTACTGAATTTTAAACTTTGCTTTTATTGCAAACCCCCAGAGTCCCTCCTTTGGGGGGAGATGGGCGGTGATAAAATTTGATAAATAAATAAATAAACCTGGTCAGGAAGCAGACACCATAAGAAGTAGTAAAACTGTTCTCTCCCTCCCTCTTGTCCCAGGTCAATGCTACATGGCATATCAGGCAGTAAGGGTTCTCCAACTCCTTCAGTCTTGGGCAAGTGCTTTGGCATCCTTCAATGTGATATTCAATGCCTTCGGTTCTTGTAGCAGTGTTCTTCACCATGTTAATCGAGGGCGCCCTCATTGTCATTTAACATCGGGGGGGGGGGGAGTCCAACTCATTACCACTTTAGGGATCCGGTTGTTCTCCATGCGAAAGATGTGACCAGCCAGTTAGAGTCTTCTGCATGTGACAATGTTATGAAGTTTACACGACCCACTGTAGTTTATAGTTAGGCTATAATAACAGATTTTTGAAATCCTGATACAGTATTTCTTCCTTCCCTCTAATACCCAAGAGAGTCCAGGCAGGGCAATCTTCAGTTTCTTTCTCGCCTCTTCCTGTCTTTCTGGGCTAAGCAGATGTTTTTGTAATGGCTGCCTTATATTTTCTTTGAGGCCATCTCCATACTCAGCTTCAGGAATTTACTAATGTGATGGCCATCTTTTATATCAGAATAGCTTCACCATTGCAAAGCCAGGGATGCTTTAATTTGAATTCTGGGACTAAGTGTTGCAGAAAATGGTCCCTCTGAATTTATGCTTCTCTGAATACATTCAGACCTTGACAGTGGCTCACAACAGCAAACTTTTGCTTCTCTCCCAAATTACAATATACAGCCCCAAGGTCATCTGATTTTCTATTACCAGTCCAAAGATACGTGCTTTCTTTTTCTCTTTCTGCAAAAAGCCCTCAAGAATAGCCCCACTCAAAGCCACGTGTTGAGGAGAAATGCAACATTTTAGATGTCAGAACGCATTCAGCCAGCATTCATTCAGTATGAAATAGACTGAAGCCGAATCTTACTGACGGTCTGCCATCTAATCTCATCAGTTCCCTCCATATTGCTGTCTGGACATCACCAGCAGAGCAAACTCTGATCTTAAAGCAGTCACAGACTTTAATTAGAGCAGGACTGCTCCTAGAAGAAATTCTAGCCCTTTTCCTTTAAACCATTTTTTTTCCCACTCCAAATTTCTCTGTCCAGTGCTCCAACTAAGCACCACTGCTCCAGTCAAAATCAGAACTGCCCACTTACCATGGCTGTTTTGCTCTATTTCATAGAGTATCTGTTCTTTCACACACTTTTATGCTGAATTTACTTAACTGTTCTGAGGAAATGATAGAGAAGAGGAGTGGGGAATATTTCAGAAAGGAAAGCTTATGGGACCTAATCATTACTGTTAGGCTACCACCAGATCTGGACTGCAGAAATCCAGGTGACTGTAAAGAATTAGCATTTTCAAAATTCCCATGCTGCCATCTAGTGGCCATCTGGAGTTTTGCAGCCCAGATCTAGTATCTCTAATTTTTGCCCCAAGTCTGAGTAACAATATATAACTCTGTAAGACCCAGGAGACCTTGTTGCTCTCTGAGCCTTGTTGTTTTCTTGCAGACATTTCATTGCCAGACTAGGCAATATCTTCAGTGCGAAGAGGGAGTGGGCCTTGCTTTGACTGAGACCCAGGAGAGTTTCATTCAGGTCAGTGTAATTTTGTGCTGAAATGTGTATTCAATTTCTTGAGGGTTTTTTTCCCCTCCACTATAAAGAAGTTTCTATTTTTCTAATTTATTCTTACGGAGCTGGAAATTTTCTCTCTAATTTCTTTTGCTGTGTCTACCCAAAGACAATGGCCAAACAAATATACTACTTTAAAGTCATGCCCTGGTTTATACAGGAATAGAGAGATGGCCTTGAAGAAAATATGTGGCAATCGTTGGGAAAATATTAATTTAGTCTGGGAAAACAGGAAGGCATGAGAAAGAAACTCAAGATGGTTCTGCTTGACCCTCTTTGGTATAAAAAGAAGGAAAGGAGAAACACAGTCAAGCTGTCAAGATTCTGTTATAGTACTTGCTATCAAAAAAGTAGAGTTCTAGTAATTCCTGTGGTATCTGTTTTCTGAACTGGATTATCTCAAAGTGTTGATAACAGCATGCATAAAGAAATGGCTGGGGCCAATGACACAGTGAACAACAAAGTATCCAATTTCATTTTAACATAGTCTGGTATGTTGTATGAAACCCAACCTTGACATTTGACAAAGAGGTGGCTTCAGAATAGGGTATTTGCCAAGGTGGGAGGAAGAAGCACTGGTGACCATTCTTCCATTGCAGATGTTGGACCTCCCTAGAACATCTCTGTATTTTGGTAGGGACCATAGTGAAGTCTCCGCACACTCCTAACTTCGGATTTTTGTTGAACCAGTTAAGATCTTTTCAGATCTTTTCTGAACCAGTTAACAACAACGTTTCCAACTGAGAGCTCTGCAGAGGGAGTCATATTAACTACAGAAGGTAATTATAGTTAGCATCTCAAGTGGTGCATGAAATTATTGCACAAACTTATATCCAATCAAATCCCACAGTAAATTCTAATTTAGCAGTTTCATACTAGCAACTGTCTTGGGAATTTCATGGTGGGAGAATGGCAGCTTTCTGACCCCCATATTATGAGAAGGATGCAAAGGAGATCAAGGGTAGCATCCTGGCTCTGCCCTCTCTGTTGCCATTCTCATCAATGTCCCCATCATTCTCTTGACAATGAGCTGAACCAGTCCTTGCAATGACACACTAGTGGGCCACAATCCAAAAACATCCTGGGTGAGGCCAGGATGAAATGTAGGTTTGATTTCCATTTGCACCTAAGTAAAATTAAAATTAAGGATTGATATGGTTACTATATTTAGATACTGTTATACAGTTACTCTCTTACCATTTCCTCTGTATGTCTGTTTATTACTCTTTGCAGCTACTTGAGGAAATCTCAGGAGCCAAAGCCAAGGCTTTCAGAAGCCATAAGTGGCCCTGGGTTGAAAATTTTTACTCTGTTGGTGGGAGGACAGTAGTCTGTCCTACTAGGAGTAATCTCTCCTTGCATGATTTGGGGACTTACTCTTGCAGTAAATTAAATACAGAGTCTACAAAAGTAGAATAGGCTCCCCACTGTGGATCTTTGTCCTCTATTCATTGGGGATGATAGTTATTGCAGTGAAGCTGGCAATACAATAGACCACACTATCATACTTGCTCTTCTGCCCTCCTGCAAATGGGGAGTTCAGAAAGATTTAAAGGGACTAGAGGCAGGAACCACCATTTTATCAGACTTGGATGGATTTTATGGTTTATTTCAATAGCAATAGACTATAATATGTTATACTTTATATACCCGGCAAATATTTGTATGTATAGTACCTTTCTCTTTATTCATATCGCAGTAGATTTCCTTGATATTTTCTATATTTCTATATTAACATTTGTATCGATTTTATATTGTACTGTTTTTATTGATTGTTATTTTATTGTCTGTAAGCTGCCCAGATTCATTGTGTATGAGATGGGCAGCAGAAAAATTTGAAACATAAACAAACATTTTTTTAGTTTTGATTTTTTTTCTCTGTATGTATCTTGGATTTATGTAAATGTAGTTACCTGATTTTGTTTGGTAAAAACTAATAAAAATAAATAAATAATATGTCCTTATGACTTATTATTGAAGAAAGGAAGGAAGGAAGGAAGGAAGGAAGGAAGGAAGGAAGGAAGGAAGGAAGGAAGATTTAAAGGGTATACTTTTTAGGTATCTGCTTACTATGAGTTCCTGGAACTCATCATTATGATATAAAATAGCGGTCATCTATTTGTGGAAATAGCATCATAGCAACCTTCTGGGGAAAATCTCTAATTGCATGAGAATGTGGCTTAACAAGAAAAGGCAGTTTTGGATATCCAGTACTTCTCCTCCCCTTCCCCCCCCCCATATCTTACTCAAAATATAACATTACATGCCTACTTTTTCATTGATCCTAGACATCCAATTTTATTAGGGCTATCAGATCTGAGCTGCAATACTCCAGATGACCCCTAGATGGGAGCAAAGAGATATATATATCTCTAACTCTACTGCCATCTTTTTGCAGGCCAGAGCTAGTAGCCTAGTTTTATCCTGATGACACCAGACCTTGGTGTAAGGGATTATTATTTGCATATGAAAGTAATCAGGCCTCTCATCAGCGAGACAACTTCTAACATCACCTGTCATGCAAATCATCTCTAATGCTTCTTCGGTCCCCTTATTTCTTATCTACCAAACACCTTCTGCAGGCTTTAAATGACACACCAGCCAAATGATGAAAGCTGACATTTTTAAACATGATCTCTGAATTGTGAATTATGTAGCACGTGGCTTTCCAAAATCAGATGAAATCAAGTTGCTATTGTGAATGTTAAAATTACCATTTATATTTTTTGGGGGGGAGGAGGAATAAAGCAACTGCAGTGCCCATAGTCTCCACATTGATACAACTGGGGAAGGAAAAGAAAGAAGCTAAGCCAAACATGTAAAGACATCATTTTGATGCTTGCTCGGAAGCATAATCCTTTTGAAATATTAAAAGTGGCATTAACATCAAAAGTACAAGAGATTTCAAATCATTACCACAAGACAATCTATGCTGTATCTCCAGGCTGGCAGTTTATCTTCTTTTAAGTCTTTAAGGAAGCCATCGTGCCTATAAAACAGAGCAGCAGAATATATTTTTGAAGAAAGATGTATTTTTATGAGAGTTTTGCAATGTTTGGCTCTTCTGTTGTTATTAATATTTTTGACTCAGCTGGAAGAATGTCAGGAAATTGGTGAGAATTTCAGGGCACCAAAGAGATGTTTTATCCTCTGATATTTTGAAACAGGGAAAACCAAGCCTAGCCAGAACTAATCAGTGGATCCATCACTTACTAAATTTCTTCTCTAGTTTTATTCATGGGTTCCTTGGTTTTCTCCTCTATTTATAACAGTATTTATAACAAGATAAATCATTGCAACATCATACCCTTCTTAAATCACTATTCTGGCTTTCTCCCCTCTCCCAAATTCAACAAGCTTTTGTGCTGATATAATTCCAAATCCCAGCCAGTGGCACTACTCTGGTTGAGGAGGCCTTGTCCTCTCTGTGACCCACTATTCCCTCAACAATGCTGATCATTTTTTTTTCTTTTCTTTAACTTAAAGTAAATGGTGGGATGGGCTGAAAGTAGAGCAATGGATAGCCCTGGAATCCTTGTTCCTTTGGAGAGCCTCTGGGAGAAAGAAGGGGAGACATATTCAAAAAATTTGGAGGTTCTTTATGCTATAACACCACAGATCTTTATCTAGCAGCCCAGTCCTGCCAGCGCCATTTGTCCCAGCTTATGACTTTCCCATCCAAGATTTCCTGTCCCCATAAGGGCCCTTCCTTTACTCTCTGTTGCTCTGTTTCCAGGGAACCCAGGCCCTACAGGATAATGCTTCTTGTATTTATTTACTTTTGTGTGTATGGGGTGGGGCGTGCCTTCAAGTCAGTGTCCCTGTAGTTTTCTTGGCAAGATTTTGGAAGTGGTTTACCATTGCCTTCTTCCTAGGGCTGAGAGAGAGGGACTGGCCCAAGGCCACCCAGCTGGCTTCGTGCCTAAGGCAGGACAAGAACTGATGGTCTCCTGCTTTCTAGCCTGATGCCTTAACCACTACGCCAAACTGGCTCCCATTTCTTTTACATTTCCCCTCAAAACCCAAGTTTTTCATGAAGGCTTGGGCAGAGCACTCTAGCTTTCATAATTTATAGTGACCTATCCAAAATAATTTCACCTTTCATTTCTCCTTATTCCTGCTTCCAGTTTCCTCTGTGGTTTCCCCAGTCTCAGTTTATTGAACAGTGATGGATCACAACAGCAGATAGAGCAACAGCTCTGTGTTTGGACATATGACAAAGCAGTAATATGGATGGGTGGGATGGGGGGAATCTTGCTGATCACCAGCCATAAAATGCATGCCTTCTGCCAGCATTTATGTGGAAAATAGAGGTACAATCATAGAATTGTGGAATGTGAGATTACCTGACAATTATAGCATTTTGGGCAAATGGCAGTCTGACCTTTCCTTAACTGAAGGCTACCTACCACTTCTCAAGATAGCTGGTTCTACTTACTGAACAGTTCTTAGGAATTTACTCCTTACATCAGCCTTAATCTCCATCCCAGCTCTTTCACTCTGTTGGCTCTGGGCAAAAAGTTGGGACATGCACTGAATGGATGAATGAATCTGCCCTCTGGAGCAAAGGTAGAGAATGAATCTGCTCCATCTTCTATGCTGGCAGGGAGCAACAGCTGAGGGTTCCTCCTCCCCTCCCCTCCCCGTTAGCCCTGTGAGGTAATCCAGGCAATGAGTACAACTATGAGCACTAACTCTATCTTTATTGTAAAGTTACATTAAAACCTTACAATAAAATAAAGGTTTTTGTTGTAAGGTTTTAATATTTTGTACACAGCATGTTCCCTGTGGAACACGCTGCCCCTGAAGGTGAGGTTAGCCCCATCGCTCCTGGCCTTCCGGAGGAGTCTGAAGACCTGGTGCTGCCACCTCGCCTGGGGCGGGGAGGGGAATAGATCTACATGGGGAGGGCTGCACTCCTCCCACACTTGGACTGTTTTAGATGGTCCTGCCATTTGGACTTTTTTACTTTTTTACTCTTATTTATATCTATTTATCAGAGTAATTTTATATCTGTATATTTTATTTTTATTGCATGGTTGTTGTTTTAATCAATTATTCTAAACTGCCCAGAGTCCCCCTCTGGGAGAAGATGGGAGAGGGGGGGGGGGACAAATTAAATAAATAAAGAAAAGAAAAAAATAAAAGAAACTTGCAAGTCTGAAAATATTTCTCCCCTCCTTTTACTAGGAGAAAAACTAGGGAGAGTCCTTTCTGAAATGCTTCGCATGCCCCCCCTTCTGTGACCGAGATATCTTTTAAATGATGGTTGTCCAGGCCGCAGCTCTTCCTCCTGTTTCCCAAGGTCATTCCCATATGCCATTACCTTCCCTTCCCTTCCCTCCCTTTCTTTCTTCTTTCTTCTTGCAGCTGATGGGCACAGTTCCCTTCCTGTGCCTTTTGGGGTGCACTTTGCTCCAGTATTTACATTTTTGTACACATCCTTTGACTTGCAAATTTGCAAAGTACAGCAAAGGAGCTGGTAGAAGTGTGAATTGGGTAAAATCACATTCAAAACCTAATTGAACAAATCCCCCTACCATACTTAAGGGCCACCGGTGTGCATAACTTTTTCAGATGGCATGCAGAGCTGAATAAATGTACATTGAAGAGAGCAGATCAGCAGCAACAGTGCCTGGGAACATATCTCAGCTCCTACTAATCAGATTAAATCAAAGTACTCCTCCTTAATTAGCTAGTGGATTAGATTACCTCCCAGACTTCATTGATTTGCACCAAAGGGGGATTTGAAGCTGAAATACAAGCTTAACTATGATCTTTTTGATTGAACTATTAATTTGTTTACAGTACACATAACAAGCATTTTGACTTTAAAAAGGGAGATGATAAAAGATTATGACAGGTCTGTTACATGCCAGATAACTATATTTGGTAACTGGTCAACACTGGGACAAATGTTTCCTTCTCCTTTCAAGGCCGGTTAGAAGTAGAAAGGTATAACAAACAGTGACACCATTCTGTGGCATAATTCAATTGTGCTACATAAAAAAATAAGTTCATGGGAAGGGCAAGTATCATGCATAAAGCAATAGAAGAACATGTCCCCTTCATTCAGCTGAAGGTCCATCTGGGCCCAGCATCCTGTTTCTCACAGATACTGACTATTTATTTCCAGGAATGTAACTGGACATGAAAGTTCCATGTTGCCATCAGAATTTTAGGCCCTAGTCATTCCAACTTCTCTACAGCTATCTAACGTTTTTGTTGAATAACAAGGCCAACCTTCTGGACTTCAAGGCTTATACTTCTAACTCTCCAGAATGATGAGGGCTAGAGTTTGGTTTCTCATTGGGGGCTATGATTTTTTTTTTAAGAAAATGGGTTACAATTTTCACTTCTCATCTCTAGCACTGCCATTTGCATTCATATTGGGAAAAAGGTTAGCTCTTTCCAATGTCTGAATGTGTTTTGAACAAAAGCAGCAATTGATTCTCAGAAGGGGTTGAAAAATCAAGAAGTAGAGGAAGCACTTTTAATCTTAGCCCCTTGAATGCTATTGGAATGCACACTATGAAATAAAATAACTAAGCCATTCCAAAACTGGGGGAGATTGTGATGAATTAATACAGGCTCTGGGGAAAATATCATCATTACTTTATGGTGATGCTGGAATGTTTTGTTGCCTTCAAATGATCAACACAAATAATTCTGTCCTTGGAAGTTGTGGCCAAACTGCAGGGCCACTCAACATCCACCATTACTTTTATTCCCTGCTTTTCAGCTATACTAAGGATATGCAAGCCAGTCCAGTTTTACAGGCTCTATTAGTAGAGCAGTACTCTAGCCTAAGTTCCTTTATGGAGTTAAAAAAAAACATTTAAAAAAACCAACCCTACATCTATTTTTGTTTGTAACTTTCCTTATCAAAGTGAATTTTTGCATGCAACCTCTTTAGAGGAATATTGTTAGTAAATTTTTTTAAACTTTATATTGCAAGTATCCCTGATTTTCCTAGTATAGATCTTTTGTTACTTAAATTTCCTTAATGTAACTTCTATTGTTTAGGTTTAATTTTTGTATTGTATTGTATTGTATCTTTCATAAGCAATGTATGTAGATTTTTGGTTGGAGAAAGAGGGACATGGTGTTGCTATTCATATTGCAACAAAGTCCACTTTGGCAGACTCTACAAGTCTACTTCCACAGAAATCCATCCAGTTTCTTTTACATTTTAAGTTGCATTGTGATTATTCTTTGATCTTATCTGGATTTACTGGTTTGGCTTGATTAGCCAGTTGTGGAATTCTCATTGTGCCATAATGAACTAATCAGAATCCACTCTATTACAACTTCAGTTACAGCTGACTTTGTTTAATAGGAGAAAAATGACCATCATTTAGATGCTGTTCTGTTAAAGAAAACATAAACAGTATTTGGAAGGATTTTTTTCCTTAAAAGAAATGCCAGTAAGGAACTCTCAGGGACAAGCTGATTTCACTGTGAACTCTAGGAAGACAATTCAATTTTTTGTGTGTGTTAAAGGACAAACAAAAACAGATTGCTCCTGTTTGCCCTATGGGCCTCCTGGGAAATTACTTGGAATTATATCAGTTAGCTTACCAGGATCTATATAGGAGATGCCAGTTTATGAAATGTCAAGCAAAGGGTGAAAACCAAGAGGGAGTTTTTCATTGATTGCAAGTTGTTTAGAAGTTGTGCTGTGTGAGGACTTCCAGGGAAGAAATGGTGAACTGAAGATGGCTTTGTTAAAAGTGGAGCTGATGACTGTGGCAGAATGAAGAGCCAGCGAGTAGACCAGCTCTTCATAATTCCTCTCCAGATAAGGAGAGGACTTGAGATCACCCACAAGAACTCCATATGGTTGTTCCTCATTAGAAGATAGCAAGATAGTGGTCTCCGGTGGGTTTTGAGCTCTGGGAGGCAAGGGAATAGCCACCTTGCTCAAACCATGGTCAACACCTTTAAGGACACTGGATTTGCATACTTACTTTTCTAACCACTTTCAGAACTTCCTTGTTAACTGCTTTTCAGCTATTAGGAACTTTTGGATTGACACGTTTTACAGCACTGGGTGAGTTTCCTTCAATCCTTAGTGAAAGAAGCGTTAAATACAGGTTTAAGGACTTAACTTTTTTTTCTGGAATAAACAGCAAAAGGGTGATTAAAATTTTGATTTTAAAAAGCTAAAACAGACTAGGGATCCAGATCAATCTGAAATACATTTTTGGAATTAATTATAAGAATCCTTCCCATGGGAAAATACCTTTGTTTTGAATTATTATTTTTTTAAATTATAGGATGGGACTTTGAAGGTTGGACACTAGAAGGAACTAGAAGGAACTAAAGATTACAATTAAAAGAGAAGAACACTTAAATTTGACTTACAAGTACAGAATGGAGCAAAATATTTTAACATTGGACATGTTAAAAGATATTTTTGAGCAATGGACCTAGAAATTAATGTTAAGAGTGTCTGCCTCTATAGATATACTGTGTTTCAAAGATGTTATAGAAGAGGAACAAGTTTTACCTGACAAGATTGAGACTGATCTGAAAGTGGATTTGAAAATGAGAGGCTACAAGAACGATATGGAAAAAGATGCCATACTGGACATACAAAAGAAACCTGTTGATGTCTTAATAATTAAAAGGGATATACAAATAGCAAACCAACAGAGTGAACTGGATAATTTTCCTATATTGGATTTACAAAAGAGGCTTGTTAAAGCTTTGAAGGATTTTGTGAGAAGGAACAAAGAAAAAAAAATGAAAGAAATAAACTTTGAGGACCTTATTTGAAGGGACTAAAGATCAAGATGGTTACAAGTAAAAGGAAGGAATATAAAGCTGGTTTATTTGATCAAAGTTAAAATAAATATGTTGTTACGTCTGGTAACAAGTCCTTAATGGACTTTTACTGATCAGGACTGAAATTATGGGTTTTTTAAGGATTTGTTTATAGATAAGAGATGGGATATTAGAAGAAGAGATCATTTGTTGCATTTTAAGAGAATGTGATAAGTTACTAAAATTGTTTATACTTGTGATGAAGGTAGAAGTAATTTCTTTATATATATATTTTCTTTACTATATTCTTTTTCTTTTCTGCATCTTCTATTTTTCCTTTTCCTTTTCCTTTTTTCCTTTTTTCCTTTTTTATTACTTTGTATTAGTTTTTTATCATTGTAGTTGTAATTTTGAATACAGCTACAAAATTGTATTGTATTCAAATACAATTGTATTAAATAGTAATTTTAATCAAAATTACTGTTTAAAAAAAAGAAGTCATCCTCTGTGGGATGTGCTGGAAAGAAAAAAAAAACTTTATCTGAATGTAAGAGAGATCAAAGGAATCATTTTGATTTTCATTGATTTGAAAATCATTTAATTTTCCTTGACCTAACCAGCACTTTCAGAATGTTTATAGTTCTTGATTATTTTGTATCTCTTCTTTCCTTCAGGAGCTCAAGATAGTTTTTTAGCATTTCCTATACCAATTTTTCCTTCTGGCGTGGGCTGGTCCATGAAGTCACAAAGAGTCGGAAGTGACTAGACGAATAAACAGCAACATACCAATTTTTCCCAAAACAACAATTCTGTGTGGGAGGTTGGGTTGGGAAATAGTTCACGGGCCCAAAGTCAGTCAATGAAGTCCAGGGCTGAGGAGGGACTTGCTCCTGAGGAGGGACCTGCTCCTGAGTCTCCCCCATCCTAATCCAACCATATAACTGTTGATGCCATGAGTACTGATGGTGAGCAGGAAGGGGCCCCTATCCAGGGGGAAAAGCGCATGCATAGTTTAGAGACTTTGAACTTTCCTTCAAAGAAACTCAGAGCAGACCCACCTTGATTTTTGGGTTTATCTGTGAGGGCTTCCCATGGCCTTTCAGTATGGTAGGATTTTCTGTCTAGTAGAGTAGAACATTAAACACTAGAGACTCAAGCTACTGTTTCAGCATGGTTCTTTGCTCTAAGGTAGGACAGTTATATCATTTTCACCAGCTTCAGTCATTATACAAATAATAACAAAAACAAAACCAATGGATTTAAGGGGTGATGTATTGCCCAGCAAAGTCCTCCCTCTCTGACATTAATATTTTTTTCTATAAAGTTTTTCATTACCATCAAGGCACAGCAATATTGCAATTTGCAGTGGTAATACTGAGGTTCCTTGCCATCATAATTGCCCACTGTTCCAACATAGGTTTGCTCAGACATGGTGGATATGTGACCCTCTAGATCAGTCTTTGTCAAACTTGGCAACTTTAACATGGTGGCCTTCAAGCTGAAGTCCAGGCATCTTAAAGGTGCCAAGTTTAAAAAGCACTGCTCTAGGTGTTGGTGGATTGCAACTCCCAGATTGTTATGCTTGTTATGGCTTCTGGGGGTTATAATTCCCCAGTCCTGCCTAAGGGATTTGTGGGGTTTTCTTCAAGTAAGACTGGGTCCCAGAATTAGAGTGATTGAAAGGGAGGAAAATTACATCAAAGCTGATAGACCTTGCTGGCCTGTGACAGATGCCTAAGCATGCCAGATGCTGAACCTAGGGCAGCCAAAGCTAACTTTGGTAAAATATCAGTTCCATTAGAGTCCTCTTCTTGAATTCCTCCACAGGTATTACCAGCCTGATGTGGGAAGACTTAGTTTCCAATTACCCTGAGAACAACACTGGTAGGAGCATGAATTCTTGATAGGGTGACCCTTGACAATAAGGTCAAAAGGGAAATTGTGAAGATAAGATCAGTCCACAACAGGAGGAGGTTGGGAAGGTTTCTGCAACTATGAGAGAAGCCAACCCACTTAGGAGAACAAACTCTAAAATCAGGTCTAGAAGAAGGCAGTGGCAAACCACTTCTTTATGTGGAGATGCCTAAAATATTTAGACAAATTCGAATGCCATATGATGAGACCTTCAATTTTGAAGTACTGTTTTGGTTACAGGGGAAGAATATTAAACTTCCATAAGTAGATTTGGAGGTGGTTAAAAAAAGGAAGTCTGATCACTAATTATGCCAGACTGCTAGTGTTGAAAGAGGAGGTTCTCTTTTCACAAGGTTACATACAACCGGAACATGGAGTTAAAAAGCATGAAACAGAAAACTTGAAATTGTTGAAATAGTAATGAGGTGTACTAAATTGGAAGTTTTAGGAATACATGACTATAGGTGGACTGGAATTGGTCTCTTAAAATGAGGTGATTGCATGATATACTATTCAGGACATGAGGACTTATGAAGGGATAGAATAGCAATCATTCTCCAAAAAGGGCATTGCTAAATATGTGCTTGGTTATAAAGGATAAGATTACATCTATTCCAATTAGTGGATATCCAATGAACGAGTGTATGAACCTATAGATGCCACAGTGGAAGAGTTTGAGGATTTTCATGGCAAATTGCAAAAGGTGCTCAGTGCATCAATACAAAAAGAAGATAGTGTTATTAATGGGTGATGGGAATGTGAATTTTGGTGATATGGATGAGCCTGGAATTATAGAAAGGTTTAGACTGGATATACATAGTAATATAGTTTATAACTATAAATATAGTTTAACAGAATTTTGTTCTATTAACAGATAATTATGTATTTATTGGCCACATTGGTTCAAGTAACATAAATGCAGACTCTACATATGGACATCACTGGATGCATAGTATCTGCCTCAAACAGACTACATAATAGGACAGAGAAGAAGAAGTGCAACCTCTCAGTAAGGGTACTTTTAGATGGAACAGCCTGTGAAAATTCGGTGTCAAATATATATGTTAAATTTAGAAAATGAAAGTAAATGTTCTAGCAAGATTTGACCTGGGTGACATAAGTTCAGTGTAAGGGACAGATTCAGTATACTAAATTTATGCAAAAGAATATGTCCAATCTCTATGGGAAGAGATAAGCGACAGTGTGAAAACCAGAAAGGGAGAAAAAAACCCCAATATGTTAAAGAGGAAAAGACAGAAGAGGCTTTCAGAACAAGGTAGCATGTTAGCTAGCTGAAGATGGACGATGAAAATTTTGGGCAACAATGTCTGAAGGCAGATTGCCACTGACAAATGAGAAAGGGCAAGAAAAAGTATATCAAGAATGTCAACAAATGAGAAGAAGAGAGGAGGAGAGCTGTTTCTGAGAAGCTCAGAGAAATCACAGGAATATTTACAGGATAGAAATATTTAGGAGTAATCACAGGAGAGATCTAATGGAAACAAATAAGGTCAGAGAAAGATTGAAATGACCAAATCATCACCATCCTCCCAGCAGACAAAGGCCGAGTCACGGTTATCATGGACAGAACACAATACGTACAGACAGCCAAAGAATTACTGGAGGACAAAGAAACCTACATCCGAGTAAACACCAACCCAAGAGAGAAACTGAACAACTTGATCAAGAGAACCCTCAATGACCTAATCAAGAAAGGTCAGATCACAAAAGAAGAACTATGGCAGATGAAAAGCAGTGGACTTGTCTCCCACGCTTCTATGGATGCCCAAAATACACAAGCCCAACATACTTCTTCATCCAACTGTATCATTATCAGGAACCCCAACATACAACGTAGCCAAAGAACTTACAAAAAAGCTTGGACATCTCACAGAGGGGAGTGAATATTCTATCAACTCCCCACTACAGTGTCTCCAGAAAATCAAAGACCTAAAAATAGAAGAAGATGAAATTATGGTTGCATTTGATGTCGTAGCACTATTTGCATCCATAGATCCAGAACTAGCGAACAAATCCATGGCAGCAGCTCTATACAACACACCTGACCTAGCAAATGGACTAAAATTGAAATACCCAGTTTTGAATGGGAACTCTTTAAGGCAAGCTTGCTAAATGTTGGGGGACTTGTTGTTCTATTGCATGTGTGTGTGTGTGTTTACACTTACATTTTTCTTGCTGCTCATTTTATTTACTTTGCAAAAAAACCCATCAGGAAAGTTTGCAACTACCTCTCTGTATGCTTGTGTGTTTGGCCTGGGACAAGACGGTAACAGCCACTATGTAGGTAGGACAGGAAGAAGACTACCAGAGCGTATCCATGACCACCAGCTAGCAGTCAGAAGACACAATGAAAACTCCTTAATCTCACAACACATGGACAGACTCAACCATAGTTTCAACTAGGAAACTGTGAGCATCCTTGTTGTTTATTCGTTTAGTTGCTTCCAACTCTTCGTGACTTCATGGACCAGCCCACGCCAGAGCTTCCTGTCGGTCGTCAACACCCCCAGCTCCCCCAGGGACGAATCCATCACTTCTAGAATATCATCCATCCACCTTGCCCTTGGTCGGCCCCTCTTCCTTTTGCCTTCCACTCTCCCTAGCATCAGCATCTTCTCCAGGCTGTCCTGTCTTCTCATTATGTGGCCAAAGTATTTCAGTTTTGCCTTTAATATCATTCCCTCAAGTGAGCAGTCTGGCTTTATTTCCTGGAGGATGGACTGGTTTGATCTTCTTGCAGTCCAAGGCACTCTCAGAATTTTCCTCCAACACCACAGTTCAAAAGCATCGATCTTCCTTCGCTCAGCCTTCCTTATGGTCCAGCTCTCGCAGCCATATGTTACTATGGGGAACACCATTGCTTTAACTATGCGGGCCTTTGTTGTCAGTGTGATGTCTCTGCTCTTAAGTATTTTATCGAGATTTGTCATTGCTCTTCTCCCAAGGATTAAGCGTCTTCTGATTTCCTGACTGCAGTCAGCATCTGCAGTAATCTTCGCACCTAGGAATACAAAGTCTTTCACTGCTTCTACATTTTCTCCCTCTATTTGCCAGTTATCAATCAAGCTGGTTGCCATAATCTTGGTTTTTTTGAGGTTTAGCTGCAAGCCAGCTTTTGCACTTTCTTCTTTCACCTTCATCATAAGGCTCCTCAGTTCCTCTTCACTTTCAGCCATCAAAGTGGTATCATCTGCATATCTGAGATTGTTAATGTTTCTTCCAGAGATTTTAACTCCAGCCTTGGATTCCTCAAGCCCAGCATGTCGCATGATGTGTTCTGCGTACAAGTTGAATAGGTAGGGTGAGAGTATACAGCCCTGCCGTACTCCTTTCCCAATCTTAAACCAGTCCGTTGTTCCGTGGTCTGTTCTTACTATTGCTACTTGGTCGTTATACAGATTCTTCAGGAGGCAGACAAGATGACTTGGTATCCCCATACCACTAAGAACTTGCCACAATTTGTTATGGTCCACACAGTCAAAGGCTTTAGAATAGTCAATAAAACAGAAATAGATTTTTTCTGAAACTCCCTGGCTTTTTCTATTATCCAGCGGATATTGGCAATTTGGTCTCTAGTTCCTCTGCCTTTTCTAAACCCAGCTTGTACATCTGGAAATTCTCGCTCCATGAACTGCTGAAGTCTACCTTGCAGGATCTTGAGCATTACCTTACTGGCATGTGAAATGTGTGCCACTGTTTGATAGTTTGAACATTCTTTAGTGTTCCCCTTTTTTGGTATGGGGATATAAGTTGATTTTTTCCAGTCTGATGGCCATTCTTGTGTTTTCCAAATTTGCTGGCATATAGCATGCATTACCTTGACAGCATCATCTTGCAAGATTGTGAACAGTTCAGCTGGGATGCCATCATCTCCTGCTGCCTTGTTATTAGCAATGCTTCTTAAGGCCCACTCAACCTCACTCTTCAGGATGTCTGGCTCTAGCTCACTGACCACACCGTCAAAGCTATCCCCGATATTGTTATCCTTCCTATACAGGTCTTCTGTATATTCTTGCCGCCTTTTCTTGATCTCTTCTTCTTCTGTTAGGTCCTTGCCATCTTTGTTTGTGATCATACCCATTTTTGCCTGGAATTTACCTCCAATGTTTCTAATTTTCTGGAAGAGGTCTCTTGTCCTTCCTATTCTATTGTCTTCTTCCACTTCCATGCATTGCTTGTTTAAAAATAATTCCTTATCTCTTCTGGCTAACCTCTGGAATTTTGCATTTAATTGGGCATATCTCCCCCTATCACTGTTGCCTTTTGCTTTCCTTCTTTCTTGGGCTACTTCTAGTGTCTCAGCAGACAGCCATTTTGCCTTCTTGGTTTTCTCTTTCTTTGGGATGTATTTTGTTGCCGCCTCCTGAACAATGCTGTGAACGTCTGTCCAGAGTTCTTCCGGGACCCTATCTACTAAGTCCAGTCCCTTAAATCGATTCTTCACCTCCACTGTATATTCCTTAGGAATATTAGTGAGCTCATATCTAGCTGATCTGTGGGTCTTCCCTAATCTCTTGAGTCTGATCCTAAATTGTGCAAGAAGAAGTTCGTGATCTGAACTACAGTCAGCTCCAGGTCTTGTTTTTACCCACTGTACAGATGTCTGCCACCTTTGGCTGCAAAGGATGTAGTCAATCTGATTTCGGTGTTGTCCATCTGGTGAAGTCCATGTATAAAGCCGTCTCTTAGGTTGTTGGAAGAGAGTGTTTGTTATGCAGAGTGAATTGTCTTGGCAAAATTCTATCAGCCTATGTCCTGCTTCATTCTGTTCTCCCAGGCCATACTTACCTGTAATTCCAGGTGTCATTTGACTGCCCACCTTAGCATTCCAGTCTCCTGTGATGAAAATAACATCTCTTTTAGGCGTGTTGTCCAGTAGGTGCTGCAGATCCTCATAGAACTGCTCTACTTCAGCTTCTTCAGCATTTGTGGTTGGGGCGTATATTTGGATCACTGTGATGTTAGATGGCTTGCCCTGAATTCGAATTGAGATCATTCTGTCCTTTTTTGGATTGTATCCAAGCACTGCTTTAGCCACTTTACTATTAATTATGAAGGCTACTCCATTTCTTCTGTGGTCCTCTTGTCCACAGTAGTAGATCTGGTGGTCATTTGATGTGAAGTGGCCCATTCTAGTTCATTTCAGTTCACTGATGCCCAAAATGTCTATCTTTAATCTTAACATCTCACCAATAACCACATCCAATTTGCCCTGGCTCATAGATCTTACATTCCAGGTTCCAATGGTGTGTTGATCCTTAGAACATCGGATTTGCCGTTCACCACTAGCACCGTCAGCCGCTAGCTGTCCTTTCGGCTTTGAGCTAGCTGCGTCATCACGTCTGGGGCTAGTTGAACTCATCCTCTGTTCCTCCGCAGTAGCATTTTGACCATCGTCTGACCTGGGGGTCTCATCTTCTGATGGTATACCGACATATCTCTGGTTGTACTGATCCATTTAGTTTTCCCGGCAAGAATACCGGGGTGGGTTGCCATTACCTTCCCCAGGGATCGCATTTAGTCTGACCTCTCTGTCATGACCTTCCCGTCTTGGGTGGCCTTTCACGGTTTAGCTCATGGCATCATTGAGGTGCTCAAGCTCCAGCACCACGACAAGGTAACGATCCTTTGCTGAAGGTGAGCATCCTAGACCAAGCTAAATCCAAAAATGCTAGGGAATTCCTGGAAGCTTGGCATTCAGACAAATCAACCATCAACAGACACATAGAGGTAAACCACATTCACACACCATTCAAAAGAGACAATAAAAAAAGCTAACAAAAAGATCAGAACACATCATCTCCAGTAGCCTACATCCAGATAAACAGGGATTAACCCTAGACAAACAATCAAGCAGAAAACAATACCCTAATCAAGGAACTACCAAGAAAAAAAACCACACCCCCACCAACACTGTATTTAAACAGACAGCAAACCCCTCACTCACCAGCACTGATGACGCTACCTAGTCAGGTCATGAAATGTCTGAAAGCAAACAACCCAGCTCAGAGAGCACCAAGGACTCCACAGTTCAACCCTGAGCTGCACATATTCTATTGAAAGATTGAAAGACCATACAGTGACCTCTTACATATGGGATTAAGGCATGAGTGAAACATTTGCTGAAAGAAAATATTTTCATAAAATGACTTCATTAGAAAGTGCAGTATGAAAAGCAATGAACCAGCAGTCAAATAGCACAGATACCAGGTGCCATTGGAATACCTACTGAACTATTTAAAACCGCAAGAAAAGACACAGTTTAAATGTTAACAGTTATGTCAACAATTATAGAGTGAGACTGGTTGGCCTAGAAAAAATAAGTCTATATATATGTATACCAGAGGAGGAAGATATTACTGAACCATATCTCTAATTCTTCATGCAAGCCAAGTTTTGCTTGAGATCTTACAAAAAAGAAGAGAGAGATATGCCAAGCAAAGAGGCAGATTTCAGAAGAGGCATAGGGGCACTCAATTAGAGAGCTAATATAAGATGGATCACAGAATACATGATGAGGAAGGAGGCTCACTTTGCTTTATTGGCCACAGTATGACTTTGACTGTGTAGGTCATGCCAGAATATGGAATACATTAAAGCTAATGATGTGCCAGAATATCTGATCATTCTTCTGAGGAGGCATAACAATGAACAAGAAGCTGCAAGAAACACATCTGGTGAAGTCTCTTCTTCTGAAGATGCACATAAAAATGAGCAGGGCTTCAATTGCAGGTGGTGTAGTGGCAATGCGGAAGACCATTGTATTTCCAGGACTTTAAGTGACATCTCTTAGTTTCTCCTTTGTATTAAGATTAGAGTTCATTCTGAGCTATGTTTTTCACTCTTGCTTGAAAAGAGGGGAGTAATCTTCAGACAGTTGTAGGAAGACCTCAAAACTGTTTAGAGCAGCATTGGCTTATCTGTATAGTTCCCAGCCAGGGTTTTGTTAGTTCACATGATGAGCAGGTGCACCATCTAGTCAAGGTCAGGTCTTGCAGTCCTGCACCATGAAAACAGGATCATGAGGTTTTACTATCAGACTTTGATAAAAAACCTCAAGATTGAGTTTTGAGCTTGGCCACAGACCTAGCGCTGGGTGCTGTGTGCAAAATTGGCTTGGGGACTCTCCGCTGTCTTCCTAACAGCTGAAGTGAGATTTGTTATCATCTGGCTTGAATGCTTTCTTGTGTTTCTGTTTAATTTGCCTGCCACAGTTAAACAATAAAGCTTAAAGCCTCCTTACTTACTGGTGTGATCATTGTCTCTGGATCTAAAAGAACCAATTGTCTGGGCACCTGGTCACTGCCTTGACACTTGGCAAAACAGGTGGTAGCTGCCATCTTAACTTTTGGGCCACATCCTGTAGACATCCCTGTATCTGAATCAAATGGGATCTTGACATTAAGACATAGTAGCAAATAAACTGTCTCCCAGATCATGGGTAAATAGCACCAGAGACAAGCCAAGGTATTTTCACACGCAAGGCTGACAACCAGATAACCAACATTAAATGAAATTCAATTAAATATTAAAATACATAAAAAGCCATGTGCTGAGCTTTTATAGGAACTAAAATATAGACTGTGTGTGCATTCAGCCAGCTGAACACTTGAAAGGGGTAAAGAGGAATCTAGGAAATAATATTTCAGTAAGTATATATTGACATTTCCTATTGCTACCCGCAAGAAGATATGAGAAAATGAGACTTGAAAAGCAGGAAGAAACCTGACAGCCTCCTTTGTAATCTTCACAAATCATAATTCAAATGATTAAAAACTTATATAAACAGCAATATATATATATATATATATATATATATATATATATATATATATATATATATATATATCCTGTTGTGCTGTACATTGTTCAGTCTTTCTGAAGTTGTGAATGAAATGTGGCATCTATTCTCAGTGGGCTGATTGGGTATGATTTCATTTCTCCCTTTTTTAAAAAAAAAGAGAGAGAGAAAAGCACACAATCATGTTCTGACAAGCTAGAAGATACAGATCAGAGATGCTGTTAATAAAATTAATCCTCCTATGAAATCTTATCAACCCCTGAACAACTGAGGTGCTCAATCTTGCGTCCTGGGCAGCTCTGAATTCTTTCATTACGAAGTTCATTGGACCAGAGAGTCTACAAGCCTGTATATCTGAATGGAGATGATGTACAATTTCCTGGTCCATAGGCCACAGAGTTAACCCAAGTTACTGGCCCATGCTACAGTTTGCCAACCTTTCCATTTTAAGAGCCCCAGCATTTTATAAGCTGTCATTTAGCAAGTCCCTCTTCCCCTTCTCCACACACCCGAGATTCAAGTATTCATCTTCTGCAATTGTCTTCCTGGTGAAGTATATTAATTTTTGCAGGACACAGTAATGTTTAAGTCTGGGAATATTTTATCAGCAGTGCTAAAGCACCTTTCTCAGGTGCTGCCCCACAATGAAGTGTCCTTCATAGTGGAGATTTGTGAATCAGCCTTGATGAGATTCAAATCATCGCATGAATTTGATTCAAATTTGCAATTCAATCAAATGTGCACTTCGCTTCAGTTTTGCCACTCAAACCATAGAATAGTAGCATTTTTCAGTCATCAACCAGCATAAAATAAATTCAGTGATAAAATTACAGCCATCGCATTATGATAGAAGTCTAATCTATATACTGTGAGGAATGATTAACTTACTAGCACAAACTATAAAATTGTGATACTCATCACGATACTGATCTGGGGAAGATCAAGATTAAGAAGATAAGAATGAGTACATTACAGTATAGATTTATAGAATTTGGATGTTAATATATAAAACTATGAAATAATAACTAAAAATCATTAAAAGCTATCATGAAATATTAAATCACTATCTCACTAAAATTTACAGGGGCATACATTGAATATTGCTACTCTGAGAACTATAATAGTATGGCATAAAGTGGTTGTAGAAAGAAATAGCAATAACATAAAAGCCACTTATAGCTCAGGACCTGGGTACCTTCCATCCCGCCTACTCCCATCCATATCAACCCAACCAATTAGATCTACCAGGGACAAGCTACTGCAAAACCCAAACTGTCTGGAGCTTAGGGGCGGGGGCAGCGGTGTGCTGAGGTGAGATGGCCCTGCTTTACTGTAGTGGCACCAACATCCTGGAACAGCATCCCCATGATGATCAGACTGGATGTTATGAGTACTGATGGTGAGCAGGAGGGGGGCCCTATCCAGAGGGAAAAAAGCATGTGTAGTTTAGAGGCTTTGAACTGTCCTTCAAAGAAACTCAGAGCAGATCTGCCTTGAGTTTTGGGTTTATCTGTGTGGGTTTCCCACGGTCTTTCAGGATTTTCTGTCTACTAGAGTAGTTCAATGAGCACTAGAGACCAAGACACTGTCTCAGTGTGGTTCTTTGCTCTAAGTTAGGACACTGGCCTCCACTTTCAGAAGCCCTTGAAGGCTGAACTGTTTCAGAGAGTTTTCCCCTGGTATTGTTGTTGTTAGGACAGGTATGAGTGTTGCTATCTCTATATTAATTTACCTTATTTCTGGAATGTATTGTATGCTTTTTATTTCTATATTCTTTTAGTAGTTATTTTATTCTCCCTCTGGATAGTTTAGTTTGGTTTTGGTCTATGAAAAACCTCCAGGAGCCCCCCCCCTTTTTTTTTTATTGTGGAGACCTAGGAATTAAAAACCTTTATTTATTTAATTATCAATAGATTTAATTAGGAAATTAAATTAATTATTAAATACATATAAAATATAAATAAATAAAAGGCGAAGACTCTAAAATAACCACTAGAATACAGTTTGCATTATGATTGTATTAGGTATTATGTACTAAGAGCATTGTCTTTGTTGGACTAGTGGTTCTCATGGCTATAGGTAAATGGATTGTATTGGTGCAGTCTTGGGCTGTCCCTGTTGAAATAAGCACCTAGGCTACATCACAACAGTTACTATTTGTGGACAGAGTTTACACACAAGGCAAAAAAAAAATTAGGGAAGTACATTTGTCTTGACCCTCTAGTCAATAGTGTAAATAAAACTTCTTAATGTGCCTTGGAAATTTAGTTAACAGAGGGGTAACCAGCTGAAGATGAATGACCTAAAAATTGCCAATAAAGGAGGACATGGAATATAGTGTCTATGGCATTCATTCCCAAGGGGGCAGTGCCATGCTTCTGTATTTCCCCTCCAAGACTGCTGTGAGAAGTACATTGAAATGGACTACTGTTAGAGCTGTTACAAACTGGGGGATTTAAAACTGATATAAATAAGAAACTGGTTTAGAGTCTAAAATCTGATGATTTGTCAACATAACCCACCAGATTCTAATTGAATTTCTGTGTCTAAAATTGTTTGTTTTAAAGTTCATTTAACTTGAAGTGGGCCCAGTGGCAAAACAGCATCACAGGAAAAGCCATAATAATTCAATTCCATTAGGGTTACTTTTTCCCCAGAGGATTTGAAATTGTCTGCCAGAATTGGACTGGCCAATCCAGCTGGATTATGGAGGAATTTTAGCCAGTAAATTTTAAAAAATCATCCAAAGACTAGATTCAGTTTTACTAAGTCCTACTTCCCACCATAGTGTTTGGAACAGGGTGGATAACCTGGGAGATGTTTCTCAAAATTTCTATTCTGTCTCATGTTGCTGTATGTTCCTAGTTGAGACCCATATAGTAACTGTGATTGGGCTTTAACTGCAAATAACTTAATTCCAACTCTGTATCTTGAGGGAAATAATAACTTTGGGTAGCTAAAGCTGATTTTGTGCATTTTGAGATACATAATCCAGGTGAGGATTTCAGCTTTCAGAGGTTTGAAAACTATTCCTAAGTATTTGAAGACTTGACCTGCTCAACGGTATGTCCACCTGATTGCCAGATTCACTGTTCTAGACATTTAGATAATGTAAGGATCTTGTTCTTGGCAAAATGTATTAATTCCTCCTTATTAGAGAAAGAAGGTAATGATCTCAAGGCTCTTTTAAGATGAACTAGGGTCAAAGAGAAAATTACTGCACCATCAGCAGACAGTAGTACACTGATATGCCCATGGGCTAGTTTAGAAGAATAACAGCTAGATTACTTAAATGAGGCACCAGAGAATTAATGTAATAACTAAATAAAACTGGAGCCAATGCACATCCCTGTCTAACTCTTCTCCTTACAAATACTTCTTCTGTAAATACATCCTTGATTGCTATACCCATCTTCAGTCTCAAACCCTCATGAATTTTAAATATCAAAAGCAGCAGATGTTTGTCTGTTACAGAATTTTTGAGTTTATACCACAGTTTAGGGTCTGGATCCTGTGCCAAAAGTGAACCCACGGAATTCAGGTGATTTAGTTCCAAAAAAAGTTGAAACACAAATGGAAAACTGTCACACAATTTGAAGTCACCCAATTCCATCTGACTTATCAAAATCAATCTGATAATTTGATTCGAATATTCAGTTCAGAGGCACCCAATATGATTCAAAGTGTCAAATCCAAGTCCTGTATCAACATTCTATTTCACTGGTGTGTCTTCTCCAAGCTGATTTATGGACCACTTAACCCAAAGTCCTTCTCATAGGCTCTGCCATGCAATGGAATTGTAGCATCCTTGACAAATAGCCATTCAGCTTCTGCTAATATAGGTATCTCTAGTAATGGAGAATCCATCCTGAGGACATTAATTCTACTATCAGTGTTTAACAGTGTTTTACTAATGTTTAGCTAAATTCTGTTTCCCAAGAATTACCACCCATTGATTCTATCCATTGTTTGGTCTGTTCTTTCAATGCGTATCCCACATTTCTTCCAGGACCAAAAGACAGCATATATAGTATTTCTTTCTCTGTTTTTATTCCCTGTAGCAACAACTCTGTGAGATAGATGGGCCTGAAAGCCAGTTATCAGCCCCAAATCATCCAGAGGATAAGTGTAGATTTTCTTAGCTGAATGTGAACCTGAATCTGGTCTCCTTGGCCCAAAGGCATTTATGATTTTAATGGTCAACCCAGCATCTTGATTTTTGATGAGCCAGTGAACTGATCCTGTAGGGTTCTTCTAGCCTGATTTGTTGGTTTGTTTGTTTGATCATATTTTAAGCTCGCTTCCCATTTTATGCAGTTTATATTAACACAATCACAATCTCAGTTTAGATAAACACTTACAGCATAATAAAATCATGCACAAATATGAATTCATCTACATAAAAGAAAAAAAAACTTTGTGCATGTTTAGCAATAAGGCAATGGCTGAAAGAGATGACTAATATAAAGAAAGGATATCCTGTGTACACAACACAGCAAGGACACAAAAGGAATCAGTGCAAACTTATGACTCCAGAAACCTCTGGAAATACAAGGGGACAGAAATCAAAGGAAAGGCTTTGGATTTTTAAAAATATTATTATTTTACATTTGGTTGCCTTGCAGCTTCAACCTAAATTTGTGCTCATTATTTTTTAACAGTGCTGCAACATTCTAATACAAATATCAGTTCTTTTTCCCCTCAATGGTAGAGGTAAAGTTAAGGTCAGGCTATTTGGCAAACATAAAAACAAGCTTATTAAACTTGTCAGAGAGCGATGGGAGCCTGGCTTTGTTGTTTAGCTACATTTCCTAAGGAAATGTCACTCCCCCATCCAGGCAAAGAAGGTCTCTGCATAAATTATGGATTCAAGTTCCTGATAATTATGTGCCCTGCAGAATATTGCATTCTTATATAAACAAAGGCTGCAGGGTGGAGACTGGAGGAGAATTTAGAAAGATAACATCAGATTCACAAAAAGAAGAGAGTTTCTGCCATGTCTAATGCAAATGTATGGGCTAAACTTCTGTCTCCATCAAGGGCAACCTGGTATATTATGTTGCATTATGTGTATTGTGTTGTGCAGGAACACTCCCTGGTTTGGTCCAGAATAAACTTCAAGCATTTTTTATTTATCTATTTATTATTTATTATTCAAATTTCTATTAACGCCCATCTCCCCCCAAAGAGGGGGATTTTGGGAAATGGAAGCAAAGTCATCCTGGTTTCCCAGATTATAATCCCAGATTATAATACAGGAGCATGCCTATGCATGTGACAAATGCTTGTGATCAGGATGTTTAAAGGTCTGCCTTCTTCTGTATGAAACCACCTGCTCTCTGAGAGGCATAGAAAAGGGGTTTTTTTTTGGGGGGGGTCTTTTACATAGGGATGTACTTGCATTTTCAACATGAATGTACCCCTGCATACAGTGCATTGTGCATGCTTGCAATTAGAAAGAGGGTTTATTCTCATAATTTCTATATCTGTCAGGTATAAATTATTTTTCTGTTGCAGGTGCCCACAATGCACAGTAAATAGATCTCTGTCTTGGAGACATGGTTCCCCTGCTCAGTGCATAAAACACTCCCAATCCATAAGGCTGATCAGTGTCTTAGATTTGAAAGCAAAGGTGTGCTTTGGAGTGCCCATATGTGCTTTACAGTCAAAGGCATCTTGAGCATCATATGCTTTCATCCAAATGACAAAAGAAGTGCTGCATTGTCATGACATAAGCTCTGCCCCCCTACATACATGTGTCACATTCATGTATGAAAGGGGCAGTGCTTGTACCATGATGACACAATTTTAACGTTTGCCTTCCTTGACACTCCCTACCACCACAGACATCTCTGTACCCAGCCCTACCAATCTACTGAATTTTGTGCAGAAAGATAAAATAGTTTCATCATAGATTATGTTGGGAGAGAATTTTGGCCTTTCATACGTTCTGGTCATTGTAGTAGTATGAATGCTAGCATCAGATGACGGCTATTCGTCTTTATAAACTCTACCCAAACCTTGCATCTGAAAAGAAAGTACGCTAGTGAAAGTTGCATATAATCAGCAGTAATTACATTAAAAAAAATTCCATCAATGGATGTTTAAGAAGCTTGAGTCAGGGAAATGCAACTGTCAAAGAACGAGAGCAAGTAATTTGCATTAAAAAGATTTTCTAGCACTTTATGTTAACAACAGTTTAAATTGCAGGAAGGCATGTGCAAAGGATCTATATGCTGCACACCTAAATATTTATTTTTTTATGCTTTAAAAAGACTACAAAGAAAAAAAAAGAATCCCAAACATTCAATTGGAATGCTGCCCTACTAATGTGGATAGTAAAATGGGTGAGGTTTTTAGTGAACCACACATTCCTGCTTTCTTGTATTAAGAAGAATTGGGGGATACAAACCTCAATCAACCAGTGGCCTGGTCCTTTACTACACAGATTTATTCCCAGGCAGATGAATTCTTTCTGCATTTTTTCCTACCTGCTTTCAATCAAACTGATGAAGAAAAGAATTTGTGAAATTTGTTTCAACAGAGAATAGTATTTCAGTTCAATTTTCTTGAGTGGATTGTAGAGTTGGTGTGCATATCTAATTTTGTTGTTTATTCGTTTAGTCGCTTCCGACTCTTCGTGACTTCATGGACCAACCCACGCCAGAGCTTCCTGTCGGTCGTCAACACCCCCAGCTCCCCCAGGGACGAGTCCGTCACCTCTAGAATATCATCCATCCATCTTGCCCTTGGTCGGCCCCTCTTCCTTTTGCCCTCCACTCTCCCTAGCATCAGCATCTTCTCCAGGGTGTCCTGTCTTCTCATTATGTGGCCAAAGTATTTCAGTTTTGCCTTTAATATCATTCCCTCAAGTGAGCAGTCTGGCTTTATTTCCTGGAGGATGGACTGGTTTGATCTTCTTGCAGTCCAAGGCACTCTCAGAATTTTCCTCCAACACCACAGTTCAAAAGCATCGATCTTCCTTCGCTCAGCCTTCCTTATGGTCCAGCTCTCGCAGCCATATGTTACTACAGGGAACACCATTGCTTTAACTATGCGGGCCTTTGTTGTCAGTGTGATGTCTCTGCTCTTAACTATTTTATCGAGATTTGTCATTGCTCTTCTTCCAAGGATTAAGCGTCTTCTGATTTCCTGACTGCAGTCAGCATCTGCAGTAATCTTTGCACCTAGGAATACAAAGTCTTTCACTGCTTCTACATTTTCTCCCTCTATTTGCCAGTTATCAATCAAGCTGGTTGCCATAATCTTGGTTTTTTTGAGGTTTAGCTGCAAACCAGCTTTTGCACTTTCTTCTTTCACCTTCATCATAAGGCTCCTCAGTTCCTCTTCACTTTCAGCCATCAAAGTGGTATCATCTGCATATCTGAGATTGTTAATGTTTCTTCCAGAGATTTTAACTCCAGCCTTGGATTCCTCAAGGCCAGCTTGTCGCATGATGTGTTCTGCATACAAGTTGAATAGGTAGGGTGAGAGTATACAGCCCTGCCGTACTCCTTTCCCAATCTTAAACCAGTCTGTTGTTCCGTGGTCTGTTCTTACTGTTGCTACTTGGTCGTTATACAGATTCTTCAGGAGGCATACAAGATGACTTGGTATCCCCATACCACTAAGAACTTGCCACAATTTGTTATGGTCCACACAGTCAAAGGCTTTAGAATAGTCAATAAAACAGAAATAGATCTTTTTCTGAAACTCTCTGGCTTTTTCCATTATCCAGCGGATATTGGCAATTTGGTCTCTAGTTCCTCTGCCTTTTCTAAACCCAGCTTGTACGTCTGGCAATTCTCGCTCCATGAACTGCTGAAGTCTACCTTGCAGGATCTTGAGCATTACCTTACTGGCATGTGAAATGAGTGCCACTGTTCGATAGTTTGAACATTCTTTAGTGTTTCCCTTTTTTGGTATGGGGATATAAGTTGATTTTTTCCAGTCTGATGGCCATTCTTGTGTTTTCCAAATTTGCTGGCATATAGCATGCATTACCTTGACAGCATCATCTTGCAAGATTTTGAACAGTTCAGCTGGGATGCCGTCGTCTCCTGTTGCCTTGTTATTAGCAATGCTTCTTAAGGCCCACTCAACCTCACTCTTCAGGATGTCTGGCTCTAGCTCACCGACCACACCGTCAAAGCTATCCCCGATATTGTTATCCTTCCTATACAGGTTTTCTGTATATTCTTGCCACCTTTTCTTGATCTCTTCTTCTTCTGTTAGGTCCTTGCCATCTTTGTTTTTGATCATACCCATTTTTGCCTGGAATTTACCTCCAATGTTTCTAATTTTCTGGAAGAGGTCTCTTGTCCTTCCTATTCTATTGTCTTCTTCCACTTCCGCGCATTGCTTGTTTAAAAATAATTCCTTATCTCTTCTGGCTAACCTCTGGAATTTTGCATTTAATTGGGCATATCTCCCCCTATCACTGTTGCCTTTTGCTTTCCTTCTTTCTTGGGCTACTTCTAGTGTCTCAGCAGACAGCCATTTTGCCTTCTTGGTTTTCTCTTTCTTTGGGATGTATTTTGTTGCCGCCTCCTGAACAATGCTGCCAACTTCTGTCCAGAGTTCTTCCGGGACCCTATCTACTAAGTCCAGTCCCTTAAATCTATTCTTCACCTCCACTGCATATTCCTTAGGAATATTCGTGAGCTCATATCTAGCTGATCTGTGGGTCTTCCCTAATCTCTTTAGTCTGATCCTAAATTGTGCAAGAAGAAGTTCGTGATCTGAACTACAGTCAGCTCCAGGCCTTGTTTTTACCGACTGTACAGATGTCCGCCACCTTTGGCTGCAAAGGATGTAATCAATCTGATTTCGGTGTTGTACATCTGGTGAAGTCCATGTATAAAGCCGTCTCTTAGGTTGTTGGAAGAGAGTGTTTGTTATGCAGAGTGAATTGTCTTGGCAAAATTCTATCAGCCTATGTCCTGCTTCGTTCTGTTCTCCCAGGCCATACTTACCTGTAATTCCAGGTGTCATTTGACTGCCCACCTTAGCATTCCAGTCTCCTGTGATGAAAATAACATCTCTTTTAGGCGTGTTGTCCAGTAGGTGCTGCAGATCCTCATAGAACTGCTCTACTTCAGCTTCTTCAGCATTTGTGGTTGGGGCGTATATTTGGATCACTGTGATGTTAGATGGCTTGCCCTGAATTCGAATTGAGATCATTCTATCATTTTTTGGGTTGTATCCAAGCACTGCTTTAGCCACTTTACTATTAATTATGAAGGCTACTCCATTTCTTCTGTGGTCCTCTTGTCCGCAGTAGTAGATCTGGTGGTCATTTGATGTGAAGTGGCCCATTCCAGTCCATTTCAGTTCACTGACGCCCAGAATGTCTATCTTTAATCTTGACATCTCACCAATAACCACATCCAATTTGCCCTGGCTCATAGATCTTACATTCCAGGTTCCGATGGTGTGTTGATCCTTAGAACATCGGATTCGCCGTTCACCACCAGCACCGTCGGCCGCTAGCCGTCCTTTCGGCTTTGAGCTAGCTGTGTCATCACGTCTGGGGCTAGTTGAGCTCATCCTCTGTTCCTCCCCAGTAGCATTTTGACCATCTTCCAACCTGGGGGTCTCATCTTCCGATGGTATACCGACATATCTCTGGTTGTACTGATCCATTTAGTTTTCACGGCAAGAATACTGAGGTGGGTTGCCATTACCTTCCCCAGGGATCGCATTTAGTCTGACCTCTCTGTCATGATCTTCCCGTCTTGGGTGGCCCTTCACGGTTTAGCTCATGGCATCATTGAGGTGCTCAAGCTCCAGCACCACGACAAGGTAACGATCCTTTGCTGAAGCATATCTAATTACAAAGTGGGAATTCCTTTGATTGGACTTCTATTCCCACTAAAAGAGCCAGTTTGGTGTAATGGTTAAGGCATCAGGCTAGAAACCGGGAGACCGTGAGTTCTAGTCCCGCCTTGGGCACAAAGCCATCTGAGTGACCTTGGGCCAGTCACTTTCTCTCAGCCCTAGGAAAGAGGCAATGCAAACCACTTCTGAGAAACCTTGCCAAGAAAACTGCAGGACTTGTCCAGGCAGTCTTTGAGAATCGGACACAATTGAACAGATTAAAAAAAAAATCCCCATTACAAAGGGCAGGGCAAGCCCTGTTCTTGAGAAATCATTGGAGATTTTCTCCACCTGGAGAAATTCAGAGGAACCAAAATCTCCCCAATTTTGCTGTCCACAAATGGGCTGGAGAATGTTAAGAGTTCAGTTGTGTCCAGTGCTCCTCATTCAGGCATGACTATATCCTGGGTATTATGAAACAAGAGAGAACAAGGAGACCATCCCAACATCTTTGTCACGCAGGTCTTCTTTCTCTCTCACTTTGATTTAGGGAATAGAGAAGAAATTCTCCATAAAATCTGCAGTCCTTCGAAACAGCTGCATCTTTCCCCTGGATGGTGTAGCAGCTCTGGGTGGCATCCATGTGATCCCAGGAAAAAGTGTGATTGCTTTAAGGTATTGCAGAAGAGTATCAATATTCTTGCTTCTGTGTGCCACAAAGTATTTCTTGGAGATCAAATCCAAATCACTGCATGGTCCTATCTGCTACCATTACATCTTCTCTACCCCTAATTCTCTCTCTTTATCCATTTTTGGCACATTGACAGCTATTTTTCCCTCTTTTGTCAAAACATCTGCCTTGTTTTGAGCCTATTAAAATACAAATTGGCATGTGAATGACAGTAGTTGAAATACTTGATGCGGCTGGCAGATCTGTGGAATGAGTAGAATGTATAGAACGTAGAAACAAATCTGAGGCTTCCTAAATGTCAATTAATGCTGGGAATATGTTAAGGGCCCCATTTCCTGGCGATACTGCTAATTATGGTGTTAATTTTTCTCAGTTGCCATATATATATATTTGTTGTTTATTCGTTTAGTCGCTTCCGACTCTTCGTGACTTCATGGACCAGCCCACGCCAGAGCTTCCTGTCGGTCGTCAACATCCCCAGCTCCCCCAGGGACGAGTCCGTCACCTCTAGAATATCATCCATCCATCTTGCCCTTGGTCGGCCCCTCTTCCTTTTGCCTTCCACTCTCCCTAGCATCAGCATCTTCTCCAGGGTGTCCTGTCTTCTCATTATGTGGCCAAAGTATTTCAGTTTTGCCTTTAATATCATTCCCTCAAGTGAGCAGTCTGGCTTTATTTCCTGGAGGATGGACTGGTTGGATCTTCTTGCAGTCCAAGGCACTCTCAGAATTTTCCTCCAACACCACAGTTCAAAAGCATCGATCTTCCTTCGCTCAGCCTTCCTTATGGTCCAGCTCTCGCAGCCATATGTTACTACAGGGAACACCATTGCTTTAACTATGCGGGCCTTTGTTGTCAGTGTGATGTCTCTGCTCTTAACTATTTTATCGAGATTTGTCATTGCTCTTCTCCCAAGGATTAAGCGTCTTCTGATTTCCTGACTGCAGTCAGCATCTGCAGTAATCTTTGCACCTAGGAATACAAAGTCTTTCACTGCTTCTACATTTTCTCCCTCTATTTGCCAGTTATCAATCAAGCTGGTTGCCATAATCTTGGTTTTTTTGAGGTTTAGCTGCAAGCCAGCTTTTGCACTTTCTTCTTTCACCTTCATCATAAGGCTCCTCAGTTCCTCTTCACTTTCAGCCATCAAAGTGGTATCATCTGCATATCTGAGATTGTTAATGTTTCTTCCAGAGATTTTAACTCCAGCCTTGGATTCCTCAAGACCAGCTTGTCGCATGATGTGTTCTGCATACAAGTTGAATAGGTAGGGTGAGAGTATACAGCCCTGCCGTACTCCTTTCCCAATCTTAAACCAGTCTGTTGTTCCGTGGTCTGTTCTTACTGTTGCTACTTGGTCGTTATACAGATTCTTCAGGAGGCATACAAGATGACTTGGTATCCCCATACCACTAAGAACTTGCCACAATTTGTTATGGTCCACACAGTCAAAGGCTTTAGAATAGTCAATAAAACAGAAATAGATGTTTTTCTGAAACTCCCTGGCTTTTTCCATTATCCAGCGGATATTGGCAATTTGGTCTCTAGTTCCTCTGCCTTTTCTAAACCCAGCCTGTACATCTGGCAATTCTCGCTCCATGAACTGCTGAAGTCTACCTTGCAGGATCTTGAGCATTACCTTACTGGCATGTGAAATGAGTGCCACTGTTCGATAGTTTGAACATTCTTTAGTGTTTCCCTTTTTTGGTATGGGGATATAAGTTGATTTTTTCCAATCTGATGGCCATTCTTGTGTTTTCCAAATTTGCTGGCATATAGCATGCATTACCTTGACAGCATCATCTTGCAAGATTTTGAACAGTTCAGCTGGGATGCCGTCTTCTCCTGCTGCCTTGTTATTAGCAATGCTTCTTAAGGCCCACTCAACCTCACTCTTCAGGATGTCTGGCTCTAGCTCACTGACCACACCGCCAAAGCTATCCCCGATATTGTTATCCTTCCTATACAGGTCTTCTGTATATTCTTGCCACCTTTTCTTGATCTCTTCTTCTTCTGTTAGGTCCTTGCCATCTTTGTTTTTGATCATACCCATTTTTGCCTGGAATTTACCTCCAATGTTTCTAATTTTCTGGAAGAGGTCTCTTGTCCTTCCTATTCTATTGTCTTCTTCCACTTCCGCGCATTGCTTGTTTAAAAATAATTCCTTATCTCTTCTGGCTAACCTCTGGAATTTTGCATTTAATTGGGCATATCTCCCCCTATTGCTGTTGCCTTTTGCTTTCCTTCTTTCTTGGGCTACTTCTAGTGTCTCAGCAGACAGCCATTTTGCCTTCTTGGTTTTCTCTTTCTTTGGGATGTATTTTGTTGCCGCCTCCTGAACAATGCTGCCAACTTCTGTCCAGAGTTCTTCCGGGACCCTATCTACTAAGTCCAGTCCCTTAAATCTATTCTTCACCTCCACTGCATATTCCTGAGGAATATTCGTGAGCTCATATCTAGCTGATCTGTGGGTCTTCCCTAATCTCTTTAGTCTGATCCTAAATTGTGCAAGAAGAAGTTCATGGTCTGAACTACAGTCAGCTCCAGGCCTAGTTTTTACCGACTGTACAGATGTCCGCCACCTTTGGCTGCAAAGGATGTAATCAATCTGATTTCGGTGTTGTCCATCTGGTGAAGTCCATGTGTAAAGCCGTCTCTTAGGTTGTTGGAAGAGAGTGTTTGTTATGCAGAGTGAATTGTCTTGGCAAAATTCTATCAGCCTATGTCCTGCTTCGTTTTGTTCTCCCAGGCCATACTTACCTGTAATTCGAGGTGTCATTTGACTGCCCACCTTAGCATTCCAGTCTCCTGTGATGAAAATAACATCTCTTTTAGGCGTGTTGTCCAGTAGATGCTGCAGATCCTCATAGAACTGCTCTACTTCAGCTTCTTCAGCATTTGTGGTTGGGGCGTATATTTGGATCACTGTGATGTTAGATGGCTTGCCCTGAATTCGAATTGACATCATTCTGTCGTTTTTGGGGTTGTATCCAAGCACTGCTTTAGCCACTTTACTATTAATTATGAAGGCTACTCCATTTCTTCTGTGGTCCTCTTGTCCACAGTAGTAGATCTGGTGGTCATTTGATGTGAAGTGGCCCATTCCAGTCCATTTCAGTTCACTGACGCCCAGAATGTCTATCTTTAATCTTGACATCTCACCAATAACTACATCCAATTTGCCCTGGCTCATAGATCTTACATTCCAGGTTCCAATGGTGTGTTGATCCTTAGAACATCGGATTCGCCGTTCACCACCAGCACCGTCGGCCGCTAACCGTCCTTTCGGCTTTGAGCTAGCTGCGTCATCACGACTGGGGCTAGTTGAGCTCATCCTCTGTTCCTCCCCAGTAGCATTTTGACCATCTTCCGACCTGGGGGTCTCATCTTCCGATGGTATACCGACATATCTCTGGTTGTACTGATCCATTTAGTTTTCACGGCAAGAATACTGGGGTGGGTTGCCATTACCTTCCCCAGGGATCGCATTTAGTCTGACCTCTCTGTCATGACCTTCCCGTCTTGGGTGGCCCTTCACGGTTTAGCTCATGGCATCATTGAGGTGCTCAAGCTCCAGCACCACGACAAGGTAACGATCCTTTGCGGAGATATATATATATATATATATATATATATATATATATATATATATATATATATTTGTATTGTATTTTAACTGTTTTAATTGTTTTTATAAACTCTTCACTGCCCAGTCACTTGCGGGCAATTATCGAGATTGAAATTAAATAGATAAATAAATGAATAAATAAGTGGCTTTACCCTGTTCCATTTAGGGCAAGATATGATGCATCTGCTGAGATTGAATAAAGATCTCACACAGTTATATTATAATTAATGTTATTCTTTCAACCAAATTGTGAAAGAAAAAGGCTATTTTATTAGTCTTAAACAGTCTATTTTTCTTTCAAAATTTGGTTCAAAAAAAATTCTGAGGATCATTTTGCAAACTGTCTCCACTGGAAGGAGAAACCTTTTTCTTCAAGCTTGTTTATTGCTGACAGTAATAAGGTAGCATTCCACAACTCTGGTATTTAGCATGGACTTTTTTAAAAGATGGATTAACATATTCACATGTTGTCATTGACAATTTTCTCTATGCTTTTATATGCAACCTTTCCAAATATACATAGTTTTAAATACAAGATCTTCAATGTATCTTTTTAATATAAATTTCCCTGATGTTCCTTTTTTAATATAAATTTTCCTCATGTATTTTTATTTGAATCTACCCAGTACAAGTTTCTAAAATGAGACTTGCTCTTTTTACAATGTTCCCAGTTGAATATTTTTTTAACGATATGTATTTGTCCATGTGTCTGTGTGTGTCTGTGTACATATGTGTGTAGGTATATATACACAGCCATACATACTGTATACCTACACCTAACCATAAACTATGTATGTATTAAAAGGTAAAGGTTTCCTTGACATTAAGTCCAGTCATGTCTGACTCTAGGGGACGGTGCTCATCTCCGTTTTAAAGCTGAAGAGCCGGCATTTGTCCATAGACACTTCCGTGGTCATGTGGCCAGCATGACTAAACGGAACGCCGTTACCTGCCCGCCGAAGCGGTACCAATTAATCTACTCACATTTGCATGTTTTCGAACTGCTGGGACTGGCAACAGGAGCTCACCCCGTCACACGGATTCGAACCGCTGACCTTCCAATCGGCAAGCTCAGCAGCTCAGCAGTTTAACCCACAGCATGTATGTATTACATGCGCACAAAACCTTAGCTGTTTTGTACACAATGTTCTGAAGAAATCAATATATTTTTGTCCCAACATACCTTTTCCCACCTTTTTCTTCTCTGTATGAATTCTTGGCCAGAGAATAATGGACATTAAAAGACTCTATTCGGTGCTACTGTAACGGAATCCATATTGATAGATCTTACTGACAGAAATCCTCTAGCAGTGATATTTTTGCCAAGGGCAGCAGCCAGAAACAAATATTTTAACAGCCTGGCTACTGATTTGTATCTTCTGCCATTTCTGGTTCTGATTTGATTAAAGGGGATGGGCAAACAGCAGCATATATACATTCAAAATGGTGGGTCTTGCCTAGAAAAAAATGTAAAATTCTTGTTTTGCATCACAGAGATAGTGTTTTACTGCAATTTTCAAGCAATGAAAATATGTGTGGGGTTTTTTTTTCTTTTGCCTCCCTCCACTCATTCTTTATCTCTACCTGAAAATCCTCCAGAAACTATTCAGAGATAAGGCTGTAAAGAGGAAAAGAATAATTTGGGGAAAATGCTGGAACTTACACATCAGTCTGTAGAAGTCAACAATACAATATGCATTCACTTATGCACACAGCTTAATTTGAAATACCCACATAGAAAGCAATTTCTGGAAATCCCAATCTTCTTATTGTCCCCAATGCATTTCACTCCTGCCTCACTGACAGCCACTTTTATCAATTTTGTCAGGAAGTGCTTGGTTGTTCATCCATTTTAGAATGAAAACAATCTAAGGGAAGAAATAATTTTTACCTCTGTCACTAAACTAGCTCTTGTCTAAATCTCAGCATGATCTCCATAAATCCGTGGGCAACTCTTTTTTTTTTTAATGCCCAGTGGGTTGGAGGCATAGCAGCCAAAGTGACATCCGACGTTGGCCTATTTGGTCTGTGTCTTGCCTCTATCTGATATGGTGCTAAAACAGCTCCAGTGTTGTTTTGGAAAGTTTCCATGCAAAGGGATTTTGACAGCCCCAAATGAAACGCGATACAATCATTTCTAAGAAAACTGGGAACAATTAGCCCAGAATCCAGCTGATACAGGTAAGGGTTGGTGAGGGTGGCTTCCATTGCTTGTGACAGGCGTTTTCATGCGCCTTGTTTACCTCAGACTTAAGCAAAAGTGCCCACAGGAAGCAGCTCAAGCTGAGGAAATAGTTTGCCTCTGTTGGAGATGGGTAAGTTAAAGCTGGTCTTCAGTGCTAGAGTTCAAGCTGTGGGGGAAAACAAATGGTAGGGGAGATGTTGGGGTGTTGTCTGTGAAAAAGGAAAGCAAGAGCAGAAAAGGACATCCAGTCAGCAAAAAAGCAAATTTGGAGGCTACCCCAGCCAGTTTGTGCATTTTTCTTAGCTTTGGGAATCTTAGCCAAGCTATTTGGCCAGTTACATACCAGGGGTGACAGTAAATGCCCCAAGAACCAACTTCTATAACTGCCAATTGCCACCAGCATGCAGGAAATGCTTGTTGTACCACTGAAGGGGAAATCCTTCATGGTAACTTTTTCTGTAGGGTTGATGACCCTGGGACCAGGGCTGCATTGATGCTTCAAAGAGGTCCTTTGCTTCAACCAAGTTTCAAATGAAGCACACCCTTGAAGCTGCTTCCATGTGGTCCCCTTGCTCTGCTTTGTAACCCATCAGCCTCCTTCTTCAGAGCTTGCACTGCGGGAAAATGCTCAGAGGAGCCTTTTTGGATGAGTGTCACAAGGGAAGAGTTTCTGCAGGCAATCGAGCCTGGAAACACTTTAGGCACTGCTGGGGGAGAAGTATGAGTGAAAATTCACCATCTCAGGTGGCACTTGTTTTCAGAGAATGGTTATGTTGTACAATAAAACTGGTTTTTGTATTCTGGTGATTTGTATGTACACATTTAGTTAACATACGGTTCAATGTATTGCACAAACCTAGAAAATTGGTTAATACAGTATCCAGGTAATACATGTTGTATGAACATAACCATAAAGTAACAACACCGCAAACATACTTAGAAAAATTAGCCCTGTCAAGGTGATCACCTGAAGGCCAAGAGCTAAAGTGGGACAGAGCATGTTGGCTTGTGAGTTGGGCATGGTCCCAATGTCCCTGACCTAACTGTTCCACCAAAACTTTGGAATGGGAGGGGAAAGTCTGCATTAGGTGGATCTAAGCCTACATTTTTTTGTTCAGCTAGGCTTCCTGATCATGAGAAATGTTCTTGGTGCATTCCCTTAATTGGATATTGAATGCCTTGATCTTGGTATTAAATGTGTGAAGATTGGGATGGAGTACATGAGCACAGCATACACAGGAAAGTTTGGAAGAGGCTAATTATCTCTTGCTTATCTATGCACTTTTTTGCTCAGCCTTACTCCACACTGGGGTGACTTGTGTATTAGAGAGGAAAAGGAAAATACTATTCTGGCACTTTATATACGTGCGATTTCCACAGATCTGTTGGAGAGACTGAAGCATAATATTCATGTGTGAACATTAAGCACTGTGCCAGAGTGGCAGGCAAACATGTAAGGATCAAACAAGCTTTTCACTCACAGCATGTCTGGAATAAACCTTCCATATGAGCTGCTACAGCAGGCAACCTACAAGAACAGCATGCAAACAGCAGCCATAAAAGTTGGACCACAGTGCCCCCTGGCATCTATGAGATTCAGATGCTTTGTTTGCTTAGAAATTCATGAACAGCATTGCCTGAGATGATCAAATAGGGATAGTGGCTTACCAGGGACTGAGCTCTGAACATAAAAACTGTATCTGATGTACTGGGAAAAGTGGAGCATATAATAGTCCAGACCAGGTTTCTCAACCAGGGTTCTGTGGAACCCTAGGGTTCCATGGGAGGTCACTAGGGGTTCCCTGGGAGATCACAATTTATTTAAATAAATATTTCAAATTCGGGCAACTTTACGTTAAAGAGGTAAGTTCAATTCTTTATTTTCAGTTTAAGAACACTGTTAGTGCATATATACAGGCCTATACATGAAAAAAAGATAATAATTCTGTGACTTTGGCCTATATTTGAGCCTGAATGGGCAGGGGTTCCCCAAGGCCTGAAAAACATTTCCAGGGTTCCTCCAGGGTCAAAAAATTGAGAAAGGCTGCTCCAGATTCTAGCTCTCATCTTTAAACCAGTGGAGATTCAGATTTGGACTTCAGTGTTGGTTATCAGATAGCTTTCTTTCTTTCTTTACTGATTGATTGATTGATTGATTGATTGTTCAAATTTCTATCACTGCCCATCTCCCCCCAAAAAGGGGGACTCTGGGCAATTTACAATAAAATTATCCTTTTAAAAACATCCACATATAAAATTACAAAGTGAACAACTAGAATACTGAAACAATAAATATAAATATAAATTCCAAGTGGGAGAGAATTACATTTGGTAGGGAGGACTTTATGCCACCAGCCACCCCCAGGAAGAGCTATTGCCCTTCCCACCTCAGGCAAGGTGGCAGAACCAGGTCTTCAAACCCTTCTGGAAGGTCAGGAGTGAAGGGGCCTGCCTCGCCTCGGGACCCCGTCAAGTGGAACTCCCTTGCCGACAGGATCCATAGCATGCCTTCTCTGCATGACCAGGTGGGACAGGCCAATGTTATAGGGATGAGACAGTCCTTCAGGTAACCTGGCCCCATGCCATGTAGGGCTTTAAAGGTCATAACCAACACCTTGAATTTGACCCAGGAGGAAACTGGCACCCGGTGCAGCTCGCACAGCAGTGGTGTCACATGTGCTGATCTTGGGGCACTCATAACTGACCGCGCAGCTGCATTCTGGACCAGCTGAAGCTTCTGGATAGTCTTCAAGGGTAGCCCCATGTAGAGCGCATTGCAATAGTCAATACAGTGGGAAGAATACACACACACAGAAAGCTAAGTTTAGGGTTTTAATTTTGTCATCCAGAATCCTCAGGTAGTCATTCAACCTAGGGAATTCTGGGAGTTGACATCAACTTATTTGGAGAGATCCAGGTTAGAAAAGGCCTAAAATTTCTTCTTCGTTTATAGAATTATAGGATTTGTCCTTTAGTTTTGGATTCCCACCTATCAGTTTATCCTAGATTCTGGCTTCTTGATGAGCTCTGCATTTCTGATTTACTTCTAGTACGGGGCAGGAGGGAGGGCAACTGTCAAGAACTGATCTGGATTACAGTGGGATATACATGCAATACATATATACTATTTTGAATCAATACTCAACCACAGATTCAGTAATTATTCAAGTATTCCTAATTTTGCATTACAACTCACCAATTAGTAATAACAATAACACAGTATAAGAGGGAAAAATCTGTGAAAACTGTACTTTATATTTTTTATGAATAATTTTTATTAAAAGAAGATTTTACAAAGGTTTAAAAACTACAGAAACATAGAAGAAGAAAGAGAAGAAGAAAGAGATTATTAAACAGTAAAAGAAAAAGTGAAGAATAACAAAAAAGCAAGAAAAAGAAAAATATCTAAATAGAACAGAACAGAACAGAATAGAATAGAATAGAATAGAATAGAATAGAATAGAATAGAATAGAATAGAATAGAATAGAATAGAATAGAATAGAATAGAATAAACTTTTATTGTCATTCCACTATACACAAAGGTGCACATTAAAATGAAATTTCGTTGCAATTGCAGCAGTTACAAACATAGCAATTGTAACTCCCCCCTCCCATATTGCATGCCATAGTTCCCTTCTTCCCATAAATACACCTTTTTAAATGAATAAATCCTGAAATCAGCAGTTCGTTTTTATCCATTTTCAACAAAAAGATTTCCAGTGTTTTACATGAAAACTGTACTTTAGACAAAGAGATCTTAAAAATGCAGTGTTTGGAGAAAATTGCACCAAAATGCTTACAAATTTCAGTGTGAATTCTAGATTTGATGAACCAACATTGACAGATTAGCAACTCTGAGAAATCAAAATGGACAGATTCAGCAATTCCCCTTATCTAGCCACTGAGGCACCCCATTCCATAGTTCCTGATTTCCAGTTACTGATCTACTTCTGCATATGCTATCAGTTGCTGTATACAAATCTAGTCCTACAAATACATGTGTTCCCACCTTATGCTTTCCATAACAGTTGTTTTGGACAAGCAGGTGTGTGGCGGCAATTATATCAACCAGAAAATGAAGACCATAGAAAGGGATGCTTGTTCTTCCTCAATTACAAGAAATTATAGGCTAGAAGCATGGAACATTACTTTGTACAATTTGTGCAAAGGATGATTTTCTGTTGTTGTTATACAAAGACACATACAGAGGGAAATTATTTGCCGGGGAGTCAGGGTCGGATCCAAATATACACACATACACATGGACATGCACAAGATAATGCATGCGGTGCTCATTTATTTGACAAGCATAATTTAGTTTTAATATTTATGCTAATACTTGATAGCATTCAGCTAAATGTGCTCTGTGATCATTTGAAAAAATTAATGAAGCCATTGCAATAAGCCACATCATTATAGCCCTGGGTAACGCCTGGGGGGGCATGTTTTGAAAGACACCCCACCCCCAGTCATTTGTGTGTGTGATTTTATGAAGGTTCTAAATTGAGGGGGGTGGGGGGGGAAGATGTTATACTTTTCTCTATCATGATTAATAACACATACTTTAAAAAATATGTAGGAAAGAAAGAAAAAAAAATCCTGAAGTTTGAAATAGCTTATTTATTTCCATGTTCAGTTCATTCAAAGTAGTCTCCAGGGAGATCAAATGGACTTCATGATTTCTCTTGCAAAAACAGGACAATGTTAGAGACATATTAGTTTACGAATATATTCTAGGTTTTTTTTTAATGTATTTTATTACATTTCTCAATAAAAAGAAAATAATGGAAAAGAGAATAATGAAATACTGAAATATAAGTTTAGCTGTGAGCAGTCTCATAACTGCATCTAATGGCAGAAAAAAATGCAATTTATCACATTACTTAGCCTGTGTGTATATAATAAAAATGGCTTATGCTTTCTGTCAGGGTTCCATTTGTAGCTGGTTTATAAAGTAATAAAAAGATGATTAATAGATGAGGCAGAGAAGTGAAGAACTTGGGTTACAAACAGATGGTTGTATCAGATTTATATAGCTGAACTTCAGCAAAATTAATTCCAAATGTTAGTCCTGTATTTCATAAACAAGACACTGGCCTGGTCCCCTCATTTATGAACCAATACTGGGTACCACTAAAAATTATGGATGCAATGTCAAATAGGTGAAAAACAAAATAGCTTTCATAGTGTATGTATTTGTTTTGATGGTGTTTTGCTGATTAGGTAGTTTTGCATAAAGAAGACCCATTAAAACCAGTGGGACTTTCCTTAGCTATGACTTAAGCACTATTGATTTCAGTGATCTATTTTGCTTGGATGAATCTGGAACCAATGATTCTGTCCGTCTTTCAGAGTGACACAAAGATTGTCCTGGTGGTGTGTGGCTACTCAAGTATCCATGTTCTAAGTGGCATGTTCCTAGTGTCTCAAGTAATTAGAAGTTCAAAAGGTAGTTCTGACTTCACAGTGCTGTGAACTGGGTTAAATTATGTTTATTATCTGAATAGGTCATTAAGTTATGGTTACCTATTTTAGTATGTGAATGACAGAAAGAAAGAAAACTTTAAAAATGTCTAAAGCAAACCTGTGGCAAGGTGGGTTGGAGGCAACCTAAATTGCAAGGTTGAGTCAACACACAAGAACCAGATAAAGTTGGATCAGAGATACCAATATAGAAAAGCAGCAGTTAGGAATGGCAGCAAAATACAATGAGATTATGCCAACCAAGAAAAGCAAATACATTATGCAAAGCCTTGTTAAACAAACACCAGTTCATAAGCAAAGGTAACCCATCAGAAGAGAGCCTGCATAGGAAGAGCAGGAATATTATGTTTCCAAAGTGGGAGGGTCCTTGTCAGCAAAGTGCTAGAAGGAATAAGGTATCATGACTGGATAGAGGATGTCAACAAGGAGTTGTCTTTGATAATTTCTGGCAACAAAAATCTTTCCAGAACATAGCAACAATTAACGTATTTGTCCGGTGTGTGTATGTGTAGATATAAACATGCAAGAGAGAGAGAGAGAAGAATCAACATTTGGAGCTGAGCAAAGATGGGTCAGCAGGTACATCCAATCTTATACTTTTGACTAGGTATCCAAAGATTGTGCTCCTATGTCATTAACTTGGTTATTAAGCAACCCCATTTTCTGAGACCATACAATACCCTGAATCATAAACTAATCAAGTGGGATGGGTTTGTGCCACATATTATGGTCCAAAAGAAAATGCATGCATTTGTAAAACCAAATCAGCTGAAGATATTGTGTAAATGCAGCCCCTAAGGATTAGTGGTTAAGTGTGTTATAAGAACAAAGCCAAGTTTAATGATATAGGCATGATTGAGCAACTCAGTGAATGAATGGGCATGTACAAAAAGGGCAGTGTTTTGATCTCACGGTCATGGCCACCATTTTGATTTTTTGACATACCCCCATGGACACCTCTGCAAGCATCAAATATTAACAATCCTCTAAATTATTTAAGGTTGTGCCTTAACCATGCATGACAAAGGGCTGATTCCTAGCATTTGACATGAAAAATGGGCAAAGCCTTCAAAAGGGGTGCTTCATAAAGAATGTTAGCATGAACAAAGCAACCCTTCTCAACATGTTATAACAATTACATCCTTTGGAGGGCTCATGCCACTTTGTGAAGGCTGCCCTTGGTCATCTGCACATAGAGCTGCTTCCCCTCACTGGTGCAGAAATGTCCATGCAGACAACTGGGGATTCTATTTTATAGCATCCCTTTGATAAGAATGCTTCTCCAACTATATTTATTTATTTATCAGATTTTTATCACCACCCATCTCCCCCCCGAAGGAGGGACTCTGGGCGGTTTACAATAAAAGCAAAGTTAAAATTCAAAATGATTATAAATACATACTACAATAAAAATAAAAACATGATAAAATCTAGATGGCTAAAAGTTCTCTATCAGTCCGTCAGTATAAGGGCCGTTCCAGGGTCCTCCTAGGACGCCAGCCATCCCCAGGAGTGGCCATTCCTCTTCCTGCTCCAGGCCTCCTGGCAAAACCAGGTTTTTAATTTTTTACGGAAATCCAGGAGCAAGGGGGCCTGTCTCACCTCCGGGGTAAGGATGTTCCAGATGTTAGATAATATTATATAATATTATATAATATAATCCAGCTGTTAGATAATATCCAGATAACATTCCAGATAAATGTTATTTAACCTAATGATTCTCCCCTGCTTCTACTTCAGCCTCTTAAAATCTTCTGTTACTCTGGCCTAGTGAGAATAATTTTTTCCTCTTCTGGTTTGCTACCCAAATTAGAGTTAATTCTCTAAATCTTCAGGAATTCTCCAGCCTCCCTTCTTAGCCATTTTAAGACTGAGTTAAGACTGAGTCCACAGGACTGATTTTTTTCTTTTCTTTTCTTTTCTTTTCTTTTTTCTTTTCTTTTCATTGTTTTGTATTTTATTTATTATTTTATTTTATTTTATATTTTATAATTTTATTTTATTTTATTTTATTTATTATTTTATTTAATTATTTAATTATTTCATTTTATTTCATTTTATATTTTATTATTTTCCATGTTTGCTGCTCCCTTTCCACTGTGCAGCTCTCCCAGTTACATGGGAGACATCAAGCAAGAGAAATTTATGGAAGAAAAAAGTGGAACTGTTACTACACCTTTGTAGCTCTAACTTGCTTCTACAGGAGCTAAAATGAGACTGGCAAGGGAAAAAAGTAGATGCTGCAGATAAACAGTGATCAGAGATCGAGGCCGCCTCTGATCTCCAGCTTGTTTTTGTTAGATCAGCTAAGGCCTGGAATAAGTCCTTTGCATCCTTTGGGGAGAGCCATGCCCACTTCTCTGCCCTTCATGCTTCTCTGGTTCCACCAGCCCAGCTGGAGCTTGATGTTTAGATGACATCCTAGATTAGAACAGAAATGAAATTAGAATAAGGGGAGAATTCTTAGCACAGCATCTTCTAACTCAGAAAGAGAAAGGTGGGGATGAACCACAAGGAATGCCTGCTAATAAAGCACTAAGTTTAGGCAGAGAGTTTGGGCTGAGGTTTTCTTTGCCTGTTTAGCACACTGCAGACAAAAAGAAATCAAGAGCAACAACGCAAATCTCAGAAATCTCTGGGTGATTGCATACTAATGAAGGATAATGCATAATGCTGATGTGCGATTTTAGGGAATCATTAGTATACATTCACCCAAAGAGCCTGGGATTTGGAGCTGAAAATTAACATCTCAAGGGATCAGTGGAAATAGTGGATATTTTATTTTTAAAAATTTTTAGAATGGTAGGCCCTGGAAGATTGGATTGGTGCTAAATAAGCTTGGATTTGGGATCCCATTGACAGAGTTTTTTATATTAACGCAGCACCCATGTATCAAATGAAATTGATGAACAGGAAACCTGTCTCCTGCATTCTGAAAAGCCCCGAAGATCTGGCTTTGTTCTCAGGGTGGGGGTAAATGTGTTTGTAGGGCCCCTGGTCTGGTTTGTTATTGCTAGGGTTGTTTTAGCCCAAGCTATCCATGGTGTTGTATGACTAAGTGCTTTTATTGTTTTTGCATTTGTAAGCCACCCAGAGCCTGTGGGAGGGGGCAGCTATAATAATTTTAAATGAATAATAACAACCACCACCACAACTAGCACATACCAATCCTGAGCTTTGATGAGCAGATCACAGTTTCCTGCTCCCTTCATCACCTTAACAGCAGTTCTTAGGAGATCACTGCTAAGACCATATTTACTTGAAAGGAAAACAATCCTGAATTTAAACAGTCTTCCCCCCATAAAGCAAAAGAAGAGAAGATAGAAACAATATATAAATGCAAACAAAAATCCTGTGTAATGTCCATCTTCTCAACCAACAACTTCCGAACGGCAACCAAACTTCAAGGTTCACTTCTCCTCCACAAATGTATATGTGTGAGACACATTTCTACACCTATAATATGTATACAATATTATAAATAATGTAATTCACATAAGCAGAAGAAGAGCAATAAGAGCAGATCACCCAGTTATTAAATCCGGGGTGGGCAACCTGCAGTCTTTCAGTTGCATCAGCCTCTTCTCCAATGTCTTTAGGTTTACTTTCTAAAGACTTCCAGAAGTAATAGTTCAAACCTGGTTAATATGACCTTTCCATTCCCAGGCTGGAAAGGGACAGAACAAAAGACAGAGAAAGTGGAAGAGAGAAGAGCATGGCTAGCTCCTTGCATTTGGGGATCTAGGTCCACCCACCAGTGGTTTTAGCTTCACTGAACACCAATTATCTCCAACTCTGCACAAAATGTTCAAGAAAAAGTGCAATTTTTCCACTGGATTCTGGAGGACAATAGATTTCACACCACCTTAGTATCCTGTGGGAGGGTATTCTCCGATATAATTTCTCTTTTCCACCATGTTATAGAGACTTGTGGGGAGTGATTCAATTTTGTTTGTCAGCTCATGGGATGCTGGAGAGCTGCCAATCCTGGTGTGGAACATAATACAGACGTAAAGTCTCAAAGCTGTAAAAGCCACCAGTGCCAATATGAGTGCTGGTGCTATCTTAGCAGAATGTTGGGACAGAAGCCAAGGGCCCTTCCAAGCAGAAGGAGCAGGGACTCCTGAGAGCGCGTTGGACTGCAAGAAGATCCAACCAGTCCATCCTCCAGGAAATAAAGCCAGACTGCTCACTTGAGGGAATGGTATTAAAGGCAAAACTGAAGTACTTTGGCCACATAATGAGAAGACAGGACACCCTGGAGAAGATGCTGATGCTAGGGAGAGTGGAAGGCAAAAGGAAGAGGGGCCGACCAAGGTCAAGGTGGATGGATGGATGATATTCTAGAGGTGACGGACTCGTCCCTGGGGGAGCTGGGGGTGTTGACCGACAGGAAGCTCTGGCGTGGGCTGGTCCATGTGAAGTTACAAAGAGTTGGAAGCAACTGGACAAATAAACAATAACAAGACATTACATCACTGTGGGGAGTAAAGAAGATGACCTTGACAAAGATATGCAGGAGCTGTTCCTTAGGCAAAAGGGGATGAAGTATTTTTTAAGTTCAAAACAGGCAAATAACATTCAGATGCAGCTCAGGCAGACCCCTCTCTAATTCACTAAACTATAAGGAGGAGGAGGAGGAGGAGGTGCAGCACAATCTGACTTGCAAGCTTCTGCTATTATAGCCAATCTCAATAAAAGTAGTTTTAGCTTTCTTGTGGAGTTGATTTCACAGTCTGATCCATCTAGTGGGGCTGGCAGTCACTGCTCAGCTGATAAATATATGACTTGCCTTCCTTCCACCCTAACCCTAACCCCACAAACCCATTTCTTGAAAAAATGGATACCATATTTTGATTCCTTGTGATTTCAGTATTTAACCATGTTGTTTGCAATCTTCAGTCCTGCTGCAAATAAGACCCATTTCTACTTAAGCATGACACCGTTGGCCTGCTTAGACATATCCACTATTTATAGCTGTGTACAATCCTCATCCCATATTGGTTCATTCATGAAATCTGGATGTGTATTACAAAGATAGGTAAGATGATTAATTTAAACTATTCATGGCTAGCAGTCTACATGGCCTCATGAATCATCTGCCAGTGTTCAATATGGCTGCCCAAACCTCTTGGTTTTCATGCCGAGAAACAGTAAGTAGACAGTAGAAAATGTTAAACTGAAAGGCAACATACTGATATATTTGTTCTCTTTATGTAAAGGATGATCAGATGTTCAAATACCTCTCTGCTGGTCCTGCTTCTTCACACAAAATGATGAATGAACTCGCCATATGAGAATTGCCTTTATTGTGTGAGTCCGTAGATGATGTAATATGGATTCATGGAAAGGATTCTGAAAAATAATAGTACCATAGTTTCTTTTTTGTTTTACACATCTATTCACCAGTATCAAATATATAAATAATGGGATAATGTTTGCTCCATCTCTTTTTTTGACATTTGATTAAGGTCCAATCTTTCTTACCCAGAGGATGTACAGATTATGAAGATAAAATCCCCATGGAGAACCAAAATCAATACTCAGCTGCAGAACTAGTCTGGGAGGATGACATATAATTTAATACACTTGAAATGCTTGAATTTTTCCTGTCTGGACATTTTGCTGCCCCCTGATAGACCCCTGATTGAATACTTTTAAAAGAGAGAAAAAAAAATTGCCTTCATCTTCCTCCTTTCTTCTACATACAGCCATACTAACGGATGCAGGTGTTTTGGCCTCATCAGACAGCAAAGTGAATCCTGCATAACAGTTTTTGGGATTAAAAGGACCATAAAAAAGGCTGTAGACCACTGCTGGATATGGGTAGTCCTCATTTAATGACCATTCATTTACTGAAAGTTCAGACTTACAACGGTGCTGAAAAACATGACTTAGAACCAGTGCTCACACTTACAATTGTCGCAACGTCCCTGCGGCCACATGATCATTATTTGGACAGTTGGCGACCACTTCGCATTTATGACCATCGCAGCATCCCGTGGTCACATGATCACCATTTTTGACCATCCCAGCTGGCTTCTGGCAAGCAAAATCAATGGGGAACTGCATGATTTGTTTAATGACCACGTGGTTTGCTTATTGACCACAGTGACTTGCTTAATAACCACTGCAAAAAAGGTCATAAAACTGGGTTGGATTTGCTTAATCATCACTTCGCTTAGCAACCAAAATTCCAGTCTTATGGTTGTTAAGCGAGGACTACCTGTAATGCTCGCATGCTGAAGGAAGATTCCAGGTTCAATCTGTAGCATCTGCAAGTAGGACTGGAAAACTCCTGGCTGAAATGTAGGAGAGTAATTGCTGGGTATCACTGAGCTAAATGGAGCAAAATTTGCTTCTGATAAGACATCATTATATTCCTATTCCTATATTCAAAGTGGAGTGATAAAGATGGTTTGAGCCTGTAAAGTAGATTCCATGTTGCAGTAGGGAAAAACTGCAACTTCATAAGATTACCATATATGTACTGCAAAATTGGACCATGACATGGCAAGAAAGAGATACAGAAAATCGTAACTCTTTGCTGTCATCTAAGTGGACCTCTGGATTTTTGCAGCAGATACATGGAGACCTACATTAATTAAGCAGGAAGTAATGAGTGCTAGTGGAGAGCCAGTCTGGTGCAGTGGTTAAGGCACCAGGCTAGAAATCAAGATATCATGAGTTCAAGTCCTGTCTTAGGTATGAACCCAGCTTGGTGACCTTGGGCCAGTCATTCTCTCTCAGCACCAGGAAGAAGGCAAGGGCAAACCACTTCCAAAAAACCTTGCCAAGAAAACTGCAGAGATTAGTCCAGACTTGAAGGCAGATGCACACATAAGGTTGCTATTTGTATTCAAATTCCGTACAGACTATAAATACTGCAAGGCAATCCCCACTTCTGGACCATTGTACTAAGGAAGCCTCATTGAAACAGAAGGCAAAAAGTCAACTCTACTTTGGTACTGATCTCCCTAAGCCTAGAGAACCCCAACAAAAAATATCAGAAGGTTCTTTCTCCTTGTGTCAGCTTTCTAACTTTATTTGGCAAGGGCATTCATAGGATAGCTACAGAAGATGAGTTAGGAAGGGCCATGCTTATAGTGTTGATGGAAAGAAATTACCCTTTACTTGGACACTGCCGATGTCTGCATGTATGTTTTTGGGCCAAACGTACAGGGTTGAGTTTAATGCACTGACACTTCAACCATGCTTTGTTGAAGACAAAGGATTTCAGTGTAACACTAAGGCATAAATCATAGTTTACAAACCACAATCTCCAGCCAGAAACATGTGGGCAGCCAGCACACCAGATGAAACCTTAGAGTTGAATCAACACATCTACCAGCTATTAACACTACCTGGGACAAAGTTTTTGAACCATCTTCAAAGAGATATGTATTTCCATTTTGTTTCAAGTTGAACAGCTATAGTATCTTTTTTTCCATCAAAGAAATAAAAAGGCAGTTCTCATCGTTTTTCATTTCTGAAGATTTCATACACTGAGTGAAAGAGAAGTTCTCGGAATGGTACATACAGTCTTTTAATATACAGAGCAGAGAGATACAGATGTTATATTATGTCACGTATGGGGTTTTACACGACTAATTTATGATTTACATGTAATCGTAAATTAGATGTAACACTGGTTTTTCTTTTTTAAAAAGCACTCCTTTACAATTTAAGAATAAACAACAACAAAAAGTCCCACTCCCAACCCTGCCTTTATTTACATCATCACCCAACATTGCAGCCTCTTCTCAGAAAAAGAACAATGCATAAATGACCTTTAGCCAATGAAAGTACTCCTGAAATAGATCTTCAACTTCCTCTTTCCCAAAAAAGTAATTTAAAAATGTCAGGAAGAACAGCCCTGTCAAAGACTTTGCCTTTTTGATCCAAATTCATGGTGATGAAATCTGCTTCAAGCAGAACTTGAATACTTTCCGTTTGTCCCTTAACAGCTACTTTTAAAAAATCATTTTGCCCTTAGAAATGACTCACTTCTTACAATAATTAGAGTTATAAATAAAAGCTGCCTGTAATGGAGCCGGCTGTGTTTTATGCCTTGTATTTTGAGAATGGAGGGGAGAGGTTGGAACAGGTCCCCAAGTGTGGAATTGTTCCTTTGGTTGTAATAGAGCTAACTCTGATTTAAGTGTGAAGATCCAGCCCATCTCATGTCACTGATGATGGATGATACCATTGAGCAGGCAGAGTCAGCATCACTTGGCACCCCCTCTCCTGAGTAATCAAGTCTTTCTTTATTGGGGAAGACTAATGGTAATAGGAAAGGACTGAACAGCATTTCTCCCCTCCTGTTCAGAGTATCAAAGTTCCTCCTCTTCTCCTATTGATTTTTTGCATGGAAATTTTAAAACATTTTCTCTGTGTATGTGCGTGTAGGTTTTGCAAAGAAGAAAGCAAATGGACAGGATGTTCTAAAAACGTTGCAAAATCACTGCTAGGCTGCCTTTTTCTTTTTAATGATGTCTATGTTTAAAAGGGTCAGCAGGATCATTAACAGTAAGAATACCAACACTGATAAAATATGGTTAGCTAATCAATATTTTTAATACAGTTGGATGAAATTAGTGCAGACCCCAAATGCAAATAAAATAAAATAAAATAATAAAATAATAAAATACACTCAGAAAAACACCTCCTTTTGGAATCTGAAATTGCTCCACAGGGCACATTAAGAGTGAGAGTAAAGAAGCACTGCTTATGCACAGAATCAGCTTTATGTAATTTCAGTGATGTCATTACATAGCCAAATCACTGTTTCAAGAAAGTAGAGCTGAAAAGTTAAATAGCCCTGAAACATTAACCAGTAGGAGCTTCAAACACAATAGAACAACGTAAATGGATTTTCATGAACATGTAAGTCATTCTGCCCTGCTGTCATCATACTTAATACACAGAAATCAGTCATGTATGAACATTTGCTTTCTAATAAGCTGAAAACCCACTTTTTAAAAAAAATTATATCAGTAGACATTTCATTGCAAATATCAGCACAAAGCTGAACTGGCCTACTGTCGTTTTCACAAGTGTTGAAAATCACCATAGGCAGGTGTGCCAGCAAGCGTCTTCCAAGTGATGTGGTCTATTGAGTACATCAAAAATGAATTTAGCTGCAGAATTTTGCACTGTCTGCATTTTCCTATACTTTTCGAGGACAGCCGCACACAGAGAAGATCACAGTAGTCTAAGCATGATGAGACTAAGGCAATCATCTCTGTGGCCAAATTTGGCCAACCCCTGAGATGCTACATGAACAGATTATCTTGACCTTAAGATGCAAGGTGACTGTCTTACATGAGCAGTCCTAAGTAAAGTATAACCCAGGCTTGTTTCCAAAGAAAGGGAAAATACATATTTGGAGGAGGAAGCTATGAGCCGGTTCCTCAAGGCCATAAAGTGTTCTTCCCTGTTATATGAGCTTTTCATTTTGTTGTCTTTGCCCATTTTCAGCAACCTACCAAACAGATGGAAGCAGTATAATATTGTCAAGTTTTACTGTTGTCCAATGAAATATTTTCTCCTGAGCACAATTCCCAGCATGAAGGTTAGGAAGAGACAGGATAGGAACTCCTTGCGTCCATATGTTCTGTAGCAGTAGCCAGCTGCAGAACAGCACTAGGTCTGTCATATTGGAGTTGTAATTCCCTAGTTTATTTTGGGGTGTTTGCTGGGCATAATTTTAAAGGCTCCACTAAAAAACAAAATTGACTTTAAGTTAATGAGCTGAAGAGTTGTGAGAGGTCACTAACATATTATAATGTCTTGCAACATAATGTTATATCAATGGCTTATCGTGGCTCATGTACAACACAACTTACAAATCCTTAAAATAGAAAATGTCTATTATAGTGCAAGGAATGGGAAAGAAATCTAAGACCAAAGAAAATGAAAGACCACCATTTTGTCCTTAGGAGTTAGAGGATAAATGCTACCATTCCAAAATGTTTCTGGGTTATATTTGATTGATTGATATCCTGACTTCAGGGTGTATGAATATTTGATTGTAAAATTTAACTCAAAGGTATTTTCAAGGTTCTAAACTGAATCACTTTCATGAATTGCACTGGGAAATTTAGTTGAGTCATAAAATTGAATTGGGTGCCTTCAAATCAGTTTGGACAACTTCACAGTTGTGGCTTTTTTTCAGATTCAGAAGTATAAATCAAACTGATTCAAATCAATAAATTGTTTCAAACATCCAAATGAATTTCTGGATCAGATTCAAATCAAACTGGATCAAAAATCTTAATGGAATTTATTATTCAAATTGGATTTTGCCTGATTGGCACATCTCAACTGATTTTATTTTTATTTATTTATTTTGTATGATAAAACTCAGTGAAAAGCTCATAGGTAGCTCCCAATCAAGAACACCTGACTCCTCCTGCTGGGAAAAATTGTTTCACAACAATTTTTGCACTATTCATAATTTTATGCATATAGTGACCACCAGGACACACTACTTGACTGGTTTCATCATATACTGAGACTCACCAGACATACATAGCTAGTTCTTTCCACTGAATTCATGGACCATAGCAATTGAGATGACTATACACAGCGCATTAATTTTAGGAACTATCCAGGTCCTGCTACTGAGCAATGTTACAAGAATGGATATATAGACTCAACCAGAATGGTTCACTTTGTGCATTAACCAATATTTCATTTTGCAGTCTACTTTTTCCAAGCCTAGAGGTGCTGGTTTACAACAATAAATAAGACACCCTTAGTAACCTCATCCAGGCAATAAAAATATGTGTGTTGGATTTTATAAAATATGGGAGGACTTCTTAAAGAATTTGACTTTCTTGCATTCTTTTCTCTCATTGCAGCTCTACAATAATCTTTGCCAAAAGCTGCTGCCATTGACTGGGAAGACTCTAAAATTGTATTTTAACATTTAGGGGTTATATATTTAATATCAAACCATGGATGAAGATTCCATTTTCTATTTCTCCCCTTCAAGTGGACATTTCCTGGTAAATGCAAGTTTGACAGGGCATCATCAAAATTTTTATACATTGATATATGACCGAGTTAATGTGCCTGCTTAACACTTCACTTTTCTCTTCACAACACAACACAACTCTTCAGTGGTTAGACTTAGAAAGGCTGTGGTTTTGCTGGGCTACATCAGGCTTCAGATACTGTTTGGATGTTGTCTGCTATACTCAATGTTCTACTTCCTTGTCTGCAATAAATATTCTGTTCCACATTCTAAGTCCATTGAAGACTCCAATCCAGACATGCAAAGGGTGGACACATTGTTCCACTGCCAATATTGAAGTAAGATTCAACTGCCAGTCTGAATAACGTGGGGGGAAGGAGAGAACTTGCCATCTTGTCCTTTAGCTTAGACATCAAAGCCAGTATGGAATGGAATGGCATAGAAACTTTAGTAATAAATAGTAGAATAAATAAATATTTTGGGCAGGATCCAAAGATAAATTATCAATATCTTTAGCTGCCTCTCCTCCATCAGCCAATTACACAGAGGTTGAGGTTTAACCTCATTCTGTTCTTGGACATTTTAAACACAACAGAGCACTGAACAATTTCACTGAAGAGTAAATATGTCATTTGGAATATCTCTCTGAGAACATACAGCTCTGACTGTACTCCTGAGACTTGTCATCTGCCTTTTGCATTTTCTTATTTTTAACTAGGTCAGATTTATTACACTGCTCTGTTAGCTACAGAGAGTCAATAAATTCATTTTAAAAATTAGCAGGTCTGGAGTTTGTTTTGTTTTTTACACATACAACCCAATCATCAGGTGAAAAAAACATTGCTTTACTGGATGGCTGCATTTTAAAAAAAATATTGAAAATCGTGTTTGATTAGGGTAGTAGTTTGCTTGTTAAATGAACTAAATCAAATTCATACTTTGGTTTTGCTGAAATTGGGCTAATAAAACTTCTGTAGCCTTTTAAAAAGCATTCAGAAATATTAATGGAAAAAACATTTTTACACTGAAAAAAAGTTCAAAAAATGAGAATATCATCACTGTTCAACTCATGCTGGAGAAAATATTGTTACACATAGCCCCAGGTTGACAGAAGTATTAAAATGAGCCCAAGATACTGGGCTGAATAGAGTTGAACATCAGATATCTCCCTGCCCATCTTAAGCTGCTGTCATGCGCTGCCTACCCCTGAATAATGCTCAGACACTGGTTCTGTGGAACAGGCTCTGATTTATTCACGGTGTAGGTACAGTATAGGAAAAAAGCTGAGAGTGACAGGAGCGCGCTGGTGCGGGGTTTAAATACCCCGCGCCGGTCAGCGCCCCCTCACTCGCGGTTACGTCACCCCCCTTTGTCCAACACGTTGTCCTGCCGGTAGGTGAGGGGTTGCGAGGCCCCGCTGGCGTTCCGGGATCGCCCATCGTCGGTTTCTCTATTCCTCCGGTGATTGCTGTCAGCTGGGCGATCTCCGTTGCGTTAGCGCTAACAGCTTGGGTGTGCCTTGCGATCCGTTTAGCCATTGTTTCTTGTCCTTCAGTCTTTGTGAGTTGATGGCTACTTATCTTGAGCCCCTTCCCCTGTTTCCTTGCTATTGTCATGTGTGCCATTGCGCTGATGTCTTCAGCTCAACGGCACTCATGACATACTGCCCCCTGTCCGAATAGTGCCCCCCCCTGGTTTTCTGGTTTTTTTTTTTTTTTTCCCAGGAGAGCTGTCAAAAGAGACTTTTTGAAATTCCCGCCGGAGTATTTTTCGCCCCTCCCTTTGTTCCGCCCTCTACCACGTGCCTCCCTAGGGTGTGTCCTTAGTGCGCATGCCCAGGTCACACCCTGGCGTGCGCATGCTCCGGCCACACCCTGTTAGTTTGGCTCAGTTCGGCGAGGAGAGAGGCGTGGCTGGTCGGGTGCTTATCGGCTCCAGGTAGGGCCCTTCTTTTTTTTTTCAAAGTGCGTTGCCTTTGTTATGTGTGCTCCTGGGCGTTGCCCCCAGGATGCCCTGTTGGCTTGCTTGCCACTCCCCCGTGGGCCCGGGGCGGGGGGAGGGTGCTGGCGAACGCTTGTTACTGCCTCGTGGGCCCGGGGCGGGGGGAGTGAGTCCCGGGGGGGGGAGGTCCACCCAAGTCATGGGCTTGGGGGGGCCCTTTCCCTTGGGACACGGTAGGTGGGGGGGGGGCCCGCGGGGGAGGGGTTTTGCAGGTGACGGCTTGCTAGCCTTGGTTTTGGCTTGTCGGGGTATGCCCGGTGAAAAGCCCGGGTCAGGTCAGGCGCGTTAACGTTGTGCGCCGCCACCCATTCTGGGTGGGGGAAGTGTTTCCACCTGACCAAATAGTGTAAAGTTCCCCGTTGCCTGCGAGAGTCGAGAATGTCCCTTATGTCAAAGTGATGTTGCCCGTCGATCATCACCGGTGAGGGCTGTGGCGTGCTTGGGTGCCATCGAGAGGTGGTTGCCGGTTTCAGGAGGCTGGTGTGGAACACCGGGTGGAGTCTCCGTAGGTTGTGTGGCAGGTCCAAGCGTATTGCCACCGGGTTCACTGTTTGCGTGACTCGGAACGGCCCGATGTACTTAGGCCCCAGTTTTTTCGAGGGTTGGGGTGACTTTAGAAATTTGGTGGATAGGTAGACCATATCCCCCGCCTGGAACGTTGGTTGTTGGCGCCGGTGCTTGTCGGCCTGCTCTTTGTAGGCCGCCTGTGCATCCTTCAGCGCTGCCGTGATTATTGGCCACGATTCTGCAATCTTCCGTCCCCAGTCACTAGCGTCCACCTGGGGTTCCGGGGGTTGTGGTAGCTCCGGTATGGGGACGAAGTCGTGCCCCGAGACTACCTCGAACGGAGTTTTCCCCGTGCTCGTGTGGACGGCGTTGTTGTATGCGACTTCGGCAAACGGGAGCAGTTCGGCCCAGTCGTCTTGATTATAGTTGGTGTATGAGCATATGAATTACTCTAGGGTGGCATTAAGGACCTCTGTGGCTCCGTCCGTCTGGGGGTGCCAGGCAGTGGATAGGGCCTGTTGGGTCCCCGTCAGCTTTAGGAAGGCCCGCCAGAATTTAGAGGTGAACTGTGTGCCCCTGTCGGTCACCACACGTGCGGGACATCCGTGTAACCTGTACACGTGGATGAGGAAGAGTTTGGCTAGTTGTTGTGCGGACGGGACCGACGTGCAGGGGATGAAGTGGGCCTGTTTCAAGAAGTAATCCTTCACCACCCAAATGGCCGTTTTCTTCTGGCTGGGTGGGAGGTCCACTATAAAATCCATAGAGATTTCCTCCCATGGGCGGGAGGGTTCTGCCACCTGTTGTAATAGCCCCGCGGGTTTGCCTGGTGCCCGTTTGGCCCTAGCACAAGTTGGGCAGGACGCTACGTATGCTTTCACGTCTCGTCTGAGCGCGGGCCACCAGAATTGACGCCTTGTTAGGTGTAGGGTCTTGAGGAACCCAAAGTGTCCCGCTTGCTTGGCGTCGTGTGACCTATGCAAGATCGCTTGGCGTTGCGAGTCCGGGACATAGATTCTGCCTTCCCCCCATGCCAGGTCCTGTGCCATCGTTACCTTGTCGGGGTTTGCCAGGAACCAGGGGTCGGTTTTGAGGGCGGCGGCGAGGTCCATGCGTATTCCCCCTGGTAGTTGCGGTGGGCTTCGTCTGGTCGCGGGTTGTCCCGCCGTCGGCTGCGCCGTAGAGTCGAGCTGCCTCCGAGCGCCGCTTCGGGTGGTCACGGCCATCCCCAGTTGCGAGGCGGATAGAACCGTCCCAATGGTGTCTGGGGTGGGTTCTTCGTCCTGGGGCAGTCGGGAGAGGGCGTCGGCCATGAAGTTCTTTTTGCCCGGCATGAACTTCAGCTGGAATTTAAAGCGGCTGAAGAATTGGGCCCATCGGACCTGTTTTGGGCTAAGGCGTCTGGGCGTTCGGAGGGCCTCGAGGTTCCGGTGGTCGGTCCAGACCTCGAATGGTTGGGTGGCTCCCTCGAGTAGGTGTCGCCATGTTTCTAGCGCCGTTTTTACTGCGAAGGCTTCTTTCTCCCAGACGTGCCATCGCCTTTCTGTCTCGGAAAATTTCCTCGACAGGTAGGCGCATGGTTTCAGGAGTCCCGTGGGGTCCTTTTGGAGTAGGATGGCCCCCAGGGAGAAGTCTGAGGTGTCGGCTTGGACCATGAACGGCCGTTCTGGGTCCGGGTGCGCGAGGATTGGCTCCATGGTGAACAGCGCTTTCAGCTTGTCGAATGCGGTCTGGCACGCGGGAGTCCAATTCAATACTGTGCCCGGGTTCTTGGCGCGTCGGGTGTCCCCCACCCCTTTGGTTTTGAGGAGGTCTGTTAGGGGGAGGGCTATCTCTGCGAACCCCCGGGCGAATGACCTGTAAAAATTTGCGAAGCCGAGGAAGCTCTGGAGTTGGCGTCTGTTGCGGGGGCGTTCCCAGTTCAGCACTGCCTCGACTTTTGCGGGGTCCATTTCTATGCCATCTCCGGAGATTCGGTACCCCAGGTAGTCTAGGCGCGCTTTATGAAATTCGCACTTTGTAGGTTTGGCATAGAGCTGTGCCCTTCTGAGCTTGTCGAGGACTTGCCTGACTAGGGTCACATGTTCTTTGTGCGTTTTCGTGTAGATAAGGACGTCATCTATGTAGACAAGGACCCCTTTGAACAGGTGTTCATGCAGTACCTCATTGATGAGCTGCATAAACACCCCGGGGGCCCCCGCGAGTCCAAACGGCAGCACTTTGTACTGGAAGGCGCCTAGGGGGCAGTTGAACGCAGTCTTCCATTCGTCCCCCTCCCTGATTCGGATGCGGTAGTACGCCTCGCGAAGGTCCAATTTGGAAAAGACTTTGCCCGTGGACAGGTGGGCGAGCATGTCTTTCACCAGGGGTAAGGGGTATTTGTTGGACAGGGAAGCCGCGTTTAGGCCCCGGTAGTCGGTGCAGAGCCGTAGGGTGCCGTCTTTCTTCTCCCGGAATAAGACGGGGGCTCCGACCGGTGAGCATGCTGGCTCTATGAATCCCCTCTCTAGGTTTTTATCGATGAACTCCCGGAGGGTTGCCATCTCCTTCGGAGTCATCGAGTAGATCTTCGGTCTAGGTAAGGGGACGTCGGGCAGCAGGTCGATCCGGCAATCCGTCTTGCGGTGGGGGGGTAGTTGGTCAGCTTCCGCCTCTCCGAAGACCTCGGAGAAGTCGGCGTATTATTCCGGTAGGTCTGCTGTGGTAGCGGCATTGTCCTGTGTAGTCGTCTCTGCTCGTCCCACCGTGGGGTTGGTTCTGCCTGCTGGAACTGGTGCCCGATACTTGCCATCGCCAAATGTGAAGGTGCGGGTCTCCCAGTTGATGCGCGGGTTGTTTGTCGCGAGCCATGGCATTCCCAGGACTGCAATGGGCCGTCCGATGTGGGTGACGACGAATGATGTGCGTTCGGTGTGAGTGCCCATTTGCAGGGTGACCGGCTCGGTTTGCATCGTAGCTGGTTTCCCTCCCGCTGTAGAGCCGTCTAGCTGGTGGAATGCCAGCGGCGTGGGGAGGGGGAAGCAGCGGAGGTCGAGTTTGGCGACTAAGTCGGGGTGGATGAGGTTTTTTGAGCACCCCGAGTCCACTAGTGCCGCGGCCATGGTGGCTCCATTGCCGGCAGAGAGTTTAATTGCCGCCATTATCACGGAGCTTTCGCCGTTCCGTCGAGGTGGTCCGCGCTGCTGTCCCACCGCCTGCCTCGCAACGCGTTTCAGGGCAGGCGGGGAGCTTTTCCCGCCGGCTGGTCTGGGTCTACGTTGTCCTCTTCCCCCCAGTAGGCGTCCCAGCCTTCCTCTGGTGTCGCTGTGGCTATGGTCATTCGGCGGTGAGGGGGCGGCACCAGGTTAGGTGGTTTGGGGCTAGCTTTTGGGGTGGGTTTAGGCGCACTGGTCGGCAGTCGGTTGGCGAAGCAATCCGCCGTCTTGTGCCCAAGTTTTCCACACCTCCCGCAGGGCTCCCGATTAAATTTCTTCTTTGGGTATGTGGGGCCGGCCGTCCCCACGTGTGGTGCGGGTACCTTTTTGCAGCTGTAGTTCGCGTCTTCCGTAGTTGTCATGAGGAAGGTGCGGTGCGCATGTTCGGCTTTCCCCGCGAGGTGGATCCACCCGTGTAGAGTTTCTGGGTCGTCGCGGTAGAGGGCCCATTGCAGTACGTCGCGGTTGAGCCCCCTTTTGAACATTTCCAGCAGGGTGGTCTCGGACCAGTCGCTGACCTTCCCCGCGAGGGCTTTGAACTCGAGGACGTAGTCTGGGACAGTGCGTGTGCCCTGTTTAAGTCTTTGGAGTGCGCTCTTCGCCCTCACTTTGGCTAGTGGGTCTTCGAAGTAGCTTCTCATCTCCTTGATGAAGGCGGGGAAGTTGGCGAGGGCGGGGGAGCTGGACTCGTACAGTTGGACGTACCAGTCCGCCGCCCGGTCTTGTAATTTGATCGCCACGGCAGCGATTTTGTCCGCTTCGGAGTCGTAGGAGTGTCCGTGCCTCCCCATGAACTCCCTGGCGTTCGTGATAAAGAACGACAGTTTCGCGGGGTTCCCATCAAAGAAGATGGGGAAGTCCTTTGGGGCCCGGGCGTTTTGTGCGGCCCTTCCTCTCACTTCCCGGCCTGTGGTGTTGTCCGCCTGGGCCGTCTGTTGACCTTCATTTGGCCCGTGGGGGTTCGGCGCTTCGCTCGGGGTGTGGACCTGTGCGGGGACGTCATTGGGCGGCGCGGGGGGCATGAGCGACTGAAGCATGGTCCGGAGTTCCTCCAGTTGGGTCTGCATGGCCGCGAGACCAGCTCGTGCTTCCTCGTCCACGATCCGCGCCGCCACTGGGGCCGGTTCTGTCGGTGTGTCGGCGGGGGTGGGTTGCCGGTGGGGTTCAGTCTCTCTCGGCCGTTGGTCCACTTCCTCCGCCGTCTGCTGGGTGTCCCCATCGTCCTCCTCCGTGCTTACCACCGTTTGGCTGTCGCTCCACGCCCGTTGCTGGGGTGCGATGTGGGGTGTGGGGTTCTCCGCTGGTTTCGGAAGGTATGTTGCTCCTTCCCGTGGTCGGGTTGCCTCCGTCGCCATCTCCCCTTGGGGTTGGAGCTGAGGCTCGGGTTGGGTCGGGTGGGCGTCCATGGCTCCGGGAGTCCGCGGTGCCTCTGGCCTCGGTCGGTCCTCCTCTGCTTCTTGCAGTGCGGCTCGCCCTCCTTGTCCGCGTCGCGCCGGCCTCATCTTCCTGGTCTTCTCGCCGTCTACTCCTCCCGCGGCTCGTTGTCGTCCGGTGGGGCTCGGCGAGGCTGAGTTTATGACTCTCAGCTTTATGTCATGCGCTGCCTACCCCTGAATAATGCTCAGACACTGGTTCTGTGGAACAGGCTCTGATTTATTCACGGTGTAGGTACAGTATAGGAAAAAAGCTGAGAGTGACAGGAGCGCGCCGGTGCGGGGTTTAAATACCCCGCGCCGGTCAGCGCCCCCTCACTCGCGGTTACGTCACCCCCCTTTGTCCAACACGTTGTCCTGCCAGTAGGTGAGGGGTTGCGAGGCCCCGCTGGCGTTCCGGGATCGCCCATCGTCGGTTTCTCTATTCCTCCGGTGATTGCTGTCAGCTGGGCGATCTCCGTTGCGTTAGCGCTAACAGCTTGGGTGTGCCTCGCGATCCGTTTAGCCATTGTTTCTTGTCCTTCAGTCTTTGTGAGTTGATGGCTACTTATCTTGAGCCCCTTCCCCTGTTTCCTTGCTATTGTCATGTGTGCCATTGCGCTGATGTCTTCAGCTCAACGGCACTCATGACAGCTGCATAGTAACTTCCCCACTCTCAGTGCCTTGCAGGTGTGCAGGTGTGTGGACTTTAATGTGTAGAATTCCCCACCAAATACAGCCATTGCTGAGTTATGGGAAATGAAGTCCAAACATCAACTCTGGAGATCTTTGGTGCACAATATTCAAGACCAGGTGGATCAAAACTTCCAATTATTCCTTTTCCTCTTCCTCATCCCAGCAATAAAAATCCGACAACTGTAATCAAATAGCCAACATTTTGGTTATTTCTTCAGAACAACCAAGATCAGCTGCCAAAGGTGGTTGGTTCGTTCTGCCTAAGGGTAGAGACAATTCTGTAGCCAACGGTGCCAACTTTGGATTGTCATTTTAGACAAGAAAACAGTAGAAACCTCGAGTGCAAACCCAGATTTGCACACTCCTGTTAGGAAGCACTTTCATAAAATGCCAGCCTGAACTGCAAGGGTGTCATGCTCCAAGGTCAGCATTGGGAGGCAGAGATCACACTACACATTACACATGGCCATGCAGGTGAGGAGGATAGCAGTTCCACTTACTGGCTTTCCAGCTTAAATCCAAATTATCATTTGTAGTGGGTACCAAACAACATCCCTGGTTCTGCAACAATAGTTAAAAACATATGATCTTTTCCCCACAGATCAGTGAAAATTACACTGTCAAATCCCTAGAGCTTGTCAAATCCCTAGACTTGCTGTCCTTGTTGTTAAATCTGCATCATCCCCACCCACAATTTACACAAATTGTATCCTTTTCTCTAAAGTTTATATAAATCGCACTTACTGTCACAGAGGGTTTTATTTTATCTTTTTTTTTTTTTACCAGACTTCAAAATAAGAGTTCCAGAAAAATCATCAGCAAGCTATAGATTCCCTCTAAGATAAATTCTCTGAAGCTCCTTTTGCAAAAACTCATATATAGTCTCTGCAAAGCTGGGATTTATAACTGGGTATATAACTGGGTTGGACTGCAAGGAGGACAAATCAGTCAATCCTACAGGAAACCAACCCTGACTGCTCATTGGAAGGACAGATACTGAAGCTGAAGCTCAGATACTTTGGCCACCTGATGCGAAGAGAAGACTCACTGGAAAAGACCCTGATGCTGGGAAAGACTGAAGGCAAAAGGAGAAGGGGACGGCAGAGGGTGAGATGGTTAGATGGCATCACCAATGCAATGAACATGAATTTGAGTAAACTCTGAAAGACAGTGGAGGACAGGAAGGCCTGGCGTGCTGTGGTCCATGGGGTCACAAAGGGTTGGACATGACTTAATGACTGAACAACAACAACTATATAATATTATGTGTGAAAGGTCCCCTGTGCAAGCACCGAGTCATGTCTGACCCTTTGGGGGGATGCCACTTTCACGACATTTTCTTGGCAGACTATAGCGGGGTGGTTTGCCATTGCCTTCCCCAGTCGTCACCTTCCCCAGCAAGCTGGGTGCTCATTTCACCGACCTCAGAAGGATGGGAGGCTGAGTCAACTTGAGCCAGCTACCTGAGAATCCAGCTTCTGCTGGGATCGAACTCGGGTCATGGGGGGAGTTTCAGTTGCAATACTGCCGCCTACCACATATTATAACTGGGTATATAACTCAGATCCTCACAGGTTCCTCCTCCTCCTCCAGTTTGTAATCCCTATGGATACAACAAATATTGTGTATAGAAAATGCTCAGTAAATGCTCAAAAGTCAGGCAGGGTAAAATTGAGCAAAATGTTGAGTACTTGCAGGGAATTTCTATCAGCTACTCACGTGCCTCAGGACTAGGAATAATAGAAATCATGATTTTGTTGTTTTGTTGTTGTTTATTCGTTTAGTCGCTTCCGACTCTTCATGACTTCATGGACCAGCCCACGCCAGAGCTTCCTGTCGGTCGTCAACACCCCCAGCTCCCCCAGGGACGAGTCCGTCACCTCTAGAATATCATCCATCCACCTTGCCCTTGGTCGGCCCCTCTTCTTTTGCCTTCCACTCTCCCTAGCATCAGCATCTTCTCCAGGGTGTCCTGTCTTCTCATTATGTGGCCAAAGTATTTCAGTTTTGCCTTTAATATCATTCCCTCAAGTGAGCAGTCTGGCTTTATTTCCTGGAGGATGGACTGGTTGGATCTTCTTGCAGTCCAACGCACTCTCAGAATTTTCCTCTAACACCACAGTTCAAAAGCATCGATCTTCCTTTGCTCAGCCTTCCTTATGGTCCAGCTCTCGCAGCCATATGTTACTACAGGGAACACCATTGCTTTAACTATGCGGGCCTTTGTTGTCAGTGTGATGTCTCTGCTCTTAACTATTTTATCAAGATTTGTCATTGCTCTTCTTCCAAGGATTAAGCGTCTTCTGATTTCCTGACTGCAGTCAGCATCTGCAGTAATCTTCGCACCTAGGAATACAAAGTCTTTCACTGCTTCTACATTTTCTCCCTCTATTTGCCAGTTATCAATCAAGCTGGTTGCCATAATCTTGGTTTTTTTGAGGTTTAGCTGCAAGCCAGCTTTTGCACTTTCTTCTTTCACCTTCATCATAAGGCCCCTCAGTTCCTCTTCACTTTCAGCCATCAAAGTGGTATCATCTGCATATCTGAGATTGTTAATGTTTCTTCCAGAGATTTTAACTCCAGCCTTGGATTTCTCAAGGCCAGCTTGTCGCATGATGTGTTCTGCATACAAGTTGAATAGGTAGGGTGAGAGTATACAGCCCTGCCATACTCCTTTCCCAATCTTAAACCAGTCTGTTGTTCCGTGGTCTGTTCTTACTGTTGCTACTTGGTTGTTATACAGATTCTTCAGGAGGCATACAAGATGACTTGGTATCCCCATACCACTAAGAACTTGCCACAATTTGTTATGGTCCACACAGTCAAAGGCTTTAGAATAGTCAATAAAACAGAAATAGATGTTTTTCTGAAACTCCCTGGCTTTTTCCATTATCCAGCGGATATTGGCAATTTGGTCTCTAGTTCCTCTGCCTTTTCTAAACCCAGCTTGTACATCTGGCAATTCTCGCTCCATGAACTGCTGAAGTCTACCTTGCAGGATCTTGAGCATTACCTTACTGGCATGTGAAATGAGTGCCACTGTTCGATAGTTTGAACATTCTTTAGTGTTTCCCTTTTTTGGTATGGGGATATAAGTTGATTTTTTCCAGTCTGATGGCCATTCTTGTGTTTTCCAAATTTGCTGGCATATAGCATGCATTACCTTGACAGCATCATCTTGCAAGATTTTGAACAGTTCAGCTGGGATGCCGTCGTCTCCTGTTGCCTTGTTATTAGCAATGCTTCTTAAGGCCCATTCAACCTCACTCTTCAGGATGTCTGGCTCTAGCTCACCGACCACACCGTCAAAGCTATCCCCGATATTGTTATCCTTCCTATACAGGTTTTCTGTATATTCTTGCCACCTTTTCTTGATCTCTTCTTCTTCTGTTAGGTCCTTGCCATCTTTGTTTTTGATCATACCCATTTTGGCCTGGAATTTACCTCCAATGTTTCTAATTTTCTGGAAGAGGTCTCTTGTCCTTCCTATTCTATTGTCTTCTTCCACTTCCGCGCATTGCTTGTTTAAAAATAATTCCTTATCTCTTCTGGCTAACCTCTGGAATTTTGCATTTAATTGGGCATATCTCCCCCTATCACTGTTGCCTTTTGCTTTCCTTCTTTCTTGGGCTACTTCTAGTGTCTCAGCAGACAGCCATTTTGCCTTCTTGGTTTTCTCTTTCTTTGGGATGTATTTTGATGCCGCCTCCTGAACAATGCTGCCAACTTCTGTCCAGAGTTCTTCCAGGACCCTATCTACTAAGTCCAGTGCCTTAAATCTATTCTTCACCTCCACTGCATATTCCTTAGGAATATTAGTGAGCTCATATCTAGCTGATCTGTGGGTCTTCCCTAATCTCTTGAGTCTGATCCTAAATTGTGCAAGAAGAAGTTCGTGATCTGAACTACTGTCAGCTCCAGGCCCTGTTTTTACCGACTGTACTGATGTCCGCCACCTTTGGCTGCAAAGGATGTAATCAATCTGATTTCGGTGTTGTCCATCTGGTGAAGTCCATGTATAAAGCCGTCTCTTAGGTTGTTGGAAGAGAGTGTTTGTTATGCAGAGTGAATTGTCTTGGCAAAATTCTATCAGCCTGTGTCCTGCTTCATTTTGTTCTCCCAGGCCATACTTACCTGTAATTCCAGGTGTCATTTGACTGCCCACCTTAGCATTCCAGTCTCCTGTGATGAAAATAACATCTCTTTTAGGCGTGTTGTCCAGTAGGTGCTGCAGATCCTCATAGAACTGCTCTACATCAGCTTCTTCAGCATTTGTGGTTGGGGCGTATATTTGGATCACTGTGATGTTAGATGGCTTGCCCTGAATTCGAATTGAGATCATTCTGTCGTTTTTTGGGTTGTATCCAAGCACTGCTTTAGCCACTTTACTATTAATTATGAAGGCTACTCCATTTCTTCTGTGGTCCTCTTGTCCGCAGTAGTAGATCTGGTGGTCATTTGATGTGAAGTGGCCCATTCCAGTCCATTTCAGTTCACTGATGCCCAGAATGTCTATCTTTAATCTTGACATCTCACCAATAACCACATCCAATTTGCCCTGGCTCATAGATCTTACATTCCAGGTTCCGATGGTTTGTTGATCCTTAGAACATCGGATTCGCCGTTCACCACCAGCACCGTCGGCCGCTAGCCGTCCTTTCGGCTTTGAGCTAGCTGCGTCATCACGTCTGGGGCTAGTTGAGCTCATCCTCTGTTCCTCCCCAGTAGCATTTTGACCATCTTCCGACCTGGGGGTCTCATCTTCCGATGGTATACCGACATATCTCTGGTTGTACTGATCCATTTAGTTTTCCCGGCAAGAATACTGGGGTGGGTTGCCATTACCTTCCCCAGGGATCGCATTTAGTCTGACCTCTCTGTCATGACCTTCCCGTCTTGGGTGGCCCTTCACGGTTTAGCTCATGGCATCATTGAGGTGCTCAAGCTCCAGCACCACGACAAGGTAACGATCCTTTGCTGAAGAGAAATCATGATAGAAAATATAATTTATATAATATTTGTAAAACTGCGAGACAGTTGTACTGATTTTCACCTTCGAGGTAATTCTGCATTGAAAATGTTTTGCGTGGAAAATGTTCAAAAATTGCACATGCATATCAAATTGTTATATGTGATGGAGGCATAATGGTAAGGCTGGGCCAAACAACATATTAAACCTACCTAAACCATGGTTAACAAAGTCCAGTTGTTGTATTTTGCTATCATGCTATGCCCAGACAATTCCCCCCTCCCTATGAGTGTTTAAAGTAATTGTCTGGTTCACACAACATGCTAAAGTAATAGCTGATCTACCATAATATTGAACCACAAACGATCCAATTCCACTTTTATTGAGCCCAGCATATTGTGTGACTCCAGCTTGTATGGACAAGAAATCTGCATCAGACTTTAGTGTGAGTAAAATGACACCAAAACAGTCTTTGTCATGCAATGTTGTTTGGTGTGTGAATAGACAGACAGTAGGACCCTCTACTTTTACACTAAAAAGATACCATGTTTCTCATTTGTAATATTTAAAGTTGATATAACCCATACTGATTTTTTGGTAAATCTCTCCTCTACTTAGAAATGTAGAGCAAAAGTCTCCTTTAAGTCAAGCCCAACTCTTAATAAGCTCATGGCCAATTACAAACAACAGCATCACAAAGTAGCAAAAATTGGTGCATTGGAATATCTGCAAGAAATACCACTTGCCTGCAAGCAAGAACTGGTGGGACCACAAAATACACAAAGTAATAGAAAATGAAGACGCTAAAGTGCTTCCTCTGGGACTTCAGAATTCAAACAGACGAGCATCTGCCACACAGCACTCCAGAAGTAACAATTGTTGATAAAAAGGACAAGAAAGTCTGGATAGTGGACATTGCTATGCCTGGAGATGGCAGAAGAGAAGAGAAAGAACTGGAGAAAATCACAAAATACAAAGACCTGCAAATAGAAGTAGAATGACTGTGGCGAAAGAAAGCAAAGGGAATACCAAAAGTAATAGGCCCCTTGGGTGCAATCCCAAAACATCTGGAGCACCACGTGGACACCATCGGCATTGACAAAATCACCATCAGTCAATTGCAAAAGGCAGCTTTACTTGGAACAGCTTACATCCTGTGACAATGCCTTTAATATTATTAAACAACGTCTGCCTATCCCAGTCCTTGGGAAGGACTCGATAGGTGGACAAAAATGCCAAATCCAGTCTAAACATCTGTAGTGTGTGTGTGTGTGTTTGTACACAGAGACATATACTTACATATATACATTTGTTTGTAGAATATTACTGTAGAATGTGATCATTAACACCCCAAATTCTCATTAACACACCAAATCATTTAATAAAAATTCAATTATTTCATATGCAATCGGTAAACTGAATGTGCCAAACTAAGGGGAAATTAAGATTGTTTTTACTGCAGGCTGTGTATGTGTGTGTGTGTTTATGTGTAACAGATACCTGTTTTGCTCAGACACTGAGCATAGTACTTTGCCACAGACCATACCCTGGAGCAATTGTATTTTAATTGTTGTGGCACAATTATGGATGAAACAGATAAACATGAATAATTTGTGCTTAAGGGGAGCTCCTGGGACAGCAGACAGTAGGAACAATAAGGATAGTGTAAGATCGATGCTGGACTCCGAAGATCTGCGGAAATGGTTTGTGGCTTGAATGACACATTGAAAAATTAGTTATGAGATGACATTGATAGAAGGATTTAAATCTTTTGTTGTTCAAACAGTGGGAATTATCTTTTTTGTGGACCAGAAACTATTTTAAATTTCACTCTCGGTTTTTCTAATTCTTTCTTAATCTTTCCTACTTTTTAAAGCAAAAGTTAATTCAGAAAGGGATAAAAAATGCAGAATAGAGGCAGATTAGAAAGAATTTTATTTCTCTCTCACTCACACACACACACACACACACATTCTATGGCAAATCGGTGGCCATGTTGGCTTGGTATTCTCAGAGTAGTCATTCTAATGAATCTGGAGTTTAGAGGAATTAAGTTTTATATCAGGGTTACTAAAGATAGAGCCCAAGGGCCATGTACAGTTCATCAAATCATCCTGTGGCTTTTAGAGCTTTCTCAAGATGGGTGGGGTCAAATGTTTTGACCCTTTGGGGGAGTTTTAGAGAAGTAGAGAAAAAATGGGGGGTTAACTCTTTAAAACCCCAACTCCCCAAAATGGGTCCTGGACTCACCTACTTTCCAGGTGTGTCCTCAACATGGCGCTAGCCTGCTTCAGTCTTCAAGTTAATAGAAGTGTTCTTGTTTTATATCAGTGATCAAAACCCACTGGCACACTGGAAAATACATCTGTATTCCCAAGTCATCCTCTTTGAGATATTGACTCAGGCTGCTTTTCTAGGAGAGGAGGAGCTGATTCTTCCAGCAATGTTTGGATTAACCCTTCCATCCACCTGTCTTGCTCTGGTGCTGCTTTTCATGGTATAAAACTACATACAAAGGAAAAGATACCCATGTTCTTTTTCCCATTCCAAGATAATGATTCATTATCATCTTTGATTCATTATCCAGCCAGGAGGTCCGCTTTGCTAAGTAAATAATTCCTTGAAATTCATGAACTAATATTACACCCCCTTGAGCATACATCTCCAGAATCACTTTGAAGTGTCTAGTATAAAGAACTTGTTTGCATAGGATTTAAGCACTGATGTTATACTAAGAAATTAAAATTACCTGTTACTCAGGTTCTTAACATAATTAGATACTATCTTGACTTGCTTATTAGTGAGATTTTTAACAGGGTAGACAAGAGTAAGTGAAAAGAGGATGAAATACAAGACATTTCCCTCAGTGCATTCATGAGCTGGAAGGCGTCATTCTTTCTGCCTTAACAGTTAAGGTAGCCATTCAAATGTACTGTGTTTTAATTCTTTATAATTAGCATGAGTGTCAACCGTAAGAAAGCAAGGGAGGAAAGGAAGGAGAAAGAGACAGGGAAGGATAGGGAACAATTTTGATCTTCTCTAATTCACAGATCTCAGACTAATGTGCAGATTTGAGCCCAGTAAACCACAGATCTACATCCTTATCTTGAATTTGTGCTGCACTTCTCAGCTCACAAACCACAAATCACATGTGCTCTGTTAGGGAAAGCTGCATACAGTAAGTGCAAATACATGACTTTTCTTTAAAAAGACTTGCACCCTTATATACAGAAATCAGATAGGACAGGTCATACACAGTCTGATTGGCCTATTCCTACTAAAACCCTAGTCCAGTGTTTCTCAACCTTGACAACTTTAAGATGTGTGGACTTTAACTCCCGGAATTCCCCAGCTAGGATGCTTTAGTCTATTAGGAACACAGATACTATTAAATACTGAGACCATTCATATTAATCTGCAGAAATCTCCAAGGTTTCAAGCAGGAATTTTGCCAAGTTCACTGGAGATGCCAAGGATTGAATTTTTTTTTCCCTGCATCCAAAGCAGGCATTCAGCCACTGAGTTACATCCTTTACTAGATGAAAATGTATACCCCACTACAATGATAATTACACTTCTATTACAATCAGTGTAATTTTGAGAGAATTGTTTATGGAGGGGTTTCCCTTATCATGGGATTTAATGGAAAGGAAACTGCAGACTGCGGGAGACAGGATTATACAGGGAATGACAGCCTATTCACATATAACCCTTGGCCAGCATTTAGTTCTTACATTGGACTCTTAAATAAAGAGTATGCAAGAACATCATAGCTCCCCCATGATAATTTTCTCCTTTGAAAAAAAAATTGAAAGCAAATCCCTTTTCATCAAACTGAATGGAACTGATAGAAAAATTGCAGGTGATTTTGTTTCTAAACTGGCCTATTGCTGCCATGAGACAAAAGCATAGAAGGCAGAATCCAAAGTGAAAATCTGCTGCTATATACCACTGATGACTTTTAATTGTGGTAATAAGAGAATCAGGCACCAGGTTTACTTTGAAGACATGCAAAGAAGCAGTAACCATAGACTGTTCATTGAGATATTGACTCTGCTCCTGACATCTGCAAAGCAGTTCACAGAAAAGGCACTTAGATCTCTGAAACAAGAACTATGTTTTTTCCCGAAGGGCAAAGGAATTTGACACTGTACCTTAATTGTCAAAAGAGAATGTGCCCTGAATTTTTAAGAAGGCTCAACATACACTCTCTGTCCTTCCCAGTACATTTACACCTGCAATTAACTGTGTCTACATTTCTGCAGCTACAATTAACTTGAAGCTGCAAATGACAGGATTTAACTATCTTAGTTCACCATTTACAGATGCAACCAGATAGCTAATTCCTATAATTTGCAACTGTAATTAGCTGACAGAGGTACAATTCCTGGGTGGGGGGTGGGGGAGGGCTGGAATGACTCAGCGCTGCCATCGTAACCAGGAAATTTATTTCCACGTTCAGTTAAAAAGAGCTAAGATGCAATCACTGTGTCAGTCTCAGGAATGGGGTGGCAGTTGTGCAACATTTATAACTCTCCAAAGACAGGATGCGGGCACGTGGTTTAAGGATTAAACAAATGTGAAACATGACAAGCATGAAACCTAGTAGTCTTACTTTCTATTTCTCCATGTCAAGCTCCACCTAGTTATGGATGGATGTTTAGAGAGAGTGGAACTGAATCCCGGGGACAGAGGAATAAACGCATGATGCTCATCCAGACTTGATGACTTGATGAAGTGATCTGATGCCAAGTGTGTTAGTCTAGCCCACTTTGTTTACTGTGACAGGCCGCAGTTATACAGCAATGGTGGCAAGGACGACCAATTTTGTCTTGAAAGCAGACTTTACAAATGGGGTGTGTGTGCATGTTTGTATCACCAGCCTCAATAGTGTGTTAATGGGGAGATGGGAGGTATTTTGTTGGGGGTTTTGCATTGCAGTTGTTATTTTTAAATTTTTTGAAATCCTCTTTTATATACCATCCAGAGTCATAAATTGAGTTGGAGGGGGGGCTAAATATATAAATAAATCAAATTGATTGAGCAGTGTTCCTCGACCTTAGCCACTTTAAAGTATGTGGACTTCAATTCCCAGAATTCCCCAGCCAGCATCTTCCCCACCCACCAACTTCAACTCTAGGAGTTGAAGTCCACATATCTTTAAGTGGCTATGGTTGAGAAACACTGTGATAGAGTATCACTTTATTGATGACTACTACTCTTGGTACAGTACCTCCAGAATCACAAGCAGCATCTATGAAAATGAGTTGTTGGGGAGCAACTGTGGAAAAAAACAGTTGTTCTCCAGTACAAGTTAGTGAGCTTCAGGAATACATCTGGTTGACCCCAGATGAGTTGGACTAAAATGAACTCATGACCTGATCCAGCAAGGCCAATGTTATGTCCTTAAACAGTATAGAATTTAAATCACTTCTCCTTTGGTTGAGCAGCTTTAAGCATCCAGGATTACAACAGTGATTTTCTGAACTGGGTAAACATTTTTTTCAGCCTGCATAGTTGACTTACAACCTTTTTTTGTTCTGTTATTTATGTAAAGGACAAGAGCGAGAGAGATAGAAAGGACCAGGGCATGAAGTGTGAAATCAATAACCAAGAAACCCATCTTGACTTTGATCCAAGACATCAGTCTCTGATTGGCTTTTGAAATGCAAAGAGTCTTTATTAAGACCTATAATCTCCCCATGGTTTTCAACACAGGGAGAAAAAAAATTGCACTGCACACAACTTTGAATAGAGAGAAAAGGTCTTTAAATGAACTTAAAAAGCAAACACCATGTTTCAAAATAAAGGGCCAAGGCAAACCATGGAACTGTCATTCCTTGTATACAGAATTACTGCTCCTAGACAGTCAAAACAGCCAGCTTTACTTATAGAGATTGTAGGAGTTTTAGAATGTCATTTTCTATATCAATTGAGATATAAATCCCATTGAGTTTAAGGTGACTTATTTGTAAGTACATATATATATATATTTACCTAGAGTAATTACAGCCCCAGTAGATAGACCAGATCAGAAAACCAACTCCATAGGAAAACCAGAACTATTCTTTATTGACACAGGCTATAATTACAGAACCTTGCAAATCTGATTCTGTTGTCCCTCTTCCCCCTTCTTACACTCCAGTGAATCAGGGAAGTGTCTGCTTGAGCAGCTTCCAAATATTATCTTGCTTCCCAGGACTTTAAGAACATTTCAGCCCTCTTTACCTACGAAATGGTGCTTGCATACTTCTATCAAGGTCATCTCCCTTACTCTCTATAAGTAAGCTTTATAGAAAATAAGATTTATAAGATTTTGGGTGTAAAAATATAGGTATGCATTATCAAAATTCTTTTACTATGAAGTTGCAGACAGGATTCTGATGTTCACAGGACCCTTAATTGGTCAGAATTTTGGTCAGAGAGGATAAAGATGATTTCACATAAACATGGAGGTAAGGAGATATAACATGCCATCCTTTATAATCTAATAGTCTACCTGTAGGGATGATAAAATCCAACACCTCTGGAGGCCAACAGATGGGAGGATGCTTAGTTTGGTCACTGATGTCCAAACTTGTCTCCCTTATTATAGAAATATTAACTTTTAATCTTTTAAGAATATCGAGCAAAACTATAGATAGAGATGTAGATATAGATACATGTTGTATATTCTTTCCCCAAGTAAAGGTAACTGTTTTCAACTCATTCCACTGATCTTGCTCTGTGCTGTATAGTGCTCCTCCTATTTCCAGATCGAAAAAGTTATTGGTTTATCAAAGTGAAATTCTAGTTTTGAACTTGAGATGATACTGTTTGCTTTACCTTTCATATTCTTCACTTTACTCAGTCTTTTTATTATTGTTACACATGCCTTTGGAGTAAGCCAGTGTGGAGTAATTTTAAGGTGTTGGAAACCAAGGTTTAGATCCATCCGCAGCCATGCAAGCTCACTAAGTGACTTTGGGTCAGTCATTCTGTCAGCCCAATCTATCTCACAAGTTATTCTGGAAAAAAGGTTGGAAGAAAAAGAGTTATGAGTTATGTCATTGGAGCTCTTGGAAGAAAGATGGGATATACATCTAACAAATAAAGAAATAGTCAATAAAGCATGGCTTTATTAACAATGACATGTATAGTTGCTTCAAGTTTAGATTTTAGTTGATTTCCACTAATGTGCATCTGTGGTCTTCTGCGCCGGGCAAACACCTCATGCAGAGAAATTGTTTTACTATTTCACTTCACTATTATTTAAAACATTTCCAGACTCACCGTTCATCACATCAGTTTTCAGAGTGGGGTAAAACACAGATAAAAATGTACATAAATGAAAATTCCTGAAGAAAAAGTTATTTCTTAATCTGGTACCAAAAAGATTGAACATGAGCTTAAGTGTGTCTTTTTAGAGAAGGTGTTCCAAAGCCTTCATATTGACAAGTTGCACATTGAGCGATCAGATCAAAATTGTTTTTGCTCTTCAGACACTTGACTGCCTCTATGCAATGTTTTGACTGTGTGGGGAGACATAATTGTACTGAAAAATAATGGCAGCTCTGTTGGCTATTGGAAGAAAAAAAAACACCAAATCCATATTGAGCCAATATCGTCATTACATCTACAACATTCTGTCAAGCTTTCAAATATTCAAGAACTCTATCGCAAGTTAGATAAAATCCCAGAGGAAAAGAAAGGAGATGGGGAAATGTGCCATATTCTGGAGCTATAGTATATTTGAAATGTGTGACATTTTTCCAGAACTTCCAAAAAAGATAAATGAGGGTTTATTAATTATAGAGATTGGGAAGAAAAATTAAGAAATAATTGTTGGAGCCCCATTTTTGCACTATATTTCAGCTGTTAAGGTCAAAACTGTTTCCACCCTTGATCAGATACAATGTTCTGGATGGTTAGCTGGTAAAAAGATCATCTGCAAGACCAGATAATAAAACGAGCATTCAGAACATCACAATCTCATGAAAAAAAAAACAGATGAAACTTCAGAAGTGTTCCTAAGTAATATTATCACTTTGTCTCTCTTGTTTCCTGTTAATTTAGTGGAAGGGGGAAGGCATATGTGCCCAATTAAAAAGCTAAGTAAAAAGTTGTACTCTGCCTTCAGAAATGATTAGTCCATTTAAAAGTCCCCAAATGCCTTTTAAGCTCAACATAAAAACTTAAAAAATCTTGCTGTGCACACTTGAGTGATGTTGTCTTGCCTCTAAGGCTCCTTGACACCGTATTTCTCTCTATCTATCTATCTATCTATCTATCTATCTATCTCTATCTCTATCTCTATCTCTATCATTGTCTACTCTTGACCAATTCACATTTCTCACAGTGATCTATAGAATGTATGAAGAGGTTTCACCTCCCCATGCCTGAACCAATATCCTGTGGTTCTGCTCCAGTGTGATAGTTTGCATGAGAAAGTCCCTTTCTTGATTAAATGACAGCATCCCCAACATTATAGGAGAGTTCTTTGGAAGGAAAGATCAAGAGTGCAGCGGATTATTATATGTCAACTTGCAATGAGTTTTATGGAAGATGTTACAGCTCATTTCTACTCAGGTAACTCAGTACTTAAGATGTATGATCTCAGAAAGTAGGAATGTTAGGTGTCTAATAGAGATTTACTTACTCCTTCTGCTCAGGGGTGATAATGACATGAAAATTTCTAATCTGCTTGACTGCATATCCTACAAGGAAGGAAGGATTAAATTATTATAACGACTGCCATCACCCACCAGCAAATTTCATGCTTCTCAACTAAGCTAGAGGATTGGATTAAAAGGACCATGAATAGAAGACTGGGAAACCAAAATCATCACCCTAAAAGATGCTGATACACCATTTTTCCATTACAGTTTCATATTACCCTAAAGTTGCCTGTGAAGCAAAGGCTGCATTTGTACAGCATGTATAGTCTGGCTACTGAATTAACTCATTTTCTGGATTTGCAGAAAACATTTAACCACAAACAAATGAAATATCCTGGATTGACAAGGGAAGCCCCAGAAACATTAATAGAAAAACTAACGAAGTTCAGCACATTGTGTAAATGCAAATGGTAGGTTTCACCAAAATACTATCCTCTTTTGAAAAACAATTCCACGTTTTACATAACACCCAAGCATAACTCAGTAGGCCAGCATTCTAAATTCAGCCACATACTTTCAAGAGTTTGGAAGCAAATGTTTAACTTGAGCTAAGCGACTTTCACTCTGAAGGCAGCCAGATGGCTCTGAGTTCAGATGCAAACACTGTTGCTTAGATTCAGATATCACTGTAGGCCTTGAAAAATCCAGAGGCAAACACTGCTAATCTGGTTTGATCAACTAGAAGAAATTGTATTAGAATTTTTAGGGAGGTGGTTGAACTGGAGACCTGGCTGCATTACATTAAAGCACAAATTGGGGTGTTGAGAGCACTGTTGGCAAAGGCAGGCCTAAAGAGGGGTGGGGTTATAGTCCTTCTTTGTAGACTTATGTAAAGTAGAATATTTGCATAACTGATAGAATATAGCATTCAGGTCTTTCATTGGATATAACACACCATGTGCCTACTAAGGTCAGTGAGGCCATTATAGAGTAGTTATGAAGGAAGGGGCAGAACTCTGAAGTTTTTTTTTTTTTAATTGATGTAGAAATGTAATATGAATGAGTGGGCAATGAAGTTTTTAAAGAAGAAAGAGGCAGTATTCCATGATTATTTTTTCCTTGGAGGGAGTTCCTTTCTTTAGCTTCCCCAGAGCCCTGCTGACCTCCGAGTATCTTCCCTAGCTTATCAGCAAGTCTTGGCCTTCTAAACGTTTTTTATGGCTGAGCTGACAGCTTTAATTCCCCTGAGAAAGTGTTTTGTTAAAGGGTGGAGTTGCCTAATTTGACACTATAGAGCTGAGCTAGTGTTTTATTTTTTCTGGGAAGAGGTATTTAGGTTACACCTGGGTTAGGGATTTTTAACTTCACTCCCAATCCATGTCATGGTAGACCTACCCCAGCATTGCCTGCGTACCCAGCAGCTCAGATTGTATTAGGGCATAGGCATGCATACCAACTTGACCCAAAATTCTTCACTTAAGATTCTTTTTTTAAAAAAGCCCTGATGTTGATCAAAAAGGTCCTTATTGCTCTTCCATAGCTTCTAATTGTATACAGCTGAACCTTGGGTAAAAATGTTGAAAGGCCTTCAACACAGGAAGGTCTTCAGAAGTACTCTGAAATTTAAATAAGCTCTTTGATATGCCCCTGTTCCTCCCCTCCTGAATACAGTTTTAGCCACCACATATACAGGTAAATGTCAGCATGACATGGTTATGGTACTCTGTGACCCTGGTTATTTTAAGGCAAATCACTTGCAAGAAACCAATAGCAGAAGTGGGCTATCAACTTCCTGTCCCTGTTTGGGAATATCTCAAAGGTAGCTGGTTGGTCACTTCTGACTAGATGGGAACTTAGCCTGATCCAACAGGGCTTGCCTTCTTCTAGATATTTTATTATTCACAACAATATTCACAAGAATGCTCCTCAAAAACAATATATAAAATAAAACTTTGTCAAACTCCACAGTTGGGGGTATAATTATATACATCAACCCGTCCCACCCGGTCATGCATAGAGGGCATGCTACGGACCCCGTCTGCAAGAGAATTCCATCTGGCGGGGTCCAGGAGGCGGGCCTTCTCTGCAGCAGCTCCTGCCCTTTGGAACATCCTTCTCCAGGAAGTGAGGTTGGCCTCCTCTCTTCTGGACTTCAGGAAATGGCTGAAGACCTGGTTTTGTCACCATGCCTGGAGTGGGGAGAGGAAGAGCCACTCTTGGGGCTGGTTGGTTCCCTAGTCCTGCTGGAACCTGTTCCATTCCCCTTTGGGTAGAATTAGATCTGCCATCACTTGGATTTTACTATATTTTATATGTATATTTATTGATATTATTCTGATTTTATTGTATTTTATACTGTTTTATTGTGAACTGCCCAGGGTCCCCCAAGTGGGGGAGATGGGTGGTAATAAAAATATGACAAATAAATAAATAAATAAATTTTTGGGAAGTATTTATCACAATAACGGATTTTCTATTGTAAAGAGATGTAAGCTCTCATGCCAAATTCCCTAAGCAGAAAAGTTATGTTTTAATAAATTTTTTCCCCCTTTGCCGAAATATCTAGAGCCTGTTTTCAGGTATCCATATATTTTTCCTATGAGATTATGATGTAGTGGGGTGGGGGTGGGTGGGAGTGGGGTGGGGTGGTGTTACTAAACCAAATCTACATAGTCATAAAATTGGTTGATTATTTATTGTCCAGATAAGGAACAACCCCTAAAATCTTTGTCTCTAGAATGCGGCCATGTTGAAAAGAAGGATTTGAGTAATAACAGTACTTGTCTAAAAGAGTTTAATGTCAGAACAAGTAACCAATCTAGATAACTAATTTTTATTAAATAACTAATAATGTATTAAATGTATATGCTGACTGATTCTCAGTGACTCTGGGCATCTCACAACAATCTACAGTAACTGTCCTATCTTACAGCGAAGAACCACACTGAGATGGTCTTGGTCTCTAGTGTTTATTGTCCTACTCTAGTAGAGAGAAAATCCTGCCAAACTGAAAGACTGTGGGAAACCCAAAACTCAGATGAACCCAAAACTCAAGGCGGATCTGCTCTGAGTTTTTTGAAGGAAAGTTCAAAGCCTCTAAACTACGCATGTGTTTATCCCCCTGGATAGGGGCCCCCTGCTGCTCACCATCAGTACTCATGACAGTAACAAAGAAATTAGAATAAAATCAATAAAAGATTAAAGATAAAGTATGGTAAGTGCAGTGAAGTGAGGGGTCTCTCTCCCTTGCCAAAAGCCTGGGTAAAGAACCAGGTCTTCACAGCTCTTATAAACAACAGCAGAGAGGGGGCCATCTGTATCTCTGGGGGAACCTCATTCCAGAGGGCAGGCACTGCTACAGAGAAGGTGCACTTCCAGGGTTCCAGTAGATGACATTGTTTAATTGAAGGAACCCAGAGCATGCCAACCCTACAGGACTGAATCAGCAGGGCAGATGTTATGGGATCCTCAAGTAACCAGGCCCTATGCCATGGATGTTTTATAGGTAACAACCAGCATCTTGAATCACACCCAAAAGCAAACCGGCAACCAGTGCAGCTCGCAAAACAGAGGTGTTACGTGGGCATTCCAAAGCATGCTCATTACCGCTCAACCCAATATAATGCAATAACAATGCAATTCAACATTTGTCGGGATCCCTAATTCCATATTGCAGACACTTTGGTAGAGTCCACCAAGCACAGAAATATATTTTATATGGTAAGGCTCTGGAAAGATTTGAAGGGATATTTCAAGTTTGTTTGAAGTTCATGTGAAACAACCCTTGGGAGGAGCTTCACAAAGGAATAAGGTCCTCCTGATTCTAAAAGAAGCAAAATGGCGGCATATCTTTAATTGACCCAACATCCTCATCCAGCAATTCCCTTTTTGAGCTCTTTTATCCAGCTCATGGAACCACCAGATAGTTCTGGAGCTGCTGGGAGTAAAGTGGCTGTTATGAAAATTTGATATTTCAATGTCTTTTACTCTGTTTGATTTTGTTACATTTTATTCTTGCTGCTGTGGCTTTTAGAATAAAAGCCTCTTCCTGTTTTCTCTTTTTTTTCTCATGCTTACTCAGGTTTTAGAAAAGGATAAGCCTTCCTCAATATTTCCTTCTTTGCTGAATTTATCTCAGTGCTTTTCCTTTGTTATTCTAATACAAACAACTAAATAAATAAAGGCCACAAATATAATACTTGAAAACTTCAGATTGACATTCTTTTTTTTTTAATGATTTGATATACCACTCCCATTAGGTTTTTCTGTGAATGCTTGTGCCCTTACTAGCAGAACATCATCATCTCCACTAATGTTATGTTAGGTACAAAACAATATATGACTACACATTTAGTTGCATCAAGATTTCTGCGCCCTAGGGAAGCATAACGCAAAATAATTTTGAAACAATTGCATTATTCCTCCTGCTCCTCCTGTCTACTTCATTTAGAAAGAAAATCCAGTGATAAAGAAAAAGCATAGAAACAATTCAATTCTAACACTGAAAAACTTAAAAGTCAACAAGCAGCAGAGAGGTCCCAGCTTCCAGTTAAAACACATCTTGGGTGTCAGCTTAAAAAATATTTTTTTTAGAAGAGGAAGAACATAAATGATTCCCCCCCCCACTTTTTTTTATGCTGTCTGGTTCTGCTTAGTATTATTTGTATCAATTCTATACCGTCAGGTTTTCATTAGGCCAGTTTGGCCTAGTGGTTAAGGCACTGAGCTAGAAACCAGGAGTCTGTGAGTTCTAGTCCTGCCTTAGGCATGAAAGCCAGCTGGGTGACCTTGGGTCAGTCCCTCTCTCTCAGCCCAACCCACCTCACAGGGTTGTTGTTGTGGGGAAAATAGGAGGAAGAAGGAATATTAGGTATGTTTGCCACCTTGAGTTATTTATAAAAATAATAAAGGTGGGATAAAAAATAAATAAGTTATAGTTTTATGCATTGATTTCTTTCTCATGTATTGAAAAATTCCTGATGGATAATATCTTGATAGAAAAGAGGTGGTTGGATATCAGTCAAAATAAATATTTCGCCACAAAACAGAATGTTGTATTATATCGAACCTACTGGTTGATCTTCATTTCTTTGATATTTATTTATAATTTATTTGTTGCTTCTTGTTCTCTTTCTCCTTGTTTTATGAATTTCCTAAGTTTTCAAAATTCATGCTGTGGCTCAAGGGTTTTATAAATGCAAAAGGATAGCAAGGAAAATGAACATGGTACAATATTGACTTGTTTAACAATGGGAATTTTTGAAACACAGCTGGAAATTTGAGGGAGCTGTTTCCTAATTCCCAATTAGAACATTAGAATGAAATGCAAATATAATTCTTTCCCCCAAAGGATAGCTCTGTGGTCATTATGTTTTCTACTAGAAACATTATACAAATCTCAGTACTGCAGAAGAAGAAAGTTAATCCTTCCTTCAGGGGAAGCTTACATTGAGATTCTCAGGAGGAAAAAGTGATTTTCAAATTTGCCACTAACTATCAGTATTGACGGCTGCCAGTTTTGTAAGCACCAAAAGCTTACAAACAACCCACCTTATCTCATCCCAACAATCACAATTTCCTTATGAGAATAGTTTAATTAAAAGAAAGCTATGTGGAAATGGCCTTTTCTAGCCTATTTGTGGGCCGGGATAAGTTTACTAATTTTGTCGATAGGAAGAAAAATTCTCTAGTGGTGCTTAAAAGACAGAATTCCCTGTTAGCAATGGAATCATGCAATTACCTTCTTTTTTCTCCATTTTTTAAAAATGCTGCTATTGGAAGCACCAGGCAATTGCAGTTGTGTTGGCAACCTAGCCTCCATTTTGCATTTTGTTAGGGATTGGAGAAATGGTGACATCTACAAATGAATTTGTTGTTTATTCGTTTAGTCGCTTCCGACTCTTCGTGACTTCATGGACCAGCCCACGCCAGAGCTTCCTGTCGGTCGTCAACACCCCCAGCTCCCCCAGGGACGAGTCCGTCACCTCTAGAATATCATCCATCCACCTTGCCCTTGGTCGGCCCCTCTTCCTTTTGCCCTCCACTCTCCCTAGCATCAGCATCTTCTCCAGGGTGTCCTGTCTTCTCATTATGTGGCCAAAGTATTTCAATTTTGCCTTTAATATCATTCCCTCAAGTGAGCAGTCTGGCTTTATTTCCTGGAGGATGGACTGGTTTGATCTTCTTGCAGTCCAAGGCACTCTCAGAATTTTACAAATGAATAACAAGAAGATATAGAGAAAATCTTGGTTTTTCTCATTCTAGTGGTTGGAAAAATGAAGAAAAATCAAACAATTTCTCGGAAAATTAATGTGATATAAGCAAGAGAACTGCTCTATGGAAGAGAAAACATGAAAAAAATCATGGATTTACCCATGTTCTGCCTGGAGCCTTTGAATTTTGGTCTAGTTCTCAGCATCACCCTTTCAGAAGGATTCAGAGAACCTGGAACAGGTTCAAAAACGAGCAACAAGGATGATCCGGAGAGAAGAAACTAAGTTTCTATAAAGACTGAAGGGCCTGGGAATGTTCACCCTTAAGAACAGCCTGAGCAAAGATTCAGAAAGCCAAGTTTTATCCTCTGTCATCCACCAAATAATGGATTAAAAATACAGGAAGGCACATTCTGGCAAAAAGTTAGGAATTATTCTTAACATTAAGAATAGGTTGACAGTTGAACCATCCAGAGAGGTGATGGTCTCCCCATCTTTGACAGTGATCTCTACATACAGATTGGAGATCTTTGATCTGCACATACAGATTGGAGAAGCATCTCTCCTGAATGCTTTCTCTTGGATTCTTGCATAAAACAGGAAGTTGAACTCAGTGGGCCTTTCCAGATATTTAAATATGGACCCTCCAAATTATTTCAGGAATTAAGTAAAATAGCCAAGTTATCTTTCATCAATAAATATGTCTTATATCCTCAAAAGTAGTTTGGGAACCTGAAAAGATTACCTGTTTTTTAAATCTTTTTTAAAAATGCATATAGTGTTGAGTCTTTATCCCAACAGGTTTTGAAAATCTTGATTTATGCCATATCACTCCTTTTCTCCTACTCTCTGCCCCTGATATATCTTTCTTTTTCTCTTCTCAGTCTAGGAAAAAGACCATGAATCCCAGAAATTCATGAACTGTTCGGGAGTTATATTCATTTTCACTGTGAAAAATGGGTCCATGTATAACTATATCTTTAGCAATTTTATGAAGCTATTATACTGTAGGTATCTATCTATCTATAATTATTTGCTATTAAATCCTCACTTAACCCTCTTGAAAAGTGTATAGCAGGGGGGGGAAGAGAAGAAAAATATTTAAGACTATACGAACAAGGGAATAGTCAGATACAAAGGAATCATACAAAGGAATACTTTGAGCCAAGGCCCATCCTGGCCTGACATTTTGTTACTCACAGTGGTAAACCTGTTGTTTCTGAGGTGCTTGCAAGGAGGATAATGGGGACATAACCTTTGCCAGCTATGGCTACTCTGCATCTTGTTCTTGGAGACACACTGCCTCCAACTCAGAGGCCACACTAGACTTATAGACGTCAATAGCCCTATTATTTATGAATTTATCCCATCCTCCATTAAGGCCATCCAAGCTAATGACCATCACCACATCTTGTGGGTAATGGATTCCAGAGTTTAACTCTGTGTGCTTTGCAGAAATGCATCCTTTGCACTAAATCTGGTTCCAAACAGCTTCATTAGGTGAGCCCTGGACTTACAGTTTTAAAAGGAGGAGAAAAATTTCTCCCTATACACTTTGCCTATGCTATCCATGATTGTATATGCCTCTCTTGTTCCCCTCCTCCCCTCAGTTGCCTTTTATTCTAAGCCAAAGAGCCTCATAAGGAAGGTGTTTTATTAGTTCCTGAACATTTTGGATGCCCCCTTCTGCATTTTTTTCCAATACATTTCTTTTTATTTTGTTAATTAAGGTTATATTGGGAAGAAAATGTTAGAAATTGTACTATTAATTCTTGGCCACTAAGGTTTTATTGTCCTCTAAGACAATTCCTAATTGTCAACTTAAATTTTTTATAAACATATGGGCAGCAAGTAAATGAGGGGAAAAAAGATCAGCCAGTTTTGCTTTTCAGCCAATTTTAAGAAGAAGGAAATCATTCAAAAACATGGAGGGGGGGAGAAAAGAAATGTGTGGGGTTGGGTAAAGCTATCTGCTTAGACATTAATCATTAAAATTACATGCTAGCTGAAAATGTAGGTGTTCCTCCTTGGAAATGGAAAATGCATATTCCACCTTCTTCTGTCCTCTGGCGTGTCCATGGGGAAACACTGCAATATTAACCATGCTGGCTGGAGATGACTGTCAATGCAGTCAAACTCTTCTGGTGGGCATCAAGTGGGGAAGGTTGGTATAGCATACTGCAGCTTCAGTATAATGTATCATGTGGCCTAGAGCAGTGTTTCTCAACCTTGGTGGCTTGAACATGTGTGGACTTCAATTCCCCAGCATGCTGGCTGGGGAATTCTGGGAGTTGAAGTCCACCCATCTTCAAGTTGCCAAGGTTGAGAAATACTGCTCTAGAGGGAATACTATAGAATGACCTGCCTATTTGCTTCCATCTGGAGCAATTTAACAATGCTGGGAAACAAGGGAGACCATACATTCCCCAGCTATCACCTGTGAAGCAGGTGTGGGATAGAGCAGCAGACTGGCTCATTACATGGATGGCTATATTTGACTCTTGGATGATGAAATCAAAGATGGCATAGGGAACATCTCCTCTGTGGATCCTCAGATGGTAAGAAGTATAGTGGGGGGGGGGGTTAATTGTATGGCATAGCGGTTCGGTGTTCATGCTGCTTTTTTTCTTGCTGGGAAATCCATGTGAGGTCCAGCAGCCAGATGGATAGACTATTTAGCCGTTGACAAGTCACGTTGCCCGGGGTGCACCATGAGGAGGCTAGTCTACATTGCGCCAAGTTGGGCTGAGCGGGAGGGACTGGCCCAAGGTCACCTAGCCGGCTTTCATGCCTAAGGTGGGACTAGAACTCTCATACCACACCTGACTGGCTCTTGGGCTAGGAGAGAGGGACTGGCCCAAGGTCACCCAACCAGCTTTCATGCCTAAGGCGGGACTAGAACTCTCATACCACACCTGACTGGCTCTTGGGCTGGGAGAGAGGGACTGGCCCAAGGTCACCTAGCCAGCTTTCATGCCTAAGGCGGGACTAGAACTCTCATACCACACCTGACTGGCTCTTGGGCTAGGAGAGAGGGACTGGCCCAAGGTCACCCAACCAGCTTTCATGCCTAAGGCGGGACTAGAACTCTCATACCACACCTGACTGGCTCTTGGGCTGGGAGAGAGGGACTGGCCCAAGGTCACCCAACCAGCTTTCATGCCTAAGGCGGGACTAGAACTCATGGACTCCTGGTCTCTAGCCCAGAACCTTAACCACTTGTCTGAACGGTTGCTGAACAAGTGGCCATTAACCGAGGACCACGGGGTTAGTTGTAACCACTATACTGGTTAGTTGTAGTATAGTGGTTACAACTAACCCAGTGGTCCTCAGTTAACGGCCACTTGTTCAGCGACTGTTCAAACTTGTGACGGCACTGAATGAGTGGTACTTCCAACCGGTCCTTGGAGTTCCAGCCATTGCAGTGTCCCCGCAGTCACATGATCACAATTCAGGCACTCATGATTACGATGGTGCAGTGTCCCACAATCATGTGGTCACATGACATCACGCTTAACAACCTGCAGTGATTTGCTTAACAATGGCAACCGGAAGTGCCAGAATTGCCATCACTAAGTGGCATAGTCACATGGTATTGTGCTTTATGATCGCATCACTTAGCGACAGCAATTCTGGTCCTAATTGCCATCGTTAACCGAGGACTACCTGTACTTCTCATTATTGCTTTCTTAGACCTTTTGCCACTTAATCCTAAATAAAGGCTCATTATTGCTAAGGAATTAATCTAAACATGGATGAAATACCCAGTATAGGTTGTGAACTCCCTTGTTTTTTTAAATACTGCTTAATGCTTTCTCTTCCTTTAGTACCTTAGCACAAGATTGAATCACTCCCCCTCCGACCTCTTTCTCACCCTGCAGAGATAAATTATGGAAACCTCTTATCTTTTTTCCTTCAGGGTGGGAAAATCATTAGAAGGATTTTATTAAGAGAAAATGGATATTAAAAGCTTGGCATTTCAACGTAAAATGTTCCTACAGACAAAAATGTACAGGTATGCTTTGCTACATATATTTTCTCTCAAAACAAGCCTCTTAAAATGATGTCAAAATTGTAGTGAAACATTAGGGAAATATGAGAACTGTAAACAAAAGCCATGGGGCTGACAAGTAAAGATCATCTGGAAGCTATAATTGGTCCAGAATGCAGCAGGCTAAGGATGTATGTGTGTAACACCATTACTTTGCAATAGCTTCCTGTAGGCTTCTATGTTCAAATCAAGGATCTGGTTATCTATCTACATACTACTAAAACTCTTGTGTCTGTTTGATACTTTGTAACCTTTAACTGGGTGAAACGGTGCATTGCAGGGCAACGGTTTTTGAACCAAAGTTCCTCAAATGGGCTAACTTACAGAATGCATCCAAAATCTGGGACCCATGACTCCTGTGGAATTGAAATTTGGCAAATTTGGTAAAATACTTTATGACATTAAAATGATCATAAAACATTGTATGACGTAATACAAAATGTCATAAAACAGTTCCTGTGGTCAACTCCTGATGTTTGACTGTGCTATACAGTTCGATATGAATGACATGGGTTTTTTCAAGGCAGATACATCTCTAAATGTCTCCCTGAATTTTTAAGAACTTTTCCAGTGAAGGCAGTACATTAGAAGCTCTGCCATTGTTGAAGTCATTGAGGAACCTGGAAAGGATATATCTCTGAAGCAATGACCCAGTGGGTCACAGGCTGTCTAGTTACTTATAAAGCCATTCATGGCACAGGGTGAGGTTATTTGGAAAGCTGCCTATCTCCAGTTAGGTCTGCCCATCCCATGAGATCCATCAGAGTGTGTATGCTTCAAGGGCCCTCCATGAAACAGTGCCATCTAATGGGACCCAAGAAACATGCTTCTCTGTAGTGGTGCCTGCCCTTTGGATTCAGATGTCCCCAACCCTGTTGGCCTTCCATAAGACTTTAAAAGTTGTGTTTTCCCCCTGGAGCACTGGGTTAGAATGTTGGATCAGCCTGTCTGGAAAATTGGTTTAGGATTTTGAATATGCTTTGGTTTGGCCTCTATTTGTGCTGTTTTATATTGTGTTTTGTGATTCTTTTATGTGTATTGTTTGTTTTGTTTTTAACCCTATGTTAGCTCTCAGGATCACATTTTGCAAGTTAGGTGGTCATACAAAAAATGGCAAAAGCAAAGCAAAGATAGACAAACATTCAAAAGGAGAAGTCAGTCTGACACATACACACAAATGCATTTAAACAGTGTAGAGAAACAACATTAGTCAAACATTTCCTTGAATTTCTCACATCCTCAAAACACTACCTTTTCAACACCTCAGAGGTAAAGTGCTGATGTAAGTAAGATATTAAGTCATTTATGAGATAAGTGTACATTAATGTAGCTAAACAGATGCATTATCATAGATAATTCACGGCTTTGAATTTACATTTCCACTCATCACCTTAAATGCATTATTCATGACTTTTACAAGTACTTGCTTTTTACCATACTAAATTTTACAAAAAGTCTGAGAGTGGAAGCATCTACATCTCAGCTGCTAAGTCACTTTCAATAAGTGTACATACCCAAAATAATTTAACAAGGATTAACTACTCTTTAGCAACTTTTTACACACAAATACAGGAGATGATCTAGGCCTTCAGTAACAGTGGTGAGTGCATGCAAAGTTCTTCACTGGTATCAAATCATCTGCACAGTCAGAGAACATTTTACTTTTCATAGTGGCCAGCCAAATGACTCTTGGAAGATCACAGAGATGGAAATGTTACTGTTCTTGTTCCTACTATCTAGTGTTCATCCAGATATTTGCAGCCTATATCTGATAACTTTAGATAGGGTATGCATAAACTGGAATTCAATGACATACTGGTTGGCTTCACTTCACACATGGCATTAAACCAAAACAAAACCAAATACATAACTTAGCAAGTTGGGTGAAGCCAGCCATTAGGATCCCTAAACTATAGTTTATGATATAGCATGTTGTGTAAATCAAAACAATAGTACATATTCAGCAAACCTTCCTTAAAATAATCTGCAGCTTTGCAGGATGTTTGACCTCTGACAGTCTCCAAACCTACAGGTTATAGTTAGCTAAGATAAAATATAGGAAACAGAAATCAACATGAGCAAGGGTGAAGAAACTCCTCCATAAGAACACAGCAATAGTTAAGTCTGGAGATCATTTTAATTTAAGGAGGAAGAGATGAGCAAGTCAAGGGGGTCATGATAAAGTCTGTTAAAATGATGCATGGTGTGTGAAAGCTGCAGATTTGTTTTCCCTCTCTTATAATAGGAACACCTCAGGTCATCCCATGAATCTGATTAAAAGCATGAACAAGACAGAAAAAAAGGAAATGTTTTACCATCCATCCTATGGTTAAACTAGTGAATTCATTAGTGGTGATGGTTACAAACTTGAATGGCTTTCAGAAGGGATCAGCAGATTTGCACATATTGCTAACTTTTAGAGAGTGCAGGTATATGAGCCTACCCCTTATGACTTCATGTCATGCATGAATCAAGTTACTATGGGTTGTTTTCCACTATTGAAAAGTTCCTGCTTAATATTCTGTGTAAACGCAGCCCTGCCAAAGACAGCTGTCAAAGAAGTCATGCATATACGGCTCTATCTTAGCTGCTGGAGAAGGCGTTGGTGTTTATTATTGTTATCAAATTTGGCTTACAGGCTTAATTATCAGAGATATTTCCTTACCAGATTCCTCAATGCCTTCAGCAATGGCAGAGCTTCTAATGTATTGGAAAAGTTCTTAAAAATTCAGAGACATTCAGAGATGTATCTGCCTTGAAAGTAGCTCATGTTGAACTGTATAGCACAGTCAAACATCAGGAGTTGACCACAGGAAATGTTTTATGGCATTTTGTGTTATGTCATAAAATGTTTTATATAATTGGCCACATTTCAATTTCACATGGGTCCCAGATTTTGGATGCATTCCATGAGGTAGCCCATTTGAGGTACCTTGGTTCAAAAATTGTTGCCCTACAGTGCACCGTTTCACCCAGTTAAAGGTCACAAAGTATCAAACAGACACAAGAGTTTTAGTAGTATATGGATAAATGCAGCCCTGCCAAAAAAAGCTCCCAAAGAAGATAGGCAAATACCTCTCTATCTCAGCTGCTGGAGAAGAAGAGCTGGAGTCTATTATTGTTATCATATTTTGCTCACAGGCTTCCAAATGACATGCTATGGAACCAGCAGGCTGGATAAGATGGAGTTCTGCAAGTCTCCCAACTTACTGAAAGTACAAGACTCTAATCGGGCTTAAAGACACACAACTTAATTACTATGGATTTGCTATGAGCCTTCAGTACAGAACATTGCAAACTCCACTGTGGGTACTTTGTAATTAGAGTTGGAGAAATACGTCCATGTTGATAGACTTACTTTCTCATTTTTTTCAACCTTAAGTAGGTTTGGTTCTGTTTCCGTATTAGCTGATTGTGTTTTATAGTCAACATAACTTGCATAGCTTTTCCTAACATACACATTTTTCTCCACTTTGCATTTTTGTGGATGCCAGTATTGCCTGTTCTTGCATGCAGTGGTCATTAAGTCCACTAAACATTCTCTGTACTGGCTACACTTTTCCACAATAGATCATTGTGTATTTTTTTTAATGGGAAAACTGCAACGAAAAACTTGATAAAGTATGAATATTAAATAATACTAGCCTTTTAACTGATATATTTCTGGGCAGAAAAGTTGTGGAGGAGGGAGAAAACATTGAAGCAAATGTATGCAGGATGAGGACATATTCTTCCATAGTTTCTTGAGGTGTAGCCCCCCAGCAATCCCACATGGTATGATTTACTTTATCTCTAGAATTATTTTGTTTGGCTGCTGGAAGAGAAAGCAGCAGTAGAAACTATAGTAGCAATCTGACCACCCTTTTGCATCTTCTCCCATGCCTAATTTTTCTGAGACATTGTGAAATGGTAGGGGAGACAAAGGCAAGAACTATTGAAAAATGATGGAGAAGATATGGCGAAGGTTTTGTGAAGTGGCTGTGTTGTTCTAGGGAAAGGAAGACAGTTTCAGAAATGTTCTTAGTAAAATATGTTCTCAGAAATCCCAGGGACGCGGTGGCGCTGCAGGTTAAACCGCTGAGCTGCCGATTGGAAGGTCGGCGGTTCGAAACCGCGTGGCGGGGTGAGCTCCCGTTGCTCGTCCCAGCTCCTGCTCACCTAGCAGTTCGAAAACATGCCAATGTGAGTAGATCAATAGGTACCGCTTCGGCGGGAAGTTAACAGCGTTCCGTTCAGTCATGCCGGCCACATGACCAAGGAAGTGTCTACGGACAGACGCCGGCTCTTCGGCTTTGAAACGGAGATGAGCACCGCCCCCTAGAGTCAGACACGACTGGACTTTACGTCGAGGGAAACCTTCACCTTTACCTTTACCAGAAATCCCAGTTCAGTTTGAATTTCAGTCCAGAAATAAAACTGTTCAATGTACTACACGGCTGGACGTAGCTGCCCTTCAGATCCATTACTCTTGGAACCACCCTCAGGTCATTTTAAGAGAGGCAGACACTTGAACAACTTTCATGCAACCAGCAAAACAAGAGAGATCGAAAGAACTATATGTTTTCCAAATAAATTTCTTTTTGACTTGTTGAGCGTTCCAAATAATGACTTCAAGAACATTTGAACTTCAGGGATAAATTCTTTTGGTTGATCTCTGCACTAACTGCTGCCAAGCACTTGCCAGAGTTTCTGAAATAGGACTTTTAGGCATCCTTGAAACAGCAGAGGTTGTTCTTCAGTGGCTAGCCATACTCATTCCTTCAGGAATGCAGCATTCTTAATACTGGAAGCATTCTTGGATCCTTCACCTCGTATGCCACTTGCCATTCCGGCTTCTTTGCTTCATCTGAACAAGGGGAGAAAGGAATCGCTCCTGTGAAAGCAGCTTTGGAAAGAAGTTTGCTTTGACTTTTGGAAAACCAAGGAAGCACTCAGCACTCAGATCATTTCTTGGAGAAGGTGGTAGAGGGGCCAGGAAAGTCCAACCGTTTAAAACATGAAACATTGGGTGGATTCATTGGGTGGATCTTGGCTCTTGCCAGGCATGGTATTTGAAGAAAAGGTCACTGGAGCCATATCAGAGCCATATCAGAGCTGGAATCAAGGGTTTGTGCCATGGTCCACAACTTTGCCAAAGGCCCACTGGTACACCCCCAGTTTCTGATCTCCTTTCTGGATGTTTATGCCACTGAACTATATGCTAAATATAGGAGACTAGTGGCAGGGGGCGTGGAGGGGATGTTTCCTGATATTGCAGCTGAAGCCCTATGACTTCCATACTTGCATCCAATATTGGGATTCAGGTACAAAAGACTAGGATTTGTATTATGGTGTCACTGCATACCTATTGTCATTTCTTTGTTATTGTGATTATCTTTGGACACTTATGATGCCAAAGTTGCTAATGGTTTGTGGTAAACAATGGTTTGTTTTATCACTAGTTGTTGAATAAGGCATAATGGTTGAGCTCATGCATGACTCTAAACCAAGTCATGGTTTACAGTCCATAGTGACTGCAGATTCTTTGCAAAACCAAACAAACCACACAGTGTTTTAAACTCAATAGATTTATTTAATTGTAGCTGCGTCCTCCTTTCTCTTGAGAAACTTAAATTGAACCTTGTGGTTTTTCTCCCTTTCCATTTACCATCAGAGATGAAAATACATCCATGAATTGTTTACCTGATTTAAAAATACATGCCCAAGGTAAGAATATTTGACAATATTGTCTTTGGTCTAACCCAGTAGTCATGTGACAGAAAGTAGCAATGACCCGGCCCTTTAGATGTCACCAGCATCGTCATATATTACCCAGATCTACAGATCCTCATTCAGAATCATCTAGCCAGCTACCCTGAATTGCTGATCCATAGATGTAGAGGGAATAAGGAATGGGCTTGAAGGACAGGATGAAGAGCTGCTAGCAAGGCAACGATCAAGGACAGGATGAAGAGCCAGCTACCAAGGGCCTGACCCCCTTTTATCTGATCGTTGTAAGTAACTTGAGACAAGTAACTTGAGACAAGATCTCAGACAAGCCCCTCACTATTTCACACAAAGATAAAGGGAGGGAGGGGGAAGCATATTTAGACTTGCAAGATTCTGTTACTATAGTTGTTACAATAAAAAGTAGTACTGACCTACATGGGCATTGGTTTCTTAGTCTGGTCTACCTTGTAAGGCTGACAGTAGCAAATCAATCGCCCTGCTTTATGTGAGAGACCGTGTATTCTGAGATGAGTATTTAAATTGTGTGTGTGGTCCCAAGTAACCAATGACAGTTAAAGAAAGGAAAGAAAATACTTCATAGTTGTGTTCCAATGACCCTTCTTCATGAAAGAAATCATCTATACAGCTTGAAGGTTAAAGGATGGATCTGAAGGGTAGCAATAGCATTGATTAGAAAGAAATGGGCCAGTTAATATTTTTGTGGGGCAAAATCTGTCTAGAAAGCTTTCTGACATACTTGGGTCACTGAGGCAAGTCAGAGGGAAATATTGGTCAGCAATAAACGTCTTCTTGATGGAGGGTTAGAACACAGGTTACATGAAAGGGGTGTCCTTTTTTATAAGGTTATAAAGGTTTTTATTATGGATCTACATTAGAAAATGACAGGGCAATAAGAGTCACTGCTGTCACAAAATAATGTCTCAGCAAAACAGGAATCTAATAGTTCAGTTCAGACTCTTCCACGAAGGAACGTTACCATTTAGTTGGGGCAGAGAGGCAGCGTTTTCATTAATGTGGCACACTTGTGCCAGAATTGCACAAGTTTTGAGTGATATGATTGCGTCTCCCAAGACAAGCACATCATTATCTCCATGAGATGCTAGTTTTTTATGTGCATGGATTGTATTTAAAAATGGAACATTTCCAACTCATTGAGCCCTATTTATTTCATTACGGAAAGCAAGTCCGTGTAGGATAAAAAAGCCCAAGCAAATCATGGAGAAAGCTGATTTAAAATCATTCTTGAAATTCCTTTAGGCACCAAGTTATTTCCCATGGTGTCTGCCAGCCTCCCTGCCCTTCTGCCTTTTATTTTATTTTGAAAGAGTCCTTTAACTCTCCAAAATAAACACAGTATTTAAAAAAAAACTGAGGAGCATAGGGATTGGTATGAAAGGCTTCCAATCTGCCTTAAGAAAGGACAGAATGGAGCTGGGGAGGTACAAGCACCCTGAAAGATTAGAGACAGTGAGAAGTACCTACATAAATTTGCCTTCTGATATACAAGTGTCTTGACACTCAACATGATAACAATTTTGTAAATGGGTAGGCCACTTTGTGGAAAACACCTTGTGAAAGTGCCCACAGTAGGTTCTCTGAACTCCAAATGTGCCATTTGATCCCAAAAGGCTGTGAAGAAGGGTCTATCAAAACCATAGTCTGTGACCTGCTGTATCATTTTTATAAAGATGCAACTGTCTATCTTATCATTCCCCATTTAATAAAGTATTCAGGCTATTCCAATTTTATGTACAGTTGTTATCAGACCAGTATGATTCCGTTTCTATGAACATGGCCAGATTTTGTTACACTGTCTCTAAAACCAGGCACACTTTGATCCCATCAATAATCTAATCATGAACTGTTTTATTTTGTTCCATCTGCTGTTGATTGCTGTATTCTGGTCAGCAACCATAAAAAAGATATGTATGAAGGTTGGAAATTCCTGATTGTTATACAGGGATTTCATCTCCTCCTCCTTCTGCTCCTCTTCCTCCTCCTCTCTTACTTTGTGGGTCAAATACACTTCTCCTAAATCCCAGCTCATGATGCTGATAATTACAATTTTTCACTAGGGCGTGATTCTCTGCTTCCCCCTTTCTTCTTTATTTCTCTCACTCTTAAAAGTTTACTTCAACAGCAAACCAACAGCATGATTGCAGTGAAGCACATTCTTTCTGCTGTGATTTATAAGACATACAAATGTTCAGATAGCATGTTGTTGCTCCTTTTGTTCTGGAATCTCTTTTCCTCAGTTGAGACCATAAATCAAGGACAGTTACAAATGTCCTTTATTTGGAACATCTGCTTTGAGGAGAAATTCATCATTGTCCTACCACCTGATAATAACCATTCATTTTTCCTGGGTTGTTTGCAGAATAAGCAATGGAGAAACATCTCCATCCCAGCTAATTTATTGCACAGAATTCTAAACAGCTGCTAGGAGCATTTTAACTTTTTGTCAATAAATAGATCTATGGACCTGAGAACCATCTCCTCACTACCATGACAGTTGGCTCTTAATTCTTCATTATGTTCCTCAAGTATAAAAGCAGGTAAAATTAAATAAAACAAAGGTAGGCATAATCCAAATGGAAGTTTCAGTATGCCCAACATGACTGACAGATCATCTGGAACTAAATGGGATTAGAAAGCTTATGAAGAAGATAAGCAGAGGAATAGGTAGTATAGGTCAGCTTCTGGGTAAAGGAAGTGTGGAAGCTACTCAACACTGTACAACTGCATCTTTCCAGTATACAATATCATAGCTATCAGGCAATGCAGACCCTCCAAAATCCACCTGGTTTTCTTGCAAACTTTGGCAAGTCTGTTTCTTCATCTGCTGACATTTTTCCTCTTTTTTAAATCTGTACAAATACTGACCAGACTGGACACTTATTTTTTAAAATGTGCAGTGTGGCTGAGAGATATTTTCAGACTTACTTTAACAATTAAAAAGCCCACTATGCTTACAGTATTGAGGACTATGTTTGAAGAGGTGTTCCTCATCTCTTGTACTTCCTGAATGATCATTTATTACCCTTCAAATCACTTCTTACATTTTGAAAAATAAGTGTAACTATCCAGCCTATCTGAGGACTTTTGAAAAGGAAAAAAAATAGCTAGCCAGTTTACGTAGCCCATTTATCTTTGAATGAATCCCTTACATTTGCTTTGTAGAGCAGTGTTTCTCAACCTTGGCTACTTTGAGGTGTGTGGACTTCAACTCCCAGAATTCCCCAGCCAGCTTCTTACATTTTGAAAAATACAGTAAGTGTAACTGTCCAGCCTATCTGGGGCCTTTCGACCACTGAGGTCATCTGTCAGTTTGGAGTTTGGTATCAGAATGGCAATGATATCCAACTGGCTGGAGAATTCTGGGAGTTGAAGTCCACACTTCTTAAAGTTGCCAAGGTTGAGAAACATTGTTGTAGAGAAATGTGGAAAGGATTTTTTTTTTTTTTACATTCTGACTTTGCATTGGTTAAGATTTAATCTTGAGGTAGCAGGATCCAAGATTCTAACCATGCCAAGGGTATGTGGCAGTGAGATGGACATGAAGAACTCTTTCAATGGTACTCAGGCTCTGAATCAGAGTGGGACCCGCTCAGAGTTTTATCCTGTCTAAGAACCATAGATGGATCAGTGGGGGTGGGATTATAGGTATCCCATTGCCTGGAGGGCTGGAAAAAGCCAGATGACCATTAGATGGTAGCAAGAAGTTAGAGGTCTACGTATCTCTGCCTTGGTTTGTGAAAGAAAGACGTAGCTGCAGAGCAAGAGTTTTGCCAAGGGGAGAGGAGAAATAGTAATAGTTTTCCTCCCATTTCTCCTGAGACCACCTGTGCATTTGGGTATCAATCTCAGCCATGCCACAGCATACTCGAAACTCCCTATCATTTCTGAACCGGTTAAAAAACACCACTGCAAAAAGAGCACTTGTGAGAGTATTTATTGCAGAAGTTAATTATAGTTAATGTCTCAAGCAGTGCATGAAACCATTGCACATACTTATATCCAATCAGATCCCTTGGTAAATTCTAATTCAGCAGGTTCATACTGGCAACTGTCTTGGGACTTTCACGGTGGGAGAATGGCAGCTTTCTGACCCTCCATGCGATGAAAAAATGCAAGGGAGACCAAGGGAGGCCTCCTAGCTCTGCCCTCTGTGTTGCCATTGCCATCTCTGTCCCCATCTTTCTCTGTGACAATGGAACTGCACCAGTTCTTGCAATGAAACATTAGTGAGCCTAAATCCAAAGCCATACTGAGTGGGACTGGACTGAACTTTAGATTTGATTTCCACTGACCTCAAAGTAAAAGTAAACATAATTAATAGAGACAACTGTCAAGTAATCAAATCATTACATGATTATTCTCTAGCCATTTTCCCTTTCTGTCTCATTACAATTTTAAATTTCTTTGGAGGTCTCAGGGGCCACACTCCAAGTCTTCCTGGAGCCAAATAAGATCCTGTGACTGGCACCTCTGCTCTTCAGTTGGAGGTCTGGCAACTGTTCTACCAGGGTAATCTGGACTTGCACAGTTTGGAAACTGGATCTTCCAAGGTTCTAAAGTAAATCTGGAGCCTAAAATTCTCCACTATGGATCTTTGCCTTCTACTCACTGGGGATTACGGTTACAGCAATGAAGTTGTACTGCTGTAATAAAGGACGACACACTGGTACATTTTTCTGGTGCCCTCCTGCAAGTGAGAAGTTCAGAAAGACTTAGAGGACTTACTTTTTGTGTAATAAAGATAAAAAAGTTAAAGGTTCCCCTGCACAGTCATGTCTGACTCTAGGGGGCGGTGCTCATCTCCGTTTCACGGCCAAAGAGCCAGCATTGACCAAAGATGCTTCTGTGGTCATGTGGCTGGCATGACAAGCACGGAACACTGTTACCATCTCACCAAAGCAGTACCTATTTATCTACTTGCATTTTTGCATGCTTTTGAATTGCTAGGTTGGCAAGAGCTGGGGCGAGCATGGGAGCTCACGCCGTCACATGGCGCTCAGGTCTCGAACCGCCAAACTTGCAACCGTCAAGTCAACAAGCCTGTCGTCTTAACCACTGAGCCATCACGCCCCGCCTTTTTTTTGTAATAGTATTTTTTTGTGTGTGTAATAGTATTTACTTACTATATTTACTATGCTATATTATATTTATTATATATACTGTATATTATATTTACTATACTATATTATAGTATTTATTACTATAGGTTCCTGAAACTAATCAGTTGGCAGGTATTGACAGGTGGGCAGGGATCGCGCCTGCAGCCCCTCACTTGTGGGGTGCCTCAGGGTTCAACACTCTCATCCCTCCTGCTTAACAACTCCAGGAAACCACTGAGTGAGGTCATCTGTCAGTTTGGAGTTTGGTATCAGAATGGCAACGATACCTACATCTCAACCCTGGGTTGCGCAGGTGACACTGTCAATATTCTGACCCAAAATCTGGAGGCTTCTGGTATCTAATTCTCCCTATCACCACCTACATTTTGCAGCAAAGAGATGTAGAAAATGTTGATTTTTCATCACCATCTTGTTCTTTGAAGCAAAAGAAAAGTTCTACTTCTTTGTTTCAAGTACAGCTGGGCAAGAATTTTTAATGCAAGCTGACGGGATTCAGCCTTCCCAAATATATCAATCAAAATTATTTTTGTTAACTTGAAATAAATATACTGGGGAAAATTCGGCACAACTGCATAAAAAGGATATATTAGCAGAAAAAAACCCCAGAGCAAATGCCAATCTTCATGTTGCCTTTTAAAAGATGGATACGAGCTTGTGCTTGAAAATGGGAAGGAAGGAAGGAAGGAAGGAAGGAAGGAAGGAAGGAAGGAAGGAAGGAAGGGAGAAACAGCCTATTCTGTCCATTCCTAATGCCAAGGGAAAGCAACTGCAATAAACTTTACAAAATAATTTTAACAGTTGATATATACACTTTATGCCACGAAATTGGCAGCCGTTATTCATGATCTTGGTCCTTATCCTTTTTAAGGAAGTTGTTTTAGAAAAATGGCCTCCAAGGGTTTGGGATAGCAATAAAAATACAAATTAGAAATGTAATAGATATTTGTTAAAACTGATGCACTCATCTTTAATTCAAACTGTTCCTTATTCCCAACTCCCCAAAATAAAATAGTATATAAAGAAAGTAATTTATCACTTAAATCTTATCCAATAATTATCACCTCTTTGGGAAAAATACAGCAGTAGTTCTTCAGCAAAGGATCGTTACCTTGTCGTGGTGCTGGAGCTTGAGCACTTCAATGATGCCATGAGCTAAACCGTGAAGGGCCACCCAAGACGGGAAGGTCATGACAGAGAGGTCAGACTAAATGCGATCCCTGGGGAAGGTAATGGCAACCCACCTCAGTATTCTTGCCGTGAAAACTAAATGGATCAGTACAACCAGAGATATGTCGGTATACCATCGGAAGATGAGACCCCCAGGTCGGAAGATGGTCAAAATGCTACTGGGGAGGAACAGAGGATGAGCTCAACTAGCCCCAGACGTGATGACGCAGCTAGCTCAAAGCCGAAAGGACGGCTAGCGGCCGACGGTGCTGGTGGTGAACGGCGAATCCGATGTTCTAAGGATCAACACACCATCGGAACCTGGAATGTAAGATCTATGAGCCAGGGCAAATTGGATGTGGAAGTGGAAGAAGACAATAGAATAGGAAGGACAAGAGACCTCTTCCAGAAAATTAGAAACATTGGAGGTAAATTCCAGGCAAAAATGGGTATGATCAAAAACAAAGATGGCAAGGACCTAACAGAAGAAGAAGAGATCAAGAAAAGGTGGCAAGAATATACATAAGACCTGTATAGGAAGGATAACAATATCGGGGATAGCTTTGACGGTGTGGTCAGTGAGCTAGAGCCAGACATCCTGAAGAGTGAGGTTGAGTGGGCCTTAAGAAGCATTGCTAATAACAAGGCAACAGGAGACGACGGCATCCCAGCTGAACTGTTCAAAATCTTGCAAGATGATGCTGTCAAGGTAATGCATGCTGTATGCCAGCAAATTTGGAAAACACAAGAATGGCCATCAGACTGGAAAAAATCAACTTATATCCCCATACCAAAAAAGGGAAACACTAAAGAATGTTCAAACTATCGAACAGTGGCACTCATTTCACATGCCAGTAAGGTAATGCTCAAGATCCTGCAAGGTAGACTTCAACAGTTCATGGAGCGAGAATTGCCAGATGTACAAGCTGGGTTTAGAAAAGGCAGAGGAACTAGAGACCAAATTGCCAATATCCGCTGGATAATGGAAAAAGCCAGGGAGTTTCAGAAAAAGATCTATTTCTGTTTTATTGACTATTCTAAAGCCTTTGACTGTGTGGACCATAACAAATTGTGGCAAGTTCTTAGTGGTATGGGGATACCAAGTCATCTTGTATGCCTCCTGAAGAATCTGTATAACGACCAAGTAGCAACAGTAAGAACAGACCACGGAACAACAGACTGGTTTAAGATTGGGAAAGGAGTACGGCAGGGCTGTATACTCTCACCCTACCTATTCAACTTGTATGCAGAACACATCATGCGACAAGCTGGCCTTGAGGAATCCAAGGCTGGAGTTAAAATCTCTGGAAGAAACATTAACAATCTCAGATATGCAGATGATACCACTTTGATGGCTGAAAGTGAAGAGGAACTGAGGAGCCTTATGATGAAGGTGAAAGAAGAAAGTGCAAAAGCTGGTTTGCAGCTAAACCTCAAAAAAACCAAGATTATGGCAACCAGCTTGATTGATAACTGGCAAATAGAGGGAGAAAATGTAGAAGCAGTGAAAGACTTTGTATTCCTAGGTGCAAAGATTACTGCAGATGCTGACTGCAGTCAGGAAATCAGAAGACGCTTAATACTTGGAAGAAAAGCAATGACAAATCTCGATAAAATAGTTAAGAGCAGAGACATCACACTGACAACAAAGGCCCGCATAGTTAAAGCAATGGTGTTCCCTATAGTAACATATGGCTGCGAGAGCTGGACCATAAGGAAGGCTGAGCGAAGGAAGATCGATGCTTTGGAACTGTGGTGTTGGAGGAAAATTTTGAGAGTGCCTTGGAGTGCAAGAAGATCAAACCAGTCCATCCTCCAGGAAATAAAGCCAGACTGCTCACTTGAGGGAATGATATTACAGGCAAAACTGAAATACTTTGGCCACATAGTGAGAAGACAGGACACCCTGGAGAAGATGCTGATGCTAGGGAGAGTGGAAGGCAAAAGGAAGAGGGGCCGACCAAGGGCGAGGTGTATGGATGATATTCTAGAGGTGACGGACTCGTCCCTGGGGGATCTGGGGATGTTGACGACCGACAGGAAGCTCTGGCGTGGGCTGGTCCATGAAGTCACGAAGAGTCGGAAGCGACTAAACGAACAAACAACAACAAACAGCAGTAGTTGCAAAAGGAAAGGGTAAACAGAATCAGGTATCCTCTTCTCTCTCTCTCTCTCTCTTTCACCCTTCCTTCCTTGAATATATTTAGTTGCAGATAGCTATATATAGCCATACACAAACACACACACACTTATATATTGTTATGTATAGCTTTAATAGGATGACAGTTATTATTCCCATTTTGTGGACGGTATTAAGCTTTAGGTAACTTATCAAGACAGGGGTTTTGGCCCCAATCTGCTATATTCAAAAACATCCATTTCTGAGTGACATTTTACTGATGGGTACCCCTGTTTTTGACAGCCAAGTATAGGTGGCAGTCAAGCCAAGGTTTTTGATTCACAATTCCTGACACAATATTTTGAAAGCCTCATCCTATAAAAGACTGACAAGACAGTTCAAATAGCAACCCAGCACTTACTTTTTAAATTGAAGGGCAGAACAATAAACTTCTCACAAACTGTGGAAAACCTGATCTAGTTAAGCAAAGGGGATGGAAGAGGAGATATCTCACCCACTCTTCTACTTGGACAAAGGGAATTTAGAGCAAAGCTGCCATTATTTCTGAATTCCCTTATTTTCTAATCCATTATGATGATGAGATTATAAGGGCAGTGTTTAGATTAGTGCTAGGCAAACCAATTCTTCTGCATTTTTCCAGCAGCTTTCCTTCAATTTGATAAAAGAGAATTTTAGATAAATTCTCCAAGGTAGAATGATGTGCTCTTATCGTTGTTTAGTGGTGAGATGACCAGGAGATGTGTTTGGGAGAGAGAAAGAGAATGAATGCCCTATCTTTTATTGTAAAATAATCTTCCCAGTAATTTGCAACAGCCTGTTTCTCAATTTTAATTAAATCACAATCAATGAGTTGCACTCTTTCTGTCACTTTTCTCTGGAAATGATTGGAGAATTTATCTTTCAATAAAAGAGAATATCTGTAGCTCAGGGTTGAACTGTGGAGCCCTTGGTGCTCTCTGAACTTGGTTGTTGGTTTGCAGACATTTTGTTGCCCAACTAGGCAACATCTTCAGTGCTAGAAGGAAGTGGGGTTTGCTTTCTGCTTATATACAGTAGCTTGCCCTGACAGTGTTGGTGGGGGGTAATTCCTTGATTAGGCTGTTGTTTACTGCTTGATTGCCCTTGTCAGCAATCAACACCCAGATAAGCAAAGATTAACACCAGGATTAACACCAGACAAACAATCAAGCAGTAGACAGATACCCTAATCAAGGAACTACCAACTCAGACAAACAATCAAGCAGTAAACAACAGCCTAATCAAGGAATTACAGTAGAGTCTCAGTTAACCGGCACCCACGGGAATTGGTAGATGCTGGATAAATGTAGTTTCTGGTTGCTTGAGAGGTACTATTAAACCCTAATACCCACTAGATGGCAGCAGAGAGATACAGATTTTTTTTTTTTGCTGGTTGCTTGAGAGTTCTGGTTTTTTTCCAGTTTGATTTTTGTGCCAGTTGCTTGAGAGTGCTGGTTGCTTGAGTTCCAGTTAACTGAGAGTCTACTGTACCAAGAAGAAAACCACACCCCCACCAACACCATCAGGGCAAGCTACTGTGTATAAACAGAGAGCAAACCCCACTCCCTTCTCGCACTGAAGATGGTTGCCTGGTCTGGCAATGAAACGTCTGCAAACAACAACCAAGCTCAGAGAGCACCAAGGACTCCACAGTTTCTCCTTCAATTTCCCACCCTGTTTCTCTGCCTGAAGACTTGTGAAGAATTTCAGAGGGTCATGTTCCCCTTCTTTAAGAAAGCCAGTTTGGTCTAGTGGTTCAGGCTCCAGGCTAGAAACCAGGAGACTGTGAGTTCTACTCCTACCTTATGAAAGCCGTCTGGGTGACTTTGGGCCAGTCCCTCTCTCTCAGCCCACGATGTCAGGCTCGGGCGACAAGCCAGTCAGTCAATTCCTGTTGCAACCAACAGATCAACATTCGGTTGATCTGAAAAAGCAGACCCTGCACCTGGGGGAAAAACTCTAGGAAGAAGGGGAAAATGTTCCCCTTCTTTAGTCTACATTACAGGAAAAGTGCTTGAAGCACCTTTCTTCTGATAGCACACTCCCACAGGCACCAGCCAGATGGACAGACAATGAAGGCTGCCGTTATCTTTACTGTGCCAAGTGCTGGCAGCAGGAAGCTAGGAAACAGAGGGGCAAGAGTGGGGAAGCAACAACGGTAGTGAGGGGAAGAGGCATCAAAGTGATGAATTAGTTGAAACCTGGCTATACTTCCCTCCTGGCACCCTTAAACGCAATCAGACTCAGCCCTGCAATGAGGCCGAAGGAGGCAACGTCCTCTTACAGCAAGTTCTGGGTGGTGACAACAGAAGGACTCCCATCCCAGGCCGGAAGTACAAAACTTCTGCTGTAGCCAACATCTACAGCAGAAGTTTTGTCCTGTCCTTTAATGCCCCTTGTACTTTAATGCAGGAAGCAAAATGTGTCAACCTGGCTTTAATGTGGTGGTTCCATAACCTACGTTGACACCTCCGTCCTCCAAAGAGCCTGATCAGAATTCCCACTTGCAAGATAAAAAATTGAACAGTGACGACAGCCACCATCCCGTTTTGGCCAGCAGCTCCCTTGCTCTTCCAGCCAGCACTAGCTCCTTTTCAGTTAAGGGCTATTGTAACAATCCAGAGGGTCAGGAAAGGACCAAGAAGTATTTCCCTTAAGTAGAGTTAGCGGACAGATTTTACTTCACAGTCTGACATTGGTTCCCAGTGAAAGGAGGCATTTATCATTCCAGCAGCGGCTGCCCCATAATTGAGAACTTGAATCTGGACCCATTAAACTTTGGGGTCATCTAGGTTTCCTTCAGACAGTCACTCCAGTTTCTCAGAACTGCAAGGCGAGTATCCATAATTTATACCCCTGCAATGGCATCACATCCTGCTTTGTTTAAGGCAAGGTCATACCCTCTTCTTGGGATTTCTTATGATTAGAAAATTGAACTCATTTCAACTGCAATGATACATCTTCATATAGCAATGGGTGGGAAGTGTTTGAATCATATAAATGACTTTTCCCTCCCATCTTTGGCTATTCATTCTTTTGAGATAGTTTTTAAAAAGAAATTATTCCACCAAGAAGATGACTGGAACCTATTACCAAAATGGATGGTTACTCCAGTGTCTGTTCCAGAAATTTAGAGAAATAATTAGATTTAGAGTAGGGCTGAGATAAATTGAGCATTTAGAACTCTTCAAAATTATGGACTGATTTTGCAAACTACATTCAAATATTGATCAAAGTGGACTGGTTTTGCAAAATTCTGTTTTTTTCCATCAATATTTGAAAATGTACTTTGTAGATCCTTTGAGAATGTCAACAACAAATGTTAGAATGAATCTACTGAACTTTAATAGGAATTAATTTTTAATTTGAAGTTCATCCATTTGTAATGGGCTGATTCCCATTTGATGTGTCCCCGCTTCATAAATGATCACTTTGTAAAATATTCCTACTGTCTAATTATTATTATTGCAGCCCAATTGTATTAGGATAAACATAAGAACATCTGTAAAGACCTGAAAGAGAAATACCACAGATCTGAAGAGACCACGGTGAGACATTCAAGAATATAATACAAGCTCCTCTAATACTGTGTCCTCCTGATTTCCAGATTTCATATCCCATCCTCCTTTAACCATTAGCCAGGCTGACTGGGGATTACTGGAGTTTTTTGAATGTGTGATTCCAGTTGGAGTCAACATGCATGATTCTCCTCATTAAATGCATAAACCTGGGTGCTAAAAACTTACATATAATGTTCTCCAATCTATAGTATGCTTAGTGGAAAAAAGAGATGAAAATTTTTTGTCCTCTTCCATGCATCCTTTTTCACACATCAATCCCTTTCTTCAAGGCATTTATTTATGAAGAAAAGGCTTAACTGAATACTAAATATCTTCTCTGCAGCAGCTCCTCCCCTCTGGAACAAAGTGTCCCTCCCCCCGAGATCCGGATGGCCCCCACTCTGCTGTTGTTTAGAAGAGCTGTGAAGACCTGGCTCTTCACCCAGGCCTTTGGCGAGAGAGATTGAGATGCCTCACTTCATCACACTTGCATCTTTTATCTTGATTATGTTTTATTTTAATTTCTTTGATGGTTGTGAGTCGCCCAGAGTCATTGAGAGTGAGGCAACACAGGTAATTAAAAAGGGTCAAAGAGGGAGGGGAAAGAGTAAGATGGCAATTACTGGATAGAAAGAAGGGTGGAACTCAAAATTCTATGTTTTCTTTCTTTTTTTCACTTTTCTTTTTTTTTCTTATTTCCTTTCTTTTTTCTTTTTGTTATTTGTCTTTACGTTTTTATTGTATTGTAAAATTCTAATTAAAAATATATATTAAAAAAGAGAGTTGGGTGACATACAAGTTTAATACATTATTATGGCTGGTCGCACAGTCAGCCAGATGTTTAGACTGGATTTGGCATTTTTGCCCACCTATCGAGTCCTTCCCAAGGACTGGGATAGGCAGATGTTGTTTAATAATATTAAAGGCATTGTCACAGGATGTAAGCTGTTCCAAGTAAAGCTGCCTTTTGCAATTGACTGATGGAGATTTTGTCAATGCCGATGGTGTCCACGTGGTGCTCCAGATGTTTTGGGATTGCACCCAAGGCGCCTATTCCTATTGGTATTCCCTTTGCTTTCTTTCGCCACAGTCGTCCTACTTCTATTTGCAGGTCTTTGTATTTTGTGATTTTCTCCAGTTTTTTCTCTTCTCTTCTGCTGTCTCCAAGGTATTGCAATGTCCACTATCTAGACTTTTTGTCTTTCTTTTGATTGTTAAGTTTGGGGTGTTGTGTGGCAGATGCTCGTCTGTTTGAATTCTGAAGTCCCAGAGGAAGCACTTTAGAGTCTTCATTTTCTATGACTTTGTGTACTTTGTGGTCCCACCAGTTCTTGCTTGCAGGCAAGTGGTATTTCTTGCAGATATTCCAATGCACCATTGTTGCTACTTTGTCATGCCGTTGTTTGTAGTCAGTCTGTGCAATCTTCTTGCATTATCTTCTTCTTCTTCTTCTTCTTCTTCTTCTTCTTCTTCTTCTTCTTCTTCATCTTCATCTTCATCTTCATCTTCATCTTCTTCTTTTTAAAGGGAATATTCCCTGGATATATTTTTTTTAATGGTGAGATTAAATGTTCTGTGCCGGTTAACAGAGGCTTGAGATGAGAACTTGTTGGTTTGCTGCACAGTGGGGGAGAAATTTATCTCCCCACGATTTATAATTCTCAGGGCTAGAACCCAGAAATATCTGGAGTTTTCCAGTGAGCACTCTAGTGCAAGGCTTAAGGAATACATCTGAGAATGTTTCACGGGCTGTGATGTCTCTTTAAGTTCTGGAAAAACTCTGTGGCCAAAGGTCCAACACTGAAAATAGCTATTGTCTCCAACGTATATAATGTGAAATACGAAATATGAAAACAAAAGCACATTTACAGCAGCCCTGTGTGTCCCTTCCACGTGCACACAGAATGCAGATTGCAGAGTACATCTTTCTTTCCAAGCTTTTAAACTCACTATTCACCCATAAAGGTCCCTGGGGTAGCTAACAATATTTGTTTTAAAAAAAACAGAAGCAATTCAAATAATTACAGTGTGAAAAACCACAAAAGCAAAACAGCAATCAAGACAGAGTGTTGTATAACAGCAGCCCTGGCCCAACCAGACAAATGGTTTGCTAAGCAGGCTAAAAATAAATAAATAACAAAGCAAAAGCATAAAGAATGTTCTGATTTTCTGAAAGAGCTCCAGCTGAAACTACATCATCTTTGGGAATTTTCTCTTGATCTTCTTTTTTTTTTTTTTTTTATGTGAGTAGCTACCCTTGATCTTCAGCAAAGGATCGTTACCTTGTCGTGGTGCTGGAGCTTGAGCACCTCGATGATGCCATGAGCTAAACCGTGAAGGGCCACCCAAGACGGGAAGGTCATGACAGAGAGGTCAGACTAAATGCGATCCCTGGGGAAGGTAATGGCAACCCACCTCAGTATTCTTGCCGTGAAAACTAAATGGATCAGTACAACCAGAGATATGTCGGTATACCATCGGAAGATGAGACCCCCAGGTCGGAAGATGGTCAAAATGCTACTGGGGAGGAACAGAGGATGAGCTCAACTAGCCCCAGACGTGATGACGCAGCTAGCTCAAAGCCGAAAGGACGGCTAGCAGCCGACGGTGCTGGTGGTGAACGGCGAATCCAATGTTCTAAGGATCAACACACCATCGGAACCTGGAATGTAAGATCTATGAGCCAGGGCAAATTGGATGTGGTTATTGGTGAGATGTCAAGATTAAAGATAGACATTCTGGGCGTCAGTGAACTGAAATGGACTGGAATGGGCCACTTCACATCAAATGACCACCAGATCTACTACTGCGGACAAGAGGACCACAGAAGAAATGGAGTAGCCTTCATAATTAATAGTAAAGTGGCTAAAGCAGTGCTTGGATACAACCCAAAAAATGACAGAATGATCTCAATTCGAATTCAGGGCAAGCCATCTAACATCACAGTGATCCAAATATACGCCCCAACCACAAATGCTGAAGAAGCTGAAGTAGAGCAGTTCTATGAGGATCTGCAGCACCTACTGGACAACACGCCTAAAAGAGATGTTATTTTCATCACAGGAGACTGGAATGCTAAGGTGGGCAGTCAAATGACACCTCGAATTACAGGTAAGTATGGCCTGGGAGAACAAAACGAAGCAGGACACAGGCTGATAGAATTTTGCCAAGACAATTCACTCTGCATAACAAACACTCTCTTCCAGCAACCTAAGAGACGGCTTTATACATGGACTTCACCAGATGGACAACACCGAAATCAGATTGATTACATCCTTTGCAGCCAAAGGTGGCGGACATCTGTACAGTCGGTAAAAACAAGGCCTGGAGCTGACTGTAGTTCAGATCACGAACTTCTTCTTGCACAATTTAGGATCAGACTAAAGAGATTAGGGAAGACCCACAGATCAACTAGATATGAGCTCACTAATATTCCTAAGGAATATGCAGTGGAGGTGAAGAATAGATTTAAGGGACTGGACTTAGTAGATAGGGTCCCGGAAGAACTCTGGACAGAAGTTGGCAGCATTGTTCAGGAGGCGGCAACAAAATACATCCCAAAGAAAGAGAAAACCAAGAAGGCAAAATGGCTGTCTGCTGAGACACTAGAAGTAGCCCAAGAAAGAAGGAAAGCAAAAGGCAACAGTGATAGGGGGAGATATGCCCAATTAAATGCAAAATTCCAGAGGTTAGCCAGAAGAGATAAGGAATTATTTTTAAACAAGCAATGCGCGGAAGTGGAAGAAGACAATAGAATAGGAAGGACAAGAGACCTCTTCCAGAAAATTAGAAACATTGGAGGTAAATTCCAGGCAAAAATGGGTATGATCAAAAACAAAGATGGCAAGGACCTAACAGAAGAAGAAGAGATCAAGAAAAGGTGGCAGGAATATACAGAAAACCTGTATAGGAAGGATAACAATATCGGGGATAGCTTTGACGGTGTGGTCAGGGAGCTAGAGCCAGACATCCTGAAGAGTGAGGTTGAGTGGGCCTTAAGAAGCATTGCTAATAACAAGGCAACAGGAGACGACGGCATCCCAGCAGAACTGTTCAAAATCTTGCAAGATGATGCTGTCAAGGTAATGCATGCTATATGCCAGCAAATTTGGAAAACACAAGAATGGCCATCAGACTGGAAAAAATCAACTTATATCCCCATACCAAAAAAGGGAAACACTAAAGAATGTTCAAACTATCGAACAGTGGCACTCACTTCACATGCCAGTAAGGTAATGCTCAAGATCCTGCAAGGTAGACTTCAGCAGTTCATGGAGCGAGAATTGCCAGACGTACAAGCTGGGTTTAGAAAAGGCAGAGGAACTAGAGACCAAATTGCCAATATCCGCTGGATAATGGAAAAAGCCAGGGAGTTTCAGAAAAACATCTATTTCTGTTTTATTGACTATTCTAAAGCCTTTGACTGTGTGGACCATAACAAATTGTGGCAAGTTCTTAGTGGTATGGGGATACCAAGTCATCTTGTATGCCTCCTGAGGAATCTGTATAACGACCAAGTAGCAACAGTAAGAACAGACCACGGAACAACAGACTGGTTTAAGATTGGGAAAGGAGTACGGCAGGGCTGTATACTCTCACCCTACCTATTCAACTTGTATGCAGAACACATCATGCGACAAGCTGGCCTTGAGGAATCCAAGGCTGGAGTTAAAATCTCTGGAAGAAACATTAACAATCTCAGATATGCAGATGATACCACTTTGATGGCTGAAAATGAAGAGGAACTGAGGAGCCTTATGATGAAGGTGAAAGAAGAAAGTGCAAAAGCTGGTTTGCAGCTAAACCTCAAAAAAACCAAGATTATGGCAACCAGCTTGATTGATAACTGGCAAATAGAGGGAGAAAATGTAGAAGCAGTGAAAGACTTTGTATTCCTAGGTGCAAAGATTACTGCAGATGCTGACTGCAGTCAGGAAATCAGAAGACGCTTAATCCTTGGAAGAAGAGCAATGACAAATCTCGATAAAATAGTTAAGAGCAGAGACATCACACTGACAACAAAGGCCCGCATAGTTAAAGCAATGGTGTTCCCTGTAGTAACATATGGCTGCGAGAGCTGGACCATAAGGAAGGCTGAGCGAAGGAAGATCGATGCTTTTGAACTGTGGTGTTGGAGGAAAATTCTGAGAGTGCCTTGGACTGCAAGAAGATCCAACCAGTCCATCCTCCAGGAAATAAAGCCAGACTACTCACTTGAGGGAATGATATTAAAGGCAAAACTGAAATACTTTGGCCACATAATGAGAAGACAGGACAGCCTGGAGAAGATGCTGATGCTAGGGAGAGTGGAAGGCAAAAGGAAGAGGGGCCGACCAAGGGCAAGGTGGATGGATGATATTCTAGAGGTGACGGACTCGTCCCTGGGGGAGCTGGGGGTGTTGACGACCGACAGGAAGCTCTGGCGTGGGCTGGTCCATGAAGTCACGAAGAGTCGGAAGCGACTAAACGAATAAACAACAAAGCTACCCTTGATGTATGCATTTTCAGTGTAAATTTCCCTAAAATGTGCTCTCTTTAAAATGTATATTTCCACAATACAACTTCTCCCTTTATGTCTTTTTATCAAATCAAACGATCTTATTATTCTTATTTATTACAATGTTTTTTATCCAGCCCAGTCCACCAATTCTGGATGATGTACAACAGCACTATAAAAGAGCAGCCTGTCAAAATGCCTCATACTTAAAATCAAAGGTAAACATAGTTAATAATAACAATGCAAATGCAAATGGGAATAGAACACATCAACAGCACATTAATAGACTGAAGGGTACTAGTGGGATCCATTCATTGTTGGCATTCCAACACAGTCCATTTTGGCTGACATTCCCAACTCACATCCAAAGAAATCCATCATTTCTTCGTTTGTGCATCTTAATCTTGTCTGTTGTGCAGTAAGGTGGCAGCACATAATTGTCCTTGGCTAGTGTTGAAAAGCTGAAACTAAGCAGGGTAGCCCCAGGTTAAAACTTGAATGGGAGATCATCAGGAACTTCAAGGGCAGCAGGTTAGATTGGGAAGTTAAAAAGTCATCCTGGAAGTTGAGAAATCATCCTGGAAGACAGCAGTGGCCAGCTACTTCCATCATACTGCCATGAAAATTGCATGGATATGTCCATGAATTCAATGGGAGACAAGTTTGACACGAAGGAGACTTTGTCTTCTTAGAGTTAGGGCATGAATTCAGTAAAGTATATTAGTTTTTTTACTTAGGTTTTTACTTGTATTTCAGCATTGATTTTATTGTACACTGCTCAGAGTGGCTATAAAGTTGGGTAGCCGCAAATGTAATGAAGTAATGATTAATGCTAAATTAGGATAAATACACAGTGGCCTATTTCTGATAACAACACCGCCTTGTTCTCTGAAAGAGTCACCATGTCTAAATGTTGCCCAACCTATCTAGTTCCCTCTCTTCCATCTGATTTTCACATTAAACTCTTCTGACAGGTCCATGTTTCTGCAACATCTTGATTAACTGCAGGATACATTGCCAGGCAAGCAAAATGTTAAATTATCCAGCCCCTGAAAGATACTAATTTAATGCTTCACCATATGGTTAAGGCAATGTTTCTCACCATGATCTCTAGGGAATCCCTGCCTAATGCCTTTCTCCCAGCAAAAGCCAACTGGCCTTGCAAAAATTAAAAAAAAAAAACAAAGCCATCCACTGTCCAGATTCTAAAGTAAGCGGAATTGCAATTCAGGTGAGACATATTGGAAATTTAATGTGTGTGTATATATATATGTATATGTATATGTATATGTATGTGCATATATTTATATATGTTTGATAGAATTTCTGTGTATCCCTTTCTTCAGGGGTTTTGTGTCTTGGCTACAGATAGGTGGGCTGCCTGTTCTGGCTTTCTGTGGAGCAGCTGGTTAAAAAAGGGAGAGAGTTGGAATGCTAGACTTAAATAAGAGAGGGTGGGATGTATCTGCAATGTTTCCAATAAGATTTGGAGAAGGGGCATACCTTGAAAATCAGATAATCAAAATTGCAGTGAATAGGAAGGTACTTCCTTGCTTCCTGGTTATCTGTAGAGTATGAAAGTGCAGTTCTTTGTACCAATTTGGGCTTTCCTTGGTTTACCTCACTTCTTATCACCAATCACTGGTTGGGTATTCATGAAAGACATAAATTGTTTATTGAAAGACCTAATTATGTCTTCATGTGTCTGTGAGGTTGATCCAATTATTGGGGAAGCATTGACTAGTTCTCTTGGTGTTCTAGAAGCCATTATGTGCTTCAGAGTCTGTTCTCACCTTTCTCCAGTTTTTCGGAGTTGACCCCACCAGAATAACACTTGAGGTCTGATCTACTAAGGGTTTTTTACAGCACTAAAAACTATTGCCCCTGGTGAAACTATTTTTAAAAAGTAGTAAAATTCAAGCAGGTAAAGTATGTGAACCCAGCCTCTGACATGTCAACATTATGTTGTGGTCCCAAACATTAGGAAGTCTTAGTTGAGAAGGTTTGGAATTTGAAATGGATTTACAAGGTCTGGCAACGCAAAGTCCACTGCCAAATTCTGAACTCTAGTAAAAGTCCATTGATCCTATGAACTAGCACCACTTGGGGTGGAAGTAGAATGCAAACAAAGTGTCAACGTTTGGGTGCAAAATTAGCAAATTTCTCATAGCCTCTATCAGTCTTCTGAAGCTTTGCTAAGGACCAACAGAACAGCAGTTCTTCACACTAATTGCAATGTAATAGATGCTGTGGAATATGTACTTTTCTTATGAAAAGCATCTTAGAAATGCCAATTCCTTTAGTAATCTTTACAGCCAAATGCAGACTATTTGCACTCATCTGCATATATTTGCATGCCCTGCCATTACTACTGAGTTAGACATGCTCTGATTACATTACGCTACTAAATCCAGCCGAAATCTGAAAGCCTTGGGATCTGATAACAGGATTTGGTAATATCTTAGTGCATTAGCACTGGCAACAATAACTATGTTTTTGCCAATGCTAATGCACTCACATATTACCAAATCCTGTTATCAGATCCCCAGGCTTGCAGATTTACACAAGTGTTGTCTTTGGAAAAGGGAAGCCTCTTTGTTCATTGTTGACACCTGCCAGGAGGTTTTCATTTTGAATAATAATGTGATGAGCATTTCTCTGCAATCTGTCATTTTTGTTTTAAAAAATGATGTAAATGCTTGGCAGTTTGAAACCAAGCATTTCCATATATTTAGAAGCTACAAGTCAAATGAGAACATGGTAGCCTTGTGGCACTGAACCACTGGTCCAGAGGAATCTGGGAAAGGCTAGCAGTATTGTGCACAAACTGTTCATTTGTTTTCATAAAAGGTCTTTTTTTTCCCTTCTTAAATATGGGCTAACAGTAGAGGAGAATATCTGTAGCTCAGAGTTGAACTGTAGAGTTTTTAGTGCTGTCTAAGTTTGGTTTGTTTGCAGATGTTTCACTACCCAACTAGGTAACATCATCAGTGCGCGTGAGGGTGGGGTTTGCTCCCTGTTTATATACTGTAGCTTGCCCTGTCAGTTTTCTTGACTGTAAATATTTGCACACCATTCAAAAAAGACAATAAAAAACCTGGGAAGGAAACAAAAAATCTACAACACATCCCCTCCAGGAACCCACATACAGATAAGCAGGGATCAGCACCAGACAAACAAACAGGCAGAAAACAATGTTCTAATCAAGGATCCACCAAGGAGGAAACCCCACCCCCACCAAAACTGGCAGGGCCAGCTACTGCATACAGGCAGTATAATGTTTACAGTATAATTAAAGTACATACTGTTTATATACTGCAAACAACCAAGCTCAGATAGCACCAACAACTCCACATGGGGTAACACTAGACAATACAGGATTACTTTATCATGATTATGTATTGATGTCAATCAAACCTTTATTGGCATTATAAAAGCAATAAAATTCAAAAGGCATTAACGTATCATGAGAGTAACAAAGAAAGAGCGATACTCATTGAAAAATTTGATTACATTTCCTTTTAAGTACTTCCTCTAGGAATTTGGCAACAGTTCGGGTGGTTTCAGATACAGCATCACTCAGGAGGTATTGGCAAGATGATACAGAATTTACAACATTTAACGGGTATTTAAAGGTTTTAAGAGTAATTCATGATAAAGAGACACAAATAAGTGGCAGTCAAAAATGATGTGATGGATTGTATTTGATTGATTGATTGATTGATTGATATTGGTGTCAATGTTAAGGGGGTATCACAAAATATAACAGGAGAGATCCTTCCCTAGAGTGGTTTATAATCTAAACAATAGGTATAAGTGGGGAAAGGAATGTATTCATTGTTCTCTGATACATTGGAGGACTAAAGATGGTTCAAAGGGATTGCTGAGAAAAGACTGCCCTAAGGCAGCATCAAAGGGATGTAACAGGTGGCCTTAGAGAGGTGGTGTTGCAGGCAAATCAAGCCCAAAGTAGAAGCAAGGAATGGAGAGATCCAAACAGTGATTCAGTATTTGAAATGGTCAGACAGATCAATATGTTTCATGCAAGAAAGTAATTTAATTTAATCGATTTAATATGGCTGCCCACTCAGAAGACTCTGAGCAGCTTACAAAATTCACAATTAACAGTAATTCTAACCTGTTAAAATGACAAGAGTTCTTGCAGTTATCTGGTGTTCCACAGGCCTGCTGACTTCAGTGGGTGGAAAAAAAGACTTTTTTTTCCAGGAACATGGGATACATTGAAAAAGAAGCGTCTGTCCTTAAAGTGTTAAATGAACATCTTGCACTGGGTCTTTCAGAGGCTGTCTTTGCATCAGAGCCAAAGGAGCTTGGGGAAGAGTCTTCGTGAATGTCGTCAGGACTGGGTAACATATAAATGCGCTAAATAAATAATGAAGCCCATTGTTTAAAGGTAGAGCATCTGCTTTGCACCCAGAAGGTCTCAGAATCAACCCCTGGTACCTCCAGGAGGTGCTGAAGAAATTCTCAGTTAGTGTTACAGTGTTGGGCTAGATGAACTTGTGACCATGACTGTTACAAGGAGGTTTCCTGTGCTGCTCTGCTTCTGGAAAACACAAAGAGAAGAAGCAAGGGAAATTCTGTGTCTGAACATCAGCTCCTAGAGTATGTGGTGGACAAAGTGAAGCAATTATTCTTGTGTTCATGCTGGTTGACAAGAATTAGCTCTGCAAGGAAGTTTACAGAAAAACAAATTATGTCAACTGATAATCTAGTGAAGATAGCATTGTATACTTTCCTGCTTTGAAACAATCCCCAGATGAAGTTCATGTGTGGGCTTTGGAGACATATGCACAGAGCTATGTCAGCTGAGAAATATTTCTATATGCTTCACTGTTCGGGCTTTAAAGATTCCTGCACATGTGAATGTCTTCTTATGAAAAAGTAGCAAATGTAATTTCAGATAGGCTATCTAGAAAGAAATTCAAGGCTTAACTTGTAGACAGACTCACCACAGAAATGTTTTCTTAAAGGAAGTTGCTGTAAAAAAATGTGTAGATGAGGAAAGTGCATGAAAATGCATGAGCACTTTCATGGTCTTTAAAAGAAATTGCAAATGGATGCAGAAATAGAGCTGAGCAAATGTAAGTTTTGGAAAAATGAGGAATTAAGTTGGATCAAAATGGACAGATTGCCCATCCCCGCTATATGGGGATGATTAATGTGTCCTTTTTAAAAAGGTATATAAAAGATTTATTTTTCTTGTGCCTATGAGAGAATAGGAAATCTCTGAAATGCTCTCTCCAGGATAATGTAAATTGCTATTTTTTCTCAGCTTTCTGAGTATACTTCATTATCTCAATTATGTTTTATTTTCAAATAAAATGTATGAAGACTCTGCTGTTATTGTTCACAAAGTTTAGTATTTAAATACACAGTTAGAATTGGGATTTCTAAAAAAAAACAATCATATAATAGGTTGCTCTCTTTGACTCCACCTTACTTCACCTTCATTGCCCATACCCCTTCTTCCTTCTCCTGGATAAGAAGGCATGCTTCCAAATTCACCTTCTGGCTGCAGCCATCTCTCCATCTTTCTTAAGAATGTCACTACAGCCTCGGTGGACACCAGAAATGCTACTAGAAAAAGGAGCTAATGTTAGAGGTTGATGTCTGGCTTAGCAGCACACCAGATTTTTACTAAACTTTTAATTAAAAGAATCTATAATAAATACATAACTTCCAGCAAGACAGAGAATCTCTCCAGTGCCAACCACAATGTTGGTGGACACCCTGATCTGGGGGTAGGCACTGTGGTGCATACAGACACTAATCTGAGATTCAGACTGGCCTGGGCCCCTATTCAGACTTGTGACCTAGTGGCCATAATAAAAAAGAAAAAGAAGTTAAGGAGACATGAAAACAAGAGCATAAAACGAGAGATAAAAAGCAACAAAGCCAAAATAGAGTTAACCTTAATCTGATTTTTTTTTAATGTTATGGATGTTTATACTGCTTCAGTCTAGACTGAATCCAAGTGGAATAAAAAATAAGTAAGCAAAGACACCTTCAAGCCAAGGTGACGTGGAAAGTTCCATGTTGTGGCTATTTCTTCATTCTGGATTTTGTTTTCACTTCCTATTTAGCTATCCCAACCCCCAATCCTTTTTTTTTTTTTTTGGTGCCTTGGAGTCAGTCTTGATGCCTGGTGACTACATGGACAAGTCCATAAGGCTTTCTTAAAAATGTTTTTCAGAAATGGGTTGCCCTTGGCTCCTTCCTAGGGCTAAGAGAAGGACTGGCCCCAAGTCACCCAGTTGGCTTCTTGCCTTAGGCAGAATGAGAATTCACAGTCCTACAGTTTCTAGCCTGGCATCTACAGTCACTACATCAAACTTGTTCTCAATAGCCCTAATTACGGAGTGCCTAAATCTGAGGCACCCTTTGAAGGTGAGGCCCAGGGCTTTCTATCTATCTATTTGTTTGGCCCTTTCTACCTCTGCTATAAATGAAAAGAAGTGGCTGAGTTTGCAGAGCATACTAGACAAGGCTAAAATGGGGTTGAGCAATTTTAGGAATCATATTACAAGCATGAGGCCATCACATTAAGCATATTCGTTTGATCCTCTGTAAATGTAACAACTGTATTTTGTAAACTTGGGTTTGTGCAAACCCAGCCAAGTATTTGGCAAGAACTGGGGCATAAGCAAAAGAATTGCAGAGTGTCCCCAGGCAGAAGAGTTTGTATTTCACAAAGGTAGCATACCAAACATATGTGTAAATACATGCATGAATAGGGGGGGGGGATCTTGCTTCTACTGAGCTATATTTTTTCCCCTAAGAGAGAAGCAAAATGCAGTATTTACTTTGCTAAAGTGCAAGCAGCACAAAGCACTCTGCTGTGAAATAAACAACAGGGGATATTAAAATTCAATATGTAAAAGTAATGGAGTAATGGAAGATGTACAGCAGTGTGTACAGCATGTATAACAAGGACATGAATATTCCAACTGATAAATAACATGCTTAGCGGACTGGTTTCTGGGCACAGGAAAGGGGCTAAGATGACTAGTCTCAATAGAAACTGGGGATAGGAGGATAAAGAGACACCCTCTCTGAGTGTCTGGGGGCTGTGGGGGTCTGGATGGGGAACAACAGGCTTCGGCGGAGTGGCTGTGGGTTAAGGGCTCTGCCGTATCCGGGACTTTGTCATCTTTGGTTCTGGATGGGGTTGCACTGCCCCAGACAGACCTGATGCGTAACTTGGGGGTCCTTGTGGACTCACGGCTCCTGCTTGAAGAGTAGGTGGCACCCATGGCCAGAAGGGCCTTTGCACAGCTGCATGTTGTGCACCAGTTGTGCCCTTTCCTGGATCAGGAGGCCCTTTGGACAGTCACTCATGCCCTTGTTATCTCTCATATAGACTATTGCAACACACTCTACATGGGGCTACCCTTGAAGTGTATCCGGAAGCTTCAGCTGGTCCAGAATGCAGCCACGCGGGCTATTTTTGGTGCCCCTAGAAGGGCGCATATAACACATTTGCTTTGTGAGCTGCACTGGATACCAGTTTGCTTCTGGGTCCAATTCAAGGTGTTGGTTATCACCTTTAAAGCCCTACATGGCATGGAAACAGGTTACCTGAGGGACTGCCTCTTTCCCGCTTCATCAGCCCGTCCCACCTGGTCATGCAGAGAGGGCATGCTGTGGACCTCGTCCGCAAGAGAATTCCATCTGGCGGGGTCCAGGAGGTGGGCCTTCTCTGCAGTGGTGCCCGCCCTTTGGAACATCTTGCCCCTGGAGGTGAGATTAGCCCCATTGCTCCTAGCCTCCGGGAGGGGATTGAAGACCTGGCTCTGCCATCGGACTTGGGGCAGGGAGGAGAATAATCATACTTGGGGTTGGCTAGTGCCTTAAAGTGCCCCTCCTACGCAAGGATTGAATGGGACCATAGCCATCAGGATTTTATTACATTTGGTAGTTTTTAAAATTGTTTTAGTCTATATTTTACATTGGAATTTTATTGTATAGTTATTGTTTTATGCTATAAACCACTCAGAGTCCCTCTGTTCGGAGGAGATGGGCGGTGACAAATTTGATAAATACATCAAATAAATAAATAAAATCCAATCAAATTTTCTTGGAAACACTATAATTCATTATGTAAACTTTTTGCTGTCATAAATTGGTTAGGCATTAAGGTGCCACAAAAGCATTTGTTTTTAATAAATCAAGTATAGAAAAACAGAAAGTTGATTACTCTTACCTACTTCTTTTCTTGTTTGTCTTATTTCAGACAGCTTGGTTCTCACCAATGTGACTGCTGAGCTATTCTTTCCTATTATTTTCTTTCCACCGTGTTTTAGGAGACTTCCGAGCACAGCTCAGTAGAAACTCTGTACCTGATAAGGCCTTATGTGCCTATCTGGAAACTTTCCCATCTTCCCTCTAAGAATGTAATTTGTTGCAGACCTGACTCAGTTATCAGTAACATTATTTTCTTCCTCCATCGCTTTTTTCTGGATTTTAGCCACCTTGAGTAGTTTGGGGAAAATAGATCCCTTGCAAATGATTTTGTAAATCATTCATTGGCTTTCTCATTGCTATGGTCAGTCAACAGTGCTATGATCAATCCATCTGTCTGGTCTGTACATTTTCCAAAGCACAAGAGTCACAGGGACAGATACCACTATGGAATAGCAATTTGAGGTCTGATTGTGACCAAGCTAAACTCCATGGCTCCATTTCCTGCTAAAGATATTGTCAAATACTCTGCCACTGGATTGAATGTTAGTTCAGTTGTGAAGACATGTTAGTGAAGTGGGGGTGGGGGGTGTTCCTCAGAATTAAGTCATGGGTCCTGTTGTGGCACATGATCCTGAAGTTTCTATGAGCACTATGAGTTTCAGTCCAAGGATGAGCACTGTGTGGCCCTCCAGATATTGTTAAACTCCACATCCCATTCACTCTAGCCAACATCTCCAATGCTAAGGCTGATAGTAGTTTCAATTCAGCAAAATTGCCCAACCCAGTGGCTGACCTCAGAAGACTCTGGGAGGATCTATTTTCCCTGCTCCTCATTCATTCCTGAGCATGTGAGAAAGTCTTTCTTTCTGTGGTGGGGTCATTCTTTAACAAAGACAGACTTAAATTGCACCCCAGGGATCTGGCAAATTCCAACTGCATGGAATTTCCATGCTTTCTTTAAGTTGAGTAGGAAACCATGCCAAGGCCCTGCAAAATACAAATGCTGGGGACAAGACCAGCAAAACTCTCCGTTATCCAACATGGAAACTTTTACCATTAAGAATACATTTATAGAATAACTGACCGGTAGGTGTGGGTAAATTTCTGAAGTGCAGGGATTTTAAAATAAGAGTGATGCCTTCACAGTGTAGAAGTTTTAATGCCGCCATCATACTGCTAGGATTCAGATGGAGGTTTCCTTTTCCATTCTTTGCATGGTCTTGGAGAGTTGAGTTGATCAATGCTAATGACTCATAGTTAAACTGATACCAAAAAAGAGTGCAGACCTTTTCTCCTATTCAGCATTTAAAAGTCATCAGTAAAGAAACATTTAAAATGTTAGTGGTTTCTGTTTTCTTGTAGAAATTCTACCCTCTGAGTTAATCAGATAAATCAAAGGCAAACAATGCAGCAGAGAATGTTATTTTTCAGTAGGTTTCTAGGCCTGGCTTCTAAATCTTGGATTTTAATAACGGGACTGTGTGCATTCAATATTTGCTATACTATATGGGGTTTCAGAGAAGTGCATGAAAATTCTGACTGACATATTTGACTGCTTGCAGTAGTAAATCCAGGTCAACAGAGGTCTTATGGGAAAGATTCGTTTCCTTTGGACAGCTCCTTACCATCCCATGTACATATTAACATTTCCTGCTTCATGACTTCAGCTGGCACATTATGGGCTCAGATCTTAAGCAGGTAGAGATAGAAACTTTGTAACCAAACCACTATGTACCTGGGGTCAAGAGTAAATCAAGATGGTTGATTATTTAGTTCATGTGAAGTTTTGGTCTGAGGATATCAATCAGGTCATCTCTTTAAAAAAAAAACAGAGCAACTAAAATTACAGATTGGAATACAGTTTTCCTCTAGTTCTAATAATTTTATATAACTTTCAAATCATACCCATACAAAAATGTACATTTGGAGCTAAAATGTGCACACCTGAGCTCATCTTATTTTATAATGGGGGCAAAATGCTCCTTTACAACAAAATGCTTACAGGATGAATACTTCATGCATAAAAAGTAGCCCATTTTGTTTGGAAAAAAGGTGTTTAGAAATAATGTGAATTATCATGCGTCTTTTCTTTTAAACTGTACTTATGGAAATAGCTCACGGTGGACATCCATTCAAACTTGGCATGGACCAGAAGTAGACTAAAGGTTCATCCTTTAGAAGCATCTAAAAATGATTTCAGAGTGTCTCTGATCTGGGCTGGGAATCAGACGAGACAAACTCATGAGGACGCAGTGGAAAAAATGAGGTTGCTGGGGCATATTGGTGCTATAGTTCGATGCCAGTTAGACTCATGTCCCAAACAGAGAAGAATGTCTGGCCTGGTGGGGAAGATCCTGTCATTGTCTCAGAACACAATTAAGTAAATTATCATAGTTGGGATCCCAGGTTACCAGTTTTCTACATCCCATTGGTTGTTCAAATTAAGATATAGAGTATCTTATCTTGAGTAAGACTATTAACTGTGACAGCTAAACTTCATGTTTTTCTCTCTTATAAATACTTTTCCATTTTCCATTCTATTTACTCATGGCTTATAATAATCATCCAGTTATTTTACTTCTCCAAAATCCTCCAAAACACATTCCATTCTCCAGCAAACTTTCAAAGGGAAAGGGTTCTTTGTTTTCCAGGGACTGCACACACCACAGCATTGCAAATCTATACACAATGTTTTATTGCAGCACACATCTTTCCCACCAACAGCTACAGAGCTCCCAGTAAAGCTCCAAGCTTCAGGCAGGACTCACACCAGGATATGCAGCTCACCACAACCTGTGGTCCTAGCAGTTGAATTACAGTCCTCTTGCCTGATTGGAATAGCTGCCAATCTTCAGACGTCGCTTCCTTGTCTGTCTGTTATTTGCTATCAGCTTGCCTCCTTTTACTCTGTCTTAACATTTGCTCTTATAAAATAAGAGCCTGGGTGGGGTGAGGCTGTGTCTGGACCTCCGCACGTCCTTGAAATTGCTAGGACTGGCTTAATTACCACAGGCAGCTGGAATGCTGGTTTGGGTGCTGGTTAGTAACATTGAGGGAAATGGATGATTATATGAGGGAAACGGGTTGGGAGATGTTTCTGCTGCCTTTCCCAACTTCACTCCCTCACACTTCTCTTTGTAGGCCCAGCATCTTGTTATTGTCTTTATGGTTATTTCTTCAGCAAGTCAAATTAGTGAAATTAGAGATCAGCTCCTTTCTGTAATGCATGCCTCAGTAAATTCTCCATCTGAAGTTCGTAGAGGCAGATTAAATCCTCTGTGCTGGAGTATATTTTGGCTCTGAATGTTCCAAAAAGACCGTCAGTGGAACAGCAGGTAGTGGTGAATTAAGCTGTGTTTGTGGAGTTGCCTTCCCCCCAGTAATTTTAAGAATGTTATTGAAGTAATATTTGGATCAGACAAACTGCCGACTGACAAATGTGATTGAGAGGCAATGCTTTACTGTTAGAGGCTTAATTCCCAGATAACAAAGGGCTAAGCTCCCTTGAAAGGCTAATAAAGAGTATGCCATGAGTTAGTTTCTTTTCCATATCAGGTTGGAAAAGACAAGTTGGTTGGAATGTCAGGTGATCTCTGAAATTCTTCATACCTGACCATCCATCTGGATTTAGAACGTCTTTAAATCTAGCTAGCTAGCTAGCTATCTGACATGCCTGCTCCAAAAATAATGGGCCAAAATCAAAACTTGAATTGCATTTCAAAGTAATCAGAATTAAATCAAATACATTTAAATTGCCGGTTCCTATATATTTAATCATTTTCCTTCTTCAAAGCTTTGCCTTCTCTTAACTGTGCACCTGTGATGTACACTTCCATGGGTTCATACAGCACTTTTAACTACATCAGTTACAGAAGTTGTAGGTGCAAAACATTCCATACTTTGTTTTCATTTTGGTTGAGTTGGGCAACATAAAACAGCTGAATGGCAATATATACAACTAAAGCATTTGTTAGGTTCTTCCTTTGGTCTAGATGCTGTAGCAGCCTCTGAAACTCCTGTAGCTTTGAATGCATTGGAAAAGATTTTTATAAAAGCTAAATCACCAATTCAATATTACCTGCAATTAGAAAAGCTTTCAAATTTGGGGGGGTTGGGGAAAATACAAGACATTTGCAGTGGAGAATTCTGAATATTATGGATTACAAAATCAATAGTCCCAGGCTTTAAGGAATGCTAAATATGTTCCTTATGATTGTGAAAACTATGATAATTCAACAAAAAAAGAGTCTTGGGGGAGGTGGAGGTTATTGAATTCCTCAACAGAAGTTTGAAAAAGGTTGGCTATTGCCTTTCTTATGTTGGAGATGCACTAAATTTGAAAAAACATGATTTGATTGTCTCCTTTATTCATTCATTTCTGTGTTGGACCATGTGCTTGGGAGGAAGATTTGTTCACAGATGTTACTGTACTGTTAAATTATATCTCCAAAACATGGAGTTTTTGATGAATCACACCTGGACCTTTAGAAAAAGGGGTGGAATGTATTACCAAGAGAAGAGAATATATGTAGCTCAAGGTTCAGTTGTAGAGACCTTGGTTCTCTCTGAGCTTGGTTGTTTGCTTGCAGACATTTTGTGGCCTGACTAGGCAATATCTTGCCTGAAGAGAAGGACCTTTGTGTAGCAGATTCTTATGGTTGGCTTAAATCAGCAAGCTGGCTGGGGAATCCTGGGTGTTGAAGTCCACATATCTTAAAGTTGCCAAGTTTGAAAAACACTGGCTTAAATGAAAGACTCCCTGGGGCTCTTTTTTCAATGAATGTGCTGCTGTGGATGCCTCCACCTGGGCCCAAAGGGCCAAAGTTGGGGGTATTTGCTCCCTTCTATCCCCCCTCCAAAGAAAAAAAATCAAGGGGCAAGAAAAAAGACTCAGATGGATATATTTATTTAACTGCTTTTATAGCCTGTCCAATCAACAGACTCTAGGCGGGTTACAACGCATTAAAATATAAAAGAGAACAATACACTGATAACACTTAATTAAGGGCTGGAAACTTGGTGAAATGACTGTCTTCAATGATCTTCTAAATGCCATGCCGGAGGGAGTTTTATGAGCCTCTGAGTCTATCTAATGACACTCAAAAGAGCCCCTTAGGGTTTCTCAGCTCTGATTTGGTGGGCAGCCAAAAAACTTTGAACAGCTTCATTAACTCAGGCCCAGTGAAAACTTCAAAATCACTTCCTGCTCTGTCCACACGTCTCCTTGCTCACTATATAATGTCCTGAGTTATGGTTCCTTCTTTTCCCTTTTTCTTTCATGCTTTCAGAAAACAATTCTTCTGCCCCTACCTCACTTCAAATATGATCCTTTCTTCTCACCCTTTCCCCTTTGGCTCAGTTTCTGTTCCTTCTCTCTCCTCACATTCATCTTTCTTTTCTGCTTTGTCTCTCTCTTTTCTTCTCCACTTCCCATCAACCAACCTCCCTCTTCCCCTTCTTGGCTATCTGAGCATTCTGATGAGCAGAGGTCCATCTGTCAAGTGTACTGAGAAACATTAACATTTTAGGCCCCTCCTACCGGATGGTTTCCTATTTTTAGCATTTTATTTCAGGGGATGACATGGATCTCATGTCAAAAGAAAACTGAATCCAATGGCTTCAACAGGATGAAATTTGCTTGCAGAGCTACTCTACCTGATGGATCATTGGTCTGGACTTGTAAGATTCTTTCATTCTATCATCAGCCTCTAGTACAAATGCACAGCATATCACATGCATACTGTTACTGGTGTCTTCAGCTGATCAGGTGCAACTTCTGGGTAGATATTACCAACCAGAGTAGTGAACACTGGGCTAGGATAGCCTGACCTTGTAGAAATCCACTTCCAATATTCCTAAGGGCTTTCTGTAGGACATTGATAGTACTTGCAGATGGTCAATTTAATACATTTATTTTTTTTAAAAAAAATAGTCATTTCCATTCATCTTTCCCCTACCTTCTTTCCCTCCCAATGATTTCAGTGCTTTGAACCACAGACCTTCTGATCCAAAACATTTAGACTATCTAAGCAGATTTCTTACTATTGTTAGTTTTATCCTGGCTGGGTTTGATTTGCTAGAAGCAAGCAGTGAAAAAGGCTTTGAAGTTTAGCTTGGACAAATTCATCCCAAGACAAGGAAAGTACAGAGATGCCGCATTGAATTATGTTACATTTACAGTAGAATTTCAGTCTGTTATTTAACCACATCAGAGGCAAATTTATCCATTGAGAGGAAGAGAGGTTTCTCCACTCCTCTTTTGAAGACAGCTAACCTGAAAGAATTTTTCTTATTGGGTCCTGGAGGTTGTCACTGAGATGGCACAAAGCTATCAAAAGTAAGGGCGTTCTGAGCTTTCCCAGGGACTGGACTGTAAAAGTGGCAAATTGATATCTTTTCTGGCCCAATTCTAAGGGTTATGATAATAGCAAAAAAAGTGTGCAGCAATGGCCAAGGAACTATTGCATCCATGCAGTAGGAGTGTATGACAATGGTCAGTATTAGTTAATTATTGTTTAGCCCTTAGGCCATATCAAAATACAGAATATAAAACACAGAACATTAATGACCATGGTTAGAATATGAAGCTAAGTCTAAAATGGAAAAGAAAAACCGTTTCACATTTTTGCTTGTGCACACAAGTAACGTCTGGGTTCAATCATTCTTGCTCAGCTTCCTCCAACTTCCAGGGTTGTTGTGAGAATGAAAAAAGGAGAAGGGGCTTGTTACCATCCTGGCCTATATCCAGAGTGGCTGCTTGGTGGTCCCCAACAGTAGTGCCAGATTTGGTTCTGGTCACTGGTGGAAATTAAGCTCTACATGGGTGAGCCTAGAATCCTTTCTAATTTGGTTTGGAATTTATCCAAAATCATTCCACAGTTCATAACCTCCCACCTAATCCAAACTTTCCAGATTACAGGTTGAACTAGAAGTGCCTATATTGGCACTTATTTTATCATTGAAATATGCTCTCCCCCCCCCCCCTTCAGATGTCACTCTCTTCTCTTCAGGTTATAGCATTAACAGTATTTTGCAGAGAGCAGTTAACCGAGTTTTCTTATACATCCAAGGAAGAGATACACCTGTATTATTGGGATGGAAGATCACATAGAAGTTCCTTTAGTTTAATAGTTCTCGGCTCTTAAAATGCTGTCATCTATGAATCAAAGCAAGTGAGGTGACCCCCTGCCTATAGCAGGTTTAAGCTTTCAAGTGGTAATAGAATTGATGATTGTTTACTTTCTCCTGAGTTATAGGCAGCATAACTTAACTGGTTGCTGAGAAGCAACAGAGGAAAGATGCTGTTATCCTTGTGAGCCTTCCAAACACACCTGGCTGGCCATTGTGGGACAGAATACTGGACTACATGGCCAAAGGGCTGAACCAGCCTCAGGGCTCTTCTGTTTTTCTGAATAGCATAGCAAAGCATGGGTTTGGCCACAAATCAGTGTCAGAAATATTTGTACAGTTAAACAAAATTATAATCAGTCTTCTTTGGAATGAGATGATAAATAACCATACTCCACAATCAGTAATTAAGGGAGGGGAAAAATGGCCTGAAACAGGTTTTGCCTAAGCTCTCTACAAAAATAAAATTGATGACAATATTAAAAAAACAAATTTAGACTCCAGTGCCATGCCTGCCTCATCCATATAATATTGGAAAATTATATTTACCTTGCACCTTAATTCAAATCCATTAATATCTTTTGTATCTGTTCAGCCATGTCATATTGTGTATTAGGCAGGACAAAGCATCCATTGACTCTGAAAAACTAGCATGCTTAAGCAAACAATTTTTTCCTTAATGCATTCAACATTTCAGTTTGGTGAGTTGCTTAGAAATTATTGCTAAGAATACAGGAAGGGACAGAAAGAGGGTTCATATATTAAATGTATAATTAAGGATGAAAGATAGTTGGCTGCAGTTTTCATTTCCCTTTGCATCTTTACCAAAGTTGCTAATGCACCTTTATATTGTTGCAACTCTGAGACTGGTTTCCAATATCACATTAAACTATAGTGCAGTTTGTTTGGCTTTACATCATTTGTAAACCATAGTTTATGGCTTAAGGTGTTATGTCAACCCATTCAATTGTGATATATTTAATAAGCCATAAATAAACACACCACAGCTCCATGGGTGACTTTACTGATAGAGTGTGATGCTTCTCCTGAGTAATTTTGTTTTACAAATGCAGTAAGCTGGCTGGTGAATTCTGGGTGTTGAAGTCCACGCCTCCTAAAGTTGCTGAGGTTGAGAAACATTGTACTAATAAACATGGCGAAAAGCCACACTGACAAGAATATTGATGCATCTGATCAAATGCTGAAAATTGCTGCACTAGCAAGTCACATGTTAGTGATCTGGCCATCATTTTGCATCCTCCATGTTTCCCAGGCCTAGCATAATTCTGAGGCATAGTGAGAGATGGGTAGTGGTAGAGGCTACACAAATGAACAAAATATAAGAAATTTGGGGAATACCTGTAAACAGATCTGCATGGTGGTCTGTTTTCAGGTGGGGGAATAAAGAAATAATTTCAGGAACAGTGTCTCCCAAGGAGGTCTCAAAATTTGTACTACTAAGGCTTTTGCAGATACGTTTCTCAGGACCCATCTTCCCAATGAAAAACACTCCCAAAGCCAAGTGTGAATTTAAAGGCAAAATCCCCATGCGCCCAACTAGAGAAAGTATCCTGACTGAGTAAAGAACATCACAAGAACCACATCTTTGGAGTGTCAAGGAGAATAGACAAGGTTTGGAGATATACAGGTATTTCTGAAATAAATACAAGACACAAGTTTTTCTCACTCTTTTCAAAATGAATACAGGAATTTCTTCAGCAACGAAATGAAAGCTTTTCAAGTAGACTTGAACTCCGGATCTGTTGAATATTTATTTAAGGAATCTCAGTGGAGTTTTCCCTTTTTTTTTTTTTTTTTGTCATCTATGCAAGGAGGAATAAAATCTTTTTTTTTCTTTAATCTGAAGCTTGCTCTGAATGGAGAAGTCATAGGAGACAGCTCACTCCAGCCCACCTCAGCTTTTGCATTCATTGGCAAAAACAGACAGGCCTATTGTTCCTTCCCTTACAGGAAGATGGGGGAAGAAAATTAACAATACCTTTTAGCAAAAGCATGCTTTCTGAAGAAAACATTTACCTGTTACAACAGAACTGGATAAATACAAAAATACACAGAGCATTTAGAATGACATGCAATTAAAGGATTAAAAATTCATATATTTGATGAGAGAGAGGCTTGAAATCACTAAGCCGTTAACAACATGGAATGAAAAGAGAACTTATCTATTTGTTCAACCACAACGTTGGGAACTGCCAGATAGGTCCCTTATCTTTCTTGAATAGTTCCATTTGCACACAAAGCAAATGTTCATGCTTTGCTGGTGGGAGAATGTTTCTTATCTCAGTTGCCAAGGGGAAATTTCTCTACCCTTGTCTTTGCATTTCAAAGGAGAACCTTGCCACAGTGATCTCCAGGAAAGCTAAGAAAACTAGTTTCGAGATAGTCATGGAGAGAAAAGTATCAATTTATCATCCAAGGCTCACAAGAAATTGTAATGTATTTTGGAAACATAGTCTGGGAAGTGGTCAAAAAATCCTTTTTATGGGTGGAAGTGGTCACGCACTGACAATTCATTAACCACCACCACCATCGCCCCTTGATTTTTGTCTCTCACTTCAAGTTAACTTCATTCATAAAGAGAGGCATGGGAATCATAACCCTCCAGATATTATAGAACTACAAGTTGCAGGTGGATGGGGAGGACAGGTAAATTCTATTCCCCTTCTACTTATAGGGGCTGGATCATAGGGGAGATTAAGAAGGGAGGTATTATTTTTAGAAATCTAATATAGACTTCTAAGTGTAATATAGATTCCCATTTAGTTATGTCTAATGACACACTGGGGGGCGGTGCTCATCTCCGTTTCCATGGCCGAAGAGCCAGCATTGTCTAAGGACACTTGTGCATCGTGTGGCCAGCATGACAATCATGGAAACACTGTTACCTTCCCGCCAAAGTGGTACCTATTTATCTACTTGCATTTGCATGCTTTTGAATTGCTAGGTTGGCAACAGCTGGGGCAAGGGTGGGATATAAATGTACTATAGATCAGGTTTATTAAATATAGATCAGGTTTATTTATCAATCTCCAAATACTAACCACATGATGGCTAGGAAAATACAGTAGCTCAAAATGGTATCCCCACATCTACTCAAAAAGACTTTTAAAGAATGTTGTTTATTAAGTTGTTTACTTTTCCCATATGGGATCGTAAAACTGCAAATATGAGATTGATTGATAGGGCAAATATCTATGTACAGTCACACATACTAATGACAACAGGAACAACAACCAACTTCAGAACTGACAATGAAGACTTCAAAATGGTAGATAGTTTCAGCCCTTTAGGATCAACCATCAGCAGTAAACGAACAAGCAGTCAAGAAATACACCACAGACTACACTTGGTAGGGCAGCCATGAAGGCCTTGGAAAAGGTATTAAGATGCCATGATGTGTATGTAAGATCAGAATAATGTGGGCAATAGTATTCCCTGTGAAACTCTATAGATGTGAAAGTTGGACTTTGAAAAAGTAGGATAGAAAGAGTATTGACATTTTTGACCTTCGATGTTGGAGAAGACTCCTGAGAATATCATGGACAGGGAAGAAAACAAACAAATGTGATTGTGTTATAATTAGACTTGTTGAAATCAATGAGATTTAAATTAATCATGATTCTTGAAAGTCTCCTTCACAGGGAAGAACATCTTCTGGAAACCAGAAGACACATTGCAGAATAGCACTGGTCTCTAAGGACATTCTTGATCAAAGCACCAGTAATTCCCTGTTTTCTAATTTTTCACCCATCCACCCCTCAAATCCACAAACTGTCTCTTGATCTTGTAATGTGGTAGTTATATTTAACAGGGAGGAATAAATGTAATTTATTTCACTTTCCAGTTACATATTGTACTACCATTAGTCATGTCTCCTTTCCCACATGGGACTCTTCTGTTGTATTTCAACTGACTAAAATGCCACGATTTAATCCCAGGTAGACCATTCTTTAACAGTTCAGACTTGGGAGCCATGAGATTTATAAAATCTGTGTGATTTATTTAATTTGAGCCCATTTTTTCACTGTGCAGTAAGGACGCTGGAGTAATTTCCCTGACCACTTGTTTCTGACTGAATATTATTCAACCCAGCCCCATCAAAGTGAATATTAACTCTTGGGTTATTATTGTCAGGGGTGACATTATGCAGGGATTAAATGGCATGATAAGTATGCTGCAATATAATCCATTTGACTTTGGGGACATTTTCTCAGTCAAACGTGTTAGAACATACATCCTTAGTGAAATGCTTTGCTTTAGTGTTCATGGGAAACACTGGCATCTTTTTTTATAAATAAGTGGCTTCTTTATGAGAAGAGTACAGTTTATTAATTTCTTTCCAGCTTATAGTCATTGGACAATTATAATGGTCTGTTCAGCCTTAACAATGTGGTAGAGTATTTATTTGCTAGTAAGAGCAAATTTCTATAGATTGCAGTTGGTCAGACAACTCAAGACATTTCTTCAGATAGTAACATTTTTGATTGATTTCACTTGTGTGAATGAATCAAGGTGGAAGAAATTTTTAATGTTTTAATGAAACATTCCTGAACAGGCTGTAAAAAGAGATGGGGGAGTTTTGTACTTTCAGACTTGCAAGATTGATGTCAGCCTCCCAGTTAGACCAGACAGGAAACACAACAAGATGAGCTGATTCTACTACATTGTAAGGCTATATTAACAGAATCTAGCAAGTCTGAAAGTACAAAACTCCCCCATCTCTTTTTACAGCCTGATAAGTTAGGGCAGATTCTTTCTAAGCGTCTTTCTCTGCCTGTTATGCAGCTGCAGACTCCTCCCCCTTTTATCTGATCATTCCCTATACAGCATCTCTTCCCCTCATCTCTCAAGGTCATTCCCACATTCCATTATAGCTCCCTTCCACCACATGGGTAGAAGCAGCCAGGTGATTGTCCTCCTTTTCTTCCACCTGCCCCACCAATTGCCGAAGACTGTAAGGGACTCAGTAAGTGAGTTTTTTCACCATGCAAATTCCCACCAGAGAGAGTTCCTGGTGGCTAGAGAACACTTCTTCTTGCATTATGGGGTGTGTGTGTGGGGGGGAGAGAGAATGGTGGCTGAGCTGAAGCAAGCAAGCAGCAATGAATATTCAAATAAAATAAAATAGAGTAGCATGCTTTTTTTTAGCAAAGCGAGAAACATCCTTAGGAGCAAAAAAGTATTCTGAGAAATCTTCTTTCTAATTAAAACCCAGTAGAAAAACAATATGGCTGGTGTTCAGCCATGACTGTACCAGGTAGAGTTGGAGAGTTGGAATGTATGTTGGATTCTGTCTGCAGAGAAGTAGTATTAGATCCCTCTTAGGAACCTCCCAAAGTGGTTTAGAGGAAGAAACCAGAAACTAATTGTTGGTCTTTAATTTTGGCTGCATAGCACTGAGCTGTGCATATATTAGTTATCCAAAGCTTTCATGTATTCAGATCCATTCTCTCCACTCTCAGGGCTTACCATCGGCAACAAACAGCATTTAATCTTTTTTTTAAAAAAATACTCTTCTGTTTATCTGAGCCTACGTTTATTTGAAGACTATTTCCCCAAGCTATTCTGACAAATTCATCACCATTCATAAACAGAAACATAATGATCCTTAATAACATGAAGGGTTTTTTTTAGTGGCATTATTTCTCTTGTCTCTGTTGCATTCACACACGCAGTGTTTTAGTTCAAAGTACATTCTTTGCCATGTGTTTCTCTCAAGGTCTTGCAGGAGAACAATGATTAGTTATGATTGAGCAACATAGCTGTGAAATTGCCTTAGCCAACAGCAGGTTGCTCTTGATATCAAAAAAGTGAACGAAGGCAGTGTGTTTCAAGATAATAGAATATACCACTCACAGTGTGATCCCAGGGAGCTGGGATCAGACATCCGTGGCCTTTCACAAGTTCCTAGATTCTAACAACTCCCATCATTCTCAATCAGTCTATTCATAACTAGAGGTTATCCCTGATACTTGCCAATTCTCCATTTTACACACGGGTTTTAAAAAAGCCTCCTTTGCAGACTTTCCTCCTAACACTCTCTAAGTATAAAGTATATATTTAGGGTGGCCTCCATTCCTCCATCATATAGTCACAGAATAACACCAGGTTTGGGAACTTATTACCTACCACCCCTGCTAATAGCATAGCTCATCCCTGAAAAAGAGTTGGTAAATTCTTTGTCCACTAAAAGGCTAATTTTCAGAGCTTATTACACAGAATCCTAGTTTTACCCACACCAACAGTATCTTCAAATATAGCACTTTTTTCCTCCACGAGAAGAAATGGCAATCATTTCTTAGTCCAGTTGCTGCATTTCCTGGAATCTGATGCTTGGTGCAGATAAAAGGGGTATCAATATAGAGCAGGTAGGGAATGGCCTTGAAGGACAGGAGGAAGAACTATCACCAAGCAATGGTCAGATAAAAGGGGCCGGAGCTGAGCCAAGAAACTAGTTTGAGTAAATGTCTTAGGCCCCTCCCTAGTTCACACAAAGATAAACTGGGGGAGGGGGAAGTAATTGATCCTAACAAATAAACATATTCATAGAATCCTAAGAAAATTATATAGAATACCATTCCCCCTTAAGATACAGTATTGCTGTTAAGGTATGAATATCCACATACAGTTCTGAACAAATGTCCCTCTGGTGGGAGGAGATGGGCGGTGATAAATTTGATAAATAAATAAACAAAATGACCTGAACTACTATTTACAATTTTGAATAGGAGCACAGTCACACCATAATTCGTTCTTGAATGTAATGCAGTTCCAGTAAAAACATGATTCACTTGTTTATCGAGTTTCTATTGGAAAACAAACTTAAGAATCAACCCCAAACTCTGTATCCCAGAAAAACACAACAATAAGAAGAACTTGCCAGTCCTTTCTTAATCTTCTAGCCTTTTCCATACCTACATAGATTGCTATCAAGATACATTCAATATTTCAAGTGCCCACTGAATGAATTGATAGTGTTGGGGACAATAGCAGTATTGAACACCCTGTTTATATATCTGAAACTGTTGGAGTTTGTTCTGAATTATTTATACAGCCACTCTCCAAAAGGGAAGAGGGGAAATTAATCACCGATATAAAATGGTGAAGATAGGAACCAACCCAGGGATCTCAAAGACATTAAGGCCCCATTGAAGAGACCCAGTTAGGGTTTCACAGTTGTGATTTGGTGGGCAACTCTTCATCAGTCAGAACACCCCATCCAGATAAATAAAAGTAGAGAGAGATTTGGGTGGGAAAGATAAACTTAAGGAAAGGAGAGACAAAGAGAAAAAATATACCTCAGAGAGGAGGAAAAGAGTAGAGAGGGCAGGGAGTACAGTAGGGAGGAGTGTGAAAAGGAGGAAGGAGAAAGGGATTGTTTCTGGTGGGGACCCTGCCTCCCCCAAAGCAGGGAGGGAATAGGCCACCCTGAGAGATATTATGATGTGGGCAAGAAGACCTGTTGGGTGAAGGAGTGTACTGAATAGAGCAAGCGGTGGTTTTGAAGTTTTCACTGGGCCTGAGTTAATAAAGCTGTTCAAAGTTTTTTGGCTGCCCACCAAATCAGAGCTGAGAAACCCTAAGGGGCTCTTTTGAATGTCATTAGATACTCAGAGGCTCATAAAGCTCCCTCCAGCATGGCATTTAGAAGATCATTGAAGACAGTCATTTCACCAAGTTTCCGACCCTTAATTAAGTGTTATCAGTGTATTGTTGTCATTTATATTTTAATGCATGGTAACCCACCCAGAGTCTGTTGATTTGACAGGCTATAAGAGCGGTTAAATAAATATATACATCAGATGTTCTTTCTCTTGCCCCTTGATTTTTGTTCTTTGGAGGGGGGATAGAGGGCAAATACCCCCAACTTTGGCCCTTTGGGCCCAGGTGGAGGCATCCACAGCAGCACATTCATTGAAAGAAGAACCTCAGGGTTCCCCCACCCAGTCACTTAGTTCTGGAACGATCAAGCAGAGGTAACCTTGTACCTTTAGGAGAGAGGAGGAAGAAAGGGGTGCTGCACCCTAAATAATTACATATAATTTTTTTGTATTTGTATCCACACATCTTAAAGTTGCTGAGGTTGAGGAACACTGCTCTAGATCAAACTGTCTCTCTGGTTACAGAACATATGTTTGATCTAGAGCAGTCTTTCTCAACCTCAGCAACTTTAAGATGTGTGGACTTCAACTCCCAGAGTTCTCCAGCCAGTATGAAAGTTGCTGCAATGGCAAACCAGTTCTAAAAATGTTGCCTAGAAAATTTCATGGACTTCACCATGTAGTTGCCAGAAGACATTTCTGATTCAAAGTCCCCCACCCCCCAAAAGAAAGTTACATTATGAAGAGACACCAGAGGCATTTGAGTTCTAGTATTAGCCAAGAAGATGTTCTCTCTATTCTCTCCATCCAATTTCTTCACAACCTGAATTTTTGTATCAGTCTCAATCATGTTTTAATTACTTGGTTTTGCTTTGTTCTGTTTTTTTTTAATCCCTTATATTGTTAATTTTTCTTGTAGGGAAGATTTCTAACCTGCTGAGCATTTCCAGTCCCCATTTCCTTTTCAAGATGCAGCAGCCCCAAGATTGAGGTTCCACAACTATCTTAACATGGTGACTGAATTGCCCCAGCCTTGTGATTTACACAATATTTCGAGCTATAAAATTAAATGTATCACACACAAAAAAACAGATGAAGCTTCAATCACGTTTCACAGATGCCATCTTAACTTTTTTTGGCTATGCCCTGTGTTATATTTTCATTGGCTTAAAGCAGAACATGGAGGCCTGAAAAGACAAGGAGGTATTAGGGACAGATTTCTATTTCCAGGTAGAAAATACCCACCAGGACCTGCTCCTTCAATGCCAAGTGTTGCCTAGATGCTGGATGTTTTCTTGGATTTAGGAAAAAGTGTTACAAGATGTAAAAACACTAACCATCTTACACTCTGACTCCACCATGCTTACCCTTTAACTGCACATGCTGATAATTAAATTTCTCCATGCTTCTGTTTCACCTCAATAAATATTGTCTATAAAAATCAATTGGCATTTACTGTACTTAATGTATCATAATGATTCTTATAAATCTAAATTATCCTTATAAATCTAAATTAAATGCCTAGGTTTAAATGTATTTAAGAAGTTTAATTAATAAAGTGTTGCCAAATAACCATTACTAATCTGTTTACTTCAAGCTTGATTTCCATTTCCAAAGGATTTATTTTTTGGCTGCACACATGGGAGGGTTGAAGTGGAGAAGTGTTAAGGCTTCTTTTTGAAATAGTTTATGCAGGTATCCTTAATTTGCCTAAAAAAACCCTCATCAACTTGCCTTTTTTTTTTCTTTTCATGTTCATGATATTTGAATGTTATTGGAAATCATAATGTTTGGCCAAAAGGTGGATTGACTTTGAATTACCTCAAACTTCTGGTTCTAGGCAAAACATCAAGGATAATGAGAATTAGTGGAATGGCAACAATTAATACCACAGAGCCAGTATTTAGAAAGTTTGGGAAGACTTCATCTTCCATAGAAGCCAACCACAAGTATGGGTGCCTTCTGTCTGTGGGATAGAGAGGGGAAACAGTCTCCCTTAAATAAAACTTGGATCAGACTGAATGGCATCATGGTTTTTAAAGGATGAAGTAGCAGATGATTGGAAGACATTTATCTGAAACCTTGGAAAGTTCTGGCCGATCACCAACCACCACTTTTGAAAAACGAAACAGAAAGGATAGGATAGGATAGGATAGGATAGGATATTTAGAATAGAATACTTATAGAATATACAAGGGAATAGGATAGGATGGGATGGGATAGAATTTGGTCCCAGGCCTGGAGCTGATGTTTATTATTTGTTCAATGGCTCCTGTTTTGTTTTGTTGATTTTGCTGTTTATTAGATTATTTTAGTCTGGGCTGTCTGTTTGATTTAACGTTTTTAGCTGTTTTTATGTTCACTCTAGTTTTGTATGCTGCCCAGAGACCACTGGAGTTGGGTGGCCAATAAATAAATAAATAATAGGCTAGATTGGAGTAGGCAATCTACTGCCACTACTGTAAACTGCATGCATCTCCCAAACTTTATTTTTGTGGCCCCCTATACTATTGAGATTTGGAAACAGGCAGCTAAAAATGGAGATATAGCATCAGTATGAAATGAAATAGCTATCCACTGCAAATGCCATGTGACCCAATGGAAAAAACAAACTTTAAATAGTTGCAGACTTACAGACAGTGCTGTTGCATGCTCAGGGATATCTGTTTGGAACTGAATCTGAAGGACTGGACAGCCCTAGTGTGTAAGTCATAGAATGGGCTTGCCATCCTCAAAGCCAGTCTCCTTCAAAACATAGCCTGGCTCTGCCCTTTTAAGGAGTATAAGTGCCTCATCACCCAAACTTGGCCATCTATCAAGATGCCAAATATCATATAAGGTGTGTTTGTTTGTTTTTGCCAGGAGTCAGTGTTGATTCCTGGTGACTGCCTTGACATGTCCCTGCAGTTTTCTTGGCAAGATTTTGGAAGTGGCTTGCCATTGCCTGCTTCCTAGGACTGAGAGAAAGTGACTGGCCCAAGGTCACCCAGCTGGCTTTATGCCTAAAGTGGGACTAGAATGCTCAGTCTCCCAGTTTCCAGCCTTAACTGCACCAAACTGGCTCATCATATAGTATAGCTACACAAAAGAACTTTCTATGATACAAATCTGTGCTATTTATTTTGCCCATGAATGCTAGTTGAATCCTGACACCAATTACACCTTCCATTAATAAATGCATTCAGTCTGTAACTGCCCCTCTCAAAATTGAGCTTGAACATCTCATGTTCAACATCTGGCTTAAATTTGCATTTCCTTGCATTTCCCCAGCCCTTGTTTTATAATATCTTGTCTCCAGAAGATTTCATGAGAACTCAAAAGCTTGTACACTCTTTTCTGTTATTTTGGTTGATCCTAATAAAGATATGTAATATTAACATACACTTGTAGGGGGAAAAAACAAGAATTATATCCTGGTAGGAGAAACTCATCTGAATTGTCACCATCCATCCAAATCTCTTGGATATAATTCTTGTTTAAATGTACAGCAGATCAGCAGATATTTTGTTAAGATGTACATCATAGAAACAAATGTCTGGTTGCTGGTTAAAATTGACACTCATGCCTGAATTTAGGCTACCTAAATTCTACTATATGGAATGGCTGACTTATATCTGTCAAATAAATAATCCTTCACTGACACAGTTTACAACCCTACTCCAAAAATATGAGTCATATTTCTCTCAATGTGAACAAGTATGGGCTAAGACAAACAAGAACATATCTCTGATTAGATAAATAATCAGAGATATGTTCTTATAGACTAACTTGACCTCCTTGAGGAAGATAAAGAGAACTCCCTAGTACAATAGCTTAACAACAGAACACAGGGATCAGGGCATCCGTGGGCCTCCAGGGAGGGAGGAAAAGATAGAGCAAGTAACTTCAAACATGGCATTGCCTCACTGCACAAATTATGTAATTGCATTTGCCCTACTACTTCATGACATCATCATGGCTTTTACCAGACATTTACAGAGGCATAACTTTCTATATCAGACAAATATAACCTATTGAAGTGTATAGAATAAAAGAGTAGAACTTTTATTGTGGTCGCTGACTGAATTGCAAACACAAGCACATTAAAAATAAAAATAAGTAAAAACAAAACAAGATAAAATATTACAACTGGTGGTGGGTTCATTGGTGGGCAAAGTCTGCCTAATTTTACAGGCAGTATAACAAAATTTAGCTACATTCAAGGAGACTAAATCATACGGGTCTGATAACAACAATTGTACATAAAAAAGATCAGAATTTCATGGGTGTTTTGCCAGGTAAGGAGTTATAAGGCAGGTCCTTGAGTCCATATAGGGGTACAGTATAGCAGTGTGGGAAGAAAATCTTACCAAGTCCATTCTGAGCTGGGAACCAAAAGAACTTAGGCAATTGCTTGAACAGGGATTTTATTGTCCAAGAGCACCAAGTACAGAACAATCAGCAGTCGGAGGTGGCCACACTTAGAAATTTCCTGGAAGCCCTTGATACAGGAAACCTTGGCTATTGTTACGCGAAAGTGTTCCCACCCTCTACGAATTTCTGAGAAAGCGCACTTAGTCGGTTTTTTGGAAGGGGGCGCTCTCTAGGAATTCCTAGGAAAGTTCAATTTACCGGAGTTCAGAGAGGAGGCGCTCTGTGGTCAGGCTCCCTGCTGTTTGTGTTTCCTGACCTGGTCGTCTGGGTTCCCTGCTGGGCTGTGGCTTTTGTCTACTAGCTTGGAATGTTCACCTTGGAAGGAATCTTTTGTTATTTGATCATGGAGATCTGTTCAGCCAGTGAAGAATGTTTACCTGAATTGGGTCTGCTAATTTCTGGAAGGAGCAACCTTTGGTTTTACAAGGTCTCTGATTAAGTCTGAAGGGAATCTTTTGTCCAAACAACTGGGTGCTTCCTGTTACATTTTAATCTCTTGCATCCTCTTTCTATCATTCTAGAACCCATTCCATTCCTAACCTTTAACCTTTTTGCTTGCTTGAGGAGGGGAAACGATATGGCAGGAAAACAGTGTTTGGGGAAGACAGTATGGCAGGGAGGGAGAGATCTCGATTTCTCCTCACAGCAAAACATAGCCCCTTACCACAGGGGCAGAGTCTCAGTTCATAGAGGACTTTTTTGTACCGGCCGTCCAAAACTGCTGTGAGGAGAGCATTGAAGTGTGCTAGGGTTAATGCTGTTCAGAATTTGGAAGCAGTTACGTGGTGTAAGTATTTCTTTGGTTTGTAAAAAGAGGCTTGACTGTTCAGAAAAACATTCTTGGGTAGAGCAGACTGGTCCTGTTGGGCTTCCAGGTCTTTAATACATTGTTTAAACGCTCCAAATGCATGCCCGTAACCCATCATTAAGAACGCCTCCCTGGAAAAGCCAGGATGTTGAAGTTTTGTGAGATTGTCCTGAACCCTATGGATTTGTAATTGTCCTTAGTAAGGGAAGAACTCAAACCTGTGGGAAACAACAGGAATATCAGCCAATGTGCTATAATGCAGGTCCATGCACCCATTTCAACTTTAGACAGCCTTTACAATGGCAAGATTTCAGGTGATGTGATCTGCATTACAGGGAGATGTTCAAAAATTCTTTATCACTTAACAATCAGACGTTCTCCCATGTTAATGGTTTCCCACTTATTCAAAATATTAGAGATAAATGCTTTAAGATAATCTGAAACTATATTAGCTATGAAGGTTTTTTGCCAGTCTCCAATGCTAATTTGTGTTTCTTTCTGGCTTGATTAACAGACCATGATTAGAACAACCTAGGGCTTACTATAGCTAATGGAAGTGCCCGTCTTTCAAGGAATTAGTTCATTAGAGTGAGCTGTAAGCCCTATGCTTCAAAACAGCACAAAGCAGATCTGTTCAGTCAAACCAACATAGTCAATACTGAGTTAAAAACTCACTGAGCAAGGATCAGTGTTTAATTAGTTATATTACTCCTCCTTACCATTTCTGTTCAGACAACAGAGAACTAGCTAAGAACTTCATTCTTATTGGCTTTATAATCAAGCTTATGAAACTTCTGCCACTGCTCATCAGCCATATTGCTCTCATAAGTCTTTACAAGCTCACAAAGAAAGAAAGGCTAGAAAACTGATAAATGGACACAGGAGAATGGAACTGAATTGCAACAGACTTAAAATCTTTCAGATATTAAGGTTGCTATCATATTCTGCCTAAAGCAGAATTCCAGACAAATGGAAGCATTCAGAACAAGTAGAACAGAGACTGTACTTTTTAAACATTGAAGACTTGGGGTTTCATTTGATGGCCAGAGGCCTAAACAGGGAAGATTTTGTAAGCCTGTGAGGGACAGTAAGTTGAAAAAAGATGGGAAGGGAAGCAAATATTCCCTCCCCTCACACAGAGGGGAGCAAATATTCTATCAACTCCGCACTACAGTGCCTCCAGAAAATCAAAGACCTAAACATTGTAGATGAAATTATGGTTTCATTCAATGTCACAACACTCTTTATGCCCATAGATCCAGAACTAGCAAAAGAATCCATGACAGCAATATTACACAACAGCAGGAGACTGAGAGTTCTAGTCCTGCCTTAGGCATGAAAGCTGGCTGGGTGACCTTGGGCCAGTCCCTCTCTCTCAGCCCAACCCACCTCACAGGGCTGTTGTGGTGGGGAAAATAGGCAGGAGAAGAATATTTGATATGTTCCCCTCCTTGAGTTATTTATAAAAATAATAAAAGCGGGGTAGAAAGCAAACAAACTAACTAATAAATAAACACACCTGACCTAGCCAAATACACTAAGATCAAAACACCCAGAATCATGGGCCTCATCAACCTCTGCCTCACTACCTACTTTCATTTTGATGGACAAATGTACCAACAAATCAGAGGAACCCCCATGGGATCACCACTCTCAGCAGAAACCATAACACTCCCACACATACAACCAAGAGTATGGATCTGGTATGTAGATGCCACCTTCATCATAATAAAAAAGGAACAACTAGAGAAGACACATGAAACAATCAACAACATCTTCAAAGGAATAACATTCACAAGGGAAGAAGAATACAACAACACACGACCCTTCCTAGATATCCTCATCAGCAGAGGAAACGACAGCAAATTAGAAACGCAAGCCTGTCAAAAAACAACCCACACAAACCAAGTGCTCCATTACCAAAGTAACAACCCAATCTCCCACAACAGGAACTGTGTAAGAACATTACTCAGACAAGCACAAATGCACTGCAGCAACCCAGAACATCAGAAAAAGGAAACAGACCGCCTATACCGCATCTTCCAACAAAATGGATACCCACACAACTTTATCAAAAAGTGCCTGCCCACTCAACCCACTACAGCACAACCAACACAAGCTATGAAAAGAATAACACTACCATACACCAAAAACATCTCAGAAACAACTATCAGACTATTACAACCACATGGCATCACCAGAGCACACAAACCATCTAAAGCCCTCCAAAATATCAAAACCAAAAGACCCAGTAACCCAAGAAGAAAAAACAGGAGTCATCTACAGCATACAATGTAAGGACTGTAGCAGCCGCTACGTAGGACGGATGGGCAGAAGGCTAGCAGAGCACATCCACAAACACCAACAAGCAGTCAGAAGACACGATGAAAACTCCTTAATCTCACAACACATGGGCAGACTCCACCATAGTCTCAACCAGGAAACTGTGAGCATCCTAGACCAAGCCAAATCCAAAAATGCTAGGGAATTCCTGGAAGTCTGGCATTCAGACAAATCAGCCATCAACAGACACATAGAGGTAAACCACATTTACACTCCATTCAAAAGAGACAATAAAAAGGCTAAGACGGAAACAAAAAGACCAGAACACATCCCCTCAAGCAGCCTACACCCAGATAAGCAGGGATTAACACCAGACAAACAACCAAGCAGAAAACAATACCCCAACCAAGGAACTAACATGGAGACAAACAATCAAGCAGGCAAGCAATCAAGCAGAAAACAATACCCCTAATCAAGGACCTACCAAGGAGAAAACCACACCCCCACCAACACTGGCAGGGCAAGCGACTGTATATAAACAGGGAGCAAACCCCACATTCTCCAGCACTGATGATGTTACCTAATCAGTTAATAAAATGTCTGCAAGGAAACAACCAAGCTCAGATAGCACCAAGGACTCAGTACTTGCAGGCAACAAAAGGGCAGAGCTCACATCATGTTTGTCACTGTGATGTCACTGTGGTTAGGAACAAACATCTACAGGTTTCATTTCGTGTCAGAAATGCAGGAAATAGAAAGGTGGAAAGTATTAATTAAAAGTTAAAAAGTTAAAAACATTTAATAAAAATATGAAATTTATATAACTCTAGCCCAATGCCGGGCCACATTGATGGCAGGGGTGTTTCCAATCAATAAGTCACTTCCAATCAATATTCACTTCAATTGGAATCAATAAGTCACTCTGTGTGCAGGTCGGTCCCAAAGGCCGCTGTAAAAGATGGGTAGTTGTTTGAATTTTGCCGCATTTGCAGCAAATATCCTTGCCCTCGGGGAGAAAGCCCCATTTTTCCATATAATCTTTAGTTCTGGCCAAGCCAGCGCGCAAGCTGTTTAAACGTCTCCAAACCGTCCACTCCTCCTCCGAACCTCCAGGCAACTCCTCAAGCGTTTCTCTCCAATTATGAAGATGTTTTACCTGGGATTTCCATCTACAGGTTGAATGTCACTGTAATTAGGAACAAAGATCTACAGGTTGAATGAAAGTTCCATACAACCCTTAGCGGAGGGTAAATATAGCCATTCAGAGAAATCAGACAAGCAAGTTCCATTTTAAGACCAGCTTGATTAATGCAGAAAGGCTGGATTGTAAGGTTAAAAAAAGCTATTACTTACCCCATTTCTGAGTTCCCCAGCATTCAGCATTTCCAGAGCCATTTGATAATTTGCTATGTAGCACTTAAAAGTTACAAGCTTATATTATTTATTTCTCTGGCACGGAATTACCAAAACATTTTCTTCCCCCCAGCCTTCAGCTTCAACCAGCTTCTGAAACCACTTAAAATGATTTTAGTCAAAGATGTATAGCAGGTCTGGCAAAGGAGAGGTGGAAATTTTGCCCAGTACATTTGTAATTAACTATCAGCTTTTAAAAAAAAAAACCTTAAAAAAGCATGCACAGGACACATCTGATTTTGATAGTCTACATAAGCCCATCAACGGGCATAGAGACCGGCTACATCTACATAACATGCTTGGCCTAGAGACTGACTTAACTTATTTTGGGGGAATCACACAGTCCATTGAATCACAACTCTTTAATTTCACCACACACTGACAAATTCAAGCCCAATTTCAGTCGGGAAACTGTAGATATTTTAGACCAAGCCAGAACCAAAGCTGCAAGAGAGTTCCTAGAGGCTTGGCACTCTGACAAATCAACCATTAACAAACACATTGGGGTCAGCTCCATCTACAAAGCATTCCAAAAGGAAGCCACCAAAAGTCAAAGAAAGGTGCAAACAGCCCTAAGCACATCCTTCCTCATCACATTCCTCTTAATAGAAATCTGTAGCTCAGGGTTGAACTAAGCCAAATCCAAAGATGCTAGGGAATTCCTGGAAGCTTGGCATGCAGACAAATCAGCCATCAACAGACACATAGAGATAAACCACATTTACACACCATTCAAAAGAGACAATGAAAAAAGCCGGGAAGGAAACAAAAAGACTAGAACACATCTCCTTCAGCAGCCATCATTCAGATAAGCAGGGATCAGCAGATAAGCAGGCAAACACTCAGGCAGAAAACAATACTCTAATCAAGGAACCACCATGGAGGAATCCACACTCCCACCAAAACTGGCAGGGGAAGCTACTGCATATAAAAAGGCAGCAAACTGCACACTCACTAGCACTGATGATGTTACCTAGTTGGGTAATGAAACGTCTCTAAGCAAACCACCAAGCTCAGAGAGCACCAAAGACTTCACAAATCTCTTAACCGGCACCCAGAGAAGCAGGAACCAGCATCAAATAAACAGGAACAATCAAGGCTGCTGAGACCACAAACTACCATACAGAAACAGCCACAAATTTTACTCCCCAATGCACTGACTACGTTACCTAGCCTGGTAGTGAAGCATCTTCAAGAAGAGAAGCAAGCTCAGAGAATGCCAAGAATTCATCAATTCAGTACTGAGCTATGGAAATTCTCCACTGTTGCAAAACACTATTAGGGAAAGGCACATGCAAGATGATGTCTGTTAAGAAACTTGTGAGAGGTAATCCATGCCAATTCCTGCATTTACTTATTTTAAAATGTAAAAAAAAAAAACCCATCCCAGTGATAGCATGATAGACTGGATTTCAACTGGCTCCTATATCCTTAGCTGTCACTGCATTATTATTTTTTTCTGTCTCTGTTTTTTTCTAATTTTTTTTAATTGATAAACATCTATGCATCTGTATATTGGTAAAACACAAGAAGTACAAATTGGTAAAGCGCAAGAAGTAAATTGGTAAAGTAAAGCAGTAAAGTAAAGAAGAACTAAATTGGTAAAACACGAGAAGTACAAGAATTGTAATTCAACAGTACATACAAACGCATCAGCTTTTCAGTGTGGGTGCATACCATTTTATCAATATCTGCTGAGCCTCAGTACTAGAAAAGAAAGACAATGAAACCATGTAGAATTTCAATATATCAGCTCCGTTTTACAATTAAATACAGAGTCAAAAAATATCCGCAAGAGAAATTGGCATAAAAAATTCAAAAGCATTGTCACTCTTCCCAAATAGGCCAACAGTTGGATTTCAAAGTTAGCTGTTAACCCAAGGACCATTAGCACCCCAAACTGTGTAATATTTCCACCATTTCTACCAGAATGGAAGTCAGAGACAACAGATATTTTATATGCATAAAGAAGAATAGGAACAAAGGTCGGGGGAAAATAGAAATCTTCAGCCATGCTATTAAAAAAATGAAGATAACCATGGAATAGGGGGTGGGGAATGAAATAATACATTTCAGAGTTCTTACAAACCTTTCATTCTCCTTCCTTATACAAGCAGCATTCATGGTAGTTTTCCCCCTCCCCTTCTCCCATGATGCACAATGCACATGCACATACTTATACATGCTTACACCATTTGAACAGCTCAGGCATAAAATAGAGTGTTCTTTTTCTATTGAACCAGGGCTCAAAAGGGAGACTGAAGCAACTGTAAGGATGTTTTTCCCAAAGCTCACTTTTCTTTCTACACTGCAGGATTTGCAAACTTCAAACACAGAAATTGTATCAAAAACTCCAGTCCTGAAGTTTGTGCTGCCGGCATAAAGTCAATTCATTTCAACAAGGTGCTTTTTGGAGGATTTGGCTGGGGGGGAGGGAATAATAAACCACACAACAAAGTAAAATAACTAGCATTCCTTAGCAGGCATAGCAGCTGAATCAATAGATCAGTGTCAGTTTACTTTAGCCAAGGATATAGTCTCCGGCTGGAAAAATTGGAAACAAACAAATGCATACCTGTTGTGGCAGATCCTAGTTCAGGGATGTGCACATTTATTGTGAATGTGATGCATTTCTGCAAGACCAAACATGTAGTCACTTTAAACATTTATTTTCTATCAATGATGCCATTAAGGGAGTATGCTAGAGAAGAATGGGTAGGAGACCTCAAATGCGGACCTCAAATATGTGTCACATATTTTTAAGTAAGTGAAAATTATTAAAAGGTATTTAAAGGGTAAGTCTAAAACTGCCTAATCGCACTACCATCTTCTCTAGGTTCTTCTATAGGCTTACTTGCTTATTTGCAAATGCCTTAAAAAGCATGGCTATACCATGTCCATCAGGTCTCCCTTGAGCTGCTGCACCTGAGAATGCATCACCCCCATGCAGTTAATGGGACCGAACTGTCTCCAACCAGATGTCACACATATGAAGTTAGCTTGTCCATTCTCTGCCAGTCTTCAATTTCCTACACTCTCACTAATTGCACAGACAGTAGGGAAGTTCAATAGAAATATTTTCCCAAACCCAATGATAAATCCAATAAACTCATTTTAGAAACACATGGTCCAATTATTATTTCCCCCTCCAACTATATTAATCTAAGATCAGCTAAACAACTTACTTAGCAGCTGGCTGCTCAACCCCAGTTGAGAATCCTTTGTTTACATCAGAGACTTAAGAAAATTACAGCAAAATGCCTGCAAGGAAGCTCAAACTGAGAAATAATCAGAAAACTGAGCCAGATGATAACACTTCCCAGTCTGCTTAGTTGCCCCAGTTTGTGAGCGGAAGCCTCAAGGGGCCTAAGGATAAGGATAAATATAGTGCTTGACTTCTGTTGTTGTTGTTGTTTATTTGTTTAGTCGCTTCCGACTCTTCGTGACTTCATGGACCAGCCCACGCCAGAGCTTCCTGTCGGTCGTCAACACCCCCAGCTCCCCCAGGGACAAGTCCGTCACCTCTAGAATATCATCCATCCATCTTGCCTTTGGTCGGCCCCTCTTCCTTTTGCCTTCCACTCTCCCTAGCATCAGCATCTTCTCCAGGGTGTCCTGTCTTCTCATTATGTGGCCAAAGTATTTCAGTTTTGCCTTTAATATCATTCCCTCAAGTGAGCAGTCTGGCTTTATTTCCTGGAGGATGGACTGGTTGGATCTTCTTGCAGTCCAAGGCACTCTCAGAATTTTCCTCCAACACCACAGTTCAAAAGCATCGATCTTCCTTCTCTCAGCCTTCCTTATGGTCCAGCTCTCGCAGCCATATGTTACTACAGGGAACACCATTGCTTTAACTATGCGGGCCTTTGTTGTCAGTGTGATGTCTCTGCTCTTAACTATTTGATCGAGATTTGTCATTGCTCTTCTCCCAAGGATTAAGCATCTTCTGATTTCCTGACTGCAGTCAGCATCTGCAGTAATCTTTGCACCTAGGAATACAAAGTCTTTCACTGCTTCTACATTTTCTCCCTCTATTTGCCAGATATCAATCAAGCTGGTTGCCATAATCTTGTTTTTTTTTGAGGTTTAGCTGCAAGCCAGCTTTTGCACTTTCTTCTTTCACCGTCATCATAAGGCTCCTCAGTTCCTCTTCACTTTCAGCCATCAAAGTGGTATCATCTGCATATCTGAGATTCTTAATGTTTCTTCCAGCAATTTTAACTCCAGCCTTGGATTCCTCAAGCCCAGCTTGTCGCATGATGTGTTCTGCATACAAGTTGAATAGGTAGGGTGAGAGTATACAGCCCTGCCGTACTCCTTTCCCAATCTTAAACCAGTCCATTGTTCCATGGTCTGTTCTTACTGTTGCTACTTGGTCGTTATACAGATTCTTCAGGAGGCAGACAAGATGACTTGGTATCCCCATACCGCTAAGAACTTGCCACAATTTGTTATGGTCCACACAGTCAAAGGCTTTAGAATAGTCAATAAAACAGAAATAGATGTTTTTCTGAAACTCCCTGGCTTTTTCCATTATCCAGCAGATATTGGCAATTTGGTCTCTAGTTCCTCTGCCTTTTCTAAACCCAGCTTGTACATCTGGCAATTCTCGCTCCATGAACTGCTGAAGTCTACCTTGAAGGATCTTGAGCATTACCTTACTGGCATGTGAAATGAGTGCCACTGTTTGATAGTTTGAACATTCTTTAGTGTTTCCCTTTTTTGGTATGGGAATATAAGTTGATTTTTTCCAATCTGATGGCCATTCTTGTGTTTTCCAAATTTGCTGGCATATAGCATGCATTGACAGCATCATCTTGTAAGATTTTGAACAGTTCAGCTGGGATGCCATCATCTCCTGCTGCCTTCTTATTAGCAATGCTTCTTAAGGCCCACTCAACCTCACTCTTCAGGATGTCTGGCTCTAGCTCCCTGACCACACCGTCAAAGCTATCCCCGATATTGTTATCCTTCCTATACAGGTCTTCTGTATATTCTTGCCACCTTTTCTTGATCTCTTCTTCTTCTGTTAGGTCCTTGCCATCTTTGTTTTTGATCATACCCATTTTTGCCTGGAATTTACCTCCAATGTTTCTAATTTTCTGGAAGAGGTCTCTTGTCCTTCCTATTCTATTGCCTTCTTCCACTTTCGCGCATTGCTTGTTTAAAAATAATTCCTTATCTCTTCTGGCTAACCTCTGGAATTTTGCATTTAATTGGGCATATCTCCCCCTATCACTGTTGCCTTTTGCTTTCCTTCTTTCTTGGGCTACTTCTAGTGTCTCAGCAGACAGCCATTTTGCCTTCTTGGATTTCTCTTTCTTTGGGATGTATTTTGTTGCTGCCTCCTGAACAATGCTGCGAACTTCTGTCCAGAGTTCTTCCGGGACCCTATCTACTAAGTCCAGTCCCTTAAATCTATTCTTCACCTCCACTGCATATTCCTTAGGAATATTAGTGAGCTCATATCTAGCTGATCTGTGGGACTTCCCTAATCTCTTTAGTCTGATCCTAAATTGTGCAAGAAGAAGTTCGTGATCTGAACTACAGTCAGCTCCAGGTCTTGTTTTTACCCACTGTACAGATGTCCGCCACCTTTGGCTGCAAAGGATGTAGTCAATCTGATTTCGGTGTTGTCCATCTGGTGAAGTCCATGTATAAAGCCGTCTCTTAGGTTGTTGGAAGAGAGTGTTTGTTATGCAGAGTGAATTGTCTTGGCAAAATTCTATCAGCCTATGTCCTGCTTCGTTTTGTTCTCCCAGGCCATACTTACCTGTAATTCTAGGTGTCATTTGACTGCCCACCTTAGCATTCCAGTCTCCCGTGATGAAAATAACATCTCTTTTAGGTGTGTTGTCCAGTAGGTGCTGCAGATCCTCATAGAACTGCTCTACTTCAGCTTCTTCAGCATTTGTGGTTGGGGCGTATATTTGGATCACTGTGATGTTAGATGGCTTGCCCTGAATTTGAATTGAGATCATTCTGTTGTTTTTTGGATTGTATCCAAGCACTGCTTTAGCCACTTTACTATTAATTATGAAGGCTACTCCATTTCTTCTGTGGTCCTCTTGTCCACAGTAGTAGATCTGGTGGTCATTTGATGTGAAGTGGCCCATTCCAGTCCATTTCAGTTCACTGACGCCCAAAATGTCCATCTTTAATCTTGACATCTCACCAATTACCACATCCAATTTGCCCTGGCTCATAGATCTTACATTCCAGGTTCCAATGGTGTGTTGATCCTTAGAACATCGGATTCGCCGTTCACCACCAGCACCATCGGCTGCTAGCCGTCCTTTCGGCTTTGAGCTAGCTGCGTCATTACGTCTGGGGCTAGTTGAACTCATCCTCTGTTCCTCCCCAGTAGCATTTTGACCATCTTCTGACCTGGGGGTCTCATCTTCCGATGGTATACCGACATATCTCTGGTTGTACTGATCCATTTAGTTTTCATGGCAAGAATACTGGGGTGGGTTGCCATTACCTTCCCCAGGGATTGCATTTAGTCTGACCTCTCTGTCATGACCTTCCCGTCTTGGGTGGCCCTTCACGGTTTAGCTCATGGCATCATTGAGGTGCTCAAGCTCCAGCACCACGACAAGGTAACGATCCTTTGCTGACTTCTGTTGACTACAGTTAATTCTTCACATACTTGCAGTTGTGTCCAAGGTTTAATAAAGGTGATATCCTGGTCCTTCATCACTACTGACAGATAGGCTTGGATCATCAGATGTAAATAAAAGCCAGGTACCACAATTTACCCAGAACCATCTTCTTTTTATAAAACTGTCAGCAGGATCATCTGCAGGTCTGATCATAAAAGTCAAAGATAGTGGCCATAACCATGGAAATTTTTAAACATATCTTGCATGCATGGTGCACATATAAAAAGGGGCAGGGCTTGGACCACATGGTTGTAACCACCATCTTGACTTGTTTTGGTACCCTCCCCCATGACACACCAATTGCCAGTCCAAGTCCAAAAATAACAAACTGTAAGAAGGAACAGCCTTAAGGTTTTTCTTGTAAGTCACTGCCCAGAATGCAGGTCTTTGGCCTTCCCTAGTAGAAAGGAGGTATAGCATTTCTATTACATTTCAAAACATATATCTGTACTTATAAGCTAACATGAACTTCTGTGTCCTTTTTAAGAAACCTTCCTTCCTTCCTTCCTTCCTTCCTTCCTTCCTTCCTTCCTTCCTTCCTTCCTAAAAATAAGATAGAAAATGGAAGGGAGAGGTAAGGTGCTTTATATCACCTTTCCTGGATAAATAAGCAAATCACTCAGTCTGGCATTTACAGTGAAAGCAGGGAAGATCATGGTGTACTGCTTCAGAAGAGAATATCGCTTCAAGAATTTATTTATTTATTTATTTATTTATTTATTTATTTTTCAAATTTCTGTTATCGCCTATCTCCCCCAAAAAGGGCAACTCTGTTCTTTTCCTATCATCATCATCATCATCATCATCATCATCATCTTGCAGTCTCTCATATCATACTGGGAAAGTTTCAAAAACCCAATGGCATACAAGTACAAAGAACTTACAATATTACAGGATAAACAAAGTTAATTAGCTCCCAATGCATTTAGATGCCATGGCAAGGATGGATTATACCCAGCCTTGAGATGATTAGCAAACAATTAAAGCTAACATTCCATTTCAACTTCCTCTAGTGTAATCAGACACAGCTAATTTCCAGCATCAGGAAAGGAAAAGAAGTGGAAAAAATGGATTCTGACCACACCGACTTTGAGAAAATTAAATGCCAATTAATTTCATCTTTTATAACTTGTTGCAAATTAGAAATAAGATGAAGTGTATAACTTCCAGCTTTATTACAGATTAGAACAATTAGGTTTGGTAACTGGAAAGGCCAAACTTATTTATAGTGAACACCTTTAACTTTTAGCACAATGTTGTCCCTTTAGCTATTTTGCATTCTTCATCAAGACAACTTGCCAGTACAGCTATTTATGCCACCATTACCATTTATCTCCATGGATCTTGATTCTAAAGGCCAAGGAATCTGGAGAATTATGCTTAGAGGTATCATAATGTGGAAGATGTGTACTAAATTTACCACTCCTTCTATTAAGTTAGAATACAAAAAGACTGTGTTTAGATAATTACAAAATATATACAGTAAGTGTATCATTCTCATTGCTCTGAACATTCTAGGGATTGTACTCCATACATCTGAAAGACATCACTCTGAAGAAGGCTATTCTATAAGCAAACTCTGAACATTTGCCTCCATCTTGCATAAAGCTTTCTGTCAAATGATATAATGTGTCAAATATTGTTAATTACCCTTCAATGCTCAATAAACCCATTGATGACTCAGGAGATCAGAGATGACAATCTGTAGCCTTTGTACAGCATGTGGCACTTAGCACCACCTAATCATACATCCAAAATCAGTATACCTAAAATAGTGGCCTTCTTCTGCCTAATAGTAGGGCCAGACTGACAAAGAACCAGCTTCACATTTCAAGATCTATACAAGGATGTATTTCTTGACACAATCCATAGTGAGGCTGTGGAATTCAACCCACAGATGGTCTTTAAAAGGGACTAGACAAGCTCATAAAAGCCATCAAAGTCTCTCAATCCTGATTACTATACCTGCTGAATCAAAATTAGCAAGAACAGTGTATCAGAATTGGTGGAACACTCATTAACTACCTGCGATATGCAGATGATACAACTTTGCTTGCTGGAAGTGAAGAAGACTTGAAGTACTTGCTGATGGAGATCAAAGATTGTAGTACTACACCTGAATTGAAGAAGAATAAGATGCTCACAAATGGACCAATAAACAATGTCACAATAAATGGAGAAGAAATTGAAGTCATCAACAATCTACTCGGATCAACGATCAATGCCAATGGAAGTAGTAATCAAGAAACCAAACGACGTATTGTGCTAGGAAAATCTACCATCAAAGACCTATCTAAAGTTTTTAGAAGTAAAGATGTCAGTTTAAAAACAAAGGTGCGCCTGACTCACACCATGGTCTTTCATGGTAATGAAATATCTGCAAGAAAACAACCAAACTTAGAGACCATCAAGGACCCAACTGTTTTGAACAATATAGTGACATTTTAAAAGATGAACCACTGAAAAGAACATCAGTGTGTTGGTTGTGCTTTGCAGAATTCTGGAATCTGGGAGAAAATGCCTATGGGAAAAGTCTGGCAGCAGAATATACTACTGTATGTAAACAAGCCGTTAGCCTTTCTGCCATAGAATCTGCAGTGGAACTCTGGTATGAATGTCATCAGCCTCCAACCAAGTAGACTGGTGATTATTGCTTCTATAAAATGGCTCTGCTGAGGAATCCCTCAGGCCAAAGTACCCAAAGATATTTACTTTCTCTTGGTAATCTTATAGGCTTTTTCTGAACAACAAGAAGAAAAAAAACTATTATTTTGCAACATTAAGCAGAGCTGATTTTAGTGGCTTGGGTTTAATTATAAAGAGAATGGGACCACAGATAAATAAATAAAACCCACAGGAGTTGAAGTTATTTATATTCCAACCTCAGTCACTGCAAATGGAGTTAATACAATCTGCTGGTGCATTATTCATCCAGAAGAGAGAAACCCAAAAAGCACAGCTTCTCCAACTAAACATGCCTCAGATATGCTGCGACTACATTTGCCAAGATTCTTTGCCATCTTGGCCACAGATCAGGAGATAAGATTCACCTAGAGTTGTGTGTGAACCAGATCAAAGGATTATAAAAGTTTGTTTAGGCTTCTGTCTTAAATCACTTATTGAAATCAAGTATTGAAATCACAGGCAAAAAGCATCACCATTGCTACAGTATTTAGTACCAGAAAGCTACAATTCTTTACATCTTGGTTATCCATATTTTTGCTGCTTAGATATGATAGCCCTATATTTACTTAAATAACCTATATTCTGGATTCACTCAATATATAGAACCATTGGGCTAATTATAATGTGAGTTGTGTGATTTTGGTTTAGTTTGATGTCTGAACCAGCCACTGCAGATTGTGAACCATGATTTATTGGTTAGTATTTTTATAAACCAAGCAACTATTGTAATTTCAGCAATGATTGGAACAAACCATAATCTAGTGCTCCATGAGTTAACATAATTATGTATCCCCTCCTTCCTTTTTTTCAAAATTGTGTTTATTCCCAACTAAGACTTATGCTGTCCAGCTGGAGCTCACAATGAGATCGTAAGTCGAAAATTACTTAGCTGCACCAGCATTTCTAAGTAGAATAGAGTGGAGTTCTCAATGAATATATATGAATGTGTTATGGTCTGAAAATAGACTGAGTGATTCATCCATAAACAAAGAATCCTTGGTATGTCCATTTCACTGAAGTTTGTTGCTCCCAGGTAAATGTGTATAGGACTGTAGTCTCAGCCCATCTCCTCCTTTAACAGATGAGTACCAAATTCTAGAGTTTTCTTACTCAAATGCACAGTTGATCCCCTCTGACTTGCCCAACATACTTCCTCTTTTTGTAATGCTTTCCTTTCCACACATTTAATTGCTTGCTTTTCAGTGGAGGAAAATTCCATAAATGGAATAAAGCACTTCATGACAACAAAAGATGCTAATTATCAAATAGGAGCATATTAAGGACTCCTTGTAATTCATTAGAGAACTAAAAAATAGTATGTGAACAAAACAAGAACATCACTGGATTAGGAAAGGAGTAGAGAAAGGAGGAGTTAACTGTGATAATTAGAAATGATAAAGAGAAAGAGATGTTCCAGGGAGAGGGATCTTCAAAAGAATAATTCACTACTGTATCTTAGTTGATCTGAACGAAGTTAGGCAATTTGGAATGTAATATTCTATGAACCATGTTTATGGCTTCTTAATCAATACTATCAATTTTATTTGACTTTATCTTGAATGTTCCAAGTGGCATAGAGAACAATGGCCTTCTTCTTCCATCTTGTGGCAATTCCACAGCCAAGGAGTGATCGAGACTAAAACATGCAGCTGCATTCTGGCCCAGTGCAACCCAGCAAGAAGGAACGAAGTTGAAAGACACAGATCACTAATTTGTGGACAACTTAGTTAAGACCTTCCAGCCTTGGGGGGCCCTGGTACCCCTACCTGAAGATATTTGTTCATTTGAAGGTGTCCAAGTCAAAGAGATCATCAAGAACAGGGTTACAGTAGTGTTGGGGAACAGGGCTGGGCTTATACATGGCACGCTCACTTGAAATCCACTTAAAGAAGCAACCTTAGTTGAAGCCAAGGAAAAGGTCAGCCAAGAACTGTTCTCAGCTTGGTGATAGTTGTCCTTCAACACATAGATAGCACTTACCTACAGACCAATACTTTAAAAAATGGAAGTATTAGAACATAGGTTTATGACATGTCATCTCCAATGTCCAGCTCATTTAAGCACAGTATGAACTATTGCGTGAATGTAAAAATAAAGATATACATGTTCATTCTAAAGCACAATGATCTGCGATTTTGGAAGACTTCAGACTGAGGGCAACCACCACTCATTCCTGGAAAGAAATACATTTGGTCAATAAACACATATCAAGTGTCATTAATAAATGAACAATCACAGAGATGCTTGAAGAAAACCTGAAGAATGGTACAGTTTTGATAATTCGGGTCTTAATTGCTTGCAGTCTTAATGAGAATAGGGAAAAAAGCTTTCCGAACCAGAATTTCAGTGCCTGCGTACATGAGAGAGAGAAAGACATAAACTTCCACATACGTAATACACAGCATTACATTTGTCCCAATGATAGTTTGTCTTCTTGAAACCTAATGGGAAATTTAATGATCCCAGAATTTCACTCTAAGGCTAAGTATTCCTGAAGGACCTAGTAAAATGATGTGACTTAAACAACCTTGGCCAAAATCTTTCAACATGGGTGAATTGAAAGATGTTCAAGAGACAGAATTAGTGGAGGAAGACGGCAGCTTATAATCCATTCTTGAAAAGCAGCGTGGAGGGTGTTCAGGGGTAGGATAAGGCACCTACTTTTTGACAACACATTTAAAGAGTTTTCCTGATTTCAGGGATTTTCTTACTTTGCTTCCCCCCTGAGAACATCCAGTAATCCCAGGGCTGTTGAAAGGGGACAGAATGTTCTTTTAAGCATCGATCCCCTCTACACACACTTTCTTCTCATTACATTCCATCTTAATGCTTTTTGGGGTATTGTTTTCTGCCCATTGAAGTCAGCAGCCCAATAATCAAGAATGTGTGAAGAAATTTGAATTATAGCCACTCCTTATTTAGCAAACGTTTGCAAATCTGACGGTAATAATATTTTTTTTTAAAAAAAAATCATTATCTGACCAATGCACACACTTAACAACCAGATTTCTGCGCTTGACACCAACACGTGTGAGAATGAAAGTAAAGCTGGCATTGTTGCACAAGAAAAATGTATCTGAATGAGACGGCAGCAACCAGTGATCTTTGCAGTCTCTCTCTTTCTCTCTCTCACACACACACACACACATGGTTTGCTTAGTGTCCATTTCACTTCCAATTAAGGGGAAAAGTTGCAGTTGCTAAACAAGGAGAGGATGTATTGAGAGAACTATTTTCATCATATTGTACACTATTGATCTGGCTGCTGAGAATGAAAAATACTGATCTATCTGATCATTCCAAATACTGAATAATACTTTGAGAATGAGTGAGAATGAAAACCATGAAGGGTACAAATGGAGTCTGTTGAGGGGAAGACCAAAATGGATAGAAGATAAATAGACAGATATTGTGCTGTACTAAATTGGAATATAGTACGTTTTTGACTTAAGACAATGAGTGAACAGAGACATTGTAATTTGTTAACTGGTTTTGAGCTCACCATGTCCTACAAATCCAGACAGTTGTGGTTTGTTAAATCAATCAAGGTTAACAAATCACGGCTGAGCTCAATCTTTGACTCAAAAGATGATTGATTGATTGATTGATTGATTGTATAAGTTGCCTGACTCCTTATGAGTCATACTGAGCTTCTGTTTGCTATAATACAAAGATGCCTTATTAACCATTTTTGAGGGAGATGTTTTCATCATAGTTGCCTCCATCTCATTCCCAGCCTCCTGCTAAGGCAGCCTAGAGACATTTCCAGTTGTATCAGTTGGGAAGTGGTATTTTCCTTCTTCTTCCAACATAAAACATCCCACAGAGACAATCTAGGTTACCTTGGAGGTAAGTCTGAGAATGACATTATCAGAACATGATCTGCTCACTCCACTTGATCTGGCAAGTCTGCTGCAGAAACAACCCCTTCTCCATCCAGTTGCTGGTCATTATGCCTCCATGGCATTTTGACTGTGGCTACAAGAGAGACTGGATGCCTGTTCTTTTTTGTTTTGGGGTGTGACATGATGGCAGTATCACTGCCTGGCCTCATTTCTAAATTGGGGTAAAAGTAAGCTGTGGGGGCAGAGCAATTTTCTTGACATACTTTCTTTCTGACTCAAGAAAGGGGAGAAAGAACATTAACATGGCTGTGAAGAAGAACCTTCAGTCATGCCTCAATTCTGTAAATTGTTACAGAAAATTAAGATCTATTACATTTAATGGACTTATTCACATGTCGTAATTTCCAGAGACATAGTCACATTCTGTTACAGCCAAAATAACAAAGATTGACAATTTCAAAACTTACAGATTTATTATCTCATAAAGCTTTGTAGACCACATTTTACTCATAGGGGTGTTGAAGAAACCACTGTAAATATCTTTTCAGGTGAAACAGTATGGTCTCGCACACATTCTTGTGGCACAAATGGACCTGCAGTTTATTAATTCTGTTAACGTTCATTTCAAAATATTTCTTGCATCACAAATAACAGCTGTGGGGAAGTCCAAGAAAAGAAATGTCTATTTATGGACATTTGTATGCATGGAAAAATGTGCAGCAGATTTTCTTTCTGTTTCAATCTTGGTATGCTGCAGAATTTTGAGGAAAGTGATTTATGACTAAACATATGTGATAGTGACATGGACTGGATATAGACTAATCCTTACATCTCCATATGATCAGATGCAGTTGGTAGTCGTTCATGTGTCTGAATGGATGGATAGAAAGAAAACCCATAAATGATGAAAGAGTGGTACATACAACCTACTCAGCTAAACCTTTCAGCTTGTATCTTTTTCAGGAAAACAAAAGGGATTTTAGATGTAAGCGCTCTGTGCTCCTCTGCTAATCCCAGCTGTGATATTAAGGAAGGTGAAGACCAATGTGATTAATTAACTGGTTTGGATATATGTCAGTTGATTTCAACATTCACTCTTCTCATGTATAATTACTTACTGTTAAAGATTATATTTTTAGGAACCAAAGCTACTTGCTTTCATGACTCTGAATTGCTTGTGGTCACTTGGCACCAATTCTGTAGCTTGTTCAGTGCCTGTACAAACCATCTCTCCCAACCACATCAGGACTTAGAAGCCAAACACAAGCCATGACTTCCGAGTCTACCTTGCCAGGAAGAGAATGACCAAGAACATCTAGACCAGCCTTTCTCAACCTTTTGACCCTGGAGGAACACTTGAAGTATTTCAGGCCTTGGGGAACCCCTGCACATTCAGGCTCAAATATAGGCAAGAAGTTACAAAATTATTATATTCGTTTCATGGGTGGGCCTGTATATATGCATTAACAGTGTTCTTAAATTAAAAATAAAAATGAAACTTACCTCTTTAATGTGAAGTTGCCTGAATTTGAAATAATATTTTAAATAAATCGTGATCTCCCAGGGAACCCCTTGGGACCTCTCGTGGAACCCTACAGTGCCACAGAACCCTGGTTGAGAAACCCTGCCCTAGACTGCATGTCACTGCTAAGCAAGCCACAAAAGGAACTCTTATATTAGGCTTAGTTGTTCCCAGTGGTAGGAAGAACCAGGCACCAGGCAGTTGTAGTCAAGATGGTGGCTTCTTCTATTTTTTCTTTTGTTCTTTCTTTTTGTACTTGTTCTTTGTCCATCCTTCCTTCCTTCCTTCCTTCCTTCCTTCCTTCCTTCCTTCCTTCCTTCCTTCCTTCCTTCAACTCCTTATTAGTTTGTGTTAGTTTTTATGTTCTTTGTAAAACTTTTAATAAAATTTATATTAAAAAAAAGATGGTGGCCATGATCATGCAGTAAGGCTTTGCTTGCATGGTCGTGGCTACCATCCTAACATTTTTCACACACACACACACACACACACACACAGAGAGAGAGAGAGATGCCCCTGATTGTAATTGTGCTTGCAACTTATTTGCACTTCTAGAGAATTTTGACACAGCAAAATGCAACCAGGAAGGGGACAAAATATTGAATTTCACAGCATTCCTTAAAAAGTATGAAAATAAAAAGATCTCTCCTATTGTGCTATTTCTTTCCTATGAACAAGAGAAAGAAGACCATATGATGTTTTTCTTGCCTTCCTCCTTCTTCTGTTTGTGTCTTTTTAGACAATGGCTAACGGAGGGCCTTTTTCTATAGGAGACTGCCCATAATGTCAGCAACAAACATGCAAAGTTTCATGATCTCCCAGTGATCTTTGTCTCTGTCCTGTGCCCCTAGTGAATGTAAATGCCATTCTGTTTCATCCAAACATCCTATTAGAGGAACAACAAGGCCATTTTCAACAAAAAAGTTTGTACTTTTGCCCTAGGAGATGGTCAGCTCAGAAAATCAATGTTGTTCAGTGGCTGGAGTTCAAAGGATGCTATTTATTGCAACTGTGGTGGCTGGCCAGCTAACCTTAATATGGAAGAAATTCTACCAGGCATTTTGAAGTGGTTGTATTTTATTTCTATTTACACAAACCAGATTGGTAATTTAGATGAATACTTCATGGTCCTCTTTAACACAATGGTCTGGGTGCCTGGAAGCAACTTTATTCCCCTTTGAGCTAAAAATTTTTTCATGTTGTCCTCTTTTTGCTATTTCATGACAAGCTCCATTCTGAATAAATTGATTCTCATTTCAAGCAAAGATTCCCATTATACAGTGTTCACATTAAACAAAGTTACAGTTTGATCCCTCCTGTCTTGCACAGTGCTAAATCCCTGTTCTCTGGTTTCTGCTTTAGGGAAAGGAAAAATAGACTAGAGGTCTCAACAGATTTGGGGTTAAACATTGAGGGTGATTAGTGAGAAACTGTCCCATTTTCTTACTGAGAATGTTATAAGTTATCTTCATTCTTCCAAATCTACCACCTTTAGGTCTTGTAAAGAAAACAAAGCAGCTGCTTTATTATTTGCACATTATATGACATTTTATTACCAACTTATTTTGGACAGTAATTTTTTATTGTCATGCTGTAAAATATAGTAGGGGAATGTGGATCAGCTCCAATTCAGTTCAGATGATTGATTCATTTCAAAGAGGTGGTTCAGCTGGAATCATTTGCTCAATCTGCTTTGATGATCCACATTAATTCAGAAAATCAAGCCAATTCACTTTGACGATTCCATTTGACTTAATGATTTGATTCAGAAAGTTGATTCAGTCTGGAGTTTCAATCAAGCAAAGCTTCTCACAGCCTTTGCAGAGAGAATGGGAAGTCTTATTTCTATCCCATTTTATTACCATATTTTCAATCATTCCTGGATACAATTTGGAAATAAGTTAACATTTGCTTTGCTAGCTTTACAATGTGTTTTCTTCTTCATACTTTTTATCACAAAATGACTATCTGATTGTTGTTGTTGTTTATTCGTTTAGTCGCTTCCGACTCTTCGTGACTTCATGGACCAGCCCACGCCAGAGCTTCCTGTCAGTCGTCAACACCCCCAGCTCCCCCAGGGACGAGTCCGTCACCTCTAGAATATCATCCATCCATCTTGCCCTTGGTCGGCCCCTCTTCCTTTTGCCTTCCACTCTCCCTAGCATCAGCATCTTCTCCAGGGTGTCCTGTCTTCTCATTATGTGGCCAAAGTATTTCAGTTTTGCCTTTAATATCATTCCCTCAAGTGAGCAGTCTGGCTTTATTTCCTGGAGGATGGACTGGTTGGATCTTCTTGCAGTCCAAGGCACTCTCAGAATTTTCCTCCAACACCACAGTTCAAAAGCATTGATCTTCCTTCGCTCAGCCTTCCTTATGGTCCAGCTCTCGCAGCCATATGTTACTACGGGGAACACCATTGCTTTAACTATGCGGACCTTTGTTGTCAGTGTGATGTCTCTGCCCTTAACTATTTTATCGAGATTTGTCATTGCTCTTCTCCCAAGGATTAAGCGTCTTCTGATTTCCTGACTGCAGTCAGCATCTGCAGTAATCTTTGCACCTAGAAATACAAAGTCTTTCACTGCTTCTACATTTTCTCCCTCTATTTGCCAGTTATCAATCAAGCTGGTTGCCATAATCTTGGTTTTTTTGAGGTTTAGCTGCAAACCAGCTTTTGCACTTTCTTCTTTCACCTTCATCATAAGGCTCCTCAGTTCCTCTTCGCTTTCAGCCATCAAAGTGGTATCATCTGCATATCTGAGATTGTTAATGTTTCTTCCAGAGATTTTAACTCCAACCTTGGATTCCTGAAGCCCAGCTTGTCGCATGATGTGTTCTGAATACAAGTTGAATAGGTAGGGTGAGAGTATACAGCCCTGCCGTACTCCTTTCCCAATCCTAAACCAGTCAGTTGTTCCGTGGTCTGTTCTTACTGTTGCTACTTGGTCGTTATACAGATTCTTCAGGAGGCAGACAAGATGACTTGGTATTCCCATACCGCTAAGAACTTGCCACAATTTGTTATGGTCCACACAGTCAAAGGCTTTAGAATAGTCAATAAAACAGAAATAGATGTTTTTCTGAAACTCCCTGGCTTTTTCCATTATCCAGCGGATATTGGCAATTTGGTCTCTAGTTCCTCTGCCTTTTCTAAACCCAGCTTGTACATCTGGCAATTCTCGCTCCATGAACTGCTGAAGTCTACCTTGCAGGATCTTGAGCATTACCTTACTGGCATGCGAAATGAGTGCCACTGTTCGATAGTTTGAACATTCTTTACTGTTTCCCTTTTTTGGTATGGGGATATAAGTTGATTTTTTCCAATCTGATGGCCATTCTTGTGTTTTCCAAATTTGCTGGCATATAGCATGCATTACCTTGACAGCATCATCTTGCAAGATTTTGAACAGTTCCACTGGGATGCCGTCGTCTCCTGCTGCCTTGTTATTAGCAATGCTTCTTAAGGCCCACTCAACCTCACTCTTCAGGATGTCTGGCTCTGGCTCACTGACCACACCGTCAAAGCTATCCCCGATATTGTTATCCTTCCTATACAGATCTTCCGTATATTCTTGCCACCTTTTCTTGATCTCTTCTTCTTCTGTTAGGTCCTTGCCATCTTTGTTTTTGATCATACCCATTTTGGCCTGGAATTTACCTCCAATGTTTCTAATTTTCTGGAAGAGGTCTCTTGTCCTTCCTATTCTGTTGTCTTCTTCCACTTCCGCGCATTGCTTGTTTAAAAATAATTCCTTATCTCTTCTGGCTAACCTCTGGAATTTTGCATTTAATTGGGCATATCTCCCCCTATCACTGTTGCCTTTTGCTTTCCTTCTTTCTTGGGCTACTTCTAGTGTCTCAGCAGACAGCCATTTTGCCTTCTTGGTTTTCTCTTTCTTTGGGATGTATTTTGTTGCTGCCTCCTGAACAATGCTGCCAACTTCTGTCCAGAGTTCTTCCGGGACCCTATCTACTAAGTCCAGTCCCTTAAATCTATTCTTCACCTCCACTGCATATTCCTTAGGAATATTAGTGAGCTCATATCTAGCTGATCTGTGGGTCTTCCCTAATCTCTTTAGTCTGATCCTAAATTGTGCAAGAAGAAGTTCGTGATCTGAACTACAGTCAGCTCCAGGCCTTGTTTTTACCGACTGTACAGATGTCCGCCACCTTTGGCTGCAAACGATGTAGTCAATCTGATTTCGGTGTTGTCCATCTGGTGAAGTCCATGTATAAAGCCGTCTCTTAGGTTGTTGGAAGAGAGTGTTTGTTATGCAGAGTGAATTGTCTTGGCAAAATTCTATCAGCCTATGTCCTGCTTCATTTTGTTCTCCCAGGCCATACTTACCTGTAATTCGAGGTGTCATTTGACTGCCCACCTTAGCATTCCAGTCTCCTGTGATGAAAATAACATCTCTTTTAGGCGTGTTGTCCAGTAGGTGCTGCAGATCCTCATAGAACTGCTCTACTTCAGCTTCTTCAGCATTTGTGGTTGGGGCGTATATTTGGATCACTGTGATGTTAGATGGCTTGCCCTGAATTCGAATTGAGATCATTCTGTCGTTTTTTGGGTTGTATCCAAGCACTGCTTTAGCCACTTTACTATTAATTATGAAGGCTACTCCATTTCTTCTGTGGTCCTCTTGTCCACAGTAGTAGATCTGGTGGTCATTTGAGGTGAAGTGGCCCATTCCAGTCCATTTCAGTTCACTGACGCCCAGAATGTCTATCTTTAATCTTGACATCTCACCAATAACCACATCCAATTTGCCCTGGCTCATAGATCTTACATTCCAGGTTCCAATGGTGTGTTGATCCTTAGAACATCGGATTCGCCGTTCACCACCAGCACCGTCGGCCGCTAGCCGTCCTTTCGGCTTTGAGCTAGCTGCGTCATCACGTCTGGGGCTAGTTGAGCTCATCCTCTGTTCCTCCCCAGTAGCATTTTGACCATCTTCCGACCTGGGGGTCTCACCTTCCGATGGTATACCGACATATCTCTGGTTGTACTGATCCATTTAGTTTTCACGGCAAGAATACTGGGGTGGGTTGCCATTACCTTCCCCAGGGATCGCATTTAGTCTGACCTCTCTGTCATGACCTTCCCGACTTGGGTGGCCCTTCACGGTTTAGCTCATGGCATCATTGAGGTGCTCAAGCTCCAGCACCACGACAAGGTAACGATCCTTTGCTGAAGGACTATCTGATTACTTTTCCCATAATCAGTTTTGTTTAGAAGTTCTGTTGAGGGTTTAACTGAACATGTAAGTCGGACTATGTGTTCTTGTCCATGGTGTACACATGTAACAAGGGTCTTATTAATTAAATAATTAATTAGATTTAGGTGCCACCTGACTCTAAAACATCTCTTTTCCCAAATGTACGTATTATGTATGTACTGTATTTGTTTCATTCACCATTACATTCCATGTGGACTCAAAGGTCTAGGTGCAGCATGAATAGTTGAAAGGGAAAATACTGTGCATATATTTTCCCCAAAGAAAAGGCTGTTCCAAAGATTTCATTTATTATTCTAGATGGGTGTTGAGACAATCTTTGTCTTGACCCTGATGCAGTGATGTGGACCTGAAACCAAGGACCCCCAACCACCAAGAATGCGGGTGGCAGCAGATGAAAAGACCAAAGTTAGCCTGGCAAAGCAGTAGACAGTAGATTCTTGATGCAGAATTGGACCTAAGCTTTAGCTTCACCTGTATCTGAGTAGGTTGTGCAAAAGACTTGCATATTTAAGGCTGCCTTAAAAGGTAGCTTTCTGGCTGGACTAATTGTTAACATTCTTACCTGGTTGTCCTGTACTTGACTATGGGGCTTCCTTGACCTCCATTACCATCTCACCCTTTCAGTCTTGATACTGGATATGGACTGCTTACTAGCACCTGGAATACTGCTACTCCCTGGCCCCTTACAACCACGATAAAAGACTGTGGAGTGATTAATTGCTTTACGATCAAGAACCATAATAAGAACACTAATCAAAGCTGCTCTGCTTATTCCCTGCACCAAATTTGTTAGCCTATGGTACAAAATAGGAAGTCTAACTTCAGTTGCATTAAACACTTAGTTTGACTTTTCAAATATAATTGTCCTAATCAGACAGTTATAGCTGCAAGGAATCCTGTACTGCAGATGTTTGTGCTGTATTGGGGGGTGGGAAAAATCATATGGTATAAGGGTATACAGATAGATGCATTCCATTCCTTGGTGTTCAGCAAAATTTAAAATCAGCTTTTCAGATTTGGCACGCTCCAGATGTGTTAAGATCGGAAGTCCAGAAGTCCCTAGTATCTGGTTGTGCTGGCTAGAAATTCTGGAAGTTTTAGTTCTAAGACACTGGAGGGTTCATAAGACTATCTGCTCAGCATCCTGTGGGGGGTGAAAGTGTTTAGTCTGAATTTATTTTTATATATCACTGGCCCAGACCTTATGAAAAAAGAAAGGAAGAGGAAAAATACAGTATGTAGTACAAATTGCATTGTAGCATGCCTAATAAAAAGGCCTGTAGTTGTGCATAATCTCTTTTACTGCCAACTGTGCTGCTTACAGACTGCAAATATCAATGTATAGCATTGCACCTTGCTGGTCAGCCAACACTGCTTCTACTTTTCTTCCAGATCAATAGAAAGAAAAGTATGCCCAGCCTTAGCCTTACAAGCACACAGTCCAAAAATAAAGGAAAACAGTTCAAACATCTGTTCATGGTTTCAAATGTTTTTTTTTAAAAAAACAAACAAATAATGATCACCTGTAAAGCCATAACTTATTATTATAGTTATCTGAAATGGAAATGGATCATGGAGAGGAAGAAAGCAGAAGTGCTGGTTTCTCAGCTGATGCAACCGAGTACCTCTCTTTTCCATCTATCCCCCTCCTGCAACTTACACGATGGGGGGCGGGGGGTAGGCAAAACTTGGCTTCTCGGTATGGTTTACGGTGAGCTATCCTCTCCTTGTGATAACCTTCCTTTCTCTCATTTCTCAATATCCCATTTTGGCTGTAGTCATCGACAGATTTTGCTCTTACGGGGAGTGAATGACTTTCAGATTCTGCTCCCAATTGCAACGGTTTTGTGCCTCCAAACTCAATTTTTATCACCTGCATTTCACACTTCTCAGATTCCTCCCCCACCATCCCATCCCTACCCTACCCCAACACACACTTTTACCTTTTTTCCCGTTTCTGTTTTGACCTTGGCTGCAATGCTGACTTACCTTGCAAGTATTTCAGCTAGATGAATCCATTTGTCTCTCTATGTACAGATTCTTTCATTAAATGAACCATCTCCCAGTTGGGCAGTGGGTTGGGTGGAGAAATTAAGGAAGGGCAGAACCTCCTGCTTGATAAAATCAGACACAATATGGCTTTGTTCCAAGTCAAGGATACACAATTTTCAAGCAGAGGGCCACACTTACTCTTGGAGTGGGATGCCTGGGACGAATTCCCAAAGGAAGGCAGGGCTAGGATAACAGCTAAATTTGATTTCATTTAACTTACATCTAAATGTAGTTAACCTTAAATTTAATTAATACTGATAATATGTTCACTCTCCGTGAATTTAATCATTTCGCCCAGCTCACATTGTTATAAATGAGTGTTAGCTTTCAGAGGAACTCTCAAAGCTGCATCCTAGATTTGTGGGGAGGGGAACTTTACCTGGCCCTGAGGGTCACTGAATTTAAGCTGGGTGTCACACAATGTGCAGTGTGTTGAGGGACACACTGCATGCATGCTAGAGTTCTATAGTGGTTTGGATACAATTTCAAGAAGTTAATTCAGACTATATAGTTATAATGCAAATATATGACCCATTTGCAACTCCTTAAACAGCTGCATCTTTTCCCGGGATAGCCCAACTGCCCTCCATGCTCTATATATCTTGGTAGCAAAAAGGAAAATAACTGCAGTTTTGGGGTTTCCTCAGGGATGAAGAACAGGGAGCATTGCAGGACACACCCAACCCTCTTCGCAGACCCACACAGCCCAGAGGTCATAGATTTTTGCAATCATGCTTTAAGCATTCTGATTAAGATAGCCATACTACAATTCTTTCTCAAAGGCTCAAAAACAGTTCTGTAGAGAAATTACAGGACAAAATTTAGTGGGACCTTTGAGATCTCCTCCACTCCATCATTCTGTGATCATACTGAGGATGACCATAAATGTAGCCTTCACTATTGACTTCTATAATGTACCTTAAATGCTGCATGGTTTGGTGAGCGACTGTCTCAGGAAGTCTGTTGTTCTCTTGGAATTGCTGGAGGTACTCATTCAACTCATGCGGCTATTTATGGGGGGGGGGGGTTAATAAAAGGGCCAAGGAAACAATTAGTCTTTCAACTTCTCTGTGGGCAGTAATCTCAGTTGAAATGGGCTGGATGAGGAATGTATGGTCTACTTTCCCTTTCAGTGTCTGAATGTGTAACCAACCACTATTTCCATATTCCACAACACCGATAGAATCAATGTGACTCAGGCTGCCACCCAGATTGCATCAGGAGATGGTCCAAGATTATAAGCAGTCATTTGCTTATCTACATGCAACACTTGTCATTATGCTAAATGGATGCTTAGCTATGTTACGGTTCCCTCCATTTGAAAATTTCTGTGCAGAGGAAGACTTACAGTAATAAGCTCCAAAACACCACCATAAAATATAATAGCTGCAGATGACAGTTTAGCAATTGTTTTGTTCCTAGCTGTCACACAGCCAAGCCAATTGCATTTCAAGAATCTTCAACTATGTACATTATAATTTGATTTAAAAAATAACGCACTGACCCATTAGACAATAGATAATAGAAGGTCTTAGGGATTACCAAATGAATGTGGGAGACAGCCATCATGATAACCATTTAAGACTCACCCATGAAAATAATAGGAAACCAGTAATGAGTTATCTTTAGATTACTCACATAGATAGATAGATGACCTACTAAAATAAAATAAATAATCTGCCCCTTTCAGTTCTTATATTTGCTGGGCAGCTCAGATAATAAGTATATGATCTCTTTCTCCTCTCTTTCTCTGCCAAAGGACAATAGATATGCAGCTGAACTTGCACTAATATTCTATTCTACAGCCATATTGTAGCCAAGAAATCAACTTGGATGTGTCATCGCCAATAGTTGAGCTCGACTCAAGGACATCTTCACCCGTTTACAGCCCAATCTAATCATTTCAGTGTTGACATATACCCTATGATGGTTAGGGGTTGGGGGCTGGCATTTTTATTTGCAATCTTCTCCCTTCTCTTTCACATGTACTCTTCCCCCACAGAAGAAAATCTATAGATATAGAGAGATGGCTATATCTAGCATAGACAGTCTAGCATGTAGAGGTTTAATTTGCCATTAACAGCCAGGAATAGTGGGGCAAAACTATAGGGTTGAAGTCTATATGACCTGGGAAGATCTACATTCCAATCTTGGAGACCATGCTATTGGTGTCATTGCAGCATAGTGATATATTCGCCATGCTCTTAGATTGCTAAAGTCCCTCGAAAGCTACTGCCATTCAGAACAGACAATACTGGATGTGTACAACACAGCAACAAACTTAAGCAGGTCAATGGGAGACTTAGCAGCTGCATTTGCATAATCTACTAAGTTTTGTTAGTGCTAATCTTGGTTAAGTTTTTTCTGGCATAATGTACGGTACAGCTCAAGATGATTTGGTTAGTTTAGAACCCAATGCATAATGCAAACCAATAAAAATAGGTTACTTCAATAACCAGATTGTGTGTGTGGTATGCATGAAGCCATTGAACTCAAGGGACAGTTGGTCTGAGCTTAAGTAAGGTTGTTCTACACAGTCCATTCACCATCTAGTAATGTACAATACTAGATAATGACTATCATTATCATCATTACTACATTATCATCTAGTAATGTATTCACACCACTCCACTTAATGTTCCTGATGCTACTTAAGACAGAGCTCTTCCATCTAGTGTTTGGTGACTAGTTAATTGTTGTAGGTTTTAAATTTCAGTTTACCTGTTGTGTTCCATGTTCGTCTTGTATTTTGGTTGTGTTATTTGTTTGATTGCTTTGATTATTATTTAGTCATTGCCATTTTTATTTTAATGATGCTAAATGTGAACATTTTAATTCAGTATATGTATTTACTGGATTGCCTTAAATGTCTCTGAGTCTTTATTGATGCAGCAGTGTACAAATACAATTAATTAATTAATTGTGTAATAACTTTTGACCTTTCAATTATCTCAAAAAAAGAAAGAAGCTATAGCTAGTTTCCCAAATTACTCTAAAATCTCTACCTAGTTCTTTAGCAAGGTTTTGTCCCCCTCATTAAGATCATCTACATACGAAAATTTCTTCTACAAGGTTTTTTTAAAAGAAGTTTTAAAAATATATCACTGCTCGTGGTTTTCCCCTGATAGTGTGTGGGAGGCCTCAAGCTTTGGATTTCCAGAACTAACTTTTATTTCAGCTTCAACCAAATGAGGGACGTCCTAAATTGCCTGAACCTAGCCAAAGTCTAAATCTGAACTGCCAAATCCAAATCTAAATTAACTCTACTGGTTGATACACAAGCCATATTGAAGCATGAATGTCCAAATATATTCTTCTCATAATTTGTTGTTGTTTATTCATTTAGTCGCTTCCGACTCTTCGTGACTTCATGGACCAGCCCACGCTGGAGCTTCCTGTCGGTCGTCAACACCCCCAGCTCCCCCAGGGACGAGTCTGTCTCCTCTAGAATATCATCCATCCACCTTGCCCTTGGTCGGCCCCTCTTCCTTTTGCCTTCCACTCTCCCTAGCATCAGCATCTTCTCCAGGGTGTCCTGTCTTCTCATGTGGCCAAAGTATTTCAGTTTTGCCTTTAATATCATTCCCTCAAGTGAGCAGTCTGGCTTGATTTCCTGGAGGATGGACTGGTTTGATCTTCTTGCAGTCCAAGGCACTCTCAGAATTTTCCTCCAACACCACAGTTCAAAAGCATCGATCTTCCTTCGCTCAGCCTTCCTTATGGTCCAGCTCTCGCAGCCATATGTTACTACGGGGAACACCATTGCTTTAACTATGCGGACCTTTGTTTTCAGTGTGATGTCTCTGCTCTTATCTATTTTATCGAGATTTGTCATTGCTCTTCTCCCAAGGATTAAGCGTCTTCTGATTTCCTGACTGCAGTCAGCAACTGCAGTAATCTTCGCACCTAGAAATACAAAGTCTTTCACTGCTTCTACATTTTCTCCCTCTATTTGCCAGTTATCAATCAGGCTGGTTGCCATAATCTTGGTTTTTTGAGGTTTAGCTGCAAGCCAGCTTTTGCACTTTCTTCTTTCACCTTCATCATAAGGCTCCTCAGTTCCTCTTTGCTTTCAGCCATCAAAGTGATATCATCTGCATATCTGAGATTGTTAATGTTTCTTCCAGAGATTTTAACTCCAGCCTTGGATTCCTCAAGCCCAGCATGTCGCATGATGTGTTCTGCGTACAAGTTGAATAGGTAGGGTGAGAGTATACAGCCCTGCCGTACTCCTTTCCCAATCTTAAACCAGTCCGTTGTTCCGTGGTCTGTTCTTACTGTTGCTACTTGGTCATTATACAGATTCTTCAGGAGGCATACAAGATGACTTGGTATCCCCATACCGCTAAGAACTTGCCATAATTTGTTATGGTCCACACAGTCAAAGGCTTTAGAATAGTCAATAAAACAGAAATAGATGTTTTTCTGAAACTCCCTGGCTTTTTCCATTATCCAGCGGATATTGGCAATTTGGTCCCTAGTTCCTCTGCCTTTTCTAAACCCAGCTTGTACGTCTGGCAATTCTCCCTCCATGAATTGCTGAAGTCTACCTTGCAAGATCTTGAGCATTACCTTACTGGCATGTGAAATGAGTGCCACTGTTCGATAGTTTGAACATTCTTTAGTGTTTCTCTTTTTTGGTATGGGGATATAAGTTGATTTTTTCCAGTCTGATGGCCATTCTTGTGGTTTTCCAAATTTGCTGGCATATAGCATGCATTACCTTGACAGCATCATCTTGCAAGATTTTGAACAGTTCAGCTTGGATGCCGTCGTCTCCTGCTGCCTTGTTATTAGCAATGCTTCTTAAGGCCCATTCAACCTCACTCTTCAGGATGTCTGGCTCCAGCTCCCTGACCACACTGTCAAAGCTATCCCCGACATTGTTATCCTTCCTATACAGGTCTTCTGTATATTCTTGCCACCTTTTCTTGATCTCTTCTTCTTCTTTTAGGTCCTTGCCATCTTTATTTTTGATCATGCCCATTTGTGCCTGGAATTTACCTCCAATGTTTCTAATTTTCTGGAAGAGGTCTCTTGTCCTTCCTATTCTATTGTCTTCTTCTACTTCCACGCATTGCTTGTTTAAAAATAATTCCTTATCTCTTCTGGCTAACCTCTGGAATTTTGCATTTAATTGTGCATATCTCCCCCTATCACTGTTGCCTTTTGCTTTCCTTCTTTCTTGGGCTACTTCTAGTGTCTCAGCAGACAGCCATTTTGCCTTCTTGGATTTCTCTTTCTTTGGGATGTATTTTGTTGCCACCTCCTGGACAATGTTGCGAACTTCTGTCCGTATTTCTTCCGGGACCCTATCTACTAAGTCCAGTCCCTTAAATCTATTCTTCACCTCCACTGCATATTCCTTAGGAATATTAGTGAGCTCATATCTAGCTAATCTGTGGGTCTTCCCTAATCTCTTTAGTCTGATCCTAAATTGTGCAAGAAGAAGTTCGTGATCTGAACTACAGTCAGCTCCAGGTCTTGTTTTTACCAACTGTATAGATGTCCACCACCTTTGGCTCCAAACGATGTAGTCAATCTGATTTCGGTGTTGTCCATCTGGTGAAGTCCATGTATAAAGCCGTCTCTTAGGTTGTTGGAAGAGAGTGTTTGTTATGCAGAGTGAGTTGTCTTGGCAAAATCTTATCAGCCTATGTCCTACTTCATTTTGTTCTCCCAGGCCATGCTTACCTGTAATTCTAGGTGTCATTTGACTGCCCACCTTAGCATTCCAGTCTCTCTTTTCATAATACATATCTCTAAATTGATGTTCTTTCTATGTTTAAAATCTCTTTTGATAAATTATTTCAGCCAAGAACTGAGGCAGAACATTCTAGAAGTGGGAAGGCGGGTGGATAGCTAAGATGTTATTTGCTCATAAACCTGGATGGTGCAGATTAGGTCAATTCGTACTGGAATTCACAAAGATTGGATTTTTCAAGCATTCCTAAAAGCTGTGAAAATGCAGATTTCCAATTATCATTAGCAGAGGCTGACTAAGCTGATTAAATTCCTTACTGGGAGTAATTAATAATTGCCTTTCACATTTAAGTACAGTTAAGTAGTGAACTATTTTCCTGTGCCAGTTACTAGTCAGGCCTGCTGCTGGAATTTATTTTGCATTGACTTATAGTATAATGATATACTGTCTATCAGTGTAAAAAGAGAGGGTGACAAAGATTTGTTCAGAAATAGGATGTCCCCATTCCTACATCTTGCTTCCGTGCACTTGCTTTATCTTTAAAAAGTCTCGTTCTTTAGAGATTGTCTGAAGTAAGTTGGATGTGGTTTAGGGAAATTAGGGGGGGTATCCCATTCAGAGCAAGGGAATGGCCTTGAAGGACAGGAAGAAGAGTCTCTATAAGGCAGCAGTCAGATAAGTGGGGCTTGAGCCCAGGCCAAGAAACTAATGTAGGAAAACATCTCAAACAAGCCACTCCCTGATTCACACAAAGATAAAGTGAGGACGTGGGAAGCACATTCAGACTTGCAAGAAAAATAGTCCTGACCTATATGACATTCTCCTGCCAACCTAGCAGTTCGAAAACATGCAAATGTGAGTAGATTAATAGGTACCGCTTCGGCGGGCAGATAACGGCGTTCCGTGTAGTCATGCCGGCCACATAACCACGGAAGTGTCTACGGACAAACGCCGGCTCTTCGGCTTTGAAACGGAGATGAGCACCGCCCCCTAGAGTCAGACACAACTGGACTTAATGTCAAGGGAAACCTTTACGTTTTATATGACATTGGTTTCTTAGTCTGGTCTACCTTGTAGGGTTGACAGCCTGTTTGGTGTCAGTTCCCTCGAGTAGTAAGTACCAGGCTGTGGAAGATTCAGCCTTTTTTTGACATACCCAGATTAGTCAGAACAAAATCTGCAATACTAGACAAAGAACACTCATTTAGTTCTTGAGTGAGACACAGTCATGGAATTCCAGAGCTGTAGTCTAGACCAGAAACTCAAAAAAAAAAAAAATACCCCAGAAAAGGGTGATCTCTTAGCCAACTGCAGTATAATGAACCTACCATCCAGGAGAAGGTTTGTTTCACTTTTTACCTATGGACTTATTCAATCTTGAATGCTTACGGAACTGCACAAGTGTATACAAGAAACCCTGCCCTCATTCCGCTTCCTTCTGCAGCAATAATCAGACGACATGCGATAAACAAAGGACAATTGGTTGGCACTTTGTTGTGGAACTGCCAGCCCAGCTGAATTTTTGCACTTTCATGGACTAGAATCTACTGGATTATTATCTTCAGATTCTACTCCACAAAACTTTATACTGTTCAGGCAGGAGCTTTCTGGAAACTGCAATAGAAGAGGCATTTTATTAGCCATAGCTAGAACTCTGGTTTAAGTTAAATTCGACTGGATCTAAGGTAATGATTCCTACAAGTCTACAGGAAGACCTTGCTTAACAACCATTTGTTTAGTGATGGTTTGGACTTACGATGGTGCTGAAAAATCCAACTTGTGACCGGTCCTCACACTTACGACTGTTGCAGTATCCTCACACTCACAATTTGGGTGCTTGGCAACCAGTTCGCATTTATGATCACTGCAGCCTCCCGTGGTCATGCGATTGCCATTTTTGACCTTATTGGCCAGCTTCTGGCAAGCAAAATCAGTGGGAACCATGTGATTCGCTTAACAACCATGTGGTTCCCTTAATGCCTGATGTGATTTGCTTAACGACTGCTGCAAAAAAGGTCACAAAATTGGGTCAGGCTTGCTTAACAATTGCTTCACTTAGCAACCAAAATTCTGGTCCCAATTGTGGTTGTTCAGTGAGGACTACCTATAGAATTTCATCTGTGCTGAACATCACTTTGCCAGGCCACATTTCACTGCTTCTTATCACATAGAGAGATACCCTAGCCGCCCCCCTCTCCTGGGGATAGAATATCAGTGTCCTTTGAAGAGACAAAGGCCAAACAGAGGAAGAAACTATTGACTAAGGTTGGGAAAGGGACTGGAGCTCTGTCTCTTAAGCAGCCTCAGAATAAACTTATTGAAATTTACAGGAACAGAGTAGACCAGAAATAATAGAGACAAAATTTGGTCTAGCAATTAAGGCAACGGGCTAGAAACCAGGAGGCTGTGAGTTCTAGTCCCACCTTAGGCATGAAAGCCGGCTGGGTGACCTCAGGCCAGTCACTCTGTCTGAGCCCAACTCACCTCACAGGGTTGTTGTTGTGGGAAAATACAAGGAGGAAGGAGTAATGTTCTCCGCCTTGAGTTATTTATAAAAATAATAAAGGCAGGATAGAAAATAAATAAACAAATAAGCAAATAAATAAATATTTTTCAGGACCTCTGAAAATATAGGTAAAAACACTTATCTAGGAATATTGTGATAGGTTTAATCTTTGTTTTATGGTGCTATGCTATATTCTTTCCTTTTGTTTTGTTTTTAATTTTTCTGGACAACTCAGAGGACTTGTTTGTACTCTTTTCAGAATCTTTTCTTTTATTTGAAATAACTAATTTGAAGCCTTCTCCTGTATCCTTCTATAAATTCAGGCAGAACACTCATTTGTAGCAGAACAGCAGCATCTTATGGTCTGCCAGGAGCATTACAACTTCTGTTACAAATGTTTTTAAATCCAGTTGCCCTTTTTGAACAGTTCTTTAGTTAATCTCGTTCACTGTTGAATGTCAGTGTTTCGGATATTTAAAAAATCTTAACAGTGTTGTTTTTTTTTCTTTGTTATATGAAGTTTTATTTTGTTTATCTCTGGAGAGATTGTTCTGTCTCCCAAGGGAGGGGAAAAAGACTGAAAGCTCTAACCATATGCCTCTAAACTGTATAGGGTGCAATATAGAAACTATTTAAGCTTGTGTAGTTTTGACCCTTTGTCAGAAAGCAACACAGATTGTGACAGTACTGTGTCTCCCACACATTGGATTAGGGTGAGGAGGCCTGGTGATGCACCTTCTGGATGACAGGTGGTGACAGTGGAAACTACCAAGATGCTACCCAAAGCAGGACATCAGGCCAGAGTGTGAGGACCTTGAGGACTTCTGGGAGAGTCCCAACTTCCACCTTACAGGCTGAGCCATTCTGCTGCATCATCAAATAACAATCTGGTTATGCTTTTGTTTCATCTTTGTTCTGTCCTCATTGTCAGTTAAATTAACAAGCTGATATTACTAAATTCACTACATTTTATAGATAATGTAGAAGTGGCATTGATCTCTACATTGACTTCAATTTTTGCATATTATTGGTAAACAATAGAGTCCTTTTGTCAGTGTTTATTATTAACTTTTATTGTATGATGTTACACTTTTGATTTTTTGAAGTGATACCACCTCTTAACTGTTTCATGTGGGTGTGTCCATCTGTTGATCTAGTCTTCAAATAACACTGATTTTCCTGACATAAAATATGGTGATAGTCACTTGGATAGATACGATGAAAAAGAAGTTAGCCTAATTCATGAATAATAAATCTATTTGTGCATATGAATGATGATGACTAGTATTTCACACGTCTCTGAACTTGGTGGAGCACTAGCCATCCATGTTGGCATGAACTTCTTTATTTTTCCTTCAAGTATTAGCTAACTCCCTTGTATCAACACATGTTGGCCAGTGACCATTCCAATAAATGTTAGTTGCCAAGGAGGACTGTTGCTAACCAGAGGCATCAGATGGGCCACAGTGGAAGAGAAAAAGCTGGGCTAAATGTACCAAATTTCCACACAGCAGGGCTAATTTGGAGTGTCCAACTCCTCATCCACCTTCTCTGGCTACCTCCCTTGCTCATAGATGGAGATAGATGAAAACAATACTGTTTCTCTGTGAACATGCCTGTCAACCAGCCCTTGACTGCCTCTGTATGTGTCAGTTCTAGACCTGATGTCATATTTCATAAAAATGCTCAGTATGATTTCTTCCTTTTGCTGACAAATTATTTTAGTGGTTAACATTGCTCACTGTTTTCCTGACTTAGAAATGTCTGTCTAGGTTATACTAATAGCTATGGCTGCTATCAGTCAATCAGGCAAGTCAAATATGCAGAGATAGAAAACAGCACTTTCTCCTACGTCTGGTGGCATGCTCCATCACAAGATAGAGAATGGGATACTTTGATTTAATAGCTTCATGTTGTCTCTTTAGTGGGAAGGGAATGCTGAAGGAATGAGTCTGATGATTTCATGGCTTTCTCTTTTCTGGCAGCTTTTAGAGAGTGTATTATTCATTTCATATTTTACCATGAAATTAAAAGGGAGGAAACATCAGTCTTTCACACCTCAGTGATCACCAGAGCCATTTCCTCTCAAGAATGTCAAGAGACCAATAGCTTTTACTAGTATATTCCTTTGTTGTGAACGGAAGATGCTTAATGGCTTTTCCAATTCATGTGGAAGAATCCTTTCGCCCAAGCTGGCTGCTTCTGTGTCTTCTTCAGTAAAACTAAGGCAGTGTTTCTTTAGAGTGGTGTTTCTCAACCTTGGCAACTTTAAGATGTGGGGACTTCAACTCCCAGAATTTCCCAGCCAGCCATTCCATGGCTAGCTGGGGAATTCTGGGAGTTGAAGTCCCCACATCTTAAAGTTGTCAGGATTGAGAAACACTGCTTTAGAGATATAGAAACCTCCTATAGGGTGTCTATATCTGAACATATGGCAAGACTGTAGGGAATATACAGAGCTAGATTCATCTCCTTGACACTGGGTTTTATGACAGCAAATATTCTCAAACCAATGTACAACCCACTGAGTCTAATATGGGCCAACTCCATTTGTGCATGTCCATGTGCATGTCTCTGTATGCATGTAACAAAGGGCTTCAGGAAATAGGAACCCAAATGAGGGGGGGATTTTAGTTGCTTTCATATCTGGGGGGAAAGATAAGTTAAAATAGGTGTATTAAGCTTATCATAGCTTTAATATAGTTATTGTGATGGAATGCGGGGTTTACTCAGAGAAGGGTAGCTGTTGGAAAAAGGGTATCTGAATTCTGGGAAAGTAGAAAGTGTGAGAAACAAACTCAAAACAACTTCATCTTGATTGCATTAGTTATAAGCTGAAGTAAAGAGGATGGGCTTTCAAGATTCTGTTACCAATATCCTAAGCTGCCTTTCTCAACCTTTTGACCCTGGAGGAACCCTTGAAATATTTTTCAGGCCTCGGGGAACCCCTGCCCATTCAGGCTCAAGTATAGGCCACAAGTTACAAAATTTATTATATTCGTTTCATGGGTAGGCCTGTGTATACGCATTAACAGTGTTCTGAAACTAAAAATAAAGAATGAAACTTACCTATTTCATGCCAAGTTGCCCGAATTTGAAATATTTTTTTAAATCAATAGTGACCTCTCATGGAACCCAAGGGTTCCATGGAACCCTGGTTGAAAAATCCTGTCCTAAAGCATGAAAGTAGACTCCCAGCCACTTCTGTTTCTTGATTTGGTCTACCTTATAGGCTGACACCTACTGTACTTACTTGAACATCTGCCCCACAATCAAGGGTGCGAAAAAGAGCAATGTTTTATGGTTGCCCAAGATTATTTTCCTACATTTGAAAGCCTACATAGGTTTAGAAGCAAACACCTGAAGAAGGTTTAGAAGGAGACCCATTTCCTAACTCCATAATTTGTTCAGGAAAGCTAGTATGGCTTGCCTGTGCTCTTGGGACTGGATTACATTTTCAACCGTAAACACCAGAAACATTGTCTTTGTTCAAAATGTAATACAAAATTGAGATGCTGAAATAATAGGATGACTGGAAGATGGGATTTAAAGGTCCATGCTACATCTACAGTATCTTGACAATCCTTCTTATAGCCCTTTTCCAAATGTTCACAGTAGCAGGTGAAAGATCCTGAAGCAATTGCTCAAAGTTGCATGAAATGATGCAGAAGGTTATGATGCTATGAGATACTCTTCTCCAGTCCATATATGTAGATATCAACTCCAAGAACATGCAATGGCATATATCAGAAATTCTTCTTCTTCCTAGCATTATTCCCGTGCTATAGCAGGGTCCGCTTGTCGGCATATCCGTCTCCATTTGATTCGATCCAAGGCATCTTCAGGGGTGATGTTCACGCATTCCATGTCCTCCTTAATGTGGTCCATCCACCATTTCTTGGGTCTACCACGGGTAGCATGTATCAGAAATATCCTTTGAAAATCATTAATGCCATTTTTACTCCATTAACTGGCTCAGTAAAACAGAGGTTTGCTCCTCATTTTATCGAATCAATTTCTATGCCACTCCTCATCTCAAGGAAAGATCAAGCAAAGTAGTTGAATTCAGCTAGCAAAGTAGTTGAGTTCAACAGTCTTGCTGGTTGCACAGTGTGCTGCTCTCTTTTCAGCCGAGGAGCTGTCTTCCACAGGCTGAGGGCCAAATTACAGTCCATTACTCGACTAAGACATGTGCCCTTAAGACCTTCAGAAATAATGTCGCTTCTAGGGAATCTAGGTGAGGGAACCTGACATTTTACAGTTTTCTGTCAGAGAAAAATTACAGACCACCCACAGACCAAACTGGCAATTTTGTGATAGCTTGGGCTTGGAACATTTGGGCCACCAGATCTGAAGGTGGAAATAGTATGTTTACCCTGGGGTGAAGAGCAGCAAAAGGGCACAGATGCTTTGATGACAGACTGTCCCTTTGGCAATAGAGGTGAAAAAGTATTCTCAGAGTTTGTCCTCTCTTTCTTCCCTTATTTCATGTGTAGTTACTAAAGGCAAAAGTGAAAGTCAATTTACTGTACATATAGATTACCTGCCATCTCAGCTTTCCAGATACTTGATAGAAAGTTCTTCAAGAACTGAACCAGAGGGCTATGAGTCATGCTGGGAGGCACAGTCAGCATGTGCATCCAGGCATAAGATTATTCAGACAGAGGCTGAACATTAGATCACCTTTAAGCCAGGCTGGAGCAGGCTTCTTGCTCATGAGATCATATTTGTTTTGGCTTTTGTAGCACTGCACCAACTGGATCCAGGCTCAATGCAGTGGGGGAGATCAGAGATAAATGTGATGACTGCCTACTCAGCTTACCATTAAATTCTATTCATATGTGATTAAGTAGAAATCTCTTTAGTGGAGTGGAGTGTGCAGCACAGTGAAAAAGTTGCTAATAGAAGTTCCCGCACTTTCCCCAAGTTGAATCTCCCAATGAACTCAACCCCCTCCCCCTTCCTCAGTATGCAGCCCCCCTTTCCGTGCCAGTCCGTTCAGATCTGTGCAGATGTCTGCAACGGCTCTGCCGGCTGACCTTGGATGCCAGAGATAGTCCAGACAAGATGCTTTCACACTCCTGGCTTGTCCCCCTCCCACTTCTGCTGACTTGCAAGTCTCAACACATCTTGATTCAATTCATGCCTACGAGTTGGATCAGATGTTCTGATCTGGGAGCATTTGATCTGGGAGCATGACAATAAATGCAATTCTTTTGACAATAAGAGCAAACTACCACCAACGTCCAGTAAGCTATAAGCGTGATCTATTTAAATATACATATGTACTCACTTATCAAAGCTATGTGGGCCATAGCAATAGTTAATTTCAATCTGCTAGCAGCTGATATTCTCCATGCAAACGTACATCTTTAGAAAAAGGTATCTTTTGTTCCAGCAATCAAAAACCTGAAAATGAAAGTGTTTAAGTCTAAACTTAGTTTCACCCAAGACTCAGGTGCAACTCTAATATTCCCTGGAGATCTCTATCCAAGTATTAACCAGGCCTGACCTCGCTTAGCTTCCAAGCCCAGACAAGAGTTTTAAGTTCAATAAATCTCCTTAGAGAAGTAGAGCTTGCTAAGTTTCTAGCAATATGTTGCTACTTTCAGGAGCTTTAGAATTTCTTCTGAAGAGGATCATCCAAGAAGGGCGTAACACTTACATAGAATCAGTCTATTCGTTTATCTAGCCTAGTTCTACTGAGTAGCTGTGTCTCCTGCAGAAGTCTTTCAGAAGGTAGACCTCTGAGTCTATGGTAAGTGGAGATACAAAGAACTGCAGAATCTTTCTATATGCAATGAATACACTACCATTGAGATTTAGCCATAATGCCTGATACAGTGACCTGTATATAGTCAAATATTTTAGGCAGGTGCTTTGCAGAATTTATTCAAGTCAGTGGCCTGGTTCACACATCACATTACTTTATAATGTATCTTTTTTGTATATGATAATTGACTGGTCAGGTTAATTCATCATGTGGGTAGCTTGATTTTGACTTTGCGTACAATGTAAACATGATATTGTGATTTGTAAGCTGGAAGCTGCAGTTGATGGTAAGAGGGCAGAACGTGTGGCCCCCAGAACTGAAGATGAGCCATAATGTTTCAGCTTTTTTGTATTACTTAGAAATTGGAGGAGTAGGATTGAGAGGCAAAATGGATGTCTTAAAACCTGAAGAGATTAAGGCATCTATTTTAGCTCTTAAAATCCTTAACCCCCACCCAAAATACCAGGGCTTGGCCCCACCCATTTTTAGATTACAGCCAATGACATACTGTGCAAAATTTGCTGGGTGGTCCTTGGGCACCATAAGTAGTAAACTCCTGGTTTATTGCTCTGCATCTTATAAAAATCCTGTCAACTGTGTTTCCTTCAGTAAATCATGGTTAAATAAAAAATACAGCTGCTATATCCAGGTGGTCTGGATTCTTCAATTTAGATATGATAACCCTAAAAAAAGTGAGATGTGAACCCAGTCTTCCTCTTCTTTATTCTCAAGAATGGGATAAGAGAGCAGCTAAGGCAGATTTTTTCCACAAACACTAGCCTTCTGTTTGAGACGGCTATAATTAAGAAGGAAAGCCAAAAAATCTTTAAAAAGAAGAGTTGAAATACCTCATTTTACCAAACATATGGTTAATATACTTTAAGACCCTTAATTATGTTTCTTTTGATCTTAAAATGAATTAATATGACAGAAGATTGTTTTCATGTTTACTAGACAGCTCAGAAAATGTTTTAAAAGAGCTGGCTGTCAATTTCTTTATGCTGGAAGTGTCAAAGTATGGGAGGAACACCTACGTATAGAATTTGTGGTTGACCTACTATAGCACCAATTGGGTTTAATACCCCATAGTCTGTTAAAACAGTTTTTAAAAGAGTGATACAGTTTAAAGAGGGGAAGGTGACTCAATTTTATATCAAACATTTGGAATTTAGCAATATATGAAGAACTGGCATGGAGCCCAGCAAAAAAAGATGTCTCTGATTCAGTGGAAAGACTGCACCACCCTGGAGTTATTGAATTGATGATATAAGTTTGCTCTCTGCTTATGAACTGGGTCTTTATCTACATAAGGGAAACAATGATCAATTTTACTCCATGCAGTCAAGGTTTAGTGCTATTCCCCTTTCCCCCCTTTCTTTCTTTTTTCTTCCTTTTTGTGTATTAAAGCAAGAACATTCTTTTAAAAGAAGGAACACCGATGCTGCCACTACCCCATTATTCAATGACTATTATCACTTAAGTCTTTGTTGGAACTCAGCCATGTAATACAACCCCCTATCTGTTTACACAGCAGAAAAAAACTCTGTTTGAAATGGGACATAATCCTATTAGCAATGTTTGAAATTACTGCCTCAATGTCCAAATTAAAATAGGACTTTCATTCAGTTCAGCTCTGTACTTCCTAGAGGTTTCCTTCTTCTGTGTATTGTTCCAAGGGTGAGTGGGGGGAAAACAGAATTTGGGGGGAGTCCGGAGAACAGCAGAGAAAGTTGCTTCAGGTACATCTGAATCTGAACTGTGAGGAAGGAAGGAAGGAAGGAAGGAAGGAAGGAAGGAAGGAAGGAAGGAAGGAAGGAAGGAAGGAAGGAAGGAAGGAAGGAAGGAAGGAAGGAGAAAAAGCAGGGAGAGAGGGAAGAAGACTTTGAATGAATTTTAATTATAGAGTTTCCCCTGTTTATGTGCCTGAAAAATTCTGCACTGAACAGATTGACAAATCCATGCTTTCAGTCCATTTAAAGAATATTCTGCTATTGAAGCTGAATTTGAGCTTGTGAGTGACTGCAGTGCCATCTTCAGGCAGGAGGGCAGCTGATGCTTTTTTCTTTCTTTCTTTCTTTTCTTTTTAATGGTAAAGATGCAGCCTGGTATTTTTGTGGATGAAATGTACATCCCAAGGGTTAAAATGAGTATTTATAGCAAGGGTGGCAGCTTTGATAATATTTAGCTCATCTCTAGCCTCTGAGGATCTCAAGGCATCTCGCAAATAATAATTGATTACACCTTATAGCTTACCCTTGAACAATGTGCTGAGATGTTTCTTCTGCAGTAAATCATGCCTATCACACTGAATTCATAGCTTTCCAAAGGGTTTTTTTTTAATCCCCATAGCCACCGTAGTTGTCGATAAGAGTGCCGTTGCTTTTTAATAGGAAGTGGAGATTTGATGGATTTTTCTCTCATGGTTTTAGACTGGGGTAGAAGAGGAGATGTATTTTGTGACATTGTTGCACCTTCTCACCAGCAAATACTGATATTGATGATATCGATGTCATTGTACTGCAGAAGATAGACTCGGAGAGCAAGGCCAGTTCATCTATGGCACAAAAGGATGCAAACTTCTAATGAATTTGTGCATGGTGGAAAGGCAGCATGATAATCATTGATAATGGTCATGTTGTTGCTATTATTTTTATAAATAACTCAATGTGGGGAACATACCTGTTACTCCTTCCTCCTCCTCTTTTCCCCACAACAACAACCCTGTGAAGTGAGTTGGGCTGAGAGAGAAGGACTGGCCCAAGGTCACCCAGCCAGCTTTCATGTCTAAGGCAGGACTAAAAGTCTTGGTCTCCCGGTTTCTAGCCCATTACCTTAACCACTAGACCAAACTGGCTCTCCTCCTATTCATATATATGCATATGTATACTTATATGTATATATAAAAAATAGGAATAGGAACTTCCTATTCCTCCATATGTTTATTCTATCATGAAGCCAGGGAGTGAGTGTTGCAGTTGGAAGTTGAACTACTTTTAAGGACAGATTTCCTAAAGAACTCTTCTTCCAGTAGTCTCCTAACTGATCCTATACACTCAAGCAAAGTCTTCCTACATCTATGCAACTATATCCATGTCACAAACACACCTTGGGGACTTGCTAGAGTAGCACAATAATTAAGAGACTGAGCTATGATATCTTGGTTCATATCCTCCACTGCCCAATAATTGTGCAGTGTCTTGGTTAGCAAACTAAGATGTGGGACCACAGAATTCTAATTTTCACTCAGCCATAAAACAAGCATAGGAATCTTGGGAATCACCAGTTCTAATGCCCTTTTCAGAAAAGTTCTGTCTTTGAGATTTGGAAGGCCATTGGTTTTCTTCTCCCCCTACACATTAGCTCAATGAAAAAGGAATGTTTTCTAAAAGAAAGTTATCTCATGTTGGGTGGTAACTAAAATGTTGGGCTAAGACAGAAAGAGCCAGATTTGGGTCCACTTTCAACCAGGAAAAACTCACAGAATGACTTTAGCCAGTTACTGTGTCTCAGCCCAACCTTTCTCACATGATTCTTATATTGGGAAAAATTGGAGAGGAAGTACTATGTATGCCATTCTGGGTTCCAAAAGGAAAAGTAGGACTTAAATCTAATAAATAAAAAAGTAAATTGAGGAGATAAAATCGGAGACAGGTTGAAACTTAATAAAATTCTTATTAAAAAAATTGGAGACAGGAAAAGTTTTATGCATACTAGCTTGGGCTTCTTGAAGGAAGAGTGGAATACAAATATAATAAACTCACTAGTTGTGTTACACAAGCTTCTCCCTCAACTTCATTTTTTCCCATCCATTGCTACTGTGATAACAACAACAACAGCAAAACAGATTACCATACAAGTAAGTAACATGTAAAATAATGGAGATCAAAAGATAATGATGGGCCCAAAGTTACCTTGTAGTTTCATACAGACATGAAAGAATTCTGGGTTTCCCTATTCCTATTTCAATAGTTGGGAACCAACAAAATCTAAAGTCTTTAGAAAACAAACCCTCAAGGCATGGTATTAAAAATAATATGATGTTTTCCCTTCATTTTTACACCTCAATATTCAACCAAAAACCACTTAGAGAAGAAAGACTCAGCAGCTCTCACAGCCAGGTGAATTTTGGTCATCCAGCTAACAGGGAAATAGCAGGAATAGGTGTTGCCCTGAGACTATTCATGACAAAATGGTGTCAATAGACAGGTAATAGTTGTCATGGGAACAACATATTTTGATCAGACTCCTCTTCCTGCACAGACCAGCCTTCCAGAATGAGAAAGTCAAATGCTAACAAACAGAATACAGAAGACTTGATAGTCACTTTGTCCAGCCTTCCTTAATTTCTTACACACAAACAAACAAAAAAAAGGCTAGAGTGGAAGAGAGAAGAAAACAAGAAAGAAAAGAAAAGAAAAGAAAAGAGAGAGGGAAAGGAAGGAAGGAAGGAAGGAAGGAAGGAAGGAAGGAAGGAAGGAAGGAAGGAAGGAAGGAAGGAAGAAAGAAAGAAAGAAAGAAAGAAAGAAAGAAAGAAAGAAAGAAAGAAAGAAAGAAAGAAAGAAAGAAAGAAAGAAAGAAAGAAAGAAACTATGCTTACTTTTAACTCTTGGTGGATTCCTCCTCAGCCGGGAGAAATTTGGTAAAGCATCTCCATTTCCCAGTATTTCTGCCTACAGTGTCACAATGTAAGAAAAAGTCATTCTGAATCAGGCCAAGGCCCATTTTATTTCTTACAGTGGCCAACCAGGTGCCTCTGGGGACCTATCAAGCAGGAAATGGAGGCATAGATGTTTCCCATCATTCTCCTCCTATAGCGGGAATTGGGAGGCATGCTGCTCCCAACCTAGTGTTAACATTGAGTCTTGAAGACTAATGGCCCTGTCCCACATAGCTTTTTCTATCCTTTAAAATCAGTCAAGATAGTGACCATCACGACGTCCTGTGGTAAAGAATTATGCAAGTCAGCTCAGATGACTAAATCTGAACCACAAAAATCTGAATAATTGAACACGAAAACAAAGAGGTTTTTGCTCTTATGGTCATAAGAAGTGCAGATATGGTGGTAAAAGGTAAAGGGTAAAGGTTTCCCTTGACGTAAAGTCCAGTCGTGTCCGACTCTAGGGGGCGGTGCTCATCTCCGTTTCAAAGCCTTGGAGCCGGCGTTGTCCATAGGACACTTCCGGGTCATGTGGCCAGCATGACTCACGGAACGCCGTTACCTTCCCGCCGAAGCGGTACCAATTAATCTACTCACATTTGCATGTTTTCGAACTGCTTGGTGTGCAGGAGCTGGGACGAGCAACGGGAGCTCACCCCGCTGCGCGGTTTCGAACCGCCGACCTTCCGATCGACAGCTCAGCGGTTTAACCCGCAGCGCCACCACGTCCCTAGATATGGTGGTAGTTCTACTTAAATATGTGTCAGAAATATAAAAAATGGGGGACAGAAAAGGTGGGGGAAATTCTCCATGGGTTAGCATTAGAATGTCAGCATTCTGTCCAATGTGAAGTCAAGAAAATATGCTTGGTAAGAATCACTTGTATTGACACAAAGGGAAGATCAATGACATTTATTGCTCAAGGGAGGACAGCAGGGCCTTTAGTCCATATGGCAGAATTTGGTCCTTCTGAAAGGAGGCATCTGAATCAGGTCATTTAAAAATGGAATGGTTACAGCTGAAATTGAATCCCTTGTCAAGACTCTTAAGTTATTTATAGTCCATTCCTTGGTTATTATTGTTTCAATCAGCCTTTTCTGTTCAAAGATGGAAGGGAGAAAATGACCAAATTCTGAACTCCTGTGTGTCTTTGGGTTTTCTCCCTAATATGGGCACCTGTGGCATGGGGAGGGATTAAAATCTGCAAGATGGGTGTGGCATTGTGATTGAAGCCTTGCCCCTTTCATACATACATACATGCATTGATAAAGATAAACAATATTCAGTTTATCAAGAGAATGCCCCAGAGAAAAGGCAATGCTTCATGAACAGTGGCTGGGTTCATACATCATATTCAGCCACAATGTAGTTTGCTGGATTTTGATTTAGCATGTTTTTTGAGCCAAGCCATAGGTTAATAATTATATAGTGTATGGCATAGCACAATACATGGAGCCATCTTGTTCTGCTAAGTCAACATATCTTGGCACCTGTAAGGGCCTAACTGCTAAGCCCTCTCTTACAGGACTGTTTGCATACAAAATGAGGAACAGTGGGGAGAAAGAGGATATTACATCCCAACTCCAATGAATGAATGGCACTCGAGAGCTACACTAGAGAATTCCAACACCTGCATATCAAAAAGCTATTTTTTAAATTATCCTCACACAACACAGTTCCATCACAGAAAGGACCCCATCAGATATTTTGGAGAAAGGAAAAAGCAAACAGGATCAGGATACCTTTTAAGTAACCTTACAAGTTAAACAGGCAGACAAATGCATGATCAATCAATGTGAGTCATAGAATACAATAGGTAGATTACTGCTAGAAGATTTATCTCCTTTAGAAGCTCTGACAGAGTGGAACATTCAAAGAGCCTCTTGTGCAAATAATAATAAAGACAGACATAAGAGCCATTGTTGACTGAGGATATATCTGATCCATCCATTCAGAAGAAAGAGAAGAGAAACAAAGGTATCTCAGATAGGCCTGCACTTATTTAGCAGGCCATTGTGCCTGTAAGGTGCCTCAAGCTTTTTAACATTCTCCCTCCATGCTATTGATGAGCAGATACCAATATACTCCTTTTCTCCAGCATATTGTCCCTGTGACACTGGAGAGATAGAAATGGTGGGTCTATTCTTCCATAGTGCTTGTTTTATGAGAATATTCATTCCACTCTTATTACATCTGTTTTGATGAACATGCCAGGCATGGTGGTTGAATGTTGCCTCTTGTCACATAAACATCCAGATAGTTTAACTAGAGAGGCCACATTTTGTGCCATCGCCAGCACTACAAGACAGCAGCTGATGAACACTAACTTGCTTTTGGTTAATGTGAAGATAAAACAATATTAGCAAATCTGAAGATACAATGAACCAGCTTTAGATGTGCTTCTTTCTTGTATCTCGTGCCTTAATTTCTTTGGCTTGCTATTTCTCAATCCTTTTCGGCACTTTGTACAATGCTGCTAACCCCAACAGTTAAGGATGTTATGCATATGTGTGTATGTTAAGGATATAACTAATAGAACAGTGTCAAGCTTTCAAAATTGGGAGGGTCGCAAATGTAGCTGAGCAAAGCACCTCTTTGCAAAGCATTAAACGGCTACATCCTTTCAAAGGCTTGGGTGGCTGTTTGACATCTGCCTCTGTTATCTGCAGATGCAGTCAACAGCTTTGCCAGAAATGCTGACAAAGGAAAATGGCTACGCTTCCCCATATGTGTACAGAAACCTGGGAAAAGCCTTTGAAGCAGCTGTGCCTGGAGGACATGGCTGCTTTAATGCTTTCAGGAGGGGTGTCTGGAGGACATGGATGCTTTAATGCTTTAAGAAGGGGAGCTTTGCATACTCACAATAGCTATGAGGTTGAAATATTTGGGTATAAAACATTTTTTGCAGGAACTATAAAAAACTGGATGTTCCTTTGTTGTTACTGTTCATTTTTTGCTTTATGTTTGGGTTGATTGAAATAAAGTGATGACTGATGTTCTCCCTCTGCTCTGTTATTAGTTAACATTAATTAGTTCTTAATAGTCATTTGTCATTTTATTGTCTAAGAATGCCAATGGAACCTACATAGGGCCTGGGGGCATTCTTGCAAATAAGTCATTGCACATTGGTAGCTTGCTTTGCAGTATGTCAAGTTCCCTCTGAAATTGTTTTAATTAAAAGACTCTACCCCCAAATTTAATGTTGGGGTGGGTCAGGGAACCTGATGGGCCCCAAAGGAGTTGTCTACAGGCATATTGGTTCATTGTGGGTACCTCTCTCTGCTAATGCATCCTGACAATTCAGACGTAAGAATTCTATTTTTCTTCCAACGATTTGCCAGGCATTAAATTGAACCTGCATGAACTACAGCATCACACGCTTATCCTTTTTCAAAAGAGAAAAAAAAAAGGCAAGATGCAATATTTGTGCTCTTATAACCATTTGTGATTCTCTCCAACCTCTATGATTTCTCTTTGATGATTGCCAAAGGCACTCAGATAATTTCAGACAATTCTTTGCCTGCTCAGAAGGGTCAGCCATCTCCTGCAATTGGTTTTAAAATGTCCATTTTTTTCAATATTCCTTCCACGCACGAACTAATACAATCCAAAGAATAACAAGCGATAACTAAAAAGTAGATTATACATGAGTATTTTACAGTTGCAGGTCCTTATTGTTGTTGATCTAATTCTTTGCCACATGGGCTGTTTCAATTCTCATTTTTTACAACGAATCATTATCAACTTATACAGAGTTTTTCTATTGATTTTTAAAATGTGCATGTTGCTTTTCAGAACAGAGATTGGATAAAAAGTCTGTGGAGGTACACTCTGCCAAGAAATACTTGAAGACTGTGTTTGTTGAACATGTGTGAATTAAAGACAAAACAATCAAGTGTTGTTGCATTTGCACAATGTGCTGAGCCTGGTTAATATTAAGCCTGGTTATTATTATTTTTTGGTAGATTTATGCATTTATTTATTATTTCAATTTGCATGGTTGCCTACTCACCATGCGGCTATGGGCATCTCACAGAGATACAAAATGTGCAATAAAAATCACTTTAAAAAATCGTTGTGCTGGAGGCAACTTACCTTCAAAACATTGAAAATGGGCCCATTTAACATCCTGGCCCAGGGCCTGGGGAAAGAACCAGAATAAGCCTGTTTTTCAACCTAGCCTATATGGATAGTCTACAGTTCAGTCATACACTCTGCAAACCCAGACAGTGAAATAATTCAGTAACCAAGTAAAATATGTTCTGAATGGAATAATCGACAGATGGATGATTCAGTTAGTGTTGGTTTTACACAGATTCACATCATTCCATGAGTGTAAAATATAGTGCCACTAGATCGTAAGATCAGCTGCCATATCCAATGTCAGCCTGGGATACATCACCAGAAAATTAAAGAGAAAAACCACTGCCAAAATTACTGGTGCAGCTGGCTGGCCACTCACACATGGAAGAATCCAATGAAACTGTCTCTGGGGGAATATATTCCCAGTTAATTTCATAAACCTCAGAAGTAGAAAAAAAAAGAATTTAAACTGGGTAGAAAGACAAGGACTGCTTAGATATGGTATTTAACAGATTGAATATTGTGTTAAGCCATGGTTTAGCCATAATTTGTAAAAAAAACCACCACCACCACCACCAAACTATACATATATGGAATATATTTGTTTGGGACTTGGGCTCATCTCCCACTCTTTACACTTTAAGGATGCACTTTCTACTTTGCCTTCCTCTTGAGCCAGGCCTAATCTGAACACAGATTTCAATCTGTGAGATTTTTAATAACAGACTGTGGTTAGCCTTCTATATCTCCCATTTTAAGTCTTATGGCCAGAAAATGAGATAACAAATTGTATAAACATATTAGAGTATGGCATAGTATTGTATAAATATGGTTTACATATAAAAGTCATACAATCTATTATACAAACCAGACTGGATTTACACATCACAGTAAAACCACATTATGGCATAATCTAACATGAATCCAATTAAAAAATCATGTCTGTTGTACTAACTTTGCCAGCTATGACTTATTTTGCAAAACATGGTTAAGCAAGCAATAGTTTTGTGGTGTCTGTGAACACATATATGATCTAGCATTATATCTACTGGTGATAGATGTAATGGTGCCAAGTGACAGCAGCATCAGGAAGAAGGAGTATGAGAAGCTGGAGAAGTACCAGGACCTGAAGGAGGAACTAGAGAGGATGTGGAAAGTGAAGGCCAAAGTGGTCCCAGTGGTGGTAGGGGCACTCGGGGCTATGACTCCTAAGCTGGGAGAGTGGCTCCGACAGATCCCAGGAGCAGCATCTGAGCTCTCTGTCCAGAAGAATGCAGTGCTAGGAACAGCTAAAATACTATGCAGAACCCTAGAATTATCAGGCCTTTGGTAGAGGACCTGAGGTTGAGGAAGACACATACCACCCTTAGGAGTGAGAAGATAGACAGACAGACAGATAATAGATAGATATAAAAAAACACTAGATGATGTTTCAACAAGCTATCGGTGGTATCTTCTTCCGTATTTAAATGTTTACCTGATCTACTCACATCTTTCTTGTTTACTTGTTTGCCTGATCTAATTAGTGGTGCAGAGAATCAAAACTCAGTCTTGGAAGACAATGCATTCCCCTTGAGAGTGCTTCAGCTACAATGCTATTTAAATATAAAACCACACCTCTTCACAGAGGAGGCATAAAGCAAAGAAAGTTGTAATTAGGAGTAATTAAGGATTTCTGGTTGCTGTCAGATAGCGTTGGATTACCATGTTTGGAAACGCATTTCTGAGCTCTGCAGAGACATTTTAAAAAAGAATGGTAGTGGAGGTTCTTCTCCAGGCCTGGATAAATTGTTTATCTGCCCTTCAGTTTTATTTATTCATGCATTGCATTCATATCCCATTTTTCTTCTGAGAGCTCAAGATGATATACCTTGGAGGATCTTCCTCCTGTTTTATCCTTATAACAGCAACCATGTGAAATAGGCTGGGCTAGGAGAGAGTGTTCCTAAAGTTCCCCCAGATGAACTCTGTGACTGTGTTGGGATGTGAACTTGAGTCTCCCTGGTTTAGGGTTACCGGGCATCTGGCAAAAGGAGGACATGTCCTCCTTTTCGTCCTCATGTTCTCCATTTAGCATGCATAGCCTTAAAATCAAATATTGTCCAATACTTTTTGAGTATCTATCAAGGTGTCTCTTCCAGAGCAGCTTTGCTACATGTTGCAGGGCTTTCCTAATTAGTGCTAACTGCAAGTTAACAAGCTCCACTCTGTGACCTTGATTAGTACCCTTGTGCTTCTGCGTGTCCTAACTGGCTCTAGCACATTCTTGTGATTGAAAAACAAGGCTTTCTGATGCTGGCAAAAGTTATACATGTAGACCTTAGTGGTTTGGTTTGGTTTTGGTTTTGGTTTGTTTTTTGAAGTTTTTTGAAGTTTTTCACTGTAATTTTTGTTGTGGGTGCCAAGAAAGTTAACCCGTTAGTTTCTTTTTAATAGTAAAGTTTATTAGGTTTCAAGAGAAGAATAAAAACTACAAAGAAAGAAAAAACTAAAAAAAACTAAAAATGCAGAAACACAAGATAATTTTTTTTTCAAATTTACAAAAAGATGTGACTTCTGACTTTTAACAGCAAGGATATACAAAAATTTCCATAATCAATCTCTTACTCTATATTAAACCAAAACACCATATTATTTCTAAAAATCATTCCACTTTAACACATAATAAAAGTCACTAAGTACAGTTACTCCTCCCCTTATATTAAAATAAAGGAAAAATAAGTTCATATAAACCTCCTAAACATCTTTCTCCCCTCTAAAAGACAAAACATATTTAATTATTCCCTTCCTACCATTATTCTATACATTTCTGTCTACTACAATAAGAATCAAATTAAAAAGCACATACATTGTCTGCTGTTATACTTAATAGTACAACTATTTTAATAACCCCAATCTTAATAAACCCAAAAAACAAAGACAGTTCAAAACAGTAATTGCATATCTTTGAAAGGGAATAACATCAATCAAATCCTTAAAGTTAAACAATTAGTGTGTCCTCTTTTCCCCCATTTGTCCTCCTTTTCAATTGTCCATGTCCTCCTGTTCCTGTTCAGCTATCTGATAAGCCTATCCTGGGTCCAATCAAACACCTCTAGTATTATACTACACTGACACTTCCTGCAACATAGAGGACAGCAAACTAAAGACAGCTGGGGATTTCTCCTAAAGTTGATGAGGGTCGGTTTTGTATTCCTGATGACTACCTGGACAAGTCCCTGACATTTTCTTGGCAAGATTTTGGTTTGCCATTGCCTCCTTTCGAGGGCTGAGAGAGAGGGACTGGCCCAAGGTCACCCAGCTGGCTTTGTGTCTGAGGCAGGACTAGAACTCATGGTCTCCCAGTTTCTCACCTGGTGCCTTAACCACTATACCAAACTGGCTTTCTAGATTTGATGATGTTGTTGTTTATTCGTTTAGTCGCTTCTGACTCTTCGTGACTTCATGGACCAGCCCACGCCAGAGCTTCCTGTCGGTCGTCAACACCCCCAGCTCCCCCAGGGACGAATCCATCACCTCTAGAATATCATCCATCCATCTTGCCTTTGGTCGGCCCCTCTTCCTTTTGCCTTCCACTCTCCCTAGCATCAGCATCTTCTCCAGGGTGTCCTGTCTTCTCATTATGTGGCCAAAGTATTTCAGTTTTGCCTTTAATATCGTTCCCTCAAGTGAGCAGTCTGGCTTTATTTCCTGGAGGATGGGCTGGTTTGATCTTCTTGCAGTCCAAGGCACTCTCAGAATTTTCCTCCAACACCACAATCCCAAAGCATCCATCTTCCTTCTCTCAGCCTTCCTTATGGTCCAGCTCTCGCAGCCATATGTTACTACGGGGAACACCATTGCTTTAACTATGCGGACCTTTGTTGTCAGTGTGATGTCTCTGCCCTTAACTATTTTATCGAGATTTGTCATTGCTCTTCTCCCAAGGATTAAGCGTCTTCTGATTTCCTGACTGCAGTCAGCATCTGCAGTAATCTTCGCACCTAGAAATACAAAGTCTTTCACTGCTTCTACATTTTCTCCCTCTATTTGCCAGATATCAATCAAGCTGGTTGCCATAATCTTGGTTTTTTTGAGGTTTAGCTGCAAGCCAGCTTTTGCACTTTCTTCTTTCACCTTCATCATAAGGCTCCTCAGTTCCTCTTCGCTTTCAGCCATCAAAGTGGTTTCATCTGCATATCTGAGATTCTTAATGTTTCTTCCAGCAATTTTAACTCCAGCCTTGGATTCCTCAAGCCCAGCATGTCGCATGATGTGTTCTGTGTACAAGTTGAATAGGTAGGGTGAGAGTATACAGCCCTGCCATACTCCTTTCCCAATCTTAAACCAGTCCGTTGTTCCGTGGTCTGTTCTTACTGTTGCTACTTGGTCATTATACAGATTCTTCAGGAGGCATACAAGATGATTTGGTATCCCCATACCGCTAAGAACTTGCCACAATTTGTTATGGTCCACACAGTCAAAGGCTTTAGAATAGTCAATAAAACAGAAATAGATGTTTTTCTGAAACTCCCTGGCTTTTTCCATTATCCAGAAGATATTGGCAATTTGGTCCCTAGTTCCTCTGCCTTTTCTAAACCCAGCTTGTACGTCTGGCAATTCTCCCTCCATGAATTGCTGAAGTCTACCTTGCAAGATCTTGAGCATTACCTTACTGGCATGTGAAATGAGTGCCACTGTTCGATAGTTTGAACATTCTTTAGTGTTTCCCTTTTTTGGTATGGGGATATAAGTTGATTTTTTCCAGTCTGATGGCCATTCCTGTGTTTTCCAAATTTGCTGGCATATAGCATGCATTACCTTGACAGCATCATCTTGCAAGATTTTGAACAGTTCAGCTGGGATGCCGTCGTCTCCTGTTGTCTTGTTATTAGCAATGCTTCTTAAGGCCCATTCAACCTCACTCTTCAGGATGTCTGGCTCTAGCTCCCTGACCACACCATCAAAGCTATCCCCGATATTGTTATCCTTCCTATACAGGTCTTCTGTATATTCTTGCCACCTTTTCTTGATCTCTTCTTCTTCTGTTAGGTCCTTGCCATCTTTGTTTTTGATCATACCCATTTTTGCCTGGAATTTACCTCCGATGTTTCTAATTTTCTGGAAGAGGTCTCTTGTCCTTCCTATTCTATTGTCTTCTTCCACTTCCACACATTGCTTGTTTAAAAAATAATTCCTTATCTCTTCTGGCTAACCTCTGGAATTTTGCATTTAATTGGGCATATCTCCCCCTATCACTGTTGCCTTTTGCGTTCCTTCTTTCTTGGGCTACTTCTAGTGTCTCAGCAGACAGCCATTTTGCCTTCTTGGATTTCTCTTTCTTTGGGATGTATTTTGTTGCCGCCTCCTGGACAATGTTGCAAACTTCTGTCCATAGTTCTTCTGGGACCCTATCTGCTAAGTCCAGTCCCTTAAATCTATTCTTCACCTCCACTGCATATTCCTTAGGAATATTAGTGAGCTCATATCTAGCTTATCTGTAGGTCTTGCCTAATCTCTTGAGTCTGATCCTAAATTGTGCAACAAGAAGTTCGTGATCTGAACTACAGTCAGCTCCAGGTCCTGTATTTACCGACTGTATAGATGTCCACCACCTTTGGCTGCAAAGGATGTAATCAATCTGATTTCGGTGTTGTCCATCTGGTGAAGTCCATATATAAAGCTGTCTCTTAGGTTGTTGGAAGAGAGTGTTTGTTATGCAGAGTGAGTTGTCTTGGCAAAATTCTATCAGCCTATGTCCTGCTTCGTTTTGTTCTCCCAGGCCATGCTTACCTGTAATTCCAGGTGTCATTTGACTGCCCACCTTAGCATTCCAGTCTCCTGTGATGAAAATAACATCTCTTTTAAGCGTGCTGTCCAGTAGGTGCTGCAGATCCTCATAGAACTGCTCTACTTCAGCTTCTTCAGCATCTGTGGTTGGGGAGTATATTTGGATCACTGTGATGTTAGATGGCTTGCCCTGAATTCGAATTGAGATCATTCTATCTCAATTTTTTGGATTGTATCCAAGCACTGCTTTAGCCACTTTACTATTAATTATGAAGGCTACTCCATTTCTTCTGTGGTCCTCTTGTCCACAGTAGTAGATCTGGTGGTCATCTGATGTGAAGTGGGCCATTCCAGTCCATTTCAGTTCACTGACGCCCAAAATGTCTATCTTTAATCTTGACATCTCACCAATAACCACATCCAATTTGCCCTGGCTCATAGATCTTACATTCCAGGTTCCAATGGTGTGTTGATCCTTAGAACATCGGATTCGCCATTCACCACCAGCACCGTTGGCCGCTAGCCGTCCTTTCAGCTTTGAGCTAGCTGCGTCATCACGTCTGGGGCTAGTTGAACTCATTCTCTGTTCCTCCCCAGTAGCATTTTGACCATCTTCCGACCTGGGGGTCTCATCTGCCGATGGTATACCAACATACCTCTGGTTGTACTGATCCATTTAGTTTTCACGGCAAGAATACTGGGGTGGGTTGCCATTACCTTCCCCAGGGATCGCATTTAGTCTGACCTCTCTGTCATGACCTTCCCATCTTGGGTGGCCCTTCACGGTTTAGCTCATGGCATCATTGAGATGCTCAAGCTCCAGCACCACGGCAAGGTAACGATCCTTTGCTGAAGAGATTTGATGATAGGATGTTCCAAATTCAAACAATACTCTTTCTTTTATTTATTTTAAGCAAATGTGTAGTCACTAGCTTAAGACTGTAATCTAATCAGAAGAATTTTGCAGAAAAATTGATCCTATTTTATAACGGAGTTGAGAATTATTGGAGGGACATGTTTATATTCTGAGCTGGGTAATTATCCATTTCAAGGCCGTCATTAGCTCTGTCATTTTTAAAAATGAATGGACAAGCACTACAATTGTGGGGCTACTTTATATTTCAGAAAGTACAAGCAGGAAGAAATTAGAAGTCGTAAACAAGAACAGCAACAGCAATCTTTCTTCTCTTGCCAGCGTCTGAAGAATATTTCTTTCTTACTTCCGTTTACTTTTGTTTTCTCTATTCTTTTTTATTTATTTATTTGTCTCATGTCTTTGAGCCAATAAATGGATTAAGATGACCACAACTTTATTCAATAGTTAAACATGAATCTACAGTTAGGTAAATGATAGCATGGTGAACACTATCGGTATGTTAGTAACTCCAGTTACTATGGAGCTTACTAACTGACTGTAGTCTGGCTCCAAATATGGATCAGTTTGCTGTCTTGATCCATGTTTCTCTTCACTGGTTTATCCAGGCTGGCTGTATGAAAGTGCAATTGGGTTCTTTCTTCCTTTCACTGGTTAGCATCCAGAACAGGCAAAGACTTCATGGCCCAAGGCCCCATCCATGTTTTCCTGATCTTCTTGACATAGTACAGATGGTCCTCACTTAACAACCACAATTGGGACTGGAATTTAGGTCACTAAGCAATGTGGTCATTAAGCGAATCTGGACCCAATTTTACAACCATTTTTGCAGGGTCGTTAAGCGAACCATGTGGCCATTAAGCAAATCATGCAGTTCCCTATTGATTTTGCTTATCGGAAGCCAGCTGGAAAGGTAGAAAATAGTGATCACGTAACTGCAGGACTCTGCAACCGTCATAAATGCACGACAGTTGCCAAACACCCAAATCGCAATCACATGGCCACAGGGACGCTGCGACAGTTATAAGTGTGAGGAACCATTGCTAGTCGGTTTTTTCAGTGCCATCATAACTCTGGACAGTCGCTAAATGAACAGTTGTTAAGCAAGGACTACCTATAAAGGAATGAAAGGTAAGTTGGGTAAGCATATCATAAATATGTCCTGAGAATGGTCCATAGAATAAGCTCACTTAATTCCCTATCTTGTCTGATTCACATTTCTTTCCCATCACAACTGGAATTAAATACAAAAGCAAAAAGCTACATGAAGATCTTGTGGCATGTGAGGAACAGCTATTTATTTGTCATATTTATTTATTTGTTATATTTCTCTACCACCCAACTCATATACAACAACTCTGGGCGGTTTACAGACAATTAAAAATAGAAGAATAAAATGTCATTAAAACAACACAATATCTATATATATATAAATATAAATATAAACGTGCAAAATATATAATATAAAATTCAAGATGGCAAATAGTGATGTTATCATTGGGCCCGTCAAGCAGCCCACCACCCTCATGATCAGCTATGCCCCCTCCCACCCCAGGCAAGGTGGCAAAACCACATTTTAACCCCCTTCCAGAAGGCAGGGAGAGTGGTCATCCCAGAAGTCATTCTCGAGTATCTGGGATGAATGTTGTTCTTCTATCCAAGTTTGCCTCTGAAATTTATATTTAAATTCAGACTGACAATAAGCTGAAGTCTCTTAATGTGGAAGTAAAATCAGCTTCCAATAAAGTTCAACTCCTAGTGACATATATGGGCACATCCATGGAGTTTTCTTGGTATGAAAACTTGGTATGCTTCCAGGTCCAATACAAGGTGCTGGTTATCACCTTTAAAGCCCTACATGGCATGGGGCCAGGTTATTTGAAGGACCGCCTTTCCCCAGTCACATCCACCAGGCCCACCAGAGCAGGGAGGCAGGGCATGTTGTGGGTCCCTTCAGTTAGGGAGGTACATCTAGTGGTTTCCAAGAAAAAGGGCCTTCTCCATGGTGGCTCCCTCCCTTTGGAACATCATTCCCCCAGAGATAAGATTGGCCCCCTCCTTGCTTCTTTTCCAGAAGGCCCTGAAGATGTGGTTTTGTCAGCGGGCCTGGGGGCCCCAGGCTGCTTCGAAGTCAATCAAGGGGCTGATATAAACGTGTCTGCTGCCACCAGGGGGTGTCTATTGTGTTTTTATGGTTTTTAATTCTGTAAGCCACCCTGAGTTACCATGTGTGAGTTGGGCGGCCTTATAAATCTGATGAATGAATGAATGAATGAATGAATGAATGAATGAATGAATGAATGAATGAATGATAGGGAAGTAGCTTGCCATTGCCTTCTTCTGGGATTTTTCTTTTCTTTTTTCTTTTTTGGTTTCCCAGTCTAGCCTGCTTTCCTGGACTTCCCACATGGCCACCCATCCAATTATTAACAAGGGCTGACCCTCCTTAACTTTCTATATCTAGTAAAGTCAACTAAATGCTGAGCATGGCTAATTCTCACACCGAAGATAGCAGGGTTATCTTGATGGACTGTTTTCACAAGGCTTTCCCTGAACTATTGAGAGAGATATAGCAAGTCCCTCAATTTGGCTTTAAATATAGTAAAAAGAAGCTCATTCTGTTATTTTGTCATGCGCTGCCTCCCCCTGAATAACGATCAGACACTGGCTTGCGAATCAGGCTCTGGTTTATTGCAGGGCAGGTACAGCGTTAGTAGAAAAAAGCTGAGAGTGACAGGAGCGCGCCGGTGCGGGGTTTAAATACCCCGCGCCGGTCAGCGCCCCCTCGCTCACGGTCACGTCACCCCCCTTTGTCCCATGCTTTGCCCTGCCGGTGGGTGAGGGTTTCCGGGATCGCCCATCATCAGGTTTCCATTCTTCTGCTGATTGCTTTCAGCTGGGCGATCCCCGTTGTATTGCCGCTGATGGTTTGGGTGGCTCCGTGATTCCTTTGGCTATTGTTTGTTGGCCGTTAGTCGTTGTAGGTTGATGGCTACTTAACTTGTACCCCTTCACCTATTTCCTTGTCATTGTCATGAGTGCCATTGCGCTGATGACTTTAGCTCAACGGCACTCATGACATACTGCCCCCTTTCCGAATAGTGTTCTCCCTCGGGTTTCTGGGTTTTCCCCGTGGAGCTGTCAAAACGCCACATTTTTTTTTTTTTTTTTCAAAGTTCCCGCCGGAGTAGTTGTCGCCCCTCCCTTTGCTCCTCCCTCTACCACGTGCCTTCCCAGGGTGTGTCCATGGTGCGCATGCTCGGGTTCTGACCTGGCGTGCGCATGCTCCAACCACACCCTGTTTGTTTGGCTCAGTTCGGCGAGGCGAGAGGCGTGGCTGGTCGGGTGCTTCTCAGCTCCAGGTAGGGCCCTTCTTTTCTTATTTAGAGTGCGTCGCCTTTGTTGTGTCTCCTGGGCGTTGCCCCCAGGTTGCCCTGTTGACTTGCTTGCCACTCCCCCGCGGCCGGGGGGCGGGGGGAGGGTGCTGGCGATCGTTTGTCACCACCCCGTGGGCCCGGGGCGGGGGGAGTGAGTCCCGGGGGGGGGAAGGTCCACCCAAGTCGCGGGCTTGGGGGGGGCCCTTTCCCTTGGGGCACGGGAGGCGGGGGGAGGCCTGCGGGGGGGGGGTTTGGTTTTGCTGACCTTGGTTGCGGTTTGTCGGGGTATGCCCGGTGAAATGCTCTGGTCAGGTCAGGCGCGTTAACGTTGTGCGCCGCCACCCATTCCGGGTGGGGGAAGTGTTTCCACCTGACCAGATAGTGTAGAGTTCCTCGTTGTTTGCGGGAGTCGAGGATGTCCCTTATCTCGAAGTGGTGTTGCCCGTCGATCATAAGTGGTGCGGGCTGTGGCGTGCTTGGGTGCCATCGGGAGGTGGTTGCCGGTTTTAGGAGGCTGGTGTGGAACACCGGGTGGAGCCTCCGGAGGTTGTGTGGCAGGTCCAGGCGTATTGCTACCGGGTTCACTATTTGCGTGACTCGGAACGGCCCGATGTACTTAGGCCCCAGTTTTTTCGAGGGTTGGGTTGACTTTAGGAACTTGGTGGATAGATAGGCCATATCCCCCGCCTGGAACGTCGGTTGTTGGCGCCGGTGCTTGTCGGCCTGCTCTTTGTAAGCAGCCTGTGCCTCCTTCAGCGCCGCCGTGATTACTGGCCATGCTTCCGCGATCTTCCGTCCCCAGTCGCTGGCGTCCACCTGTGGTTCCGGGGGTTGAGGTAGCTCCGGTATGGGGACGAAGTCGCGCCCCGAGACTACTTCGAACGGAGTTTTCCCCGTGCTCGTGTGGACGGCGTTGTTGTATGCGACTTCGGCGAACGGGAGCAGTTCAGCCCAGTCGTCTTGGTGGTAGTTCATATATGATCGTATAAATTGCTCTAAGGTGGCATTAAGAACCTCAGTGGCTCCGTCCGTCTGCGGATGCCAAGCCGTAGATAGGGCCTGTTGGGTCCCCGTCAGCTTCAGGAAGGCCCGCCAGAATTTGGAGGTGAACTGTGTGCCCCTGTCGGTCACCACACGTGCGGGACATCCGTGTAGCCTGTACACGTGGATGAGGAAGAGTTTGGCTAGTTGTTGTGAGGATGGGACCGACGTGCAGGGGATGAAGTGGGCCTGCTTTGAGAAGTAGTCCTTCACCACCCAAATGGCCGTTTTCTTCTGGCTGGGTGGGAGGTCCACTATAAAATCCATAGAGATTTCCTCCCATGGGCGGGAGGGTTCTGCCACCCGTTGCAATAGCCCCGCGGGTTTGCCTGGTGCCCGTTTGGCCCTAGCGCACGTTGGGCAGGACGCCACGTAGGTTTTTACGTCTCGCCTGAGCGTGGGCCACCAGAATTGGCGCCGTGTTAGGTGTAGGGTCTTGAGGAACCCAAAGTGTCCCGCTTGCTTGGCGTCGTGTGACCTATGCAAGATCGCCTGGCGCTGCGAGTCCGGGACGTAGATTCTGCCTTCCCCCCATGCCAGGTCTTGCACCATCGTTACCTTGTCGGGGTTCGCCAGGAACCAGGGGTCGGTTTTGAGGGCGGCGGCGAGGTCCGTGCGCATTCCCCCTGGTAGTTGCGGTTGGCTTCTTTCCGTCGCCGGTTGTCCCGCCATCGGCTGCGCCGTAGCGTCGAGCTGCCTCCGTGCGCCGCTTCGGGTGGTCACGGCCATCCCCAGTTGCGAGGCGGATAGGACCGTCCCAATGGTGTCTGGGGCGGGCTCTTCGTCTTGGGGCAGTCGGGAGAGGGCGTCGGCCAGGAAGTTCTTCTTGCCCGGCATGAACTTCAGCTGGAAATCAAAGCGGCTGAAGAATTGGGCCCATCGGACCTGTTTTGGGCTAAGGCGTCTAGGCGTTCGTAGGGCCTCGAGGTTCCGGTGGTCCGTCCAGACCTCGAATGGTTGGGTGGCTCCCTCGAGTAGGTGTCGCCATGTCTCTAGTGCCGATTTCACCGCGAAGGCTTCTTTCTCCCAGACGTGCCATCGCCTCTCTGTCTCGGAGAACTTCCTTGACAGGTAGGCGCATGGTTTCAGGAGCCCCGTGGAGTCTTTCTGTAGTAGGATGGCTCCCAGGGAGAAGTCTGAGGCGTCGGCTTGGACCACGAACGGCCGTTCTGGGTCCGGGTGCGCGAGGATTGGCTCCGTAGTGAACAGCGCTTTCAGCTTGTCGAATGCGGTCTGGCACGCGGGAGTCCAATTCAGCACTGTGCCTGGGTTCTTGGCGCGTCGGGTGTCCCCCACCCCTTTGGTTTTGAGGAGGTCCGTTAAGGGGAGGGCTATCTCAGCGAACCCCCGGGCGAATGACCTGTAGAAATTCACGAATCCCAGGAAGCTCTGTAGTTGCCGTCTGTTGCGGGGCCGCTCCCAGTTTAGCACCGCTTCGACTTTTGCGGGGTCCATTTCGATGCCGTCCCCGGAGATTCGATACCCCAAATAGTCTAGGCGCTCTTTGTGAAACTCGCACTTTGTAGGCTTCGCATAGAGCTGCGCCCTTCTGAGCTTGTCGAGGACTTGCCTGACTAAGGTTACGTGTTCCTCGTGTGTTTTTGTGTAAATAAGGACGTCGTCGATGTAGACCAGGACCCCTTTAAACAGATGTTCATGCAGTACCTCATTGATGAGCTGCATGAACACCCCAGGGGCCCCCGCGAGTCCGAAGGGCAGTACCTTGTACTGGAAAGCGCCTAGGGGGCAGTTAAACGCCGTCTTCCATTCGTCCCCCTCCCTGATTCGGATGCGATAGTACGCCTCGCGAAGGTCCAATTTGGAAAAGACTTTGCCCGTGGACAGGTGGGCGAGCATGTCCTTCACCAGGGGTAAGGGATATTTGTTGGACAGGGAAGCCGCGTTTAGGCCCCGGTAGTCGGTACAGAGCCGTAGGGTCCCGTCTTTCTTCTCCCGGAATAAGACGGGGGCTCCGACCGGTGAGCATGCTGGCTCTATGAATCCCCTGTCTAGGTTTTTATCGATGAACTCCCGGAGGGTTGCCATCTCCTTCGGGGTCATCGAATAGATTTTTGGTCGAGGTAAGGGGACGTCGGGCAGTAGGTCGATCCGGCAATCCGTCTTGCGGTGGGGGGGTAGTTGGTCAGCCTCTGCCTCTCCGAAGGCCTCGGAGAAGTCGGCGTATTGTTCTGGTAGGTCTGCTGGGTTAGCGGCGTTGTCTTGTGTGGTCGCCTCCGCTCGTCCTACCGTGGGGTTGCTTTTGCCGGCTGGAACTGGTGCTCGATACTCGCCGTCGCCGAATGTGAAGGTGCGGGTCGCCCAGTTGATCCGCAGGTTGTTTTTCGCGAGCCATGGCATCCCCAGGACTGCAATGGGCCGTCCGATGTGCGTGACTACGAACGATGTGCGCTCAGTGTGAGTGCCCATTTGCAGGGTGACCGGCTCGGTTTGTAGCGTGGCTGGTTTCCCTCCCGCTGTAGAGCCGTCCAGCTGGTGGAATGCCAGCGGCGTGGGGAGGGGGAAGCAGCGGAGGTCGAGTTTGGCGACTAGGTCGGGGTGGATGAGGTTTTTTGAGCACCCCGAGTCCACTAGTGCCGCGGCCGTGGTGGCTCCGTTTCCGGTGGAGAGTTGAATTGCTGCCAATATTACGGAGCTTTTGTCGTTTCGTTGAGGTGGTCCGCGTTGCTGTCCCACCGCCTGCCTCGCCACGCGTCTCAGAGCAGGCGGGGAGCATTTCCCGCCGGCTGATCGGGGTCGGTATTGTCCTCTTCCCCCCAGTAAGCGTCCCAGCTCTCTTTCGGTGTCGCTGTGGCTACGGTCATTCGGCGGTGAGGCGGCGGCCCCGGGTTGGGTGGTTTGGGGCTAATTTTCGGGGTGGGCTTGGGCGCGCTGGTCGGCGGTCGGTTGGCGAAGCAATCCGCCGTCTTGTGCCCTAATTTGCCACACCTCCCGCAGGGCTCCCGGTTGAACTTCTTTTTAGGGTATATGGGGCCGGCCATCCCCCCGTGTGGTGCGGGTACCTTTTTCCCGGCATCGTTTGTGTCTTCCGTGGTTGTCATGAGGAAGGTGCGGTGCGCGTGTTCGGCTTTCCCCGCGAGGTGGATCCACCCGTGTAACGTTTCTGGGTCGTCGCGGTAGAGGGCCCATTGGAGAACGTCGCGGTTGAGCCCCCTTTTGAAGATTTCCAGCAGGGTGGTCTCGGACCAGTCGCTGACCTTCCCCGCGAGGGCTTTGAACTCCAGGGCGTAGTCAGGGACCGTGCGGGTGCCCTGTTTAAGTCTTTGGAGTGCGCTTTTCGCCCGCACTTTGGCTAGGGGGTCTTCGAAGTAGTCTTTCATCTCTTTGATGAAAGCAGGGAAGGTGGCGAGGGCGGGGGAGCTGGACTCGTACAGTTGGACGTACCAGTCCGCCGCCCTGTCTTGGAGTTTGATCGCCACGGCGGCGATCTTGTCGGCCTCGGAGTCATAGGAGTGTCCGTGCCTCCCCATGAACTCCCTAGCGTTGGTCACAAAAAACGAGAGTTTTGTGGGGGTCCCATCGAAGAAGATGGGGAAGTCCTTTGGGGCCCGGGCGTTTTGTGCGGCCCCGCCTCTCGCTTCTCGGGGTGTGGTGTCGGCCGCCTGTGCCGTCTGCTGGCCCTCCGCTGGCCCGTGTGGGTTCGATGCTTCGCTCGGGGTGTGGGCTTGTGCGGGGACGTCGTTGGGTGGCGCGGGGGGCATAAGCGCCTGGAGCATGGTCCGGAGTTCCGTCAGCTGAGCCCGCATGGCCACGAGTTCAGCTCGTGCCTCCTCGTCCACAGCCCGCGCCGCCGCTGGGGCCGGTTCCGTTGGCGCGTCCTCGGGGGTGGGTTGCCGGCGGGGTTCATCGTTCCTCTGCCGCGGGTCCGCTTCCTCCGCCGTCTGATGGGTGTCTCCGTCGTCCTCCTCCGTGTCGAGCGCCGTGGGGCTGTCGCTCCACGCCCGTTGCTGGGGTGCGATGTGGGGCGCGGGGTCCTCCGCTGGTTTCGGAAGTCGTGCTGCTCCCTCCCGCGGTCGGGTTGCCTCCGTCGCCATCTCCCCTTGGGGTTGGAGCTGAGGCTCGGGTCGGGTTGGGTGGGCGTCCATGGCTCCGGGAGTCCGCGGTGCCTCTGGCCTTGGTCGGTCCTCCTCTGTCTCTTGCCGCGCGGCTCGCCCTCCTTGCCCGCGCCGTTCCGGCCTCATCTTGCTGGTCTTCTCGCCGTCTACTCCTCCCGCGGCTCGTTGTCGTCCGGTGGGGCTCGGCGAGGCTGAGTTTATGACTCTCAGCTTTATGTCATGCGCTGCCTCCCCCTGAATAACGATCAGACACTGGCTTGCGAATCAGGCTCTGGTTTATTGCAGGGCAGGTACAGCGTTAGTAGAAAAAAGCTGAGAGTGACAGGAGCGCGCCGGTGCGGGGTTTAAATACCCCGCGCCGGTCAGCGCCCCCTCGCTCACGGTCACGTCACCCCCCTTTGTCCCATGCTTTGCCCTGCCGGTGGGTGAGGGTTTCCGGGATCGCCCATCATCAGGTTTCCATTCTTCTGCTGATTGCTTTCAGCTGGGCGATCCCCGTTGTATTGCCGCTGATGGTTTGGGTGGCTCCGTGATTCCTTTGGCTATTGTTTGTTGGCCGTTAGTCGTTGTAGGTTGATGGCTACTTAACTTGTACCCCTTCACCTATTTCCTTGTCATTGTCATGAGTGCCATTGCGCTGATGACTTTAGCTCAACGGCACTCATGACATATTTGCACTGCCTCACCGACTGACACAAACAGAAAACAGAATGTATTCATTATGTAAAAGCGTTGCAATGCAAGCACCACAAAGATATTGTCTTAACTCCAAAAATGTAGGTGCCATTCTGCCATTTTGAATACTGAAGGATTTAGTGGCAGACAACAAAAATCCTTTTTTGTCTGTGTGAGAGAAAAAGGAACAAATAAGCCTTATGGTTATTTTCAAACTATTCCTCTTTCAAGTTTCTCCCTGAACTATATGGTCTAGTTTCCCACATGGAGAAGAACTGTACTGGCTTTGTTTTAACCAAAAAAATAAAGGTTTTGTTAGTTTCAGGTACTAGGGTCTATTTTCCCTGTCTAGCATCAACAAGTGGTACCTACCAATAAGCAGCAATGCCATTGGCCTTTCAGCTTTATCTTTTCCTGGAGTTTCTCCACAACCTTCTTCCAAAGCATATGTTGGAAATGGCTTTCACTCCCTGCATTTAACTCAGGTCTTTGTGTTGTCCAATTTCCATAAAGGATTCTCATTGTTGGGTTCTTCTTAAAATTGTCAGTGTTCCTACTTCATGGGTCATAGAACCATAGAGTTGGAAGGTATCTTGAAGGTCTTCTAGTGTACCTCTTGCCCAGAGCTAGAATCCTCAGACTCAGAGGTGATCTTGGATGGCCTTCAGCGGAACAGCAGGATCAAAGTGACATAACTCTTCTGATTTTGTAGATACTGCAAGTGAAGATAGTGCTGGCTGATTACTTTTTTCGTTCTCTGCCTTCTATTGACAATACTTGGATCTCATAGATGGTAGGATAAGCAATAAACTCCAAAATACCAGATGAAAAAAGTCTCACCGAGTTGTCATTGATTCTGGTAAGTGATGAGAAAAGCAGAGAATTGTGTCTGAGACATGGAATTTATCTTCAAGGGATTCACGTTTTACAGCATATCAGTACCTAATGTTTCCCCTCTACTGTATGAATGGGTGTAAGGATTAAGCTGACATTAGAGTTTCAAATGAAACTATGGTTAAATAGAATGCAATTAAAATATAGTTGCCTATTAAGAAATGAAGATCTACATGGTAGAATACATACTGAACTATCAGAATACATCATCAATATTCAAGGCAGTGTTTTGCATTAGACAGTGACTTAAGTCCTTCTGGCCCTTTTTAACGAGCAAGCATTTAGAACAAGCTGGTATTTAGGCTTCAGTGAGAGAGAATTCTATTACATTTTATAGATTCAATGAGCTCCCATTTAAGCATAACACAAATGGGGCAAAGAAACTATTCCAGTGTTTAATTAATTAATTAATGCATGTAGTCCTTTATTAATCCTTGGGCATGAACCGCTATTGATTCTGATCTGGTGTCTAAGTAGAAGATGCATTATGTCAACTTGAAATGCAGAAATAGATATATTGTCTAGCAGACATCCACTGAAGTTGGCATTTGACATTTGCAGATCAATTTGTGGGGAAGGAAAGGAGAAAGTGTTGAACTAGCAAACAACAACAATTGCATCTAAGGGAATACAGAGGTTATTGTTGCTTCTCATAATTGCTAGCTTAATTAGAGAACAAACAGTGGAAGATAACTCTTCATCTTGTTTTCATATTTGCCCAGAGAAAAATGCAAAGGCAACAGCAAAAGGGACAAATTCTCACACTAAGATCAAATTCCAACAAGTTCTTCAGAGGCTGCATATCAACGATCAGCCTCTCAGTCAGGATCCAAAATCTCTTAGGATCCTACAGTCTGTTGTAAAAAGCTTGTTTTCTTAAAGTACTCAGTGATCTTAGTGGTGTTACACTTAGTAGTGTTGCTTAGCAACACTGAAGCATTTCTTTGAATAATTGCTGGCATCTCAAAGGTAGTATTAGATGTTTAAAGAAAGGGGCCATCTGATCCTGAGAGGGTGGATGAATCAAGAAGAATGTGTGTTACCATATATTAGACAGGTGTTCCCCAAATTTCTAGGGTCATACAGAAGATGGGATGACATAATGAGGAAGCACAGTGAAGGATTCACTAACAAGCTAGGATTGCTCAAGAAATATCCAGGAATTCTGGGCCTTGTAAATACATGGAGGTGTAAAGTGAGTTCACAGCCACAGTTCTGCTTTCTTGCTTCCCTACAAACACACACACAAACACACTCATGGGACATGTGAAGATTGCTGCTCTTAGGGCAGGTGATTGAGGCAGAAACTTAGGATGCTACTCAACAGAAACAGCAAGAACGCCCCTGTAGAAATAGGCCTAACTTTCCACATTTAGAAGCAATTGAAATAATTATAATACCCTGCAGAGAGATCCCCAATAGACCATTAAATACTGAGTCTAACATTACCTGGCCACATCATAGTTTATGAAAGAGGCAAAAGTATAGTGTTTGGAAGTCATCAAGAACTTTTCATTAAGTAGAAAGTCATGCTAAGTGAAAGTGGTTAAGGAAAGAGAGGGCAACATGTGGCAACATGTTTTTTGGCAAGGACTGGATCATGAAGTACCAATGATAGCACTTTATGGAACAGAGATGACATTGGTCACTTTAGTGGGTGATCTTTGTTGGGACTTACATGGGGAGAATGCATGCCTCTTAGTCCTACTTGATGTCTCACATCCTTACATACCATTAACCATGGTATTCTTCTGGATCACCCATGGGGGTTGGGGATTGGAGGCCCTATTTATAGTGGTTTTACTCCTTCCTTATCAGGCTTTTCTAGTCAGTTTACTGGGGAAGGAGAGGTTGATGCTTTGAGTGTTCCCCGCTGGGTGTCTCAGGAGCCTCGGGAAGATGTCATCTTTCAAGTTGGTGTGAAGTGTCAGCAGTATGTTGATGGCATCCAGTTATACATTGTCACCCAGGGCCAAGCCAGAGATGCTGTCAAGATTTTGACTCAGTCACAGGATGCTATAAAGGTCTGTATGGGACAAAACAAGCTGTGGTTAAACCCGAACAAGAAGGAATTGCTGCTTGTCCAGAAATCTGCCGGTTCTCTGCCTGCTCTGGTGATTACTCTGGATAGATTGGCACTCACCCTGAAGGAGAAGGCACGTGGCTTGGGTTTTCAACCTACTACTTAAGAAGTGACCGACAGGAAGCTCTGGCGTGGGCTGGTCCATGAAGTCACGAAGAGTCGGAAGCAACTAAATGAATAAACAACAAACTTAAGAAGTGAGTGAATGCCATGGTCAAGAGGACCTCACTCAGCTCCAGCCCTACCTGGAGCTGGAGGACCTGGCAGTGATAACTCATGTCTTCATCAACATACTTCACTGTAGGCAATCTTTGAAGACTATTCAGAAGCTGCAGCTGGTGCAGAATGCAACAGCCCACATGATGAAGGATTAGAGCCCTAACAGCAGAGTTACATCACTATTGAAGATGCTGCACTGTTGCTAGTAGGCTTGTAATCAAAGAGGATTCTCGGTGGTATACAACAACAAATACAAACACAATCAAAAAGAGCCCCCATCACAATAAAAAAGAAAATCTCCAGAAAGCAAAAACACTTAAGATGGGCACCCACAACTAGTCAGTTGGGGCCAGTGTTAATGTGGTTCATATACCCATTCATATAGTTAACTCACACATGGACATATATCTTAAAACTACTGGCTATGTTTTAGGGACATACCTTCAAATTCAAAAATCCAGAATACTTAACATTTTTCTATCTCACCATACATTGCCAACTACAAACATGAGAAACAAATCTAGCCAGGAAAATTAATAAAGCAGTGGCAGGCAAGAAATACCGTAAAACAAACCCAAAAAACGTGTTGTAGATAAGATAGGAAATCCATATGAAGGTTCGAAAGGTTCAAATAAGAAACATCCATGGGGGGGGGGAATTGAAATGGGTGTTTTGAAGCAAGAGACGATGGGTCCTGATGGAGCTCTCTTGGGAAACTATTCCAAACTTTAGGTACCAACATTTGTATGAACAAAACTGCAAGCGGCTTCAGTTTCAAATGACTGATTCTAAATGGGGGAAAGAAGCATTTGCCCTCCTTCCCTCCCCCTTAAAAAAGGGTAAGCAGTATCTTTGAGCTGAGTAATTCTGATTGCTCATTATCTTTAAATTCTGCAGGGTATTTTTGTGTAATGATTATTCAAAGCTTTAAGAACAATAATAAGAACCACAACAAACTAAATTAGAACAGAAAAAGGGGAAAAGAAAGAAAAACCCTGCAGTTCTGTGGTTTCCAGTCTCCTTAGTTAGCATTTTGCAGAATTATAAAAATATCTGTGTGTGTGTGTGTGTGCATGGTATATTTTCACCACAATTCAGAGAGGAAACAAATATATTTAATACAGCATTCAAACAGAAATATATGCTCTGGAATTCTGCTTGGAAACCATTTGAAATTTAGCTTTCGTTGCCTGTATGGTGATTGGAGTGTTATCGAAGCAGCTTTCTTTCTGCTGTTATATATAAATGGTTTTCTGTGATTTACTGTTATCTGTGGACAGGGGATGATGGAATCAAACAAAGCATTACACTCTGTATTATGGTGCATTGGAACACCGGTCCTTGCAGTAGTGATTCCACCAATTAAAATGGCTCGTTTACTTTCTTTCCCTGGATGTGAAATGCATGAAATGCAAGAGTTTGGGTATACAAATAAGAGCAGATGTACAAGTTGATTACAGGAAAGTTCTTCCAGAAAGGAGACATTCCAGCATGACTGGGTGCTACCAAGAGAGGATTAACTCTGGTTAAAAGTATATAATATTGACTTGGTTGCACAAAGGATCATGTGGTTTCTTTGATTTTGGCTTCACTTGGCAGATGAACCCAGCCAACACTGGCTTCTTCAAACAACCCAAACTCAAAACAAATGCCAACCTATTAGGAGTGTGGGCAATCAGTGTTCCTCCCAAAATCCACAGAAATTCATCAAAGGGATCAAAGGCAAATATGTCTACTTCATATTTATTGCCTTCCCCACTGTATATCTTCATGTTTGTACAAGCTGAAAGCAGGCAAGCTCTCTGAAACCTGAAAATGTTCACGAAGACCAGAGGTGGACAATACTTTTACAACCAGGAATCTAAAAATAAATAAGTTGTTGTAGGCTACAGGAAGCATGACAGGAATATATTATATCTTCATATGATATCACCAAAGGCAGAACTACAATTTTCAATTCTTTTGATTTTAACCTTTTTTAGATCCCATAGTTATAATTTCATGGTTTGCCATTGACAGATGTTGGTGTTATCTTGGAAGAATCTCTAGGAAAGAACAACTATTATTTTTATATCAGACTGGAAACCCTTTATGGACTTTTTGCTGAAAATGGACAAAAATGAATTTGGAATTTACTGATTAAAAAGTGTTGTTTATGGGAAGAAGGGAATCTTGATATGTAATTTGGGATGGTAGAAATGGTAATCATGGCGTTTGTAACTGCTGCGAAGAAGATTGGACATCACTTCTTTAGATATTTTTCTTTTTCCTTTTCTTAGTCTTTTCCTGTCTTTTCACTTTTCTTTTACTCTTTCATCTCTTTTTCTTTTTTCTACTTTCTTTTTATGTTTTTGTAGTCTTTTAATTCTGTGTAAAATCCTTATCTATCTATCTATCTATCTACCTACCTACCTACCTACCTACCTACCTACCTATCTCCAGGCCAGCGATTAAAGAGTTGCTGCCTGTTCATATGTGATCTACGCAAAGACAATATCCATAATATTTTCACATGCACAATCTCTCTCACAAGTTTGAAATAATCTGAGCAAGGAGGGGCCAACATTAGTGGATTGATTGCCACATCCTTGAGTATTTACACAGTCCAGCATATGCAAACATAATGTCTGTGTGGAACTGAGTTTAGAAGAGATACCTCATTGTGGAAGGAACTAAGAAATGCATTCCATCTTGGCAAAGGGATTATAGCAATTAGAACAGATTGGATGAATGAGTCCCTGTTGCAAAGAAGAGAACAGATAAAACCAAGCAAAGGTAGGAATGGTCATCCTTACATTCTGGCTAAATTCCAATTGGGTAATTACTTTTTGTCCACACAGAAATGCCCCGAGAGGGGCTGTCATCTGTGGAGAGATTTGTTACATTCATTTCTGTAGAGCTGTGTTTGGTGGAGTCGGGTTGACTCCATCATAGCTAAAGGCAAGGATAATGCAAATCACATTTTTAATGGAACAGGCTTGGGAAGAAAAAGACAAAAGAGAGAGAGACAGTTGAAATGTTCCTCCTCTCAGCTGGTCTTACAGCTTTTGAATCCCTGGCACTCTTGGTGCTAAATACAGCAGTTGGGTGTGCATTCTATACCACCTGAAGGAACCTTAAAAATGTGAAAACTCAGCAGGTATGCTCAAATTGTTGGTGAAGTGGAGCTTCTGAAGAACAATACATCCCATTGTTGTCATTAATCAGTTTGATTTATACTAATTGGACAAGGTGGAAGAGAAGGTCATTCAGGAAGTATCACAATTTCTCAGAATAGCTAATGATAGCCAGGACATTTCCATCTCTGACAGCAATGAGGTTGACAAGTGAAAAAAGCATGACTATCCTAATCTAAGAACTGAGCAGGAAGCCAAGCAATCTTTCTCTGATTCAAAGCTGAAAGGCTCTGGAATATGCCAAGTCATAGAATCACAGAGTTGGAAGGGAGTTAGAGATCATTTAGTTCAACCCCTCTGCTCAATGCAGGATTCACTGAAGCTCCTCTGAGAAATGACCATCCAGCTCATGGCACAAAAATGTATAAATATTGACAGAGGAGAACCCAGAGGAAAAAGAAGACTTTCCAACATTATTTCAAGCAGAAGAAGCAGGAAAAACAGCAGTTATTCATTTGGGACCTGTTTTCACCTATATATCTTAGCTCCTTCTGTTTTCCTCAGTTGGTTCACATGATGGCTTCTGATCTGAACACCTTGTTGATTTCCATGTGCAATTTGTGTTTGCAGATTCTGGGATAGTGTTCAGGTGGCCTGTTTAATTAAATAGAGAAGGAATGGGTGAGAGTTTTATCTGATTTATTCTGTGATAGAAAAAGCTTGAAATATTACAACACTGCAATCAGGAGACACTTGAACAGGCAAATTTGTCCATTAAGGCAGATGTTCAAAAATACCCCCATTTCCCCCTTTTTCTTTTCTTTTTAATGCAATGTACAATATTTCAGCAAATTAAAGCCATACGTGGATTCTAAAGAGCGGCTTCTTTTGAGTTTTTAGTGAGTTTTTAGTATCTCATATTAAATATTGGCATTTGAATTTAACCAAATTCAATTCCTTATAAATATATTTGTTTTGCAGGAAAGGAATTGATCTGAAATTTAAAAGTCAGATGAAAAAGGACAATTACTGAACATGGGCCAATGTATTATTATTCAGCTAATCATGTTTTCCCCCCATCTTCTCTTCTTCCCATAATTGCTCATTCTTTTCTAAAACGATCTGTGTTGTTTTGCATGTTTCCTTGTCCGTTTTATGGTAAAGCGAAATGCATTTCCTCCTGGGCAGTCATTTTTACCACTGGAGATGAGGTTGAAATGCAGCAAATGCAGGAGGTGTTGAAACTTCATGATGCTGGGATGCTTGGAGCAGTCATTAAAAATTTAGTGCTTCAGGAGATAAAAACAGAAATCCTTTTTTGAAAAATGAAAAAGAAGTACATGTACAGTAGATGAAGTGGCAGAGGGAAGGAAATTAAGTTAAAGGGTAGAAAGAAAGAAAAATGAATGTCTGATGCTTATTGTGACAGATCTCTTAATAGTCTAACGAGCCATTAATTTAACAATCTGACTGTTTAATTTACAGGTTGGTAGGTAAAGGTAAAGGTTTCCCTTGACATTAAGTCCAGTTGTGTCCGACTCTAGGGGGCGGTGCTCATCTCCGTTTCAAAGCCGAAGAGCCGGCGTTTGTCTGCAGACACTTCCGTGGTCATGTGGCTAGCATGACTAAACGGAATGCCGTTACCTGCCCACTGAAGCGGTACCTATTAGTCTACTCACATTTGCATGTTTTCAAACTGCTAGGTTGGCAGGAGCTGGGACTAGCAACAGGAGCTCACCCCGTCATGCGGATTCGAACCGCTGACCTTCCGATCAGCAAGCTCGGCAGCTCAGTGGTTTAACCCGCAGCACCACTGCATCCCTTTACAGGTTGGACTTGCAACAAAAATTTGCAAGTATTTAGGATTCCTGATCATAACACTAGTCAACCCTTTCCATTCCCCCTATTTTGTTTTTCAGTTTTTCCCCAAATATTCGTTAATATTCCACAGACGTGGAATGTTCACTCCTCATTGGCTATGCTCCCACAACATGCTTAACCCAGTTACTGAACTGCCTCACATTCTGGGTTTGCAGAATACAATAAGCAGTACGGCTGAGTCTGTGTAACCCAGGAAGGAAGCCACCCCCTCCGCCTATAAAACCCTAGCCAAGCTTAGCATCTTGTACAATGAATCTGCTAAGGCTGTGCCCAACTTGGTAAAGCATTTTGTTGACGCATAATCGGTGAGTTGTTTTCAGATTCCCTTAATGTTAGTGATTTCACACACATCCAAGCAGCATTTCTTTTAACTGCTTGGCAGGGACAATCCACAGGGGAGGGTCAACCATGTCAAGACGTCAGCTACTGCTGTGTGATCAAGGCTCCGCCCTTTTTCTGTGTGTTGCACGTGACACACTTTCAAACAGGGGGTGGATTTGGATCACATAGTTATGGCTGCTGTCATGACCCCGTTGCAAGGCACAAAGAGCCTCACAACGTGGATCATGATCATTAAGGAAAAGAGGAAGGAGATAATTAAAACAGGGCTTAAACCAAGCACCCAAAGCACCCACACCCATGGACTCATATACAGCTGAAAAGAAGGGCTTCAGATAAGCAGCGATAAGCCGCACCTGGTGCCCTGGAGGACACACCGGAACCAAGAGGACAAGGAAAGACACCGGGAAAACGCCCACACAGCCATCAAGGAGCCCATCAAGAGGGATTGGGGACAATGAAGGGTGGAGGAGCACAGGACCCCGCAAGAGGGTATAAACAGGGCACCTCACCACCGCACCCCCGTTCCCATTTTTCGTTCTGTCAGCCACCGTTCCAATAAACCGGAAATCCTTAATACCTATTAAGTGAGTCCGTGCCTTATTGCAAAACGAGACTGACCCTGACAGCTGCCATCTGACTTTTTTGAGCCCTCCTCCGTAGTGATAAGCATTCAAAAGAGAGAGGATTATTTTGTTCTTGTTTTGTTTTAAACCCCCCACCCCAGACCTTTTCATGCTATTCTTTCATGGCTGCATCATAAAATGCCTCTGGCACAAACAGTAGGACAGATCGATTCAGCTTCTTTCTGAAAAGATAGGTAACAGCTGGTCTTATCAAATCTCCCCTGCAGCTCCAGGGAGAAATCTCATTTCAAGTGAGGGTCTGCGGATGTTTTCCAATGTCTTCCTGCTATTAGAGAGCCACGACAGAGCTCAGAACAGCAGAAATTCAAGAGGGGGGGGGAAATTCACAAGATTTACGGCTTGAGCCATACTCTTTAAATACATTCTGGGAGTATGTTCAATATTTTGTAGACATGAGTCAACATTTCTCAAATAGTATTTTTGAATGATTTTTTTATGGTGTTTCTCTGCTTGTGTGTCTCATTTCTACCCTATCCAAAAAGTAAACCTTTGGTAAAATTGCCTTCAAATATTATCTACTGAGCTTTTTCAGGTACACTGTTTCTCCTTCCTGCCCTATATACACACAACAGCAGGAGTATCTGCAAGAGAAGGGGGACAAAAAAGTCAAGGTAGTGATTGTGACTGTGCAATTAAAGCTCCACCCCTTCGTATATCCATTAAGAATAGGCTGACCATATTTCCTTGAATCAAAAATGGGACATTGGGATGGCAAAACAGGATGGGGTTAAACTTATGTAATATTCTGTATTCATGAAAAAGTAAGACAATTAAAAAAAAGTTATCGACAGTAAGCTGGGAAGGTGCAGGAGCGGTTAGGGTTAGGGGAGGTGTGGCAGTGGTTGGGTCCGGAGAGGCTGGTGCAGGGTGGCATTGGGCGGAGAGGTTGCAGGAGGGCTGAGGGCAGCAGCGGGCTGGGATGGGAAGACAGGAATGAGGAGGCTGGAGAAGTGAAGGGCTGAGAGTGGTGGCAAGCTGGGATGGGAGGACAGGAATGGAGGAGTCTAGTGAATGGTTGTTCCCGACAACCTGTTCCTCTCTGGTGCTCCCTTTTATTTTATTTTCTTCCCACCATTTTGGCCTGAGAGCCAATCAGCTTCTTTTCTGCTGGGCATGCTTTCTGACCGTCTTCCACTACACTGATTGGCGGCAGCGACTCTTCCTCTTGCTCACCGCCAGTCAGCTGTTCCTGCAATTCCTGCTGTAGGTTTCCTGCCGGATTGAGAATTACTGCCAAGTCAGCCTCCTTTTCAATTTCAATTCCAATTTTTTCCCGCTTTTCCCAATAAGGCTCCAAAGTTTTTAAAAAATGGGACAAAATTGGCATTTATATTAAAATGATGGGACAGTTGGGAAATGTTTAAAAAATGGGACTGTCCCATTCAAAACGGGATGTATGGTCAGGCTAATTAAGAAGTACATAAAAAGGGAAGGAATTTCAACCATATGGTCATGATGGCCATCTTGACTTTTTTCACTCCCCACCCTGCAAACACCCCCGCACAAAAACCTATCTTGAAACTGCTGATCAAGAAGGTGTTCATGTAGCACATTAAACCATTGTTTAACTATGGTTTGATAAATTAAAAACAGTTGACTGTGTTCATACAACACACTAAGACATAAAGCTTAGTGTGGAGTTTCAAATAATTTACTAAGCAAAAACCAACCAACCGCATTATACCTTAATGTGACATGTAAACCCAGTTATATTTAACTGACCTGGTTCAGAGATCTTAAGGCGTGATGGAGTTTATTTAGTTTTGGCTTAACACGGTGCATGAAGTCAAATATAACTGGCTTGTAAGCCATGGTTTATGGAAGAGTTTGTTGTGTAAATGCTATCAATGGTGGTTGATTCAATAAACTTTGATGGAAAAACCATGAGTTGACACTCAGTCCATATGGCACAAAACAGTAGCTAAGCTGTCAACAAAATTACTGCTATTGAGACTTAGAAATGATAATAATGATTGTAATAAGGAAAGTAATATTAGTGATATCGTAACAGAAGTAGAATGAGTAAAATCTACAGCTACTACTGATGATATTAGCCACCTAGGAGACAGTGGGAGAATTTCTTCTCCTGCTGAAGGAACATGACAACAAGGACCTTCTCTCCTAATGCTAAACAGGGTGGGGCCCATTGTGAGATCTGCTGCCCACTGCTATAGATTTATATTCCTACTAGAAGCAGTAAGTTCTCAGCATGAGTTAAGTTTCTGTTATTAATTAGCTAGGACTGCTTCCTTTCCCCAGTGGCTGAGATGAAAACTGCAAATACTCTTCTAACTTAGAAAATACCTCTAGGCAACTGGATCTCAAACCATGGAGAAAAAAGTGAAGCTGAAATCATGCTGTATTCTCAATGTCGATTATTTTTATCCTGACTAGACTGAAAGTGCATTTAAGGAGTTGGGTAAATCCAGCATCAATGGTTTCGACTGCTGATGAGGAATGTAGGTTTGTTGGCTGTGAATGCAGCTGTTGTTGGAGGGACAGAAGATAATTTCACAGCATCGCAAACATCAGTTTAGGGATCATAATCCATCAAAATCATAGCTGAGCAATGAACAAAGGTCAAGGTAGGTGATTTCATAACAAACAAACAGGTAACGTTCCCGGTTCTTATGGTGTATGGCTATCATTTCGATATTTTTTAAAAATTTTATAGTCAGGAACTTTGTGATAAGCTGTCCCTCATAACTCACCTGTCCATATACTCTGGTTGTGAAACTTAATTGCATTCTTCTCCACTTGCTCTACTAGGACAAGAATAAACCTCCACAATGCATCCAACTTTTATAATTCGTTATAATCGTATTGGTGTGCTCCTGCCTTAGCTCTATAATATTACTGCAGGTCAATAATCCCATCAGCAAAGAATGATGGTTCTCCAAGAAAAAGAAACTGTTAGTTCTTGCAGAGTGGCATTCATATATGGGTGCCAGCCGCCCCATCATATACAAGAACCTTTTGCTTCTCATTACAAGCGGCCATCATAACAAGCATCCTAGCATGGTGCTCCATCAGTAGTAGAGCGTTTGGTGCCCTTGATGGCAGATCATCAGTGACCTTATTGTCTCCAAGAGATGTGCTGGTTGTCCTTGATGGTCCTTTGTATGCTATGCTTCAGCACTGGGTGACACACCATTAACTGAAGTCCTACCCTGGCTACTTTCCCCAGTTTCCTAGCTCTCTCTTGTTTCTAAATAGATATCCCCCCAATATAAGATTAGCCCCCTCCTTGCTCCTCCTCCAGAAGGCTGAAGATGTGGTTTTGCCAGTGGGCCTGGGGCCCCCAGGTTGCTTTGGAGCCAATCAAGTGGCTGATAATTGTGTTTTTATGGTTTTTAATTCTGTAAGCCACTTGGAGTCACCGTGCATGAGTTGGGCAGCCTTATAAATTTGTTAAATAAATAAATAAATAAATAAGAGGACACAGCTCATTAAGCAGGAGGAAAAGTGGAATGCCACACAGTGTCCTGCTCTTCTTTTTCTTACTTAGTTTCTTACTTAATTTGTATTCCACTTGTATACTGCTGAATCTTGAGACCTGTGGCCGTTTACAGTGACATACCATTAAAAGAATAGGATATCGCTGAAAACCATAAACAACAACAACATCACATTTAAAACAATTGAAGTGAAGAAACAGTACAACAGCTACAAGTAATTGTTGGTACAACAGCTACAAACTGGTGCTCACTCAAATAATCAAGGGACCAAATTTCCAAAACCCCTGCAAAAACAGTTCAACAGCTTACAAAAAGGTGCCATGGTTGGCAGCAACCAGAGTCTCTGGGAAAGGTTTTTGCCCAGAGTTATCTCCTTCCATGGGCATCCTTGAGGAAAACAAGGTGGCAAGTGACAAAATGCATGACATGATGCAAATACTGCCACTTACTGTAAAGGTACCCTTGAAGAAAATATACAGCAATTGTTAAGAAAGCATGAACTTAGTCCAGGAAAACAGGAAGGCATGAGAAAGAAACTCAAGACTGTCCCACCTTGACTCTCTATGGTATAAATGGAGGGAAGGAGAGCACTGTCAGGCTTTCAAGATTCTGTTATTATAACTTATATCAATATAGTAGAGCTGTAGTATTTCTTGTGGTGTCTGTTTCCTGACCTGGTTTACCTTGACCAGCTAATATTTACACACTTGCATCAGATAACAGGATGCAAGTAGATAAGGGCAGCATTTGCATCATGAAGTCAGCATGTACATGCCATTATTTTTTCATTATTGGGGCTTGCTGTACACCCTACTCCTTCCTTCTGGACCTATATTCATTATCTTGAAAAATATATTACAGTATTATTAAATTGAAATCTGGGAATGGGGGACATGGGACATAGATGCAGCCCTGCCTTTTAATTCATAAGAAACTACTGCCAGTTTTGGTTGCACAGGGCAGAAGAACTATAACTGATCACTTGAAGACATGTTCCCTCTATCTCTTTAGAGAAGTGCTTCCCAGCCATGGTAACTTCCCAATGGGTGGTCTTTAACTCCCCAAATCCTTTGGCCAGCATTGCTAAAAATTCTTGGAGTTGAAGTGCACACATCTGGAAACTGCCCCATTGGGAAGCAACGTTTTAGACTCTCCTACCCAACAAGAGGCAGATGATGATGGGTCCAGAACATAAAGCCCAGTGCCTCCTCCAGGGTCTCAGTCACATAATGCCTGAATAATGTAAATTGTCACTAGATACTGAATGAACACTGAAAGTGCCCTGTTGGTTTAGAGTCACATTAAAACATGCAAGAAAGCAAACCCAACAGAGGTCTCCATGCCTTCTCAGACCAACCAGGACAGGGAACAAAATGCATGATTTTCTTCTTCAAAGCTGTAGGGGACAATAACGCATAGTGCCCCCAAAAAATAAAAATTAAAAAAATGTTACGTTCACGTAACATGGCATGCCCAAACAAATAAATCTGTTGTGGTTGGACACGATTGCCTGGTTCACACAATAAGCTAGGACAATGTTTGGGTTCTTACAGCTCACTGAACCACAAAACGCTCAAGCCTGCTTTAGCCTAGTCTAGCATCTCGTACAAACCCAGCCAGTCTTCTAGAAAGCGGGGGGTGGGGGTGGGGAATAAAAAAGAAAAGAAAGCAAATAAATAAATAATCTTTTAAAATGTCAGTGGGCCATATATTCTCCAGCTCAAGATGATCTAGGAATCTCTTAACCTCCTTGTTAATACGGACTAAATTGAGGCTTGTACTTACTCCATTGTTAGCAATTAATGTAATTCTCAGGTAATTGGTTAATGTACATTCAGTGACTTCATATTCTCATTTCACAATCATTTCTCTTGATTAATAAGGCTGTCTAATTTATCTGTTATCTCCTTACATTTACTCTTGGGGGGTGTGGGGGGCGCTGGCATATTCATTAAAGCAGTGATTTCACAACCTCCTTTCCTTTCTCATTCACATATGTAAGTTAGAGTGCCGGAAAAAAAAGGAAGCTTCTAAAAGTAAGCCCAACATTCAGAAGAGGCTGAAATAACTCTGACTGTCAGAGAGACAGGATTGCCAGGTCTATATGAAACTTCAAAGGACTGTTTTGTTTGGGCTGCACCCTTTGAAGCTGTTTTCTGAAGCAATGCACTGTCCACAGCCCTTAAGACCAAGGAAGTGGCCTCATAACTTTGTTCATCTTCCTTCTGAGGCCTCCTTCAGCGATCCCAATAGCCAGAATACGATTCTGCAAACCTGTACCATGGCTTGATGACATGAACAGATGATTAGAGCCACATAGATTTCCCAGATTCTCTGAATCCAGGCCACTATCAGTGCACACCAAATACAACACAAGCTTTCTTTCTTTCTTTATTTATTTATTTATAATTTCTGTCACCGCCCATCTCCCCCAAAGGGGGACTCTGGGTGGTTTACAACACAATTAACAAGTTAAAACGCTAAAACATAGATTACAATATAGACTATCATCATAAATAGATAAATACAAGATTCATTGTGGCGAAAAGCTCTCATCCAATGGGGAGGGCACTACAGCGCCAACCACCCCCAGGAAGAGCTGTTGCCCTTCCCATCCCAAGCAAGGCGGCAGAACCAGGTTTTTAAATATTGTGTCAGTGCTTACATTTTCCTGCAGGTTGATTTCTGCCCATGAGCTGAGCAGAGCTATTTCTTTCTTCATGCAATACGATCAATAATGAAAGCTTCAGAGGGCAAGGTTTAATCACTCCAAGAAGAGACTTGAGCTGTTACAAATTCCACAACCCATTTTAAAATTATCCAATCTTTTAAAAACGTGTTCTCGCTCTCTCACCTCCCTTGTGATAATGAATTATAGTGGTCAGCTGTGCATTGTGTAAAGATAGATTTGTTGTTGTTGTTGTTATAGGGACAACGTTTACTAGCTATTAATTTCATATCTTGCCCCCTTCATCTCTTATAGATCTGGATAAGGTAGGAAAGGAAGAGCTGGCATCTTTTTCTCATCACTCCCATGCATAAAAATATCCATCACGACCTTCCAAAACTCTTCTCAGTTTTAATTTTGGGTGACTCCTATTAACTGTGCATCTGTTGATAACCATGCAAGATGCTTCTCTGACCATCCCAAATAAAAAGCGCAGCTCAGGGCTTGAAAGGTCAGCATAGCTGGTTCTAATTTCTGAATGCTATCTTGGTTATCTTCAGACACATTATACAAAGGCCTAGCTTTCGGGAGAAGGCTCTAATGCTGGAAAAGGTGGAAGGAAAGAGAAGAAGAGGACCAGCAGCAGCAAGGGGGATGGACTCAGTTACAGTGGTGATGGGTGCACTGTTGGGAGACCTGAAGGACCAGGTTAGGGACAGATTGTCACGAAAAAGGTCTGTTCATGTAGTCTCCAACTGATGGTATATCTATTATCCATCCATCCATCCATCCATCCATCATCTGTCTATCTTGGACACATTATGCGAAGGACCAGCTCTCTTGGAGAAGGCTCTAATACTGGAAAAGGTGGAAGGAAAGAGAAGAAGAGGACCAGCAGCAGCAAGGGGGATGGACTCAGTTACAGTGGTGATGGGTACACTGTTGGGAGACCTGAAGGACCAGGTTAGGGACAGATTGTCACGAAAAAGGTCTGTTCATGTAGTCTCCAACTGATGGTATATCTATTATCCATCCATCCATCCATCCATCCATCATCTGTCTATCTTGGACACATTATGCGAAGGACCAGCTCTCTTGGAGAAGGCTCTAATACTGGAAAAGGTGGAAGGAAAGAGAAGAAGAGGACCACCAGCAGCAAGGGGGATGGACTCAGTTACAGCGGCGATGGCTGCACTGTTGGAAGACCTGATTATGTATAGGATTGCATTATAGTTTTGCGATTAGCATGTTTTGTTGCACATTTGTGCACCCAAACATTAGGATTGCAATTTTCCATTTTTTAAAGAAGTGTCAAAAGACTCATACTGAAGTGCCATTGTATTAAATGTCATTGTATTAATGACAATTTGATCCAACAGACTAATAAGGGAGTTTGTGTGTGATGTGGCTCTGGAATGGATTCAGAATGATCTGCACAGACTTTACTTATATGGAAATGATCTTCCCATCTGATAGTGGTAGACACCTTGGCTATACATTCACAGTTCCTCTCTCTACTTTTTTCTCTTCATTGCATAAGATAATAAACATCATCTGCAAGTGGCTTGCAGTGACTGCTGCTCCTTCAAGATGTGCAGCCTACATCTGCAACCTCTGGTTTTTAAAAAAACAAACAATCAAAAAGGGCTTTGCAGACTGCCATAGAAAGGTAATGAATGAAAGAGGTGATGGAGAGAAGCCAGGCCTTTTGCTCATTTGATAAAGGAATGAGGAGGAATGAGCTGTGTCAGCAAGCCTGACAGAGACAGATGCCTCCTTTCTGGATGGAACTCCTATAAGAACTAGCAAGTCCTGCTTTTCATTAAGGTTTCACAAAGTTTCTCTTGCCCACATTTCTTCAGCCTGGCATGGTTATTTTCGAAGTCCCACTTTCAGGGAAATGAACCAAAGAAGGAGACATCATCTGCAGAAAAACCAATGAGCTGGTAAAAAAAAATAGAGCTGAACTTACAACAATAACAACAGCAAGACTTTTTCACTTGAAATTAATATTGTGCTGAAATCTATCTTCAAATTTCCTGTAAGTTTGTTTTTGTTTTAATGCCTCATCCCCAGAGTGCTTTTGAATTTCTACAGAATATTTTAGAAGAGTTAACTTGATTATCATTGTTGTTCTTTTTTCATGATTCATCTATCACCCTATAGCCTCCCTAGCTGCCCCTTTTTCCCTGCTCTAAAAAATAAAATCCATGGTAAAAGTTCTTTAATGAATTAAATTAGACCTTTGCTTTGGGATTTAATTCACACACATGAAGCTGGGAGGGTACAGATTGCTGGAGAGGCGGTTGCCACATGAAATATAGTATTCTCATGTGTATAATTAAGGTAAGTAGAAGAACCTCACAGCCCATCTCTGAGAATTTAATTAAATGGTTTCTTCTCCCTGAGAAAAAAAAATCAAAAGAAATTTATTTTGCATCACATTGAGGAAGAGCAGCTAGAAACGAATGCAGAAGACATTTTCAGCACAGCAGGATTTGAAATAGAAGGGGAAAAGATTTCACAGAATCACCTATGGGCTCATTTTTAATTGCTGTAATTCTGGTAGTAGATCTTGAACAACCCAGAGTCTTATCAGTTGTGCCTTCCTTTTTATTAGCTTCACCAATCAGAAAGAGAACAGGGCTTGCTTTCTTCCTTAGGTCTGTAGCTAGCTGGGGGTCGGGGGGGAAATTGATCCCTATCAGCCAACAGAACCACCATTGCTGTCAGAATCCATGATCAAAGAACTGGTAGATAGGTTGATCATGTTCTCTGCCAGTTTGAGCCAACACGTGTCAAGCACCAGTACGGAGAAGGGATTCAACAGGAGTGTGAAAGAATGGTGTTTGGTCTAATGATGGGATTCAAGGTCGTATTGACTGGAGACATCTGGAAGTGAAATGCCGGTCTGCTGGTGCAAAGGGGAAGGAATGTGGAGTGGGGTTCTGGCTTGCCTGTTTGCTTTTAATTAGGTAGTTTAAGTGGGAAATTTTAGTCGTGGCTTTTTCCTCTTTTCTGTACACGTCTTCAGTAAATCTGAATTCTGTATTCCAATGGATGCATGAGTCAGACCATTATTGAGACAAGTGTGTCCGATTCTTACAATTGCTGTCAATGGTAAGCTTTCCAAAGCTTTTCTTCCTTTTGTACCCCATAATCAAAATACACCCCCAGCAATGATGATGAACTAGAGGAAGAAGTATTTCAGCTCAGCCTTGCTAATTAATAAACTTATCGATGTAAGATATCAGTTTTTTAATCATTATGCAAAGTGACCCAAAAGGATCACCCGAAAGGATGACAATATGCATTTGGACGGGGCGGGGGGGAATTATTCTGTCTTGCATTGGATAACATCCCAATTTTTCATGTAGACACATGTTCCAACCCATTTCCATTACCCAAATTGCACCAACTTGCTATTTTTAAGACATGCACCAAAATTCATAAACGAAGTTGTGTATCAACATTTTTGATATGCTGAAAATAATGCTTATAAATCAGATTCAGCTCCTACAATATTATATTAACTCCTGAGCTCTTGGAATTTCATGCTGCTCATTTAACTATTGTTTGAATAACAGATCAGTGTTACTGTTCCCCCCTTTATCTGGATTCGCTGACCTTGCTTTGCTGCCTTGATTTCCCCTTTGGATCCCCAAATGATACAATCCACTGATTTTACTAATTGTAGGTTGTAACTTTCAAGGGCACAGTGACAGCATTTTTGTACTACAAAACAGTTGTATGTCGAAAAGGTGGGTGACCGGATGGATGGATGGATAGAAAGTGATCTTATTCTGAGCAAGAGTCCTGTTATCCTGATTGGTAATAGCCCACCCAAATCTCAAGTTTGAACCCATTTCCTACAACTGTTTCTAAAAACTTTTAATTGTCAATGTTAAGGACTAAATCTGAGAATTTCTAAACATTTGCTATGTTCAGTATTTGGAAAATCCATCTTTCAAGGCGACACACTTCCTGTGGCTTGGCCTGCTGTATTACCTGACCTTTCTACTATACAGTGAATAGGTCATGGCCACTCTGATTTTTTTTTCACACCTGATTTTATTGCTTCTCTTGTTAACTCAAACATGGAAAAATTCACTACACTGAACAACAGAAACATTTTCAAGCTAGAGTACCTGAAGGACTCATTGAGATTCAGATCAGGATTATCCATGTCCAGCTGCCACTTATGAGAAAAAACATCTCTGTATAGATTTTTTTTTTTTTTGCCTTCAAGTCTGTGTGGCCTTGTGGCGACTACCTGGACTAGTCCCTGCAGTTCTCTTGGCAGGATTTCAGAGGTGGTTTGCCATTGCCTTCTTCCTAGGGCTGAGAGGGACCGGCTGAAGGTCACCCAGCTGGCTTTGTGCCTAAGGCAGGACTAGAACTCACAGTCTCCTCATTTCTAGCCTGGTGCCTTAACCACTATACTAAACTGGCTGTCTGTATAGAATGTAGGGTCTGGGATACTCTCATCCTGAGGTTTTTCACTTGCATAGGAAGCTCTACCTAGCCAGATTTATCATTAGATAAAATGAAGCAGCCAAGTTCCCACTTGATGCCTTTGCAAGGATCATGCAAAACAGTCATTTTACTCTGTAAGAAATGGATTGTGCCTTGTCCAGCCCCCCAGCCTGCTGCTGCCCCATAAATATTTCTCTGAAGGAACCCTCAGGGGTATCCATTGTGAGCGGCTGTGACATTTCCCTGCATAGGCAGTTACTGAGGCCACCTCAGTTTATCACTCTGAAGATCCCCTTAGAGTAGTGTTGCCCAGCCTTAGCAATTTCCAGGTGTGTGGACTTCAGATCCCAGAATGCCACTGCCAGCATGGCCATTGATAAGAATTCAGGGAGTTGAAGTCCACACATTGAAGTTGCCATGATTGGGAAACACTGCCTTAAGAGTGACAGGTGTGATCAGGTGTGATCAGGGCTGGAGAATGAGGGTAAACTTACATAAACAAGGATGTATGGGTCCTCTCAGGCTACCCCTGAACCAACCATCTCTTTTGATGGCATTTTGATCTTACTCATTGCAACACACCAGTGAGCTTAGTAAACCACTAGAATGTATTCTCCCAAATTACATTACTTTCCTTCCTCTACATTATGTCCTGCTTTGATTCTGCATGCTGCCTGGCTATCTGGAACAAGAGGATGGCGAGTCTAAATATGCTTTTAAAATAATAATTAAATATAATCAAAATATTCCATAAATAAATGGATTACAGTTCCCTTTTATTGACCCAGGTAGGTATGTTATTCTTTTGAAATGCTTTCAGCACTGCTCATTGAGAAGATGAATGGTGATTTTCTCTAGATTGCTTTTGCGAGGTGGAGGTAGGGGGACAGACTGAATAGGCTTGCTCATCTGAGAGCTGCTTGCAGGCAAAAAAATTCTCTCCCCTCCCCCCCACCCCAAATAATTTTAGAGTTTCAACTGTTGGAGGCTGGATTCACAAGAGATAACCAGGCATGGCGCTGTGCCCAATTTCAACAAAAGAAGGATGTTCTAAAGCCAACTGAAAGCATGGCAGCCGTTAAGGGAACTACAATGCAGAACATTTTAAAGTTAATTGGTTTTGCAATTAAAAGATGCACAGAACATGTGATGCAATTAATTTTACATAAACTTGGTCAGGAATTAAATGTAAAGCCAGTTGGTTACTTCTCTAAATGAAGCATATGTTTCCTTCCAAAACAACAAACTTTTTTTGCATCTCTGTGCGGGAGACAGTTGCAAACTCAGCTGCTTCAAACATGTACTCTGCTGGGAGGTTGTGAAAGGATTTTTTTTTTTTAAAAAAAGTTGTTTCCACAATATTTGGATCTGATGCACAAAGGTGATCTTGGGAGAAATGAAAAGGTTCAAGAATGTAGAAAGATGCCTCTTCCATGCCACTGCATTTGGAAGTATCAATTAACATGGTTTAATTGTTAATCCATTGGCATATGGTTTTTTGCTGATAAGTATAGGCAGTCATTTAGGTGCTATTGGTTAATTAGCCTTTCCCAATGTTCAGGGCCTGGAGAACAGGGAGGTTTCTATTCAATACATGTGCAGCTGACTCATTTATCTGCTATATCCTAGTCTTTCTTAAAAGATATAGGGCAGATGATAGGGAATCTTTGGTCTTCCAAATCTGAATTCCAGCTCCCATTAGCCTCAGCCAGAATGGTCAGTGGTCTCAGAAGATGGGATAGCTGAGCAGCCACAGGTCCCTCATCTCTGATAGCATTCATTCATTCATTTATTAGATACAATTCATACTTTCCTTAAGGAAGTCTAGGTGGTATATATTGCATTCCTTCCGTTTTCTCCCACAATGGGTCTGTGAAGTAGGCCCTCTCCCCCCCCCCCTCCGGGTCCATGCTACGTGGCATATTGGGCAGTAAGGGTTCTCCAGCTCTTTTGGTCTTGGGCGAGTATTTCGGCGTCCTTCCACATTATATGCATTTCCTTCAGGTCTTGTGAAGTAGGCTGGGCTGAAAAATAGTGACTAGTTCAAAGTCAGTAAATTTCCCTGATTAAAGGTGGTCATGACATTGAGTTTCCCCAGTCCTATTCCAACACCTTAACTGCCATACCCCAGTTCTCACTATTTCCCCATATGTGGGATATGGTATAGCATATTTGTTACATGGGAAAGGTCCCTCAGCTTTTTCAGGCAAGGTAAGGGAAATAAATTCTGCACAACTCCCCAGAGACTTGCTACAAGACAGTGACTGGGTTCCCATGTTACACTAGCACAAGGTTGGCTTAACAATGCTTAGCTGGATAAACTACAATTGGCTGAGACCAGACCTCACACCAAGCACTGCATCATAGTTTCCAATGACTGTTTGGCAAACTCTGTTAAGCCAAACCCCCACCCTTTTGTAACTGTATCTTAACACTGGACACAAGCATGTAAGTCATATGGTCTTATACCTGTAAATACCCATGCCTAGAGCCTCCCACTTATTCCATATAGAAATGTATAGGGTTGAAAATTGACTGTTTTGTCATGGAATGTCATTGGCACAATCTGGGAGTGTTTTAGGAACACTAAAAAGTTGTTGGGGAGTTGCATCTGGCCCGAAGGTTATTGGTCCCCCCACCTCCCGATTAACAGAAACATTTATGCCAGCAGTGGTGAATTGCTATGATCCAGGCAATTTTTCAAGCATGCTAAGATTTATTATCCAGCTTTTTTTCTTCTCTACTTACTCTATCCCAGCCTTCCCCAGACTGCCACCAATGTAAGCTCTTTTTCCTCAATGTAACTCTCCTTTTAAAAATGCATTTGGCATGTTCCCTAGACAACTTTCACAAGTGCAGATTCTTTTTCAGACATCTATTTGCATAATTGATGGGAGAAAAGCAGATAGGTGGGAAATTCATTTAAGCTACTCTCTAGGCCATGGTGGCTGGGGAATTCTGGGAGTCGAACTCCATACATCTTAAAGGTACTCAGGTTGAGAAATGCTGCTCTATACTATTGCAAATTCCACCGTGAGTCAAGCATGGAGATCCACTCCCCCCTGCAAATAAACGGTAGTATATAGGTAGTATTTTTTTTTTTTTTTTGCATCCCTGTTTTCCAGAACTTAAGGTTCTAGGGAAACAAAAACGTAGATTGGGTTAATGTGACCTCTTCCTACCCCATGTTTCAAGAATGAAGATAGTGCTTAATAACTCCACAGCAGTTATTCAACTAATGGATGGCTCCTGATTGATGTAAAAATGTATTAACAGAGGACAAAGTCTTTCCCTGAGGCTGTGCTTCCCTGAGAGTGAAAGCAAGGTCAGGTTTCCCTGAAAGTGAAAGCAAGTGGGAGGGTCAGGTATGGTTGTATTCTGAACAACCCTGCCTCAAACTCACAGAAGGCAATTCCATTTCAAGTAAAATGTACTCTTCTGCCAATCCCGCCCCCACCCCAACATTATTTAGCCAGAAGTTTTATGTGAAGAATATAATGGGCTTCAACACAGAGTCCCTGCATTTTGTTTAGCGGCAGGCTGTTAACAGAGAGTGGTTTGAAATGCAACCATAAGCTGATGGGCACAGCTCATTAATCAGGCAGTAAAATTCAGATTTCAGTAGAAAAAGGCAGCAATCTGATTCTGCAGGAAAGAGACGTCAGCCAATATTCCTCCTAGGAAGGAGGTGCAGCTCACTGCTAGAGCATATGCTTGGCACTCTGATATGCTCAGGTTTACCCCATGGATTTCCAGAGGGAGGAACAGGATAAAAAAAATAACTGAAATCCTGAAGAGCTACTTCAAGTCATTGTTGACAATATTGGGATAAACGGGCTTCCAGCAGAGTCTTCATGAGCATTGAATGAATGTGAATGCAGGTTTTTCTTTCTTTCTTTCACCTTCCAAAACTATGAAATTGATTCAGTGGTGTACTTTTTCAGTCACGTCAATCACAATATATGGAGCTTGATCCTTGCAAGAGCCTCCATACTAAGCACCCCATCAACAAAAAGAATAGTTTTCAGATAAGAGTTCCAGTGTCCACGAGCATCTCACTGGGTGTGTGCCTAGTCTGGAATTTCATCTGTTTGTCTTACTTTCAAGTTTCATTTCTGATTTTGGGATGATTCAGCCATAAGGCATAAACATATATAACTGCATAGCATAGACAACTATGCTGCATAAGTCATTTACACTGTGTATTTCTCTTGTGGCTGAATTATAAACAATAACTCCCTTGTATAAAACCACCACAGATCCAACATCAGAACCAGAATGTTTAGACCAACCTCATAATCTGAAACAAGTGTGTCAAGCCTACTGCATGTGAACAGAGTCAGTCCTAGATCCACAGTGCCAGTATACCAACACTTACTATATATCCCAGACAAGCAAAGCTAAATTTCCTGTAAAGAAAAGCAAAGTTCAGCTTCTAGAAAGACTAAGCCAAATAAAGGAAGGCAAATTACCAGCTAGCACCTTGGATAGCTCCAGGGAGCTCACAGTTTCGTCAAAAACTCTAACCTAAGAATTAAATAAGCTTTCAACAATCTGCGTAGTTAGCTCAGTCTCCAGTGGATGGAGCCTATTCCAAAAAAGGGATATGTGGCTCTAATGGAATGGCAGAGTTCTTCTGGGATTCCCAGAACAGAGCCCTTGCACCAGAGGATAGAAGCCCAGCCTCTTGAAGGTAGTAAAGGTGAAGGTTTCCCTTGACATTAAGTCCAGTCGTGTCCGACTCTAGGGGGTGGTGCTCATCTCTGTTTCAAAGCCGAAGAGCCAGCGTTTGTTCGTAGACACTTCCGTGGTCATGTGGCCAGCATGACTAAACGGAACGCCGTTACCTGCCCGCCAAAGCGGTACCTATTAATCTACTCACATTTGCATGTTTTCAAACTGCTAGGTTGGCAGGAGCTGGGACTAGCAATGGGAGCTCACCCCGTCACGCGGATTCAAACTGCCGACCTTCCGATTAGCAAGCTCAGCAGCTCAGCAGTTTAACCTACAGTGCCACCACGTCCCTCTCTTGAAGGTAGGGAGATGGAAATAAGAAGAGATGATGAGAGTTTTCCAAAAAAAGTGGTTTGTTATTGATGGAGATTCCCACTGACTCTTCTTCTATCATCTCAGTCAGAAAATCAGGGTGGTTTTAGAGACAGACACATCAATTTTGGAATGATCTTGATTCTTCTTTTTTGATGTGTATTCACTGGCTCATTGGCTTATTTTAAGTAATTATTTCTTTATTTCTTTATTATTCAACTTTCTATTACCACCCATCTCCCCCAAAAAGGGGACTCTGGGACGTTTACCATAAAATTATCCTTTAAAAACCTTTATCCTTTATTTTTCTTGGGATCCATGAGTCTCTCACTCACTTTCAAGACCCGCATAATGGAATGCATCTTTGCTTCTCTTCTACTCAGTTGCTATATTGGTAAATAAAGCAAATGTTATCAGCATGCCATCAAAGTTTTACCCCAAAGAAACTGAACTCAGTCTACTAAGCTGGATGTGGAGAGGAAAAGTTGGATCAGGGTCATAATGCAAAAGGAAAGAGATTTAATCCTACCCTGTGTGTTGTGGACTCCATCAAGAGTATTCCTCAGAATCTTAGTTAGCCATAGAACAGATGAATGTGAACTTAACTAATTCAAACTAGAGCCAGTTTGGTGTAGTGGTGAAGGCACCAGGCTGGAAACCGGGAGACCAGGAGTTCTAGTCCCATCTTGGGCACAAAGCCATCTGGGTGACCTTGGGCCAGTCCCATTCCCCCAGCTCCAGGAAGGAGGCAAGGGCAAACCACTTCCAAAAAGCCTTTCCAAGAAAACTACAGGGACTTGTCCAGGCAGTCTCCGAGAACTGGACATGGCTGAAAATTCAAAAACAGAAAATTCAAACTGCCCAGAGGTATGCATGAATGGAAACATGGCTAGATAGATAGGCTTCTATCTGTGTAATTTTAAAACAGTCAAACAAAATGTGGGAGAAATTACACAAAAACATATGTATTGGCAAATGAATGGTCAATAGCAAACTATATTAGGGACAATCATTAGCGAAAATATAACTTCAGTACAAAAAGTGCATATTTGGGGAATGAGAGTAGATTTTCACACAGACTCTTTTTTTCAAGGTAAAATACATTGATTCAAAACAAGAAATTAAGTTAGAAAATTTGGAAATGAACTGATTCCATTACAGACAGATTTGTGCCATTTTAGCATAGTTGGGAACATGTACGTACTGTATTCACTTCGGCAGGTAATCATTCTGGAGAGAGAGGGCAGCAACTAGGAAGAAAAAGATGTTAGCTCACCTTTATTCACAAAACTGCTATGTTATCTACTGCATTTCTCCAATACCATGTGGGCATGAGGATGGAACATACCAGAAACCAAAAATGATTAATATAAATAAAATACTTAGCATCAAGAAATAAATTGGTCTGCTACCAATAATGTCATTTTAATTGAGTTTAGAGATGAAGAAGCAACTCTGCTAGCTAAAGTAAAAGGGCAGCATGACACTTCCAGTTCTCCCTTCCACCAAAAAGTAAGCGTTTCTGTCTCTGTCTCTGTGTGTGTGTGTGTCTGTGTGTGTGTGTGTGAAAGGACGTGGTTGGGTACTTGAATATCCCTTATACAAAAGTATCCAATGGGCTATAATTTTGCTATTCTCATCACATGAATGTACTGGGAGTTTGAATGACATTGACTGACATTCATAGTGGTTTCAAAAACAAACAATCAAACATCCTGTTGTCATGTTCTCTGCCCTCCTTGGGCAAGCTTCTGCAAACATTACCAGAAAACATAGAAGCTGCAATTAAATACTTGTATTTTCCATGCTGTCTCTTGAGTCACGGTAACCTGATCTAATCAGTTCTTTTCTCCCCAGGATGTCACTTGCCACCCAGGAGCTTAGAATGACAGATAATATATTGGGAGACAATACACCTGCCCTCATTAGAGAGACAAACAAGGCTTCTTTTCTACCCACCTGGCTGTCACATTTTTACTATTGTGATATACTTCCATTTACCCATTTTATTATTCTAGAATCAATAAAGTGCTTGTGGAGACAAGAAGGAACAAAGAAAGAGATTGTTTTGTGGTGCTTTTTTTTTCTGAAAAGCAGGAAGTTGTATCAGAAAGAAAACCTCCACAGCAACATTAGAATTACAGATTAAAAGAGGTCAGTGTAGGGATTTGGAGGCCATTGTGGCTCTGCAAACATTGAGCTTGAATCATTGAATCGGATCAGATGAATGATCCAAACTGAATCAACAGTCCAAACTGGAGTCAATTTGCATAGCCCCTAGAAGTCATTTACTCCAACCTTTGGTTGAACTTCAAGAATTAAAGCATCCCAAATCTATTCTCTAATTAAGATCTTCCAACAGAAGAGAACTTGCCTGCCTCTCTGGGTTCTGTGACTTCTTATATCGGAAGACGGGGCTGAACTGAAATTATCCATACAGAATTTTCAGGTTATGTAGAACTCTGGAAAGTCAAATTCTCAAACTTAGGAAGAGACTGCACAGAGACTGCACTCCTTGAGGAAAGAGGGAGTTAACATGTTCATCCCTCTTACTGTATGTGTAAAGTTTTACACATGCTTTTCACAATGAAAATGAATAGGCTCCAAGAGAGGTCCATATTGGGATTGAGTTGTCTTGCACCCATTAAACCAACAAGATCATGACTGTGTTGGTGTGAGTGGTGAGAAGTAATTACAATAGGTTTAGCTGGTTATACTTTATTTAAATCTACATGGTTGGATATTCTTTATCCTAATACTGTTGCTTGATCTTTATCTGGAATCATTTCTTGCACAATTAGTATAGAGTTAATTCTTTGGATAAATAAGAGGCCATGAATATATCAAAGAGTAAAAGTATCTGCAGTCAGATACACTAATATTATTTAGCTCTAATTTCATTTACAGTAGTTGACTATGGTTACCCATGACTCTTCTCCAGCTTCCATTTGGATGCTTCCACTGTAGCTCTGAATCTGTGACAGATTTTTCAAGCTACTTTTGACTCCTCAAAGCTGACACGTTCAACAAGTTGAGGAAAGTATGACCAAGCCATGCTCTTGGTTCCCCTGAATGCCAACTCTGGAGTAAGTATTTTGAGCAAGTGTGTTCAAAATAGGATACTCATCCCAATGCTCTTGAGCCAAAGGAGAGACTGGTCTGAGGAACTCTCCTCTTCCAAGGATGACTTATAAATACATTCATGTTTCATGCATAAGCAAAGAATGGAGAACCTATCATCCTTCAGATGTTACCAAACTGCAAGACTAATTTGCATATCTAATGGTAAGGGATGCTGAAACCTGAAGTTGGGCAACATCTGGAAGTCTAAAGGTCCTCAGCCTTGCTGAACATTCTCTCCCCCTCCCCCCCAATCCTTCTTTATCTAACCATGCAAGGTGATTACCTTCATTTTTCTTCCCTCTTATCTCAGGACAACTGTTTTATATTTTAACTTAAAGTCATATTATTCTTGGCAGGGCTTAGGTAGGATGAATTAAGTTCTCTGTTGGTGTGCATAGTAATTGAACCAGGGCTTACATTTCCTACAGCTAGGTGAATAACACTGTTCAAGTGCAGCAGATCATGCATGATAGCTGTTCAATCTTAATGCATTTGAGTACCCACAGTTAATTGCTTATACCTAAGTAGGTTATAATTGGAACATGTGCATGTACACGCACACACACGCACACACAAGCATAGACACCTATACCCTTGATGATATACAGTATTGGTCTCTCCATGCTGGAACTGTCTCTATGCTTTTCAGTTATTGCTCCATGGAAGACAACCATTAAGTTCATTTGCTGTTTTAGGCAAACACCTGAGAAGCAATAAATGAAGAGAACACCATGGATTTACAAAGTGCATGGCATCAGGAGGCAGAAAGCTGAAAATAAAATGGACCAATTGGTTTTGGAACAATCCAAGCAAGAGCTTATAGAAAGTCCCATGCTTTAGCTGTGTTCAGACAACCTGGCAAAGCAGAGGTGAGAAATTCCCAGAAACTGTTAAGCTTCAACTCCCATCAGCTGTGGTTAATGTTCTGAATTATAAAACATGTGGAGTTCTAATAAAGAGAGGCTGTTGGGCTGAGCTCTATGCCTCAGGTTGGACACCCTGGGAGGGGGCAGGAAGTGTTGGAAAAGAAAGTTACGTGCCATGCAGTTTGTACTGAACTGCCTCAGCTAACCTACATGGTCAATGAAGAATGTCACCTCTTTGCAGGTGTTGAAGAATATTGTGCTACCCTCTCAGTTAGCTTTTATATACAATCTGAATGGGACATACCTTGCCTTTTGCTTCAGCTACCAAAATGTCTTGGGCCACCCCTGTTCATGTGGTCCCGTTAAGAATTCTGGCTAAATAAGACGACTGAGAAAAGCCACGCATGTTTCCTCCCCCACATGTCTCATTAAAACGTGTCTATGTCATCAGGCAATGGGTTTAACTGAGACCCAGTATGTGCTTATTTGTTTGGATTGTCACCTAACATGCACCCTGTTTGGAGCACTGGATTGGAAGGAAAGCAGTGTTTTTATTTCAAGTAGCAGCGCTGTATGTAATTAGTTCTTTCCTTTTTGAAGTGTAATAAACTCTGCTGGTTAATTATATGCATCTTTCAGATAGTTTCTTTGGCTGCAGCATTCCAATGTCAGAAAGAATAACAACTACAGAGACATCCTACAGTCTGCCCACCTCACTTCCCCCACTTTTATATATGCATCGAGTTATTTTCATAATGGTCTGACACACACCAAGGTATGTGAGTGTCCTGTCTTATTGTGCAGTCATCTCTAATGCAGTCTGCTTTACAGCCTCCATAGTTCTCTATGTTCACATTCAATCTCAAAGTGGGGCTCTTCCAAAGAAGGGTGTGGTCCCAGTTGTGATGAGCCCTTTGCTTATCACATGATACCATCATTGGGCTTGTACTATTGTTATAAGCCCTGCACCATCCTTGTGTCAGCCATGCTCTAACTACCAAGGAAGACATTTATCTCAAGGTGCAGTTAGCCGTACTGAGGTGTGAGCAAATTGCTGCTTTGCATTGCAAGGAGCAGCCTGCTCTCTAATTGAAGGAGATTGTCCTAACAGTCAGAAACCACGCTGAGACGAGGAGTAGGTCTCAAGTGTTTATTATTGCTACATAAGACAGAATCCTAACAAACTGAAGAAGCGTGGGAAAAACCCAGACAGACAAACCCCAGAAGTTAAGGCGAGTCTGATCTGTGTCTCTTTGAATGGCTGTTTAATTCCTCAGTACTACGCATGCGTTTTCCCCCCGGGATAGAGGCCCCTTCCTGCTCACCATCAATACTCATGACAGAGATGGCTGAATTGACTCAAGTTCCAGTTGGGCTAGAAACCAGGAGGCTGTGAGTTCTAGTCCTGCCTTAGGCATGAAAGCCAGCTGGGTGACCTTGGGCCAGTCCCTCTCTCTCAGCCCAACCTACCTCACAGGGTGGTTGTTGTGGGGAAAATAGGAGGAAGACATATTTGGTATGTTTGCCACCTTGGGTTATTTATAAAAATAATAAAGGTGGGATAAAAATTAAATAAAATAAATAAATAAAAATAGCCTAGCCATGTAAAGAGTTCCAAATATAGAATAGCAGTTTATGCATCAGGAGTATGGAAGGCAATGATGGGAACGTCCTCATGGCAGACATAGAAATGCCAGAAATTGAATATTTTTAAGGAGGGGAAATAGATGTGTGTTTAGGCATAGTAGCAGGGGGGAATTCATTATGGGCCAGCCAGCAAGAACTGATGGTTGTCTGTGCTCAGCTACCAGCCAAGAAAGGGCAAATGCTAATTGATCATCGGTTCTTGGGGACCCACAGAGATTTGAATATGTCTATGCTCATCAGGTTGCAATGTCCATAGACTATCAAAAAATCCTGCTTATCCCCAGATGTGTTTTAATGAGGAATTTGAAATCTTGGGAAACAGAAAGTTTAGCCATCTGAACACACCCATTCATGAAATAACTTCATCTTGCAGATCAGGTGGAAGGGACAGTTATGGTATTTACAAAGGGATGGAGAAACATCTAACAAGAAACAACTCTACAGCAGCACCTTCCACAATAAAACAACCTCAGAAACACAAAAAGAGCAAAACTGAAGAACACCCTGAGAATGTAGTAGAAAAGTAGGCACTGTAGCTAGCTTCTGATGTATATGTGCCTAGGCAAGACTTTGTAATTTAATGTTTTAAAAGTGAGCTGTGTGATAGATGTTGAATCAATTTTGTAAGCCAACTTGGAAGGACACTTCATTCCTATGGGTGGCCTATCCACCTAAGTTCAAAATATCCACCCTGATAGTAACGCCATACCCAGTAGGTAGACAGATCCCTAAATGTCCCTTTTCAAAAATAAGCTGCTACTTAACAGTGGAAACTGCTGCTACCCTACCCTGAGTATAGAAACCTGCCTAAAGTACCAGCATGAATTGGTCCTTGGCAAAATGGATAATATTTGCCACTGTAATGCAACTCCTAAAATCAAAGGTTATCAGCCTGCCCTCCGCCTTGTGATAGATTCCATTCAATGTCATTGCTGTGAGCTGATTTAAAGGCAGAAATGGTCGGGTAACAAAACATCTGCAAGAAAACAATCAAGAGAACACCCTTCATTATGGAGTTGCAAATGACTTTCACTCAGAACATTAATGCCAACTGAAAGCAGCATTTTCCCCTGTAATTTGGTAAATGTCAATTTGCTTCTGCATTTCCAGTGCCACACACTCATTCTTATCTATAAGTAACTGTCTCAAGCATAAATATTAGAAAGCAAACCCTCGGAGAGATCTTGTGTATATATGAGGGAAGTACCCCAACTAGTGGTTAATCCAGGCAAAAAATTCAAACCACAATATTCTTAGGTTATGTATGGGATAAACAGAAAAAAGAAGAAAGTGATAGAGATTCTTTCTGATGCACTGCTGTAAAAAAAAAAAAATAGAAGCATGTTCAGGTGTCAAGATGGGGATTTCAGCAATTGATTGGGCATCAAATGTCTACACTTGCAAGCTCTTAATGACAGCACTGTATTAGCCGCCATTTTATTACTTTTTAAATGTAATTATTTCCTTGCCATATTTCTATTCCACCATATTTCCAAGGACAAGAAAACTTATATACAGCACACAGTTAAAGCAGGAACACATTACAATCAGTCAAAATTTCAGTATAAAAAAAGCAACCAATAAAACCATATAAATTATACCAACAATAACATTCAAACTAATATAAATACTTTCTAATATAATGAGGCACTCAACAAGCAGATGTCAGCCCTCAAAAGCCCTAAACAGTTCTGTTTTCAAGCTTTCCTGAAGCGCAGTGAGGGTGCCATCTGGATCTCAGGCTGGAGGCTGTTTGAAAGGGTAGGTGCTGTCATAAAAAAAGAAACTCCTCCCTCGCTCTCTCCCCAGTCTTTTATGGATGAGAAACCCACAGCATGCACAACTCAGACAAGCGCACAGAATGTTAGGATCCATTTGAAGCAGTTGATCCTGCAGGGACCTGGGTGCTAAGCCACGTACAGCTTTGTAGGTCAATATCAACAGTCTGAATTGTAGCATTGATGAGCTTTTGGGCTGAATGGCCGAGGTTTCTGTTTTCCTGATATTTCACCAACCGTTGTGGCTGACATCTTCAGAGGCAAAGTGAGCTGCTTTATGGTATACCTTTCCACAGCTCACAGACAACCCAACTGATTCGGCTCTTGTATTTGAACCTGGCAGGCTGATCTCCGATTGGTTCATCTCATGAGAGTCCAAGAAAGCTGGTTCCTGATTGGCCCATTGTCTAGCTAGACCTCCAATTGGTCCACTTTGAATCATACTCTGATGTCTATTGGCAACCAAAATACTACAGGTAGTTTTGCAACAAAAATACTACAGGTAGTCCTCATTTAGTGACCACAATTGGGACCAGCAACTGAGTCTTTAAGGAAAGTGATTTCTGAACTGTGACTGTGCTTATGATCTTACTTCAGATTTCCTTTGCTTTACAGACCTGCAAAGGTCATATATACAAGAATTGGTCACAAAGTTACTTCCTCATCACTGTTGTAACTGTAAACAGTGCTAAGTGAGACAGTTGCTAAATGAGGACCACCTGTATATGCAAATTGAAGATGTCATCCACTAACATGTGCTGCTATATTTTGTACCAATTGATGCCCTAATTGATGCAGTAGTTAAGGCCTGAGGAGGTTGTTCATTCATTGAAGTATGTGTCCATGTTTCTTAGTACAGTAAAAAAAAATTTAAGTTTATTGGCTTGAATGATTTCAACATTCAATGAGCAATATTGTTGGGGGCAGCTCAGGACCTTATTGCCATTAGGATATTATTCGATGACATATGACACGGATCACATGCTGGACTTGTAATTTTCATTTGGAAAGATGGTTCTGGGGTTATTTTTACTCATCCCCTTTTGTGATGGGATCACATATAATTCTTTAGATGTGGTTAAGCTAGATCTCTTTAAACACATACATCCCACAGTGGGGTCGCTGGATATTGCACGGGTCTCTTGTGCTTTTACCATATTTCATTGTATTTTTATCTTGATCATTCGTTGGGTGATGTAACCCACAATAAAGAATAAAGCAAAGGAATACACGCTGCGAAAGGACCCCCCCTCCCCGCTTCACTGGAAGTGCTTCCACTGTTGAATTGCTCTTCTTGAGACTTTTTTTCCCTACTCTTCAACTGGAATCTGCCTTCCTGCAAATAGAGGATGAAACTTGGCTTTTGTTTGCATAACACCCACTTGGACGCTTGAAAAGTAAGCTGGTCAGTTAATTAGTTTATTTACAAAATGTTTATATTGCCCCAGATTGCATCTAGCTATTATAATATTAATGGTTCCATCATGTCCCTCCATGGTCATCTTTTCTTAAGGCTAAACCTACCCTCTTCTCTGTCTCTCACCATGAGACTAAAGTCAAAACGTGTCTGACCTGAGTCTTTCACCTATTAGCCTTGCTGGTTGGGCTGCTACAAGTTGCATCTGCAAGGCACGAGTTCCCAACCCTGCTGTGCTTGATGGCCATGGCCAAGCCTGCGTTTTCCTTACATAGCAACTCTAATCTTCCTTCAACCAATATCTGAAAAAACTTTGGAGGGTAAGCAAAGCTGTGCTAACACAAGAAGCAGGAAATTTTATAAAGCTGTCAGATTTGATCCTATCAGTGTCAATTATCCTTCCAAAGCACCTAATAATAAAGAAGAGCTATGAACATTTGGTGTGAAATAAGCATTCTCTTTACATTTAATCAGCCAGTTATGTTAATTAAATATGAATTGATTTAAAGGGCATTAACTGGATTGAAAAGAGGTACATTTGGGCACCCGGGTAATTAGCCCAGAATAACATAGGCAATAAATGGGAAATCTTATTAAATACAATAACCTTGAAGAGAACATTTAGTGAGTTCCACCCACTCATCCCCTTCCTCTCTTTTTACTTGAATAAGCTTTCTATTGTGAGTTACACACCAAATAGCATTTACCTCGGAAATCCACAGGTTTCTTTGGTTAGGTAATTTCACTTTTGCCTGATACAGAGTTAAGCATTTTGATCCTTTGGAAGAGTGCAAGAAACATTTTAAGCATGTTATTTTTATGACCACACATTTGTCCCCCATTTTATCCATTCAGCCATCTTTTACTCTCTCTTTCAAGTTTTAAATGATAAGTTATGCAAGGAAAAAACTTCTCTCTTCTCTTCTCTTCTCACTTGTAAACCAAGGATAATACATAAGAAAGAAAATATACTGACAGTAAAGATTAGAAAGGGACTTGGGAAATCTGTTGCCAGGGGCAAAGTTGTAATAGTTGACTACAGCAGAAAAAAACAAAACTCTTGCACAGGGTGTAAAATGAATCTGCCATGAATTTCTTTTTGAGCAAAATGATGTGAACTGCTACAGTGGAATCAGCTGCAGCGTGGTGAAAGGTAACACCCCCCCTGGAGGTTGACTCCCAGTGACGGTATGGATACAGCTCTGTGGTTTTCTTGGAAACGATACGGGAAATGGTTTGCTGCTGGTTTCTTACTAGATGTCTTTAGGACTTTGCAGTTTAGTTTAAAGTGTTGGAATTTCCTGGTAGTTACCCATCCAGGTACTAACCAGTGCTGGTGTATTTTTTTTTGTTTGTTTGTTTGTTTGTTTATTTACAGGGCTTATATGGCCTTCTGTCTCATATAATGACTTTAGGCAGCTCACAACAATCCATAAAAACATGACTAAAAACAAAAGTATCCTCCCCACCCCCCAAGGTGCCAGACCAAACAGCCTCCCAGCTCAACCCCCATCCTAGCCCAACACTTTGGGGAAGGTCTTCATGACTCTCCAGAAGGCTAAAAGGGGTAGGGATTCCTCACATGTCAGGTGGAAGGTTATTTCAAGGGGCTGGGGTAGCCACTGAGAAGGTGTGTCTCCGTGGTCCCATCAGGTGGCAACATTTAAGGAAGGGGACCTGGAGTGCGCCCACCATATCTAACCTAGTAGGACAGGCAGATACCCTCAGGGAGAGGCGGTCCTGAAAGTAACTTGGCCCTGTGCCATGCAGGACTTTAAAGGTGATAACCAGCACCTTGAATTGCACCCAGAAAGGAACTGGGAGCCAGTGCAGCTCATGCAGCAGTGGTGTTATTTGGGTGAACTGCGGGGTACCCAAAATGGCATGTGCCACTGCATTCTAAACCAGTTGCAGCTTCCAGATGGTCTTCAAGGGCAGCCCCATTTAGAGCGCACTGCAGTAATCCTGATCCTTTTCAGCTATTTCAGGATCAGCCAAAATCAGCCAGCTATTACCAGCTGTTGTGATTGTAGCATAGATGGATACATAAGTAATGAACCTACAAGCATCTTTTTCAAAATATGTATCAGCTCATACCTTTTTATGTTAATATGCGTGCTTGGGCAAGTTGCATGCCAAAAAGCATATACTTTTTGGAAAGTGCATACATAAACATTTTGTTATGAGTACGGATGGTGAGCAGGAGGGGGCCCCTATCCAGGCGGGAAAACGCACGCATAGTTTAGAGGCTTGAACTGGCCTTCAAAGAAACTCAGAGCAGACCCGCCTTGAGTTTTGGGTTTATCTGTCTGGGTTTTCCCATGCTTCTTCAGTTTGGTAGGATTTTCTGTCTACAGTAGCAGTTAATAAACACTAGAGACTAATTTCTTGTCTCAGCGTGGTTTTTTGCTTAAGTCAGGACACATTTTGTGTGTGTGTGTGTACTGTATATATATGTACTCTTTTCCTTTCTCTTTGTTTTTGCTTTATTGTTCTTTCTTTTTCCTGAATTAATTTTAAAAATATTGAGAAAAAAGTGCATATTTGTAAAACTATATTTTTCGTAATAGAAAAAAAAGCCACATATTTGGGAAAGTGGTATATGAGCAGGTAAGGCTGAGTATAAAAATACAGACATTAGGCAAGTTATATGCAGCACTTTCATTTGGGTTTTAAGAAAACAACTCACAATTTTATGGTGACCCACCCACCCAGCCCCATTGGCACCTTAAATGACCCAAAAGAAAAAAAAAAACTGGGCCCTACAATATTTAGGGTTGTGCCTTTTATAACCATATAAAAGCATCACTAATAGAGTTAAGTAAATATTCAGTGTGGAATTACAATGCAATTTGAACCTCCAAATCAAACTGGGCTACTGAACAGAAGTGATGATTCAAAACATATAGTGGACTCTAAACAGAGGGAATGCAGTGTGGTCAAATGTAGATGACTTCCCTATGTGTACACCACATATGTCTGCAGGAAGTAAAGAGGGAGAAGTGATGAAAAGTGTATCATGACATCATGGTGCAAATATCACAACTTGTGCAAGTTGGGATGGTGGTCCCTAAGGACAGGATTTACATCACCAGATGTATGTTGTCATTTTGATGTCATCCGTTTACTGCAGATGCCTGTGATACAGATATGCATCTTTAGCATCTGAGCCGGTCTGAATGAAATGGAACCGGCCCTGTTCAGGCTGTTTGAACCAAATCAACTTGGACATCCCAAATGAATAGATAAATTAAATTGGAACAAGTCAACAGTTTGAATCAGATCAGACTGGGCCTGATTTGCACAGGCCTAATTAATAGAGCTGGTATTAAGAGAAGTGTTTGACTCAAACAATCAAGTAATAGTTTCTGGCATATCATCTCAGACCATCAAACATACTCTACTCATGAATTTCCTTAAACAACTCTAAACTAGAGGCCATCTTATGCCACTGAATTATATAGAAGGTAATGATGCATTACACAAAGGAAAATGTTTTCTTCTCTGTCCTGAATCGACTGGCAGTCAGTTTTATCCTAATGTTTCAGGAGAGAGAAAGACAACCTCCAATGGTTTTGGACTACCAGAGGCAGGGTAGTTCTGACCATAGGTAAAAAAACCTTGCAGATTTATATGTTTAATTTCTAAATATTACATCATGTTGCTCAGGTTCCAAATTCACAAAAATATATAATTTATGTAAATTTGGCTTCAGGCTAGAAGTGCAAAAAAGGTTCAGGATAGCTAGAATATGGCTTGAGGCACTGGTCTCTTGTCACTGGTTTCATATACATACTGCATCCTGATGATTTTTACCTCTTTCAGATCTGCCAGATGACCTTTCATTCTGCTTTTTAAATCATCTCTCCTAATAGTAGACTTATTTTCAAATGGTTATCCCTATATAACAGAAGTCAGTGAGTACCAGGATGCTGATAAATACCTCTTTTATGCCCATCAACCTTCAGACTCCAAACCTAACTTTACTTTTGATGAGGCTGTAATATTAAAATATATAAATGTATCTATGTGTGTGTATATACACACACACACACATATACATTTGTGTATGCATGCATGAGAGTCACTTTGGTATAGTGGTTAATGCATCAGGCTAGAAACTGGGAGACTATAGTCCTGTCTTAGGCATGAAGCCAGCGGGGTTACCTCGGGCCAGTCACTCTCTCTCAGCCCTAGGAAGGAGGCAATGGCAAATCACTTCTGGAAAACCTTGCCAAGAAAACTGCAGGGACTTGTCCAGGCAGTCTCTGAGAATCGGACACGATTGAATGGGGGAGAAAAATACATGCACAGATACAAACACAGATATGCCAGTGCAGTTTAGTGGTTAATATTCTAGTCCTCCCTTATGTATAGAAGCTGGCTGGGTGACTTTGGGGCAGTCACTCTTAATGACTAGGAAGTCAAAAAACATCTCCCCACCAACCTGCAGTGGACCAAAGTGGTAGATGTCAGTCTATAACCTTCAGTGGAGAGGCCTTCCTTCTGCAGTGGGTTGATTTGGACTGATAATAATAATAAATCATGTATGTTAGTATATATTACACACATAAACACATTATTACACATGCACAAGAATACATATACCCATATTTACAATGGTTGCCCATTGGAGGCAAGGGAAGCTAGTTGAAACTGAGTTGCACCAGAGAGGAGTGAATTGTGCCTTTGTCAGTGTTGTATGATCTTAATTTAACTTAGTTTTAATTTACTGGGAACATTTTATTGCTGTATTTTATAACTGCCAACCACCAAAAATTGCAAGATGAGGCAGGAAGGGAAGGGAATATAACCTGAGAAATTAGGGAACATCTTGGGGTCTAAACAGAGTGGTGGAAGAATATGTTACTGGTTACTATCTGATAAGAAGGTGTTACATGACCAGCTTCACTGACCATTTGTGAATGCCCATTTTATGAGGAATCACTAGTTTGAGATGGGTGGCAATATGAATTGAATACATAAATAAATAAAATCCCCAGCAAGATCTGAGCATTAGAAAGGTGCTCGCTGACTTTAACAATCACCCACCTCTTCCACCACAGTCTACAAAGAAAAGAGAGGACTGAAGTAGAATTTCAGGAAAAGAAAACTACAGAGGCAATTCACTCAAGGGAGGGAGGGAAGGAGAAAACTGAATATGCTTAGTAGACATGAAATGAAATTGGAAAATGAAATCTTTTGGAAGGGAATGAGCAATCTAGAAAGAAGTGGAATGGAACATCTGGAAGGCAGACATGGTTAAAAAAAAAATGAAAAGGAACAATATTCCTTGGAGATCCAACTAGTAAGTCTATTAGTTTGGGCTGTCTTGCTCAAGTCAGTAGTCATGGTCAAGAATGTGTGTAATTATATGTTTAGCATCTTCTAATATCCTAACATGTCCTTCTAATATAGCAAAGTGCAGCAGAAAGCTCTTTGAAGTTGTTGACAGTTTTGCTCTAAACTTGTGGGTATGTTTTATCTTTCTTCTGTGCCACTCTTAACATAGCATGAAGCATTGATTTTATACCTAGTCTACATGGCGCCAGTATATTAGAAAATATATGTCTGGCTGTCACCTTCAAAAGCAAATGAAATTGGCCCCAGTCGAGGAGCCTCATCAAATTTTTCAGAATTAGAAACATCAATATTAGTTCAATTTATTTGCTCAAAAACACACAAATCAGGAGAAAAGTGAAGCAGTTGACTTTTTGAAGTAACTGTGATGGAGTATCAAAAGGCAAAAATTGCCATTCAGGTTGCTACAAGGCACATTTTATCTTTCAAAAATCTAATGAGTTGCACCAAAAGCAAATCTTGGTCATTCATCCTTAAAAAGCTGAGTTATAAATAGAACATGGGTTTGCAATAATATTGCCTCCAAACACACTAAGGAAGAGACATGTGCTGTCAGGCTTCACTTCATTTTAAAACCAATGAAAAATGAAACAAATGCATCACCATTCATTTCCAATTCATTTCAAGAGAGACCATTGAAATTCAAGAATGGGGGAAACATTCCTGCCATTCATTTCTCATAAGAGGGATTTCTTGAACTGATGAGAGACACAGCATTCTGTTGCTGTGTAAGAGAGGGGTTGTTGCATTACACTGACCAGCACAAGAAGTCTCCTTGATGCTGTGAAAAGGTCAAGAGAGGAAAAAAAGCAAAAAACCAAAATATGCAGGTTTTATGGGTTTTTGGAGAGCTTCTCTTTGGTCACTGTTGGTGAAAGGATGCTGAGCTGTTCTGATGCTGAGAATGAATGTTGAAGTTCAATTCTGATCATGTCCAAGAGAATGTGTTTTGTCTCAGTGCAACAGAACCTTTCAAAGCAGTCCATCTGATTCAGGATTTGTCCAAAGTAATGATACACCCCTGCCCTGATGTACAGCTAGTGGGGGCATCAAGCAATTCTTTTCTTAGTCAAGAAGCTGCAAGGCAACCACAAGTGACAGTGAATTGTAAACACAGTCAGAAGTCAGGTCAAGGTTCATCACAAGAGATGAGTCTTCAGAATCCAAAAGGTGTTTCAAGGGGCAGATCAAGAATCAGTAGTTCAAAAACAAAGAACGTAATGGCCAAACCAAAATCCAAAATGAAGAATCAGAGAGCGATACGTAGAAATTATTCCAGCATGATGGTTAGGAATTAAGTGTTCATGAAGCTAGAGTTTAAAACTTAACCAAGCCCCAAATTCAGCAATTAGACCATCTGAAATTAATCCTTCCTTCTGACATCAGATTCCACTTAGTAAGCCTTTACTTAAAGACTGATCAATACCTACCAATGCAGGAAATAAAATAGTGTGTAGCTCAGGGCCCGTATGCAGCCCACCAGTATTCCTTTCATGGCCTGCAGATCTCTTCACATGGGGTGGGACAAAACTTTCACTCCTGGTTTTTGCCTTCTTTAGAACTTGGTTAAGTGGCAAAAGAGGAGTCTTATACCTTGCAGAGGTTCAATCATTTTACCCCTTAAAGAATCAATCTCTCCATGAAAATGGACCTCAGCCCCAACCACTTTGGGTATGCAACCTTTGACAAAGAATGCAAACTGTGAATCAGCCCTTAAGTTGCCAAAAGTTCCATTGAATGGTTGATTTATTGATTAAGTGCCATCAAGTTGGTGTTGACTCTTAGTGACCACATGGATAGATTCTCTGAAGAATGCTCTATCTTCAACATGGTCTGTCAGTGGTACATTCGTTTGTGTATAATTCTATCCTAAAAGAAAGTTTTGGAGGTCTTGAAACTAATATATCCTAGGGACATCGTGTAGGAAATGGGGATCTTAAGAGTGTCCCAGGAATGACAAAACAAGAAAACTGTTCAATTGTAACAAAAAGCAATGAGAAGCTTAGTGTCATGCACTGCCTACCTCTGAGTAACACACAGACACTGATTCCGTTGAAGCAGGCTCTGGTTTATTCGTAGTGTAGATACAGTGGTAGAAAAAAGCTGAGAGTGACAGGAGCGCGCCGGTGTGGGGTTTAAATACCCCGCGCCGGTCAGCGCCCCCTCACTCGCGGTTACGTCACCCCCCTTTGTCCAACATGCTGTCTTGCCGGTAGGTGAGGGGTTGCGAGGCCCCGCTGGCGCTCCGGGATCGCCCATCATCGGTTTTCCTATTCCTCCGGTGATTGCTGTCAGCTGGGCGATCTCCGTTGCGCTAGCGCTAACAGCTTGGGTGTGCCTCGCGATCCGCTTAGCCTTTGTATCTTGTTCTTTAGTCTTTGTAAGTTGATGGCTGCTTATCTTGAGCCCCTTCCCCTGTTTCCTTGTTATTGTCATGTGTGCCATTGCGCTGATGTCTTCAGCTCAACGGCACTCATGACACTTAGATGATACCAGCTGCTTCTTCAGCTCCCTATAAAAAGAGGGGCCCTTTGTCCAGTGTGTCCAAAACCAGGCATGTTTCATGCACAGCTACAGCACCATTTCAGTGGAAAATGCCAGAACCAAAGGACAGGATGAATCTTCTGTTGTAATCAATGTTGAAATAAAACCAATGAGGAATGAAAAACAAATTAAGTGGTAATGCAAGAGATACAGAATGAATGATGTGACTGTAACAAATATAAAATGCATAAAATAATAAAGCCTGTTTGGGTTCTGGCAGCCACATTTGTTTCAAGCTCAACATTACTGTTTCAGGAATCTGGAAGCTGAATTTTTTAAAATTCATACACGTGAGAGAGATAATTAAAATGTCCCAGATTTGATATAGACTGGGACATTATACCATGATCTAGCTGATAATATGCACTTCCTTTCTTCCCTCTTATTTATTTATTATAATACTTTGTTAATTTCACCTTTGTACTCGACCAACCATTTTAGGCACTTTATGAATTAGGCAATGAAATGATAATTTTATTATTCTCATGACAGTCCTATGATTGATTTAAGGAAGTAAGGAAATGTTTAGGCAAATAGCATTCCTCCACCATGCAATATTTTGTGGGTTTTGTCATTAACTGGGATTAATTATTTGCCATTTACTGTTCTCATTACAACCTCCTAGGAGAACATGGTCTCTATCTTTTAATGGCACCTGTAATCTGTGACTTATGGTAGCATTCCCAGACTGTGATGTTTTGGTCTCTCCAATATTTTGATTTTTTTATAGCACTGCCTTCTCTATTAACTTTCTTTTATAGCTTCACTAATCTGTGACAAAGGAATAAAACAGACTATCAATCAAATTGGAAAAGACTAAGAAGGACAAAACAGGCTTTTATAATTCCAGTAAGATGACATAATTAGGTCCCAGAGGCTTAGAAAGCAGTTCTCCTTACAGGTAAAATTTGTAGACTTTCAAAGAAACCTTGCTCTAAACGTATCGGATGACATCTTACAAACTCAGTTTCTACTCAGGAGCTCCTTATTCAGAGCAGAAAGGAATGGGGTGGGCTGAAAGGTATAGATTATTTTCTTTTAAACACAAGAGGGCTGAAACAGTAAGAACTTTTGAACTGCATTGTACAGCAGAGCCTGATCTTGGGTCCCCAAATGCAGTGGGAATACAATTACTATAACCTCTAGACCAGGGTTTCTCCACCAGGGTTCTGTGGCACCCTAGGGTTCTGCAAGAGGTCCCAAGGGGTTCCCTGGGAGATCATGATTTATTTAAAAATTATTTCAAATTCAGGCAACTTCACATGAAAGAGGTTTCATTCTTTATTTTCAATTTAAGAACACTGTTCATGCATATATACAGGCCTACACATGAAGCGAATATAATTCATTTTGTAACTTCTGGCCTATATTTGAGCCTGAATGTGCAGGGTTTCCCCAATGCCTGAAAAATATTTCAAGGGTTCCTCCAGGGTCAAAAGGTTGAGAAAGGCTGCTCTAGACAATATGGTCAATTGTCAGCAATTGTTGAACTTGTCATCTGGCAACATCTGACTAAACAATTTGGGGAGCCCCTGGTATAGTAGTTAAACGATTATATCAGGGCTGGAGACATGTGATTTGTTCAAGTGATTTAGCTGTTTCCAAATCTTCATGACCTGATGAACAAGGATTGTTGGTCAGTAACTACTCTGAATACTTGTAAGCGATGCTTCTGTCATCAGTGATAGTATGGAGCTCCCTTCTCTGATGTCAGTCTCTTTTTCAATTGTCTTAGATCTTTCCAAGCATCAAGGCCTTCCCCAGTGACTCTTGCTTCCCATTATGTGTTCAAAATATTTAAGTGTTAGCTTCATTATTAATGCTTCTGACGAGGAATCCAGTTTTACTAATTTAGGATTCAGTGATAAGGTCTTGCAATCAGAGGTATCTGCAACAATTCATTTCATTCAGCTTTTGTGATGGTCCAGCTTTCAGAGACATATTTTACAGGTAGAAGAACCATAGCCCTGACAACTTGGTTGCCAGTGTGATATCTCTGCACTTTTATATTCTGTCTAATTATAGCATACTCTTGCTTGCAAGTAGCTGAAGTCTCTATTTCATAGCTGAAGTCACCATTCCTTGGGAATTTTGGAGCCAAGAAAAATAAAGTCTGTTGCTACTTCAACTTCTCCAGCTACTGTATTTGTATTGGATTGGCATTGCCAGTTGATATCAATTTAGTTTCATTTTATTTTTTAACATTGAGCAGCTGAGCTATAAAGCATACTGGGGGACCTTGGAAGAGTCTTTTCCTCTCATGTTAACCGATATCCTTGATTGCTTTTCACAATCCAAGGAAAGGGGAAGAGATAGCTGATTTACAGGCTGTCAGTTCTGAGATGGAAAATATCTGGACAATCACCAGATGACCAAAGAATTACTTTTGCTGTATCCCTCTGTTACCATCTAGTGGTTCTGCAGTATGGTAGACCTATTCTTGGGACATAGCATTGATGATGTTACTTAGTTGGGTAATGAAATGTCTGTAAGCAGACAACCAAACTCAGAGAGTATCAACAATTCTACATAACAACAACAGTCCAACGGCTCTTCTTAAGGATATTGCCCTGGTATCTTGATAACTATAGATACATTATTTTGATACTTGCAATTCAGCATGGAGGTTACTTATTCTTTAACAATTTTACTTATGATTTGATCATTTAATAGAAGTTCAGCCATAATTTCCATTGTGGCATAATTGTATATTTTTATTTATTTTTATTTATTTTATTTTCTACCCCACCTTTATTATTTTTATAAATAACCCAAGGTGGTAAACATACTTAGTACTCCTTCCTCCTCCTATTTTCCCCACAACAACCCTGTGAGGTGAGTTGGGCTGAGAGGGAGGGACTGGCCCAAGGTCACCCAGCCAGCTTTCATGCCTAAGGCGGGACTAGAACTCTCATACCATGCCTGATTGGCTCTTGGGCTGAGAGAGAGGGACTGGCCCAAGGTCACCCAGCTGGCTCTCATGCCTAAGGCTGGACTAGAACTCTGTCTCCTGGTTTCCAGCCCATTGCCTTAACCACTAGAACCTCCATGACAAAAGGTATTTAGGTAAAAAGGTATATAGATCCTTGTATATATTCAGGAATATCTGAATTCATTTATTTCTTATGCTGTTTAATTAACAAAGGCAATAGTAAAATTTATCCATAAAGTAGATTTTATTTTAGATAGCTCGTAAAAGCATCATCATATGCCCACTCTAATTAAAATGCTTATTGCAATAGAGGACCAATTGTTTCAGGTTTTCATAATGCATCCTGATTTTATCTGTTTTTTTCCACTTCCACCTAATTTGCCAGGTGTCTACACTTAAACATATGCAATGCTTTTTCATTTATTTTTAGCTCTTCTTCTGTTGGAAGCTATCCTGCAGATATGTAATCATATACTTTTTAACTTTCAGAGCAACCCTAAAAAGTATAGGGACCCAAGGCAGGAAGATGTTTTGAGTCAGCAAAATATTTTGAGTCAGTTTGCAACTTACCCTTTTGGCCTGGAAAATTTGGGGAGAGGGAAGAGCCAATTGGATGCAAGACATGGAGATACTGTACATCTGCACTTAGCTGCTGATTTCCTTCAATCTGTGCAACATGATACTCAAGGCATTTGTCCCCGGATAGTCTTATTGTTACAGAGAGTGGGATGACCACCTCAGGCTGCACATTTTTGATGCCATGAAAGGATAGCAGATTGCTATCTAAGTTATTATTGCCTTTTTTTATTACCAGGGATGAAGGAAAGCACTTGCAGGATTTTGGTTAGCTTTGGATAAGCAGGAGAGCACCATTTGTTGTTGGGTTAATTAAACATCCCATTCAACCTTTGCTTACCTCCTGACCAGACATTTGTTGCTGGTCTGACAACCTGCTGTTTGACTTCAGCCTGCCTGTCTCAGAGTTATCAGGTCACCTTTGGCCTGAAAATTAAGTTTCGTTTCACCCTGTTTAGAACAAACGGTGAGTCACTGCAGCTGTCAAAGCTTTTCCATGCATAAATCTCCAACAGATTAAACATAGCTGACATTTGGCTTAGAATATTAAACGCTCAAGAATGTCATGTACTAGCAACAGAATGAATGGCAGCCTGATAATAAAAATGAAGAAGTCAAAGAGCTGGAAGAGAAAGAGAGGCCATTTAGTGACTAATGAATGACAAAGGTAATGCCTGTTTGCATGAATGCTGAGTATCTTTGATGAGTCTTCCCAACCATCTTTCCCCAACCACAGCCGTACAGATGGCCAAGGACCCCAACTCCCAATTCCAAAGCCAAAAGGGTTGCCTTCTCTAACTTGGTGTTGTTCAGGGGAAAGATGAGTGTCCATGGGCTTGAATAATCAAAGACATCAGTAACAAGGAAGAAAAGTGGCCTTAAGAAAATGTCATAGAGTTTTGAGGCTACCATGCTATGTGAGCATGATAGAAAACAAAGGAAAAGGAAGAAATATATAGGGCATAATAAAACCCCATTAAGGGAAAGCATAAAATATACACAGGAATGCCAGAGAAATGGAACTGAACCTATTGAATTAAGTCAGGGTCTTAAGTAGGAATCAGTGCTCTGCAGTCCCTGAGTAATTTAAGAGTAGAGATACGCAGATCAGTATAAATCCTGTCCATTTTAATATCCATCTTAATAAGGCAATATTTCAGTCCACCATTTTCTTTTGTTCCTTATAGATTTTTAATGAATCTTTGGTTAAAAAAATACATATTCATTCACAACTTTCCCTCACATACTGAGCTTTGACTGAATCTCTCTTATTGCATATAATTCTCCAAGGATCCTTGTTCTACACTAATGTTCTCAAATGCTGTACTTGATGAGGTGAATTCAGGGGCATCTACAGAGAAAGAGAGATGTAAAAAGGGGGCAGGGCTTGGACAGCAGAGTCACAGCTGCCATCTTGAATTCTTTTACCCCCACCCCCCACCCCCATGCGGATGCCCTGGGTAAGTTTTAAAAAAATTCTCCAGTGCAACTTTAACTTTTTCTTTGTAGACAACTACCCTTCTAGAAGTAGTGCACTTCTCTTCGGCTTCATTTTTCTCGATCAAAGTTGTGCGTATCTGGATTTCTGACTAGAAAGTCAGATCCTAACGGAAGTAACTCATAGAATTCATTTTGGCAACTCTCACAAAGCTGTTCTCATAAAAATCCAGGTTTCTACTTCCTCAGCTAGTAGTAGCTCCCTCTACTTTAGAAATGAGGGAGGAGACTGACAGGTGCACCTTGCTTCATTTCATCCCTGCACAGTAATTTGCTCACTGCAGATATTTTCGTAAGAATGTAATAAAAGCTTGGCCTGAATTCATCTCGTACCTGTATCTCACCACTTCCTCCTGAGCGTAGACACAAATGCTAAAACAAGCCCTTTCTGAATGTTTCAACAGACACTTGCTAACACAGTATGTGTAAGGATTGCCTACCCTAATAGACTCAGACTCACAAGCAGGAACTTAATGATATCTGATTTATTAAAGAATAGTATGCAAATACAGAGAAAGCTGAGAATGAGCAAAAGCGCGCCAAATACAAACTAAAAAGCCTCGGCTCAAACGTAATCCCTCCCCTCGCCCGGCCGTTTCAAACTCCCCCCCCCCCCCCCCCCAGGTGCTGGTATCCGTTTCTGCCGATGTCCTGGGAAAGAAACCTTGAACACACGAGATAACCCAAACACATTCCAATCCAGCTGCCAACATATAACAATCCCACGAGATGGAATCCTCCTCCCCTCCCAGACGAAACACGCATCAGCCAAATGACATGCCAAACGTTACGATGCAGTGGTAACATTGGAACGATGAACATGACAGTATGTTTTTCACTAATCCCAAAGGAAAAATAAGTCTGAGTGAAAGGCATTATAGTCTAATGGGATTTTTGCACAGAAGTCCTGTCTATTCAGATCTGCACCTAAGTCAGCCCATCAGGTGCTTTTGTAGTAGTTATGTTTTTCACCGACAACGTGAATCATGCTTTGCTCAGGAGGGTGTTTGCAAATGGCTTTCAGCACTTTATTGCAGATACTGTATGTATCACTTTATGGCCTCTGGCATGAATAATGTGAAACTATCAAAAATATAGTTGTCATGGTAACAATTTCGAACTGATAGAAAGATGTAGTAGGGAGGTGAACTGTGTCCTAAGAACAGGTTACTCGTAACATCAAAATCTTTCCCCCTTGATTTCAAGAGAGATGTCTGCTGCAATAGTATATCCACTTCCTTCAATCCCATGGATCTCCATGACATTTGTTTTGGAGGACAAAGAGAAGATTGCACTGTTAGATTCAGAAATGCATTGTCCTTCCTTGATCTTTCCATTCCTGTGATCTAATTATCTGTATCTTAATCCACAATATCTTTGCTCTAAAGATGGGTGAATCAAATTATTTTTGGCCCGTGCCACTTTGCATCTGTTTACTCTTCAGCTGGTTCTGTCCTAGTTCTCCATGAAACTTCTGTTTCAAAGAAAAGGTGCATAAAGAGGATAACATCTGTCAGAGGGAGGAATTTTGTGGGTTGGTTTCCTTACTTGAACACCCATGGGTTAGTGCAGGAAATCTGGATTTAGAGTAATCCAGCAAGTAATCCATTGAAAAGACTCCAAAAGGCCTGGAACAGCACCACCCACTGGCTTTCTCCTTACACCTGATGAATGCAATTTTTTTCTCTAGGGTTTTCAACCTTTGAAGCTTATTTATTTATTTAATTTTATCCCGCCTTTTATTGCTTTTAATTAATTAATTAAATTGATTATTTGATTATTTGATTAAATTTAATTAAGTTAAGTTAAGTTATAAACCAGTGTGGGCAGGGGAATTCTGGGAGTTGAAGTCCACACATCATGCAGTTGTCAAGGTTGAGAAACACTGCTATAAACATGAGAGGATGGGGAAGATGAGAACGCTGAAAGAACTTTAGGGATGACGTTTGGCGTTATTTGTTTTACTACCTTGAATTACATTCATCAAACGATCTCATGTTATCAAAAACTGAACCATGTTTTGGTGTGCAGTCTGGGACAGTTGCCTCCATTATTAGGCTGACCATACATCCCATTTTGAACAGGACAGTCCCTTTTTTTTAACATCTCCAGACCTTCCCATCATTTTAATATACATGTTCATTTTGTCCCGTTTTCTTAAAAACCTTACTTAAAAATTTGAAAGTTCCCACGACCTGTCAGAATGCAGTCTGACTTTGAGTGGAAGGAGGGGGAGCTCAGCAGAAATGGCAGGAAAAAAGCCACAGAGCTCAACCCGGCGGGAAACCTAAAAAGAAAAAAACAGGATCAGCTGATAGGCGGTGATCAAAGGGCAAGCCAATTGGCTCTTGCCTTGAAACGGCAGGAAGAAAAGAACGTAAAAGCACAGCCAGAGGAGGAATGGCTTGTCAGGGACAACTGCTCATTACACTCTCCAGCCCAGCCTTGCCTCTTGCAAACAAAGGAATCCAAAGATTCCCAGCCCAAGAAAACTGCAGAAGTTCCTGCCTGCCAATACAGCCCATCGCACAGCCCTGCCCTGTTTTGCCATCCCAATGTCCCATTTTTGTCTCAAGGAAATATGGTCAGCCTATCCATTATTCTATCCCCAGAGTCCCTGACCTCAGATTTTGCTTGAAGTTCTCAAGCCAGGGAGAGTCCACCAGCCCTTTATAAACATAAACCCACTGCATAACTGCTCTTGCCATTGAGAAGCTTCTCCAAACATTAAACTGAAATGCAGGATCCCATATGTTAAGCTGGAGATGCACAGCCTGACGCCCCAGGGCAGGAGTAATCCATGGGCAGGTAAAAAATAAAATAAAATCAAGATGGTGGTCATGGCTGTGTGATCAAAGCCCTACTCCTTTATTCATTTATTTAAAACAAAGGCATAATCTCAAAAGATATAATATTGATAAGTGGGCAAAGATTAATATAACTAGGGTTATACAATTAATGCTTAGTATAACATTAAAAAAAGGTTAACTATACCAGACAAAGTACATTGAGTTATGGTATGAAGAAGAGTATAAATCTTTGAGCTTAGTGCCAAAAACTCCACTAAAAGAATAAGGAAAAAAAATAAGTACAGAAAAAAAAACCTAGTAAAAATAGTTTTTGGATTCTGACTTCCCCCTTCTTTGTACTCCAAGTGATTTACAGTGTTTATAAATATAAACTTTAGAAAATGTACTCTAAGTATTTGTATTTGCTTTGCTGCATGTTATATAATATATATGGAAGCCATACATTCATGGAGAAGATCTATGTGGTCGCTAGGAGCCGAAAACAAGTTGATGGCACATAATCAATTGATCGATCAGTGGAAGCCATTCTTGCTTACATTTGATTAAACTTCTATTATCCATATATACTGTTTATTTTGCCATTGCCCTACTTCTTTGTATGTATGCATGCCCCCAAGAGCTGTTGGGTTGCTGTGGGATATAAATACAAAAAATGAATAAACAGATAAGAGGGGCTGAACTTCATCATGCAGTTGTGACTGCATGCTTCTCATGAACATTTTGGTTGTGGCCCCAGCAATCTCTTTAAATTTATTCCTGAATTAATTTTAAATGTGATGGAAGGGGGAAATTAATTATATTAAATATGTTTCATTTCATTTAAGACCAATGGCCATTCTGAGTAGCATGATCATGCTCCTCTTTGCTCTTCTCTTTTCCATGCTAAACATGCCCTCTTCAAAATATACATTTCTCAATACACTCCCATACTGATGAGTTGGAACATTTGGGAGATCAAAAATCCATGAGTACCAGAGATGTACATGAGATCAGTTCACATCAGAAATCACACAGATCAAGGAAAAACCGCTACTTTCTTTGTTCAGCTCGGCCACCCAAAGCTCTTTTTTTGAGAAATTTACTCATTCTCCTTTGCATTCTCTGCTCAGAACAGATACGTTGATTACTCAGAATCATAGCTGTATTATCAGAGATTTTTGTGTGATTCCATTCTATTTCTTCATATAAATGCATCTGTGTGTGTGTTTGTGCATTAGTGTGTTAGAAAAACCACTTTTGCGGTCTGCAACTTTTCCTAACATACTGAATTTTGCAGACAGCTTTCTCCCAAATATTGATTCATTTTAACTTATATACTTCATACTTCTTTGTGAACAGTTCCAAGCAGAGAATGATGGATCTTTGAAATACAACTTATTGCCACATCGTAGAGAAATCAATGACAGTGTGTTAATTCAAAGTGGATTGTTTCAAGCTCTCCTTTCTCATGAACCTCATCTTTAAACCCACTTGGATTTTATATTTATATTTTTATTATTTCAATATTGGTGATTTTATGATGTTAGGTTTTAAGGTGAATTTTATCATAAACCGCCCAGAGTCCCCCTTTTAGGGGGAGATGGGTGGTGATAGAAATGTGAATAATAAATAAATAAACCAGAAGTGGGCTGGACAGAAGGAGGCTCAAAATAGGTTGGTGGTTAAGGATGTCTAATATACCAGTGCCACTTCAAAGCAAGATCAGGGAGGAAATTAAAGGAGAAATTCAGATGAACAGAATTTTAGAAGCAATTGTAGATGGTCTGACCGTTTCTGTCAAGGACTCTAAATCCACTTTTTGGGATGGATGCAAGCAAGCAAAAAAATCTCAGGATTTGTTCATCTGGCATTAGCCCAGATTTTTCAAAGGGAATATGATTTTTAGCATAATGGAATAGGATGTTCCATCACTGTAGAGTCAACATGGTAGGTTAAGTGGCCCTCGACTTTTAGCTATTTCTGTACCAAATGAAAGCTTCTTTCCTCTTCTTTTTCCCTCTGCTAACATTATTGGTAGTGTTACTCTGCCTGGCCCAGCTAGTATATCATATAATAAAGCAGCTTTACTTCAGGGGTTTAGATGAGAACTCTCATAACTTATTCATGATTCATTACTCATCCTTGGTTGAAAACTTGAGAAAAGGCCTTTAAGTAACAGGAATGCATATTTATTCAACACTAAACTGATCCATTTCTAAAGCAAGGCAGTGAATAACAAGCCAGAGAGAAGATCAGCAAGAAATCACTGCCTATGCAGGACTTTGAGACACTCACAGTAAACAAACACGAATAGCCATATATTAGAAGTACTCGGTCAGATAGAGATTGGCAGGTATTTCTGCCAGCTTTCCAGCCTTTAAGAGAACTGATCATAATAAATCTGGTTTCTGATTTGACTAATCTGTTCTATTTTATTTACCTGTTAAGGAATTCCTACACATGCAAAGTCCTTTTCTTGTAAAAGGGTGAGTGGGAGAGGGAATTATTCATCATCTTACTGATGAGTTACTTGACCACATGGATCTTTGGAAGGAACCAACAAGGCTGCTTTTCAGTTTCATAAATGCACAGGTTTTGTTAGTATCAACTGTAAAATAAACATCAAATTAGGAGAGGTGAGACTTTGAGATTGTAGAATCTACTTTCCTTTTATTAAAGCCCCAATTAGTGCAAACCCATAGCATGTGGTGGAGTTGTGGATCCAGACACAAAATGGTAGCTTAGAGAAAAAATCAATAGTATATTTTGACCTTGGAAGTCAAGAAAGCCAGTGCTCCAGAACAGCATTGGAGGAGCCTTCTAGTGAATGTGAAATAGCAATAATGAGCCAATAATAGATGTGTTTTGAATGCTTCATAGTCAAAACATTTTGCATATCATCTTGCCACTTCTTGGGATTAGGGGTGGGGTGGGAGGTGGGGAGAGGCTGTATGTAATGCTCATAATGCTTCTGGGAGCTGATGCAGCAAATTCTCCTCATTGCTCCCTGGCTCTGGAATTGGCATAATTCTGTCAGACAAAAATTGGAGTTCCTGATTTCCATAGCAAATACAACCCAATAATACCCCATAATTCTAGATTATGGATAAGACTTTTCCCAATGAAGAGGATTTTCAGTTAAAATTAGAACATTTTCAACCAGCATTTCAGATTAATATTAAAAAGCTCTTTTCTTTTGGCTTCTCAAATGTCAAGTAGCTTCTCTTAAGAAGATATGGGGGATTAACAGATTATTTTATCCTATTAAAAACCAGCTCTGAGAGTATAAGAAGCATATTTTGAAAGATGTTAATTCTGACACTTCTCCTCCTCCATTGCTACTTGATCTGCCTCTCCCTCTTCTGGTTCCCAGTTCTGGGAATGAATTCTTTTGAGCTCGGAGTTCTGTCTTCTTTTACCAAGAAAAGCCTGGCTATTAACATTAAATAAAAAATTTTAAAGTTGAAACAAATTTCAAATTCTGTTTGTTGATGTTTGCTTGTTTACTTGTTTTATTTTATTAATTTGACTGGTTGCACCATGGATGACTTTTCTGCCAAGGCAGTTCCAAGCACTTTAATAATTTAAATGCAGAAGCAAAAATGAAACCCTGCAAGATGAAAACAGACATCAACACAACACCTTGATTGAATGAAAGGGTAAAAAGGGTTCTTGATATGACCAGAGGTGTGCATGGCTTAATGCTCACAACATCAAACATAGAACATAGAATGCACTGAAGTGAGCAGGCAATTCTAGGGCTCTGTTTTGCTGCCTGGATTTTGGGATGGTATAGGGAAAACTGGACAAGTTTGACTGTGTAAGGAGAGCTGTTTTATTGTTAAGAAACATGTTGCTCTTTGGAGGCAGCAGGGCACTGGAAATTAATCCCCCAAACCAGGTTCATACTCTACTCCTGTTGAAAGAACAGCACTGTTGGTCAGGGAGTACAGCTGATTTAATCTTTAGGACCTTAAATGGATTAGAGCTTGGCTTTTTGAAGATATGCCTATGCCCTTAGAAACCTGTTTGGGTATTCAGATTGGCAGGAGATGCCCTTTTCAAGATTCTTCACTTTCAGATGGACATCTACGCCATTGGGAGTTGCATTCAGTCCCTCTCTTTTCACTGTCTGGAAAAAAGTTAAGACTTTTCTCTTCCAACAGGCATTTTGATTTGTTTGAATAATACTTTGAAGTTTTTAATTGTTGATATTTGCATATCTATAGTATATATTTATATTCGTTTTTTTCTATAATATGTTTTGTTCTGAATGCCTTGAGGGCAGCCATAGAATCTGCAGGGGCAAGTGAAAATGGACAAGATGGCACCATGGAAGCATGATCAAAGCCAACTTTTTAGTACATGCATAAATGTTGCACACACTTACAAAGGGCAGGGCTCAATTGTGCTGCTGCAACCTCCATCTTGCCTGTTTTGACGCCCCCACACCTCATGGATGCCACTGATAGGCAGAAAGGTGGGATACGTATCCAAACAAAACCATAGAATTAGAAGGCGCTGTTACAACTAAAGTCTACCTATATATTTGTTCGAGTGGCTAGATCAGTAAAATAAAAATGAGCTGAGGAATACCTATTCTTTATGCAGTATTTTGAGATGTATCTCCCTCTTTGGATTTACTTTAAACTCAAAGCTAAAGTCAAGAAGGATTAATGAGCATGTTTGTATCTTTGTTAGGGAAAATAATAAGAGGGAACAACAATTACCAAGGATGGAAGAATATTTCACATCAAAACTTTCAAGGGATTATTGAAAAAGAAATTAAAAAGAGCACTCTTTTTAAAATTGAAGGGAAAGTAACATCAATGACAGCATTCTCCATTTTTTAAAGGCCTTTCTCTTTAAACTAAAATCATTGGTTTAGATCTGGTATGCCAAAGAAATAAAGGCAGAATTACATGAACTCTGCTTCACTCAATCTTGTTAGCCACATCTCTCATTTTTGAAGGGTGTTTTCTCTTTTCAGTAGGGTGGCAGGCACCTCCCTCACAATGTCTCCTAAGTATGGAGGCAGTTAATTCATTAATTAATTATTCTGCCTGTATAATTATCACTTTCACCTGTGTGCTTGTATGTAAATAGGGAGAGAGGATCAGGAATCCCAGTTTTTGGCTCCACCTGTAATTCCATTCAAGTTTGAATATGGTCTGTATAGAGCTCTGAAAAAAACATTAACGTCTATATGGCAAGTAGATACGTGCAAAATAGAGGGCACTGTGATGTGCTTGTTATGGCCTCAAACTTCCTCATGCGAAGGGAGGGGAAGAAAGTCTGTGGCCTTGGATGGAAAGTCCCAGAGCAAGACGGAATCATCTTCCAAGTAGGCTTTTTTCTCTGAGGCTCACAAGCTCCAACACAAGAAGAGTCCGTTTTTACCAGCACCATTCCAACTTGATCATACTGCTGCCTCTGACTCCAGTTCGGCTTTGCTATCTTTTCCTTGAGTTCACGCAACATGCTTAACCTGATTATTGACTTTACTCATTGACTAAACTTGTACAACACACTGAAACATAAACTAATCAAATGATGTTCTTCTCACTAAGCCACACAAACACACACAAACAAAAATACCCCTAGCCAAAGTTAAAGCTAACCAGACTTAGCAAGTTCTGTAATGAGACAGCTAGGTTTTAAACTGACCTAATTTGTGTGTGTTGTATAAACCTAGCCAGTGATTTCAAGGATTCTACCCTGGATGTGCCAATTCCATCAATAGATCAATCTGTAGCTTCCCCCTGCCAGAGAACTGGGGGAACAGCTCGCGGCTGTTAAAAAAAAAAGGAAGTTCCCTTGAATGACAAAGATTGATTTTTCTGAGTCGTGGAGCTAACAACAAGTCCAGACAGAACCGAAGGAACAGGGCTTCAGGGCCCAGCTATTGCTGAAGGAAAGTTTTAAACCTGTTCCATTTCTACAGGGACCTGTCCATCTTTCATCACTGGAGAATAAAACAAAGAAATTAGACTTGTCTGTACATTTTGTGCTCTACCATATCTGTAGGTGAAAACGAGTATTTCCAATCAGCATGGGAAATGGGGGAAAATCACTTATAACTCTTGGGAAGGAATGGACACTCCCCCTTCTTCTTGTCTTTGAAAGTAGATTACACCTCTGTTCTTTATGAATACTACTGTAATCTCTTTGAGTCCTTAGGAAGAGTTGACCGAACCCACTACAGTTCTACTGGTGGTGCTAACAGCAGTGGCAATTGCTGTTTGGAACAAGTTGTTCAGAGAAAGGTGAACAGAGAGACCAGATGTTATATATGGATTTCTGGGCTGCAGGTTGCCCATCTATGATGTGAGAAATTGTGAGAAGGCTAAAAAAAAATGGGAGGAGCTCTAGACATAAACAAACCACAGATGAGCAAGAAGTTCATTTGTTCATTCTCATAAACATCAGCTTAGTCCAGCTTGCAAAAAGAACTGGGAAGAAGAGATTCAAAGTGCTCACAGAGACTCTACCATAATGAACTCACTACTAAAAGAGGGCTGGAGCTTCCTATCACAGATTCCAAGATTCTGTACATTGCCCCTAATTCTTGCATTAAAACTCCTTATTGAAGTCTGTGGGTTTCTAACTTCATTGATCATGCACTGTGGAACAGGTTTTGACATACAGTTCAGGAGCATCCATATGAACTCTCGACTTATTTTGGAATAACGGAAGTGGCATTGTGATGTTGTGACAGACACTCCACCTCTTTGAGCATGCATGAGACACCACAATGGCCCATAAAAAGGAGATAAGGCTTGTATCGTAATGCTGCAATTCTTGTCACATCACACACACACACGTACCCTGGGATGCTACTGATACAGTCTATGATATTAGTTGATGGCCACTGTAGCATAGCTGACACCTTTGCATTTCATCAGACAAAATACTAATGGCACAGGAGGGAAGACACAAAGCTCTACTTGCTAGTTATAAGACCCACTATCGTGCTTTGTATACGGTTCCTGTCTTTCCCAGACAATTTTGGCATTAAATGAAGAAAGGAGTTCAGAGGGGCAGAAGAGTCATAAAGTGTTTGGAGGTGCAGAGTCATTCAATACTCCTGTTTTTGCAATCCCTTACAAGTGCTCTGAAACACTTTTTTTTCCCCCTCTGAGTCCTTGGTCTACTTTCCCAAAAATGTTGCTCTCAGGACAAATACATTCACACATCACTAATATTAATCCTAATCTCTTTTTCTTGGTAAGATTAAAATAAAAGAGGTGAGTTTGGTTCTCCAAGCATAGGAAGGGCCACATGGAAACGTGTATTGCTCTAAGCAGTGAAAAGGAGTGAGATAAATAATAAATGCTGAATCATGAAATATTTAATGCATCCTTCTCCAGCAGCCATTGGGTTGTATCACCATTTGAAACCAATCCGTGTGACACTTTATGAATGCTCCCTTTTGATTTTAGGCTTCCAGTAATCAGATGGTAAAAACAGGCATGGATCTGCTCTATCTGTAGCCACACTGAAAGTCTCTCCCTTTGCATGCATGTATTTAATACTTTGGGTGCATTCTTGGGATATGTTCTTCAAAGGATTCAAGGAACAGGAGCAACTAACATTAATAATGTACAATGTTCTTCTCTCACACACACTCTGTCTCTTCAGATTTGTAGCTAAAATAACATTCTGGGTTCTATTATTTCTCTGAGTTGGATCTTGGGTTGATGTGACGTGGACTTTTGGCTGGGCTGAGCCAGAAACAAGAGATTAAGAGCCAGAACTAGGAAACTGACTCCTGACCTTCAGGAAGGCCCTAAAGACTTGGCTCTGAGGCGGGAAGGTGGGTAGCCATTCGTGGGGGTGGCTTGCACCTTAGAGCCCCTCCCACCGGCTTGAAATCTTTAGAGCCACTTGGATTTTATATTTATCTACATTGTATTTTATATTTGTTACGTGCTTTATTTTTATGGGATTTTAATGTTTATTGTTGTGGTTTGAATTTTATTGTAAACCACCCAGAGTCCCTCTTGCGGGAGATGGCCGGTAACAAAATGTGAATGATAAATAAAATAAATAAAAAACTGGAAATGTGGGACCAGTCAGTAACTAGACATGAAGAGCAAATCTGAACCAAAGGGCAAGGGGGAAAATGTAGAAGTCAGCCAGAATAAGTAAGGATACAGAGACATACCTGAGCTCAGGTAGCCATTGTTAGTTAAGCACAATTCATCAGGAAAAAGAAGCATTGTATATTTTTATTCTGTATATTTTTATAAAAAGCCAGCCTGGGTGGGTGAAATCTATCCAGAGGCTGATCATTGAAAAGTTACCACCTGCAGAATGGTGTCCACAGAGGGAGTCAGAAAAGGCAAGATGGCAGCCAAGGCAGGGCAAGCAAAGCCCCATCCCTTTGAACATACTGTGACATGCGAAATAACCTACTTATCAATCCAGGAGTTCCTGGCAGATATGTTCTCAGTCATGTTACATATGCCTAACGGATAACACATATAATTCTCTCTGCAGCAATCTGAGAACTAAACTTTACCAACCAGGATATCAAAATTAAAGGAGCTTCTCCAACAAAAAGAATAATCTGGAATAAATTTAGACCAACACGATGTAATGAAATAAATGAAACAGCACCAAACATGTTTCCTTTATATATCACTAAGAGCCACAAGAAACTTTCACTGGCAGAAATATCCACAAATTCAGCAAATCCAAAGATGAGCAACTACTTTTTACAGATCTATAATTCTTTGAGCTTTTAATATATTGCAGCAAATACATAGTGAATGGGCTATCAATATTTCAAAAATGAAGACAAATATCATTCCCTCGCTAAACTCTACTCACAGGGCCAATCTTTGCAAAGGAATGTTTAAAATACTGAGATGCCCCTAAAAAGATCTTATGAGTTAAGTAAAGTTAAAAAAAAATAAAATAAAACTCTACTTTGATTAAATTTAACCCAGTGAATAAAACAGATGATCCCAAGATCAATTCTGCAGCCGTGTATCTGAAGAGATTAGGCTAGCTGCTAAATTGAATTACGGTTATTGTTCTGTCCCATCCTGACAGATGGCTCTCTAAATGATGCGGGATTTGTATGTTTTTAATCACTTTAGTCTTTTTTTTTAAGTACTTTCTGTTATAACACATACTCAGGTCATGTTAGCTGCAAAAAGATCATAATGCAATTTAGCTGGCATTGGTGGCATGGCTAGCATCTGTTTCTTTTGCAATAATACTCCACTGAATTTAAAACAAAATAGTGATAGGAGCAAGCTCTATAAACTGTATCTCCCTCACAAGAAAACGAGTTCCCCCACCCTCACCCACACTCCAAGGGAATGGATGCAGAATTCAGAAAAGTTATTGGACAGAATATTTTGCAAAGCGTTTCATTCCTATGTTTGCCATATAGCTTGTGACCCTATTCTGTACTCTCTGGTGCCTCCCACTTCTTGGTCTCAGTGCAATGAAATATTTGTATTGAAAAGCCCAGGAAAGGAATAATGAATATCTTAGAAAAGCACTCCAGAATGGTTTTGTTTGCTTTAATATACAAGCCTCCAATCATACCCCCATGCGTACTGCTTTCTATTCTACTTCGTAAGCATCATTGATTCAATTCCGGAGTTACTTTAGAGTTACAGGCTTTATTGATTGATTTTACTTGTAATGGTCCTCGTCTTTGTAAGTGGTGATGCATAAAAGATTGGTTTTAAACTTCTCTCTTATGGTACATTGATTTAGTGTGATGAAATGTGGATATAAGGCTTTAAGCTAAGTAGTTCTTGCTGCACAAGTGCTGGAGGTAAGGGGATGGGGAAAGGAAAGCAAAGCAATGACTTGGGGGTAAAAATTGATTGGACCCAAACCAGAGGAGGTTACAGGGAAAAGAAGAGATAATTTAAGCACGTAAGTTCCAAGCAAGGAATATAATAGCATCAACATATGGTTGATAACACTTGTGGAAAAATCCAAACAGGATAGTTTGCAGTGAGATGAGCTTGTCCTAAAATGATGAAGATGATGCGTGTGAACTCTTAGAGATGTTTGGCACATGAGGGGAGAGCGCACACTGGCAATTATACAAAGCTCCAGAAGGAGAGGAGACACTAGAAGTGATCTGTACATCCATACGTGTCTGTAGAAGGGGGCAAGGAAGAACAATTGACCTCACATGCATCATGACAACATTGCACAAATGACAGGAATTATATACCATTTGTCCTTCATGCCATGATGTCATGACTCCAATTCCAGAATTCATGCCATCTGCATGATGATGCCAGGTCACAAGTGAAATCAGTATAACTTCTACTGACCCCTAGGCTTATGCCTTTTGGGGGGTGTCTTTTGGGTTGGGAGGAAATACGTTCTGTACCAAAAGGTCAAATCAGATCAGGTCAAGTTTATTACAGTCCTAAGGCCAGATACAATCAAAATATCTAGTAATAACAGTATTACATTCATATGTATGCAGAAAAACAGTAAGTATGATAGGATCTAAAAATAATTAAGAATAAAAATACTAAAATCAAAATTAAATATTATTTTAAGATTTGATCTGATTTGATCTGATTTGTACCAAAAGGTCTCTTTGCTGCCATCTAGTTGCCACTCAGAGTTTTGCAGCCCAGATGCGGGAGCCTAATTTTCAAGGATCTTGCCTTGCTTTTAGGATAACAAGAGCCTATAACCCTGTTCCCACAACATGAATAACATTCTCTCTTCCATTTAGTAGACTTAACATAATGTTCCCGCGCTATACAATCAGTAACGACCAGGTTTGTGTTGGAGCAATTATGACTTTAAAATCCTTCCAATTGTACAAAGGAGATTTTCTACCTCACTACCCCATTTTCCCCTTGAGCTGGAGTTGAAAAGAATTCTGGAAAAACAACAATAATAAAAAATTGGCTGTAGCCCTATTGCACAGAGTTTTATGATGGTCTTACCCGCCTTCCACCTGTTCTGCTCATTTCTCGAGTTTGAAGACCAAAACAGCTATAGAGACAGAATTCCCAGTGAGGTCTCTTTTGTATAGGGCAAGTCTAGGATTTTGTCTCAATCTCAGGAGAATTAAGGGTTAGTGAACCCCTAGTCACCAATTGCTATAGCACAGTTGACTGGGGGAATTTAACTTAATTCTATAAAAGCTTGGTTCTCCTTGGGACTAAATATAATCCCTGAGGGTTAGTTGATAGGGTCAGTTAGCTCCTTTCTCATGTTCCCATATCATATTAAACCTGACCACTAAGTAGGCTGTGGGAGCAGAGCCTAAAACACCTTCAGATTTTCTCCTAGATGGGATGATTGTGAAGCAATGCCAGTAAGAAGGAATCTGGCTGGCAAAGAATCCTTCTGGCATATTTTCCCTTCTCCAAATCCCTGTTTCTCAATCTCCTCTGTTATAGACATTACAACTCTAATGCAGATGCCAGTAACAACAGAAAAAAAGTTTTGTGGGGCCTTGGTCACTGCCCAAGTAAAGTTTATTCATTATTTACGTACTGTGTTTATTTCTAATACTTCTATGCCATCTCTCTGCCTTGAACCACCCAAGGCCAATTGCATAATGTGGCAATTAAAATTCACAATGAGGAATCAAAATCCAAAAACCCACACTGCCCTGGTGTAATCCAGAAAGACTAGCTCAGCAGCAGGAAAGATTCTTAAAACGGTGAGCCAGCTAGCAGGAAAACAATTTTAAAACGTGACTAAATCCAGCCATAAAAGACAGTACCACATGCACAATGCAATGAAAGAAGCAGCCGCATAAATCTGAAGAATAAGGACAGTAATAAAGAAAGCTAGACACAAACAATAAGCCGAAAGTCAAGGATCCGTTGGCTGCAGGAAAAAAAAGCCTGTTTAAAAAAAGAACAGTTTCATTAGATGGCACAATGGCACCCATAAGGGTGAATAGATTTTGCTCTCTCCGTTTCCTTCTTTTATTGTTTGTATGTTTAATCTCCTTGGCATTCTATTACTCCTGAATTCTGATGTTACTTGTTCTTTTTTTTTTTTATGATGGAGCATTATTGTAAGTTTTGGACAGTGGGATAAAAGGGACATTGGAAGATTAAATTAACATTTAAGGCACCATTCCCAGCTTTGGATGCCCTCCAATGCCCACAATTCTCCATTTTTTTTTACCCCCACCCACAGATCCCCACTGCTAGAAAAGGGTAAAGGTTGTCTGTGGCCCATAGACATTAGATAGTACCCATCAAGTTGATTGTGCTTGGAAATTCCCCAAAATGTTATGTGGGGCAGAGAAGATACCCAGAGCTTGAAACAACCATCTTCATAAAGTTGAGATTCTGTTTCCTTTGAGGTAAATACATATTGAGATTTTTTTTTAAAAATGCTCACAACTATATTTTATTCCCCAGTGACACTGCCAACTTCTTGAAAACTGCTTTTGGAAAATGTATTCACTCGAAGGAGTTGGAAGGATTATATGGGAACCTGGCCAGAAATGATTAAGAGTTGTCATTTTCTAAGAAGGGTGCCCAGCAAACAATGGAGCTCAAATAAGGGAAATACCATAACGACGAAATGCCCCATACATTCCACTGCAGTGAAAACGATAATCTTCTTGCCAGTGAAAGGGAAAAGAATGTAATTGCTTCATACCCATTTAGTTCTGGAAATCTAAATGCACAATGGAAACAAGAGGACTTTAATTCTCCATACTACATAAATAGTCCAATTTTATTTCCACTATTATTTTTCATCTTTTGCCGAGACTTTTTATGAGACTCAAGGATCCTGAGAAAACAATTTAATTAACAGGATTCCATTAAAAAACATAGCCACCATTTTCATGGGTTTTTAATTGAAATATAATACTGCCTCATTTAGGGCTTTTTTATTTCTTTATGCTACATCATACTGATGTATAGTATGCTGTTCTCTGATCAGTAGATAATATTTTGTGGTGAATTATGAACAACATCATTATTATTATTATTATTATTATTATTATTATTATTATTGATGTGACTATTTCAGAAACTTTGTAGGACTTTAGCAAATGTTTATCAAAGAAAGCAGCTGTTGTCTCTCTCAATTTAGCATCTGATGCAGTTTTGTTAACACACTAGAGTCCTCATTGTCTGTATAAGTTGCTGTTCTTATTCTCTCTCCACTGTGCTTAGTTTTAGGCACAAGGTGAATACATTTATTATTACTGCCACTTACTGCTGATATTAGTACCAGATGGGGCAGTTCAGTTTTTGAAAGCTTAGCTAGCACTGTACCCAGCTGATACTCTCCCTTTCATTTTGTTGCATAAACAAGCAGAGACCATATTGTCTGTGGTGTCCATGAGGTCAGCCAAAGAGAGGCAAATGACACCGTTTATCTTTGTGTCAGACATCATGACATCATTGTATAATCACTATAGTTGTGCAATGGCATCTGACGCATGTGTCATCATATTGATATCACTGCAGCTTGTAACAAACGCCACTGATTATGGCTTGTTTCATTAGTTCCGAGAATGTTCTACCTCCTTTCTCAGCTGCCTTTGCTTTTCATCTCTTCTGGTTGATTAGAGATTTCAGTGGGGCTCAAAAAGAAACCAGGAATAAACCAGGAAATGACAAAACAGATTTATACGTCACCATAAGCTAGAGTTGCAGTCAATATGCCAGCAACAACTGTATTTTCAAATTCTGGATTTATTTATTCATGTCATGTCATCACAATTAAGTTAAATTCTGGATTAAAAGAAACCATGCCTTGTTTCTTGACACATGCCCTCTACTCATGTTCATACATTACAGTTCTCATGATGAGTTAGCGAGATGTGCCAGTGTCAGCTTGCAATAAATTAACGTAGATGCCTCTAGTGAATGTGGTAGATCATACATAGGTGACCCAAACTTGGCCTTTTTTGTGAGAGTTCTAAATCTCATTTATTATGAATTTAATATGGCCTGCAAAGCATTCAGCGATTTAGCAAATGCAGCAATGACAGACTGAAGAACCATACTTCACATTTCTTTTCTCCTAAATCAATAGATACCTAGAAGTGAGAGATGAAAACAAATCATGACCACTCCAGTAGCTTGCAGGAAAAAAGACCAACAACAAGAAAATGAATCAATAAACCTCACTTCTCTTGAAGATCATCTTTGGCACTGGTCAATAAATGTGCAATGCTACATTGTAGATCAGGGGGACTTACAGCAGACTGGTACCCACTCAGCACATGCGTTTGCACATGGAACATCAATAGAGCCACAGCTGTTAGTTGAGGGTTTCAGGGGATTACTCCTTCCCTTCCCTCAACAGTAATGTGTTTTTCTTTTAATGTTCAAGGTATCAGTTAAGGACAGTAAAAAGGAATGTTTATGCTTCTCAGCAGATCAACAGAAATGGCTCATCCAAGTTGCCATGAAGCTTGGGGTTGTCGTGAGCATTATCATGCTTGCTGCAGTCTGCTTTCTGCATTCACAGAAGCCTCAGCTGGGGAATGAAACCGTCCTTCTTTGGAGCCAAGTTGCTATCATGAAATTGACTACACATCCAGAGAGACAGTGTTTGCTTTAGTTTCTAGAAATTTATTATTGTTGTTGTTATTATTATTATTATTGATACACATTGTAGACTATTTATAACAAGTACATATCTTTCTGTATCCAAGTGTAATGATCAGCTTCAACCCATCATGAGGGCACCAGGCTGGGGATGGTAGATGTAAGGTTTAGAGGTGATGTGGTAAAAGTGTCAAGAAGCACAGAGAACAGCAAAAGTGGAACTGAGATACAGGAGGGGCATATGCTTAGAATACAAGTGCATGCTACCCAAACTTTTACACTACATTATTAATCAGCTCAGTGCAAAACATGCCTACATCACCCCCAGCAACTGTTCTGTCAATAATCATCTTCCTGCAACCATTGAGCACCAAGACCTGGATAACTAAAGTTTAACTAATCCTAAAGCTAATCCTAAAGCTAATCCAGTGTATATAGTATAGTCATCTAAGATGCAAAGGTTTGTAAGTTCAATTCCTGATGGAGGATTTGAACCACACAGAATAGCATCAGGCTACCTGTGTCTGAAGAGTCCCAGTGAAAGAGAAAACCAGATCTGCAGTGCCTCCTGGTGGTCAATGTAACATCATGAAGGTGGTTATCACAGCATTTTATTTTCCTCTGCCCTCAATTCTTATTATTTTCCCTGTCTCTCCCCAATCCTGAGGTTATATGTACTCCTTTGGATACTATAGGTTTTAGACAAAGTGGCCTCTCATGCATTGATCTTTAAGGTGCCATAAGACACATTGTCTGTTCCTTTTTGCTACAGTAAAAAGATAAATCTTTCACTCCAGTAACATTTTTAAAACACAGAACAGGAATGAAAAAATGGAATGAAAATTAGAAGTGACACAAATTAATACCTCAGAGGAGAAATCAACAGATTTGAGTGCCATCTTCTGCCTCTTCAGTTCTGCCCCAAAATCAGAGGTCACCAGAAGTGACACAGAAATTCTTATATTGGTGATGATAGTTGCAATGTTTGGTTTTCTTTTGATTTGTTATTAATTGATCTTGATATACACAATTTAGCTTAGCCTCTTGGAGATGATTTCTCAAGATCTCCCTGGATGATAACATTTGGCTGAATAATTTATTATTATGACCTTGCCCAGCATTGCCAAAGCAACATCGGAAGGTTCTTCCCACCTCCATGACCAAAAGATATTGTCTCAGTAAGCCCCCTTTAATTAAGTGGGGTCATCTGTCTCATGGGAATCTTCACAGAGAGCAGCTAGAAAGCTCCATAGCAACCATCAGCCTTTTCCATGCCTTTGAAAGTGTGCTGCACTTTACGAGAAAATCATTTGCACCAAGAAAGATGTGTTCAAGGTTTAGCTGTAAATCAACTGTTTCAAAATAGGCAGCACTGATTTTTTAAACAAGCGTTATGGAGTACAAAGAGGATTCTATCTAAGGCTATGCAGAAAAAGCCCATGAGAATTTTTTAACCAGTTCTCATTCAGTTTGATGAAAAAGGGTTTGCTTCTGAAATGTCGTTCAGTGGGGAAGAGCATTTCAGTGAAGTGCAACAGGTGGAATGTGGTGCTCCAGCATTGAATCAGTTCTAAGGTGCCCAACAAGTATCCCTGAATGTTTTCCCTTTCAGTACCGAATAGTCTTCCTGCTGGCCAAATGGAAGAGTGGCTTCCTACTCTTCCATTCAGTCCTATGGGAACTTCTCTCAAGGGTTTTTTCAATGGGCAAGAATGGGCAGCCAGCGAAGCTACAGATGGAGAGAAAGATGTAGAACCGAACGGAAGCAACGTGGAGTTTCAGGGCAAGAGAAAATGTAGGAAATTAAAAATGGTAGCCAACAACTGCCCAAATAGTAAAGTAAGTAAAGTAAGTTACTATAGTAAAGTAAGTAAGAGTAAAGTAAGGAAATACAGTAAAGTAGGTAAATAAGTAGTGTAAAGTAAGTAACATAAAGTAAGTAACGTAAAGTAAGTAAGTAACGTAAAGTAAGTAAATAGCTTAAAGTAAGTAGCGTAAAGTAAGTAAGTAGTGTAAAGTAAGTAAATAGCGTAAGTTAAGTAAATAGCGTAAGTTAAGTAAGTAACGTAAGTTAAGTAAGTAACGTAAGTTAAGTAAATAGCGTAAGTTAAGTAAATAGCGTAAGTTAAGTAAGTAACGTAAGTTAAGTAAATAGCGTAAGTTAAGTAAATAGCGTAAGTTAAGTAAGTAACGTAAGTTAAGTAATTAACGTAAGTTAAGTAAATAGCGTAAGTTAAGTAAGTAACGTAAGTTAAGTAAATAGCGTAAGTTAAGTAATTAACGTAAGTTAAGTAATTAACGTAAGTTAAGTAAATAGCGTAAGTTAAGTAAATAGCGTAAGTTAAGTAAATAGCGTAAGTTAAGTAATTAACGTAAGTTAAGTAAATAGCGTAAGTTAAGTAATTAACGTAAGTTAAGTAAATAGCGTAAGTTAAGTAAGTAACGTAAGTTAAGTAAATAGCGTAAGTTAAGTAATTAATGTAAGTTAAGTAAATAGCGTAAGTTAAGTAAGTAACGTAAGTTAAGTAATTAACGTAAGTTAAGTAAGTAACGTAAGTTAAGTAAATAGCGTAAGTTAAGTAAGTAACGTAAGTTAAGTAATTAACGTAAGTTAAGTAAGTAACGTAAGTTAAGTAAGTAACGTAAGTTAAGTAAATAGCGTAAGTTAAGTAATTAACGTAAGTTAAGTAAATAGCGTAAGTTAAGTAAGTAACGTAAGTTAAGTAAGTAACGTAAGTTAAGTAATTAACGTAAGTTAAGTAAATAGCGTAAGTTAAGTAATTAACGTAAGTTAAGTAATTAACGTAAGTTAAGTAAATAGCGTAAGTTAAGTAAGTAACGTAAGTTAAGTAATTAACGTAAGTTAAGTAAATAGCGTAAGTTAAGTAATTAACGTAAGTTAAGTAAATAGCGTAAGTTAAGTAATTAACGTAAGTTAAGTAAATAGCGTAAGTTAAGTAAGTAACGTAAGTTAAGTAATTAACATAAGTTAAGTAAATAGCGTAAGTTAAGTAAGTAACGTAAGTTAAGTAAATAGCGTAAGTTAAGTAATTAACGTAAGTTAAGTAAGTAACGTAAGTTAAGTAAATAGCGTAAGTTAAGTAAATAGCGTAAGTTAAGTAAGTAACGTAAGTTAAGTAATTAACGTAAGTTAAGTAAATAGCGTAAGTTAAGTAAGTAACGTAAGTTAAGTAATTAACGTAAGTTAAGTAAATAGCGTAAGTTAAGTAACGTAAGTTAAGTAAGTAACGTAAGTTAAGTAATTAACGTAAGTTAAGTAAATAGCGTAAGTTAAGTAACGTAAGTTAAGTAATTAACGTAAGTTAAGTAAATAGCGTAAGTTAAGTAAGTAACGTAAGTTAAGTAATTAACGTAAGTTAAGTAAATAGCGTAAGTTAAGTAATTAACATTGTTGTTGTTGTTTATTCGTTTAGTCGCTTCCGACTCTTCGTGACTTCATGGACCAGCCCACGCCAGAGCTTCCTGTCGGTCGTCAACACCCCCAGCTCCCCCAGGGACGAGTCCGTCACCTCTAGAATATCATCCATCCATCTTGCCCTTGGTCGGCCCCTCTTCCTTTTGCCTTCCACTCTCCCTAGCATCAGCATCTTCTCCAGGGTGTCCTGTCTTCTCATTATGTGGCCAAAGTATTTCAGTTTTGCCTTTAATATCATTCCCTCAAGTGAGCAGTCTGGCTTTATTTCCTGGAGGATGGACTGGTTGGATCTTCTTGCAGTCCAAGGCACTCTCAGAATTTTCCTCCAACACCACAGTTCAAAAGCATTGATCTTCCTTCGCTCAGCCTTCCTTATGGTCCAGCTCTCGCAGCCATATGTTACTACAGGGAACACCATTGCTTTAACTATGCGGGCCTTTGTTGTCAGTGTGATGTCTCTGCTCTTAACTATTTTATCGAGATTTGTCATTGCTCTTCTTCCAAGGATTAAGCGTCTTCTGATTTCCTGACTGCAGTCAGCATCTGCAGTAATCTTTGCGCCTAGGAATACAAAGTCTTTCACTGCTTCTACATTTTCTCCCTCTATTTGCCAGTTATCAATCAAGCTGGTTGCCATAATCTTGGTTTTTTTGAGGTTTAGCTGCAAGCCAGCTTTTGCACTTTCTTCTTTCACCTTCATCATAAGGCTCCTCAGTTCCTCTTCACTTTCAGCATCAAAGTGGTATCATCTGCATATCTGAGATTGTTAATGTTTCTTCCAGAGATTTTAACTCCAGCCTTGGATTCCTCAAGGCCAGCTTGTCGCATGATGTGTTCTGCGTACAAGTTGAATAGGTAGGGTGAGAGTATACAGCCCTGCCGTACTCCTTTCCCAATCTTAAACCAGTCCGTTGTTCCGTGGTCTGTTCTTACTGTCGCTACTTGGTCGTTATACAGATTCTTCAGGAGGCATACAAGATGACTTGGTATCCCCATACCACTAAGAACTTGCCACAATTTGTTATGGTCCACACAGTCAAAGGCTTTAGAATAGTCAATAAAACAGAAATAGATGTTTTTCTGAAACTCCCTGGCTTTTTCCATTATCCAGCGGATATTGGCAATTTGGTCTCTAGTTCCTCTGCCTTTTCTAAACCCAGCTTGTACATCTGGCAATTCTTGCTCCATGAACTGCTGAAGTCTACCTTGCAGGATCTTGAGCATTACCTTACTGGCATGTGAAATGAGTGCCACTGTTCGATAGTTTGAACATTCTTTAGTGTTTCCCTTTTTTGGTATGGGGATATAAGTTGATTTTTTCCAGTCTGTTGGCCATTCTTGTGTTTTCCAAATTTGCTGGCATATAGCATGCATTACCTTGACAGCGTCATCTTGCAAGATTTTGAACAGTTCAGCTGGGATGCCGTCATCTCCTGTTGCCTTGTTATTAGCAATGCTTCTTAAGGCCCACTCAACCTCACTCTTCAGGATGTCTGGCTCTAGCTCACCGACCACACTGTCAAAGCTATCCCCGATATTGTTATCCTTCCTATAAAGGTTTTCTGTATATTCTTGCCACCTTTTCTTGATCTCTTCTTCTTCTGTTAGGTCCTTGCCATCTTTGTTTTTGATCATACCCATTTTTGCCTGGAATTTACCTCCAATGTTTCTAATTTTCTGGAAGAGGTCTCTTGTCCTTCCTATTCTATTGTCTTCTTCCACTTCCGCGCATTGCTTGTTTAAAAATAATTCCTTATCTCTTCTGGCTAACCTCTGGAATTTTGCATTTAATTGGGCATATCTCCCCCTATCACTGTTGCCTTTTGCTTTCCTTCTTTCTTGGGCTACTTCTAGTGTCTCAGCAGACAGCCATTTTGCCTTCTTGGTTTTCTCTTTCTTTGGGATGTATTTTGTTGCCGCCTCCTGAACAATGCTGCCAACTTCTGTCCAGAGTTCTTCCGGGACCCTATCTACTAAGTCCAGTCCCTTAAATCTATTCTTCACCTCCACTGCATATTCCTTAGGAATATTAGTGAGCTCATATCTAGCTGATCTGTGGGTCTTCCCTAATCTCTTTAGTCTGATCCTAAATTGTGCAAGAAGAAGTTCGTGATCTGAACTACAGTCAGCTCCAGGCCTTGTTTTTACCGACTGTACAGATGTCCGCCACCTTTGGCTGCAAAGGATGTAATCAATCTGATTTCGGTGTTGTCCATCTGGTGAAGTCCATGTATAAAGCCGTCTCTTAGGTTGTTGGAAGAGAGTGTTTGTTATGCAGAGTGAGTTGTCTTGGCAAAATTCTATCAGCCTGTGTCCTGCTTCGTTTTGTTCTCCCAGGCCATACTTACCTGTAATTCGAGGTGTCATTTGACTGCCCACCTTAGCATTCCAGTCTCCTGTGATGAAAATAACATCTCTTTTAGGCGTGTTGTCCAGTAGGTGCTGCAGATCCTCATAGAACTGCTCTACTTCAGCTTCTTCAGCATCTGTGGTTGGGGCGTATATTTGTATCACTGTGATGTTAGATGGCTTGCCCTGAATTCGAATTGAGATCATTCTGTCGTTTTTTGGATTGTATCCAAGCACTGCTTTAGCCACTTTACTATTAATTATGAAGGCTACTCCATTTCTTCTGTGGTCCTCTTGTCCGCAGTAGTAGATCTGGTGGTCATTTGATGTGAAGTGGCCCATTCCAGTCCATTTCAGTTCACTGACGCCCAAAATGTCTATCTTTAATCTTGACATCTCACCAATAACCACATCCAATTTGCCCTGGCTCATAGATCTTACATTCCAGGTTCCGATGGTGTGTTGATCCTTAGAACATCGGATTCGCCGTTCACCACCAGCACCGTCGGCCGCTAGCCGTCCTTTCGGCTTTGAGCTAGCTGCGTCATCACGTCTGGGGCTAGTTGAGCTCATCCTCTGTTCCTCCCCAGTAGCATTTTGACCATCTTCCGACCTGGGGGGTCTCATCTTCCGATGGTATACCGACATATCTCTGGTTGTACTGATCCATTTAGTTTTCACGGCAAGAATACTGAGGTGGGTTGCCATTACCTTCCCCAGGGATCGCATTTAGTCTGACCTCTCTGTCATGACCTTCCCGTCTTGGGTGGCCCTTCACGGTTTAGCTCATGGCATCATTGAGGTGCTCAAGCTCCAGCACCACGACAAGGTAACGATCCTTTGCTGAAGAAGTAATTAACATAAGTTAAGTAAATAGCGTAAGTTAAGTAATTAACGTAAGTTAAGTAAATAGCATAAGTTAAGTAATTAACGTAAGTTAAGTAAATAGCGTAAGTTAAGTAAGTAACGTAAGTTAAGTAAGTAACGTAAGTTAAGTAAGTAGCGTAAGTTAAGTAAATAGCGTAAAGTAAGTAAATAGCGTAAGTTAAGTACCTGAGAACCTGCTGAGAGGGGGAAAAGGTTCAGTCAGAGTTCTTATTCAGATGTCCTCACAAAAATCAGCTTGGTCCTATCCTTCACTTGATACTTGTGAAAATGGCAATGCAAAAGGCTTTAAAATTGTGCTCAGGATAACAGGAAATTAGCAAAGTCATGGAGAAAGATCGGAAGCTAGTAATTAGCATGGTTGTTCCTTTGTGCGGAGGTGGGTGCATACGTGTGGGTACTTTCAAGTCAGTCCTGACTCCTGGCAACTCCCTGGACAAGTCCCTATGGTTTTCTTGGCAACATTTTCAGAAGTGACTTGCCACTGCCATCTTCTGCCTCAGGCAGGAGGAGAACTCACCATCTCTGAGTAAATACACCAAACTGGCTCTGTGTTTGCCAAACAGAGTCTTCATTTTCAGAGATGGAGTATCACTGAAGGAATCCAAGTTGCTGTGGCATCAGTAAAGAGGAAAAATTAGTACCCTGGCTCCTTCCTTGTGGGTGTGATGACTGGAATACTCAACTTCCCATTAAATCCAACTCATTAGTAATCAATTAGAATTCTCTTTAATGGTGGTAGCATTCAGGACAGAAGAAAAAGTTGCAAATGGAAAAGCCCACACTTTTTCCCCATTAAACATCTTCAGTGACTTCAAAATCTCCCCCCACTCAGGTATGCCCCCTCCCTCTCGTGCCAGTTAGTGTAAGCATGTGCAGCTGTCTCCAATGTTCTTTGCAGATGATCTTGGCATTGCACAATAGTCCAAACAAAATGATTTCACACGCCAAGATGTTCCCCCCTCCCTTTCCTTCAACTCGCAAGAAGAAGACACGTGTTGAACAGAACATGCATGCGAGTCCAATCAAGTGTTCTGAGAAAATTTGATGTGAGAGCATGGCAGTAGGCTTCCCAGAACATCTGCTTGGCTGATGAGGGACAAAATGATTAACCAGCTAAAGCACCTTATTGTGCCTCATCAGCCTCTTGCATTCTTCTCCATGCACTTTTGCACTTGAAATCCATAACACAGCAGAACGCCTTATTTACATGTATATCACCTTGCATTGAACATAGCATATTATCAGTTATATCATACTGTAATTACAGTATATTATATTTACACTCTTTTCAATTCACAGACTCAGTTGGGTCCAAGCGAGTTCCACAATGGCCTTTCATAAAAACTTCTGTTCTGAACATTGTGTGGATGTAATGTGAGAATATTTCCTGTTTATGTGAAGCAATAACTTACTGTGGACTATTATAATTCTAGAGGAACAGCTGAGGTGTTTAGGGGGGGCTATTAAATCATGAACTTCATTAGCTCACAGACAAGTTATTGTTAATGTAATGAGCTGGCGGTCTTTAAGTTAAGATGATCACAGTGGGCTATTTAAATGATTAAAAAGTTTGGGCAGAAGAAATAACAGCATAGCAGTCTACAAACCATACCTCTTCATCCATTTGTGATCAAGAAGTCCTTTACAAACTCTTTTTTATATACAATAACTTTATTAGAACTTTAAACAAGAAGGATAAAAACTAACAGACACTAATATTTAAGAGGAAGGAAGGAAGGAAGGGAGGAACCAAGAGTGCAGAAAAAAAGAAAGAAAAAAAGAAATATAAAGAAATGACTGCCAATTGTCCTTTACAGCAGTTATAGGTATAAATTTAAATTAAATTCTTACTCTATGGTTTCAACATAACTTTGATTTTTTCTATCATCTACTATTTTTTCTAGTCATCAAAACCATATATTATCATTTGATTTTTTTTCTGTTTTGTGCAAAAGGACCAAAAGGGGTTTCCAATTGGCATTAAAGTTAATTAGTATCTTTTCTTTGATCAAGGCTGTCAAGAGTCCCCTTTTCGGGAGAGATGGGCGGCGATAGAAATTTGAATAAATAAATAAATAAATAAATAAATAAATAAATAAATTTGACCATTTTAGCAAGCTCTATCATCTTCACCATCCACTCTTCCATTGTGGGTAATGCCAAATCTTTCCACTGTTGTGCATTAAAAAGACTCGCTGCAGTTAACCTATCTAAAAATCCCTTACAATCCCAGCCTGATATACTCATATATATCACCACAGTCTTCAAAATTGGGGGCCCATTTTTTAGACTGGCGACCTTTGAGTGAAAGCCAACAACCTCCCAAAAGAAATGTATATAAAAGTGAGCCAAGCCCAGACAAGAATTAATTAATTCCAATTCATCACTGTCCAAATATTGAATAATTTATCCATTCTATCATAGTTTATGATTTAGCAAAGCTCTGGGAGATGCATCCAAACTTTGGAGGACCACAGTGTGTGATGACATCAAACCATCAATGCTGTAACTTACATACTTGCATCCAACATTGGAACCGTAATCCCAGCCGTATGCTGGTTTGAACAGTATCACCATAAGGGATGAATTGTCTGTTGGCAGTCAAAATTTTGAAGTCAGAAACAGAGCTAAAAGAAAAGAAAAGAAAGGGAGATAATTTTGCGGTCTAATGTGCTGTTCCACATGTTTGCCCAAAGTAGCCATTTGTCCAGATAAACTCCATGTTTTAAAGGAACTTGGTTGGCATTCTCTACCACTGAAAATGGATGGCAAGAAAGGAAAAACATAGACTAGCTAGATATAGCTAATAAATTCTTTGAAGTAGTTATCACCAGCTTTCTCTTTGTGAATTGGGATTCTTAACAACTGTTTGGCACCTTCTGAACTCATTTATAAACATGCAGGTTTATGAACTCAGCCATTTATCCAGGCAATTGTGGCTTTTTTCAACAAGTTTACTGAAGACGCCTCTATTTAGATTTTGTCAGAATTGCTGGTCTTTGACACCATTGATGAGACGAAGGAGTGTTTTTGGCTTCCTTTTGCAAAAAAACAGAACTGGAAACCTCTTTGGATGAGTTTGGACATTTTCCTTGCACTAAAGAACTTGAGTGCTGATGATTTTACCTAGTTGAGTAATGAAATGTCTGCAAGCAAACAACCAAGCTGAGAAAGCACCAAGGACTCCACACTAAAGAAGCTGGTTTATTTTGCAGAACTGACCACCTAGAAGGACAGGTTTAATCTCAATTTCCTGGGAACCAGATCCTTTGGTTCCACTGAGCCTCCTAAAGATAAAGGATACAAGTGAACCTCTGAATCCCATGCCATTGAATGTGATGGGTGAAGCTTACAGAATGTGATGGGTGAAGCTTACAGAATGTGATGGGTGAAGCTTACAGAAGCTGTAGTCCAAAATATCTGGAAGATGCTAAGGTAGTACATCTAACCTGCAGCTGCAGCTGCAGCAAAAGGCAATGACGTCAGACTGACGCCACATGCATGGAGTCATCGTTGTGCAGATGACACACTTCTGTACTCATGCCCCAATGACTGATGCTATTACATAAGTCACAGCGTTGATGTCATGATGTGATCACCAACATTTCATCATTTCTCCCCCTCAGTGGAGACCCATGATCTGCAGCCAGTCAGAAGGAAAGCTGGCCCTGCAACCAAGCATTGTTAACAGGGCTGCTTTTCCATAAGGCAGAGAACGATAACTGCATTTGGCAGAAAATTTTGGGAAATAGCAGGGTTCACCTTTCCTCTCCTTCCGCTGATGCTCCACTTGTAGTTAGAGGCATCCACGGGATCTGATGTTTTTGCCAAAGTGATGAAACCAGCATTGCATCATTGCAGTGCACAATCCAGCCATTCCGTGGTGCGTTTTCAGAAAGGGAAGAGCTTGGATTGCAATCTATTCATTATTTTGCCCTTATTTCAGATGAGGAAGCAGATATTTAAATAAAACTGATCCATTTTCTGGTGAAAGCTAGCCTCCTTGCTTGCTTGCTTGCTTGCTTGCTTGCTTGCTTGCTTGCTTGCTTGCTTGCTTGCTTGCTTGCTTAAAATTTAATTTTGGCTTACATAATGAGTTCGCATGTAGAATTTGTACAATCTGGATGCATTTTATTTCTATTGGCCTCTGATTATATTAAAGAACCTAATTCATTCCATCTAGTGCGGGCTCAAATGAAGTTCTGAACAGGGCAAAAAAATTCTTTTTCAAGGGGTTGCAGCATTGCAGGCATAAACTATTTGGGGCCACCGGGTATGAAAATGATGGTCAGGGCTGAAGCAGTCCATCAGTGGGACCAGAGTCAAAAGTGACTTCCTTTTTATACATTATTTCCTGTGGATACAGCGGGATTCCAGAGAAGTGAAGTGTGCTCTTTCCCAAGATTTGAGTTAATTCCTTGCAAAAAGTTTTTGAAATTAGGGCAAAGGCTGTAACTAGCCCACAGCTGTTTTAAAAGTGAGTCATATAGATTCCTTGAGTCATTGTGATGGCTGCCCTTATTCCAATAAAAACACAGACTCACTAGCCAGGGCTAAGGATTTCTGGTTTATTAGGAATAGAATGCATACACTGAGAAAGACAGGAATGAGCACATGGCGTGCGAGGTAGCCGGTAAATACCCGTGGTGCGGACCTGATCCTTCCCCACCCCCCATTATCCCGAAGTCTTGCCCGATGGTGAACCCGGAGTCTCGATGGGCGATCAGGGGGCAATTCCGGAGTCTCGATGGGCGATCGGGGGGATTAGCGCTGATTGCCTCTGTCCTCTTCCTGTGTCCGGAGCAGGTGTGTCCCCCGCGGTAATGCAGAGATGTCAGGGAGATAGGATGATGGCTTCCCGGGTCAGGGCAAAGGTATGCTCCTTTGTCCTTTATTTGTTTTTGTCTTTCAGTGCTTATAGGATTAGCACTGATTCCTTCCTTCCCCTTCCCCTTCATCGGAAAGGCATGTTCCCCGTTGTGATGTATGTATACATCGCAACGGGGGACATGACATACTGCCTCCCCCAAAAAAACTTCAAGGTGCCAGTTTGGAAGGATATGCTGCATGGAAGCGTGTGACTAGCCGTTGCGCTGAGACATCCCGGGCATGCACCCACTCAGGGTGGGGGAAATGTCTCCAGCGGACCAGGTACTGAAGGGTGCCTCGTAGCCTTCTGGAATCTAGGACCTCCTTTATTTCAAAGTGCTGCTGCCCATCGATCATGATGGGAGGAGGCGGGGGGGTTTCGTTATGCCACTTTGAGGAGATAGCCGGTTTCAGTAAGGCACAATGGAACACCGCGTGTATGCGTTTCAAGTTGTGTGGCAATTCTAACTTGAAAGTTACTAGGTTGATTATTTCCACTATTGGAAAAGGGCCAATGAACTTGGGGGCTAACTTCTTTGAGGGTTGCAGTGACTTAATGAACTTAGTGGAGAGGTAGACCTTATCTCCCACTTTGAAGTCTGGCTGCGCAGCCCTGTGGTTGTCCGCATAATGCTTGTAGGTTGCTTGGGCTTCGGAGAGAGCCAGCTGAATGATTGGCCAAACGTTGGCTAGCTGAGCCGCCCAGTCATCTGGGGAACAAGGCGGGGCAGCTGGCTGTGGCAACTCTGGGATCGGAACGAAGTCTCGACCATAGACTATCCGGAAGGGGGTGTAGCCCGTGCCTTGGTGCACTGCATTGTTATATGCCACCTCAGCAAAGGGGAGTAAGTCTACCCAATCATCTTGCTGGTAGCTTATGAAGGAGCGCAAAAATTGCTCCAGGGTGGAGTCAAGGATCTCCGTAGAGCTGTCCGTGTGGGGGTGCCAAGCAGTGGACAATGCCTGCTTGGTGCCAATCAACTTCAAAAATGCTTTCCAGAATTGTGAGGTAAATTGTGTACCCCTATCTGTGACCAAGTGGGAGGGGGTACCATGTAATTTGTAGATGTGATTTAAAAAAAGGCGTGCCAGCTGTTGAGCGGAGGGAATTGAGGCGCATGGGATAAAATGTGCCTGTTTCGAAAAGTAGTCCTTAACCACCCAGATGACCGTTTTCTGCTGGCTGGGTGGCAAGTCTACGATAAAGTCCATTGAGATTTCTTCCCAAGGGCAGGAGGGGCTTGCCACCAGCTGCAATAGTCCCTGGGGCTTCCCCACTTTTCGCTTGGCCATAGCACATGTAGGGCAAGCAGCGACATATTCTTTTACATCCCTCCTAAGTGTAGGCCACCAGAATTGTCGCCTTACCAGATGTAGCGTTTTTACAAAGCCAAAGTGCCCTGCCGTTTTGTCATCATGAGAATGGCTCAGAACCTCTGCTCGCAATTGCTCCGGCACGTACAAGCTATTTTGTTTCCAAGCCAAATCATTTACAAAAGAAACATTGTGTTTATTAGTTTGCAACCATGTATCCGTTTTTAAGGCTTGTACGAACTGCTGTTGCAATTGCGATGAAATTGACATGCGTCTCCCTCCCCTTGCGGGCGGTTGTGCCAGGGTGCACTGTGTTCCAGTTTGGCTGCGCATGACAGCTTGGCAACCCAGCTGTGTGTTGGTCCACACAGTACCTACAATTTCTGATGCCTGACTGGCATCCTGGGGCCACCTAGAGAGAGCGTCAGCTAAGAAGTTCTTTCTTCCTGGTATGAACTTCAGCTTAAAATTAAAGTGGCTGAAAAACTGAGCCCAGCAAACCTGCTTGGGGCTGAGGCGTTTCGGGGTACTGAGCGCTTCCAGGTTTTTGTGGTCTGTCCAGACCTCAAAGGGGCAAGTGGCCCCTTCCAGGAGGTGTCGCCATGCCTCTAAGGCAGCTTTGACGGCAAAAGCCTCTTTCTCCCATACATGCCATCTCCGCTCTGTTTCAGAGAACTTGCGGGAGAGGTACGCGCAAGGCTTCAGCTGATCATTTAAATCCCACTGAAGCAAGAGCGCCTCAAATGAGAAATTGGAGGCATCCACTTGGACTACAAAGGGCTTGGTGGGGTCGGGGTGTTGTAGAACCGGTTCTTCTGTGAACAGGCTTTTGAGGTGATCAAAAGCCCTTTGGCATTCAGGTGTCCAGTTAAGTAGCGCTCCTGGGTTTCGTGCTTTGCGCGTGTCTCCCAAACCCTTGGTGTGGAGTAAATTAGTTAGGGGCAAAATGATTTCCACTAGTCCCTTGATGAACCCCCTGTAAAAATTAGTAAATCCCAAAAAACTTTGTAGTTGCCTCCTAGTGCGCGGGCGCTCCCATGCCAGGATGGCCTGGACTTTCCCAGGGTCCATTTCGATGCCCCTCTCAGAGATTCTATAGCCCAGATAATCTATCTGAGATTTATGAAACTCGCACTTAGAAAGCTTGGCAAATAGCTCGGCTTTGCGAAGTTTACCGAGCACCTGCTTAACCAAGCGTTCGTGCTCCTCTTCAGTCTCAGAATATATCAATACATTGTCTAAATACACAAGGACCCCCTTGAACAAGTGGTCGTGCAAGACCTCATTAATCAATTGCATAAATACCCCTGATGCCCCTGCCAAACCAAACAGTAACACTTTATATTGGAATGACCCCAGTGGGCAATTGAAAGCCGTCTTCCACTCATCCCCCTCTCATATGCATATGCGAAAATAGGCTTCTTGCAAGTCCAGTTTAGAGAATATTTTCCCCTTTGCCAGATGTGCTAATATGTCTTTGATTAGGGGCAAAGGATATTTGTTGGATATGGAAGCTGCATTCAATCCGCGGTAGTCCGTACAGAGACTTAATGTCCCATCCTTTTTTTCTCTGAACAACACTGGGGCTCCAACTGGCGAGTTTGCGGGCTTGATGAAGCCTCGTGCTAATTTCTTGTCCACAAACTCCCGCAATGCTGCCAGTTCTTTCTGGGTCATTGCGTAAATTTTGGGCTTTGGCAAGGGTGTGTTGGGGACCAGTTCTATCACACAGTCAGTCTTTCTGTGGGGTGGGAGTTTGTCTGCTTCTTTCTCCCAGAACACATCTGCAAACTCCACGTACCTGTCTGGCAAGCCTTCCAGGGCCGCTGCAGCCAGGTGTGTGGTTGTAGACTCCGCCCTCCCCACCAAAGCATGGGGAATTTGGTCCCCTGTAGGTGCTTGGTAGAAGCCGTCTGTAAACGTGATCGTCCTGGTTTCCCAATTTATGTATGGGTTTCTTCGTACCAGTCACAGGATGCCTAAGATGATTAAAGGGTGGCCCACCGGTGCCACAACAAATTTCAGTCTCTCCCAGTGGCTGCCTAACTGCAGCACCACTTCTCCGGTGAATTGGGTGACCGGGCCCCCTCCCGCCGCCGAACCATCCAATTGTGTAAAAACTATGTGGTGCTGAAGTGGAAAGCAGGGGAGATTTAAATCAGCAACCACGTCCGGGTGCATTAGGCACCTAGAACAGCCCGAGTCTATTAGGGCCCAGACTTCAATTGACTTCTCAATGGACTTTAGCTTAACTTTTACGTACAGGGTGGGACAGTTGGCACTCACCCAGATGTCACTGTGCCCATTCTCCTCCTCCACCTGCCCTCTGGCGCTTCTCAGGGCAGGTGGCTGGCGTTTCCCGCCAGTTCTTCCTGGTCGCTCTCCTCCTCTTCAATGGAGTAAGGTAGTTCTTTTGCTCTGATCTCTCCACTGGCCACTGGCATCTTTTTGGGTACCGTGGGTGGTTTGCCCGGCATTTTTCCTGGCCTGTCAACTGCCTTTGTTTTCGGGCATGCTGCCGCTTTGTGGTCCTCTTTCCCGCATCAAAGGCACTGCCCCTTGGTGAACCGTCGCTCCCTCTCCTCTCTCCAGGGTTGGGGTGCTGGTCTCACCAGTCCTGCAGCGGTTCGGGGTCCCTTTACCATCGCTGCTTGTTGCGCCGCCCTCTTGGCTTGTAGGAAGGTTTCCTGGGCATTTTCCGCCTTACCGGCCAGCAGTATCCACTCATGTAGAGTGTTTGGGTCGTCTCTGCATAATGCCCACCTCAGAACGTTCAAGTTCAGGCCCTCTTTGAAACGTTCAATTAGGGTAGACTGCGACCAGTCCTCCACCTTTCCAGCCATTGCTTTAAAGTCCATGGCATAATCTGCTACAGATCGTTGCCCTTGGCTGATTCCCCTTAGGGACCTCTTCACTCTCTCCTTTTCCAAGGGGTCTCTGAAGTGCAGATCTAGTGCCCAGAGGAACTCGTCGAAGTCATCAAGCTCTGGGGCATCTGCCTGGCATAGCTGCACATACCAGTCAGCCGCCCTTCCTTTGAGTTTGTTCGCAATGGCATTAATTTTGCCCTTTTCTGAGCGGAAATATGGCCCAAATTCTTCCATGTAGTTCTTTGCGTTCATCAGGAAGAAGGATAATGTTGCTGGGTCCCCGTTGAATTTGACCCCGAAGTCTTTCACCCCCGCTCCCGGTGGGCTCCAAACCACATCTGGTCGTCTGGGCGTACCTCGGGCTGCTGGGGTTCTCCGGTCTCGGTGTGGGGATTCCCTAAGCCGGACTCTGGGCGGCGTTGCCTCCGTTTCGTGCCAGCTCCAGCCTCTTCCCAGCGGTCGCGTCTCCAGGGGGGGAGGGGGGAAGATGACCTCCTGGCGGGTTCCGCGAGGTGAACTCTGCCCGGCGCTGCCTCAGCCTCCTGCCATCTCCTTCCTCTCCCCAGCTGTCATGTCTCAGGGGTGGGAGGGGGGGGGTGATGAACTTCTGGTACCTGGTTCCACCTCACCCCTTCCTTGGGATTCCCACACCACCGACCATCTCAGGAACAGCTGTTCGATTGACTCCAGCCTCGCCTCCATTATCCTCAGCCGCTCAGCTGTCTGGGAGCCTTCTTCGGTTCATCCGATCCGGCGCCTTCTCTCAGCTCCTGCGGTCATTGAGGACAGCAGGTCCTGTGGTTTCTTAGACATCCCGAGCGTCCCGGGCAGGGATCCCGGCATCTCGTCCAGGGTGACCCACTCACCCTGCGACTCTCTGGTGGCTTCAAGTGTCCTGCTCCTCCCGGTCTCCTCCTCCTCTGAGCTTGATCCCGAACCCTCCTGGACTTCGTACCGTCTGGGAATAGGGTTCTCACCCATCGCTCGTGCCGTGGAGTTGGGTGACCCGTTGCCGGTCCTCTGGTAGCCACCTCTTCGTGGGTTGAGTCTTTCCATCACCAGCTTGGATCCCTCACAGACAAACTCTGGAATGGTGCTAGCGGAAAATTATTTTTCGATTCCCATCTTTATGTGATGGCTGCCCTTATTCCAATAAAAACACAGACTCACTAGCCAGGGCTAAGGATTTCTGGTTTATTAGGAATAGAATGCATACACTGAGAAAGACGGGAATGAGCACATGGTGTGCGAGGTAGCCGGTAAATACCCGCGGTGCAGACCTGATCCTTCCCCACCCCCCATTGTCCCGAAGTCTTGCCCGATGGTGAACCCGGAGTCTCGATGGGCAATCAGGGGGCAATTCCGGAGTCTCGATGGGCGATCGGGGGGATTAGCGCTGATTGCCTCTGTCCTCTTCCTGTGTCCGGAGCAGGTGTGTCCCCCGCGGTAATGCAGAGATGTCAGGGAGATAGGATGATGGCTTCCCGGGTCAGGGCAAAGGTATGCTCCTTTGTCCTTTATTTGTTTTTGTCTTTCAGTGCTTATAGGATTAGCACTGATTCCTTCCTTCCCCTTTCCCTTCATCGGAAAGGCATGTTCCCCGTTGTGATGTATGTATACATCGCAACAGGGGACATGACAGTCATTCCTTCAGTATCTCTCCTTCTAAGCAGAGTTTACTGTGATTCTTATTTATTTATTTGCCATACAGTTAGCCAATTGCATTATGAGTTTCAGCTCAGAGGCAGTATCTGCTAGCTGACCTTTCTTCCTGGCTCAACCCCTTTCCTGTTATTCTCAGCAATATCCCATAATGATGACAGTCACATTTGGAGAGTTGGCAAACCTGCCTTGACCTGACCACTGTTAAACTATCCAAGTTCAGGATTTGATGCTGTCTTGAGTTCTTAACATTTAAAAGCTATCTTATCTCTCTTTGACCAGCAATGCTGATGAAGTCTGTTGGCAAAGGGAGTAAACAGCGTATATCAAACCTTTCAGAAAAATAATGCAACAGTAACAAAAATACAGGGAACTAAACTGTTTGTTTTTTCAACCTCCTAAAAGGGCATTTAGCAAAGCACAGTTGCTGGATTTTTACAAAAAATGCTGATGTTTAGGGAAGCTGATTAAATCTTTTTCATGGGACACCGTTATAGGCCATTCCACTGAAAATCCCAAAACTGGAAAAACAGAATCTACTAGGCCTGGCACAAAATAGATTCAGCTCAAAACGCAACTAATTTATATTTCTGGAACTAATTTCCAAAGCCATCTTTCAGCCTTTTGTCCTGAATTTGGCAATGCACTTGTCAAAAAAAAAAAAAAGCAATACTGCTGAAAATTTTTGCAGCACAGCACTGAATATAATTAGAATCATGATATCTCCCAGGATTAACAGTAAGATCATCACTGGCTTATCTTGCAATTGGCCCTACTGTTTGTGTTTGGAATCTCAGAATTGCATGTAAATTGAGGGATGATTTCAAATGTTCATTTATGTAGTGTAGACTCATGAACAACAGACAGAATTTGATTGGAGAAGTGATGGAAATAATAATAGCAAATTATCAGAAGCTCCATCTAAACCACTATTTGGTTCAAGTGAGTACAGTCAAATGGTCTACAAGCCCGTGTGAACTGGCCAACAAAGACCTGCAAGCAGGGGAATCCATGGGGTGTCAAAAAATTCAAGATGGCAGTTGTGACAATGCAATCAAAGCCCTGCCCTCTTTTTTACAAGGCAGGGTGGGGCTTCAGTCCTTCAGTTGCAGCTGCCATCTTGTTATCCTCTCCCTGCAGATGCCACTGGCTGCTTTTATGCAAAACTTCTCAAGATAGTTAGAAGACTCCTGTCCCACTGCAGCTCTCAACTGACCCTTGGGTCCATCGTCTGCCATTCTGATATCTGAATAGCATCCCTTTTTCCTTTTTAGCACAGATCTGACACGTAGGCAATAGAGCTACTATTTCTTTAGTATTGTCAAACAACAAGAAATACACATATATTCACTACTGCAATGTTCTCTAAGCCCCAATATTTCCCTTCCCACTCTAGGTGAATATCACGCTTGTGACCTCCGATTTGCTGTGATACCAAATTTGAGGAAGCATTAAAATCTGTGTTGTAGTGCAGAGCAGTTTCCAGTTGCAAGTGTGTTGCAATAAGGACTCAGCCTGAAGTGACAGGGGGACTTTTATAGCTTGATCTCAGCTGTTCCTAGACCATGGGGGTGGCTAGCCAGCTGCAACTGCTTCAAAGAAATCTTGTATTGAACAGTACATGTAGTAAAACTAATCACTGGAGTCCTCTTCCGCCAGTGCCCATTCAAGTCACAGCCCACAATGTATACATATCCTGAGGCAACAAAATCAATTAAGGTTCTTCAGCAAAACCACAGATACTGTAGGTATCTTAGTATGAAGAGCATCCTACTATATTTTTGACATTCTACAAAGGATTTGCTTTCAGTAACCATGCAGACAACAGTGTGACATCCATGCTCAGCACTGGTTATATTGTATTATTTCTTTAGTCTGTAGGTTGAGTCATGGCAGCTGGATTTCTTTCTTTTTGGTAGAAACATTTCACTGCTTGTCCAAGCAGCTTCTTCAGTCTGGGCAAAGGTTGGTAAGGGGACCCCATATATGTTGGTAAGGGGACATATATGGGGTCCCCTCACCAACCTTTGCCCAGACTGAAGAAGCTGCTTGGACAAGCAGCGAAAAGTTTCTACCAAAAAGAAAGAAATCCAGTTGCCATAACTCAACCTACAGACAATTCTACCTGGATGACTGAGAATCTTCATCAACATTATTTCTTTAGCTTTACACTTAAATGATTATGTTATTGAGTAGCAGCTATGCATTTGCATACACTTCAACTTTAATTTTTGCATTGCATCTCATTATCATTTGATTTCATTGTTTATTATTTCCCCCCACCTTTACATACATGCAGAAAGTGAAACTATTGACCCAGGAGGGAACAAGAGATCCAAAACTACAATTGATCAGCCCCTTTAAGGACTAACTGAGATAAAGAGCATGCAACTTTCCAGTTCTTCAGAACTCTTCATAATAAAAGAAGGGAAGAAAGAAGAAGTCAAACAATCCAAACAAAACTGTCCAATGGCATAGCCATGAATCTGCTGGTCAGTGTCAATTTCAAGATGGAGGTATTGAGAGAATGCTTCACGAGAATGGAAGAATGCATCTTAATTGGGATACACAAAGACTATCAGCATCTCAGATTTGACTCTTGCCATGAACACATCTCATGGACTCCTGGTCCAGGAAATAGAAGACATGGAAAGGAAATTTCATATATGACAATCCTTCCAGCATCAAAGCCAGAAATTAATTTTGGATAGTGCCCTACATGTACATATATCCCAGTAGCTGTGTTGAAGGTTAATGGATTTGAATTCTTTCTGTATTTCTGACCCTTCTTTCTTCCTCTCCATCTTGCTCTCTGGAATATGATGAATCTTGGTTTTACTGTCACAAATGGCTATGTTTATAATTATATGAGTCTTTAATCGGCTACGTATTGATGTCAGAACTAACAGTATTCCTTGCTTGGCCAAAAGCAGGACCATGAGGACCGCAGAGCTGACAATTTGTAATTCAGAGTTGTTCCTCCATCTGTCAGGTTGCCAGTTTTAACAGTGAAATCACAGCCTAGCACTGAAAATAGACAGCATGTTCATCATTAATCTTTGTAGACAGTTCACGTTGACGTGTGGAGCACAAATATATCTTTAAGTGGAGGCTTAATTATCAGGGTCCTAAAAGCCACTTCGAACAAGTAGATCAGTTCCCTGCTAAGGTGATAGGAAATGCCATTGAAATTATATGCTGGTCTATGACTGTAATATAATGATATTAAAGGCAAAACTGAAATACTTTGGCCACATAATGAGAAGACAGGACACCCCGGAGAAGATGCTGATGCTAGGGAGAGTGGAAGGCAAAAGGAAGAGGGGCCGACCAAGGGCAAGATGGATGGATGATATTCTAGAGGTGACGGACTCGTCCCTGGGGGAGCTGGGGGTGTTGACGACCGACAGGAAGCTCTGGCGTGGGCTGGTCCACGAAGAGTCGGAAGTGGCTAAACGAATAAACAACAAACAATGACTGTAATAAAGCTTTGATTTGATTCACTGGAATTATTATTTACTGGCTTTGGAAGAAGAGAGAAAGACTATTGCATTGAAGCCCCATATTTTTCATTCGTTATTCTTTGTCCTTATTATTTCTTCAAAAAGAAAGTTCAGTGTATTGATTAACAATAATTCCTGACTAACTTTTCTTTTTAAAAGAGAAAACTGCCAGTTTACTCACAATAGGACCAAAACCCTAGTTCGGTCAATACACGATACCTCCACACATGGTTGGAGAAAAGATATACGTATGTCTTCATATATATTGGAGTCAGTGTAAACAATATGGAATTAGATGGACTGAACTGGTAAAAGGCTGGGGCTACCATATGTGAGTTTCAAGGACTAGCTGAGGGCATCAAGGGGGCAGAATTTTCTGTAGTTTTTTCTGCCATCTAGTGCTCTGTTGAATTTTTGCACCCTAGATACCATTGCCCTCTGTTTCAAATATTCCAGTGTAAATTTCTCATCACCTTAGAATCATAGGGTTGGAAGGGACGTTGGAGGTCTTCTAGTCCAACCTCCTGCCAAAGCAGGAATCCTCATACCATCTTAGAAAAATGGTTGTCCAATCTTTTCTTGAAAACCTCCAGCAATGGAGCACCCACAACTCCAGGAGGCAAGCTGTTCGATTGCTTAATAGTTCTCACTGTCCGGAAAGGTTACATGTGAGACCTTATGATGAAACAAATTGGAAAACAAGGGAAAGGGTGAGACATTCCTTCCCCAAAACTGGCAGAACGTTCCTCCTGCAGAAAGTCTCCTTCTCCTACAATCTGGCCATATCCTCTGACCAATTCTCTTGACTGCAGTACAATCTGAAGTAGGAAGTCTCCTCCTGTATAGCTGACATGACCACATTAATTGATTAAGATATACTTTGGTCCTTTGTGCACTCACACCTTCTATTCACAGAGGGCTCTTCCCCATCTCATCATGGATTTGTAATGCATCTTGATGGCATTCTTGCCAAATTCAGCTGTTACACAGTCTTAATTTCAGTTAGTGCTTGCCAAATAGAGCCTTTTCAACTTCTCATCGTTTAGAACCTGCCCAGGTCTGTTTCTGGCCCTGCTTAGTTCCTTCATTCAGCCATGAATGCTGTTCCTGCCTTACCTTAGAGGACCCCAGTGTTTCCAGCTATGTTCTTTTTCCTACTTTCTAACCCACTCACCAAGATTTTAACCATGATGACCTAAGAAGTCCCAACAGTTGAGATGGAGGGAGAATATGTTGTTTGAGGTTGAGGCCTGATCCATCCATTCGCTACCATGTTTTCCCTCTTGCACATGCCTTTCTCAGTGGCAGCAGACTGCCTCTCATTCTGTGGCCATCAGCCAGCCACTTTGCCTAGAGCAATGTTTCTCAATCTCAGCAACTTTAAGTTATGTGGACTTCAACTCCCAGAATTCCTCAGGCCACATTAACACAATCTACTTTTTTGTTGCTCTAGAATCTTAGGTTCGGGAAAACAGGAATGCCAAAAAATTTTACTACCTATATATTCCAGATAGATAGACAGACACACACACACACACATACAGACACACACCTGTATGTGTGTGTGTATGTATATATGGAGTGGATCTGCATCCTTGACTCATGGTTGAATTTGTAATAGCATAGAGCAGTTTTTCTCAGCCTCAGCACCATTAAGACACTGAGGTTGAGAAACACTGGCCAAGGGGCATTCTCATGAAGGGCTTTAAAAGTGCCTTACAAAGTGACTTCAGGAACAAGTGATTTTTCTCCAAATATGTTGCTCTGAGGTCTTCTTCCGAGCAATGGATGTAAGAAGGCTGATGGGGTAGCAAGCAGTTCTGAAGAAATATGCTCATGAGACAGAATAACCAGCTGTTCCAGGTAGTAAATCAGAAGAACATTGGTGAAAGCTTGGCCCCAATTATCTATTTGTTCCTGAAGCAGATCCTTCATTTAGCCTACAAGGCGGGCCAGGTCTGTTTTTTAGCAACTTTCAGAAGCAGGCTTTCCAGAGTGATTCTGTTTTGCTGCAGAAACAGCAGATCTGGGTGTGTTGGTGAGTGAATCTCCTAATCTAGCAACTCCATGCTGTTAAAAGTTCAGAAGGGTTATCCTGTAAATCTGACAGCCATAGCAACAAAATGTGTCCAGCAAAACGGAAAAAATAATCTGTTTCTTGTAGTATAAGCCTTGGTAGGCCAGAGGCCATTTCCTCAGATGGATACAAAGCATCATCCTTTTTATCAAAAACTACCTGTTTGGAGCCAAAAAAATCTAGATGGCCACTAGATGGCAGCAAGGTGGTCATCTGGATCTTGCAGCCCAAATCTGATAGCCCTACTTTTGCATCTCTAGAGCGATGGCATAATGTTTCTGGTATAAATCACGTTTGCCTATGTGTGCTTCATCAATGCAGTCAATTTTGATATCCCCAATTTATTTATTTTTTCTAAAAAAGCACCATTACATGTTTTAAGTTATATGCTGTAGAAATGTGCAGCACTTCACATTCAAAAGCAAAAGGGAGTTTCAGAGAATTCAGGATTCATGTAGCACCTTTCATGGAATTGTGCAGCTTGCTTAACAGCCTAATATGCATGTGAAAGGTAGAAGGTGTATTCAAAACCATCCTCCGAAACATATGACAGGATGTTTGAGGAATCCACCCACTGCAAATTCCAGAGCATGACCTGATTCAATCCACAATTATGAGACTGGATTAGAATTTAGTAACACTCCATATTTCAGCTTCCAATAAATATTGTTCCTCAATAAAGAAAGTAGCAAAAAGTTTTCAAATGCTTTGGGGTTTTGTTTTCTAAGGAAAAGAAAATACGTTGAGAATTATGCATTCAAATGAGAACATTTGTTTGTGTGGAATTTAAAAAAGAAGTTACAGATCAATTGCTCGATAAGGAAGGAACATGTGGAAGCATGTTATTAATCACAAAAATCCTGACAACCACATTCACAGAATGTGAATCAGATGTGCTCAAAAGGCCATAACAGGGACAAAGAAAGATTGTGATTTTACCAGTGGCAGCAGCAGAGTTTCAGAGCTTGTGGTCAGGCAATATCTTTATTCAGTCAAGCCAACTTGCTAAAAGATCAGGTGAACTTTCAAGGCCTCCAGATTATTTTTAGGTTAGATATGTAGCCTGCCTATATTTTGTACAACTCAAGGCAGTGTACATAATGCTCCCACCTCATATTTTCCCCACAACAACAACCCTGTGAAGTGGGTTGGGTTGAGAGAGAAGGACTGGCCCAAAATCACCCATCCAGCTTTCCCATCTAAGGAAGGATTAGAACTCATGGTCCCCTGATCTCTTGTGCAGTACCTTACCCACTACACCAAACTGGCTCTCAGATCTTCTTAAAACATAACTTCATGCATTGTGCTAAGTAACAATGTCCAGTGTGATTCGGGCTATGCTCTGCCATTGTTTTAATAAACCATGTTTGGTGGCTTACATTTGTATAGATGAGTCGCTTATGGCTTTTTTCTCAAACCATAGTTATAAACAAATCATGGCTTAATGTAATGTATGAATCAACACAAAGATTATTGGCAGGCACATGGAGGGTTCGCAATTCTAAGAGGGAGTGTGTGAAGAACTGAAAACTTCAGGGAGTTTTCCTTCAGAATTGAAACTACTGATCAGATAGACTTCTGATTCTGCTAATGCCACAATCTCTGATTGGCTGCAAATATATTGTGCGCACCTTTTATTTACCATACTAAAATGGAACTATAAATCCCATCATGTAAGCAGGGACTTCACTATGCCTTAAAGGTCAACTAATAATGCGGTAATTGCTTCTTGGATAAATACTGATGGGGTTATTAACAATAAATTGGAAATTAAAGAGTGGTACAGAAAAATACACATTTCACAATATTGTGGTTAAAAGTGGGCAGCGTTTATTCCTGAAAGTTAATTTCAATGCAATTTTCATCATCATTCTAGCGTTGGTCTTAACCTTCTATCTACTGGAACCACCTGGCAGGTACCTTCACTGAGTTTGATGGACTGTCCACTGATGGCTTGGCAGAATGGCATAAAGGCAGGTTGATACTAGTTAAGGTGGAAAGCTGGTTTGTATCATACAGCTTTTAAACATTTAAAGAAAGGTATCAGACTTTGGCAGTGCCTGGCCAACTTTCTCTGGGCTAGGAGATGAAAAGGAGCCAGACCTGGATAATAAGAGATCATCAGGAAATCCCAGGTTTGTAGGCAGAAGTAAAAAAAAAAAATCAGACTGGACAAAGGCAACAAGTTATTTGTTTTAATCTTGTAAGCCATCTAGAGTCACTTGTGTGCAACAGGTGGCTAAATAAATTTAAATAAATAAATAAGCAAAACAGACAGGGTAATCAAGAAATAGTTGGGTAGCAAAAACACTCTTCTGTGTATGCCACTCTTATAGCAGTGGGGTTTTGATGATGGTCTTTCTGTAAATTTGACTCTTTCATATCCTGCTTTTGCTCCAGTGGAAAGACACTGGAGTGGCATTAGGGGAGGACAACGCCCACGTGGCTGCTCCTGCAGCGAGCGCTCCAGGAACAAAAAGCCTGAACAGGCAAATGATACCCAGAGAACCCATGTTTTTGCAAGGAGATAAATATGTACATCCATCCATGGACATGTTAATTAACTTCCCTGAATAACTACTTTGTAATGAGCTCAGAAACAGAAGCGGCTTGCATGCAGCTTCATTGTCCAATCTAAGCGGATATGATTGCAAGGATCAGTTGGTGATCAAATGTGGTACATCAACCATCTTATGAAATTTTAATTAAAACCCTACTGGGGCTGAATAGTTTAGTACAGGGCCATTGGAATTACATCAACAGAAATGTGTAGACTTTAAAATATGAATAAACGAGATGCTATGATTTCAGTGGTCCTCCTACTTGATGATCTGAGAAAATGAGGAGATAGATTTTTTTAAGAAGTCCCGCAATGTTAACACCTGTTCTCTTTGATGTATTTCAAAAACTGCACACTTGTACAGGAGGCCCATATTCTTAGCAACCTAAAGATGAAAGAAAGATTACAATAATGGGAAGGAAAGGTGAATTAAAAAGAACATTCTAAAAGCTGAAGAACAGTTGGCTGATAAATCTTGCACTTGGCTATGGATTCTAGCACTAGGTAAAGAAATTATCCAGAATTTTTGTCTATTAGGGTTCATTCAGTTTAAGAAAGAAAATTTGGTTTGGAAATCATTTCAAAGGAGAGGACAATTTTGGAGCAATGCTCATAGGTTGCAACTGCAATTTGGTGGCCTTGCTCTTATTTCATGATAGGATATTGAGGTCTATATGTATGAAAGTTGACTTGTGGTCATCTGCAACATGCTGTCATGCTGCAAGCTCCACCCTTTTGAGACATACATGCAATTTCGTGATACGTACAGTAGATAAAAGGGCAGGATTGCATCACAATAATGTGATGCTGCTTTCATCAAACTGATCCATTCAGCCCCCCCTTTGGATACTGCTGGTCCTGTCCATCCTCAATACAGCTCTCTCTCCAGCAATCTGCCACCTCCCTGGCTTCCTATCTCCTACACCCTCTGCAGTCTCCCTGTTTTCCCACACTTCCACCCCAAAGGAAGAAAGCAGAAGAAGCTTCTCCCACAGAGCTTTTTTCAGCATCAGCACTGCTAGGAGAGCAAAGGCACCACTGCCTTGACCTTGAGAAATGGTTGGAGAATTTCACTTTCCTCTGGAGAAGTCAGAAGAATTGTCCATATTTCTGCCTCCAAGTCAGGCAGCTGCTTGTGCCCAGCTCTTCTAGTCTCCATTTATTTATCTATACCCATGCTTTTCAACCTTGGCAACTTTAAGGTGGGTGGACTTCAACTTCAATTCTGAGAGTTGGGAGTCCACCCATCTTAAAGTTGCCAAGGTTGAAAACACTGGTCTATACTGATAATTTGGCTGTTTGGCTGCCAATGCTGGTGCAATTCTAAGGGGCAATGAATGACGTATGAAGTTTGTCACTGTGTACATCGAGTCAGATACAGATAGGAACTTTGTGGAGCAGGAGAGAAAGATTAAGCTCCTCCTTGCCTATCAAAATCCTGATTCTGATTAGAAGAATGTTGCAAAAGTTTTAAAACTCTTTCTTAATTCTAAAACTACCACTACCCACAGAGGGGGCTTTTAACATTGTAATTTTGAAATATCCTCTATAGAGAAGTCCAGCTGGTGCATCTCTGTTAAGCCTTTGCCAAATTTAGATTTTGTTTTTATGTTTATGGGTTTCCCCCCTTTTTAAATAGGTCCTGACTGACTCCATCTGCTGTGAACTTCTACATTATCCCTTCTGCATTTCAACAAAAGAAATATTACTAGGCAATCCCAGCAGTTGTTTCTTTGATAGTTTTATTTTACTGCTTGTTTTATTTGAAGTTTTAATTGTTGGGTTTGTTGGGTTTTGTTTTACATTTCATTTCATTTTGGAAACAGTACTTGAAACTGAAAGCAGAGGATTAATTCTCAAAATTAGCAAATTATAAATGTTCACAGTCTTGCTGCCTTGACTTTACTTTTAATCATTCTCTGTTTTTAATTCTCCCCATATTCCATCTATTGCACATCCTGTCATTCTTTCCATTCATTCCCTGTGGAGAGGAGGAGGAGGAGGAAGAAGAGGGGAAATAACTGTAGTTGCTTCTCCAGAACCCTTCTCCAGGTATTATTCCAACTGTTTATCTAGTTTTTCTCTATTTATCTTCTATTGAGGATGTGCAGCTTGTAGGATCTGTGGGCTACACTCATCTTTGACACCCCCAACAGTATCCCAGTTTTGGGCTAGGATAAAAAGTAGGTTTGATTTTCCGAAGTTAACTATATTAATGTAGTCAGTATGACAGTTCTTGGCATATTTCATAGCTCTTTCTATCTGTCACCTGAAACATTACAACCGGTAGCAAATTTTGGAAGACTCTAGTATCCATGCGTAAGGCTTTGAGAAAAGGGGATTCACGCAGTCCGATTGTCACTGGTAGTTCAGCCTGGTTTATATCACGTAATGGGCCAACTGAACCCATTTTTAGCTTTTGTCCCCTTTCATATTTTGTAGAATTTTTTCAACCTTATTTTGCCCCACTCTCAATTTCTCCTTCATGGACATCTATCCTTTAACTTCACTATTTCTAGCTACCTGAAAGTTTCCTTTCTCCCTTCTATAAATGTCAGCAAAGCCATCCAATTTCACTCTTCAAGCACTTCTGATGGACTTGTTTCCTAATCCTGACCAAGAATCAAAAGCTGCCTGAAAGACTGAAGCTAGATCCATCCCAGAGTGTTGTATTGCTTGGGTTTTGGTTTTGTTTTGTTTTGTTTTGTTTTGTTTTGTGTGCCTTCGAGTCAGTCTTGGCTCCTGCTGACTGCCTGGACAAGTCCCTGACGTTTTATTAGCAAGATTTTCAGGAAAGGTTCGCCATTGCCTTCCTCCTGTGCATGTAGAGATGTTTACTGTGAGTGCTGCACTTGCTGTATTAGCCTTCGTAAGCCTTCATTTTCTGTCTGCTATTTCTGAAGCTTCCATTTCACTAGGATGCCTCAGGCTAGGTAGAAGCTCGATTTGTCAATTGCTAACAAGAAATACAGGTAGTCCTCGCCTAACAACCGTTCGTTCAGCAGCCGTTCGAAGTTACTATGGCACCGAAGGAATGGTAGTTATGACCGGTCCTCAAGTTACAGCTGTTGCAGCACCCTTGCAGTCACATGATCATAATTCATAACCGCCCAGAGTCCCCCGATGGGAGGAGATGGGCGGGAACAAATCAGATAAAATAAAATAAAATAAATTCAGGGGCTGGGCAACTGACCCTCATTTATGACTGCAGCATGAGCTTCAACTCCCCCCACCTGCCTGTCCATCTCTCCCCCCCATCTTTGCCCTCTTGGCTGTCCTGCACTCTGCCACTGTCTGAGCCTGCCACCCCCCTCCACCCCAGCTGACCTTCACCGTGTTCTCCCTCCCACTGCTGGGCTGGGATCCAGGTGCTGAGCGAGGGCATGGCCCTGGGATATGTGCGGTCAGCACAGCAGGGCAGTGGAGCCGCAACTGCTGAGGGGAGCTTACCAGGCCTGGCTGGGCAGGAGGCAGCGGGATGGAGCCAGTGGAGAAGGTGGGGCGGTAGTGCAGGTGGCAGCTCTCTGTGCAAAGGTGGCGACTGTTGGTGCTGCGCAAGGCTGTGCCCTTGCCCAGCACCTGGATCCTGGGCCAGCAGCAGGAGGAAGAAGTTGAAGAGGAGGCAAGTGCGGCAGGGCAGTGCAGAGCCTTGTCTGCCAAAGGGAGCTTGCCAGGCCCAGCTGGGGAGGAGGCAGTGGGACAGAGGCGGCACAGGGCAGGAGAAGTGTGAAGTCACCTAACAACAGTGTGGTCCTCACCTAACAACCGCAACTGGGACTACTGGGACTGCCGTCGTTAAGCAGCACCCTCACATGACCACCTTGCTTAGTGCCCAATGACCACCTCACTTAGTGATGGAAATTCTGATCCAGATTAGGGTTGTTAAGCAAGGACTACCCATACCCTATATTTCAGTGTCCCAAGCCCACACCTAAACAGGAACATTTACCTTTTAGTTTACTTTGTACCATCTGGAACACTGAAGGTAGACTCCAGGTTTTGACATGAGGGGTGCCCCCTAATGATCAGATGATATCATAACTGGGGGCATATCACTGTGAGCAGTTCCAATGTATCTCAATTGTTTCCTAAAATGGGAAAATGCCATTTCAACGCAGAAAATGAGAGGAAAAAGATGCCAAAACTTCCATCTGGGTTAAAATTATGCCTACAGCCAAATGCTTTCTTCCTGAACATACAACAGTCTGGAGATTAGAGATTTGCTAAGGAAAAAGAGATAGGAAAGAGAGGGCACTTCTAATGCTCCTGGGCATGAATGTAGGGGAGGCAGCCAACAAAAGTTTGAAGCTGACAATTATTTTGGTTTGCTTTTATCCTCTGTGCCTCTCTCAGCATGTTTTCTTTTCTATCTTTCTTTCCTTTATAGCCGGGAAGGAGAAAGAGACAAATACAGTCTGCCATCTTGGAGAGAGCCAGCCCTGCCCAGGTGTCCCATTTAAAACCAGAAATTAACTGAAGCAGCACCAATCAATTTCAAGGGCATTTTAAAATAAATTCAAAAAGACAGGGAGAGGAATGGCTGGAAGTGTTTATGGTGGATGGTTGCCAAGCCAGAAAGTATTACAGCACCAGCTCTTTTTGTTTCTTGACTATTTAAAGATAAAGTTCAAAAATCAAATAGAGTTTTAAAAAGCAGCTAGTGGTGCCATACCATCCCCATAACTGATCCATTTACATAAGTCTCTCGTTGTTCAGATGGACCCAGTTTCTGGGTATAGAGATCTGTCTGACATTGGTTAATGGCTCACCTGAAACACTGTGTTGAATTGTGGTGGTGGTGGTAGTGGTTCAGAAAAGGCTGTTTAGATTGGTAGCTAAATCATAGTGAGTCCATAGATGATCATTAGATAGCTGAGTTGCATCCACAAGAAGATATGACATCATGGATTACAACTAGTAATTTATTTATTTGCTGGTTTGCATATTGTGTTTTATGCTGCCACATTCCCTATATCAATTTACAGCATAAAATAACCAAACAATTTAACAATCCAAATGTTAGCAATCTATCACTAAAAATATTACTGGCCATCCCCAATGAACAGCGATCTTAACCATTAAAAGTTCTACTGAACATTTATGTTTCCAATACTTTCCTGAATACTGGGACAGAAGGCATCTTATGGCTTTCCATGGCAGAGACCATCCCATAGGACTGGGGTTACAATTGAGAAGCATTGGCTTCTGCGCCCCAAATCTCTCACCTGGGGAACCCTCAGCATCCCCCTGGGATGTGTTTTTCCAGGATGAGAAGCTCTATTTCAAGCAGATGGTCCTGAATGTACTTGGTCACCAAGCCATGTAGAGATTTATAGGTCAAATCCGCATTTTGAACTGTACCCAGAAGCCTATTGGTAACTATTACAGAGTCATTACACACCAATGTTATAGGAGAATACTGTCTCTTACCTGCCACAAGGCAGACTGCTGCATTTTGTACCAACTGCAGTTTCTGACTAGTCTTCAAAGGGAGCCTCATGTATAATAAATATATCGCAGTAGTGTATTTTGGGGGTTAGATGGGCATGAGTTACTGTCACCAAGACCTCTTTATTTATTTTAATTAATTAATTAATTAATTTTTATCCTGCCTTTATTATTTTTTATAAATAACTCAAGGTGGTGAACATGCCTAATACTCCTTCCTCCTCCTATTTTTCCCCACAACAAGAATCCTGTGAGGTGAGTTGGGCTGGGAGAGAGGGACTGGCCCAAGGTCACCCAGCAGGCTCTCGTGCCTAAGGCGGGACTAGAACTCACAGTCTCCTGGTCTCTAGCCCGGCACCTTAACCACTAGACCAAACTGGCTCTCTGTCTATCTCTTTACCCAGGATAGGCCAAAACTGGTGCAAAAGCCATAGATGGGCAGAGCCCCACCTCCCACTGTTTTTGTGACTATTTGGAATATCTTTCATTGGGAGTCTCCCTGGAGAAACTGAGGCTATGTCAACCCAACATATGAACCAAGGTTTGCTGTATAACTAGCTTGTATGCTGGACACAGTTGCCCAGTACGGGAAAAATCCTGGTTGTAAACCACACAAAGTCCCCCTTTGTGGGGAGATGGCTGGTGGCAAAAATTGATAAATAAATAAATAAATAAAGCTCCATAAATGACATCTCACCTACTTGGTATCCCTATTTTACATCTCTCGTGGGGGTGGATTTATGGGGGGGCAGCCTTCCTCCTGGATCTAGACAACTTAGAGAAGCAGAGGTTAGAGGAGCAACTTTACAACAGTCCTTAGGTAAAAAGTGTAGTTATACTACCTCTGAACATCATGTGAACAGGCCCTGAAATAATAAAATCCATAAGAGCAATTGAAAGCACATCCCAAAAGATCTATCAAAATGGCATCGTTAGCTTCTTTTATTGTGTTCTCACTTTTGAAAAAAACAAAAAAGTACAATTTTCTATTTTCCTAAATATGCTACCAACATTACTGTCCAGACTCAAGTTCACAGAGGTCCCACTGGAATTGATTGGATCCCCAAAGAGACAAAGGCGCTCTTCCAAGGTCAGAAACAAAGCCTTCTATCTCAGACTTCCACATTCTCTGTTAATCAAAGTAATTAAAAGAGAGAGTAAACCCTGGTTCCCCTTTAATCCTTCTTAACAATAAGAAGCACTGTTAAATCCTTAATGTGCCTGCTTTAATTATAACCTATCAAACAGTGAATCAATCTAAGTGGTAAACACAAAAAGCAGTATTCAGGGTCTAGGAAAGATCATACTTTTTAAAAATGCAAATTGAGGCATGGGTATAAAACCTATAATAACATTTGATTAATCTTTTCCTTTGAAAACATCCAGGCAAAGTATTAATTTTGCTGCCCGGGTGATGGGATGTGATCTGGATTGAAGGTAGCACATACCCATCTCCCTCCCCTCCCACCTTCTCTCTCTGTCGCATGCAAATGAACGGCACGAAACAAATGCTGCATATTTTCATAATGATCACATTTCCCCCCACCCAAGATGAAAGGATCATTTGAGCTAAAGATCTTCCAAAGATCAATGCCCATTGCCCATTAAGAAAGAAACTTCTCTTCAACCATGTGCTGCATGGAAGCCTACATCTCCACTTGACAAATGAAATAAGTAATGGTCCCACTGAAGGGCAACTGCAAGGGAGGTGTGAAGAAAGTCAAGATGGCTGCTGTAGCAGTGCAGCTGAACCCCCACCTCAGTTTTACATGCATCATGCATGTGTCAGATGTAAAAAGAGGCAGGGCTTCTATTATGATGTTGTGGCCCCCATCTGGACTTCCTTGACCTCCCCTGAGCATGCCCATGCTCCTATTACACATATATTGAAAAAGAGATAAGCTAATCAAATATAGGTTTTGAAAAGGAACTTAACAGTTAGCCATCATAATTCCATACATAATTCCTATTTCTTTTGTGGTTTGAGGGGGAAAAAAGTCAGTATTCCAAGTAGCTGCTGAGTAAAAATAAAAACAATCCATAAAAACATTTTGTTTTGTGGGATTAGTTAATAATAATGCTTCATATCTTTTGAATTTGGCTCAGAAGAACAACATATTTAGTACCACTGCTTGAATTTCTGTTTCTTTTTAACTGCTATTGAAAGATGTATTGGAGACTGCATACCAGTGTGCCCAAGTAACTTCCTTTGACAAGCTATGAAATGAGAGACCACCTTAAAAATATATATATATATTTTAAAAGGTGGAATTGTGGTGGATTCCCAACACTCTGGTTCTATTTCAAAACAACTACAGCCAATTCAGAACTCTAAAATCTGCAGGGAAGGAGAACAAATAATGTGTGTTTTCTTTTCCTTATTGACCAGCCATCACAGACTTTGCAGATTCAGCGCTGAAAATATGAAACCACAAAGGCCAAAAATCCTTGCTCACAAACACCACTTGCTTTATGTATTTCAGTGAATTAAACTTAAAGAAAATTAAATTAAAGAAGGTGGTGAAAGGTGTAATCACTCCAGCGATGGTTTTCATAAGAAGGGCAAAGTACAAAATGAAGTACAAGAACATTAGTCTTTGTAATATTTTAGTCATCTTCTCATATTTTTTTTAAACTAATCACCATGCTGATAGGTTGGTCTGTGGTGAGCCAAGGGTCTTCTACAAGCTACTAGTTACAATAGCTCTGCTTTCAGGACAGAAGGAATTTGACCTCTGAAACTAGGTGCTAGGAAAACGCTATGGCAAAGATGTCTTCTTTTTCACTGCTCAGGAAGTATCTGGTCAACCAATTTTGGAAAACAAGATGCTGGACTATTATGCCCCACCATTTATCCATGAACTAAAGATGGAATACATGAGTCTCCATTTTAGCTTTACAACCTATAAAGTAGGGAAAACTGAGAGAGAATAACGAACCTAAAGTCAATCTGGGATCTTCATGGTCAAGTAGCATTTTGAACTTCAACTTCCCCATCTCTAACATAACACTAATCATTAGCCACACCGGCTTTGTTAATCCAGTCGTCCATCTTATCCTTCAAGGCCATTCTTACCATCTTGATCTTGATTCCTAGTTCCCAAAACATTCAGACTAATATTATATTCATGTTTAGATTCAGCAGTTCACCTATGGAAAATTGAGTAAATTGATTATTACACCACATGATGTGCTCCACTCAGTCACTTTCAAGAGTTGTGTTCATTCTGGAATAATTTACTGGTTCACGGTAGCAGGCCTTAACTCAAATCCACCCTTAGGTGATTGGACTATTTCTGGTAATTTCATAATGTCAGATTTTTCTTAATTTCGAAGAGACCATAGCTTCTGAGGTGAATCAATATGTAATTGAAAGTATACCATGCAGGCCATACATGGTATAAATTGCAGATTAGGAGCTCCTTAACTATTGATCTTTTGCTTCACTATATCAACGATGCGTTTGAATCTCCCTGTCATAGACTTGCTCACTCTTCTCTTGAAACAGCTCCATACGCCTACATAGTCCATGCCTGGACTAGAGCAAGAGACCTTATATCCCTCTAGTAAATGTCATTACATCCCAATTCCTGCTATATGATCTCAGAATACTTTTTTTTCTTTAGAAAAAGGTCATTTCACATTCAGTACATTTTGCTAATCTATTTCAAAGAGCAAAATTCACTGGGAGTTATTCCCAATAAGGAATGCCTCCAGGTCCAGCGGAGGGTAGCGGGGTGAGCTTTGCTTGTTATTCTTGGTCTTGTTTTTTGTTATCATTATTATTGCTTAACAACAATGCACAGAAGAAAAGGGGAAACGTGGTGGGATCTCGTTTTGTAAACATATACGGGAATTAAAACTGCCATGTGTTGTGTTGTCTGCTTGACAAGTGATAATTAATTAGTGACAGACTAATTCCGGTTTTGATGCAAACTTGTTCCTCATTAAAATGAACCGTGGAACATTTGTGTTGGATGCTACAGCTATCCAAACCCCTAAGGATGTGTAGAAATGCATGTATGCACTTACAGAGTCCTGCTTTAATGATAAGTTGATTAGATCCCATTTCCAAATCAGCAGTAGGCATAGGATTTTAAATTCTGTGCATTTCACTGGGTTTTGGGGCAGGCAAGTCTGTTTTTATATACTGAGCGTTAGGGATGGACATATTGTATCTGTCAATTACTGTTCCTTTTCTTTCTCCATTTTTTCAGTTTTACATTTGGTTAATCTCAAGTCTACATCACCCTGAAGATCAAGCTGGCTGCCTCTTTGCCCATCTTTTGAAAGCTCTTGAAGGCTGAGCTGTTTCGGAGAGTTTTCTCCCAATTTGATTTGATTTTGCCAGCTTTCTTTGTTTTTTTTTCTTTGTATTGTTATATTTGCATCTGCTGTTTGTTTTAAAAAAAAATTTTTTTTGTGCTAGGCGTTTTATATTGTGTTTTTTTCCTATGCAAGCTGCTGAGAGACGTTTTGATTGCGGCAGCACAGAAATATGCTTAATAAATAAATAAATGCAATGGTTATTTGCTTGTTCTTCCCTCTGCATGTGTTGTTGCAAACCTTAATAAAATGCAATTCGGGTGGGTGGGGGGTCCCAATCAGGGTGTGCAATGTTGTGCAAACTTTTCCCAAAACTGCACATCAGAACTAAAGATCATAAGATGCAGATTGCTGCGGGGGTGGAACAATTCCTCCTTGGTTTTGAAAATATGAAATTGCAAGCCGGCCAGTGTTTCTTTCCCGGGGCATGTGGTGGTGAAGGAGAAGGAGGAGGAGGATTGGCTTCTTATTAATATAAGACTTTCCTCTAGGAAAGCAGGCAGGACAACCACCATGTTGGTACCAGCACAATTGGAAGACGTAGATGGGAGGATATTGGTGCAAATAACAGCATGGATGAAATGATCCGGTGTCTGAACTCTTTATATGCCAGCTTCTTAAGTTTCTTGGTCTCCCCACTGAATCATATTGTACTGGAGCAAAAGAAGAAGAGGAGAGGGGAAAATATCTTCAAATATCCTGGCATGGGGCTGGGATATTTAAGGGATCACCTCACCCCAGTTACATCTACTCATCCCATCAGATCTGGCAGAAAGGGCATGTTGCAGGTCCCGTCTATGAGTGTCATCTGGCAGGACCCAGGAGGTGAGCCTTTTCTGCTGCAGTGCCCGCCCTTTGGAACATCATTCCCCCTGAGGTCAGATTGGCCCTGACCTTGTTGGCCTTCTGGAATAGCCTGAAGACATGGCTTTGTCATCTAGCCTGGGGATCTGGTCATGTAGATGGAGAGCCTGTTAAATGATTATATTTCTAGGAAATGAATGGCACTCTTCCGCAATTATGGGGTTTGATTTTTTTTTGGGGTGGTGGTGGTTTAATAGTTTTATTGTTTTTAATGATGTTGTGTGTGGGTGGGTGGGTGTCTCCGTATTGCTTTTTTGGTTTTTAACTCTGTAAGCCATCCAGAGTCACAGCAGTCGGCTATATAAATTTATTTAATTAATTAATTAATTAATTAATTAAAAGGAAAACTCTGGATTTACAGATCTTTCTCTCTGTCATATTGAAAAGGAAGTATTTTTTTCCAGGCTCTACTATCAATTGTGGGCTTATTTAAGTAACAAATGGTGTTAACGCAATAAAGGAACTACAGTTCAACCGGGGAAATAAAACTGCCAGGTGGATATGGATTTAGCTGTGATGTGAGCCATCCTTGCATTTCAAAAACATGATTAAGTTAGAAGAGATACCAATAACCAGAAAAGTACAAACCGAAGTGGAAGAGTGGGAGAAATGCCACGCAAATGCACACACACAGTTACAAAGGGGTTTATTTATCCACTTGAGGAAGGCAAGACAGACCAAAACATATCCTCCTTATTTGGGCCATGATAAATGTGCACATTAAAAATGATGTATTCATGAAAACAGCACATATAATGTGCTTCAGTGGTCATGTTTTTTTTAAATAGCATCTAAAAGGCATAGTGATCGTTTGGACTGTGGCACATGCCAAAATATGGCAAATTTGAAAGCCTGATGGGTAGGGGTCTTCATCGTAAGCTATGGGTATTTCTAAGTTGTAAATGAACCTGTCACAGGAAACAAACCGTAGGATCTTCTGTTCTGATTTCTCCCAGCAAAGGGGTATCCTGGTTTCTCCCGAAACAATCTTTTTGGTTCCAGAGGGTGCTTTCTCTTGACAGATGGGAGCAGGAGGGAGGATGTATACAAAGGCTGCAATGCAGCTGCAGTCATAATATCTTAAGACAGTTTACCTGTTTTATAGCATCCTAGGACTGGAAGGGGCCTTGGAGGTCATCTAGTCTAATATTCTGCTCAGTGCAGGAGCCCTCATACCATTCCAGGTAAATGGCTGTCCTTTCTTTTCTTGAAAACCTCCAGTGATGGAGCACCCGCAGCTTCAGGAGGCAGGCTGTCCCGCTGCTTCATAGCTCTCACAGTCAAGAAATTGCTCCTTATTTAACGTTTGGATCTCTTTCAGTTAAGCTTCCACCCATTGGTTCTTGTCTTACGCTCAGGTGCCATAGGGAATAAATGAACACCCCCTGCCCTGTGACAGCCCTCTGTGTACTGGAAGACTGCTATCATGTCTCTCCTTAGCTTTCTCTTCTTGAGTGTCAGCACAGCAAGGTAGACTGGACTAAGAAACCAATGCCATATGGGTCAGGAATATTTTTTTATTGTAACTGCTATAGTATATAATCTTGCAAGTCTGAATGTGCTTCCCGCTCCCTCACTTTATATTCATGTGAACTAGGGAGGGGCTTGTCTGAGATGTTTTCTGCTACTACTTTCTTGACCTGGGCTCAAGCCCATCTTATCTGACCATTGCCTTGGCAGCAGCTCTTCTTCTTGTCCTTCAAGGCCATTCTCTGTACCCTCTATATTTAGGCCAAACATACCAAGTTCCTTTAACCACCCTTTGTAGAATTTAACCACCAAGCCCCTTGCCATCCTTGCCATTCTTCTCTGCACTCTTTCTAGTTCCTCAGCAACCTTTTGGGACCAGAACTGGACATAGTATTCCAGGTAAGGCCTGACCAGTGCAGCATAGAGTGGTACCATCACTTAGTGTGATCTTGATCAAAGATAGCCTGCCTTTTTGCATTTATGGGCATATTTGGAATGTTAAGAGTTTGTGGCATAAGCCATGGGGACATGGCCAGGTACAAATGCACCTGTTTCCTAGAACGAAAATTCTTGAGGTGGTTCTCCAACACCCTGTCTATCCTTTAGAAGACTTCCTACCATTTCAGCTGGCCTTCATCCTTTTCTAGCTGAATGCACTGGGTTTCAGCAAGGACTCCCCAAAATGCTGAATAACTTCTTTGCTTTGATGAAGTTTCCTGCAAAGAATCCCTTCAGAGCTACATTGATAAAAGCAAAGCTGCCATGTGGCTTCACTGGGCATCATTTTTGAAGCCAATTTAGTGGCCTGCTAGAACCACTGAAATGGAGCAGAGCTTATAACACAGCTGAGAAGCTGGCACAGAAAAAGAAAATCATCTTAGATAATTTTCAACATGGAGCATGTCAGAGAAACATAGGTTATTGATCTTACACACTCAGCCCTCCCAAGCATAAAGAATCACATGCTTAGACAGATTAAGTTAAGAAGTAAAAAGAATCTTACTGACTTCATTCTTTGTTGTTCTGTTACATCCATCTTGGTGGAAAATATGAAGTTCCTTTGTTCTTATTTTCTTTCTAAATACTTAGTTTTGCCCTAAACTCTCAGCCCTACAGCTGCCAAGAAAGGGGCAGAATTCTTCATCAAGGCCCAAGCACATGGCCCTGATGAAGAAAGCAGCATGCTGCCTGCTTGATCGGTGGAAGAAGGAAGAAGAGAGGGAGAGGAAGTAGAAGTGGGAGTGGCAACAAACTGCTTCCTCAGAGTTGCATTGTAGGACAACTCAATTTACATGCTAATTCACATGCTAATGAGGCATGCTGGATTTGCCAGGACTTCCAACAACTTTGAGCCTCTCTTCTAGCAATTCTAGTAGCGGGAAGAGACTTCTAGCTCTGAGCATGATGCTCTGGTAATGCTGTTCTAACTGTTCCAGTAGTCGCTTCTTTGAACTACTGGAGCCTTTTTGGGCTACTGGTTCTGCCCTAGAAGAAGATGCAAACTGCCCCACTGAGGAGACACACATCATGCCTTGTCAGGGACAATCATGTCACTTTCAAGGCCCAAAGCACCTTGCTGAGACAAAGCCAACCACCTTACGCTACTTGTGACCTACCACTCTTATTTCCAGTCTTTGTTTTCTACAATTTTTGAAAGCTATACCAAAGGAACCATGTTGCATTGTTTTTCCCCACCAAACTACACGGTTGGTCTCAATCCAGCTCCATCCCCATCACGTCTTTTGCATACATTTTTGAGCCAACAAAAGCCCTGCAAAAATCAGAGAGGCTGCTATCCAAAAGAGAATGGCATCCATTCCAAAATCGGGCAAAATCATCTGAGATTCCAAATCCGAAAGGTAATTCGGATATGGAGAGTCTTGGAGGTGTTTCTACCGCAGCAGGAAGCACGGTTAATAAGAACCCATGGATTCTCCATGAAATGGACCAGAAAGAGCTCTGCAGCATCTTAAGGACCAAAGAGATTCATGCTGGCATCAGCTTTTGTGACGACTCGCTTTCGCTGAGGGAGGCTAACATAGCTCCCTTTCTGGAAACTGCATTACATACGACTCCTTCCATCCGAAGGGACGGCACTATGCATTAATGTTATGCCGGACTCCAATTTTCTATGATTTGTCAGGCATTGTTTCTATGGGTCAGTGGAGAAGGTGCTGCATTAGCAAATCCGGATGTTTCTACCCATCACCACCCCCTTTTATTCCCCACACTCATTGCTGAAAATTATACCCCTGCTTTATATTTTTCAGCGAGGAAAAAAAAAGGAAGGAAGGAGGTATTGTAAGATGAGCTGGGGTACTTATTACAAGAAGATAATGCAATACGTGCCATTTAGCCAATTTGCCTTTTCAGTGAAGGAATGATCTGAATAGGCTGAGCTTGGCGTAGAGGGAGCTGATTACCGCAGGATGAAATATTTTCCATTTGTACTGGCATTGTTTTGCAAAATTTCCACCCCTGCTCTTGCCACCCAGTAACATTAAAAAGTCTTCTAGGGACGGGCAATGGGATCTCTCTAAAAGGAAATTTGCAGAACTGCCTGCTGTTGTAAGTAAATAAGGGGATTGGGGGAGGAGGAATGAATTACAACTCCAGATGTATTATGCAAATGATCTCCATCCAATTTCCCTAATTAGTGGGGGAAGAACATATGGGATGAGCTTTAAAGTAATCTGGTGGTATCTGAGCCACCTAAAATGGGTGATACTCTGCATTCTGGTGCTGGTTTTCATGTAAGAACCAGTAAATTCCTCCAAATGTTAATTAACTGAGCTGGCCACCCGTCTTTCTGAGACATGGGTTGTAGCGAAACACTACCAAGGTGCCTTGCGTTTTACACACATTAGCATTTTAATGCCTAATAAATGGAACTGGACTGGAGTATCATCTGTCTCTATATGGTCTATGTCTACATTTATATGAGTTTTATTATGCTACCCCGTCTGTGTCTTAGGCCGGTTTTTTTAGAGACTTTTTTTAGACTTTTTCAGATGCATTTTTAAAATCAGGTATGCATTACCTAAAGCAGTGTTTCTCAACCCTGGCAACTTTAAGATGTCTGGACTTCAAGTCCCAGAATTCTGGATCTCGTTCCATTTCTAGTTCTAGCTCCAGCTCCAGCTCTAGCTCTATTCTAGTTCTAGTTCTGGTTCTGGTTCTGGTTCTGGTTCTGGTTCTGGTTCTGGCTCTGGCTCTGGCTCTGGCTCTGGCTCTAGTTCTCATTCTGGTTCTAGTTCTAGTTCTGGTTCTGGCTCTATTCTAGTTCTGGTTCTGGTTCTAGCTCTGGCTCTAGCTCTAGCTCTAGCTCTAGCTCTAGCTCTATTCTAGTTCTAGTTCTAGTTCTGGTTCTGGCTCTGGCTCTAGTTCTCATTCTGGTTCTAGTTCTAGCTCTGGCTCTGGCTCTATTCTAGTTCTGGTTCTGGTTCTGGTTCTAGCTCTGGTTCTGGTTCTGGTTCTGGTTCTAGCTCTGGCTCTGGCTCTGGCTCTGGTTCTAGTTCTAGTTCTAGTTCTAGTTCTAGTTCTAGTTCTAGTTCTAGTTCTTCCTTCTCTTTCCCAAGCACAGGGAAAGTGTGTCTGTCTGTCCACCTGTCTGTCTCTCCACCCGTCCCTCTGTCCATCTGTCTGTTTGTCCATCCCTCCCTCCGTCCGTCTGTCTGCCCATCTGTCTGTCCATCCATCTGTTCATCTGTCTGACCAACAGACAGCCGGGAAGGCATTACAGACAGACGGACAGATATGGAAAGTTGTCATAGGGCTTGATCTCATGTTTTAGGATTTTACATTGTCTCCTGGGATCTCCATGTGAAGATATGCCCCAGCGAGGAGGGCTACTTTCTGCTTAGCTTGAGAAGCCTCAGCACCAATCTTGCGACCAACAGGCATCCAGCCACCCTCTGATTCTTCTAGGCACAGTCAGAAACTGCCCTCATTTTTTGCATCCACCAGGCACCGATCTGGATTGCTAAACTGTTCGTTATTCTTAGCTGTTGGATCCCTAGCCGGAAGGATGTCCCAGTTGTAAAAGTTGGACAACTGTGAGAGTTAAAGGAGAATGGAGAGAAAGGAGAATGCAAGTCCATTCCAAAATCTGGAGACGAAGAAGAGACGCTACCTTCTAGTGATAGCTAAGGCAATCTTAATTTTCCCTCTTTTCTTGCTTGTGTTTGGTTTTAATTGCGCATGTTTGCCCACTTACACTGATGTGCAGGATCTGCTTGTACCTGCAATTTTTGGGACAGAATGATCGAATACATTCCAAACTTTATGTACTTCATGTTTTTCTTCTATCCTCAAAAAGAAGGGACGGTTCCCATTTGAATTATTCTGAGAGGGGAGAAACAGCGCAGCCAGGAATGCCTCCGAATGATGAAAAGATACAATACAGGAAGTAACACGCAGTGAAGCGGAGGCCATGCCCTTCACCACCCCCAACCCATAAAGCCAGCTCAAAAACCACCAAGAAAAGTTCAAAAGAAATTCTTGTGATCCTTTAGTATAAGACAGAAAAATAAAATAAAAACTCCTTTGCAAAAGGAGATTTTGGTGCCACTTTGCTTAAAACACCATCTGAATCCAATTCAGGCAGCCTCCGAAATGAAACTAAACTGTGAACACCATTTTTATTAAAGCCTGGTGTTCTTTCAAGCAGGCAAAATTCCAACCATGGGGGTCAATAAAATACAGTTTTGGAATCCCAGCATTTGGATATCTGTTGCTTGACTCAAGAAACCTTTTTCAGAGCACTCCTGCCAGATTAGTTCACAGCTTCTTGATTTCAGGCAAGGATTATTATTTTTTTTGCACTTATTTCTCAGCATATGCATTGGCAGAATTCCTACAGCCCCATTACCAAATCCTCATCAGAACGTAGGGGTATAATTATACCCAGATTTTTTTTAAATGTGCATCTTGATATTTTCCCTACATATGGGAGATAATTATCCACATAGTGTAGTGCTTACCCTGTAGCGTGTGTAAACTTTATTCTCTACAAATACAAGCTTCCAGTGTGTAACAAGCCATCTCAGCAACTTCATTTTGCAGTGAGGCAGTCTGTTATTTACACGTTCTCTATCGTCATGGAAGATTAGGAGTAGGAATTGGCTTTGAGTTGCCCATCTTGTTCTGCTTCCCACAATGTCCTTAGATAGTAGGAATGAATAAGCCATTCAAAGGGTGTCAAGTGTGTCCATCCAAAGGACACACTTCAACATCCAAAGAGTGTTGAAATGTTAAGGCAAGGCTGCTTCAAGGACTTTCCCCAGATGGCAGCACATGTTCATGCATGAGTGGACAACTCTTCTGCCAGGACTACCACCAAATTCAAGCAGATGAGCAGGCCCATGCAAGCAGAGACAAGCTGGGGAAACCTTTGAAGCCAGAAGAAAGGGCTGCTTTGAGGAGGGCATTCTGCGCTTGCCCAAACAGCTTCCTGACATGTCCCTTCAAATAGTTTGCAGAGCCGATTTAAGTAGCATATTCTAGTGTGATTCATCAGGAGACCACAAACTTTGCACACAGGTGATCCCAGATTTCGCTAGCCTGGTATCTCTAGCTAAAAAAGCATCTCAGATAATGGATGAGGTTGCTGTTATATTTTGGACAGTTGGCTGGTTGATTGGTTGGCTGGATAGAGATAGATGATAGATTGATAGATGATAGATGGCTGGACAGACAGACAGACAGATGGATGATGATAATGATAGATGATAGAAGATGATATAGATAGATAGATAGATAGATAGATGATAGATAATATATATATATAGAGAGAGATGATACAGTGGATATAAAAAGTCTACACACCCCTGTTAAAATGCCAGGTTTTTGAGATATAAAAAAATCAGACCAAGATAAATAAATTCAGACTTTTTTCCACCTTTAACATAACATACAAGCTGTACAATTCAACTGAAAAACAAACTGAAATTTTTAGGGGGAAAAAATAAAAATAAAAAACTAGAATAATGTGGTTGCATACGTATGCACACCCTTAAACTAATATGTTGTTGAAGCACCTTTTGATCTTCTGACAGCATTCAGTCTTTCGAGGTAGGAGTCTATCAGCATGGCACATCTTGCCTCAGGAATCTTTGCCCACTGTTCCTTGCAGAAGCGCTCCAAATCTGTCAGATTGCGAGGGCATCTCCCGCTCACAGCCCTCTTCAGGTCACCCCCCAGATTTTCAATTGGATTCATGTCTGGGCTCTGGCTGGGCCATTCCAAAACTTTTATCTTCTTCTGGTGAAGCCATTCTTGTGTTGACTTGGAGGTATGCTTTGGGTCGTTGTTGTGTTGAAAGGTGACATTCCTCTTCATTTTCAGCATTTTAGCAAAGGCCTGAAGGTTTTGTGTCAAAATTGATTGATATTTGGAACTGTTCATAATCCCCTCCACCTCGACTAAAGCCCAGCTGAAGAAAAGCAGCCCCAGACCATCATGCTGCCACCACCATGCTTCACTGTGGGTATGGTCTACTTTTGGTGATGCACCGTGTTGTTTTTGCACCAAACATATTTTTTGGAATTATGGCCAAAAAGCTCAAAGAAAAACATCCAAGCCCACAAAAACCTACATCAAGTCTGACAAAATCATGTGGGGAAATGTGTTATGGTCTAATGAGACCAAGGTTGGACTTTTTTGAGCTTTTTAATCACTGCTCCTACTGGTTCATAACAAAGCAATAACAATTTATTGTTATTGCTGAAAACAATGCGGCAACTAAAAAACAAATTAACAATAAAAACCGAATACAATGCAGCAACTAAAAAACAAATTAACAATAAATAGCCCCCAAATCCATGAATCTATGCAGCACAATTAAATCATAACACAGTTCATATCACAATACTCTGTGTGTCTCTCTTTCTCTCTCTTCCTGCCTCCCCTCCCCTTCCCCTCAAGGCATGTCAGCAAAGAAATTGGCCTACTTGTTTTTCAAATGCAGATAAATATTAGGGAGAAAGACAGGGAGGAATGTGCAAGCACAATCCTTTCCATCTCCAGCCTGCAGCAGTCAAGTCCACATTTGGTAGAACCAACATCCTTTTCTCTTCCTCCGATTGTAGTTTAAAAATTGACATTCAAATCTGTTTATATATCTCTTCACTGCACTGGATTTTGAATTTTTTTTCCCTTAGCAATTAATGTTGTTTATGTGCTCCAGACATAGGAATATGATTATGCAAATTGCCACAAGGCAAGAGGATGAAAACTTTGGAAGCAAACAGGAAGAATAAGCAATGTAAATGATCAATTAGAAATATCTCCACTTTCATCTCTGCAGAATCAAGTATTTACTTCTTTCACCTTTCATTCATCAGTCTTATGCTGATGGTGAAGACTTATGGAGGAAGAAGTGTGAGAGCCCTTGGCAACAAGTCCTGTCTCAATCTATGAATATTCAGCTTTTGAATGCACATGGGTCTTTCTCACTCTCTCTCTCCATCACGGATGGATGTGGCCTCCAGATGTTGTTATACTCTTAATTCCCATCAGCCTAGCTAGAGAAGGATTTTTTTTTCTGCATAGCATTGCACAGAAATCTGGTTTTATACAACCAGAGTCCTAACCCTGGGGACTAGATTGTGTAATCTATTACAGAAAACCCAGCAAGCTGAGTGAACCAGATCATCACAATAAGTCATGGTGTTGATTTCTGCAGGCGTAATATGTTATGTCATGTTATGCCACAATCGAGTTTTGTTTCGTTTCAACTCTGTCCTGAAGGAAGGAAAGGGGAAAAAAGCTGGTTTGATTTGACAAGGTTGAAAGGGATCTGACAGCATTCATTCTGCTGACAGATGCAATCGAATTATTGGGCAAAACTGCAAGCATTTTTTTTTTTGCCATGAGAATGTTATGCATTGTTTGGAATAATGCATTTTATTTCCATTCTATATTTGGTAGAAGTGGTATTTATTTGCTACCCACTCTGATTGTTTTGCTTTGGTCTCCAACCCAAAATAGACGCCCTGCCCAAGTGATTCCTAAGAGGAAGAGTGCAGGCAAGTGTGCTAGCTCCATGCCCTCTTTCATTGCTGTCCTTGTCACCCTCCAAAAGTTGGACATAAAAACCACCAAGAGAACTTCATTCACCTTGAGAATAATATCTTTGAAAAACCACTTCTTTTTCATGGAGGAAAAGAACACCATTATTTTAAAGATTACACAGAGACAAAGAATGAAGTGAACCAAGGATACGTTGAGCTGGAAGTCTTTTACTGGTCTACTTCTGGCTTCACTAGATCATTGTTTAAGAAGGTTGTCTAATTCTCCCATTATTCCTACAGACTGCCTGGTCTCCTTTCTTCCTGCTTTCCTTTGGCCCACTTGGTAGGAGATACCCAGTACTTAACCTGGAAGCCTTTCCTCTTATCCCTGTTAAGTTAGGACTCCCTCTAGCAACTTACTTAAAGACACTTGTATCAATCCTTGTTTTATGTCATGCAGGAAATTTTGTGACCATACAAATTAGCTTTTCCCCCAAAGTAAGCATTCTCCAGATGTATGGACATCAGCTCCCAGAACTCCCCAACCAGAATGGCCATTTTTGTGAGGTCAGAAAAGGCTGCTGCAGATGTTTCTGGACTTTCAACATATGTAGCCGACATAGCTAATCGATAAAAACCCTGCAAACTGAAGTCCAGGTAAATATGAAGGACCACAACTTCCACACTTCTGTGTTAATTTTTCTGAGACTGGAGGCTTGAAAATAAATGCTAGGGTGAGTACTCAGCCATGGTGAGTATTCTGTTACAAATGAAGTCCCATAGCAACCTCTTCTTCTGAAGGCTTTTATCGTTATAGTAGTGATTTCCAATGCAGCAGCTCATGTTTAACATACAAAACAAGGACTCTGAATGTATGTTGAGCAACAGTTAGCTAACTAGCCATCTTTTTTGCTTAGTTTCAGCAGATTTAGTAATCAGTGTAATAGGGAACACAATGTAATGAAAGCATAATTGGATTCTGTACCACTTGTTATGCACAACTGAGTGCACTTGTGGATATGCATGTGTACGCTAAACGTTTTAGGGAATATCATTTGCCAAGTATGCTTGATCTCACCAGAGGAGGAACACAAGCATAATTTATACATGAAAAAAAAAGAGGAAGAACTATAATTCAAGATTTTTGAGGTGGAAATAGAAATCTTCCTTCACCTCAAACAGTAAGAATGAATTCTCGATCAGAAACAGAAGCACAACATTTCCTTCTTTTACAAATGTGGTCAAAAGGAGCACCAGGAATACATACATACATATTTCCTATCAGTTTACTGTTCAGTTTCATGAAAGAGAAACTCCATTCAGTATTTCTTGAGTTCCTGGAGAAAGGTGGGATATAAATCTAGCAAATAAGTAAAATTGAGGCATAAATAATGGACACGTATTTGACAAAACTATATTTATCTGGATGTCATTGTTTATTCTCTGCCATCTTTCTGGGTGAATATGTTACAGCCAAGGATGGAGGGGTGGCACAGTGCCATCCCTGACGCTCTTCACCCTTTTGTATGGGATGCACTCACACAACTTAGTTACTAAATTAACCACAAAACGATAAATTAATCGGCTGAACTTGGTTCACACATGCATATACCATAATCCACAAAAAAAAAAAAACTGACCAAATTTAAGGTTAACCCAGTTTAGCATGGGGTGTGCATGCAGCACCTAGGTTTTTCATTGGTCTGGTTAAAGCATATTGTGTGAACACAGCCACTATGCCTACCTGGAGAGCATTCTATGACATTCCAACCAGTTCTTCTCCAAATAGAAGAGGCAGATGACCAAAAGGGGAATGTGAATAATGAAATGCATGGGATTTTAACAAATGAATAACACTAGACATTGACCTTTATCCTTAACAGTGAGGACCCCAGTCCCACTGCAATGGATTTTCCCAGCTCACTTGTACAGAACACCATTTGTTCACACTGTTTTCATAATATTTTAGCCACATATGGTGTATTCTTGAACAGTTCAGCTGCACAGCAAAAAAAGGCTACTGATCTTGACATCACATTCATTATTGCTTCAGTGAGGAGGGAAGGTTCACTTGGTTTTGTCCCCTCCACAGCAACCCCTCCAGTCTCTCTTAATAAAACAGGTTAACTGTGCCAGGCAGGGACGCCACTTGGACTGACATAATTAATGTCTCTAATGTGAAAGTTTAGGGTTCATTAGATTTAGAACTCAGGCAGGTTTTTAATCAAGCATGTTACGGTGAATCATTAAAAGCTAAACACAATTTGTAATAGAATATTTGCAGCAATATTTAGTCATATGTTGGCTCAGAACAGTCTGGCCATGTAAAGGATTTTGCCTTGAAAATGATTGTCTTTAGTCATCGTGACCTGAGGACTACCTATGGATGATCTCTACTTAGTTTCAAATGTATCATTGGGAAGACCAACTTTTGAATCCTCTTGGATGGGGAAAACAGTTACTTCTTTTAGATTAGTGCGTTATTCCAGATCCATGTCTCCAGATCCTTTAGATTCTCTAGTTCCCTTCTGATCTGTATGCATGAATATGCCTTGATTTTCTTACTTGAGCTACTCTATACACACACTCACAAACACACACATGTATGTGTATGTATATATGCATGTATATGTACTGTATTTGTATGTATATGTAGTAGTATAACTTTATTGATTAGTCAATTGACCATAACAAAAACTTGGGCATCAGCCACAATAAAATACAGTAACATAAGGCAGATAAGATACAGTAAGATAAGATAAAATAGACTAGAGTGAGATAAAATAAGATAAAATACAGTAAGGTGAAATAGAGATAAAAGAGTAAGATAAAAGAGTATAAGATAATGCAGAGGCTTATAAGATGATTAATAAAATACAAAAACAATATGTGTTTAGGCGAATGTATATGTATATGTATTCTACCACCCTTCAATGCTTCCTTAAATTAATTATTTCCTAATAAGAGCATATTTTTTCATCAGTGAATAAAATGAGTATACCACTATCCTGATGCCTTGAAATGGACTCATTATCCATTATCTTATGTACAAGATTTCTTTGCTCTTCTTAAATCACAAATTGCCCACAGGTTAAGTCACCCTCTAGATCTCTTTTATTCATGTGTTCATTTTAATATCGTTTTTGAAGCTATTGGTCCAGGAATCAGTACAATTTCAATTTCATTCCAAGAAGCCCAAGTGGCTTATGAAGGTTTTATAAATTGTTACTGCCTTCTTGGTATTATACAGAAGAATACATCTTGATGAGGGTCAGTAAAGTTTCTAGGTAAATCTCACTCAATTGTTCATGCTGTCATTGTATTGAAACTAGCTTAGGAATCTGACAGTGTGCCAAACATTCTGTAAGTTCACCTTTTGCCTTAATTGATGGTATATTGTCATGTTCTAAGCAAAGTCTGTGGGAAGAACTAGGAAAGCAGAGCCATAGTTATGCAGGGAAAACATGACCATGGAGAGTTCCACGTTGGGGCCATCTAGGCTGGTATAAACACCAGAGGGGGACAAACTTTGATGTTCTTTAGCAGAGAATTGGAATGTCTGGAGGTTTAAATAAAACCTGGACTACTCAAGGCTCCTAGCTGTGCCATCGACTAAGAAAATTAATGATGCTTTAAAAGACAGTGATTAGTATTTCAGGGACTGAAATATTGGGGCTTGAGTTCTTGTAGGTTGAAAACCAAGGAGGCAAGGTGCTGTGTGACTCATTTGATAAAGTTGGACGTGATATTGGATCCAGGAGGTCTGTTCACAGACATCTTGAACAACGTGACAATTATTTCCTGGGAGCAAATTCCCACATCTATCTTTCTTTGTAAGCTAATTTTCCTGACCCTAAAGGGGTACAAACATGGGTTATCAGGACAAAATGAAAGACAAAACTCCAAGAATTCCCAGTTTTTGTTAGGGGTTTTTTTTCTAGATTGAAATCATAGGCACATCTACCTGGGAATTAATCCCATTAGATTTAGTTGGGGTTATGGATTAGTTATTAGTTACACAGTGACCTGTCATTCTTCCACACACAAAATAACACAGAATGACAAGAAAAACTACAGTCTCAAAAGAAGGAAAAATGTAAATTATGCACAATACAGCATGTACATAATTTTAATGTCTTTCTAATATTCGATATGAAACCATCCTATTTCAAAATATAATTCATAGAGACCAAATTTATTTCTAATTCTTGCAATTCATCTACCTACTCACCCCACCACCACTTTGTTAATTTGTTCATATACATGGATTCTCAGGGCTTATCAGCCAGTCAGTCCTTGCAACATTTAATCTTGTGGTTCAAATTAAGTTTCTACCAGTTCTGCACACAAAGCATTAACAAAATGTCTCAAGAAAGAGATAGATGAAGGAAGAAGACGCTACTCCAGATAATAGGGATAATAGAAAAATGATATTTATTTCCAAATATGTTTATCTTTTGAAAACTGACATCACATATGTTTTTCATTCATGCAACATAATAGCCACCATGCCAGCATTTCCAACACATTTGATCAATCCAGATGGCATGAAATAAATACCATCCCGACATGATTTTATAGAAATGTTCCTATGAGGTTAACATAATTGAACATTTCTAATAGAGGCAAATCTAATTACCTATACCTGAAAGCAAGCCTTAGTTGAGTCAATGGGACTTCCTTCTAAAGTATGGTATTGCTTAAACCAGCCTGGTAGCCTCCAGAGGAATGTGCTTTGGATTCCCATCATCCCTACCCAACACAGTGGCTGTCTGTATTGGCCACAGATTATAAGAGTTGTCTCCTATATCTAGAGAACATCTAATGGAAGAAAGCTGGTTCTGACTATGGTTCCTAACAGAAAATCACAATATATATGAATAATAAACCACCCAGATTACAGTCTATATCAATTTGCAACTTATTTGTGGAGGAAAGGAGTGAATAAGCTAGTTTCAACACTTGATGGTCCATTTTACATATCCAGAGTGATGGTGATTTGGTGCACTTTTTTTTTATTATTGCACATGTGGTGTCATACATAAGGGGCTCTGCTCATGTCCACCTCTTAACTACAACCCCATGACATAAGGTGCAGTGAGGGAGAATTATTGTCCCAAAGCACCCAGTAAGCTCCTTCATCTAGTAGAAACTTAAAACTGGATGCTTCCAGTCCCAGTCCAACATATTAACCCTGTAACTCACTGGCTTACAATAGTATTATCCAATTATATCAGCAGAAATTGGGTGCAGAAGTGACCAAAAGTGCACATATAAGTGATTCTATATAGGGGGACAATAAAAAAAGACCTTGTCCAACCATTCTCTTTCCCACAACTTACTTTTCTTGTGCCTGTTTTCGTAAGCTGTCTTTCAATAGTGTTGAAACAAAAAAAAACTTTTAAAAGTTTTGTGCAAGTGGCCTTTCCCAGGATTCAGCTCTTCTAATTGCAGCCCAAATAGTAATCTTAAGAGTACAATGTGACCGAGAAGACTGAACTAGGAAATGTGAAGAGAACAAAAGAAAAATGTATGAAAGTTGATGTCAATCAAATTGCAGTAATTAACAGAGGGCTTTCCATTTATATTCATCCCCTAAGTGATGGGAGGGGAGGGGAAAAAAAGAGAAAGGCTTTCAGCTGCCTTGTCAAAATATCTACTTCAGACTGGAGAGGAGAAATTTTGTTGAGCTGAGAAATAACCGCTTGTCCTTGGAAAATTGTATTCCCTCAAATATTCCCCCCAGGTTTCTCCTTCTGTTGGCTGGAGAGCATAAGATATCAGGTGGCCTTCCAAAGAGAACGCATATGGTCTAATCCCAATGCTTTTAGCACGAGCAGGAGATAGAACTCCTGACCATTTTGGTTGAGCAGTCAAAGGAAAAGAATCCCTGCTAACAACCCTAAGATTGCAAAGCAAGCCATAAGCTACTGTAAGTTATGGTGCTCAGGTAGCAGGCTAAAGAAGTTGTACAGGATCTTCACCATTTGTTGTTGTTGTTGTTGTTGTTTATTTGTTTAGTCGCTTCCGATTCTTCATGACTTCATGGACCAGCCCACTCCAGAGCTTCCTGTCGGTCGTCAACACCCCCAGCTCCCCCAGGGACAAGTCCGTCACCTCTAGAATATCATCCATCCACCTTGCCCTTGGTCGGCCCCTCTTCCTTTTGCCTTCCACTCTCCCTAGCATCAACATCTTCTCCAGGCTGTCCTGTCTTCTCATTATGTGGCCAAAGTATTTCAGTTTGGCCTTTAATATCGTTCCCTCAAGTGAGCAGTCTGGCTTAATTTCCTGGAGGATGGACTGGTTTGATCTTCTTGCAGTCCAAGGCACTCTCAGAATTTTCCTCCAACACCACAGTTCAAAAGCATCTATCTTCCTTCTCTCAGGCTTCCTTATGGTCTAGCTCTCGCAGCCATATGTTACTACGGGGAACACCATTGCTTTAACTATGCGGGCCTTTGTTGTCAGTGTGATGTCTCTACTCTTAACTATTTTATCGAGATTGGTCATTGCTCTTCTCCCAAAGATTAAGCGTCTTCTGATTTCCTGACTGCAGTCAGCATCTGCAGTAATCTTTGCACCTAGGAATACAAAGTTTTTCACTGCTTCTACATTTTCTCCCTCCACCATTTAATTCCCATTAAAGGTTATTACCAGTTATCAGCCACTCATTCCTTTTGGTTCCACCAGCCTTACCACTGTCGGTGTATTACAATGTCAGGCCTTTCTGAAGTAAGAGTCCGGCCTCTGCTGAGAAGGGACCACATGCCCAGGGTTAGGCCATGTGGTCAAGGCCATACAACTCACCTGTGACATGGTTCCAGTTTTGTTTGATAATTCAACCCCATTTGGAAAAAACAATCCAGTTTGGTTCAGATGTTAAAAATGAATCAGCACATCAATTTGATCCTGAAGTGTCTGAATGGCCTGGAAAGCATCTCATTCAACGAGCTGAACTGTCTTTCTGATTCTGAAGTCAGGAGCAGAGCTAAACTGGTGCCCATCAGAAAAAGCTTATTCTCAATAAGTGTTAGAGAATATGTTTATCCAGATGTACTATATATGTAGCATGTCTGTAGTCAAGATCTAGCCCTGGATTGAATTACTTTATTAAAATTCTCCAAAGTCCAGTTTAACCAGGAATATGTTTCAGTGAAGGATGAAATACTTTCCACCTAGAGGAAAGGCATTATAATGACCCACATTCCCAAGAAAATATTTATTGAAAAAGGAGTATAAGTCTCTCCTTAAAAAGAAATGCAGAGTTACCTGGAAAAGGTTCCAACAAGCAATTCACAACAAAAATCATAGCCCATTTTGGCATCTTTTTTCCCATGTAGACCTAGTTTTAATTCCAGTAATTCAATTGCACCCGAAACCTGGGCCATGTGCTACCACAACCAGTTTCATATATCAACCATAGTTCCTTGGCCTAGTTAGCCTACAGTTTCAAATTGACAGATTCTTCTATTGCTCTCCCAGTTGAAGCACAGTAAAGTGACAGGACTTAATTCTCCCAGAATGCTTGAAACTAGATCCTGATTGTTGGGCTTCTGTATTTGCCCCCTTATTTACAACTATCAATAACTCCTTGTAGCTACTTAAAGACTGGGGCCATTCCATCACACTTCCAATCTTTAAGAAAGGCGATAAGAACAATCCAGCTGACTATTGCCTGATTAGCTTGCGATATATAATTAGCAAGCTTTATGTGAAACATCTTTATTACAAATTTGCCAACTGATCAATTCGGGAGAATATCCTGGCTACAGAATAAGCAGGTTTCAGATTGGGCCGCTTGATTGTTGACCATAGTACACTGTCTGGCTGAGATGTATCTTAAGCTCCCCAAGATGCTTTCTTTATGCTGCCTTTATTGACCTGAGGGCAGGTTTTGATTGAGTGCCTGAGGGAAGAAGTTTGTTGCCTTTTCTATTGAGCGTCTTAGACTGATAATGCTGCTGCATGAGAACACATTTATGGAAATCCGATGCAAGAACAATGGGAATTAACTGGTCCATTTCCATTTCAGAAGGAGTTAAGGAGGGATGTACGCTGTTCCCCCCTCCCATTGTTTAATTTCTATATCATTGATTTTTTTGGCCCTTACTAAATTCAAGTTATATCCCCCAGCTCTTACCCACTGGCCTATTTCTATCCTACTCTAGGCAGACAATGCCACTCTTCTACCTATATCCCAAATGGGTCTTCACAGAGGCCTAGAATCACTTGCCTTCTTTTGTCCTGGGGTAACTTACAAATTAATTATTCCAGCGACCAAGGCCTTAGTTTTCACCCAAAAGCATTTTAGCTGTTCTTATCATTGGAAAATGAAGGATAAATTTACTGAGCAGGTTAAGCATCTTAAGCATCTAGGTATTCACTTCCAACTCTCTTAGAATCACCAAAGAAGCGAGCTCTCAACAAGAGCACAAAAAGCCTCCAATGAGATTATGAGATTTGCAAGCCATGAAGGTAATAATTATGGGCTTGCAGCAATTGAATTATTCAAAGCTAAAGTTCTGTGGTTGCTTCTCTATGGTGCACAACACTGTGCATACAAGGATATGTTTATCCGGGAAGTAATTCAATCCAACTTTTTGAAAACGATTCTTCCTGTCCCTCTGTCACCTGCAAACCTTGTCTCTCAGTTGGAACGTGGCTGTGTCTCTCCTGAGACCTGCTTGAGACTTTACCAGTTTAAATTTTGGTTAAAACAAAACATTCTATGGTGAGTCATTGGCCCAGTTGCACTTTGGGAAAGTTATACCTCTTCCTTGAAAAAGCAAATAAATTTGGATTTGACTTCCTATGTGCTATCTCTTCTAGCTACATGCTCTTTGGGCCCAGATAAAGTCTCGGTAGAGCTCATGCAGAGTCTTGAAACTAGATGTCCAAATACAAAGATCCAAGACTCTCTACTTGCCCTTGATGTGTTGTCATAGTGTTGTCATGTCCCATGTTTTTTGGCATGTAAACCCATTGATTTACTCTTACATTGACCGCTGGTCTTAAATTTCCTTTGCACTGCAGGCAGAGCCCTTTATTAATCACTGTCACTGCAGTACTTATATCTGTCTCCCACGTTCATAAAGGCTGATCTCTGAACTTCATTTCCCCTCATTCACAATATATAACACAAACCAGTGTCTGTCTCTTTTCCAACACCTCTGTGTAGCAAGCCATCTGCTTCTTTCCCTGTTTCCACATGATGGAATTCTTTCTTTTTCAGCCTGCATTAAACAGCCCTGCTTTTTTCTCACCGACAATCTTTTTCAGGCATTTGTGAATTGACCATTTAGGTTCACAAAGTAAGGGTAAACAGCCTCTTTCGAAGCAAATCATTTGCCCAAAGCTAGAGCACATGAAGCATTTCATGCTGGAGGAGGGCGAGAAGGTCTAGTGACTGTTAATCAGCTCTGGAGTCTGAATCAGAAGCCTTTCCCCGATCTCTTCACAGAAGTCCTTTAGCTCAGGATGGGGAATCTGATCTTGCGAGCTACAATTTCCAGCAACATCTACTGTCATCAACAGAGGAGGAATGTCAGGAGTTGTATCTCAGCAACACCTTGTGAGTGGTGTGTTTCCCAACCCCACTGGCAAAGTGTGAAACATTTGGATGAGCCTAAATCTACTCCATGCGGGTTACACATACATATGACTCCATTTTGACAATTTTCAGTTGTTGAACGTTTGACAATTTTCAAATCTTTTTCTTACAAAAGATCCCCATATCTACACTTTGGGCTATGTGGGTTTGGGTCATATTTTTTCATATCATACCTTTCCCCTTTTTTGGTAACTGAGCTCTATGTGAACTCTATATATGCTATTTCGCATTTCATTCACATTTCATTTAGCCATAACTGCTGTGGAATATCCTTGTTTAGAGAGTGTGCCCTTGGGGACCTAAAATGGAAGTCCTAGTGTTAGGTATCTTGGATGAACCTTTTTCCCCATTCCAAGAAATATCTAGGCAGGTTAGCCTAGAAAACAGAGTGAGTAAGCTATGTTGACATCGCAAGTGTCACACTTGTTCTGTCTCCTCCCTCCGGTGATTGGCAATCTTCTTGTAAATATATCTCTTAGACAAAAACAGTGGGGTTAACAACATGTTTTTACAAGTTTCCATCCTTTTTGAAACAGAAGAGTCTCAGGTGTCCTTTGCTTCATCGTACAAATCATTCTTGGTGGATTCTTTGTTACTGCACTCCAGAGAGAGACAGACAATTCTGGAGGATAATGTTTCACATGAATCTTCTCAGGGAGTGATTATTCATCTCTGGGCAGGTATTTTTCACCCATTTTCGAATGTGAGATCAAATCTATGCTGTACCTCTTCTAAAAGATCAATGGCAATTGCAAAGCCAGAAGACAATTTGTTAAAGTCTGTCCACATTTTAAAATGCTAAGACAGCAAATTCAGACCAACCAACCAAGGAGACTGTGTCAAAAGTAGAGTGGAACCCTTCTTCCTTTTTTCCCCAGCCTCAAAGGTGAAAGAAGAAAAAGGCAACCTTACAAGTAACGTTTACTAATATTGGGGAACATCTTTTGGGGGATGCTGGTCACCGTTTACCCACCACTGGGATGATGTGAGAACTGGGGCACTGCACAGAGTAGAAAATAAAGGTGAAGGTGGCTGCACAGTTGCAGTGGCATCAGCAAAGTCAAATAATGCTGGGCAGAGAAAGTCTGTGGTTTTTTCCTGCCAATTTTCCTTCAGTGCCATAAAAGAACATTTTCTGAAATCTCATATCCAGTCATGTTCCACATTTTCCTGTTGGAGTAAGAGAAGGAAGGAGAGCAGGGGACAGTTGCAGACAGCGATGGAGGAGATTCATTGCCTAATCCTGTAGTAGTCTATCCTCCACCATGATGCCACAGAGAAGGCAGCAGACTTCATGGCATGCCTCCATGGACACACCACCATGGCTGGAGGAAGTCACTGGCACCTATGACTAAGTGATTCCCTCTGGGACAGGGCAGTAAGATGTCCGATCAGCCCTCTGGTTCAAAATGCTGCATTAGCTAAGCATTATGGGATACTTCCTTCTGTTTTATTGGAAGCCCTAAAAAGGGTAGGAAAGTCTAAACATTAAATGTGTGCATCTCTATGCTGCAATAGATGGTGGATTCTATGAAAAGCATCTGCTCCACCTACAGAAGGATTCCCCTATCCATATTTTCACATTACAGGTAGTCCTCACTTAACAACCACAATTGAGACTGGAATTGCAGTTGCTAAGCAAAGTGGCCATTAAGCAAATCTGACCCGATTTTACAACCTTTTTGGCAGCAGTTGTTAAGCGAGTCACAGTGGGCATTAAGCAAACCACTTGGTCATTAAGCAAATCACACAGCTTCCTGTTGATTTTGCTTGCTAGAAGCCAGCCGGGAAGGTCAAAAATGATGATCACATGACCATGGGATGCTGCGACGATCATAAATGCAAACTGGTTGCCAAGTGCCCAAATCATGATCATGTGACTGGAGGGATGCTGCAACAGTTATAAGTGTGAGAAACGGTTGTAATTCATTTTTTTCAGCCCCATCTGAACCATCACTAAATGAATGGTTGTTAAGTGAGGACTACCTGTATGCAAAATTTCATTTTGCACGCTGGAACAGAAAGGGGGCAGGAATGTTGATTTCAGTGCCAAACAGGACAAGCAAACCATCCTGATGAAATGTAATGGTGTGGCAAGGAGAATATGATTTATTTATTTATTGCTATTTAATCATCTTTACTCTTTCTAACAGGTGTAATGAACACCACACCTGATGGCTGATGACAACCCAGATGGTGTAGAATTGGAATTCCATATGGCCATATAGTTTTGATCGGGATGAAGATCAAGTCAACTCTCTGTGGCCTGATGCTTACGAAGAGAAAGGTGAGAATCACAAAGGGATTCTTTTAAAGACGTGACATTTAAGTGATCGGACCAGGAATGCTTTTCCAGCACAGAGATTTATTTTCATTTATTGAAATTATAGCTACTTGCTCCTCAGCATGCCTATACACCCACACAAAATATATGTATCCAATAATGCTTACCCAGCAATACATAAAATGGTGGAAGGGTGCTGAAATAGTGTTTTTCTTTATGGTAAAATAATCAAGGAGCAGCAACTAAAATCTTCAGATTGCTCAAGAAATGCAAACAACGTTGCTGTCACATATATACAACTAAAAAGGGACTACTGTAAAACAAACCCTGAAGATGTCTCTCACATTCTTTCAGTACAGGTAGTCCTCGCTTTACGATCACAGTTGAGATCGGAATTTCGGTTGCTAAGCAAAGCAGTCATTAAGCGAATCCAACCCAATTTTTCAACCTTTTTTGCAGCAGTTGCTCAGCAAATTACCACGGGTGTTAAGCAAACCACATGGTCATTAAGCAAATCACGCAGTCCCTCACTGATTTTGCTTCCCACAAGGTGGCCGGGAAGGTCAAAAATGGCAAGCATGTGACCACAGGATGCTGCAACGGTCATAAATGTGAACTGGTTGCCAAGTGCCCAAACTGTGAGCATGAGACCATGGGGACACTGTGACAGTCATAAGTGTGAGGACCAGTCACAAGTAACTTTTTGTAGCACCGTCATAAGTCTGAACTATTACTAAACAAATGGTTGTTAAGCAAGGACTACTTGTAACTATGTACAAAAATATTGGTGCCATTGTTAAAAAAGCCCTGCCACCTCTCAATTCTGGCCATACCTCCCAAACAGTAACTTTTTCAGAAAATATGAAGGTTTAATGGAGGGAAAGGAAGAGGAACTTTTAATATGTAGATCCTGGGATGTTAAGGGGTTTAAAACTTAAAAACAAAATACATTGACTTGCTTTTGAACAGCATGTCAAATTTTACTAGGATTCAGATTCTGTGCTGTGTTTTTCCTGTCCTAATAGTTCAAAGAGTAGTAAATGCATTTCATGCATGTAGTTTGATAAAAAAAAATTACAACTTTTGAATTAATTCCTTTTTTCCTTTTGAAGCCTGTTTTATGCTTTATAAATCTCTGTCCTTTGTCATATCGTGTTATTATTTGAGGTTTGGGAAAATGGTTCATAACACACTTATTTGTTTGGGGTTTTTGGGGTTATCTTTAAATTGCATATCATGCTTTAAAACAGATTTTTCCCCAGGATGGCTTTCAACATACTAAAATCCCCATTTAAAAAAAAGAAAAGAAAAAAAGAAAAGTTATTAACTATGAAGGGGTAAAGTACAGACATTGCTTAAAAATCTTTCTTTTGGTGTGAAGATTTAAAATAAAAACCTATTACTCTACTGCAGGGCCTGAGTGAATAAAAGCATCTTTGCCTGGTGACAGAAGGACAATGAAGTAGATGAAAACCATAGACCCTTCCTGCTCCTTAGGATGGGAAGTCAGCTGAAGGAGAATGATGGGATAAATGTGGAAAAGTATAGAATTATTTAGAACAAAACTTGCAAATGTGAAGAAGGGGCAGTGAGCAGAAAGCTTAGGAAGCCCATTAAGAATACGGGAAACAAATTCTGTGGAGTCCTTGGTGCTCTCCGAGCCTTGTTGTTTTCTTGCAGACGTTTCATTGCCAGACTAGGCAACAACTTCAGTGCAAAGAGAGAGTGGGCCTTGCTCTCAGTTTATATACCGTGGCTTGCCCTGTTGTGTTGGTGGGGGTGTTGCTCTCTCCTTGCGAGTTCCTTGATTGGGCTGTTGTTTGCTGCTTGGTTGATTGCCTGAGTTACTAGTTCCTTGATTAGGGTGTCTTGTGCTGTTTGATAGTTCATCCGGTGTTAATCCTAGTGTTGATTTTTGCATATCTGGGTGTTGATTGCTGGCAAGGAGGTGTTCTGATCTTTTTGCTTTTCTATTGTCTCTTTTGAATGGTATGTAAATGTTGTTTACTTTTATTTTTTATTTTATTTATTTTCTATCCCACCTTTATTATTTTTTATAAATAACTCAAGGCGGTGAACCTACCTAATACTCCTTCCTCCTCCTATTTTCCCTACAACAGCAACCCTGAGAGGTGAGTTGGGCTGAGAGAGAGGGACTGGCCCAAGGTCACCCAGCCGGCTTTCATGCCTGAGGCGGGACTAGAACTCTCATACCATGCCTGATTGGCTCTTGGGCTGAGAGGGAGGGACTGGCCCAAGGTCACCCAGCCGGCTTTCATGCCTAAGGCGGGACTAGAACTCTCCTACCACGCCTGATTGGCTCTTGGGCTGAGAGAGGGGGACTGGCCCAAGGTCACCCAGCCGGCTTTCACGCCTGAGGCGGGACCAGAACTCTCAGTGTCCTGGTTTCTAGCCCCTTGCCTTAACTACTAGACCAAACTGGCTCTATGTGTCTGTTGATGGCTGCTTTGTCTGAGTGCCAGGCTTCCAGGAATTCTCTAGCGTTTTTGGATTTGGCTTGGTTTAGGATGCTGAAACTTTCCCAGCTGAAACTATGGTGGAGTCTGTCCGTGTGTTGTGAGATTAAGGAGTTCCCATCGTGTCTTCTGACTGCTAGTTGGTGTTCGTGGATGTGCTTTGCTAGTCTTCTGCCCGTCTGTCCTACATAGCAGCTGCTACAGTCCTTACACAATGTTGTAGATAACTCCTGTATTTTCTTCTTGGGCTCCTGGGTCTCTTGGGTTACTTAAGATGTTTTGAAGAGCTTTAGTTGGTTTATGTGCTATGGTGATGCCGTGTGGTTGTAACAGTCTGTTGTTATTTCCGAGATGTTTCTGATTCTTCTTATTCTTTCAGCGGAGATGGCGAAAACAGAGGGGGAACATTCCCTGGCAGAGGATACAAGCATCTTCATCGTTAACTGGTAAGCTTCTTTGAACGTTGAGCAGTGCTCAAGCGACAGCACAGAGATCTGAATTTCATTTGTTGAAAAACCAAAGGATCACAGCTATTTCCAGCACTGGAAGCCTGGAGTGGGGGCTCGCTCACATGGAGGGCAGATTCATTATTTTGCACGCAGCTGCCTCATTTCACTTGTAAGATTATTTATTTTGATACATAATTATGTGGGTTGATACATTAGTCAGCCATTAATTAGTTCAAATTGAAGTGGAAATTAATTAAAAGAGCACACTTTGTCACTTGCAATCAGTCTGGATCCAACTCAGTCCTGGGATGGGTGTGAAAATGAAGACAGGGATCCACACCGGGGACCCCCTGACACGAGGCTGCACGCAATTGGAGCAAATTTGGCAAGAGTCAGTAAGAATGGGAATATTTTAGTGTGGGTCAGATACTAGCAGGTGCTCAGCTGAAGCCGTACTTTGAAGTTGCCACAAAAGCTACAGCCTTTGTGTGGTTTGTTTTGGCTTAATATGTTATGTGATTGGTTAGCCATGGCTTATGGCTAACTGCCCTATGCTAATCCAGCCAAAGGTGATCCGTTTAATAAATCACAGTTCCACAAAGCAAGGATTGGGTTACTATGATGTATGAACTGAGGCACTGTATTGCTCCAGGGTATGCCAAGAGAAAAATGGCACCTTGCACCGGAGGCTGTTTTCGTTTGTGCTGGCTACCATGCAGCAATACAATATTTAGAGCCAGTTTGGTCCAGTGGTTAAGGCAACAGACTAGAAACCAGGAGACTGAGAGTTCTAGTCCCGCCTCAGGCATGAAAGCCGGCTGGGTGACCTTGGGCCAGTCCCTCCCTCTCAGCCCAAGAGCCAATCAGGCGTGGTAGGAGAGTTCTAGTCCCGCCTTAGGCCTGAAAGCCAGCTGGGTGACCTTGGGCCAGTCCCCCTCTCTCAGCCCAAGAGCCAATCAGGCATGGTATGAGAGTTCTAGTCCCGCCTTAGGCATGAAAGCCGGCTGGGTGACCTTGGGCCAGTCCCTCCCTCTCAGCCCAAGAGCCAATCAGGCATGGTAGGAGAGTTCTAGTCCCACCTCAGGCGTGAAAGCCGGCTGGGTGACCTTGGGCCAGTCCCTCCCTCTCAGCCCAAGAGCCAATCAGGCGTGGTATGAGAGTTCTAGTCCCGCCTTAGGCATGAAAGCCGGCTGGGTGACCTTGGGCCAGTCCCTCCCTCTCAGCCCAACCCACCTCACCTTGTTGTTGTGGGGAAAACAGGAGGAGGAAGGAGTACTAGGTATGTTCCCCACCTTGAGTTATTTATAAAAATAATAATGGCGGGATAGAAAATAAATAAATAAATTTTGAGGTTTTTGGAACAATGAAGGATAGAGATCATCAGGACGTTTCTACCAAAATCAGAGGAAGGAAGGAAGGAAGGAGGCAAGGAAGCAGCATTCTGTGCAAGTAAAGATGACATTGTATGAATTGTGACATCACTGCATAAATTATGCAAATTACATAATTTCTATCAGTTGTGCGACTCAACTTGCCCTCATGTACACCCATGGAAGGAAGGAAACAACAGTACTTCAAATGAATGACAAATTAATGCCTATAATTGAAATGAGTAAATAATTAACAATCTAATGATACAAACAAATAACACAATGAAAGAAAAAAAATCCATTGTTTGCCTCCATTAGGGATACCTGACTTTCTTGCTCTCCATAGCACTTACCTACACTTTGTATCCCAACTGCATTTCCTTTCCTGATGGGACAAAATCCATTTCCTTCCATTGCAACCTTTGCATATTTGGTTGCATTCACAGATTTAATTACATTGGTTTTCAGAAATGCTGTGTATCAGTAATTGCCAAGGCCCAAGGAACAGTGCATTTATCAAATGTTGATCACTTGATCCTTAAAAGAGCTGCTGGGAAGCCTAGAAATATATATTCTATATTGATTTCAATGACATAAAAGAACCAAGTCTGCAGCTGAGCAGGGCCAAACCTTCTGTTATTAGAAAGAGCCACATTTGTTTATTTCAATTTAATTCTTAATTGCACATAGAAAGAACAATAAAGCCAGGAGTTTGCACTGATTTAAGCAATCTTAATGGAATGCAGACAGACAGACAGACATTCTTTTTCTTAACTGCTAACGTGTAATTCAGTGCCAAGTATTTTTCTAAGATATATTACTAAACCAATTATATGAAACTGGATTGTTAAAGCTCAGCACGATTGCATTAAACTAGCTGAACAGCGTATTGGAACATTCGGTACAGGACCAATATGTGAGTTATCATGTTGGATAACAACATAACTAGATCTCTGCTGGATCAGATGAATGTTCACCTAGTTTAGAGTGACATAGCCCTGGACCCTGTTGCTCACTGTCTTAACCAACATCCATTTAATAGCCATCCAAAAGAATTTGCTGTGTTTACAGGCGTAGATGCAGGGAATGCTGACTTATGAGGCACTCTGACCAAATTAAGTCCTTCATCAGGCATCAAAACTGTCTCTGCCTACATACAAATAGGCAGATCATTTTAGTAGCTGAGCATCAAATAGAAGTTCATTGGATGCATGTGACAACAGAATGTGGCAGAAGAGAGCTGGAGTAGCCCACGCTAAGAGAAGAGAAAAGCTAGAATTATAGAATTACAATTGCAAGGTTGGAAGGGACCATGGAGTCCAACCCCCTGCCCAAGGCAGGAATCCTCATACCGTCTTGGAAAAACGGTTGTCCAATCTTTTCTTGAAAACCTTGAAAATTCCATTCTTATTCAAAGCAAACTTAAGCCATGTCTCAAACCCTAAACCACACCAGAATGTAAATTATCCTTTAATCATTCACCATTTTCTGAATCTGTGATGCATATTCCTGCTGCTCCCCAAATTGGATATATTACGGGGAATTCCAAACAAACGAGTGAGAAACCTATTGCATAAAAAGAATATCAAAAACAGCTGGAAATGGCTTGAAAATATTGCATGCTAGTGCATACAAGAATGTATAAAATATGAGAAATGCATTTGAAAAGTTTTGTATGGACTTTTGAAAAACATCCACAGACTGAGATGGCAATGAGATCTAAAGAACCAGAAGTGGGCAAAAGGAGAACCTGAATGAAGTAAAACTTGGAAGATTAATTCTACCCTCCGAGCCTTATGACATTCCTTCAGGACGAGTGGGTCACCAATATCCATAGACCATTGTTCATGGGGGATCCACTGTAAAAATGTGTTAGAACATTGAGACATAGGGATATCCCTACTGGATCAGGCCAAGACCTGTCTTAGTCCTGCATTTTATTTCTTGTAATGGCCAACTAACTGCCTCTGGAACATGCATCCGTACCTAATCCATATCCCTCTCCTGCTAGTGTTCCCCTCCAACTGGTATTTGGGCCAAAATGGAGGCAACATTGACATAGAGACAAATAGCCCTCGATAAACCTCTCCTCCTTTTGAACTAAAAGCTTTCAATATTGCCAGCATCCAGGGAAATTGTTCTTTTTTTTCCTGGGTCTCTTGTGAGAAGAAATCTATGATATGGTCAGAATGAGTTTTTAAAAAATGACAATATGCAAATCTGACATTTTGGAAGCTTGCAAGCATGCCGAGAATCCATGGTGTTGTTGATCCAAGTAGTGTTATTGAAATGATGACACAATTTGGTAGGGCTGCCAATATATTTGGACAGGATAAGAAGTGATGGAAAGACATGTGTTGACCCATTTTTTCTTTCTCTCTGTCTCTTCTTTGTTTCAGTTTGGGCAACAATTCTAGAAAATCTTTTCACAAAAGTCTGTTATCTGATTTGGCCATCTTTCAGCAGGTTCCCACACTCATTTTTACTGAGACGTGTTCATTCCACAGTCGGCTTTCTGGGAAGTCCTTTATTTCAGAGTGAACTGACAGTGTGAGGGTACAATTAATCCACTTATCTACTTACAGAACCTTTGTAAGTCCAAACTGTCACTACACAAATGGTCATTAAGCGAGGACTACCTGTAGATTATTGGGGACCCCAATAATCTACAGGTAGTCCTCGCTTAATGACCATTTCTATAGTGACAATTTGGACTTACAAAGGTGCTGGAAAAAATGAGTTCCAACCAGTCCTCACACTTATCACTGTCACAGCGTCCTCGCAGTCATGTGATCACGATTTGGGCACTTGACAAATCGCCGGTTCACATTTATGACCTTCGCAGTGTCCTGTGGTCACATGTTCACTATTTTCGACCTTCCCAGCCAGCTTCTGGCAAGCAAAATCAATGGAGAGCCATATGATTCATGGACACGTGGTTTGCTTAATGCCCATGGTGATTCACTTAACAACTTCCACAAGAAAGGTTGTAACATTGGGTCGGATTCGCTTAATGACCACTTCGCTTAGCAACCAAAATTCCAGTCCCAATTATGGTTGTTAAGCAAGGAATACCTGTACTCCAGACTTATGGACCACACAGAACCATAACTTCTTTTTGGCAGATCACACCAAGGCCACAAGCTTCTGATAGGGCAGCAAGCGAGAGCAGCACCAGTTTCTTTCGATCTGTGCTCTCCCCCCCTCCAAAAGACAGGACATTGATGAAAATAAAAGGGGTTACAAGGTCAGAGGATGCCCCTTTTAAAACATGTGTGGCTTCTGATAGCAAAATATTTGGCCATTCCTTATCGTTTCTATTTCCTTTCTTCATCTGAGAAGGTCAGAAGCCCATTCTGTATCAACACTGATGTTTTGTTTAAAATAGGGGTGGAGAACTTATTTGGTTCCGCGTCTTATGCAGACTTTACTGATTCACACTTCGTGAACCCTGGGTGCCATCCAAGACCCAATTAAGCTTCATTAACTTTTTTTTTTAAGTGGACCAAAGGAAATTGCATGAAGAAAAATCTGTTCAGGACACACACATGCAGAGAAGCAAATATCTGTGAAAACCACATACAGCTGCTCCTAGTATTAAAGAAAGCCACTTTTATTCTTAAAAAATAGCTCTTTAGGCACAAAAATACAACTTTCTTCAACTGAGATGAAGAATGACAAGCTCTAAGTCATTCAAATATACAGTATATATGTCAGGTTATAAATTCTACTTTATCCAGACCAGTTTTCCTACCCATGAATCTTGCAAGAAATGCTTCAAGCACAGCTGGCTTGAGCCTCTGTGATCAGCAGGTCCTACAGTAACAGATTCCAAACAGCTCTCATTTTTTTGAAGTAAACACCCAACATTTACCACATTGCAAAGCGCAGACAAGAACCCCAGGATTGAGAGGAACAGGCTTAATTATTTTTTCCTTTAATCCAGTTTAGATGAATGTCCAACGTTCTCTCCTGTGTCATTTGCAAGCAGTAAGAAATTGGAGCTAGAGCAGAGCTAAGTTAAGGGGGGATCATGCTTGCCCAAGTTTTCCCCACTGTTCCTGGTGCTTGAATATGGCGCTGCACATAAAAAAGCAGCAGGGTTTTGATTGGTCCATTGTCGCCGCCATCTTGAGTCTTTGGACACCCCCCATGCACTCCGCTGCTCCAATCCAGCCCCATAATCCAAAGATAGTTTGAATTTCTCAGTCAGATTTTGTGCCATACAACCATATCCAATACATTGCTTGACTGAAAATATTTGCATACTCCCTTTTATTAGCATTTCCAGGGAAGTCTACCTAAATCAAAATGGGATTAATATATGGAACAGCAGAGTGTATTCAGCATAATATATCCAAGTTCAGTAATATGAATCTACTTTAGAGACAAGATGCTGCCAGGGAATTCCAATATCTTTATTTCCATTTCTAAGAACGTTTGAAAGGGCTGACTTTTCCATTCCACATTCCCTTTTCTCATTTCCAAAAAGAAGGGTGGTGGTGGTGGTGGTTCTGGACATCAAAGAGGGTCCTCTGTGTAAGGACTGTCAAACTCCAGTAAGCATCTGGTGCAAGGCCAACCATTGTTCAGGAGCTATCTGGTTTATGCCAACATGCCAACACCTTCTTTGCAAGCACAGAGATGGTTGCACAATTGTTATCAGCAGCTACTCTTGCTGCAAAAATGAAGGCAAACCCAAAGCTTTTTTGCTTCCTGCCTGGCATTCCTTAAGGTGCAAACAGGAAATGTAAGAAGGTTTGATTGTCCCCAGAGCAAACAAATCTACACACTGGAATGAAACAACTCCTTTGACGGCCTCCTGAAAACACAATCAAGCAGTTTTTTTTCCCCATCCCCATCCCTCTCTATCTCTTTTCAAATGTTAACTCCATATTTAAGAGAGATTCTTTTTCTTTAGATTTCATTTTCAACATTTCTCTTTAGAAAGGTCCACTGCTTCCCCAAGCGTTTCAACTTAATCTGAGATATTATCCATAAAAGCAGGGGAAAAAAAATCTTAAAAGGAATTTTGCAATGGAATGCTGTTTCCATCTCCTGGTAGTCAGTGAAATTGCAATTTCTGCAATTGCTTAAAATATACTATAAGCGGCAAAGGCTAGATTCACATAGTCCTAAACCATAATATTGGGGTCTCATTTAGTGTTTGAAGCTGACCTCAACATCATTGTAGTTTCCAAAACATGGTCTGTGGGTTGGTGTGTGCTGAGAATGCAGCCAATGATGGTTTCTTTATTGCAATATGTGAACCAGGCCACATTCAGAACTGCCAAGCAAATTCCAGGAAAAGATGCATTTGGTTTAAGGAGGTACAAATGGTGGGAGGGGGGAGAAGGTGCTTCCAAATCTCTTTTTTTCCTTCAAATCCAAAGCATTGTACAGGTCTGCTAAGAATTTTATTTCATCTAAATTTATCTATAAGCTTTAGATGCTACTTCAGTTTCAATGGCTCTAAGCAGCATGCTTTGGAGCAACAGTAACTAATTACCAATGTGACTCAATGAAGACACTGCATTCAGTAGAACATATCTGAGACCCTGGATTTAAATTTCTGATGCACCATTTTAGATGGCTACTCAACTTATTTGAGAATAAGCACCATTATTAATGGTGTACTTGTAAGAATATCCATGCCTATCCAGCTACCCTCTGGCTATAAAATGTTTTGAAAGTATCAGAAGAGCAAACCAATTAATGATCGCCATCATGTCTCCCCATAGTTTTATTTTCTCTAGGCTAAATATACCCAATAACTCCAACTGTTCCTCTCAATTTTTTCTTTTCAAGCCCCTTACAGGAAGTCCTTGCTTAACCACAATTGAGACCAGAATTTCGGTTGCTAAGCAAAGCGGTCATGAAGCAAATCTGACCCAATTTTATAACCTTTTTTGTGGTGGTCATTAAGCAAACCATGTGGTCATTAAGCAAATCATGCAGTTCCCCATTGATTTTGCTTGCCAGAAGCCAGGTGGAAGGTCAAAAATGGTGATCCTGTGACCATGGGATGCTGCAACAGTCATAAATGCAAGCCAGTTGCCAAGCACCCAAATTGTGATCACGTGACCTCGGGGATGCAGTGGTTGTAAGCATAAGCACTGGTTGTAAGTCTGTTTTTTCAGCACCATCTTAAGTCTGAACCATCACTAAACAAATGGTCATTAAGTGAGGACTACCTGTAGCAGCTTGGTTGCTGCCCTCTTGACCTTCTTCACTTTTTCAATATCCTTCGAAAAATGGGGTGCCCAGAGTTGGACACAATATTCTAGGTGTGGTCATCTGACCAAAGCAGAATAGAGAGGTGTAATGACTTCTATTGATACTCTTCTGTTGGTGCAGCTTAATACTGTCTTTCACTTTTTGGCACCCGCACCACACTGTTAGTTCAGGTTCAGTCTGTGATCCATTAAAATACCCAGATCTTCTTCTATGTGCCCTGCTCGGTACAGCCCTCCCTCCCGCTCTTTGTTGCGTCCCTCCCAGAATTTATACACACAAGCTAAGTTCAAATGAGAATGACAGCTGGGTCACAATCACCCACAAACGTTGAATGGCAGAGTGGGGGATTGGACCAGGGTCATACTGCCATCATCAACAGTAGGCAAAGGCAAGGGAAGGGGATGTGTTGTGTCGATGAAAACACTCCTATGGTCCCAGATTTCTAGAAGGCACTGAGTTGCAGGCCCTTGCTCAAACGCTTTGAAAAACTTCTCGCCACCTTATAAAAGAACCAGAATTTTAAGAAAAGCTTTGTTGTCCGCTCTCGTACATTTCAAATGCAGCCTTTTCCTTTAGCATGAGTAGCAGCCTCTTTTAAACGATGTTTCCACAATTACAATTGTCTAACACTTCAAAAGCATAGGAATCGTAAATAACTATTGATAGACAAGACAACACTGAGCATCGCATATATTTGCATGGCCTTTTTTTTTTTTTTGGTTGCTTTAACCCTGCACTGCAGATTGCTTCAACAATCATATGTGGTCACTTATTTTTATGGGTTGGTTTTACATTCCATTTCTCCTTACAAATGCTGTCCACGGAATTCCCACCTCCAATGTTTTTCCAAAGTTTGCCCACAACTATGAGATCCAAGTGAAGAGCATCCCATACTTTTCAGATACAATAACAACCATTTTTACAAGAATAATTGCACTCTAACGCCTCAAAGAGAGAGGAAGAAGAAAAATCTAAGAAAGCTAAAACCTGACCAGACGTCACAAGCAATGCCAATCAAGGGATGGACTGGAGAGAGCCCTGGCTGAGCAGTACAGCTTCTGTTTGGCAAGTGGGAGAAGTTCCAGATTCATTTGCAGGCATATCACCACAAAAAATCAGAAAAAAAAAAAAGAACTGTTCCTTTCAAGGGCTGAATTTTCTTGAGGCTAAATTGCGTTGGACAATTCGTGGTTTGGCATATGGTAGGAACCCAGCCAATGTCTTGGTGAAGCCATCATTTGGTTTAATTACTCAGGTATAGCATCTTCCCTGAACACAGCAACTGTGTTTCATAAACTTGGGTTTAGTTTTAGTGTGTTGCATGAACTCAACCGTGGTGAACAATGTACAGCCTAAAGGTTCCATGGTTTATCTTAGAATGATTTGTTATATTCAGTCCAGTCTTTAGTGGCCTTTTTATACTGAAGGATGGTGACGATATGTCATACAGGAAATCCTCGCTTAACAACCATTTGTTTAGTGGCAGTTCAAACTTACGACGGTGCTAAAAATGACCTACAACCAGTCCTCACACTTATGACCATTGCAATGTCCCCCACAGTCATGTGATCACGATTTGGGCACTTGACAACCGGTTCGCATTTAAATCCATTGCAGCATCCCGTGGTCAAGTGATCACCATTTTTTTCCTTCCTGGCTGGCTTCTGGCAAGCAAAATCAATGGGGAACTGCATGATTCACTTAATGACCATGTGGTTCACTTAACACCTGCAGTGGTTCATTTAATGGCCACTGCAAAAATGGTCATAAAATCAGGTCAGATTCACTTAATGACCACTTTGCTTAGCAACCAAAATTCTGGTCCCAATTATGGTTGTTAAGTAAGGACTACCTGTAACCTTTTCCACTTTTGCTATTTGAGCATCCCTTTCATTTTTAATTTACTGTATTATGTTTGCTCATCTGGGCCTCCCAATGCAATGGTGTGCTTTAAGGATGTCCTCTTTTAAGACTTAACTTCAACAGTATGTCAACAAGCTACTCTAGAATGGATTAATGCTAAGCTGCCTGCTTAATCTCATCTTCACACCACTATTATTTCCCAGGCAGTTGGCAATTAGCACCATACACTGGGAAAACAATCATGCTTTACTTTGTGCAATGAGCTGCCAGCCTTTGTGCTGAGAAGCTGCAAAAAAGGATTAAATTCCTTTGCAAAGGTCCTTCTGCTTCCAGCAGGTTGGCTTGCTTTCTGCATTTCCCCTACACATAAACATACACACACACAACACCCCACACACAAATCACTGAGATACCACCATCGACCATGCATAGTGTTGTAGCATTATTTTAAAAATCATTACCAGCCATACAAGAGAGCAGGCCAATGCAATCTTTTATCAAATAAAAGATTGAACAACATACTGAAGTAATAACAACAATAATTAACAAGAAAAATGGAGGGAACAATGAGCAACGGTAAAGTTCCAAGGCACATCAAACAGATGAACCCCTAGCCCTCCCCACAGTTTTTAGTCAGGAGGAAACAGAAATATGAGTTATCTGCTTAGGAATAATAACACTATAGCAAAAGTGTTGAAGAGCAGCAGACAACAGGCAGACAAATATTTGAAAGGCATTTTTTTCTACATGAGAATTGGGTTTATCCTATAAAATAATAACCAATGTGGTTTCTGATTCTGATTTAAAATTAGATTAGTAGCAAGTCATTTCTTCTTGGTAGCTTTGGAAGGAACAATGGTGGAACTTCTCCAAAAGATCTAATGAAGCTCTGTGATCTACAGACTTGTCTTGCCTTCGTACATTTCTGTCTGGATTTTCAAGCACTGTGAAATGTCCATCCAAGAAAATGGAAGGACTTCAGGCCAAGATGGTGTGTTTCTTGAGCAAAGGCCCTGTCAAAAGGTAGGTGGGCCAGAAAAGGAATAAAACTTCCTTCAAGTCAAGCTCAGTTCCCAAGGACTTCAGGGACACATGTAGGTTGTCTGCCTGGCAAAAATGCAAAAACAGTTGGTCAATGTTTTCTTCCTAGATTTGCCACTGTCTTCCTCTCGGTAAAAGTAAAGTTTCCCCCTGATGATTTCATAAAACGTCTATGTAATTTCCTGGCATCCATACAAAAGTGGTTTGCCGCTGCCTTCTTCTGGGATGCTTTTCCAATGTCCCAGCCTAGACCATGATCCTGTAATTTGCTGGTGGTCTCCCATCCAATTAGGTCCAACCCTGTTTAGCTTTCTGGAGATCATCCAAACTTGGCTAAATGGTAGAGAGAAAAGGAGTGGATATAAAGATATGGAATCCATGCTGGATGGATGGATGGATGGATGGATAAATGACATTAATTGAGGAGGGGAGAGAGACACCCTTCTACTTTGAGACCTGGCATGGTAGGCATCAATTGCTTAATGCTCATCACATTTTCCACCTCTACCAACCGTTCTCACTAGATCTGGGAAGAAAGGGGAGGACTGGAGGAAAACAACACAGCCCTAACAATCTCAGAGTAGAGTTTAGGGGGAAAAAACTGATTTCCCAAGTCTAACAAGAATCATTCATCTCATTTCAATTTTGCTTTTCTTTCTTTCTTTCTTTCTTTCTTTATTTATTTATTTATTTTCTTTCTTGTCTTTGAGTCAGTGTTGACTCATACTGACTGCCTGGACAAGTCTGCAGTTTTCCTGACAAGATTTTAGAAGTGGTTTGCCGTTGTCTCCTTCCTAGGGCAGAGAGAGAGTGACTTGCCCAAGGTTACCCAGCTAGTTTTGTGCCTAAGGCGGGACTAGAACTCATGGCCTCCCAGCTTCTAGTTTCATATTCAGCTTTGGAAGGGAAAAAAACAGCCTTCAACACATTCCGTTTCAGGAGCATCTGTCCTTCACTATGTTGGCTGTCCTATCTAGCTGTCTGATTCCCTTCAATGCCTTGTGTGCTCTTCCAAAGGTTTCGTATAGACCTAATTTCTAGTACAGGTAATACTTGGTTAGTGACCACAAATGGGACTGGCAACTCAGCCGTTAAGCAAAGCAGTCACTAAGTGAAACCACGACTGTGCTTATGATCTTACTTCAAAGCTTCCCTTTCCTTTACAGACCTGGGAAGGTCATAAGTGCAAAGATTGGTCATAAAGTTACTTTTTCATCACCATAGTAAGTGTGAACAGTAGCTAAATGAGTAAGTCACTAAGCAAGGACTGTCTATAAGTCTGGGTGATGGTATGCTTGCTCCCCTATTGCCCCATCTGATCCAGGTCACAAGCCCCAAGCACCAAGACTAAACCAACAGAATTTCAGAGTTGAAAGCAGCTTTATGTGTCCTCAAGTAACCCTCTCTACTTAGCACAGGAATCCAAACTACATACCCCCACCTCCACTCCAATGTTTATTTTATTTATTTATTTACCAAATTTCATCACCGCCCATCTCCCTTGCAAGGAGGGACTCTGGGAGGTTTACAGTAAAATAGAGTTAAAAACCAAAACAATTATAAATACAATAAATACAATAAAAGTGAGAAGGTAATGGAATCAAGATGGGCAAGAGTTCTTTATCAGACCGTGAGTGTAGTAGGTCCATGCGAAGTCACTCTAGGGCGCTGGCCATCCCCAAACTTTTTACCAAACTAATGCTTGAAGACATCCTATGAAAAGAAGTCCACGACCAACTTAAAATGGCACGCCATTTCTTAGAGGAGAACAGTATTTGACAGCCTGAAATGCTATTAGCTGAGCTTATCAGTTAAGTCACATAATGACATCATGACATCGATCATGGCCAACCAGACAAGATTCCAGGAATTCCTTTTTGGTAGCCCTGGAGAACCCTTCAAATTTCCATTTCTTAGCATTTTAAGATGGAGGAGCACATGAAAATTATTCCTAAGGTCTATAATAGTGAAGAAGAGAAGGACTAGGTTTAAAAACAGAGGGAAAAAAAATCCAAACATTCTGGGCAGATCTATATGCCACATCCACTCAATGCCACTCTCTTGGCATTTGGCCAAGAAACCCTTAGGCCTAGGAGTTGCCCTTTGCCCTGCCAGACTTAGCATCATCTTGCAAGGTTTTTCCACAATATGTGAAGAATTAGGAACTGGCTAAAATGAGACCTAATTAATCACAACAGCTTGCTGACAATGCTTTGGAAAGAGATTGAATCTTTGTTTTTTTTTGTTTTTTTACAGCCAAATACATTGTTTTGAAAACAATGCCCCCTTCCTGCTTTCAATCAAGGGCTCTATTAATTAAACCTAACAAGGGAAGCATCTTGTGTGGTACCATAAAGACCCACAGATTGATTGTTGGCTGATAAGGTTGTATGGATGGAAGCCCACTTCATGAAGCACACAAAAACATTATGATTGTCCATTGAGCTTACATTAAGCAAAACTCTGTTCAGAGTGTTAAGGTGACTGCTCCCATCTGTCTGTCAGGCATTCCAGGTGCATAAACATAAGGTAATTTGAAGTACAGGATAAGGAAATAATTGTGGAGTTATGTGCTAGGAGGGAGACTGAGAGGTGTGTCAAGTGATATGATCTACCCAAGAGGTCCTTGAACAATCAGGGCTAAATAAATGCACTCCAGCCACAAATACTATGCTTATCACAATCATAGGCCTTAAGCTCTTCCTGAAAAGAGAAAACAATGGCTCTTAATAGCTAGGAGAAGCCAGTTTATGGGAATGAATGCTTAGGAGGTGATATCTTGATTTCGAGACCTCCTTGCATGTTGCAGGCAATGGTAGGGGGGGAATAAAAGCGAGGGAATCAAGGGGTTTCATTTGTGCTGTGTTTTGAAAGGAATCAGCAAAAGCTGCAGATCATTCGAATTTGGTCTAACTCTAAATTTTAACCCCCAAAAAGATGGGGAGTACACAAATGGGTATACGTCCAAATCCATGCCGCTTTTCGAGATCAGGGGGATCAAAGTGTATTCTTTCAAAACTAAATTTCAGGCCCTTCCAAAAATCTTTTGCAGACTGAAAAAGAATGGCACTATAAAACTATGAAATTGAGAACCACCCCAACACAGCTGGAAGGTGCCAGGCAAGGAAAAGGTTGACTCATCTGTCCTTCCCCGAAATAATATCATTTCATTATTTCCCAACAATTAACATGGTCAAAGGAAGAATGTATTTACTCTGTCATGAACACCTTGGATGGAGAGCTCATATCAAATCAATCCATCACAAAAGGGGAAATCCAGTTGGACTGCTCGAACATATTTTTACAAAGTTGCTTACTTTTGGCCATTTTGTAACATTTCCAGCAAGGGAAGAGATGGTAAGAATTTGGTGCCCTTCATGGGGTACATGAAAAGAGAGGGAAAAACAGCCATTTTTATTACAAGGTAAGATCCATACAGTAAATAGCAGCTCATGGACCTTGCTGCTGGGAAAATACCTTCTCAAAATGATTGCAATAGGGGCCACGGTGGCTCAGTGGTTAAGACGCTGAGTCAGAGGATCATTAGGGTCGGCAGCTCAGCGGTTTGAAACCCGAGAGCGCGAGCCACGTGACAGAGTGAGCTCCCGTCAACTTGTCCCAGCTCCTGCTAACCTAGCAGTTCAAAAGCATGCAAATGCAAGTAGATGAATAGGTACCACTTCAGAAGGAAAATAACAAGGACATGAAAGGACCCCCCTCAGGTGTCCCCCGGGCAACAGTGACGTCACAGGCAAATCCTTTCGATACAGAAGCACCTCGGTAGATGCTTCTGACACGAAAAAAAATGATTGCAATATGCCTGGTCCCTTCAGACAGACAGACAGACAGGGGTCTTACCTCTAAATGCCTAATGTGGTGTTTCTCAACGTTGGCAACTTTAAGACATGTGGACTTTAAGACATGTGGACCTTGCTGGCTGGGGAATTCTGGGAGTTGAAGTCCACATGTCTTAAAGTTGCCAACGTTGAGAAACGCTGGCCTAATGGTAAGATTTGGGGAAAGGCACTTTTTCCTCACCCCCTGAAATTAGGATAGTTTATTTCCTTGATATTGTTCTGATGCATGAAATGGATGTTTTGTTATATTGTTGCTTTTGTTTATCTTCTATAGCTTTAATCCTGTTAAACGTTTTAGGTATATAAATAGCTCAGAGTCAGTACCAGTTGGTGGCAAACTGTATAAGCCAAATAGGTAACTACCACCCAGTATCTAGAAGTGGGGTGGGGGGGCAGCATTTTTCAGCCAATGGGAAGTTTACAGAATTGTTGTAACCATTCAAGTTTCCAAGAATTATTTAGGGGACAGAGGATTAGATGCAGAATTCAGAAAAACAAACACGGGAGTGTTTGAGGGTTGGGTGACAACTATAGGATTCCTGCTGATATATCTATACCTATGTATATGTTGTATATCAGTGTTCCCACGATATGTTTAAACTGGTTACTGCAATAATCCATTTTCTGGCTTCCTACAGCCCACTGAACCATAAAGCCACCCAAAGGGCTGAGTTCGCCCTATAGGTATCTGTTCCTAATCCTGATGCTACAAGTTGAGTTGCGATGTTTTTTCACGCTTGCATCACCATGTTGCATGCAAATACCTAAGGGAACAAGTTTATGTCACAATGCACTTTTGGCCCTTGCCCCCACCCCCAAAGTCACCTCTGCAACCCAATTGAAAATAACTATCTTTAGCCTGTTCTGTTACTAGATCTTTAACAGACCAGACTGAGTTGTGAAAACACAGCCGGGTGTAATGATGCTTTCTGTGTTCAGGGCATGCACAGTTTTGACTGTTGTTTCTACTCCCCCTTTTTTAACACTGCCCAGCCATAAAGTGATATTGTTTATTGTTTATTTTAAATGATGTTTAGCAGGGATATTTTAACTGACTGTATATTTTATTGGATTGCTGTAAGCTGCTGTGAATTTGTTTGATCCAGCAGGATGCAAACTGAATGGATGGATGGACAAATACAAGTAAAACTTGTTACCTAAATCTTCTAAATGCAATGCAGGAGTCATGGATCAAATCTAGGACTTTTTGCACACCAATCATGAAGCTACACAACTAGTACAACTGTGTGTATTTGCAAACATGCCTTCGCCAGTCTTACTGATCACACAGGAACATATACTTTATGTCTCTTTATTATTTAAAGCAGTGCTTCCCAAACCTGAGTAAATTGCCCAAAATTGGGTAAAAGAGGTTTTTCTTTGGGTAAGGACATACGAACCCATTAGATTGACTTGAAGTGTTTTACCTACATTGGGTAAAAAGGACTTTCTGATAAGCAGTTTGGGGTAATGAAGGAAAAGGTTTGGGAAGCACTGATTTGAGGCACGCTTGCTTTGCTTTTTCACCCCAAAGGCTCTGAAAGTGCTGGATGAATATTGCAGGTCTAAAAGGCAAGATATGCAGAGAAAGGGTATGAGAAAGGAGAAGAATAATTGTGTCCATACAACCTCTGCATGAATTATCTCATTCACACCATTAGCAGACCCTTGGAAGTTAGCAGCAAATGCTCAAGCCGGATTCTACCCAAAAAGAGTTGTTTCCCAGAACCAGCCACTTAAAGCTCAGAGCGTATGTCTTTGCCTAAGTATAAGTCAAATCCTTACAACCTCACACGATAGGGCCACATTATTCTGAGCTTTTGCCAAAGATTTCCTAAAAATCACCAATGGAGGCCACTGATCATCATTGCCTAGATTGCAGCATGTTATAAAGCTGGGAAGATTGTACATAAAAAGCCTGATTTTCCATCCATAAATGGCTTGTAGTTTGGGATAAAGCATGTTATTACCTAGATCAAAGTCTTGTTTAGGTGCCTGCTTAAGATATCAATTAAGGAAAGTGTCTAGTCCAGGCACATAAAACAAATAGCTAAACTTGTAACTCAGATCACCTGAAGACTTCAAAGAAACCATCAGTGAAACGGTGATACATTTCTACCTCCACCCCCCACGTCTCTGTTTTTATTGTGACCAAGCATAAAAGATTAGCATTTTAATCCATTGCTACAGCAGCCCTTATGAAGATAATTTGAAAGAGGTGGGGGAGGAAGCATACTGGAAATTACATCCCATGGCATCATATACCCAAGAGTAGAAAGTAGTAGATCTTTTTATCAACATACCCTCCAGATTTTTGCATCCAGCCTTTTAAAATGTTGCTCAACTCTTGTTGGTTTATTCTTTTATTGGCACTTACAGGTATATTTATTACCCCTTTGGTGGCACAGCATACGGAGGTCTGCTCCTGCAACCCATCAGACCTGCTCAGCTGTGCTCAAGTATCAATTCCAGAAAATTGCATTCAATCCATCAGCTGTACCATTTCAGAAGAGAAGAGGTGAAATGAGAGAAAAAGAGGAGGATCTGGGGGGGGGGGGAGTGAAGAGTGCATTAATGAGGTTGGTTGCGTCAGATGAGTGCATACCGGCTTAAAAATAGAGTGAAACAAAAGACAGCTCTTTTATTCTTTTCTCTTGTTCTTTTCCATTTATTGCTTCTTGTTTTACAGAGTGTCTTCTTAATTCTGGAACATTTCATATATTTCACAACCAGCTTCAGCTTCATACACACGTGGAACAGACTGCACGTTAAAAACCATTGGGGGTTGGACTTGATGTAGTAGATACAAGTGCAGATATGTTTCTGGTTGTTTGTAGTTTAACATTTGTTTCTTCTTTTTTTAGCAAAAGGGTGGTTATCCTAAAACAGTGTATAGGTGAGGACTGGTCACAAAGTTACTTTTTCATCACTGTTGTAATTGCAAATGATCCCTAAACAAGGCAATTGCTAAACGAGGACTACCTGTACCTGTACCTTGCTAAACGAGGACTACCTGATATTAGTACAACCAAGATAAAAACAACAATCGACAATAATAGGTGACCTCGCTTGCATTCGTACCCCCAAGTCCATGAGGTTTCCTTAATAACATTTTTCAGAAGTGGTTTGCCATTCCCTCCTTCCTAGGGCCAAGAGAGAATGACTGGCCCAAAGCCACCCAGATGGCTTTGGGCCTAAGGCCAGACTAGACCAGAACTCCCAGTCTCTCAGTTTCTAGCCCAGTGCCTTTAAACACTACACCAAACGTTCTTTTCTGGGGTAGGGATGGAGGGAGTAACTGAAACCTTCTTTCACTTCCCTGAAAACTCAAATTCAAACATTTATTTTGTTCTTTTGTTGTTCATGTGTTCATTTTGTAAATTTGCATCTATTTTTCCCCCTTGCCAAAATGACTTGTTGGAACTAAAAACCAGAAGGAATGTGGTAGCACCTTTTCCAACTAAAACATTTTATTCAAAGGGATAAGCTTTTGTGCATCTGATGAAGTGAGTGATAGCTCACAAAGGCTTATGCCTTTGAATGAAATGTGTTAGCTGGAAAAGGTGCTACCAGACCCTTCCTGATTTTTGCTGCCATAGACTAACACAGCTTTTCTCCTGCAGTGTCTCTTTGGCCCCCATGAATATCTTTTTCTTGTTCCCTGAGCAAAGTCAGAGTTTATTTCTAGTGTTTCTGGAATCCTTTGGGGTCTGAGGGATTGAATGGATCCCTAAGTCTTATCCTGGTGCAAAGCTTTTCTGTTTAGATTGTTATTCATTATGGTTACCATGTCATTTTTTCTTTCTTTCTTTTTCCTTTCCTTTCATTTATCAGTTGTGATTAGAGAGGGAGAGATAGATAGAGATAGAGATGATAGATAGAGATAATAGAGCTGAGATAGGTAGATAGATGATAGAGATAGAGATAGATATATAGATGAGATACAGATACAGATACAGATACAGAGATGGATGATATAGGATACATGATTATGTGCCATCAAGTCAGTCTTGACTCAACATCCACATATAATTTGAGATTTGAGCCTGGTTATTTGTGCCTCAAGTGAGAACCCTTGGTTGGTTTGTTCAATCATCCATTTGTTTGTTTCCTTGGCTGTCCATGGTGTTCTCAGGAGGCTTCTCCAACACCAAAGTTGAAAAGTGTCAATACTCTTTCTATCCTGCTTCTTCAAAGGTATATACAAATAGATATTCTAAATAGCTATTAGAAATATTTATCCATCTGTCTATCTAATAGCTTCCACAAAAAAAAGCCTAGGTTTGCATAACATTCTTCAGCAGATCATTTGGGGACTGGAACTGTAATCTTATTCATCTAACTAGATTCTCATCACCACCACCCCATAGACTGCAGCGTGAGAGCATAAAAAGTTATTTTCGTGCTTTGTAAGAGCTATCCAGCTTTCATTTTCAAAGCATCCAAGGTTTGTTTTTTTTAAGATACTTGTAAAATAAAGCTGGGGAGGAATGAGAAAGGGCACTTAGAAGTAGCACCATTTTATTTAATAGCAAACTCCCTTGTTTGTTCTTTTTCCCCAACTACAGATACATATCAGAAGATTGATTTGTGTTCATTAAGTTGACTTTTATAAAATCCAAGGGTATGTGTAAGTGTGGGTGTGAGTATAAGAGAGATCTGTCTAACCCTTGTGAAAGCAAAGATGGGAACTTTTGCCTCAGAAGTGAAATTTGAAAATTCTGCAAAAAGGCATCTTTCAAACAAGCTGCGTATCTCAGACAGAATGGCAAAAAAAGGGTCTGTGGCTCCTGTCAAAATGAAAGAACCTATTCCTGTTAGCAATGAAACTTCATACTGGAGCAAAGGATATTATATGGAAAGACTGAAGACAGTAGAGATATTTTTCTGTGTCTGGTCAATAATATTGACTTTGTTCTCTCTCTCTGCTAAAAAGAAAGGTGAAGAAAAATTAAAAGGGAGGGAGGAAGGGAGGAGACTAATTTCTCCACACATAATGCTTTAGGAAGTGGGGGGGCGAGGAATCTAACATAGCAGCAAGAGGCTGCCTCTTGCCTCCGTAATAAGCTAATATAAAGATCAAATTTCCCTTAAATTGAACTTGGCCCCAAGTGGCTTCAGGGACACAGCCGTGCAATGATCTTGGCAACAGTATAGAAGAGCCTTGCTAGCGCCTTTTTCTGGGATGTGTTCTGACTTCCCAGCCCAGCCTGCAGCCTGAAATTCCCTGGTAATCTCCCATCCAAGTACAAACCAGGCACAGCCCTGCTTAGTGTCTGAGGTCAGATAAGGTCAGCCATGTTCTGTTACCTGCTGTTCAAATCCATAAGACTTTAAAAACACATATGGAAGACAGCCATAAGATGGGACTCACTGATGCCAAGGGCCCCTCAAGACAGGATTTTGCTAAGCAGCCCTTCAAACCTCAAGCCGGCCCAACTCTGAAATAATACTTCCTTGATTTTTGTTCTAATTCAAGCCGTGCAACCATACCTCCCTTGGTCTCATAACTTTCTGTCCTCTTCACATTGGCTGTATTAAAGTAAAGCTCACTGATTGCTGCTTGCAATGCAGAAGGAGTATCGCCACTTACAAATGTGATTGTGCATCCTTTCATGTGCAACTGCCGTATTCTCAGCAGCATGTTCTTTCATCGTGATGGTTAATAACAAGATGTGAATACAATAGCACTGCCTGCCGCTCCCTGGATCTGCCTACAAATTGGTGGCTCAGATGGGGATATTGCTACCACAGGCCTTAAACAATTTCCTCATGTGTCTGGTTATATTTATTCATCCTGAGCTACCCTGAGCCAAATAAAAATACTAAAATAGCTCTCAGCGTGCTTGGTTTCAAAAATATCCATACATGGCAAAGACAGTGATGGACACAAAATAAAGAAGCACCCCTGTGTGGAGGAAAGTGAATAAAACATTGATTGTCAAGGCAAATACTGCCGAGCTTCATTGCACATCAGATTAAAATTGGAAATGAGTCCAAGACATCCATTACCTCTTCCCCAGTCTCTCCTTCCATTCTAGATCTAGAGCAAACACTAAAATGATATCGGAAGCTAAAAGAAGATGTCAAACTGTCAAGAGGAAAAGATGGGGACTGAGAGCCAAGTCTGGGGGGCAGGACATCATCCGAATAAAGAATCTGAAATGGAAAAGAAAGATGCATGGGAAAGTTCTGAAAGAACAATTTGAGAGAGTTGAATGGGGGGGCTCCTTTTCCAAAGAACAAACCAAACCAAAAATAAGGCAGTATGAATGGTCAACTGTATCAAACACTGAAGAGACATCAAAGGAAATTGGATGGGAGAGAAGCAGAGAAGGTCAAGAAGAATGTAGCGAGTGGAAAGTACAATCCAAGGGTTAAAACAAAAAGAAGGAGGAGGAGGAGGAGGAGGAAGGGAAATAATAGCTACACTGGAAAAAGATCATTCCCTTGGATTTTTCTGCAGATGAAAGAAAGATGGCAACCTGTCTCAGACTGAGCCCATACATGCTGGCTTGATTTACACGTGGTTTGCTGAGGTGTAATAATAAAAAGTCAGCTAAAAAGCCCGCTGCACAAGGGCACACATCGCTCCTGGAAAATACAGGGAGGCAAGACTTGCCTGGTAGATGGGTGGTTAGAGAGTGAAATCCAGAGCCAAGGAAAGTGTGGGTTCAGAGATGTAATTGTAATCCATGGCAGTCTGAGACCCAAATGCCAGCCAGTCTGAGTTGAACAGTCAAGCAACAAAGGGAGATGCAGGAACACAAGAACACACGTCCCAGATTAATGAGTTGTTCCCGAAAAAGGGCCAGCCACAAGTAGCTGTTCTGAAATATGCCAGATGCAGCTTCAGTTGCTTCTCAATGAGCCAAGCGGAGCACCCCTGGTGAGCTCCCCAAAGCTGGCAACATGTCCTTGGCCACTCTGCCAGGATCTGGCTCTTCATCACCTAACTCTTCCTGGACCTTCTCCTCCTGAGTTTCTGTTGAGTCAGCCCCAGGTGGCTGATTTATGTTGACTCCTAAAGAGGCCAGTCTGATGCATCAGGACCCTCAGCCTCTGGCTCCAAGCAAATAAGAGATTGGGGGTGGGGGGGATCCGCAAAGAGGTTTCAAGCTTAGAATCGGAAAACAATGGCATGTTTAAAAAAAAAAAAAGACTTTACTGGAATAAAGATAAATTCCAAATAGGAGAACGAGATGAAAAAACAGAAGCAGCTATGCAGCACAATCCTGTACTTCTTTATTCAGAAATACAGTAACAGTTATTGAGTTATATATAGTTATAAGAAGGCTGATTTCCAAGAAAGCTTTATTTCTGGGGTGGATAGCCTATGGTGGGACATCCACATGGGATCAGCAGCATCAAAGTGGCAAGCAAAACCAGGGTGATCAAAGCCCACCCCGTTTTACATGGGTGTGATAGATGTGACACGTATTAAAAGGGAGTGGGCTTTGATCAACCAGCCACACCCACAATTTTAACATTGTTGACCCCCCTCTCTGATGAACATGCCAACCTGTGGTGGAATATGATCTCCATTCCACTTTTACATCATTCCCTGGGTTCCTTCTCATTACATTGCCAATATTTAATATCACAGTTGATCATTCAGTGATTACAGTTTAGCTGGCTGCCACAACTTAGAAGTGCAGTTTTCTACCATTTTCAGATGGAAAAGTCCTAGAATAAACTTAACATTAAAAACAGAAACAAAAACAGAGCCACCCCCTGATAAAAGTTAAGAAAGTAATTCCTAGGTCTGTTCATATATTTGAGATGGCCAGCCCACTTATCTTGCCCACTGTGGGCCTTGTCTCCTCCAAAGAGGAAACAAAACACATTCAGCCTCTATCACAAATTTTGACTACTCTTGCTTCAGTTGTTGAAGCAACAAAAATGACAAGAGGAAACTGGATCAAAAGGACAAGATCTCAAGTAGAAGGATGCAGGAGAAAAGATTAAAGGTAAAAAAACAAAAAAAGGAAATCAAGTAGGAAAAGAAAGGGAGAGGCCCAGCTTAATGCTATTTGAACTGAAATAAGCAACTGAAGCTAGACTTTACACACACACGTGTGTAATATGTAGTTGATCCCTAGGTGTTGTTGAGCAGAGATTGAAAGAGGAGTAAAAACATTCCAACCAACAAGACATTGCCCAAAATCAAGGGCCACCATCCATGCACATTTGGGATTCGAAAACACTGCAAGAAAACTAGAAGGAACGTTCCCTGATCCTCTGATGGAGTATATCAAAAAAGAATCAATAAATTGCTTATAAGTTCCTGAGGCTCTCATGTGTCCTGTGCTTTGCTCTGATTCACTGCTGCAGCTGGGAAATTCTCATTCAGCAGAGCAAGGGAACAGCTCATGTTGAAAGATGCAGGAAGACAGAAGGAGGAGGCATGTATGATGCCCAGGTTCACATGCGCACACACCCCAAAACACCTTTATTGATTCAGTGCAAATGACAGAAGGCTAAGTGGTGTTATTCTTAATTATTGTCAATGTCAGGTCTAATCACTAGGAGTCTGGCAGAAAGGAAACAGGAGATGGAGGCCGGTTTATCTGAACTGGGAAAAAAAAGATAGCACCAGTTTGATTTACATTCCAAGGGTACCATCTAGTGGTTAGTGTGAAACTGGAGATATTCAGAAGGAAAGTGATTTGCAAAGCTAATTATAAAAGCAACCTGTAGAGGACTGTTTGCTTGTTTATTTATTTATATTAATGCTCTTGGGAAGAATTTTTTTGCACAGCTAGCCTTGATGGTCTTGCAGATTATGTTACGTTTTACTTTTCTATATGAGCACTACGTTTCTTGCATGCAAAGCTTATTAAAGCATGAAGACGGGAATGAATGTGCCTCAGTGGATATAATGGTAAAAGATAATGGAGTTAGGATGCCATAGAAAGAGAAACAAAGGCAGCTCAGCCAAACGCAATGATAATAAAGAGGAATTAACTGTCTCCAAATACAGAAATTGCATGGCTGGCACCTAGCTGACTTCAGGACTAGGGGTTGGGCTGAGAAGTTAAAAACAACAACAACAACAACAACAACAACAATGCCATGTTCAAAAGGGAAGTGGTTTACCACTTCCATTCCCAGGGAACTACAGGGATGCAGTCACCAGGAGTTTATCTTACTATTTATGTAAGAATTGATACGACCACCCAACTCACAACATTGTGACTCCAGGCAGCATACAGCAATAAAAACAAAATTACAATGTCCCCAATGACAAACAGCCCAAAATCAACAACAACAAGAACAAAACACAGTCTGAATACACCAACATACACTACACCTTGCAGGACAAGTTCATCTGACATCCTGGCCCCAACACCCAAGGGAGCAGCCAGGTCTTCAAAGCTTTCCTGAAGGCCAACAGGATCAGGGCCAGTCAAATCTTAGGGAAAGATCATTCCACTTAGCAGACACTGTAACATCTTGATTTAAGACGTGCAATAAGAAACCAGGAAGTTGGTGGCTTAAAATATAGTTCAGTTAAATTTGGATTGTGCAAAGAGCAATTTTCAAGCCACGCTGAGTGATCGTTCAAGCTTACCTGCATTGCTGAAAGAGCTGTTTGAGTCCATGAACTCAAGGAAGCTTTGTTGATGAGACTTGGAAGTATGGTGACTTCCACCATGAACTGGCAAGTGATTTTCAGAAAAGATTGGACCTTGCTGATAGAGTGTATGATTTCTTTATAGATGGTTTCAAGTTCAATCCCCAGAAGCTCCAGTAGCACTGGGAATATTCCTGACCAAATTCAGCCAGTCAGAGAGACCCTGGGGGACAGTTGAATATTCACAGGAAACTTTCTTCCAACTCCCTCCCTTTTTCCTCAGTGCATCCAAAGGCAGTGATTATTTTTCTCTGATGTTTCTTGATCCCTGAAATCAAGAGTATGTGAGGAGGCCCTAACTACTGAAGTAGCTCTTTTGATTCTACTCAACTGATTAAGTTTACTGCCTTGGATGAAAGGGACAATCCATCTGATTATTTCTATTACTGAAACATATATGTTTATATAGTATAAAACATAGCACAGCTCCAGAGATAAAAAAAACTCTATGTTCATTAAAGTGCAGATTACAGAAGGAAGCAATTCACAACATTCAGATCCCCAAGGCCTGGTTTAAAAAAAGAAACCAGGTTTTGATGGCTTTCTGAAACCCAGTAGGGTAGGGGCCATATTGATCTCTGGGGGAATGATATTTCAAAGAAGGCAGGGCAACAATTGAAAGGCCCACCTCTGAGGCCTTTGAAGGCAGCAATTTCTAAGTGAGGAGACCTGAAATAGACTTTCGACCAAATCTTACTGGATGGGAAGAACAAATTAGGAGAAGGTGGTCCTGGAGATATTCAGATCCTATGCCATGAAGTGATAACCAGCATCTTGGTTTGCATCCAGAAGCCAGCTGGTAACCAGTGTAGTTCTTAATAGCAGTATGATAAGAGCAGATCATGATGGGCCCATCACTACTCAAGCCACATTCTAGACCAGCTGTAGTGCCCAGGTAGTCTTCAAGGGCAGCCTCATGTAGATATATTTGACTTGTCTTCCATTTTGTTGATAAATTTCTTATGAAGTAAAAACTGATGCAGTCAAACAATTTACACCATTTCTTCAGAAACCAGCACATAGCCTATTTAAGGTTGTCTTTCAAACTGCAAGTTCTGGATTATAGAGGGGTCATTTGTAACTCAGAAAAGCCTGATACTTGGTAAGGGGTGCACATTCTACAGGCATTTTAAATCAATATGTTTTAGGATGCAGTCATTTATAAATCACAGCCTGCTCATCAGCAACATATGGATGAATTCAACATTGCACACACTACCTTTATTTCTACATAATTACTGTGGATTGTGTAATTAAAAGATTAAGAATGTGTCTGGAATGAAGGACATATCTCTCTACTGTTGGCATTCGAAGCTGGTTTGAATCTTTTCATAAGGTCTAATTATATTGCCAAACATTGTTGCCTAGTCTACTGTCTAATTAACATTAGAGCCAAGAATGCAACTTTTCATATTTTAAACTGGTACAAGTGGAAAAGAGGGGATTAATTATGAGCAGATTTGGCTCATAAAATTACCATTGTATGTTGTGCTTGGGAATTTATCTGGGTCCTTAAGGCTGTAAATATGTTTTGCCCTGTACATGAAAAGCTGACCAAACATTAATATTCATGACCTTGAAGAAACATCTTGATTCTAACCAGAAAGAAGTAAACATAAATCATGGCTGGTCCAGTATCTTTGCAACAAGTTTCAAATTCCATATGCAGAAGCTCACCAGTTGGCAGTTACATCTTATTTCACTAGGCATGAGGACACAGCTTTCTCCTAAAGACAACAAGGAACTTTGAGGGTTGATAAGATTGCTATCATTCCATCCCATGTTGCCACAGCCCAAGTCCATAAGCTGCTGTCAACTGAGGAAGCCATCTCACTCTGCCTAACGATATGTCCATGCATATGGATAATGTCTATGAAGGCAAACTATTTGAGAATGCACACAAGCTGAATACTTCCTGAAGGTCTTCAGCCAATCAAGTCTTGACTTTCTATATCTCCTCTCAAGCCATCGTGGAGGCAGGGAAGGAAATGGCCCATGTGCCATGTTGCCCATAACTCCATTATCCATCATGGTTCATCCTCTAATGCCTTAGCGAGCTCACCACTCTTCTCCCTGCCTGAACACAACTTAGAAAACTTAAATGAATTCAGCTAAATGTTCAGCTCTATCCACTTTTTCCCAGTTTGGATGCCCTCCAGAAATAAAGATTTTAAGTCCCAGAATTCTCCAACTAGAAGGGCCATCACTGAGAATCCTGGGAACTGGTCCACACATCTGAAGGATGCCAAGGCCAGGAAATGGTGCTCCAGTCTTTACGTAGAATAGCTCTAGCTTCAGAAGTTTCCTCTCCTCTCCTTCCCTCCTTTTGCCACACCACTCTTAAAACAGGTTAAAACTCAAAATACAGTCTCTTCCAACGACTACTGTCTAGACATAGCTGTAAAACAGAACATCAAGTTCTCTTTGGAACATATTAGCTGCAGCAAATAAATTTAACAGATTGGCTAAATTGTATACTTCAGTAAATCTCACCTCCAAACAAAAATCACACCGATTTCTGTTCCTCCTTGGTCACTCCTCATGGGAAACAGAACTTTCACATAAGCAGGTATATGTATGTCATCTTGGTCTCATATGCTTCCATTACTACTGTGTTCATGTTCTATGTGCACATGAGAATAGCGGATGAAAACTCTGACCATAAAGTTGGTAAAATACTGATGCATTTATCTATACAGGTAGTTCTCACTTAACAACCATAGTTGGGACTGGAATTTCAGTTGCTAAGCAAAGTGGTCATTAAGCAAGTCCAACCTGATTTTACAACCTGTTTTGAAGCAGTTGTTAAGCAAACCACTGTGGCATTAAGTGAACCATGTGGTTGTTAAGTGAATCACACGGTTCCTCATTGATTTTGCTTGCCGGAAGCCAGCCGAGAAGGCCAAAACTGGTGATCACGTGACCACAGGAACACTGCAGCAGTCATAAGTGTGAGAACCAGTTGTAAGTCAGTTTTTTCAGCACAGTCGTTACGTTCAAACCATCACTAAACAAATTGTTGTTAAGCGAGGACTACCTGTAGACTAAGGGAACCCCAAAACGGCATGGGTGGATAGGAAAAGATCAAAACCAACCAGGCAGAAGTCTTTTCATCTCCTATTTTAAGGATTCACTTTTTTCAAGCCAGGTGCAAAATTATGCTTTTTGGTGGTATGTTGGGAGTTGCACTCCAAAATGTAGGTGGAATCAGGACAAAAAGGTAGGTAGGATAAACTCTGAAGTTGATTTGATGGAAATTTAACAGATGTTTAATTAAGTTCATATAGTTAATATGACTGTTTTCCAATATTTCATGTTTGTTTTCTATTACATTTAAGAATACTGTTTATGGCTGGAGATCTCCAGGGAATACCTGTATGTCTTTGAGAAAGGCATACATGTTCCTTGCAGCTTAGGATTTGGATTCCTGTCCCAGCTCATCTACCATATAAACAAAAATGTTGTGAATTGCACCTGAGATCTTCTGCAATTCATTGGTGACTTTTTACCTTTTTGATTTGCAAGCCTAAAGCTATGGATCAGTTTCTTATGGTCATATATGTACAGAGCCTGACGCCACAACTTTACTTTGGTATGCTTTTAATTTTTTAATCAGAAAAGTGGGATTAAGATATGAAGAAGAGAAAAATGATCAGCAAAAGCCACAAAACCCAGGATTAAGTCTTCAGTGACCTTTATTTTTTTCCTACACAAGACACCATTCATTTAAGCATGATATTTCTGAAAAGGCCTTTTATGTATCCTCCAGTATAAAGATTTTGATACAAATCCTTTTAAAGAAAAAAAATGAAGTTCAAATAGTTGTGCTCACACAGGGAGGGGTGCAGTGGTGATCAGCAAATGCGAGATAGATAGCGTGGCCTGGGACTCATATTTTAGTCTTCTAAAGCCAACAGGAATGGTAGTATCCCTGGCTGGGCTTAGACTGGCCTGTAGCTTCAATACTACCTACAGAGAGATCACATTCTGCCTTGGCAGAGAAGAATGTGAATTGTGTGACATTATAAAGATGACAAAAACATCATAACCAGAGTCTCCTTCGAAACCAATGTTCTGCACTTCCTGTTTGATTTGACTGACGTTTTTGTTTGCTGAGAGTGTAGTCCATAATAATATTCAGGGATGTTTGCAGGGTGTGGCCAGAAAAAGTGAAGAGGATGGCCACAGCAGTGCAACTGAAACTCTACCCATTTTTCATGTGCATCACATGTAAAAATGGGTGGTGCTTCAATGGCACCATCGTGGCCACTGTTGTGACTTCTTTGACCACATCCTGTGGACATTCCTAGTAACCTTAGAAGGGATTATGTCAGCAGCATAACTGCCATCATTGTAAATACATTCATAGATGAATCCATTGTAGAAAACTCCAGATGTGACCTTTTACAGGTAGTCCTTCCCCCATTGATTTTGCTTGTCGGAAGCTAGCTGGAAAGGTGACAAATGGTGATAGTGTGACCCCAGGACACTGCAACTGTCGTAAATACGTGCTGGTTGCCAAGCGCCCAAATTTTGATCACGTGACTGCGGGGACACTGTGACAGTCGTAAGTGTGAGGACCAGTCACAAGTCACTTTTTTCAGCGCCATCGTAACTTCGAATGGTCACTAAACGAATGGTTGTAAGTCAAAGACTACCTGTAATATCAGGGGTTATGCTGTTATGAGCAGAAATGTCAGCCTTTATTATTGTTGTTCTTGTTATTATTATTAGATATCTAAACTCACCTTCTTTTTTCCAGGCTTGCAGCAGATGCATCTTATTCTAATGTACCCTACCAAGTATTATATAATCCTTTCATCTACTTGTAGGTATTTCATAGTGAATTATATATTTACTATTTTTTTAAAAATCATAACATTCAAAGTCACAGAAGTCGAATTATATTTTTCTAAAAAATAAGGTCCCAATGGACCCCCACCCCCCACCCCAAAATACAGAAAATCCCAATTAGCATTCACAGGACTTGCAAAAAGAATACATTAAAACATAATACATATACATATTAAGCTTTGGTTAAAACAGTTCTCCAGGTAATTAATGCATGCATATTCTGTGAGGTAAGGAATGTTTAGCGTCATTCAATAAACAAGAACCTATAACCTTTTGCTATGATTTATATGCTAAAGATTCAACTTTTTCATCTCCCAAAACAAAGACACTTCCAATCGTTGGACCTTGTGTACCATCAAAGAACTGTCCAGCTGTATCAGCAGAAGTCTTCTGTTATATTCATTTTAAGTTGGGAAGGAGCCACATTATCCTACTTTTTAAACAGTGATCTTGTTTTCCAGAATGGCAAGCTTTTTTGATACAGCTTCCAGTGAGCAAAAATTAAGGAATAATATACATAGAAAGAAGAGAACATCTTTTCAATACTTATGTTAATGAGATGTACTGAATAAAAATCATGAAATACTGTACAAAAACAAAGATATAAAAAACAAAGTTGTTGGATACAGCTATGAATCCTCTAAGTTAGTGTTTCTCAACCTCAGCAACTTTAAGAGGTGTGGGCTTCAGCTCCCAGAATTCACTAGCCAGCATGGGAGTTGAAGTCCACACATCTTAAAGTTGTTGAGGTTGAGAAACACTGCTCTAAGCAAAATAGAAATATCAGCATTCCTGAAAAATGGTTTGTCCAGTTGTTCCCCCATCACCACCAAGTTCCTGCTGCTGATCCCAGAGATTTCATATATCCCCTGGATACGGTCCAAGGATGAACATTCAATCTCTGCTGAAAATCACATTCTTTTGAGAATGATCTTCTCAAGGTTCTAATGTCTGCCAAGAGTGGAAGTCACTTAAGCAAACAATGGGAAGGGATGAACATGGCACCCTTCTGTCTTTCTGACCTCCCCATTCTCTTTCTAGTATCAGTTTCTTTCCCCACCCCACTCTGTCTGTCTATCTATATATCATCTATCTATTATTTATCTAGCTATCTAGCTATCATCTATCTATCCCCAGTAGAAGATACGAGTAACTGGATCTTGCATGGATTGTTGGCAGAAAGCTGCTTTTGAAATAAGGTCAAGGACCGCATAAAATAATGCTAAACAACACATGCAGCCTTAGCTCATTCTTCATTGCATAGGAAGAACCAGAATTATCCTCCTATTCAAATCCCAAGCACACTGGACAAGTGCATCATCTGGTGTAAATCAAGTTTGTGCTTTCCATAACCATTTCAAGCCAAAAAGATTCCCGAATGAACTCTATTCCAGGTGGTTCCCAAAGGATATGTTTTCGTGTCAATGCCTTTATGAGGTTGTCTACCTTTCTCTGGAATTTGACAATAGCTTCACATTCGCATGGATCTTCTTCTGGAGGAGGCAAGACAAAGGGGTTCAGTAAATTAAATATTGGAAAAAGGTCTTCCTGGTTGAGCATTATGAAATGATGGAAGCTTATGAAACATATTTTGTCTACTAATCTGTGATTGTAGATTGCAAACAGCTCCAGAGCACTCCATTTTTGGCCCCAAGATTGCAATATTGCATCACTGAAATTCAGCAATAGCCAGTTCTCAGCAGCACGATTTGTGTATTTTATTTTTTTTCAAAAGTAAGGGTAAAACAGCACCAGGAAGTTTTTGGTGGGGGAAAGCAAGCCATTCCAATTTTCCCTCAAAGAGCCCCAAATTGCATTTAGTTCTCATTCGGCAACTAAATTTCAGGAGTGCAATTTTAGGTCATTTTGATATGTGCTTTCATTTTTAAGAGTGGAAAAGGGAACAAGTTGACTTCCAGAGGTTTCTCACACCAATCCCTACCCCTAAATCCTTTCCAAAACAATGAAAAGTTCCCTACCCCTTTCTCTGACACACTGATTCATCTGGTAACTTTACCTGTGGATTTGCAGCTGGTTGAAGGAGCAAATTGCAGCTCTCACCTTTGGAAATTTGCTCCCCCCTCTTCTAGCCCCTACTTAGAGAGACAAGCAAAATACTGTTTCACAGAAAGAAACTAACTGTGAGCACTGGTATATTTTAACTCAAGATGGGTGAGCAGGCTAATCCTTGCTGAGAAAATGAATTGAGCCCTTTGAGTGTTCAAGTGATTGCTGGACCACCCTCAAGAGGATTAATTGAGCATTTCAAATAACTCTTGAAGGGATTGACTATTTCTACCATCTGAGCAGGGCCAGACTGAAGAACTTTGCAAGCTGAGACGCAACAAAGAACAAGACTCTCCACCACCATCACTTTACATGGAGAAGTTCACCAGTTTAGCAATTTAAGCTTACTTCAGTGTTGGTATTGAGCGTGTTCTCTACCATCCTTGAGGAAAACAGCTTGGGAAGACACTAGACAGACTATTTGACGTCCATTGCTATGTCCTCTAACACACTGTCTTCCCTTTGCCTGAAACAGATGCTTAATTTTACCTAATAGTAGGTCCTGTTTTGACAGTCCTCATCTTTGAGAATGGGATAAAACTCGCCTTGAGGGCAGGATGGGGTAGCAGGCAGTTCAGACTGCTTCCTCAAATATAGGTAAAGCCTCTGGACTTCTAACTCCTTCCTCCAATTATTTATAGAGTAAAGGCACTGGCAGCAGTTCTTCCATGTGGGGATCATGAGAGATGAATTGCACACATATGATCCTCAGTGGGAAATGATGCTATCACTCCGCTGAGAGTTATAGTGGTTGTGGGAACCAGCAGGAAGCCTCTGCTCTGAAGATCTTAATGTATAGATAGGTGTGAGGTGATAACAATACAATAAGCATGATGTGAACCACTTTGGAATGAGCATCCCACAATGAGGACCCACCATTAAGAAACCCTCTCTGTAATAGCCACCCATCAGGTGATGGAGAACCTACAGGAGACATGATCACAAGATACTAATTTAGAAACTTATGGAGGCAAGCAGTATCAATAATGCCAGAAGATGCTATCAGGACAGAAGTGATTCCTAGAAAAATCAAGACAAAATAACAGAGGAACCATTAGCTTAGTCATTATATGAATGGAGTCTGCAATTATGTGTCAAACCAAAAAGTCACAGTGGTGCATTATTGATATCCTGTGCACAATTTCACTTACCAACACATATTTTAGTTTGCAGCTTCTTTCCAATTTGATTGATGGTTCGGAAGTCAGCTGTATAGAAGTAGTGCTCTGCCACTGGTTCAGAGGCAATTTCCTTGAGCTCATCTTCAACAGCATTGCCCACTCCAAGAGCAAACATCTTGTAGCCTGAAACAAACAAGAGCTAATCATCTGTGTCTTACCATGTTCATGGAAGCATGATAAAAGCATTATTGATCAAAAGGCATTGGGCTGCTATACTGTCTTTCCCTTCAGAGTGCAAGTTTTTGTGTGCGTGTGTAATGATAAAAGAAGTCTGGAAAACATAGAGGGATTACAAATAAAAAGCAGTTATCTGGACTGTTCATCGCCGGGGGCCATCACCTTATCGTCTGACAATTATTTTCAGGTATTGCATCAGGCAAATGACTTTGTTATGTATCTCCTTGCTTTGTCAATTTCACATCTAGCTTTGTAAACATAGTTAAATCATAGCTGCATGATTTCGATGCAATAGACAATAGTGGGTTGATAAGCCCCGGAAGTCTTTCTTTCTGGAAGAGAAAGGGGAATGGACTGGTATAATCATCCTCCGTGATATATTACAGTGTTTTCAAGTTACGAGATTGAAGTAATTGTGTCTAAGCTTAGCTCTAATAAAACCATGATCCTAATTTCCAAACACTTACCTAATTCTTTAGCTTTCTTGGCTGCGTCACTGATGTAATCTTGGGAGCGTCCATCAGTAAATACAATAGCCACCTTGGAGACTCCGGGCCTTGCTCCACTAGAGATGGCAAAGGAATTGTCTACTAGATATTTCAAAGCCTGGCCAGTCATGGTGCCTTTTTCCATATATGACATCTTTCTCACTGCTGCTTTGATATCCTTCTTGTTCTTGTATTGTCCCAGTGGGAACTCCTGCTTGACGGAGCTAGAATACTGGACCAGGCCCACCTGAGTGTTTTTATCTGACACCTCCAGAGAATCCACAATCTGGTTAATGAACCTCTTAACCAGCTCAAAGTTCTCAGGCCTAATGCTCTTCGACCCATCTATCAGGAAGATGAGATCCGTGGCAGCTCCTCCACTACACGCTGTGGAAAAAGAAAAACAGAAAGTGGGAAGAAAGCCACTGCTGAAAGAATCACCTCTTCAATTTAAATGACAACATTTCTTGAAAGCTGACTTTAACAAGTATTTTGAGCTGGATCTGTATTTTTGGAGCAGAGTGCACTCACTAAAACCAGCGGAACAAGTCACTTATGTTTATAGCATTGTAATTTCTGCTTTGGCCTCCTATTTTCAAGAATGAGTTGCTCAGATATACACAAGACAAGAGAAATTCAGAAGCTAAGATTCATGGGTGAAAGTGTGTTCTTTCTTTTCTTTGGCTGTTTAGCAGAGTGACACTTTATCCTCAAAGCAAAATATGGAGAAGGCATTTTAAATGGCATGTCATAGACCCTGAATGCGCCTGCTTTGTTGGGGGAGGAGGGAGTATTATGGAGCCTTTCCAAATCTGTTTTAAAAAATGAGTTGTGCTTCAGTGATTGGATACTCCTCTTAGAACTTCTCTGATCTGATTCTGAAGTTATGCAACAAGTCTGTATATTTCAGTAGTTTCTTGTTTGGCCAAGCACAACCTGTGCAAAGTTTTATCTAGGTAATCGGAATGCTCTGATAGCTTTTTAGAAGCTTGTCCAGAAAGGCTATTTAAGGATTCCACAACAGATCCAAGCAGAGTTATTTTTGCTGGGGTAATGAACAGGGTCCTGAACAAATTACTCAGGAAATAGGTCCATGAGTAAGTCACTTTCAGTCACTTTTTATTATGACTTATTGGCAGGATCCTAACTATTTTCCCTCTGCATGAAAATCCAATGAAGATGACACTTTAAGAAGCATAGAATTGGGGCAAATGCTATACAGGTAGTCCTCACTTAATGACCACAATTGGGTCCAGAATTTTGGTGGCTAAGCGAAGCAGTCATTAAGTGAATCTGACCCACTTTTATGACCTTTTTGTGGTGGTCATTAACTGAATCACCACATCATTAAGTGAACCACGTGGTTGTTAAGCAAGTCACATGGTTCCTCATTGATTTTGCTTGCTGGAAGCTGGCTGGGAAGGTTGAAAATGGCAAACAGTTACTGCAGGATATTATGACAATCATAAATGAGAACCGGTTGCCAAGCGCCCAAATTGTGATCATGTGACCACAGAGATGCTGCAACGGTTGTAAGTGTGAGGGCAGGTTGTACGTCGGTTTTTTTAGCACCGTCATAAGTCTGAACCATCACTATCTGAATGGCCATTAAGTGAGGACTACCTGTTCCCATAAACAAAGGCTCATATCTGGACTCAAGAGGTATTCCGTCACATGAATGCAAGCATTCACTATCTAGGATTCTGTTTTTAATGCATAGGTGGGCAACTTGTGGTCCATGAGCTGCATGTGACCCTCATCTAGTGTCAGCACTGTGATTTTTCAGAAGGGCACTGTTTACTGTTTCGCACAATTAAAGCATTAAAATTTGTCAAGCCTCTGGGAAGCCTAACACATAGTCTTTATGTATGTGTCTCTCTAAAAAATGCAGGACTGAAAATATTGACCCGGCCGCCCTGTTGATAGTTCTTTCACTGCCACATTTTCTGCAGCCCTTGTAGGACAACCACTACAGAATTCCCTGGCCAAAAACAGTTGCCCAGTGTGTTAGTTTAATTCCACAGTTGGCCTAAAGGTAAAAAAACAACAACAAGAAAGATGGATTAAAGGGTATGAAAATGATGCCTCTATTGTATCATATCCTAATATCTTCAAAGCTATTCTCTATCCCCACCCTTAATAGATGCAGGCCCAAGGATATCAATCCAGGTGGCATCATGAAGCAGTTGACTATAGCCTGGCACTAACTTCTCCTTTCTCTCCTTCTTCCAACTCTGGCACTGATGTTGCTTTCAGTTCCAATCCTCTTATTTCTTGCGTGGATTGTCAGGAAGTTACATAATGTAATGAATTGTTGTGGGTACGCTAGCAGAAGGTTAAAAGAGAGGATCTGGGGCCACCCATAACCTATTCCATTGGAAAGGCATGGTAGAAGAACCATGATGAAGGTCTAACGGAAACCGACACCTGGCCCTGGACAGACTTAACTAAGATTTTTGTTATGAATCTGGAGATACAAATTTTCTGGAGACAGGTTTTGCCAAAGCAAAAACACAATCTTCTTTATCATTTCCAAGGAGAAACAACAGGAAAGGGATCCAGAAAGGGAATTCCACAGGAATGTGTTTCACCCTGGAGTATCTGCTAAAGAGCACAAGGTGTTAAGGAACAGCAGGAGCATGTCTACATGCATATTTAACTTGGACAGTGATGTATACTACACATCGTGAACTGGGCATGCATTTCCATGACTTGGAATCAACTAACCATAACCCTTTATGAAGTATTAAACAAAAATTATTTACCACTGCAGGTCTTTCCATCGCTGTTAAGAGTGAAACCCACTTCACAAGCACAGGTATACAAGGCTCCTGTACTGACACAGATCTGCTGGCAATCATGGTCTCTGGTGGCACACAAATCTGACACAACTATAAAGTAATAAAATAATAAACACAGTAAACAAGCAGGGTCAGATTTTAGCTTATGGTTTCATTATTCTTTGCAAATCACCTAGAAATGTTAGCAGTCCAGGTCTCCTAGAATCAACATTATAAACAATCTGAATGTTCCTCTCTTCATAATCGTATAACCAGGATCAATAATTAATGGCCCATGAGCCACATGCATCCTTCGAGACTACCTGCATAGGGAGGCTCCTCATCATGATAACATGCACTTCCCAGAAGTCCAATAGTCATTCCCATTCCCCCTACATGTCTCAGGACTCCTGAACAAAGAAGGTGTATAATCCCCCAGAACCTAGGCAAGAGACACATCACTGAACAGTTTAATTTATTAGACTTAGCAGGTGATAGAACTCAGCTGATTTTGTCTAATCTCCAAAGCTAAGTAGGATCAGACATGGTTAGTATTTGGATGGGAGACTACGAGGGAATATCAGGGCTGAGCAAAGACAAGCCCCTTCTTTACAATTGCCAAGAACTCTGCATGTACTTCAGATGCTTTGGATAGCATCTCCCACAATGTTGGACCGTAATATACAGTGTTAGGGCTGGGTGAGCTGCCATAAACCAAGTCACTTGTGAAATGGCCGGTGTGGGTTTTCTTTGCTTCCTAATTATTTCTAATCGTATGCTTATTTTTAACAACAAAATACATAGAAACATCCTGTAGTTGGGAAAGGACAATTCCTTGTATGTGTTTCCTCAGTAAAGTTTAAGAACTTACCACAGAAAGCTTCTTGAAACTTTCTGGTCAGCTTCTCAATGACACTATAACTTTCAACATAGTCGACGTGGTCATCCAAGGGCTGACTAGCTATCTGTCGCAAGGTATGCACGTCAACACGGCCCACACCAATGGCAAAGATTTCGATCCCGAGAGCTCTTGCCCTTGCTGAGACATCTTTCACCCCATCCTGGGGATGTCCATCAGTCACTACGATAGCTACCTGAGAATGAGACAGTGAAGACTCAGTTGATTTGTCCAACTGGACCCACAACAAGGGATGTGTGTCCTCCCTCTGGTGGTGTTTCTCAAACACAACAGGATTAATAACTTGTATTCAACTATCTCAACCACAAACAGAAACAAAGAATCCTATTCTCTAGATGTTGTAATACAGTAGTCCAGCGTTTCTCAATCTTGGCGACTTTAAGATGTGTGGACTTCAACTCCCAGAATTCCTCAGCCAGCCTTGCTGGCTAGGGAATTCTGAGAGTTGAAGTCCACACATCTTAAAGTCACCAAGGTTGAGAAACACTGCAGTCATCTCCCACTCCTTTATTAAAAGGCACTTTGCAACAGGGAAGGGTCCCCAGAGTACATCATAAAAGAGCAGAATGTATCTGTGCCTTAAAAGTGATGAACAAGAATACAATGCAGCGCTGCTTGATTGCCAGGAGGGAGAGCCATATTTTTTAACCAACTGAATGAATGAAAAGTGAAAAATAAGGCAAGTGAGAGAGTATATACAGCATGTCAGAAAGAATAAACTAATAAGCAAGAGAAAAAAAAAATAGAGAGAGAGATGGGGGCAGGGATTTTGTCAGAACAAATCCAAAACAGCCTTTTCACAACAATACATATGCATTCTTTATTTTTTTTCTCTGAAACACAATTTGATTTTTCTGGACAGAATCAGGTACAAGTATTCCTCATCTTAAAATTACTTTGTTCTCTTTTCTTTCCAGCTCTTTAGAGTTTTTCATTTTTACCCAGATAAACTTCATCTGGATATTTGAATCCTCAAATGAAGGATGGTGTCCTAATATCTCACAGCAAAAAATTATTTTATTCTCACATATAGACAAGGCGCAGGGGGCAAAAGAGTTAAGATGGCAGCTGCAAAACCCCACCCCTTTTTAATGTGTGTCATACATAAAAAGGGGTAGGGCTTCAATCATGCAGTTGACTCCTGCTGCAAATCCCCCTTACCTACATATTTGTCATACAACTGTAAAAGGCCATGTGCATACCTGACACCCCTTGTTCAGCATATTTCTATGCCTCTTCTCTGAAAGTTCAAGTATCCTCTCTTCTTTTTACAGGGTTTCAACCTGTTATAGCCTTATTATGTTCAGTGTTAAATGCAGCTACAGCTGTTCAAATTGCTGGATATAGGCCTGGTGAATAAAGATGTAGTATTCTAATAATTAAATCAATTGAAGAACAACAGGAGGGGAAGAAAGAGATCTGAAAGGGTGAGATCCAAATTTCTTTTATTTCATATGAGTGCTTGGCTGTCTAGTTCAGTTGCATGATAATCATTTGCTTTGGAGATATCTTCATTGCTTCTGCTGCAGAAGTATTAAATGACACAATGCTCCTGATTTATATGCTCAATTACATCCAGGTTTTTTTCTTAAGGGCTGAGTAGCAAAAATGCAAGAACAATCTGAGAGATTTTGAAAGTAGGGCACCAACCAGGGTATTTTTGCATAAGCATTCAGCTGCTGAAGAAATGAGTTATCAAGGAATATCTCAATTGGCTTGTAAAGGATGTGGATCTAATTGTTAGCCCTTCAAGGTAGTCTGGACTAAGAAGCACAATCAGGAGCTAACTCTATCTTCATTGTAAGGTTACATTAACAGAATCTTGCAAGACTGAAAGTATTTCTCCCCTCCTTTCCTTTTACTCTCCAGAAAACTAGGGAGGGTCCCTTCTGCAGTGCTTCCCATGCCTCCTATCCTTCTGTGGGCTGAGAAATCTTTTACATGCGTTGTCCAGTTGGCAGCTTTTCCTTCTGTCTCCCAAGGTCATTCCCACGTACCATTACACTAATTCTTTCTGTCTGTTAACTTTTAAAGCACACACAGACTCCTTGTGAAGTCATCATGCATGCTTCCCTGTGATGTCAATGAGCCAAACATTAAGGAAATATGTTAAACCAATTGAAAAATGAGATGCCCTCAAAGAACTATGTCTTAACGGTATGGTTATACAAATACCACTTTGAGAAACAGAATTTGATTGGGGTGTTCCAAATGGTGTAGCTTGTGAATCTCAGCAATAGGTGGAGCTGTAAAATCTCTTATACGTTTCTCTTGTCTTAAGAAATCAAGACTGGGCAATGTTTGCAACCTCATATCTGTGCTAACAAACCCTTTCTGCCTGCAGCAAGCCATTCATGTAATCCAAGAAGTTTTGCAAAGAAATCTCCCTAGGAAGCACTCTCCACTGCTGTGAGCATGCAGGAGATCAAGGAAGCTTGAAAAGATTTCCTGGCCATGTCATATGTTGAGAAAAGCAAGTGCAAACTCTTCCCCATCTGGCAAGTTTTTTTTCTATTTTTTATTATTATTATTATTATTATTATTATTATTATTATTATTATTATTATTATTTAAAATGTACAAAATACTGGACCAGCCAGACCTGGACTGCCAAAGCAGAGGATCAGATCTTGAGTGATCTGCTCATTCTAAGCAGACCAGAGATTCTGAGCCTCGACCCCAAATGAAAGGAATGACTTCATTAGGAATTAGAGATTTAAATCATAGAACTTAAAAAGAGCCATGGTTACCCAGGGACAGCAAAAGAAAAGAGACTATCTCAAATAAACAAACATTTGGTCTTGATCTCCGTGCATAGAATGAAGACAGATGGGAAAATGAGATAATCAGTTTCCACTTTTAGGTATTTCTAATCAAACACCTATAAAAAGACTTCACACATACAACTTTATGCACAAAAGTTTCTTATAAATGATGAATGAACATCTGTAGTTGTGAATCAGAGCATGGCATCCAGTTCCCCAAGTGCATTGATTTGACATGAATCAATATTTGGAAATAGAAAGGGGAGATCATATTGCACATACTGTACTTTTATAATAAAAAGAGAACAAACAGAATTGTTCCTTTCACCTTGTGAAATTGAAACTCAGTTTGGTTGGAAACAATGGGATGCCAGCTAAATTGTGGTCTACCATTTCTGTCCTTAAGGGCAAAGGTCTTCATGATCTATAAGGTTCCTCTAATGAAGTTGAAAAGGCCTTCTATTTGAGATAACTTTTTTTTTCCTGCACCAGAAACAGTCACAACCACAAAAACAATAGCAATAAAAGGTATCTGTCTGGAAAAGTTAAGTTCTTAAGGACATGAAAGGGAGATTTTTTTTGACTTTCTTAGCATTTCAAAAATGATCTCTCCCACAGGAGAGATTTGTTCTACTACTGACTTATGATCTCCCTAAAGAAAACCTGAGTTTAGAAACAGGTATATATTTAGCTTCTAGCCCACCTGTAAGTGAAATTCAAGGTGATGACAGTCAACTATATTTAGCAAATTTTAAACTCCCAAAGAATGAAATGTTCATAGAAAAGGGCATTCATGCATAAAACCTAAACACTCCAAAGAGCTACTCAGTTAAACCCAACTCCCTTCTTCAAAGAACCACATTTTTATATCTCATCTCAACCAACAGAGTGTCACAGCCTGATGAATTTGTTGACAGCATCCCACAAGGCTGAGGTATATCCATTCCTCAAACTCAAGCACAAGGCTTCATGGCCTTGTGCCTAGTTGTATGAGGCCAGGGGATCAGAAGTGGTGCCTCAGAAGATGACCAAGGCAAGCAGGAAGGAACATATGGAAGAAGGCAATCTTTGTTCCTCATGAAGGAGTTTGTGAGGAGACGTTTCTTCAAAAGGTTGTTACTCTGAGTTGTAACTAAGCGTCAGTTAGGTAACTGGGAAGCAGAACAGCAGTTGTGAGAAGAGAGAAATGTTATGAAATCAAACATGCAAAATGAAATGACTGCAAACATTTGTTCAAGGATAAAATTATATCCCTCTTGGGCATGAGTGCTCAATTGCAGGCCTGCAGGCCACATGTGGCCTTTCAAGGCTTGTTTAGATGTGGTGCACATAAAGCTATGAACTCTACCCATATTTCCTATTAGTTCATAACACTGGAAAGGCAGCTATCTACATTAACTTGCTAGGAGGAGATGAGGCCCCTAGGATGGAAGGATACTGTATGTCTTTTGGAGACCACCATTAGTTGCTATGCGACATGTCAAGAACATTAGGTTTCCACACTTCCCATTTGCCCTGCAATTAAATGGTTGAAATCTTGTATGATGACATGAGGTATTATTATTATTATCCCTGCTTGAACTATTATGAGATTTCCAACTGGAATGCCAAAACCTCATTAAACTTTAACCATTTTTTTTAAATTATTTAAGCACCCACAATTTAAGCACCCTTTGAGGACCACCAGTGCTCCTGAGAACACAGGTTGCAAACAAGAGAGACAGAAAGGTCTAGGTTAACATAAGAGTTGCAAAAACCACAGGGCAACAAGCAAATGAAAGCAAGCTTCTTGACAATCTATAGACGTTCCTCACCTTGTTGATCTCTGGGGATCGCACCCTGGCTCCTTCCCCTTCACTGAATGCTCTGTTGATGGCAAACTGCATAGCCAGGCCTGTCATGGTCCCAGTAGAGAGAGGCTCGATCCTGCGAACTGCTTGTAGCAGGCTGGCCTTTGTATGATGAGTTTTGAGGGACAATTCACTCTTGACAGCACTGGCATAGTTGATGACTCCAACCCGAGTTGTATTAGGGCTTACATCAAGTGCCTCAATGACTTGAGACATGAAAACCTTGACTTTGTCAAATTCATTGGGGCGCACACTTCGGGAGCTGTCAACAATGAACACCAGATCTGTCGGTCTTGTCCTGCACTGGGCACCTATTTGAGAGAAGTGAGTAACTTTTTTCAAAAATGAGAAACATGACAACTCAGAAGTAGGTCCCACTGAATTCTTCTGGGCTTACTCTCAGCTATGTGGAGATAGGATTCTAGCCTTATGATCTTTTTCCATATGACAGTGAAAACCACACAGTCTCTTCCTATGATTGCTCCTTTTATGCTACAGTCCTATGGCCTCTAGTGTAGACTACTGCGTATGTTGTATTTTCCCCTGTGAAGTTAGAACTAGCGTTCTCTTGCTAAGAGAAATCCCAGTACTAGTTCCTCCTCCTCTCTCCACATCAGCCTTTATTGCTGATTTTGGTCAATAGTGGGAAATCCAGACATTGGAACATCTTAAAATGGGGTGTGGTAGACATGGAGCTGTGGGCAGAACAGGAGATGGTTTTTATCCAAAACCATCCAAGATCCCTACCACACTCCAAATCTGGGAAATACAGTGTATGTAAACTCTTCACCTGACCTAATTCCCCCTTCCCCATTTTTCTATTGCTGGTCTATTGGCAGCGGGCTTATGGCACATCAGAGGTCTCCAATAACGGAGTGCTTTTCTTTAGGACTGTTCCCTCCAAAATAAACCAAACCCACTGGGGTAAATATTTCAATCCTTCTGAATATTCAGCATTCAAACACTCACTTTAGGTAAAGGTAAAGGTTTCCCTTGACGTAAAGTCCAGTCGTGTCCGACTCTAGGGGGCGGTGCTCATCTCCGTTTCAAAGCCTTGGAGCCAGCGTTGTCCATAGGACACTTCCGGGTCATGTGGCCAGCACGACTCACGGAACGCCGTTACCTTCCCGCCGAAGCAGTACCAATTAATCTACTCACATTTGCATGTTTTCGAACTGCTTGGTGTGCAGAAGCTGGGACGAGCAACGGGAGCTCACCCCGCCGCGCGGTTTCGAACCGCCGACCTTCCGATCGACAGCTCAGCGGTGTTACACATAAATCCTTGACCAAATTTTAGGATGGATTGAAGGTTTTGGGGCATTCCTTTCTTAGAGGAAGCATTGTCTTCGCTCTAATAGGACTTGAAGTGTCAGATTGGATGACTTTTCTGGGATTTACATTATGGATGGAGGCACTGCCTTTGTTCTGATTTGCCTTCAGACCTGATCACAAGACTTTATTATAAATTCGGTCCGGCAGGTTGGGCAGGCTACTGGTCCCACCAGCCAAGGAATGTCGGCTGATGGGGACTAGGAGGTGTGTCTTCTCTGCTGTAGCCCTTGCCCTCTGGAACATCCTCCCTCCAGAGATCAGGATGACCCTGACCCTGTTGGCCTTCCATAAGGCCTGGGGCCCTGAGTGTGCTAAGGGCCCATTTCTTGGCTATATTAACATCTATGACAATTGTTTAGTTGGCAACCATATATATTTATTTTGTATTTTTTAAATTGATTTATGTTTTTATGATTGTAAGCCACCCAGAGTCACTGGTTGTGATGGCTGGCTATAGAAATCAAATAAATAAATAAATTCCTGACATTGGTGTCTTGCCGAGAAAGAAAAAAACAAGACCACCATGGTATTTTTGCCTGTACCCTCTGATTCATACCTCTCTCCAAACATCACAGAAATTCACACCCAGCAGCCTGAACAGTCATGAGTGGGTGGGTGAGTGGGGGCTATTTTGGCCCAATGTTGAATCCTCTTGCGAACCAGCTTTTGAAATATTTACGAATCCATCATGTCTTTACGCTGCAGTAAAATATTTTTACTACCCATCGCACACACTTGCTCCATTCTGTGTGCCCTTGAGATGGTAAGCAAATAAAGAAAATTTGATTTTAAGAAGCAAGAACAGGGTGTGTATCAAGGCAAATCCACCTACATCTTCTGAAAGACCAGCTCCCTTTGCTTTTCCTCCAATCATCCCTGAACTGACTGCCGTTGTCAGTTTGGCAAGACATAACAAAACTATAATTTAACCACTGGGGTCTGAGTTGGCTTTGTTTCCTCCTTTCTCCCCATCTCTTTTTCTTGGATATCCAGTCTTTGAGGTTGCAAACCTAAGAGCAGGAAATTATTCAGGGCTGTAAGCGAGGAATAACACTGAAAACATGCTAGGAAGAGGGGAGAGAGAGAAATGCTTGCTGTGCCTAATAGCCATTGATAAACCCAGCTTTTCCACTTTTGTGGAAAACGGAACTAAAAATGCATCAGTACGTAAAGAAATGCTGTTATACATTCTAGCTTGCTCTGCATTCAGACCTTCTTCCAATCCATTCTCGGATCAGCTACCTTCCACAAAGAATCTACCCATCACCTTTGTACAAAAAGCTTCCTGGCACAAGGAGTTGCATGGATTAAAGAGTGAGGTAGTTTTCTTTCTCCTGACAGACCCCTTTCTTCTTCCATTGATACACCTTTTCGTTGTATCTCATTAGATGCAATCTTTGAAAGTCGATTTTGTTTCAGGAGACAGGTCGCTCTCCTTCTACCCTCTACTCACAGGAGGTCACTTGAGAAAGCTGAACAGGACATCGGTAGCTTGGTCATAGTCCTAGGAAACCTATTGCACTGAGCTGTACCGTGGCATTATCGTTCCTCGCACTTTAGTTGTCCTGTGAGAATCTCAGGCAGCGACGGGTTCTCCAGAAGCAGAATGAGGTTGCAATCCTCCAGCCAGAAAAGGCTCCAGGATCAAATATAAAATCCCAGGGCTTCATGAGATTATTTCTTCCAAAAGGAGGCTCTGCAGCCAAGTTACTGGAGAGTGGAGGGATTGAAGTGCATGTACAATCTCTACATATTCTACAGAAGCACTCGGTTCACTCCTAAACTGGAAGAACTGGTCGAGAACAGAAGTTCTCGGACCAGGATCCTAAAGCCAGCATTTCTGATAATGTTGGAGCACTGGAGAATTCATGATGCTGTATTAATGGTGAGGGTGGGGGTCCAAAATTAAGATGCAAGCATCAGCTGGGAACAAAGCCTTATAGTGCGATAGCCTAGGAAAAGGGAAGGGTTATGTCATATAAATAACTAAGCCACAAAAATTCACACCGCTGCCTCTTTCTGTGTTTCCCTTCCATACTACTGCTCTAACCTGGCAAAGTTTTGCAAAAGCTAAGATATTCTGTGACTCACCTCTCAGCTGAGGAGGGACCCCATCAGCTCCCTGGTTCTGGAAAAGAAGCAGTGGCAAGAATAAGAAGCCAGCAATGAGCACCATTATGGCTGCTGGGATGGAAGCAAAGTGGATTGTTTCAGTGGTGGCACTGAGGCATTAAGGGGCCTTTCCTCAGGAAGGCAGTAGGCCAACCTCTAAGATGTATGAATGATGGGGGAGTGGGAGGGAGGAGATGGAAAGGATGTGTGGAAGGATGGAAACTGACAAGGAGAGGTCCCTAGGCCTTTCCCAGTACCTGAAACTGCCACAACGGCTTCATTGCTAGACTAGGAAGTGGGAAGTTGTAAAAGAGACCAGCGACAGGCTTGGAATGCAGGGAATTTGAGCCCTGAACAGTGAAGGCAGTCAACTAAAGCTGAAGAAATGAGTTTATCTGCCAATCACCAGCTTTAATCTGGCCCAAGGTCTGCCACAGTAAGTAAACTGTTTCTACTGTCTTGAGCCAATGGCCTTTTCTAAGCTCTGGAACACTGGGGACCAAGGCAGGGTTGCATAAATAAATGTTTCTTTAAAAGGCATTAGGAATCAGCAACGCTCTTATTCGTTTTTTGTTAATATGCCTGGTGGTTTTTTAGGAAATGTGGATTGATTTGAAAAGTAGAGAACTGAGGGAAAGAAACAGAGGAAATAAAAAAGCTGAAAATCCAAAAATGACAGTGGAGTTTCACATTATAATGCTGTTCTCAATCAAAACATTCCTCCTGATGGGTTATGAAGAAATACAGCAATAGAAAGGGAGAGAGAGAAATGCATTGGCTAGAGAGATTCCATAGTAATATCAACTAGAACTGTGAAAACTTCTCTTTCAAGATGAGCTTCTAAGGTGAATTGATTGATTGAAAAGCTAAGCTGAATGCTTCCCTATAATTGTGATGATTTAGAAAAGTTTTGTGCATGTGCACTTTTTTAAAATTGCTTTGGGAAAAAAATTACTCGAGTCAAAGTTTGAATCATATCAAATCTAATGTTTCAAACCAAATCAATGATTTGAACCTAAGCTGATCCCCTTCACTGCTAATATCAAACTTTTCACACAGTTGGGATATGACACCCTTCCACAAATACTATGCATGAAAATATGGAAAATGTATAACCTCAGAAGTAGTTCTGTGTCAGGAGGCCACAGTTTCTCTCTCTCTCTCTCTCTCTCTATATATATATATATATATATAAGGTAAAGGTAAAGGTTTCCCTTGACATTAAGTTCAGTTGTGTCCGACTCTAGGGGGCGGTGCTCATCTCTGTTTCAAAGCCGAAGAGCCGGCGTTTGTCCGTAGACACTTCCGTAGTCATATGGCCGGCATGACTAAACAGAACGCCGTTACCTGCCCACCGAAGCGGTACCTATTAATCTACTCACATTGGCATGTTTTTGAACTGCTAGGTTGGCAGGAGCTGGGACTAGCAAAGGGAGCTCACCCCGTCACGCGGATTCGAACCGCCGACCTTCTGATCAGCAAGCTCAGCAGCTCAGCAGTTTAACCCGCAGCACCCCTCTCTCTCTCTCTCTCTCTCTCTCTCTCTCTATATATATATATATATATATATATATATATAATTTTATTGAGAATGTTGATTATAATAGTAAATTCTAATACAAACTAAACTTAAAAAAAGAAAAAGACAATACAGAGAAGGAGTAAAAAGTGCAAGGAAAAAGAAAAAACAAAAAGAAAAGTAAAGTAAAGTAAAGTAAAAATATAATAAAGAGAAATCTTTCAAGAAGTGACTTCCAACCTTCATCACAATAAACAAATTTAGTAACTCTTCACCTTCTCTAAAGTTACAAACATTTATCTCTTTATCTCATAACCCATCTCTTATCTATAAACAAATCCATAAAACATCACCTTTTCAGTCCTAGTGTCAGCAGAAAGTCCAAAAAGGGTAACCAGAAGTAACTGTGTTTTCTTAATCGCATCATGTACTTTGGAAACCTGTTGCCATTCCTTTCTATCTGCTCACCAATATATTGGTTGGATCAAAGGTGAAGATTTGCCCATCCCAAAATTCTTGTGGGGATTCTGGGGAAAGTTCTATGTTATACCTCTGAGAGGTAGCTCCTGCACTTAATTTTTCTGAGGGATCCCAATACGTAGGACTAGCACAACAGTTAGACAGCACGAAGCAACTGCCTTAGGCACCAATGTTGGGAAACAGTAGCAAGAAGGTGAGCAGAGAGCTGATTCTGGTCCCCATAAATAATATTAGACAATTGACATTTTAGAAAAATGTATCAACGGCCTGTCCAGTCTACATGGAATGATGCTCCTTCTTGTACTTTGCATGTTCTTATTTTAAACACAGATGGAAAACTGAAGAGAATGTTAAAAGTCATCACATCAAGCACATACATTTCTCTCTAGAATAGGGGAGAACATTTCTACAGCACCAGCACCACCTATGGCCCCAAACCACTTTTAGGTGGTCTTCAGCACACATTCTCCGAATTGTAGCAACTCCACTGACGGGAACCACAGGAAAATGTAGCATAACTTGTTAAGGTAGACTTGTTTTAAGTAGTAGAGAATATATCTAGCTCTGGACTGAACTGTTGGGTTTGACCCAGATGTTACCTAGCTTGATGATGACGTTTCCTAGCCTGGTAATGAAATATCTGCAGAAAAATCACAAAGCTCAGAGAACAAGAACCCAGCAAGACTTTGTTGTTACAAAAAAAAGAAACACAACTGCATGCCAACCACGTTGTCTGCATGCTGATACAACTATTCTAACCTTGCATCATTGCCCATGTGACCCTACCCCCCCACCCCAAAAAAGTGTTAAGTGGGGTTACTGGCTGCCAAAAAACTACCAATCTCTAGGCTAAAACTCAAATCTTTCTTTATTACAGTCAAAGACCAGCATAAGGAGGGTGGGGTACAGTAAATTGAAAAGCACAGAAAATACATCCAGCAGAGATCCTTGTTTTACTGACTTCCTCTCCTGCTATGACATCATACTGATTCAGGAAACATGGACTGCTGACAAACTGCTATTAAACAGGTTTCATTCATTCTCAATTGGGGCAGAACCAGGGGTAAAGCACGGAAGAGCAAAAGGGGGCCTAGTCTCTACTATGCTGTGCCATATCAAGGCCCCATCCCACATTCAAGTCATATGCCATGGCAGTGTTAATCCAATCCAATCACTGTGCCCAATTGATAACACATGCTTATGTGCCCCCAGTGAGGCAGAAACCCCAGATCAGAGCCTTGTGGGCTGAACTGGAAACTTATGCTGTTGACCTTATACTGCTGAATTAAAATGCGTTTGTAGTCCTGGGAGGGTATGTCAATGCTAGATTGACCACACCCTCTACGCACAGCACAAATGTCCCCCTCCCAACCCTGAAGATGACAGATTCCTCCTCATCCATTGCTCAAAAGATCAGAAATCTCTAGACTAGAAGTTAGAACATCAGCCTCTGCAAATTGGGTCCAAGCAAAGATATTCTGCTGTTTTTTTTTTCCTACTAGTACTCATTCAGTTGGATAAAAAAAGAATTTGCTTTTGAATTTTCTTTCAAAAGAAAACAGGATTTTAGAGAATTCTGGACCGTGTTTTTCTTTTCTTTTTTTTTAAATACAAGGTGGTCAAGGGCTGTGTGTGATTTTTTTTTTTTATCCTGTCTTTAATGCTCAAGTCATCTCTCTAGTGGCTTCTCATGCTTCTGCTCAATGCCAAGGAAAGATATCAGGTAAAAACGTCTCCAGTAGGGCTTTTTCAGTGCAGTGCTGAGAGCCAGTTTGGCCTAGTGGTCAAGGTGCTGGGCTAGAAACCAGGAGTCTGTGAGTTCTAGTCCCACCTTAGGCATGAAAGCCAGCTAGGTGACCTTGGGCCAGTCCCTCTCTCTCAGCCCAAGAGCCAATCAGGCGTGGTAGGAGAGTTCTAGTCCCGCCTTAGGCATGAAAGCCAGCTGGGTGACCTTGGGCCAGTCCCTCTCTCTCAGCCCAAGAGCCAATCAGGCGTGGTAGGAGAGTTCTAGTCCCGCCTTAGGCATGAAAGCCGGCTGGGTGACCTTGGGCCAGTCCCTCCCTCTCAGCCCAAATTGGTGCAATGTAGACTAGCCTCCTCATGGCGCACCCCGGCTGCTGGACCTCACAAGGATTTCCCAGCAAGAAAAAAAACAGCATGAACACCAAACTGCTATGCCATACGATTTAAAAAAAAAAAAAAGTGCAGCGCTAGTGTTAACACCAAGAGGGAGTCTTGCCCTTGAGAAAAGGCTGGAGATTCTTCCTTTTCCCCATAAAGTTTTAGCAAATTCATCTACCCATCTATCTTTGCCCACAAATCCCACCCCCCAAATTCCAACCTGTATCTAATGTACATGGATACATCTTATAAGCATACTGTATATAAATCTACACTAGTCACTCAAGAAAAAGTATACTTGAACAACCTCCAGATCAGCCTTTCTCAACCTTTTGACCCTGGAGGAACCCTTGAAATATTTTTCAGGCCTCAGGGGAACCCCTGCACATTCAGGCTCAAAGATAGGCCTTAAGTTACCAAATTATTATATTTGTTTCATGTGTGGGCCGGTATAAATGCCTTAACAGTGTTCTTAAACTGAAAATAAAGAATGAAACTCACCTCTTTAATGTGAAGTTGGCTGAATCTGAAATAATTTTTTAAATAAATCGTGATCTCCCAGGGAACCCCTTGGGACCTCTTACAGAACCCTAGGGTGCCACAGAACCCTGGTTGAGAAACCCTGCTGTAGATAATGCAAATTTTATTCCAATTAATTTAAAATAGTCCTCATTCCTCTGTAAACATTCTATAGCAACATTAATAGGGAACAAAGTGAACTTTAAATGTACAAGTGCCCTTTTCCCAGAACTGTACACTATTGCCCTGTACACAAGGCTCTTTTGGTATAGACAAGCATATATGGTCATGAAAGGGATTCATTCACAGCTTCCTGTCAATGAACTCTCTATAGTTGTTCTTACTTTGAAAAAAAAACTTACTTTTTTTTAGAACCCGTGATATACAAGAACATTAACATTTTAAAAACACAGCAAGACGGCTTCAGTTTTTGTATATCGGTATTTATAGATATGGGTAAGGCAAAGAGGGAGTGTGTTTGGTATCAAAACACAAATCATTTTCCCCTGAGCTTCAAAGAGCAAGATCATGGCATCTTATTTACCCAAAGGAAAATGTGCATTCCTGGATTCTTCCCATGTCCATTTATAACAAAATGTATGAACTTTCAAGAGAGCACTAAGAAAGAACAAGTCCCACCATTTGGTGTAATCTGCAGCAACCTCCTGTATGTCTTGAAAGCACCTGCATTAGTTGGAGTTGGGTGTTCTGCCGCTGAACTTTGCTTCAGAGGCCTGGTTCCTTCTGTTCTTGACTTCTGAGCCTAACCAGCTGGCATATTAGACAGAAGGCCTTTTCTGCAATGACATCAGATTGTGGAGCTACAAAAAATGTGTGGTTGTCCACAGGAAAGAAGCTATTGCCCTAGCAGTTGCTCATATATATTTCCTTTCTACTACCAACACATGGCAGTCAGTGATCAGATCTTCCTACTGCATGGAAAGCTACACATCAGCTGATGCTCTGTCCAAAACAGGGAACAAGCAAAAAAGGTAGTCCAGTAAGTCAGAAAGCAAGAGACACTCAAAACAGAGGTCAGGCAACAAGTTCAGTTAAAGTCTAGTACAGTGTTCAAAATAGCAAAGGCAGAACCAGAAACCTAGAGCAGCGGGTGCAGAGCGTGGTCAAAAATAGGTTGAGATCTAGAAGCCCAAGTGAGTAGGCAGGAGCAATTCTGTGAGCACAAGTACTAGGAAAGGCTATCATCAACATTACTTGAAGAAGTTGATTGTCTTCTGCTCAAGATCTTTATACAAAAACAGCTGAGGTCTCCACCAGAACCCAGCTGGTACTTCTTAAGACAGCATGATCTCAAGGAAGTCAGCCTTGAAGCCTAGGACTTCTGCATGCCTCATTTGCATGTGAATTAGCATGTAAATTGAGTTGTCCCACAATGCAACTCTGAGGAAGCTGCTTGTTGCCACTCCCACTTCTTCTTTCTCTCTTCCTTCTTCTCTACCAGAAGCAAGCACACAAATGTGTGCTGTTCTTCTCCATTCTGGGCAACATGTGGTGGGCCTGGAATTCCCCTTTCTTCCACGCAGCTCTTAGCAGCTGTAGGGCTGAGAGTTTAGGGCAAAACTAAGTATTTATAAAGGGAAGAAGAACAAAGGAACGTCATCTTTTTCACGAAGATGGATGTAACAGAACAAGCAACAATAAACTCAGAATTCTTTTATTTATCTTAACCTAATATGTCTGAGTGTGTAATTCCTTATGCTTGGGAGGGCTGAATGTGTAAGATCCATAACCTGTATTTCTCTGGCATGCTCATTGAAGCTATTTTAAAGATAATCTTTTTCTGTGCCAGCTTCTAAGCTGTGTATAAGCTCTGCTCCAATTCAGTGGTTCTAGCAGGCCACTAAATTGGCTTCAGAAGCCTAGAACTTCTGCACCATTCTATTATTTGCTCTATCGCTCAGCAAGAAGTCTGTTCTCACAGGCTTGAGGATTGTGAGGTATTTCCTAAATTGCAGGTTCAAAAGAGATTGAAGGAGCTACTTTGGGGGATCATGTCCCTGCTCAGATCTCCCTTGGCTCTTTCTCCCACCTTTCTATCCCTTCCATCTTTGATATGAATTCATCCAAACTGGCTATGACACATACTGTGCACATGAACACTTTTCCCTCCCAGAGGTGACACAATAACACAGGACAACTGTAGGCAGATGTGATAGCCAATTTCCAGGCTGATAAGGATTCAGGAGATAGTTTTATAAGCAGCCCAATTAAGATTGAAGAGGACTGCCAGTTCATCAAAAGCCATTCATTTACCAGAATTCTTGTAACCCCATATTGTTTCTTCCGAGTAAGTCTAGCTAAAGAATCTCTGTGAGAAATGTGCTTGGAAAAACAATTTCTTTCATTTTGAGGCAGATGCCAAAAGCTTAACAGTAGATCAGGCAATGTGCCCTTTTCTAGAGGTAAGTCCAGGAGTTCCTCCCTCCAAATTCCCATGATGTGCCAGAGGGCATTTCTAGAAGGATCTTCATCTAGAAGGATCTTCTAGGAGGATTATTTTTAGTTGAACGATGGTGCTGAACCTTTTTGAGGTCAACAGCTGTACTTGCTTTATGGGTGGCTACAACCTGTTCTCTGTCATCATGGAGGGTAGGATACAAACTAATGGGTTTACAGCACAGGAAGGCAGATTTCAGCTGAATGTCAGGAAAACCCATTTTTCCAGAGCAGCAAAACCAGCTACCTAGGCAAATAATGTTCCTGGATAGCAGATATTTTTAAGAAGAGGCTTCCTGGAAAGATGGATGCTTGGGATCCTTTAAACTGGATTGCTGCATACGTGTCGGGTTGGATCTTCTGGCCTAAATAGACTTCCAGCTCATGGATTCTACAACACTCCTTTTGCACAAGTAGCTTGCAAAAACTGCCCAGAGTAGCTCTTCGTGATTTGGGCGGTGACAAAATATGAAAGAAAGAAAGAAAGAAAGAAAGGAAGGAAGGAAGGAAGGAAGGAAGGAAGGAAGGAAGGAAGGAAGGAAGGAAGGAAGGAAGGAAGGAAGGAAGGAAGGAAGGTCTGGTCTGAATGCAGATGAATGGTTAGGATATTAATTTCACTTGTTAAATCAGGCATGCAGGAACAGCCTCAGAAGAAACAGGTCTGAACCACAGTTGCATTTATTTGGAAGCATGGTCCTGCTGAACACACCTCTGAGTAATCAGAGTTCTAAGTTCAGACTGTCCATTCTTCATGTTCTACTTCAGTTGACATTTAATTATCCATCATGGACCTCCTGAGTTTTCAATTCTAAGCACTTGAAGCCTGTGTTCACAGAATACTTTTAATTAGATCAATACAACCTTACACAACATGCTAAACTTTAAGGCTAACTCTGGTTAATCCATTTTTCAACTGGAAAAATGAAAAACAGATACTGATATTACAAAGTTGCAAAAAAAAAAACCCACTACCCTTGAAATGGAGATAAACCAAAATGGACAGATTCATCAACCCTTGATATTCCTATGAGTGACCTTTCTCAGATATGATTTATTGGGGAGCTCTCTTCCCCCCCTCCTACAACATCTCTTGTGCCTCTGTCTGGGAATTTTCACAGCAATATCAATTCATTGGCTAGATTCAAAGAACACAACCCATACATCGTTTTTCAGCAGGAGCAATTGTGTGTGTGAGAGAGAGTCTTGTGGGTATAAATTAAAAAAAAAACACTGGAAAAATCCACATGTTCATGAAATACCCCAACTGGGCCCAAAGAAAAGCTTATTTATTCTGTGGCTGTCTAATATCTCTAACAAGCCTTTCTCACTTTTGAGAACAGCTGTGTAGCAACTTTGCTCAGAAAGATTGCTTGTCTGTATGTGTATGCATGTATGCACATATGTGGTATTTATTTGTGGTATTTATATATCTCATCCTGTTTCACAGAACTCCAGGTGGTTTACTGTAGTAATAATAATACACAAAAGCTAAGTGTTATTCCCACTTGCTTTTCTTAGAAACCCAAAGTCAATCAGCTTTGTTTGATTTTTTTTTTAAAGAAAAAGTGGACTGATAACCATTATTAGCAGAAGGGGCCCTCCTCCTTTCTTCACAGACTGAATACTCAGACTCTGCTCTTAGAAGCCATTTCAGTAAATCTGACCCCAAAGCAAAACAGTATAACTGAAGCCACTCCCGAAAGAGACCGCTTTAATCGGGTTCAAATAGAGCATTGATACCTTGTCGCTTGACTTATTATTAGCCGTTCTGTGTCAGCTCTCATTTAGTTTGGGTTGGCCAAAGCATCTAACCTTCCTTGAAACCAAATTCTTTTCCTGTCTAGCACCCAGCTTTTGACCCGACTGAAAAACTCACAATAAATCCATACATTTCTTTAAAAAGAGTTTCTCTCTTTTTTTTTAAAGGACCCTTTTGAGACCACTTTATAGGAAAAACTATTTTCAGTCCTGAGTCTCAAATAATACTGAGAACCAAGCAGAGCAACCAATTTTGCAAGCCTGCAGAACATCAAGTTCGTTTCGAAGGCCAAGTACTTTTGCTTCATCTTGGGCTCAAAAAAACCCCAAAATGCAGCTTCATGCTTCATGTGCTGCACAGTATATCCATTCTGTAAAGTACTTGAAGTGTGCAGTCCAGAGATGAGATTTCAAACCAGGAAGTGAAATTCAGCCTATGCACCACAACAGGGTTTTGTCCTTATTTCCTAGTTAAAGGTTTCAAGGTCACAGTGTTTTTAGCATCTCTCAGCATATCTTCTCTCCTTAGTTCTTTCCAGGGGTGTTGTTTTGCTCCTTTCTTTCATATTTCCTTTTCAAACCTCCTTTTCAGATTAATTGTAGCATGGGAAGTCAGGGAGGGTGCTGACTGCTGGGAGAGAAGATTGCCTGACTGAAAGACCAAACAATCAGACACATACCCCTTATCTACATCATCTTTCAATAAATGGAAGAACACCCTATACCACCTATGAGAAGGTCCTCAGATTTCCCTTCTCCTTCGAACCAAATTTCAAACCCAAACTAGTATTAATCAGATTAAATGGGAACAAGTAGAAAATAATGTTAATGCATGACATTACATATCTTGCCTATCATGTGATGCATGTAAAAAAGGGGTAGGGTTCTGATTGCGTGGTTGTGGCCATCTTGACTCTTTTGATACTCCCCGAGATGCCACTGATATCCACTACTAACCTTTCTGAAATTGTGTTAGATCGCAGTTCATTCTATAACCTCACTGAGATGTTTTGCTCACCTAGCAGTTCTTCTATGATTTCAAGAAGTGTCTTGAAGTTTTCCTATGATCTGGATCCATAACGCTAATTTAATCCTAATGCAGCCCAACAATTTTCCAATGTCACTAGGTTACTATTAGTTGCTGATACACCTTTTTGTCAGGATCCACATATCTCTCAACTATGGATGTGATGTAACCTGCTCCGCAAAAGACCAATAGGATCACACTATAGCCCCAAACTCAGACTGGGAACACAAGAGGCTGAAGGACTGGTTGCTCCCTCCCAACTCCCAACTCTTTGTCCTCAAAGACCAGGACATCAACAACAAAGTCAATATGAAATGATGCCAAAGGCAAGTCAATGAGCTTTGAATTGCTGTTTTCACCCCACATGTTTAACCAGGTTATATAAATAATCCATATTCTGAGTTTGCACAATACACTGAACCATAAATTAACCCAACCCATAAATTGGCCCCATTTCATAGCACCCGAACCAACAACAGTAAAGGTATCAGGTTTAACATGCACCAATGCCTCAGCCCTTGGGTCTGTTAAGTGTATTTTGCAAACAGAGCTAAAAAGTAGCAATTATGGGAAATGCTCGCTTGATATATTTATATTCCAGGAATGCCAAGTACATATAATAATGTACAGGTCTATATTGTAGTGCACTGTTTGTTGAGGCTTCACAGAGGACTGCAGCTATCTGGCCTTGGAGTCCTGCTTAGTGAAGCCGAATGGTACTACCATCTTAGATGGCAGAATCCAAGGAGGGAGGAATGGTGGCAAGGTGTGGGAGGCCTGAGGTATGTGAGCCAGGCAGCACTAAGTCACCAAAATTGTCTTGCAGATTGTGCTGTCTACAGAAGAGTTGTGAGCCTCCATTTCATACACCAGGAAACTGTAATTGGCTGGAGCCTACCTTGTCCTCACCTCAACTGGGCATCTCAACTGGGCACACAATCACAGGGGTATGCAAATGAACACTGAGCCTCGCAGAGAAATGCTGAAGCTTTCATAGCTTTGTGCCAGACCAAACATCCTTTGCCATATTTAACTGGATTTGATGCGTCTTGCCCTCCTTCCAACCACAGAAAAATAGCCCTGAGTAAATACGAACACATCTCAAATGGTGCTGAAGTAACAGAAGGTTATGTCACACCAACAAACAAGGATGGGAATAAACAGAGATGAAAGAACTTGCCCCATCATACGAACGAGCTGTGAACTATCAATTCCCTCTCTCTTGTGTTTTCTCTTAGGAGCAGGACACTGCCATATTCCAGATTAGTGTATTTGTTTCTCCAACCCAGGCATGTCTGCTCTGACTGACCATATCTACCCAGGATTTTAGGAAAAGCAATGATTTTGTCAGGTACCTTCTATTTGATCCTTCTAATGAAATGTTCTGAGCTGAACCTGACATCTCCTAAAGGGCTCTGCCATAGAGCTATGCTCTTTCATTTTATACTGGACAATAAATAAGGAACCCAGTGATTCTGTTTTGGGTTAATGTCATAATTAATTTAGGAGAAAGGTACTTTCCCCCTATGAAAACTAGTGAAAGAAGAATTGATTTTTATAGCTTGGTTCTCCCAGTGTCTGAACTGACATGAGAATAAAACCCATCCTAAGCATGCTGCTGGGCTTGGCAAAAGACAAATCCAACTGCACAGCAATTTGATAAAACTCCACTACTTTGAAACAAGGGATATACCTGTAATACCTTAGAAGTTATTTCAAATAGAAAAATGCTCATTTCTCATTGCCAAAAGACTTGTCTCCACCTGCTGGAACAATTTCACGCCACTCTGGGTATGAATCCTCTGATCATGTAGATTAAGAATGCTCTCAACAAGGGAACTCAGCTTTCCACTGCATGTCTCCAAGTCAGTGTCGGTAAACAAAAACTCCATGCCAACTTTCCCTTATTTGTGGCTAGTCCCATAATAAACACTGAGCTTCCATTTCTGTTGGTCTAGTGGGTGAAAACAAGCACACTTTGCTGATTATATACCAACTGTAGACATCCATAAATACTTATACACTAATTGGGTGCCTGAAGAATCATCCTATACCTATCTACCAGAATTTGTAATGGTATGTGGGAAAGACCCTGGGTGACAGGGCGAAGAGATGCTGCCTAGGGAACAGTCAGATAAGAGACGGCATAGCCCGCAGCTGGATAGTGGGCGAAGCAAGAGGCTCAGAAGGGATGCTCCCTAGGCAGCATCTCTTCGCCCCAAGTCCCAGGGTCTTTCCCACATACCATTACACAATTGTTATCAACATCCCCAAACATATCAGGATGATTTGTACCCAAAGTCTGGCAATGACATGTAATCATAACAGCTGCCCATTCATCACATCCAAAATCTGCCACCTGAGGTACCCTCCTCACTCTGGCTAATGGTAGAGCTCGCCCAATGTGTCAGGACCTATTGAAGACTGAAGCATTCAGCATGTGCGTGGGAACATTCATGAAAGCAGGAATCTGAGTTAAGCAATCATTATTGAAGCAGGTTTTATGACTATAGCTGAAAGGAGGTCTTTTTTTTACAGGAAATGCATTACCACCTAGTTAACTACATGGGACGCGGTGGCGCTGCGGGTTAAACCGCTGAGCTGTCGATCGGAAGGTCGGCGGTTCGAAACCGCGCGGCGGGGTGAGCTCCCGTTGCTCGTCCCAGCTTCTGCACACCAAGCAGTTCGAAAACATGCAAATGTGAGTAGATTAATTGGTACCGCTTCGGCGGGAAGGTAACGGCGTTCCGTGAGTCATACTGGCCACATGACCCGGAAGTGTCTATGACAACGCCGGCTCCAAGGCTTTGAAACGGAGATGAGCACCGCCCCCTAGAGTCGGACACGACTGGACTTTACGTCAAGGGAAACCTTTACCTTTACTACTACCAGAATGAAAGTCAAAGGACATGTTCTGTGTGCATGCCTGGCAAGAAAGAAAGAAGTAGATTAGCAATCTTATTGACAAAATGCAGATAGAGAATAGACAAAGAGGAAACACACTGTAAACCCTTAACCCTCTATCTCCACCCTGTTGGGCCGTGTGGTCAGTAGTTAATGAAGTGAAGAACAGTCAGTGCCATTGGATTTGCACTTCAGCAGATGCAACAACAGAGCTGCCCATCTGGAAAGGTCCAGTTCTGACAGATGTTCACCAGTTTTCATTCTATGGAGATGGATAGATCATCCCTACATCATGCTCTCAGAACATTCTTCACCTGTTGACTTTTAGCAAGCAATTGTTCAAGATCCAAAAGCATCAGTCCATAAAAGGTGTCACCTTTGCTTTATGGATTCTGAATCCAGCACAAGAAGAGAGAGTCAGTTCAGTTCTTCAAAATATAGCCTTTGGCTGAGTGTGGACTTTTCTGAAACCAGTTTCTTTTTCCAAGAATTCACAGTACACATGATGTACCTAAGTCTTTATCATAAACACCTTCTTCTCCCAAACATAATCAGATCTTTGTGGTGGTTTCATGAATTAGACAAGCAATGACTTGGGGCTATGCCAAACCACAAGGCCAATTTTCATGCCAGAGTGTCAATGAAGTTTGACACCTAGCCTCAGGGGGTATAAAACCTACAGTCCTGGCCTCTGAGGATCTCAACCACAGCTACGTGGAAATATTTAAAATATATCATTCCTCCCTCCCATCTCCCCCTCTACAAGACAAGTTCCTACAGACAGTGCTTCTACCACTGAATTAGGGCTTATTTTACAGGAAATCTTAAATAAAAATGAGGCAGTGGGTATAAATGGAATAACTTTTTTAAATAAAACCAACAGTGTCTGGGTGGGCCCAAATTATCAAGTTGAGTTGCATTGGTCCCAAAAATGGGGATGGGAGAATTATATGAAATACTCCAAAAATTGTTCAGGGTAGGTTTTTTAAATTTCTCTTTTAAGGAAAAAATATTAAAATGTTATTGCTTCCACATTCGTTGTTGCCATTTATGCTCCCCCAAAGCAATGGGTGGGGCCCCACATCTTGCATCAAGATGCAACATCAGTGGTATCAAATTTGGGGACATAAAATGGCAGACAACAGAAGACTTCCTGTAGAAGACTTTTTTTATCCTTTAGAGATAATGAGAGAAAAATTGTGAAACTTAAGTTTGGAAGAGTAAGGAATGACACGGACAAAAAGAAAACAAGCCAAATTCTTCTCCTCCCCAAAATATACCAGTGTATAAAATTATCTGAATTTAAAGAATAGCGCGGTCATATGATGCCACTATGAAATTTTACTTATTTGCATATTTAGCCTTTACAATTTCAGCATCAAAAATGAATTTCTGGGGGTTTCATCTGGCACACCCAAGAGATCATTTCTTATGCTGCTTGCTTGTATTGTCTGCAAAAGCTTTCAGGGAGGATTGAGTCACTTGGATAAAGGAAAACACTGGGGACCACCCCATAGGCAAGGATTTTGGAGGAATATTCAAGCCTGTGAATAACCATCAGTGCCCCCACCCCTAAAACTTCTACCCTAGCAATTCTCCAAAACCTGGAGGTAGCGCAGCTTCCCACTGGAACTGGCTCCTTGTGATATCTTAAGCAGCATGGGTGAACTGAGTAAAAATGGTTCGTGCAAATGTAAAAGGCTGTCTTTATGTGAAAGAGATTTGATGGGAAGGGAATCATAGATAAGAAAGAAATTAGCTGGAAGTTTTCTGTCAATTCCCAGAATGCTATATATAGTTGAACCCCAGGACTATTGACTATCTTATTGACCTGGGGAATGGACTGCTGTCAGACTTGATGTTGCAGAGAAATCATTCTGTTTCAAAGAAAATGTCCCTTTTAAATGTAGAGCCTGCTGGAAGTTGGTGCACAGCCTGAAACAGACCTTTGTTAAAATGGTTTCTGTTTGAACTGGAAGACTGTGGAACAGAAAGAGAAGAAATATATTCCATTCTCATTTATTTCTTGATTAAACATTCCTCAGACTGTGAAGGTGTATGAAGAGTTACACTTAGAAAACAATGAAAATGTGTGGGGGTTTTTTTAATGATAAAGAAATATCTCAAGGCATCAGAAGAGATGGCAATCGATTCCTCTGGCAATTCATAGCACCATGTTTCCAGTACAAACTGCTCCCATTAATCTAGTTTCAGAGAAGAACCTGTTCGTATGTTCAAAGAAGCAGAGGAAAAAGCATGTTTTCCATTTTAAAAGGAAAATGGGAATTATCTTTCTTTCTCCAACATCTCTGGTTTCCTTGCACAAGCAGAACAGTGGGTCACTTATTTCAAGAACCCTACATCTGTTCTCCCAAAGTGCACAACCAGGAATCAGCCTGTTTGGAGATGCTGAGGATTGAACCTGTAGCCTTGAATCTATTTTCTGACAGGGAGGAATGGGTCCGTGGCTGGTGGGATCTCATGAAGCATTCTAACAAGGATGGAGTACCAGAATTTGCTTCTTTTCCACAATCAGGCACTTCCCTATTATTCCCTGTCTCAGAATCCTATTTCACCCAAACAGCTTCATGGATTAGGTTTATTTTGGCAGATCCCATCAGAGGGCATCATCTGCATTGTACATGACATAAATAGTGCCCTTTCCTAATCCACTATACTGACTTATTCCAGTTTCTGAGTTCGGAAAAGCAGAATTAAACAGCTGCATATAAAGTTAATGGAACAATTGTTGTTAGAAAGCTTCTTAGTGAGTGTGAAAGGAAATCTTTAAAAAATGATTATAGGGTTGGAGGAGATGTTATCTGGAAAGCCAGGTAAGTGAGAAAGATTGCCTGATTTCACGTAACTGCTGGAGAGAGGTTTGAAGAACATTCATGAAAAAGCTGTGCCATGGAAGAACTACAGAAGAAGTAGAGTTGTAATTAGATGTCCTGCTAAAAATGGAAGAACATATGAATACACACACTCACAAAAGCACGTATAAATTAAACCTGGATATAGTTTAATTAGATCATTGCAAATATTGTCAAGCCATTCAAACATCTTTCTTACTATAGGAGTACCATGAGGAAAAGGGGTCTGGTTACCAAGCCCTCTGAGGACATTCTTAAAGGATCTGGGTATGCTTAACCTAAAAAAGGCAAATGAGGGGAGATATGATAGCAGTTTTCAAATATCTGAAGGGCTGTCACATAGAAGAGGGAGTGGATTTTATTGGTCCAGATGACAGGACCACAACCAGTAGATTAAAAAGGTTCAACCTAGACATCAACTTTGGACTGAATGAGATGTGAAACCAGTGGAAAAGGCTGACGCACGAACTGGTAAATTCTTACTAGAGATTTTCATACAGAGATTGGATGCTTATCTTTCAGAGATGCTTCAGTGGATCCTGCACTGAGCAGGGAGTTGGACTAGATGATCTCCAAAGTCCCAAGTGTATGATTCTATGATAAAAAAAAAATCAGATTTCCTCAGGAATGAGTGCTGTACGTTGCATCACATTCCATGATGGGTCATAGAAGTCTTAAATACAGTATATAAAACAAGGATAGGAAGTATACATGTTACTGATCTGTAACTCCCAGCATCTTTTGCCATTAGCCGTGTCCCCTAGGGCTTCTGCAAGGACCCAGTGGCCCTGGTTCTCCTCTCCATAAAGTAAACAATGAAAGAGAAAGTAGCAATGCAATTATGAGTATGAAAAGCAGAGGCATATACTTCAGGAAAGATAGGAATGTTGCAGATGATTGAAAAGGAGAGATCTGTGAAAGGGCAGCAATTAATGCAGCTTTGTGGATAGCAAACTTTTTTCAAGAACCATCAACCTGGAGATACATGTATTTTAGCCACTGATTCACTATGGAAGTATAAAAAATAGGAAAGTATATTCTTTCCATAAGAATACTCCCATGGTAAGCAACGAACCAGGTTCTCTGGTTGGCATTTCCTGAGTACATCATGCTACTTTGGATCACAACGTTCCTGAATGTTGTTAACCTTATCCTCTTATCATCCCTGGCAACACCAGCCTATTGAAAAACATGGGTATGGCTAGTGCCTTTACAATACTTTATTACTTCTTGTTTTGAAGTTTGCAACTGAATGAGAGAACAAGGGGGTAGCCTGTAAACAGGTTTTTACACATGTATAAATATTTGAAAGATCAGCCAGGTACTTATACACTGTGTTCTGCCAAGTGTTTTGGAGAAGGTGTCTGCATTTTTTTTTCTCTCCCTCTTCATCATTTCGTAATAAGCTACTTGGAAGCATGATTTGGCTAACTTTAGGAAAAGACAAGGGTGGGGTTTGTGAAATGAATAGAGTCTCCCAGATCTTCCCCTCAACAGGCCATAAGAGTGGAGACCCTAATTAAGATTCAGAGAAGCTGGGAAAAGAATGTTGCTTTGAGCTCCCCCTTGTTTTATTGCATCCTACAGCAATATATTTCTCCCTCTATCCTTTTCCCCTTTGAGGTCCACCAACCAGTAAAAGGGAACATGTGAGAAACACTGAAAGATCTCTTGGATTCTATGATGCTTTATTGCTTTCAATGAAAAGTATTGATCCTTCAGAATAATTTCAGAGACTGATCCCAGCTTGGGGCAATTACCCTCTCCACAGAGGGCATCTTGCATAGGGCTCTCTCAATATTGACAGTATTTTGAAGGCTGAGAGGCTATAGAGATGGTTGCTGCTTGAAGGGGAAGTCCTGGGGAAAAGTTGTGCATCATTCTGAATGAACATGATCTGGGGAAAAAGATATTCTGTTAGATAACCTATGAATTAACTGGTAGGAACAAGATGAGACAATGCAGAAAAAAGTAATGGGCTATTCAGTGGTTAAGAATGAATGAAAACTGATGAGTATCCAATAATAAAAAGGTTTGCTTCAAACATGTGCTGCTAACTCTGTAGGGAAATCAAAATAGGGAGCATTCTGTGGTGGAAAACTCATCCAAAGAAACACCAACTGGAAAGGATCTATCAATCATTTTATTAGTTCTAAAACTAGCAAGTTACAGTGAGTCACAGGTCTGTTGAACTCAAATAAGCCAACAGCAGGAGCCCTATGGGTATATAGTACTTCTATGGAATGTAGATCAAAGACAATGTGAGCATGAACATATGCTAGTAGAGACCCCCAATACAGAAATCATCAAGAATCTCATAGCATATTTTCAGACTAACACATGTCATTAAAAGGCACTGTTAGTCTGAAAAGGTGCTACCAGACTCCTGATGATTTTTTGCTACCATAGACTACCACAGCTTTTCTCCTACCATGTCCAAAATACAAAGGTAATTGCTTTACAGATGATAAGACTGCAAGGGAGAGACAGCCATAATTCAAAGTGTGAAGAGACAACTGACACATTCTTTGAAAGGTACCATTGCAGCTTTGATGTATGAGAGTCACCAAGTCTTTATATAATGCTGTCAGAAGGCTATATATTGCCCACTTTCCCTTAAGCTCTCAGAGCAGAGAAACACAGATATTATATATCATGTCCCATGTACAGGGTTTTACGTGGCTTCCACTTGCCCCTTGAAGGAGGGGGAATTTCTTTTTCTCCAGTGTTTATCCTGCGTGATGTTTTCAGCCTCTGTAACTCAAGTCTCTAAGTGTTATTCTAACTAACCAACTCTATGTCGTACTGCCAATGTGTCGAGAATAAGGGAGATGACCTTGTTGGAGATATGCAGAAGCTGTTGCCTAGGCAAAAGGGGCTAAAGCATTGTTAAATCCAGAACATCTGGAAGCAGTTCAGACAGATGCCTCCCTAATGCACTGAACTAGGAGGAGGAGGAGGCACAGCACAATCAGACTTGCAAGAGTGATGTCAGCCTCACTTGGTAGACCAGAGCATGAAATTTAGCCTCCACAGGAAGGCTAAATTTACTTTATTGAGATTGGCTATAACTACAGAATCTGATTGCTTCAGATATCCTGAATCTGCATATCTTCACCAAGGTCATCTTCGTTACTCTCTACAAAATACAAGGAAGAGAGAAGTCAGCCCTACATAATTTGAATCTGCTGCTTAACTAAACCATAAATGCTATCAGTTGTTGAATTATTGACAACACAGAGGCAGTAAACTTCGAGTGTTAAATGAGCATATATAAGCAGATACACAGTCACATGAATAAGAGTGTACGTATACAATGAAACTATAAAAGGTATGTCAGCAGATCTGGCTGAATTTTTACTTTGGATCTTGGCAACGGCTTCCTACTTCAGATAATCCTGGAAGAATTTAATGTTAGGCATGTTTAGAGGTGAAATCTGGTAAGGTCTTTGCCACTCAGGGTGTAGCCTATGCCAGCTAGTGGGACTGGTGTCAGTGGGACATTTATTATAGCACTACCCACTTTATAAGTCTTTGTTTTGTTTGTAACATTTCCTTCAGAGCAAACTTGGGGAACGAAACTCATATCAACCCATCTCTTACAAGCTAAATGTGCTGAAGTTACAAACAGTGTTGCCAAGTGTAGCTTAATAGCCATCTGTAGACATTATGGATTGCTCAAAGTGATTTAAGTGTATTAACATTATGTTTGTTGCTAATTGATTGGCTGTGGGTTGCCTTTTGTAAATTTTTAATATGCTTGCTGATCTTGGATTGTGGATTGGACTTTTACTTACTTTGCAGAAGTCTTCTTTCTTCAAAGGATGTTACCAACTCCTCCTTTTGAGGAATTAACTGTTCCGAGAAATTTTTGTGAATCAGTTGCATTGCAACACCCACCCCCTTTCCTTTCTCTTTTCTTTCTTTTGTACAAACACAATTTGGAATGCTAGACTTCAGAACAACAACACCAACTTCTTAATTGGAAACAGAACTAGAAATTCACTAACCTGTCTGCTTAAATTCTGACACATTTATAGTGTTAACATGTATTCTGTATAGATATCCCCATAATTCTGGAAGGAAGGATAGCTTTAGAGTAGCACAGAGAAATGGAGAATATGCTCACAGCCTTCCCACTTCGTTTCTTTGCAGTTACATATGTAATAGCATTTACAGACTTAATATCTGCAGTTGAAGAAATTATGGGTATGTTCAGCCCATAGGATCTCAGACAAATGAGTTGCAACAACAGGAGAGTTCCCTTACCTTCATGGCCCGCTCCTGGGCTTTGTAAAGGGATCTGGCTGAGAAATGGGATCTCAAACACAAGAACCATGGATCTATGAGGATTCTTCTTAAACTCTCAGTTAAATTGGCTATTCTCACTATTTTACATTTAGATTGCAAGAAAGAGACAATACAAGAAATCAGCAGAAGTTACAGGGAGCAAATAATATCCCAGCTATGCTACTTGGAGAAGCATTACAACCCTTCATTTCATGCTTGTAATGTGGCGGAGGTTGTTCGAAACATACATTTCCATATGATTGATTAATTGATTGAATGATGGAGCAGGCAACTTACAGGGAGAAATCTACCAGCAATTTCTGGTTTGTTAATCAAAACATTTGCAACCTATGATTGACACCAACTGCTCTTTTTCCTTTTCTTGAGGATTTTGCAACAATCCTAAATGCACTTGCTTACACATATTTGAACTGCCAATTATTTCTACCCAGCCTGTCACTTCTCAGAGGACAAATCTCCACTTTTCCTTCAGCGACAGTGCTCCAAGCATTTGCATTTCAAAGAATCAACTGAATTAATTTCAGACAAAATGTAAATAAGGCACCTGGATTCTAATCAAGAGAATAAACTGATCTTTTTTTTCTTTTCTGCATGAATAAAAGAACATGTAAAAGTGGGGAGATCATGGTGGCATTTCTCTGGGAGTGGGCTACCTCACAAACTTCTCTCATTAACATAGTAACAAACAGCAGAGAGAGAGAGAAATAAAACAGAAAGAATATTTTGTTGGGGAGGAGCAACAGGTAATCCTTGCTCTCTCTGCAGCCTCCAGATGGTTTTCTGAAATTAGCAGAAAGGCCCATGAGCAGCAAACCTCCCTTTAGAATTAACACATACTCTAAATATGAAGATGTTCCTCGGCCTCCCTCAAAAGCCACTAGAAATGGTGATCTCACCTACTTCAAGGCTGTCACAAGCTCAGTCCCCACCCCCACTCCCCATTACAGTCCTTGGCTATCCCTCCGTTCCTGCTTTAAAATTTGGCTTCATGTTTTAAAATTTAAAACATGACCCACTTCTGTCTTCACAGGTCCCAATCTTCGAGGGCAAAAGCCCAGCCTCTGTGAGTGCAGAATTACACACTGCACATCTCTTGTGATTTGAATGAGAAAGATGCATCAGAGGAGATTGTTTGAAAGTGGGGCCTAGTTTTAAGTACAGGAATTCACCCCACCAGAGCAAGTTTTGACGAATCAAGAAAACTACTTTTGGGTTCATGGAACAGGCTTAGTCAAATCAGTTTCAAACCTGGTAGCTGCATTCACACAGCATGCCAACCTTTCTTGAGTTCAACTTTGATTAGTTTTTTTGTGGCTTGCTGGATTGTCTTCTGTCTTCTGGGTGTTTCTGACAGAGCTCTTCTAATCCAGGAGAGTGAGCTTTAAGAATATAGACAACAGTTTGATGTATTCCTTCCTTTTCAGCTACATTGTTCCCTAATAGGCACTCACTTTCCAGGGTTTCAGGCAGATATTTTTTTCTTACCTACCTGGAAATGCTGGGGATCAAACTCAAGACCTTTTCCATACAAAGTGCTCTGCCACTGAGCTATCCCAATGTCTAGGAATTGCCTAGTATAATTGTACTAGGCTGGTCTATGACCAAAATAAAGATTTATTGTTGCTGTTGTTGCATAATTGTACAAAGCATCAGTGGACATGAGCTTCTTTTCAGTAACCTGCATCACCAAAGCTTGATTCTGGTATTCAGATGGAATTAAATGAAATTGGCATTTTCATTGGTGGGGTAGGATGAATATGACAAATTGGTGGCGGGGGGGGGTAATTTCTTGAGAGCAGACTGTCTTCAACTTAGCCCACTCCAATGCTCAATGCATTGGAGGTTTGTCAGTCCTATTGAATGAAAAGGTAACAACTGCCCCCCCATCCCCATAAGATGAAATATAGGTGTTCAGGCTCCACAACAGAGAAGGGTCTCAGACTAAGCCTGAGTTCACACAACCTTAAACCATGTTTAGAACCACAGCGGCTAAACCAAGCCAATCATCATAAGACTCCCAGAATTCCCTTGCTGGATGGGGAATTCTGGGGGTTGAAATCCACACGTCTTCAAGCTGCCAAGGTTGAGAAACACTGTCCTAACCATTAAATCCAGAGTGCGTACGAGGGAACCAATAATTAGCTTTGTGCTTGAGGACCACACTTCTAAAAGCAAGTGAGTGAAGAAAAAAGCTATATCTGATTTAACATATTTCAACAAATATGTTGAAATGTGCATTAGTTGAATGCAACTAATAGGTTCTATCCCTCTCGCACACATGTATTGGTAGCATTGCAAGTGGTAATTCATTGGCTGTTATTAGGGGACTTCTGGGGATCATACACAAGGCTTTTGGGTAATAGAAATTTAAATAATAAATAAAATGTGCATCTCTGGTCTAAAATCATTACCAAGTGCATCAGAGCTATTGAGCAATAGCCATTTTAAAATACTGAAGAATGTTTAAGAACATGTAGCTTCTGGAATTCAAAAGGAAATCTAAATATAATGGCTGTGTTTCTCCCAGTCTTGGGCCCTTCCTCCTTTCTCTTTTCCTTCACCATCTCTCTCAAGCCTCCTTTAGGACTGCCTGTCAGTTACTATCCCTGGCCCAACTGCTCCCTCTGCTGAGCAAACCTAACAAAAGAAATATTCTGAGTACAGTACAGTTGAGGTTAATTTTGCAGGCTCAAGATAGGTTGTTTCATAAAAGTCCATCCCTGGAGTTCTTGCTGTTTGCGATCTTGAATAGCAGAACCAAATGTTCGCATTTGTGCTTGACACAAGGCAAGCTTGATTAATTAAACAAAAGTAAATATTATTCCATATTCCCTTTCTTGAGTATCTGCAGATCTTTATTCTGGGGTTTAAACTACCAATTAGGTTTTTCTATCCCATTCATAATATTGGAAAGGTTCCTAGAAATCAGTTTCTGATGTGATGCTGAATGGAGGCTACACATAACTGGCTCTTTCAATATTCTTCAGAAGACTTGGTTTTATATCTCCCCCAATCCTGATTCACATTCTCTGGATATAATCCAGTCGCTAAGGTCTTAATTAAAATTTGACATTCAGATTTTGGCATAGGCATCTGCAACCTGAACATCACAGAACCAAATTCTGTTTTCTGTGATCTGGACCTTAGATTGCTCTAAGGTTGCAACAGGGACTGCAGCAGAATCAAACTCAAAATCATACATGGGTACTGGTCTTGGATCAGATCTCCCCTCTCCTAAATATATCCCCTTTGATATTTAATTTGAATTGATCCATTGAATTTTATATTAATATTTTGGGCTGGGTATTTTAGCCTTTCAATATTCTTTTTTCTATCTTGATTGTTAATGGGTTCACGCATTTGCTTAACCATGTGTTATTGAATAAACCACAATTAGATGTGCTCATATAAGTGATAAACCATGGTTTATAAGCCATCAATGGCTGGACTGATACAACATGCTAAGCCCCAAATCAGATAAAAATAGAGGCTTTGTGGGAACACAGCCTGTCTTCCTGGTAATAGCTATGTCTCCTTGCTTTGTGTCATTTGCAAGTTGTATAACATCCCCTCTATACTTTTTATAATTTATAAAAAATGTTGGTGAATGAAGAATAGGTTCTCCAAGTAGATGGAAAGGTTTTATAAACACATTATGTTGTCTCAAACAGCTGTGGTTTCACCAAAAGTCCATTCACATTTTTTCCAACCTACCAAAAACAATGTGGAACCTTAACAAATGCTTTGCTTAAATTACACTCTATTGTTTTGATACAATTCATGCTTATGTTGGCTCCACTGATCAATGTATCAATTTCTACCTGATCACAATCCTTTCCTCTCAATAATCTGTTGTAGAATTTTGCCTGGCATGGAAATCAGATGGTTGATTTGTGGCTAGTTCCTTTTTGAAAATGGCAATATTTATCTCTGCTGTCATGGAGCTCATATGTTTTCTAAGAGTTTTAAGAGGCTACAGTCAGCTGCTCCAAAGTCATAACCTCGACACCCTGGGGTATAAATCATCTACCCCTGGAGTTTTACAATCTAAACAACTCGTTCAACCTGGACTTAAATTCTTAAGTCAATTTGTCCCCAGCTGGAAGCAACTGCTGTTGTAAGAGAAGATTACTGCAAATTACATGTTGAGCCATTCTTATTCCCCTTCAAGACTAGTTAATGTGTTGCATTTTCACATCTGAGTATTTGAACTCTGAAACATTAATCTTCATGGCACAGTGGCTCTGTTAACCATGAGAAATCCTCCTGGTAAATTACTATGTAGTTTTGTATGTCTACCTAGAATTAAGCCCCAAATCAGTGGGTATAGGTCTGCAGTGGGTTTCCCCCCACCCCCCAAGCTAATGGCTGCCAAACTGGTTAGGCTGCAAAATCCAGAATTCCTAGTCAGCCTGGCCATTATTGCCGGAACAAACTCATCTTAGAAGGATGGTGTTCTAAAGAGTACTTAAAAACAAACCCTCTCTCTAATCCCCAAAGCATTAAAAAGAAGTACAACCAAAGACTCCAAGTCAGCATTTGTGTTTTATTTTGGCTCCTTTTTATAAATGGGCACAACACAGGAGTAATTTAAAAAAAAAATAGACATTACCATTACAGTGTTACATTGGCAAAAAAAATATTTTTAATAACTTTTAAAAGTTTTGGCCATTGTCTCTGGTCAAAAACAATTAAATATGTGTGGTTCTTTTTAAAAGAAGTCTGTCATCCACCCTCCTTTTTTTTAAACAGACACTAAATAGCCACTTCGGTACTAATCTCTAGAAGTTATATACATTCTTGTTTTGCTTTAAGACCCTTAAAATATTTACATGCTTTGCTCCCCAGTGTTAATAGCACAGAATATCACTTGAGCTCTACCATTATGGATTTCCCCGCAAGAAGCGTATAGTAGGAGAGAAAAAACAGGAATTTGCAAATGGCTAAGATATTTGGACCTAATAAAATTTGAAGGGGCTATATATAAAATGAAAAGAAGAGATGAATTGGAAAATGAAGGACATCCATGCCAATGGTTTTTGTATTTTCAATTAAAGGAACAATTTAAAATTGATGCCCAAAGTTACAAATTCACAAAAGATTTAACCTGGTGGGATAATTTAGTTTATGCCAACAATGACCACATGATTTCCAAAATATATAAAATGTTATTACAAATAAGAATGGCAAATGTACAAATTAAGCAATGTATGATTAAATGGGAGAGAAATCTTGGACATCACATTGACTATGATGTTTGGGAAAGAATGTGGACCAAAGGGCTGAAATTTACTTTAAATTATAATTTAAAGGAAAATTTTTACAAAATGATGTACATGTGGTACATTACTCCGGACAAAATATCCAAAATGTTTCAGAATACTTCAAATGTCTGCTGGAAGTATAAAAAAGAAACAGGAACATTTTATCATATGTGGTGGACTTGTAAGGTGGTGAAAAAATTTTGGACATCTATACACAATATAATTTGTAAAATGTTGACTAAAGAAATTAATAGAACACCGGAACTCTATTTCTTGGGCATCATGGACAAGGATTTGGAACACGAACATGGAAAACTTTTACGATATTTGATCACCGCAGCTAGAATTACGTATGCATCAAAGTGGAAGGAAGAACTGACCCCTCAATAGAAGAATGGACATTTAAATCCCTGGATCCGGCGCAGGCGGCAAAACTTACGGACCAGCTAAATGATAAAAATGTGGAAGATTTTCAAAATGACTGGACCCCCTTCTTCAACTATGTAGAATCAACCCAAAAATTAACGTAAATGTGTAAAACATATGAATATAATACAAGATGTAAATATTATGTATTTGACTTATATAATCTCAACAGAACTGAGGAATTATTGTAACCAAATTAGTGAATTGTGAAAAGAAATTATTTAGTTAGGGTACAATATTGTATTACTTAGGGAGTTGGAAATCCATTTCCTTTCTTTTAAACCTCTTCTTCTCTTTCTTCTTTCTTTTTTTATTTCTCTTGTTTTTGCATTTTATGTTTATTGTTGATTTGTCATTTTATGTTTGTATTATTTGTGTAAATAATTTAATAAAGACTATTTTTAAAAAAAAATCACTTGAGCTATTTTATCTAAATTGTGTCAAAGATTTCCACTGCTGTTTCGATTCTTCCTGGGAGTCAATTGGGAGATAGATGTCCCAATACTTTCTTTCTGAAATTTTATACACGTTTTGCTTCATATTTACAAAACTGGTAGGTTGGATTTTTGTCTTGAGAGACACAAACAACGGCAAAGTCATTGCAGCAAGCAAGCTGTTTTGCTGATAAAAGGGTTGTTGTTTTTTTAGGAAAAAAAAGCAGTTGTATAAAACAGTTGTATGAATATGGTACTATTTTTTGCTCTTATTCTGATTGTCAGTTATAAAGAAGCTATTTCTGATTCTCGCTCACACAACACACAGTTAGATGGATCACAGATTCTCCGCATCTAAACACACCTTAGTGGAGTACAAAAATGCTGTCTTCCAGAGTCATCTATCTCAGGGCTTTTATTCTGATTGGCAGCAATTGTCCAAACAGATGTTTTCTCAGCCCTACCTGGAGATATTAATCATAAAACTTGAGACTTTCTCCATGCAAGGCAGGGGTTATGCTGCTGAGCTGTGATTCCTCCCAAGCACAGAGCTCAGACCAGACTAGAATGCTGAATATAATTTAAAAAGAAACTAAGCTCACGCATACATTGTTGAAGTTGAGGACACTACCAAATGGGAGAAGTGGCAATTTGTTCAAAGGCCAGACTTCATAAGGCTTCCTCTCCAGGTTAAATCTTTTACCAGAGTGATAGGCTGTCCCTTGTGCTGGTCCTGTCATGAGTAAGATTTAAGGCAGTTCTTCCAGAAGATTTCTTAGTGGTGTGTTCAGAGCAAGAGATGAGGGCAGGAGTCCCAAGGTCTCACTCTGCACAATGAGCAAGAGAGCTCCTTTAGCAGAGCTATGGGAAGGAAGGTGGGAGGAAGGAACATTTTTATTACTACAGTTTTTCTGCAGAAGGGTATCATTCCTTTGTTATTCTCAGGTTCCAAAATAGCTCAGCCCTCAAGGCACAAATTAAGCCTCAACACAGTTGAATGTTTGGTTGCTGAAGCCTGAAGGCAAAGAATTGGTGCTTTCCAGATGTTGTTCCCAGCATCTCACATCATTGGCCATGCTAGATGAGGCTGCTGAGATGTAGTAATATCTGGAGGACCACAAGCTTCCTGTCTCTTATCTGGTTCATCACCCCTCAGAATTCCCAGCCATTGGTTATCTTGGTGGAAATTCTGGGAGCTGTATTCTGCTCTACATCTAGAAGGTACCAAACTAGAGAAGGTGTTCAAGCTGGCCAAACTTCTAAGAGCCTTAAGTCAGACACATCCTAGGTTTCTTTTACCTGGTGAAACGCAGATCAGTGTTTCTCAAACTCTGCAATTTTAAGATATGTGGGCTGCAAAACCCATGCTGGCTGAGGAATTGTGGGAGTTGAAGTCCACTCTTAAAGTTGCAGAGATTGAGAAACACTGTCATAGATAAATCCTCGAGGAAAACAAAGGAACTTTTTCAGGTTGAGAAGCAAGGGCAGTCAGGGATGCTGTGTGATAGGAAGTTCCACACAAGAAAAGCAATGAAAGCAGTGACTTCTGCAATCTCAAAAAAAACCAAAAAACAGCTCAGAAAGACTACCAGAAAACATCTGAATGCATCCAGAGAAGGAGGGGGAGGGGGAGGGGAGGGGAGGGGAGGGGGAGGGAGAGGGGGAGGGGAGGCTTCTTTTACAAGGAAGAAAAAATGTCAGGTTGGAGCCCTACTTATAGACAGTATTATAAAAGACTAATAGTGAATGTCTTCTTGAAGAGTAGAGATTCAGAGTTTAGAGTGCCAAAATGATACCATCCATTGGAAGACATTGGCATACTTAGGGACAAAACCCCAAAAGGGAAAGGATACCCCAGGCAACCTCATGAAGATCAACCATGCACACTGGCTACAAAAATCTGGCTGAATGCTGGAGGGGGCGCATGGTATAGGAATATACGGGCACATAATTGACTGGTCCAAACAGAGCCAGACAGTGAGGGCAAATTGCAGTTCAGCAATATTCACAATGTCCAGTCTTACAAGAGTTTCATCTTTATGAAGGCTATCAGTAAGGAATATCTGTATTGGTTATGTAAATCTTTTCAATTAAACTTACATATACCAACACATACCTGGCACACGTGGCATCTATTTGTGTATGTGTCCATGTGTAGATAATCACACATAACACAGAAACAAGTATACCCACACATACACACAGTAGCCCCATTTGCACGCATTTCTAACCCTGCTGATATTTTCTGAGTTCCATTACATTTCAAGGGAGGAGACATGAAGGTGTATCTTCCATGGTTTCTGTCACCCCCCAAGCTTGAGAAATGTAGACAACCAGAGCAAATGTAGCAATGGAAAGGTATGGATAGACAGTAATAACACCCTCTGACACCTCCAACCCTAACTTTAGCTCAAAAGCACCATCAAGAGAAATTCAACAGGAATTCTCAAGCACTCTGAAATTAAAGTAGAAAGCAGAAACTTTTTTCACAAAGGAAGAGAATGTTTGAGCTCATCAGGTGTTTTTTTTTAAATCTGCTCAATCGTGTCTGATCCTCGGCAACTGCCTGGACTAGTCCCTGCAGTTTTCTTGGCAAGATTTCAGAAGTGGTTTGCCATTGCCTCCTTCCTAGGGCTGAGAGCGAGTGACTGGCTTCATGAAGGTCACCCAGCTGGCTTTGTGCCCAAGGCAGGACTAGAACTCACAGCCTCCCGCTTTCCAGCCTGGTGCCTTAACCACTACACCAAACTGGGTCTCACATCAGACTTAAAGTAGTTCTAATTAATGTATATTCCATTGATTTCAAAGGATTAAACTTATTACATCTGGATCCAATCCAAGTGGACTCTTCATTTGCTTGTTTTGTTCACCAAAGTTTGCTTGCTTGCTTTCAAAAACATCACTATGATATGCAATGAAAGCTTGGTGATCCTTTCCTAAAAACAAAAATCCTTTTGTGATCTCAAAGAAAAGCCCATTTTTCTTTAAATAGAACACATTTTCCCATTCATTTTTGGTAAGAGAAAGAGAAATCATACTTGGATACAGTGATCAGATTTGGATAAAATAATTTAGGTGAGAATCCAAGAGTGTCCACCGGCTGGGTCAAAAAAATCAAGCTCAAGATACAAAAATCAAGACAAAGATAAAAAAAATCAAGATAGCACCCATTATGGTGCATCACACATAAAAAGCAGGCAGAGCTTCAATTGCACTGACTCAGCTGCCATCCTCACTCTTTTGACCATATCCCATGGATCTCCCTGTGAGATTCCATTGGTTCAAAATTCCTTTTTATTTATTTAGTTATATTTATTAAAATTTTTATCATAGAATAAAAGACAAATCTAGAGAGAGAGAGAGGAGGGAGGGAGGGAGGGAGGGAGACAAAAAAGAGAAACCTGTAATGTTAAGAAATATATGAATGACTTCCAACCTTCTTTTCAACAGATAATTATAATCTTAATGTCCCTCCATTGGATCAAAAACCTTGCAGAACGGGAAATTCAAAAGTGCCTGAGCAACATTAAAGCCAAACCATATCCAATAACAAATGATTAAGGGAGTCAATTGCTAGGAAATGCCACTGCTTTACCTGGTTTGAGAAACAGCACATTGATTGTAGCAAGTAATGTAATAAGTCTAACATAATCTGGAAATGTCTTTCCTATAACCCAAAAGATGTGCAAGCTCCATCAGTTGAAAGCTACCTTAGGCTTTGCACAGGACATCAAAGGTCACTCTTCAGATCAGGATCCAGAATGAGTGGGGGAGGAGCTTAAAGGATTAAATGTCTCTTTAAGTCTCCCCATCCCTCTAAAAATATGAGAAGGGGCAAGATTGATACTCTGGTGGACTTTTTTTTTCTTTTGCACCCTGGCTATACCCTCTTAGCTGGAAGCTGAAATTCAGTTTAGTGAGACTTGTGCATAAGACTGTTGATCCAGTTTCCAGACAGAGTTTATTTAGATCAGTGTTTCTCAACCTTAGCAACATGAAGATGTGTGGAATTCACTTCCTGGAATTCCCCAGCCAGCATGGCTGGCTGGGGAATTCTGGGAGGTGAAGTCCAGACATCTTAAAGATTGAGAAACACTGATTTAGATGCTAAATAAGATACTGGAGTCTGTCATTTTCCTTGATCACTGAACATCTATACTGTAAAGTCTGTCAGAATTTTATACTTGGTTCACATTTCAAAGCCATGGTTAGTTGACTCTGCTCAACAGATAGCATCCATGTATCGTGCAAAACTATAAACCATGGCTACTCCATGGAAGGCCCTCTTTTCATGGTGCCCAATCCAAACTCACATAGGAAAAATCAGATGTCACTGATTGCAATGTTCAGTGTCACTGGCATGGTAATAATCTTAGCTAGTTTTATATTTTAAAAAAGAAAACTCTATCCATAAAATGAAGATTTTAAGGAGGGTTTTTATTGGCCTGATTTTAGTTTTTAAAAAATCTTATTTTCTCACTCATCACAAGATTTCAATTTTAACCCTAACCCTACCCTAACCCTAACCGCACCCCAAGATGCCCCTGCAGGTTTTAGAACTAAGCCGTTTGGCAAATCATGAATTTCAAGGACTCCGCTTTAATCTCTTTTAGCAGTATTAAAATTTGGCAGTAAATATCCACAAACCCAAATGAAAACAATGTCAACTGCAATTCTTCCATACCAGAATAATAATATTTAGAGACTATTTCTAAGAACAATGAACACTAACTAGGCTTCCCAATTCTTGCACCTTCCAAATATGTTACGAATTGGAATTGGGATTATGTGGCTTGAAGTCCCAGCATAAGTGGGAGGCTCTAGACTGGGAGAGGCTGAGCTGGACTGACTACTGGGCTTACTCACTGCAGAACTTGAAAATCTAGCACAGTCATCCCCAACTCAGTGACTACAGATACACTGGAATGCGAACACCATAATTCATAGTCATGTGGTGTCACTGCCTGGGGATGATGGGAATTGTTATCTAACACATCTATAGATTGAGTGCTGGTTGAGGGATGCTTATGCAGTATAGTGTAACACCAAGTCAATAGCTCATGAGCAGCATATTCAAAGTTGTCAAAGGGGAAGATAAGCTTCTTTTTACCATCACAGGGAACCTATTTAACTAAGCTCTTGCTTAAACAGACCACTCAACTCCTCCAGATCAAATCTTTTGGTTATGAATTACTTAAGAGGCAAAATGCCAACTAATTCTACCACTGAGTCAGGCAATAACAAGAACCCAACAGATTTCTGTTTTCTTTTGGAAAGCCACATTTATCTTCATCACTAGAGGGGAATAAAAGCATAATATTTTGTTCTGTTTTTCCTTCCCTTTCTCCCTGTTGATTTACCTTCCTTCCTGGTGAGAATAAAACCATTAAATCAAACCTGTTCATTCTCCCTCTCAACTGTTACAACTAAACTGTGTGACTTTTCTGTTCACCACTGTTATAAGGCTCATAAAATCTCCTTCAAAACCTCTAGAGACAATTTTCCATTGTCCTGACATCGAACAGTTATTTTTTAAATGAAGCCTATTTCTTCTTGATATCTACAGCTGCAATCCTTTGCATATTTTCTGCGGAATAAATCTCACTCAACCCATTGGAACACACAAAAATGACTCTTGAATCAGCTGAAACATTTATAGAATACCAAAAATGGATTCATACACATTGCTAATTCATTTAAACCATGGTTTTCAGAACAATCCAAATGGCTGCTAAGCTCAGCAACCTTTTCAGACAGCAGGCACCACCACTCTGTACCTTCACACAATATCAGGTGTATAGAGAAAGGGGGTGAGGATGGGAGTGAGAGAGAAAGAGCAAGCCAACCATTATTGTGTAGGGCAGTGTTTCTTAACCTTATCAATTTTAAGATGTGTGGACTTCAACTCCCAGAATTCCCCAGCCAGCATGGGGAAAGTTGATAAGATTTAAAGTTGATAAGGTTGAGAAACACTGGTGTAGGATGCTGGACTAGGAACAGGGAGACCCAGGTTTTAGTCCTCCATTAGGCACCCAGCCAGCTGAGTCATTCTGGAGCAGCAACTTGCTCTCAGTCCTAGAGAGGTCAAAAAAACATCCCTCTACCAACCCACACTGGACTGATAGATGATGGTCCATAACCATCAATGGAATAATTCTTTGTCCTACGGTGGGTTAATATGGTGTGAAAATAAAAATATGCATATACTCTCACATATTTTAAGTATGAGCATATACATGCACACACACACACACACACACCTTATTTCAGTATTTTCCTTTTTGCCAGTTTTAATTTTTTTTTAAATTCAACAAATAAAGTCTCTCTCCAGTCAGGTTCTCCTCCTGGTGATCATTGAATCTGGCATGAATTCAGAAGTTGTTTCCCTCATGGTCTTCTTCCCAGAAGTTTTTTGACTGGATTCTCATCCAAATACTAACCAGGCCTAACCCCCTTTAGCTTGTTCAAGCTCAGAGTTGGCAAATGCTGAATTTAAAAAAAAAAACTGAGGTCACGGGGTGCCATCTCACACAAGGGTCCTAAGAAAATTGGGTTCAAACGATCGCCCACTCAGACATGCCCAATGATAATTGCATGGAGGAGAGATGGGGGGTGAATTTATTGCTCCCACCCCATCTGTTTGTCCTTGCCCTCTGTACATTAGAGGATTTGTCTGATTCTTCTAAGCCACACGTTGGAGAACTGCAGGCAAGTTCCATAGGTAGATGCTGAATGGGTGGAATGGATGGATTTTTCTCCATTTCCCCATTCAAATGATTGTAATATTATGTGGTAAATAGGGTTTTATTTATTGTTTATTTATTTTATTTTTATCCTGCCTTTATTATTTTTGTAAATAACCCAAGGTGGTGAACATACCTAGTACTCCTTCCTCCTCCGATTTTCCCCACAACAGCAACCCTGTGAGGTGGGTTGGGCTGAGAGGGAGGGACTGGCCCAAGGGCACCCAGCTGGCTTTCATGCCTAAGGCGGGACTAGAACTCTCATACCACGCCTGATTGGCTCTTGGGCTGAGAGAGAGGGACTGGCCCAAGGTCACCCAGCTGGCTTTCATGCCTAAGGCGGGACTAGAACTATCATACCACGCCTGATTGGCTCTTGGGCTGAGAGAGAGGGACTGGCCCAAGGTCACCCAGCTGGCTTTCATGCCTAAGGCGGGACTAGAACTATCATACCACGCCTGATTGGCTCTTGGGCTGAGAGAGAGGGACTGGCCCAAGGTCACCCAGCTGGCTTTCATGCCTAAGGCGGGACTAGAACTATCATACCACGCCTGATTGGCTCTTGGGCTGAGAGAGAGGGACTGGCCCAAGGTCACCCAGCTGGCTTTCATGCCTAAGGCGGGACTAGAACTATCATACCACGCCTGATTGGCTCTTGGGCTGAGAGAGAGGGACTGGCCCAAGGTCACCCAGCCGGCTTTCATGCCTAAGGCGGGACTAGAACTCACGGTCTCCTGGTTTCTAGCCTGTTGTTTTGTTTTGACCAGCTTAATTCTTTCTTCCTCAAGCTTACGAATGTTAATATGCTGTTAAGTTACATTCCAAAAGTTTGGAAATTGTCTATCTATAAAAAGTTTTGGATATACCCCATCTGAAGTGTTGTCTTTTTTTTTTTTTTTAAGAGATTCTGATATATTCCTAGAAGGAGACATCTGTCAGATTGTAAAGAGTGGCTCAATGAAATTTGTGTGTTCTCAACCTTTGAACTAACTTTTGTAGCAATGAAGAGGCAATATTGGGCAATATGATTCTGGGTAGTCCAGGTTTAACACAAAGTTTAAAAACTGATTTGTAACAATTTGAACAAATATCACACAATACTATTACTCTGACATAATAGAAAAGTACTAATTTTTTCACAATGTTTAGTGTTTTTTATTTTATATTTTTTCATTCCTTTTTTCCTTTTTAGTTTGTGCTGTTTAATTTTTAGTTATATAATTTACTCAAAATGGTTGAAATGAAATGAAATGTATTAATTTGGTTCTTAACCATTATTACTTGCATTATTACTAGTACTACTACTATCCTTAACTGTATTGGTTCAAAAATTCAATAAAAATTACTGTCTTTCAAAAAACAACACTCTTATTTTTTCCTTCCATGGCTTTGACAGACTTTTAGATGCTGGAAGTTACTTATCTGCACCCTTGATGTTTATTATTTTCTCTGCTTTTGAAAAGTGAAACATAATTCCCAGCTTTTGTCCATATTATGTACTTGTCAGGATTGTGTTATTATACAACTCTAAATCCTCTCCACTTTCTTCACAACCCCAAACTATATGATCACAGCTTCTGGTCATTGCACTCTACTCAAGGTGCATGTGTACAACATTCAACAGGAATTATCAACTACCAAGAGCCACAAGCATCTTACAACAACATTCTGTCACTGACATCATAATTACAGCACATTTATCATTCATATGTCTTTTTTCAAACAATTACTATATATTTGTTACTCTGACTTCACCTTCCAATAGGTTAAACACTGATCTTTCCTTTACTTGATTTTATTGCATGATATCCAACATTCCAATTATCTGGATCAATTACCATTTTTTACCTTGTTCCTTGTTCACATTGGGGTTTACATCATCCTTATAACTCTTTGGGGTCAGCACAGTCACCTGTCCTAAGTTGTTATGAAAACTTGAACTTGCTTAACAAACTTTAATGAAACATTTCTCTTGTATGATTGCTGTTACTCTACAACTTACTGCTTCAGAAGAATCAGAGTTCCCCCCACTCAAGTTGTGTATATACTTTTTTTATCTTTTTATCCACCTATTTACAGAGTCCCATGGAACCAAAGATCTGGGCTCGCGTCATTCCACTCTTGGCTTTCCCAATAATCACCCCCCAGTTCCCCACCAATGAAGAAATGACCACACCATTCATCAAGATGTGTGAAACATTATCTATTTCCTACAGGATTTTAGAAGATAGCTTGACTTTTTAAAAAATGGGTATTGCCATCTCTTCCCCATGAACAGTATCTTAGAAAAATGTTCCTCAGCCACTCGCCTAGGCTTGCAATACTGTGCTAGTCAAGATTTAATGTCACAGTGAATCCCAATAAATTTGGGCACAAGCTTCAGTTGGAAACCAAGGCAAGCTTAGGATGAGCTTGCAACAGGAAGGTAGCATCTGATGTCTCTTGTCTGTGAACAGTAACGAGATGAAGGAAGAAAGGAAGCAAGACACAAGTGTAAGAAGTGCCCCTGCAGACCAGGTGATATCTTTAAGGACGCAGTCCCAAGGGTCAACTCCAGCACAGTTGCTCAGTCAGAAGAGGTGATGGCTTGTGAGCAGCCTGGTCTGTCAAATATTGCATCTCCTAGCACACGAAGTCAAACTCTTGTCTTGAAGAGTATCACAACTGACAACCAAAAGTGTCCACTTAATTAAAAAAAAATCAGTGCTTTAGTCCTGAGTTAGGTATGAATCCAGGACTTCCTGCTAATTCTAGAAGATCCTCCAAACAAGACAGCCAAAAGAACTACCTCTTGGGTCCCCAACATCGGCGTTCCTTTCAGGACCTCCTGTGCTACAATGTGAGTCAGCTCTGTTGCCTTCTAAAAATGTGCAACCCTTTTTAAAATGGTGGGTTTCTTCAATCTTTCTGGTGAAACTTGACAGACTTGATTAGAAAGAGACGGGGTGAATCAGAAGTGGGTTTGTGTTGTTCTTTCTTTTTAAAAAAAGGACAGCATTGAGACAGAGATGGCGAGGCACTCAAGGTTCCAGTCTATGCATAAAATTCCTCCTGCTTGTCAGGTTTTTGGTATGTGACACTTGCCTGCTTGGGCTCTTCCAGCGTGTAGCTCCCTTCGTCTTTCTTTTTCATCCGGTAGATCAAGAGCATCACCAGGAAAGCTGCAAAGAGGGCCCCAACGACCCCTCCCACAATCACAGCTGCAAAAGGACAACAGAAGAAAGTTAGCAAGGTCTGTATTGGCTTACCTTTTGTATAAAAAGAATTTTTAAAAAAATATTTGAGTGTTAAAAGCCAGGGGATGGATGGATGGATGGATGGGTCGGTGGGTGGGTACCAGGACTGTCCACAGAGGCAGGGGTCAAAAAAGTCAAGAGTGTGGCTGCAACTGCACAATTGAAGCCCCACCCTCTTTTTAACATGCCATACACATAAAAAGGGGGTGGGTCTTTGATTGCATGCTTGTCCCCACCAACTAGACTTTTTTTATCATCCCACCCACCACCACAGACACCTCTGACATATTTTATATTTCACTTGTTATAAAGAAGGATTTTGATGCTCCCAACCCTGTTAGCCTTCGGTAAAGCTTTGAAAAAACTGGTTCTTCTCCCAGGCATTGGACCAGGGCGTTAGATGAGCCTATTCTGTAAGGCTTATGAGAATGATTGTGGTTGGCCTTGGATGTACATAAGAACATAAGCAGTGCCCTGCTGGATTGGACCCCTGGCCCATTCTAGTCCAGCAACCTTTTGAAAGTTGAACATTGAAATTTATTTGTATTTATTTATGGTCAGTGACCACAGAAATAGCTACAACAATAAAAACAGCACAAGCAGGCTCAAATACAATAAGAGCAAGGTGATGCAGAATAAATCAAGCATGGTGGGGGGAGAACTTTAGGGAAAATCTGTTTTAACAACCAGCATAAGGAAAACAAACCTAAAAAGAAAGAAGTCCATACAGTACAAAACAAGGGCTGTGCGAAGTTTGATTTAGAGGTGTGTTTCCAGAGCAAAACTTTGAATCAAATCTAGCTTTTGAATCAAATCAGATCAGATCAGATCCTTGAACTGAATGACTCCAAATCGATTCTGAATCAGATTGAATTAAAGTGATCTTCACCCCAAGGAAAAGTGGTACGACATGGGATATTTATACTAAACATTATGCACATATGGGGTAATTGCACAGAAAAGCTTTTTGATTTAGGGAAAGTTGAGAATGGCAGGTCAATGTGGATTTTTACAGAACTGTTTTTAAAGAAATCTCTAGAAAGTTACCCAATAATAATTATATCATCAACATCATCACCACCACCACCACCACCACAATAGTGGAAGTTCAGGTATGTGCATTTTTCTCTTTAGCTGTCTATTTCTCCTTCCTCTGCTTTCTTTCCCCCCGTGCTATATTCTAGTTTGCAGTGTCAGATAGCCTGGCAGCTGCCTCAGTTGCAAGTACTGTGATTCTCAGTGTCTTCTTTAACATTTATTGAGGTTAAAGGATGGGAGGTGGTCACCAAAATTCTAGCCACTGAACTATTCTCTGTTAAGAACCATTGTATCCCCACACGCATTAGAGTGAAGACTTTCTGAACTTCTTTCTAACAACCTTCCAGTGGTCCAGCAAGGTGGTGGGTCTTTTCATGGATAGTGGAGAAGCTGTTTACATAAAGTCTCTTGAATCGTGATCAGTCTGGGAACTAACCAATACAGTACATGTAAATTCCTCAAGGCAACATTTTGCTTTTGGCCCTCTGGAAAGGCACGTCATACACTCTGATGAAAGGGAACCAATCCTCTGGCTCTCAATGCATTTGAAGTTGCTTTCCACAAAGGCAATTCCACTCTCTCCCTCAAACACGGGTATGGACTCAGATTGGCAATCCGTATACATCTTACCTATGAGCACTTCTTTCCTTTCCAATATGTTTTTCTGGGGGAGTTGTGCTGCTGAATTTCCAGACTCTACTGTATTGTCTAGGAGCCCCGGTTCCACTTTCTTTCTCAACCCTGGACCAGCTGCAGGGGTGACCAGAGGCACCACTTCATTGCCAAGCTCGGTCTGAGCTGCCTCTTCCTCCTCATGGATTTCAAAGTCCCCACTGACAGGAACTTCAAATTCATTATTCGTGGCTGTGGAAAGGGTCATTCCCATGGGTTCTGCCTGCAAGAGAGAGAAAAAGAAGCATAGACAAGGCAGGAGGATGACATGATGCCCCACTCCTTCAGTGCATTTTTCTCCAGCACTTGGCCAGGCTTAGGAGCAAGATGTCACTTGTCCACTGGCAGGGCTGGCCTACAGCTTACAAGCTGCAGGTGGCTCTGGAGCATCCTGGAGTAGGTGGGGCAAAGGTTTCAACCCAGGTTGTTTCCCCTGTTTAGGGGATGAAAGAAAAGCCTTGAGGTACATCCATTGTCCCTTCAAATCTCAAAATGAGGAGGTGGTGTTGGGTGTAACGAAGCAAAATGGATGCCTTCACCCTCTTCATGGGAAGAGGAAAAGGAAGTGAAATGAAAAAAAGAAAAAGGTATTCCTCTTCCTGCCATGAGCCTAAATGGCCTTTAACTTGGGCATTCTTCTGCTACAGATTTTCCTTCCCTACCTCCCACACACACACGCCGCCCAAATATTGCACTGCCCATGGCTACCTGACATGTTTCACCAAGACTACTTCCCCCCCATCCCCCTGGATCAAGCTTTGCACTTTTGAGAAAACAGATTGACTTCCTTGTACAGGTAGTCCCTGGTTTGAGAACAAGTTCCGTTCCTAAGTATGTCCTTAAGTCAAATTGGTATGTAAGTCAGAACAGCATCAGTTAGTCAAATGTTTGTCTTAGTATATAGTATATATTTTACCTTTCTTTGCATATAAAACACTTAAGAAACACTTCCAGATATATTAAAACATCTTAAACACAATAATACACAAAGTAGTATTGTGCATTTAACCCAAAACATTGTACTTAACTTGAATTTTTAATATAAAAGTCTTTATGGCAGTCCATTCTTAACTAGGAGTTGTCTGTAAACCGGGACATTCTTAAACCTGGGATTACCTGTATATGGCCTCTTTTCCAATTTATCTCCCCCGGGGTTGGTAATGAGATACATAGCAGGTAGGTGACAATTTTCACTAGGGACGGTTTTGTGGAATCCACTCTGCTGCCTTTAGGGACAATGGCCAGGAGAGGGAGGTAGAGACTCATCCCTTTTGAGCTAGCCCCCACCTCCCCCTCTGTATTTAGTCATGCCTGCCACAAATTGAGTCTTCTAAATGTAAAAAAAGGAAGTTGTCCTATGAGTTTGTTTGGGAAAACAAGGGAGGGTGCCTAGATCTGCAGACTGAGATGTCTGGTGGAGGTCCATCTTAAATGCCTAGGAGAGATAATTTAAGATAAACAAATCTGCTTGGATGGCAGCTTCAGGACAGAAGATGTTATACATAAAAAAGCAAATGTGGGCAAATACCATCTTGAAATGTTGGAAGGGAGGGGGCCTAGGTTAATACGAGTGGCTGTGGACTTCGTCTACCAAAATTCTCAGCAGTGATGGCTAGGAAATTTTGGGAGTTCAGGTTTACACCTCTTGAATATGCCCAATTTAGAGATAGCTGATGTAAAGGGATGACAGAAATTGAAACATAAATAGGTGATGTAACAATGTATTTTCATAATGCTGCAAAATGTCTTATTTTCCCTCTATTTTGTTTATTTGTTTTATTTATTTATCTGATTTATCCCCGCCCATCTCCTCCCATCGGAGGCCCCTGGGCAGTTTACAACAAGTGATTAAAGCCATCAGAATAATACAAAAAATAAAATACAGTAAAAATACTATAAATAGAAATAAAGAATAAAGAATAAAAAATCCAAGCGGTGGATTTTTATTTTCCTGGTATCAGCCTGGGAAACCCTTGTACAGCCCAGAATGAAAGAGACAGACAGACAGACAAGAACGAAAGAGAAAGCTATTAAAAGATGGTTTAAATGAACGTTTAAATACATAAATTTCCCAGGTACATTGATGAAAAGGAGGAAAACCCCTATGGAATCACAGCCAGGAATATTTGAAAGCCAGGATGGTAGAAATAACAACAACAACAACAACAATAGTAGCAGTAGCAGCAGCCAAATTATTGCAATGGAGTTTGGACTGGACAAATGTGCCACCCTTACCATCAACAGGGGAAAAATAGTGAAAACTGAAGGAATCAAGATGCCCTATGGAAATAGCATCAAGAGTCTGGATGAAGATCACTACAAGTACCTGGGCATCCTTCAAGCTGACAACATCAAGCACACTCAAGTCAAGAAGAAGGTTAGTAGCGAATACATCATGAGAGTGAAGAAGATCTTAAAGTCCAAACTCAGTGGAGGAAATACCATCAAGGCAATTAACACCTGGACATTTTGAGTCATTAGACACACAGCTGGAATAGTGGACTGGACTCAAGCTGAACTAGAAGCCCTGGATAGGAAGACTGGAAAAATAATTACAATGAATCATGCCCTTCACCTATGCAGCAACATTGACAGACTCTGCTTACCAAGGAGCATAGGTGGGCGTGGAATGTTGCAAGTACACCCGACAGTTGAAGAAGAAAAGGGGGCATTGGAAGAATATCTGAAGGAGAGTGAAGAAGATGCACTGAAGCTAGTATACCATGAAGGCTTACTGAATACCAAAGAGACCAAACTGGCCTACAAGAAAGACCAAATGAATAGAAAAGAGACATGGCAAGGCAAAGTATTACATGGCCAGTATACACACACACACACACACACACAAAAGAAAAAAGCAGGCAAAGCAGGTAACAGCAAGATCTGGCAAAGGCTAAGAGCAGGAAAGTTGAAGAAAGGGACAGAAGGGCTAATTCTGGCTGCAGATGACTGAGCCTTAAGAACAAATGCATACAAAGCCAGAATTGAGAAGACAGGAACAGACAGCAAATGCCATCTCTGCAAAGAAGCTGAAGAAACAGTGGACCACCTAGTTAGCTGCTGCAAGAAGATCGCACAGACTGACTACAAACAACGGCATGACAAAGTAGCAACAATGGTGCATTGGAATATCTGCAAGAAATACCACTTGCCTGCAAGCAAGAACTGGTGGGACCACAAAGTACACAAAATGAAGACGCTAAAGTGCTTCCTCTGGGACTTTAGAATTCAAACAGACAAGCATCTGCCACACAACACTCCAGAAGTAACAATTGTTGATAAAAAGGACAAGAAAGTCTGGATAGTGGACATTGCTATGCCTGGAGATGGCAGAAGAGAAGAGAAAGAACTGGAGAAAATCACAAAATACAAAGACCTGCAAATAGAAGTAGAATGACTGTGGCGAAAGAAAGCAAAGGGAATACCAATAGGAATAGGCGCCTTGGGTGCAATCCCAAAACATCTGGAGCACCACGTGAATGCCATCGGCATTGACAAAATTACCATCAGTCAATTGCAAAAGGCAGCTTTGCTTGGAACAGCTAACATCCTGCAGCGGTACCTTTAACACTATCAAACAACATCTGCCTATCCTAAGTCCTTGGGAAGGACTCAGTAGGTGGACCGAAATGCCAAACCCAGTGTAAACATCTGACTGACTGTGCAACCAACAATAATAATCACCATCAGTCAATTGCAAAAGGCAGCTTTACTTGGAACAGCTTACATCCTGTGACAATGCCTTTAACATTATTAAACAACATCTGCCTATCCCAGGTCCTTGGGAAGGACTTGATAGGTGGACAAAAATGCCAAATCCAGTCTGAACATCTGGCTGTGCAAAAAAGATAATAATTTATTGCATTTATATGCCACCTGACTCCCAGCAACTCTGGGCAGTTTGATTGATTGCCACGTTCCCCAACCTGGTGACCTTTAGGTGTGTTACAATTCCTATTCAATCCTTCTCATCTAACATCAGGAAGTAGCAGACTAGAGAAAGCTGGTGATGAAACTAGAATATGGGGCAAGGGTTGGAGAAACACAGATTTGAATTTTAACTTCAGCTATAAGGCTCAGGGAGTGATATCAGGTTTCTACTGTAGGGTTGTGGTGAGGACAAAATGGAAGAGAGAGAGAAAGCTTACAGGAAGAACCCAGAAGAGTAAATCCAGCCCCCGTTTAGCCTTGGTTTGGCACTACCCTGTTCTTGCACTCCATCCTTCACCTCAACCTATTCCCACCTACACACAGCTGGTCACTGTTTTTTCATATGTAACAATAGCGAAGAAATGCTACTATTCCCTTTTCTTCTTTTCTTTTTTCCAAACAGGGGATAGAGCGAGATCAGATTTCGCAGCAACACCTGTCCTATCGCCAACCACCAGATTGTTAAAAAGGATGCCATCTATGGCTGTGATTCAAGCAATTCATTCAGGGATGTGCCGCATTTATAGGCTGGTGCGACCTTCTCCTCTTTCTCTTCCTTTTAGAAAATGCCATAGCCAGAATATATAATTGATTCAGGAAAAACTAGTTTCTCCCATAGGCAAGCCAATGATAGGCTCATGGGAGGAACTTTGGAGCTGATATCTGGGCTCTTGAAGTGCTGCAGGATTGGCTAATCAAAGTTCCAGGTAATGCACATTCCCAGGTTGAATCCTTCAACCACCCCTTCACCAACATTCCCCACTGACTCACAATGACCTAATAGTTGTTGATAAATATATTAACACAGCACCAGTTTTAATTTCATTTAGACATTTGGTTTCCCAAGTTTTAGCAGTATGAAATCTAGATGTGTTCATTCCTTGAGTTTTTTCCTTGATTTGTGTTGTTCCTCTTTAGCGATACAGTTCATTCAATTGTTTTATATTTAAATTCCCTTTCTAAGTTGCCATGGAGACCATACACAAAGGAATGAGACATTAAAGTATTATCTACACAGGTAAATAACTAAATTATTAGTCAGGTTAATTACAGATTTCACTGATGGTGTTCCTGGTTACTCAGTAAAGATCTTATATATTTATTATATGTTTTTGTGCCTTCGAGTCAGCGCTGGCTCCTGGTGACTGCCTGGATTAGTCCCTGCAGTTTTCTTGGCACGATTTCAGAAGTGGTTTGCCATTGCCTCCTTCCTAGGGCTGAAAGAGAGTGACTGGCCCAGGGTCACCCATCCGGCTTTGTGCCTAAGGTGGGACTAGAATTCACGGTCTCCTGGTTTCTAGCCTGGCGCCTTAACCACTACACTAAACTGGTGCTCAGTGGAGATCTTACATTTCTTTAAAAAAATATTGTAGCTACTTAGCTCTGCATTCTTCCATGGCATTCTCACTTTTCCCTCATCAGCTCCCTGTTTTCCCAAACTGGCATTCAAGAGAGTGAGGAGGAGTTGATGAAGAGAAGTTGTAGACAAGTAACAGAAGTGGGATTTCTACAATTAGTTTGATCATGTTTAAGAGTCTGTATTCTAGTAGTGTGGTAACTTCGGTATCTCTCTCTCTCTCTCTCTCTCTCTATATATATATATATATATATATACACACACACATACAGTATATATAATTGTTACTATTCATTAAATATATACACTGCCCATCTCACTATAAGAGTGACTCTGGGCGGCTCACAAATAAAAAGTAATTTAAAAAATTATAAAAATACAAAAGGTAGAAAAAGATAAAAGAGGAACACTAAAAGGCAGAGAGAGTTTCTTTAAGCCACCAACCACCCCCAGGGCTGCCTACCACTCTTGGGTCCCCAAGCTAGTTGGCAGAGCCCGGTCTTGACGCTCTTCCTGAAGGCCAGAAGAGTGGGGGCCAACCTCAGCTCGGGGGGCAAAATGTTCCACAGGGCAGTGTCAATGGCAGAAAAAGCTCTCCTCCTCGACCCCGCCTGTTGAAATTCTTTAGCCAACGGGGTCCGTAATATGCCCTTCCTGCCAGACCGGGTGGGACAGATCAATGTAATTGGGACGAGGTGGATCCTCAGGTAACCTGGGCGATGTATTCTACATTGTGTTTCCTCCCTATGCTAATGAGTGGTGTGTTTTACAGACCCACAGAGGGAACAAAAGTCATTAGAAACCAGGGCTCTAATTCAAAGCATTCCCAAAGATGTCTGTCTGAGCACATCTAGTGAGGGTGAGCTAATTATCCTCATACAATATTGGTTCCTCTGTTGAACTGATTTTTAAGATTAGATTTTTCCTAACATCCAAATGGGATCTGCCTTCCTGTTATTTGTTCTGTACCTGGCGCTCTGGTCAGTAGAAAACAAGCCTTCACCTTCTTCTTCACAGCATCTTTTTAAAATCACGACCGTATTCCCTCCACTGCTATCTTCTTTTTTTTAGAACAAAACCAACCCTCTGTGCTTCTCCTCGCAAGCCTCAGTGTCCAGACCTCTGGGTATTCTTGTTGCCTTTCTTTGTACCTGTTCCAGTTTTCCTGAACGTTTCTTAACACATGGTGCTTAGATCTAGACATACTACTCAAGGCAGAATTTGACCAATGCAGAACAGAAAAGAACAACGACACACACTGTCCCTGATTTGGAAACTATACTTCTGCATTTGACTTTTTAGCAAGCATGTCACACTGCTGACTCACATTTAGCTTGTGATTACAGTTTCCAGTTCCTTTTCATAAACACACTATTACCCAGCCTGGTATTTCTCGCCCTATACCGTTGCAGCTGAGCCTTCTTCCTACGTGAAGGACTTCACATCTATCTCTGCGAAATTTCAAGCTGTCACTTTCCGTCCACTTCTCAAATCACCCATCTGAATTTTATTCCTGCCTTCTAGGGTAGGAGTAGCGATCCCACCCAGTGGGATGTCATCTGGAAATTTGATAACCGTTCCCTCAACTTCTTCATTCAAATCGTTAACAGAAAATGCTGAAACTCCTGAAAATTAGGAGCAAAATGCTATGGCACGCCTTTATGACTCTTCCGGTTTCACTATTTATTTATTTACTCCTCCTTTGCATACGCAAGCTCCATCCCACGTCCTTATGATCAGATGAAGGACTAAACACAGAAGAAACAAAGGAAGTGATGGACATTTGTGCGGAAATGGCAGCGTTAAAGCTATGGCTTCAAAACCAATTGGGCCCAACATTATTGAACTGCTTCTAAACTAAGAAAGAGAGAAAGACAAAAAAATAGACAGAAAGGAAGGGAGGAAGCTAATGACTGATTGATTGACTGACAGACAGACAGACAGACCAGAAGGACTGTTATCATGATCTTGTACATTATCTTTAGTTATCCTTGAGAGACTATGATTTGGATCATGCAGAAGCCACCATATTGACAGGAACAGCCAAATGAACTGTTTTTCCTAGCTTCATGTCTACCTGAGCAGGTTCTGTTGGTGTTGCTGTAGGAGGCTGGGGCACTGTCGTAACATCTGGCTCCTGTGAAGTGCTCAGCTTGGCCATATCTCTGACCTTCGTCCCACTGGTTGTCCCCAGGGGAGAGGCTGTCACTTCTGTTCTGGCTACAGTGGCAGCCTCTGGGGTTTCAAGCATCATTGACTGTGTCATGGCAACAATTGTGATCACAGGTGGCAGGTCCCTCAGGACAGTTGTTGGTTTAGAGGTAACCGTTGTCGTGGAGGCTGTAGTAGCCACGGTAGAAGCAGTAGTAGTAGCGACATCATGGGCTGCAGTGGCAGCAGTAATGCCGACTGCTTTCCAGATGGTGACTGCTGGTGCCTCTGAAATTCTGGGAATGTAGTGACCATTGGTAGCTGAGTCAGAGATAACTTCCTCAGTAGGGAGTGGTGCCAAAGGGGTGGCTACTGGTTGCACAGACATGACAGGCAACACCGCTGAGGTGGTAGCAAGGAGGATGGGTGAATCTGTGGTGAGCCTCAGAACCGTCTTGGATCCAGGGTCCTGCTTGAAATCTGCAAGAGAGAACAGGAGCACCATCTAGAAAATGACAATACTCAAGGTTACGCTAATGAAGGAAATGACCTGGAATAGTGGATTATTCAAGCTGATTAATATTACCAGTTATAACAACTGCAACGGTGCAATTGAAACAAACTGCAACAAAGATCTATCTTATATGGATGGAGAAAACTGTAGTCCTCCAGAACATATTAAGCCGTAGTTCCACCACAGCCCACACGGAATGCCAAGGGGTGCTGGGAGTTGTAGCTCAGCAGAATCTGGAAGCCATGCCAGTCTTCCATTAGATATATTGGAAGGCATACCCCCAATCTACCAACGATCTGCCTTTCATTCCTATCTGATGGCATCCAGATTTGCTAGATGATTTGCTTCTAGAGAAAACTCCATCTCTTTGAAATAATTAACGTCAATGAATGAATCAAAACAATGCACCATGAACTGAATGTAAACTGAACTATGGATATTAGATGGCAAATTGGAGCATGGCAATTGCTCCAATTTGGCTTTTAATGGCCATTCCTGCTATTTTAGTTAGAATTAAAAACCTGCTTTGATTTTCCATGTTAATACAACCAGAGCTGAACAATAGCACTGCGATTATCTACATGTTTCCTCAGAAGTCATTCTTTTGGATTCAGTGGAATTTACCCCTTGTTAATCTTCAGAGATTTGTACTCTCATAACATTCTTTTTTTGCCCTCTAAGAGATGTAAATCTCCATGAATCCTAAGGCATTATTCAATATTCTTTTAATCTGTAGAATTTTGTCTGCAGTAACAGAATTGACTTTCAGTGAAAATTGCAAAGGACTTTCCGGGTGATAGGAACTTGTGCAATATTTGGATCCAAAGCATGCAAGGGTGTATCAGAACCATTGTCAGCACCCTCTCCAGGGTCTTTATGGGGAGAATGTGGGCCAAAAAGCTAAGATGGCACACATATAACAGGGACAGGACTTCCATCCCATGGGCATTGCCATGTCAACTTTTTTGACTTCCCCCCCCTTGTGGCCGCCTCAGCTGTCTTTACGTGGCAACTATTCTTTAAAGATGTGTTTTTTCTTGGACTCACATGGTAGCTGTTCCATTACTAGGCTGTACAATTAGGGGTAAGCAACATTTTTGTAACTGGGGAGAGATGTTTCGATTTTTAGGGGCCTTCAAAGACTGTGGATGACATGGCCAGGAGTGAAGTGAGCTCACCAATTTGGGATTCAAGCACTAAAAGAGGTGAGTTAAGCTTCGAAGAGACGTCACATACCTACTCTGCCCCTTATCTTGTCAACAAAAACAGGATTGTTGGCCCTATTTCAGTGTGCTCTGGGGAAGTGCAAATATCGGGGAGGGGGCTTTCTACAGATTGCCTCTACCTGCTCCCTACTCCTGTTGTATCAAATTCCACTCTCAAATTTCTCAAAAGCTTATTTCCTCTGAAAAAGGTATCTCATTTTTTAAAAAATGCTTCTGAAAGAGTTTAAGCATTTCTTTAGAACTTTTTCCAGTGAGATTATAGGAGTGACCAGAGACTTGATGGTTGTGAGGGAACAGATGGTGTTCCAGTGTGCGTGTGTGCGCACGTGGGTGGGTGTTTTATCTCTCCTTCATTCTACAGATTTCTGAAAAAATAAGCACACCATGAAAGACAAGGCACTGGCCAGGTTTCCAGACTACATTAAACCATGGTTTATTTTGTAATGCACAATTAGCTGAGTTCACACCACATCCTAACGAAAAGCCATACAAATCCCATGGTTGGTTTAGCATAATATGAGATTATGGGATTACAGACGCTTCTCATCCATCTCATAGCCAAAGAAAGTGCCAGGAAACCCAACATCTTTAGAACTCTCCTGAAACTTTCTTCTCCGATGAAAACAAAAAAGCAATTAGTTTTCCTCAGACTATCCAAATATTCACGCCCACATATACAGAGAATAAAAATTCAACCCAAGGATTTCTTCTGCCCTTCCATCTATTCTATTAATCAGAACAGCAGCACCACAAGCTAAATCAGAGCCACAACTAGATGACAAATTCCTTCCATTTTAGTTACATACTCACATCCTGAGCCAGATCCCGAATAGAAGTCCTCTATTTCCTCTATCTCTTCATCTTCAAAGGAGTCATCATCCCCCGAGCCTTCCATGTCAATGGGCCGTTCAAAGTTTTCATTCCGCCACTGCTGAGCCTAGAGATCAAAGGTGCCAAGAAATAAACCTATTATTCACATGGACCCGATATCAGCAACTTTCTGCAGAGCAGCCTAAATGGTTTGAAGCCTAGATGAAGAGCCACCATGGACTGGATTAGGCCCATGGGCTACAGATCATTCATCCAGGACCATGTTGCTTTTACTCAAGGGAACTGAATATCCTTTCTCTTGTCATCCTCTGTACTTACTAGACTGCAACTCTCATAAATTGCAAGCAGCACAATTTTCTTTGGCAGTGAAGGATAATCATCTTCAGCATGAATTTCATCAAATCAGCTAATACTGATAGCCAAAGTCAAGCAGCTTGCATAAGATCACTCATCTCTATGTCATTTATTATATATTTTCCCCTTGAAAAACATGATAAAAATAGACGGAAAAGACACCGGGAACTGATAGTTGTTCATTCTAGGTGTGGTGGCTATTTTCCTGTTTTTAGAACTCTGCCAAAAACACGTTTTATATTTTAAAAAAAAAAAGCATTCAAAAGAAAACCTGGAAAGCATGTTATAATTAATTTTTGCCAGAGTAAAGCGTTGCTGGTTTAATGGTGTGGAACTATTCATAAACTGCTTTAATGGGGTTTCAAGCCCTTGCAGATTTGCATTAGCAGAATGTACTTCTGCCCTAACAAGGCACCACATTTTTGTCAATCTCCCCCTCATCTAGTGCTGCATATTTTTATATCAGTAGTATATATTTTTTTCTCAGAAGAGAACCCAAGGATCTAGGAAGGGAAGCAGCACATTATATAAAAGTAAAGCTATGCAGTTCTTCACCAGAAAAGTTCAACAGCAGAAACACTGGAAACAATTTTTGCATGCTTAGCAGAAAAAAAGTCTGAAATCTGCACTAGGGAATCTTGCCCTATCAGAATTCAGATGAAATCTGCAAGCATCTCCATCTGAACATGCTTACACAAGCAACTGCCTTGCATAAACCAGCGTGCTGTAACAGTTAAGCTGTTACTGAAACTGGGAAGACTCTGGTTCTCCATCTACTATCAGCCACAAAAGCTCACTTGGTGATTTTGGGCCATCTCTTTTATTTAATTTTTATTAAAAAAAAAAAATTAAAAAGGAAGATAAAAGCTAATGCAAACTAATATAAAGTAAGAAAAAGAAATCAAAGAGAAAGCTAAAAGTGCAAGAAAGGAAAAAAACTAAAAGGAAAATAGAAAAGAAAGGAAAAAGATACAAAGAAGTTGCTTCCAATCTTTTTACAGAAGTTTTAAGTACAAATATAAATTTACCTCTCACTCTATGGTTACACCATAACTCTCTTCTTTCTATAATCTATCCTGTCTAATCATCAAAACCATAAACCATAAGTTTATTTTTTCCTGTTTCAGGCAAAAAGTCCATAAGGGGTTTCCAGTCAGCAATAAACGTAGATATTGTCTTTTCTCTGGTCAAAGAAGTCAAGTGAGCCATCTCAGCAAGCTCCATCATCTTCACCAACCGCTCCTCCATTGCGGGTAGTGCTGAATCTTTCCATCTTTGTACATAAAATAATCTCGCTGCAGTTATCATGCACAAAAACAAAGTTCCATAACTTTTTTCCAACTGTTCGTCCATCAACCTCAAAAGGAAAACCTCTAGCCTCAACGGTATACAGTATTAATCTTCAAAATCCTCCAAATCAGTGGATCTGTCATCTCTCTCAATCATCTACCCCACAAGATCATGGTTACTGTTGTGTATGCTGTTTTGAGTTCCTGCAGGAAAGGCCCAATGTAAATCTAACACATAAATAAGCAAACACAGGTTGCTGGTGCATCTAACCTAATACTGCCTGCTCTGACTGGCAGCATTTATTTAGGACAACCTCCCCAAATTTTGAACTTCCAAATATTATAGACTACATCCTATCAGTGCTGACGATTTGCTATGCTTATTGGGGCAGGCAGAAACTAGAGTCACAAATGTCTGGAGGGTGTCACATTGTTGAAGGTTACCCAGGCCATATGGAAAAGTTAGGCACAAGTGATGCAGTGGCTGGGAAGAGGACGAAATGCTGGAGAAAGGTTGGAAGTGCACAAGCAGGAAATACATCCCTAAGCTGTCAAAAATTAGGGAATCACCTAGCACCGTTTGACTGCAGATGAACTGTATTGCTCATATTTCACATTTCAAAGCTGGGACTCATCTAACAGCAAAAGCGCCAGTAATTTTACTAAACCACAATAGCCAACAAGCATTGGAATTGGGTATCTGAATCATCGCTATTTAAACTTAAATGGCATTGGGATTTTGCCACTAAATAATTCAAGGGGAAAATGAAAAGCTGCAGTCCATCAGTGCCAAGAAGTCAGTCCAGAGTCTGGTCATCCTTCTAATAATCTCACCTGGCCATCAACCAGGAAAACTGGTAGTGCTGGCAGACACTGTAGCACCATCATGCTAAAATATTTATGGTTTGGGAGCACGTGAACAGAAAGATGCTGACACTGCACTGTTCAAAACAAAGGAAAGACAAGGGGACAAGGGAAGGTTTGCCCTTAAGAGAGCAGTGTTTTTCAAACTTGGCAATTTTAAGATGTGTGGACTTCAACTCCCAGAATTCTCCAGCCAGCATTCTGGCTGGAGAATTCTGGGAGTTGAAGTCCACACATCTTAAAGTTGCTGAGGTTGAGAAACACTGCTCTAGGGCCTATGACAAACCAGTGCCTATCCTAAATATGTCCAGTGGGATACCATTCAAGAGATTATAAATTCACCTAGTGAAAAATTACCAAGTGTTCTTCCTGTGTATTCATTTGAGCAGCGCATGTTTCTATAAATTGCACAGCTTCAACATCAGGCAAGTTAAGAAGCCATCCTTCATTTCAAGTGATGTGTTTAGTCTTCAGACAATAAATAATCATGTAATGAGACATTATACCAGTCTCTCTCTTTTCCCCCTTCTTGCTGAATTCTGACATCACTCTGTATTTATAATGCATTTTCCTGGCAAGAGTTTTCCAAGGTTTCAAGCTGAGCTTTTGGGAGCCCTTCTTGGAGATGCCAGGCCTTGAATGTGGGATATTCTGCACACAAAACAATGGGCTACCTTTAAAGTATACTGCTCCGCATTTCTCAGAGCAGTGGTGGGCAATTTTCCAAAGGTCATTTCCCAAAGCTATTGTGGACAATATTCTGGTCTGAGTCCAAATTTTTTATTAGGAGTATTTTCAGCTCCAAGGCAGAAGTGAGGAGCAAAGCCTGGAGCGAGTTTTGGGAGTTGGTGAAACCCATGGGTCTAACCATCTATTAAAAACTTCCACCAACACCATGACTGGAGGTGCTTTCCTGCTGGCTGGTAACTTCTGACAAGTAGAAGTGGATCTGTTGTCTTTAGGCTATCTGTAGAAGATAGTGAAGTTTAGTACCTTTATCCATTGTTTTACCTCTCAGGCCTTTTAAGATGGAAACCCTTTTGTTAGATGGCACGAGAAAAGCTAGAGATAACTCATCTGTTGATTATGCTGATAAAAATAACCCTAAGTCAAGACAGTATGACACAAGTTACACAAAATGGTAAGAGTTCTATCCTGTCCAACACTAACCTCAATGAAATTGTTGGTTTTCTTCTCAAGGGAGACCACACAAACCTATTTATCATTCTAGAGGGCTGTGGCATCCCAAACAGTGCAAACTCCTGCTCTAAGTGGACACGAAGGTGTGGTGGAGACAGCAAAATCACCAGCCTGGTGTTTAGCCACCATTTTCAGCATTTTTTTGATTCCGGAAAGTTGAGGTTGTCTGGTTATTTATTTAATTGATTTATATAGCTGCCCATCTCACAATGGGGACTCTGGGTGGGGAGCACAGGATAAAAACCAACAAAAGCAAAGGCAACAAGTAATAGTAATAATAGCACAATAATAATATAATGGGGCCCAAGGACGATCTGGCCCAGCCCATACAAACACAAATCATATAAAAGAAATCACATCAACGGGTTTACCCAACCTCAAGACTCCATGCCCAACGGATCATCCAGGTTTTCTAAGATTTACAAATTGCCAGCTGGGTTGGGGCCAAGTGAATCTTAGGAGGTAGGGTGTTCCACAGGACAGGCACTGCAACAGAGGTATCTTTAATAGCAGAGAAATGTATTCAGCTACCCAGAGGCTTATTGACATAATCAAAAATAGCTATCTACTCTACATGGGGTAAGATAAATGTGTCTTTCCCATTTGAGTATATTTCTGGATCAGAATAAGTAACTTTCTCCAGCACCCAGGCATTCAATAATCATCAGCTCCCAGCCTTCTGCAAGGTGTGTTGAATGACAGCTCCCATCACTCTTAATTGACCATGTTGATTGGGAATAATGAGGTTTATTGGGGTGAACCAATCTGAGAAAGGATGTGATAAGGATATGGTGTGCTTTCCCAAGAACTGTCCCTGGGTCGATCCATCTTGACCCAGGTTTAGTGCAGACCTGTTGAAATCAATGGTAAATTCCATAGGGTTTTTTTCCCCCTAAGAACAACTAAGCCTACATCCTGCACATTACTTTTGCAAAGAAAAAAATGCCATAATTCCTATCAATCTTGATAAGAAATCAAACTAATCTTAGCAGAGTTTTATTTGCCAATGTAGCAAAAGGCAGAAAAACCTGATCAAGGTATATTGATAAAAATAGACTGTAAGGCACAGTTAGATGAACTAAGGAATCCTGCTGGGATACTATCCTAATAGTCATTGACATGACAACAGTAACCATAGTAACCGTTTCCTCCATCCTAATGGCTGTGCTCTCATATCTCTTTCTAGGCTTCAGAGGAAGGCAAGGAGATTGAGATGAAGGAACCTCATTTGGAAGTCAGAGATATTCTCCAATTCTTTAATGTCAACTGTGTGACCTTGACCACCCTACTCAGTTCTTTCAAGTAGTCAACTCTGGCTGGTTTCGCTTTGAAGTAATACAAACCTGTAAATACTTCCAAGGGAAGGGAGACTGTATTTTAAATAACAACAGTCCAATCAAATGAATATTAAAAAGAAAGAAAGAAATGGTAGCTCCTGTAGCCTAACAACTTGACAGCAATCAGATCCAGTTGCTTGTGGATATTTTGACAACACAGATTGTATATTCTGTCTCTTCCACACCTTCCTAGCTTTGGCTATTTTAAGAAAATATGGTACCCCAACATCCTATGCATTACAGTGCTTCACAGACCCAGAATATCCTACATAATAATGACTAGTGTTCTGGTCTGTCAGCTAAGTCTATTGACTGGCTAATTTGCTAGACATTTTTTACGTTGTCCTCAAAGTTGTCTCTGTCCTTCTGTCCTTGTTTTCCAGTTATGAAGCTTGCTTTCCAATAGGGAATACATGGTTTTCCCTTACAAAAGAACTATTTCTAATTAAAGGGAAGAAAATTCAAACAGCCCCTGCAAAAATTATGCAAATCTCAATCGTACAAAGAGGAAAAAGACACTTACAAAATTCTCCCCATCCAAAATTTTCCCAGATTTAAAGGTAAAGGTAAAGGTTTCCCTTGACGTAAAGTCCAGTCGTGTCCGACTCTAGGGGGCGGTGCTCATCTCCGTTTCAAAGCCTTGGAGCCGGCGTTGTCCATAGGACACTTCCGGGTCATGTGGCCAGCATGACTCACGGAACGCTGTTACCTTCCCGCCGAAGCGGTACCAATTAATCTACTCACATTTGCATGTTTTCGAACTGCTTGGTGTGCAGGAGCTGGGACGAGCAACGGGAGCTCACCCCGCCGTGCGGTTTCGAACCGCCGACCTTCCGATCGGCAGCTCAGTGGTTTAACCCGCAGCGCCACCGCGTCCCTCCCCATCCAAAATTTTCCCAGATTTAGGGGTTCAGAAAAACCAGATCTTATTCCTGAGGTTGCCCCTTTATTGGCATAACCTTTTTTGTTAGTGTTGGAATTGAGAAACACACTCTTGAAAGCAAAACAAAGTGCATGGTATAAGCATGTATGAAACATTAACTGAAAAGTAAATTAATTTTCTTCATTATCTTTTGCCAATAATGAAATCTATAAAGATTGAACCAACAAAAAATTGTTTGCTTTTGTCTGTGTGTGTGTGACTGCAAACCCAACTGTTTGCGTAGTTTACGTTTCACTATACTGTATGCACTCAGAAGCCACAGATATTAAGAACTTCACACGGGACAAAAATAATTAATTTGGGAGTTAGACTCTCCTTCAAGGGCATCCATGGGGGGGCGGTTTAAAAAAAAAGCTAAGCTGGTGGCCACTACCACACAATCACAACCCCACCCAGTTTGGTCTAGTGGTGAAGGTACTGAGCTAGAAATCAGGAGGCTGTGAGTTCTAGTCCCACCTTAGGCATGAAAGCCGGCTGGGTGACCTTGGGCCAGTCCCTCTCTCTCAGCCCAAGGGCCAATCAGGCCTGGTATGAGAGTTCTAGTCCCACCTTAGGCATGAGAGCCCATTGGGTGACCTTGGGCCAGTCCCTCTCTCTCAGCCCAACTCACCTCACAGGGTTGTTGTTGTGGGGAAAATCGGAGGAGGAAGGAGTATTAGGTATGTTCACCACCTTGAGTTATTTATAAAAATAATAAAAGGCGGGATAGAAAATAAATATGTGTGTCACCAAGTGGCAATCCTGGTGTGTTGATCCCAAAGAAGCCAGGACCTGTAAACCAACATCAAATCCAAGCTTATATTCCTAGCTCATTAAATGGAGAAGCAAGCCAGAATCCTCACCTGAGTTTGCACACTAATCAAGCCAACCTTGATTTGTTTAGCTATGCTGCTAAAGAAGGAACAAAATGAGTTTCCACCAAGAAAACCAAAGCAGAAAGTCAACAGCAAAAGAATTATACAGTAGAGTCTCAGTTAACCAGCACCCACGGGGATTGGTAGATGCTGGATAAATGTAGTTTCTGGTTGCTTGGGAGTTACTATTAAACCCTAATACCCACTAGATGACAGCAGAGAGATTCAGATTTTTTTGCCGGTTGCTTGAGCATGCCGGTTTTTTTCCAGTTCGGTTTTTGTGCCAGTTGCTCGAGAGTGCCGGTTGCTTGGGTTCCAGTTAACTGAGAGTCTACTGTATTCAGGAGTATGAGTACCAGGTTTTGTTTTTTTTAATGAAATAGACTAAAACAGGTATGTTAAACCTCTGCTAAGTTTAACACACTAATTTCCCTCAATACCCAAAGCTCACCCGAGTGCAAAATGCTTCTGTGATGTCACTGCTTTGGGGGGGAAAAAAAACCTTAAGTGTGACCTTGGACCAAGAAAAAGTATCAGCCCTTGTCATATGAATAAAGCAATTGGTCTAAAAGGAGCATTGCTTTTAAAAAAAATGCTGGGAAAAAAAACAAGTATTAGAAAAGCAACTTTTAAACTGAGATATAAATAAAATGGATATAAATAGAGAAAATGTGTTCATACGCTCTTAAATTTCTCAGGATTTATTCAGGCATCATATAAAATGCTCATCACATGCCTGTTAGCAACACGCTCTTTCCAAACTGGCTCAGCTCTGCCTTCAGGGAAGAGATGTAAAAACACCCATCCCCTCCCCAGCTTTAAAGCTGGACGGCCATTCCAAGTAAGGCCCTCAGCTCTTGGCATAAATTGCATCAGTCTGCTCTGAGATTTATTCCCAGCTCTGAGATTGGAATGTTGGATTACCATAAGCAATTCATTTCCCCAAGGATCTCGTTTTGTGTCTGCGTTTCTAAAAAAAACCCAACAACAACAACAATAACAAAGTGCCCTTCACCCTGCCCATATTTACACTTAGGATTCCACTTTCAAAAACACAGTCCTGCGAGTTGGCAGTAGATATTTTCACGGAAACATTGAGCTATTTATTTTAACACGGTATGCCCCACCTTTTGATTGAAGCCATTACCACGGCAAATTGCAATCAATTAAAAGAAAATGAGAACCAAATGCTTTTCGTTTGAATAAGCAACTGAGCTTCAGCAGATAAACTGATGAACTTCCATCTTCCTCTACTTCCAATTCATTCTATTGTCTTCTGGCTGGCTGACAATACCTGCATTCGTTTCAAGACTTCTCAAGCAAGGAAAATCGAGCATAGCACAATCTCACGCTGCTGATTGCTCTTGAAATTAGCTTGTGCCATGACTGTTAACCAACTTGCAAGGGCAAGCACACAACTGTGCAAGCAGTGATCTTGGAAATGGTGTGTTTGCTCATAGAGAGCAATGGGGGCTCTTGGCAGAGAATGTTCACTCCAGACAATTAATGTCCTTGTCCAAGAAAAAGGGTTACTTCCATCACTATACCCTGCTAGCATTGTATACAAAGGAACCCTTTGAACTGATACAGAACATTGCCATAGATTTCATCACCACTTCAATGAGATATATCAAAGCCATTAAACAAAGAAAATACCACCAATCTGTTTCATATAATGTATGTATGAGTAATACTCAGTGTGTCAGAACAACACTCATCTTCTTAGAAGCCACAAAGAAATTGCTTTCCCATTATGATATTTTTACAAAGCGGGAATAACATGGTCTCCTTTTTCAATGTCCATGGCACTGGCACGATTTAATTCAACTAACAAAGGGCCCCAAAATATATTATCACCAGAGCACATCTTTTCATGGGCATATACAGCTAAAGGCAGACTTCTCCTGAGCCTTAAGAAAGGTGGGGATTGTTCTCAACAGCAGGGGGGTGGAGGTGACTTGCAGACAACTAGAAAGCTGCAAGATGTCCCACTGAATCCTGCATGTTTCTGAGACTCAATATCAAAAGCTTTATACTGATTCTTCTCGGTGCAAAGGATCACAGAATTGGAACAGACTGTAGGATTTGGCAAGTATGGGGTATGAGAGATGGGCACCAGGGACTTTTAAATGTTTCCTCTGAAGAAGAATCTAAAGTAGCATCTTCTACTGCTCACAGCTTTTATTGTTAGGAACCTTCTCCTTATATTTTGCTGAAATCTGTTTCCTTACAACTGTTCTTCTACTGCTTCTTGCCCTGTCCTCTAAACCAACAGAGAACAGCATCCTGTTCAACACGGCAAGAATTCAGGCTAACCACCAAAGCCAAGCCAAATTTTGGGGTTGTTGGATTTAATTATAGTTAAGATTCTGCCTTCCTTCTTCCACCAATTAAGGGAGTAAACAGAGAGGTCCCAGCATTTCTCTCATCCAGGTACTGACCAGCTAAAGTTGCTCTTTGAGTGAGATGGCCCGTGACAAAATTTGAAATATAAATAAATAAAATTAAAATAAAGATCTGATTAGCTTCAAGAAGTCACCTGAATCCATGACTTCAAATCAGGACCTTGTATGAATACCTATCATTTATCAGTACAATTTATCAGTGCAGAAGAGGGATGACTAACCTGCAATCCTAGAAGCACTTATGATCTTTGCCTTGATTTTATGCAAGCTTTGATCTAATGTTATGCAGACTTTGGCCTAATATCATACATCTTCTGCAAACAAACAGTCCAAACCTCTGATGAGAGCTGCTTATCCAAGAGGAAAGCCTTTTGTTGTGCAAATGGTGTGTTCTACCACTGACCTAAGGTCCTTTCTGAGGAATCAGACATATTGGCTTACCGGCTATGTTCACACAACCCACTCCTTCTGGTCCTTACAGTTAGTCATCCACTAGGATTGCACAACACATTGACTCATAAATTAAGCCAGCCCAGCATGTTGTGCAAATGCAGCTATTAAGTTTGAAACTGACAACTGACCTAACAAAGTGGGTTGTGTGTACACAAGCATGGACTCCAGGTTTCATTTATTATTTTGCTTGCTAATTAAAAGAAGTTTCTTTCTCCAAGAACCTTGGGCTACCTTACATCATTCACTCTCCTCTTCATCTATTTGATCTTCATAAAAAGCCTCAGAGGTAGCTTCATCTCAGAAAGAATAACCCAGTAGTGTCCATCATAAATAAATGACAATCTCATCCCAGACATTTATGCCAATACTCTAACCATTACACTGTCTAAACCAGGGTTTCTCAACCAGGGTTCTGTGGAACCCTAGGATTCCATGGGAGGTCACTAAGGGTTCCCCGAGAGATCATGATTTATTTAAAAAATTATTTCCAATTTGGGCAACTGCACATTAAAGAGGTAAGTTTTATTCTTTATTTTTAGTTTAAGAATACTGTTAATGCATATATACAGGCCTATACATGAAAAAAATACAATAATTTTGTAACTTCTGGCCTATATTTGAGCCTGAATGTGCAGGGGTTCTCCAAGGCCTGAAAAATATTTCAAGGGTTCCTCCAGGATCGAAGGCTGATCTAAATCTTATAAGTACACAAAGCAGATCAGATTTTCATCAGAAACCACTATCAGAAATTGACACTTCTGTTTCAGTTGCTGGGTTATTTTTGAGACTTTGCTGTTCAGTGACACTTGTAGCTGCTTAGACTCTTTTCCAAGAAGTTCCATAGAAAGCTAAAAAAGTTTTTGGTTTCCTGAGGGCCGCTCGTACATTTCTTACTTGCATTGTGCTATTTGATGGAACGCCATTCATTACGACTGACTGCAGTAGCTTTGGATTTAATTTTGCGGTGCTTCGACCAAAAAGGGAAAATGCTAATACTGCATTTAATATTATCTGCTTCTTTGTTCTCAAATGCTGCTGAGTGGGGAAGGAGGGATTATCAGAATCAAGCCCCTGATGTGTATGGGGTGGCCCTAAAAAAATTATTGATGGGTAGTAGCTGCTTCCCTGTGTCCCACCAGCAGAAAGTCAACTGAAATGTGGGAAATCTTAGTCAAGACAATGACATTTGCATGTTGGAGATAGAGGTGGCTGGAGAACGCAACCATGTTTCCAGAAGATGCTCAATCACAATGGGTTTGCCACAAGCTCTGTCCCTTTTGTACATGCAGGCAATATCGCAATATATATACAAAAGGAGTGGAGTCATGCTGTCATAATATTTGTGTCATGCTGTCAAGATATTTGCTTCATCATTTGTCCTACTTCTTCCCCATGGACTTCTCTGCTTCAGGGCAGAATTAAACATTCACCCCTTGTGCAACTTGATCCAGACTTCTCCCTGCCCCACAGTAGCTCTACTTTTTAAAAGATATGATACCAAAGAAATGCCAAGGGCACCCTCTTTATTGCAAGGTGTGCAATTTTTAATGTTGAGGGTTTGCAAAGAATTTAAGTTTTTTTTCTCTAGCCCTGTTCAACTGCAGTACGATCCTATGTATGTCTAGATCAGGGTAGACAGCCTTTTGTGGACTGGTGGGACTCTGGGGATTTTGAAAGCACAGTGTGAACACTCTCCCAAATGACTGTGGAAGAACCTGTCTGTTTCCAGAATGGCTGCTATTGTGGGTGAAGCGTCACCAAAGGCCCAGAAGGCTCCCTGGTGAGGATGTTCCCCATTCCTTCTCTAGCTCCCTACACTAGGTTGATTAGGGAGACAAGGTGGGAGTCCGTAGGCATGTATGTTATTTGTGGCACAATGTTGCTCACCCCTAGATTAAATACAGGAGGGGAGGCTTAGACTAAACATTATGGCAAACACCTTGAAGTCTGAGCATAGGAACCATTTTTATTTGTTTGCTTATAACCATGTTTAGCTGTATAAAGTTACAGAAGAGATGGATTTGCTACTGCTGGACCTCCTCAAGCAAAGACTGGTCAGCCCTATCTGGGATCCATCTGCTCCAAATCTTGCACATCAAACATCAACAGGAAAGTAGATTCCATACAAGACTCTGCCAATTCTCAGGTTCCAAAACTATAATAAGCAAGCTCTTTAGAAAAATATCCACCACAGCTGTGGGAAATCATTCATGTAAGCCGGAAGCTGAGGATAGATGTCTTGGGTGGGCAAGAAGGCCTACAGCACATTCCAGTTTTGGAATGTCAGATATATGGACTTAGAAAAAAGCAGCCCTAGATCCACCTCAAACCAAGATCCACGTACATCTGCACACATGCCAATAAATGCAGCAGGGGAAGAAGGTGGGGAGATCATTTTAAAAAAAATACTCAAGCAAAATTAAATCTGCCTACCACCATCCAAGAAAACTGGCATTAAAGAAAGCTCTCTTAGCCAGTGAGAATGGCTTCTTCAAGAACAGGAGGTGGGTGGCGGGGTAGTGTTCGTGCACGCGCATGTTTTAGACAGGAACATTTTCCATTTGACAACAAAGTTGCCATTCTTTTAAACATATGCTGCTCCCTTCCAAGCGCAGTCCATTAACATTCTCCCAGGCAAACACAAACTTTTCCAGTGAGACAAAACACAGCCAAGAGGAAATCCAAAACCTTTTCCTCTTTTTTTCTTTTTACTCCCCTTCTTTATTGCACAGCATTTAAAAAAAAAATTTTTTTAAGCCCATTTTCACCCCACTCCCCACCAAAAAAGGTCCTGGAATTGGGAAAGCGTTCTCGGAATTGGGAAAGCGTTCTCAGCCGATTTAATCTCTGGAGTGGGGCCATTTCTGCAAAAAGGAAAGCCAGCCTCAGTGCAACCCATTGCACTGACATATCTCTGTAAGCCACCATCTAGTTAATTTGTTTTCATCTTAGTGTGAAGTGCCAACAGGTGGGTGTGTTAGGGAATGGCCAATGGTTAGCTTAAAGGCAGTACACCGTCGTTTGCAGCCATGGTTTACTGCTGGCAACTCTGATTTACTGTGTTGCGTGAATGGGAACTTATGGTTCATCTGTGGCTCTTGGTTTATTCCTGGTTTGTTCTAGTACCCATCCAGGCCTCTAATTAATCCATAAAAAGGCTAGGCAACATCAGCTGTAAAAAACGGAGAAAAAACAAAACAAGAATTGGCCACGCAAGCTATGAGGAGGTTATCAGCCATAAGACTCTGAGACATGTAATATGTAACCATCATCCAAAGCAATAACAGCTACTGGATTCACCCCACACGCGAAGCCACAAACCACAATGGCAGCTTCCCACAATTTCTTAAGCCAAATGCAACCTTGGTTCACATGAGACGTGAATCAGCACAACCCCTGCCTGATTCAGGAGCTATGGTTGACGGGCGAATGCTATTGATGCCACAGTAGCAGCTGACCTCGTTTCAAACATACTGTCAGGAAGAAACGGAATAAAATCAGCAAGAGGAACAAGCAGATCCAAAGCCATAAACTTAAATCCTAAAGACTGGACCTGTAATTTATTCAGGGTTGGTTCCCTGGCCAGCCAGCTCCATCCTGCACTCAAGGTCTGAGGCCAAAATTGCTAAAGCCTGAATTATTGGTCCCTTTGGTGTTCAAAGCTCCCTTCAAACTCTCCAATTCTGAAATAGCTTTCAGATTCTAAGTAACGCAAACCCATCCCCTCAACCTTCCTTTATGGCTATAAATAGAGAAGTAAACATTGTTTGCTACCATGCCGTGTAATTACAGGGAAAAGCCTAGCAACAGCCAAGAATATGCAGTCCCCGCTACAGCTGAAGAACGTAAGATCACAGATCCTTGTAGTCCAACGTCCTGTTCCTACAGATGGTCAACCAGAATTGTTTGGGGAGTATTTAAGCATAGTAGAATGTAGGCGCTTTTAGGGACCACAACTTGTCACTGAAGGGCAGAATGTAGAATTAGCATCATGCCAAAACCCACCAAACCTCACCCCACCACCTTCCAGTATTTCGCACTGCTCAATCTCATTCAATCGGAGAAAAAAGAATTCACCTCTGAAGGTTTTTTTGAAGTAGAAGCAAATGTTGGTGGAGTTTGCACCAAAACAATAGTGTTCTTGCACGGAGCAAGTGACAAGTGGAGAGGTGGTGTGTGAATGCTCCTTCACGGGGAAAGTCATCTCCTTCCAATAGACAGGAGCCTGCCTGGCTTCCCACCCTGCTATTTGATGCCGCAAAACCAGGTTGTGAGCATCTCCTCCCACTGGGTATTTTGCAGCATGGCAAGAGAATGATAGAAAGATGTGCAACAGAAATACAGAATACAGTAAAAAAACAAAAGCGTTGTTTTCAGAAGAAGAAACCTTCTGGGAGGTTGAGCCTGAGAAGATTTCAGCCCAGAATGTACAGAGCAAATGAACAGACTGTGCGCTAAACACTGTGCTTCTAAGCTAACCCATTTTTCTGAGTATGCTCAAGACACTGAATCATGCACCAGCCATGTGGGTCTGCCCTCCACACTGTCACAAAGAAGCTCAGTAAATGTAAAAAAGGGTGCAGCTTTGATCATCTAGTTGCGGCCACAATTTGGGGCTTTTTACACGAACAGGATGCCTGTGCATGTTGTACAAACATAGTTGATACATTTAACTTGGTGAAACCTGTTGTATAGAAGCTGCCAAGGAGTGAACAAAACACATCAGGTGGACAAAGGCTGAAATAATGGCAATAATATATTAAATTTATATGCCACCCGACTCCCAGTAACTCCCAGTTACCAAACTTGGATAATCCATGGTCTCCTGCCGCTGAACATGGAAATTCAACTTAGGTATGATACCTACTATGATCTCCACCTTGGTACTGAACTCAGCCAATGAATGATGTCCACACAATCATGTTGCCTTCCCCACCCCAATCCCAATCCCCCCGCCCCCATGGATGACTGGCCAGATTTTGGCCATACCATGCATGCCTCTTTCTCAGTTAGCATTTCTCCAAACTAAAAATATCCGAAGTCTTTTAATCTATCTCAACCAGGAATATACCTCAACCCCTTTGCCTGTTTTGAGGGAGGGAAAGAGGGAATGATACAAAGTAAAGGTTTGTGAGCTGGACAAATGGGTTAAACCCCAACAGAACTGGATGGTAGGTTCTCTCCAGAAAATCTTGGGCAATGCCATGCTGGACAAATTCCAAATGGCCCAGAGCAAAGGTCCCTTCTCCTCCACTGCCGAACGTCCTCAAACCTTTCTCCTGGAGTACATAATATTAAGCTAAAGCCAAGAAAAGAAGGCCAAAGCAGCCTGAGAAATAGCCACATCATACTTGAGACAAGATCGGAGCATCAATAAGGGAACTGTCCCTGTTGTGGGGCAAGAATCACAGTGCAGCACTTACATGGGAAAGGAAAGGAACATTGGCATCGCTCTCCTGATTTATTTGCACTGAAACATTGGCAGCTTTGTAATCAGTTGGGAAGTGATGCAAGCAAAGAACACTAAGCCATCTATTACTCCCTTTCTTCTCTCTCGACATCCTTCTTTCTCTTTCTTCCTTTCTTTCTTCCTTTTTTTCTTTCTCTTTTATGTGAATGCACCAGAAAAAGCTCCTGGCACAACTCCAGAAACAACTTTTCAGACTATTTGCCTCAATGAGCACAAGCTCTGAAATATACACAACACACTAGCTGGAGAAGTTTTCACATACATTGGGAAGCAGTTGGTTTTCAGAAATGAGAGTACCATTGGCTTGGAAAATAAGTGTGAAAAGAATGCCCCATTTTAAAAAAGATGCATTCAGAGAAAACTAAAGTCCCTTCATGTATAACCAGCATGAAGAGGAAACATGGGGAGAGGCAATTGCAAGGATATACCTTGGGACCCCTCCCTGATAAACCACAGTTCCCCCTGCCTATGGTACCCCTAACTCACAAGAGGGAGGTATGAGTGAGCCAGAGAACACCCCAAGATTTGCATTTGTAGGAAAGCATAGAAACCAGCTCTAAATGACCACTGCAAAACAGTTTAATGAGGTTGAAACATTCTCAGGGACTACAGGAATGGTGCATCTGGGAAGACAGCACAGTTGGCTGGTTGGAAAACTGAGCAACATCACATCACAATCCCAGCTTTTGACACAAGATGCAATGAAACACAAAAAAATATGAGCACTTTGGAAGTGTGGCAAAATAAAAGACATGTCTTTCTCCTCTGCTTGGGCCTGTTGGGAGCTGGGATACACCACAAGATCACTCCATAAGATCACCATGAGTTGTGGTTTACTTGCAGTCAATGTCCTCAGTAATTAAGCAAGTATCTTTTGATAACTACAGAACCACTACTGGCTGTTCTCCCAGAGCACTCCTATCTGTCAAAACCAGAAGTAATAGATGGTCTAGTGCCATTACACTGCTGCCTACTTGCAATTTTTATTATTATGGTTGATCGCACTGTCTGCCAGATGTTTAGAATAATAATAATAATACCACCACCACCACTAGATGCATGGCAAAAATAATATACAACTGTCGCTGTATGAATTACCACCTGAGCAGTTCATGTATCCTTTTCTTTTCTCCAAAGTCTATTCACATGGGATATTTTGGAAAGGGTGGAAGGCTAGAGCTGGATTTTTTTGTTGCTCAGGAGCATCCATGGGGGGAGTCAAGAGGCAGCTGCACCCATTCCTTTCTTACATGTGCCATGCCTGCGACCCATGTGAAAATGCTGCTCTCTTGACTTTTTGGGCCCCTCCCTGCAGACAAGACAGTTGTGTTCAGTCCCATGTATAAATGTGGGTCAAGCTCAGAGTCATTATGATTGGAGCAGTATGGCACAATCGCACCGAGAATTAATGCTTCCCTGCTTCATAGCCCAATTAGTTTGCTTTCTGTACATCAAAACTAATCAGCTCCTCCACATGGTAATGCTCAAACCATAGTTACCAATGAGGAAACCAAAGGAAATTATGATGTTGATCTTCCTTATGGATTCCGGTCCACACGGCAGGGAGGAAGCATCCTAGTACAGTGTTAAATGAAGCTGACAACTGCAATCCAATTAAGGCGGTGCCACAGCTTAATTATATTGTTGTAAATAAAGACTTTGGTGTTACTGGCTCAGCAGCAAACCACGTTGGTACGAAGCCCAGGATATAAAGAGCTACTATAGGCAAGCCAAAGGGTTTGAATCTAAGTAGTGGGATCTTGGCATGCAGATTCTTTGAACTGCAGACCTCCGTGTGATAGTCGAATGGTTCTGAAACCCTTGGCCTTAGGAAGGACATGCCATTTGGCACCGGGGAGCGATTTGCCCCCAAATCCAAACCCACAGCTTCCTTGGGGGCATGCTGCTTTGAATTGAATGGCCACTCTATTGATCTCTTTGTGACCTCCATACCTTGTCCATTTTGGCCAGCAACCTTAACATTCACAATGAAAAGTTGTGTAACCAGCACTATGAACCCATTTTAAAATCACAGGATGATACATCTTAAAGTGGGCAACCCATTTCTGTGGCCAGCAGTGTGTGTTTGCTTCATTTAGAACTAGTTTTAGCAGCCAGGATAGTAGCAGAGTCTCTGGGGGTCAGGTGGTGTACAAAGTTAATAAAATAAAATGAAATGAAATGAAATGAAATAAAATAAAATAAAATAAAATGCCAAGTGTTATGGGAAGGGTGCCAGGGCATCCACTGGAGGGGGAGGGGTCAAAAAAGTCAAGATGGCAACTACAGCTGTGTAAGAGAGGCCCCACCCCTTTTTTATGTGAGTCACAATGCATTTCCCAGTGCACGTAGGAAAAGAGCAGGCTTTAATCATCAGGTCACAGCCAGCATTTTGACTTTTTAAACATTCTTTAAAGCATCCGAAGAATAAAATAACTACATAAAAGAAGAAAGAAGAAAATGAGGAAAGGCATAGTGGCTGGAAAACAAAATATCAGTAAATAAGCAGGGAATTTACAATGGTCATAACATTTAACATTTAAAATTGATTAGTTCATTATTCCATTGATTAAATAATCAATTGAATATATATAAACCTCAAATCATTGTATCTTCCTAAGAAATGATGGTAAATCACTACAAAACTCTAACCTGTCATATTTATATTGAGGTCACCACTACTTAGCATTATCTAAAATAAAGGCACATGATCTCATGAAAAAAGAAAGAAAAAAAAAGTATCTAGATGACTATTAGAAGGCAGCAACGATCCAGAACAGAACTATCTCTTTGCTGCCTTCTGGCAGATGTCCGAAGGTTTGCAATCCAGACCAGGGAGTAGTAACCTATCCCGAGTTTGCCTAGATGGCTTAGCAGCAGTTCTCCAAAGTTTGAAACAAACTTCGAGTCTTACTTGGAGGTGTGCAGGTTGAATATACCGTAGAACCTTCTGAAGGCAGATTAAGTGTTGTCTCCCGTCAAATTCTAGTTGGAAAAAACACACACCCCTCCATGAATGTTCCAGAAGGCCAGCTATTCAAGCAGCTGGGAGTTTCAGGGGGCTGGGGGGGGGCTGTTTCTCCAGAATCTTAGTGTTGGAAAGTACCACTGAATGACAAAGATGTTCACAAACTTTTCCACCAGAAAAAAAAAACCCCTGTCTGTCTCTTCCTATGTTTTATTTGTATAAATCTATAAATATTTGTTCCACTTACCCTGAATGTAGTTTGGGGTAGAAACAGGAATAAACAAGGTTGCATTTCCCCTCCATGTCAGCCATCACCACCAAGGAAAAGTCCACCAGAAAACACATAGTTGATAGAAGTGAGGGACACTTGGCCAAAATACACATTATGTTTGCAAAACTATCTTTGCAGGCTGAGAACTGCCCACAGCACATTTTTTCTTCTTCTTTCCTTGGCAAACTTCTTCCAAAATGTTAGGAGACAGTGGGATTTCCTAAGGGACAGGTCTCCAAGTACTATAGTCTCCATTGATGAGTTATGGTTTTAAAATGGATGAATCTCTGCTCCCCCTTTTTTGTTTGGAGGCTGAAAAGTCTTTCAAAGTCTGGGGATCTACAGGACACCCTCCTGAAAGATGCTGAAAGAACATTGGGGGGGTCAGAAGGATCCATGGGGGAAAGCCACCTCTTTTTTCTCATACATGTGCTTTGAACTCATATTTGAGGGGCTCCAAGTTGGAAGGAAGGAAGGAAGGAAGGAAGGAAGGAAGGAAGGAAGGAAGGAAGGAAGGAAGGAAGGAAGGAAGGAAGGAAGGAACCAATGATCTGACATAAACCAGCCTTCTATATTTCTATATTAGTTGAAATAAAATTGCACGCAGAGAAGGAGCATCATTGCAATGAGCTTAGAAGCTCAAACAATGCCAGTGCTATGGCACGTCTCCTTGCTTGCAAAATCAAAGAAGTGTGGGGCTGATCCTGTCATCTATCCTGCCTCCCTAAGCAGCTTCACATGCAGCTTGAGATGTTCGGCAATGGCCCCTCCCAATGGTATCATCTCATGGGGTTTCAATTCAGCGACACCTTTGGCTGGTCAGCCAGCAAACCAAAGGCAGAGGGCTCCCATGTACTCTTACAAACCCCCGGCATTCACGGCCCATTTCGAGACACTGGCTTCCTGCAGCTCGTGCATGAGCATCGATGGAGCACTGCCTGTTATCCAGGAAACGGTTCCCATGGCAACCCATCTCTTGCATTTGAAGAAAGCGGGGATCAGAAGGGAAGGAGACAAGGGGGACAAAAGAGGATGCAGTTCCAGTAAGAAAGGGACACCAGGAACAAAAGCCTGAAGGATGAGAAGAAGGTGTGATGTTTTAATGGCACTTAAAACAAAGCTTTAAGGCAGGAGAGTCAACCTCTTTTAAAACCCATAGCCCTACTTTGCTGTTTTTTTTTTTCCTTTTTCTTTTTGGCTATCAAAGGTCACAGGGGTGTGGCAGCAATGTGACAACATCTCCAGGAGCTGCAGGGCTGGATGGGGTATTGATTTTTATAATTTATGTTATGGTTTTTTGGTCTTAAGCTTTCTACACTGCCTAGGGTCACCTCGCTGAGACAGACATCTATATAAATTGTTTAAATAATCAAATAAATAAATGGCAGTCTTTTTCTTTCAGGGAGGGTGGAAATCTTGGCATACCTGTTCCTCTTCTTATTTTGAAAATAGAGGAGTTTAAAAAGATAACATCTCCCTCGAGTGCAGTTCACAGATACGTCCATATTTGTTTGTTTGCCATATTTATATGGCTGCCCATCTTATGTGATGTGACTCTGGGTGGTGTACAAACAGACCATAAAAAACCATTTTAAAAACATACAAAAAGTACAAAAAATTATATTATTATGAAAAGAGAGAATATCAGATTATGAACAATGGAGCCACCTCATCAGATCACTGTTCTCTTGCGACCCCCAGGCCTGTTGACCCAACCAGGTTTCAAGGAAATTCCAGAAGTTTGGCAAAGATGGAGCCAATCTCATCTTGTGGGGGGTGAGGTTCCACAGGGTGGGTGCCACAGCAGAAAAGGTTCATCTCCTGGGTCCTGCCAGTTGTAACTCCTTAGTAGATGGGACCTGCAACGTACCGTACCTTTTCTGCCAGACCTGATGGGACAGGCAGATGTAATCGGGGAGAGGCAGTCCCTCAAATAACCCAGCCCCATGCCATGAAGGGCTTCAAAGGTCAGAACCAGCACCTTGAATATACTTTCCTGGACAACAATATGGAAGCAATGTGCTACTACCCATCTTCTGGGACGTTTCTTTGAGTTCCCAGTCTTACCTAAAGACTTAGGATTTCTTCATGGTCCCTCATCCAAATACTCTTCTGGTATTTAGGAAGACAATCAAAACAAACAAAACGCTCTTTTTCACCAAGTTTTTAACTGTTAATTATTTAATGACTGATTTTAATTTTGATTTTAGCTGTATTAACTTTGCTCTCTTTTGTACTTTGTATTTTATGATTACAGTGTAAGCCATCTTGAGTGTTGAAATAATGAGAAAGGCAGGCTATGCATTCGACAATAAATGCAAATAAAAATTCCAGCAGGGTTCAGTCCTGCTTAGCTTTTAGCATCAACCATGAGCAGATCACTGGTTCCCAGATAAAGATTCAGGAAACCATACAAACAGCCAGCTGCAAACTTCTCCATTATAAGCGAAAAGAGCCACCTATTTGTGAGATCATAGAAAGACTGCTAGAAAGAGAATAAGAAGTCTCCACCCTAATTTACACGAAAATATATTGGCTGGAATTTTGCGACCCCATCCTGTCCTAACAGTCAGGAACCACGCTGAGACGAGGAATAGGTCTCTAGTGTTTTATTACTGCTACATTAGACAGAAAATCCTAACAAACTGAAGAAGCGTGGGAAAAACCCATACAGATAAACCCCAAAAGTTAAGGTGGGTCTGATCTGTGTCTCTTTGAATGGCTGCTTAACTCCTCAGTACTACGTATGAGTTTTCCCCCCTGGATAGGGGTCCCTTCCTGCTCACCATCAGTACTCATGACACATCCCTTTCTTCTCCACAAATCTTGCTAAAGAGAACTCTCTGCATCATACTTTGAAGAATCCCTGTCAAGCCCACAGTCAGCTATGAAAATTACACCACTGTATTTAATATTCTTCCACCATATTGCGATCTTATGGGGTTTCAGGGTCTACAGAAATGGGCTGCCCAGTTCACTTTAAGGCCTTCATCAATCACTGACCCCTGCTCACTTTTTCCTCTTCCTCAAGTTGTCTTCAATGTAAACTGTCCATCACGTTCTTCCTTTGGTAGGCACCAAGCCATATTACTCCCAGAGACCACTAGATCCTACTCCCTGTTACCAGGGATTAGGGCTATGCAATACTTTGGATTTGATTCAGAAGACGTGCTTTGGAACATGCAGGACCACGCATGCAATGCCATCTGTGACTTATTAAAGCAGCACTATTTATTTCCAGAATTGTGTGACTGTTGTGGGGAGGCTTCAGCTTACTCTACTGTTGAACAGCTAGGGAGGCTCCCCCCACCCACCCCCAGCATTCATCAGGGATCTGCCTTCCTGTAACTTAAATCCATTATTTTGTGTGCTTGCTCTGGAATGACACACTTCAGATCTTGACCTTCAGTGTGACATCATTTCAGGTACTTGAGGAGGGCTATACCTCCCTCCCTCCCTCCCTTCTCAAGGTTGAGCTTCTGCAAGATGCATCCTTGAAGATGTCAAGCTTGATTAATTCCACGACCACTCCATACCATCCTGAACACTGAATGTTTTACTTAGTGACACAAGCACCCATTATTCTCACTGGGTTCAGTAGCACAGCATGCAAATTGCCAACCCAATTCCACATCTATAAATGCCAGGGCACCCTTTATAATGGGAAAAATGGAGGGATTGGGTGGGAAAGATAAAATTAAAAGGGGGAGGGAGGAAGGGGAAGGGGAAGAGAGAAGACAGAGCAGGAAGGGGAAGGGAGAAGTCAGAAGGGAAAGAGGTTATGAAATCATTACTTTTCTGATCCTGAATCCTGCATCTATCCGAATTCCTTCCATGTGCACATAGCTCTGATCCGACTTGTTTTGTCCAGATTTACTAGCCCAGCCACGGCAGCACCGCTGCCAACAAATACTGGTAAATTTCCGCGGGCGGTGGTGGGGAGTGCTGGCCTGCTGCCAGTCTAAGAGGAGATGCTAGCCAGCCGGCAAGACTGATAATAACGGCATCACCAGCCTCCATGCAGCCTTCTCCCAGCCTCCTAATTGCTGCTTAGCAAACAACTGAATTACTACTCTGAACCCAAAACAATTATCTTTGGATAAATGGAAAGCAGGAGCTCCTTTCAGTTCTACACCAAAAACAAAAACAACCAATTAAAGAGGCCGGGGCAATGGCACAGCTTGATATCAAGAAGGCAATGAGACTGGGAGCATCAGTCAACATAATTTCTGTTGGAGGCTGGGACAGGGTAGATGGAAGTCAAGGAAGGGAGAAGTCTATTGCAGTTCTCTGTACATGGGGCTGCCCTTGAAGACCATCTGGAAACTCCAGCTGGGTCAGCATACAGCAGTCCAGGTAGTTACCGACACACCAAGGTTTGCTCTTGTGTCACTACTATTCCAGGAGATGTACTGGCTGTTAGTTAGCTTCCAGGTACAATTCAAGGTGCTAGCTGTCACCTTTAAAACCCTACATGGCTCAGGGGCTGGATATTTCCAAGACCACCTGTAGATTTAATCTGCCAATCCGTAAGATCTAGGAGGAAAGGTTTACTAAGGGTCTACCACCAAGGGAACGCCACCTACAGGGACCTCATAGTGGAGATGTCTCAGCAATGCTCTTCTCCTTTGTAACTCTAAATATTCTGTCTACCCCCTTCCTAGGTACATTTTAGAAAAGTTAAGAACTTGGCTTTTCAGAAAAGCACTTGAGAACAATTGAAGTTATGCCACACTGAATGGTGGCACATTAGCTGATCATTTGTTTACATTTCTTTTGTTTTTTAATCCTATTGTATTAGGGTGTAAGCAGCTCAGGGTCTCTGGAAATGGAGCAGCGTGTAAGAGGAAGGAAGGAAGGGAGGGAGGAAGGAAGGAAGGAAATCTTTATCATAGCCAAAGGCCAAATTGATCCTTGCACATCCACTCAGCCAACCACATCCACCAATGGGAACCCAGTAAAGAATGATAAAACTCAAGAAGGGTAAAATCTGAGCTCCTGGGAACACACAGCTCCTCACACCTTGGGTGCAGAAGACAACACTGAATTCTAATTTTGAACGTGGCTGAAGGATGAAAATATTAAACATATGACTAAAGAATCATCCTGCTGACTATATTTAGCCAGTGGAGTGTAATGGTTAAGGTGCTGGACTAGGAGTGGGGAGACCCAGGTTCTAGTTCCCCCTCAACCAAAGAAGATCAGTGCAGCATTTTGGGGCCATCATGCTCTTCTAGCCCAACCTACTCATAAGTATGTTGTGGAGGAAAAAAACTGAAAAAGAAAGTGTTTGGTGTGCCCCCTTGCATTCCTGGTAGAAAGGAATGGTATATTTCTAACAAATGAATATGTTTAATTTTAATCTAGTTTAACTTAGCTTAGTGTAAACAAAAAGAAATCCACCTTAGTGTTTGTTTTGGACCCTACCTACATTTGTAGAGTGTGGCTCCTTCTAGCATACTTCTTCCTAGTATACTTCTTCCTAGTATACTCCTTCAGCAGGAAGAGGATGCGTACTCTGAATCTCTACAAAATAAATCCCACTTCCAAATTAAAGCCACTGGCCACCAAGTGACCCACACTCATCTGATACAAATCATCATTCGCCAATCTGCAGAGAAGCATAAACCAGAGCCCGATTACAGCAGGAAGAGCACATGAAAAGAGGTAAGAAGAATCAGGAACATTCAAGGTCAGGGTTAATTCCCAATGATCCAATCTATAGTCTGGAGAACTATCTCCATTTAGGTCTATTGAGAAGCTGTGGCTTAGGAGAAGCTGTTAGATTCAAATTTGGAGCCATAATTTAAACCTGCTCTGCAATAGGATACTGTGGGGAAATGGTGATGTGCTACAGCTGTATCTGAACTGGCAAACTAAAGCTTGGAATGTGGCTTTGTTCTTAGAGAACTTTCACTGAGGTGGTATCTACATACAGTATGTTCAAGGACAGCAGGGTTGATGCCCCTTCTCTAACAAACAGTCTTCTCTCTTTTCAAAATATTCTGGCTTCTACCCCTTTTGGCTCATTCCCCTATTTCCTAACCTCTCTCTTTCTTCCACCTCATCAGGCTGCTTTGCCAAGTCAGCTCTGTCAACCTTCCACCACCCTGTCTCTTTTGTTACCCCCTTTTCTCAATCTTCTCCCACATTCCTTTACTCACCATATCTTGCCCTTGATGTCCTGCCCAGATGGGGAGTTGTACTTGCTAGACGCCTTTCTTGCTATCTGGCCATGTCCTCTTGCTGGTTTCCAGACTGGTCCATTTCTTACCTGCTGATGATGTCAAAGGCAGGAGATGCAACCCATTCCATAATAGCTTTATGCTAGCCTGGAGATAGCTGCTTCCTATTCTAGCTGTCCCCAACTTGGGCACCCTCCAGATGTATTAAACTTCAAGTCCAAGAATTCCCCATACAGCTGGCCATTACTGAATTCCGGGAGTTGAAATCCATGTAGCTGGAAGGTTTCCAGGTTCAAGAAGGCTGTTGGAATTCTTCCAGCTGTTCAATACACAATTGAATTCTAATGGCCATTCCTCACAAATATTGGCCAACTGCAAAGGGAGACAATTCACCCACCCATTCCTCAGGAAAAAAAAAATCACAACAGCTGCTTTTCCACATGTGATCCAGCGATGTTGCACTGGAGTAGCAATCAGGAAAAAACCCATTCAGTAGTGCTCACTATGACAGATGCTCCATAACTGGGCCTCTACCCCAGTACTGGGACTTGCCACTGTGAGTTAACATGAATCCTTTTGACAGATTCTCCAGAGAGTTGACCTTCAGATGCTCAACTAACCCAATTTCTGCAATCCTAATATAAACAGTAGGAAACAAGAGTCAACTCTCCCAACCAGTGATGTTCCAATCTCTTCTGTTTTACTAGTTAAAACTCAAAAGGTCAAGAAAGGCTTGAATGCTGCACAAAAGACCCAAGATGGTAAGGAAGGGAAAGAAACAGCAGAAATGAGAAAGGAAAGGAAGGGAAGATCAATTCACCTATGTTCGATTGGAATGAGCTAGATAATCAGCTGCATGAATGTTCCTCTATCTATGCCACTTCCTGAAAACAGAAACAGGCCATCAAAAAAACTGTAGAAAAATCTGGCAATGTACGTTCAGGAGGTGGGAGTATCAATCCAGCACATCTCGAAGTTAAGGATGGCTGCTGTAAGGGTTAGAAAGATCACAGTCCATTCTCCACGGAGCAGGTAAAGAAGGAAAAGGCCTAGGAGATCAACTGCATGCTGGAATCATCTGTCCCTACCCTCCAAGAGAGGGGCAGACAGGGGACAAAAGCACAGCTCACTTAGATGACTCGAATTTGCACCCTTTAGCCAAGAAGTCTCTCTACCAGCTAGAGAGGATGTTTTTAGCTTTATAGCAGAGAATGTCAACTTTTCTACAGGGGAAGAGAGGCATGCTTTTTGAAATAAATATTTTTAGAGCAGCCAAGAGCCACAGAAGGGTAGCATAATGATAATACAGTAACATCTTTCAAGGGAGCAGGTCCAGAATTTTCAACACCATTTTCCCCCACTGGGAGGGATTGCTTTTAAAAAGAAGAATACAGTTGTTCTCTTGAGCATATGGGAAGCTTTATACACCTATATTACTTCTTGTTTTGCAAAAGGGAAAGAAAAATGCAAAAATAGCCCTGCCAAATGCTAGCAGAACAATAGAAGGAGGTCCTGGAAATAAAGGAAAACAGGCTGGGGAGCTGCAGACATTTACTGAATTGCCCACACAATCCATAGGAAAGAAATGAATCGCATTCCAATGGCTCTGTTCCTTTTTTTTCCTCCCAGCTGAACTTAATTCAGCAATGCATAGGATCAGTTGCAATAAATTAAGGACCTTCTTGTTTTGTTTATGTAAATCATCATACTCATCATCATCATGGCAGCTTTGGAAGAGAAATAAAGAAGTATGTTTAGTATTTAAAAAAATAAGCATGGATGAAAATGTTCATGCAGTGGCAGGAATACATACATTAGGTTCTGAACGGGGTAGGTGCCTCTTAAAATAAAATGAGTTCAAAGATATGCATGTAAAGAATGCCTGCCTTTTATGTGTCTGACAGCCGATGATGATAAGCATTGCTAATTTTAATTTTTTTTAAAGGCTCTCCATTTGCAAATGCAAAGGACTCGCCCAGGTAGTCCCTCCCCACCCAGCTTCCTCTCCCATATTCCATTGCAAGTACATGCTAAGTTACTGCATGATATTCATTACTCTTTAATTGTTTCTTCTTTGGTTATGGACAGGGTTTTTGAAACTGGAGCCAAGCCAAGTGCTTCTTTCCAAAGCCACCACCAATCTCATCCTCCCTATCTAGGTTTGTTCGATTTAATCTTTAATGAATGGAACTGGAGCCGGTCTCCAGTTGTGAACTCATAATCATTGTGGGAGGGGAGGGGAGGGGAGGGGAGGGGAGGCTACCCCATTGCAACATTGCTGGGATGGCTGCGCACATTCCTTCAATTACCTGCACCTGTTAAGCGCTTACTGGTACCATCCAAAGTGCTAAACCAATTGACTCCAAGTGCAAAACTGTTTCTACCTGAGCTGCAATTTGGTAGGAGAATTAGAGGGGCAAAACTTACTTCTTAATTGCCAACGTTAGTGGTAAATGGTGGCCTGGCACATGGAAGCATTCAGCTGAGGTCACCAGGTACAACCTTTTTTTTTCCAAAGATAGCATAAGTGTCTACCCATCATTCTGGCCCCCTCCTTCCCTCCCTCCCAAAACATGCACATCCATAACTCTATTAAGGAACAATGGGCTTGCAAACAATACAGTTTCTATTTATACTCTTTTGAATCTTCTTAGCTCCTTCCCAAATCAAAATGGCTTTCAGAAATGTTTATCTTGGAAGCGAGAGAACACAGGCAAGGGCAGGAAACCAGACCAGCCACTTAAGGAGAGACTGAACCCAGGGAGTGGATGTTAAAAATGATTTAGGATTCTATAGGAATTGGGGAGGGGAATGCAATGGAGAGAGCCATGATAAGGGGGAGAGAGCCATTTAACCCCCAAAGCCATCCACAATCAAGAGGGAAGTTAATTCTTGGAGATGGGGTGGGGGGAGAGAAAAAGGAAAGTTAACCTTATCTTCACAGTAAACACTTGTGTCTGGATTGGGAGTAGGAAGGTGCCGAAAGTTGACAAAGACTATTCTACCAGGCAGTTGTATCTTGGCTGAAGAAGCAATTAAGCAGAGGCTAATCTTGGATCAGAAGAGGATGCTCATAAGCTTTCAAGTAAGTCAGGATATTAAATCATGATTTAAGCTTGTTTAAAATCCCAGCTTCATCTTTCCAGGTTGGGTGGAATGGAAAATGCGGGTTCCATAGAAATTGCCTGAGATAATTACAGTTAAGGAGGCAAGTTAGGTGCCAAGTAAAATATTTATGGTATATACCACACAGCCTGTACCAGAGTCCCAGCTGTACGGAATCCATGCACACACTTACATTCCACCTCATTCTGCTGGATGTGTAAGTGTCACAGCTAGCGGTGTGCTCAACATAAAGGATTGGAGTCAATGGCACAGCCTGCTCCAAAGGGGGTCAAAAAAAGTCAAGGGGAGCCATGACAGCAGCAAAATCAAAGCTTGCTACCCCTTGCAAGCTCTGTGCACCCCATTTGTCTAATATAGGCACAAACGCATGAATAGGACTTTGCACCTGGCTCATCCATACAAAATATGACTCTTAAGATCATCTCTACATATTAGAGACATATCTTGTTTTTCCTCCAGGAATATAATGCGGCATCCACAGCACTCCCTCTTCCTATTTTTCCCAAGAACAACTCTGTGAGATAGACTAGGCTGAGCGAGAGGGACTGGCCCAAAGTCTTCCATGGCTGAGAATGCATTTGAACCTGGATCTCCCTGGCCCAAGGTCAAAAGAACCCCAAGTCTAAAAACCAAAAATTAGTTGCAATCCACGTTCAAATAGACACTAACCTGAGATGATATTAATTCAAAGGGGTTGTTTTGATAAAGGAGCTCCCAAATGGCTTCACCGAACTCCGGCTAATTCTGCTGCTAAGGTCACTGGTTCTTTCAATTATTGCTATCATCAGAGCGTAATGGCAGACAACCAGGGATGGTAATTTGATCCTCTTCTACAGCTGAGTTCACACATTGCTCCAAGCTGTAATGTAGCTTGTTTGCTTTTGGCTTAGTATGTTGAACAACCCCAGTCATTATGTTTTGTAAGCCATCATGACACTACAATGTGCATGCCCAGCCAACTGTAGCTTAATCAATAAACCAGGATTAAGAAAACTATGGATTAACATAAAGCCTTAACCGCGCCAAGGGCTATGCCACCTAAACAACTTGGCTCAACTGGCCCTGGAATAAGGAAGCTCCAAGAAAACATATCTTTTCAGATCTACAACACTGAGTTACATGCCAGGATTGAACATTTTCCTCTTTAAAATGGAAACCTAGCAAAGAAAGCCACTGTGAACAACCCCAGACTGCCAGGCAACAGGCCTGAGCTACAACATAGAGGTCCATTCCTAACCAGGATGATGCCATCAGGATGAAAGTGAGTTGTGATATCACATGCTCCACCCTTCTGTACTGGCATCATGGACACAAGTACATAAAGGGTGAGGTCTGCACTGCAATGTCGGGATGCATCTTCTATCACTTACCTCCTCTTCTCCCCCACTGCAGAGAGGTTAAAAAAAGCTTCTGTAATAACTGGCTTAAACCTAAAACTGCCTTTGAGTTAGTGATGTGTCTTCAACCCATAGAAAAGTTATTTCAGCTTTACCAAAACATCATGTAGGACAGCGGGCATCCACATGGGATCAAAAAAGACAAGATGCCAGGTATACAAAAGAAGCAGAGAAGTTCTATCTGGCCAAGTCCTTGCACAGCCTCTTCCTGCACTCTTCTTTGTATGGCCCAACTAAAGTCCATGGGCTAGAGCAGGGTTCCTCAACCTTGGCAACTCTAAGCTATGTGGACTTCAACTCCCAGCTTTGCTGGCTGGGGAATTCTGGAAGTTGAAGTCCACACAGCTTAGAGTTGCCAAGGTTGAGGAACCCTGGGCTAGAGTGTGCACCATCCTTACTGCCGTTGCATCCCCTGCTCTGGTGCCCAACTGTTTCTTCTATCATTAAAACTGTTTCTTCTATCATTAAAACTGTTTCTTCTATTGGTCACAAATCCTGACCAATCTAGTGTGGATCATGTGTTAATGTTGCTAGGAAGAACTGTGCTCCTAGACTTTATCCAGGAATGAAGTATTTTGACATTTAGGACACACCAATTCCTGTTTCTGGGTGCTCTACTTATGGATGTGGGGAACGGGTACCCTCCAACATAAAGCCAACATGGGAAAAAGTCTCAAGCCCATAGTTTTCATTATCGACCTGCAGCAGTGCTCCTCAACCTTAGCAACTTTAAGATGTGTGGACTTCAACTCCCAGAACTCCCTAGCCAGCAAAATTCTGGCTGGGGAATTCTGGGAGTTGAAGTCCACACATCTTAAAGTTGCCAAGGTTGAGAAACTCTCACCTACAGGATAAGTGGGATCACAAGGTCTTCAACAAATCTTAACATTACTGATGGGGGAAAACCACTTAGAGAACAAATACTCTCTGCATTTAACTCAGGATTTTTGAGATCTTTAAAGGATCTGGCTGGTGTCTTGTCTTTTGTTTTCCAGAAGGGATAACACCCCCTGCCTGTAAATCTTCAGTAACAGTGAATCTCAGATTTGCATCCCAAGATTCATCACATGCTGGTATAGAAACACACACACACACACACACACACACACTTACTTCCAGGCCTGCTGAACCACATGTGGCCACACTTCAAGCTGTTCTCCAGAGCGATCCCTCCTCCAGGCATCTGGACTATGTCCAAGATGAACTATAATGAATGTAATAGAGAAGTGACTGGAAAACTCTTGTCTGTTTCCTTTCTCCCCTAAATGCCATGGCATCAGTCCAAGGAATCTGTCTCTTGGCTCTAGCAAGCTCGTCTTTCACCACATCCTCTCACCTGTGTTTTACAGCCTGCATCTCCAGAGCCAAAATAAAGGCGTTGAAGTTCTCTTCTTCTTCTTTTGATTGCAAGAGGAAATTAACTGCCATTGATACCTGGGTCCAACATTCTCATATGAGAATGTGTCATGAGGGGTGGATAAGGTAGTTCCTTGGTTCTTTCAACTCTCAAAATCACATCTTTCCAGCACCGGACAGAAAGAGAAAAACCTTCCTGAGGAAGCTCTGTAGAAGCAAAGCTGGCCATATACTATTGTCATTACTCCATTTCAACTGCAAGGGGTAGGGAATGGTATGTGTGGACTCTTCTGTCTCCCTTGCCCAAATAACGTGGCCAACTTTAGAATGTTAATGAGTGGGAGAAGGTGGTTTATTTGCTACTCCCCCTCAAGCAGAAAACTAGCTTGGACCAGTCGTGGGGCAAAGTCATCTGAAGCAAGAGTTACCCCCAGCTCAAGTCATGCTGTGAAGGGAAATATTCATGGAAGCCACCCTCAAGGCTGCAGAGAGGGCTGGCTTAAATAGAGACCAGGATCACTGCAAAAGCCCTGTGTCTCCCCCTTTATTAGGTAAAATGAGTGGGCAGCAGCCTCCTTTCGGGAATCAGTGCTTCAAGCAGCCCCATCCATCAATGCTGGACTGGAGACAAATTGGGTAAGACTCTGAAGAAGAAAATCAATCACAATGGCGATTGTGGAAACCCACTGTGCACACACAATCCTTCATTTTTGCTCCTGATCCAACAGTAATGGTATCTTTAACCAAAGGGTATAATGTACTTGAAGGTCCTCAGCAGAACAGTCAAAAGGGCACGTGTAAGCAAATTTCAGAGCCCTGCAGAAAGTAACCACTAATCTGTCTTAATAGCTCCAGTGACAAGCTGATCCTTAAGCTCCTAAGTGAACCAGTCCTGGGACAAGCAGTAAGATGGGAAGAACCACAAGAAGTGGTTCTGTGCCACTCCAAGCCAAGTCCAGAGAGGAGTGAATGCCCAAACAGAGGGGGCAAAAACCATTCCTAGGCTAGGGATCAAACCTGCGACCACTATAGAATTCTAGGAGTTGAAATCCACACATCTTAAAGTTGCTGAGGTTAAGAAACACTGTTGTAACAAGTCAATCCCTCTCCTAGAAGCAGTTAGAATTAGTGGCACGATCTTCACATCTCAGAAAATGCACTGTGTTGGATCTCTGGCTTCACCCGTCAACCCATCCACTATGTTCTCTTTTGGTTCTGTCCTTCTGCTAGTCCTCAAGGAGCCAAAACAGCTATTTTGCCACAGGCAGCAAAATGCCAATCACTGTGTTCAGTGTTGGTGTCACTGCTGTTCCTTAGGTTGGTTGGGATTTTTTAAGCTGCTAGGAAATTTCCCTCCTTAAGGTCCTGTCCTTCTTTGGCCCATAATTAAGAACTAGGGGCCCATAATTCTATTCCAGGGGAGTATATGAAGTTGGGCAATCTTTTTAAGCCGATGGGCATGTCTGGAGTATTAAGAAAGAGCTCCCTCACAAAATGACTGCTGTGTCTGCAGCAAAGTAGGTCAAGGTATGACAAGCCACTCCCTGCAGTGAGATCACTGCTCAAGCCCTTCCTTTACGTACCTGCATCATGGCACCACTGCCGTGCAGGGTGGGGCTTGCGTCGTGCCATCACTCGGCATGCTCACATGCTGCAAAGGGAGTTTTTGTCCTTTGCTTGCGGGCAAAAAGCAGGTCAGCCAGCCCATCCAGCTTGTTTTCTGTTGATAATTGCCAATTACTGACCAAGAGCAGACAGGCTACAGCCTCTACTGCTAGCCTCTTTTTTGCTAGCAAGGAATAATTAAAGTGCCTTTTTTTATTTGCTGCCTTTAGTTTGGATTTTAAAAAAAATGGGGGAACAAGTTATTTCAATTAACTTCACTAGCAATAGACTAGACTTCCCCCTGTGAGGCAGGCTTGAATATCCACAAAACAGCTGCCATTGTGAATTTGGCCAATCGCAAAAGACCCATTTACCAGTTGTTCCTTGCTAAACCCCTCATTCTAAAAAAGATGCCGCAAACTAACCCAACTTTTGTTTTTTGAGGAATAAACAATGCCCTAGGCTTCCATCTTCCAATAAAAGACCCTTTATGAGGCCAGAAGACGTCCCTCAAAAAGCTAGCAGCATGTGCTTTGCATGACAGAATCCCATTTTGCCCTTTTTTTATAGTAAATTTTATTAGGTTTCAAGAGAATAAAAAGTACAAAAAAACAAAAAATGACAAAGAAAGGGGAAAAAAACTAAAAATGCAGAAACACAAGATTTTTTTTTCAAATTTACAAAAAGATGTAGCTTCCGACTTTTAACAGCAAGGATATACAAAAATTTCCATAATCAATCTCTTACTCTATATTAAACCAAAACACCACATTATTTCTATAAATCATTCCACTTTAACACATAATAAAAGTCACTAAGTACAGTTACTCCTCCCCTTATATTAAAATAAAGGAAAAATAAGTTCATATAAACCCCCTAAACATCTTTCTCCCCTTCAAAAGATAAAACATATTTAATTATTCCCTTCCTACCACTAGTCTATACATTTCTGTCTACTATAATAAGAATCAAATTAAAAAGCACATACGTTGTCTGCTATCATACTTAATAGCACAACAATTTTAATAATCCCAATCTTAATAAACCCAAAAAACAAAGCCAATTCAAAACAGTAAATCCAAATCTTTAAAGGCAAATAGCCTCAATCAAATCCTTAAAGCAAACCAGATGAACTTTCTTCAACCTTTATCCCACTTCAAAATAACCAAAGCAGTTACATATCCCCATAATGTACACAGAGCTTTCCTCTTGAAGCCCTTTCTTTCTTTTTAACAGCAAAGGATTTTTAAAAATTACACCTAGGCAGGACAAGAAGTTCAGTGGCACAGCAGAACAGTCTGCATTATTGTTCACGCTGCCCACCCGCATAATATTGCAACCATCTGGCATTTGCTCCTCTGCTGAGCAAGAGGTTATTTGCCCCCTCCCCCAGGAACAAACAAATCTTTGATGAAAACCAAACTTGACACCCTCCCACTTGATTAACAGATACAATGAACTGCTTGAGAAGCTCAGCAAAACCCTTGCCAATTCACTCCTATTCCTATTCCTCTAACTCTGGGAAGATCAAGGAGGAGGAGAAATGTCCCCAGAAAGCAAAGAGGGTTCATCAAGGAACAACAAGAGGGCAAGTGCCACCCATTGCTACCAATGCCAATGTCTTGCCAAAGACCCAGATCCTTCTGATCATTAACTCATGGCATTTTCGGAGCATACACTTTTCAAGAACACACTGATCAGAAGGATGCAGGAAGAAAGGAAGAGGCAGCCCTTTGTGCTGCAAAAATTAGGGGAAGGAAGGAAGGAAGGAAGGAAGGAAGGAAGGAAGGAAGGAAGGAAGGAAGGAAGGAAGGAAGGAAGGAAGGAAGGGTGGTTTTGTTTCCCAAATAAGATATTCCCTTTAGCTCCTTGACTCAGGGGCATTTAATCAATGACTCCATTAACCAACAATTTACTGAGATGGAAAAAAAGAAACATATTAGATCCAGCAGACAAACTGATGATGTTATTCCCCACCATTTCCTCCCCTGGAACTAGGAATGTTAACTACAACTGTATCTGGGGCAGGGGGGGATGGGGGTGGGGGTGGGGGGAAGGAATGACATCGCATGCATCATGAAATTATCACTCAAATGGTACAAATCACATCATTTGCATGATTAGGTCAGGATGCCCACGACACCATCGTGGCTTGTCCCAGATGGCTACGATTTCAAGTTTTTCTTTTCAGATGAGGACATTTTGAAACCAAGCCCTGAGCGCTAGCAGATGCTTAGCGTTTTTATTTTCTAGGAATGCCCACAGGGGCCTCTATGGGGCCAAGGGGCATTCTTAGATGATGTTTTGTTTTGCAGCACCTCTGTTTCTCAGTCCATTTTTCTTTTTACTAAAAAAATCTTGAAAATGTAGACGTCTGGTCAGGCAAAGGGCCTGGGAGGCACCACTAAAGAGGACTGTGGAATTCTGGCTCCACAGGTATCGTGGTGGGACTCCCGGATCAAGGGGTTGATTAAGAGTAGAGCAACTTCTGCTCTCAATTTCTTGCCAGCACGTGCTGCTTATGAGCAGGTGAATCATCTAAGATCCAAGGCGAATCATCAGTTTGATTGGACAAGTTGATTTGAATCAATTCGAATTATCAACTCAAGAGCTGAATCAGATTGATTTGATAAAAACTGTACATGCGTAGAAGTCCACCGAATTGCTAAATCAATTCAAAGATTTCAAGTCCATTCAATGCCATTTGACCATTCAGTCTGAAGATTGGGTCTGAAGAGGTAATTCAGCTGAATCATGATTGCATCAAATCTTCAAATCAATCAAATCTTCAAATCAAAACTCTAATGCTTATGGAGCCAGAAATTGTCAATCAACAATTAGGATGTTCAAAGTGAGATTAGCCTGACTGTTCTCTTTGTGTTGGTGCTGGATGGATTGACGGAAGCCTTAAATGGCCAACTGAAAATCATGGATATACCTCAAGCTTGCCCACTTGTATTTTTTACTCTCCTTGAACAATGCTGCCTGCAAGTGGGCCACAACCCTTAAAACATGTTAGTTTGCAGTCCAGTGAAGCTCCTTGTGCACCTTACCAGCATAGTTCACAAACCTCTGGTCTTGTGGACTCATTTGGATCTTTTGCATGCAGATCCATCTGCTCAGAACAAGTGAGGTCGCAAGACTTGACTCGAGACATTGCAGCGGATTTGAATGTAACAAATGCAGCTTTCAGCGATAAGCATGGAACGTAGCATTAATACAGAAGAGGAGGCTTCTTTGCCAGCAACTTTGGACCCTCCACACTAATAAGGCACTGAGCTAGGCCAGCTTGTTCACAGGCCATTCTATTTGATGAGTTTAATTAAATGTTCTCCTACAAAATAAACAAGCTGGGAGACCAAAAGCTATTATGGAGATAACCATTCCCTGGGATTATGCCCCATGGGACATAGAACTGGTGGCTGACTAGCCACGGGCAGGAGGGTTTCAAAGCAGTGACCTTTCCAGTTCAATTTACTGAAGGCTCATCTGACAGGAACCATTACTGTTCATAATGGGCAATCTGTGAATTTAAATGGCCGCTTAAATGATGCCTCCTGGGCACAGATCTGAGAAAGGACTCTTCTCACTGAGCTGACTGAACAGAGCTCCCTCCAATCCAAGCTCCTGTAAATGAAGAGGCAGAACCTATGAGGGCTGGAGGTGGGGGGTAGCTAGGCTTTAGGGCCACAGTATTACAGAAATATATTCATTTGGGCTATGCAGAGTTTTCAAAAGGGCGTTTCACGAACTGTGTTGACCGAAGAGCATTAAAGCAGCTGCATCCTCCAGGAAACTCATGTAGAGGCTTCAGAGGCTCTCCCCAGCTGTCTGCACCTATGTGTGTATGCCCAGACAACAATTCCACTGGCCCATCCAGAGAAGCAAAATGGCTGTGCAAACATGAACATATGAGGTCAGTAAGGGACAGCTGTCAAAACAGGAGCATAGGCATGCTGAAGAACGTGCCTGCTTTAACACTTGGAGAAAGGGTGCATCATCTGCACCAGTGTTTTTTCAAACTTTAAGATGGGTGGACTTCAACTCCCATGCTGGCTGGGGAATTCTGAGAGTTGAAGTCCACACATCTTAGAGTTGCCAAGTTTGAAAAACACTGATCCTCACTAATGTTCTTTACAAAATGCCCCTCTTGAAGGCTTTGCACAGCCTAAATGCAAACCTATAGTTGCCTATAAGGCCAAACAAAGTCTAGTGATAATTTCCAGACATGATTAACACACAGGTGAGACAAATCCTATGGCCCATGGTTGCCCATTCCTACCCCACTAAATCAGACCAAGGGCCCATCAAGCTGAGCATCATTGTCAGTCATATAGTAGCATATCAAATACACCTTGGAAACTCCTAAAATGGACATTTATTTATTACTGCATTTTTATGCCACCCAACCCCAGGGACTCTAGGTGGCTACCAATCTCATTCATGAAATAAAAGCATCCACAAAGAAAAAAAAGAAAAGAAAAGGGGGGGGATCCCCAATAAACCTCGAGGCATAATCAAAATAAAAAGCAGAAAATATAGAAGTCACGTGCTTGTGATTCCCCACCATCAATCAAAGCTGACTCTCCCCCTGTGCTAGGCTGAACAAATAGATCTTGACAGCTTCCCTAAAGCCCAGGAGGGGTGGAGCTGACCAAAACTCCACAGGGTGGAGCCTCCAAAGTTTGGGGCCACCTATTGAAAAAGGCCACTTCTGAGGCCCTGTCAGATGACAATCTCCTAAAATGGGACCCAGACAAAGCTGACCTTGTCCAATCAGGTTAATGGGCAGATGAACATGGAAGAAGGCAGTCCATTAGACAACCAGGTCCAGAGCCGTACAGAACCTTAAAGGTGACAACAGGCACTTTGAATCTCACCCAGAAGCAAACTGGTAACCAGTGCAGCTCCCAAAACAAAAAGGTCACTTGGTCTATCAGGATACACGTATCACTGCCAGGGCCACTGCTCAGTTCCCAGCAGTTTTATCAGACAAATGCCATAAAAATTCTTCACAGAGCAGACTGGCCAGACTGAAGAAGCTGCTTGGGCAACGTTTCAACTAAAAAGAAAGAAATCCAGTTGCCATGACTCAATCTATGGACAATTCCACCTGGATGACGGAGAAGCTTCATCGACATAATAACAGAGCAGACTTTCAGATGGTCTTGGTGATCATTGTTTCCTAAGAACAAAGAAGTCACTTTAGAAAGGGATGCTGGGCAGCATGTGGCAGACGCAATTAGGTAGCAAGATTGATGTCAGCCCTTCAAGACAGGTTAGGTGAAGAGGCAGACACCGCAGGGACTGCAGAAATGCTCCTTTATTGTTCTGGATGTAATAGCGGAATCTTGAAAGCCTCTCCAAGTTCTGTGTGTCCCATCTTATATACTAATTTCTTTCTCACCCTTCCATCTTTCTTAGGACTGAGTAATCTTTTCTCCAAGTCCCTCCGTAATGGCTCTTTCATACCTTCCCCAAGGTCAGCTCTAAATTATTTTTCAATACCAAACCCCACAATGTCTCAACGTTCTCATGCCAGAAGCAACTCAAGAAGTTTCACTCTAACGAAACCCAGATGCCACATTATCTCACCGTGCAACTTTGTTCCAAATTGTATTTAAAGGGAACCAAGCAACAGAAAATCACACTCATCCAAGCCCACCACCAGAGCAATCCCAATGATAGAGACTAGAGAGTCCCTCCAACAAAGTCTGACCAGGAAACTCATGATTCACGGTCAGTCCTACACTGACAGCTGCTGACCCACATCTTCGGCCATCGCTCCTTGGTCGTGTGTACCTTCTTTGGAAGTCTTGTCTGCTTCTTCTGCCCGCAAATTGAGGCTTCCCTGAAGGGAATTAACCAACCCTCCTGAGACTGAGAAAAAGACTCCTGGTCCGGGAGAGGCTGGAAATTTAAGTTCCTCCCTCAGTTGTCAGTGGCCACCAGAGATCTGCTACACTTCTTGCTTCATGCTCTGTCAGCATTCCACCTCTTCAGATACTCCAAACCTCCAACTTACAACCACAATTGGGACCAGAACTTCTGTTGCTAAGCGAGGAAGTCATTAAGTGAGTCATATGTGATTATGATCTTTTTGCCATGGTCGTTAAGTGAATCATGTGGTTATTAAGCAAATCAAGCTTTTTGTTTGTCAGAAGCTGGCTGGGAAGGTTGCAAATGGTGATCATATGACCCTGGGATGCTGCAACAGTTGTAAATACATTCTGGTTGCCAAGCGCCTGAATTTTGATCACGTGACTGCTGGGATGCTGCAACAGTCGTAAGTGTGAGGACCAGTCATAAGTCACATTTTCCAGCACCGTCGTAACTTTGAACAGTTGCTAAACGAATGGTCATAAGTCAAGGACTACCTGTACTATATTCTTCAAACCTTCCACCCAGACTAACATACCACTGCCACTTCTCTGCACTACTCCAGCACCATGACCCCAAAGAAAAAAAGGGTCAAAGCTCTCTTCCACCACTGTTCTTCGCCAACTGGTGTTCAAGACCCATAGCTTTGGATTGCTGAGGCAGGACTGGCCTCTGCAAGTGCATGATTTACTTTTTTTTTTTTATACTATTTGTAGAGTACAAATCATACAGACTCTGGGCAGTGAACAAGTAAGGAATCCCTCAAATCAAGCAAACATTACATATCAAAGTAATAAAGGCTTTCATACATAATATTAAACCATAAACTATGATTTACACACCACAGTGGCTGGACTTAGGTACAATGTTCTAAGCCAAAATCAAAGAAGCCAACTTTATGGCTTGGCGCTACAAATAAACACAGGAAGCACATGAGGATTGTGCCAGCGTCCACTGGACGATGCAACTTCTTTTCAAAGTCACCCACTTTGTCATCTTTTGTATCCATTTGCCATCCCTCTATTACATCCTAGCTCCCTTTTAAAGCCAGTCTGAGAAAGTGCTGTTCTGTTTTGAAGGAGAATGTATAAATATCTAGACTGACTAAAAATACACACTTTGAACTCAACCTAGAAGCCAACCAAGAGCAAGGAGGTGTCCTCAAATTGAGAATTACAGGCTCTGAGAATTCAGCCAAACATCAGATAGGCATGCAAGCATGCACACCCACAGGTTGGAAAAGATCATCAGATTTACCAAATGCAGAAGATTTTTCTATCATCATTGCACTTGGTCACATATAAGATGAATGAAGATGCAGTGCGGCATCGCACGGTACCATTGCTGCCCTTAACTAAAGCTTCCCTACTGCGGGTGATATGTTCATCTCTCATTTGCTCTCTCATTTATTCATTGTCTCTCTCCAGCTGGATTCCCACCTTAAGCTAAGCCTCCACATCAATCTGTTTAATTCTGTCTTGGCATGTTGTTTCAACCTAGCCACCAGGATTTGCAAGCCATTATTTATGTCTTGGCATGTTGTGTGAACCCAGCTAATTGCTGCTTACTCAACAAACCATAGCTTAGGGTGATATGTGGATCCAGCCTCTTCTTCACTCTCTCACTCTTACACAGACAGAGAGAGATCCCTACGCAGCCCAAAAGTTGTGAGTTGTGTAGACCTTCTATAACGAGACTTCTCAACAGCCTAAGAGTAAACATCATCATTTGCAGCAGGGAAGGGTTACGAGAAGCACTTTTGATCAATATGTTCCATTTTAATTTCCGGGGACGGGGGGGTGGGGTAGAAGGGGGGAGAGAGTAGAGTGGCTGAGAGTTCAGCATCTCCTGTTTATTTAAGGATCCTGATTTAATTGCTAGCCTTGGAAAGCTGCCCTGTGCTTCCCAATGGTTCCATAGGAGGGGCTACAAGACACTCGCCTTTCTTTTTGTTTAAAAAGGAGCAGTTTAATGGAATGTATCAGCATGTGCTTTCAGTACATTCTTTTCATATCCAACCAAGACAAAAAGTCTTGCTCATTTTGTTTCTGATGGAGATGGTAGCAGACTAAGATTCCGTGGCCCAGCTGCATTTTCAAATTAGATCAATTGTCTCCAACTTGCTGCCCATGAGCATTCAAGGTGACAGACCACGTGGTGTAGTGATGAAGGTGCTGGACTAGCAGTGGGGAGACCCTAGTTCTAGTCCACCTTCAGCCAAGGAAGGTCCCTGGTGACTCTGGGCCAGCCTCTCTCTCAGCCCAAGCTTAGATTATCTTAAGTATCCCAAACTTCAGATGCAGCACAAGCCCGTATGCAGAATTCTCATCCACAAATGGCTTCCAAGTTAAACTGAATCCTGAATCAGATTTGTTCTTCAAAGATGATATTTTTGACATCAATGCATACTCCCACAAATTAATTAGCCATTCTTCTATAGAAATAATTATATTTTATTTCCAGTAAGAAGCATATGCAGCAATGAATTTGAGAGTGATCTTTCCCAATAGGGTATTCAACTAGCTTGAATACTAGCTTTCCAACAACCTAAGAGATGGCTTTATACATGGACTTCACCAGATGGACAACACCAACATCAGATTGACTACATCCTTTGCAGCCAAAGGTGGCGGACATCTGTACAGTCGGTAAAAACAAGGCCTGGAGCTGACTGTAGTTCAGATCACGAACTTCTTCTTGCACAATTTAGGATCAGACTAAAGAGATTAGGGAAGACCCACAGATCAGCTAGATATGAGCTCACTAATATTCCTAAGGAATATGCAGTGGAGGTGAAGAATAGATTTAAGGGACTGGACTTAGTAGATAGGGTCCCGGAAGAACTATGGACAGAGGTTGGCAGCATTGCTCAGGAGGCGGCAACAAAATACACCCCAAAGAAAGAGAAAACCAAGAAGGCAAAATGGCTGTCTGCTGAGACACTAGAAGTAGCCCAAGAAAGAAGGAAAGCAAAAGGCAACAGTGATAGGGGGAGATATGCCCAATTAAATGCAAAATTCCAGAGGTTAGCCAGAAGAGATAAGGAATTATTTTTAAACAAGCAATGCGCGGAAGTGGAAGAAGACAATAGAACAGGAAGGACAAGAGACCTCTTCCAGAAAATTAGAAACATCGGAGGTAAATTCCAGGCAAAAATGGGCATGATCAAAAACAAAGATGGCAAGGACCTAACAGAAGAAGAAGAGATCAAGAAAAGATGGCAAGAATATACGGAAGACCTGTATAGGAAGGATAACAATATCGGGGATAGCTTTGACGGTGTGGTCAGTGAGCTAGAGCCAGACATCCTGAAGAGTGAGGTTGAATGGGCCTTAAGAAGCATTGCTAATAACAAGGCAGCAGGAGACGACGGCATCCCAGCTGAACTGTTCAAAATCTTGCAAGATGATGCTGTCAAGGTAATGCATGCTATATGCCAGCAAATTTGGAAAACACAAGAATGGCCATCAGACTGGAAAAAATCAACTTATATCCCCATACCAAAAAAGGGGAACACTAAAGAATGTTCAAACTATCGAACAGTGGCACTCATTTCACATGCCAGTAAGGTAATGCTCAAGATCCTGCAAGGTAGACTTCAGCAATTCACGGAGCGAGAATTGCCAGATGTACAAGCTGGGTTTAGAAAAGGCAGAGGAACTCGGGACCAAATTGCCAATATCCGCTGGATAATGGAAAAAGCCAGGGAGTTTCAGAAAAACATCTATTTATGTTTTATTGACTATTCTAAAGCCTTTGACTGTGTGGACCATAACAAATTGTGGCAAGAGTGCCTTGGACTGCAAGAAGATCCAACCAGTCCATCCTCCAGGAAATAAAGCCAGACTGCTCACTTGAGGGAATGATATTAAAGGCAAAACTGAAATACTTGGCCACATAATGAGAAGACAGGACACCCTGGAGAAGATGCTGATGCTAGGGAGAGTGGAGGGCAAAAGGAAGAGGGGCCGACCAAGGGCAAGGTGGATGGATGATATTCTAGAGGTGACGGACTCGTCCCTGGGGGAGCTGGGGGTGTTGACGACCGACAGGAAGCTCTGGCGTGGACTGGTCCATGAAGTCACGAAGAGTCGGAAGCGACTAAACGAATAAACAACAACATTCAACTAGCTTATTAATCTACAGTTCCTATCATCTCTACCTCCACAACAGCTTCCTTATTGTTCCACTCATTAGTTTTCATCCTGCCATTTACCAGAGCTGCTGTTTTCTCTGGACAGCCCTGCAGGTATCTCAAGTCTGCAATCTTCACTTCTCCAAGCTGAGCACCTGGGTTTTTTTCTCCATTTTTCCCTCATATGACTCAGCTTTTTGAACCCTTTCTGATTTCCATTCTTTGAATATCCATGATGGGAGACCTGTCTCCAAAGAGACCTAGCTAGCACCAGACTGAATCATCTACTGCAGTGTTTCTCAGCCTTGGGAACTTCAACTGGCTGGGGAATTCTGGGAGTGAAGTCCACACATCTTAAAGTTCCCAAGGTTGAGAAACACTGATCTACCGGATCAGTTAGAAATCTTTTCAAATGTTGGTGAACATGGCCATGTTATTTTATGCTTTTACTGTGATTTCTATCATTATTTGGTTTGAATCGCAAGTCATGCTGATTTGAACATTTACAAAACTGAAAAGACATGGACCAGGTGGGGAAAAAAATGAAAAAGAAAGAGGCTTCAGATAGTAAATATGACAGTTGTTAAACCACAGAAGAGAAAGTCCAAGTTCTGGTGAGGATGTTGAGTGCTGAGTTTCACAGCTGAAAGAACTTCTTATGCTCACCTTAAACAAAGCTCAAAGAGATGCATTCATTCAAGAACATGAGTTCTGGGTTTGCCAAGGTTAAACATTTTGCTCCAACATTTTTAGAGCAATCTGGAGAGGTTAATGGTCCAACAGTGCAATCCTATAAAAGTTTCTTCCAATGAATGGATTCACTTGGATTTATGCTCAGGCAAGCAAATATTTCATTCATTCATTCATTCATTCATTCGATTTTTATCACTACCCATCTCCCCACCCCGCAGGAGGGACTCTGGGTGGTTTACAATAAAAACAAGTTAAAATTCAAGACGATTATATATCGATCTGAATCTGTATCAAATATAGATTCACAGCTGAAGAGTACAATCCTATAGGACCAAAATGGATAAATGCCATTGAATTTGTTATTATATCTGAAAACTGCATTAACCAAAGCATGGTTTGCATATCCATGTTTTGTTGAATAAACCACGTGGCTATGTTCACTTGGTATCTTCAGCCCCAAGCAAAACAAAAACCCTACATTTTGGCTTTATGTGATATATGAACCCAGCCCATGAAACAGACTTCTGGGTGGGAAAGCCACTACAAGTGGAATAATTGGAATCTCAAAAATGGGACCCAGGTCACAGATTTTGTGGCAGATCTTAATATATGATCAACCTCACATGGAAGGTAGGTATAGTATACTTGGGAAGAGAGAGAACCATGCCAACCCTGGTGCTTGCAAACTAGAGTTGGGCCTAGTTAGTGCTTGGATGAGAAACCGCTTGGGAATACCAGGGCTGTACGAGAAGTCAAAAATTCATTTCAGGAGAAGGCAATGACAAACCACTCCATGCTGTTGCCAAGAAAACTACATAGATGCCTCTATATAATCTCCAGGAGTTAAACTTGACTTGAAGGAGACGTCACCTTTGTAGAACCTCAGTGGGTGGCCACTTCCTAGTCAGTTGTGGATGATCTCAAACACTAAGCAGGATCAGTCATAGTCAGCACTTGGTTGGGGAACTTCCAGGGAATCCTAGAGCTATTGGCTTTGTGAAGTAGCATCCTGAAAAATGATAATGGCAAGCCACAACTGTATTGTCACCAAGGAAACTATACTGATATATTGATGAACTTACTAGAAGTTGAACGCAAGATTCATATTCTTAGTTACAAAAGAGCTAAACCGTGCAAGCCACCTTAGGTTCCCAAGCTTCCATTAAATCCCACAGGAAGACACCAGCAGGAAACTCCTCTGGGCCACTTTCCGTTTGTGAATTACGGGTGGGCAGCTGAAGAGGAACAAAGCCATGGTGACAAGTGGAGTGTCATGATCGCCGTTGCGCACCGGCTCGCATGACAATACAAGAATATGGGTCCCTGGCTGATAAGGCAAGGGCAATAGAGAAACACAAAAAGCAGTAATGGGTCTAAAGAAACAATGTAACGACCGAGGCCGGCAACCCAGGAAGCAACAATAAAAGGTAACTGACAAGAAATTGAATGACAACCAAACAGGAGAGGCGCGCCCGGGCTTTTGAAGAATTAGAAGCCTGATCGCCCAGCAATGGATCATCACCGCACAGGAAGGCGATCGAGGCGATGCCTGGGGCGCAGGGGGCTGGACGACCTCTCACCTGGCAAGGATGAACTGTTGGGGCTCGTGGGGCGCACCTGGGGTGAGCGGGGGTGGAGCGCTGACCGGCGTGGGCTATTTAAATCCCGTTCCGGCGCACTCCCCTCACTCTCAGCTTTCTAAGGGCATGCATTCTATACTCAAATAAAACCAGAACCTAAAGTCTACTCTAGCGTCTGTGTTTTTACTGGGTAGCAGGCAGAGCCTGACATAAAGCTGAGAGTCACCAAACCAAAGTCGCCAAGCTCCACCGGACGAAAATTTTCCGCGGGAGAGATCAACTGGCGAAAACGGAACCGGGGACAGCAATGGAGCCAGCGCTTCGCACCAGAGGCATGAAGGACGGCCCGCAAGAGGCAGAGGCGACCCGACAGCTGCTGGAGGTGGCGCACCCGAAATGGGACATGGACACCCTCCCTGCCCACACCGCACCCCAGTTCCAGACCTGGAGCTCCAACCCAGACGGGAGAGCCCCGACGGAAGACAAAGTCAGGGACCAACAACTCCTCACATGGGCCGGCGGAGCAGGACCCTGGATGGGAACACCCTACTCCACCTGGAGGCTCCGCTACCCCCAAACGCCCGAGCAGGAAGGCGCAAGACTACAGACCGAACAGCATCCGGCAGCACCGACGTCGGACGACCAGGGCACGCCAGACAGGGTCACGGCCCTGGAAGCCAGGGTACGAGACCTGGAACACCTGCTCCAGTTCCCAACATCGGCAGACCAGGGCACGCCAGACAAGGTCACGGCCCTGGAAGCCAAGGTACGAGACCTGGAACACATGCTCCAGTCCCTGGCAACGATCGTAGGCAAGCGCTCCAAGACTGAGGCGGCACAGGGGGCAAGAGGGGATCGGGGCACCCTACCCACCCCACCAACAACCCCGAGCGGAAGGGGCCAAGCACGAGACTCTGTCGCAGGGCTTCGTGGCCCCAGGCCAGTGGGAGCCATCCCTCACCACCCACAGGTAAGGGTCCCGCAAATTGGGGGGTTCGCCAAAGACTTCCCCGTACAATTTGACGGGGACCCTACGAAACTGTCCTTCCTTCTCACGAATGCGAGGGACTACATGGCCCAATACGGCCATTACTTCAGCACAGAAGCAGCCAAAATCTCGGCAGTGGCCACCAAGCTCCAAGGCAGGGCTGCGGACTGGTACGTGCAGATGTCCGAGTCCGGAGCCCCAGCCTTGGCCAATTTCCACGACTTCCTAGCCAAGCTGAAGCATTACTTTGAGGACCCCCTGGCGAAAGAAAGGGCCAAGTGCACACTTCAAGCGCTTCACCAGGGAAGAAAAACGGCGGCTGACTATGCCCTCGAGTTCAAGGTCCTCGCAGGCAAAATCACGGAATGGTCTGAGGCCACCGTGATCGACATGTTCAAGCGTGGCCTCAACCGGGAGGTACTGCAATGGGCACTACACAGAGATGATCCAGACTCCCTGCACAAGTGGATCTGTCTTGCCGGGAAGGCTGAGCACGCCCAGCGCACCTTCATGCTAGCAACCAAGAAAGACAGACCCCCTTCCAGCGGGAAAGGGCCAGTTCCACAGTCGGGCTCGACATGGGACGTGGAGCGACGTCGGTTTGCCCGCGGGCAATGTGTCAGGTGTGGGAAGACGGGCCACCGGGCAGCTGAACGCCTCAAGGCCAGAACGACAGATCGCCCGTCCAGACCAACGCAGAAGGCGCCGCACAAGCCACCCAACCCTCCCAGACGGCTGACAGGAGCGCTAGCGACCCCGGACAAGAAAGAGGACGCGCTTAAAGAGGCACAAACCGTATACAAACTGCAGGCAGACAAGCACCGGCGCCAACAACCAACTTTTCGGGTAGGGGACCTGGTTTACCTATCCACCAAATTCATTAAATCACCGCAACCGTCCAAGAAACTAGCCCCCAAATTTATTGGGCCATTCCAGGTGACACAAATCGTGAACCCAGTCACGGTGCGCTTGGACCTGCCCCATAACTTAAAGCGGCTGCACCCGGTGTTCCACTGCAGCTTACTCAAGCTGGCAAGTGACTCCTCCCGGTGGCACCCACGCACTCCCCCCCCCCCACACCAGTTATGATAGACAGACAGCAACATTTCGAGGTCAAGGAGGTACTCGACTCCCGCAAGCTGCGGGGCTCCCTCCAATACCTGGTAAAATGGAAACACTTTCCACACCCTGAGTGGGTCACTGCCTGCAACATCCAGGCTCCCGAGCTAATCCGCAACTTCCATACTGCATATCCCTCCAAACCCTCGGCTTGATTATCGCAACGGCTCGCATGACAATACTAGAATATGGGTCCCTGGCTGATAAGGCAAGGGCAATAGAGAAACACAAAAAGCAGTAATGAGTCTAAAGAAACAATGTAACGACCGAGGCTGGCAACCCAGGAAGCAACAATAAAAGGTAACTGACAAGAAATTGAATGACAACCAAACAGGAGAGGCGCACCCGGGCTTTTGAAGAATTAGAAGCCTGATCGCCCGGCAATGGATCATCACCGCACAGGAAGGCGATCGAGGCGATGCCTGGGGCGCAGGGGGCTGGACGACCTCTCACCTGGCAAGGATGAACTGTTGGGGCTCGTGGGGCGCACCTGGGGTGAGGGGGGGTGGAGCGCTGACCGGCGCGGGCTATTTAAATCCCGTTCCGGCGCGCTCCCCTCGCTCTCAGCTTTCTAAGGGCATGCATTCTATACTCAAATAAAACCAGAACCTAAAGTCTACTCTAGCGTCTGTGTTTTTACTGGGTAGCAGGCAGAGCCTGACATGGAGTGACTGGTGCTCAGGACTAAGATCAAGGCCTCGAGAAGGCTCCAAACAGAAGATGATGACCAGTGTTCCCCCCACCCTGCATAAAATTCCACCAAAAAGGCAAGGCAATGGCATAACTGAACTATCATCTATCAACTCCAAAAGGGTTCCATTTGACTGCAGCCCTCAATTTTAAAACTATGTGTCCACCCCTGCAGTACCCCACAACCCCTCCCTCATCTTGGTTTGGTACACAAATTAAAACATTTGTGCTAATGAGCACAGTAGGATCCCAAAACTGTTTTCTTTTGCTTCTGTAAGCCATTAACCTAAGAAGAGAAAGATGGCAAAATTGTAAGCAAAAACAGCTATCGGCAAAGCTTGGCTAAAATATGGAGAAAGTGAAGACATTCATCTCACACTTAGACATGTTTACTGCTCATTTACCAATGCCCCCGATTGACTGAAACCGCTATATCCAATGAGGACATTCAAATATGCTACACTCAGCAGTTAAATTATGGAAACCTCTTTTACCAGCTCCAGTGCGAGGCTGCTATCACAGTTCACAGACAAAAAGAAAGAGGGAAGGCATGTTTGAAAACTCTATTTCCTTTCCTTGTCTTGAATGCTTAAAGTAAGCTTTTGGTTATAGATGTGCAAAGGTCTTGCTCAGAAATTCAGAGCTCGTGCAGAGCTTCATGTCTGCATTTAAGTGCCAAGGTCTCCCACCAAGCCATTTTTCTAGTTTCAGTCCTGTAGAAAATCACTTTCAGCTTTTAGTAGCTGAGAGCAGGCACCCTCTCACAGGGCTGTGCAAAGAATCAGTTCAGGGATTTGATGACAATTGGATCAAACCACCAGATCAAATGACTGAATCCAAATGAACAGATTGGGAGGGACCTTGGAGATCTTCTTCAGGTAGTCCTCGCTTAATGACCCTTCGTTTAGTGATGGTTCAGACATACGATGGTTCTGAAAAAATCTACTTACAATCGGTGTTCACACTTATGACCATTGCCACATCCCCACAGTCATGTGATCACAATTTGGGTGCTTGGCAACCGGTTCACATTTATGACCGTCGCAGCATCCCAAGGTCATGTGATCACCATTTTTTACCTTCCCAGCTGGCTTCTGGCAAGCAAAATCAATGGGGAACTGCATGATTTGCTTAACAACCACATGGTTCGCTTAATGACAGTTGTGATTTGCTTAATGACCACTGCAGAAAAGGTTGTAAAATTGGGTCAATTTGCTTAATGACCGCTTCACTTAGCAACCAAATTTCCAGTCTCAATTGTGGTCGTTAAGCAAGGACTACCTGTAGTCCAACCCCTTGTCCAGTGTAGGTATCCACTAGTACAGCATCCTGACAGATGACCCTCCCACCTCTGTTTAAACAGCTCCAGCAAAGGAGAGGCGACCGTGTTCTGAATCAGTCTGTTTTACTGCTCAAATGGTTACAGTTAGAAAAATGTCCCTGATGTCCAGGGAAAATTGACTTCCTTGTTTAAGGTACTTCCAAGGCTGAACTGAATCATCAGAACAGTTCAAATAATGTGATAATGTTATTGCTTTTGCACAGGTGCAAGAGTATCTTTTTTCCAAACTGAGCTGAGAACATTTCAGACGGAATCATTTTGATGTTTCAAACTGGAACATCATTTTGAATTGAAAGAATCTGATGTTTTGAATAGAACTGAACATTTGAATTGGTCCAGGAGTGAGTCAGACATCCAATTGCCTAAGACCTAAATCTGAGCAAGATATTAAGACTAATAATACAAGTTGCAAAATAGAGGTTAGCAAGCCACTCTGTTACTTATTTGCTTCTGACAGTCAAAGCAGAAAATACAGCCTTAGGGGCATGGTGAAGGAGCTAGAAAAGGAGGGGTCTTTCTTCCTGAATTCTGATTAATTTTTTTTCAGACTGCCCTGGTTGGCTGGAGATGATGGGAGTTGTAATCCCACACATGGAGATCACCATGTTAGGAAAGGCCAACAAGAGGAGTCAAACAGGTTTGTGCCACCTTAAATCTAATCCAGAACAAGCCACGATTCAGCAGGATTCTCAAGAAATCTGGTTTTCTATTAGGTCTGAATACGCCTGCCATCTTTTTTTTTTCTTAAAAACTTGAGCCATTTGTAACAATCCCAGTTTAAATTATTTCCAAGAAAACCTTGTTTGAAAATATCCCTTACACTACAGAAAGTATATTGAATTTTGTTGTTCTAATACTTGGTCTCTACAAAGGGGACTCTTTATGGATGCAAATCATAAATATTACATTTTAGTTTTTACTTTCATTTATTCTAAATATAAACCAAAAAAACTTGAAACATCATATGGCAATCAATTACGGACTTGAGTGAACTTTACTGGAAAATTAACATTGCCGCCAAGGACAGGTGATATTTTAGGATCGGAAACAAGGACAAGAAAGAAAGCAGTACCTGGATTTGTAAGTGACCAAGAGAAGCTAGTAAGAGAAATGAGATGCTACATTTCCTTGAAAGGAGAACTCTGAATTTAAAATCACTTCTTCTTCTAAAGTTTTCACTCAGGACTCTGCACTGGAGAAACAGATATGTTCAGAATTCTGATGAAAGCAATTTCCAAAGTGCACTGAGTTTTAATTTTAAAAAGCCAAGATTTTAAGAATGCCTTTCTCCCTTATTTCTGAAAAGCAGTCAGCTGAGTACCTATTTTCTTTTCATGGTCAAATTTCTTTTCATGGTTAAATAATCCATGAAGCCAATGAGGCTTGAAGAACTGGCCTGATGATCTACTGAGGCAGAGATGTTTTTAAAAACTGCCTTTTGTTTCATAATTGTTGCTTCTCGCTCCATTCCTTTTCTTTTTTCTTTTCATTGTGCAACTGTAGGCTGAGTCTGGTCTCCTCGGATAAGTGCCAAAAAAGAACTGAAATGGAGATTCTCATTTATGGAACGCATCATTCATATTTATAAAGCAATACCTGGAATGGTTCAATTGCCATTCATTTCTACCTAGCAACCCTCGGGCTGAAACAGGTATCAAACGGAGGAGGCGTGGAAGAAGAGGGATCATTAGAGGGAAAGAAATGTTTAAAATACCCCGAATTCATTTATTCATTATATATCTTTTAACCTAATGAGTGTGTAATTCTTAGGCGAGAAGATATTGTTGGGTAGAAAGAATGAGGTTGTATAAAGGGCAGAGATTAAATCCCCAGCCTAAATCATCCTTGTAAATAACAAAGCTATTCAGAGCTCTGAAGGAGTGTTTTGCTTGGTTGATGCTGCAAGCAGAGTCCTCCTTTGAAACTGCCCGGCAAAGCAACGGATCTCCCATTCCTAAAGAGCAAAGCGAACCTGCGCATTGCCCCAACAACTTCCTCCAGCACATTCAGTAGCCAGAAGAAGCATCTACAAATGCATCGGGCACGTCTTTCATGGGGCTTCCAGCAATTTAGTGGACCCACCAAAGGGCGATCAGGGCATCACAGAGTGCAGAGAGTATAGAAGACAACCTTGATGGAGATAGACAGTTCCATTACCTAGGCAAAGGGGGATGAAACATTTTTTAAGTCCAGAGCAACAGGATAATATTCAGAAGTGGCCCAGGCAGACACCTCCCTAATTCACTGAACCATGAGGAGGTGGTGGTGGTACAGGTGGTCCTGGCTTAACTATAGTAATTGGGACTGACAACTCCTTTGCTAAGCGACATGGTCATAAAGCGCAATATCACGTGACCACCAACTTATGATGACAGTTGTGGCAGTCCCAGTTGCCATCTTTAGGCAAATCTTGTGCGGCTGCAGCATCCCGCAGTCATATGGTCGCCATTTGCGACCTCCTGCCAGCTTCCCCATTGAGTTTGCTTCTGGGAAGCCAGCAGTGAAGGTCACAAATGGCGATCACGTGACTGCAGGATGCTGCAACCGTCATAAATACATGCCAGTTGCCAATGGCGATCACATGACTGAGGGGATGCTGCGGCTGGCATAATTGCAAGCCAGTTGCCAAGCACCCAAATCGCAATCACATGACCACAGGATGCTGCAACCTTCATAATTGCAAGCCAGCTGCCAAGCACCCAAATCGCAATCACGTGACTGCAGGGACACTCAAACGGCTGCAACTACAAGAACCTGTCGTAATTCCCCCTCTTTCAGCACCATCATAACTTCAAACATTTGCTGAACATGTGGACGTTAAACAAGGACAGAACAATCAGACTTGCAAGATCCTGTTATTATAGCCAAACTCAATAAAATTAGTTTTAGCCTTCCAGTGGAGTTGATTCCCTGCTTTGGTCTACCTAGTAGGGCTGACACAGAGTTTTTGGAAGGGCCAAACTGTATATATGGCTTCAGGTGACTTATATACCCCTTCAGATGAGCTACAAAACCTCAGTTCTTCACTTCCAGCCCACTCGCTATCGAAGACAGAGTTTCTCTCCTATAAAGCGTGTTTGGTTTATGGCAGGCACAAGGCACTTTTTCCCCCCAGCAGCCGCTCGCTCTCTCAGTCACCATGGAATTTCTTCTGGCTATTATGACTAAGCAAACACTTCAGCATAAGGCTAATATTGACACCTCTGTTAAAATGCCTGTCTACTTTTAAAAGACAGGAACCTTCAATGGCGCTTTAAGTGTTTTTTAATCCAACCCAAATTATTAAAACATGCAGTACAGTCTATATGTGTTCCAGCCCCCTGCCTGATGAAGAATCAATGGCTGGTTCACATTATGCTAAATCCTGATTCCAGGGAACAGAACATAGTCGCCAGGCTCACAAAAGGTTTTGCACTCCAGCCAATAAGCCAGATTATCGCTTAACCTGGTAGTGTAGTTCTGTAGACAGTGGCCAGGTTTATACAATACTGTAACCAACTCACAAACAGCCCAACCCCCCTTTAACCTAGATTAGTACGCTGTGTAAACCTAGTGGCTGTTTAAAACCCCAATTTTTAACTCCAATTTACCAGACAGGTCATTACGTCTTGATTTGCACGTGATGCCAACTGTAAGAGCTGAATTTGTACATCATGCTAAGCTCAAAACAAGCAAGCCAATTTTGGGCTTAGTGTGATATGTAACATGGCCAATGTCATTCTACCATACTTATTAACACATCTTCCAAGAAGTGCCTCAAAAGATCAGTGGAGGTCATCTGGCAGGAACTCCAGAGATAATGGGATCTCATCTGGTGCTTCTATAGTCTCTCTGACCCAGAGTGACTTCAGAAGATAGTTCCAATCAATCAAAACTGTATACATTTGATTCCCAAGAAATGAAACATGCTATTAATTGGTCCTCAGAATTTGGGATAAGAACCAAAGAACAACTTAAAGCAGTATGCTTTTTATTTTATTTTATTTTCTCTCTCTTTCAAACATCTTGGGTTTGTCTTTTTTTTTTTTTAAAGGGGGGCTTGGAAAATCTCCCGTTTCAAAAGCACTTGGAATATCCCATTTCAGAAGTCCTTTGCTATACCGCATATTCCTTGGCAACGCTGCATGCTTTGCTGCTATGGGGTGGTTATAATGGGGCGCAAAGTACAAAAGACCCTCTAACTAAGTCACATAATCCTTTAGTGATGGAATGGGCAGGGGGGTGTCAGCATTTCTCACTGGATTGTACCAATTCAGGCGGCAAATGCAAGGAATCACCCACTAGGAGGCTCCCCCTCCAGCACTAAAATACCCCCACAAAAATACATCAAAGGTATAAAAGATTCCCTGTTCACAATTTACAGTACTAACTGCCATCCCTAAGAGGCAGGTTTCTGCCATTTCACCCACCATATTAAGGTTCCCCTTCAGTGCAGTCTGAGCTGTGACTAAGTCCACATGTCACGCCAAAACACATTTTGTTCAGCTCCAATTTACTAAGCAAACCACAGTAGACTAGAATCATACAATCTATATCTGTAAAATGTTGAAACAGCCACAATGGTGGAATTCTCGCAGTACTCCAAGACATGAAACATTCGTTCGTTCATCCATTCGATTTGTATAGCCACGCATCTCTGAACCGCTCACAACAGTTAAAAAACAACAACCAAATAGAAACAGGTTAAAACAACTGTAGGGACATTTAAAACACATCAATAAAACCACATTAAAACAAAGAACCATAATCAGTGGCTAAATCTGCTACTAGGTCACATTCAACACAGCCGTTGTAGGAGCTCTCCATTATTACCAGACCTCCAAGTGCAATGGGACAGCCATGTCTTCAAGACTTCTTAAAGCCAAGGAGAGTTGGGGCCAATCTAAGGTCCGGGGGAATGTTCCACAGGGCAGCACCTCAGTAGAAAAGGCTCTCTTCCTGGGTCCCGCCAGACGACACTCTTTCATGGATGGGACCCATAACACGCCTCTCCAGCCAGACCTGATGGGATGGGTAGATGTAACCGGGAACAGGCAGTCCCTCAGATAACCCAGTCCCATGCCATCTAGGGCTTTATAAGTCATTATCAGCACCTTGAATTGAAGCCGGAACAAACTGGCAATCAGTGCAGCTTTCAGAGCAAAGGTGTAACCTGTGCTGATCCACACCACTACATTTTGCACCACCTGCAGCTTCTGGATGCTCTTCAAAGGCAGACCCACGTAAAGTGCGCTAAAGTAATCTATTCAAGAAGTGACCAAGGCAAAAGTGGCTGAGAGCAGAGCCCCCCCCCCACGCCCCAGTCCAGGAACGGGATTGCAAACTATGATAGCTGAGTCACACATTGGCTAAACCCACAACAAATAAACTACTTTCTGGCTTCTGGCTATTTATTTATTTATCACATTTTTCCACCACCCATCTCAACAATGACTCTGGGCGGTTTACAAGTGAATTTAAAACAATAAAAAATTAAGTATCAATTAAAAGAGATACATTATAAAATATACATATAACAATTGCTGCTAATGATACAGTGTTGCAGTCACACAACACACAGAACCTGGTTATTGAATTAACTCATTTTCTGGGTTGACACAGAAGGTAGAACTATAAACCAACCAAACCAACTGGGTTTGCTCAACATATTAAGCTGCCCAGAAACTAACCAATTTTAACAGTAAGCCAGCTTAGCATGTTGGGCAAAGGCAGTTACTAGAACAAGAGCTGATGTGGTTAAGTGTTTTGAGTGTAGCCCTAACCCCTTTCCTATAGATCAGTGTTTTTCAGACTCGACAACTTTAAGATGTGTGGATTTTAACTCCCAGAATTCCCCAGCCAGACTTCTGGGAGTTGAAGTCCACACATTTTAAAGTTGCCAAGTCTGAAAAACACTGATCTAATAGAGGGGAATAGCTGTAGCTCAGGTTTGCACTGTGGAATCTTTGGTGCTCTCTGAGCTTGCTTGAGGAATCCAAGGCTGGAGTTAAAATCGCTGGAGGAAACATTAACAATCTCAGATATGCAGATGACACCACTTTGATGGCTGAAAGCAAAGAGGAACTGAGGAGCCTTATGATGAAGGTGAAAGAAGAAAGTGCAAAAGCTGGCTTGCAGCTAAACCTCAAAAAAACCAAGATTATGGCAACCAGCCTGATTGATAACTGGCAAATAGAGGGAGAAAATGTAGAAGCAGTGAAAGACTTTGTATTTCTAGGTGCGAAGATTACTGTAGATGCTGACTGCAGTCAGGAAATCAGAAGACGCTTAATCCTTGGGAGAAGAGCAATGACCAATCTCGATCCAATAGTTAAGAGCAGAGACATCACACTGACAACAAAGGTCTGCATAGTTAAAGCAATGGTGTTCCCCATAGTAACATATGGCTGTGAGAGCTGGACCATAAGGAAGGCTGAGAGAAGGAAGATCGATGCTTTGGAACTGTGGTGTTGGAGGAAAATTCTGAGAGTGCCTTGGACTGCAAGAAGATCAAACCAGTCCATCCTCCAGGAAATAAAGCCAGACTGCTCACTTGAGGGAATGGTATTAAAGGCAAAACTGAAATACTTTGGCCACATAATGAGAAGACAGGACACCCTGGAGAAGATGCTGATGCTAGGGAGAGTGGAGGGCAAAAGGAAGAGGGGCCGACCAAGGGCAAGGTGGATGGATGATATTCTAGAGGTGACGGATTCATCCCTGGGGGAGCTGGGGGTGTTGACGACCGACAGGAAGCTCTGGCGTGGGCTGGTCCATGAAGTCACGAAGAGTCGGAAGCAGCTGAACGAATAAACAATAACGAGCTTGCTTGCTTGCTTGCAAACGTTTCATTACCCAACTAGGTAACATCATCAATGCACTGATGATGTTACCTAGTTGGGTAATGAAATGTCTGCAAGCAACCAACCAAGCTCAGAGAGCACCACAGACTCTACAAACACTGGTCTATAGATAAATGAATGATATAATTGAACTGGCACAGTAGAAGTCATAGGGAGCCCTTGATTCCACCTAAAGCAGGTGGAAAAGCCAGGATCTGCTTGCAGGCTCAGAGCATAATAGCTGAGAGAGAATGGCTTGCATGCAGCTTAACAGAAGGGAGAGCAGAGGCTGAGGTTCAAATAAGCCAGTTCCAAGGAATTTAAAAAATGGGGTAGGAATTAGCCACACCCTGATCATTTATGCAGCCAAAGATTTGTGCTTTTCCCTGGGCAAAATATTTCACTTCTGCTGTTCATCTGAACAATATATCCTATAAAAGAATAGAAAAAGAGACATTTGACTCCACATACAATACATGAACCAAAAGAGAAGCTATTTAAGGTCCATTAAAAATATCACCCAAGTTTATTTCTTGATATTCAACCTGCTTAGCAATTGTGTACTCATTAACTTCTGCAAAACCACCATTGAAAACCATCTAAGCCACTTCACTCCCAACACAATAGTTGGATTCAGCACATTACACTAGACCTTCTTTTGATCTGTTTAGTTTAACATGTTAGAGGAGCTCAAGTATTTCTGGTTCATTCAATTAAATATGGTTGAACAAGTCATGGGTTAGCATGAGGTGTGAACCCAGTCAATAGCTAGAATTAAGAATTAGTTCAGCCCAGAGACAGTGAGTCATGAGAACCAGGCTCCTTAGAAATACACTGAATTGGTTTTTATGTTGAAGCAGTCTTTCTGGAGGACCTTCCAGAAGAGGTGCTTGGAATTTGAAAAGGATCTTGCGGGTAACAAGAGCAATTTCCGCCACAGTAGGAAAAAATTGGGAGGGAAATTTTATAGCATAGATTGTATAGTGCTGGGAATTATCCATGGAGAATTTCTAGATGCACAAGGCTGGACTCAGATGTCTAGAGGGAACATCTACAAGAGTTGAGTCAATTCTAACTAAATTAAGTCCTACAGATTTTAGTGGTGATGTTGATATATCATACTAAGCCTTAAAGTGGATTGCTTATTTGTGGCTTAGTGCAACATGTAAATCCAGTTACTGTGGACTGTGAATCACAGTTTATGGATTAGCATGCTGTCTCGTTCAATTAATGGTGGCTTATTCCACCAACCATAGTTAATCACATACCTCAGCTAATAATCAAAGCATGACTTGTCTGAATCCAACTCAAAGAAAGCATCTTAACATTAGATTAAGCCAACAGGTTAACCAGGCCAGTATTATCTGTGATCTGGCTTGTAATCTGGGCATTAGCATTGGGTGAGGGCATGATGACATATATGTGAGGATGTTGTCATGAAAATTTCACAATATACATAATCGCATCAGATGTCAGGGTGCAAATATGTAAAAGAGGCATTTGCATGATGATGTCATCACACATGCATTGTCATTTTGGCATCAAGATGGGTTATCTTCAGTTCTTGGAATTTGCAAAAACAGCCATGGTGACAGGAGAATTCTGAGAGTTGAAGTCCACCAGTCTGGAAGACACCCGGTTTGGAGAATTTGTTGTAACGTAATGTGGAAAGCCTCCAGATGATGCTGAACTACAACTCCCAGCAGCCCCAGGAAGCATGGCCTTTGGTAAGGGATGTTGGGAATTATAGTTCAGGAGCATTTGAAAGGTAAAATATGTAAGGTGTGACTGAGCTATAGATCATCTAGAGACATAAAAGCTCAGAAAAGTGAAGGAAGAAGGTACCATTCCACAGATACATGGACACCATAGTCTTCTCAACATTTCTTCAAATGGCTAAGGCTAGTGATGTGCGTTATAAATGGGGTTCATAACCTGCACTAACCACGGTCTACTGAATAAACCATAGTAGTTGGTTTCACATATTGCACTAGTCATAAAGCAAGTTCATTTATTTCTAATATGTTTTTAGATCACACTTCATTAATTTAAAAGCAATCTCATAGAGAAATACAAAAGAAAAGAAAGAAACCCCAAGCCCATAAAATCATACAAGATTCCTAAACAAAAACTAAAACCATGCAAAGGTGCAAAAATTAAAACTGTATAAAATACCCCAAACTATAAATAATACAACTAAGCTATGGCAATGACTAGGCTCAGACATTATGCTAAGACACCAAATAAATCCAGCCCCATAGGCTTAGCACCTAGCAAGTGTTCACCACACCTGGAGGGGCAGTAGAAATTTGACCTAACCCAACCATAGCCATTTTCCACAGCTGCTGACGAAATAGTTTCCTTTGCCCAGTTCAACCAGGAATTTCACAGCGGATGAATCCTTCCGGGATGCCTTTGCAAACTTGATGTGGTCTCCCCAGTCATCGGTTTCCAGTTGCTCAACGTTTGTCTTTTGTGCCCCCTCCCAATGACATGTTTTTTTGTTCTTACTACATTCTGGTGGAGTTGAGATATTTGTGAGCAGCTCTGAGAAGCGATTGCAAGAGATATTTTTTTAAAGCCTACAATTTATACTGAGGTCAAAGTCTGTGTTTCTTTTTTGATAAACTTTCAGAAAAACATGCCTGGGAAATGGATGGTCTACTAATTGAGTAAGCAAATTCCTATAAATATTTGCCTGTGTGCATGCTTAAAATCAAACCAATAGGACTGAACAGATAAAGTTGTTTACGCAGAGAATGGACTGTTAGGAAATAAGACCATCATTTGGATAAGCAGGTTAAAAATTGTTTTTTTTTAATCTTTTGCAGCTTGTATGCTGAATCTTTTTTCAGTAAGTGTCTTCCTGTTATACAGACTGAGAATGTTGCAACCAACATTTATCAGAATAAATTTATCTAATGACACACATATTCAAGGATTGTCCTTTTCTTGCCCATGCTATAAAAAGACTATCTTGCAGAATTTTCTTTTAGTTTTCTCTGAGGGGGGTGGTATATTTTCTTCTTACACTGCCTCAGATCAGTCTAGAGCAGTGTTTTTCAAACTTGGCAACTTTAAGACGTGTGGACTTCAATTCCCAGAATTCCCCAGCCAGCACTGGCTGGGGAATTCTGGGAGTTGAAGTCCACACGTCTTAAAGTTGCCAAGTTTGAAAAACACTGCTCTAGACTACTGAAGGGGATTTAAAATGGGGGCCAAACTGGCAGTCAAAAGGTTTGTTGGTAATAAGGCAGCCCCATCCCTGAAAAATCTCTAGAGAAGAGCCAGATTCACATGCCACACTACGCCGAAACCAACAAACCACATGACGGTTCAGTACCAGTTCTGGGCTGCATAACTCCAGAGGATCTCAAAATGGCAACAAAGAAGTTCACTGCTTCAGCGGTCACCTGGATTTCTGCAATCCATATCTAGTTGCCCTATTCAGCATGATTCATTGAACCCAGCTGGTATTCCCTTGGAAAAAAAGGTGAAAGGTCCCCTGTGCAAGCACCGAGTCATGTCTGACCCTTTTGGGGGACGCCGCTTTTGAGACATTTTCTTGGCAGACTATAGAGTGGGGTGGTTTGCCATTGCCTTACCCAGTCGTCACCTTCCCCAGCAAGCCTGGTGCTCATTTCACCGACCTTGGAAGGATGGGAGGCTGAGTCGACCTGAAGTATTCCCTTACCCTGCAGAAATTCAACCAAATGGTTCCCCCACCCGATCGCTGGTTGACAAATAGCTCCTTGCTAACCCATAAACATTGGGAGGTCATTTACAAATCAGGCCTTGTTTTTCTGCATTTTAATTCCGTCTCACAATTTTCAGCAATAAGGAAGAGAGGGAGACAACGTGATTTAACAAAGCCCCTTCTATATAGAGCACCAGCATGAAAAGGCAATGAAAAAAATATTCAGACTCTTCCCTCCAGATGAAAGCAGCAGCAATAAAGCAAGACATAGTTCTCCCAGCACACTGGCCTAGGCTAAAACAGGACTGCTAGTTCGTGCCTCTGTGGGCTATGATAACCCAGCCATTGTCTCAGGATATGGTATAAACTAGGCCAGGGTTTCTCCACCAGGGTTCCGTGGTACCCTAGGGTTCCACAAGAGGCCCCCAGGGGTTCCCTGGGAGATTTATTTTAAAAATTATTTCAAATTCGGGCAGCTTCACATTGAAGAGGTCAGTTTCATTCTTTATTTCCAGTTTAAGAACACTGTTCATGCATATAGACAGGCCCACCCATGAAACAAATAGAATAATTTTGTAACTTCTGGCCTCTCTCTGAGCCTGAATGTGCAGGGGTTCCCCGAGGCCTGAAAAATATGTCAAGGGTTCCTCCAGGGTCAAAAGGTTGAAAAAGGCTGAACTAGACTATTACCAAGCTCTGGCGTGGGCTGGTCCATGAAGTCACGAAGAGTCGGAAGCGACTAAACGAATAAACAACAACAGACTATTACCTTAAGCCATATGGTTTACTGGTTTGGGCACAATATCTTGTTGTATACCACCCACCCAGAGTCGCTTTTTTGTGAGATGGGTGACCATATAAATTTGATGGATAAATAAAATACTAGATGATCCCAGTAGCTCTGCTACATTAACCCAGATTGAGGATTAAGTGTACCGTGTGAACCCAGTCATTGGGAGTCACTGGATGAAAGGACTGGTCCTATCCTACATATGCCGATGAGTTTCAAAGGCAACTGTTTCATTTCAAAATAAGCCATTCAAGCCATCCACAACCCTGTCTAATTTCCAAAACTTGTTGGAAGAGATCCCTGCAGATTGCTGCCGAAAGCTTTGCTGCAACCTTTGCTTCAAGCTGCTGTTGTGAAAGAAGAATGGCAGAAAAAACAAAAGAGAAAAGAATCTCAAAAATGGGGAAAAGGTTATCAGAAAGAAAAAGGGGAGCCAACCAATTTTGACTTTGCCCCCCTCCATTTCTTTTTTTCAGCCCTGAATACTATGTAGAGAGCCAGTCTGGGGTGGTGGTTAAGGCACCAGGCTAGAAACAGGGAGATTGTGAATTCTAGTCCCGCCTTAGGCACAGAGCCAGCTGGGTGCCCTTGGGCCAGTCACTCTCTCCCAGCCCTAGGAAGGAGGCAAATCACTTCTGGAAAACCTTGCCAAGAAAACTGCAGGGACTTGTCCAGGTAGTCTCCAAGAATTGGACACGACTGAACAGTTTAAAAAAAAAGCAGGGGGGGAGTTAAAGGAACTTTATTCTGAGACAAAGGAATCAGGAAGTTCAGGCAGGCACAACAGCAGCCAAAGGCAGCAATAAAGTAGCTACAAAAAGTTTAAAGAATTTTCCCCACTGGATTTCCCATCAGCATCCTGAAAGCATCTGAGAATGAGTGACCTCACTGGGTGTGAGTAAGGCACATCAGTCAGGCTCAGGAGCCACAGAGATTAGGACAGGCAGAGAGCTTCTGCTACTGAAAAGCCCTCCCAACATCTAGGTAAGCTCAATGTACAACATGATGTCATCTTGGCAACACACTGGCCAACAACTTGGACCACAGCCAACATCATGAAATCAGGGCAGAAGGATGCATGGAAACATAGCATGCTGCCTTGGCCCAGATCAGCTTTAACTCAGGAGTCTCCAGTCTCCGGATCTTCTTTTTTTTAAAGATTTTCTATCCCGCCTTTATTATTTTTATAAATAACCCAAGGTGGGGAACTTACCTAATGCTCCTTCCTCCTCCTATTTTCCCCACAACAAGAACCCTGTGAGGTGAGTTGGGCTGAGAGAGGGGGACTGGCCCAAGGTCACCCAGCCGGCTTTCATGCCTGAGGCGGCACTAGAACTCACAACCTCCTGGTTTCTAGCCTGGTGCTTTAACCACTGGACCAGGCTGGCTCTTTATATTATATGCTATTAGAGAAAGAATCTGGGATCTTCTGCATATATGTAGTGTGCACTCAGCCACTGAGCCCTGGTCTCCTCCCCAGGCCATTCACAGTGATGCCACACTGCATTTGTCTAGACCAGCCTTCTTCAATCTGCTGTTCTGCCAGATGTCTTGGACTACTGCTTCCATCATCCTTAGCCAGCAACAGTGCCTTTGATAACCAACCCCTCCCCCTTGTTAAAAAGTACCTGTTCAATAATGTAATTGCTTCAGGATTCATGATATCCTCAACTCCCCCACACCCAAAGCATATATCAAATGTGGGCATCCTCCATGCCTCAAGAAGTGTGATTTTTTTTACCCCTCTTTGGGGGGGGGGGGCAGAGAAAGCAAAACAATAGGCTTAACACACCCTTCTTATATTAAACCCTACCCCCCCAAGTGTAAAAGGACAGATGCTTTCAGCCCCACCCATTCTGATGATGTCACCCCAACACCAGCCACGCCACCCCCCCCCCCCCGCAGGCTTTGGAGGCCTAAAAACATGGGAGGGGAGGTAACTTGGGACCCCTGGCCAACGGAAAGATTGCTGGTGGGCAAAAGATAGGCCAAGCCACCCTCTGCAGGGGGGTTTCCTTTCCCAACTCTGGAAGAGAAATCCTATATGGGAGGCACTTTCTCTTTTATTACTTTTACTTTCCTGGAGCACAGAACAACGATGGAATGGGAAAGCAGAGAGAATTACGGTGTGCTCCCACCCAGCCCATCCCTCCCTATATTTCCCTGCAGATCTGACCTGCTGAGCTGATGAGTTAATATCGTTCTATATATAATCCCATGCATAATCCTTTCCTCTCCCCCCCCCCCCGCAACCAAACGAGACACCCGTGCTACAGCGCAAAGCAAGAAGGGAAGGGGAAAAGAAATGCCCCCTTTATGCAAACCCGTCGACCTTCAAATGACATCACAGCTCACCTTTCCCCCCCCCACCTCTCACCCCCTCCCGTCACCCTCCCGAAAGGTGGGCTTGTAGCAAGTCAGAGGAAGGAGAGCCGGCAGCTGAGGATTTGGAGATGACCATTTGGCGTGGTTGGACCCCATTCAAATGACTCAAGCTATGCAATCAAATGGGGGGGGGGGAGATAATCTCTTCTCCTCCTCCTCTCCCTCCCATAAAGACTTTTGCAACTAGAGCAATTCTCCAGCAAAGCTGCAACCTTCAACACGCTGACCCGGGAGTACAGACTGACGGGATACCCCCCGCCCCCCGCTTTCTTCCCAAATCAATTCGCCCAGCATCTACCAGCCACATTCACGCCGGGAGCCGGACACTCCCTTGACTTGCTTCGGAGCGGGTCGGTGCCCTCCAGCAAGCCAGCCCGATCCTCTTCTCGGGTGCAGGAGCCGGGTGCAACCCCCAGAAAGGGAGCGTGCGAGAGACCGGCCGATTCCGCCAAAGCCCGCGCGCCCATGAGAGAAGCCACCCGGTCCCCCCCCACTGCAAACGGCGGCAGCGGCTGCTAACTCAGACCCGCTTCCTCTCCACCCGCCCCCTCCAAGCCACCCACGCGCTCCTCCCCGCTCAGCCAAGGGAGCGAGGGATGCCCCTAAGCAGAGGCGCCGTTGAGACCCGACTCCGGCGGTCCAAGGCCCCCGGCAGCCGGATGCCCAGAGGCTCCCCCGCCCCGGGACGGGTTCACCGCCTTGGGAACCCCCCCACCGCGACCCTCCCCGCGTTCGCTTCATGAAAAGGCGCCCCGCCCCGTCGCTCAGGGACTCTCGCAGCGATGTGCCCCCCCCCACCGCCGCTTCAGCATCCCCCTCTTTCCAAAAGCGGCCTGGAGGCAAGAGGAATGCCCTCCCCCGTCTCCTTGCTCGCCCACCCGCGGAAGACGCGATCCGGGCGGGACGGAGGCGAGGGAGCCTGGAAGAGACGGCGGGAGCGCCCCAAAGCTTGCCCGGCGCTGGGCGGGGGAGAGCCGGCCCGGGGTGCCCCGAAGGCGCGGCAGATGTCACTCACCCGGGCGACGTGGCCGGCCAGGAGCAGGAGCAGCAGGAGCGGCGGCGGCGGCAACCCTGCCGGGCTGCGGGGCCTCGACGGCAGCAGCCGAGGCATTTTTCTTCCGGCTGGGCGAGGAAGGCACGGCCGATCCGGCTGCCCCCCGCGGCTGCGAGACGCGTCGGGAGTCCAGAGGGACGGAGAGGGGAGGGGAAGGACGGGGAGGAGCGGGGAGGGGGGGGCAAGTGCCTTTCCTTTGTTTCCGATGCAACCAGAAACCCGGAGCAACGCAGCGGCGGGGGGGGGGGGAGGAGGAGGGCGGCGGGCGGCGAGCCGGGGGCTGCGAGAGGCAAGCGCGAAGCCGGAGCGGGGGATGCAGCAAAGTAGGAAGGGCGGAGGCCGGCCCGAGCTGCAAGGACGGCGACTCGGACGCCTCCTCCCTCCGGCTCCAGCCCAGAGTCGCCCGCCGCCGCCGGGACCGTAACAATCAGAGCGCGCCCCGCTCCTTCCCCCGCTCAGGAAACGTGCGCTCCTGATCCGTTTCCATTCGCTCAACGGCTGGGAGGAGGCAGGAGCGAGAGCCGGAGAGGCTGCGGCGCCCTCTAGCGTCGGCTCGTGCTCCCCACCCAGCTCCGAGCGTGGCGCCCGGCCGGCAAACGGGGCCTCCGCCGTTGCGGTAGCGAGTTGCAGTCCCCAAAAGGCTCCGCTCCAGCCCGAACGCGAGCGCTTCCTGTCCGGACCACAACGGCGGGTCGTTCCTGCCCTCTGTGGTACTCTAGGGGAGAAGAGACGTCCATCCAGGCTGCCCAAAAGGTCAGCGCGTGCAGCGCCCTTTAGGCATGAGAAAGGGCAGAGTCCGCGCTGCAGGCTCACGTCGCGGCTCCATAGGCTGACCGTCGCTTTTAAGGATTCATTTGTATGATTTATTGGAATAAGGCTGGGTCTTGTGTGTGTTTGTGTGTGTGTGTGTGTGTGTGTTTATGGGTATGTACGTCTGTATGGGTACCTACAGAATGCAAACTTGTTTATTTAGTTTACCACAGCTGTGGGTTTATAGATCTTAACACAGCAATATAATAAGCCATTTTCAAACTAGAATCATTATTGCTGTATTACAAGGGCTTATGCTGCTTCAAGTCAAGCAAATCTAAAAGTTTTACAAAAGGATATGACAACGCTCAACCACAGGAAGATTGTGTGTGTGTGTGTATTCTGTTTATTTAATAGAATGCACACACACACACACACACACACACACACACAGAGTGTATACTTAATCATAGTAGCAACTAGACAACCCACAAACCATTGGCTCATTGTTTCAGAGATATTTCCTTACCAGATTCCTCAATGCCTTCAACAACAACAGAGCTTCTAATGCACTGGAAAAGTTCTTAAAAATTCAGGGAGACATTCAGAGATGTCTCTGCCTTGACAGTAGCCCATGTTGAACTGCATAGCCCGGTCAAACATCAGGAGTTGACCACAGGAAATGTTTTGTGACATTTTGTATTATGTCATAAAAAAATTTATGATAATTTTTATGTCATAAAATGTTTTATAAAATTTGCCAAATTTCAATTCCATGGGAGCCATGGGTCCTGGATTTTGGATGCATTCTGTAGGTTAGCCCATTTGAGGTACTTTGGTTCAAAAATCATTGGCGTATGACGCACTGTTTCACCCAGTTAAAGGTTACAAAGTATCAAACAGACACAAGAGTTTTAGTATTATACAGATAACAACAGAATTTAAAACAGTACCCATACACCTCAGGTACATTTGTTGGCTCCTCAGTTGTGGAATGTCTGCTTAGCAACTCAATTTTCACAAGCTTCCTGTATGTTAATAATGAGGATGCTGGTTTATATCCTCCTGAGTCTGTCCATTGATTTATATTCTCTGCACTGACTACCATCATCTGACCCTGAAAATGCTAAGAGTTGAAGAGGGACTTCCTGCTGCAGAGCTTGTAGTCCACCCCCAAGTGCCAATATTCCTTCAGGGGAGACTGCCACCGGGGATTTGGCACCATAGATGGAACCCATAGGCAACTTCCTGGATTGAGATTCTCGAGGAAGGTGGTGCCAAAGATGTTTTTCCAGCACTGAGGTCTACAAATATTTTAAAGGTCTGTCTGCTTCCGGTTCACAGAAGAGCCTTGCAATCATGTAACTACAGTATGTCACAGGAATTAGGGATGGTGGAGGAAAGGAGAAAACCAGCAACTTTGGAACCCTGATATCATTGTTTTTAATGCCAGAACCGGTGGAACGAAGACACTTGTAGCTGATTCTAGAATCTAAAAGAAGGTAACCCATCACCCATGATCCTAACTTCTTCTCCCCATTTCTTCTTGCAGCTTTTAAATGGGCTGACTATCGATGGAGTCCATTTTTGGAAGAAAAAGCTCAGTTGCCTTTATTCCCAAGCAGGTTCATGGAGAGGGACTGGATGTCTGTTCAGTCTATACCAGACTGGTGCTTGCAGAGGTCCTAGCTGTTTCTCCTTCTCTTTTGCAGAACTCCCAGGTACAATGGCTGCTGGTAGACGCTGCTTTTTGGGAGAGGAACCTAATGCATTGAGATGGGTTTCCTGTCTTTCCATCTTTGTCTGACAGCTGCCAGGTGGAATGGATGCTAGTGGAGTCTTTAGGAGCGGGGTAGAGCTGACTGGTAGTTCCTCCCAGTTAGTCTCATGAAGTGGACCTAAGTATCTCCCACTGTCCTTTTGACTGCTGCTGGGTACCTTGGGTGATGGTGGAGTCTGCTTTGATTGGGCGGAATGAGAAGACTGCTCATAGTGAGAGTCTTTCTCATGCCTTATTTGGCATGCGGAAGCTGGAATGGCAATCGATGGAATCTGTACTAGGAATGAAGAGCCCGTTGATGGTTGGTCCAGGACAGGCTGCTCCCAAACGGGCTCATGGAGGGGGCCTGGGTACTTCCTTTTCCCCTTTTTAGAACTTCCAGGTTGACTGACACTTGATGAGGTTTGTTCTGAGAGGGCAGGCCCAAAAGTCTGTGGGTTCATATCACATAATGTTTCTAGCTCTTTCTCCCTTCCTTTCTGATAGCCAGATGTTGATACTAGCACTGGTGGAAATGCATCTGGAAGGGAGGTGCTCAACAGTGATTGTTCCCAGACTGGTTCATGGAGAGGACCTGGATAATTTTCTTTCCTCTTTTTAGAGCTTTCCCAACCTGAGGAGCCTGATGGCTTTTGGTCCAAACGAGATGTTTCTGACCTTTGCTCCCTTTCCTTTTGACAGATGCAAGGTGGAATAAAAACTGGCAGCACCAGTTCTGGAGAGAAAGAACCCAATGGTTGGTTACAGGCAGGCTCATGAAGAGGGCTTATCTGTTTGTTCATCCGGTCCTGACATCTGTGCTGCGCCATGACTCCTGAAGTCCATTCTGGCCTAGAATAGTCCAACGGGACTTCAGAAAGTTGCTGTTCCCAAACAGCTTCATGGAGAGGGCCTGGCTCTTTGGCAACCCTTGTTGGATTCCCATGGGGTGGAACAATTACTGAGGGAACATTTTCTAGGGGGTTAGAACCCAAGGATGGTTTTTCCCAGACAGGTTCGTGAAGAGGTCCTAGCTTTCTGTTCATCCCCTGCTGACAGCTTCCAAAAAGAATGACCACAGATGGTGTCAAATGAAGATGGGTGAGTCCTGCTGATAACACACAGCAAGCTCACGAGCAGCCTTCAACTCTCTTTTTCTCCATTCTGGCAACTCAGCTATGGAATAATCTCAACTGTGGAATAATCTTCCAAAAGTCATTGTGTGTGTGTCACCTTGAAATATTTACATCAGTGTGAGCAGTGTGATTAGTGTAGTTTGGCATTTCTAGTTTTTGTTGACATTGGTTATTGTTGCATGGGGACACATGTCATCAAGGGGATGAAGGCCTTTGTTACGGTGCAACAGGACTAATGAGCAGAAATTATAGCACATCTAGTGATTAAACTAAGAAACTAATAGATCCTGGATGATCACCATTTTCCTTGGCTTCCTTCCTTTGGGAGCCGGAGTAACTATATCTGATGTGGGGTTTCTGAACCCATTTCACGTGGTTGGCATTTGTTTGTAATCCATGGTAAGATGCCATGTTTCTTGAAGAACTGGTATATTGACCCCTTCTGCAAAGCAGTAACTCAAAACAAGGGAAGATGTACAAAGGTGCTTCTGTTGAAGGTGCTCATAGATGCACATTAAACATGTGAAGCACACAAATGCATTTAGTCAGAAGCAGTGTTGCATCACTGGTACTTTGCATCATTTCTATTAACTTTATCTTTGAAGCACTTACATAGTTAATGCAATGGCTTCCATCAGGATGACTTGCAATCCAGTGTAGGCGACAGATACTAAAAGTAACAGAACCAAAAGTTTGAAAAAACAAGCACATTCAGGGCTCGAGAATGCTCATTTTTAATGAGACCAGGTGGAACCACTAGTGATAGAATTGGTTCTAGGAGGGAGGAGACCTCATCACACATTCTTCTAGCCAGGCTCATAGGAAAGATCTGTTTCTCCCACTCTCTTCCTTCAGAGTCTAAATGGAATAGGCAGTGGAGTTCATTCTAGGAAAGAGGAACCCAATGGTTTTAATCCCAGGCAGGCTCATGGAGAGGGACTGGATGTCTGTTCAGTCTGTACCAGACAGGTGCCTGAAGAGGGCCTAGTTCTTCCTTCACTTCTTCCTGAGAGCTGTCATCTTTAACAGCTACAGAAGAATTTTGCTTTGGAAGGGAAGAGCCTGGCCCAGAGAGAGGGTTTACCTGCCTCTGCAACTTCTTCTGAGAATGGACAGGTGGAATATATGCTAATGGAGTTGCAATGAAGTGGGGAGAACCCACAGTTAGTTTCTTCAAGAGAGTCTCAGGAAGAGGAGTCACCTGTCTCTCCCTCCCTTTCTGAAAGCTGTTTGATTCAATGGCCACTGGAGAAATCTGTTTTGATTGGGAGGAATCCAATGGCTGCCCATGGAAAGAATCTTTCTCTCCTTCCTTCTGAATGGTTACAGATGAAGCTGTCAAAGATGGGTTCTGTACTAGAGAAGAGCTTAGTGGTGGTTGCTTTGAGATAGCCTCTTGGAGAAGGCCTGGATCGCTCTCCTTTTCCTTTACAGAATTTCCAGGTGCAAATGAAATTTGTCCTGAGAAGACAGAGCCCAAAGGTGGTTGTCCCAAGCCCTGGACAGTATCTGACTCTTTCTCTCTCACCTTCTGACAGCTACATGGTGATAAATTCACTGATGGCATCAATTCTGCAGGTCTCGAATCCAGAGATGGTGGTTTCTGAACAGGGTCAGGGAGAGGGCTTGAATGCTTATCTTTATAGCTTTCAAGTGCAGTGGCTATTGACAAAGATTGGCCTGGCGAAACACAGCCCAACGGCTGGTGCAAAGTGTCTTTTTGCTTCTCTGTCTCCTTCTGAGAGCTACATGATGGCATAAATGCTTGTTGCTCATTGACAGGCTCATGTAATGGGCCTATCTGTTGGTCCATCCACTTTTGACATCTGTGCTGTGCCATGGCCACTGGTGGAGTCCCTTCTGGCTTGGAAGGTTCCAAGGGGATTCCATGAAGCTGTTGCTCCTTACCAGCCTCACGGAGAGGGCATGGCTCTTTGTAAATATCCAGATTGCCATGAGTAGGAATAGTAATCAATGATGGTTGATCCCAGTCAGGTTCATGAAGTGGACCTGACTTTCTGCTCATCCCCTGCTGTCACCTACTGGGGAGAGCAACCACTGAGAGTGTTTCTTCTTAATTGGTGAGGCCCTTCCAGGACTTGGGCTGTAGAATAGCCACTGAAGAGATCCCTCTTTATAGTTATTGCGGCTTCTTATGCAAAATGTTCATCAATTGCCAACATAGTGATGTTATATGATTGAAAGTGATAAGTGGGTTGGATTTGGACATCCCACTTTTTCTTGACATTGGTCATTATTGCATGATAGATGTGTCATCATGGGAGAAGGCGGGCTATTTGGCAGTCTTTTGTTATGATGTAGTATGTCCATCTAGCTTGCAATGGGAAGGATTGGCTACCAGCCCACTTAGGAAGCTCCTGGCTTGTTTGTACTGGGAATTCTGGTAATAAAACCTGAAACTATGGGTGATGTCATAGTTGGGTGAAAGCCCATCATGTCCAAAGATTGCCCAGCACCGTCCTTCATAGCACTGAGAGACTATTGACCAACTGTGCAGTGCAATAGAGAAACACACACATAGATGAGGGAGAGAGAGTAAAGCAGTATTTTCTTTCATTTCACTGATGTGTACAAGTCCTTTTTTACATGGTATTTACTGTAGGATATTCATAGGAGAAACAAGCACCACTGCCTTGCTTGCCTGATTTCTGATATAATATCCTTGGGCTAGTTCCACACCAGATATCTGTTCTTTGAGTATGGATATCAGTTAAATCGGCAGCTTTTGCATAGGTGTGCCTTTGAAGAAACCCACAGGCGGTTCATGGACTTTAGATGCCTGGGATGGCCCGTGAACTTGAACCAGTTTCACCACAAGTGCCTAATATTTGATTGATGAAGGACTGGGCAACTTGAGAAAGGGTTGATCATCTTTTTCCATCTGGGGACCAGACCTCCTCTGTCTCTTTGTGAGGGAGCTATCGTGACTTTGTGATGTCACAGGTGGGTGGAGCCAAATTCTTCAAACCTCTTCTGGTTTTTAGTTGCTATGGGTACCTTTATTCTTTGAAAGGCTTGTTGGCCATTTTGCCTCTTAAGATCTCTACCTTGAAAAATATTTTTTTTAAATTAAAAATTGTAGCCCTGCTCATTCTGGCAGGGGTCACAAATGTCTGGGGGCCATAGGGGTAGCTATTGGTTGCTCATCAATAGAACATAACTGTCAAGACAGCTTCTACCACTTTTCTCCAATTTGGTGCCCTTTACTTTTTCAGACTATAATCCCCATCAGTCTAAACTAGGATAGCCAGTAAATGAGATGACAGGAGTTGAAGCCCAAAATACAACTACAATTTGATAAATGGCTTGATGCCTGATGGTATTGCTACATTATGTTTTTAAGATATTTTGGGCTTTCCATTTCATTCATTTTTGCCTCTGGTTTTGGAATCCCACAAGTGATGTTGAACTATCTGGAACTAAAGGAAGGATCCAGATAAAGTACAGGGTCACTGATACCTCTGATGTTAGGAATGGTGCTGAAAGGAGTGGCTACCTGGATTGTTTCTTCAAGAACCCCAGGGTCCACCCCATCTTATTCCTCCTCTTGACTGGTTCTCCTTTGCATCAGTCCTGGAACCACTTTAGGTGATCCAGAAGAAATAACTATAGGCAATCAATAAAATCACATGTTAGTCATTGAAGAACATACTGATGCATCTAATTATTATCTACATTAATAGTTTATCCATTTCAAACAAATTTCTACACTGAGTCTTTTTCATGTAAAGTATTTGCTTTGTTACTTGTTACAACCGAGTATATCAGGTTAGACCACAGGAAGCTGACTTCTCCTAAGGTGGATGATAGGTCCATTTCACTGAGTATTGTTCACTGCAACTGGAAGAAGGTTCAATCCAAGACATAATCCAAAGGTAATTTGATCAAATCTTCCCTTTGAACCAAATTGTCAGATCGAATTGCAGAATTAATTTGATGTGTCTAACAAAATCAAGCAACTCTGAATGGATTGGAGGATTCACCAGGCACTAGCAGAGGCTGGGCTCACCTTTTCCCAATTCCAGTGGCTGATTTGAACTTAATTAATTCCATTTGATGATTCAAATCGATTTGAGTCAATTGACTTGACCCAGTGAATAAAATTGACTGCTTGACTTGACTCATTCAATTGACAGTACAAATGGAATCTTAGGGGATTGGCACATCTGCACGGTCTACATTACTTGTCCAGGATTTCAGAGAGACACCTTTTTCAGCGCTTTCTTGATATGTGGGATTGAACCTGCAGCCTTCTTCTGAAATCTTTACAATCCACACTGAGCTATAGAAGCTATCTTGAGGGACATACTGAGCACCACAGACTCCACAGGCAACTTCTCTTGTTGAGATTTGCCAGGAATGAGACCACATGTTAGTACCTGACATTATTTTTTGCCTTGAGAGATAATACTAATACTCCATACTCAGTGGTCTGGTCATACTCTTAACACATCAGGGTTTTTATATATCTATATATCTATATGTCCATATATCTATATATCTATATCTATATCTATCTCTGTATTTAAAATTAGGTTACATTTTGTACAGCACTAAGAAGAATGCTTCTCTTCCAATCTGTTGAGGTCAACTTTTATGACAGGCAGTATGCAAGTTTTTAAAATAAATGTATGCTTGAACTGTCAAATGTGTTCTTCGCGGATTGCTCATAACCTAATAAACATAGCATAGCAAGTAGGGATAATGAAAAAAAGGGGAGAGCAAGAAAAGTCAGATCTCAATTATGTTCTTTTTCTTTTTAATGAAGCCAGTTAAAGCAACAATTGGTGGAATTCTCTGAAGGAGACATATTGCATGGGAAAAGTCTGACTTTTTCTCCCAAAATTTTCCAGCAGTTCTCCAAGGGCAGAGTCATTGACAGAGTCCTTTTAAGCAGATAGGAGCTCAATGACAATTATACCCTAGCACATTCATAGGGAGGGATTCAATATGTGTTCAGCCACAAGGGCCAAAAGATGGATTTGATGTTTCTCCACTGATAAACTCTGGTTTGTCCAGGAGAAACTTGGCAGATGAAAATGATTTATCTGTCTGTCTATTGTGTTCTGGCATTTGGCAGAATAATCACTACTGGAGTTTACAGAAAGTGAATGGAGACCAGGGGTGATTCCTTAGTCTCCTCCCTTTTTGAGAGCTGCTGGAAGTCACTGGCTGAGAAGAATGCAGTTGTTCCTCATAGTGGGGGTCTTTCTCCCACTCCCTTTGAAAGTTGGCAGCTGGAACAGCCACTAATGGATTCTGCACAAGTAAAGAAGAGTCTAAAGGTGGTTGCTCCCAAATGGGTTCATGAAGAGGGCCTACATGACTTCCCTTCTTATGGCTTTCAGATGCAGTGGTTCCTGGTGATGGTTGGTCTGGGAAAACAGGGCCAAAAGGCTGTTGGCCCAAATTATTCATAGATGTTGGTTCTTTCTTCTTCCCTTTCTGACAGCTCGGTGGTGACATAACTACAGGTGGAACTGGTTCTGAAGGTGAAGAGTCAAATGATAGTTGCTTCCAGATAGGTTCGTGGAGAGAGCCTAGATTGTTCTCTTTCCTATTTTTGGAACTTCCAAATGAAGTAATCCTTGACAAAGTTTGTCCTGAGCCCAGTGGTTGTGGTTCCAAGCCAATGTTGTAGAAAGTATCTGGCTGTTTCTCCCTCTCCTTATGACAACTGCTCAATGGAATAAACACTGGTGGTAGCAGTTCTGGAGAAGAGGAATGCAGTGATGGTTGATCCCAGACAGGCTCATGCAAAGGATTTCTCATGTTGTCCATCCACTTCTGACATTTGTGTCGTGCCTGGACCATTGGTGGAATCCATTCTAGTTTGGAAGAGTTCAAAGGGACTCCAGAAGGCTGTTGCTCCAAAACCGCCTCATGAAGAGCACCTCGCTCCTTGTCATTCTGTGTTGGATTGCCATGAGTTGGAGGAATCACTGATGACTCACTTTCCAGGGAGGAAGAGCTCAGTGATGCTTGTTCCCAGGCTGGCACATAAAACGAATCTGGTTTTCTGCTCATTTCCTGCTGCTGGTTTCCAGAGAGTGACAGTTGATAGTATCTCTTGTGGGCAGGTAGCACTTAATGACAATCTCCATCAAGCTTATGAGTTGACCTTATCTGCCTCTTAATTCTTTCAGTAGGTGGATTTTAGAATAGCCACTGTTGGAGAATCTGCTGAGATTTATTGTGGCTTGCTATCCAGGATTTGTATCAATCGCTACCATGTTGATGTTGTGTGAGTGTGACTGATAATGAGATAGATTTGGATATCTCAATTTTTGCTGACTCTGGTCATTATTGCATGGAGGTGTGTGTTGTCATGGGTGCTGGAGGAGTGTTGCTGTGATGCAATATCAATGATGAGCAGGAACCATAGGAATTACAATGATAATCATTGGTTACTGATGGACTTGGGCTGATCCCTGTTTTTCCTTGACTTGCTTGTGTTGACTGCTATGGTAATTATTACTATGAATGGGGTTCCTGAGTATGTTTACAAATGGTTACAGAATGCTTGTGATTAATTCAAGAAACAAAATTGCTTGTGGAAGGGCACACTGATTGGCTCACTGACCAATGCAACAATACAACATTTGATCAAAATAGTGTGTGCATAGTATATTCTTCATGCTCTTATAAAATCATAAAGTTGGAAGAGGCCTTTAAATTCAAATTTCTGCTCAGGCAGGAATTCAGCTTAAAGCATACCTAGCAGATAAGCATCCAACATCTGCTTGGATACTGCAGAGTGTAGTGAACTGTCCAACTGTTCTTAGTTATTTTTTTTCCTAATATTCAGCTGGAATCTGCTTTCCTGTTAGTTGAAATAATTATCCTGCGTCCTGCATTCCCCGTTCTTGAGATTCTTCTGTGTGACATCTATTTAGCTATTTGGAGAGTGTTTTCTTATCCCCATCACACCCCACCTCCAGTCATCTTTTCTCAAGATTCAGCACTCTTGGTTCCTTCAGCCTTTCCTTGTTAAATTTATTTTCCAGCCCTCTTAACTATCTTCATAACTCTTCTCTGCACCTGTTCCAGTTTCTCCCTGAATCTCTCTCAAAATGAATGTCCAAAAATAGACACAATATTTAAGCTAGAGTCTGACCAATGTGGAATACAGGGAAACTATTAATCCCCACATGTAGGAAAGTACACTTTTATTGCAAATTTTTTGGCTTGTTTTGCACCTATGTCACACTACTGATGCATATTCAGCTTGTAGTCAACTACAACTGTGACATCCTTTGCATAAGTACTTTTCATGTTTACTAAGCATCTACACTTGAAGAATAAATGTTTGGGAGGGGAGGGAAAAAACAGTTCATGCATAGGCACTTATTTTGATGAATCCGTGTTCAACACCTGAACGTTGGAGGACAGGAAACATATCTGATATAGAACACTGGTGCATTTAGTCAATATTGCCTGTATTTTGGACAAGTGTATTTCTGAACCCTTTGTGGAATTGCTGAATGTTCTACATCTGAAGCATGCACTCTACCACTGAGCTGCCACCCAGCGCATAAGAAGCTGTATTCTAATGAGGCAAACCCTTATTAGAGTCCTATATTGATTGGCAAGCCCTCTCCATGTTTTCAGAAGTGTGTTGTCCTGCTATATGTGGAGATGCTGAGGACTGGGATCTTCTGAAGCTGGTATCTTCTTCTGCAAAGCATACAGTCCCATTTTGTGGGGGGGAGATGGGCGGTGATAGAAATTCGAATAATAAATAAATAAATACATTCCACCACTGAGCTACAGAGATTGCTTTGAGGAAAACTTTGATAGCTGGTGGGCATATGGCTCCAAGAAAAGACCCCATAGAGCTATGTTTCTTATGTTTGCAAGCTAACTGGAGGCGAAGAACCCTTTTCAGGGCTGTATGTTCTTCAAAAAGTAGTGGCAATGTTACATATTCATGGTTGTGATCATGCTAATTTTTGTGACAATCTTCTTATTAACACAGAGCAATCTGCTTCATGCACTATAGTTCTTATGGTAAATTCAGTAGCTTAAACCAGTGTTTCTCAACCTTGGCAACTTTAAGCTGTGTGGACTTCAACTCCCAGAATTCCCCAGCCAGCATGCTGACTGAGGAATTCTGGGAGTTGAAGTCCACACAGCTTAAAGTTGCCAAGGTTGAGAAACACTGGCTTAAATTATAGAAACGTCGCAGCTGGAATGGGTTACAGTCTCATAAAAGTGGCACAAAAAGTATGAGTGGTGGAGGGAAAATAAGAAAAGAAAACAAGCCAAGTCACTGCTTGGGTACCTTCATTTTTTTTTTTTACAAAAAAAGGCCCAGATCTAATGGCTATTGATGATATTGGGAGGAGGGAGAGAACTCATGGCAAGTGGTCCCAACCAGGCTGTTGGGAAAGGCCTACTTATATCTAGCCTCTCTGTTTGATGGAGTTGGCCACTGATGGAGCCCATTTTAAGGAAGGAGGATCCCAATGGTAATCATTCCCAGAGAGTCTCATGGAGGGGACCTAAGTGTCTTCCCCCTACTTCTTGGCCTTTACCAGGTATGATGCCTACAGATGATGCCCTCTCTAGACAAGGGGAGCCCAAGGGCAGTCGGCACCAGGTAGGCTCATGGAGATTGCCAAGATGACTACTACAACGTGGAATGGTCACTGAAGCAGTCTGTTTGGATTGGGAGGTATCTGGCACATGCAATGGATCTAGCTGGCCCTGCCCCTTCTGGTGACAGTTAACTGGTTGAATTGGTTCAGGTGGAGTCTGCAGTAGGGGGGAAGAGCCCAGTGGTGGTTGTTCCCAGAGGGGTTCATGGAGAGGTCCTAAATGTCTCCTCATCCCTTTCTGGCAGCTGTTAGGTGCAATAGTCAATGATGGTGTCTGTTCAGGTTGAGAGGAACCAGATGGATCAATAGGATCTAGTTGTCTTTCTGTCCTCTTCTGATAGAGGTGAGTTGAAATGTTCAGTGGTGATGGAACCCGTTGCAGGAGGTAGGAGACAAATGGCAATCGACACCATACAGGCTCGTGGAGAGGGGTGAGATGCTGCCTCTTCCCCTTTTCATGACTGCCAGATGCAACAGCCACTGATGGGGTTTGCTCTGCGAAGCTAGAACTCAATGACTGTTGGTCCAAACTAGGCCCATAAATACGGCTCAGCTGTCTTGTCATTATCCTCTGATAGTTGCCAGATTCAATGGGTTCTGGTGGAGTCTGTAGTAGAAGGGAGGTCCCCAGTGGTGGTTGATTCCAAACAGGTTCATGAAGTGGGCCTAACGATCTCGCTATACTCTTCTTAGAGGTCCTAGGATCAGTGGCTACTGTGGGAGTCTTCTCTGGAAGGGAGGTAGCTGATTGTTGTTGCTTCACACTAGGCTCATGGAGATACAACTGTCTCTCTTCCTCTTTATGAGAACTGCCAAATTCAATGGGTACTGCAGGAGTCTGCAGGAAGAGGGAGGAGCCCAAAGGTGGTTGTTCCCAGACAGGTTCATGGAGAGGGCCCAGACATCTATTCATCCACTTCCTACACTTGCGGAGGGGACTGACCACAGGTGGAATTGGTTCTGTTTCAGTGGAATCCACTGGTAGACGGTTCAAGACAGGCTCATGGAGAAGACCTGGCTCTTTGTCAATCCCCAGATGATAGCTATGAGGAGGAACAATTACTGATGGAATCTTTTCTACAGAGGGAGAGTCCAGTGAGGGTTGTTTCCAGACAGGCTCATGGAGAGGGCTTGCTTCATTGGCCATTCCATTCTGATACTTGTCATAGGGATTTGCCATTGATGGTGTCTTGTCTGGAAGGGAGAAGCCCGGCAACAATTACTCCTGGCCAGGCTCATGAAGAAAGTCCATCTATCTTTCTCTCCATTGTGTTGGCTGTGTGGTGGAACAGCCCCTGGTGGAGGCTTTTTCTGGGATTTATTGCGGTTTTCTGTTAACACTTGCAGCAACTGCCTGCATGGTGATGTTGCATGAATGTGATGGATGAGTGGATAGATTGGACATCACAGACTTGGTTGACATTGGTCATTGTTGCATGGCTAGGTGTGTCATCATGGGGGATGGAGAGTAGCCCTTTCCTATGAGGCAGCATGGGTGATGAGCAGGAACCATCCAGCTTGCATACCAGAGGACCTCTGGTAATTATTTTTCCTGGCTTGCTTGTACTGAGAGTGGCAGCAACTGTTGCTTTATATGTGGTTCCCGAAGCTATTTGTGATGTCACGTGAGTGTGGGATATTTGTAGTGCCATGGTAACTGAGCCATTCTTTGTGGCATACTATCCTATAAAAACTAGAATAAATAGTGTTTTCTCTTGCACTCCCATTATATATCAGGAGAGAAAGGCGTACAAATTTCTCAAGCCAGTTATGTAAAGAAACTGGCAAGATCACCCTACCACAGACTTTGAGCATTTTCCTTATGAACACTAGTATCGGAATGGGATTCATCAAGAAACTTCCACCTCATCTGTAACGTTGGTCAATCGCTTCTTCCTCCACCCTTTGCTGGACCTGCAGACACCGTTGCTGCCTCCGAGGCTGATCATCTTGAAAGGTCAGGAGCTGATTATACAAATAGGGGTAAAATGTGCAGTAAATATTATATGCAAGGTGAATTTAACCTGGTTTCAACATTCTCTTTGAACACTTAAGATGTAACATCTGTGTTCAAACAAGCATTCACACACAAGCCAGTTTTAAACACAGGAATGATTTAACTGTGGCTTGAGTAAGCCACAATAGCTAGAATTACCCATAACACTAAGCCATAAACCATAGATTTCAAGTCAACAATTGGGTTAATGTATCACACTAAGTCCAAAACAGAAGTTATGATTTAGCATGATGTGTCAATCAAATTAGACCATACCTAGGAGAGGTTATAATTTCCCTGTTTCTTTGGCTGTGTTCAAACAACATAATCAGGGCATTGCATTTTCACAAATTCTATGCTGGTTACTTTTAACCTTGGTTATTGTTGGAGGATGGCTCAGTATGTTGTGTGAACATGGTCAATCCAATCCTGAAAAAGCAAGCTCTAGTCTATGAAGCCTTAATTATTTGAGGTGTTGCAATTTTTTTTACTTGGCTTTACTTCAAACCTCCTTGGAATTATGAAACAGGTTGCAGCTCCCTCAAGTGGTCTAAACTGGGCACCTAGATCCCACAACTGTTTCTCTGTTTAAAGTGCATGCTGAAGAAAGACTAAAATAAAGCTATTATGCTGTACTTTAAATACCCATTCTTTTTACAGTGAGGTAATGCAAGAAAACATTGTTGAAAAAGGCTAGATTATTGTGGGTCTATGGGTAGATTAAATGCTATTCATTTTTTTTTTAATGTATCAGCTAGCCACTTGAACTCTTCAAATAAGTAAGTTGATTGCCTGCCCCCCACATAGGGCATTTTATTTAAGATTGTAGATAAGCTGCAATCAATCTTTCCTTAGAATGGTTTACACATTTTATAGAACTCTTAACAAATGGAGTTCTGTGATTGTTGCAGTCCTATCCTTTGTAACTTGTGAGTAGACACCACTGAACTAAACAGGATTTACTTTTGAGTAGACCCTAAATCAGGTTCCCATAATGTGGTTTGGATTTGGCTTAGCATCACATGAATCAAGCTATTACAGTTTGTTCAAAACACCATGGCTTATCATTACCGTATTTCAAGTATTTCTGTCCACGCTCAGAACCCGGCCCCATAAAGAAAAGCATTAAAGATTCTTTTGTTGATTAAAATAACCCCATCACTAGAGGAAAGACCGATAGTTTAAGCAAAGTTCCCTACATCTGCTCAGCTGTGAGCACGTTACCTGGTCCTTTCTGCCTATAACCATCTTCAGCAAAAAACACCATTTGCCATTCATTATGTAACCATCATGCAATCACAAGAACTAACATAATCCATAATCTGGACTATTTTGTTTTGACTCAGAATCCTATGCAAACCTTTACACTGTAACCTGCAAGCTTAATTTATGGCTTCAGGTTATGGGTGAATCCAGCTAGCTGTGTCTTAGTATACAAGCCATGGCTAAACAAACTCTAGTTTAGGTCTGTATGGGAGCTAAGCAATAGAATAAATACCCCCTCCCCCCCATATTATCAGTTCTTCAAAAGCACTGCATGAGCACATGGTGGAGTCAGAAAGAAAGACAGTCAGTCGGTCAGAATATTTTGTCCTGGTGCACTATATTGAAAATATCCAAACGAAACACAAATCCAGATTCCAAAGTTCTGTATTTTTCAAAATAAAGATCACACATTGTTTAGAGACAATCTACACAAGAGTTACAAAAAATAGTTGCCCAGGCATAAGCATACACAGGTTTGTTAATTATACACATATGGTTACAAGTGTGCTCGCAAAAAGGTTCATTGGAAATATACACAAGGCTCTTCAAATGTACACCGTGTAGTGTTACAATTCTATATCCAAACAAGGAAAATTGACAGTATGTTACATTCACTTACAAGTAGACAAAATGCAAAATACAGTTTATTTTCTGTACAAAAAGGCAAAGTGATTTCACACTTTACAAGGTGAAAGGGGGACTCTGATTGAAAAGGAATATGGGGGGGTGTCTTTTTTTTTTTTACTGCCACAAATAAGTAAAACATTGCTTTTCTTTTTCAAAGAGTCAAGTAAACACTATTTTTGAACTGAATCATTTTTGTGTGTAACATTTAGAAAGGATTGCTACTCTCTTGACTAGGTGACAAATAAAAAAACCAAGCATTTTCTTTTAAACATTAACCAGGCTGTATAAAGAGAACATTTCCTTCCAAAGAAAAAAAATTTACTTCTGGTTGAAATTACAATTTACAATATACAACACTATATGCTACGACCATAAAAGGGGTGAATATACACTGAAATGCACAGGTTTTGCTAATTTATTTTCTTACCAAAAATGGGTTTATGTTGATTCAAACTTCTCCACATTTACATTACAGAGGTTTACAAATGTACAATTGTACAATCAAAAGTATGTTCCACTACTGGGGTACATTATAGATACAGATTAGACATCAAAACAAGAAAATACTACAAATTTTTATATATGCAAAGTCTACACCAAGTATACACTATATATTTATAGAAGCAAGACCAAAGTTGAATTGGATTTTTTCTACATGCTAAATAATTAAAAAAAATTGCCTCCCTGTTAACAGAAGAACTGGAGTAGGCAGTAACCACACACCAGCCAGCTATTTAAAAAACTCTCTTGGTGTGCATGTTTTTCCCCCAAAGTTGACTGCTAAGCTCAATTCTTTAGCACACTGTACTATGAAAAAGGAATTTTTAAAAGTTTGTGAAACTTAAAAACTTACCTTAAATTGAAGCTTTAGCAAACTGATTTTTTTTTAATTTATAAACAGTGTTAAATGCAGATCTACGCAATTTAACTAAAACTTTAAACTTCTCCTTGAGTTTGGACTAAAAGAGAACAAAACAGTTGTTTCCAAAAAGCTCTCCTGTAAGGTAGAGGAGTTAAAAATGTGTTTGTTTTTTTTAATTTCATATTAGCCACCTTGAAAGTTTCCATATTTGAAATAGTTACATCAGTGAACAAAAATGTGGCTTTCCATGTACATCTGTTGCCTATGTACAAGAATTCTATACACCACTGAAACAGCAGGGCAATTTAAAAAAATAATTAGTACATGTTATGCAGGATAAAATTAAAGAAATTTACAAAGGGTCTTTTTTCCTCCCCTCCCAGCTTTTTTTTTTTTCCTGTTTAAATTTGTTGACTAGCTTTGTTTTGTAGTTCTCATAATATCTATGTTGAGCAACCATGAGTATTTTCAGAGTATATATTGGAACATGACAGGTTGCTGGTTGTGAATTCCAGGTAGTCACAAATTCTCTTCTGCAGCTCGTTTCAGATGATGCCATTTGGTGGTCCACAAATAGGCCCAAGGTCAACCCCATTCTTCATGTAATACTTCTCCAGCTTGGCCAAGATGTGTTTTCCATACGTGTATTTGCGGAGAGTGGCGATGTGTGGTCGGATCTAGGGGATGAGGGTAGAGAAATTTAAGAACAAATGGTTCACAAGTACATGCACATGAAACTATGACTGCTGAATTACTTAGGAGGCTCCAATCATCAGATCTGTGTATCATCCTGGATCACAGAAGTGGTCCTGAAATAGATAAATGGTCTGACAGTGGGGTAAATCAAGCTGCTACAGAATGGGTTTAGGCAAACAATTAGCTAGGCAATGAATGGCAATAACCATTTCTGTCCTCCTACATAAGAGTGCCATTACCTGCTGTAGGGGTGAATTCAGAGAACGGTAAAACTAAACCAAATTGGAGGTGATTAACCTTGGAATCTCTGTGCAGGATTCAGGATAGAAATTTGCCAGTGGATCATTTTTCCCAAAACAAGCCTCACTATTGCAACAAATTCTGAACCTAACCTATAGGTTCAGTGACTATAATGATACTTCAACATTCATGAAAGCAAGGTCAATTGTAATACATATGCTCAGAGTTGCAACATACTTGTGAAATTCCTAAAACTAAATGACTTATTACGGCCTAGGTTTTCCAGGATTATCTTGACTAATTCATGAAAGCTTCTGCTACAATTCTAATTTTAGGAGCCAGGAGACTTCCTTGCGTTTGCATTGTTTCTGCACTGTCTCCATTCCAGCTAACTAGAATGGGCAAATCCAGGCCATCAGCTCACCTTGTGCATAACGATCTTCCTTTGGGCTGGCTCTGCCACATCAATCATTTTCTGAACCACGTAATTGGCATACTGATCTTTCATCATGGTGTATAAGGCACTGTGAGGGCCATCGTTCATAGTACACACCTCATCAATCAGCATGGCACGCTCAGTGCGAGAGGCATGTGTGACACATTTCTCCACGACGTTGCTGCAGCAAGTCAGAAAGGCTACAGGTTATTTGCAGGCAGCCCAACAGGCATCCCTATCAGTGGATCTTGCAAACCATTTCATGCACCTCTAAGTATGAATATGCACACCCACAGAGGAAAGAATTACAAAACATTTGAATAGTATCTCCCTTGTTACCTAAGAATACAGACTGGGAAACTGAAAGAAATGGTCAGGACTGAGTTTTAGCCCTGAGACTGCTTGAGATACAGAGTATGCAGTCTCCTCACCCTCTATAAACAAGCTTCAAAATGCATTCACTAATGTTGGTTCACTGATATCAGGAGCATCTAGAGATAATGCAGACAGCTCCTATCTGCATACACCTCAAAAACAACTGCTTCAGAATACAGCATGTATCCACCTCCAACTTCTTCACCTGCCACTAAAGGTGTTCGGAATTGACAAGTACAAAAAGGTTGGCTGGGCCAGAGTGAAGATCCTGGTTCTAAAGAGGTGCTGAATGCACATTACACACTGCTTGCACATCAACAGCACTGCTCTTAGACGTTCTTAGTTTCTGAAGGTAGTAGAAACTTCTCCCTCCTCCAAGAGCTACATTACACTGCACAGAAGCTGCCCCATTTGGAGTAAGGTAATTCTTCACTCTGATTCGGCCCGCATTTGGAGGGATGTGTTGGTGCAAACACTCAGATTCCCATGGATTTGAATTATGTTTCATATGAGGGCAGTGCTGGATAACACTAAGCAACGCAGCACCAAGTAATAATCTACTCCTCCTTCCTTCCACCTTGGTCTGCTCCCCCACTGCATTTAAGTTCTGCTCATGCAGAATTCATTGTGTCTCTCCCCACGGTCCCAAAGCCATATTCTGCTTTATGTAACTGCCCAATAAAGAGATCTGAAGATACCATTTTTTTTTGGGGGGGGGAACGAAACTAATAAATGTTTTGCCTTTAAGATGAATTCTGAAACTTTATTTTGAAGTGTAGCTTTTCGCTCTGTATAATGTACACTTAAACAGAATCTTCCCCCACCTCACTTTTGTTTTCATTTTTTCCTAGAGCTAATTATTTAGAAATAGACATAAAGGGGTAATGATACCTGGCAAATTTGTGCTGACTCAGTACAAGCACGTTGCCTCTAATTTCTGCCACTATCTTGCTTTTATCTTCAGGTCGCCCGTGTTCAAGTACATGTTGGATAACATAGTTCCCATATTGATCCTGTATGGGTAGACAACGGCAGATTAACTCTTAAAACCCTTTTTGTGTTAAACATCCTTAAAACCCGATTGTAATTACTTAGTATTATATTTGTAATAAGCCAGGTTGTAATCAAAGCAAGCTAATTACAATTTTCCCATCTGAAGTGGAATCCCAAAACTATTACCTTCTCATCAATTCTCTGACAAATTTGTATCCCACCTTTCATTCAGGAACTCAATACAATGTATGTAATGCTCCCTCCTATTTTTCCTCACAAGCCTGAGAGGTAGGTTGGGCTGAATGAGTGTGATACCCAGCTGCTGCATTTTCCCGGTGCCAGTACAGGTAGTCCTCATTAGGCACCACAATTAAGACTGGCAACCTGGTTGTTAAGCAAAGCAGTTGCTAAGTGAAACCATGGCTGTGTTTATGATCTTAATTCAGCTTTCCTTTGCTTTACAGACCTGCAAAAATCATAAATGCAAGGATTGGTCGTAAAGTAACTTTTTCATTACTGTCATAACTATAAACGGTTGCTAAATGAGGACTACCTGCATACCATAATGGCTGTATTTTCTGCCCTTCTCCAATCTGGGTATCCTCTGGAAGTGAGGAGTTCAACTCTCAGATTTGCCTATCCAGCATCATCATTGCTGAGAATTTCGAAAGCTGACCACATATCTGGAAGACACCCAAGTTCCAGAAAACTGTCTAATTTCATATATTATTTGATATATTACCTGCACAAGCTGTTCTGTGTGTTGATGAAGCTCTTCCAGGATAGGGAGGGTCTGTTCAGGTAGACAGTGTTCAAGGATCCTCTGAATGACCCGGCAGCCGTATGGATGGGTAGACAAGGCAAACACCTGAGTTCAACAGAAAGAGGTGATGAAAAGGTAAAAATCCTTACTCAGAACAGCCTAAATTTAAAACAAAAAACAAACAGGCCAATGTAGCATGTCAAATATTCAATATGCGCTACTTATCATTCACTGCCAGGCTTCAAAAGCTGTGAAACTGAATTATTTCAATTCTTTGTACATTTTAAAACCTGATGTTAAGATTGATTGGTGGCATAGTGCAGTTGGAAGAAAAATGGTCATTCCAGCTTTCAAAACGTTGTCATCTTGAACTACCTTATTTCCCTGCAGTTCTGGAAAAGGGAAGGCAGCTTTGGCCTACTTCACACAGGGTTATGTGAACACAGCAATACTTTTAGCTTTCTCACAGGACTTTTTTGTTCCTCACCCGTAGTGCCCCAAAGTCTTGCCAGAGGATCCAACTACTTTTTTTCCACTGGCTGTTCTTTATGGAGAGAGATATATTCCCAAGCCTTCAACTTTCAATGCCTTCTCAAAACTTACCTCGTTGTTATGATTTTTGCCTTTCAGCAAAATCTTTAATTTCAATCCAAGTATGTACAACAGAACTGATCCACAATGTCCTCAATGACTTTTGGACAATATTTGGAATGTAAACATTGCAGGGCAGAACATGGAGATACATATCCCCACCCACACTTTTATGTATGAAGAAACTTTCCATCTTTCCTTGCTCTCTGCTTCCCCCAACCCTTTCCCAGTTAGTCTATGAAGCAACACACATATATTGGTGGTATAACAACAGTAAGAGTCCCCAGTTAAAAATGAAGGAACATTGGGCTACTAGACAGCAGCAGAGAAAGGGCGCAGACCAGGTCATTAGGGTGACCTTTGGAGGAAACAAGAGATTTAAAAGATCTGCCATTTGATCATCAACCTGCCATTTAACTTAAGATGGAATTCCCAATATTTTAAATCATTTCCCCTGCCACCTGATGCCTGTGTACACTCTCTCTCTCTCTCTCTCTGTCACACGCACACACAAACACATACTTACCTGTCCCTTAAATGCATCAATTATAAACTGCAGGGATTGTGGCTGCACACATTCAATGCATTTTTGCACCACGTGATTCCCGTTCTGGTCTTTCACACACTTCAACACGTGGCCGTCCAGTTCTCGGACCATCTCGTTCTATGAAAGGAGGGGTAGAGAAACAAAGAGAAAGCACCACCAGAACCACAGCCAGCCAGCGCTGTAAGAACCAGGCCTTAAGAACCAGCTGATGTGATGCACTGCTCAGCAGAACTCTTGTGGATCTTGGGCAAAATGAAACTTCTCCCATTCTTTGTTTCTGATAACCAGGAACTGACTCACTAGTGGTGTGCAAACAAATTCAAGTCCAACATGTTTTGAGCTCAAAACAGGTGATTCTGGTCTTACTGGAAATGACCTGAAACGCTCGGATCACCCCAGAAGTGTTTTGCCAAAAACCTCAATTTCAAGCTCCAAATGGGATGGTTTCAAACTCAGAACACTTCCGGAATGGTCAGAAGAACATCCACAAAGCAGCTCTGAACTTGGAACAGACTATTTCAAATTCAGGATGTTTTGAATTCAAAACATTTTGCACGGGCCTATTATTTCCCTTCCCAAAGAAATGCGCCTGTGCTTGGAGATCACTGGAGAAGACTCTGGTTAATGTGCTGTGGGCCTGTGGGCCATCTCAAGAGAGGAATGTTCCAACTGTAGCTACTCCTAGCTGCCGATCACTACTTCCCTCCCCCAAGAAAATGGAGGGAGCAAAGGCCGCAGAAGGTTATTGTTTTCTTCACTAGCCGGCAAATGTGATCTGGAAAGCACACACAGCATCTCCCTTGGCCACCAACCCTCGCCCTGCGTTCCCCAGGAGTGCTTCACTGTTTTCACACTGACACAGGTCACAGAATAGATGCATCACAACCACTAAAAGGAAAAAAAAAACCCACAAAGACAAAGCCCAACCTAAGTGAGTTTTAAACAAAAGGAAACACTGACATGTAACATCAAGAAGTAAAATTAAAATGGAAACTTACAATTACCTGCTGGTCTGGGGGAATAAACTCGAGAGCTTTTTGTATAACTCGGCAGCCATACATTTGCAAAGCCAGGGAGAGGACGTGGCCACGGATACGTTCTGCTAAGGCGAGCTTCTGTTCTAGGCTGCCAAACTAGAAGCAATGACAGCAGTAATAAGACATATTCCAGAGTTCATCAAAACCAATCAGAGCAAATAAGGACCACCAAATTTAATGTTGTTGTTTTTAAATGGCCAAAATTTTGCAGGACTGCCAAATCACATGAAGTTTCTGCATTCTCATTGACATTTCACAAGGTGACATCATCATGACCTCATGAGATTTGGGCTGGGAAGGAGGCAGTGTTGTATGCCTGAAAAGTTTGCCAACTCCTGAATCATTCCACTTAATTTGAGGTTAAACCAAATGGAAACAATGCCTTCTATGGAAATAGCCCTGCACACAGAACTCACCTCAAAAAATTTCTGGATTACATAATTTCCAAACACATCAACCATCAGCTGATACGCTGCCTGTAGAATTTCATTGAAGACAAGCTGCCTTTCAGCTGGGGTGGCACGTTCCAGTTTAAGCTGGATAAACCTGGAGATGATACAGTTAAACAAGAAATTCATATTGCTGCTACTGTATTTTTTTAACCTGAACTGAAATTAAAATAGCTGTGCCTAGCATTTGCCTGACACAAACCAGATAAACAGCATTGAGGTTTTCTACTAGACTAGCTACTCATTACCCTCCATACAGCAATTCCCTCAAAACTAGACAACCTGTGACCCGTTGGGTCGTTTCAGAGATATTTCCTTATCAAATTCCTCAGTGCTTTCAACAATGGCAGAGCTTCTAATGTACTGCCTTCACTGGAAAAGTTCTTAAAAATTCAGGGATATATTCAGCGATGTATCTGCCTTGAAAATGGCCCATGTTATTCATATTGAACTATACAGCATAGTCAAACGTCAGGAGTTAACCACAGGAAATGTTTTATGACATTTTGCATTGCGTCATAAAATGTTTTATGGTAATTTTAATGTCATAAAATGCTTTATAGAATTTCCCAAATTTCAGTTCCACTGGAGTCACGGGTCTCAGATTTTGGACGCATTCTGTAAGTTAGCCCATTTGAGGTACCTTGGTTCAAAAATTGTTGGCTTATGACACACCGTTCTGCCCAGTTAAACGTTATGAACAGAAACGAGAATTTTAGTAGTATATAAATAAGCATAAACCCAATGACACCAATTGCTACCAGGATGCTGAAGCATATAAACCTTTCTGTATAAAAATACCCCTTGCTATCTTTGCCTCAGGACAGCTCCTTAGACAAGAGCTTTTAGAGACAAATGGTTCCTAAAGTCTGAGGGCTTCTCTCTAAGGAAATACTATAGCTAAAACTCATTAGGATTTATTAGAACAATCAAACAGTACATTATACCTTAATCAAGGAACTATTAACTCAGTCAATCAACCAAGCAGCAAACAACAGCCCAATCAAGGAACTCCCAAGGAGAGAACACCTCCACCAACACAAGCCAGACAAACTACAGTATATACAGTAAACAGAGAGCAAAGCCCACACTCCCTTTTCACACTGAAGATGTTGCCTAGTCTGGCAATGAAATATCTGCAAGAAAACAACAAGGCTCAGAGAGCACCAAGGACCCAAGTTCCTTTAAGATTCTTCTTTTCTGGCAATCTTTCAGATAATTTTGCTCAGTTTTGTTGCCAGTGTATTATACTGTCTTGTTGCTTTATATTACTCTTCTGAAGATGTTGATCATGCTGGGCATTGGGAAAGAATTACAGGTAGTCCTCACTTAACAACCATTCGTTTAGCAACTGTCTCGAGTTACAACAGCGCTGAAAAAAACCAGACTTAGGACTGTTCCTCATACAACAGTTGCAGGGTCCCGCGGACAGATGATAGCCATTTTCAACCTTCCCAGCCAGCTTCTGATAAGCAAAACCAATAGAGAACCACATGATTCGCTTAACGACCGCCACAAAATGGTAGTAAAATCAGGTCCAGATTCGCTGAATGACCGCATCACTTAGCAAACCTAAATTCCGGTCCCAACTGCGGTTGTTAAGCGAGGACTACCTGTACTTTTAAATAAATGGCTGAAATAAATAAGATTGTCTAGTTCAGGTCAGGGACCTTTAAAGCAAATGACTGCACACCAGACCAACAAGGCATTCACAAGGCTCTGTGCTCTCATTTTTCACTTTTTGCCTTCATCCTTCATTAAGTTTCCATGTGCATTACCCTAGCTATTCGTTTGTAAAATGGCATTCTGCCTTAGCTCTGCAGATGCTGCTCTTTCTGGCCGGAACAGCAGTATGTTGTACTGTGGTGGGTATGCTCTCTTCTGACGAAACAGACAAAAATATGCTGGTCTATGACCATATTAAAGATTTGATTTGACAGAAGAAAATGAACCTGTGAATCCATCTACCTACATGCCAGAATGCAGCTATCCAAGCTCTATCTAGTTAAATGATGAGACGTTGTGTTCTAATAGGTGCAACGCATGCAGTTGTGTGAGGGAGCAGCTGTATGGACCCAAGGAAAACTGGACCTGAACAAGATCATCAAATCATAGGAGTGAGAGAGGCCTCCAGAAGTCATCCCATCCGACCTTCTGCTCAGTGCAGGAATTCAGTTCAAGCATCCATGACAGACAGCTGTCCTGCCTCTACTTGAACACATCCAACAAAGGAAAGTCCATAACCTCTTTAGGAGGTGAGTCCGAAGGTCAAACTGCTTTAACTCTTAGGACGCTTTGCCAAACATTTCTCTGAATTAACTTTCTAATGACTTGGCCGTTAGTCTATATCCTGCATTGTGGGGTAAAAAGGGAATAGGACGTGGCCTTCTTTTGAGAGAGACCCCGCCAAGTGCTAGCCTATCTTCCTCAGTTGTCTTTTCTCAGCTAACTCACTTTCATTACTCTCCCCTTGCAAGGCTTAGTTTCCTCTCCTCGCAGCCAGGACACAAGGATGAGGTAAAGTTTATATCTTAGCATCCTTGCTATGTAGGAGATCCCAAGGATTTCATTAAGAAAACAAACACCTGGAATAAAATATGGTTGATGAAAATTCTGTTTGTTGCACAACTCTGGAGATGGCCACATGAAATAAATATCTAAAACATCTAAGATCTGCAGACCATATTCTGTTCAGCCTTCCCCACCTATTTTCCATAGACTGTAATTCCCAGAATTCCCAACCAACTTAGTTGTTTATTCTGACACTTCAGGAACTGGTGGAGCATTGAAAGGACTTACTTAGATTGGGAGATCAGGTTAGCAGAATTATCTTCTGCATTTCTCCCACAAATAAAAATATATCAGAAAAAAATAAAGCACTTCATTTTATTATTTACCACATGCATTGCATTTATCTACAGTATAATTTATCAGAAGTTTGCAAATTCGTCAACGTATTGAAAACGGGTTTGTGATTGGCATCCAATGATTTAGCATGAATTAGTACAAAAATCATTGTACAATTAGAATTCTGGAAGCTGCTGGATTTTCTTCCTTTTAAAGCTCATTATACTTTCTATATATGCATCTATTAATTTAGAAGAGGTTGGAATGTTATTTTACTTGATTTTTTTTCTGTGAGCTAGGAGCCTTATACACCCTTCTGTCCCTTTTTCCTTAAATAAACTATTTCTGGACATTCGTAGGAATGAACAATCTCAGCCACATGCCGGTTCCAGTGGTTCCACCAGGCCACTTCAAAATTCAAACTATAATTTTAATGTGAAAAGAGGATAAAACATGTAATTATATCAGCCACATTTAAGGCAGCTGAGTGACCTTGGGCCAGTCTCTCTCTCTCTCTTTGCCCTAGGAAGAAAGCAAATGCCAAACCCTTCGGAAAATGCTGTCAAGAATACTGCTGTGGATTTTTCTGTGTAGTTGCCAAGAGTCAAGACTGACTCAAAGGGACCAAAACAAAAACCAGATGATGAAGGAAGTAAAGGTAAAGGTAAAAGATAAACCAATCTGACCTTGCCTGGTTCCATCAACTTTGGGAACGTCATCCTGCAGCATGCAACTCACACACTATGCTTGGCCTGAAAAAAAGCCAGGCACCCTTTTCTACAAAAGATTCACAGTTCTCCTCTGCTACTTTTCCCCACTCACCTCGATCCATGTTGATCCTGGGAAAATTCCATGATGTGACCAGCAATCTCTCTCAACTGTAGGTTCGGGTACCGGTTATTACGGAAGTCTTCAAGCAGCCTGCTGCGGCCGGAGGGCATGACGTCGGACATCCCGTAGCGCAAACGCGAGGACGGGAAGAGGGTGCTGCTGGGACTGAAGAGACTGGAAGCGCTGCTGGCGCTTCGGTACTTGGCTTCAGCTCCAGGGGCGGCAGAGATGTAGCGGCCGCTTCCATTTGTAAGACCTCCTGCCAAGTTTTTTTTAAAAAATGAAATGTTAAAATACCAGGGTAGCTTATGGGGCTGACAAGAACGCATCAAGCCGCCAACACATGGAGTCATTTTCCCCAGGCTATAACTGGAGGGGGGAAGACTTTGACTGAAAGAAATCCACGTGTGATCACTCAGTGGTTGGCTGTAGTCATAAAAGGGAAGCAGCTGTGGCTTTCCTGTCCTTTGAGCCACTTGTGCCCCTTTCCTTACTGGCACCACTGGCATGACTGGAAGTTTCTACATCCAACTTTAAAGGTCTCCAATGGATGAGGGCTGCAGTGAGACAGCCCTCTCCCCGCAGGAAAGCTCCGCCAGAGAAAAAACTGGGAAACCAAGCTTGTACCATACCTCTGCTGCCACAGAATGAGCTTTACACAAGTGATCTAAGCAGATGAGCAGCTTTTACTTTCCCAGAAAAACCATAATCAGGACCTATCACTTAGCAACAGCATTTCCCAACGTTGGCAACTTTAAGATAGGTGGACTTCAACTCCCGGAATTCCCCAGCCCTAAGCTGTCATTCAACCCATCTGGAGGAAAGCAAGTTTCCTGCAAGCAGTGGGCCAGGTGGGAACCAATGACAGAGTGGCAGCCACAGCTTCAACCAAGAAGCAGATTTAACCTGTGAGAACAGCAGCGTCCTTACCAAGGTTTAAGCTTGAAGAGGAGCCATGAGAAGACAAGGATGGTGGAGGAGTCTGAGAATGGCCAGGTCCTTGACTAGGCAAAGGCATGCCTACTGGACCCGGCGAGGAGGAAAATCCAAGGCCATTATAAAAGCTATGTCCTATAGGAGTCAAATTGCTGGATGTCCTCTTATAGAGATCAGTGCTGCCTGTGAGGGAGTCTCTGCGAGAACCGCTGCCTGTGTTGGAATTTGCAACTGAAACAGAAAGGAATGGAGGAGAGAGATGAACGAAAGGCTGCATCAGTAAGAAAAGGAGGAGGTGGATATTATCAAGGGAAAATACCTCTGGGTCTAATTATCAAAGCAAAACTGAACGATTAGGAATTATCTCCAGATGCTATTGGAATTCTTTCAAATTATCAGAAATAGGGATGATAGGAAGATGCCCAAGCTTCAAACAGCACTCCTCACATTAAATAATTTAAAAATGATTATCCAAAAAACTCTTAAATCTTACATGATTTTGATGGTTTTGCACAACAGTAGCCCTTGCAAAACCTTGCAAAATCTTGTTGGAATACCAGCATCCTGCGAACTTTTTTGTATTTTTAGACATCATTTTGGCTTTCTCACATGAGATTTCTAGAACTGAGGGATGAGTTTACTGAAAGAGAGATGGTATTTCTCTGAGATTTTCATTTTTGCTGACTCTTGTGAATACAAGCCACTTTCTCAGCAATTTAGCAAAGAACCAGTGGGATATAATGGTGCAAGTGTTGGGATTTAGGATGTGGAACAAAATTTACCGGGAAACCTTGGGTTACTCACAATTTTAATATAATACTTTAGAGGCGGATGTTTAAATAAAACAGGGAAGACCATGAAACGCGAGGAGAATGCAAACAATAAATAAATACAGCAATAATATCCCTTCATATACAGATATCAATGAACTGGAGTATGGGCTGTGTTAACACACTGCACTAAGTGATTGTGTGATTTGTTTGATTATGGCTGTGTTGTGTGAACACAACTCCTGTGGTACCCTGAGCAAACAGTGGCTTTAGTACAATGCGTAAACAGGGTCATGTCCTAAAGGATCTTTGCTGGGTCTATTAAGAACTGGGAGCTTTATTCAGGACTGACCTACATCAATTTCTTATTCTCCCCTGCTGTAGCAACACATAAAATGCCATTACTTCTCCACTTCAGGACAGGCGCCACTCCTACCTGCTGTTCCAAAGCCTCCCAGCGCAGACCCCAGTGTAGCACCAAGGGAACTGCTGCTCCCAAAGCCAAGGGAAGTGTTGGCAGGTTGGGCAGAGCCCTGAGAAAAGAGCGAGCTGCTCTGTGAATTGCTAGTTAGGGAATTGTTGCCGTAAAAGGAACTGGACGCCAAGTTGCTGGTGGGCTGCTGCTGCGGCTGAGGCTGTTGAGTCCCAAGAGGTCGAAATGGTCCACTGGTCGTTCCTGCCAGGCCACCAGCAGCACCGTTTGCTGAAGCAGCAGCAGCTGCAACTGCTATCACACGGAAAGGGAAGGGAGAAAAATAACAAGTCAAAGAACGAGAAACCTCACCCAGCCTGAATCAATATAGCATTTACTTTAAGCAATGCTATCTACCCAAATTCATTTCCAGGGAAGGCCGTCAATAATTTTTATGTGTCACTTGGACCAGTAATTTCTAAACTGTTGGAGAACAGTGTTCGTGTATCACACCGGCAATCAAATTAAATGATTTGCTATGATAGCAAAGCAGCTTTCCATATAAGAGCCTACCCTCCTCTCTTTCTAATGAATTTGCAAAGAAGAAGGCACCTTTGCTGGACGTCCTTGCAAGAGCTATCATCAATAACCTCCCTCGTCATCAGCTCTGGAATTGCCCCCATTCCAAACAGAATAGCTTTATAGAACTAGTGCCTAAGAATGGCTCCCAGTGTGGCACTTTAGAATTCACTTACATGTAAACCAGGAATTGTGGTTTAAAACAAACTCTAGCTTGCTAAAACAAAGCACAAAACAATGGCCTGGTTGATATGTGATATTAAGCCACAGAGAGAAGGATTAGCGTAACGTGATTTGCAAACCTGCCCCCTTATATCTTAGCACCATCTGCAAATCTAGTCACTATGGCTTATTCAAGAAACTCTCAGTTAAAAAGCCCTAGCTAAGCATAATGTGTGAATACAGCCAATTCAAGGTTGGAAGATGGCATGTTCAACGCTTAAACCAGAATCCCTGCCTTGTATGTTATGACCTAAGTCTCACATGCATAGAAACTAAATGCTAGTTCAGTGTGCATGGGAGAATAAGTAGGAAAGAATGCCTGGGCCCAGTTCATTGCACAGGTATTATACATTCTTACTCACAGCTATGCTAGGCAGGATATGTCTTTTCCACATTTAAAAATATCATTATTTCATGTTTTCTATGGATTTTAAATCCTATACAACTGTCACTGTTCCATCCAGATGTTGATACCCATTACAGGTAACCCTTGACTTATGACCATTCATTTAGCGACCATTCAAAGTTACGATGGTGCTGAAAAGAGTGACTTACAGCTGGTCCTTGCACTCAGAACCCTGCGTTCACATGATCGCCATTTGCAACCCTCCCAGCCAGCTTCCGACAAGCAAGATCAATGGGGAACCACGTGATTCACTTAACGACCACCACAAAAAATGTAAAATCAGGTGCAGTCATGTGATGACTCACTTGATGACCACACCACTTAATGACAAATTTTCCAGTCCCTATTGTGGTCATAAGTCAAAGACTACCTGTACATCTAATAGTTTCATAAAGCTGTTAAGAATGGATATGCGTTGAATCTCTGTTCTCCCACAGAGAGTATCTGAGTAAGACTTGCCTGCTTGTGCAGCTGAGGAACTGATGATGACAGGAGCGGGAGCTACCAGTCGTACTGGAGCTCCAAGGCCATTCCTTGCCCCTGTATTCACCACAAGAGCACCGGTTTGGTCGTAATAGGCAGCAGGAGCCAGGACTGGATAACCTATGAAGATAGGTGAGATAATTATAGGCAATCGTGTTTGCAACACTGTATTTTGTGTTAGTCCAGTCCAAATCCCCTCTTCCTACTTCCGCTCTTATGGGAACCATAAGCTCCTACCTGGCATTCCTGCTGCCAGCCCCTGCCCAAAAGCAAGAGCTGAATTCACTGCTGCTGCAGCCACTAAAGTATCAGTCTGCTGTCCCTGTTGGTTCTGATTTGGGGTCAAAGGGCGCTGACTGGCTCCTCCACGGAGAACCTTGGAGAAAACCAAGTAGATTATCAGGTTATCAGCAGCACCAAGAGCTGAAAACAATAAGCTGCAACAAACATGGAACATCCCTTCCCTCTAAAACACCTCCATTAAATGTTATATATGCCAAATCAGAAATGGACAGTTTGCTCTCTTTCTGCAGAATAGGCAAAGTTGGGCCTCCCTGGCTACAGGAATCATTTATTGGCCAACCAAAATGTGTACACTCTTTGCTAATCAATTGTGAACATTCAGAAACCAATGATTCTACAAGCTTCTAAAAACAGTCCTATTTAAACTTATACTTGCTGTATTTTAAACGGAGCATCTTATCAGGGGTATCCATCCTTTTGGGGAAGGGGAGCAATGAGCACATTTGGAATTTTGAGAGGATGTTACGGGCATTCTCGGAAAATGGTCCCCATGGGGACATGGGCAAATATAAACACCAGTTTCCTCAACTGCTCCTCATCGTTCCCCCTAACTTCCCATGACGGTCCCATCATATCAGCTGACCTTTGTCCTTGCTCTGGCCTATCGCCTCCCAATCTTCTTTTCTAAGAACGTCTCACTAGAAATACAGGTTACGCTTAAGGCCGCCACTCTACCTTACGGCGAGCCATTTCTCAGGGCTATTTTTTTTTAAAAGAATAAAATAAATCAGGTGGGGCAGAGAACGTGCTGGGCCACAAGGGAATTTTGGCAAGTGGGGGGACAAACCTATAGGTGTTGCTTTTCAGCAGCAGCACCTGTTCTCTGGGATGGCCACCTAGTAGAAATCTGACTCACCCCCTTCCTGATTTCATTCAGAAAAACAATTGAAAATGGAGCTTTTTTGTGGAGCGTTAATAGCCTGAAATGACACCACTGAGTATATGAAGACTTCCATGGCTGGGCATAATTAACTGAATGTATTACTTGTCACTATTATCTAAAATTAGTCTTAATGGATGGCTGCAAGAAATATAAGGAATATATTTAAATTCATGGGTACCACATTGAGAAAGTCGTATTTTATTTCAGTTTTACATAGTAAGCCATTGTGGTAACAATTTGTAACTATTTTTAAATTATACGGGAACTTATAAAAACACATACCTAAGTAAATACTTTGGAGAATAACATGAATAATATATCCATGTTCATTGGGCAGAAAAGAAATTGTAAACTCTTTTAACATAATAGCTGTAATGATCCTGGTCCTTGTCATTAAATCAGGAAATCTTAATCACAAGCCATTGAGAGATATGAAAGAAATCTTTATTAATGCAGTGAGCAGAATAGGTTCAAAACTCAAACTGGAAAAGCCTGCCAAAGTACTGATACAAAAGCCCCCTTTGCCCCTCCTTACTTCTGGAAGCTTTCTACATTCCTCTACTGCCAGCTGTACATTTCTCTAACGGTACTGCAGGTTAACTTGGTCTCTGAACAGAGGCCCCACCGTCTCCACCAGCCTACAAACCGCATTCCTAACTTCTACTGCAAGCATGCTAATTAGCTTACTACTACAGATCCCATCATTTGATGGCTGGATTCCACATCCTGACAATAGCAATGTGCTGTTTAAGAAGGTCCAGCTCAGCTCATCTGAGTACATAGCAAGGTTCTCATTACTCAACAGTGTTCTCAGTGAGGGCAAGGGTGTCATCACGGCCAGACCTTTGAGCTCAGCTAACTTGGCGAAATAAACCAAACGCTGTTTCCTTATCCTCTGCGTGGCTGAAACCATATTGACAGACAACTGTTCTGTTGCAAACAAATATATTATGCTATTCTGCCAATCCCCCATGCCCAAAATCTAGACAGTCTGCTTTGAGGATATATATGCATAGCTTTGAGGATATATATGCATAACTTCAAACAGGGTATGATGAAGCCTGATTGACAGAACCCTCTAAACCATAAACCATGATTAACAAACCCAGCAGCTGAGTTCACACAATACACAACACCAAAACCACATTATGCCTTAATGTGATACATGAACCCAGTTGGGAATTTCCTGTTAATGAGTACTTTTGCCAACATTACCACCTTTCGTGGCCATATTTCCATCGCCCTCCTCTGCCTCTCCTCCTCTCTTACGCACGCACGAGTCCTCCTCCCTTCCGAAACTCAAAGACCAACACACAAATCCCATTTACCAGCTTCTGCCCTGGAACTACTTATACACTTTGCCACCACTGCAGACTTGGCTCCAAAACAAGACTGCTCAGCAGGAAACCTCCCAGAACAGTCTCACACCAACCGGATCACACTACGGTGGGAACGTGCAGTCTTTGGGCGAAGCGAGGTGATGCGTCTTACCTGTTGTTGCCCTTGCTGGGTCTGCTGAGAGGTCTGTTGATTTGAGGAGTTTGTGGCAGCGGCGGCGGCGGCTTGCTGCTGGAAAAGACTGGCGGGATAGACTCCCCAGGGAGCTACTCCGTAGTACTGGTGGGGGACAACAGCAGGCCCTAAAATACCAACAAAGGACTGGCGTTATCTTTTACTAGTAGCATCACAGGGATTTGTGCTTCCAAGGTATCTGTCATTAACTGAACAAGAGCAACGGAGGGCTGGGGGCTCGTGTGGAACCCTATCTGGCCCAAGGGGAGAAGGGATAAAGCGGGAAGATGTCCCCTCCCTGCCCCCAATTTTCTAAAGTTTCCCAGTTTTAGGCAAAAGTAATAGCGCTTATCACCCAGACCAAGTACTTGCTTATTGGCAGATATATTTCACCTGAGATTTCTGTACTTTCGGTTCAGAAGCCCAGGGGCCCAATCTAAGTGCTCCAACTGCTTTTCTTCCTTTACAGAGTATTGTGCACTCATTTGCTGTTTATCAAGCATCAGAGTCACGTGGTTCCATCTGATGATTAATCAAGAATATCCCCAATACCCATCTAGTTTGCTGGCCTGACCCCTCTTGCATGAGAAAAATGTGAATAGAAGAACAAGATTTTATTAATATTAGAGAGCTCTTTATAAGCTGTACAGCAGTGTTTCTCAACCTCGGCAACATGAAGGTGGGTGGACTTCCACTCCCAGAATTCCCCAGCTAGCAATGCTGGCTGGGGAATTCTGGGAGTTGAAGTCCACACACCTTCATGTTGCCGAGGTTGAGAAACACTGCCATACAGAAACAATAACATGCAAATGCAATCTCTGGATAACTGCTATTCTTGCTTGATGGTTGGAGGCAACCCACAGGGAACATACTACACCTGTTCTGAAGAAGACTGAATGGTCACCTGTTTGCTATCAAGCTAAGTTCAAAAGGCTTGTCATGACATAGAAGGCCCTGATAAGAGCTAACTCTACTTTATGTGCCAGTCCAGGTATTAAGAACTAGCAGAAGGTCAATGCTGCATTTGCTAGGAGGTCATCTAATGACCTCTAAAAACAGGCGATCCATTGGTGGAGCTCACTCTACATTCACTTATGTTCAACTGAGCCTGGCAAGGCTTTGATGCCAAGCAAAGAAGGATCTGTTTAGCCAGGGTTAAATCAGTGTTTCTCAACCATGGTAACTTCTAGGTGTGTGGACTTCAACCCCCAGAATTCTCATCAATGGCCATGCTGGCTACAGAATTCTGGGATCTGAAGTCCACACACCTGGAAATTGCAGAGTTGGGAAACACTGATTAAATCATAATTTGAAACCAGCAGTGGATGAATTCACACAACATATTAAACCAAAGTCAAATAAAGCACATTATGATTTAGTGTAACATGTACATCCAGGTTATAATATCACACTGTAACTGGCTTGGACACATTTTTTATGCTGTATTTATGTCCTCTCTTTGTCTTCTGTCTAATTTCACACAGAGTAGTGTTATTATATTAAAAAAAGAAAGGAAACAGGCAATTGAGCATTATTATCTGGTTGCTTAATAATATATATTAATTACTATATTAATTATAGTAACTTACATATTTTGAAATACAAGAAAAATATTTGCGTTGTATAACGTTAGTTTTCTAATTCTCAAACTAGTGTTTGACAACAATGAACTTATTAAATGATGGACTGTTTTCCAATTCACTGAAACTACTATATTTATGCAATGTTACATAATTATTCAATCCTTGTTAATATAAAGGTTCCACTTAAACAACATATTTTTAATGTTTAAATCAAACCCACATATTCAGAAAGCAGAGAGTTACAAATGAGAAGTTTTAATATTACCTCATTTAAACCTGAATCATGATTTATCATTCTAAATTTTAACCTACTCCCTCTGTTAATTATGAGATAAGTTGTAATTTTTTTCAGATGATTGGATAGTAATTAACTGAGTGTGAAAAGCATCAAGTTACAGTTTCCATAGCAGGCTGAAAAATATACTTTGAATTTATGGACGCAATTGGCTTGAACTGACTGTTTCTAGACAGGGAACCGATCGTTAGTTAATTTTGCTGGCAAGAAAGCCAGGAAAGAAGAAAAAGAGCCAGAAAGGGAAAAAACAGTTTCAGCTTTTATTATTCTTTTATTATTTATCATGTTTTAATCTCACACCTCCTCCAAGGAGCTGAGAGCCACACCACAGGTAGTCTTCACTTACTGATGTTCAGCGACCGTTTGAAGTTACGACAGCGCTAAATAAGGAGAGTTATGATCAGTCCTTGAAGTTGCAGCTGTTGCAGGGTCCCCGCGGTCACAGCATCCCCAGTGTCACCGGACTGCGATTCAGGCGCTTGGCAACCAGTGTGCTTTTACGATGGTTGCAGCACCCCACAGTCACATGACCACCGTTTGCGACCTTCACAGCCAGTTTCCATAAGCAAAGTTGAGGGCAGGAAGTCGCAAGCTGCAGTCATGTGACATCACACTTATTGACCTGCAGTGATTCACTTAATGACTGCAGCCAGAACTGACAAACTGCCTTCGTAAGTAGGGAGTGGTCATGTGATTTTTCACTTTACAACTGTGTCGCTTAGCGACGGAGTTGCCAGTCCCAAATGCAGTCAGTATCTGAGGACTACCTGTCCTGGTTATCCCACCTTTTATTTTGATAGCAATATAGGGAGGGAGGTTGCCCAGTCTGTAGGGTAACTTTTGATACAGTGATCAACTTCCATCCATCCACTGGCAGAAGAAAACCACCAAAAGCATAGTTCTGCAAACACCCAACATTGCACAATGGTCAGGTTCTGTAGAAGCGCTCAGTTTTTACTTGCATAAGGGCCTGGGCAAGCCAAACAACATCTGTGGGGTCAGTTTTGCTTTCCTGCCCCCCCCCCAAGCAACCTTCTACATCCTGCCACTCTGAAATCCAATGCAAGGGAAGGCAGCAAGCTGGGAAGGATATTGTGACTCAAGACACAGAGCTAATTCTGTGCGACATAAGCAGGATGGCCCCTTGCAGCCCCACATATCTGGGGGTTTCTGTCCCAGAGCAGAGAGCACTGTGAAGCACCTCACCTAAAGTCGCAGCTGCCGCAAGCCCCGCTGCGTAGGGATCCGTTCCTGGCGGAGCAGCACTGATGATGTACGGGTTGGGCACAAAGGCAGCAGGAGCTAAACCTGCTGAAAACATACCTGTCAGTGAAAACAAACTTGACTAGCACTGCAACCCTACTAAACCAGGTCTGCAGGTGATGGGGGGGGGGGAGCAGCCTGTCTGTGATCGAACAGAGCAAAAGGGTTCGAGGCATCAAGACGAGCTGTAACATCAGCAGTGATCTTCTGACAAGAAATACTGCGATGTTTGTGGTATTACTCATTTTGACTTACTATAAAAAGAGTGTAACTTTAAAATGTGGTTAGGGTTAGGGTTATTTTTAAGACTCCTGGAAGGCTCATAGCCTACAACAAAGGAGAGAGAAAGGGAAAATATCTTCTAAGATGACATCTGTTGCGGCCCTGGTGTACAAACAAAATACCACTATTTCCTTTTATTTTTGCTTTAGAAAGGTACTTCTCATAAAGAAACACATGCTCAACTAAAAAAACACAACATTACAATTAATCAGGTAAGATTTCTTATCTGTTTATCAGATAAACATGTTTATCAGACAGACGTTGCAATATTAACAAAACATACGATTTATTTTATCCTACCTTTCTACTTTAAAAAGGACTTTTCACTGAAGAAAAGTTTCCAAAACATTGACTATAACGAATGTAAGGTGCATATGATTACTTTTATGTGTATATTCATTCCAGAGGAGCCTAGGAATGAGTTGGAGGAAAAACTAAAAGGGCAAAAAGACTTTGATCTCTATTTAGAGGAAATAGTACATATGTACACATGAGATTCTGAGCTTTCTTCAGAGGAATTCAGAAAGTTGCAGAGCCATATTAAAAATAAAAAATCAGATCTGAAACCCACGGGAATGAGACGATGGCAAGGTACAAAAAATAGCAAGGAGAGGGAGGACATGTGCACAAACCACGTTTATTTTTCCAAGGCAATTGTGCTCCCAAAGAAACAGACAGTTGATCAGTTGATAAAGCTTGTCTCTACAGTACAAAACTGCTGTAGAGAAGCTCTAGATGGGTATTGTCGTCTCAGGCATCTCAATAACCCTTTTTTGGACTCCAATCCACAATATAAAGAGTATTAAATAGCTAAATACATGATTGAAAGGGGTGGAGGAAAAAAGGGACATCCTTATATCTACATTTCAAATAAGCAAAAGATGATGAGCATGTTGGGAAACATTTATGTTACATAAATTTTAAAAACCTAATCTGGAGTTAAGCAATAAATAGTACAACGTTGAGGATGTAATAATGGGAAATTGTGTTATTCAAAATTCAATGAAGAATGCAAACCTTAAAGACAGTCACTATTTTCACATTCAGCACTTGGATCAAACCCAGGATTTAATTATTTACCAAATAATCTCTGTCATCACTGGCCAAGGCCTGTATTTTTGGTCTACCATCAAATACTTCAAATAAATTGAGTAGAAACGCTTTTTCCCCAAATTCAATACCATGAAGAGACTACAGAAATGAGGGGGAGATGCCAAATTTATTCAAACCAAGGGTTGGCAACATTCTTGTCGGACCTCCAGGAAGGACCCCAAGACCTCAAACATACAAATAAATCTCAAAAATCAAGGAAAACTCATATGATTGCAAAATATGGCATTTTGACAGTGTCCAATTAAATCTCAAAAATCTTGTGCCAAGTTATCATTCAGATTTTGGCTGTTCTTCGTTTTCCATCTTTTAAACAGCTTAATTCAAGTCTGGCTCAGAGGTAACGAGTCCTTCCAATAAAAGTTCTCATTATAGACTCTCAGTCTCAGTGAGGGCAAGAGCATCATCACTGCCAGACGTGAGAAAGGTAAGGAAATAAAGATCCTGTAAAATCACACAATCATTTCTGCTTTATCCTTGCATTCTCTTTGAAACAAATGAAGTGACCATCTTCAGAGTTAATTAACAAAGTGCTGAATGTAGCAGAGAAAGTGACCAGGTTTCTACCCATTCAAGACTTGAAGGCTTACCTATGTGAGGCTGATGGGCAGCTGCTAATGCGTATTGCTGTTGTTGGGCTGCTGTCAGTTGCTGGACAGCAAGTGCATTCGGTCTTTGGAACAGCTGAGAAATAAACAACAAAAAAAGAGATTAATTTTACAACTTTACCCCAATGCTCTTAATGCCAGGACAGTATTTACCATCTGACCTAGAATCCATTTCTGCGCATAACACTATCCCTCTGACAGATACAGGTAGTCCTCGTTTAGCAACTGCCCTGTACACCGACCACTCAGAGTTACAATGATGAAAAAGTAACTCTGTGACCCATCCTCGCATTTACAACCTTTGCAGATCTGTAAAGCAAAGGAAAGCTGAAGTAAGATCATAAGCACAGTCGCAGTTTCACTTAACAACCAAGATGCTGGTCCCAGCTGTGGTTACTAAACAAGGACTACCTGTATTTTATAATGGGGAGGAACAACCTGGGGCACTGCAGATCCTATTGGACTGCAACTCTTCTCATGCCTAAAACTTGCCATGCTGGTTAAGGCTGATGGAAGGCCTCATGCCACTCCCTCTTGCTTTACTCTCTTTCTAGTCGCCTTCCTCTTTTCCCGTTTGCCAATCTCAAACTGACTAGAATGCAGGTTCTTGAATGGCAGCTCAGTTCACTGTTATCAAACGGTTATTTGCCTAAATTCCCTATTCTAAGAATGTACTTGTAGCTACTGCCACAATAATGCTGCATATCACATAGGGCCAGAACAGGCGAACTGTAATAGAAGAACAGAATTATTAGCTGTAGAGAAAACTTTGTGATAAAAGCAGCACTCATTAACCCTAAGCTTTTGGCTACAAAACAACGTTGACACTCATTTACTTAGTCAGTTCCTTGCCCTGAATACTTTTATGATGCTTGTATCCTAATACAATATATACAGGTAGTCCTTGTTTAGCGACCACAATTGGGACCAGCAACTTTGTCATTAAGTGATGTGGCCACCAAGTGAAACCATGACTTTGCTTATGATCTAACTTCAGCTTTCCTTTGCTTTACAGACCTGTGAAGGCCGTAAATGCAAGGACTGGTCGTAAAGTTGCTTTCTCATCACTGTCGTAACCGCAATGCTCACTCAACGAGGACTACCTACATAGGGTAGATATCTTATGTCTCATCTTATGGCATTATCAGTAGACAGGCCTGAAACACAAATGTCCAGAGCAGAAGGAAAGCTTATTGAAGAAAAAGGGTGGGGAAATCCAACCGTTTAATCCACATCAAAAATGCATGGTCGTGAATACGCGGGACTATTTCAGCTATCTGGGATTGTGTGTGTGCAAATCCATGCCCCAGATTGAAATAAGGTGGGAAGGCTGAAAAAGTCAAATAGGTAAATAAATGTAGTACCTACCTGTTGTTGTGAATTGTAGTCAAATAGGCCCACAGTTGCTGCAGCAGAATCCACAGGTACCTGGGTGCCAGAGTAATCAAACTGAAGTGGCTCCATGCCAACGTGCTCCATGGGATCCAGGGGAACACTCTGTGACTCCATGTTGGAGAAATCCTCCACAGGCTTAGCACCATTAGTACTAGCTAGCTGGGCTAAGCTTTCTGATCCGTTCTGGTTTGGCCCTAAAAGATCCACATCACTGGCAGAGTTCTGGCAGTTCCCTGGTGTCCGGCTGAAGAAGAAGGGGAAAGGGGTGTTTTCAGTTTGGTCCTACATATTCCCCATACGCTTAATTTAATTAGATCTCCATAGGAACATGCATACTTATAACACATTCTCCTGAGCTAAGATGTGTTATCCTCTGAAATGGCTTCTCCTCTTTTGTACCATAAACTTCTCTAACTCACACATGGTCCCATATTGGAATTCTCTCATAGGATACTTTTACCTGTAACAATGTAACATGAAGGCAACACAACAAGGCCTTGCAAAATTATCTTGTTCAATTGAAGATCCAGTGACACAGCTACTACTATGTGATCTCCCAAGAGAAAAAGGAAAAGAACAGCCCTGGAACCACAGTTTCCAGGAATCCCAACCAGCAATCCCAGCATATTGAGTCACCACTAACAAGAGAAAAACCTACCCGGTCCCTTCTACAATACCAACTTTAAAGTCCAAGCCTAGTAATTTGGTGATGCATTACAAAGTTCCTGAGATCAAACTGGACATATTTGGCTATATTTGTACATAACGTTAAACTATGTACATATGCACCCTCTCCTTCTGGGAAGAAGGAATAAAGAAGCACTCCAATTCATTTTCCTGGCTTGCTGTACATCAATGAAAACAACCTTTAAATTAGGATTGAAAAGAAACTTAAAGCTTCTGAGCAAGCCAACTTAGAAGCCAGGTCTTATCATCACCATGCTTAGCAACTGATTAAAATTTATTTTAATCCACAATTCCTGGTGTAGTAGGTGGCAAGCCAAGAATCAAGCAAATTAGAATTGAATACGTCTTGGGAGAAGAAAGGGTGCTGAAGTCAGAGATTCTGTTCTGCTCAGACAGATAATATTAGCCATGATTTGGCATTATGAACTGCCGCCCTGCCCAGCGCGCAATCTGCTCATTGTACAGTATAGCACAGAAGAGAGGAACTTACACATGCAAACTTACATACCTAAAATCCTTTGCATCCGCATCAATTCCATTCTGCACAGGCAAACCATTGGCCTTGTCCATTACATCTCCCTCTTCCTTCAAATCACCTAGTTTATCACCATCAAATGTACTCTTGTTTTTCTTGTCGCCTTTATCATTGTCATCATTCTCTGCATCCCTTGGCCCCTGTGTAAAGCATCAAGGGTTACCAAAATTTGCATCAACCACAATTAACTAAACAAGGATAGCGTATCAGAAAATTCAATTATAATGATTTTGAAAAATTCTACATCAATACATCTAAATATCACTTATAAGCTTAACTACCGCTTTAATCTAGCTCTGTTGAGTTTCCCTACACCAACATAATATTTGGGGCATTTAGACTATGATCAACGCAAAACTGCTCCAAATATAGTGACAATGCATCAGATATATCCCAAACAGATAACTGTGATTTAGAAATAGCAATGCCGTAAATGATCTAGTATTACTTACAAATCCTCCTTTTCTGAGACAGGAATCCCCAGGGGATGAACTCAACACATATTCTACCATGCTAACTCCAAGCCCACCACTTTCTGATCGTGGAGACAGCACTGAATTAACCTCATTATTCACATGAAAACCTTGACCAGGTCTTCTCTGAACCATGATTGGCTGGGAAACAGAATGATCTGCAACAAAAACAAGCACAATACTCTCAAGTCACCATCTCTCAAATGGGAAATCTGCTACCAGCAAATAACATATGATTACTTTCTACCTTATTCTTTAGGCATCATTAATTTTACCAATTTCATTTTTTTTCTAAAAGTCACACCGGATGATGTTCAATTAAAAATACCTACTAAAATTTAGCATGAAACTTAAGGACAGAGAGACATTTTCCTATACAGTAAAAGTTGAGAGCAACACTAATATTCATCTATGACAAAACATTACATAACGGTTCATGTCCAACAATACAGAAAAGTATTTACTGCTCATTTAAAGCAGAGACAGTGTCCTAACAGCCAGGAAACACGCTGAGACAAGGAACTGGTCTCTAATGTTTATTGCTCGTACTTAACAGGAATCCTAACAAACTGAAGAATCGTGGGAAAACCCAGACCTATAAACCCCAAAGGTTAAGGCGGTCCCGATCTGTGTCTCTTTGAATGGCTGCCCAATTCCTCAGTGCTACACATGCACTTGACAGTCTGGATTGGAGCCCCCTGCTCGCCATCCTTACTCATGACAGACAGGAAGGAGCCAATCTTTTCCCTCTTGGCAGGGTGTTCCACAGTCAGGTGCTGCTACCAAAGGTACCCATCAACCTTGGCTCTCGAGGGCCTCTAGCACTGATGTTAAATGATTAGCAGTCTCATATAAAAGAACAGGGTGTTTCAGATATCCTGGCCATAAATTATTTACGGCTTTCAAAGTCACAACCAGCACTCTCAATTGTGGCCAAAACAAACTGGAAGCAATATACTATTCCAAGGTGGTGCAATGTAATCTTTGAAGTGCATTCCAGATAAAAATACCATCCAATGTAGAAAGGTTTTCATTCTGCCTTTAAGGAACAGTAGTCCTTAACAGCACAAAATATCACCCATCAACGGCCATGGTCAGCCCTGACTTTCTTTTCCACTCCTTTAAAAAGTGCAGCCAAGATAATTCACTATGCTGTATTACCCAATTAACCAATAAAATTATACTTAATTTACAATAATTTGCAGTTATGGACCTTTTCCCCCTAAAATACTTTTAATTAAATGCACTAAAGTGTTATAAGGAAGCATGAGGAAGAGAAGTCTAGCTGAGAAAGAGAAGTAACAGAAAGATACTCCAGAATTATTTACAACCATGGTAATTCAAAATACCTGATGTTCCCCAAGCGCTGTCTCTCCACTGATCACCCAAAAATATTCCTTTTGGTCCATCTTTGCTTGAATCATCAGACTCCCAAAATTTTTTCCCTGGCAAAAGCTGCTGCAAAGTAAAATCAGAAATACAGCTATGTAAAAAGGGACCTGGAACATTAGGATTAAGATAGAAGCATTATAATAATACCTAGTTCTCATCTCTCTGTTGCCCTTCCTCATGTAACTAATATATGAAGCAGACTTTCCTAAGTATGTTAGTACTGCAACTTCCCAGAAGGGTGTGCTTGCTGGGACTTCTGAAGTTGCCCTCTCAACACATCTGAAGGGTATGTGTCAGGTATGTTTGCCATCCAGCATTTCAAAGCAAGGTAAAGCAACAGGTAAGGGGGATTGGAAGAGAAAGAGACCTAATTTTGGACAGAAGAAAAAAAAATCATTACTATTCTCTTCCTGCAAGGAACAAGGCAGCAATACTTCCTTGAATTACAAAGAGAAGATAAACATTCTTGGCCAACATCTTCAGGAGATCACCATAATAATCCAGTTTGGGGCAGGTCTAGGTCAGGCACAGCAGGCCTGGCAATATCCTTTGCTCCACTTTCTACAAAAGTGTCAATGACTGATGGGCCTTAATTAGGTGCACTAGGATGGAGAAACAATAATAATAAGGTGAGGCAGAGTTGGGTGGAACAAAGTTGAGTAGTAGGGGAGAGACACACTGCTGGAAGCAGGGGAGAGAGGTACAATTAGGGAACTGTCTTCAAAAAAAACAAACAGTCAGAGCAGAGTTAGTGAGGAAATGCTTTATAAAAGGGAACTGGTAAATAAATGTACCAGCAGCAGTATGACGGTAATGCCTCATAAGAACATACAACTAATTTAAGGCCAAAGAGTCATTTTCATACGCCAGTATTTACATACAGTAATGGTGTGACTGTATAACTACATGCTCATACTGGAAGGAGCAACAATTAAAAGGCTAAACACAACCACTGTGCAGGAAGTGATATTTTCCAATTCAGTAATAAGTTTTAAGCAACACAGAGCTTCCCAATATCACACTGCTTGACAGTTGCCTTCTTTTTCTCTCCCACCCTCTGGCCAAGTTCAATTCCCCATTGGTTAAAATACAGTTTAGCAGCTGACACTGAACCACAAACACTCTCATTCCTAGTAAACTGATATGAAATTATAATGCTCTATTTCAGACTTGTTAAGATTTTGGCATATTAAATCAGGTGTGTATAATCAATACAGACTGCATAATGTTACACTGTGGGGTCTCCCATTCAGGAGGTTGGCCAACCATGTCACATTTCATGCTTTGCCAGTCCATTCATCCCATAAACCTTCCATGTTTTTCCTCCTGTTATTCAGCATTACGGGGATACAAGGCATGAGTCTTCACTGGGACGTCTTGCATCTGCTCTAGTTTCTTTCTTAAACTTTCTGCATTTGTTTTTACACTTTGCAAAGTCTTTGGTTTCTCTGAGCTTTTCAGTACAGGTAGTCCTCACTTAACTACCGTTCATTTAGCAACCATCCGGAGTTACAATGGTGCTGAAAAAACAACTTACAATTGTTCCTCACACTTACAACCATCACGGCATCCCCACAGTCATGTGATTACGATTCGGATGCTTAGCAACCACTGTCCATTTACAATAGTTGCAGTGTCCCACGGTCATCTGATCATTCTCAACCTTCCCTGCCAGCTTCCAATAAGCAGAATCAGTAGGGAACTGTGTGACTTGCTTAATGACCATGTGGTTTGCTTGACCACTGTGATTCACTTAACAACTGCTGCAAAACTGGTTGTAAAATCAGGTCCAGATCGCTTAATAACCGCATTGCTTAATGACCTAAATTCCAGTCCTGATTGTGGTCATTAAGCGAGGACTACCCGTACCTTACTCTTGTTATTCAGGGTCCCCATTATGGGTGCAATACCAGCTGAGTCTGCTTTAGAAGGAGTGATCACTATGATAATGACGTCTCACTACAGGACATCCCTGGCACACAGACGCACCAGTCCTATCTAACACTGGCCCTGTAAGCCCTCCGAGCAGGAGTAACCAGTGTGGGATGCTTTCATCTAAGAATTTGGCAGGGCAGAGCGAGGGATACCATGGTGATACTGAAAGCCAAGTATCCAGTGATGATGTAGCAACGCAGATGTATGAACAGCGTCTTTTCCTGAGTATCGGCATATATAAACTACATTGTATAAATGTATACCGTATCAGTCAAAGTTTAAAACTTGAAGCGGAACAAAGAAAATATTCTATTATATACATTCAGCAAGTTACTATTTTATTTTTCAGTGAATGCAAGTGTGTACAATTTGGGGATACTCTACATTAGTGTTTCTCAACCTCAGCAACGCTCAGAACTGTGGACTTCAACTCCCAGAATTCCCTAGGCAGCAAGGGGAAGGCTGGCTGGGGAATTCTGGGAGTTGAAGTCCACACATCTGAAAGCTGCCAAGGTTGAGAAACACGGCTCCACGTGGTTATGAGAAATAGGATTTGTTACTAACAATCCTATGGCTTCTCCTGGTTGGTCAGTAGGTTTTAGTTGGTGAGATAGCTTTTTAATTTTAAATTGTCATTTATTTCAAACCACCATACATAAATAACTACCAGGCTTTTTAAAATGAAATGTCACTATCCTATTCCAAATGCTCCCAATAGGAAAACCAGTAGCCCCATGACAACTTTGCTTTCCCTTGTTCTACAGAGAACTGAATAGCATCACCTATATGGTTCTGGGTGCTTAGGATATTACCTGTGCAATGAAGCACCTTGTCCCAAGAGCTCTACACTTTACCACAACTGTGAGGACTGTCATGAAAATATTTACACAGACGTGACAGACTTCTTTTGTAAATAAGCTTAGCTGGTGGTAAATCCCATTCCCATAACCTTTTGAGAGAGACAATTCATTTGGCAAACAGAAAGACAGCTTGCCTTGTAATCCAGATGAAGTGTCTATTCCTTCTGCCCTATTATATTCTCAAATGCTCTTATTAACCAAAGTTGCTTTATTGTTCTTATTATTTAGGATCTTAGAAAGGCCAATATCAAAGCTTCATTTATTCACCTGCATGTGAAACCAAGCCAGCCAATTAAAGCTGTGTAATACAGTCCTTCAGATCTTTGGGGGTTCTCTGTTTTAAATGAAGATATTGTTACTATAGCACTCTAAAGATTTCATAAATATTCGTGGATTTGTGAAATATTCGTGTATTTATCAAAATAGCCAAGAGCCCTGCTTTCTCTTTCCATTATCGCTTAATTTAATTTGCTAATAATTTGCATATACAAGGAAGCTGCATATTTATCCTCACTTTCACCCTAAGGAATAAAATATGCCCCCAACTTGATTAATGAGAGCAACATCCCCAAAGCTAGTATCTTAGCTGTTTTTGGCCCAATTTTCACTGTAATTTGTATCCCACCTCACACTGTCCTGTTAAAAAAAGGTCCAATAATACTGACCAAGTAGCATACCAAAGTGGAAGTGAAGTTAAAATTCCTTAGATGGAGTAATTTTTGAGACACAAAATCGTATAGCATAAAAGAGCACTGGTGCAAGATCCTCTGTAGACACAGGGCTAAAATTACAGGTAGTCCTCGCTTAACAATGGTAACTGGGACTGGCAACTCTGCCACTAAGCAACGTATTCATACAGTGTGACATCACGTGACTGCAATACAGCAGTTCCGGTTGCTGTCGTTAAGCGAATCCCGCGCAGTCATTTGGCACGATGTCTCATGACTGCCATTTGCAACCTCCTGATGGCTTCCCCGCTGACTTCACTTGTCAGAAGCCAGGAGCGAAGGTTGCAAATGGCAACCACATAACAGAGGGGGCATTGTGATGGCCACAACTACGAGGACCAGTCGTAAGTATCCTGGTTCAGCACCATCATAACTTCGAATGGCCACTGAACAAGTGGTTGTTAAACGAGGACTACCTGTATTTATAATAAAATCCAGTTTCTTTGTGTGAATAGCACCACTGTGTACACTAAAAGCAACCTCAGTTCTTTGAATGCCAGTCATACAAAGCCAAAGTGGCATCAGCAATATGAAGGTAGTTATCAGACTCGGGGGAACAGAGATACAAAAATATTTTAATAATGAAAAACTGAGGATGATTAGGAAATGGAATTACTAGACCACCAGACAGAGAGCACTCCATACTTCAGCATTCTATAATCTTTCTGCTTTCCAGTTAAAAATCCACCCTACTCTCACAGGAGATTGTGCAATGTAGTTTTAGTCGACTTACTCAAGACTCAACCCTAAGACAATTTTTTGTAAGAATGAAGTTATTAAGTTGCTAATAACTCAGGTTCTTGACTTTCAATGCAGCCAGATCAATTAATTAATTTCCACTCATTAAAACTTCAGGTAGCTAAAATGAAATAGTCTGAAACAACAAACACGTTTACAATGGCCATTATCTTCTCTGTTCTGGCAAAATGCCCAAACAAACCACAAATATGGCAGCATTTCATCTCCGTTTTTGCCTGTACAATTTAGGCTTGGAAAAATAAATATGGCTAGAATTTTCACAAATGTTGCAAATGGGCAGGGCAGTTTCACCATTAGATTAACTACCCGTGGCCCAAGTCACCAATCACCCACAACCTCTGACTGATTACAGTGTTTCAAAACCAGAGACATTTGGGTGGATACCAAGGTTTAATTAAAAGCAACTGCTATCAAAATTGTGGAAGTTTGTGGCTTACCCTGGAGAAATTGCACCCTACAGCACATCAGCTGATTTGTACTCATCTTAGTACATCCCACCAGTGTCACTGCTAAACCAACCAAAACTGAGCCTGGCACCCTTTTACAAGTCAGGGTCACAATCAAGATTAGTTCATGTTTGAGGAATCATGGCATGTCTAAAAGCAACAAGCTATAAATCCCATTCAGTTGACTTTTTACACTGCCCAACTTCCAGATGCGTAGAACTATCTCCCGCTACCCTACTGCATGCAGAAAAGGAGCAAAACTGTAGGGTTAGGGCTAAGGCTACTTACTCCTAAAAAAAAAAATGTGTTCTCCCATATTCTGGCTTATTCTTTGGTGCAAACATCACTTATGTGTACTCTGTCAAAGGCATTCACCTACTAAATTCTTCCTGGACCTTGGAAAAAATCCCAATCTTTGCTCCCTTTCATTTTACTCACATCTGTTCCTATCCCAACTTCTACCATGCTCTCTTTTTACTTATCACTGAACATGTTTTACAATACTTTGAAATGGAGCCATCCTAGCTTCCAATTTTATCATGTTTAACCCATTTCATTCAATTGCTTTAGCTGGCAAGAACGGTCAGGAAAGAGGGAAGAAAGGAAGGTTCTATATGCTTCTGTAAGCTTTTACATAACCATTTCCCCCAAGTTCTTGAACCATATGAATTTAAAGTCAAAAGAGTTACGCTTATATTCTACCACGCACTCTCTCTCCAGGGCAGAAGTCCTTACAACATCCACATAGTGTTAAAATAAATAATGGTCTGATCATTTCCTTTATTGGAAAGATTATGCTGGAGGTCCACATGATCACGTGGTCAAATTTTAAAGTGGAGGGGGCAGAAGAGGTGGGGGGCAAAGTAATAAAAGGGCTCCTCTAATAAGGGGTTTCTTCAGTGACAAGCTACTTGAAAACTCTGAACACATTCTTTCATAGAGAAAGGGAGAAAGCTACTCCTTTTTTTTCCTCAAAGCCCCCTTTTCCTCTACCACATCTTGAGGAACTGCTCAGTCATGAACCACAGAAACCTTTTGAAGTGCAGACCTGTTGGAGCTAGGCATAACTGCTTCTTATCAGCGTTAAACTTTGTTTTTACAGGGTAGGGCTGACCACATAGAGTGTCTGGGTGGAGATGCTTCAAAGGAAAGCCAATCTTTATCTGTTAGTTGGGATAAGGAAGCCTCTCCCTAATTCAGTTTCCCTACATGGCCCAGGCTGCTTTTACAAGGCAAAGTGGTCTGACTGACCACAGGAATAAAAAAAAGTCTGCAAACAAGCACATTGAACCTACCTCCATTTCTTAATACTGTATGTGTCTTATCCACTTGAATTGAAGAGAAAACAACATTTGCATTTCAGCGGCCCACTTTCTACTTCGTTTACAGCGGCAGTCTCTGGATTTCATGTAACTAAGGCATATGGCAATTTGGTGATCTTTTGGCACACTGTTTGCAGGCAAACCTCAACAATGTTTTAGAAGTTTTAATAACGTATAATACAGAGCTTCAAGCAGCCTACTTCTCTTGTTTTAAACCTTCAAGGGCCGCCTTGCTTGTGTTTTCCCTTCTTTGTGGAAATGCATAGAAGGGAACATGATCCCTGGCTATTTCTACAACCGTCTATGGAATTGCACCCTAGGAAATGCCCCTCAAAAGGTCTGCTGCCAGAAGTTACTAACTCAAGATATCCTTGAAGTCTGTTACACTCTTTAAAAAGTGATATGGAAGGGCTTTTTGTTTAATTGTACTATTTACTGAACAAATCATATAGAAATTTTAAAAAACTATTTAAGCAACACTGACAGTCTCTGTGCCAATAATGAAGAGTGTGCACTCAAAACTGATTTAGCTGGACTTTGGCTGATTTCCCTTGAGATGTTGCTATAAAGGAGTTTGCTATCTTCTTTAATAACCCCCATGAACATATTCCATACAATAAAACAAAATTACACTGTTACTTTACACTGAATCAAGCCACAGCACCACTAAATGATAAAACACTCTTCCCCACTGCTTTGACTCTCTTTTCCAAGGATTTATGCCCTCTTAATTTTTTACATGGCAAGACAACATGAGACTTAGGACTCTGCCAAAGGAAGGTTTTAAACAAGGGTTTAAGCAAGCGCTTTTTTCCAGAAAGCACTCATCTAGAAAGGAACAGCTACTCCATGATATACACTTCATGCGTCTAGACACCCAGGTTCAATTCCTTACTTCTTTTACAATAAAGAGAGGAGTCTTTTCTATCTTCTACTCCCTTGATATCTGAAAGAGCCACCACTAATTCAGGTATAAAATATTGAGCCCAATGGGTGAGATCTGATAAAAGGCACCGTTTTAGGGTCAATACTTGTACTTGGAATGAAGAATATATACATGAACCTGGTTAGTCCTACCCAATCTGGCTACTTCCAAAAGTTTTGGACTAAAACTCCAATAAGCTCCTCAAGGCAGGACCAACAGTCAGAGACGGCAGAAGTACATTCTAAATCATTTGAAGAAACTCAGGTTAGGCTGGGATAAATATTTAGAAAAGTAGCATTTATAATCATTCAGCATATCATACCTACACCATGTTTGCTTAAGTAAAGTTTACTGAATGAGCCACAGCTGGCCAAGTTCATACACAATAAATTATGTCATAAATTCTGGCTTACTAATGCTTCTGTCTGCATTCAAAACCAAACAACAAAGAGGGTCAGTGCAATTTGTACAGTCAGCAATATCTTCACAGGATCACACACCCTACTGTCATGAATTAAAAATAAACAGGAAACCTATAGGGTCATAAATGTAGTGTTGTAAATATGCAGTCATTTTACAAAAAGGAAAGGAAAAAATATAACATCTGGACAGCTGGCACATTGAAATGGATGAGCCACTATAAACATACCTTCCAAACTGCCAAGTACTTAAACACAAAAATGCCCAAACACCTTAGGGGGATATTTACTCGAACAAGATTTGAGCAGCTGCCCACAATGGTTACATATGGAAAGCTTAACCAAGTCCCTTATAATGAACGTATATGTATTTGCAGAGCCCCAGAGAAAGAAGACATAACACATATATTATCTGAATGTCAACTGTCTAAGAGAGAGATCAGTATCTTGGACCGCACATTAGATGAACAGCCTATTGGGATCCTTGTATTAAAACAACATACTTCATGCATGGTGAGAATCCAAAAATGACATATAATATGGCCCTTTATTTGAACAAAATAAAGGGCCATACTGAGAACTGCATGTATGGATCTGATTGGGGTAAATTGTAGGGGTGACATGGAAATGTGACTTGCATTTTCTCTTACTTATTTCTTTTATTCTATTTTTAACATATGATCTCATTACTGTTCTGTGTTTTATATTTTGTATGCTGATATGGCATACTGGCTAATTAATAAAGTATTACTAGTATAACATCTGGACCAAAGATAGTATTACCAAAAGTAGTGCAAGAGTATCATCTCTAGTTCTATCTCTAAATTTAAGCCTAAATCAGGTCATTTCTCATATGGAGACAAGGAACAGCACTGGCTTTACTGGAGGAAGATCAAGAGAATAAAAAACATCTACTTACCTCCCCCATAGCCCTTCCTTCCAAAGCAAGTGCTTGAAAATCATGATTTAATTCATCCATAGATCGAACCTATTATTGAGGCAAGAGAAAACCTGGGTAAGAGAAACTGAAAAACTGGAAGATATAAGCAGAGTTTCCAGCAACTCTGGAACATAAGCATCTGTATTTCACTTGCATAAAAATACATTTAAAATTACAGCTGCAAAAACAAAAATGATTGGTTATCAGGAAGGTAAGGCACAACAAAACACTGAGATTTACTAAAACAATCTTTAGCCAACATAAAAGAAAATGCAATTGAAACTAGTATAACTAAACAAAATATTCAAGTTTATAGAATATATATCTTTCTTTCAAGTTCACAAATCCCAAAAGCTTTCTTGAAAAACAGTACTAAATAGAAGCTTATGATTATACCTCAAGAGACTCTGGATCACATTTAGTAATTAAAACCATAATTATCAAATGTTCTAATTTTCTCTAAACTGAAATTATATCTAATGAAATCTCTCCTGCACTTCAGCTAAAAGGAAACACAACATGATTGTCTTATTTCACTTTCCCTCCATAAGCTACCTTCTCAGCTGGTAACAACGGACACATTTTTTTTGGTGTCACTGAAAGAATTATGCATAAAAAAATACAAAGTCAACATGACTAATGAAACTGTTTACACTGAGGATAAACCATCCATATCAATTATCACATTACACATGGTTTACAGTATCTGAGCCTATGCCTCAGCATTCTCCAGAAGAATTCACGAATAGAAGTATCCCAAAATTCCTCATACTGTATTTATTGCTGTAAATAGTCAAAGAAATAAGTTGCCTGGGTGTCACGATTTACCCTAATCTTACTTGTATTAATTCCACAAACAAGGAGCAAAAAAAGAAGAGTAGGGACAAGGAGCATAAAAAGAAGAACTCAGAATGAGTATTTGTTCAAGTGTGATCTGTATCTTAAGTCTGCAACCCCCTAAAAAACAACCTCTAATGATTCAGACTATGCAACTATACAGATTAACTATGCAATCCATACCACATTAAAGATGCCCTGATTGTCTTAGTAGATACCTTAGGCAACATCAAATGTTACAGTCATTTCCTTCTCATGTGTGTGCTACATGAATATAACTTTTATGTGTGTGTCTGTGTGCCACCTTCAAGTCAGTCTCAACTCCGGGCAACTACATGAACACGTCCATGCAGCTTCTCATAATGTTTTCATATACCACAACAATATAAGTTGACCAGAGCAGTGGTTCCACGTAGCTTTTTCTCATATATTCTGATTGGCATCAGAAAAGAGAAGGACTGTGCAACTTTGTATTCTTGAGATTCTTCCAATACAGATATGGAGCTGAATGCTCCATTAGCTCTATCCCTAAGCTAACAGGGCCTTCTAATGATAGTATCCAATTTTATGGATTATAGTCCTACTAAGATTTAACTCACACTACTGAGAGGTAACTCCCACATCAGCTTTAAACAATTCTACTCTTCTACAGAAAGATAGCTGCAATACACTTCTGGGGTCAACAGCAGCCTCAGGGTGAGAAAGAGGCTTAAACAGAACCACAGCAGAGAGGAGTCCCCCATCCCCATTTTGTGTGCTTCAATTTCAAATCCAGTTCTACTTAAGGGTATTATTTAAAAACTGAATAATGTGAAATATGATTCTTTACTTTCCTCCTTTCTTTGTCAAGGGCTGATAAACTGTGAGCACTAGCACAAACCTGCTCATTATTTTATATTGCTGAAGCTAATCAAAATATTGTATCATTCTTGCTTTGGGATTTATTTTGTGTTAGTTTTAGAACTCTCTGCTAAATAACTGGGGCAACAACAGATGAGCAGGCAAAACTGTAAGCAGAAGGACAAAATTATGTTATCTGTACTTAAGCCTTCCTTGTAGTCTTTTTTAAAAACACTGACAGGATATATCTTTCTCAAGGTAAAAATGAAAAATCAAAATTAGTAATAATTCGTATTTATGCCAGGACATTCACTTCTCTATACTTTTACTTTAAGACAATTTCAAAAAAAAAACTCAAGTCAATTTTAAATGTAGTATATGTCAAATCTGCATCTAAAAATCAGGCAAATTATTAGAAACAAGCCTTGATTGACAAGATGATTAAGAACTAAAATAGCAAACAACTGTTTTTAACTGGATAAATTTAATACAGTAAATCTTATGTGAAAGGTGTATTAGTGTAAAGCCCTCAGACTGCTGACTTCAGCAATGGTCACTGGAAGTTTAACTGATAAAGCCTCCAGTCACACATTTAGAGAGAACACTTGTTGAAGGCTTCTATGATTGATTATTAATTATACAGCTATAAACATTAAGATTAACCAAACCAAAACCTTTAAAAACATTTAAAACTGGTAATGAAAGCTGAAAGTTATTAAACTGGTAGATGGCTATAGTTAAATATATGCCAAAAGAGGATTAGGAAACTACAGAAAATCTGGAAAAATTATTTTAGTCTTGTGTGAAGAGGTAAAGCAAAAATGTATGTCTCACAAACTTTTCCAAGAAAAATCAGACTCAGACAAATCATGAGAAAAGAAAGTACTATAAATTAAAAATTAACAAAGCTCAAATACTGCCAAAGAAATAACTCCAAATTTGCAAATTCTCTACCAGACCATTGGAAAACATCACTTTTATAAAAGATCCCATAACACTGGAATCATCAGCTGACTTTGTGCCCATTTACTGATTCTCAGGGTTGCTAATTTTCACATAATGCCTATTTGGGAGATCTGGGGATTTCTGATAAAGACACTACAGCCTTATTGGTCCATGTCCTGGTTGTCTCAGGCCTAGATTACTGTAAGCATCTCCTAACAGCTATTCCTGATTCCTCTCTCTGTCCCATAATCTTAGTACAGAACAGTGCCACTTTCCACATCATTCTCACACTTCATTCGCACTAGGCCCTTCACTGGCTGCCCTTATTTTATGGTTCCTCACGTCATGGTCACAGTCTCCAGGTTCCGGGTCTTTAGGAACCTGATCATGTAACTCTGTAATCATCTCCCTTTGCCTCTGTGGAAATCTGATGGTTTTAATTTTTTTTTAAATTTGATCAGAGAATTAGTGTACTGTCCGGTTGTTCCACCCTAATTTTATTTAGCAGAAAGTTGTAGGTTACATCTGTTATAAACTATTGTTGATGCATATACTCAGTCCTACTCCAGGGTATTGTTAAAAAGTCATTATGTATGCAGTTGTTTTAGTATTAATATTGTTATATTATATTGTTGCATTCTATTGCTGTTGGCTCTTTTAGCGTGCATATTGTTTAATAGATTCTGGGTTCATTTTATTGGATTGATTTGTAATTACTGTTTTGTACCATATGTGGGTCAAGTCATTTATCAAATCCTTACCCTTGTCCTCTTTATCCTCCTGCTACTGCTGACAGGTTGTAGAAAACTTTTTGTAAGTTTTGTAAGCTTACCAGAATCTTTCCCAATCTAGTGTTTTTCAGGAATGTTGACCCATCTACAGTCAGTGTGGGTAATTAGTGAGTAAATAAAAGCTCTAGACCTCTTGTTTAGATTCCATTCTCTGTCCACACAGTCATCTGGAGTTAATTCTGAATTGACATGCATAGGGCTGCATTATGAAACTTAAACAAAAATAAGTCCTTTTTTCTTCCACAGTGAATCTATGCTAAGTATTCACCCTCATCTAAATTTTGGCAGAGCTATCAGACACCAAATAAAAACTGGTTTATGAGCAAAATAATTGGCCATCCCCAACAGGCTATAGTTGGGTTTACACATCAAAAGTGATTTCAGAAGGACCATGTCCAAAAAGTTTTAATTTCCATATTCTATACACAGTACAGCCATTTAAAATAGCTAATGGCATATCCCATCTTAATAAGTTTAATTTGTGTATTGCCTGAGGATACTTTGCATGACAGGCAATACAAGGTTTTAAATAAGTAAAGGTTTGATATATGAATTTCCACATCAGGCTTTTTTTTTAAATTTAACATGCTTTCATAAAAATATAGTTGCATTTTATAAACACTTGCAGCATTTGCCTGCTTCTAGCCCATCCCAGGGAGATGAAATATTCTACAACTCAGGATAGATGCTTCAGTTGCAGCAGATTCTTACATTTAAGCAACCAGTGCATAATGTAAATCATTTTCCAATTAAGTTCTCAAATTAGGACCTGAGCTTCATTTCATTCATAAGCACAGCCAAATGCTGGAAGAAATTAATATTCTTTAAAGTTATTAGAAAATCCTGTAAAAGAGCTGATACGAAAGCACTTGCTTGAGCTATAGGAAAAACAGACCTAAGGACAGGAAAGTTCCCCAAAAAGAGGGCAGGCAGAAAGGCAGACCACAGATTTTGTGATACACTATTATCTAAACCACACCGTGCCACACGCTAGATAACAGCTTTAGCCCTCCTCATCAAACTCTGGGTTGAGGTCATGCATAAAGGTTTATCCTATTAAGAATCTTGCTAATTCCCAGGCTCTTAAAGAGAAAGCAGATTATCTCATGGCTTCTATCCCTTTTTAGAAAGTGTGTCAGGACACTCCTCTTTCACCTGGCAATTTGAGCGGTAATGTTAATTTTAGTGATCATGTATGCATCTTAATTATGCTACATAAACAGTTATTTCAGCTTGATGTTAACTGTCATTGTTGTTCAGATGGAACAAATCAAAATAATAACTTCTTTCAAAGTAATATGCTAACTGAAGTCTTCCATGAGAAGAGGCATATGAGCCTTATCTCACAAAATGGTAGGAATGTAAGCAGTACAGAAGACAGAGAAGAAACTATCAAGTTAGCAGTTTGGAATCTGGATACTGAAGAGTCAATATGTATGATTTCTGCTACAAAAATACTGAGAATTCTAACAGGATGTTTAGCAACTGCCACTACTATTTGATATACATTCTCAAAAAAATGCACAATTCATTTTCACCAGAAGACAAGGCAGTAACTCATTTTGCAGAGCTCTTCATATACAAGATTAAATCCAGAGAGAGTAAATTTCACCAAAAGAAAATGTAATTCTCAAAACACGGTCACACTTCACACGTTCCCTCAATGTCTGTCAACTTTTAAAGAAGGTGACTGATGTCCCACAAGCACAAAAATGTTAAGAGCTGGACATTCAACTCTGACCCAAACTCCATATTTTTAGACACTGAATCTGCTCAAGATCCTCATTAGTTCAGGAAGGTTGTTTTTTAAAAAGAAGAATTTTAATGAGAATGTTTGAAAGTGAAAACTTGAAGCCAATCTTGAGAATGTCAACATGCTAAAAAAAATAAGGAAGAATGGAAAGCTGTGAACATCATTACCTTTAAATTAACATCAACACACAAAAAAGTAAATATAGCTCCACCCTGTCTGCTAAACCCCCATATTCCTCTCAAACAGGACAGCCTTCTATATATGAATACAATACAGTGAAGTTCTATACAGCATTCCAAGCACATAGAACAAAGGCATATAGCAGCAGTTATTTCCTTCCTACATTATAAATCACTGTGACCACCCTTCCATTTGGCTCAAAAAGAAAAAAAAAGAGCTGATGGAAAAACACTCCCATTTCAATTGCTTCTGACAGATGATTCAGGAAGACATAATTACTGTATACATATAATTTAGTTTCTGAGACAATATACAGGCTCATGAAAAGCACATACAAATGAAAGGCTTTACTTAGGTGACCAGATAGATGTTTTAACTTTAATTTGAAGGCTAAATTGGTTACTGGATAAATAGTAAAGTTCAGCTACTTAAAAATATCTACTAGCAGCTGGGGGGGCGGATAATGTCCCAGGAAAGTTTGGTTTTTAATTTTGTTTCCCCAGTCCCATCAGATATGAGACCAAACAAGCAGGAGACTGTAAACATTCCACAAATTTGGAACATTAAGCATCTTTGCCACCAATGTTTTAAGAGCTTTCATAAATGTTATAATCTTCAAATAGATTAACAATAGCTGCGTATCTGAAAAGGAGAGAAAAGGATGAGGGAGAGAAGACAATACCGTTCTCCCAATTTTGACACAGGAACAAATTAAACAAGCTTAAAACAATTTATGAATATTCTGATTTGAATCAAAAGGTATTTGGAATTTCGTGTTACTTTACGGTACCCTAAGCAGAAGAACTTCAGCTTGGAAACGCAAGAAGCAAGAGAATGAAACATGATCAATTAGATAAACAGATTTTCATAACATTCACTGCATGCAGCTACCATAAGGCCCGCTTAGCTCATTTGTTCAGTTCTGAAATATTTAACTTTTTACCTGATGTTCAGCATGAATGTTATCCCCAGTAGGCCACCGATGTTTGCTGTTATTATAGCTGCCTCCACCACTTCCGCCTCCCCCAAGCTGCTCACCATGCTGCCTCTGAAAGAAGTAATCCACCATCGCGTCGTCCTGGGAGCGACCCGCAACCCCTATGGTTCCAGGAACAGGGCTGGAGTGGGTCCCTGCTGCAAGGGCTTGATTTGCAGCTGGCTGTGGCTGAGCCTGGGACCCTGTTCCAGATGTCAAAACAACAGGCATGTTGGGATTAGCTGTATCTTGACTGTGCTGTTTCAGGTGGGGGCTGAAAGAGTCCTGCCAGAGCACTGCTTTTCTCTTCAAAACACATGCAACGCTCATTCCACCAGTACCTAAGGGAAGACAGGTTCAAAACACTAATTCAATTGAGCCTGCCATTTCCAAAACTCACTGCTAAATACAGATTAGCCATATCAAGGAATCCTAAAACAAAATCCCACCCACACCATTACGCTGGTTTACTTTTTCACAGGGCATTCCCGAAAGTGCACTGAAGCAAGCATTACTGGATGTGCGCATACACACACACACACACACATCCCTAAACTCCTGGATGAGAAAGAAAAATTGGATACACACACACTTAGAACAGTATCAAGCTGACATCAGACCCACACATCACACTAAGCCATAATGCAAGTTTGCTGCAAATAAGTAAATTGGAAGGAGAAGTAAACCATTTCAGAACACACCTGGTTTCTCTTTATATGCAAATCAGACACTATGATTTAAAATACATACACTTAACTACCAAAACAACCCAGAGTTTGTAGCCGGCTTCTAAGACCCAGAATTTATTTTTAAACTACATCTTTTGTATAGGAAATGATGTAGTACTATATTAAATAACACATTTCTAATTAAATCATGAGAAACCAGGAATTGGCAAAAGTGAAACTGAGTTCCAAGATATTCCTCCTCCTGGTTGTGCATGAAGTAAAGAAGTGCTTATACAAATCAAAAGGTTTCTTTAGCTTGCCCATGTACCAATAAACAGTGGTGCGGCAAAGGGGTGTGTACCTTTTTCAAGGCTAAGAATCATGCCTGGACATTCAGGGACAAACAGAGCAAAGAGGAGAAAAGAGATTATAACTACATCTGATTTTATTTATATTTCAATATGATTCACATAAGGTATTCTTCATATGATTTCTTTCTAGTCCTGTGATTATTAATAATTTTCCCCTTTTGTTACAGTAGATATTGCAGAATTGGGGAAAAAACTGGAGGTTCTCCATCAGAGCAGAAACTATTTGAATAGGTGCAGAAAATATGAACTGATTCCACAAAGCAGCACTCACACAGTTCAAATTTAAAATACGATTTGATCGTGGCTCATTTTCACTAACAAGAATTAAAGAGCACATGAAAGAAGAAACTATGGTTTGTTTAAAACTGAAAGTAAATCTTCCCCTCTGGCATGCAAAAGAGTAATGGATAGGGAGCATGCCAATGAAATCAAACACGTGCACTGACAAAAGAGTTTGGGTGATTCAGTCTTGCCTAATCTATTCACAAGCAAAAGTGCTAAAGGGGCATGTGTGAAACAGCCCTTACTCAAAAAATGCAGTTTAAATCCTATTTCCATATACTGATACTTTTCACACATCTATAATCGCAAAGAAAAAAAAAAGACAATCCAGCATGCTCTGGATTGCAGCCTTAATCAACCTATATTTGGATACCAAAGTTACAAAGCTTCCAGTTTTGCTATTTATATAAAGATAGTAACAACTTATTTACACAGTATGGGCAAATGAGAGTATTTACTTAAATAAAATTACTTCGATCTGCATTCAGTACTATCATTTAAGTATAACTGAATTTTTTGTCATTGCTAGAGCTCCAAAAACAAACAATGGATTTTTCTTCCCTGTTTATTTCCAAGTATGAAAATGTTCCCCGGTTTACAGTTTAAACTTGCTGCCTGTCCTACAGTGATGGCAAAGAAGCTGCAGCATAACTGCCAAATTTTGTAATTAACACATAAATAAAATACATGTGCTGGCTTTCTATTCTTCAGACTAGCTTAATAGAAAAAATGTGTCTTAATGTAACAAAGTAACAACAGCAACAAAAGGTAATGAAGCCACAAAGCAAATACTGCAATCTCTAAATTTAGAGACCCACTGAAATCAGTACTACTGTAATCAGTTTTCTGAAGCACAGCCAGCCAAATTGCCCTTGGGAAGGAAAGCCACAAAGTAGCTGCTACTACTAACAGTCCTATAACTGAAGAAATAGAGGGAGCGGGTGGGGGGGATTTCCAAAGTGGGAAAACAATCTGCAAAGTATTCTGCTGCTGCACTTTTAGGGGAAAAGATTTAATTTGAGAAATGCCCTGTTTCTTAAAATTAATTGGTAAACGAGTAACAGTCACATCATGCAAACAGCATGGATACAATTAAGGAGCTAGCATTTATTCTGTTCAGGTGGTTATTCCTCTGAAACACAGCTGAACTTCAGGATATTCCACTGAGCTAAGGTGTGCATATAACATTCAAAGCTCCCTGGTCCAGGAGTTTGAGCATAGCATTTTCCAGAATATGCTCACACTGGGTCTGACAAGCCACAGGAGAGCTGCACTCAGCAGACCTCTCACTCATTTCAATAAAATCTAGGGAAGCATCTTCACACCCTGTATGATGCCACAATTCTTGTCACTCTATAGGGATATTACAATGGAATTGCATACCTTTCTGGTTTTCTAAAGGGCGTATCAGTGAAATGTGTTCTGAGACACACATGGAGATTTAGGCTATCAATAGTAAACTTAACTATATGAGACTTTCAGAATCCAGGGCAGGTTATCTTATACACCAGTTCTAGGGAACAAGAGCGTGAGAGAATGACTGCCTCTCTACCTTTTCCTGAATCCACTAAGTTGCATGAAATGGGTCTTTGGCCCGATTCATCAGAGCTATTCTTTCCTTATATAACAGAGGAAAATCTGTGTTCCCACTACCAGGATCATCAAAAATTGTCATTTCTCCCCATCACCCACTGGCCCATTCCACAGGCCATTACTGGAGCAACAAGAAAGATAAACAGAGGAAAGGAAGCAACTGTGTAGGATTCTTGAGATTTCAGGAGGGATTTGATTCTACTGTATTTCCAAATATCCTCATGGAGTTAACAGGATCCAGGGCAAGTCTGGCATTGGGCTAATGAGAAAAAAAAAATCTAACGTAAGAGGAGAATGGTTAGTGCTTTTTTCACAAGCCTGAGTCAGGCTAGAAACTGTTAGGCATCCTTGGTTATTTCTCTGTTTTTAGTGATAGCAAGCTATTTGTTATTTGTGGTCTTAATCTGTGTTATAAATTTAAATGCTGTGAACTGCTTTGTCAACCTTTTAGATCAAAAGTGAGATACAAAATATTTACAAATGGTTTATGTGCTGCACATGGGCCTTGAAAGCTTATCTTGCAATACTTTAAAAAGTAATTTTAAAAGTTTCAAGCTAATTTAAACATTAAGTCTTCAGTGTTTTGCACTACGTTGCATTCAATATTTTTGCATTGCATTAATGCTCCTTGTCAATCCATCTGTCTCAAGGTATACAGAGAAATCCATATGAAAAAAGGCTACCTTACTAGTGACTGGTTGAAGTTACAATTTTAAAACAGAGGAGGAAGAGGAGAGGAAGAAGAATAGTAGTAGCAACAGAGAGCATTCCAAGTTTGGTTGGTGAAAAACAGCATTCCAAATTCTTCAGTGAGAATTTGGTGAAAATGTTAAGTGTAGAAGGGTTATTTTTCTATATTCAAAATTAAAAGAAAAGCCTATGGCAACTATTATAACAATTCTTAAGAACTCCCAGGAATTAAAAAATATTTTCAGCATGTAGATAACTCCATCTCCAGGCCCAAGTCAATAGTGCTTGGGGAAAAAAATATTGGTGAGTATATGCCAGTGTTTCTCAACCTTGGCAACCTTAAGATATGTGGACTTCAACTTCCAGAATTCCCCAGCCAGCATGGGAGTTCTGGAGAACTGGCTGGGGAATTCTGGGAGTTGAAGTCCATCCATCTTAAAGTTGCCAAGGTTGAGAAACACTGGTGTATGTTTCTGCACACCTTCCCCTATCAGTCAACTACTCGCATGGAGGTTTATAGTATTAGTTCTTTTCATGAACATGGAGAGAGAAGAAACAGTCCCATGCAGTCTTATTGCTGCATTGTTGCTTCCAAAATTGTTAAGAAAACCAATTCTATTCTGACTTCTGGAGAACTTCAAGAATACGGTGCAGTGGTTAGAACGTTTGTCAGAAAAATCCAGGCTTAAATCAGCCCCAAACCTCAGAAGATCTTGGACCAGATATTATCTCTTAGCCGACACTTATCACACAGGACCACAGACAAGATGAGAAGAAAGGACTATGGAGGCTGTCAGAGCTACATGGAAAAACAGTAGGCTAAACTTTGATGGAGGAGTTAGTCACTTTCTCCTCAGAATCTTAGCAAGCATCCGTATTGGTAACAGTCATTCAGCAATATATAACTCAAGATTTTTTATCTAGCATCTGCAAAATGAGTAAGCATGACAAGTTTTGAAGAGCAAATGGGGAGCAGCATCATAGAAAAATTAAGTGTAAAAATGTTTATATTACCTCATGGAAACAGGTGACACTGAGCCTTATCATTCAGACAATTGAGCAATTGTCTCTTCACTTCTTGTGGAAGTCTGCTGATTCAGCCCAAGTCCTTACTCCTTCTTACTACATGAGGATATTACAATACACCCTCGTATATTTTTAGTTAGACTTCTGTATTACAGAATGATCAAGATGATTACAGGGTAATGGAATTAATACTCCTGGAAAAGTCTAGAAAGTATCTAGGTAAGATTTACCTGTCACAGTACCTTCCAGGTATATTGGACTAGAATGTCAAGGATGCTGCTGCCTGGAAATTACAGGAGTTGTTTTAACCCTATAGTCCAGAGAATACTCAAACTTTCCTCAAACAGGCACTCTAAAACTGACAGATTACAACTCCCATCAGCCGTAAACCGGCCTGTTAAGAACTGAAGACAAAAACATCTAGAGCTTATCAATCTATCTCTTATCAAAAGTCCATTGCCACTAGGAGAAAATGAACACTGAAGTGCTACTACCTCCATTTCTCACTCACACAAAAAGATTTATAATGCTAAAAGTCCTGGTGTACAATTTGAAATGCTTCATTTAAGAATGTTATAATTCAGGATGTTCAGGTCTCATGTCCACCACTGCCCCTTCAATTTCCCTACCACAAGTCCCTAAATTGTTTTTGGTTCTGATTCAGTTTCCTGTGAGATTTATTTCCAGTTACCATATAGCTTCTTAATGCACTCTTCGATAAAAAGTTATGCCTGCTACATATTACCCAGTGTTAAGTTGGGACTGGAACTGAAAAAGCCATGGTGTATTAATATTTTACTGAACAAACCAACATTGTCTGGATTCACACAGGACACCAAGCCAAAACTGAATAAATCACTTTACAGCTTAGCACAATATGTGAAGCTAGACATAGTACACACATACATGTGTGTGTGTGTGTGTGTGTGTGTGTATGAGAGAACAGCTTGAAATAAACTCAAAAATCAATTTGGTAAGAAGGAAACAACTGTGTATAAACAATACATCTAAATTCAAAACTACACTTTGAAGATCCCATGCAGGAAAATCTTTTTTTAAATACCTCTAGTCTAAATACTTGTAAGTTAAACTTCTCTTAAGCCATCAAAACTGTCTTTAGTTTTGATGGCTTAACTAGAAACCAGCTGTTTTCCCTCAAACTGCTTTCAAATTATGCAACCTAAAAACACTGGGTGACAATCCAAAATAGTGGACTAGTATAGGATATAATTCCTCACACACATACATGGACAGTCAACACCGCTGAATACGGTGGAAATCACTACTGAACAAACATGCACAGGATCAGGCTATGTTTTTAAATCATTGAAGTGCAATCTAAACACCAAAAACTGACAAGTCACACACATCTCCTCCTGCTTATACAAATATCTGGTAAGTACAACAGGATTTACTCCTGAATATGGACTGACTGGACTGTAAAATACTGCTATGACTTTTCCACAAGACAAATTCACATTATAACAATAGGCCACCCGGTCCTCTTCCCTAACTGCTTTGTTTCCCAACTGCTTGGCCAAAACTAACTTGAAGTGAGAACAGCCGAGGGCCTAGGAACAGAAGAAAACAGCCTCCTGTTGCTGCTCCCTCACGGACAAAAGCATAATTTTAAAAAAAAAGTTATATAAGCCAAGGAGGAAAAATCTTCATCATTGTTATTTTCTTTTTCAGTCCCCTTCAATGGGGGGGGGGGAGGATCCAGAGCACCTTTTTTGTCCTGTTAACCCTAAACAGTATCTAAGTCTAAAGCAAGTCCCATTACATACTCCCCAGAGACACAGCTTGCAATGAAGGACGACAAAATCTTTGATTGTAACACAGAGCACACCATCCATCCCAAAGCATAACTGATGACACACACAAACACACCCCCAAACAGATAAACTTTACCCTAGGAGCTCGTGCAAAAGTCACCTACGTATCCCATTTCCTGCATACAGGACCCCTGCCCATGTTAACTCGGCATCACCCACCCGCCTTCCCCATCCTAGTTATTTTCCCTTGTCTTACAGGCCCCCCCCCCGCCTTCCTTTCAAAAGCACGGTGGAGTTCGATTAAGCCAGGAACAGCCCCCTCCCACTCAAGAAACCACCAATGACCCTCCGGGCTGATTGGAAATAGTATCTAAAGGCCAGCCAAGCGTTCCCCCTCCCTTCCCCCAACGAAAAGCGAGGGGGGGAGGGGAGGAAAAATAAAATAAAGCCGAGCCGCAGGGTGGCATCATCTCTGGGGAGAGAAGGGAACCCCCATCTTTTCTTAGGATCAGCACAGCGGAACGGGGGAGATGCCCGGGGCCCCCCGCCCCCGAAGAGGCGGCTCGCCTTTCTCTCCCCTTCCTGGAACAACAATAGAGGCCTTGCTCGGACTCGAAAACATGTACCAGGAACAGGCGCGAGGAAGAGCCTCGGCGAGAATGCCCGCCCAGGGCCGCCTTTCGGAGGGCCCTCGCCGCCTCGGCCGAAGCCTTAACCCCAATACAGCTTCACCACCAGGCCTCCTGGGGTCCGGGGTCCCGTTCTAACCCACTTCGGTCCGGATACTCACGGGCGGAACGGTAGGATGAAGACGGATCTCAACGGCCCCCCCCTCCCCCCGGCGTCTAGCTCTGGCTGCCGCTCCCCCTGCCTTTCACTTCAACAACATGGCGGCGCACTGGGGACTCGGGGAGGCGCGTTGCATTCTGGGAAGTTGAGGCCGGACGCGGAGAACCTCGGGCGCCACGGAGTTTTACCCCCGGCGTGGCGGGATCCGGGAAAGCGAGAGGAAAGGAAAGGAAAGGGGAGGGTCTTTCGGGGAGGGTCTGTTCCGACCGCCTGGGCGCTTCTGAGCCGCGGGGAGAGAAGTTGCACTGGATCTCGGTGCATTCTTCGCACGGGCAATAAAATGCCGCTTATGGGCTTGCCAAGACAAGACTAGGTTGGGTTGGGGGGCGCTGGGTGAATGACCGATGGAGTTCCCCCAACGCGGGTTATCAAGAATGCTGCATTCACATATGCAGCGCTCCAGCACAGAAGAGGGAAAGCTGATCGCCTGGTTCAGACAATACGTTGCAAGAACGGTGCGCTCCCGCCACGCGCTGCAAACGGAATCCACCCGCCGTCTCCGGTGCGAGCGAGCTGAGGAACCCCCGTGGCCAGCGAGAAGGGGCACCGGGTGGACAGCTGCCTCGATGTCGAGAAACCCGAGAGGGGAAACAGTCCCTCCCTACCCGCAGCGATGCAGGCAAAGCTTGGAAGCCTGATGACAATTGCACTTAAAAAATAAAATAAAAGTGAACACAGAATTAGTTTCACTCAGTGTTTCAAACTTGGCAACTTGAAGATGTGTGGACTTCAACTCGCAGAATTCCCCAGCCAGCATGCTGGGGAATTCAGACATGCTGGTTGAGGAATTCTGGGAGTTGAAGTCCACACGTCTTCAAGTTGCCAAGTTTGAAAAACTGGTTTAAATTAACTGATTTAACTGAAGCAAAAAAAAAGGCTTCCGGACACTATAGCGATACAGGTGGCTCTCGATCTTTTCTTGCTGGAACTTAACAGGGGGAAAAGGGGGGGCAACTACTGCTCCCCATCCCCCTGGAGGGAGGGAATGACATCACTCATCCCCAGCTGCTCCAGAATGCAGTGGCACAGGCAGTGATGTGGTATATGGAATAATACAATTTGTAAAAATAATAATACCAATTATTATTGATATTATAAGGCAAAATCATATAGATCTTGGTTGGGGGAGATTTTAAGGTATAAATACTAATATTAGTTAATAGCAAAGTTTAAGCTAGTGAGTAACACAATGATAAATAATTAAACTAACATGAAGACAGAAAGAGACAGTTAACACAGGTAAAGGTTTAAATGTGTAAAAGCCTTGGGCCAATGAGGTGGCTTACAAGTAAGAACTCTTTCAAAAGAAACAAAGGGAAGCAATTGGTCTCTAACTAATTAGCCTAACACTGACCATCAGAGGAGACATATGAACAAAGGCTCCTCCAGGGTGTGCTAAGCAAGGAGATAGAGTAAATGTAACCATATGAGATATTGTCCTATGAGGATTTCACTGTGTGAAAACCTTGGAATGTTTCAAATGCTTCAAAATAGGCTTTTACAAGCATAAGCAAAATAAGATAGAGGGGTCCAGGGAATGAGGCGGTCGGAAGATTGTGCGTCTGAGTGCCCAGCCAATGGGTAAACAGGCCAGAAAGGAGAAGGGGGAGGCTGGACAGGGAAAGGTATAAGAAAGTGTGTATTTGTAATTTTGGGTGTGGCATCTTTCCTTTTGATCGGACTCTGCGTAGCCTGGTCAAGGTGCCCACCGCGCTTTGCAAACCGCTTCAAATAAAGTAAGTTCCTTTTCAGAAATCTCTGGTCCAGTTCTCGTGTTTTTCATATCTAACAAATTGGCGCCCAACGTGGGGCTCTGCACAGCACCTCGGGGCCGGATGGGAGCCACGGCCTGACCTCCTGGAAGACGCGTCCTACCCGGTTTTAGGTAGCCAGGAGGGCGGAACGTGGAGACTCCGGCCTGAGAGCAGAGGTGTTCGAGCCAAACGAACAAAAAGGACGGACCATCGGAGCACTCTGAAAAGGAAAAAGGAAGGGTGAGGGATGTCAGAAGGGTGATGTTGCAGCCCCTGTAAAAGGCCGGGAAACTCCACGCGTGGACCCAGGTGAGTAGACTTGGTGGAAACAGAGCGCCACTTTAAGACACCTGGGCGGTTGGGGGATTGGGTAGGTCTCTCCAGGTTCGGAGATCCAGTGAAAGTGTGTGTGTGTGACGCCCCGAGGGCCTCAGAGGCTGGCAAGGCGGAGCGAGAGTGGATCCCCGAAACGCCGCGGTTCCATACCCCCGAGAGGGGATTGGCCGGAGAAGGGGAGAAGCGGAAGTGAATAACTGGATCGAGGAAAAACTGGGAAGGGAGAGGCTGAGGAACCAATAAAGGCAGCGGTAAATTCCCTTCTGGGTAACTCCCGAGGTTGTTGTGTCCGCTCTGGGACGATTGGGAACGCTTCTTGAAACTCTTCTCGATGCCATAGGTTGAGGTTGGACTTTAAAACTAGCCAGCGCTTGCTGGGAGGCCAGCCCGGTTTTACCCCCGACAGTCAGAGGCTTAAAATTGCTGAAAAGCACATCCAGCGTGGGCTGGAGTACTCTACTTTGGGTGTAAAACAACCAGATGATCGAGAAGGGGCCCCATAATCCGGGTGAAGGAAGGCGATAACCAAATATGGGCAACACTAAAAGTTCCGGAGGAAAGGAACGGTCCCTTCAAAGTATACCTAAAGAGTCCGCTCGGACTCTTGTTGGAGAATTGGGAAAAGAAACCCTATAGAAAAATGGTAAAGAAATGGCAATTAGGTAAAGAAGTCACTCAGTTAAAGGACTATGTGGGAGGGAATGGTCTCACGGACCAGGTGCCTTATGTAGAAGTCTAGTATCATGTGTCTTGGGAAGGGCCAGACCCGCCCACAGGCATTTTTGTAAGTAAAGAGAACAGCAGCGATGAGGAATGCCTTCGAGAGGGGCTAGTGCTGATCAAGGATCAGGGTGAGAGAAGGCAGTAACCAAGATGGGCTGAGGAGAATATAGAGGATTTCTTAAAGGAAACGCAGAAAATCTATGTACAAAAAGAAACAGTGAAAAACGTAAGCAGAAGGGCAGGATCAGGGTAGCAACAATAAGGGAGGTTATGGAACAAAGGGAACACAGCAGGACGCCGCCACTCAGAGATGAGGAAAGTATAGGTGTGGAAATGGCGGGGAAGAAGAGAACTGGTAGAAATCAATCCTGGGAGTCCTTCAGGACTGTCAGAGAGTAGTATGAGTATGCGGAAAATGTTTTCTGTTTGTAGGTAGTTGCCTGTGTATTGGTATGTATATTTGTTGAGGGAAATGGTGCAGAGAGTCTGTGTGTGTGCTCATGTATGTGTATGTGGCATGGGCATCTGTCCTGAGCTGAGGAGAGAAAAGCTATGTGAGCTTGTCCCTTAAGGAGTTAAATGTGAGTCTGTCCCTTTATAGAACTGAATTCCTCCGCAGTAAAAGGGGAATGCGTCAAGTTTTTGGAAATCCATAGCTCTGGCCAGGCTGCGGGTCTTCCAAATTTTTGGCTATGCCATCCCGTCTGTTATTTGCTGTGAATGGAGGGACATGGGATTTGATTGTGCCATGTGTTCAGTGCTGTGAGTAGGTGACCACTTTAATTTGTGTGGAAGGGAATTGAGTAAAAGTGAATTAAATAAAGTGAAGGAGAAATAAGAATGAACTTGTGATGTTGAGATGACTTGAGAGAAAGAATGCCTATGGGGTGGTACACAATTTTGGAAAAATATGGTTAGAGAGGGGACTAAAGGGAAAGAAGTTTTTCCCTGTAATAACACCACACTTACAGGAGCTTAAGTAAAGTTATCCTAACCCCAGAGGAAGAAGCAAGCTGGATTACCCATGGGGCAGTAACAATAAACTAATGTTGCCAGAAGGGATAGAAATAGTAACAATTATGCAAAGGGTATACCAAAGGTCACACTGAGGAACACAAGCCTTGTGTTTTGTGTTGTTTGCTTAATTCGAATTTGGAAACGAGAGCTGAGGATTGGCAACTGTATGTGGATGGAAGGTTGGATGGATGAAGTGTCAGTGATTTAGTTGAGAGTCTGTGGATTGGATTGATGCAAACCCACAATCCAAGGTGACAAGATATTCAGACTTTGTTATCAGTCTTCCCGACACTGGAGGAACAGAGGATGGTTATTGAAATAGGACAGAAAAGGGAAAGGTTGGGAGGATATTCTGGCAGAGCCCATAAATGAACAGGGTGTTTGCAGGGCAACCCCAGGAGGAAGAGAGAAAAAGAAAGATGAAATGCCTTGTTTTTAACTCAAGGTTTGCGGCCCCAAAGAGGGGGAGGCAGGGGAATTCTCGGAAGATTGGGTCGAGGAGGTATCCCATGGAATGGAGGGCTCGGGAAACAGACAGGCACGAAAAGGCCCTGGAGAGACGCAAGCTCTCTGGAAAGGGAGTTAAATCACAATAGGGCAGTTGAGTGTGGATTGTCTCCAATAGGCATGGGAGCGGCTAGATTCATCTTGATGGGAGCTATCGCCCTTTTAATAAAGCATTCCTTTCTCCTGGCTGAGAGGCAGGGAGGAGGAGCTTCTGTGTTCTTGCAGGGCTGTGATGGATTGCATGTGGCAACAGCCTGTTGAGGCATTGGTGTGCGGTTTTCTTTTTAAGAACATATGTTTGTCTGAATGTGCGCATACATGTAAGGTTGAGAAACTGTTTTGAGTTGTGAAAAGAGAGTTGAGAGATTGTGTGAGTCTATTCCTTAGGTTTTGTGTGTGTGTGTTGTGATTTATGTAATTTGAATGCATATGATGGGAAAGTTGAAAGGTTTTTGTCAATCCTTTCCCACTTTTTTTAATTGTTTGAGGTGTATGTGTGTTTCATTATTTGCCCAGTCTCACCCAAACTTCCCCCTTCAGTCTGCCTCTTGCCTGCTTGTTACAGGCTTGAGGATCCAGATGAGGGGACAGAAGGGTGACAGAGGGGAGGGGCAATGCTTTTACAGAAGATCCTTTACTCCCCCATCTTTTTAGGATTCTTCCTTTTGCAGTGCCTTTACACACATCAGGGACAATCTTTTAAGTTTCAGAGATTTCTCTTTCTGCAGCTGCTGCTGTAGGGGGGGGAAATGTGGGCAGTTTCAGAGAAGCAATGACTCAGAGAAGGGGGGGGCACCCCTTTGCTCTCACAGCTCCACTCTGCTCTGCCCCTGCCATTCTAGTTTTTAGAAAAGTGTGTGTTTTTATAAATTTTATATGGATTAAATTTTAATCACTCCTCAACATAGCACATGATGATATAAAAACAGGAAAGGGAGAAAAAAATTTGGACAATATATGGGTTTAGTAGAGCCTCCATGGACTGGTATGATCTATCTGAATTTTTGTTTTTGTTTTTGTTTTGACAATTTTGGTTATGGAAACAGTCCAAACATTAGATGAGCTCTTATGTCAATGCTTTCTTTTTGTGATTGAAAAAGAGAAATGAAGTTGTTAAAATTAGTGGTCTGGCTGTGAAAGTCTTGACCCAATTCTGGGGCTTTTGGAAAAGACTTGTTATTTAAACAATTGGGTTAGGTGGCGAAGAGATGGCTAGCCTACCTACTTAGGGTGGTGTTTTGCTAGGGCAGAAAAATTAGTTTTATCCAAAATAGTTTTTAGATATATCCCAAAACTACACTTACCAATCTAGTCACATGGGACAAACGCTTTAGGGGATTGTGTGTCTAGAATATTTATTTGTCCTGGAATCTTTTTGAAAGCCAAACAGGTGTGTGTGAGAAATATGTGGTATGCCAAAAGGACAACCCAAAGACCAACCAGGTTCAACTCCAGGGGAACCTCCAAAGGGGGGTGGCCCTGGGGTGAACTGTTTCTTAGAATGGGTGAAAGGCTTTCTTTATAGGCTGAAAAGACACTTGGAGGGGCTAGGACCAAAGGCAGCATTAACATGGACACAGGCCTTTTTAGTGACAATACTAAGTCTCTGGATTGCTCCTAAGAAAAGACTAGGAGTCAGTCCATTTGAGATGGGTGACTCTATCTTGGAATTCTTAGTGGAGAAGTAGGAGACATGCATGCCATGGGGAAGAAATTTGTCTGCAAGCATTTGAAACAGTTATCTGCGCAAGTCTTGTCCTTGTCTCCCTATCTACAGGAACACAGAGTCCAACTGTTGGAACAGCAGACGCATCCTTTTAAGTCTGGAAATCGAGTTAAACCAGACGGAGGGGAGTCAGCAACTGAGTTGGGAGAAACCCTAAAGAAGACACTGGTGTTGCCAAATACTGCTGGACACTGAACTGTGCAGAAAAAGAAAAAATGCGCCTGAACTTTTTTGTCTAATACCTTGTAGTTTTGATGACCATACGGGTCCCTGAACCTGGAAAAGAGAGTCACAGGGTTCAAGGGAAGCTTTGAAGATGCACTCAATTTAGAACAATAGGGAATTTATATTTTCATATGAAAAGGTATTAAGATACAATTCTGAAATCCAGCCTACCTGTAGTAAGGAACTATGGTTAATCCACTGGTTTGAATTTGTTAGCCTTATAGGCTGGCGCCTGAGTCACAAGTGGACTGATGAACAACTATTGAAGGAGGGTGAAAAATTTAACACCTTAATAGCTTTAACTCAGAAAATAGCTTGTCAGGCTACATATCTTAATTGCTGGTTGTGTGGGTTGACAACTCTTCATGGTGGACATGCATTTAGAAAAGGCTGATGGGCTCTTAAAGAGGGCAGTGGCAAAATTGGCTCAGGAGGCGAAATTGAGGTGGCCCCAGGCCTTGCCAATTGCTCTCCTGAGAATAAGTATTCAGACATCCGAAAGACTGGGGCTCTCCCCTTTTGAGATAATATAAAGTCTTACGGGGGAAGAGAAAGCTCCAGCTTTAGGTTTGCCAACCTCAAGAAGCCTTTTGTTTTGTTTTGTTTTGTTTTGTTTTGTTTGCTTCCGAAAACAAAGGGGTTGCAAATGGGGTACTAACTCAGAAATTGGGAAATTGAAAACGGCCTGTGGCAAACTTCTCTAAGCAGCTGAAGCACAAGGCTGGCCAGCTTGCTTGTGAGCAGCAGCTAAGTGGCCATTCCATTTACTCTTGCATTTAAAAGGGGTACTTTAAAACCCAGAAGGAATAAGAGGGATGCACCGGGAGGATCATTTGACAGTGAAGTGTGTATAGACAGGGTGGGAGTGCCTAGGGGAGTGCCGGATGAGTTCAGGGCTAGAGGCCAAATTTTGGTGGGATTTGAATCCTTTCTGTTTTGGTGGGTTACGGTCCACGGGGATGTGGATTGGATCAACTACATCTATTGTGGCCAACAGGGGTTCATGAACTGTACCGGAGATGTTGTGAAGGGTATTGCAGAATGGGTGGATGCCACTAGTGGGGTGGCCTGGGAGAGTGGAATGGCATTGGATGTGCTGTTGGCAGAGAAAGGGGGAGTCTGTGTGGTGCTGGGGGGGGAGCTGTTGTGCCTTTATTCCGGGCAGCACAGCCCCCGATGGAACTGTTGCTTGGGCCTTGCAGGGTCTGGCTGCACTGTCTGGGGAGTTGGCTGAGGGTTCGGGGGTAGACACCTCCCTTGCAGGGTTGCTGGATTCTTGGTTTGGTGGATGGAAAGGGGCCCTAGATATAGGACAAGAGGGATTTGGGGGGGGGGTGTTATTCAGTAGTTGGAAACAAGCTCTAATGATGGGGATCCTATCCCCCTTATCAAAAGCATTGTCCAAAGTACAATCAAAAGCATGATGCCTCCAAAATCAATAATGTACCAAAGCTTGGGGAGCCACGATACTCAAGGATATCTAGAGGCAAGAAACGTTTTACAACAATTCGAGTTACAAATTGAACAAACTGATAAAAATTAAAAGGGGGGATTGTGGTATATGGAATAATACAATTTGTAAAAATAATAATACCAATTATTATTGATATTATAAGGCAAAATCATATAGATCTTGGTTGGGGGAGATTTTAAGGTATAAATACTAATATTAGTTAATAGCAAAGTTTAAGCTAGTGAGTAACACAATGATAAATAATTAAACTAACATGAAGACAGAAAGAGACAGTTAACACAGGTAAAGGTTTAAATGTGTAAAAGCCTTGGGCCAATGAGGTGGCTTACAAGTAAGAACTCTTTCAAAAGAAACAAAGGGAAGCAATTGGTCTCTAACTAATTAGCCTAACACTGACCATCAGAGGAGACATATGAACAAAGGCTCCTCCAGGGTGTGCTAAGCAAGGAGATAGAGTAAATGTAACCATATGAGATATTGTCCTATGAGGATTTCACTGTGTGAAAACCTTGGAATGTTTCAAATGCTTCAAAATAGGCTTTTACAAGCATAAGCAAAATAAGATAGAGGGGTCCAGGGAATGAGGCGGTCGGAAGATTGTGCGTCTGAGTGCCCAGCCAATGGGTAAACAGGCCAGAAAGGAGAAGGGGGAGGCTGGACAGGGAAAGGTATAAGAAAGTGTGTATTTGTAATTTTGGGTGTGGCATCTTTCCTTTTGATCGGACTCTGCGTAGCCTGGTCAAGGTGCCCACCGCGCTTTGCAAACCGCTTCAAATAAAGTAAGTTCCTTTTCAGAAATCTCTGGTCCAGTTCTCGTGTTTTTCATATCTAACAGTGATGGGAGCACCATGTTATGTGCATGTGACTCTGCTCTTTTGTGACATACACTGGTTTCCAGTTAGCTTCTGGGTACAATTCAAGGTGCTGGTTAGCATCTTTAAAGCCTTTTGTGGCTTAAGGCCTGGACATCCGAGGGACCACATATCTCCAGTTGCCTCTGCCTGCCCAGTAGGAGTCAAGCAGGATGGGTGCATCCAGGTCCCTAGCAGTGTCGTCTTGCAGGACCCAGAAAGCATGCTCTGTTGTAGCACCTGTCCTCTGAAATGATGCCTCCCCCAGAGATTTATGTAGCTCCCACCCTTACATCGTTCAAAAGATTGTTGAGGACCTGGCTGTTTTCCCAGGTCTTGGGGACAGAGTGATTCTGCAGCCCCCTTCTATTATGGGTGATTTATAACTGGGGTCCTGCTCTTCCAGTCAGTCTTTTTCTTACACACATTATTTTTTGTTTGGAAGTTGCCCAGCATCATGAAAGAATCACACGGCCTTGAAATTGGATGAAATAAATAAACCAAACATGTTGGGCTACCACCATGTGATACACCTAAAACATAAAAAAGAACCAAGGAGAGCCTGTTGTACAAACGCAGCTGCTTGGCTTGTAACAGGGCCGGGTTAAGTGTGTCATGTGAACATAGCCATACCTGGAGACTCAACAGAGAACACCGTAGCTATTTTATCTGGAACAAGAACTGCTCCAGCTTTGTTTCCTTCTTATAAACAACCCACAAACACAGTTGCTCCTACACCAACAGAAGTCCATTCCACGTTCTTGGCAGCAAAAGGAATCTGCTCAACCCAACTTCACTCCTTCACCAAGGGGGCAGTTGAGACTTTTTTCTGAGTAGCAATCACAGGATGGCACCATCCATGCTTGACAAAGTCAAGCTTCTTCAGGAGCATGTTGGGGCAATGCCCAGCTTCTCCTGAGGCCTCAGATGTGCAGAGTTCAACTGCCACTCTTAATAAACTGGCCTGGTCTCTCTCAATTTCCTTCAACCTTCTGCCAGGTCCCTGCTTTGCAAATATGGAATCGACATGGATAAGCAGCTTATCAGCCAGCCTGTCAACCCACCTACCCACCTTTTTTTTTTTAAAACTGAAAACATTAGCTAAATGCCATCCAGACTAGGCTTCCATATCCTTCTCCTGAAAACTAACTTTCTCACCTGAAGGAGAGGGCAGCGCTCACTTGATTTACCTTTGGAATCATAGATTACAACAAAGGGTGAAAACATAACAAATCATAATCAATGCTGTCCAAATGCCTTTCCTACGGAACTGGAACGCGTAGGACTTTCCGATGAATATTAGTTGCCCGGTTGAAAGTTAAACCTGGCTTATTTCTTTTAAACAGCATTTTTTCTAGTTTCAGTACATTAGCACATGTGAATTGTTGCTGGGCCGCTTCAAAGCAAAGGTCAAAACTCCCCAGCCATATAACCCTATTTTCCAAAACTATGCTTTCAAAGGAAGGAACTGCAGACCCAACACATCTAGAGGATCCAGACTGGAGTAAACCTACCAGAGATAAGGTCCGAGACTTTTGCCATTAAGTTTTTGTGGATTAAAGCGTGCAACTGGTATTTTCTCCTCCTCCTCCAATCCTTCAAGTAATATGCTCAAGCAATGCATGATTTCCTTGCTCGTGCCTTACCCTGTTGTGCGAACGCAGATATTGTGGTTTGCCAGCTGTGTTATGCTTTAGCGTGTTCTGTGGACCCATTTAATTGTGATTTATTCCATGCATCATAGTGAAGCAAATCATAGGATTACTTGCCGTGTCAACAGTCAACTTTATCCTGTATACGAGATTCGGCTTGTGGTACACCTCTGTGACTTTTTTAAAAACTGGGCGGCGCGGAGCTACAGAAAGAAAGGTCCCGCCGGAAACATCTTCGTATAAATACAGACGATCGACCTTGTGGACTTTATTTCCCGCCTTGCATTGCTATTCCCGGATATGAAAGACGCAACCATTCCGTTGCCTCTGTGCATTCTGGGACTTGTAGTTTCTGCAAATATGCGTCGAGGTTAAAGGGACCGTTCCTTTGAAATTCGGCAACGACGAACAATTAATACATGAAGAGGAAGTCCCCAGGTCGGAAGAAAGGAAGGATTAAAACAAAAGAAGCCATTCCTAACAAGGGCTCTGGTGTCTTTACCACATTGGCAATTTTACTAATTAGCCCTTGATATCTAGAATAACAAAACAGCAACAGAAATATGCCCCTGTAACACTACAGAATCTTGGAACATCTTAGTTGTATGGTTCATTTGATAACAAATCAAGTTGCAAAATTAATAAAATAAATTATATTTTATTTGAAATAAATTGCACAGAGATAAAAATATTGTTACTTGGGATTTGGAAAACATTGACAGAATATATACTGTTTAATAAAGAAAACTTCAGCAAAAGATCATTACCTTGTCGTGGTGCTGGAGCTTGAGCACCTCAATGATGCCATGAGCTAAACCGTGAAGGGCCACCCAAGACGGGAAGGTCATGACAGAGAGGTCAGACTAAATGCAATCCCTGGGGAAGGTAATGGCAACCCACCCCGGTATTCTTGCCATGAAAACTAAATGGATCAGTACAACCAGAGATATGTCGGTATACCATCAGAAGATGAGACCCCCAGGTCGGAAGATGGTCAAAATGCTACTGGGGAGGAACAGAGGATGAGTTCACCTAGCCCCAGACGTGACGATGCAGCTAGCTCAAAGCCGAAAGGACAGCTAGCGGCCGACGGTGCTGGTGGTGAACGGCGAATCCGATGTTCTAAGGATCAACACACCATTGGAACCTGGAATGTAAGATCTATGAGCCAGGGCAAATTGGATGTGGTCATTGGTGAGATGTCAAGATTAAAGATAGACATTTTGGGCATCGGTGAACTGAAATGGACTGGAATGGGCCACTTCACATCAAATGACCACCAGATCTACTACTGTGGACAAGAGGACCACAGAAGAAATGGAGTAGCCTTCATAATTAATAGTAAAGTGGCTAAAGCAGTGCTCGGATACAATCCAAAAAACGATAGAATGATCTCAATTCGAATTCAGAGCAAGCCATCTAACATCACAGTGATCCAAATATACGCCCCAACCACAGATGCTGAAGAAGCTGAAGTAGAGCAGTTCTATGAGGAACTGCAGCACCTACTGGAAAACACGCCTAAAAGAGATGTTATTTTCATCACGGGAGACTGGAATGCTAAGGTGGGCAGTCAATTGACACCTGGAATTACAGGTAAGCATGGCCTGGGAGAACAAAACAAAGCAGGACATAGGCTGATAGAATTTTGTCAAGACAACTCACTCTGCATAACAAACACTCTCTTCCAACAACCTAAGAGATGGCTTTCTACATGGACTTCACCAGATGGACAACACCAAAATCAGATTGATTACATCCTTTGCAGCCAAAAGTGGCGGACATCTATACAGTCGGTAAAAACAAGACCTGGAGCTGACTGTAGTTCAGATCACGAACTTCTTCTTGTACAATTTAGGATCAGACTAAAGAGATTAGGGAAGACCCACAGACCAGTTAGATATGAGCTCACTAATATTCCTAAGGAATATGCAGTGGAGGTAAAGAATAGATTTAAGGGACTGGACTTAGTAGATAGGGTCCCGGAAGAACTATGGACAGAAGTTTGCAACATTGTTCAGGAGGCGGCAACAAAATACACCCCAAAGAAAGAGAAAACCAAGAAGGCAAAATGGCTGTCTGCTGAGACACTAGAAGTAGCCCAAGAAAGAAGGAAAGCAAAGGCAACAGTGATAGGGGGAGATATGCCCAATTAAATGCAAAATTCCAGAGGTTAGCCAGAAGAGATAAGGAATTATTTTTAAACAAGCAATGCGTGGAAGTGGAAGAAGACAATAGAACAGGAAGGACAAGAGACCTCTTCCAGAAAATTAGAAACATCGGAGGTAAATTCCAGGCAAAAATGGGTATGATCAAAAACAAAGATGGCAAGGACCTAACAGAAGAAGAAGAGATCAAGAAAAGGTGGCAAGAATATATGGAAGACCTGTATAGGAAGGATAACAATATCAGGGATAGCTTTGACGGTGTGGTCAGTGAGCTAGAGCCAGACATCCTGAAGAGTGAAGTTGAATGGGCCTTAAGAAGCATTGCTAATAACAAGGCAGCAGGAGACGACGGCATCCCAGCTGAACTGTTCAAAATCTTGCAAGATGATGCTGTCAAGGTAATGCATGCTATATGCCAGCAAATTTGGAAAACACAAGAATGGCTATCAGACTGGAAAAAATCATATCCCCATACCAAAAAAGGGGAACACTAAAGAATCTTCAAACTATCGAACGGTGGCACTCATTTCACATGCCAGTAAGGTAATGCTCAAGATCCTGCAAGGTAGACTTCAGCAATTCATGGAGCGAGAATTGCCAGATGTACAAGCTGGGTTTAGAAAAGGCACAGGAACTAGGGCCCAAATTGCTAATATCCGATGGATAATGGAAAAAGCCAGGGAGTTTCAGAAAAACATCTATTTCTGTTTTATCGACTATTCTAAAGCCTTTGACTGTGTGGACCATAACAAATGGTGGCAAGTTCTTAGTGGTATGGGGATACCAAGTCATCTTGTCTGCCTCCTGAAGAATCTGTATAACGACCAAGTAGCAACAGTAAGAACAGACCACGGAACAACGGACTGGTTTAAGATTGGGAAAGGAGTACAGCAGGGCTGTATACTCTCGCCCTACCTATTCAACTTGTACGCAGAACACATCATGCAACATGCTGGGCTTGAGGAATCCAAAGCTGGAGTTAAAATTGCTGGAAAAAACATTAACAATCTCAGATATGCAGATATACCACTTTGATGGCTGAAAGCGAAGAGGAACTGAGGAGCCTTATGATCAAGGTGAAAGAAGAAAGTGCAAAAGCTGGCTTGCAGCTAAACCTCAAAAAAACCAAGATTATGGCAACCAGCTTGATTGATAGTGGCAAATAGAGGGAGAAAATGTAGAAGCAGTGAAAGACTTTGTATTTCCAGGTGCAAAGATTACTGCAGATGCTGACTGCAGTCAGGAAATCAGAAGACGCTTAATCCTTGGGAGAAGACCAATGACAAATCTCGATAAAATAGTTAAGAGCAGAGACATCACACTGACAACAAAGGCCCGCATAGTTAAAGCAATGGTGTTCCCTGTAGTAACATATGGCTGCGAGAGCTGGACCATAAGGCAGGCTAAGAGAAGGAAGATAGATGCTTTGGAACTGTGGTGTTGGAGGAAAATTCTGAGAGTGCCTTGGACTGCAAGAAGATCAAACCAGTCCATCCTCCAGGAAATAAAGCCAGACTGCTCACTTGAGGGAATGATATTAAAGGCAAAACTGAAATACTTTGGCCACATAATGAGAAGACAGGACACCCTGGAGAAGATGCTGATGCTAGGGAGAGTGGAAGGCAAAAGGAAGAGGGGCCGACCAAGGGCAAGATGGATGGATGATATTCTAGAGGTGACGGACTCGTCCCTGGGGGAGCTGGGGGTGTGGACGACCAACAGGAAGCTCTGGCGTGGGCTGGTCCATGAAGTCACGAAGAGTCGGAAGCGACTAAATGAATAAACAACAAATAAAGAAAAAGGAAAGAGGAAAGAGGTGTGTTTAGACATGGGAGGCGACATATATATGCACTCCTTTGGCTATATCTGGTGGCAGTAGTTCTCTTTTTATTGTCCAGAGCAGCGTTTCTCAACCTTGGTAACTTGAAGACGTGTGGACTTCAACTCCCAGAATTCCCCAGCCAGCCTTCCCCTTGCTGTCTAGGGAGTTGAAGTCCATATGCCTTCAAGTTGCCAAGGTTGACAAACACTGGTCCATGGTATTAACTGGAAAAGGTATCTGTTGATTTCAGACTTTGGCTGTGTTCTCATGACACACAGAACCACAGACATGATTAAGCCTTCTGTATTGTATGAGGCCAGAGAACTGAGTTGATGGTAAGCAGAGCGTGCAGACACTGCTGTTTTAATTTTACATAGGTTAAATCTAAGCCAGTTAGGGCTTTAGAAAAATTCTTCGAATTTATTTATTTATCATTCACTCATTCATTCATTCATTCATTCATTCAATTTATATAGCTGCCCATTTCACATTCGTGATCTGGGTGGCTTACAATTAAAACATAATACCAACAAATCCAACAAATAAAGCAACCATACGAACAATATAAAACATTACAATACAGTCAGCGGGAGAGCAGAGTCATTCAATGTCATGCACTGCCTACCGCAGAGTAAAACACAGACGCTGATTCCAAGGACAGCAGGTTCCGGTTTATTTCGTAGGTAGTGTCAGTTGCGAAAAAAGCTGAGAGTGAGAGGAGCGCGCCGGTGCGGGGTTTAAATACCCCGCGCCGGTCAGCGCCCCTCACCCTGGGTTACGTCATCCCCCCTTTGTCCTGCATGCTGTCTTGCCGGTAGGTGAAGGGTTGCGAGGCCCCAGCTGGTGCCCCGGGATCGCCCATCATCGGTTTCCTCATTCAGCCGGTGATTGCTGTCAGCTGGGCGATCTCCGTTGCGCTTGTGCTAACAGCTTGGGTGTGCCTCGCGACCCGCTTAGCCTTTGTCTTTTCTTCTTTCTCCTTTGTGTTCTGATGGCTGCTTCCTCCGGCTGAAGTCTGTGGTTGTTGTTGTGCGTGCTATGCTTATCTTGAGCCCCTTCCTCTGCTTCCTCGTTATTGTCACGTGTGCCGTTGTGCTGATGTCTTCAGCTCAACGGCACTCATGACATTCAAGAACAGTATGGCCATTTTATGGGCGCCACACCACTCTCTGATCCCCAGGCCAGATGGCACAGCCAGGTCTTCAGGCTCTTCTGGAAGGCCATCAAGGTCTCATGGTCAGTGCCTGCCATGTAAATCCCATCAAACCAGCCTAGGTTTAATTTTTCAGGCCCTGCCTTAGTAGATCAAACCCTTGAAGACTCAGGTGCTTACCGCTGCTGTTTCTACTTCCAACTCCCTCAAAGGCAATTTGAAGATAAATCATTATTGTGTTTGCTGACGGTGATGTTGCAAAGCCAAGAACAAGAAGCAACAAATATTGCCCAGTCCCCAGTATAACAATAACTACTACTACAACAAATCTTACTCCAACTCCGTGAGAGAAAAAAAAAATTGTTGCACAAGTGCACACATGCACATCTGTGTTCTTACTTCCAATTGTGTTTGTTCCTCTGATCTGTGCAAAAAGATCTGAGCGGATACTATTAGAGGGAGCTACAAACCTATCCAACCGGTGTGGTATACAGTAGTGTTACACACCCAGTTTTAAATCCATGCTCAGGCCGTCACTCTCTCTCAGCTCAACTTGCCTTACACGATTGCTAGTGTGGGAATAAAAGGAAGAGAGATCTTGAGTGAACACATAACAATAACTCAATGGTAACTGTCATCTGGGCAGAAAGAAGAGCATTTAAATCACATCGTGGGTCTGAAATATGGGCAAGGAGAGTGGGTGAAGGTTCTCCTCTGTCCTTCTCACATAGTGTAATGGGAGGTTTGTACTTTCAGACTTGCAAGATTCTGTTAATGTAGCTTTACAAATTAGTAGAATTAGCTCATCTGGTCATGTTTCCTGTCTGGTCTACCTAATAAGGCTAGCATCAATCTTGCAAGAATAAAAATACAATTCTCCACCTGTCTCCTTTACAGCCAGAGAAACTAGGGAGGACCCTTTCTGAGCTTCTTGCCCTGTCCACTATCCAGCTGTGGGCTATGCTGTCTCTTATCTGACCATTCCCTTGGCGGCGTCTCTTTGCCCCATCTCCCAAGGTCTTTCCCACATACCATTACACATAGGGCTTGCAAACTTGATTTGGAACATGGGAGACCCAGCATGGTTCAATGGTTAAGGTATTGGACTAGCAACTAGGAAGACCCAGGTTCAAGTCCACCTTCAACCATGGAAGCTCACTGGATGACTTGGAGCCAATTACTATCTTGTCACCGGGTTGTTGTGCAGAAAAATTGCAGGGAGTGCTATGTATTGAGCTCCTGAAGAAAAGGGGAGTGATAAATCAAACTAACCAACAAGCCACCTTTCCCCTTGGAAGACCTGCTAGAGCTGCTGAAGCCCAGGAGGCAGAGTGAAGCAAGACTTCCTGCAAATGAGGAAAAGCTTCATGGAGCTAGAGCATTATGAGAACAAGACTAAATGTACTGCAGTTTCAAACACAGCACAACTCTGAAAACTGTGTGTTGTGGAATCACAGAATTCCACAGCTCAGCGGGTTTCAAAGTGGCACGGAATCTGCGTATCTGGATTGCCCACAATAATTCCCAAGTAAAAAGACACAGACTGTAGGAACCCAGCAGGAGACACAATAATCATCATGGCACGATATGACTAGCGCAAATTGCCTCATTTGGGCAATAGCATGGTCTGCATGATATTTATTTGTTTGTCATATTTTTATTACCGCCCATCTCCCCCACTCGGGGGACCCTGGGTGGTTCACAATAAAACAGTATAAATACAATAAAATCAGAATAATATCAATAATTATACATATAAAATATAACTTCCATGCTGCAAGCTTCATGGACTTCTCAATCTCAGTTTTGCATTTGGGTGTGCAGCATGCCTGCCTCCCGGTTTTTATAATAAAAAAGATCTTCTGCACCATTTAACATTCAAATTATTGGGAAAGATTGCTTTTGATTTCCAGAGCCCCCAAGAAACATTGCAGTGAAATTTGTGTGGGTTGGGGCATGAAGTTCTTCCATTTATGGTCATTATTATGTGTCTGATGAGAAGAAGCAAGTCTAATCTTGTCTCCTGCAGCCTCTGTGGCTTCCCTCGCTCCTGTTAAAACCCAAGGCAGCCAGCAACAGGGAATTCTTCCCATGGAGTGTCTTCAAATCCGGACCTGCAAACTGCCGTGAGTGGTATGGAAATGTTTAGTAGCAAAGAAGAAAGAAGCCAACGGCAGGAGCTTCTGGTCCCTCACAAAGGGAAGGTGAGTTCAGACAGGAATGCTAAAATCTGCTGAGAAGGAGGCAAAAAACCCAGAAACTTCTTTTACAGGGGAAGAAAATTAGATGGGAAATTGGAAGAGAGATGTCAGGAAGACCCAAACTTGATTCCAGCTGGATTGCCCATTGGATTGGGGTAGGTGTTGTGCCAGCTGTTGTGTAAATGAGGACCTGGGACTCCTTCAGATCTGAGATTCTTTGAAGACTCCAAAGCAGAGGAGTGTCTTATTTATTCCCATTTTGTTGTGCAGATTGATGGAGTGGGTCTTCGTTCGTCAGAACTGAAGTCTTAGTCCAGTATAATGCCCCATAGGGAGGTGGCCCTGGTTTACCCAGCAGACTAAGCCATGTTTTTAGGTTTGGTTTAGTGTGTTAGGTGAGCTCAGCCACTGTAGCTTATAAGCCATCATTTAGAGTAGTGTTTTTCAACCTTGGCAACTCTAAGAAGGGGGGACTTCAACCCATCTTAAAGTTGCCAAGGTTGAGAGACACTGGTTTAGAGCTTGCCCTAAAGAATAATATAATTAGCTTATTTTTGGCAATGTGTGAACTCAGCCACTATGAACCCTTACTAGGATTGAATAAATTGTGGTTAATTCAGTCATCCATGGTTAAACAGGCATGGTTTGGTGCAATTTGTGAAGCCAGGCATTTGGGAGTCCTGGGCAATTACAAGAGCAGCTGGTTAGCACAGAAAGCCCAAAATTCAGAAGAGGAGGCTCAGCATACTTTTGTGTCAGTAACATATGTATTGGAAAGGTATCAAATGCATGACTACAGTGCCTTAGGGTCAGAGTCTCCCCTTTACAGTCTGACAGACTGGAAACAGTTCATCCTAGGAACAAGAATCTCTCAGATTAATAGCAAGGTGCCTATAGTTACCTTTAAAGCCTTTCATGGCTTGGGACCTGGCTACTTACAGGACTGTCTGTCCCCCAGTTGTTTCTACTCATTCCACCTGATCCAGAAGGAGGGGTATGATCCAGGAGCCATGGGCTGAGTGTCAGCTGGCAGGGCCCAGGAGGATAGCCTTTCCTGCCATGGCACCTGACCAGAGGATCATCATTCCACCTGATACTAGGTTAGCAAGGACCCTGCTGGCCTAAAGAACTGGTCTTGTGCCCGGGCCTGGGGCCCCAGGTGTGTGATAGAACCCGTCTCTTGGCTTTGCTAATAGTTATGTATGAAGCTCAGCTGTTATGTTTTTTTTATTTTATTTTATATTAGGTATGTTATTGTTTTTAACTATTTTGTTGTAAGTCACCCAGAGTCACTTATGTGAGATGGGCCGCTAGATAAATCAATCAATCGAGTAAATAAATAAATAAATATTATCAGGAGGAAGGTATAAAACTTCCAGCAAGTACTCTACACCTATATATAGGCAATCTAAGGGGGTAAAACTCTTGTTCATTTTCTCCCACTTTTTTGATGGGCGGAGGGAGAAAAGCTGTAGCTGTTTTGACTTTTTGTTACTTCCCCTGCAGACACCCCTGCTCTGACATGATTCAAGGCCATTTTCTTATACCTGTAAACTACTTCAAACTTCTCAAAAGAGTATTTACATATATATAACTCCTCCTCTGGTGGCAGGAGACGGGTGGTGACAAATGTGAATGAATGAATGAATGAATGTAATCTAGCTGCTGCCCAGAGAACTGCCACACTTGTCTGAAACAAGCTGAGAAGTAAAGGTAAAGGAGATTGATGTTTTTTTGTGTTAACAACAAACAAATCCAGAGTGTGCTTTAAACCTGCAGTAATGTGCACATCGGAACAGGACAAATTCCCGAAGTGCCTATCTTGAATAGGCTTTCAAGATTTGCAGTGCTTATGATGGCTTACTTACTTAGATCAGGGACAATCCCTCCCGATACTTGGAGCATGTCTCACGCAGGGATTGGCCGTGGAACAAGCTGTCTGGGGATGATGGACACTGAAGCCAAAAACACTAACAACCTTTGATGAAAGTAACATACTGAGCGGTCGCCAATCCATCTTCCAGAGATCAGTGTGGCTCTCAGCTACCAAAAAGTTGTTCCTCCCCAATTTATGGTTTAGTATGTACAAAAAAAGCTATTGTGGTTTATTCCAGATACCATAATTTAGCCCAATGTGTGGCCCCAGTTTATGAGCTAGTTATCTGCAAAATGAAACAATTCATCAGTTGATTAAAAATCTTCCTCATATGCCTAATGAAGTAAGATTTCAAGTGGTCACAGAGGAAGCATACCAAAATCAATTGCATTTGCTCCTGAGTAGACAAAGATAGGATTACACCGCCAAAGTCAAGGGACTGCCTACATCTATCTCTTCCATCTCTCCTTTTCCATTCAATTCCCAATTAGGGATCTTCTCATATTAGACGTTTTAGAAGAAAGGAGAAAAAAATAGGTGTAGAAAGCTACATTTTGCTATTGATTTGCCTTATGATTTATATGTCAAAATTAACCTGCAAGCTCTAAAAGGAAGCATTTAAAACATGGGTCTAGTTTTGAATCTGTACAGAATTAAACATTTGTGTTTGTGTGCTGTATTGGGCAGCTGGAGAAATTTGCAGATTGGCTTACCCAGACGCAAAGGCTGAGCAGGATAAAGCATCTTGTTCCTCAGGGAGGGTGCTCCCAGTTGCTGTATGAGCAAACGTCTTTATTTTTCAGTCTACCATGTAATCTTACATAACCTCATTTAATGTTTAGGTGGTTTTCTATAGTGAGGCTTAGTAACGGTAAGGAATTGAGCTCAACCACATGGACAAAGCCATGTAATTTTCTTGGCAGCAGTACAGAAGCAGTTCTCTGTCCCTTTGTCCAGGACACTTGTCTTTCTAATCAAGCCTACCACTCTGGAATGTCCAGGTGGTCTCCCATCCACCAACCTCAATCTTGCTTAGCTTTTTTTTCCCAAGGCTGGCCGAGGTTGTTCAATGCTGCCTTTGAACACTGCAGCCGTTAAGGTTTAAAAAGAAAGAAAAAATAAACAGGAAGGAATATTAAAGAGGATATGGTCTACCTGGGAGGAGAAAATTACCGTCCTTCATCACAAAGGTCCATACTGAGCCTGCATAACTTTCATAAACACCAAGGCCGTGCCAGCCTTTGAACAACATGACAGGGACCTCCTACAAGGATTCCCTAAACGGGCAGGGAATGAACATTAAATTCAGTTATTAACAATTCAGTCAATATGAATTTAATTAATATTAACTGCTCATTAATATTAATACTATTGCTCCGTTACATTTAATTAGGTAACTCTGTAACTACTGTAAGAGCTTTCCCCCAATATCCAACCCATTTTCTTTCTCTCATATGCACAGAGCTCATTTATAAAGGGTGGGGCAGCACTATAGGTAGTCCTCACTTAACAACCATTTGTTTAGTGATGGTTCAGACTTAGGACAGACTTATGATTGGTCCTCACAATTAGAACCGCCGCAGCATCCCCAGTCACATGATCATGATTTGGGCACTTGGCAACCAGTTTCCATTTATGACCATCACAGCGTCCCATGCTCACCATTTTTTACCTTCCCAGCCAGCTTCCAGCAAGCAAAATCAATGGGGAACTATGCGATTTGCTTAACGATACATGGTTCACTTAACACCCAGTGATTCACTTAACAACCGCCACAAAAATGGTCATAAAATCAGGTTGGATTCACTTAACAACTACTTTGTTTAACCACCAAAATTCTGGTCCCAATTGTGGTGGTCAAGTGAGGACTACCTGTATGGGGACTTAATGCTGATGTACAGTAGACTCTGGATGAAGGAAAGTGGGGTCTTATCTGACATCCTGATGGGCCACAAGTTGTATCCCTATGGCCTACCTTCTGCAAGAGCATCATTTAGGTGAGTGTCTTACCTTGTTTTGCCCTCCATGGTCCAGCATTTCCATGTTTCTCAGAACCACAGATTTTTTAATCAGTAGGGAATGGGTTATCAAAGGTTTGGGGTTTTGCAGTAGAGCAGTGTTTTTCAAACTTGGCAACTTTAAGATGGGTGGACTTCAACTTGAGTTGAAGTCCACCCATCTTAAACACTGCTCTAGACTGTTCAGATCCAGGAGCCATCGTCTACTCTGTGAAGAGTTATTCCAACAGAATACTTCAGCAAGCATATTGCACCAGATATATTTAAGGAAACCAGGGAAGTATGACAGCGTATTGACCTTCTATTGCTTTGAAAATTTCAAGCAGCTTTTCAATAATCCACAGTAAATCTGGCAGACAGCCATCCCAGTAGGTAACAGTTACATTTTATTTTATATACATCCCACCTTCCTCCCAAGAGAGCATACAGAGCACTCCCTTCCCCCTTTTTTCCACACAACAACCCTGTTGGGTAGATGAGAAACAGTGATTGGCCCAAGTGATTCAGGAGCTTCCATGATTAAGGCTAGACTTCATGTTCAGAGACATTGAAAAGCATGTGCGGACTGTGGTTCAGCATAAAATTATGCTTGTTTGCTGGCACCTAAGTGAGATCCAGGGTCACAGTTTCAGAGGAAAGGTTTAAGAGAGTGGAGTAGGGATGGGGAAGAATGGGAAACCTCTGACCACGTTGATGCCGCAGAATCTCTCCCACCATCCTTCCCCCATGGCCACACTAACAGATTCTATGGGAAGACGTAGTTCAGAGGTTATCAGCACAGGCTCAGGAACGTGAAGTTCCCTATTGTTGGTATAGAAATAGCAAAAGGTCTTAGGACACCACATTTCAATCTGCACTCATCGTTCATTCACAGTGCCTGGTCAATAATTCCATTAGTTCTCTCTAGTGTGAAAAAAAGACACTGCAGAAATGCAGGGATCCTCTGTCTCATGGGGGGAATGCATATTTTGTCTGCATGCCAAAGGCATATTCTCTGAAGTAATGAAATTGGGCCTCTGGAACTGCCCTCCTTCTTTTGTGGACACATGCCACTCTGGGATTAAGTTGGGGGAGTTGGGGAGAAGAGGAGGGAAACAACTATTTTCTCCCAATTTTCAGAAAAACTCTGATTAGCATGAAGCCCAACTGACTAGTTAGGAGATGTTACAAAAATTTCCTATCTATCTTCAGAGCAATTTGTATTTTTAACATAAGGATCATGCAACCAACAGCTAACTAGATGGCAAACCTGTGCAAGGTGGTGTGGAATCACCTTAACCAAGAGTTTTGCACCCCAGACATGACCATGGGCTGAGAGTATTGGAAGAGACTTCTGCACAGGAGTAACACAAGACCCTCTTCCAACTATTGGGGCTGCCAAAGGAGGCCTCAGAAGAGAGACAAACTCCTGCCTTGGGAGGGAGAAGGCTGGGGAACTCTGGGAGTTGAAATCCACACATTAAAGTTGCCAAGTTTGAAAAACACTGATTTAAAATGTAGAAGGATAGTTCTACAAGGGAGAGAGGAGCAAAATGGAAGGCTGATTTGCAAGGATGTATGCCTGCCTTTTGCCTCATGAAGGTGGAAAGAAGTGGGGCTCATCCGGTGATTGCCATGTTATGAATATGGAACAACAGATTAGAACTGCAGTGTAGTAACTGGGGGTTCCCAGGGGATCCACCACATCTCCAAAAGATTCTCATGCCCTTCCACATTAAAATAAATTAATTTTTAAAACAGAAAGTGCTGAAACTTCACGTGATCCATAAATTTTGCAAGACCTCAGCTTTATGTGGGATCTCATGAGATTCCAGGGCCCATTTACAAGATCTTAGGACAACTTTGTGGAAATCCTGCAAAATGCCATGACGGATCTTATGATAAGAGCCCGAGGACTAAAAAAGGTTGCCTGCTTCTGTCATCATTGGAACTAACTTTAATGCCACAGAATTGGGCAAAATCTCCAGCTTGGAACAAGCTGATGCTATTTCAAAAAGAGACTGATAGGATAGTGAAGGCAGAATGGGTGAACATCAGTGGTTAAGATTTACAACAGCACCACCCCAAAGAAGCAATTCTGGATCCCACTGATCTGATGACCTTCAACAACAGGCGGCCAACAGGGGGCTGTACTTCTGGATGGGGAGAGACCTGCACCCCTTTACAAAAGGGATCCCAAAGAGATACGAAAAGAGTTTGTGCCCTGATCTTCAGCCACCACACCTCCCCTAGCTAGGAAGATGACTCCCACGTGATCAAAAACTTTTCCACATCCAGAGTTGAGAAGTTATCATCTCGTGCCATGTCCCTTTGAGTGGAAAAGGGGGGGTGTCATCTAAAGAAAGAGAAATAAAGCACGCTTGTCCAAAAAGACATCCATTCGGTTTTATCTTTTTGATCTAAGGAACGGTTTCTGCCTACAGAAGCATCTCCGTTTGGTCTTTGATGTTCATTTTGATTGGTTTTTCAGGGATTCCTCTTAGGGCCACACCGTCAGTGGGCTCAGGGCCAGAAATGAGTGGGACCCCCCCACTTTTTTCTCCTTCTCTTAACCTGAAAGCTGGGGTTGGAAGAGAACATTCTGGCTATTCATCAGAAACGGAATGCTTCTGAAGTGGATCTGCAGGCGATCACACAACGCCCAGTTTCAAAGAGGAAGCTGCCCAGAAAATATTTACTAAAGGGTGGAGGACATGTGACATATCTCAGACCCTAAAAAACCCTTCCTTTCCATTACCCACCTTTTATTTCGCTTTCCATTGGCTTTATGCCTTTACTCCTTTTCGTTATTGCAAGGTCCTGCAACCTACGGATTAACGCATTGAAAGCCATTTGCTCAGACCAGAAGCGTCCCAGATTTTTTTTTTTTTTTTAGAAAAACCAACAAACGAAACAAAAATCTGAAAAAAAGATCTTGCTTAGAAAAGGATTCTCCTCCTCTTCTTGGAAACAAGAATATATCCCCTTAAGCTTTGAGGGCTTGCCAGGGTGAACCAGTGACAGTACACAGGCTGGCCAGTAGGTGGACTCCTGAGCTTCTTTTGGCTCCAGAGTCTTTTTAAGCAGAAACTTCGATCACCAGAACCATTCTGGAGAAACAGCCTTTGCTGACATGTCCCAAACGGGTGCATGGTTCCTCTATTAGCTACCAAATGAAAGGCATTAACGGATGAGAAGGACAAGGGGGAGTCACTGTAGGTGTCCCTAAGCAGAGCTCAGGCAACACCCTATCTCCAGCAGAACTGACAATTGCCTTGAAAACGCCTTGCCCTAACTCCATTTATCTTGCTCGCTTGGCGTCGTCGCTGCTGCTGTTGCAAACGTTCCCAAAAGCCGGTTCACTGTAGGTGGGCAAGGAAGCAATTATCCAGAGCTAAAAAAGAACAACAAAAGAGCAGTGGCGTAAGACTGTGTCTCCATCTTGCAGCATAACATGCTTCGAAGACATTGTAGAAGCACGGACTGGTCTCAGAATGAACCAAGAACAAAGACAGACCAGGAACTATTTAGTTTAATATTCGTATGTTCTAAAACAAGGGCAGGGAGAAATAGGGGGATATAAGTGAGAATCCCGTTTGAAACTTTTACCTGTACTCCAGTTAATTTCTCATCTATACCACTAGAGCAGTGTTTCTCAACCATGAAAACTTTAAGATGTGTGGACTTCAACTCCCAGAATTCCCCAGCCAGCATGAAGTCCACACATCTTAAAGTTTTCAAGATTGAGAAACACTGCACTAGAGAAAAGGATGTCCTTGAAATCTAAGCAATGCTAAAGTAGAGTTTAACACCTACCACTGCTTTGACAGAAGCACCAACAGTGGCTGAGTGCAGACATCACGCTAACCGATTTTGTTTTGGCTTAGCATACTGTCTCCACTCAGCCCATATTTGCTTTATCAACACACCATGGTTTACTGAGCTATAAGAGCCCAACTGTCTTGGGTGAAGGAAAATGGGAAGCAAAAACACACTTTGCTCTTCACAAGCTGAAGACACCCTTCCCACTGTGTAAGTGGGGGGAAAACTGAGGCCCCACCACCCATACTTTTCTGCCTGCCCCCAGTCCCTCTTCACATCATGACGCTGGAATTCAGCAGCAGTTCATAGGCAGTTTTATGATCTGCAGTTTTTGCCTGGGGGGCAGGGGATCTTAATATAGGTAACACCTTAAGCAGCATCTTTGGCACTAAGATATTTATGGAGTCCTTGGTGCTCTCTGAACTTGGTTGTTTGCTTGCAGTCGCCCGACTCGGCAACATCTTCGGGGCTAGAAGGGAGTGGGGTTTGAATAGGCAACATCTGAAGATGTTGCCGAGTCGGGCAACGAAACGTCTGCAAGCAAACAACCAAGTTCAGAGAGCACCAAGGACTCCACAGTTCAACCCTGAGCTACAGGTATTCTCTTCTATTGGTACTAGGATATTTCTCGCCCCCCAAATGGTAATCATGCCTTTCCAAAACCCCACCACCAATTAAAATAACTGAAATGGGTTTTTATCTGCTGGGTTGAGGAGGCTCCGAGACCATTGCAAGAGACTGCACAATGGCACACAGGCCTGCAAACAGCACATCCCCAAACTGCCCATCCTCCACCCTAGGAGAGATGTACTTTCAGACTTGCAAGATTCTGTTAATGTACCCTTAAAATAAAGACAGAGCTAGCAGTTCTGGGTGTGCTTTTTGCAGGGACTACCTCGCCAGGCTGACATCTCATCTCAAAGTACATCTCTCCCCTTCGCTTTTACAGTCCAAGAAACTAGGGAGAGTCCCTTCTGAAACATTTGCCACACCCCCATTCCTTCTGCAGGCTCAGCTGTCTCTTATCTCACCATTGTCTAGTCTGCGGCTCTTCCTCCTGTCTCCCAAGGTCATTCCCACGTACCATTACATCTACTCGTAAAGGCAGGGTCCAATCATTCCTCCACTTCTGGAGAGTCAGAGCAATTGCAAGAATACCGTACCATTTGGGAAGAGAGGCCACTGCCCCCCACCCCAGCACCTGGGTAGGGAAGGCGGGAGTCTTCTTGCAGTTCCTCCAGAGGGCTGGTGGGGATTCTGAGTCTCAATTTATAAAAGACACTTACGTGTACAAAGGCTGTAGCTGCAGGTGTGACATCTTTTGGGGTGCCTGGTAGCCGTAGGAATCAAACCCTCCAATGAAATCAACTGTGGGGTGAAAAGACAGAGGGGCAATTGTTCTGACAAACAGCGGGACAAAGAAGTGGCCATGATCTTATTCAAAGGAAGTCATTAGAGAAAGTTGCAGTAAAACACCCAGCATGGTGGCTGAGGAATTCTGGGAATTGAAGTCCACACATCTTAAAGTTGCCAAGTTTGAAAAACACTGCAGTAAAGGAACAGGAGATTCCCTCTAAGTTGCCAAGGCAGATGTTCATGGATGAACCTCAGATTTTTTCTAACAATTGCTCTCTTCCCTCAATTATTGGTGTGCAGGAAGAAAATCCAGGTTAGGAGTTCTCACTCCACCCCCATTTTTTGTTTGTTTGTTTGTTTGCTTGCTTGCTTGCACTGATGGGCACATCAGAAATTTCAAAACCAGTCACTGAACCCTCAAATCACCAAGGAGCAGGTTGGATTTGCACAAACATGCAAAGCAACAAAGCCATTAAAAAAAATTAACCAAGGTTAACTCTAAGCCAGTTTAGCACTTTGTGCAAAGCCTCTGCTAGGCCTTGCTGGCTGAAAGCAATCTGGGGAACTTACTTCAGTGAAAATTACCTACATTGTATAGTAAAGGACCAGGGGCCCTGGTCTGAGGAAGTGTGGTAAGTCTACCATTCAGTTTTTTTCATGGCATCCAATTAGATTTACTGATTTATTTATTTAGCAAAATTTGCATTCCCTTCTGCTCCAGAGACATTGAGTGGCTGACATCCAAATCATAAAAACACAATGAAAAGCTAAAAATAGCAGAGCATAAGTCACAGTTTTAAAAAACCATCTCAGATATCACTCTTAATCTCCAAAGCCTCCTTACAGAGTCAGCTGAGCCGTTAGTTGTTCTGCAAAAGGACAGCAGCATTGGGTCCCATGGACTTGGGGGCAGTCTTCTGCAAAGACAAGTCACCTACTGAAAAGGCTTCCTGGCCCATCCCCCTTAACTGGCCAAGGAGGGGAATCCAGAATCTCCCCACATGGGTTAAGTGAAGGTGGGGGAAGATTGAGGAGTAACTGATCCTGAGGGTAGCTCAGACCTATGCTTAAAGGTCTTAAATAAAGGCTTAAATGTGGCTTAAATAAAATGAAGGCACTCAAGCCCTGCCCCACCCCAGTAGTGATAAAACAGATATTTTATCTAGCAAAATATCTAGCAAAATATACAGCAATGTTGATATTTTCCACCCATCTTCTTTTCTTTCTGTATAGTCTGAGCCTTTCAAATATGCTTTTAATGTATTTTCCATATTAATTTTGCTGCAGCCAAGGCTGCCATTTCATCTTTTTAATGGAGTGTCTTATTAGATCTGAAAATAAATCAATGAATGTCAAAAACCAAAGCTCTCTCAAAACCCATGGGGAGCGGGGAAAGAGGGAGAAGGAACACAGCCTTAAGAGGACCAGCTTTGGCCCACAGAGCCAGAGAGAGTATGTGCCAATGCTTATAATTTGCCACTCGTGAATAGGTCTTTTCATGTGTAAAGCTTATTAATAAAGTTCATTGGTATCAAACCACACAGCTCCCATGCTGTTAGGAGCCCCTGCCAGGATTCAAATACATGCAAGCCACTTATCACGTTAGATTGGAACTCCCTTATTTCACATCAAGGTTTTAATTTTCTGCTACAGCTGTTGGGACTTTTATCAGGCCATGTTATCAGCCTCTGGCTGGCAGGGCAATATGTCTGGAAAAATGGCTCAGGATTCAAGAGGAAATATTTATTTAATTTTTTTCTTGGAAAAGTCAAGGATATGGAAGAAAAGGAAAAAGTGAAAGAAACCAGAATGAAGTACAAATCCCACATGAAAAAGCATGAGAAGATGGTTTAATGGAAATTAATTAATGGAAAATAGACATACAAAAAGAAAACATGGCAACTGCTCAGAATGGTGTAAAAAAGATTCTATTCCTGAGTGTCACAAGAGTGTGTGAATTTATTTTAATGGGACGCTTGAAAAAGGATTCTCGATGGAGTAATGAAGTGAAAGAAGCTGTGGATGAGGGAAACGTATATAAGAGAATGAGTGCTGGAAAAAAATGAAGATGAATTAATCATATTGTATAATGTACACAGAAAGAACAGCTGCAAAGATTAAAAGAGGCAGAGAAAATACAGAACGATTTTGATGGAAAATAAAAATCGGTGTTGGAAGTGGATGAACAAGGGCCCTCCATCAGAGTGAATGAAATTAAATATAAAAGTGATTGAGATGATTTAGGATGAAGTAGAAGTGAGGGGATGCTGGAGGATATATTTTAGGGATCAAAATGGGGAAATGATAGTGATATGCTGAAGAGGGAAAAACTGAAGGAAATATGATGAATCAGAAGAGCTCAAGATGGTGTAACCAGAAAACTGTTAAAATAGTGGTTAGCTTATGGAATGTGTGTGAAGACTGCATCTGTCTGTGCCACACAGTAGGGCCACTCTTGTTATTGTCCCCCCCTACAAAGGAAAAAGGAACAAGAGCGAATGCTAAAACTACAGGGAGATTAGTTTGTTAAGTGCATCTGGGAAGGTGTTCAGGAGAATTCTATTAAAAGAATACAAGAAGTGACAGTGAGCAGATCTGGACTGGCCAGTCCTGGAAAAGTGGAAATCAGGAGAAAGAAGTGCCAAACAACCTTGCCTTGATTCTGTTTGTCGTAAGAGGAGGCAGAGAGAACTTCTGAGAAGCTTTCAAGACTGATGTTGGGGTAGGCCAGGTCAGGAAACATACACAGCAGGGAATCCAGGAATGCTACTTTATTTTTGAGGTTATAATAAGAGAATCTTGGAAAGCCCATCAGTTTCTCTCTGCTCCACTTTATGTCAAACAGAAACAAATCAGGGTTATTTTGAGGTTCTTTCTCATACTTTCCATTTTCCAAAGATGGAGTGGCCGCTTGTCCTTCCCTAATGGCTCGTCTATTCCTTCACCAAGGTCTTCTCTACATACCTTTACAGCTACCCTCTTTAAAAAAAATTGTTTAGCGTTGCTGGGGCAAGGAGAATGACCAGATCCGGGCTGCTAAAATTTGGACCGCCTTGTAACACTGACCTCCTAAACTGTAATTAATATAGATAGAATATTTCTTCTTCCTTTATTTGCAATGGTCTAAGTCATCTAAACCACAGAATGTCAAATCTCTTCAATTAATACTGTATGTATAAATATCACTGTACTGAAACAGCATCATATATTAAGATTTACAAAAACTTAGAAAGAAAAAAGAGAAGAAAAATTGGACAACCTTTAAGCAGCAAAAAAGTGGAACACAAAAAATTCTTTGCTGTCCTCTCACAGTTGACTGAATTCTTATAAATCTGGTAGCACCAGTGATAGACCACCTCTGCACCACTCTAACATTTCAGTCAGGGGCAACATGGCCACTTATTCAGTGGGGTAACTGGATACTTACAGCTGTCTTCTTCCTCCATAAACATTTTGCTGACATAGCAGGCGTAAACAAATCCAAAAAGCTTCAAAATACATGTTTGAAAAAAGAGAGGAACATGAATTAATTATTTGAAAGCAAGGAAATGCACCCTTCAGCAAGCAAAATTTAAAAATAAAATTCAGTCACAGATTTCCCAACAAAACACACAGATTGGCCTCAGAGCTAAATTCCAGACAACAGTTTTTTCGTTTTTAAATTTTTCTCCTCTCAGGCACCATATTTGTTCCCAGGATATCAGTGGTTTTGGCAATGGCGACCCTGAGATTTGTTCTCCCACGCCTGCCACTTTGCTCTCCTTAGCTGAAACTGGACTGGAGGTTGTTCATCCTCTCTGTTCTTGCACTATAAGCAAGTAAATAGCTAGTAAAGGGCAAGAACAAGCAAACTTTGGACCACGTCTCGGGGAGGCTTTAGAAACCCTTTGCTTTCCAATACCATCCAAATGGAATGGAAACTTTGTGGGAATGTGAGGGTTAAAATGGGACTGGGGCTGCGGACATGGGCCTATGTCTCTTGGACTCTGGCCCTGTGCTCTCATTCCAGGTTTTGCCATGTTAATCAGCAAGGTTTTTAGGGAAATCGGTCCAGGCACACAATGTAAGTAACATTGTTCTCACCATCACCCTGCTGGAAATGTCAGTCTTAATAGCTTTTCAAAAACCTAGGAGGATAAGGGCTGATCTGAACTTCAGGGGAATGTTATTCCAGAGAAGACAACGACTGACAGAGTGATACTGGTGATACAATATTTTACTTTACAGAATGTCAGCTTCCCATTTAATTTTTTAAATTAAAATATCTGGGGTTTTTTTTAAACTAAAAAAATGGCAGAAAACCTGAAGAGCACAAAGGGAGGTGACCATGTTGTCCATATTTGATATCTTCTAGATCAAAAGGGGATCAGCAGCAAACTTTTTTTTTCTTCAAACGGGTGGGAATTCTGCAACAAAAACTGGCAGAATAATCTTTTACTGCCTCATTTTTTGTTTGTTTGTTTTAACAAGCGATGGAGAGGAAGAGCCAACTGAGGAGAGATACTGACACCACTTACCGCAAGGAATATTTGCATTGCGCTGCTCACCACCTCAATATACTGATAATCAAGCAAGCATCCAGTGACTGTGATGACGTGATGGTCTTCTAAGGCCAGGTTGGAGTTGATCACTGGGATCACCAAGCAACCAGGACCATTCTCCATCCACCACGAGCGATGCAATGACGTGTTAAAGGTCATGATGAAGTCTCGGTCCTACAGAAATGGGAGAAAGATGAATTCAGATTGTGATGTTTGGACCACTGTAAAGATGAAGAATCCTTGTGTATTCAACAGCTAAAGGAAGACCTACCTAAAATCTAAATCAAAGCACATTATCTTCTCATCTGCCTCCCTTGCAATATGGCAGTCAAAGGATTTGAGAAGAGAGAAGTGATTAGTCCCAATGCCATGTGAAACTTCTGGGAGGACCTCTGCTATGTTGAAACCTACCGAGGAATTTCTCATAATTTTTGTTCTTTGCAAAAAAGGCTTCAGTCTTTCTGTCTTATTTTCAAGAATTTATTTCCAATTTCTCTTTGAAAGTTTTGAAGTCTCCCTGGCCGTCCACACTTACCAATTTGAAAAACCCTCATGGGAGGAATTCCCCCCTGATGTCTTCCATTAGGAGTTAAGCAACCGTGAGAAGTCAGGCAAGCTACAGACTACCAGAGAGAAGATGGTGCAATGAAATATGGGGCATTCACATACCGTGTGGTCATCCCGTTACTAAATAAGTGCATTCCATCCTTAAGAAATTTATAGAAATCTTGAAAGAAATCTCAAACACAAATTCTCTTTCATGAAATTGAATAAGAACTGGCAGGGAAAAAATGTAGAGCAATTTTCTCCATGACGTTGCCCTGAAAATCTGATGCAGTCCAATACAAACTGGACCACAACTCCTATCAGTCCCAGCATGCATGACTGAGAAGCAAAAGTGATGATAACTCAGGTTTAGAACATCTCTAGGCACTTAATCCTCATTTAGATATTTGCTAGGGTACAAGAAGCCAAGCCTTCAACAATATGGTTACTCCTTATTAATAGAATATATAAACAAGACGACTGGCAAATATCAGTATTACTATGGTATTTGGGCACCAACCAGAGAATTCGACAAACGTATAAATATTTGACAAACATGTAATCCACAGGCTCAGACCAAAACGGGAAAGGAGCCAAGGATGGCAACACACACAATTATTTGAGAACCAGCCAATCAGCTCAGCTTGCAGACTTTAATGTATAATAGTCAAAACCGGGGAGAGAACTAATGCGCCGTAGGCATGATGATGCGCTGTAGGCATCTCTTGCTCCTTTAACACTCTTCTATCTCCTTGATAGTGAATAGTGAGGCTACATAGCAGCATCTAGTGCAGCCTTCCTATCTCTGGAAAATGATGAAAACCCTCTTTTTCATATGCATCGCAATCTGATCCTGATTAACTTGCAGTGGGAGCAAGCTTCCATGTTAAATATTCTTGCAAATATTTCCCCCCTTGAAACGAAGGCACACTCATCTTTTCTTGTGCCGCAAAACTGGAAAACTCCAGACAGCTACATTCTGATTTGTTTATGGGCTTGAGAAGTAGGGCCTGGAACTGTCCATTAATATTTCTTGCCCACCCCTAATTTAAACTGCTGTGTCACCCTCAACCCACGGGAGACGATAGGACATACTGCTCTAGCCCCAAAGTAGCAAATTGGTTCGGTTTATTTATTTATCACATTTGTCGCCGCCCGTCTTTCTGGTTACTAAAAATTGTCCCACTGAATTATATGGCATAGTGTTTGTTTAAATGATGATGATGATGATGATGATGATGATGATAACAATATTAGTAAAATAAGCAATGGTTTTTAACAAGTTGTCCTTGGAATAGGCCAGGGTTGGAATAGACCAGCATGGCTGGCTGGGGAATTCTGGGAGTTGAAGTCCACACTTCTTCAAGTTGCCACAGTTGAGAAACACTGGAATAGACATTAGAAGAGGCATTCCCCATTCTACAAAGAGGCAGAGATGCCTCATTTCCTAAAATGAGGGACAATACGAAATCCATGACTCTATATTGCCTATCCCTGATAAAAGCGTGCTTTGAATTCAGAACGGTTATCTCCTTGGAACACAATTTAATAAGGGAAGAACATCTGGATGAAACCGACACCACCACCACCACCACCCCTGCTGCATTCATACTGCTACAGCACAAGTACAGCCTGGTTTTAATTTCTTCCATCCCAGTCCCCATCTTCCCTTGTGGATCAACCCATCTGTTTACAAACAGAACCACTTCTGCCAATGTGCTGTGTGAGCACTGCATTTCAAACAGGGATTTGCCATTACTTGCAAAACCTGTGCGTTCCATAAAAGAGAAACGCCCCAGCGAGATAGGGAAAGAACACACAGCCTGAACACCTAGAGGCCAAATCCTCATTTATTTATAACACGGAGCAACCCAGCAAGTATCCCAGCGCTCTCCCAGTATTGTGCCAATTCTACTCTGCAATGTCAGCGCTGGAAGAAGTTGCTGGTGGGGGGGTGGGGGAGGGTAGGGAGGAGAGATTATTTGAAAGGAACATGGCAGCATTTACAACATGTGATCTTCTCCTGAATTCTAATCTCTATCCCATGGAGCAATTCCAGCTGGAAAGGTGATGGATGGAAAGCTGTTGGGTGGACCAATGGCTCGAGAAGGGCAAATTCTGGGTGTGATTAGAGAGGTAATTACCTGTGAAAGGTGTCCAACTTCCAGGTAGAAGCAGATGATGAATGCATTCCAGCCAACCCAGAGGATGAGCCACACAGCATACTGTGGGGGAGAGAAAGGGGAGGGTTGAACGTTAAAGATGTTCAATGGAAAAAGCTGTTCAAACAACTGGAGATCCCGAAGGTGTATGCTTGTTCTCCATCACTCTGCCCCTAAAACAAATCCAGCAGCAGAAACACCCCATCCATTGAAGTCATTTTTCTCCTACTAGCAAAAGTTGGCACCTGCAGACTTAAGCTTATGAATCTTAAGGAAGATGCCTAACACAAGTGGATCTCCTTAATCGTTAAAGCCTACCTTCCAAAACCAGAGTGGGTCTGGGCATTATACTAAGCCATGGTTTGCTTAATCATGTTTTATATAATAAACCACAGTTGGTTGAGTTTATGCAATACACCAAGTTATCAATCAAAACTAGAATGCTGGGCTCTCACTGCAAGCAAAAAACAAACCAAGTGAACAACAGCGAGGCATATCATGCTGTATTAATCAATTCTTGTGAGTTACACTTTTGAAAAGCTTTGGAGAATGTAAAGAAAGTGGAGGTTGGTTAGTTGCTGTTGAAGGAAAAAAAACATGGATCTACCTGTGGTAGACAAATACAGATTTAGGAATTTTCATAGACTAGACCCACCTTCTTCAATCTTCTTTAATAGGACTTTCCAGTTGTCTATATTTTTAATTCCAACTGTATCAAACCTATGTGCAGGGGTCTTGAGGGGGCTGTCAAAAAAGTCAAGGTGGTGGCTGCACCCATATGATCAAAGCCCCACTTTGTTGTACAAATAATTTTTTTACATGTATTATGTGACGCACATAAAAAGTGTTGGGCTTTGCTCGCATGGCTGGCATGGTTAAGGAACGCTGGCCTACTTCCTTCTCTCATCAAAGTAAGCAACGGTGTGCGTATACACAAGACAGAAACTTTAACACAATATTGCCATATTCCCGTCATGGTGCACTCTATGTGATGGTTATGATTATGGACACTACTGGCCCACATTAGGTTCCTATCTAATAGCTAGTTGGTATTACAGATAGTCCTCGCTTAGGACCACAATTGGGACCGGGATTTCCATCTTAAGTCATTGTGGTCGTAAGTCACCATGTGACTGAACCCAATTTTATGACCATTTTTACGGTGGTCGTTAAGCGAATCCAGCATCCCCAATGGGCATTTTTTGCTGGAAATGGCAAAAAACATTGCAAACACAATCACATGACCACAGGATGCTGCGACTGGTCTTAAATGTGAGCTGGATGCCATGCGCCTGAAATGCAAGCATGTGACTGTGGGGGAAGGGGGGTGCAACATCTGTAAGTGCTTTACAGTCCGTAAAACAGCCATTCCAAGGCCGCTGTAACTTCAGACCATCATTAAACAAATGGTCATAAGTTGAGGACTACCTGTCATCAAATGATTCTCAAACTGTTTTCTTGAGAGGGCTCTAAAAACACATCATTTATCCAGGCTTTTAATTATCAATTATTTTAATTTGGATTGAAATATCTCTGATTGGATGTCTAGTTTTATGCATTCATGGTGCTGAGAGACTGGCAGTGGCAATATGATAGGTTTAATGCATAAATCAACAAACCAGTGCTTCATTTCTAACCCTGTTCTGGAAAAAGAAGCAGAGAAAACACAGAGCAGGACTTGATACCTACCAGCATGAGGTATCTGGATCTGTACTGAAGGGTGCCAAAGACACCCAGGATGACAGCCATAATGTGTAAAAAGTTGGCCAGGATTGGCAACCACTGATAACCCAGGAAGTCAAATATCTGTCTCTCCAGGGCGGCAACCTGCAAGAGACCATAAAGGAAGACAAAGAGTTCTTCATTGCACAGCATTACACGGAATAAGAAAGCAGCAAAGTCTACCACAGAATTAATAAGATACCCTATGGGCTATTAGTCACAACTGACAGGGATGTTGGCATGATTCATTGGCTGCTGTCACAGAAATATATTCCAAAGCAGGGCGATTTATTAGGAATCATCACAAACCAAAGAAGAGGGTGTTTACACTGGCAGATTGCACAGTGGAAAGGACCACAAATGGGTCAATACTTCAATTGCCAAGAGCAGCAGCAGAAGCTAGTGTCTTTTGTGAAGTCTTCCAAAGTGGTAAACCTCTATACTTCCCCAGGAGCTTGTTCCTTTGAATCCAAGACAACTTATTTTAGGAACATAAGCTGCTGCTCAGGATGGGTGTCATTCATTGGCAACACCGCTCCATGTTTCTCTGATCCTATTTGGAAAAGCATGAATTGAGCTTGGAAACATAAAGGTTCTCGTTCTTTAGGCCATGGCAGTCATGACTTGAATTGACAACTCAAGGATTGTACGCCAGGGCTATAATTTTTAAAAGGTGAGGGGGTGGCTGTGATTTGGTGAACAAAGAGGGGGTCCAGGTCTAAATGGACTTCACTGACAACCTTCCCATCAGGATAAATTAAGTAAAATTCTCATCAGGAGCATAGCCTTCCTGCACTTATACAGAGTGATCAAAGGATGTGCATGAATATCTTGTCTTTCACCGAACAATCATCTCTTGAGCACTCTACTTCACATTTTAAAATTTGAACTTTAGGGAACTCTTCTCACAGGACATTCTCAAACTGAGAAAGGCAGGCAGCCAGAAACGTGTAAGAGAAATCAGCCAGGCCAGTATTCATACCCCCTCCCGGTCCCAATCATCAAGCCAGCTCAAAAACACATCCAGGAAAAATTTGAAAACAAATTCTCAAGCATTCTGAAAATAGGGTTGCAGCCAAACAAAACCACTTTCACAGAGGAAGCAAGTTTCTGAGATATTCAAGGCCAAGTTCAGCACAGCAGCAATTCTGATGCAAGTGCACCATCCATAAAGCAGTATTTTCTGGGGTTGAGGGTTTACATCGGAAGTCAGATGGGACAGAAATAAACCTCAAGTTGAACAGCAGAGAAGGAAAACCTTGATAAGATAGGAATACCCCTGGATGATTGGTGGTTTGGCTAGTTCTCTCAAAAGCTTTCATCAGAAATTGAAAACAAGGCAGATTCCTTGAATTCAGGCCAACGTTTCACTGCAAGCCTCTGAACTAAACCACACCTGTCAGCAGGGATCCTGTCTCCACATTTCTTCCCCTCCCCTCCCCACAACTCTAGTTTAAGCATGACAACCCTCATAAATCACTTGTGCAAGTAACTTCGCCTTCTAGATTAGGCTAATTGGCTTCTTAACGGTCCTTCTGAACACAGGCCACTGTATGCCCTCCAATTCCAGAGTCCTTTGAAGCAAGAGCCAGTGTGTTTCCTTGGTGGACCTTCCATTTCCTTGAGATGAGACCAGTTATGAATCATGTACTCCACCTCTGGGGGCCTAGGGCAAAAAAAGCTGGCCATTAATCTCTGACACCACAAAATGGTCTACCATATTATAGCTTTCCACAACCGTTGCTATTGGAATACAGCTCCCATCATATGTGGCTCTGTGGGGATCCGGTCTAGTGAGAGTTATAGTCTAACACATCTGGTAAATTGCTGCTTCAGCACATCTGGGAGACCCCAGAATGATGAACAGAGTCAGAAGATCATGAAATGCTATGTCAGTTCCAAGCCAGGGCCTGCTTCTGCTTACAGCAACACAAAATAATCATTAGTACATAGAGTATTAGCAGAGTTGTGAGATTATCTAACATTGGAGGTCAGGGGCAAAGGGAATGTGAGATTCAGAAAGCAATAAAATGTTAGCATCTCCAGATAACTGTTGACTTCCTTTCTAACTCTGCAGCAGAGAGTGCAGGCAAGTGCATAACTTGATTTCTCATTGCTTGGAAACTGGCAGTTGCACATATAAATAGAATCCTGTGGAAAATACTATCAGAACATGACAATGGGTCAGTGGTAGTAGGCAGTGTTTCTACAGGTGCTGGATCTGGTGAGCTGGATCTAAAGGTTTCCTTCCTCTTCTATCCAATCCACCAGCCTGTTTCATGCATCATGCTAAATTGTAATATGGTTTGTTTGATTTTGGCTTAGTAAGAAATGCAAAGCTATTATGGCTTATGACAGACCAGTGCATGATGGCTTCTTGGTGAAACCCAGTTTAAAGCATCCTGACTTAGGGACATTTGAAGAACTATTTTTACTCTTATTGCTGGGGAATGATGGATGTTGTTATCACATGTGGAGAGCACCAGCTCAGAAAGGGCTATATGGTACTTCAATTGTTCTTAAGCCTTAAGTCTGCCTTCACTGGCTTGGTGGCTTCAAGGAGACCTTGGGAGAACCAGCTTTGCAAGAGGAAAGTACTAAATTCAATCCCTAGTATCTTCAGGTAGGTCTAGAAAAATTATTACCCAAGATCCTGGAAAGCCACTGACAGTGAAGGCCTTTGAGATACCTCATCTGGCTACTCAACATTTAACTAACCCTTTGTGCAACACTACACCTCTTTATATTCCAAGTCCACGTGACTATCACTGCTGAGCACCAAAACAACCTTGAGATTAATTGCATCCCAGTGGGCCATTATCCTTGAACTATGTGATTTCATTTGCCATATGCCTTGGGCTCAGTGGGGATTTCATTTAATTAAGCTGCACCAGAAGTAACATTTCCAAAACAGTGAAACTTCTGGTAACACCACGGAGAGTCCGTGTGCAATCTTGGGTTCGCAAGATCTCTTGTCTGTGGGAGTAGTATTAACCATCAATTTTCTAGAGTTTGGGCAACACATCTACAAGGGAAGGAGGGAGGGAGGAGTGTGAATCCAGCAGTTCCCCAGACCTCCTCAATGAGGAAATAAGGCTCCAGGGCAAGAACGTGTAAAAAGAGTGAGATGCCATCTGTACATTTCATAACACCTTGATTCTCTCTTCAGATCTGAGCTCTTGGAGAAGTTCAACAAGAGCCTCCTCCAACCTGGTGCCTCCAAGTTGGACTTCAGCTCCCATCACCTCACAACAAACAAAGCCAATATCCAAACTGGCCAACAGATAACTGGCCTGGATCCTTGCCACAACTTTCAGAGTCTGGAAAAAATAACTGCAAAACAAGTAACTATAATTGAGCACCTGCTAATTTTGTTATAAGAATCTTCTGCTAGAAACCATTCTGCCTGCATATTTGGCATTACCACCACCAAGCAATCTTGATGGGAAGGCACAAGCTGATAGCTTAATTGGGTTTAAATGAAGATGGATGTATTTCCTGATTATCGCTTTCTTTAGTAACAGCAGTTAGGTTGCTGACAATTAGGCTTCACTTAAATAGCAGGTGGAGATGTCTGTGTATGAATGGTAATATACCCACTTAATATGGAATACTTGCCCATCAAGCTATGGAAAAGCAATGGCAAGGATGCTCCTTTTTGACTCTAGGTAACTCCCTAGTGAGAACAAGTTTGGTGTAGTGGTGAAGGCATCAGGCTAGAAACCAGGAGACCATGAGTTCTAGTCCTGCTTTAGGCACAAAGCCAGCTGGGTGACCTTGGACCAGGCACTCTCTCTCAGCCCTAGGAAGGAGGCAATGGCAAACCACTATTGAAATCTTGCCAAGAAAACTGCAGGGACTCGTCCAGGCAGTCTCTGAGAATCAGACATAATTGAACAGATTGAAAAAAAAAACAACTCCCCAGTATTCCAGCCACATATAGAAAGCTGCTTTATATCTTTGGGTCCACCTGCCTCCGAAGCATCTATTGCATTTTATTTTATTAGTCTCTCCCGGTACAAAGCAAATGGAGAAAGAAAGCTGGAGGAAGAAAACACCAAGATGCAATTGTCTTCTTCTGGCCCCCTTGCTGCAAACTGAATAAAGGGAGAAGCAGTTTTGGAGCTTTGTCCAAGGCTAATGTGGGAATGCAGTTCTCATCAACTGCAAAGTGGAAGATGCAAGCTGGGTGGAGGGATGGTTAACTGGACTGAATTAATTCAATGGCCTGGGTTCATACAATACTATGGCTGTGTTTCCACAATGTAGCTAATCATAGTTTATTCAATTAACCCAATCTTTTGGGCATGGAACGTTTCACCCTCTGCTTTTGAGAAAAGGGATAGCATGTTCAGAGAATCTGTCAGTAAAGGGGTCCAAAGTCGGGATACTGGTTATCTTTATAGGATGCATTCATAGGACATGCTGATCCAGGATTCACTGAATGATGGTTCCCGTGGCTCACTGGGCTATCTTGCATTGGTTAAAAAGTTTTCTTCATCTCTCATGGTGGAGATTCAAAACTTCCCCCAGAAGCTGGAGGCGAAGTGTGGTTATTCCAAGTCTATGCATTATTCGCTTTTGTCTGGATGCACACACAAATTGCTATGCTTCTGAAGAGGGTGGTGTAAACACTTAGGGCTATTTGGATTATTGAGTTGCATTTCCTTCACCCCGAACAGGGAACTCCTGTAGAAATCTTGCCTGCTTCCTTGATCCTCACATGGTTCTTGTTTGTGCAGCTGTTCCTGAAAAATCAAAAGTCACTCAGTGCATTTGAAGGCCTACAGTGCTGTCACCCCATGTTGCCTTTCTTGAACACAACATGCAAGCTGTCACACAGCTAAAACAAATGATGTATTAATGGCACTGCATGCTTCCACTAATTTTTAAAGCTAGCAGCCATCAGGGAAGAAGCAGGAATCTGGACCGTAAGAAGTGATCCTTTCCCTACTGCCATGTCTCAGATTATGAAAGCCACCTTCTGAAAGCTGCTACTCCCCTGGGGAAGTCAGTTAATAGTACCCTTTAGTGTTTCTATTTCAGCTGTTGCTGATACTTCTGCTGTTCTGAAATGGAAGGTCCCAAATACTGATGGTGTTCACACGATACACTAATCTATGGTTAAACAGAACCATGCCTTCACTCAATCCAATTTTCTGGGTTCACATGACACACTGAACCATAAACTAACCATATGGGCATAACATGGCAGGCTAAAATATGGCTGTTCAGTGGCTGTGTGCACACAAAATTGATTTAGTCAATTATAAAATCAGTGGCTGCAGTCACACATGCTAAGCTTGGTTAATTTTAACCTTAGTTAGGGAGGGTGTGTGTGTGTGTGGTTTAATGTTCTGTGTTAACCCAAGCCATTGGGTTAGTTCAGGTTTGGGCAAATTCAATAAAAAGGGTATTGCAGGAACCCACTTGTGTTGTATGAACACAACCAGTAAGGAAAACTGCAATCAGGGTGCTCTATCTAGGTGCTCACTGTTGATGGGCATCTTCAAGGTTTCTGTTCTCCATCCTTGTATTTCAGGGGCTGAAGCTGCAAGTTCAAGTCCCACTCAGTCATGGAGCTACTGAATAACTTTGGCCAATCTCTATGGCAGAGCCACATTTCAGGCTCAACTATAATCCGATTTCATCTGATTTGGCTTAGTGTGTTCTGTGAACTCAAACATTATGTCGGAGTTGTAGTTGGCAAGGTGGGAAACAAAGATCCTGGGACCAGCAAGACTGTTACGTCAGTACAGCCCAACCTAGAAAAATGGGCTTCAAACAATTCATTATAATGGAGGATGGAAGAAAGAAAACTCAAGATTTCAATCTTGGGACAAATACATCTACAGTCGTGTGAAAAAGAAGGTACACTCTCTTTGAGTTCTATGGTTTTAAAGTATCAGGACACAATAAAAGTCATCTGGTCCTTAGCAGGTCTTAAAATTAAAATAATGTAACGGGGAAACAACGGTAAAGTCTCTTTCAAGTTAAATTCAACCCCTGGTATTTCATGGACTTGTCCATGTAGTTTTCTTGGCAACAATAAGAAGTCATTGTATTGTCACACGACTGTATGGCTAGATTCTTAGGCTCTACAGAAGGCTACCTATGTGTAGCCACTAGAACTGTTAAGTTTATAGTCAGGGCTGTCCAACAGAGAACATGCTTTATAGAACACACTGGGGTTGCATGCAAAGATGATGAATTCACCTAGATACATACTGTTTTCAAATGTAATATTCATCTTATTACACATCTTTGTACTCTGTTTTATCTCATACCATCTTATCTTACCTTTTATCCTTACTTTATCTTACCTTATTACATTTTATCTACAGTTGTAATTGAAATTATTCAACCCCCATTTGCAAATCAGGTTGATCGTCAACATGTACAGACTTTCAGCTGTTTGCAATGAACAAACCAAACAAAAGCAATAGAAATAGCTCAACACAACAAATGCTTCAAGTGGTGTCCCCAAATTCAACTGAAAATGCAACTTATAATGACTTCTCCAGTTTCAAAATTATTCAAACCCCCTGAATAGAATCCGTCACAACAGCACACATACAGTATGCAAAACAGGTGTTGTCTCAAGCACACCTGATGCAACTAATCAAGGGCTTTACTAGTAGCACCAGGTGTGCTTGAGCTGGAACACATGAAATACTTGAAGTGGCTAGGGGTTTGCTGAGTGTCATGTTTGACTGCATGGTAGAAATACAGTATGGCTAAGTCAAAAGAATGGTCCAAAAAGGTAAGAAAAGAGATCATCACCCTTCACAAACAAGGAACGGGATACAAAAAGATAGCAAAGGCACTGAATGTCCCTAGAGACACCATTGGAAGTATAGTTCGCAAGTTCAAAGTTAAAGGAACAGTGGTGACACTACCTGGACGGGGCAGAAAAAGGAAGCTGTCAATGGCTACAACCAGATTTCTAAGAAGGCAGGTGGAGAAAAACCCTTGAGTGACTGCAAAAGACCTGCAGCAAGACTTGGTGGCAACAGGCACTGAGGCTTCAGTGAGCACAGTAAGGCGCATACTAAACGTAGAAGGTTCCCATGCCAGAACTCCAAGACGTATACCACTACTGACCCAAAAGCACAAGAAAAGTCAGCTCCAATATGCTCAAGATATATAAACAAGCCACAGACGTTTGGGGATTCTGTTCTGTGGAGCGATGAAACAAAACTGGAACTTTTTGGCCTGATGGATCAGCGGTATGTCTGGAGGAAGAAGAATGAAGCATACGCTGAAGAGAACACTCTGCCTACGGTTAAGCATGGTGGTGGCTTGGTGATGCTCTGGGGCTGCTTTGCATCCTCCGGCACTGGAAATTACAACTGTATTTTATCACACCGTAGCCTATTTAATCTCATTTTATTGTAACTCACCTTGTTTTGTTTTATTGTATCCTGCTATGGCTGATGCCTATGCTTTGATATGTCAATCGACTAATCAATAAAGTATACTCCACTAGAAGACTACGTATCTGCAATAACAGCAACTTATCCAGTGTAGCTCTGCTCTTGACTGTTCTGTGAAAGCTCTTGAGTGTAGTTAGAGGGTTTAGAGGAAAGAATTACTGCAATGCCTTGGGTGTTCTGGCAAAGTTGGCTTCGCGTTTATGTGTGAACCAGACCGATCAGGCTGCTTTAAAATCATGATTAAAAATCTTGGCCTAGGCTAGGTTCAGGTATTGCAAGGTTATTATTCAGAGGATAAAATGAGGAGGGATCCCCCACCCTCTGCCATGTCGGTCAGCTTGCCTGGCTACAAAAAAGGCAAAATATAAATATAGTAATAAGCAAGCAAATAAGACTTAGGCTACACAGCACTTCAAAGAAACAGCTGCTCTTCATGATCATGACAAGTCAGGGATCAGCAACATCATAACTGTGATGCTCAAGATTGCATTTACTGATCCCCCCTTCCTAAATAAAAAAAAAGGGGGGGAATCTTAGGAGATTATCAAATCTCACAAGAAATCGGTTCTCATGCTCCAAAGTCAGAATGCCATCTCCCCCAAAATACACATGGGGGCAATATCACAGGATTACATCTGCACTACGTTGCATTAAAACTTTTGGTTTAATTTTGCTCAAGGGAAAAAAGTGAGGCGGTAAAACACGATCTCTACTCCAGAAGGCTTAGAGAATCTTCCTTTCAGTGGCTTCAACTTTTTCCTGCTCTCTCCCATACAAGTATGACAGCCATTGGCAGAGATGACTCAGTGCTACCTTATTCTTTAGACAGCTTAAACTATGTACTAAAAAACAGATGCACACAAAGAAGAGACATAAAACACAACTGCCCTTAGAATTTGGACATTAAAAGGGGCAAAACCCCTCTTCGCTTGGAGCTAAAGTGTCAGCCTCTTGGCCTTTAAACTCACGGGAATGGGATTGCTTGGTTAAATGTCAGGGTCAAACTTCAACCTCCTTCTCATAAAAGTCAAGTAACCACAAACCTCTGCTATTTCAAATAACTCTCACCTGCAGATACAGATCCTCAGGCAGCTATAAGATTCCAAATCCCATCTTTTTTTTTTTTTTAAAGGCACAGGGCTGGATAGACATCCTGATGCCTCTTAACATAACATTACTCAAGCGCATTGCAAGGAGCTGAATTTATACGGTCACCCGGGACTGAATGAGTGCCATGCTACCTCCTAGAAGAGGGTTCCCAAAGTGGTCAATATCGACCCCAAGGGTTGATGTGACTATCCAAGGGGCTGAGAAATGTCTGGGGGTCAAAAGGGTGTCAGTAAATGTCTGTGGGGGGTCAATAGGTGGTTGATAAACGATGGAAGGTCAATTGGGGTCAATTAATCTTTTGGGGTCTCTGTAGAGCTCCACGCCAGTCCCTAGTCCTGAAGGTGAGGTGGTTAACGGCAAGACAGTGTTACTCAGGGTTGGATCACCAGCAAGAATGGCCTTGAGTTGTGTCTATTAGTAGTAGTAGTACTATTAAAGTAGTATTTATTAAATTATTTTCATATAATAGATGTTTGGGGGGTCAATGAACAATCTGAAACTTCATGAAGGGGTTGATGAGCTGAAGAGTTTGGGGACCCTTGACCTAGAAGTAAGGCATCAGAAGAAGCAGGATAATTGCAAGAATGAGCCTTTTTTTCAGAAATGTGAAGCTCTTGCAGTAGGATCAGCATTTCCTCTTTATTTTCTGTATTTTTATTTCCCTTTGAATGTTTTTTTCAGCCCTTCAAATCACTTCTGTGTTTGCAAAGGCTTTTTTGAATTGCCCCACAATAAATAAATAAATCATATGTATCATCCCACTACCCTTTTGGTTTTATTTTACTTCAGTTAAAAAAATGCCAGGAACAGCTATCAATTATTTCCAATTTATCAAACATTTTGTTAATCATGATTTGTTCATTCTGGTTTCACAAATGGTTGGGTTCACACAACAGCCAGAGGCAGCACAAGGCAGTTTTTTAATGTCCTTCATATTGTAACTTAAAAGAAAAGTCAAAGCTTTTGAGATCTGTTTTAATGTCCTTTTCTCTCTTGACAAACTGAATATGTCATAATTGTGAGGTTTCAGCTGTTCTATATACTTCTTCTAGAAGTTGGTACTCTGCATTAAAGAGTGGAAAGCAGTTCTTAATTAACTTTTTCAGTATATGGGATTCATTACTTGTTTTTTAAATTGGGATGATTATTACGGGCAGCTCAGCATACTTGTTTCCTTGAGGATTTTTCAGAAAGCAATTGTTCTCCGGACCAGCCCTACCGTTAGGCACAGTGAAGCATTTATCTTAAGAAACAAACATTAGGAAGCCACAGCATGAGAACAACATGTGGGGCAGCATAGCTTGAATCCCTAGCTAGCCTGCTGCCTTCATCTTCAGTGGGGAGTGAGTTGTATATTCTACTTAGTGCTTCAGCTCTATTATACTCTGAGCTCAGTCAGAATGTGGTTTGTTTGGTTTTGACTTAGCATATTGTATGAGCACAACCATTATGGTCTATAAATCATTGTTTATAGTTTAATATGGGGAAGGGCAAGTTGAGGGCCCATGGCCATGTGGCCTCCAAATCCATTTTTTGCAAGTGTACAGCTTTCTCTGACCACAATGGTCTGAAAAGTAAGTGGCATTATCTCCCATCATATTGAGGCAGGACAACATGACAGCTCTATATTAAACACTAAAATAGACTCAGCATGGTGAAAACAAAGCTTCAAAAATGCCCTCAGACTAGAGAATCATGGCTTTGCCCACAAATGCCAGTCCTAGCCACCACTATCACTTTGCCCAGTACCATCCTGACCCTCCCAAAACAGTCTTCTGTTCCCCATCACCCAAAGGTTGCTTATGTCAGCCTTAGACTTCTATGCGAGTCCTGCCAATTGTGGTTTATTCAAGAAACCATGCTTAAGCAAGCCATAACTTAGAGCTACAGATGAACTTAGTCCTTGAAATGAAATTGTGGCTACAGATACCTCCCAGGAGCCCAATGTGGCCCTTTTCATTATTGCAAAATTCTGGTCCCCGGCAAAGAAATGCTACTGCTTTCCAACCCAAATGCCGTTTGTCAGAAACGTGATTTCCATAGCAACAATGCAAATGTGGAAGCATTCCATAATCATTAGGGAGAGGGGCTAGGCAGTATAAAGAGTGACTGCAGTAGATTACATGCCTATTACGAGTAGTTGCGGTTCCTGAGCACTAGTAATTATACCTAATTGTGCATTTAATTGTGTAATTGAAAATTCACATATAGAAGAATAGAGAGTTGCCTTCCTCCCCTCCTTCCACAAGCTAGGAGGCAAAGCTAGTAATGCCACATTCATGATCTCTTGGCCCACCCATCCACTTTGATGCAGAAGCTTTCACGAGGTTCACAAAGACAGTGAGCCAAGAGGCCGCCTTCTGCCCCCTGATCAATATGGCAACCTCTATGGGAGTCTCCTCCAATTTGGCCAACTGAATTAGCCCATTTTAATTTGGGGTCTGAATCTGGTTGAGAAACCTTAATCTCCTACAGACTGTAATTTGAAAATCAACATAGAGGTGTGGGTGTGAGGATGTCTGTATAAAGAGGATCCCACTTGTGCTCCATACATGAGATCAGAACAGAAAATCGGGAGTCTTTTGTTAATCACATGAAACCTGATTCGAATTGTCAACTCATTTTGGAAAAGGGATCCAATTTAAAAATTCCAAGTCATGGGGATCAGATTCCATTCAGAGGTTTGAACTGCTGAACTTGGCCAACTTTCTCTTCCTGACCACTAGCACCAATTTGAAGAGATTGTTCTTTAGTGCTCTTCCTTCCTCAGGAATATCTACCAAAAATGATTGTGGAGGGATAGAGGATTGGCTGAAATTCTGCCTGCAGAGCTATTACATTGGCTGGAAATCTGGGAGAAGCATTAGGCTGCATGTACAGACCCATTAGGCATAATTTCATTGGGACACCTCAGTTAGGTGATTGGGAAAGCTGTACCACTTCATTGTCTACCTAGACATATCCTTCCTCGGCCATGACTGACTTTAAAGACCTTCCGCAGAGGACTGAACAACAGCTTATGTAGTGTGGAGCAAGACTGTATTCTTCTACTCAATTTTCTGGTTTTTGATGAAGTGGAAATTGGAATGGTTTTATAATTTTACTCAAGTAAAGATAGACACATCTGACATCAACAGATGAAGCCATTGTTCATGGATGATGCCACCACATTTTAAACCAATAAGCATGGGGGAAAGATCATTCCAGGCAAGTTTGACTGTTGGATGTTGATTTGTTAAAGGTACTGCTGATAATTGCATTTCTTGACATAAGTGGATGTAATTTGAAAAGTTGACCCTTTGTGATTTTTGTGGGGGGAAAAAAGGATATTATGTTAATATTAAATGTTCCCATGAGTATCTGAAAAGCCTTTGCAAATGGCCATATACAGTTGCTTAAGGTATTTGATTATATCAACTCCAAACTTTACTTGGAAGTGAGTTCTAATGGAACATTCTCAAGTATCTTAACAGCTTGTTTCTTTTTACATCATACAGATCTTAAATAAGACACACAAACAAAAAACCCTTGCATATTAATTTTACACAGCCTTCCTTCTCTGTGCAACTTCTTAGAAGGTCCTGTGACTGTATCATGATGTCACCTGGCGTTCCAGAAAGTGCTACTGACTGGAAAGCTGTTGTAGAAACAGAAGTTTGTGTGGCTGGAAACACACTGGAGTCATTTATTGAGTGAAGGAGAAACTGATGGACAGACTCCCCCAATACCACCTTGTACGTTTAATAATTTAACCACAACATGAATTTGTCAACTTCTTCTCCTTTCTCATTTCTTTCCCTAGAACCTACTCAAAGGCAAAAAGGAGGAGAGTGATAAATGCAGTCCACTATTGCCTAGATGGATGATTTCATAGGGGAGGTGTCCTATTTAAAGCAAACCAGCACCCACTTCATGCACAGGACAGGCTAGATCATTTTTATCTAATTGTGGCAAATTCCAGATGTGTAGACTTTGGCTACCAGAATTCTCAGCAATAGTTATGCTGCTTGGACTTCATCTACACACTGGGAAGTTGCCAAAGGTGGGAAACACCAGGCTAGGTTGTTAAGAGATGAACATCATGTATCAGTCACCAAAAATCAGAATCAGAAGCAAACACAACAAATTCTGGAACAATTTTTCCAGTCTACTGGTACTTCCTTCTTGTGTCAGCATGATGCCCTCTTGGCTACAGAAAGGCTGGTACTCAGAGAACTAAGATCACAATTAATATATGATTGGGTAAATGTTTCACATTAATGCATGTTTTGTTTATTCATGATTTACTGAGTCAACCACAATTGGCTGGCACACTAAATCATAATGCATGATTTACAAACCACAGATGCTGGGTTTGCAGAAGACACTAAGCCAGACCCAAACAAACCACACTGCAGTTTAGGGCAATACAGTATGCAGACCAGCCACTGTGATGCTCTTTGAGCAGCGTTTGGCCAAATCATCATTCCTAGCGCTATTTAAGTTAATAACACACTCACATGGTATTTAAATGCATAATAGACAAAGTTTGTTCTCCAGGTTAGCCAGTGTTAAAAACCAAATATCCATTAGAGTTACTCACACTAGCTTCATTCCAGGTATTGGGTACTATCCCAAAGAGAAATAGATACTTAGGAATAATAATTAAGAAAAGCCCAATAAAGAATGTGTTACAGTAGCCAAGCTAACAAAAGCATTAATGAGAGCAGCCACGTCTTGGTTGAGCAAAAAGGTTCATAGCCTATTTACAAGATAGATGGTGCAATCTGCAAATTATTTCATTATACAACATGTAGTTAACCTATGCAATTCATTAACACCAGACACCACGATGGTCAGCAATTTAGATACTTTTAAATGGACAGCAGACAAATGAGTAGATGATCAAGCAATCTATTACTACTCATTTTGATGGCTGCATGCTACCCCCAGAATCAGAGCATCCTTCCAGTGTCAGCAGCAAGGGAGCCACCCTGGAAGACAGCTGTTGTCCTCTCCCCTCATTTTCCTGTTTCTCAGATGCATCTTGTCAGCCAGTGTGCAATCAGAGAATGTTAAATTAAACTGGATCCAAATTTGGCCTCAAAAGATACTTCTCATGCTCTCACCCACCAGCACCAAGATAAACCTTCAAGTTCAAACTGGGAACATTTATGTAAACTTCTTACAATTCCCCCCAAAGGCATCAAGGCCAAGCAGAGCATTGTCAAGCCTCCGCTGCCTTCCATAAGGCTCCAAAACCTGAAGAATGAGTCAACCCATGAGTCAGAGAAGAGGCTCACATTAAGAGACAGATCCAATTATCAAGCACAGCTGACATCCTGTGAAAGTGGGGCTGCACTGATAAACAGGGGGTGCAAAAGAAGCTGTGAAAAGCCTGCAGTGGGACCAGCTCCTCCCACGGTACTTGTGAGAGAATGGCCTTAAGCCTACAAACAGCAGATATAACAAGCCCTGCATGGAGTTGCTTTGCCACAGCAGTCAATCATGGGTTCTGAGCTGTGACAGCTGTATGCAAACGGTGGAAACGGGCTGGATACACAGATCACACTAAGCCAAAATGTGTCCTGTTTGTTGCTGACTTAATGAGGGGGTGGCTAACTTCTTGGTAGCTGAGTACCACAAGCAGTATACTGATGATGCAACATGAGTAGGATAGTGTTATGTACAAGAGCAGGGATTGAGGGGGAAGGTGTTCAGAGAGGGTAGGACTTATTTACTTAACCATGTTAAGTCTATTTTTGGCATAAGCTTCACTGTTCATCAACTCAGAATTAAAGGAAACTAAAATTCAGTGATGCAACCAGCAGAAGTTAGGTGGGCTGCAAAAAAGAAAAAGAGTAGTCCTACACCCTTGGGACTACAAGTGGCCTCCTTGGACTTCTCTTCCTGTGCAAACTCAACCAATTGTAGTTTATTCTGTAAATTGGGGTTGGTGTAATGTGTAAATCTGACTTTCCCTGGCCATCAGTTGTACAAGAAAGCAAGCTCTTTGTGCCTTGCTTGCTGTTTTCCCCAGAGCCATCTGGTTGATGACTGTAGAAAAGTGGGTGCTGGGATGACAGGCTGCTGACTGGGACAAACACATCCCCATCAAGTCCATGCCTGCTATGGCCATTTCCTTTAGCTGGTTCCTGGGAACAAAGCCAACCTGTACTGGTTCACTGAAGCATGCCATCAAAAAAAAAGAAAAACATGGCAAAGAATAGAATGTATTTTCTCCACCTTGCCAGTCTGAATTTAAAACGGTTAAAAGCAGAATCCACAGAGAACAACTGCATAAAACATGAGTTGCCTAACAGTCACTTCACCCTATTAAGACTCTTGCAACAGTGTGCAGAACACGTTGCATTTTAAAGCATCTCTTGCTGTAATACAAGAGGTCTTCTCGCATTTGCATTCTGCTCGTCTGGAGTCTCTGGACCTACTTCAGGGGTGCATGTAGCCCTCCTTTCCCAAATCCTTGGATACGGCCATCAGATCCCTTTCAAAAGTTTATGCTGAACTGGAATTTTTGAATACAGCAGGATAAAAAAGGGCAATACAAAGGAAAGTAAAACAAAATAACTATAATTCATTCATTTTAGATTTTAACTATATTTTAACCATAACTATAATTCATTAGGGACACAGTGGCGCTGCGGGTTAAACCGCTGAGCTGCTGAGCTTGCAGTTTGGAAGGTCGGCGGTTCGAATCCACGTGACGGGGCGAGCTCCCGTTGCTAGTCCCAGCTCCTGCCAACCTAGCAGTTCGAAAACATGCAAATGTGAGTAGATTAATAGGTACCAATTCGGCGGGCAGGTAATGGCGTTCTGTTTAGTCATGCCGGCCACATGACCACGGAGGAAGTGTCTACGGACAAACGCCGGCTCTTCGGCTTTGAAATGGAGATGAGCACCGCCCCCTAGAGTCGGACACGACTGAACTTAATGTCAAGGGAAACCTTTACCTTATAATTCATTAATTTAATTTTAGTTAGATTCAATAGTTTTTGTCCTGGCCCAACCTATTTTTTTAAGTGCAATTCCTAAGGCCAAGGGTAGGTTGAAAAATGTTGTGCACTCAAGACTTACAGGAAAAATAAAGGGGTGTCCATAACGGGACAGGGAAAGAATGTCATGTGCATTGTCTCATCACCATGCAAATGATGTACATTATGTCATTTGTGTCAATCACAGCTGTTACAAATTATATAATTAATGTCCTTTGCATGATGACATCATGATATATGTGATGTCACTATGGCTAATAACAAACATCTATGGATACATATTAGTAAAATTTTCATGACACCTCCACATTATCCAGATTAACAAAACGTGGTAAGGCAAAAGCTATAGCTTACAAGCCGCAATAGCAACATGCTAAGCCAAGCCATCTACTATGACTTAGCATGTTGTGTGGACTGGGTTAGAGATTGGAATAATAGCAGAAGCAAACTATAAAAATTTGCTCATCCTCAGAGTGCAGTTTCCATGAAATCCAGAAATCTAGAGGTAATTTTAATACTGCAACCTATTTAAGATACAGATGAGGCAATCGTAGAGCTTGTTCAGACTATTACGGTTTGATTCTGATTTACAAAGCATGTACAAGCTAGGTTCACACATTGTTAAGCCATACTGCATTTGGATTGGTTTGTTTAATGTTCTGTCTGAACCCACCAACCGTACAGCAGTGACCAGGAATATTAAAAAAAAAAAAAGGCTTACAGTGAATCAGCGACTGATCCAGCTACTCAATGCTGAATATTCTGGCCCATGAACATATAAGGGTGGAGGTGAGCAAGTGATGGCATATGCACAGTGAGGTCATCACATAAAACAAGTTGAACAAATCATTTGCCCAATGATATCATTATGCATGAGATGATGTTGCGGCTTCTACTGATCATCATCATACCCTGACTAGCAAGAGCTCTGCACAATTTCACACAGATGTCTATGCAAACCCTACCTGGAAACACTGGGTCTTGAGTCCAGGTCCATCAACAGGCAAAATACCTTTTCAACCACTGAGCTATGGCACAGTGTTTATCCTAAACATGGAAAACCAACCCAGTGATTTTTCCCAGTGGGTGTTCAAGTGTATGGTTATAAGTAGCATTTGGACATTCCGCCTCCATGGATACATTCAGGGATGGTGGCAACAGCACCCTGGTCACAAATGCACGGGGAAGAGCATGCATTCCATGTGCTAAGCTGGACTGATGGGAGAATGCCTACAACACAGAGGGTTACTGTTGTACCCGAGGGCGCTAATTTTCACAATTTATACAGTGGATGAGAATTGCAGATAACCACGTTTAGTTTCTTCGAAGCCACACCAAAGCTATGCCCAAAATGCTCCTGAATGTAACACTACAGTATGGAATTAGGGTTACACTACATTCTCTTTCAAGCTAACCTGCTACACAAATAAAACTGGAGAGTAGAAACATGACCCAAAGCAGCAAATAACTCTTATGTTAACTTTTATGCAATATAGTATAGCAATCCGCTATAATTGTAGACCTGTTTGTTTATTGCTCTTGGGTTTTGTTTTGTTTTTGGTGGTGGGGGCGGTGTTTTTCGGTTATTCCTCTGTAATTTCTTTTCAGGATCTCTGTACAAAATTACTCATGTGAGCCTATTCTAATCTGCATTCTTCAAAATAGCAAAAACAAAACCACTTTGGCAGATGCACTGACCCTGAGCATCGCATTAAAATTTCCTGTAAAGAGAAAGATCAGTTCTCCTAGTCATCTTCAACCACAGCATCCTGAACTGTTTCTTAAATAGAAGCCCTTATAAAAGCTAAAAACAGCCCAGCACCTGCAGTTCAAAAGAGACCACCACACATTTTGAATATTCCCATTTCCTGCTTTGTGCAAGATAGGCCGAACTTCATCAGGAGATCTTTGCTATGAGGAAACGCAGCTGCATAAAAAGCATCACGGGGTAGGATCTCTGCCCTGCGCAGCTTACAATATAAAACTCAACCCGGGGGACGGAAAGCGGAGACAAAGGTCAGGAGGAACCCCAGAAAAATGGGCAGCTTTTTTGCCATTAAACATACTGATACACTTTCTTCTCCCCTGGAATCCTGATTTCTCATCATGACTTGTATGAGCATCTTAGAGTGTCCTCACGATTGCTTTTTTTTTAAATTTAAATCCTCAAATATCCTTTCTTCCTCTCTGGTTCCCGGATTCATTCCTTCCCCTTCGGTTCCTGATCGAAACTGGATTTCTGGCCAGCCAATCAATCAAAACAGGGCGGGGCCGAGAGAAACGGGGCGCTTTCTCCCCCGCAGAGCCCAAGCGGGCCATTTCTGCACCGCGGTGACCTTCTGTCATTGGCGAACTCGGCGACGGAGTTCGCCCGACCGAGTTGGAGGCGGGGGGAGGGGCGCCCCCGCCCGCCACAATCCCGTCGAAGCGACTGAAAGTTTGAGCCCGAGGACGGGAAGGCTTCGCCCCGTCGCCGAAGCGCCGGCCCCGCGCCCCCGATGGAGATGCTCCCCGCCGTCCCCTCGGGCGACCCCGACTCCCAACCGCGCGTCTCCACAAAGGGCCGGCGGGGGAGGCCGCCCCGTCCCGAAGACCTTCCCCTCTTTCGGTTCTCCTGCCAACCGGGCCGGGCAGCAAGGTCACCCCCGCCCCAGCGCCAACGGGCCCCCGCCCGGCTCACCAGTTGCAGGGAGCAGAAGCCGACCAGCGTGCAGCGTCCGTTGCATCTGCCCATGGTCGCCGCCGGGTCGCCGGAGCCGCCTCTCGCCGTTACCGTCGGGAGCAGCGCCGCGCCTCTCGTTGCCAGGGACAACCCCGGCTCAGGGGGCATCCGAGGGCGGCGGCGGCGTCACCGGCCGGCTGGCCGGTGCCATCGCTGCGGGGCGAAAGGGCGGGAGAGGTCCCTTCGCGCGCGTCTCGTCCCCGCCCGCCTTTTGTCTGCTGCCGCCGCCAACCCTCGGACCGCGGGCGCGACGCCGGGCAAAGCCGAGCCGCGGAAGGCGCTATCTCCCCCCGCCGCGGCGCTTCCCAGCCCGCGGGAACCGGCACCCTTGCTCCATCGTGCGCGCGCCCGCCGAAGCGCCGTCCTCCTGCCGAGGATCAGCCCCCGCGCTCCGTCCCCCGGGTGGGGGGGGGGGGAGGGGAGGGGAGGGGCGGGGGGCGGCCCGCGCTGCCCGGGCTTGGCCCCGCGTTGCCTGCGGGGGAGAAGAGCCGCCTCGCTCAAAGCCTCCGCTCTATTGTTTTCTCCGCCTCCTCCGCCGACACACCCACGGGCTGCGCCGCTCCGAGTGGGCGGGCAGCGGTCCGCTGCCGGCTCGGAAGGCGGCGTCGCACCAACCTGGAGCCGCACCGCAGCCAGCGGACAATCGGGCGGGAGAGGGGAGGCCGGGGGGAGCGGCCCACCCACGGCCCACCACGTGGCTCCCCAGCTGCGCCCTCGGCGCGGGGGGGAAGCGAGGGATCGAGCCCCTCCCCGCCTCTTCTCGTCGGCGGTCCAGTCACGAAGGCGGACGCCGCGGAGCGAGGGGCTGGGCCTCCAGAGGCCACGCCCTCCCGGCAGCGGCGGGTCCCCCAGCCCGCGAAGGCAGAGTCGGGCGAAGTTGGAAGGAGGAAAGGCTGGGCAGTGGGCGTCCCGGGCTTCCCTCGACAGAAAACGCAGCGGGTCGAGGGCGCAGCTGGAGCACCAACACATTTGCAGTCGCGCTGGCTGGATTTGCCCAACTGGATGCCTGTAGGATGGGTTGGGACTCCACGTCCCAACAGCTGGGAAAGTGGTGGGAGTCCCGGTGCCCCCAGTCTTTCCGAATTGGGAACACCCTAAGGCAGGGTCCCTCAACCTTGGCCACTCTAAGTTGTGCGGACTTCAACTCCCTGGGGAATTCTGGGAGTTGAAGTCTGCACAGCTTAGAGTGGCCAAGGTTGAGGAACCCTGTCCTAAGGCATTGCCAAGGACCTAGTCAAAAAGGATGACTAACCAAACTTAAACGTACTCTGCTAGGTTGGTAAATGACCTTGTTGCAGCTTCAAGCCTTGAGACCCTGCAAATTCTTTTTCTACTTGTTTTATTCTCACCCCCCACCTCCCCAAGGACAGAAAGAAAGGATGAGTTTCTTGTTGCAATAGAAGATAATTTCTGTAGCTCAGGGCTGAACTGTGGAGGAGTCCTTGGTGCTCTCCGAGCTTGGCTGTTTGCTTGCAGATGTTTCATGATTCGACTAGGCAGCATGATCAGTGCTGGTGAGTGAGGGGTTTGCTCCCTGTTTATACACCGTAGCTTGTCCTGCCAGGGTTGGTGGTCGGTGGGAGACTCTTTTTGACTGTCAGCGTGATATTTCTCCAAACACTGAACAGAATGGGACCAAATTTGGTGTGGTGAAAAAAGTCAGCCAAAGAACATCAGATTCACAAATGGGCTGGATCTGGCCAAGGGCTTCAGAGGAAAACAGTCTAGAAGAAATTCTTAATTTCATTCCTATAGCAGTGGCTTCGAGTGCAGTTGACTGGTCCAGTCTAAGCCTCCTGGCTCTGGGTCCCATGACCCACAGCAGGGCATACACTGCTCATTCTACAGTGCCACAAAGAGCAAAGGAGAGCAGAACCATGCACATACAGGTGCACATGTTCCATCGTTACACCAGAGAAAAAGAACATTGTTGCTGCACCTTGAACAAGTTCCCTGCCCAAAGTGAGAATGACAAGGAAGGAAGGATAAACAAAGAATCTGTCTGCTGTTGTTTTAGTTACAGATTGGCTAGACTCAAAGCTGTGGTTTGCTTGGCCCTGTTTAATGATTAAACCCACTGTTGGTTGGGTTTGCCCAACACCCTGAGCCTAAGCCAAACAAGCATGTTTTGACTGGGAAGGCACGTGAATTCTGCCATTTTTAGTCTTCAATAGACAATTTGGAGTATCTCAGATAACTAGGAATTGATTGTGGCATAAACCAGGGTTTACCAACCCGGTGCCCTCCAGCTATGTTGTGACTGCAGCTTCCAAAATTCCCCAGCCAATCTAATCCTCCCTGGGAATTATGGAATTATAATCCAACACATCTGGAGGGTGCCAGGTTGGGGAATGCTGGTTTATGCCACAGTACATTCCTAATTCTCTAAGATGTCTGTCTTGGGAAATATGAATTAGAATTGGCAAGGCTAGGTCCTCACTTGATCATGGATTGCTTTGAAAATTTGGCCCTATAAGTTCAGAACTTGGATATGTTTTGATCAAGCAAAGGTTTTCTCTTGGCTTAAGACTCTGCTTTGTTGTCAGATCCTGGTTCTGGTGCTGGCATCGGGTGCTTTTAACACACAGTGCAAATTCTGCCTCTTATTGTGACTTGCTTTCAAGTACCCTGGCAATTCTCATTTTTTACTTCTATACATTTTAGGGTTTGTGTTGCCAGGTTCTAGCGTAGAAAAACCTTATCATTCTTGGTGCTTTCTTCTGAAGCCTGCTTTGCTCAAAACAATTGCCATGTGTTTTTTTCCCCCTCTTTCCCAGGATGGAAAATCACCACAGCCAAATAAACCACATGCAGAAACTGCATCTCCCTTGCAGATAAAGAAAAATATGGCAAATACATCCCCATGTTAAACTTGTGAGTGGGTGTGAAGAAATGAATCTCAGAATAACTGCCATATATCTCAGTTCCTCCAGATGCATTAGCTCCTTGTTCTCTGGTTCTGCACAACCAACACCCAGTATTTTCGATCAAAGATAGGCAATCCTCAACAGTATGGGAGAGAGGGTCTGGCAGACAGACAGGCACTGGCAGATGCTGACCCTGGTCTTGGTCTGACAGTAAAGGAAGTCAGGTAAAAGCTGGATATTATGCTGAGTGGGGTTGTTTTGTTATGCAGAGCTGAGCTCCCTCAATAAGTTTTAATGGCCAGGCCATTGATGGAAGTAATGGATGCACTGATGGGGAAAATGAACAGTTTGTGTTCTTAGCACATGGAAAGCAATGGACAGCCACCTGCACTGAATTGAAATTGGATCACCCATTGCAAGCCTGAAATCTGTTTGCAAGGACTAAGCTTAAAAGGCCAAACATCTAGATTTTTGTATGACAGGGATGATCTTATTTCCCTGAAAGCTTAGCACCAGTTTTATTTATTTTATCTCATATAACTAAAGGCGAAATTTCAGACCAGTTCAGAAGGAGATATGAGACATCAGATTGCTTTTAGAAATCCTAAAAGTATGTGCCATCTGTACGTAAGGGTGTCAGAAAAGTCAAGGCAGCAGCTATGACCGCTCAATCAACGCCCCGTAGCTTTTTTACATGCACTGTGCATGCAGCACATATTAAAAAGGGGTAGGACTGTGATCCTGCCGATGTGGCCACCGTCTTTCTTTTTCTGACCCCTCTGCAGACATCCTTTTTTTTAAAATTAAGAACTTTATTCAATTTCAACATAGTTACAACACAATATAAAAAATAAAGGAAAACAAGAAAAGATGGCTGAAGAGCAAAGAAGAAACCCTGCAGACATCCTGAAGCCATTCCATTGCCGGCCCTGAAGCCCTAGATGCCTCTCCTCCAAAATGTGTAGATGATCTTCAGGATCCCTGTGGCAGGGTTGGCAGAGGCTACACGGCTCACCAACCTGATTTTTTTTCCAAAATGGGGGTGGGGAGAGAGCTCATCTTGGCATGTTGTTGGAGAAAGGCAGCTCAGATGGGAAGCTGGCCATTTGGGTTACCATGGCTGCAGAGAGATATTTATTTATTTATTGCCTGTTCTGCAAGTCAGCATGGAGTAAACCTATGCAAATGAGTGCCTGCCACTTGACTGCGAGGAGGAAGTAATTAAAAGGAGCCAGGAAATTCCATAACCCCTTCAGTATCCAGAGATCTTCAGGGCGCCCACCAGGCCCTCTTTCCATTAACTCAGCACTGTGTTGCCACAGCTGTCAGGACAATGTGCAGCCAGACTCTTATCAAGTTGGATGAGCAATGACTAGGGGAGCCACAGGAGATGAAGACAGAGGCTTCAGTCTTAAAAACCAGACCCTGTGTCCGTCCCACCCTGTGTAACAGCTCCTGGACACGAGTAGCCAACAATAGCGAGATAAAGAATGGAAATTTGGGGGAATCATGGATTCCATCAGAACAGAATTGGTCAGACTCAACCACAGTAAGACAACATAGGCAGATCTTTGATTGCACGATTCCAAGATCTTGCAGGTAAGCGAGAGAACTGGACATATCACAAAATCATGAGTGATTTATTGAGATAAGGGGGATGAGGCTACAAAAAAAATGCAGCCACGGAACTATTTCAGATTTAGAACTAACATATTCCTGCTGACGCTCCAGTTTTCTTGTGAACTGGCTGCACCTGAACTTCCTTGAACTTCTGTGTGCCAGATTTCTGTCTTTGAGGTACAGCAGAGTGCTAGATGTGGATTGGGAAGGTCCAGATTCAAATCCCCGCTAGGCTGCGAAGCTTAGGGCCATCATATCTGGACTACAGAAAACTGAACTCTTTGCTGACATTTTTGTGGTCACCCATATGTTTGCAGCTGAAATCCAGTAGCCCTCACTGGGTGGTAAATGTTTGCTATCTCTCTTCCCTTCTCCATCTCTCTGTCTCTCTCAGCCCATCTATTTCAGAAGATTGTTATTGTTATTATTAGAATATTGGAGGAGTTTCTTGGGAGAAAGAAAAGGAATATAAATGGTAGAGCCTTCGTACTGGAACTCCCTTTCATGACAAACTTGTCTCATTGATAGTTCAAAAGTTGAAAAACTGTGATTTCCAACAGTTGGAAAATCATTGGCCACGGCTAGGTTCACAGAACACCTGACTCAACTAAATAGAATTTTTGTATTCATTTTACATACTGTATTATGCCCCTAGCAATCACATTACAACTTTGGGTGATGGCCTGGCTCACATATGTTAAGGCTGACCTTCCTAAAATGTGCTGAGCCAATTATCCAACCACATTTAAATCTGGTCTATGTTAAAATAACCCATGATTTGTTCCCTGGCCTTATGAGTTTGGGTCAGTGTAGTTTTCTTAGATCTCAATGAAAATCAACGTGAAAAGATCACATTTTGAGTAACATGAATGCCACTGATAGCAACATATAGCATCATTAACTCTCTGGCTGGGTTCACATATTGCAGTAAACTATGGTTAATTGAATTAATCACAATGGTTGAGCCTGCATAGCATGCCAGACTGAAACTAAGCAATCACAGTATGGCTTAGTAAAAGGCTTCTCGAACTTGGTGATATCAGGACCATCTAAAATGATACATAAATGAGTTATGAATCATTGGTTATGATTATGATCAATGAAGCCAATTATTTAATTGGAGATAGGGTTGGGCAGAAATAAATGTACCCCTTCCTAAAGATAGGTAACGTTCACCAAACTTTCTTGATTTGGGCCTGCTTTCATAAGTGCTACCGCTGGCCTGGGTATCTTTAGTTTGTGGTACTTATGAGCAGTCCTTGAAGTTCTGGCTGTCACAGTGCCCCTGCAGTCATGCATTCGCAATCCAGGTGCTTGGCAAATGGCCTGTATTTCCAACCATCGTAGTACTCCACAGTCACGTGATTGTGACTTTCCCTGCCGGCTTCTTACAAGCAAAGTCAATGGGGAAGCTGACAGGAAACTGCAAGTCAAGTTCATGTGAGGTCCTCACTTAACAACCCATGGTGATTCGCTTAACAACCCATGGTGATTCGCTTAACAATGGTAACCAGGGACTGCTAGAATTGTTGTCACTAAGCAGCACCTTCATGTGACATTGTGCTTTATGGCCGCGTCACTTAGCAAGCAACAGAAATTTCAGTCCCAATTGGTGTTGTTAAGTGAGGAATACCTGTATAATTCTTTCCAAGCACGATTCTCACAAAGTTCTCTTTAACAAGATTTATTGAGATACATAGGATGAGCTTACAAGGAATCCAACAATTGAACTCTTCAAATTTAGACTATATACAGTATATATATATACACACATTCATTTATTCCTGTGTATAGTAGGACAAGTTTTTCTGATTTTCTAACAGCTGTCTTCTAACTGGAGAACTGGCAAGACCTTTTGCTGGTAATGGATAAGCTTGCAGCTGACTGTGTATGTAACAGTCTCCTGAATCTTTATCAGTCTGGAAAAAACCATCTTTCAAAACCCACTCCTGGCTCTGCTCTAGAGCAGACATGAAGGCACAATGACTTCAGGAAGGAAGAAGAACATGTCAAGTTCTCAGATGGCCATAACACCTTGGCAAGTGCTTGATGCTGTGGCCCTTTGGAGAATCAGTGGGAAAGTGACCTTCTCTCTACTCAGGCCTGGGGTTCTGGCTGGTATTCAAATGGGAACCTGAAGTGTAGGTTGCCTGCTGCTTTCTTCTCCTGTCTCTGTAGTGCAAATACAAATCAGAAATTTATTTATTGTATTTATTTTTTTTATTTTCTATCCCACCTTTATTATTTTTATAAATGGTCTTCTGCAGTGGCTGAGGAATTCTGGGAGTTGAAGTCCACACATCTTAAAGTCTTCAAGGTTGAAAAACACTGGTGGTCTGCAGTAGGATTGCCGGTGCAACTTCAGGCTTGCAGGATCACCTAAAAAAGGAAAAGTTGGTGAGGGGGAGTCTGAATGACAAGCAAACCAGAGAGAGAGAAAGAGGACTTGGCCACCCTCTGTCCTTGAGAATGGATGAGAAGCCACCTTTACCAGTCCCACTTGTATTTCCTGGGGGTAAATCCCAAGGCAGCTCATGGAGCCCTTCTGAGGAGACCACTGGGGGTTGAAATCATTACTGGAACCAGTTATGGCCTAATTTAGACAACATTCTTGCACATGGTGTGTGTCTGCGTGTGTGTTTTTGAACTTTGCTGTTAAGCTGTCTTGTGAATCCTGATGGACAGACAAGCAGGGATTTTGTGTTTGCAAGCAGAGAAAGAGTGTTCATTTCTATGAGATACTGCATTGATTTCTTTCACTTTTGGGTGAGTGTGTGAGAGAGAGAGAGAGAGAGAGAATGAGAGAGAGGCCCATGTGCAAATGGAGTTCCATCTTTCATAAGCTGCCAACCTGATTTCACAGGGACTTCAAGACACCATCTCCCGAGTGTCCCTGGAGCATCCCGATGTTTGCAGTGCGCTAATGCTTGCATTGCATTTGTCCATTAGCAGATCTCTGGCCAGGATATCTCCAGGTCTACCATCTGTTAGATGTCTTCAGCACGGGGGCATCCTACTGTTTGTCCCCTTTCCCCACTTCTTCCCCCCCATGGTGGGGTGGAAGCTCCTTTTTTTAGACATAGGCTTCATTGTGCAGACTCTCAGACAATAAAAGCTGACCTGTCTAGCTTTGTGCAGTGCCTGCTCCGTGTGCTAGTTCCTTGGGGACCACCGTTGATGGACAGCCTGTGTCTGCTCCTGCTCTTCAGAGGGCTCTAGACTGGATTTGTTCATTGGCTTGTTGAAGAAAACCTCTTTTTGTCAGAATTTCATTTCCATATTGCTCATATGAGTAGTCACAAGGCTGGTTTAGAAGGCACATGTGCATGGCGGGGAGCAGTGCCATCTGTCTGGATCCCCTCCTCCCCATTCCTTTTGTTCAGTCTTGATGTTAGACAATAGATAATTTTTAAATGCGCATTTGCATCCACAGCGGGTCTCTGAAATACTCCAGACAAGGCATCCACTAAACAACAAACTGGATTAAATGCATGGTTTTCTAACCCAGCCTTTCTCCACCTTTTGACCCTGGAGGAACCCTTGAAATATTTTTCAGGCCTCGGGGAACCCCTGCACATTCAGGCTCAAATACAGACAAGTTACAAAATTATTCTATTTGTTTCATGTGTAGGCCTGGATATATACATTAACAGCGTTCTTAAACTAAGCATAAAGAATGAAACTGACCTCTTTAATGTGAAGTTGCCCGATTTTGAAATATTTTTTTTAATTAAATCGTGATCTCCCAGGGAACCCCTGGTGACCTCACGGAACCCGAGGGTTGCATGGAACCCTGGTTGAGAAACCCTGTTCTAGCCTGCCTATAGGTCATCTTCCTCCTTCACCTTCTCCTTCTGTTAGGTGAGTTCAGCCACTGTAGCTTACGAGCCATTGTTTAGAGCAGTGTTTCTGAACCTTGGCAACTTTCAGATGCATGGACTTCAACTCCCAGAACTGAGGCTGGCTGGGGAATTCTGGGAGTTGAAGTCCACACATCTGAAAGTTGCCAAGGTTCAGAAACCCTGGTCCAGTCATCTGGCTTGGAAAAGGGGCAGTCTTTACCAAAGAGGAGAGGAGGGGAGGGCAAGGGAGGAGGAGGAGAGGGGAAGGGAAGAGAGGGGAAGAGAGGGGAAGAGAAGGGGATTGTGAGTTAAATCTTTCAGAGGCATGATCATAGATGCAGGGAATTGCTTAAAATGCTTTAAAAATGGCTTGAAGCCTCTAAAAACTATCATACTGTTTGGCAGCACAATTTTGGGGTGCTCCAGGGTCATAAAAGTAGGGCTGGGGGAGCTGCAAACAGGCCAGTGGGTGATTGATTGCTCCTTCCTGTCTTGAGCTTTCATCTAGGAAGGAAAGCTGAGTAAGAGCTCACAGGAGCACCATTTAATTAAGAACGCGGCTAGATTGGAGAGGAAGGGCTATCCAGCGAAGGGCTGCCCAGTGGCATTCAGGAGCAGGTTCCAGACAGGCAGGGAAGAGCCCATGGCACACAGGCAGTGTTGACCAGGGGAATTCCCCACCACAAGATGGGGTGATAGCCACTGGCAGAAATGGCTCCAGGTCACTCCCTTCCTAAAGAGGCAAGCCAACAACAAGGGTGTCTGCAGGTTGTGGTCGAAAAAGTCAAGATGGTGGCTGTGATGGTGTGATCAAAGCACAGCACACAAACAAAACAAATAACACTTTGATTGCACCATCATGTCCACCACCTTGACTTTTTTGACCACACCCCAAGGATCCGTTAGGCTGCCACTCAAAAATTTTTTTTTTGACACAACACAGTTTATGTAGATCCCTGGGTAGATTTAATTTAGAGTGGAAAATGTCTTAAGCAAATGGCTCCTTTCATACCACGCAGCTGTTTAAGAAAACAATTTTCTCTGTGCCGGGATTGCACATTGATGTAAAGCCCTGGAGATTTCCTGGGCTGTTTTTTCAGACAACAGCCAAGACGCCTCTCTGCAACCAGGCTGCTTGTATTGTTTCTCCCTTCTAAGTTTTGAATAAGAGAAAACAGCACTGAAGACAGGAGAAAGGTTGCCCCACCTTCTAAGGAACTGGGGGTCCCAGGAGGGCTTAATAAAATAAATGCTGCTAAGAAATCTGTCAAAAACTGCAGCAATCAGCAAGTGTCTAGTCTTGCATTCATCCGTGGTTCATTCTGTTCCCACAATTGTCCCAGCACTTGAATCGTTCATGACAAGCACACAGGTTCACGGAAGTCCGGTGAAAACTGTTGCTCATCTTGGTAACTGAAATAGGGCACTGCATTCCAAAACACCATTTGCTGCAACAGTAACAGTCAGCTGCACACGTTGGTGGAAAACATAGACTTTATTGGCATTAAAATCCATGGGTGCTTTGACATCAAGAGGTTTGAGCACCTAAGGGGAAGCCCTAATGTGTTACAGGTAGTCCTCACTTAATGACCATTTGTTTAGTGATGGTTCAGACTTACAACGGTGCTGGAAAAAACAACTTACAACCAGTCCTCATACTTACAACCATTGCAGTGGCCCTGTGGTCACAGGATCACGGTTTGGGCGCTTGGCAACCGGTTTGCATTTACGACCGTCTCAGTGACCCATGGTCACGTGATCGCCATTTTCAGCCTCCCCGGCCAGCTTCTGGCAAGCAAAATTGATGGGGAACTGCATGATTCACTTAATGACCACTGCAAAAAATGTCATCAAATTGGGTCAATTTGCTTAATGACTGCTTCGCTTAGCAACCAAGTCCCAATTGTGGTTGTTATGCAAGGACTACCTGTAGTATGTTTTTGTAGTTTTACGCTTTCCTTCTTTTCCTTTTTCACAATAATACCAAATCGTGGTCCCTGGTTGGATGACAAATCCTCAAAGCCTTGTCTGATTCCTTCCTTCCTTCCTTCCTTCCGAGCTGATATGACACACCCATTACAAAGGGACTTTAAATGGTATTACAGCATGGATCTGATACAGCAATCACATTAAAAACAAACATACCGAAGACATAATGCTTTCCGGCTACGCCTATTTGATTTGAAGAAAACAAAGCAGGAATTTTTTTCCCCCTGGCCCTGATTGGTTTGCTTGTTTGCAAGACTGGCACTTTCTTGTTCCTAGTTTTTTAACAAATGGCATTTAAAATAAATCCTGGCTTATGTGTGAATGCAGCTGTTAAGTTCACTGAAATGTGGAGCTGGAATTGCTTCGGGGAGTGGGAAATTGCTAGGCTCTTATTATCAGTTACTGTATGCCAGTACTCTATGCTGTAACATTTTGTTGCAGGTCACATTTATTGTTGTATTATATAGCATTATCTGATTGCACCAACAGCATTTTGCAAATGAGCAAAAATGTCCTCACTCACAGGACATCTACAACTTTATAGTGCAGCTATCCCCAACCTGGTCACGTCCAAATTGTGTTGGATTACAATTCCCATCCCCTTCACCCTGCATGACCACTGAGGCCCAACACAGCCTCGGCATAATCCTGCCATGGGATTGGGCCACGCTGAGCACACTCCGACTCTCCTCCTAACACAAATTGCTTAAGCACAAACTCCTTCTGCTGTTTAGCAGTTAATTACTCCAGCAGTCCCTGTCTGGGTGATTTAATTAATAAGATGCACACTGCCTGCATTTTATTGTTTGGCTGTTATGTTTTTATATTGGTTAATTATGTGGAAAGGCAGCTACCTTGCCAGGGTACCCTAGCAAAGGAAGGAGCTGGTCTCCTGGGTTTCGCTCTGGCAGCAAAGCTAATGAAACTGAATAAAGCTGCAGGCAGAGCTGGTATTTCAGCACTGATCATACCCCCACTTTGGAGTGGGCAAAGGGACTAACAAGGACACCCCAGCCGAATCATTTCCCTGAGGATAAGAAGCGGGGTGTGAAGAAATGGGCCTTCCCCTTCCTCTCAAAGATGGGACATCACTTTCTCTTCTGTTGCAGACCCCATTTCATCTGGCTCGTCTGGGGACAGGAAACTTGAGGCTTTGGGGCTTCCTTCCTTCATTTATTTAATTTATATGCTGCCCAAAACAAAAACAGAACAAAGATGGCAGAGATAACAAACCTGGAGGGGAACAAAGAAAAAGAAAAGGGGTGTCAGTCATCCTCACCAAAGGCCTGGGCGAAGAGCCATGTCTTCGGGCCCTTCAAAACATCAGTAGGGTGGTAGCCATTCGAATCTTGGGGGGAACCTCGTTCCAGAGGGCAAGTGGTGCTACAGAGAAGGCACGCTTCCGGGACCCCGATAGGTGGCGTTGTTTAATCAAAGTATTATCATATGCATTATTATTATTACTACTACTACGGTTGGTCACACAGCCAGATGTTTAGACTGGATTTGGTATTTTTTTCCACCTATTGAGTCCTTCCCAAGGACCTGGGTTGGGCAGATGCTGTTGTTTAATAATATTAATGGTATCGTTGCTAGATGTCAGCTGTTCCAAGTAAAGCTGCCTTTGCAATTGACTGATTTTGTCAATGCTGATGGTGTTCAAGTGGTGCTCCAGATGTTTTGGAATTGCACCCAATAGATAGTAATCTATGGGTACTATCTTTGCTTTGTTTTGCCACAGGTGTTCTATTTGCAGGTCTTTATATTTTGTGATTTTTCTCCAGTTTTTTCTCTTCTATCATTATCTATCATAAGCCTCCCTTTTGCACTTCCCAAAGCCACCTCTGAAGGGTTGCTAAAAAAAGCACCACTTGAACACCATCAGCATATCACTCCCATTAGAATTATGCAGCAGCCTTCTCCTCCACGTACGAATACTCCAAACTAGTTATGTTCCCTTGGGTGTTATTTCTTGGTAACGCGAAAAAGCTCCCAGGAAGCTGCAATGCTTCAGCCTATCTAGGTGGCACTGTCATTTCTGATCAACATCAAACTCCCTGCCTTTTTCACTCATTTGTCTGGAGCTGCAAGGGACATTCCCACCCACCCCCCTTTAAAGCCCCGCTACTGGGTGATGATTAACAAAGAGGCTCTTTCACTACATCCTTATTTCCCTTTGGATGCTTTCTTATCGAGAAAAGGCAAGAGAAACATCAGTGGATGCCCTGTAGCTGTAAGGATAGGACAGGATGTAATTCTTCCTTAAGAAACAAACATCTGTTCTTTGCAAGGGGAATTGCCAGTGGGGCCCAAAGCCCCCCAGCATGCACTGGAACTCAAAAAAGACTTACCCATAATTTAAGAACCCACAAACCCAATTCTGCTCTAGTCACATACCCCAGGAGACCCACTCTTGCTCTTCAACGATCAACACAAGCAGCAATCATCATCATCATCATCATCATCATCTATCTTGCCTTCAATAGATCTTTTTCCATACCTTGAGAATGGTTCTCATCTAATCTTCATTGGTCCAACCTTATTTTGAATGCTGTGTCCCATTCTGGACAGAACTTTCAAACAGATTCAGACAAACAGAAACAGGTTTAAAGGCAACGAGACCCCTGGAAACTAACTCTTAAAGATAGAGGGTCCTTGGTACATTTAGTTAAGATTGGGGGTAAATGTATGATCTTCAAGTATCTGAAAGAGGTGTCATACACAAGGCAGCCATATGCTGCTTCTTACCGTGCTGGAGTGTAGAATATCCTTGAAGTTATAGGAAGGCAGATTCCAGGTGAATGTTAAGGCAAATGTCCTAATAACAAAAACAGTTCGACAGTGGAACCAGCCATTGGGCATGAGCAACTGAATAATCCCATTGTGTGATCCTAACCATGGTTCACACTTTAACGTACTGTCTGAACTAAACCAGCTGTGGTTTACTCAATAAGTCAGCAGTAAACAAACTATGGCAAGAAACCATATGTAAACTCAGGGCACTAAAACAGAGACCCTTTCTACCTAATTTCTAGACATAAGGGCATCACACGTGAGGCAGAATTGCTAGAGAGACAAAAGCAATAGTCATAATAATTTTATCCCACCTTCTTAATATATAACTCAAGCACCGAACATGCCCTATAAATCCTGGGAGCCGAGAGAAAATAGTTGCAAGAGTGCACAAGTTCTCCCCATGCCAAAAAGAAAAAAAAAAGATGGATTTCCCGCACAAATCGGTGGCCCAATTTGGCTGCAGCTCATAAACAAGTATAAATTAAGAAAAGATGGTTCATGCCCATAAGCTAACAGGACAGACAACTTACTTTGCTACGCAGAAAACAGATTCAGCCCCACGGATGTTTCATTCAGTTCACTGTCGATCTAATCATGTCAAGTTGGGTTGAATTAGATAGCGATTGAAAAAGCAACTGTTTTTCAGCAAGAAATCTGGAGCTATGTCTCCTTTGTATCTTTACATTCTCAAGAGAAGCATAATTTCCAAAGCTGGTGTTGTGAGAACAAACATACACCGGCATATGTGTTTGTATGTGTTCTGTCAAATAAGCCTTTTCTTTTCTAAAAAGATATTTCAAAACATTCTCAAAGAAGTTTCCCACCCTTTCCGTAATTGAAAGAGCAAAGGCAGTTTACTCAAAAAGAACCAAAATGAATGAATACAACCACTATCTCTCATCGCTGTTATCAATTAATCATTCTCTGAATGGGTTATGCTGGGTTATACTCACTGTTGAGCAGACAAGTGATTCTGCAATTCAGTTTAAGCTATCCCTTGAGTGAAAAAAATCCAGTAAAAACAATCTTAATTAGATCTGTATGAAATATCACCAGCATACTTCTACCCACTGTAAGTTATTTTGTATAGTAACTTCGCCGCATCCCGCCCTGTCTTCTGCCCCTGGACCATTATATATTGGCAAAAGGCGCATATGTCAATAAATTCCACCTTCAGTTTTACAAGGCATTTCATTTTTTAATATAAAAATGACATATGAATCTTAGGGAAGCGCAATATTAAATGCTTCTTCCCCCACTTTACAATGGTCAAAACGATTTAAAAAATGAGCATGTTTTGAAGCTAAAATAAAGAATCCGTACATCCATCAAACATAATGGATCTGGACTGCCGTGTGTTTCAGGCGTCTGTAAAGATGGGTCAAGAATTCAAGGAGGGATCTTGCAGCTGATTATTTAACGCTGCCTAGGAAACATTACTGTTGCAGTCTCTTCATGGACCTTCTTTTTGTGTGTGTGTAGAGCAATTCAAATTGGTTGGAAGCAATCCAGTTCTGCAAATCTTCAGAATTAATCCATGGCCCTCTTCTGCTCCTCCTCACTGGATCTCTCCCATATACAGTCTTTTGTCACTAGACGCAGAAAGTACTGATGGAAAGGAATACAATGGTTAAAGTACTGATGGTTAAAGGAAAATGAAAGGTTGCATTTTAATCATTCTGGGCTCGTGTTTTCCCACCTTAAATATCTTGTGTTTAAGGTACTTCTTTAAATATCTGTAGCATAAGCATCAAGGCACAACTAACAGAGCTATGAACCAGGGGGACGGCAGGGAAGATGGGCTCCCTCAGGGTATCTTAACTGACTATTAAAAAGGACAATTTTGAAAAATCAGTATGTATTTTCAAGTTTACTGGCCATGCATAGGAAGGACTTACTTATTGGTTCTTCTGGATGAAACGCCACTTCGTTTATTGAACCCGCGTGGCCCGGCAGTTTGTAGAGGATTCTTCTGGAGGTCGTATCCCACACATAAACAAACCTGTGTATGACAACAAAACAGAAATAAAAGCCTCCCCACATGTAAGAGATCAATTCCCTTTTAACTGAATCTCAAAGAATACACAACACAGAAACTGCTGCGTACGTACTGTAGAGAAATGCTGTTTTATCCACATTAAACAGCAGTATAGAATCCTTTTTAAAAAAAATGTTAAGATCTGCATTTTAGTATTAATTTGCCATGTTAGTAGAAAGTTAAGCTGTTTCCAGGATGACCCTAACCTGCTGAACTCAGAAGTTGACTTCCGGCCAGTGAATTACAGCTACTTAACACAATCCTGTGTAATTGGAGTTGGAATCAAAGAATCTAAATGTCCTGCTGCAAGATTGTTGCAGGTATATGGGTTGTTATGCATTTTATGTCCTGCAGATCAAAACATAATCATGTGCATTATAATCAAAAGGACGGGCCACGGTGGCTCAGTGGTTAAGACGCTGAGTCAGAGGCCCATTAAGGTCAGCAGCTCAGCAGTTCGAAACCCGAGAGCCTGAGCCGTGTGACGGAATGAGCTCCCGTCAACTTGTCCCCTGCTAACCTAGCAGTTCGAAAGCATGCAAATGCAAGTAGATGAATAGGTACCACTTCCGAAGGAAAATAACAAGGACATGAAAGGAGCCCCCTCGGGTGTCCCCCGGGCAACAGTGACATCACCGGCAAATCCTTTCAATACAGAAGCGCCCTTGGTAGGTGCTTCTGGCACACACACACAAATTAAAAGGAAGGTTACTGTGTAACTTTTTGTAAATAAGCAACTGAGTCTTTTCAAATAAGAGCAACCCATACACGTTTACTAACAAAATGTTTCAGTAATTTTCTTTTCTAGTATGGTCTGCTACTTTAGCAATTGTGCTACTGTGTAAATTACAAAAAAAAAAATCTGTTATAGGGTACAAATGAGGCAATGTGCCAAGTGCAACACTGCAAAAAAAATGAATGGGGCAGAGACAAAGAAAGGGACAGAGCCAAGATAAAACCCGAAATGCAAGTCTACTTAATGAAATCCATAGATGATTATTCACCACCTATTTAAATTGTTTTCCCTTCTGTCACATTAAACTTTACAGTTTGGTAGGAAGGGGCTTGAGAGGCTACCTGCAAGGACTTGTCAGGGCCACATGTAGCCCTGTACCTAAAGGCTGAGTTCATCGTGGCTAGTAGGAGATTCTGCAATTAAGTTCCCTTTTTTTATTGATTCATTAATGCAGAAAAAATATGAGATCAAACTCATCTGCAAACCACGAGACTCTTTCCAAGCTAAACTGCCAATTCCAAGCTAATGAAGTAGGCTAAAACATTTATCCTAAGTTGCCTAGAGTTACCCTGGTGATTGAGGTAGCATAGAAGTTGATAAATACATAAATATATTCATACTCTACCATCACATCTAGCCAAGTCACTACAAATTATTTTAGAGAACACACTAACTGCAACTACACAAATTTTGGATCGCAGAATGTTATGGACAGATTCCAGTAGTTTCTGAAACATTCTCAACAGATCCCAAACTGCTGTGAGGCATCTACACCAGCTCAAAATCAGTAAGGCCACAAAAGTCGTTCTATAAGCAATCTTGCTTTCTCCTGTTGGGCTGGTGACAGTAAGCAAGACCTCAATTTGGATATGCTGTTTCTAAGAAGGCCTGATGCCTGCACTCACGATCTTTCGATATCAGCAAAGACCATTTAATCTTACCTGTTGCTTTTAAATGCTAACTCAGTTTACTGTTTTTATCATCTTTGCAGTTTATTCAATTTTTTATCATCTTTGCAGTATATTCAATTTTTTACTCTCAGCTGCTGAAGAGCCTTTCACTTTAATTATCACTGTTAACTGCCCTGCTAGGTTTTTTTTTTTTTTAAAGATCCTGCCTATACAGCAGAAAATTACAGACAGACAAGGTGCAATTGATTGGTAGAAGGGGTTCCTAAAATTAGCCCTGCACTGATGTACATGGAATCTTATATTTATTTTCCTCCCCTAAATTAAAAATAGCAATGAGGGCCCAAAACAGGTTGTAGTATCAGTGAGTATTTTTCTCAACTCTAGTCTCAGCCATAAGTGTAAATGTGACAGAAGGGAAAATATACAGGCATCTTATAGGTTTTTATAAGTATTCTTCTATGGTAACTCTCCACAGTGACCAAAAGGTTAAATCATGGATGTGATGAACCTGGTCTTTAGTTACTCAGAGTCTGCTAATAAAAATACTACAATACCTATCACTACAATATACTGGAAGGATGCTAAATCCTGACAATGGATTTATTGATGTCATGCCTAGTTTAGCTCTAACTTTTAGAGCTGAGGGTTAACAAGTGCGTGTGAAAGTGATTCATGATTTTACTTATTCATTCCATGAACTGGAATCCTGCTGCAATCCAGCAACTCTTGGCAGGTTACCTGATGTAATATAGAAAACTTTAAAACATCCATAAGAAGTCAACAAATTGGTTGAAAACCAAATAAAGAAAACCACAAAAGCCAAGTAACTGAATAAAATATAGAAAAAAAATAAAGGTGGCCACTATAACTGAGACTGGCCAGAGCACTCTCTGGAACAGCTCAGTTTTAAGCATCCTCCTGAATGTCAACAAGAGGGGGGCTTTTAAATGTTAAAAGGTTGAACCAGCAGATTTTTACCTGTCTGCAGATCCAGCAGCTATTTTACTTCCATCTGATGACCAGGAGCATCGCAGAAGGTTCTAACAAACAAACAAAAACCATGGTCCAATTCCAGGCATATTTCATGTTTTTTTTTTCTTTTGAAACGAAATCTACCAGGGCTTCCGACATTAGCAATACTTCAGGAATGGTTTTCCTGTGAAACCTTAGTTTGCAGTTATACAGTATAGCATATTTGATTGCCAGAACTATCAGCATCTTGTTATCTTACACGAAATAGATGGTGAATGTCAAGATAGTTAATTTATAGACAATTACAACTGCATTGGGGGGAAGGAAGATCTTTTGCAGCAGCTCTAATTGGAATTTCACCCCACACATTAATCTTCAACACAGGCCTTGTGTTGAAGAGTTTGCAGCAATTCTGAATTTTAAAAGCCATTTATTCATCAATCAACTTTCAAGTACCAGTCATAAACAAGCAATGTTTCAGCTAGCACTTCACTTACCTTCTCAAAATTATGCACGTTCCCTTGGAGTATCTTCACACATCTCTCTTTGGGGGCAAAGGGTCGAACATCCCAGATACGAACTAGAACAAAGTCAAACCAACATGTAGCAACCAGAGCTAATTATTTAGATATTGGCTCACAATGCAGTTTAATTGCCAGCCAGCTGCTAAACTGTAATTTTAATGCAATAACAATAACATCAACCAAAATTACAACATCTAGATCATCATCCCAATTTTCCCTGACAGCCAAGATTAAGGGTCCCTGTGAGGAAATCTTAAGGCCAAGTACTCAAATCTAACACTAGAGCCGAATTTAATCCGTTCTCTGATTTGCCCATTCTTATTTGTAGGAAACGTTCAATCAAAGATGTCATGAGCACTGATGGTGAGCAGGAGGGGGCCCCTATCCAGGGGGGAAAATGCATGCGTAATGCTGAGGAGTTGAGCAGCCATTCAAAGAGACACAGAACAGACCCGCCTTGACTTTTGGGGTTTATCTGTCTGGGTTTTTCCCACGCTTCTTCAGTTTGTTAGGATTTTCTGTCTAATGTAGCAGTAATAAAACACTAGAGACCTATTCCTCGTCTCAGCGTGGTTTCCTGACTGTTAGGACAGAAGGTAATTTAAAACTGCTTCTCCTTTGAGCCAAGAAGTCGCATAGCAAACTTTGCAGGGTTATCTCTTTTTAACTGCTCTTTATTTTTTCCTTTTGTTCCTTGGATACCATCAGAAAGTTCCCCCTCAATTCTATCTCTCATTCTTAATTTTTGTCCACAGACCATTGTTGCCTTTAAACCATGGGTGCTGTTGGTCTGGCTACTTAGCATGGCTATGTTATTATACATGCAGCACCCACGTTTCTAACCAAAATTGGCTAAGATGATAAGAATGGCATAGAAAATTCAGTTGCCCAGAAAACAGTGTATCTGCAAATCAGCTTCTGATAGTTAGATTACCTGCTATTACTCCAGTAGCTCCAAAGGAGGAAATAAGAATACACCCAGTATAAAGACGCAGTAGCTTCAGGTTATATGAGTGAAACACTGTCCTTTGTTCTGGTACTTTGTAACTCAAAGCCTAGGAACCTCTTCCTAAGTGCTGGTTTTTCCCCCAGGCACTGAGACAGTAAGGTTGAAGCCCAGGAATTGTATTGTTGAATGGATGGTGATGATAGATGAGGTGCCTGTTTTTTCTTGTTTTTACTATTTGTGGTTTTATTATTGTTGTAAACACAACTCTGGGCAGCTCACAAGACGGGCAGCCTTATAAACCTTTTAAATAAATAAATGTACAACATTTTCCTATGCTTGCCACTAATGAGCAACTGCTGAGCATACCATGCCTGGAGGACAGAGCATAAGAAAGAAGTAATTACCTGCATTGTCCATCGCATTGGAAAGCAAGTAAGAGCCCTCTGCGCTTAGGCTGAGACCCGTAACAGAATCCGCATGTCCTCTCATTGTGTAAGTTAGCTTGTTCTGACGAAGGTCCCATACCTTTAAGAAATGTGAACACAGGCATTTCACACTTGAAAGACATCCCAGAAATGAAGAAGTAGTGACCATAACGAAAATGAGACCTTAAAAGTGTCACATTAAGTTGTAGTAAAAAGAGCCTCGCCTACACCGATGTTCCAGACACAGGGATTTCCTTCCAACATTATTTTGGATTAAAGTTTACTTTTGAAAGGGAAAACCAACAGAAATAATTGGTTCTATTTAAAAAAATCACATGTTTAGGAACAAAATCCAAAACACAGTTTTAGAGGTGTGAAAAGTGATGCTCCCGCACAGAACATTATTCATGGCCTACATATGGGGCACCTAGCCAAACCTATTTCTATTCCTGCTGTTAGAAAAAACTTGAAATAACAGAGAGACCTAGCACCACCTACTTAACCTCACAAAAGAATTTACATTTCAAGTGCCAGAGGAAATTAGAAAGCCCCCATACCATCTATGCCTTTAACACATTTTTCCTGGTGCTGCCGGTTTTATTTTACAGTCATAAATGAAAGAGGGGGAAAAAATCAGTTTTCAGATCTATGGGGCTTGACTTACTGGGCCAAGTCAACTGACCTTGATATCATTGTCAATACCACCAGATATTATCTGATCACTAGTATCATTGAAGGTCACAGCTAATACTTGATAGGTGTTCTGAAAAGTCTGAACAGCCGCTTTCTTCCTGATGTCCCAGAGCTGAGAAGGAAAAAAAAAGGTTTTGTTTTATACATAAACATGCTAAGTGCACTACACCAACTGGCTCTCACTATTATTCTGCAAGAGTATAATAACAATTCTGACCTTCACTGTCCCATCATCACTGCCTGTACAGACCAGCTGAGGTCCACGTCTTGCTGGATAGCAGGAGTTGACAAATGAAGTGTGTCCTTTCAGTCTTTTCACTCTCTCTCCTGTCTCACTATCCCATACTGCTACTGTTTTATCCGTGGAGGCGGAGAACAGCATGCTGAGAAAGAAGGCAATGGTTATGAATCTTATAAAGCTGGTGCTTCTCAAGGCTTAAAGTTATTTATCACATTAAAAAAAATTGCCCATTAGGTAAGAGAAAAATACTAGAGAGGAACACAAAAATCTTTGGGGACTCACCTTAATATTGCCTGTAGTATTAGAAGGAAAAGGCAGTCATGTATCTTTTGCTACAATTGCTCAAAATTGTAGGTAACCATGCAACAAGCAACTGTTACACAAGAGATGATGGGTAGGAAGTAAAGCCTAACAACTGAAAACTTTGGGAATATAATCTCTTATGTAGCACTCTTTTACCGTAGGAGTTTATGAAGAACGCGTTTCGAGCTCTTCATGCTTGAGATGTAATAAATTTTTCCTTATATGCTTTTGGCTTGTCTTTATAGTAGTCATGTTTTAAGCTGATATTCAAAGCATTATTAATATAATTTTGAGAACAGAAATCAGGTTTAAAGATGTTAAGATGAATTATCCAAGTTGAATGGAAACTTGGTATTTATTGCCCTATGAACAACTTTGGATTTAAGAGTTAGTCTGGCTTAAAATCCGTATTGAAAATATGTACTTTCTTTCAGCCTTTGAACTGGCTGTTTATCAACCCAATGTAAACAATGAAGAACATGATTTGCTATGAGCATGGTTTAATTTGTTTAAAAACTGAGTCACTTATTGCAAAACATGTGTGTGTGGGGATTGTAATGTACATACATGTGCTTTTTTAGTTTCTTTTCTGTTTTTTTTAATATATATTGTTTTGTATTTTCTCTTTTTTTCTAGCTATTTGTAGATTAAAGTAACAAAGAATTTTTTTAAAAAAATTCAAGGATCTGTTTCAAAGGAAACAGGAAAAGCAACAGCGAATCACGGAAACAGTAAAACACAGCCTATAACTACGAAGTGAAGCTAGATTTCTGCTTTCCTATTGAGTTTTCTTAGCCAAATCACGGAGTTGATTACTTACACGTTTTCAAAAGTTGTGAAATATTTCGACATATTCTACAAAACGTAAAAAAAGAAAAATATTAAACACCAACCTGCCATCAGTGTTGTAATGTAATTCCATAACTGCTCCGCTATGGCCCTTCAGAGTGGCATAATTATCACAGTCACCATATACATTCCATAGGACTGCAATGAGAGGGAGGATCAAGCCTAAGCATAGTATTTCCCCTGAAAAGCTGGACCATATCAAACAACCATTTCAAATCAAAGGCTTTTAAGACACACAGTCTGTGGTTAGGCAGGTATTATCACACGTCAGAGTACAAGTATTGAAAATGCTGTTAACACCTGTACCAAGCTGACATATTTAGCAACAGATGAAAGCACAGAGAAAGTAAAATTTTGGTTAATCTAACAAATGAAAAAGGTCAAGTGTTCTTTTGTAAATGACAAAAAAGAAGGGTCTGCTAAAAACTACTGATGGTACAAATCATCTCAGAAGAGGCATGTGTCTATTTATTCTCACTAGAACAGAGTGGCTCTTCTAAGAAAACAATTTATAACTTAATCTGCAACTTTAACAAGCCTATTACATTTTAAAAAAAATCATAGTATCGACTTACGTATCAGCCTGTCAAACCCAGCTGAGGCTAAGGTGGCTCCATTAGGATGAAACTTGCAACAATAAACCTCTCCTTCATGCCCAGAAAGTAACATTATGGGTGCTTGCAAGGAGGAACATCTTGGAGGGCCCTAAAATAGAAGGGAAATGCAACACGTCCAAAAAAGATATAAATAAGCCTGAACTGCTGACAGAAAAAAAATTAAGTCAGGAAGAAGATTGATCTATATATTTTGAAATGGCTCAGAGATCTCTTACTTAATGCTAAGAAAACAAGATAAATATTGTAGCCATTAGAAAATGCAAACATTCAGCTATGGCTAAAGTTGTAGCAGAAGCTGCAGGTCCAACACATCTGGAGACAATGAATTAGGGAAGACTGCATTAAAAAAATCTGAACACATTTATTAATACCAACATCTCTGCATCACACAGAAAAAGCTCAAAAGCAGTTCTTTCATTTCAGAGAATAAGATACAGAATAAAAACATGACTTTCAGGAAGGCAGATTCCAATGGAATATTAGGGGGAAAAAAGCTTTTAAAGAATAAAAGCAGTTTGACTGTGAAACCAATTAATTAGAGAGATTGTGAGCTTCCTTTCATGAGATGCATTCCAGCAGAGGCCAGACAGCCACCCATCTAGAATGCTTGAATTTGGATTCCTGCAGCGAACAGAACAGTGTTTCTGTTAAAGACACAATGACTTTCTAGGAGTGCTGAATCTCTAAATCTTAAATATAAGAAATGGCTCTACCCAGTGCCAACATTATATCAAACTGAGGGACCCATTCTGGGGAAAGCCTTAACGTCACCAGATGGAAACCCTTTTCCCACACACTGTCATATTTGGAATAGAATACTTTATTGTATTCTATTATACAGAATACATATATTGTATTTTATTATACAGAATACAATATATATATTCATATTGATTCATTCTTTTTATCAGAAGTGATGAAAAATAACTGCAAAATAACTTAAAATGGAATCTAGACCTTTCACTGTTTTTTTAACCGTTTGCTTATATTATCCACCGTGCTTTTAATGCGTGCATTAACATCCTAAATAAATAAATAAATAAATACACCTCACACGCAGGAAGTTGAACAGTGACATTTGGGAAAGAGCAACAAATACACGTGTAAACCGGTTAGCATGTTTAATAGAGGAATGAGGTTAAGGAGAGTCATCGTTCGGAGTCGGGAGGCATACAAGTTTAATACACTGTTGTTATTTTTATATCTTCCACCAAAAAATGCAGCAGCTGGGTAACCTAATTTTAAGAAAAAAATAAAGTTGAAAATAATGCAAAATAAAATTCTAAAACGGCTAGCAGAAAGACATAAGAATTAGGAAATACCGTTTAATTAAACGATTATGGGAAAAGCCACCCCCCCCCCACGAAACTCACCGCCTGCAGCAAGGCGCCCGGAGGCGGCTGCCCAGCCCCGGGACCCGGCCCCAAGATGAGATCATGGCGGGGTTTCTTAGCGGCAGACGCCGCCGCCGCCGCCGCCACCAAAGCCATATCCGGCCCGGGAGCCTTCCGTTTCTGCGGGTCGATCATCGTCTCCCTCACCGCCGCCGAGAGGAGCCGATAGAGCCGAGGCCACGCCCTCCTCGTCCCCATTGGCGCCTTCATGCAAAGCGCACACCCCCTTCCCGACGCCGGTTGGTGGAAGACGCTGGAGAAGAGGGAGGGCCATGACATAGACGATGAGGACACATACTTAACACGGAGCACTCTGAATGGTCGAGACTCTCGCTCGACCCTAGGTTCATTCTGTCTCCCCATTGGCTGAAAGTGGGAAGAAGGCCGCTGGAATCTGAGGGCGGCGGATAAGGGAGACGGCGGTTGCGTTGGAGGCTGGATCCGTATCCTGACGGCGGTAAGATGCGAGTCGGGGCAAGACGGAAGGGGGAGGCTGTTTCAGGCTGGCTCCTTCTCTAGGGGATGGGCTACAATGCCCGTCATTTTGTCCTCACGGTTTTTCTGGTGGGGTGATGGTAGTTGTAGTCCAATAGTGAACCAGAAACTGGTATGAAGGACGGCTCCCATCATCCGCTGCCGGGGGAGCGGGTTGAGCAGCAAGGTAAACGTTGACTGGAATGGAAAAGAAGAGCTTGGACCCCGCCATTCGGGAGCCGTGTCGGATTCAGAGCGTTTTTTCACCTGGTTCTGGGATCCGATCGAGTTTTGGGAAAGCTCTTAAAATACTTTTTTCATGGCTTCCAATGAAGTGGGTTTAACTAATCCTCACCTGTCATTTTTAATGTATAGATTTATTCAATTATAATAATTATAATATATTATTAGGTAAGGCTCCTTTTACTGTAGTGTAAAGGCTTTTTAGCCTTTACTTTTAAAGACTGCCACGTTACTGTTTCAGTTTTTGCTGTATTTTGCGTCTGTCCTCTGCTTTGTTAGGAGCACAAATTATTATTATTTATTATTATTAAATTTTTTATCCAGCCTTTTTTACATATAACTCAAGGTTATATTGAGTTATATGTAAAAAAAGCTGGATAATTTTTTATCCAGCGAACATACCTAATATGCCTTCCTCCTCCTATTTTCCCCACAACAACAACCCTGTGAGGTGGGTTGGGCTGAGTGAGGGACTGGCCCAAGGTCACCCAGCCAGCTTTCATGCCTAAGGGAGGCCCAGAACTCACCCTCTCCTGGTTTCTAGGCCAGCACCTTAACCAAACTGGCTCTCTAAATAAACACAGCTATTCCTTGGCTTGGTGAGCTTTACTCACAACTTTGTGTGTATGGTTTTGCTTACATCTGACAGGTGAACTCCACTGAATTCACTTCCTCCTGCCTGGCTCACAGCCATATCTTCCTAAGTCCCACTAATCAGGCAATAAGTCCAGATCATGATGATGATATTTGGTCAACTCAGTGATCAGTGATCCACTCACAGGGACATACTTCTTGGGGATTAAATTTTCATCATGGTTGCACTAATTTGGGATGGAGGCCAGCTGACATTCAGTCTTATTTCTCAGGAGATGTGAGATTTTAATGTGGACTTCCAATTTCTTGCAATTCATTATTTTTCAGTGTGGGTCTGTTGCACCTGGGGTTCTTTAGACCATAAGTATATCCCCAGGCTTGAAGCTGGACCCCCCCAGTGCAGGAAAGGTGTGATAACTGAGACCAAATTGGATTTCTGCAAACCTTTGTTTAGGACTTTGATGAAATATCACCATGTGAAATATTGAAAGAATTAGAACATGCATAGCTGCTATTTAGACTGACTGTGTGTTAGCTGTAATGTGTTTCCACTATTTTTGCTTGTTTCTGTTTCAGTGCAAGAGCTGCCAAGGGATAATATAGAATATACAAGACGAAACTTGACCCAAAGATTTCTATTAACTCCTTTTGTGGTAGTTGAAAGCAATGGAAGAGCTTCCAGAACTCTATGCTGTTTTCCAAGGAGAGGTTTGTTCCCAAACAGCTAATTTTCAGATAAGATGGAACACATTTTAGAAAAAATGTATTAATTGTCAAAACATAATTAACAAGGTTTTAAGCCTAAATAGGTTGAGTAGATAGTAAGCTTAGTAAATGTAATGGCACTTTTTTCAGTGAACACACACAGGATTCCATTGTTTAAAAAATCCTCCATAGAAATGAATAGGATGTCTCTAATTCATAGATTTAGGAACTTAGATAAAATAAATGACTTTGGTAATGTTGAATAACATCTTTGAAATACTGCAGAATTGTAGCAGGGGGTGGTTTGGTGCTGAATATTATATTTTTTTAATATAAATAACAAATATATTCAGAAATTATACATGCTAGATTGGATAAGGTTTACTCCCAGGTATACATAGAATTTCAGCTTAAAGAATACAGAAATAGACTTTGAGATGGATAAGATACAATGAAAGAGAGAGCACAGTAGTAGAGCCATCTTTGTGTAAGTGTTCCCTCTGATATTTCCAAATTAAAAGATCAATTGTCCTCTTGAGATCTATCTATCTAGTATCAGATAGACAGAACTCACAATGTTGTGCTGGCTGCTGTTACTGGGAGCAGGATAGGGAGACAATATTCTAATGAATGTTGCTTCATTTGTGAGTAGTATTTTTTTTTTTTTTTACAGATTGCTTCTGTGACAGAATATGGAGCATTTATAAAAATTCCAGGAACTCAAAAACAAGGTTTGATTAATTGTATGGTGGCTATTTGGTTAAAATCCTTTTATTAGCATAGTGAATTGTGTTACTTCTTCATTTACAAGTGTTAAGGGTACCCATTCCCAGATGGCCTTGCTGGCTTACACAAAGCTTATATCATGGGAAAATGAATAGAAATGTTAGTTTCTTTGTAGAACATAGGCAGTATTTTTAGAAGATTCTTTTATTGATCTCTACCAGAAAATAAAATTTTCTATTATGTTATTGCCTTAGGCCTCGTTCACAAAAGCCAAATGTCAAACTGTAGAGTGGACAACCCCTCAGAGATGGTAGATGTTGGAGAAAAGGTGTGGGTGAAACTTATAGGAAAAGAGGTAAATTTGCTGCTCCATTTATGAATGTCTACAAAATAAAGATTTCACAGTTAGCATAAACTATACATATATTTTTATTAAAGAGGAATGATACCACAGTCTTCTACTTTAGATTTAATACATACTAGCTATCTTATTTTTAGATGACATATATATTTTACGTTATGAAGTAAATTACTTTAATATTTTAGATTTACACTTGCACAAGTAATTAATGCAGCATTATAGCAGTGTATGTCACATTTTTGTGTGTTATCTTTTTTATGCTAGTATTTTATCTATTAGATTTTACTTTGATGTATTTTTTTAAATTTGGAGGTCATTTACCAAAATAATAATAATAATAATAGGATAAGGTTTAGTCCCAGGTACACATAGAATTTCAGCTTATTATTTTCTTCATTGGAATTTTAAATAAACGTGGAATTGAGAAACTAGTTTGAGATTTATGATTGATGCTGACTTATGATTACAAGACAACTTAAATGAATTCAAAAATATTTATTGGATATTACATTCTACTCTGGACCTTTGCAACAAACTTACTCAGTATTGGACAAAATAGGCAGTTGAGCCATTCTCTAAATTTATTTCAGCTATATGCAACTCAGAATGTCAAAGTTGTTTGCATACTTCACAAAATATCCAATCTGAAGTATCTAGTTAACTTCTGCCTTAAATCTTAGATAGGTTGATAATATCCCAAAACTCATTGTGAATAGCTTATCTTGTATTTATATTAATATGTATTTATGATGAAAGAACAGTACCTCAAAGTGATTGTCATAACCTCTACATCAATTTTTGTCTTGGATGTCTGGGAGTTAAACAAAAATCAAAATGTATTGCCTTGTGTTTTCAGAAGAAGGATGACAAACTGAAACTATCTCTTTCCATGAAAGTTGTTAATCAAGGAACTGGAAAGGATTTAGATCCCAATAATGTTGTTCTTGAGTAAGTGAAATCTGCATTCCTTTATTCTTTCTCTCTTCTCTATCCCAAAGGTCCTTCTAGCATGGCTTATCATGAAGTTGGATAAGAAATTGTAAAAATCCAACAGTTGCTTTGAGCTCAGTAGAAGAGATCACCAAGTGGCCCCGCAACCAAATGTGTGGAGGATTCATGTTCAATATTTCATCCAGCCTTCTTGTAAAGCACTTCATTCCACTTCCCTTTCTGCTGATTTTTTGCCCACCCTTACAACAGCCAGTCAATATTTTATGTTTAACAAGTGTGATTACACCACACTAAGTTGTTGGATTCTTCCCACCTTTGGATGATTTTTAGAGTTTTTTGTAGTTATGCAGACTGTGGGACTCCACACTGTTGTGTATAAATGATGCCATTTCAACTATTTAAGTGTCTTTAGTTGGCAAATGAGTTCACTATTTCTGTTAGAAATAGGTGGTCTAACTACACAAGAAACGGATTTCGCAAAGTAGTGAAAGCCATCTTGTTGCGGCAGGCTTTTTGTGTAGACCAGTGTTTCTCAACCTTGGCAACTTTAAAATGTGCTGGTTGGGGAATTCTGGGAGTTGAAGTCTAGACATCTTAAAGTTGTCAAAGTTGAAAAACACTAGTGTAGACAGTGGTCCTGGGCTGCATTTATAATTTTTAGTATGCTTTTATGAAATGTACTTTTCTATTATGTAAACTGCCTTGAGTTGTGAGAAGTTGGGTGATAAATAAATGTTGCTGTAATAATTTTGTGATTGCATGGATTTCTGATTATGGACAATAAGTTAGATGGAATCATAAACAGTGACAATTCAGGAAGCTATCTTTTAATACCAATTAGAGTATTGTAATTCTAATTGAGTAAAGTCAATTAGAATGTGGTAATTGTTCTTATTGGAACCAAGGTTTTTCCCTACCAATACTAATGGTGTTTGTTTTTGAAAATTCTTGTGTTTCCATATAGTCAAGATGCACGGAAAAAATCCACATTTAAAGACTATACCAGTCAAAAGATCACCCTAGAAGCTGTTTTGAACACAGTGTGTAAGAAGTGTGGTTGTCCAGGTATGTTGAGATTAAAATTTTATTTTTTTGTTTCTTGTGTATTTTCAGTGGTTTTTAGTGGGTAGGGATTTAAAAGAAGTTGAGAAACTAAGGAGATATAACTTTATTTGTGGGGATGCAGTATTTTTATCCCATATGATAGTAACATATGGCTGCGAGAGCTGGACCATAAGGAAGGCTGAGAGAAGGAAGATCGATGCTTTTGAACTGTGGTGTTGGAGAATTCTGAGAGTGCCTTGGACTGCAAGAAGATCAAACCAGTCCACCCTCCAGGAAATAAAGCCAGACTGCTCACTTGAGGGAATGATATTAAAGGCAAAACTGAAATACTTTGGCCACATAATGAGAAGACAGGACACCCCGGAGAAGATGCTGATGCTAGGGAGAGTGGAGGGCAAAAGGAAGAGGGGCCGACCAAGGGCAAGGTGGATGGATGATATTCTAGAGGTGACGGACTCGTCCCTGGGGGAGCTGGGGGTGTTGACGACCGACAGGAAGCTCTGGTGTGGGCTGGTCCATGAAGTCACGAAGAGTCGGAAGCGACTAAACGAATAAACAACAATAATGCAGTATTTTTATCCCATATGATAATATATCCTTCTCCTTGAAACTGAAGAACATAAATGTAATGAGACTTAAGTACTTAATTATAAATAGCCCCTTGAGTTCATGTGTAAATCTTGAGGAAAACGAGAAGAGGAATCTAAAAAAGGTTGCCTTGCTCTATCTATTATCTATAAATAAATTCTTGCAGGTCATTTTGCCAAAGATTGCTTCATGCAGCCAGGGGGGACAAAATATACCCTTATACCAGAAGATGAAGCAGTCCCTGCAGAAGATGAGAAGAAAGCCCACCACTCTGTGAAGAAAAGGAAAAAGGTACCAAGTTCATTTTCTTAAAACTCTGCATGTCAGTTGTGACTTGACAGAGCTATGCAGTTGAATAGATAAGAACTTGTAGCATTTCCAGAGCCCCAACTTTAAAAGCTATGAAGTATCTACTGAAATTTCTGTACACAAATTGAGCTTGCTTAACTTATAATTAGATGACAGTTGTAAATCTAGAACACGTTTTCATATGTAGTTTTCCATATCTCCAGAATATATTTCTTCGTTTTTTTTCAATACAATTCTCCCAAATAAAATGAGCCATTTTTGAAAAGGCATGCTTGGATTTTTTTGATAGAACTTAAAAGGGGATTTACATTTCTGAAGTAATGCTGGATATCAGCAGCATTGGAGGTGTCTTTAATCAGAAATCTGGTTTGTGGAACCCAACACACTTCATAATCACTATGCTGAAGCTGGCTTGTTTACAACTTAATGTTATCTGTGTTAATACTTAGATTTTGGAAATGATAGGCTGTTTGACTTAAAATAGAAGGTGTCTTTGGCTTCCTCGTGACTCAAAGGGGGAGAAAATGACTTGTTTGAAACTAAGCATTGCAAGGACAAGCGTAATCCCCAGTCTACATTGTGTCAGCTTCCAATAGATACCTTTATGACTTTCCCAGGCAGTTTGCAGTGAGTTTAAGTCAGTATTTCTAATAATTTTTGAATGCTTCATCTATAACTTTCTGAAAAGGTGCTAGTTATGTTTTTCCCTCAATGCATTATGTATCGTGCACATGCATGAAAAGTTTGTCTTCAGACGCAGTTCTTTACTGAAAGGACTTGGAATTGCTGCAGCGTGTCCAACATTCAGATGAAGGAAGGCCAGTGCCTTAATATTTATGTATTTATTCCCCACATTTCATTCAGGACCTCAAGGTGACCTACATAACACTTCTGCTTCCACTTTTTCCCCACAACAAGAAGCAGTGTGCATGTGGAGAACAACACCTTGCTATAATAGGAGATGGTTCCTTTATATTTTATTATCTTCAGTTCAAATACTTTCAGATGAGTGTGAATACATGTATGGTATTGAACTTCCCTTAGCAAAAGGAGAAGATGAAACAGCTGAAACTGCTTTCTGTGTAGCTGATATCCTATTGAAGAACCAGCTAACGTAACAGAACTGTCTAAACAGCAAATGCATAGTGAACTTAAAAGTACTCTAAGCCCAGATCCCTCCCTGTCATAACATTTAGCTTGTGTTCTATGCAACAATCAGTGGCTTCTATTCTGTTTAGCTTTTGGGGGGAGAAACCTTATTACTGCAAAGAAAAGTAGCTCCATAATAGTGATACATTTGCTCATAATCTGTCGCACAGAATCCACATGAGATTTTTTTCCCCCGAACAGGATAAAAAGAAAAGAAAGAAACGTAAGAATGCAGACTTGCAGGCTTCTGACAGCACCAATTCCGACAGCGGGAATCAGCCAGCTCGGAAGAAAGCAAAACACAAGTTAAAAACCAGTCCATCTCAGAAGAGGAAAAAGAAGCATCATAAGAAAAAGCACAAGGAATGAGGATCCGACTCTGGGCTGCGGGTGTTGCGGGTTGTGGCTTCCATTTCCTCTGGCCATTAGTTGGAAAAAGAGCTGAACCAGTAGGATGTGTTAGGATAAAATGGTTTTCCTTCTTTGAAAATCAACTTTGTTTCTCAAGGCTTATCACAAGGATGGCTAGTCTTCTCCCATAACGTAGAAAGGAAGGAGCCGCTTGCCACTGGGTGGTTCCTTCACCCAGAAGTTGGCTTTATTCTTGTTAAATTTTACTCTGTTCTTTCATTTCTTCACGCCTGGATTTCAGTCAGCCTCTTTGGAGCAACCCAGAGCTGTCTTGCAGAAACCTGTATGGGGTTGGCAGTCAGTGCATTTCCTCACTAGGGAAACAGCTGTGTGTTGATTCAGCATCTGCCAGTTAGTGTCTGCCTACCAGCAGAAGCAGCTGTGGATGTACCCTCTGGCTTGACAGGGACTCATTGTTGAAGAACAAATCACACCACTGCATTCAGTTGTCCTATTTGTCCAGTAATGCTGTAGGAGGAAGAACTCAGGTACAGGAGCACTTGTCATAAAAACTGAGAAATGAGCCAAGTGTTTACCTTTGAACAATGAATAAAGGTTTTGTTTGTGGGGTTTTTTTATTGTAGGTTTGGATTTTTGGGGAGGGGCAGAGATAAATCAAGAGGACTTCCAGTTGTCTTAATTTCCTACTGTGATGCTTTAAAAACAAAGGTGGGCAGCATTTTTTGTGGCTGGGACTTCACTTACATTATACTGAGTTAGCTTCTGAGGCTGCAAGGGTGTCATCACTGACATGACTGTTGGAGTGGATGATGCTGCATTTTGCAACTTATTTTTCCCATACTTTGGGTGGGTCTAAGGGGTGAAATATAGACTCCAGACCTCAGTGAGCCTTAATAGAACTATTTTGGGAAAGTGGGAGAGAGGGGAAAGGAGAAAGAAGGAATTGCATCACTAAGTGGGGCTCACATAAATGGAGTTGGGGGCAGCATGCTTCCCTTATACTGGCCATTATACTTTAGGGCGTAGTTACTTAGATGGGAAACTGTTGGGCAATTCCAGGGCCCTAGGCTAGATTGGGAAGTTGAAGAACAGCCTGGCAGCAGCCTATTAGTGACAATACAGTGACTACTTATTGTTGGCAAGAAAACTACATGGACAAGTCCATGAAATACCAGGGGTTGAATTTAACTTGAAGGAGACTTTACCATTTCCCCCCACCCCCCATTACATTATTTTAGCTACTAAGGCTGCAGGGGTGTAGCCAGTGGCATAACTGTTGGAGTGGCAGCTTTTCTGTATTCTCCTGGCAACTCTGAAGCTTATGTTTTTGTTACATCCTGTATTTCTGCCTTTGGGAAATCTTAGGCAATTTACATAAGGCATGTAGCTAACCTTCCTTTGATCAGAGATTATGTAAGGTTGCAGTGTGTTCAGATCATGCCTCCAGCATACCATTTCTCAGAAATGTAACTGTCAATTGCTCCAAGAACTGTAATTGCCAAAAAAAATTGTTCGTGCCTATAGTGCCTTCGGAAGTTCTTCATAGCGAACCACTGCCAGTGTATTATCGTATTTTCTTACTCTGCGATTGGCATCAATGACATGAGCCTCTACAGAGTGTAACCTTGTCCGCTCTTCTGGTACGAGAAGTAGTGTGTGCTTATAAGGTTTAACTTGGCCGCATAAAGTTTTTAAACTGGGATTTGTAGTAGAGCTGCTAAGTCTTTGAAGGGGCACTTTGCTGAATATAGGTTCGAGCAAAGTGCATTCTGCTGCTGATTTGCAGAGCAGCTATGAAGGTTTGCCTCCCTTGACAAAAATTATATTTATAGACTGCCAAATCCCTAAGGACTCTTAACAGATTACAAGAAATATTCAGTGAGGTAGATATGTAGGCCCTACCCTTCCATTTCGATGGAAAGGTGGGGTTTTAAATAAACATAGTCATAATCCCAATAAAACCAGAACAAGTAGATGGAAACTAAACTAGGCATTTTTAGGTAACAACTGCTTCACTTTATTATTCTCTACCATTTTTTTTAAAGATCTCTTCTGTATTAAAAGTGTGCACCCACACCTCCACAAAGAGCAAAGTGATTGACACTTGTGAAGAGACTGAACGGTCTCCAAAATGTCAGTAAGTGTACGAAACGGGGGGGGGGGGAAACCCCACTGGCAATTTGGCAGTGAAAAATTGGTAGCAGGAAGGAGGTAGAAACTCTAATTCTCTTTATGGTACGTGCGAGTGCAGACCACATCACCTATTGTCAGCGTCTGAAAGAGAAGATGATACATAAGACAATTACCTGATAAAAAATTCTGGAAGACAAAATCTGCCTCTGGGAAAGATAATTATCACCTTATCTGTAAAAATCATTACAGGCTTGGTCTGTCCAATCTACAAAGGCATCAACCATTATTTTGCTAACCAAAATGAGATGGACTTGTTCTGCGTGCTAAACTGAATCAAAATAAGCCAAATTATGGTATAGAGGGCTGGGTCAGCCCTGTGGCAGTACTTCTCCATGGATAAAGGATCGTCCCTTGCCTTTTTTGTAGTGGAATAAAAACTGTCTAGGTATGAAGAGTATTTACTCTAGTTCCTTCTGCAAGAAGTCTATATTCTCCTCCCCAGAGTTTCTAAGCGCAGAGTTGATCAATTCTGTTAATCAACAGTTTATTGATTCTGTGCTCAAAAGTGTTCCTAGATGCTGAAGACATTTCTGGCAGGAGTGTGAAAAAGGTTTCAAGTCTGAAACGCTTTTCAAGTGAAAAAGACCCAGATTCAATCAGACCACTTTGAAAGGGTGTCCAGACACTTTCTAAAATGGGCTAAACAACCTGCTTATCACTCAAAACCAGATGTTTTGAAGCATTTTGCACACTACAGGTTTCTGAAATATCTGGAAATTGGGAATTGCCAGGTAAGTAAAACGGTGCTCCATGCTGCAGTATTCGGTTTTATATTCCCCTTGATGGTTTATACATTTCCCTCAAAAGGAGAAAGAATTCAGAATCTCCAGTTAATCCTAGTTGATTGTTCATTGTCTAGAAATGCTTTGGCATCACTGATACAACCAAATTGAACAATTCGCAAGTGAACCTCCTCCTCCAATAGAGGTCACCAATTGGCAAGAAAGGAAAAGATATGTTGAGACTCTTACCAAAATTAGTTTTGAATCCTTTATTTCTCGAACAAGCGAGGTCTCCTTTCCATCCCATTTCTGCACATGAACAAGTTTCCCTCCATCTAGTGTCACAACGGACTGTAGAAAGAAACAATCATGTTTGTTTGATAGCCAGACAACTTGGGCATTATGAATGGAAAAAGGGATTATGCAAGGTTTAAAAAGTACAATTGAGTCTTCAGTTGTGACTTGCCCATCTTTCTGCCTGTATTTGCATTAATCATTTATAGCATATCATTTTCTTAAAGCAGAAGCCCAATTAGATTAGTGAATATTTATAAGTGGCTGCTTGGATCAAACTGCATATTGTATGAAATGATATGTAACTGGGTTACTCTTAACTTAAAAAAACAGCCTCAGAGACGCCTGATTGGAAACACAATTATCTATCTGAGGAGGACAATAAATATCTTCCTCTTCTGCCATGAACCCATCTAAAAGCCTCTCCCTACTTCAATAGCTCACTAATCTTTCCTCCTTTTACATCAGTGGAAGATGGAGCAATTACCAGAAAAAGAATTGCTGCAGATCCTGCAGCAATACACAATAGAAAGGATTAGCTAAGGAAGTAAAACTTTCCATGAGTAGTCAAAGGATCCTTAGAAGAAATGGAAGGGCTTGGAGGAGGGATTCATGAGACAATGCTATAACCCCTTCTCCCTACAAGAAACCCTTTTTCATCCAGCCACTATTCCCCTCCCTTTCATTTGCCACAATAATGGCAATTAGCTGCAGCATATAATGTCGTTTTGGAAGTTAGATGATTAGAGTTACTACCGCTCACTGGACTTTATATTACAGCCACATCTCCCAGGGAACCATACTTCTATAGCATCACTCTAGCTCAGTGTCTCTCAAACTTGACAACTTTAAGACATGTGGACTTCAACTCCCAGAATTCCCTAGCCAGTACGCCCACAAGATACTTCCATTAACACCCATGCTCTCAAAAGAGCTGTCTACCACTTAACAATGCACTTTAGCAAGTCCTTGATACATATGCCTTTTCAGAAGAATGGAACTAGTGAGATACTGAATGCAATTTAATTGTAAAAAGGCTACTATTTCAAAGGAATAACTACTTTGAAACTATTTTCTGACTTTCTTATTGTATACAATAATGTATTATTGCTGAAAACATAAGCCTTTATGGCCTCCTGCAACCTTAATTTTTAAAAATATTTTATAGCACCATTTTAAATACCCTGGCAAGGCTGAGCACTAATGAAGATTCTTCTGTCAAGTTCCAGCTATGCAGTGTTTGAGATTGGAATTATGCTTTTAAGCCAGTAAAAATAATCATTACAAGATTTTGGTATATCAGGCTGTCATTTAGAACTACTTTTAAAAAACCAGTAGCACAAGCTCCTTTTAAGGACCATGAAGCCATATGGGTGGGCTTAGTTTATCTAAGTTCTGATAACAGCTCAGTTTCATGAATAGGTATCCAAGTTAAGATTGGTTTCAGTGTTTATTTAGGAATAAACCCTTGATCCAGGAAGGGCATATAATACCCCGGGACATTCAGATAAAATGCACCAAGGGCTACAGCTTCAGACTTCAGTAAACAGACATTGTACTGCTTGATCGTTCTTGCAGCTGCAACTTTATAGAAAGGAACCCTACATACAAAGCTTCACAGCACAATACTCCATCAATCTAGATTTGAAAAGGCTGAACAGAACTCTGAACAGGCTAAACATTCATCTAAACTAGCGCCTTCAATTTTAGCACCAGCCAACCTGAAGCCCATAAGAAAATAATAAAGTTTGAGATCTTATCATGCACTACCTCTAAAAAAAAAACTGTCATGGAGAAGAACTGTTTCTAGCCATGTCCTCCATGAATTGATCTCATCTCCTGGTTTTAAAAGAGAGAAGTACAAATTGCCCCAGCTCAGTCTTCCATCTATCATCAAAGCCATAATTGGATACTATATTCCAGGTATCCTGTCTTCTAAAATAAGACAAAGGACAACCAAGGAGAAGGTCTTCTCAGTTGTACTCCACCTGGGGAAAGCTCATACAGAGGGAGATGTGCCTCGTGACAATTTTCATCTACCAACAAAGATCTTACTTTCCCCAAACATTATTGTATTATGCATTTTAGGCACATAATAACAATACGATAAGCACAATATATACAATATAGTGCATGGTATTCCAATTTATTTGTAAGCTGTCTTGAGGTGCTGTGGGGCAGGGAATTTTTGCAATCACCACTATTCTTTGGGAAGGGCCATAAGGCAAAAGAGCACATGAACATCACTAATTGGAGCAGTCAGTGCTAAGCTAGATGGATAACAATCTGTCCTGGTGAAAAGCAGATGCTGATGTTCTTGTCTAGACTATCAGTAGATCCTAAAGGGCATGGCAAGGATCACTGCTCAGACTCCTAGTGACCAGACTGTACCTTGACATGCCTGTCATCTGCTGTTATCTCATCAAATTCTTTTTCCAGCGTGAAGGAGATCTCTGTGTTCTTTAAAGTGCTGTGGGTTTTGATGGTAAACTGTTTGCCATCCACCTCAATAATGGTAGTGGGTTTGGTAAAATTGGCAATCTGTCTTGTGGCAAAGCTCACTTCTGCAAGAAAGGAAAAAGAGGCCAACAGTAAAAACCAAATACTCGGCAGCCTAAAAACATGGAACTCTTGGGGTACATTGTTAACTACTGCAAATTAATCACAGAGTTGTCCAACTCTACTTAAATTAGGTTGAAGTGTCCCTTCCTAGCTATTCTATAATTTTTTTTTTAAAAAAAGGAACCCAACTGGTCTATCTAGGGAGATCTTTCTGCAGCTAGTTGGCCTCAAATACCATACTCAGCCATGATTTTGTTAACTATGGCTTGACTAAATCATAAATCATGATTACAGAACATAGGAACTAGGCTCTTGTATTGCCCTAAGCCATAATAATTTGACTCTCATAATATGTTAAACTCTAATATGGCTTTTTTGGGTTTGGCTGGTAAATCTGCCATTCTAGATTATCTAACCATAGTTGAAAGAAACCATCGCTTAGCATGTGTAAAGCAGCCAACAGCAATCTTAACTTTTCAGTAAGGGAATTGTAATGTCAAATTCACCTTCTTGATGCAAAGCTGAAGATCCTGAAAAGCTGAAAAAATATTTCCCTCTCTCAAAAGCAAAGTCTTTGTTTGTCAGGATCCAAGCAGAGCTGAACTGAAGGTGGAGATTATTTTAGGCAGCAGAAAGGAATCACCCAAAGAAAGCGGACTGCCTTTCAGCTGCCAAGCCAATTTTTTTTTCCTGGCATGGAACCATTTAATGGAGAGAGCTTCGAAGAGACATCTTGTCTCTGTGTGTGCATATAATTATCTGATATAAGCTCTTTGAGCAAGATGTGTGATCTAGAGAGCCTCTTTGGATGAATGTAAAGGCCCTTTTATAGTACTTAGTATTCCTTTGGTGTGGACTTGCCCTCTTGCATTTTGCTGCCTGATCTAAGGATTTATTCAGCAGGAAGTAGCTGTTCTTTCATGCTCCTTTATTTATTTATTTATTCAATTTATAGAGCCACCCATCTCATGTATGTGACTCTACCCATTCACTGATAAATGCTCAGTATTCTAACCCTCATAAGGGTTACGCTACTAGGGCCCACAGCCTCTCTAGGCCAATAAGTAGCAAGGGGCACAATTCAAGAGCCTGACTAGGGGGAGATCCAAGTTCAAATTCCCACTCGGCTCCCGCAAATTCCCACTTTGACCTGTGTTTGTTGTGAGCACTTGATGCCACTTCAGAGGAAAAGTAGGGTAACAAAGTACTGTAAATTAGGGGAGGACACTGACTATGAGGAGGATTGACCTCTCCATTCACCAAAGAGGGAGAAAGTATCTTTGCTTTTTTTTTTTAACGTGTCAGCCTTGCTATTGAAATGGAAGTTTCCTTAGGCAACAGCAGTTCCAGAACTAAAAACCACAGATCATCATTGTGGAAGGCGTGAAGCTCAGGAGGAGAACCCTGGCTTTGCAGGCCCAAAGCCCCAGAGCCATTCCCTTGTATCCCTGCTTAAAATAATTCCATGACAGAAGGGAAGGGCAAGTCCTTCGTTAGAGGCTAATCAGCATCATCAACCGGGGGGGGGGAAACGGCTAAGTGACCCAAGGTGGTATATTGGAGGTTCTGACCCATCTTCTTGATGTCCTCTCCTTTGCCCTTCAGGCAGAAAAGAACATCCAAATGCTTTTGAGTGAGGGGAGCAGAAGCAGCCCAGAAACATAATTCAGTATGGCCTGTAGCAGCTTGCCCTTCCCCTGACTTTTCAGATCCCATTAGAAAAAAGTTGAGAAAAGTTTAGTCCAGTCTTCTCCAACTGGGGCTCTTAGATCTCAGTTCTCAAACTGTACCCCCCATAGCCCAGGATAATAAGCTGTCTCACCCTGCTGGTCCATGCAGTCTGATATTGGCAACACCAACTAGTGGTAGCTTCCCAGGGTTTTGGCATGATTTTCACCGCTCTACCTGGTGATCCTGAGGACTGAACCTGGAATCTTTGACGTGCAAAGATGCTCTGCCATTGAGCAATATCCCTTCCCAATGCTGCTCTTGAGGGTTACAAGCAATGAAATCCAATAATGCAGAGAAGGCACCAGATAAGGAAGTATGGCCTACCTCTTATTGGTGGAGATGAAGTGTGCATGTAGACTCTATACCAGTGTTTCTCAACGCATGGCCACTTGAAGACGTGTGGACTTCAACTCCCAGTGGACTTCAACTCCCAAAATTCTGGGAGTTGAAGTCCATACATCTTCAAGTGACCGTGGGTTGAGAAACACTGCTCTATACAAATTGGAGGATGGCTCATCTCATCTTCCAAGTTCTGGCTAATACAGGGCTACCATATCTGGCCTGCAAACACTGAACAGCCATCAGATTCCTATTGCTTTGGCTGTGCAGCCCTATTTAAGGGATCCACATTCAAGATTGTTGAAAATAAGCTATAAATACAGACTTCTGGCTTAGTTGCTGGTATCGAGGAAACCCTACAAAGACAATACTGTGGCATTTCTTTTGGAGCACTGCCAGCACAGGCTTCCATCTCCATGGGTACAAATAGGGGAGAGGGCATGCTGGCTGAAATGCCAATTTTTATCCCTTCCCTGCACTGGGCAGCTGGAGAAGGTACCAATAAACCCATGAAGTTCCCTGGCCGTCAGCAGTGAGATCGCTTGTGAGGTAGCATAAGTGCAATTCTGAACATTTGGGTGCATACATTGGTACTGGAACTCCTCAGAGGCTGAGTCCTAGAAAAGTCACAGATTCAAGCAAGCTCCCTCCCCTCTCACAGTTTAACCTACTGTTTGTCAGTTACTATGATTCATAAAAGTGAGAGGGTATGCTTCCTTGTCATTGCATCTAAGATTTCTTTTCTACTATGCTACCTATATAGCATGACTGCCAAGTAAACTTTCCATTTAAAGCTTTAGCATAGACTGCTTCATGAAAGCTTGAAAAGACACAAAGGAATGACAACTGTCATATAGATCCTGATGGATAGCCAGCGTTTTCCTTGCAGATTCAGACAGGTTGCAAATACCTCCCCATCATAAATCATTCCCATTGCTCTATTTGTGAACTCTACTATAACCCTAGCAGTTTCTGGCAGATGTCTAGGTTCACTCAGCAGAATTTAATGGAAAAATCTAGTTATATTATGGCAGTAGGTTTGGTTTCCTTTTTTTTAAATTTTAATAAAAGAATGTGCATGATCAGCTAAAAGCTTCTCCCCTCCCTGTGTAAATGCAGAATTTAAAATGAGCCAAGTGCACCAGTGGGAGCTAATGGAGCTACCCAGAGTAGAGTGATAAGAAGAGTTACATTTCAGTTATGAAAATTGAGAGAGAGAGACCATGCAGTAGAGTGGTCAAGATGACCCAGGTTCTAGTCCACCTTCAGCCCCAGAAGTTCCCTGAGGGTCTTTTGGCCAGTCATTCTTTCTCTATCCCACCCACCTCCCAAGAGTATCATCAGGAAAAATTAAAATTAAGAAACAGGCTGCTTCCTCTCTGGAGCTGCTGAACAGAAGACAGGATACATATGTAACAAAGAGAATTTGGGATGAATGGAAATGTTTCCTCATTGTTCCACAACCATCCTATATTTGTTTTAGGCAGAAATAAGGTCTATGGAGTCTGTTGACCATACAGGGACCACCTGGTTAATGATCGCTTACTCAGCATACAAGAAATGGGGCAGATGCTGGAATTTTAATCCTTTCTATCTGCAAAAGTAATTGAAAACCGCGCCCACGGCAGGCACTGGACAAAGCTGGCTTAAAGCCAAGGCTACGCAGGAGTTAAGAGGTCACAAGACTCTTGCTTCTGGCAGGATCAGGCCCAGATAGCCAGGGTGGGGCGGGAGTTGTACCAGGCTCCAGGCCAGCTCCACAAGCAAACACCCACAAGGCTCCCACACCTTCTTCTCTCACAGCATGGAACCCTCTGCTCAGGCAGCACTTGAGCACATCTGCCCCCTAAGCACTTTAGTTGCAGGAAAGCCCTCCAGGGCTCTCATGAGGAAGCAGCTCAGTGTCTTGCCCTATCAAATCAGCTTCTGGCAGAAAAGGACACATCCCAATGCTCACCCCACTGCAACACACCCTCTCCTTCAGTGAGATTCAGGCTTTGCACTCATGCGGTTTCTCCTGCAAAATTGCTCCCAGATGCTGAGTGGATGGGGAGGAGCAATCAGAGATCCCCAGGCACTTGGCTGGCAAAAGGAAGATTCAGATTAAATCTGCCACACAGTTGTTCCTTGTGTAAACTCACTGCTAAGGTAATGCGAAGTCCTAAGGTACTGAAATCCAACCCAACAAACTTAACTGCTTTGTCTCTGAGCAATGGAAAATCCCAAGGTGTCATTGCATTGTATCCACATGCCTGGCATTACACCAGGGACGGTCACTCATGCCTTTGTCATTTCTCATTCACTTTACGTGGGACTGCCTTGAAGACCACCTGGGGAACATTTGGGTGGAGCGCAAAGCACAGCAGCCCCTGGGGCTTACTGGTCAGGCTCATGACTACCACGATACCCCACAGCTGTTGCATTGGCCGCTGGAGTATTTCCAAGTGCAACCCAAGGAGCTGGCTGTCACCAAAGAGCCCAGCTTTCCAGATTCTGCCCACCCAGTTCCATTTCAAAAAGGAAGACTCCCATTTTGGAGGTTGCTAGGAAGGGGTTTGATGGTGGGGGCTCGCCTTCTCTGGGATACTCACCCCCCCCCCCCAGGTGGCTCCCATTCTCATGGCCTTGCAAAGGCTTGTCAAAACCCAGCTTCTGCAGAAGCCCTTTGGGGCCATGTTTCTCAACCTCGGCAACTTTAAGATGGGTGGACTTCAAGGCTGGCTGGGGAATTCTGGGAGTTGAAGTCCACACATCTCCAAGCGGCCGAGGTTGAGAAAACACTGCTTTGGGGGCTGACCTCTGTGGTGCCATCATCACCAGGAGCACCTGTCTATCCGTTGTATGAATTGCATTCACCACAATTCCTTGGATAAGCAGGGAGTTTATTCTTCCATTGGAATCTGCACGTCCCCGAGAGTCTCCGGACCGAGACGATTCCCATAAATAATGAAATAATTACGAACCTGAAAGTATGCGCTGGGCTATGGGGCGGAGAGGGGGGACCCGAAATGGGGGACCCAGCCCCCCCGTTGCCAAACCGCACCCCGTTTTTTCACAAATGCCCACGAACGCCGCGACGGCCGGAGACCATCTCCCCCGTGGAAACAGCAATAACCACGAGAACCACAATCCTAGCAGGACCCTAGCGCGCGCCGCGACCAGGCGCCACCCCATCTGCCGTCCACCAGCGCGACCTTTATTCTCCAAGGCCAGGTCTGGTGCGCTCCCCCCCCGCCCCAAATCTCTGCCCTTACCGAGAGCTTTCATGTAGTCGTTGAAATTGACGCTCTCGACCAGCTTCCAGACGCCTGCAAAAGCCTCCGCCATGGCGATCCTGAAGATGGGTCTTTGCTCGGGAATGCGATCGCGGGCGGGCCAGGCACGCGCTCTCAAGCTCTGTCTCTCGATCTCTCTCTCTTGCGCGCGCGCGCGCTTTCCGACGGGGCTCGCCTTTTATTTCTCCCTCCCTCCGCCCCTCCGCCGCCGCCCCCCCAGGCGCGGCCGGTCTCTTTAAATAGCCCGAGCGAGGGCTGTGGGAATCTGCCGCATTGCTTCGCCTCGGGATGCGACCGCGGTCTTGCCAAGCCCGCCGGCGCCTTCGCGGGATCGTCGCCCTACCCTGGCGAAAGCTGCGGCCGCGTCTCTCTAACCGTGCAGCCGCTTTTTTTCCTTCCTTGCTTCAGAAACTCGCCGGCGCAGTCCTGCCTGTTTGACAACGGGCTGAGATTCAACAGGGGAGGAGTGGGTACGGGGGCTGTAACGCGGCAGTGGGCGCTTTTTTCTGAAGGGCCAAAGCGGGGGGGTGGGGGGAAATGGCTGGTCATAATTCCCAGCGCCACTGGCTATGCTGGTTTGGGCTGCTGGGAATTGTAGTGTGGTGGTATCTGGAGGGCCCCACGTAATATTATTTATTTTATTTTTCTATCCCGCCTTTATTATTTTTATAAATAACTCAAGGCGGCGAACATACCTCATCTTCCTTCTCCTATTTTCCCCACAACAACCACCCTGTAAGGTGGGTTGGGCTGAGAGAGAGGGACTGGCCCAAGGTCACCTAGCCGGCTTTCATGCCTAAGGCTGGACTAGAACTCATGGACTCCTGGTTTCTAGCCCAGCACCTTAACCACTAGATGTTTATTCTACTGAATAATTGCCCTGTATGCTGCTCTGCAGGGGGTGAGCGTAACTGGTATATTTGCTTTGATCCTTATCCAGTTTTATTTTTGCAGCAACGCAGGTGGGTTCTGCTGGCAGTAGGCCTGTGTCTCACTGTAACCTCCAAAGTCACCTGCTGTGGTTTAGATGCGGTTCAGATGGCTTATTGCTCAGAATATGAGGCTTCTCTTTAGTTACTTGAGTTGACCAGGGTGTGGTCAGAAAAGTCAAGATGGTGGCTGCCCTGGTGCCCTCGAAGCTCGACATTTTGTCCCTTGGGCAGACAGAAGAGAAGGTCAGCTTACATTCCAACCAACTTCCAGATGCCTTCTTTATCAGGAGCTCTGCCATGTGCTTCCCACATGCCCCATTATTTTGCCTGCTATGGAATATTGCCTCATCACCAGTGGGCCCCTCTGGTTCAATTTATCTCTTTTCCTTGAGAAACCAGAGCTAAATTTGTGGCTGGAACTCTCGCTGGGCTCAGCTACTAAGGGCGCTGGCTCAAAATCTCCGATTTCTTGCTTCTACAATGCAGAGAAAAAATGGTATTACAGTAGTTGGAGCTATTCCAGCTTCAGTTCATGAAGATTCAGGGTGCTCCCACTGCATAAAATACACCCCATGAAACCTTGCTCCTGCACAGCTAAGGCTTAAATGCCAAAAGTGGAAGTTTTAAATTCAATTTAAATTTTTTTTTAATGCAAACCAATGTGCTGTGTCAGGTGAATATTGGCCTGAGCAGAATGAGCTTCTTTCTGCAGCTGATTGGAGTGGAACTGCTAAAGGACATTGCCGGGGAAGGAATCAGGAGAGGCCATCTAACTTCCCGAGCCATCACAGGCCTGGAGCCAGGCCTGCGAAAACAGCCCATGGGGAGGTCAGTGGTACAAAGCGACCTTGTTGGGCAAGTAACGTGCCCTAGGATCTGTGCCTTTGCATGTTGCAGGAACTGGTGAGAGAAATACGTCTGGGGGACACCTGCTTGGGAAAGGTTTCGGTAGGAGCATGTTGGCTACCTCGGTTGGGAAGCACAGCTAAGTTGGCAAGCCCAGGCAGAGCTTTTTTATTTCCTCTCCCCAGCTCCTAACTACTCCGAGTCTTCCAGCATGGTTACTTTTTAACACACTTCTCCTGAACAAGCTGATTACACAATGTTGCTGCCTGAGCATAAATCTGAACAGCAACTAACCTGGTAATTGGAAGGAGGGGGAAGACTCAAAGGGCCTTTGGGTCACAGCATCTCACTGGAAAAACTGGTTCATGGCTCAGTATTCACTGATGTCTGTTTTAATGTTGAGCCTCTGTAATGGATTAATGAGCACACATGGGGTGATGTCTTACATTCTACCTCACCTGTTGCTCTTTAACTACACTATTTCCCAGGCACGCACATTGACTAGCAAGCAGGTTGCAGCTGTATCCCTGCATTCATCACTCATGTTTCTAGACCTTAAGTCAAGCAAAAAAACTTAATTTCTGCGTGCAAGCCACCCCCAGCAACCAAAGCTCTGCTTGTGCAACCTGCTGCATGAAAATGTACACATCTCTCCCACTGCTTGCAGTGCCACCAAAATCCCCCACAGCTGCCATCCTGTGATTACAGGTAGTCCTCACTTAACAACCACAATTGGGACTGGAATTTTGGCTGCTAAGCAAAGTGGTCATTAAGTGAATCTGACCCAATTGTATGACTTCTTGCAGTGGTTAATTGAATCACCATGGGCATTAAGTGAACCACATGGTTCCCCATTAATTTTGCTTACTAGAAACCTGCCAGGAAGGTAGAAAATGGTGATCAAGTGACCATGGGACACTGTGACGGTCATAAATGCAAACTGTTTGCCAAGCACCCAAACTCTGATCATGTGACCACGGGGATGCTGCAACAGTCGTAAGTGTGAGGACTGGTTGTCAGTTTTTTCCAGCACCATCGTAAGTCCGAACCATCACTAAACAAATGGTTGTTATGTGAGGACAACCTGTATAGAAACTTTGGTTACAAGTGCCATCAACTGGCCACCTCAGTTAGGATGACCCTGGAAGCATAAGGGCATATTACTGATTTCACCTAACTAGGGTGACAACTTTTTTCTTCTGTGTCTTTGTGTCATTGCCTTCATCTTATACCCAGCCCAGGAGAATACACTTAAGTCACCTTTAACTGTATCAATGTCACAGTAGCTTTCCCCCCCTTATTCTAACTCCCCTTATTTCAAGGGTGACCCCAAAGGTGTGTCAAACCAATTAGGCTTTATTACCCTTTACCTGCAGGGAAACTCAGGTGACTATGTGGACTTGAAACAGTGGCCATGGAGGCAGGACAGGGAGCAGCAAGAAATATTATGCTGTTTTAGTTTTCTGCTGGTTCAAGGATGAATGGAGAGCACTGCAGCTCAGTGGAAAAAGCTCTAAGAGCTTTGGTTAAATAGGATGAAGAGGGTGGATGAAAATGTGTGCTAGACATTTTGGGTTTGCAAGTATAGTCAGCAATTGGGTTTGCGCTTTGCACTAGCCCATATTGACCTGGTTCACCCCATATCCTTCAACATTAATGCAGTCTTGGCTTAGCATGTTGAGTGAACCCAGATTGTGCAGTGTGCAAAACATGGAATATGGGTTAGCATGTGGCCTGAACACAGCCAGTTTTATCTAATGGAATGAAACATGATTAAACAGGATACAGGCATGATATGCTAACTAGAAATTAGGGAATTGCATTCCACCCACATCTGAAGATTAACAGCCTTAAGCTTAACAGTTTTAAGATTAACAGCCTTAAGTGATGGCAGGGTAAAATCAGTATTAAGAACAAAATCCAAAATATTAAAAATCTAAAAGTTGTTTTTGTCAAGAAAGACAAAACACCAGGTTGTCCCAACTGTGTCAAGTCATTGGAAAGTGGTTGAGGAACAGCACCATCTATTTGTTATGCCATGTCATCACATTACTCTACTCAACGGATAAAAATAAGCCCTAGATCAGTGTTTCTCAACCTTGGCAAGTTTAAGATGTGTGGACTTCAACTCCCAGAATTCCCCGGCCAGCACGCTGATCTAGATTCTGCTTTTCCAACCTGGCATGCGCAGCTGGGGATTCTTGGAGGTGTTTTTAAGTCCAACATATCTAGACAGTGCCAGGTTGGGAAACAGCTGCTGCAGAAAATCACTTAGATTGAGCCAAGCAACACTTCATGCAGAAGGTCCGTGAATATACAAATCTTTGCAGTATTTTACATCCTGAATTTGCAGTAAAGGTGCTTACAACAATGAAAAGAAGTGGCCTGCAGAGTAGCCTGTCTTAACATGGTATCTGGCCTTGTCAAAAAGATTCATACTGGAACTAAGATAGTAAAAGCAGAGGGTTGTCTGAATGGTGGACATTTAATGAGTATGGTTTGCACAAACAGATCTTCACTAGACATGGATGGTTTTTAACTCCAGGAGAATGGGCAAATGTGCGTTCCCCATCCTCCCCCAAAAAGTTAAGTTGTGATTTTGAACACAGTTGATTTTTTAGGATTTTTTTTTTCTCCTGCACTTATTTTCCATTATGAATGAGATATATTAAATATATCCTGTCTTAATGCCTACCTGATGGTGATAAATGCCGCTCCTCTTTAGAAGCAGCAGCTATAAAAAAAACTTGGGACTGTACAAACTCTGTGCTTCGTTTATCTTCAACTCCTGAAAACGTCACCTTCGCTCTCATCAATTCAATTGTTTACTGGTGGCTGCCATACTTTATCAGACCTATCTTCACCCAAGTGATCAATATGATTTTGGGTTCCTTCTGGGGAGGATTGCTTGCTCACTTATAGGCCATGATGTTGGTGTCAGCTCTCAGCAACCACACAGACGGATTTTCTCCATTATGATCTGTCCCCAACCTGGTCCTTCAGGTCTTCCAACAGTGCACCTATTGCCTTCTGGAGAAGAGGCATCTATTATTCATTTGTTCGGGAGTATTACTGGCTATGACAGAGCGCTTTTAATCCTGTTACTGCATCTTGGAGTAGAAGCCACTCAGTCACTTGGGAGTAGAAGCCTCAATAAGTAAATAAATAGTAGGGGGTTTGGTTTGATTGATTATGTGTCATCAAGTCATTTTTGATTCCTAGCAACCACATAGATGGATTTTCTCCATGGTGATCTATCCCTATCCTGGTCTTTCAGGTCTTCCAATGGTGCTTGGTTTTTAGCAAAAGCTATTTTATCCATATGTGCCATTCCCCGCTCTTTTCTAAAAATAGTAACTTAGAAGACTGCTGCAAGTAGCAAGATGGAAGACCTTTCTTCGTCACCTATTAACTGAAAACTTTGTTCATCAAAAGGTATCAGTTGGAATTCCATTACAAGAGCACCCCTCCCAAAGTACGAAACTCAGTAATCTAATTCCAGTGAGAACTAAGTGGTCTCTTAAGATAATATACGTTGTTTGTTCAATTTTTATATTTGGAATGTACTGACCTGAAAATCTCATAGGTGAGGCTATGACAAGCACCTTTGGTAATAACTGCCACATTGGTTTCCTTAACAGGAGATGCTTTTCATTTTATTCCACAAGCCAGAGCAATTTCCAAAATAGGCAGATCATTTTGGAAAGAACTTCCCCCCCTTGAAAGGGATTCAGCAACAAGGGTGGGAGGAGCTGGGGCACTGACCTCTCACCTGAAACATTGCCTCTAAAGTGTTTTTGTAGAAAGGACCACTAGGCCTGGTGGTGAAACCAATGTGGAATCTCCTAAAAAGGAAGGCTTTGCCCCCAAACATCACAGTGACAGATGCATACTGTGAAAAATGCACACAACTGTTAAGAAATAAAAACAGCCCATGGATCTTTGAATAATGTTTGGGATCCCCAAATCCATAGCAGATGCACAGTTAAGGATGAAGTTCAATGGAACAGCCTTTGTTTTGCACACAGCTGGTCCCATGCCCAATTCTGGGGATCTCCAGATGAGCTTCAACAAAGCCCCTGGCTGAAACTCTGGGAACCTGCAGCTTCCAACCAAGACAGTTCTGAACTAGATGACCCCAGACAACTTGATGGGACTTCCTGCTCGCTGTTGCTCTCTTCATCCGAGCTGTGGAAACAAACTTAACTCTGTAACAACAATCCGTTCCATTCTGTCTTGCAATTCCTCAAGTCCCCTCTGAAGAAGAAGTCCCTAAAGGTCCTACCCAGGTCTTTATAAAATGTATGGTTGCTTATTTTTTCCATCCTCCTGTGTCCCTCCTTCATGCCACGGGATGGTAAGACAGGTTTTGCCAGGCAACCCCATAAAACTCCAGGCAAACTTCTTTGGATGTTTAGGAACCTTCTCCTTCTTCAGCTGACTTCCAGGAGGAAGGGTTAAGAGGTATCTTTCAACTCTGGACTTTGGGGTGCTGGTGGGGGCAGCTCTGTGGCTGGTGACTGCATTTCTTGTGATCTGTCTGAGGAAAGAAAGGCAGGGAAATATAAAGAGTATTAGTAGGTGACTAGGAGATGACACTACTGACTTGGTCCACACATTGTGCTAAGCCATGACTTGTTTAATTGTGGTTTATTGATCAACTGCAGTTAGTGAAGTGCTCACAAAACACTATGCCAGAGATGGCTCCAGGGAGCCCTTGGCCATGAATCTTGGCTCTCCAGATGTGTAACCCATATTCAGCAATAGATGTATTTGGTAGAAAGCTCAGAACTCACCCACATCACAATGTAAATGGGCTTTTCTCCTATTTTTGAAGTGGGTGGAAAGCATTTAGACATGAAAAGGGCTGCCCTCACAGCCTAACCTCGCCAGGCTTCATCAATGAGACTTGTCACTGCTGCTGTCCACACTAAGCAGCTCTTGCCACCTTCTAGCCTGGTCAGTTTCAACATGTCTGCTGTTTGTTCTTCCCTATATGAGAGGAAGGGGCTCCAGTGAAATTGACTAGGCAACATGGAGCACTTTCTTCTATTACACAGAACTGGAAACACAGCCAAGGTCATCACACCACTGCCCCATGCATTCTGTGCTGCTGGCAGGGAACAGCTAAGAGTAGCCTCCATCCCCCAGCTGAATTCCTAAGCAACAGGAAGAGGGGAAGAAGAAGCCACCATAGTTAATTTGTCAAGTGACCATAAGGCTTTTGAGCTCCATGCAGGATAGGGTCTGCCCTATGAGGTGGACCAGATCAAGAAACCAACTCCACAGGAAGACTAGAACTATACTTTATTGCAGTGTTTCTCAACCTAAGCAACTTTAAGATGGGTGGACTTCAACTCCCAGAATTCCCCAGCCAGCCTTGAAGTCCACCCATCTTAAAGTTGCCAAGGTTGAGAAACACTGCTTTATTGAGATAGGCTTTATTGAGATAGGCTTGGCTGGCTGGGGAATTCTGGGAGTTGAAGTCCACCCATCTTAAAATTGCCAAGGTTGGGGAACATTGGGCTAAAGTACCACAATCTTGCAAGTCTACTTGTGTTTTACCTTCCCTTCCTCTTATATCCCACTGAGTTAGAGAGGAGCCAGCCTAACTGTCTTCCAAATTCTACCTCCTTTTCCAGAGCTCAAGAAATGCTCCTGCCCTTGCTTCTGTAATGGCTTCAGAATATTCCCTTGAAGGCCACCTCCATGGCTCTCTGTGGGTAGCCACAAGCACCTCCCATGCTCTTTGCCCTAGTGAGAATGGAAGAGGGGGCTCTGCTGCTGCCCTCACCACTTCTGCTCAACTGCATTGCCTTATTTTGCTGTTGCCACTGATGGTTAGTCCTAAGCATAGGATGGGATAGAGCAAATCAGCCACTGTTCTTGCTTTCTCCTTACCAGAGGGAATACCAACCCCACAGAGGACACACATTCAGTCTTTCATAAGGTCAGTTGTCTCTGTACCAAATCTCACAACCGCAAATAAGTTGCTGCTGGGTAAATTTCTAGCAGCTGAAGCACAAACAGCCACAGAGGCACAGAGCCCAGCCACTGGAGAAAAGAAGGTAGTCTTGCAGCAGGCTAGCTGGACCCCAGCAAACCACTGATGTCCAAAGATGACTCTTCCATGTGATCTAGAACTCTGGTCGGGAGGGTCTCTTTTCCCAGGGAAAACACTACTTTCAAGCCAGTACACCTTGGCCTGCTTTGGCCTGCCTCAGCAGCAGGCTGGTAATGAGATGGAAACTCTTTTATGAGGATGTATCCCTGCACAGAGAGCAACTGGGAGCCAGTGCAGCTTATAGAACAGGGGAGTAATGTGGACAAACCTAGGGGTGCCCAACACTGCATGCCAGCTGCATTCTGGACCAGTTGTAACTTCTGGGTGATCTTCTATGCAGCCCTGTGTAGAGCGCATTGCAAGTATCAAAACAGGAAGTGAGCAAGGCATGAGTGACTGTGAGCAAGGCCTCCCAGTCCAGGAAATGGCACATTTATAAAAATGTTGCACATGAAGAAACAGGGAACTACTCCATTGGCAAAGAGCTCCAATGATATGGGAAGTCAAGCGAATAAGCTGGATGTCTACCTGAGTTAATAGACATTTCTGCCAGTTTCAAGGGCAAGTCCGTGGGGCTGACGCCAGCTGGTGAGCCCAGGATGTCTGGCAAGGCGTTCCTTCGGCCAGTGCGCCCTGATGATGCAAAATCCAGCACAGGCTCCACCTCAGTCATACTTCCCCTGAAATGACATCAGGAACTCTAGATTGGTCAAGTATCTCAGCTAAGGTAGCTGTAAAGCAGATCCCACCCACCCAGCCAAAAAAAAAGTTTTCATTCACCCAAGCCATACACATCTGAAGCATGCCCATTAGGGTTGGACAGCTCTTGTTAAAGAGGAACTTTGTCCTGAATTAGTATGTGGTTTCTTCAGTTTTGGCTTAACATGTTTTATTAAGTCAGCCAATGGTAATTTATTTCAAAAGCTAGGACAATACAAAGCCTTTCTTTGGGGAGATTTTATTGGAAAAGTGATTTGACCAAACCTCCAGATTGAATCAACATTCTGATATGGATGGATGATTTGGTTTATTTAATCAAATTAAATGACTTGTTGAAGTCAGTTGATATGAACTGAATTAATTTTCTGAATCAAGCTGGCTATTTGATTTGGGTTGGACCTGAATCCCACACCATTATATTAAAACTTCATAGGCAAACCATGGCTTCCTTTGGTGCATGCTTGCCTCCCTATATCTCTTATTACCCTTTGTTCTGGTTGGAGGAACTCATGGTTTTAATGAAAACCAAGTAGATCTTTCCACTCTGGAACCTATCCACACCTGATCTAAACCTAATTCTCTTCTACTAATGGCAACAACACCTCTAAGTAAAGCTGAAAAACATCCTACCTCCCAAACCATCTGTTGTGGTGGGAACTGGGGGTCAATAATATCTGGAGAACCAAGCGTTTCTCAACCTTTGTGTAGATCACTATTAGCCAGCCTGGAGAACTTTGAAATGTGTGGATTAAGCTCCCAAAATTCTTAATAATGGCCATGCTGGTTGGGGGATTCTGGGAGTTGAAATCCACACATCACAGAGTTGGCCAGGTTGGGAACACCGATCTAGATGATGCTGGGCTAGACAGACCCAGAAGATGATACAATATGGGAGCTTTCTGTGATATAGTCCTATTAACAGTGAGTGAGTGAGTGTGTGCACTGCTGGCATTCTAATCGCTGCTCCCAAACTAGATAATTGGGGTAGTCAGCTGAAGGGAAAACCTTGAAGGATCACTCTGCCAGCTGCTGCCACCCACCACTTCAAAGAAGATCCTCTTCAGCTGTTCTTTCCCCAGACAGTCCTACAGATGCTCGACCCCCCTCCTTTTCTAGGCACTTTACCATCTGCTTTTGGCATGCTGTTAAAGCCCTGCTTGGAATTGTAGTCTGCAAATTAATGTTCCAAGGGAAGTTGCCCCTTTTCTCTTGACAAAGGAAGTGTGTCTTTAACAGCTTCATGAAAGGGGACTGTGCCACAGGAGGCAAAGCCCTTGGCTGTAATGGCCATTGGTGACTTTGTCTTTTCTGAGATTTCCCAGACTACTCCTCAAATGCCCAGTGTCCATTTAAAAAGTTAGCACTTACTTTCCTGTTGTATAGTCAATTTTTTCAAAAAAAGTCTTCTTAAAAGTATTTTGAAATACCAGCAAAGGTCCATACCAGCATTTTGCATTACCTAAGCAGCTCTTAAATCCTCACGTTTTAACAGGGCCTGCTTGTGCTGGAGTCTGAGAATTTTGCACCCAGAGATGCTACTGCTTAAGAAGATGCTCCTGAGTGATGCTTCATGGGCAGTCTGGGCATTGTGGGAAACAGAAGTGAATAGTTGTACCTCGGGGTTGAATTGTGAAGTTTCCTGGTGGTCTTGGAGCTTGGGTTGTTTGCTTGCAGATGTTTACCCAACTAGGTAACATCATCAGTGTGAGACGATGATGCTACTGACACTGATGTTACTTGGGCAATGAAACATCTGCAAGAAAACAACCAAGCTCAGAGAGCACCAAGAACTTCACTGTGGGAAATGTAACATGGACTTGCTTGTTCTCTTCATGAATGCAACCTGCTTGTTCACCTTCCCTTAATTTTGGCCCAGGAAGTGATTGTGGCATTAAAGAGAAATAGGTGTCTTCACCGGATTGATTGCCAGTTCACTGGGGAGAGTGGAAAGAATAAATGGCGATGTGTCCAGCTCCCCAATCAAACATTCCCAGAACACCTGATCGGAATCGCAGCCATGTGTCTTTCACCGACACGTGTCAACTTGCAAGTCAGCGGCACAAGGGAGGGGGAGCATGCTTGGAGTGTGAAATCATCTTGTTTGGGCTATTGTTGAATACCAAGGTTACTCTTGCAGAGCCTCTGGAAACATCTGCACATATCTGCACCAACTGGCACAGAAGGGAGGGGGCAAATACCTGAGATGGGGAGTGGGGGAGGGAGATAACGCTTCACTGAATGTTTAATTGTAGAAAAGCGCCAGAATATTCATTCACAACTTTTCCCCTTGAACTGAACACTTTGCACCATTAAATAGGTTTCTTTGCAAAAGCATACGAGTTGTAATTAGTGGGAGTCAAGTGTTCCAGTCATCACACAATGTGGCAGTGACATCTGGTGGTTGTTGGAAGAATGTGATTGTGTTTTTCCCTCTCCTCCAGGCCATAGGATCCCCCCCTCCCTCCCCCCCCATGTTTCATATCATCTTTATTGGCCTTTTTCTGAACCTATTCTGGTTTCTCTACATCCTTTGCGATGAGTGAAGAAGACAGCTGAGATGAATGTTTATTGATAGATCTTTCACATGACTTGGTGTCAATGGAAAGAACTCACACTTTTGGTGAAGAGTTGTGAAATATTGACTAATCACAAGCCGTATGTGTCTTCTCCACTTCAAGAGTCAAACAGCAAGAAGCAGGATATAGACCAAACACAAGGGAAGAGATTCACATGATATAAGTAGGGGAATAAATGGCTGGGATCACATTTTGTACTAAGCAATATTTTTGCTTTTAACCTTGTTTTGCTCAGGAAGCCACAGGGACTTGATCTGCATGTAGTATAAAAGTAGGAGAGCTGGTTTGGTGTAGTGGTGAAGGCACCAGGCTAGAAACTGGGAGACTGTGAGTTCTAGTTCCACCTTAGGCACAAAGCCAGCTGGGTGACCTTGGGCCAGTCACTCTCTCTCAGCCCAAGGAAGGAGGCAATGGCAAACCACTTCCCAGAAATGCCTTGCCAAGCAAAATGCATGGACTTGTCCAGGTAGGAGTCAAAAACTGACTTGAAGGCACACCCTCCCTCCCCCAAAACCTAAAGTATAATCTATGGTTCTAAGCCACTATAGCTGGCTTGACCCAACAGGCTAAGCCAAAGACAAAAAATAAAACATACAGACTCATAAGGCTTCATGCAATCTGTCATCCCAGTCACTGTTTTGTGGGTTTTCCTTCTTTAAAACTTAGAGGACAGGTGATCCCTTGTTATCCCAGATGCTGCACCAACTGATTTCCTACACCTGCAGGGAGTTGAGCCAAGCGGCTTTTGCATTTCCAAGTTCTTTCAGAGTCCTATTCAGTGTGCCAATCCCTCTTTATAAAGCCATACATCCTTTGTCAGCAAGATAAGTGAGAAGTCACTTCTTTCCATACAGGAAAAATGTCTTCAAATTGAGCTTTTGGTGATTTACATAGGCACTTCTGTGCAGTTTTCACAGCAACATTATGGAAGTGGTTTGCCACTGTCTTCTTCCAGGACACTTTCCCACAACTTTCCAATCTAAAGGGTGGGGATTTCCTAGTGGTCTCTCCTCCAAATATTAACCAGGTCCAATTCCACTTAGTTTTCTAGAAAAGCCAAGGCCAATTAGGTACTGCTACCTTCCTATACTGTACAGGCCCTTTCAGGATCCTCCGCTGACATGAGAGCTAAAGCTGGTAGGGCCACAGATCACATCCTTTTCTGTGTCAGCACCCCGATTGTGGAACTCAGTCTTGGGAGGGGTCATCATAGCCTCATTTTGGTCTAGGTTTAAGAGGACAGCAAAAACTGCTGGCATTTTCCTACAGATAGCCCCTAGTGCCAGCAATCAAAAAGGCTGGGCTGCTGTTCCATCTTTCTCTGCTTAATTTGATTTTTCTGATAAGCACAAGGAAAAAAGAAGGAAGTGGTGGGAAATACAAAAGGGCACAAATGAAAGGTGACATCACCTGGCACTCTTGTAAAATTCTGTGAACAAAGCAGGGTGTTTCGTTTTTATTAGCTGCTGTTTGAGTCTGCTGTCTGAACATCCTGCAACTGATTGATCTGATTTTAAAGTGGTTTGTTGCTACAAGGTCCTTGGGGGCAGCAAAAGGTCACAGTTCCTGCAGACAGACATAAAAAAGGAAAGAAAAGAAACCATACCCACCCTGCACTCTAAAAGCTAATCTGCCAGAGATGAAACCTATCACCTATGACCCAGGTGGCATCGTCATAGATTTGGATTATGCAATTTAATTGGTGGGCTTCAATTTCAGGAAGATGAGGAGAAGGAGCAAATTCCTTTGCCCAAGGAGAGGCTTGGATATGTCAGCACTGTTCTAATGATTGCAATTGAAGCTTCCCTTCCAGATCTAGAGCAGAAAAGCTGGAAAGTGAGGAAGAAATTGGAAGTGCTTAAGTAGGGCACGAGTGGGTGGAGGGCGGATTTCTGAAATGCACATTTATGGGATGAAAAGCGCTGGGTGCTGGATCATTTGAGTCTCCCAGAGGCTGGCTGTTGGTAAGAGAGCAAGAGATTACAGTTGGGTTCACACAGCACAGCACAGCACGCCAAGCCAAGAATGGATAAGCTATATGGTGGGCTTACTCCAGTGTGTAAACCCACCCTGCATGGTGTACATATGTGAAAGAATTGAGATTTAAATGAGAAGTTTCTGTTGACTGGCTGCCTTGCCTTTTTACATATCATCACAAAATATCCTGGACTTGATATCAAATGCTACCTGTCTAATTTTTGGAACTCACACAATGGTCTCTCTTTCTCAATTTGCCCCAACTTTCCAACCTTTGGTTAATATCAAGTACCCAATTGCAGAAAAGCCCATTGAGGTGAATCCAAAGCATCCAGGGAGACATTTTTCCACACTGACCCATACAACAGGATATCTGCCATTGTCTGCCAAGCAAATCCCAGCCTTGCCTAGCTGATGCTCTCAATCCATCTTCATGGCACTAGAAATGGTTAGCCTTTAAGGTGTCACAAGAACCCTGCTTCTGATGTCCTTTGGGTAGCAGCAACAGATGAGCCCTGCTAATCTACCCTGCCCACCGTGCCCAAACCTTCCATTCCCTCCCTTTCACCCTTGAAGAGGTTTCAGGCTTTGCAGCCCTTCCCTGCTTCCCTTTGGGAATTGCAGCATGTCGGCTTGGAATCTCTACAGAATGCTCATTAAACCTCGTAATGCACCCAGGCCGCCGAGATGGATGCAGCTGGGGAGTCAAATGCTGTGTTCTGGAAAGTTTCATTACCTTGTGTTACACACCCATGCTTTTCCAGAGAAGCCCTTCCTATTCTTTCCCACCTTGTCTCATCATCCTCTTTTGTTCTTCCAGCCTTAAGGATGCTAACACCCTACTACCTGGCTTATCAACAGATTGGTTCCTTGATGCATCTAGCCAACCAGATGGATAATGTTGAGAATTACCTGTAACCTACCCTGCCATAGTCCACCCTTCCTTCCTACATGGAAAGTGTATGTCATAGTCCACCCTCCTCCTTCCACACCAAAGACACAGCAGCAAGCTGACATACTTACCAAGGGAGTTGTGGAGAAATGGAAGGGCTGATCTCCAAGGAGGGCTCTCAGGCAAGGTTGAGGAGTCGGAGAAGAACGATAATTCATGTAATCTGCCTCGAAGCATGTGCATCCACCATGCCTAGTCAGTCTCCATGGTCTCCTGAAACATCCCTCTTCCTCAATTTGCAAGATGCTTTGGGTATCAGCAGACGGCGGTGAGTTGCTTGCCTGGAACGCCTGCCGGATCTACCAATTGCTTAGAAGGGGGTGCAGGAGGGAGGCATGCATGCATTTCATTGCTCTCCTTTGCCAGTTGAGCTGGCATAGCCCCCCTGCCTTTTCCTCCCCTTCTATTTCAAAGGAAGAAAGCTGAATTCCTGGCTTCCCATCAGCCTTGCATAAATCTTCCCCTTTTCTCCTCTCGGGTCTTCCTCCTGCCCTGCCTCTCAGTTGGCACAACTCTGGGAGCCTGCCTCTGCTACACATGGTTGTTTTCAGCTGCCAGGGGGGTAGATTCACCTCCCTGCTGGAGCATTTTGATGCAAGGCAGCAGCCTTCCTAATCTCCAAGGCTGTATTTAGTTTGCTTCTCTCCTCAGCAAACCCACCCCCTGCTTTGCCCCACTGTCATTACTGAGCAACAGGTTATCGATTTTTATTTTTGCACAGCCATGTTCTTTTCACACAGGGCCCGCGCAGCAGCTGCTGGATGGCCCCATGGCTTCTCCAAAATTGCTCTAGGGCGGAGAGGAGCAGAAACGAACATTTCTTAAGGGAGGAGGGCAATTTCCTGGAAGGATACCACTGGAGCTTCCCAGTTCCTGGGTTTAATCTTTGCATTCAGGTTTCGAGGACTGTCCTTGGGACTACAAATCTTTAAACCAGTGTTTCTCAACCTTGGCAGCTTTAAGACGAGTGGACTTCAACAACAGGAGGAGGGAGTGCTATCTGTGCCACCATGCACCCTTGGATGAAATGGGTAATTTTTAAAAACATCCATTCAATTGTGTCAGATTCTCAGACTGCCTGGATAAGTCCCTGTAGTTTTCTTGGTAAGGTTTTTCAGAAGTGGCTTGCCATTGCCTCCTTCCCAGGGCTGAGAGAGAGAGACTGGCCCAAGGCCACCGAGGTGGCTCTGTGCCTAAAGCAGGACTAGAAGTTGCCGTCTTCCAGTTTCTAGCCTGGTGCCTTCACCACTACCCCAGATTGGCTCAGAAGATGTGTTAGCATTGGACAATTCAGAGACAGAAATGTATCAGCTGACTGAAAGTCTGGTGTGTTGCAAAAGGTGTGATTAGGAGATGTGGGAAACTTGTAAAGTTTCTTTAAAGGCAACCGTGGACAGGCTAAAATGACTGAACCAATCAGGATCTTGTATGTTTTCCTGGGTTAAGAAATATACTAAACTGGTTCTCATCATTAACTAACTAACTAAATAAAATGGGACTTGCCATGACCCAGACTTCCAGAAAAAAAAGGATCCTGATTTAGAAGGACAGAGGCATCATGGAAGCCAAGGGAGCAATTTTTAGTTGCACTAGATATGGGCCCTGAGACCAGAGATCGCCAGGCCCAAGGCCTCTGACCTGGAACCAGCAGTGACTGCAGTCCCTGGGGCTGACCCAATCAAAGGGCTCCTTGCCTATGACACTCTCACCATGACTTCCTGAGCCTGAATGAAATCGGGCAGTGTAATCAGTCCGCTAAGTAGTATTCTTGCCAGAGGCCTGCCTTTAAAGTATCTCCATTGCACAAAAGCAGCAAATCCTGGAGCTACACTTAAGAGTGATCATGTGGCAAACCTAGTGGCTGCTTTGATGGGACTGTCCAAGGTCCTGAAGGAGAACTTCTCCTTTAGAAGAAGGGCAGGCGATCTCAAGATGTTCTGGGCCACAGCTCCCCACAATTCTTGGCCTTTGGCCCTTCAAGCTGTGGTTGGTGGAAGCTGAAATTCCAAACACATCTGCATGGCTCAGTTCACACATGGTGCTATGTTGTCACATGGTTTGTTTGGTTTTGGCTTAGCACCTTGTGTGAACCCAGCCTTGTGATTTGTAAACCATGGTTTATAGGTCACAAAAGTTTATTTGATAAATGGAGGTTAAGCTCAACTACGGCCCAGCAATATGTGTGGATCCAACAAAGTTTCCCTGGTGTGGTCCTTCCAGATATCGGGGGGGGGGGCTGTTATGCTCAAAATTTCCAGCCAACAGGAACATCTGAATGAGAGTCTAGGGATCAGTAGCCCAAACACCTCTGAAGAAAACTGATATATACCATATTCAAGACGCAAAAGAGTCAGTGCATAAGTATTGCTTGGTTCTGAGCAATATTGAAGGTTATCCCACTTTTCAGCTATTGGTTTGTTAATATCCTGGTAGTCAGCTGGTAAAACATTGAAACTGCTTTTTTGTTCTTGGCCTTTCTGGGTATTTTTATGCATGAATTCACACTAGCTATAAGTAGTGCTGCCAGTGAGAGAGGCTATCCCATGTCTTTTATGATTTCCAAAATGCGAGCATTAAAAATGTTTTAAAATGTTTTTAAAAACATTTTAAAAAATCCTAAAATCAGGAGGAGTCTGATAGCACCTTTTCAGACTAACACATTTTATTAAGAGGCACAAGCTCTTGTGAGTGGAGGAAAAGCAGGATATAAATCAAATGAGTGAGTGAGTTATTGCTCCAAATCTCCTTTTCCCACTGGCTGTGCGTTCTGCAAGGTAATAGAGACAGGGATGGCTGGAGCCTGCCTCCTCCTCCTCTGGGACCCATCCGCGCATGTGTCTTCACCCTCTCTTCAGAGAAGTCAACCCACAGCCCACTGTTCTAGTCCTGGTTGCGATTTTTGCAGAGCACAACATCCCCCTCCCCAAGCCCAGCTCATTCCAAAGGATTTACTTAAAGCTCTTGGCTATTTTTCATCCCTGACTGCTGCTGTTATATTGACATCCTCTTTAGATACTGTGCTGGCTCCAGGCAACTCACTAACCCCTTTCACAGGACTCTAAATATAGTCCCAGCAGCTAAGCAGAATTCACTTAGCAGCCTGGCGTTTGGGGGGCTGTGCACCAGCAGCTGTGGAAGAGATCTTGGGGGCAGTTTGCAGGGAGAAGTCTTATGCAGGAGAGAGAAAGGACTTGGATTTGGGCTTGATCAGCACTCTCTGGGCCAGTTCTATTGCAGTCTTAGTTCTATTGCAATCTTATTTAATTTCAGCAACTCACGTTGCTCATGAAATCCTTGCCTGCTTTTTCTTTTTTTTCAGCCTGGCATTTTTTCTTGTTATATCAGTTTTGCCCATTCTGATTCAGTCTTCAGTTGCTCAGCCTGACTGTAACTAATTTTTGCACGGTTCTTTGTTGGGTTTAATAGCAAACAGCTTGCAGTTAAGTTCACACAGGACGTTAAGAATAATCCTTGGTTTGCAAATCCATACAATGGCTCGGCTCGCAAACCGTGCAAAACCAACCTGCATTATGGCTGTACAAGGCAGCCCTTCTGCTGCACTATGATGGGGTTTGCTTGGTTCTGGCTCCGTGCAGTGTATGAACCCAGCCACTTTGGTTTGCCAACTGGGGTTTAGCATTCTGTGCACATCAGGACTTGTTCCACAAATTATATGTAAAACAAACCCTGAAAGCTGTAAATGAACCCAGTCCAAGAATATGGGCTGGGTTCACCAGGACTGTTTGTAAGAGTAACTTCCAGGTTTAAACATTTCTGTAAGGGTGAAGGTGCTCCTCTGCGTGACAGAAGGACAATTTGTATCTGTTCACTCCTTTCTTTTTTTTTTTTTGGTACCTTTGAGTCAGTCTTGACTTCTGGCAACTGCCTGGACAAGTCCCTGTAGTTTTCTTGCTTTCTTCCTAGGGCTGAGAGAGAGGGATTGGCCCAAGGTCTCTCAGCCTGATGCCTTAACCAATACACCAAGCTGGCTCTCTCCTTTGATAATTCACATCCCTTTAATCATTGTGAGCAGTAACTCTCAGATGTGCAAGTTCATAGTGAGCAATTGCTATACTGTAAAGTCTGAGAACTCTGTATACAGGTAGGTCTCAATTAGCGCGGTTAATGAATCCCATGAAATGGTCGCATTATTTGAATTTGCACTATTCAAAGTGGTATTTCCATGGCTCCAGTTTGACAGAAATAGGCAATGAAAATTTTTTAAACATAACTTTTAATACATTAATGAAAAACTGTATAACAGCAAAAGAGGATAAACCCATATCCAAAGCATACCTATCTCCTGTATTCCACTATAGTTCTTCAAAATGAGCCTCTTCTTGAGATTTCCTTGAATGGAACTTTCTTTTCCTCCATTTTGCATGCGCAATTAGTGTCTAAAAACCCAATGGCAACTGCGCATGCACTAGCCTCAACTGCACACGAGCTAGCCTCACACTAGCTGAATTTTGGCTCACATTAAATGCGACCTGGTATCAATTTATAAATTGCACTAAATTGAATTTCACACTATTTGAACTTGCACAAATTGCAACCTACCTGTAGGTTAACAATTATTAAAAGTAAGTAGCATATTTAGTTCTTGCCCAAACAAGGCAAACAAAATAATTCACTGGGGGGGGGGGGGTGTCACAGAAATGCAGTATTGCAACCCCCAAAATATTAAATACCATTGTCTTAAAGCAAAAATTATTATTTCTACTATGGTGCCAACACCAGAGATGATTTTCCTAAACAGGATGTGTATGGCATTGCTCAATTGTCATTGTCAAAGGGTCAACTTTTCTTTTCTTCAGAACCTTTTATGGAAAGCAGGACGATAAGCCATCCAGAGTCCCCCTGTAGTGGGGAGATGGCCGGTGAATAAATTAATTAAATAAACAAACAAACAAATAAAATAGCTCTATCTTACTAGATACATGGCTTGACAGCCTACAGACAGGCTGGATCCACACAATACATTGCACTGAGCTAAAAGAGATTTGGGTGGTTTGTGATCTGCAGAACTAGGGGACAACCCCCAAGCTAAATTTTCCTGCTCCTGAAAAGAAGGCTGGGTTAGATCTCTTTAGAACTTGGACAGAAGAAAGCAATGGCAAACCACCTTTGGCTACATGGATGTGTTCGTGAAGATACCAAGAGCTGAACTCAGCTTGAAGGAGTCTTAATTCTTTAGTTTGTAGCATAATGGACTGTGGGAACTAGAATTTCATGTTAAGTCATGGTATATTTGTCAGAGTTTAGCATATTCTGTGAATGCTGCAATTGCACTTTGTTGTCCCTCGTGTCTTGCATGTCATGTGAACCAGCCACAACAGCAGTCTTCTAACTCCAAACAAACTACATTAAGGCTTAGCATGATGTGTGAATTACATCAAGGATTCTGCTTCCTCCAGCAATTGGTATGTCACAATGCATACGTAAGTCATCCCAGATGAAAACCATCCAGGCTGAGTTTATACATTCTATTAAGCCATAGTTTGCTGAACTATGGTATACTGAATCAACCAGAGTTGTCTGGCTTTGAACATCCCACTAAACCAAATACATAGTTTACAAATCAGAATTGGTTAGGATCACACATTAAGCCCAAACTCAGTTGACCAGATCATGGCTTCCACCTTGTCTTCACTCTCTGCATTCCCACAGAGCAATTAGGCTCACACGTTGCACAAACCATGATATGGTTTGGTTTCAGCATAGATTATTGGCCAATCATCATTTACAACTTAACAAGTGGTATGAACTGATGGGGCAAGCCATGGCATAGCACGATGTCTGTACCCTGCCAATCGGCAACATAGAGTAAAACCCACTTTTCTTCTTCCAAAGTATTACTGCCATTTGGTTATTTTCATTAGACATTCATCCTGCTATTCCTTCAGAATAAAGTGGCAACCGCAGCCGTCCTTATTTTGATCTCCAACAACCCTGTGAGATGGGGCTGGAAGACACCCAGTGGTCCCAAATCACTCCAGGAGCCGCTTCCTATCTGCAGGTGTCCTATGCAAAGAGGCCACTCACTCATGCAACGGACAGACCAAACTTTAAAAAGCACCTTTACTCCGCGGTGCTTAGGGAGGGTGGGTGGGGGAAATCCTCACCCGGAAGGGGGCTGCGGCGCACGTGCACCGGAGGAGCACCAACCCCGAACAAGCCACCGCCCGAGGCATCGTTCCAAGCCAATCGCGCATACCCCGCCCGGCAGGGAAGGCGGACCAAGGACGTCACGACTCCCACGCCCCTCTGACTGACAGGTCTACATTTAAAGCCTCCCAAGCAGCCGAATCATCAGACCACTCTCCGCCTTCCTGCAACTGCTTGGGCTCGCCACGTAACCCCTCCTGTTTAATTATGCGCCCCGCCCCAGAGCGAGGGGGCGGGGTCAGCGAGTCTGGAAAGCAGCAGCAGCAGCGAAGAGTGGGAGGGAGGCGAAGGCAGCCGAAGATTGCCGAGTGGCTTCGGCAGGTTGCTGTCGGAGCGACGCCGAGTCGCGAACTTGATCGCTTTCAGGAACTGCACCGGACGGAGCTGAGTCTGCAAGGCGGAGGTCTCCGCGGGCGCGGCCGGCGACATGGGAGCGTGCCTGGGGGTCTGCTCTTTGCTGAGCTGCGTGAGTGTCCCTGTTTCCGTCGGGGGAGCCCGACCCTCCCGAAGCTTTTCTCGGGCAGACGGCGGCGCGTCGTTTCGGTCCCTTTTGCTTGCAGGCATCTTGGGCGGGCGGGGGTTGGCCCGGGAGAAAAAGGGAAGGGAGAGTCCGGGATCTGAGACCGACGCCATTCTCGCCCCCCGCCCGGTTACTCGTGAGCCCGCTGCTTTGGGTCCCCCTCTGATCCTGCCCGGGTTTACTCGGAAGCCGGCTAGAAGTTGTCTCTTTTGCCTGGTTTCCCCCTCCTGAAATAGTGTTTCCTGCTCCCCCACTCCGTTCACGCCCCACGGAGAAAGGTTGCAGGGTCCTTTTCAGTGTTCAGTAACTCAAAGGAAGCAGTTCAACCGGTGTGGCTGTTAGACGAAGCCCCGCAAGTGGAGCTTCGAGGACCAAGCGATACTTCCTGGTTAGTTCCTTTTGCGTGTCGAGTCAGGAGACTCGCAGGCTGTTCGACCGCTGGAGACTCGGGGCTTGTGGAGAGCTCCGTGGTGTCTTCCCTGACGTCTCTTTATTTTGGAGAAGTGGATGAATGCGGAGGCTGGGTTCCCAGATTGGTCGCAACCATGGTTTGCTTAATTGTAGTTTCTTGAATGAACCACAGTTGTAGGCTTGTACTCCCTGCTCCGCTCCAACCAAACATTTTAGGGCTCTGGATTCTGAAGGTGGTTAGGTGGGAAAGCAATCAAATCCTTAGCTTTGGGGTGATAAAAGTGTAATCTTCAGACCTCAGTCCCTTCTGAATCCAAAGGTGCCCTGGATGTCCATTTTCTCAATAACTTTGTAGTGGGTTGAGTGAAGTGTTTCTCAAGCTTGGCAACTTCAAGCTGTGTGGACTTCAACTCCCAGAATTCCCCAGCCAGCTGTGCTGGTTGGGGAATTCTGGGTATTGAGTTCACGCAGCTTGAAGTTGCCAAGCTTGAGAAACACTGATGTAAAGTCTAATGAGCATCAAGTAGAATTTGAGGTGGGCTGCTTGCTACTGCTGTACTATAAATTCCCACCAGGCTGAAGATATTCAGCATATCTTTGAGAAAGTAGGTGTACAATGATGTTAATAGGTATGATCTTTTTTCCTTGGGTCAATAGGATATGCCTACAAACATTCCTTTTTTAAGCAATGAGTTAAAAGCGTCTTTCACAGACCTTTTGTGTTTTGCTTCTCTAACATGGGGGGGGGGGGGAAACAATGGACACATGAAGATTGCTACTTTGCTCATCCCTCTGAAACTTCTTCCCCCAGTCCATGGTACAGGAACCCTTTTTAAAAAGCCCTAATAATTGGCATTTGGGAAATGTAGTTTATGTGAATGGTAATCTTTGCAGTGATGTTGTTGGAAGATTGGGGGGGGGGATGTTGACAGTGCCCTGGAAACCAAAACCGAGAGTGGAATTGAGAAGACTGGTATGAGGCAACACCACGTTATAAGGAGGCGGTTGACGGTGTTGGCACACTTAGGGTATGACTTCACAGAAAGTCATCTGGGCGTGAACCGAATTGAATTCAGTGGGATGGACTTCTGAATAAATGTGCTGTTGGTGTCAAACTTTAGAAGCATTTAATTGGTGGATATTCCAAAGCTTCCAGGAAAAGCCCTTTAAAACACGCAAGCACACACGCACACCCCTGTTGCCAAGAATCTATTAAAATTTAATTAGACAAAATCTGTGTAAGACTGTGGCATGATCGGTGTGTGAAGCCTCATGTATATTAATTGGTGATAGATTATTATTACTAGTAAATTATTAGCAAGATTCATGTTTGTAGAGTCAGATCTCAGCTTGTTCAAACAGATTGATCTGATGTCTGTTTTCAGATTTATATGCTGCACTTTCTCTAATAAGAGCAGATAGGTTACACTTCTTCCAAATCTTTTCCCCACAGCAACCTTGTGGGTTGATAGAGTCACTTAGAAAGCTTTAGTAGTTGAGGGTGGATTTGGATCTGGGTTCTGTCTTTGAAGAGGCCAGGTTTGTGGTATAAATGAGGGATCATCTCTGTGCAAATTGTGAAGGATTTTTTTCTAGTACCAATTGCATGCATTCATTTTTTTAAAAAATTGCCCTCTGCTTTCCAGTCATGCATGTTTCAAAGTGGGGAGCTATGTTGGCCAAATAAGATTCAAAAGCAGTGGGAGAGATCTGCTTCAGTTCATTTTTCTTGAATCCTGTTAGAAGCAAGGAGATTCAAACCTGTCCTTCTTTGTACCCAGAATACAGCAATAAGTCTCAGTGAAGTGGGAGTGAATGGTTTTATGTCCTCATATTGAAATCAGTGAAGGATAAAGGCTTTGTGAAAAGCTCTTAAACATTTTTTTTTTTGAGGGGGGTGCCTTCGAGTCAGTGTTGACTCCTGGCGACTGCCTGGACTAGTCCCTTGGCAAGATTTTCAGAAGTGGTTTGCCATTGCTTGTTTCCTAGGGCTGAGAGAAAGTGACTGGCCCAATGTCACCCAGCTGGCTTCGTGCCTAAGGCAGGACTAGAACTCACAGTCTGCTGGTTTCTAGCCTGGTGCCCAAACCACTACCCCAAACTGGCTCCGAATGTGTGTTAGCATTGGACAATTCAGAGATAGAAATGTATCAGCTGATTGAAAGTCTGTTGTGTTGCAAAAGGTGTGATTAGGAGATGTGGGAAACTTGTGAAGTTTCTTTAAAAGCAACTGTGGACAGGCTAAAATGACTGAACCAATCAGGATCTTGTATGTTTTCCTGGGTTAAGAAATATACTAAATTATGACTAAGACAGTTGCATTGAAAGTGTTTGTAAAGGGAAAGGCAAGGCAATGAAATTGCTGCGTGCCTGTGACTATTTTGAGGATGTGCTGTATGGAAGCATCAAGAGAGGACATACGTAGTTCCTGAACTCTTGTAACACCAATGCAAAAAATAATTTGCTGTTAAGTAACAACGAAGTGGAATGCCACAACCTGGAGAACTTTTGGGAGTCCATTAAAGCATTTTTATCCACACTATTACTTAATAAGCTCTAGCTGACATTAAAAAAAATCTTTACAATTTGGAAAAAAACTGATATCCAAAAATACAAAATAAAACATTTAGATGGTTTAAACAGTAGTAGAAAAAAAAAAGGGGAAAAGCAAATTAAAAGGATCTGAATTCTGGCTATTTAGAAATATAGCATGGCACAAAGGTTTTGTTCCTGTTATATGGTCAAAGTTGGAGTAACTCAGTGGGAAGTGTGAGCCTGAAAGGAGCATATATGTCAGTTAGAATTTGCCAAGTATTTGTTGACTCTGGTTTTGCACTATATCTAAACCCTCCAAAGTGTTAAAATATGAAAATGGCCCGGTTCAAGCAGTGCTGGGCCTTGTTCCCTTAATGGCTGTTGTCTTGGAAAAGAACCTGAAAAGGATTCAGCCTCACTGAACTGTTTGCATTCACCACTTACAAGTGACATTTTGAGTTTTTTAGCTATATAATCTTGAGTCAGTCCTGTTTTTCAAGAATGTCACTGTGGATCAGGGTTTCTCAACCACGGTTCCGTGGCACTCTAGGGTTCTGCGAGAGGTCACTAGGGGTTCCCTGGGAGATCATGATTTACTTTAAAAATTGTTTCAGATTCAGGCCACTTCATTAAAGAGGTCAGTTTCTTTATTTTCAGTTTAAGAACACTGTTCATGCATATATACAGGCCTACCTATGAAACAAATATAATTTTTTCTGGCCTATATTTGAGCCTGAATGTGCAGGGGTTCCCTGGGGCCTGAAAAAGATTTCAAGGGTTCCTCCAGGTTCAAAGGGTTGAGAAAGGCTGTTGTAGATGCTTCAGAGGAGTGCACCTAGGTCAAGCATATGGAGAAAAAAAAAGTCCCAGGATCGAATGGGGACTATGTGGCATTTTAGGCCAGCCATTTCTCACTTGACTGTATTTTATTTGAGTAAAAAACATTCATGCTTTTTTCTCTGCAAAGCAAGTGAACCATTTGGGCCAGAATGGTAGTAATAAGAAGTGTAAAATGCAATAAAAGAGCAGAGCAGTTTTTTTAAAAAATGCAGCAAATAGAAGATAAGACAAAGAGAAATCCTAAAAGTGCTGAAATATATAACATTTTAAATTCGGCCCTTTTAGGGTTTCCTTAAATGCTAGGTATCTTCACACATCATGGCCATGTTCATAGGACAGGTTTGTCTGGGGGTAACTGAGCTGTAGTTTTTCCAAGGTTGCATGATCCGCTGAACCACAAGCTAACCACACAGGTTGGGATCACACAACACACTAGGCTAAAATCTGGATGGCTAGTGTGAAGATATTTAAGGCTAGTTTAGTAAGAGTTAGAGAGCCAGTTTACTGGAAAACGGAAGACCATGAGTTCTTGTTCTGCCTTAGCCAGGAAGCCAGCTGGGTGACCTTGGGCCAGTCACACACACTCAGCCCTAGGAAGGGGGCAAGGGCAAGCCACTTCCAAAATCTTGCCAAGAAAACTGCAAGCTGGCTGGGGAATTCTGGGAGTTGAAGTCCACACATCTTCAAGTTGCTAAGGTTGAGAAACATGGGTCTACACTATATCTTCAACCTATCTAGGAACACAACAGGCAGCAAACTTAGAAAGATAAAGGAATAAGAAGAAGCATTTTCACTGTGTCTTAGTTACTCTGTGTGATTCAACTACTGGCATTTTGTGTGACTTATCCTGCGGAGTTGCTGTTTAACCAGACTTATCTAGAGAGCATGGCTATGTGCCCCTTTGCTCTGGCACTCCGTGATGCCAGTGAAACAGCTCCTGCATTTAATGTGTGCTCGGCTGGGGAAAGGAGGGGAATTCCCGTCCATGGCCTCCTTGGAAATTCTGCCAGTACCCATCCCCTGGGACTGTGCTGTTGACGATGCCTATGGATTGCCTTTCTGCAAAGGAGCCAAGGGACTCCCCAGGCAGACCTTGCATAGCCCCTCCATCAAACCCAGCAGCACAATTGGCAGTGACCCTGTGATTGCTAGTTCTCAGATACTTCTGCAGTCACCAGGTTGTCTCCTCGTGGGTACCCTTCAAGTTTGGATTGGCTCACGGTGAACGAAGAAAACAACCCAGTACCAGGTCACTTTCTGAGCAGGTCGCCTACTGCAAGATTTGGGGCTGAGGCCCAACTGATGTGTGAGGTTGGCATTGCCCCTCAGCTAAGACTTTCCTCCTGGACATGGATGCTGCCATTTTGGTTACATGATGAATGTCACTTGGTGGACTCAGTATGCAGTTAGTGTACCTGCTGTCTTTAGCCTGGGATGTACCCCATGTGCTGAGCAATTGCTCCATAATGTCTTGCCTGGGAGGGCTAGTGACATAACATGTAGTCTAGCCCATCTGATGAGCATGAAGATGAGGAAAGCTGGTTAATGAGTTCTCAGGAAATACAGCTGGAGGTATGTAAAAAGGAAGTGGCTAGTTGCAGACTCTTGCTTGGCAGAGTCTGCAAAGCTCTGCAGGTGACTTTGGTTTTGGCACTAAGCTAGGCCAACCATTGTGGGTTATAAACCACGGGCTGTGCCTTAGCATTATCTGTGAGCCCATTCAGTAAGTCATAGTTAAAGTAAGGGTTAAAGTGGTGTTTGAATCAAGCCTACATGCCCGTAATCTTGAAGTCATGAAGAGCAGAAAGGATCAAGATGCACAGTGAGCCACGCAAAGACCATTCCAGCTTGTTTAGTTGGACTTTTCCCTCAACTCTTCCCTCCTCTCCACAGGGACATCGCCGCCAACTGGGAAAGAAAAAATATTTTTGTTTCTAAATTATATTCTGGGCATTTTTATTTACCACAATTTGTATTGCTTACCAGTAGCTTTGGGAGGTTTGTTATCCTAGAAGCAAAAACAAAATAACGGTGATAATTTCTCTGTGGAGTCCCTTTTCAAAATTATTCATTTTTCATGACCACGTCTCTGTTTATTTATTTGGATTATTTTAAAACATTTGAGGAACAAAATAAATGGCTACATAAAAGAAAAAAAGAGGAAAGTGGAAAAGTATGTAGTGGATGGAAAATAAAAATATCGTAAAGAGAATTTACAGTTGTCATAAAACTTAAAATTCATTATTCCATTGATTAAACTATGAATTGAGTATATGCAACTACTCAAGAAATAATTGAAAATCACAACAAAACTCTGAATATTAACAGTAATATTGATATCACCACAGTTTATCATGATACCTGAAATAGATGCATGTGATCTTGTAAGAAAAAAAAGATTCTTTGCCTTCTCACGTGGCTGCTTCTCCCTCTCGGCAGGCATCATGCCTCTGTGGTTCAGCTCCTTGTCTATTATGTGGCTGTTGCCCCTCTACGAAGAATTCAACTATAACGCGCCTGAGCTTCACCTTTTTCCTCTTCTTGGGGACGTTGGTGTCCATCATAATGATAATTCCAGGAGTGGAGGCAGAGCTGCACAAGGTGAGTGGCGCACGGTGAACTCATTCAACTGAGTTCATACTATGTAATTTTAACAGTTATAATAATCGTTAGGGCCGTGTGAGACATTCTGACCTTGTAGCCATTGTTCCAAGTTTGAAATGGATCGCTCCAGCATTATTGGAAGGTTCCAACACTGTTCTGATCATTCTGGAAATGTGGAGTCCTTGGTGTTCTCTGAGCCTTGTTGTTTTCTTGCAGACGTTTCATTGCCAGACTAGGCAACATCTTTGGTGCGAACAGGGAGAGGGCCTTGCTCTCTGTTCACACTGAAGATGTTGCCTAGTCTGGCAATGAAGTGTTTGCAAGAAAACAACAAGGCTCAGAGAGCACCAAGGACTCCACAGTTCAACCCTGAGCTACAGATACTGTATTCGCTTCAATTCTGGAAATGGTTTGAGCTCCGGACAACTCCATTTCATAATATTTCTAGAATTCTTTAGGAATGGTTGGCTGTGTTGGAATACTTCCGGTATTTGGAATGGAGCATTGTGCATTTGAAAGGTCTTACAGACCACTGGTGGTAATTCCTTTGTACATAATGTTCATATCCTGTCTTTTTTTTGGGAACTCTAGATGTTTTATCTCCACAACAGCCCCTTGGTTGGTTGGTTGGTTGGTTGGTTGGTTGGTTGGTTGGTTGGTTGGGCTGAGAGAAAAGGTCTTGCCAAAGTCACCCAGTCAGCTCCATGGTTGAATGGAAGCTTCTCTGGATCTTCCCAGTCCGAGAGTGGCACCATAACTTCTGCATTAAACTGAACATAGCTGAAGACAACCTTAGTTACTTCATATTGGGATATTGCACTTCCCTCCCCATAGGAATTTCTTTGAAGAGTGTTTGGAAATGACAGCTTAAATTAGAATGCCAGACCCTATGAGTTAACAGGAGCTGAATATAGAGCACACAGTTCCCTTACTGAGATAGCTGCCCTCTCCTATTTATTTCTGTCTCCTGTTCAAAGAACTGATGATGACCTTGAATGTAGGCATGTCTAACTAGGGATTATAGGATGGGAAATTCTAAATACCTGGAGGGCACAGTGTTGACTGATGCTATCAAAAGCTGGTCTACTCCTAAGGTGTCCTTGCTCCTTGACCTGCTCTGACCACAATTCAAAGGTGTCACAAATCAAGCACTGAGAATTGACCATAATGATTCCTCCCCTTCCCTCATGCATGTACACATGATACTTATTAAGCTAATGAATTCATAAAGCTTTCTCCTTATGCCATTAATAAGCTTCTTGGGGCTTTCAACAGCTCCAAGAAATATGCAAACTGCCTCTTGGTCCTTTAACCTTCCACTCACCTGCTATAGGGTGCCGAGCTCTAGTTTTAGCTTCCTAACAGACGGGAGTGGAAATTGGTAAAGAAGCCCATTTGTGATCTGTTCGTCTGCTCTTTAAGTGGTTTGTATGATGTCTTCCTTGTGGGGCCATCTATTCATTGGCTGGGTTTTACTATTAAAAAGAGCATGAGAATCTGGCTGCCATTTCCAGGAGTGTTTTCTTCCCTGTGAACGATGGTTGAGGTTTGCCATCCCATTCTTGCTGTGTTTTAGAGTTTCTCCTGGTGGTGTTTTTGAGCTACCTTTATTGCCAAAGTCAACAAATGGGTGAAGGGTGCTACTGTTTTCTGGTTTGGGTTGTATATTTCTTCATCGCCCCATAGCTTTCCTGGCTGCCCAGATTTCCCAATGGGGAAAAAGCCCAGAGGAGGAGTGCCCTCCTGAATTTGTTCTTTGGAATTGAATGGAAGGGCAAGGTGCCAGGGAAAGATGGAAAAATGATGGTGTAATTTGGCCACCTCACCTCCACCAAAAGCAAGAGCCTTCCCAAGTTTCTTTAACAAGATTTATTGAAAGGGGATAGGATGAGGTTACAGAAATCTCAGCACCTGGATTGTTTCCCCTCTTTAGGATATAGTTTACCTCCTGGGTTCATAAATTGGAGACTTTCTCCATCTCTGACTCATGGCTCCTGTGAGAATGGGGAAAGAGGCTCTTCTCTTAAGTGATAATTTGAGGGATGTGTAGTTGGTCCGAATGTGAATCTCTCTCTGGTTCTAAATATGCCATTGTATTGTCCATAACATAATATGGGGAATTTTACCAATGTTATAATGTTGTCCTTTGAAATAGTTCTTTTCTTGATGAATTGAAAAATAACATTGAGAAACATGCAAGGTAATAATCAGTAGCTGTTGTGTTAAAGCTTAGGGCTTGTCTAAAGTCTCTTTTTCCTTTGACCAGCTTCCTGGATTCTGTGCAGGAACCAACTCGCCTGCGGGCATCCAAGTTGACTGCAAGGCCTTCCTGGGTCTCAAATCAGTGTACCGCATGTGTTTTGCCACAGCTTCATTTTTCTTCCTCTTTGCCCTGTTGATGATCTGTGTCAGGAGCAGCAAGGACCCCCGAGCTTCGATACAGAACGGGTGAGGCCATTGTGTCTTCCGGCAAGTTTGGGGGAGTGAAAGTTCGTGTCGTGGAGAGGGGGCACCATGAAGTTGATATAGAAATTGAATACTCTGGCATGATGTCATGCCCTCCCCTCAGCTGTCCTTGAAGGCCAATACAGGAAGATTCCTTACCTGGAGACAAGGCCCCGGTGACTCTGGTCACATAGAAACCACAGAGCATGTGCTTCTCCAGTGCCTGTATTATAGAGACATTTGCACTGGCCTCATCTTACCATTATTGCATAAATACCCAGGGTGCTCAGGTCAATTTTACACCTCCCTGCTGCTGTCAGATTCCAACCCTGCTACAACACGCAGTGTTGCCAGGTTCTGCACAGCAGCACTCAGAATTCGTCAGATGATGACCAGTGCCATAAACTAGTCTTAATGAGCATCTAGTTTGTCACGCTAGAATGTTCTGTACTGATAGACATACTAACCTTTATGCTCCCCTATATTCATCTAATGCTTCTACACACACACACACACACACACACACACACACACACACGCGCGCACACCAGAGCTCTCTGTCCAGAAGAGTGCAGTGCTAGGAACAGCTAAGATACTGTGCGGAACTCTCCAACTCCCAGGCCTCTGGCAGAGGACCCGAGGTTGAGGAAGACACATACCACCCATAGAGGTGAGAAGGGATATTTTTTATTAGCTTTTATATTATTCTTTAGATTTTAATGTATTTTCTATGCTTTTAACTGACTGTACTCTGTCGTCCTTATGCTGGTCTTTGACCGTAATAAAGATTTGATCTGATTTGATTTGATTCGGGTGAGGCCATTAGCATGGGTGATGCTATTCACACTTAGGTTTTATCTTGTCCCAGACAGCAAACCAGATCAGGGAATCTGGGAGTTTATTCTGGGAGCCTTCCTTTGATTCAACTTGCAATTTCACTTTGTGTGTTTGCTTGTCTATGATTAAATGGGAAATGAAGCCGCAGAACCAATATTGATTTTGACTATGATTCAAGGGCTTATTTTTTTGCTCGGGCATCATTCCAAAGGTTGTCTTTCTGTAGCTGTCATCTCAGGACATTAAGCTGAACGTGATAGGATCACCATGTGTGTAAACACAGACATGTTTCTTTAACCTCAGGATCTGAAACATTGCTTTTCTACTTCCATCTTCTTGCTGGCACCCCCCTATTCCATAACTTTCTCCACTGATCCTTCCAAACTTCTAATAGATTTTTTTAAAAAACATTTTATGAAGCGTTGTTCTCTCCTAGATGTTGCCAGGACCATCTTTGTTAGATCTCTATTCTTCTTGACTGGAATTCTAAGAAATAGATAAAAACATTTCATCTTTTGAAGCTGGCCTTCCCTGTACAGACAGTTGGGTCAATTTTTATTGTGTATTGTCAACTTCAGTTCAAAACTCTAAGCAGGATAAAATAAACTGCTCATGAAAAACAGCTAGATCAATGGACTATTTTACAGAATCTTTTTTCCCCCCCAATTGGAACCCGGAATTGAAAGGCTGATTAAACACTTATTTCTCCATGTATTTTTGTGTGTTGAAATTTGTTTCTCCCCGCTAGTTCCCATATTTTATAGCACTGCCTGTTGAGGTGCTGCTTCAGAGGTGAATCTAGAGTACAAGTTTGCAGGAAGGCAGTGTTAAATGTCTTCGTGCCTTCCCTGAAATAGGACCATGTAAGCTTTATAAATAAATCATCTCTCAAAATAAAGTAACCTTGCTTTATCAGTGACCTGGTTTAATAGCATGCTAGCTCATACTATCGTTCAATTTAGTCTCTGAACCCAGGCTGTTCCTTAGCACAGTCTTTAATCACGTTTTCTTACAGCTTGCCTTAAATATAGTCTGGTATGTTATTGAAATTGGAACTAATGGCTTGTGGTAGGTTAGCTTGACTTAATTCAGTTCTGGCATGTGGTGTGAACCTGGAGTGATGGCTAACTCAAGGCTAAATCATAATTAGTCCTCTAGGAAAATGATACTGTTAGGAATGTCTGCAAAACAAGCGTTGCTCTTACAGCAATTTCTGGCTCCTTGGGGTTTATTTTTTCACACCTGCTGGAATGAAAGGGGAGGTGTAAAAATAAGGAAGGATTAGTCTTTGCTTGCCCAACATGCAGTAGCTCCAAATCTAATAGGATTTGTTTGGGTCCGGGAGGTGGATGTTGCACATTACTGGAAAATGAAAAAATAAAGCAGGAAGTATTAGTGAGAGCAAAGGATGCTGAGATACTGATCAAATCACAGCCAGCGGTGGTTTTCTGTGTCATATAGGACATGATTGCTGGTTGGGTGCCTTAACCGTGGTTGACTTAGCTTTTCTACAAATCTAAAGATAAATTTTCTTGCTGCCAACTTCAGGTTTTGGTTCTTCAAGCTCCTGATACTGATTGGAATAACTGTGGGAGCCTTCTATATTCCTGATGGAAAATTCACATCTGGTAAAAAAAAAAAAAGCATTTTTTTCTATTAAAATAGATTTGTGATGCAAAATTCTGTTTATAGGCATGCACTGTCTTAATTAAAGGGAGAGTCTCAGGGATGAATGATGGTGTTTAAGACTAGCTCTGGATTTTAAGAGAAGGGACTAAGTGCCTCTACCTGCTTTTACCAATATCAGTATTTTTGGGCTAATTCTTAGATAGCTTAGGTGAGGCTGTGGCCCTGTAAGCATGACACACTTAACTGGTCAAGGGTGATATTTTGTGCAAAGTTGAACACTTAATTAGTAGTAGAGCAGAAAAGGCTCAGTTTTAACCCAGGGCATTCCCAGGTTTATTTTGTCTTAAAGTACACTTCCCCATTCAGTTGTGTTGTTCATAGCTGGAAGACAGGATTAAACATCTCTAAGAATTTAAAGACCCTGTTTTGCTCCTTTAACCCTCTCCAAATGCCAGAAAAAGGGGTCCTAAAGATCCACTCTAGGAACCCCAGAAGAGATATTGGCAGGCTGCATTTTTTTGCATTCTAGATTGGTGTGGACTTTGGTATAGATGTCCCTAATACATCTCTAAATTGAATTTAGATATAGTGTGTATGCGCATGTGTGCTTTTGGGTCAGTGTGGACTCCTGGCGACTGCCTGGACTAGTCCTTGCAGTTTTCTTGGGAAGATTTCAGAAGTGGCTTGCCATTGCCTCCTTTCTAGGGCTGAGAGAGAGGGACTGGCCCAAGGTCACCCAGCTGGCTTTGTGCCTAAGGCAGGACTAGAACTCACGGTCTCCTGGTTTCTAGCCTGGTGCCTTAACCACTGCATCAAACTGGCTCTTAGATATATACAGAGATAGAGATAATGTGTAACCTGTAAAACTGCATAAAAACATCTAGCAGAAAATGAATCTGTGCAATTATTAAAATACTTTGAGGAGTAACATATCAATGCTCAAGCCCTTTTTGATATACAAATCCCTTTTGACATACCAGTGGCAAAGCCGTTTGGAATGATCTCTCCCTTGATATATGGTTGGCTGAGTGTCATTTAATTGTTTTAATTTGCTTTAGTGGTACGTATGGATTTTAGTGGTTTGTTGTAATTCTTTTTAATTATTTTGTACCCTGCCCAGAGTCACATTGCTTGGATTGGGTGGTCATATAAATGTTCCAAAGAAATAAGTAAACATTTTCCACTAGCAACTCTTAGAGTAGTCCTAGGTTGGCATACACCAGGCCAGCACAACTGTTGAGGGGAAAAGGTAACATTGATGAATTAAAAATCCTTGTGGGCCACAAAGAAATACCAGAAGTCCCACAGACTTCCTGCTAGAAGGTGGAGGTAGTGGTGGCAACGTGGCAACTGCAGCTCTAAATTTGCTTAAAAAAAATGATTACAAGTTTTCTCAATTACAACTAGAATTGATATTTACTGATGACTGTGGTAGATATGTGGGGGTGGAAGTTAATTTACATGGGGCTAAGACTTTGCTATTCAGGATCTATGCCCCAGATGAAAATAAAGCAACATTTTATAAAGGACTTATGGCTAAATTACTGGACTTACCATATGAAAATTGGTGCCTAATGGGAGACTGGAACAGAGTGGTTTACCCACAAAAAAATAGAACCTCTGAGAAAGATATTAAGGTCACACAAGTAAATTGCCAAAAGTTTTTTTTTATATGATGGAGCTTGTAGATGTATGGAGATACAAAAATGGTGACTAGAAAAAATATACCCCTTATGGACTTTCTGATTAAAAAAAAAAGGAATGTGATTTATGGGTTTGGTGATTAGGAAGGGTAGACTATGGAAAGAAGGAAATTATGTTGTAACCATAGAGAAGACAAAATATGAATGTACTTGTAACTGCTGTTAAGAAGATCAGAAGCTGCTTCTTTATAACTTTTTCTTTCCTCCTTGTCTCTATTTCTATCTTTGTACTTTTTTTTTTTGCTTATTTATTACTTTACTTTACTTTCCTTCCTTTTTTCTTTCAAAATTTATATGGTTTTTACTCTTTTAAAAATTTATATATATATAAGAATTTTCATATAATAAAAGATGAATCAAAAGAAAAAAGTGCAAGAAAAGAAACAAAACTAAAGTTAAGAACTATATAAATTACTTCTGACCTTCTGTTCAACAGATAATTACAATCTTATTGTCCCTCCTCCCTCTTAACTATTTTACAAATCTCCTCACCCCCTCATTTAGTCTGCATCTTTCTTAATCTTCAGATCCATAAATCATCAATTCATTTTTGTCTACTTTCAGCAAAAAGTCCATATAAGGTTTCCAATCTTTCAAAAAAGTTTTTGTTGTTGGTTCTCTGACCAAACAGGTCAGTTTTGCTATTTCTGCAAATTCTGACATTTTCACAATCCATTCCTCCACTGTAGGAATTTCATTATTCTTCCGTTGGCAGCTCTAAATTTACTACTTTTTAAAAAATGTTGGCAAGCCACTCAAGGCTGCTTGGTGGCCCACATGTTGTATAGGCCTAGTGTACGCCAATTTGGGGAACAGGGAACAGGAGAAATTAAGGCTGAGAGAAGTTATAATTTGTTTAAGGCTGACACGTTGCTTCCAAATTATTTTTAAAGCTTGCACATCCCCCAGGCCTTTGTGATATATTTAAACTTCCTTGTGGGCTATGTTATCTCACTGATGGATCGTGGCTTGAGAGAATGTTGAGGAGTGATCTTGTGTCTCTTGTGCTTCTCCCCAATGAAGTCTGGTTCTACTTTGGTGTGGTTGGTTCCTTCCTCTTTGTCCTCATCCAGCTCATCCTCTTGATTGATTTTGCTCACTCCTGGAGTCAAATTTGGCTGCGCAATGCGGATGACGGCAACAGCAAGTCCTGGTATGCAGGTCTGTACAGATTACACCTGTTCGTTTGGGTTTGAAAATAGATGCTCCGAGTGTGGATGGCTGAAGGAAGGAATTGGCTTTCCCCACCATGATGCTCCAGATCTGCTGGGACTGGCGTTCCTCAAATACTCAGCTAATATGGACAAAAGCCAGATGTGCTGGGAGAAGAGGAGAGAACTCTGGTTCAGCACATCTGGAAGCCTGATGTGGGGGAAATTTAAGCAGGATGCAAAGTTGATTTTCAGGCAAAGGGTTACAGGTGCTGTTTGAATGCAGTGTTGGGGGCTACATTTGAATTGTAAGAGGGGCCAGGACAGAGTGGGTGGGGTTAGGAGAGAAACTGAACTCAGTTGGGTTTTGTTACATACTTAATGCATGTCCTTCATGTTATTCTCTCTGTTGTGAGTAATTCTACATATAGCATGGAGAAAGAATAAGAAATAGTATACCAAAGAAATTAAAGGCATGAGATAAGGGGCGGGGGGACATAGCTTGAACTAAACTTTTAAGTGGGTGTTTAACACTGCATGTACCTCCTAGCTGTTGGGGTGAAGGCAACAGAATGTTGGCTAGCAATGTAAACTGTAGATTAGTGAACCTAGCTTGCATAGAATAGCAGGGGCATGCTTAGGGTAAAACTAAGGACGTAGGGTATGGTTGCACTTGTGGCGTATTGCCCCCAGTACCCCCAAACTGGAAGGTACTATCCTTACTGTTAGCAGGGAATGCTCCCCTGGCTAAGACAGCAGCTTAGTCCACATCTTTCCTATATTACTAAAAAGCATTAGGTAGAAGCACTGATTTAATCCAATGCTGTTAATCTGGCTCTTTCCCTGGTATTCAGTCACCTTCTCCCTTCTGCCGCATTAAATATCAAAGACAATTGTTGTAGGGTCCCCACATCCAAGGTCTTCAGGGGCTGCATGGAGCTGTGGGCTTTGGTTGTACACCCTTTGCTAAGCCTGAACCATGATGTATGAACCGTGATGGTGGCATTCACACAACCCATTAAGCTAAAAACAAAGAAATGATTGATATGATGGTGTAATCCAGCAATTGTGAAGTAAGGGTGAATCAGGATGAGTATTCAGCATGTTGAGTAAATATTTCAGAAAGTTCTACATTGCCAATCTGATGGTTCTTCTTTTTCTCCTCCTCTTCCTTAGCTTTGTTTTTCTTCACCTTTCTGTTCTATGCTGTCTCCATCGCTGCTGTCGTGCTACTCTACGTGTATTACACCAAACCAGATGGCTGTACCGAAAGCAAGGTCTTTATCAGCCTGAACCTCATCTTCTGCATTGTGGTGTCTGTGGTCTCCATACTGCCCAAAGTCCAGGTAAGATCTTGTGCTCAGAAAGTATGGCGAACCATTTATTTGTCTCTTTTTCCATCACCTTAATTGTAAGTGGATTCAGGGTAGTTTTCAGATATTAATGACACTTAAAATAACAGTGATAAATCATACAGGTTACATTTGATCATTAAAAGTAATACAGCAGATTTAGGCACCAGGAGCTCCATTGTAATCGCCAAAGGCCTTCTAAAAACCAGGATTTTACCAGCCTCTGGAAGACCATGAGAATGGAATGCCATCCTTGCCACAGGGAGCAGGCTGTTCCATAGGAAGAGGTATCACTAAGAGTGCCTACCATGGGGCTCTCTCCTTGTAGGTGGGGATCCTTCAGTTGCTAGCTGACAGCAAGTAGAGCAAATAAATAAGTAACTATGATCTTAGTGCAAAGGTACCTACATTGTCATGTCCAGTTTGGCCCTGGTTTGGCCTGAATCTGCTTTTCAGTACTTGTAACAAGAGTTGCTGCTTCTCTACAGGATGCTCAGCCTCACTCTGGCCTTCTCCAAGCCTCCATCATTACCCTCTACACCATGTATGTCACATGGTCGGCTTTGGCCAACGTACCAGGTAAACAGTGTTGCTCTGTTCCTTTTTGAGTGTTTCATGCCTTTTTTGAGATGGAACCTGCTTCTGAAATAAAAATGTCTGACATGGTACGTGATCAAGCCAAGAGAATTCATCAACCCTGTAAAACATTATCTTCTGAATCAGTGGAATGCTTGGACAATTGCAGAACAAGCTTGGGCCTAAACCTCAGAGAGCCTTCTGTCATTGTGGAGCCACAAGTAAACATATGCTTGATCTCTGCTTTGACTTCTGTAGTTGGCTTAACACTTTGGGCCCAGCTATAATGTGTGTAGTTCTGTTTGGGCTTAGTATGTTGTGGTTTGCTCAATAAACCATGATTAAATCATGACTAAATGCCACAGGTGAAGCCAGGATCTGAATTTCTTTTCCCTGAGTTCCATTTGCCATTTGCCCAGCTCTTTATTTCATAAGCTGAAGAATCTAAGGAGGTCCTTGCTGGATCAGAGAAGAGATTCATCTGGTTCATCAGCCTGTTTCCCTTAGACCACATTTGTGTACATTGTGCCAAACCATGGGTTGCAGTTGTAGAATATACCATAGTTGTTTGATTTTACCCTGTGGTAAACTGTGTTTTGCAATCCACGGTGAGAGGGTTTACCAGTACTCTTAAGCCAAAACTCCTCAATTTGCTTAGTGCAAAGTGTGATCCCATCCATGAAATTAGGACTCTAGAATGTAAGAGACTCTTGACCAACCATCTGTCTTTTTCCAATCTTCATGGCCTTGGCTCTTGGGAGAACCTGTTTTAATTCATTTAATTCCTCTAAAAGACATTCCTGGATTCTTGGACTTTTAAGCATCTTCCATTAGTTTTTGCCAGTTTTGTGTCATCTACATTCAGACGTGGTGCCCAATTCTGGAAAAAAAAAGGTATCTCACAAAGGGGGCATGATTCATGCTGGAGGGAGAGAAAAGGGCTAAGCCTACACTTGGTCCTGTAGGTGGGTAAGCATTCCTACCTCACTCCCTAGGAGGACCTGGTCAAGCAGCAAGCCTGGGAGTATTTGAGGAGCAGACCACTGTCATGCTTGAAATGAAATGCACACTGGATTTCTTTCTCTCTCTTCTTTTCATAGACAAACACTGCAATCCAACTCTCTTGGTAAGAACGGCAGGGAATGGTACAGCTGCTCAACCTGTGAATGGCCAACCAACTCAATGGTGGGATGCCCCAAGCATTGTAGGGTTAATCATATTTGTCTTCTGCACCCTCTTCATAAGGTGAGAATCCTGATCCAATGACCTGCATGAATTTAAGCCTGGGTTTGCTTAACCATTAGTTTTTGAATATAGCAAAATTGACTAGGTTCACAGAATGTGCTAATCCATCAACTAGTTTGCAGATCAGCATGTCTGCATCCTAAGCCAAACCAAACAAATCACATTGTGGCTAAGCGTGATATTGTTCAGTGCCTGACAATGCGTTGCAGAGATGTTTTCTGTACATTGAGCATCTCTGTTTCAGCTTGAGGACTCCCTCTGCTGGTCATGAGGGATAAATTGCTTACGTTGATTTGATTGATTGAATATATGCCATCAAATCGATGTCAACTCTGAGCCACCACATAGGTAGACCTTCTCCAGGATGATCTGTCCCCAAACATGATCCTTCTGGTCTTCCAATGGTGCAACCATCACCACTGTGATCAAGTCCATCTACTTGCTGCTGGCGTTCTTCTCTTTCCTTCCTCCTTTCTCAGCATTACGGATTTCTCAAGGGAGCTGGGTCTTTGCATAATACGTCCAAAATTTGAGCCTGACTATCTGTGCCTTGAGTGAAAATTCTGGACTGATTTGCTCTGTGATCCAATTGTTTGTTTTCTTGGCTATTCATGGTATTCCGAGCAGTCTTAAGCACAGATTATTTGGAAGAGTAGGGACTTGAAAGGGTTTAAAATGGTTAAGACAATCTCCTTGTAGTCTCTTCCCTGAAAGTAAAACTTTAACCAACCTGGTGGGTATTTATACTTTTTACATGCTGGCCCTATAAAGACAATTCTCTTGGTGCATCTAATCACGTTTCAATAAAAGCCGAGGACAAAACTGTATCACATGAAGTGTTTATTGATATGGGAGCAAAACTAGGTTGTGTGGGATTTGTGCTCTTTCCCCATGTGGTTCCTCTACTGAGCTAGATGTTCATCCTCCTCTCTCTGGGGTGAGACAGATGTGCAGATACAACACTGATGGTCACACTGTGATATCTCAGGGGAGTGCCTGGTTCCATGCCCCATCTGCTTGCCATTTATTTTTAGATACACTTAATGAGATAGACCCAGTTTGGTGTAGCGGTTAAGGCATCAGGCTAGAAACTGGGAGACTGAGAGTTCTAGTCCCACCTTAGGCACAAAGCCAGCTGGGTGACCTGGGGCCAGTCACTTTCTTTCAGCCCTAAGAAGCAGGCAATGACAAACCACTTCTGAAAAACCTTGCCAAGAAAACTGCAGGGACTAGTCCAGGCAGTCTCCAAGAATCAGACACGATTGAACAGATTAAAAAAAGGAAAGAGACATAATGAAATGGGAAGTTGGCATGCTATAAATTCTCACACTCTAGCATTGTCTTTATTGACAAGAATGCCTGTGGACCTGGCATGGTCCCTATAGACATTCTTTGGAAATAGCAATGGTGGGATGTAGCCTGGGGCTTTGGAAATGTCAACCTGTCCAGGAGGAAGAAAGGCAAAGAAAAACTGAAGAGGTGATGGTGATATGGAGTTACCAGGGGTGTGACTTGGGAATTTTGGTGATGATCAGTCTCATTTGTAAGGATATACAGTATTCACAGATCCTGAAATAGAACATTCTATAGAAGGTTGGACTGTTCAGATTCCCCTTCAGACTACACTGAATCTCCTCCAGACCTAGCCATTCCAGGAGTGGTTGTCTTAAGTAAAGCCTCCAAACTGGAAGGGGTTTGAGGTGATCTACAGTCCTGTTTTGGGGTTGATCCCTCCAGTACACCACACATAGCTTCTTGTTTGGAGGATTGACTTCTAGAAACCATCAAATCACCCCTGGAGTGGCATAGCCTGGAAATGGAACACTTCCAAGTTCTCCAGAATGTTCTGTTCCCAATTCTGAGAGTTTTACACATCCTTATTCATGTGTGTTTGCTTTCTGGTAAATGGAGGTTTGGTGACCGGTTGGATCCACCTTGGTAGCAATTTCAAAAGAGCTCCCATGAGCTATTTTCAAAATACCAAATGTCCCCACCAGCCCCAAAATACTTGCTTCTAAAGCAGGCAATAGGAACTTCATTTGCCCTATGACACCCTCTTGACAAAGCTGGGTTTAAAAGAGTCCATAAGCTTTAAAACAATGGATCCGAAGAGTTTCTCCATTGATAAGTGCATAATGGATTGTACGGAGGGTGAGCAGGAGGGATGACTGTAGATAAACCTACTAGGTCTCATTTGTTTTGATTTTAGCCTCCGTTCCTCAGACCATGAGCAAGTGAACAAGATGATGCTAACAGAAGAAAGCCCAGCTATGCTAGGGGGTGGAAACACGAACATTGAAGGTGGGGTGCACCGGGCTTATGACAACGAAGAGGATGGAGTGCCTTACAACTATACTTTTTTCCACATCTGCCTTCTCCTGGCCTCCCTCTACATCATGATGACACTTACCAACTGGTATAGGTGCGTACAACTGGCACTGTCCTTCCTCTGCTCCAGTTCCATCTGTTTCAAGTAACTTTCAACTTTAATTTAATTGAGTTGTGTTTGGGGTGGGGGGGTTGCTATCTGAAGGCTGTTTGGAAATGTCAACTGGTCCAGAACCATTATGCTCTGGGATTTAGCCTTTTGAGCACCTGTTAGCTAGTGCTCTCTTTGTGGACTTCTAGTGTGGTTTTGGATACGGCCCCAACAGTGTGTATCCAGAGTATGAACTTGTCAGTTTTTAAAATAATGATGAAGAGATGTTGCTTCCTTGAGATGGTGCTCTTTTCTATTCCAAGTGTGAAAGCCACCTAAGATGGAATTTTCCTTCAACACTGAGGTTTGGACATCTCCTATAAGCAGCAGAGTAATGTAGAGGTTGCAGAGCAGGCAGCATAGCATATGCCTCCCTCTTCTAGCTCCTTGCCTTCCTGCATCTAGAACAGCCTTTCTCAACTTTTTGACCCTGGAGGAACCCTTGACATATTTTTCAGGCCTCGGGGAACCCCTGCACATTCAGGCTCAAATAGAGGCCAGAAGTTACAAAACTATTACATTCATTTCATGGGTGGGCCTGTATATATGCATTAACGGTGTTCTTAAACTGAAAATAAAGAATGAAACTTTTCTCTTGAATGTGAAGTTGCCCAAATTTGAAATAATTTTTAAAATAAATATCCCAGGGAACCCCTAGTGACCTCTCGCAGAACCCTAGGGTGCCACGGAATCCTGGTGGAGAAACCCTGATCTAGAATCTTCCAGAGGCAGTCATTTGTAGAGCTGGCCCTGACTGAGCGTTCCCAGTAAACAGACTCTTTAGAACCCAAATAGGATGGGTTTTCCTAAGCTTAGGAAAAGGATGTACAGAGAGGCATGGTACCCAGAAGATGTCGAACCGTAATCTGGTTGGATTGGGCTTCATGTGAGGTGCAAACCCTCACAGCATAACCTAGCATGTTGGGCGAATCAACCTGCTATGCCTTATTCCACTAATCACTGTTAAGAAAAAATCCTGGCTTCTTAGGACGCTCCATGCTCCTTCAGGTTTCCAGTGTTCCTGCTTTGCCTTCTCCCTGTTGCCTGGGAAACCAGCATGATGTGTCAGCTTGGCACAAGTCAAGCTTTGGGAAGAGAAAAACGCTTTCTCCTCAGATGAACTCAACGGTGTCTGGGGGAGCAGGGGCAGGTGCTGCTTACAAGCTGGCAAGCCGTGCCTAGAATGGAGCATTTTGGGTTGAGGGACATGGGGGGGGGGAATGCAGGGGAGGCGAGACGGTGGTTGCAAACAACATTGTCTCTTCCTGGAGCTGAAGACCACGATACTCGTTTGCATAGAAGTTTATCTCTGAGCCCTTTGGTTATTTTTAGCGCACGACTTGCTGTCGCGTCCCCAGACCTGCAGCCATGCCAAGGAGCTCTGCAGTGGGCTGGCGTTGGCCACTGATGCCTCAGCAGGGTTGACGGGGAGGGTGTGTGTGTAGAGGGAACGTGGTCTGCTCCGTGACACTGCTCTGACCAAAAATCCAGGCTGCCCTGCCAAATTCTTGGCTCCCACTGCCCTGTCCAAATGAAAACAAACTAGAGAAGGGCTTGTGTGCCAAACTGGGGTTGTGTTCTTGACTTTGCTTTCCCTTGGAGAGCGTGTACAAGGTCAGGCTTAGTGTGTAACTGCAAGAGCCAGGCCGGAAAAAAGGGAAGGGCCAGGAATGGGCCTGGTGCTGCAAGTGGGGTGAAGAGCCCCCGTGGCTCTTCTGCCACAGGCAGGCTGGTTTTGCTACTGTGCAGACGGCCCTGGGAACGGCCTGGCCTTGCCACGTTACTGGGGTGCGGGTCAGCAAGGCCCCACGGGTTGTGTGGAGGCCCTTCTGCCTCCCCCACTGGGTTGGGTTTGTTTGGGAAGAAGGCAGGAAAAAGTCTTCCGGGAGGCGGTTACTCATTTACCAAGGCTTTGGCTGGGTTCCCACCTTGCCCTAAGCTGTGGCTTGTTTAACTGAGGGTTACCTGAATAAATTCCACTTGGCTGGGCTTAGGCGCCAAGCCCCAGTTTACAGGCCACAGCGGCTGGGTTTGCAGCAGAAGCACAGGCAGGAACAAACAAACCACAGGTTGGTTTAGCATGATGTGCTCCATCTAGAACAGCCTTTCTCAACCTTTTGACCCTGGAGGAACCCTTGACATATTTTTTCAGGCCTCAGGGGAACCCTTGCACCTTCAGGCTCAAAGAGAGGCCAGAAGTTACAAAATTATTATATTTGTTTCATGGGTAGGCCTGTATATATGCACTAACAGTGTTCTTAAACTGAAAATAAAGAATGAAACTGACCTCTTCAAGGTGAAGTGGCCTGAATTTGAAACAATTTTTTAAATAAATCGTGGTCTCCCAGGGAACCTCTGGTGACCTCTCGTGGAACCTGAGGGTGCCACGGAACCCTGGTGGAGAAATCCTGCTCTAGACTAGTCTAATGGATATGGATTGGCAGCAGCGCTCCAAGGTTTTGGCAGGAGATTTCCACCCCTAGAGTTATTAGGGGATCTTCTCCATGCAAGGCTGGTGTTCTGCCTCTGAGCCATGGCCCTTCTCCCATACTTGTTTCCCCTTCGTTGGACTTCCAAGGAGGCCTTTGAGGACACAGGCTGTGCTCTGTGAGTTGGAGTGCCCTGGATGTTTGCTTTGGAACCGTGAGTTTTGAGGCGTGTAGCAGCTCCAGGCCTCATAGCTTTCCTTGAATGGGCTTTTCTTTCTCTTCTGAAGGAGCGACTAAATGAATAAAGCCAGCCTCGTTTGGAGTTGCATGCTTAGGAATTTTGAAATTGTTTTTAGGATTAATAAATGCTGAATGTGTGCAATCTTATCCACATCTATCCTGGTGGAATGCAGTGTGCTGTATTAAAGCGGTGTGTGTTTGTGTGTGACAGTGGGAGGGAGGGAATTGTAAAATGCCTGGTGGACTTGAGTACAGTTTGTTTTTTTAAGCTTCTCCTAGCTAACATCTAGATGACCTAAGATAATCTCAAAAACAACAACCACAAGTAATTAGAGTTGGCCCTAGTTAAGATTTGGATGGAAGACCACTAGGTTATACCAGGTCTGTTTTCGATGGCAGTTATACAGTGGCTACTGAGAAGGCCCAGTTTAATGCATCAGCAAATTGAAAAAAGCACTCTGCTAGAATAGGTCTCTTGGTAGTATAGCTTTTGGCTGATATGAAATGGGATTATAACTGGTGTGGTAGTCTAGTGCAGCCTTTCTCAACCTTTTGACCCTGGAGGAACCCTTGAAATATTTTTCAGGCCTTGGGGAACCCCCGCACATTCAGGCTCAAAGAGAGGCCAGAAGTTACAAAATTATTATATTTGTTTCATGGGTAGCCTGTATATATGCACTAACAGTGTTCTTAAACTAAAAATAAAGAATGAAACTTACCTCTTTCATGTGAAGTTGCCTGAAGTTGAAATAACTTTTTAAATAAATTGTGATCTCCCAGGGAACCCCTTGGGACCTCTCGCAGAACCCTAGGGAACCACAGAACCCTGGTGGAGAAACCCTGCTCTAGTGTGACTGGAAAATAGAATTCCAATTAATCGATTTGAGCTACTGTATTCGCAAGAGTGAAAATGCAAAAGCTTCTAAATCAGTGTTTCTCAAGCTTGGCAACTTTAAGACATGTGGACTTAAATGTATTGTTCTGGGAGTTGAAGTCCACATGTCTTAAAGTTACCAAATTTGGGAAACACTGTTCTAAATGGTAGTTCCATATAATCTGTGTTAGTGTAGCAGTGAAGGCATTAGGGAATGACTTGGAAGAACAGGCGTCTGAGCTGAGCATGAAGGTTACAGTTGATGTATGAGTCTCCAGTACAAGTTACCATTGCATTCTGTGGGCCTGGGAATCTGATGAGCGATAGTGCGTCAGCGCTGTATTTAGAGAGCAGTTGCTATCCAGCTGTGTACAGATGCTGGAACAAATAGATTTCTGTTTTAGCTGCACCCTAGAAGAACACAGCAAATAATCGGATGTGAACAATGTACTTTTCTGTAGCAGACTTGGCTGCAGCCTGCTGAAGATGGTTTCATTCATGCTTGGTGCATGAAACAACTCCTTTTAATGTGCTTTGTTCTGTGCATAGAGTTCTTTTCTGCATATATGCTTTTGCCTTAGAAGCTACAAAGATTCTTTGGCTGGTGTGCCAGCACATGGCTTTTCAGCTCCAATGTGAGCTTGAACAGTTGGGAATGATAGTTTCCTAGTATGGGTAGATGTGTCATCTCTAGGAGATGGGAGAGACATGGATTTAAACCCATCCGCTGTCCTAGAGTCAGACTTTCTCCAACCTCAGAGGATTGCTGTGATTAAACATTGGGAGAACCATATGTGTCACCCTGAGGAACATCTATACTTGACAGAAGGTTGGATATTGTCATGAGTAAGGATGGCGAGCAGGGGGCTCCCATCCAGGCTGTAAAGCGCATGCGTAGCACTGAGGAATTAGGTGGCCATTCCAAGAGACACAGATCAGGCCCGCCTTAACCTTTGGGTTTTTCCCACGCTTCTTCAGTTTGTTAGGATTTTCCTGTTATGCAGCAGCAATAAAACACTAGAGACCTGTTCCTTGTCTCAGCGTGGTTCCTGGCTGTTAGGACAGATATGGTGGGCAAGGTTGGATATGGTGGGCAAGTGACAGGAAGAATCTTTATGAGTCTGTTAGCTGAATGTCTGATATTCATGTGTCTTTTTCCCAGGCCTGATGAAAGCCGTCAAGAGCTGACCAGCCCATGGACTGCTGTCTGGGTGAAGATTTCATCAAGCTGGGTTGGGCTTCTGCTTTATGCCTGGACTTTGATTGCCCCACTTGCACTTCCAAACCGTGACTTCAGCTGAAACTTCTCAAGAGTGCCATACCTCCCAAGTGGAAGAGTTACACAGTGCCATGAGAAATAAGCAAGCAAGATCACTATTCCTGGTTTGAACTGTAGGTGTGGGCTCTCATGCTTATGAATGCAGAAGTGATCAAGCCTCCTTCTCTTTCCCCTGTCTTACATTCAGGCAAATCTACCACTTTTGTGCCTTCATTTCTTAAAAATTTCTAAGAAAAATTGTGAAGCTGGTTTAATCCACTTACGTGTGCAAGACTTGACATGCATTTGTGGTGGAGGATGTGTGCCCAGCTTTTTTTCCTTACGCTAATGGCCTTCCAGGTATATTGTGAAATACCTGAGTAACTTACACGGTGTTGCCCATCTTCTTTAAAAAGATATTTGGCATAGGAATAACGGTATGTGTTCTTTTTTAAGTAGTGGTTCAGAGGAATTCTTCACCACTTTGCCTTGTTACGTGGAGCCTTTTAAATAAATCTCTGTTCTTTTTGATATGGAACCTGATGGTAGTGGACTAAAAATCCTTCCGTGAAGTAGATGAATGTTGAGCATAGAAATAGACCATCATTGTAAAAGTGGCTGGGTTAGGACAGCCTTCTGAAAGCGAAGTTGTTTTTAATAAGGTGGCACTTGGAGAGGATTCAGCTCTAACTTTGGGGTGTGTTTTCTGTTTGGAGAAGGGATTGTTCATGGAAAAATTTCCAGAGTAGGTGGCATGTGGTGCAAAATGGGAATTAAATATCCAGACTTGCTGGAAGAGAGCATTGGGCCACTTGAAGCAACAATAGATTCTATCTTGTTTTAAGCCCTGATGTGGTTTGATTTTAATATAGCATTCTGTCCCAACCCAGTCAATTACAGTTTATTTACTAAACCATGGTTAAACCATGGTATAGCATGCTCTGGGAAAAGTGCCTCACTCCGGCGTTTAAGTCACAGACGCGTGACAAATGCTTGTGTCTTGTGGCAAGAAATTCCACATATGGTAGGGTTGATTGAATGTACTAGAAAAATCACATCAGCCTCCTAGACTACTTTAGACTCTGTTTCTCTTTACCAGACATGAGTTGTGATTGATCAGAATGACAAACAAATGTTGTCATTTTCCAACTAACAGATTTTGTTCCAAATTTTCCATCTAACACATTTTATGTAAAGGTACCAGCTTTTGGGAGCTGCAGCTTATGCCTTTGAATAAAATGAGTTAGTTGGAAAAGGTGCTACCAGACCCCTTCTGAATTTTTGCTACCATAGGTCAACGCTGCTCTCCTCCTAGACCAGCATTTCTCAGCTTTGGCAATTTGAAGTCATGTGGACTTCAACTCCTAGAATTCCCAAGCCAGTCATGCTGGCTGGGCAATTCTGGGAGTTGAAGTCCACATGTCTTCAAGTTGCCAAAGTTGGGAAACACTGGTCTAGACGTTTGCAGTTGTGATCAAGAAGTAGCATGGAGCTTTGCTGAAACACACCTAACAAAAGCTTTATTTTTTTCTAGCATCCAACAGAGGGCAGCACTTTTTGGTTCTTGTTTAACAATACAGTAGAAAAAGTAGTAAGCTGTATTTATCCTTTTTGCTAAGACTGTTGCTGCCCTGAAATTTCTCCTGCGTTTTGTTCCCTTCTCCCGTTTTATGGACAAGTAATGGGTCTCCTCCTCCTCTTCCTAAGAAGAAGAACATTTTGGTAAAATACTCTGGGATGGTACATGGAGTAAAGGAGAAAACCCATCTTCTTCTTCTCAGGAAAACTGGGGAGTGGTGGAGAAGTAGAAAAATAGAAATAGACAATGAGAGCATTTGCAGACTTCTTGCGAGGATTGTGATAATTCAGCTGAGCTTAATCCTGCAGAGGCTGGGTTCATAGATTGTGCTAAAAAGAAGAAGTCTCATTTTGACTTAGAGCAACGTCTTGAGCCAGCCAGTGAAAGACCCCTCATCCCAGGGGCATTGGGGTCAAATAAGTCAAGATGATAACCCCCAAGCATGTGATCAAAGGGCCCATCTCTTTTTTGCATGTGTCCCAATGCAAATAAAAAGGGGGCTTCGATAGAACAGTTGTGGCCACCATCTTGACTTTTTGACCTTCCTGGCAGATGCCCCTTTTTCATCCTTTTTAATGCTACTGAAAGTGATGTATGCCAATGGATAACCAAGCTAGGCATGCATAGAGCACGAATTCCATAAATAAGCTGTGTTTCAAAAGATTCCTTTTTTAGCGTGCTTGTCCTGAACCTACCACCAACGCATTTCTTTGAGGACCCCGAATTCTGCAGATTAATTGGGGTCTTGCCACAAGTCTCCTGCAATTATCTGGAGCAGAATGCAGTTACCCAGATCTAAAAAGGGTGAGGTCACCAGCAGCACTTCCTGCCAACAACTAGTACCTTGATCATTATTCCGAACGTATTTCAAAATTATGACCTGGGATCTAACTTAAAATTGCCCCTCTACCCCTCCTCCTCTCAAGAATCAGAGCTAAATAAATTAAGCAGGTCAAGATGAAAGTAAAAAAAGCAAAAGCCTTTTTTAATAGGAAAAAAACATGGGAAAATTTGGGAAACAGATAAATGTTGAAAATGTACTGTTGAAAATGGTATAGAAGGAAAAGTTAACCTCTGCTTCTCTACCCTTTGCTGACTTAGGCTGCTTGGCTCCTTCACAGCTATTTGAAACAAGAATGTCAGGTTTTAATTGCATTCATGTTTAGTATGATACAATTCCTGTGTTCACGTACCACTCTGAGCCTCAATGTCCTTGGTGCTGGAGCAACATGTGAATTAGAGCTACTGATCTGGGCTGCAACACTCCCGGATGGCCACTAGATGGCAGTTAAGAGCTGCAGAAAACTTCTGGATTTGTGCAGCCTGGTTCTTGTAACCCTGCCGTGAACCCAACTATTGTGGATTATAAACTCTAGTTTATGGCTTAGCACACTGAAATAACTCAGCCAAGAGTGGTTTATTCAATAAACCATGGTTTGGCAAATCAGGCCTTTGCGTGATGTGTGAGTGCAGCGCTAACAGTTCACACCTACCAGTATGACTTATTTGCTGCTTGTTCATTGATTTTTTTTTCACTCTTAAAAATGTGTAGCTGTCCTACACGCCCTGGCCCAAATCATCAGGTATGATCCTGGACAACTAAACGACTCAGTAAATAAAATACTCAATAATTAAAGCACATGCAGGTGCTCAGATCATTAAAACCAGATTAACGTTAACTCATCGATGGATTAAAATGCCTAGGAGAAGAATGGCATTGTCCAGCAATGAAAGGATAGTGAAGAAGACACCACAGGAGAGAGGTTCTAGAGTTGAGGGTTGTTGTTTTTTTAAAGAGGCCTGTTTATGTTTGGACTCAAAGGCCCTTGGAGCAGAGCCTCTGTGTGGTTCCGTCTTGCTTGAGATACAACCTTCCTCTGCCTGCTCGGGGAGTGAGCCCTGAGTGATGTCTTCCATTCCTCTTGCCGCCTCCATGTGGAGATGCTGCTTAGGAGAATTAAAGTGCTCCCAGGATGATGACTTCTGGGGCAGCCTGTGATGATGTGTTTTTCCTGATTTGGAGGCTGTGTCAAAGGTACTAAGTGGATTATTGCTTTTACAGCACTTTCAAGAAGGCAGCCTGGATGACTTCATGGGTATTAGCTGCTAACAAGATTTCCTCTCTTCCTCCCCTCTCTCTTTCAAAGACAATGGCAACAAAACAACAACAAAACAGAGGAGGAGGATTCTAGTAAAAGATTCAAATTATGCCTCGCAAACCAGGGCAGGATCCATTTCCTGACCCCTTCCTGCATTTCATTTTGTTTTCTCCAACAGCTGGCCAGCACATGGCAAGTTATTTTGGTGGGGAGGGGGCTTTTTTGGAGGGGGGAAATAATGAATTGCTTTTCGCCCCTTAGATTTTAAATTTCCACTCCTTAGACTTCAGATTGTGCTTAATCCAGGCCACGTGTGGTTCTCCAGGATGCTCTTTTGGGTTGCTTTGTGTAATTCAGAGGGTGGTCAAAACTCAGTGGCAAATCACCCATTAGGCACAGGGAGATGTTCTGTTTTTGAATTGCTGGAATCACCTCTCTCAAACCATGGTTTGTTTCATCAACTCTTGTTGTCCATTCCATTCCATTTATTTATTCATTTATTTTTCTGGGACACCAAGTGTTTTGTTCTGTGACTCTGCCTTGTATCCTTTTTTCCCAAGGACCTTTAGGGTTTTAAAGAAAAAAAAAGGCAACATCTTGAACATCAAGCAATATTGGAGTGTCATGCCAACTCAAGAAGTGGCATTTTGAATCATTGGGAATCAGCATAAAACACATCTGTGTAATCTAATTTTAGAGTTACTGAACAAGAGAGATGCCTTCATGGGGAACTTCAGGATCATGGTATCCTCAGCCAGGGCCCCCAAGCCAACCTTCCCCAACTTGGTGCCTTCAGATGTGTTGGAGTTCAACTTCCTGAATCCCTACCTAGCATGGCCAATATAGATTAGGCTATATTGATATCCAACCCCATCTGGAGGGTACTAGGTTGGGGAGGGACTGCAGGTCTCCATCTGATGTTCTTAGTTACTTTGCAGGAAATAAAAATGGTAGCAGTGGTTAAGAGAGCCTGGATGGTGTGGTGGTCAAGATGCTGGATGGATGTTGGGAAAACCACCCTCAGCAGGGAAAATCACTGGCTGACTTTGGGCCAGTTGCTGCCTCTCAGCCCAGCTTATCTCATGGGGAAGTTGTTGAGCTAAAATTAGGGAAGACCTTCATGCAAACTGCCCTGAGCTTTCAGAGAACAGTTGAAATAGAAATGCCATGAATAAATAATAGTGCACTTTGGGTGAAGGGATCCATGCAAATCCTGAAGTGCTGGTAAGTGCCCAAGCACGCTTGCCTATGGCAACAGCTTTTTATGTATTTTTAAAAAACTCTGGCCTGAATTTCTGTGAAAAGGTCTGCTTTTCTTTCAAGAAACTCCTTTCTGGCTATAAAAGTTTTTATTGGTGGACTTTGTAAAATTGTTCCCCACCCCCTCCACCCCCAAACACTGGCATATTATCTCTGGAAAGCGAGTTTCCAAAGATTAAAAATATGTTGAGTCTCCTCTCCCCCAAATAGGAGAATTTACTTTTCTAAAAGGTTGGAGCCATGACTTGGAGCTGGAGCATCAGTACTTCTAAAGCCACAAGTTTTTTTTTCCTTTAGTTTCTTTTTGGCTGGAAGCATCGCATTTGTTAATTAATTAAAGCTGGATTATGTCCCTAATCCAATTGGTGGCATAAGTATGGACCAATCTATTACATTTTCTTTTTCTCTTTCTCTTTCTCTTTCTCTTTCTCTCCCCCTCCCTCCCTCCCTCTTGTCCTCTTTCTGCTCAGCCAGGACTGTCCTTTATTAGCTTACTAAAGTGAGCAAACATTGGTTTTGGAATGATTTAGTAATAACAAGGCTGCTCTGACAAATGCAGAGAGACGCTAAATGGACGATGGCCCAGAACAAAGGTGGAGCTGGTCGCTATCCTTATGTGCACCCTCCTTCAAACTTCTAATGCATCTGCTGCGTCTAATGGCTTCTCTGCTTTTGGAATTCTTGTTCTTGGAAACAACTATGGAAATGTTGCATGTTGCTGGAGCTGCAGCAAGACAAGTCAAAAGGAGGTGGTTTGTAGCATCCAACAAAAGCTTTTGTTTGATGGTGCTCCCAGTTTACCTGGAGCTGTGTAGCCCTTGATACATGAAAACATGCTCTTAGGCATGTGCATAGTCTTTTTATGGGGAACAGGACAACTGATACTCATTGTGTTTATATCTATCAAAGTACTTTGATTTTCAGTTTGTAATTTTTTAACCCAGCATAGGGGCGTTGGGTATGCCTGCTCTTCAGATAATAATATAAATATTCTTAGGAAACCCTATGGTATACTGAAGTTAAAGCTAGATATTGAGAGGGTGAATAAAGGAGGTGATCTCCCCACCAAAAAACAAAAGAAAACCCAGGACTTAGTATTCTCACGATGATCTTCTGAGTGCCTAATATAGAAGGTGGGATGAAGAAGTAGGAAAAGAATGTGGTATTCTGGAAGAGGATCACACCACACAGCAATGTTTTTGGGTCTGTCATAGTTGGGGTTGTCATCTTTGGCAGACTGGGTCTTCAAAATGTTGAGCAAAGAGCCTGTTCCACTCCTGCCACTAGGACATCATCTCCTTGGAGATGCTCCTGATTCAAGCAGAGATCTCCTACTACAGAAGTATGCCTCCCAGCAGTTTTGTTCAGTGAAGTCCATGCTCCTTTGGAGGGCATGCGGAACACAAATGTGACTCTGAATTATGTCCCTGTGACATATTGGGCACATTTGGAGCTGTCTGAAAACAAAGATGATTTGGTTTTATCACTTGCTGCTCTTGAGCATCACAGTATTCATCTCTAAATAATAATGAATGACTGTTAATTCATACAGTCATTTGTTCTTTTCCCCCAAGAACATCAGGGGGCCAAAAAGGAAGTCTAAAATTGAAGAAACATTTAGATCAACCAAAGAACACCACAGTGCATTTCTGTAGATGGCTCAAAAGCATGCAAAGAACTAAGTCCATCACTTAGTGTGCTTGGAAGAACAGTCCTATGTTTTGGTTAACAATAGCATATTTTTTGTTAATGTTGACTAACCTTGGTCCATTGTATGATCCAAGTCATTGGTTTTTCCTTTTTTTGGTGCTGTTTGTCCTAATAATAGATCCCATGCATATTAATTGAGAAACATTTCCTATTGAGTCCAATGCTACCCAGGTTAGTATGAATAGATTTTAAACTAGCAGTTAGGCTAACATCAAAGGCTGTTTTAGTAGAGTTTTAGTATGATATTAATACTTTACTCGCCAAGATTATTATTATTATATCTTGGCAGTTGTCAAGATTATTGGCATTGAAATGATTTATTGAAAAATAGAAGGGTATACCGTATTTCAAATGCAACATGTGAACCCAGCCATTATGTCATGCCCTTTGCTCTTTTCCAGCTGCCTAAAACCAAACATGATTATTTTCCAAATATGCTTCTTAGAAGGGTCTCCTTAGCAGGATTTATTAAGATGAATAGGATGGGGTTGCAAGAATTCAAGCAGCTGAACTATTCCTCATCTAGAACCAATATATCCTTTTGTACGTTGGGCAAAGCGCTTCTGATTTTCTTTCCAACAGCCTTCCTCAATCTGGCAGGGAGACAGATTGGTTCACTAACAATGGGTAAGCTCACAGCTGGCTGTTTACATTTCTTTGAATCTGTATCAGTCTGAGAACCAAATCTTACTACTGTGGCTTGTAAATCCTGGTGTATAGTAATGTGTGAACCCAGCCAAAGGTGGTTTAGCTTGGAGCTCACAGGAAAAAGTCCTTTCAGGCTTTGAAATCCAACAAGTTTAATTACCAATATCCATTATGGTAAGGTTGGGCCCTCAGCTCTCTACTAGGAAACATGGGAGGGAAGGTCTGCAGGGCTGGGCTTCTAGACTTCTTTCTAAATACTTTTCTAGCAGTAGCCACAGCAATAGCAATAATTTCTTCTTATAATGATGCAATGTGTAGTGTCTATGCGTGACAGACTGCTTTGGTGTAATAAGATGCTCCTTGGTGCTGAGCGAGATGGCTCTGTGGCCCAAACACTGCAACTGAGAAACAACTTGGAAGGTTTTCCCAATTGCATCTCATTTATAGTGAGGCAAGACAGAAGCTGCCATGGCTACTGGAACGCTATTATGTGCTGCCATGGCACAGAGAACCAACCCACCAATCACAGATTGGTGGGTTTCATTGGCGGTCCTTACTCTGTGTTGTCCCTGGTTCTCCCCACCCCCCCAACTGTCTAGGGAAATCACTGTTCTGTTGCTTAAATTAGGAAATGTTTTTAAAAAGGCCCAACAGCCATGATCAAACCAGAAAGCAACTCCTTTCTTTGAAGGTAGCATGAGCATCACTGAAAATTTGGCATCAAGACGAGTTTAAAAGTTAATGCTGCAGGACAGGAGAGGCATCAAAGCTTTGGGGAAGCTGAGTTAGGTTAATGTAACTGTTTTAGCTGGAAAATTAAAATGGGTCCCCTTGCAAATTAAGACTGTCTGTTCATGTGGTCTCTTGGCAAGTGCAAAAGTGTGCATTTGTGTGTTCCCAGGGATGTTTTTTTACAAAGGGCTATTAATGAAGATAAGGGTTTGGCTACATTATTACATTTAGTAACAAACACCAGGTTTTCAGAAAGGAGTTGAAAGATATTTCTGACAATTGATACTTTTTAATAGACTTAAGGAATAAATCTAGCCATTTTTACCAAGTGCAGGCTCTTAGCTTAAAGAGAGGAAACTGCTGCCAATTTTTTTTCTCCTGTTTTTGCAGCCTTGGACGAATCCCCTTGCTTGCATGGGCCCAGATCCAAAATGTAGACCACCACAGTAACTTTGGACTTTGGAAGTTTCCCTCTCCTTGCTCTGTAACTTACTTTCTCATCAAATGTACAGGCAAGATCAATCTGATGTTATTCTCTTATCCCCGATGCTGATTGCTCTTTTATCTGGTAGCCATTTTCTCTTGCAGACAGAGAAATCCATCCTTGGCGAAGTAGGGGCCCCCACACACGTGCATTTGGGCCATTCCCAGATCTGCTCCATTCCTGTGTTATCCCATATGCTTGTTGTTGCTGAATTGGTGAATCAATTCGCTACCACCTCAGCTGTAGTGCAGAAGAAATCACTGAGAAGATTGTTTTCAAGGGGAAATGCTGAAGCCTGGCATTTTGAGATGGGCTCGATGAGGACAAACATGGATTGGGGTGACACTGCTTTACTAGATTTGGGAAATGAAAGTGATATGGAGGGGAAGGAGGTTCCACTGTTTGGACATTTGGGCCATGATTGGCTGGTTTTATGTTAGACTACAACCCCCGACTTAGCAGAACATGCAATTCCAGCTACTGTAGTTTTTAAACTATGGTTTATGGCTTAGCACAATGTGTAACTCCGTCCATTGTGGTTAAAGCTCATCGAGATGGGTGCACCAAGTCATCTGCTACAGCATATAGGAGGTCACGAATGCCTGGTAATTATTCATCTACCTGCTGCTAACTTCCTTTTCTTTCCAACCTAGTGGAATACATTTGTAAATAAATTATATACAGGGCTCAGGGCTCAGCAGGATAATAGTCTGAAAATGGAACCCAATGGGACGAAATTTGGGGTGGTGAGAGAAAGATCCAGCTTTAAAAATGGGCTCCATCTAGCTGGGTACTGTGGGGAAAAATCCTCCAATGCAGCCCTACAGGAGGGGCGGTTTGGCAGTGGCTCAAGATGTTGGCAATGGGTCCATTCCTTGGGTCATTTGTATGACCCAGAGTGGAATGTGTGCAGCTCACTCATACTCCTAGATGGAACATGAGGGGAGAGCAAAACTCTACTAAATAGGAAATTTGCTTCTTCAGAAACACCGATCCTCCCAACAGAATAAAAAAATCAACCCCACAAAGTTCAGCAAATATCAGTTCATAACCAGCCATGTCTCTGTGTTTCTTGGGGGCTGTGAAACAAGCTTGTACCATCTCAACTGCCTCCTTCCAAAATCATCTTCAGAAGTTGACATCATCAGGCACCTGTACGGAACCCAGTGGAAGAGATGGTGGTCCCATGAAGATAGCTCAGCCAACCCAAGGCTACCAAGCAGACCTCCAAGATTCCTTTGATTTGGAAGTTGAGAGAAAAAAGGTTGAGGGTCAACTCTGAAACATGGATATATAAGGGCACTAAATTCTTTGCAGAGGGCAAGCATCTCATGTTAAGTGTTCATTTTTGGCTGTGGTGAAGAGTCTAACTTAGCCACTTCATGTCTGAGAATCTTCTCCCAAGCAAAGCCGAGTGCTGAAGATGTGGACCCTGACAGCCACTGCTGCTGTCTTCAGATTCTTGGTCTTGATGTTGCTTCTGGCAGTCACAGCCTGACATCCATGAGAATGTGAGTGGGAAGCTCTCACTAAAATCCAGCTTCAGCCATGAAATCACACTGGGTGACTTTGAGCCAGGTATTCTCAGCCCAGGTGGCTGTTTGGGGAATAGAATGGAAGGAGATCACCCACCTACCCCCAGTAAGCTGCTTTGAGTTGCTGGAGAAAAGACAGGATCAAAATCTAATTATACATATACACATATCAATATATAAGGTTCATGTAGTCCTTAAAGGCTTGGAAACATAAGGGTATCTTTGCACCTTCCCAATGTAAAAATTTTGGACCAAATTTGTTTTGGAATGGGAGACCACCAGGAAATTGCAGGGCTGTAAGTTAGACTGGGAAGTTGTAAAACCATCCCAGAATTAGGCAGTGGCAAACCACATCCTTATTGTTGTCCAGAAAATGACATGGATGTATCCATGAAGTCACCAAGGATTGAGCTGGACTTGAGGGAGGAGTTGTTCTTAAAATAATGAAGTCCATAGCTTGGTTGAGATGCTCTCAGCTGGTTCTCTAATTTTTAAATTATTTTTTGGTCCCTTCGGGTCAATGTTGACTCCTGGCAACTGCCTGGACTAGACCCTGTTTGTTTTGATAAATAAATAATAAAATACCAAGAGTTACAGGTCAAAGTTCAACACCTATGGAAAAAGAAATCCATTGACATACCAGTTGTGACTGGAGCCCTCAGAGCAATACCTAAAGGACTCCCTCGATATCTGGAAATGTTGCATTTATTGGACCTGAACACTAATTTTACAAAAAACCTACCTTGCTTGGAACTGCCTATATTCTTAGAAGCTACCTTAATAATTCCTAGGTCCTTGGTTAGGACTTGAATTATTAAGTTTCCACCAGGCTTAGGATGTGAATCTAACTGTAGATTACCCACACATCATCATCATCATCATCATTGGAGAAGCATTCAAATATAGGTATCCTGGAGGACTATACCATCCTCCTTCCATCCCTTCCATAGTAATGAAGGCTGCATTGAGTGTTCCAAATGCTAGAAGGGATGCATGCATTGTCCGTTTGTCTTCTGAAAAGCAACCAATATTAAGTAATATTAATATTTCCCCCTTGTCGCATGTTTACAAAACTTGATGCCAATGTTTGGAGCACTAGCTAGGTGTTTTCCTCTCACTTGATCTGTAATTTTTGTTATTTTAAGTTTACTTGCTGAGTCTTGGCTGTCATCCAGCCCACAACTGCCATTAGGGTAAAATACCTCAAAATGTTATGCAAGTTAGAATGTCCCTTTTCTGCCATGGAACTCACTCCTCCAATGAATAGGTTTCAAAGTCATGCTGGCCGAAGATGGAAGATAGTGTTGACTGTTATTTTTCCTTTTTGCAGCTGCTGGAACGATGGCTCTGATTTGATCAGAGCTTGGAGTGGGATGTCCATATCCTTTTATCTTGGTCATTTTCCAGATCACACTGCCCCACTCCCAGCTGCTTTTTCATTTGCAGTAATACTAGACTGAAACCTTCCTTGCATTTTTTTTCAGAATAACATTCCTCTGTAAGAGAGGCTTCTGTTTTTCTAGTTCATTTTCAGGATGCTTGAGAATTTCTTCCGAATTTCTCTTGTTTTGCCTTTATTAATCTATTGTAGATGGCAGTAGGTGCCACTGCAGGGAGTGGTTTTCTCTTACACATATTTCTATCAGTCTGAAATCTTCCTCACCACCCCAGCTTTAGGATCTGAAAAAGCCCATCAGGAGAAGTTTCTTCCTCATGTCTTCACTAGGAATTGAACTTAAGGAAGTAAGCAACTACAATGAAAAGCAGGAAGTAAACACACAATTATAATTAAATCAGGGTAAGCATACAACACTGCATCTGAAAATGTCACTGAAATTGTCTTCTCCACTGAAAGAAATTTCCAAAGCACTTCTTTTTGGTCAAACTGAGTAAGTATTGACAGAAAAAAAATGCAGGAGAAATTTTCAGCATGGTACTAATCTGTACCAGCAAATATACATCAATACCTATTGACTTAGAAGGAAAAAAAAATAGCATTGTGTATAAGAGAAAAAGAAGAAAAAGGAAAAAAAGGAAAAAGCAACAAAAATCCAATGTTTCTCAACCTTGGCAACTTTACGATGTGTGGACTTCAACTCCTAGAATTCTCCAGCCAGCTGATTATACCGGTTGCCAAGGTTAAGAAACGCTCCTCCCACCCTTTAGATTCTTTTGCCACTTGGACTTTTTTATTTTTTATTCTTATTTATACTATCTATTATTGTAATTTTATATTGTGGATGTTATTGTTGTTGTTTTAACTGATTACTGAAAACCTCCCAGAGTCCCCCAATGGGAGGAGATGGGAGGGGACAAATTAGATAGATAGATAATCAGTATGTTTTTCTGCTGCTTGCTTTACTGAATTCTGGGAGTTGAAGTCCACACATCTTAATGTTGCCAAGGTTGAGAAACACGGCTGTAAAAGAATTCACTCCAGGTACTCTGCAGGAATTACAACATACAGACACAGTCTGAGGTAACTGACTGACAATACTAGATCACAGGCAGGCTACTAACCCAATAATACCCCAGTATGCTACAGGCATGATTCTACAGTTGAGTTACTCTCCATCGGGGACAGAAATATATGGTGGGTGGCAGCTCCATATATTAGCAAAATAGATGGGATGGATCTAGACTGGGGTAGAAAAAAACTTTCACTGTGCCCATTCTCACTCAGATCATGGCTTAGTATGTACTATGTGTGACGCTAGCCAATTGCAGTTCCTTCAATACCTTTTTTTTTTCTTAATTTGTTCAATCATGTCTGATTCTTCGAGTCTGCCTGGACAAGTCCCTGCAGTTTTCTTGGCAAGATTTTGGAAGTGGCTTGCCCTTGCCTCCTCCTTCCTATGGCTGAGAGACGGACTGGCCCAAGGTTACCCAGCAGGCTTTGTGCCCAAGGCAGGACTAGAACTCATGGTCTCCCAGTTTCTAGCCCAGTACCTTAACCACTACGCCAAACTGGCTCTTTGGCCTGAAAATCTAGCGTTACTGGTAGCACTCTTACTCTGATTTTTTTTCCCTTCAATTTCACCTAGACCTACTGTATAGGCTTCAATCAGATTAAGCTGGAAACTAATCAGATCTTACTGTAATTGATGAAAAGATGGGAGACTAATGTTAATCAGTGTGGTCATAAATGAAGGGGGTGGATGTTGGTTTCTTTGTTTTTCCCCTAAGGTCAATTTGATTCTTGGGTCTGTCTGTTGTACGGCCAAAAGAAATAATTTGATCATATTTTCTGGAGGCGTTTTATCTCTGATTGATACTATCATGCTATAGCATTTGATATCTGGGCTGTTTATAAGATTACTAATTCAGAATAGCTAGGTAATATTTGTATAGCATTGGAAAGTGAGCTTGATATTCCTTTGGTTTGCAGCATAATTTTATCTCTGTTTTTGGTTTTTTTGATCAAATGCCAATAGTGATTGGTGCACTTAGTGGCACACCAGAACACCTGGAAAATCCCTTGGACACAATAGGAATGGACAGAATCTCAACACAGCAGTTACAATAAGTTGCATTACCTGCAACAAACAGCAGATATATTATGACCATATTTTAATCCTAGATCCTTGGGAAGGATCCAGTAGTTAAAAGTAGCAAATCCAGAACTATCTGGAAGATTGTGTATAAATAACAATAGCAACAATAACCAAATACTATTGATGATAGTTTAGTTTAGGGTTTGGGTTTTTTTTTTTTTTTTTGGCTTCATTCACAGATTTCTGGCATTCTCTGTCTTTAAAAATCGTTCCATCCTTGCAGTTGAAGTGCTGTTTCTCTGTTCCAAGGTTTTCTGGATCACAGAGGAGGAATGAAATGGCGGAGTAAACGATCAGAATGCAGATGGACCTTGGTGAGCTAAAGCTGAGGGTGGCTTAGTGTATTTTTAAACGCTGATGATTTGGTAGTGGCAAACAGCTGTGCAGAAGTCATTTTCCCTGGGCTCCCCCCACCCCCACTTGCTCAGCTGCTTGTGTGCAAAAAACTGTCTGTAATTCTATGGGTGGTGACTGAATGGAAGAGAGATGGAGGACCTGAGGCTGAAGGGCCATGGATTATCCTAGCCCCCTTTTGTGGCCTGAAAAACAACCTCTAGCAATAATTGCTGAAAATTGGAAGCATGGTTTTCTCCTGTTCCGGAGTTGGCAGAAACATTAATGTAGTATCTGTAGAGCCAGTTTGGTCTAGTGGTTAAGGTGCTGGGCTAGAAACTAGGAGGCTCTGAGTTCTAGTCCTGCCTTGGGCACGAAAGCCAGCTGGGTGACCTTGGGCCAGTCCCTCCCTCTCAGCCCAACCCACCTCACAGGGCTGTTGTGGTGGGGAAAATAGGGGGAGGAAGGAGAATTAGGTATGTTCGCTGCCTTGAGTTATTTATAAAAATAATAAAGGCGGGATAAAAATAAAATCAATAAATTAAATAAAATCTATCTTTATCATTTTCTTGCTCTCTTGCACTCTCTCTGTCTCTCATCTCTTTCTCTCTCTCTCTATCCAGTGTGGTGGGAAGAAGATTGGCCTCTCCTATAGAGCCACCCGGCCCAAAAACTGCACACTCCCTAACCACCAAAATGTTGCTCAACTCTGAATGAATGGATTACCGTTTTTCAGTTGATTGTTTGACTGTGTCATGTATGCAATGTGTTGTTGTCTGACAGTTTATGTTAAAGTTGTCATGTTTATGAGAAGACAGAGCATGGATGGCTGTTGACTTGTCTTCAGCTCATTCTGTCCTCCACCCAGCATCTTTCCACTGCCCCAGCAGCATCAAGTTTGGAAGCTGGAGTCAGATATTTTTCTTCTTCTTTTATAACAGATTTTGTTTTAATGCTGCTCATATCTGGAGACTGGAAGGGAGAATTAACCTCAAGTTAACTGTCTTTTTTCCGGATGCAGATAATACTAGGAAGCCTGGCTAGGGTGAATTATCCTGTAATTAATCCTGGTACTCAGGGGATTTGGGGGGTAATGCCTGAGTGTCTTGGTTTGCCCAGCACAGTAAGATTATCCTTGACTCAGCCATGCATCTTGTACAAATCAGGCCTCTGCCTCTAATCCCAGTGAGTAGCCATATGGAATCTTCTCCCTCATGAAACTGTCAAATCAGCTTTTAAAGCAGTCCAAGTTGGTAGCTATCACCAACCAGCTGCACTATTACTCTATGCTGGGCTACACGTTCATCCTTTTCAGGGTCCCAAATCCCTGTCCTTTCAGATTTTGGTGGCCTGGGTGCTGCTTCCATGACCTGCTTGCTTAAACCAATTGCAAGGGTTTAGCATTTCAGTCTAGCTCCCAACTGAATTAATGGGCCAAGCCAGTTAACACTCAAGGGATAGATTTTGCCTCAGATAGATCTGGTTCTTCCTGAAATTAAACAATCTCTGCAAAAGACCCATCTGTGATCATATTGAAGAGGCCCCACAAAAACAGGGTCTCTCTTGGCACACCCTTCTGGCGGTCATTTCAATCCTTCTGTCCTCCTATCCCACGGCCTTTGGTGGTACATAAAAATCAGTCCATTGACTGGGGATGGCTGGGTGATTCATGGCACACAAACTGTTTCTGTATTGACCTGTCAATAAATAAGAGCATGACCATAATATTTTGCTAGTCAAACAGAAATCAACATAGGAAGAATTGTATTGCATTAATATCATGAGGGAGAAGTCAACGGAGGCTGGAATGGTTTTGAATGTTTCATCAAATCAGAGCCAATATAGCTATATGTGGAATCTTCATCCAAGCTACCAAGAGATGGTGATTGAATGACACGTATTCAAATACTGGGTAGGTGGTGCACTAAGGCCTTGAAATGGCCCATGAGACTTCTCCTGAGGAAGACATGAGGAAGACAATCACTTGGAGTTATGTTATTGTCATCTTTTCTCAGATTGGCATCCTGCAATTGCTTTGGATTTCCATTCCCATCATCCATCAGCCTGGTAAATCCCTGTTTAGATACCATCCTATCCTTTCTCAACCACCATGGCTGATGGTCAGAGTGGCTGGGCAAATCTGCAAGGCACTGCTTTTTTTTTTTTAAAACCACATTAAGCCTATTTTAAGGATTACTTTATATCACTGTCGTGTTCTGTATCTCAAAGTGGCAGGAAACTGTACTGCCAATTTTCAGGAACGGTAAATAGTCAAGAGGTGGTTCAAAGGGCCAAGAAAAGGTATGTGGGTTGTCCATTCCTGGTTTAGTGTCTCAGCAGCACATAACGAAGCCATAGGCCTATTGTGAAAATGAGTTTCTCCGGCAGGCCTTGACCCAGGCAGAGATGTCAAATTGAACTCAATATGCAGCTGTAGCATTGCATCCTGGACATTCTGCAATATTTGCATTCAGGCACAAGAAAATGAAGCAACTAGAATCAATGCTCAGTCTAGGAGTAGGTTTAATTTATCAGCTCCATACTTCAAGTAGGGGAGGGGTAAATCTGTCCATGCTGGCTTGCTTGATGTTGCATTTTTGATGCAATTTTGCATCAGCTGATGCCTACACAAAATTTATATGTCCTTCTGTACGCATTGTCCCCAGTGTGTGCATTTCCTGTGTGCACCCACATCAGCTGTGATGTCTACAGGAGCTGGCCAATCTTGTTTTGAGCCTGGTCATTTGTGCCTCAAGTGGGAATATTATAATAATATAATGTATGGTATAGTATAGTATTTTTTGTTGGAGACTATCGGGAGTTTTAAGACAGATGAGAATGTTTTAAAAAGTGAAGAATGGTACCTGGTGTGGTGCCACTTGTTTAAAATAAAGCGAAGAGAGGTGTTTGAAAAGGAAGTGGTGAAAAGAAGCTGAGATCCACCTAGTCCCATTGTTGTCATCTTAAAATACACCTTTAAACAAGGAGAAGACAACTAGGTTCATAATGTGACTTGCTCATTGGTGACTTAGCATACTGGATGTACTAGGCCATTATTTGGAAATCATGGTTTGTGGCAGACCCTTAGTTTAAGGCACGTGGTCCTCAAAAACCTTGGATAAACCTGCTCAGAGCCACTTCAACAGTCACTTCCAAAGTGCAGTTCTTCATGTGACCCAAAGAGGAAATGAACTTATCAGTTGTACTTGATTAATTACATTTAATTTTAGTGACATAGAGATTGTAAATGGAATCTGATTTAGCTTCTTGTATCACTCCATCTCATTTTTGGACCATCATCCACAGTCTGTCCTGCCTGAAAAGAAGCTTGTGCACCTATGGTTCACATTCAAGAGTGAACCTACCCAGCTGCATGTGGTATATTTAACAAACCTAGCTTAAACCAGCTTGTGTTGGCATGATACTTACCTATGACTGTTAGCTCCTGTTTAGGAGAGGAATTTCCAGGGTCAAAGGCAGGCTGCATGATGCAGGATGTTTTTGAATACCAGTTGTTGGAGAGCAAAACAGCAGAAGAAGATGATGGCTTTCACATCCTGCTTGTAGGTTTTCTCTGGCCACTGTGTGAAACAGGATGCTGGAGCAGAAAAGTCTTCAGTCTGACTCAGCTGGGTTCCTCTTGTGACTTGTTTCTTATTTGGATGTATGTTGAACTCACATCTGCAGTTCCTGATCCAGCAAAAAGATTGCATGAGGGTGGAGTGGGAGTGAGGTTTTGATTAAAAGAAGAAAAAAAGAGGAAACGGAAAAGGAGGAAAATATATATTTACCACTTCCAGCTTCAGGGTGGTTGTTTTTTTCCAACTTTGGCCCAGAGATAAAGCCAAATAATACTACCAAAGAAAGCAGGAATGTTGTGTGCACATGCCAAAATCTTATTTTGCCTTCTACAAGCAAAGAACCCCATTCAGGGTTCCTGAGGGAGAATCCCACAAGGCTGTTTCAAATGCAGGAAGGGAAAATGGGATTCCCACGCCAAGTTATGTTTGGTCTCTCTGCTCTGTTCTGGAATCCTGCCCTTCGCTGGGGGGTGGCGGGCGGGAGAGGGGGACAAAAGGAAAGGAACATGAACATTATTTGAAATACTGTATGCCTTGGAAGGAGTTGGGCCAGCTTTTCTGGAGGTGATTCCGGATAGGGGTCTCCAGGCCCTCGCAATCCAAATATGCTGTGTAAAAGTTCTTTCTTTCCCTTCCCAATCACTGTCTTTTTCTGGAAAGGGGGAAGGAAAAAGATGCAAGAAGCAGGGAGAAAACAGGAAGGTTAGAGTTGCAAAGCCACATTCTGCCTGTGTTAAGATTTCTTGAATAAAAGCAGGGCAATCAAATCTCACATGGAAGCTTTGAATTATGTATATATACAGGTCATCTCTCTGGATCAAATATGGAAAAGAGCGAAATTTCTGCCTGATTGCCACTTGATCACCAAAGAATTTATGGCTCGCTCAGATGAATAGCAACAAAATCCACATTCACTATGGCACAGCTTGGTGTCTATCTTGCACTAATTTATAATTTGGCTTCTTTAGTTTTACCTTAGCTTTTTGGCACTAATGTGGCTAAATGGGTTTTGGTGTAATGTAGGGCATGAATCTAAACATGGTGCCCTATCCAAACTTTGTGCCCTATGAACCAACTTTTATGGTTTGGCTTATAGCGAAAACCCAGTCAACTGTTGTTGATTTAAAAATGGCTTAATGCAAGATATGATCCCAAATATTTCCTCGCTTCAGTACCACCCATCTCTACCCTGAGCTATACTGCTGAATTGAAGAAGGCTAATGGCAACAGACATACATTTTTAGACAGAACAACTGGGAGCTGTATGGTCATTCAAACAAAACAATAGACCAAAAGCTCACCAGAACAGTGTTGCTTTAACTTGCTTCCAGAAAGGAAGGGTGGTTGGAGGCCCCCATGCTTCCAAAGATAAGGTGTTGTGGGAGCCACCACTGAGAAGCCCTCTCACCTTGTCCACAACCCATAAACCTCTTGAAGAGGGGGCTGGATGGGGAACGAACCCTCCATCTGTTTTGGCAAAGTGTTGCCTGATATAACCCAGGCCTACACTGTGAAGAGCTTCAAAGCTAACAACCATGCTTTGAATTAGGTCCAGAAGTCTCCTATATGCTGTATATTCTATATTCTCCTACAGAATAACAGGTATTATTCTACACTGATGGGGCAAGCCCATCAACAGTCTTGTTGATGGACCAGTTCCGTACCAGTGGCTGGTTCTGGGTCGTCTCCCAAGGCAGCCCCATGCAGACTGTGTCACAGTATTCTACTCTGGCACTGATCAGGGCGTGAATACCTGGGACTAGATCATCCTGGTCAAGGTAGGGTTTTAACTGGCACACTAACGAAAGCCCATCAAAGAGCCCTTTGACCATGGCTTCTGTTTGCTGCTTCAGCAGGAGGTGAGAGTCCAAGAGGACCCCCAAGTCTCAAACCATAATTTTTAGAAGGATCAAGAGTGGGTGGTCTGACATCTGTTATCACAGTGCCAAGATGTTTACTGACAAATGGTAATCTTTTTTGGAATGATTTAATCTGAGCTACTTTTGCCCCATCCAGATCATTACATCCTCCAGGCACCAGTTCAGGCCTACACTGCATCTCTAGCTCAGTCCAGGTTGGCAGTGTGTAGTTTTATTACCTTACTAGTTCATTTTTTAAAAATGTCTAAATGAGTAGGGTGTTGCACTATATTCTAATTAGGAATTTAAGTTGATATCCAGAACAGCTTGAGGAAAGTGTTTTGAAAATATCCTACTGTGCAATTCTAGGCACATTTACTCAGAAGTCAGTATTGTTCCATGCCCAGCATTTTAGTCCCAAATATATCTAGGTTTGCAATCTTTATATTATGAGGAAGGAAGGGTAATATGCATCCTTTGTTATAGTATTTTTTTCCTAAATTCATTTGAATTTCTTTTGGTTTACAATTTTTGAAACTTCCCTTTCTACTCTAACCTCCTTGCCTGATTTGACTACATTTCTGACAAAGTGTTAAGGCTGGAATTTCTCCTTGAGGTTGCCAAAGAATCGCAGTAAGAAAATGAGAAGAAATAAGGAAGCTCAGACTGTTTCTATATTCTGTAATACAATTTTATTTCCAGCCTGATTCAGCTTGTGCCTTGTACTATTTAATCACAATGCTTTATTGCCTCCCTGGGTGCTAAAGTAGTTTTGCTTTTAATTTTTAGGGTTGTTTTTCTTGGAACTGATTACAGGCCTGAACCACTTGCTCGTTATAGCTCAGTGCAAACAAGGATCCCTGCATGTGTCAGGGGGACCAAGTTCCATGGTGAATTATTGTGGTTAAATTGCATCTTGGCAGCTTGAGATTTTGCAGACTTCAGAGAGGAGGTTCAAAAGATCCCTACTGTTCTGTTGAGCAAACTTTCTTTACTAGGGACCTAGGAGAGGAAGGTGGTAACTCAGGTTAATTTAACTCATTAACTGGCCTTGGCAGTTTTGGAAGAATCAGAAAAGAATTAGGCCATTTACACCTACCCGCATCTGCTTAGAGATATTTGTGGCACAGACCAAGTTCATACCAACATATATGTTTAAAGGAGCTTCTGTTTCAACCCTCAGCTACCCTTTTAATATATTGGCTGGGTTTGTTCAATGGATTCTGCCATGGTTTGTTGCATAAGCCACACTTGGCAGGACTTATCCAGTGTGCCAAGCCATAAACCAAGAGCCAGCCATTGTACAGCAGGAGGGGGCACATTAATTCATTGTTAGGATTTCTAAGAGCCACAGGTTTATGGCAAAGGCATGATGATCTTCCTAGAAGAGGCAGACCTGAAACATGTACCCTCTTTTGGCTTGGGGGCCAAATTAATCAGATGATCAGCATCTGTTTGCAGAAGGCCCTTAGTTCTGGGGAAGGTGGATTTGCTTGTAGATGCAAACACTCTGGAGCAAACCTTGATATTTCTAGGTAAAGGATCCCGGGCACTTGGTCTGGCTCTTTGGAAGAGCAGCTTGCAGCTGAGACCAATAAGCTAGATGCTCTGACATTTATCAAGCAGCTTCTTGTATTGTGAAATCTGATATCATCTACTGGACTGGCAGGGGAGAGAGTGTTCAAACTTTTTGACCTCTGCTCTAAATAGCTGAAACTCCTGGATAAGCTTTTCACTGCCCTTACATGACATCTCTGAGTGTTTGTGCTTTGTTAATCAAGCATCCAAAAACTCGGTGGGAAATGGGAGTGTGTGTGCAGGCACACAGACCTTAAGGAGTGTATTTCCATGCATGATGTCGGATTGTGTCCACCCAGAACAGTGGGAGTGTTCAAGGACTCTTTCATAGGCCACTTTTCAGAGCTATAAAGTCTCTGGTGGCTTCATCTCTTTTTCTCCTGAAATGGAATTTACTATCCAACCTGTTTCTAAATCTGGCTCATGTCTTAGTTTTTTTTTTTTAATCCATTCAATCGTGCCTGATTCTCAGAGACTGCCTGGACAAGTCCCTGCAGTTTCCTTGGCAAGGTTTTTTGGAAGTGGTTTGCCATTGCCTCTTTCCCAGGGCTGAGAGAGAGGGACTGGCCCAAGGTCACCCAGCTGGCTTTGTGCCTAAGGCAGGACTAGAACTCATGGTCTCCTGGTTTCTATCCTGCTGCTTTAACCACTACACCAAACTGTCTTAGTACCATGTATGAATCCAGCTGTTCTGTCCTGAAGTCAATAAGCAAGCCATTTAAAAAACAACAACAACCCAAACCCTAGCTTAGCACAAAGTATGAACCCAACAGAACCTACTCGGAGCTAATGGGCATAGCAAGGGAAGGATGCCCTTAAGTGGACATTTTAGGCAAGTAAATGGCAAGAGCCTGGATTGGTAGCACTGGGATGTGAGTGGTATGTTGGCAGCCAAAAGTGATTATTGGGCTGGGGTAAAAGCTATTCAAACTATATGTGATTATGCTTTTAATATTTTTCCCTTCTGTCATATTAAAAATTAAAAATTACAAATTGGGGAGGCCTCTGGGCACCACAGTCAAAATTTTCAGAGGCCACCCACTTGCTTCAGACTGTGAATTTCTGCTCTGAATGCAGATCCAGAGCTCTGGGCAACTCCCAAATTTAGCAGTACACTACTCTTAAAAATGCCACTTGGATTCTATATTTATTCATATTGTTTTTTTTTTTCATTTGTAATGTTTTTAGTTTTTAGGGGATTTTAATGTTTACTGTTACAGTATTAATTTTATTGTAAACCGCCCAGAGTCCCTCTTTTGGGGGAGATGGGCGGTAATAAAATTTGAATAATAAATAAATAAAAAAAAATTTTTTAAAAGGAAACTCAGGAGTTAGGGCTCACAAAGTACTGTAAGGCAAAATATATTTCACATGTTTAGGGGTTAGCATATTGTGTGATTCTAGCTATGGTGATTTGTTAAACAATGGTTTTTGGCTCAGCATCTTGTCAGTTCTTCAATAAACCACAATTAAGCCAACTTTCTCTATAAATACAGTTGCCATGTCCTACCCCTTCAGCTTCTGGAGAGGCCAGGAAAAGATGGCTTGCTTGATGCTTTGCTTTATGTCACATTCCAGTTATGTTTATTTTATTTATGAAATTTATCGATTGCTTCAATCTTAAGACTCTACAAAACTAGCAAAAGTACTGGGTGCATGCAGTTACATACATCTTAGATTATGTTTGCTCCTGTTAGCCTCACAGGATAAACTAGACAGGAAACACAATCAGATAAGCTAATTCTACTTTATTATAACCTGCATTAACAGAAACTTGCAAGTCTGAAAGTACAAATCTCCCGCCATCTCCTTTACAGCTCAAGAAACTATGGAGGGTCCCTTCTGAGCCTCTTGCCCCTCCCACTATCCAGCTGCGGGCTATGCTGTCCCTAATCTGATCATTCCCTAGGCAGTGTCTCTTGGCCCTGTCTCCCAAGGTCTTTCCCACATGCCATCATAGCTCCTCCTTGACATATGCATTAAACCACACTTGGCTGGGTTGACAGCAGTCAGCCATAAATAGCCTCTGGAAACCACAGTTGTCAAGTTCACACAGTGTGCTGTTTCACAAGCCCCACCCTGTATTCTGGTTTTGTGTGTGTCATGAATCCAGTCTGTTGCGGGCTGAAAGGTCCCTTCTCCAACAATCTATCCTTACCACTATCTGGGGTCTCCCCCAGAGTCTCTCTCTGTTACCCCCAGCCTGCTAAGAATCAGGCCCTCATTTTTGTCAATGACTTATGGAATACCATTGGGAAAGGCAGGTTGTTAAACCAGGATGAACTCAGAAGGAGAGACCAAATCTATGCTGCAAATTAGGATGAGGTTCACTGATTGCTACATGTCCATTTCAAGAACTTGCTCAGTGCCTCACAACCAACATTAAAAGCAGGGTGGATTTCAGCAAAGACTCCAAAGCTGACTCTGACTGACACCTGAAACACATTCATTAACCAAGATGCTCTGTGCATGGTTTTCCCTTGGGAATTATTAGACTTCCTTCAAGCTAACAGTTTTGTTTCAACTATTTATTTATCAATCATATTTACTGTATATAATTTGTTGGGAAGGCCACATTCGTTCTGCTGCCATTGCTCCTCTCTTGTCCCCCTCCCTTCTTTTACCAACTGTAACATCCTCCTTTTCCTCCTTATACCCTAACAGGGCTGCCCTCCCCAGCTTCAGAACCGAAGCGTTTTCCTCCAGTCATAGTTGAAGGTCCTGACCGCATGATCTTTCCAACATTCTGGGGTGTCCACAAGGTATGGTCAAAAGAGTCAAGATGGCACCTGCCACAGTGCAACTGAAAATAGGTGGAGCTTTAATTGCCACCCCTGTGGCTGCCATCTTGACTTTCTTGATCATACCCTGTGGGCACCCTTGCCAATACTAAAAGTTGTTCCTCATCTGAAGCTGCAGTCACTTTTCCTGATGCTTTCTCAATCTTTAATCATTGGGGCTCTTAGGTAAAGTCAGGGCACTGGGGGGTGGGCACAGAGGGGTGCAAGCTACGTCAAGCACCATGTTGCTTTCTTGGCAAAATACAGAAAGGGGAAGCTACTGTTTTCACTCTGGATTTTAAAATTAGTTCTCCCATTCAAGTTCCAACCAGACTTTACACTGCTTAGACCAGTGTTTCTCAACCTTGGCAATTTTAAGACCTGTCTTAAAGTTGCCAAGGTTGAGAAACCCTGGCTTAAACTTTTGAGATCAGCCAAGCTCTTCACCCTGTTAATCCGTATGCTTTATTCACCTCTGATGCTCAGCTTTGATTTGCTCACTTACCTGTGATGGGGGAGTGGGTTCCCAATACACACACAGCCCAACCCAACTCACATCGCGGTTTAGGCAGAGGTGAATGCAGCTTTGCCCAGTTTGACCTCAGTTGGGAACAAGCGCAACTTCGCAAGCTTTGCCTCCAGCACCGTGACGTTGGTTTACTCGGGATTCCTTGGCTAATGCAGAATCCCAAATCTTGTCCGGCAGTGGAGCGGGGAAGTGGGGAGGTGGTTGTCGGAGGGACTTGATGGCCCCCCTTTTTCAAAAACTCCCCCTTGTTTCCTGCAGCTTTAGCCAGCCCTGCGCTTGGATCATCTCTTCCCCGTTTGGACTCACCCACCAACCGGACTTGAGCGGACCCGAGAGGAAGACAAGCGAGACGGTGCGTGCCTGTGTGGACGGGGACGGGGGCGGGGGGAGGGCGTTGTCGCGTGAGCCAGAGGCGGAGCGGCGGTGCCAACATTTTGCTGAGCTCCGGGCAGCAGCAGAGCCCAGGCTGGTGGCATTTCCGGTTGCAGCCGGCCAGCCAATTGGCGATCGCAGCCGGCTCGCCGGAGCAACGAGACGCGAAATAGGATAATCTCCCCCCCCTCCACAACCCCGCGCCGCTTCCCTGCAGGAGGCGGGAGGGTCGGGGCAGAGCGGGGCCGCTCGGTCGCCCCGGCTCGGCATCCTCGATCGCCGAGCGAGCCTCGGCAGCCGGGCTCGCTCGGCGATCGAGAGGGGCGGGGCTTTCGCTCCGCAGCGGGGTGGTTTCATCCCCGCAAGGGTGGCGGCCTGGGCAGTCTGCACGCGCCCAGAAGCCGCTGTCTCGGCTCTCCTCCCGGGACGAAATTCCCAGCCGAAAACGGATTCGGACCCCGGTCCAGCGGTCCTTGGGGGGGATCTTCCAGCCTCCCGGCGCTGGGGCTGAGGGAGCGCTCGTCCGGAAGCGCGCTCTAGCTTGCCCGCGCAGCAGCTCGGAGGCTGACGGCGCGCTCTGCACGTGCTCAGGAGGCGTCTCCCCCCGACAGCTTGGGGGGCCGCGTTTCGGCACCTGGAAGGGGCGGTAGCTGAAGCGGCCTCTAGATGTAGGATGCCTCCTCTTCGCCGGCAGGTCGGCGGCTCCCGGCGGGGAGGGCGACGCGGCTGCCCTCCTGAGGCGCCCGCCCTAGCGGGGCGGCGGCGGCGGCGGCGGCAGAGGGTTTCCTCCGGCAACTCCGCTCAGGTTTCCCCGGCGGCCGAGCGCCTGGTGGGCTCGCCCCTCCCCGGCCTTATTCTGGAGCGCTGAGCCCGCGCCTCGGGGGTCGCGGTGGAGAAGCGCAGCTCCAGCCTCTTCGCTGGACCGGCCCGCAGACTGGGAGCGTCTGGAGCGCTGCGGCGGCGGCGCCTTCTCCTCCTTCTCCGAAGGGGCGGGAGAAAGCCGCGCCGGACGCCCAGCGTGGCCGGTTGCTTCTCCGAGCCTCCCTTTTGGACGCGGTGAGTAGCGGGATCCGGTTGGCTAAAGAAAGGAGCCCCTTCCCTGAAGAGGGGAGAGGAAAAGTGGCGAGATCTGGTCTGGGGGACAATGGGGGGAAGGGGCGGTGTGTATGGGGTGTTTCCACCCCGTAGCGTCCCCGCGCGTAGCTTAGGAACCACTTCTTTCCGCGCGTGCCGTGGGAGGCAGGGTCCTGCGCGTGCCGCGGACGAGTCGGTCCGCTAGATCGTGGTCTAAGCTGTTCGTAAGGCGCTAGTCCTCAGGCGCCTGGTTAGCTGCCAGGGAGTCCCACTGAGTTCTGATGGGCTCTTACTTTTGAGTGGACATGCCCCGTCGGACTGCAAGGTGTGCAGAAAAAAAATGACGTGTTGGGAGGAAGGCTGTCATGCCAGATGAGATCTCTTGCAAATATGCTCAGCAAAACTTCCTTTCCAGAAATACAGGGTTATTATGACTGTATCAGATATGGGTGTTTACTCGGAAGTAAGGTGTGATGCGCAGTACGGAGAGTAGGCAGGTAGTCGCGGTGCGGTTGCGGCTGGTCTGAACGAGCCTTGGCGCTTCTGCTTGGAAGTGGGAAGTCGTGCCGCCCGCCGTGAGACTTACGCCTTGCTAAGTGTGGTTAAGGCAGGATCCCGCGGCACCTTGAAGACCTGCAGATATAATAATGGGTTCCTGTGTATGTCTTCTTGGGAGTCAGTTACGTTAAATGCAGTGGGCGATAGGTAGATGGGGGACTGTGCCTGGTTGTGTCGTAAATTTTGGTGCCTACAGTTCACAAATATGTGCCACAATATTTAGTTTTTAAAAGGAGTTGGGCGCGTGCGAGTAGCCCACACCCATGTTAATCTGTGAAGCACCACAGGATCGTGTGTATGTGGCCCCTGGCCTGAACCGCATGGGAATTATTCCGAGATAAGAGGTGACATAGTCCACCTGCTTCCAGCGTGCGATTCCACGCCCCGCTCTTCCGGGAAAGCAATCCCCTGCGAGGTCAGGGTCTGCGTTCACACGTTACAAAACTTGCGGCTTCGTTCGGACTCCATGAGAAACTCCATTCGTTTCCCCCTTGGGTGCTTTTCTGTGGTTAGAGTGTCGTGTGAACCACTCGGTTGATGCGTTTGTGTTTCAGTATCTGGGGTTAAGGCAGCCCCTGAGTTGACCGTGTTTGCGGGAAGGCCGTCAAGGCCTTTGCTGGGTAGAGTTGCAACCAGTGTGGCAAGGAAAGGGTGCTGGAGCGGTCAGAAGAGGGACGGCGGATGCAAAACCCAGTGCCCGCGATCCGGGAAGCGCCCAGCAGAAAGGAAAAGTCGCCTCGGAATCTGCGGGACGGACTTCCCAAGGGGGCGGGCCGAGCGGTGACTCCTCCCCTCACCACCCACGGTGCCCTTCGTGGCGCCCGCTGGCTTGGCTCTTCCGAGCCGCTCTCCCTCCCCTTAAAGCAGACCCCCCCTCCCGCGAATCCGTGTACTGTAGCTTTAAAAGGCTCCAACCACGTTTCAAAGGCCTAAGTAGCACAGAAAGGGGGGGGGGGAGAAACAGAGTGCAAAGGCTTGCTATCATCACCGTCACCATCACCTCTAGAATAACAACCGAAAAAGCAAGACAATTAAAATTATTAGTTATTTTTCTTTAAAAAAAAAAAGGCAGAGCAACCGGCCGATCCAATTATGCCGCGGCTGTTCCGGGCGGGATTGATTCCCTGCTGTCCAGCAGCGTCAGGAAGCTTTCGCTTGCTTCCCTCCTTCCTTTGCTTCAGCGGCGTGGATTATTTTTATTCCGAAGAATAACAGCCAAGGGTTGGTTCCAGCTGGAGCATGCTCACAAACTGCGAGATCTCCCATTATGAAGCAGGCTGGGCTGTTGTGGTTCTGTCTGTAGATTCCACCCCTCCCCCGGTATCCCCCCCCTGCATTGATTTTGTTTTGAATCGGCTCTAACAGCCAGCCAGAGCGACCCGTCTATTCGTCTTCTAGCAAGCTGACAATAATTTTGTTCTCCGACCTCCCCCCACCCGCCTGCCCAAAACAGGTGTTAGTGAGGAGATAGCATCGCCTGATCAGGGGAACATACCTCCTTAAGGAGGGGGAACAAGGCAGCAAACGCCCCCCCCAAAAAAAAGCAAGGGGGAAGAATGCCAGAGAAGGCGCTGTGTGCGGCTAGACAGCAAAGGTAAGGCAACGGAGCTGAGCGGTGCTTTCTTGTTTATTCTGCCTGCCCTCCTGCTGGGGCTGTGCTGGTGTGTTTGCACGATTGCGATGGCTGTTTTCTGCTCGGGAAGAATCCCAAAGGGGCAGATTCCATTTTGCTAGTGAAGAAGTGTGTGTGTGTGTGGGGGTGTCATTTGGGAATGCGCTCTGCCTCTGGGGTGTCCTGCCTGTGGGTCGCTCTGGGGATGTGTGTGTAGAGAAGCTATTCCCTGGGGTGGGTTTTGCTGCACAGCTGATGGGATCCAGCCTTGCTCAGGGCCTGAAGTAACCTTTGCGGTGTCAATTGGCGGGCGGTTAACCCTCTCACTGCCTCCTGCAATTGGGGCTGCTGCCGGAAGGCCTGCGTGGTGGGGAAGGGGATCTCCGGGGCGATCTGGTTGGAAGAGGATGGCGTGCAGGCCTTTTAACTTGCGGGAGGGCTGAGCGGTTGGATATAACAGCTCTGCATCTGTATCTTTGTTGCTAAACTTGCCCCGGGCTCCAAAGGTCTTGCGAGTTGTGTCCGGTGGAGTGTTTGTGTGTGTGTGAGTGTGAGGGGGGAACGGGTAAAAATAACATTTGCCTGGAGCCTGCTCACCGCTGCGGTGCTCTTTCCAGTGAGGTTGCCAGAAAGAGACACACATGGATTTAGCATCGCCAGTGGGTGCATCCAGAATTTTAACCTATGTTTTGCTAGTTGATCGATCAGAAAGAGGCCTTTGCATCTGGGGGGGGTGTCCAGGTGGAGAGGAGGGGGGAGTGAAACCTCTGGTCTGCTTCTTGGAGGGAGCTAAAGATGATTTCCTCCCCATGGCACTGAATGCGAGGAACTGAATGGAGCAATGGCATTTCCGTCTAGTTTTGCATCCCCCCCCCCTTTTAAAGGCTCTGGGTTGCGGCAGAATGTGGTTAGCTGTAAAGCATGGCACCATCAGCTCCCGATAGATGTCCCTGCACATCAGATGCCCAGAACAGCATGTCTCCTGTGCCTCAGTGGGCTTATCTGTATTTTTACCAGTTACAGCCCCTCCATGGATGAGAGCTGACTGACATTTAGATGGCATTTAGGTTTTGGAGTTGGGGGTCGGGGGTGGGGAGGCAGATTCCAGCATCTTACTTTGCAGGCAAAGGACCTCCAAGCCCCCCACCCCACCCCAGCTAGTGCCTGGGAATTTTTGCTTAGCAACCCCATCTCTTGTAATACCTGCCTTATCTATCTTTAGCCATCCACACTGAGATTTTTCTGTTGCGGTCCAAGGTGGCTGCAGTGTTCTGATTGTAGCAGACTGACTGCAGAGGGTTGTTCTCTGTGTGAGGCAAAAAGGAAAAAAAAAAAGAAAAAAAGAAAAAGTCTTAAGGGCGCCCTAGTATACAATCTGGCCGGTCAATTTCTGGGTGATAATTGGTCTCTTGATTGCGTAACAATAGTCAAGGCAGATGTAACTTTAGGGTTGAACTGTCACTTACTGAATTAATGAGACTCTCTGTATAGGAAATTCTGTGGGTCCCCCGTCTCCCCCCCGCCCGCCCCCGCCCCCGTCTGTTAACTGTTTCACATTGGAAAACTTCCTAGCAAAATGAACCACCCTATAAGTCTCTTATTTCTTTAGTTTCCAGACCTAGGCTTTTGTGTCTTCCTAACCTGGATCTGAAAAAATTCATGTGATTCATTGATTGGTCTTGCTCCAGCATTTTTTTGTGTTTCTGGTAAACCAGGAGAGTGCTAGTAAACGTCTTGGCACAAGGGCCACACTGGGTAGTGGTGCAAAACTTGAGCGAGAGAAAGGGAGCGGATTTGCAAGTATCGCTAAACTGGGCTTTGGAGAACCAGCCCTAATGCACGTGGGTGTTCCACCATTGCCTCTACTTTTAGCATGGCGGCCAGTTATTTGAAAGGTTTTAGTTGTGTTTCAGAGGTCTGGTTCCATCGCTGGCCTGCATAAATTGTACCTGTTGCTAATTCGGTTTCCTGCAACAATCTTTAGCCTGATGGAGCAAATTGTGGTTCAAATTAAGCACAGTTTAGGTGGTCAGTTTTGGATTAATTTAAGAGCAGAGGCTACCAACTCTTACAACTGCTTGGGAATGGGAAAGTACAAGGGTTGTGTGTGAGCTTTCGTCATGGCATTAGGAATTTTGCAAGCTGTATTCAGCTGTTGGGCAGTTCAAAATACTTAAATGTTTAATATCACCCTCATCCATTAAAATATTTAGTAAGAAGAATTTGTGTTGCATGTTTTTGAAAGTTTACAACTGTTCATACAGTATGATTTTTCTCCTTGCCAAGGTGTCAGATGTTACTGGGAACATACTGGCCCTTGTAGTAACAGAATATGCTTTTGCACAAGTTATTGATGATGGATTTTATGCTGTTTACTTGAGTGTGACATTCAGATGGATTAAAGCTGCTCTTTGGCTGGAACATTTCAGTGACCAAGTAATCCAGCAATGGTTAGCAGTGTTTGTAATTGCTGTGTTGATGCCTTAGAGATAGGGAATTGCTTGTTAACAGTGGGAAGAGAGGGATGTTCAACAGTGTGAAATTTTCACAGCCAATAAGGGTGTAATTGCTAATGCTCTAATGCTGCTTAGTGAATGATTTTAAGGGCAGCCATGTTCAATGAATTCCAAGGCTGGCTTTTGAACAAACCCCTTCTTTAGGGGAATATTATAATTTTAAAATCCCTTTAGAGCAGAATCTCTCAAATTTTGTGATGCTACTCCCCCCAAACAAGAAATGAATGTGTGTCAACCCCGTGAAAAAAATGAATGCTGTCATTGGGGTTAGGGTGGGACAACTACTAACTAACTATACCTCTTCTTTTAAAAATTACATTTTCATCTATATCACCAATTAAACAATGATATAACTTTGGCTTCATCCTCTCAGTGGACAGTGCTTTCTGACAAATAACACACTGAAGTCATTTTTGGGGTACACAAACACTTGTGAAACCTAATGATACATAATTTTCATCATGCTTTCATGACTTAGAGTTACTTCTAACAAGAGCATTGATAGACTGCTCACCTCGTCTAACCATGCAACAAAAATATTTCCATTTAGAAAGGCTAGAAATCTAAAATAATGGCTTCAAACACTGCATTTTGTGTGTACTTCTCCTGACCCTACAAAGGCTACATGCTATGGAGAAGTTGCCAACAGATAGAAGATTTTATTTATTTATTTATTTATTTATTTCTCAGATTTATACTACAGCCCATCTCCCTTCAAAGAGGGACTTTGGTTTTGGTATAAGATGGTTTTGGTAGATGTCTAGAACCATGGTTTTAGTCATCTCTCACAACCCATGTCTGAGTTTGCTCTCTCTCCTTTGCTCAAGAAGGCATAATCAGTTTTAAGAAACGTTTGCAACCATCTTCTAAGTTGCTTGCATCCCAGACTTTGTGAACCCCTACTTTATAGCGTCTCCAAAAGCTTTTACACTTACTGCCTGCCTTTCCTATAAGTTGAACAGTCATTTCTTGTGCCTAATCATATTTTTCACTTGAAGGTTTGGGCACTGGCTTGGTTGTGTCTCAGGCCTGGCCAAAACATTTTGCTTTCCCAGGCTGGGTAGCAAGTGGAACCCTTACGTCAAAATGCATTATACCCCAAGCCAGCCCAATTGGTGGACAAAAGTTGCACACAAATCCTTCTCTTATTCCTTTACATTGTGCCTAAAGTTGTGAAAGCCCACAAAAAAGACGAATATTAGGAGAAAAATGCTACCCCCCCCCAATTCTTCTTCCAATTATCACGTAATTTTTCTGTGAGCCTTCACATGTCTGTAGGCCTCAGTTCTTAGAAAGGAGGGGAGTAATTCATTCATCAATTCTTTACCTTCTCCTTCTATGTAATATTTTGTTCTTTGCTTGCCTTTTAAATGCCCATAGAGAGGCTTTGCATCCCTGCGCTTCCTACCTCTTCCGCCATCATTTCTAAAAGTTCTGCTTTTATCATTTTTAATGTTTTAAAATTATTATTATATTATGGTTTTTAGGTAACGATCGTTTATGTATTTACTGTTTTACTGAATCGTTGTATGCCACCCAGAATCAATTTCGTGAGATGTGCGGCCATATAAATTTGATTAATAAATAAATAAACACATTTTTGATAGAGGTAGGACTAGCAGGTGTGTCTTCATTGTTATTTCTGGCTGCTGATGCTGGTCGCTTAAGGCCATGGGAGATACTTAACGTTGCTGTCGCTAAGTGAGCATCTGTGCTACACTGGATATTCTCTTTTCTTCACCAAAAGAGGCCCAAATCAGATTCAGTAGTGACATAGCATCACACTAGCAAAAATTAATCTCTCTAGTCTTATATATATGGCAGGAAAAGGCTCTAATGCTGGGAAAGGTGGAAGGAAAGGGAAGAAGAGGACGACCAGCAGCAAGGTGGATGGATTCCATTACAGTGGTGATGAGCGCACCATTGGGAGACTTGAAAGAACAGGTTAGGGATAAATTGTCATGGAGAAAATGTATCTATGTGGTTGCTTGGAGTCAAAAATGACTTGCTGGCACTCAGTCCCTCAATCAGGACCCTAGATTGTCTGGAAGGTGCACAAGTTAGGAAACCCTAATGTGAATGTCAACTACCAGCATTCCTACAGTGACTTTGCTGAGAATTCCAGGACTTGCAATCTGTACATCTGGAAGGTGCACAGGTTGGGAAATATTGCACCAGACTATCCTAGAATTCTATGCAGTGTATCTAGCATTGGAATGCAATCCCCACTAGAAATTCATGTTTTCTGGAAATGCTGGGATGTGCTATCCCAAAACCTTTGTGGAATGTGGGGTCAAGACAACATTTCCACAGTAGCAATTTCTTGTGCCTTCTAAAGCCATCTAGTCATTGTTGTGCCAAAATTACAGTAATGCAGACCAGCTTTATATCCCTTGGTTGGGTGATGCTTTGAAAACACTGTAAGTCACTTATATGGAAATTACTTAAATGCTAAGTTGATCAAGATTTGAATGCCTACTCAACAGTGAAGGTAAGTGGGTATCCTTGGGCCAACTGGAAAAATTCCAGTTTAGATATTTCAAGGTGTTGTTGGGAGGATAGGGATATAATCTTCATTAAAAATAATCAGTTCCATGTGAAGATAACTAAAATTCTGAAATGTTGAATCATATGATTTATGGTTCATAAGACTGGTGTTGCTTTTTAGGGTCAGGGAGAGCCAAGATCAAGGGGAAACTCATGGGGTAACTTGGCCAGTTCTTCTGTTTCAGCCAAAGAGCTGAAACAGCGTTCAGTTATAGGGAAGGTGCTGGACTAGGAGTAGCAAATCCAGGTTCTTGTCCCCCTTCAGCCACAGAAGCTCTCTGAAGGATGTTGTGCTAGTACCTCTCTCTGAATCCAAAGAGCCTTTGTGATATACTGGTGAAAGTGCTGGACCAGGAGCAGAAAGACCCAGGTTCTGGTCCCCCATCAGCCACAGAAGCTCCCTGGGGGACTTTAGGCCAGTCCTTCTCCTCAACCCAAGAGCCCTTGTGCTGTGGCCTAGGGGGTGCTAGATAGGAGTGGGGAGACCCAGGTTCTAGTTCCCATCAGCCACAGAAGCTCTCTGGAGAATCTTTGGACCAATCACTCCTTCTCAATCCAAGAGCCAGTGTGATGTAATGCATCTCATAGTTAATCATCTGGGCTTCATGCATGGCAACTTGCATTTTGCATGGCAGATACATCTCATAAATAAGCAGCCTTGTTTCATGCATGGCAGATGCAAGTGTGGCAATGTAGTTTCTTATATTACTAGTATTTCTGTGTGTCATGTAACTGTTAAAGATCAGCTGGACCCTGGCAGAGAATCACAGATGGCAACAGTAGGTAGAATTAGCTCTAAGGAATTGAAGCTCCATATTATAATATAACAATCAGAAGGTTTCCTATTAAGGGGAATTGCTGAGTAGCCATGCATTGAACATCCATGTGCTTTATTGGGTGGGTTCACACAACACACTAAATCACAGATTGATAAGCAGTAGATTCTTCAACAAATTGCAGTTGACTCTGTTGCATATAAGCTATAATCCATGGTTTAAACTGCAGTGGCTGGATCATGCTAAGCCTGGTTGAAACAAGCCACTCTGTAGCTTAGCACAATGTCTGAAACAACTTTAATGATGATATTTGTTCACCTGGCATTGCCAAACAAGGGGAGTCTTGACTTCAGTTGGAGGTGGATTGGGCCCTGGCTGGAATTTCTTTTTGTTGTTGTTGTTGTTATTATATTTGATAGAATTACAGTGATTTTGCTTCATGCTGTCTGGGCATGCATTCTGTTCCCTGAAGCATTAGGAAAATGTGAACTTGAACATGGTTGCACAATATCACAGGCTGCATTTTTGTGTGTCTTGGAGTTTGGCAGCAATAGCCTTTTGGCAATGGCTTGGTTGGGTCAGGAAGACTTGCTGGCCTGTTGTGCCCCAAAACATGAATCTCACGGGGAAGCCTCTGTTCCCAGGCGTCTCAGCTCTTTGCCAGAAGAGACCATGCAATGTCAAATTGCTTAGGCCTGTGGAAGTTCTAGTTTTTTCACTAGCCTACCAAAATGTTATGGATACCCTTTTAATTAAAAAGTGTAGTAAATCCTCAAGGCTGTTTTATCCAGTTCAGGTTCTTGCAGTGGGTCACTCCCTGTTTAAAGAAGTGCAGCTCAAGCCACCACCCTTTCTTAATACTGTTTGCAGAAAGGTGGGCATTGTAAATGGGCACATCTTGAATAGATCAGGGTAGGGAAGGTGGTACAAAGCAGGCCTTGTGTCAGAGTTTTGGGCTGTGCTCACTCAAATGTGGAAGAAAGCAGTCTGAGTTTGGATTAGCATATATTTTTATTGCCATCTGCAAGTGTGCAAACTTTGTATTGGCATATGCATGTATGCAAAGGAGACTTGGCTGGGCCTTCAGGCTTCTGTGCACACTATCCTCCATTACCAGCTGCTATTTTGCCCCTGATTCTGGTTGGTGGATTGGGTGGCAAGAATCCAGGCCACCCCTAGAGAGCAACTGAGTTTTCTGCATCTCTTTAATGCCATCTAGTGATTTTCTGGATTTTTGCAGTCTAGATCTGGCATGTCTAGTTCCCCTAAAATATCAGAAACTAAAACCCAGGTAAAGCCTGTCACTCTGGAGTCCCCTACCATTAACCTAATATAGGAGGTGATCTGGTTTCAAATACTGGACTTGTGTTATTACGTTTATATATTATCTTCTTTGTCCTCCAGGCTGTGCTTATAGCAAGAAGTCCCAAGTTTGCATTACTGCTGTATTTGCTCCTGAGCGAGTTTATTTATGAAAAGTATTTTTGCCTCATTCTTCTTAAATGAGAGTAATGGTTAGCAATAATAATTGCATCATATTAACAAAATCAAGCTGGTTCCTGCCTGCAGGCTTGAAAGCTAAAAGGTAAAATGCAAAAAAGGTGGTTTTAATCCATTATTGTAAACTGCCCAGAGTCCCCCGATTGGAGGAAATGGGCGGGGACAAATTAAATAAAGAAAGAGAAAGAAAGAAAGAAAGAAAGAAAAGAAAAATAATAAAGGAAAAAAAAAGAAAAATGGGTGAGATTGGCAAGAAGAAAATTAGCAAATTTTAGCTCCAGTTTGTAGGCTTTGTTCTCATAGTTACCTACCCTGCGATTGCACAACATGCTAAATTTAGTGAATCTCAGCTGTTTTTAACAGCTTTGTTTGTTTATGACTCTTTGTTTTGTACAAGCCCAGAAAATAAGTTAATTCAGTAACCAAGTTTGTTTGTTTGTTTATTTTCTATCCCACCTTTATTATTTTTATAAATAACTCAAGGCAGGGAACATACCTAATACTCCTTCCTCCTCCTATTTTCCCCACAACAGCAACCCTGTGAGGTGGGTTGGGCTGGGAGAGAGGGACTGGCCCAAGGGCACCCAGCAGACTTTCATGCCTAAGGCGGGACTAGAACTCTCATACCATGCCTGATTGGCTCTTGGGCTGAGAGAGAGGGACTGGCCCAAGGGCACCCAGCTGGCTTTCATGCCTAAGGCGGGACTAGAACTCTCCTACCACGCCTGATTGGCTCTTGGGCTGAGAGAGAGGGATTGGCCCAAGGGCACCCAGCCGGCTTTCCTGCCTAAGGCGGGACTAGAACTCCCAGTCTCCTGGTTTCTAGCCTGTGCGTTGTGTGAACACAGACTTAATGTTGCACAAGGTACTTACAGGTTGGTATTCTCCTAAAGCTACCAGCCAGCTTTTTGCACAGCTTTTCCACCTTAACAGAAGTTTTGCACTAAAAGGGGAAAAACGGAGAGCGGGGAAAAGATAGGAAGGTTGCAGACAAAAGACCCTGGCATTTTTACAGGTACTGTATGTATACATACCCGTAATATTCAGGATGAGGCAACATAAATAACCACCTCATTTGGAAGTTCCCAACATTTTTATAAGAACTAGATGACATTAAAAAAATAAGTTCAGAGAGAAGGAGGACCAAAGTCAGTCAGCTGGTTAGTAGAGTTGATGGAGTATTTCTGGCTCCATGTCTGCTGCTGATGGAAGGGCTGTTGCTTGGTGGGCCCTTGATGGAGGGAGAAGCTGGATGGAGTGCTTCTGTTTTCTGTCTCTTCTGTTGCCTTTCATAATCTTTCTTATTCCAGCTGTTCACCTAGTTGACCTTAGCTGATCTTGAAGGAGCTAAGCAGAATTAGGTCAGTGTAGTACTTGGATAGGAGACCATCAGGAGAAAATCCCAGGCCTTTAGCCAGGCTGGAAAAGGGAAGGAACATTGTGGAAGATCTAGTGGCAAGCCTCTTTTGTATTGCTTCCAATAAAACTGCATAGTTGTGTCCATGAAGTCACCAGGAGTCCACCTCACCTCTAAGGAGACTTGTGTTCCAGCCAGGATTTTCCCAGCTCACTCATCAGAACTCAGATTAATGAGATATCTCCCAATCCTCCTCTCACTCCTGGAGGTCCAGAGGATCTGCAATCCCCTCTCTAGTCCCAAACATGGGTCTTGGCTTTATCCCTGTAAAACCAAAATTCATACCCCAAGCAAGTTCTGTCTTCTCCTTTCACCAGGTGCTCCTGAATTTGTATGAGTGCAATTTGACATGGTGTAGTTATTCCAGTTCCATCAAAATGCCTAGAGGTCTACCTACATCTTGGGCTCTTGTTTGGAGGGAGAAGGCTAGGAAATTGTTTGGTCTGCAGGTTTGTTCCAGGACTAAACAGCTTTTTCTGGGAAAGCGCAAGACTGCAGGTGACAGACTGGGGAAGTAAAAAGCATGTATGTGGCTAGGACAAAGACGTTCAGGTTTTCTGGGACTATCTTTTGAGAAGAGAAGTTTGGTGGTTTCCATTGCTTTTTAAAACTATGTTAAGGCCATTTTAGGACTGGTGCTACAATTTTTGTGTTGTTTCTCAGCTCAAAATGCCAAGAAACCATGCCAGTTCTTCTTCATTTAATGATTATATTTGTTCTGCCACAATTAAATGGCTTCTTCACCAATTGCGTGGACTGAGAGAATATCCGAATCTGGAAAAAGGAAATTCATGGCTGCATTAGCTCTGGGGCTGCAGGTTGCCCGTCCCTGACCACAAGGCCCACAGGGGACATGATGATGATGTTGGAGGAGGTGGAAATCTCTTTTGCGTTTTGGAGTGTTGGAATTTTGTTTTCAAGCAAAACACTCATATTTTCTATTTTTAAAATCCCAGGCCAATTGATTGATTGATTATGTGCCATCAAGTCATTTTTGATTCCTGGTGACCATATAGATAGATTTTCTCCATGACCAGGCCAATTGCCCCACCATAAATGGGAGATTTGAGGTCTTTTGGTGGCATGATCTTGACAGGTTCCTGAGGGGGAGGGGAAAGTCACAACTGGAAAGGGAAGAAAAAGGTATTGTACTGAGCCTTTTGTTATGCTCATTGGGTTCAAAATGAGGTGACAGATCTACTGGAGAAATGTACAGTTCTGGTAAATTGATGTGTATCCTGCAAAGAAACAAATACATGGGGAAACGGAACCTTGTTTGACCTTCAGTTCTTGATTGCATTCCCTCATGCCAGACATGTGCATTTATTTTTGTTTTTCTTTTCTAAATTTCTAAGGCTCATTGAGAGGGTCAGCCTTCCAGGGGAGGCGTGGAGGAAAGGAAGTGGCCACTTGAGCAATTAAGAAAAAAAACAAAAAATGTGAGGAATGTTTCTTTAATTCAAGCATGTCCCAGGAAACCCAGTTTTCTAAGGAACACTGGGAAAAGAGCAAAATTCCCAGTGCTTTTCATTTGCTTGGAATGCAGCTTGCTAACAAAAGCAAACATGTCATGACAGATTTGGAAAAAAGTACTAGCTGTGACTTTTTTTTTTGGCTTTGTACATCTTGATTCTTTATTGCCGTGTTATGTAATGGAAGAATGACAAGAGGAAAATCTGCTAATTTCTAAACCTGCATCTTTTTTTTTTTTGGTTGCTAAAGGCATAGAGCAGTGTTTCTCAACCTCATCAGCTTTAAGATGTGTAGACTCCAACTCCCAGAATTCCCCAGGGAGCATGCTAGGGAATTCTGGGAGTTGGAGTCCACACTTTTTAAAATTGGGGAGGTTGAGAAACACTGGCCTAGAGAGCCAGTTGCTATCTATTTGTGCTTCATGTTTATATTAATTTTGGAAAGAATATTTAACATTTATCTGATACTGATGTAATGGATTAGCTAATAATATAGGGTTGAACTCTTGGTAGAAAAAAGTTGGTGATGCTTTTTCTACCCCTAGAAAATTATTTCTAGGGATTAGAAGAACTTTCTAATATGGTTTTGGGCCAGAATATTGGTGGTGAAAGAGGAGTATAACCTGGTTCATATGTATTACACTATGGCATGGTTTGCTTACTCATGGTTTCTTGAACAAATCATACTTGGCTAGGTTCATATCTCATACTAAACTATAAACCACAGTGGCTGGGTTCATACAACCTGCTAAGCTGAAACAAAACCAGCCACTTTGTGGCTTAGTGTGAAGTGTGAAACTAGCCCTGGTGGGGTTGGAACAGCAACATCAAGAATGCTTCTTATTGTTTGCAGTCACCAACTGAGACACTGTCACCAAAACTTCCCAGAAGTGCTGGAAAAATGTGTGGCAGGACTTCTCCTGTTTTGTTTTGTATTTGCTAGAAAAGGAAAAGAGTATTAGCACTTTGATGATCTCTGGAAAAGATAGGGATGAACAAATATTGTCAAATATTTCATTTCTCACTTGGAAATGTTGGTTCTTCTGTTTGGTCACCTACTTGCAACTTATTAGGTCAAAATATGTATTTCTGAGTACATGACTCTTTGCATTGTATATGCAATTTTACCTAGTACATGTGCTTATAAGCCGTTTAGCCTACTGATTGTGTTACCACAAGGATGCTTTAATGCATTATTGCCTGTGTGTGCATTATAAATAACATGTGCGCCTTGTTATTACAGGCAGGTTATTGGTTAGGAATGCATCTTTGATTGAAGAATTGCACTGCAACTTTTGAAACATTGCACGCTTAATTGCAGTTTAGAAATTTGCTTTAATTTCAGATTAAAGCCTCAAGCCCCACCCTGTGCTAAGTGATCAAGGCCCATGGAAAATGCAGAGGTAGACAGCATACTTCATGGTCACAAATCCCAGTTTACTTTCTGGCTTCTCTAGTTTAAAGTAGGAGTCTGTAGTAGGTAATGAGAAAGATACCTGCCTGAAACCCTGGAGAACTTCTAGCAGGAAGAGTGATGTTCCATGCATTGATGGATCCATATGTTATACTACGTCATGATTGGTTTTAATCATAGATTAAACCATAGTTGCTTGGATTACATATTCCACAACATTAGAGACCACAAGTCATCATTGCTTAACATGACATGAGAATCCAGACATAATCTTGTGTGGGGTAATGCAGCTCTCTACATTCCTTTTGAAGCTTAGATCCTTGTAAGTTGAGTACTTGTTTCTGGGCTACTCTGTTAACATACCTTTCAGATTGGTGTTCAACAGATTTGCTCTATGAAGTGGTTTCAGAAATGATGTTGATGTTTATTTGTGAATCTGTTGCATTTATATCCTACATATCTGCTGCTGCCCCAGGAAACTGGCTAGTGTACTTGAGTTATTGGATGGTTTTGCATGCAGACCACAAGAAGGTTCAACCAGGTGATTGGGTCATATGTCTTCAGGTGATGTATTTTTCTTACTGAGGAAAAGGATTTATGCAGCATGATTGGCTAGATCCACATATGTCAGTCCCAATAGGTCCGGGTTTCTCCGCCAGGGTTCTGTGGAACCCTTGGGTTGTGCGAGTGGTCACGAGGGGTTCCCTGGGAGATCACGATTTATTTAAAAAATTGTTTCAAATTTGGGCAACTTCACGTTAAAGAGGTAAGTTTCATTCTTTATGCTGAGTTTAAGAACACTGTTAATGCATATAGACAGGCCTACACATGAAACAAATATAATAATTTTGTAACTTGAGGCCTATATTTGAGCCTGAATGTGCAGGCGTTCCCCGAGGCCTGAAAAATATTTGAAGGGTTCCTCCAGGGTCAAAAGGTTGAGAAGGACTGCACTAGGAAGACCAGACTTCCACAGGAAGGCTAAAACTACTTTTATTGAGATAAAGTAATAACAGAATCTTGCTGTGCTGTTCCTCCTCCTCCTCCTTATATTTCAGGGAATTACAGAAGCATCTTCCAAATTTTATCTTACTATTCTGAAACTTAAAAATGTTTTAGCCCCTTTTGTGTAGGCAACGGTTCCTACGTATTTCCATCAAGGTCATCTTCCTTACTCTCTACCCCATATCAAGCTATGCCATGGATGAATGAACAAGCCATAGTGACCTAGGTTATGCGTAACACTAGGCCATAAACTATGGTTTACCAACCACGGTAGCTGGTTCACCCGCAGTGCTTAACTAAAGCATAGCTTTGTGCTGTGCGTGATCCGTGCACTCTTCGGTTGACTAGGAATTATTTAGAACATATTATTCAGGGGCCACAGCTGTTAGTTGACTTCACTGCTGAAAGGGAATTGATATAAATGAGAATGGAGAAGACTCATGCCCAGGCTTCCGTCTGGTTGACTGGGCTAGTAAGGTTTACTGCCAATGGCCAAATATTCAAACCTTGCAAAAGTTGGCTCTTCAGGTTCTCTCTTTTCTCTTGTTGGGCAAAGAACAAGAGAGCAACTTCACTTTCATAATATTATCCTGCCATATTTATTATAACTTCCATCTGATTGGAAAGTTAGAATGTGTGGCTATTCATGTTCAGGAGGGAAGAATGTAGAACATTTCCCCTGGCTCATTCATCTTTGGGGTAAAGTCTGTCCCGTTTTGCTCATTTTTCTCCTCGCCTGTTTTGCCAAGTGTCCAGGCATTGATCAGGTGCCCAGACAACTGGTTCTTTTAGATCCAGAGGCAATGACCACACCAGTCAGTAAGGAGATTTTAAGCTTTATTATTAACTTAAGCAAACAGATTTAACAGAAACGCAATTTAGGCAGATTAAACAGAAGCATAAAAAAGCATAATATAAAGAAAAACCATAACATACCAAGCCAGACAATATCCAATCTCCCAATGGCTGTCAGGAGCCCCCAGTAATGGCAGCAGAATACCCCAGGGCAGCTCGATTTCCAGAGTACTCAGCCCTAAGTCTGTGCAGAAGGTTCCCAAGCCAATTTTGCACACAGCACCCAGTAGTACCAGGGTCTGGGAGCGAGCTCCAAACTCAAGAGTCAATCCTAAGGTTTTTATCAAAGTCTGGCCCTAAAACCACGTGACCCTGTTTCCATGGAACAAAGACTGCAGCACTCGACCTTGACTAGATAAGTTCCCAAGGTCTGGGCACCTGTTTATGACATAATCCAGGAGCTATACAGATAAGATAGTGCTAACGTAAACAATCTTTGGGTTTTCTCTTCTCCCCCCAACTTTTCAAGCAAGGGTGAAAAACAAGCAGGTTAAACATAGCTCAGAACGAACTCTAAACTCCAAGCATTTTCTTAATAAGAAGGAGAAATCAAAAGATGTCACACAATACAATGGTCTTCTGCATTGCCATTACACTGCCACCGCCCTTGTTACACATATTTGTGCTCTTGGTAACTTCTGAGAACTTTTGTTTTGCTCTGTTGCTTGTTGTAGCTGCATCACATAACCAGTATAGGAGGATTTGGGTAGAATTATTTAGGTTGTTCTGGTGAGATCAGTGACTACCAGAGCCTTTCCTGTTGAGTAAGTGCCTTTTATGCATCGGAGTATAATTGAGAGCTTATGTGGTGTAGTGGTTAAGATGCTGAGCTAGGAGTGGAAAGACCCAGATTCTACTTCATCCTTGGTCATAGTAACAAAAATAGCCATTGTCTCCAGTCTGAGGGTGATGTCAAGCTTCTGGGGTCACTAGGTTAGGGAAAGCTGGAGGCTCAGGACAGCAGAAATTGCTATGAAATTGCATGGGACAAAAAAACTGGCCTTATTCCAGCAAGGAGCTGCTGGCATCCATGCTGGTGGTGGTGCCCAACCACCAAAAGTTGAATAATTGTTTTGGCTGAATTGCAGGTTACTAAATCCTTAGCTGTAAATCACACTGATAGTTAAGAAGTTTCTTAGGTGGTCTGCTGAGACTTTTGGAGCAGATCCCCACTGTGCTCAAAAAATTGAGAACACGCTAGACCAGTTTCTCAGCCTTGGCAACTTTAAGTTATGTGGACTTCAACTCCCAGAATTCCCCAGTCACCTTGGGCTCTTTCCCACCAGAAGATTTGAACTCATAGGATCCTTAGCAATGCCTGGGAAATGCTGGGAATTAATTCTGGAAAGATGTAGTGAGGCTGGGGAAAGCTATATATAATTTTTTTTGCCTGTCTTCTGTAGCCTGAATATACCTGGGTTTGGATTTGTTTTTATTACTTCTGCCCCCTCTCCATCTTCTACATTGATCAAGTTTACATTGCAGGTAGTCCTCAACTTATGACCATTCGTTTAGCAACCATTCAAAGTTATGACAGTGCTGAAAAAAGTGAAAAAAATACTGGTTCTCGCACTTACAACTGTTGCAGCATCCCTGTGGTCACGTGATCAAAATCCTGGCACTTGGCAACAGGCATGCACTTATGATGGTTGCAGCATCGTGAGGGTCACATGATCGCCATTTGCGACCTTCCCAGATGGCTTCCAACAATCAAAGTCAATGGGGGAAGCCAGATTCACTTAACGACCATGTTATTCACTTAATGACTACAGCAATAAAGGTTGTAAAATCAGGCATGAGTAACTTAACCCCTTTGCTTAGCGACGGAAGTTCCAGTCCCAATTGTGGTCGTAAATCAAGGACTACCTCTAATAAAAAATCCGTCTGGGTTAAAGGAAGTGGATTGGCTTTGATCCAAAGATATTTTAGTGGTGGAACATCTGAATGGTGACCACTATGCTCAAGTTAATAGGAAGCAGAACAAATCCCATATCTTCCTATTGTTTTTTAAAATCTGCTGTCTGGTGTAGCCCCTCATTTGATCACAGGCATTAAGTTTTCCCAATAATGCAAGAAAAATGACAGGCTGGCCTTTCTAAAGACTTAACCGGAATGTGATTTTGAAAGTTTGGAAACTAATCTTTTCTAATTCAGTTTCTTTTATTACCCTACAAATGTCTAACATTTTTTAATGCAGTGCTAATTCAAAGAGCGTGTTTTTGTCCTTATGGATGAGAAAATTTAAAAATGGCTTGTTACGCTTAAAAAAAGGAGAACAACAGTTCACCGTGATGTATATAATCCTCCTCTCTTCTGTCCTCACCACTGCCACGTGAAATAGATTAGGCTGAGAGATACTGATTAACTCAGTCTCATCCAATAAGCTTTGCAGAAAGCGTTGTCCCCTTTCCCTTTCCGCCATAGTTTTTTTGCTGGGCTATACTGGCCAGTCAAGAAAATTGGGTTGAAATGTGGAGGAAAGGCTTCCTTGGGTCATCCAACTTCAACAGGGTTAGCAATTAGAAAGTCTCAAAGCCTCACAAAGATGTGCTTTGCTATTTCAGACATTGGGCATCATTTTAGAACACGCTTGCCTTTTTTCAGACATTAGTATAGATCAGGTAAAGAGCTGCACCACAATGTTGTAATACAGAATTCTCTTTTTTCCAGGATCTGCATAGCATTCCCCTCCCCACTCCCCACATTCATCCATTGTGCTAAGCCATAAATGGCCATTTACAAATACACTTAAGTGAAAATCAAGCAGACTGTACTGTGGATGATTGCAGTAGGCACATTGCATATAGACTCAGTTTACCCACTACTAAACCATACTGTGGTTAGTTTGATCTTGGCTTCATGTAGTACATACACAGAGATTTTGCTCTTAGTTTTTGTTATGGCTTGGTGTGTGTGAACCAAACCAATTGTGTCCTATTCACTGAAACATGGTTAGATAAATCATGATGTGTGAACTATCCATGTATGTTTAATGAATACATGGGTTGGATCGCTCCGTGTTGGGCTGTTCTTGGGATTCCCTTGCTTTGTGAGTTTTTTTTTCTCCTAAACTTTGGAGAGTTTTAGGGAGGGGAGCAGATCGTATTTTAGCGTATTAAATCATGTCCAAGCCCTGAAGTTGTTTAAGCTGCTTAAGCCAGCCTTAAATCCACAGATCAGTTAAACAGCTTGTCACAATATAAAGGCTTAGAGTTTTCTAAGCACCTTAAACGGAGCTAAAGCTTGTAGATCACGTATCTAAACTGAAACATGTGTTTAATTTTTCAAAACTACCCATCAACCTCCACTGGCCAAGCTGGCTAATTCTGGGGCTTGAAACCCTGTTCCCCTCTCTCTTTTAAGAACTAGAAGCATAATCAACCTTGTAATGGGGTGCGGGTATGGCGGTTGGAAAACGTGGTGGCGCTGTGGGTTAAACCGCTGAGCTGCTGAGCTTGCCAACCGGAAGGTCGGCGGTTCAAATCCGCGTGACGGGGTGAGCTCCTGTTGCTAGTCCCAGCTCCTGCCAACCTAGCAGTTCGAAAACATGCCAATGTGAGTAGATTAATAGGTACCGCTTTGGCGGGCAGGTAACGGCGTTCCGTTTAGTCATGCTGGCCACATGACCACGGAAGTGTCTGCAGACAAACGCCGGCTCTTCGGCTTTGAAACGGAGATGAGCACCGCCCCCTAGAGTCGGACACGACTGGACTTAATGTCAAGGGAAACCTTTACCTTTACCTAATGGCGGTTGGGCCCTCACTGGTTCCCACTAGGGGTCTCCAAGCCCTCCTCCCACAGCTGTGGTTCTCTCCCTGAAGCTTCTGGGGACAGCTGGCTTGGTATGCTGCCACCAGCTACTCTACTCCAGAGAAGTCCTCTCTGCCACTGGTTTACCAGGGAAAAGATAAGTGGCAGCCTTTTTCTTCAGTAGCCTGACATGGCAGGAGGCATGTGTGAAAGGTTAGAGCCTTGTCCCAGAATGAGCACTATTAGATCTTTCTAAGAGATCTAATTCTAGATCTTTCTTATAGATCAGTGTTTCTCAGCCTTGGGAGCTTTAAGATGTGTGGACTTCAGCTCCCAGAATTCTCCAGCCAGCCATGAGAGTTCTGGGAGTTGAAGTCCACCCTTCTTAAAGTTCCTCAGGTTGAGAAACACAGATATACCTAGAGAAAATTGCAAAGGAAAATGAAAGGAAGAAAGAATGAACAATGGTTTTCTAAAGAGGTTGACTGTAGTCACCATAAGCTCAGGACTTGTTCCTTTGGTCCCATGAGCTCATATCAATACCCACTGGAGAGCAAATTCACCCAGTCCAGATCTCAGGCTATGAAATAAAACAGAATCTATACTGCAACCATCTCTACTGATCTTAGCTCACTGTCCAAATTCTCTAGATTCCAGCCCAGTTGCTGTTGGCTGGAGGCCTGGCCCTTACCTCGCTTTCAGGCAGCCTCAGAAGAGAAAACACAGAGGCCAAAGACAAAAATGGAGACTGCCCTCTCCTCTTATGAGGCTATGAAAAATCTACCAAAGAGGGAAAAGCCACGCTTCCAGTTAGCTTATCGGCATTTGATTTTTCCAGACTTCTGTTGTCTCCACCCATTACTTGAATTAGCTGATTCTTCTTTAACCATTACAATGTCTGGATCTCCTGAAGGGGGGGTTCCTGCATTTGCTCCTAACTCACAGGATGAAGATGCAGATAGTGGCTTGCTTTGCGCATTGTGCTAAATCCTGGTCTTGGCCAGCTCCTCATATGAGTAGAATTGGAGGATCAGGACTCCTCAGTTCAGGGTAAGAGCTGTTGGATCCAAGCGGAAGGTATGAGGTAAGGTAAAGGTAAAGGTTTCCCTTGACGTAAAGTCCAGTCGTGTCCGACTCTAGGGGGCGGTGCTCATCTCCGTTTCTAAGCCTTGGAGCCGGCGTTGTCATAGACACTTCCGGGTCATGTGGCCAGCATGACGACTCGGAACGCCGTTACCTTCCCGCCGAAGCGGTACCAATTAATCTACTCACATTTGCATGTTTTCGAACTGCTTGGTGTGCAGGAGCTGGGACGAGCAACGGGAGCTCACCCCGCCGCGCGGTTTCGAACCGCCGACCTTCCGATCGACAGCTCAGCGGTTTAACCCGCAATTTTTCGTCTTGTCTTAGCCTGTTTCATCAGTGGGCTTGTTATCCGCTAAAAAGCTTTTCCAGGTAGGAATTTAGAGCCTAATTGAATACAAATGGGTTTATTCTTAGGGGAGTGGGTAATTTGAATTCAAAACATAAAAGAAAGGAAGGCATTTCTGAAAGGCTCTTTCCTCTGTGGGTCTGTAGCAAAGGGGTTTTGAAAAGTCAAAGCCCATTTACACAGTTGGATGGAGGAGGCAGATGGTTGGGTGCTGCTGACTGCAGACACATGTTTTCGGTTAGGAGTTGACAACGGCAGCAGAGTCAAGGATGTACAGTTGTAGAAGGCCTCCTGCCTGCATCCAGAAAAGACGCTTGGGCTGAGAAAAGGCAAAATGCAGAAAGCAGCAGCTTAAACATGCCAGTGATGGCTCAAAGGTGGAGCTTTGACCAGCGACATGAACTGTTCCCCAAATGTTTGGTACATCAGATGGGCGTCCCTGATTTTAAACCTAAACCTCAAGCGTTCTTACTCTGAATATTATTTCCAGATACTTAAGCTGAATTTGGCAAGTGAAAAAAGGATGCTGGTGCCTTCTCTAAGATGCTTGCCTCCAAGTCTGCACTTTGGGGAAACAAGGAGCTTTTTAAACATGGTAGCTTACACAGATTTAATTAATGAAAATTGCATATGATTCTTTTTTTCCCTCATGGCCTTGTTCGTCAAGAAACCTTGTGCTCTTTTTAAAATATATGGCAAGGACTTACTAGTTTTTCTTTTGCCCGTTTTGCATTTGAGGTATCACAAAGGTGTTGGACGAGCTTCTGCAGAAGGGGCTGGTTGCAGCAGCCACAAAATTGTGTTACAGAAGCACTGTGAAACCCTGGAAATTTCCATTCACTTTTTTTCACTACCTCTGAAAGAAATCAGTCAGTGGAACAGCAAGAAAAGTTGGCAATAATTTATTGACATCAGTTTTCCATTTCGTCTCAGTCCGTGTATGTGATTTCTAGTGTTTTAATCATAAGCTTTTTTATTTGGGAGTGGGTTTAGCAGAATTTACTTTCCAGTAAGATCTTGGCAACAAAGGGACACATTGGTGTTGATACGTGCTTCCATTTCCCTTGTTGCTCTTTTGGCTGAGACATGTCATCACAACAGTGCAGGGAAAGGGCCATCGCTCTGCAGTGCTGTGTGTGGTCTGCATGCTAAAGCTTTCTGCTTCTTCCCCTGGTATAACCGGTAGGGATGTGCAGCGTTTTGGATTCCTGGGCAAAAAGCCGCTGCGGAGAGTGCTAGGAGTGTGTGGCGCACCTGTCTGCAACTCATTAAAGCAGCCACACCTTTTCCCAGGATTATTTATTTGTTTAAACTGCAGTTGGCCCACCACTTCAATCTTAGAGGGTTCTATGCAGTTTACAGGTAAAAAAAAAAAAACGATAATCGTAATAGTGACAATAATAATACATTACATTAAATAATTAAAACTAAAACAAGTATATAGGTGCCTATAGCTTCACAGTCAGTCCCCAAAGGCATTCTGGAAAAGCCAGGGTTTTCCAGTCTCTGGAAGGCCATGGGAGTGAATGCTTGCTGTGGCCCTGCCTGATACCATGCCTTCTAATAGATGGGGATCCTTAGTAGGGCCTCTCTGGCTGTCCAGATCAGACAGGTAGATTTTATAGATTTTTTTTTATCCAATCATGTCTGATTCTCGGAGACTGCCTGGACTAGTCCCTGCAGCTTTCTTGGCAAGATTTTAGAAGTGTCTTGCCATTGCCTCCTTCCTAGGGCTGAGAGAAAGTGACTGGCCCAAGGTCACCCAGCTGGCTTTGTGCCTAAGGTGGGACTAGAACTCACGGTATCCCAGTTTCTAGCCTGGTGCCTTCACCACTACACCGAACTTGCTTTCAGATTCTATAGATACACAGAGCCATATAATGCTTTCAGGGTATCAACCAGCACTTGGAATTGCACTTGGAAACATGCAAGCAACTGGTACACCTCCAGCAGTGATGTGACATGGGAGTTTTGTGACTGGCCAGGAAGCACATAGGTAGCTGCTGTGAGAGATTGTGGGGAGGCTGGGAGAGCAATGGAAGGCTTGTTAGATGTAAACAACCAAGAGAAAGTGGGGAGTCCATTGATAGCTTATCTCATAAACAGCAACCAAGTCCAGATGCCCTGAAAGGAACAGTTGAAAGGACTCTACCTTTGTGAACTCAGCAGTTGGAAATTCCTGAAGTTTCCTAGATTCAGTGTTTACCTCTAATTCAAGAATTAAAGTCATGATGTTGGTGTAATTCTTGCCCAGTTGCTACACATCTGCCCAGGTTCTCCAAAGCAACTGCTTGCCTTTGAATCCAATGCACTGCACCACTCTGATATCAGGTCATAAATCAAGCAAATGATGGAAAAGATATTTTGAGGCCCTGTAGCTGGGGGTATGCAACTTTTCTGAGGCCAAAGCTGCATTTAACCTGTAATGGTGGGGGCCACAATATGACAACTAATGGGTGAAACCAGGACATTTGATCCTATCCTATTTGCAACCCATTAAAATTAAATCCAGTGAATATGCTTGCTTTCCAGTCCTGTGTTGAATAGTTTTCTCCTTCTCCCACATTAAAACATATTTTTTGTTAGCTTCTTTTTGAGAGGTCTGGCAGCGTCATCTGGGGCCCATGAGTTGTAAACATCTCTGCTCTAGAAAGCCAGGGGTTTTGGGGGTAGAAATAAAGGATGGTAAAGAATTCTGTTTCTGCTCTTGGAGTGGTTCTGCTTTTTAGTGTTAATCTGGAAAAATGATGCAGTATCCACCATATATTTTGGACTGCCTGTTCCAGTCAGCCTTGCCAATTTTGGGGGCTGATGGAAATTGTGGCTAAACCATGTGGAGGATTCCAGATGTAGGCAATATTGAGTGCGTAGATAATAAGTCCCTACAGTATAAAGCAGCTTGCAAATTAGTTACAAGAGTAGACTCCATTCTGAACTACACTTAGTAACAAGCATCTTATGCAGAAATCCCACTGCTTTGGCATTAAAACTTCTTGCCACCTTATGGGACAATATCTATGCCGTTTGTTCCAGAATCCATGTGTTTCTGAAACTGGCCAGATGGAAGGAAGTCCCTACTGTGTTTGAGAGGTACTTTGTTGACTTTCGGAAAAAGAGATTGCTTTTAGTCATGCATATGAAGGCTGCTAAATGTTTGCTGCTGACTTCTGGGTTAAGGATGACCTGAAAGAGAAAGGGATGCATTTAAGGTTTGTGCAGAATATAAGAAGGTGCAAGTGTTTAATACCCATGCCACAGGTTGTCTTGGGGTGCTCTGATTTGAATGCTAAATTGTTTTATTGCAGACTTCTATGCGGGAGTGATTGGAGGAGCAAACAGACAGTTACTCGAATGGCCTATATTTTGTGTGAGCTATGCTCTGCAGTTGAATGAAACCTGGAATGCTTTAGAATCAGGAGGAAGAGCAGCCCCCCCCCCCCCACATTCGTAGCAAATACATTTAAAACGTCGATGGAGTTTGACAAACCAGGATAGAAATGTGCTTTGATTGTTTTTGTCAGATGCACTGAGAAGTAGCATAGTGGTGAACAAATAGCATTGCAAACTATCCTCCTGCAAATCCAAATTTGTGACATGTTTGCTAATTCTGATTTATTGGGGGGAGTGAATTTTTTTTAGCAATTATGGGAACTATCTAACGCAGTGTTTCTCAACCTTAGCCATTTTAAGATATGTGGACTTAAACTTCCAGAACTCAACCTTAGCCCTTTTAAGATGTGTGGACTTCAACCCCCAGAATGCCCCAGCCAGCATTGCTGGCTAGGGAATTCTGGGAGCTGAAGTCCACACATCTTAAAAGGGCTAAGGTTGAGAAACACTGATCTAAGGGGTTTATTTATTTACATGACAATTTATATCCCATCCTTCCAGTGCATATACACCACTTAAAACCAGTGCAAAATGAAGTGTGGTTTAAAGGAAAATAATAACAAAGTAAAAACAAAATCACAGAAAGATGATTATCTGATAAAGCTGGTTGATTCAAGTCAAATGTATCCGACTGGGAGAATCAGTTGGTGAAAAGTGATTAACATGGGAGTTCCATCCTTCAAAAGTGGTTCTAAACCTTTTTATAGTTGTTCTGGACTTTTCTGGTTTTATTATTTATACAGTACTGTATCAAGTTATATAGTATTAGTTTATGTACTTTTATCTGTATGCAGCCTCATCTAGTGATTCTAGGTGGCTTACATCTGACTATTGGTTCATGTAAAATAAAAGCGATCAATATACACAAAACAAATAGAAATAAGTCCACCCAAACAGTCCAACCCCCTGCTTGAAGAACTGCCATCAGTCATATTGTGTACTTTCCTGAGAAGGCCCTCTGAGAAAGGACACTGTTCACAGCCTTCCTAAATGGTTGTAAGGAAGGGGCCATGCTGACTTCAGGAGGTGGGCTATTTTAGAGCAAGGGGGCTACAGTGGAGAAAGCCTGCTTCTGGACTCCTGTCCCCTTAATGCAGGGTTTCTCAACCACGGTTCCGTGGCACCCCAGGGTTCCGTGAGAGGTCACTAGGAGTTCCTGGGAGATCATGATTTATTTAAAAAATTACTTCAAATTCAGGCAACTTCACATTAAAGAAGTAAGTTTCATTCTTTATTTTTAGCTTAAGAACACTGTTAATGCATATACACAGGCCCACACAGGAAACAAATATAATAATTTTGTAACTTCTGGCCTCTCTTTGAGCCTGAATGTGCAGGGATTCCCCAAGGCCTGAACAATATTTCAAGGGTTCCTCCAGGGTCAAAAGGTTGAGAAAGGCTGCCTTAATGTCTCAAGATAATTGCCATTCCCCCCCCCCCCAATCCCCAGGGTCTCCAACAGAAAAAAAGAAAACATTATGATTAGGGAAAAGATCTATTATCTACATTTATTGGTGACTGGAAGCGTCTTAGGGACTTTTTGCGTAAAAATGAAAAAAAAAACTTGTGATTTATGATTTTGATGCTTAGGATAGATTATAGAAAGAAGAGTAATATGTAACTTTAGAGAAAGAGGTTAAAATATATTTGTACTTATAACTGTTGTGAAGAATATCGGGATCCACTTTATATCTTTTTTCTTCCTATTTTTCTTCAACTTCTTTTCTTTCCTTGCACTTTTTGCTTTTTCTTTGGTTTCTTCCTTTTTTTTTTCTTCCTTCCTTTATATTAGTATTAGTTTTTCTCTTGTTTAAAAGTTTCATACACACACACACAGTATATATAAACATAAACATTGCCTCTGCTTGTTCTGAGGAGCACCTCCTTTCTGAAGAGCAGTAAGTGTTAGGGAGAAGGTCACCACATTTCAGGAAGGATATTGACAGGTTAGAACAGCTCTAAAGGAAGATGACAAAGATGATGCAAGGACTTGAGGACAGGCTGAAGGAACTTAGGAAGTTCAGTTGGGGGAAAAGAAGACATGGGGGAGAGATGGGAAGAGTCTCCAGGTACATAAAAGGGAGCCACGGGGAAGATGGTCCATGGCTATATTCCATTGTCACAAGAACTAGGACCAGAAATAGTGGCTACGAATTGCAGATATCTGGATTTCACTTAGAGATTTTTAAGAAGAGGCTGGACAGCCACCACCTGAACATTGTTCAGTTGGTTTTCCTGCACACTGCAGATGGTTGAACTAGATGATCCTTCTGAACCTTTCCACCTCCACAGTTCTACGATCCTATGAAATGATGATGGACTTCCCAGATGCAGCAATTTGTCTATGGTTTGGAACCAAGAATTTGGACTGGGTCAGCCTTTTCAAACCTGGCACCCTCCAGATAGGTTTGAACCACAGGTCCTTGAACTTGCAGTTGACATATGGGTAGAGAATTCGTAGAGTGTCAGACCTAACAGTAATGTAGAATATGCAAAGCCCATCCTACTGTACGGGGAAGAAATTCTATCTGAATTCTTTCATGCTGGGAGGAACTCTGTCTGAAACTCTCATCTTCCTGGCATTACTGCTGTATATCTCAATTGGAGGACCTATAAATGTATAGACTTTGACTTCCAGCATTCTCAGCAGTGGCCATGCTGCAGGAATATTCCAGGAGTCGAAGTCCATATATTTGATAAGTTGCCCAGGTTGAGAAATACAGTGTAAACCGGATAGACGTTTGGCCCAATACATTAGACCTATTGTTTTAAAACTTTTTTTTCAAGCAGAGCCCTTTTTAATGACAGCATGAGTTACCAGAGCCATGGCCAACAGTGTTCCGATGGACTTTTCACACCATGTTAAAGAACAAATCCATACTGGCTGTGATTCTGTGAACTGCTATGGAATCTTCTTTTATTTTGGAATTTGGGAAAGGAGATTCACTTGACTTCAAAATATGTAAATGGCAGTCCAGCTGGTCCAAACCTACAGAATGCTGAGAGATTGTAGGAACACCCCGAAATGTTTATTGGAGGCACACATGGCATTATTAAGCCATAATGCAGTTTGATTGGTTTTAGCTTCATATATTCTATGGACCCAGCCGTTGTGTCTAATGCACTGCTTACTGTGTCAGCTGTGCTTTGCTCAGTGAACCCTAATTAAAACAAACCAAGGCTTTGCATGGTCTGTGAACCCAGACTGATGTGCCTTGCTGTTAACCCATTGCATCATTAGTAGTACGCCGAGCTTTGTAACCTGCAGCGTACAGCTTCTTTTCATCACATTTTGCTGAGTTCCAGTCACTTTTCTCAAGAATGCTGTTTCTCGGTGCTTTGCGCAGTGCTTGGAACAGCCCCGAAAGGGGTGGGAGTCTCTCGTTCAGCTTGTTTTGTTGTCATTGTGGCTAACCTGTTGCCAGGGCAGCAGTGGGCTGCATAAAGACCAAAAGGGTCTGGGGGCAGGGGGGAGAGGAGATCTGCATTCACAAGCCGACTTTGATCTGTGGGCCATGAGCCAACAAGCATTTAGGTGAGCCGTAGGCTCTTGTGTCCTGGAACAGCATGACCCTCAGCTTGCCCGGTTGGCTAGTTTCCTGCTTTTCGCATCCTCTGCATCAAAGCGTCCTGCTCGCTGATCCGCTGCATGCGGTGGTGCTCGGCCCCCTATGGCTGGCGGAAAAAGTGTCTCGGGAACAGTAGTTGGCTGCAGAAGGAGGGAACAAAGTGAGTGGCAGCAGAAACTGGGAATGCCAAAGCTTCACCACTGGGATTCAGCAAGGCAGGGTGGGAGCTGGGACTTGGCTTTCCTAACCAGCATTTGGAGTTGGGGAACTCGTTGCCTGCTGGGATTTTTACGTGTGCAACATTTTTGGTGCTGCACTGGGCTTGCCCTGGGCTTTGTGAAAGATAGTTGTTGGTTTTTTTAAGGCTGTTTTTGTTCCAAATACTTGCCTTGCAAGAGGAGGGAATCAAAGCTTTCCCTCCATAGTTTACTTGACTATAGGAAGCAGGAAGGTGGCTGTCAGTCTTCTGTTAAAATATATTGCTTGAAAGAGACACATCTTGGGTTTAGCTCCCCACGTCAATCCAAGGAAGGGAAGTTGCACTGAGGAAAAGAAAAAGAAATTGACCCAAGCAGGGAAGACGGTTGGGTCCATAGTAGCTTCAACTGTGTGCTAAGCCTTTGGATAGTGCCTCAAGCTTGGAGAGGATCAGATAGAAAGTCTGGGGAATAGGTCAGTGGCCTGGTGGGTAGTGAGAGAGAGAAAAAGTTTTGCTTCTTGGCAGCCAGGACAGTGAACAGGGTGGCATGGCCCAGTGAGCAGGGTGGCGTGACCTCCAAAAAGGCATCTTTCTAAAGGTCCTCTCAAAGTTACATTGGTTATCCCAGCTATACTTGATTATCTGTTCTAGTTTTGATTGTATATTCTGGCCTTGCTGAACAGGATGCTCTCTGGATCTCTGTGTTGGGAATGCTGGTAGTGTACTCCCAAGGTAGCCATTTGGAGGACACCAGACTGTGGTCATGTCTGCAATTTGGCAGGCTGTGGTGGATAGCTGGTGGGCAGCCTTCTATTTGACAGTCTGCGAGTTGAACTGGCTCATTCTCCGTGCATGCAAATAGGAAACAGAGGCTTGGTTCGCAGACTGCAATTATATACTATGTTAGGCAGATGGATTTTTCTTGCACAAATGCACATATGAGGAATGCTGGGGAACAGGGATGGAGCTAATTCTTTGCCCTTTGTTGTGGTTGCAGTCAAACTCTGTGTTCTTGCTCTTGACTTGAGGGTTGTGCAAGTGGTGGGCAAAAGGTTTAAGCCTTGATACCCTCTCAAGAATGGCCTGTGTCCTGGTTAATGTAAGGAAACACATCTTGCCCTTAAGTGTGACTAATGCAATATGTCAGTCAAGTTCACACAGTTTGCTGAGTCATATTGTGGCTTGTGTCTTAGCATGTACTGTGAACTCAGCCAATTATGGCTTAAGTTAAGCAAACCATGATTTAGTGTGTTGTATAAATACAGCCATCATCTAGCCCACAAGCTGTTGATTTCTTGTTCTGATGGGCACGGCCCTTCCTTTTTGATAGATCTGCTTTTGTGAGGCCTGGGGAAAAATAACTCTTTAAAAAACCATTATTCTTTCTCTTCCACTGGCTTACCATTGCTCCTGGTGCCACTGAACAAGTGCTTAGGACTAAGAGGGTTCCAGTAAAGAACAGACATTTGCAAGACAAAAGAATCCATTTCTCTGTTTGTGTTAAATATTTATTCAGAGTGGGGGAGAAGGAACAAATTTTCCCGTGGGTGGATGCTGCAGAAGATCCTTACTCCTCTTCTGCTTCCTGTAGCCCCTGAATTTCACCCTCAGGAAAAATGTTATATCCCTTAAAAATAAACACTGCCCTTTGGCCATGTGTGTTGTTTCTCTTGGAAGGAGTCTAGGAACACAGAAAGCCACAGGATAAAAATACAATCGCCCACTGGGCGACAGCCATTGAATTTACAAGTTTGTGAGTTCCTCTGTACTTGGATCTGTTTTTTTCTCTAGCAGGATCCAGCACACTCTCTGCCACTGTCCCAGTTTTTCCTTTTAAGAACCAAAAGGAAGCTGCCTTGGGTCAGTTCAAAGGACTGGTCAGTCTAGCTCATGCTTCGAATCCTCGTCCTGTTTGGTGCCTTCCAGGTCAGTTCAGAATGGGATGTCAGTTCCCATTTTGGTAGTTGATGGTGAACACATCTGAGAAGAACAATGCTATGGGATGCTGGAGTCCCTGGAGAGGCAACAGCTCTTCCAAGCATCTCATGAAATTTCTGTTCACTTCTTCCCAGAGTTGGCACAGTTTGAATCCAAATTCTCTTTAGAAAGCATGACAAGCTTTACACATTGCCCTGAGCCCTGGTTTCTTCGGCTGGAGTTTTTTTTTAAAGAAACTACAGTTGACCAGGTTAGTACAACACAATAAACCATGAGCCATAATTTAAGAACCACATTGGCTAGGCTTACATGAAACCCTAAGCGTAGCTTAGTCTGCACTGCAAACCCACTGAACAGATGAATGTGATAAATGTTTTATAATCAATAGAAAAAATTAGAAGATCAGAAAAGAGAAGAAAAAACAGATTTTTTTTCTGTTTTTCTTTTTCTTTTTCCCTTTCTTGCACTTGTAACTTTCTCTTCAATTTCCTTCTTCTTTTTTTCTTCCTTTGTTAGTTTGTATTAGTTTTTTTCTTTTTAATTTTTTTAAACATAAGATCATATTACAAAAAGAAAAAGAAAAATTAGAAGATCACCATGGGATATAGCCTGTTTGTGCTCATCTTCTACTGTCATAGTCTCTCCCACATTTTTTTTTTCCGTTCAGTTGTGCCTGAATCTCGGAGATTGCCTGGACAAGTCCCTGTAATTTCCTTGGCAAGGTTTTTCAGAAGTGGTTTGCCATTGCCTAGGGCTCATTTGCTCATTCCTAGGGCTGAGAGAGAGTGACTGGCCCAAGGTCACCTAGCTGGCTTTGTGCCTAAGGTGGGACTAGAACTCCCGGTCTCCCAGTTTCTAGCCTGGTGCTTTATCCACTAGACTAACTGGCTCTCTCACATATTAGCACTCAATTCAGCTTCTCCCTCCTTGAAGTATTGCTACTGTCCTGTCCTGATGGGCAGGATCTTCCTATTAGTTGCTAGAATCTAGCACGGTGTTTCTCATGCTTGGCAGCTTGAAGATGGGTAGAGTTCAACTCCCAGAATTCCCCAGCTAGCCATGCTGGCCGGTGAATTCTGGCAGTTGAAGTCCACTCATCTTCAAGCTGCTAAGCTTGAGAAACACTGTGCTAGCAAATAGGCTGCTTTTCTCTGTCTTTTTCTGGCTATCCCTGGTGAAACAAGTCCTTCAGGGCCAGGCTGAGATTCTGCTTTAGTCTTTTCTGCCCTCTCCTTGGCACTGGAGTAGTTTCATTATCAGGAAGAGAACAAAAGATCCTTCTGGCTTGCTTGGCAAGCTAACAAACTGCAGAACTGGCCAGGCGCTGGGCACGCTGCAGCTTGGGAACATTTCTGCTGTCTGCTTGTCCTAGTATTCCCTGGTACAGTCCAGTTGCCCTGGACACAAAATGATTTTGGTGTTTTGCCCAGTCCCCCAGTCCCCCAGCCCTCTCTACCTCATTTCTGAGTTTTGGTGGCTAGAAAGCATAGCATGAAGGCAGTTTTAAGTTTAGTGGGCACCTTTGTACTGTAATTCTTCAGACAGTAGTCACATGATGTCTGGTACATTGAGACCTTGAAGCCTGATGGAAGTTGGCACGTCATGATTCATTCATTTGAGTTGTGAAGTGAGGAAGCGAAAAAAACTCTTGCCCATAGAGTTTTTTTTTTTAAAGCTCTCCTAGGTGAACATTCTGTGCTGATGTAGATTGGCATAAATGATATGGAGTGGAGGTGTGCACGTTGGTTGCCCAGGTAATTCTTGAGATTGTCCTGCATGGGAGAGGGGGAGGATTTTCTATGTGACTACCTCAAAACAATTTCCCTGTACAGTACATAGTGAGCCCCTGATGGTGAGTGACAAAGTCTCAGTGAAGTACCCTCAAGGCTGGACTGGATTAGCCCATCCATCATTGGAGTCTCCCAAACAGGAAGGAGTAGATGAGCATTTCCAGTTCTTCCTGAATATTGTTCAAGGAGCAACCATTTCCTGGCCTTTGGTGGATTCTCTTATCCTTGTTCTTCTGCTTGCTGCTCAATCCTATCTGCTTTTTCATTGAGCTCTGAGTAGCTTTCCAGATCACCTCCGGGTTCTCCTCGGGTCTTAACTACTTGTTTGTTCTGTAGCTTCTGGTCTGTGGCTCAGATCGCTCTCCATCATTTAGTCATAATAGATCTGTGGCTTTCACTGGAGTCAAGGTTAGCTAAGTAGGTATCTGAGATCTTCCACCTGCATCAGCTTCTAGCTAGTTTCTAAGCTTGATCTGTAACATGCCAATTTTGGCCTTCTATAGGGAGTCCTTGCTTAACGACCACAACTGGGACCGGAATTTTGGTTGCTGAGTGAAGTGGTCATAAAGCGAACCTGACCAGATTTTACAACCTTTTTTGTGGTGGCTGTTAAGCAAATCACTGCGGTCATTAAGTGAACCACATGGTTGTTAAATGAATCACTCGGTTCCCCATTGATTTTGCTTGCTGGAAGCTGGCTGGGAAGGTTGAAAATGGCAATCACATGACTGTGGGATGCTGTGATGGTCCTAAGTGTGAGGACTGCTTGCAAGTCAGTTTTTTCAGCACTGTTGTAAGTCTGAACCATCACTAAATGAATGGTCGTTAAGTGGGGACTACCTGTACATGATTTAAAGACAGATTCATCTGAGAAAGTAGGAACTTGTCTGGCTTTTAAGGTAAGCTTCCACATTTTTACTCTTGGCTTAAATTCACATATATTGCTGAGCTATAACTGGGTCTGTTTAGTTTTCACTGAATGTGTTGTGTGAATCCAGATGTTGTGGGTCCTAAACCATCAGTTATTGTTTTTGTGTCTACCCTGCCAGTTGTGGTATGTTCAACCAATTGTGGCTAAGCACACTATGGTTTAGCATAATGTGTGATCCAGGTCAGTGAGAAGCAGATTCATAGATAAATCATTGTCATGATCATCATGTGGTCTCAGTACTCCCTGTTGTGAGAACGTTTTGACACCTATAGAACAGGAGCACACACTTTTCTGGATTTAAAGGCCACCACTAGTTTTTGGGTGGCATGCTGATACAACTCCAAAATATAGGTAGAACAAGAAGAAAAAATATAGTCAATTCAGCTTGAATATATTTAATTAGAATTACATTAAATTAATTTAACTACATCCAGTAAGTAGGCTCTCATCCCATATATTTAATGCAGAGGTTCCCAAATTTTCTTGGTTCTTCGCATCCTTAATCTTGAATGTTGCTGTTTCCCTCAGAAATCTAAAATATCCTATGGAGCCCCTGTGAGTTCACTGTGGCGCACGGTTTGGGAGCTGCTGATTTAATAATTTTCCCTGTCGGTCACATTCAAAATAGAAACGTAGTGCTAATGTTGCAGGAGCCCTCTAGATGTCCTTCAAACCTTGGAGGACCACAGGCAGCCTCAGGGCAAAGATTGTCCATTTCTGCTGTAGCAGAGGTGAGAGCCAGAATGGATAGCCCACTGGCTTTGGCTCTGGCCTTTCCTGCTTGCTTGCCCAAGCCCATTCACCATGGGCAGGGTTATTTCTCCAGGCTGCTCTCAAGGGAATGCAGCCCTTAGTGGGGAGGAAGGTTGCCCTTCCTCTTCAAGGGGAAGAGAAGCAAGTTGACTGTGTGGCCTAGCGTAGGAAGAGGAGGGAACCCAGTGGAGCCTGTGCCACATGGATGCCAGATGCTGGGCTTGCTGTTGGTCTTCAGTGGAGCCCCTTTGGGGGGAAGGTGTAGTGAAGGGAAGATCTCTTCCATCATCTAAGGAGGAGGAGGCTGGCCTTCGGTGAGAACCAGAGGGCACCCCGTGGGTCCTGGGAGGTGAGGCCATAATCCGAATGAATCACTAGGGACTTCTCCTGTGCTACAAGACAGCTGGGTTTGTGGTTATTTCATAGGATGCTTTCTAAAGTGGATCATCGGAAGCTGCCTAGAAAGGGCGCAAAGCGATGAAAAACAAATACAAGGGAGTGCCTATCTGTGGCTTTCACATTTCCTGTGCCAGACAATAAAAGCATTGTTTTGGGCCCCGCTCTTATATGCACAGGCTTTCCATGAGGAGATGTTTGTCATTGCCGACAGAGGCTGGGCCACATAATGCTTTGGTCTTTTTTACAGGAATCCTCCTGCACTTCTGCTTCCTCCTTGGCAGGCAGCTTATTGCAAAGGGTACTACTTAGAATGAGAATGTCTGTCTGTCTGTCTGTCTGTCTATCTTGAAAAACCCTGGAGTTCCCTCTGTTGTTGCTCTTGATGTTAGTTCTAGCCTTGTGTGGGGTAACTGCTGCTTTGAATGGAATTTTTGAAGTGCTGTTTCTGGCAGATTCTTTTGGAAGTCAATCCCACTGGTTGGTTTTGCACAGGATGCTAGATTAGGCTAAAACAGGACTGGAGAGGTTCGTGGTCCAATGCTGTGTGGGAAATCAATCCCGCTATTATTTTAATAAGTTTTATGAACCAGTCCATCACAATAAATTACAGTTTGGCCTATTTGTTTGGGTTCTAGATGTCCGTAAACCCAACGAGTGTTTTGGATTTAGCACATGGCATGACCTATCCAGTATGGTCATTACTAGGGTCTGCTACTTGGAAAGAGTGCATAAGATTACAACCTCACTGGTTTTTATAGTTTGTTTATTTTTAATACATATTTATTATCTTGCCCTTTGGAGAGGAGCATATATAGCACTCCCTTCTCCTATTTTCCCACAACTCTAATAGAAGAGAGTATCTGTAGCTCAGGGTTGAACTGTGAAGTCCTTGGTGCTCTCTGAGCTTGGTTGTTGGCTTGCAGACGTTTCATTACCTGACTAGGTAACATCAACAGGGCAAAGGAGTATGGGGTTTGCTCCCTGTTTATATACAGTAAATTGCCCTGCCAGTTTTGGTGGGGGTGTGGTTTCCTCTGGAGGAGGATGGCACTCAAGTAGATGAGATGCATAGCATGCCCTCTTGCTGGATCTGATGGGATAGATAGACACAATCAAGGAGAGGCAGTCCCTCAGATGTTTCATTTATAAACTTGCATTGTTTGTTTGCAAAACAATGCAAGCACATTAGTTTGCTTGATGCTATCCTGGCACATGGCTTTTACTGGACACCTATAAACTAGTATTTTTGTCAAGCGCACAGACTACAAACTAACTGACCACCATTTAGCCTTGTGTGTTCCATGGATCCAGTCTGGGTGGTGAATGTATGGCTAAGCATGTTGTGCAAACATAGCTAAATGCATGTACAGTAATGGGGCATAAATCCAATCTGCTTTTGTTTTAATTATACGCTTTGTAGCACCCACCGTTCTAACAAAAGGGTTTTCACATTTTCAACCCTGAAGGCCTCTTGAGATGACAGAAAGTGGCACATGGTTGGGGTTTAGCCAAGAAAAGAAGAAAGAAATTGGAGAAATTGGAGTTAGGAGGCAGATGTGTACTTTAACATAAAAAAAATCACCATCACATTATTATTATTTTTTTAAATCATCCTTTTAATTGCTTGCTAACTCCTTTAGCACATGTTCAGGCCACTTGGCTTACAACTCTCCTTGTGATCTGAACGGGAGGCAAGTCAGGCTAGGCTGAGATAAAATGATCTTGTAGATGTTGTGGTCTCTGCCCTTGCTATTTGCTGTCTTGATTGTTGGCCTTCAAGTAGGTTGGGCCAAGGGCAGATGCTTCTGGAGAACTTTCACTGCTGAGCAGGACCCAAAATAAACCACTGTGGAGATGTTTTGCATCTTGGCCATTCCCTGAGCTGTGCACAAAACAACATGGTCTGCAAAAGTATGCAGGACTCACTCACTGCACAATGAAAGATATTGACATGTTGATTTTGAATTATTGTTATCAGTGGTGGTGGGTTTTTTTGTTTTTGTGTTAGCATTAGTGTTCTTAGCAGACTTTGTTTCTTCCTAGTGATATTTCTCAGGGTTGTAACCTGGTATTCAGAGGTACAGTATATTTTCAGATTTTAATTTTTTTTTAAAGGCCTAAAACTTTTAAACTCAGTGTGTCATCAATGTGTGAAAAGATTTTCTTTTCCTTCTGAAGAATCACAGCAAAAAGGTTAGCCCTGGAGATCTTGCGTCTCCCTCTTGAGGAAGAACAATAGACAAGAGTAGAGCCTTTAAAGCAAATCATTTTTGCACCGATCAAGGATATAACGTTAATGTTTGGTAAGCTTGGTGGTATGATATACTTAGCAATTTTTAAAAATTAAGTATATTGTAGGTGCTTGATCCCCAAAAATTGTTTATTAGCTGTTCATTGAAAGCTACATTAAAGTATCCATGACAGACACTCCTAATTTGAACAAATGGATGATGTGGATGTCCAAATAATTATTCTGAAATACTGAAAATATTTCAATTCAAAATATTGCCCAAGTCATTGCAGTGTATCCCGACATTTGGGTGATACAGGTGGGCATAGTTCTGAACAAAGTTCTGGGCTGGAGACTTGCACCAGTTTTATTTTCAAAGACTGCTTATGTGGGGCCCAGAGGCATTCTTGTGACTAATAAAGCTTACTAGATGCTGATGCTTTATTTTGTAACATGTCAACTACCCGTTAATTGTTTTTTAAATTAAAAGAATCTAAAATAAATTAAGATGCCAAAAGAGGTTTGGCCATTTGTGCCCATGGGTGCCATACTGACTTACCTCTTGAAGTCTGAAGCAAAAGACAACTGCCGATGCCCATCCCCTTGATGATGTCTGAAGAGATACATACTGGTTTATTTCAGAAAAACATGTAATTATGTTGTGTGGTTCAGTAAGATTTTATAACTAAGCTTAATTTGTACTTGCATTATGACAGTAAAAGAAGTCTGCTATAGATTGTAATGATATGATCTGCCAAAATGGAATCTACCAGTATAGAGATTCTCTTAGCATCTGGCATTGTGTGCTCTGAAATTTTCAGAAATCTGCAGGAGGAGATGTCTAGAGAGCTCCCCCAAGATTTTTTTTAAGTTGGAATATTTGCTCACCTATCTCTCTCTCTATATATATATGTGTGTGTATCTCTATCTCTATCTCAGCCACTTATGTGAGTTTAACTTAAAGTTTTAAAGGCACTGGGGAATTTTATGTACAACAAAGATTTTTATTGTGACAAATGCAGGTTTTGCTTTAAAAGAAAACCATAAAACAACAACTGGAAAACTGGGATATTCTGTGACATGTGACACTGAGATGGGCAGATTTAGAATGTATCCCTAATTTGGGCAGGAGATGTTGTACTTAAATTTACTGCCAGTGGTTTGGTAGTCTTATTTTAAAATTGGAATCACTCACAAAAGGAGAATTACATAAGCAGATAAAATCTGTATCATTTCTGAAAGTGTTGTGTTGATAACTGCCCCCTTCTTATGCTACATGGAATATTTCAGGAAATCTAGACTGAAATATTGGATTAACTAGTTATTTAGAGTGGGTCTTGATCTGATCATGGAAATACTGACTGACAGATAGCAAAGAGTCTGTGGAGATCCTGAAACGTATATCTTGTCTTTTGAGTACTAATATGTGGTTTATAATTGAACTCATTTTTCTTCTTGTATGATGTTAGTTGGTCTGGTTTTAGCATAACATAATGTACAAACCCAGCAATTGTAATTGGTAGATTATGATTTATGGCTTCCTGTAATATGTGAATAATTGAACAACTGTGGCTTGTTCAAGAAACCATGGGTAAAACGATTATGCCTAGGTGTGATGTGTGAACCCAGCCATGGAACCTTATTGCTTCTCTTTCTCTCTTTTGATGGGAAGGGGAAAGGTTGGGGAGGGAGGTGACTAGCTTTGATTATTGTTTTCTTGAAAAATATAGCTCAGTGGAGCCCTCTCTTAGGAATGTCCTGGTACATAGTATGCCAAGGGTTGCCCTTGTGCTTTAAACAAATTGGTGCAATATTCAGAATTCATTGCTATTCTAAGTCTTTGCAAGGGCTCAGAGAATGGAGAAGCTACAAGCATCTTTAGCTCTGAGAAGGAAATGTAGGAAATTAATCTAGTTAAGGAAGAAATTCTCCATTGCTTTCTGCGTGGGACTATCTTGAAGGCTCAGCTCCAAGATCATCATGTCTGTTGCTTTACATTCTTTAAAGATCTTCTGCTGGAAGTTGCTAACAACAAAACTGGTTACTGGTCTCTGTGGTGCTTAGTAATTTCTATGCTGCCCGTTCTCTTGCTTGTATTTTAAGAACAGGGTTAGGAAACCCAGTGTACTTCTGATGTTGAGGACTGTAACTTCTACAATCCTGTGTCATTGGCCTGGGTGACCTGGGCTGACAAGAGTTGAATTCAGAATAGCAGATATCTGGGGGTTTAGAAGATTTGTACAAGTGTACCATAGATTCTGCTGGAGCTGCTAGTGTCATCCACTTGGAGAGGTAGTGACAAGAAAAATAGGGATGCACAAAATGCTTTGTGCAGCAATTGTTCCATGCGCAGAATAGCTGGTTTTAGGTGGTCTATGTCTGAGCCAAAATATGGATGTTTGGGTCTATGCACACCACAGAATGATGCTGTTTTGTTCTGACCGTGGGCCTAAACTTGGATGTTCCAAGCAGAAGTGGCTTGGAGAGGGGAAGTGCAGAAAAGCCAAGGACATTGATGGGTGAGGGAATAGAAAGAAGGTGTAATGGTATGTGGGAATGACGTTGGGAGACAGTGGGGAGAGGCTCAGCCAGAGGAGCAGTTGGACAAGAAGCAGCTTAGCCTACAGAAGGATGTGGGTGTGGCAAACATCTCAGAAGGGACCCCCCCCCCTAGTTTCTTGGGCTGTAAAGGCAGTGGGGGAGAAATGTGCTTTCTGACTCTGAAGATGAAGGGCAGGATCTCAGTGAGCTATGTCATGCTGGGTCATCAGCAGTGACTGAGGGAAGGAATGAAAGGAAATGGGCTGGGAAGATTGGAATGGTTCGTTCGGCTGGTGGGCTGTGCCATGCTGGTGGCTGCTAAGGGGAAGATGGGAGGCTGAGGAACTGCACACTAGCCTTGGTTTACTCACCTTGCAGAATTTATCTGTGATTCCTCTGGATTTTATTTTGTTGCTGCTGAACCATGTCTAACCCCAAATAGTTCAGGAGAACTTCCAGAACACGTATGTCTGCTCCACGTTTCAAGCAAAAGTATTCTCTGCTTCTTGTGTTATCTCTAGAATAAAATAGGTGGCTTTGTCCACTGGCTGTGATTAGCATGGAGTGCTTGCCCATGGTAGATAGATGGCTAAAATAGCATTGCCGTTAACATTATCCTGTGCTGCAAGCAGTTCTGTTTTCCCTTGCTGAAGGGCATTTTGAAATTCACAAAGCAGTTAAGACATCTCTCGAGTTTTCTGCTTTTCCTTTTGCATCTCCCTTTCCTTTTGCGCCATGCCTGCTTAGATGTTGTTATAATGCAAACCATTCTTTGAGCTCTTCAGGCTGAAGAGCAGGGTATAAATGTTTATATTTATAAATCAATAGGTAATGATTACTACTATGAGGAAGGTAGAGCAATCTTGCAGCATTCAGGTATGAAGGATATGCATGTCCCTTAGTGATTGCACCTTGTTTTTGGAGTTAGGAACGACCAGATTTCATCCATTTCATCTGTTGCTCAAAGTAAAAGCATGGATGAGGGTGTAGGGTGGCAAGTTCACACATTACTCTATATTGAGTCATGGATTCTTTCACTATGTTTTATTGAATTATTTATTTAGTTATCAAATTTTTATCACCGCCCATCTCCCCCGCAAAGGAGGGACTCTGGGTGGTTTACAATAAAAACAGAGTTAAAATTCAGCCAATTATAAATACAATTAATACAATAAGAGTAAAAAGAATCTAGATGGCAGAAGTTCTCAGTCAATCTGTGAGTATAATGGGCCCTTTTAGAATCATTCTATGCGCTAGCCATCCCCAGGAGTGGCTAGTCCCCTTCCCATTCCAGGCCTGCTGGAATTAAGTGTAATCATAGGATTTGCACATCACACACCACATTCAAGCCATAAATCAAGGGTGGACAATCTGAGAGGGGCCAGTGGCACATGTGAATTTTGAAAACATTGGGTAGGTGCTTTCATAAAAAAGGCTGTATTGATAGACACAACCGGTTCATCATAAACTGATTAAGCCCTCTTTGCCTGCTTAAGGAGATATTTGTGGAATCTGAAAGCATTCTTGTAAATCTGAGGCTAGGGACATCTTACCTGGTTTCTGTTTAGTTTAATTTTTAAAATCAAAATAATGTCTAAAAAAAAGATAAGTGAAACAGTGCCTGCTGATCCCAACTTTCCCTGCCATCAATCATGGTTGATAAACCACAGTGGTTGTCTTCACACAATATGCTAAATCATCACCAAATAAATCATATGATGGGTAAGTGTGGTGGCATGCACAATGTTTTTGACTGTGGCATAGGCCATTCTTTTTTGCCAAAGGTGCATAGAGGTTGAGCTTGAGAGGAAACTATAAACACAAGCATTGCAGAGCTTTGGGTTCACTGAGCAGGATGTAAGCACTATTTCAGAAGCATGCAAGGTAAATGCATGTTTCCAGAAGGAAGATTGTCTAGGTTTAGAGTTGTGTATTTGGGAATAGTGAAGATAGTGGGGAATAACACACAAACTTAAGGTTTGGGAAAGTTTCTGAATACACAAATGCATTATTTATAGCAGGGTTCCTCCACCTTGGCAACTCTAAGCTGTGCGGACTTCAACTCCCAGAATTCCTCAGCCAGCTTTGCTGGCTGAGGAATTCTGGGAGTTGAAGTCCGCACAGCTTAGAGTTGCCAAGGTGGAGGAACCCTGATTTATAGCATTCATCTTCTTTGCTGCTAGTTCAAATTGCTCCCACTCCGCACCAAAGGAGAAAAAAATAGTTCGTGTTTCCATTCTAAAAGAAGTTTACAAACAGTTTTGGGTTTTGTTATTTAATGTCATAGCCTCCAAGTTGTACAGGTGAAATTAGGGGTACTTGTAGAGCTGTTTTCCTCCTACCACAAATCCTGTTCAAGAGCTTCCCTGATGCTCTTCTCCTGCAAGAGGATCCCCAGAGTAAACAGTCATGGAATGCGAAGGGTTCATGGTAGCAGATCCTGGCAAATCTAGCTCATTTCAGCATCTTCTCTGACCTCCTTTTCAGCCAATTGTTGCATCTGGTGGCAGGGATGGATAAGGCAATGGAGACTATGTGGATTGTATTTGAGAACTGTGTGTGCGTACCCATGGGTTTTCCATTTGCTTGTGTGGTTATCTTCATCTGCTAACGATGAAGTCCCTTATTTATCTTGGCTCCTTGAAGCCACTTCAAGCTCTGGGTAGCATTTTTTTTTGTTAGTTTGTTTTAATTCCTACTTGTAAGTGCTTTCTCCATACAAGTTTGGAACTCTTAGGGGACAAGTTAAGACTTTTAAAGCATTTTCTAATTGCTTCATCCTTAACAGTTGCATTTAAGCAGATCACTGGAATTGACAGAGAAGAGGCATAATGGATTCTTTTGCCCGAGGAAGTGAAAAGTGCTTTTGTTCGAACTAGTTTCTAATGCAGAAATAAATCCTGCATTGACCATAGCATTTGAAGCTAAGGGAAATTGGTTTCACACATCACATTAAGGAGAAACAAATGAACCATGTTATGCTTCCTTATTATTAGATTTCTGTCCTGCCTTACCTCCCAAGAGTTCAAGACAGTGGACATGGCCCTTTGTCTTTTCTTCACAACCACAACTCCTGTGGTGAATTGGCCTCAGCAATACTGACTGGCTCAGAATCATCAGCTTCCGTACTTGTAGGACCGACCTGAACCTTTTAAAAACTCTGAAAGAAACATGAAATTTCTCAGTGGATTAAAACATAAACCTTTCTTTGTGTGGCACTCAGTTTTCTTGGCAATAGTATGGAAGTACTTTGCCATTGGCTTTTTCTGGAACACTGTTTCAACTTCCTACTCAGTCTACTCTGGAGCACTGAGATTTCCTTTTCTTTTCCCATTCAAGCACTAACCAATAGTGGGCAAGATGGAGGCCAAACCCTTCTGAATAAGACTGAAGCCTGTCAAAGGCCCATATACTTGAACAAAACCTGACCCATTTCTTCAGAAGTATCCTGGGAATCGACAAGAACACACTGGCCCTTGCAGCAAGATCTGAAGTATGCTGCAGGTCCCGTCAGCCAAGGAATGTCGGTTGGGGGGGACTAGAAGGCATGCCTTCTCTGCTGTAGTGCCTGCCTTCTGGAATGTTCTCCCTACAGAGATCAGGATGTCCCCGACCCTTTTGGCCTTTCGTAATGCCGTGAAGACTTGGTTATGTGTCCGGGCCTGGGGTCCCAAGTGTGTGAATGGTCCTGTTTCTTGGTTATATTGACATCCATGCATTGCTTACTTGGTGGCTGTGTATATTTATTTTGTATTTTAATTGTTTTACTTGAAATTGTTTTAATTGTTTTATAGTTTTTATTGTTGTAAGCCGCTCAGAGGCACCTGTGAGATGGGTGGCTATAGAAATCGAATAAATAAGTAAATAAGTAAATAAATCTATCCCACACATAGCTACTCAACAATTAAAATCTTTAACTACTGGTGAAAGATTCTCCTAAGGTTTTCCAAAATGTACCTAGAAGGACAGATAGCTATGGGTCAGCCCACACCTGGATAAGCCAACTTATTAAAGGTATTTCACAGCACGGGGTATCAACTCACTATTTACTTTCGGCTGGATATCAGGCCAAGGAAATCTTTAAACAGAGAATCTTGGATATCAGTGCCCAAACTGATATCACAAACATCAAATCTTTAAAATGCAAGCATCCGATCTTTAAAATGGTTGGCCAGAAATAAAACTATACTTCAGATAAAAAAACACCCGACGGTGGGTTTGACACAGTATCAAGGAACAGCCCTTTACAGAGAAAGGTTTGAGTTGTTGGACTTCATGGTAAAAAGTGGTAATTCCCCCACGTGCCATACTATGACAGGAAGTGTGTGTGTGGAGCTCCAGACATAGAAGATATTGCCCATGTCTTATTTGAGTGCCAATTATATGCCCCAGCAAGGACCTGGTATTTAGAATCCTTATTTGACAGAACAGCCTATTGGTACCTCAACAACAGATTGTCCAATTTCCTTCAGGGCACTAATAAATATGTAGTCAGCAGAACTACCAAGTTTATGGTCAAAGCTCTTCAGCTGAGAGCCCATTGCATAGAACAGATTGGGATCTGCTACAAAGATGATGCACTTTCCTGAATATTCTGTACTTTGGTATATTTATATCCAATGCTATGTTGTATCTTGATATGGTCGGTCAACTAATCAATAAATTAACAAACTACTAATCAAAGCAGAGCCTGCATAGTTGTTTGAGATCAACAAAGGTCAACTAGGTGCCTCTTGCTGTAAGACTTCACAGTGATGACACTCTTATAAATGATGCATATTAGCATAGTAAATTAAAAATTACACCCACAGACACATATATATTCTTATAAATGATGCATATTATAGTAAATTAATATACATTCTTTCATTCATATTCAAGATGGTGACTGGGGGGAATTGAATGTTAGTTATTGTTATTAAATGTTTTTTGGGGGGGCAGACAGGTTGTTACGTTTTAGGGGTTGGTGGAGTAGAAATGAAGGAATTGATGGTTGAAATAATCACAGTGGTTTGAAACACTTGTACAGAATCAGGACTGCCTATTAGAACATATTTAAATAAACTGCTATTAAAATGTGACATGGAGACAGAGCAAATAAAATGCTGTATGATAAAGTGATTGCAAAATTTTTAAAAAATAACTACATTGCAACAATGAGAGGACTTATGGAAAAATTCAATCAAATTTACCCTGACTATGATTTAAGAGAAAATTGGTATGAAATGTTTTACAGATAGTATATAACTCCATCATTGCAAAAATAGACAAATCATATAATAATGTTGGAAATTTTGCAATAGAGAAGGAACATTTTATCATATGTGGTGGTCATATTAAAAAAATAATCCAAAAGCACTGGAAAGAAATACACAGCATTATTCAAAAAATCTTAAAAACAAAGCTTGAATTGAAACCTCTTTTTTTTTTTTCCTACTAGGAATCTTCCCAGAACAAATAAATAAATAATATCACAATCTATTAAGATTTATGCTGATGACTACAAGGAAAAATTTGGCCAAATGTTGGAAAAGAGATACTTTTGCTGACAATATCAGATTGGGAAACCAAACTTGGGGAACTGGCAGAAATGGCAAAATTAACGGTATACATCCAGAATAGAAGTCTGACTAAATTTAACCAAGAATGGCTTCCATATATGTTAGTCACACAATAAGTCAAACTCAGATACACAGAGTATGGTTTTAATGTTTATAACTAATTTGATGTAATCCACAGTTGGGTGTAATGGGAGAGAATCTGAAATTTAATATTGCTTTTAATATTTATTTTTTTAAATGTTTCTCTTTTTTATAAGATCATATGCATTTATTTTAGATAATGACAGCAGTGATGTCAAAACAAATCTTAACATTTAGAGTTTTGCAGTGATTTACAGTTGTTTCTCAAGATGATATAATGGGTTTAGTTTTATATATTCAGTTAGTTATTTAATCAATGAAATAGTGAATTTTAAATTTTAATGACAATTGTAAATTGTATTTAGTGATATTTTATTTTCCATCCATTCTGTCTTTTCTCATTTTCTTATTTTTTCTTTTGGGTAATCATTTACACTTTGTGAGATGGGCGGCCATATAAATATGATAAATAAATAAATAAATAAAATTGAAAGAAAGAAGAAATGACCATGGTGGTGTTGGCATGGGAATGAGCTCTAGTAGAGAGGTTTTGGAAGGCTGAATGAACCGAAGTTCTTGGGCCATCTCCAAAGACAACCCTATGTTATGGCCATTTTCTGAGGCCAAAAGTTTTGACCATCATTTTTTTCTTCCTTGCTGATGTTCTCCAGCTATTTGAGGAATGTTGGCTCTGCTTTGTAAGTTCAGTGTGCTTTTCATGGAATGAGGAACCGTGTGCTCAAAATCATGAGGACAATGTGGAAAGGAATGTGTGATTCTTTCGGATCTTATTCTGATGTGTTCCTTTGAGAAAGGTGTGAGGCGATGGCAAAATGATAGGCTAACTGCATGATAAGGACTTGCAACACCATTACCTAAGCAGGCCAGATGGCCTGCTGCTGTTCTTCATTTGGATCTCAGCATGGTTACCTGCTTTCCTATGCAGTGTTTGTACTCTTTCAGTGTCTAGAAGAGGAATTAAAAAAGAGGGGTTAACTGCTGCTGCTGCTGCTGTTCAAATATTCTTTTCCACAAGAGCCTTCTAGTTATTCCTAGATGTTCAGAAGTTTGTCCTTAATTGACACAGGCCTTTAAGGGGGTAGAGGAAGAAAGAGAATGAAATATTCATAATAGTCTGCCACTAATTATCACTTTACCAATGTGTGATTGGCCATATGTATACAGTTGTCTGGAAAAACACATGCACTGAGCAAGTGGGAATTGTATGGTCTCCCTTTCTCTCTCTGCTGTTGTTTCCACACTACGGTGGCATAGCTCATATTTATTCAGCTAAAGATGCAAATGCCAGAAACGTAAGAACATTTCAGGGAATAAATGAAGTGGATTTTGTGTCTTGGCATATTTCATCATGTTCTCAAACAAACTGTGGATATTCCTCAGTGATTTCCAGTGATATTTTACAGTCCCTCAGCACTAAGTTGTTGGTTTTTGCTTCAGGGGGAGTGGGGGAAGGGTCTGTATTACATAATTAGGAATTTAGTTGGTGTTCTTGAGTGAGCAAAAGCAGAGTGATTAGAGAATGAAGTAATTGTTGGCCAGATACTTTTTTTGATCTACTGCTCCGAAGGTGGGGTGAGCTGAACCGTTGGGTTGTAAGATGTTCTCCCTCAGACCACACCTGCTTAGTTTCATTCATGCTGTTTTATTACAGGTAGGACCTGGAAGAAAAGTGTAGTCTTTCCTTATCAGAATGTTTTCTTTTATAACTGAAGTCTGATGTTTTTCTGCCCTCGCTGTACATGTCCATCCCATTTCCCACTTGAGATTTTCTGACAGTCATCCAGTTAGTAATTCTGGGAAAATGGACTCTGCATACTAGTTAAAGCTGTAATTTTCCTCTACTTTTCTTACAAGGAATTGAATGGAACTGAAAATTGGATTGTTGAACTTTCCCTCCAAAAGTTTTGGCCTTTCTCTGAACATCCCAGCAAGAATGTCCAATAACAACAGGCTGTGGCAGTTGAAGCCAAAACTTCTAAAGAGCATCAGTAGATGGTGGTCATGATTCAACATATCTAAGAGGCATCAGACTGCCTTTTCGTGATTTTGAGTTTTAACTTTCTCCCTCCTCGTACGCATTTTCACATCTTGTGTGATAAGAACACTGTAAGGAAAAAGCTTTAAAAACTCTTTTTAATATAACATGGAAAGGAGTTATTCAATAAAAGGTTGGGGAAATGCTTGAAATCTCACTGTTCCTTGAAACTGAACTGCAGCAAAATAGCTCTCAGGATACTCAGCCAACCTGGTTCTGGGAAATGTTTTTTTTAAAAATAATTTGGTTAACTGCTTTCTCTCTAGATTATTTTCATAACATTATTTGTCATGTATAATGTATTCTATTGCAAGTATAATGTATTGGTAACTAATGGTAACTAGTGTACATGGGTTTCCTTTGCCATTTAAAAGCTTGAGAGCATATCCTATGAAATGAAAAAATTAACTTTCTGAGATCATGGGAGATGTGTTTTCAGCATTATGTACCACGGATGAAATGGGATTTTATGTGTCAGGGGAAAAAGTGCTTTTTCTATAATATTCTTTTTACTTCATTTTACGTTTTGTCAAAGTGCCCAGGAATGTGTGGCAGGAGTTCTAAGTGGCTTACTAGATTCCAGTGTGAAGCAGTTTGGCAAATGATGTCATAAAGCACCAAAACGGATACATATGCTTCTTACCCATTTATTTTCTCTCAAGATTTCTGTTATTTATTGCGGTTTAAAGTGTAGATAGAGGGAACTGCCAAATTTCCACCTGAAAACAATTCTTTAAAATTATTTCAACACCACCATGCCCATTTTCTCTCTTGTGCCTGTTTGCTTCTGTTCCTTTCATTTTGAACTGCTTCCACACTAAAATGGAACTGGCTTGAAGTGTTGAAGTGAATAAACAGGCTCTCCCATTCTAGAGGAGATGACGCATTGACTAAAAAACGGCTGAGAAGTTGCAGTCAAAGTTGTTGGGGCAAGGCAGGCAAGCCGATGATGTATGCCTTCCAGATGTTTTAGATTTCAACTCCTTTTACTCCAAGCCAGACTATAGCGATTGACTTCCAAAACATCTAGAAGGCACCCAATTTCCTGTTCCTGTAGTTGCTGAAAAAAGGGACAATATCTAAGTTTTCCTCTTGGTGTTCAATTTGAGGATTTTCCATGATCCTTGTTCATTAAGAGGAGAATAGTACTAAATGCTAAGACATTCAGGATGCTGCACAAGATAGGTCAGAAATGTTTCCAGGACATCAGCAGTGGATCAGCATAAGGCACAACCCTTTCGTTCATGGTTCTTTATTCACATATACATGGTCATAACTCTTCAGGCTTAACCGTAAGTGTAGAGATGTTTTTTTGAGAATTTTGAGGAGGGATTTTCAAAGAACTGTGTCTTCCTATATGAGGAAGATAGCAGAGACCTCATTCAGTGCATTGGGTTTGCCAAGAAATTCTTCAAATTTAGTCATGTATACACTTACAGCATTTGCAACACCAGGAGCAAAGCTCAGCAAATCTGGATTCTTCTATTGATAGGTAGGGAGAGCATTAATAGGATTTTAGAATATTGGATTGAAGATTTCCATTTTGTGAGGAAACCCAGAAATGTGATATTGATATTTGTGGACAGAATTCAAAATGGGTTGGTGCCTTCAGATTTTGGATCAGTGTAGGATTAAAAACAGGGATGCATTAGCTTTTAAAAATATAATGATAGGCATATGGTCATAAAGTCTGTGTTTAACTGTTTCAAGGATGCTTCTGGTGGGGTAATTATTTTGTATGGCAAAAAATGTAAGATTCCCTTTTATTTGGTGAGAGTATTTGTCTCACTTAAGTGAGTCAGATTAATTGCACAGCAAAAGGATAGCTGAGTAAAAAAAAAAAGGAGATAGCCTTGCACCAAATCAATTCTGAAGGCCCTTAAAAGCAGAAAAAAAGTATAAATAAATAAAAAATCCTCTCTTCCTTTTATTTCCACCATGGCCTTGGATTTTTCCTTTTGAATTGATTGTTGCAGTCCAGTCAAGATTGCTAAAGCCAATTCCTGGAATTCTTCTTAAATGTTGCAATTCTCAATAATCCCACCTAGACAAACTGAGCAAAAATGGAAAGATGCTTTTCTGTATAGCTTTTTCCTGCCCTTTAGTGTTCTTATAGAGAGATGAGGGTTTTTCTCAGTCTGAGGACTACATTTCCTGTTTGTGTCCAGCATGGAGATTGCAGAAGATAAAGTGGGAGATGTTTTGACATCAACAAATGTGAGACCAGCATTTTCAGATTTGAGTTTTTAAACACTTTGGGGAGATTTAGAAGGATTTTTACTTAAAATCTTTCTAGAATCCCCACCTAATGTAAAAAAGATTTTCAGAATTTTGGTTTAGCCTATTTCGGAAATCAGAAAAGTGACTGAGGTGCTGCGTGTAGTTGATGGATTGTTCTCGCCTGTTATAAACTCTTGAGAAAAAATCATTAGTGTGTCAAATGTATGGGATTCTTTCATGTTTTCAGTTCAGTATGGATAAGGTAGAGGACTGGTTAATTGACCAATTCTTTCATCATCTTCTGCTAGAAATTCTTTTGATGCATGTTTGCAAACCATTCTCATTTGGTCTCTAAACAGAACATACAACAAAGCTTGACATTTTAATTTCTTGATTAATCTTACTTGCAAATCCACTTAAGACTGGATTGGAGAATATAAAGTTGTGTAGAGATGGCAGGAGGTATTCAACACTCTTAAATGACATCTCTGAGAGTCCAAAATTAAATGAAAAGCTTTTAAAGTCTCAGGTTCCTGATTCTCACATAGCCTTTGATGGTCTCTCAAAAATTCAGGCAATTTTAAAATGTATTTTGGGGCAGTGACCATGCCATAGTGAGATGGTGCCTGGTGCCCGAAAAGGAAGCTGATACCACTTCTACTACTAAAGGTACCTTAAGTTCTTTGGACCCAATTAGATCAACCTCTGACTTTGTGGGGAGCTCTCCAAGGTGCTGAAGAGCTGAGATTTGACCCCTGCTCCTAGAACTTGCACTCTATAGTTGCTTCTGTGGATGCTAAAAGTTTCATGGTGCTCTTTCAAGAGCACTGTCCAGTTAGTAGTAATTTACTTGTGTGTCTAAGTAACACCAGAACAAGGACTATTATTGGGACCAAGCAATATTTTGCGAAGAAGTAACTAGGAAAATATTTTCTGTCTTGTCAATATGCATTCCAATCATATCTAAACTGGATTCTGTTGACTATATATGCCTAATCTGTTACTTAACATTATTGTCCAATTTGTAAAATGGAAGACAGGATGGGCTATCTTTTGTTGGTAGGGATGTTGTTAATACTTTTGATATGCACATGTAAATAAGGCTGGGCTTTTCTGCTGGTTAGAGGACTTTTTTTTAAAGCGTTAAGTTTACTTTAAGGCTTATGCCAAAGTTTCCTGTCTCAAACTTTCCTGTCTCAAAACCTCTGCCACTAATTTTGGAAATTGCCTGAGATGGTAGAGGGGCTGAGAATAAAAACTAAACTTGATTTCATTTCATTTACATTTTAATTTAATTAATTATTGCTGACATGATTACTGTACAGTCATATATGGAATATGTTTTCCCCTTCAATCACATTAATCATTACTAATGGGTAGCAAATATATTCTACATTCTAATGTTTCAGGACAGTCTTCTGTCCCTGTTTTGAAGTGTGGCCCTTGACATGTTGCACATGGTCTAGTGTGGCTTTTACGACCACAGAAATAGTGCTCACCCCTCTAAGTGCCACTTGTCTTCTAAAAAAAAAAAGATTTGAAGCCACATGAACAGTCAAAGGTGGAAGAAGGCTCCAGACTAGTTAAAAATATGCAAGCTTGTTATCTTGCCAATTTGGATCTCAGGGATCTTTTTGATCCATGATGTCTTGCAATGTTATTTTTTAATGAAGATAAAATGAAAGGGACCAAATGTTGCAATATGGTAGATTCTTGGTTGATGTTCCAACTGGTTGGCAGGCTATGCTGTTTTCAAGAATATCCTGTTACACACCCTGGGTCAGCTTTCCCCTAGTTCCCCATGTTTTCTTTTCTTCCAATGGATACTGACGGTTAAGCATGCTTAGCTTCCATTATGCTGATTTGAAGGCCATTCCATTGAAGTTTCTTTCCTAAGAGCTTTTAAAAATTTCTCTGTCCCTTGATAAACTTTCCTCAACCCTGATATTACCTGTCTTGTGCACAGATGTAGTCATTCTTATCTATATAAAAATTGCTACTTGGCAGATTAAGCTGGTTGTAAGCATGTGTTATTTTTATGTACCATTTTTTTTGCATCAGAGGTTCTTCAAGATACACAAATGCTTGCTCTTCAGCTGAATACACACTAATATAATGAAAAAAAGCAAATCAGAAAGTCAAAAAGTAAAACTAAATACACCAGAGGATGGGGAAAAAAATCAGGAATATGGTAGCACCTTTTCTGACTTAAAATGTTACTAAAAAGCATAAGCCTGATTCTAGTCCCTCTGTGTATCTGATGGAAGTGAGCTGCCACTCATGAAAGCTTATGCCTTTTAATATTTGTTAGTCAGAATAGGTGATGCTAGATTTTTTTCTCCCTGTAGATTAACACAGCTCTCCCTACAAAGTCCACCAAAGGATGGAGAAACCTAGACCATGGGAACAGGGATTCCTGCCACACTAGGGGGCTCCAAATACCCTTGAAACCAGACTTGGCTTCTCCTGTCACCACAAGGACAGAATGGAATGGAATGGAATAAACTTTTATTGTCATTCCATATACACCAAGGTGCATGTTACAATGAAATTTCATTGCAGTTGGCTCACAAAAAATAATTACTATAATATGTAATATATATTCTTAACCATTTGACTCCCCTAATTATTATCCCCAATAAACATCACAGTCCTGCATACAACAGGTACCCCAATGAAATAAGAGGGGATTATTAAGAGTTCAGGAGTCTAATAGCCCAGGGGACAAAACTATTACCTGATCTAGCTGTTCTACATCGAATGCAGCGGAACCTTTTCCCAAAGGGTAACAAGGAGAACAAGCCATAATGAGGGTGGGAGGGGTCACTGACAATATTTCAGGCTCTGGACAGACAGCGTGCATGTGCTGTATCCTGCATGGGAGGAAGTGAAATCCCAATTATCCCCTCTGCTGCCCTCACCACCCTCTGCACCGACTTCCCATCTGAGGCACTGCAGCCTCCAAACCAGATGGAAATACAGTTGGGCAACACACTCTCTATAGTGCCTCTATAGAAAGTAAGGAGGGTGGGAGGTGGATGATGCGCTTTCCTCATTCAGTGCAGAAAATGCAAACGCTACTATCTTGCCAATTTGGATCTCAGGGATCTTTTTGATCCATGATGTCTTGCAATGTTTTTTTTTAATGAATGTTTTACCAAGGATGCAGTATTACGAGATCAAGTCAAATCATCTTCTCACCTAAGAGGGGAGCTCCAAAGCTTTTAGTGGCAGGGTTGAAGTCTGGTGAGTCATTTCTACCCAGCTTCTAAAAGTGAGGGAAAACCCCTGCAAGGAAATATGTCATGTGAAATCTTTCATTTAGAAGAAGAAATATAGGGCACCATCAAGATGGATACACCTTCACGTATTGTGGGAAAAGGAGATTGAAACGAGTTTCTTCCCTTTCACGTTTAAATCCCAGGCTCATCTAACAAAACTGATGAGAGGGAGATTCAGGGTAGGTGTACGGAAGTCCAAATGTGTTTTACCTTCCTTTCTTCCTTCCTTGGCTGTGTGTGCAGTCCAAGTGTAGTCTTATGGTGTAAGTTTATGTGAGAACCAGGTTATTATGGCTTGTTAAACAAACTGGTTTGAAATATTCTGGGTTACCACTGTACATGATTCCAACTGTAGTTAAGTTGCAGAAAATGTGACTGAGAAGGTCCTTGGCTTTCTAGTTGGCCACCGTGTAAATACAGATGTTGAGCTCTGAGTCCTCCTCCTCCTTCATGCTTCTTCTCTGACCAGGCTTCGGAGGATGTTCTGAATAAATAGAGATAGTTGTCCAGTTCAAGTTTTTTCTTTTTGTCTTTTTTTCAAGTTGAAAACTCTTTGATTGTGCAAGGCTGTTCTTTAAAAAAAAAAGTGATGGGACAAAAGCAGGTTTTTTTTTGTCTTGCAAGTAGTTATGGTTTATGCTCCTTTTGTTATATTTCCAATCAAACAGTAGCTAGAAAAGGCATCAGGCAACTCTAAGATGGTGTGAAGCAGTGGATACAAATTATACCTTAAATAATAAAAAATCTATAGTAGTTTTTTATGAAAAATTATAATTGCAACAATAAAAACGAATACGAACTAAAAAAATAAAAGAATAAAAAGAAAAAGTACTGTAGAAGGTACAGAAAAGAGAAAAATAGAAAAATAGAAAAGAAAGAAAAAAATAAGAATAAAGAAATGACTTCCCCCTTTGTCAGAACAAGTATAAACAATTTTAGTAACTTACCACCTTCTCTTAAAATACAACAAAAATATCTCTTCTTCCCATATCCCATCTCTTAACTACAAACAAATCCTTAAAAATTTTGTCATTTCAGTCCCAATGTCAGCAAAAGTCCATTAAGGATTACCAAAGATAACTGCGTATCTATTTTAACCTTGATCAAATAAACCAACTTTATTTTCCTTCCTTTTACTTTTAACAATCTTGAGCTTTAGTCCCCTCAATTAATGTCCTAGAACTTGATTTCTTTTCAGTTTTTCTTTGCTTCTTCTCACAAAATTCTTCAAAACTTTAACAAGCCTCTTTTGTAAATTCAATATAGGAAAATTATCCAGGTCACTCTCTTGGTTTGTTATTTGTATATCTCTCTTAATTATTAAGACATCAGCCAGTTTCTTTTATATGTCCAGTGTGGCATCTTTTTCCATATCATTCTTGTAGCCTCTCATCTTCAAATCTACTTTCAGATCAGTCTCAATCTTGTCAGGTAAAACTTGTTCCTTTTCCATAACATCTTTAAAACACTGTCTATCTGTAGAGGCAGACACTCTTAATTTCTGGGTCCATTGTTCAAAAATATCCCTCAATATTTGTTGTTTATTCGTTTAGTCTCTTCCGACTCTTCGTGACTTCATGGACCAGCCCACGCCAGAGCTTCCTGTTGGTCGTCAACACTCCCAGCTCCCCCAGGGACGAGTCCGTCACCTCTAGAATATCATCCATCCACCTTGCCCTTGGTCGGCCCCTCTTCCTTTTGCCTTCCACTCTCCCCAGCATCAGCATCTTCTCCAGGGTGTCCTGTCTTCTCATTATGTGGCCAAAGTATTTCAGTTTTGCCTTTAATATTGTTCCAAGTGAGCAGTCTGGCTTTATTTCCTGGAGGATGGACTAGTTTGATCTTCTTGCAGTCCAAGGCACTCTCAGAATTTTCCTCCAACACCACAGTTCCAAAGCATCGATCTTCCTTCTCTCAGCCTTCCTTATGGTCCAGCTCTTGCAGCCATATGTTACTACGGGGAACACCATTGCTTTAACTATGCAGATCTTTGTTGTCAGTATCCCTCAATATACCCAATGTTAAAATATTTTGCTTCATTCTGTATTTGTAAGTCAAATTTAAGTGTTCTTCTCCTTTAATTGTAATCTTTAGTTCCTCCTAGTTCCCTCTAGTGTTCAACCTTCAAAGTCCCATCCTATCATGTTTTTTTTAAAGAATTCAAAACAAAAGCATTTTCCCATGGGAAGGATTCTTATAATGAATTCCAAAATCTTATTTCAAATCCATCTGGACCATTAATTCATTTATTACTTTCCAGAATCAAAGTTCTAATCACCCTTTTGCTGTTTATTCCAAAAAAAAAAAAGTCCTTAACCTTGTGTTTAAAACTTCTTTTGCTAAAGATTGAAGGAAACTCACTTGGTGTTTTCAGACTCGTTGATCCAAAGGTTCCTAATAACTGAAAAGCAGTTAATAAGCAGTTTCCAAAAGTGATTAGAATAGGAACTGTGTAAATGCAGTGTCCTTTTTGAAGGCGCCAACTGTGGTTTCAGCAAGTTAGTTATTCCCTCATCTCCCAGATCTCTAAACCCACTGGAGACCACTGTCTTGTGGGCTCCTCATGAGGAACAACTGTCTGGAGTTCTTGTGGATGATCTCAAGTCCTTTCCTTGTCTGGAGAGGAATTGCAAAGAGCCGGTCTACTCGCCGGCTCTTCATTCCGCCGTGGTTGTGCGGAGCCATCTTCAGTTCGCCATTTCCTCCCCAGAAGTCAGGACAAAAGTAAACTTGATGACATTTACATTGAATTATATTCAGTATAATTAATGAACAATCACTCCCTTTTTCCACACTGCAATTTGATGGCAATTTTGGAGGGGCTGTGAGGCTTTGGGAAGTCACAGTTTTGCAGTTCTGTTTTACTCCTGATAGATCCAGGTTGTACACAGTTTCACAGATCAGCAACTGTGTTTTATATTTGTTTTTTGGTTATTGATTCTTTTTTGTGCAAATGTGGTCTCCAAGCTTCCTGGCCACAGTGAAAACAGGTGGCGCTGAAGCCGAAAGGATGTTTATTTTGAAGGAATGCGTACAAGACGTCAGGTATTTACTTGTGCCGCAGCAATATTCAGATACAAATGCAGGAAAAACAGATACTTGCCACTGCTTGCTAGAACTATGGAACAGCTTGAGTCATTCTGTCTTAATTATTTTTTTCCTGATTTGATCTCATAATTGGAGGATTGTGTTTTATCTCTCAACAAATTTGCTAATGAAAGCTATGTTTGCCTTGGTGAATATTCAAGCAAGGAAGGAAAACGCCTATTTTAAATCTGGCAATATTAGAAACTCATGCCACAACAGCAAAAAACTAATGAATTCATCTCTGGAAATGAACTTCCTCTGGCATAGAAATGCTTGTTTGGGTTCTGGTTGGTCTAAGCTTTAGCTAGGGATCAGTTAGATATCTAACTGATAGGGAGGTTTATTTATTTATTTTATTTATATATCAAATTTATTCACTGCCCATCTCACTCAGAGAGCAACTCTGGGTGGTGTACATAAAACAGGGATAAAATATTAGTTAAAATACAATAAAACAATACAATAAAAACAATCTTTATAATAAATAATATGTTCCAAGAGGTAGATGTCAGAAGTTCTTAATTTAATTTCCAGGGAGCATCCTCAGGGCACCAACCACACCCAGGGTTGGTTACCCCTCCTCGTGCCCCATGCAAGATGGCAGAGCCAGGTCCTTACCCCTTTCTGGAAGCCGGGAGAGTGGGGGCTCGCCTCACCTCTGGGGGAAGAGTATTCCATAAGGCGGGGGCAATGGCAGAGAAGGCTCTCTTCCTGGGACCCGCCAGTCAACATTCTTTTGAAGATGGGACCCGCAACATGCCCTTTCTGCCTGACTGGGTGGGATGGGTCGATGTAATGGGGATGAGATGGTCCCTCAGGTAACATGGACCCATGCCATGTAGGGCTTTAAAGGTATGGTGATGACCTGGTTTCCAACTAAAACATCCAGTACTTCCTTGATTGTTTTTATTTTAGCTGTATTTCTATCTGCATGCTACTCAACCAACACACCTTGATTTTTGACAGCAGCACCAATCCAGCCCATCCCAAGCATATTAGCGGCATTGATCCCCACTGCGATGTATCAGACATAGTCAGAGATGCTTATGACATGGCCAAACTATTATGTGACAAGTTCTACTTTGCATCTCCTGACCTGGAGATCTAGGAGGTGAATGCTAATCAAGCCAGCCAGCCCATCCACATGGTCTATGTTCCATCTGTCATGTACCACATACTCTTTGAACTGTTCATGGATGTCATGAGGGCCACTGTAGAAAGCCATGAGTCCAGCCCCACATTGCCGCCCATCAAAATGATGGTGGCATTGGGTCAGGAGGTTGTCTCCATCAGGACGAGTGACCACATTAGATATCTAACTTTTATTGGCTTCCATGATCTCTCTCTTTCTCCCCTCCCCCCTCTAGTTTATCTAATCCATCCATCTGGTTTAATCTCTGCCTTCCTGCTCTGCTGAACACTCAAAGCAGCTAACAAAATTGAAAACAGAAGAATATATAAAAACATGAAAGCTAACCATAAAATGTCAAAGACTGACTTTCAATAGGTTGCATTCTGCTGTATGAAAACCCAGCTCTGAAATAAGTTGTCTGTATATGATTGAATGAGAGTCAGTTTGGTGTGGTGGTTAAAGTACCAGGCTAGAAACCAGGAGACTTTGAGTTCTAGTTCTGCCTTAGGCACAAAGCCAGCTGGGTGACCTTGGGCCAGTCACTCTCTCTCAGCCCTAAGGAGGAGGCAATGGCAAACCACTTCCGAAAAACCATGCCAAGAAAACTGCAGGGACTCATCCAGGCTGTTGCCAGGAGTCAACATTGACTCAAAGCCCCCCCCCCCCAACGTATGATTTAGTACTGGGCTCCCTGTAAATAAGTTTTCTGCCAGGGACAAGAAGGGGTCTCCCTTCTCTTGACATGTATCTCCATGATGGTTGACTTTCTGCACTGGCCCAGGCAGCCCAGCTCTCTGGGGCCGAATGCTTCCTGGTACTTCTGTATTGTTAGGTTTAGAGGAGATTCTGATTTAGAGATGGTCAGTCAGAATCCCATATATGGCATACTCATCTGTTTGGCTCCTAAGCCAGATGTCTGAACCTGCAGTGATTAGGTGTATTGCTGCAACAGCACATCATCAATAGGGTAAAATTCTGTCTAAATAACAGCTCTTAAATATAGATCACTAAAATACATAACTACTATCCCCTCGTACCCACCCTACTTTTAAGGATGAATTTCTCTTTGAAGGGGAGTTTCTACTAACTTGACCCATTGATTTCAACAAAGAACTAAATTCAACTAAGAATCCAAATCTAAGCAAATTCAAGTCAGGGCTCAATCCAGTTTCATTCAGTGGAGTTTACTCTAAAGTCTATGCAAATTCAATTGCAATTTTACTTGCCTGGGTCGAACCCATGGCTCTACCTTTCTGCTGTGATGTACAGCCGTTGGAATGGCTTTGTACGTGTGTGTGGTTTTGGCTGTTGTAATATCAAATATGAATTTTAAAAATGAGAAAGGGAATGAATATGATCTGAAGCACAGTTTTATATGTGAAAGGTCACTATGAAAACTTTTTAATTTTAAAGACATTTCTGTTGTAATAGGTTTTATAACTTTTACAGGAGTAATTAAATTATTGAATAATTTTGTCAAGATTAGAAACATGGAAAACAGGGTAAAAGATGTATTCATCTGCAGTATTAGGGATCCAGTGTGGGGAAACATTTTAAGGGTAAGTGCTTAGCAAGTTGTGCTAAGTAAGAAAGAAATAGTATAATGTTTCTTGCCTTGAAAAGGGTATGCTGTGCAAGAAGTCCACATCCCACCAAAAATGCCACCATTTTCCTTCTCCTTCAAAAATTCATGAGCAGCCCAGAAATGTTCTGATGTCACCTCATATAATAATGTTCTATCCTTGCCAGGTACATCTTTCATTTTGAAGGGCAGATGGTACCATGAAGCACTTGTGGTGAAAGATAAGCTTCCAAGTCAGGGAGGTTCTGGCAACAGATAAATTTGCGTAATAAATCTTTACTGGTAGTGAGTCAGTTCTTGGATAGCCTGAGAAGCACCATTCAGAAATAGCTGTGAATAAGTTTTGTTCTGTGGGCTAATATTTGACGTCATCGGTTTGCAAATCATAATTTTGGAATTAGGGCAGTTAAAGTTTTCTCTTGAATTTCTGTACATGCCATGCTTTGAATTTTTGGACTGCCTTTGCAAAGGAAATACCCTTTAAACTTGCTAGTGCATTTCTTCACTGAGTGTATTGTGTATCAGACATCTCTGACCCTAAAGGGGTCCACAAGCATAGGAAAATATAAAGAGGGCAATCAGTTTAAAAACAGTGGCATCTCTCCCAGCGTAAATAAGAGCTGCATGAGAAAGTAAGAAATCTCATAGTTAATAAGGAGCAGGGCAGTATTAAACACACACATTCAGGCCTGATCTTCACTCTTCAGCACACTTAAAGATACTGGATAGCCTGGTATAAGGAACATTATAATCATAGCATTAAAATAGCAGAGGAAGCAGGTTAAAAGAGGGGATTATTTATAAGTAATATTAGTAAGGGTATTCTAACAGCGCTATATAAAAGTAAAGTAAAATTGAATGGAACTTTTTAATAGCAATTGCAATCAAGCAAAACACTGCATTCCTGGAAATTTCAGTAGCAAATGAAAAGTGAATCCCTTTAGTTTCAGACCAGTGTAAGATCATATTAAAAGCACATTTATTATGTATGTTACATTTTGGTCTGCTTCCCTCTAGGAACTTGAAGGGATGCCCACTTCACAGAAACATCCCTGGGAGATAGACTGAGCTTAGAGATAGTAACTTGCCCAAAACTGTCCAGTCAACTCCAAGTTTAATTGAGGATCTAAACTTTGGCCTTAGCTGTGTCTCCCTCTAGGACAGTGTTTCTCAACCTTAGCCACTTAAGCTGTGTGGACTTCAACTCCCAGAATTCCCCAGCCAGCCAGCTGGGGAATTCTGGGAGTTGAAGTCCACACAGCTTAAAGTGGCTAAGGTTGAGAAACACATCTCCAGGACTTTAGCCACTATATTAAGCTGCCCCAAGTTCTAAAATGCTGTCAAGGTCAGAGGTGAACAAGCTGAGACCCCATGGATATATTTCTATAACAAGCACAGCTGGCCACCATTTCTCCCACCCCAAAACATGACACCCTCAGCCAGGTGTACCAAACTAGTGGGAGACAGAGGCAAGATACCTGAGCCTTGCTTGTACTATAAATACGGCTTGCATTTTATACTTGGCAGTTGCCAGATTTCTTCTTTAATGGCCTTCCTCATTCCCTTCCTGTTGCCCCAGATAGCCTGCAGATCACTTTGGCCTTGGGGCACTCAGAGTTGCTTCACTCCCAAAGTCTTGGCAGCAGGAGCTAGATTTCACATTTCTGTAGAAATAACTATTTGCCTGTCTAGCACGAAGCAGATGGGAAGTTTCTCAGCAACCATACTGCATTAATGCTGAATATGTTCTCCTCTTCTGTGAATTTATTTTTGAACGTTCTGTAATCTCATCTCATTGTCACAATGTAGTTACAGTAGAGAATGTAGTTACAGTAGAGAATGCCCAGGGACAAAGAAAAACCTACTTCCTCCTCCTCCTCCTCTTTTGTTGATTAATTATTTTATATGAAATTTATTTTAGTTCTGCCATAGCATCTGTGTTGTTCCAAAATAGAGAGCGGGAGAAATGCTAATGCGTATCTGTTGACCTTTAATGACTCAACTCTGGATGGGATGGTAATTAAACAGAATTCAGGAGCTGTCCAAAATTATGCAGTATGGGGCACACACAGAGCAGATTAGGAAAAAGTGCTGAAAAGATGCTTTTTAGTAAATAAATAAAGCAGTGTATAATGGAATTGTTTGCTGATCCTTGGACTTGGATGATTGCCAGCCAGGTTGTCCCTGAAGTTGCCCACTGAGCAGGAACTTTCTCTTCCTACCCTTCCCTGGCCTTGTGAAGATGCAGCTTAACACTGTTTTTGTTGTGGCGTGCAGATTTACCTGCCTACCTAAATCTCTAAATTTGTGTTTGCTTCGGATGTTTTGTACTTTGATGGCATAGGATTGTTAGACTTGTTTCAGCTATTTTTTCCCCCCAAGCAGGCTGGCGAAACTACACTTGGCTCGGAGTCATCCACCAGGTAGCATCTAAGTGGCATGGTGGGGCCAGGAGGCCCCTTCAGAGTTGCTCTTGGCAAGGGGAAAAAAAAAAAAGAAAGTAGCAGTTATCCCAGGCTGCAGAAATCAAGCTAACTTAAAGAAGAAGAAAACATTAAAAATGAGTGGGACTACTTATAAAAGCCAAATGATTCACGAAGCAAGTGCAGTTTTAATGGATTTGTTACAACAGACAAAACGAGTGGAGTAATGAAATGCTAAGGTTTTATGTCCTGTTGTAAAAGCAGAGAAGCATCCAGCACAGAACATAAATCCTTCAGCAGAAAGTGTGTGTGTGTACACACACACACACACACACACACACAGGTCTTGAGTGGTGCTTATAAGTCACTTCAGTTACCTCCAAGCTGGAAAGTTGTTGAGTTAGTTCAAAGAAACCTACTACAAATATGCATACCGACGGGGGCGAGGGGACTGTCGTAGGTGCCCACTTGCAGACAGGAAGGGTGTAGTGAATGGAATTTACCACAGGTGCAACATTCAGAAGCCCACATATTTTGCAATAAACAGGAAACCACGCAACCAGCATCGAAAATAGAAAAAAAGGGGGGAGAGAAATAATAACCAACAGCTACTCAGAGGCTCTGATTATTCTAGTTCCTTTCCTAGACTTCTTCATTCATTTCTCTTTAGAAGAAAATAAGAAAAAAAAAATGAAAAGAGGATTTTCAGAGAAATAGGACCCATACATTTCTTCCTGTCACCTCAGAAAACTTTCTGCTGGCTTCCTCGAGCCAAAGCCGTAAGTTCTTCAGAACTTCCTTGTCTGCTCTGTTTGATCTCTCTGATTTATGGGCAGCCAAAATAGGCCCATAACTCTTTATTTTACCTCTACAGCAGCCACGTTTCCAAAAGTACCTCCGATCTGCAAATGTACATTTCTAAATATATCCCTGGTAGCTGTATGTCCACAGTCTAAAAACAACTGTGGGCATCACAAAATGAACCCAATTGTGTATATGTATGTATATACTGTATGTGTTTGTGTGTATATATGTGTGTGTACAGACACACAAAATACACGAGAGTCAGCATGAAGTAATGGCTGAGGTGTTGGACTATGAATGGGGAGATCCAACTTCTACCCCCAGCCCCCAGCCACAAGAGCTCCCTGGAGAGTGTTGGGCCAGTCCCTCCCTCTCATCTCCACAGCCAGGATGGTTCAATGGAGAAGATGGTGGACTAGGAGCAGGGGAACACAGGTTCTAGACTCCCCTCGGCCATGGATGCTTTGTAGATGGCTTTAGGCTGGTCCCTCTGTCTCAGCCCAAGAATCCAGGTAGTGCAGTGGGGATGGTGGTGGACTGGCTTCAGGGAGACCTGGGCCCTGGTTCACCCTCAGCCCTGGAAGCTCTTGGGGGGCTCTGGGCCAGTCCCCACTCCCAGCCAAGAGCCACGGTGGTGCAGTGGTGAAGGTGCTGGGCTGGGACCAGAGAGGCCAGGTTCAAATCCACCCTTGACCATGGAAACACATCGGAGGAATCAGGGCCAGCCATTCTCTTCCCAGCCCGATCTCCTTACAGGCTCGCTGTTCTGGGGAAAAGGATGAAACAGGATCACTGTGCCTTGAAGAAGGTGGGTGATGAGTCCAACCAATACAGGCCTGATGTTGGTCTTTGACTTGACTGCGTGCTGTTTGTGTGGCAACACGTACTGACGATGAGCAGCGCAGGTCCGGCACGTGTGCTGCTATGATGCGTGTAATTTTCCTATTAATTTTTAAAAAAACGAACCTGATGAACTTCACATATGCTTGGTCACAATTCTGTCAGCTCTGCGAGGGAACTTCGCAGGCTGCGGCTCAGTGCCGAGCCAGGACGATGGGGTTGGCGAAAGAGGCCACGTGTCGCGGAGGTCATTCCGCTCCAGCCTGACGTCAGCCGTGTCCGGTTCCAGCCGTCGGCGCCAAGAGAAAAGCCCCTTGGGAGGAGCGGGAAGAGCCGGTCCGGGACAAGCCGGTCGGAGGAGCGCGATTCGGAGCGTCTGTGCCCGGAGTGAACGGGGCCGGCGGCCCTGTGGCGCTTCCTCCCCGCGTCGGCGCTGGAAGGACGCGGGAAGACCCGCTGCGCTGCGCTGCGCTGCGCTGCGCTCGCTCCGAGGGCCTGCTTGTTTACCTCCTCAGGTGCAGGCTGCTGGGAGTTTCTATTCCAAGTATTCAGACAGCAATTACACTGGGTGACCCACACGCCCTCAATTACAGCATGTCTGCACAAACCAGCAATTACGGACCTTTTTTCCCTCTGTGTTCCAACCAGGGTGTGCGTGCGTGCGTGTGCGTGCGTGCAAATATGCGTATGTATGGGTGTGTGTGTGTATACGTATACATATCATTGTGTGTATATATCTGTGCGTATTTGTATGTATATATCTGCAAGTTTGCGTGTGTATATATATGCATGCACACACATATATGTATGTCTGTGTATCTATCTGCATGTGTGTGTGTGTGTGTGTGTATATATATATATCAGTATGTCTATATATCTCAGTGGTGTGTGTCTGTGTATAATACACACAATACACACACACACACACACAAGCCATTATAGATCCTTGTCACCGAGTTTTCCAACAAGTATATATGGGTGTGTGAGTATGTTTGTGTGTATGGGCATATATGCATGTATGTATCTGTATCTATGTATTTGTGTGCATCTGTATGCATGTATGTATGTATATGTATACACACATACAAGCCAGCCATTATAGATCTTTGTCACTGAGTTTTCCAGCAAGGGCATGTGTATGTGTGTGTGTGTATGTGTATGTGTATGTGTATATATATATGTCTCTGTTTGCATGTGTATGTGTATACATTTATGTGTATGCACATACAGGGATTTTTGTGCATGTATGCATATATATGTGTGTATGTAAATATGTATGTGCATATATGTGTGTGTGCTGTGTATATAGGTCCTTCCTTTTCCAAAAGTCCAAAGTTTTGCAAGTTTTGGGCCTGTCCAGTTAAGGGTTAGATAAGGGTTAATGCTGGCTGGGGAATTCTGGGAGTTGAAGTCCACACATCTTCAAGTTGCCAGGGTTGAGAAATACTGACTTAGGTGTAAGAGTCTGGGTTGGAAAGGAAGAAGGCAACAGGCAAATGGAAGGGCCGAACATTTACACTTTCATGATGAACTGGTTGAACAATCACCACAGGGGGCAGTTCTGGGAAAAGAGATGCCAACTGGTACTTGACCACCCCTGAGACCAAATTAGTCTGTTGTGCAAAGGATGAGTTGAAAAACTTCTCACGTATGTAGTGGGGAAGGAAGATTGCTCTGCAGTTGCGTTTGCACCATGCGCTTAAGTTGCACTGTGCGCATCAGTTATAACCTTATAGCAATGGTTGGACAACATGAGAAGCTTGGTTTGTTGCCATGATGTCTTTTTGGCAGCTTAGCCTTTGGTTCCCACCTAGCCCACGTGGTTAGTTTATGGTTATGCAAAATGGATCAATTTATCCGTCTTAAGCATGCTTTGCGGATGTACCCTTTATGATACATGGGATATCGGCATACGTCTGTGTGTACTTTTGTAAATCCCACAGCCTGGAACCGTCTGAGCCTTGATGGAAGAAGAGTGGGAGGGGAAATGGCTGGTTAACCATTTCCATTCTGTCAGCGTTTGGGGTTATGTCACCTCGCTCAGCTGATGTTTCACCTCTGGCATGGAGGGAAGGAGAAGGATAGATATGGGGATTTTTAAAAGATTTTTGGTAAAATATAGTGCTTCAAAAGTTTCCATGCTGAGGGTGGGTGCCCCTTAGGCTGATGAGTGGCATTGAGTGATTCTTTTCAAACTGAAGCAACTGGATCCAATGATTTCTTTTAATGAGGCACAAGGACAAAGATGACTTGACCTCGCCAGCTGTTATTGACAGAATGTTAGCACTGTGAAAACTGAAGCAATTAGAAGGAACCGACCAATCCAGAAAACATGCTTCAAGTGTTAAAACCCCTTTATGATAGAATTCAAACCGGAAACTACTCAAATCTGTTGAGTGACCGGTTGGCATTTTATTTGGGATAACCTGGTTTTTGGTTGGATAAATCAACTAACACTGTAGACCTAATGGACAGTGTTTGGGGATTTGCCTCTGTAATCCATTCCCCTTGATTAGTTTTTGGATCAGGAATCTCTGGCCTTCTAGATGATGCTGGATTACAACTTCCATTATCTTGAATATTGGTCATTCCAGCTAGGGCTGATTAGATTGGTGCCCTAACAGTGGCTGAAGGAGCAACACCCTCCCCACCTCCATATTTGTATTTTATATCTTCACCTTGCAATTAGCACAAGGATCTTCCTGGGGAAAGAGAATGGTGGTGGCCTTGTAGGTGACAGGAGAGCTAGCCACTCAGTGCTGTACAAGTCTTCCTGGGGCTTGCCAGCAGAACAAACAGATCCATTTTAAGCTTAGTCCGTGGAAAAAAGATGGTGTGCACCCCTGAAAAGCTGTATCTCCTGAAGCTACACACCCAATGATAGTCAGAGTGGCTCAGCAGAGAATCAGTGATCAGTGATCTAGAGCTCTGCCTTCTTCTAAGTCATCAGGAGGAGCTGGAAAGGAATTTGTTTGGGGTGACCAAGAGGTGAATTTCTTGTATTAAGCAAGAGCACAAAGTAGATACCTTAACTGCATCCTCCCCTGCTGACTGGGGAATTCTGGGAGTTGAAGTCCACACATCCTCAAGTTGCTGAGGTTGAGAAATACTGGCATAGATGTTACAAGCAAGCTTTTGGGGCAATAGATACTTTTGAAATTTTGAGAGCATTTTGTCATTGCTTACAGAAAATGTCTTCCTCGGGGAGTATTCTTGCAGTTTAAGCCCCAAAGGGTGTCTAGCATAGAGGAATGCAGAAATAACCCTTGATGAAGGAATGCAGGAGCTGTGAATGGAGATGGAAAAAAAGCCCTAGTCCTGGGAAAAGGGAAAGTTTGAGGGGAAAAAAACCCAGATAACCCTGCCTTGATTCTATTTGGTATAAGAGGGGGCAAAGAGAAACTCTGTCAGGCTTTCAAGAATCTGTTGTTATTCCTACCACACTAGAGGAACATTCCTGTCATCCATGCAGTGTTTGTGTTCTAAGCTGGCCTATCTCAAAGGGCTGACACTGATCACAAAGTCCATGTGGTGTGGCAATAAAACTCTTGAACTAGAACTCAAGAGCTCTCAGTTTAAGCTGCACTTGACTATGGGGCTCCCTGAGTCACTTTAAGCCAGCTGCTCTCCCTCAGCTGAGCTTGTGGCAGCTTGTGGTTGTGGAGAGACCATGTGAAATGAACTCCATGTACGTACTGCCTTAAGGACTCAGAGAGATGGTGGGATATAATTGTTGTGGTTATTAGCCAGGAGGACTCCAGAATGATTAAATCCCAGTTAACATTTATTTATTTATTTATTTATTATTATTCAAATTTAATTACCGCCCATCTCCCCCAAAAGAGGGACTTTTTGGCTCTTTTAATTCTGGACACCCTTTGAAATGAAGTATCAGACTGCAGAAATCATATTTACAGAGTTTCAGCTTCCTGTATATTTATTTTTAATGATTGTTTTTAAAGGCAGCTGGGCAGAGAATCTTGGAGGCACCAAGGGAGCTGTTCCATGGGTGCCAAGTTGCTGGCCTCTGCAGCTCTACTCTGACTTGTCCAGCAGGAGTTGCTAAATAATCTGCATAATTCAGCTGTGTAGTAGCCTGCTTCAGTTCTGCTTTTGCACTCTGACAATTGGCTAATGATGGACAATCGGTGCTCTTCTAGATGTCCTATTCTCCCTCCCTGTTGGTCCTACCACTTAGTATTGATAGATAGATACACTTCATTGATTAGTCAGTTGACCATATCAAAGCACGGGCATCAGCCACAGTAAGATACAGTAAAATGAGATAAGGTGAGATACAGTAAAATGAGATAAAATAGACTGTGGTAAGATAAAATAGATAAAATATAGTAAGTGCTGGAGAGAGTTGGAATTGAGGGCAGCTGGAGGGCTAAAATGTTGCAGAGTTTGCTTGCCTTTCTTCCTGGAAGAAGATCAAGTGAGGTTCAGCCCTGATCTGCAAAACATGGGCAGAAACATGATACTTAACTGTTTTTAGAACAGATATGTACCAACAAGAATTATCTGCTACAGTCCCAGGAAAAAGAGGGGTTTCCCCTTTTTTTGCTTTAGGTAGAGTTGACAGTAGTAACATATGGCTGTGAGAGCTGGACCATAAGGAAGGCTGAGAGAAGGAAAATCGATGCTTTGGAACTGTGGTGTTGGAGGAAAATTCTGAGAGTGCCTTGGACTGCAAGAAGATCAAACCAGTCCATACTCCAGGAAATAAAGCCAGACTGCTCACTTGGAACAATATTAAAGGCAAAACTGAAATACTTTGGCCACATAATGAGAAGACAGGACACCCTGGAGAAGATGCTGATGCTAGGGAGAGCGGAAGGCAAAAGGAAGAGGGGCCGACCAAGGGCAAGATGGATGGATGATATTCTAGAGGTGACGGATTCGTCCCTGGGGGAGCTGGGGGTGTGGACGACCAACAGGAATTTCTGGCGTGGGCTGGTCCATGAAGTCACGAAGAGTCGGAAGCGACTAAATGAATAAAAAAAAACAAGAGTTGACAGTCAGCACCTAAAAGGTTTGCCAGGCCCATAAAGAAATATTCCCTAGCTTGGCAGAGAACGCTTTGGCATCACACTAGACGTTCTTATTCTGGTTTTTCCAGATGCTGCCTCACAACTCCAGTGTGGTTTCTTGTTTGTTGACTCTCCCTCTGTTTTCAAAATGGTGCCATTGGGATGTTTAAAGAGTCCAGAGATTGCTTTGAAATCTCTTAGGAAGGATGGTGGTTGAAGGGAAAGATTTTTTATATTTATATTTTATTTTTATGCCACCTGTTCCTGAAGGAGCATTCTGTGGTCTGACAACAAATATATATTTAAGAGCCTCTATTCCCTCCCCCTTCTCCCCCCCATGCTGTTTTCTAAGAATTTTCATTTTTGTCCATAGGTAATAGGTGTTTGCACTTAATCTGCAGGAAATATTTCTTTGCAGTCCTGCATGGTACACACTAGAACAGGCCACCTGAGTGATTTGTAAGGCTGACTGAGACAAAATGGCAAAGCGTATTTCTCAGCCAATTCTGACTGGGGAAGAAAAAATCCATGAGCAAATGTGCAAATGTAAAAAGGTGTATTAACAATGCTTGGCCTGGTCAGTCAAATATGTGAACTTCAACTTCCAGAATTCCTCAGCCAGCATGCTAGCTGGGGAATTCTGGGAGTTGCAGTCCATAAACCTTAAAGTTGCTGAGGTTGAGAAACACTGGTGTAGAGCTGCCTATCTGTAATTGTTGTGCTCATTGGATAGAGGCATGGCAAGGACACCAACAAGAGAGCCCTGCTCATGATATGTGTTCCCCCCCCCCCTCCCTCAGGCCTTTATTATCAGGATCATGAGCTCTTTCCCCTTCTTCTGCTGAAGCTTACACAGAAATGATAGAGTTGGGAGGCAGGCAGGCTGTCTATCTGAGTCTCCCACAGCAGAAGAGAATGGGACCAAATTTGGTGTATGGGGACAAGCTGGCAGAAGGCAGTTTGAGTTCAGAAACGGGCTGGATCAGATGGAAGGGGTGGAGAAAAAATTCCAGGAGAAAAATCCCCCATTTCATCCCCTGTGGGGAGGGGAAGTTGGAGAGCAGCTTGGAATGTTGGCAGCTTCTTCATTCTAGCACCGCCCCTCCTGGTCATGTGGCCCAGAGCAGAGGGGAGCAGCCCACCCCAATGTTTCTCAACCTCAGCAACTGTTAAGATGTGCGGACTTCAACTCCCAGAATTCCCCAGCCAGACATGGCTGGCTGGGGAATTCTGGGAGTTGAAGTCCGCACATCTTAACAGTTGCTGAGGTTGAAGAACACTGGGTTACCTCATGCTTCCTGCACATACAAACACAGATGCAACACAAGGCAGGCACAGAAATAGTACACAGAAACTCAACACAGAAGATAATACAGATACTCCCTATCATCATTACTGGTAAAGGGGTTTTGAAGATTGCCAAAAGCCACCCTCTGCAGGTTTTGTTTTTCTCAGGCCTCATATGAAGAAAAATTCTAAAATGTTGCCATTTGGCATGCTGAGTGCTTTTCATTACCACTGATGAAATTATTTTTAAATTATTTCCCCGCGTGTTTGTTTTAGAGTTTTTTCCTCTCTAAAAAAGATTTCTTCGGTTTCTGCAGTTTAATCCTGAGGTTCACAAATGACAGCTAAGCCCAAGTAAAACAGCTTTTCTCTTCTGGTTTTTGTTTGGTATGTTTGCTTAGGACAGGAGTGATGTTTCTAGTTTCAAGTATCATTTTATACTTTCCAAGTTGCCAGCTGGCAAAAAGATACAGTAAGATATTTTGGAGTTCAGCAGGTTGCCGTCCCATCTTAAACGCATGCCATGAGCTGATTCAGGAGGTGGTTTGCTACTAATGGAAAGTGTTTCTGCTCCTTGAGATGAGCCACTTATATCTGTTGCTGGGGGCCAATTTAAGATTAGGCAGGATCCTAGGCAGAATGTCCTCAAGAAGTGTAACTGCTTACTCTGATAGTTCTCCGCTTTGGGCCGTGGGGGCCTGCTGTCCTTTTGATGAGTTCCTTGCAGGAAAAAAAAATCTACATTTTATTTCTTCCGATTCTCATTCAGCTTGATGAAAAAGAATCTGCTTTTGAAATTTCTTCAAAGGAGAAGAGATTTCCATGAAATAGATGTGAATGGGGTGTGGCAATCTTGCGCTTTTTTAGTCAGTGTGGGTCAATGATTGGGTTTGCCTGATGTGACGTTGAGGGTAGAGTCCTCTCTTGGGTGTTTACAACATCCCTGGATTCCTACATGTAGTTCAATTCCTGAGAGGAAAAAATCATGATGGAACCCCAATGGGGTTTTTCTGATTGCAAAGCCCGAGCAGTCAGGAAGGCTGCAGAACAATGGAATGATGTGTAAGAAAACAGCAATGTTGTCCATGAATTAAAAAAAAATACACTTAAGCACCCTGAGAATAAGGTACAGGTAGTCCTCACTTAACAACCATTTGTTTAGTGATGGTTCAGAGTTACAACGATGCTGGAAAAAACAACTTACGACCAGTCCTCACACTTACAACCGTCACAGCATTTCCCCATGGTCACTTGATCACAATTTGGGTGCTTGGCAATTGGTTCGCATTTATGACCATCGCACCGTCCCATGATCATGTGATTGCCATTTTCGACCTTCCCAGCTGGCTTCTGGCAAGCCAAATCATTGGGGAACTGCGGGATTTGCTTAACGACCACGTGGTTTGCTTAACACCCATGGTGATTTGCTTAACAACCGCTACAAAAAAGGTCATAAAATTGGGTCAGATTCACTTAATGATCACTTTGCTTAGCAACCAAAATTCTGGTCCCAACTGTGGTCATTTAACCAGGACTACCTGTAGAAGTCTTTTTTTTTTAAATTTCTGTTTCTGTTTCTCAGAAACGTTTGCAATAGACAGTTTTGAGGAACGCATCCCTTTTAATTATCCACAGTGGCCTAAAGAGAGATTATCATCACTGAAGGATTTTAAAAGAAGGTTGTTGCGTCACCAGCCAGGCCAAATAAGTATAAACGATAGCAGGATTTCTGCACAAGTTGATCAACAGTGTGATTTGATAGCTGAGGACAAGGAACTTCTCTTGCTTTTGGGGAAATTAACTTCTCATCCAAAAATATCTGTGGTAACCACTACTTAATTACTTGGGGTTTAAGAGCTGACTTGGCCCGTTCATTGCAGATGTATATAATTAGCAGCAGGGTAAGAAAATGCAAGTCCTGAAATATGAATATCCTTGTGGTGTATATGTGTACATTTACTGCCACCCCCAACCTGTCTCAGGCATATTTTACACTTACGCTTAAATTCAGCTAGCAGGTACAGTAGCAACAGTGGTAGCAAAAATGGCTAAAGATGAGCAAATCATGGTTCATCAACTATTGCTGATAATATGTTTTCTTAGACTTTGATGATCTCTGGGGTTAAAATATGTAAGCTCTAATCCAAGGGAGCCCAAAGAAGAAAAGTCATGGACACACAGGGGGTTTCCTGTGATATTTTCCTCTGAATAAGAGTGGGGAATGGGGAAGAACAGCCCCTGTTGCTATACTTGAGCTAGCCCCCAAGTATAGAAGGGTCTCGCCAGAGATCTCCACCTGACCAGGCCTTAGTTGACCATTTTTATTCATTTGGGCCTTTACTCTTCTTGCATTTCTGTGATCACCATAACTGGCAGCTGGTGAACCCTCGCCAGCATGTGCCCTCAACCCTCCACTTTGTGACCACTAGAATATCAAGTTTGTGTTGCCATGACTTTGAGTCGTGTGTGTGCGTGTGTGCCTCCAAAAGGTCCAATTCCCTCCAGCTGTGTGCAGCGCTACCACCTTTTTGCAACTTCTTAAAACAACTGGGTCTTATGACTGCCCTTTTCCACTGCTGGGCAATCTTGGGAAAATACATGTTGGCTTTCTGGAGTGGCATAGAGGCACTACATGCTCACCTGTGTGTGCTGTGAAGCAGCACACTGCCCAGCTTTATTTCACACCCATTTTATGCTTGAATCTTCTCTCCAAGCCCAGTGAAACAAGCAAACAAATGAAGGACCCAAATGTGATTTGTCTGATTCGGGTTTAGGGTGTTTGTGAACACAGCAGATTGGGTTTAATCAACAAGCTGTTGATAAATCAACAAGTCAAGGGTTACTACATGGGTGTGTGTACTTAGCCTGTATCTGAAAATACTTTAATCTCCATGACACCATTAGATTTGCTTATGAAGCCAGTTTTAGCCTGCTTTACATGCATACTTCACTTGATGTATAGCAATTTCAGATTTGGTTTACAGTACATAGCTGTGATTTGTGGCTTGGGACCAGGTGTCCTGAGGGCTTTTAACTGTAGAGTGGAGGCAGAGAATCATGCCCAACTCAAGGGCCAAGCTGGTCCCAAGCTGTGGTATTGTGGGCTGCCTGCCAGCAATGGGGGGAAGCCCCTGTTGATGCACACCCACACAAACATCCCAACCGGATAATCTTAGTATTTCTCTTACAGAGATCAGATGGAAGGTGTACATTTTCTGCCTGGTGCAGGGAAACATTCTCCTCTCTGGTTCTTCCCTCTGCACTTTCTCTCTTGCAGATTGGAGGTTTGCCCTGTCCCCTCTCAGGCTGCTAGAACAGGAAAAGGGATGGAGCCTGGGAATCCATGTGGGCTGTATTTGGACCATGGCATGACGTTTCGGTGTTTGTTTATTTAATTTATTTGTTTGCTCAATTTGTATAGCTGCCTGTCTCACATACGTGACTCTGGGCAGCTCACAAAGTCAAACCACCAGGAAAAAAAAAATAGCCAAGACCATACAGCAAAAACCATTAAAACAGATTAAAAACGAAACCACAAAAAACACAATCCATGAGAGCACACCCCAGTTTACTAACAATATAGCTGTTTAGCCGGCTCCACACCTCCAGTACTGGATCTGCAGGCGAGATGGCGAAGCCAAATCTTCAGGGCCTTTCTAAAGGCCAGAAGTAGTAAGTAATAATGTTTATTTGGTCAATGACCAGCAACATGAAATTAATAAAAATAGCAAATAAAATTGAAATAAGTCAAATGAGTACAATTATATATAGGCAGCTGTAAATTAAAACAATTATAATCTATAGATCCCTATTCTCGGCCTTTTGGCTAAGATCAAGCGTAAGGCCAGAAGAGCAGAAGTGTTCCTGCTACAGAGCAAGTGAGAAGCTATCAATTACACCCTATTTTATATTTTCCTTCAAGTAAAGTAAAATTGCTCTTTTCTGCACCCTTTTAGGGGGTCGTGCTAATGTGCTTTTTTTCTTCGTTGAACATAAGTCTTACTGATTTCTGTGGCATACCCTAAACACAACTCTGGAGCCATCCTATTTACTTATTTTATATTTGAATTTTTATTCCAAGCTGCTTATTAGGAAACCAGTACAACACTTGCCTAAGATGCGCGTCTGTTTTCTGTCCAAGTAGGAACAGACTTCTAAGTCTGAAAGACAGCTTTGACATTGATGGAAGTCCTTTACAAGCAGAGCATTTCTTTTTGCCCACGTGCATGGACACACTTGTGCAGTATCATCACACAGGACCTTGTTGGATAATTCTTGGATGCTAAGCTTTTTGCATACTGTGTTTACTGTGTGGAGCTGGGCTGTGGGTTTTTTTCCCCCCTTTTCTTTTCGAGACAGGAGTAGCTAGCCTCTTGGAGAAACAGTTGCATATTGTTCTTTTCTTTACCACTAAAATGATCATCTGCAGCTTGGGATAGACACGTGCATAAATTTCAGTTTCTTAGTTTTGCCCTTTCCTAGTCTTTCTGTGGTGTATGCATTTGGAGGACAGCTTTGAAGTTTGGAGAAGTGAGAATACTGAACAGTAACCATATCTTGATTTGTGCAACTTTGGTAGGTTCAGATCAAAATGCAAACTGAACAAACTGAAACCGAACAGACTGATAGCCTGGATATAGCTTGTGCAAATGAATCTTCCTGTTCATGGGGATAAGGAAATTGCACCATTTCTTGAATGTCTGTGTTATAATGCTCTCTAGAAATGTGGCTGAATGAAGAATGATGGTTTCCTCCATTAGTCATAGTCACAGGGTTTTTTTAGTGTTAACTACAACAATATTCATAGTGTCTTCTGTAAAGCAGAAGCCCCCTTCTTCTTTTTTAAAAAAATTAACCGCTTTCTTTCTTATTGGTCTATGTATGGGATATATATGCTGCTTTTTCAAGAGTACGCTATCAAAAAAAAAATCTTTTAACGGTTGATATAAGCTGTAAAACCACAGGGATAAAATACAGCCAGCAGATTTTTTAAAAAAAGAAAAAAGCAACTAAAAGGAATCTGGGAAGCCATTTTATTTCAGGTCCAAAGGATTGCTCAGCATGGTCCAATATTGCCTATGTGACTCACTTCTGTCCTTCAAGGTCCTGGAGTGAAGGAACTCTTCCATTAGTGCAGTGTTTCTCAACCTCAACCCCCAGAAGTCAATGCATCTTAAAGTTCCTGAGGCTGAGAAATGCTGCATTAGCGATTACCCAATTTTGTTTTGGAGGTGGAATTTGGGAACTCCTGAAACCAAATCAAATCATGGGCTGTATCCTTGAGCTAAGATCAGAATTAAATAATGTTGGAGAGGCTGTATCTCATCATTTCTCTCCTTGCGTCAGCCTTTTCTACTACTGTTGTGCCAGCTGGGTTGCATTTCACGGATTGGATGGAAGAGACAGTTATCAGCTTAAAAATGACAATATTGAACCCTAGGCTACAACTTCCTTCATTATTCTTTGTTCCTGGATCCTGGGATTTTCCTCTCCTTGCTGTGACCTTTTTTAGCATGGAGAGTCATGATTTCTTCCAGTCTGGGCCATCTTTTAATGGCAAATGTTGCAAAATGTGCAGGTCTGTTCAGACACGCTGACATTTAATGTTTAATGAAGTTTGTACCAATAAAACCCTAACTGTATAGGCTGCAGGGCTGTGCAACTTTTCTGAATGAAAAGTCTCTTTGGGCTTTTGTGTGGACTGCTAGGAGGAACTGAAATCTAAAAATGGCTGGGGGAAGGAAAGAAAGTACATTAGACTTAATTTAAAACAATGGGAATTAATATGCTACATCATCACGTATTTCATAGTTTTGTTTATCATATTTGGGGCAGCCATGGGGAGTCAGAAAAGTCAAGGTGATGGATGAGATGGTGTGATCAAAGTCTCCTTTTTTATATATGTATAGCATGTGCAACACATGCATGGTTATGGCTGCCATTTGGACATTTTTGACCCACCTGGCTTTTCCTGGTCATATTTAATTTGACATGTTTTGGAGGGTTTTGAGGGGGATGCAGTCAAAGCTTGGGGTCACCCATGATTTACAACTATGGCATCTTCAGTAGAGATGAACAAACTTCATGCTGTGAGATCCATATAAAATAGAACAAATTGTCCTTCCTTCACATCTACCGTCCCATGTCACATGCAGAATAATGACTAGAGGCACATGGTGGGAAAAGTGCTAGATGTAAAACTTCAGTTGACCAGGATCAGGAATTCTGTATTTGAATTGGATCCAGTACTGTGCACAATTTACAGAGATGTGACTGGAAAGAACCATTTGTCCAGCAGGGTAGAGTTCTGTGCATGCAGTAATCCAGATTTTAGTACATTTTATATGCACCTTTACCTGAAGAAATTGGAAAATGTGGAGGCAGGAGACTGTACTTCAGAACAGAGCCTGAGGTTCAATCTATGGCATCTGTGGTAAAAAGGATAAGTTTGCAATTGAATCTGGGGTTTTGTGATCAACCAGGAGACAAGACCAAGCTGTTAAATCTGGCTGATCATAAAACCCTATGTCCAAAAGCATACTTGTTTCCAAATGCATAAAGATGTGGGCCTTCATCAGCACCTTCTTAGCTATTGACCTCTTGTCCCCATTCATTTCTGAGGAAATGGTCTCCAACTGTCAGATTTGTTTCAAGGAACGTTAGTTCAGATGTCACATGTTCTCAACCTTTAAGTTTTTTCTCTTGCACCCCACCTTTTTTTCTATGACCATATCCTGCTGGGGCTTTCTATGTCTCATCTTAAGTTAAATATTTCTTAACCAAAGTTATATATAGCCCAGCACCTACTTGTGGTGAAATGCGTGGGCTACAGCCAGCTCCTTTGGGAGCACAAATGCTGTTCTAATTTTAGCCGCCTCAACTTCCTTTTCCTTTCCTCCCTTGACACGTCATTAAGACAGAGTCATTCAACTTGTTTTGCATTTTCCCCAAATAGGATTCTTCTTCTTTTTTTTTTTGCTTTGTGAATGCACTGGTCAAAACTTGAAAGTGGAAATTTAAATCTCTGAACCGCATCATTTGGGCTTCTGTTGAATTAGCTTTTGTCGGAAAGAGTGATAGGCGGGCTGGTTTCTTCAAGAGTTTTGGCACCAGGTGAAAGCGTGGTGTCACTTCCTCTTGCTATGTACTGCAACTGTATATTTTTGAGTCTGCTGAAGTTTGAAATGTAGATGCAAGAGCACTTGCTGTGAAATCAAGATTGGCCTCAACGTGAGATGCTCCCAGCATTATCATTGCCTTCTGGTTCTAATTCTCACTGCCATCAAGAGGGAAAATCCAAGGGGATCCTGGTGTGGAGAAAACAGCTGATTGATACTCACCTATTATGCTAGCCTTCCCTGGTCTTGGTGCCCTTCAGATGTGTGGACTTCAGCTTCCAGAATTCTCAGCAATGACCATGTTGGCTGGAGAAGCCTGACAGTTGATACCTACACATCTGGAAGGACCCAGGCTGGGGAATGCTGCCAGATGAAATAGTTTGGTATGCTAATGACAAAGTACTTGATCTTGATTAGATCAGAAGAGCCTAATATGATCTCAGCCCAGTCCAGTGGTTGGTGCTGGCTATCTTTAAATCAGATATATCTTACGGATGAATAAGAGGAAAAATAATGTCCTGAAATATGGCCTTCAGTTTTCTGTAAGGATTATTTCCCTTTGAAAGAGGCATTTGCTGTTCCATGTTATTCTTAGGATTCTTTCTAATTTCTCACTTGTTTTGGTGGTGTGCTCCATTTTCTTTCATTCTTGCAAAGTAGTGGAAGATGCTGGTTGAATTGGCCTTTGCTACATGTCATGTGATCAGACTCACTAAAAAGGCAGTTATGCTCGGAATGGTCAGTGGTAAAAGGAAATGAGGCCGCCAAAAAACACGGTGGCTAGACACCATCAAAGCTGGCACCAGCCAGAGTATAAAACGACTAAAAGAAGCCATACAATAGAAAATGTGGAGAGAGCTGGTCCATAGAAACATTGAGAATCGGACACGATTGAATGGACATCATCATCATCATCATCATCATCGTCATCTGTCCTTTCATCATTCTATAGCCTCTTGGCTGTCCATGTTTCCTGACATGAAGAAAGCCCTATGAAAGGGCTTATGATGTCTTTCCTTGAGGTTTAATTGAAGCATAAGAGGCTAAGACACCTGTAAACTTTCAAGAAAATGATTGCGTAGTGAAACATGGGTCCATCTCCCCAACCCCAACCAGCCACTTTGCAGCCAAGAACCAATATCCTGCACCTTGATAATGAGAATGTCACTGAAATTTTATTTTTTTAAAGAAAATAGTACCTTTTGCATCAATGAGAATGATAAACAACCCTGCAAGATGTATCTTTTTAACTTCTGTACATTAGATGGAAACACATCTCCAGAATATTTGGTGACAGTTGGATTGACAGAAATCCTTACCTTCAAATCTTAACTGATGAGATTAATTGAACCTTTGAACCTACGTATCTTGATTGAGTGTTGCATGAATCCAGGTCAGGCTATTTGTCTCCTAGTCCAGTGCTGACAATTCCAGGTATTGGTTACATGCAATCAGCCATGTTAAATTAAATCAAAACAATTAAAGAAAAATTTATTTATTTATTTATTTTTCAGGTTTTTATCACCGCCCATCTCCCCCAAAAATCCTGAAACTGGCTAAATGTTTGTGAGCCATCTCACTTAAGATTTTCTTCTGAGATTGACATGACCTCTATAAGATCCTGAGGTGAGATCACTGAAATCTTAGGAGATTTTGGACAGGTATTGGGGGAGGCATTCCCCTGGCCATCAGCTGGTGTTGTCAGAGCCTGAAAATATTGCAGCTCTTTCTAAACACAGGAGATTGCAGGTATAAAGGGTTAGTTCTCATGCAGCCAGAAGAAAACAACCTGATATCAGATCTGGCCATTACCAAAATAAGTGACAGATGGAAACCAGGCCTTACCCAAAAAAGAGGGCAGGCCAGCCCATTGCATAGCTCAGACAGGAGAAAGAGGTGGTAAAATTGAACACCAAATTCACTATATATTAGACACACTTTTGCTACACAGTGATTGCTGGAATTCTTTCATAATAGTTTCTTAGCTTTTCTTCAATAAGCATTTCTTATCAGGAGCTGCTGGATTCTTGTGTGGCTGTTAATTGTTTCCAGTCCAGCTTACCTGGGCTAAACTTAACAGCAAGGAGGAACTACATGGACCTCTCTCCATGGGAGATATTAAAATCAAGGAGCAGTTTAGAATTTATAAGCAATTGATTGCATCTGAATTCTTATACCAATAATCTTTAGGTTTCAACCTCCCAAATATATTGAACTCCTCCAAATATATTGGAGTGTACACTGAAATGTGCACTGGTGCAGAACTTTCTGCAGAGGAACCCCAAAATGTATTCAGGCTAGGACAGCCTTTCTCAGCTTCTTTTCCCTGGAGGAACCCTTGAAATAATTGTCAGATCTCAGGGAATCCCTGCATAAAAATTATTACATCAGCACGGTAACATCACAGTAGTTAGCATGATCAGTAAGCTGGGTCGCGGTGTGTAACAATTCCCACCACTGCGAACACTAACATTGTGTGGCATGCAAAGTTGAAAAAATGATGCTCATTTTTTTTTAACCACGATCTCTTGTTGGACCCTAGGGTTCCAAGGGACCCCAGTTGGGAAATGCTGGCCTAGGGTATTGACTTGATGATAAATTAATCCAGAAGTACAGGTCTGTATCACTTTTTCTAACAGATAAAGGAAACCAATGTTATATTCCATTTGTCAGCTCTTTGAGCTAGTCCAGACAGGAAACCAAAACCATGAGTACTAATACTATCTTTATTGTAAGGTCACAGCAACAGGATTTTGCAAGACGGAAAGCATTTCCTCTCTCCTTTACTTTCCAGGGAATGAGGGAGGATCCTTTCTGAGACGCTTTCTCCACCCCCATCCCTCCTTTGGACTCAGATCTCTCTTACCTGACTATTGTCTAGGCTACTGCTCTTCCTCCTGTCTCCCAAGGTTGTTCTCACAGCACATTATACCTTTGGATAATAGTTTAACTCATTCTTTTTTTTTTAGGCTATACTTTCTTGTTCATAGCAATCATCATGCATCATCATCATCTGCAGTTTCTCTGACAATTTCATTTGGTTGAGAAAGAAAAGGAACAGAATATTCAGATGGTCTTCCAGGATACAAATGATTTGATCAAGTCTTTCCTGTACTGTTTTGATTTCCTCATGGGAACATAATCTGTTGAATTGTAATGCAGTCATCTGTTGGGACCTCTCCAGTCTCACATTTGGAGTTTTGCAAGAATATTGAGGATGTTCCCCTCAAAACGGCTTTTGTGATGCGTGTGGCCAAACACACTAATATTGAAAGGCAAGATGATGATGATGCTCCTGACTATTCTCTGGAACTTCCCAAGGTGCCCCCTGCTTCTACCCACTCAGTTTATTTTCCTGAATAGGTGGGCACATTTCTAAAAAAACCACTAGGCTGTATCCATCCATCATTTTTAATATCTAAGAAGGTCTGTGGGGCCCATGTGGGATTCAGAGACATTTTGGGAAATAGACAGGATGCAAGAGGTTGGCACTTTGCCTTCCAGCATGTCAGTCATTGGCTTAAATTAAAAGAATCTAAAATTAAAAATTAGATGGAATGGGGAGGTGAATGCAGGCATCTTGTTTCCTCTGAACACCATCTTGGATCCCATGAATACCTTTATAAATTCCTCATCTGATAAAACGGATCTGTCAAAACCTCCAACAGTAAATGTTCTCCTGTATTTTGAAATGCTTGGACTAAAAGTTGCTTGGCTTGCAAATTAACAAAGGCTGGGTAAATGCCAAATAACAAAGATAAGACAGTCTTATTTGTTGCTTTTGAGAATCCGTATTGTTGATGTGTAAAACAAGTTGCTGGCCGTATCAGAACCATAAAAATAAAAATACATACCAGTTGCCAAGCACCCACGTTTTGATCACATGACTGCAGGGATGCTGCAATGGTTTTAAGTGTGAGGACTGGTCATAAGTCACTTTTTTCAGTGCCGTCATAACTTCGAAGAGTCGCTAAATGAATGGTTGTAAGTTGAGGACTACCTGTACATCAGACATCTTCCTCTTCTTTGCTGAAAGTTGCACAGGGCCTTCCAGCAACATTCTGGAAAGAAATGAGGGTGCGTGTGTGCGCAAAAGAACAGCTAGATTTGATTTCATTTTGTTTATAATGAAACATAATTGAAATGAAATATAGCTCAAGTGATTATTCCCCAGCTGTGCCTATAATAACGCATCCCTTCTCTCTTGTTAGAAAAGCACAATTTGGTGGAAGTTTTTGGAGCTTTTTGGTGGCCGCTCCCAAAGTTCTGGGGGGTTTGTCTGTGACTTTGGGGCCACCAACTGCCCCTCCAAACACTGTTTGGAGACATGGGAGGCCTTGCATTGCTATTGTTTTTGCACCCTGCAAAAATTAGAATTGAAGGGCAGCCCTCCATACAACACTTCAAAAAAAGTAGCGCAAGAGTTTTTTACATAATGCGTCCCCATCTGTCTGTAATATCAGTGGCTCTGCTTCTGTCTGTGACAAACATTGGTCCATAAAAACAAAAGGGATAGATCAGTGGACTTGTATACTGTCCACTGTATACTATAGGAATGTTATCTCTGCAAACACTACAGGGGTACAGAGCCCCCACGCATTATTATTCACTCTCTCCAGTTGTTCTGCCTGTTTCCTAGGACAAATGATCTGCCAAGGCCTTTCAGATATGATCCTGCTATCTTGTCTATGCTAACTCTTATCATGTAACCAGCCATCACGCAGGTTTGATAAGGCCCTCGTTTGTTTGCTTTTAATGCCTCAATATTTCTTCCTTTTCTGGTTCGCCCATCTTTCCAGCTCCCCCACTATTCCCCCTACTCCTGTCCTCCTGAACCATGTTTCAGATGCCTGGATCGTCTCGACCTGACGAAGCACCATCTGGAGTCCCCGTTGTGATGTTTCAGATCACCATCAACCAGCCAGCCAGCATGTTTTATGCCAGCCAGCATGTTTCTCCCTAAACTAGTCTGATCCCATTGATTTAAAGCCTGCTAAATTGTCTCAGTTGGTAGCGTGCCCATGGCTTATGGATCTCACTGTTCTTTAAAGGTCAATGACCTAATCCCAGTTGATTTCAGATCAAGAAGTCTGAAGAGTTTAACCACACTGGTTTTCATGCATTTTGCCAAACCATGGCTAGCTTTAGCCATAGTTTATTGAGCAAGCCATAGTGGCATGACTTGCATAACATGCTGAGCCATATACCACTATGTACAAGCCACACTGATTGGGTCTACACACCTTGTGGTGAACAGACCTTGTTTTGGTTTAGCCCAATGAATGGCTCATGTCAGTGTAAAAAGGAGAAGGGGAGGGGGTTATGTTCTACTGTTAGGCTTGCAAACTAATTAAGAGAATCAGATGAAGCTCTTTTTCCTTTAAGAAAGCCAGGCCTCAAATGTCAGCTTGATACTCAGCTAGACTGAACACTTGGGAGAGTCAGTATGGGCTTTGATTGAGACTAGATGAGTCAAACTTACTATTTGTATAAAGAGCTACTTGACCAATTGACAGATGAAATTCAGCGGATGTTGGAACTTCTGCAAGTTCTATGTTTATCAAGGTGCACACAGATCTGGTATTATTTCTGGTATTACGCTTTAATAACTGTCCATGTTTTTCTGTTTCACTCCGTTTCCCTCCTCTTGCACCATTAATGGTAGTGATATGAATAAATGACCATGGGAATGATGCAGTGTGAATCATTCCCAGAGTTGTGTCTAGAAAAAAAGAGGTGAGCTGACTGGCCTTTTCTTGAAAATATAGAATGAACCCACAGCTTTCTGCTTCCCATTTCTCCTTCAGAGGCAGCCTGATGGAATAGTTTGTTCTAGGTGATCTTTGAGGTTGAGAGAGAGAGAGAAAGGGAGCATGGAACGCATCTTTCCAAGTGGAGTGGCTGGGCAGTCCCATCCAGCTTTCTTCTGCAGCTAATTCTTTTCAGTAGAGATACCCTGGTACTGCAACTACCTTCTCTTCCTCTGTGATATGGTCATCTTCTGCTGCAAATAATAGCAGTTGTTCTCTGTTGCTTATTCACCGCCTTGCGTCTTTTTTTGTTACTCAGTCAGTTCAGATGTAAGTAGAGATATGGCCTGATGCCAGGAAGCGGTGAGATGTTTCACTGCTCACATCAAAATACCTGATAGCAGTTCATATTGGCAGCTTTCTCTGTCAAGATGTAAATTTATTGGTAGACAGTTGATTCACACAAAGGCTCCTAGGCAAAGTCACTTCTCAACCTCAGTGATTCGCATCTGGGAAAAAGAGAATCACTGTGGCCTACACTGAAGATTTGTGATGAGGACGGATGAGATCAAGATTGAAAAGTCTGTTCTGGGTGCTCACTTAAGTTGACTTGCCTTAAATTCTTACATGGTAAAGTTGAGGTACTGCCAGATACCCTGGTGGTGCTGGAACAGGATGATCACTTAAACCAAAATTAATCATCAGGATGTGATGGTGTTCTCCTAAGATGTGGTAAATGAGTTTAACCTCTGAGCAAAAGTGAGAGCCAAAACTCGTGTGTCTGACCTGATTTTACTGAATAAAAGAAAACTAGATCTTCCCAGGGTTTATTTTGGGCCAGGTCTGCAATAAGAAGATAAAGTTGGTATATGTTAGTGGTGTGCCAAACTTTGTTGGCATTTTTTTCAATTATTTTCAATCAGTTTGATGGAAAATAACTGGCTGCTTATCCCCTTCCCCCCACCCCCCCAGTGGAGAATAACATATCTCTGAAATTCTCAAGAGTATGTGTCATGAGTTCTGATGGCGAGCAGGAGGGGACCCCTGTCCAGTGGGGAAAACGCATGCGTAATACTGAGGAATTAAGCAGCCATTCAAAGAGACACAGATCAGACCCGCCTTAACTTTCAGGGTTTATCTGTCTGAGTTTTTCTCACGCTTCTTCAGTTTGTTAGGATTGGTGTCTTAACAGTCAGAAATCACGCTGAGACGAGGAGTAGGTCTCTAGTGTTTATTACTGCTACATTAAACAGAATCCTAACAAACTGAAGAAGTGTGGGAAAAACCCAGACAGATAAACCCCGAAAGTTAAGGTGGGTCTGATCTGTGTCGCTTTGAATGGCTGCTTAATTCCTCAGTACTACGCATGCGTTTTCCCCCCTGGATAGGGGCCCCCTCCTGCTCACCATCAGTACTCATGACATCAGGTTTTTTTTTTAACATTTATCTTCACTGTGAAGTGGTTGAAGGGTATGTCTTTCATTACACAGTTATCTCACTTGCAGCCTCCTTGGCTTACCTTATTTTGTGTTGACTCTCAAGACAGGATATCACAAAGGATTTCCATTGTCATTTTATTAGCTCAAGAGGTAGGGGTAGCCAAGAAGACTACATATTGTCAGAGATACGTACAAGAGAAAATAACCATCAGCAACAGGTTTAAAAACAACCCCAAAGCCAATGTTAACATTTTAAATGCCCTGAGGAAGCAAACAAGCCTCTTAAAAATGGCAGTGGGGGTGGGGAATCAAAAATTTGAAGACTCAAAGTTTGCATAATATTATTTGTTATACCAGGGCAGATTCTCTGTACAGGCAAACCAATATAGTCTTTTCTGACTGGCAGAACATGGAGAGAGAAGTATTTTCCAATATCTACAAAAGAAATTGGTTGGTTGATTATTTACCATCAAATTAGTGTTGTCCGCCTTGATAGACCTTCTCCAAGATGATCTGTCCCCAACCTGGCCTCTAATTTCTCCCCACAGGGTGCCCATCAGTGCTGTAATTTTCATCCACCTTGCTGTTGGTTGTTCTTTTCCCCCTCTTTTTCCCAACATTATGGTCTTCTCAAGGAGCTGGTTCTTTACATAATGTGTCCAAAATATGGTAATTTAAGCCTTGAGTGAGAACTCTGGATTGATTTGATCTATGATCCATTTGTTTGTTATTTTGGCTATCCATGGTATTCTCAGAAGTCTTCTCCAACATCAGATTCCAAAAACATAAATACTCTTTCTCTCTTGCTTCTTCAGAGTCCAAGTTCACTTCCATAAAGTATCAGAGGGAAAACCATTGCCTGCACAATTCTGATCTTTGTAGGTATAGAATCTGAATATGTTTCCCAAGGCCTTCATTGCTGAAGAAGCTAGGGATTGTTGATTGCATAGTCTTCAACCCTAACATGTGAAGGAGTGTGTTTTTAAGCCAGTTTAGTCCCCTGGAAATTATTCTGGTTAGATCAGTTGATCTGGAGTTTGGACTGAAAGTCAAATATCCTTCCCACAGCTCCATTTATAGCTGGCTATGTAATTTCTCCAGAAAGGGTTGTCCTCACTGAGTACATTTACACAGCTAGATATTTCATTCCATTGTTGACATTCAAAATTATTGTTTTCTGCTAAGCTGCAATCAGTCCAAATTTCCAGCCCACCAGGACTTGCGGTTTGTCAGATTACTTCGTATTTTCCCTTCATGCCAATTTCCCTTTTTGCAGTTTATTCCATCCTTGTGTGCTGGGGTTTCAGAATAAAATTCATGAGAGTTCCAGCATTTCTTAATAGGCATAGGTTATGGGTTGGTATTGTGTGTCCAACAGCCCTATGCAGGAGCTGAGAAAGCTTGGTAGCTAAAAATGGTAGGTGTTACATGGAAAACAAGTTATGTTAATCTGCACTGTGTAATTTTACATTTTCCTAATAGTTGAATTTGACTGTTTGATATATAAACAGCTAGAAGGGAGAAGTAAATGCTTAGGTTTTGGAAAATTTATCAGTATGGATCAATAAGAATAGAATTCTCCTGTCTTGTATTTTACCAATAGAAGCTCCAATTTAAAGAAGGGTGTTCTGATTTGGAGTTCCAAGTTCCAATTTGCCAACTGCTTTCCAGGTTTCTACCATCTTTGCCACTCAATAAACTCAGTTTTAAGTTAGCTGTTCAGGTGTGAAATAAGTATATATGTTTGTTTAAAGTATTTTTGTCTTTCTAAGATTTTATACTTCTCCAAAACTCAGGGCTTCACAGAGGGTGCTGATACTTTCCTTGTATTATCTTATTTGGACTCGATAATTATCAGCACTTTCCACATTCAGTATTAGAAAAAATAATACCAATGGTGGTTTTGTTGATTGTCATCTTTGTTGTTGGCTGCACTGTCACATTTTTACATACAGGAAATGATCTGACCAGCATCAGTCAATTAAATTTAAGGAATCTGTCAGAGGCAATATCTTTGAAGAGAATATTCCTGCTATTCTGAGGAGGGAACATAGAAAAATTGTAATGTAAGACCAGGCATGTGTGTAACCATCACAGGACTTTCAAACCCCACCAAAAAATCCAGAACCCCACCTCCAGAAAAGTTCAACTTTGTCCAAATATGTGATACAATTTCATCTGCTTTGCATGATCTCCACACCTGCCCCCAACTCCAAACAAACTTTCATTGTGGACCCTGCTCCCCAAAGATTACTTATCTCCAAAGTAATCCACTGGCTCTTAGGAAAAGCAAGTTTTTTTTTTTAATCTCATTGACAATGCAGGCAGTAAGCCATTAACCATGAATTTTAAGCCTTTTTTATTGTGGCTACCTCTGTTAGTAATGATAACGTGCTGAAGAAAATGTATGGATGAGAATGTTGTTAATCTTATCTGCCATTTTTTTTCCTTCTAGAGCATTCTAAAGGTCTGTCAATTCTTAAATTCCCCACCTTTTTATTTGCATATTTCATTTGCTTTGAGATTTTGATCAGGGATGTGACTAAGCAACTGGAGGTATGGTGATTCTGGTATGTTTTTCTGATAAAAAGTAATGTTTATAGCTCTTTTGTAGAATGTTCAGAACAATTGATGTAATATGACCTGGCTGCAATCTTACAGCAACCTCTTTGTGTCTGTTCACCTTATGTTGTGTCCGGATGACTCAGACTGAAAAAAACTGGCTCAACTAAGTCCCGCCCCCAATGAGTTCAGGACAGAACCAACTTTTGAACAGGAAGCCTGCTGACTTTTTTCTCCTCCTCCTCCTCCTCCATAATAATAATCAGAAAATGGGATGAACAGTAATTGTCTGAAAATTGAGAATGTAACAGAAATCTTCACCATTCTCATAACGTATTGACATTATTTGCCACACTGATACCCATCTTTTCCTCCAGGACCTTTATCTTCTTAACATTCCTATGTGAAAGATGAGACGAACAGCCTTGTGTCTGAGCTTCAAATAATGGCTCATTGCCCAGGAAGCTAAAGGCACTAGGATCCTTCTGGTGAATGGCAAAATGTCAGAAGCCAAGAAAGCAATCTACCTAGCAAAGGTTGTGAAGTGGAGAACTGTTACGACGAGACTGCTTCAGCATCAGTCTACAGAAACAAAGTTTCCAGATAGAACATCTTGCAATAAAGCCACAACCAGTTTGGAAAACTCTTCAGTGTTCAGGAAATGAGGGCAGCTAGGGAGGCTGGAGAATATTGGAGAGATTTGTAGCAACAACAACAACATTTATTTATTTAATTTATTTTCTATCCCGCCTTTATTATTTTTACAAATAATTCAAGGTGGTGAACATACCTAATGCTCCATCCTCCTCCTATTTTTCCCACAGCAACAGCCCTGTGAGGTGAGTTGGGCTGAGAGAGAGGGACCGGCTCAAGGTCACCCAGCCAGAATAATGACAATCGGAATAAAGAATCCATAGAGGCAATACCTTTGACCAACCAGCCAACATTTTATGATTGTTGGATGCTTCTGAGTTTCTTAAAACCCCTTTGCAAGCTGGAGAGACAAAAGCCCAGATAACAGAAGGTTGTAACTATCTGTGGTCAATGTTCTGAGACATTTAACATGTAGCAGGTATTCTCCTGGTTCATCCTGGTGAAGAGTTTTTAAGTAAAGTAAGTTCCAAAACAGCTAGTTTGGTGTAGTGGTTAAAGCGTCAGGCTAGAAACAGGAGACTCTGAGTTCTAGTCCCCTCTTAGGCATGAAGCCAGCAGGGTGACCTCAGCCAGTCACTTTCTCTCAGCCTTAGGAAGGAGGCAATGGCAAACTGCTTCTGAAAAACCTTGCCAAGAAAATTAAAGGGACTTCTCCAGGCAGTCTCCAAGAATTGAAAATGATTGAACCGATTAAAAAAAAATGCTCCAAAACAGCATTAAAATAAATTTTTAATTCACCAGGAGAATGGGATAGAAAAGCAAAAGCCTCTTTTGCAGAAGAAAATTTGCAAGAAATGGAGGACCTATTTCAGCAGCACAGTGTAGTATTATATCAGCACAGTATTGATACTATCAGGAATGGAAGGGCAATGAACTAGCTGAACATCTGGACAAGACAGTGAAAGCCAACTATGTTGTCTGAATTAGTTTTGTCTCTGCTGGATAAAGTTGTATTCCCTTGAAAGAGTATTATTTAGGTGGATCCCGTAATCTATTGCCCTCGTAGATCCAGAGGTGGGTGGAACTTGCCAGGAGCATCTTTTGATCAGATTCAGTTGATTGACAAGTTGCAGCTTTTCTTGGAGAAGGCAGGCTTGGCTTTTGACACCTATGTTGTAGTTCTTCCAGAGCACTGTGTGAAACACATGGTGTGGGAGGCTGCCTCTGAAGACAACCCAGAAGCTTCAGTTGGTCCAAACTTCAGCGGCCAGAACTGTGTCTGTTCCTTGTGAATCAGATTATGTGAAAAAAGCCTTCTGTTTTAAATACCTATTCTGTCTGACGACTGTGTTGTTTTTTTAATTTTTGGACATTGATTTTGGTATTTGGGAGGAGTAGGGAAGAAATATGTAAACCATTTCAGGAACTGTTTTAGTTATTTAAAATATATTATTTAAAAGATTTGCATGGCCGCCCATCTTAAAAACACAGTTCTGGGCAGCTTGCAATAACTCTTTGGCTGAAGAGTAGCATGTAAAGTCTGGTATCAAATTAGTAAAAAAAAAATAGGGAATTAAGATGATTGTCTGTTTTTATGAAAAAACAGAATAAGGTGAATCCTTACTAATTTTCTTGTTCTGCAAAAAGAATCCCATGGAGGTTGTTTGACAATTTGCATAGATGAGTTACTCATCTTCCGGTTTGAGTGCCCTTTGAAATAGAAGGGATGATGTCAGAGTACAGAGCTTTCTTTCACACAGGTTGGTCTTCAGTCATGATCTTAGTCTTGCCTGCTCGTAGCTTTGACAGACTGGCATTCCAAGGCCTTGCTGTGGTTGGGAAATCAGATCTCCTGCTGCTTGGACTGTATTGTGCCTGGCAAAGGTAGTTAAGGAAACTCAACAAAAGACCTCTCACTTGGGAAGCAATTATAACCCATATCCATAGCTCATTAGAGATCAAGTCCCATTATACTAAAAGAGATGTTCTGTGGTTTATACTGAAGAATGGACAGGAATCTGTTGGTTAGGTTGAATTCTCTCCTGCATTCTGTTTAGTTCTTTAATTGTAAATTAAGTCTCAAGTTCTTTCCAACCTGTCTAGGGGATTGTATCTGTTTATCAGTGGTGATGGCCCCGAATGTAGGGCTTTGGGTTCAAAGGTAAAAAGGTGCTTCTGATATAGAGGGGTGTACACATAACATCTGTCTGCAACTGCTTATGCTTAGATGGTCGTGAAATCAGCTGCGTGATCACAGGAAAGACACCTCTGCTTTATGGAACTCAGGTGTCTGAAGCATCTTTTTGATTTTGAACCTAAAGTGTTTTATGCCCTAATGACCACCCCCTTCAGTTGACCAAACATCTGTCTGCACTGTTCAAATTCAGCAGGTATAACTAACACTAAAGTGGAGGGAACCGTGGTATGTTTGGCTTCCCTTAGCTGTGAAAGGTAAGGGGCTTGAGAACAAACAGAGAGGTGGCAATCCTACACCAGCACCATAGATAGGTGACTGAACAGCCAGATATTCAAAGCTGACTTTGAAAAGCTAAGTGCTTGAAAGACCTTAGTTGCAGCCATCCATACTCTGGGTTTTCTAAGAATGCCTCTGGGACCCACAGAGTCTCAGAGGCATTCTTACAACTGCTTAATGTTGCTGGAGACTGATAGTTTGATTTGCAGCATTCCAGCTTTCTGTGTCCCCCTCCCCAAGAAATTAAAAGAATTTTTTGGGAAGGGAAGGGAAAACCATAAGCTTGATCTCCTCTAAGAGAAGTGTCTGTGGATACTTTACGGTCAATTCCTGGTCAAAGAGAACTGATGAGTCTAACTTGGTATGAGAACTACAGGTAGTCCTTGGCTTATGACCATTTGTTCAGTGACCATTCAAAGTTATGATGGCACTGAACGGTGATTACAACCAGTCCTCGGAGTTCTGACTGTCCCAGCACCCCCATGGTCATGTGATCGCAAGCTGGGCACTTAACGGCCGGTTGCAGCACCCCATGATCGAGTGATCACCATTTGTGACTTTCCCTGCCAGCTTCCCCAGAAAGTCAGTGGGGAAACCAGCAGGGAAGGTCGCAAGGTGCTGGAGTAAGTCTCCCCCACCCACATACCCACCCTCAGCCTCTCTGTGCTCATGCTGTGCCAGCCACTTGCGCACCCCTGTGCATCCTCCCTGAGCCTCACCACACCACGCTTCCCTTGCACCTTTGCACCCTCTCCCTGACCCTTACTGCATGTGCACCTTCATGCATCCTCCCCAAGCCTTGCTGCACCTTTCTCACACCCTTGTGCACCCCCTTGCGCCCTCCCACACCCAGCAGGCTCCACTTAGCTGCCTGCCGGCCTGCTTGCCAGCCACCTGGGACTTGTAACTTCCAGCTGGCCTCCCCACTGACTTGGTTGTGGGAAGCCAGCAGGAAATTGCCTTGCCTAACAACGATGGGATTTGTTTAACGACAGCAACCAGGACTGCAGGGATTGCTGTTGCTAAGCGATGTGGTGACACTTTACCGCCGCATCACTTAGTGATGGACATTCCACTCCCAACTGCCATTGTAAATTGAGGACTACCTGTAATTCCCATAATCTATGTATAATTATTCTCTCTTCTTGGAAGGAGCACTTTCTGGAGTAGTACCCACAAACCAGCCCTAATTTGGCCTTTTGATTTGCATCTTCTGATGGGGCTATGGCCAGGTTGTCACCCTGAAGGGGAAACATTTGAATGCAAGTTCATAATGACACATTGTTCCTGAAGAGCAAATCACACTATCCTCAGGAAGCAAGGGGCAAAATGTGCATTATGAGATCACAGTGTAAACTCTGCCCCTTATATACTTGTGGGTGATGTAACATTACAAGTGCAAAAAAGCATATCTTGCATTGTGATATCCTGACACTTAGTTTATTTCAGTATCATTGTGGTAAGGATTCTCCTGTGGAGCCAATCAGAATTATTTACTAGGCTTGGTAATAAAGTCATGTGTAAAATTTTGGGCAAGATACTGTTCAACAAGCAGAAATATGGAAAGTTTACACATATGCAAGGGAAACAAACTATAATTGAATTGGCATCTGGAGGGAGTGGGGAGAGGACCCAGCATAGAATGTATCCAAGGACATTTAAATATAGAATAATAATCTGAAAAACACCTCAGCTGATCAAGAACATTTTAATCACACACAGCCTGATTTCATGTACTTGTACCAGTCATTTACTCAGAGCTTTCCGATCCAATTTCTGCCCCTGCCTGCTAGTCCAAGAGAAGACAGGAATTTGGTAGCTGAGGCAACAGTGGTAAAAATCCCAAGTGCAGGGAGTCCTCATTTAGCGATTGCCTCATTTAGCGACCATTTGCAGTTACGATGGTGATGAAAAAGTAACTTTGCAACCAATCCTCACATTTACAACCTTCACAGGTCTGTAAAACAAAGCTGAAATAAGATCACAAGCACAGGCGTGGTTTCACTTAGTGACCGCTTCACTTAACAACTGAGTTGCCAGTCCCAATTGTGGTTGTTAAACAAGGACTACATGTAGGCTTCAAAAGCTTGCACTGGACCTCTCCAAATTTGAAAATAAGCGATGGATGAGATTCACCTTAAATTCGATGGGATGGCTGGATTAAGAAAGGAAAAAACCTCTACCTTTGTATATAAGCAGGATTCATACATCATACTCCACCTTTGCTATGTAGACAGGATTCACACACCATGACCTATTTGACACTGCTTCGTTAATGGCTATATTCGGATGTTTCAGAAAGCCAGAACCAAAGAACATTGTGCTCACTGTTGGGTTGGGATCCAATCATAACATTGAGATCTTGATTATGACATAGGGGGATGAATCAGGGTTAGAATGAAAAGCGTATTCAAAACATTAGTGCAGTGAAAAGAAGGCAGATGTGCTTTTTCAGGTTGATAATGTGTTATTCTCAGTTGGAAATAGACTTACTCCGTGTTCTGGAAGTGGGGTCCCTCCTTTTGGGGGACTGGTGGCTACAACTGAATGGTGTGCTGGTGTTGCATTCCAAAGAGTGGGAAGAATTAGGTCAAAGAAAAGGGCTGGGCCATGACAATTTTTTAAAATTTCATTCAAAGGTTAAATAAATTGATTGCAGCTGATTGTGATTATTCTGTAGCTTTTCTCTTCTGTCCCATTAAAAATTGCAGTCTGTCCTACATTAATAGACTCAAAGTTGATGGAGAAGTGCAGATAATTCTTTTGGGTGCTGGATGACTAACTTACTGATTAAATTCAGTGCAGCTCCTCACCCAGATATGTATGCAGATATAAACACTAAAAGGTCTCCCATTTTATTCTCACAATAACAGAGTGAGATGAAGAGATGATGAAAAAACTACTTCTGGTTCCCCCCAAGACTGGTAATTGGTAATAACACAATATGTTACCTTTTGCCATGCTAATTTAACACTTTCAGTGAAATAGAGAGCTTTGATCACAGTCACATCTTAAATAAGTAGAATTAAAGTTGCTGGCTGTCTAAAGTGGTGTTTCTCAACCTTGGCAACTGGAAGATGTGTAGACTTCAATTTCCAGAATTCGCCAGCTGGCTGGGGAATTCTGGGAGTTGAAATCAACACATCTTAAACTTGCTGAGCTTGAGAAACACTGGTCTGGAGAGTTAGCTGACTTCTCTACTGATGAGGTTCAATGAAAATGCATACGTGTTTGTAGATGTGTACAATCACCCTCAAAGACCTCATTTTTCTTGATCGGAGGCATTCTAAAGGCCTTATTAAACCCTTTTCCCTCCCACCATAAGCAGACTCTGATTACTTGGAGCAATATCTCACTATGAATGAATGGCAGAGATGGGGCTGCAAAACAAAGAACTGGCTTTGTCTGCTGATGAATTAAGATAGCATGTGGGTGGCTGGTGAATAGCAGAGACTTCCTTCAACCTCCTGTCACTGAGCTTTTCTTTAAAAACCTCAACCTGACCTTAATACTCAGAACAAAGAATTATTTGCAATTGAAAGGATTTAGGCAGAAATGGCTATTACTTCCATATAACTTAAGGAGGAGAAAACGTTACAAATACGAAACCTGAGTTAATGTTATGCAGGGTTATAGCCAAATTTAGTAGAGTTCCTGATATTTCTCAAGGTATATTAAAAAAACATAACAAGTAGAGTCAGAATCCTGAATGGAATTATGCAGATTAAAAGGGCAGAGATACATACATAGAATGAGTGCTTCTAAGCAGTCGAAATCACTGGAGACTGGAAGCTGGCTTCGTTCTTTTTGTGGTGGTGTTTTCATGTTGCACCTCTACTTCCCCTCCTTATAAGAGATTCATTCCCATTTGCACATACTGGTGGGAAAATAAGTTATTGTTACAGCCCAGATCTTGGATCCAGCTTTTCTCTGTTCATGGGGAAGACTTGAGAACAATATTATAATGGGCCTTCGAGTCGATGTTGACTCCTGGCGACTGTCTGAACAAGTCTCTGCAGTTTTCTTGGCAAGATTTCAGAAGTGGTTTGCCATTGCCTCCTTCCTAGGGCTGAGAGAGAGTGACTGGCCCAAGGTTGCTCAACTGGCTTTGTGCCTAAGGCGGGACTAGAACTCACGGTCTCCTGGTTTCTAGCCTGATGTCTTAACCACTACACTGAACTGGCTCTCCTCTTGGGAATCTAATTGTTTTAGAAAATATTTTTTAGGGGAATTGAATATGAGAAGGAATGGATGTCTTTTTCCCTGTTTCCAAGGAAGTTACATTACACATTTACTGCATCTTGAGATAAATCTAGTTTGTTGTGCTGTGGAGCACATTTATACCATGAACCATGTGCATCTTTGAACATTGCGATTGTTTCTTTCACAAATAGGCTTAAAAATGAAGTTCTGTACAAGGAAGGACCTGGGTGAAGGGGAGCTGCAGTGCATATTTTTGTTTGCTTTCATTTGCAGACTGATAGGAAATCATATGGGACAAATTGGTAATGTGGATATAGATATGGCTGGACAGAGACAGATTTGTCCAGGCCAGCCCCATTGGCAGGAGAAGACACTGTGGCCTTTTAGACAAAGAACTGATCTTCCGGATTGTGGGATTTTCTTCTTCTAGGATCTTAACTGTGTTCAGCAGGTTCTAAAGCAAGACTGGAGGGGTGATGTCCTAACTGCCAGGAAACACGCTGAGACAAGGAATTGGTCTCTAATGTTTTATTGCTTGTACATAACAGGAATCCTAACAAACTGAAGAAGCATGGGAAAACCCCAGCCATATAAACCCCAAAGGTTAAGGCGGTTCCGATCTGTGTCTCTTTGAATGGCTACCTAATTCCTCAGTGCTACGCATGCACTTAACAGTCTGGATGGGAGCCCCCTGCTCGCCATCCTTACTCATGACAGGTAAACTCCCAACTTTGGCTCCCTTGCTGAGGCCCTAATTTTTAAAACATAGTACTTGTGTCTCCTACAGTGCGCTGACCAAGGTGCTGACACTGAACTTTCACTGCAAGCTTCAACCCGTGTTTGTTGAGTTCTGCATTCTGTCCGCGGTTGGGATTTGCAGGTACTTCATAACCCAGTCTCCCCTTCCTAGCTACTGATTATTCCATATTCTGCTTGAGGATCTATCCAGCTTCTTTTTCCTGACATGCCCGTTCCTGTGGCTTTGGGTAACTCGTTAGGATGACAAGTTTGTGATTTAGTGTGTTATGCAGGTCCACCAAGTATGTTTAATGTAGGGTTCAGTAGCTAAATTCATACAGCATGCTAACTCTTAAAGGTGGATCACAACTGATGTATTCACATAACATGCTGCACCTAATGAATAAACCATATTATAGTTAATGTGGTGGCCTGGTTTGTCCAGTAAGCTAAGATAACAACTAAATTTCTACAACAAACTGAACCCCAAATCACATTTTGTTGAGCAAGTGCAGACAATGGAGTTAATTCACTAAACCATGATTCACTTATGCTCCTTGTGACATTTATTTTGCTAATTCAGATGTAAAATACAGCAAAACTCTCTTCCGAGTAACATGAGTAGGATTCGGCTTGATTTTGGAAGCAAGAATTCTATGCCCTTAATAACTGCTAGGTGATCAGAAGTTAGTTGAGTTGGCCTTCTCTGAAGTTTTAGTGAGAATATTTGTATCTGTTAAATTTCTTTACATTAGGCTCATCTCTCTGCAGTATGGCCCTCTCAGTAGTGGCTCTCTGTGGTATGGCCTCACTTGGCAGCATGGCCTTCCAATGGATTTCCATTTAACCCTGATACTATTTTTATATATTTTTTTTCAAACAAGTGCTTTGCAGATGTGTCAGTCTACAATTCTCACCCAAAGAAATGGAAGTTGTAGTCCTAATATATCTGTGGCCATCAGCCAGATGTCTGCTTTCAGGTGAATGCTTGACAACAGGTAGTTCAGTGTATTGCTGGACTACAACTCCCAATTTGTCTTATCATTCACCATGCTGGCCGGGGCTGCTGGGAGTTATAGTTCAGCAGACACTGGAGGCTTGCATATTTCTGACTCCTTTAAGTGCTTCAATAACCCAATTATTTAAGGAGACCTGTAGCCTGAGTATTTATGTGCATATGTAATGCTCTTTTCCTCTTGTTCTTTCTAACTGGTGTCTTTACAAATTGCTGCTTGTTGGAAATGGTTATGGTTGCCTTTAGTTTGATCAGGTTTACTAGTTTGTTGCTATTTTACCTATATTATGTTTGATTAAAATGTAATTGATTGATTAACTGATTGATCATATTGGTATGATCAAGAAAGTGACTCATAATATAAGCCTCATAATTACTCAAACGTCATGAAAAGAAGTAGCATGTGTGGGTTTAACATACACAGATGCCAAATAAATTTATTGTGGTAGAAATCCAGTCATAAGTATATTCAGATTGACCATTCTAATTAATTATAAGAAAACATCAACGAGCGGTAGTTTCCAAGTTCTGGTAAAAATTTCTAACTGAAAGCAGTTGGAGGAGGGGGGAAGAGAAGGAAATACACAGATATCTCAGTTCTGACACATGTAAGAGTCTCTCTGTCACAAGTCTATTTAGAGCACCGGTTTGCATCTGGCCCTCCCAGGGAATGACACTCATTAAACTTTAGCTGTCACTCAAAATGACTTATAACAGAGCGGCAATAGCTCTTTCCAACACAATACCTTTTTAATAGTAACAGGATAATAAACAGCAATAATGGTGCTCCAATGTCTTGCGGGATGGGTGAGGGAGGAGGCAGGGCTGACTTGGAATCTTGAGCAAATCCGTCCCGTGTTCACCCCAAGACAGCAGCAGCCCCACCTGCCCACTTCTTGATTTCCTCCCTTTTCTTTCAGTGAAGGTAAAACCTTATTCCTAAGTTCTGAGTATTCTTCCAATAATATGGAAAGGTTGTCAAGTTAAAGCAAGGCTGCAGCTTCCATGTGTCTCGGGTTCCTGGTTTAGTAAAAGTGAGATGTTTTACTTGACCCCCTTCTCAGGAATGCAATTCGAGGGGATCAGCTGGGGAAACTGTGGGATGGAATGATTTCAGGTAGAGCTGAATCCAAAATAATCCTCAATTCCCTATCCCATGGTCAGTCTAGAGATCAATGCAGTTGCTGGATAAGGAAGAAAAGTCACCCATTGGTTGCTCCCACAAGGGTGCTGCCTGATTTTTCTCCCTCTTCTCAGCATTTCAGCATTTATGTGAAGGTGTGGGAAGAGGCCATCAAAGTTGACATGAAGGCAGTGGGAGAGCTGTGGAGTCAGATATCATGAGTATCATCTCAGTCAGAGATGCGGTACAAATCGGGACCTGGTGCTTGAAGACTTTGGGGATCCCAGAGTTGAATCCCAGCCTCATAGAATTGCTGTTGATCTGGAAACCGTATGGCCATATTACCCCACTGGTAATTTGGATGACAGCAATTCCCCTGAAGAAACAGATCTGTGATTTGGGGGTCTTCCTGGACTCTGTGGCTTCTGCCAGGTAAGTCAGGTGGAGGCCATGCTAAGGAAGACTTGCCCCGATTTCAGTTGGCACACCAATTGTAGCTCTTCCTGTAGAAGGAGGTGCTAGTGACAGTAACTCATGTCCTTGTCATCTCTTGGATAGACTACTGCAATATGCTCTATGTAGGGCTGCCCTTGAAGACTACTGAGAAGCTGCAATTGGTATAAAAGGCAGTGGCCCACCTGATGGCAGGTGAGAATTGCAATTCTCATATAACACATGCTAGAACTTTGCACTGTTTAGAAATAAGCTTCAGGATACATATCAAGGTGCTGGTTTTGACCTATAAATCCCTACAGGGCTTGAAGTCAAGGTATGGCAGGATTTCCTGGCCTGAAATGAAACCAGCCCATACAGTCTGCACTTTCTGAGTGGGCATGATGAAGTTTCTCCATAGTGAGAAGCTTAGGGGTGGCAGGAGTCAATGCTTCTCCGTTATAGTTCCATCTTTTTGGAATAGCTTCTCTCCAGAGATTTGTAGGGTGTCCTTACTCCTGACATTCAGGAAGGTGGTGAAAACTGAGCTCTTTTACAAGGCTTTTAATAATGCTCTTGGGAAAGGGACTCAGCTACAGTGGTGATGGGTGCAGTACTAGAAGACCTGAAAGACCAGGTTAGCGACTGATTGTCATGGAGAAAAGCTATCTATGTGGTCGCTAAGAGTCAATGCTGACTTGATGACACATAATCAGTCAAACCACCAATTGGACAAAGGACGCCAAGTAATCCTCTGGTACTGTAGATTCTTTTTGTTGTATTTGTTGTGATTCTGTTACTTTAATATCAGTGGTAAACAGCTGGAAATCTTGTAGTGGTATAAAAATGTAGTACTGAAATAAGGAAATAACATTTCATCAAGGATATAAATACCTTTCATTCCACCTCTCTCTTAGAGCCTCCTGTTTGCTACCAAGGCTGCTCTGGACAACATTTCATTATGGTTCTCAGGCTTTGCCCTCCTGGGTTAGATTTTGATGTACTGAGAACTCCTTTTTCACCCTCCTTTTCTGCCATTATTTTATATTTGCTGATGGAAGCACTGAAATCAATTCATTGATTTCTTTTATTTCAGGGATGTATGTGTCTTCTTTTATTTAGGAAAACTTTAAAACCGTGATACCAATTAAAGCAATGCAGTTCTTTCTTAAAGTTTTAGACTTGATTATTTGATCCTGTTGCCTGTGTGGACCATGCCTCAATCAAAGACGCAAGGATGGCTTTTTTTTTTTTTAAATCAGATTCTCATCTCACACTGATTGCATTTTTGTTTGCTGGATGTATGAGTGGAAGTTGGCATGGTTTAATATCCGGCCTTTCTGTTATATATCATTAGAAATCCAGGAGAAGGGCTGAGGATTTCATCTGGCAAATTGTGTGGCGGCTTTCTTGCAACCTTAACACAATGATTACCTGTTCTGCTGCGCATCTGCAGTTTGGAGCATCTGCATCATCATGACTTCATCCTTTTTTGTGGCGGTGGTTGTTACTGACATACTGCTTTGGGGTGCAGCTCATTAACCAGCCACTCCTTGGCTTACCCCAAACTCTTCACTTCTTACTATAATTTTGGACTTCCTTTTTAAAAAAAAATTATATTTATTAAAAAGATTTCATAGAGTAAAAGACAAATCAAAAGGAAGGAAAAGGAAAGAAAGGAAAAAGTGCAAGAAATGAAAAAAGAGAAGAAAGAACCTAAAGTTAAGAAATATAATGACTTCCAACCTTCTTTTCAACAGATAGTTACAATTTTATAGTCCCTCCTCCCTCTTAGATAGTACAGTATATAAGTCCCCTCAGCCTCTCATTTAATCTACATTTCTCTGAATCTTCACATCCATAAATCATCAATTCATTTCTTTCTTCTTTCAGCAAAAAGTCCATATAAAGTTTCCAGTCTTTCATAAACGTTTTTTTTCCCCCCTGAACAGACAGTCAGTTCTACCATTTCTGCGAATTCTGGCATTTTTCACAATCCATTCCTCCACTGTGGGGATTTCATTGTCCATCCATCATTGTGCAGCACTTCCAGGGGGGTTTTTTGCATGCAAATTATATAATTGTTCATATTATCCTAGCTCTAGAATGGCAGAGTCTGTTTGTGGCCACCAAAGGACAACGCTGAGGTTGCTGATAGTTTTAAAAAGGGTCTTGGAACAGAGCCAGAGCCAAGAGACATCATTGAGGCTGATTATGCCTATACTTTTCAATTCATCACATTCATCACAATTGTGGCTGCAGTTCTGTTTACCTGAATGGACACAACCCTGAACTTAGGATGATGTTCCCAAACTAGAAAAATAAGACAGGAAAAAAAAATCTTCCTCTTTTATTCTTAATGAACTGGACACCCTGCCCATTTTAAAGATAAATTATTTGAGAAGGTGGAGAGACCTAGTCTTCCTTTTAGGAAAATACAGTATTTGTTACCTAAGTATTGAATTTATTTCAGCCCAAATGCATTCAAAGAGGTAACTGTCTTTTGAGGTCCAGCTTCCCCCATGGGTAGCAGGAGCAAAACTCCTGCCTAATTTCTCGGTTAGCGGTTCTCAACTTTTTGCAGCAAAATAGAGTCTTAAAAATTAGAAGGTGGTTTTAAGACACACAGGGAGACAGAAATAGATTCTTTAAAAGGCCCTGGACCAAAATAACCATTTGCTGACCTTTTCCTGTTATTCATTGAGCACCACAGAATGTGTGCTTGCCATCCTGATGGTCATGAAGTCGAGTAAGGGTATTGTAATCAGTGAATGCAATATTTTCCCCAGCTTCAAAAGAGCAGGCTCAGCTACTTACAACAGATACATTGGTTAAGAATCCAGGGGTCTATTATTCCCCACTGTCTTCTTCACTCAAATAAGCTTTGTATCAGAAGACCATAGGATGATGGTCTCTTGGTGTTCAGCTCCTTGCACGATGGCTGAAGTTTTCTTAATATGGCTATCAGCCAATTGGAGGAGGCTGTGCACACCTCTCTCTACTCTCTTCCTCAAAAACTAGCTTATTACAAACCTGCTGTTTGCTATTTGGCTGCCTCCCAAATGGGTTGGGGAGACTGGGAGAAAGAAGAGGTGGTCATCCTAGTAGAGCACCATAGACTAAGTAGAACATGCAGAAATGTGATATTGAAACCAAGCATTCTTCAGTTATGGTTTCCCTAGATGGGGTTGTCCTATAACTCTCTAAGTTCCAGCCAAGCTAATGTTGGTGAGTTCCATCCAAAGGGACTATACCTGCACATCTGCAGGAACTTTCTGCTTTTGTCAAAATGCATTGCACTGTTGCATTGTACAAGCTCTGATCCTTTTGCACATGCATGCAATGTCATGATGCATGTACAAGGGGGGAAAGGCTTGTGTGGTATCAGCACAAAGCTGCTTGTATCATTCTGCCTCCCCTTGACCCCCCTGTGACCTCACTAGGACTGTATCACAGGTGTGCTGAGCAAGGCCCCAAGCGTTTCCAAAAATTGGTGATTGTCATTTTCATGTAACAGAAGGAGATTAAAAAAAAAAGCTTGGGGAATAATCAAATGAACTGTCTTTCATTGTAATTACTTTAAAGTGAGATGACATTAACTTTGATTTTGGATTTGCCCCACCCAAGCATCTTTCAAGCACAGCATGCCAGCTCCAAATCCAATGCATCTTCTGATAGAAAAAGGATGTGTGTGAGTGTGGGCTAGAGGATAGTGCTGGATTGGAACCAAGGATACTCAGGTTCATATCCCATGATGTCCTGGGTGGTTTGGGTTTAATAATTTTCCCTTGAGTAAGCCTACCTCACAGGGTGGGGCTGATCTGAGGACTATCCTTTTTATACAGATCCTTGAGTTCGGCAGAGAAAAGGCAGGACACAAATATATGAACTACATCTTCATCTACATCCCACAGCTTGGGTGAATTTTTCATCCATCTGTCATCACAGCAGGATCTCCAGCAGTGCTGGTTCCCCCATGGATGCTTAAGAAAACGGAGCTTCTGGTCAAATCCACAGATTGACAACTTGGCTCTCAGACTTCTGAACTGGTGCCTTGGCCACCTGCTTCAGCCAGTGGCCTTGGCGGAACTGGCCTTCCAGCCAGTGGGGCTGCCTGAGCCCCCCCCCCCCGAGCTGTCAGACAGAAAGCTGCAGTGCTTTTTCCATCCTGCCATCTGTTGGGGCGGGCATTGTAGCTTTTGTGTTACCCAGCTGAGGTAATGTTCTGTGGCAGCCTGGGTGGGGGCTGTGGTGAGGGTGGAGGCGCGAGGAGGGAGGCATATGAAGGAAGCAAAACAATTCTCCTTTCATGTGATGCTGAACCCCCTTGTCACTTTGGAGAGACCCGGCATTCTCCTTGCCACCCATTTCTTTGGAGAGACCCACTTTGGAGGGACCCAGAGGCTCTAAAAGAGCATCAGGGCACAATAGCCAGGAAAGTGTACTTTTCTGCCGGTGCCAACTCTCCTTGCCAATGAAAACCTGATTTTAAATATAGAATCCTTAGTTTCCATAACAACCATAAGGTTTTTTTTTAATGCGCCCTCTCCCTCTCTTCAAAAGAAAGCATTCCACTTTGAGAGGTGGCAAAGTTCTGCTGCATCCAACAAGCAAATCACTGCTTTTGATTCCTTTTGCAAATGGCTCAGCAAAAAAATAAAAATTGCTGGGACTCATTATCCTCAAAGGAGGCTGCAAACCTCTCCCCCCACCACCAGCCACCCCAGAAAAGAGAGGGAGGGACACATACGTGGCGGACTGTCTAAGGCTCCATCTGTCCTTTGGATGCCTGGCATGACCAACCTGCCATGCAGCAGGGATTCTGTGGTGAATGAAATTAGTCTCTCTCTCTCTCTCTCTCTGTGTGTGTGTGTGTGTGTGTGTTTATGCATGTGCAATTCCCTCTCCCCCTTGTCTCTATCACTCCAGAACTATCAGAGTCTAAACTTACTGTATGTAAGCAGCAGGCTGTAAGGATGGACACGCAGGCAGGCAGGCAGGCAGGACTTATGATTTCACCAGAAGCTGCTCAATTTTAAATCCCAACTACTTCGGTTGCTGAAGAGCAGCAAGAACTTGAGAGACTGAATCTTGCACACAGTGATCGCAGCAACCAGATATGCTCTGAGAACAATCTGGCACACTTGTCAGTGTTCACAGTTTTGTGAAGTGTTTTTAGGGTGCTTTAGGCTAGTGATTGAAAGGTGGGGAGAGGAAGCCAAGCTACCATATATTTTTAAAAGAATGGGGTTCCAGTGCTCATCGTTCGGGGAGCAAAAATACAGTGTACTGTACTGTACTGTACTAAATAATTTGGTTATAATTTTTTTAAAAAGAGAAAGAATCTAAGAATCTGATTTGATGTAGACTTGTGGAAAATGGTTGGATATGATTAATGATTCTCAAAATGATTCAAACTGTCTAGACTTCCCACAGCTTAAGGTCACTGAACTATAATGTTATACCACCATCTTCATGTTCTGTTCCCCCACACCCCCATGCCTGATTAAAGGTCCTGATATTGATCTTTTAAAAACCTAAAACTGGGATGCATAAATTTGGAGACCAAGACTATTGCAGTGCTTAGAGTATCTTTAAAGGTTGCCACCACATGGTTGTTTTATGTGACAGAAGGTTATTAAAGATATAGAGGTAATTGTGTTAATAACACTGAAATAAATCACTTTGGTTTTTGACTTGACTCTGGTCACCTTGAGGAGCCTGGCCCTCAGCATACTCAAAAGCCCCCCAAATTTGTATGCTTACAAAATACCTTCAATATCATGCCCCAAGCTGGCTGGGGAATTCTGGGATTTGAAGTCCACACATCATAAAGTTGCCTAGGTTGAAAAACACTGCTCTATAAGCAAGAGACTACTAATCTAGAAAAGAGACCGCATGTATTTGCAGAACATAAGAGAATAGGGATAGAAAGTAAGGAAGTAAAGTTTCCAAATTATAGGGGGGAGGGCATACAAAAATGAGAGGATGGGCAAAGCCAGCTGCAGTCAGTGTTGGGACGGAGACTAGCGATGGCTAGATGCATTCAGCTTAGATTGCGCAACATACTCAACTGGATAATTTAAAGATCTAGTGTGGTTAGATTTAACTTTGGTTAGTTCTTAGTGTTGCTCAATGTATTATACAGACTAGCCCATTTGGTTAGTTTATGAGTCCGTATATTATACCAGCTCAGGAAATGGGTTAATCTTGGAGCTTAAGCATACTGGCTGAATTTAATATTCATGTCAGTTTCATTCAGTTGTCCATGTCTGACCATATGGCTATTTCTGCATGCATTTGCAAATTCAGCCCAGAGAAAATAAAGATCCTGTAATGCCATAGAAGAGAGCAAGTTTGGTATGGTGATCAAAGTGTTGTACGCCACCCAGAGTCACTGCTTGTGAGGTGGGTGGCCATATAAATTTGATAGATAGATAGATAGATAGATAGATAGATAGATAGATAGATAGATAGATAGATAGATAGATAGAGCACCAGGCTAGAAACCAGGAAACTCTGAGTTCTAGTCCTGCCTTGGGCACAAAGCCAGTTGGGTGACCTTGTGCCAGTCACTCTCTGTCAGTCCTAGGAAGGAGGCAATGGCAAACTACTTCTGAAAAGATTGCCAAGAAAACCATGCACTTGGGTTTTTTCCCCTATTTTTTTAATTTATCCATTTATTGTTATTAATTTCAAGAAAAAAGAAAAAGCAGTAACATTTACACAAATACCCAATTAAAGAAATATAGAAAATATAATAAGGAAAGAAAAAAAGCAAACAATATAAGCAACAGAGTATGGGTGGATAGCCAACAAATTGATTAATCAGCAGATTGAAGATATCATACAGCGAATATATTCTAGTACACCATTAACAACTCAGAGGACCATGAAGCATTTCATACCCAATTGTTGGTCAAGAGATGTCTGTGTTGAAGTATAAAAATATCTGGTGAACACAATTAAGATCAATAAGAGAATAAAAGTAAAGTAAATAGTAAATGATACACTAAATACTGTAAACAATGTCTAGACTTGTCCACGTAGTTGCCAGGAGTGAAGGAGTTCAATGATTCTGAAGCATTGTGTGTGGAAAAAGTGGACGCCATTAAACACAGATGGCAGTTTCCAGTGGCAGCCACCAAGTTTGGAATGAATAGAACAGAACATTCTTTTCATTCACAGTACCCCAGTATAAATACATTTTTGGAGTGTTACAACAACGAGGATAATTCCGTGTGCTGAAAATAGAGCCACTTCAGAGTTTGTCTGTTTTGAGAAGAAGTTTGATCCTGCCACTGGCCATGCTGAAAATGTTTCTGGGGGTTATAGATGGGTGTAGAGCAGTGTTTCTCAACCCTGGCAACTTTAAGATGTGTGGACTTCAACTCCCAGAACTCCCCAGCCAGCATCTTCAAGTTGCCGAGGTTGAGAAACACTGGTGTAGAGCAACCGAGCTTAAGGATACTTATTTATTTATTTTATTTATTTATCATAGTTCTTCACTGCCCATCTCCTACTTAGCATGTAGGAGATCTCTGTGAACCCCAGCTGCGCATCCTTCATCGTGTCTAGTTACATTGGACTTTTCATTGTCACTGAGCGAAAAGAGCGTGTCATGATTTTACAACTGTGCTGCATGCTGTGATGCCTTGGCTCATCATTTAGGAATGCTTGCCTTATCCTAACATTTGCTGTCTCAGCCGACCCATGCTCTGCCTTCTGGGGCATTTTTAGCTTCCGAGCCAACGTAACATCATCACTTCTAATCTCATGCTTGTGCCGCATGATGGCTTTTCAGATTGACATCCGATCTACTAGGGCAAATGCTGTGCATTGCAATATGAAGCTCAATGGTCTCAGTAGGAAGCTGTGGCTCATGCAGCCTATGCATCTTTCACTCAGTGGTAAGCCCCACTGTGTTCAGTGCAGTTTACTCCCAAGTAGATCTGTCAACCGCTGCAGCCTTAGCTGTAACGTACTTGAATTATGTATTGGAAATGTATTGCAATTAGACAGCAGATGCACCCAGTTAGTATTTGGGGGGTATTTTCTTACATGCACCTAGGGTGGCGAAAATGCCCGCCTTAAATATAACAAAAGCCCATTATACTGGATTTGAATTTTAAGCTCTGCTTTTTAAAAATAACTATCAGGGCCGCAACTGGAGGGGGGGGGGGCAACCAGGGCATGTGCCCCGGGCACCGCGCTGGGGGAGCGCCAAAATGGGTGCGGAATCCATGTTTGCCCCGGATGACACAGACCCTAGTTGTGGCTGTGATAACAATACCACTTAGTGCAATCTTGATCTGTCATTGCTTCAGGCCTTTTCTAGAAAGCCCCCCCCCCCCAAGTGATTCTGCTTCTAAGAAAGTGTTTTGCTTACAGAGCTGGACAAGCTTCACAAATATCTGAAGGAAAACAAGCTAAAACCTTTGTTTTCCCATTCAAGCTATTTCTCATTTCTCCACCAGAAATCTGGATCAACTTCCTCCTGCTCATCACTTTGCAGAGCACTGTGGAAATCAAGAGGAAGCGGAGGGTGGACCTTTGAGAGGTCTCTTAATCAAAGATTTTTTCATGGGTCGTGGCTGTCTTTAAGAGAAGCTGTACAGAGGGAAGGTACAATGGAAAATAAGGATGATGTTCCAGTGATTTCCTTAGAGGTGAGATCCTGAATTAAAGGATACACATCAGAACCCCCAGCCCAGTTGTGGAGTGCTACAGGTTCTTCATTCCTGGACAAGTAACTTCAAAAAAGGTAGCACATAGACTGTCTTTGTTGTTGTTCGGTGGTGTTGAGGAAATATCTGAGAACATCTTTCAGTAACAGTGTCAGGTAGGCAGTTGAAATGTTTGGAATGGTGTTGCAGACAAGTGCTATGTTTGTGTGCTCAAACCATCTTTAAGAGATTGAATCTGAAGCACTATACAGTCTTAGTAGGCAGAAGTTATATATCTCTTTAAATTAACTGTCACAGGGTTTCCCAACCGTGGCAACTTTAAGATGTGTGAACTTCCAACTCCCAGAATTCCCTGGCCAGGATGGAGAATTCTGGGAGTTGATCTTAAAGTTATTGACATTGGGAAACATTGCTCTAAATCATGGGAATTGTGGGAACCTCTGGCAGAAATTGCCTATAATTTTTTTTTCCTTGAAAAAAGCCCGTGGAGACAATGTTTGCAATTTTCTGGGGTAGGTGAGGTTTTGTTTTTGCTTTTTTTAAGGTTGCACTGAGAGTTGCTTGCCTCTGGAAGTGATGGTCTAATTATATTTATTTATTTTTAACATTAAATAACGGTAAGAAAGGCCATTCTGGAAGAACAGTTACTTTAAAATTGAAAACATTTAATGAAATCCACAAGCAATCAAGTGTGGCTGTAACAGTCTCAGCATAGCAACTTAGGTGAGTGATGTTTCTAAGATCTTTGAAACAACAATATTGTTGTTGACATAGATTAACTTCATCCATGATCAGGGTTCTTTTTATTCTGAATTCATTAAGATCAATGGCAGGCAGTCTTTTGCACAGACTATCCAAATTATTAGACAATGTTGTTCTAAAGAGCAGAAGAGAAGCGAAATGTAAGAAGGGAAAAATTTAGGGTTCAGTGAAACTTGAACTTGGAACTTCAGTTTGGTCCTTCTGTTTCCAGGTAACAAATTGAGGGAAATTGTCCCATCAGTGGGGAACTCTAATATAATAGTACCTGGATCTGCTGGGGGTGGGGTGGGGGTATTCCTAAAGGAGGGCCACAGGTCCTGGGCATTATGGGGGAAAAAAGCAGCTGTCAGTGAGAGGAGATTTTATATTTCCAGTTAGGTCTTCTGCCTGCTTCCTAAAATCTGAGCTGACAGTTGTTAGTGAATTAGTAACAGGTATATGCACACATGAAGTTTGTACCATGTTAACCTGTCATGTGATTTGGTTTGGTCTGAGCTTAGCATGTTGTGTGAACCCAGCCAACTTTGTTTTTATAGACCATGACTAAAGAAACCATGGTGTAGCATATGTGTGAACTTAGTCACATGATGGCTAGCTTCACCACCTCACGAGCTGTTTGTTTTTAGCTCAGCACAGTGGGGGAGACTATCCCACTGTGGGTTAGCATGCTCTGTGAACTAGACCACAATAACTTATTCAACAACCTGTGGCTGAAGAAATCCTTCTTTAGGATGATATGTGAACCTAACAGGTGCTAGAGTTATCCACTCAGATCTAGGAGCCAAGGCAAGCCGAGAGAACCTGAACTTTGTGGAGGAGGGTATGTTAGATGCATAGAAAACTTGTCTCTCAAAATGTCAGCGCAGGCCCGAGGTTTGTGCTGTGTCACAGCTCGGCCTGTGCATTACGTTTGTGGCATTGTCATCAATCTGGATTAATCATTTTCCTCTCAGCGGTCAAGAGTATATTGAGCTCTAATTCCAGAATATTCATTGAAGAGGCAGTCTTCAGGATCTGTCTCTGATGAATACACCATTTATTAACTCAAAATTTCTTTTTTAAAAGTTGAGGGGGGGAAGGGAAATCCATCCTGCTTTAAAAATACGCCTGATCTCTGTAGAGTCATAATTTTGGCAGGTTCTAAGAACAAGCTCGGCAGTGTTCTAACTGCTCAGAAGAGGCTCTCTTTTATATACATGCATACGTATCCCCTCCACACACACACTGCTGCACCAGTGTGAAATGTATAAGCAGGTGGCACATTAAAACACACGCATGATTTCCTTTTGGGAAGGTTTCCACTGGCCTGTGTTTTCACTGGCCTGCCCCTCCCTTGTTAGTTAGAGGGCAAGTCAGCAAGTGTGGCGATTTGAAAAGGCAGATGGAACAGATCTGTAGCTTCTGGACTGTGATAAATAAATAACATTTAAAGAGATATTTATTTAAAAACAGTTATTGCCGATGATGCATAAGTAAAGTAGGGAAGGTCTTGGGAAAAAAAAAACTGGAAAAATAGTGGATGGAGGAGGGAACAATGGTTTGTTTTCTTGATGTTTTTCCCTGCACCCTTCCATTTTTCTGTGGTCGGCTTTAATGGACCCCTGTGATTGGTTCATGCATTGTATTAAGCCATTGTTTGCTTAACCGTAGCTTATTGAATAAGCCAAAACTGGGTTTGTGCAACATATTAACTATGGTTTACCCTTCATAAAGGCAGGGGTCATATCAGCATCTGCCAGAGCCAAACATACTACATTATGGCTTAGTCTGATGGGTGCACGACGAGATTGCAGATAGCAAAACTTGTACGGCAGTGTTTCTCAACCTTGACAATTTTAAGATGTGTGGACTGCAACTCCCAGAATTCCCAAGCCAGCATGCGACCAATGACCGCATCGCTTAGCGACCAAAATTCCAGTCCCAAATGTGGTCGTTAAGTGAGGACTACCTGTATTGTGGGTCAACAGCTGTGACAGCAGCAGTATCTGCAGGGAGAGTAAAAAGTAGCAAGATGGCAGAAACTCTGGAACCAGGGGTTTGCATCACCATGCCACTTCTGCCATCTTGAGTCCCAGTGCACTGCCCAGGGTCACGTGTGACCTGTGGCTCAAAAAAACCAGCAATACTGTGCTTCGCCCCCCCCCCCCCCGAAGAAGATCAGATATAAACATAATGCCAAATAAAGGTAGGTAGGGCAATCCTTTTTTCTCTCTGTAGCCCACTTCATTTGCCTTTCCCCTCTTTTTCATTCTGAACCTACCAGCTGCCATGGAAAGAGGTTCTTCTTGCCAAGAGTGAATGAGATTGGCTGTAAGGAAGCTTTTTGAAATTCTGAAAGGGCAACAAACGGCCATGCCTTGCTGAACATGCACAGAATTCATTGGTTTGGCTCAGTTTCTCAACCTTGGCAACTTTCTGGGCTTCAACTCCCAGAATTCCCCAGCCATCCGTCTTTGTGTGTGTGTGTGTGTGTGTGTGTGTCCGTGTGTCCCTAGAGCAAAATAGGTTACCCATTCCTGAATGTAGTAGGGATATAGAGGGAAAATGGTGTCTATTTTGGAGATCTATATGCACATACAGTATGTCTAGAAGGAAACAAACCATCCTTTCAGGGACATGTCCTTATATAGCATTTAGTCACTACGCAGGCTCGACAGAAAGGCTGTGCATTTTTCACTTGGTGGTAAAGTTTGGCATCTTTTTTTGAAGTTCCCCCGAGAGGTTGGAGCATGCCTAGAGTTTTGTTTTTGACTCTTGTGACTTTGAAATCTCTTTTAACGTTTTTTTTAAAAAAAGAAGAAGAAGAAGAAGAAGGGAACACCATAGCATTTTAATTTCAAACCTGAATAACCTTGTCTTTTAGCGTTGTTATGGGATAGAATTATGAGCACCATAATTCATGGGTTTCTAAAAGCTTTGTCTCCCCAAGTCAGTGTGATCACAATTTGGAAGAAATAATGTTAGGTGCAAATGTATGCATTCTGAGTAATAAAGAGATATATTAACAAACCACACTGATCTGTAGATTCCTCCTCCCGTTTTCTTGAGCAGTTTGTTCTTTCATGTTGTGTTTCAGCAGCACCTGGGTGCACTTTTCTTTCTTTCTTTATACCTGTCTTATAGGAGTTAGCAGGGGCCACTTGACAAGACAGACTATATTCACCAAGGGAGGATTATTTTTTTTAACTACTTATTTTGGAATAATGTTTCTACATTGCTCATTCCATTTTCTCATTTCCCCCCCTGACTTCTTGATTTAACTAGTGATACTATTATGGGATTGTAAACCACCTTGAGACTTTCTGTGGAATTGAAAAGCAGGTACATACATATTTTGTTTAGCTATTATATTTGTAGACCATCAGTCTCAAAAAGCAACTCCCAGCAGCTCATGTCAAAATGTACACAAAATAAAAAAACAAAATAAAAAAAATCACATAAATCAGATAAAAATACAATACATTAGTTAATCAATCAAAAATACATATGATCTCCAGCAGGGAATAAGATGAAAGCAACATCATAGGAATAAGGGGGGAAATTGGTGCTGTTAAGAAATGCTCATGCCATGGTTCAGTGGCCCAGAGACTTCGTTGTATATTGTATAATTGGTTCTCCTCCTTTTTTTAAAAAAAATAAAAGACATAAAAAGAATAAAAGATAAAAATACAATTAGTACTATAAATTACAAATAAATAAACATGGGATCTAAAGTATAAGTTACAATTTTTTAAAAATTAAAAGTATATATTACAATTTTAAAAAAGTACATTGTGGAAATCATACCCATACAACAATGATTGTATAATTTGGGGTACTCTAAAAAGAAACACAGCAACCTACTTTGTACCATGATGGAACAGAATAGCCTTGCAAGGTCGCCGTTATACAAACCAGAGTAGATTGGTCTGAACTCCTTTAGGCAGAAATGTTATTTGATACTTTGATTTGGGCAAGGAAGAGCATTGGGCTATGAAGATGTGCATATTAAAATCAAAATACGGTTTCTAACCTAGTTCTTTTTAGGGATGGGTGAGAATTTGTTCAGTTTGGATTTTTTAAAAATGTAAACTCACCCAAAATGTCAAAGTTCTTCCTAAAGGGAAGAAAAACTTGGAAATAAGCAAGAGGAGAGAGCTAGTTTGGTGTACTGTAGTGGTGAAGGCACCAGGCTAGAAATGGGGAGACCGTGAGTTCTAGTCCTGCCTTAGGCACAAAGCCAGCTGGGTGACCTTGGGCCAGTCCCTCTCTCCCAGCCCCAGGAAGGAGGAGGCAAGGGCAAGCCACTTCCAAAATCTTGCCAAGAAAACTGCAGGGAGTGGTCCAGGCAGTCTCCAGGAGTCAACACTGACTCTAACGCACCCCCCCAAAACTCCAAAACAAAAACAAACAACCCCCAAGCAAGATAAACATATTGATGGGGAGACTCACAAGATGACAAAGAAGGAGATTGAAGTTACTCACAGGTTGCATTTAGACAGAATGCTTCAGGTTTCTGGATGATTAATTTGGATTACCACCAGTTAATTTCCCATCTTTCTGGACAGAATATTTCTCTAACAATTCCATGCCAGACAACTACAATCTGGTTTTCTCCATGCTGAAAATAGACACTGGCCAGTGACGATGGATAATTTTCTTTGGTTCATTTTTTTAGTAACTTACGAATCAGCATGTGTTTCTTCATATATAGGGAAAATAATTTGATTTTTTTAAAAAAAAATTCCAATATGGGAGAAAATAAAACTGGCAGATTCCTTCGGTCCTTTTTCCTATTAGGAACATTCACTTATTTGACTTTCTACTATCTCTGTTTCTTTTTGTGCTGATTGGTTAAATACTAGGGCTTTGCAGCACTAGGAAGAATTTGGAAAAAGCAGCCTTAAAGCACATGGGAATGTAACTGTAGCACCTGTTTGCAACTCTTTAAAGCAGCCACATCTTTTTCTAGACTCAAATGACTGCCCTCTGCAGCACCTTCTGAGAACTGCACAGACCTATTAATTATATATAATGTTATTTTAAAATGGCATCCCACATAAGAAATACTTTATTAGTAATTTTAAAATGTAACCCAGACTGTTCTAAAATAAATAGTAATAAAAGAAAGAACAGCTGAGCTGAATTCACAGCAATTCGTTATAGTTACGTATTATAGTTACTATAATATGTAACTATATTGTTCCATATTGAAACTAGAATACAATTCATTTCTCATTTCTCTTGCCCAGCTCAGTCCCATACAAAGCAACATTGTTTGATTTATTTGTCGGAAATAACCTTGAAATTAAAATGTAAGTTTTCAACGGCCAGCTTAGCCCTAGAGATCTTTTGTTTAAAGGAAGAAATCTGTGGGGTTTTTTTCTTCTCATCACAGACTTTTCTTAAAACACTGCATTCATAAGGATATCAGAATGGAAAATATCTAAATGGATTAGAGAGATGAAGGACACATGTGGATGATCAAAGTGTGAAAATAGTAGGATAAACTTCTGGTTTCTTTCCTAGCGTGAAAAGAAACATATATGAAGAGGCAGTCCCTGGAACAGAAGCTAATGTAGTCAAGTAAAGTACATTTTATCTCTATTTTTAAATTAACCTCTTGTGATCTTTCCAGACAAAACACATCATGGTTTTGGTGCGAGAGTTAGTAAAAGTCGGTGAACCTCACAACAGGCTGAAGCAACAAACAATTGAAACTGGACATCTGGGCAAGGGAATTACTCTCTGTCCCCAGATGCTGATGAGCCCGGAATGATCCAGGTGTTGCGAAGGACAGTGGCATGAATAGGTAGGATACTTCTCCCTCCATCAGCACTGTAGTACCCTCATGGTTACCGATGTGCAAGGGCATGAGCAAGAGCATTGTTGGCTACAAGGGATGTAACTCTCTCTTGTCTTCCTGTTGGCATGTTGTATTCCAGGAATGGTTTTCTTGTCTCTACCTGTTCCACAGTGAGAGCTGGTTTCAGATGGATAGATTTCTCTATTCTTAAGGCTATGCAAGGAAAGTGATCCACGTGGAAGATAATTTAAATGTGTGTGTGGAGCTGGGGGCACAGGGTTGTCTCCTAAGGAGTAACTCTAATAGTTACTTTGTTAAGTGTTGCTGTTAATGGGAAAAAAAGTGCCACTACACTTTCAGAGATTACCACAAAGCTTGTATGTATCCATGGAGATGCTTGTGCACAGAAGTAGTCTCTGCATGAATACACCCCTTGGGATGCTGGAGCAGTATTACAGGAGAGAGGGAGGGAGGAGCTCCGATTTGATAAGTCAGCCCGTAGCCAAGGGGAGGGATGTGAGGTGAACTATCCATTTGTGAAGGTTTACGGGATAGCGTTCGCGCTGAAGAATATTCTAAACTAGATTATGCAACAAGAAGTGACCGGAATGAAAGAAAATCAGAAACGTGATCTGCCACACCAGATGTTCTAACATACAGCCTTGTGGGGACCTTAACTACTTAGGAAGTCTCTCTTTGTAGCACAAACATTTTCTTGAACACTGTGCTATTGGAGTGAAAATTGGGTGCTTATGCTGCTGAAACCATGCCTTGTTTCCAGTTTCTAAGGCTGAGTCAGCCTGGAGGCTGACAAAATCTGGAGGGTGCCAGGTTGGAGAAGGGTGGCGTATATAAACATACATACACATTCACATGTACACCTACGCACTCATGTGTGGGAAAGCGATAGTGAGACAAAAGTGCTGTATCACATTCTCTTTGGGTAGATGGGACTTGAATGAACGGTTCTTGAATTTTGGAAGGCAGGTTGGGATATGCACTACTCCAACAAGGACAGGACATCTTCCATGGTTTGTAAAAGTCAAAGTTAGCATAAGTCATTTCCATATTAGTGATTTCTAATACCTTTTAGGGTCATCCAGCCATTGCTGTGCCAATATATCAATAGTAAAAACAGTTTTATATCATTTCATTACATTCTGGCTGGCTGATGCCAGAAGATGCTAGAAATCACAAGTGTGGAAGCAAGGCATTGTAGCTGCAGTGTTGAATTAGGTGGATTCATACTGAAATCCCCACTCACCCTTCCCTACCTCACAGGATTAGTGTGAAGATAAATGAATGGGGGAGGTAAAGGTAAAGTATATTGTGGCGTGTGTCTGTGGAGTTTTTGTCAGTAAGAACAAGGAGACCATGAATTCTAGTCACCCTTAGGCACAGAGGCTGGTTGGGTGACTTTGGGCCAGTCACTCTCTAAGCCCAACCCACCTCACAGGGTTGTTGTGGGGATAATATTGATTGTGGATGCCATCTTGACAATCAGTCATTCAGTCAAATGAGCAGAGAGCCAGTTTGGTCTAGTGGTTAAGGTGCTGGGCTAGAAACCAGGAGTCTGTGAGTTCCAGTCCTGCCTTAGGCATGAAAGCCGGCTGGGTGACCTTGGGCCAGTCCCTCTCTCTCAGCCCAAGAGCCAATCAGGCGCAGTATGAGAGTTCTAGTCCCGCCTCAGGCATGAAAGCCGGCTGGGTGACCTTGGGCCAGTCCCTCTCTCTCAGCCCAAGAGCCAATCAGGCGCAGTATGAGAGTTCTAGTCCCGCCTCAGGCATGAAAGCCGGCTGGGTGACCTTGGGCCAGTCCCTCTCTCTCAGCCCAAGAGCCAATCAGGCGCAGTATGAGAGTTCTAGTCCCGCCTCAGGCATGAAAGCCGGCTGGGTGACCTTGGGCCAGTCCCTCTAGCTCAGCCCAACTCGGCGCAATGTAGACTAGCCTCCTCGTGGTGCACCCCGGGCAACGTGACTTGTCACAGCTAAATAGTCAACACATCTGGCTGCTGGACCTCCCAAGGATTTCCCAGCAAGAAAAAGGGGCATGAACACCAAACTGCTATGCCATACGATTAAAAAAAAAAAGAGTCAAATAAGCAAGCAAGCAATTCTGGCTATGTTAGGGTTGTTTGAACTTCTGACATAGTTGCGTTCTTTCTACACTATTATGTTTCTGCTTGTTCGTAACTGAAATCTGCTATACGCTGGGCTTATACCTGGTCTCTTGGCCATATATGATGCTTAGGGTGACGTGTGAACTCAGTCTCCATGCCTGTGTTTGGAAACATCCATTTGAACCCCTAGACAACAACTGTACCCATCTCACGTTAAGTATCTCAGTTGCTGCGACTCCCCATTCAGCCAAGAATGCTAGCATGATCCATTTTCCAAATTAAGTATGGCTGGCAAATGGCCAAGTTTCTCAGTTTCGATTTATGGAAAAGACTGAGCTATCAGAATTTCTGTCCCAGTGTTTCCCAACCTTGGCAACTTTCAGACGTGTGGACTTCAAATCCCAGAATTGGCTGGCTGGGGAATTCTGGGAGTTGAAGTCCACACATCTGAAAGTTGCCAAGGTTGAGAAACCCTGCTCTGTCCTGTTACAAGCTTCTCAGGCTTGTTTAAAGTAGACTTAGCAGCAGCAACTGTCATGAGCTGGTAAATTTTTGGCACTGGTGGACTGGGCTGTACAAGGCAGGCTCAGAAACGGGAACTGCGTTTTTCAGCTGGCAACTGTCCCATGATGTGGTTGGGTGTGAATAGTTCCTGAGGCCTCTCCTTCCCTTTTAATACGCTGGGTTTTGCCAGACATTCCTCGGCCCACAAGAGATATCCCTTCTACCTCAACACCATAGCTTCAAACCAACTACTGGTTCAGCCTGACCACAGCATTTCAAAAAAAAAAGTTGGGAAGGAAAAACGAAGGCCGGGGTCCCCAGCTCCGGGTTGGATTCCAGGGAAGTTAGCCAGACAAATTTGTTCTCTCTTTCCTCTGGCAAATTTGCACGCAAAGCAATTCTTGGGGATGGTAGTTTTAAAAAGAAAAACAAAAGATGCACTTTGGTTTGTTTCAGTTCAAGGTGAATGGGGTGCAGTGCAGGGGGAAATGGGTGTAGGCATTTTTTTCCTCCTAACAAAATAAAGGAATGGAAGTCATTTGACCATGTCCCCCTCTGTCGCTGAAGAAAAGCATCTTGCCCGGAAGGAGAGGCCAAGTTGACTCTCCCTCCTTTTGAGTCATGAACGAAGCATATATGATTTGCAGGGCTGGCTGGATGCGCATGCCAGTGTCCCCACAAAGCAAACAATTGTTCCCAGCTTGAGGCAACTTTCTATTACTAAGTAAACACAACCTTTCCAAGTTTCAGGCAGACTACTTCAGTCTGGGCTCGGAGTTGGATGATTGACTTGCATTGCTTCTAAGCCCCAAAGTGAACTGTTTAAAAACAGCCTTTTAACTGCCCCCCCACCCCAAATCCAATTTAGCGAACTATTATTCCTGCTTCATTTTTTTAAGGAATATATTTATAGTCTGCTTTCCAGTTACATAAAAGCTATGCAATCATTCCAGCAAAACACTAGTAAACTGCAATAAGGTCAAGCGAGCAACAGGGCACTAAAATAAGCCTGATCCACGTCCTCTTGGGGGTCCTAGTTTTATTCTTTTAACGAACATCTGGAACATCCATGCAGCGAGGAATAGAAAAGGTGCCACTGTGGAAAAAGACCCACTTTTTGTAGTTGTTAATGGAGTCTCAGATCTTTAAAGGGTACCCCAAAAATCTTGGTGCAGTTTTGCCTTTAATGACTTCAGCCTGCACTAGGACTTCTAGGATGTCCTGTATATAACTGTGAAAATTGTATGGAGAACTTGAAAAGGCTGTCCCTGGGCCTTGGCTCGTTTAAGGCCTGCAAAGGGGGAAAAAAACATTTATTTTAACTGTATGGGGACCTTCCAGAATTGAATTACAAAGTCGGAATAGGAGACAGGGAGCAATAAGCTACCCCAAATCAGTGCAGAGCGAGAGGGAGCAACGCTTTCAGGTGGCAGGCATCACTGGGCCCGTTCAGTGTAATGTTGCAAATGCGCGCCCACTTTCGAAAGGGCTGAAGTTTCACGCCTTTCCATCGGCTGAGCTTTCAACCACTTCGAAAGCGGTCGTGGGGCCCGGCTTCTGCTCCGCCGGTTCCTGGACGGAGGGAGAAGTTGGACGGCGGAGGGGAGGGGGAAAGGGAAATGACTCAGGAAGGTGCTTGCTCAAGATTGCCTTCCTTGCGGGGGCAAGGCCCGCGGGCCGCGCTTACTCGGTGGGCCGAGACCGAGCCGAGCAACCGGTTCAGCCGACGAGGATTGGCGGCGCGCGGGCGAGGTGGACGTGCCCACAGCCAGCCACTGGCGATAGGCGGCAGGGCGTGGCGGGCCGCAGCGCGGACGGCCCGGGCGGCTTCGGGCGCAGCAGCACGAGGGCGAGGAAGGCCCGGGGGCGCGTGCCGGCGTCGTCCTCCCCGCTCTGATGCCGAGGAAGCCCAGCCCAGTTTGTGCCTTCCCTTTGCGGGAGCGCTCCGTCCAAAGTCGCGGCGGCCGCGACGGGCGCTTGCTGGCCCTTCTCTCGACCACCCCAGGTCAGGAATGCGCGGCGCGCCTCCCTCTCGCCGCGTCGCCGGCAACCCCCGCCGCCGCCGCCGCCGGTGCGTGGCGGGGCCAGGGCTGGCTCCGCGGGCTTGGGCTTCCCCCTCGCCTCCGCGACGAGGCCTCTGAGCACGTACAGAGCGCTTCCCCCGGCGGCTTCGCTCAGTCCGCCGCAGGGCTCCGCGAATGGTCAGGCCGGCAGAAGAGGGTGGGAGCCTCTTGGCAGCCGAGTGTCGCCGTCGCTGACTGAGGATGAGCCACGAAGCCGAGGTGACTCTTAGCGACCGCGTCGGTTTTCTGCAGGATGAGTCGTCGGTGGCTTTGTTGTTGTCGATCCACGTGGTTTTCTTAATGAAGGACCGGAGTGGTTTGCTACCGCCGTCTCCCGCCCCACCCGGCCACCGCCCCACCCGGCCGAGCGTCCACTTCGGGAGCGGGACTTGCCCCTGCGGGGACCTGCCCGAGTGTTCGCGCCAAGCGGCGGATTAGCTGTCCGGCCCCGGCGTTCCTCCGCGGCAGCTCCGCGGGCCAGGGCCGGCCACGCGTGAAGGCGCTGTGCGCCAGGAACAGAGGCGGCCTGCCCGCCCGCCCGGTGCTGTTTCTGGAGCAGCTGCCGGCCCGCAGGAAACAATGTGTAGCGGTGGGGGAGGCGAGCGAGAGCGAGGGAAAAAAGTGGGTGGCGCCGCCTGAGCAACTTCCCTTGACATCACTGCCCAAATAAGGAGCTTTAAAATAGCCCTCTTTGGGGGGCCGCCGCTCGGCGGAGGAGCGTCTCCCCCCGCCCCCCCCCGCCATCTGCGAGCTTCCGACTTCAGCCGCGGTGGAGCAAGTCACGGCGGCGGCGGCGGCGGCAGCGCGGGGAGCCTGCGGCCGCGGAGCCTGGGTAAGGGAGCCCTCGGCCGCCTCTGCGCCTGGTGCCACGTGAGTGGCGAGGGCAGCCGCGCCAGGCTACTCCCGCCCGCGATCAGCTGCGGGCTGTGGTCAGCTGGGCGAAGGGCGGCGGGGCGGGCGGGGCGGGAGAGCAGAGGAGAGGAGCCCCCCCTCCTCCCGGATCGAACTTCGTCCGGTTGTAACACCCGGGCGCGTCTCCCCCTTGATGAGGTCACTTGGCTGTAATGAGCAATCGGGACTCTGGCTGGCTGCAGAAACGCTCCATCGGGTAATTATTATGCCAGGGTTGGCCGCTCTTGATCGCCGGCCAGCCGGAGGCCGGGAGCCAGCGCCGGAGAGCGAAGGGAAGCGTCCCTCTCTAGCCGGGGCGGAGCGCGAGGATGCCTCTAATCGCGGCGCCCCCCCGCCCCCTTCCTCCCCGCGCCAAAACGAAACCTGCTCGCCGGGGAATTAACCTCCCGAGCAGTGGAGCCGGTGAACGGAGCGGCTTTGGGCTTGGCGGAGAGATGGTAGCTCCCCGGGAGACCAGGAATGAATAGGCCGGGGCGATGCGGCTCCCAAGGTCAGGGTGCGTGGGGAGAGGCAGCCAACGGGTGATTGAGCAAGGGAAGCCCGCAGGTTTACCCAGAGTAAGTCCCCGCGGTGTTCGGCTCCGCTTGCTCTCGGGTGAGATGGGTGAGGTTTGCTGCCTCGTCTTCCAGACCTTTTGGGAGCGAGTTAGGAGGGCAGGGGCGGCGATAGGTCAGTTGCCTTCTGAACGCGTTTCTTTATTGGTGATCTTCTAAAATGAAGTAATTTACAGATACCGGCCTCCCATGCCTTCCAAGGAGTGTCGGCCTCCTGTCTTTCTGCTGGGAGGTTCTGCGGGGGGCGGGGGGGGTGTCTGTGTGCTTACGGTGTGGTAATAAGAGATGTTCCCGGCTATCCTTAGCCTCCTGGATGCATAGTGTGCTTTGGAATTAGCTCTGGATTAGAGGGAGCAGACAGAAGAGGGGATTGCAAGGAGAGGGTTTCCGCTGAAGTTAGGAGAAAAGTTCTAAAAGACAGTGGCAAGCTGTGCCTGGAGACGTCATTCGGGACTCCTGTTTGCTTGAGGTTTTGAGCGGAGTTTGAAGGGCCAGAAATCTGGGCCGTCATTCACAGGTTTGCCACGTGGAGTATGTGAAAGGTAAAGTCTCTCCTCTTGAGCTCAAGGGGAAGAACAGTTGCCTTCTTCTGGGGTGTTTTTCAGCTACCACCCTGTAGTTGAGCCTACGATTCTGGGGTTTCCTGATGGCCTCAACTCTGACCCTGCTTAGCTGGTGAGAACAGCCAAGGTCTGCTCAGGACTGCCACCTAGCTGGTAGCATTAAGGATGGGGTAGGGCTAAACAACCTCCAAGGTCTGACTTTAGAGTACAGGTAGTCCTCATCTGGCCACCGGAATTGGGACTGGCAACTCGGTCGTTAAGCAAAGAGGTCACTAAGTGAAACCGCGAGTGGGCTTATGATCTGATTTCAGCTTTCCTTTGCTTTACAGACCTGTGACGGTCATAAATGCAACGACCGGTCATAAACTTACTTTTTCATCACTGTCGTAACTCTGAACAGTTGCTAAAGGAGGCAGTCATTAAGCGAGGGTTATCTGTACTGTGATTCTAAAGCAGAAGGTAGCATGTTTCTTATATTACTAGAATCCAGGTTCATCAAAATGCAATTAATTGACAGCACATTCCAAATAGACAGAAGTCATTTTACCGAGTGCCAGCTCCGGGCTGTATGACACCCCCAGGCCACGTTGACTGATGGTGCCACCTCCTGCCGATGCAAAGATTCGCATTTTTAGAATGATTTGGCAGGAGGGGGGTGTTGGTGCTCCCTAAGCTTTGGCACCCTAGGCCAGTGCCTACTTGGCCGTGACTAAACCTGGCCCTGCTTTTACCTGCGTACCAAAAAAAGGTACTGTGCTGTACTGACTGTGCTGTTTTTAGATGGATTTCTGGGGTCTGGTTAAGATAGGTTTACAATTGATTCAGATATATTTGTGGAGAATGGAGTTTGGGAACCTCCAGATTTCAGAGGCAGAGTACATTTGAGTAAGGCTGAAAGGTTGTTAAGGTGATCGTAATACTTTGGGAGAATAATTCCGTAGTTTTGGCGTCCAGCCTAGTGCTTCTAGGCATCTTGGACAACACCCTCCGTAATTTCCATTTGACTAGAATGTTTGACTAGTTGTGAAACAGTGCACAGGATAAATCCTAGTCAGGCCAGGTGGGGAAGCACAAGTACGCCAAATCTTCTTTCCTTCTAATTTGCTGCAGTTGGTTCGAAAGGTTGCTATTTTTTTTCACGATGATCCTCCCTTGAAAATATGTTGTATTTAAGTCAGTCGGATTTTTCTAGCAAAAGCGGGCTGCCCCCCTGAGCACTGGGTTGCAGATGAAGGCTGAGAAACTGGCAGTCGAATGTGGCTTCTTATTATTTACATTTTTTTAATGCTGTAAGTCTTGCCAAATGAGCTGTAATAATTTAAGCGACTCAATCCTTCTTGGGGGAAATTAATATCATGGGCTTTGTTGCCAAAGCTGGACTGTGAAACAGACAAGTAGGTTTCAGGCTGGACTGTGAAACAGACAAGTAGGTTTCAGGCTGCATGGGAAAAATGCGTGGGACTTGGTGTCAAAGCTGGTGGAGTTAAGGGTGTATTTTACCTTCCACCCCATAGACATTCAGATCTCCATTCCTTTCCCCATCCCATACAGCCTTATCGATTCTTGAAGCTTAAAACTGCCCATAACTGGAATTGGTTCACCTGGAAGTGATGTCAGCTTTTGGGATGATTTATAATATGAAGCCTGATGCCTAACAGGAGATTCACAGCTGGGAGGAAACTGGGTGAGTACACTACTTGCAAAATTAAGATGTCCATTGCTGGAAACTAGAAAATGCGGAACACTGCTGGCTGATTTTTTTTTCTTAGTGCTGTCTCATGTCTCTGTCTTGTTCTTTCTTCTATTATTGGATCTCAGGATCCCCCTGAGCCAGATGTAAGGAGAGATCTGTTGTTACTCGCTGGACGGTTCACTCCCCCTTGTCTGCTTTGCTTGTTGCACAGTTTCAAAAACATCAGCGTCTTCTTAATTGTGGTGGATTTATGCGGAAAGAGGACTGGGGGAATTGGGTGTCTGTCTGAATCCCTTGCTAAATCCCAGAAGTTGTATAAGGAATAGAGAAAGGAGATAGAAAGGGAGGAGACAAACACCCTTTTTAAATCATTCCAGAGCATCCAATGAAATGGAATGATAGTAGATTCTAGGCACGAAAAAAAGGAAGATTGCATCTTCATGAAGCCTGTAATTAAAGTATGACACAAAGGAAGGATGTAAAATGGGGATGAGTCAAATTCAGAGAGGAAAGCTTATCAGGGACCGTCACTAAAGACGGGGGCCAGAAGTAGCCATTACTGGATAACTTCCAGCAAAAAGGGCCTCTTTCTTCCTTCTTGCTGTCACTGCCTTGCTGTCACATGTCCTTTCAAGATGCATATAGGAACAAGAGGAAGACAACTGTGCTATGCGCAGACTGCAAGAATTGAGCCTGTTAATAGCAAGCAGGCCAATTTAGTGGAGAATCCCACTCTGCCTCGCTTGCACTTCCCCAGCAGCAGTATCCGTTTCAGTGGATTAGTGGTATATTAGTAGACCATTGCCTTCCTCCTTGTCCTGCAGCAGTTGTCCTGGAGGCATCTGGTGGGCTTCTGGGAGGACTAAGAGGCTAGATGAGGTGGAGCTAGCAAACACAGGACAGAAGCCCCGATGCTCTCATTGACCTTTTTCTCTGCTCCCTGATCCAGCAAAGCACTTTCAGGTAAAGTGCAGCTCAGCCTAAAGGGAATATCAGCACCAAGTGAACAATGAGAAGTTAATAGTTGATTAGAAAAAGTGGGAAGCTCCAACAATGCAGGTGTGTTTCCCTTTAAAGTAGCATCAGGCTGCAGCACAGAACCTGGCTGGTCACCTCAACAGAGCAGCATTCCATGTGCAGCAGAAAGGACACTACCTGACAGACAGGGCTGGCTTGTACATTTTGCCAGGCAAACGACGGTTTCATTCATCATAGTTGATCACAGCTAGACAGCTCTGCAAAGCAGATTAAGCCATAACCTATGGTTTACCAACCACAGTGGCTGAGATGGGACAGTATACTAAACTAAATAGAAATCAGGACTTAGCATGGTGTGTGAACCCAGCCTTTGTCAGACAGTTGATCTGCCTGGCTTTGGGTCTATACCAGCATGGTATGCGCTCAAAAGCTATGAGAATAGAACTTTCAATCTTCCCAACTCCCAAACCTGTCGTCTGGGAATAAGTGGTGTCCTGTAGTTGTTCAGGAAGTGTGGAGGGCACCAGCTCGGGAAAGGCCTGTCTTACAAGACCAGTGGCTGCTCACTTGCATGCTGGGCATCCTCTCCTAAAGCTGAGGTAGCAGCCTTTTCCTTCTGATGGGGCCAGATCCATAATGCGCTCCTCGTTGTCTTGCTGTGCTGTAGCATAGCCTTGTTAGCTCTATCACAGTGTTTTTCAAGCTTGCTGGGAAAGTTGGAGCCCACCCATCTTAAAGTTGCTGAGGTTGAGAAAGGCTGGTCTGAGGTATCCCAGGTCACCCTTTATTCCTGAATACTGCAGAGGACTGATTTTATAATTTTATAATTTTATATATATATAAACAGAATAATAAAGAAAATAAATTAAAATGATTTATTTTAATTTTAATTCAGTATTCATCACCTCCCACTGCATGTTTTAGAGAGCAGGTTTAGTAAAATTCCTGATGCCTTTGTTCCATGGCTTGGGAACTATATTTTATAGAGACATGACTCTTACTATAAAACTACTGTTATCAAAAATGTCCCTGGTCATGCCTATGATTTCTGTGTCAATTTTCTTTTTGTGAATAAGGACTCTGAGATACTTTACAAGATAGCTAAGTTTGGTTTGATAGCCATCAAAATGCATTGCTGAGATCCTTAGGTATGTAGGTGGGTTACAGTACATTTTAGGAGCTATCTTCTTGACTAGATAGTTAGTTTAACTTGGGTTTGCTTTTTTGAAATTGGCTTCAGATTTGTGTTTTGGATTTAGGTATGTAAGTATTTGCAGCTTTGAACAATCACCAAAATAAGGTGCACGCGTTCCTGTACACTTTCTTTCCAATGACATTAGCATTGATCTTTAGGATCTGACAAATAGAGTTTTTATTGGTTTGTTTTTGGTAATGCCCAGCAGGTTTAAGCATCTTTGAATACATTCTGTTACTCCCTCCCTGATTTAGTGATTTACAAAACATTTTTTTTTAAAGTACAGATTGACTTTTTATTTCTTGAAGAGGAAGGGTTTTGTCACTGCACAAATCTTTGTGGGAAAATAAGGTGCCTTGGAGACAGGTGACAAAATTCCTGGAATAAAACAAAAGCCAGCAGTGGAACTAGTGATGATTTGGCCCAGGGATATATTCTAGGTCAGTGTTTCTCAGCCTTGGCAACTTTAAGATGGGTGGACTTCAACTTCCAGAACTCCCCAGCCAGCCAGCCAGCCACTTGAATAAAATAAATTTATGTGGGATACATTTATGATTTTTCTAAATGTGAGAAGCTCACAACAGATTCCAAGGGAAATAATCCAAGATGATAAAGGAACTGGTAGACATATTTTATTTATTCACTGGGCTATTTATATACAACCTCTCCTCTAAACAAGCTCCAAAGAGGCTTGCAAGATATGGGACAAACCCATCCTATCTGCAACATAATGCCTACCCAGACAGGTGCACGCACATTCTTCTGCATGGATACACTCCTGAAAGCATATACTTGCATGTAATGGAGGAGCAGCCGCAGGCTGATAAAACCAGGAAAATCGTTTGGAAGCAAATCTGGAAGCATTGTCACTGAGCAGAGGAAAAGAACCCCAGAGGGACTTCTTAAAAACCCTTATGAAGAGAACCACTGTGGCCTGCCAGGAGATGGGAAGAATGTTTATTTGCTTCACCTTTTCTCATTTTCTGAACGTGTATGTGAATTGAAACATAGATGGATGCCAGCATCAGTCTTTTTTCTGATGCTTATGATATGTTTTGTAACTTGAAAAATACACAGCTCAGTGCGTGCATTAAGGAAAAGGCAGGGCCTTTCTGATGTGATTGGTGTTGCGCATGTCTGGAACCATTGCAAAGATGATGGCCCTTGGCCATCATCTTTGCAATAACTTCTGGAGTCTTTGAGGGCTGCATATAGCCATTACAGGTAGTTCTTGACTTACAACCATTCGTTTAGCGACCATTCAAATTTATGACGATGCTGAAAAAAGTGACTTATGACTGGTCCTTGTGCTTATGACCATCACAGCATCCCTGTGGTCATGTGATCAAAATTCAGGCACGTGGCAACCGGCTTACACTTATTGCAGTGGTTGCAGTGTTCCAGGGTCACGTGATCACCATTTGTGACCTTCCCAGCCGGCTTCCGGCAAGCAAAGTCAGTGGGGGGCCAGATTTGCTTAACGACCATGGTGATTTGCTTAATGACTGCAGCAAAAAAGCTTGTAAAATCAGGTGTGGCTCACTTAACAACCGTCTTGCTTAGCAATGGAAGTTCCAATCCCAATTGTGATCATAAATTGAGGACTACCTGTAAACAGTTTTGCCCTGTTTTGAAAGAAGCTCCACATGCCTCATGTCGCCAGTGTGGCATACCCTATGATACTAATACAACTGGCTGCAAAATATTGTTGTGGTCTTGCTAGACACCCATACTTTTTTTTTCAAGAAAACCTGCCTTTCGCTCGTTTCCTAATTTTTGCATTTCTTTTTCCTCCAACCATCAGCCTATGAGATTTGAGTGCCTCTCTTTTCCCTTTCAGTGCTTTTTCTGATGTCTTTCTGGGCTTCTACAAATTTACATCTTCCCTCCTTCCCCCACAAGTTTGCTGACATCTCTCTTTTATCTTTGAGTGGTGTCATTTGGGCAGTAGGAGGAGCCACATATGCAGCGCCTTCTTAATTTTTTTACAATAAAGTAGCTTTCAAATATGCCTCATCCTTGGATGAACAAGAGCTAAGGATGAATTTTCTATAAGCAGAGCAAAACTGGCATCCTGCAGTTGCTGTGATCAATTAAATGCACTCTGGGGGAAATAATTGTGCAGTGGGGAAGAGATTGCCTTCAAGAAATTTTGGGGAGGAAAAGATTACCTCCTTTTTAATGCCCTCCACTTGATCCAGATTGAAGAGCAGTTAAGTGTGCTTTGCAAAAATGTGCAGTTAGCATCTACGGTATTTCTGGACATTGCTTCTTGCTGGGGCTTGCTTTGCTGCTGCGTTGCTCATTTTGCAGTGTGAGACCTGCTGAAGCTACTCCGCGCATCATGCCTGAGTTTCCAAGTGCTTCCAAAATTTTGGGATGGACAGATCAGTGTCAGGCTTGCAAGTGCTCACACCTCAGTCCTTCCATCCCTTTTCTAGATCAGTCTGTTTAAAAAGAAAGCAAAGACAAAACATTATTTTCAAATATACATGGCCCCTAACCCAGGCATCTTTACAGTACACAGTGCCCATGCATTTCTGTGTTAAGGTGAGAATTTGGGAAAGTGCGGGGCTCTGATTATATATAAATGCAGGCAATGTGGATGAGACCAAGGGGTTCTAAAAATGCACACCTAAATTCTCCCTCACCTCTCCCTGAAATATTAGGCAACCTGGCCCTTGTAGGATTCTCTGTTTGCAGCAGTGCTGTGGCAGAATGTCTCTGTTACTTGAGGAAGATGCACATTTTTAAATGTCAAATTTGCATGCGCTTTTGGCCATTTCCTCCAAAGCTCCAGACAGCCACCTTTAATGGGGCAGAAAGCTGGTCAGCCTCCCTCCACCCCATCCCCAAATGTATGTTGCATTGACTAACATGGTACGCACAGGAAGTCCTTATTTTTAGCTCTGAGTTTCACTATTTTTTGCTTCTCTGTGCAATGAAAAACAGCGAGCATAAAGGCTGTATAGCCTTGAGTGACGTTACATGTGGCGTATCGTCTCAGAAAGGAGAAGTGAAGCATCAGTAGGAAGATAACTTATAAAACCAGCTTGAGTGAGTTTATTTGTCGTGAGTTTGCTCTCAAGCTCCTTTTTGCTCAATAGATTATGGTTTCGTTTTGAATTCAGGGGTAAGGAATCGGGGTTTGACGTGACCTGAAAACCTGGAGATGGTTTCTGCAAGGAAAATCTGAAATAGTTAAAGCAGTTTTACTTTAAAAGAAAAAAATGGTAAGCAAATGGAGTGGGATGCATCAGTTGACACTCCCCCCCCCCATTCTGAGATAGTTACTTCACTTAAAGTTTTAATATAGCTAAATATCTTTATCCAGTATTTCTGTTTGGTTAATTAAGTTACTCTTTATCGCATTTTGAACTGCTTTGCTTTATAAGACAATTACATAAGTAAATCTATTAATCCTAGCAACCTGAGGCACAAGGGTTGGAATCAGATATGTAAAAATAAATCCGAAAAAAATATATAATTGTCTTCCTAGTATTGGAATTTGTTTTCTCCTTCTATTATTTTAATTATTTTTAATTGTTTACTAAATCAGTGCCCTACCTTTTTGCTATTCACTTCTTACACAATTCCAGTGAAGTGTTACAGAACAGCATCAGATCTGATCTGGGAAGATCTGGGTTCATCTCCCTATTCAATCCAGGAAGTTTGTTGGTCTCTAGTTTGCAAGGTAGCCTACCTCACAGGGTTGTTGTAAAGATCAAAGTGGGCAGAGAGAACCTTTTATGCCGCTCTAAGCTCTTTGAGTTAGATTGTGATGGAAATTGTGCACTTACATATAAATGGGCTTCAGTCCTAGAACTTGCAATGCTATATTTCTAGTTAGCCTCAAATCAAGTTTGCCAGTCTTGAGGACACCCATCAGAAAACACCCATCAGAAAATAAATAGCTTTTTGCCGTCCATATGCAGCACATACAGTAATTGGTTTATGGGATCTGGAAATGAAATAATAGCCAATGGTTTGAATAGGATTAAAAAGGAGGAGGGTAGGACTGTTACAAGCTATGAACCATTCTGGCTCTGTAGAACCACCTTGCAAGATTTGAGGGGGTCTTAAAAAAACCACAAACTTGAGGCTTTTGTTCCCATCTTATGGCTGGGAGTATTTCTGTGTTGTACTTCCCCCATTCAGTTGAAACAGGAGCAGCACCCTGTTCATGACCAAGGGCTGCAAAGTTAAGGTTCACAAAGAGGGTGGAAGCCGTATAACACACGTGGCTGGGGCTGTAGCTAGGGCTTGGGTGCCATTTTAGGCTTTCCTTCATTTTTAAAAACTCTGATATGCTTCTTGTAGGGCTGATGGTACTGTTTCTGTTTCTGCCTCGAAATGTTGGGGAACTGTGCTGTACCTTTTCAAAAATTATGGCTGGAGTGGGCTGCGAAGGCTGCAGAAAGGGACTGCATGCTATAAAGACTTGATTTCTGGGCAAGGCGCTCAGGGGAATCATGTCTTTTCCATGAGACAAGCTCATGGAACATAAAGTGTTGGTGAACTCACCAACTTAGATACCTCTAAGAAACACCACCACAGAATTTGACTCAGGGTGGAATCTGGATCTCCACTGAGATCAGGGAGAAAGCCTCCTGAGAATCTCACCACCAAGGGAATATCATCTTCAGGAATTTTGTTGTCAAGGCTTCTTGGTGATGACTCCTCTCCTCTGGAACTGTGTGCCCTGGATATTTGGATGACCACCTCTCTATTTACTGTTTGAAGAGCCCTGAACACCTGGTTCTTCAGATGGCTCTTGGGGCTGAGATGGAAAGTCACACTACCCGCAGAGTGTGAGCACATAGATGGAGTTGGTACTTTTTGTCAGTTTGAATTCTACTCTGAATTAGTTTTCTTGTAAGCTCCTCTGAGTCTCCAGACTGGACCAGCATATAAGCCGGAGTGAGTGAAATACTATGTTAATGTTCTCTCTTGTAAGTCAGCTATCTTGGTTGAAGGTTAGAGACAATCATGACTGGGCCGCCATGCTGGATCTTTAAGCATCATTCCCTCTCCTTTCATGGGTAGGGAATAAGGATGATGATCAGAGTTTGCTTAGCGACTGAGTTGTGTGAGTTGTGCTTTGGAGCTTGTAGGAGTATGTTGTACTCCTGGACGATGACACATGTTTTAATCCATCGATTAATTGATTAATTAATGATGTTTAGAGAAGGTTTAAGAAAAGAACTTGAAAAAAATGTCAGTATCCACATGGCATCTTGCAGCAGCTTTGGTATTTTAATGCGATGTGCGTATATAGGAAGAATTGAGTAAATCTTCCTGTTTTTAGCACATATCATTAAATGTGCAAAATGGGGACTTATCCTTTTTTCCTGCTGGGGGGAGGTGTGTGTGTGCTTGCCAGTGTTGCCGGTGCGGGTATAACACTTGCTCCTCACGGGGAAGACGCACGTGTCTCTATTTTGGAGATGAATGAGTGATGAATGCTAAAATAGGACAGGCAACTCACTTACCCTTCCTGTATTTGCACGTGTCAGGAACAGTCTACATTTGCTATCTAAAAATGCCACATTTTTGCTTGTTGAAAAGGAATTATTGAGTACCTTGGATGAATCCAGGTAGAGGGGAACCCATTAGCAAGAGGATCAGGTTGGAAAGGGCAGGCGGCTGTTTCTAGTTTGTTTTCCTTGTCAGGTACAACCACAACACCCATCCTCTTCTCCTCAGCATTGCAGCCACTTTCCTCAAGCCCCCTCTCTGAAACTCCTTTAGGCCTTCAGCTCTAGAGCACTGCAGGGCCATGTTATATACAGTTCCTCTGATTGTTTCCCGTGCATTTAATCATTTATTCCTTCAGTCATGTTAAAAATGACAGTTTGGAGAGGACTGTTGGAGGGGCTCCAGAGAGAGTCAAGGCTTTTGAGGGGACCCCAGCCCTCAATGCTAGTGTGTGGCAATGCTTAAGTCAGGAGTCCACAAACACTTCAACTTGTGGACCCCTTTGTAAAGTTTCAGATTGTTTATCGACCCCCAAACATTTATTACATGAAAATAATTTAATAAATGCTACTTTAACTAGTTTGTTGTTTATTCGTTTAGTCGCTTCCGACTCTTCGTGACTTCATGGACCAGCCCACGCCAGAGCTTCCTGTCGGTCGTCAACACCCCCAGCTCCCCCAGGGATGAGTCCATCACCTCTAGAATATCATCCATCCACCTTGCCCTTGGTCGGCCCCTCTTCCTTTTGCCCTCCACTCTCCCTAGCATCAGCATCTTCTCCAGGGTGTCCTGTCTTCTCATTATATGGCCAAAGTATTTCAGTTTTGCCTTTAATATCATTCCCTCAAGTGAGCAGTCTGGCTTTATTTCCTGGAGGATGGACTGGTTTGATCTTCTTGCAGTCCAAGGCACTCTCAGAATTTTCCTCCAACACCCCAGTTCCAAAGCATCGATCTTCCTTCTCTCAGCCTTCCTTATGGTCCAGCTCTCGCAGCCATATGTTACTACGGGGAACACCATTGCTTTAACTATGCGGACCTTTGTTTTCAGTGTGATGTCTCTGCTCTTAACTATTTTATTGAGATTTGTCATTGCTCTTCTCCCAAGGATTAAGCGTCTTCTGATTTCCTGACTGCAGTCAGCATCTGCAGTAATCTTCACACCTAGAAATACAAAGTCTTTCACTGCCTCTACATTTTCTCCCTCTATTTGCCAGTTATCAATCAAGCTGGTTGCCATAATCTTGGTTTTTTTGAGGTTTAGCTGCAAGCCAGCTTTTGCACTTTCTTCTTTCACCTTGATCATAAGGCTCCTCAGTTCCTCTTCGCTTTCAGCCATCAAAGTGGTATCATCTGCATATCTGAGATTGTTAATGTTTCTTCCAGCGATTTTAACTCCAGCCTTGGATTCCTCGAGGCCAGCTTGTCGCATGATGTGTTCTGCGTACAAGTTGAATAGGTAGGGTGAGAGGATACAGCCCTGCCGTACTCCTTTCCCAATCTTAAACCAGTCCGTTGTTCTGTGGTCTGTTCTTACTGTTGCTACTTGGTCGACTTTAACTAGTAGTATTATAAATAATGATAATGATAGAGACAACTCAAGGCCACTTTCACTGGCAGCTGACCATCCAACCCTGGGTGACACTCTCTCACTGCTAGCCACCACATCTTCAGGACCAGGGACTGGCATGGAGCTCTACAGAGACCCCAAAAGATTAATTGACCCAAATCAACCTTCCATTGTTTATTGACCACCTATTGACCCCCAGCCATTTCTCAGCCCCTTGGATAGTCCCATCAACCCTTGGGGGCAGTACTGACCACTTTGGGGATCCCTGGCTTCAGTGCTGGTCTAAGACTGGGGAGACCTAGGTTCATGTCCACCCTGAACCATGGAAACCTTCAGCCTAAACTTCCTCACAGGGAGATGTTATGAAGGTAAAATGAAGGGACATCCCCATGCCACCTAGAATTCCTGAAAGAAAGGCAGCATATGGAAGGAAGGAAGGAAACAAGGAAACAAGGAAACAAGGAAACAAGGAAACAAGGAAAGACAGGGTATAAATGCAATAAATAACAAACATCAAAAGGGCTTTTGTTGCTGCCTGCTCCAATAAATGGTGCCTTCTTTTACAAGTACCCTTTCTGGGACTTTCAGACATGTAGAAGGCATTCTGAAAAAAAGCAGCCTTGTGAAATAGAAATATGGGAGCTCTGTAATAATAGGGCCCATGTTGTGAGTTTTGCAGCTTTTTAGGCATTCTATCTCAATCTGTCGAGAGGAGTGAGTGAGTGAGAGAGAAATTAATGTAACATACCTATTAAAGTCTCAAAGCAAAACGTGTAGCTTCCTCCTTATTTAACTGCTTCCTGTCCCAGTTAGGGCACATTACTGAAACCCTTTGTTTTAAGATTGTAATATTTCTATTATCTTAGTCCCTGTATGATTTTATGCACATACATGTGTAGCTAGATACTAGAAAGTTAGATGGATAAAAGATGAACTGTATTCATTCAGAATCCAGAACGCTTAACCTAACACATGCTAAATGGATTTCTGCAGATTATAGCAGGTCCTGCAAGCTGGTCTTGGATTATAAACTTCAGACACTGTATCTGAAGCATCACTTCCTCCTCTGCCTTCCCTAACGCTTCCCCTTTTTGGGTGTTCTACTGCCTTTGTGTCCTCAGCATAATAATCAGTGATGGTGTATATATCCATGATTGATGAGAAACAGTATTGTGGTGATGCTCACACCCTGAGGACCAAATTTTTGATATTCTGGATTTTTTAGAAGCAGCATTGGTTTGCTCATTTGTTTGTAGACTTTGATGGGCTGTCCTCAGCTTTTAATCCCTTTTAGGCCCAGCTAGCTTGGACCCCTCTGTTTACGTGTGAGCTCCCCTGTCAACTAACATCTGTTTTGAAATGCTGATCTGCATGATATTGGATTAGCAGGATCCCAAAACCGCGCGGCGGGGTGAGCTCCCGTTGCTCGTCCCAGCTCCTGCTCACCTAGCAGTTCGAAAACATGCCAATGTGAGTAGGTCAATAGGTACCGCTTCGGCGGGAAGGTAACGGCGTTCCGTGTCGTCATGCCGGCCACATGACCAAGGAAGTGTCTACGGACAGACGCCGGCTCTTCGGCTTAGAAACGGAGATGAGCACCGCCCCCTAGAGTCGGACACGACTGGACTTTACGTCGAGGGAAACCTTTACCTTTACCTAACATAATTTCAGTGGGATTTTATTGTCACATAAGGACCAGATTTGCTTGAGAGATGTATGTGCTGTATGTTGGACAGCATTCAAAACTCTGTGCCTTGCAGCCTGAAGGGAAATGCTCCATTCTATTGCCCTCTTTTGCTCCATCGGTAGACCCAGGTCTTCAGCAGTGAGCAAGGGGATGCAGCAAAGGAGAGAGGGCTGTTGAGGACAAATGGGAAAATCAAAGGGTAGCGGAAGAACACATGCCCTGGGGGTGGAAAATCTCAACCTCAATCATCCACAGCCCAGGCTGAAGCAAAAGCGCAGGATCTTAAAAGGGCCTCTTCTTGCTGGCCGTCAGTGTTAATAATGTTGGGCTAGGTTTTGACTTCTTCTTTCAGAAGGAACCATAGACTGAAGGTTGAGGGTTTGTATGCAGAAAGTCTCCAGTTCAGTCCTAGGCACCTCCAGTTTGAACAATAAGGCAATGGGAAAGAGTTTCTCCTGCTGTCACCAAGAGAGCTGCTTCTGCCAGTCAGACCCAGCCACCCTGGGCTAGATGAGATAGAGCGAGTGAGGATAAGGCAGTTGCTTGTGTTCTGTTTGTACTTGGGGCACTTGGCAGTAGAATGAAAAAAACCACAGTGTCTGCATTTTAAGTAAATATTGTATGGAGGAGGCTTTTTATAGGACCCTGAATATTTACTTCTTCCTATTTCATGCCCATTCCTTTTCAGGAATAGCACAGCCTCACAGTGAGGAAAGTCTCTGCAATTAGAGGCGCATTTGTTCTCCTATTGTTGGATGCAGACTTGCTGGAGTTCACACTTGAGCCTCTTGGGAGTATGATTTGGGGATGGGGGGCTTTACCATGGGTAGTCAAGCAGCCCCTGATGGCTCCTCTTTCCAGCCAGAAGGAGAATTGATCTGGGTGAGCTTAAGTGCTGGTTTGTTGGGCCTCAGCCCTTGGAGGTTCCATCAGCTGCAGAGATGCGTGCAAATGTTCCCAAGCCTATACAGCTTGAGTTTATAAATTTCAGTCCGAGCTGAAGAACACAAGACACAGGTTTGTTGTGACACACTGTGCTTGTCCCCAGCACTTAAATCCCAGGCTTCTGTCAAGCCTGGGGGTTGAGGAGGGGGCCGGGTTCCGGTCTTCTTTTTAGCAGTACCAGGTTTCAGAGACGCACTTGGACTCGCCTCACTGGTGAACTGGATTGGTGACCTCTTGTGATGATCTGGGATGCAAACAAGCATGCATATAGTAATAGCCCTTTAATGGCTATTCATTTTTTGATTATGCCCATCTGCCAAGGAGTTTGGGGAAACAAACATACCCTTCCATTTTATTCTCTCAATCACCCAGTGCAGTAGTTTAGGCTCTTAAGTAAATGGTTAGCTCAAGACCCACCAGCACAGCTTGTGTCCAAGGGTTTGAAAAGTGCCCAGTAGTTGGAGCTTAAGGCTTAGCCCCATTACCTGCTTTTCCCAATCATATTCCTACTGATGCACTCAAGATGGGTTGCCAGTAGAACAACAGGACAGTTTAAAAGGAAAAGGGGTGGAGATCAGTAGCTGAATTCTCAGTTTGGTGACTCCTGACTAGGACTGTTGTGCTCTGAAGAGCTTTTTATTGGCTAAAGGCTTGCAAATGGAGCGAGTGCTGGAAAGCTGTTGAATGTATGAAGGGAATGAGTTCTATGTAAGAAAGGGATTCTGCCTATTTCCTGGTTGTCCTTCCAGGATTTCTGGAACATTTTTTTATTTTATTTTTGGTTCCTGTTGTAGACCTGGCTTCACCAAGCCAATATCCTATTTTCTTTGCTAGGAGCCTTGTGGTACTATATTGATTTCTCCTAGTACTATTATACTTCAACTCAGCAGCTCCAGTACAGTTGGAATGGTTTTGCTTAGAAAATGTGACCCAAGGGCAGCAGGACAGAAAGGGTGCTTTCCCTCCATACTATTTATGCACTTATCTTAGTACAGACAGACAGTGATGAATTGAGTATGTTATTGACCAGACGCTTTATAATTTATTTGTATAGTAACCGGAAGACTTTTTAAAATCTCGCTATGTGATTGCTAAGATGTTTAAGTTAACAAAAGGTCAGTTTTCTGGGGAGATCAGCTCTAGATGGATGGATACCCATCGGAGCCGCTCGTGGCCAACCGACAACTGCCTTTGGGGCCAGTAGGGGCCTGGAATACAACCCACTGTACAATTCAAGCTCTCAGATGCCACCCTGAAGTCTGCCTTTTTTGGACAGCCCTCATTCAGACCTTCAACTCTTATGATACTTGGTTATAGTGTACTTAGCAGTGTTTGTTTTCTGCCACTAGGGATCAGTGTAGCTCTGCTTGTGATGTGTGGCAGGACAGAAGGACAAAAATATGGATGTCCAGTAAAATGGGGCAGACTGCTGTCCCTTTTCCCCTGCAGAAAGTTGTGGAGGGGAGTATCATTTTCACATCCGCATAGGTAGTGTGGTAGATTATGGTACTATGATCTGCAGGTTTCCTTAATAATGGGGTCTTTATGTGTCCATTGTAGAGTTTTACTGTGAGATCAGGGATGTGGACTTGTTCTGTAAATAGGTCAAGGCTGAAGTTGATGGTGTGATGTAATTTGGTAAGAGATTTGGAAAGTCATACAACCCCTCACCCCCACCCCCAATTTGGTGATAGTGTAGAATTAGTGGCATGTTTCAGAATTAGGCCTTTGATGATTGATATACCATTCCCAGATCACACAACATGCCAGATTTGGCACAAACGAAGTTGGGTAGTTTTTGTTTAACATGTTATGGGAATTCAGCTCTCATCTTAGGGTCTTGTATGAACCAGGCTATTGTATTAATGGTTTATTTATTTGGGCATCGTATATTATGTGAACATAAGAGCTGGGTTTTCTCAAGCTGAGTTTTCAATTTAACATATTGTGTGAGCCCAGCCAACATGTTAGAATAACAATCAGAATTCTGGGGATGAGAATTCACTCAGGATGAGTGAATATTGTAGGCTATTGCAGCCTAGAAGACCGTTGTAATTTGCTCTGCATGGAATTACCCTTGAAGGTCATTCAGAAGCTTAAAGTGGTTCAGCATGCAGTGGCCAAGGTAATGGGCACCTAAAGATTTGCCCACACAACACCTTTACTCCAGGAGGTGCACTGGCTGCTGGTCAGCTTCCAGGTAAAATTCAAGGCGATGGTCATCACCTTTAAAGCCCTGCATGGCTCAGGTCTTGGTTATCTCCAAGCCTGTCTACTTGGAAATGAATTTGCCCATCTGGTAAGATCTGAGAGATGAGCACCAAGGGTCCTCCTGTCTCCAAAAGAATTCCATTCTTTTAACTGAATTCTTCTAGTTGACTTTGAAAGCTATCTGAGCTTGTGGTCATGGCAGAATGTAGCTAGATAATTCTAGACACTGGACGTCATAGAAATAAGGAAGCCTACTTAGATGGCAAAAGGAAGAGGGGCCGACCAAGGGCAATGTGGATGGATGATATTCTAGAGGTGACGGACTCGTCCCTGGGGGAGCTGGGGGTGTTGACAACTGACAGGAAGCTCCGGCGTGGGCTGGTTCATGAAGTCACGAAGAGTCAGAAGCGACTGAATGAGTAAACAACAACAACACTTAGATGGCTATGTTTATTTACTTGTGAAGCACATGGCTGATTTGGAGATAAGCACCATTTTTGTTGTAGGAAAGTATTTTGGTATAAAACGTAATTTTTAAAAATGCACATCTGTGCATGTGTGTATGGGCTGCCAGCCCAACCCTTGATTCTGAAATTGTTTTTTAAAATGCTGGGCATCATCTACCCCGGTAGGCTTCAGCATACGATTGCTGGTTTAAACACTGACACTGATGGTGGATTCATTTGCCACTGTTCTTGTTATCTGTTGCTCTTTGATAATCAGTGAGCATCTTGGATGAAGGGCCTTGAATTTCAGCTTTGATACCCAACCCTGTCTGCCCCCTCTTGTCATGAAACATAGAACATGGCAAGGTACTGTACTTTCTGGCAGCAAATCCCATAAAGAAATCATGCAAATATTTTCTTTTCCTTTTTTATCTACCCTGCATCTTCTGCTAGCATTTTCTTGCATGACCCTGATTTCTAGCATTAAGAGAGATGGGAAGGAGAAAATATTATCTTTGCTCTTGAAGGAAATATTCCTTGCTCTAACATTTGTAATCAGAGATAAAAACTCCTAGCAAATTAAAAAAAAAGGAGTGGCGGGACAGTGATACTAATTCAGAGTCTTGGATCTTTTTAAAAAGTGCTCTTTTAGAGAGGCTAATGTAAGAAAGAGGAAGTGAGCCCGCTGCAAGGGTGTTTTTTAGACAACAACATTTTAATGATTTATCGCAATTGACTGGTGTGGCACCCAACAGGAACATGAAGAGCTGTTTTCACAGAAAATCTTTCGTCTCCTGTGAAAAAGCACTACTCCTGATTTAGACAAGGAGAGAGAAAGATGGACAGTTTAACTGCATTTTATGCTCCAGTATCTAAAGACTGTTTTCCATTTAGCTATGCTGCAAGGACAGAACTTTCCAACTGGGGACCAATTGATGCCTTTGGAAATTTAATGAAATTGAAATGGAAATCAAGTTCCTGGTTTGCAAGAATGGATCATTGATGTATCATTTGTCAAGTTTTGAATTAATCTTTTTTTTTTCCACAAATGGTCAAGGAGGAATTTGGAGCAATATGGTCAATGTTTTTGTTCTAACATAATTTCCATTTTTTCCCTCCCTCCTTATTAGTTTAATTTGTGTATTTAAAAGTATTTGTAATCTATCCCATTCCTGAAGGACAGTACAATTTTTGTACAGTAATCCTTTAATTCTGTTGTACTTTTGTTGGTTAGTTTAGCATTATACAATAACTGTTTTTTTTAAAAAAGTTGTGGGCATTCTCATAAAATGGTTGTCATGGCCGGCATGAATGATCATGAAACAACCATTTATCACAAGACACACTAGTGAAAATGCTCCCTGTCATTCCATTTTTCTGGGCAGGTGTCTGCATCTCCAGACAAAGCCTGGGGCTGCTTTTCAAAAAAGAATTGGGACAAGGAGCCTTGTGGGCACCAAAGGAGATCTCTATGGGCATAGTGCTACCAGGGACCACAACTAGTGACCCCCCTCCCCCATGTAGAGCAGTGGAGTGAAACTGAGTTTGCATTGCTGGGGAAAGGTGATGGAATAAGTCTAGGATGGTACCTTTGAGTCAGTATATGATTGAATTTCTTTGGGGTGGTGGTTTACTGTGAAACTTGGTTTCACAGAATGCAGAAAGAGACAGAATGCATGGAAGAAAAGGCTATCAGTGGTTAATCACTGTCATAACTGAACATGGGAAATAGGTCTCTAAATGCCAGTAGCTGGGGAACGTGATTGGGTGGGCTCAGTCTCTTCAGGTCCTGCTGGTGGGCTTCCCAGAAGCAGCTGGTTGACCTTTGTGGGAATAGAATGGAAGTCTTCAATAGATCTTTGAACTGATTCCATATAATTCTTCTTATATTCTTATATGTTTCTTTAATACCTCTTCAAATGGGTTCTAAGAATTGCCAGCAGGAAAGATGACCAGAAGGCACTACAGACTTCACTTGGGAACTCACATTACTAAATAATATTCTTTTTTTTTAAAATCCCATATAGAGAAAACTAATCCTTCTCCCAAATATTGCATTGTATCACACTCACTGAAGAGTTTAAACTAGACGTGTGCCCAGCTGCCTTCCAATTTTGATGCTCTATTTTAGTGCTACATGTGCTTATCATTTTAACATGGAGGCACATCTGGTTGTGTGGATTTCTACTTTATATTCCAAAGTTGATTCAGTGCAGACACAGTGTTATCACATTGATGAAGACATAATCTGGTGGGTTCTAGGAAAAGGTAGTTTGTGTGTTAAGTCACTTTTCCGAAAAGGGATGGGAGAATCTCCAGTGCTACTGATTATCCAGGAGTTGCAAAGATCCGTATCAGCCTTCTCCAACCTGGCACCCTCTAGATATGTTGGGATTGGACTTGCAATCCCAATGTATTTGGAGGAAATCAGATCAGGAAAGACTAACCAGTAACATTTAAGCAAATTGACTTTTTTTTCTTTAAAAAAAAGGATACTATGATTTAACTAAAAATCAGGAGGAGTCTGGTTACACCTTTTCAGACCAAGAAGTTTTGTTAAAAGGCACCAGCTTTCATGAGCTACAGCTCGTTTCATCAGATGCATCATTTGAAAGGTTCTGCCTTAAATAAAATTTAATTATTGATTAATAATACTAACATTTGTTTTAGTAAAATTTGTTAGTCTGAAAAAGGTGCTACCAGACAGCTCCTGATTTTGGGCTACCATAGACTAACATGGCTCTCCTCCTACATTGTAACTTAACTGGCAATCGATGGTCCATACGAGCACTTTTCCCCCTTCCTTTCTTAACTGGAAAGTATTGGTAACACAATGCAGCATGATCCGCTTAGCTTTTAGCAAGATTAGCAGTTTCCACCTTGAGAAATTGTCTCCAAACTACGGTAGGGACCTTCCTCCCATGCTTTCAGCACCCAAGGTTTGCAATAAGGTTGCTCCCTCTAGTGGTTAATGGAGGAGTAGGGAAGAAAAAAGCGAAAAAGGTAACTGTTGACCGATGATGTCATGATCTTCATGGGTGATGTTATGACCTCATTGTCTGGTGCATTGCTTACTGTGGCTATAGCTTCAAGCGATTCAGGCTGTATAGAGTCACACCTTCAAATACTCAAACAAACAAAACTGAATGCATTGGCTTGGCTCAGATTGCTTCATTACAGTAGGATACAATATATCCTGTCATAGGCTAAGAATTTTTAACGTTGGGAAGTATTCAAGATAAGGGCCTCTGCAAGTTGCAAATGAAATTTGTATATTACATGATTAAGTGCTAGGAATAAATCCAAATGCTCATTCACATTGAGTTCAGTTTGTATATCATCATAATTGTTGTTATTACTACTACCGCTGTATTGTTGTTCAGAATGTATATATTCGTTTTTCTAGGGATGCTTTTCATATTGTTTCTATAAATGGCTGCAAGCACGTATTTGCTGATTCATTCTTTGAGCTCATCTATTTTTTCAGCTGAATCTAGCATTTGGGTAACCTCAGTTGACCTCTATTAAGGAAGGTTCAGGACCGATCAGAAAATGCCTCCGGTTCTTCGTTGGATTGTAAAGGCAGTAGTGGGCACTTTCTTCCAAACTGGAGAAATTTAGATCACTTTTCTTAGCTGCAGGACTTCGATTTTTAGCATTCTTAGCATCAAGTATGTTCGTCACCTTGAGTTTTGTGTGTGTGTGTATATATCTATATGTTGTTGTTTATTCGTTCAGTCGCTTCCGACTCTTCGTGACTTCATGGGCCAGTCCACGCCAGAGCCTCCTGTCGGTCATCACCACCCCCATCTCCCCCAAGGACAAGTCCGCCAGCTCTAGAATATCATCCATCCATCCTGCCCTTGGTCGGCCCCTCTTCCTTTTGCCCTCCACTCTCCCTAGCATCAGCATCTTCTCCAGGGTGTCCTGTCTTCTCATTATGTGGCCAAAGTATTTCAGTTTTGCCTTTAATATCATTCCCTCAAGTGAGCAGTCTGGCTCTATTTCCTGGAGGATGGGCTGGTTTGATCTTCTTGCAGTCCAAGGCACTCTCAGAATTTTCCTCCAACACTACAGTTCCAAAGCATCTATCTTCCTTCGCTCAGCCTCTATATCTATATATATCAAGGCAGGATAAAAATCTAATGATAATGATAATAGTGATCTGAGACTGTGGTTACACCCAGAGTTTCTTCCTTCTTAAATTTTGCCCTCGCCACTTCCTTTCTTGCATTAAATGGGTGGGAATTGCTACTGCTTCCCCAAAGTGGCATTGATCTTTCACCAATAAGATATTTACCTGTCAGAATTCACATAGGGCTGGCAATGTAGCTTTACTCTGCTGAAATTCAGTCACACATTCAGTGACTAGCTAACAGCCGGTGGTAAGTTGTTTCATTGCAGACAAGAATGAAGTTTTATATATGCAGAAGATCTCTCTACAGCAGAACCCAAAAATCAAGCCTCTGTAACGATTGCCTAAACCCAAATACTCAGTCTCACAAGCTCGGGCTTAAAGATAACTGATTTATTAAAGGAATAGTATGCAAATACAGAGAAAGCTGAGAATGAGCAAAAGCGCGCCAAATACAAACTTAAAAGCCTTGCTTGTGGGCCGGTCCCGCCCCATCTCCCGTCAGGACGCTCCCCCTCCCAGGTGCTGAAAGCCGTTAGACGCGCCTGGGAAAGTAACCTTGAACAGGAGCGCAAACCCAAACATGCATTCCAAGCCCTCAAAACAAGGGAGGGCGAAAGAATGGAAAAACCCCGGGTGAAGGGATACGGAACAGAGAATGACATGTGAAACGTTACAATGTTAACCAGACATTAGAATGAGAACATGACATATTGCCCCCCCCCAAAAAAAATTAGGGAGCCGGTTTGTCAGGATAGGCAGAGTGAAATTGGGCTACGAGACGAGGAGAATGTACGTCTGGAGCAGCAACCCATTCAGGATGAGGGAAATGTTTCCAGCGGACGAGGTATTGTAGAGTGGAGCGGAGGCGTCTGGAATCGAGGATAGATGTCACCTCGAAGTGTTGCTGGTTGTCAATCATGAGGGGAGGTGGAGGAGTGGGTTGTGGATGCCAACGGTCCGACGACAGGTAGGGTTTGAGTAAACTACAATGGAAAACAGGATGTAAACGTTTAAGGTTGTGAGGTAAATCAAGTTTAAACGTAACAGGGTTGAGCTGAGCAACAATTGAAAAAGGACCGACAAATTTAGGACCAAGTTTTTTAGAGGGTTGTGGGGACTTGATAAACTTAGTTGACAAGTAGACTTTATCCCCGACCGCAAAAGATGGTTCTGGGGAACGCTTTGCATCGGCATGGCGTTTATAGGTAGCCTGGGCATGGTGGAGAGCGAGTAGAATATTAGACCATGAGTCTTTGAGAGTTTTGAAAAAATTTTGCCTCTGGCCAGATGTGATAACATATCTTTGATCAGGGGCAAAGGATATTTATTTAATATTGAGACCGCATTGAGCCCGCGGAAATCGGTACAAAGCCTTAATGACCCATCCTTTTTTGGCCTGAATAGGACAGGCGCTCCTACCGGGGAATTTGCCGGCTCAATGAAACCTCTAGCCAGATTTTTGTCAATGAACTCCCTTAGCGTGGTAAGCTCCTTGGGAGACATGGGGTATATTTTTGGGTGAGGCAATTTTACATTTGGTAAAAACTCAATGGCACAGTCCGTTTTTCGGTGGGGTGGCAAGCGATCTGCTTCCTTTTCCCCAAATACTTCAGCAAAATCTTGGTACTGATTGGGTAGCCCCTCAAGAGGTTGAAGCGTTTGCACAGTGGTATACGCTACCCCTCCACCCTCCATGTCCTCCAGTAGGTCCTTTTCGGGTACTTTGTAAAATCCATCTGCAAACGTCACAGTTCTATGCAGCCAGTTGATAAAAGGGTTTTGCTTCACAAACCAAGGCATCCCCAATATTACCAGAGGACCCCCCACTGGAGCTACCACAAATGGCAGCTTTTCCTGATGGGAGCCCATCTGCAAGGCGACCAGTCCCGTGGAAAGATTGACTGCTTTCCCACCCGCCATAGTTCCATCCAATTGGGTGAAAATCATGGGTCTTGGCAAAGGGAACGTGGGCAGTTCCAGAGCCGCTACGACATCAGGGTGCATCAGGGAACGGGAGCAACCCGAGTCTAGCATGGCCCACACTTCCACCGTTTTGGTTTTTGAGCTTAGTTTAACTTTAACAGTCAGTGTGGGGAAGTTTCCACTCACCGAATCATGGTTACGCCCGGTTTCTTCCACCTGCCCTAGGGCGCCCTTCAGGGCAGGTGGTAGGCTTTTCCCGCCGGCTGCTCGAATTGCAACTCTTCCTCCTCTTCACCGAAGGGAAGGTCTGGGGGGTCCAGTTCCGCGAGGGCTGCCTTCAGTTTTCGTGGTGGAGCAGGAGCAGGCGTCTTTACCGTGGGTTTCGTCTGTCGTTCCTCTGGACGGCGTCTTGGGCACGACGTGGCTCGATGTCCTTCTTTCCCACATCTGAGGCACTGACCCTTGGAGAACCGTTGCTCCCTCTCTTCTTCCCAGGTTTTTGGTTTAGGGCGGCTGGCAAGTCCAGATGTGCGCGCTCCTCTAGCGAGACGTGTTTGTCTAAGCTCTTTGGTATGGGCGTAGGTTCGTAGGGCATTTTCTGCGCTTCCCGCCAACTGAATCCACCCATATAGCGTTTTAGGATCATCTCTACCCAGAGCCCATCGAAGGATTTCGGGTTCAAGCCCCTGCTTGAACAATTCGATGATTGTTGGCTCAGACCAGTCTTCCGCTTTTCCTGCCAAAGCTTTAAACTCCAACGCATATTTGGCAACTGGGAGGGACCCTTGGTAAAGTTTCCGCAGGTCATTTTTGGCCGTTTCTTGAGCTAAGGGGTCTTCGAAATGCTCTTTAGGTGCCCACAAAATGTCATCGAAGTCCTCTAACTCAGTTGCCTCAGCTTGGCATAGTTGCACATACCAATCCGCTGCCTTTCCTCTCAGCTTGTTAGCAATGAAATTGACCTTGCCATGTTCAGACCGAAAATTTCGACCCCAATCTTCTATGTAGTGCTTGGCATTAGTAATAAAGAAGGAGAGGGTGGTGGGATCCCCATCGAACTTCACTCCAAATGGTGGGAAGGATCTTGCCGGCTCAGCTGGCTGTGGCGGTGCCGCTAATGTCAGCGTGCGCCGAGCCCCCATGGGTGGTCGATCCCTAGGAGGTCTTGCCTCTCGCTCCCCCCCTTGACGGGCTGATCGAGTCTTGCTTCTCCCCCGGGTCACCATGGTACTATGCCTGGGGTACTGTGACGGCTCTTCCTCCCAATCCTCCGGGGTGGGCTCTGCCTCTCCGGGTAGATCCTCTTTGGGTAGATCCTTGAGGATCGTCACAATTAAATCCATTTTATCTTCTAATGCCCTCATACGGGCCGGAGTGACCGGCTCCTCCGAGGGTTGGTTGGTTACCACCACCCTCGGTGACAAGGGGACTTCGTGCTCCCAGGTCAATTGTGGAGACCCCCTCCCCTGCGCTCTTTCCATGACAGTTCTATGTTCACTCCTGAGACTCTCCTGCATGGATATCAGCAGCTCGTCCAATTGGATATCTCGCAACTCTCGACGGGCTGCTCTTTGCGCTCTCGAAGTTAGCACTGGCCGGCTTTTGACCGCCTCCCGCTCTTCTTCGCTTCCCTCACTTGCGCGAAGTTGAGGTTGAGGTTCTGTCATCGCTAGCGTTCCCTCTTATCCAATGATTGGATGGGGCTAGCGGAAAATGGATAGAATGATTCTCAGCTTTATGTAACGATTGCCTAAACCCAAATACTCAGTCTCACAAGCTCGGGCTTAAAGATAACTGATTTATTAAAGGAATAGTATGCAAATACAGAGAAAGCTGAGAATGAGCAAAAGCGCGCCAAATACAAACTTAAAAGCCTTGCTTGTGGGCCGGTCCCGCCCCATCTCCCGTCAGGACGCTCCCCCTCCCAGGTGCTGAAAGCCGTTAGACGCGCCTGGGAAAGTAACCTTGAACAGGAGCGCAAACCCAAACATGCATTCCAAGCCCTCAAAACAAGGGAGGGCGAAAGAATGGAAAAACCCCGGGTGAAGGGATACGGAACAGAGAATGACATGTGAAACGTTACAATGTTAACCAGACATTAGAATGAGAACATGACAGCCTCATATATGTATGCATGTATGTATATTGTTGCAAGTTAACAGATCTTTAGCTATTCTTTTCCTACCCTGAGATTGGAGGCACCTGCTCAGCATTAACACAGCAGTTCTGCCTGGCCTGAGCAAAGCTAATTCCTGCCTCACCAGCCACGGCTCTTTGTCTAATTTGTCTAATTAAATTTGTCTTCCTCAAATCTAGGGTGGTATTAGATAGCTCCATGAAAAGTACTATTGGGCCCACCTTTAGAAACTGGCAGAATGGCAGCATGCCACCTGTGGGGACTTAGCACTGGAATTAAGTAATGGCAGGTTTTCAGATAGATAGATAACCAGTTAATTTTAGCATATGTATGTAGTTTTGCATGCTTTGAAAATGATTTGGAAGATGTGCTTTGGAATGTGAGAGCACACCAAAGCATGTGTATCTCTTTGCATGCATCTCTGTCTCTATGTCTACCTCTCTCTCTACCTCTCTCCATCTCCATCTCCATCTCCATCCACACACGGACACACATATGTACATGTACATGTACATATACAAAGAAAGAGAGAGATGCATGCATGCATGCATGCATGCATGGGTGTGCTCTCACATGTTCCAAAGTACCCCTTCCAAATATATAGTGTATGTATGTGTGTCAGTTGCCCCCCCAAAACTGAGCCCTGTTTTAAAAGAAAACTAGAAGAGAAAGGGAAAAGTTAAAGAAAGAGCCGTCTTTCGTGATGCCATGCTCTTTGCTGGAAATAAAAACATGGAACTCTGTTACTTCTGTAAATCCTGCACACCATTTTTATCTGACGTTCTGTGCTCCATTTTTTCTCATCCACCCTCTGCACCTCTTTCCTTCCCTCATTCCTGTTGAAGATGACTGGGATGTTAAGAATGTCTGTTACCAAAGAAAACATTCTCCTAGCCTAGAGGTCTCATACTGCAGCACCTGATAACCAGGTCGAAAAATCAAATAAACCAAGATGAGGAAAGCTTTAACTTTAATAAATGGTTTTGAACTAACCAGCTATCTGGAGGCCGTGAGGCTGCAGCTTTCTAGTCAACTTACTGTAGGATGTACTTTTTCCTGAAGGTGTATTTCATTTTCTTATGCCCCTTTGCCATGAGTACAGGTAGGTCTCGATTAGTGCGGTTAATGAATCCCACGAAATGGTTGCATTATTCAGATTCGCACTTTTCGAAGTGATATTTCTATGGAAAATAGAATCAGGACCTGTATTGCTCGTTCCAGTTGGAAACATTGGAACACAGGAAGCTTAGACGAAGTCAACTTTGGAGTTCTGTACTCCATTCATTTATTTGCAGCTCTTGCTGGTCATGACCGAGTTCAAATACGCAACTTCTGCAAGAAAAACAGTGTTCTGTGGCCCTTCCACATCATCACTTCTGAATCGGCACCTCTCAGGTTAGAATTTAACAAGCTAAATGGGACCACTTTGTTGGCAGGCCTTTGGGTTAATCTGACAATTGTCCTTGACTGAAGACCTTTCCCTATTTTCATGCTGAATTATGAACAGAAGAACTGTAATCCAGTGGCTCCGTGCTTAGCAAATCTTTCTTGCTTGGCTTAGTTTGAATCTGAGGGGCAATTTTATGGTCAAGCCAACTGGCTTACTTGGGGCAGATGGGGTGGCATGGCAAGGGGACGTAGAAATGGATTCTCCTAATAAAAATGAATTAAATGCCAAGCAGTACCTAAAATGCAGTGCCTGTATACCTCACTGACATCTTTTGATGAACTCTGTAGGCCATTAGAGACTTTCAGATCTGGGGCCATTGGCCACATTGAATATTGCTTTGTAGAGAAAGGTTTGTTATCTTTAATATTTTATAGAGATGCATCTTGACCATTCTGCTTGTGAGTCATCCTCTGCGGGAAACCAAAGGCTTTGGGGCTGTTTAACCCCTTTGTTATGTTTAAGGTAGTCACTAAATCTTGCAAATGAAGAAACTGATGCACTGTGCCAGGCCAGAAATTCCTCCTCAGGTTCTGGCTGCCATGAGCCCATAAGTGGGATAAAGATTCAGATTCATCATTGAACCACAGGGCTCTTAGATTTAAACTGCTATTTAGGCTATTTTCTGACTAATGGACCATTGGAGTTATGCAGTTAACCCTGACCTGGAGCTAATTGGTCAGACTGATGAATTACTACCCTGCCAGTAGTAATGGAGTTGCAGGCAAGATCTGGTTCATATTGGAAGTATTAATTGGAAGAATTGACACTCTATACCTGAACGGGGCCTAGTATCCAAAATAACATAGAGGACTTGGATGGAAAAGAAAAAGAAAAGATCATTATGATAAGACTGATAAATACTTTCTGCAAGTAAAGTTCATCCCATTCATATGTTGCCAAAGTGATGAATGGGATATGCACAAGAGAGGTGTTTGTAGCTGAGGTATGAGCATGATCAGAAGAGGAAAGGATGGCCCTTTTCAAGGACCTCAGGAGATGTCACAGAGAAGAACACTAAGACCTCTTTTCAGCTGCAGGATACAGAGGTACCCCAAGAGTATGTGTCCCAACCAAATGGACCAACTACCTGATTCTGTTATTGCCTGACATGCTTAAGCTGGTTACTGAATTAAATAGGGGCATGCCAAATGTTTCAGATGTAAGCTATTTTGAGTGCCCTGATTGAGTTTGGAACACCGACTTCGCATTTTCAGATGGGCTGTTCAGCTTATTTGGGAAGGGTTTCAAGCTTGAAAGAGAGCTACGGACTTGAAACTGAGCCGTTCTAAACTCACTTTGACTGGGGCAGCCCGTTCGGGCAAAATAGCTGTTTCAAGCTCAAAATGAGGTGGGGGATTGAATTAAACTATTTACCAGGTTTACACAATGTACAGAACCATAAAGAAACTAAAATAGAAACCTTAACTTAGCAGAGAGGGCTTTACAGCAGCTGCTAGGTTTGTATCTGACTTGGTTAAGCTCGTGGCAGAAATAACAGCCAGTAAAACACAGTCTCCTGTGCCCTTATGTAAGTTCTGATGTTTTAGGATTTCAGCAAGGCACATTAGTTTGCAATGGAATTGGGGTAGCTCTGCTTACCATGTGGGGCCACTGCTGTTTGCCTCTCAAGAGTGGAAATATTGCTTTTCTTGACCCATTGCAGGCAAAGCAATAGAGAAGTAGCACATACTCTTTTAAAGGTGGTGCTACAAATAAATTGCCATATAGGTTTTCTGTTGTGGCAGAAAGTGCTTGCCAAGTCTTTTTTGGGAGAAAAAATGACAGCTCATTTAGTTTAATATATATGTTTGTATGTGTGTATATACTGTATATATATAGAGGGAGGAAGGGAGGGAGGGAGGTACAACATGCATACACCCCCAACCCCCTTCCCCATCTTTCTAAATCTTGCTTGGAGGCTGTGGTATATATGTCCAGGCATAATCTGTGGCAGATCTATATATTTTAAATTTGGGAGACAGGAAAGCATTGAATGGGGTTGGTGTATCCTAAAGCAAAAGCAGAACTTGTGTTTCGTACCAAGAACCACAGCTCATTATATTACTGGTTTTATTTATTTGCATTCTTTCTCAGCAAAAAGAAAGCAACAGTCTATGAACTCCAGGCTGTTGATTGCCTTGGTTTAAGGACCACTGGGAAGTAGTATGGACCAGAAGAGTCTATATGATATTCTGTTAGATGAGGAATGTGGAGGAACAAGGGGGCTCAGATCCCCGATCAGTCATGTAGCTTACAAGGTAAAGCAAGGCCACGATATGCCTTAGTTTGAAATTAGTTGAGTTAAATGTTTTCCATTCTGTCACCAGGGATTGGGTTGGACTGAATGGCATCTAAGCAGTTTAAAATCCTCCAAAGCAACTTTGTGAAGTAGGAAGTGAGATACATGCTAGTGAGTAGTAAGTGAGTAAGAATCAGAGTATTTTATTTGTCTCAAGGGAAGAGTCATTTCCCCCCCCAAATTATTTACCTTTCAAATTGAATTCACTGAGAATCTGGTAACGGAGGCAGAGAAACATTTTCTTTGCTTAATCTTCCTTTTGCTGGGTCGTTGTCTTTTTGAGTGATTGCGATAATAAATGCAAGCATTTTATCAAAAGCTATGTGTCAGGGTCAGCCTCGCTTCGCAATAAGACACAGACTCACTTAATGGGTGTTAAGGATTTCTGGTTTATTGGAATGATAGCTGACAGAACGAAAAACGGGAACGGGGTTGGTGGTGTGGAGGTGCCCCTTTTATACCCTCTTGTATTGCCCCGGGCTCCCCACCCCACATTGTCCCGATCCCTCTTGATGGGACCCTTGATGGCTGCCTGGGCGTTTTCCCGGTGTCTTCCTTTGTCTCCCAGCGTCGGTTGTGTCCTCCGGGGCACCAGGTGCGGCTTATCTCCGTTCCTCTGACGTCCTTCTTTTCAGCTGCCTATGGGTCCATGGGTGTGGGTGCTTTTGGGTGCTTGTGTTAATCCCTAGTTTGATTATCTCCTTCCTCTATTTCTTAATGATCATGATCTACGTTGTGAGGCTCTTTGTGCCTTGCAACGAGGTCATGACACTATGTGTTGTTTTAGGTGGTGTTGAATGTACCCCATTTTCAGTAATGTCTCAAGGTTTCGAAACTGCGGTCCTACTTTTGCTGCACTTGATTTAACCTTTTTTTAAATTAAACATAGCAACTAATGCCTCCTTATATCTTTTAGGTAAATTGGCATTACATGAATATCACCTTGAGGGATGATTGTGCCATTTTAGCAAGGCTCCAAAAGAATCTTGGTGGCTGTTTCTATTTTCTTTTCCCTCGCTTTTAATTGATTGCCCCACTCTCCCTTAATGCAACCAAATGTGAGAGGTTTCAGTGACAGAAAGTGAATTTAAATGCACTGGATGTGTTGCTTTTATCCTCACTTTTGGCAGAGCTTGGTTTTCTTCTGCAACTATTTTCCTTGGAGGTCACGAAAGAAATAAGTTTTGATGTTTTCAGTCTGGTTTGCACAATTCTTCTGTCTCACCTAAAAGGCTACCTCCCAAAAATTGAGTGTCAGAAAGGCTTGCCCACTGAACACAAGTGTGATGTACAAAGTTTTCTACTGCTTATGTAGCTGGTGACCTTGGAGCAAATTATTTTGAAATAGGGAAAGTGATTGGCATTTGGGTAGAGTTAGGTAAGAGTTGCCTGCTTGCCTGAATTTACTTTTAACATTTTATGAGTTTGAATTGGGAATCAAACAGAAATGGTTGTGTATGTGAATGGGGACAAAGACATGGTGTTTCTTCAGGTTTATTGGTACATCATAGTTTTCCTCTATATGAATGTGCTAGCCCAGACTTCCATAATCTGAGATTCCCAGAGTGCTCTCTACTACCCTAGCTTACTGTTTTTTTTCTTGCACAAGTGGACACACTTTCAAGCAAAGGCATGGATTGCATCTAGGGATAGCTAAAATGTTTCAAATGTGAATGATTTTCAGCTCAAAACACTCAGTTTTGAGTTTGAAATCAGTTATTCCAACCGTTTCAGAGCTCAAAACGCTCCAATTTTAAACATTTTGGACATCCCTAGTTGTCTCAACATACCATTTTTAAAAAACTTTCTAAGAACACCCTAACCCTAGGTGGGCACTGATGGCCAAGAAGCATTTTCCAAAATAAAGATGATGCTAGATGGCTCCACTTTGCATTGCACCATGTCACCCTCTCATTTATGATTATTTTTAATTAAAATAATCAAAACACTCTGTAATTCAGCAAACAAATCAATAAAATCTTGGGCATGAGTGTTAAATCCATGAATCAGTTGTAGATACACATTTGTTTGTTTGTTACAGTTCTATCCTGGTTTTTTTGGTCAGAAGCTCAAAATGGTGTACACAAAGCTCTCTTCATTTTTCCTCACAACAGTAAACTGTGAGGTAGATTAAGCTGAGGAAGTGTGACTATCCCTACATTACCCAGGGCCTAAGAGCAGGCTAGAACCTGGGTTTCCCTGGAGACAGACCAACACCTTAACCACTGCCGCCCTGCTTGTATCTTTCTGACTTTTTTTCATCTCTTCTGTTTATGTCACCTCTCTACTCCTCAAATGTAAGCCATAGCAGAACATGCTGTTTTATCACTTTTTAGGCTGCCTCATCTTGTTTTGGAAGGCTACGGTTTATGTGGACTAAAAAATAATTAATGCAGATGATCACTACTAATCACTTGAATTAGTCTAATAATTCAGGCTAATTGTCTGTCTTTAAGTAAGAGAGCTAATCAGGTATCTCAAATTAGACAAATAATTCATATTGAGACAATGATATTCTATTTATTATGTTACAGTTATCACACTGTGGAGTCCATGCATGGCGGCTCAGAAATAAGTCCTATGGCTCCAGCAGGTCCAATGTGTCTAGGGTGCATTTTGACCATATTATATAGGGCTGTGGGAAGCATTGGAAGGAGCACCCTTCTGAACTGTCCTCTTGAAGCATCAAGGTGAAGGGGTTTGTCAAATGCTCAGCATTTCCCAGTCTTTAATGCATGCACAGAAGACACTTCTGGGATTTATATGCAGTCCTATTAATTTATGCCTTTTTTTTCCTGGCAGCAAAATGTATATAAATTTTCCAGGCATCCAAGATTTCCAGACAGTGAGCAAAGCTAGACTTGCATTGTACCTAAAGACTTTTTGTGGTTTTAAACTTTTGTAACTGTGGATTTTATTCCTCTGCCCTCTGTTTCAAATTGACTTGCTGTTGCAAAGTTGTTGTTTTTAAATCCATTTTATAAAGTGATTTGTAATTTTATGGTACTATTTTGGTTGTATCTTGGGTGGCCTAGCAGCTTTCTGTCACCTGGGCAACTTTGGTTGAGCTTTGGCTAAGCAGAGTTAGCCCTGGAAATTACTTGGACGGGGAGATAGTTTGAAAAGTCCAGGGACAAAAGCTAATCTGGGAAGTTAAAAAAAAAATCCTGGAAAAAGCCAGTGGCAAACCACTTCTGTATCTTGCCAAGAAAAGTGTGTGGACCTATCCAGCTCATCATCAGATGCTGAGCTCAACTCTTTTGAAATATGTTTTTAGTTACTCAGTTGTGAACAATCAGCACCCCAAATCACTTTTTGTGCGCTCCTAAGCCTTCTGCAGCTGTGAATGCCAAAGTTTGTTAAATGTGCTACTTTTTTTAAAATTAAGATGTTCCAAGATCAAATTCAGAGGGAGATTGTCATGAGTACGGATGGTGAGCAGGAGGGGGCCCCTATCCAGAGGGGAAAATGCATGCGTAGTCTAGAGGCTTTGAACTGTCCTTCAAAGAAACTCAGAGCAGACCCACCTTGAGTTTTGGGTTTATCTGTCTGGGTTTTCCCACACTTCTTCAGTTTGGTAGGATTTTCTGTCTACAATAGCAGTAATAAAACACTAGAGACTTTCTCCTCGTCTCGGCGTGGTCTTTGCTTAGTCAGAACAGAGATGATGTCTAAGCTAGACCTTGTTTGGGATACCATTTGCTCTTGTGTTGGTCAGACATTTTTCCAGGTCTGAATGTGTCTCAGATAAGATACTTTGTGGCTCCTATCATGGAGAATCTATGTAGAGTATTATGCCAGTGATTAAAAACAAAAAAACCCATCCAAACCTTCCTGCCAAAATTGAGTCCCACCCATGCATTATGTGTGATGAACTTCTATCCAGTTTGCATCCTTCATCCTACTCCAAAGGTAAAGTGAGCTCTTTAAATCCAAAATGTATGATGTGAAATAAGCCAACTCTTGGGATCAAGGCTGTGTCTTGTGTTTGTTTCTGGGTAAGGTATTTAATTTGAGCTCCAGATCTTGCTCACATGTTCAAATATTATTTTTGTTTGAAACGCATATCTCTGATGGGCACATGTTTTTGTTATTTTACAGGTTGAATTAAGCCCTGGGCAAAATCATTTTAAAAAAAGAAGCACAAACACCATTAGAGCCACTGAAGATCAATTTTGCTGTAAGTATTCCCCATTCTCCTACCATTAGGTGGAGCAGGTGTGTGTGTTGGGGTGTGTGTGTATACACACACACACACGCACGACCTACTTGTCTTAGAGTTGGAAATCAGGATTCTTGCTCTGCAGAGATGCTCGTTGAAACATGTTTAATCTCTTCAGTGAATTTTACCAATTTTACTAATGTCCTTTCTCTTTACTCTCAGTACACTTAGGGAGTGCTGATGATGTAGTAACATCCACATAGGCCCAATATTTTAAACGCTTTTTTTTAAAGATTTTGGGAAGAGAGGGCTATTTTAATGTAGCATAAGTGCATTAGAACCTGCAGAAGCTTAATTAGCTAATTTTATTTCTTTCATCAGAAAAACCTGTTATGGCACTAAAACCAGGCAATTTTCTGAATATTGTTGGCAATATTCAGAAGTTGGCAGTACTATCTTGGACATTGGGACCTAGAAAAACAGGTTTGGAGGACCAGAAGTGGCCCATAAGACGTGAATTGCCACCCACTGCTCTACTTGGTGCCGAATTATTTTCAGTTTGCATTTCAGATTGCCCCCATTCATTCTAGCTGGGATGAAAAAACAAACCATGCGTGGTCCCTTATTTTAAAAAATATGAAGTTTTGCTCGGTTTTGCTCAGTTCACTCTTCAGCTGAAGAAGAAACAGCATTTCCTTGATCAGTGGGAAACAAAAAGAAGCAGAAAAACTGGACAGTTCTTATATGAGCGAAGTTTTGCTTTCCATGGACGTGCACATTTCCCTCCTACCCTGGTCTATTTTTATAGTAAGGCGGTAGTGATAGTATTTACCTCTTTGATCTTGTCAAACAAGAATTAAAAGAAAAGCTGCAAAGGCTGCTGAGAAAGTTGGCAGGTCTCTATATAGCAAGGAGACACTTTCAGTACAGTTGTAATAACAGAAGGAGGAGGGGTTGGCCACAGCCAATGTTCATGGTGGTATCTGAAATATTGGAAAGTGCAGGATTCAAGGAACCGAACGGTTGTGCTGCAGGCAAGTCATACCTCTTCCGTGTCCTCCAGCAACTGGCTATTCCCCATCTTGTTCATTACAGCTTTCTGTTTGTCATGCACAGGATAATGAGGAACAAATGCATCACATATACTCCTCCAGCCAGTATTGATCTAGCCCACTCATTCCAGATGAAATTGCTGGTGATCCCTACTTCCACAGTGCACATGCTATGGAGGCCTGTAGGCAGTGATTCTCAGTGGCGGCATCTATATTATGGAATATCCTCTCCTTTAAAATTCAGGCTACCATGTTAGCCACTATATCAGCCTTCCAGAAAGGCACTGAAAACCGAGGGCCTGTCATGAGCGACAGGATGCCAGGATTGATTGATGTTCACTTTTTATGCCTTTATGGGTTTAGTTTTCGTCTTGCCATGGGTGTTTTAGTTAGTTTACTCTTGTTTGTTGAATGTTCTTAATGACTGTAAGCTGCTGAGAATGAATACAGTATAAAGGGAGGCTTGGTTTAGAGGCTGTTGCAAGGAATTCTGCCTTCAGATATCCAAAGGTCAAATCTTCACTTTCCAGATTTAACATATAAACTGGACCTTAGTTATCAGTGACTTTCATATTCCCTAAATTGCTTGTACTCAAATCACCACCACCACCACCACCACCACCACCATTATCTTCATCAAAATCCATTAAAAAATGTGGGTTTTGCAAAAGAGTATATTTAGAAATGCAACTATAATGTGGGTTTTTAAAAAAATCAATGCGGTACTAGACAGTGCATCCTTCTTCCCACATATAATATGGGCTGGTGCCATTTCCCCTCCTCTCACGACCTCAGCAGAGCCACGGTGGAAGCTGCCTCCTCCTCCTCCTCCTCCTCCCTGTGGAACCGCCTGCCACTTTGCTATAGGGAGGGGGAACAAAGGGAGCCATGGACCGCAAGGAAAACTGCACCCCCGCTCACGTCTTGGGGTGTCCCCAAGGGCCCCCTCCCACTAGGGAGGAAGAGGGCTCACCCGTTGACACCCCCAGCCAGCCCTAGCTCACCAGCAAGCATCTGAGTCTCTCCCTCGTCCTTCCCTTGCTGCCCACCACTTGCCCATTGGGCCTTGCCACCAGTCGATTGGGTGCAAGGGCCAGAGGGAGGCAGGAAAGAGGGTAGAGATATGCCCCTCCCATCTTCCTTGGTGCCATGCAACCTACAAGTTTCTGGGAAGTGTAGTTAGAAATCATGATTACATGACTGTGGCTAACGGCAGTGATGCTGCAGTGGCCACAACTTTGTGGATAGAACTGGTATGAAGATCCTTGAAATTTCAATTCCACAGGAGTCACAGGTCCTGGATTTTGGGTGCGTTCTTCAAGTTAGCCCATTTGGGGTACCTTGTTTCAAAAATTGTTGCCCTACGATGCATCGTTTCCGCCAATTGAACTTTACAAGCAGGCAAACAGACAGGGGAATTATAGTAGTATATAGATAGGACTGGATAGACTGATATGCAAATAATGTCAAAAATCAGAAATGGATTGATTTACACTCCCTTACTTGGTCAAAGATACTTCGGTGGTTGGATTAAGCTCTTTATCATAGCTTGATCCAGGTGAGTATTGTGTTGGCATAGATCCAGGGGTATAAAACATGGTGCCTGTGATTGCCAGTGTTCCTAGGACATGTCCTGTAGACTCTGCCAGACTTTTGGTCCCATCAGCCTTTTAAAATTTTGCACCATGTTTTATAAATGGTTAGGAATGGTGCTGGTGCTTTGTTAAGAAGAGCGTCTACCTGCACAGCAAAAACGGCAAGAAGCTGAGATGATGGGCTTGCAGGAGGAAGGCGCAATGCCACCAGTTAAAAGCAAGTAAACGTCTGCCATTGTCATCCACCACTTGACGCCCTCGGCGGACTATAGCCTCTCGTAATACAAGCAGCGTGATGGTAGTTGAGAAATTAGGGTACTCGCAGGGGCACGAGGCTGGAGAAGTGCTTCTGTCCCATAGCCTGGTCTTTGGAAGCTGCCTGCCGTTTGTTAAAAGCAAGTGAATCTGTCACAAACTCTTGGCCTCTCTTTGCAGAAAAGATGGATTCAGAGATTTCTCCATGGAGCTGCTATCAGTGACACATCCTGGTATACAGGCTGGCAGTTGCTCAGAGAAATGATCAGAAGCCATCATTTTAAGAACAAAGGAAGTTGCCTTTAAACTGAGGTTAGATGATTTGCCTATCTGTCCTGCCATTGTGCCTGCCCACTCTCTTTCCCAGCTTGAGGGCGTTTCAAACAGAAGTCTTTCACATCCTTCATCAGATGCCCTGAATTATACCTGTGGCATTTGCATGCGAGCTGTACAGTTAGTACTGCAAAGGTTTATTACTGTTTCCACTGCTGAGGGCCAGGGGTGACATATAGCAATGTGGCTGTGATGTCTGCGGATGGGACAGAGGTAGAATTTTTGGGGTCTCCCCCTTTTTGGGGTGCTTTTTAAAAAACTTTTTTTTCGCATTGAATTAAAAACAAGGTCTCTTCTGCTACCACAGGCTTTACTCACCTATTTCGTTGCTGTTAAAAAGGAGAAATGTACTGCTGTAATTGATTTTGGAGGCTATGTGCAGCATTACCCCATATTTATATATGTACCACTAAAGTGTGACCCATCTCCCCTTGCTGAGACAGTCCATCTCTTTGCAACTGCCCCAACTAATTGCTGCTAGTTGGGTGGACTCTACAGATCTGGAAGGACTGATGGTTGGTTTTGATATATGGCAGCATCACATTTGCAGTCTGTATTTTACAGGATTTAATTACAGTATAAACCTATTTAAATACCATTAGTGGGTTTTTTTTAGCGTTCTTACCTTAAAGAACCCCCATCCCCCTACCCCCAGGCTATATAGGGACTGTACTCAGCAGAGTACAAATACTTTTGCTGTAGAAGGTGGCAGATTTAAATGCCAGCATCACCAGAAAGTTTTGGAAACACTGCAACCTGAAACCTGAAATGGCTGCTAAGTGCATCAAGAATTTGCTTCAAGAGAAGTCATCCTCCTTTGTTTCCTAAAAGCATGACTTGCTGATTATGGCAACAGTGGCTCTAGAAGGCTGTCATCGTAAGACCTGATGAGAAGTTTTCTGAGTCTTGATGTTGTTGAAGATCTTCCATGCAATTTGCTATCCCCCCCACTTTCCTTTATGCAAGCCCCAAAGAACATCAGCTTCTCCCTCTGTTGGCTGAGATTTCTAATGTTAAGCAGACAGACAAATTTTCTTTCACTGATAAATGCAAGTACCTAACCTTATTAAGTCTCCCAGCTTGCAGTTGCTGCAAGGAGGGAAAAATTGAGTTAATTTTGTTAAATCAAATGCAATATGTTGTTATGGTGACCATTTACAGATTGGGGTCATCTTGGCTACACATGCTTTCTGGAGTACATCTGCTGCTGTGTCTATCGGTTTAGTGTGCATTTATTTTAAATAATAATATCAACAAGTAACAGTAACAATGGAACTCCAAGATGTCTACTTAAACTGCAGCCAAGAAACTTGATGCTGTACATGCATATCCAGGAACATCACCTGTTGGTTTCAGTGGAATGTTTCCTGTCTAAGGAATAGAATTCTAATTGTATGAATGCAACTAACATACACATCTTTTAAAAATGTAAACAACCAGGGGAGATCTGAACAGCAGCTATACTGCTGAAATTCAGGAAGGAGAAGTTAATGGTTGCTCTCTACCATTCCAGGGGAAAAAAAATCCCCTCCCCAGAGCTGTTATTTGCATCCAGTGGAAAAAAAAACCTTAATTAAAGCCAATTGAGATGGGTTTTTTTCCCTGAGATTAATAGTCGCTTCAAGCGGGAAAGGTGATTTTAATGACAGTAGAGAATTCTAATGCAAAACGCAGCTTCCAGGAATGATCTCTGAAAGGGCTGCAGCAGTGGAGTTTGGTTTCTTCCCCATAACCTTGTGGTCTACGCAATCCTCAGATTTCCTCTTGACTGCTATTTTCTTGTCTTTTTTTAATACTCACAATTAATGTCGATTAAATGCCCATAATGGGATCTCTCCTTATGTCCTTTTGAAAATTTAAAAGGAACTTTGTGGAGGGGCTAGGCATGTGCCTTTATTTTGGTCAAAGACCAAAACAAGAATAAAAACAAAACAAAAATGATGAAACAGTAGCACCATACAGAAAACATCAATTTTGATGGCTTTCTTTAAATAGCACATATTATTATTAATACTAAGCTAGAGGGACCTAGAACCTGAATGAAGAATAACCTACAGACTGAGAATAAAATCATGGTGCTGTTTAGGTCTAAAATGTTGTCCCTCAAGCATATGCTCAATGGGGTGGTTGCTCAACTCTTTCTGCTTCCCTTTCTCCTCTATTGGAATATGCTTGTACCCCCTGCCCCTGCCATCCCTGTTTTAATAACTTCACGGTGTAGGAAATCCCCACTAATTTTTCCCTTGCAATGACATCATTAGGACTTTGGGGAGGGGGAATTTCGATCAGAGAGTGGAAGAGGCAAGGATTCCCTCCATCTTGCTACTGGCTTCAGCCACCCCAGCACTCATCCTGGCTTTTGAATGCTCTAGAAAAAATGTTGGAAGATCTGATTTTGAGTCTCTAGTGGTTTGTGTAGTTTGGATCATGCCTTCAAGTTGAGAGGCTGTGATCCTATTAAACTTTGTCCCAAGAGCAAGAAATTGCATGAATTAGATTCCCACCCCATCCCACCCCTCAAAGGTCGCTTTTGCCGGAATCAAGAGCTCTTTTCTGACCTTCAACTAAATGTCCAACTCCCTCCTTTAGTTGGCTTAAAATTGGCTGATACTTGATATTACATGGCTAATTAATAATATACCATAGACAGTTGATTGCCCTCTGAGAAAATGAAGGTGCAACCCCTTCATATACCATATACAGTTTAAACCCAGAGCTCCAGCCTTTTCCACCAATTTGCAGAACTTTGATCTTGTGCAAGGTAGCTGTTCATAGTTGATGTTTTTGGCATTCTGCCCTGGGAACTAGCTCCCAACCTATCTCCCACAGAAAGAGGAGAGAACAAGGTCTTGTGTACAATCCTACTCTTTAATTCCTATTGACCTCAACATAACTGTGGTTGAGTTTGCATGAATGTGAGAACAGCCTTCTGCATAGGCTGGGACTGTGGTTTCTCAGGGTCCTGGATCATGCATAGAGATGTCCTTGAGTTGAAGCGAATGTGAGTACAGCTCCCCCAGTAGAGGAGACCTCCAATGGAATGCATGGAAGTCAGAGAGAGAAAGGGTTAAGGCCTCTGGGTACAGCCCATTCACTTCTCCATTTGAAGTCTGTCACATGTCCAGCTGAACGCCTGAAGAAGGCTCAAATCTCTGCATTTTCAACAGCTTTAAGTAGGAGAACCGGGAATGACGGTAACTGATTGTATTTCTCTCCTTGTTGTCATTTCAGAAAGGTGAGTGGTAACATTTTCCAAGGTCTCTGAGCATCAAAGTGGAAGAGCAGGAAGACAAAAGAGACAATTGCACGCACATGCTCACACGGACAAAGCTGTGGTGGGTGGTGAGTTTTTTTCCCTCCCCGAGCCAAGGAAAGAGACACAGAGGGGTGGTTGCAAGATGAGCATAGGAGTCTCAAGTTTACAAAGGCTTGCATGAGAAAAGAACCAGAGGCACTTCCTGGGCTGCTCCGTGTCTTTGAAGACTTGCCACAGTCAATGGCACTGCAATGGCTCGGTTTAAAGCTTCAACACAATTCACAAGGAAAATATTTGGACTGCAACTTTTGGACAGTTTTCCTGCTTTGAAGTAGTTTGTCATGCTTTACCAGCGTGAACTCTGTTGACCCGCATCCCCCTGCCCCCCTTTCCCCCTGTTACTTCAGGATTGTTTTTCCCCCTGAATCAAATAGCAACCTGTGACACTTTGAAATCTTGAGTCTACAGCGGTTCTTTGGCAGCTCTGGCTTCATCTCAAATGCAAGCAAAGCAGGAAAGCTACAGGGGAGACCTCCCTTTGCTGTAAATGAAGCCTGGTGACAGTTTCCTGAAATAGCATTTTCAACATCCTGCTCCCCTTTTCAAAGGCCATGGATCCTGAACAAAGCAAGAGGAGCACGAAAAAGGGGGATGAGGCTCCAAGGAAAAGGCTCGTGAAAGGAGAAGCTTTTCAGAGCAGTGTCTCCTCAGTGACTCCATATCCAAGCAGCTCTGCTCCACTGCCAGGCTCTCCCCTCCAAGATGTTGCACCCCAGCAACGTTTTTCAAGGGAGGAGGCTCAGGAGAAGACAGGACAAACTCAACCCAAGCATTCCTCTTTTGAGCATCCCTCCCATGTTGCCCAGCTCCAGCAGCACTCATTGTCACCAGCATACAGGACTCCCCGGAAGCAAGAGCACATTCTTGAAGGGCCCACATGGCAGCTAGTTGATCCAGCAAGATCAGTTCCCTCGGGCTCATTTCCTTCCTCTGGGCTCCCTTCCAGCCATGGTCCAATCTTACCATCCTGCTCATCTGTTCCTACTGAAGAAGACAAGCCCGCTGTTCAAAAGGTCTACATCCCTCGTACTTTGCAGGTTTCTTTGAAACCATCCGAAGAAGGACAGAAGAAGGAAAAGAAGCCACAGAAGCCAGGCAAGTACATTTGCCAGTACTGTAGCCGGCCTTGTGCCAAGCCAAGCGTTCTCCAGAAACACATCCGATCCCACACGGGTGAGAGACCCTATCCATGTGTTCCCTGCGGCTTTTCCTTCAAAACCAAAAGCAATTTATACAAGCACCGAAAATCTCATGCCCATCGCATCAAAGCTGGGTTATCTTCGGGGACTGCTACTGAGTTGTACCCTTCCAGCTTGGAGATGGAGAAGATGGGTGGAGAGGAATTTGAAGAGCCTACAGAAGGAGAAAGCACAGATTCCGAAGAGGAGACAAGGAGCACTCCAGGCCATTTGTTGGAACTGTCAACCAGGCAAAAGCAAACTATGTTGTATGGGGCAGGAAGTCAAGGTTCAAGCCAAGAAAGCTGCTCTTTCCCCCATTCTAGCATGTCTCAATCCCTTGACGACAGCAGTGCTTTTGTGGAGCCATCTTCAGACCTTGCCCAAAGTCATAGATCAGAAGAAACACACACTATCAAACAAAAGCTTGCACTCCGGCTCAGTGAGCGGAAGAAGGTTATTGAGGAACAGGCTTTCCTCAGTCCTGGCAGTAAAGGAAGCACTGAATCAGGCTACTTCTCAAGATCAGAGAGTGCAGAGCAGCAAATCAGTCCACCAAATACCAATGCAAAGTCATATGCAGAAATTATTTTTGGCAAGTGCGGGAGGATAGGCCAACGGACTGCTATGTTAGCCACAACCACCACCCAGGAGTTTCCCCCAGTATCGTCTGAAGAAAAGCTGAGCACTGTTCCTTTGTCTGTGCCTCGGACACAGGTTATTGAACATATCACCAAGCTGATCACTATCAATGAGGCAGTTGTTGATACTAGTGAAATTGATAGTGTTAAGCCAAGAAGGAGTTCTTTGTCTAGACGAAGCAGTATTGAATCCCCAAAGCCTGGCTCATACCGAGAATCATTTCAGCTAGACATCAAACCTGGTTCCAGTGGCCAACCAGATCCATCGAAGTCGTTGACATCCCATGTTGAAAAAATGAAGCCTGAACCATCGTTGTTATCGTTCCAGCAATCCCACAGTGCCACAGAGACAGTGCCTCTTCTAAGAAGCCACTCTATGCCTTCAGCTGTATGCACTATGAGTTCTCCTCACTCCTTTCGAGGTAGCTATTCTTTTGATGATCACATTGCGGAATCGGAGGTCTTAAGCCGCAGTCAGATGTCTTCCCACCCCCGGATGCTAAAACGGCAGCCAGCTATTGAGCTACCATTGGGAATGGAGTACAGCTCAGAAGAGGTCAGTGCAGCAGGCAAAGAAAGCATTTCCAGACCTCCAGAAGAACAAGAGACCAAGGAGAGTGAGTTGACCAAAAAGTCAAGGAAGGGCACCAAAACAAAAGGATTTATGTACGAATGCAACATTTGTGGTGCTCGGTACAAGAAGAGGGATAATTATGAAGCCCACAAGAAGTACTACTGTTCGGAACTCCAGATCTCCAAACCTCATTCTTCTGGCTCACATACTTTGTCAGAAATGGAGAAAGGTCTGATGGAATCTGATCCTGGGCCACAAGTGATGCATTATAAGCTGGGAACTAGTTTAGAACTCACTCCACTGAGGAAGAGACGAAAAGAAAAGAGTCTTGGTGATGATGAAGATCCACCAGCTTTTGAGCTGACTGAAACATCCTCTTCTAGAAGCGGGCCAGCCACTCAGTTTATTGGGTTGAAATCCAGCGATGTGGCCTTGAACCTCACTTCCAAGTCTGTGAAGCCAGCAGTGGATCCCAGTCAGTCTGCACCCCTTTCTGATGTTAGTATAAGTTTTCACCCTAGAACTGCAAATCCCCCATTTACTACGGAAAGCAAAGAGAGGAGAACAACCTCAAAGGAAATCTCTGTCATCCAACATACCAGTTCTTTTGAGAAGTCTGATTCCATAGAACAGCAGAGTAGCTTAGAGGGAGAAGAAAAGCTGCTCTTACCTTATGCCTCCCAGCCAGAAGTCCAACTTGGCCGGCCAACTCACTCCATTCAGCCAAAGCTTGTGCGTCAACCTAATATTCAAGTCCCTGAGATTCTGGTCACTGAAGAGCCTGACCGGCCAGAAATGGAGCCTGAACCTCCACCAAAAGAGCCAGAAAAGATGGAGACTTTTCAGTGGCCACAGAGAAGCCAGTCTCTCTCCCAACTTCCTGCAGAGAAACTGCCACCCAAAAAGAAGAGGCTGCGGCTAGCAGAAATGGCCCAGTCTTCTGGAGAATCCAGTTTTGAGTCAATCAGAAGCCCAAGTCAGGAAAGCAGCATCTCCCACACTTCTAGTCACTCAGCTTCTTTTGAGCGAGAGGAAGCTGTGTCTCAGTCCTCTGAATCCCATGGTAAACCTCTTGGCCTTGGCTCCCACATGTTAACAGTGCCAAGTTCCCATCTCCACCACCATCACCATCATTCCCGAGAAATGCGAAGGTCTGCTTCTGAACAGACACCCAATGTCTCACATGCTTCTCCAATGTCGGAGATCCGCAGCAAATCGTTTGACTATGGGAGCTTGTCTTCATCTCCTTCTACATCCCAAACTCCAACAACATCAGCTCCACAGGAGAGGAGGAGGTGCTTTTTGGTCCGGCAGGCATCTCTCACCAGGCATCCAGAGCACGAACCAGACTCTGCCTCCAAAGGAGCAGCTGAGACAGAGGAATCAGTGCAGCCTTCAAATAAGTCTCCTGCTGCAAGCTTGTCACACCAGCAGCTGCCTTCCTCCTCTTCCTCCTCCTCTTTTTCTTCACACAGAGGATACCCAACTGACAAGGACCAGCCAAAAGATTGTCCTGAGTCCTCATGTACTTATCCTTGCACTGAAGCTCTGCAGGTGGTCCATCAGCCTGTCCCTCATTTAACACTTCATGAAAAACAGTATATGGGCCCACAGATCTCTCTTCTACCATTCCAGCATCTTTTGCCACCACTGGGACAGTCAGTTGAGCTTTTTTCCTCTCAGGCCATGGCAGACATCTTCTCCACTCAGTATTCCATCCCTCAGGTTCCTCATTCAATTTTCCAAAGTGCAGCACTTCCCCTTCAAGAAGCTTTGCTGCATCCAAGCCAGTTGCACATTGCCCCTCCGCTGCTGTCACACCCAGCTGATATGATACTCAGGCCAAGCCCATCAATCATGCCCTTACATTATCCAGGATCCTCACCACTTCCTTCTGCTTTGTTTCTGCCTCTTCAGTCCCAGCTTGCTCTCCAGTTGCCAAGTGACATTGGTGCCCATTTGCCCCAGCTCAAATCCAGCCTCTCTCCTGAAATGGGAAGTCGTACCTTCTCCCCATCAATAGATTATAGCCCCGAGAGCCGATTACATATTTTAACTCGACCAAGTAGCCCTTCTGCATCTATCTCCATTTCTCAGTTGGTGGTGCCTGCCTGTTCTGAGCCTGTGGTGTCTCTTGTTGTCCCAGTTCGCATTCAGGCTAACATGCCATCCTATGGAAGTGCAATGTACACAACTCTTTCCCAAATCCTAGTCACTCAGTCCCACTGTAGCGCCTCTTCAATCATACTGCCAAAATTTGAGGACTATCAGACCAAGGGTACTTTGGTCTGCACTGCTAACGTTCACAGTGTTGGTCTTGATTTGGCACAAATGATCACAGATGAGCAGAAGACCTTGTTCCACAGTCCTTACCTGCGGCTGCCATTATCTCTGTCAGAAAGGAAAGGCTACTTTCCCCTGGGTTCCACGTCTGAAAGCGTCTTGGATCTTGAAGGGAGCCCATCAAATGTTGGAGGAAGCAAGCGGATGCTTTCTCCAGCTGGGAGTTTGGAGCTCACCATGGAAACTCAGCAGCAAAAACGGGTGAAGGAAGAAGAGTTCTCCGAGACAGAAGAGAAGCTGGAAATAGTGATGACATCCAGTGAAGTAGAGGAAGGGAAAAAGCATGATCAAATGGCAGCCAAGACAGAAACACTCCCTACTATATTGTCTGAACAGTCAGAATCCCTGAAAGGCCAGGCTGCTTTAAACCTGGTCTTGCCACAGTCTGAGGCCTCTAGCTTTGAAGTTCAAAAGGAATGTAAGCAGCCAGCAGGAAAGAAACTGGAAAGCGAGCTTGTTCCTGAGATAGTGAAGAAGGAAGATTTGAGAGAATCAGCGGAACCTTCGGTGACAAGCCCTCTGAGCTCAGCATGTTCCTCAGAGGCTGCTCAAAGCTCCAAGAAGTCTCAGGACAGTACAGATGTTAAGAAGGTACTACTGTTCCCCAGTCTCCACACAACTACTAATGTCAGTTGGTGCTATTTAAATTACACAAAACCAAATCACATTCAGCAAGTTGACCACAGGTCCTCGGTGTATGCCAGCTGGTGCATTAGCCTGTATAATCCCAACCTCCCTGGTGTATCTACTAAAGCAGCCCTGTCACTCCTACGCTCCAAGCAAAAGGTGAGCAAAGAAACCTACACCATGGCTACTGCTCCACGTCCAGAGGCAGGGAGGCTTGTGCCCTCAAGTTCCAGGAATCCCAAAATGTCTGAGGTAAGGAAAATCACTTTTTCCTTTGGCCCTCATCTGTTTGGTTTAAGAATTGGACATCATTGCTGCCAGGCTTCAAAGAACTGGATCAGCATGTTCTCCAACTGAGTTGGGTCGTGGCTCCTAGAATTGGCTCCCCAAAGCAATGCTGGCTGGACATTTTGGAAGTTCTCAACCCAATGCATTTGGAAGATAGAAAGATTGGAGAGAGTTGCTCTAGAATCCCCACTCTGTATCAAGCTAGTTAAAGGCACACACACTTGGGGGTATTGGGTTCCCCAACACAGTTGTTTTGTTCTATCATTCTCCATCTGGTGCCTTTGGATATGTTGAAGCTGAAACTTTCAGAATTTCCAGTGATTAGGAAGTATCACAGTGATTAAGTCAACACTTTTGAAAGGTACTGCTTTGGGGAAAGCCATTCTGATCCATTTTATAGCCTTTAATGTGCAGTCAGCCCAAGGAATGGGCTGCTGATGCACCTCCTTGTTCGGTTTGCTGTGCAGATAAAATGATAGAATCAATCCTTGCTATGGAAATTGCATTACATGCCTTGCTTCCTAATGAGCACCACAGTGCTGAGTCATGTCTACTCTGTCTATTCCTGACTCTGTGAGCGACTGTTGTGTGGAAGCTTCCTCCTTGTAAGTTGCTAGGTTTCACTAGTGAGCCTCACTATCCCATACAGTGAAATTGGTAGAAAAGGGCAAATTAATGTATCTCCCAGTTCAGAGAAAAATGTATGCAGCTGCTCCTGGAGTCCAGTATGTATTAGGAGGCAAGCTATCACACAGTGGTCTTGGGAACAGTTGGTAATAGAAGTCACAGAAGACTTCCCAATGCTGGCACTCCCAGTAAATGGCAACTTGTGCAAAATGAGCACGGACACTCTCAGAAACCTTTGCTGATCTTGCGTAGTATGTAAAATCAGTTATATGTTTTACCAGTTAAATCAGTTCAAAGCCAGACAGCTCATTGATTAAAACCACCTTGAAGTGGTCAATGGCTCCACTAAAAAGTGAAATCATGCAAAGAACGGTTAACGAGAAGACTGGTTTTAGGGGGAGCTCAGCCCTGAAATCGGGGATGACTGATCAAACTTGGAAATTATTATAGTTTGGGGTTTGGGGCAGGGGATCACTGCATTGGTCTGAAATGTGGCGATCCTTTGGGATCAGCTTTGGATGGCTGCTAAATTCAAATACCCCTTACTGTGATTTCTGTTAAGAGACATAGAAGTAAAAATGATGGTGCTTTATATTATTTTATATATACAAATCTTAGTAATCTGTAGGAAAGAGCAGATCATTTGAAAGTTTTAATGTTTTCATTGCACTTCCCATAACAGGAGTTGGTGGGATGAGGTACGATTATGGAGTCTAGATCCAAGACTGCATGTTGCTTAGTAGAGGCTGACACAGCATAGGAGTAGTCATAACATCTTACAGAGTTACATTAAAATCATAGCATTTCATGTTTACCCTGGAGAAAAGCTTTTCTCTTTGGGCTGAAGACAACGTGAAGCACTCAGCCATGAGATGAAAAGAGGGCTGAATGCTCAGAAGCACCTGCAGGGTCAAAGAGGGTGTTTTTTGGCATAATATTGGGGTGATTGTCAAGTCAGACTGCTTAACTTGAAAGCAGACTAAAAAAAAAAAAAAGATGAAAACCAGATTCATGTTTTGGAAAATGGTTCCAGTCATATAACCTCCTTCCTCTGTCCTGTTAAAGCAATTATCTAACTGACTGCAGAGATTCCTTGGCAGAGTTTACCTGTTTATTCTTCTTTACTTTCTCATTGGCTGGTTATATGATAGTGGATGGAACACAGCACCATACCACAGTTTTGCTAGCACAATAGGACTTTGCGCTCCTCTCCATCCCCCTCACCCAACCCACTTTTCATTCCCAGGAGAACTCCAAAATCTATTCTGGTGATTGAGGGATCCTCTGGAGTAGATTTTAAGGGGCCATGGAAGAAAGAGAGAGGGAAGCTTGTCCCTTTGTTTCCCCAGCAGAAATCATGTCCAGTAAAAGAAACATATAACTGGATTCCCCCCATTCTTAAGAGTCGGGATATGCTGATCATGATGAGGAGGAGGATTTAGCCCTAAATCCATAGATGAGTGCTAATTCCGGGAATGGTGTTCAGGGCATTTCAGTTACTTTTTGTACGTGGTTGAGCTTTTTTTTTGCAAAACATAGATAATTGTTCTGTCTCATCTAGTAATACTAGACTTTTCCCTTTTTACTGTTGATTTTATTTTATTTTATATTACTGGTATTTCTATACTCCAGAATGGCTCGTCCAAAACATTTTCAGAGATGGACATCCTGTGACTCTTTAGAAGTTGATGAAGTACAACTGACAGCAGCCCCCAGATAATATAACTAATGGTTGAAATCCTGGGAGTACAGCTCAGAGTGCAGTTTGTCTGCTTATGGCATAACCCGTGCTCTACTCATGGCTCCTTAAAGTTTCGTTAAAAGAGACTTTAGCAGTAGCCTTAAAAAGAGAGGCTACCAAATTTGATTTCAGTGCAGTCCATGCCAGAAATAGCTGTGGGTTCTTTACTTCCGAGGAAGGGATTGAACCAAGGTGTTTGTGATCAGTGATCATGCCTCCTCCTCCTCCTCTTTTTTTTTTTTTTAAATAATAATAAACTGCTCTGATTTCTTTGGGAGATAGGTTCATCTGCCTTCACTCCTTCCCAGTGAAGGTCGAAAAGATGTAATGCAAACCAATAAGGAAGGGGATAAAAGAGGAAAAACTGAAGATGACATTCCTGTAGCCAAGCGAGGAGAACCAACCAGGATCAAGATCTTTGAAGGAGGGTGAGTATTTGTGTTGTTCTCATATTCCATAGTGTTTGATTGATGGGAAGTTTTGATTCTAAAAACAACTCCTAGGTAAAGGATGCCATGAAGACCCGTGTTAGCTCCAGTCAGGCTTAGTTTTCCACTCTTTCCTCTCTCTCTCTCATCACCCCTAAGGTTCTGGACTCTAGCAACTTGTATGCCAAGTGAGTAGCTTCAGGTTTCTGATTTTCTGTAATTCTGCCTGTAATAGAAGAATTGGTTGGAGCTGTATTATCCAACTTTTTCCAGAAGATTTGAGTTGGGTTGAGTTATTTCAAGCATCTCAGAAGGGTAGGATAAGAGTTTGATGCTAGCAAGATAGATCACATGTGCTCACTCCAGTTTCACCTATGGCTGGCTGCCCAAAGTATTGTACGTATAATCTTGTGCAGATGTTTCTGTTGCTTGTTTGTGCATGAAGTTGTACATCTACTAGTCCAATTTCTAGCTGTGGCCCTCTCCCCACAGACCTAGATACAGATCTGATGCTCTAGATTGGGGTGTTAAATGTTGAAATGGAGCTACTTTATTTATATCCCAATTTTAATTTTCACTGTATTTACTTCATACATTGCAGCCTCTGTTGGTGCTCAAATGATGGGGGAGAAGAAAATAATAGGGTGCCCTTAAGGGAAATCTGTAAACTCTGGCTTCTTGCCAGTTCAGCCACATCAAAGATCTACAGTAATTTTTCAAACCCAGAAATCCCCAAGAATGCTTAGAAAGAGGCAAAGTTGGCCAGGATTGAGGAATTATGGGAATGGGAGTTCCACAATATCTAGATGGACACAGTTTCTTCACTTGTGAGTTGATATTGGGCAATTTTTTTTTTACACCTTCTGCTCTTTTTTATAGGAAGCCATTCCCTGTCAGTGGCTGGGTTCTCATATTGTGCTAGGCTGTTTGTATGGTTTGAGTTTACTATGATTTGTAAATCTAGTTATTGTGCTTTGCAGTCAAGATTATGGCTTCAGCAGCTACTGAAGCTGATAACAATGGTGGTTAAAACAAATGCTATTGTTGCTCAATGTGTGATTCTAGCTTATATTATTTACCAGCAAGCTTTGACCTTTTCTTCCCATCTGCTTGTGCAGTTTTGAAAGGAGTTCATCTTTGTCCATAAATGTACAGTCTAAACAGTAGAGCCAGTTTTAACATTGCCAGTTGATGGGGCTTTGTGGTCATTTAAGACCAAGAATAAAACGTGATATCTGTATAAGCTTTCCAAGGTTTATTTCTGTTGCTTTATCAGGAAGGGCACATTGATACGATGGGTTTTTTTTAAGTACGTAAATATAAGCTCACCTAAGAAAGCAATAGATTGGTATATATAATTAAACACTCTTCTCCCTTTCCCTGCCTTTTTTAAAACTTGATTAGGTAGAACTTTGTGCTCCTAATAAAAATAGCTGAACATGGAGCTGCAGACGTAAAATTAGAAGCACAGTCTATTGCTTTATTACCTTTTTTCATTGCCATTGGCGATAAGTGAGCACGTTGCCCTTGGCACAAGTAAGCAGATGATACAAATCTGTAGTGCACAACACAAACAGAAATGAGCAGAGATTTGTGAGCTTTTACCTAGATTGATCCTGCAGATGGCATTTTTTGAAAAAAAGAACGTGACGTTTCAAATAGAAATTCTGTGCAGTTGCTTTTTTTTTTTAAGGTGGTATTTCCTGGACACAGAAGGTGGAGTAAGCTACTACTGTACTCATTTAAATAACATTGAAAAGGGTCTGTCTTTATAGATCAAGATGAACTGGAATATCCAAGAGTTGTAGCTTGCTATAAATATGCATTCTTCCAATGGTTCCCAAGTCATGCTTATGGACTTTCCCATCTAAACATCCTGTTGAATTTCCTTCCATGGTTAGTTTATCAGGATTTAAGATCTAGAATCAGTAGTTCTTCTACAACAAAAGCCAGTCCGGAATGGTATTTTGTCCACTTTCTTGTTTGTTTGAGAGATGAACCGGGGATGCTGGTTTGTCATGGCAAACAAACCATAGGGGAAGTTCTTCTTTAACTTCTATGGGCAGGAGAGCTAAATGGAGGCAATCAGGTGGCCTATAGCAGCATGCTTCTTTGATCAAGTTAAGCCAGGATTCTTAGTAATGAAAAGAATCTGGTTATGGTAAAGAATTGGGGTGAAAATTACTGGATTGAGGTAATCTAACAGCCTTACATACAGGGAGAAGAATAGTGATTTTAGTGATGACGGTGAAGGGTGGTATTTCGTATGTGAACTTCTGTGGATTCCATATACTTCCTTCTCTTAAACCACCTGAGCATATACTACTTCTTAATATATGAACATCTGCCTGTCCTATGGTGATATCATCGGGGCATTCTACCTTTGATCACCAAAGTCATGCAATGAGATGATCTTATATAGTCAACAGCAGTTGCATTGTGATGGTAGAATCTGTTGAGGAATATTCCCACCTTCTTTCGTTGTCATGGTCATGTTTTTCCCCTGTTCTTAACTTAATGTTCTCTATTTATTGAACATGATCCTAATTTATCCTGATAAAATTCATGAATAGAATAGTTTTTTTAGTTCTTATTTTAAACTCTGCAAGTAGTTTTTGAGCAAAAGGCACTGTAGTATAATTGTACATTATTTTGCAGTAATCCTAAAGTTAGTACGTATGTATATCTGATTTGACTTTTTCAAAAAAAATCTCACAAATCTCCAATAAGAACACAGAAGTCGTGTGTGATTTGGCCATCATGCAAGTTTTTTGTCAATATGATTTTTTTTTACAAAATGAGTCTATAGGACCCTATCTGGTGGCATTGTAGGTATCATGGCATTTGCAAGCTCAAGGTGCAGATTTCCAGCTTCAAATTTAATAAAAATAAATTGAGAAGCTGGCATAGAGTGATAGACATTTTGCAGAGTTTTAAATTTTTAGTTTGTATTTTCTTACCCGAGCAACAGTCATCTGTCTAAGGAACCAGGCGGCAGTTTGTGGGAACTTTATGTAAATATTTATTACAGGACCTGTCTTTGTCTTAATCTGTATTACTGAATGAGTTAATGTTGCTATTTACTTGGGTTGCAAAGCAGTAGCTGGTCATTTGAAGAGAGTGAGCGAGCTTACAGATGTTTTTCATCAGGGCACAGAATCAGCAGTTTTTCAAGGCTTGTGGATTTCTTGACGTCCTTATTTAAACAAATGACTTAATGACTGGAATTATGTGGGTTTTAGGGTTGCAAGAAGTCAAATCATTCTGCTTGTCATCTCAGGTTCAGCTGTATTGAATTCACATCCATGTGTTCTACAAGTCAGACGATAGCGTCCCATTGCCTTTAGACAGCTTCTTAGGCACCACTGGGCAATGTTTTGGTGGCCAGTAGCTCTGCAATAGTTCGAGAAGTCCCAGAGCCCCAGTGAGTGGAGCAATGATGTATCATGGGGGAACCATTTTTTCTTTATTTGGGGACAGTTAGAGGAGTTCTTAACTTCTAAAACTCTGTTACGGTTATTTTAGAAGGTCCACTCTTGTTTTCATGTGGTCTCTGTCTCGAAGTGAAAAATCGTATCATTAGTTTTCTGTAGCAGAGGTCAGAAGAAGGTACAGAGACCCCAAAGAAGGGCTTCACTTTCTTAAAAAAGGGATTGTGAACACTTCCATGTGGCCACAATTAAGGATGGTTGGCTCACTGGAGGAGGGAAGATAGTGTATAATACTTTAAAATGTTGGCAGCTTGTAGCTGGCCTCTTCCTTCTCCTATTATTTGGCTGGTCATTGTAGCTAGTAACTGCCAACTACCTGCTTAGATTACTATTATTAATTCCCAGAACATAGCTGAATGGTTCTGTACTAAAAGTCATGAACTCAATCATTTTATTTGTTTGTGTGCTTATTTATTTGGATGGGGAACATTTCTTAACAGGTCTACTTTAAAGTTGAATAGGTAGGGTTTCCTATCTTAGCTGGGAAACAAGTCACAACTTTGCAAACTGTTATTCACATGTCTAACAACATTTTATCGTTTGTCTAGATCTGGAAGTAAGCAAATTTATGTAAACTTTCCACACTTAAGAGTGAATTGAAATAATAATAATAAGAGTGAATTGAACTCTGAACCACAGTCTACGTGAACCTCAGAAGTCTGGGAGTAGAGATAAGGCATAGAAGGATGCTGAAGAAGAACCAGGTCTTAGCAAATAGCAAGAAGAAAACAAGGTCAGGGTTGCCCAATCTTCATAGCTCCAGATATATGAATTTCAACTCCAGAATGCTCAGCAGTGGGCATACTGGCTGGGGACACTCAGGAGCTGAAGTCCACATATCCATAGCATGTTGGAGCGAGGAAGCACTGCTCTAGACTGTTCTGCTTCTTTGACTACCCACTCCCTCTTCCATGGCCGGTGTAAAATCATGGCTGCTGGGTTAACCCATCACCTTAAGCAATAATGTAGTTTGTTAGATTTCTTCTGGATTAGATTTTGTCAATCACGAGTTATGGCTCAGCAGGTGAATGAACCCAGCTATTGTGGCTTATTTAACAAACAGGGTGAAAACCAAGCAAGGTTTAGTGTGATGTGCAAATCTGTTCTGTTTGCATTCCACACTCCATGTGGGGCAAGAAGGAAGAATCGCTGAGCAGGCGCTGGTGCTCCTGGCTTCCTTGGCAGAGAATACCTTTTACCTTTGGGGGCATGGCATGAGAAGGGCTCTCAGTTTTCCATGCTAGATAGCAAAAAACAAGGATATGTGGAAATGGGTATAATCAGGGTGGATGATCTGCTTAAGATAGGTCCTCTTGTCCTGACTATTTTTTTGTGTTTTATGTTAAATATGCTTATTTTTGTTTCTGGACAAACACATGTCCATCCTGGCTAAAAAACTGAGGGTAGTCCAAATTCTTGTAAGTTTCAGTAGTGCAACATAGCTCTCTATATGAAAAATACAGATTCAGTATTACAGATTAAGCTTTCATGTAACAACAGGAGTGAAAAAAAAATCTTGAGCCTGAAGGATTGCACAATCCTAAAAGTCAAATGGGAATTTGAATTACTGGGAATACAATTCTGTCCCATTAAAAATGTTTTGAAAGATGGTATATTTAAAAAAAGAAACCTGTATATAAAAATATAGAGTAAAAAAGAATCCTATCCAAACTACCCCAGAGGGGAAAAAAGAGGAAGCAAAAGTTCAAAAACCCTGGGGGGTGGGAGAAGAAAACTTTTAAAAACCTGAACAAAACTAAAAACAAACCCCCCACAAACCTAACTTATTTCCAGTCCTAGATATATATTTAAAAGTCCATTAAGACTGAATATATATTTCACCTATCCAGTCATCCAGTCATTTCTTCTCAGGCTATTAAAATAATATTTTATTTTATTTCATCATTATGATTCCATTTTAAACAATGAATTAAACCTAAATGGCTTGGAATCATATTGTCCAGCTTTGTCTCTCCTTTGGTACAAATCTAAGGCTGAAAGCTGACAAAAGTTAAGCCAAGTTTGAGAGTCTGGGACACCAGCATTTTTCCATGAGTACATAATCACCATTTTTGCAGCTGTCCAATCTTGATGTATCCAGTTGTTCTTAGACTGAAAAGTTCCAAATTTGGGTGATGTAGTTTAATAAAACCTTAACATCGTTAACCCTTCATTGCTTTCTAACCACCTGGTTTAACATGGCAATGATATTTAACTGGTAGTAATTACAAATTAACCAAATTCCTGCTGTAATTAAAACCAAGAACATGCACGGGTACTAAACAGTAACTCTTAAGCTGAGCCCACAATGGCAAGTAGTCAATATTGGTTCCCTTCTAGTATATGATTGAGGTTAACAAATAAGCCTGATATTGTTTAAAAATTAAAACCACCATCATTGTAAGAGAAACTTTAAGAAGGAGATCCTAGGTATATTCTCCTCCCCTAAAAATCTGACCATTAATTTATCATGATGTTTAAAATATTTATGTGGAACCAACATAGGGATTGCTCTCAATATATCTTATCAGTACTGATGTAAAATTCATGAAGTTTATTCTTTTCCACAAACTTTGGGGCATTTTCATCCAGCTTTTAATACCTGTTTCATCTGGTGATACATTTTGAAATATTCTTACACACTAAACTGAATAATTTCCTGGGGATTCTTGCTTGTAGAGCTCAAGTTGGATGTATGGCCTGTTTGAGTACCCTCTACTCCAGCATTTCTCAGCTTTGGCAACTTTAAGATAGGTGGTCTTCAACAACCAGGATTCCCCAGCCAGCAGTGATGGAATGTGTCTATGAAGGGGGAGGTGATGTGATAGACTACAGTAACGCTGCTGGTTCTCAGGAAGGAGGGAGCACATGCCAAGGCGGGGAGCAAGATAAGGGAAAACACAGTCTGGGGCTGGAATGTGGGAAGACAAAGAGATTCAGAGTAGCCACACCCCAGGTTATTTCCCTTTAGGTTAGAGTAGAGGAGCTTTAGCCTGGCAGGATTCTGTCTATCCGGTGTGAGCAAATAAAGAACAAGTTTGGCTGGATTGATTCCTTGTCATTCTTGGGCTGGGCCTGACACCAAGGTTGAGAAATGCTGCTCTACTCAATAGTTGTGTTCCACAACACGCTTCACCCAATTAACCCTTAGCCTTGCACCAGTAGAGTTCAGGTAGGGTTAGCTAGGTATAGGGTTAGCCTATACAGCCCTATATATAGGGTGAGCTAGGGATGCGGAAGGGACGCGGTGGCGCTGCGGGTTAAACTGCTGAGCTTGCTGATCGGAAGGTTGGCAGTTCGAATCCACGTGACAGGGTGAGATCCCGTTGCTAGTCCCAGCTCCTGCCAACCTAGCAGTTCAAAAACATGCAAATGTGAGTAGATGAATAGGTACCGCTTCGGCGGGCAGGTAACGGCGTTCCGTGTAGTCATGCCGGCCACATGACCACGGAGGAAGTGTCTACGGACAAACGCCGGCTCTTCGGCTTTGAAACGGAGATGAGCACTGCCCCCTAGAGTTGGACACGACTGGACTTAATGTCAAGGGAAACCTTTACCTTTACCTATAGGGTTAGCTATAGCTAGACTAGGAATATCTGGACAGCACTGTATGGTGGCAAAGAAATCAAAAGAACCCTGATTCTTGGACGTGTAGATTTTAGCTCATTTAGAGTAGCCCTAGTAGAGATAAGGCTTTGTGACATTATGAGCCCTTTTCTCCTTGGCCAAGCATGAAGCAGTAGTGTTGGCTTGGCTGTTGGAGGCAGCCAAGTGTCTGAGAGATATGTTCTGGATTTCAGGCTTTTGCAGTGAGATCTTAATTTAAAGAGGTTTTCCTTTTTCTTGATGCTCTAGAGGGGCAACATAGGGAAATTGACTAGATTTTGGTATTCCCTTGACATCGCTGGGTTAGTTTAAACCAGTGTTTCTCAACCTTGGCAACATGAAGATGTGTGGACTTCAACTTCCAGAATTCCCCAGGCAGCATGAATTCTGGGAGTTGAAGTCCACACATCTTCAAGTTGCCAAGGCTGAGAAATGTTGGTTTAAACTTTTATATGTCTGGGTCTACTTTGAGATAAATCTAACTCTGAAGTTAGTTGAACAATCAGTTAATCTCCTTTTGAAGTCCCCGTAGCAGATGAACTTCTTCCTGGCCCAATTAACCATATTGTTAGAATAGTCCAGACTGTCGCCAGGAGATAAGACTGACTTGAAGGCATGTACATATGTGGAATAGGGCCAGTTATGCCCGTGAGTCCAAGTCTTGGCCTCCTACGCCCTGGTTGAGTGTGACTTCTTGTGCTATTGCATCAAAGATGAAGTTTGCTCTTTAAAAATACCCAGAAAAGGGTTTCTGAGCCACTAGCTCGTTGTATGATGCAAAATGCTCCAAGTTGTCTCAGTGGTGAAAGTGGGGAGAAGGGAGATGTGGCAACTGCTGGAATTTGGCCTTATTCTGGGTGATATTATATAATGTCTTGTGTCTTAGCAACAATGGTAAAATGTCTGCTAATTCCCAAGCATTCATGTTCTTGTGGGTGACAGCCACCTGTCTATCTCTGCCAGATCTAAAATGTCAGAATTATACAATTAGTCAGCTCTGTGTAACCACACTCTTTATGCCTGGGTCACTGGAGCTGCTGAAAAACGGTTAATACAAATGGTCACATCTGGATTAGAAATCGAGTGCAAACTGAAGCTGCATTTGTATGGTTTCTGTCTAAAATGCAGATGTTTCTTTCAAGGCAAATCCCTTCTGAATTGACAATAGCTTTTCATTATAGCATGTAAAAAGCACAGATTTGGGAAAAGATTAGCAGTCCTTTGTACCAGTGCATGTTTTTTCATAAGACACTTATCTATTATGCATCTGTTCTCTGTGATTCTGGAAACAACCTAGGTTTCTGTTTTACTGCCATACTCACCTTGGCTTGCTTTATCATCCACACTACCTACATTTTAGGGCAACTGGAGGCAGCAGAGACGCTGAGCGAGTTCTCCTAAATTCAGTTCAGAAAGGAATGTTCTTATAGATGCATTTCAGATGAGTTTTCTGCTTGGAGTTGGCATTTTCTGTGATTTAATCTATTTATGGCTCAACAGGTGGCAGCATCTGGCCAACATTACCTGGGCTCAGGAATTAAGCAGGGTCAAGCCTGGTTAGGACTTGGATAGTAAGTCCCCAGAGAATTCTGATGGCACAGTAAGGTAGACTTGGAAGTCAAAAAAACTCATCCAGAAGAAGGAAATAGGGACCTTCCTCCATAATCTCTAGGAGTTTAACTCAACCATAAAATATTTCTACCTTTATCTTTTACTGGATATATCCATTTTATTCTTAATAATATCCCTGTTGCTATTATTAATAATATTGACATTATCAATACAAAGCATTCCTATGTTCAAGATTTTTTAAGCAGAAGAATGTTGCAGACAGTCTTGTTTGGTAGGGGGAAAAAACTTAACCGCTCAAATTTCCCAGCACAGGACAAACAACTCAGAGGGACCAGATTTTGTTTAGTTAAACACCTAGAAGTTCTGGGCAAGTCACTAGATGCTTAAAATGCCATAAAGAGGATGTTAGTCACATCTTGGGTGTCGTCCTAGTCTTTCTCTTTTGACCTAACTATGTCACAAGATTGCTGTGAATATTTCAGGTTGGGTGGGTGGGGGAACACTTTCATGTCAGCTTTTTGTAGGAAAGGTAAGATGATGGTGGTGATGATGATGATATGATGTCTCCAACAGACAAGTTCTCTTGCGCCAAACTCTTTGAAATACCCATTGCTTCTTTGTGAGAAACCATTTACCTCCTTGCTTTGCTCTGGGCTTCCCTTTTCTATAGCTCAGTAGGCAAGCTTCCAAAAGACAGTTTCATAGCCCCAGTAAGATTTGGATGGAGAACTGGCCAGACCCCCAAAGATGTCTTTTCCCCTCCCTGTAACTAACCTGGGAATCATGTCTTCTCTTCATGCTCACTCAGCAGCCCTGTCCTTTTGGTGTGTGTTTAAGGTCTGCAAGAGATTCCTTTCCCGTTTTGTCAAGCTTCCCAGCTGTTTGCGGCTCCAATCTTGCATGTGGGTGTGATACAGCATCTGGGAACAGACAGTTTGGCAAAGTTCCCTGACCCTGGAGTTCCCAGTCTTCATGTTTGTGACTTCTTCTTTTGATTTGCCTTGGAGAACAATAGCTTGAGAATGGCTGGGTCTAAGGGAAAACTAGGTGAAATATTGGGTTTGGGGGTTCCTGTAGGCCCACCTGGTTCTAAATAAAGGAAAGCAAAGGCAGTATCTACAAGCATCAGTTCTCAAGTCTGCTGCCTGCATGACTGATGTTGCAGGAATCTGCTCTATTGGCCAAAGCGTGCCGGGGGGCGGTGTCGGACACAATGTTCATGTCAGGAAGGAGATCGGCATTGTAGCTACTGTGACCCATAAATTTATTTCTTTTGGATTTTTAACCTGAACCTGCCAGGGAAGTATCACATGCCTTTCTGTCAGAGTGAGCCAGCCTGCTGGCCAGCCCACTTCTTTTCTTCCTCGGGTTGTGTGATCTTTTTTGAGCTAGTGGTTACTCAAGAAAACTTGCCTCCAGTAGCAAAAATGACTAGGTGCAGTTTATTCTGTATCTGTCTGACATATAGCCATGCAATGGAGCAGACAGTGCAGGTGTGGGTGTCAACCTTTGGACTTCATTGATTCCCCAGGATCCAGGATTTTTAATTATAATTTTGCTGACTTTTATTTAAACAGTACCACTCATAACTATAGAGTACTTACAAGTCTCAGTCTAAATTATTCAAACTATATGCAAAAGAAAAATAAGGAAGGAAGGAAGGAATAAGGGAAGGAGTGAGTAAAGTGGCAGAAAGAAAAAAAAGCGGGGAGGGGGAAACTAAGAAGATAATTAGGAAAAAACACCTTAGGTTGTTTTGCCAAAATGGCCAATTTCATCTGTGCAATATTTGTTTGCTCTGGGGTTTTCTGCACTGTCGGAATGTTTTCTGTGGCTGGCCCAGAGGAGGGAGATGTGGCTTCTAACCCAGAAGCAGTTGGCCTCCTACCCCTGTTGGGCAAGTATAGGTCCACTCATCCATTGCTATATCAGAATGAAAGACCACTTGGAGGGGAGAGGGTCTTTCATAGATGACCTTGAGTCACTTTGCAAATGTGTTAGGCCAAATACCAGACATTCCCAGTGAGCATAACCAAGGCCCATGAGGGTTGTAAATTATAAGAGTGATGGTCCAACAAGGCACCAATGACTGCTTTAATGCATGAATGTAGGCATCTAGGGGAGGTTCCATCAAATACCAAAAAAAAAAAAAAAAGCAGAAACAACAGCTGCTAATAGAATCTCCCTGGGCTCATAATTCTCCCCCAAATAGAAGAGAGTCCTGGAAATTTCGAAGTTCCCTGTCAAGTTTGGATTAAAATCTGGGCTGGCAAATAATTCCCGATTTTCTTCTGCAACCCTGAATCCCTTTCCATTTCTCTGTCCAAACGCACTGTGTGCTTTAAAATGTTGCTTCTGTTTGAATATTTCTTTAATCTCTGTGTCTCTTATGTACATTGGATCACACATTCTCTCACACAATTCCCATGTTTCTAACTACTGGATAGATGACCTGGAAAAGTAGCAACCCCATCCCTCCACCCCCGCAACTTTTTCCCCCCTCTTCTTTTAAATAAGGCTTGCTGGGTTCTGAAGAGATGTTGTTCTTTGATAGTGCTGTACTCCAGGATAACAAAGGGTCAATGTAGGGGAGTAATTAAAAGTAATACAAAAACAAGGAAATGCTAAATGGAGACATAGGATTGATTGCCAACAAGTGAATGCCAAAGGAGTGGAGGAGGCGGCCAAGCATGATGCTCAAAGCAGCTGATTTTGGATGTAGGTGGTGAATGGGTCATGCTTTCATGCTTGCTTGCTCTTTCTTTCTTTCTTTCTTTCTTTCTTTCTTTCTTTCTTTCTTTCTTTCTTCATAAAACACTGCACAGCAATATAGGGAAGCATCCTCTAGAAATACTAGGGAATATTTTTCTGTTTTGTATTTTGTATTTTGAAATGATGGGGCATTTCTCCAAATAGCGTGGAATGATTTTGCATTTTTTAAAGGTCCAAAATCATGCTTGGGTCAAATTAGCATAAAAATATGTAGTTGTGGGTAAAATGTGTGGGAAAAGGTCTGTTTCTAGGGTCAATTGCATAATAAATGTATGTTTTATGTTACAATGCATTCAAAAAACAATTTAATATGCATTGAAATGCAAAGCAGAATGGGACAGCCCTGCAAATAGAGCTGATGGATTGGGCATTGCTGTCTCCATCTAAATTATGATTCTAGGAGATTAATGAAAGAGAGTGGGTGCAACAGACTCAGGAAGGGAGAGTTCCAAACATTGGGAATGACAACAAAACTAAGCAGAACACAGCATGAACAGCAATTTTAACAGTGAAGAAAAAGGATGATTGTGTACTTTCAAGAGACAGCACTGCCATTTGCCCTCCTGTGGCCTTATATAGCAGTAATTCTTCAGGGATGGAGTGATCGAGGTGGTGGCCTCCAGTTGCATCTCAGCTCAGGACTGTATAGCCAGGGACGAGCTAAGAAGTCCTATTCAGTTCTTTAAAGATAATGGTTTGGTCTTCATACCTCCTAGGTAAAGGTAAAGGTTTCCCTTGACATTAAGTCCAGTCGTGTCCGACTCTAGGGGGCAGTGCTCATCTCCGTTTCAAAGCCGAAGAGCCGGCGTTTGTCTGTAGACAATTCTGTGGTCATGTGGCCGGCATGACTGAACGGAACACTGTTACCTGCCCACCGAAGTGGTACCTATTAATCTACTCACATTGGCATGTTTTCGAACTGCTAGGTTGGCAGGAGCTGGGACTAGCAACGGGAGCTCACCCCGTCATGCAGATTTGAACCGCCGACCTTCCGATCAGCAAGCTCAGCAGCTCAGCGGTTTAACCCGCAGCGCCACCGCGTCCCTAGCTCATACCTCCTACTGTTTTGTAATTGTTGCTACTGCTGTTTTTATCTTGTCTCAGAATGATAGAGTAGAACTGAAAGGGATCTTGAAGATCATATAGTCCAACTGTTGAACTATAGTCTTCCTGCAGAAGCTCTTGGAGGCCCTGTGGGCTGCTGTAGGAATGCATTTGGCCATCCATGCATGCAGTCCCTGCCCCATTTTTGAAACAGACAGAGCCCCCCAAGGCTGCATTACCAACATTCACATGCATAATGGTAATATTGGTAATATATTTTCTCTCTCTCTCTTTACAGTTTAAGACATAAAACAGGTGTGTTCATTAGGTTTTCACCTAATCTCAGTCTGCTTCAAAATCTCAGCAGGTAGGAAAAGCTGTTGATAGAAAGATTCTACTGCAATTTGGTTCTTGGGTAGAGGGCATGAGGTGTAGGACCCTTCCATTTCTTCTGTTTGCTTTCTTTCAAAGAGGTTACATTTTCCAGAATTATTGTGAAAAATTAATAAATAGGATTCTAAGATTCTGGTCATTTCTGCTCTCCCTCGCTCCTTGCCCAGGTACATATTATACAAATGTCCTTGTTCAATGAATTACTTAGTAGATGCACTGTATTTAGGCACATCGATTCTTGAACTTCCTTGATACCTGTTAAACTGACTTTATCCTTTTAGCAATATTTTTTCCAACATACTTGACATTTCCTGCTCATTTATTTCCTTGTCTTTTTGTAAATGAATCATTATTAAACTAAAACTGCTATTTTCTCTTGCTTTCTCTTTTTTGGAGGTTGCTCAGTGTTACTAGCCAATATGCTCCATTTAATTGTTCAGTTTCAGTTGAACTTTCTCCCCTTTTTTGCCCCCCAAGAGTTACTTTGGGGGGACATTCTCCCCTTTAAATGTTTTAGACCCAGTGTCCCAGGCTATATTCCTTGCAAATTCAAGACATTTCCCCTCTCTGTCCCCCCAATACATTGGTAATCTTTGAAGTTCTCTAAGGCAGAGAGACACATTTCTGTGCTTTGAATGTAGGAAAAATTGGAGGAAGCAATTGCTTGTGTACTTTTTCCAAATAATAGGTGTGAATTATGAATATCACCATAGTTTTTCTTTCCAGCTACATGAATGACGACTTGTTCCTGACTCTAGTGGGAAAGGGAATCTCAAGTTACTAGGCTAAGCCCAAAAGCTAACAATGTTTAAGAGTGGGGGATATCTTTCCCTGACATGTTCCACATGAATTTCTGGCCATAGGTTTCAGATCACAATCTTTTCTGTGATGTTTAGATTTCAGTAGAAGGCATTAATATGACATGTGGTTGAAGATGATTAGAAATGTCAGGGGTTCACTTGCTTGGTAAGGGGGTGTTTGTTAATAAAGCAAGGCTACAGATCTGAGCTTGATATGCTGGGCATGGAAATCCCTTCCTAGCATGGAGCTCCCTGTACCCTGTATTCGGAAAGCGAAGCCCCATGTTTATTAAATGTGTTTTTAATCGTTTGGTTCCTCTAAGGAGTCAGGATGCCACTCATGGTTCTCTTCTTGCTAATTTAATCTTCCTAACATGAGCTGCATGGATGGGTGGGAACCTGAACGACCCTCCCCCCGATCCTAGTCTGACATTGGCTCTCTCAAATTCAAAAAAGAAGGAGCTGTACTCAAAAACTGACATTCTCCATTGAAGAATATACAGGTGCTGTGGTTATAAATGAAAGCTCTATATCTGGGGTTCTGGAGGACTCCATGTGCACACACATTGTTCCTTGATGCTCATTCAGTGAATTTTTAACCTGCAGCCATGAATAATGCAATGGGATTGTGTGTTGGTTCTATTATTATTATTTTCTTTTCAAGGAAACTTGCTATGTTAAGGTGGGAATCTTTTATTTCTGTTACCATGACACCCTGTTGCTCATAGGTACAAATCAAACGAAGAGTATGTGTATGTGCGAGGCCGTGGACGAGGGAAGTATGTATGTGAGGAGTGTGGAATTCGCTGCAAGAAACCCAGCATGCTGAAGAAACACATTCGCACGCACACAGACGTCAGGCCCTATGTCTGCAAGTACTGTAACTTTGCTTTTAAAACCAAAGGTAAGCACCAGTCAGCTCTGAGCTCATATTCCTAGTGCATTGGCTTGCTGGTTGACATTTCCTTGGGGGCAGTAGTGGACAGATGCTTAAAATTCAGTTGGACAGGACACAGAACTTCGAACTGGCTGATAATTGGCTGAAGCATGCCAAAGCAAAGCTGTCATTTGCTGAGTAATCAGAGCACAGGGCAGCCTTTGAATGGAGTATGTCCCGAGTATAAGGTTTGAGGCCAGTGAGATCAGAACCAGTGGTTGCCAAGCTAGAGAAGGCCATTTTGATGTAAATCAGCCTGGTTCCTTCACTGAAAGCAACTTTGAACAATGAATATCTATATCATATATTCATTAATTCAACAGTCAACCAAATAGTATTTTGTTACAGGGCAAAGGCAACCCAGAGGCATCATTCAAAGAGGTCCTATAGGCTTTCAAGGGTATCTCCAGCCATATGTGCTAATATTCTCTCAAAATAAATATACTATCCTTGACCTACTCTTATTGGCAAAGTTATGCATCAAAGAAACATATTCCCCCAAAGGACCATGCTTTCAATCCAAAGTCTGTGAGTTGGTCAGTTCTTGAAAATGCTTATTCCCCACCCCACATCTCTTTAAGCTTCTGGATCTGTTGATTTATTACTTCTCACTTTTTGTTTACTGATAGATAAGAGATAGTTTTAATTCCTGTAATAAAGATAAGTCTGAAAGCATGACTGAACTGCACCCAGAAGATTCATAATCCAGGAGAATATGAAATCTGACCAAGCTACAGATTTTTGTTGGTGAATGTGATGGGAGGAGGGATGGCTTAAAGGAAAACATACAATTACTTTTAAGAACATAGTAGTGTGGGTAACTCAAGAGTATTTCTCTGCAAGCCATACTATGCTTGAGAGCAGAGTATTCTCTTCTTTCCAGTGGGAATAGCTCATGAGGTTCCCCTCTGCTTCCCATGAATCAATTACTTTGAATCAGGCATAAGGGAACTTAGCTACCAGCCACTGTTGCGTTGTTGAGAAATTTGGAGAAGGTAGCATGTGGCCAGATTTGGAGGTGGCACCTTAACTTAATTTGGTATGGATTTTTCTCTAAGTACTAATGGTGTTATTTATAAAAATCGCCAAAGCTGCATGGCCAGTTAGTCTGGGCTTTGCCAAAGGCCTCTATGGGCCAATTAGCATGTTCTAACCTAGACCAGAGTCTAGAAACCTCTGCCCAGGATATCAGAAAATGCTATAGAAATATGCATATCTTTGTTTAAGAGAAATCTGCCTACATTTGAGGTGGAAATTCAAGTGTTCAGAATGTCTCTCTTGGGTTATTCTCATTTCTTGTTCCAAGGGAACCAAAACTCACTGTTGGGTCTTCGACATGTAAAGCGTTAGCTCTGCATTTGAATTCACATAGTGCTTTAGTTTGAAAGGTTTCAGTTTGCAAAACTGGTAGGAGTCTCTTCCCAAGGCCTTGGAAAGGGACACTCAATCAGCATACAATGCTTGCCCAGATGGACCACCTGTCAGCCATATTGAAAAGCTCTGTTGTTGTCAGCATCCACATGAATGGGTGTAGAAAAAAGTATTTGGAACTCTTCTTTGGCATCTTGACATAACTGAAAGGTGGGGTCGACTAGAACACTTGCATTTTCTTGTTCATTGACTGTCATCTGAATCTTGAGATGTACATAGAATTTGTTGTTCAGTTCAGTGAAACATAGGCTGGGGAATGCGCCTTCATTCACTTTGGCTTAGAGGCTTTTTCCTGAAGGAAATCAGAAAGAATCAAGCTTCTTTTCCAAAATAATTAGATGTTTTGAATTCGATTCTCCATCCTTCCCTGCCTATCTTCAATGCTCAAATGCCTTGCTTACCGTCCCCTTCATCCCCTTAATTCCCAGCATTTGTTCCTTTTGAACACCTTCCAGGTCCTGGTAAGAATACAGGCAGCATATAGGAACAATAAAACATGCCTTCTCATTCTTCTTACTCCTTTCCTTTTCGTACATTGTACGCCAACACTACTTGTGTGTCCCATGTGGAGAGATAGATGGTTGTGCAGAAGTCAATCGTTTCTCTCTCTCTCAGGTTTTAATCTGAGACAGAAAAAATTCAGCAGCTCTTAAAATTCTGCAAGCTCTTCTTTGAAGCTATTCAAATAAGTTCCTGAATATCTATTCTGACCTGTCCAGAGGTCTAGACAGCACAGAGCACAAGTATGCAGGTAAAACAGAACAACTACAGTAAAGATCATCACAAAACATACCATTTTCAGGACCTTGGACAACTCATTAGAAAAACTGTTGTCCCTGCAGAGGATACAGTATCTAAGATGGCGGACAGAACCCAGTCATTTATTTAATCCCAGCTGGATGATGGCTGCAATCCTTAAACGATTCAAGGCAAGTAGCTGAGGAATAGTAGAAGCACTGGGGTTATCATTCTCGGAATCTGAAGTGGAGGGGAGGACTCCATTCTCACACAAGGAGGGCCTGGGAAGAAGCTATGATTTGTCTTGCTGAAATGGAGATTTGCCACTCACCTATCCACTGAATCTTTGGGGGGTTGAGTCTCAGTGCCAAAGAACATAATAATGTTTGCATGCAGAAAGGATAGGTCCTAATCTCTGCATATAAAAGAATGAGTATATAACTGAAGTCTACCAAAGCAGACATAGAACATTGTTTCTATTCTAGTTCCAGTCTTGCCAGTTTGTAAACATCATTATGATATAACTTTGGAGAAAGTAATACTTGAAGAATAAATTACTGACAGTTTTTAAGGCATTTTATCTTGAAGCTTGAACCAACAAAATGTTCCTAGTATCAGTGGTATTTTCAGAAGTTTTCAGGTGAAGATAAGGAATCTAAACAAAGCATTCTGGGGCTTGGCAGATTCAACTGATGCCACATCAGGTCTCAGATACTTCTGGAAAATGGGACAACTGGGCAATCAGGAAGTAATTTGCAGTCAGATTTGAGTCCTCCAGAAATCTCAGATACTGGTCAAATATAATGGAGTAAACCAGTGTTTCTCAACCATGTCAACTTTAAGATGTGTGGACTTCAACTCCCAGAAACCCCCAGCCAGCTTTCAATTCTGGGAGTTGAAGTCCTCACATCTTAAAGTTGACAAGGTTGAGAAACACTGGTGTAGACAATATGAGCCACTGAATTACATTACATTGATATAAAGGCATGTAAGGTAGAACACCATTTATTCCTTTTGAAAAGGAACTCAGCTTCTGGGTAAGTCAGTTTGGTAGGAAGAGTTCCTCCTCCCTGAATTATCCCCTCCTAAGTTTGCTGCTTGTTTGCTTGCTTCCTAAAAAGAAACCAAGTTCTATGGCACAAACAAATCTGGGGTACTTTTCAATGCATTTGTGTATAATGTGTAAGTGGGACGCAGCCTTCAAGTGAAATTGAGCAATTTCCAACATTCACTTAAAAGGTTTGGAAAGACTAGCTATTCTATTTGTGTGTTTTAAGATCCAGCAAAAGGTTATTCTGAGCCACAGAATTATCTGGGCACATCTGAGCCACATGGAATCCAGTTACAGTGCTGAGCAAGGACAGACTTCATCTTCTAATGCTGAAAGCAATGGGAGCTGAAAGTTCTTAATTTTGGCTGGATTGTGTTATTCACATATAGTGGACAAACCCTTTCCCCCCCTTTTTCCTTCCCCCTTTTCTTTCTGCTTCGATAGCTTGTGGCAAAGGAGAAATAATTATTATATTTTAACTTCAGCTTGATCCTAAGAGTGCCTATTAAAAACCTGAAAAAAGCAAGTATAGAGGTGGAGAGGTGCAGATATACAAATGCAGATAGATAAATATATAGTAAAGTGTTCCATTACTTCTTCGTTTGATCTGCTGCTTTTAGTGAGCTTTCCACCGATGTTGCAATGCTCAGTTTCCCACAAATTCCTTGTGATATCCAAAAAGAATAGATGTTGTTAAACTGGGAACTGAAAAGCCCAGTCTGGACTGATTTATCACTTAGCAAGTCACTGGAGGAGATGGAAAAGTGTTATCCTGGCCTTTCCTCCTATCTCTATTCACGTATGAGCAGAGGGGTTGGGATCTACTGATGATTCCATCCTCTCACTTCTGTCCTTGAATTTGTTGCCTGAATAACAAAACCTTTTATTTATAGCATTAGTACCCCCATGACTTTGCAATCCTCTTTGGAGTATTTTCAGCTATCTGAAAGATCTAACACACAAAGGAAAGAAATGGATGGAGGGTAGGGGTAAGCAAACTTGGGCACCTAAGAACAAGAAAACCTGTACTAATGATTAGCTCACATTGAGGATAATACAATCCATTATTTCATAACTGTTTCATTGTTCTCCACTATTATATATTATATATTATGATATATGTGGAGGGTATCTGCTCTGGGGGCCGAGGAGTAGCAATTCATTGAAAACAAATGTTGAAATGTTCAGGCAAATCTGAATTCTCTTGCATGAGTTGTGCTCTGCAGAAGAGTGATTTTAAAAAGACTTCAGCTAAGTTTTACCGTAGAGGATTGTTCAGTATCTTGCAGCAGATAACTTGTTGATACTCCTTTTTGTGAACATTGCAGGGAAGCAATTAATGCAACATGCTGTCCTTGGTGAGAAAGGGTACAAGGCAGGAGCAAGAGAAAGGCTTTCTTGCCAGCCCCAGGGGAATAAGCTTGGCTTCTCCTTATGATTAAGGAGAGAAGAGCTGCCAATGATACCTTTGCATCCATTTGGGTTATTTTTGCCTTCCACATTCCTTCTCAGACTTTGCAATATCAGGTTTCCTTTTCAAGGTTCTTCAAGAAATGCACCTCTTCTTCAGTCTTCACTGTTTTGAGGTTTACAAATACAAAAAGAAGCTTAGCTGTCTCAGTTTCATAAAACCAAAAAAAACAAAACAAAACAACCTTCTGACAAGAGAGCTTTAGTAGATAACTGCATGTTGAGAAGCAGGCAGTGATGTCTCTGTGTGGCAGACCTTGAGTGTTTTGTTGTTTCATGTGCTTAAATTTGTGTGTTGCATAAATTAAAGTTAACCAGTGAGACAGGGCTGGGCACTCAGTGATGTGTCCTGTCTTCCTCTTTTTATCCATTTTCCACTTCCAGTATGAACCTAGAAGAACAAGTTATTCAGTACTAACAGAGCCACAATGTCTTCGGAAAGAACCTTCTAAGACATTTTTTAGCATTTCCTTTTTCAGTTCCTCCTCCCCCAAAATAGTCAATTCTGTTTCTGCCTCCTGGGAGGATATTCAGGAAATGAATTCTCTCACTTCGCTCTGTAGAAAATATTGTCCCATAGTCACTGCTGATTGCCAGCAGGTAAAATTATGTTTATATAATATATGTGTGATCCCTGATTGATTCAGTCCAAAGAAGCTTAAGTAGAAGAAATGGCTGCAGATCAAGAAAGGATGGTGGTCTGAACAGGGGACAGTACAGTGCATGACCTTGAGATGTCCTGTTCTGGTGGCCATGTTCTGAATGCTTGCACTAAGTTTATTTCCAAGCTGTAATCCATCATGAATAAACTTCAGCGTACCATATTGATTTTTTATTATTAAGAATCCATTCTTTAGAAGGTGTAATATGCCAGCTATTTTATGGCTCTTCTTGATTAGAAAATTGTAATAATAGCAAAAGTAAGTGCTGCTCATTACTACTTCCATATTAAAAATAGGGAAAGAGATGCAAAAAAGAAGTTTTGTCTGATGCCATTAAGTTGATCCATAAGCAAAAGCTACCCATATTGATTGATTATTTGGAACCCTGATTCTTTACCATGACATGTCCATGTGCTGAATAGTCTGGACTAATTTGGATAAATTCCAACATCCATATTAGGGTAATATATTTGTATGTTGATCTGAGGTCATGAAATAAGATGCAGACCTTTAAATTCTCCAGAACTTCTCAGCAATCTAGAATTTGAAAGGGATGTCAAAACCACAGGCCTGAATGCAGTTCCAGTCCTAAAATGGAATGTGGGAGTTGGATACGTTCTACTTATGCTGTTTGCTGTTGATGAGAAAGAGAAGTTTTGAGGTTGCATCTAGGACTTTCTCAAAGGCTGTTGGGTTGAAGAAACTAAAAATGGTTAACCAGCATTACCCCATTTTTGGAAACAGAAAATCCAGTAGCTATTCTAATACAGAAACTTAGATCCTTTATGATTAAGTAATTGTGACAATGGCTTTTTACAAGCCCTCTCCTGAAAAGTAGTTTCTTTCTCTAGGTGAAGTAGCTCACAGCAAAAACAATTGGACTCATGTCTTTTTGTCTCTGAAATCTTAAGGTTCAAGGGTATATAGTGTTGGCAGATTGCTAGGAAAGCCTTTGGCCCAGGAGAGATCAGAAAAGTCACACACCAGGCATTTCTATAAAAATAATTTTATTTACAGAAAGCAAAACATATTTAAAAGCTTCTGCATTCTTACAGGCTCTCAGTGAGAGCTGCTTAACTCTCTACATGCCTACACAGAAGGGAAACTGAAACTAAAACAAGTCCAGGCAAGTTCTTCCCCCCAGGTGCAAAAATTAACATCCGAAAAGAGGACAATTAAATTCAACCTCTTCACCCGGCCAAAATGATTAGTTACCATAGTAACCTTAATCTGTAGTACAAAACATTAACATATAGCATTTTTCAAGATAAGGGCTACCCTATTCCTTTCAGTAACATGATGCGAACTTTACTTCCCAAACGTGGATAGAATCAGGATGAAGAAGTGGGTGGGATCAGGTTAAAAAAACAAAACAAAAAACTAAACATGATTTCATTTAATTTACATTCTGAGTTACTTGCTGAGAAGGGTGGCTATAGAAATCAAATAAATAAATAAATAAATTTCAGTGTCAGCCCAATTACATTAATTAAATTCATTTGATAGGATTATTTCCCATTTAATAGTTTCCCCCTTCTCTGGTATTTGGTGGCAACTTGAAGTTGCTGTGGGCAGTGAACCCCATGATTTTGGTGTGGAGCATGTCTGTTAGTATGTTTTCTACTGTCCCCTTTTCATGTGTTAATGGTTGCATTGCCTAAGGGAGGAACTTGCCTAAACTTGTTTTAGTTTCAGTTTCCCTTCTGTGTAGGCTTGCAGAGAATATGCAGCTGAGAGAAATCTCTCCTCTCAGCAAACAGCCTTTAAATATGTTTGCTTTCTGTAAATAAAATTATTTTTATAGAAATGCCTATGTGTGACTTTTCTGATCTCTCCTGAGTGAAGCATTGTATGCTTCCTACTTCCCAGCCCTCAGCGATGCCTCTGGAGCGCCTATCAGAGACCAACTATTTGAATTGGGTCCTGAAGATGGAGATGTATCTTCGCAGAGAGAATCTTTGGCTGCCAATTGGTGAGCAACCCCCCCAAAATCCCAGTGCTGAATGGCTGAGACAGGATGAGCGGGCTAGAGCCACCATTATCCTGGGAGTTGAGGACAATCAGCTAGTCCACGTGTGAGGTATGCAGTCTGCAAAGCAACTTTGGGACGCTTTGAGAGACTTGTATGTAAAGGCAACAGCAGGGAGTAAAGTTACCCTGACAAAAAAGCTGTACAAAGCCTACCTTGCAGAAGGAGATAGCCTTCCTGAGCACCTGCATCATATTCAGCAGCTGTTTGTTAAGTTGCAGGAGAGAGGAATGGAATTTACACCTCTCACAAAATCCCATATCCTCCTGTCCTCACTGAATGAAACGTGGGACACGCTGATTTGTACCCTGGAGGCTATGCCTGAAGCAGACCTCACCCCATCGTATGTTACACAGCGCTTACCCGCTGAATGGGAGAAGAGAGAGGAAAGATCCCCCCCATCTCTTCTGGAAAGCTGCAGTACCAGAAAACAAGGGAAAGGAAGGGAAAGGAAGCTGAGGCCACAGCGCTAGCCAGCCAGCGATGCTTCACTTGTGGTTCAGCTGGACATTTGCAGAAAGACTGTGCCTTGAGACCCAAGAGAAGAAAGACAGAGAAGAAGAACACAAGGGCAACACAGAAGAAGGCTCTTCAGACAACCCAAATTGATGATTTGCTGCTGTTCACACCAACAGAAAAACAAAGGCTTGATTTTGAAGCCTGCATGAAAAGCCATTTCACACTAAAGAGCCTTGGAATTGTAACAAATAACCTAGGTTTGGAAATACACAGGAAGAAGGATGGTAGCTTTCTGTTAAACCAAAGGGGAGATAATGTTAAAATATTGTGAATGGAAAGACATACAGAGTTGTCAAAGAAAATTGGTTTGCATCTTATTCTGTAGTATAAAAAGGGGAGTGTTAATACGTTTTCTACTACAGATTAAGGTTACTATGTCCCCTTTTCACGTGTTAATGGTTGCATTGCCTAAGGGAGGAACTTGCCTGAACTTGTTTTAGTTTCAGTTTCCCTTCTGTGTAGGCTTGCAGAGAATATGCAGCTGAGAGAAATCTCTCCTCTCAGCAAACAGCCTTTAAATATGTTTGCTTTCTGTAAATAAAATTATTTTTATAGAAATACCTGATGTGAGACTTTTCTGATCTCTCTTGGGCCAAAGGCTTTCTAGCACTCTGCCAACAGTTTCTTCCTGGGACCTCAGTTGTTTACCCTGTTACAGTTTATATAGCTAGACTTACTTGGCCAAGAGTTGGGAAGATTCTTGTATTAAGAGAACTCAGGAATGAAGACATTACAGTACATCTTGCCCCCTGAGCTGAGGTTGGCCCCCACTCTTCTGGCCTTCAGGAAGAGCGTCAAGACCTGGCTCTGCCAACTAGCTTGGGGACCCAAGAGTGATAGGCAGCCTTGAGGGTGGTTGGTGGCTTAAGACACTCTCTCTGCCTTTTAGTGTCTCTGTTTTATCTTCTATTTTTTGTACTTCCTATTTTTATAATGGTTTCATAATTTTTATTTGTAAACCGCCCAGAGTCACTTTAGTGAGATGGGTGGTATATAAATTTAATAAATAAACAAACAAATAAATAGTTCTCAGAAACTAACCAAATCTTTAAAAGTTTCACCAAGAAAACTCTTTAATAATGCCTTCTTATTTTTAGTCTACTCTGTCCCTTGGGGAGAAAAAGTGTATGTGTGTGAAAGACTAGTAAAAAAAGGAAATGTTCTGCAATACACTTACTCCTTCTATAACTTGTTTTTGCTTCTTTCATAGGCCTGTCATCTGTCTTCCCTGTTAAATTGTTTCCTTTCTGTTTTGCTGGTTAAGAGACAATAGACATTATTTATTTCATTCACTTCTGGTGATTTGAATGGGAAAATTGGTTGCTTAGGGCCTGACAAAGTTTGTTTCTTCTGTCTGCTTTTGGATACAAATTCCTAGAATTCATAATGAAGCTTGTAAAGAGTATGACATCCCTAAATGTTTCTCGGGCTTGGATGTTTCAGAATTTCTTTAACCCTAACCCTCACATTCTGAACTGCAAAAAGCTCATCTAAGATTGAAAGATTTGTAAACAGTCATTGTTGCAGTTTCCACAAGTGCATCATGTAATCCTTCTGTGCTTTCATTCTATGAGATTTGTGGCTAAGTCCTATGGTTGGGTTAAGCAACAACAGCAATTCAATTCAAAGAGACTGAAGATTTTTTTATGACTCTAATGCATATAACCATGAGACTCTTATCTGGGTTTCCAGTGATGCATTAGCTCGACCCCCTCATCATGTTCTTCTGTTGCTTTATTGCAACATTCCCCACTCTGTGTCCCTAAAGTCACATTATCTGAGCACCTGGAAACTGAGCAGTTACATCTTTTGATTTACTATTGGACATGTAGACATTATTCCCAAAGCACAGCCTATATTTAATTTGAAGCAGTCGTTTTATCTGCAGCAAATTCTGTCTTGCTTTCAAATGCAAGAAGTCAAGCTAATTCTAGATAAAACTTCTTCATCTCTTTCTGTTTCATACTTGCTTAACAGTGTGTTCAGATCATGGTTTAATGTTAAATGAGCAAACCTTGCAGACATGCACTCTTTTTTTAAAATAGGGTGTTGAGTTAGATGAAATGATTAGTGATTTCCAGAAGCTGGGAGGATATCAAAAGTAGGTGAGGTTTTTAGTGGTGCAGTAGCACAGAGCCTGAAAAACAGACTTCAGAACACAAAGTTGTGTGTTTTTAGAGAAAAAAATGGTAAGGACAATCCAAAGGGTGAAAGAACCATGGTAAAGTTTACCCTAAATTAAAAAATGAGAATTCAGTCATACCCTAGGAGAGTTTTAGTTTCCTTCTTCACTTTATCTCTACTCTCAGATCTCCTTCCATAGCCTTTACTTTGACATCATTTTCTTTGGTAGTTTCTGGAGAGGGATTTATGATCGTGTCCTAGGTCAGTGATTTTTTTCAGACAAAGGCAACCCCAAGTAATAGTTCTATAAAAAAGAACCTGTGAGCTATTGGATATTTGATTTGGGGACTCCATCATTGTCATCTCAAGAATTGCAGGCATCTGGCACCTGTGGGCATGATATGGCCATCCCTGCTTTATGCACTCTGGCAACTTTAGAGAGAAAGATGGGTATCTAGTACCTCTGCCTCTTTTGCATGCCACAGGGAAGGGTTCTGGATAGGGTTTTCCCTATTTTTGCAAAGCATGTGCCTGCTGGCTTTTTCTGAATTGCATGAGAGCTAGCAGTTGTGAAAAGCGATTCTGTAGTCATCTGGAGAAGCAGACAACAAATTAGCCACTGAGGGCAGCTGCTTGATGTCAGAGGAATTGTTCAAGAGCAGTAGCCTTCTGTTTTTGGCCGGGGATGTAAAACATAGTTTGCTGATAATGTTACTGGTTGCTACATGTAGCTTGCAAACAACAACTGACAATTTGTGCATGTTCTGTTTCATTTTCAGGGAATCTGACTAAACATATGAAGTCAAAAGCCCACAGCAAAAAATGTCAGGAGATGGGTGTGTTGGCGTCTTCACTGGGGGAGCTGGAACCAGAGGAAGGTAAAGATTTGGGGCTATACCTCTTGGGAATGGAACATGGCACTCTCCACATGTTTTGGACTGAGTGCCCCCCCCCCCCGGGCGAGCAAGCATGACCACTGATGAGAGATTATGACAGTTGTAGTGTGAATCATCTGGTGGGAACTTGGTTGCTCACCCCTGTCACCCCTAGACACCATTCTTGATGCTAACTAGAGATGCACATCTGGGGAACATTTAACTCCTGTTCTAAGTAGGTGGAAACTTCCACAGGTTCTGCTGCTTGGGAGAGGAGTGAGTGAGAGAGAGAAAACAGTGCCAGAAAAGCGGGGGTGGGGAGGAAGGGTATCAGAGAGAGAATGGGGATCTTAACCCATTTTGAGCTCTGACTTCATCCATTCTTTGGTTTAGCCTATCCACTATGTGTTGGGTCAATGTGACCCTCTTTAGAAGGGCATTTTGCCCATACCTGTTCTGGACCATTGCATGGAGAAACTCATAGTCGCTACAGTTTACTCATTCCTAGCTAGCACAAGGATGCTAGCTAAGAATGACCAAATGACTTGGATAGTAGATACTATCCAAAGTATGACCAAATGACTTGGATAGTAGATACTTCTAGTTACAGGATACGTTTTCTGGATTTCTCAGTGGATGGGTGGGTTTACACAAAATCCTAGACCAGGCTAAAATGAGGTCAGGTGATTTGAGGTTCAGTGTCTTTTAGGAAACCACACTGGTATTTCAGCATGTTGTATGAACCAGGCCATCACATTAAGGTATGTGGCTTATTTGTTTGAACATAACACATCGTCTGAATGGTCATTGTGTTTTGTTAGATTATAGTATGTTATGTGATCCCATCCAATGTCTTGCTGCTGCATCATATAGTCCCTAAGCAGAGTGATCTAAGCTGGTGCATCTGCGATAATGACTGTGTAGTACTACACTGAGCAATAGATTTGTCTGTTTTTGCTTTCTCTAGAGCAACTCTGGACTGCTTTGAAAAGATGCAAATGCTTCCCTTGTAATCCAAATTAGTGCTGTTACCAACTTTTTACTCCTTTTTAATCCTGTTTGGGGTGGGGGAAGAGTGTTATCTAAAATAGAAAACAACCTGTTCTGCTGATAATTTTGACTTGTGCAGGTTTCTGGAGAAGGGCCCCATGCAATGCCAAGGGATTTACTCCCAGGAAAACCTAAGTAGGATTATTTAAAATGGCTCTTCCTCCATTCTCAAGGGCAGATGGGGCCCATTTCCTCCTTCACTGAACGTGTTAGTACCCAGACCTTCCCTTCCCCACATTTAACTCTTCTATATGACCCTGCAGACCTCAGCTGCCTCCTTTTCTCCATCCTTCTAGTTGCCCCTGCAATCTTGATCATTTCGCTGTCCAATAAGCTCAGCAGAAGATGTGCATCTGCTGCATCGTCCTTAGAAATAGGTCAAGGGAACAGCAGGCACTTACACTTCCAAAGGCAGCCTGAGCTCCATTCTTTAGTAGGTTCTCCGGGGTAGGGGTTGGGGTTGGGTGCTCAGCATCAAACACTCACCAAGGTGTTCCAGTCAATTGGGAATAGAAATACTGCTCTCCTTTCTTGGAGTTGGTGTGCCTTTGGGCTTGCCTTTTCTAACTCACCCTACCCTTTGGTGACATTTTGCCAGGCTAACTTCTTCAACAACTGGTTTGCATGAAATTTTCAGGAGAAGAAGGAGAAGTGACCTAGCCTTCCTCGTTCTTTAGCATCGATGGCAAGACCAGGGCTGTCCTGTCTACTGTGCAAAGAATGATCACCTGATTATGCAAGAGCTAGGTGTCCACCCCATGTTTCATGGTCAGGGGATCATTCTTTGGAAGAAAATACTGGGGGAAGAAGAGCTCTGGCACTGTTGTGAGCACGCAAATGAACTTGCGGTTGAGCATGCAAATGAACTTATTGTGAGCCTCCCAGAGTTGTGCTCTAAGATGGGTGGCCAAACAAATCTTTTAAATAAATAAATAAATTTCCCCCTTTTTTTCTTTTAGAAGAACTCCGTATCTGCTCACCGTACAGAGGCATTTCTTTTCCTCCTATCTTGCATGATTAATTATTTTTAGAAAGAAAACAGTGGCAAAAGTAAAGTCTCTGCATCAGTGCGCCTGAGTGGGAATGCATGGTTTTGTTTTGTTTTCAGTAAAAGCTCAAACAGGGAAAGCGTTTTCTCTTTTTCACACTCCCTGTGCAGTTCCCCCCCCCCCCCAGGATTCTTTAAAAGAGGCAGGAGAGACTCTACTTGTTCCACAGAAATGAAAAATACCATGAATTCAAGTGGCAGGATTTGTCCCACTTTTAATCCAGACTTTTCTCTCTGTGGGTGTGTTTCCCTCTTCCTGCTTTGCATCAGCCAAAAACATTCTTTGTTTGGAAGGGATGGTGCCTTGCCAGAGTTTCACCCTGGGGATGAAGGAACATGCAAGCAAGGGAGGGCGAGGGAGCAGTATTGTGTCAGTCACAAGGGAGGCACAATCACATGTGTCAGCCAACGGACATCTGCTCCAGCATCAGATTGCTGGAGGAGTTTTGGAGTCTGTTAACTTACTCAGAATAACTGATGAGCTTCAAGGGAGCTTTTCCAAAATGGTTCCTTGCTTTTTAGATGGATTACCTCTGTGTCTCTTTCTGGGGCATTCTGAGACATTTGGGTGGCCCTGGCCAAATCATGACATCAGATGTATTCTAAGTTTTCAAAGGAGGGGAAGAAGGGAATGAAAGCAAATCTGTTCACTTGGCGGTTTGCTGGGAATACGCAGATTGTGATTCTGGCTCATGGTGGGGAGAACTGCAGGACAGTAAAGGTTACAGCCAGGAGGACTCAACACAGGCTCCAAAAGGCACATCTTTTGTTGCTGTTAATTACTTTTTCTGGCCAATCATGTCCAACATTGGTGCTGAGCTGATGATGATGATGCATGGTGAGATGTACCATGTGTCAGTGCCTCAACAGCAATTCAAGGCGTTCAGTGCTCACCCTGATGAGAAAAGAAGGGAGGATGTCTTTAAGATTGTATGAGGGCATCTCCTTTGGGCCAAAGGCTCAGCTCTTTGGAGGAAAGTCCTATTGCTGTGTTGCATTGTGCTTTGAGGGCTGCAGGGCTGGATACTACCAAGGGGATGCTAGAGGCCTTCCCTTCTTCAGGAGTCTTGTCTTGGGAGGAGGGAAGCTTTCTTTATACCTGCTCTCTTATTCTAGGGATACCTGCTGAGTTCCGTAATCTCAGTTCCATGGCTGATCTTTGAACAGAATCTTTCCTGATTTGTTAATGTTGGCAACAGTCTCAGCCCCTGGGACATGCTTAGTTGCCTCAACTTTGCAGCCTCATGCAGGGAAGACATGTAATTCTAGAAGTATACACATACACACACATGTACCTACATACTCACTCACCTACTCATCCACAGTTCATTTTGTCCTCTGGCCAAAATAATCAGGCTGCTTGTGAAGGATGAGAATGTAACCAAGTATTCTTCCTTTATACAACGCAAGGAGGATGCTGAAGAGCCAGAAAGAGTGCAGAAGAGCAACAAAGGTGATGAGGAGCTTGGAGGTTATGAAGAATAGTTGGAAGAACTGGATATGTTTAGTCTAAAGAACAGAAGCTTGATAGTGGCCATCTAACATTTGAAGGGCTGTCACAGGGAAGAGGGTGTATACTGCACAAACATAGGACAAGAACCAGTAGGTTGAAGCTTTGCAGAGAGAGATCCAAACTTAAAATACGGAGTTTCATGAGAGATGGTAAGCAGTGAGAAGCCTGCCTCCTGCAGTCATGGGTGCTCCTCATTGGTGGTTTTCAGAGAAAGGTTAGATAAACATTTGTTTGGGATGGTTTTAGGATTTCTGTCTGGGCAGGGGATTGGATTAGAAGTCCTCCAAGGTCCCTTCCAATCCTTTTTTCCCCCCTGCCATTCAATCGGGTCCAATTCTTGGTGACTGTCTGGACTTGTCCCTGTAGTTTTCTTGGCAAGATTTCTGAATTGGTTTGCCATTGCCTCCTCCTCCTTAGAGCTGAGAGAGTGTGACTGGCCCAGGGTCACCCAACTGGCTTTGTGCCCAAGGCGGGACTAGAACTCCTGGTCTCCCGGTTTCTAGCCTGGTACCTTCACCACTACACCAAACTGGCTCTCCTTCCAGTCCTAGGATTCTGTTATTTCATCCCTTTAAAGAAATGTTGATCCATTTGCTGTGTTTCTTCATCAAAACTTTTAATTCCTGCTCCCCACCCCACCCCCCCAGCCACATCTCCCTTTTTGAAATGCTTCCATCTGATCGGTCTTGCCACAACATCTTAGTTTGTCCTTCATGTAATTTTATGTGTTTCTTGTGGGGGCTAATGTTCCAAATGGTGATGGGATCTTAAATCATCCATCTGTCGTCTAGATGAATAAGTGAAATACCTTGAGAGCCAGTGAAAAGGAGGGAATAGCACTCTAATAGAGAGATCTGGAAATGTGAGGATTCTTCGGGGATGCTGACCCAACCCAATCCTAATCCTCATGTCCCAGTGCGCAGCTAAACCTGGCTACCCTTAGATACTAGATTTTTATTAACTTGACAATACCACGTTCAGCTCAAAAAGCAACCCAGTTTGCATTTTAAATAGCTATGCAGGATAAAATATGTTTGAATGTTTTTGTGATGGTTCATTAATGTTGGGAGAGAGTGGCATGTGAGTTTTAGTGGCCTGGCTGGCTGCGGTTCTGCTGGTGTGAGCCCGCCTATGGAGTGAGTAAAAAGGGAAAAAGCAGCTCAGTTCTGGCCTTGAAGGGCAGCTGTGCTGTCACGAGGCCTGATGAGCTGACTCAGCTGCTAACCAGGCTGGTGTGGGGAGATTTTGAGACAACAGTCCCATTGGTCCAACCTGGTATATAGGTGTTGGGGGCTAGATCCCTGGGGGGACACCCACCTCCTCAGTTGCTGGGGGACATGCTGCTGGTCTAACCTAAAAATTGGAGAGAGGCAAGAAGGAGAGGAGAGAAAAAACCTGTGCCCAGAAAAAATGGAGTGGCTGGAGAGAGTTAAGTGTGCAGAGCAGTTGTCGGTTCCTGGTCGGGAAGGGAGAAGGAAGGTCCATGGGTAGCTTTCCTGGAAGAAGAAAAGTGAAGACCCAGAGGGATGAGAGGTCCACCCAGGGCCCAAGAATGGCTGACTGCAGGCTTTGCTCAAGACCCAAGAGGGGAAGGAAGGGATCAGCTGTCAGTGGAGAAGCCCTGGTCTCTGGGGAAGGACTGGGCAGAAGACCCAGAGAGGCTCTTCCCCCAACGGAGAAGCAGTAGGTGTTTGGCTGAAGGGTTCCTGGAGGAGGTCAAGCCACGCTGAGTGCACTATGGGAAATTCCAACCCATTCCTTTCTTTTCACTCTCCCTCTTGTCAAGCCCAGAAACAGGGGAGGGAGATGGGGAAAAACAGGGAGGAAACAGGAGAGAGGGAGGTGGATAGTTTCTGGGAGGGAGATTTAGTGGGAAGCCTGAATGACACCAGGTGAACACCGGTACCTGTTGTAAGTACCTGCTGTAAACAACTTCACTGTATATAGTAAAAAGCATAAAAGCCTCCACTGTCCTGTTTTTCTGTGTCAATTGCAAAACAATACACCTCCAGATCAAAAAAGAACCCTGTCATGCTGTGACAGAGAGGAAGAAACCAATTAGGTTGATTCTCCCTTTCATCACTGGCTGGAATGCACTGGTTTTCTATATGAACATTCCCAACGTCAACTATGTTTCCCAGCAGTTCTTATTTCTGCTGGAATGTGCACATGAAAACTTCCCTAGAGCAATTCCTTCTCTTTACACATGAGTAGGTCAGACATGCTGGCCACATGACCACGGAAGTGTCTACGGACAAACGCTGGCTCTTTGGCTTTGAAACGGAGATGAGCACCGCCCCCTAGAGTCGGACACGACTGGACTTCATGTCAAGGGAAACCTTTACCTTTACTAGGTCAGACAAAGGCCTATCTTGGTCCAGCATTTTGCTTCTCCCAGTGACCAACCAGTTACTTCTGGGGTGCCCCATGTCCTTCTTGTGCCAGTGTTCACTTGTAATCAAAATTTAAGGCATGCTTCTCCCATTCAGGAGATAACATTGATCTTCAAGACTGATAGTCCTTGATAGACTTGTCCTTTATCCATTTATCCAATCCCTTTTTAAAGCCATTATCATATCTTGTAATCAGTTCCATCGGCTACTTGTGTGAAGAAGTGCCTTATTTTAATCTGTTCTTACATCTTCCAGTCAGCTTCACTGGCTGGCCTCTAGAACTAATGTTGAGAGAGGGAGAGGGAGAGAGAGAGAGAGAGAGAGAGAGAGAGAGAGAGAGAGATATCTTTCTGTTCTTCAGTATTGTAGACCTGTGTGCTTAGTGGTGGTAGCCAGTTCTGCCCTTGAAATAATAGCTGTTGCAGAGCATCCTATTAGCAGAGCAGGGAAAGTAGATCTATGACAGAGGAATTGCATTTCCAGAGCCTTGTTGTCCAGGACAGAAGCTTGTTTTGTTAAAAATTTGTTTAGTTCTGTCATTTATATGCTACCATATTCTGTATGTATTCACCTGTGGCATTATGTAGATTAGCAAGTGGATCTGGTGTATATTACTGAAATCTGGTTGGGCAAAGTTGGAGGGGTTACCTTTATAGAGATCTGCCATCTTGGGTTTGGGTCCTTCAGGAGCCTCAGTGTCAAGGCCAAAGAGGGATGTTAAGTTGATCTTGAAAGACGCCATGTCTGTCACCAGGCAACACTACCAGGTAATAGGGTGTGAATGTTTCAGCCCTGTAAGGAGGACCAGACTAAGAAACAGACACCGTGCAGACCTAAAGCTACATTGATTAGAGCAGCCATAGTAATAGCATCTTGCAAGCCTGAATGTGCTTCCCTTTGTCTCGCTCTTAACTTCATGAGAATTGGGGGGGGGGACTGTCTGAGGTGTTTTCCTAAGCCACTTTTTTGGGTTGGCCTCAGGTCTTATTTACCTGGTCTTTCCCTCTGTCCTTCAAGGCCATCCTCTTTACTCACTACAGAATGTTAAATTGGGTCATTGAGACAAAGTTGGGATCCTGCTGGTGTAGTAGGTTGCTCTCTGCATGTCCTTGGCCAGTTGTGGGCTTGATACATTTCCCTCTGGGCTCCTTCGTGGGCAGGAGTGGGTGCAAAGAGCTGGATCCAGGAAACTGTCAAATTCAAGTTCATTGAAGGAGGCTGCACTGTAGCCTCTCTTTAAAATGCCCTCCTTTGATTCTACACAATTACTGTCCAGTCTCTAAACTTCCCTTTTCAGTTAGGGTTCAGGCCAGATTATAGGATGGAGATGGCAGTGGCCACTCTTGTGGATAACCTTCATCAGGACTTGGATGGAGGTATTGTACCCCTTCTGACTCTTTTAGATCTCTTAGCAGACCTCAGTACCAGAGAGTCAGGGTATCATTCTGGATTGCCTGCAAGGGCTGGGTATTAGAAGCACTGTTTTGCAATCTTTTCTGCTTCCTTTTTGGCCAGTTCCAGATGTGGTTGCACGAAAAGGGGGGTTGGCCCAATGATTATTCCTTTCTTGGGCACCTCTGGGTTTGTTCTTTTCCCCTTTTAAACATTTACATGAAGATCCTGAGGAAAGTCATCTCTCAGTTCTGGGTACAGGATCATCAGTATGCTGATGATACCCAATTGTACATGCTATTCCAGGTCTTGTAGGAGATGCTGTTGATGCCAGGTCCCAGTGTCTGGAGACTGTTAGGGACTAGATGGGACCTACCAGACTGAACCCAAGCAAGACAGAGTTGCTGTTTGTTCATCAAAGTTCTTCGTCTGCTCCAGTGTTGTCTCTTGATAAGGTGGCACTATGAGTCTTTCTAGACTCATAGCTGGACAGGTGAAGACTATGGCCAGGAGGGCCTTTGCTCAGCTTCATCTTAAGGACCAGGTGGCCCTTCCTGGAGCATAAGGATCTTGCTTCCTCATCAGTACCTGCTTGGATTACTGCAATATGTTGTACATGGGGCTGCCTTTGAAGACCACTTGGAAGCTAAAGTTGGTCCAGAATGCAGCAGCCTGACTGTTGCCAGGAGCACATTATACTGGTGCTCTGTGCCTATACAGGTTACCTGTTGGCTTCTGGAACTGCCAAGAGATTTGATTAATTGTTGTAGTTTACAGATGGATGGATGGATGGATGGATAGAAAGAACAGATAGAACAGATAAATAAAGTTCTATCACACTTGTCTTGGATATTCCAGGGAATAGGAAGCTTTGAATCCTGTAGATCCAAGGCCTCATTTGATCCTCCTTGTACTCTCCCCAAACATGTTTATTTTCTCTGCTTCCATCCAGCATGAATGGGAAAGGGAAGATGGAGAAATCCCCATAATCACAGTGTCCCTTGGTAGGCAAAATCTGTATCTGTCAGAAGTGGTATCCCAGTCCTGTTTTGATTCAGATCCTGCTGAAAACAGCTTGTGATGGAGCTGCATTTTTAATGGAAATGTACATTTCTAATTCCCTTTGAAGTGGGCTTCCTCATTAACGCAGAGCACAGTGGAGTTCACCTCCAATTATACCCCAGGAGTTGGTTGTTCTGATATTTGTACACATGTGTGTATGTGTGTAGGTATTATTTATCCTTGTCTGATAAATTTTTCTGTTCTGCTCCCCTCTTTTAGGAACCACTGAAGATCTCTTCCAAGATTCAGAAGGTCAGGAGGGGTCTGAGTTACCTGAACACCAGTTTTCAGACTTGGAAGAATCTGATGATGATGACGACAACGATGAAGAAGAGGATGAGGAGGAAGAAGAGGAAGAGGAGGAAGAGGAAAACCAAGAGGAGTCACTTGGAAAGCCTTCTGAAACGAAGAATACTTTGCTTCCAGGGCATTCTCCAAAAAGTTGTCTCTCTTCCCAGGAGAAAGGCACCAGCACAACCTTGTCCATAGTGGAAGATGTTCCCTCTGGCAGTGAGAGTGCTGTTCGGTGTCACCAGACTGCCTCCTTAGAGCCTGAAATGAAATGGTCAGCTGACAGTAGTGAAGTTGCTGTCTGCCACAGCTTGTTAAGACTTCATCGACCAGCTCTGTCCTCCAGTGCACTCTCAACTTCAACTGAGAAGGAATCTGTTAGAAGACCACAGATGCTCTTAGCAATGGATCTGTCAATCTCCAAAGATATCACTCCTAGAAGGAAGTGTTCCCCAAGCAAGGACTCTGGGGCTAGCAGTGGTGGAAACAACCGGTCATCGTTGGCTCGAAAGCATCTGCTAACCAAAAATGAAACTTCACCAAAAAGATTGTCATATACTGGAGAAACGCCCTCCAGTCACCAGACTCTGAAGAGAGAGTCATTTGTCCTCTGTGATTCATTACCAAGACTTGAGATCTCACCAAGCAGGTACCTTTCTTCAAAAAGAGAGCTCTCATCACCATTATACCTTCCGCCAGCAAGAGGGGTTTCTCCGGTGAGATGTGTCTCTCCAAACAGGGAAATGTCATCATCTAGATACTCATCTCTGAAGAAAATGCTGTCCCAGAGCTATTCAGAGCCACCTTCACGGTATCCATCCCCAGGAAGAGAGGATTTGCCTTCTCATAGCCAAGTGGCAGCAGATGAAAAAGTGCAAAGCATATGTAAAACTCAGCATGGAATATCATCTTCAGTGCCTCTACCTCACAGGTCTCTTGACAAAAATAAGGAGCTGCATGAAGACCCTAAACTGGTAAGCTCTGCTCAGAGATGGGTGAGATCTGGTCCTCCAGATGTTTTTTCACTGCAACTCCTGTCATCCCACATCGCTGGCCATGCTGGCTAGGGTTGATGGGACTTAAAAGTCAGCAACATCTGAAGATCCATATATTGCCCATCCCTGTTCTACATCCTTGCTCTTCAAGTGGCAGGTCAGGAACTTGGAAATGGACAGTGTCCAGCTTAAGATCGGAACTATCATTTTCATGATGTGTTCTTTGGGGGTGTGGATTTTGTTTTATTTTTGTTTTAACACAAAGGACAGAAAGAGAGAAGGATAACCAGATGCAGTGGAAGATGGAGTTCTTTTACTTCATCTTCTTTGAGTCGTCTTTTTTTCTAAATTAAGAGTTCCCTATTAAATTAAGCCAGTACTTTGTGTCCACATCTGTATACTCCAACTTAAGAGTTGACTTTATATATACCTCTTGTCATTACAGAAGAGAGAATCCAGGAGCCCAACCATTTCACCAGGCATCATTCAACATCTGTATTTCAGACCTTTGCAATCGCTCCATGAAGTCCCCATTCATGCTCCAAATCGAGTGGAAGACTATGTTTTTAGTCATCTCCCCTTGCATTCCCAGCAGTTACCCAGAAGCCCTTGCCCTATGATCCCAATTGGGGGCATCCAAATGGTCCAGGCAAGGCCCAGCAGCCATCCCACCTTGGGGCATGGATCAGTGATGTCACTGCAGGCCAGCTACTTCGAACTTGGTGGTAGCACTTCTGAATTCAGCCAGATGAAAGCCAGAGGCAAAGCAACTCCAGACAGACACGAACCACCTCCTTCATCAGCAGCCTCACCAGTTCAAAGCAACATCTGCATGGAAGAGAAAACAAGGACTAGTGAGCTTCAGCAAATAAGATCCAAGGAGGGATACAGGGTAAAAAAGAGTAGTTCAGAGCAGGACAGCTGTACAGCCACCCTGATTAGTTCTTGCCTAGAGGGGGAGTGTTCTCCAAAGCCTTTGGCTCATGGGGAAGGACCCTTCACCAAGAAGGGGAAGAAATATGGTGGCAGCTCATGCGCTACTTTCAAATCCACCTGCACTTTTATTTCAAGCATCCCCACGCAGTCTCTGGACAGGAGCAGCAGCATGGGCTGCTTGTTGGAGCACTCGTCCAGCCAATCCACCCACCAGCTCTCCGCCAGGAGAAGGAACCTGTCAGGAGAGCCGGCCCCACAAGCAGGGGCACATAGGAGAAGAAGTCCATCCTTGGAACATGCTGCAGGCTTTGGCGTGGCCCAAAGGCGGGTGGAGAACAGTACAGGAAATACTTAAGCCCTTGCTCTGTCTTGTCAGCGACTTCTCAGATGTAACAACGGACCTTGGTCAGTGCTGTTGGTTTTAGAATAATCATTGCTAAAGGAAGGTGTCTCTGGTGTAGAAAAGTCATCCTCCCTCCCTCCCTCCCTCCCTCCATTTTACTTTCACATTTACTTGTGCCTTTGTCAATGCCCTTTTTGGTTTTGTTTGCTTGACACACACATAAACACACACACACACAAAATGGAAGCTACAAATGTTTTACAGTCTTGAAAAGGAGTTGACCAGCCCATGTCCCTCCATCTCCATTGCAGCATCTGTTCCAATGGGCTCCGATAAATGCAGACAGGGAAGAGTCAAGAATCTTTTCCAAAGGATGCACTGAAAACTTCTAGGAAAATTGACACCTCTTCAGAGATACTGATTAGAAAAAAATAGAAATCTGTTCCCCTGTACAGAAAGTTATAATTCCCCACCCCTATTTATTACTTGCTTTATTTAATATGTGGTGACGTGCTTGTTATTTTATAATGGTTCTTTTTTATTATTATTTGCATTATTCTGATTGCCTGTAAATGTGCTTTAAGGACAGCTGTGACTGTTCCGATTTGGAGGGGGGGGAAGAAGTATTTACCCTTGAATTGTTGATGAAATTAGCACTTACTTTGGGGAGGTCTTGATGGCAGTGAAAGATAACTCTCTCCCCCCCACCCCCCCAAAAAGGGGGGATTGGGGATCTCAGCATGTGCCTCCCTAAATACAACCCACAAAAGCACTTTTTAAAAAGGGACACACAGACATATGAAGGGTTATCCCCTTTAAGAAAAAAATAAATTGGAAGGAAATAGATATCTATTGAATGTAAAAAAAAACTGTTCTGAGAATGGCGTAGATCTGTTCTTTCTGGCAGCCATTCTTGCTTTAACGCTGACATTCCATGTCGCTGCTGCTTAAATCCATGTGCACACAATCCTAAAGGGTGCTTTTTACCAGCCATGAAAATTGGCTGGTAAACGTTGGCTGAGACTTAGTTGAGAATCTTGTTCCGTTTCTTTTTTTCCCCCTGCTCCTGGAATCTTGCTGTTTGAAAACGTGCTCTCGAATGTGAGATCCATAACCTCAGATTTGGAAATATGTCTGTACTTTTTAAAATTTATCCCAAGTTTCTTATACCAAAAAAAAACAAAAACAAAAACAAACCCACCCAGCTTAGATCTCACCTGATTCCACTTTTGGAAACTAGTGCAGGGAACAAAATAAATCATTGGTTTCTTTCTTACGACTGATTCCTGTGTCTTCTGCACAGTCCACATGTGGGTGAGCAAGCTCTAAGAGACCCATCATGGGTGTTAAGCCAGGACTTTAGTGTGGCACAAGCCATTAGCAAGGGTCTTCCCACCAATCCAAGCTAAGCGCATGCTTGTGCTTCTATCTGCCCCAGCCATATTTATATTTCTGATTTCATGATATGTTTGTCTCAATTAGATCATCTCCCTCGCTCTGAAAGACGAGGTTGTTCAACTTCCCAAACTTGATGCCCTCCAAATAGGTTGGATTTCAACTTTTATAATCTCAAACCAGCCTGGTCATGCTGGATAGCAGATTATAAGAACTGAAAACAGCACTACTTAAGACCTCATAAGTGGGAAAACACTCATTCAGACTTAATGAAGAAAACAGGAATATATAAGTCTTCGAGTAGTTTATCCTTTCCTCTCCCAACTATTTGAATAAGTGCAAACATCTGATCTTGTAGAGGGCCAAATTTCAAATCTAGGTGATGCAGTGGTGAACATTTAGCCCCTTTTTTTCCTTTGAGAACACAGTTTTAAGAAGTGCCCACCCAACCGCTAACCAGCTGGTGCCACATACACACAAATCATGCTCAAGTCATGCAATTCTGCCTTGTTCATGCCATTTTAAAAGTGCAACTGTTAAAAAGAAGTGTTTACTCTGATAAGCGTGTGTGCTCAGCATTTATTTGAAAAGTCTGTATGGAGTCTGTACAAATGCTTTGCAAAATGAAGCCAGCCTCCTCCCCACCCCCACCCCCGCAACAGATCCACAAATATCCAGTGGACCAGTCCTGAGCTGTCTGAGATGTTCTGAATTTACTATGTGCATGCTCTCTCACTTCCCCCAAAACAGGAAAAGGAGAAAAAAGTCCTGAATGAGTTCATTTTATTAAGCTGGCTTGACAAAGCCATAGACCGTTGGGTTTGGCATAGACGAAGAATACAGAATGGGTTAAATAACCTTCTGAGATGTATCATTTGGTGTATTGTATTAAGGGATTTAAGAAAACAGGATGTTGGGCCTTTTTGTTTGGCTGGTTTTGTGTGCATCGATTCAAGGTAACAGTGACATTGTGAAAGCGACCAAACCAACTCTAGAATTGCAGAGTTTGCTGGAAAACTCCACGGGTGGGCTTCAACATTTCTCCTTTGTTTACATCTGCTTCCGAGACCTCTTTCAGGGCTGAGGTCCAGCATGATGGTGCTGCTGTGTTTGCACTGGAATCCAGCATCTATAGCAAGACCTTGGCGGAGGTCTAATTCAGTTTTCTCCTGTGGCAGATCATGGGGTACAAACATCTACTACTGGATTAAATCGAATAGATTGCACCAACAGAAATCAGCACTACCTTGTATTGACTTAGAGGATCCCCCCCGTCCAGCACTGATGGAGAAATCCTTGGATCATCATCTCTGTGGCAATTGCTGGACAACAGTATTTCATCTCCACTGAGGCTTTGAATTCCTGGGTGGCCCATTTCCCTTCCTCCTTCCCAGCCAGCTTTCCATGCAGCTCTTTATGGACCAAATGGTTTTCAGTATTGAAACTACATGAGCCATTATTGGACACTCTCATGTTTTTTATCCACTCATGCTTTAACTGTGCCTGGTTTCATTTGGGGGCTAGATCAAATGCAACATAATGCTCAGGGTTTTCTGTTTTCCCAGATTTTGCCTGTTTTCCTTTCACCTCCTCCTCATTTAGATGCAACGGAAGTCGCATTTCTTTTCCATTGTGATGGATTCTATGATTTCTGGTGGAATCTATGTTCCCAGAGCTAATATTAATAATTAGGGTATGTTTACTTTTTGTTTTGATACCGTTCTGTCTTCCTTCAGTGCTCTGCAGATGGAAGTAAATTTTTATCCACTGTAAGGAGGCTTGGTGTTATCACTGCATATATCAGGATGTTGCCTGTAAGGGCATTTTATTTTGGGGAGGGGGACCATGAGATCTCTTATTGGGACCACAATGCTCCTAGCATAGGCTGAGTGGCAGAAGACCCAACATACTATGCAATGCATTGTAACTTTTTGTGATAATATCTCTTCTCACATTTTAGAGGGCTCTACTTGAATTCCTCCTTTTTATTTCCTGATTGAGATCTAATGTTTGCCTAGACCACCCAGAGTCCCTCCTTGTGGGGGAGATGGGCGGTGTTAAAAATTTGATAAATAAATAGATAGATCCTGGATATTTGTACCAGCATACCTGCCAGCAGCCACACTTTGCCCTTAGTGTGGCATAGTTTATACTTGGCATCATCCAGTTGCTTTGGGTTTCAGCTCCCATTAGCTCTAGATTGCATGGCCAGTAGCAGGGGACTATAGGACTTGTAATCCTAAACATCTAACGACCACCAAGTTGTGATCCCTAGGTTGTTTGATAAGACATGAGCCTTCTATTGCATAATGAGTGTCCTTCATAAACACAGAAGCAGACCTCAGATTGACTTGTTCACTAGTGAGTTCTAATTTTCCTAATATTTAACCAGAGACCAACTGAAAACTTGTGTGTGAAAAAGCTTTGAGTTTGTGATACAAGAAAAATAAATGGGAGCAGTCCTCCCATCACTCATTTTTTTGCCAGCCATCTAGTCTTCTGGGTCTCTAGGGCATTTCTTGTTGGTCAACCAAGTGCATTGGTCGACCAGATGGAGTTAGCTTTCCTGACTGCAAGCTACTCAACATACTAAGGGCTCAAATTGTATGGTGCTGAGCACTCTAGGCAGACCTAGCAAAGCCTTAAGAAGGTGCTTAACTAGAAGCACTTAAAATTGCCCCATTAAAAGTCAAGTACTGGGTCAATCACAACATTGTGGTGCTATAAGAAAAGTTAGGAGACAGACATGACTAGCCCCCATCATCTCAGACTAAGAAAATTTGAGAATTTCATTGCTAAAGACAATGTCTTTTTAGAGCTTTTCTTTTTCTCCCAAAAGTCAAGAATCCTAAGTTTTACATTGGAGTAAATATCTCTTGAAGCCTCGTGTGGCGCAGAGTGGTAGGTGGCAGTATTGCAACCGAAACTCTCCCCACGACCCAAGTTCGATCCCAGTGGAAGCTGGATTCTCGGGTAGCCGGCTCAGGTCGACTCAGCCTTCCATCCTTCCGAGGTTGGTAAAATGAGCACCCAGCTTGCTGGGGAAGGTGACGATTGGGGAAGGCAATGGCAAACGAACCCCACTCTATAGTCTGCCAAGAAAACGTGAAAGCGGCATCCCCCCAAAGGGTCAGACATGACTCGGTGCTTGCACAGGGGACCTTTCACCTTCAAAAATATCTCTTGAGTATAATATCATTTATTTCAAAGTAAGCATGCATGTGATTGGTCAACAAAATGTTTTGATCCAAACTGGCCTAAACTTGAAGTGGACTATTTTGAGTATTCTGGGAATATTTTGAACTCAAACCCTGTTTTGTGCTCAAGATAGCTGCTCCACACTAGAGGCAGGCCATTTTAACCTGGGGTTATTTTGGATTTGAAATGATTTGAATTGATACTTTTGTGCACCCTTAATCTATGTAACTGAAGTGCAGGTTCTGAGGGTTATTTCTAGTCCCCCCCCCCCCCCAGCTTTTGGTTTAAAAAGAAAGAATCATTTGCAAAACTTTGAAAAAATCTGTATACTTGGTTACTGGGCTTCATCTGGATGGAGGGATGAAACTTGTGTTTTAGCTTATGAGCACTTCCATTGGTATTTTGGTAAGCTGCTCCTGCTTTTACCCATCCAAAGAGCTCCCCCTGCAAACTGCTGATGACTTCAAAGTGAGTGGATAGCTTTTTGTTTTCAAAGTGATTTATTACTAGAGTTGTCATCTCTGAAAGGCTGTATTTAAACCCTTTGATATAATGTCTGTTCATTAAAGGCCAGTCTTTCGAAAGGGGTTTGCCCTCCGAGTTAATTGAAATTGATGTCATATGATGTTGTAGTGTGGATGAAACATGAAACACCAAACCAGGTTTTGTAACAGTGATTCATATTTAGAGCTATGATTTGTGTTCCAGAGGTACAGGAAAACCAGTCCATGATAGCATGGATCTCTTTTTCAAGTTGCCTTCCATGAAAATACCAAACAATCAGAGGGAATACAGTGGCCCAAGCTGTGGGTTTATTGCCTCACCTGTAAAAGTGGCCAAATCGTGATGACATCATCTCCCCCCTATTGGTTATGTCCCCATTATATAATTGTGCCAGTCAGGATGGTCGCAGTTTCTCAGTAAATGTAAATGGATGATATTTGATTGGGCTAGACCCTGGAGAAAACCTTAGCATACCAGGAGTGGTGACCAAATCATGACGAAATCCATCGGACTACCATAGCTTTTGGTCTAGTAACCTGGTACTGAGGTCTTCCCGTTCCTTAACTATTTGGACTATATCTGGGTGTTCTCCTAGTTTAACCTGGAAGGAACAAAACATAAGGGGCAGTTTCATGTGTCATGCTAAGCCATGAGGTGGCTTGTTCGAGTCTGGCTTAGCATCTCATGAGAATCAAGACATTATGGTTTGCAAAATGTGGCACTTAGCATCATGTGTGAACCCAGTCAGTGAATCGTGGACATGTGTGCCCTATCCTCATTCTCTTCCAGTGTGGTCACAAGAAGGAGTCTTACGTTTTTAGATTAGCCAGTGTTTGGTATTACATCCAGGCCTTCTCCTATAGTTAATCTTAACTAGGGTTTGCTGAAACAAACCTTCCTAAACCCTGGTCTCCTGTTGACTCATTTTGAGTAAAGCATACATTAAAATTAACCATGATTTTGTCAGATTTGGATAGCATGGAAAACTGCAGCATGCTTAAAGCAATAACCTCGTTACAACTGCATTGGAGGAGAGCTGGGCTATGACTCTCATGCTGAAATATATTGAAACAGCAATTATATTTAACTCACTGATAGTTTCTTAGTAGAAGGTTCTATATTCTAGCACCTGAATATCTCTATTTAAGTCACAATTTTTTAAAAAATATACGCCAAGTCGTGACTGATTTTTAAGAGGCACTAAATATATAGTGTTTTCAAACTGTTACATCATTTCTGAGCTAAGTGTTACGCATTGTGATCTAGCCCTCCTACTGTGTCTATTTCAATACTTTCCCTCCTTTTAATTTTTCCAAACTTGACTTTGTGTGTATTCCTTACGAACATTTTTTTTTGTTAAGTCCTGTTATTGCACAGTATTTGTGAATTAAAAGGTAAAATATTTTTTTAGAAAATACCAAATTTGGGTCCTAATGATGACATAAAATAAGTTTTCAGTCTTGAATATTATGGCACTTATGCTCACTTTAGTAAATGTAATGTAAAATATTAATAATATTGATGATGTGTACGCAAATTTAATATACATGGTCTCATGTAAGATAACTATTTGCCTTTTTTTCTAAAAGGTGTATGTATTCTGTAAGTGGAATAGTCTTTAGAAAGTTTCTATATGTTCTTAAAAATGGCAATACATTCCAAAAAAGGTACTGTAAATATGTACAGACTCAGAGTAAAGTGTAATTTGGTAGTTTTGCCTGTAATTTTTATTTCAGTTTCTACATTTGCATCTTGCAATGTCTGTATGGTAATAAGAGTGCAAAAAAAAAAAATGCAGGTAAAAAGCACAGAATATAATGTTTAAAAAAAGAGAGAAATTACTCAGCATTTGATGTTTGTGACCCTTATTGTAAATGACATCTGTACTGTGAATGAAAGAAGTTTTTACACGTATATTGCCTTTACTACAGTTTGGGCTGTCTAATCAGTCTGAGCCTATTTTTTAAAAAATAGCATGTTGGAATAAATTTTAAAGTCCCAACATACCACCTGTCTGGCAGTCATTTGCTTACTGAAATATGGGGAACCTCCCCCTTGATGTCCCCAAAAGGGACTGCTTTTTTGTTGGTGGTTGTTCAAGGTGTGTTCTTGTTTTGGGGGAGCTGCAGGTGTAAAATATTTATTTACTTCTGCAATTCCTTTGCCACTCCATTTCTGAGGATTCTGAGGAACCTCAATATTAATGTCAGAAGACTGTAAAAGATACGTTTATCTGGCTCTGTGAAAATGTAATAAGGAGAAGGTCTGGATATTTGGAGTAAGTTCCAAAGGAGGAGGGCAACACCGAGAAGCCTTTAGCCCACAGTTCCTGAAGATACATTCCTTCAGAGGTGGGTACCCTGAGGAAATTCCATCTCTCATTGGATTGGGTGCTCCTCAAAAATTAAAACTGTTGAGTCCTCTTCATGAATTGGGCATCCAGTGGGATGTGCATTGTGCATAGGAACCTGCAACCGTGCAACTTTTGAGGAAGCCGAGGGATACAGACAGAGTTTGAGTGGGATGCTACAGATGCTTATTCCAGAAAGTAGCCAGGGCAAATAAGGCAGTGGAACACAGTAAAAAGCTACACTGGATTTCATTTTGATTGCATTTAAATAAAATCTGGTTTATATAACTGCTTATGAATTTAATAATTGTCCTCTTGGATCACACTAAAGTCACAATCCAGTGGCAGCTTTTGGAAGCGTTAGGGGGTGATTTGCAGACCTATGAGCTTACAACTATGAAACTACAGTAATCTCTTAGTGTTGCCGATGAGGGCTGTGCGGAAGGGGTCTGGATTCAAAGGGGAAAAGATGATTCAAAACACACACAGGCATTTGCACAGCACTGGCCAGCAACGTTAAAGAACCTAAATACTTTCTGCCAGCAAACCTAAGTATGGTATGTTTTGGCTACCACTAGCTGTTCTAATATACCAAGGAAAGAAAGTAAAGGAACATGTGGCCTTGTACTAAAATCACTGCTGGTGCCACCAACAAAGTACTGACACAGGGCAGCAGCATGGAAAACAAGTCCTAGGCAAGGAAATTTTGAATGCATGGGAATGTTTAGCCTGAGAAGACAAGATGGAGGACAGAGGAAAATTTTCTAAGCTTTCCCAGAAGGGCAGAACCAGATGGAATGGACTGATTAGTTGATTGCACTTAAGACTTTCTCCATGAATTTAAGGCAACATACAGAGCATCCCCATTCCAGTTTTATCCTCACAATGACCTTGTGAAGAAGTAGTGACTGGCCCAAAGTCAGCCAGTAAGCTTCATAACTAAGTGGAGACTTGAACCTGGTTCTCCCAAGGCCTGTTCTCAAAATTTGATACAGGATCATTATCAGTGGTCACACTTGTGGGTTGCACATTAGGAAAAACCCTAGAACAGAAGAACAAACAGGTAATGGTCATCCAGAGGGATGATGGATTCATCCTCATGAGGATTTCAAGTAGGGCCTGAAAGCCATTTCTTGAGGAAACTTCATGATTTCCTATATCAAGGAAGGGGTTGGAGTAGATGAGCTTCAAGGTCACCTCCCACTCTAAGATGCTGTATGTTTGGACACAATTTGCAACCAAGGAGCTTAGCACACCATAGCTACAGCCCTACAAGCAGATGACTGGCAATCCTGAAGTAGAAGGTCAAGGAAAACTTCATACCAGATTGAAAGTAACTTAGTCAGTCAGTGCCATCTACTGGATTATGCTGGTTGCAGCCATCTTCCCCCACCCCACTCCCCATCTTTTAAGAGAATTGAACTTTGGCTGAGGGGGGAGCAAAGACTTCCAAGTCAAACTTCATTCCTTTTCTGCTAACCTCAGAGATATGTCTTTTGGCAGCATTTCAGAAGGGGCTTGCCATGGCTTGTTCGGGGTATTTTTTTCGTCTAACTTCACTCCTCAGTTCTGGAAGTCCCAGTGGTCCTCCACCCAAGTCCTAATCAGAGCTCAGCAGCAGCTAGGGTGCTGTCACTTAACTGGGCTGCAGATTTACAACAGAGTCAAAATCCCTCCTTAGCCAAAGACATTTTGTTGTCTGAAGCAGAGGACCAGAAGTCTGCTCTATACTAGAAGCCAACTGGACTGCTGGTGGAAGTCAACCTTGGCAATGGAGTAGAGGATTCCTCCTTTAAGGCCATAGATAAGAAGTGTGATACACACAGCTCCTTCCATGAGGACTGGTGCAAGAATTCAGATGAATTGGCTGGAAAGCTGCCATTGCCTGAGATGACATTTTCACTCTGCCTAATGATAGAAGCTGCCCTTCCAGTGGGAAGAACAAGCTCAATAAATGTTTGTGGGACTTCATGAATGGCATCCCAGTTCTCTTGCAGTTTTATGGTGCTAAGTATTGAATGTGATTGTGGGGAAGGGGACATGCTTATTACTGGCAGCACTGGTGGTTCTACATTTTTGAGAAGAGTTAATGAACAACCACCGGAAGCAGAAATGGACTCCCGGTGGGATGTTTGGTGTCAATAACTAAAGGATGTGGAGCAAGGAAAAGCCAAATTAAATGCAACAAAAAATGAAAAAAGTAACAGGTCACTGTTACGGCTAATCAGAAGCAGTGTAGAAAGTGGCCCATCTTACAAATCCACTCTAGCAAGGAAAAGAATGGAATGGATTCTATAAGTGCCTTCAAGTCTCTGGTCAAGAATATATACAAAAGAAAATATATATTTGGAGACACAGGTCTTGGGCATATATTTTTTTTTTTTTTACAAAAAAGTCAATTATAAAAAGTTCAAAAGTGGAGAAGATCCAGAATGATTGCAAATAGTTTTTCAAATAGGTTTTTTTTTAAGGATAACATGGAAAGATGCATCTGTTGCTGTGGCACTGACAGAGATCGGAGTTAAAAGGATATGTATGTCCCAGCTAAGGTCAGCCTTCAGCTCATAGAACAGCCAAATGTTGATCTAACTGCTCTGCAATTTTTATTTTCGCTAAAATTATTCTCTGCATTCATTATTATTAAGAGGTAGCAGATCTGATGAAGAGGAATTCATCTGAAGTCAGCACTTGTGCCAACCACTGAGATAAACTCTTGACTCCTTTGTCTGTTCAGAAGGAACACCTGATGTTTATATTCCCACAACTCACACTCTGCCTACCAAATAAATCCATTTTCTAAGATTGATATTGAAGCATATCTAACCAAATAAGATGGGTTCATATAATCCCATAAGCTACCCAAACACTAACCAGGTTTAATGAACCATGTTATACAAATGCCACTCTGAGGTTTGTAGGCAATCTGGCTATGGATGCTGTAGGGCAGAACTATTTGAGTAATGACTAAGCATGAATTCAGGATGGTTTCAGATGGGGACTAACTGTCATGTTCACCGTTCCAATGTTGCCGGTACATCGTAACGTTTGGCATGTCATTTGGCTGATGCGTGTTTCGTCTGGGAGGGGAGGAGGATTCCATCTCGTGGGATTGTTATATGTTGGCAGCTGGATTGGAATGTGTTTGGGTTATCTCGTGTGTTCAAGGTTCCTTTCCCAGGACATCGGCAGAAACGGTTACCAGCACCTGGGGGGGGGGGGGAGTTTGCAACAGCAGGGTGAGGGGAGGGATTACGTTTGAGCCGAGGGTTTTTAGTTTGTATTTGGCGCGCTTTTGCTCATTCTCAGCTTTCTCTGTATTTGCATACTATTCTTTAATAAATCAGATATCATTAAGTTCCTGCTTGTGAGGCTGAGTCTATTAGAGTAGGCAATCGTTACAGGTGGGGGTGGGGAGAGAGAGAGAGACTGACACTTTTCAACAACAGGACAAGATGCTAACGCTTCCTTTCCTGAACTTGTAGCCCACCACAGCATGGTATATCATGATGGTGAAACATGCTCTTGGTATTTGCATGTTTTCTTTTTCAGTTATTAGGCTTTTGCTAAAAAGAAAAAAGGGGAAAGGAGAATGTCCCAAAATGTAAGTTTCTGATAATATCTCCTTGGGCATTGTCCTGGTATTTCTGCAGTGTCCAGCCAAAATGTCTTGATTGTTTTCTGAAAACAGATGATGACAGTGGTCTCTTGAACATGTTTAAAGGGTTATAGTGGTAGCAGCTTTTAATGGTGGGGGTGATCTACACCTCTTTTCCTCCCTGAACATGTCTCTTCTGAAACAAGGTTGTTTCCACCCCCAAGAAGGAGGCAAAGAAGCTAAACTGATGTCTTTGATAAGAGAAAAGACAATATTGCTGACTGGAAATTGGCCTGGAAAGTCCTTATCGATTTTTTTTGCATAAAACAGAAAAGAATGAACTTATGATTATGGTTTTGATGATTAGGATAGATTATAGAAGTGAGTCATGTTAGAGTAAGAGGTAAATTTATAACTATGTTTATAACCGCTGTAAGGAAGATTGGAAGCCACTTTGTATTTCTTTTCTTTCTTTTCTATTTTATTTTACTTTTTTCCCCCTTTCTTGCACCTTTATCTCTTTCTTTGATTTCCTTCTTTTTCTTTTTTCCTTCTTTATATTAGTTTGTATTAGTTTTTAATCTTCCTTTTATAACTTTTAAATAATTTTTTAAAAAAGGCAAAGAAAAAAGGTGCCACTGTCCTCATGGCAAATCCAGTCTCTCTCCATCTCAGCTGCAAACTCCCCACGTATTTTGATAGCCACCGGATTGCCCATTTGTCATTTTTTGGCCTATTTGGGGTTCACTTCAGCTAGCACCACTGAACGGAGAGGTGCATGGCTTCTCACTGCCTCACGAGGGCGCTGTCTAGCAGCATTTTGGAGCCCGTTTGGCACAGCAGAGAAGGTGAGAAGCTGTTGCTGCTGAGACAGCTATTCCAGGGTCAGAGAACGTGGTTGCCATTCCAACACCACCTACAAAAATGTGAATCATTAATTTGCCAGTCCTCTTTGTCCCCAGGTATTAAGCACTGAGGAGGCTTTTGGTTAAAAAAAAATGCCTTAGAAGGACAGGGAGTTTGGGTTTAATCAGAGCCAGGATCATAGCCTTAGCACCTGTTTTGATGTCAGGCTTTCTTCTGTGGAATTAGGTGACGGTGTGGAGCATCAGGCCTCCCACCTGGATTGCCAGTAGAATGTTATTTTTGTGGCATGGGGCCAGCATACGGAGAGATTGAGTAGGCAAAGACAAGGTTGCCATTACTATTTTATTGTATTCATTTATTTTTATTGCTGCAGCTTTTATAACTGCAGCATGCAGCTTGGTCTCCATCTCCCCTGTAATCCAAAAAGTCAGTCGGGCTGATAGTCATCCAGAGCAGCCTTTCTCAACCTTTTGACCCTGAGGAACCCTTGAAATATTTTTCAGGCCTTGGGGAACCCCTGCACATTCAGACTCAAATGTAGGCCAGAAGTTACAAGATTATTATATTCGTTTCATGGGTAGACCTGAGTATACGCATTAACAGTGTTCTTAAACTGAAAATAAAGAATGAAACTTACCTCTTTAATGTGAAGTTGCCCAAATTTGAAATATTTTTTTAAATAAATCATGATCTCCCAGGGAACCTCTGGCGACCTCTCGCAGAACCCGAGGGTGCCACGGAACCCTGGTGGAGAAACCCTAATCCAGAGAAACTGAGAAATCAAAAAAATTGTTCCTCCCTGGTGAGCTGTCCAAAACTGAATGGGCCTCCCTCCTTCCCTCCCTCCCACCAACTGAAGTATAGGGGAAAAGGTAAGAATGGAAGAGGGCAAAATGCATGGTGGAAAAGTGTTATCCTTCCTGCTTTATGGAGTGCCACAAAGGAGGGGAATAATTTGACCCATGAAGGAAAGAATCCCAGATCATTAAGGCCACCACAGAAAAAGCCTGCTGTATGTCCATGCCTGTGAACCTTTCGCAGATGGGAGATCGTTGATTCTCTTACTGAGATGTTCAGACTGGGTGGGCAGATGGTGCCTGATATATTTCAGCAGTATACTATATAGGGCTTTGTAGGTAATTACCAACACTTTGAACTGGGCCAGGAAACTGGCTGCTACCAGTGTAATAACATAAGAATTGGTCTTATTCTGCAATGGTGAGGTTGACCACCAATACCCATGCCTCCGGAAGTCTAGCTGCTACTCTGTCGACCAGTGTTTCTCAACCTTAATAACTTGGAATTCTGGGAGTTGAAGTCCATACTTCTTAAAGTTGCTAAGGTTGAGAAACACTGCTATAGACTCTTTTCCCACTGCCGTCACAATTTCAATGTGAGCCCTACTATGTGCTGTATAATAATATGTACTGCAATAAGGTATTGCTTCTTGGCCTTTTTAGTTCTTGTAGGTTATCTTAAATTGCTGACTTCTGACCAGCATAAAGAAGTCAGTCTTCATTCATTCATTCATTCATTCATTCATTCATTCATTCATGGCGTAATATGCAAGGCTAGCTAGCATTTTTGCCTTCATCTCTGATTTGGAGAAAAACATGAAAAACCTGGCAGGAAAACCTGAGTAATTCCATCCTGTAAACCTTGTTTTGAGTTTAGAAGTTTCTTTCCCACCCAACTGAACAGGAAGAGTTGAAAAAGACTGCAGAAAAATTTTCAAGCTCGACATAACAGGTGTACTGATAGCATCCTCATGGCTACAGATACAGAGTTGATTACTTAAAATTGTGAACCAAACAGCCAACCCAATCATCCCTCCCCCCTCCCCACCCTGGAGATGTGCCAAGAGTTACAGGCTAAGTTCTGGAAAGGACTGATGGGCCATAATCTTCCAGTGAGCTCACCGGTGCCTGGAAAATCCCACCCTTTGCCAACCTGCAAATGGAGCCTAAGCTCATCAGGCTTAATCTCAGCCGCCGAAATGCATCTACATGTGGCGTATGACCTCTGGAAAGTATCTTTCCCCTCCATCCAATTACTTCTGCCAGCTGCTTCACCACGTTGTGCGCAGGTGAACTGCTCTCTTGCTTCTTTTTCCCTTTTAGGGGAAAGAAAAGATCTGCTTGGCTTGAAGTGGTTCGTTCATTCCACATGAGTTCCTCTACTCAATGAAGCCGGTGAGAAGGATACCGCTGAACCACTAAGGTGAGGAGAATGCTCAGGTGCATAACTGCAGAGGTGACTCACTGTTAGCCAATTGGAGCTCTCATTTCAATCTCAGCAGCAGCACCTTAAAAGGCTGCCACCCGGGAACCACACATGCCCATTTATAGGACAAATACGGAATAAGGAAGTCGGGAATTAAACGGAAGATACAGTTGCTTCAGGTGACTACAGAGTACTTGCATACTGGCAGATGTAATTATTGGTTGAAGCAGAAGCAGGTTGCAATACAGGTAGTCCTCGCTTAACAATCATTCATTTAGCGATGGTTGCGGACTTACAACAGTGCTTAAAGACTGACTTACAACCGGTCCTCACACTTACGTCTGTTGCCGCATCCCCACAGTCACATGATCATGATGTGGGTGCTTGGCTACCAGTTTGCATTTATGACCATTGCAACATCCCATGGTCACATGATTGCCGTTTTCGACCTTCCCAACCAGCTTCTGTCAAGCAAAATCGATAGGGGACTGAGTGATTTGCTTAATGACCATGTGGTTCACTTAATGTCTGTGGTGATTCACTTAATGACTACCACACAAAAGGTTGTAAAATTGGGTAGGATTCTCTGAATGACTGCTTCGCTTAGCAACTGAAATTTCAGTCCCAATTGTGGTCATTAAGCAAGGACTACCTGCAGTCCACCATAGTTCTCACAGTTACTCTGTGCAGTCCAGATTCAATGTTTACTCAGTCCCCGATCTTGCGGTAATCTTAATGCAAGTGGGGGAACCCTTCTGGAAGCCAAGAGCCTCACTTAACATGGGGGGACAGATACAGGTGGGATATGGGCAGGGGGGCATGCCCAAAGAGTTTACTTAAAAAAAAAAACCTGGGATATATCTACTTTAGGTTTTATATTGCAGACATCATTTGCACTCAGTGTGAGCCACCTGTTTTCAGCCATTACAAAACGGGGCCTCCCAGCAGGCTGTCCTTTGTGGTGTCTTGGCTAAACTGAACAATAGTGCCTCTTCAGAGCTTGATAGTGGTGGATGTGTCTGCTCATAACATTTATATTCCACCTTTCCTCCAAGACAGTGTACTCAGAGCTCCTGTTTTATGCACAAACACTCTTACAGGGTGGGTTAAGCTGTGAAGATCACCCAGAGATTGATATGGCCATATTCCTTGGTACACGGGGATGTCAAACCATCAAGATGGAGGTTACAACCGCATATGCAAGGCCCTTGCATCTCATAAAATGGTGGGGGTTTGACTGCGTGGTTGCGGCCACCATGTTGACTTTTCCGATGCCCCCAAAGACACCCTGTCAGTGCAAGTATAAACCTGGCTCATGCCAGTTCCAGTTCAGCCCTAACTACTCAGCTGTCCTGTCTCCCATCATAATTGTTATTCTGATCTTCTGGTAACTCTGTGACAAGTTTTCTGTCTGAGGAAACCTGACAAGGTAGAGTGCTAAAAAAGAGCTAGGAAGGAAATAACTTCCAACAGGGCTTTTGGTGTATGCTTCAGCTTCTCTAATCAAACAATGCAAATGTGACAAGGAAAATAGCTTAGATTCCATTTGGTTTGCTCAGTCAAGGTCAATAAGCAAGTGCTATTTCTGGATTCTGGAGTCTTACTCACTACCTCACTGTTGTTTCCAAAGTTGCCAGCTAATGAGAATCAACAACAACCAAAAAACCCTTTTCCTAACGTGGAGAAAAAGCAAAGATAATCCAGCAAACTACTGTACTTCATATAATAGGAGATTAATAACCTGCTAAAAAAAGTTTTCTCCGTTTGATAAAACTAACATACCAAAGGAAATAGCTCAGCTTTTAGATTTTGTTGCGAATTCTTTTTCTATGGAACGAACTGCTTTGATTTTAAACACGGAGAAGCATTAAAAAAATAGTCACATATCTCCTGCTATTTGAAAAAGTATACCATTTCTCAATATTTAACTACTAGATCATTATTTATTTGATACATAGGTATCCCACTTCCAATGAGCCCAAGTAGTCTACATTATTCCTCCCTCCCTCCGTCCCAATTGAGAGGTTTATGCAAACTGCTTTGAATCCTAATTTTTAAATTTGAAATATACTATTCGAGTTCAACAGAGACTGTTTCGATCATTTTGAAAGTGTTTTGAGCTCTGAGGAATTTCAAAATGGTTGAGATGGTGGTTTTTTTTCAACCCAGGACAACTGTTAGCTTGAAATAGGATGTTCAGTCAGGACAGCTTGAGTCTGAATCATTTTGAACATAACAATCTTTAAAACTTCCTATGCCACTGATGTTTCCATATACAAAACTCTCCTACTTGGCATAGGAAGTTTTTAACTATTCTTAAACAACTAAGAACCTGAACTAAGAATCTGGCTGATGTATTACTATATTTATTTATATTTATGGATTTTAATTACAATAGTAAAATCTAGTATAAACTACAAGAAAGAAGAATAGAAAGAGTGAAGAGAACAAGAGACAAAGAAAGCATAGAAAACAGACAGAAAAAAGAAAGAAAAGCAAGAATATAGTAAATAGAAAAGAAATATATAAAGAAGTGACTTCCAACCTTCATCACAAGTATAAACTATTTTTGTAACTCTTCAGCCCCTCTTAGTTTACAACTAATGATCTCTTCATACCATATCCCGTCTCTTATCTATAGACAAGTCCATAAAGCATCATCTTTTCAGTCCTAGTGTCAGCGTAAAGTCCATTAAGGGTTACCAGAAATACCAACATATCTTATTTTAACCTTGATCAAATGAACCAACTTATTATTCCTTCCTTTTACTTCTAACAGTCTTAATCTTTAGTCCATTCAAACAATATCATAGAATTTGATTTCTTTCTTCTTTGTCCCTTCTCACAAGATTCTTCAAAGCTTTAACAAGCCTCTTTTGTAAATTCAGTATAAAAGAAATTATCCAGGTCACTCTCTTGGTTTATTATTTGTATTTCCCTTTTGATTTTTTAAAACACCAACCAGTTTCTTTTGTATGTCTAGTGAGACATCCTTTTCCATGTCATTCTTGTAGCTGTCATTTGTAGATCTACTTTCAATGCCACCCCTGTCTTGTCAAACAAAACTTGTTCCTCATCTGCCATTTCTTCCATAACATCTTTTGGACACAGTCTATCCATAGAAGCAAACATTGCTATTGACATTGTTGGTACTAACTTCTGATTCCATTTTTCAAAAGGTCCTTCCCTATTTTCACTATTATAATGTTTTGTGCCATTTTATAAATCCCAGTTAATAAGCTGGTAATCAGGCTTATGTATTTTTCTTCTTTAACTAAAATATCTAGTTCTCTCTAGTGTCCAGTTTTATTTTGTCTATAAGAGTCCAAGCAAATCTGTTTCCCCTGGGAAGGATGCTTTATAATTAATTCTAAATTTTTATTCCAAGTTTATCTGGTCCCTTAATCCAGTTATAACTTTCTAGGATCCAAGTCTTATTTACTTTTTTTGCAGTTTATTTCATTTTTAAAAAATTCTTAAGCTTATGATTAAAATTTTCTTTCATTAAGGATTGAAGGAAAACTCACCCAGCATTTTCAAACTTGTTGATCCAAAGGCCTCTAATAGCTTAAAAGTAGTTAACAAGCAATTTCTGAATGCCATTAGAGAATGAAGTTTGCAAACTTAGTGTCCTTTAAAAGATGCTGACTGTGGTTGTGGGTGAGATGGCTATTCTTGTTGTCTCCCAGTGCTCAAAGCCCATCAGGGACCGCTGTATTGTGGTCTCTTCATGAGGAGCAACTCTTCAGAGCATTTCCTCTCCTTGTCCGGAAAGGTTCTGAAGAGCCTATCTACTCACCGGCTTTGTTCTTTGCTGCAGTCATCGGCTCCACATCGTCAGTCCACTATTTCTTCCTCCAGAAGTCACCTATTACTGAGCACCTTATGATCTACCAGAGGTTTCCAATTGATCCTTTACCCTTTCTGAATAATGATTGTTGGCATTTTTTTTCTGCTCTTGGCTACCATGGTAATTAAGTACTTCCTTAAGCATCGGTTGGGTGAAGAGGTCGAATTTAATTGTCCTCAGTTTAGGTGTTAATAGTTGCATTGCCTGAGGGGAAAGCAGCTTGCAGGACTTTTGTTTAGTTTTTAGCTTTGCAGCTGACTAAGCAGCTCACTCCTCTCTGAGAGCGTGTGTGCATGCACAAGCCTGTAAATATGTTTTTGTGCTTTCTGTAAATAAATTTTTATAGAAATGCCTGGTGTGTGATTTTTCTGATCTCCTGGGCCAACCACTTCCTAGCCTACTCTGCCAATGATCACATTGATATTTATTAGTCCCTGGTTTGTTAGTGACCCTAAGATTTGTACAGTTGTTTCTATAATCAATAGAGAGGGAATACATTCCCGGCTAAAGGCCAGATGATGTAAGCCCCTCTCCTTAAATTCTACCCCTTCCCATCATTCAGCAGTCTTTCCAAAGGAAAGCTATGCTTGCAGACACTTCGTCTTGAAGGCTTGGACCATGGCCCTTACCAGCTGTAATGACTGCATTGCCTAAGGTGTATGAGAAAGCCAGTTATGATAGAAGAAGGGGAGGGTCTGATTGAAGACTTTGCAGGCCCAATGGACTGGTGAAGTTTGTGGGCTGGCTGGAGGTTCCCTATCTCTGCTGTCAAGGCACTGAATGAAAATAACCTTAGGACCATTGAGTCACTTCCTGAAATCAAAGTTTTCATCTGATAGTGACACATAGGCTGCAAGACAAAACAGAAACCATTGAAGTTCATGGAAAATCCCATTTCCTGCCATCCTAGAGTTCAAAGAGGACCCTAACCTCATTTAAGCAAATAACGATATGATAACAGCAGTAACAAATGCTGACAAGGAAGGCCAGCATCTTTCAGCATCTGAGGTGTGGATAAAAGTCAACAGTGTACATTCATCTATTGATAGACTATTGGGTGGAGAAAGTTGCAGAGACATAATATAATCTGTAGGGCCAGCACCCAAAGCAAGAATGCAAGTCCATTCACACATCTTACCTATACATATCCTGGTCCCATGCAAATGAAAGTCGGATCTGTTCATTGATAAGAGATACAGAATTTACCCAGTGAAGGAATGGGAAAATGTTAATTTAGGGATCTACTAGTGGCCTTTAGTGGCCCAACTCATGCTGCCTGGAGAATCCTGAGAGTTGAAGTCTACACATCTGAGAGTTGCCAAGTGTGAAAAACACTGGTCTACAAGCTTTTGTGGTGCCCGAGAGGCTTTTGCTCCTGGAGGAAACGATTTGGAGAGAGTCCCTTAGGTGACTCAAGAACCAGTAGTGCCTGTCTGATATTTGCCAAAAGGGAAATAAAATTGAAGATTTAATTCTGTTTGTTCTAGGAATAGGCCAATGACACATTTTGAGACCATATAGTAGGTTATAAATGGGTCCTGTAAATAGGTGCCCATGGGAGACATGGACAATCACAAAATATCATTTACTAAAAGCAAACTAGTGAGGTTTTCCTCCACCATTCCCACAACTTCTCTCTTCCCCAGGATGCCACCCTCTGCTTGCCATTGCTGTTTTTCTTTATTTAATGCAGTTGAGCACACTTCAGAATAAAACATCAATTTATAGCTGCCCAACTTTATTTTGTTTTGATTTTTTGTTTTGCTCTATAGATGGCTAGGATGCACATAGTATAATACATAAACGCATAAATAGATTTTAAAAGAATCCCTATAACTCTGCCAGCCTACCTTGTCTGATTTTGAAAAAAACTAAGCATGGGTGGATCTAGTTACTGATTGGAAGATTGGAAAAAAGCATCTCCTGAAAACCCCAAGCAAACAACTTCCATAGTATTGTCAAGAAACTACATGGATGTGGTGGCTTCTGGTGGGAATGGTGGACTGAACGGCTGTGCCTGCTGGTTCAGCAGGCGGAGCTGACAATGCAGTAACTTTTTTGGGGCTCAGGCAGATTTTCCTGAAGCCCAGAAACATTCTCCAGATCAAGGAGAATGCCTGGAATCACCTCATCTGTCCTCCGGATAGCTGCTTGCAGCCAGAAGATTGCAAACAGCATTTTGGCTTCACTGGTAAGAGCCGGCTGGGAGGTGGGGACTTCATCACTTTCCAAGCTGTGCTGTAGCTTTAAAGGGGCACTAAGACCGGCCACCCCATTTCTAAATCGCCAATTTGTATTTTTTTTTAAGTATATGTACCCCAAGGGAGGCTTTATAAAGTGAGGAGAAGCTGGTTCTCTCGGTGCTTAATGTTAGTTTTGGGATTACTTTAAAAAAAAGTTTTTTTTTTTAAGTTTTGGATTTTGTTTTCCTTCCAAAGGAAATTCCAAAGATTGAGAGTAAACAATTGTCTTCCTGTTACTATTTTTGTATACATTTGAAGATATTAGCATTTTCCTACACATTGAACTGGCTGATTTGAACCTTCAGCTTTCTGTTTTCACTTTCCCTTGAGAACAGTCTGCTATCTCACTCTCACTTTATGTCAACACACTTTGGAACTCTTCCCCATATCCAGGAATTTCGCTGGTTAAGCTCCTGGGGGCGCCATAATCTACTGCGTGAGACATGGAGGACTTAAACAGATTCTTTCTGACTTTCATCAGGAGTTTAAACAGATTTCTTCTGACCTCTCTCAAGCTTTTATGCAAGACATCCAGGACATTGTGGAAAATATGAGATCTAAAATCTGCCATCAGGTTGGGGACATGGTGGATGAAACTGAGGAGTTTAAGAGTGATAGAAAGTCTTTTTAAGACTGAGATTGGGATTTTTATCGAGATGCTGGATGAAGGTTGGATAATGGAGTTGGAGAAATCTAAGGGAGAGAGTGATCTGCAAGCCACAAGTAAGATCAATCTCCTGGTGGAATGCCATGAAAAGAACCTGGAATCTTTGAAGGGGGCAGTTGGGCTGTTTGATTCTCTCAAGAGGAAAGCTCTGTGCACATTGTGGGGATATGTAACTGCTTTGGTTTATTTTGAAGTGGGATAAGGGTTGAAGAATGTTCACCTGGTTTGCTTTAAGGATTTGATTGATGCTATTTGCCTTTAAAGATTTGGAGTTACTGTTTTGAATTGTCTTTGTTTTTTGGGTTTATTAAGATTAAAATTATTAAAACTGTTGTATTGGGGTTAAAGAAAGTTCATTTGGATTTGATTGATGTCATTCCCTTTTAAAGATATGGAATTACTGTTTTGAATTGTCTTTGTTTTTTGGGTTTATTAAGATTAAAATTATTAAAACTGTTGTATTGGGGTTAAAGAAAGTTCATTTGGATTTGATTGATGTCATTCCCTTTTAAAGATATGGAATTACTGTTTTGAATTGTCTTTGTTTTTTGGGTTTATTAAGACTGGGATTATTAAAATTGTTGTACTATTAAGTATGATAGCAGACAACGTATGTGCTTTTTAATTTGATTCTTATTATAGTAGACAGAAATGTATAGACTAGTGGTAGGAAGGGAATAATTAAATATGTTTTATCTTTTGAAGGGGAGAAAGATGTTTAGGAGGTTTATATGAACTTATTTTTCCTTTATTTTAATATAAGGGGAGGAGTAACTGTACTTCATGATTTTTATTATGTGTTAAAGTGGAATGATTTATAGAAATAATGTGTTTTGGTTTAATATAGAGTAAGATATTGATTATGGAAATTTTTGTATATCCTTGCTTTAAAAGTCGGAAGCCACATCTTTTTGTAAATTTGAAAAAAAAATATCTTGTGTTTCCACATTTTTTTAGATTTTTTTCTTTCTTTGTAGTTTTTTTTTGTAGTTTTTATTCTTCTCTTGAAACCTAATAAAGTTTACTATTAAAAAAAAAGAACTATATGGATGTCTCCATGAAGTCACCTAGAGTATAGTTCAACTTGAAGAATCCGTCTGAGATCCTTAAGGGGCCCAGGGGCATTCTTGGAAACAGAGGGGAAGCTTTGCAGAGTGTTGGCTTTTTAAAGTTAAGCAGTGATGATAAAGAGGATGGTGGGAGGGGTAGGGAGTTTGTCCATCAGCAAAAAAAAAAAAAGTGCCTCTGGACCTTCTGGTGCCCGTAAATACATTTCCCACCCCTGGTTTAGCTTAGGCCATCTTCCCCTTTCATGGCTCAAAATAATCTATTGGTTTTTTGCAGCCATGAAATTAGAACAAAGCAGTGAAGGATGCTTTTGTGGATACATGTCATCCCTCCTCCCCCCGCCCCCCGTATTTGCACAGATTGCAGATGTATTTGGAAATGTTCAGTTACAAGCATTTGGAGACCAGAGTCCCTCTTTTGGGGGAGATGGGCAGTAACAAAATTTGAAAAATAAATAAATAAATAACTTTAAACTGAGGGCAAGGACTGGGATAACAATACATCACTAGAAAGCAGTGACAGCTGATGTGGGTGACACCTAAAAGTTAAGAACCAACTGAAATGATCCCAAGTAGTGCATTTTGCAGCTTAATGTATACATATTAAGACTTCTTTCCTGCCAAAATATAGATGCCTCCTATGACCTCTGCTGGAAAAGAAGATGGAAAGAATTCCAGAATCTCTTTTTTCAAGCAGGTAGAAGCGTAACCAGCATGGATGCATGATTGGCAACCTTACTCCATAGCTGTATCATTTTCTTTTTAACAGCAAGTCATATGTTCCTAGGTCAAAACCTGTCTTCCACTTTTCTTCCACTGTGAAAGAGGCACTTCCTTATTCTCAGGTGATTTGGGATTTCTCTTGATGGCGTTTTGAGCTTATTTGATTGCGGTGAGCTCAGAGAGAGTTGCCATTGGTGGAAGCTTTCAGTGAGACATTTTCCCCTCACTTTGCAGCTGCCTTCACTGATCTTAAATGGCCTTCTGGGCAGAATTCCCTTTCTGATCTCCTCCCTTAGGTTTAAATGAGCCATGGAGCAGGTCTCTGGAGAGAGGGTGGAATCCACTGGGATTTCCACTGTGACTCCCCTCTTCTTTTTGGACAAAATTTGGAAAAGCAGAGATCCCTCCTCCCAAAATTGAAGTCTGGTGAAAAGAAAGGCAGAAGAAGTATCCATAGTCTGCATTAGTTTACATCAGTGTTTCTCAGCCTTGGCAACTTTCAGATGTGTGGACTTCAACTTCCAGCATTCCCCAACCAGCAAGCAGGGGAAGCCTCACTGGTTTACATCCTTTGCATGAGACTTCAACATAGGCAGCACGGGCTATAACGATAATGCGAGCTGTAGTCCAGCAAATTGGGAAGGCACCAGATGATGGGGAAAGAGGCACTTTGGAAGCTCTGAAGTGAGAAAGGTGATATGTGAATCTTCTCCAAGTGCCTTCAGAAGCCTTCCAGAACCACCACCCCACTTTTAAATAGTTAGCTATTTTGTTCCACCTTGTGGAGATGCTCAGTTCAACACTCATCAGCCACCTGTATCTCTTTACCTGGCTAGCCAAAGAATGAAGCACCATGTACTGATGGGTATCTTTGGGTAAAAAGAGCTTACAGGTGGAATTGTGTCAGAGAACATTTCAGTGCGCGGCCCAAAGGTGCTATAAATGGGAATAATAAAACAAGTGGGCATACTCCACCAAAAGGAGGAAAGGAATTTGCTGATTCTTTCCTCGCAGTTGCTGTTTTTAGGAATGTCATCCTTTTCAGTACTGTGCCAAACCTTCCCACCCTGGTACAATCAGGTCCGTACAGGTAGAGAGTGTTCTGTAGATCTCGTCACACTGTTGGCTGTTGATCATGGCAGAGGCCCAGCTGCTGGTGGCCTTTAAGCTTTCAACAGTTGCATCAGCTGGATAAGATACGCAGTGTAGATTTCATTCCATCCCAAAAAAGGTAACTTTACGCTACTTACTTACTTTACGCTACTTACTTACTTTACGCTACTTACTTACTTTACGCTGTTTACTTACTTTACGCTACTTACTTACTTTACGCTACTTACTTACTTTACGCTACTTACTTACTTTACACTACTTACTTACTTTATGCTGTTTACTTACTTTACGCTATTTACTTAACTTACGTTAATTACTGAACTTACGCTATTTGCTTAACTTACGTTACTTGCTTAACTTACGCTATTTGCTTAACTTACGTTACTTGCTTAACTTACGCTATTTGCTTAACTTACACTATTTACTTAACTTACGCTATTTGCTTAACTTACGCTATTTGCTTAACTTACGTTACTTGCTTAACTTACGCTATTTGCTTAACTTACGCTATTTACTTAACTTACGCTATTTGCTTAACTTACGTTACTTGCTTAACTTACGCTATTTGCTTAACTTACGTTACTTGCTTAACTTACGCTATTTGCTTAACTTACGTTACTTGCTTAACTTACGCTATTTGCTTAACTTACGCTATTTACTTAACTTACGTTACTTGCTTAACTTACGCTATTTGCTTAACTTACGCTATTTGCTTAACTTACGCTATTTGCTTAACTTACGCTATTTACTTAACTTACGTTACTTGCTTAACTTACGTTACTTGCTTAACTTACGCTATTTGCTTAACTTACGCTATTTACTTAACTTACGTTACTTGCTTAACTTATGCTATTTACTTAACTTACGCTATTAACACGTTACTTGCTTAACTTACGCTATTAACTTACGCTATTTACTTAACTTACGTTACTTGCTTAACTTACGCTATTTACTTAACTTACGCTATTTACTTAACTTACGTTACTTGCTTAACTTACGTTACTTGCTTAACTTACGCTATTTGCTTAACTTACGCTATTTGCTTAACTTACGTTACTTGCTTAACTTATGCTATTTACTTAACTTACGCTATTAACACGTTACTTGCTTAACTTACGCTATTAACTTACGCTATTTACTTAACTTACGTTACTTGCTTAACTTACGCTATTTACTTAACTTACGCTATTTACTTAACTTACGTTACTTGCTTAACTTACGTTACTTGCTTAACTTACGCTATTTGCTTAACTTACGCTATTTGCTTAACTTACGCTATTTGCTTAACTTACGTTACTTGCTTAACTTACGCTATTTGCTTAACTTACGTTACTTGCTTAACTTACGCTATTTACTTAACTTACGTTACTTGCTTAACTTACGCTATTTGCTTAACTTACGCTATTTGCTTAACTTACGTTACTTGCTTAACTTACGTTACTTGCTTAACTTACGCTATTTACTTAACTTACGTTACTTGCTTAACTTACGCTACTTGCTTAACTTACGCTATTTGCTTAACTTACGCTATTTGCTTAACTTACGTTACTTGCTTAACTTACGCTATTTGCTTAACTTACGCTATTTACTTAACTTACGCTATTTACTTAACTTACGCTATTTACTTAACTTACGTTACTTGCTTAACTTACGTTACTTGCTTAACTTACGCTATTTGCTTAACTTACGTTACTTGCTTAACTTACGTTACTTGCTTAACTTACGCTATTTACTTAACTTACGTTACTTGCTTAACTTATGCTATTTACTTAACTTACGCTATTAACACGTTACTTGCTTAACTTACGCTATTAACTTACGCTATTTACTTAACTTACGTTACTTGCTTAACTTACGTTACTTGCTTAACTTACGCTATTTACTTAACTTACGCTATTTACTTAACTTACGTTACTTGCTTAACTTACGCTATTTACTTACTTTACGCTACTTACCTTTCTTAGAATGTCTTACTTCATTGGAAGTTCCATTGTATAAAACTTTGTTCCACATAAAACATGGCTTGATTGTAACTTGGTATAATGTTGCTAACTAATGTGTTGTATTTCAAGGGAGCTCTTAGTAGGACATTTCCAAAAGATCCAGTTTACATCACCTAGTGGGCAGCCTAAGATGTTTCTAAGTTTGTTCAATGACCACAAGGTTTGGTTTGGACCAAATTCAACCCCTTGGAAATAATCCAGCCCAAAGCAAGTTTCATGTTGCCCTGTTAAATGACATGGGAAATTGCAAACAGTTGTAACATTAGAACACATACACACAAACCAGAATGGGATACATTTGCACACATAGTTCTTTCTGAAGATGCCTCTTCTTCGTTTTCAGAGGAATAGGGTTTTTAAATATAATTGGTTAGAATTCAGAAGTCATTATTTTAAATAATGTATCCCCTAAGGCTCAAGATAAATGCAGATGATAATGATGATAATAATAGTAATAATAATAACTCCCATTAAATGTGTTGTTGGCACCACATTACATGAGGGGAATAAGTGTAATTGAGGCAATAAGTAATTAAAATTATAAATGAACTGTAATTTGGAAATTGATGTATTTTTGCATCTATCAGCATGCAGATATATAGGGTTCTTGATGTGGTCTGAGCTTGTTTTAATTCCTGCAGACATTTCATTACTTGGCGAGGTAACTTCATCAGTGCCATGGGGAGTGAAGTTTTCTGGCTATGCAGAGAAAGAAGAAGAAACAGTCTGAAGAATTCTTTGAAGAAGAATGAAGAAATAATATCCCAATCAAGGGTGGTAGGACATGTTATTGTATGTAAACAGCCAGCAAACTTTACTCCCCTGTGCACTGATGATGCTACCTAGCCTAATAATGAGATGTCTGTAGGAGAGAAGCAAGCTCAGAGAACATCAAGAACCCCACCATGGGTGACTTATGTTCTCCACTATGGCATGCGTGGTTGAAAGAGACTGGGAAGTCAAAGTGGACTATTTGAGAGAGATATTTGTGGCAAGAAAACAGGGCTCTTTCTCTTTTGGAAATGTAACATGTGACCCAGGGCTTGCTCCCTCCATTGGAAATTTCCTTGCACCTTTGGTGATGTGCCTTTATTTATTTATTTATTTATTATTTCTCAAATTTATACTACCGCCCATCTCCCCCCAAGAGGAGATATTATTTCCTGAAGCCATCTGGTGCAGTCATGTCAGATATTTCTTATTCAGGCTCTCAAAATATTGCCCATTGGCTTTTAGCTGTCAAGTCTTGCTCAAAGAGCACTGCGTAGGCTAGCCAACTGAACCACATTGGCCTATTGATGGTTTCAACTGGATGATGTCTTTCTGTTTCAGCTAAGAACCGATGATGTCACTTACCAGCTTTCCCCAACTCCTTATTTTCTTTCTGCCCAGTACTGTAGCTGGTTTGCTTTATCAACCAGCTTGCTCATATTTCAGCTATGCTGCAAAGAACAAAGAATCCCTGCTCATTTCTGCTTGCTTACTCACCCTGAGTCACGTAGAAAGTTATTACCAAAATTGGTGTAGGAGACTTGCCAACCGCAAACCATCCGCTGAGCACTAAGCACTAGAATTTGCATAACAGTTGCCTGGCAGAAAGACAGACAGGAGGAAAAGGGAGGAACTTTAGGAGGACAAGGCATGGCAAATTAAGAAATGGTTTTGTTCACTTGGGTGAGCAAAAGTTTGGAAAGTCAATGCCTTTCACCCAAACAATAGCAAGATCATCTTTTCATCTCTCCTGGCAGCCTTGGGCTTTGACTTTTATGAAGCTGCCAATCAAAGCCAACCGAAACCCACATTCAAGCTGATGGCAAGTGGTGTCATGATGGCTGCATGGAAGCTAATGCAATTATCTCAGGCTAAAAAAAAGGTGAAAAGTCTGCAAACTGTTTAAGGGAGTTGAGATTTTACGTACTTACTAATTTATTTGTTTCCTTGATTAACTTGCAATACAGAGCACAAGAACTAATGGCCAGCGAGGGGCTCAGAAACAAAAAGGCCAGAAATAACTCAGTGTATTTCCCACCCTTTCCAGTTTCAATTAAGAAGATAGGAAGCTGCCATATATGATGTCAGGCCCATTAGCTTATCTAGTTGAGTCCCGTCTAGGCTAACTGGGATTAGTTCTCCAAGGTTTCAGACAAACTTTTTTCCCAGCCCTATCTAGAGATATCAGTAATTGACCTACTCCTGAATCTTCCTCCCACCAACCCCCTTCTCTACCCAATAGGATGTCCTGTTTCCCAGTTCTTCAAAGCTTCTCCTTTCCCTGGCATCTAAGGTCACTAGCAGCTGATGCTCTGTGGGGGCAGTCAGGTAGAAGGGAAACAAATATTTTGTTCTCCTCTCCCCATCCATGATCTGATGCTTTGCAGTATGGCAGACAGGGAAATGTAATTTTCTCTAAGAGCTGCTGATAACTCAGGAGCCGTTTGTTTGGAGTCAGTCTATCTTCTTGTATTGTCCTGCAAAATCCAAACAAAGTTTACATTCCAACCTGACTAAATCATACTGTATGCGCGAGGGACAAATCTGATTTTCTTTTTCCGCTTTTAGGCAAAATGTCTTGTTGACAATTTCCAATGAAAGGATGAAAATCAAAACCCGTTGTTATTCATTCTTTCCTCCAAGATTAAATGTAAGCCAACTCTCATTGGCTTTGATCAGAAGCACATCTAGTGTAATGTGTTCCCTGGTAGTGGACAACATTTAGGAATGCCTTTCAAGCAGAGTTAGAAGGTATTTGCTCCTAAGACTTCACATAGGAGCTGCCTTAGAGTAAATTCATCCAGCACACATCTGTGGGCGTCCCCTTTTCCTTCTTTATGGAAGGTAAAGAGCCCAATCAGGAATAATAGTTTAGCAATGGAGTGCATGTTTTGCATATAGAAGATCCAGCATTCAGGTGGCAAGAAGAAATCTGTCTTGGAATATAAGATAGATGGATAAATCTTCTACCCTGTCTACATTTCTATCATGTATCCACAAGTATCATTCTGGAAGCTCTTCACCTGCCCTGTTGCAGAAGCTGGATGAGATGTTGATTCAACTAGAGGTCAATATCAACCCACAAGGGTTGATGGGACAATCCAAGAAGTTGAGAAATGGCTGAGAGTCAAAAGGGGGTCAGTATATATGTGGGGTCAATGGGTGATCAATAAACGATGGAAGGTCATTTGGGCTCAATTAATCTTTTGGATTCTCTGTAGCACTCCATGCCCGTCCCTAGTCCTGAAGATGAGGTGTTTAGCATCAGGACAGTGTCACCCAGGGTTGGATGGTCAGCTGCCAGCGAGAGAGGCCTTGAATTGTCTCAATGATGATGATGATGATGAGTTAAAGTAGTATTTATTAAATTATTTTCATATAATAAATGTTTGGGGTTTGATGGACAATTTGAAACATCATGAAGGGGTCAATGAGCAGAAGAGTTTGGGGACCCCTGATCTAGAGGTAAAGTGGGAGATGAACTATAAGAACTCCTGGTCCCATTCCCCAAAAGGTGTTTTGCTCTTGTGTTGAGTAGGAGCACCAGAAAAAGGGCAGGGGAAAATGTCATATTGCAATTCTACTTGACTCCTAAATTGTGTGTGTGGGGGAGAGATTCCTCCCACAGCAGTACAGATATTGGCAGTGGGGGCACAGAGAAATATTGGGATGATTTAGATCAGTGCTTCTCAAACTTGGCAACTTTAAGATGTGCAGACTTCAACTCCCAGAATTCCCAGTCATCTGTGGAAGTTGAAGTTCACACATCTTAAAGTTGCCAGGTTTGAGAAGCACTGATTGATATTAGCCTGGAAATGGGAGCATCCTAGAAATAAGAAATAATAAGCACATTATAATGCTTTTATTTTATTATTATAAAATATTAAATTATTATATTATTAATATTATAAAATATAAAATATTAGTATACAATATTATTTATTTTATTACTTCCCCCAGAGGTGAGACAAACCCCCTCTTTCCTGGACTTCTGTGAAAAACTGAAGACCTGGTTTTGCCAGCACACCTGGAGTGGAAAGGGGAACAGTCATTCTTGGGGATGGCTGGCGCCCTAGAGTGGCCCCTTTATGTCCGTGGACTGGTGTAGAATCTTCTGCCATCTGGATTTTATTGCATTTTATATTTTTATCTTCTATTTATATTTATATTTGTTGTATTATTTATAGTTTGTACTGAATTCTAAACTTTATTTCTATTGTAAACTGCCCAGAGTCCCTCCTTACAGGGGTGATGGGTGGTGATAAAATTTGACAAATAAATAAATAAATTATTAGGATTAATAATAAGCATAAGGAAATAAGAGCATCCCAGAAAGTGAGGCAATACTCTCTCAAGGGAACCCTAAGAAAGGATAACTTTCCAGAAGGAAAGAACACAGTGCAAGGTTGGACACCTCTGCAATATGGTCAATGCTGCAACTGGTAGCAAAGGATATATTTTTTTTAAAGTCTTATGTGCTTTACTCTTTGCATTTTACTAGAAGCACATCCCACAAACTACAGCTCCTGCAGGAGAAATGGACATGGACAATTTCAGGGTCTTTAAAAAAAAAATCTGATAAATGCATACAATCGATTTTGCTGGAGTGCAGATTTTAAAATAAAAAAACTCAGAGGTATTAGGTTTGGGCTGCAAAAATCTGGACAACCACTAGATGGCATCAAATAGCTAGAATTTTCTGTCTCTCTCTGCTACCACCTTGCAATAATCCAGGATTTTGCAGCCCAGATTTAAGAGGCCTAAAAAAGGGACACAAGTTATTTGCAGCTCTGTATGTTTGCAGTGAAGATTAGGCTAAATAATGTCTATTAAATCATCTTCATTGTCAGAGGATAAAGACAAATACCTTGCCCACAAATGCCTTCTGCCTGCCAGGTCAGAAATGAAGAAAAAGTTGCCAAACTGGTTCTAGAGAAGTCACTCCCATTGGAAGTTGGCAGTATTATGAACTATTGGAACATGTATTCCTTAGTAGTGCATAGCAATGATAAAAACAGCAATAACGATTATTGGAGAAAAATTACTGGAGAAAAATAGAAACAGGATGATAGGCTGGGAATGCATCATGTGCCCTTTGAGTGAGCCAGACGCTTCAGTACAAGCACAAATCTTGTATTGATGGGCCCCAAGCTCTGAAGCTGATATAGTTTCAATCAGACTTGTTTTGCTTCATTTTTATACCAGCTAAGGATGTAATCTCGGGAGTGTCTACAGGAGGCTGTCTCTAGGTCATTAAGCTTCCTTCCTGTGTTTCTGAGATCGGGCAGGATAGTATGGCAAGGATACAACTCACTTAAAAGGCCACATTCCATATATACTGTACCTGCCTTCAAGAATTCAACAGGAATACGTCACTCAGTTGTTATTGCCAGCATCATGTATACATTGGCATCTCTTCTTCCTGGAAGAGCTTCTGTTTGCCCACCCTTTCATGCTGCATTCCACAAAAATGACATAAGCATCTGAGTTAGTACAACACTGAGTCTTTGCACTGTTTCAGGCAGAGTCTAGAGAAGCCTTTCTCAACCTTTTGACTCTGGAGGAACCCTCAAAATATTTTTCAGGCCTTGGGGAACCCCTGCACTTTCAGGCTCAAAGAAATAATTTTTTAAATAAATCGTGATCTCCCTAGTGAGCGGGGGAACCCTGGTTGAGAAACCCTGGGCTAGAGGCTGCTGGAAAGCATACTGGAAAATCACGTATGGATACCAAAACAAGAGAAGAATTAAGGCTCAAAGCTTACAGCCAGATCTGGATCTACCAAGAATATATCCACCTAGCTTGTTATCTCATTCTCATGTATATGGTCTTTGTTCCAATCTTCTGTCATCTTCATGTATATACTGACAGTGCATGATCCATACATTGTATTGACATGTATTGACAATGATGGCCTGTGCTGGAATATACAGTTAATAATAGAATTGCAGAGGGATTAAATGTAGCAAGAGCCTTCTTGGCTCAGACTATGGTTGGATTTATACACATCACACAAAAATATGGCTAGTTGGCTAAGTTTAATATAAAATGTGTGAACCCAACATTTGTGGATTATAAACTATGGCCTATTTTGTGCAAACCCTTCCAGGTAAGCCATGCTTAAATACACCATGACTTAGTGTATTTTGCAAACAAATTCCAGAGTCTCTCTGCTCCATCATCCTGATTTCCATTAGATGTCTCACAAGTGAGACAGGAACACCACTGAGTTCTTCTAATAATGTTCTCCAGGTACTGGTTTTACCGTGCTGGAGATAATCAACTATTATGGTTAGCAGCCACTGATTGCTGGTTCCTCCATTATTTATCATTGTATCATTTCAAGACACCCAAATTGGAGCCATCACTCTGTCTTGTGAATGCCACAGTTTATGTTCTTTGTGAAGTATATTGCTTCCTTCTGTCTTGAAGTTTCTGTCATCCAGCTTTATTCAATGGTCCCAAGTTCTAGCATTATGAATGAGGGAAAAGAACTCCCTTCTTCTCCTGTCTACTTTTCCCACATTACATATAATTTTATGTACCCTCAACCACATTCTTCCTTTCTTGCCTTTCCCCCAGAAGGAAAAAAGGCATATGCAATCTTTTGAAAGTAAAGAAGATAAAAGTGATGACTAGGAAATGTAAAAAAAGTAAAGACACTAATAGAAGAGAATGTCTGTAGCTCAGGGTTGAACTGTGGAGTCCTTGGTGCTCTCTGAGCTTGGTTGTTGCTTGCAGATGTTTCATGACCCGACTAGGTAACATCATCAGTGCACTGAAGAAGTTGCCTAGTTGGGCAATGAAACATCTACAAGCAAACAACCAAGCTCAGAGAGCACCAAGGACTCCACTGTAAAGGAACTCTCAAGGTAAACTCAACTCTTGGTGACTTTCTTTATAACAGAAAGGAGGTTATTTAGCATTGCCCTTTTGGGATGTCTCTTTGACTTCCATTTGTTGCCTACAGTTTTGGTATTCCCTGGTAATCTCCCAGCCAAGTATTGAATGAGTGTAATCATGCTAATAAAGTTGGGATATTGGTGGAAAATCCTATACTCATCGGAACTTAGAGGTCTATACCAATGGCTCTAATGAATCTTAAATCTTAAGATTTTCCTCTCTGTTTATGGGCAGAGAAATATGGGGAAGAGGGAGGATGAAGATATCCCCAAATTTCTAAAAGAAAAGGAGAAAGATTGGCTTGCAAATAGTGCTGGCTGTGAACGATGACAGTAGAATAACTTTGCTTCAAATTGCTATTCAGCAAGGCCAGAATTTAAATGGGGATTCTGTGTATCATTTCACACACTGAATGCTGGATGGGGCCTCACATTGTTCTAGGTGATTGTCGTGGTTGTGGTACTGGTTATTGGACAAAGGGAAAACAGGTGGGAAAAAAGAATGGAGCGAATAGTTGGAGAATATCTGAAAATGCCTTTTTCTGGCCATCAGATCAATAAACAGAAGATCTCAAGACATATTTTTCCATTTAAAAACAAACTGCTGTGGAAATGTTCATTCAGTACTGGTGATACCTACATCTTTTCAAAGAGAAGGCTTGAAGCCATTGGTTAGAGGAAATCAAAATATTTGATCCTACTTTCCTGGTTCTTTGAGAATACCCCTTTCCAGGTCACTGAAATCATAAAAGAAGCGAAGAATCTGGATCTCAAGAGTTGTTTTCAGTCTCAAAAAAACTTTTCCTTTTAAAAATTGCAGCCAAGCATACTTACACCCATGTACACAATATAATAAATTACCCACCCTTGGGCTCTAGTATTTACTCCAATTATCAGCAGAGTGACATTTTTGAGAACCGTTCTTTTAAAGCCTGTTAAATTTTATATCAGGATTGGCCTTTTTATCACATTGAACTGATTGCAAAGAACACTCAATCCATGACAACAATGTAATAAAAGCTAAACAATTCAGGGTAAAGAGATAAACAAAATTCCTGTGAACACTTAAAAAAAATGTAGCAAGCAATACAAATGATTTCTTCCAAGTCCATAAAGCAGGGTTTCTCCACTGGGGTTCTGTGGCACCCTAGGGTTCTGTGAGAGGTCACTAGGGGTTCCCTGGGAGATCACAATTTATTTGAAAAATTATTTCAAATTCGGGCCACTTCACATTAGAGAAGTAAGTTTCATTCTTTATTTTCAGTTTAAGAACACTGTTCATGCATATATACAGGTCTACCCATGAAATGAATATAATAATTTTGTAACTTCTGGCCTCTATTTGAGCCTGAATGTGCAGGGATTCCCCAAGGCCTGAAAAATATTTCAAGGGTTCCTCCAGGATCAAAAAAGTTGAGAAAGGGTGCTTTAGGCTCTGTTTCTGCAACTGAGAAGGTGTTTTGTGGAGTCATAGGAATTAAAGAGGGTTTATCCTGTCCATTCTATTTTTTTTTCTACCCCAAGAAAGGACAGTGAGGATGAGCAAAACTGGAAACCAAGTCCTATAAGAAAAAGTTGAAGGAACTGGGTATTTTTCTTCTTGAGATGAGAAAACAGAGGGAATACAATGCACTTGCTCATCAAGTACATGACCTGTCCTCTGTCATTCCAGAATGCAGGACATGGAATAACCATTGTAAGTTACAGGAAAGCTGATTCCAGCTGAATATTAGGAAAACTTCATAATGGTAGTAGTAGAACCAATTACTGAACACATCTTCATCACTGGTGGTGTTCAAGCAGTGGCTGGAAGGGCATCTCTTAGGGATGCATGGGGCAAAAGTTTGGATTTGATGAATTTAATGGACTCTGATTCTATGGTCAACTGCTTTCATATGCTTGTGTGGATGAATTACAGTGCTGTGGTCAGCTTCCTTTCCTCATAGTCAGCTTTTCCTCAAGCTCTGCTAAGTCAGCTAGGATGGGGTGGGGAGATCATGTAAGAGAGAGTAGGGACTCTAGACATTGCTGTGCAGTTGTCAACTGCCTACTCCCAATGTGAGTAGCATTAAATGCAAAGAATCCTTTATGTAAAGTGTGAGTCCTGATGATTACATGGGCATGTCCATGTTGCTTTCTTTATTACAGAACAGAATGGGTTCAGAACTGCCTTCTTCCATTTTTTTTTTACTTCGCAGTCTAGCTTACTCCTGAAGGTCTCAATCCTAGCCAAGTCCTAACCAAGTCCGAATCAATTCAGCTTTGTGAGATCAGCCAAGACTGGCTAGGTGCTGCCAGCTAAAACAATGAAGCATACCGCTGTGCAAGTTCATGAATATTCTTGGAGCAACATGGAAAGCACTAATCTCATGAGGCAAAGGAAGACACAGTGCAGCCTTTGTGAACCATGTGTATGGCAGAGGATGGCAGAGGGTGGCGTGGTGGCATTAGATCTCACCTCTGGCCAGATAAAAATGGAAAGAAATCCATTTGATTGCATGCATACAAGTTAGGTGACCTTGAATGTCATCATACTGCAATTTGCATGACTATTCAGTAGCACAGTCCATGCACATTAAAAAAAACAACAGGTTCAATTCCTAGTGGCAGTGGACCAAGAAAGCTGCCATTTGGAACAGATCATCCCTAGCTAGATGAATATCAGGCAGAGCATTAAATCCCACTTCTCCAGGAACTCAGTTTCACATTCAGCAGCTGTTTAGCAGCAGCAACAGCAGCTTCACAGGCCCAACATAGCTAAAGAAGTTGCTTTACTGCAGACAAGAAAGAAGTTGTACATATGCACAAGATCTGCCTGTTGCAGTTCACAGAAATCAAACTGTGTGGTTAGGTGTGCATGTGTCAGCCCCGGGGTTTAGGTCCAGAGCCTTTTCTTCCTGTCCTTTCAGATCAATGGTCATTTTAGCCATTTGAGATGGGGAGGCGCCTCCTTGGTTCTGTCTGGCTAAACACCGCTGATTCCTGATGTCTCTCCCACTTCTGCTCAGTTTAACGTTGTACAACATATGAAGCTATAATGTGGCATGTTTGCCTTGGCTGAGCACTATGTGCAAACCCAGCTATTGTGGTTTATAGACCATGGTTAAGGACTTAAACTCAGCCCACTGTTATTTAGGCAGGAAACCATAGTTAAACAATAATGGCTTATCACATCTATGAACATGCTCACAGTTTAACCTGACATGAGCCATTTTTTGGTGTCCAACCCCAGCTTTCCCTCCCTTCCCTTATATACTTAGAGATTTGAAGGCCTGGGAAAAATTAAAGGGAAAATACCTCCCCCCCCTTGAAAAATATGAAGAAAAGAGGTTCTTCTTGCTTTGTATGTTGTGCAAATTCACTCCCCTTTTTCCATCTTTTTTTCTCCATGTCTGATAAGCATTATATGAAAGAGTTCCTCTTCAATTCCAGATGCTTGGTAACAGCTGAGCTAGTTGAAGTGCACCAAGGAACAAATACTCCTGATGGTCCCTAGGATGCATTTGGCTAGCCTGTGGCCCTCCAAATGTAGATTAATCACCCAATAACTTGCATCATTGTCTGTGCTGGTGGAAGTAACCAGCACCTTCTGGAAGACTGTAGAGTTCCTGTTCTTACCTACATATGGAAGACCGTACTGTCCACAGAACTGTCTGTCTGAGATTTAATGGTTTCCCATACTGATGTCTCTCTTTTGATCTACAGCTTTCTTGGAAGCCCATAAAAGGACCCTACCCAGTACTGATGCTGCCAAATGGTCCAGGATCAGCCTCTACTCCCAAACATTACCAATTTGCCTTCATTCCACTTAGTTAGCACTTGGAAGCCAAGACAGATAAGAGTCAGCAAATCAGGTGACTTGATCATCCATTACAACCAACCTGTTGGTCTCTTAGAATTTCTACTTATGCTTTTTTGGTTTGGTAAGTAGAAGGACTGCTTGAATTCTCATAAACAAAGAAGGCACCGTGCAATCTGCTCACACACCTCCATTGGCAATTTTATGATGGCCTCAATGGCAGCGTGGGCAAGCAGCTGCCACCCATTTAGCAAACAAAGTCAACAAAGACGGAGAGTAGTTTATTCCCTTTCTACTGTCAGAATGTTTATAGAAACCACCTTTCTTCTCATTAGATCCTACGTTGATGCATTTTTTCCACTGGAGTCAGTGGGCCAGAAAATCAGAAAGCATGGAAAATCCCAAAATGGCTTGTGAGGTTCCATTTTCACTTATTAGTTTGATTGCCTCAAATTAGAAAGGACTAATCTGGGCCAGCCACATTTTGCCTTGTATGTTGTGCAAATTCAGATAGCTTCATTGAGTAAAGCATGGTTCAGTTAACCATGTTGAAGCATGTTGTGCAAACCCAGTATTTGAGCTTTCACAATACTCCCCCTCCCATGTGTAGGGTGTGTGATAATTATCCCCATTGTCACCCCATAAAGAGCCCCCGTCTTAGATAGAAAGATAGACAGACAGACAGACAGACATAAAATTTCTATTGAAGGTTAGTAGTAAGAACTAATCAGTAGTAAGAACTAATACAAACTAAAGGAGAATGAGAAAGGAGAAAGAGAAAGGGAGAAAAGCTAAAAGTGCAAAAAAGAAGAAGAAAAGTAGAAAAAAGAAGATATAAAAAAGATATAAAGAAAATTTCTATATAAAGCTAGAAAATTTTGGGCTCAAATACAGACAGTGATTCAGAGGATTTTAAAGATTAACATTCAATTGAAACCAGAACTTTTCCTGCTGGGACAGGTGAATAAACAGAAAAGAGCCATGGAACTCTGTTTTCATATAGGATAACTGCAGCAAGATTATTGTGTGTACAAAGATTTGGCAATGCCTACAGCAGAGGAATGGCTGGTGAAGATGACAGAACTTGCTGAAATGGTTAAACTGACTTGTTTGATTAGAGAAAAGGCAATACCTTCATTTATTGGTGACTGGAAACCCCTTATGGAATTTTTGCATAAAAAAGAAAAAATTGAACTTGTGATTGATGGTTTTGATGGTTAAACAGGAAACACTCAAAAGAAGAGAGTCAGTAACCTGAGAGAGAGGTTAAAATATGAATGTACTTATAACTACTGTAAAGAAGATCAGAAGGAACTTCTTTATATCTTTTTTTTATAATATCTTCTTTTTTATACCATCTAAGCACAATTTCCTAAGTCTAGTAGGCCCTTAAGACTATGGTTCTAAATTCTGGCCCTGTCACTACCAATGCCTTTGAGCACATCAATAGGTAATCAAGCATGGTGAAGTAGAGAAAAAGTGGGCAACAGTAGGAGAGATCTCATGCAGAAAGCTGGAGAGAAACCATACCTTTGATGCATGGCTGGGGTGATGTTGAAGCCGTTTCAACCTGGCAGTACCATTGAATGACATCAGCGCTTTCCCTGGCTTGGTTCACAATGGAAATCAGTGCATGCACATAAGTAAACTCTCCTTCAAGTAATCTCAACTCCAGGTGACTTCATGGACATGTCCAGGAAGTTTTCTGGGTAGCAATATGGAATTAATTTGCTATTGCCTTATTTCAGGATGATGATGATGATGATGATGATGATGATGATGTTGAATTCTTGGTCTACCCTGGCTTTTAATGGAAGCTTGGGTACCCAGGGAGATCATAGATCACTAGAGAGAGGATTGGTCAGTGAAGGAGGACAGTCATGCACACCTCGACTCACCTTGTCACTAAAAAAGACTCTCCACTCCACTAAGGAGCATTTCTCCAAAATCTCTTCCTGTTTCAAAAAATGCACATAACAAAAAAAGTAGGAAATATCTGCTGGACTCTAGAGGAAAACGTTTTTTCTTTCCCAGGATCCATTCATGCTAAGCACTCTAATTTTTATCTTGTGCTGGTATTGATCACAACAATTCCTAAAACTGTTATTCTTCAAGGTTCAGCTTTATAGTTACTCACAGGCTGATTGCAACAGACAGTTACAATGGTGGCTTACGGTTCTGTTTCAGAACATCTCTGGTGCTAAATTCTGATCTCTTTGTGATTATGTTGCATAAGAGTAGAAGAGATACACCCCCTTATTTAATGCACTGAGGTCATGGATCTGGGAATTGTCTGTGGATTGCTAGATCAGGATTATTCAAGGCAAGTGTCTCCCCCAGAAACTCCTAGCACAGGCTAGCACAGCATATAGCACAGTCACATAATTTCTGGTTGATGCCTGGTTACGATAATGTGCTTGGTTTGCAGCTCATCTTCTGTGCCTGCCACCTGCTGGTATATGTATGCATTGTCTTGCTTTTTGATCTTGTAGAGTTTTTCCTTCCTGTTCCCCACTGTTTGAATGTGCTCTCTGCCTACCCTTGAATCAACAGAAAACAAGACCAGCATGAAATCTGCCATCTCTGCCGCTGATCCCAGTCCTGCCTTTGTTACCTGTCAGTGCAGTCACCTGACTTCCATCCTTCCCTGTTTCAACACATCTTCAAGATCATCTTTGGACAACCTAAGAATAAGGAGGAAAATACTGCATTCACACTGGTGGAGCTAAGGACAACTTAAGTCAGTCTCACTCGTGGACTTGGGACAAGGGGAATGTCATAGGGACAGGACAGGGAAAAGTAATTGCCAGTATTACTAGTATTGCATACAGTATTAGTATCATGGTTATGTGGAAGTTGGGAAAGGCTCCTATGACTACCAAAACATGAAAAGGAGGGGGAGAGTAAGCAAACTCATCAGAGGTGTCCAAAGGGTATGGTCAGGAAAGTCAAGGTGGTTGAATCAAAGCTGTGTGATTCACATAAAGAAAAGGCAGAGCTTTGATCGCACCATGGTGGTCTCCATTTTGACTTTTCTGAATGTACCTCTTGGACGCCCCTACAGCTCAGAGAAATATTCTCAAAACACATTGCCTTGCATAGGCGGAAGGAAGAAACAGAAGTTCAGATCAACCTGCTTCTGAGAAAGGTTTCAAGAAGAATGGACCATTATGCCCGGAGAGTTCAGATGAAAAGAACTGAGTATGAATCTCATTTTAGCCCTCCAACGTCCTGGCTATGTTTAGATGACACACTGAACTCCCTACAAGCCAACAACATTTTAGCCTTGTATGTCCCATGAACCCAGTCAGTGTGGCTAATTAATGGCTTAGAGTGCTGTGTCAGACCCATTGACTCAACCATGGTCCAGTTAACCATCGGTAAGTGTATCCCTGCAAACATAGCCATTGTTTGAAAAAAGTCATGGACTTTCAACCTAGTCTACTCCAGAGGGGATCTGCATATTTTAAAAAGAATGAAGTTTATGTATACTGTTTGGGGAGCTTGCAAGCATAGCCAGGATTATAATATGGGTGTGAGTATACACACACACATACATACCAGAAAATGGGGTAATCAGGATTCCTGGCCATAAATACTTCAGGCCACTTATCTGCTGAAGAATACACTCTTTCCCACCCTTCTTCAGTATTTACAGTATATAAGGGAGGTTTCCATGACATGGCAGGATGGTACATACATTGTCAGTCTTCAAAGCCAGCTTCCTTCTCCCCTCCTTCCTGCAGCTGAAGGATTTCAAAATGAAATCATCCTGTCTTCCTGCTCTCATTCCCCCCGCCCCCCCCATGCCATTCAACATGTAAATGATCTTTCCCTGCCTCACCCACCTGCCACCACGTTACACCTGCCTGACTCAACTTGCCCCTAAATGGCTTGTGGTCTCTTGTAGGGAGGGATTACATTTTGTTAACCGGATTGCTTTAAGGTTTTCAACACCGTTCTTCTCATCTTCCACCTCTCTCTCTCTCTCTGATTCCTCTCCACCTCCCAAGAACTGATGCTCAGGGATATTTTTCCAAGTATGGTACTTTACTTATCTAGAGGAATCTGCCCCCTTCCCACCCAGCCACCCATCCCTCTTGGAAACAAAAATGAAATAATCTCACCCAAGTTTGCAGAGCCTTGTTTTGCAGCATGTTTCATATTTGGCCTGGATCACAGCATCCTTCCAGCCAGCATAAGCCATCTCAGTTCTGCTGGGGGATGAAGAGGGCAATGGTCCATTTTATGTGGAGGGCACCAACAGGGCCAGCTCTAGATATTTGGTATCCCAGGCAAAATCATGTTCTGATGCCCCCTTTGGTTTGGCTCATCTTTCGATTTGTTAGGAATTTCAACATGGCGCCATCTTGTTTCTTTTTTTCTTCGAGTTTTTGAGGTTTACACGTATGATTTTCAGCCCTGGACACTTTTTTTTTCTTTTCTTGGACATTTTCACCCTATTTATACAGGAAATAATTGTCATTACATCAATACCCATTGTTGTCATTTGGCAACAATTCGGCAAAATAATATTTAACCCTTGAGCAGGTACACTGGCTCAGAGAGTGTGCCGTTACTGCTTTTTGCTTTTTTATTGTGTTTTTTGGAAGTCTGTTCAATTTTGAGTCCCTTAAAATTTGGCAGTCCTAGGCTGGTGCATATTTGGCCTTAGCCTAGAACTGGCCCTGGGCACCATGTAGGTATAGAGGCAACTCAGAAGAGATGGCATGATTCTAAGCTGCCATTGTATTGCCTTGAAAACTTTATAGCAGCCATTATCCACCCCAACTGGCTCCCCTTCACTCCCCTCACCAGCATGGAGAGGATTAATTGGGGATGATGGGAATTGCAGTGCAACACATCTGGATGGTACTTGGCTGGGATATGCAAGTGAAGAGTTTATTGGCCTATCCGTTTAGGAGATCTCAGATCAATTCCCCATTTGGCACAGGAAGATGTTGGGTCAATCATTCATTCTCATCTTACTCTATCTCTTAGGATTTATGTGGGAATCAAAAAGGGATTAAATTGGCCAAGAGTTGTGAAAAAATGGTTAATAATTCTTATCAATACAGTTGATTTTTTTTTGTTTAAATATAAGGAAAAACTCCCTGACAGTAAGATTTGCAGAAGACTGAAACAGTCTACTTATGAATGTTGTAGGTTCTCCATTCCTGGAAGTTATTAAGAAGAGGCAGTATAGCCACCACTCAAACATGGTTCAATTAGATTTCCTGCATTTTCGGATGGTTGAACTAGATGATCCTGGTGACAGTGCCCACCCTTTAATTCTATGATGCCATGAAATAAGGTCAAAGATCAGGGATCATTCCAAGTTTAGCCATCAGGGACTGTCCCTGAGCCACAGTAGACAGCAGCACTTAGCTGACTGAGGCTGATCTTGAAACATGAAACAGGGTTAGACTTGCAGTCCTTGGATGGGAGGCCACGAACAAACCTTGTGGTGACGGACTTGACTGACAAGTTGAAGAAAGACTCTGGAAGAAGGTGACCCAAAACTATTTCTGTATTGTTGCAAAGAAAGCTATATTGACATGTCCATGAATCACCAGGAGAAGTTTTATCTTTTTATAGTCACGTGGTAAGGGGTTGACCCTGGCTCATCCCTCTCCAAAGCCAAGACTGTCACTATAATAGCCTTTTTATAATCCTTATAAAAACTTGTCATAGCAGAGATAGGCTACTTTCTGGTGTATATCAATGTTTTATATGCCTATTTTTAACCCTTTTTAAATCCTACCGTTCTACTAAGCAGCACTGGGAAGTGCAATAGGTTTTTTTCCACAACAGTGTAATCCTGTAATTTTATTGTAAACCACCCAGAGTCCCTTTTGGGAGATGGGAGGTGATAAATTTGATTAATCAGTCAATCAATCCTCACAATAATCCTGTGGAGCAAGCGAGAGAGATGACTTTCTCAGACTGTTTCCACCCAATACACTGAAACACCTGATGATAAGGGGTTGCATTCACAAAGCATTCTAAACTTGCTTAGTGTCAACCTTGCTTAGATCTTTATATTATATTGCATTCATTCAGTAACCAACTAAGCAGACTGCGGAACTACAGTTTTAATAATACCAGCTCTTTTATGAACGTCAGCGGCAAGATGAAGGGTTTCAATTGTCATTCAACAAAAGATATCCTGGCATTTGCTGTCTTCCACTTTCACTCCAAGACTTTATAGTCACCCTGTTTTGGGAAATGTAAGAACATTTTAAAGTAAAGGAGTGTGCGATGTTTTCAATATTTGATTTTTTTTTAACCTGTTCAATTGTGTCTGATTCTTGGAGACTGCCCAGACAAGTCCTTGCAGTTTTCTTAGCAAGGTTTTCAGAAGTGGTTTGCCATTGCCTCCTTCCTAGGGCTGAGAGAGAGTGCCTGCTCCAGGGTCACCCAGCTGGCTTTGTGCCTAAGGCAGAACTACAACTCATGGTCTCCTGGTTTCTAGCTTGGTGCCTTAACCACTACACCAAACTGGCTCTTGTCTGAAATTATCTAATATCAATCTGTTGAAGGTAGTAATCTCAGCCTGGCAGAGCTCGTGGGAGTCCCACATTATGTGTTACCTGGATCCTTTCACTGTTGGTTCTGGGGCTGGAACCTAGGATCCTCTGGCTGTATGAAGCATGCAGTTTCACACTGACTTACGATTTTATTTATTGAACAAATCCATAGATAATTTTCCTTCGTGATAAATGCTGGAGTAATCAACTTGGTCATGGCCCAATTGGGACAAAGCCTAGAGCAGTGTTCCTCAACCTCGGGAACTTTAAGATGTATGGACTTTAATTCCCAGAATTCCCCAGCCAGCATGCTGGTTGGGGAATTCTGGGAGTTGAAGTCCACACATCTTAAAGTTCCCAAGGTTGAGAAACACTGGCCTAGAGAAATCTTGTGTCACTTTACATTTTTCTTAGAAGCCTCTGTGAGACAAATATGCAGTGTGCATGCCTAACTTTTTGTTGTCTTTCTGATTTCCTAATGTAAATTGCTCACTTCATCCCCTTCCCCCAAGATCTGCCACCTACCCATTAGAAATAACAAATAACTCATGATTTACACTTCTTTATCCTTTGAGATTTCAGGCCAAAAGATGGGTGGCATTTTGCAGAGGTATCCCTCTGGCATCTCTTCCCTGAACCACAAGCAAAGGAATCACAGATACTATAAGGGCAGTGGCTTTGTGGAATGCTGGATCCTCAACCTTGACCATTTGTGGGGGAGACAAGATATGTGTGGGCGAGATCTCACCCTTTGACTGAATAGTGCATGGTTTCAGCCTCTGGTTCACAAATGGTGCAACAGCAAAAACAAGAACAGTGGGACTTCTGGTGACAGGCGTGCCTTCATGCGCTGGAAGACTTCACAGATAAGGGCTGATAAGTGCTTAAAAGTGTGAAACAGCCAATACGGTTTAACAAAATAGTCACAGGGAGAGTTCTGAATGAGATATGGGCATGTTATGAATTTGGTTTAAGTTTACAAACATAGCCAAATGTACACTGGAGTCAGGAGAACAGGCATGGTTCAAAGCCTTGCTTCATTAAGCAGTTCACCCACCAACCTCGCTACCATGTATCAGCTGACCTCGCAAGATGGGATTATGATGAAACAGGAAGCAGACAGAACTATACCTATCATCTCAAGCACTTTGAGAAGATGCTTTGGCCCCTCATAGGACCTTTAGATGATTTAAAGGCATGAGGCTGCCCCCTGGGGACCAAACTGGGTAGGACATTAGATGTCATGCATGGATTTCCTGCTTACATTTCTCTTCAAAGCTGCAGGTACATTTTTTTCCTGGAGCATTTAATCCCCAAAGACTACATGCTGAGATATTCATGGAGGGAAAAATAGGAGATTGCACCCCTTGTATCCCAATGCATATAAGTGTATTTCCTTCCTTCCTTCCTTCCTTCCTTCCTTCCTTCCTTCCTTCCTTCCTTCCTTCCTTCCTTCCTTCCTTCCTTCCTTCCTTCCTTCCTTCCTTCCCAACAGGTGTGTATGCTCCATATAAGCCCAGGCAGGGTGCATGTCAATTTGGGGAGCTGATTGCTGGGTAAGAGAGTGAGACATTTTTCATTTTTCTTCTTCTTTTTTTTTTAAAAAGTCTTGTTTAAGTCAAGCAACAGCTAGGGTCCCATAACACCCTTGGCTAATATATGGTTGATTGGTTTGTGGTTCTCTGCACTGAGCCAACTCAGTGACCATGCTTGATACCAGCTCATTGTTCATGAGCTATGTGAACCCAGGCAACTGGGTTCATTGAGTAAACTATTGTTAGAACAATTGTTAGTGGGCAGTAGGAATACACAGCACCCAGGCTGAATTCTGGTGCAGGAAGGGGACACTGAGAATTAAGATACTTTCCCTTGCCAACCATCAACCACTCCTGGGATGTGAACTTGCCTTTCTTCAGTGCTAAACCGATTCTTCAAACCCAACTTGGAGTTCTCCAAACATGTTGGACTGTAACTCCCACAACCTCCAGTCGGCAGGGCTAAGATGATGGAACTGTGGCCAGATCCAGGGAAACAGTCAGCCAGGGCAGAGATTGCAGCTTCCCCGGGCTGCCTCGGAGTCCGGCCACATCCACCCATCTAGCCTTCGGGTCGCTTCGTCTCCTTGTATGTTAACGCGAAGCTGCCCCGGCGGGGGAGATGAACGTCTGAGCGCTGCGGGACAGTAGCTCGGGAGAAAGCGCAGCCTGGCGGCCAGGCAAGAAAACGGCGGCGGCGGAAGCGGCGGCAACAAAGCGACGGGGCGATTGGCTGGCTCTGTGCCCCCTTGGCTCGCCAGGCGGAGGGCGCCCCCGTCCCACGTGGAGGGGAGGTGAGAGGCGTGCCCACGGGCTCCTGTGACGCGCTAGCCAGCAGGGTTATAAAACACCTGCAGCGAAGACCTGGGACCTTAGAAGCGTCTCTTGGCGGCTGTGGGGAGGGAGAGGGGAAGCGAAGTTTTCTGCCTCTTAAAGGATTAAGCTAGCCACAATGGTAAACAATCCTGCCTGTTTCTTTTCCTTTGCAGTCGCCTTCTGTGTCCTGCTGCAAGAAGGTGAGAGAACCGCCAGGATTTTTCTTTTTTTAAGAAAGCATAACTATTTGGGGGGTCTGCTTGGTGCTTGTTTTAAATCCTGCTATTTTTTTTTTCAAATGCATTTTGCTTGTGAATGAGCCTTGGTTTTTGACCCCCTCCTTAGTTCTTGCCAGTCAGATGCTAACCTCCCTCTGCATCCTCCTGTGGTCCCTGCAGCAAGGCCAGACTTCGCGTTCTGTTTCCAGGCGACTCCACACGGGAGGAAGCAGCTCTAGGGGAGTCTGGCTTTGCAGGGATGGGTGGTCCTCTGAGAGGTCCGATTTTGCTCTGACCACAAATCCCAGGGATAAAGACTTTTTCTCTTTTTCTGGTTTGCTTTTTTGGGGGAGGAGAAAAAAAGACTTGGCTTTTGCTTGCAACCCTCTCAAGAAAGAAAGGAAGGAAGGAAGAAAGGAAGGAAGAGAAAGCAAAAAGGCTCAATCCTTCTGGCATGCTTTGGCACACTCTGGCCTGCCCATGCCTGGTGTGATTGTCAATGAATTTAAAAAGGAGAGAAGCCAAACACAGATAACCATTACCCAGCTCCCTTGAGCCATGCACTGTCAGTCCTTGGGGGTGGTGATTTCGTGTACTAATGAATCCGCCTCTCCAGCTAAGGAATCGGCCTCTCTACTGATCAGTGCGTTGCAGACATGGGCCAAAGTGTACACCTAGGCAAGACATCCAGTATCACTTTTGGCGTCTGGTTTCTTGCTGAGCAATGCCAAAAAGCCGTGGGGTCTGTAAACACCCTGAATGAATAAAAGAACACAGCTTTTATGATCTTGCAATCTCCGGCATTAAGGCGTGGCTGCTATAAAACTGCTAAGCTGGGAAACTAGGGGGCACGCTAATCACTCTGTTTACCTACCAGGATGCGTTCCTGGCCCTTCCACGCCAGAGCTGTGACTGACTTGTCCATTCTCTTTCCTCTGGGGCCATGAATAGGCCAGGCTACAGTGGAATCCCACTTGTTGGCCGCCAACAGTCGGCACCAGAGGACCAAGAGATGTTCTTGTATCAACTGGATGGACAAGGAGTGCATCTATTTCTGCCATCTCGATATCATCTGGATCAACACGCCAAGGTAAATGAAGCTCTTAGGCTCTTGAAAAAGGTGGTAACTGATTTGGAGGGGCTGTGGCTTGCTGTAGCAAAGCACCACCTTTTCATGCAGAAGGTTCAAGTTCCAGTCCCCAGCATATCTAGGCTGGTCTGGGAAACACACCTGTCTGAAACCTTGCAGTGGCTGATGCTGCCAGTCAGTGTTCCCAGGACTGGGTTGAATGGGCCAAATTTCTGTCTCAGTACAAAGCAACTTTATCCTACCAGATCCATGTGAGTGACAAGATTGGCTACAAAGAAGTTAGGTGGTGTGTACTCTGGGACAGGATCCAAATGGATGGGCTGGGGTGGGTGGGCAGAATCCATGTTCTTTGCCTCTTAAGGAAGATTTGCATATGACACTCAAAAGCACTCTTCAGCTTCCTACCCTATATTTATTTTGGGTGGTGGAGGAAATATAAGGCAGGTTGGTATTTGTTAGGGAGTTAAGGCTGAATAGCCTCAGATGCATGTAATTATCAAGAAGGGGTTGGCCTGTTGTATGGTACAGCAAGACCCCAAACAGTCTATTCTGAGCTGCTTAGGATCCAAGCCAAACAGACTACACTTGCTTAGGCGTGGTTCTAGTTATGCCTGCTAACCCACGGTATTGAGTAATAATCCAGTCAGGAAGTTACATGCCATTCTCTTCCAGTTTTATTTTTTTAAGGAAGGGGGAAAGGCTGGGGGATGAAACTAACTGAAGGCTGTTCTCCAGAGTTACAAAGCTTGTAAGAGTTTAGGGGTTCCTTTTTAAATAAATGAACTTCTTACACTCTTCAAGTCCAGATTGGTCAATATGAACAGATGGCATTGGGCAGCAGGGATCATAAGAAGAATCCAACTGGATCAGACCTAAGGCCCATTGAGTCCAGCATTCTGTTCCCATCCTAATCAGTCAGATGCTGATGGAAGCCCATAAGATGGGTGCACTTGCTGCTTCAAATGTATGCTCTCATGCATACCATCTAATTTTGGAAATAATGCCCCATCTAGACAGGTCATCATTGATAGCCTTATCCTCCAGAAATTTGCCTGGGGGACTTTAAGCCATGTGAATTGGTGGACATCACAGGAGCATAGAAAGCAGCCTTCTGTTCACTCTTGACAGTTGGGTTGTCTAGCCTAAGGTTGTTAACGTGGACTATCACAGATCACAACTATTTCAGAAAATGCTGCAAGTTGAAACTGTGACTATATGCATGAAAAACAAGAACTTAGCCATTGTGCCATAGCCCTGCCCATTGGTTATGCTAGGGTCCCATTAAAATAAATTGTGCTTAAAGTAATTGTTCTTAATTTTTCATATGGATTCCAGGGTGACCCAATGCATATAAATTAATCTCGATTAGAGGTGAAGTAGCTGTGTCCTCCTGCCATATCGTCCAGCTCCTATTATGCCCATTTGGCATGGCTATCAATCAGTGATGATAGGAGCTGTAGTTCAACTACATTTGGAGGTCCATCCATCCTTGGTATAGATCCAAGCATCCAGTGCCAGGGAAATTCCATTGGGTCTTCTGTCCTAATGTGAGATAAGGGTTTATGTGCCAAGCCATAAACCACAGTTTGGAAACCACTTTAGCTGGTTGCTACATTGGACTTATTCAAGGCCAAGCAAACCATATCTGGAGCTGAGTGCATATTTGGAGCAAGGAGATTGTTCTTCCCCTTAGCAACTGCAGAGAAGCCTAGTTATTGTTCAATTTTCTTGGCTACTGACCAAACCTATAACATAGATATCTTTCTGATCAGCCATGGAGGTTAACCTGACTACTTTTTCTTCTTTCAAAATCAGCCACTCTGTGCCCTATGGGCTGGGGAATCCTCGAGTACGGCAGAAGAGGTCTCTCCGCAGATGTGAGTGCTCACATTTCAAGGATAGCATCTGTGCAACTTTCTGCCATGGCAAGCCTCGGTAGGTATGACATAAACAAGAATATATCCCTAACCCTAACCCTGGTTAGGGGTTAGGGATATATTTAGCATACGAGAAGGTGCTAAAAGTTCTTGGGAGTTATGAGATTAATAGAGGGAGCACTATATGTGATGGGAATTTCCTTGAATCAACCCATGGTTAAATTTATCCATTTCAGCAAGTATCTTGTCTCCATAAATTCACCTATTGCACACCAAATATCCTGTCCCAAAATACTTAGAGGCAACAGATCAAGATGGGTGTAGAAGAGGTACTTGCGGTAGGCTCGTTTGGCAAAGGTGTAGTCACAGTCCAGTCCAGGGTTCAAGGCTCACAAATTCTATACCAGGAATCAAGGTCCACAGGATAAATCAATAAGGCAATGCTATTTCCAAGCCAAATAAATCCAGGCAAGGACAGATATACGAGAAGCCGATACAGAAGTTGTTCCAGCATTGGAGTATGCTCAGGAGGCTTAAATATGGAGAGCTCCCGGCCTTCATCCAAGTATAGCTTGGGTTGATCACTACTAGTGGGCTGCTTAGAGAAGTGACTTACTCTCAGACCCAGCTTTCATGGGGCTCTTCCAAGCAACTTAGCATCCTCCCAACTTTCTGCCATTTGGATTTCTTATAGTTGTAGTGGGTGGCATGCCAGGTGGTCAAATCTCCATTTCATGGTCAGAATCTACAGGGATGGTCTCTGTTTCTGCCATGACTCCACTGCTAGGGTCTAGCTCCCCAGAATGGAATCTGTGTGGTGCCCTGTCCAGCATCTGCTCTACGTCGTCAGATGAAGATCCATCTGAAAAGGCAATCTCACTAAGCTATAAAGCCCGCAATGGCTGGGTTTATACAAACCCAAATAATGCCCATGATAACTCATTGTGATGTGTGAACTTTGCCATTAGAAAAGCTGCCCCACGGAAGTCAGTACAGGCACCTGGTAGAAGCCACAAAAACATCACTCTTATCGTTACGTCGCTTGCCCCCACATGCATACTCCGTGGACACTCAAGGATTACATGGCAGTCCCCTTTTATGAAACGCTATTGTAGAAGTAGAGTAGTCCTAACCCAGAGATTCTTTAGCTCTCTTGGTCAGTCACACACACATTCCCTACAGCCATACTGTTTGAGGATGATGGCTGCTGTAGTCCAAAACTGGAGAGACCCAGTTGCCTATTCCTACAGTAAATTGTGATAGTGTACCTGCTTCTCTTGAATGACCTAAATCTCTGGTATCATCTCTTGCTTTTAGACACCCAGCTAGGACTTTTGAAGAGAACACTCTAGTTGGAACTATGAATAGCAATGCAGTAACTGGCATGGCAGTGTATTAAAAAAGAATGTCATTTCATCTTTTTAGCATTATGGTCATTAAACCGAGTTCTTAGATAATCTCGTAGCAATGAATCCAGCTATAAACTTTTCTAAGACTTGGAGCTTGCCTTTTTTAGACAGAGAGAGAGAGAGAGGGAGGGAGAGAGAATGTCTTTCTCTCTGTGTGTGTGTGTGTGTGTGTGTGTGTGCGACTGTGTCCGTGTCTGTGTGTGTGTGTGTGTGCGACTGTGTCCGTGTCTGTGTGTGTGTGTGTGTGCGACTGTGTCCGTGTCTGTGTGTAAGCCTGGACAGTGAAATCATTGCTCTACAAAAAGCAACCCAAATGCATGTTTAAGAAATATCAATACTTTTTCTCTTTCTCTTTCTTTTTCCATTCTTAGTACTCTCTCTTATGGGACTCACCCTGGCATTTTTTTTTTCCAGAGATCCTCCAAAAATGCAGCTGCCCATGGGCACAGGAGGGCTGGCAAAGCTTCTGCAGAGCAGAAATCCCAGGCCTGACAAGCTGAACTTTTGAAAGTGCTCAGGTAAAAAGTCTACTTGTGCGTCTTCTAATATTTGTTTTGTGTACCGATGTTGCTGCATATTCAGTCACATTGAGCGTGTCTCGAGATCTGCAAAATGCTTTGGAGCAGAGTTTTAATAGTCATAGCTCACCCCCCTCTTGAAGTTTTGCAGAGCTCATTCTGCTAATTCTTTGGCAGAAATCCTTCCCCCTCAAATCTAGAGTGTTGGGCCCTCTGCGTGTTGCTGAGCTACCAACTCTCAGGACAGGATGGCCAACGTCTGGTTCATCAGAAGGGAGCTGGCTTCCCTACTTCTGACCTAGAGTTACTGGAGTTATTGGAGTTATCTCCAGTTATTGGAGATTGATTTCTTCAGAATGAGGGGGTGAGGCATATTTTGGGGGGAGTGGGAGCCAGATTTCACAGCAAGAAACAACTGTTTTCTCCAACTCACTACTTCCAGCCTACAGTTGTGAGGAGAAAAAAGAGAAAAGAGAATGCAGTTATATAATAAATGGTAAAAGTATACTTTCCATTGCAGAAATGTGAATCTCAGGAGTTCATAAAGCTCATCTCACATGAGCATTAGCCCCAACCCCCCAAATTCCCAGAATAATTCAGAAAAATGAAGTAGAGCATTGGTTGAGATAGACTTGGGAAAGATACTTTCCCAAGGGTTATTATGAGTAGTAAGGCTCGACATTTGTCACATCCCCATTTTGGCATGTGGAAATATGGGTAAATTTGCATGGGTTTACATTAAGCAGAGCTATTTCCTGAGAAATATTTGGAGAAGTACCTACGATTAAACCAATCCAATCCAAATAGAGTTTGGGGAAGCAGATTCCCTTTGCTAATAAACTCATTTCCCCATTGATTTAATGAGGTCTTCCTAATCCAGAAACCTCCATTAAAAAGATTAGGGAAACTGTTGACACCATGCTGCAATTTTTGGACAGTTTTTCCAAAGGTGTGGCATCCATACTTGGGTGTCTCATGTGATCCACCCCCTCCCCCCTCCTCCCATTTTAGATGAATAAATGCATCCAGTTCTGCATCATGGCTGGGCTTGCACCAGAGAATATACTAAGCAAAAATGGTGTTGGGCAGTTTGTGCCTGTGTGTGGTGGGAACCCAGCCACTTTTAGTACAGTTTCTGAATCAGGCCTCTGCTTAAGTCACAACACGGTTTTCAGTGTGTTCTACGGGCATCCCAATTTTATTTGTTTGCCTAGGTTTAGGATGCCATGTGTTGCTTCTCTTGGACTAGAGTTGACTGAACTCCCCAGAGTTAGATATAACCTTCAGTGTATATTTATGGGGCTTAGGTATATGTTGACTATTTATTTGGTTGTATATTTTGCAGGACCTTATGCTTTCATGGACTGAGTTAACCGGAAAGCAATAGCTCTCTCCAAGATAGCAAGGCCTTCCATGGGAACAGGGCTTCCTGAAGATAAAGTGATCAGCAGGGAACTTAAGGATGCTCTTTGGCTTAGTCAATGGAGTCCTCCATTCCCAAAGGTGCTCCTCTATCAAGTAGTCAAAGAAGAGAAGACATAACTTTGATGGAGAAGGAGGAAAAGTCCACGAAACAGCTGGGACTGGAATGAACCAAGAGCACCATTGCTGGTGGAACAGTTCTCCTATTATTCCAAAGGAGGGGGAAAAAATCTCCTCTTTTCTCCTGCTCCTTGATGTTGCTCCTGCTCCAGTGCCTCTTTGTTGAGTGGAAAGATGGGTTTCAAGGATGCCCATAGGGTTCCCAGCAAATGCCCAGTGTGTGGCTGGCACTTTATGGACTAGGCAATACTTTGGGGAAAAGCAATATGTGCAACCCTGAATGTGATAATGCGAAGTCCTTCCCACCCCCAAAACCTTGTTTATGCTGTTTTTAGCAGTTGACTTCAGAGGTAGTTTGTTTGTGGGGTCAGACAGCTTCCCCCAGTTCTGTCCTGCCCAAATTCCTCTTTGCTTTTCTATCAATAGACACATCTGGGAATGAGGTGGATGTGACCTTCTTTGGGGTCTCTTCTCCCCCCAAGCAAAAAATCAAAGAAAACAAAAGGAAAGCTAAGTCGACTAACTCTTAGTTAAAATGTCATCAGGTATCAAGAATGGTTCAACCAAGTTAATTGCCACAACTGCACTTAAGAAACCAGGGATCATGGCCATGCCTTGTGCTATCACAAAAGGCCATCAAAGATTGTTCACTCATTCTACAAAGACCTCAGCTGTTCCACAGATTTTGAATGGTTGTGCGATATCCAGTGGAGTGTAGAGATGTGGCTGGTGACCTCCAGGTTCCACACAACCCTAGTTATGGTTCCTGCTCAATTACAGTCCCAAGGGTTCTTGATGTGTGAGCTGTGTTTAAATAGGTAGCACATGCATATCCATAATTAGAGCTGAATCACTTGACCAAATTGGTACAAGGAAAAACTTGGACTGAGTGACTCAATCCAGACAGATCATTGATTGCACGATTGCTTTGCTGTTGGATCACACTTTTGATATCACCCAGCCTTGACAGGTTTTAAAATTTATAATTTGAAGGAGGGCAGATTTTAAGCTTGGCCATATGTTTTCTTGTTCATGCTCCCGAATCAGTCTTGAGTCAGAAAGCTAGCATTATCTGAATAGAACCCTCTACTCTAATGTACTAGCTTTGTGTATAAGTGGGGCACTTAATACAAGGAAGACCTCCCAAGTACAACAGATAAAACTATCATGTTTTTTTTTCCTACAGAGAGAAAAAATAAATGCAGAGCTCTTTTCCTAGTGTGTGTAACAACTTTGTTGTATAATACCTAATATATACTTTAGTATATACATACACACACTCAAATATCTCTCTTAGATATTTTTGATATACTATATAAAAACAAAAACTTAAGGTAACTGATGGAGAGAATAAAAACATTAAGTAGAGCTTTGGGACAAATAAAAGTCTGGCCACTTATTACTTTTTTATAGTTATACAGAAAGTAAGGAGTTCATCTAGTTTTCTTCGAAGAGAATTCCTTCCTTGCACAGGACACTTTACCTCCCTACCTTATGAGGTGTAGCTTCTGTTACAAACCATAATGGGCAAGACGGTCCCCATTTTTGCCCAAAGAAACGAAGGGTGGGATATGCAACCTGGCTGAGATGCTCTTACCTTAGCTTGGTTCCATGATGAATGTGGTTTAAAGTTCTCTTTCTGCATAGCTGATTCTCATCCTTTAAAAACAGTGCTTCAAATGTTTGTCTTGTATATGACCCCTTAGATCAGTGTATATTCTTCCAAAATCCAAGAGGATCTCTTTTGCATTTGCACTTGAGTAGATTTTGTTCAGTCTCAAAGAATCTGCTCCCCTGCACAAAAATGAGTTAAAGAGCCTCATCCTGTACATTCCTAGATTTATGCAACCAAAGGGGCTATGGAAATGTGAACTTATCTGCCACGTTCCTCTTCCCATATCTGTGTGCAACCTCATTATGTAGCATCCCAATGCTTGACTAGACATGTAGATATATGTAGATATATTTATTTTTTCAAACTTTTTTTTTACTGTAAAATGCAAGCTTTGATTTGTAAAAAATAAAAAAAAATCCCAAACCAATTTTTCTCACTGTCCTTCTGACTCAGGGGTACTTATTTATTTTATTTTATTTATTTTCTATCCCAACTTTATTATCTCTATAAACAACTCAAGGCGGCGAACATACCTAATACTCCTTCCTCCTATTTTCCCCACAACAACCACCCTGTGGGGTAAGTTGGGCTGAGAGAGAGGGACTGGCCCAAGGTCACCCAGCTGGCTTTCATGCCTAAGGCGGGACTAGAACTCACTGTCTCCTGGTTTCTAGCTCGTTGCCTTAACCACTAGACCAAACTGGTATGAGGAGGAGATGCCATAGATGGAAGTTTTTGAGATGGGAACTACATTAGCCAGTTACCACAAAAACAGCCTAAAGCCGGGGTTGAGTCATTGTACTAAGGCAAAATACAGTTGGTTGAGTTTTGACTCAGTATGTTAATGTGATGCATTAATGCTAATTGTTGACCAATCATTGTTCAGTCTTGTGGTTGTGTGGTGCTTTCTCAAACCCTTACCAGCCCTTGCCATCTCCACAAAAGTTCCCTGCTAATGTCCTGAGTACCCCAATGCCAATGCGTCATCCAAGAAAATGGGAGAGGCAACTTCTCAAAACCCTTTTTTTTGGTGCTCTTGTGACTGTTAACAGCATCGGCTCTCTGTGCATTAATACATCTCCAGAAGACTGTCTTTCAATGTCTCTCTGGTTGCATTAAACAATAACCATTTAAAAGGAAATGCCTTTGATATGGCTGGGTTCACCCATCATGACCGTTGGTCCTGCAAGTTATTCCAGACAAGAAAGACAACAATGAATACCAGCTCTATCTTTACTGTAAAGTTACATTAATAAAATCTTGCAAGACTGAAAGTATTTCTCCCCTCCTTTCCTTTTACTCTCCAGAAAACCAGGGAGGGTCCCTTTTGAAATGTTTCCCACATCCTTCCTCCTTCTGTGGGCTGAGATACCTTTTACACACTGATTGTCCAGTCTGCGGATCTCCCTCCTGTCTCCCAAGGTCATTTCCACATACCATTACAATGATAGTCTGTTAAGAATGAAGTTGGGTAATTTGTGGTTGTTGAGTGTGCCATGGGAAACCAGACTTTGACCTAGTATGTTGTCTGCATTAGGCCATTAAATTAAACTGTAACATGGCTTATTTGGCATGTTATGTGAACACAGCAATTATGTTTGTAATCCTGGGTTAGGATTTAGTGTGATATGCAAATCCAACTACAGAGGCTTTTAAATTAATTATGCATTTCTTAATTTATGCTTTTCTTATTTGTTAATGCATTTCATCCTCAATCCTCATGGACTTCAGGAAGTTTACAGTTATTAAAAGAGCAATAGCAATAAATAATCAATTTAAAAAAAATTGTTATCAATTTTTTGTTGATAATAACAGAATCTCTTATCTTGGATTCAGCTTGGCCAGCTCCCTAAAGACTAATATTAGCCTCTGTAGCTGCTAAGAAGGCTTTGAATGAGGTGCCATTTCATTTTGCTGTTTATTTTACAGACCCTAAGGAATTCGTTTCTTGCATGAACCCAGTCAGTATTTCTCAACCACCCATTAGAGAAATGGGGGCAGAAGGGCAATTTCCAGAATGACCTTTAACATCCCCCTAATTAATCCACTCCTTCCGCCTAACACACCATTAATAGTCCATTCCTAACAGGTATCATAAAGACTTTGGCATCTCCAGTAAAATGCTGATCAACTTATTAAGTGAATCAAACTGAAATTAATACTTGTTTCGTAGTAATGAGACTCATAAAAGCCAGGCTGGGAGAGGCTGGGAAGAATCTTATTCGCTTCAAATGCCGAAATACCCAGGCCAGTCTCCTGCAGCCCAGCCACCTGGCCTTACTGGGTATCTTGAATGCTGTCTCATGAAAAAGGATGTGCAATGCCTGGCAACAAATGACTGTTGAACAAACAGGATCCTTTGCTATTGCTATAAAGTATATACAAAGATATTGGGTAGGGACAAATCAGTAATATTCAGGAAAGCTGTGGAGAATCTCTTGAGTCATGTTCTTGTACTTATTCAGTGATAAGGTGATTAGTGTGTGTGTGTGTGTGTGTGTGTGTGTGTGTGTGTGTGTGTGAGGGAGGGAGGGAGGGAGGGAGGGAGGGAGGGAGAATGGTGGTGGATTTTCCTGTTTTTCATTGCATGATGATCTCTTTGGCAGTCTGCAGCCTTCTCATGACTGAATTCCAAGGATAGGTATCATGAAAGCCTCAGGACACTTTTTCAGATTAGGAAGTTTGGGAGACAGGAAAATTTCAGCATGATAGATTTCTAATCTGGGAAAAAGCCTTTTGGTGATACTCCCTGTAGTCAAGACCAACTTTCACATTTCTCTTGCTGCTGTTTTCAACCACATTTTACCACCGGAGGTTTCTGTTACACATCCTTCCCTCACTCTGAAGGTCCCATGGGTGCTCTGTTCCCCAGTTGAAAAAAAAAAACATAGGAGGAATTTCTTCATGGTGTCTTTCCTGGGATATACTAGGTGTGAGAAGCTGAGGAGAGGGATGGCTGGAGAGGAGTGCTTATAATGAAAGACAGATTATTCACACATTCCCCTTTGTGCCCTCCACCGTAAGAAGATAACTTAAATGCTCTTCTTCTTGGAAAGAAAGTTGGCAAGCAAATTATCTTTCCATCGCATTAAGTGTAACAGGAAAAATAAGTCCAGGGAATTATTCTGCATGATGCTAATTCAGGAGATCTTTGGTGAGGTAGCCAGGCAGTTCTACAGTGGGGGTCAACATCTGCAAGATGCTGGGCATGATGTTGCAATTGAAATCCTGTTCTTCTTGTACATGCATGCATTGCATCTGCCATCTTGCAGATGTTGACTCCCATCATGGACATCTCTGGAGAATGCTTGTGGTAGTATTTTGCATGGTCCCTTTACCAATAAAATATCTGAAATTTGCTGACACTTGCTGGTGAAGCTATAGTGGCAGTGCCCTGAGTCAGCATTAGGAAGTTTGGCCTGGGAGCTGCCATTAACATTTCCCACAATGCCCTTAAAGTACAGGAATCTGACTTCAGGTCTTTTCCAGTTACTGTGTTAACTATTCAGATTAGGAGCCCCTTGAATTGGGAGGAATTTGAGGAAGGGCTAATTCTCAGCCTTACATGGAGATGGCAGGAATATTGAACCCAGGACCTTTTGCATGTACAACTCCTGTTCTAAGCCTGAATTCCAAGCAGCCGCTCAAGAATATTCTTCACTGATGGCAAGCCCAATGCTCTGAGGCTCCTTGCCAATGTTTCAAGGGAAAGAGTTGAACATTGTTGCCCGATGTCCTACTTCCCCCTAAAAACATGAAAATCAGTACATGACATGAATTTATGACCTAGAGTATGATAAAAATTTATTCTTGTTCTTTCTTCCTTTTTTTTGCAAACTTAGCAAAATGAATCTAACCACAAATTAGCACAACCAAAAACACTGGAGGAATAGAGGTCAGAAGTCCTTTGCGAAGGGCGGATCTCTTTCGTTGTTTGGATCAGCAGCAGCACAGTTGCCAAACATTCTGCTGGTTTCTTGGCACACATGCCATGCTAAATGAGCAAACAGCCCATCTTGGAGGGTGTTTTTCTCTGCCAGACTGTCTGGAAAACAAGGAAATTATAAAAGTCATATTGTGCTTTTTGTTCAGTTCCTTGAGGGAGGGGATTAAGCAAACAGACAGAAACTTCCAGTTTTAGGTCAGTAAATGCAGAGAACATGCTTTGCTTTGCTTGATAACAAGCAAAATGATGTGGTCTCTTTTAGACATCTGAACATTGGGAAACAGCTAGAGACCCTCCTCATGGCCCATTTACTTCTATGAAAAGGGTAGGACTTGCAGATGGTTTGCAAGATATCTTTGGGTTGATACAAACAGAAATAAGCAACTTAAAAGAGATCATGCAATAATACACAATGTATAGAATGTATGAGAGCCAGTTTGGTCTAGTGGTTAAGGCACCAGGCTAGAAACCAGGAGACCCGGAGTTCTAGTCCCACATTAGACACAAAGCCAGATAGCAGACCTTGGGCCAGTCACCGTCTCTCAGCCCTAGTAAGGAGACAATGACAAGACACTTCTGAAAAACCTTGCCAAGAAAACTGCAGGGACTTATCCAGGCAGTATCCAAGAATCAGACATGATTGAACGGATTAAAAAAAAAAAAGAATGTACAGGACAAAATAGAAATAAGGCCAAATTTCTCCCCTTCACCCAGTTATTAAATGCCTACTTTTATGAAGAGGAAAATAGCAAGACATTTGTTCAAGGTAAAGTTAATAACTTGTTCAGTTTGCAAAATTTAATTCCCAAGAAGACAAAGATAAAATCTCTTAAGATTAAATGTTACTAAACCATATATTCCTTCAAAGGATATTGGACTAACTTTGTATATGTTTACTGTTGCAAGAATATTATATGTAGCTTACTGGAAAAACTGTCTGATTCTTTTCTGCAGAAGAATGGTTAACTGTGTTGTGGGAGTATGCTTTGATTGATACCTATAACAACTTTGTACCTTAAAAGCGAATCTAATGTTGAATTCAGTTCTAATTGGAAGCCATTCCTGGACTAAGACTGAATATATTGATTTGTGCTTGATCCCACATTTCGGTTTGTCTTTGGATAGAGTCTATGTTTTATGTTCATAGGATAGTCCAATCTGAATAGGTTTTCAATACTTATTGATTCAATTTGTGATAGTTTATAATTTCAGTCAGTGATTATTATTATTAAATTTACATTCCACCTTGATTTTGTACAACTCAAAGTGGTGCAGATAATGCTCCTGTCTCCTATTTTCTCAAAAACAACAACCCTGTGAAGTGGGTTGGGTCAAGAGAGAGGGAATGGCCCAAAGTCACCCAGCCGGTTTTTATGCGTGAGAGAGGACCAGAATTCATGGTTTCTAGTCCATGGTCCCCTGGTTTCTAGTCCAGCACCTTTACCACTATACCAAACTGGCTTTTAGCTATTTATACTGTGAACATAGTTCCTAATTTGTATTCTTAGCTTAAAGCTTAATGGTGAATCCTAGTTTTTTTAAAATGACATATTTTATAATTCATAAGTAATTAATGATATATTGGAAAATTGATTTGTATTTTACTATTTTCATTTTACACTTTTATTCTTTTTACATGTCTTTTATCTCTGTTTATACTTTTTTTCTAAAATGTTTAATAAAAAATAGGTGATATTAAAACAAAAGAAAGCAGCTATAGATCTAGCTATCCTAAGGTTGTGTTCATCCAACAGGCTTAACCAGGCAAATAAATAAATACATAAATAATTAAGTCACATGTCAGTGCTGAGGCTGCAATACTTCTATATACAGATTTACATTTAAGATATGAGATTGGCTGTTATTGCCAAGCTAAGCAGGGCAGGATGTAGTTAGGACTAGAAGACCTTCAAGGAATGCCGGGACTATGAGCTATTCTGGGGGGGAAAAAAAGTCTTCAAGTTGGCAATAGCCAACCTCTTCCATAGTGATCCCAAGACAACTACATGAACGTAGTTCATGTAAGGTCACCAGGAACTGAGCTCAAATCAAATGAGACCTATTTCATTTAACTTTTGATTGATTATATGCCATCAGATCAGTGTCAGCTCTTAGTGACTTCACAGATAGACTTTCTCCAGGATGATCTGTCCCCAGGCTGGCCCTTCAGGTCTTCCAATGTGCACCCATTGCTGCTCTGAGTCCTTCCACCTTGCTGCTGGTTGTCCTCGTCCTTCTTTCTTTCCACCTTTCTCAGCATTATGGGCTTCTCAAGTGAGCTAGGTCTTCACATAATGTGTCTAAAACATGATACTGCTCATAGTGCCTTGAGTGAGAATGCTGGATTGATTTGTTCTATGATTATTTTTCCTTTATGACATGCTAACTATCTCTTTCTATGTAGTAAAAAATATATATAAACACATACTACTGAGAAATTTAGAGATTAAAGTAAATGCACGCTGGCAGAATTCTACTTCATTTGTCATTAAGTGATATTTTAAAAAGAAATGCAGTGTTTTTTACTTTTACTATTGACTCACTGTTACTGATCTTCTTCCATATCTGCTTCATAGTCCCTGTCAATGAGGCTATTTAGATCAGCAAGTACAAAAGACCAAACCTTCAGTGTGGTACCAATAGAAGAGAATAGTTGTAGCTCAGGGTTCAACTGTGGAGTCCTTGGTGCTCTCTGAGCTTGAGCACTAATGATGTTCCCTAGTCGGGTAATGAAATGTCTGCAAGCAAACAACCAAACTCAGACAGCACCAAGGACTCCACGCTTCAGTAGGGTAGCCCTCATTTTTGGCAATCCCTTCCTGGGGAAATTGACCTGGCCACATCACTGTTGACTTTGAAGCCATTTGTATTTTAACCATCTGTGTGTTTAGTTGATGTTAACGTGCTCGGCTTTTAAATATTTTACTGTTGCTTAGATGTTAATAGAGATGATGTGGTGCCCTCAGGTGAGACAGGTAGGATGTAGATTAAATCCATGACAACAACAGCAGTAACAACTTCTTACAATGTATTTCAAGTTGTAGGAGGGTGGCATCTCTAAGGAGGATTGGAACAAACAAGTAAATGCATTCTGAGTTTTAAGCAAATTAAGGACACATGTGCAAAGGAGACATGTGCAAATTACGTGAGACTGCCCTGCTATGGTGGGATGAAGAACAGAATTAGTGTCCATCTAGGTCACATCTTAAAGTTGCTGAGTTTGAAGAACACTGATCTAGGTGAAAATATTCTTCTTGCTAATAGTGAGCCAGGCTCCTATTTTTCTCTTCTCCCTGTATCCCTTTGTTCTGTACTGAAAATAAGGTGATGCTCAATTATATGTGTAAGATCTGTGCTGAAAATAATATGAATCTCAATTAAACTTTCTAAGAGTTGCATCAAATGACTGTTATGCTTCCTGCCACAGCTCCCCTTTTCTCTAGCAGTTCCAGCTTCTGTTTAGATTTTTTTTCCTTCCTTCTCCCTCCCCATCCTGCTTTCCTTAGAGAAAACACCTTGATTTAATTATGTTTCTTACACCAGTTCACCCATTACAGAAAGCTGAACACAAGAACTGAACAGTAATGTCCTCCATTTCCCCCCATCGGGTCTCTTTGATTTGGATGGAAGATACTTTGTTTCTCAAATTCCTTTGAAATAGAGAATTTCATAGAAATTGTCATGGAGGGATTGTGGAGTTGTTATGCATGAAGTGGCTAAGGACTGTGTGTGAATGTCCTGCCTTCCTTGTGGGTAATCACAGCAGCACTATCATCTCCATAATCTCCAATGAGAAAGGAAGCCCCAAGACATCCTCAAAGAAATTCAAATAAAATTCTCACCACCCCCACTCCCAAGTGATATGTTAATTTAGAAAAGCAAACAATATTGAGAAATCTCTTTGAAGAAACTGCAAAGCAGAGTATAGCATAGGGTTCCTTCTAATTAACTATCGAAAGTTGAATGCTTTTCTGCACATGGGCTATTTGAAGTCACAACAGGTCTGGAAACTCAGTGCCCATTAGATAGAGCTACCATTTCTGGGCTCAAGAATTCAAATAACCACTCTGTGGCAGCACAGAGAGACAGGCAACTTAAACCCTGTGCTCCCATCTCATGTTCATTCATAGTTTTGTAGCCCTACCATTCTGCTGTGTTCACACAGCCCATTTAAAGTGGTGACTGAATTAATCCATTTTCCTGGGTTTGGACAATCAACTGAATCATCAAAATGGACAAAAGGGTTTGCACAGCATGCTGAACAACTAAGCCAATCCCCCTCTTGACTAACTGGGATTAAAACGAACCAGATGTAACATGTTGTACAGATAGATTTTTAACTGAGCTGTTTAAACATGTTGAGTGAACATGTTTTGTTGTTTATTTGTTTAGTCGCTTCCGACTCTTCGTGACTTCATGGACCAGCCCACGCCAGAGCTTCCTGTCAGTCGTCAACACCCCCAGCTCCCCCAGGGACGAATCCATCACCTCTAGAATATCATCCATCCACCTTGCCCTTGGTCGGCCCCTCTTCCTTTTGCCCTCCACTCTCCCTAGCATCAGCATCTTCTCCAGGGTGTCCTGTCTTCTCACTATGTGGCCAAAGTATTTCATTTTTGCCTTTAATACCATTCCCTCAAGTGAGCAGTCTGGCTTTATTTCCTGGAGGATGGACTGGTTTGATCTTCTTGCAGTCCAAGGCACTCTCAGAATTTTCCTCCAACACCACAGTTCAAAAGCATCGATCTTCCTTCTCTCAGCCTTCCTTATGGTCCAGCTCTCGCAGCCATATGTTACTACGGGGAACACCATTGCTTTAACTATGCGGACCTTTGTTGTCAGTGTGATGTCTCTGCTCTTAACTATTTTATTGAGATTTGTCATTGCTCTTCTCCCAAGGATTAAGCGTCTTCTGATTTCCTGACTGCAGTCAGCATCTGCAGTAATCTTTGCACCTAGAAATACAAAGTCTTTCACTGCTTCTACATTTTCTCCCTCTATTTGCCAGTTATCAATCAAACTGTTTGCCATAATCATGGTTTTTTTTGAGGTTTAGCTGCAAGCCAGCTTTTGCACTTTCTTCTTTCACCTTCATCATAAGGCTCCTCAGTTCCTCTTCACTTTCAGCCATCAAAGTGGTATCATCTGCATATCTGAGATTGTTAATGTTTCTTCCAGCGATTTTAACTCCAGCCTTGGATTCCTCAAGCCCAGCATGTCGCATGATGTGTTCTGTATACAAGTTGAATAGGTAGGGTGAGAGTATACAGCCCTGCCGTACTCCTCTAGCGATCTTAAACCAGTCCGTTGTTCCGTGGTCTGTTCTTACTGTTGCTACTTGGTCGTTATACAGATTCTTCAGGAGGCATACAAGATGACTTGGTATCCCCATACCACTAAGAACTTGCCACAATTTGTTATGGTCCACACAGTCAAAGGCTTTAGAATAGTCGATAAAACAGAAATAGATGTTTTTCTGAAACTCCCTGGCTTTTTCCATTATCCATCGGATATTGGCAAATTGGTCCCTAGTTCCTCTGCCTTTTCTAAACCCAGCTTGTACATCTGGCAATTCTCGCTCCATGAATTGCTGGAGTCTACCTTGCAGGATCTTGAGCATTACCCTACTGGCAGGTGAAATTGTTGGCAGATGCTGGGAAAGCCTTTAGCCCAGGAGAGGTCAAAAAAGTCACACACCAAGCATTTCTATAAAAATAATTTATTTACAGAAAGCAAAAACAAAAGCAACACATTTAAAGTACTTGGCTCCCTTTGGAGCAAGCCTTGCTGAGCTACATTTCCAGCAGAGAGAAAAAAAAAAGGAGAAGACAAGTCCGGGCAGCTCCTCCCCTCCCCCCAGGCTATTTGCATGAAGCACGTGAGAGGAGACAATCTAATACAACCCCTTCACCTGGCCAAAATGATTAGGCACATATAGCAGTCTTAATCTGTTAGTAGGAAAACCTCAACACTCCCCTTTTTACACTATAGATTAAGTTGCAAACCAATCTTCTCTGACAACTCTTTGTGTCTTGGTACAGGAAGAGGTTTGGTTAAAATATCAGCAATCATGTCGTTTGATTCACAATATTTTAACATTATTTCTCCTTTGCTTATCATATCTTTGATATATTGATATCTAATATCGATATGTTTTGTTCTACTTCTGTAGGCTTCAGATTTTGCCATAGCAATGCAAGCTTGATTATCCTCATAAACAGTTATAGGCTGGTTCACTTCCATGCCTATGTCTTTTAACAAATGTTTAAACCATGTAACCTCATTACAGGTTTGTGTTAGAGAATAAAACTCTGCTTCTGCAGTGGAAAGAGCAACAAGTGTTTGTTTTCTAGAATGCCAGCCTAAGCTAGATCCAGCAAATTGAATTAAAATCCCAGAAGTGGATTTTCTGTCACTGACATCTGCTCCCCAGTCAGAATCGGCAAAAGCCTGCAATTTCTCAGTTCCAGAGGCATTTAGCTTCAGGCAATAATTCTTTGTTCCTTGCAAATACCTCATTAACCTCTTCAATGCTGCTTTTCCAGTAGATGTAGGCTTCTCTACCTGTCTACTTAAAATGGCCACAGAATTTGAGATATCTGGGCAAAAGTGATTTGCAATGTACAGTAAACTTCCAATTCCAGATCTATAGTTCTCTGCCTCAGTTAATTGAGTTTCTCCTATATCTTTCTGAAAATCTATTATCATCGGAGTAGAGACTGGTTTACAGTCTTGCATATTAAAATCTTCTAGGAGCTTTTGAATTTTACTACGTTGGTTTAACAGAAAGCTACCATCCTTGTCTCTGTGTACTTCCAAACCTAGGTAATTGGTCACAACTCCAAGGCTTTTTAATATGAAATGGCTTTTCATGCAGGCTTCAAAATCAAGCCTTTGTTTTTCTGTTGATGTGAATAGCAGCAAATCATCAACATAAATGCACAGATACATACAGCCTTGTTTGTCCTTCTTCATATATACACAGGGATCTGCTTTTCCTTTTTCAAAACCAAAATTCTGCAGTTTTTCATCTACTTTTTGGTTCCAGGATCTAGCAGCTTGTTTTAACCCATAGATTGACTTCTGCAGTTCACAGACTAGATTCTCCCCTTTTTCATAGCCAGGGGGTTGCTGCGTGTATAATCTGTGGTCTAAATCACCATAGAGAAATGCAGTTTGAATGTCATAGTGGTTAACTGACATTCCCTTGAGTGCAGCAACTTTTAACAGTAATCTAATTGATTCACCTTTAGTAACTGGTGCAAAAGTCTTGTCAAAGTCTAAATCTTTCCTTTGAGTGAACCCTTTTTCAACCAACCTTGCTTTATATTTTTGGATTTTGCCATCAGCATCCCTTTTCAGTTTGAAAACCCACCTACAACCCAGACAGCGTTCATTGGGAGGTAGATTTACCAGTTTCCATGTTTTATTTTCTTTCAAGGATGCTAATTCCTGTTGCATGGCAGAATGCCAATTTTGTGCAATCTCAGGTGGTAAAGCATTCACTTGTTCTAGAGACTCAGGTTCTGTGAATATGTGAAAAGCCTTTACTGTTTCAGCCTGAAAACGTGATGGAGGAACGCCTTTATTACTCCTCTGAGATCTGCGAGGTAATACAGGGCTTAAATTTTGACTCCTATCACTTTCCTGAGAAGCATCTATCTCATCAGACAGATCTTCAGTTTGCTTTTCTGGTTTAATGTCCTCATCAGGCAAAAGATCACCATCAGCAAGTCCTTGCTGTTCTCTTGTGGTGGTCAGTTCAACTGGAGAGCTAGAATTTAATCTCCCCCAGTTTTGTTCAGCAAAAGAAGCGCTTTTGCTAATTATTAATTTCTCTCCCATTATGAACCTGTAGCTCCTCTGGCTTTGTTCATAGCCAACAAAGACAGCTTTCTTTGTTGTGGGGCCTCCTTTCCTTCTCTGTTGTTTTGGAATGTGAACCCATGCAGTGCTACCAAACACTCTAAGATGGTTTACCTTTGGTTTCACACCATAAAACAAATGGAATGGAGTGTCCTGAATCATAGAGTTATACAACCTGTTCTGAACGTAAGTGGCAGTCGATATAGCCTCTCCCCAGAACTTAAAACATAATCGTGAATCTTCAAGCATGCATTCCATCGCATTTTGCAAGGTTCTGCCCTTTCTTTCAGCAACACCATTTTGCTGAGGGGTGTACGGGTTAGAAAGAATTTGTTCTATCCCTTTTTCCACTAGGAACCTTCTGAATTTGTGAGAAAGGTATTCTCCTCCTCTATCACATTGGAGTGCAGATACAGGCCTAGGGAATTTTCCATTTGCCCATGTCACAAAACTTTTAAATTTCTCAAATGCCTCATCTTTATGTTTTAAGATGTAGATAAATGTGTATCTTGAGAAATCATCAATGATGGTCATTGCATACCTTGCTTGTCCAAGACTTGGAGCAAAAGGACCAATGTCAGAGTGTACAATTTCCAAAGGTCTAGTTGTAACTCTGTCACTGTGCTTACTCACAGGAGCTTTCAGTGTTTTGCATTCTTTGCAAACTACACAGTCTAAGTATTTATCACAGGGTTTTATCTTTAGGTCAGCACACAGCTGTGGCATTTGTGCTATATACTTGAAATTAGCATGACCAAATCTCCTGTGCATCAGGTGTACACATTGGTCATGATATGATGTGTTGCCAACTGCAGCCTTGCAGCTTGGCTTCCTTGCATTTTGCACAATGTACAAGGAGTCTTTTAACATACCAGTAGCACACAATTTCCCATTTTTACGTATCTCACAACCATTTTTCTTAAATGTTATGATATACCCTGTTGCAGCCAATTGTGCCACAGATAAAAGGTTTGATTGTAAATTTGGCACATACAACACACCTTTTACAGTTTCTCCTAAGCAGGATAAATACAAGTCACCTTGTCCCATAATTTTGGTCACAGACCCATCAGCCAAAGATACACTTTGTCTTTCAGTTTTAGACAGTGACACAAAAGAGCTTTTACAATTACATAAATGACAACTGGCCCCAGAATCTAACACCCATACATCAGAATTACCCTTCTCAGCAACCTGTGCAATTTGGGTTGTCTGAAGAGCCTTCTTCTGTGTTGCCATTGTGTTCTTCTGCTCTGTCTTTCTACCCTTGGGTCTCATGGCACAGTCTCTTTGCAAATGTCCAGCTGAACCACAAGTGAAGCATCGCTGGCTGGCTAGCGCTGTGGCCTCAGGTTCCTTTCCCTTCTTTTCCCTCATTTTCTGGTCTTGCAGCTTTCCAGAAGAGATGGGGGGGGATCTTTCCTCTCTCTTCTCCCATTCAGCGAGTAAGCGCTGTGTAACATACGATGGGGTGAGGTCTGCTTCAGGCATAGCCTCCAGGGTACAAATCAGCGTGTCCCATGTTGCATTTAGTGAGGACAGGAGGATATAGGATTTTGTGAGAGGTGTAAATTCCATTCCTCTCTCCTGCAACTCAACAAACAGCTGCTGAATATAATGCAGGTGCTCAGGAAGGCTTTCTCCTTCTGCAAGGTAGGCTCTGTACAGCTTTTTCGTCAGAGTAACTTTACTCCCTGCTGTTGCCTTTACATATAAGTCTCTCAAAGCGTCCCAAAGTTGCTTTGCAGACTGCATGCCTCGCACGTGGACTAGCTGATTGTCCTCAACTCCCAAGATAATGGTGGCTCTAGCCCGCTCATCCTGTCTCAGCCATTCAGCACTGGGATTTTGGGGGGTTTGCTCACCAATTTGCAGCCAAAGATCCTCTCTGCGAAGATACATTTCCATCTTCAGGGCCCAATTCAAATAGTTGGTCTCTGATAGGTGCTCCAGAGGCATCGCTGAGGGCTGGGAGGTAGCCATGGCTTTTTCCTTCTTTTGCAAGTCACCTCAGCTGGCTTCTAAGTCCTGCAGACCGGCAGTTGCTGGAAAATCTCCAGGTGGCTCCAAAGAAAATCTTCACAGGTCTTTGCTACCTGCCTTTAAATTGTGCACGAGGTGTGGAGCTGATCTCTCTTTTCTCTCTGGGTTTTACTGCGTTGTTTACTGGGCCCATAACCTGTTGGCAGATGCTGGGAAAGCCTTTAGCCCAGGAGAGGTCAAAAAAGTCACACACCAAGCATTTCTATAAAAATAATTTATTTACAGAAAGCAAAAACAAAAGCAAAACATTTAAAGTACGTAGCTCCCTTTGGAGCAAGCTTTGCTGAGCTACATTTCCAGCAGAGAGAAAAAAAAAGGAGTGAGAAGACAAGTCCGGGCAGCTCCTCCCCTCCCCCCAGGCTATTTGCATGAAGCCCATGAGAGGAGACAATCTAATACAACCCCTTCACCTGGCCAAAATGATTAGGCACATATAGCAGTCTTAATCTGTTAGTAGGAAAACCTCAACAGAAATGAGTGCCACTGTTCAATAGTTTGAACATTCTTTAGTGTTTCCCTTTTTTGGTATGGGGATATAAATTGATTTTTTCCAATCTGATGGCCATTCTTGTGTTTTCCAAATTTGCTGGCATATAGCATGCATTACCTTGACAGCATCATCTTGCAAGATTTTGAACAGTTCAGCTGGGATGCCGTCGTCTCCTGCTGCCTTGTTATTAGCAATGCTTCTTAAGGCCCACTCAACCTCACTCTTCAGGATGTCTGGCTCTAGCTCACTGACCACACCGTCAAAGCTATCCCCGATATTGTTATCCTTCCTATACAGGTCTTCTGTATATTCTTGCCACCTTTTCTTGATCTCCTCTTCTTCTGTTAGGTCCTTGCCATCTTTGTTTTTGATCATACCCATTTTTGCCTGGAATTTACCTCCAATGTTTCTAATTTTCTGGAAGAGGTCTCTTGTACTTTCTATTCTATTGTCTTCTTCCACTTCTGCGCATTGCTTGTTTAAAAATAATTCCTTATCTCTTCTGGCTAACCTCTGGAATTTTGCATTTAATTGGGCATATCTCCCCCTATCACTGTTGCCTTTTGCTTTCCTTCTTTCTTGGGCTACTTCTAGTGTCTCAGCAGACAGCCATTTTGCCTTCTTGGTTTTCTCTTTCTTTGGGATGTATTTTGTTGCCGCCTCTTGAACAATGTTGCGAACTTCTGTCCATAGTTCTTCTGGGACCCTATCTACTAAGTCCAGTCCCTTAAATCTATTCTTCACCTCCACTGCATCTTCCTTAGGGATATTAGTGAGCTCATATCTAGCTGATCTGTGGGTCTTCCCTAATCTCTTGAGTCTGATCCTAAATTGTGCAAGAAGAAGTTCATGATCTGAACTACAGTCAGCTCCAGGTCTTGTTTTTACCGACTGTATAGATGTCCGCCACCTTTGGCTGCAAAGGATGTAGTCAATCTGGTTTCGGTGTTGTCCATCTGGGGAAGTCCATGTATAAAGCTGTCTCTTAGGTTGCTGGAAGAGAGTGTTTGTTATGCACATTGAGTTGTCTTGGCAAAATTCTATCAGCCTATGTCCTGCTTCGTTTTGTTCTCCCAGGCCATGCTTACCTGTAGTTCCAGGTGTCATCTGACTGCCCACCTTAGCATTCCAGTCTCCCGTGATGAAAATAACATCTCTTTTAGGCGAGTTGTTCAGTAGGTGCTGCAGATCCTCATAGAACTGCTCTACTTCAGCTTCTTCAGCATTTGTGGTTGGGGCGTATATTTGGATCACTGTGATGTTAGATGGCTTGCCCTGAATTCGAATTGAGATCATTCTTTCATTTTTTGGATTGTATCCAAGCACTGCTTTAGCCACTTTACTATTAATTATGAAGGCTACTCCATTTCTTCTGTGGTCCTCTTGTCCACAGTAGTAGATTTGGTGGTCATTTGATGTGAAGTGGCCCATTCCAGTCCATTTCAGTTCACTGATGCCCAGAATGTCTATCTTTAATCTTGACATCTCACCAGTAACCACATCCAATTTGCCCTGGCTCATAGATCTTACATTCCAGGTTCCAATGGTGTGTTGATCCTTAGAACATCGGATTCGCCGTTCACCACCAGCACCGTCGGCTTTGAGCTAGCTGCATCATCACGTCTGGGGCTAGTTGAACTCATCCTCTGTTCCTCCTCAGTAGCATTTTGACCATCTTCCGACCTGGGGGTCTCATCTTCCGATGGTATACCAACGTATCTCTGATTGTACTGATCCATTTAGTTTTCACGGCAAGAATACTGGGGTGGGTTGCCATTGCCTTCCCCAGGGATCGCATTTAGTCTGACCTCTCTGTCATGACCTTCCCGTCTTGGGTGGCCCTTCATGGTTTAGCTCATGGCATCATTGAGGTGCTCAAGCTCCAGCACCACGACACGGTAACGATCCTTTGCTGAAGTGAGTGAACATAGCCTAGTAATAGTAGTTTGGCTGCCAATAACATTAAGGATCAATTCAAGAGAAAAGGTCTACATGGGAAAAGGCAAAAGTATCTCTAGTGGGCTAGTTTCAGCCTGGAATACCCTAGTGGATCTCCAGAACCCATGGGTTCACCTCCAAAAATTATTGGCTCTGCTTTAGCTACAGTTCTGGTCCAGGCTCAGAATTCTGCCTACTTGAAGGAACATGGATGTTTCCCTTGAGGCAGAGAGACTCTGGTTGGGTTATTAGGTTTCCTTCCTGCGATCAAGAGCTCAAAGTCAGTGAAGACACACTGACTTTGAGCTCTTGATCCCAAGGAAAGGAAACCGAGTAATTCATTCCTTTATTGACAAACCTGTAAGAAGAGCAGAAGAGGAAGAGGGTAGAAAGTTTAAAGCAGCCTTTCTCAACCCTTTGACCTTGGAGGAACCCTTGAAATATTTTTCAGGCCTCGGGGAACCCCTGCACATTCAGATATGGTCCAGAAGTTACAAAATGACTGTATTCGCTTCATGGGTAGGCCTGTAGATATGCATTAACAGTGTTCTTAAACTGAAAATAAAGAATGAAACTTACCTCTTTATAGTGAAGTTGCCTGAATTTGAAATAATTTTTCAAATAAATTGTGATCTCCCAGGGAACCCCTAATGACCTCTCACAGAACCCTAGGGTGCCACGGAACCCTGGTTGAGAAACCCTGGACTAGAGAGCTCCAGTTCCACTTCCTAGTTTTGACTGATTCAAGCTGAGAAAGTCCCATTTGCTTTCCACTGATTTTGTCTGCAAAACGGCATTATTTATTTCTTATCAGAGCATGCCTCTTCTCTGCCCTTCTCCAAACTTGGATGGATATCTCATTTAAAAATCCAGGAAGATTTTTTAGAAATGTAGCACTTCTATAAGGTAGCCTTAATGAATAGTTCCTGACCTAGAATTTTAATGTTGATGCCAAACATTCAGTTTATCATGATGAAGGTGAAATAAGAGGTGGAACCATCTGATTTTACCCTGTAGGTACTGGACACAATTAAGTTCAACTGAACTGATTGTTCAGTTGAACAATCAACTGAATAGCCCAGATGGACAATAGACCAATCCTGTCTGCATTATCAACCATTTTGGTCCTCTTGGCTAGCAATTTAATTAGAACCTTCACAACCAAACATACAATTAGTGCTCCTTCACTTTGCATATATGGTAATGTTTGGAAGGCAAGCATTGACAAAACAGTGCAAAAAAAAAATCTTGGTGTGCGGTGAGATTTTATGTCTGGCCCTGGATTCTTTTGGTGTTTAACTGATACAGAGGCATTTGCTGGTCAAACACCATATGACATTACATACAGATACAAATGTACTAAACCTGCATTTTTTCTTCTGTATGTCAGTGCACAGTAGATCCATAATACAAAGGAAGACATGAAAAGACATGAAGACTTTGAGGGCACTAAGATCAGGGAACGTTAATAGGAAGGCACTGAGACAAACCGCGCAGTAAATGCATAATATGCTGTACGAAATTAGAAAGGAAAAAAAAATCCAGGACAATGACATGGGTGTGTGTTTGTGACTAATGCACTATGTCCTCTTCTGGAACAAGTACTCTGAAACTAAGAAAAGAAAGAAGAAAAAAAGCATTAGAATGGAAAAAATGAAAGTGTCCTTTCTTCCAGAAAAAAAAATTCCACCAAAGTAAAATAAAATATTTTTGCCCAATGAGCAGAAAGGTAGAATATAAATGGTAAAGGCAAAGAAAATACAGGAACTGTTCCCATCAGATTTGGACATTTAGGCTGGCAAATGACATGCCAGCTCCCCTTCCAGTTTTGATTGCATGGGTCATCTCTCGGAACCTGGCATAAGAAGAGGATCCTGGGGTGGATCAAACAGGATCCCTTTTGTATAGTGCCCCCTCCCAGTGATTCTTTTGTAATTTTGGTGTAAACTCACCACCTTAGTCTTTCCCACCAAAGCTCAGGGCAGCATACATGGTTCTCCCATTTCAATGCCATCCTTATTGTAATCCTGTGAGTTTGGGCACCTAGGACCACCACTGTCCTCACCAACACCTTTTTGGCACCTGCCTATTCTCCTCCTTCACCTGATTTTTAGAATGTTTTCATGACTCTGTGTATACGTGTTAGCAGGTTGCCAAGCGCCAGTCTCCAGCATAATTTTTATTTCCAAGAATTGCACTAGGCCCCCTAGTCACTGTGGAAAAATACTTTTAAGTTGTGGCAATTTTAGGTGTGTGTCAGGTAGTCATAGTGATGTTAATATTTGTCGAAAGTTTTATGTATGTCTGCTTAACCATTACTTCTGCTGCTGCAGATGACCATAACAGACTTGTTAGTTACTATTCAATGAATGTTTAAAATGCAGATTTCTGGAAAAAACAATAATGCATATTTTTGGACAAAACAGATTTAAAGCATAAACACATGTTTTAACCTATTAATTTTAATGTAGGTTTTTTTAAAAGAAAAAAGCACACAGAACAGATTTTGGTTGCACATGCATGAGAACATGAAGTTGAAAAAGGTTTGTTCATTCATCCATAACTGAATTTCAACCATTTTTAAGTTCTTGAAAGTTCATGGTCTGAGAAGGCTTCCCCCTTCCCCATTCTATTATATCTGCCTCTTATTTTTAAATTAACATTTGCTATCTAGAGATTTAGTAATTTTCTAGTTGGCTATTTTGCTTTGAAAAACTCACATTAGCGCAGATACTAAGTGACAGTTTGTTTAAACATGCTTTGTTGAATAAGCCACAATTGGCTGTCTTCACAAAACATAGTAGGCCAGAACCAAACAAGCTACTTAGTGACTTAACGTGCTGTATAAACCCAGCCATTGAGGAGCAATGACAGGAAAATTTCTATCAGTGTTTCTCTGTCACATCTGTTGGTCACTGGATAAAAGAAGAAGCATTCCTATTCCATATCCAATATTTTATGCATATTGGCAACAACTGATTTCTGAAAGCATGTGAATGAAAAGCATTTGCAATGAGCCAGCTTCCCAAGAACAAAGCATTTGGGGAACCTTTTGGGGGCAGGTAGCTGTGGGGAGGGAAACATCTGGAAGAATGTCCATTGGACTATGGCTATGAAGTTATGAGATTCTGGAAGCACGATCACTGAAAAACCCACAGTTTCATTGCTGATGGTGAAGTGGGATGCTCTATTTTATCTAGCCTGTAAATATTGTATATGGAAGAAGGCAGCAGCAACCTCTCTATCTTTGCCAAGAAAAAAGCACAAGAGTATTCATGAAATCACTTGCAAGCTTAATGCAAAGAAATTGCGATTTTATCTATTCTTTGTATAAGATACAGAAACAGAAAGTATTTGATTTGTTAATACAGAGAAAATGTATGATAAACCCTTATTAAGGGAAGATAATTAAGAAATATAACTGTTTAGTATTATGGTTCATTTTTATCTTTAGCAAAACAGGTTAGATTTCACATCTAAGACATGTTTGCAAAGAGAAAAGTTCACGCTTGCCAGGTTGGCAAACATAATAATTTGAAAAGCTTTCACTTTCAATTAAAAACAAAAGAGAGAGAGAGATTCTCATGTTGTTTGTGGCTTTGAAGTTACAATTACTGCTTTTCTCAAAGCTAAACAGGACTGGGAGGGGAAAATCTAAGGAGGGCTGGTTACAGAATAAACTGCAGAGGACTGGCACAAAAGTTCAGCCATTGTGAAAAGAGCATTCAGTTGACAGTGAACCTTTTCAAAGAATAGAGACCTACAAACCACTGTGCTTCTTAAGCTCTTGATTAAATTTCTGTGGAAAGGTAAATGGAGAGTTCCAGATAGAATTGAACTTTTTTGAGCATCAATATGAAAAACCTGCACATAGTAAATTGAATAAGTCCATATTCTTCCTTTCTCCTTTTTCCATTCTTAGCAGGTCAGGCAAAATTAAGTGCATTTCCCATTAAACCAATGGGTGTGGTGTGTGTGTGTGGAATGGTATGGTAGTTCTCCCATCTGCTGCATTTACTTTGCCCTCCATTATTAAATGGAGAAAATCAAAGTTAATATTAATAAATAGTGACTTTATGTTTTCGAAGCTGCTTAAGTGAAAGAATAAAGAAGCCAAGCTCATGAGAAATATCTGGCTAATTCTGATTTTTGGCTATGAACTTATTTCTCGGAATGTTCTGCATTCCAATAAGGAAGAGATAGTCTTATCAAAGCAATGGCCCGTGAGTATTGTGGCTTTTATCTGATTATACTCCAGTCTTAGTAATAATAAACACTGATGAATTATCTTGTTAGATAAGAGCTTTTGTTGTTTAGTCGCTTCGTGACTCTTCGTGACTTCATGGACCAGCCCAGCCAGATCTTCCTGTCGGTCGTCAACCCCCCAGCTCCCCCAGGGACGAGTCTGTCACCTCTAGAATATCATCCATCCACCTTGCCCTTGGTTGGCCCCTCTTCCTTTTGCCCTCCACTCTCCCTAGATAAGAAGTAGATAAGAGCAGTATCATCAATTTGCATAATTACTTCCCTGAGATAGGAAAGGAGAAGTCTTATGAAGCAATGTCAGGCATTGTGAAAACTGCATTCAGATGCACTAGTCTGCAACTCTTTTCAAACTGCTAAGATAGATGGGCAATTGCAGATGATAGCTTCTTGGTGAAGCACCTTCAAGACCTTCACTGGCCCTCCAACTCAAACCTGATGCTGGAAGTCCTTGGGCAGGAGAAATAAGAGACAATGTGTTGTTCCAGGACAAGCGTTGCAATCTTCCAGTCCCATCCCATGTACAGTATATCCTCAGTTCAGTTTTGGTCTTTACTCCTGAACTCTAGTGCTTGGTTCTTCCTTCAGTCCTGTTCCTTCTTGTATGGTAACAATTCCTATATTTTGTTTCCAAGCTCGCGCACTGGTTTGCCATACTTTTCTGCCCAGCTATCCTGACTGCCACTACGCCTATGACCCTTTTCAATATGGGACCATCATTTTCTTTCCAATAAAGTTCTTCACTCAGTTGACATGCAATTTAAGTTCTAGAATATATTGTGAGCTACTGAGCTTAACTCCCAAGTTAAACCTTTATTGAAATGCCCACAAAGAGCTTACTCCAGAACCTGTTGCAAGTCAAACTAAGGAGGGCCCACTTTCACTAGTTTATTTTGATGGCTTGTCAAAGAGACTTGCACATCTTTAAGTAGAGAATACAGTAGTAGTTATTCTCCATTCCCAGCATCTGATTCCCCCACATACACAGTTTCTAAACACAAAGTTATGATTCCATGCTGCAGTTATAAGCTTCCCAGACTTATCTCCATGAATTTCTCTACCACTTCCAGAACTCATCTAAGTTAAGCTGATCTGCTTAACTTTTTGAAAGACCTATTCCACCCCACCCCACCCCAATTTTATCAGCTGCCTTTCCCTCTGTTATAATCAATGTTGAAAGGTTAATTGCTCTCCCGCCATTTTTTTTTACAAAGAAAGAAACCAAATTTTGTTATTTCAAAATTCTGTTTAAGGCAGTGTTTCTCAACCTTGGCAACTTCAAGCTGTGTGGACTTCAACTCCCAGAATTCCATGGCTGGCTGGGGAATTCTGGGAGTTGAAGTCCACACAGCTTGAAGTTGCCAAGGTTAAGAAACACTGGTTTAAGGCTGAAACAAAACCAGATTTGTATGATGATCGCTTTAAACATTGCAGGAAAATATACACACTCATTTGAGATAGGTTGTGGCAAATATTACTGTACCAATAGGCTCCCTTCCTCCATTATGAAAAGGGTTAAAACAGGTGGAGGGAAAATAAGAGTATTAAGGGAGACAAGAACCCAGTCCATTCTGGTTATATGGAGGCCTGCCTTAAGGTTTTGAAATGCTGCTAAGAAACATTACTTTAAAGACAATGGAGGAAAGACTTATATTTACAGCCAATGCATGTACTGTACAACCTTCCAGTGTTTTACAGACTGAAGAGATCATTAAAAGTAGCATGCGTGCCTTCAAATAATAATTGGTAGCAATGTGTTCCATTGGCAAGAGGCCAGGATTCATAAACTCCCATCCCAGAGAATACAACTGCGTCTTCCTAGTCAGTCTTAACACAATAGCCCAAGGTTGAGCCTACCTTAAGACCTGAAGTGCGATGTTGCTGTGTAACCCCTCCTTCCCCTCTAAAGGAGAGTCAACATTATTCCAGAAACAATGGAGAAAGAACAACCAGGTTAAGGAGGGAATAAATACAAACGTTTAAAATCCATCAGGCAAATTATTTCTGGAACGTTGGGAGAAAAATCTTGGAAGAGCAAAAGCTGAGTCACAGTGCACACATCTGGCATAGAGCTGTAGCCTCTTTTAGGTTGCAAAACTCCACCATTACAAGCGCTTAAAGGTTGTTGCGCAACACACTACAACGAACGGTACCGTTAATGTCTTTTGCTTATGTTAGATGGAAGGCTCGTTATTCACACCTTACTGTACTTGGTATGGCTGGAGCCAGATCAGGGGACAGATGTTGACTTCTGTGCTGTGTAATTTATTGCAATGGACTTTTGAGCAGCTCATAAGTGCTGTGTGGAGAAAATGGAAGGTGGGCAGAGCAATGCATGAAAGAGGGTCTGATGAGGAAGGTGCAGCCTGAGGACTAATAAAGAGGAGATAAATGGGAATACTACTTTCCTTTGTGGCTGCTGTGGCCTGACCCCTTAACTTTCACTCTTTTCGGGTCAGGCTCAAAACAGTGACAAACTGGCTGGAATCCTAAAGTTCTTTTCCTAACAGGGGCACATCCAGCTCTCAACGTCTCCAGTAATTGGTATGTCCAAACAGCAAGGGAAACCGGAAATGCCCAGAGAATAGGAATTTCTCATAAGGAGCTTAAGGCTGCTACGAACCACGAAACAGCAATAAAAGCTAGGGAAGAGACAGAGGGAGGGAGGGAGGGAGGAATTGCTGCAAAGAAGCCAATAAAGCTGATATACTCAGTGTCCCCTGTTTAAATATTAGACTCAGCAGCTGTGAAAGAGTTCCAGATGCAGCTCTGCTCTGTCTATTGCAAAAAAGACTAGAAAACACCAGAAACTGACTTTTTATAAACCCACCAGTCTACAAGGGAATTAGGATGCTTTGATGTTTTTACACCTTGGAGTGGATTGCTCTGTCCTTGTGAGGCATGCAAGTCTAGACATGGTGCTACAACTAAAATGAGGGCCACACTTTGGGCTTGGGGATCATGGGAAATGGATAAGGATATTATCAGTTCTTGTCCTAAGGACAAGAAAAGCTAAGGAGCTTTTCATATCGTGTGATCTATAAGGCATTGCATAATCCCAATTTTACGAAGAGAATCACCCATGCTATGTTTGGGAATTATAGCCAATCTATGCTACAGGTAGTCCTTGCTTAATGACTGCCCTGTTTAGCAACCATTCAAAGTTACAACAGTGCTGAAAAAGAAACTTTACAACCATTGCGGTGTCCTGCAGTCACGTGATCACCATTTCCGTGCTTCACAGCTGGCTTCTGACAAGTAGAGTCAATGGAGAAGCTGGCAGTAAAACTGCAAGTCACGGTCACGTGATGTACTTGCTTAATGACCATGGCACTTCACTTAACGACCACAGCAGAAGTAAGGTCGTAAGTCCATCATGGTCACATGATGTCTTGCTTAATGACCACATCGCTTAGCAACAGAGTTGCCAGTCCCATTTGTGTTCATTAAGCAAGGACTACCTATATTTGGTATTACATTCAGCTTCCCAAGAAGTTAGCTTGACTAGTTTGGAATATCGGAGGAATTTTGGCAAGGGGTACAGTTCATGTTACTTGGCTTGTTGTTGCTAATAGTTCTATTTCATTCAAGTTCAAATGAAAGCCATGCGTACCAATTTATGGAAGGATGAAGCTGATGATGCTCTATGTGAGGTAATGCCACTGAGATCATTATCCATTGATGTAACTGGGACATGCAGTTTGACTTGCAACTACGGATAGAAAAGACCCTCTCTCCTCCCTCAGACTAGGAATATGCAGAAAAATTATCCTGCCTTCCTTGCACCCAATTTTCCTTCAACTTCATAAAAGAGGACATGCTTTTTCAGCTTCTCTCGACAAAGATAGTTTTGGTGCAGTTCTTATGAGTGGAATGCAGTGAGCAGTTGAGTGGAATGCAGTTTCTAGAGCTCAAAGGGCCAAGGATTGTAAGCAAATACCCTCCCTTTCACTGCACAGTCTCTAGCAGGCGCATCCACTGTGGTCCCCACGCCCCAATTTAGTCCTAAGGGAGGGACACGGGGCTTGGACAGACTGGAAAAGGGGGCAGCTAGAGGAGCTTCACCATCATAGAGAGAGGTGTAACACAAACATCACCTTCAATAATGTCTTCTATATCAGGGTTCCTCAACCTTGGCAACTCTAAGCTGTGCGGACTTCAACTCCCAGAATTTCCCAGCCAGCAACTCCAATTCTGGGAGTTGAAGTCCACACAGCTTAGAGTTGCCAAGGTTGAGGAACCCTGTTCTACATCCTCCAGTAATTAAAACAAACAACCCCTCCCTCAATTGAGTACACCCCCCCCCCCATAACTTAGAAAAGCCAAAGCTTCTTTTATTGGAGAAGAATACTTCTGGAAAAGTACAAGATAGATTTTGACACAGCATTTCCTAAGATCTTATTGCTCAACCTGGCAAGATTGGGCACTCAAATAGTATGCTTGGTATGGGTACCGTGCAGGGATCCAGATTTTTTTTTTAAAATCTTCCCATTTTTAATATTCTATAAGGCAGGAAGAAACAAGAATACAAGAGAACAGAGAACAATGGTATGTTAACTTTCAATTATTCAATTATAAATCACGTAACACTTAATTTATCAACAGAAGAGTTATTATTAGCATAACATATAATCTTTCCAGATCTGATAAAAATGTGATCCATCCCTCTGAGAAGTCAGTATTCAGATCTTAGCAGTCACTTTTTCCACAAGAGCAACTGAACCTACTTTTGCATGCCAATTATTCCAGTGATCCTGGTTTGATGGGGAAAAGGTGATTTGGAGACCCCATGGGGACCATTTGCACCATTAGCACCTCCTTAAGTAAGATGAGTCTTCTCCTGGGATTGCACAATGGCAGTTGCGTGTGCCCAGAAAAAGATGCAGCTATAAGGGGTTGTTGAGTGGTGTGACAGTCCTCATGTGCCCTCTAAATCATATTTTCTCCAAGTTTGGACTGTGACACAACTCTGCTTGATACCCAGAGTGATGTATAAATGAAGCAAATACATTTCTTATGCACGGGTGTATAATACATAGGAGGCTAATGTTTGAACAGGACTGCTATTGAACTCTTACCCTTAAATTGTTGTTAAAGAAAGGTGCAAAGTTCATTTTAGCACACGTGGTTTACACATAGCAAAATTCCCCAGGTACAGCCGCTGGTTTCTCCTGCCTGGACTCTTGGAGACGTAGTTGCGTCTGGTCAGTGAACTATCAGTTCTGAACTGGGTAGATTTATATTTGGTTCTCAGCTCTCTTTATCCTTGATTCAGGCTTGATGGAATGGTGGGAAAGTGAGAGCAAATAAAATGCTGAATAATAAACCGGTGTTTATTATTCATGAGACAGCATCACAGAGAGATAAAGGAAAGGAATGGAAAAAGAGGAGCAGAAAGAGAACCTTCACATCGATAAAGGCAGGATTCTAGTCATGCAAGTAATGGAAAATAAGGGAAAATTCTGCTTAAGGCCTTTTTTTCTCACTAATGCCAGGTGTTTAGAGAAACCAGGGCTAATCCTCATCTGAATGCTAACAGCACTGGCTTAAGAACATCCACACCATGATTTCATAGGAGTAGAGCATTATAGGTGACAACCAGAATTGGGATCATTAAGCGAATGCAACCCAATTTTATGACCTTTTTTGCGGTGGTCATTAAGTGAATCACTGCAGGTGTTAAGTGAGCCATGTGGTTGTTAAGCAAATCATGCAGTTCCCCATTGATTTTGCTTGCCAGAAGCTGGCCAGGAAGGTTGAAAATGGTGATCACGTGACCATGGGATGCTGCAACGATCATAAATGTGAATCGGTTGCCAAGCACCTGAAGTGTGATCATGTGACTGTGGGGATGTGGTGAGTCGTAAGAGTAAGGACTGGCTGTAAGTCCTTTTTTTCAGCACCATCGCAAATCCGAACCATTACTAAACAAATGGTTGCTAAACGAGGACTACCTGTAGTTCGCCTAACCAGGTTTTAAATAGAAACAACTGGTAGTTGTTGCCTGCAAACCCGCATCATCAGCCTGTGGCTGCTTCTGCCTGCCCTGGCATTTATATGCTGGTTCACTGAATGGAATACTCTACTGCAAAAAATGCAAGAGAGGGCCTCATATGTTCCTCCAATTTATCAGGGATACTGACTTTGCTAATTCCAGTCACCTAAGTGGTGAATAAAAGAACCCCTCCGTTGCAAAGATAGTCACTGGGAATAGAGGGCAATAAAATTGCACTGGACAGATTCAGGAAGTAAGCCAACCAGATCTGCAATGGATATTTGGGGCACGGAGCTATGAGTCACGGAAAGGTAGAAGAGAAAGATCTGGGCTATAAGATGTGATTGGTTTGGTTCAAGGGGAGTAAACAGTAATTATCAAAGGTTGGGGCAAGGGCATTTTGAGAAGTAAAAACCCTATCGATACACACTCATGGGCATATACACAATCTAAGCCAGTGCTAAAGATAAGATTACACCATTTCAATCAGCTGGAGATTAAAACTGTATATTTTAGGAAGAAGTTATTTAATGAGTGGAGGAGGGGAGGAAGATACATTTGCAGGCCAACCACTTCTTGCTGACTGTTCTATTCACTGTCTCCCACCCATTTACGTTCTTAATTTTTGTGCTTTTGCACCTGATGGTGCTATTGGTACTATCTGGGGAGAGGAATGTGTTTGTTCTAACTGTCAAACACCTTGCTTCCTCTGTAGAGCTCATTTCCTTGTGATGGCAGCACATCTCGACCTGTTTCCCGGTTGTGATGGGCAGGTGGAGCGTTCATGCAAATATACCCCAACAGGGGGTGTACCCTAGGCGATTTTAGGGTGGAGATACATTAAAATATTGGACTTTGGTTAACTCAGTTTGAAAGCTTATATCATTCTCTTGTGACTCACTGATTTCTAACAGCAACAGAATGTTATCTGCTAGCAATGGATGAACAGGTCTAAAGCCATCCCAGGTCAATTTTGCATATATTCAAGTCTGTTTTAACTAATTTCTGCTTGGTTATGTGACTTAAACTCCCACAAGTGTTTGGGGGGGGGGGTTGTTGCACAAGTTTCTCTACTAGATAAATTTTTAAAATACAACTTTTGCTAATTTGTGCTTTTGCGTATACGGTTTGAGTTGAGGACTGTTTTGCATAATTAATCATTGCTCAGATCCATTTATTGGACTGAGACAGAGAAATGACAAAGATTTATATTAAAAGGGAGAGAAATAATACCGTAGAAGGGACTTATTGTTTTGAATTCTTTCTGCCCCAAAGCAGCAAACTAAAGTCCATATGCATGTATAAATAATTGATGTTCTGTTGTTTGGATTGGCTGATCAATCAGATGTGTTTTGTGCTTGTGATGAATTATTTGTACATTGTTGTGTTTAACTGAGTGGCTTTAAAATCTATTTATGGTAGAGAAAAGAAGAAAGATACTGATATAGGAACTTTATTTTGGGGTGAAGGATTATTGTCATGTGGTGTTATGTGAATAGGTGGATTAGGGGTTTTTTTTTAACAAAGGGCATGAAAAGGGCATGACAAAGGGCATGACTTCTGAGCAGTACTTTTAATGAAAAAGTCTTTTAAAATAATGGTGTCATGTTCACCGTTCCGGTGTTGCTACATCGTAACGGTTCGCTTGCCATGGTGCTGATACGTGTACTGGTTGGGAGGGTGCTGCTGGGAACCTTGTACAGGAGACGTGCTGGGTTGTGCCAGGGAGGAATGCGTTTGGGCTATCTCTTAAAAGTCAAGGTCTTTTAGCCCGTTGATCAGCAGAGCTCGTTAGGAGCACCTGGGAATGTGGGGAGGGCTGTCTGTGAGGGAGGGGGTGGGTTGATGTTTGCAAAGTCGCTATTTAGTTTGAGTTTAGGCGCGCTTTTCTCATTCTCAGCTTTTTACCTGTTTGCACTCTTTTCTAAATAAACCGAGAACCTGAATCAAGATTCTGAGTCTGAGAGTTTTATTTGGATTAAGGCAATCATCACATAAAGCTGAGAATCATTGTATCAACAGACCTCGCTACCCTTTACCAGAAAATTTTCTTGCAAAAGGGGATTTAGCGATGGCTGAAGGAGGAAAAGATCCTGTGGAGTTTGGAGAAGAGACGGAACAGCTGCCAGAATCAACTTTCCCGAGCCGGGAACCAAGCCCTGTCCCTGCTCAAGCTACACCTCCGTCGGGCGATTCCTCTTCGACTGCAGGATCTAAGAAGCGGCTTAACCCTCCCCCGGACGACGAGGTGATGGGTCAGGAGCAATTCCTGTGGGATGCTTTAGTAGATCCCCCGGCCGGCACGTCCTGCACCACATGGAAGCTCTGTTGGCCGGACACCCTGTCGGAGGTGCGCCGCGGGGTGTTGAGAAGCCCTCAGCCGGAGGGGGCGGCGCTGGAGGATTCCGCTACACCGGACAGGATCAGGGTCCTAGAATCCAAGATTGAATCTATGGAACACGTTCTCCATTCCATGTCTGCTGCCTTTGGGGACCTCGTGAAGATTGTCCGTGGTCCCGTAGCAATTAGGCAACCTAGCCTCCCGCCTTCCCCGTCACAGGGGGCTGACGGTCAAACCCCACCATGGGACTTTCCATCGGGGCCCCGGGAGTCCACGCCTATAGGGGTGGCGCCTAGTCGGCCGTCTCTTGGAGTTCCTCAGGCTGGGGGTCCTCCCCGGGACTTCCCGGTAAAGTTTGATGGCGACCCTTCTAACCTGTCCTTCTTCCTCACCAATGCCGCTAGTTTCATGAGATGCCATGGGCACCTCTTTCCTTCGGAAGAAGAGAAAATAGCTGCTGTGGCCACGAAGCTGAAGGGCAGAGCTGCTGACTGGTATGTTCTGCTCTCGGAGATTGGGGCGCCAGCGCTGGCCACATTCGATACCTTTTTGGCTGCGCTTAAGCACTACTTTGAAGATCCCTTAGCCAAAGAAAGGGCTAAGGACGCTTTAAAACAACTGGTCCAAGGGCAGAGACTGTCGCTGATTATGCCCTTGAGTTTAAAGTTTTGGCAGGTAAAGTTCCTGAATGGTCTGAGGCCACACTGATTGATTGCTTTAAGGATGGCCTCAATCATGAGGTCTTGCGCTGGGCGCTTGGGCGAGATGATCCAAACTCTTTGCATGACTGGATTTGCCTCGCCGGGAAAGCAGAACATGCTCAGCGCACTTTCATGATGGCCACCAAAGAAGACCGGCCCGTCTCCGCTACCCGTGCTCTGGTGCCGCCATCGACCGCTCGATGGGATGCAGAACGCCAACGCCGTTTTGTCCAAGGGCAATGCATCACTTGTGAGAAGCCTGGTCATCGCGCCATTGACTGCCCCAAAGCCAAGGCAAAGTACCGCAAAAGCCTCCCAAGAAGCCTCCCAACCCCCCAAGGTGACTGACGGGGGCATTGGCGGCTGCAGATGATGAGGAGATCTACACTCCGGGAGACGTGTTGGGAGAGTTTGAACAGCCGGCGGGAAATGACTTCCACCTGTCTTAACCGGCACCGCAGGGCAGGTGGTGGAATCCAGGCGCAACTCTAACATGGTGAGTGCTGATTGCCCTATCCTAGCTGTCAAAACTGACTTGGGGTTTCAGTCCAGATCCGTAGAAGTCTGGGCTTTGCTGGACTCCAGCTGTTCCAGATGTTTAATCCATCCTGATTTGGTCAAGGAGTTGGATTTACCCTGCTTCCCCCTCCCCAAGCCGCTCATTTTTCAGCAGCTTGATGGCTCCACCGCGGGGGGGGGGGGGAGCGACCCACTTTACTGGAGAAGTGGCTTTGCGTATGGGATCCCATTTTGAACTCATTCAGTTCATCATTACCCCGGTAGGGAACCCTTTGGTTGTCTTGGGTATTCCCTGGTTCGCCTCTCATAATCCCTACATCAACTGGAGGTCCCGCTCCATTACTTTCAAGGATGGCTTCTATCAAGCGCCTCTTCTGAGTCGTGCCATGCCTCCGACCGCTGGGAGGGCAGAAGTGGTTCCCGCTCTGGCTTCCCCATCCCCTTTGGAGGGTCTTCCTGCCGTGTACTCCGAGTTTGCGGATGTGTTTGGGGAAGAGGAGGCCGACCAGTTACCCCACCATCGCAAGACGGACTGTTCCATTGAACTTCTTCCGGACGTCCCCTTGCCAAAGCCAAAGATCTACCCCATGACTAAAAAGGAACTTTCCGCTTTGCGGGAGTTCATTGACAAGAACCTGGCTTGTGGCTTCATTGAGCCGGCAAATTCACCGGTCGGGGCTCCCGTCTTGTTTCGGGAGAAGAAGGATGGCAGCCTGAGGCTTTGCACAGACTACCATGGTTTGAATTCCACCTCACTTTCCAACAAATACCCTCTGCCCCTCGTCAAGGACATGCTTGCACATCTGTCCACGGGCAGAGTGTTTTCCAAGTTGGATCTCCGTGAAGCCTACTATCGCATTCGCATTAGGGAGGGGGATGAATGGAAAACGGCTTTTAATTGCCCTTTAGGTTCTTTCCAATATAAGGTTCTTCCATTTGGTCTGGCAGGGGCTCCGGGGGTTTTCATGCAACTGATTAATGAAGTTTTACATGAACACTTGTTCAAAGGGGTATTGGTGTATTTGGATGATGTTCTCATTTATACTAAATCGCTGGAGGAACATCAACGGCTTCTTAAACAGGTTCTCACAAAGCTTCGGCATGCCAAGCTTTATGCGAAGCTTTCTAAGTGTGAGTTCCACAAATCATCCCTGGATTACCTCGGTTACAGGATCTCTGTTAAAGGCGTTGAAATGGATCCTGTTAAGGTTCAAGCAGTACTTAATTGGGAATGGCCCAGAACCAGGCGGCAACTTCAAAGTTTCCTTGGGTTCGCCAATTTTTACCGCTCCTTTGTCAGGGGGTTCGCTGAAATTGCCCTCCCCCTTACTGATTTGTTATGGACTAAGGGGTTGAGTCTGAGAGTTTTATTTGGATTAAGGCAATCATCACAAATGGCGAGAAACAGTTGGACCAGCGATCAGTTGACTAAGCATTACTGTTCTTTTAATAAATGTCCAGGCCTCCTTTTATTGTCATGATTATTGAAGTTGAAGTTATGTAATATGTTAAGATTTTTTTCCCTGTTAATTATTTTAGTATAATAAATTTGAAGTTGAAGTTATGCAATATTGTTAAGATTTTTTTCCATTAACTATTTTAGTATAATAAAGCATTGAATGTATAATAAAATAAATAAAAATGTATTTGAGTGTGACATATAAGACTTCAAGTTTGGCCATATTGCTCTATGGTTCTTTTATGCTCCTTTGTCCCAAAAAGACTAAGGCAAGTATTGACAGTCTGTGTTGATCAACAATCCAAGGCTTCAAATCAGGTGTAAATTTTTCTTCCCAGGTTGTATGATCCTATTAGTCATGCCTGAAAAAGAAGCTTCTTTTATCCTAATAGCTTGAAAACATGTAATCAGTGAGATTAAATGCTGCTACAAATTGGGATTAAAAGTAACTTAATGGATGGTTATAGACCTAACTGAAATTACAAATTACAATGAGTGTGGTGGATTACAGTTAACTGAGCTCCTGAATAAAAGATGAGATACTGTATAAATCTAATAAATAAATAGTATACGGAATTCAAAGGAAAGCTTTGAGTTCTGGACAATTGGCACTGCTTATGAGTCTGTGTTTCGGATGAACAAAGATGATAACAGACTGTTTCCCAGTTTAGGTTCCTCCAGACTTTTGGTTCAATTCCCAGAATTCCCAGCCAGTTATAGACATTGCTCAAAGTTTACTCATCATTACTCTCCATTCTTTCTGTTTCTTCTGCTCTTCTATTCCAGAATGGAGGTTGATGTAGCTCTGTCCTTCTCTCTCCTTTCTTTCCCCCTTCATATCTGGAAACCAGTTATAACATGCCAGGCACCAGAAGTCTTGGAAAACCTGATTTCTCAAGGACAGTGTTGCCCTCAATAAAGGCATCTGCCATGGGAAAATTATTTTCCCAGAACTCTTGATATTGGAACACCAATGTAGCACCAGAAGAAGGTGAGAGAGGAAGAAAATCAAAAATACCTCCTCCTTTTTCTTCCTGCAGCCACTGATTTGCAATTGTTGCAAATCAACCAGCCAACCAATCAACAAACAAATAAATTTAGGTAAAGGGAAAGGGGCATAGTAGTTCAGATCATAATCCAAGTCAGTGAGGATGACCAAGATGCCCTCTAAAAAGGCATCACTGAAATTGCCTCCAGAAGCAAAATTAGAGACAACACTCACAAATTCAACTTATCTGGTAAAGGTTCCAAAAACCAGAAGCATTTCCATGAATATATCTTGAATAGGGAACAATCTTATAATAAATGGAATGCACAGAGCTGGAAGGTGTAGGTGTCTGTCTGACCTGCATGATTAGGCTGCTATTGCAGGAGGCTTCCTCTGTCTGTGCCAACAGTAGCACAATATCCAGAAACTTCTTACTTAGGTAGAGTAAGATTGCCTAGGTAGATCGCAAATGTGTTTCCTTTTAGCACATAGGTGGGGAACCTAAGGTCTGAGAGCAACATTTTATTTATTGATTGATCGATTTTGTCACTGCCCATCTCCTCCCACTGGCTCAGTGGGAGGAGCTCAGAGTCCATTTCTGCAGCCTGCAGAGTCACCTTGGGACCACAATGGCGGCAAACTGGCGGCAGAGTTCTCTGTGAAGCCACTCAGGTTGTAGCATAATCCCCAAAATAGGCATTAAAAAGATTTAAAACCACATGAACTGCGCTTTACCACAAGATGTGGTGCTGGCTACCAGCATGGCTGGCTTCAAGAAAGGTTGGACCAAACCATGGAAGTCCAGGAGATCAATGGCTCTCAGCCTTGATGGCAGTGTGACTGCCTCTGAAGTGAGACCCATCTTCTGGGAGACTAGAGGGCTTCCTTGAGCAGACAGCCACTGAGAACAGATGCTGGACTACATGGGCCAAGGGTCTGATCCAGCAGGGTACTGCGTATGTTCTTAGGTTCTCAACAAGGAAAAACCCAAACTCTTGTCTCCCTCCCTCCTTCCCTCCCTCCTTCCCATTATAACTACCTGGGTAAGTGTGAAGTTTCTTTGCAAAAGAGGAAAAAAAGCTTAAATCCCTTTCAAATATAGCAAATAACAGAATCTAGAATAATGTTGTGTTTACAGAGTTAGTCAGTAATCAAGGAGATTGAAGTCCCCACATGACCATGGGACTCAATAGGCAGCTTAGGATCAGGTGGTTGTAATAAAAATAATGATGAGATACTGTAGGTGACCCCATTACTGTTCCATGAAATCCTGCATATAAATTAAGAAACACGTACCTAGTAAAAACATATATTTTGTGTAGGCATGTCTAAAAATTTCGTTTGAATATTAACTAACCTCATCAGTACTTCTTGGGCTAACATGTGAGTAATATTTATTACAAAGCTTATAAAACGCTATAACAGAAACTGACTCTAAGCAGTATCTAATTTCCACCTTTGTAAACACAGACGAAAACAGATCATTAAGACAAGTAATAAAACAGTCATAATTCAGCAATTTATTGGTGGGGTGGGGAATGTAAAAAACAGGAATACAACAATCCATGGCTCAAAATTCAAATACCATTCCTCACCAGAGGAGGCAGTAGTTCCTGATGGCCTGATGAAATCATGGTGTTTTTATGGACTTTTGAAAAGCCAGGAAGGAAGAGACAATTCAGATGTCCAGGAGCAAGCTATGGCAGAGGAGAGATGCTTCCCCAGTTCTTGCAGATGGCGGTCCATGGGAGAAAGGACTTGATATTATTGGGCAGGCAGATGATATTGGGAGAAGGTGGTCCCATAGAAATCCAGGTCCTGCACCATGAAGGGCTTTAAAGGTGACAACTAGCATTCTGAATTGCACCCAGAAGCCAACTGGTAACCAATGCAGCTCTCAGTGTAAGGGGCTTACCGCTTGAGCCACTGCATTCTGGACCAACTGGATGCTGTTCAAGAGCAGCATCACGTAGAGTGCATTGCAGTAGTCCAATCGAGAGGTAATGAAGGTGAGCAACTGTGAGTAAAGCCTCTCATTCCAGGAGGGTTATAAATGATGGACAAGTTGGAGAAGCACATTTCAGGTCTCACACCTCTGAATCTAGTGATGTACCAAACTGTTTATTGTAAGTAATACATTTTTACAATTCCCTACAGAGTTCTGATTTTAAAATGCATAAACTATTTTAAAAAACTGCATTCCAAACAGCATTCCAAAACAGATTTAAGTAAACATTTTCATGTGGGGGATTATTTTTTAAACAGGATTTTAAAAACCATAAATCAGTGCTGAAACAGAGCAGGATAGGCAATGAATGAACCATGCAAAACTCTACTGGCTAAAAATAAAATGTGGAGTGAAGAACAGAAGTAGAAATGTGGAGAATGGAGACCCATTTGCTGGTTGCAGCATGTCTTATAAATGACCTCAGCAAACTGATTACATCCAGTGAGTCATCAAGCTATTTCTATGCATCTTGTCATGCAACAAGAATTTTAGCTATGTCCATCTCTACCCCCTGAGGTCTGACTAGCATGCTAGCAAAGCTATGTGCATTGCCAAAATCCCCTTTCCCAGCCTAATTCTTGCCTCTCATCCTAACTTCCTGCTAACATTTTTTTTTTTAAAATGCCACTTGGTCTAAGTACAAAAATATCCTGAAAGAAGACAGTGGTCAACCATTTGCATGTGATTTGCAAAGAAACCACAGCCATGCACTTCCATGGAGTCGCCAGGAATCAGGCTTTGTTCAGGGAGTCATTGCCTCAAATAATAAATAAATGGTGGAATGAGGGAAGAGTGTGGAAAGAAAAGCAATAATTTAAGGAGAAGAACATCCCCATATTCTCCTTTCATACTGTATGTGAGATCTATGGGAGGTATTTATTAACATGATGGAGGTGTGGTGGCATGGAGGTTCAGAAAAATATTGGTTTCTCCCTAATTTGACCAATAACTGGGTAAGGCCATCTGACAGCATGGGATATGGTATCAGTATGCTGATGATACCCAGTTATACATCTCTACCCCTGGCCAGGCAGGTGATGCTGTTGCAGTGTTGTCCAAGTGCCTGGAGTAAGGTTTCTCAGCCAGGGTTCTGTGGCACCCTAGGGTTCCACAAGAGGTCACTAGGGCTTCCCTGGGAGATCACGATTTATTTAAAAAATTATTTCAAATTTGGGCAACTTCACATTAAAGAGGTAAGTTTCATTCCTTATTTTCAGTTTAAGAACACTGTACTAACATCATATAGACAGGCCCACCCATGAAATGAATATAATAATTTTGTAACTTCTGGCCTAGATTTGAGCCTGAATGTGCAGGGGTTCCCTGAGGCAGAGTTCTAGCTCTGGTTCTAGTTCTATCTCCGGCTCCAGCTCTGGCTCTGGCTCTCATTCTGGTTCTAGTTCCGGCTCCGGCTCCGGCTCCAGTTCCGGCTCCGGCTCTAGTTCCAGCTCTGGCTCCGGTTCCGGTTGCAGCTCTAGTTCTGGCTCTGGCTCTGGCTCCGGCTCCAGTTCCGGCTCTAGTTCCGGCTCCAGCTTCAGCTCCAGCTCACCCCCACGATCAGGCTCCAGTCTTGATGCCAAGTTTTTAATGCCTTGCAAATGACCAGCAGGGTTGGGGCAAGTCAGATCTGGTGGGGATGATGTTCCAAGGGACGGGTGCCATGGCAGAAAAGGCCCTCCTCCTGGGTCCTGCCCGATGTCACTCTCTCGCAGACAGGACCCATGGCATCCCTCTTCTGCCGGATCTAATGGGATGGGTGGATGCCACTGAGATAATCGTACAATGAAAGACAATGACATTTGCCCCATTTAGAATTGAGCAAGTATAAGAACACCCCATTCCACCCATTAGGTTTTTACTGAAAGTATCTCTCTGTCTTTCAAATTGAATGGCAACTGATAGAACAGATGAGGTTTTCTGCAAAGCGCTGGCCTTAACTGTAAGGGGCTCTTAAGCTATCATTTTTGTGGCCTCAGAGATAGTGGCAGTCTTGAGTGTTATTGCCCTGAAACTGCTTACAAGGCCCAGCCAACGACTGAATCTGTTTGCTAATCAGATGGGCCAACTATCTTCCCTTTCCCTAGCAGTAGTTTTGATCCCAGACAGTGACACACTAGCCATGTCATGCAAAGAATTCAGGGCTTTCCTGCCCGGTGTGAATACTTTCCTCAAAGTATTTTATTCCTCTCCAAGGAGAATTCTGCCTATTTTCCATTGTTGTGCCTCAGACTCACAGCTTCGTTTCCCTCCCATTTGGTGAAGATGCAATTCTTTGGTGGATGCGCAAAGACCTCTACAGCTTTAGGGGTAAAGGTGAATGGAAGGGATATCCTCACTGTTGTATGAAGTCCAGAAGATGAAAGAAATTTTAAGGAAATAGAGTCCAGAGTGTTTTTATTTTTTCTTCTGAGCTTGCAATATTCTGGCTTAATTATTGTAATTATTCTCCTATTAGTCAATAGAATGTAATGTAACGATACTGTTACAATTAGGAAGTGATTCTGGGTTGTGAAAGACCAGTTCTGGTTCTGTTAAGAAAAACAGTGAATGTGATGCACACATACACTCACACACTTTCGTTAACTATTATTCATCAATGTTATTAATGCTTCGAATTAATAGTGGGTGGGTGGGAAGCAGACAGTTGCAGGAAGGAGAGAGAAATAGTCAAAACTCCCCCTTTCTTCAATTAACAAAGGAGTCCCCTGGGTCCAAAGGTTTTCTCTGAATGGAAACCTCTAACCTGTGCATGGTGAACCACTTTTGAAGGTCCCTGGAAAATCATTGACCCCTATTCTGCTTTCTACCAACACTGTATACCACCTGGATCCATGGCTTACTCTAGAACATGACACGATGTGCCTAGCTAGCCTTATTCACATGTATGGTATCCTCCAATCAATGAAGGGAAACAATTGAAGCAACAGGGAAAGCAGAGGGAAATAGAGAACAGGGATAAGCTAGATCAAAATCTAGGATTTTGTTTTCAGAATTTTCAGAATTTCAGAAGTGTTAGGAGATGCCTGTATATTCTTCTGCTACACTGCTGAAGACATATCTGGTTGCCCTTTACTAATATTTTAGATTTAAAACCCCCAAGATCTATAGGAATTAATTTTTTTCCCCCAAAGATTCCTCAGTGCCTGGGCCCTGGAAAAAGTCTGCCTGATTTGAGCAATGGTGAGGCCTGAACAGGAAATGGGGTGGAGAGCTTGCTACCCTGGGAAGCAATCCCAGGCCATCAGAAGGCTACAGTCTTTTCCCACATTCTTATTTGCTTTCAACAAGTTCCAAAACAGAATAGTGGTGTTTTCTAGCTACACATTTGCTGAGACTAAACAAGGAAGGTTATGTTTCCACAGTCCCCTGCTTCACACTCTGATAACTGCTGGCCTTTCAGGAATTTTGCCTTTTACGGTGACTCTATGTGTGAGATTTTAGTGGCTTTCTAAGATACCACAGTAATGGAATCTTGGAGGAAATCCCAACCAATTAGTATCAAAGCCAAGTTTTCCAACTCCTGTTTATGGTGTGATTGACTTTCCAAGAAAGCACTGCACTGACATCAACCTAGACATTATGCTTCCTCCCAGCTTTGCCTCTTTGGCAGTTCCTGGAAAAAAAAAGCAAGCAAATAATCTGTGTCTCCTCAATTTGTATTATTTCAGTCATAACTACTGATGGGCAAGCAGAAAATAAGAAGTAGGTGTTGACATGGGAGACAAGTCGGAGATGTTATGAAGCTAAAAGAGGTAGCAAGAGTAAGGAGGGAAGTGATGCAGTCAAGTGTTATTCAACAGAAATTTGAAATAGCTACGGGGAGTCTCTTTATTTAGTGCACAGATTTGCTTATTTGCAATTTATAATTCAGTGGCCACCTGTAGATGCAGGATGTGGGTTCACCCAACATGCTTAATCTGGTCAGTTACAAACATACCAGCTTCTTTTGTACAGTATTCTACACTTGCTTAGTTTTAAAATTTCGGGTAGGGGATGGGGGTTGGTGGCTTAGCATGCTGTGTGAATTCAAGACGTTTGATGAGTTTATGAATCAATTGTACAAACATAGAAAAATTAATTTAATTTACTATAGCTTTAATGCCACTCCATTTTTTAAAAAAATGTAACATCTTTGAGAAGCTTACCCACCCCAAGTATTTGAGTTAGAAATACAATATTGGTAAACAGTGAGAAAAACAGCTCTCCAAGGTCACGATCAGCCATGCTATACAGTTCATACTCTTTCATGTACATCTGGCACAACATCTTCAGGAGCCATTCAATTCTTCAGACCATCCCCCACTCTTGGGAAGGTCCAGGTCTTAGTGGCTTTCCAGAACAATAGCAGGGACAGGTGTGTCCTTATCCATGGAGGTCCAAAGGAGAAGAGGACAAATCTTGACATGGGTCTGGTGACTTCATCATGAAAATGCTGTGACTACTTGTGTCTTGTGTATTTGCATCAGACATTGAAATACAAATATGTAACAGCAGGATTTGGAAGATGCTGTTCCATGTTTATCAATGTCACTGCATTTGTGGAAGACGGTACTGGTCCTGTTCTTTGTGAAATTATCATCTCTGCAGCCTTCTTAACTTCCCATGCTTTAACTGAATGTCAAGGGACATAGTAAGAGGAACTCTCATGGTTTTTTTTTTACACTTTAGGACAGTGTTTCTCAACCTTGGGCACTTTAAGATGGGTGGACTTCAACTCCCAGAATTCCCCAGCCAGCATGAGTTGAAGTCCACCCATCTTAAAGTGCCCAAGGTTGAGAAACACTGCATTAGGAAGACTGGACACCCAAGGAGTCATAAGAGCAATGGAAAGATCTGGAACAAAGACAATCCTATTAACAGGCGGTAGCATCCTTCACCACCTCTTACCATCAAGTTCAAAAACAACCTTAAAAGAAATTCAGAAGAAATTCTTCTTCTCTAAGTGGAAAAACAGGAGCTTATTTCTCAAGGGAAGAAACCAATTCTGGCACATTCTTCCTGAAAATGCAAAGGTGAGAGAGAGACTCTTTGCTTTGAATCATCTCATGATTCATAGAAATTTTCAGTTTTTCAAAAGCTTGGTCCAGCCCCAATGGAAACATATCCCTGGCTTTTGACACACTTCCATGTGTTTGTTTCCTTTTCATGACCTTTCTTTCTTTGTGTGTACATGTTTGTTCAGATAGACAACAACAACAGAACAATGGTGCAAAAGGGCAACTTGACTCTTCCTGGGCTCTGAAGCGTAGGAGGCCAGACTAACAATCAGCAAGCACTTTGGGTGTTGTTTTGATGGCTGTTGCTTGCTTTTTACTGCCTCGTATCTCTGAATTTGGTCCTGAACGCTCTGTGCAGAGGCTGCTATAGTGGTCAGGAAATCTCCCAACAGATGGAAGGCACACTCCAGCCAGATTAAGATTGGCAAATTTATTTTAGCTCTACAAGATAAGAATTTCATAAGCAAGGCAAAGTAACCTTGAAAGAAGATTTCAAAATCTTTAAATATAAAGTCCTGGGATTTGTAAACTTTGGCGAGAGATTGTGTGTGGGTGTGGATGTGTGTGAGAGAGAAGGAAAAAGGAAAAGAGAGACGTTCAATTCAAGCTACTTCATGTTAAACAGATACTGCTAGAAATAAAATGCATCCTAATGCATCAGTATTTTAGATGTGTTGGCTTTGTTCATAGGGAAATGATCTATATGGATGATTGGGCTATGGAGTCCTGCGTGCTCTCCGAGCCTTGTTGTTTTCTTGCAGACGTTTCATTGCCAGACTAGGCAACATCTTCAGTGCAAAGAGGGAGTGGGCCTTGCTCTCAGTTTATATACCGTGGCTTGCCCTGCTTGTGTTGGTGGGGGTGTTGTTCTCTCCTTGGGAGTTCTTTGATTGGGCTTGAACTCCCAAGGAGAGAACAACACCTCTACCAACACAAGCAGGGCAAGCCACGGTATATAAACTGAGAGCAAGGCCCACTCCCTCTTTGCACTGAAGATGTTGCCTAGTCTGGCAATGAAACGTCTGCAAGGAAACAACAAGGCTCGGAGAGCACCAAGGACTCCACAGTTCAACCCTGAGCTACAAATATGTGCTTCGATTGATTGGGCTATGTAATGGATTTAAATCTATGCACCTGTGCATTAAAAAGTAAAGAAAAAGAAAAAGAAAAATCTGGGCTGATGTCTCTCTGAATGATATGCTCTTCCATTTAGGGGGAGGGTGAAGTGATTCTGATTGTAATAGTTTCCAGTTACTCCTAACATGGAACTGCAGGCTTAATGTGTGGAGCAAATGTCAACCTGCCAATTGATAGCCTTCCTCTCTATTGCATAGTCTCTCTTCATATAATGGAGCAAACGGTGACACATTGTTTGAATGAGAGAGTTCTTCTGGAGAAGATCTTTATGTACAGAAATGCCCTGAGCAAATAAAACAACACCACCCACTGTGAGACTGATTCATAAATTTTGTAGGAAAAATGCTCAGCTTGGGAGTCTGTCAGAAGCCTACCATTGCAGTTCATGGCCTTTTCTTGCCACAGTGGTGATCACAAAATGCTACACCTTCTATTCATTTTGGCAACTCTTACTCAAGATGTGGTCATTCTTCAACCACATCACTCCACCTTCACATTCTGGCTAAGGCAGAATCATTGTCAGGATTTAGACTAATATTGGGCTGAGATCTATTCTCCAAGTTTCCAAAAATGTTGCATTCTGCAGAAAAGAGCTTCTGTTTTTTTCTTCAATCTCGTGATGACTTAAAATTCATTTCATCTTCTTTAGGACAAGCTTTTGAACTTATTTTACTGCTGGAGTTGGTGAAGGGTGCTATTTTTCCTTCATCCTGCAGCTTCTTTTGCTTCCCTCAGATTCTGATCTGAAAATGTCCCCTTGTGAGGTTTTTACTCTAGATTTAATGGAAGTGGGAGGTTAAGGTGCTGTAGATGTCTGGAAAAATACTTTACAGCAAAAATTGGTGATGGTTTTTCAGACTAAATAAACAATCAATCCAAATAGCTTGCAGTATCTCAGAAGACAGTCTCTTGATAAAATGGCTTTATTTTCTAAAATGTTTTCAGGGTGCTTGAGAGCATCTTCAGAACTTCCCATGGTGGCATTTTTAATTTTATTTTATTTTTGCTACTGCTTGTCTTGTTCTCCTTTTTCACATCTTTCTACCACTGTGATGTCCCCCTGGCTGCCCATGGTTTCCCATCTAGAAAAGCCCCATGGCAGAAATCTCCTTGGAATGTCTCTCCTCTGGAAAGGATATGATGATGTACAACTTCAGTCTTCAAATATCTGAAAGGCTACCCCTCAAGAAGAAGGTCAAGACCTGTTCTGTATCATTCCAGAGTGCAGGTCACAGAAAAACAGATTTTATTTAGAGGAAGACAATTCCAATTGAATATTAGGAAGTTCTTTCTAACAATAAGATCACTTGGACTGTAGAATCAATTATCTGGAGAGGTGGTGGCTCTTCTTCATGTGTTAAAACTAAGGCTAGACAGCCATGTGTCAGGGAAGCTTCAATCTGGATTTCTGCCCTGAGCAAGGGGCTAGATTTGATGGGGTCAACAGCCCTCTGCGTTCTATGATTAGAAGATGCCTGGGAAGTCACAGACTGCTGGAGGAATGATACAGTGAAAGACAGGGCACTCACAAACACCCCCTTGGCTACCTTGTCATTATATAAATTCATAAAATTGTATATAATTTTATATATCAGTTCATAAGAATTTATATAATTGAAAGACATTTCAAAAGGAAATTCTGTTTCATCAAACTGAATGGAAATCAGAAGGAAAAAATGCAGATTTTAATTTAATTTAATTTAATTTAATTTAATTTAATTTAATTTAATTTAATTTAATTTAATTTAATTTATTTTTTTGCATGGTATAATTTATGGCCCAAAGTATGAATTTCAGACAAGCCTGGCTCTAGTCACACAATCAAATGGTGATTTGACTGTACTTCAGTAAAACCAGTATATTATGCAATAATGAAGTTATAGTCAGGGCAGTGCAGGAATCTTGTGAGGGATGATTTCCTTAAATTTACATTCCTCAGCATTTGCACATATGAGAGATCTACTGGCTTTCTATCTAGTCAGATATCCAGATCACCCTGATTCATTATATTTATAGTTGCTATCGTCTGATTAATGTGATTTTATTTCTCTGGCTATGTTCTGCTTCACTATTTGTAAAATACGTTGTGCTTTGACCACATCAGTTTTATAATTATTAAGCTTTAGTAGGTAGTCTGCTGTTTTGATCCATTCAGCAGATACTGGCTGAACCCTTAAGTATTTATATGTTACATTCCAGCTGGCTATAACATTTCCCCCATTATTCATCTAAATTAATTTTATAGGTACTGAGTCATAAAATACTTTTTTTGAGGAATGGGATATTGCATTTCTAGGCTTGCTTGTTTTGGTGTGGAATTTCTCTTTTGAGGGAACTCCCATAAAAATGGCCCTGAAACGTGGAAAGTGAGTAGAATAAAATAGGCACCAAAAAGCTTTTTGATGTCCCTGCAAAAGAAACACGTGGCTTTTAGGCGTCTATCCTGCTCCACTATTGCACAGTTGAGGAGTTTGATTCCTTTAGATGAAAAATGCTGCTCCTGCATCAGTTTTGGCATCTTTCTTAACAGGTTGATTCTTGGAATGAGTGACAGGACAGACCAGCCTAGAATGATGGGTGGAGTTATCACTGGCTGGGAAACCTAGCTAGTGAGCAAAATAAGAGGCAGTGGTAAGAGAGCAGCAATAACCAACTGAGTTACCTTTGAAAGATTAATGAAAGCTGTTAAGGGTAGAGGTAGGATGCTTAGAAGACAGCAACACTGGATTCACTTCAAGACAAAAGTCCCATTCTGAAAAATGAATGGAAATGTTCACAACTCAATACAGCCTGCTCTGAAGAATGTCAAACATTCCTCATTGGGAATTAAAGGAAGACCATTAATTCCATAGTATAAAATTACTGATTTTGGGCGAAAGGGGCACAGAGAGGTGAACACTTGTTTCTCTAACAGAAAAAAATGAACGATAGGCCTGAAGAGAGGTTATAATACAGAGTTTTTGTTTTATTGTTCTACTGTTTTATGACTGTTATATAGTTATTGGTTTTATTGTTGCTGTGAGTCACCCAGAGTTGCTTAAGATGGGCAGCCATATAAATCTTTTAAATAAGTAAAATAAATAAAATAACTATATGGTTATAAGCAGGTACAGTCCTTGATGGAAAACTGGGGTCATTGAATGTCTGAGATGTTGCTACACCTGTTTTCAGTTTGACATGGTTACGGGTCAGTTCAGATTCTCACTGGGAGGTAATGGGGCAGGGAGAGAGAAGGAAGGGAGAAAGAGGGAGGACATAGCTTGGTACCTGTTCCAAGTTTTGTATGTTTTTTTGGGGGGGGGGGGAGATGTTAGGTCCAGTGGCTTCCCCCAAGGGGAGGAAAACAGCCAATCCATTGCCTCATTTGTTAAATATATCCATTATTATTTTTTAAGCTTCCAAAATCAACAGACAGGTGCAGGAGGGAAGATAAAATCAATTGCAGGTGCAGGAGAGAAGGACAAGTCTGTTGCATGCTGGAATCTGGGTACTAGAAGCTGTAATGTGCAATGTTCTCCATGCCTAAGATATACACACAAAATTTGCCATAGTTGCTTTGAGAAGAGAAGAGCTGCAAACTGGGATGAGACATGATACAACCTGACTTTCAGAGGCTAGGACTGAATTGATGTGATGACTCCATAGATTCATTCCCAATTAATAGTTTAATTATTAGGATATCTATATAAATAATACTGAATGCTGAACTAGAGCATAACAAAGCTGTCCAATCAACAGCTTGCTTGGCCTATTTACAGTACTTGAAAGCTAATGTGAAAAAGTTCACCAAACAGGATGTATTTAATTTGATGTTGAACACCAGGACATTGGGAAAGACTGTTGTAACGTATGTTTGATCTCTAATATTAGATGAAAGGGGAATTTGGGAACTCTTCATTTGTTTCCTTCCTGGAGCTGCAGATGAAATTAGTTGGTGGATTTCAAATGTCTCTGGCATTTTATTTTATGAGTCACCAAGTGAGACTCTACCTTGTCTCTATTCTACCTACCAAGTGTCACAAAGGCAATAAGAAGAGGTAAAAATTCATTGGAATTATTATTTGTCCTCATCCACTCTGGTTGTCACTGCAGATAGACTTGGGGGGGGGGGGGAAATCTCACTGTAGTACAGGAAAATAGCACTCAATGTATGGTGATGCAATTCTGTTTCATTATTACTCTCTTCAGGTTCCCTATTGTACATTTAGGTCCTAGTTAAATGGAGAACCTATCTTCAATGTTTTCATCACCATTGGCTCCACCAACCCTGATGTTCCTACATCAGTGCCAAATGTTTCTTCACACATTCAACAGAACAAATTTAAGATCCTTTTCATTACAGGTGGGCAACATGTGGCTTTCCACACCCACCATACTATACTTGATCATAACCAAAGACCAATAAAGGATATAATTTGAGTTTGACATCACTCCATCAATCTCCAGGGCTGATTCTGGTGATCTGGCAGGTGTCCCTTTCTTCCCTCATCACTACACTTGCATCCCACTTGAAGCTGTGCACTTGGAAGAAAAAGACAATTCTCTGGTCAAGGGCATATGAAAGCTGCACTCCCCTACTAGATTCTTATTGCACCAAACTTCACCATTGGTCATGGTAATTCTTGCTTATTGGAGGTGGAGTGTACCACAACTTCAAGGCCATGATCTAGAACCAAGGCTGGAGAAAATTATTCTGGAAGATGAAGCTTCTACTCTTTGGACTTGAACTCAACAGAGTTGAAGAACTTTTGCACCAGGGGAGGAAGAGAAGTAACATCATTATCTTGTCTACATGGAGCCAGACCATGTATGCCAGTTTGTTTCACACTGTTCCTGGCATGCAGATGAAAGCATTGCAGACAAATGTTAGACAGAAGTGAATTTGAAACATGTGAAGCACTTGCCTGGAATATTTTGACTACTAGTTAAGCTCTTTTTGGACATGACCCCCTGCTCACACCAAAGCCTATGCAACAAACTCTTACTAGGATGCTAAAGCATTATTTGAAATTGAGGACCAGAAAGCCAACAAAGTAAGCTTTGAGGGAAAATATAAGCTGTTCCAAGCCCATCATAAGACAACTGGGGTGGTAAAGCCTACTGAAAAAAAGAAAATGAAGGGAGGGCAAAACTGCTGCAGAAGAATTAGGACAGAAATACAGAATGCCCAATTCAGTCTTCTGGTTGGTACCTTCTGAATATTCTAGACTTCAGCTTGCAGTGGACAATGGCTGGGGATTCTGGGAACTGAAGTCTAACAGACCTGGAAGGAATTAGGTAGGGAAAAGCTGGCCTCATCTATATTAAAATAAGAGAACAAGGTGTTCTCTAGGATTACAAAAGGGGACGATAAATATTACTCTTCTTCCCAAAGACCTTCAGTTCTGTAAACAAGGTATGAACAAACCACTTTAAAAAGTCTACCATTAAGAACTGTATGGAGAACTTCTGAATATTTTTCAACTGTTCTTCAGGGATAGAAAACAAATGGCCTTGTTTTCCAAAGGAGGAGAAAAAAAATTGGTTACACTCTTAAGAATACAATCCAGCGTTCTTCACTTTAGAGTTTTTGAGCTGTTTGGGTGTATGGAAGGATGCTCTGCTTTTCACTGAATAATCCACTTGTCTAGTCTGCAGCATCACTGGCTTCCCAGGGCTTCCATTCAGTTTCAAGGGTCTTCTCTTCTGATCCATTGGACCTTTTTTCAAATAACAAATCAGTTTGCGGAGCCAAGGAGCTGGAGATATTATGTAGTAAGAGATGGAGGAATTATATAGTAAGCTTGTTCAATACCTGTGAAGAGAATGAGATAGGTGAAAATGGAGATATATTTAATAGGAGAAGGAGATTGGAAGGTTAAGATGAAAAATGGTGATATATATGTGCAGAATGCTATCTATCTCATATATAAATGCAGGGCTCTCCACAATTATTTGCTGAATGAATGCCTCAAACACAGAGCTAAGGGGCTCTAGTCTGTAGGCTGAGTTGTAGAAGAGAAATTACATTTGCAATTTTCTAATGTAAAATACTTTAGTCATTGCCAATAAGTCCCATTCCCTCTTTGGATAGGCAGCTGGATTCCAACAGGTTGTTTGTGTTGGCTGTACTTGCCCCTTGCTTCAAACACTTATACTTTATTGAGCTGTGCTTGAGTGATTTTTGATTTGACAGATAATGACCTTCTTGAAGAAGAAAGGAGATGAGAACATGCTTATCAGTAGGTAGATCATAGAAAGTTTCCCAAGGCCTGGAGTGCCCTCATTTCTCATTTCCAGCCTGGCATCAAAATAGGCTGTACGTACCTTTGCAGAGGCCTTTACTAAACTAATACCTACCAGGCTAGATCAGGGACAGGCAGTGTGGTGCTCACAAAATATGTGGGATTTCCATCAGCTTACACAACTCAATAGAAAAGAATTGTGTGAGGTGAAGCCCAACATATCTAGAGGGCACCAAGTTGCCTATTCCTGGACTAGGTGACCAACTCTGAGAAAGTGAATTGCAGACACAAAAGTGTTCATTCTTTCATTCTCAATGAGTTGGAGGATAAGAAAGATGACCCAGTTTGATCCAGTGCTGCTAAACTGAAGAAACAAAGCACTAATGGCTTTGTGGTCCAATGTTTAGTTTTTAATTTGATGGCTGGAGAGGCTGAAAGCGATATTGGTTAGAATGATGGGATTTTAAGAATTATGTGTAAGACTGTCTTAGGGGAGGCAGAACTCATGGACAGTTACCAAACAAGAGTTATTATCAGTAGATTTAGATACAGGAGATAGCTGGACCAATACTGTGGAAAGTCCAGTTTGGCTTTAATCATTTTGGATGACTTCATGCACAGGGTAGTCAGGGTACAGCTTCTAGGACCATGGACAGATCACTTGGGAGCCAATGACTTCAGTGGAGTTCCTACTCCAACTGAATTTTTGTATCTCTCCAAGTCCCATCTTGGGTGGCCCTTCATGGTTTAGCTCATGGCATCATTGAGGTGCTCAAGCTCCAGCACCACGACAAGGTAACAATGCTTTGCTGAAGGGTGATAAAATTAGATAAATAAATAAAATGAATAAAATAAATATATATGGGAAATACAGTTGTCTTACCTCCCAAAGGCTTCAGCAAAGGATCGTTACCTTGTTGTGGTGCTGGAGCTTGAGCACCTCAACGATGCCATGAACTAAACCGTGAAGGCCCACCCAAGGTGGGAAGGTCATGACAGAGAGGTCAGACTAAATGCGATCCCTGGGGAAGGTAATGGCAACCCACCCCAGTATTCTTGCCGTGAAAACTAAATGGATCAGTACAACCAGAGATATGTCGGTATACCATCGGAAGATGAGACCCCCAGGTCGGAAGATGGTCAAAATGCTACTGGGGAGGAACAGAGGATGAGTTCAACTAGCCCCAGACGTGATGACGCAGCTAGCTCAAAGCCGAACGGACGGCTAGCGGCCGACGGTGCTGGTGGTGAACGGTGAATCCGATGTTCTAAGGATCAACACACCATTGGAACCTGGAATGTAAGATCTATGAGCCAGGGCAAATTGGATGTGGTTACTGGTGAGATGTCAAGATTAAAGATAGACATTCTGGGCGTCAGTGAACTGAAATGGACTGGAATGGGCCACTTCACATCAAATGACCACCAAATCTACTACTGTGGACAAGAGGACCACAGAAGAAATGGAGTAGCCTTCATAATTAATAGTAAAGTGGCTAAAGCAGTGCTTGGATACAATGCAAAAAACGATAGAATGATCTCAATTCGAATTCAGGGCAAGCCATCTAACATCACAGTGATCCAAATATACGCCCCAACCACAGATGCTGAAGAAGCTGAAGTAGAGCAGTTCTATGAGGATCTGCAGCACCTACTGAACAACTCGCTAAAAGAGATGTTATTTTCATCACGGGAGACTGGAATGCTAAGGTGGGCAGTCAGATGACACCTGGAACTACAGGTAAGCATGGCATGGGAGAACAAAATGAAGCAGGACATAGGCTGATAGAATTTTGCCAAGACAACTCAATGTGCATAACAAACACTCTCTTCCAGCAACCTAAGAGACAGCTTTATACATGGACTTCCCCAGATGGACAACACCGAAACCAGATTGACTACATCCTTTGCAGCCAAAGGTGGCAGACATCTATACAGTCGGTAAAAACAAGACCTGGAGCTGACTGTAGTTCAGATCACGAACTTCTTGCACAATTTAGGATCAGACTCAAGAGATTAGGGAAGACCCACAGATCAGCTAGATATGAGCTCACTAATATTCCTAAGGAATATGCAGTGGAGATGAAGAATAGATTTAAGGGACTGGACTTAGTAGATAGGGTCCCAGAAGAACTATGGACAGAAGTCCGCAACATTGTTCAAGAGGCGGCAACAAAATACATCCCAAAGAAAGAGAAAACCACGAAGGCAAAATGGCTGTCTGCTGAGACACTAGAAGTAGCCCAAGAAAGAAGGAAAGCAAAAGGCAACAGTGATAGGGGGAGATATGCCCAATTAAATGCAAAATTCCAGAGGTTAGCCAGAAGAGATAAGGAATTATTTTTAAACAAGCAATGCACGGAAGTGGAAGAAAACAATAGAATAGGAAGGACAAGAGACCTCTTCCAGAAAATTAGAAACATTGGAGGTAAATTCCAGGCAAAAATGGGTATGATCAAAAACAAAGATGGCAAGAACCTAACAGAAGAAGAAGAGATCAAGAAAAGGTGGCAAGAATATGCAGAAGACCTGTATAAGAAGGATAACAATATCGGGGATAGCTTTGATGGTGTGGTCAGTGAGCTAGAGCCAGACATCCTGAAGAGTGAGGTTGAACGGGCCTTAAGAAGCACTGCTAATAACAAGGCAGCAGGAGATGACAGCATCCCAGCTGAACTGTTCAACATCTTGCAAGATGATGCTGTCAAGGTAATGCATGCTATATGCCAGCAAATTTGGAAAACACAAGAATGGCCATCAGATTGGAAAAAATCAACTTATATCCCCATACCAAAAAAGGGAAACACTAAAGAATGTTCAAACTATCGAACAGTGGCACTCATTTCACCTGCCAGTAAGGTAACGCTCAAGATCCTGCAAGGTAGACTTCAGCAGTTCATGGAGCGAGAATTGCCAGATGTACAAGCTGGGTTTAGAAAAGGCAGAGGAACTAGGGACCAATTTGCCAGTATCTGCTGGATAATGGAAAAAGCCAGGGAGTTTCAGAAAAACATCTATTTCTGTTTTATCGACTATTCTAAAGCCTTTGACTGTGTGGACCATAACAAATTGTGGCAAGTTCTTAGTGGTATGGGGATACCAAGTCATCTTGTCTGCCTCCTGAAGAATCTGTATAACGACCAAGTAGCAACAGTAAGAACAGACCACGGAACAACGGACTGGTTTAAGATTGGGAAAGGAGTACGGCAGGGCTGTATACTCTCACCCTACCTATTCAACTTGTACACAGAACACATCATGCGACATGCTGGGCTTGAGAAATCCAAAGCTGGAGTTAAAATCGCTGGAAGAAACATTAACAATCTCAGATATGCAGTTGATACCACTTTGATGGCTGAAAGCGAAGAGGAACTGAGGAGCCTTATGATGAAGGTGAAAGAAGAAAGTGCAAAAGCTGGCTTGCAGCTAAACCTCAAAAAAACCAAGATTATGGCAACCAGCTTGATTGATAGTGGCAAATAGAGGGAGAAAATGTAGAAGCAGTGAAAGACTTTGTATTTCTAGGTGCAAAGATTACTGCAGATGCTGACTGCAGTCAGGAAATCAGAAGACGCTTAATCCTTGGGAGAAGAGCAATGACAAATCTCGATAAAATAGTTAAGAGCAGAGACATCACACTGACAACAAAGGCCCGCATAGTTAAAGCAATGGTGTTCCCCGTAGTAACATATGGCTGCGAGAGCTGGACCATAAGGAAGGCTGAGAGAAGGAAGATCGATGCTTTTGAACTGTGGTGTTGGAGGAAAATTCTGAGAGTGCTTGGACTGCAAGAAGATCAAACCAGTCCATCCTCCAGGAAATAAAGCCAGACTGCTCACTTGAGGGAATGGTATTAAAGGCCCAACTGAAGTACTTTGGCCACATCATGAGAAGACAGGACACCCTGGAGAAGATGCTGATGCTAGGGAGAGTGGAGGGCAAAAGGAAGAGGGGCCGACCAAGGGCAAAGTGGATGGATGATATTCTAGAGGTGATGGATTCGTCCCTGGGGGAGCTGGGGGTGTTGACGACCGACAGGAAGCTCTGGCGTGGGCTGGTCCATGAAGTCATGAAGAGTCGGAAGCGACTAAATGAATAAACAACAACAACTTCCCAAAACCAGGGCAAATGGATATGGAGAGCATATTACCCTCCTAAGAAAACTAGTGCAGAGAGAAAGCCCATAGCTGTCCCAGAACTGTGAAGAAAAGTTTTCCTTCTGTAGCAGCATGTAGCCAAATCAGGTACCCCCTGCAGCTAAGTATGCTCCAGGCAGCTACCGAAAAATGTGAAGTATGTGAGTCGGATGTTATGTTTCATCATTCATCCAGGCCTAGATGAGTGCAGTTGGATCAGAGTCAATTCAGTAGAAAGAACAGCACATAATATAATGTTGCAGCTATGAAGTAAGTTTATGAGATGCAGGGGAGCAATCTTTCATAAGAAATACCTTTTGATGTGATTGCTGGCAGCTGACTCTATTGGAAAATGTAGGAGTTACTATTAGGGCAGAAAAAGATTCAATTTGGAGATTCAGTTCAAAAGGGATTTGACTAAATCTCTGAACAGAATCTGCTTTCCAAACCAGATCAGTGATTTTGATCCAAATGTCAAAAAAAAAAAACCCCTCAGATGTATATGAACTAATTCAGTGATTCAGAATTAATTGGATGATCCAATACAATTTGAGTGGTCAAAATCTGAGCAAATTGACAATCCAAATTCACTGGATTATTTGAATCAAGCCTGAGGTTGGTTTGCATACTGTATCTCTAACATATCTCTAGGTTCTTAGCAATACATGTATTTGACACCTTGACACAAATTCCAGGTGTGATATTTGGAATGGGAAAAATGATATGGAACTATTGAGGTGGCATCTGCAGCTGCTTCAAAAGGTATAACCAAATAATAATTTGTAATGTGGCAAGAGGGAAGAATTATTAAATACATATGAAGTGATCATATTAGCTGGATTGAGTGAGTGAACTTTAATTTTAACTCAATTTTAATTCAATTTTAATTTAATTGCAATTAAAATTTAATTGAATCAGATTTGGGTTTTGTCCTGACATTGCTAATGTCTTTGTCCAGACCTCACACATTTAGGGGAAGATAGTCACTGAAAGGACAAATGTGGGTCTTGGGCTTGAAAATAGGGCTGCAATGAGTTTCCATTTTCTTTCTGACATCTCTAAAATCTTCAGTGCATTTCTTTTGATAATACCAGATTATCTGAAATATGGCAGCAGTCAGATGATTGACTAAGGCCTGCCATACAGATCATATTTCACAAGAATTGAAACAACTGATCCCCATCATTTTCAAGGGACAACTTAAAAGACCTCATCAGAGCATCTAAAGTTACTCAAAACACATTCCTAAATACCGATACAATCTAGATAATCTCATCTGCCAGGTAAACCTAGATTATCAATTTGAGAACAGGAAGGAAGTGTATCTCCTAGCAGTATCTTCAAAAAGGCACTTTTAAAGTATCTTCCGTAAAGGAAAATAAGAGCTCATAACTGTTCAGGACTGACTAACCCTAACCCTAACCCTAAGGATCAGAATCATTGTCCCCCTGTAAACATTCATTCTATGGGACTAAGCCAGTGTCAGTCTGCAACTGCATTTGCTACTATCACTTCCCCAACAAAAGGCCATCCAGCTCTGTTTAAACACCTGCCCTCTTGGAGAAAATAAGCCATGACAAGTGAGAAGATGTAGTAGCTGCCATTGTCTTCCCTTCCCTTCTGTGGGGACACTATGCAGATTTGGGGCCTGGATCTAAGTTACTGGCCAACGGTGGCAAGGAAGAAATGGAGCTACTCCAGAGGCATGTCCTTCTTGAGGATACATTGCCCTAGGGTTTCCCAAAACCTGGAACTGACATTACCAGAAATTAAAAATTATTGAATGCACAAGGAGTTGTAGAACAAATTTTATAAATAGTCATGTTTGGGGTAGATGTAATTGGCCCCAAAGTCTGATTTACCATCCTAAAATCATCTTTGCAGACATTTTTTCTCTGTTCTGTGAAGGTCTCACTGCCTGTAGGGAGGAAAGGGAAGATGCAATGTCCTTGAAAGGAGAGCCATGCAGCTTGAACACCCTGTTTCTTCAGGATCAGGTCCCTAGAATTGCTGTGCCCTGGAGCAAGATGGGCACTCTAGGCACTTCTGGGGGAGGAAATTCCCTCTGGAAAGAATTTTAAAAAATGCACACTAGGCCAGGGGTTGACATAAGAGATCACCAACCTTTAGGGATGGGAGATAGGGGTTGCTTGCCCCTGAAAGCAATAGGAGTAGACCAAATAACATCCAGATGTGCCTACTGAACTGGGCTCCTCCCCCCTTCAACATTTCACTGGTGGAGCCAGGATCACCTTGTTCTTCTCCCATGGACCATGTCATGACCCTTATTGTCTCTACATTAATAGGTGGCTGAATGTTTTCCCCTGCCTGCTGGATTCTGCACTGATTTATGCGATCGTCTGCCCTCCATTGATTGAGCACCAAGGGAGTGTTTGTCTTTTGGTTAAAGATATACTTAAAGGAGGTAATTGGTTCACAATAGCTAGCAGGAGTCCAAAATCTGTTAGTGCTGTAAATACACTGAGATCAGTTGTGTGTGATTTTAGAGAAAATCCAGTGGCCCCATATGCTGGCCAATATTTTTCGTTCTAATCCTCATGCCTGGAAACAGAGTTCTAATTTTAGAATAGGAAAATAATACCAAAACCTCCACTAGCTTGCTTTGCTTTGCTTGCTTTGCTTCTCCACTAGCTTGCAAAGCCATCTTTTTACAAAGCTGGAGAACCTATGAAAGCCACAAGGGGGAGTGTACCAGGATTTGGGACAGAATGATAGTCTTCAGAAAAGCCTACCATATGTCTCAATCCTGTTCCATTAACAAGTATGACGCTTTACAGGAGGACAGGTCCCTGATCCCAAGAGTTTATAATCCAAAATTTAATTGGGGGGAAAAGAGAAGACAGGAGAAAAGAGTGGAAGCCATGGGGGATAACTGAATGTAGGGCTAGAGATTGGGGCCAGAGGGGTTTCCAACTTATCATCTTCCCCCACATCAACAGAAGTGTTTCTTCCAGGTCAGAAATGGTGGACAGCAAGAAGAGATCAAGGAAGTGTGTATGGGCCAGCAAGGAAGAAGTGACAGGGCAGAAATCCCCCAATATAGGGTTTTGCCTGAGTTCTCTCAAAGCTTGGTACTTCCACTGAATGGATAAAGCATATTATGCCTGATGGTTTTTCCACATAGCATGTATATGTGCATGTTCTTGAAATGAGTTACAGCCATTCTTTTTTTTTTTAAAGTCATTTTTTAATATCCCAGGGAGGGAAGTAAATCCAGTGAAATTGCAGCATCTACCTACAGTTATCCCATTGACTCTACTTGGAATTTCCAGCTCTGAATTGGAAATTGGCCCAATAGTTCTGCTGGCCCAGGCCAGAAGAGTGATGAAAGACTGCACCTATTAACTGAACTGCACAACCTGCCCCTTTGGCTCTCATTTTTCTTTTTCTCTAGTCATTTCTCATGTGAGTGACTTTGACACAGTGGAATGCTTTGATGGAAAGTTGTGACATAGAGAGAATCATTTCTTTTATATTTCGTCCTGAACTTGTTTCACTGAGCTGTAGAAAGGAATGGGGGTTGGCATTTTGCATATTGTTACATTTCTAGGAGGTGCTTTTTGATTCAGAATGGGGAGAAAACACAAGCGGAACTGAAAAGGAACATCAAATAATACAGTTACATTCCAAGTTTTAATTCAGGTAAAATTAAAGCTGTACTCACCATATGCCACATTTCTCATTTTAGTAACGTCTCTTTAGATAGAAGCCCCAGGCTTCAGCTGTTATTGTCTGTCTGTCTTCTCTGTAAAACACAGGGCCCTTCTAGATGATTTAGTGGAATTGGGAGGACATCCACTTTGAAAATCAGTAGGCCAAACCGTTTGGGTTTCTTCTTAGCACGATCTAATTTCTTAGCAAGATCCATGAATGCTGGCTGTATTCACACACCTTGGCTATCTATCGCAATTACAAACTTAAGGGCAGCATTCACCCAACATGCAGAGCTTAAGTTATTTTTAATCTTGGCTTGTTTATTTATTTTGGGGAGTGCCTTCATGTACTTGGAACCCAGATGTTTAGCTTGCATATGATTCAACGTATTGTGCAATCTAATCCAGAAAATAACAATTCAATAACCAATTAAGCATATTGTGTAAACAGCCAATGAACGGAGTAACCTATATGGCTTGTAGCCTTTCTTAATAAGTCTTATGTACATCCAGACATTTCACAAATTAAAGAAGGGGCATATCTCTAAGGATCCAGCTACAGTATCATATCCAAAATCAGTAGTGCGTTTAGGTAATTTTAACTCTGGACCATGGTCTTCAGATGCCCTTTAGATAATAATTGATATTCCGTTTGCATCAAAATATAAGCCAATCTTAAAAGTGGCTGAAATTCTCAAAAAAGGGACATTGAAGCTTAGGAGAGTGCTTGAATCTCTTTTATAAGAAGTCTTCTTGATGACATTCATTCGTTTATGGGAGCCAATATTTTTTAAATGAAAAATATCTCTTTTTTGCACGTAACCTCTAGATAACAACACAGTTTCAGGTAAAACATGCAAATATATTTTGGCACATAGAAACTAGAATGTTAGATATCCAAGTCAGAATTAAAGTATTTCCCAAGGAAAGTCATTATGCTGCTTCAGGAACAACCTACGCACATATTGGATGCCTCTCCTTCACCCAAAAAAGAAAGAAGTCAACTGTTGTTTGATAAGATTGGATACAGTAATAGGATGATTAAAGAAGAAAAGTCATGTTAAAGCCATTTCCAACATTCCTAGAATCATTATCTTATTGAGCCGGAAATGCATGGTAGCTAAATCCTAGGAATGATTGGAAGTTGGTGGGAATTTCCCTACATCCTTCCTGCGCATAAATCAGTAGCTGTTGTTTGCCAAAGGGTGGGGGAGAGAACATTTGGAAACACGTTGCAAAATTGGGTGAGACTGTGCCTCTGCTTTCTCCTGAAAGGATATAGGTCACTTGAGGGAAAGAGGCATTATTTCATATTTGATCGCCTGTTCATAGATCTTGTCTTATGTATTCTTATATAATGGGGATGGGGGTGCATGGGAAACCAGCTGGAGATAACAAGTATCCATAGCACCTCTCTCTAATGCTTTCCACCTGTGTGTGCGTGTGTGTAATTTTTATTAAAGAAATCTTTAAAAGAATAAGATAATACAAATTTTGAAAGAGGAGTAAAGAAAGTAAAGAAAAGTAATAAGTAGGTGAAAAAAGGTGAAGAGAAAGAGAGAGGAAAAGAAAAGAAAAAGTTACGAAGAGACAGCTTCTGATCTTCTTAACAGCAGTTACAAGTACATTCATATTTTACCTTCCCTGAGGCTACAGCGTAATTTCCTTCTTTCCATAATCTACCTTTTCTAATTGTCAAATCTGTAAATCACAAGTTCATTTTTTTCATTTTTCAGCAAAAAGTCCGTAAGGGGTTTCCAGTCGCTAATCCCTCTCTCTCTAATGCTTTCCAATCAGCACTACAGAAATGTTTTGTTCTCCTTCCCCACTGCCTCTCCTGTCTCAGAGATGGGGGCAAATTCTTCTTGGTTTAGCACAAACTTAAATGCAATGATGCAAACACCAAAATGTGCTTATAAGCCACAATCCTCACTTTCCTAAATTGTGCAGTGCTGTTTGAGTGTGTATATGAAGTGAGATTCCCCAGGAATGCAGATATCTGCAAGCGCAGACTCATACCGTCCTATGCTGTTTGACTTTCAGCAAGAGAACTTAAAGGAATTTAAAACCCATCACAGCTTTGGCATGATTTTAACACAATGAAAATATAGGATAATCATTCTCTGAGAGAGATGGAGAAGTGATAATTAAGCGAGAGCTGTCCGCGTGGGTTTCCAGTGCTCCCACTGTGCCCATCAACCCTCCATAACAGTGATCTATCAAAGGCTGAAGGAAGTACATTTGTGCAAATACAAGGAAGTACTTTTCTACAAGTACGAACAAACTAAAAGTAGCAAAACCTTGACGGAGGAGTGAGTGTGTTCAGGGACTGTGGAATGCAGACTGTTCACTGGGGAAAAAACTGGAAAACCAGGATCAGAGGGTTAAATGGAGTGCCTGGAAACTAGCATTCCATGCTGCAGTGTTTTCTTACCGAGTCTAATTATATGATTTCTTCTAGCCCTTCAGTTCAAATTATACTCAGAAAGGTGCTTTGTTAGGTAACATTTCCTCTATTTTATGCTTTCCATTTTTCCCTGTTCTATTGCTCCTGAGCTGTAGTGCCATTAAGAGAATTCCTAAACATAATTCTAGGAAAAAAAGCTTACCACCTTTCAAGTAAATGGATTATAAATCAAGTGAATAAATGAATGTCTAATTCATATTAGATTTTGCTTATTTCAATTAATTTCTGACTTTTCCTTCTCTTCGCTATTGAAGCATGTGTAAAACATGCTGCTTTTTGCCACAAAATGTGGAACTAAATAAATAAACAAACCCAAACTTCTAATACCTGGACCCAAACTTAGGATGACCAGAACTTAATTTTTCAAACAAAATCCCTTTAAATATAATGGGAAAGTGACATTACATGGCACTGGAGAGAGTATTTCATGAGTGGTGTCCAACAGACTGTTTCAGATCCTGGATCAGATACAGTAAGAAATACTTTTGGTCTGGATCTCTGCAAAGCCGAAAGCCTAATTAAAGTAATCAACTCAGATCCCCCTAGTTCTTCAGGGAATCTGGTTGGCTTGGGATGTTCTCCACCAATCCAGCAGTCACTTCCATTTGAATGCCTGGTTATGCTCTGGAATCTGGAGATGACCAGAGTGCTTGGTGTGGACATGATGAAAATGGCTGGGGTTAATCCCTAGCAAGATAGAGAGTAAGTTCATCCAGAATCTAGCTGGTTCTTGGTCTACTCCATTTTAAACAAGGTGTCTTTCTCCCTGGAGGAGCAAGTCCATGACTTGGCTGTTATCCTGGTGCATGGCTATCACTGGATGTGCAAGTAGATGCTCTGGCCATGAGAGTCATTGACCAGCCTGGCTAGTGTGCCAGTTGTGACACCATCTGGAATAGGAGGCTATGGCAATGGTAACTCACACTTTAATCACAGCCACCCTGGACTATTGCAATGGGTTTTAGATGAGATTACCTTCGAACATCTCTGGTTCTGGATGAGGTTGCGCTGCCCCAGACAGACCTGGTGCGTAACTTGGGGGTCCTCCTGGACTCACGGCTCCTGCTCAAAGAGCAGGTGGCAGCCGTGGCCAGGAGAGCCTTTGTGCAGCTACGTGCTGTGCACCAGTTACGCCCCTTCCTGGACCAGGAGGCCCTTTGAATAGTCACTCATGCCCTTGTTATCTCTCAGATAGACTATTGCAATGCGCTCTACATGGGGCTATCCTTGAAAAGTATCTGGAAGCTTCAGCTGGTCCAGAATGCAGCTGCGCGAGCTGTTTTTGGTGCCCCCAGAAGGGCACATGTAACACCACTGCTGCGCGAGCTGCATTGGGTACCAGTTTGCTTCCGGGTCCAATTCAAGGTGTTGGTTATCACCTTTAAAGCCCTACATGGCATGGGGCCAGGTTACCTGAGGGACCGCCTCTTCCCCATTACATCAACCCGTCCCACCCGATCGTGCAGAGAGGGCATGCTACGGACCCCGTCTGTAAAAGAATTTCATCTGGCGGGGTCCAGGAAGCAGGCCTTCTCCGCAGTAGCTCCCGCCCTGTGGAACATGCTGCCCCCGGAGGTGAGATTGGCCCCATCGCTCTTGGCCTTTCAGTGGAGTCTGAAGACCTGGTTCTGCCACCTCGCTTGGGGTGGAGAGGGGAATAGAGCTACGTGGGGATGGTTGTTATAGACCACTCCTCCCACACTTGGACTGTTTTAGATGTTTCATCCCTTGGATTTTTTATTCTTTATTCTTTATTTCCATTTATAGTATTTTTACTGTATTTTACTCTTTGTATTTATGGCGATGGTTTTAATCGCTTGTTGTAAACCGCCCAGAGGCCTCCGACGGGAGGAGATGGGCGGGGATAAATTAGATAAATAAATAAAAGATAAACACCACTCAGCATCTGCGATGGTATGCAGCAGCCCACATGGTACTGTCTGAGAGCTCTACAGCTGCATAATACCACTGTTGCAGGTACTGCTTTGGCTTCCAATAGGTTTCCAGGTACAATTAAAAATGCTAGTTCTGACCTTTAAAGCTTGAGATGGCTTGGCTCCCAGGTATCTTCAGGACCACCTCTTCCACCTGGAGCTCCTAGAATGTTGGCCCCAGGATGGGGATGCACAATCCATACATAAAAGGGACAGAGCTCATGGGGCTTTTTCAGAAATACGTTACCATCACTGCTCAGGGAGAATAATATTGGAGGATATTCTTCTCCCACTGAACACAGTCAGAAAAATCATTCTCCCACAAATCTGGGAGAGAAATTTGAAAGGCTTTGGGGGCCTATCCCCCCCCCCCCCCAAAAAAGGCCTCCTGGAAAGATACTTGGTTTAAGGAATTGCACAGGGTTGGGGGAAGGAAATGCAACCAAGCTTTTTGCAAAATTACCAGCATTACTTACAGCACTGACTAAGAGAGATCAAGAGAGAAAAAGAGAACTGGTCACCTCTTTGGAGACATTGTAGGAAGAGAACCATGTTAGTCTATGATGGCCCCAAATCGGGAGGTGTCTGGTAGCACCTTTTACGACTAACAGACTTTAACAGCTGAGCTCACTTCATCAGAGGCATAGAGTGGCTAAACTGATGAAAGACTTCATTGGGGTGAGGTTGGGGGAGAGGGAGGGGAAGATAGCTTGGTTCTGCAGATGCAGGTTACATGTGAGATAGATTACAAGTACCTTATCAATTAACTGGCTGCAGGTAACAAAAGCCCTTTAAGAAAAAATGTTAGTTGGAAAAGGTGCTACCAGCCTTGTTTTGATTCTTTGCCCTCCATCCCTTTGGTGAAACTCAGTGAACTGTAAACCCATATCATGGCAGGACTGTAGAGAATTCAGCTTTATGCAAAACCCATCCTGGTTAGTCTGTTACATTGCAACACTGCCCTCTCTTGGAATGAAACAATGAAATACCCTTCCATCTCACTTTATTCTGCCTTCTCTCTCTCTCTCTCTTGCTGTCCAGGGATCAGGATTAGAGCCAATAGAAATAGTAAGAGAAGTACAATCTCAGCTAACTAGGTTTTAGATGGTAGGGTGGGCACTTTACGGGGTGGGGTGGGGCAGGGTAGGGATAAGGGGAAACAAGCAGAGAATATACACCAGTCTGCGTTAAATGTGGCTCATTGTTTTGGATTCCAACATGGTGTATGACCCTGGCCCTTGCCCTAGCATGTTGTATGAACCAGGCCATCATGTGGGGCATTAGTTTGGCCCAGCACGTTACGTGAAACATGTTACATGGTGGCCCAAAATCAGGAGTCTGGTAGTACTTTTTCAGACTAGCAGATTTTATTAAAAGGTACAAAATCCAGTAATGAGCAGGTTGTGGACTGAGAGAACATCCAGGGTCCAATCCATGTAGTCATATTCATATGACATGCTTATTTTATATCATCATCATCATCATCATCATCAATCATCCCCTGCTTTTATTGGCATTCATCCTAATGACAATAGTTATAAACCTAAAGGCTGCATCTGCATAGCTTGCTAAACCTGGTTAAAATTAACCATGGTGGATTAGCATAGTGTATGAAGCCAGAGGATTTGGTGACTTTGTGATTAAAAGTATTGTGCAAATCTTGGAAAAGTTTTAATCCAGTAGCCAGATTCAGTGTATTGTGCGATTGCACCAGAATTGGGAGGAACCACATAGGCCATCAAATCCAAACCTCTGAAATTAAAGCATCCAGAGACTGATGGCTGCCAGCCTGTTTGGACAATACCTGCTGAAGGGAAAGTCACTTATGCTTGGTGATTTCTTCCATTGCTGAACTGCCCTTACCACGCGGGCTTTTCCTAACACTCAGCCATAATCTTTCTTTCTGTCACTTAAAGCCATTACTTTTCTGTCTGCACTCTAGGATGATAGAGAACAGGCCTTGGCTTTCTTCTGTGTGACACTCCTTCAGGTATTTCAAACGTGGAGTCTTATCCTTCCCCCAACCATCTTTTCTTGGGTTAATGCTGTAATGCCCAATGTCACCATCTCTCCTCTTTACATCTAAGCTAAAGTCTCATTTATTCATATCCAATTTGCAGTCAAATGTCCTTTGCAATGGACCTCGATAGGACCTCTGTGACATTTAACAGTAAGCTCATGAAGTGCATCTTCACAGATAGCGTTATGGTGGTAGGACTAATTAGAGCCCTTGGTAGGCTTTGAAGCCAAGAGACATCTGCATGGATCCTCTTATCATCTTGCACATCATGGCAAGAAGTAATGATGACTAGGTGGTAGTTTTATGAAAGTTTCTAGCCTGAGGAGACTTGGCATCAGTGCTGCAGTATCACAGTAACAGAAAAGATTCTTTACTATTCTGATGTATTTTTAGAGCTTGCCTCACCACAGCATAATGTTACTCAAATGAATGATGGAAAATACCTATGAAGTCATCAGCCTGATCTACGTGGCAGGAGAGTACAGTATTCTGAGTCAGGGCTGGTGAATTCCTTGTAATTGGCTTTTTCAACATATCCTTTAGGGCCATAGTTAATAGCCCAGCTGCTCATCACATAGCAGTGGCTGGCAAAGCCTCTGTTCCTATCAATCATATGCCTCATCTTTGTAGAATTGGGTCCTTTTAATGTGAGGACATCATCCACATTCCATGGAAGGGATACTGACCAGAGTCATTGAGAGTCTGGCAGCATACAGGTTTAAATAACAACAACAACATCTGCCACACAATACCCCAGACTTAACAATTGTTGATTAGAAAGACAAAAAGTTCTGGATAGTGGACATTGCAATACCTGGAAACAACATAGAAGAAAAAGAACTGGAGAAAATCACAAAATATAAAGACCTGCAAATAGAAGTAGAATGACTGTGGCAAAAGAAAGCAAAGATTGCACCAATAGTAATAGGCCCCTTGGGTACAACTCCAAAACATCTGGAGCAGCTTACAATCTGTGGTGATACCTTTAATATTATTAAACAGCAACATCTGCCTATCTCAGGTCCTTGGGAAGGACTCGATAGGTGGACAAAAATGCCAAATCCAGTCTGAACATCTGGCTGACTGTGCAACCAACCGTAATAATAATTGTAATAATTGTAATAATAATAATAATAATAATAATAATAATAATAATAATAATGTATTAAATGTGTTCCAGCATTCCTTCTAGTTTTCTCCTACATTCATTTTTTAAAAGGTGCTTCTGTCTCATTTATTAAGAAATCTAGGAATTAGCGAAGGTTCTGATTACAAAGCCCAACAGTGGGACTGACCCATCTGCAATCCATCAGGAATTCTTTCATTTGGATTCCTGCACTAAGCAAGGGGTTGGATTTAATGGCTAAATGGCCCCTTCCGTAATTCCATGAACTATTTTCATGATTACTGGATTATCGGATGGTTTCACAGAATAAAAGTCCTGTAGCCTATGCTAATTTCCAGTCTTGTAGATAGGCCATGCATATTTGTCACCCTGGGCTAGGTTTTAATGGCTTGCCCAAAGTTGAATTGGGCACAGAAGTGCACATGAACATGGCTATCTGTCACAGATTGGGAACAACTATCAACCAGCACAGCCCCCTTTGCTTGTGATCATCATCTGGTTATCACTGGACATGAGAATAAACCTTAAGGGAGATGACCTTGGAACAGGTACTTTCCTTTTCCTCCCTGTGCTTTGCTCCTCAGCCCAACCCAAAACTTCTAACTGACAGCTTTATTATCTCATCTCATCGGCACTTGGTGACACTATCTACATTGCTTGCAAAGTGAGAAATTGTCTAGAATGTATACAGGAATTTCAAATTCATGTAGGAAGTGTGAATAACAAGAAGGGACATTTTATCATGTTCGGTGGATGTGTAAAAAAGCTAGAAAATTCTGGATTCAAATACACACACCGATTCAGAGGATTTTAAACTTTAATAGACATTGAAACCAGAGGTTCTTTTTTGGGATTGAGGGACAAACAGTTGGAAAAAAGTCATGGAGTGTTGTTTTTATCCATGATAACTGCAGCGAAATTATTGTGTGCACAAAGATGGAAAGATTCAGCACTACCCACAATGGAGGAGTGGTTGGTGAAGATGATGGAACTTGCTGAGATGGCTCACTTGACTTCTTCGACCAGAGAAAAGACAATATCTACATTGATTGCTGACTGGAAACCCCTTATGGACTTTTTGCGTGAAACAGAAAAAAAATGAACTTATGATTTATGGTTTTGATGATTAGACAGAATAGATTATAGAAAGAAACTGCTCGACCAAAAGATTTCACAGATTACAGTGCATTCCACTGGCATGACAGGTACGGCAACTGAGGAATTCTGTTAGCACAAAAGCAATGTCAAGACTGCAGAGATAGGGCTTTAGAGCATTGGAAATGGCCTTCCATGGTCTATTTGTACCTTTACCCCATTATTGCCTTCTCTAATAGCGGCTCTCCAGAGACTCAGCTATATGGAAGGATATTTCTCATTGTCTGCTATCAGCCACAAAAGATACCAGGGATAGAGTATGTATGCATTTATTTATTTATCTGGATTTATAAGCCACCCAACTCCAATGGATTTTAGGGTGTTATCTAGCTGTTTCAATCTGATTTGGCTCACATGAACTCATTATTTTTCCCCCTTATGTGTCATCTCATCTTTTGAAAGAATGAAATATATAATACACACACAATTTATAAAGACATAGAGTTGAAGATGAGAGGATGGGTAGGGGATAGTAGTGGCAGCAGTAGCAGGAAGAGGCTGGGAAGGTCAAGAGGCCAGAGGGAATATTGGTGGGAGCAGTAAGAAGATTGCGTCCCAAGAAGTTGTGGTCTAATTTAGGTGATGCCCCTGGATAGGATATAGAAACTTTTGCACATCAACCAGATGTTCTAACATTGAATATGCTTCCTCCCCAAATCTTGGTGGCCACGTAAAAACTTAAAGGACTGCATAAAAGGATGCCAAATTCTTAAAACACGTTTTCAAGGAGGGCATTGAGGCAGAACCAGTCCATGGATAGCTTTCAACTTTAATGTTCTCATCAGGCTTTTTTAGGATTGGAACTAGAACTGACCAAACATTTCAGAGGAAGAAAGTGGACAGTGCTGCTTCTAATCACAATATAATGTCCCCTAAATTATCATTCTGGAAGCAATGAAATCTCAATCAATTTATAACTTAGTTTAAAAAACAGAGATTACATGTTAATGCACACCCAAGGCAGCTCATAAACAAAGAAAATGCCACTGTAAAAACAAAGGCACCAAATTAGCTAAAACAGGCATAATAACAAGGGAGTAAAGGTATTACTAGGCCAGCTAAGAGATGCCTAAAATCCTAGGATTTTACATAAACCAATGTTAATTTTTTTGTGGAAGAACTATGGTTTTAACTTTTCAGAAATATGTTAAAGTGAGATTACCCCTGGGGAAATAAAAAATCTTTTTCTTTCTTTCTTTCTTTCTTTCTTTCTTTCTTTCTTTCTTTCTTTCTTTCTTTCTTTTTCTTTCTTTCTTTCTTTCTTTCTTTCATCATTTGTTTGCAACGTCGGATTCCTACACAAGCCAAGTTGGTTCAGGGTTGCTGCATTGTGTACTGACTCCACTGAGTATATTGATCTATAGCTGTATCTGCAACTCACACCCTCAGCCACACACTAGTGTCAATTTGCCAGGATCAAGGAGTGGTTTTGCTGGCGATAAAAGCAGACCCCCTCCCTTGTTCATATTGTGATAGGATAAGGAATGCAAGGTATGTCTTGGGTTTCAATTGGTCCTTGATAAAGCTTTTGTTTTCCCTGAGTCCAGTGGCAATTAATAGCAATTCATCTAACAAAGATTTGGGTGCTGCTTCTGATACATAGGCAGGATATAAATTCCATTCATGAGAGGTAATAGCAGCAGAAAACTGAGCAGAAAACTGAGTTACTCTCAGCAGAAAACTGAGTTACTCTTGGGGAGACCTAGATTCAAATTTCTTTCAATTTGTGGCACTCAGTGGCTGGATTCACCCAATTTGTTAGATTGCATAGAAATATGCCTGGAGTCTTTTTGGTTCAATCAGTTATGGAAGCCCAGCCATGGCCTTAGCCTCCTGTGTGAATCCAGCCATCATATAAACCATCATATGGTTCATTTGCTTAGACATCACATGTTTCATGACATGGAATCTGTGGTTTATTAAGGATTTTTGTTTAAAGTTTAGCATCTTCCTCTATGACCCCAGCTTCTGGGTCTCTGTGGGCTCCAGGCCTATCAGTCCATGATTCTACTTCTGTAATAGCCAACCTGTCCAATAAAACATGAAAATGTCCAACACATACACACACATACACAGACTCACAAATTGACACCTTTGGAAGATCTGAAAGACCAGGTTAGAGACAGATCATCATAGAAAAAAATCCATCTGTGTGGTCGCTAGGAGTTGATACTGACTTGATGGCACATAATCAATTAATCATTAGCCAACCAGGCATGCTTGGGAGGACCATAAGCAGAACCTAAGCCAAGTCTTGTTTGTGTTCCATAGCAACAGGAATTAATTGGCAAACCGCTCCCAAGAATAGCAAATACATCAACAGCATCTTCCATAGGCACAAACTGATTTTTCCATCTACTTTCCTTTGAAGTCATTCTAGTTGTGAAAATTGAAGGTGAAGGATAGTTAGGGGATCAAACACTCCTTGAGGAAGGATCCGATCAAGATCAGAAATGAATAAGTGTGAAAAGAAGGAATTCCAGTATCTTATCCCTAGGGGACCATACATGATTTCTAAAACATTGAATTTGGTTCCCGGAGACCCTCCAAAAATTACAAACAAATTGCTATTTTTAAGATGGCAGAGAGGGAAAAGACAGGCAAATTAATCAAATTAACTATGTGTAATAAACGTATTTTACATTACAATTACAGTATAACTAGATGTAAATTTAAATTTGTATGGCTACAAACCTATCCTTGTTTTAGACCTATCTGCTTTTCGGAGTATTTATAGAATACGCAAAGCCAATTGCAAGGCTTTGCTGGAAAATCTTGCACATTCTGCTTTACAAGGAGACAACAGGTGCCCAGCATGGAAATTAATTTTATTCATACAGGAATTGCTTTTCCATATACCAAAATCAGAAGAAATCCAATTCCTTAAGCATTCTTAGAAGCAGCAAGTTCCTGGACAAAACTGTCTTAAAAATTCTGCATCCTTTGCTTTCGACAGTCCTGTGCAACTCCCTGGTAGATCTGTCAACCCCTTTTAATTTACCTAGCCGCTTTCCACCAATTATTTTTAATGGACTACCTGAAATCCTGAACAGTAATTGTTAGTAGCTGGCAAGCTCCTAAGCCTGAGGGGCAGTGTTTCCATTGCACCAGCACAAAGAGAGAGAGTTAAGAGCTCTTACTTGTTTGATTTCCAGCTGGAAAAAAATATTTATGCCTCACTGCCTGGTTGATCCCAGTCATGAATATCATCCATGATGTCTACAGATTTTTTTTAGCAAGGCTTCAACAATGTTTTAGCTTTGCTAGGGAAGTGCAGAGCTGCTGCATTCTGTACATCCCCAAGATCATGGTTGCATTCTGGGTTGTTTTATTTTTAAGTAAATCTCATTTCCACAATCCTCATGTGACTGCATCTTTTTATAGCAGCCTTTCTCAACCTTTTGATGCTGGAAGAACCCTTGAAATATTTTCCAGGCCTTAGGGAACCCCTGCACATTCAGGCTCAAATAGAGGCCAGAAGTTACAAAATTATTATATTTGTTTCATGGGTAGCCTGTATATATGCATCAACAGTGTTCTTAAACTAAAGAATGAAACTGACCTCTTTGATGTGAAGTGGTCTGAATTTGAAATAATTTTTTAAATGAATTGTGATTCCCCCAGGGAACCCCTTGGGACCAGCTCACAAAAATATGAATTTTTAAATAAAATGTGTTATTCTGAAAAGGTGCTGCCAGACTCCTTCTGATTCCTGTTTCTGTGATGAGGAAAAAACTAGCCATCCAGTGCCAGCTCGTTTGTTCACCTTCTTATCTTTCTCTGGCGTTTCATCACTTGCTTGGGTTTGCTAAGTCATCAAAGCAATTTGAATTCTGTCTGGGTGGGCCTAACAAAAGCAGACCAGTTCATCCTAAATAACTAAACTAGCATTGCCTTCATTCAAGGAACTCCTTCCTTCAAACTTTCCATAATAGGGTCGCTTTACTGAAGGAGTTTCATTCTCAAAGGAAAACAATCCTCCGACCCCAACCCTCATTTTTTTTTTTTTAAATCTGTTCAGTTGTGCCCAATTCTCAAAGACTGCCTGGTCAAGTCCCTGAAGTTTTCTTGGCAAGATTTTGGAAGTGGCTTGCCCTTGCCTCCTCCTTCCTAGGGCTCAGAGAGAAGGACTGGCCCAAAGTCACCCAGCTGGTTTTGTGCCTAAGGCAGGACTAGAACTTACGGTTTCCCATTTTCTAACCTGGTGCCTTAACCACTACACCAGACTGGCTCTCATTGTTGTTTTTGAGAGTCCTTAAAATATATCTAAGATAGTAAGAACTACCTGGCAATTTGCAGTGGTGATTTCCTGGCTCTCGCAGAACTAAACTGTAATGATATGTGGAAGATAGGAGGAACAGCTGCAGCCTAGACAACATCCGGTAAATGAAATCGGAGCCTGAAGGGTGGAGAAAGCAACTCAGAAGCGGCCCCCTTTAGTTTTGGGGAGAGTAAAATTAAGGGTGGGGAGGTGCTTTCAGACTGGCAAGATTCTGTTACTGTAGCCTTATAATAAAGGTAGTGTTAGTACTAATGGTTGGTGCTTCTCGTCTGGACTACCTCAAAGGGCTGATATCCACAAAATCATTTGTGGAAATACTTTATGGTGTACATGTATCCCGGTTTATGTGAGTGTGTATGTGTTTGTGTTGCAGTGCAAATACCTCCCTAACACCAAATTCAAGGGTGAGGGCCAACAGGAAGCAATTTCATCTACGTCAGCATTCTTGAATGCCGTGTTGATTGGGAATCCTAGGAGCTGGATTTGTAACAGGGTTGGGTGAATAAACACATTTTCATTTGGGGCCAAGGTGAAATCAAAGGGGCTGCCAACCTGGTATTCAGGGAGAGGTGTTCTTTAACATGACTGCTGTACATAAAATAACTCTTTCCAGACTTTCCAATAAAATATTGAGCTCCTTTGACAGAACCTAATACATTTTGGTCTAGCTTTGCCATGGCATTGTTGCTTTAGGCCATACATTCCTTTTTAAACCACTGGGTTATTATGTACTTGGTTACCTGGATGTTCCTGCTTTTGCACTGTTATATAAGTTAACCTGAATTTCCTCATTCTTTCTGCTTTATATTTACCCTAGAGGAGAGGAGAGATTCATTCAATTAATATTTCTAATGCAAATTCAGTTGTCCATTTTGCATCTTCCTCGCCTACACGTACATCAAAATGAACTTATGTAGAAAAACTGGCTCATTTCCATTTGTTCTGATAGAATTTGATTTTTAACCAAATAAAACATAAAACAAAAAATCTCCCAAATTAGGAAAGGTATGCACACAAAAGCATAAATAATAAGAATACATAAAGGTGAGAACAACTGCTTTGCACATGCTTGAAAAATAAAATCATACTGTAAAAGGTTTTAGATATGGACTGAAATGAACTGAAAGTTGAGAAAATGAGTGTCATGTTCACTGATTCAATGTAGTTTATACATCGTAACGTTTCACATGCCATGGCGCTGACGCGCGTTTCTGTTTGGGAGGGAGCTGCTGTGAGGCCTTGTACCAAGCTCTGTATGTGAAATCAGTACAATGGAATGTGTTTGGGTTATGTTCTCTGTTCAAGGCCTTTTCCCACAGACCATCAGAGACCGTTAGGAGCACCTGGGATTGTGAACTTGAGAAGATTCTATGGGGGGAGGGATTTCATTTGCACTGAGGGTTTTTAGTTTGAATTTGGCGCACTTTCATCATTCTCAGCTTTCTCTGTGATCCTGCATACAATTTTTTAATAAATCAGGTATCTTTGAATTCACACTCATGAGTCTGATGGTGTTTTAGAATAGGCAACCAATACAATGAGAGATTAGCCCAGACCCAAATCTAGAGTTTTGCCCAACTCAGTGCAATCTGCTCTGACAAGCAGAGGCCTTTCCTATTTTCCACTGCTTGATTTACCTGGGGTGCAAGCGAATGCAACTGGAATCTTTGCTAGCAAATATGTGCATCCTTTCTGCCCTCTAACAACATGTGATACAACATATGATGATTTCAGAAAGACGAAACAGGTGTTCCAAATGCTGGCTTCTAAAGTCCCATCAGCTCCCGGAGTTGAAAAAAGCAGAGTCCCTAAAATTGTTGGATTCTTCTTGTGCAGTGTTTTGCTGAAGTACAAAGCACTACAGCACATCAGTTCAAACACTGCACAAAAATAACTTTGATACAACCAATCACTTAACCGCTGTTTTCGTTTTCGTAGTGAAAATGGAGAAAAGAGGAAAGATACTCACAATCCAATGCCCTCTTTCTCCAAGATGCCCTCTGAAGATGACTCAGGACAATAAAAACTAAGTACTTTTTCACACTGCACATGGTGAAATTAGAGCATTCACTGCCACACACTGTAGTGATTAGGGATTGAAAGGTTTCTGCATGGATACTCAGTGGCACTGGATTTCTTCAGTTTATCCATAACATAAACTAGAATCTTCTGGTTAGGTATCCGGTCTGGTCCAGCAGAGCCCTCCTTGTATTGGCATAACCTCTACCCATGATGACCCACCCCCTGCCATGCATAGAAGAAGTCATGGGAATGACATGTAGAAAATCAGTTTGCCTCTTCTGTTATCATTAGCCAGGACTGGGTACTCTCTAACTGAGTTTATATATCACTAAGCCGAAATTTGTATTTTGGTTCATTTTTCTGCCTTGGTGTGTTTTGTAAACCTGGCGATTGTCTTGTAAATCATGATTTGTGGCTTAGCATGTTGTACAGACCCAGCCAATTGTAGTTTATTCAATGAGCCAACAATTGTAGTTTGTTCAATTCAGAGCTCAGCCTTGCTTCTGTAAACACAACTTCTCTATGCCTAGTAAAGCAAGTAAAGATGATGTTTGCCAGATCAAAAACCCAGGGCTGGTTTCATTTGCATATTGATGCTACTCTAGAATAGTTCCCTTTGCTGGCTGGGGAATTCTGGGAGTTGAAGTCCACACATCTTAAAGTGGCCAAGGTTGAGAAACACTGTTCTAGAGAATAGTATTTTGCATTTCCTTGAATAACAGATAATCCTTCACATGACTTGCACAACACAATTAAGCCATTGTATGTGTGATGGACTTCAGTAACATTGCTGGTTCTCAGGAAGGAGGGAGCACATTCCACGGAGGGGACTGAGATAAGAGGAAACATAGTCCAGAGGTGGAATGTGGGAAGACTAAGAGGTTCAGAATAGCCTCACCCTAGAGCCTTCCCAGGTTATTTCCCCTCAGGTTAGGTAGAGTAGCTTTAGTCTGGCAAGATTCTGTCTATACGGTGTGAGCAAATAAGGAACTGAAGTTTGGTTGGATTGCTTCTTCATCATTCCTGGGCTGGGCCTGACAGTATGGTTTTTTATTTTGGGGTCACACTTGGTGAGAGCCCAGCCATTTTGACCGGCAAACTATGTTTTATGGCAACACACAATGTGTGGTTCCTGGCCTAACTGTTAAGCAACCTTGGTTAAAGGAATCATGGCTTAGCAGGTTGAAGCTACTGTACTGAGATATTTGCAGCCGTTGGCAAGTTACCCTTGTGACACTTCCTTATGGTATCATTCACAGCTTTAAGAGGCAGCTTCCTCCTTGTTATGCCCAAATCTTTAATTAGTATTACTTCCTCACATCCAGGAGAAGAAAAAAAACGTTGGCTTCGTCTGACAGCATGGTCCACAGGTTACAAATTATACAGCAATTAATCCTGGGATTACTCAGTGATGCAAAGGATGGTAATTAGAAGGAAGCTTGCAAGAACCTGTCTTTGCAGCTGCATGGTGCAAGCACCACAACACTGCAATATAATTAAAGAGCAAGAGCTTGTTCTGTAGGGTCCTTCTCTGGGGTGATGCAAACAGAGGCTACAGACAAGTGAATGGTGAAAATGAGGTTAGCAGAAGGAATGGATTAGTTGATTAGAGGAAATGGGTAGCAACTTTGGGATTCAGGGAGCTAGGTTTGCACGGCTCCCGGTTCAGTTTTCAGTGCATTGTTTCATCTGTCAGCCCCTGAGGATGAAATAGGGAGATAAAAAGAGAAAATCCTCAACACTCTGGCTAGGGAGTAAGCACACGGAAGAAGTAGGGATTTCTTTTGAGCAAATACACCCAGGATTTTGCCCTTAATTATGATAGGCTTCAGAAGGTTGGCTTCTGAGCATCCCCATGTAGTACTTGTGCTGAAATGTGTCTTCCCATTTCCCTCTAATTTTCTTCTCTTCTGGAAGAAAAGACTGCCTTTGTTTTTTCAGCCTCATTCTCAGAACACTGGAGAATTCCTTCAGGATCTGGCTTCAAATATCCCAAAGTCCCCCCCCTCCTTTGAGATAAGCTTTTGGGGGACCTGTGTATTTCAGCTTATCCTCAGAGTTATACAGAATTTCTTACCATTTGTGTTGTGGTTGTAAGCAGGGGCCAGGAGGCTGATGTTTGGATAGGAAAAGTATTAACACTTTTGAACTTTGGTGTTGGAGAAGACTCCTGAGAAGACCATGGACAGCCAAGAAAACAAACTGATGGATCATTGAACAAATCAACCCAGAGTTCTCACTCAAGGCACAAATGACCAGGCTCAGATTATCTTACTTCGGACCCATGATGTGAAGACTCAGCTCTCTGGAGAAGGCTCTGATGCGGGGAAAGGTGGAGGGAAAGAGAGGAAGAGGATGACCAGCAGCAAGGAGGATAGTCTCAGTTACAGTGGTGATGAGTGCATTATTGGGAGACTTGAAAGAACAGGTTAGGGATAGGTCACTAGGAGTCAAAAATGCCTTGATGGCATATCGTCATCGTATCTTCTCCATGAGTCTATCACTTTCAGTCATCAAATACAAGTGTGTGAGGATTTGTAAAAACAAAAACTTTAGCTAAATATAGGAAGAGGTTGGATTTATGGGTGAACAGATAGAAAAGAACATGTAATCCAGAAAAAAGCCATTTCAGCTGATGCAGCTTGTTTCTTGCACACATGTAGGTATATGCACTTTGTCTCTTGTACTAGTTTAGATAAATATGTGCATTAATTATTGTAACTGTTACACCTGAAATGACATACATGGCAGAATCTTTCTGTAGTGAATTACTCTCCCTATATTACCCATACTCCTGCCTTTGAGAATATCTAGTAATTATTTTATTAGCATGATCTTGAACAGTACCAGATATTGCCATCCCTAGAAGTTAAATCTCTGTGACACTAATATAACTGTGTAATTTGAGTAATGTGTTACATTTACTTTAAAAGGTGGCAGACTGGATTATTACATTTGGGAAAACACTCTGCTCATTTGGCCAGATAGGTGCCTGCAGGACTGACCCCAGAGTCCTGCCCTCGCTTTGACAGGCCTATAGATAGCCTGAAAAGGTGGAGGGGGGAAATGCCAAAAAAGTACGCTATGGGGTTTTTTTGGAAGATAAATTAAAATGCAGGAGAAGTGGTTTGAACTTGGGGATGGATAGCAGGTTTCGTAGTTCCTCTCTGGCTACAAGCCTGGATAGTGGGAAGTGGGCACTGTTTGTTAACATAAAATGTATGGGCACACCCTACCATTCAGTTTACAGTCTGTAAAAGAAAGGGCACTATAAGTGGGCTGCAGAAATCCAGACAAACCATCAACTGCAGCAAGGAGATATAGAAAACTTCATCATAATTTTTTTGCAGCCCAGATCAGGCAGCTGTACCCTGGGTGCTATTGTGCATTTGAGCTGTTGATAAACATGTTGTAAATTAAGCATGATGTAAGACGGTGATGTTTTGCTCTCCCCTAGTATAACTTTAATCAAGAGAACAAACAGTCTCCCGGCTTTCAAACCAGTGGCAGAGAGAGTAGTTGCAAAAGAAATGGAATGAAGCTTGGACGCCTATTTCTACACCACCTAAGTGGGTAGGCAGTGCTTTTATTTATTTTTTTTGAGCTGAAGGTCCACACTGGATGGTTGGTTTAAAAAGCTGATCCTAAAGAAATGGCTGAGAAAGGGCAAAAGTAAAATTAGATTTGATTGGAACAGGGTATAAATAAATGATAAATGATATATTTAAATATTGCTTACTCGAATGTATTTGATTATTTTCCTCTTAACAATTGCAATTGTGCAACAGGGAAGGGGCTTGAAGCATTGGTACTGGGGGGCAAGGAGGGGCAAATGACAAGTATGCCATGATGTAAATGACATGGGTTGTAACATCACTACATAACTGCATCATTTGGGTGATGAGATCATGATGCATGTGTTATACATTATTATGAATACCTATGTTTCCAGGGCCTGCACTCAAGGCTTGTACCTGTAGCTTTGGATAAGCAGGCTGTGACCTGTTGTGGGTAAATGAGATTCCAAAGTGACTAAGTATGAGAAAAATGAATGTGACCACTTCTTAAAATCACTATCTGGGAGATGTTGGAGGTTGTGGACCAACCCAAAGTCTGGATTGCCTTCCTTCTCCAGATTGCTTGGGATGATAGAAGAGCTCCATTGGCTTCACGTTTCAGCACTGCAGTTTAAGTTGGAACCCTTTACCTCCCTGACAAAGGAACAATACGCCAGTACAATGAGACTTCAACGGCCTACTCCAATGCTATGTTGGCCTCGTGGCCCATTCCACTGGCATGGCTGGTCTCACATCTCTGCCTGCAGTTGGAGTCATCAGATTCTGCTTGTTGACCCAATCCCTGTAACCTCTGAAGCCACAGGGCATTACTTAAATGTAAATGAGCTTGGCTACCTGGATGTTTGTGTGCAAATGGCTGCAAGCTGAGCCTATAAATGGAGGTGGCATTTGCAAAGGTCAGAGAGAGCTTAGGAAACGAAGGCATTTCAGAGCGAGAGAGATGGAGAAAGAAGGAGAAAAACAGGAAGAGAACCAAAATAATGCTGGAATTTTGCATCATACCAGTGGTGATGTCTGAAAACAGCTCCCTTGGAAGATAGCAAAGGGATCAAAACAGCTCAGGTAAGATGCCACTACGTTGCAAGCTTAAGCAACTCCATCATTGCAAATGTCATTTAAACTGGGCCAGTGGGAACTGACAAAACCATCGTGTAGTTCTTCCTGCCTATTTATTGTGTATAGGTTTTGGCTCAGTCTTTTCTCTTCTGGAGATTTTCCTTAATCTCACACTACAGACTGGAGAGTGACAGATTTATATCATCTGAAGAGAAACCAATTGGTGTACAACTATAATACATTTTAATGAGAGGAGAGCAATTTGCTTTTATACACACAGGACTATATTTGAATAATATTCACCCTAAAGTCAGTCAGTAAAAACTCTAGTGGCTGCATTCGCTTGACATTCACTTGGACCTGACTTTGTATCCATGTATAAGTGGTTACTGTGTTGTGCAAATCCCCTCTAGCTGGTTAGTTTTGGCTTTAACGTTTTGTGGCGTCCCCCCAAATGGATTAATTCAGAAGTTAATTTGTATTTGTAAATCAGCCATCTAGCAAGTTCAGTGGTACCATTTTAAAAAAATTGCTTCAACAAGTTATACCACACTTTAGCAGGCTAAAAAAGATGGTTAGAGCATAGGCTCTGTGTCTTAAAACTAGCTCAGCACTCTGTTCACCTGACTTCTTCCTGCTCTGACAGTTTTTCCCACCCAGAATTGGCTCATACTTCCTCTATTATTTCTGTCAATTATACTATTCTTCCATTTCCAATTCATTCTTGTCTCACAAGAGCCCTTGGCAAACCATGTATTGCCACCATCAACAGCTAAATATAAATTGTTCTCAGATCCAGAGCACAATCTGGGGGGTGGGGGAAAAGATCATGACTGAGTTCCACTTGAAAAGGAAAAAAAAGGCATAGGACTTAGTCATGACTAATACATTTTATTAATTACAAGGGGAAATAGTAATGGTGAGCTTTTGGGTCTGGCCCTACCCTTTAGGGTGGCCCTACCATTTAGCAAAGTGAAACAATGGGAGTGGGAGACTATAAATATAAATAATATAAATATAAATAAATATATAGTGTGAACCTAGCCATTCTGGCTTGCAATCCATGGCTTATATCTTCACTTGCTGTGTAAACCCAGCCAGCGTGTTCTATTTACTGTACTCTAGTCAAGCAAAAAAACACTATGGAGTCCTTGGTGCTCTGAGCCTTGTTGTTTTCTTGCAAACATTTCATTGCCAGACTAGGCAATGTCTTCAGTTGGCACTGAAGCCGTTGCCTAGTCTGCCAATGAAACGTCTGCAAGAAAACAACAAGGCTCAGAGAGCACCAAGGAATCCACAGTTCAGCCCTGGGCTAAGAAAAAACACTAGTCAAGAGGCTGACATGTGAACTTAGTGACTTTTTCCAGATTCTGCCCCCCCCCTCCAACATGGCAGCTTTTCTACCTCTTAAAAGACAAGAGGACCTTGCAGGGCTGGACTCTCTGAAAGCTGGAAGGACTTTGCTCTGGATCATCAAAGGGCATAAAGCTTTGCAGAAGAATTACAATGCAGCACAACAATCTTGGCTAAATATGTGGGCAGAGCAGTTGTGGGGGGGGGGAGCAATTCCTCTGGGGGAAAGGTGGAATTCTTCCACCTTGTCTCAACTGCAGGATTCCCTTAGCAATGAGAGAAGCAATGCTTTTGTAAAAGCCTTCTGGGAAGAGCTCCCTTGTAGTTTTCCACTGGGATCGAATGGAAGTCTGGAAAACCAGGGAGACTAAAGATATCAGTGAGGTGGAAAGCCAGGGAGAGTGAAGTGATTGACCAGTGAGTCCCAGGGCACTGACACATCCCCCTTGGCCACTCTGTTACTAGATAAGAACTTGCTTCCCCCAGCAGAATTTTTCAGAGATTCTCTTCTCTTTGAAATAACAGCTAAACCATACTAGGCAGTAAATGCCTACACACGCCATCCCGCAAAGCAGGGACATCTGGGGTCAGAATTCAAGATGGTGCCCATGACCATGCAATCAAAGCCCTGCCTCTTTTAAAAAAGCATCACCTATGCAACACATGTAAAGAAGGAATGTGTCTTCAATCACACGGTTGCAGTTGCCATCTTGCCTTTTATAAAAACAACACCACCACCCCACCACCCCCGTGGATGCCTCTGAAGCCGGCCTTGCCAGACTGTCTCCCACCTTGGGATGCATCAGGTCCTCCAAGGTCATGTCTTTTGTTTAATAACAAGGGAGAGAAAATGAATGGGGTTTTTTGCTTCTAAAGAACTGGACTTCACTCATAAATGTACCAGAACACTAAAACTCAAGATAACGTTCAACCAGGTATCTTATCAAAAAACAATTATAAATCTTTGTTATTCTGATTTGCCCTAAGACCTTGGATGACTGAAGATATAAACATACCTACCTGTCCTGACAAGCAGGAACCACGCCGAGACGAGGAATAGGTCTCTAGTGTTTTATTACTACTACAGTAGACGGAAAATCCTACGAAACTGAAGCATGAGAAAACCCATACAGATAAACCCCAAAAGTTGGCGGGTCTGTTCTGTGTCTCTCTGAATGACCGCTCAAATTCTTGCTACTACACATGCGTTTTCCCCCTTGGATAGGGGTCCCCTCTTGCTCACCATCAGTGCTACCTACCTAATGCATACTGTATATTCAACTATATTGCAACCCATGATGATAATAAAAGACAATGCAAACTCTGTTGGAACTTTATAAAAGTGGTTTTTGTGTGATACTTACAGAAGGCATATGTGCATACTGATACCCCATCACTCTTTAAGCTATAGAACCTCAGCTGCCAGCTTCAGAATTTGCTGAAAACAAGTCCCTGTCTTCTAGATAGGCCACAGTATCTCTCAGTAATATTAATATTAGTAGTAACAGGAACAACTAGTAATGAGAGCAAGGGTGGGGAAACTGGGTCCTTCCCCTCCCCAAATTCTTCCCTTCAAAACCCTGCTAATATGCACAATCTCATTCCTTGGGGCCACTGATCTTCTGGCCTTGGAGTTTTCAGTTACATTGACTGTTCATTCAGGAGCATGGACATAATGTAACATCTATATCTCTGTGCTCTGAGAGCTTGAGGGACCATGCATATCATTCTGATAGATTCCGGTGATGGATTTAATATCTGGGTTTCTCTCTCCATCACTGGATCATGCTGTACCTCTCTTTGCTCAGAGAAAGGGATCACCACTTTCTTTCATAAGCAGAAGATCATGTAGAGAAAAAAGGAACAAGAAAAGAGAGCTCAACCAGCCAGGTGGGGACATCTTACAATCCTGATTTACACTAATTTCCTTTGGCCTCATTTTGTCTGGCTATTCTAAAGTCAGGCCTGTCCATATTGAACACTTGAGAGCAGGTGCATTTCTGGAAACTCAAGGTGGTGGTTCTAGAAAGTAGGGTTTACTAGTCTACTGGCATTCTACTCCACTGATACTATTTATGTAATACTTTTTCATTGAAACTGGGGGCTGGGAAAAAAAACACCAAATCTAATTTTGTCTGAATTGTGTCCTTGTTCTTTTCATAGAGGGGAGGTGGGCGGGGAGATAGGTTTGGCTTGTTGTTGCAGAACAATTCTTTAATAAGGAAGAAAGTAATACTACAATCTATTTGATTTATATTATCAAAAAACCACAAATATGTCCAAACAAATGGGACGTGATCCCAGGCAGTTTTGGAAATTCTAGTTGACAGAAGGATCATTGCCAACTAGCTCATGGGGTGAGATTAGCTTTTTAACTGTTTTTCTTGACTGAAGAGTTTATAAACCCATTATGTTTACTGCAATCTTTCTTAGATTGCAGATCCACACGAATGACTAGAGAACAGCAAAGGTGGGCAAACAATTATGCTCACCATTCTGATAGTGGGGCCAACCAATGTTAACCATTTAGTGGTCTTCTGTAATTATATCAAAGAGATTCACAATGTTTATTTATTTATTTTATTTTATTTGTATGCTGCCAGTGCCTGGGTGGCTAACAGTCAGAAGCATCACTTGAGCACTTTCCTCCAGTAAAAAATAATAAATAACCCCACCCACAAAATAAGGCATATATATTATCAGAACCATAGATCTGACTGATGTGCATCATCCTACATTCTTTACAGGTGAGCCAAGAACAGCTTTCTCCAACATGGATCCCTCCAGACGGGGGTTACAACTTCTATCAGCCCATCCAAGATGATGATCAACCATTTAGAGGGCAACATGTTGGGAAAGGCAGAATTAGAGGTGAAGTAATGGACACCATATAACCTACATAACCTACACAGGCAGCTCTTCAGCTGATCTGCAATCCACTCAACTGTAATAATTGGTCCAGTGGAAATATAGGCTCTAGATCTATCATGTCTAGTATGTAAGAGAGAGAAGATGGAATGCAACCATTTATTACTGAAGGAGGTGTGTATGGGGCCAGGGGGAATGAGTAGGAACCAACAGATGTAGCCAATGACATTGCTTATTGAAAGGGAAATTTGGAGAAGATGCAGTAGGCTTAGAACTGGCATAGGATCTCAGCAAAGCCGAGCAAAGTTGGAGTGGACTCAAAAGAAAAACATGCTCTCTTCAGCAGAAGGAAGGCAGGGCAATGGACCTATTTGAAGCTGTAGTTGTGCCTGGGTAGCACCTTCAAAATAATTTCATGCTGTGGAAAGGCCAGGTTGGAAAGCCTGTTTGAGTGTGTTCTCTGCCTGCCTAGAGAAGAAGAGAGTGGTGTAAGGAAAGATCCCCAAGGAAAGCCTCTGTTTAAAAAGGGGTGAGGATGGGAGAGTTGTCAGTAAAATTAGAAGGTCAGCACAATCTTCCATGGATTGAACTGAAATCCTACCAGCCAGTTGCTTCCACTGTGACCTCTGGCAATGCCCTCTTCAGGGAGCCAGCTCTGCAAACAGATGGGAGGAGGAAGTTCTTGCAAGTCAAAATAAAAACTCATGAAATTCTTTTCATTGTGATTTGCTGAGTACAAGTGGCAGAAATTCCAAAGCTGAAGTGGCAGGAACAGGGTCAGCCAGGAAAAGGGAAAAGAAATTGCACGACATCATGAACAGCAATAAGGGAAAGCAAGCACTGGGGAGACTTCAAAGGCAACCATTATTGTTTGGGGCTCAAAGGGTTTCGCCAAGTCTCTGTTTATGTTGGACCAGGGAATGAACAATGGGGGAACTTTTGCAGAACACACAAAATCCATTCTGATTACTTTGAAAAGCAAAGGCTAGAAGGAAGCATGTTGCCTATTGCAACACACACTCACATTATAGAAATGCCTTAGTGTTAGGGTATTCCTATCATGTGAGTTCAATTCTCCAGAGAATAGTCTTTGCCTGAAAAGCTATCAGAGACCAACTCTACTAGAAAGTATCCTTCGTTTGCAGTACTCCCTCCCCCGCCGTATTATGTAATTGTGTACATGTTTACATCAAGGTTGCTTTGAATGATGTTTCAAAAAGGCATACATGACGGTGCACATTGATAAACCAGTACATAAAATGATCTAGACCTTTAAACTCATAAAATACTCTCTCAAGAACAGTTCTTTTACAGGTGCTCATTAAGGGGATGTTCACACAAAAACATTCCAGATAGATTATCTTAATGTTATCTTTCATATGGACTATGTTCTGGAAATAGAATAAAAATGAAAACAAAATGATGCAAAAAAAAGAAAGAAAGAAAAGGACTATAGAGTATCCCTAGTGAAGTCCTTGGTGCTCTCTGAGCCTTGTTGTTTTCTTGCAGACGTTTCATTGCCAGACTAGGCAACATCTTCAATGTGAAAAGTTTGCGCTGAAGATGTTGCCTAGTCTGGCAATGAAATGTTTGCAAGAAAACAACAAGGCTCAGAGAGCACCAAGGACTCCATAGTTCAACCCTGAGCTACAAATATTCTCTTCGATTTGTATCCCTAGTGAGCTTGTATAACACAGGTGATCAGAAATGTGAAAATCAGAGAAATAAGTATTGATTGGTATCATTAAAAAAAAAAGTAAAGGCACAAACTTTGATCTACTCCCATGGATGGAATAACTAACATAAAAATATAAACCTTGGTTAACCCCAGGCCTCTGAATGTCCCTTGGTATCAGGAGACTGCTATATATTGTCAGAGGGACATAGTATATTAAATATACAAGCAATTGAGGAGGCATCAAAACTTCCTGATGTTTATGTAGCCAAACCTTTTGCAACTTGACACACTCCAGATGTCATACCATAACTCTCATAATTTACAACCAGTAGAGCTTGGCTATTCTAACTGTGGAGAAGAGCTATAGCACTGAACAAACCCAACAGGTAGGAAGTAGGTGGAGGTGTCTTGGTCTCAGTGAGCTCCTTGCCCATGCTAGGAGTGTCCAAGATGAACGAGGCTGGGTCCTGCAAGCCGACTATTTCATTCAAATATTTCCTGAGCTCTTGAACTTTGCTACTTCTACTCCAAACTGGCTTGACTAGCACAGGGTGGTTTGCACAGAGTGTCTTTGTTCTGGTTGCAGCTCATTATACATTTCACTGAGGAGTGGATGCTATGGTGGATAATTGCACAGCATGGGCTTCTTGTAAAATAGATCCTCTCTTCATCCATCAGTCCCCCAGTCTCATGAAGCAGGACCAACTTTATTTTCCACAGAGTTTATTGGATCTGCAAGGAAAGCATGAAGGTCTGTATCCCAAATCAAGAAGCTAGGTCAAAACTAGAGCTGAGCTCCAGCAACCTATTCAGAATTTCCATCAAGTCTGTAGGGAAAGAAATTGGATGGATGATTTCTCCATGTTTCTCCAGGGGAAAGAGAAATTCTCCAATAATTTTCCAAGGACACAACTCCCCCTTCACAGTGTCAGTAGCGGGGATTCCCTCACAATGTCATTTCCTTGGGAATTAACTGAAGTGAGCCAGGGAGGCTGCACATCGTTGGTGAGATGATTGTACAGCGAAAGATAGGCCATTCCCATTTACTCTATAAGTGCAAAAAACCCTGTACTGCACGAGTCTGTTCAACAAAATCCTTCCTTCTTTGCAACAAATTGCAAAAGCAAATTCTCTTTCATCAAACCAGACAAGAACTGCTAGAAGCAAATGGATAATTTCCCTGTTCAACACTATTCAAAACATGAACAACCAATGGAGAATACTTCTGCCTGTGTGAAAGCGTAATCAGCCCCTTTTAATAGACAAACATGAACAAGAGGACTAGAGCAGGTGTACAGTCAGCAAGGGTGCACAAGCTTCCTTGGGGCTGAGACCTGAGCCAGCAACCACATGCCAAAAGTGGGGTGAAGCCAGGACAAACAAATGGGCATAATTATGACCCTAGTCATAATTGTTACATATATATATATATATATATATGAAGTTTGCAGATACAAAGATAAAAAACTAACACAAACTTAAGAAAAATATAAAAAGAAAAAAAAAAGTACAGAATAAAAAAATATATATAAAGAAATGATCTCCCCTTCATCAAGACAAGTAGAATTTCAGTAAAATCACCTTCTGTCATGAGTAAGGATGGCGAGCAGGGGGCTCCCTTCCAGACTGTCAAGCGCATGCGTAGCACTGAGGAATTGGTGAGCCATTCCAAGAGGCACAGATCGGGACCGCCTTAACCTGCGGGGTTTATATGGCTGGGTTTTTCCCACGCTTGTTCAGTTTGTTAGGATTCCTGTTATGTATTAGCAATAAACGTTAGAGAACAGTTCCCTGTCTCGGAGTGTTTCCTGGGAGTCAGGACACCTTCTCTGCTATTTCAACAAAGGAGCTCTTCCTATCTCATCTCTTACCCATAAACAAATTATAAAGCCTTGTCATTCAGTCCTAATCAGCAAAAGTCCATTAAGATTTACCAGACATAACAACGTATGCTGTATATTTTCATCTTAATCAAATAAACCAGTTTTATATTCCTTTCCTTTCAACACAGTGACTTATCACTTTCTCTCAAAATACAGCAAAAGATCTTCCCATATCTTATCTCTTATCTATAAACAAATCTTTAACTCAGTACTAGTCAAGAAAAGTCAATTAAGAGCTATCAGAAACAACATATATATATTTTAGCCTTGATCAAATAAACCAACTTTGTATTTTTCCATTTACTTTTATGAATCTTGACATTTAATACCCTTTAGATAGTAACCCAAAAGTTGATTTCTTACCATTCTCTTTGTCTCTTCTCAGAAACTCCTTCGTAATGTCTCTTTTGTAAATGCAAGATAAGAAAATTATCCAAGTCACTCTTCTGATGTATTATTTGTATGTTCTCTATAATTATTAAGACATGAGCTGGTTTCATTTGTAAATCCAGTGTAACCTCTTTTTCCACATCATCCTTGTAGCCTGACATTTTTATAGTCACTTCAGATCCACATTCGAATCAGCCTCAGTTTCTGTTTTATTCAGTAAAATCTGTTCCTCTTCTATAGCCTCTTTTGAAACCATTTTTATAATAGCAGAATCTTAAGAGTAAGTTCTGAGTGCATTGTTCCCAAATATCCTTGAATTCTTCCAAAGACAGATATTTTGGCTCCATTCTGTATTAATGGGTCTCTTCTCCTTTAATTATAATCTTCAGTTCTTTCTGGTTCTTTCTAGTGTCCAACCTTCAAAGTCCCTCTTATCATGTTTTCTTCCTAATCAACATCACTTTCCCACAGGAAGGTTGTTTACAGTTAGTTTCAAAATCTATCTATCTATCTCTATCTCTATCTCTATCTCTATCAGAATCCATAGGAAGAATTCTTGTGGATCAAGAATCAAATCCTTCTGGCCCCTTAATCCATTTATAACTTTCCAGAATCAACATTCTAATCACCCTTTTGCTGTTTATTCAAAAATAAGAATTTTTTAAAGTCCTTAAACTTGCATGAAACTTCTTTCATCAATAATCGAAGGAAACTCATGTGCTGTAATGAAACTTGTCTTGCTGAAGATTCTTAATATCCAAAAAGCCATTAACAAGCAATTTCCAGAAGTGATTAAGAAAGGAAGTACGTGAACCCAGTGTCCTTTTGAAGAGTCCAAACCATGGCTTGGGCAGAGATGACTTTCCCTTGGCTCCCAGAGCTCTAAAACCCACCAGAGACCTCTGTCTTATGGTGTCCTTATGGGGACCCACTGTATGGAGCACCTGTGGGCAATCCTGGTCCTCTCCTTGATCTAGAGAGGAATTCCAAGGATCCAATCCACTCACGGGCTCCTCGTTCCACTATGGTCATCGGCTCCACTCTTGTGGAGCTGTCTTCAGCCTGCCATTGCTTCCCCAGAAGTCCAATCCCTGTCATATTTGAAGTCATTGAAAATTTAATCTTCAATGTAATTAAATTTAAATTTTAAATTTTAAATAATTCATTTCTTCCTCCCCAGGTAGCAACTACACAGCAGTTGATAGTAGCTACATCAGTGTTTTTCAGACTTGGCAACTTTAAGAAGTGTGGACTTCAACTCCCAGAATTCCCCAGCCAGTGAGCTATATTATATTAGCCACACATGCAGTCATTCTGAATTACATGCAAGGCACTTTTTCATTCTGCTTAATGTCGTAACGATACAATGCAGCCAACACTCTTCACTTGGGAGTGTCTAATGTTCAGTATGTATAACCAGCTTGGATTGATTCCCTAGTCAACCAGGTTGGGTTGATTGTCAACCAGGCTGGATTGATGAATGGAATCAGACTGGATTCACAAACTTAAATAATTACCTACCTGTTATTCTAGCTGGGGAAAACAAGCACCAAAACCCTGTTCTACTTATGTTCTGCTTATGGATTTCCCAGAAGCATTTAGTGGCCACCATGGGATGCAAATGTTGTATTAGGTAAGCCTTTCTCTGATCCCACTTGGCATTTTTGCAAATTTTAATTTAAGTTAAACATAGGCTTTCTAAAGTATACTTTTGTGTGCACTGCCTTCTAACATGAATTTTGGCATGCTTAAAAAAAAAAACCCTTACTCACTTTAACACAAAGCTTGCAGGTCAATGGAATGTAAATTGCTTTGCAAATCGCATATTAGTTTTGGAATTGCAAATCAGATGAATTCACTTCAATATACAGATCAAGCCAAAGTCTTGAGCATTGGAGGGAAGGAGATCAAGAACTGTTGCTACCATGAAACTTGGAGATTAACAGAAAGGCCAGAGTATTTGTATGCAAATGGACTACATGATTTTAGGAATCAGCTTCTTGTAGGGTGATGCTAGTGCAAAACTTGCGCAGGAGGAACTCTGTGTAATGCTCAGAAGATCAGGCTGCTCAGTTTTCTAAAAGCAGCCCACTGAAGGGGCATCAGCTGAAACATTTTTAAGTCTGATGACTCTTTGGGCCATACTTACAATCAGTTAAAATACTGTAAGTCCTCGAATCATCTAATGGCTGCCCCTGGAAAGAAACTCTCTGTGCTGCCTCACAAAATCCCCCCTTCCAACTACCATGGAGAGCTCAAAATTTCCACTGTGGGAAGAGGGGGAGCAAATACGCCCAGGAAACTACAAGCTACGGACAGCGCAGTTCTCTGCTGCCCTCTGCGGTCAGATTATTGACTAGTTAGAGCTGCAGGTCTGCTCCCACCAATTAGTCAATTGGGTTAAAATTGTTGGATGTATTCAGTTTGAATCAGCAATTGGATTTGGGAAATCAGACTGATTGAGCATGCCTGCATGAAGGGTTCAGAGCAGATAACCATGTCTTCTTTCAGGTTTCTCTACAGAGGAAGGAGAGACACTGTGTAAAGTGGAGGGAGGGTTCTACGTGAATAGTCAAGGTAAGAGAAGCTGATAAGATAGTGCTGTATTGAAAACATTATTCATGTTTTTGGACCATTCTCACTATAGAATCATTGAATCATAGAACTGTAGAGCTGGAGGAGATCAGAAGGATCAATATTCCAACCCTCTGCTATGTCCAGGAAAACCGTCTAGGGGAGGTGGCTGTCCAGCCTCTTGAAAATCTCCAGAGAGGAAACCCCACAGACTTTGGTTAAGAAATTGCATTGGATTATTTTTTCAACAGAAAGGCATACTGGGTGAGATCTCCTGCTAGTGGGTTGTGTTCTTACATTTACTTTGCTAAGAACACCACCCACTAGCAGGAGATCTCAAGCCTTTTCTTATAAGCCAGCGAGATACCTAAATCATACAACTGTCTCCAAATTTTGGAGGGCACTTACTCTGGCACGCTGTAATGTGCTTCCCACAGCAGTTTTGGAGGGCCGCTACAAAAAAGTCCCATACGAGTTGAGACTGTGCCCCTGTGGACAAGGGGCTATTGAAATTATTGAACATGTCCTGCTATACTGTATTCTCTATAAGGATTCACGAACCCATTTAATAACCCCTCATTTGATAAAATATCCAGGAAATTCTGATCTCTTTTATTGTCCTAACAGCCAGGAACCACGCTGAGACGAGGAACAGGTCTCTAGTGTTTTATTGCTGCTACAGAACAGGAAAATCCTAGCAAACTGAAGAAGCATGCGAAAAACCCAGACATATAAACCCCAAAGGTTAAGGCGGGCCCGATCTGTGTCTCTTGGAATGGCCACCTAATTCCTCAGTGCTACGCATGCGCTTTACAGCCTGGATGGGAGCCCCCTGCTCACCATCCTTACTCATGACATTTATGTTCAGTTGTTGCTATCTGAACAGAATGACCTAGTTTCCCTGAACGTAGCTAAATTTTGCTATACTCTCTGCAAATTAGGCAGACCTCGACTGCCCATTGACGATTCTATCAATTTGTAAATATATTATCATGCTTTGTTCATTTCACTTAATGTATTTTTAATGTATTTTAACGTATTTCAATGTATTTTTAAAAATTTGTAATTCTGGTCTGTGACCGTATTAAAGGTTGATCGATTGACTTCGCTACAAGGTGGCCCAGGCATGTATGTCTTTCATGGCACAACTATTTTATGAATGAACTCCATTCATGGACTTGTTTAGACTGCACAGCGTGGGCAGCCATAGAAGCTTTAGAACAGTGTTTCTCAACCTTGGCAGCGTGAAGGTGTGTGGACTTCAACTTCCAGAATTCCCTAGCCAGCATGGCTGGCTGGGGAATTCTGGGAATTGAAGTCCACACATCTTCAAGTTGCCAAAGTTGAGAAACACTTCTCTAGAGGATGGAAAGATTTGGATCACAAATAACCAGGAGCTGTTTTATCACCTCCAACTATAAAGTCAGCTCAAAACCACCACCAATAGGAATTCTAAAGAAACCCTCAAGTATCCCAAGGTTAGAAAAGCAGAAGTTTGTTTTGTAGGTGAAGAAAACTTTGGGGAAAGCAGATTCTGGCACTGCACTAGAGCCAAGACTGTAATTGCTTTGACATTCTAGAATAATGTAGTCAGGAGTAAGCAAACTTTGAGAATACTTTGGTCAACTGTAACTTTCATAGGTTTCACCCTTGTGAACCTCATGCAGTTGTGGACTGAAGTTCCTCCCCTTCACCCCATACCCTTTTCTCTTTATATTGCCACTTAACTGCCATACCCTTTAAAACTGTTAATCTTTCACAGGCACATGCTGACGCCAGGCAGCTGAAGAAGAATTCCAGCAAACACTTTATCTTAGTAGAGATTGAAGTGCCTTGAGATGAAGTCTGCAGTTCTGGAATAGGACAAAATTTATGTATGCTAATAAAAGCTGAAGGTGAGGGCAGGAATTGAGACTGTATAAAATTTCACAACTGCTCAGGGACCTAGTTTTATATATACAGCGGAATCAAGGGCTGTAGCTGAGTGGAACAGGATTATCTGAAAGATCTGGGGCATTGATAACACTGAGGTAGACAAAAGGTCTGATTCCTGTTCCTCTAACCTAGGGGTGGACAAACTTACTCTGGGCTGGGGAAAGGGTGGGCTTCATATAACTAAGTCTACCATAGCTTGGTTGCAAACATTGGTCTGATCCCCAGATGACAGAAAAAGGTACAGAAGGCCCTAGTCTTTGCTGCCATTAATGGATCATCCAGATTTTTGTAGGCTAGATATTATTGTCTCATGTCTCACATCAAATCTAGTCAAACCAGCTGGCCTATTTAACACCACAGTGTCGACCTATTCATTTCATGGTTCTTGATTGGCTGAAGTCACCCATGTGACTAATAGAAGAATTAATGCTTTATCTATTTTCATTCTCCGTTCTCCATATTTATCTTCTGTGACATATTGCATCACCAGTCCTTATTGGTGAGACTATCCTGTGGGGTCAGTCCATTTTCAGTGGCTATATTCAGACAGCCTTTTTTTTAAATAATAATTTTATTAAAGTTTTAAAAAGCAAAGATAAAAAAAACTAATACAAATTGAGAAAAATACAAAAGAGTAAAATGAGAAAATAAAAAGTGTAGAGAAAAAAATAAAAAATATATAGTAAAGAAAAAAGAAAAGAGATATATAAAGAAATTACTTCCCCCTTCATCAAGGTTAAAATATATAAGTTGTTTCTGGTAACTCTTATTGGACTTTTGCTAACCAGGACCAAATGATGAGGCTTTAAAGATTTGTTTATAGATAAAAGATGAGATATGGAAAGAAGAGATATTTTGTTGTGTTTTCAGAGAGAACAATAAATTATTGTGTTAAAAGTAAAGGAATATAAAGTTAGTTTATTTGATTGAGGTTAAAATATATACTGTATGTTGTTATTTCTGGTAACTCTTAATGGACTTTTGCTGAGTAGGACTGAATGATGAGGCTTTAAGAATTAGTTTATAGATAACAGTTGAGAAATGGGAAGAAGAGATCTTTTGTGGTAGTATCAGAGAAGTTGTTGAAATTGTTTGTACTTGTCTTGATGAAGGGGGAAGTCATTTCTTTACATAGCTCTTCTTTATATTCACACAGCCTGCTTAACCTGCTCACTGGATTAGCCCATTTTCTAGGTTTTCTGGAGGTCCTCTGGATTTTTGTAGCCCAGATCTGGTGCTTATTGTAGGTAGCCCTGAGCATAAAAATTCAGTTTGATGAAAGAGAATTTGCTTTAGAAATCTTCTTTAAAAAAAAAGAGAGAGAGAGAGAGAGAGAGTTTTGGAAAAATTATCCAGGGGAGAGGCACGCTAGTCTTTGGTAGCCAAAAAGAAAAAAAAAATCAAACTTTTGTTAAAGGCATAAGCATTTGTGAGCTACAGATTACTTCATCAGCTGCATGGAGTGGCCATTGAGCTGTGGCTCATGAGAGCTAATGCCTTCTAATAAAATGCGTTAGTCAGAAAAGGTGCTACCAGACTCCTGATTTTTCTCAGGGCCAAGTGTGGAGTCTTGCATCTATTTGGTGGATATGTAAATGTTCTGTAATTCATTGTGCAATTTGCTCTCTAGTGGCTGAAACCTTTCTGGCTTCCCCCATTCCACGCCATCCCAAGGGGAGACACAAGAAACCAGTGGTACCCGATTCTGTAAAGTTCAAGCATTGCAAGAACTCTTAATTCTTTTACTTAAAAATTAAGTTAAAACAAACCATTGGGTTTAGATCTGATTTGATTATTTTATGGGTTACTTGGCCCTGGCAAAATTCTTCCCATTCTCAGATAAGCTGTAGTTTTTCTCTTCCTTCATCTGCACAAACACCAAGGCTTCTTTCAGAGTGGTGATGGATGCATCATTGGAAGGTCTGAAGGACCAGAATGGAGACAGATCATCCTGGAGAAAATCTATGTAGCTGCTAAGAGTTGACACCAACTTGATGGCACATAATCAGACCCCTCTACTGATTAACAAAAAGCATTGCACACCCCTTTTTTTCTTTTTCGTTTTTATGGATAGAAGAGTAAACAAATGGAAGAAGAATGCCATCAGATTAGGCAAGTACAAAGCCTGAGGTTTCTGGGTGGGGAATTGTGGGGTTAAAAGGTCAAACGGGTACCTTAACCCATTGTCCATCATAAATGAAATAATTGGGAAAAGTTGGCCAATGGAAAACGGGGGAAAATTAGCCAGCTCCAATTGGCTTTACATCACTTTTCAGGACAATTCATTTATTGTACTTTATCAGTAAGGCAATAAAAGCTTTATCTTTTCCTCCACCCCACCCACTACACACTCCTAGGAAAGCCTCAAGTGTTCTCGTTCACTTTCACAAGATATCCAGCTTAACCATCCTGAATTTTCCCTCTTCTTATGCAAGATGCCCATATGAACCATATGGAGCAAATTCCCCTGATCAGCCTTGCAGGGAGAGGAAACATGACAACCATTTCAAAGCCTGCAAAGGTGGCTTTCTCAGGTGGCACCATTTCAAAGTAGAGGTAGAATTTATACAGTATGGCAAAATGTTTCCCTGCAAAGAAATGCATATATATAGTGACTTGCATGCAGAAAGCTGGCTTGTAAGAGAGGACAGGATTAGCCTGGCTCTCTTCATAACAGGACATTTTCCTGTCTGCCTGGAGTTATTGTGTGTGTATGTTTTAATGAAGCAGTACCAAAGCATGCAACGTTTTCAGTTAAAGTGGAACAGCTTCAGTAATACTGAAGTGCAGTAGAACTAGCAGACTTTTTTATTATTAGCTCACACTGCTTCTAACATTTTTTAGGTAGAAGTATTGGCACAATGGTAACATTCCAATCCTCACCTAAGTGTATTCTTCGTGTGTTCCATCCCTGATTACATTATTGTAAATTGCCTTACTTTAACTACTTCCTCTATATTGTTTTACACTGCAATTGCTTTATTCTTTATTGATGGTAAAGCTCAGAGGGCGATGGTCCTTTGTGTTAAAGATATACCTGGAAAATATCCTGGCTCTCAAAATACCATCAAGGGGACAAGATGTATCTTGACAAATGCAGCTCATGAAATGGAACCCCAGAATGTGCTTTGGAGTTCAGGCATATTCCTTGAATGCGTGTGCATTCGAGAAAAGATATATCCAACTGCTGGTATGAGTTCTAACTTCCTAGAACTCCTGACAAATCCTCCCTAACGAATTTGATTTTCTTGCCTACCTTGATTATTGCAGCTTGTTTGTATTTTTCATAGAGGGCCAAATGTAAATATTTGTCTCATTCACTCCAGAAGATTGGCTGCAGTGGTTATTCCCTCCCCTTGCCACGCTTAAGTGTAAGAGGACTGAAAACTTCTTCAATTTAATAAAAGGGCCATTGCCCCAAGCTGTCCAATGTGTGGGATTCTCATTGTTCTCCTGCAAGAAGTAGAAAGGGTGCAGGATGCCCAGTGTCCTGGCTGCCCAGCATGGGCACCCAGGTTCCACTCTGCTGCCCAGGAAGAAACCCAGGGAGAGCAGAAAAAAAACCCTCTAACCACTATGTTGCACAGCCTGAACGAAACCAGCTTAGACGAGACCCTTGCTCTCATATGCAATTTCACTTGCTAGTGGTATACTTTGCTGAATGTATTTGTTCATGTAAACACAAAGTACAATGCTGAGATTAAATCTTCTATTAAATATTCTTAAGGCTGCCCTGAATGTTTACAGAGCAACTTTTTCTTTCTTTCAAAACAACTTAGTGTGGGTGTGGTGTTTTATGGGCAGGGATGTTTGAGATTTCCAAAAGTTTACCTCTTGCATGTTAAGTGGGAATGATTCTTTGGCCTCCCGTCAACATGCTTCGCTCCCTGATAAAAACTACAGATCAATGTTTTCCTCAAACTATATCATACTATTTCATAGCCAGTCAGGTTTGTCTCCATCCTGACATCATTGAGGGCCAAACCCTCACTCCAAATTAGCTTTACTTGTCTTAATGGCATCTGGCTGTCATCACACTGACAACAAAGGTCCGCATAGTTAAAGCAATGGTGTTCCCCGTAGTAACATATGGCTGCGAGAGCTGGACCATAAGGAAGGCTGAGCGAAGGAAGATCGATGCTTTTGAACTGTGGTGTTGGAGGAAAATTCTGAGAGTGCCTTGGAATGCAAGAAGATCAAGCCAGTCCATCCTCCAGGAAATAAAGTCAGACTGCTCACTTGAGGGAACGATATTAAAGGCAAAACTTAAATACTTTGGCCACATAATGAGAAGACAGGACACCCTGGAGAAGATGCTGACGCTAGGGAGAGTGGAAGGCAAAAGGAAGAGGGGCCGACCAAGGGCAAGGTGGATGGATGATATTCTAGAGGTGACGGACTCGTCCCTGGGGGAGCTGGGGGTGTGGACGACCAACAGGAAGCTCTGGCGTGGGCTGGTCCATGAAGTCACGAAGAGTCGGAAGCGACTAAATGAATAAACAACAAACAAGAGCTCATTAGGGATGTTTTCAAAATCTTCGTCATCCCAATCTTTCACCAATGTGGGGGTTTCTGAACCTCCTTATCCTTATCCTTTTCCTTCTCCTCTCTCCATCATGTGGAAGGCCGGTTGCCGTTTCACTGCTTTGTTTTGGAAAAAACCCTGTGGACATCATAATTGGTGCAAAAATTTGCAGTCACATTCAGGGCTGTTTGTGGGGGGAGGAATAAAAAAAAGGCTTTGATCCCATGGTTGTGGCAGCCATCTTGACATTTTAACCCCCTCCCTGCAGACATTCCTGCCAACCATAAAATATTGCTTTCAAGCAATTGCAAGAAAACAAAGAGACTTTGTTGCTTCCAGAAAACTTGTTTTCTGCCCCCCTTTATCTGTGAATCGAAGCATCCCTCTTATTATTTCTTTGGGAATAGGACGCAGTTCAAGCCACTTGGATGAGCAGCTTATGACTTGTTTGTCATCCATTGACAGCAAAACCTTCCATTGCTGATATTCAATGTTTAGACCAAAAGAAAAAGCAGATCCCTCTGCTATGTATCACTTAACCCTTTCTCTCCTTTTTTTTTTAAAGGGCAGGTGTTCTTTAAACAAATCTTATTTATAGGTAAGATATATAGGACAAAGAGATCATTTGTTCTATTTTTAAAGAAGGTGATAAGTTACTAAAATTGTTTATTTTTGTTTTTATGAGGGGAAAAGTCATTTCCTTACATATTTCTTTTTTCCCCTTTACTATATTCTTATTTTTTCTTCCTTTTCTATTTTTCTTTCTATTCTTTTCCTTCTTTTGTGCACTTTCTATTTTTTATTTTTCTTTTCTTTCTTTTTTTTTAGTTCGTATGAGTTCTTATCTTTTTGTATCTTTAGTTCGGATGAGTTTTTATCTTAACATTGTAATGTTAAATACAATTACTATTTAAAAAAGGCAGGTGTTTATGCAGGTATTTGGAGTTTTGAAAGCATCCTATGTTGCCACCCAAACTGTGGAAATGCACTCTTTCAGGAACTGCATTGGCTTGTGTCCTCACTTCTTCCAGGACAACAGTTCAGATCTTCTTTTTCAGCCAGACATTTTGAAATTAATCATTGTTTTAGAGGTTGGGTTTTTTTTTTTCAGATTTTTTATAGCAATGAGTTGACTTGAGTGATTTATGGATAGAAAGATAGGCTTAAATTGTGTGTATATACAGTATGTATGTATGTATATTTATTTATTTATTTTCTATCCCACCTATTTTTTTTATAAATAACTCAAGGTGGCGAACATACCTAATACTCCTTCCTCCTCCTATTTTCTCCACAACAACAACCCTGTGAGGTGGGCTGGGCTGAGAGAGAGGGACTGGCCCAAGGTCACCCAGCTGGCTCTCATGCCTAAGGTGGGACTAGAACTCAGAGTCTCCTGCTTTCTAGCCTGTTGCCTTAATCACTATGTATATACACACAATTTAAACCTATTTTTCTATCTATAAATCACTCAGGTCAGATAGACAGACAGACACAGACACAGACACACAGACACACTTTTTTTTTGGTATATTCTGGATTTCAAGTTAATATGATTTATAAACAAGTTTTAGTTCTGCTTCCCCCCCCCCCCCATTCTGTGCTGTTCCATGGCCATCATCTTAGCTGATAGAACAAAGATATATGCAAAAACATAAAAATAGTTCTGCTGGATCAGGCCAAAGCCCATCCTGGTCCAATACTCTGTTTCTTACAGTGGCCAATCAGTTACCTCTGGGATGCTCACAAGCAAGAGATGGGAAACTGTATAGCCCTTAATTAGGGCTACCAGAGCTGAGGTGGAAAAAGCAGGATAAATACTAGATGACAACAAAGAGGAACAAAAAATCCAAAATCTTTGCTTCCATCTAGCAAAGCAGAGGTACCAGTTCTGCAAAAATTCAAATGACTGTTAGGTGGCAGCAGGGAGTTAGAGAATCTCTTTGCTGACATCTAGCAGTCACCTGAATTTTGTAAATCCAGTACCTCTACCTTGCTAAACCTGCCTTCCAGAAATTTACCCATTCCCTTTTAACATCATCCAAGTTAGTAGCTATAGTTACTTGTTTTTAACGGATATGTCTTATGTCTTTCTGTGTAGTTTTAGTTATGTTTATTGTACGTTGTCTGTACAGTAACATGTGATTTAGCCATTTTAGAAATAGAAATAAAATTAACAGACAAATAGGAGAGCTGGGAGGCTGCAGAACAAGGAACTGTGCCATAGCAAAACAAAGATTTCTGCCCATTGCTCCCTTAGCAACTTCTTAAGGTGAAAAATATTCCTGAGAGAAATTCAGAAGAAATTCTAAACTGTCCCAGAGATTATTTTTACACAGTGCTAGTTTTGACTGTCTGAACAGGACTTTTTGGAAAAAGCAATTGAAATGGTTCTCCAAGAACCCCAAAACTGAAAATTTCCCAGCAAACAACTTTTTACGCCCCCAACCCACCCCCACTGACTCCTTTTATCATTCTGTAAATTACTGACCTTTTCTAATAATCCATTTAGAACTGAAAGGGTAATTGTTTCCCTTTTGAAGAATTAATTACAGCCTCATTACTGGATAACTGCCCTTCGATTTTGTTTCTTTTCTGCTTTTAAAAGCATGCTTTCTTTTAATGTTACACCATTGCACAAAATCGCTGCCTGCAAGCTGTCTTTTGTTTCTCAGACTGGAAGTGATTAATTCAGGTTAAATTTTAATTGAGAATGTGCAAGGCAGCAGGAGAATTATTTGGATCTAACAATGATCTTGTTTGGCTCCTGCTATTGTGTGTGTAATTTACGTTTTGGGATTTAGCATGTCGGAACAACAGAGAAAACAATATTAGGAAGTATCTTTCTGTCTGAAAGCGTTCCACCTGAACTATGAGCAATTTGAGGCCTTTGGAACTATAAAAATTGAATTAGGTAAGATAGTCCTAAAGTTGATTTGTGCCATTGCCATTTTGGTTCATGTAATTCTGAATCACAAACACTAACTGGCATGCATGAGCTCTCCATGTTTTAATCTACAGGTTTCCTAGCCCTATCAGGAAATGTTGGGAACTGAACCCAGAATCTTGTTCCTCAAAGCTTGTGGTTTACCACTGATCCTAATTTTTAAGGGCCACACAGCTTAGTAAGGCTTTATCAAAGCACTGGAATGCAATTTAAAATTTGTGGAATTGCAGGATTAAGCTTCAGTTCTATTTATTTGTAATTTCATTGCCAATGCTAGTTAGAATGAGGAGTATGTAATGACTGGAATTGTGTGTGTGGTGCATGCACACACACATTTCCTTGGTGCAAATGATCCAAAAAAAGCAGAATCTTTTAAAAAAATAATCTAGCTTATAGTGCCATCTTCTGGACAGATCTTCAAGGTGAAAAACCAAACTGCTGTGAATATATCTCTATCTCTATCTATATATTTTTTTTCCCTCTTCTCACCCATATGGGTGGTATGTGTCTTCCTGAACCTCCGATCCTCTAACAGAGCCTGGAAGTTTGAGGGTTCTGCGCAGTATCTTAGCTGTTCCTAGCACTGCACTCTCCTGGACAGAGAGTTCTGATGTTGTTCCTGGGATCTGTTGGATCCACTCTCCCAGTTTGGGGGTCACAGCCCCAAGTGCCCCTACCACCACTGGGACCACTTTGGCCTTCACTTGCCACATCCTTTCTAGTTCCTCCTTCAGGCCCTCGTATGTACGTACATACATACATACAAACATATATACAATTACTAATAAATTTCCCTAATGGTCAGGAGCTAAATGTGGCATGCAGAGTGCTCCCTGCTCCCACTTTTTCCTAGGACAACCCTATGAAATATGTTGGGTGAAAAAATCGGGACACCCAAGTGAGCCTCCATGGCTAAGGCTGGGCTTGCATCTGATTCCCCCTGGTACCAGCCCAACAGCTTAACTGCGATACCACACCAGCTCTATGTTCCATTGAATATGCATAGCCCCTCAATACATGGGTATGATGATCCATGTTATCTGCCTATTGAAGAATTTATAGGATGGCCAGGAGGCAACAGTTAGCACAGGGTATGTAGCAACAATATGGTTCAAAATTGGGACAGGAGAACACCAGTCTTGTATTACTTTCTTATTTAACTTATTTAGGGAAGATAGAGAAATAATCTATATAGAAGAAACAGGAGTTGGAATTGAAGAAATTGGAGTTGGAATTAAAGTCACTGGGAGAAAGGTCAGCAACCTCAGATATGCTGATGTTACCACCCTGATGGCTGGAAGCAAGAATGATTTAAAGAATCTCTTGTTGAAGGTAAAAAAAAAAGAGTGCTCAATATTTTCTTTTAAAAAGCCTATGGTTATGTCAACAGGCAGACAACTTTATCACAAGCAAATAGGCAGGGACCTGGTAACACACTTTATTGTCCTTGACTCAGAAATTCACAGGAATGGTGACTGAAGTTATGAAATAAAGAGATGTCTGTTACTTGGGAGAAAGTCTATCACAGATCTAGACAAAATATTTAAGTGCAAAGACACCACAGTAACAAAATTGTGTACATTTAATTGAATAAATTAAAATATGAATTAGCAAGCCCATGGCTTTCCCAGTTGTAACAGATGGCTGTAAAAGCTGGACATCAGAAAAGCTGAATGAAGAACTGATGCCTCTGAATTGTGATGCTGGAGAAACTTGTTGAAAATACATTGGACCTCAAGAAGAACCAATTGTTCAATCTAGATGAAGTCAGGCCAGATTGCTCACTGGAAGCTGCAATAATGAAGGTACAGCTGACTATTCGCAGGCACCTTGGGAGCAGACCCCGATGCCTGGGAAAATCAAAGGCAATCAAAAAAGAGGCCAATGGAAAACAGGGTGGCTTAGATGCTATTACTGAATACCTGAGCAGTACCTTACAAGAACTCAACGAACTCAATCGTTATTGATAGACAATCCTAGTGAATTATGTTCATCAGAGTCAAAAGAGTTGGAAACACCTGACTGACTGACCAGGAAACAGAGAGGCTGGAGCCACTTAATTGATTGCAGTTGTTACTACAATAGAAACCAGGGGCACAGCTGGACTATCTAAGGGAGGCCAAATTAACATCTAGAGAATGACACATGAAAGAGGAAATAGCAAACTTCATTGTTGCTACTTAGTGGAACATTCTTCTACTTCTTGAAAAATACTTTAGTTTGGGGAGGGAGGGTGGACATTTAAGTGGTTCCAGAAGCCTGCGTGTCACATTTAATCTTGGTTTAAAAATTATGCTTGCTGCTTCAAAAGGGCATTTATTTGCAACTAAACTTGCTTAGCAACAAAACCATAGAAATAAATTCGGCTGCATTCCTCTATCATGATTTGGAGTGAATTTAACAACAACAAAAATCCACAAGCTAAGAGTTTTCTCTTTCTTCAGGGTCAGCAAACAGAGATATTTGCATGTTTGTTTTCTGTTACACTGGAGTGGGCAACCACCTGTCCAAAGGCCAGATGGAGCCCCCAGACTTATTTTGTGCGGCTCTGGAGAGCCCCACAATCATGACATAACATTTGGCATCAAAGTACCATATAACGACAGCACAATTTCCCACTGATTTGTGTTGGGAAACAAATGTGAAAAGGTGCATTCTGCCTCCAATTGGCCATTTAAAAAACAGGGGGCTTGCAAGTACCTTAAATTCAAGGACTGGAACCACAAGTGGAGCAATTACTTGGCACAAAGGTGTTTAATAATAGAGACGAATTCCTAGTGAACTCTTCTGGCATCCACTTTGGACATCTGTCATTTAGATGAGTGAGCACATTCTTAGCTCAGGGAGTTTCCATACAGCTGCTCATGCAGTTTCTAGATTGGTGCCATGCCTCTGTGTTCACATGCCATTGTTTGTCTTTGGCTACTGGACCTATTAAGCTCTGCCCCAGCTGCAGTGCAAAGGGAATTCCTGGGAAGGTGAGCTTTGTTAGCACGTATGCTGCAACTTAATAGAGGGTGGTGTCCCCTTGGTGAAAATTCTTACCCCACCTGCCTCTGACACCCTTCCTACATCCTTTAGTGAATAAGGTGCCAAAGTGCTATGCTATTATTTCACTATATTTTTTTCCTTGGTTGAGGATAGGAGTTCCTTTGCACAGCGATGGGTCATGGTTTTTTTTTCTTCCCCCAAATGTCACACTGCAGTTAAACAGAACATGAAGAACCAGGAGCTTGGGTGTTGGCTGGAGACTGATGTTCTCCCATTGATTAGCTGTGGCTCCTTTTGGTGAAGATCTCAGACTTTGGAGGACAATCAGAGAACGTTCTGCAAATGACTTTGAGGGTTTGGAAGATAAAAAGACTGGCTGAATAAAAATGCTTTAGAGTCTATCTTGGATGAACCCTGGCCATTTGTATCCTTTTTCTTTCTTTTTCCTAATATGGACATATACTTTTTCTTGTTGTTTTGACTAAGCAAAGTGGTGATGCTGTGACATTCCAGAAGGGTGGTAGAATATGGACTTCCAACCTAGCCTCCCACTCTCCTTTTTTGTTTTCTTTTGTTTAATGTTTAAAACAAGTTGATCCTATTGGAAACTTAACATGCCTGTTGATGGCATTTTGGTGAGGAGAGGCCAGGAGCTCCATAGAGTCTATGGACTGCCCATCCATCCACAGGAGATGGTAAATTCCTCATTCATGGATGGGTAGTACTGTCTGGAGAAGAACAAGGAGAACAACAAAATGACTCTTGGAAAATTGATTTTTTTAATGTGTACATAGGCTCTCCAAAGGCAAGAGGGAAAAATGGTAGTATTGTGTCTTTCAAAAAGGCACCCCAAATGCAGAAGAGGAGGAGATGGTAGAAAATAAGTATTACTCTGGCTAATAGGGGCAGTTGTTATTGCCTCAGGACATTCTTTTTGTTGTACTATTTATCCCAATAAGAAGATATAGGGTATATTGCTAATGTTGGGGACAATATTACCTACTTGCTCTTTACTCCATCTTCTCTTCATTCCATCAGGAGTCAGAATGAGCTTGAGATGAGGGACAGGCCCTCTCTAAGATGCATGAGGTCAAGTTCAACTTTTCATATGCACCAGCTGGGTGGCTGCCAAAAAAAATGTACCAAGACAAGAACAACAGAGAAAGATTAAGGAGAGTGGATGAGCGCACCACTCTCAATGTTATTTATTATGTGTTCAACCTTGCAAAATTAAGATTAAGCAAAGTAGCCAAGCCAAGGTCTCCATCTCTTTTACAGAGGAGGAAGGGTAGGCAGCGATACACATCAGAAAAGTGATATTGGGATCCATTTTGGATTGCCTGTACTTGTTTTCCTTAGCATTTGTTCCTTGCACAGAATTGTCAATGCTTCCATCAAGAATTTTTTTTTAATGAATGTTGGAGGAAGGTCAAAACAAGAATGTACAAAGTTTTCTAAGTTGAGGCCATACTTGGTTTTGGAGTCAAGTGCCAAGGGCTGCCCCCTACAAAGCTGGGGGTGGAATCAGGACAAAATCTAAATCTCATTCTATTTTACTGACCTTGAAATGTCATTAAAACAAATGACTGCTAATATGATTACTCTGTATTGGTTTTTTTTCCCCATTCAGTCAAATTATATTTTCTATAACTCTATTCGGAAGTCTCTGGGACTTCTGTCCAAGTCTTTGCAGGACCACATAGGATTCCAGATTTTGCACCTCTGGTTTAGATCAGGGACCTACATGTAAACTGGAACATCTGGACTGCTAAATTTGTCATCTTTTTTCCCTCTCTCTGTATTTATGGTGCACCAATCGATCTATACTGCTATTTTACTAACCACTTTAGTAAGGTAGAAAACCTGTCTTTCGCATTTTTTTCCTACATTTAAAAAATTCAAATACTCTCTTCCATGTTTATGAGAACCTCTGTGGGTTTTAGCAAGTTTTTATCAAAAGATGTACTGAACAAAATTCTGATCCACCCTTAATCCACCTATGGTAGTTATTGTCTAGCTTAGTCCAGATTGCTTGGGGAAGAGAAGGGCTATACCATTCTATATCCTTTTCTGCACATAAAGGTTGCGTATAGCATATTTTCCTGGGACTTCACAGAGCTTGTGAAGGAAACATAAATTTATTCCACATTTATTTTTACTTTCCCCATTGTTTTTTTTTAATGATGTGCATGTTATTTCTTTAAGTGCCCAGTAGGTGGAAGGCAGAATCAACCGATAAAGCTACTTTGAACTGATGGCTACTAAAGGATGTATGCCAACTGGCAACAAAAGGAAAGGAAATGGCAGATTATTAACTCTTAACACGGCATGCCATCTCCTTCTTTACAAGAATTTGGAGAGTTGTAGCCATGATGGTCAGATGCATCAAAAAATAACAAAGTGCTTGCACTGTGCATTTGTGCTGGCATTTCATTTCCCCAGCCCATTCCTCTGTATTCTCCACCCCTGCCTGACTGTACACATTTGTGTATTTATAACTCAGGGCAGCCTTTTGTTCTTCTGATGAAATGGACTACCATGCCTGAATGGTTATGCCATAATAAATTTGCTCGTCTCAAAAGCATGGCAAGACTCATGTCTCTCTCTGCAAGTTTCAAGGTCTGAACAGAGATTTCCCAAGGTATATACAATTTCCCCTTTTTGCCTGAAGAAAATCAGAGGCAGAAAAGAACCTACATATGACTGAGCCATTGAATAGATTGATAGGGTAGGAGGATAGGACATTCACAGCATAAAATGGAAACCAAGGGCCGGGTGTGTGCTACCTCCTTGAAGATGGGGATTCACTGTCAGATCTTTGCCTTGGGAAGAAACATGACTAAAAGATTCAACCCTGTAGACTTGCCTGAACTCAATGAAGCTGACTTCCAGGTAGGAAGAAGAGTGCCCTCTTCTTGGCAGTCCAATAACATTGCTGATTAAAGACAGTATTCTTATTCAGATTGAAAAAGTTTTCTTCCGTGTCTACTGCTATTATATTTATGAATGTTCATGAGCACCATTGATGATCATAGCACTATCAGCACACACTGAGTCTTGGACCACCAGGGATGCTGCATTGACAGGGACTGCATGAGAAAACTGTAGTAACCAAGGCAGTGCGATAGTTCAGGTGATGGACTGAGAGGACAGAAACCCAGGTTCAGGTCTGAAGGGGTGACATTCATTCCACTTATCACAGAAGGTTGTGGGGATATGACTAGGGGAGACTCTCCTCCCTTCCTTCCCTGTATCCTGCCTTGAAACCTCAGAGAAAAAATTGGAACATGCATTATGGCTGGAAAACACCTAGCTGAGCATGGCAGCATCATTAATAATTGAATAGGAGACCATTAGAAAATACCAGGACTAGACTAAGACGTCAAATATGGAGCCCAAAAGTTGGCAATCGATATCTGCTTCCATATTGTTCCCAAGAAAACTACATCTATGTTCAGATCGACTTGAAGACAGTTTTACTTAAAGCCTCAAAGGTGTGCTTCCCCTTAACAAGGTGAGCTGCTTCTTCAGAGTTTCAAAGCTGCTTCCTTTAGCAACATAGCTCCTGCTTTAAAAAGCAAAGCTGGGTCTTGTTTCTAGGCCGCCTCCTGCAATTTAATAGCTTCTTTAAGTTCCAACACCACCCATCCTATCTTATTTTGGGTCCCAGAGAGAAATAATTGGATCCACGGAGAGAAAGAAAGGAGTCCTGCATCTCATGGCCCCTCAACAGTTCTCTCCAGGAGCATAGGACTGCGCCCTAAGAAGTGGGAATGGGGATTAAAATAGTGCATACCCACAAACAAGTGGTAATTAATTGTCTCTCTGTGTGTTTGTGTGTGTGTCTAGTATTTTCTTCACGTGCTCTAGTATTTCACTGGATTGGTAAAATGTCCCATAAGAGTAATATTGATGTCATATGATGATCAGTCACAGCAAGACTGATCCTTCTGTAGTGTTTCATCAAGATATGGAAAGTCATCAGCCACACCTGGTAACAAAGAAGTTGTATCAAACTCTACCCAAAGATTTAGGCACTCCAAGCAGACCACCCCATCTGCCAAGAACCCCAGGTAGGATATTTGCCATGGGAAGAACACTGAAGCCTCAAAGCTTTGTGACATGAGCAACACAGAGCTGTTGTTTCAAACAGAAAGCTCAGGAGCCCATGTACTTCCATGGACCTGAATACACCAAGCTTAAGATTTCATCCAGAGACAAAGAACATTTTGCAGAGTGAAAGCTGTGTTATTTTGTTTTTGAAGGAGCACACCTGATGGAAAAACAACCCATCCCCCCAATACAAAAAAAGAAAAGTAGCAGCTGCTCATCAATTAGAGCAGGTTGAGCTATCAACTATCCTGGAGCCTGTGCTATAAATATCAGCCTAGTTATAATTTGATGAGCTACTGCTTTGACTGCATGAGATAGCTGGACCTCACACAATGAACCTCTTCTTCCTATCTTGTCAATTTCCTAGCTGTCCTTAAGCTCTGCTTCCAGGATCCAACATCCCTCCCTCCTCCCCTCCTCCCCTGAGTTCAGAGCAGTATTTGCAACTCACAATAATCCTGCCAGGGAGATTAGGCTGAGAGTAGGAACAAGAGAATGGACACAAAAAGAAGGACTGAGGTGATGGATAAATTGCATAAAGTTATAAATGAAACAAACCAATACATTGCACAAATATTGATGGAGCAACTGCAGTGGTGGGCTCCCCTTTATGGAATGTGTTCAACCAGAGACTGGGCAGCTATCTCTCTGGGATGGTTTGATTTGGAGTCCTGCATTGAGCGGAAGGTTCAAGAGGCTCCGGCCCCATCCAATTCTAGGATTATTGTACTGCTTTATTACTTCATAATGGGACGCGGTGGCGCTGCGGGTTAAACCGCTGAGCTGTCAATCGGAAGGTCGGCGGTTCGAAACCGCGCGGCGGGGTGAGCTCCCGTTGCTCGTCCCAGCTCCTGCCAACCTAGCAGTTCGAAAACATGCAAATGTGAGTAGATTAATTGGTACCGCTTCGGCGGGAAGGTAACGGCGTTCCGTGAGTCATGCTGGCCACATGACCCGGAAGTGTCTATGACAACGCCGGCTCTAAGGCTTAGAAACGGAGATGAGCACCGCCCCCTAGAGTCGGACACGACTGGACTTTACGTCAAGGGAAACCTTTACCTTTTACCTTATTACTTCATTGGGTGGGTGGGTGGTTTGCACTGTTACTCCCCTTTCACAGATACTCCAATTGCTCTCCCCTCCCCATTCCATCAGAAGGATTGGGCAGGATCAGTCTATGTCTCATATAGCTTACAATTTAAATAGGCACAGGAATTGAGAAGAGGGGAAAGAAGGATATGACCATTTTCTGCATTTAACCTAGGTTCACACAACACACTAAAGCCTAAATCTGGGTTATCAAAAACAGGGTCATGTGGTCATGTAACACACTTTGCCCAAATAAATCATAGAAAGGCTTAATGTGACGCCCTGGTTCATACAACTTCTTTCTATCTATCTATCTATCTATCTATCTATCTATCTATCTATCTATCTATCTATCCCACCTTAATTGTTTTTATAAATAACTCAAGGCAGCGAACATACCTAATACTCCTTCCTCCTCCTATTTTCCCCACAACAACAACCCTGTGAGGCGAGTTGGGCTGAGAGGGAGGGACTGGCCCAAGGTCACCCAGCTGGCTTTCGTGCCTAAGGCAGGACTAGAACTCTCCTACCATGCCTGATTGGCTCTTGGGCTGAGAGGGAGGGACTGGCCCAAGGTCACCCAGCCAGCTTTCATGCCTCAGGCGGGACTAGAACTCTCCTACCACGCCTGATTGGCTCTTGGGCTGAGAGAGAGGGACTGGCCCAAGGTCACCCAGCCAGCTTTCATGCCTCAGGCGGGACTAGAACTCTCCTACCACGCCTGATTGGCTCTTGGGCTGAGAGAGAGGGACTGGCCCAAGGTCACCTAGCTGGCTTTCATGCCTAAGGTGGGACTAGAACTCACAGACTCCTGGTTTCTACAATTCACTGGTTATCACCCATGATGACATAATCATAGACTATCCATACCCATTTTATCCTAGCCTAGCATATTGTGCAAGCCAGTCACACTGTGATTTACATGATATGGGGGGGGGGGGGACCTCTAAAGACACCAAAAAGGTGATTTTTCAAGAAGGGACTTGTTCACTGGTTACTATTTTGACATCTCTATCTCAGGATTCTGGATTATTTACCCTGCTTTTTCATGTGTACTTTTCAAAATGTGTACCTTATCTTTCTCTCTTGAAATCAAGCCGAAATATATGAGTTTTGACTGGGCAGCTTTGTTTAATTTCATAGCACTACAATGATGATGAGGGTGAAATTATTATTGTCATTTATTTAATCAATTTATAAGCCATCTCAATAGCCATGGCAACTCTAGGCCACCACATAATCAATACCATATAATATATCAACCATGTGATATATACATTTTAAAAACAAAAACGGAAGAGGAAAAATCAATAATAACCGTATTGACTTTAACAGCTCATATTGGGGATACTATAATCACAAATAAAAGCACCAGTCCAACTAAAAAAATGGGTTCACAAATTGCCCAGTCTGCTGAAAGAGCCAGTTCTTCAGAGCTTCCTTAAAGATCAGCAGGATTTGGACCATGTGGACTTCGAGGGGAATGCATTATTATTATTATTATTACTATTATTATTATTATTACTATTATTATTATCAACATTGTCATTATCATTATCATTATTCTTCCAGGAGTCATGGAAGGAACACTGCATTGCCACCTCCTCACTGGTCAAAGAGAAAAGCTTCTTCCCATTTTCTGCAGCTGGTATGGAAACCCACCAGGCTGATGAAGGAATGACCTGCCTGAAATTCCCGATCACCGAAGATGACCAGGGAAGTTGTAAAAAAGAGTTTTGCTATTTTCCTCCTGGAATAGTTGGATGTACATGTGGTTTAGGGGCTAATCTATGTCCTTGCATGCTGATGGCCTTGTATGCTGACGGCCTTGTATGCTGATGGCCTTGTATGCTGATGGCCACATATTCCAAAGCAGTCCTTTTCAATTGAAAACACAGTGACTTGTGCTGGCTTCCCAGCTGTAATGGGCTTTCACCCATTTCTACTTGAGCATTCAGTCAGCTTGTCAGCAGCCAGTTAGATCCATCAGTTTCTCTAACATCTCAAACTACAGAAATAACCTCCCAGTTCCTAAGTGCCTATTATGGAACTTTGAAAAATGTCTCTGTGGGGGAGCTGAAATTAGTCCAAAGTGCTGCTTCCCTTCTTCCTAAAAATTACAAGAGCATCCCCAAAGTTATTTTTAATAAAATAAATCATTGGTAAATGGGAAGTAAATGATCATCTTTAGTCCTTTCGCTCTTTGCACAGTAGGAGAACCAAGAACAAGGCCATTCTGGAGCCCCGAAGAGATCAGCAGGAGGGATAGAGAAAAGTCAGAATCTAAAAATTGACGCTTTCTTCCACATGGAACTCTGGAGTTGGCTGAGACTGCCTAAGAAAGTGGGGAGGGGGACCATAGTCTACCAAATGCTACTGCTGCACAACTTTGTTTGATTTTCAGGGAATCACATTTATTCTGCTATCACCACTGTCCTTATTAGGAAATTCATTTTATGAGCTTTTCCCTGGATCAATACTCTTTAAGGCTGGGCTCCCATAATATGCTAAACTCAAATGAGCAAAAGACAATATTTGTGTTCCTGAAACATGCAGTGCTTAAACCATGTTGCAGCCTAACGTGATTGTCTGGCTCACACAACCTGCTATGACAATGCCAGGGTACTGTAAGTCCTATTAGGTAGACCCAATTAGGAAATTAACTCTACAGGAATGCTAAAGCTACTTTTACTGAGATTGGCTATAATGCAGTCTTGCAAGTCTGATGTTCTGTACCTCCTCCTCCTCCTTATGGTTCAGTGAATTAGGGGGACATCTGCCTGAGCCACTTTCAAATGTACCTCCCTATTTTGGACTTTAAAAATGCTTCAGTCCCTTTTGCCTAGGCAACAGATCCTGCACATCTCTGTCAAGGTCATCATCCTTACTCTTTACAGGTACCTGTAACATATGAATCTCAATACTATTCTAACATTGATTCAAGTTGGGTTTATTTTCTAGCAATGTCTATTAGGCCTGGACAGATTGGGGTTCATTCATTTCTATTAGTTGCTTCATTTTAACACTGCTGGCTTCTGGACATGTGCTGTATGTGTGCAGAAATCTCTTTTGTTGAGGGAAGCAAAACACTACAGATGCTCCACCAGTTAGTTCAGTTCAGTTCACGCTTTATTACGGTCATAGACCAATACAGCTCCACCAGTTAGAAACAGGCCACTATGGTGCTTCAACAAGGTCTTCCAGTCAGAGGTGTCACCTGAACTTTCAGGAAAGCAAAGCCCCTTTCAAAAATCTGTACACCCCTAAAGCTGATGGCTTCATGAACTCCAGGCCACATGCAACTTATAAAGCATTTGGTGTGACCTCCAGCCTCTCTAACATTTGTCACCAAGTTGCAATTTTAATGTAACAGAATAAGAAAATTGAATAATGGGGAGGTAATCCTATCAACTGAATGGATTTATTTTAATATTCCAAGGGAGGGTGTCCATAGGGACTAATTGCCTAACCCTGCTCTGATGTAATATTTGGGATGGCATTGGCCATTTCTGTGTGGCTAGGAAAGACGTGCAGAGATGGAAGCAGATCTACAAACAGATCTTGAAGCAATGGCCAACCTAGTCAACAATTGCACTCAAAAGCTACAAAAATTACCAAGTATTACCTTCAGGACCATGGACAGCTCTCAAAAGCAGCAACACTAGCGGTTGAATTCCAATCAAATCTTTAAGGCATTGCTGGTTCTTGAGTCCTCTGCTTGGCTTTTCCCACATTCCACCACAGAAGGGGGCGGGGACATTTTGGCACATAGGAATACAAGACGCTGCTTTTCACTGAGTTAGGTCCTAGACCCTTCCCTGAATATCCACCAGGTTCTCTTCCCACCTGAATTTCTTTAAAGATTCTTTTAATTTAAAAAAAAAATGAAATAGGAAGATTCCCTACTGCAGCTCTGCCCTCTTGCATCATATTTATTTTCAGCAATGCATTTGGTCTGCAAAAGTTCTAACTGGGATAGTAGAAATCATTCTGGGGGATTATGGCAAGTCTTTGATAGCCATATTCTTGTGAACAGGCAAGTCTTTGATAGCAACTATAGTGTGTGTGTCTGCCACATTTTCTCAAATTGTACATTTGCACACAAACCAAAAGACTGCCTACTCCAGAGGTAAATCATTGGTCTACCACCCCACCCCACTACACAGACATCAAAGCACCTTAAGGTCGCAGCTCCCAGGAGAGTCACTCAGGTTATAAATCTGAGGTTCATCAAGATGAATGGGACAGACCAACAAGGTGCCAATTCCTCAGTTGTAATCTAGAAGGTTAACCAAGATGGGTTTGCCATCCACCTGCATTTCAGTGTCTATGCTACACCATTCTTATCCTTACATTTTGATGACTGATTCCAACAGGGTTAGATTCAGAAGTTAAGGCCCCTGGAAATACAAATTCTGGACTCAACTCATGCTTGGAAGCTGTACAATTAATTTTAGAATTCATTGCTGGCATTCAGCCACAGATCAAGTCTAAAACCTGCAGTGGTATATCCATGCTCAGCATTAGAGCATGCTGAAAAACCTAACATGATCAGGGAATGGATCTGCCAAAGATTTTGGTTGTTTATTTATTTATTTATTATTCAAATTTTGCTACCACCCATCTCCCCCAAAAGGGAGACTCTGGGCGGTTTACAATAAAATCAATAAAATCAAGACTATAATAATAACAATTAACATCTATAAAAACAGATTGTTGTTGGTTGGTCAGCGGGGTGGGTTCCTGAGCTGTGGTGGATCTCTGTGCAAAATGCAAACGAAAGAATATGCAATCAGCTTGCAGGTGATATTTTATATCTATCTCTTAAAATTTATATGCATTTCACTGTTCTTTTCTTCCTTCAGTTGCAGATTTTTTTAAAAAAAACCTTTTCGAGACTCTGAGAGGCCTGGGGCTAATTGTTCATTTGAGCCCTCTGCCCCATTTCTGCATCCTAGATGCTAAGTCAAACTGGGTTTTTTTTTCTATTTCCTATTTTATTTTTAAATATTACTTTGGACTCTAAGGGGCTCCAGCCTGTGCTTGCTGATATCACTGAAAGACAAAGGTGATTTATTTATTTATTTATTTAAAATCAGGGGTTGGGGAAAATATGTTTAAAAGAGTGAATTAGGCGCATTAAACTTTCTGGCATTTTCATGTATGTTTCATCTAACATACATTCTTTTATCCGTCCTTTTTCTTAATATACATATTGGTTTCACAAGCAATTTCCCCTCAGATTATGAGTTTTCCTCTAACTCATCTATCTGTCCTGAGGGAGTACAAGTTAGAAAAAAATACACTTACTACTGTAAATGCATCCATCAGTTTTCATTTAATCTGATGAAAGATCATTTGTTTTTGAACTTTCTCTTCAAGGTGAATTTTGGACTCTTGCTCTTATTTAATGACAAGTGCAGCCAAAGGATATGTGTGAATCTCCCTTGGTGTAATGGTATGTGGGAATGACCTTGAGGGATGAGGGGAAGAGATGCTACCTAGGGAACGATCAGATAAAAGTGGGAGGAGCCCACAGCTGCATAAAGGGTGGAGAAAGAAACTTAGGAAGGATCTGCCCTAATTGATCAGGCAGTAAAAAGAGAAGGCAGGAGATCTGTACTTTCAGACTTGTGGGATTCTGTTAATGTAACCTAACAATAAAGTAGAAGTAGCTCATCTGGTTGTGTTTCCTGTCTGGTTTACCTGGGAGGGCTGATACATGGTTTACTGTCTTTCTGACTTCCCATCTCTCCACAAGTCTGGAGCCTCTGGCTTTCAATCTTTCCCATGCCTTTCACTTTCTCTGGCTTTCCAGCTTCCATTAAATACTAAGAGAACTCCCATGGAGTTCTTCCAACTGCGGTTCTGCTGCCATTGCCCAGAGGACAACATTCTTGACCAATGGCTGAAAATTTCCCTTGGAGAAATTTCAAGAACTCCTCCACTCTGTTTCTCTGCCCACTAATTTGGGGGAGAGTTTTGAAAGCCGATTGTATTCAGCTCTGCTTTGGCTCCAGTGTGACTCGGATGAGGTCCTTTTTCATTTCTAAGCACCAGAATAGCTTTCAGTCAATTTATAAAGGGTAAAAGAGACAAAAGAATTCTGCAAACAGGTAGCAATCTTAGGAGCCACCAATGGCTAATGGTGGTGGGGTTTTTTTGTTGGGGGAGCAGTTGTTTTTGTACATTGCTAAAAGGAGGAGGGATAAGTGCCTCCACTGTTCCTAAAATACTGAGCAGGGATGACAAATCATGTTAGATCATTCAACTAAAACTTAGTTTGGTCAGTTTTCCGATGGATGGATGGATAGATGGATAGATGATAAATAGATGATAGATGATAGATGGATGATAGATAAATGATAGATGATAGATAGATCTCAGAAAGGAATCAAATTACACCAGGTCTAACAGGTCAGCTGTCAGGCCCTGCCCAAGAACAACCAAGAACCAGTCCAGTCAAACTTCAGTTCTTTATTTGCTAACGCTGAGTAGACAGAATCTTGCCAGACTAAAGCAACTCTAGCTAACCTGAGGGGAAATAACCTGGGAAAGCTCTAGGGCGGGGCTATTCACAACTGCCCTCTGGACTATGTTTCCATTTATCTCTTTCCCCTTCTTGGAATGTGCTCCTTCCTTCCTGAGACCAGCGGTGCTGCCGAAATCCACCACATCAGCAGCATTTTTCTTGGAACAACTGATTTGAAAAGATCTGGAATATGACGGGGCACAAAGTAATGATGGCCCTTCTGTAGCCCTGCTCTCCTATTGTGGCCAAACAGATGCTTCTAGGTCATGTGGGTCATGAAGTGGATCTTCATGATTTACAAGTGGACCATGAAGTCCGCTACCTCCTTTGCAAGAGTCGTCTCCCAGTATAACACTGTGCACCTGTCTATTCTCCCTATAGCCAACATGATCAAGAAATAACTATCCTTTACTTAGCACTGTGCTTAAAATTAGATGTGAATGAAATTAATTTCTAAAGTATTTTCCCAAGAGATACAGATAAATTGTTGTGACTGAGTTTGTGGGGTTCTTGTGTTCACTGTAAGTGTAAGGTGGCTTTCAATGCCCCCTCTCTGAATCTGCAGACTACTTGGCTTCCCCTGTTTCCACTCTATCAGGAAAGGCATGGCAAGAGAATTCCTTCCATCACTTTTTCTAGATCAGGAAGTGTGGGCAACCCAGGAGGGTTCAGACCACCATGAACACAAGGAAGAAAACCAATTATCTTCTCTGTCATAACCAACTCAAAGGACCATCAAAAAGTCTGAAGCATCTGGAGGACCAAGTTGTGGGGTGGTGGTGGTGGGGAACCCAGAGCCTTTGGAGGGGAATAAAATTCTTAGGAAATTGGAAGGGAGATTTTGGCACAGCATTAACTGTGCCTAAAGTTGCATTTATGCAAAGTCTCAGCTAGCGCTAGTGATTTCCACATCATGTTTAATTTTGGCTCTGCAACACATTCAAAAGTAAGTACCCTAGGTTAACTTCTTAATCAAACATTTTAAAACAATTGCTTATCAGACTGGAGGTCCAGTCACTGGGCATTGCTCAAAAGCCCCCCTGCTCCTGAAGGATGCTGATACTTTGCTCACATCTTGCTTGGATTTCTACCCAAACAACACACACCCAAAAGGTTCCAGGAGATGCTGCCATTTCCTACACTCCAGGATCTCATTTGCCTCTTTTATCTGTTTGTCTTGTCTTCTTTTCTTAAAAAAGCTCAAGCAAGTAAGGGGACAGATGAATATAGGCCCTGTGCATGGATAAGAGATACTGCCAACACTTAGGCACTGCTGAAGGCAGGACAGGGTCTTGGTCAATTGAGGGAGCTGGGTGAGGGTGCTCTTCCTGCCCACATGCCTTGATTACAGAATAGCCAGTCAAATCATTTTAATGAGTTCTGACTGCTGCTGTGAGCAGCCAGTAACTATGGTAACTTCTTTCCAAAGTGGCATGATATGTGTGTGTGTGTGTGTGTGTGTGTGTCTATATGTGTGTCACAGGACTTTTGTTTGAGGAGGGGGAGCTGATTGGAGGAGAGAGGGGAAGACGGCAGTTCCTTTGGGAATTTCGGATTCATTTGCATCAAGGATTTGGAGGAAGAAACAGCCTAGAGAATCTCCAGAGATCCACAATCTCTCTTTAATGAAATGATCTGTGCCCCAATGTTTCCAACTCTATGTTCCAATTTGCCTTTCAATGGACTCAGATGCCCATCTAGGAACATCAGACCACAGTAGCATTCTATTAATTCCAGCTCTTGCCGTGGGCTTAAGTCAACATGGGGTCAGTGGGGCACACGGAGTGCATTTTCAGTGGGATGGGGGGGGGGTGTACTTTGTCATTTACTAAGACTAGCATTAAGGTATAGACCCCCAGGTGGGAGCTCAAAAGAGTGCACTGGTGCCCAGCATCCCTAAAGGCTGCTTTTTGTTCTCTGACCTGACCTTGCTCAAAGGAATAATATTGGTAATGATGGATCCTCTCACCACTTACTCTTTTGTAAGCCTACCTAGCAAGAAGCAGCAAGGGGGCCAAAAGAGGACATTCCATCAGCACCAAGGGTAGAGGATACCTGAAAACATGGAGTCTGTATTTATTTATTTGTTCAATTGATGTGGCTGCCCATCTCACCCAAAGTGACTCTGGGCAGTGTATCAAGAATTGCAGGGTGTGAAACTAATAGAAACTGGGATGGGGGAAAAAGGAGTCTATTTTTATGTTCTATCATAGAATCAGAGAATCATAGGGCTGGAAGGGACCTTGGAGGTCTTCTGGTCCAACCCCCTGCCCAAGGCAGGAGTCCTCATACCATCTCAGACAAATGGTTGTCCAATCTTTTCTTGAGAACCTCCAGCAATGGAGCACCCATAGCTCCAGGAGGCAAGCTGTTCCACTGCTTACTAATTCTCACTGTCAGGAAATTCCTCCTTGTTTCCAGGTTGGATCTCCCTCTGACAAGCTTCCACCCATTGCTTCTTGTCCTACCCTCAGGTGCTATGGAGAATAAATCGACACCCATTTCCCTGTGGCAGCCCTTCAAGTATTGGTAGACTGCTATCATGTCTCTCCTCAGTCTTCTGTTTGTTAAGCTAAACATACCCAGTTCTATAACTTACAAAAAATGGAAAACGTGTCCTTGATTCAAGCTCAAACCCTGGTGACTGCTTGGCAGTGATACGGACATGGATTTACTTTACAAAGTGCTTTGAAACTGTTCTTGTGTTTGCCTTCACAATCCAATAAGATAGGTCACTGTGATTGTGTTACCATGGAGGAGCTGAGATTGAGAGAAAGTGGCAGTGATGAATTTCATGTACCTCCACTAACTGGGATTGAAAGCGGCAATGTAATAGAATATGTTAGGATCCCAGCCCTGAAATAGTCTTTGGAAAAAATCAAAAGAAATTTATTTTCCATCAGATTAACAATGAAGAAGAGTGGGAGAATCCAGAACAATTTGGAGTTTGAGGATTTTGAGTTACATAGCAATCAAATCAGCCTTCCCCCACCTATTGCTCTCTGTATGTGTTGACAGCAGCTTCTATACCCATTCAGCCTACCCCAATGTGGGGTCCTTCAAGTATTTATGCTGGCTAGGAATTAGTATCCAAGCTGGCTAGGTTTTGTGGTCTAACCCAGGCGGAGGACATCAAATTTGGCAACGGTGCTGTGCTTGGTACAGAACTGTATTGAGAACAAAGTTTCAAATAATAACCTATCTGAAATATTCAGCATTGCCCCTAACACTTTGACCAGCTGGTGCTTATAGACTCTAGCTAATGTTACAGAAACAATCAATTTTTAAATCATTATTCTGGTTTGAAATGGGGCAAATGAAACCAGAATTGTGCCTATTTAGTATATTTTAATGTACTGTAAGCAGTGGACTATGATACTACTAACCATTTAACAGAAATTTCTGAATGGAGACAGAGTGAGCTCACCTTTTATTCTGCTATTGTCTCAACAAGCACCATGGTCATCACAGTGCAGGAATATAAAGGCTGTGCGCTCACTGACTCCTCATCTGTTTTTCGCCTTCCAAATAATCTTCTAAGGATAGAAGCAGACTTTGTATGAACAGCTGGGTTCTAGATTTCCAGATTATAGAATCATAGGTTTGGAAGGGACCTTGAAGATCTCCAAGGGGGTTCAACAATAATTTGCTTGCTTGTCCTTCTGTTCAACCTTTTGGAAAGCCCTTGGTGCAACCTAAGACTGCTTCTGTCCTAAATACATCTTAATTTGCACATCTACAAACTATTTCCATGCCCACTGAAGAAAGAAGATACCTTCAAGTGTCTCCTGAATTACATCTGCAAGTTTGTCTCATTGGCCCTGCTGGATGGGACACTGGGTCATACTGTAAAAGCATTTGGAGGGCCATCGATTCCTTACCTCTGATCTAAATTGGTGCAAATATGGCATAATCTCAAACTATACTGTTTTCTCCTAGATTTCTAATTATTTTGCCTCAAAAAAAAATCTCTTGATGTCTAATATTAGTTGATGTTATCAACACTGCAATTATCACTACCCCAAATTGCATAAGCAATTATATTTATTTTTAGAAAATCATTGCAGGGTAGCCTACATTATAACATCAGTTGCATTTGATCAGCTTCATATGGTCCCATAGCAGGTTTAGGAATCTTTGGCACTCTGAATATTGTTGTCCTCCAATTGTGATTAGTTACCATTAATCAATAATCAGAATAGGAAATGTGATCTGGCAACATTTTAGAAACTGCACCTTGCTCTTTCCTTCTTTGTTCTTTTATAAGTTTCATTACTTGATCACTGGCAAATTATATGTGAAATCACTTATCAGTGGATAATTCGTATATAAGTTGGTTCTGGCTTGGAAAGGCGGAGAAGGCTTCCTGCTTTTGAAGCAATACATGAACTCAATCTTTGCTATCATTCAATATCTGCAAATCTGCCATTCACTATTTTTTTAAAAGTATTATAAAGAAAGTATCTGTACAAAAATCCCTCGATTCATTCCAGCTGAAGCGGCATAAAAGCCTGTGAAATAAATAAGCCTATATTCTCTTCTACTGGAATAAATAAACATACAATTAAATAATCACTGAAAGAATGTTCAAAACTACACTATAGTGGGGGATATAATTGGCAAAACCTTTGTACAGTGGGCAAAACAGCAAAAAAAAAAAGTGGGGGTATGTTGGAAGAAATGCGTGCCAATATTGACCAATTTTAGTGGAAACTTTTAAAATAAACTACTGAGGTGTGATGAACTGAGCTTGACAGATACATAAAGATGAGAAAGAGAGAGATCCTGAAACTGACAGATTTCCCCTCCTAATTCAGGCATGCTTTTTTTGGTTCTTTTAGACTCCGAAGCCTGATGCTTCAGCTGTCTCGCTTCTCTGCTTAGCGCTTGCTTTGCTTTTGAAGATGTGGGCTGCGTGGAAAGATCTGCATTGGGTTTTTGTTTTTGCTTTTTTTTGCTTGTCTCCGGTCCTTTTTCCCTGAGATGTTTCATCTTGGACACAACAAAGTGCTCCCTTTGTTCTGGAGAGGAGCAACCTCAGTTCATCTGGTATCCTGATGCTAACTGAGAGCCTTCACAGCTGTTTCAAGGATGAAGAGCTAGACAAAGGGGAGAGGAACACACACACACACACACCCTTCAAAAGGCATAGTGGCAACACTGCAATAACAACAATAACAACAAGCACCAGCAGGACAAATGTTTTGAAGGACATGAAACTGCTTCCAGTGAGTAACAAGAAACGCAGCATCCTTGGCAAGAACTTCTCTGTGTGCCAGAGAGACAGAGAAAGGAAGAGCAGGAGTGAGTTTGATTTAACCCTTTTATCATTTTACTTCAGCTGCCAAAAATTCAGTATTTTCACTGTTACAATGGCTGAAAGGCATTCAGGTCCTCTTACATCAAGGTTAGGGAACTTGTGATCTTCCAGATTAGAGATGGGGGAGAACTTTATTTCAGAATGTTGAACCGATCACACAAATGGCTAAGTTGGCATTTGGAATTTGCAGTTCTCTGAATTTTGCCCTGCAGTTTGCCAGTCTTTTAAACATTTACCTTTTAGGGTATTGTCTGTACAAAATTACCTTATATTAGGCCAATGGGCTTACACTTGGCAAAACTGCAAGCAAGAAAATGCACATTGGGTGAAATTGCATCAAAACACATGCCAAGTCCAATGCAATGTTTGCACTAAAATGTAAAAAATAAAAAAATAAAAATCAGTGAACCACACCTGGTCTATTCACAGAAAAGAGCCACGCCTGATATCCTTGCAGAAACAGGAAAAAGATTAACATACAATGTCCAGCAAGCTCTAGCCAGGAAGGCTATTGATCTTCTTGGAGCAAGTGAAGTTCTAGAATTGGTCCCTCTAAAGACCAGTCAACGATATGGGAAAGCAATACAAAGCTATCTTGTTGGTGCTCTCCATTTATCTTGTTCTTTTCAGCAACTCCCATCCCTCCTTTTCCATCAGGCCACAGCTACAGAAAGAGAACTCAAAATGCCAGCTGATGGAGGTGCAATTTGTTTTGATATTCCCAGAATATCTTTGTGACCTTTTGCATTTTCTGCAGTGAGTTATGATCACAATTATTTTTATGCAAGTTAACAAAAACACGGGGACTATGTAGACAAAGGGGGAAAGGAAAGAGAGGGAGAGAGAAAAGGGAGACACTTTGGCTGGGCAAGTTTTTGGCAACTGGAGAAGCCACCTCTAACAGTTTCTGAGGAGTAAGGAAGAGGCAATGATGCAAAGCAGGCAAAGCCTTTGCTTATATATGGGAAGGATGAGAATTTTCTGGGAGTTTTCCTTGGAGTCCTCGGTGCTCTCTGAGCCTTGTTGTTTTCTTGCAGACGTTTCATTGCCCAACTAGGCAACATCTTCAGTGCTAGAAGGGAGTGGGATTTGCTCTCTGCTTGTATACAGTAGCTTGCCCTGACAGTGTTGGTTGGGGTGTTGTTCTCTCCTTGGCGAGTGAGCAAACCCCACTCCCTTCTAGCATTGAAGATGTTGCCTAGTCGGGCAATGAAACATCTGCAAGAAAACAACAAGGCGCAGAGAGCACCAGGGACTCCACAGTTCAACCCTGAGCTACAGATGTTCACTTCTATTGTTTTCCTTGGGTTTGGAGGATTCATTCTGGATGGGCTCTTTTTGAAAACTATTGATCTTATTTTAGGACATACCCTGCTAATTGTGTTCCATGTCGCTATATGTCAGGAATCTATGCCAGCTATTTCTGATAATTGTACTAGGAGGAGGTTTCTGTTGGAGGTGTGAATCCAATGCACTGACTCTTCAGCACCTCATGATCTACCAACCACAAGGGGACAGAATAGGGTAGATACAGTTGTTAAGATTTCAACTGTAGAGAATCTCTGTAGCTCAGGGTTGAACTGTTGGGTATTCTCTGAGCTTGGTTGTTTTCCTGGAGACATTTCATTACCACACTAGGTAACATAATCAGTGCATGGGAAAGTGATGTTTGCCAGTTGTTTTTATATAGCATCTTGCCCTACCAGTCTTGGTAATGAAATGTCTGCAAGAAAACAACCAAGCTTGGAGAACACCAAGAACCCAACAGTTAAGGATTTATTTTGGTCCCTTCTTTGTCTATCATTCTGTCTCCTCTTTGTTGTATGAGATTGCTAATCTCAAGTCACTTCCTACTGTTTTTCTTCCAAGACACAAATGCACAAAGCACATGCTTATTCCTTCACCTGCTAGTACCATGTAGTTAAGTAAGGGCTGGGCTTTGCCAATTGTGAGCAATGATGGGAAGTAGACAGATGAAGAGGAGGAATTAAGTAGGTGCAAGAAGAGGCAGAACTGCACATGTAAGTGGGGCTGTGGGGAGGACATGTTTAAAACAGACTCCTTCTTAATTGGCCTTCCATAAGTCTATCTGGGAATTTACTTTTACAGTTTTCAAGATCATGTTTTTATCCTAGCTAGCATTAAAGATGTCTGTCTGAAATGTATTAGGATTTTACTTCTTGAGTTTGCCAGCTATGTGGGGCTTGATAACAGTCCTATAATGTATTTCTTGTAAATAAATCTCCTGTTATTTTTTTCAGACTGCTTCACTAATCTTTGCTCAGATCAGATTTCCTTCTCTCAGGAATGGCGACACACATACAGAATGCTTCCCCTTTCAAAAACTCCCAAGCATAATGAATAAGGATTTGAATCAAGTATGGTCCTGTGGCTCACCCTTGTCTAAAAAGATCTTAGCAATCTATGTATTTCAAGGTGCCGGTTGGGGGAGGAAATTGCATGCACCTTTGTTGGTAGGCCTCAAACTCATCTCCTGATTTTTCCTCTGTCTTTTCTAATTAAATAATCTGTTTAATTTGGGCCATTGAGTCCTGGCTGAAAATGAAAATGCTGAGGAGATTGCCTCATTGGGCAGAGAATGCAAATTCCAATATGGGGCAAGAGGACAGGATATGTACCAAAGAAATGTGATATAGGTCATCTATTAATAAATAGGATAGAAAAACGTTGAGAATTTTTTAAAAAAACCGAATGTGGGAGAAAGTAAACCTGATGGCTACATTCATCCTAAGCAGAGCACATGCCAATATCACTCAGACAGGGAAGTCGCCAAACTAATTTCTTGCATTTCCACTTGTAATTGAACATCTCCTTCATGGTCTTTTAAGCATTTGTTTCAAGAACACGCGTAGTTATTGGAATTAGAATCTTGCTCCTGTTTTTAGTCATCCTTCCTTTCCACAGGGAACGATTGATACAGGTTTATAGCTTTCCCCCCACAGTCTTGGAGGGAAATATCAGTGCCCCACCCATGGGGGGGCTTCACAATCTGCAAGATGCTAGGACAGCATCACACCAGCATCTTGCAAATTTTGACAGACACCCTATGGACACTCCTGGACTGAAGGCAGAACTTAGGGACACATGTGGCCCTCAAAAGCTTTGGACGCAACCCATGGAGATCTTCCAAAGTTGTTACTATCTCTAAATGCAATATTAGCTCAAAAGTGTGAAAAACACTGTGGGCTTGCAGCTGAAGGCATGAGTCTTACACTGCAGTTAAACTGCTTATTCGTTTTGAAAGACAGGAGCTGCCCTGCCCCATGTAACTTGGAGGTACTGTTGCATCACTTTCTTAATGAGCCCACAGATTATTTATCCTGAGAGAGTATCCCTTACCCTCCTGTGTATCAATTTACCTGCAAGTAAGCAGAACAGGTATTGGCATGCCTAGAGGTTTGCAAATTACCCATGTGCCTTTAGTCAAAATTTGCAGCTAATACTTTTGCCTCTCATTTGCAAGGCAAAAGGAAAGTCTTATGAGTTACCAAGGGGATAATCAGCCATCAAAATCCATAAATTTTAGTGTTCACACAACCATCTGAGCTGGGGGTAAAGTCAGTGTTACTATATCTTGGTAAAGTTGTCGTGCCTGTCCTACCTGTGCCTTGTGAATTTGGCTTTGATTGTTTTCTTCATTTTGGTGACAATGGCTTGCTTTCCAACCATACCAAATTCTGGCCTAATTAAAGGAATATCTACATTAAATGAATCACATGCAATTTATATTCCCCATCTCTCTCCACATTATCATATGCGCTGATAAAAAAAACACCTTGGTATAAGCATATGCATGAATGTAATCAGCCACTTTTTGTGCAGTGCTGGAGTGATGTTCAGTTTGCTCCTGTAAATCAGGAAAGTTCTTCAATATGGCAACATGACCCTACCTACAGTCATATCAACATCACTTTTAGCAGGGTTTGATCAAGGGCATGTAGCCTGAATAAAAACCTAAGCAAAAAGCATGCCAGCCAATCATAAATATATTATCACAAGATATGTTTTCTGGTACTTTTGCACTGCCTTATTAATGAGGTTCATCATAACATATCCATATAGAAAGAGAGGGACATGAATGAATGGAGAAAATGAAAACTATGAAACATGGTGCATGTGCAAAGCTCTGCTTGCTGCCCCTGCCTGGGAAAATAGATCAATGACACATTCTTAATGTACTTTTAAGAAATTATAGGAAAGCAGTCCCACCTTTAAAAAAATAATCTATCTATAAATCAGGAAGGGTAGAGAGCATTGTAAGTGCCCACAGAGGTCTTTGTGCTCTAATCATTCACTGCCAGCTTCTACCTTCTGCGATAGTCTTGTGTCAAAGTATCAAGGAACATACAGTAACTGAGCATCTGAAGATGGGCTAGCATTAATTCCTTTCCACTGCTCTGTTGCTTCCATCTGCTGCCCTAACATCACTTCTTCCTCTTAGAGTTACCAGATATTGGCCACCCCCACTCACGTGTAGAACTCACAAGAGGATGACGTCCCAAAAGGGACTGTCCTCCCTCAACCATGCTTGAGGGACCCTAACCACTGTACCGAAGATGATCCATGGACCACAGACCAGAGGGGACTTTTTTCATAGCCAGTATGCAAATTTCTCCTCCTCTTTGGAAAAAGTAGATCCTTTGTTCCCCAACGTAATGGACTACAGTAACACAGCAGGTTCTTGAGAAGGAGGGAGCATATTCTAAGAAGGGGGGGTGGGTGAGACAAGAGACAAAACAGTCCTGAGTTGGACTGTGGCAAGAGGAAGAGATTTAGGATAGCCACTCCCTAGAATCAACCAGGGTATATCCATTAAGTTAGAAAAATGCAGGCTTAGTCTGGCAAGATTCTGTCTATACGGTGTAAGCAAATAAAGAACTGAACTTGGGCTGGATTGCTTCTATGTTGTTCTTGGGCTGAACCTGACACCTGTGGTGAGAGAGGGAACCAAATGCCTTCATAGCAGGGTCTCTCATCAGGAGAAAACCATGCTTCCGAATAACACATAAACATTCTTCTCCTTCTCCTCTTTGAAAACAGAACTTCTTCTTGTCCTGGGATTAGGGGAAGGGCCCATTCCTTGCATTTCAAGATCTTTGATTTTCCAAGGATCCTGCATTTGCAGTCCACGTGCTCTGACCCTCACTTAGGAGGCCAGCCTCCAAAGTAGAATGCTCATCCCTCCTGCATCAGAGTCACAGCACAGTGCATTTATTTTCCTCCCTCGTTCCTCCCCGTGCAGCAGGAGCATAGCCGATGTAGAGCAGTTCTTCTCCACCACTGCCATTAATGGGAACACATGGTGCATTTACACAAAGCCTCCTTCTCATTCCTGGTAATGACATTGGCAGTGGCAGCTCCTGTCTCCTCCTGCTGCTGCCTTTCCCCTCTTCCAAGCGCCCTTGATATTTCCCTCCCCTTTATCGACAGCTTTTAATGGGATGACTCTTTTTGCCAGCAGATAGAATCCAATGTGTTCACAGCGGCTGTCAAAGGCACCCTGGCTGCATCAACAACCTCCCATGTGGTCTCACAGTTAAAAACATATATACACGCAACAGACACAACTGTCACCAATGTACCAGAATGATCATTAGCGCTTGATCTTCTCAACACATGGGAAGTGCCTCAGCAAGTTATTTTCATCTCCAATCCCTCTTCAAAGCCTAACATTGAGTGTGTGCGTGTGTGCGTGCGCTTGTGTGTTGCATTTCCCCAACCTCTTGGAAAAAGACTGCCAAAAACCGGTAGCAGTCTTACTTGAAGCAACAGCAGATTTTCTATGATATCCTGGTAGCCAGAAACCTCCTAGCTTGAAAGCGTTCCCCTCTTTCCTGATGCCCTTCTGAGAACCTAAAGCTGCCCAAAATAGAAGACTGGGAAAGAAAGAATGGATATTTAAGGATTCAAAGACTACCAAGAGGAGGAGGAAGAGACAACTATGGAGTTGTTTTTCTCCCCCCTCCCCTCCCCCAAGTTCCAGAATCAATATTCACTTCAAAGCTGGATCTCCGCTGACGTTCTGCTCAGCTCTACCTCTCTGAATATCAAGCGCATGGACATTCCAACTAGCATCAAGAAGAATTCATGGGATCTTTGGTAAGTGTAAGGGTAAGAGTAAGTCAATCTTTTACTCTTTAAAAACAAGGGGCTGCTCCTGAATTTTTCAAAGAAGCCCAGATTTCTCTTCTATACCGCCCAGTGATGGTGGCTGGGGAAAGAACTAAAACTGGATCATCTAAGACTAAATGAGCTGAAATAAACGATAAAGGGCAACCAAATTGAAGGATGGTGCAAAGCCGTTGTTAGCTTCAAGTGAAGAGGCCTAGCAAAGGAGATGCTATAAAACTTCTGTTGCACTGGAAGGAAGAATGGTAACACCTTTTCCTGTTTTTGGACTCTATGTATTTGCTGATTTCAGTGCCTGGAATTCCCCATCCACCAGGGGAATTTGCATCGTCTTGGCAAATGCTGTATTACAACGATGTGCTAATAGATCTTTCAGAGCGAGGGATGGGCAAAAGAGCCAGTTCTGAGCCCATTTTGCTTTAGTCATTGTCCACTCATATTTCTGACCTCTTCCTGTGTTACACTTTGTTTCTTCTTTAATATGTTCTCTCAGAATAAATATCTAAATACGGGCTTGCTAGAAGAGATATTTATATGCATGCTTTCTCTCAAAGAGGTATTTCTGTGCCTATACACAAGCTGTTGAGAAGAATGTCAAAATATTTGTCAAAGTGTGAAACCTGATCATCAGCTATGCCCTGATCTGTACATTAGCGGATCAGACCTATTGGGTAGGGATTCACAAAAATCAGTTTCATTAAGTATTTCTATGCAGAATATTGCTGGCTTGTTGGAATTTTCAGCATGAAGTCCAGGCCTTCAGCTCGTTCAAAGGTGGGCACCTGTGGCATTCCAGATGTTGATGAACCATGATTCTCAGCATCCCTCAGTACCGATCAGGATTCCAAGGCATGCTTGCAGTTGTAGTTTGGCAACCTCACAAGTGCCACAGATGCTCTACTGAATCTAGCTGCATTTAAGAAATGTTTCTATAGTTTTCCTCCTCCACATTGCTATCTGGAACTGATGCATTAGGAAATGTTACGGTATTCTGGTTTATTTTTACATTTTGCAGTTTTAGCTTCTATGTGTTAACGCATGTGTTTTGGGAGATGAGTTGGAAACCACAACCTCTGAAAATCAGCCATACTGACTAGGCCTAGTAGGGTTTGGACTATAGTAATATCTGCTCACTTGTCCTGCTTTCCTCTCCTGTTATAAAACTTTCTCCCCTCCATAGAACAGTCTGTATCAGAATCCTTTCTAGTTCTAAGATTGTGCAATGAATGTTGGGAAAAAAAACACCCTGATTTCTATGCTAGCTTAATGCAGTTTTGCACACTTTTGAGGAGGGTGGGGCTGAGTGGGAGGTGCAAACTGCAGTAATGCATTCTACAAGTGCCAGTTTTGTCATAAACATTAAGTTCTGGTTTAGGAACAGTTGATTCGATAAGTGTGCATCCGAAGGCCTTTGGAAGGCATTGGTCCACTATCTGTGCATCAGCATCAAGCCTCAGGGTAGCTCCTTTAAAGCAACATTTTCAAGCTCTAAACTCCTGGGAAGATTTAGTCATGGTTTTCCTTTGAACATCTGTCCCAGCTGTCTATAATGAGTTGGGAACAGCACAGCCTCTCTTCTTAGAGTGGATGAGGAGAATTTATATTAAATACATCATAGCCACAATTCATAGACATGAAGACATTGGCTTCCTAAGAAACTGAAATTCAATTAAATTCATGCAAAGGGACACCATCCACATTCCCACCATTTATCTTTGAATGAGGATAAAAGAAGTAGCTGAAATCTATTCAGGGTGCACATATTTTTCAGGGTTGAGTGCCACAGTTGTCCTTTGTGTAGGATGTGGAGTCAGGACAAAAGAACTTTAAAGTGACTTAAAATGACATAGAATTACATGATATTAATTAAGGCATAGTGATTAGGATTACTCCTGTGTGTTTAATCATTTCCTCTTTTAAATATTGGTGGTGAATAATGGGAACAATAATACTTTCAGGAAATGTGATTAGAGTCCGGTGCGATGTAGAATACGTCTTTGCATATTTAAGTAATTGAAATATGCTAGGATTACATTTAATGGTGCACCTTTTAGGACTCACTCATTGAAATACAGCAATCTTGTTTGTTTGATAAAGACGAATAAATTGTTTCGAGTTCTGTCTAATAGAAGGGACAGCTGTTCCAGTCAGGACCTTAAATCCAATTGGAGACCTTGAATTGGCCTCAGATGAATTAGGCTGCTTTCTTAATCTCAGAATATAGATGTGAACTGGATCTTTTGCAAGCAGACCAAATGTAGGCTGCAAAAATCCAGGCACCCTTGAAATGGCAGCAAAGAGATTCAGAAAACCCTAACTCTTTGTTGCCGTCTCGCTGGCTATCTGGATTTTTGCAACCTAGGTATGATATTTCTACTCTTGTGGTTAGGATACAATGTTGATTCATTGTCACAGTCACATAACACAATCAGCGGGCCTGCTTAGCACCAAAATGCCAACCTGCTCATTCTATGATTCTTGATTGGCTACAACCAGACTAATCTAAACATTACTGGGCTAATTATTTTCATTCTCAGTTCTCCATATTTATTTTCAGTGACATTGTGTCACTATCTCTTAGTGGCTATGTAATGCTGCGAGGTTGATCTGCTCACAATGGTTGTGTTCACATAGCCGGATTACTGAATTAACTAATTTTGGGGATTTATACAATAGAATGAACCATAAACTAATGAAATGGGTTGCCCAGAGTTACATATGATGTGGCAAATCTTCCCTTCTCCATTGCTGGACAGCACATAATGCTGGCAAAGGAAGCATTGTTAACTACTACAATTTTGCCTGAGTTAATTTCCCATTTCCTTATTACTAAGGATGTTTTCTGAATTTGACTTAACTGATGGTTTTTCCTCTTTTTAAAACTTCCTTCTTCATCTGATTTAAGATTCCATGGCTGGCATTTGCCTCTTACTTGTTCTTTTATCTTTCTGATCCTTCCTCTTTGTGTCTACTGGTGGCATTTTCCTCTCTTCTTTTCTTCACTCCACTGGTATCCAGTTGAGTAATTAGGTCAGACTTTTCCAATCCGGGGCCAGCTCCCGCAATTCCTGGGGTGAGACAGTGTAGGGTGGATGGAAAAGGCAGGGAGGAGATAACAGTGGGTAAGTGAGTTGACAAATTAGCTCATAAATGGCAACTCAGGTTAGGAGGAAAGAGATTTGGGAAAAAGCATTTCAAAGCATTCAGTGAGACTCCACCTTAATGAACTCAGTATAAAGGAAGCTGGGAAATTCCTATTACAGTTTCCAAGGTTCTACATTTATCCCAGAGTAGCATAATAAAGATACCTTTCTGAAATCTGTGTAGTTCTTTCTTCTTTGGTCTTGCCAGTTATGAAGGGCTAGACGTGGAGTGAACATGGCCATGAAAATAGTCAGTCCATATTAATTCTTCTTCAATCTGTTTGCCTTCTGAGCCATTCTTGTAGGAAATTACAGTTGTTTGTTGACTGGCCATGTATATCCCAATCAGGGGCATTTTCATCTTTTCAGTGAAAAAAGACTCTTTCTGAAATCTTGAAGATCCCTGCCAAGACACATAGACCAGAGAAAGACAGGATTCTAATTCATAGGATTTACTTTGGGTTTTTATTTTAACTAGAACTCCAGTGTCTATCAGGAAAAAGCATGAAAAAGACTCCCAAGAACAGCAGAGGCCTTGCTTTATCCACCCACATTCAACCCTTCAACGGAAGATTAAACAGCCACAACACTCAGCCAGTGATGCTTTCCCCCGATGGGTTGAAGCACATTGGACTTCCATTTCAAACAAGATTCCCAAACTGGGTCCCATCCAGATAGGTTGGAAGCACAGTATCCATGATTCCCAACCTTGGGCCATAGTCCCCAAGTGTCATGAGTGCCGTTGAGCTGAAGTCATCAGTGCAATGGCACACATGACAATAGCAAGGAAACAGGAGAAGGGGCTCAAGATAAGTAACCATCAACTCACAACGACTAACGGCCAACAAACAATAACTAAACGGATCACGGAGCACACCCGAGCCATCAGCGCCAATACAACGGGGATCGCCCAGCTGACAGCAATCACCGGATGAATAGAAAACCCGATGATGGGCGATCCCGGAACGCCAGCGGGGCCTCACAACCCCTCACCCACCGGCAGGGCAACGTATTGGACAAAGGGGGGTGACGTGACCGCGAGTGAGGGGGCGCTGACCGGCGCGGGGTATTTAAACCCCGCACCGGCGCGCTCCTGTCACTCTCAGCTTTTTTCTTCCGACGCTGTAACTGCACTGTGAATAAACCAGAGCCTGATCCATCGAACCAGTGTCTGAGTATTATTCAGAGGCAGGCAGCGCATGACATAAAGCTGAGAGTCATAAACTCAGCCTCGCCGAGCCCCACCGGACGACAACAAGCCGCGGGAGGAATAGACGGCGAGAAGACCAGCAAGATGAAGCCGGAGCGACGCGGGCAAGGAGGGCGAGCCGCGCGGCAAGAGACAGAGGAGGACCGACCAAGGCCAGAGGCACTGCGGACTCCCGGAGCCATGGACGCCCACCCCACCCGACCCGAGCCTCAGCTCCAACCCCAAGGGGAGATGGCGACGGAGGCAACCCGACCGCGGGAGGGAGCAGCAGGCCTTCCGAAACCAGCGGAGGACCCCGCGCCCCACATCGCACCCCAGCAACGGGCGTGGAGCGACAGCCCAACGGCGGTCAACACGGAGGAGGACGATGGAGACACCCAGCAGACGGCGGAGGAAGCGGACCAGCGGCAGAGGGAGGATGAACCCTGCCGGCAACCCACCCCCGCTGACGCACCAACGGAACCGGCCCCAGCGGCGGCGCGGGCTGTGGACGAGGAGGCACGAGCTGAACTCGCGGCCATGCGGGCTCAACTGACGGAACTCCGGACCATGCTCCAGTCGCTTATGCCCCCCGTGCCACCCAACAACGTCCCCGCACAGGCCCACACCCCGAGCGAAGCACCGAACCCCCACGGGCCAGCGGAGGGTCAGCAGACGGCACAGGCGGACGACACCACAGACCGGGAAGCGAGAGGCAGGGCCGCGCAAAACGCCCGGGCCCCAAAGGACTTCCCCATCTTCTTCGATGGGAACCCCACGAAACTCTCGTTCTTCGTAACGAACGCCAGGGAGTTCATGGGGAGGCACGGACACTCCTACGACTCCGAGGCCGACAAGATCGCCGCCGTGGCGATCAAACTACAAGACAGGGCGGCGGACTGGTACGTCCAACTGTACGAGTCCAGCTCCCCCGCCCTCGCCACCTTCCCTGCCTTCATCAATGAGATGAAAAACTACTTCGAAGACCCCCTAGCCAAAGTAAGGGCGAAAAGCGCACTCCAAAGACTTAAACAGGGCACACGCACAGTCCCTGACTACGCCCTGGAGTTCAAAGCCCTTGCGGGGAAGGTCAGCGACTGGTCCGAGACCACCCTGCTGGAAATGTTCAAAAGGGGGCTCAATCGCGACGTTCTCCAATGGGCCCTCTACCGCGACGACCCAGAAATGCTACACGGGTGGATCCACCTCGCGGGGAAAGCCGAACACGCGCACCGCACCTTCCTCATGACAACCACAGAAGACACAAACTATGCCGGAAAAAAGGTACCCGCACCACACGTGGGGATGGCCGGCCCCATATACCCAAAAAAGAAATTCAATCGGGAGCCCTGCGGGAAGTGTGGCAAATTAGGGCACAAGACGGTGGATTGCTTTGCCAACCGACCGCCGACCTGTGCGCCTAAACCCACCCCGAAAATTAGCCCCAAACCACCCAACCTGGGGCCGCCCCCTCACCGCCGAATGACCGTGGCCACAGCGACACCAGAGGAAGGCTGGGACGCCTACTGGGGGGAAGAGGATAACGCAGACCCCGACCAGCCGGCGGGAAAAGCTCCCCGCCTGCCCTGAAACGCGTTGCGAGGCAGGCGGTGGGACAGCAGCGCGGACCACCTCGACGGAACGACGAAAGCCCCGTAATAATGGCAGCAATCAAACTCTCTGCCGGCAACGGAGCCACCACGGCCGCGGCACTAGTGGACTCGGGGTGCTCAAAAAACCTCATCCACCCCGACCTAGTCGCCAAACTCGACCTCTGCTGCTTCCCCCTCCCCACGCCGCTGGCATTCCACCAGCTGGACGGCTCCACGGCGGGAGGGAAACCAGCCACGCTGCAAACCGAGCCGGTCACCCTGCAAATGGGCACTCACACCGAACGCACATCGTTCGTCGTCACTCACATCGGACGGCCCATTGCAGTCCTGGGGATGCCATGGCTCGCGACAAACAACCCGCGAATCAACTGGGAGACCCGCACCTTCACATTCGGCGACGGCGAGTATCGAGCACCAGTTCCAGCGGGCAGAACCAACCCCACTGTAGGACGAGCGGAGGCGACTACACAAGACAACGCCGCTACCACAGCAGACCTACCGGAACAATACGCCGACTTCTCCGAGGTCTTCGGAGAGGCAGAAGCTGACCAACTACCCCCTCACCGCAAGACGGATTGCTGGATCGACCTACTGCCCGACGTCCCCTTACCTAGACCAAAGATCTACTCGATGACCCCGAAGGAGATGGCAACCCTCCGGGAGTTCATCGATAAAAACCTAGACAGGGGATTCATAGAGCCAGCATGCTCACCGGTCGGAGCCCCCGTCTTATTCTGGGAGAAGAAAGACGGCACCCTACGGCTCTGCACCGACTACCGGGGCCTAAACGCGGCTTCCCTGTCCAACAAATACCCCTTACCCCTGGTGAAGGACATGCTCGCCCACCTGTCCACGGGCAAAGTCTTTTCCAAACTGGACCTTCGCGAGGCGTACTATCGCATCCGAATCAGGGAGGGGGACGAATGGAAGACTGCGTTCAACTGCCCCCTAGGCGCCTTCCAGTACAAAGTACTGCCCTTCAGACTCGCGGGGGCCCCTGGGGTGTTCATGCAGCTCATCAATGAGGTACTGCATGAACATCTGTTCAAAGGGGTCCTGGTCTACATCGACGACGTCCTTATTTACACAAAAACGCACGAGGAACATGTGACCCTAGTCAGGCAAGTCCTCGACAAGCTCAGAAGGGCGCAGCTCTATGCCAAGCCTACAAAGTGCGAGTTTCACAAAGCGCGCCTAGACTACCTGGGGTACCGAATCTCCGGGGACAGCATAGAAATGGACCCCGCAAAAGTCGAGGCGGTGCTAAACTGGGAGCACCCCCGCAACAGACGCCAACTACAGAGCTTCCTCGGATTCACGAATTTTTACAGGTCATTCGCCCGGGGGTTCGCAGAGATAGCCCTCCCCCTAACGGACCTCCTCAAAACCAAAGGGGTGGGGGACACCCGACGCGCCAAGAACCCGGGCACAGTGCTGAATTGGACTCCCGCGTGCCAGACCGCATTCAACAAGCTGAAAGCGCTGTTCACTACGGAGCCAATCCTCGCGCACCCGGACCCAGAACGGCCGTTCGTGGTCCAAGCCGACGCCTCAGACTTCTCCCTGGGGGCCATCCTGCTACAGAAAGACCCCACGGGACTCCTGAAACCATGCGCCTACCTGTCAAGGAAGTTCTCCGAGACAGAAAGGCGATGGCACGTCTGGGAGAAAGAAGCCTTCGCGGTAAAATCAGCGCTAGAGACATGGCGACACCTACTCGAGGGAGCCACCCAACCATTCGAGGTCTGGACCGACCACCGGAACCTCGAGGCCCTACGAACGCCCAGACGCCTTAGCCCAAAACAGGTCCGATGGGCCCAATTCTTCAGCCGCTTTAATTTCCAGCTGAAGTTCATGCCGGGCAAAAAGAACTTCCTGGCCGACGCCCTCTCCCGACTGCCCCAAGACGAAGAGCCCGCCCCAGACACCATTGGGACGGTCCTATCCGCCTTGCAACTGGGGATGGCCGTGACCACCCGAAGCAGCGCTCGGAGGCAGCTCGACTCTACGGCGCAGCCGACGGCGGGACAACCGGCGACCGGAAGAAGCCAACCGCAACTACCAGGGGGAATGCGCACGGACCTCGCCGCCGCCCTCAAAACCGACCCCTGGTTCCTGGCAAACCCCGACAAGGTAACGATGGCACAGGACCTAGCATGGGGGGAAGGCAGAATCTACGTCCCGGACTCGCAACGCCAGGCGATCTTGCATAGGTCACACGACGCCAAACAAGCGGGACACTTTGGGTTCCTCAAGACCCTACACCTAACACGGCGTCAATTCTGGTGGCCCGCGCTCAGGCGAGACGTAAAAGCATACGTAGCGTCCTGCCCAACGTGCGCTAGGGCCAAACGGGCACCAGGCAAACCCGCGGGGCTATTACAACGGGTGGCAGAACCCTCCCGCCCATGGGAGGAAATCTCTATGGATTTTATAGTGGACCTCCCACCCAGCCAGAAGAAAACGGCCATTTGGGTGGTGAAGGACTACTTCTCAAAGCAGGCCCACTTCATCCCCTGCACGTCAGTCCCATCCGCACAACAGCTAGCCAAACTCTTCCTCATCCACGTGTACAGGCTACACGGATGTCCCGCACGTGTGGTGACCGACAGGGGCACACAGTTCACCTCCAAATTCTGGCGGGCCTTCCTAAAGCTGACGGGGACCCAACAGGCCCTATCTACGGCCTGGCACCCCCAGACGGACGGAGCCACAGAGGTTCTTAATGCCACCTTAGAGCAATTCATACGCTCATATACTAACTATCACCAAGACGACTGGGCTGAACTGCTCCCGTTCGCCGAAGTCGCATACAACAACGCCGTCCACACGAGCACGGGGAAAACTCCGTTCGAAGTAGTCTCGGGGCGCGACTTCGTCCCCATACCGGAGCTACCTCAACCCCCGGAACCCCAGGTGGACGCTAGCAACTGGGGACGGAAGATCGCGGAATCATGGCCAATAATCACGGCGGCGCTGAAGGATGCACAGGCAGCCTACAAAGAGCAGGCCGACAAGCACCGGCGCCAACAACCGACGTTCCAAGCGGGGGATATGGCCTACCTATTCACCAAGTTCCTAAAGTCAACCCAACCCTCGAAAAAACTGGGGTCTAAGTACATCGGGCCGTTCCGAGTCACCCAAATAGTGAACCCGGTAGCAATACGCTTGGACCTGCCACACAACCTACGGAGACTCCACCCGGTGTTCCACACCAGCCTCCTGAAACCGGCAACCACCTCCCGATGGCACCCAAGCACGCCACAGCCCTCACCGGTGATGATCGACGGGCAACACCACTTCGAGATAAGGGACATACTCGACTCCCGCAAGCAACGAGGAACTCTACACTATCTGGTCAGGTGGAAACACTTCCCCCACCCGGAATGGGTGGCGGCGCACAAGGTTAACGCGCCTGACCTAACCAGAGCATTTCACCGGGCATACCCCGACAAGCCACAACCAAGGTCAGCAAGCCGTCCCCTGCAAACCCCCCCCCCCGCAGGCCCCCCCGCCTCCCGTGCCCCAAGGGAAAGGGCCCCCCCAAGCCCGCGACTTGGGTGGACCTCCCCCCCCGGGACTCACTCCCCCCGCCCCGGGCCCACGAGGTGGTGACAAGCGTTCGCCAGCACCCTCCCCCCGCCCCCCGGCTGCGGGGGAGTGGCAAGCAAGTCAACAGGGCAACCTGGGGGCAATGCCCAGTAGATATAACAAAGGCGACGCACTTTAAATGAAAAAAAAGAAGGGCCCTACCTGGAGCTGATAAGCACCCGACCAGCCACGCCTCTCTCCTCGCCGAACTGAGCCAAACAAACAGGGTGTGGCTGGAGCATGCGCACGCCAGGATGTGACCCGGGCATGCACACCATGGACACACCCTGGGAAGGCACGTGGTAGAGGGAGGAGCAAAGGGAGGGGCGACAACTACTCCGGCGGGAATTTTGAAAAAAAAAAAAAAAAGTGCCGTTTTGACAGCTCCACCGAAAAAAAAAAAAAAAAGAAAACTGGGGGGGAGCACTATTCGGACAGGGGGCAGTATGTCATGAGTGCCGTTGAGCTGAAGTCATCAGCGCAATGGCACACATGACAATAGCAAGGAAACAGGAGAAGGGGCTCAAGATAAGTAGCCATCAACTCACAACGACTAACGGCCAACAAACAATAACTAAACGGATCACGGAGCACACCCGAGCCATCAGCGCCAATACAACGGGGATCGCCCAGCTGACAGCAATCACCGGATGAATAGAAAACCCGATGATGGGCGATCCCGGAACGCCAGCGGGGCCTCACAACCCCTCACCCACCGGCAGGGCAACGTATTGGACAAAGGGGGGTGACGTGACCGCGAGTGAGGGGGCGCTGACCGGCGCGGGGTATTTAAACCCCGCACCGGCGCGCTCCTGTCACTCTCAGCTTTTTTCTTCCGACGCTGTAACTGCGCTGTGAATAAACCAGAGCCTGATCCATCGAACCAGTGTCTGAGTATTATTCAGAGGCAGGCAGCGCATGACACCAAGTTATCTAGAGGGCGTATTTGACACTCTTTTCTTTTCAGTGCACATCTGTGGCTCTTCATTAGCATGTCCACATTTTAAGTGCACACATCTCTTCTTTTGTCTTCATCTTGAGTGATGCAGTTCTGCTGCATTTGGTGGTCATAGTACTTCTGGATCGGATAATCATGCTTGGTGTCTTTGGCTTAGCAGAAGGATTGAACATCATTTAAACCAGGGTTCCTCAACCTTGGCAACTCTAAGCTGTGCGGACTTCAACTCCCAGAATTCTGGGAGTTGAAGTCCGCACAGCTTAGAGTTGCCAAGGCTGAGGAACCCTGATTTAAACAACCAGCCTTGTTAGGAAGTGCATTCTACCCAAAGCTTCCATCAGGAAGAAAAAGAAACAAGGGAAGCCTGAAGGTACTCCATTCTCCACCTGTATTCACGTGTGAGCTCTACTCAGGGTTCCTGCAGAGACACATCCAGCAGCTACATAATAGGGAAATGTGATATATAACATATGAGTGACACATGTATCCGTTACTCTCAGCAGTTGCTAATCTTCAGTGACCATATTTAATAATAGCTATTTAGGTAACCTACATTAACTACCCCTTTAAAAGGGAAATTGAATGCGTATTTGAGAACCTTAATTCAAAGCAGTACTTAAAGAGCACTCTCTGATCCAGGGCAATCAGGATTTACAGAGCTGGATGTTTAAGTGCTTTGAAATAAAGGAGAATTATGACTGCAAAGGAAACCTTCAGACCAAAAGAGAGAGAGAACGGTTCTGGGCATCAAGTGGCTGTCACCAATAAGATACGAGAATCCACTGAACTGATGTGACGACTGGGGGAAGAAAACAGATGTGGCAAAGTCAGTTGTGACTTAGCAAGACACAGACAGCTAAACACCAAAAGGAATCCAGACAGGTCTGGGGCAACTGCAAAGCAAAAGTAAGTGACTCCATCATATGGGATTTTCCTTCCCACTAGGGGCAGTTGTCATTCTTCTCTCGTATACCCATACTCATTGCTTTGAACTTCTCATGTTGGTAGCCTGGTTCAATAGCTCCTTGTGGGAAGGGGCATCTTCACATGGCAGGCAAGCAGTGATCTCAGGGTAGAAAATTTAGTGTTTCAGGCATATAGAGCTGGACTGGACTCCTTATCAATGGGCCTCTGCCAGGCCCAGATTCCTACAAGGAGGCAGTACTTATCTCCACAGCCTGAAGCTTCCACAATTCTAGTGCCAGCCCTTTTTCCCCCAGCATTTCTCATTCAATCTAGTGGTCATGGATATGCTTTCAAAATTTATTTCAAACAGAAGAGAATTTTGGTGAAATTCTCAATTTGGGAGGAGGAGTTCTTCTATTTGCAGTAAAACCATTCAGGATATACTGTATGTATTCACACACACTATACCGAGACAATCTGCATTTCTTCCTCCCCAGTTCTCATTGAGTCTGATGATCAGGAATTTACTTTCAAAAAGTATTTCAGAGGAAAAGAGAATGGTGAGGAAAATTTTGCAGCAAGCTCTGATGTTCTTGCACAACTTTAGCGATGAGTTGGGAAGGCTAGAAGTCCGAAGTCCGCCAGAGAGATGATTCTATAATGAAAGATAGGACGTTCACATAAAATCCATGACCATTTCATCTCCAAATAAGTGTGCCACTCGTTTTTTTCTTCCTCCTCTTCGATCAGATTGAATGAGAACAGGTAGGCTTGTTTGTTTGTTTGTTTTTTCAGCAGACTTTTCTGCATAGTACTCTTGCTAGTTCATCTAAATCAGTGTTTTTCAAACTTGGCACCTTTAAGATGTGTGGACTTCAACTCCTAGAATTCCCCAGCCACCAATAGAAAATAGGGTGGGCAGGAGATGTGGAGGACAGCTATTTTTTTTTAGTTTTTTAAAATAGAGTTTTCCTTTTGCCTCATCATTGTGTTTACTAATTCTTTAAAATTAATTGAAATTGGCAGTGTCCATCTTGCATGAATAACTTCACAATCCCCTCCAGATCAACATTTGCATGCGATATCCAATCTGCCATCCCTGGTTCAATGAAAGTCTTGGAGTAAGCACATTATTAAAAAAAAAAACCAACAACCCAGCTCTGAACACTGCCAAAGGGTCCCTTGGATGGTTGCTGGAAGAACATTTCCGTTTTCTTGAGAGGGGGGCTCAATCTATGTTGAACTCTGCAACCAAGCCCTTTAGACTGAATAAAATAAGGTGTTCGGAGATCAGAGCAGCACCACTTCTCCAACACTTCAGGGGAATAGATTTTAGGCAGAAAGTGACTAAGTGCCTTTTAGTTATCAATAGTCCAAGCCTGGGGAGAATGGTGAGAGTTAATTGGTCTCACCAAATCAACTTAGAAGACTTGCTCCTGGGATTAAATGAAAGCTTCCAGTTCAGCTGATTTTACTCCTCCCATCCTCCACATCCATGATGTACACAGTGAGGGGATTTTATAGTGATCTACATCCACCCAACCCCATATCCCAACACCCCCACACTCTATGTTTTTGCTGCCTTTCTCATCTCCCAGAAAAAGCTGAAAGGAAGCAGGAACTTGATGTCTAAGTACCTAATTTAATATTACGCCTGGTTCTCTCAGATGATTGATTTATGGAGCAGAAGATTAAGGACCAAAGCTGGTAAGAGGGAGCTTTAAACTGAATGAAATGGGAAAGAGGATTTATAACGGTGACTTAGCAGCAAGTTGGCAGAAGAGTGGTGGGGATCATGGAATGGTACCAACGAAGGGGGGAAAAATGGAGACAGCGGGATGCAGGACCAAGTTCCAGATTGTATGGAGGGGAGGGATGCTTCATGGATGCTTAAATGGGTTAGCTTCCCACCTGTCAGGGATATTCCTCTGAGCTATTTTATCTGCTGTTAAGTTAGCAGATCAGGATTAGTTATGTGGATACAAAATAATTTGTCTGACAGCTGAAATTGTCTCTTCTTGCTTAGGGCTCTGCCAAGCTTCTAAGGAGGGTTTGAGAAAAGCAGTCCTTCAAAGCTGGTCCACAAACAAGTGCCCTTCCCCTTCTAAAACATGAAGCAAAAGCAACAGTCTCCTCCAGTATTTCCAGCTGGAGAAACCTCTTCTGGTGCTACCAGTGACTTACCGGGAACAAGGGAGGCGGCCAGGGAACAAACTAAATGCCCTGAGAGGGGAAATGGCACTGCACTACACTACACTGACACTCAGTATTCTACCCAAACATCTTGAAATTAGAGTTGCATTTCCAAGTCAGCAAATCATACTGTGTTGTAATCCAAGAACCATCTTGTGCTAAAGTATGAGTCCAAATTCATTTAGAATGGACAATTCAGCTGTGGACCAACAATGCTGCAGTTTGTGAGATGACTGTAATATTATTTGCTTGGCAGGAGAGCCAACTTTCCAAAAAGGGGCTCATTCCTAGACAAAGAGATGTTGCAGACCTCTCCAACATGGCATGCAGCAGCTGCCTTAGAACTACAGTTCCCAGAATCTGCAGGTAGTATCAGCAGTGGTGCATGATAGTCTCTAAAGATGTGGAAATAATCAGAATGGGGTGGTTGTGGCAAGGAGGAAGTGGATCAATTCTGAGCCATATATCTCCATCAATTCTGCAGCTAACACAGTGATGGTGTCAGCTCCATCCAACTCACATTTGAATCCTTTCCTGTTTAAATCCATTAACTGTAGACTTCCCCTAGAACTCATCTATAATAGTTAATGATATTTCCAATAGGGGCATCAGCTGGACACTTTGTCAGTCCACGGGTCAAGCTCTGCCTGAGTTCCCATCCATAAACAAGCAGCAAACCATGGATAAATGTGCTAAATCTTGCTGCCCAAGCAGCTGTTTTAACCTGCTGTGAATCTCAACACTTCCCAAACAGCCTTTTCTGCTGTGCCTAACTTTGCATAACATCAGGATATAGATATACAGTAGGCAACTTGGATGATACATCACCTGAATGACAAAAAATTGCTGGAGAAATATTCCATAATATGAAAACAATGCTCTCTTGGGTCCACTAAGAGGAACATAGAGACCAGATCATAGGAAGGAATTGTTCTACTTTGCTCTGACCCCATTTAAAATATTATGTCCAGTTCAAAAAGGAGAGTAACAAACTAGAGCAAGTTAAGAAAAGGGCTACTAATATGGTGAAGAATCTGGAAATCAAGTCCAAGGAGGATTGGCTCTACAGGCTTAAGACAACTAAGGGAAGAAACGATAGCAGTCTTCAGATATTTGAAGGGTTGTCACACAAAAGAAGGAGTGGGCTTATTTTGTATTTCCCCAGAGGGCAGGACTAGAGCCGATCATTTAAAGTTATAAGGAAGGAGCTTCAGGCTAGACATCAGGAGGAACTTTCCAACTGTATGAGCTATCAGACAGTGAAACTGGCTGCCACATAAAGTGGTGAGTTTTCCTTTATCAGAGGTTCTCAAAAGAAGCTGTATGGCCATCTGGCAGAGATTCTTTTGTGGATTTGGCACTGAGCAAGGAATTGGACTAGATGGGCTTTATGATGCCTTCCAACCATATGATAAACCTGGAAGTGGATCTGGGTCTTTTGCAAAATACAAGATTGCCACTAAAAGTGGCAGATGGCAAATCCTTCACAAAACTCCCCTTTGTGGAAAGTATGATATAATGCCACTAGTGCTGGGCAAGCAAAAGAAGAGACAAAACTACATTGCTGTTTGCATTTTACAAAAGAAATCAGCCACTGAGTTCCAAAGGTAAAGGTAAAGGTTTCCCTTGACGTTAAGTCCAGTCGTGTCTGACTCTAGGGGGCGGTGCTCATCTCTGTTTCAAAGCCGAAGAGCCGGCGTTTGTCTGTAGACACTTCCGTGGTCATGTGGCCGGCATGACTACACGGAACGCCGTTACCTGCCCGCCGAAGTGGTACCTATTGATCTACTCACATTTGCATGTTTTCGAACTGCTAGGTTGGCAGGAGCTGGGACTAGCAACAGGAGCTCATCCCGTCACGCGGATTCGAACTGCCGACCTTCCGATTGGCAAGCTCAGCAGCTCAGCGGTTTAACCCGCAGCGCCACCGCGTCCCAAAAGGGGAAGGCAAAATTAGAAAGTCCTGTCTCCAGCTATATTACAATTTCCCCAGCATGCTCCAGAATGGCTCTGCGTTCTGAGAAAGCGGGATGGCATCTGGCAGCAAGAAGCTGGAAGGTGCACCCAATGAGTTGGGCACGCATACTGTACTGCAGCTCAGAAATTAGACACCAGGATATACCCCCAACTATCTAAGTATGGCATAGGAGGTTCTCATTCCTAGGTAGTGACCAGAGACTGGGGTCAACCTGTGCATTTATTTGCCTGAGCTGTAGTCATGCCAGAGCAACGGCAAGTAACGGATGTAACCCATAACCGAAGTCCTGCAAGCTGTTTCTCCAAATCTGCAACTGGACTGGAGCTGGAAGATGCATTTCAAGTTTCTTTATCAATACTTCTTTTTCTTTCTCACGTGGTTTCCACTCCTTGACTCTCAAGAAAAGTGGCTACTTATCCCATGCCAATGCAATGTACCATTCTCAAGTCATACCTTTTTCTGTATTATGCCAGTGTCATCTCCTTGAATAACACTTTCAGCTACTATTTAGTGTTAAGTGCATTTTAACCTGTACTTAACATGGGCAGCTTCTTAAACTGCATCCTACAGAAGCACTTTGGGTATCTCTTTCACTGCGTTCTGCATTTAATATGTTTAGAGCCAGTATATTAGTCTGGATCAGATTAAAAAAATAAAAAGATAATAAAATAAAATAAAATAGTGGTTCTTGTTTAACAACAACCCATTCAGTGACCGTTCAAATTTGCGACGACACTGAATGAGTGGTACTTATGACTGGTCCTCAAAGTTCTGGCCATTGCAATGCCCGTGCAGTCACGTGATTGCAATTTGCAACCTTCCCTGCCAGTTTCCCACAAGCAAAGTCAATGGGAAGCCAACAGGAAGTCAGAAGTCGCAGCCACATGAGTTCCTCAATTAATGACCCATAGGTCCTTGCTTAACGATGGTAACCAGGGACTGCTGGAACTGCCATCACTAAGCAGCACAGTCACATAATGTCGCGCCTTATGACCACGTTGCTTAGTGATGGAAATTCCGGTCCCAATTTATTTATTTTTCAGTTTTTCAAATGTTATCACTGCCCACCTCCCCTGAAAAGAGGAACCCTGGGTGGTTTACAATACAACCAACATTAAAACCATGAGCATACAAAAATGCAAATACAAATTGCCAAATATAAATAAAGGATAAAAATAAGTATAAAATCCAAGAGGCGATAAGATTTGATTCAGTGAGGTGGGCTGTACGGCGCCAGCCACCCCCAGGAAGAACTATTCCCCTTCCCACCCCAGGCGAGGTGGCAGAGCCAGGTCTTTAAGTTCTTCCGGAAGGCCGGGAGTGAAGGGGCCTACCTCACCTCCAGGGGCAGCGTGTTCCAGAGGGCGGGAGTCAATTACCGTTGTTAAGTGAGGACTACCTATAAAATAAAATATAAAATAATATAAAATAAAATAAAATAAAATAAGGAAAAACTCCTTCCCTTCCCCACTTTTTTCTCTTGGGCTCCCATTATCTAATCAGTTTCGATGTAACATATTCAAATATACATCAAGTAATGCCACAAATTAGCTATTACTTGTTCTCAGTGAATAAATAAGGTAATTCTATGCTAATAGGGAAAACGTGGATTGGCAGTCTGAGCAAAAAGCACAGATCACACCCAGAATTTTCTGCTAAACGTCAGAAGGGGTTCTAGGGAGATTTGCACAGGGCTTTCCTCCCTGACGCCCCACCCCATGCTCAAATTCAGGGGAGGATTGCAACTGACAATCCCCTCCTCTGTGTATTGCCCCAGATGTAGGAATTCTGAATGACATATTTGGTTTCTGGAATTGGAACAACAATCGGCAATTTTCTGTAAGGAGAGTAAGAGATAACACCACATTTCAAAACCTTTTGCAGGGGTGGGTAACTGGCTGCTGTAATGAAGCACTGGATTTCTGCCCTTAAGTTCTTTCCTGATGCCATCACTGATTCATAACACTGTTCTCCATTGTGCTGGCATGTCCCAGTTTCCTATAGCTCATGGTTTGCATGCATTCTGATGCAGGTTTAGTTGCCTTCACAAGGGTCTGCCACCCACATGGCAAGAGTTTCATGTATGTACCATCAGCCCCACTAGGTAGAGCAGACCAGGAAATCAACTCCACAGGAAGACTAGAACTACGCTTTATGGAAATATTCTATAATAACAGCCAGTCTGGTGTAGTGGTTAAGGCATGAGGCTAAAAACCAGGAGACCAGGAGTTCTAGTCCCACCTTAGGCACGAAGCCAGCTGGGTGACCTTGGGCCTGTCACTCCCTCTCAGCCCCAGGAAGGAGGCAATGGCAAATCACTTCTGAAAAACCTTGCCAAGAAAACTTCAGGGACTAGTCCAGGCAGTGGCCAGGAGTCAAAAACTGACTTGAAGGCATGCGTACACATAATAACAGAATCTAGCAAGTCTCATTGTGCTGTATCTTCTCCTCCTTATATTCCAGTGAATCAGGGAGGTGACTTTCTGAACTGCTTCTGAATGTTATCTCATTGCTCTGGACTTAAAAAAATGTTTCAGCCCCTTTTGCCTAAGTAACAGTCCTTGCATATCGCTGTCAAGGTCATCTTCCTTACTCTCCACAGGTACAGGTGAAACACCACACAAAAAGAAATCCTCAATAGCTAAGCCTTCTTCTTCAGGCATTCCTACTGTTCGGCTGCCCACCCAGTTTAGAATCTTACCACACACTCTACTAAATTTCAGAGAACCTACACAAAACAAGCAGAGTCTCTGCTGCATAAAGCCTCCTCCAATTCATGAAAGATGTGATGGAAGGAGACAAGGAAGAACCCTTGTTCTCCCAGGGCAATATGTTCTTTTCCAATCATCCTCATGTTTCTAAATTAGAGATCTTGGATGCCAGAATAAGGTTAGAAGCACGAATTGTTATAAGCACAACTGTATGAAGATTGCTTTGTTTTAGTGTTTTATCAATACTCATTAATAATGTGCAAAGTGAGGATGTTATGTAGATTGCTCATGCTATTCTGGAATTATTCTCCACCCCACGCATGACATCTCCTTTCTCTGTCCTGGATTAATCATATTATTGATCTTAATATATAATCTCATGATCTCAGGATGCATATTATATTATAACAGAGTATAGCCAGCAGAGAGTGTTGACTAATGATGAGACCCCTATGAATCAGAAGTGCAAAAACTATCTTAGGGAACTCAACACCACAACTTTTCTAGCCCCCAGAGCCCCACAGGGTTGATATAGCCAAAAATATGCTTTTTAAGTTTTACATTTTTAGAAATTTAATGGGGAAAACATTAAAGTGCCTTAAGAAGTATAGATGCTTAAGCAACTCATTTCACCTCCTAACACACTTAGAATTGCTTCTCAGAATGGTCTCTAGGCTGACCCATTTTTGGAGTATGGTCTTCAACAGTCCATGCAAAGCCTGGTGTGGCCTCAAGCTGACAAAAGTTGGGTACTTTGTTGTGAGCAACTGAAGTGAAGACAATTTACAGGCTTAGTGTCAGAAAATGTCAAAGAAGAAAAACTTCTTTTGGGCACAGCTGAAAACATTAATGGAAAAACTGAAGTATTTTGGACTCATTTTTACTTTTAGTAAATAGTGTGTCAGGGTTCCTTAGTAACTGTGAAATCAAATTGGCCTGAGATTTCTTAGAACATTCTTTTAAAAGAAGCAAATAATCTCATGTTTTTTTCCAAATCTTTCCTTATTGTAGTAAGAGTTTGGTGAACCCTCTAATCCAGTGTTTCTCGACCTTGGCAACTTGAAGATGGGTGGACTTCACCTCCCAGAATTCCCCAGCCAGCCAGTCTTTAAAGGTACTTTAATGTTTGACTGTGGGATTCTGGGAGTTGAAGTCCACACTTCTCTAAGTTGTCAAGGTTGAGAAACACTGCTCTAATCCATAGGAATTGGACTGGTATTCCATGCTTGCTACAGTATACTATTTGGATTACTATTGCTAATTTCTTCTGAAAACCATGTGGTAGCACAAAGTGACTGGCTGATTTTGAGAAGCTAACCAGGGTTTGGGCTGGTGAGCACATGAATGGGAGATTTTCATAAATCTAGAGTTGTAGGCAAGACATTCTGGAAGAAGGCAGTGGCAAACCACTTCTGTATTGTAGCCAAGAAAACACAATGAATGTCTCCCTGAAGTTAGCAACTGTTGAGGTCTGCTTGAGGGAGACTTGATTGTACTACTATTGATATTAATGCAGAGTCCCAATTTTGAGGGAGATGGGCGGTGACAAAATTTGAAATATAAATAAATAAAAATAAAATATAAAACAGTAGACCAAAAGATTCGACCAGGTTTTCATACCAATCCCTATTTGTGTGGATGAATGAAAAATTGAATCATCCAGTACAATTTCCACTTATCTTAAAACAAATGCTGGTTAGATATCCCATGCTTGCGTTCTCTAGAATTTTTAAAGAATTTTATTACTGTTTATTAATAAAACTGGCAAAGATTCTGTTGTTGTTGTTGTTGTTGTTATTATTATTCTCCCTTTATACATCTGTTACATGCATTTTACCTAGCTGCACTTCCCAAAATGGGAAAAGTCCCAAAAGAGGAGATGCCTCTTGATGCCTTCCCTTAGGGTTCAACTGAAACGTAGGCTGCACCCCCATAGAGAAGACTATATAATAAAAGATTGGACTCTTATTTATTTATTTATTTTATTTGTATCCGGCCTTTATTACCTTTATGAATAACTCAAGGTGGCAAACATACCCAATACTCCTTCCTCCTCCTATTTTCCCCACAACAACAACCCTGTGAGGTGAGATGGGCTGAGAGAGAGGGACTGGCCCAAGGTCACTCTTACTCTTCTGAGCCATTCTGCAACTCAGAGTAGTGCAAGAACCCCACCCCATATAGGTTCACCAATGTTCCCCCCACCCCACTTTCTCTCTCTCAAAATATAATTCTTTCCCATCAAACTGAAGAACAGCTGAAGGAATTTTCAGCAGCCTGCAAGTCACACACAATTGCTCTCCGCACATGAAGGGCAGTGGAAATTATGCTGGAAGGGGGTTCATCTGCTCTTCCCCTCTCCCCCAACTCAAATGCTGAGACCACAAGCATGGAGAATGTCCATGCAGACCTTGAAGTTCTCCCTTATTCTGGGAAGTCAGTGTTGAGATGCTGACCCTCAGCATGAAAGCTTTCCATCTTCCACTGCTTTCCATCACACTTAATGTAGTAGCCGATAGTCTGTGTGCTCATATAAATGTCTAATCCTTCTTTGAATCTTGCTAAGCTCCTTGCCAATGGAGCATTATTAATCATAAATTCCTCATACTTCACCTCAACCAACAGCTAAGCAGTCAGTGACTAATTAACCCCTCAGCAGCCTGTAGAGAAGAAAGCAATTAGTCTTCCAGATATACAGGAGGATGGGGGAGGAATGAGATAGTGAAATGCTGTGGCGTTCAGAAGCTTATTCATGGTCAAATTCCTCTTTTTCTTTGTGTAATCAATGTGCATTTGCTATTCATTTGACCACACATTTCTTTCCTCAAGGTTACAATGCTGTGGTGAGAAATTCATTTGTACACACTCTTGGGACATATCTTCACAGAAGACTTAAATAGTCCTTTCTGTTTCGGGAATCCAATTAAATATAGAGACATGGGAGACCGGGAGATTTTATTTTATTTTTCATCCAAGACTGATTCCCAGGATCCTTTGGGGAAATGAGAGCCATGATAGGTGACCGGTGACAAAACCAGTATTTTGTTCCTCAAAAAGGCAAAATTTCTGTTATGATAGCTGAACTGAAAAATCCACTTACTGGATTTTTGGCTCAGAATCATAGTAGAAAAATAAAAGGGAGGGAGAATGAAAAAAGGGGGAAAGTTTATAAGGGGGAAAGGATTTAGATATTTTTGCTGAGGCAGTAGACTTTCTAAACATGTCTGCTAATGGATCCTTACACTTAGGGACCATTTTGGTTCCACTCTAAATCTAAACTAGGCAACAATCCAGTTCAGACAATAATTAACTAGGTTAGCCCTTCAGAATGAGAAATATTGAGGTAATTAATGATCAGGACATACCAACGCAGCTTAAAAAATGCTGTATTATTTCAACAAAGAAAAAAATATAGCATGTCACAACCAGGCCACTAAGACAAGGGCACTCCAACTATTTGGTGCCATGAATTGCTCACATTTCAAATAAGATTCTCTTTACTTATTACCTTGAGAACATAAATTCAGGAATCTGCTCCAAATAATGTAGTTTAACTAAAATTAAACTTGTACCCTTTCATGGAGAAGTTTTGAAATACAAAGACTGAGAGGAAAACATCTTCTGTGTAAAGAACTCCTTTTGAGGAGGGTGGCATTCCTCGCTAATAGAAGATTATAAAATGTGGTTTTACTAGCTTAGCAGAACTGGACACAGAGTGAGAAACAGCTTGAATTCCCTACTGAGTGTGGATGGTGAACATATCAGTGCTTAGAGCAAATTGTTTCCTTATCTAATCCCCCCCTTTTTTTTAATGTTGCTGATATGGTACAAATAATTTTTAAGGCTTTACTAGTTAAGAGCCATCAGCTACAATTCTTAACTCACTTGGCCACATTTTTGCTTAGAAATGGATGGATGGATGGATGGATGGACAGATGGATGGATGGATAGATAGATAATTTTAGGCCCAGAGTCCTGCTGAACTAAAGAGGCATATAAGTAAAGGTAAAGGTTTCCCTTGACATTAAGTCCAGTCATGTCAGACTCTAGGGGGCGGTGCTCATCTCCGTTTCAAAGCTGAAGAGCCGGCGTCTCTCTGTAGACTCTTCCGTGGTCATGTGGCCGGCATGCCTACACGGAACACCGTTACCTGCCTGCCAAAGCGGTACCTATTAATCTACTCACATTTGCATGTTTTCGAACTGCTAGGTTGGCAGGAGCTGGGACTAGCAACAGAAAGTCACCCCATCACACGGATTCGAACCGCCGACCTTCCGATCGGCAAGCTCAGCGGTTTAACCTGCAGCACCACTGCGTCCCCTAAAGAGGCATATACACTTACAAAAATTGGCAGAAATGTTCATCCATAAACCACAATTATGCCCCATCAAGTTGTATTAAAAAAAATCAATAGAAGTTAAATTCTTCATTAGGTGCTTAAATCCTAGCATTTTCAATACAATTAGTGCTAAGATATAAATTCATCTTCCCCCAACAAAACTGGATAAGCTGGCTTTCCGCAAACCCTGGAGCGTTTTTCTGTCAAGGTTCTGGCTTTACCTATGTATGCAAAGCCCAATATCTTTTATACGCACTCCAGGTTTTCCTTTCCACTCTGCCTGGATAAGCTAGTTTTCAAGACAGAGCTGGAAAAAAGAGAGGTTTGGCCTTAGCTACAATGTATATAACAATTTAACCCTGGGTTCTCATGAATTGGGCTGAACTGGTTAGATAACGCACCTCCTCTAGATCAAATGCATACACTGCTGTTTTGGATATGCTCTGGAATTGATCATACAACCTGCAGGATGTGCCTTATGATAACACAGCCTCAAAACAACTTTCGCCCCAGCTATGTCATTGGGGGAACTTGTCAGTGGATATTATGCAGCTAAAGTGTCCTTAGAAGCTAAATGAATTTTCCAAATTTTATCTCCATTCTAATAGAGGCATTTTCTAGTCCACTTTGTTAAACAAGAAAGAAAAACTGCAACAACAAAATTATCTCGACCGGTTTTAGTCAGGTTTCAGGCTGTGGTGGAACTGGGATGGAGGTAGGGCATCCATGTGCTTCTTGATCTTTCAGTGGCTTTTGATACCATCAGCCATGGTATTCTATTGGGCCAGCTTTTGGGGCTGGGAGTGGGAGGCACTGCTTTTGTGGTGGTTGTTCTTTCTCTGTGGCCATTTGACAGTGGGTGAGAGGGTCACTTTTCATGGAGAAGAATCTCAAGAGAACTTTCCACTAACTAGGAAATGTGTTACTGTAGAGTCCTTTGTGCTCTCTGAGCTTGGTTTGTTTGCTTGCAGATGTTTCATTACCCGACTAGGTTGGGTGCTGAGCTACCTGGTGGGGTAATGAAACATCTGCAAGCAAACAACCAAGCTCAGAGAACACCAAGAACTCCACAGTTCATCTCTGAGCTACATATATTCTCTTCTATCTACATATATTCTCTTCTATTGGAACATATTACTGCTGGAAAATATCTATATTCTTTCTATCTGCAAGACAGTGGGATTGCTAGCATATTGGTGAGAAAATTTGTGCAATTTTTCTTGTGTTCTCTACTCATGAGTGGTTTTCCAAAGCTAGTTTTCCTGTTGGAAAGAATCATCTAGTTGGTTCCACTAGTTGGGTTGGCTAGGGGTTCTGGAGGTCTCCCACATCTGGAGACTTCTAGATTGCAGAAGCCTGTTATATATCTTTGGTTGTATGACAGAAACCAGGGAGGTGGAGGGAAGATACTGTAATGTGATTGATCCTTCTTTAATGATCTCAAATGGATAAATCTGTCACGTGTACAATAATGATGCAAACATTAGTAGTTAGAATCTGCTTCTTTTCTTCTCCAATACTATAACTGTGACTTCTGCCTTGCTCCTGGTCCTATTACATTAATAAGCAAAATAGGAGTTCTTATTTCTCCTATTAGCTTATCCTTTCCATCCTCACATTTCCATATTTCTTCTGCATTCTCATATTTTGAGGCTTTCATCCTCACAGAGAAGAAAAATACTTTAGTTCCAAACCATTCTTGCAACTGAAACATGCATTCATTTTCTAAAGCAGTCTGGAAGCTATAAAGCCAATGGTGCAGTGTGAGCAGGACTGAAACACACACACAACCCCGAAGTTGCATTTGTGAACAAGAAATGCACAGGGCAGTGTGAGCAAAACCTCTGGAGAGATATGATATATAGCGGATATCTTTGGAAGGAAGGATACCAGTTTATATTCTTCCAGAATCCACCACCATGCAAGATGAATTTTCTTCAGACAATAAGGTCAAATTACTCTGATGAGTTTTCCATTTTTCTGACTTCTTCTATAAGCCAACTATAAATGCTTAGTGTGCATGAGTGCACACACATCTGGGATGTGGTAGATTGGTCCCTCTGGCTCCCTTAAGCAGGCATACCTCACCCTTTCCTCCACCATCCACTATCCGTATTGCATCCTCCCACACTCCTGGGGAGAAGGCAAGTTGCCATCATCCATTTTAGTCCAAGGGGTGGGGGGAAATCACTTCCTGCATGGGTTTATCTGCAAAGAGGAATGTATCAAACCTTGACTGACTTCCTCAGTAGCTTACCACTCACAGAGAGGGTGCCAATTTCTTTCAGAATGAGAGTGCTAATTCAATAAGGAAAATCAAGCTTTTACGAGATCTATCAGTCTATGAATCAATCAATCTATCTGTCAATCTATCAATCACCAGGACAAAAGCCAAGAAGAGGGGTGGTCACTACAGAACAGGTTCTTCTCCATTGCTCCTTTTACAGAAACACTCAAACCAGATTCATCCTCCCTCTGATCAACAGATATCCTGGTCACTCAGACTCAGCCTATGCCCTGATGCTGCTCCTGGATGAACTGCCATTCATTAGAACACACATGGCTAGGTTTTGCACAGCAGCATGTAAGATCCACGGGACCTTGATGGGCTGAGTTCCTGCTACACAGATGTATTTTATGTAATTTTAGCTATTACCAATTTTTTTTTTGTAATTTTACATATGATCACACTTTACGTAAATTTGAGATACCATCACATTTTTGTAAGTTCAGATGTTACTACGTTTTATATAATTTTAGATATCCCTTATAACCCAGACACAGATTCCTCCTTTTGGACTTTGCTTGTGGATTCTAGTCAGGTTGTTTTATAGATGTATTTTAATTTTGTCTGAAATTTTATTTACTGTCGCTTAAGGTAGATTTATAAGTACTCACAGATTAGTCACTGACACAGTGCTTGTACTGGTCTAAGGCTGGAATAAACTGACCGAAATCAAGGAGAGAAAGGAAGAGAAAAAGATTGAGAACAGCTATTTCAAAGGGGTCTCTCTCGCCCAGCTAGTCCCCCAGCCAGGATCACACATATAAAGAAAACAAATTTCCAGATCAGATTGTTTCATAAAATAAATCCAAAATCCTAATCTGCATCTAGTTCCCCTGGTCCCTTATTTGATTCTCCATATTGGGATTCTTTGCTTATCTGTCTGGAGCCAGTCCAGAGATGGAGATGGAGATGGGCCTCCTTCTGGAAAAGGCCTAAGAACAAAGGGGAGTTGAGCCTTCTTCTTTTTAAAAGCTTACCTGAGCACAGAATCTCCATGGTCCTTTAATTGACTCTTAAACACTGGATTTTCCTGGATTTGGATAGCTTCTGCCCACTATGAATACAGACAGGTTACATTTGATTGACAGATCAGAGCTAAGGTTTCCTTGAACTCTTTCACCTCTGAATCCTTGGCAGAGAGTTTTCTCCCCAATCTCTACCCCAGTTTGAAAGGTGAAAGGTCCCCTGTGCAAGCCCTGAGTATGTCTGACCCTTTGGGGGGACGCCACTTTTGCGACGTTTTCTTGGCAGACTATAGAGCGGGGTGGTTTGCCATTGCCTTCCCCAGTCTTCACCTTCCCCAGCAAGCTGGGTGCTCATTTCACTGACCTCGGAAGGATGACTGGAAAAAGGGTTTTAGTTTTATTGAATTGAGGCAGAGTAAGCTGGAAACTAAGCATCCCATCTTGATTTTGAACTCAGTCTCTGAGCCTGTAAAAAAACACACACACACCTCATTTATACTTGTTTAGTTTGACTTCGTTGCTGCTAACTGAACTTTAAGTACTGAACTTAAAATGACCTACTTAAAGTGAACCACCTTGAAATTCTTGACAGCACTAATGGAAGGTAGTTACAAGGTTTTGCTGGTAACGATCTCTCCCTGGTTTCTCATCATCTCTTTAATTCTAGTGCGCTCAGTTTGCCAGGCAAGATGTTATGGAGAACTGAGGACAAGAATCAATCATGGAGCTGGTTAAAGAAATGGGATGCTGATGATTTTGGAAAAGGGTGGAACCTTGCTGCTGTTGGCTGATGAATCTATTGCACCATTTTACTGTGCCCCCTCCCGGCAAAAAGACATTCTCTTTGCATTTCATGGAAAATAATTTTTCTTTTTTCTCCCCCCCTCCACAAAGTCAACAAAATTCCATGCCCTGCAGGTGCTCCTAATGGTTCCTGCTGGTCTGTGGGAAACGTCCTTGACAAGGCGAGATAACCCAAACATGCATTCCTCATTCTTCACTCCTCGCGTCGCAGCCTGGTACAAGGAACAGGAGCAGCCCCCCTCCCCCCCCCCCGTACAGCAACTCGTGTCAGCCCCATGGCATGGGAACCCGTTACGATGTTTTCCAGGAACATTGGAACAGGGACCATGACATTCTGCCCCCCTGAAAGAAGACTAGGAAAAGAAAAGGAGGTTAATAGCAGGAAACAAACTAAATATGCAGCTTGTCAGGATAGGCAAGATGAAAGTGGTTGATTAACCGTTAGGGGCACCTGCAGGGCATGGAATTGTGTTGACTTTGGGGGGAGGGACTGGAAGCCGTTTGGGGTTTTGTTGGGAGACATTCCGCGCTTTTACTGTTCTCAGCTTTGCTTGTGATCCTGCATACTATTCATTATTAAATCAGATATCCATGAAAGCCTTGTGTGAGTCTGATAGTGATTTTGAATAGGCAATCATTACACTCTTTTACTTGCATCACCCTGTGCCTCAGTTCTCCCTATGTAGAGTTAGAAGGCGCGTTTCCAAATTTTCCTGGAGTATCCTCATTAACGTTACCCATTAGCAGAGATATTGATCCAGAAGATAAAGATGCGTCAGCTTGAAAATTATCTGGCATCATTAGAAGGAATTCAAAAGATCCATTTCAAAAGCACTAAGAAAAAAAAAACACCTAAAACAAGCTGAAACACAGAAAACAAAACAAAACAAAAAAAGCAGGATGGAAAAGCTCGTATAATTCAGGTGCCCACTGATATGGATATAAAAGAAATCTGCCAACAATTTATAGAGGGAAACATATGAGATCCACAAAATCAGATTCCACCTTAGCACTGAGTGAAGTCTAATTATCAATTGCATGCTTATGGTCTGGTCAAAAATTCAACTGAAAAAAAAATCCAAATCCATTCAAAAGTGGGTCTGAAAGAAAGGTACATTACTGAAAGTGGTGCACAAAACCCTTTTGTTTTGTTATGCTGCTTGGTCACCACTTACATATATTGTATATGTTTTAATGTTATAAGGTCTGGGGATATGATGGTTCAATTTATTGTTTGTTTCCTGTTGTGGTATGCCACCCAGAATCACATTGTTTGAGTTGGGCAGCCTTATAAATCTAGTTAATCAATCAATAAGTAAGAGGTGGAGTTTTTTTTTTCCCTAAAAGAAAAAAAAAATCCTTGGGGAAATTTTCTGTTAAAAAATTAAGATTTTATGTTGGGATGTGATTTCCAATCAAAGATTCAGTTTGGAGGCAGTTTTATTCAACCACCAAATCAATTTGATGTATTGCAAACCTGACAACTTTAAGATGGGTGGACCTCAATATCCAGAATTCTCCAGCCAGCATGCTGGCTGGGGAGTTCTGGGAGTTGAAGTCCACCCATCTTAAAGTTGCTGAGGTTGAGAAATGCTGATGTATTCAGCTGAATCAGGTTCTTTTAAAAGGCTGTTTTGCTCATGTACAGCCACATTTTTATCAAATCCAAAACTTCAGATTAAAGGGATGTGATCATTCATTTTAACAATTAGTCAGCTCAGTCTGTAGTTACAGATTGGATCTTGGTTGAATCACATTCACTTATTAGGGGCAGCTACAAAGGGGAATGGATTATTATTTATTCGTGTATTTGGCTTATAACCTACCTTTCATTCAAACTAGAGATATTATTAAGAAAAGCAAAATGGGTCAGATTTATACACGTATTCCTATCCTTAAGCCATTCTTTGTACAATGGAAAATGCCAGAGATGTCTGTGGGGGAGAAAGGAATGAAGAATTCAAGATGGCGGCCATGACCGTGAGATGGAAAACACTTGATTTAGACATATAAAAAGGGGTGGGGCTTTGATTGCACGGTTGTGGTCACCATCTTGACTTATATGACTCCCTCCCAGATGGCTCAGTAGCACCAATAGGTTAAATATGATGTTTCATTTCTGTTAGCCTTTTTACCGTGGGGGGAAGCTCAATCTAATTTTCCAGCCTCTGCTTTCTCTTTCCCCAGTCCATCTGAAACCTTGGAAAGGAAGCCGGGCCAGTCCTGGTGATAGTGGTATTGTATCATTTGCAAATGGCTGTGTTTATATACATCAGGGAGGGCCAGTCACATTGCAAAAATCAGAGAAGGGAAAAAATAGTGCCCGACAATCTAATAACTAGAATTATTCCTCTTCTGCACTTCTGCTGACAAATCAGCTCCTCAAAATGTCTATCACTCCACACCATGCATTAAAAGACATTCAGATGTCCACAAGAATTACAATTACAAGGCAATTCTGTATCTATCTTATTATTTATGATCAAACATGCCAATTTTTACAGGCTCCAATTATGGAGGAAGGAGGCAGATTGCATCTTAAAATGCTTGTTTGTGGCCAAAATCCCTGTTTTCTTTCACAAAGACAATTGACTTTCCAGACTACAGGGTCTTGTCTTGAAGAAATATTTGAAAATATTCTTTTCAACTGCAATTATGCATCTGCCATATGCACACCTACATACATATGATGTCACTTAAAAATCATTTGAGCAATATATTAATTTTGTTCAAACAAGGGCTTTAGCTGATTAAATATTCTAAATAGTTGACAAGTTGGTTTTCAATTAGTCAATTACACATTGTCAAGTTTCTTTGAAGGTTTATACAGATACTGTAACACATACTTGCACACACCCCAGGAATATGAGGTTAAAAAGAATGGTTCAAAAAATTGTCTTTATTATGATCTCAAGATTCTTGGTTGCTGTCCCGGTAAATCTCTTCAAACTGATGGGTGGTGGTTGATAGCTGGCAAATAATAAGATCCCAAAATTAATAAGTACCTAGCTGTTCCAAATTCTCATTCCTTGTTGGATTTCACTGAGCTCTTTGCTACTCCACACTGGCATAACCAGCACAACATCCTTTAACATGCAATACCATTCTTTCAGGGAGAATTTGCTTCATATGCTATAATAACCATTCTGGCTGCTAATAAGAGATGGTAAATCAAAACTTTGTGTTGGACTATTTTGTAGCTTTCCAGAAAGAGAAGAGAAGGAAAATGGGTGAGGGGATCTCAATCCAAACAAAAACAACAAACCCATTGGGTCATTTTTGTAACTGCTTTAAAAATTAGTTCTCAGAATTCGTAACTAAGTGGCATCATAAAATGAAAGTAAACGCCAGGGTTCTAACAGCCTCTTCAGACAAGGAGCATTGAGATGAAAATGATGGCCCTGGATCAGCTTCTCTGAAAAGGGTATTTTTTATCTTTATTTTTACCTACAGTATATGTATATGTATTGGTTATTTGTAATTGCATTTTATATAGTATATTTTTATATGTTGTAGTTATATTGTATATCTATTGGTTTACTGATCATTTTGCTGTAAACCACTCCTCTGGTGGGAGGAGATGGGCGGTGACAAATTTGATAAATAAATAAACAAACAAACAAACAAACAAACATTTTGTGGCTTCAAAAGAAAGAGGACTCTCTTTGTGTGGGGAAGCTTAATATTTCAAACTAGCTGTTGTGACTGAAATTTATCCTTGGAGTTGGGGGCTTTGGGATTTGCCTGCTCCTCTTTCCAAAGAGGAACCTATTAGTAGGAGAGATAGATAGATGATAGGTAGATAGCCAGGTAGACAGGTAGATAGATGATACCCACCCACCTCAGATGTCCTTCTATTATCTTCTGAACTGCCATAATACATGAGCAAGAAATTGAGATATATTTTGCCATAGTCTCATCATACTATCCATTTTCATCCAAAAAGGCTGTATTTATTTTCACTCAAGAACAGATTTGTTTCCTAATCTGTCCATTTGAAGATCATTCATGCTATGACTTCCTACCTGAAACCTCTCAGGGAATGGAAGGAGACTGGGACGAAGATCCATTGTCACCCCCCAAAGAACCCAGCAGGGACCTTTCTGTGTCTGGGTCTGTGTGAAATCTGGGTCTGCATGAAATAAGGGGGTGGGGTGGGGAAGGCAGTTCTTTACAAACAGTGATATTTCCTCAAGTATCTAACCCATTGCAAAATAATGTCCTTCCTTCCCCGCTCATTATTTCATGCACACAACCAGAACAACCACGGACACAAGGCAATGCAACAAACACAAAAGTGCACTTAGAGAAAATCTTACACATACTTCTTCTAGAAAAAGAGAAAGTGGGAAAACATATATCAGGAAGGCACGTGCCACACCCACACGAACATAGACTTGCCTGCGTACTTACAACACACAAACACACATGCATATATGAGGAAAATAATCTATTGAGAAATGTCTTTTTTCCCCCCAAGTATCTTTCCTGAGGTCAAAGACCAGTACTACAAAGAAATGTTAGCCTTGCCAGATTTTATGGATACAACACCCTGAAGTCTTAATCTAACAGTTGTCTAGTCCTCCTGGTACCTCTCTCATTGGGGAAGAGTAATATAAATGGGCTACCCCATACACTGGGGGTTGTTGTTGTTCAGTCGTTAAGTCGTGTCTGACCCTTCATGACCCCGTGGACCACAGCACACCAGGCCTTCCTGTCCTCCACTGTCTCCCGGAGTTTACTCAGATTCATGTTCATTGCATCAGTGATGCTATCTAACCATCTCATCCTCTGCCGTCCCCTTCTCCTTTTGCCTTCAGTCTTTCCCAGCATCAGGGTCTTTTCCAGTGAGTCCTCTCTTCGCATCAGGTGGCCAAAGTATTTGAGCTTCAGCTTCAGTATCTACCCTTCCAATGAACAGTCAGGGTTGGTTTCCTTTAGGATCAACTGATTTGACCTCCTTGCAGTCCAAGGGACTCTCAAGAGTCTTCTCCAGCACTACAGTTCAAAAGCATCAATTCTTTGGCGCTCAGCCTTCCTTATGGTCCAACTCTCACTGGGGGAGGATATGGCAATGCTAGGTCAGATACATTATCTCGCCTGGGCCTCTCATGTAATGCTAGCTTTCATCCAAAAAAGCTAGTTAGAAAAGGGAGTTTGAGTGCATTGCTCTGCACGTGTTTCAAGCCTTTGCTGAAATGCCACTAGGCTCTGTGAGTGTGTGTGTGTGCACGCGCGCGTGCGTGCGCACACTTGCACTTATGTACCTGTCTATGACATTGCTACTGAACATTGCTACTGAAAAGCAGGAGCAAAGGAAATGAAGGAACAGGAGGAGGAAGGAGTGGGAAAGAAGAAAAGCTGAAGAAGGATGTCTCCACATACACACAAACACACACACATGCACGTACAAAAGCTTAGCCTGATAAAATATTTAGGACAGGCTCCTGCATTGGAATATTAATACTCTGCATTACTTGAGCATGCACTCTGTTGATCTTCATTCTCCAGTGGCCTTGTTTACAGTATCTGAATTTGCAGCTGCATTTTAATAAGGCCCTAAGAGAAGGTCTGAGACGCAGCAGCGTCTCACTGAACCAACTTCAAAACCCTGGTTAGAATTCCAGAGGATGGGAAGGGGTGGGGCGCATTCCTCACCGAGAGCTGTCATGCACCGAGGACCCCAGAAGCCATTAGGCGGCGCTCTCGACGGCTTTTCCATCTGGTGGGAGGGAGAGGAAGAGCCAGATGGGTTCCTTCGGCTCCAAGTGCTGTGGGGGCTCAGCTGACTTATTTGATTTTCTTTTCTTTTGCTCTGGCTGACTCAGACAGAGATTGGCAGTCCTCAGAGTAGAAGAATCAATGCCAGAATAATTGTCAATCTACACTTCACCCCCTCATCATCATCAGGTGACACAAGTGCGTGGGGGAGGGGGGAGGAATTTTGGATGCTCCACTTGCTCTGTTGCAAAGCCATCCATGAGAGAGACCCACAATGTCAAATTTTATGGCGCACATCTTGGAACTCGCATCTGTGCCACCAGTGTTCAAGGCAACTTACAAGAAACCCATAGAACGAATCAAATGCAACCATGGTTTAAAAAGGAATAAACACATCTGAATATACGTATAGTATGGTCCACTGGGGAGGAGAGCCAGTTTAGCATAGTGGTTAAGGCACCAGGCTAGAAACCGGGAGACTGGGAGTTCTAGTCCTGCCTTGGGCGTGAAGCCAGCTGGGTGACCTTGGGCCAGTCCCATTCTTAGCCCTAGGAAGGAGGCAAAGGCAAACCACTTCTGAAATAGGCAGTGCTGGGCTTCAGGGTTTAGTGATGGTCTAGAGAACAGATTTCTCTAGACCAAATCTGTTCTCTAAACCATGGTCACTAAAACCTGAAACCCAACACTGTCCAAAAGATACTGGCTGTGAAAGCCTACACTGGTACACTTCTGAAATCTTGCCAAGAAAACTGCAGGGACTTGTCCAGGCAGTCACCAGGAGTCAACACTGACTCAAAAGCTCAAGCACGCAAATAAGTCAACTGGGGACCTCCTCAAAGCAAGGCTGGAGAACCTGCATCATTCCAAATGTTGCAGACTACAACTGCCAGCGTCCTTCACTAAGCTAGGGGAGGCTGGTGGGAGTTGTGGTTCAACAAGGTTCAACAAGTGGTTCTACACACTGAGAAGTTTGCTTTCCCTGCTCTAAAGTATTATTAGTTGTTGTACTCTTTTTAAAAAAATGCTGCAGCCTCCCTGGCTGCCACTGCTTGTGAAAACACCAGAACTTATGCTTTGGTGTCCCCTGAGATTGAACAGAAATGGGAAAAGCCAGAAAGGCTGCAAACAGCTGGGGAGAAGTTTGTAAAATGAAAGACGGAACGCGCACACTCCATCTTCAATCAATTCATATCTAAGTAATGCAAGACCACCCCTTCATCTGGACTATCTTTTTTTCCCTCGTTTGGGGGGAAACAAAACCCCAAGCAATTTCCTTTCCAACTATATGAAGACTAGTCAAATGTACAAAAGAAATTAGCACTTCTTCCCACTGCAATGGCACAACTATTTTAAAAACAGATGAACATGATACATAAGCCGGCAACTTTCTGTGACACTAACTCAAATCGCTTAAACAAAATAGCTGCTGGTTTTTTTTTAACTGTACTTATGTACATATCTTCTTTCCCCCCTCAGCTAAACAGATTTTTTACATTAGTCACAAGAATGCTACACCTATTAAATTTGTCCAGAATAGAAGAACAAGAAATTAGTCTGCTTCATTTTTATATGAACTTGACAAAATGCAATTAGAGCCATAAATACAACTGTACACATCTGCTCTTCTTAGAGGTGTAAAAAGGTATGAGACCAAAATTAACGAGGAGCCCATTGGCCAAGTTTCTAAAGCATTTGCCTAGAGGGGGAAAGACAGCCATATTTTCATCCACTGAGGATTGCTGTTTGGGTGAAATAACACCAGAGGTATTAATACTATTTACTCTGACCTAGTTGGAATTGTGGGGGGTATGGGGTGTCCAGGGAAGGGTAGCACCTCTGGTGGAGGGGCCTGCCGTGCCCTTTCAAGGGCTGCTTGTTCATCTTTGGTCCCCACCTGGCACTCAGCTATCACTTGTGGCTCCAAGTAGCTGTAACATGTGCAGTGGCCAATGTGATGGACTTCAGTAACACTGCTGGTTCTCAGGAAGGAGGGAGCACATTCCAAGGAGGGGAGTGAGATAAGAGGAAATACAGTCCAGAAATGGAATGTGGGAAGACTAAGAGGTTCAGAGTAGCCCCACCCTAGAGCCTTCCCAGGTTATTTCCCCTCAGGTTAGGTAGAGTAGCTTTAGTCTGGCAAGATTCTGTCTATATGGTGTGAGCAAATAAGGAACTGAAGTTTGGTTGGATTGATTTTTTGTAGTTCTTGGGCTGGGCCTGACAGCCCCACCCTGGTAAACTGTCTCGGCAGAAAGACCAAACCAGGTGAGGGTAGCTGATGGGTTTCCAACCGTCGGTGAGGTAGGGGATTTGTCTATCCTAGCGTGTGAAGCTGGCCCTTGCAGATGGAGCGGAGGAGACCAATCAATGGTCCAACAGTCAAGAAGACAGGCCCAGCAGGTGTTGTGGAGTGCTAAGAGTATGACAAGACACTTAGATGTCCTGGTCCTCCACTGCAGCTGGAGAAGACTCCAGCCAAAATGGTTGCCCATGATACTGGATTAAGGTCTCTTATGGAGAGAGTGGGACTGCCCCTGTGCAACAGCTGTTCCACTCCATCACGCACAGGCTTCTGTTGTGCAATACTGCACAACAGCGTGTCTTCTTTGAACCTGAAGGACTACCATGTGAGTTGGAATTTAAAACAGAGAATGCTACTATAACTGGAGAATTCCAGTAGCGCTTGATAGAAAAACTAAATGTATGTAGGATTAACTTCAGTCCACTGGATTTGTCCAGATGGTTCTCCCCGTGTCTTCCAATCCCTCACAAGCTTTCATGAGGAGTGATCTGGTTTCCTGAGTTCATTTTAAGGGAATATTTCAGCCTTTCTGTTTTGTTAGGTTTTCAAAGCAAAAGGCTGCTACAGTCTGTGGCTTTGAAAATAAGGTTGGGTTCATTTCACCCAACACACTGAATCACGAACTAGGCAACCATATTTTAATCAAGCCCATTGTATGAATGCAAGCACAGAAAATTGATTACGGTAACGTTAGCAAAGATTTAGTGTATTCACAGCTTGATTGGTGGTGTCCATAGAAAAACAACATTATCCTCTTCTAGGACTTTCACGTTACCTGATTTGCTTCATACACCCCAAATGTTATCAGTCTGGCTCATCGTGTGCCCCATCCTACTGCTAGCATCAAGCCAGCCAGTCAAAAATGCTAATTATAAAAAAGTGTCTCTTCTATAGTAAAACTCTTCCCATATTGATTGCTGGGATTTGGTTAGACAATGGCAGATGTAGCCAAAGGAAATCCACATTTGCATAACGTTGCCAGCCATGAAGTCTTCATGGGTTCTCTCTTTCATTACAGCAACATGCAGATGCTTTTCAGTGATCTATCCGGTGGTTTCTTACAACTTCTTTTGTGAATCAAAATGCAATTGGAAAACCTTTTCTGGGTCATCCACATTTCAGTAACTCTTTCAGGCCAGGGGAAAAGTCATTAATCCAATAGAGTCACATGGCCCCATGTCTTCTCCTTGATAGTCCCTTTGGTAAGCATCTTAGGTCTCTTAATATGTGTTTCTAAAAAGGTTGGATTCTAAATACAAATATTTGAACTCACTTCAAGAACAGTCAACACAAAAGAAAAAGAATTGCGGACAGGATGTTTACATTCTCGTCTGTACCTTAATCCAGCCGGTGCAGGTCAGTCAGTTTATATCAAAATGAGTAAACAGTGATTTCCATAAGCCTGCCTACTGTCCAGGCCAAGATGACCAACTGCAAGAAGACAGAGCAGGGGCTCTGGAACTTCCCATCTGCACTGAATACCTGACAGGGGACTGGCAAGGAGGCATGAAGGTCCTCTGTTCTGTCTTCCTCCACTAGAGTGAGACATGAGACATATTTAAATCATAGAAATGCCTTTCAGATTGCACGTATACCTGTGCTTTTGTTAAAATCTGACCTCTAGTTTTGACCCTTCAAAACAAAGTTCCTGAATTTCTATCTCATCTCTAAATTGCCTTAGGAACGTATGACTTTCTTTCATTTTTTTAAAAAATAAACAACTTTCATCACTGAAGAATGTAGAGGATGCTCCTGTTTTCAGCAATGACCTCTTTTTTGGCTGCCCCCAGTTCCTGATCTAGGTCAGCCCCCTGGGAGAAGCATGCTCCTGATATCCCTGGAATTTAAGGGAAACGTGAGAAGCCAGGGTGGTTACAGACAGCTGAGAGATGTTTGTATAATGATAGACAGAACACAGGCACAGCTTCTTGGCCACTTCATAAACTATGTAAGCTTAAGAGTCTTATATTCTAAACCACTGTTTCTCAACCTCAGCAACTTGAAGGTGTTGGGGAATACTGGCTGGGGAATTCTGGGAGTTGAAGTCCACACACCTTTAAGTTGCTGAGGTTGAGAAACACTGCTCTACACCATGATCAATCATATGTGACAAAAAGGGATAAAGCAACAGTAAAAAGTGTCTCTCTGTGTGTGTCTGTGTGTATGTATGTATGTGTGTATACACACCAATAGGAGAGAATGTCTGTAGCTCAGGGTTGAACTGTGGAGACCTTGGTGCTCTCTGAGCTTGGTTGTTGCTTGCAGACGTTTCGTTGCCAGACCAGGCAACCATCTTCAGTGCAAAGAGGGAGTGGGCCTTGCTCTCTGCTTATATGCAGTAGCTTGCCCTGACGGTGTTGGTGGGGGTGTTGTTCTCTGTGATTCTCTCCTACCAACTCAGACAAACAATCAAGCAGTAAACAACAATCAAGGAACGACCAAGGAGAGAACTACACCTCTATATTGCCTATCTGTCTTTAAAGCCCTAGAATTAAGCATAAAGATTTTTGTCACCCTTCTGGAGGTGTTAAGGTCCCAATCCAATAATAAAAATGAATAAAATCATCTGTGAAACATCTGTTAAGAACCAGCATGAGGACAGGATCCAAGCTGCTGCAGAAAGGACATCAAAGAAACACATGAGCTGGAGTCAAGAAGCCTGCACTAACGACAATATCTTTTCAGGGGAAAAAAATGAACAGCAATTTTTTCACTATCAAAAGAGAATGACCCCCCCACACACACACACACACAAGCAAAGGAATTTTCATCACAGTCTTAATCCATACTTATAATTAGTCATTTACAAATTTTGTCCCACACAGCTGTGATTTCTTCTGGTCTATTCTTTCAGTGATACATAATCTCTTTTGGGGAGGAAGTTTAAAGATAAGAATAATTCCCAACGTCTCCTGAAATTACTCCCAATTAAGCTGGGAACCTTCTACACACAATGTAGAGATAAAGGTTGAGATTTTCCCCTTAATATTTCCATCTATATCACCTTGCCTTTAGTCTGAACAGAGGAAGGTCATCACTGCTTTTTACTGTAACCTCCCTCCCAACTGGCTTTGCCCCAGAACTGCACAGAACAGGGAATTTTCTCATGTCTGGTTCATCTTGCACATCTGGCCTGAATATGGAAGGTAGGACAGAAGTTCTACCAGCTGAAATTCCTGTCAACACAAAATATAAAAAAAACCTATGCATTCTTCTATGGTATGCTCTTGCAGTGTTATGTTAAAATCTACTTCGCATTCTCTTTTCCCACAAACATTTTTTTTAAAATTTTGTTCTTCAGATTTTCTTTAGAACTTCTTTTGGTGATGCCTCTGAGTCTACCATATGGTTGAAGGTGGTAGAGGGCACGGCTCCTGGTTTTCTGTTGCAAATCTTTCCATCTCCGAAGCCTCCAAGCTGCCCTTATTTTCTATACTGAAAGGTCCAATGTTATAAAGTCCACCTCTTCCTTGCGATTTAATGGAAGCCAGGGAGGTTGCCCAGCAGTGGAGAAATTATTAAAGCAGGACAAGAAATTCTCACACATTCCTTCGCTTCCAAGAACCCAAAGACTGTACATTGTGTACGATACTCATCCATCAGAATTTCACTGAATTTCTCTTTTGAAATCATATTGAAAACCACATTCTCTTTCATCAACTAGGATGAGAACTGGTAGGAAAATGACGCAGGAAAACTTTCTACATGGTCACTCTATATCTGGTGGAAATGAAGGTTATTTGAAAACTACCATTCAGTTCCCCATAAAGGTTAACTTAAGTTGTGTTGTCAGTCAAGGTATCCTTCTAGCTGTAAAAACATGTGAATTTTATTTTATCCAAACATTTTATAGACTCCGGCACCCCTGGAGGAACTTTAGTTTGCCTGGCTGGAGATGTCAGCTGGGATACAATTTCTGGATATGATCAACTTTACTTAACAAATCTCCTAAAAGAGTGGGGGAAATGCCACTAAACAGTCACTCATGCCCTGGTCACCTCCAGAATGGATTACTGTAACACACTGTACAGGGGGCTGCCCTTGAAGAGCATCTGGAAGCTTCAGCTGGTGCACAATGCAGCTGCGTGAACAGTTATATGTGGCCCTAGGAGGGCGCATGTTACACCTCTGTTCTGTGAGCTGCCTTGGGTGCCAGTTTGCGTCCAGGTGCAATTCAAGGTGCTGGTTTTGATCTCAAAGTCCTACATGGCTTGGGGAATGGTTATGTGAGGGATCGCCTCTTCCTGATTACAACTACCTGTCCCACCAGTCAGGCAGAAGGTGTATGCTCTGGGTCCCATCTCCAAAGGAGCTCCATCTGGTGGGGCCCAGGTGGCATTCCTTTTCTGCTGTGGCCCCTGCCCTCTGGAACATCATTCCCCTTGAGGTGAGATTAGCCCTATCTCTGTTAGCCTTCCAGAAGGCCCTTAAAACATGGTTTTTTTCATCAGCCTTGGGGATCCCATGGGGAGGCTGCAAGGTGGTTGCACGAGGTCAAGTGACTGTTTTACTTCTACAGTCTTGGAGGGTTTTATACCTTTATTTATGCTTGACTGTTTTTAGATGGTTATGTAGTTTTAAACTCCTGCCATGTTTGTATGCCGCCCAGAGTCACGTCTTTGTGAGATGGGTGGCTATATAAGTATGCTTAATAAATAAATAAACACATAAATTTAAGAAGCAATGGCACGCCTGATCTGCCATACAAGCCAGAGGCCAAGACCGAACAGATGGCAGTCCACTTAGGTAGAGTAATGCAATTTGGCTTCAAAATCAGCCAGCCCCACCTATCCACCAAATGTACCCAGGGAGCAGAAGAGCAACAGAGCAGGTCAGCAACCTGAAGATGGAAAGATCTGGGCAGACAAAAGAAACAAAGCTGCTGAATACAGTCTCCAAATGTAAAGCTGGGCTTAACAGCCAGCTCTTCTAAATGGCATTGGCTAAAACTGTACTCCGTCACCCCATCACCTCTTGGTATTTTCCAGCAGTGTTGCATCTGGGCCACTAGGGGGTGCTGTGATTGTTTCCAGAGCATGCCTGCCACCCTGCAACCCTTGTAGAGAGAAGCTCCTGGAAGTTTCAAGTAGCCCTTGATTTACAGCAGAAGTACTTCATGTTACAAAGCCTGCAATGAAGCCAGACACTGCCTGATGCTCACTGGAGAGGTGAGCAAAGCGAACTTTGCCAGGAAATGCAAGAAAGCAACAGGTGCTAAGACAATCAGCAGCAGCTGTAAGGATCAATCCCACCGATGGCGCTTTTTAAACATTTCTAAGCTTTGTGCAACCAACAAAGCACGTTCCCCCTTCTTCAGCTGCAGGTCCCTGAGCTTTTGAAGCACATGGACCAGCTTGACCAAGAACACCCATTGCAGGGAAGGGTGGCAGGATGAAGCTTGTGAATCCACCACGTTTCTGAACATTTCCCAGGGCTTTCCCTGGCTGAAAAGGTGGAGTAAATAGAACGCAGAAAACTGCCTTGTGCCAGATCAGACCATTAGGTTGTGTTCATGCAACACACTTAACCAGGTGAATTACAGACCTCATGGCTGATTCCCACCATGGACTAACTTGGGTTAGATGCTCCTCCTCATATTTATTTATTACATTTATCAGGCTGCCCTGGTCCATTGCGAGTCTGGGTGGTGGACAATATAAAGCAATTCAAAAATCCCAAGACAACAACAGGTGTCGGGGAGGGGGGGGCTGCTCCTGCTGGGCTTATGGCATCTCCCCAAGGTTTCCAGCTGCTAATATTCACCCTGAATATCAAGCATATATTCATGCAGTCACATGCATGTTTCTCCCCAACTGAGGACTTTTGAGTGCTCAAGAGGGCTGCTCAGGGGGAAAAAAAAATCACCAACTGGATATAGGACAGAGCTGGATAGTAATGCATTTCCATTAAAACAGGGCTAATACTGACCACCACTACCAACAACATTTCTATTCAGTCCAGGCTTCAAAAGACATCCAATTTCTTTCCAGAACAACTAATTATGCCTTGACCCCTCTGGATACAGCGTGCAGCATGCAGAATGTTGCATTTAAGTTACAGGAAGGTAGACTGTGGTTGAGCGTTAGGGAAACATCCCTGCACGAAGTGAGGTTTGTTCCAGAAGCAATTACCCAAGGAGTCTCTCTGCTCTGCATTGTAAGAGATGGTTAAGTAGAAGCTGGACAGCCACCTGCTGGGAGTGCTTTAAACCTGATAGCTTAAGTGGTTCTGCTTCAACTGTATAATTCTAGAGAGTGAATAAATGAATTACAGTAATGCTCGTCATTGAGCCCAAATGTTTCTCTTCCACCCTGAACCTAAACGGGATACTTCAAGTGTTGGGACTGGTCTCAACAGCAGCAAACACCTCTCCAGGAAATTACAGCAAAGCAGCAGCCTATGCCCACCCTTTTCCACCTCTCCCATGCTTATGGCGGTCTGGACCGACTCATCTCTTCTCGCCCTGCCTTCCCTCTGTGCCAGGAGGAGGGTGTGCATGGTGATTTATTCTGGAACATTTCTTGTCTGTTGAAAGCCTGACCTCAGATCGGGTGAGATGACATTAGGAAGATGTACGAGTGTCTCTTAGCAAAAGTGCATCAGAGAAATTGACCGTGAGCTGCCATCAATCTGCTGAGCTTGAGTGACATCAAGCAACAGATGGGGAATTTGGGGACTTGGAGGAATTCTGTGAAGGTCGCTGGGGAGCTGACTCAGCCTTCGCTAAACAGTTCAAGCCATCAATCACAGCGGCTGGGGGAAATGAGGAAAAGAAGAAGGCAGGCGATCTCGTTTGCTATAGTTCTTGTGATTCCCTTTGCCTTGAATCCCCAGTGACCCCCACTCTTTTTCTTTCTAGCTTCATACATGAGAATGAAGAGAAAATGGAAACATTGCTTATCTTAATATTGTATTGAAATGTGCCTAGCAATTTCTCAGCAGTTTCCTCTCCCCAGCAGACAGGCTTCTGTCTTTCCACCATTATTCTCAGGGTGATTGAGAATTTCCTTGACATTTCTCTTTTGGGTATATTGCATTGTATTCAATAATGTATTGTAACTGAAAAAGGAATGTGTCAGCTTGCGAGGTAGACCAGACAGGAAACATGGCCAGATGAGCTAATTCTACTTTATTGTAAAGCTACATTAACAGAATCTTGCAAGTCTGAAAGTACATTTCTCCCGTCTCCTTCACAGCCCAAAAAACCAGGGAGGGTTCCTTCTGAGCTGCTTGCCCCACCCACATTCCTGCTGTGGGCTGAGTTGCCTTTTATCTGACCATTCCCTTGGCTGTGCCTCTTCACTTTGTCTCCCAAGGTCATTCCCAGATACCATACAGAATGCTAAGAGGGGAAAGCAGGATCTTTCACAATCAGATGAGCCCAAGAAACTAGAGAGGATTTCTTCTGAGCCTCTTGCTCTGCTCACCATCCAGATGTGGGCTACATTGTCTCTTATCTGATTGTTACCTTGGCAGCGTCTCTTGGCCCTGTCTCCCAAGGTCTTTCCCACATACCATCTCAGGAAGGAGGGAGGGAGGGAAGGAAGGAAGGGCTTGGATACTCCAGCAAATGAAGACAGATGCTGTGCACTGAGCAAGTCAGGGGGTCTAACACTGTTTTCATTTTATTATCCTCTCTAGACAAAGATATTCTACTCACTCAAGTACCAGCAACTGAGACTAAAAGCCCAGAGGCATGCTTCAGTTCTTTTCCATTTCTTTAAAAAAGGAGAAGGAAAGAAGTTAGCTAAATGCCCAAAGAGATAAGTCTTCTTAAAACCCTCCTGTTCAGTGAGACCAACAGAACCCCCTGCTTCAGACTGGGCCAGAAATTTCATATGAACAGCTGCTTTCTCTGGGCAATGGCCTTCCTCCTTTCCACCCCATCTGGAGCAATTTAAAATAATTGGAAGTGCAGATGTGAGAAGGCATGGGGATAAGACAGTCCTTTCAAAGCAGAGCGCTGTGACTCTGATTTAGCATCTGGTTTTACAATGATCTTCGCTTTTGAAAAACTGTTAGAAAACAATTCCATGCCAAGTATGTAAGATATCTGTGCTTTCTGCTTTTCAGGTTCTGAGCTCAAAACTACCTGATTTCTAGCAATGGTTTTGACAACTCCCCTCATTCAAACCTAACTCCAGACTATGGAATGCCAAACAGCCTGGGTTTGCTCCCAGTGTGAAAGCCAGATGTTCATGATTCTCTTGATCACACTATTGACTAGAATGGAGTGGGTCCTTGTTAAATCAAGCCCACTGACTACCAGCTAGTTTCCTGGCTTAACTCAAGAAGTTTGTTATTGTTAGGATGTGATGAAAGCAGGCAACTAAACTCAGTATTGTGAAGCTGTGCACTTCTTACTTCTTTCTTCCACTGCCCCAAAAGTTTAGCAGATTTGGTTACAGGTTTTGGTCTCCTGGAAACTGATAATGCCAACAATGTCCATTCTCTCAAGTGATTACAATGGTGAAGGGACAGCAACTTGATATAAAGCTGAGGGCAACACATGGCGTGGTGGTGCTTTAGCCTTGAAGCTCTCAGAAACATGGTGGGTGATCAGCTGAGCTGAACGAACATTGAAGGAATGAAATGATCTTTGCTTTGAACTGCTCCTGGAAAACTATACCCTCCAAGGGAAAATGTGGGTCAGTGACAAAAGAGAGATTTTGCTGTTTCGGATGTAGTGGCTTTGTTACTAATTCCGTTCCAATACAAGCAGGACCTGCAGCTCCAATCTTCCCCTTGGGGGCCATTGAGAAGGCCATGCCAACTATGCAGAGAGATTTTCTGAGCATACAGGGCAGTCGTGCACTTAACCTAAACTGTTTTTGTTTTCAATTAAAGAGAACAGTGGTGCCAAGAATGAGCAGCCAAAGAAAGTCACATCTCCAGGCTGACAAGACAGCACAGGGTCCATCAGGATTGAAGTTTTGAAAACTGCAGAGTTGACAAACCGGAAAAGAGGCAAGTTACACAGGGGAGGACTGGCTCTTGATCATGGCAGATGTTGCTTCTGAGATTCCCAAAGGTATGTGGAAACATCTGGCCAACAGAAGACCAATCGTAATGGCCCAAAGTTCATGCACAGCTGTGTTACCCAGATATTTGCCATAAGTTCAATTGATGATTCATCTTTCCAGAAGGAAGCCCATGGTAACAAGACTCAAATCCTGTTGGGGCAGATGCAAAGCAGGAAGCTCCAGAGGTTCTGAGACTCACTGACTTCCTGGTTCAGAAGAGAATTCCCCAGTTGTTTTGGATGATAATGTTGAGGCTCCACTGGGTCCTAAAGTAGATGGGCATCTGTATGTGCAAGCTCAAAGGCATACAAGGAAAAAGAAGAGGCGGCTTAGCAATGTTGCCACGTGGTTGTATATTTTTTGTGCATGTAATGCTGCCTTTCTATTTTTCAATTCTTTCCCCTTCTCCTTATGAAAGAAGCTTCTGTTTTTCTTCTTTAATCTCAGGGAGTTTGAGAATTTCTGAAGAATTTCTCTTAGTGGTAGTTTTGAGCTTACCTTATGGTTGAAGGTGATCTGATTGTCTTCTGATGCATGTCTTTCCCTTCCAATGACTTCCTTTCAGATTTAATTGAAGGATGGGAAGCCAGAGAGGCTCCAGAACATAAGAAAGATAACTCTACAATGCAAGACAAGGCATTTGAACATTCCTTTGACTGCCTTGTAGCTAAATAAGTGCAAAAGCACCCTACTCCAGTTATGAGAACATTACTGACATCCTCTCCTTCTCTGAAAGAAATGTCAAACATTTCATTAAATGGAATGAAAACTAGTGGAAAGAAATGCATTTTGCCTGAATGACAAATATATATCTGTGTATATGTGGAGCTTTAGGTATATAAATGGGGAGATCAATATGCCACTCCTCCTATAAAGCTCCATGTGCCTTCCTCCCTTCACCTCCTTCCCAGATGGTGTGGCTTCTCCCATGATTCACCTTTTTCCAGCTCTGGGTACCACAGTTCCCATTCACCAAATCTACTCCAACTGGATGCTAGTGGTATTGCCTCATTGCTGATTGAAATTGATGGGGCTTTGAATGGCAGGCTGTAAAGATCTTGTGCATAAAACTGCAGGGCATAAAGACACCCCATAAAGAATAAAACTCATTCTCCCCCAACAATTCTTGTCCCTCCACTTCCCCTAGTAAATCTCAGCAGTTTTCTGACACAGTAGCATCCTAATCCACAAAGCCTTGATAGATCCTGCAATTAGGAGGGAGCTCTGAGTAATGGGTTTAACATGGCCTAGTGGAAACTCCCCTCTAACTCGCACATGCTGTTTGTGAGCTGGCTTAGTGAGATCTTCTGTACTTGAAATAAAGCCACCCTAGCCATAAATCAGCCCTCCCTTCATTCTACAGCTTCAGACGGATGGAGACCATGTTGCAAGAGACTGGGAGACACTAAACTGCAACCCAAATTGGGAAAAAAGGTGAAATGAAGCTACCGCAGGTAAAACTTCTGTGTAACCCAGTGAGCACAGAGGCTTAATTCAGCACCTCACATCATTGGACAGCACCCACTGTAGCTCAGCAGTCTGGTGGGATTCACTGCCTCTCCTTGGCCCCATCATCTTTTCTGACACTCCATTGGTTTTTATCTTGAAAAAGCTAGCTTTGTGATGGGAGACCATCAGAAAATCTCAGGGCTGTAGAGTACACTGGGAAGTTGGAAAAAACATCCCAGAAGAAGAAAACTGCACAGGTATATTCATGGACTCACCAGAAGAAGAGCCCAAGCTGAAGGATACTTTACCGCCAAGCTGGGGTCGCTTGGAGTCCCCATTTAAATGCCTTGGAGAACTCCCCTCTCTGAAATGGCAGCTCCAAGATGCTGAATGAGGTTGAAATTATTTTACCTGAGAACCCCAAATAACTAGGGCACCCAGATGTGCACTATATTCAACTGAAATGAAATTTTAAAATTATCTTCAATCAAGACTCATATTTAAAGTATGGAACAAGAAGTAAATATTTCAGACCATCATACACTGATAGAGAAATGGATGTCCTTTCATCCTTGTAAGGATGAAACATTTGCAACCATAAGTGGGCAATTCCCATTTTCTTTGGCCTTTGGTGTGTTAGCTTTTACACCAATGGTACATAGTTCAAAAGAACTATGAGCATCAATAACAACCAGTGAGTCTTCCAAAACAGAATATGTGAGATGTCTTTTAGGTGAAAGATAACTTCTAGTTGTTTTGAGCATTAAGTGTCTTGGGGGCCCTTGAGGCATGAGAGTGTGCATACTAGCTTCAAGTGAAGCCAAAGGAATCCAATACTATTGGGGTTACAGTTAGCTGGTGAATCTTTCTATTTTTTATATCAAGGGAGCTCAGCCTGCAAGCCTTGAGATGCATGTGGTTCTTGGTCTAATTTTAAAAACCCTCTGTAAGAGATCAGTTCATACTCTGATAACAGCTACCTATTGCTTTTCCACAGCCTGCTGCTTAGGACAGAGAGCAGAGGATGTTAGAAAAAGGAAACAAGGAATAGTCAGAGGAAGTTGAGATGTCTCCATCCACTCTGGACTCTGGTTACCTTCATTGCTTGCTTGAACCTCACTCACCATGTAGTCCCTAATAGATTATATTCAAGAGAATATAGTCAATAACAACAACATCAAAAATTCTACCCCAGATTTATGACTGATTATGTGCCATCAAGTTAGTGCTGATTCTTAGTGACCATATAGCTGGATTCTCACCATGATATACAGTATGTCTCTAAGCTGGTCCTTCAGGTCTTCTCAAGTGGGCCCATTGCCACTGTAACTGAGTTCATCCCCTTTGCTGTTGGTCATCATCTTCTTCTCTTTCCTTCTACCTTTCCCAGCATGGGGGCCTTCTCCAGAGAGCTAGGTCTTCACATAATGTGTCCAAAATAGGATAATTTCAGCCTGGACATTTATGCCTCAAGTGAGAACTTTGGGTTGATTTGTTTGATGATCCATTTGTTTGTTTCTTAGCTGTCCATGGTAGTTCAAAAGTGTGGAGCAGGCCTGTAAAAGTCTTCATTCAGCTGGATGAAAGAGAATTTGCCTCAGAAATTCTTTACAAGAAGAGAATTCTAGATAAATGTTCAGGGTTGTCCTAGTGAATTTTTGCACTTAGTTCAAAGGCGACCAAGGACTAAATGTGAATGTCCTGTCTTTCACTGTGTGCAGCAGCATCCAGGGAGGGCAGGGGGATACAGTTAGATATTGGTCATAGCACAGTGATCAAAAACCCTGCCCCTTTGGATAAGTGATGCATGTTCAAAAGAGACCGTCCTTCAATTACAATGCTGTGGCTGTTATGTCACTTATTTTGATACCCCTGTGGATGTCACTGATTGTCTGCAGTCTTTCTCCACTGATCTGCAGCCTCCTTGGCTTCCCACATTGCCACTAAACCTTAAGGCCCCCTTCCAACAAGAAGGAACAATTCCCACCGGATTTTTCAGCAGCAGTGTACTGTCACCATTAAGGGTGTGTCCTGCTTTTGACAAACAATAGGAGGACTGTCCACCCAATATCTTTGTGGTTCAGTTCATTCTCTGATGGAAAATTCTGAAAGGCTACCAATGCCTGAAAGATTTGTGAGCCTAGAATATTTGGGCACTGGCCTAGGCTGCCTGTGAAACTTCAACAAATCTGTTTTCCACTTTTTGAAAATACATTCCTTACCATGTCTCAGTCAACTCCATCCTGTCTCTCATACTCATTTCTGGTTGTTAATTTAAATATTTTTTCCATAAAACTTTAATGTGCCAAGGACTAATTATGAGGGTTGCAGACGGAAAGGCAAATCTGCTTTTAGTTTGATTGCTAGAAGAAGCAGGAGAGAAAAATCACAAAATACTTGCCTGTAGATTATGTTTTGCATCATTTACTGCTGGGTAAATTAGTATCAGAACTAATCTGTGTGGTATAACCCTCCTGGGAGGTACCACTTCAGAACTCAAGGGATAGTACAATTGCAAATGCCTTATAAAAAGGAAACCCATGTCCAGAAGGGAAAAAAAAATCACTAATGTTCTGTTTGAAATGCTATAATTATCTGTTTGCAGGGAAGATGTTGAGTTTTCACTTCGGGACATTGTTCCTATTTGTATGTTGAAGTAGCTTAGCCCTGGGTGGGCTGTGTATACAACATTTCTGAAATAAGAGATTGGCTTTTTTTCTAGAAAAATCCCCTCTACCTCATTAAATCAGGATACAGGAGAATTTTGTACCTTTTTAAAGGGTATTTAGCCGAGAGATTGGACTGAACTTCATACCTCCTATATAACCCTCTGTTACTCAGTTCTTGATCAGAATTCTTTTTCTTAGCATTTTTCCTGCACTATGGCAGGGTGCGCTTGTTGGCATATGCTTCTCCATTTGGCTTGATCCAGGGCATCTTCAAGGGTGGCGTTCACGCATTCCATGTCCTCCTTAATGCAGTCCATCCACTGTTTCTTGGGTCTACTGTGGGGCCGCTGGCTGCCAGTGTCCAGGCACATGGCTGTTCTCACCACTGAGTCTTCTTTGCCGTGTATGACGTGTCCATACCATCTAAGCTTTCCTTCCCACAGTTTTGCCACAATTGGCGTGACTCCTGGTCTTCGTCGGACGTCATCGTTCATGGCGTGGTCGAATAGCGTTAGTCCAAGGCACCATTGGAGCATTCACATTTCCATCACGTGCAGGGCCTGCTTGTTCTTGATCAGAATATGCAACCCGTATCCGGTAAGCCACATGTCCCCTTTTATATGGTGCCAGAACCATCGCATCCACCTTTGGCGGCTAAAATCCAATGGCAAGCCATTAAATAAAAGTGGTCAATTTTCCACCAATTTTGGAACTGAAATAAAACTGATATGTAAAGCCTTTGGTAGATTTAATACATCTATAAAGTTAATCACTCAGTCTACTCCCCAACCCAGGGCAGGAACCAAAGAGGAAGAAACTGGATGAAAGTCCAACCGTTGCCTCCTCAATTGACCTCATTACTTTACCTTTTGCTCCGTTTGGCCCTTGGCTACTTTCTGTTATGATTCTTTACAATGGAACAAATTACTCAGGGAGGCAGGGTCTCTGTCACTAGAGGGGTTCAGGCAGAGACTAGACAGCCATCTGTCAATGATGCTTTAATTGGGATCCTTGCACTGAGCAAGGGAATTAGACTCAATAACCCCTTCCAAGCACATCGCTTTGCGATTCTAATAGCAGAAATACAGAAAGGATTCCCACCCTTGGCAGCGGCTGTGAAGATGCCAGGAATTGAATGTGAGACCATCAGCATGCGAGCAAAGTGTGTTCTTTGCCACTGAGCGTAAGCCTTTGGCCAGAGCTTTGACTCTGGAAGTGTCCTGGCCGTGGTGACACGATCAGCCACTTTCCGCACGCTCGGTTCCCCACCCCCCCAATCTTTCCACTTCCTTTCAGTCACAATTGGGATTTTCTGCTGAACTGAACTGCAGCCAATTCATTAGCAGGCATCAGAAGGCATTCAGAGCTTGCTTGCCTCTGAGGAGAAGGAATGACAGTCCCTCACTTTGGGCTCAGCTTGAAGCTGGGAAAGGAATTCACATGGTGGGGGCCTCAGCCTGTTGTTGTTGTTGTTGTTGTTGGGGTGGACTAAGCCTGAACTTTAAGGATGACATTTCACTAGCCAGTTAAAGAGGGCAGCTCTGGTTTGGCCCCAGTTCAGGAAGACTGAGCGCATCACAGTTTTTCTAGCTGATGGAACAAAGAGCTTTTGGGGGAAAAAAAGTATTGTCTACCCTGGGGTGGAGTGGGGTAGCATTAAACATGATAGTTCCCAAAATATTAAGCAGGATCCCACCAGAAGTAGGATTATCCCTTTCATTTCTGATTTCTAGCTAGGATTTTGTGTCAGGCACTCAACAGGTGAAGCAGGGCCATGGGCTTGCTTCTCTCATTTGGCAGGCTGACACACTTCCAGGTCAAGCATTGAACAAGTTGCTAAGGCCAGCCATACCAAGTGAGGTGATGTTTTCAGCACTCTCAGCTGGGTTGAAGGCTCTAACTAGCTAGAATGTAAGATGGTGCCAAAGAGAGTCATATTCAAGTTCCCACACAAACATGGAGCTTGCAAAGGGACATTTGGGGCTATCACAGATGTTCTCTCTGTTTCATCTCAGTTGCTCCTGTGAGGGTAAAATGGGAGGTGATTTCTTAAGCTCTTTATTAGGAATGCAAGATACAAATACAATAAATAAATACACTTGGAATTACTTCTGGGTATGATATGGGCTCCATTTTATCTTTTGCCTCTGGCAGTATTTCTTTATTTGAAACATTTATCTTCCACTCTCACCCTCCACAGAGTTGAGTTTAAAACATTATTTTAAAATGCAGATATATATAATGCAAAACAGAAGCAGCAGCAGCAGCAAAAAGAAATCAGCAATATAAAAAAAAATTAAAAGCATTAGAAGCTGCAAGGTAGGTAATATTTTGAAGGCTTTTTGACAAAGGGAAGCCTCCACCAACTTCCAGAATTTGGTTATGGAGGAATTAAGACAATCTTGGCCTGAGAAGTCTTTCTTACTCCATTGCAATGAATCTCTGAGATTGTTGGAATCTGCACTATTACTGTGAGGTGGGAGAGAACATTATGCAAAGAAAGACAGGACATTTGTACACATTCTTTGGCCATCTCATCATTAAATCACTGCAAGAACACCTCAGCCCACTCAAGATAATTTCTTCAAATTCTCTTTTCGTTTGAGATATTTCCTAAAACGAATGCCTGTCATCAGGAGAATCTCTCTGCCTGGTTGTAGCAAGAGATTCTCTATGCAAAGCTATAACAACTGGCAGATGGCCAGAGGTACCCACTTGTAGTACCCAAGTTTGTCTCTGCATACAGAGGCCACTGGATTTACAATCTCTGTGACACAGAAAAGTCGTCCTGTTGAATGCATTTGCACCTCCCTATATCTCAGCCATGTCTCATTATGACCTGGTCTGCATATCCAGGGGCAGCAAAAAGTGCTGTAGAGAATTCCTGAGCTGCTTCAGCCCAGTCCATCCCAATTGCAAATGACAGACCACTGCCAATCCCCCTGACATATGCAGCTAGCAGCAAAGCATAATCAACAAGAGTCCCCCGATGGGAGGAGATGGGTGGGGACAAATTGGATAAATAAACAAACAAACAAACAAACATCCAAGGAGTGGCATTCGGTTCTCATGGGTGACCCATCACTCTTTCCCATCTAGAAAAACTCACTAGGAAGATAAGCAGCTGAAAGGCTAGGCATGCAATATCCGAGGCTAAAAGAGGATCAGGTTATTCGTGGGCAGCATGGAAGCCAGTTGTTATCTAAAGATATGGCGTAAATCAGGTGATCGGGTTAAGCTATGATAAGTCATGGTAAATTACTTTTAGGCATTACATGAGAACAGAACAATTGTGTTTTGTCTCTCCCATGTCTTCACCCATTCTTCCCATAAAAGAGGTGCTATGTGGCAAGTCCTAGAACGCAGGAAATGACAGGATGGGAGATTTGTACTTTCAGACCTGCAAGATTCTGTTAATGTAGCTTTACAATAAAGTAGTATTAGCTCATCTGATCATGTTTCCTGTCTGGTCTGCCTGGGAAGGCTGATAATGGCATTGGTTTCTTAGTCTGGTCTACCTTGTAGGGCTGACAGAAAACTGATTGCATTCCCATTGTAACCTTACCAGGCCAGTTGCAAACATTATGGCTATAAACCCACCATATACTAAGCTTGTTTAGCCTTAACCATGGCTATGGGGTGTCTGTTTGTATCAGCTTGACATGCAGATCCAGGCCATTTGATTAGTTCTTCATACAAACCAAGGAAATTGGTCAGTGCAGTTACCAGATTAAGCATCTGTATAAATACAGCAACTAAGTTGGTTCACTGATCCATCCGGCCCAGTATTGACTAGAGCAGAGATATATAATGTATAGCTGTGAGTTTGGTGTGTCCCCCCTACCCCACCCCACCCCACAAGGCTGGACTCCCAGCCTTCTCCTCAGCCTTATCAATTTGTATTATGTAATTTAAAAATAAAGTTATTGGTTCAAGACTGGATAAAGTGGGAGAGGACGGTGGGGGTGAGATTTTAGAAAAAAGAGCAAAATTCATTTTCATCAAACTGAATGAGTAGCAAAAAATGTAAGGGAGTGCTCCTGCATGATACTGAGGAAAATAGGGCTTCTGTTTCTCATTCTTCCAAATGCAAGGTTAAAAAGTTCAAATTCTGTCCTGTCCATCCCCTTTATGAATGTGTTTGTTTTAGTAAATTCTGATTTCCAAAAATTAACTCAACAGATTTGTCAACCATCCTTAAGTGGAGGGTTGATCTTCAGAGATCTCTGAATGAGCCTGCCATTTTTTGTTACCAAGCTGGATGGCAAGGGGTGGGGAGGAATGGCACTTGGGTACTGGAGTCCCAATACATCTGTGCTTTTGCTCCCTGCCAGAATGTGGGTGGCCAAGGGGTTAAGCCAGATGGGATTCCTGCGTTGCCATGATCAATCCACTCTGCAAATCTGACAGCCTCATCTCATCAACAACCGCAGATTGATTCCTTGACTGGGAGCAGTGAGCGGCCTTCACATGAAAAATGAGCCTTTGCACCATCAATAGAAGTTCTAATTACAACTTAAATTCAGGACATTCCTTACCATGCTAGCCAGATTTATGGTGCTTCTAGGAGGGTGTGCATCCTTTTCTAATTAAAGGCAGCATGCATTGTAGATTCCTGAGTAGGGTTTCTCCCAGCTCTTAAAAAGGTGCTGGTTATAGGTATTGCTACAGTGGTGGGGCATAACAGATGAGGAAAGCACTTGGATCAAACATTTTCCAAGGGAACTTTTCCAGTGAAAGGGGAAAAGGAATTCTAGGAATTGCTAGGAGTCCCCATCCAATTCTTCTTTCATTTTTAAATAAGATAAAGGATCCTCAATTTTTCCTTCAGTTGGTTCAGATTTGTTATTGGTTTGGTGTAGCAATCAGTTTTTTCTCTCTCCTCCATTTCCCACTCCTTGCAGATTGCATATCTGCACTGGTGAAACTGCACCAAAGCTATCTCTCCCTCATTTTATTGGTATGATCTTCTCGCTGATGTGGGAGTAAAACAGACTTGTATAAAAGTGTGAGTTCCAGTGAAAAGCCGCAACATGAAGCACTTCTATTCTAGCTGCATAGCCAAGTCATTTTCCAGGATTCCCCCTTTTCCATTTTTTTTTTTTTTGGCATCCCATGACCACTGTGTCCTGATTAGGTATTTTACATCATTATTTTTCCTCTCTAAAGTATTTGGAAATTCTTAGTAAATATTGGAGTTTCCCCAAGACTGTTCATATCTGTCTCTAATGTGTGCGTCAGGCCACTTTAGCTGCATAAAGAATCTCACTTTGAGAGTGATTTTGTTATAAGTTATAAGATGTGCAACTCACAGACTATAAATGCCCCCCCCCCCCCGGCAAAATGCCCCTGAGCCCCTCTGGAGTTTGCCACCAAAATTGGATAGCAATTGACATTTTAATTATTTTTGGATTTTTGAAGATATGTTTCAATGTTAAACAGTCTTCAAAGTTTCTGCTTTAAGGGTTGGGGGCATGTGGAGGAATTTTTAAAATCTCCAGGCTGCGAATGCTTTCATGATATGGTCCCACTCCCTATGTGGCATGTCCTCTTTGCTATTTCACTACAGCCCTTGGCTCAAAAAAGGAGTGTCAGATGTGGCCTTGATCAATAAAATACTTGTCCACCCCTGCTATAGTATAATTCAAAGGTGGGGGGTGGGGAATAGCATTCTTTATCTGAAGGCTATGATCCCAAGTACTTGCCCTATCCTCAATGGTTTTGGGGCATAATTTATCTTGCAACCTTTCCAAGATCAGAAGGATGTTGAGCTGTGCTCATTCCCTTCCACTTCCATACAGCTTGCTTATATAGCCATCTAGGTTGCATTTTCCTTTGACTGTTTGACAAGGACGCCTCTGATGAAGACTGTTTCCATTGACACAGAATGGATTTGCTATTTCTCCTAGTCCCTAATCTATATTACAGAAATACACCTGCATCGCTCTTTTAATTACAAAGGCAGGCAGAGGCAGATTACTCTAGTCACTAGCAAAGTTCAAAACAAATTAAGTTTAACCTTTGATTGCTTGAAAGGAACTTGGCCTTTTCACCTTCAGTTAGGAGCGATAGTGCCATTAGGTAATTTTTGATTATGGGCTTAATAGACTGATATTCGGGTGGGGGAAAGTCCATTGTCAATCAGGAGGAAGGAACCTTTGAGGGTGGGGCAGATTTGGAACTTTGAGAATATTGCAAGTGAACCCATTATAGGGCTGTCATGGACTATCTACCTATTCAAAAAATCCCTAATATACAGTAGTTGACATAGCCAGTCCCCAAACACCCATTTGCTAGAAGTTAAACTACACCCCCCCCCTCAACACACACACACATTATGCTATTTCTCTGCCATCTATGCTGGCTGCTGGTCCATGTCTAAACCCAATTCAATGGCTTAAAACCCTAAACAGCTTAGGACCAGGTTAACCAAAGGAATTCATTCTCCCATGTTATAGAAAGTAAAGAAGATGATCTTGACAGAGATAGGCAAGATCTGTCACTAAAGTGATGAGGGGAGAAACATAGCTTAAGTCCAAAACAAGCAGAATATATGCAGATACAACTCAGACACCTCCCTAATTCACAGGAGTACAAGGAGGAGAAGGTACAGCATAATCAGACTTGCAAGATTCTGTTGTTATAGCCAATCTCAATAAAAGTAGTTTTTGTCTTCCTGGGAAGTTGATTGCTGATCTAGTCTACCTGGTGGAGTTGACACATATGTACCTGCCCAGACCTTAAGATCATCTAATGAGGCCCTCCTCCAGGTGCCCTCATCAAAGGAGGTGAGGTGGTCCTCTACAAAGGGAAGAGCTTTTTCTGTGGTGGCACCCCACTGATGGAATTCCCTTCCCTGAGAGGCATGATTGGCACCCACATTTCAGCGCCAGATAAAGCCCTTTCTATTTTAAACTGGTGTTTAATTGTGTTTTAATTCACACAGTTTTCATTTTTAAATGACCACCTTACAACTTACGTGGTGTTTTGATTTTGCATTTATTCAGACTGTATTTATTTAGTGTGTTTTCTTGTAAACCACCCAGAGAACTTTGGCTATTGGGCAATTTGAAAAAAATAAAGTAAAAAATAAAAACAAAACAAATCAAAATCCCATCCCAAAGATACTTTTTCACCTCATTGGGAGTTTTGTATGGTCCAGAACAACTTGTGAATATATATAGGATATTAACGCCTGGTGATTTATAACATCCCAGCTTCCTAGTTAAGTTTTTTTTTTAATTGAAAGGAATCTTTATTGAGTGTGGCAGGGAAAAAGCAGATCTCAAAGAGCACAAGGAAACTATGATGCTGACCCCACTCACCTTGCTTTAAAATTTGGTAAGCAAACCTTATTGTTTTTACAGGCTTTTTTGCCCATTTTGAATCATACGTACTTGTCTTTCTGCTCAGCGTTCTGTTCTGAAGCATCAGTAGCTCCAAATATTATCTGAAGGAGCAGACAACTTCTCTGGACTTCACAGGAGAGGAAGAAGCAGGCCCATTAAAAGGAGAAAAACACCAACAACAACAGAAAGCTCTGAAGGAACCAAATGCATTTCAAGGGGTGTCCTTTCTCCTGTACATTAAATTTCTGAAAGAGAAATAATGGTATATTTTGCACGTGCTAATGTTCACCTCTGAGCATTTATTTTCTCTGAAATAAGGCCAACTGATTGCGTGGCTTCCAAGCCAGTGTGCTTAGAATCCTAGTTTAATTTTAAACATGCCCTTTGAATTATGAGTACCTATCACTGGCAGAAAGGTGGGATGAAAAATTGAACCTATAACTTTGACATAAAACCACAGAGTTGGAAGGGGTCGCTGAGTCACTAACTCACCACTGAGTGCAAGAATCCAGATCTATAAAAGACCATAGAAAACATAGTTTAGGCCTTAATTTTAATGTATATGGGATTGAAATAGCCACAGGAATACACTGAGGCACGGAAGGACAGGGGGAGAGGGAGAAGCTATTTCAAAGGGGGTCTCACTTGCTTTTCCATCTCACCTTCTCCCTAATCCTACCTGTCCAAAAGCCCTAGATAAAATCAGAGTCAAACCCCAGTACTATACTTTGGCCTCTTTTCTCATGAAATGCCAATATGCCGGAACAGTTTTGAGAGCTGTCACTTGATCTCTACAACAAGCTGAAGTATGTTTTATCATTCCTTCCTATCTCCTTTTCAATTTAAAATCAGTCTCCCAAGGGAGGTGGTAGATCTTATTTGTGGCTTTGTAGGATGACCCATTCACATTCAAAAAAGTGTCTTCCTTATTTTATTATTAAAACCTTTCCATTCCCATCCCCACTTCAACATTAGTTTCAGGACAACTTAGCAAGTGACAATTAAAAAATAAAACACAGCTTTAAAAAAAGCTATACTAAAATAGCAGTTGAAAGCAAAGTATATTCCTGTTGAGTAAGATGAGATTTGCCTCTTAGGATGCTTAAGGTTGTTTTTATTGTTATTATTTTATCCTTTTTTAAAAAAAATAATAGGTCAACACATACTATTTCTATTTCTTTGCTGCTTCATGATGCTTGCCATCTACAGTTTTCTTAAATATTCTCTATCTGTGTGTGTGCGTGTATACAAATGATCAGAATACCTGAGGAAGACTGTCAATGCCTCCTAGTTATCTATTTATACCCTTCTATTTGTTTACACATTTCTGTACTACTTGTCATGCCACACATCTCCCTTTTGAAATCTTCCACCAAATTTGTCAGGAGAGAAAATGTGTGAACAATTTCTCTACATTTCTCCAAAGGAAGGAGAAATTCTCCAACTGATTCTCAAAGGTAGGGCGCTCCCTTAGCAGAGACAGTAGCCCCCTTACTGGGGGTTAAGAAGCAACAACAGTGAGAAGTGTTCCTGCATGATGTTTAAACCTCATGAGAAGCCAGGGAGGCTGTTGACCACTGCAGAGATGACTGCAGAAAGAGAAACAGGACATTCCGAACTACCCCTGGGCCTACTGTCGGCAAATAAGTGAAGAACATCACACTACCCTCAGGAGAATTTCACTAACGTTCTTTTTCTTTGAAATTTGAAAGCTAAAGTCTCATTATTTAAAGTTGAACGAGGAATAGTTGAAGAAATGCAGGATTATTTATTTCTCCACCTTGCAGTGGTTATCTTCAGTAACAAGCCCTGCTTGGTGGGTCAAAGGGGTAGGCATTGGAGACAGCCTTTGATCTACTTGCATGAAACTAGAGGTATTCTGGGGAGATGCTTTGCATTCCAGTCTGGATAAACTGTAATATTGGTTGAATACAGGGAGAGCTTTGAACAAGGGTGTGCTTGGGTGTGGATTTCACAGTCATCATCACCTTCCTCCTATCAGCCTCCAAGAGTCTGAAAGGGAGTCAAAGAAGGTGAGTTGGACTTTGGGGGGCTCCTCCAACAGGGATTTTAGGATTGCACACCACCACCACCACCCGCCATTTGCTTTCAAGTCGTTTGTAGAAGAAGTATGGAGCAAGGAGGCGGCAGAGACAATTCAAAAGCAGCTGCTGCAACTTTGCGCTACACATTTGTTTTATGCCTGAATTGTACATGAAGCAGTGAATAGAACTCACAAAGATGGATGCAGTTTTGTTCCTTTTGCTGGTTTTGATTTATCATTTACTTTGCTTTTTTCCAGCCATTTCTAGGCATTGTAAATCATCAAAATCATTTTTCTCCTCTATGTGGCTAGTTGAGGGGGAGAAGGCAAAGGAGGATGATTGTATGGAGCTCCTTCTCCTTGGAAGGACAGGGCTGGTTGTGAGGGAGGGATGAAGGGATGGAGGGAGTGTGGGGGAGAGAGAGAGAGAGAAAGGAAGAGTGCTCTTTTAGATTTAAAAGTTAACACTGCAAAATACCTTGGTAAACTCCATTTGCCGCTTTCCTGTTTGCTACAGTTGCACGCTGTCAGCCCTCCCAGGTAAGTCTGACAGGAAACACGACCAGATGAGCTACTTCTACTTTATGATAAGGCTACATTAACAGAATCTTGCAAGTTCAAAAGTACAAATCTCCCACCTTCCCTATTTACCAGCTAGCCAGTTAGCCTGTCTCCATTCCTCTTTCTCTGCCCATCACTCAGTTGCGGACTCCTTCCTCTTTTATCAAATCATTCCCTGGGCAGCATCTCTTTCCCCCCGTCTTCCAAGGTCCTCCTCACATGCCATTACACTTGCAAACGTTTAGGCACCCTTGTCAGATTGTATGTTTCAACAAATCCCTAAGTGAACAGGAGTGGATACAGGGCCACGTGCATTGCGGCTCAATGAACTGCATGGCAAAGCTCACTAAAGTCTTATTATAGATTAACTACATTTCAGTTTGTTTATTGGCCCAGGAAATGCAAAATGAGGACATTTTCATTGAAGTAAGAGCCAACGCATTCCTCCTCAGAATAGGCAACAGAAGACCACACAGGTAAATGGTCTAACATCTTTCCTACAGCCTTCTCTGCACTCTATATGTGAGCTTACAAGATATTGGAAGAGTGTTATGCCATATGAACCTGCTCCCAATCTCCCTGGGGGCAAGACCTGGGTGACCTGTACACAGAGCCTACTCTGTGTCTCTCCCCAACCCTTTCCAAAGCAACCATCTGGGGCTTCCTGGCCAGAAACCAGATGAGAACTATTAGTTTCCTTGATTGGGATTCATCGTGTTTAAGAACCGTTGCCAATTATCGCTGGTGGATGGATATTGTTAAGTTTTCACATTGTTATTAGAGTGGGATTTTCCTTTTTAAAAGCTATGGTTCATTTAGAAGTCTGTAAATCTCAAAGTAGACAGGAATGTTTTAAATACACAAAGCAATAAATCAATATAGAATCTCTTAGTGTATTGCTTGAAGCTGTCTTGATCCTGTTATTTAACTATCTTTGTTCCAAATTGAACTGGCATGTCTATAGTGGGAAGGAGTACATTCAGCTGATAGGAATGGGTGACAAGATAAACTATTCTTTAAAAAAAAATCTTGGTTTCTTCTTTTCCTGTCTCCATTCAATTTTGTGACCTATTTATTCTACCTGTCAATAGGTCCAGCTGGGCATTGGCTTAGGAGGAGTTCCCAGCATGTAGAAACCATATCTAAGGCAACACCAAATGGATCCTAGAAAGATTTAGAGGGGTAAAACTAGAGCTGAACATCAATTTAGAGTACTTTGGTAAAGAAGATGGTCTTGATGACCTGTATACTTGCTGATCCTTGTCATAATTTATAATCTCAAACTATAATTCTTTACTGTTTTAACCATCCAGGAAAGGCCAACCCAAATCTTTCTTTGTTTCACAAAGTGCTAGAATGGAAAGGAAGGGAGATAGGAAGTCTTCATAATGGAGCACATTGGGTGACTCTGGGCCAGTTGTTTTTTGCCAACCCTACATTCCTTGTGGGATTGTTGTAGAAAACAGGAGGAGAAAGCCCTATGTATGCCACCTTTAGCTTCTCCTGGAAGAAGGATGGGATAAAAATCTAAACAACAACAACAACAACAACATAAACTGAATAAGAATACCCCTGCTATTGGGTTTTTAAGAACTTGCTCCTGGTTTGCAAGTTTCTCCATAAATGGAATAGACAGACATTGAAATTATACTGCTAGAAAAATTAGAGAAAACACAAATGAAGCAAAAGGAAAGTTCATGGAGAAGAGAGGCTTCCATGGACTGGGAGGGTTCCAAATCTTCAAGATGGTGGACATGGGTGCATTGGTGGATGTTCCTGATACAGAATTGAACATTCTGAGAGAGAAAAACTGCATGAAAACTTATATAGACGTTCAGGGATAGGACAAAACAAACGTAAGTTTTGATTCCACATAAAAGTGCATGCAACAAAATTTAGCAGGTGCATCCCTCCTCTGTCTCTATCAAGCTAGCTTCTCATGGCAGAGGCACCTGAGAAGATGGATCAACAAAAGAGGCAGCACTTAATTTTACTCCCAGTCTAGTAGAAACACCTTGGAATCATTCTGGTTCTCCCAGGCCATCTCAGCCCACCTGACATCCCCGCTGTAGCTCTGGAAATGGGGCCTGTCTTGAGATTCTGTGGGTCTCTGGAATCAGCCAGCATGACTTGGAAATTTCCTACCTTAATTTGAAATAGTGAAACCAAGGTCAGTAGTTTTATGCATTCAGGGTATGTTAACTAATGCTACTAAGCTATAGCCTTTCCCCATAAGTCCAGCCATGACTGACAGGTTACAAAGAAACTCTTGAGGTCTGTAAAGAAACTCATTGATTCAAGTTATTGGCCAGCTCTTGCAAATGTTTCCTTTACCAGGAGAGCAGGAACATACAGATCCTTTGGGCACAGATGTTCAAAACCAAATCATGACAGGAAGGAAGGCATGCTCTTTCACAAAGTGTAACAGCTCCAAATTCTGCTGGAAAAATTCATTTATCTCCCTTTTCCCTGTAGCCTCCACTGCATGAATAAATGATGATTGTGTAAGTGATGAAGCTTTCCCTCTTTAAGTGTGAAATGAATGTTTATAGGCAGTAGGATATTAAATGGCAAGTCCGTATGTGGTTAGGATGTAGTGTCAAAGACTAAGAGAACTAAGACTTCCTCTAGGCTGTGGCATGTCCCATTGTCTCTTAGGAGAGTATCCAGACTTAGAAAAGAAAGTGGATAGATTGCGCTTTGTCTGCCTGCTTAGAAAAAAAAAGAGAGAAATAAATAAAATATAAAATAAAATACTTGGTAGCAATAAGGATTGGTGAATATGTCAATTTAGATTTCTTTTCTTAGGGTCTCATTTTTTGCCAAGGTTTGAAGTTCAATTTGTCAATTTGCCTCTTTAAAAAGTTTGCAGTAGTATCTGCATGAATTTTAGGGCCTTCTTCTCCAATATATGTAGTTAAGGTTTGCTTCATATGCCCGAGTTTTTGTGCCCATTATTTTCCTAACATAATCATTTTTGCCCATTATTTTCATGAATATATACATTTTTGTAGACTTTTCCTTAATCTACTTTTTATTGTGGGCACACTGCTTCGCAGTATTCCAAGAACTTCAAACGATAACTAAGTTTCAGTTTGGCTTGAAAAGAAAGATTAGATGAATTCATATTCAAATGTAAACTAAACAGATTTCTTGCCCATCCCTGGGAGATTGCTATGGATTGTTAAGAAGCAATCTCATCTCTTTCATAAAGGAGCGTTTTGGAACTGGTTAAGCCCGCCATAGCAGCCATTTTGCATGAATGCTCACAAAGGCTCCCAACTTTCAAAGGTCCATGTCTCTGTTTTAATCTAGTCTAGTGAGTTATGCAAATGCAAAATCCCTGTTTGCAATTGTGCAGGGCTTCAGACTGGAATGCTCCTCAGCTCTAGCCAAAGGGAGGAATGATTTAACCTGGAGTGCCCTTCTGTGCAGAGTGAGCACTTCCTACACCCGTGCTGGCTTAGACTGCTGAGATTGTAATTCTTGAAGGGACACAAATCCCCCAACACAGATAGCTCTGAAACTCCAGGGAGCATTGACTTGCTGAGGCTCATCAAGTTTTGATCCAATCAGTTCCTGATTAGGGAATGGGGGATGCACCATTATTACCATATGTCCGCCCTTTGAGAAAAGCCAGGTCATGAAACAGTCCCCGTAAGAAATACTAGAACTTTACTTTATTGATATGGGCTATATTAACTAAACCACAAAACCCTGACCGCATTTGCCTTTCCTTCCTCTTACACCAAAGACAGTCAAGACGGGATAACTATAATTTCTTTTGCATGCTTTCTTGTTCTTCCAGACGGAGCTCATGTTTTGCTAATGGTTTCTGCATGCTTCTCCAAGGTCCTCTCTGTGCTCTTCTACACCTTGGAAGATATTAAGAGATGCCAATACGGGCATCTCCTCTGGCAAGTCCAAGCACAATTTCAGTTACCTAAAGCTCCATTGGCTAATGTGAAATGCAGGTCACATACAGGACTGCTGTCCAGAGTGGGAGGGCAAAATAAGACTCAGCTACTGCTCCATTTCCTGGCTCCTGTTCCTGCTTGTTCCCTTGGAGAGACCAGCAGGAGAAGCAGAAGGAGCAAGAAAGAAAGCCAAGAAGTCAAGTGGTGGTGGTAGAAAGTGTCCTCTAGCATGAGAACCTTAGAAGATGCTCAGTACTGTTAATATGGGCAGGGATCAACATTACTGAACATCTAAGGCCCACATCCTATTTAAATACACTTGAAGCACATGCCCACAAAGTTGGCACTTCTCCTGATTATGCATGTTTTGTGTTGCTGTGGTGTTTACCAGTGATCCTAAAGAACAGCATGCCCTGGGGCAGGAGGGGGCAGGGGGGAAGTTGCCCCCAAATATGTATTTTGTGTGTATCTACCCGATTTTCCAATTTGCTGTTTAAGTTGTGAACAGTGTTCCAAAATTCCAGCCACGCACCTGCTTTCTAATTATCCTGTAGTTACAAGTGTTGCAAAAACCAGTCAATTCAGAAATAAAAAATTGGAATGAAATTCTCATTCATCCTTAGATGGCAATCCCAAGGGTCAAAGGCCAATGAATTGTTCAGTCTGAGTTTTTTATTCCTGTATTTCAGAGTGATCCTTTTTGTAGCTTGCCATTGTTTTCACTTACTGTGAGTTGCTCTGAGTTCCTTGCAGTAGAAAAATAGGGTAAAAATAATTTAAATAAATGAATATTACAGATGGCCTGCAAAATAAGTAAATTTATGCAAACAGATGCAATTGGCATAGCTTATTCCAAGTAGTAAATCTGATCTTGTATTTCCTATTTTAAATGCAGATGTCTGAAGCTTTTGCTGAAAAGTACCCCTCATATATATATATATATATATAAATAAATAAATAAATTATACAGACAGGAGACACTTTGAAGTCAGTCTACAATCCACGATCAAGCCCAACAACAAAGAGATCCCTCCTTTTCATGCTGTTCTTGATCTCTAAGGCATCAGAAAAATAAAAATCCCCCCAGCCAATTCCCTGGTGCCATTTCATGTTCTCTCACCCTGCTGCAATAGAGGGAACTGTGTAGGCCACACAATAGAAAGCATCTTTATTGATTCACCGGGTGGTCCAACTGAGAAGCATCATCTTCCTTTATTCCTCTTTTGAAACAGCCCTAGCATTTTCTTTGTTGTCCCCTGGCGACCTCAAGCAAGAATCAAATGGGGCATAGATTTATAGCAATTTTTTTAAAGAAGTGTTCCTTTTGTCTTTGTTTTTTTAAAAGCATATTGTACATCTGGGCCAGGTCTCAAGAATCCCATCCTCTGAAAAAAGGAAAACAATGAACTGGAGAGGGTGCACCTTGGCTTGAATAAATCATATAAGCCAATTGTTCTTCATGCCTGATATCAAAAACGCCCAGAGATCCAAAATGTCAGGATGGCATCCACAACTACACAACTGAAACCCTGCCCCACCCCTTTTTAACCTGGACTGGGCTTTGATCAGGTGGCCGCCATCTTGATGCTTTTTCCCTCCCCCCTGAATGCCCCTACCTGACATACACCTTAAATAATGCTAGCCATTGTACATCTTTGCTTACCCCAAGTTCCTGAATTAATGATCCATTTCCTTGAATCTCTGGTTTGCTCATATTTTTCAACATGCATGTGTGGGCGTATGTGTGCCCTTGAGTCAGTGTTGACTCCTGGCAAATGCCTGGACTAGTCCCTGCAGTTTTCTTGGCAAGATTTCAAGTGGTTTGCCATTGCTTCCTTCCTGGGGATGCGAGAGAGGGACTGGCCCAAGGTCATCCAGCTGGCTTTGTGCCTAAGGCAGGATTAGAACTCACAGTCTCCTGGTTTCTAGCCTGGTGCCTTAACCACTACACCAAACTGGATCTCTTATCTTTCAAAGAGAGAGAGAAATTTAAGCAAGCTGACTGGGAGCCAGGACATTGGGGTACTCCTAAACAACCTCTCACCGTGAAAAATGATCCCAGGAAGAGCAGGTTTGTGGTCAACTTCACAAGGAAGGTTCTACAAGGGAATTTGGTGACAATGAACATGAAGATTCAGCAGAAGGGATGTGCCTGAAACACTGTGGAATAATTGCTCCATGTAGACATAGACTGTTACTTTCAGAATAACATCCAACAGTTTTAATGGTGTACAAATGTCAGAAAGGATACACTGCTTTTATTCCAGTTTTAGCTCTGTAGGCCTCCATAATCAATATCTTGGCATGTTGGGCTGCTCAAGGAGTTCATTTGCTTTGTATTTTAAAGCAGATATGTGATTCTAAGGAAGTATACAGATCGAGGTGTACTTATCCTTCCAGGGGTTTTGAACTTCTCAAATTAGCAATATGCTTCTCTGTTCAAGAAAAGTTAGCAGCCTTTGCAAGAAACATGTGGGTATTAAAAAATACTAAAAGGTTCATTTATTGGGGGGCAGGGGGAGGGAAGAGATGGAAAATAATGCCATTTTTTTTTTCCTGCAGGCACTCCTGCAAAAAGAGGACTGCATGGATTTTCTGAATTAACACACTTAAAATTTAACATGGGGCAGAAACTGAATAATCTATTCACCTGGAAGTTTTAGAATCCTGGGAATGCAACCTGTATCGATTGCAAGGTGTCACTCCTGTTCTTCAAATTCTTCCCACAAAATCACCTTTTTCATGAAGCCTTTGGCATAATGCTATAAATCACATCCCCTAATAAAAACCATGCCTTTTAGAATGTAAAGCTAAACTAAATGTGTAGTCTTCCTCTTCTGGGTATTAAATTTCAGACTGTAACATCCTCAGGGCAGGAAGCCACCTTGTCTGTTACTCTGAAAAGCACAGAGCGTGTTACAGATGCCATATAAATACATTAATAATAGTTTAAAGAAATATTTTACAGATGGCATTGGTGTCACGGTGACTCAGATATAGGAGCATGCATACACAACACACACACATACGAAAATATGGCATATAAAATATTAAAATGAAAATCCTACAGTATATAAATAAGGCCTAAATTTTAGCCATACATTTCCCAAGCTAGTTTAATGTTGGTCAAAGATAGGCAGGCTTTAGGCTTAACATGATTTATCTAAAATCTACTGTTCAGACCTCCAAGTGGAAAATCATGAATGAGGGTAGACTATTAGAAGTGCTCCAGGTTTATTATTTTCTATGTGCAACTTTTATACTGCTTCAGTCTTATACAACTGTAAATGGTTGACAGTACAGCTTTACATAGTAAAATGGTAATACAATAAAAGAATAACAATAAATATACCATCATGTATCCTGCTATAACATTCATGGCATGGCATCTTTCTGAAAATGCTCAACTAATCTCCAAAGGATTTCCAAAGTAACCAAGTCCTAACGAGTTCTTGAAGGCCATGAAAGAATGGGCCACTCTTCTCTCTGGGGGGCAAGCTTTTCCCTAGTAGGGGACCTCCCCACAAAGGATGCTCAGTTCTATGGCTCTTCCCACCAAACATCTCAAAAGGTTCAGACCTTCAGCAGATATTTCCTACTTATACATATTGCCAGGAGATTCTACCTAGGGTAGGTGATCTTGAAGATACCCAGGAGCCAACTGATATATGGCTTTATAGATAATGAGTAGCACCTTGAACTGCACTTGGGAACAAATCAATTTCTAATGCAGATCCCGTACCACCAGTGTGGTATCACAATACTAGTCTGACCTATGTATTCAAGCAGCTGCATTTTGTGCCAGCTAAAGTTTCTGGATGGTCTTCAAGGGCAGCCCTGAGTAAATTGAATTATAGTAATCTAATCAAGAAGCGATAAGGGCATGAGTGACTGTATAAATAGCCAAAGAGAGTGCACCAGCCAAAGTTGGGCAAAGGCCCACTGGCCATAGTTTCCACCGGCTATTTCAGCAGGAGGTATGCATCCAGGAGGACCTCTGGATTGAGAGCTTGCTTTTTATATAGGGAGCACAACCCCATCCTGAGACAAAATTGTGGAGTCCTTGGTGCTCTCTGAGCTTGGTTGTTTGCTTGCAGACGTTTCATTACCCGACTAAGTAACATCATCAATGAGACAAAGCTGATATAATTCTAGAAATGGTAGGGTTCTGTATTAGCAGCCACTCCCTCTTGTTTGGGTTAAACCTAAGCCTGTTTCTCTCTAGCAGGCCCTGAGAACCTCCAGAAACCAGATCAGGATTGCCACTGCATCTACTTGGGTTAGAGATATGATCATCAGCACATTGATGAAATCTCACAGTGAGCTGACGGATTATCTCAGTCAGCAGCTTGATGTGGATGTAAAAGAAGATGCTGGAGATGACCAGCACCTTAAGAAAGCATTATGTTGACTTTGAGTTCAGGCTGTAACTAAACATTCTTTGTTTTAAAGTATTTTGCATTTCCTAGGCTAGCAGAAAACTACTAAAAAAATCAACCACTGCTTTGGAGGCATGAAGCCAATGAGACCCCTGTAGCAGCAAGAGGTTGATTCAGTGCCTTCAGTGTACATCCCCAAGGCATGCTGCCAAGCTAGAAAATTGGTATCACTTTGTTTATAGTCAACATAGAACTTCCAGCATGAACTGTTGAGGGATATATTCAATCCTGAAGGTGCCACTGAGAACTGGCATACTGGTATTTCTGAGAAACTTCCAAAATTGCCCTCTAGAGGGGCTGGTAAGGAAGAGAGTAGAGGGGATGCAGTAGGACTGATCTTTTATTTCATGGAAGTGTCATATATACAAGCTACACTTGCTAAAATCCATCTTTCATCAACCCATCATAGAAGATTTTTTTTTGAAATTCTGGCAGATCACCTGGCTACCTCCTTGTCTTCCTTACACGAGGACCTTTCTTGGTCTGTCAGGGAAAAATGGAGAACCTGTGGCCCTGCAGAAATTGCCAGATTCCAGCTCCAATCTACCCCAGCCAGCACAGCCATGACTGGGAATGATGGGAGCTCAGATCCTACAACACCTCAAGGTCTCATTGACATTTGTTTGCTCTTTTTGACTGCTGAGATTTTACATTTTCATCTATATGAATGCTATTTTTTTATTGATTCACTCCCCCCCCCAACACACACACTTGTGATTTGACACTTTTAGAACATGCTTTGAACAGAAAATATAATTTGCACGTAATAATAGCAGCAACTGTTTATACTAGGGAGGGTAAAATACTTATCAGATTGCTGCCAGCAAATCTTCTGTTCCATAGCCTTCCTCCCCACCCTGCCCACATCCCAAAAGCCAGACCTTCAGTGCCTATTGCAGGGCTGTGCAGAGGAGAGAAAATTGACAGGTATCCAAGGGCGTTACTTCTGGCTCCTGTCCTCCCATCACATCTTGCTTGACACACATTTCTGCTAATCCCTTTGCAATGCAGGCCCCCTGCAGCTTGAGCAGAAGGTTTAACAGGGATCAGCTTGCAGGTGCCTCTAATTTAATCATGCTATTGGCAATGGCTGCACTCTGTGGGATTGCTCAAAAACCCAGATTTGGGCAGGCTGGCAACAGTGTGGGGGCAGGAAAGGCATCACCAGAGGTGGTGAAATCAGAACTGGTGCAGAAGTGTAATTGACTTGCAGGTGTATTTGCAAGATGAAGAAACAGCATCTTAAGCTAAAGCCTCTATTAGCCCCATTCCAATCTGGAGATGGAAACTGTAGTCCAATAATCTTAAGGGGGGAAAGGCTGGAGGAGGAGGAGGAGGAGGAGGAGGAGGAGGAAAAGAAAGGCCCCAATTCTCCTCTGCTTCCAACTTTCTTTCAGATGCCTGAGACTAGAGCAGTATTTCTCAACCTTGGCAGCTTGAAGATGTGTGGACTTCAACTCCCAGAATTCCCCAGCCAGCCATGGTGGCTGGGGAATTCTGGGAGTTGAAGTCCACACATCTTCAAACTGCCAGGGTTGAGAAATGCCAGACTAGAGGAAGTCAAAACTCACTTGAAAGCATCTGGATGGTGGAAAACAGAAGCTCATTCTTTCTTTCTCTCTTGCTGCTGAGTTTCTTTTCCCTCTTTATTTGGGGGATTCCCCTGAGGGTGCTTAATGAAATCCTTCATTATGTTCAGATAATTATGAGTTCCTTGTTCCTGTGGCTGCCTGGATTTGCCATCTGTGCTGACAGGTAAATGCTGTATCTTGACAGACCAGGTGCCTGAGAGGGAAGCTCTTACTGTATTCCCAACCACCAGACCTGGGCACCAGGAGGAATGGTGGAATGCTGCCCAGGTTTGCTCAGAACACCTGCTGTCTCTGTCTAGCCCACCTTTCCCTACCATTAAGGGAGCAGGGCACGTACAGCCATCACTTCTCAGCCACGCTAGGGGATCCCCAACTCAGAGGAAGAAGCAGCAAGCTTCATGCACAGAAGGTTCCACTGGAAATAAGCAGCAGTTGTTTATTCTTACTTTTCTCACCCCTTCAAAAATGGAATCCTGTTTTTTTAAATCATCATCATCATCATCTGACTCATTTTTTCTGGACTACCTTGGCCAGCCTTCCCTCTCCCTGACAGCATTTTTCTTGGGATCCTGTGCAAAACAGAAGGATACAATTAGCATTCCCCAAGTCCACAGAGATCGGAAGAAGAAACTGGGTTAACAGTAGGCCCACAGAAGAAGTTAAGCAAAGGCGAAAATTATACCAAGTGATAAAACAAAAGCCAAGAGCTAAAAAAAAACAAAAACAAAGAGCCAGTTTGGTGTAGTGGTTTAAGGCACCAGGCTGAAAACCAGGAGACCGTGAGTTCTAGTCCTGCCTTAGGCATGAAGCCAGCTGGATGACCTTGGACCAGTTTCTCAGCTCTAGGAAGAAGGCAAGGGCCAACCACTTCTAGAAATCTTGCCATGAAAACTTCAGGGACTTTTGCAGGCCATCGCCAAGACTGACTCAAAACACAAATGCACACAAAAGCACTGAGTTAAAACTATCTTAAAATGCATCATTGGCAACCCCAATATACTAATCGGGGTCATACATAATGCTAAGCTGTAACATTTCTTATTTGCATTTGGCTTAGTGTGTTGTAGGAACCTACCATCTCTTGGGGGGAGATGGGCGGTAATAGAAATGTGAATAATAAACAAACAAACAAACAAACAAGCTATGGCTTAACGTTCCAGGAGAATCAAGTCACAGAGCTAAAGGAATTGCAAAGTTTGCCTGATGCCGAAAGAGCATTAAAAACTGTGGCAGATGGGTATCTCTGGAGAAGGTATGTCATAAGGCAATGGTTGGTAAGCAGAGGCTGTCTAGGGCTTCACCTGGACCCCCGTTTTTTTTTTTCCAACATCAGAACCTCCATCAACTACAAGCATTAAAAATCAATGGCAGACTTTTTGAGGCTGAAATACTTGAAAATTTTGGTGCAAGTACCCAAATAAAGTTTTCTGCAATTAAAGAACAGAAAAAAACACACCAAGCAAGGAAAAAATCCATAAAGTCCAAGTCCTACCCAAATGTTTGACACAACCCTATGTTACATCATCACTCTCTCCATTGTGGCCCTTGCCCACCTACAATATGTTAAGTGTGTTTCCTGGCTGTATGAAGTTACTGCTGGAAAAGTTTTTTCTAACTGAAAAGTGAAGAAAAGGAACCTCAAAATGTACAGTAGGTAAGAAGATCTATGCCTAGTCTGATGTTTTGGCAGCAAAGGGCTGGAGAGCAATTTGTCATCATTAGTGGCCAAGAGATAGGGAATGCCTAGTTTGGGATGCAGCTCCCAGCTAGAATGGGCAAGGGCCGTCTATCTGAAGCATTGCTCTCCCTCCAGTCCTGTTTAAAGTAGTTGTTCCTTTCTTCTGCTTTTAAGAGAAAGCAAAAGTAGAGTTCTTGATCCAGCCCATTGCCCCTTGCCCTGCAAACAAACTGTAAAACAACCTTCCCCATTCTAGAAGCAATCATTGTAGGAAGATGCTTATATTCTACTTAAAAAGACTAATTCTAAAACTGTTTATGCGGGTGATTGGCTACTCAATTCATGGTTTCCATCTTCACTATGACCCATCATTTCTGCTTGTTTATCTGTCCCAGACTGTCCCACTTAGTGTCTGGGTTCATCCACTGGGCTAATCCATAACTTTGGTTTGGGATTTGTATGTAGTGTGAGTCAAATTATTGTGGTTTATCAATTGTTGCTTATGGCATGAACTCAGCCAGTTGTGCCTTATTCAGTACACCACAGTTAAGCAACCCATGGTGTTGTTGGAGGTATCAGCAAATCAGCATGCCTCATTAGCATGTGGATGAGTTCATTTTAGGATGCAAATTCTCCATGTGCTTCTGGAGAAAGCTGTTTGTTGCCCCTCCCACATTCCCCACTTCCTCTTCCTCCTTCTTCACCATCTGGGAAGCAGCTCTCCATCTGTGGGCCACGCTTGGGCCTAAAGCCACGTGCTTGCCCCTTTCTGCATGCAGCTCTTAGCAGCAATGAGGGCTAAGAGTTCAATTCAGTTTAGGGAACAGAAGAAAGAATCATCATTTTTCTACTGAGATGGATGTAACTGAACCAAATAAATAAGACTGTTTTTATTTACTTTTTGAACCTACTTTGTCTAAGTGTGTGATTGTTTATGCTTGGGTGGGCTAAGTGTGTAAGATCAATAACCTATATTTCTCTAACATGCTCATTAAAGCTATTTAAATAATATTCTTTTTCTGTGCACATTTCACTGTGTTAAGCTCTGCTCCATTCAGTGGTCCTAGCTGTCCACTAATAGCTTCAGGTACTGTATATTACTATTTTTTTCCTATTTCATCTTACAGGCAACCCAGATCTGCTGGACCTCAGCTTCTACCAGCTCAGAAGCCATTGCTTAGGGATGAAGCAGTTGTCGATAAGGGACATCTAAAGAGCTATTTACTCCCATTCTTGAATTCATAAGTATTTTTATTTCCTTCTTTCTCTGAAAGCAAAAGAATTGACATTGACTCATCTCAAAACCTTCTAACCACAAAGGAGGAAGAAATATGGCTTAAGCCATGTTTTGTTAAGCTGTAACCTTAATTGGCAGAATTTGCATATACTAAATCATTAATCTTGGTTTATAAACTGTAATTGGCTTGAGTTCATATAACGTAGAGTGACAGGAACAGACCAACCACATTATGTTTAGCACGTTCTGGAAACAAAAACCATCAATTGATCTTTAGATGTCACCTGAGACAGCTATGCCCACCCTCATCATCTACTACTCTTTCATGAGTGCTTGATCTTTGCCAGAAACATGAGATCCAGGCATGATAACAGAGGGCTGCATAACTGAACAAACCTGAGGTCTGGCAGAGTTAGCAGACATTCCAGCTCCAGACATTAAAAGCCTTGTTGCAATGGAAAATATGACTTGGCCCCAATGGAAGGGTGCTGTGGGATGAATGGATCAGTGAGATGTGGCCTGGGGAAAGCTGAATCAGAAAGCTGAGTCATTCTGCAGATAAGTCCTTATTGTCACAACCTCTCTCGAAAAATGCACAGGGAATGCTTTTGATCCTTCATGTTCACTGGAGCAGATTCAAACTCTTTTGCTTGTAAACAAAGAAGAAATGCACTGTAGTTCGTCAGTTAAGAGATCCAAATGTTCACAAGTTGCACAACAGGTAAATTGGAAAGGTGCCTGATTTTTAATTATAGACCAAATAAATCAATGGTCTAATTTTATGAACCTGTTTGCTTGGTTTTGGCGTAGCTTATGGTGCAGTCAGTAATCATGATTCAGGTCAATGTGCAAATACAACCAAAGTCTACACACTTCCTGATTGAAGAATGGTTAGCTTAACTCTAGTTTGTCAAATCATTAACTAGCTTCACACATCACACTGAGACATAACTCATGGTTTATAAACTACAATGGTAAGACTCACACAATACTCTAAATCAAAACCAACAGATTGCATTATTTATTATTCTACTTACAGTATTTATTACTGAACGGAGAATTCTCTGAGAATCCAAGGTAGTATTCCAGGGTGCGGTGGGGTGGGGTGACTCCATTTTATTCCCAGAACAGCAATGAGTTTTCTTTAGCATGGAAGTACATTGTTGTGTGCAAACTTGAATCTGAATCTGAATGCCTACATTCAACACCTGAACCATTACATTACACCTAATGCAATGTGTGAAGACAGTAATTTTTAAATGAGTGACTCCACTTTAAAGGGTAGAGATGCTATTTTTGCATCACAGATGTTACTTCTCACTAGGATAAACTGAGAAATTCATTTTCATTTCCCAGATCAATACATATATGCCCTAAATGCATATGTAAAAAAACACATATCAAGAGAAATACTTGGAACAATATGCATCTAAGGAAAAGTGATGTATACTCTGGGCATATTGTAAAAATCAGTCACAAAAATGCATACAAATGGGCATACAATATTTTTAAGAAATACTGCACACTGATGCAGAAACAGAAAACAATGCATTTAAGAAAATGTGAAGGTGACATTGATTAACCAACAATGACAGCTACTCTCTAAACTTGGTAACACCCTTGAGCAACAACACTTGATCTGCAAAAAGTTTATGGTAGAAATGTAGCTCTGGTGGATCCAAAAGAAGAGGCTAGGCCTGGCAACTGGGATGCCCAATTTGACAGTCACACCATATACAGTTATTCAAACAACACACCTTGGTGCCAACTGTCCTATGTCCTAGCCTAAAACTTGCATTCAAACAAGAGAATGAGAAGCACTTTTTCCACTGAATCTCTTTAAGAGTCCAAAGAGAACATGGTATACTGTAGGTGTGTATGTATATGTATATGTATATGTATATATGTATGTTCAATTGTGTCTGATTCTCAGAGACTGCCTGGACAAATCCCTGCAGTTTTCTTGGCAAGTTTTTTCAGAAGGGGTTTGCCATTGCCTCCTTCCTAGGGCTGAGAGAAAGTGACCGGCCTATGGTCACCCAGCTGGCTTTGTGCCCAAGGCAGGACTAGAACTCACAGTCTCCTGGTTTCTAGCCTTAACTACTACACCAAACTGGCTTTCTAAGCATGCCATAGTTTGGCTCTACTTCTACCAATTGGTCTAACTGGAGGAATTTTAGTTTCCTGTATAGAAACTCAAACGCCCCTCTCATTTTGTCTAATGTGGGCCTGCATTGTGTAATGGACCTTCTTCCATGGAGGTCAGCTGCTGCTGCTTCCAACATTAGTGGCTTTGCCTCCTCTACCTCCTACTTTATCTATGATGAAAATTTATAGTAAAGCTAAATAGAGAATATACATTTCAAATGTCATTCTGCTAAAAGGTAACATTCTATTCATAAAAAAAAACCTAAGGGTGGTTGGGTAGATCACTATTCTGCAGAATAAATGGCAAAATAAATCTGACTGCAAAAGTAAAACTTACGATTAAAAATATCAATATAAATGATAATGCCATAATGTAATAGTGACATTATGTGCAGATATTTATGGCTGCGACACACATACAATGTGTAATCGCTCAGCTCATATTTCTAAACCCTTGCTAAAAATACAAACCTTAAGATGCTTCTTATTGTGCTGTAAGACAAGGTAGCAAATATCTGCTTTTTCAAATGATAAACGAAGTGCAAAATAATCTAGATTCATCTTGCGGCATTGACTTCCAGTGAACAAAAAGTGAAACTCAACCCTGGAACAGTCCAGAGTTAGCAAAGTATATTTTCTTGAGATATTATCTTGCACGGAATCCTGATCTAGCAGGTCAATAAAGTCCTAGGAGCCGAGGAATGGTAATTGCGGGAACAGAGCATTTGTGCAAAATGCTTTGCTTTGATTCACAGAGATCAAAAGTAGAGCTTACCTAAAATGGCAAAAAGATGGTGTTACAGTGGGACGATACCCATAATTACCAGTTCGTTCCTTTTCTTTGTGTTTTGCCTCCTTTACATTACGTTCTGCTAATACAGTGCCAACCAACCATCCTGTTGGGAATCAGATGTCTGGTGGCATCAGAGCTTTCCTGCATGATGTCTTGCAATTCTGCAGAAACTTAGCAGGGTTGGATCTGGATGCACTGTTTTCTTACGTGTGTAAATGCATCAGTGCCAAGGTGGAATGGATATGAATGGGAAAAAAGGGACAAAAGCTCTCAAAACAGAATAGATGTGAATCCCCCTCATATATATATATATATGCATATGTAGCTATGTAGCTATGTAGGTATAATCATTATTTTTGCAATTGTCCAGTGACTCACATTTCCTCTTCACTCCACCCATGAGGATTTCCCTAAAATCCTCTTCTCCATTGAAACAAATTTCACACACATTCAAAAATCATCGCGTTGAAGAAATAGTAGAAAAAATGCTAGACTTTTTTTTTTCCTCCTGGCTGGCTTGTTCTAGTGACCATCCAATTCCCCTAGTGCTGTGCAGCCTTTCAGGCTCCCCAGGCTTGTTGAATCCCAAGGCAATGTGTCATGAGAGAATACTTCCCCACTGGGATTTTTCAAATAGGGAAATCTGAGCAGCCAAGGAGCTGTTAAGTCCCTAGCAGCAGCTCACAACCAAGGTAGGTAGATTCTCATAGGTAAAGGTAAAGGTTTCCTTTGATGTAGAGTCCAGTCGTGTCCGACTCTGGGGGGCGGTGCTCATCTCCGTTTCTAAGCCATTAGAGCCGGCGTTGTCCGTGGACACTTCCGGGTCATGTGGCCAGCATGACGGCACGGAACGCCGTTACCTTCCCGCCGAAGCGGTACCTATTGATCTACTCACATTGGCATGTTTTCGAATTGCTAGGTGAGCAGGAGCTGGGACGAGCAACGGGAGCTCACCCCGCCACGCGGTTTCGAACCACCAACCTTCCGATCGACAGCTCAGCGGTTTAACCCGCAGCGCCACCCCGTCATAGTGACTCGTTAATGTAATGGCATGTGGGAAAGACCCTGGGAGACGGGGCAAAGAGATGCTACCTGGGGAATGGTCAGATAAGAGACAGCATAGCCCACAGCCACATAGTGGGCAGGGCAAGAGACCCAGAAGAGACCCTCCCTAGTTTCTTGGGCTGTAAAGGAGATGGGAGGAGGATTGTACTTTGAGACTTGCAAGATTGATGTTGGCCTCACAGGGTAAACCAGAGAGGAATCACAACCAGATGAGCTAATTCTACTTTATTGTAAAGCTACTTTGACAGAATCTTGCCCTATTCACTATCCAGCTGTGGGCTATGCTGTCTCTTATCTGACCATTCCCTTGGTGGTGTCTCTTTGCCCAGTCTCCCAAGGTCTTTCCCAGATACCATTATATCAGTCAGGTCTATTGCAAGGAAAAAGGGGTGAGGTTTCACAAACATGGAAACCAGCTATCATTTATCAGTGAGTATGTTAAGGCAGGACCTTCTTGATCTTCTTTCTAACTGTCGCCTGACTCAGGGGGAGGTTGCTAGTTGTTTAGAAATTAAACATGAATGTCCATCTGTTCCTGTTCTGCAAAATTTTGGAAATGGCCATTCCTGTTCAGAGAACTCCATTACCAGAATTATGAAAAATGATGAATTGAAAATCACAATGCCAGGCAGTCACACATCCTGCTGTTTCCAACAATCAAGTGAATTTATACCACTAAGAGAAATTAAAAAGATATCATCAGGCAAAACAATTCTCAGAAATTGCAAGGCAAATTTGGGAATGCCATGAAGCAAAACAAACTCCCCCCAATATTTCAGCATTTCAGGTGCTTCCATATTTCCATTTCTCATGACTTCCATTTCTCCATGACTCACTGACTTCTGAGAAAAAAATAAAAATTTCAATGGCATCAGATGCAGTGAAAAAAGGCTAGAAGGGAGTTTGAATGCACTTTCTTGTCCTGACCTCTCATCGTCTTCAAACTGGATATGATCAAACAATTTCTTTTTCTACTTCTCCTCCTTTAGCACAACAATCTTTATTTCCATTTTGACATGCCGGATAATTGGGGTGGGGACTGAACTTCACTGAGACACTTCTAATATAGCTCCTGCCCTCCAATCTATTGTTTTCTTGCTGTTGGCAATTTCAGGCTTGCAACAAACAGAAGCAGCTGCTAAGAAACAAGAACATCTTCCATTTGAAAATGGGAGTACCCAATACGGGCACAGATAATTATTATAATTAGAACATTTTATATTACGGCAATGTGCAATTAACTACTGGCTGCCCTGTGAGTAACCTTGACAAAGAACGAAAGTGCAGAGACTGTACCTGGACTTTGGAAAAGACAGACATAAACAACAACAGAAGAAAAGCTGAACTCCCTGTAGTTTGGTTTGGAATTGAGATCAGGGGGGAAAATTAGTCAAATTACTTCCGATACTCCAATTAGAATCAGTTTCTTCTGTTTTTTTCTGATCCCAGATGCAAAACTGGGGCCTCACAGTGACCACATCATCATATTTGAATATATCACCACATGTGTGTCACTTCTCCAAACATCTAGAAATCCTGAAAATTATCCTATTGCCCTCCCCCTTTCCCTTTTCCCTTATCTGGTTGTGACAGCAACAATTGTGAGGTATTCCTGGAAGCCAGACCTGGGCAGATATAATGGTATGTGGGAATGATCATGGGAGACAGGGAGAAGAGATGCAACAAAGGGAACAGTCAGATAAAAGGTAGCTTAGCCTACAGCAAGAATGTGTGAGGGGCAAGCGGCTGAGAAGGGACCCTCCCTAGTTTCATGGGCTGTAAAAGGGACAGGGAGAAATGTACTGTCAGACTAGCAAGATTCTGTTAATGTAACCTTACAATAAAGTAGAATTAGCTCATCTGACTGTGTTTCCTGTCTGGTCTACCTCATAAGGCTGGCAGCAGAATCCAGCAGGATTTATCCTAACACTATACAGAAATTGCCTTGCAATTGATCATGTTTTCACTTTGGGAAAGGGGCTTTTGTTTGGTTCCCCCCCCCCCAACCATGTTCTTAGGGTGCTTGAGAATTTCTCTGCAATTTCTCTCGAGGGATCCTTTAACTTCCTGGGTAGTTGGAAGGGTGGAGGGTAGGGGCAATAGGGGGTGCTGTGCATGGTCTTGAAGCTTCCCCTAGCTGCCAAGCCTTCTTAATCTAGAAAAAAACCTAGAATACTAGAGACATTAACGTGTACAATGAGAGACAGGGGACTCGTAGCCACTTCACTGCTAAATACTGTAAAGGCGAAGATATAATCATCTCCCAAAAAAAATTTCATCAAAATTCTCCTCTACTCTGAAACAAGGTGATGCTAATTCTCTTTCATCAAACTGAATGAGAACTAATAGTTGAAAACTGCAAAAGAACTTTTCTGCCTACCATTAATTTCTCCTTCACCACCAAACTTCTCAGGTTGAACGGAAATATTCCTAAATGGGGGGATAGGTGGTTGAGTTCAGTTTGGGGAAGGGGGGAATCTAGGCACCAGAAAGGGGGTGTACCAACTCTTCACACTGGATATAATTTCCAGTGGAAAAGAACAGCATTTTTCCTTTAGTCCCCATCCATTTTTTTTGTTTCCTGTGTATGGTTGCCTTTGAACCAGCACTGATTCCTGGAAACTGACTGGAATTTTCTTGGCAAGATTTCAGAAGTGGTTTGCCATTGCCTCCTTCCTGGGGCTGAGAAAGAGTGACTGGCCCAAGGTCACCCAGCTGGCTTTGTGCCCAAAGTGGGACTAGAACTCACGGTCTCCTGGTTTCTAGCCTGTGCCTTCACCACTAGACCAAACAGGCTCTCTTTTCTTTTCTAGGCAGTGAGAATGGAAGCACAAGAGGTTCTTTTTTTAATCATGGTTCCAGTCTTTTAAATAAATCTTCCCATTAGGAGATGCCTTCATATTCATGCCCACCCAGCTCTTCTACCCTTAACTTTGAGGTAGACAATCCCCCTCCCCCCGCTTTTCTGGATTGCAACCCAAACATCTTGACATCCTATTATAATCATTTAATCATCTATTTGGTTGACAGTCAATCAAGCAAGTCTTCCATCAGTTGACAGCCCTAGGACTGTCATAATTTCACTAAGCATAATGGAACATCTTTAGCTAATGGGTGCCAAATATGATCCTCTAATGAATAATCACAATGTTACTGAAGGCAAGTTGAAACTACATTGTTATTTAGTGGCTGAAGTTTAGGCATAATTCAGAATGTGTGCAGGTTACATAAAGGGATGGAAGACCTTGATAAGGGAGATGTGCCTCCAGTCGTCTGTGCGGTTAAGAGTGACCCCATACAAATCACTGTTTTTCTCAGCATATTACCACATGCGGATTTTGCCATGAAATATTATCCACGTTCACTCAAAAGGAAGTCTTGCAACCCTGAATGTGGCTCATCCCCTAATAAAATATTTTAGGATGGCTCCCTCACCAGCCATCTGCAAGAATTATTGAGAACACATGGATTCCTGTGGCTGGTGAAGCCATAATGTGGATTTTTAAGCTTTCATTTTGGAAGTTGCGCAATATTGGTTTTAGCTTAAAAACACAGCTATTGTTGATTTTAATCATGGCTTATGGCTTACTGTGTTATGCAAACCCAGTCTGATTTCTTCAATAAATCAGGGTTAAGCATACCATAGCTTAGTCCAAAGTTTAAACCCAGGTACCATGTACAAAATTGCAGTCTGCTTTATTTCCTAATATTTGGATTCAGAGTTGTGCTGCTGTTTGACTTGCATGGTGTTGTTTGTGCTGAGGAATAGCACTGAATTTGATAAGTGGATATGGAAATTATAGCCTTTCATTCTTCAGCAAGACTTAAACATTTTTAGATGACAATGCTACAGTTTGGTGGGGACAATCAGGTTGAGGACTGCACTGCATAAAACCCAAACACAGCTCAAGATGGGTAGATATTCCTTGCTATAGCTTTTGAACATCCAATATAAAACAGCAAAGCACATTAAGATAGACAATAGATAGCAAGCTTAAAACTCTGTGGAAAAAAACATAGCTGAAAGTCGGGCTTGGAATACCCAGTTTTAACTCTGCAAGATCCTTAAAATCCGTTGGTATATGGTTTTTCTCTTTCACAGTAGAGGGAAGTTAGAGAAAAAGATGTGATACATTCTGGGGGTAATAATTGCCCTTTCACAGTTTGCAAAGCAGCTCTCCATTTCTATGCAATACATTCCCCCTCCGTAGCAAAGAAGAAAGAATTCACCTTAGAATCAGCGCAGGGTTGATGTTAATGGGCTGTATCTGGGGAATCTGGATTTAAGATTCAACCCATCCCACCCGGTCATGCAGAGAGGACATGCTACGGACCCATCTGTAAGAGGACTCCATCTGGCGGGGTACAGGAGGTGGGCCTTCTTGGCAACAGCCCCAGCCCTTTGGAATATCCTTCCCCCGGAAGTGAGATTGGCTCCCTCCCTCCTGGACTTTAGGTAACAACTAAAGACCTGGTTCTGTCATCATGCCTGGGGCGGGAGGGAGAGTAGTCATTCCTGGGGATGGCTAGTCTCTTAGAAGGACCCTGCTCTGCTTGCGAATTACAGAGAACTTTTAGCCACCAGGTTATTATATTTATTTTATTATGTATTATAGCATTTTATAGTTTTATATTTCTCTTATTTATGTCTTACTGTAAACTGCCCAGAGTCCCTTTTGGGAGAGGGGCGGTGATAAATTTGATTAATAAAATAAATAAATAAATAAATAAAATAAGCCCCTTAATCTGCCAAGGACACTTACTAGGTGACCCAGTGCTGCTAAATATCTCACTGTGAGCTTAACCTCACAAGGATGTTGTGAAAATAGAGTGGGTCTCACCATTAGTATTACCTGGAGACATTTGAAGGAAGAACATGATTCATAATAATATAAATATATTAAACTGGTGGTGAACAATACGCTTGCAGCTAAAGGTTTTGAAGGCATGGCAACGACATCACCAAAGAGGATAGGATGCATGTCCTTTTATTATTTGGGGAGAAGAAGTTGGGGGAATTTTTAAAAAGGAAATTAAATTGTCATGATCAGTAGAGGCTTGACACACCTATTGTCAGTAATCTGCCACTGGAAAAAAAAATGAAATTTTTGCATTTTGCTGGTGGAGCTCAGCACCACAGCCCATAGGGACCAGCCCCATAGTACACAACAAGGGAGTAAGAGGGCCAGATGGGGACTCTGAAGCTGCTCACCTGCTGATTAAATTTACTACTGCTGGCACAAAAATAGACTGATTATCATTTCTTTCCAGATTATTAAAAGCAGGAAATATGCATCATATGGAGGAAAAAAAAAAAGTGGCCAGAGACCTCCCTCCCATGCCTGAACAACACAGGAGAAGAGGTGTGAAGCTTTTCCATGGAGCCCAAGATCTACCTAACGCCAGACTCCTTTTTTGACTTCTGGTCCATTTTCCACAGAGGCCAAGCCATTTGGGGAAAATGAAATGGGGGCTGCAGGGGGACAAATCCCAAGCCTTCATCTCTTCTTTGATTTTGTTCTCCCTTTCACGCTGAGCCTGGCAATTGTCTAAGCATCTCAATTTGCTGGTTTCACTTAATCGCAGGCACACCTTGGAGATTATCTGCCTTGCCCACATGTTCTGTACCTTGTTTCTAAACTAGCAGATCCAATGGGGAACAACAAGCACATTGCCTGCAGGGGCAACAACGGCTGAGTGCTGACCCCTCCACCCCACCCCAGTTCCTCTTCTCCCCACCTTGTTCATTCTCTCTCTCTCTCTCTCTCTCTCTCTCTCTCTCTCTCTCTCTCTCTCCATTTTCCATCTTCCCTGCTCCTCCTGACTGTCCCCCAGGCTGGCCTGTCAAGAGTTTGATTGCCTCTGAAACCTTGGTGCATTCCTGCTCAGTTCCAGAGTGCGGAGGGGCTGCCATGAATAAGGGGGGGGGGGTCACTCTTGTCAGCTTCTGGCAGCTCAGAGCCTTTGATTTGCACAAAAGGAAAAGAGAGGAAGAAGAGATGGGGAAGGGGGGAACGTGAGTGATTTATTCAGCCAAGTTCCAAAGCGTTGCCACTTCCTTTTCCCTTTCAGGCTGGGAATTGAAGCTGCCTGAAAGGTGAAGCAGTGGGAGAAATGATGTGAAGTGGTTTGAAGGCCCGTATCCCTCCTTTGCCTCCACCCCTCATGTTTTTTTGTTTTGTCGTTTAATGCAACACAGCGACTCCATTCCGGAACTTGGAGGGATCTCTGAGGAGACTGTATATTCTACAAAAACTGTTAGACTCTATTTGCATCTAGGCATTTACCTACTCTACTTGCCCAGGTACTACAACACACACACTACATCTGTCCCCAGAAGGCTGCGAACAGCTGGGCGGAGATGTTAACAGGCACCTTGACATTAGACCCCAAGGATAGAAATCTTATCCCATTTTCCTGAGAGATGACACCCTTCAGGGACAGAACACTTCCCAGGTCCTGTTCCATTGGAAGGGGGTCATGAGAAAAGTACGGCAGAGAAGTTCTCCAGTTTTTCAGCCAGTTCTCATTTGGTTTGATGATTGTGAACTTGCTTTAGGGATTATTTCAAAGGAAAAGAGAATGCGGAGAAACCCTCATTAGTGGAATGTTGCATTCTTGCTCTTACACAGTTACCATGTAGCTCCGAGGTGTATGCATACATGGCCTCTCTTTCCTTGTACAATCTTCTCTCCAGGGCACTGCAGTCTTTCTGCCTTCCCCCATTTCAGCTGAATTCCATTGTGGGAGCACTCCCACAAAAGAGCTTTTCCCAGCCACAGTGTTACAATTGATGCTAAAGAAGAGCCCTGCCACTGAGAAATGTCCCATCCCCCGAGAAATGTGAAGAAATAATCTGCCCAAGTTCTCAGCATACAAATTGGGCGGAAATTCTTAAAAGGCCATTTGTGCCCAGTTCTAGCCTTACAGAGTTTTGTGTTATGCCAGGTTATTTCCAAAATAATGAGGATGGACATAAGTTTAGGGGCAGTTTGAGCACTCCCAATGGGAAGTCAGATCTATTGGACCCCCTCATGGCTGTAAGGAACCAACATTTGGGAGGGAAGAGCTGTTTACTACAGGATGGCGAACCTGTGGCCATCTACAGAATATTGAACATTGGCTGTGCTGGCAGGGGATGGGAATTGGAGTTCAAAGAATGGGATTCCAGAAGTTCCATTACATTATCCTTCCTGGGGATTTAACCGAAGAATGGGTAGCCAAATAGACTTCCTGCTGGAAATGCAGGACATTCACACCTACCCCTTGGTCACCAGCTCCAAGCTCTACACAAAGTTTTATCAAAATTCTCTTCTCTGAAAGAGCAAATTCTGTTTCATGAACATGAATGATATATTCATGTCTGAATGAAACTAATTTCATTACATAATGTAAAAGAAAGTCTTGGTAGATCTATACACTATTTTTCCTTTCTTTTTGTAGAGCATCTTCTAGACCAGAAGCCATCATTATAAAATGTAAGTTGCCATGAGAACTTTACCAGAAAGGCAGTATATAAATGTGGCACAAAAACACGTCCAAGAAGAATTATACATATAAGTAATAAATGAACTGTGTTCCATATCAGATAGGAATAAAAGACAGATCCAGGATCTGGGATTTTATTTCATTCTATCGAACATTTGAAAGGTGACTCACAAATAAAGGATTACTTATCCCTGAAAGGTAGCTTACAAATGTTAGATTACAAATATAATTCAAGTAATACAATCCATTATAAATTAAAATAATAACAAAGAAACAGGCAACTGGAGGGAAGAGGTGGGAGGGATAGAGCAGCAGTATTGACAAAGACCTTGAACAAAAAACACAGTTTCTCCATTAAAAAAAAAACTTGATGAGACAAGTTACTGGTACTTAAAAAATAATTGTGTAGACAAGAGGGGCTGCAAAGTATCATCATCATCATCATCCCACCTATACACACACACACACACACACACACACACACACACACTGGTCAACTCGAGGTGGTGAACATACCTAATATTCATGCCTCCTTTTTCCCCCACATGAACAATCCTGTGAGGTGGGCTGGGCTGAGAGAGTTTCTAGCCTGGTGCCTTCACCGCTACCCCAGACTGGCTCTCGCAAAATAGATTAGCTGAAGCCAATTCCCCACAAGGGAATAGCATCATAGCATCACTTGGGCATCCTGAAATAATATAAAACTGTTCTCATTATTGTTATTCAGGCACACCAATAGGCACAATAAGATGCTGTAAGTCTCCATTGGGAAATGATCTACAAGAGAAAGGTGGGGGGGAGGAGAAAGAGAGAGAATGAATGACCTCATTCACACATTATACTAAGCCATGGTTTATTCAATAAAGCATGATCAGCTTGGCTCCCACAACATGATAAACCACTTTAGCTGGATGCACAAGCCAAAATCAAACAGACCACACAACTTAGAACCATACCCCATCAAATCAATCACTAAATACAAGAAGCCTGATCAACTCCAGTCAGCCAGAATGCACACATGTTGGCTGCATTCATACAATCTGCTTAATCTGCTTGTTTAACTAACCCATGGGGTGTGAGGAACAGCCTCATACCACAGTGAGTGATACTGACAGAATGGGCTGGATTCACATACTCAGCTAAAAAAGAAAGAGATACAAGGGCCCTGCTGGAAGAAAATAGGAGGCAGAAAACTGGAATTTCACACCATTTCCATGATGCTGGTAATGGTGGGACAATTGCCTTTCCTTCAGCTGTGATGGTCTCTACTAACTCCAGGGAGGCATGTGGTCTTCTGCCTCCCCTCTATATTATCTCTTTCTCCAATTGGCCAGCTAAAAAATTATAAGCAAGAAAAGGAGTGAAAAGTCCTTCCCACTGCAGTGGTCCATTGCATGGTCAAAGAGAGGTTCCATTTATCTATCAGGCTGAGATAGACCTGGTTCACATGTTGCACTTAACCATAAGTTTTGGTTTTAGCTTAGCATGATGCATAAACCAAGCTATTGTGGTTGCCAGCTATGATTGATAGCTTATTGGGGAAATGTTGGGGTCAGAAGCAAGGCGACACTGTCGGATTATTATTTGTTTTATTGTTTTGCCTCCAAGAGCTGCAGAATCAGCTGGGTAATGCAGTAAAATCACCCAGAATTTGTCGCTTGTCTTTGTAACGGAATTTGCCATCTATTTTGCCCCCAAACTGGAAAAACGTGGTGTGGTGCTGCTTAAAATGGAAGATTTTGCTATTAAATTTTGGTCCTGGGATGTAGGGACATTTTGTGGCACTCAAAAATGGGAGTGGGCCGTGCATGTACCTCTCAGGCACAGGTTACCCACTCTTAAGCTTAGTGTATTAGGTACACATAGTCAATAAGTTATAAATAAACCATGGTTTAATGCAACATGTGTCAGAATGTCACTGAGCACTAATTGCTTGGGAGCAGGGGAGAGCTACTGACTTTACATCCTGTTTGGGGCTTTCTAGAGGAAACTCAGCACCCTTCCTTTGTTTGAAAAGAAAGGATGCTGGAAAGATGGGCTGCTGGTCCAGCAGATGACAGAGAGAAAGAAGCCCAGCCCTATGGTGTATTGTCCCAGATTGCAGGTAATACAATGGTGGTTTTAAGTTAAAGAAGATATTCTGGTTGAAGATCAGGAAGAATTCTCTAAGGGTAAAAATAGTTCGAGAGAGGAGCCCCAGACTTAAGAAGGCCATGGGTTCCTCTTTGATGGATGTATCCAAGTAAAACGTGGTTGACATTTGAGGGGGACACTTGACACTTGATTCCTGCACTGAGCAGGCAGTTGGACTTAATAGGTTAATGGCTCCTTCCAACTCCATGATTCTGTGTACTTCAGCTGATGGAGCAAGGCATCTCCCTCTTGCATTGAGGTGGTCATCTTCTCTTCCTCATCAGTTTTTGACTCCTGGCAACTGCCTGGACTAGTCCCTGCAGTTTTCTTGGCAAGGTTTTCTGAAGTGGTTTGCCCTTGCCTCCTCCTTCCTAGGGCTGAGAGAGAATGACTGGCCCAAGGTCACCCAACTGGCTTTGAGCCTAAGGTGCGACTAAAACTCAAGATCTCCTGGTTTCCAGCCCGGTGCCTTAACCACTACATCACACTGGCTCTCAGGGAGGATTACATAGGGGAAATAAAATAAATAAGCATCTGGCTCACATGTCTACACCACCCCTAACCTCCCAAGAGAGGGCACTATGGAGAAAGACACACCAGTCCTGGGTGTGGCATATTTATACTTATACCCCCTTTACAGAAACAGCGTAATTATGGAAGGCAAGGTTCTGCCAGCACACTTCTTCATTTTTAATTATAATTTCTACTATTTCATCAAGGAGTAATTAATTACATTGTCTTTAATCAGTTGTTTTACGAATCCAGCAGCGCACAATATTTTCACAGGCATAGAGTAGGCAGCTGCTCTTTCCTTCTGCATGACTTAATGAAGGTAAATAGCTTGTGTTGTTGCAGGGGGGGAAGGAAGGAAGGAAGGAAGGAAGGAAGGAAGGAAGGAAGGAAGGAAGGAAGGAAGGAAGGAAGGAAGGAAGGAAGGAAGGAAGGAAGGAAGGAAGGAAGGAGCTGCCAGCCAATGGCAAGACATCGGTGGGACAGAAGCACAGGAGAAAAACTCCCATTGGAACAAAAGCCAACATACAACATCACTGGATTGGAGTGTGACTTTTGGAAACTTGGATGTTTTCCTTATTTTACTTTCTGAAACTGATTTTGAAAAACACACTGGACCTGAGGTGGTGCATTTAGAGACAAGACGGTGTAGTGGACAGAATGCTGGTCTAGGGAGTCAAAGGAGATCTTCAGATCTCTAACAGCCTATTGCTCAGCCTACAACTGCTCACTGACTTGGAGACATGGGACAGAGGGAAAACAGTGCATGGAATCAGTACCAACAGAATGACCAAAGCAGCATTGAAATCTTGCACTGCAAGCTCCGCCTCTTTGGGCATGTATGCAATGTTACAATGCTGTGATGATGTTTTGAACACCCCCCCACACAGTAGAAACAAAATTGTCCACATCCCAGTAGCCATTAAAACCAAAGCCAGCTGTAAAAATGACCAGCACCAAAAAACCTTAACAAACTGATCAATGCCATACCTGCTTCCATGGGACACCATTGCAGAAGCAGAACCACCCAACTAAGAAGAGTCTCCCCAGTTGTGTCCACAGAGGCTCACTGTCTAAATGGCAAAAGAAACTTTGTGGCATCCCATCGCTAGCTCCACCCCACTTTTGGGCAAGTGGACAACATCATGATGAGGTAGAAAAGGGGGAGAGCTTGCACTGCAACCCTGAAGGAGAAATCTTGGGGCTTTTCCTTGGCCCCGAGAATTCTCCTTCAACACCACAATGCTGCCTGGATCACTCTGAGTAATCTTGACCTCTCCACAGCAGACTCTGTTGGCCCTCCTCTCAGTAGCCACCTGTCATATCAACTGCTTACAAAAGATTATGAAAGAGACCAGCTAATTTGCACAGAGAGAACTTCTCCTGCTCTTCAAAGTGACCTTCCCAAGGCACAAAGCTTTCAACAAGTCTCTCCTTTGAAAAGGGCACTTAGAGTTATTATTATGTACTTAAGTACCCACACGCACACAAAAATCCTGTCCTGCAAATGCATCATTCCTGAAAAGTGGCAGGTGGGGGAGGGACACTATCATTGCCATGACCAAGATGCAACATGCAATTAAAGCTCCAAGCAATGCTGCTCTGTAAATCACTGACACTATGACTGGTCAGTTTAGCAGAGCGTGGAGTAAAGATCTTAATTACAGGGAGACCAAAGCAAGAATTAGATTATTTATTGGGTAATCTGAGTGCTTGAATATATGGAGAAAGAGCCAGAGAAAATGAGAGGGTCATTCCAAAAATCTTGACGGCCATTTACTTATTTAGAAAGAGACCCACAGATATGAAGACAACCTTCCCGAACCTGATGTATTCCAGATATGTTGGGACAACCATTCTCAGAATGACAATCAGCTGTGAATTCTGAAAGTTGTAGCCATGACACACCCGATGAGAGAAGGCCGAATTGCAAAAATCCCTTTTTCAAGAAGAACAAGAAGATGAAAATCAATGTTATACTCTTGGATGGGGTTTGGTGACCTTGCCCTTATCTAAGTTATGATTTGGCCAAAGTGAAGATGTGCATACCTTGTTCCTCACTGAAGACCAGTGTTCCAGCAGTTGGCAACCTCTCTGGCTTCCCACATTTCAGTTCAATCAGAAAGTAGGCCATTGTGAAGGAACTGCTCCCATTGGCCTATTTCAAATCAGGAAGTAGGGGCAGGCAAGGAGGCTGCTGCAGGAATTGAAGTAGGAAATAAGAAGAAAACCAACAACAGCCATCCCTGACATCATAAAATATACCCCAAAACTATCAGAAAATTTTAAACTAAGAACCATTCTGGAAATGACATAGCATAGAACATTCTTTGAATTTGCTTGTTATACTTATGGTTTAGGCTTAGTATTTTAGCTTTCTTTTTGCCCTCTTACATTCTGGTAGCTAACATAATGTAATCTATGGTAGAAATATTCTAAACAATGCTACATATGTCAGATAAATTTAACAGTAGTACATCACATGCAGAGCTGCCAGCAAGGACTATTTTCCTCTTGCACCAGGTGCTAACTCAAGAAGAAGAAGAAGAAAAGGTGCCCTCTAAGAGATGACCAATGGTGACAGATTATGTGAGTTATAATAAAAGATTTGGTGCCCACACAGATACTTAGTTTAGCTCTTACCCTCACTCTATTTGCCTTGCTGCAATGAAGCCAACACAGAGGGAGGGCAAGACTTTCTACCCTCATTCAGAAATCTTTCAGGGAGAGGAAAAAGAGCATAATTCCTTTACCATCCAGATAATGAAAGAGATAGCATTAGAAGCAGAGTAGCACCGCAAATGAGTAGTTTCACAAAATGTCTTCTACTGCTCTCTAATCCCGCACTTCCAGCTGAAAAAGTTCTGCAAAAACTCTCAACTCAGACCTGACTTGTAATGAATGCATTCAAAGATTACATGTTACGCAAAAATTGTCAAATTGGTCCCTTATCACCTGTGGTCTTTACCAGCAAGCAGGCTGAGCTATTCACTGCTGGCATGTACCCCAGACATAGGGAATCAGATGGAAGGATCAGAATTCACTTACTCAAGTAAGCCTCTAAACCAGTGTTTCTCAACCTTGGCAACTTGAAGATGTGTGGACTTCTGGTGGCTGGGGAATTCTGGGAGTTGAAGTCCACACATCTTCAAGTTGCCAAGGTTGAGAAACACTCATATAGTGTATAGGGAATATATAGGGAAATATAGGGAAATATTTCAGTAACACTGAAATTTCCACATGAATGTCACTGGCTATGTTTTTTTTAAAAGACACAAAGTAAAAATCCAGGCCTGGGAGAAATGATCCTTTGGAAAATCTAATAAATGCCAGAGTCCCAACAAACTAGGCGGGTCAACATATATGCCATTTGAAGAAATGACCATAGCAGCAGAAACCAACTGGGTATGCTTGCTTCAGAGGGTGGCCAGATAAAGCTTACACCACAAATACCAATTAAAGCAGAATTTTTGCTCCTTCTTTTTTCCCTTGTGGTCTCAGGCTGTCCCAGGGGTCTCCTAACTGCCATGTTGCCATGAATGCCCTGTATAGAGTCTGGTCTATCAGTTGGTTACAGCCCTAGGTTATAATAAAGGTGAGACAGAGGAAAAGCATCAAGATGGTGTCTAGGAGGATCAAGAAAGTCAAGATGGTAATCGTTACTACACAATCACAGCCACTGTCTTTTTTTTTATCTCCCTGCATCTGGAACATAACTGAGGGGGGTGGGGAGTAGAACAAGGACCAGGGAGTGAGGTGAAAAATATAGGTAGGTCTGGTAACTCTTTAACAATAAGGTGGCCAAGTTTGGTCTTGGCCAAGCGCTAAGAAGTGAGAGGCATCACCTGATGTTTCCTCTCGCTTCCCTCCTTTTCTTTGTGCTGGCAAAGACAGCAGAATGAGAGTGCTGTGTGGTTGTCACGGCAACAATGGATTGCCAAATTGCACAGCAAAAAGCAGCACTCGGTATGTCTGTGATTTCCTCTCCTGCCAGCACCTTCTAGGGGGATTTCAAGAATGCCCTGTCAGGCCAGCTGACCACACTTCACACCCATCCTTATGCACACAAGTGAGTTTGGAGCCCCCTTCACCTTCCTTTCCTCATGAGGTGCACATCTTCATCCCAGCCTGCATGACAGCATGGTTATTTATTAATATAAATCACTGCCGCCATCACTCTACCCTTCTGTCAATGAATGTCACTCAAGGTGATAACCTCCAGTGAAGTAAACTTCAAAAATGGTTCAGGCACATTGATAAAATAATGTGCCCTCTCCTGGCATCAGTAAATGGCATTTCAGACACCTAACAATCATGAAAATATATGACAATGAAAACCCAATCAAAACATGGTTAAAACATTAAAAACATGCTAAGAACACAAACCACACCCACCTAGCAAATAGGCAAATCTATGAAAGCCCTGCCTGAATGAAGAACTTTTCTGGTTTTGATCTGCCAGTGAAAGCCCAAAAGGGAGAGAATTAGCCTGACCTCACTTCAGGAGCCTTTTTGTCCAAAATAAATCTAAATGTTTTAAGAATAATGTAGGAAGCTGGAAACAACAATTCATTGCTTTCTCGGTCCCTTTGCTGTTTGTAAAAGATGATGAGAAGGATGAAACAATCTCATCTCCAGAGAAAGCACATAATATTGGGGACATTTAAGTTTAGGAAAAGATGGGTACTTGCAGTCCTCAGATTATGGTTGGTTGGTTTAGTCAATGGCTGTGGCTAAACTGAGTAATCTTGGCCTATAAGGAAGGGGTGTGTGTGAGAGAGAGAGAGATTTGTTAGTGGAACGAGTTCCACTATGGATCTGGGGATAATCAGTTCTGTATTAGCCCTTACCAGCTTGTTTTAATACAACTGCTAAGGTGGAAGTCCCTTGGCAGAGATGAACAGCCAATGGAATAGCAAATAATCCTATCCAGTTCATCTGATCGAGAGAGGACTTTTATTGCTGTCAGAAAAGAATGGAAAAGTGGGTATGTGGGTGGGAGTACAGATTTCTTGCCTAGATAGACCCTGATATCTGTGTTCCTTGGCTTGTTGCATGAACATGTTTTGTTCTCCATTACAAATATCTAGAGAAAACAAGCAAAGTAAATGTTAATGATGGGGAGATCTCTTTTGCAAATGCAAATCTTGTAGAATCTTAAATCTCTATTGTTACAATTTCTCATAAAAGCAGAACAGTGGTACACAAAATTAGGGATGACCCAATGATGTTAAATTTGCTTTGATTTCCTCCCCCTTAATCCATTCCTTTCCCATCAAATTGAGAAAATTCAAGAAAATGATGCAAAATTAGTGTTAGTTGCAGAATTAAGTAAAAAGGGCAAGATAAGAGTTGGGTACAGAGACTTCAGACAATGATTGTTTCATCCATACCTGCCATCTGGTGATGGTTTCCAACACTTGCTTGCTTACTTTATTTTACTAGATTTAGATGCTACCCAAATTCAAGATATATCTGGGTGGCTCACAATTTAAAAGGAAGAACGATATAGAAAATATAACATATAATATGAAATATACAAAAGACAACATCTATCCAGACAACACACTCTAAATCCAAAAACCCATCTAACAAGGGAACCATAGTCACCCTACCCCAAAGCCTAGGAGGACAGCCAGGTTTTCAAGGCCTTCTGGAATGCTATCAGGGTGGGATGATGATGATCTCTCCTTCTACTACAGAGCCCAGCTAGCTTGATGAAATCTGAACCAAGGAATGCTAGGATGTGAGTTCAAGTTCCCATAGCAACTGAAATGATAAGGGGACAGATGTGGGTTGGGCCACATCACCTGATTTAGGTGAATCAGCTATTGTCTGTCTGATGATGCAAACATGAAGAGCTGACTTGGGCAAAAAATGCTGAGGTGGGGCTGGCAGAGAGATTTTTCTGCATTTGAAAGAAATAAAGAGGCCATTCAAACGGAAGACAGGTAATCCTACCTGTCTAGATGACTATCACTAACACTCTGAGCATGAAGAAATTGTCTTACAGTGCAACCTTCATAGCATTCAGGGATCCATTCAGTGGTATGTAGGTGGGTCATTATTCTTAGCTTTTTGTGCCCTATTATTTCTTTGTCTCCTCATTCTCACCCATGTTGGAGCCCCAGATATATTTCTCTTCACCCCAAAACTGAGGATATTGGAAGCTACCATATCTGATGTCAGACAGATCAGTTGCCCAAATTGACTATGCCTCAAATAGACTTAAATAGAACTCTGCTTTATTGTTGCAGGGTATATTAACAGAATCTTGAAAGCTCGATTGTTTCTTCCTGCCTTATACCAAAGAGAATCAGCACGGGGCAAACTTGAGATTCTTTCTCAGTACCTGCTCCCTTCCAGGGCTAAGCAGATGTTTACCTAACAGTGGTTGAATGTCTTCCTCAAGTTCATCTCCATACTTCTCTACACAGCTTAACAAACTCACTATAAATGAGGGCTGGAAATTCTTCTTAGAGTTTCCAGGTTTCCACACTTACTCTCATCTGGCATTAAAAACCCCTTGCTGAAATCCATGTAGGTCTTGCTTCTTGATCTTGCCCAGTTGCATGAGTTTGACACAAGGGTTCTCCTGACGGGTTTAAATGACCCTCCAGTGAATCAAGAGTTAGAAGTTGAGTTTGTTGGCTGCTTATCTCATAAACAACAACTTAGCAAGAAACCTGAGAAGTGATTCAAATAAACGCTGCCTTAATGAACTTCAGAGTTGGAAATTTGTACAGTTTCCAAAATTCTGTACTATTTCAGACTAATATTAATGATACTTTACTTAAATCTGTGTAGTTCTTCCTTCCTTGATCTTGTCCACCTAGGTGGGGTTTGGTATGATGCCCCCTTTGCTCTTTGTCTTGTTCAGCAAAGAGTCTGAGTGGGCCAGGGCAAAATCACATTCTCACATAGGAGCTGCAATTCATGGCAATGATTAGAGCCCTACTACATGCCTATATGGCCCATGCAAGGTGCTTGAGTTTCCCCTTGAGTCAGGGTTTATGTTCAGGCAGGATCAAGCAACCATCCAGATGCACTGAGGAATCTGGGACCATACCTGCTTGCTCTGGAATTCAGCTGCATTGCAAACATCCCCTTTGTTAGTAGCTTAGAGGCCCGGTGCTAATAAATGAGTCAAGAACACATCTGTACACAGCAGCAATGCCCCTTGCCAAGCCACAGCACAGCAGGATCACTCTCATCTGTCTCTCTTTAACAGGAACAAATGGAAATGAGCGAATCAATTAACACAGCCCATTAGCAAAATGTCAGAGCCTTCAAAGCTTACTTAACCCTTCCCTAGGCTGCCCTGCTGCAGTTGGCCATGTCTTGGCTTTGATACTGGCACAGAGCTCCAGCCACAGAGCTCACAAATATGCCAGCACAGAAATAGAAGCCAAGAAAGAGAAGGAGGGAATGCATGGCAGGAGTAAACTAATATGGGGCAGTTGTTCTACCAGATTTTGGTCTTTTTCAGTCAAGGTAAGCTGCTTGTGTGCTCTGCATTGGTCAGTGGTATTCAGCCTGTCTTAACGGTTGAGTCTAATTAATCTGTGTCAAGAGATCCCTGGCAGATCCCCATTTATTTCAGAGAGTAAGTTGGGAGCCCACTCTTATAAGAGTGATACCTCCTTAGCAGATCTTACACCTTATGTTCAGGAGGTATACCCCTGTTTCATCCAAGTTGGAAAGGAAAACTGTTTGAAAAATTGGAAACTTGTTGCTAGTCAATGTATGCTGGTGTAGGTAATCCATAATTTGTAGAGTGCATGTAGCCTCCATCATTATTTGCAGCCTTCCACTTAGAAAAATAGATATTTTAAGTCTTCAGTGGTTGTAATAGACCTCATTTTTAAAAAAAGATGTCTGCAAAATCCAAACCATTACCAAAACTTTCAGCCCTTCCTTCCAGTGAGGTCATTGTCCTGGTCTATGGTAGTCTTGGGAAGCTGACTAAAAAAAGCATGGTTGCCAGGTCAGGAACATCCAGGAGGCGGGGGAGTGTCAAAAAACTCAAGATGGTCACCATGACATGATGAAAGCTCTGCCCCTTTTTATGTGTATCTGCGGGGCAGTGTTTCAGTCAAGTGGTCCCCATCTTGAGTTTTTTGAGCTGTCCCTTCCCCCATGGACATCTCTGCTCCAGATGCAAAATAGTTGCCTTCCCTTCCACTGCTGTAGACCTATGTTTCTCAGCCTTGGCAGCTTGAAGATGTGTGGACTTCAACTCCCAGAATTCCTCAACCAGCATGCTCGCTGGGGAATTCTGGGAGCTGAAGTCCACACATCTTCAAATTGCCAAGGTTGAGAAACACTGCTGTAGATGATACTGGATTAGATAGATTTGGTCTAAGGCAGTGCCTAAATAAGGAGTAAGTGTAATGTACAAGAACACTTTCAAAGTCTCAGCCCTTCCCCACTTATATCTAGCCATACCTGCATGTCTGGGAAGTTGGCTCACCAGCAAAGGAATAGGAGAGAAATTCTTGCCTAGGGCTGTCAGTGATATTGGCACCCCTTGATATTTCAAAAACATTATTCAAGCTATCAAGTGTATTAAACAGTCTCCTATTTATCTTTTCAATAATGCTGTGAAGTGGGAAAAGTTGACTGATAATAATTTTCCTCAGGCTATAAAGTTGGGGAGGTACTCTTTCCAATCTCTGCCAGTTTTGCATGTATTGCATCATAAATCTATGCTGTCTGAACCTGTGCATAAAAAAAACTGCATAAAAATCTGCGTTTCCACTTCCTCTAAGTGTGTGCATCTTTATAGGCAAATACCCTGCGTGTCAGCCAGGAACTACTTCACAATATTCGGAGCAGCAAGTGTTTCTCAACCTCAGCAATTTTAACATGTGTGGACTTCAATTCCCAGAATTCCCCAGCCAGCATGGTGGCTGGGGAATTCTGGGAGTTGAAGTCCACACACCTTAAAATTGCTGAGGTTGAGAAATACTGATCTAAACTCACATGTTCATCCAGGCAGCATGCATTAAATCCATTCACTGTAGAAAATCAAACTCTCCAGCATTTCCTGCAGAACAGTTTGGGAAACAGAAAATGAGGTTGCCAGTGGTGCATTTCTCTTTAAGGCAAATGCAGAGGTTGGAAGCAGTTGCAGAGGAGAATCAACCAGTGGCTACTTCACTTTTCCCACCCACTGTCTCACCATCTAGGACCGTGTTTTTCAAACCTGGCAACTTTAAGAAGTGTGGGAATTCTGGGAGTTGAAGTCCACCCATCTTAAAGATGCCAAGGTTGAAAAACACTGGTCTAGGAGCTGAGAGTGAGTGTAAATGATAGAAACACCAGCCTAAGGGAAGGGCCATTTTCTTGCAGGAGAAAGAAGACAGAAAGGTCTATGCTTGTTTCTCCCTGGTAAAATTCTCCCCGACTCTCATTCATGACCTCTCAGCCAACATAAATCTCTAACACTGCACTTGTGGACCTTCCATCATAGTTACCCAGCTTTAAATCCCCATCTGATCATGGACATCAGTGGGTGACTTTGCAGGTAGTCACTCTTTCTTGGCCTAATTTCCCATACTAGGTAGTTGTTCTGAGGATAGCATTGTGCACTGTGTGTGGATGAAACTGTTGGAGTTTTTATCAGCATCCTGGGAAAGAAGCTGTGAGTGTGTTTATTTGCACACCATAGAGAGTCTCTTGCACTGATGAGCTTCTCAGCTGAGGTGTTAAAAAAAATCATTTTTCTTGGCTTTGAAATGGATATATTCTCCCTTCTTTTACTCTCTGTATTCCCAGCAAGGCTGCTCTCAAGGGTGACTTTCTTCTTTTTGACTCCCTGCTCCCCTCATGCTAAAGAGCCAATCAGGGGAGGCTGGGTTATCTAAGATTGGATATTGATTAATCAGGGGAAATGTCTAAGCAAATATTAATTACAAAAGGCAAGATTTCCATCAAGGAAAGTGCAATTAACAGGCATCTATGAGTATCAGTAATGATTCCCAAATATCCTGGAAAGATCAAAACATGACATGTAAGCAAAGAGGCAGAGTTAGAAAGTTGCAGATTTGCAGAGCAACCTGCCATCCCCATATTACTTGGCTTCCTTGCTGAGGTTTGCGCTTTTGAACAAGCAGCTTTCTACTTGTGTTTATGTCCGTACAACCTGCACAGCCAGGCCAGGTTAAAACCCAGCAGATTCATTCACACCCAAGATTAATACTAAGTTTGGTTCGGTTGTTTGCCTACGTGAATCTAACCTAATTGGTTAGTTTATGGTTCAGTATCAACCAAGAAAGCAAGTTAATTGATAATCAGATTAAACACAGGTGAATACTGCCAGTGAGTGTATGTGTGAGAGAGACAGAAACTATACAGTTCACATCTCCAAACCAACATTCATCTACTTGTTTCAATCTACACTTAGCAGAATTGCATTCTGTAATTTGCAACCCATGGTCTGCATTCTCACCATGCAAGGCCAAACTAGATTAGACTAAAAGCTGGTTAAGTAATTGGGGGTTTAGTATGTTGCAGTAAATCCAGCCTTTGTGTTAACATGTGTTCCATATAAGGGCATCACGTTACACCATATTCTGGTTTGTTGACGCATTTTGTGAACACAGCAACTACATTATGTTAACCTGGGTTTGTGGTTAAGCCTGTTGCCCAAACCTTGCCTCGAACTAGACACAAAAGAAAAAAATGCACTGAAAAGTGTGCATCACATTCATCTTCACAACAACCCTATGAATTTGGTTCATAACTGGGTGTGAGCACAGCTCCATCCAGTCTTAGTCCAGGGTTCTGACAGCAGATTTTCTGTGCAATTTTGAAGACACCTGTAAAGCTGCCTCTTAACAGCTCTGACCCCCATGTCTCATGCAGGCTTATTCACTCAAGGAAGGCAAAGTGTTATTCCATTCTAAGTGCTTCTAAGGAAGTGACTTAGCAATTATTAGTAAATTATAATTCATTCAGATCTATTTCCAAGTGGATGTGTTTCCATCTGTTACTGTTGCAATATCAGCATCCGCTTTCCTCCCCTGTCTCTGCCTCATATAACTTTTTATTTTTTTTAAAAAAAAGCCATACATGCATGCATGCACACACGCGCACAATCTTTCTGGCAGTCTTGAATATAACTTTTGTGGTGGGGGGGGAACCCTTTACATATGTAGTGTTTTTCCATAAACTCTTACCGTCTGATGAAATCTCTAATCTCAGTCACATTATTATACACCAAAGTTAAATAATCTGAGGACCCACTTCCATACAAAAAGTATGCATTTCCCCAACCAAAGCTGAAGTTCTCCAAAAGTTATAATTTTTAATGTGATCAAAGAGGAGGGTTATTAAATGCATAACTACAGAGTAATATTATATTACCTATATTAAATTGCAATTAAGAGTAAATGCAATGTAGTTTTGCCCTGGCCCCAACTTTTGAAAGAGCACTGTCTGGCATACCCCAGGCCTGAAAAAAGGTTTGCACCATTGTAAACCATCCAGATTAATTCAAATTATTCTTTGCCCAAGGGAATGACTTATCAACATTCTTTAAAGGTGATATTTACTGTGTACCATGGGAAGCAGCAGGGGATGGTTTAGCTTAATATGAAGCTTTATAATAAGGCTACACAAGAATTCTATTTGGAGATTTGATTCCAAGATGGTTTAAGTGATTCTCCAGATTGAATTAATTTTCTAAGCTGGATTGGAAAGCAAAAGCCAACCACTGAATGGAATAAAATGGTTCTACATTGATTCGGATGATTCAGATTTTTTTGGATCTGTGCAATAGCAGCTATTTCCAGGTGAAATCAATCTGGCTTGAGAATTCAATCTGAACATCCAGATTGAATCACTGATCTTCCCAATCAGTTTGAAAGATCAAATCAAGTCAGACTGATATTCCAAATCAAATTGTCAATTTGAACCAGATTTTGCCTGATTCATCCAGATCTTCTTTAGAGCAGGGTTGGGAAATTCCATGTTTGTGAGGCCCCATAGGGTCCTCAAACTAACTTCCAAAGCTCTTTGCAAGCAAAGCCATTCTGACCTCTCCTGGTGATGGGTCTCCATCTTCCTCAGCAGCCTGATGTTCAGGGAGGAAAAGAGAAAAAAGAGATGGGAAACAGGGAGCTATGATAGTCTTGCCCACTACTCTCTCTGGCCTCATCAACCATTTGCTTCATCCTTTTCCATCATTGACAAATGATGTAGCCTCCAACAGTTTACTCCTAGAGTAATGTGGCACTCAACAGGAAATAAGTTGTCCATTCCTGCTTTCTAACTTGGCTGATCTGCAACCTGCCTACACCTTTAGTATTGTATTGGTAGCAGTGGCAAGTGCAGCATGAGAGGTGAAGCCCTTGTAGAAAGATGTTTCTGGGGTACCTCCACTCAGAATCTATTATGGCCTGCTTGCAGACTTAGTGCAATGACTAGCAACCATCTAGCAGTAGAGAGAACAGTCAAGACTAGTCCTTCTAGGCCCAATGGCAGGTTGTAAATACTTTTGTGGCATAGCAGCTCAGGCTCTGAATTAGAAGCCCACCACAGCCATGAACTACTAAGGAGCCTTAGGCAAGCCACTCTCTCGCTCAGTGTCAGCTAGGGATAAAAAAGAATGTCCCTCAATTCGCATGCATTAAGAACTTTATGAACTTCACACTTCCAAATCAACCTAGACTGCCTTCTGTGTTGCTGCTTGGAAGATTCCACCACATACCACTTTCACAATGGCTTTGCCCTTGTGGGACAGGCGCAGTAGAAATGTTGATTCAGATAATGCTCTATTACTTATTTTATACGACTTGGTGGGCTCTGCTGATTCATGGCATCCTCCAGGGAATGCCGACAGGGAGCCTGACTAGTATCTGTATTATCTATTAGCTGATCTCTTTGTCGATATTACCTGTAGAGCTGCTAAATTTTGTGCCTCGGTATGTGTCATTCACTGTTCTTTGGGCTGCGAAATTTCTCTCCTGAGCTTTATTATATACTGTTGTATTGTACTTTAGCTCCATTTTAGTTGTAAACTGCTTGTTGTCTGTAATAAAAATTATCTAACTAGAATACAATTATCCTTTAGCTGCCACACTTTGCAGAATTTTGCAACAGAGTTCTTCAAAGAAGCAAGCAAAAATTGGGCAAAAATGTGTGCATCAGGAAAGGGTGGTGGAAATGTTTAAGGCAGTGTTACACTTAGAAAAACTACTTAGGAAAAAAAGAGGCATATCTAAGGTAAAACTGCATACAAAACCACACAAATTAGTGCACCCAGGAGAGCATATAAATGTTCATGTAGAAAACAAAACAAACTAAAGCAGGAACAGAACGGGTTTAAGATGGGGAAAATAACATCAACTTGATAGGCTTATTTATATTTTGCCTTGAGCAGTTGGAAGACCAGAGACCACAATCAAACAACACATTTAACCACATTTCTTGAAACATGGGCTGGGTTAAGTCACAAATCATCTGACCAGGATTACACTAACTAAATTTAGGAAATGGTGTGAATCCACATGGTGGATCTTTAATTGATCTGATTTAAACATGACCTTTGAACATAGTCCAGGAGAACTGATAGCTCTGTGGGACATCCAATAAAGTGGAGTCAAGACTGGTAAAGGAGCCATCAGGACCATGGAGAGTGTCTGTAGGAAAAAGTGGCTGGCCCACCCTCCCTTGAAGAGACTGCTGCCACCTCAAAGGGCTGGAATCAACAGTAATCTTAGGGTGGTCAGCAGAACCTGAACTTATCCTACTGTCCCCACCCATGCTGAGTAATGAGTGATGTTCTGAAAAGTCCTTATTCATATTTCTGCAGTCTCGTGGCCTGAAGGTCAAGAGAAACTGCACAGAAGTTAAATTGCTTTTGCATTACCTGCTTACCATCGTTAACTTCAACATCGTTTACTCAGTTAATTAATTAACCCAATGGTCAGGATCTACTTAATAAACAGTACCATAAGGTACTGTTGTTCAATATGTTATGTGAATTTGGTCTTGTAGATGAAAAGACTTCAGTAAAGGATCGTTACCTTGTCGTGGTGCTGGAGCTTGAGCACCTCAATGATGCCATGAGCTAAACCATGAAGGGCCACCCAAGATGGGAAGGTCATGACAGAGATGTCAGACTAAATGCGATCCCTGGGGAAGGTAATGGCAACCCACCCCAGTATTCTTGCCGTGAAAACTAAATGGATCAGTACAACCAGAGATATGTCGGTATACCATCGGAAGATGAGACCCCCAGGTCAGAAGATGGTCAAAATGCTACTGGGGAGGAACAGAGGATGAGTTCAACTAGCCCCAGACGTGATGACACAGCTAGCTCAAAGCCAAAAAGGATGGCTAGCGGCCAACGGTGCTGGTGGTGAACGGCGAATCCGATGTTCTAAGGATCAACACACCATTGGAACCTGGAATGTAAGATCTATGAGCCAGGGCAAATTGGATGTTATTGGTGAGATGTCAAGATTAAAGATAGACATTCTGGGCATCAGTGAACTGAAATGGACTGGAATGGGCCACTTCACATCAAATGACCACCAAATCTACTACTGTGGACAAGAGGACCACAGAAGAAATGGAGTAGCCTTCATAATTAATAGTAAAGTGGCTAAAGCAGTGCTTGGATACAATGCAAAAAACGATCGATTGATCTCAATTCAAATTCAGGGCAAGCCATCTAACATCACAGTGATCCAAATATACGCCCCGACCACAGATGCTGAAGAAGCTGAAGTAGAGCAGTTCTATGAGGATCTGCAGCACCTACTGGACAACACACCTAAAAGAGATGTTATTTTCATCACGGGAGACTGGAATGCTAAGGTGGCCAGTCAAATGACACCTGGAATTACAGGTAAGCATGGCCTGGGAGAACAAAACGAAGCAGGACATAGGCTGATAGAATTTTGCCAAGACAATTCACTCTGCATAACAAACACTCTCTTCCAGCAACCTAAGAGACGGCTTTATACATGGACTTCACCAGATGGACAACACCGAAATCAGATTGACTACATCCTTTGCAGCCAAAGGTGGCGGACATCTATACAGTTGGTAAAAACAAGACCTGGAGCTGACTGTAGTTCAGATCATGAACTTCTTCTTGCACAATTTAGGATCAGACTAAAGAGATTAGGGAAGACCCACAGATCAGCTAGATATGAGCTCACTAATATTCCTAAGGAATATGCAGTGGAGGTGAAGAATAGATTTAAGGGACTGGACTTAGTAGATAGGGTCCCAGAAGAACTATGGACAGAAGTTCGCAACATTGTTCAAGAGGCGGCAACAAAATACATCCCAAAGAAAGAGAAAACCACGCAGGCAAAATGGCTGTCTGCTGAGACACTAGAAGTAGCCCAAGAAAGAAGGAAAGCAAAAGGCAACAGTGATAGGGGGAGATATGCCCAATTAAATGCAAAATTCCAGAGGTTAGCCAGAAGAGATAAGGAATTATTTTTAAACAAGCAATGCGCGGAAGTGGAAGAAGACAATAGAATAGGAAGGACAAGAGACCTCTTCCAGAAAATTAGAAACATCGGAGGTAAATTCCAGGCAAAAATGGGTATGATCAAAAACAAAGATGGCAAGGACCTAACAGAAGAAGAAGAGATCCAGAAAAGGTGGCAAGAATATACAGAAGACCTGTATAGGAAGGATAACAATATCGGGGATAGCTTTGATGGTGTGGTCAGTGAGCTAGAGCCAGACATCCTGAAGAGTGAGGTTGAATGGGCCTTAAGAAGCATTGCTAATAACAAGGCAGTAGGAGATGATGGCATCCCAGCTGAACTGTTCAAAATCTTGCAAGATGATGCTGTCAAGGCAATGCATGCTATATGCCAGCAAATTTGGAAAACACAAGAATGGCCATCAGATTGGAAAAAATCAACTTATATCCCCATACCAAAAAAGGGAAACACTAAAGAATGTTCAAACTATCGAACAGTGGCACTCATTTCACATGCCAGTAAGGTAATGCTCAAGATCCTGCAAGGTAGACTTCAGCAATTCATGGAGCAAGAATTGCCAGATGTACAAGCTGGGTTTAGAAAAGGCAGAGGACCCAAATTGCCAATATCTGATGGATAATGGAAAAAGCCAGGAAGTTTCAGAAAAACATATTTCTGTTTTATCGACTATTCTAAAGCCTTTAACTGTGTGGACCATAACAAATTGTGGCAAGTTCTTAGTGGTATAGGGATACCAAGCCATCTTGTCTGCCTCCTGAAGAATCTGTATAACAACCAAGTAGCAACAGTAAGAACAGACCATGGAACAACGGACTGGTTTAAGATTGGGAAAGGAGTACGGCAGGGCTGTATACTCTCACCCTACCTATTCAACTTGTATGCAGAACGCATCATGCGACATGCTGGGCTTGAGGAATCCAAGGCTGGAGTTAAAATCGCTGGAAGAAACTTTAACAATCTCAGATATGCAGATGATACCACTTTGATGGCTGAAAGCGAAGAGGAACTGAGGAGCCTTATGATGAAGGTGAAAGAAGAAAGTGCAAAAGCTGGCTTGCAGCTAAACCTAAAAAAAAACCAAGATTATGGCAACCAGCTTGATTGATAACTGGCAAATAGAGGGAGAAAATGTAGAAGCAGTGAAAGACTTTGTATTTCTAGGTGCAAAGATTACTGCAGATGCTGACTGCAGTCAGGAAATCAGAAGACGCTTAATCCTTGGGAGAAGAGCAATGACCAATCTCGATAAAATAGTTAAGAGCAGAGACATCACACTGACAACAAAGGTCCGCGTAGTTAAAGCAATGGTGTTCCCCGTAGTAACATATGGCTGCGAGAGCTGGACCATAAGGAAGGCTGAGAGAAGGAAGATCGATGCTTTTGAACTGTGGTGTTGGAGGAAAATTCTGAGAGTGCCTTGGACTGCAAGAAGATCAAACCAGTCCATCCTCCAGGAAATAAAGCCAGACTGCTCACTTGAGGGAATGGTATTAAAGGCAAAAATGAAATACTTTGGCCACATAAGAAGAAGACAGGACACCCTGGAGAAGATGCTGATGGCAAAAGGAGAGTGGAAGGCAAAAGGAAGAGGGGCCGACCAAGGGCAAGGTGGATGGATGATATTCTAGAGGTGATGGACTCGTCCCTGGGGGAGCTGGGGGTGTTGACAACTGACAGGAAGCTCTGGCGTGGGCTGGTCCACGAAGTCACGAAGAGTCGGAAGCGACTAAACAAATAAACAACAACAAAAGATGAAAAGAACGCTAAGTTATCAGGCTAGGAAGGCCCTCTATGAAATGGAATGATCTTGGACACTTGCACCTCTGAGACTTTCTCAAGGTGTTATTGGACTTTTGAGGACAATAAAAAACAGGACAGCCTCACCCCCACCTCCAGTCTGGGACATGTGATTGAGATACATCATGCAACTCTACAATATTGTTGAACAAGTTGTAACATGTATAAAGCACTCTAACTTCTCTCAAAATGAAATGCAAAGCCTTGTTTAGCAACAGAAGCAAGGGCAGTCGCATGCCCATGGATCTGCTTATTACAAAGTGGATTCTCATGTAAAACACCTGCTCCAACCCTCTTCCCATAACCAGCTGAAAAAACAACCAGCTAATATAAGAGAATGACAACCATCCATCTTTGGACAACATGAAAGAGATTGAAGAATTCCTGGAGCTCTGGATTCAGTCATCAAAGCATATTGGGAAGGTTTTGCACCCCTTTGGAGGTGAATGTTGTCTAGCTGAAAGTGGTTTGCAGAACTTTAGTTTGATGTGCCAACAATGGAATTTCTTGGGGAAGACTTGTCTAGCCAGAGTTACACATGGCTTACTGTTTTCAAGCAAAGGATAGTCAAGAGGCAGGTTTTGCTCACAAGTGTAGAGTATTACAGTATGCAAATCGAAAAGGATTTCTTCACATTTCACCGTTCTCTAAATTTGGGGTACATATCTCAGCTCAAAAAAAGTATGCATGATATGTGCATTTAAGGATGATGCCTTTAGAATGGCATATTATACTTTCTGCAACACCATCCAGCTAAGCCATTGAAGAGATTGGAAATCCCTTTCTGCCTACATGTGGGTAGAGAAATTAGAGTATTCCACAGACTTTCTCCAGAAAGGAAAAAAAAAATCCAATAGCTTCTCAGTGGGATACATTCTATTTGGGATGGCGGTAATGTAGCATTTGGGGCAGTCTATGGCTTCAAAGGAGTCTTTCCATTCAACAAAGCTGCAATCAAAGGACCATTTTGAAGCAAAGTGTCAAATCAAAGTGTTCCCCTAGATCAAAGTAGCTGTGCCTCTTCAATTCGGACAATAATAAGGGCTTTTGTGTAGGCAGAGCAAAGCAGATGGCTAAATTGAATTGGCCTCAAACTGCAGTTAGAAGCATCAAACAAGAGTGACTTGTTTATCCAGAGCAAACCACCACATTGAATCACTTCAAGGATCCAATGCGAGACTTGAGCAGCCAGTCCACACACCCTAACAGCCTCTTTCTTTCCCCCTAAGATTATGTGCTGAAGGGCTCATGCATTACCCCAAGCCACAATTGCCTAATCATGATTTGTTGGACAATGAAAAATGGGATGACTTTGCCTAATGTGCTAAGCCAAGGCCCAACATTAAGGTTCAGAGTGATGTGTGATGAATTGGGCTTTTGTTTTGTATGTGAATATATTTGATAGGGAAAAGCTGTATATATACAGTGTGGGTATGTATAGTATTTATTTGAAAGGGAAATATATTTGAAAGGGAAAAACTGCAGCAGCAGTTCAAAATTCATTCTCATTTTGAGTTCTGCATCCCTGAGTCTAGAAGCCTTTTGGATATGTGGTGGCAAAATGTTGGCTGCCACCAAAAAATATTAAATTGGGCAGAAAAGTTGGTGAAATGGTGGAGAATGTTTAGAAAAATGGGTGAGACTGAGAAGAGTTGGGGGGGGATGGAAATCTGCCATGTGGCCTTCTTTTTCCAGAAGCGGGGGGGGGGGGAATAAAAGGGAGGAGGGAGGATGTAAAAAAATTCAAACAAACAAGAAAGGGTCTTGTTGGAAATGCCAACTTAGCTTTTGGATGTCTTCCTGTTTCCAGGTAGGGCATCGAGTGATGGTGTCTGCTTTTCATGGTGCACAAGGAGATTAAGCAAGCCAGAGACCTGTCCTACCCTTCACCTTGCCTATATAAACCATCTGTCTGTCTGTCTCGTGTTTTGCCATCTGTGCAGTTTGGATTTTCTCTCTTGCTCTCTTAATGGAGGAACAGGATGCATTGTATAGATCTATCTGTATGGGGCTCCCCTCCCATCCTCTGAATGTTCTGTGGGCTGTACTCTGTGGGCTTCATTAACATGCAAATTAGCACAAGCTGACTGGCTCGTTTAGCTGCAACTTCTTTCAGACAGTCATGCAACAATAGAAATGCTAATCGGGTTCTAGAAATGGATGGGGCTTCGAGATCTTTGAACAGAAGTGCAGACAAGGCAGGGTGTGGAGAGCTGAAAGCTCACATCAACCTTGGGGCTGACGTACAGTAAGGTCTTCTCCCTTGCTGGTGCCTGCTCCTGAATAAGGCTCCAGAGCAATGATTCTTAACCTTGGCAAGTTTAAGATGGGTAGACTTCAGCTCCCAGAATTCCCCAGCCAGCATGCTCCAGAGTGTGAAAAGTGGTGGTGATCTACGCAACAGTCAACCTTCCTAGGGTTGCATAAAAGATCTGGCAGATCATGATGCTAAGAGTTTCCAACTAGTATATCCCTAGTTCTCTGATTTTTCTACAGGTAGCCCTTGACTTACGATCATTCATTTAACAACTGTCGGGAGTTATGATGGCCTCGGAATGGGTGCTTTGTAGCCTGTAAAGCACCTCTGAGCATTGCAAAATGTTGGACCACCCCCCACGGTCACATTTTGGGCACTTGGCAACCAGCTCACATTTACGACCAGTTGCAGCATCCCGTGGCCATGTGATCACATTTTGCAACATCTTTTTCCAGCAAAAAATGCCCAGTGGGGGAGCTGGATTCACTTAACAACCCATGGTTCACTTAATGATTGCTGTAAAAATGGTAATAAAATCAGATCCAGTCACGTGGTGACTCAGCTTACAACCACAATGACTTATGATGGAAAATCTGGTCCCAGCTGCGGTCGTAAATCAAGGACCACCTGTATCTGTCTTCTATGATCCCTAAATAACATCCCAATGAGCTGCATGAATCCCTAAACACCCTTTATGGTTTTATTTAAAATTTTGCTTCACACACTTTTGGGGGGTGGGGTAGGCTCCCTTCTTTTTAAAATCACTCCAAATGGTCTAAATTGAATAAATTAAACTAAATTAAATTTCATGAGGTTGTCAAATCCCATGTGATCTTACATGAGATGTTGGCATTTTCACCCAAAAACTTGCAACGTCACCTGAAAGAGTGCTGAAATCTTACATACAGCAAGATCTTGCAAGATCTGGGCCATGTTAAAAAAAATGTAATATTAATACAAATAATAGCAGCAATAACACAATACTTTATTTCATTTTAAAGTTGGCATCCATGGGAGTGAGCATGTGGATCAGTGTAGGAGCAGGATATGCATCCCATTTATCTATCTCTCTCTCTACATTCTTCTGAAGAGTTGCTAGTGTTTCTCATTCTTTATACTATGCAGTTATTTTTCTGGCCCTTTCTCCCCGTTTTTTCAGCATCCATTGGTGCTTATGGAATTGAAATGCCTCTTCTGCCGCTTCCTCCTCTTCTTTCTCTCTCTTTCTTACCATCTACCCTGAATCTCTGAAACTAGCTGTTATTCTTGAATCCTACAGATTCAATCACCAGTCCAGTTAGCTTCTGTCTATGAAATGTAGAGAACTTATTTCAACTCCAAATTAATTCATTTTGAATACAGGACTAGGGCCAGGCCTGGTTGTATGGTGATCTCATGAAAGTTCTCTTCAGCTTGAGTTTGAAATTACTGTCTTTTAGAGGCAGTCACATCACAGACCACCCTTTTAACTTTGAGGTCGGATTGGAATTGCCATGGAAGAATTTGCACAATTTTCAACTCTTTCACCTCTTGTCACAATAATTCAAGCGCACACCTCCTTGAAAAACATCAAACACAATCAAAGACCACTCAGCTAGATGAAGGCAACTTGCCTCTCAAATATCCCTCCCTTATTCCTTTTCATCTAAAAGATTAAATATGGTACCATTTGGGGCATCAGCTGTTCCTGGGCTACCTTTTCTCTCTCTCCCCCTTGTTTTCATTTAGCATATATCTTGATGCTCATTGACAGGCATAAAACTCCATCATTCACTATTAGATTTTTCACAAGCAGTTTTTTCAGTATCTAAATCACACCCTTTCACCAAATAAAGGAAGAAGGAGCAATCACAAAACAATGACACCGTATTCTTGAAAGAAATCAAGTTCTTTTTTTTTTGCATCCTTCCTTCTGAAAAACTGCTTCCTCCTATTTTTCCCACACCCACCCTATGGGTGGGCCCAAAGCCACCCAGTGGGTTTTCATGGCTGAAGGTAATCTTGAACCTGCGTCTCCCAAATTCTAGTCCAACATCTTAATCTCTGCATCATCCAGGCATTCTATCATTCTCTCTTTTAACCCTACTTTTCCATCTCAAAAGAGGAGAAAGCCACATGGTTCCTCTTCAGCAATTGTGCCAGTTAAATTTGATGCTGTGGTGAGATAGTGAGATTGCACTTTGGATAGTACAAAAAGGGGACTTGGGGGCAGCATGCAGCTTTACAACTACATATCTGCTCTATAGACTTCTTTCTTCTTTCATTCATTTTTTTAAAACACAGGATTTTAGTAAAACATTTGAATATACCTGTAATCTTTACAGTATTAGGTTTTGTTTTGTTTTGTTTTTTGAGGTTGTAGAGATGAAGTAGGCTGGTTTAGAGCACTGTTTTATAGGGACTGTTATTTATTTATTTACTTGCTTACTTATTTTAATTTCTATAGCCGCCCATCTCAACCAAGTGACTCAGGATGGTGAGCCATCATAAAAACAATTAAAACAATTACAATGTTAATGTTGGTATTACTGGCATCATCCCATAAGAAGGCTGTTGCTCTACAAGGTGGTTTAAAAATTGTTCAGATTATAAATAGATAGATAAATAAACACACACACAATGGTGCTTTTCTTTCCTTTGAGGCAGGATGGCATTAAAAATCCAATTAATAACAAAACATGGTAATGGGCCTCATTATCCCAGACTTTGCTTTGATGGCTTTCAATGTTACATGAATTTTTGAAGAGGAGAAGTTATACATCAACAGTTCTTGCTTACTGGAGCTTAGTTGAACCTCCTTTTTACAAGCCAGTGTGGAAGGAGTCCCAGGAAAATAAACCCTGGGTCTATGCTTATTTATTTATTTATTTATTTATTTATTTCCCACCTTTATTATTTTTATATTCAAGGCAGCAAATATACCTAATGCTCCTTCCTCCTATTTTCCCCACAACCACCACCCTGTGAGGTGGGTTGGGCTGAGAGAGGGGGACTGGCCCAAGGTCACCCAGCCGGCTTTCAGGCCTAAGGCAGGACTAGAACTCTCATACCATGCCTGATTGGCTCTTGGGCTGAGAGAGAGTGACTGGCCCAAGGTCACCCAGCTGGCTTTCATGCCTAAGGCAGGACTAGAGCTCACAGTCTCCTGGTTTCTAGCCCATTGCCTTAACCACTAGACCAAACTGGCTTAGAACATATGTTCCTCCCAGCTGGTCCTGTCCTGTCCTGTCCTGTCCTGTCCTTCCTAATTCTATCCCTTCTCATTCATCCTCCCTTTCAAGGTGCACAAAGAGGTGGGGCTTTGATTGTAGATTGTCTTGATTTTACAACTCTACTCCCCCCCCTCCCCCAGTTATCATTTCAACATTCATTTCAGTTTGTCATTGGGTCTTGTGGGCACAACACAAGATGAACACATTCTTCAATGTTTCAGGGTGAAGGACCCACATTTGGCCTTTGAAGGGACTGTTGGGGACTTGATTGAAAAGGTAGAGGAGGCCAGAACAAAAATTGGATATAGTTGATTTTCATCACACAGAAATTCAATTGAATTAATCATATGAAGTATGATTACTCCCCATGAATTAATCTCCCTCATTGGTACTGAAAATTACAATGGTGAGTGTGTGAGTCTCACACATAGGGATTGTGTCCAATGGGAGCTGTGTCAGATTCTGGGTTCTATGTCCTCCCCTCCACTTTGCCACAAGATGGTTTCCTGGTTCCAGGCGCCCTACCATTGTACACTCTGGTTTATGTCTTAGTATGTTAAAGGTAAAGGTAAAGGTTTCCCTTGACGTAAAGTCCAGTCGTGTCCGACTCTAGGGGGCGGTGCTCATCTCCGTTTCAAAGCCTTGGAGCCGGCGTTGTCCATAGGACACTTCCGGGTCATGTGGCCAGCATGACTCATGGAATGCCGTTACCTTCCCGCCGAAGCGGTACCAATTAATCTACTCACATTTGCATGTTTTTTCGAACTGCTTGGTGTGCAGGAGCTGGGACGAGCAACGGGAGCTCACCCCGCCGCGCGGTTTCGAACCGCCGACCTTCCGATCGACAGCTCAGCGGTTTAACCCGCAGCGCCACCGCGTCCCTCCTTAGTATGTTACATGCACCCAATCTTTGTGGTTTATGGTTAAAGAAACTATGGCTTAGCATGATATGTAAATATAGTCACTTTCTGTCCTTCGAGGCTTACAGTTCTGGAGTTTTCCATTAAACTTAAGCTAGTTCCAGGTGTCTGTATCATCTGGCCCCCTTTTTCAGTTTTCATTAGTTAGTAAACATCTCTCTGGAGTCAATTCCTCCTAGTGCCTCCATGGATATAACCACATCGCTTTCTTGCTAACAATAGGGAAGCATTTTGCCCATATTTGCTAAGGGAATTATTGTTTTCTAACTCCCCAGTCTAGACCACAACCCTGGCATTTCCGTGGTGGTCTCCTAACCAAGGACTAACCAGGTCCAACAGATAAAGTTGGATAGGTGATGCCAGGTGTCCACCCATTATCTACCACAATCCTATGCTACTGGTTTTGCTGGAAGATGACATCCAAAACAACTGCCTAGGACCAGGTTGCCTTCTGGCAACAGGGGCATAAGTCAGACTGAGAACTACATATACTTAACGCTTTTGCCCATATTATTTGAAAGAACAAGATAGATACCAAATTACAGCTGGGGAGGTAGAACTGCAGTCATTCAGTGCTAACACATTTTGTTCTAAAATTGCAGCCTTCAATCTAAGTGGAAATTGGAGTCATTCTTTAGAAAATATCAATTCCTGCAAACAATTAGAGCTGAAAAATGTAGAGAATTGGGAAAGGGTATGTTTTGTTTTGTTTTGATTTTTTTTAAAGCAAACCTCCCTCCCAAAAAACCATACCAAAGATCTGATTTCTGGCTCCTGTGCTAGCAGGATATTCTATTTTTATTTTGGAATTTTATTGCATTGGCTTTCTTTACTGCCGGATACCTTCAGCAGCTTAGCAAAAGCAAGTACCTACTGGTGCACTACTGTAAATTTTTAAATAAATAAAATGTTTTTAAGAGATTCTTCTGGATGCCAGCACAGCATACTTTCCCCCTTCAAAGAACTAAATGTTCCTTAGCACATTTATATTCATTTGTTCTCTCCAAGAAACTCAGACTACCATCCATGGTTCTCTACTCTAATATAATTTTATAATTCTCAACAACTCTCTCATATGTGAACCAGATCGTTACAGCTTCTTCAACAAGCTATGGTTAAAGGCACGTATTAGCACAATTTGTGAAATTAGTTGGATTCACACATCATACTCAGCCAAAAAGTGGCTTACTTAGTTTTAACTTGAGTAAACCTTGTCACTTTAATTCAGAAGTTATGGCTTATGGCTTAGTACACTGCATAAACTCATCCAAATCTGGTTTGCTCAATAAACCATGGTTAAGTAAACCATAGCTGGCATATTTAACCCAGCCTAAATCATACTGGTCTATCTAGTTTTACTATGGTCTGCTAAGCCATGATGTTGTTTGTCCTAGTCTGCGGTGTGTATTCTACTATGACTCTTTCAGGCTTCCAACACAAATCTTTCCCATCTATGCCAGACAACCAACTCAGGATCTTTGGGTTGCAAAAGAAAAACTCTGTACCAGTGCCCATATCCGGGCATCGAACCAACCTACTATGGTTGCATTTGCAGAAGACACTTGACCAGGTCAGCTGAAGACTTAGTGACGACATGCACACATGCCAAACTTGCTTACTTTAAGCCTTAGTGGTGGTGGTGGTGGTGGTGAATGGTTTTCTGTTTTTGTTTTGTGACTTCCTATGTCAACCCAGCCGGCTTAGTTGATCTCTAATTCATTGTACTGTGTGAAGCCAAAAAATGTGTTAATCTAGTAACTAAGTAACCACCCAGAGTTGTTGTTGCATGGGATAGGCAGGGGAGAAATCTGATAGACAGACAGACAGACAGAGTTAAGCACCTCACACAAACCCAATCAGTGCCTTCCTTCCAGATTCTGCCACCAGGCTGGTCAAGTCCTCCTCCGCTCCATTCCTAGGCTTGCCATAACTATCATGTTCTCTCCTCTTTGGATTCCTGGAGCTCTGAGGCCCTGCCCTCCTCCAGGTTGTTTTTAGTTTCACCCCAAGCCATAATTATGTTCTCAGAGCACAGGACCAGTAAAACCAGAGTCCTGGAGTAGAATACTGTACTGGGGGCAAAATCTAGCCGAGATATCCCTGAAGTGAGGGAGAAGAGAACCCAGATGAGTGCTTTTAAAGCACTGTGCCACTTGTGAATGGCATTTCCTGTAACTCTACAGCCAGGTGAAGAGAAGCAGCCGCTTATGTCAGCCCAGCATCTCTCCCAGCAGAAGTTAATGGCTTCTCTGCTGTGAAGGTCACCTCATTAAGAGGAGCAAGATTTCAGTCACCCACTCCAGGGGTACAAGGTGGCACCCTCCCAGTGAAACCTGACCTTTTCAGCCTGCAAGCGAGATGGGCAGCAGCACGGGTAAACCTCACTGCCACCCAAACAGCACTTTGTTTCTTAGACACTTAACATCTCCTGAGTAGCAGTTTTGAACTTTTCATTCTTGCCACTTGTCAACTCCTGAAAGCTGGAAGGAGGAGGAAAATAGAGGGGGAAAAGCTGTCCTGGTTGGCCATTTATTGGTATTCAGTTTCTGAAGATTCTTCCCCCCCCCCCCCGAAGGAACTCAACTTCAGAGATGTTTTTCACTGATAATAAACAACATGGTCCAGACATGCTTCCAGTCACTGAGGAGCCAGGGACTGGAATCACATATTGAAAGCAAGCAACGATTTGTTTCTACCATGGTTTGTTGAGTGCCCTGGGTTGTGAATAAGTCACAATGGCTGAATTCACATGACATGGTAAATCAAAACTACATTATGACTTAGCAGCGGGCTGGGGCTGGTGCAGCTGGTGGGCACCTGCAGTTGAGCTAAATACTTGGTCTCTGCCTGAAAGGCACAAAGGAATGAGCAGAAGGCCTCCTACTTTGCCTTGAGTAACAGGGAGAGGCAAAATAGTAAGTAATTTGAAGGCAACATTGGCTACCCAGTTGCATCATGGGGTGGTGGGAAAAGCGACGCGTACATTTGTGGCCCTTTTCACAAGTTCGTATACCACCATCAGCTACAGCTTTCTGGGTGGTGGGGAGGGAATAGGAGGTTCCTGGTGACCCTGTTTCTTCTGCCAATCAACTACTCAATAGGGAGAAATCAGGAATTCCAGCTGCTAATGGATGTCACCGCATGTGGCCTGGGGAGTGGGGGTTTCCCTACCTATGTGCAGAGGGAGAATGAGCATCTTCTAGACTCCAGGACTCCCTTCTGAGGGTCCTTTTTCTTTAAGATTGGTATGGACCAGGCAGCCCTTCAAATAAAGCAGTGGTTCTCTAAGTGTGGTCTGGGGACTTCTGGGAGTCCCCAAGTCCCTTTCAGGGGGTCGGCAAAGTCAAATAAATAAAATTTCTTAGTTTTAATTTCTAGTACTATAAACATTGATAGACACAGCCCACATAAACTAACTCTCTTTGGGGTCCTCAATTGTTTTTAAGAATGCAAAGGCGTCCTGAGACCAACATGTTTGAGAACTGTTGAAGTAAAGAACGCCTTCCTATAGAGGAGGATTCTAGGCAGAATAAAAAACCCTACAATAATTATTGGATCCCAAGTGGGAAAATGAGATCCATGGGCAGGGCAGGGCCCACTCATTCTCTTTCTTCTTCTTCAGGGAAGGCAAGACCAAGTCTTGCACTGGCATTTATTGCGTGCTCCAGTCAACTGTGCTGATCTCCCCAAAGATTATGCTTGCAACAGGCTTCTGCTGCTGCTGTGCGGCTGGGTATTCTACAGCTGGAGAATTAATCCTTTGCGAGTGCAAGAAGTCTACCTAATTGCTCCCTTCCCGTGCTTAGCGTGTGATTTTAATGGCTGCTTGTGCACCGAGGGCAGTGGCAATTGGGCTGCTGAGCCCCTCGCGCTTGCCTTCCTTCTTGCAAATGAGAAAAAGCTCACTGTGAACACTATTACACCAGGGAAGGGATTTCGGCAGCAGCACCTGGTCTATAGGCTCATCCACCTGCAGAGATGAGCACAGCATCTATAGTCTTGGTTTCAGACAAAGTAGAAAAGGAGGCAGAAAGAGAGGAAAAGAGGAGCGGACAGAGCAAGAAAGAGCATCTATGGTAGAAGCCGGTGCACATGCCTTCTTAAGAGACAGAATGAGACAGCGTTGGCATTTGCTTCCAAGAAATGCCACCATATCTCCCGGGGGTTGATGGCTGCAGCTTCAGCTGCCCTCAGATCAAATTGTGAGTGCTCTCAGCTAGCACCAGGGCAAGAGTTCAGGCCTCTTCTGGCCTCCAAATTGTCAATCCCTCCAGCATTTTCTGGTCATTGCTGAATGGCATTTCCTGGCCTCCGGCTGTAATGTACTATACAGTTATTAAGCCTTCCACTGGTCTTGTTTCGTACTGCCCTGCATAAATGGGGCCTTCATATAGGAAAATGGCTCACTGTTTGGTTTATAAATGGAATAGAAGAAAGTTGACCCTTTCAGCCACAGCTTTCAGAAAACAGGTGCTTTGGCTGTGCGATGATCTGCTTTGCCATCTTTCAACCACCGTATGGTAGAAGGCAGGTTCTGCATGCAGGTCAATTCCTGGCATTTTGAAAGAGGAGATTAGTGGATTGTAGGAAAATCCTCTGCTGGAAACTCTATGAAATTGTGCCAGTCAGAGTCAACTAAGGTCATAATGTTGGGGTCCTCCTAATGTTGGAAACTTTTACTCTCACAACCCCTTACCAGTGGCCTTGCAGGTTGAAGCTATTAAGATTTAGTGTCCAAAACCTCTGGACATCACTGGGTTGTCTAGTCATGAATGGAGAAAGAAGTCAACCTAGTAAATAAGGCAGCTTCCTATCATCCCACACCCCTTCCCTTTTGTTTCAGCCAGTTTGCTGCATCATGTGCCTCACGGGCTATTAACTTAATGCTTCAGTGCTTTCATACCTTGGCCTTAACCCAACAAGCATCACACCATGGGTGAGTCTGCTGTGAAAGCAAAAAAGGGAGAAAAGTCCCCATACCCAGTAGAGAAACATATCCACCAACAGATTGAAAAATGAGACATATCTCTGTTCCTACACCAAGTATCACAATCAGGGATCTGCATGTTCCACATTGTTGTGCATCCTGAAGATACCTTACAGGATTCTGTGTGCATTCACTCTGACTGTTGTTCTCTAACTCCTGAATTATGTTTACTGTTCAGCTAACCCTACAGGGTTGGTCTTCCTTCTTTAAAAAGTATGTGAACCTTGTTGGATCAGACCAACAGCAATCGGGATCAGCATCTTCCTTCTCATAGTAGCTAACCAGATGCCTCCCATGGGACCCAAAAGATCCTGAAGACAATGGTCTTCTCTTGCTATTGTCCCCCAACCAATTAATATTTTGTTAGTAGTCTCCTGGCTCTGAACACAAAACTCCATAGATTTTACATGAACACACACACACACCACCCATCCGTACCAGATCAGCTACAGACGTAGCAGCTTTATTTATATATAAAAGGTAAGTTTAACCTTGGCTAAGCTTTCTGCACTTAGTTTACTGGGTAAATTTATGCTGTTAGTTTATAGTTCAGGGTATTATGCAAATCCAGAAAGCTGGTTAATTTAGTAATCTGTTGTATAAACATAGCCCCATCATCCTTAGATTTGGGTTCCCACACTGTGGTAAGCCATAATACTGTATGTATGATTTCTTGTCTGAGCTTTGATGCAGGAACTCGATGGCTTCAATCCAAACAAAGGGAAACACAACAGTTAGATTTCATGCAGCCCTATTTCTAGGACTCTGGTCCCATCTCCTGAACTTCTTTGCTCTGTCATCTTCCTTGGAGCTGACACAAATTTCATTCAATGCTGCCTTAGCAGGAAATGATTGCCTACACCCAGCTCTCATATTTAAAATGGAGTAATGAGTGATAATGGGTATATATTTGACTGCTACCTTGTCATGCATTTATTGATGCAAATAAATTCAGAATCATTAAATGCTTTACCCAGCTCAACAGTTCACAGTCTCTGTGGGAATCTCAGTTCCTGCCGCCATGGTGGCCATGGCAGCGAAACAGCAGTGTGGTTCCATTTTTGCTCTCTGAAGTTCCTGTTCTCCCAATACCATTTTTCTCCATGAGGAAAAAGTCCCCCCATGGTGTGCTCTGAAATACTTCCTGTAAATCCCAGGTTCTGTTTTTCTAAAATGCATGAACTTAGAACAACCTTCCCCCAACCTAGTGTTCTTCAGATATGCCTGATGGACCAAATTCTAGAACATTTAGCCAACCAGCTAAAAATTTATACAACCCTATATCTAGCAGGCTTTACGATTGATATCAAGCAAGAATATTGGCCTGCAGAATTTCTGTTTATTGACTTTACCAAGAATGCTCAATAATTACGGAGTACTGATGAAAAATGGAGACAGAGTGGATGGAGTGGAGTATTTTGGACAAAGGCACAGCTATTTGGCTAAACCCCTGAATTCAACACCATCCCCTTAATTGCAGCTGTTTAGCAATGTTCACTTCAAATTTATGCCAGATCTCTTTTACTTGACTTTACAAGCACTAAGGGGAAATGTAAAAATTAATGCTCAAATAATTATACACACTTATTTTTAGGTTTACATCTATGGCTAATGATTCATATGGAGTAAGAATAATTCTTAAGGAGTGAAGCTTGGATGAGATAAGAATAGCAGACTCTTCAATAGGACAACTTCCCTTTGCACTTGGAGCCACCTTAAGAAGATACATTATAAATGCTTTTGATTCTAGATCTCCAGCAACCAGGTCTCTTGGAGTGGAAATTCACCACAGTTAAAAGCAAAGTCTACGAAGGAAAGTATCCTCATTTTCTCAAGTTATCAATGAGATCTTCATCACTGTCAGTCAGTTGCAGATGATTATCCTTCTCCAAGGAGTTATTTCAAAATTTTCCTCCAACTGACCTGAATTCCAGAGAAGTCTCTACTTTTTTCTGACTTAGATGGGAGACAAGAAAACTCTGTTGATTTGATTCAGTGCCCATAACTCCAGTGACAGAAAAGAAAGTGTGCCACATCAACAGCAATTAATTGTGTTGTACGGACAGAATATATACAGTCTTCAGGAAGGACCACTTTCCTAATGGAAGCATTGTAAACTGCACTGTAAAAAAATTTACTATTACAACTAATCCACAGTACCCCCAGATCTAGCATAATGCAGCAAAGTGGGCCTCTTTCTTTTAGGGGAGGGGAGATGTGGAAAAGGACCACCTCAGAAGTCTTAAAAACAAAACCCACTGTGAAATTTTGCCTTGGTTTTATAGCGCAGACCCATTCTTCCATTAGTACTTCTGGCCCTTGATTGTCTGATTTGCAAAGCTCAGTTAGCATTCCTTGTCTCTGATGGTCTTCCATTTCCACATACCTCACCTTACAGTGAGTATCACAAGAAACTGGGGCTGGTAAAAATATACAATGTGACAATTGCCTCCATTGCTGAATGAGCCCAGGCAGTCCCATGCTGGGGTAGAATCATAGAAAGTGATGGATTTGCCTCCTTTACTTTTTCAGCAAGCTCTTGAATCCAGTAAGAGACACCCAGGCCTAAGACATCCCCAAATGTCCTTCACCATCATCCTCTTGGATTTCACTTTTAATACCATGAATCCCAAAGCAGTCAGAAAACAAAAACAAAATTCAGACCTTCTTAACGTATGTTGTGGGGAACAGGAATGTAGAACTCTTTCATTCTCTTTATTATGAAGCCCAAATCCTGCAACATTCAGCATGCAACATTTCTTGGGTAGCTAATGATATTTTTTTTAAATGCAAAGCACCAATTCATGAATTGCAAGCAGGAAAAAAAACAAAACAGGAGCAGTTAAAACACTGGGGCAAGGAGGACATAACAGTTGAAAAGCCTGGAAGAACAGAAGCATAATCTTGCATCAATTTACTTTAGAATAAGCTCTAGTGAATACACTAAGACTGAGAAGACATGCAAACAATTGCACAAGAAAAGGATATTTGCTTGATCCTGTGTTGTGTATAACCCAGGTGATACTCTGTGGCAAAGGGTACCAAAACTGGAAACTCTGAAGATTGCCTTATACACAATCAATTCACTGCTCCAACTCGTTGAAGAAATGTCTACATTAAGTGTTGACAAAGGGAAAATTGTGGGGTAGTAGACCAGGAGAGAGAATCTATACCAATGTTTCTCAACCTTGGGAACTCTAAGATGTGTGGACTTCAATTCCCAGAATTCTCCAGCCAGCCATGGCTGGCTGGGGAATTCTGGGAGTTGAAGTCTACACATCTTGAAGTTCTCAAGGATGAGAAACACTGATCCACACCATATCTCTGGACCCACCTCCCAAATAATTTTGTTATTAACATTTAAATATGGCCACGCTCTTGCAGGTTTGCCACATCTCCTGAAATTATGTCATCACCCTGGGCTTCTCATGCATTCTCAGCTGAAATCTTATGGGAATCTCATTGAGATGTTGACTTTTCATTGCCTAAAATATATTCCCTTCAGCAAAGGATTGTTACCTTATCGTGGTGCTGGAGCTTGAGCACCTCAATGATGCCATGAGCTAAACCGTGAAGGGCCACCCAAGACAGGAAGGTCATGACAGAGATGTCAGACTAAATGCGATCCCTGGGGAAAGTAATGGCAACCCACCCCAGTATTCTTGCCGTGAAAACTAAATGGATCAGTACAACCAGAGATATGTCGGTATACCATCGGAAGATGAGACCCCCAGGTCAGAAGATGGTCAAAATGCTACTGGGGAGGAACAGAGGATGAATTCAACTAGCCCCAGACGTGATGACGCAGCTAGCTCAAAGCCGAACGGATGGCTAGCAGCCGACGGTGCTGGTGGTGAACGGCAAATCCGATGTTCTAAGGATCAACACACCATTGGAACCTGGAATGTAAGATCTATGAGCCAGGGCAAATTGGATGTGGTTATTGGTGAGATGTCAAGGTTAAAGATAGACATTTTGGGCATCAGTGAACCGAAATGGACTGGAATGGGCCACTTCACATCAAATGACCACCAGATCTACTACTGTGGACAAGAGGACCACAGAAGAAATGGAGTAGCCTTCATAATTAATAGTAAAGTGGCTAAAGCAGTGCTTGGATACAATGCAAAAAACAACAGAATGATCTCAATTCGAATTCAGGGCAAGCCATCTAACATCACAGTGATCCAAATATACGCCCCAACCACAGATGCTGAAGAAGCTGAAGTAGAGCAGTTCTATGAGGATCTGCAGCACCTACTGGACAACACGCCTAAAAGAGATGTTATTTTCATCACGGGAGACTGGAATGCTAAGGTGGCCAGTCAAATGACACCTGGAATTACAGGTAAGCATGGCCTGGGAGAACAAAACGAAGCAGGACATAGGCTGATAGAATTTTGCCAAGACAACTCACTCTGCATAACAAACACTCTCTTCCAACAACCTAAGAGACGGCTTTATACATGGACTTCCCCAGATGGACAACACCGAAATCAGATTGACTACATCCTTTGCAGCCAAAGGTGGCGGACATCAGTACAGTCGGTAAAAACAAGGCCTGGAGCTGACTATAGTTCAGATCACGAACTTCTTCTTGCACAATTTAGGATCAGACTAAAGAGATTAGGGAAGATCCACAGATCAGCTAGATATGAGCTCACTAATATTCCTAAGGAAGATGCAGTGGAGGTGAAGAATAGATTTAAGGGACTGGACTTAGTAGATAGGGTCCCGGAAGAACTATGGACAGAAGTTGGCAGCATTGTTCAGGAGGCGGCAACAAAATACACCCCAAAGAAAGAGAAAACCAAGAAGGCAAAATGGCTGTCTGCTGAGACACTAGAAGTAGCCCAAGAAAGAAGGAAAGCAAAAGGCAACAGTGATAGGGGGAGATATGCCCAATTAAATGCAAAATTCCAGAGGTTAGCCAGAAGAGATAAGGAATTATTTTTAAACAAGCAATGCGTGGAAGTGGAAGAAGACAAGAGAACAGGAAGGACAAGAGACCTCTTCCAGAAAATCAGAAACATCAGAGGTAAATTCCAGGCAAAAATCGGTATGATCAAAAACAAAGATGGCAAGGACCTAACAGAAGAAGAAGAGATCAAGAAAAGGTGGCAAGAATATACGGAAGACCTGTATAGGAAGGATAACAATATCGGGGATAGCTTTGATGGTGTGGTCACTGAGCTAGAGCCAGACATCCTGAAGAGTGAGGTTGAATGGGCCTTAAGAAGCATTGCTAATAACAAGGCAGCAGGAGATGACGGCATCCCAGCTGAACTGTTCAAAATCTTGCAAGATGATGCTGTCAAGGTAATGCATGCTATATGCCAGCAAATTTGGAAAACACAAGAATGGCCATCAGATTGGAAAAAATCAACCTATATCCCCATACCAAAAAAGGGAAACACTAAAGAATGTTCAAACTATTGAACAGTGGCACTCATTTCACCTGCCAGTAAGGTAATGCTCAAGATCCTGCAAGGTAGACTTCAGCAATTCATGGAGCAAGAATTGCCAGATGTACAAGCTGGGTTTAGAAAAGGCAGAGGAACTCGGGACCAAATTGCCAATATCCACTGGATAATGGAAAAAGCCAGAGAGTTTCAGAAAAACATCTATTTCTGTTTTATTGACTATTCTAAAGCCTTTGACTGTGTGGACCATAACAAATTGTGGCAAGTTCTCAGCAGTATGGGGATACCAAGTCATCTTGTCTGCCTCCTGAAGAATCTGTATAACGACCAAGTAGCAACAGTAAGAACAGACCACGGAACAATGGACTGGTTTAAGATTGGGAAAGGAGTACGGCAGGGCTGTATACTCTCACCCTACCTATTCAACTTGTACACAGAACACATCATGCGACATGCTGGGCTTGAGGAATCCAAGGCTGGAGTTAAAATCGCTGGAAGAAACTTTAACAATCTCAGATATGCAGATGATACCACTTTGATGGCTGAAAGCGAAGAGGAACTGAGGAGCCTTATGATGAAGGTAAAAGAAGAAAGTGCAAAAGCTGGCTTGCAGCTAAACCTCAAAAAAACCAAGATTATGGCAACCAGCTTGATTGATAACTGGCAAACAGAGGGAGAAAATGTAGAAGCAGTGAAAGACTTTGTATTTCTAGGTGCAAAGATTACTGCAGATGCTGACTGCAGTCAGGAAATCAGAAGACGCTTAATCCTTGGGAGAAGAGCAATGACCAATCTCGATAAAATAGTTAAGAGCAGAGACATCACACTGACAACAAAGGTCCGCATAGTTAAAGCAATGGTGTTCCCCATAGTAACATATGGCTGCGAGAGCTGGACCATAAGGAAGGCTGAGCGAAGGAAGATCAATGCTTTTGAACTGTGGTGTTGGAGGAAAATTCTGAGAGTGCCTTGGACTGCAAGAAGATCAAACCAGTCCATACTCCAGGAAATAAAGCCAGACTGCTCACTTGAGGGAATGATATTAAAGGCAAAAATGAAATACTTTGGCCACACAATGAGAAGACAGGACACACTGGAGAAGATGCTGATGCTAGGGAGAGTGGAAGGCAAAAGGAAGAGGGGCCGACCAAGGGCAAGATGGATGGATGATATTCTAGAGGTGACGGACTCGACCTTGGGGGAGCTGGGGGTGGCGACGACTGACAGGAAGCTCTGGCGTGGGCTGGTCCATGAAGTCATGAAGAGTCGGAAGCGACTGAACAAATAAACAACAAAAAGTATTCCAGCCTATATTATACACTGCCTGAAAAGAGCTTTGGCCAAACAGATGTTTCCCCACTGCGCTGCAACCCTTCTCTCTTCCTGATCAATATTACTCATCTTACTTCAAAAAAGGGAGCCTCAGAAGATTATCTAAGACTAGTAGAAGAGATCCAGTGGCCTGTGGTGCCAGGTACCCGGTGTGCATCAAGGGCATTGAGATGCCACATTTCTTTGCCCATTGCAAAAATGCTAAGTATTGGCCAAATTTTTTTTAAAAAATAAAAATCCTGGCTGGTTTGTGTGACAATCATTACCCAGTGCCTCCAGGCATGAAATGCAATTAACATTCTCTGCACTAGAATAACCAATAGTGTTAACATCAGTCACCTCCTAACCACAGCTAGGCTCTTTCCAAATTTGAAAAGGAAGACAGAAAATGGGAAAACAGAAAAAGAACTTAAGAGCTAGCAGAAAAGTTCTAAATCCCCAAGTTCTGACAGCATCAAAGCTTCTTGCCCATTGCTAACAGGTAAGTGGTTATTTTTTGATCCTGAACCACATGAGAAATGGATGCTGTGGCATACCCACATTTTAAAATAGCAGGGAAGATCGGAATGCTTGGGCTAAACAAGGACCAACACTTTAAATCAGCTGATTTCTAAAGCTTTTGACAGGTTGTATGTTGAGCAAGACTTCCACATCATATTCATTTGACAATATATACAGTTGAAACTTCTATTAATTAAACAGTATGGCACAGATGCCTAGCAGCCTCCAAGTTTTAGGATTTTATGTGCAGTTTTAAGAGATGCAGCACTTGAATGCAAACCAACAATTCAATTTTATAAAGAATTTAAAAGTCAAATGAAAATTAGTTACCAATCTGAATTATGGTATGAAGAATTGGAATATCCCATTTCAGAGAATCAATGGATCCAGGTGTTAAGAAAAATGAACTATGCTAAGCATTTAAAAATGAAATTCATTTTTCAATATCATTTTGTGTTTATTGGACCCCTCAGAAATGTTTAAAAAGGGATGGTTAGTTTTTATGTATCTTAAGAACTTTGAAAGTTCTTTAACTCGTATGATTTGGCCTTATCCAGTTATAGGCTTGTTTTGGTTTCAGATCACTAAATGTGATCTGTTTTATTGGCTTAATTCTGGGAAGAAATATTATAGTTAAGGATATTGATGTGATGTTGAACTATATTTCCTAAAACATGAAATTTGTCATTTCATCAACATCTTTGGCTCTGTTAAGCCACAGCCTTGGCAAAGAGGATCCTTTTATATAATTAGAAATAAATTTACTCTTCTGATTTTAAGGAATGGAGCTGAGATGTGAGTTTGCTATCTATTTTTAAAATGTCGCTGTGTTCTAAAAATGAGATAATGATGCAGTATGTTGCTATATGGTCTAGATTTAGTAAGTCTTAAGGATTAACCTTATATTATCTATAGTTTTGATATGGATCTTTTTTGTGTTAATTTTTTTTTTCTTTTGCCACCTTCGTTTATTTTATCATGGAGAAAATCTATCTACTGTATGTGGTCACTAAGAGTCGACAACAACTTGATGGCATATAATCAATCAAAAGTTTATTTTAATCACTATAATATGTCTAGGTTTTCTTTTTTCACTGTATAATCTCTAGCTTTTCCCTTCTGCTGGTGTTGTCACTTGTCTTTTGTAGAACATTAAAAGCTAAGCTTCTTGCCCAACTTTGCAGTATGGCTCACACCCAGCTCTTTGTTTGGGGAGAAATAGCTCCTGAATCTTTTTCAGTTCCAATCTTGGCATTCAATAAATGTGCAGTGGAGCAATGGATGCTCATATCCTTTATCATGGAGAAATGTTGCATTCCCAAGCTTCCATGGCCTGTCCTAGCTATTGCTTTAAACAAAATTTCAGGCTGCAAGTTCATCCAAGTTCATTTGGCTTACAAGCTTTACCTTCTCAGTCACAAAACTGGCACCTCCTGCATAGCTTCTAAAGGGTCAGATCTTGCAACAGGATCTGGAATTAGGGCTAATGCAAAAAAGAAGGGGAATTTTTCATAAAAATTATCATATAACCTTTGGGTTTCAGGATTTGCTATGAGCAACACAAAACATTCACTCACTTAAAGTGAAGGTAATGCTGGCTGACAAAGCAGTGCCCTCACTCTGCATTAGCTCGATAGTGTTGGCTGTATACTGTCAAAACAAGAACCTGGTTTTTATATAATTCCTGACTGATTAGAATTGTTTCCAAGAGGAGCATTGTTTAGTGCAGTGTTTCTCAACCTTGGGAACTTTAAGATGTGTGGACTTCAGTTCCCAGGATTCCCCAGCCAGCATGACTGTCTGAGGAATTCTGGGAGTTGAAGTCCATACATCTTAAAGTTCCCAAGGTTGAGAAACACTAGATTATCACATGGGAAGGAGGGGACAGAATGATATGTGGATCAGTTGATAATGAGTAACCAGGGAGTAAAGTTAGAGATCTTCAGCAAAGGATCGTTACCTTGTCGTGGTGCTGGGGGTGTTGACGACCGACAGGAAGCTCTGGCATGGGCTGGTCCATGAAGTCACGAAGAGTCGGAAGCGACTGAACAAATAAACAACAACAACAAAGTTAGAGATAAGGGACACTTTATCTAATTAGAAGCATGCCTCTTCCCCGAATCAAAATTGGATAGACATTCTGCATAGCTTTCACTAGCTTTCATTCCTGGCTGAAAGCAAGTCTTTGCAAAGACATTCCCTCCAACATTTCATGCAAAGCCCTCTTTGTGGAGCATCACAGCATCTCTGCTTCTTCCCAGCAGAATGGCTGCATCCTTTCATTCAAGAAAGTGAGCTTTCTGAGGAAGTGTAGAAGGCCATTCTCAGCTAAGCGGAGCACCAGGTCTCATTACATGAAGCACCTCAACACAAAAAAGTTTCACATCAAGTTTCACAATACGTGACGCCTTTAAGTCACTGCCTGCATGCCGCAAGAAGACGACACAATCTTCATCACACACAACCCAAAGTGCTAAGTTTGGTTAGTACTGTGCTTGGTTCATTTGGGGTGGGGGCAGGGGTAAGGGTCTTTCTGCCTTCCAATATGCAGCCATCTCCCTTCCACAACCAAGCCTTTTGGCTGGGGTTAAAAATCACAGTGGGTCACTTTCTAATGCACAAACAACCTGGCTGTCCTCCCACAAAGCTGGCTGGGCCCAGCCAGGCTATAGTCAATGAACAGATTGCAGCTATTTCAAGGAACGATCTTTGGTGACCTGACCATCCTTTGCTTCGGTCCCAGCACGTCCGCTTTTCAAAAGCCTCCCAGGGGCCATGCCAGCCCTGGTGTAGCTGACAAGCATGTCAAAGTCACGTTTTCCATGCAAAAGGGTTAATTGCTCACATCACACTGCTTGGGCATTGCAGGTGGCTTTACACCGCTTGAAAGAGCTTGACCGTGTCTGTGGTTGCCAGGCCTGCCGAGACAACAATCAATCATAAATAGTTCAGGAAAGGAACTTGGCAGGACGGAAGCCAGGCAGGCCCAGCTGACCTCTCTCAGGTCACAATCTCACTGCTCCTGGTCAGAGATGGACAGGTGAGCTTTCATCCTGCTTGAGCCACTACAGGCGAGAGCACAGCCAGACGTGTCCCTTTATCCCACTCGCCACGGGAAATGTCCCATGGAAATAAGGTGGTTATTCTGCTTCGGTGGGCAAGGTTATAATCATGTCATCTGCCTACAATTAGCTGAGTTGGAGGCCCACAAATGACATTTCTCATTTTTCAGCCTTTGATATTTTTGTTCCATAGGAAGGTGAAAAGGGACATTCCTAAACACATGAATCTTCTTTGCCTAATGACTGCAGGATTCAGAGTTTCCTTGAAATATCCTTCCAAGGCTTAATTCAGGTGGGAAGTTTTATATGGCCCAGAAAGTAGGAGGCCAGTGCATGAAAGTTTAATCAAGAAGGAGGCTCTGAACATTGAGTGGTTGGGTTTACATAACACACTGAACCTCACTTTAGCTCAGCATCCTATGCAAAGCCAGGTCCTGTGGTTTGTTGTTGTTGTTTATTCGTTTAGTCGCTTCCGACTCTTCGTGACTTCATGGACCAGCCCACGCCAGAGCTTCCTGTCGGTCGTCAACACCCCCAGCTCCCTCAGGGACGAGTCCGTCACCTCTAGAATATCATCCATCCACCTTGCCCTTGGTCGGCCCCTCTTCCTTTTGCCCTCCACTCTCCCGAGCATCAGCATCTTCTCCAAGGTGTCCTGTCTTCTCATTATGTGGCCAAAGTATTTCAGTTTGGCCTTTAATATCATTCCCTCAAGTGAGCAGTCTGGCTTTATTTCCTGGAGGATGGACTGGTTTGATCTTCGTGCAGTCCAAGGAACTCTCAGAATTTTCCTCCAACACCACAGTTCAAAAGCATCGATCTTCCTTCGCTCAGCCTTTCTTATGGTCCAGCTCTCGCAGCCATATGTTACTACGGGGAACACCATTGCTTTAACTATGCGGGCCTTTGTTGTCAGTGTGATGTCTCTGCTCTTAACTATTTTATCGAGATTTGTCATTGCTCTTCTTCCAAGGATTAAGCGTCTTCTGATTTCCTGACTGCAGTCAGCATCTGCAGTAATCTTCGCACCTAGGAATACAAAGTCTTTCACTGCTTCTACATTTTCTCCCTCTATTTGCCAGTTATCAATCAAGCTGGTTGCCATAATCTTGGTTTTTTTGAGGTTTAGCTGCAAACCAGCTTTTGCACTTTCTTCTTTCACCTTCATCATAAGGCTCCTCAGTTCCTCTTCGCTTTCAGCCATCAAAGTGGTATCATCTGCATATCTGAGATTGTTAATGTTTCTTCCAGAGATTTTAACTCCAGCCTTGGATTCCTCAAGGCCAGCTTGTCGCATGATGTGTTCTGCATACAAGTTGAATAGGTAGGGTGAGAGGATACAGCCCTGCCGTACTCCTTTCCCAATCGTAAACCAGTCTGTTGTTCCGTGATCTGTTCTTACTGTTGCTACTTGGTCGTTATACAGATTCTTCAGGAGGCAGACAAGATGACTTGGTATCCCCATGCCACTAAGAACTTGCCACAATTTGTTATGGTCCACACAGTCAAAGGCTTTAGAATAGTCAATAAAACAGAAATAGATGTTTTTCTGAAACTCCCTGGCTTTTTCCATTATCCAGCGGATATTGGCAATTTGGTCTCTAGTTCCTCTGCCTTTTCTAAACCCAGCTTGTACATCTGGCAATTCTCGCTCCATGAACTGCTGAAGTCTACCTTGCAGGATCTTGAGCATTACCTTACTGGCATGTGAAATGAGTGCCACTGTTCGATAGTTTGAACATTCTTTAGTGTTTCCCTTTTTTGGTATGGGGATATAAGTTGATTTTTTCCAGTCTGATGGCCATTCTTGTGTTTTCCAAATTTGCTGGCATATAGCATGCATTACCTTGACAGCATCATCTTGCAAGATTTTGAACAGTTCAGCTGGGATGCCGTCGTCTCCTGCTGCCTTGTTATTAGCAATGCTTCTTAAGGCCCACTCAACCTCACTCTTCAGGATGTCTGGCTCTAGCTCACTGACCACACCGTCAAAGCTATCCCCGATATTGTTATCCTTCCTATACAGGTCTTCTGTATATTCTTGCCACCTTTTCTTGATCTCTTCTTCTTCTGTTAGGTCCTTGCCATCTTTGTTTTTGATCATACCCATTTTTGCTTGGAATTTACCTCCAATGTTTCTAATTTTCTGGAAGAGGTCTCTTGTCCTTCCTATTCTATTGTCTTCTTCCACTTCCGCGCATTGCTTGTTTAAAAATAATTCCTTATCTCTTCTGGCTAACCTCTGGAATTTTGCATTTAATTGGGCATATCTCCCCCTATCACTGTTGCCTTTTGCTTTCCTTCTTTCTTGGGCTACTTCTAGTGTCTCAGCAGACAGCCATTTTGCCTTCTTGGTTTTCTCTTTCTTTGGGATGTATTTTGTTGCTGCCTCCTGAACAATGCTGCCAACTTCTGTCCAGAGTTCTTCCGGGACCCTATCTACTAAGTCCAGTCCCTTAAATCTATTCTTCACCTCCACTGCATATTCCTTAGGAATATTAGTGAGCTCATATCTAGCTGATCTGTGGGTCTTCCCTAATCTCTTTAGTCTGATCCTAAATTGTGCAAGAAGAAGTTCGTGATCTGAACTACAGTCAGCTCCAGGCCTTGTTTTTACCGACTGTACAGATGTCCGCCACCTTTGGCTGCAAAGGATGTAATCAATCTGATTTCGGTGTTGTCCATCTGGTGAAGTCCATGTATAAAGCCGTCTCTTAGGTTGTTGGAAGAGAGTGTTTGTTATGCAGAGTGAATTGTCTTGGCAAAATTCTATCAGCCTATGTCCTGCTTCATTTTGTTCTCCCAGGCCATACTTACCTGTAATTCGAGGTGTCATTTGACTGCCCACCTTAGCATTCCAGTCTCCTGTGATGAAAATAACATCTCTTTTAGGCGTGTTGTCCAGTAGGTGCTGCAGATCCTCATAGAACTGCTCTACTTCAGCTTCTTCAGCATTTGTGGTTGGGGCGTATATTTGGATCACTGTGATGTTAGATGGCTTGCCCTGAATTCGAATTGAGATCATTCTGTCGTTTTTTGGGTTGTATCCAAGCACTGCTTTAGCCACTTTACTATTAATTATGAAGGCTACTCCATTTCTTCTGTGGTCCTCTTGTCCACAGTAGTAGATCTGGTGGTCATTTGATGTGAAGTGGCCCATTCCAGTCCATTTCAGTTCACTGACGCCCAGAATGTCTATCTTTAATCTTGACATCTCACCAATAACCACATCCAATTTGCCCTGGCTCATAGATCTTACATTCCAGGTTCCAATGGTGTGTTGATCCTTAGAACATCGGATTCGCCGTTCACCACCAGCACCGTCGGCCGCTAGCCGTCCTTTCGGCTTTGAGCTAGCTGCGTCATCACGTCTGGGGCTAGTTGAGCTCATCCTCTGTTCCTCCCCAGTAGCATTTTGACCATCTTCCGACCTGGGGGTCTCACCTTCCGATGGTATACCGACATATCTCTGGTTGTACTGATCCATTTAGTTTTCACGGCAAGAATACTGGGGTGGGTTGCCATTACCTTCCCCAGGGATCGCATTTAGTCTGACCTCTCTGTCATGACCTTCCCGTCTTGGGTGGCCCTTCACGGTTTAGCTCATGGCATCATTGAGGTGCTCAAGCTCCAGCACCACGACAAGGTAACGATCCTTTGCTGAAGGTTACATTTCAATTAATCCAGAAAACTGGCTTAACAGAGCAAACTCTGGTTCAGTTAACCATGGGTAAACATGTTGCACAGCAAAAGAATAATTGCTCCGATCAAAATCAGTACTCAGGCATTTTGCATTATGGAGCAGGTCTTTCTGGTTAAGGACTGTAGCTTCCTTGCTGATTTAGTTCATAGGTTTTATTTTGTCCAAGAGGTATAGATGGTGTACATAGCTCCCCCAATATTTTACAACTCTGTTCTAGTTGACTGGGGAATTTGCTGGGGAATTCTGGGAGTTGAAGTCCACCCATCTTAAAGTGGCCAAGGTTGAGAAACACTGCCTAAGCTATAATGTTGTTTATTAGTTTATGATCCCAGCCATAAAGTTTGTTAAATCATGGGTGGTGACTTAGCATGATGTGTGAACTATGGTACATGCAATAAACCTTGATTGTTACACACTGTGGCTTAGCACAAGATAGGAAACCAACTGTTTCCGAGCTGATTGGAGATCTGAAATTAGGACTCGCCACCCTCAGATGCCATAGCATATATTGCTACCTAAAATAGCTTTTAAAAATAATTATAGCTAATTATAGTAATAGAATATAGAATAACGACAGCTCATGTGCATGTTCCAGTTTCACCACACATGGTGAAGTCCTCCTCTTGTTTTCCAGGAGCCCAGTTTCAGCTACAAATGTTCATAGCTCAGCCCCCAAAGCTGCTGTTGGAGGGTGTAAAAAGGACTCCTGACAAACCATCAGTGACAGCAGTTCTCCAAGACCAGCTAGCTCCCTCTGTCCTGTCCCCTTCCTGAGCCCACGTTGCCTTTCCCAGCCCAGTTTCTCAAATGAGGAGGAGGAGGAGGAGGAGGGAAAGCGCTGTAGAATCTAGGATTTATCATGAGTCGTCCTGCTGACTCACGGCTGGTGGGTGTCGTGCAGCCCCACCGAGCTGCCTGATGTTGAGACGTGTCGTGAGCAAGCAGGAGAAACTCTTGTCAGCTGCTCACAGAATGATGCAAACTTCTCTGCTGGCATCCTTGGGCACTGTGCCAGGGAAATAAACAGGAACCATGCCATCGCAAGACAGCCAAACTACACTGGAGAGAACTTCAGAGGAGGGTAGCAGCTTTTAAGCACAAAGGTAATGCATTTTTAGACACTGTGATTTCTAAGAAAGGTCGCTTACAAAGGGGCAGCAAAAGTAGGGCATGAATCCCAATGTTGGGTCTGGGCCCAAGGGAGGTTTGCAGTTCCACGTCTTTTTCTCCACCCCACCTTGAGACCTTACACTAGACAAAAAGCAAACCACAGAAGTCTAGATCAGCCTTTCTCATCATGGAGATGGGCAGGTAGGTTGAGACCACAGCTCCAAAGTTCCCCATAAAGGTGCTTATGCTATCTTCTCAAAATCTTAAATGTGTCCATTGGCCTCCAAAGTTTGGGGGTCCCTGCACTGAACTGGGTTGAACACCTCATCAAGAGATTCTTTCATGATCCTTCAAGGATCATAAATCCTTCCAGGATTCTATGGAGATTTTAAGATGGTACCCAGCAACAGGGAATATTGCAATATACTGGGTAGTTTAAAAAAAAGTCCAGTGCTTTTGGATTGGATCAGGGTCCACCAAGGAGCTGGCCATGTTCCATTGAAAAGGCAATAGGAGAAAGCAATGTAAAAATAAATAGAACCCCGGTTGGGACAGGTGAACTTTGTGATAGCAAAGCAAGCATGATGGTAATGCCTCTAAAAAACCCAACAGAATGAAAGAGAATTATAAAACTGGCTTAACAAATGAGAAGTAGATGTTTTGGAGTAGTGCTGAGCAGAAAAATCCTTTTTGCACTCCCCTCCCCATCAATCCTCATTCAATTTGAATTTGCTTTAAGCATTCTTCCAAAGGAGAAAGGAGTTTGGTGTTCGTGCCATGTCTTTCACTGTACAATTATCCTTCTGGTGGTCCACAACCTTGCTGGCTTCCCCAGAGAAGATAAATCTCCATCTGAACTTGGTGAGAAGATTCGAGTTAGGAAAACTGATTTAACACTCTCTCTAAAAATACATCTCAGAAATTCATTTCAGCTGTATGATAATACTCCTAAAAAATCTATGACTTAGGTCATTGTGAAAGAATAACATTACACGAGAAAACTCATGAGAAAAAAAGATTTGTGAGAGAGGAACTTGAATTGCATGGCTAATAGGAAAGAGGTATCTTAAGGCAAGATATGCAACCTGGTGCCCTCCAGATGTTTGTCTATTTGGTCCCACTGATTAAGGCTGATTGAAGTGTAACCCAAACATCTGGAGGGTACCAACTAGTTTTTCCTCTCCAACACCATCTCTTGTCAGTGCTGAAACTCAACAAAGATGGCAAATCAGTCTATTTCCAGCTTAGACCACTTTGGCTTGCATTTATTCATAAATCTGTACCATCCTTTGTGCATATTAATTGCAGGTAATAAAAGCTGAATGGAAAATTGCCTTTAGATATGATTTTCAATATTTTTGAGCAGCACTCCTTTTTTAAAACGAGTATATTTTTAAATGCATTTGGATGCACAACTTGGAATTGGCCAAAACCTCCACCACCAGAATTTGGGGAAGAGTGACCTCCAGAACATTCATCCAGGTGGGACAAATTGCTTCATATTGAAAAGCATAATGATCACATTTCTCCAGGCATCCTGATGCCCAACCATGAAGGCTTCTGGATCCCAACTCAGCCATGCTGCATTCAGAGAGCGAAAGATTGCTTTAACCTCACTGTTTAACGCAGAGTTAAGTAACAGAAGAACTTCACTTAATAGTTGTTAACGGAAGAGATGCACAGTGACTTCCCAAGGCAGTCAAAATAATGGCTTCTGTTCCCCAAACTGGGTTAACTCTAATGCATTTTTAATAAAGCCAGGGAGGATATTTTGCACAGGCTCCATTTATGGTGTGGGGACCTGCTGGTGATGTGTTAATAGCTCCAGAGGAAGCGTAAAGGGATGGGGAAAAAGGACTTGACGGCTGTTGCAGAGGGATTGTGGAGCAAAGAAGAACGGAGTGTTGCCAAAGCAATGGCCCTTTCTTTGGAAAAAGCGGCACGGAGCTACTTGGATGAGAGAAAAAAGGAAGCAGAGCCAAGAAAATCCTGGGAAAAGAAAACAGGAGAGGAAAGGTAAAGGCAGACAGACTAGTGCAGGTGCCAGTAAAAGGGGGGACCCCACAGGCCCCAAGATGCCTCCAGACACTGCCGTTGATGCCTTCCCGCATTAAGGTTCTTTCAGTTAAAAAAAGGAAACAAACAGAAAGCCATCATCCTGCAAAGCAAAGCACCAGTATCTAACAAACTTCCCTGGGGTCATGCCTGATCTCTGTAGCCACCCAGAGACATCCATGGAGTTAATTTTCAGGGCAGCAATATGGCAGTCAGCAGTGTCAGCAGGCAGAGAGGTCAAAAAAGTCAAGATGGTAGCCACAGCCATGCCATTGAAGCCCTGATGTGTGTAAGGGGCAGGGCTTTAAGCCCATGGCTGTGGGTGCCATCTTGCCTTTTTTGACCCCCATCCTCCCTGCAGACATGCCTGACCAAAGTGGTTTGACCCTGTTTCCTTCATGTTTTTTTTTAATTCCCCAGTCTAGCCTACAGTTTTGGGGATCATTTTCCAATGGCTTCCCATCCAGGTCCCTCCAGATCTGGGCCTGCTTAGGTTTCTTGGCATCAACCAAAATGGGTTGCAGGCTGTCACTTAGCCCTGAATGTGTAAGGGACTGTGAGAACAACCTTGGGAGACAGGAGGAAGAGCTGCAGCCGGGGCAACAGTCTGATAAGAGAGATCTGAACCCAAAGGAGGGATTGGGGTGTAGAAAGCATCTCGGAAGGGACCCTCCTTCATTCTCTGGAAAGTAAAGGCAGGGGAAGAGGAAGTGCTTTGAGACTTGCAAGATTCTGTTACCAGAACCGTACAATAAAGGTAGTGTTAGTACTCATGGTTTTGGTTTCCTGGTCTGGACCACCTTGAAGGGTTGACAGTATGCTGCTGGATCAAGCAACATCCCCTTTTCTACAATAAATGCATGGGTTTGCAGATTGCTTTGAGGCCCTGCTGAAAGAGCAGAAAGCATCCTAGGGAACCAAAGGAACATATTGTGCCTAGCCAGGCTTAACCTGGCTCACGTTCTGGGAATAGGCAAGCCTCCCATGGTTGCCATTTTGTGAGGGTGCCCGTGACATCCTCTCAAAATTCTCAGACTGCCCTTGGTGAATGTAATGGTATGTGGGAATGACCTTGGGAGACAGAGGGGGAGTAAGTAAAGTACCATATTAATTATACAAAGTTAAAAAAAGCATGGAATTACAAAATATATAAAGTATCATTTGTTTACTAGCTTTATATCATGCCCCTACCTTGTGCAATTCGAAGAACCTCCTATTTTCCCTAGGACAACAACTTTGTGAGTTGGGATGGGTTGAGAGGGAGGGACTGGCCCAAAGTCACCCAGCCAGTTTCTGGGCCTAAGAGGGGACTAGAACTCACCGTCTCTTGGTCTCCAGTCCAGCACTTCCAGCAGGACACCAGGCTGGCAGTTCTCCAGCTGATCTGGATTTAGCCCTTATTTCAGCTCCCCAAGGAAGCCAGAGCCTGGAGCATCACATCCCTCTGCTTGTCACTTGGCTGGAATTCCACGAGAAGCTTTTGATATAGCTTGCAACACTGCAGTGTGCTATGTGGCTAGAATAGTTTCATACAACTCTTTTTCTCTCCAGCTAAATTATGCCCTTGTAAAAATAAAATGAAATGCGGGTTGGAAGCGGGGAGAGGATTGGGCTGCAGCTACAGCAACCAACCTCCAATGCTCCTCTGGGCCATGGGCGTTTGAACTCTCCCGTTGCAGGCCCTGAGCAGTGGTGGAGTGAGGCCAAGTGGGGATCAGAGGCGGTTGTTCTCTGCTGCTGGAGGAGCAATTCCAGCAAATCAAGCATCACTTTGGGGGAGGGGGGGAGCAGAGGAAAAAGCGCTCTTAGATGGGAGTTGAGCTGGCCTTAGAACTTGGTTTTTTGAGGCAGCTCTGCTCTTTTCCACATTTAAAAAAAAATTATGTCTCCTTCCATCAGTGATGCTCACGTTGAGCTAGCCAAATGAATGGTATCACCCAGAAGCATCATGGGACATTTCAATGGCAGATGGACTCTAATGCCCCAGCACTGCTTGTATCCCTGTTCAGGCAGAGGGCTGCTGCTAACTTTGCCCAAGTTCTTAGACCTTAAAACAGCCCTGTCCTTCCCCATCAAACCCTTCTTCAGGAAAACGTCCATAGCCTGTAGCATGCAGACTCCTATACAAAGGAAGAGTATATTTCTTCTTCTCTGAATTTCTCTCTAGATATCCCAACTCTCTAGATCAGTGTTTTCCAAACTTGGCAACTTTAAGATGTGTACACTTCAACTCCCAGAATTCCCCATCCAGCATGCATGCGTCTTTTCTCCCCTCCATCACTTTAAATGGCCAATGTGTACATGGCCATTGATCAAATGATTCTAGAAAAGCAACCATGTTTTCATTTTACATGGAGATGCATCAAGTTTCTTTGCATGCAGTGTTTCTCTGGAACATTCACACTCATCAGGCAAAGACCATACAAAACTGGATGTGGTGAAATCATACATACAGTTAAATTAGGATTGCCTTGTTATTTACAGAACTTATTATCACTCAGATTATATGCTGGTTTTATGGGAAGGGAGAAAAGAGGTAAATGGGCTATGATGGGAGCAAATCTCACCTCCACAATAATAGTTTTTTAAACTAAATTGATTAGACATGCCGGCATTTGGGCACAATCAACTCATGGAATAATCAAGACATTGGAAAGAAACCCAATCCTCCTATCCTTAACACAGAAATTGTCTATCATAGACAAGGAATAGTGTATTTTCGCATATCTCTAATTAGTTTTGGCTAGGAATCAACGTCTTCCCATGGGAAAGCCCTAGTTTTTTGGGGGTTGAATGGGAATGTGGGACACCAAGGAGGGTGCGCTCTACTTGCAAGGGGGTTGTATATTGAAAGACAGGATGGTCATACAAGCATATTCCCTTGGAAACAGAACTGAGGGCAAGAACATCATTCTCCACTCCTAAGCATTTCTTCAAAATTCTCCTCTCCTCTGCATTAAATTTCAGAAGCAAACGCTCTTTCATCCAAGTAAATAAAAATTGGTTGGGAAAAAAAAGCAGGGGCAGGGGGGCAGAATCAGCCGGATACTATATTAGCTAAATAGATGATTTCTAAGTACACAGAGGGCTCCAGCATCTGCCTGTCACTTGTAATCTTTTTACCCAACATGATTTATTTTATTTTTTTTAATTACATGCCCCCCATTCCCTTAACTGCTCTGGGCAGCTTTCAATATGATACACAATAATTGGGCACATTCAACTCTCACTGACTTTGCTCTTCAGAAGCCAAAATATCTCTGCATTTACTCCCACCATTGACTAAGCCCTTGTTTCCTTGCTGCTAAAAATCTGTGCCCAGCAACTGATCTGTACAATTAGAGAATGTCTAAGCAAACCACTCTAGGGGCGTTTGGAGCCAGCCACAAGAAATCACGTAACTGGACAGCCGTTCTCATTCATTATAGAAGAGCATTATTATTTGAATACAAAGATTCATTCTATACTTTGGGCTCAAACTCAGTAAAGGCCTGCCCTGCTGAAGCCGAGAGAAAGAAAATCCTGACAGAAGATTGACTGCTCTGTAGCATAAATTGCTCCAGGTAAATACTCAACTGCCACATGGCTTCCCTGCTACTGCGGTTATCGATCAGGGGCCAATAAGGAAATGGAATAGTAGCCATTTCCCTCTTTTGTTCATTTCCCAACTTTACAGGGAGAGGACTGCATCTCAGAAGATACCATGGGGTGGAAAGAGATCCTGAAAGAATGGAGGATCCCAGAACAGGAATTTAATGCTGTCTTAGGCCTGTCCATTCTGAAGGATGTTCTACTGAACTCAGTCCAGCCAGTACCAGTGTCTCTTCCCCACCATCCGTGGTCTGTTTTGTTCAACGGTTAAAGCATCTGAACACTTTCAATCAGGGTTATCTACAAATCTGTCAAACCACTATTATTACCAAGATACCATTTCGGTGTTCAGTTTATTAAAACAGCAGAAATAGTTGGCTCAGCTAACCATCATAGATGATGTCATATGATCACACAGGCTTAGAGTTGATCCAGGAGCATCTCAAATTCAAAGCGTAAGGCAGTTGCAGATTATGTATGAATCAGTGATGTGTAGAAGGCCATAAGGAGTCCCCAACAAACTAAAAAATATTAGAAAAAGGCCAGTTCCCTCCAAACCACCACTGCTTTTACTCCCCAAAGCAATGGTTGTCCTCACCACTGTCAACTTCAACATCTTGCTAGCACCCCTCTCATCTACGTCCTACTTCATGTTATGAACACTTGTCTGGTCACATTAAAACCAAACAACCTGAGTGGTTAAGCTGCGGAGCTGTCAGGTTACCATTCCCAATGGACCTGCTGGAGCAACCAAAACCCAGGAACTGGGAAGTGGGGTGAGGTCAGAGCTCTCTCCAGTAGTGTTACAGACATTAACCTCCCCCAAATCCAAAGGATTTACATCATTGCAAAAGAAGCTCCTGGCTTCACTGTGGGTTCAACTACATGGCAGCTGAGCTGGAGATCAATCAGTGCAACTAGCCAAGACGGTCATAGGATCAGAGAGACTTGGACCTGTTTTCAGACTGGCACCAAATTGTCATATGGGGTGGGTAACAGAGGCAGAGGCACATTGCCTCCAAAAGCCTGAGAACAAAGGCAGAGCATTCCCTAGGATGGTTTTAAAATTGTCGTGTCTTGCAAAGAGGGAGTTTGCCAGAAATGGACTGAGATAAGGAAATCATCTTCCGCCAAACTAGGCTCTTTCCCGGCTTTTCCAAACATTTAAAGAGAAGAGACATTCCATGCCTAGAGGGCAGTGAAGCAATTTTGATTTTAAAAAGAGAGAGAGGGAGAGAGATGACTCGGGAGAAGTGAGCTTTAACAACTCCTGATCCAGTCCCTGGGCATTCATTAATGTTTCATGGTGCTTTCAATTATTGCCTCCTCTGCCACTGCCGTCATCTGTCTCTTCAAATCGACAGTATAATAACCACTCAAGCGGAAATCCACTCTTCTGTCTGCCCGTCCCCTCCCCAGCCTATCACCACTCCTGCGTAGCCTGCGCAACTCCCTCTTCCTGAGATCCCTGCCAGGGACTCTCAGGGGCTCATCCACCACCCAACCCTGCCCTTACCTGGCCCAGGAGGAGGGGGAAGGAGAAAAGCTGGTGAGGTACCAGCTGTCTGCAGCAGGAGAAGAGGGAGATTTTACTCCTCCACCTTCCAGCTTTACTTCAACCCTCTTCCCTTCCATGCTTCAAAATCTGTACGTGCTGCTCACTTTGACAACTTACCGCCTAGAGGCATCAGAGGCTGGGATGAAATGGGATCCCCTCCCCAGCTCCTTTCTGAGCAGATACGCAGGCTACCAATTTATGTCCACAAAATACTATCCTGCCATGGAATCATAGCGAGGAGCAGGGTGACCTAGACCACCAAGCCCAGTCCTTTGCTCAGAGCAGGAATCCCCTGACAGATGAATCTCCAGTCTCTGCTTGAACACCTCCAGCAATGAAGAACTTACAACCTCTTCTGGTAATTAGTTTCGCTGTCACGCTGCTCTTCCATTGGAAGCCTTTCCTAACGTTCACACAAAATCTGCCTCAACTTCACTGTTTAATACCCCACACCTTGGATGATTCCGGAAAGCATTGGCTTTCTTTTTCTATGCCACGGATTCGTATATTTTAGACATGTTTATATCATTGTGAAATGGAGGGACCGTATTCGTACATGAAATATAGATGCAAGATCTGTTCCTAGACAATGTGATAGAACAACTCCTGTATTTCCAAAGCTTCTTCCTTTGACAACGGAGTTTGTGGGTGTGGAACCACGGACAACCTGCTTCATTCCAGAATGTACAGTACTTGGCGCACGTGCCCCACAACCTGCTTTTCACAACCACTCACCTGTTCCCAGACAGGAGCCAGTAGCATTCGGTGAAGCCAGAGAGAGAGACACACACACAATTATTTTCACATCTAAGCCCTCAACAGAAAGACTTCTCAGAAAAGTCAACATTTATCCCATCTCCAGCCCTACATATCAAGCTTTAGATAAAGCTAGGATAACTTCCTGGTAGCCAAGTTCTTCAGAAGACTGAGAACCATAAAATTGGTGAGAACATGTCATATTTGTGGGCAGAGTCAATTTGGGGCACAGTTTGAAAATTTCTTGATTAGCTTTTATATGATTTGGGGTCTAGATTTATAGTTTTCAACCCTTTCTTATCTCACAGTTGCAGAAAACGATCCCTTCAGTTATAATCATAATCAAGATTACCTTAGTGGGCTGTCAAAAGAAGCCTTGAGGATTACAGGTTTCCTACCTCCTGATCCCCCATACGCTAAAGAATGAAAATGGGAACATTAACCAGCAAAACAAGGGAACCAGACTTCCATCGATTTGGATAAGTTTCCAAAATCGCTATTGTTGTCCTTTGTTTTAATGTCCTTTAATTTTTTACACTGTAAAATGCATGTTTGAATCTGGAAAATCTGATTCAGATTTGTGAACCGGTTCAGATTTCCAGATCAATTAGAAAGATCAGTTCAGTTCAATTTGTACCTCTGAGCTGACTAGTCAGGTCAAGTCAATTTGACTCTGTCTTCTACATCATCTTTCTTTTCTTTTCTTTTTTTAAGTTTTCGTGCATGCACCAAAGTTGTCCAAATCGATTTGGAGGCCTCCAGTTCAAGTTAACAATCTGAATCAATTTTCCAGTTCAGTTCAGAAACCCGTTTAGTTCAGAGATTCAGCTGAATCACTTTCAGATCAAATCTTTGACTTGATTCATACACTCCTACTACAGAACTTTAGGCAATATTGTAGCAGCATGTTTGTTGAGTCCTCAGTTCCCCTCTCTGTTCAGAGTGGCAAAATCTGTTTGTTCATCACTACCCAGCCCTTTTGCTTTTTCCCCTTTCTAAATGTTCCATTTTTGATACATTCCAGCTGAGGACCTCTTTGAGAAAATGGGCCCACAGCAATCATGGTAGACAGCCATCTTTCAGAAAGAAAATAGAAAGAAGAAAGAGGCTAAGAAAATAATTCTCGATGTTTCAGTGAGAACAAGCATGTTGCTTTCAAAAAGGGGTTATATGTCTCATGGCACCATCTCAGATACTTATTTCCAGATGTATCTACTTAGTAAAGCCCTTCTGTGCATCTCTCTCTTTTTTCCAGTTGTGCATTCCAGCATGCCTGTGGAAACATTCCTTTCCTCTCTCCCCACCCCAGACTGGAATGGTGTGATTTAGGAAGACTTTGCTTGCATTCACACAATACACTCAACGCGCTGTGTGAATCAGCCAGTGTGGTCAATGCATGGTTGTGTACTCAGCCAAATAGGTTTATTCAGCAAACCCATTCAGTGTGCTTCTTTGAAGGCATCTGTGGAAACTCCTCCAGCTGTTGTGGAGTTAACCTATTAAGTTTCATTCCAATGGCTGGGGAGAATGTTTACAGAAGGTCAAAAATATTGAATAAATTATATAGTGTTAAAAATCTAATCCTCACTCAAACATACGTCTGTATTAAATTGGCCCCATATTTCAGGTGGGGAAACTGAGGCAAAGAAAGAAAAACATAGATTTTCTGGAAACTATCTAAGTGAGCTTATGGCCGAGGTAACTTTTGAATCCACCAATTTCCTAATCCAGAATTTAAGAGAGCATTCATTCTGGCTAGACTTCCCAAAAGCAGGCATCACCATGGAGTAAGGGATGTTAGGGGTAAGGTAGAAGCTAGGATGCTCATATTCACAATCTGCTCTACCTTAACATTGCTCTAATTTAAAACAGAAATATATCTCATTCTAGTGGAGAAAAATGTAACTAGATAATCAATATGCCTTCCAATAATTGATGGATAACTTCAGTTCTTTGTTCTCACTTCACCTGGTTTTTTTTCTCTGTGCAGGATTCAGATTAGACAGGCCTTCAAACAGGGACCTTCCTATATAAAGAAGACCCCATGGTCATCCTACTGAAAATCTGTCCCTCAGCTGAGGATCATAGAAAAGCCTAGCCACCTTAGTAAGCTAATGGTACTCATGCAAGGTAACAACATATAGGGGATGGAACTGTAGCTGTATTTATTGATCTGATGTGTAGTTTCGATGGTCATTTTGCCATAAACTCATTAAGCAGATTTTGGCCATCCTAGGTCTAGTAGGAAGAAATCAGTTAAGACTCTCAATGCAGTCTATCCATTCTTAAACCAGCTGCTAAGAGAAAGAGAAGGAAGGGGACATGGGGCTACAGTATCTGGTCTGCAATATTCCAGGCAGCCATTTGATGGCAGCAAAATACTCTCATTTGCATCTATTTGCTGCCATCTAGTGGTCATACATAATTTTACATCCAGACCTGGTAGCTCTACTGCAGGGTTTCTCAACCAGGGTTCTGTGGCACCCTAGGGTTCTGCTGCGAGAGGTCACTCGGGGTTCCCTGGGAGATCACAATTTATTTTAAAAATTATTTCAAATTTTGGCAACTTCACATTCAAGTGGTAAGTTTCATTCTTTATTTCCAATTTAAGAACACTGTTAATGCATATAGACAGGCCTACACATGAAACGAATATAACAATTTGGTAATTTCTGGCCTCTGTTTGAGCCTGAATGTGCAGGGGTTCCCCAAGGCCTGAAAAATATTTCAGGAGTTCCTCCAGGGTCAAAAGGTGGAGAAATGCTGCTCTAGTGAATCAGAGAGAGAGAGAGAAAGAAAAGGGGTTGTCCCAAAAGAGAAAAGGGATGCCAGAAACACAAAGACTGCCCCTCCCCTTTGAGTTCTGGCCCCACCCAGTGTTTGCTTTGGCCTGAAACCCTCTGCTTCAGCCCTTCATCTCTGCAACCCTACAGGGTTGTGGGGAATATTTCGAGACACGTTTTGAATACTCACAAATGCTTTATCTGTACACTAAGCCTTGAGCATGTGTCCAACTATGTTGCCGTTTCAGCATGTTTTGCCAAAAAAATAAAAGGGAGGGGGGAGTGAAGCTGAACCCTGCATATGGAGATGAATATATGAGATTGGCTCCCCACAAGCAGGGATCCAACATGGGCAGACTTTTCCGGCAGTTACCAGATGGTTGCATGAGTTGGCCCTCAGTCATCCATGGGTAGATTCCAGTTTTCCATTGGCACAGGCGGGCTTCGTTCCTCTGCTTCCCTCACCCCTCCACCAACAACATTTTCTTTTTCACAAATCCTCTGGGCTCATGACAGACAGCTGAAAGCCCTGCACAAGCTCTGCCCAGGAGCCACTAAGCCTAGAGTAGGCTTTCTTCAGGTTGATCTGGACAAGGGTGAAAACTAAGTCTCTGGGAGGGTGGAAACATAGAAGAGTTTCTAGATTGGCAGCAGCAGCCAAGCCCTTGCTTTGCAAGAAGAAAGTCACAGTTCAAACTCTGCAGGGTGTTTCCAGTTTAAAAGATCAGGGAGCTGTTCAGATCAAGGTTGAGCAGCCTAGAGGGTGTGTGCAGCCCTTCCCCTCCCTTCCCCCCAACCTCTTCCAGTGCAGAATTTGGAGGGTACGATAGAGCATTGGCAGCATGCTTCCCGCTCCTTTTCAGGCAGGAGACCCATGGAAACCCCTCTGGAAGTGAACAAACAGACTAAAAACAGAGGACCCCCTTCAAACAGAAAACCCCTTACCCAGGTGTGTGGTGCTGGGTTCCCCATTTTGCATTACGGACCTTGCCCCCTGCCCCCTCCACTATGGCTCTTGATTCTCTCCTCCATATGTAGAACGCAGCCTGTAGCCCAGCTAGTACTATATGAATCCCACAACATCAGCAGTAAATCTGTTGTGGGTAGATGGACAAATGTGAAAGCAAAAGGCAGCTGACCGCAGACGTGGCAAGAGAGTTTTCATGCATGACAATGGTTAAACACAAGGAACTCCCTATTCCTGTACAGAGATGGGTTTCATTGCTGCCTGATGGCTTGAATAGCATAGGAGGAGAATCAGCTTTGAGTGGTCTGCATAGGAATCAGGGGCTGAGATCGGGCCACACACTTCACCTGGCATGGTGACCTGGAACAAGCCATGATGATGTCACATGCATCATGACATCACCATATAGTTTATGTGAATTATGTAACTTGGGTCAGGGATGTCACCCAAATGACTCGCATTTCTTCATTTGTGTTATGTGATGTCATCACAATGCACATGATGTCACTTGTCTCCCTTGACAGTGCCTTAGATGGCCCTGTAGTCACTTAAAGACTTGCAGCTGCATTTATGCATCAAGCTAAGCTAGGTTAGCTTTAACAATAATTTGTCTCTCTGGGTCTTGACATATTGTGCAAACACAACCCTTCGGTTAGTTTGTGGCACAAGGCGTTGTGCAAATCTGTATGGTAGCCAAGTTAAGCAAGTGGTCCCAATCCAGCACCACCAAAAACCATCTAGCCATGTCTATGGTAGATGATCAGCGTAGCTGACTTCTTCAGACCAATCGTACTTATAATTGCATGCATCACCAGACTAGGACAGGGCAGTGCTGTTACACCAGCTGTCACTGGGAGATTAAGAGTTAAATAATTGAAAATGCATATGAATATATTAATTTGACTTTGCATTCCATCCGGTTCCCTATGTCACTTTTCTCCTGCCAAGATGACTTTGATTACACACTGCCAAATATTTTGTGTTGCACTTTGCCATTGTGTCGGTTTGACAGATAAATTCCTACATGTCAGCATTCCCAACTTGGTACATTCCATATGTGCTAGGACTGCAATTCTAAGAAGTCTCAGCCAGGTTCAACATGCCTAAACCATCTCTGGCCTGATTGCTATAAAAAAGAACTAGTCTGTAGACAGAGTAATAGGAGTGGCCGTCACTATCCACCCACCAGAATTCTACATCATGGCATGCTTAGATTGCCACGCAGTGTTGTTGTTGGGTTGGGTTTTTTTTTACAGAAATGCCTTTTCTTGCTGTTCCACACATCATTTTGTTTTGTTTTGTTTTACAGAAGAAAAAAGAATAACTATCAAGTCTTGGACAGCAGCTCAGAAGATTGTTTTACTCTTGTGGAAAGACGCTAGTGCGCCTGTTTTAACATCTTGGATGGAAGGCAGGTCTACACTAGCTACATATGAATTAGTCTTCTACCAACACTGGGAAATCTGATCGATACTATTCCATGTGGTCAAGGTTTAGTTTTTTGTTGAAGACTTGGGTACTCTCAGATTCTCGTATGTATCCGTCTATTGTTTCTACTTTATTTTTATTTCTTTACCTGTTTTATTTTCTGGTTTGCTTTCTTTATTGTTATTTATTATCGCACTTGGTGATGGTTTTCTCTTTATCTTACTATTGATTACAAATCCATAACAATAATTTTTAAAGGACTTGGCCATTTAGCATTAAGGTAAAGGGCATTCAATGAAAATATTTTAGGGTTAGAGTTCATTTCATCCCCCTCCCCTTGGAGACTAAATAAACTTTTCAGAGGTGGCTTTGCCCCATCACCATGAAATGTAAACATGAACAAAGTGGGTTATATAATTTTGCACAGAATTCATCTAGACACTTAGGAGAGCAAATTTTTTTCAGATTGCCATGTTACATCGTAATTAACATATATTTTTTAAAAAAAATTAAAATGAACTAGTGTGTTCTAAACTGGGTCAACTTTTTAGTGCAGTAATGGAAAATTTGAGCAACAGACCATCAACCTGTTAGCATGGACTTTTGGGATTTTCCCAGGTCATCCTGTCCTAGCACTGGCCATATTCCAAATTATTATTTTCTTCTAATTTGTTCTCAAAAAAAAAACACATTGATAGGAGGGATTTTTGTAAAACCTGCAATAGGAGAATGCTAGAAAGGAAACGCTTGTTCCTGCACATCAAACCAAAAGTCATTTCTTTATTCCTCCATTTTTAGTTTGGTTGCACCCACTGTTTCTTCCCTTAAAAAGAGCACCTATACATTATCAGGGTGACCAGGATTACTGTTAGAGACATAAACTGAGTATAAACTGAGAGCAAGGCCCGCTCCCTCTTTGCACTGAAGATGTTGCCTAGTCTGGCAATGAAACGTCCGCAAAAAAACCACCAGGCTCAGAGAGCACCAAGGACTCCACAGAGACATAAATACCTAAAATGGGTTTTCTTCACTTTTTGTCATTAAATTGTTCAAGAGTGCTGTTTTACACAGTAGTCAATAAGTGACAGTTGTCAAAGAAGCCTAAAATTCTTTGGTGCGCTATTTAAAAGATATCATGTCCCCCATAGATTTAAAGCTTTCATTAATATTATAAATAGCTGCAAAAACACTTACAGCAAACACTGGAAAACAGAAGAAGCACTTAAAGTGATGAATTGGTATAGAAAATTTTGGAAACAAACATTGCTTGTGAACTTTCTGTATGAGAGGGCAGTAGGACTCTGGTAAAGATTACACAAAAAGGATCACCAATTTTTAGAAGCGTAAATTTCAGGATAAGGTACAGACGAGGGTAATTCTTTCCCCTACATTATACTCCTGATAGTGTTTGCTGCAAAAATATCAAATACAGATCGAATTGTTAATGCATCGATTGCCCTTGGTGGGGGGCAAGAATCAGAAATTTATATCCGTGGAGAAACCTGGAGCAAAAGTGTATCAGAACCAACCCTAAATGGGCTTTCGGTCCAATTCAATTTCTTCCTCTGTAAAATGTATCCATTTCTTTGAGTCAGCACTAAATTGTCACAAACCATCATTGCATTCTATCTTCTTCCATAATCACCATATCAAGTCAATTACTGATTGCAGGTCCATCTATAATTATTGTGATGTCCCAACATATTTTCTGCTTCTCATTTTCCCAGGCAATTCTGTCAAGAAACTTGAAGGTCTTGCTTTCTTAGAAGTCACCCTAGATCTGTCTCTGGTGAGCACACTGATCTTTTCTCTCTTATTGGATAAAAGCATAAAAAATGAAAAATAAACCATGTTGCACCCAACAGAATCAGTATTCTGTTGCCACTGCTGCTCCTCTTAATAGGAAACAGATTCTTTGGTCCACAATTTTTATTTTCAATTCATCAGTATCATGCATGGAAATAATGTTGGGCTGAAACGTGCTTCTTTGATTACTATGCTCACATACCATCTTTGCATCAAAAGGCTCTAGTTGTCTTACAGTTCAAAACAGTAATAAGGATCTCAAGGGAATTGCACAAATAGAAGAGAGGAGCCGCTAGAAGAAGAAACTAAGCAATGACAGGGATCAAGACTTCCATGCCATTAAGTAGGGAAGCCATATGGACTGGTCACCACAGATGTCAGATCTCCTAAAGTAGAAGCTAAGTGCTAATAAGTCCCAGCAACACCAATCAAGTGTGCCTTCCTGTTACAACAGCCAAATGGTGCGGCTGCTGATAAAAGCAGTCCCAGCAGAAAAAGCAAGATTCAGATCTATAATTGCAAGGTGGAAAGTACAAATCTCTCATTGTCTCCTTTACAGACTGAGGAGTTAGGGAGGGTCCCTTCTGAGCCTCTTTCTCCCCCCATTATGCAGCTGCAGGCTACGCCCTCTCTTATCTGACTGTTCCCTAAGCAGCATCTCTTTATCCCATCTTTCAGGATCTTTCTCACATACCATTACTTCAGCCCCCATGTTCTCTGAAGCACCTTTCCCCTTCAAATCCAAACCATGGCACAACCTAGTTTACTACTTCTGGAATAAAGAAAGGCTTCTCTCTGGATGCAGCTTGATTCCCACTGTTTTCCTGGGTTGAAGTTCCTGTTCAATGCATATCTTAAAAGATGGGGGGAGACCATCCTCGTGATGCAAGACTGGGCACTTTTGTTCTCTACCGGCACATACCCAGGGACTGGAAAAGAAGTTTCCCTCCTCTGTCCCTCCCCCAGCCAGACTCTTTACATCCACTAATCCTTAGAAATGCTAAGATATTTAAATGTGGTATTTTCAAGTCTAATCAACGTAATAAAGCTGCTTGGCTGCCAGTCCAATTTCATTCGCTCCTTCTGCCGAATTGGTGGGGAGTGAATCGAAAGGGAGGGTGCAATTAAACTAATGTCAGGGGTCACTGGGAAGGCCAGCCCACCATTCAGTAGGACTCAGGCAGACTCCTCCAACAGCAAAGGTGGGGGTCCAGCTAACTCCAAGGAGAAAACCCTGCCAGTCCCACGTAGGACTGCTCGGTCCTCCTCCATAATGAAAAAGAACAAGCCTTCCAAAATCAAAACAGTGGAAAATCAAACACACTCCTATATGCTAGGGCACCACTTTTATCCTCCTTGATTGTAATGAACTGAAATGCGAAAACATTGGGTGTGTCTATGTGTGTGCAAATGAATAAATGGTAATTACATTGACCCATCCCACCCAGTCAGGCAGAGAAGGCATGATACAGACCCCATCCATGAGAGACTGTTGATTGGCGGGGCCCAGGAAGAGGGCCTTATCTGCTGTGGCCCCTGCCCTGAGGAATACTCTTCCCCCAGAGGTGAGGCAGGCCCCCACTTTCCCGGCCTTCCAGAAAGGGGTGAAGACCTGGCTCTGCCATCTCACGTGGGGTGAGAGGAGGGGTAACCAACTCTGGGGGTGGTTGGAACCCTGAAGATGCTCCCGTGAATTCAATTAAGAACTTTTTAGCATCTCTATCTTGGACTGTATATTTTTATTTAAGAATATTGTTTTTATTGTATTTTAATCTCTATTTATTCTAGTTTTATTGTAAACCACCCAGAGTCACTCTTTGAGTGAGATGGGCGGTGACTAAATTTGAAATATAAATAAATAAATAAATAAATACAAATCAATAATTATTCTCCTTGAGTTTCAATGGGAAACACGAGTTCAGAATTCCAGAAGATATAATTGAGGAGGGGGGCGTAGAGAAATGGCAATGGGGAGCTACCTGCTCTTGGTTCCCCACCTCTCTCTTGCACACCAATATGCTTCACTGGCAGTCTTCACACTGCCCAGTGAGCTTGGTTACCAAATTAATCCATTTTCTGCATTTATATTATCCATAGAGCCATCAGGTCAGCCTGTGGCTTGTACTCAATATATTGTGCCCATATCAAAATAAAATATTACAAACCCAGATGAAATAAACCAAGTGTTACAGAGTCTGTGAACGTAACCAGTAAGTGTGTTAAGCAACTAGAGCCATCCAGTGCTTTGCACTCTTGTCTCTCTGGGTTTGAGGTCCCCCTGAGTTCACACATCCATCACACGTACGGATACCGCTGATTTAATATACTTATTAGATGAGTTTGCTCCTGAGAAAGCTTTCAAGCATGTGCACCAGCCCCATTCCCCTTTTTCTGCCCCCCTAGAACTTTTCAACTTTGTACCAGTGAGTAATAGGGCAATTTTCCATATAAGTCGTCAAAATCAGCAGCAAAACTTGTATGCTAAACTTCCGATCGCTAATAGGACATCTATTTTTTTTTTAAGTCCAAGAAAATGGAGACAGATGGCTTGAGATTTCTGCCTCTACCTCCTCCTCTGAAATTCTCATTTCCCACATAAAGCCTTGCAACTTCTGACCACTTGGAAAAAAATAATTTTTAAAAAGAACAATATCCCACTGCAAAAAGGTTACCCATCCCTGATATGCAGGATGACGTACAGGCATACCTCGTTTTATTGCGCTTTGCTTTATTGCGCTTCACGGATATTGAATTTTTTTTTTACAAGACTCTCCACTGGCAAAAAGTTTAAGACTCGCTGAAGGCTCAAATGATGATTAGCATTTTTTAGCAATAAAGTATTTTTTCATTAAGGTACAGTATGTACATTGGGGTTTTTTAGGCATAATTCTATTGCAGTTAATTGACTACAGTATAGTGTAATCAACTTTTATATGCACTGAGAAACCAAAAAGTTTTGTGACTTGCTTTATTGCGATATTTGTTTTATTGCGGTGGTCTGGAATCAAACCCACAATATCTCTGGGGTATACCTATATTAATGCCATTGTCATGTTGATGGAGAAGTCCCTGATGGTTAGCATTTCAGCTTTCCTCTCTTGTCTGCCTCTTACTTCTGAAATGAATATTGAAAAACTTCACACCTGTTTTATGGAGGTCCTTTCTGAACTGCTCTCTGCCTCTCTGCCAAACATCTGGGCTAATATCCCAAGAGATTTGGAGAATTGTGTTAATAAGATTTCAGCTGGTCATGCCTGCATATTAATTAGTTTATTGTTAACTCGGAAAACTTCAGAAAGGAAATCAAGTTCACCCAGAGGACATCTTTCCTGACTATGAAAAGCAACATTATCCACAGTGGTTTGGCCAGTTCTTGGTTTGCCAAGTTGGGTTTCCATCGGTGCAATACCAAGTCCTATGCAAAGTATTTGGCTCCCAAACATGGATGAAGCCACCTATTCACCCCACCTTGCATTTCCAAGCATGTCAAACGACACCTCCAATTATTCTAGGCCATGCTGGCTGTGAACAGTGGGCTTTCTCTCAGATATTGGGAGGCACCAGATTGAAAAGCAAGGCAGTACAAGACTGTTGGCCACCCTCAAATCTTAAATGATGAATTAAAGTCCATAACAACTGAAAACTAAACCATTATGGTTAGGTTTAATTTCAGTGTAGAAATCTGTTGTCCAAACCTGAATTGTCATTTTTTGAAATTGTCATTTCAAACATTTTGCCCAACATCAAAGCTCAGATCAAGAAAGGGGAACAGAAAAGGATCTATTTGATGTCAGGGACAAGGCTTGGTGGAGAGGAAGTTCCATTTATATACTACTAAAACTCGTGTGTCTGTTTGTCCGTAACCTTTAACTGGTCAAAATGGTGTTCCATAGGCCAGCAATTTTTGAACCAAGGTACCTCAAATAGGCTAATTTACAGAATGCGTCCAAAATCCAGGACCCATGACTCCCGTGGAATTGAAATTTGGCAAATGTTATAAAACATTTTATGACGTAAAAATTATCATAAAACAATTTGTGACATAATACAAAATGTCGTAAAACAGTTCCTTCAGTCAACTCCTGGTGCTTGACTGGGCTGTACAGTTCAATATGAATGACATGGGCCATTTTCAAGGCAGATAATCTCTGAATAGCCCCCTGAATTTTTCAGAAGCTTTCCAGTGAGGCAGTACATTAGAAGCTCTGCCACTGTTGACGGCATAGAGGAATCTAGTGAGGAAATATCTCTGAAGCAATGACCCAGCGAGTCACGGGTGGTCTAGTTTCCTCTAAACCCAGCATTCTCAGACGTCCTCTAGTAATCTACCATGTGCCCAGGAGCATTCAGCTTCACTGAGATTTAATCCACCCACTTCATTCCTTAGGATGTGAGGAGCACACTCCCCCGCCTCAAGAAAAATCAGCAGCACTATCTGAAGGTGATCTGGGGGCTGCAAAAATGGGCATAGGGGTCTGCATACAGTCTGCCCACCCAAACCTTAAAGGGAGAACTCGACACCCCCAAAAAGATCTCCTGTCCAATTTGCAGCAGACCCAAAACAAACTTCACGTTGATTTACAACAGTGAGAGAGGAAGACAAAACCTTCATCCAGGCCCCGGGAGATGTCCTGGGAAGCAATCCAAGGATTCCAGCAGAAGTCTTTGACACTGTTGGCTACCAGATCTACTCCAGCCAAGGTTTATATTTTTAGAGCACGTTAGGAATATTTTAATAAAGTAACTGGAGATGCCAGAATTTGGACCCTGGGCTGGTGCGTGCTTTGTGTGCACTCAGCCGCAGAGCTCTGGGTTTCTTTTCCTGCCTTGATTCCCAGAGCCAAAAGAAACCATGAATAAAGAACCGAGCACCTCTCTGCGTGAGCTGCTCTTGGCAAGAATTGCTGCAGTTCTAGGCCCTCTGATCTAATGCTGATTATGCAAAACATCCCCCAGTTTCAAACTCTACACCTACTTTGCCGAACCCCTTCCACTCTGGGTCCGTAGGACGTGAGTTGGATCCGAGAGGCAATGCTGGTTATGAAAGCAATGAAAGGAAGCCAACCCATTTTGTGGCAGCCCTGGGCCAGCAGGAGAAACAGCTGCCGCACGTGGGAAGGGAAAGGAAGGAGGGGGTGGGTGGGAAAGGGAATAAACAATTTTTAATAGATCAAGGGGGAGGGGGGACCACAAGTCAGGCCGCTATATTAATTCAAAGAGACAGGAAGTATCTGTGTGGGTGACTTCCAAGCAGGAGCCAAAAGGAGAACAACAAATTGATCTGGTTTCCCAGGCTATGGTCCACGTTTGAGGTCCAGTAACATTGCCACGTGTAGCCACTGAAGGCTAAGCCCTGAAAGTTCAACTGTGAGAATGGCCTTCTTTCTTGTTCACGGTCTGTGTCCAAAAGGTCATCGAGACAAATATATAAATGCACATATCAATCTGTGCACTTCACTCTAAATATATTCCCACATGTATCCTTGATTGGCATGCATGCTTCAGCATGCTTTCTCTCCCTTTCTCCTTCTTCCTCTTTCAGCTAGCAAAAACAGGTGAGGTTTAAACCATTTGGCTTTCACTGAAAGCAGCATTGCCATCGGCAAATTATAGCAAAGGCAGAACAACCCACCACAAAGGAGTTTTCAACAGCCCAGACCGAACTTGAGGACGCAAAGCACTGTTTTCATTCCCCAATTGCCCCCAGAATGATGCAAGGTCAAAACAGGGAAAGTAGAAGATTAATACGGTGATGGCTCTTTCTCCATTATGCTGTTTTACTGCAGAAACTGTTTGGGGAGAAATATTCCCTCCACCACGTTGGCTGTTTAGTATTCTCCTAACTGTCTGGTATAGGAGTTGGAAGAGACAAGCTGGACAAATCTGGAGACTCGGCACTGCTTAAAGGAGAGATGTATGTAGCAGACAGTCTAATGCCCAGGGCTCCCTTAATCCTAATTTGACATATTAGCAAATCAAGAAACAGCACCAGCTGATGAGAGTCTTTATGCCTAATGTTTTTCTCCACCACCTTCTCCCCAAGTCTGGATAAATGTTGGTGTGCTTTCTTCCCCCACCTTTGCCACCACCAACTTTTCTTTGAGTATATCTGTGGGTACACTGCACCAAAGCAATGCTGAATTTGGGAGGGGGGGAAAGAAAATGTTCCGTGATCAACGCCCAATCTGATTCCACCTTGTCTTGGGGAGCCCCTTTTGAATGCATACTCCAGAGAATGGGGCAAAGAGCACAATGCTGGGAATTTATTCTGCACAAAGAATGCTGGAGTTATCAACGTATAGCAGCAGTAAATAAAGATGCAGCAGAGCCGTCTTTGCCTTTGATGTACAGATGATAGCTTTTTTTTGCCTGTGCATTTGAGTTCTTTTCCTCCACCTCCACGCACCTACATCTCCTTCTCCATTATTCTGCATTACTACAAAAATTGTTTGGGGAGCAATATCCCCTCCCTTTTGTTGGCTGTTTAGTATTCTCCTAACTGCCTCTTACAGGAGTTGGGAGAAACAATCGGGCCAGATTTGGAGACCCAGTGAAGATCCGATCACTAATGGGGACAATGTCTCCAAGCACCCCCCCCCAAGCCCACACCCAACCCCAATAAATAATCCCATTCATAGATTTAAAAAAGGACTGTAATTGTGACATTATTCTCATACTAAGGATCACTGAGCCTCAAGCCCCCACCCCGTTTCTCATTCCTGGAGTCTTCCCCCAGAATGCTGCATTTATTGACTGCACCAGCCCTGTCATTGCCAATTCATTTATTACACCTATATGATTTCCCAACAGCCAAATCCGAAAATGGTGCTGGTCCTTCATCCGTAACAGGGGAAAATAATAATTATCCAACAAAGTCTAAGCCACCTTCCCAGCTGTAGAATGCGAATGAGCAGGTTGTTCACTGCACAGGAGGCTGGCATCCCTGTATGGGCAAGGCAAGATGCAACTGCTCCCACCCTGATTAAGTCACACAGGTGCTACACCAAGCTGACTGGCCAAGCTTACAACTAAGACTATTTCAACAAAGCAGCCCTGCAAGGAGGGAAGGCCAGCCAAGCAAGGCCTGCAATAAAATACTCTAAGGGAGAGAAATCTCTTTCAGGATTCCAGCCAGCAATGCTTTGTTTGGACCACTGTACTTCCATTCCCTTCCAAATTATTATCTTTCCATCCTTACATACGTAACACTTTTTAGCAGAAGGGTACCATTCTATTGAACCAGGAGCAGGGGATGGATCCAGACTAAGTGAGTTGCCTTTAGATACCACAGGGGCCAAAGGGACCTCGTCTTTCTTGTTGATCTTGGCAGGAACAAGTCAGAGCTTATAATGTGGTCCCATGCATAGCTACTCTGAAGCACCATCCCAATGGAAGTACAACCCAGAAGATAAAGATCTGGAGAGCCCCAGGGGTTTTGGTGTTTTGGAGAGGATTAAGGGTGGGTGTAGGAGACCTGGGGGAGGCAGACTACTCCTATTTTCATCCTAAAACAAAAATAAATCATAAACTGCCCCAAATTGTAGTGCAGAAATTCACCAGCAAAATGGCTGAATTCCAGTGGTGCAATTTCAGGTAATTTGGGGAGATTAAGAATGAAAATCAAGTGAATTACTCCCTGTAATGGTATGTGGGAATGACCTTGGGAGACTGGGCGAAGTGGTGCTGCCTAGGGAGCAATCAGATAAGAGACAGCATAGCCCACAGCTGGATAGTGGGTGAGGCAAGAAGCTCAGGAAGGACCATCCCTAAGTTATCAGGCTATAAAGGAGACAGTGGGAGGTTTGTACTTTCAGACTTGCAAGATTCTGCTAATGTAGCCTTATAATAAAGTAGAATTAGCTCACCTGGTCGTGTTTCCCATCTGGCCTACCTGGGAAGGCTGGCACTCTCAAAGGACCAGGGGTGTCCACAAGGTATAGAAAAAAAAAAAGGTGGCAGCAACAACTGTTAGACTGAAGCTCTGCCTGGTTTTTTTGCTGATGTGCATTGCAAAAAAAGGGGGAGCTTCAATCACATCATGGCCACCACCTTGACTTTTTTGACCATCCCTCCAGACACCCCTGCTTCCATTTGTTTAAATGCACTATAGGAAATTGGAAGTACTGCCAGTGACTTTTGGTGCTAGGATGTCAAGATTCTATATGCAACCCACCCATGCATTAGGGGAAAAGATACATTAAAAATGTATCCTGCTAAACATAACAGAAGTGCATTGTTTTATAATAAAAAATGGCTTGGTGCAGGTTCCATCCATCCATACACTGGGGAAAGCACTGATGGAAATGCATATAGATTTTTTGGGTGCATTTTCTTTTTACTCACAGATTGAGGCAGACGCAGAGCACAACAAACTTCAGGTTGGGAACCAAGACTGAGCCAAACCAAAGGTGACATGTTCATCCATCCCGCCTCCGCAGCAGGAACAGAGGTGTTCCCCCTGCATGCAAAGATAGGAAGGCTCTCATTGGCTGTAACCTGTATTAACAGATGCCTCTAAGCAAGCGCATTCAGATTATTAAAAGAACACACACGATTCCTGCCAGCGTCCTGCCTACAGTAGCTAACTCAGTGTTTCTCGACCTTGGTGGCTTTAAGATGTGTAGACTTCAACTCCCAGAATTCCCCAGCTGGCTGGGGAATTCTGGGAGTTGAAGTCCACACATCTTAAAACCACCAAGGTCGAGAAACACTGATCTAACTGCTTTCCTGCCTACAGTATCTAACTGCTTGTGATTATTGCACTGGGATGTGGGGGGAAGCAGAGCTACAACTGAGTGAAAACACAGGAAAAACACTCTCAAAACCCAAGCTGTGGCTGGCAAGGCTTGGGGTCAAAGACTCACTCTCTCATAATGCTTGCAGGCTCATTAGCCCTCTGGCCAGCCTACCTACAGGGCTGTTCCACCTGTATCTGTAGGAAATTACCAAATCTGCATTAAATACTTTGGAAGAAAGTCAGGGTAAAAATGCAAGGGAGGGAACAAATAAAAGCTGATGTCTATTTTTCTTTTTCTTTTCCCCTTGGGCTTTGACCAAATGGCCAACCTGGTGATGGGGGGATCTTAAGGGAAGGAAAACAGGTTGGGGACTAAGGAAAGGACCTCCATAAATTCTTGTAAGTAAGATGGAGAATCTTCATGGCCACCACACTACAACTCCAAGTTGGAGGTTTTTTCCCCTCCTGAAGATGCAGGGATATTTTGCTTTATGAAAGAAGAGCTTCAATAACGACCACTGTCCCTCAGCATCTTGATGTCCAGGTTGCTTCTGCCTCATAGATTTGCTACTCTTCTAGCACAGAAGCACACTAACATACACTATTTAAAATAATTAACCCTTCAGATCAAGTGGGTATAGTCCCAAAGTATCCTCCCACCCACACACCCACCCAAACTGAGCTTGGAAAAAACATCAGAGGTGGGGAAGTCAAACCTTATGGGCAAAATACAGAGGGCAAGCTGGTCTCCTGATGACTGCATCTATGCAGTTTTCTTGGCTGCATTATTCCGGGGATTTATTTTTATTTTTTACTTCCCCATCTAGCCAACAGCTCTGGCATTTTCAGGTAGTCCCCATCCAAGGAGTAACTAGGACCAATCTTGCTTAATTTCCACGACCAGCAAAGGTTGGGCAAGTACAAGCATATACTGAACCTCACCTTTCATGTGGTCTGTGAGACATTACCAACCTAGGAATTCCATAAAGATTTTTTTTAATCACCTGAGCAGCACAACCCACTTTCTCCCAGTTCAAAAACTGAGGCAAAATTTCAGGTTGTGCACTGGAATTGCATCCAAAAAGTTGTGGGAAGGATCAAAACTCTGGAATAGAACCTTGTGGTGGATGCTATGCCTAAATCCCATTTTTAAATTATCCACAATTTTCCTTTCACCTCCAAAGGAGGCACCAGTTTGTAATTCTCATTTTTGATATGGGCAGCATTTGTCGAGCTATCTTTGTCGTTACATGTTTTACACAATCAATGTGGAAAGTTGCAAGAGTTCAGAAGAGATTACAGGACAATGAAAGACAGGAAACTTGTACACAGCCCTCAGCATGATGGAAAAAAAATACTTAAACTCTGCACCTCACCCATTATGGCAGGGTTTCTCAACCAGGGTTCTGCGGCACCCAAGGGTTCTACAAGAGATCACTAGGGGTTCCCTGGGAGATCACAATTTATTTTAAAAATTATTTCAAATTCGGGCAACCTCACATTAGAGAGGTAAGTTTCATTCTTTATTTGTAGTTTAGGAACACTGGTCATAAAGGCCTACACACGAAACAAATACAGTAATTTTGTAACTTCTGCCCTATATTTGAGCCTGAATGTGCAGGGTTTCCCCGAGACCTGAGAAATATTTCAAGGATTCCTCCAGGGTCAAAAAGTTGAGAAAGGCTGTATTAGGGTGTCATAGCCTTTCTTTTCCCTCCCTTAAAAAATGGAGAGCAGTATCTTTCTAATCAAGCTGAGAAAAGCTAGTACTAGTTAATACATTGGACTAGAACCACAGAAATTTCTGTTAACATCAACTTTTTGTTGGGAGGATAACATTTTAGGCTGGGCTAATATGTGTGTCACCTGAGCTCCTAAAGAGAAAACGAAGGAATGACAGTATTTTAAAAAAATCATTTTTCCCTTGGCACTAGCATGAACAAGCTTCATTAAAAAAGCATTGCACAATAAAATTATGCATGGAATCAAACAAATGGAGAGAGCTTGGGGTTATCTGATGAAATTGCTCGGCAGGAGTTCAGGGTGGACAAAGAAACAACTTCTATATAAAATGCTTAATTAAGTGATGGAATTGGCTGACAGAGATGAACTGATGGCTACCAGTTTAGAGGGTTTTAAAGTGGAGGGTTTACGGCAGCCGATGGAAAAGAGGTCTGCTGAAGACTATTAGACATGAAGGCAAAGTGGAAACACAGTGGGGGGGGGGCGAAATGGGAGATTTTATCTTGCTTTCTCAGAACCCTAGAATCTGCAGTCACCTAATGAAGGTGAATTTTTTTAAAAAAAATTCTTCATACAACGTATCAGATATAGAATTTGCTGCTCTGAGATGCCATAATGGCCACTAACTGGAATGGCTTGTACAGGGGGTTGATGAATTAATAGAGAATGCAACTTTTGGGGGCCACCAGTCATGACAGCAATGTATTACCTCCATTATGAGAGGCAGCATGCTTCCAAAGACCAAATGTTGAGGAGAATGTACAATCCGGGTTACTGCACCCATGTCTGTTTGTGGGTTTCACAGATGCATCTCCTTGGGTTGCTGTAGGCAGGGACAGCTCAAGAAAACAAAGCATTTGAGACAGGAAGAGGATTTGCCATTCCCAGAAAGAGCTCTCCCACAATACCTTCCCTAGTAGCGACACCATCATCACCCCTTACCCTCTCCAGCTGTCCTATCAACACTGTTCAGAGGGTGACTTCAGAAGGACACATGGGTACAACCTCTTCTGAATGTGTCATTTTAAGGACCCTTTCAGAACACAGCCTGATTGGCTGGTGGGACATCAAGATGCCACCGAGCTTAGATGCAATGAAGAAGTCAGCCTCAACAGATGAGGAGGACAATGAGTGGTGACTTTCCCCCAGTTTGTCTCCTGTTCTAGTCTACCAGCATTAGACTGCTTCCATCTGCCTAATGACAAGGTCACTCCTTATCTCCTCCTTTAATGGTAACTCACCAACTTGCTTAAATGCAGCACCATAGTCAAAAGGCCATGAGGGTTGGACTGAACAATTCTTACTGCATTGATAGAAAATGAGAAATCCTGCCTTATCTCCTGCATCTAGAACTCAAATCTCTTGCCCTCTTTCCATGCATCTTTGCAAGGAAGCCCGTCTGCCTCCCACATGCTCAGATGGATTACTTTGGCTCCCACCTGTTCTTCACACTGCTGATAATACTGATACACACACACACACATATTCATATTCATTCTGTACAAAATTTAAAATCTGCTTTCTTTCCCGAGTGTGTATGACAGAGAGAGAATAGGATGTACGAATGGCAGCAGTCTGCCTTGTTTAAATGCGCCACAGCAGTCCAATCTGAGGTGCTGCCTCAGTTCCAAAAATCCAGCCACTTTGCTACACACCTTGAAACAGTGTCCAAGAGGATTCGCTCTTTGAAAAGGACCTCTGCCTATGCCCCAAGGAGCCTTTTAGAGTTCAGGTCAAAATGGCCTGGTCCCTCACCTCGGCCTGAAGGCAAAAGCCTGTCTGCATCTCTAGTACCGCTCACCCTCCGTTGTAGGAAAGCCCCACTTGCATGCTCTGCGCTGCCTTAATCGACACCTGCTTTTCTTGCCGTGACTCCAGAAAGTCACACTCAAGAAGCAAGTCGTATTTTCAAAAAATTCCGAAGTTTGGGTTAAGCTTCTCCCCCCGCCCGCCGCCGCCCCCTTCCTGCCCTCCATTTGCTTGCAAGGAGTTAACGCTCTGATCTGTTGCGTGCTTTCTGATGAGCCGAGACTTGACACGCTGCGCCAGAATAATGAAATGCAATACACATTAATAGGACCTCCCACTGTTTGATCGCTTCTGCTCCACTAGCTCCATTGAAGATTTCACTTTTCTTTTAACAGTCACAATAACAGAATGTGACATTAAGCCTTTTACATGTGGCAATTTATTTTAAAATATTGGGGCGCTCAAAACAGGATCCAGAATGTTAAATAAGATATGCATGAGATGGAAATCAGAGCAATACGGCTTGGAGGAGACAGGCCTCAGACGGAGTGAAAGCAGCTACGCTTTTATTCTTAATTGCTGTTTAAGGCACAAAGACAAAGTGGAGCTGCAAGAGGGGAAAGGAAGAGGAGGAAAATATTCTCCAGTGCTGCTGGATGGGGAATTGCTGCGAGTTACCTAAGAGGGCAGAAAGCTCGTTCACGTCCAGAAGCTACAGGCACGTGAAGTTCCATTCTGTGCCGGGAGCTGACGGGGCTGAGCTTCACCAAGGCAAGTGTGTGACTCTGGGGCACCACATCGAATGCACGGGGGCAACCCGGAATACGTTGCAGAAGACAGACACGCAAGAACAAATTGCGTCACCCAAACCAAATGCCACCACGGCTGATGGAAGGGACTGTAAACTTGAAGGCTCAGCTCCAGCGCTTTCCCCACCCAAGACACGTGACTGGGTTGGATATGAATTGCACGCTGGCATTCGTTTCCCCCTGCAGCCTTTATTAGAGATGAGCTGTCAAACCCTAGGTGTAGGCAGATCTGAGAGATGTTTGAGTCAGAGGTCTGAACCTGTTTTACTAGACTGATGTCAGCCCTGCAACGTGCAACCTTTCGAGAATCCATTAGAACATCTGTATAGTAGCCATACCGGTCCAAGCTCTTAGATGTTCCTCTTCCTAGCGGATATGTTGCTGGTCTAGAAACCAGGAGATGGGGAGTTTCTGGCCTGTCTTAGGCAGGAAAGCCAGCTGGGGGACTTTGGGCCAGCCCCTCTCTCTTAGCCCAGCCTACCTCACAGGGTTGTTGTGGGAAAGTAGGAGAGAGAGAAAGAGAGATATAAAATAATAATAATAATAATAATAATAATAATAATAATAATAATAATAATAATAATAAAAAAAAAAATAGAAAGGCAGGTTTGGGGAGAAAGTATCCAGGGTCTCATCCAGCAGAAAGAAGAGGTGTTCTTGCCCCCATAATGCAGAAGGGTTGGTTTATCAAATCCTAACTAATGCAAATTACCATCTAAAGAGGAGAATCCACCAAAGAACTTTAAGTCCTGGATTGAGGACAATAAAGGTGGACAACCCTTTTATGCTCAGAAGATACACTAAAATACTTTTTTTTTTCAGCCCCAGCAGTCACAGGGGATGTGGCGGAGACATGGTAACACTGCCTAAGTGAACGATCTTGGCTCTCTTTTTTCATATTTAAGGTACAAAAATCGGCTGTTTTGCCACTGGATTTCATGAGTATGATCTGGAAATGATCCAAGGACAGAGAATTAGGGCTGGAAGAATTGCATGCAGCCAAAGGCCATCTTCTCCTGCTTTATAATTACCTAACTTCATCACTGGCTGCTATTACCTTGTATTTTCCATTGCAAAGGGAAAAGCAGCTCAAAATGGGGTTTCAAGCAGCTAGCAATAAGGCAAGTTAAATGGTTCCTCTTCCCTAACCCCCATCAACTCCCTCCACAGCCTGAAGTTCCCTGCTACAGGAAGAGCAACAGTAACAGAACTGCATGTCATGTGCAATACAGGTTGAACTTGACTCCTAATGACAACGTGGACCCATCTGGATTGTTTTCAGGGCAGCAAAGAATTCATTGCCTTCTTCCAGGATGTTTTCAGACACAGACACAGACACAGACACAAACACACACACACCCCAATTTACCTGACAGATCTACAGCTGTATGATTTTTGGGTGGCCAATCATCTATCCATCAAAGATCTATCAAGTCCAACCCAGCTTACTTTTTTAAGGTCGGCCAAGGTGGAGAAGGCAAATGGGGTTAGAAAACTTTTGCACGGGTTAGAAAATTGATCCAATCCAATTTTGACCTTTGAACCAATTTGAAAAATGGAACAATTTTTATTCAAATGTTTTTAATCGTGTGAAAAATTGTGTACGTATCAGTGTAAAAGCCGGTCAAATCTCTGAATAGAGTCCAAATCAATTCAGAGGCATCCAATTTGGCATGGCATACCGTTATGACAATTTGGTTCAGAAAGTCCAAGTGAATCAATCAACTCACCTTCAAACTGAATCTCTGAATCAAGTATCTTCACGCACCAGTATGTCATTTGGCCGTACATAACATGTCTTTGCAACCCAATCAGCCAATGCTTTCTCCCCAGTATGACTCAACGTGAGGAAAAAATGTGCAAAATTCCCACGCCTGCCCCCCCCCCCACGCCTCTACAAGCACATACAGATCATCCAAATGATTTATTGACTAAGATTTCTGTCACTGAGCAGCAGGTCTAATAATAAGATACCTAGAGGCAGATGGGTGCTCCTCTTCAGAAAGCTTAAGTTATGGAATGAGATGATCCAAGTTCACAATACTGCTTTGACATACTTGTTCCTCTGATTTACCTTCTGCCTTTCCACACAGAATATTTAAAGTGGCTAACAAAAAATGTAAATGCAACCCCATTTTTTAAAAAAAATCGTAATTTAAAAATGAATAGTAACATTAAATATTGTTTAAAAGGCAAAAAAATAGCTCTTGGCCTCCATTACACACCCATTTTATCCATCACGCACTGTGGCCTTGATCAAAAGCCACAAACTAGTAGTTTTTGACAAACTAGGAATGGGTTGGAAATTGTCCAAACTCACTGATAAAATCAGAACTGAGCCTGGTTTTGTGTAGCAAATAAATTAGCCAGGTGGAAAGCTGTAATGTTATGAGGGAAATACAAATACTACCATTTTCTCTCCATCCTTAATTGTTTATTGAATACACCCACCCACCATATACTACAGTCTATCTTAGTAGTCTTTTTTCTTAAATTAACTTTCCCCCACAGAAGTATGCCCAGGAGAAGGATTCCAACACCCATTGTCCAAAAATGGTCAGGGACTATAGTTTGACAACTCCAAAACTATGACTAGGAGACACTATCTACTTCTAATCTGTTCCCATTTTTCATATATCCCATCATAAACCCATGTGATCCCATCTCCTTGGATGTCTTTACTCTTTAATAAATGTACAAAAATGCCCTTTTTTGTATGCAAGCTGAGAAATGAAGTGCACTGGAAGATTTAGAGAAATGCCTAATCCAAAGGATCCGACCCATATGAATGCTTGTCCCACCACTCAGCTGGTGAACCACCAGTTCCTCCACCCTTGTTCCTGCCTCTAATATTGCCAAATGCCCCAGATTTTCAGTTACATTTTGGGAGAATTCTGCAGCAAAGGAGTAAGGGAGGAGCAGGGGATTCCTGTCAGATTCAAAGGAGTTGGGGTTGAAGATGCTGATGGCAAGAGTCATCCAAGTGTTGCATATGGATCAGAGCAGCCCTGGAAAAAACCATCACTTCCCATATGCTCTCTCTTGCTAATGATGGGCTGCCATACCTGTCTGGATCAGCAGAAGGAATTCTAGCTGTCAGAATATGATTCCCTCAATGAAAGTGGGTCAAGAGAATAACAGCATGGAGCATACAATGCCACTTTTGAATGTGCAGCGTTCACCTGGCAGTGAAATGCCTCAACCTGAGGGTCTAATGAGAGCTTTCTAGCAAAATACTATATAAGGGCTTATGGCTATCATTTACCCTATAGGTCAGTCCCTTGGGCAAATTTCTAATAAGGGTCTCTTTTTCCCATGGGAAATGCACTTATCCTCCCAATTAGCAGCCACGGGACTCACACAGTCCTCACTGTTTCACTTTCCCAAAGTGCAGAATATCCCACACTGAAATCCCCTGTGTGCATGCACTCTCTCTGCATGCTGGTTGTGGTTTTTGGACCATTTCCATATGCCTGAATGACTCTGGAAGTCCTGTCACTGCAGTTACGGTCTGTTGGTCAAATATCTAATTCAGGAAATGCATAATATCTACCTGTCATGCTGTAATGGCTCAGAAGAAAGAGTCAGGTTTGCAATATGAGCAGGATAAAAATCAAACACAGTGTTGGCCTGTGCCTTCCAGGACCATCAATGTCTCAGGAAACCAAACAAAGAATTCTTCAAAGATCCTGGTGCAAACCTGTCCAAAGGACCTGTAGAATCCTTCAAATCTCCAAAAGAAACCAGAAAAACCACAGTAATTGACAAATGGTATGTCCTACTTTATGTACAGCCATATATGATCTCAAGTTTGGGCTGCCTGAAGGAGCTTGCTAGGTGGGCCAAGGCTCAGGATCAAAGAAACCAAGTATTTGAGTGATGTGGCATACAAGTCAAGGCTCAGGAATCAGAGATACAAGCATAGGACAAAAGGAATCCCATAATGAGCAAGGAGAACAATGGAATAGATAGCTAGTTTCAGACACTGTCCCAACAACCAGCAAGTCTGACCTGAACAGGTTTACAGTCTGGAATTCAAAGTCTTACCTATGGCTCAGCTATATTAACACCAATTCCCAATCTGGGCAATCTCTAGATAAGATTTCAACCTCAGAATTCCCACAAAATCCCTTGCTGGTTGGAAAAATGTGAGCATTTTAGTCCCCGTATCTGGTGGATACCCTTGATGGTGAAAGCTGATCCACAGTATTTCTGAGTGCCTTACTCAGAAGACAACTCCTATTCTTGAATAACCCTTTCATTCCCAAAGGGATTTTAATTTCTTAGATGGGCATCATCACACATTTCCTAGGGCTGAGATGGGGCTTGGATCTTTCCTTGACCCCAGACAGAGGAACCTAGAAGACTTTTCCAGAGCACCTCCTGAAGATCAGTCTAGCAGAATCCCCTCTGGGAGTCTTATTGGTTAACCTAGAACCAGTTTTCAGGATCCCCTGGCTCAGACAGTTCCTACCCTTCTTCAGAAGAAAAATTACCCAGGGAGGTATATATAGAGAAAGTTCCAGAAGTGTCCCTTCAAATGACATCACTCCTCTGAGCTGTCCCCTTGAGATACACTCAGAGTGTGAGAGATTGTGCCAAGGGTGAGAAAGGAAGAGGAGTATCCAGACACAAAAAAATCAGCAGCAACTGACTTACCGAAGAAACTTACCAATGAAACCTGTCATGCAAATAGCCTGGGAAAAAGAAAACCCAACGCTTCAAAGAGTCCCCATTTTAATGAACTCACAAAGGAGGGCTGGAAGGTCCCTGTCTCAGTTCTCAAAATTCTGTACTCTAAATCCCAATTCTTGGTATCAAAATTCATTAAAGAAAACTTGTGTGAACCTTGCTTTCTGGACCATGCTCTGCAGTTAAGGCAAATCTTGAAGCAGATGTAGCAACAGAGTGCCCTCCTAGTGTTTTGGAGTTCAGTCTGGCAGCATGGGCAATGCAATGAAATCACAGCCAAACAAGGAAACGGTGCCCAGAGAGGCTTAAACAAAAGGATCCATTCCCTGAAATAAACATGGTGGCCAAACATGCCAGCATCCCCCTGGCTTAACCACGTGTGCTCTAACTGAATGGGCTGGACTGAGCACAAACAAGTGAAGACAGAGAAGTTAATAAGCATGGAGGGACAACTGTATCCAAGTAAAGCTGACAAAGGTAGGAAAAATGGCAAAGCATGATTCTAGGGATGTCAGCCTTCACAAGAAAAGGGTCAGCATGTGAGGTCACTTGACAGGGATGCAGATCTACTGGCTTTCAAAGACCATGCATCAACTATTCTGAGTGAGCTGTCCAGGAATGTGTGTCTCAAGCAGGCATTGGCTACTCAGCCTTCTAAAATGGCTTTGATATTCCCACTAAGTTGTATTGTCACTAATGTTCAACACCTTTTTAGGGTAATTCATGGCTCATTGTGCCCATGATAACCCTAATGCATATTGTAGCTTGCAAAGTGAGAAGGGGAGCCATTCCTTTGGGGCAGAACCACCAGATTTCCTAGCCTCACTATGTTGCTACCTCTGATCCAACTTTTGCCTTTAACCACAGAGCATGATTTGATAAGGAAAACAAGCATGTTAATTTATTTGAAACTAGCTGGATCCAGGTCATAGAAGTGAGCAATCAAATAACATTCCGCTTCATCAAGATGTACAGGCATAGTATGATGAAGGATGCATTTAAAACAGCCTTGATTTAATCTATACCAAACACTAATTAGAGAATTAGAGGTAGTAGATAAGATATGTAAATCATGGTTTATTTTGTACATGTTGAGCAAAGCCAGACCATTGAGGCTTATTCCATAAGCCATCACAAGCCATGGCTTAGCACAATGTATGCACCTGATTAAATGACCAACAGAGAAATTCTACTCACATCCATTTCAGCCCAACACATCTGGAGAACATCAGGCTGAAGAAGACTTAAGAAAGATATTCACTTGCCTCTCATGTATCGAATTATTTCTCCCCAATTAAAACCCTCCCTGCACCAATCTCCTAGGAAGGTTGCCTAAATTAGCGACATACAGACATACTGGTCAAACAAAATAAAGCAACTGCAACCACAAATCTTGAAGGCGTTAGGATCTCAAGGAGCAATTTCCAGACATACAACACAGCAGCTGTGCTGAAAGCTATGACAGTTGGGACTGGGTTCAAGCCTGCAAGAAATTGCATCCATATACTATGTACGTCTGGAGAAAAGATGGTTGTCAATGTAATAAACAATGTTTTCAAGCAGTTTTTTTTTAAAAAAAGGCTGGAAGACTCAAGCACTACGGAGTGACATCACTCCTTTATTATAGCTGCAAATTTACAAAAGCTTACTTGGGAATTAGCTCTATAGAATGTAATAAACTCAACGTACATAGGACTGGGCTGCTAAAAGAAACAGTTTAGAATTCAAAGCAGAATTCAGAATATTGGATGCCCAATGCCATCAAATCATCATATTCCTTTTCCTGTTCCTCTTCACCTGTAGGTAAATTTGGGGGGGGGGGTAGAGTTTTGTTTAAAAAAAAAAAGACTTAAAGGCCAAAAGAGCTCACGAGGCTGCCCTCATTGTGTGCACTGAAAGAATAGCTAATCTACTTGTGAAGCTTACATGTTTTGCAACCCTGGAATTCCCTCAGCAAGAAACCCACAAAAGTCTGCTCTGCGAAAGGTCAAGCTGAAGGCCAGATTTTCCAACCAACTAAACACCTAATGCTTCAAACTGTGTCATCTATGGGATGCTGCCTCCCCAATCCACCTGATTACTAATCTGGAGGAGAAAAAACAGGAGGCATTTTGGAAAACTGATCTTGCACATAATTCTGCCTTACGCTGATTCAGATTACTGATAAAATGAGCTCAATATTTTGTACACAGACTACAGAAACTCTCCGGATATTTAACTGGGTGAGTTCCCTAGCCCTGCCTGGAGTATGGATGGAGATAGATGTCAGTGTTGCTTCCCATCTCTGCAAATCCCTCAATATCCCTATGGAATAATCTTCCCCCAGAGGTGAGGCAAGCCCCTACTCTCCCGGCCTTCTAGAAAGGAGTGAAGACCTGGCTCCGCCATCTCACGTGGAACCTGAGGAGGGGTAACCAACCCTGGGGGTGGTTGGTGCCCTGAGGATGCTCCCTGGAAATTGAATTGAGAACTTTTTACCACCCACCTCTTGGAATATATTATTTATTAAGAGGCTTGTTTTTATTGTATTGTTTTACTGTTTAATTGTATTTTAACTAATATTTTATTCCTGTTTTTTGTAAACCACCCAGAGTCGCTCTCTGAATGAGATGGGTGGTGGCTAAATTTGACATATAAAAAATAAATAATCAGCTTCTCATTTTTGCATCTCTGTCCATTTCAGCTTCTCTCATTTCCACATTCGTTTGAGGATCTGTAAAAAGCTTCTTGTGGAACAGACTGCCACGTGAAATGGAGAGCTCTGCTTTGCTGGAGGTCCTCAACCAGATGGTCTCCTGTCAGAGATGCTATAATGACTCTTCTGTTGAGTGGGGAGTTGGTCCAGATGATTTCCAAACCTTTGACTCTCTTCCACCTTTGTTATTCTATTATCTTTGTGCACAACTCATGTTTGGTGCAATTTGGCTTACTGTACACCTTTTTATAGATGCTTTTCACTAATACATTGAAATACCCATTTTTCAGAATTTTGCAAAGGGTAACTATTTATATATTGATTTGAAAATGTAAAATGAGACAAGGTTGCAGGAAGATATAAACAAATGAATTTATCCCTCACATCCAACACGGAGATACTTGAGTTTAAACATTCATGCGAAGTATATATTCTATTGCTACTTTCTGAATGCTCCAATACACTCCAAAAATGGAACCGACTGGTTTAAAATACTTATTCTGAGTGAGAAAATATGTTTAGATCAGTGTTCATCAACCTTAGCGACTTTAAGATGTGTGGACTTCAACTCCCAGAATTACCCAGCAAGCAAGCTGGCTGGGGAATTCTGGGAGTTGAAATCCACACATCTTAAAGTTGCCAAGATTGAGAACCACTGGTTTAAAAATATGTTTTTGGAGAAAAATAAATTTATAATGCAAATATATCCATGTCTACCCATAGGTTTATCACCTTCCTGAAGTTCTCTTCCAGGTCAATGTGAGTTTACAGTTTTATGTGCAATTTTATACCCATTTATATGGGTGGAAGTTCCATAGGATGGGACCGCTTAGGAGGAGATATGGGTAACATTGCACTACTAGGAGCATATTTAAGTGGAAAGAAATCATTTACAGAAAAGGGAGATTGACTGGAGAGAGATTATTTGTTCCTCCTAATGATATATTGGGAAATGATTTTTTTCCCTCTCCTTCCCGACCTTGCACCTTTTCACATAAGCACTGCCAAACCAAGCGGCATTTGGGTTTCTTCATAAAAGTGCTGGAACCATTGCAACCAGCAGTATGCAGTAAAAACAGGGGGCTGGGGATGCGCAAAACTAGGAGGCAATTCTTCTCTTCTGAAAAACAGCTGATATATAGGCTGCGGCTCTGCGATTCTCCCCCAGTGCATCTGCAATTAAAGCGCGTGCTCCCCAGTGACTATTCTGCAGTGATGGGACACGAGTGTAGCCAGGTCAATAAATGGATGCTTCTTCCAACCACCTTTAGACTCCAATTGTAAGCAAGGAAGGAAATCCAGCTCTCTCATTGGGACTTTCACATCAACCTTGTTTTGGACCAGGCTGGAGGGTTTTCTGCTATAGACCATTGCCTTTCAATAGCCTAGGATATATGCCTTACTTTAGAGAGGCAGCCTTGCTGTGCAGGTGGGTAATCTTTAAACTAATGCTCACTTCCTGGTTATTTTATTTTATTCTTTCCACCAATCATTGTTAAAGTGCAAATAGCTCCATAAATTCAAATGGAGTCAATGGTTGCAAATAGGGCTAGTATATCAAGTGATTTGGGGTATGGGTTTTAGAAGAGACGTAGTTTCCTGCAAGGTGCTGAGCGGATGATCTGAAATCACAGTTGCTTTTTTGATTGAAACAAGCCTATGAGGTAGAGCAAAGTTAACCCTGGGGGAGTGACCAATTGCTCCCCTGAGTGCCTTTGCAGAAGATAAAATAATACTGAGCCAAGACCTTCCTTGTGGTTTCTGATAAGTTCTTTCCCTGGTGAAAGAAGCTTCTGTTTTTCTATCTTATTTTCTGGATAGATGAGAATTCCCTCTCAATTTCTCTTGGAGATGTTTCTGAGAGATTTTTCTTAGAGGTGATGCAGAGTCGTGTAACTGAAAATAACACCAGCAGCACATCTTTGTATCATTCAACTACTGCTTCGCATTTCTCAATCTGAAAAATGCACTTGAAATTCCTGCACAGCGTCTTGCCTAAGGATTTAACGCTATCCTGAGAGTCTGGGAGTCTACAGACCACTGGGGTTATCCTTCTCTTATGAAAATCACTTCTAAAGCAAATTCCCTTCATGAAATAGAAAATTAGTAGGAGAAAATACAGGACAAATATTCTATAGGTCACTAAAATTAATAATCCATTACTGGTTCAGTTCACAGAACACATTTTTAACCTGTTATGGAATTAACCTGTTTCCTGCAGTTCACATATTTTGTTCAACTGTAAACTAAGAAAGTGACCTGGGTTTACAGAACACACTCGGCACCCTCACCCAAAACACTTAAAACTAACTAAGCTTAATATCTTGGGAATGCAACAGCTAAGTTTGTAGCTGATGAAATGTATTGTTTCTGTTTTTTAGGGTGCCCCTGAGAAAGGAATATATTTCCAAAATAAGTTGGGCTTCAGTAAAATTGTTTTCAGAGCCACTTGGAATTTTCCCCTCCTCTTTTTTTCCCCTAGGTTGGTAAGTGACTTGGCTAAACACATTGTGAAGACAAAGCTATAAGGGAAAGAGTAGTAAGGGGTTTGCAGTACCAGACCAATCATATGGGTAGCACAGAGTGTCTTCAGGACTGGCATCAGAAGAGAGTACTTTCAGACCCACTGCCTACTTGGACCCCCCATATGATCTCTACCCCTGGACCTGGTGCTGTAAGTAGCACCATTTCAAGCGATCTGGCCATGGTTCTTGGTGGGATGGATCTCATGATTAGAATACAGACCCAGAAGGATATAATTTGTTCAAAACAGACCCAAAAAATGGGAAAGTGGAATCACATTCTGGGCAAGGAATGACCTGTATGGAATTCATGACAGCAAGGATGAAAACCCTGCTTAAAGTATTTGGGTGAATGTTAAGAGAAAAAGAAACAATGCATCAATACTTGGGAAAATCCTAGAAAAGGTAATCAAACAGTGGGTTTGCAAGCACTTAGAAACAAGCAGGGTAATTACCATGGATTTGTTAAAAACAGCTCATGCCAGACAAGTCTTGTTGCTTTGACAGTATGGCTAGATTTGTGGACCAAGAGAATATGGCAGACATAGTTTACTTAGACTTCAATAAGGCATTTGATAAAATAGATCATAGCCACCTTGTGGATAAACTGGAGCAATGTGGGGTGGAAGGTCCCACTATTAGATGGATTTACTGTTGGCTGAATAACGATAGTCTATGTGTGACCCTTCATGAGTCTATATCCACATGGAGGGAGGGTGGGTAGTGGTGCCCTTCAGGGCTCCATCCTGGCCTAGTACTCTCCAACAAAACAAAATGCTGCTCAGTGGCAAGAAATAGAAGGTTCTGCACTTGGGCAGGAAAAATCGGATGCATGGTTATAAACAAGATGGCACGTGGTTTAGCAGTAGTACTTGTGAGAAGGATGGGTGTCTTAGTAGACCACAGAGGAAGCATGAGCCAGCAATGCGCCACAGTTGCCCAAAGAGCCAATATATTTTGGGGCTGCATCAACAAAAGTATAGTTTCAAGATCACGGGAAGTGATAATACTACTTGGTATTGCACTGGTCAGACCACACTTGGAATCCTGTGTGCAGTTCTGGTCACCACAATGCAAGAAGGATGCTGAGGAATAGGGGCAGAAAAGAACAACAAAGATGATAAGAGGCTTGGAGCCTACAAAGAGCCATTGAAGGAACTTATTTATTTGATCTGATTTCTATAGCTACCCATCTCAACAAGTGACTCTGGGCAGCGTACAATCATAAACTTGCTATGTTTCACCTAAAGAGAAAGGTAAGGGGAGACATGATAGCAGTCTTCCAAAATGCAAAGGGGTTTGACAGTGTAGAGGGTGTGGATTTATTCTCCAGAGCACCTGAGGGTAAGACAAGAACCAATAGATGGAAGCTTTATAGAGATCCAAACTTGAAATAAGGAGGACTTTCCTGACTATGAGAGCTATTAAGCTAGGGTTTCTCAACCAGTGTTCTGTGGCACCCTAGGGTTCCATGAGAGGTCACTAGGGGTTTCCTGGGAGATCACAATGTATTTAAAAAATTATTTCAACTTCAGGCAACTTCACATTAAAGAGGTACATTTCATTCTTTATTTTCAGTTTAAGAACACTGTACATGCACATATACAGGCCCACCCATGAAACAAATATAATAATTTTGTAACTTGAAATTTGAGTCTGAATGTGCAGGGGTTCCCCGAGGCCTGAAAAATATGTCAAGGGTTTCCCCCAGGGTCAAAAGGTTGAGAAAGGCTGTATTAAGCAGTGGAACAACCTGCCTCCTGTAATTGTGTGTGCAAGTGCTCCATTGCTGGAGGACTTCAAGAAAAGAATGGACAGCTATTTATCCCAGATGACATGAGGATTTCTGCCCTGGGTAGGTGGGTTGGACTAGAAGATCTTCAAGGTCCCTCCCAACCCTATGATTCTAATCTCCACAGGGCTTCCACCTTCACCTTGCTGTAGTGCTGCACTCGAGGGAAACCCACAGGAGCCAATAAGAAAGGAGGTTCTCACCCATGGATGCATTCCCTGGACCCCAATATTCTGCCCTTAATACAGCCTTCAGACTGGGGGGGCCAGCACTCAGGTGGGAAGGAGGCTGGCAGGATATTCCTCCCCTCCCCCAGCTGCAGAAGGCCAGTAGGAACATTGCCACATTTCTGCTTCCTCGCCTTGGCGGCAAGCACAATCCACAATTTTTAATTTGCCAAGAAAGCCCTCTTTCCCCGTTTTACAGGGACAGAAGGGGGACTTTTATGTGCAATCTGTATAGCTCTCCAGAAAGCACTTACATTTATGATGTTCATGAAATTTATAGCCAGTTGGCAGCGTGACGCGCTTTCCGCTCCTCTCCTGCCACTGTCCCTGGCAATGTGGCAGGCTGGTAATAAGGAAGCCTCGCATTCAAGTGGCATAAAAGGCATTTTCGACAAGTTAGCCTCCTGCCCAATCTTATAAACTCTAACAAGTCTATAACAAGCAGGCAAGATCTCTTTATAGCCGGGGAAAGAGGGGAGGGAGGGAGGGAGGTGGGGGGAGGAAAGAGTGGGAGAAAGGAAAGAAAAGGGGGAAAAAATCCTTTTCAGAGATGGCTTTTGAACAAAGCCCACACCTTCCTTCTAATTAAGGTTAAATGGCTCCATGCTTTCTGGCCAATTTCATTCTTTCTCCTCTCATTCCCCTCTTAACAAGGCAGCCTTTAAAAAGGCATCGCTAATTGGTGTCTGGTTCACACGTAGGATGCATGCTTTGATAGTCAGTTAGCTTGTCTTCCCCCATCAATCAAACCTCCCCTGAAAAGCCAGTCTAATAGGCACCATGTGTCCTTTGGCAGGAGACGGGAAGTTCAGAGCACCCCCCAGCCCTTTCCAGCCCCACCTTGCTTCCCACATGTGCCTCCCAGCTGCAGATGGTCCTCCTCCCCCCCTCCCCAGGACCAGCCCAAGACCTTTGGGGAAGTGTTGATAAGGTTGTTTCACTTGTGACCTCACCCTGATATAAATGCACTCAGTGGGTGGCAGTTTAGCCAGGAATGGGAAGTCATTGTGAATGTTAGAGGCTCTTTGTTGTTGGGGTGGGGATAAACGGGGATTGAGGCAAACCAGAGTCCACCCATTATTGCGGAGGTGCAGACATAAAACAAAACATGCCGGAGGCTTGAAAATCTAGTGCCCAGATGCAGGCTGAACAGAAATTATAGAGATAAGGTTGAGCCCATGGTGGGCCTCCCCTTCTCTGCCTGATGGCTCTTTAATCCATGTCTGTTGAAATCAATGGGGATTGGCCAATAGGTTGGGCTGTTCCTGAAGGAGGTCACACATCTCCCTTGGCCAAGGCTTGCCGCACTGTAGTTTGCTGAACAAAACACAACTAGCTGGCTTCATGTTATATAAGACCCATTATGTATCACAATGACTGAGTAAACGTTGCCGGCTAAACCAAAATCAAAGAAAAACCATTTTTCCTGTAGCACAATGTATGACTTGAAGCTGAATTGAAAGAAAGGGTAAAGGGAGTATAGGAATCAACACTGAAATAAATATCATGGAGAAATACAGTTTATCCTTGCACATGCGGTAATCAACTTCCTGTTCATGGGACATCTAGTTGCCCCAGGGTGGAAAAGCAAAAACAAAAACAAAAAACCCACCATAAACGTCTTCCATCGGTTATGGAATTTAGAGTCATGGGGAGGAGACCGTCTAGTCCTCTTCATGGGCCAAGAAATAGTCATCTGCTAAGGTGGCATTGCTCTGGGGCAGTAGAAGGAAGGTGGGATAATCTGGTTCAGTTTGTCTTCCATTATAAGAATCATCTATGGTGGTTAAGCGCCAGCAAAGGAAGATCAGCCCAGCCTGAATTGTTGCCTACATATTAAATGACAACCAGCACTATATATAAACTGGCCCCTGGACCATGGGTGATATCTCAAAGCATTGGGACAACCCCTGAGCCCCTTCAAAAGATGCACTGAAATTAATTTTTAATGTGACAGAAAAAGGAAAATCATTGTATCAGTGATATTGGAGACATTTTAGTTATATTTATATTGCAGTTAAGTTAAACCAAATTTGGGCTCTTGCCTTCATCAATCTGAGACTGCTCACTTGTTTAGAAGATGATCCAAGGCCTCACTCCAGGGTCAGGCATAATCCTCAGCCCAAAAACCGCTCCCTCCCCCTAGACACAACCAAACTGGATTAATCAGTATTCTGAATTTCTATATTCCAATTTTTTTTTTCGTTCAGTCGTGCCTAATTCTCAGAGACTGCCTGGACAAGTCCCTGCAGTTTCCTTGGCAAGGTTTTTCAGAAGTGGTTTGCCATTGCCTCCTTCCTAGGGCTGAGAGAGAGTGACTGGCCCAAGGTCACCCAGCTGGCTTTGTGCCTAAGGTGGGACTAGAACTCAGTCTCCCAGTTTCTAGCCTCGTGCCTTAACCACTACACCAAACTGTGATATTACTTCTATGCAGATATCAGGTCAATGTTGCCATTTTTTGACATCGCACACAGAGAATACATTTTATAGAACTCACTGGGGTTGCATACAATTCACCTAAACCAATATTGTCTTTGAGTTTAATATTCATCTTACTATATATCTATTCCATTTTACTGTATATTATTTTACCTTCTCTTTTATTCTTTTACCCTATCTTACTATATTTTATCTATCTTATCTCATTCTAGCCTATTTTATCCCATTATATTGTATCTTACCTCATTTTGTCTTATTGTATTTTATTCCAGTTGATGTTTTGATATGGTCAAATAGACTAATCAATAAAGTATAATCAATCAATCACTACACCAAACTGGCTCTCATTCCAAAATATAATATGATGTAATATAATATATAGTCTTTTGGGAGACTACCTTCATCCTTCTATTGAAGCATTTTACTGAGGAGATTTCATTGCCTTGTTTATGATTTAATTGTTTTTTAAATGACAGTTTTACATAACTTGGTTTTTCATCTTTATTGGCAGACACCCGAAGCACCATTTTTTGCAGAAAGGTGAGGTATAAATCCAATCAATAAATAATACAGTTGTGTCGCCAACTTGCCTGCCTCATGCATCTCACCATCACTGCTTTTTGATTAGGGGGGAAATCCTGCTTTCTTCACTTCTGTGGCTGCTGAAACTTGACACAACTGCTTCCTTCAGAAGCTTGCTAAGTAGAGGTCCAAAGGCCACATTTTGGTGGCTCTAATCTGGTGTTTCTCAACCGTGGCAATTTTAAGATGTGTAGACTTCAACTCCCAGAATTCCCCGGCTTCCCACAATTCTGGGAGTTGAAGTCTACACATCTTAATGTTGCCAAGGTTGAGAAACACTGTTCTGAACCATGGATAAATGGCACACCTGCATGGGGGAAAGTTCCTTTAAATGACACACCTGGTGTGGGCACCCAGCAGTTAACAGGTGTGAATTGGTAGCTGCAAGCCTGCTTCTCACCCACCCCCGATGATACAGCCCTTTGTTTGGTTCCTGCTGCTTCCTCTGCTTGTTCCTGGCTGCTTGGCAAGTCAATCTTCCTTTTGCTGGAAAAAAGTAAAAACATCCTTGGAGTCTCCTGACTCCACTACAACATTGCCTGTTTTTAGCACAGGAGGAGGAGGGAGAAGGGGAATATTATCACTCCAAGAGCTACTCATGCATCTCCATTGATGCTTGCAATCATGGAACTTGTGCCATTTTTATTTCTTGATTTTAATTTCTATAGCTGCCCATCTCAACCAAGTGACTCGGGTGGCGAACAATTATAAAAACAATTAAAACAATACAACACAGTACAAAAATAAATATCTATGGCAGCTGAGAAAAATTGTCCCCATAGTTATCAGTATAGCCAAGAAACAGATTTATTGTCTGACCTATGACTAAAACAATGGAATGAATGATGGACATCGTTCATGGGCCATGAGAAGTCTGCCTCTCCCCCAGTTTCCCAGTCCATGTTGCTCCCTCTTACCCCATGTCTTTCTTCCCCACCAGCAGCAGTGTTGGCTATCCTCCTTTGACTTCCATTTGTCCGCCTACCCTATAGATACCACTCTTCAGGCCTCCTCCAGAGCAGCCAGCAGGACAGTGACCACTCTGGAGCTCCATATTCTTAGGTCCAATGAAACAGTTGCTCCAGGAAGCAGACCAGGAGGACCAAGGAGGAAAGCTCATTCATTCACCATGCTAATTCATTCATTCATTCATTCATTCATTCATTCAATCAATTCATTCATTCACCTTCCTTTCAAAAAGGTTGCAGACATGGGATTCAGGTGCCTTTCTCCAGGTTCAAGTCAACAGTCAGTATATGTGATTCAGAGCACATTCCTTGTGAGCACCTTTAAATACCTTTATCATTTCAAAGTTGATTTACAGAAGTTCTAGCCTGAAAAAATATATGTAGTTTGAGCATCGATAGTTTGATTTGCTTTTCCATATCTTTTCTCTCGTTTCCCCACACACTGGCCAACTTACTGAGATTTTGCAGTTGTTTAATAATCACTGTTAAATTCATTTATTTCACATCAAAAGGATTTAGATTACTAGAGGTTGGATCCCTCCCCCAACAAGCTTACAATTTAATATAATAACTGGGCCAGCCTTCTGGTGTTGAAAAAATGCATCCCCTTGGGATTCTAGACCACCTTTGTTTGCTGTGCCATAGAAATCCAGATATTTTTGTGCATGACATACTGTAGCTCATACAAATTCACTTCCAATTGTTTGTCACCATAGACACAAGAATAATGGGAGAAAATGTGTGCTTCAGTGTGGACAAGGATGAATTTGGACAATGTCAGACTACTTGGGTCTGACTCAAGAAACTAAATTTTCTCCTCCGTGCACCATCCAGTCCCCCAGGACCCCAGAAGAGCTAAAGGACCTGCCAGTTTTGCTTTTAGCACACACATTGTCCCTTCTACTAAATGCTGAGAGTTACTCCCTTGGTCAGGTATAGTGTGTTGCCTTTTCTCCCTTCCTCTCATTCTGATGAGCAGCTTTCTGAAATGTTACATGATTGACTGAGCAATGGAAAGATGCACAAAGAAGTCTGGATGCCAATTTTTGACAGGTTGCAAGCACCCCTCAGCACACATTAGCTCACCAAGATGCTCCCAATATGGCACATCTCCTCCTTCGTTAGCAAACATTGCTCCCTGTATCCCCCCATCTCCTGCTGTCTCATGATGGTAGACAGACTAGTGCTCCTGCTATACCGTGAAAAGCAAGAGGGCATGCATTATACCAGGCAGAAGTCTGAAGCACCAAATTGTAAGGAATAGCCTTTGAAGATAGAATTTACTATGCAAGTCTCTAAAGCTTTGTTCGGGGCTTTTATCTATCTCTACTCAATACAGAGAGGAGGCAGAGAGTCAAATGTCATCATTCACTCGTTCTGTGCCAGCAACAACCTTCCTCAGTCTCAAATATCTCCTTCCACCCCCAAGACATCTAAAGCTCTATCAACTTCCTTAAGTCTATAGTCAGCTTCTCTGGAGGAAGTGGAGCTGGCCAAGCTACAAATGGTGATATCTTGGTTGGCTTTAGATCAGCCCTCTTCAACCCTAGACAGAGGTCCTGAGTCACAGGCCACATTGACACAATACAGCTGATCCAGTTCGCTGCTCCCCCAGTCAGCACACTCTCCTCCATGTGCTGCTGGTGTATAAACTCTGGTGATCTAGCCAACTGGGGAGAGGCCATCTAAGTCCTCTCGTCTGCCACATCCCTATTCCCTAGAAGCCCTTAGACTTTTTGGTGCTAAAAGCAAGCTCTCTGGCTTGACTGAGACTCGGGTTGCCTGATGATGCCCCCTCCTCCATAACCCAGTCAGGTCATGTGACCAAAGCCTAAATCCTGCAGATTTTCCTTAGACAGGCTGGCTCAGAGATCTGTACTTTTAACACATCTGGAAGGAACCAGGTAAAAGAAGTTTGCTTCAAAGTACTGAGTCAATATCCTGCTATTGCTCTAATAAAGAAGAATTTCAGCCAGCAGGACTAACTTGGAGTGGGCCAAGGCTGCGCTTCCTACAATGATCTGTTTCACAAGAGAGCCTCTGCCTTGGCTCAGGTAACCACAATAAGGGACTAATCATCTCTGACTGAAAGTCACAGCACTGGAAGCTGTTGGAATTTCTAAGCCAAAACTTCCAGAGAAAGGCTGACAGTGGCAGGGACCCTGCTTTACACACAAATGACACCCTAGTGGCAACATCTGTTACCTCCAGTTCAAGAGTCTCTGTGCAGGTCACTGGCATGTTTTCCATAAGATCTGAAATCATAGGCAGGGGGAGCCAGCTTTTCAGCAGCTGGAGGGCAGGGGTAGGAAGAGAGATTTTTACCTTAAAAAAAGAAAAGCTTTGAGAGGGAAGGATCAATTTTATTAAGCCATTTTTTCTACCCAGCTTAATATTCTAGTTTCCTTGTTTCTGTTCGTATGGTCAAGCCCCATACAGCTGGGCAAGATCAAGGAAACAAACTACACAGATTTCAGCAAGGTACTTGTGGCTACCATCTTACATCTCTCGCATATTGTTAATTCAGATGGATTTAAGTCCCACAGCTTGGTTAGAGAAGAGATCAGGACAAATTGCTCGGGCCTCAGCCAGTGTCCCAAACCAGAGGAGACTTGATACAAACGTAGCTGAATACAGGTATGTGTCCACAAGGTCCCAGGTGCAACCTGTACCTCCACATTTTGCTGGAGCCAGATGGAGCACACAGCTCCCACATGTCCTAACGCATGCCTCAGGTTTGAAGGCAAGGTGGCCCCTGATCTTCTGGTGGATTCAGTATACTTACTCCCCTCACATTCTGTATGGCAATAGCCCCACCGGCAAAGGCCTTGAGCTCTGGGTCCTCACGCATAATTCCATCATTTCCCTATGTCCCAATTCCACCATTCTGAAATTGTCTCCACAGCCAGGGAGAAAACAAGCAGAAAGGAACAGAACAGCAGAGCTTTCTTCTGCCTCCGAGCAAGCCAGCTTTCAGGTTAGTTCCAGGACTCACTCACTCACTCACAGCCAGGCCACTTCTTGGCCATGTGCTGTCTCTAGGATGCCGTGCTGCTCATAAATAAATGGGGGGAGGCGGGGGAAGAGTTCTTAATCTTCATTCAAAAGCTCACGGTATCACAATGCTGCCTCACAAAAGCCATCTTATTAGCCCCAAGTGCAAAATGCTGCCTTTTCTTGCAGAAGCTCATTAATTGCAGGTCACCATTCAACAAGAAAGATGAGGCACTTGAGTTCTTCAGGCCCTCATTAGCCACAGAGCTGAACAGTATGTGTGAAATTAACAGTCACCTGAGTACCTCTATAATTTCATAATTATTAGGCCTAATGGGTTAGTCTCTGCCAAATAGCTTTAACTCCTGCTTGGCTGGTTTGGAAAGTTGTATTTGCTTATGAGGGGAGCCCGGTGGAACCGAGTTTTACTTCGTCTTGCTTTTTAAATTTAATTTTATTCATTTATTTTTGCTAGAAAACTCTATAATCATGCAAGCCTTCCATATACTGTTTGTAATTTTAACATATGTTGAGTTTTTAATTATTTATACCCCGAGTGCCAGAGAAAGAGATACCCTTCCATCCTGGGGAACGTGGGTGAAAGAGCTTTCTGCAAAGGGAATTTAATTGGCTTGAAAATGTGTTTGCACTCTGCATGTGTGCATACATTTATATTTGTGTGCATTTGGGCATGTGTGAGTGTGTGCACAAGTTGTACCGTTGATTTATCTAGGGGCTGATTACATTACATTATTCCGGATGCCCTAGTTTTTAGCTTGCCTTATCTAAAACTCAAGCACTAAATTAATCAGGATGGTTTTGACTTCCTGACAGCAATAGAATTTAAAACCGGCCTCAGTTTGGATTGTAGATGAAAATAGGTTTAAAACAAATTGCAGAGCAGGTTCCTCTCAATGAGAAGCCAGCTAGGATAGCTACTCCACAGATAAGATACAGGCAACTTAAGGCTTCAGGTAGCCCCAGACCTCTTTCCTGCAGCCATTAGAGCCCTATCTGATGACGATTGCTAGCTTCCCAACTTTTTGGGGTAGTGACATATCACATAACATCAACAGCTGCTTCATAACAAAAATATTTCTTCCAAACAAGATTCTCAGACTGCCTTCCTTAATAAGATTTATTGAGATGAAAGGGATAGGGTTACAAGAATCTCAGCAACTGAGCTATTTCCAATTTTCATCCAATTTACCCCTCCAAGATGGTCAGGTGGAGACTCCATTATCAGTGAAAAGGACTCTCTCCTTGCCAATTCAAAGGAAAGCCATTAGAAAGAAACCAAGAAGTCTGTGGGTCATTGGTTACAAAACCATCTCCTGAATCCTTGTCTGTGAACTGATCACTGCCTGTACAACCTGAAACTTACACCTTAAAATAAGCATAGTATAGTTTTAAAAGTGGAATAGCCTTGCACCATCCCCCACAATATACCCTCAGCCGTTTTGCATTATCACCCACCCACATGAGCCTTGCTATCCCCAAACATTATCTTTCTCCACTTTAGACTCCAGTTCTAAACTGGTAACAGTCTGCAGCCCCAGGAGTCTATTTAGCCCTCAATCTAATTTGACCTTGCCCTACAAAAGAGATCAATTTGGACCTCAGATAAAGCCTATCTATTCATCTAGGGAGCCTGCTGTTGTGGGGAAGAGAAAAGAAACATGATTTGATTGATGCATCAGAGCAAAATTGATATCCCCGCCCTTTTTTGTTGGTTTGTTCTGGCTCACCCCTCGCTTCATTCCCATGCCTGCTATGCTGTCCCCAAAATAATTATCCACCCAGGGAAGGCAGCCCTCTTTAAAAAAAAAAGGGGGGGGAATTGTCCAATCCTGCCTTAGACCATTTGCATACAATAAATGGCCATCACTCTTGTGATGCAGTGTAGCCATCGTAGACCAGCTTTAGTTACCAGACTGATACAGGTTCAAGAGACTGTTACATAAACAACCAGCTGCAGATTGCCCTGTTGTCAGTGAAGAGATCTGCCTCTTCACCGGTTCAGCAGAAGGCTGTGAAAAAGGGAATCAGAAAATCTCCACCATAATATACATGGGGATATCTTCATACTCATTTGGAAATAGTTCAGCTGCTGGAAGTCCTGTAACCCCACCCCTACCTCAATACATTTTAGTAACTCTGTGAGCATCATGCTCAGAAAGGAGTAACTTTCAGTTTAGGCAGTTAAGGCTGGCAAGACAGCAGCCATAACAATCCAGAGCCCTCCAGGTCTGTTAAACTCCAAGTCAGAAGTCCCATTGGCAGGCTAGCCAGGAATCTGAGAAATGGTGATCTCAATGTTCCAAGCGGTTTGATAGCTAAGCTCCAATCAACATATCTTTCAGGAGATAATATATGCAGCTCAGGGTTGAACTGTGGAGCCCTTGGTGCTCTCTGAGCTTGGTTGTGTGCTTTCAGATGTTTCATTACCTAACTAGGTAACATCATCAGTGCTAGTGAGTGTGGGGTTTGCTCCCTGTTTATATACAGTAGCTTGCCCTGCCAGGATTGGTGGGGGAGTGGTTTTCTCCTTCTCCTTTCACCCAAGGAGAAGAAAATAAAGCACCTTCCAGAGATTAAGGGCTGGTTTAGCTTGTGGCAGACATCCAAGAATAGTGGTCAACAAACCAGAATTCACAGCCATAATGTAAATGCACCCATTTAACCATGATATGAAACCATACATGAGATGGAGATTGGAGCAGGGGGAGAAGAGAGCGCATTCCAGGCTGATAAGCATTCCCACAATCTGCACTCCTTGGAGAGTGGGGAGGGGCTGAGGAAGCAAGTTAGCCTAGCCCCGCCCTAGATTTCCTAAGAAGATTTTTCCCTTTAGCTCAGTTAAGGAATCTTTAGTCTGGCAAGATTCTGTGTATGGTAGAGAATAATAAAGGAACTAGAGTCTGCATCTGATTCAGCGTGGTTCTCTTCGCCCATTACCCTGACAATACATGAACCCAGCCCAAACTGGAGCATCTCCTACCAACAGGGCATTGTTCAAAGAATACTGCAGGAAAAGTTCATAGGAGTGTCTTTTCTAAAAGAACAGGTTAAAGCAGAAATGAGGTCTTCTAAGAACCCCATTCAGATAGTTCACAGGAAGGAAGTTGGACAGCCCAAAGCATCAGGACTTGGCCCTCAAATTTATTTATTTTTTCTGACAACAGAGATAGAAGCCATTTTGACAAGGCTAATTAGAATGACAAGGAAAACATAGCCCCAAGCCCAATGATTAGGTTCAGACATATTAAACCCTAAGCCAGTTTAAGAAAAATGTTATATTGTCATTACGCACTATGCTTCAGAACCTAAATGACATGACTTAATGTGGTGCCCTAATTCAAGCAAGATTCCAGGAGAGTGGCTGGGTTTCCCCCCACAGCAAGCTGAGTCACAAACTGACCTTTGAGCCTTGTTTCACATGCCACAATTTCCTCCATCCATTTACCTGCTTCTAAAAAGGAGGAAGTAATCCAGAATCCTCAAGCCACATGCAGATTTCAGCCTAGTTCAAAAACCTCAGTAAGCCATCCACTCAAATCTTGGGAAGAGCTGCCCAGGCCTTCCCAACTGCCTGCTACGGAGAAACAGACAAAGAAAAGGAGTGGTCACAAGTGTGGTAACATGTGTGTGCATGTGAAAAAGATACCTGTACAAGGTAACTTCAGGTTGACTCAAGACAGCACTCAGTTCCACATTGAGGCAAGGAAGAGTGTGACTTCTATCACTGAAATTTTTCCCATAACTCTAACTGCCTCCAACACATTTAGTAGTTAACTATCCTAAATACTAGTGGGAGTGAAGCAGCAGGGATGCTCAAGATTTAGAAGAAGGGAGGGGCACCCTAAAAGCATCATTCATGGACAAGCACCTGCATGCTCACCCCTAAAGTATGAAAACAGTTAGTAAACATCTTAGCCAGTACATAAAGTAGTGCATGTATGCTTTCAATCATCAAATGCATTATATTAAAAAATAGAACAGAACATTGTGGCCGTTGTTGAGAGGGTTTCATTTTAAACACTTAAATATCCATCCTCATCATTCCAGACTGAGAGTGACTTAGCAAGACTCATTTTCAAGAGGGTCAAGATAGACTAAAGAAACTGTTTTCTCATCCAGGGCAGAGTTCATTTGTAGAACTAGAACCTGGCAAAAATAGCTTTAAAAGGACACGAGACAAATTTATAGCAGCTAGGTCTCAGCTGGCTACAACATGTGCAGACAACACATCACAGAATAATTACTTGAGGGTAACCACAGAAGAATCCAGTTTTCAGAAGGCTAATTCCTGAGAAAGTTTCTGCAATTTTTCTTTTTCTCACCCAGCTCCAAAAAGGAGATCACATTTGTTTTCCATTAGGATGAAGATATGACATACCTGATCAAGTAAAGCAAAATCCAAGGACGAGGCAGATAAGGCAACCCTTAGCAGTTAAGAGTGTAAAGCAGAAGTCCTTGAAGCCTACATTCTCGGGCCCCACCCAAGGCTCAGCTGCAACTCATGAAGCAGCTCATTAGAGTTCTTCTTTGTGAGCAGGTCTGTATTCAAGAATAGGCCTTTACTCAGAAGGAGCTCTTCTTCAGTTGGCCCTCCTTTACTTAACCCTTATCTGAACTCATCTACTCACAAGGACTATCTGGACAGCCAGTTTAGTAGATAACACAAGGTGTCCCTGCAAAAATGTGCTCTATCCACACAACCAGGCTCCCCTCTGAATGACATCATTGAGTGGCACAGGGGTCCTGTACAGAGCACTATGGTGCAAAAATAATGAAGCATGCTTCATAGCATCATGATACAAATCCAGCCTTTTGGATTTCCATTTCGTTGTCACACACAAGTAAGTTAGATACGTTTTATCATTTGCTCCCTGTCAAGCCTTGTGAGGCTGGCAAGCTTAGGAAACAAGGACACCTTGGATTTCTAGAAAGATCTTTATTGCTAGTAGAGTTGTGTAACAGAATCCTGAAAGCCTGTCAAAGTAATTCTCCTGCACAACTTATACCTAATATAATTAAGGCAGGGTTACTCTGAGTCTCTCTTTCACACTTTCCCCCTTCCTCCCCTGGACTCAAATTTCTCCTGTAATAGCCCTATTTCTGCCCTGAACTGTCCTGCTGCCCCTTCTGTGTTCCCCAGGTCTGTTAGACAGTCCATCACACTTCCCCGCTTTCACAAATGCCAACAGGGAGTAGTGTTATCAAGGTGCAACAATTGGTGGATTTCCTGTTGGTGGAGGAAAAATCCACCAATCACTCTCCCAGATGTGAAAGAAGGTGGAGCTAAAAGAAGTGAGTTTTAACAGATAGCTAGGTTTAGCATCGATCAGAATCTGATTTGTGTGATGGGTGGGAACTTCACAGTCCTGCTATACTACCCACTCCATGAATCACCTTCCTTTCCATAGGACAATTGGGAGACAGTTGGCTCAGACATTGCAGATGATCCACAGGGTGGGTAGAAGTTGACAGGCAGGTTGTTTGAAAGGACACTTTTGCTACAAGCAGCTTGCATGTCCCAAATGACAGGCAGGCCAGCTTGACTGACCCAAAGTGGACAATAGTGGGTAGATCTTAGCCCCTGCTACATCATCAATAGTGACTATTGAAGTGCCACACCTTGTATGTATAGCAAGGCTTGTGCCAACAAAAAGATGGGAAACACCAATTTTATTCTACAGCTCCAAAGTTAGGTGTCCTCATGCCTCATCTATGGGCTTGGATGAGAGACAGGCTGTGTCATGAGGTTGCAACCTTAAACAATAGGCAGTGAGGAATCCTCAAGGCAGGGAGAACTGTGCGTCTGCCCGAAGAAGGGGCTTGAAGGAGGGAAATCAAGAGAGCCAAAGTGTTCTCTCTTGATTCAGAAGTCATTTTCTGCTTTAATCTCTAGTCTCCCTCCAAAGGGAGGTCCTCCAGAGACTTGGTGGTATGTGGATGTGGATGAGAGATATTATAAGCACATTATAGAATGGTAATTATTATTGACCAAAGTAGGGGGCATCTGCCATTCTTTCCTCTTGAGCCAAGAGCCATACTTGATCTTGGGGTGGCAAGATGGGAATGATGGGCAAAACTAGAACAAAAACTTTGATTTAACTTTAAATTGAATTAGTGTTACATTCTCTGAATTAAATACACCCAGTGTGATTATTCCCTAGGTATTTAATAATTTTCCACTTCAGCTACCTTAAATTCTAATTTGGTGGCCAATGTTTTGCCACCTCCAACACTTTCAGGGCCCCTGGCAGTCCTGGAGCTTCAGCTAAATTCCCCTCCAGTAAACCAGGATTTGTAGTCCCTATAATTGGTCAAGCAAGCCATAGTGGCCTGGTTCACACATGGCAATAAATCATGTTGAACAAATGGTAATGTCTGGGTTCCTACACAATGTACTAAACCACTACAAATATTCCCTTTCCAGGTTTATTCCAATTGTGAACTCAAACCGTGTGAAATTCCACCGCACATTTGGATGAAGACATGTGTCAAAGGATGGTAATGCCTTTCTGCATATCTTTTTTTTTCTTTTCAGTTTGCTGCATGGAAGAGACCAAGATGAGCAAGAAGTATCCGCTCACCCCACTTAGGGGCCTGTGAAATTGCTCTGTGAATGATATTTCACCCTACCTCTCCTTGCCACATCTTTCAACTTCTGCTAATTAACTGAGCTTGCGATCACCTTCCATGCTGATATGAAGGAGAGCATAAAGCCCTCCCGATACAAAATAAAATCAGAAGCAGGACGGAGAGAGGGAAAAAAGGAGAGAGAAGGGATTCTACAATTATAAATGATGTCAGGCAGACTTCGGTACCCTATAATGCATTGTAAGCACTTAAAAAGCTAACCATTCTGTCTTCTTTCTTTCGCATAAATAATGGCCTTTTTATGAATAAATCATTCAGCAAGGTCTCTGAAAATAGGAACTTGAAGTATAATGTCTCCAACTGCTCTCTGTGTGTGTGTGTGTGTGTGTGTGTGTTTACTAGGACAGCAGAAAAGTCAAACCAACCACTTCATTGCATCTGATACACCTGTGTCACTTGAAACCACAAGTAGTCCACCGGGGAGGTGAAGTTGGGGAATGCAGGAGGGTGTGGACACCCAGCTGGCAAAGTTTTGATTGTGCCACAGTTCCAGATGAGGCATAATGCATTCTCAGGAATGGAAAAGGGTTGTTTGGGATTTTCCCATTTGCTTTGCAAATACAGCAAAGCTTCATAGATCAAGGTACAATTACCAACAAATGTAGAATGCTGTGGTTGCATTGATGGTATTCTACTTTTAGTGATGGTCCTTCAGGCTAATGGGTTTTTAAAGCTAATGGGCACAAGGGAATATGCCACAAGGACATTGCAAAGCAGCTGTGCCTTGGGGATGTGGCCAGGGATGAGATGAGTTGCATCAGTCCCCAAAGGCAACAGCATCAAAGGCTGCATGGCACATCCTAAGTGATGCTCATGGAGTCAAGGAAGAGGCATGCCTTGGGAGCAATGAACATATTGGTTTAACCTGCATGCTCAACCCCAGTGACTATTTTTCATGTTCAAATCATTCCTTCCTTCCAGGGTTACAGATATAGGTTAACCTTCAAAATCCCAGGTCTGAAATTTAGCAAAGGAGAAAACAAGTTGGGAAGAATGAGTCATGCACCCTCTCACACACAATAGTCAGTTCACAGAGCTTCTAAACAATAATGTAGTTTACCTGGTCTATTATACTGTGTGCACTGCAGTATTTAAATATGTAAACCAGTGTTTACAACTTAATATGTTGTGTGCACTCACGCAGTCATGGCTCATTCAATCCATCTTGATTAAACCAACCATGATGTAGCATAACTGCAGATCTAGACAGAGAGAAGACACAAGGGAGGTAAGCCAAAAAAGAACATGAAGGGAGGGAGAAAGTGATTTGGGGTCTGTCCTTAGTTTTCTAAAGAATGATTCAATGAAGCATTTCATTTGTTTCATCAGGTTTTGTGGCTCCTAAAGATGTGTTATTTTTATCACAGTTTGCCATCTGGAATTGGAATTCCAACTGCTGCAAAGAGGGAAAGACATAGAGCAGGAGATCACTGGCAAACTAACTCTAGGGAGAAATTGCTGTGGGGGGGAGGCGGGCTGTTGAATAATGGTTTTAAAAGATGATGGTTTGTGTAAGTGAGGATTGGAGAAACCTAACTCATTATCTACAGCAGGGTTTCTCAACCAGCGTTCTGTGGCACCCTAGGGTTCCACAAGAGGTCCCAAGGGGTTCCCTGGGAGATCACGATTTATTTAAAATTTTATTTCAAATTCAGGCAACTTCACATTAGAGAGGTAAGTTTCATTCCTTATTTTCAGTTTAAGAACACTGTTCATGCATATAGACAGGCCCACTGTTATGGAGATCACAGGAGAGGAAGGAGGGGACGCCTTCCAGGGGGAAAAAACGCACTCACAGTGTGGAAGACCTTGAGTGCCTGGCCAAGAAAGTCAGGCAGGACCTGCCTTAGAGTTTCTGGAGTTTTCCCCTTACAGCCTGCTAGTTTTGCTCAGCTTGGCAAGATTCTGTTTGTATGGTAGTAACAATAAAGGCTAGAGCATCATTCCTGGCTCAGCGTAGTTTCTTTGCCTTAACCCTGACACCCACCAATGAAACGAATATTATAATTTTGTACCTTCTGGCCCATATTTGAGCCTGAATGTGCAGGGGTTCCCCAAGGCCTGAAAAATATTCCAAGGGTTCCTCCAGGGTCAAAAGGTTGGGAAAGGCTGATCTACAGGCTGTGATTGCCCAGGTCAGGTTATGGATACATCCTCCCCGCTTTTCTAAAGTCCTGGGAGCCCTCAAGCAGAATTTTAAGACAACTGTTTTGGCTGCAGTTCATGGATTATCTTCAGTTTAGTATATTTTATCTGTTTATCTTTTAGGCTGTACCTTTTTTATATTTCCAAATGAAGGCAAATTTGTTATTTTAACATACGAGTTGGAGTCAGAATTGAACAGTGATGGGGAAAAGGCATATGAAAATGTCCAGCCCTTTTGGCTGAGGATTGCATGTCCTTCTTCCCAACCCAGTGTAGGTCCACACATTCCATGAAGCTGCATTTCGCTTAATCTGAGTAAGTTGCAATGGCTGGATTCAGATAACCTGTTCAGCAAAGCCAAAGGAGGCACCTCGCGCCTTGATGGGTTGGGTGGCCAACCCACAGCCCACGAGTGACTTATAGTTCTCCCCAGCTCCCCCAAGCGTTGCCAAAATTTGGCACCCAAATGCCTCAATTTCAGTGGTGCCATTTATGGATGTTTGGAAGGAAGTTGGGGAATGCTAAGTATGGGAATAATTATAGTTTACTTCTCACCTACCCTTCAACCAACCAACGAACAAGTGCAAAAGCAGGCTTTAAAAATGGCTAGCACTCTTTCTAGCATCATCACATCACCACATTTGGCTCCCAAATTTTATTTTATTTTATTGTCTGTCTCACAAACAACTCTGAGCAGTTTACAGTTAGGAACCAAAAAAAAATATTTAAAAATATATTTATAAAACTTATAAATTATATGATTCCCACCTTTCAGAAACTGCCCATCCCTGTTTAATAGGATGAATGGATCCTATCTTCTTGGAAGCCCTTGGTTGGAGAATCTTCTATTTATTTATTCATTCATTCATTCATTCATTTATTGTATTTACTTAATATCCCACATATCCCTGGGACAGGAGGACCAAGGACAGGGTTGTTCCTAAAAGAGGAGAAATCCCTCCTGGTTAAAGGAAGGTGTTGATGGCTGAAGCAATGGACTGATAGAAGTTGTGCTCTGCTTTTCCAAGAAAAAGGGGAGCATGTAGGACAATTTTTAAAAAAGATAAAATAGACAGATAACAAAACTAATTGAAAAACATAATCAGAAACTAGAGAAAATGTTCTTGAATGAAAGAACTTGTCTTCCCATTCAGAGGACAACCAATAAAAGTGTTGCTCAACCTTGGCAGCTTTAAGACATGTGGGCTTCAACTCCCAGAATTCCCCAGCCAGCATTCTGGCTGAGGAATTCTGGGAGTTGAAGTCCACACATTTTAAAGCTGCCAAGGTTGAGACACACTGACCTAAAATCACCAAGAGCAGGTAATTGATCCAACCTTTATTCCACAGCTATCTCTGGATATACAACTCATACAATGTGACAAATGGAGCTCTCTGGCATAAATTTCAGTGGGATTTTCCAGGCAAACTTTTGGGGGTTGATTTTCCTTGGAAGAAAAAGCAGTGGAGGGAGTGACGTTTTAATAGTCTTGTCCTTTACCAATGTATAAATGAAACAGGTTGCCTGGGGGAGAAAAGCACACACGTTCCCTGTCCCAGACCCTCAGAATTATTAGACCAGCCCACACCATCTGCCAACCGAGTAAATCCAATATCTGCTGCTATTGTTATTGTGCTAATTACAATGAGAAATCCTCTGAAATCAATGGCACTTACATCAGTCATGATTTCAGGTGGGCCCTGTGCTAAATATGACTAACGCTTTCACACATTGTGCTAAGCCCTTGTTTGGACAATTGTGATTTAGTGAATATGCCACCATTAGCTGGGTTCAAAACAGGCTATGCCAAAACAAAGCCACATTTTAGTGAGGCACCAAGCAAGCTCACTGCAGAGGTGAGACTCAAAGAACAGCTTCTTGATTCATAAGAGACTCATTTAAGTCCATCAGAAGAACCCTTGTGTGCGACTGGGCAAGATCAAGGAAGCAAGACCTATGGAGCTTTTCAGTAGAGGATGTTTTATGCTAGCTTAGAGGTAAATCCAGACTCTTGGAGGTTGTAAGAGGAATTTCCCAGCCTTATTTATAGTGAGTTAATTAAAGTGGAGTCTCTTTTAATGATTTGAAATGCTTCTTCCCAGTTTTTTTTTTCCCCATATGGGCTGAGCTGCCATTTATGAGATAAACTGCCTTGTAGAGGGAATCTGGAATGGCCTTGAAGGATAGAAGGAAGAGCCAAGGCAAGGCAAGGTGATGGTGAGACACGAGGGACTGGAGCCTGGGCCAAGAAACTAATTTGAGAAAACGCCTCAGACAAGGTCTTCCATACTTCACACAAAGATAAAGTGAGGGAGGGGGGAAGCACATTCAGACATGCAAGATTCTGTTACTATGGCTGTTACAATAAAAGTAGTCATTATCTATGCGGTGTTGGTTTCTTAGTCTAGTCTACCATGTTGGGCTGACAAGATTTCCCCTTCTTATCTCTTGAATATGCATGGCTCCTCTCCCTTCAATTTCTTTCCCAGCATTCCTCCGATCTCTCACACTTTGTTCGCTTTAACTGGACCCTTAAAAAAAAAGTAGTGCAGCCCTATGGGTCCAAATTTCAGGTACATAATGCACCACTGTATCCCTGTGCAAAACCTAGAGAGAAAATTTCCATCATTCAGAGAAAAAGGACAACTGCTGGGTGCTGAGCAGCTGTGCACCTCTATCTTTTTGCTTTCAATAAATATCTCAAAGTAAACTGCAGGTCCTGGAAGCCCCAGAAGAGGAGAAAATGTTCAATCCCATGCATTTCTTGACCAGGAGGGCAGCAGAGCTCTTCAGGTGTCTGATAAGAACAAAAGAGATCTGGATTCAAATGCTGAATAGGTTCCATGGGAATTTTCTGGGTGTCTGTTCCTCTCCAAAACAAGGAACAGCCACATTGCCAACATGTTCTTCACACAATCTTATGTACACACAATGCACTTCAATCAAGTTGGTTACAAAGCTAGCAGCTGCATTTGAACAACATGCTGGTTAGTTTTAACACTGGTTACAGTACTTTGATTTGTTAGTGGTGTGTAAATTTAGATTGTTTGTTTAGTTAACCATGAGCATGTTGTGTGAACCCACCTGGCTGATTAATGTATGGTTCAATGCACTGTGCAAAATCAGAAAATGAGTTAATTTCAGTGTTGCAGGAACTTAGTCAGAGAGACATTACTTTACATAATTTAGTGGGAGGTAGTGCCCATTTAGTCACCTAACCCACGGGGTGAGTTTTCAAATCAGTCACTATATCCTACCTCACTGGGTTGTTGCAAAAAGAAGATGGAAGAGAAATCATGCAAGAGAGTCAGCAATGCATGCTATTCTCAGCTCACTGGGGAAAAAAAATGCTATTCTCAGCTCACTGGAAAACAGTATAATTTGGGTCCCCTTACCTTTTTCTGGCTATGAGCCTAGCCAATTGCAAGAAGTGATGGACTCCAGTCAACTCTTTGAGTGTCAGGCAACTGCTTCCAGAAACATCAGTCATGGGGTGGAGAGATGGACCACAACATTTACAGCAGCCCTGGAAGTAAATGTGTTAAGAAACTCTTCGCCAAATTGCGGGTGGAGGAGGCTGGCTTTCAGGGCATGTTCCAAGTAACTCAGAGGACCTTAAGGGGGCATGTTTCTGTCATAAAATATTCCATTTGCAGGAATCTTGGATGCCTTTGAAAGAGTTTCTCCTCAATGTTATTAATTAAAGCAAAAAAATGCCCATATGGAAAGAGAAACAGTCAAGTTATATTTTTGCTAAATACGCAGCACCATATGGTAACATACAGAAAATTGGCCACATTGGCAGCTTTGGCTATATTGGACCATATGGTCCATTGTGCTTCATAATTCCTTTGTGTGTGTGTGTGTTTCTCCCAAAGAGGGTATTGTCTTATGGGGTTGAAAGTGAACAGCCAAGGCAACAAGGTCCACCCTGCTCTTTGAAACCAGGATGGGCATGTATCCATCACTGCATTTCCAAAGGATCCATGGCCCAGGATAGAAAGTGCCAAGCACATGGACAGTTTTCTTCAATACCATCAAAATGTGGGATGACCAGAAAGGGTGGGGCAAGTAGACTTTGTGCTCTGTTTCCATAACAGACATCAACTCTCGTGGGAAAGAGGATGAAAAGCAGATGCAAAGCATGATGTGTTGCATGCTTTGGAAATTCTGATACTTTACATTCAGAATGGAATGTGAGCCTCTTTCCCAACGGTCCATCAGCTGCTTCCAGAACTGCTTTCACTGGTCCATTAACTCACCCTTGTGAGAGTCTCCAGAACATTTATGCTGGTGGGCACATTGGGAATGGTGAGAGCATGTTACAGGCACTCTCATGAAACAGACCCCAAATACAGGTCCCATGAAATGTTTAACTCTGATACAAAAAGAAAGTGACGTGGACTTTTATCAGAGATGCAAACAATTAATCAGTTAACCCAAGATCAGAATGGTGGAAAACACCAGCAAGTTTACTTTGCTAGGGTAAAAAGACTTTGGCATGCTTTCCCTTATAGGCAGATATGCCAGGATGGTAAATGAATATATGCATTGTGATGCCTAGGGTCACCCCACACACAAACACACATATCTTTTTCATTAATAGTATGGAGGGGAAGGAGTGCCTAAGGCAATTGAGCTCCAGGCCATCCAGTTTTCTAAAATCAGGGCACGGCGTAAAAGTTTTGGTAGATGTGGAACTCTGAGCGTATCCCATCCCATTGGAAGAAGGAGAGCACACTTGCTGTATCCAAAGAACAGGACCAAGACACTGCAAAGGGTTCCGAGGTACATCTCACAACAGACCATTCATTTGCAGCGTCAGTGGCTATGGAAGAGCAGCAGCTCAGCTTAAGAAAAACAAGCATGTGAGACACCCCAGTCCTCCTCACACACTCACACACACACACAAGTTCACGGCTGCCATGTTGTTGATGGAAGTGTTGTAGATAGTTCTAGATCCAATTAGAGACCTAATTATATATAAATATTTGTAGGGCTATCTTTGTTACTTTTGCGACTATTTTTTGTTGTTACTCTTTAACGGTGAGTAGCTGAATGCGTATTGCATATGTACTTTTGCCTGTATTCTCTCTTGCCTTTTTTTTCCCCCCAGTCTGTAAACTGATCATTAGCTTTGGCTTTCCTGCATTCATTTGCCTATAAATAGAACTTTATTTGGTCTAGTTTCTGCTTCCCTCCTTTTCATTGCTATTCCTCTATGGAATTCTTCAGGTAGAGATACCCACATTCATGATCAGCCACTTGCCTGTGGTTCAGCCTCCCTTCCCCTTCCCCTTCTCTCTCCTACTGACATCTTTTAATTTGGGGGTGGGGGGAAAGGAAGAAGAAGCCAGGAGCCTTCTCCTGCCTTTTGATGATTTCCTATGTCAAGGCTCTTTGAGCTGTGCCCAGGTACTTAGCATGAAATGAGGTTTGCTTTACTCAGCTGATCAAACATTTGCAGGCTGAGCCTCACATATGCAAAGCTGAAAGGTCCTTGGTGGTCATCTTTCTCTAAGTCCCTTGGTGCAGAATGCTTTGGTGGAGCAGCCATGCTTGGCCCACCCTTCTTCTCTGGCCAAGGACTGTTTCAGTAATACAGCAGATGGCAGCACCCGAAAGCTGATCTTGAGAAGCTAAGCAGGGTCAGAAGTTCTTGGACAGGGGACCATCAGAAAACTCCAGGACTATAAGCTAGACTAGGAAATCAATTCTTAAAAATTCCTGCAAGAAGGCAAAGGCAAATAACATAACTTTGCCAGATGGATAGTCCATTTAGACAATAGGAGTTAAGTTCAACTCCAGGGAATCGCTGCTGCGCTGCTGCTGCTGCTGCTGCTGCTGCTGCTGATGATGATGATGATGATGATGATGATGATGAAGACTCTTCTTGGCAAGGGACAGCACTTTCTAAGTTGTGGCCCCATGTGCCAGGCTGAAATATTCCCCTTGTCCCAGGCATGCTTATGTTTAAGTTGAATTTTAAGTGCCTGCATTATCCTGGGGAGCATCTTCCAGTTTTTTTCATAGCATTTTCTGTGCTATTTATTAAGGTATTTTACTCTTTTTACTGCTTTAGCATTACTAACATTTTAAATCCTCTTGCCATCTGCCCAAGAACTCCATGTATTGGGCGAATTAAAATATACCAAATAAAACCAAAGGCTAAGGGTTTGTAAAAAGCATTACAAACTTCATTCAATTGTCCATTTGTTAAGATCATACTGATCTGGTTATTGGCCATATAACTGAAGAGGAGGAGGAGGAGGAGGAGGAGGAGGAGGAGTGGGGGGGCGAGATATCCAAATCTTTCCTCTTTCTTCATACATCATTCCCTTCCAAACATTTTGCCCCCCAGTCTTGACATAGTCTCTGCTCAGCCTGCATGCAGTGGCCTCCTGTTGCCTCAACAAAAAGCTCTGCCCTGTGGAGATAGTTATTCACCTTCCTGAGCACTGCAATAATGCAGTTTGCCTTTTTCAGACGCTTCATTTCACTTTGGGGACTTCCTCCGGCACTCCCAGGAACCAAAAGAGTCTTCCACACTAATGGAAGTGTGGGAAGAGGTGCCCAAAGTGATGCAAAGCTCTTCAGAAACCAGAGAAGGCACCCTGCTTTGCTGGCAGCTTCAGTGCTAGGAAAGCTTCAGGGCAAAGCAAAGCACCGCTGCTGAAGCTGTTGTATCATTCTCTGCCAGTTTTTGTGGCAGCACCCTCCTCTCCTCGCATGTGCCCCAAGCGACATTAGGACCGTTCAAACTACTGAGCTGGCCAGTTTTCCAGACTGACACAACACACTGCCAATCAAGTGGGCTGTGTCCCCATCTTATACTATGACTCTACACAAACACCTGAAGCCACTGCTTTTTTACCTAACCTGGTGAAGCATATTAATGAGAACTTGAATGGTGATGAAAGACTAGAGGTAACTTTGGGCCGGTCACACTCTGCCTCTGCCTAAAAGCCACCATGGTGCAGTAGTGAAGGTGCTGGATTAGGAATGGGGAGACCCACGTTCTAGGCCCCCTTCAGCCACAGAACACTCTGGGTAACTCTGGGCCAGTCCCTCCCTCTCAGCCAAGAGCCAGGGTGGGGTAATAGGAAAGGTGCTGGTCTCAGAGGCGGGAGAATCAGGTGCTGGTTCCCACTCAGCCATGGAAGCTCCTTGGATGACTTTGGGCCAGTCACTCATTCAGTCCAACCTACCCCACAGGGCTGTTACCATGCGGATAAAACGGGAAGAGGGAGCAAGTGTACACCACCTGAGTTCCTGTATAAAAGTCAGGATATAAAGCTAAATAAATACTGTGTGAAAATGGTCTAGATCTGGTAAGGCCAGATGGCTCCCATGCTACCAATGAAATTGGCACCGCCGCAGTGCTCAGCTGCAGAAAAGAGAGAAAATGGGAGGGCCGGAAGATGGTTAAATACACTGTATTGCTGGAGAAGAAGCCAATATGGCACCTCCCTACCAAATCCTACATATGGTCAAATGTAACTCCAATATTGGCAACAGCAGAACATTCACCAACATCCAATAGTTCATGGGCTTTGAGGCCCTGCATCCCACGTAAAATAACACGCTCCTTCTTGTCATATTTAAAACAAATTTTATTCATGAAAATATGCTGTACAATGCACTATACACAGTTCTTTACATTGCCACATACACAAAAACTAGAATAGCACAATCAAGAAGGTTACATTGCGTACGATATATGTGTGGTGAGATAACAGCCTGTTGAAAACCCCCTAAGCCCACCCCCGCCCCGGCATCTGTACAGTTATAAATATGAGGAGGAGAAAGACACACTTTTCTTTTAATTTTACTGGAAAAAAACTTGGTTTGGGCCAACCTGCTTTGCAAAACTTCTGGACATTGGGACGCCCCCTCCAATGTGGGTCTGCTCTTGTGAACTGGATTTCACAGATCCCAGAGCTTCATGTTCCCTGAAGCAGCCTCGCATTAGGTGCTTCAATTCCTCCCCTGCCCTACAGGGCTACAAAGCTGATGCAAGATAGAGGGCTAGGTTGAGATGGCCAGGCTGGTGTGCTATGGTTGCACTTGGTCCAGAGGTCTAACACGGGCAACCCATGAACCACATGCCTCATTTGTGCAATCCACGGAGTCTTGCAAAGTCACCAATGCCAAAATTTTGTGGCAAAATGATGGGTTTTGGAAGCCTCGGGTTTCTTTACAAATAGGCCATGTTCGCAGAATGCCTGTAACCTACAGATTGAATGAATCCATTTTCTGGTTTGTACAATACATTGAACCATAAACTAACCAAATGGCCTGGGACCACGCAACACACTAAGCCACAAAAATACTAACCAAGGTTAACACTAGTCAAGCTTAGCATGTTGTGCATTTGCAGCCACCGACTGCACTGATCTGGTGAAGCCTGTTGGGTGAACATAGCTATATCACCTCGAAATACGTGTGTTAGCCTTTGTAAGACTTAATGTACCTACTATATTTTGATTGAGTGGGGGACTTAGAACCTCCCAACTTTCCTAAAAAATAGACTAAATGTTTTGGCCCCAGTCTTTCTAGCAACATTACTGCCAGTCTCCTGTGACCTTGACACATGGCACCTACAGATCTTGATGTAATAAACTGAGGGCAACTTTGCCCAAGAAGAGTCAGCCACACAATCTAATCAGAAGTCACGTAGTGAACTATGGGATTCAGTGACTATGTTTGCACTTGGTTTGTTTAACTATGGTTTATTGAATAAACCACAGTGGGCTAGGTTTGCCCAATAAGCTAAGCCAAAACATCACCCGCTTTACAGCTTAGCACATTGTCTACAACCAACCTGAGCTGAAAAACACTAGGGTGGCTGCTCTTGACCTCTCAAAGGAGAGATTAAGGGGGTTTGATTTTCTCCAACATCTAGCTATTATTTGCCATGAAGCATATCTTTTGGTTTGGAGGATTTGCCCCTGTTTCATGCAATCTGTTATGCTGGCTTCTGTAAGAAAAAGAAATGAAGCACATGTTTTGGGCACCCTTTTCATTTCTTGTTATGTGAGTGCTGCCTTGGCTTTGTGTACAGGTTGAGTGGTTAAAGAACCTGTATTCACCAGGTAGGGGTGTCTGCAGGGTATGGCCAAAAAGCCAAGATGGCAGCTGTGATGATGCAATCAAAGCCCCACCCATTTTTGATGAGCAGCAGCAATGGTGCAATTGAAGCTCTGCCCACTTTACATGGGGCACACATACGAACATGGTGAGCTTCGTGGCTGCCATCTTGACTTTATTTTTATCATACCTTGCAGATGATCCTGGAAGAAGGGAACAACAGGCCTTGTGAATATCGGTACCAAGCCATTGCCTCCAGTTAAGATTACAGAGTCATTCCTTTAACAGTGGAAATACTGGCTTTTTTAGAGAAAATGTTTATCTATAAGCATCAGATTGCTGACATGAGTTTAAGCCTGTCTGGCGAGAAAAATAATAATTCTTCTACTTGAGAACAAATTTCCACTGTCCCTCCAAACACGTGAATTAAATTGGATCCTGGAAAAAAAAGTCAGAAAAGGAAACAGTCCTAAATACAGACATGACAAATGAATACGTTATTGAGGGGGAAACCATCCTAATTTTGCACTCAAAAAGCAACAACTCAGCTTAATTAGAAACAGAGACAATATTCCACTTCGTTAGCATGGCCACTGCCTTGCTGTTTCATGCCACACCAGCAAGGCACATCAGCAGGAGTGTCCACACGGTATGGTCCAAAACCCCAAGGAGGCAGCCATGGCAGTATGATCAAAGCTTTCACTTGCACATAAAAATCATGGCCACCATCTTGACTTTCTGGACCATGCCCTGTGGACACCCTGCACATCAGACACAGTGGCACCCCAATGCACCTCACTGCCATCACTAGAAGTTAATTTGCTCAACACTGTTTCAGTGAACCAGTCAAAAGCATCCAGGTGAGACTTAGTTAGAAATGTCTATGGCAGCCTTTCCTCACTTACTTTCTTCCCTGTGTGTTGGACGTCAAGCTTTATCATCCCTCACGGATATGCTGGCTGAGAGATTTTGGAGGCTATAAATCCAAACACATCTGGAAGGCATCAGGCTAGAAGAAGTGGTTTCAACTGGAGAGGTGGAAATCCAACACATCTGGAGGATACCGGCTTGGAGAAGACTAGGTCAAAGTCATTAGGTTAATGACTTTGGGAAAGGGGCGCCCCCCCACATCTTAGGCGATATGTAAAAACCAAGTAAAGTTAATAATAATCAACATGATCAAAGCTGCATCTGTTAGCCAGCTTGATTGTTGACATTCAATTTGGCCCTAGAGGATGATTGACCACAAAGGGATCCAGAAGAAAATTAATCATCACATCCATCTAAGGCAACAACTTATCCTCACCTCTCTGAAACAGTGCCAGGCAAAAATGATCTTTCATAAGTTTCCATCAAAGTTGTGGGCAGAGCAATTAGAAGGACCAGGGAAAGGAAAAATTTGTAATGACGGTACTACCGTAACTGAAAACACTTTACGGGAAGTGTTTCTACCGAATGTTTTCCCTTAAACTGAATGGAAATACAGGAAGCCAGAGGACTGTAGACAGCTAGAGAAAGGAATGGTCAACAAAATACATGTTCTTCACATACACACACTTCTTGGCCACCTTTTAACTAAGTAAGTGCAAGAATGCTACCTATGAGAATTGCACCTAAATTCTCCTTCTCCCCTGAATTGTTTTCTAAGATAAATTATCTTTTATTAAATTGAAGGAGACCTGGTAAGGAAAAAATTGCAACCTGCCCAGCCCTTTCTCAACATTCAAGACCCTCTCTTGCCACGGCATCCACAGGGGGTGTCAAAAAAAATCAAGATGGCAGCCACAACCACCACCGTGCCTTTTTTTAACACACACCCCTCCCCAAATTCCCCCACTCCCTCAGCACTGCATTGCACTTCCAGAAAAGACAGTAAATGTCACACCTGGCAAATATGATGCCATTGCACCCGAAGGACCCCCATTGACACGTCCCTTGGATGACTGAGCCAAGGGAGCACTTTCTGGCGGTGGGAAATCTGTGTGGATGGTACCCAAACAACCCAAATGAATGATGCTGTTTGCCTGTACAAAAGAGCTGAGGGAGGAAACATCAGGGGAATGGGAGGCCTCCTGACTCCTGTTCTTTTTCTTCCATCTGTGTTCACCTCACAGGACATTAGTGTGTCCTCCTGCAATAGTCTGCTTAGTACCAATTCTCACTGGATTTAATTCAAAAGTGGCTGCACGTTTTCTAGTATCGACGGTGATAGTTAGATTCTGCACTCTCTCTTCCTCCCCTCAGATTCAGAAAGTTCTAGAAATGGCCACTGAGTTTACAATTTCACATTTCATTACATACATTTGAGGAAAATGAGGCTGAGCGTATAAAATGAACTCATGAGCTGGACCAAACATTTGCAACCGTAGTAGTATTAGAATGCAGCAGTAGTATTGGTGGTAATCACAAAAACCGTTGAAAGCAAACAGAAAGAGGGGGAGCGAGCGAGCGAGAATCCCATGGAATCCAAATATAGTAAATTCAGTGTAATAATCTGTAAGAACCCATCTGAGGGGGGGAATTAAAGCCTGTCACTAACAGAGACCCAGAGCAAAGAGTAATATGGGCCATTCAGAGTCTTAGCCTGCTAATTTCCTGGGCAAAAGTGAGTTACCCAATATGTGAGTCACGATTTGCTTAATATGGTTTACTGAATAAACTACAATTGACCGACTTCATACAACACACTAAATCATAAACCCTGGTTTACAAATCACACTGGCTCAATTCATACAACACACTAAACCACAAGAAGTAAATCATATTCTGTCTTAGCGTGTTGTGTGAACTCTACCCATGACAAACTCAGCTGATTATGAGCAATCTATGCCTCCCTGCCGCAGATGGCCCTTGCACATCAGGTGAGAATCACAGTGTGCTGGTAGGAACACCGGAAACAGCAGTGCAAAAATGAAGGTGGGAAGTCAGGAGATGGTTCCACATTGTTTCCCTTCATTAAATGGTGACCATGCCTTGTACATAATGCCGGAACCTGGAGTCTCTCCAACCATTCCTTCTGTGCATTTATCTTACATCACTATCATCTTGATTTAGCACCGAATACCATTCTGTTCCACATTGAATGGGCACATAGGCTATCAATTCTCAGAATTCTAAGCAACAGCCACGCTGGCTGGGTAAATCTGGACCTTGGAGGCATCCAATGGGGAGAGGAAGGCTGACTGAGGATTAATTTGCCTCACTGAAATAAAACCGCAACAGTAGTAGCGGTAGAATGGTGGCAGCGATGGGAAAATGTGGAGAGTGGGAAGAGAGATCTCCCTCCCTTGAAGAACATGATGAGGCTCTTCCCCTCCTCAGTCAGGCTTCCAGTTGGTAGGAGTATAGTGTTCATTGAAAAAGAAAAAGATTTCTCATGGGTGCCTTTGAATCAGGATATAAAGAATTTGCCTTTTTTAAAAAAATCCATAAATATACTGCACCTTGCTATTTTATGCATCTACTGCTAGTTTGCACATAGCAGATATCAAGGCAGATCATTTGTTCCAATGGTGGAGTGGTCAGAACTTAAAAAGAACCCTGCTGGTTCCAAACAAAGGGCCACAGATTCCAAAGACCCATCTCAAGCAGGGTTGAATTGGATGCTTCCAAGAAGGCATCCATGAAAACATCCTTCCTTGTTCTTGGATCAGCTATTCAGAGGCACCATGTTTTGGAATAATTCCATTTAGCCACCAGAGACAGAATCCATAAAAAGACATCCCATTTTCCTTCACCATGCTAACCATCTTTTAAAGTCATCTCAGCCAGTGGCTATCACCATCTCTTGTGGCAACAGACTCGTCCTTAATTATCTGCCATGTGAACAAGTGCTTCCTTTGGTCTGCCCTAAAACCACAGTCAAATCAATTCCATCAACAAAAACCTGTTATTGATCCCACTCCTGAAACAAATGGAATCGTTCAAAGTGCATCCTTAATATTGTTCACATTACCCCAGACATTCTTGAAGTGGTTCTCAAAAAAGTTGAATAGATAAATATGAAGGATGGCATTATCCTGTTTTCAGTTCTGCTCTCCTATGATTTTAACAATGTTCTCTCCCCACTTTTTCACTGGGCTTCTGCCTGCAAAACTAGAGGTACATATAAGCCTGTTGGAAAAACAGGATTCCCAGGGTATCCCAGTTGTGGGGCCACCAAGTGAAAGTCAAGAGCTACAGAACCTGGGGAGGTCACTAAGTTCAGCACCAGACTATATTACACTTTTAATTCAGATAAAGTACCTGCCTCTTCTGTTACTACTATTGGCTGGCTCTCTGTCCTTCTGCTCCTCTCTGTCCTTGAACTTCCCCCAAGGAACTGTGAGGAGGGATAATTGAGGAAAGGGATATTATCATCCTACAGACTGAAAGGATTGGGAATTTAAAAAGCCCTGGAACCCAGCAGTACCCTCAGCGGGTCACAATTCTACTGAACCCTTTTCATCTGTGGACCGGCAAGCCAGAGACAAGAATCAGTCTCAGGTGGGCATGAGTTTTCCTTCATGAAAACAGGGGTGACTGGTCCTTCTGATTTAGAAGCATTGCCAGTGATCCTTTCGAATGCTTCCAGTGCTAAGTCTTTTAAATAAGCCTGTATATGGGGTTGTTTTGAAGACTTGCCTGGATCTGGGGTTTAAAATGGGTTAGGGAGCCTGCAGTTATGCTAATTCCAACCAACCTTGTTCTCATTTCAGAATCAGAGGTCTGGTATGTGTGCACTTGAGGGCATGTATGTACATGAGAAAGGGACACAATGGGTGTTCTGCTGAGAGACTCTGTGGAGCTTGCTACCTTTCCAGTAGAGACTTTACACTTCAAATTTAAAAAAAAAACTTTTCCTTATTATTGCAAGGTGAGCACTTCAAGAAACCAAATATCCATGTTTGGTCTCAGCGTAGCAAAGAACACTCATGAATGAGACAGACAGAAGCCGAGGGAAGGCTGACATGAATGAGACCTTAGACAGGTCCCGGATATTTAGCCTTTTCTTACATTGACCCGGACATCTATCCATCACCTGTCATTCCATGTCTGGGTAGAACTCTAGTTTTCTCTCATCACCTTGTGGTTCTCCTAAACTGGTGCTCTTGTTCTAATAAGGCCAATCCTTTCTTTTCAGTTTTTTTTTTTCCCTTTCAGCCCATTCAACTGCAGGCCTTCATACTTCTTTGCATGGAAAGAAGGAAGTTGCCCATTTCCTCCTTGTTCCAGATTGCCAGGAATAATCCATTTCTAGAACCAAAATTTGGGGTTCTTATATTGGCTACCTGTTATGTTCAGCCCTATGAATTTCATTTCTGGAGGTGCAAACTCTGAAAATAAGTTGCCACTAACCCTTCCCATTCCAGCTTCCTGTTTAACCTGCCCATCTTAATAGCAGTCATATCTACCATAATGCCGAATGCCATTTGTAAGTGCAAAATGCACATGATTATGTGCTGGAGCAGACAGCAACAGGGCACATTCCCCCACTTGTGGCCATGGGCATGCGCATTTCACACTGTGAACTATGTGTTGCTGTTGCAAACCCAGATGGCATGAAAATGCACATAAAAATGAGCAAAGCTGACTTTGATCAGATTGAGTTCAGTTCCTGTTACACCCCATGCCTACTGGGCAATGCAGAGTTCACAGAGTCAGTGGCTAGATTCATAGCAATCAAACACATATTTTTCTTTCTGCATCAGCCATGCCACAAATACCTTAGATCTATTTTTCCTACCTGCTGAGCAAATCCTCAGTGATTCAGCTAAAATGATGGAGATATAATGGAACTATCACATGAGAAACCTAGGTTTCACTTGGGAAGTTCTTCCCTGTTGCTCTTGGCGGCTGCATAAAATGGGGGCATAGATGGGCAAAGATTGGGTGAGAGGAAGAAATCAAATTAGAGTTTAGATCTGGGGAGAATAGTTAGGAGAGCAGCCAGTGAAAAACTTGTTCTACCTTTTCATGGGAGCCGTCTAGGTTAGTGTGGATGCTTGGCAATAGCATTAGACTGTTCTTCAGGTCACAGATCATCTGTTCCCTCTTTCTGTGCAATAGTGCAAATGCCCAGGGAGGGAGGGAGGATATGGGGGGGGGGCGACTTTGCAATGCCATGGCTAACTTGTGCCTATTGCACACATCAAAGACAGATCCGACTTACTGCACAATACACCTGGCACAAGGCGGGAAGCCGCCGGTACCTGTCAAAACATTTTACCCTACATTGTGTGTGTGTGTGTGTGTGTGTGTGCGTGTGTGTGTGTGTGTGTTTATGCATGTAGTGTTGTTGTCAAGTTTCAACTGATGGCTCTAGCCTGGCTGAAGAAATGAAGGCAAAGAAAAGAAGAAGAGCAGGGCTGAATGGTGGAGGAAAGAGTTCTGTTTCCCCAATACCCTTTTCACCCTACTGACTGCTGGGTTTAAGCAGCCTGAATGGGCCTCATCCAGGTACCCAGCTTTGATTGGTGGGCTGTGGGGCACTGGGCAAAGGGGCCACGTTGAGACCATTTTGTGGTGGAAGAGCCGAGTCAAAGTTGAAGTCCATCTCGTCACTGTCCATGAAGTCATTGAGGATGATGGACTCCACATCACATTCCAAGCTCCCATTGAACATGTCCAAGTCTAGATCTGCCGGGAATCTGTCCTGACTCAAAACAGGGGTATGCATGGCTTCTGGGTAAGGTCCCTGCAAGGAATCTAGCAAGCTCATGTGTGCCCCCTGGTTGTTGATGTAGGAATGGAGATGCCCGTGGTGGGGCATGTTCACCATGCTGCAAGCGTCACTGGGCAGACTCATAAGGCTGATCGGAGCGGGTAAGGCACTGTTGTTAAGAGGAGGGTGGTGGCCAGCTGGTGATGGGTGATACAACGTGTTGCTCTTCATGAGAGAGGACGAGTGGGGAGGGTAGGGGACCAAACCTATCTCTCCGCCTCCACCCCCACTGCTACACACCAGGGCGTTTTGTCTGTGGCTGCGGGGCAGGCCCATGCTGTTGGCCGGGGGCAGGTGCGGCTCGCCCTCCTTGTGCGCGTAGGAGATGGAGGAGAGCAGGTCCTGCAACGAGGCGTTGCGGTAGGAATTCATGGGAACGAAGGTGGCCTGCTTGTTCTCTTGGATCGTCTGCATGGGCAAACGGCGCATGATGCTCATGGCCGGCTGGCTGTAAATAGTCCCAGAGTAGGTATTGCCTCCCCCTCCCGCTCCCCCGCCTCCTGCCCCCACGGAGGAGCACTTGGAGCCAAAGCCAAAGCTGGAGGTCCGGGGCCGGAGTCCTCCCGCGGAAAGTGGCTGGGCAGGACTCATGCTGTAGCTGTCCTGCAGGTCATCCAGCAGGCTCTCTCCCAGGCTCTCGTTCAGGTTGATGGTGCCGGTGAGGTCTGTCAGCCTGGGCATCTCCACTGAACAGCGGGCATTCAGGGAGGGGGACAGGGTGCTGGAAGGGCTGGGGTACATTAGTGGGGAGGATGGGGTCCCATCATCCTCCTCCAGCTCATCTGGCTCATGGTTGGCCAGGATCGGGGAGAGGCGACCACTCAGGGTGCTGGCCGAGGAGTTGGCCCGTGTCCGGAAGTCAGCCCAAGCATCATATTCCTCGCTGGCGTGGGAAGTGGGGCTCTCTGACCATTTGGCCTGCTGGCTGGCTGGGCTTTCCTCCCCTCGTTCCTGGGCAGTCTGGATCTGCTTCTTCCGACTGGCTTTGCCCTTGATCCGCAGGAACTTGCTGTTGTTGTCCATGGAGACGGCTCGCCGGCGGGGTGTCTTCCCAGTTTTGCCACCTTCGGGGTTCAGCATCCACCAGGAGCTCTTGCCAGTGCCTTCATTTTGCACACGAATGAAGCGGGTATGCAAGGACAGGTTGTGCCGAATTGAATTCTACAGGCAAAACAAAACCAGAAGAGGAAAAATCGATCACTGCAGGCCAGGAGCAGTCCCCACATCTCCCATTTGGCACTCCTTTTGCTTTCTACTATCCTGCAAAGCCCCCCATCACCTGGCTTTACAGCCGACATTTATTTATTTATTTGTTTGTTTTTCAAATGTCTATCACCGCCCATCTCTCCTGAAAAGGGGACACTTTCCCTGAGCTTTTTCAGCTCTGCTTGGAGTTATCTTAAAGCAAGAGTGCCCCACTTTTCTCAGGTCAAGAGATGCCTCTGGGATTTAAACAGCACACTCCCCCAGATGGGGAGCACCAGGACAAAGACTGGGAAGGGCCAGGACAAGAAACTAAATCAGATATATCCTCAATTAGCACTTAATTAAATGAATTAAATATTCAGTTAACGTGATTATGGTAAAGTCTCCTTGAAGTCAGGCTCAACTCCTGGGGACTTCATAGAGATGTCCTTGTTGCATTCTTGGAAACAGCGTGAACGTGATTTGTCACGATCTTTTCCTGCAACATCATTATGCCATATGCAGGCAATGATTTTTCACTTCTGCTGCACTGAGGAGCAGAGTTAAGCAACAACTTAGAAGGTCTCCAAGGGTTGTGCCCAAGGTTCTTGGAAGGCACATGCAACCCTGGGCCTTAGATTTTTTGCAGCCCACTGAAAAAAAAAAAAAAAGATGCATCTCCATGTAGCAAGGAAGACAACCAGCAAGTGACCTGAAGCATTGGCTGCACCAGACATATACCAACTTCCTTTATTCAACTCTACTTGCTTGAAAAACATAGAAGACTTAGCTTCTTCCCTCTATTCTACATCTTCCCCATCCCTCAGGGAAATGGCTGACTTTTCGTTTCACCTCAAACATCATGTTCCAACACTCAGGCACCTTGGCACTCTGGGCAATTTCCAAGTGCCCCATTCAGTGGGTCAGTAATGGAGATGACTTATGGGGTCTCCCATTCATGTGTCAGGCACAGGGCCTTGCAGCTGTTCCTGTGGCTCCTGTGTTAGGGTTCTCTCCTGTTGTGCCTTTTCCCCACTACATCCTTCAAAAAAAGCCAATTTGGATACTGTGCCAATGGGGAACCAAGAGAAGCTTCAGGTATTTTCAGCCCCCAGCTTTGCTTTTAATTCTAATACATAGAAGGCAGAGAAAGAGGAGACATTATGGGAGCAGGGAATTTGATCCCTGATGGGTTCAGAATGCTGGAAGAATCTTGCCTGTGACCTGTGGATTATTTCTCCACTTCCCTCCAAAGGAATTTTCCCATGGAATCCTCGCCGTGGTTCTTCACAGCTGATTAGCTCAACAGACAATAGCAAGGGTCAAAGCAGCACTGCTGAGGACAGAGCCTGCAGATGATCAGCCAAAATGGGATGGGGATTTGGCTTAGCTCTGCTGCTGAGGATCCAACTACTTGCCAGAAAGGCAGGAACCAGTCCTAAAAGGCCAGGATGGCTGGGAAAGTGGGAACATGCCATCTAATGTGGTGGAGGAAAGCTACTGATGGTGTGGAGTGGAGAAAACTGGCTACGGTCACCGTCCTCCCACCCCCCCACCCCCCCGAACCATCACTAATAGCAACCTCAGTGTTGGGGGACTGGGCTACTGCTGGGATTAAAATCCCAAGGATGCTGCTAAAACCCCATTCAGATAGCGACAAACCCCCTCCTCCCCCCAACACCATTAGAAACTCTTTCTGACTCAAGGGTAGGATGCTTCAGTGTGACAGAACTGCTCTACAGATGGGGCAACATCAAGTGGCAGATTGTGCCACTTTAGACTGCAGGGGTCAGCTCCTAAGGTGATAAATGTTCCCCTGAGTAGTCAAGCAAAGTGTAAGTAAAATGCAGGGATCATCCATGGCAGGTCCATTCTAGAACATGATTCTGACACCAACTTCTCTAACGCCTGAAGTGGTTGGATCCATGACTACTTCAAAACTGGCCAAGTAATGACCATCTCATTCCAGTGTATGGCTGTGTTCTCACAATAACCAGCTTGTTACAATAACAACAACCAATAATCAGCTCAGGTACAAGCTACATTCATCCATCATACTAAGCTTCAGCTGATTTTGAGCATTTGGGAAGTTAATGAGCTGGCCATGGAGGCATGACCTTTTTCAGACCTGTCCCCAGGATCAAAAATATGGCAGGAGCCCAGCTCTGTTTTTCAACCTAAGCTGCCATGCCAGGCTGATCAGAAAATAAAATAAAATTGCAATCATTTGCCATGCTTTCTTTTAGAAAGGGTGGAATATAAATGTGAATGGAAATTTCTCAAGTGTCTTTATGATGAATCCCTTACTAGCTTCATACCACAGTTTCCTCCATCTTGTAATGGGAATATTTAGTGAGAAATAAATGGATCAGAAATTCCTCTACATATTTTGCATAAATATATGCATGTTCTCCAAAACTACAGCAGTCCTTGGGTGCTAAGATAACTGGAACTATCAAATCTGAGATCCAAAATCTTAAGATGACCACAGAGATCTATTTGCTGCCATCTAGCAGCAAACTTTTGCAGCCCAGATCCAGTAGCCTTAAACTGACATCCTGATTGGTCATATCCTGTCTTCTGAGATTAAAGCGAGTATCCCTCCTCTCTTTCCACTTTCATATCCTTAAGAATTATAATTTTTATTTATTAATTAATCAAATTTATATGGCTGCCCATCTCTCAAAAAGTGACTCTGGGCGGCGTACTACAACACTTTTAAAATATGAAAAGTTGGATTGTCTAGCATGATAAACTGAGCACATGCATATGCATCTATGGACTATACACAGAAGTCAAGGTTCTTGCAAATATTTTTCTATGCTGCTGCTGCTGCTGCCGCTTCTCTCTCTCTCTCTCTCTCTCTCTCTCCACTGAGCTTCACGCTTGAGGCAGAGTTTTGTGGAACTCCAAAGCTGACAAGTATCAGCTGTTCAACCTGTGCTGGTTCTGTGAAGAAAAAGAATCTGAGTGTTTCTTTTGTTGGGGTTGTTGTTTGGAACTGGGCGAAGCAGGCTGCCGGGTTGAAGGCTGAATGCACAGAGCGAGCCATTGCACCTACACGCAGGGGGGTGGGCTGGAAGGAGGCACGGGGGCCGAAAGTCACCCGGTGAGAGGCTGGCGAGGTGTCTGCCGTGCTGGATCCATGCCTTTGTCCAGAGGCATGCTAATGAGCAGGCAAGAAAGTTACAGAGCCCCATAGATCATATTATGGAATGGCTTACTTCTTCGCACTTCATTTATTTGGAGACTGCTTGCAGGCTGGCACTCTGCCAGCAGCCACCAAATCCAAGTCTACAGAAATCAATCTCTCGCTGACTGATTAAGCCGTGTTTAGAACTAATTGCTCCTTCGTGTGTGGGGAGAATAAATTATGGGCTTTCATCTCGGCATCTTTAAAATGCAATAGCAGGTAGGGCCTTGCTGTTAACTCTTTCCGTCCCAGAGCTCAGGAGAGGCGCCTTGCCAGCACAGAAACCCTTGGCAAAAAGAAGGGAGAGGACTCGGAAAGCCGGGGAGGGGCATCTAACAAGAGTGCCTTCCCCCTCCACCCCACCACCATCACCACCAGCAGCTGCAGGGGACAAGAGGTGCCTTTTGGGGCACCCAGAAAGCAAAGGCCTCTTATACAAACGCTAGTTTGCTTCACTGCTCTTCCCAGTGAGAGCAGTCCTTCTGGAGATCTAGAAAATGTATGGCACGTCGCAGCGAAGATTAATGAATCACTTCCCCCAATAATGTTCACTCTTACTGGAGGCAGGATTTCAGGGTTTTAGGCAGAGACCTTTTACATTCTTTTTTTCACAGAGATGCTGGGTCTGAACTCAGGCACTAAACTGGGATGCCTGCCTAATAAATTCACCACCCAGATGCATACTCTAAATCTTTCCATTTCAGACAGCAGCCCTGGCTAGCTTCTCTTTGGATTCTCTTCCTGGCTCCAGTTCCGTGGGTGCTTTGAAACTCTAGCTCAGATTAAGCTCTGCTTCCCCGAGGGCATCTGGGAATTCTGGTGAATTCTGCAGTCCCCACTCATCTGGAGGGCACCAGGTTGGAAAAGGCTGCTCCCCAACAGGACACAAAACAGCCAAGCCGTTTCAAATGCAACCAGAGAGCAGTGCAAGCAATTTGCAGATCAAGGTTGGCTGCCTATCTCCTTTTGCAGAGGACTGTCCTGTTTTGAACATGTCGCCTTTGAGAAGGACCAGAAGAGACATGGTTGAGGGAAGGAGAAGAATGGGAAGACAACAGGTAAGGTGGATAGGTTGGATCAAAGAAATTACAGGCTGTCCTTGGAAGAACAGTTAGGTATGATTAAAGACAGGCTCAGAGGGTCAGCATTCATTCATGCGAGAGCTGAGCCTGGCTCAGTCATCTTTCCCTTCCCACTGAGGTATACTGTATTTCTTATTCGATTTCAGTGGCAACAGTGGTGGCAAAGCTCTACCTGCACCTCTATATTTAAATTTATTTTGGCAGATTTTATGCAAACCCCTGTTCTAGCTTTTGGCCCTGCTCATAAGCAGCGGCCTTAAGCAAGACTGCAAAAATTGAAATGTCGCTGTGGAAATGTTAAGGGACACTTTCAGAGAGAAAACCCTGGAAACTTAACGATTGACTAATTAGAAGAGAAGAAAATGAAGCGTCAAGTTATGAGACGCTTAAGTGTGTGTGCTGTTGTTGTCCTTTTGCACATTCCACAATGGGTAACCATTGTAGGTTTATTCTGTTTTCTTAACAATGTTGTTAAGAAAAATGGGAATGTTGAAGTGGAGAACAAATGAACTGAGATTTATAACAGCCTTCTATTCCAGTATCAGCTTGGTCTTTCTAGGTCAGTGTTTTTCAATTTTGGCAACTTTAAGATGCGTGGACTTCAACTCCCAGAATTCCCCAGCCAGCATGCTGGCTGGGGAATTCTGGGAGTTGAAGTCCACGCATCTTAAAGTTGCCAAAATTGAAAAACACTGTTCTAGGTAAGCAGGGACTGCATGCGGTTGAGTAAGAAGATTGTCAGAGGAAGGACTGCACCAGAGAGATCTGCAGGGAAGTCAAGGGGAGCTAATGAGGAACATGGCACCACAACTTCAGCTTTTCCCGTTCTGGATATATGTCATGACATCACACACACAAAAGGGGCGGAGCTTGCATTGCGACAGTGCAATGCTTTTTTCGTCATTTGGACTAAAGCCTCTGACCGTGAGGTATCTCTCAACCATCCCAACCTTAAAACCAACTGGATGCCAGAAGAGAGAAGATCTTCCTCTTGCCTAGCAAAGAAGTGCAGCGATCTGTCCCTCATCTACAATCTAATAAAAAAAACCCACTTTTGACAATGCTAGCTTATTGGCAATCCAATTTACTCCTTCTGTCCACTACATTTTTCTAGGTGGTGCAAGCAAGAGAACGTACCCTGTTCCATATGCTTAACAAAGGGCTTATTAAAATGAAGCTTCAGAAAGTGTCCAAAGGATTAGGTTGAGCCAAATGGTAGAGGCCTGAGGGTAGCTGGCTATTTCCTATTTAGGAATGCCACAGCTCCATGGAACTGGCTCTGGTGACTTCCATGAAAAGTCCTCGATTTTGAAAATGGTTGGTTCAGCTCCCTTTTTTCCCTATGAAGAAGAGAAAGCAGCAGCAATACCTTCAACACACGCATTTTATGCATGAGGGGAACTGCCAGAGGCAGTTAGTTGCAAAGAGACATTCCCCCTCCCCACTGGCCCCCCATGGCCTCTTCAGAAAGAAATGCAGGACACCAAGAACTACACAAAAGCATGATGGAGGTGACAGTGCATCACAGGCAGTCGACAGAAGAGCTGTACGGGGACTCCACATTTCTGTCGAACCTGACAACACGCCAGCTGCTCTGGAGAGAGCCAAGGGAAGGGTTGGAAGAAGATGCAACATTACTTTCCAAGACTTGCTTGGTGAACTGGGCCATTCCGCTCAAGTTTAAGGCTGCATGGCTTGGTAGCCCTAGGCTTTGGCAACACAGCTCCTCCGAGTTGCATAATAAGAGTACTCAGGATGGAGCAACACCCAGGCTCTCTTGGCCTGGCTGTTAACGCAATCACCAGTTGCAGAGACGAGCAGCGAATACAGGCTGCAATTTTTTCCCCCTATAGGCTGTAACACCTCTGTGCAAAGTGAAGGTTCATCCAGCCCTTTGGACACATGCCTCAGTTTAGCTCCACTGTGCTCTTGCACGCTGGTCTGGAGGAAATGTTCAGACAAGGGGGAAGATATCCAGCCTTGAGCTTCATCGCAGTGGTCATCCTCCTACTTGTCCTGAATGTTCTTGGAAGTTTGTTCCAAAAAACCTAACAGATTTTATATCAATCTTGCAAGAGCTCACTGGTCACTATTTTGTTACTTGAAAGTCTTGGTGATAACTATGGGCCTGTGATAATTTAGGGATCACTGCATTGTATACCTGCTTGTCTACCCCTTAAGCTTTGATGGTGGAATTCCTTCCTTTATGTAACAAAGGAGTGATTGATGGGGGACAGAAGAAATGTCTTTCTCTGTGGGAATCCCTGCCTTGGAAGACCAGGTTGAAAATATCTCTGTTAGCTTTCACCAACCAATGGCGACCTTTCCGTTTGGGAAGTCATCTGCTTGAGATTTCTCTTCCAGTTTTGTTACCTACTATATCTGCCTGCTTTTACTATATAATCCTTCTTCTTTATAGTTTGCTCCTTTTTAAATGGTATCAGGATATATTGGTTGATTAGTTATATGCACTAGAAAGTCTGGGAAATACACACACACACACACTCCTTGAGATGGCAATGTATACTACTGTGCTTACTTCAAAATGAGGAATTCTGCATTTGTGGAATTTCTCCCCACCCTCACCTTGCCATGTTTGGAACACCTGCCCTAAAGCCCTGTCCCAAAATCAAAGCTTGGTAAATCCTCTGGGAGCTCATGCTGCCATGACGATCTACACTTCTCCCTCCTCCCCACCCCCTTTACTTTCCCTGTGGAAGAAGAGGAATACATCACTGAGACAAGCCGAAAAAAGAAGGGGAATACTATCAGGACTTCTCCCACTGGAGAAGTTTGACTGCAAATCCAGGAAGCCCTGGGGGGAAATTGCTCTGTGCATCCATTGTTTGCAACCAAGGAAGTGTCTTCACAGTAAGAATTGCTGTGTGGTGTATCTTTTCCTACAAGACTCCTAGGATCTATAGTCAAGTCCCAATTGCCAGCAGAAAAAATGTCCTTTGTGAATTGGAAACCATTCTGAGGACCAACGTGTCAATTGTTAAGATTCCAATGAAGCCCATCCTGGAATTCTCCCTCCCTGAAAAAGATGACCACAATGTTGGTGGCTTTTTCCCCTTATTTTGGGTTTCCATCCATTCTGCCCTGTATAGGAGTGGAATATGTTCTCCAAAGCAATTAATCCAACGCTGATTTGAATATCTTTTACAGGTCAAGTTAAAACATTTTTAATGCCACAGGCAATTTAAAATGTTCTATTTTAAAAACTGATTTGTTGAGATGTTTTTCCTACTTTGCTATTTGATTAGATTTGGACTTGCTATTAGTATTTAAACATTTTTTCTTCATATTGGCCAGGAATAAGTTGCTCTGACTTGAGGTATACAAATGCCTTTATTATATATATATATCTCCACTCAGCAGCTGTGCTCACATAACAAACTTAACTTGATTACTAAATTAACTATTCTGTACATTTATAGTACCTTAACATGTAAACTAAATAAACAGGGTGGTTATGCACAATAGTAAAGCAAACCAAATTTAAAAGTAATCAACATTAGCATTTTGTGTGAATGCAGTGGCTAGAGTTTTCACTGCCTTGGCTAAGCATGGTGTGAACACAACTTCCTATTTATGGGAAGCATTTCACCGCTCCCCTTTCTCACAAGGAAAGTTTTGATTTTTGACCAAAAAAAAGGGGGGGGTATGACTAGGGCTGGGTAGAAGTCCTTTCGCTGGCCACTTGTCATGAGTCATGATTGAACTGGAAAGCCTCTAGTTCACCAAACTTTTCCATTTAGGCAAAAGATGAAATCATGGCTGCCAGTTAATAGATGTCAAGCTCTTAAATCATGATTTGGAGTTAGTTTAACAGCCTTGCCTTGTTCCAAAATGTTGTTTCTTGGTTGAGAGAAAACTGAAAAGACAGTTAAATTTGTGACCTCTAGATTTAATCATAGTTCAATGAGGAAAGTAAAGGGCATGTGTGTGTACAGAAAAAGGCTTGTGCTTATCCTAGATTCTAGGCCTTCATGCAATCATCTGAATTAGCTCTGAATGTCACACAACTACCCTCCGCTTCGTAAAGTATGCATTTGTGGCGTTGCAAAATGTTTTCTCAAAACTGCATCAAAGGCATCCACAGCATCCTGTGGTGGTGTCAAAATGACACATGCATCATGACATCATTGTGCAAATGATGCATCTCTCTAATGCAAGTTCATATGCTATATCATTTGTTCATGATGTGTCATCATTTCCTCTCCCTGTTCCTACATCACCCCAGGATGCCCGTAACCTCCATCACACTTGGTTGGGTCTCTGTATTCTGACTATTCCATTTCTTTGCCTTCTACCTGCTTTTTCACCAACAGAATATTTAGTGATTGGAATACAGTTGTAGTGCCTGCCTTGGGCCTGTCTCAGAGGATGAGGCAGGAGGCCAGGACTGGCAGAGAAGGGCAAGCAAGGGCAGGAATGCAGGCAAAAAAGGTAACAGCGAGGTCCTTTCTTCTCCCAAAAGTTCTCTGTGTTGGAGGCAAGTGGAAATCACTGATCCACAGCTAAGGCGGAAGGTCCCAAGCCTACTTCAGCTTTTCAAAAATATTTCTTTTGAAAAAGAGACATTTCTCCCCTGACTTTGGGATTTTGCACCACTCGAAAAAACCTTGAGTCTCAGATTGAGTTTGGTGCCGAAAGGAATGGAGTAATCCCTACATACCCACCCACGCTTGACTCAGCCCTGCCTGTCCTCAATTCCATGGGCAAATTTCTATGGATGAAGGAAGATTTCTGCCCTGCATTCATCACACGTAAGAGAAGAAGACCTGTCGCTTCCTTCTGCAAAGGTGCATTACAACAGCACAGGAATGTCAATTAAGAGGAGCCAAAGTAGGCCACACGGCCTCCACAAAGAGCTGTGTAGGCACTGGTGGTTGAGCCAAAAGAATGAGAGCAGAAGTGGGAGTGATGAAGACAACGAGCTTAATTAATGGGATTGGAAGAAGCCAATTTGCACTTGGCATGGCATCTCCTGTACCAAGAGATCAGATACCCTGGCCCTTAGGGGTGGCGCTGGAGATGCTCTCACCCTGGGGAGCGCAGCAACTTAGCCTCCTCAATGCCACAGCACAATTATTTTTATTTGTGAATCTGGAGTCTTCCTCTGACTCAGAGAAAGCGAGAAAAAGAGAGGGGTGTTCTCCGCCTAAGCACACCCACGCAGCGTTCCCCTGGCTGAGCGTTTGCTGCCAGCTGAGCTACACAGAGAAACGTGGGAACAAACAGTCAGCCCCCTCCATCATGTTTGCTACAGCCATGTGGAGAAAACAAAAATCCTCTAAGATTTTAGATTTGGTGAGACAAGGGGATTTTTAATTCTCTGGAAACTGAGCCAACCTTTGGTCTGGACACAACATACTGGCACTGAAGAGCTTTTTCCCTTGATGGTGCTTAGCCCACGGAGGAAGGTTACTTCTGAGGATATATGTACCAAAGAAAAATGCAGCTGGAGGAACCCCATCAGGATACATATTCAATGGGCACCCTTGCAGGGCATGTACCAGATATCTGAGTTGAAATGACATAGAATATTCTTTATTTTAAAAATCAGCACAAGTTTTCATATTGGCCTTCTGAAAAATGACGCTGAAAGGATGCTTAATTTTTTAAAAATTAAATGCAAAGGATTATATTGGTTCCTTTTGAGGGAAGTGCATTATTAACGCAATAATAAATAAATGGTGGAATTCTTATTTCTAGACTTCCTCTTGTGGTTGCTGTTGCCATCTTTATTATTCACAATAAATGCTACATACACTGGAGACACAAGTATCATCTTTCAAAGCATGTCTCTGTAAGAGAGGTGGCCCTTCTTCTCCCCACCCCCTAATACTAAAACTGTAGAATTTGGTCACCAACAAAATGTGATACATCTGCACCGTTGCTGCACACAACTTTTGGATTGGAGGGATTGGAGGCTGGGGGTGATGGGAGCTGTAGTTAAAAATAAACAGAGGTTGGGGAAGGTTGAGCCTATAGTTTGAAGGATAATGTGAAGGTAATCATCAGCCTTTCGAGGTAGGCCAGATCAGGAAACTGACTCTACAGAAGACCAGAACTATTATTTACTGCGATAGGCTTAATAACAGAATATTGCAAGTCTGATTATGCCTCTCCTACCTTCACTTTTATCCCCCACTGAATCAAAGGGGAGCCAGCCTGAATCTCTTCTTAATACTACAGTATATCCCTTCCCAGGACTTCTTGGACATTTCTGTCCTATTTGATTACACAACAGTTTCTGAATATTTACTTCAAGGCCCTCTCCCTGGCTTTCTACAGCAGTGTTTCTCAACCTTGTCAACTTTAAGATGTGTGGACTTCAGCTCCCAGAACTCCCAGCAAGGCTGGCTGGGGAATTCGGGGCACTGAAGACCCACATCTTAAAGTTGACAAGGTTGAGAAACACTGCTCTACAGCAATGGGTGGCAGGCTGTCCTACAACTTAGCAGGGTGACAGTGTTGGTGGTGACTCCATTCCATCTCAGAATGACCATTTTTAAAAAAAAAAATGGAATTATTGTACTTGTTCATTTTTACTCTTTCCTTGCAACACTTTAAAAGTGAAATCCTCTTCCACGGGAACACTCAAATGTAACCATGCTCAACTAACCAATTAAAAGGACAACAGGAAACATGCGCTAGTCTCTCTTTGCAACCACACAGTCCTAACCAAAGGTTTATGGCTTTTGGTGCCCCCATTTTGGAAAAGAGAATATATTGCTACAAAAAGGGCCAGGCACCCTCCCTGTTTGATCCTAAAGCAGGCATTTCTAATCATTTAAGATTTATTATTTAGGTCCACTGGAAGGATTAAGGAAAAAAAAAACAGCTTTAGTACCTGATGGTAGTTTATCATGCTGTACTGGTATGCTGGGTTTTTTTTAACGCTATACTGAATTTTATTGATCTATTGTGTTTTTGTTGTACTATTATTGCCTTTAATTGAATTGTGCAACACCTAGAGAATTTATTTTATGAGGCATTTAATAAATGTAATAAACAAAGAAATACATAAATTTCATCACTTTTTTTTAAAGTGCTCCAATTTGGAGGAAACAGGGATTGTATTATCAGTGTAGATAGCAGGTGATGGAAGAGTTCAAGGGCTGAAGTCCTCTTAGTCTGTGCCAAGATCCAGATCAATATTGCATATCCCCATGGCTTTAATTTTTTTGTAAAGCCAGTTTATGAATGCTAACTGAATAGCTTGTCTTCAAGTTGGCTACTTCATCACCCACTGCATCAGGGTATGATGTTGCCTTAGTGAAGGGCTAGATGCAAATAAAACGCAACATGCAAATGAAATACAGAGAACACAAATAAAATACAGGGAGCAGGGTCTTCATGGTAGAGCTTTGAAGCAGATGCCCAGTAGAATGAGCAAAAGAGCCTCCAGACTTCAGGAAAACAAAGTGATACACTCTGCCACCTAAGTAGAGGGATCATATAAATCTAAATTCTAAAATTATATATGTACACCAACCACTGAATATAAATTCTGAGGGTCTGCAAAAGCTGGTTTAGCAACCAAGGAAATGACAGACACCAACCTGCTCTATACAGATTTTCAGAGTTCCTTTACTATTTAGCTCCATGACATCTGCCACGACAGGTCTCCAGAGATTCAGACAATTCAGGCTTTTCAGTTGAGATTATTTTAGGTGTTGATACTGGAAATGTTATATGTGCATGGCCAAGCTGTGATTTCCCCAGTTAACATGGTCAAATGAGTTGGAATGAGTCTTGGGGAGGGAAAGGGGAATTCAAGGAGAACAAGAAACATTGCTAGCTAATTTCAAACAGCAGAACTGGTAGTTTTGAATATCTGGATAGGTGAAGTAGACTTTGTTTAGCTATGACGTCTCTTTGGGAACATGGTGCCACTTAAAGGACTCTAGATAGTGATGCATTGCATTGATTTGGGCACAACTTGCCTTTTGAAATTCTCTGCTAAATTTGCTGGCAGGGAAAGTGGGCGAGCGGTTTGTCCCAGTTTCTCCAGAAGAGAAACTCTCTAACCATGTTTCAAGGGCAGGATTCCCCCTCTAGTGACAGCAGCACCAGTCCTAGAAAACCTCAAGGAAGGAGCCATTTCTGCGCACCCCACCCCTGCAATACCTTCCCTGGGGATTGAATGTGAACGGCAGTGCAGGAAGCTAGGGAGGCTGCAAACCAGTGGAGAGAGGTTTGTGTAATGAACATCACAGCATTTGTTCATATCCCTTGACCTAAGTGTAAGAAACTACACTCAGCTCATGAGAAATTTACTAGGATTCTTTTATCTGCTGAAAGATATTTGGAACAGAAATGTTCTGTCATCAATTGAATGAGAACCGTTATGGGGAAAATGTAGAACAATCCCTGCCCAGCAATAGCTACATCAGTGTTTCTCAACCTTGGCAACTTTAAGATGGGTGGACTTCAGCTCCCAGAATTCCCCAGCCAGCATGGCTATATAAAATACATAAACAGGTTCATCTTTAGTGTTATTTGGCTTTGTTCTTAGGCATAACTCAGAGTCCTACAGAGGAGAAGTTGGGAGCAGAGGTGGATGGAAACAGGCGTACAGGTGATGGGAGCACAGAAGAGGGAAGGCACAAGGGTGCCCTTGTAGGCAAACAAACCCTCTGCCAGGAAGGAAGGAGTCCACAGGGAGAGAGAGAGAGGACAGCTGCCACCAACATGGATCAGCCTCCAGAGAGCTGCTCTGCCAAGCCAGCATGCCCCATGTGTGAGAAGTAAGCTGAGAGCCAGCTGTTCTCAGGCCAGACTGGGTAGCTCTGTAAACACAGAGCCAGCCACCACTCAGCTTCAAAGCCACCACGCACCTTGCAAAGAGTTTGTTAATTCATGGGAAAGTCGGGAAGAAAAAGCGATGGGTTTGAACGCAGTGGATATCAGAAGCATCTGCACATTCACACTCGCCATGGCCAATGCGCTGCTTTCTTGCTTTCCTTTTAACTCAGCTGGGTCTGAGACGGCCGTCTGCTCTTAGCCTAGAAGCTGAGTTCAGCTGTGTAAAATGATTTGCTGCTGAGTCCTGGATGGGGAAGCCTGGTATCTGGAACAAGCTGCCCCCATGCTGCCAAGAGCGATGCACTGTTCTGTCAGATGTTGCGATCCTTTAATCCCAATGCAAAAGACACAGAGAGGCAGAGAGAGAGAGGGACTTGCACAAAGCCAAATGCTGAAAGAGGGTCTCAGCAGCAGAGGTGTGGAATTAGCCAGAGAGATCCTGGATCATGAACACATTCCAAAAGGGGTCCATCAGGCAGGCAAAGGCCTCTGACAGTACCCCCCGCCAAACTGCCGAAAGCCAAGGAAGACCATCTGTTTTCTGGGCTTGCAGCCATGAGAGTCCCCTTGCCAGCCGGGCAGGCACAGGCTGAAGGGAGTAATCACTCCAGACGTACAGGAGGCTGTTGTGAGGATGGGCGCCGGGGAGCTATGGGCCAGGGTGACTGCTGATGCCTCCCCCTCCCTCCCCCCTCCCTCCCCAAGAGCTTTCCTCCAAGGTGGCTGACTGTCAAGGGAAAACAGCCAGTGTGAAATCAGTCTGATTAGCAATTAGCCCCATTGTAAAAGGATTAAGGGGAGGACAGGCGAAGGCATTGTTCTGATGAGTGACTTGACTATCAATTTGCATCTGGAACAAGCTGCCCTTGATGCTAGTTCTCCTGGTGTCCTTTTTGGCCAAGTTGGTCAACAGTGGCAGGCACTGATGGGCAGTTGTCCCAACCGAATAGCAAGCGCTGCAGGCATGATAAGTGCAAGAAAGAAGTTGTCCAGAGAGCTGACCACACAAAGGCATTAGCACCTATCCGGCAGTGGCAAGTTGAGAACCTCAGAGAGAACCTTTCACTTGTTAAGACGTACCCCAGCTGTTCCCTTCTCCTCCTCCTTTCACCCGAGGAGAAAACCACACCCCACCAACACTGGCAGGGCAAGCTACAGTATATAAAAAGGGAGCAAACCCCACACGCATCAGCTCTGATGATGCTACCTAGTCGGGTAATGAAACGTCTGCAAGCAAACTACCAGGCTCAGAGAGCACCAACGACTCCACAGTTCAGCCCTGAGCTACGAATATTCTCTTCTATTCCAACCCTTTCTCTTTAAGGAAGGGCTTTTGCCACTGAAGACCAAAGATGAACGAATGGGCTTCTCTTTGTTCTCCCTCCCTAGTGGCATGATGAGACTTGTCAAACAAACACTACAGGTTTCTTTGTCTCTTACCACAACCTCTAACAGGCAAGTTGCTAGTCCTACCACAGTCGCCTTGCTCACAGGCTTCCACTCAAAACGGGAGCTTGGGTGGCGTCTCCACTTGTCTGTTTTCTCTTTTTTAAAAAAGGGATTAATAAATAAAATAAAGAAGACCTGAAAGACCAGGCTAGGGACAGACAGTCATGGAGAAAATCTATCTATGTGGTCACTAGGAATCAACTTGATGGCACATTATCAATCGAACATATAAAATAAAAATAAAAGCTATGGGTGGAGCAATAAACAGGGGAACAAAGTTACATGCATGTAAAAACAAATTCATATTAAAATTATTGATTGGGATGACATCTTGGAGTCCATGAACTTGGTGAATTCACCAAATTCATATATATTGTAACATCTCTAATAAATTTGTGAATTCAGTTAAGAAAGAGTTTTGATGGTGAATCAAGTTGCAACGTCTACTCTGCCTGGCATACTGGTTTAATTTGCATTCACACCTAGGCCAATTATAGCTTATATATATTTGTATAGTTAATACATAGGATGGTTCAGCTTACATGAATTTGAACTGAATCCCATTTAATTCTTTGTCAGCCTTGGTTCTATTTCCTTCCTTTCCCTCTACCATCCTCTCTGTTTTGAACTTTAAACTGTAATCTCCTTGGGGAAGGACCTTTCTCCTTTCTGTTACTCTGAAAAGTACCATGTAATCAGAGGCGCTCTATAAATGGCCGTACTGCCAGGAAATTGATTGTGCTCTCCCACAGATTATGTTTTTATGTTTTTAAACATTTGTATTGTTTTTAATTATTTTTGGTTTGTTGGTATTTTTTGTATTGGTTTTGTTTTTAACTTTGTAAGCCACCCAGAGTCACATATGTGAGATGAGTACCTTTATAAATTGACCAAAAATTAAATCAAATTAAATTAAAAAATCAAATCAAGTAATACAAATGCATTTCACCCCGTTCCCATGTGATTCAAAATACTACAACTGTGTCCAGCATATGACCTGGATGAGGCAGAGCTTTTGTGGCCAGAAGAAGGATGTTATTCCTGGACCACTTGCAGCCACGTACCACTTTCTTTACCACAAATGGCATGGGGCTTGAGAATGACCACCTGCCCAGCTTCACAGGGTCTTCTAGTGAAGGGGAAGAGGTCCTGCTGTTTCAGAGGTCATGTTTTTGCACTTTATTCCCAAAAGCCTGACTTAACATGCATAAACAGACACGCACCTTCCACATTTTAATGCACGGTTCCTCTGCCGGGGCCACTGAAGCACCCACAGTTCAGTGCAGCTTACTCGGAAATTGTCCCCTCCCAACTGGTCAGAGGTGGAAGGAAGTTTCAAGCAGGAAAAGGCAAGGGAAGAACTGGTTGGTCAAGGACTCTTGCTCAGCTTTGCATCTACCCTTTATGAGTACCACCCTTCAGGAAGCTTCACGATCGATCCTCATTGTATACATATGTAAATAAAACAAATAAAACAAATCCAAACCAACCTAAGCTGCCCTTTCTATAATCCAGCGACAATCTAGAGGATGGAGAAGGTCACCTACATAACCACAGAATCACCTACAGAATCACCTACTCAATCACTGAAAACATTTTTAAAAGGGACATTGCAATAAATAAGAGCAAAGATTGATTGACCATATGAAACCCTGGCTGTGTTCCCACAATGAGCTTAACCAACTTGGGTAAAAGCATAAGAAATGCATTCACAAACATTCAAAGCCCGGTTAATATTTTAATGGTTAGATTTTGATTTGTGCCTTAGTAGGTTTTATAAATCCAATCTGTTGTGATTTTTCTACCAGCCAGGTTAAGCATATTGTTCTAATGCAGTGCCAATGCCACCAGGGCTAATAGCCTATAGAAGTCCACAAGTAAGATCACCAACAAAATGCTGCCATGTGGAATACTTTCTGCTCCAGATTGCAGGTATTCTGTTCCTTTCTCCCCCCCCCCCCCGCCTCAAAAAAAGCGTTTCGTTTCTCCATGCCTGCACCTTCTAACATTTGATGGCCAATGAGCAGTCTCAGCTCTCATCTGGCAGCATGGTTTTCAGAATGATTTTTCCCTTACAGTTTTTCACGTAATGTTTACTGAAACTCAGGAAGAGTCCAGTAGCACCTTTTCAGGCGAACACATTTTATTAAAAGGCATAAGCTTTCATGAGCTCCATGTATGCAATGATGAGCTGTAGCTCACAAAACCTTATGCCTTTTAATAAAAGTTATTAGCCTGAAAAAATGCTACCAGACTCCTCCTGTTTTTCAGATGGAGGTATTTTTGCAAAACTCAGCAGTATTCTCCACCAATGCCTTTCTTTTATGTGGCTGTTGCCATTTTGCTATTAAAGCAATGGCCTTCTTGTCTGAATCCTGGAAATAAAGGGAATGAAGATATCTCCACTACGTATCCAGCTGAAAAATAATATAACTGTCAGGAAAATATAATGCCTTGCTATATAAATCTATAGCGCAGAACCATTTGGAACACTGTGAACAGTTCTATTAATTCCCTCCTCCAAACAAGATCGTGGCATTGGAAAAGGTACAGAAGAAGGACCTCTTAGACCAGTGTTTCTCAACTTTGGCGACTTCAAGATGTGTGGACTTCAACTTGCTGGCTGGGGAATTCTGGGAGTTGAAGTCCACACATCTTGAAGTCGCCAAGGTTGAGATACACTGTCCTAGACCATCAAGTTGCTTGGAGTGTCTCCCCCCCTATAAGAATAGGGAGTAAGACCAAAGCACTGGGGATTTTTCAAATCAAGGAGGAAGACAGCTAAATGGGAAGAGTGAAGACAAGAGCAGTTGTGTTGGAACTATATAGTCATATTGTTTAGGTTCACACAACCAACTAGACCAGCCTAAAATGAGTTTGTGGCTCAGCACACTGTGGGAACCTGGCTATAGGCTTAGCATCGTTATATCAATCCGATCATCACATTAACCTGCCATTCAGCTTGTTCAGCAGAGAATATTCTATGACAAAGTAACTGTGTTTTGTTAGTAGCGGTTCTCCTGAACCCACCATCCATCCACACTCAGCGAGGGGAAGCAGCCAGAGAGCCTCCAAAGGTAACTGCCAGATTCAGGTATGGTAGGAATGTAACACATTCAGTAATTTCACAAAAAATCAGAAGCTACAGCTTTATGCCTTTTAATAAAATGTGTAAGTCGGAAAAGGTGCCACCAAACTCCTTCTGACTTTTTGCCACCACGGACTAACATGGCTACTACCACAGTGTTACAGTGAATTACCAATGACCTCCTATACTGATTTTACATTTATATTAGACTGAATCAACATAGCTGCCGTTCTCTGCAGTCATTGGGTTGTTTCCTTGTCTTCCTTCCTTGTGTTAACATGTGTTTGGATATTATTATTATTATTATTATTATTAGTCACCCCAAGAGCTGCCATTGTACGGGCAAATGATACATTTTAGAAATAAATAAATAAAATTAATAGCATAAGTAAGGGAAAGAGCCGTATCTTTCCTGCTGGCAAATCACACGGTAAGCCTTGGGCTGGTGAGATGCTGCATCTTGCAACCGAGAGAGGCCCAGTGTTCAGATAATACCTCTGGAACACGTCCCTGAGGCCTTTTCTTATGGTGGAAACTGCTGTTCTGGTGAGGTGCAGCCTCCGAGTGAGGGAGAGAGTCAACAGCAGGAGGCCCCAAAATATCCATACCTAACTTGCCCCTAGGACTAGCTGGGTGCAGAAAATACTGATTATTACATGCACATATACCCACACAGCTGAAAAGGTAAAGAGTAAAAAAGTGAGGAAGATATGAGAAACAGAACCATCTCTACCCTTTTTGCTAAAGAGGCAGCCTCTGCCGATTTCCTGCCTCTTTCATGCAGAAGTCATGCTGACTAGACAGTTCTCCTATCCCAGCGTGTGTGTGCGCGCGCACACACACACACACACAGAGAGACTGCACGAGTCTGGCGGCTGCACACAGCCTGCTTGCCTCTCTCCAGCACACCACGTGCTTGTCCTGAAATGAACTAGTGAGAAGCAGCTGTTGGTCTAGACCAAGGGGCCTCCAGGCTCGAATTGCCCGCTTTGCTCCCTGCCAGCCAAGACAGGGCAAGTTAACTCTCAAGGATTTTCTGCTAGGAGGAAACAGGGAGCATGGGAAAGTGCTTGGGGCTGCAAAAATGGGCTTGACTAAGGGCCTGTAATGCCACAGCCCAAGGCTGGGCTACGTGATCTGACAAGGCTGCAGAACTGTGTGCTCTGCCCCACCTGGTTTTCTAAGAAGTCATGTCCCTTTCATGCATGCACGTGCGCACGCACACACACACGCACACACACTCACTCTTCAAGCTACAGGTAGTCCTCATTTAGCAACCACAATTTGGACTGGCAGCTTGGTGGTAAAGCGAAGCAGTTGCTAAGTGAAAGCGCAACTGTGCTTACGATCTTCCTTCAGCTTTCCTTTGCTTTTCAGACCTGCGAAGGCCATAAATGCAAGGACTGATCGCAAAGTTATTTTTTCATCACTGTCATTACTGCAAATGGTCACTAAAAGAGGCATTTGTTAAATGAGGACTGCCTGTATTTTTTGCACAAAGGAGAACAGCCTTCTCTTCCTGGTGATGGTTCTGCTGTCACTTCTCAGCATATAAATTTTTTTGCTGTTGTTCTATTATTTGGTTTTCTACAACATCCACTGTCACTTTGAAGGGTTATCAGCAGCAAAGCACTCTATGGTATTAAATGGAATAAATAAAACATTTGCCTGCTTGCCTTTTCCATGGTCTGTTGGAAGCATCAACTCAAACCATGACTGGGCACATTGTACACAAATCCTATGCTCCCATGTTCTCATCCCCCAGATTGATTTCCTCCTGATTTAGTGCCAATCCATCCAGAAGCAGCCACCATGACTGTCCAATGAAAGTTGTACCCCTTCTTACATGGGGTGAATGTAAAAGGGGGTGGGGCTTTGATCACACGATTGTGGCTCCAATCTTGATTTTTCTATCCCCCCACCGCAGTCCCTGCAGATCCTCCTGGATTCATCCCTTGACAGTAAACCATGGGGCAGTCTCCATGCTTTAACAATTCCTGAGCAAAACCATAATCTCCCTTTTCCCTCTTTCTGGGATATTCTGGGCAGGATGGCCACTTAAACATCACCATTGCACGCCTCATGTCCCTGTTCACATAATCTATTTGATCAGGCCAGATAAAGTCTTAGCAGCTGCTTTCACACAACCTACTGTACGAAGTTTGAGTACTTTCACTCTTAGGATTGGTTTGGTTTGTTGGATATTCAGCATGTTGCGCAGATCAAACCCGTTTGGTGAGTTTATGGTTCAGTGGATTGTGTCAACTCAGAACATAAGTCCATTCAGTTAAAGAGTTTCTGTGAAGGCCGTCTCCGACTGCTGCTGCATTTGGTACTTTGCATCACTGCCTATATTATAAGTGTGTGATTGATGAGATGGCTACTTATGCATCCCCATCACACACACACACATACACACACACAGACAAAAGGGGGTGCTTGCTTGTATACAATATGCAAATGTGAAAATAATTACTAAAAGTTATATAGAAAGACAACACACTGGGGACAAAACTGGGACCCAAGACCTGCCAGATCAATCTTGTTAGCTTGGCAGTAGTCGTCGGCAATTAACTCCCACATCCTTCCTGTCCTTTTCCATTCTTATGGCTCAATGTCCTTAAATCAGACCTGGACTGGCCAGTGTCTGGATGCTCTCTTGCAAAATAGGACACAAGATAGAACAGCAAGGTAGCAGGTATGGTGGAAAAGGTGTTGGACAAGGAGCAGAAGACTCAGAATTAAGGTCACCTCAGCCAAGAAGCTCCCTGGGGGACTTTGGGCCAAGCACTCTCTCTCCACCCAGCCAAACTCACAAGGGTAGTAGGTACATAAAATTAATGTAATACTAACTCTGTTTCCTGGGTAGAAAGAAGAGCACTTAAATCACAGTGGTTAAAGTGCTGGACTAACAACGGAGAGATGTCAGGCAACAGGACTTGGCCATGGGTGACTTTGGGTAGTCTCTCTCTTCTTCTCTCTCTCTCTCGCCCAATCCAGCCCACCTCACGGAATTGTTGCTGTGCAGAACAGTATGTAGGCCATCTTGAGCTCTCGAATGAAGTGGTATATTCAATAAATGAACAAAAAGACTAATTGGACCTTGAAAAGGTAGCTCATTAGGAATTCTCCAGGACAGGCACAAGGAGTGGATCTTGGCTGAGACATGGTGAGAATGTGCAGTGCTGAGGCCAGGACCCAGTGATCTGATTCACATTCTGCACTAAGCCATGGTTGAAGGTTTCTGCAACACACTAAGCCAGAAGCCATAAATCATGATTTATAAGCTACAATATCACATCTCTCATAAGGCCATAACCAAATAAACCATTATTAGGGCTTATTGCAATCTATGACCCCAGCCCAATTAACACCGAAATCCTTTAAAAATGCAATAGAAGTGAGTCTGAGTTGAAGAAAGCATAGATTGCAGACAGACTAGAATCCAAAGTTTGCAATGGGGAATAAGGTTAATCAATGTTTAAACACTTGTGCAATAACAAATTTGGAAGGACTTTCAACAGAGAACAACAATGAACTAAGATGGTGGCATGAACTGCAAGCTAACCAGCTGGAGGAAAACACACACGTTCATGCTTTTGTCATGCGAGGAAAATGGCACATGAACTTGCTCAGCTACCAAGTGAAAATAACCGCTGAGGTTTTGCACATTCTCTTGCCAGGCCAACTGCTATCTTTGTACGTAAACAAAGAAATTATTACAAAGACTCCCCACCCCCCAAGAAAGAGAGAAAGGAACAATTATAGAAACCTAAGGAGGGCCAACTGGATATTGCCAAGCCAATCACTCAACTCTCTGACGATATCAGCCAGTCTGTTGCTGCTCCCCAGACATAGTTGGACTCCCCATATAGAGATTTGTATTGGAGTTTCCTGCAAGAACACTAGGTCTCCTTCTCAGCAGGCAAGCTGATGTTCAGAATTCATGCACATCAATAGGCAACTTTGTAATGCCTCTGGGAGATACGTTTTGGACATATGAGCATGCTGGAAAAAGAGCCTTTTGCTTGCTAGAAAGGCATCAGTTGGAGCTCATTTTATCTATAATTCAGAAAACAACTGCAGAAGGCGAAGGTCACACAACTGACAGGAAGCACCATCTCTGCCAGCACCTGTCCTGATAGCAGGCCACTTGCTTAGAAGCCAGTTCACAGGAACAGTCTTAATGCAGGTGATGCTGGCTAACCAGAGCAAATGGTGACAGGCTGCTAATGAGATTTGAGGTCGCACAAGCCAGTGGAGCCTTCGATGGTGGGCTAATCATGGGTGTTGCTTCAAAGTTAATTGCCATTTGTTTATTTTGCACACACGCAGGCACAAACATACATGCCTGATGGAAAATACTGGAAATAAGAGCCAGGGACACACAAATCCAGACCGGCTTGGATGGGCATTCAGGATGAGGACACTTAAAAGTCCATTTACCACAAGAGAAGGTAAGAGCAGGCATAGATAAAGGGGGAGTCACCTCTACTTAGTGGGCTTAAATCTGGAGTAGCAGAGTAGATCTTCCCATATACAGCAAGTAACCATTGTGACTGTGTTCACATACAACTAAATCAGCCTTCCCTAATTCAGCACAACTCAATGGCCAGCTGTTAGACTGAGATTATGGGAACTGTCATCCAACTGAATGGAGGGCCCCTGGTTGGAGCCTGCTGTCTGCACGCTCTCTACATTTGATGTCATCACAATAGCAGAGCACAACTAAACTACCTAGAAGCAATTTTAAACCTGCCTTCCTCTTGGCCAGCAAGTCCATTTTCTCCCTTTAAATTCTGTACTTAAATTTACTGTGTAGCCTTTGGAATGCTTCCTGAGCTTGTATATAAGGGACTGTTGTCATTTGCAATTCATGACTCTGCAATTAGCATCTTGTGACTTGCCAATTTTGAAGTCAGGTGCAAACAGTTTGTTGCCTTGAATGCACCAATCAGTGGATTTTGAGCTCTGACAGTCTTAACTCAATGGGGCTAGGTATTGGGTAAGGTTGCATCTAGCAAAAATTAACATGATTTTTGCATCAATTCTGAGCACCACTTAGGATCTTAGCCACAAACTCACACAAGTCAAAAGCAACGTCACATCCTCATTCTCTTGCTTGACTCTTAGGCCAGCAATGTCTACAGTGTCAAATCGTTGTACACAGATATGCCAGGATGTTAGTTCAGTGCCAACTAATATCCATTCCATTGAACTAAAAGTATATAGCTGTATGGTATCAGGTATGAGAATCCAGTCAGCTGAATGAGAAGTATACAAACTCCACTCCATCTATCAACGAGAATCACTGAGCTGATTAAGAAATTATTGTTATTATTTTATTTTCTTTATTAAATTTACACACCACCCATCTCACTCTAAAAGTGACTCTGGCGGCTTACAAATAAAAAAGTCATTAAAAATCATTATAAAAATACAAGAAATTCAAAAGGTAGAAGAAGATAGAAGAAGAAAACTAAAAGGCGGGGAGAGCGTCTTCAAACCACCAACCACCCCCAGGGCTGCTGATCACTCTTGGATCCCCAAACTAGTTGGCACAGCCTGGTCTTAAGCTTTAGAAAATTCTGGGAGTTGGGAGTCCACACATCTTCAAGTTGCCAAGGTTGAGAAACACGGACCTAGGCCATTAAGTCATCAGGAGCTGCCGTTAGCCATGTTTGCTAGGGATTGCCACACTGGAGCTGACGTCCAGCTTGGCAAAGGCTGGGTTAGCTCAGGGCCTGCCTCCTTGTGCCATCCCACAGTTATCCCTCTCTGTGGCAGAGAGAGAGAGACACAGAGCAGAGTGGCAGCATTTAAGCTATTCAATCCTGAGCTGATAAATCTGTCCTTTCATCCTTAATTAATTCTCTAACTCCCCAGAAATGCTGCTCTTACTGTGATAATCTTTGCTCACAGCAGCACAGCCTGGGCCCAACGTGCCTGCGTAATCCATTACAGGAAAAGCTTGAGAGAAGAAGGGGCCAGGCCCAGGTGCCTCCTTGCTCCATAATCCTGGCACCACCCCTCCCCTTCCCCCTGGAGCTCCTCTGCCACCTCCATGGTGTCAGCTGCTCAGTAAGGCAGCAAGCAGGGAAGAGCAGTTTCTTCCGGACAAACATCTTCTGTGGAGGGGAGGTTTATTTCAGGGGACTCAAATGACTCCCTGGGAGATTTCCCCCACCCCCTCCCCAAATAACATGTATGTTCATCTTTCTTTTCCCCTTTTTATTTCTTGCATCGTTTCCCCTGGTTCCCTGCCTCTCTTGGCACCCAGCAGCCGCCCCTCCATATTTGTTAAGGCTCTTTGCAGCCAGCAGGCCCATGTCACAGTTCTGCAGCCAATCCGACCAGATTACACAATGACATCATCATGCCGAGTCAGAGCAAGATAAGCTTGCCTGCCCGCACTCCGGATGAGATAATAGGATCGCTTTATTTCACAGCCCTAGTCCAAATGATTATTGACAAGGCGTGCTGGGGCATATTCCGCAGGGAATCAATCTTTGCCCATCAGATACCTTCTACAGAGCTCAGCCTTAATCCACAGAAGGCTAAGAGTGGTCTTCCCTCGCTCTGAATACGATAAGATAGGCTTTCCAAATTCATGCTGATGGAGGGGTATGTTTCACACAGGGTGCGTTTTTTCATGTTATACACAGAGTCATACGCAGCCACCTTTCAGTTTGATCCCTAAGCAATAGAAAGAGGACAGGTACAGAAAGACTGAAGAAAGGGAGGGCCACTCATATATGGCTCCAGTCCTGCCCACTGCCAGTACATGTCCACCAAAAGGAATGAAGGAATGTGGCCCTCGAAAAGAGATTCCCCCCTGCCTAGTTTGGGCTTAGTGTGATGTGTGAACCTGTCAGCCTTCCCAGGTAGGCCAGACAGGAAACATGACTAGATAAGCTAATTCTACTTTATTGTAGGGCTGCATTAACAGAATCTTGCAAGTCTGAAAGTACAAATCTCCCACCACCTCCTTTACAGCCCAAGAAACTAGGGAGGGTCCCTTCTGAGCCTCTTTCTCCACCCACTATCAAGCTGTGGGCTATGCCCTCTCTTATCTGACTGTTCCCTAGGCAGCATCTCTTTGCCCCATGTCCCAAGGTCTTTCCCACATACCGTTACAGAACCTTGGCCCTGGGAAGGTCTTTTGTGGCTTAGCCTTGGGTGTGAGCTGGGCCACTATCACAAATGAGGCTTGTAACAAGCCAAGGCTTAGCGTGATGTTTGCAGCCAGAGAGCCAGGTAGTAACCAGCCATGCAATGGCCCTTCTTTCACCCATAGGCATCCGCACCTAAGCATGAAGATGCCAAGATGATGTAATGAGTGTCCTGACATCAAAATGCAAGCTCTGCCTTTTCCAGCTTACACCAGGACATTGCACTCAAGTATGCAAGGGGCAGAGTTTGCATCACAACACTATGATGTGTTTTGTCTGTTGTGCATTCACTCATCGCCTTCTGCAGATACCTATGTTTCCCTTTGCTGATGTACTTGCTGTTTGTAAAGGAATCCTACTAGCTATACAGGGGCTTTAAGCCTGCTTTCTCACAGTGTACCCCAAGACCTTGGAAGCATTTTCTCTGTAGTTGATCAGTGGAACCAAATGCAAATAGGTTCCCATTCTGCCTGATCCTAGAAGCAGCCCGACAGGCTTGATCATCAAACCAAACTTTCAAGGGCACAAGAGGGTGCTCATTCACTGCATTCTCCATGGCCCACAGTCTGGCATCTCCTTGCAAGAAAGCCAGTGTGGATTGGTGGGAGTTCATCTGGATTTCTTCCTCTGCTTGTCATGGACACTGGCCTGCTGTGTGCTCCCCCCCTCCCCTTTCCACAGCCCTGTCATTCGGGAACTTGGCTCACATCTCATTAGAGTGCTTAATGAGCAGGCGACTGCTAGTGCATGGCAGGCAACCTTTGCCAAGCAGAAGCTAAACCCATCTAGTGTGGATTAAAGGAAAAGAGAGCTGATCATCAATGCATTGCTCAGCTCCTTTCTATCCTGCCCAGGGGAGTGAGCCATTCAAGACAGATCACCTGTGTTATGTGAACCTATGAAACTGTTTTCCATCATGTCCAGGCTGTCTGTCTGTCTTGCACAGCAACGTCTGGCAGCTGCTTCCCACTGAGACTTAGTGCCACTGCCTGTGGGCTCCATGTGAATCAGAAAGAGGAAAGGGAGAAACAAAGAAATATGCTTGGTGCTTCTATGAAGAGAGTATGCAGGGTCATCTAGTTCAGTGCCTCTCAACCTTGGCAGCTTTAAGATGTGGGGACTTCAACTCCCAGCATTCTCCAGCCAGCAGTTGGGAGTTGAAATCCCCACAACTTAAAGCTGCCAATGTTCAAAGGCATTGATCTAGTTCAGCTCTTTGCTCAGTGCAAGATAGAATGCAACAGAGCATCCCAACCATTGGCCATCCAGCCTCTATTTAAATACATCCATGTAGCCCATTTTGGTACCTCCACTCAGCCACACTCTCTGATCGCCAGGGCCAACAGACCTTACTCCCTTAGTTTTGGGGCAAGTTGTGATCTCTAAGTGAAGATCACCCTCTTTTAATTTGTTATTTCTCAGACTCAGCATTGGGGCAGGCTGTTTCCCAATCAGTCCAACTTCCTCTCTGCTGACCACAAACCACAAAAGCTATTTTCAGACCGACAGGAGAAGCAACTGACGCAAAGTCAACCACATCAGCCGCCCACCCCTGCTCCACCCTTTCCCATTCTCTGGGCGACACTTGGAAGTCCAGTGTGCCACAAGGGAATAAAAAAGCAAAGTAACAACTGCAGGGTGTTGCATGATAAAAGTGCTTAAGTTTACGAAATCAGCTTTATGCTCTACTGAAATGTGGCATGTCATGAATATTTTGGAGCCACAGGAACCTTTGCTGGAAGATGGAGGGGTTATGTCAATGTTGCCACAAAACTTGCTTTCCTCTCCCATGATAGTAACTCTTGAGATGAACCAGAAAAAGTCACTGCAAAGTGATTCAGGCAGGCTCAGTGAAGCACCAGTTCAACCAAATTAACTTAGTTGGTGGGTTTGCATAATATTCTGAACTATACATTTATCCAATAGCCTGGGTTCACATGGCACACTACCAAGGTCAACGTAAACCAAGCTTAGCATATTGTGCAAATGCAGCATGAAGATTGGGAATTGACCTGGCTAAATTGGGAAGTGGCCTGGCAAAGGAGTGTTGTGTGAACAAAGCCACTGTGTATGGGACTCACTGATGTAGTGATTAATTGATCAGCTGTCATCAAGTCAGAGTTGACTCTTAGCAACCACAAAGCTGTGCCTGTTCCTGGAGTGGAAGGTGCTGCTCGTGGTCAAACTTGGTCATGTTCAGTTGGACTACTGCAGGGTAATCTACATGCGGCTGCCCTTGAAAAGCATTTGGAAACTGCAGCTGGCTCAGAATGTGACAAGTTGTGCAGTTTGGAGTGCAACACAGTAAACCCCCATAACATCACTGCTACATGAGCTGCACTAGCTTCCAGTAGATTTCTGGGTGCACTTCAAGGTGTTGTCACCTTTAAAACCCTACATGGCACAGGGGCAGGAGGTTACTTGTGGGACTCTGTTTGTCCCACCAAAGCCAGAAGCGTGGGCATGCTTTAGGCCCCTCTTAAATGCCATCCAGTGGGACACAAGAAGCATGCCTTCTCGATCATAGCACCTGCCCTATGGAACAGCCTCCCCACTGAGATTCGGCTGGCTTTCCAGAAGGCCATGTAGACCTGATGTTGGCAGAGCAATCCTTGTATGTACGTTTTCTTTTGTATTATCAAGTAATTGTGAGATGCCTCCATAATTTGGTGTTGTTTTATGGGATTTTTTTAATACTGTGTTTTTACCTGTTATTTTTGTTAGCCACCTCGGGTTAAATTTGCTAAATAAATAAATAAGGAGCAGTTATTAACTCTCCTACAGGAAAGATTCATGTTTCACACAAAGAAGCAGAAGAAGCTCTATTCCTGGTAACTACTCCCAAGAAAATGGAAAACAACGGTGTGAAAATAACTTCCGATATGAGGCAGCATGTGTTTTGATTACACCGCACCAACTACATGTGGGCCTAGATGACACCCTGCAAACAGTAATCTGGATCGTGTACTACACTAAGCCATGTTTTTTTTAACCGTTCTCTGTAAAAGACACCAAAATTGGCTACATGGCATATCATACCAAGCCACAGATAGTGGTTTACACCCTCAAGGATTGAGTTTGCATACTCCAACAGACTGCACTATGTCTTAAAGAGATGTGTAACCCAGCCAGTAAAAGGTGAGGCATCCACAGGATGATCGTTTTGACACACAGCACGGATGCAAGTAAGTTGCTGGGAGGACTTTGCACTGTGGAGATAGTGCACAACAACTGGGAAAGCATATACACATCTGGGTGAGAGAGAAAAAGAGAAGGGTCTACGGCAACCAAGACATGAAAGAGAGAAGGGGATTGCATCAAAGACATCCGTTGCCTTTGAACCAGCATTTAAGACCAGTGCCGTCCAGCTTGCCCAAGTCTCTGTGAGGAGGATCTGACATAGCTTAATCAGGCCAGCATGCTGCCTTGACACAGAAACCTCCAGCTATAATTTCAGGCTTGAGCTCATGTCTCTGCTCCGGCTCATCTCCCGCTCATCCTCCCTCCTCCAGGGCGAGGAAAAATTGGTGGAAACCACCAAAACATGAGGACAGCACCATCATGTCTGACCCTGCAAGCTGCCACCAGTATCCACCAGTGTGGGCTGCATGCGCTATCCATCCCAGGCACGTTACATCCTGGTCCTCCCAGTCAGAGGCACATCCAGCCTTCCAGGGCTGGGATCTTCTTGCAACCCCAGGTTAACTGTTGATTAGCAACTGCTGCCGCTGCCACCTCCACTGGCAATCCTGCCTCTGATGAGCTGCTCTTCAGACAGGCAGGCAATTGACTGGCGGCTGATTAGATGCTTGAGCACAGCCTCCTCGGAGCTATTTTTAACCATGCTGCCGGCAGGGCTCTCCCAGTCAGGATGCAGAATGCAGCTTGGAAAGCGGGGTCGGGGTGGTGGTGGTGGTGGAGGGGGGGTGTGGACCCAGGGAACAGTGGCTGAAAGCTCACTGGGAGACGGGGTGAACCCTGGGGGCAAGTTCTTTCCAGGTTACTGTTTCTTCCATTACTGGCTGGACCAAGCGAAGACAGCAAATTTCTGTATCAGCTGTGATGCGCTTCAAACTGGAGTTTAGTTAGGTGTTTTAGGAACATGGGAAGTCCTTATACCAAGAACATATCTATACAAAGGTATTATATCGCAGCACTGCGATAGCTGCCTCATTCCTGGAATATACTGTATGCCATGTGCTCCAACCTATTCTTCTGACTGCATTTCCTGCCTTCCTCCATGCTATTTTTTATGCTTATGTTAGGGTTCTTCTGAACAGCCATGGCTTCTATGGGCTACCCAGAACCAACAAGGGAGATTTCTATTGCCACTGTGAAAGTAACTAAAGGCTTATGATACTAGATTGGGATCCATGATCTGATCAAGTTATGAGAGTCATTAGAGAATGTCAAAGAGCCAAGGAGACAATGGAAGAAAGGGGGTATTCATAATTTCTGCTTCCCCCAAGGTTTGGTAAGTCAGCAAGAACTCGCTTGGCAAAAGAAAACAACAGCTCCTCCATGCTAAGCTGTCTGAGCCTGAAAGTTATTCTTTGAAAGCTATCAATGCTATTGTGACCTACGCATATTCATTGGGAAACCTCTCATCCTGCAAAGATGGGAATGATAATAACATTGGCCTACATTCTTAGACAACTGGTATCAAATTATGCTATCAAGATAAATATATATATATATTTGTGAAGTATTTGGCTTTTTTTCTTCAACTACTTAACTTCTAGCAGAGGGTACCTCTTGTTGAGTTGTCCCAAAGTTCTTTATTGCCCTGCGAGTGGAAGCCAATGACACGTAATTGAGGCCAGGGACATTGTGGGGCAGGGGTGTGGTGGTGGTGGAAATGGGGTATAAAAAATCAAGACGGTGGCTGCAACTGCACCATTAAAGCCCTGCCCATTTGTTATGTGTATCATGACACACATTAAAAAAGAGCAGAGCTTTGCAGTGCGTTTGTGAAGCAAGAAAGCACCGAAATCTGAAACATCGATCAATGTAGGTTCCAGTTTATTTTCTAGAGGGGAAAAGCTGGAAGCATGGTGGCATTTTTTATAACAGTTGCATGCTTATTACTGTAGTTGTTATCCCCTGGAGACAGGATAGGTGATGAATGTAAATAACATTCTATTTCTGACATTCCCACTGTGAGCTCTGTTGCTTGTTATGTAACCCAAATGGCACCACCCCCATGCAAGAGAGAAGTATCAGTAGGCACTGGGTGAACCCCAAGGTTTTAGAAAAGAAAAACCTATCCCTAGAAAGATGGGGAAATCCCACAAAACAGCCTAAAAGGGTCTGTGAAGGTTCAGTGGCTATGAAATGCGGATTGCCAGAGGGAAGAGGGGAATGCAATAGAATACCAACGAAGAGGGCATGGCTGGCCAGCTGCAACATCCAGTAGAAATATACTATATAGGTAATACATTACATGTAATATATTACTCCCTTGTGAAACAAGATTTTGATAGGAATGTCAGTCAGTAACAAGCTTGTCCAGATGGGCTCATAAAGGAAGAGAAGCAGTCCTTCAGATTTAAGACCTCTAAGACTTCATAGATTGACCTCAAGCCAATACGTTGTGCCCAAAAACAATCAGCCACCATTGCAGACCTTTTAAACAGGCATCGCAAAAATCCAAAATTAAGAACTTATTAACTGCAATTTGTATCAACTGGCGCTTCCAGAGACTTTTCAAGCATAGCCAAGTAAAACACTGCATTGATCAAGTTGCAATATAGATCCAAGACCCAGTGCTCCTTCAGCCACAAGTATATACCCGTTTTCCTTGCAGAGATGTAAACCAGGAAGGAAACCGCAGCACTGACACATCAGGCTGTCAGAAAGCTGCAGAATGCTTGGTGGGGGACACTGTAAAGATATGATGGGGGAAAGGGAAGAAGGAGTTAAGAAGATGGGGTGCTGAAAGTGAACCAGTTGTTGCCTAATTTCAATAACACCCCTGAACTTGTTCTCCTGATCCTCTGAACAGATGCTAATTCCTTTTCACCCCACCTTCTTCCATTGGAGCCAAGATGTTAATGGGCCTTGGGGACCTCGATTGTGGAGCCTGTATTATTTTAATTGGCACACATGCTCTGCTTGCCTCTGTCTTCTCCCTGGGCAGCCCAAGCAGAGGGAGTCACAAAAAATCCTGTTGACAGTCACCATGACAAGGACAAAGGTCTCCCAAAGCACTGTGGTGAAGGAGTTAACAGCAGCACCCATGCAGTGGGGAGGGAGAGGGGGAAGGCAGGCCAGGTGGTTCCCTGGGGACAAGGCATTAGCACCATGACAACAGACCTCAGCTCTCCAAGCCTCGCAGGTAGATGAGGGCTGGCAGGCTTGTAACCAGCAACAGAACTACAACTGTTAATAAGTTGTACAACTTACTGTAGATAAGTTGTCAAATGACTTGCCTGCTATTTCTTGATTGTTTATGTCTGCTGTTTCTAGTATTCCTTTCCCAGCTTCCCCACAATCCTTACACACAGTTGGCCTTTGGCCTTATTCACACAACACACATAACCAGGTTAATTAAAGACTAGGCACCTGCAGTTGCACATTCTAAGCCTGATAAGTATTTAACACTGGGCCGGCCTGCCTTCCTGCCTTTTCTTTCTTCTTGTGGCTAAACTTGATATTCAAGTGCAGCTCATTTGATGAGTTTATGCTTCAATACACTCTGCTGTACCTCTGAATTACTGAAAAAAATAACTTATTTAAGTGTAACCTAGTTACACTTAACTAACCCAGCTTGATTGATAACTGGCAAATAGAGGGAGAAAATGTAGAAGCAGTGAAAGACTTTGTATTCCTAGGTGCAAAGATTACTGCAGATGCTGACTGCAGTCAGGAAATCAGAAGACGCTTAATCCTTGGAAGAAGAGCAATGACCAATCTTGATAAAATAGTTAAGAGCAGAGACATCACACTGACAACAAAGGCCCGCATAGTTAAAGCAATGGTGTTCCCTGTAGTAACATATGGCTGTGAGAGCTGGACCATAAGGAAGGCTGAGCGAAGGAAGATCGATGCTTTTGAACTGTGGTGTTGGAGGAAAATTCTGAGAGTGCCTTGGACTGCAAGAAGATCCAACCAGTCCATCCTCCAGGAAATAAAGCCAGACTGCTCACTTGAGGGAATGATATTAAAGGCAAAACTGAAATACTTTGGCCACATAATGAGAAGACAGGACACCCTGGAGAAGATGCTGATGCTAGGGAGAGTGGAAGGCAAAAGGAAGAGGGGCCGACCAAGGGCAAGATGGATGGATGATATTCTAGAGGTGACGGACTCGTCCCTGGGGGAGCTGGGGGTGTTGACGACCGACAGGAAGCTCTGGCGTGGGCTGGTCCATGAAGTCACGAAGAGTCGGAAGCGACTAAACGAATAAACAACAACAACAACAACCTAGTTAAGTGAGTTGCATATATGTAGCCTTTGAGTTCCCTTTGAGGAGCAGAGGGAAGAAATATATTCTAACATATGGGTCAAAACAAAGTAGGTGGACTTTATAGAAATATGATTCCATAAAAATAATTAAAATTACTGCCTGGGCACCAAATAATTCCTCTCCTATCTAGTTAAAAATGTCACTACAGTAGAGTTTTCAGACAGGGCTCTAAGCTAACGTCAACAAAACTCCCCAGAAGGGAAGGCCAAACAATCTTTTTTTTAAAAAAAATCTTGGGGTCACAGCCAAAGTTTGGGAGGCCCATGTAGATGGGACATTCAGTTGTGCATTCCCAGAGGCAATCAAAAGTTACATAGAACAAGTTTCTGCTTTATTGCACAACTGTTTTCTGTATGTCAAAGGAAGACTTGTTTGTTTGACTTACACTTGCCAATCAAGAGAGAGACTCAGCAGTTTACATATATCCATGAAAATACAATAGAACATCCATGGTATAAAGATAAAAGTAGCAAGCAATAAAACAAACTCAATTGCACATCGATCAATCAATCGATCGATCAATCACCAATGGCGTCAATTCATACTTCCAAAGGCTCTCTGAAATCATTATGGTTTTCTTCCCCAATCCATGTTCTCCAGATATATCGGGACATGCAACTGGATTCAATAAAACTCAAGAGCAACAGGCTGGCAAAGTTTTCTGCTCCAGAGGCCCTCTGAAGAATTTGTACACTAAACACACAATTCATTCAAGTTTCCATCGGTTCCATATAGCTGCTAGTACAGTGAGAAGATTGGCTTCATTCTGGTTCCCTTTGTGTTTTCTTTTTTGGCTTTTTACAAAAAGATCTCTGCCTCCTGCTATAGGTACATGTTTTATTTATTTATTTAATTTACTGCCGAGTCCTTTAGCTATTGCAAAACATTTTACAACTCTCAACATCTTGGACACTGTCCCACCCTTCCTCCCCCACGTTTATCAGGACTTTTTTTTTAATCTTTTAAATCTGAGTTCTTTACGCCCACCTGCTCTCCAGCTTTCTTGACTTTGTTATCTTCTGTTCCACAAACACCCGCCTATTTTACCATCCCACAGAATTATCTTTTCAACAACCCTCCCCTCTTTTTTTTTTTTTTTAGTTTTAGTTTTAGTTTTGCAAACCCTAGCACAGTGAGTAGTGTCTGGGAAAGGCAGATGTCTAACTATGTGCAAATTTAGCACAGTTAAAAAAAGACCACAGCAAAAATGCTCAGAGGAGACCTATAAACAGGAGGACTACAGGAATTAAATGTGCACTGAACACAGGACACAAGTGAAGACTAGGAGCTTTAATTTAATAGCAAGTCTAATGCTTTACAAGAGGAGATTGCACATCCCATCCCTGGCAGTTAAGTTAAAAGTATCAGTTGGCAAACAGAGGGTTTCTCTTAGACCTCGGGTATTAGTCGTCCATCAGAACAGGCAATTTTGGGCTAGTCTGGATTCATACATTACAGTAAACTATGATGTGACTTCTTCAGGTTTAGGTTGATGTCATGGGTAAACCTAGCCACTGTAATTTATAAGCCATGAACCTAATCAGCTCAGTCTATTCTTGCTTATTCAATAAACCACAATACTACAAACTAGTCTGTGTTCACACATCATGGCAAGCCATACGTATGTTTTATTGGATTTTGGCATAGCATATTGTGAAAACCAATCCCTGTGGTTTGCAAGCTTTGCTATATGACTTCGCACAGTGTATAAATTCATTGAACAAGCCATAGTTAAAATCAACCATGGCTTAGCATAATGCAAGAACCCCATGGAATATGGATGACCTCTATGTTTTAACAATGTATTGTTAATAGACAACAACCTAAGTAGACGTGGAACTGGCTTTAACTATCAAGATCAGTTCTTTTGTTTACAGTTTATTGACTTTAAAACTGTATCCTAAACTTCCATCCAAAATAGGAGTTTCAGCCTATATCAATACATGGCCAAAAGGGACTTTTCCACCTCTGTCCCAAATGAAATGATAGCCTATCCAAGAACAGATACTATGATAACTTGCGTCAAAGCAAACACAATCCAGCATCCCCATATAGCATCCCCACACCACCACCACCCCTCCTGCAGTTCCAAGAGGGTAGCAGAAAGTATTCTGCAAGCCCTTTTTGTTGTGATGGTGGCTGCCCTTGAGTCCAATATGTTGCTAGAAGGGTGATCATTTTAACTTAAGAAAAAATACTAACCCTGGCTTGCCAATCTTTGAACAGGATTAAAACTACTTAGTGAAATTTTCTCACTTTACTATCACATCAAAAGTACAAGCCCTTTTAACACATCCAAATTACCTTCAGCATGTGAAAGGACAATGAAACGTCATGGCTTCATGTTTATGGTTATTTGCTGGCGCGTAGGCCCAGGGTGGCCTTGTGTCCCACTTTAAGGTGTACAGTCCTCCACTTGCCAGGCGGTCAGAAGACAGTCCTCTGTTTAATACACAGTGATTGTTTCCAAGAGTGGGTCTCTATATACCATAATAATAATAAAAAACCCTTCAGTGTAAGATGTTAGTATTAAGATGTTTGTATTAAGCTCACTGCAATTTCCATTTGCTTCAAAATGCCAGTAAATTGGAAATTAAGTGCTTAATAAGCATGCAACATAAGCTCTAAAGACTGCTGAGCTTCATGTCTATTACAGATTTAGAAGTGACACTCCCTCCAGCCACAGTTTGCATTGGTATTTCAGGTCAAGCTTGGGCTGGGTGGGATGTGTCCAGACAGAGTTTGAAGATTTACAGCTATCTCAATCACTTCATCAAGCCTGTTGAAATTATATCTGGTACACACAGGGGGAAAATAAGCCAGGCAGATCCTTTAAATGGGGATTGTAAAACCGTTGTGAAACTGACTACAGGGGTTAAGAACAGATTGGCTGATAAAGGCTGCCTGTGCCAAACAGGGAAAATCAAACTGGGCAGTTTTTAACAGGGTGTAACTGATCAGAAATTGATTACAATTGAGCTCAGGTTTGCTGATGAAGCCTGTGAAATTTCCTAGACAGCCCAGAGTTCAGGCAGAGGAAGGTGAGATGAAGCAGAAGTTCCCCACCAAGAGGAAGACAGACTTCCCCCAAGCTACTAAGAACTCCAGCCTGACAATTGCCAAAACTGAATTTTTGTAACTCATGGTCAGCAACAGCACAGTCCGCATCTCAGTGTTCTGTCTCAGTTGTGCAGGCATTAAGGATCAGATTTCTTCCAAAGTACTGCACTGAAAGCCACCTAATAAACTGCAAAAAACAACAACAAACGAACCAAGAGCCAAAATGGTCCAACCTCCCTTGAATGTTTACTGAGAGTATAAATGACTCAAAACATAAGCAAACAACGGTTGTTGCTTCCTAAATCAATTCCAATAAAAATTCCTGGCCTCTTAGTCCCAGGATGCATTTTTAAAATGCCATACTCTGGGAAAATGTTACACAATTTTCACTAGCTCAGGTCCATTTCTGGAGGAGAGCCAGGCACTGGCATCCATAGGGGAGGGGGGGTGCTATATACAGCCTAGCATCATCATATTCGTGATGTGACTTAGGTACTTCCATCAGACATCATGACTCACACATAACACTTCCATTTGTGTAATGACATGATGACGCTTGTGTTGTCAGTCTGACATCAGAGAGGTTTGTTATGGATGCCTGTGGACCCAGGGTTCCATGTAGATTAAGTGTCTTCTTTCTACAGCTTCAACAGTTTCTAAAGTTTATCTAACAGAAAGTTGAAGGAGCAAAAATGAATAGAACTGCACAGTTCATGTTCACACTGGATAACATCATTGCGTCTTGCTAATACAAATTAGCATCTCTAAAGTGAATACAAATGTCTGTCTTTCAGCTTTGTTTCTTGGACCCAGCTCTGTTCACAACTCATTTAATCCAATCGGTTAAAGAGCCAGCAGCTACATTTGCATGACGTGCTAAATTCAAGTCGTCTTACTGTTAGTTAGGACTTGGGTATTTTGTGTGTAGCATGTTGCACATTCCTAGCCCATTTTAGTTTATGGCTCAAAATATTGCGTGAACCCAGAAAAAGGGTTAACGCAGTAACTGTCAACCCTTTAAAGTAGGCCAGGTAAGGAAACAGACACCACAAGAAATAGTAGAACTCTACTTTATGAATAGAGGCTATAACAACAGAATCTTGAAAGTCTGACAGAGTTTCTTTTTCCCCTCCTCTGATACCAAAGAGAATCAAAGCAGGGCGATCTCGATTTTCTTTCTCACCCCCTCCTGTCTTCCCCAGGTAAGCTGATGTTTTTGTAACAGCTGCCACATACTTTATTCAAAGCTATCTCTGCACTCCTCTACAATAGCCAGGTTAGATGTGTGATGTTAACCCAGCGACTGTGTATCTGGTCACTTCACTGTCTGCTGTCCCTCTATCCAAAAATTTAATTTCTAACCTGGGGGATTGGATTAAGTTCTATGACACTCACATTAAATTTTGCTACTGTAAGCAAACGATATATAGATATTGAGACAAAATTGGAAGAATGGTTTGCCTGGGGTAGGCATCAGAAAATGAAGAATAAATGTAATTTTTTTAGAAAAACAACATCTGTGAGAGTAAAGCACCACCAAAACACTAAAAACAGCACCTAAAGAAGAAAAATAGCACTGCTCTTCACACTAGCTCTCAGGTTTCTCCAAATGGTCTTTAAATATCTTTAGCCACTTTCTGAAAGTCAAGCAGAAAACTTGGGTAAATATAGCTTCCAAGGTATAGAGGTGTAAGGGATGAGATGGGACCATGACTGAGAATGTCCAGGTTCTTGCTGCTTAAAACCACACCTCCAGAAAGGCCAGATACACAATAAACTCGGCCTGCTCTGGTAATATGGGTGCCCAGAGCAGGGTTTCTCAACCAGGGCTCCACGGCACCCTAGGGTTCCACGAGAGGTTACCAGGGGTTCCCTGGGAGATCATGATTTATTTAAAAAATTATTTCAAATTCAGGCAACTTCACATTAAAGAGGTATATTTCATTCTTTAGTTTAAGAACACTGTTAGTGCATATATACAGGCCTACCCATGAAACAAATATAATAGTTTTGTAACTTTTGAGCCTGAATTGTGCAGGGGTTCCCCGAGGCCTGAAAAATATTTCAAGGGCTCCTCCAGGGTCAAAAGGTTGAGAAAGGCTGGCCCAGAGGGTCCAACGAGTTTCATCAAACTTATTAAAGAAGCATCATGCTGTTGTGCAACAAACTCCAACCCTTTGGGATGTGTGTGCGACAAAAGGGGTAGAGTTTGCATCTCAATGACTGCTTTGGTCAGACTGACTTGCTTGATTCCCATCAGCAGACGATGTTGCCTGGCATTCTCATGGTATGCACGAGAAGCGTTCATGCACATACCATACCTCTTAGGCTCACACAAAGAGGAACAGAGGTGGTGAATCTGTGCTTCTGCAGGCATTGATGAACGACAAGTCCCAGGGTCCCTCACTGTTGACCATGCCAAGCACTTGCTGAAGATGATATTCAGCAAAATTGGGGGAGAAGGGGCACAATTTCTCCATTCTTAGTTCAGGACTTCAAAAATTAAAAACACTGTTTGAAGTGAACCCAGAGAAGAAAGGAAAGGAAATGAACAGTGACTTAGCTCCATGCAAGAGGTTTTTTATCAGTTCTGTCTTTTGGATTCTCCATGCCTGTAGGCATCTACAGTTGGACTGCTTGTTAAAGATAGAGCCATGTGGAGTGAATTACAGGAATCTTAAAAATGTATTGTATCATCAATCCTTTCTCCTAGGCCAGAGAACGCATGTGCAAAATTCTGCATCTCTTGGGAATGCATACCCTGTCTATTTTTTTTCTTATACTTACATTTGTGTGTGTGTGTGTGTGTGTATGCGTGTGTTTTGTGTGTACATTTCAGTTGTTGGATGATAGTGTTACCTGCTTTTGTAAGCCACTTGGATTCTCTCAGCTAACAAATAATAAATAGAAGAGGTACATTTTGAAGGCTTCTTTTTGGCAGGCGTTTGTCTCTACCTGTATGTTTTGAAGGCAACCTTGCTGGAACAAGTTTAAATCCAGGTGATGCCTTGATAACAGGACCACTTGGGAACCCCATTTATGCTGCCCAGCACTCAGTGCTCAGTGGATCAAAGTTAGGAATTAGAACAGCAGTGCAATTAAGTACTTACTGGTGAGCTCTGCACAGACCCGAAAACCAGGCGGCACCCTCATTCCAGGATAGCAATTACCACCGGTGCTAGATGATCACTCACAAGCTGATGCCGTGGGGCTGTATGTCCCCCAAAGGAGCCGACAAGCCATGGGCTTTCTAATAGGCAGAGTTCTAATTACCCCCCTGTGCTGGTCACCAGAAGCAGAGCAGAACATCTCGCTGAGCTAACCTGTAATTTTTGCATGAAATTACAGTATTCTTTCCCCTGGGTTCAATTGCCTCCACCAGGAGTTCTTACAGCATCCCCATCATTAAAGCACAACCAAGCTCACTTTTCTCACAAGGGAACCCAGGCACTCCTCCAGCACACGCCCTTTCCCAAACTGCTTGTGGGCCGTGGCAAGCCAGCACAGGTTCAAGACAGGAGGAAGAGTTACACTGCCTGGGTTGCAGAGGAAACTGGCAACGATCCTGCCCTCCACCCCCGATGCAAAACTCCTCCTTGGCATGAGAAGCAATTGTGACAAACGGGGGCATTAAGTCATGTCCCACGTAATGGAGGGCCTTTCATGGGAAGATACAGGAGATGCTAAACTGCTGCTTATTTAGCACAGGCAGCTCTTTTGATTCCTTTTTCTTTGTCTCTTTTTCCTGACATCTGTCACTAGAGAGGTCTGCCTGGCACCCATGCTATTATCTTAATGGCATCAAGCGGAAAACAAGAACACCGTCACCGTTCCACCATCACTGAATCTTCCAGCCTGCTAAGAACTTTTAGCTCTGATATTTACAGTATGACATTCAGTTTCAATTTGGGCCATGCTTTTCTCTTATATTATGTTCCTTCTGTCCAGGGGCTTTGTTATTATTATTGGTTAGCTTTATAACCTGACTTTTGTCCAGGAGCACGTGGGGAGGAAGTTTATATTATGCCAACAAAAACCCTGTGAGGTAGGCTGGGCCGAGTGAGAGTGACTGGCCCAAAGTCCCCCAGGGAGTTTCTGTGGCTCAACGGGGACTTGAACCTGGTTCTCTGCTTCTAATCCAACACCTTAACCACTACACCACAGTAGCTCATTGGATTTTAGACATTACCATGAATTACTCAGAGAACTCCATACTGTTACTGTAAAGAAATAAAAATCCCATGGGAAAACTACTGTCCATCTTCAATCCTGGTGTGGGGAAGATGAAGGTGAACTTTAGAAGTCTGGGGGCACAAAGATTCTTTGTTATGTCCTTTTACTCCAAGACTAAAAGTCGAGCTATCTAAATATACAGTACAGTTCCATTAAGCTGATCAGTTAAATACAACCGGATTAAATTTTCTAAGTTGTTTTTTTTTTTTAAAAACTGAAACTTTGGGGTGGGCTTCAAAGACAGGGCATAAATCTATTGCTAATAAAAGAAAAAAAGGAACATTGTTATGGTCAGTTTGCTAACATGCCTGATCCATAAATCAGTGCACAGCAGTCTGTCACAGAGTAGATTTAATGCAGTGTTCAACAAGCAGAGAAAAGAGCCTTGAGATGTGCATAATGGGAAGGGAGGAGGGAAAAGTGGTTCAAATTGGCCTGCAATCTTTAATCAATTAATTGGTTAGGACACGGTATGGCAACCTGATGGCTACTTCTGCCTCTCTCCCCACATGCACACTTCTTTTCTATGACTCCCAGAGCAACCTAAGTTTGCATCTTCAGAGTCTGACTTTCAGTCTTGCAAGATTCTGTTAATGTAACCGTACAATAAAGATTCCTGGGGATGGCTGGCCCCTTAGAACGCTCCCCTTGTATTTTCAATCTTTTATAGCCATCTGGATTTTTATTTTCTATTTTTTTTATTTATTTCTCAAAGTTATTACCGCCCATCTTCCCCACAAGGAGGGACTCTGGGCGGTTCACAATAAAAACATTCAACCACCATATAATACTATACCATAATATCAATAAGCAATACAATATAAATATATTAAAATGGAATAGAGTCCAGATGGCTAAAATTCTCTCTTTGTCTGTGAACAAAACAGGGCAATTCTAAGGAGCAAGCCATGCCCAAGAGGAACTATTCTCTGTCCCGCCACAGGCATGATGGCAAAGCCAGGTTTTTAATTTTTTGAGTCCGGGAGCAAGACGACCTGCCTCAACTCCGGGGGGAGAATGTTCCAGAGGGCAGGTGCAATAATACATAAAATATGATACAATACTTCTATTGTATTGTATCATATTTTATGTATTATTTATAATTACTGTTTTTTAATGTTTGATTAATCAACTTATTGTGAACCGCTCAGAGTCCCTCTTGGTGGGGAGATGGGCGGTAGCAAAAATTTGAGAAATAAATAAGTAAAATAAATAAATAGAGTTAGTACTCCTAGATGTGCTCCTTGTCTGTACTACCTCGAAGGGCAAACAACAGCACAGTTCTCCCCTTAAAAAAAAAAGAGTAAAGTGTGTGTTTGTCAATATGTCAACAGTTATTTTTGGTTTTAGAGACATTGAAAAAGGGGGGACTGAACAGTGCAGCAGGGCCCCCTTCAAGACATCCCCACCATGCACCTATGGCCTGGCTGAATCTAGATCTGTAGTAGCACCCAGCCTTAGAAAAGTTACCTGCACATTCAACTCAGTAAGCAACTAACAATGGATTTGTAAAATGCCTCCCCGATGAAACAAGGCAAAGAATTATTTTTGTACAAAGATTATAGGCATCCTTATCAGAAACAGAAAAAAAGTGAGCATGACCTTTAAAGACCATCACCCAATTTTTTTTTTTATTCCCACTTAGGAGTGAAAGTCTTTTTTTAATAATGCCTCCCATCATCCACAAGTCCAGCAAAGTGTATCTCTTATTTCAGGGATATTGTGTTAACCCATGTAAATGTATGCAAATTTAATCAAGAGATTAATCCAGCTTTCCCCAGCTGGCGACCTTCAGATGTGTTGTTAGAATTCCTAGCCAGCTGGGAGCTGACACCTGAAACTTCAGGACCATAAAGACAGGCCCAGCATTTGGAGGACCACAATCCCTGGCTAGGAGGGTCACCAATTGAGCAAAAGCCAAGTACAGAGCAAGAAAGAATAAAATAAAAGCTATGAGCCCAGACAGGTACACTTCTAGCAAAGCCTCTCCATGGTCACTCCCCCAATTTGCTACAGCGTTTGTGCATTAAATTGGGAGTAGAGGAAATAGAAAAGATGGATCCATTTCAAACATTTGTGTTTGGTCTATTGCCAAATCTAGTGACAGAAGAGTGTTCCGGCTAACCTACCTTATACTAATGGCCCAGCAAAACCAGAATATAGATTGCTTCATTTTCTCTTTGTTGGCTGAACCCAGCCTACATCTGCCTATCATTCCCCAGAAGTCAGAGTAGTTGGCAATTTGAGATTCCTGCATAGAGCAGTGGGGTAGAGTCAATCTTCTAAAAGACTCCTTCCAATTCTATCATTCTACAGATTGAAGCTGGGACCTTCCACATATCCTCAACCATTAAACTATACCTCTTCTCCCAAACAGCAGTCCTGTAATCTGCATCCTGTGGATACAGCCCCCAAATCCAAAATTTAGAATTGTTTTTTGTTTTGTTTTTTACCATGGCAAAAGGAGGAAATGATCATGTCCATGGAGACAATCATGGAAATCTAATTAATGCAGCGTAATCCTAATTTAAAACTTATATCAAATTTCATTGTTCTGGCTCTGCCAATTATTTGGCCCTGGGCTCATTCAAAGGACATATAGCCCTTGGCTGTAAAACTTACACATACATACAACTGAGGTGCAAAATAGAAGCTAGTGCATAATCCATGAAGGTGGTAAGAAATAGAAACCTGATCCCACAGCTTGCAGCAACGTTAGTGCCAAGTTTGTCCTGGACAGACTATTCTTTAAACCAGGGTTTCTCAGCCTGGGCCACTTTAGGATGTGTGGACTTAATTCCCAGGTGGCTGGGGAATTCTGGGAGTTGCAGTCCACACATCTTAAAGTGGTCCAGGTTGAGAAACCCTGCTCTAAACACTTACAATGGGGAATGCAAAACTTCCTAAAAACTATTTCCAATGCTTTTATGGCTACAGTCCATCGATGTGGCATGGTTATATTATAGAACAGCCTTTTTCAACCTTTTGACCCTGGAGAAACCCTTCAAATATTTTTTCAGGCCTTGGGGAACCCCTGCACATTCAGGCTCAGATATAGGCTGGAAATTACAAAATTATTATATTCAAACACCCTGTCTTTTCCTTCTGAATAGGACCAATCAATTCATTAACTTTAAGGGTTTTCAGCAATTCAAAGTGCAGTTTGGGGAAAATCATTGGTCTTCCATATTGAAGAACTGTTTTAAGTTTCTCTGGAACATTGAGAAATTAATATTTGAAGAAGTCAGGCAAGTTTACTGGTATAACCAACAATATCCCAAATTATAAAACCTCAAAACTGTAAGAAAAAAACACAGGGAAGAGGAAAAGGAGATAGTTTGCTTCACAGAATGAATATATGAACATGTATGTATGTGTGTATGTATGCATGTGTGTGTGTGTGTGTATATATATACATACACATACATACATACATACTGTATATATATATAAAATGTATAGATAGATATACTGTGTGTGTGTATATATACACACACACACACTCTGTGTGTTTGTGTTTGTGTGTAAATAAATAATGGGGATTTTTTTTTTTGGTTTGTAGCAACATCATTGCCAACTTCCAGTAAACAGTAGGAAAAACATTGTTTGGAAAGTCCCCGTTGGCTATTCCCTTTTGGAATTCAAACCATTTAGATGGGCAAAAGTGCTATCTTTAACAAGCTGAGAATCTGAAACATGTGCTATTGTTCAAAAGCTGAGAAATTTAAACATAAGGGTAGAATAAAAGACCAGGCTTCAGAAACTTGTTCCAAAAATTGCTGAAGAAACATCAACGCACAGGACAAATGCATGGCGGGAATCATCAGCTTGTACCACGAAGATGGATTTGATCTGGCTCAATAAATTTACCAATCTCATTTTAAGACATCTGTGGGCCTCAATAAATTTACCAATCTCATTTTAAGACATCTGTGGGCCTCAAAATTGTTTTAAGATTATTGCCAACTGGATCAGTGTAAGAAAGGAAGTACGGTGTAGCCTACTCTTAGTAATGCAATAATAGATATCTCATGACAAAATACCTTTATCTAAGAGCTTGTTTCTTCAATCCATAGCATGGAGCTCTTGAAAGTGTTCAGACTGACTCCACTGCCCGGTTTGTAAGAGACAACCTTTCCTTGGCCCCCCAAATGATAAACAGAGAACAAGGGTTGGGCTTCAGTCTTGCCCCGAAGAAATTTTCATCTCCACTCCTCCTTCCTCAGAGCACGTTGTAGGCAGAGACAGAAACGCCAGAGTCCCACAGAGAAAACGATTCATTCACAAAGAGAGATTCAGAGCCATTCCCTGTGGGAGCTACAGCAGAATTCCAGTCAAAAAGCACTTGGACAGGAACAGGGAGTGGCCGGCCACTGGACACCAGCATTAACCAAATCCCTTTGAGGAAGAGCCAGCTTTTTTATTTTCCCACCCCATGATCTATCGCACAGCTGGTCTTCTTCCAACCCTGCACAAAAAACCAGGCATTTGGCCATGCAGGAGGTCATGAACACCTCCTGAGGCCTTAGCAGATGCTCATCATGCATTCCCCCTCCCTCTCCCTTCGGTGCATGACGAGACCACAACGGCACGGATGCTGTGGTGTGCAGCGTAGTATATTAAGCCACGTGTTAAGGTGCTGGGCTAGGAGACCCAGGTTCAAAGCTACCTTCAGCCACAGAAGCTCACAGGGTGGCTTTAGGATCATTCACCTCTCTCAACCCAACCTGCCTCACAGGGGGAGTGCTGCAGAGAGGTTGTACTATGTATGTACGCTGAAAAGAGGGAAAGGATCCAAATCCCACAAACATATCATACAGCACACAAGCACACGCTTCAGGCACATCTCTCATACTTTCTGCATTCCTTCAGCTATGGCGAGAAGAAGAGGTTGGACAAGGCAAGCCTTTGTACAATCCAATCTCCCAATGTTTTAGAATGGAAAAGGAAGTTAGCCAAATTGCAACTCTTTCACCAAGATCTCAACTGTTAATGATTTCAACCCACAGATTTTAATTTTGGTTTTGACTTTTAATTTCCATCAATGTTATGTTGTATACTTTGTGTTTTTTAAAAAATGGTTGTAAATTTATTTTATTTATTTCTCAAATTTGTACTACCGCCCATCTCCCCCCAAAGAGGGACTCTGAGCGGTTTACAATAAATTAATCCATTAAACATTATAAACAGTAATCATAATAAGCTTAAAATACAATACAATATAAATTAAATAAAAATAAAAATCAACTCAAAATTAAGATATGAGTGACTTCATCAGCAACTTTAGAGTCCATTTGGAAAAGAATGGCAAAAACAAACAAAAAAAACCCTGTGCAGTCCATCCCTTATATCCTCAGACTACCAAAGGAAAAGACAGTTAACATCATCTCAACCTCCAGTTTGGACATTTGGACAATATAAGGTATCAAAATGTCACTTAAACACAGCTGTTGATATCTTTCAAAAATATTCTTTTTTATTTAGTTGCTAAGCCATTAGTCTTTAATCATGAAAGTTACTTTTCTTGGCCCATAATTCAGAAGAATCTGATAGCCTAATTTATTTTGATCAACTATCAATATCCAACTCTCAAAACAGGACAGAGGTTCCCTATATCACTATTAGCTGCATGTAAGTATATTTCCCATTGGCCATGCCTGAATGATCATCTTTAGTCTCCTTAAGCTGAGACATGGACTGGCATTTTACTCATACAAATTGCTTGGGGGAGGTCAGTATAAATCAGAAAGGTAAAGGTAAAGGTTTCCCTTGACATTAAGTCCAGTCGTGTCCGACTCTAGGGGGCGGTGCTCATCTCCGTTTCAAAGCTGAAGAGCCGGCGTTTGTCCGTAGACACTTCTGTGGTCATGTGGCCGGCATGACTGAACGGAACGCTGTTACCTGCCCGCCGAAGTGGTACCTATTAATCTACTCACATTTGCATGTTTTTGAACTGCTAGGTTGGCAGGAGCTGGGACTAGCAACGGGAGCTCACCCCGTCACACAGATTCAAACCGCCAACCTTCCGATCGGCAAGCTCAGCAGCTCAGCGGTTTAACCCACAGCGCCACCGCGTCCCCCTATAAATCAGAAAAGTAGGATATAAATTCAACAAATAAACAAAACAGGAATTTAGGGCTTCTTTTCCTAAAGAAGTGAGATTTGCAACAAAACATTGCAGTGAATATCTTCACCCACTTTCCAAAATATTCCTGCCCACACTTCCAGGAAGTCAGCCTGCCGTGACATTTTCCATAATATTATATACAGGAGCTATTGGATCTATCTTATGGGGCTACATGGTGCTTTGTCTGGAGGATATTTCATTTCCAGTCCTGTTTAAAGATTCAGAAAGTGTGACAGTAGCCAGGACTTGAAATTGCCTATGATCTGAGACAACAAACTGCACAGCCCAGTGTTTCTCAACCTTGGCAACGTTAAGATGTGTGGACTTCAACACATGGCTGGCTGGGGAATTTTGGAAGTTGAAGTCCACACGTCTTAAAGTTGCCAAGGTTGAGAAAAACTGGCATAGGCAGTTAAATAGGTCACTTGGTCACAGGTTTTTCACACCAAGTCAAGAAATTACAGTACTTATTTACACAATTAATTATTTCTCAACATGCATCTACCTGTATTTATATAAGTTAGCTTACATCATTATCCGCTTTGTCCTACTTTTCAGCCAGTGTCTACACTCTTTTAGGAAGGTGCATCACCTAAGGTCACAGGGTTGCATGAGCTCCCACAAGTTGTGAGCAACTCTTGAAAACCTCCAGAAGTCGTTACTAAATTGTAATTTTTAAGAAACAGAAAGGGAAACCAGTCAAATGCAGGAGAGGAGACTAATTCTATTAACCATATTTAGTTTTAATTAAATTAATTTATACTGGACATATTTAATTTTAATCAGATTAATTTACACTCGACTTATACTTAATTTTAATCACTTAATTTTAAATGAAATGAAATCAATTTTTGTTCTTGTCCCGCCCCCACCTGCTACTTTTTGGAATGCAGGCTTTGTGAGTGGCAGCATGGTCCTTGGCCTGGAAAAAATGTGCACCGCTTTTTATTATTTAAATTTGTAATAGCCCAACTCCAATGGACTGATTTTAAACCTCAAGATTCTCACACAGGTCATTCCTACTTGTCCCCACCCCCACCACTATCCCAGATGACACTCAACTGCAGACTATCAAAGATGTTAGTTCTTTGGGGGTTGATTTGGGGGGGAGGGAGGGAGGGGCTCATGTACAGATGCTATGGTACTTCCTTTCAGTGTCTGGAGAATTACCATCTTTGAAATCAAGTATGTTGATTTCCTAAAAGCGTTCCTTTAATAACCACTCTGAACAGGATTAAAATGGCGTCCCCAGATAGTTCATCTGTCGTCTTCTAAAGCTGACAGGATCACACAGATTATTCTGAAGGGGTGGAATCTCGGACAGTTGCAAATCAATCTCATGTGCACACCTTTAGGCACTGCAGTAAATTTTCCTATGTGGGAGGGAGAAGCAGCTAACAGTCATGGCTTTGTTCACACAACACATTGAACCAGGTCAAGCCTAGTGGATTCAACCAACATGCTAATATTGGTTAGTTTTATCTTGATTAGCGGTGTCCATATGTATTACTTGAGTTTATGGTTCAGAATATATTGCAAACTCAGAAAATGATTTAATTTAGTAATCATGTTAAATGTATTTTGTGAACAGGGAAGTTAATGCCATATGGGCCAGGCAGACCAACAAAGGCTAAAATCTACAAGGTAAGATGAATCATTCAAATGATTTCTTCCAGTTTTTTTACCAGGTAGTTAAAAGCAGATATAATTCCACATGACATGCATCTCACCCCTAGATGATTATCTGACTTTATTTCTCTACTTGCATGAATCTAAACTGGCAGACCCAGTGTCATTTACAAACTATAGAAACTGTCCTAACAGTCAGGAACCACGCTGAGACGAGGAATAGGTCTCTAGTGTTTTATTACTGCTACATTAGACAGAAAATCCTAACAAACTGAAGAAGCATGGGAAAACCCAGACAGATAAACCCCAAAAGTCAAGGCGGGTCTGTTCTGTGTCTCTTTGAATGGCTGCTCAACTCCTCACTACTACGCATGCGTTTTCCCCCTGGATAGGAGCCCCCTCCTGCTCACCATCAGTGCTCATGACAGAAACGGCACCAACAGATAATGCTTTTGGAGTTTGGAGGTATCAATTAAAAAAACTTTGTATGATATAAATGTAACTAACATGTGTTTATATATGTGATTTCACAGCATTTGTCCAGCTATTTAGTAGGATTTGGAGTTGACTTCTAAATTCAACATAGGGGACAGAGAAACCTGTTACACCTTGCTTCCATTTTATTTCCATGATTCTTTTAGTCAGCAACAGACTGGCTGGTGCTTCCTTGAAAACCATGACTGCCATCTTCTAGGCTGTTACAATCATACAATCACAGATTTGGCACTTTGTAGCTTCTTCTGCTTTTTTTCTGTTTGGTTCCCAGACTTCCACAGTGACCAAGTTCTCTTGACAACTATGCACTAGAGATACATGGCAGTGAAGAGAGAAGGTTGGGATTTCCATTTCTAAAAGCAAAAATGACAGTTGTAAAATTGTCCACTTAAAGCAGCCTTCTCCAACTTAGTGCCCTCCAGAGGTGATGCACTGCAATTCCTACAATCTCCAGTCAGCCTGTCCAGTATTCAGCAATAGAGCTAGCTAGACTAGCTTTTCCTGGCCTGGAATGTTTTGGATATATTAGGACTGTATTTCCCAGAATTCCTGGTCAGCATGGGTTAGGGTTAGGGTGTTTAGGGAATTCTGAGAGATGCTGAAAAACGATGCACTCAGATAAATGAAGCTATTTACATTGTTGTCATTGCCACCCAAAGAAATTGGCTTTGTCCAAAGAAGGCAAAAATAATGGCCAGGAGGAGACAAGAAACTACATTTTATGAGGTCAGACAGAGGACCTGGGTATCTTTAGCCAGAAGACTGAAGTAGATATGATAGCAGTTTTTAAATCCAGAAGGAGTCCCATAGAAGATCAAAATCTGTTCTCCATTTCCCCGGAATGCAGGACATGGATTAATGGCCTTACAGGAAAGCAGATTCCAGCTGAATATTAGCCAAAAAATTCCTATCCATAACAGCAATTTCACTCTAGAACCAGTTATCCAGGAAAATTGTGAGCTCCCTTTCACTGAATGTGCTCCAATGGACACTAGATAGCCATTGCTTTGAGAAGCTTCGACTTTGATTCCTGAACTGAGAAGGGGGTCAGATACAATGGCTAAAATGGCCCTTTCCAAACTTCTGTAACTGCCAGTATGACTTTCACCCATGATCTTTGTTGCAAGCCAAGTTACTTTTGTGGAGAGGGAAGATAATGATTGAGCTATGAACTGGAGGTGAGGCCAAGTCTCTCTGGAGGAATGGATGTGCCACACCTACCAAGATAAGATCTGATCTAAATTCCTCAATGCCCAATCTTCATTTAGCTTTATCTGCCAAAGCAGCAGGCCCTTTGAGGCCAGTGGGATACAAGAGGGAGAAAAAAGTTTATGCAGGCATGGATGCATCACAAAGGCTCAGAGCAATACTTCATTTGACACTGGCTTTTTGGATGTGTTTGTTGCAGCTGTAGCAAACTTAAAACAGGCAAGGAAAAAAGGAGAAAAAGCAGAAAATGTGCAGCCAACATTTCACCAAGTGTGGGAAGGGGGAAGAATGATACATCAGTTTTGGTACAGATGGGCAAGTCCATTTCCAACCACTCTCACCCTTCCCCAGTGGCTGGGTGTGCCTGGCTGGCACTACACGACACTGCTGCTGGCAAGGATGCTACTGCTGCCCTCACCATGTAGCTTCTGTGCCCAGATGCTCACACCACTCCCATCTCCTGTGCAAGGCCATGGCCAGACAAGTCCTGCTAAAGTGACCTGGGGCTGGATACTGAACAATCCAGAATCAAATAGATCATTGATCAGTATAACATTGTAATCAGCTGTTAGGAAGAAGACTCTCTGAATACTTTTTCCTTATAAATAAAATAATATAACCACAGACATATATTCCTATTGAGAATATAAGGGGGAGTTAGCATAACCCCACCAGTCGTAACCATCAGTATCTGTCCCTAGCAAGGAAGAAGTGTGTGGTATGGGTGTGTATGAGTGCGCACACACACACACAGACACACCAAGCAGTAAATGGCAGCTTGTCTCCTTTTCTAGGAGCCTGCAGTAGGTGGCAGCATCTAGATCACCTTGGCTGATCACAAAAAGCTAAGCAAGGCAGGAGGACACAGTCAGTATTTGATGGGGATTCACCGTGAAATCTCAGAGCTATAAGCCACAACTGGAAAGTTGATAAAACATCCTTGAAGGAAGCAATGGCAAACACCCAGATGTCTCCATGGAGTTACCAGGACCTGAGCAAAACTCAAGGGAGCCTTTACCGTTTACCTCCTTTTCTGCCCCATAAGCTGTTGTCCCTTTAAAGATACTTTGTGTCCCCAGCCTAGATTATTGGGGCAGATCCACCAACAAATGCTCAGAGCATAAAAGAGGCTGAGTTTTACATGCAAGCATGCTGAGTCATGACACGTGCCATCCCCTAGAGTCCACTATGTCCAAAATACAAAACCACAAAAAGTCATTGTTAAAACTTCTGACAGTAGTCATTCCTTCAAATTCTCTTTTTTCCTCCTCAGTTTTTTTCCAAATTGCTCTTCCTCTGGATAGCCCCATCGTGTTCAATATGCACACACGCACACACGCATATATTACATGTATACACTACTTTGCATATTTTGCACACACAAACATTTTTTGTGGAAGCTGCTTCTTTCCACTTTTTCTTATGTGTACCACCAAGCAAGTACACTCCAGAAAAACACAAGGGGCAGGTTTGTACAAGTCACTAAAGCTGTATTGTGGTTTGTTTAATTTTAGCATAGCATGTGTGAACCTTAACTGTGGCTTGCAACTACATTTTATGACCTCATAGTGAGTGAAGCCTGCTCCCCATGGTTTATTCAGTAAACCATGGTTAAACAAACATGGGTTAGGTTGGTGTGTGAACCAAGTTATAAATTTCTGGGAAATTTAAATGCTCACTTAAAGCCACAGTTTAAAGGGAGAGCCAGGCAGGCATCAGTGGAGTGGGGAGAGCATGAAATCAGGATCCGCAGAGAATCTTAATGGTGGCGCTAGGCTTGGACTATTTTGGCAGCTTCCTAAAGCCCAGCCTTGGCCCAAGCAGTGCATTCCTGGACACATGCAGTCGCAGGGGGCTTGGTCTGCCAGTTCTCAGCATACGAGCCAAGCCAGTGAGGTCTGCCGCTTCCTTGGCTGAGAGGGAATCTGGGAGATTTGCTCACACGCATCCCTCCCGGCTTTTCTTGGGAGACCAGGGCACAAACAAGTAGTCTAATGCACTGTGAGTCACAGGCACAGCCCACAGCCTGGCGAAAATCCTGGTACATTCCTCCAGAGAGAGGGAGGGAGGGAGAGAGGGAGGGAGGGGATTTTATTTCCTGCCACCCTGCAGACATCATCCAAGCTCACCCTAGTAAAGCTATCAAGAAAGGAAAGCCAAGTGGCCTGAGGATAAAAGGGAGGGACAGAAATTGAAGAAGTCTGGAAGACTAGCAAAAATAAGGGAGCCAAGTCACTCACTGATAAAAGGGAAAGCACAGAGACAGAAGAAGATTAGAATCATACACCATCACATAGGCATATTGGGTCTAAACTGAACCGGTTTTGCACACCCACACCCAGCACCAAGCGTCAAGGGTTTTTCACCTTGTTATGAAGATCAACACCTCAGCAGAAGAGCACACTTTCCATGCAAACAGTGCAAAGTATATCCCTAGCAATTCCAGATGGGGTTTGAAGAAACCCCGTGTGATATTCTGGACCTGAGTCCATCCAGATGTTTGGGCCTACAACTGCTAGCATCCCTGAATCCTGCACTGCCAGCTGGGGCTGACAGAATTCTATAGACGAAAAGATTTAGAGGGAACCATGTTGGAAATGTCCCAGACAAATAACACAAAGTTCAATGGACAGCATGTTGGCTTGCCAGGATTCAGAGTAGCTCAATGATGGGAGCAGTTTGGTGTAGTGGTTAAGGCACCAGGATAGAAACCAGGAGGCCGTGAGTCCTAGTCCCACTTTAGGCACAAAGCCAGCTGGGTGGCCTTGGGCCAGTCACACTCAGCCCTAGGAAGGAGGCAATGGCAAACCACTTCCAAAATCTTGCCAAGAAAACTGCAAGGACTAAGTCGCCAGGAGTCAACACTGACTTGAAGATACCAAAAAGTTGGGGGGGGAGAGCTTAATGATACAGCTTACCAGGGAAAATGCCCCAAATTCAATACTGCCTAAGAGCTGCTGACAATGCCTATAAAGAAGGTATGAGGCCCATAAGATGTTAGTGTTCTAGCAGCCATAGTCAGCACAACCAATGGTGAGGGTTGTTGGGAGTTGTAGTTCAATACCACTTTCTCACTCCTACTATACATGGTTCAGACCAAAAAAAAAAATTGGGGGGGGGGCAATTCAGTACATGGCAGATTTTTCTTCCTCCAATAAAGTCATATTTATCACACAATCATGGAGAGTCAGTCATTTGTGATCCAACCGAGTTGATGATAGGTGGGTGATATTTTGTTTGTATATTTCCCCAAACAGTTAATATTTCTGTATGTGGTTGCATATTTTATGATGTGTTTAACTTTGTATGCTGCCTTGAGTCTTTTGGATTTGCTCCTTTATAAATCTATCATCATCACCACCACCACCACCACCACCACCACCACGAGAGCTTTGGATTTCCCCCAAGTTTCATTCCGTCTGTCACTTTAGAATTGCTTTTCTACACAAGGACAGTGCAGGGGAAAGAAAGATGAACTGCAATCTAACAGCAAGTGTAACCATTTGCAAGACTACAACCCACACACATGCACACATGACAAAAAAATTGAATGCACCCTTTATTCCATTTCTCAATCTTTAAAAATCCTAGTACAACCCTGAAAATGGTGGGTAAGAGGTGGAAGAATCATGTTTGGGCTGAACTATTTCAGGCTGTGTGTGGAAAGGAAATCCCATTTTTAAAGTCCCCAGGTACACTAAAAAGGGTTGTGAAAAAACCCTATGGAACTAGACAACCAGCCTATAGGGAAGGTCATTTTATGATTTTAGTTGAGGCAGCATTCCCTGATACCATTATCCCCTTGTGATTTAGAGTTCTCCATTTCATCTGACTACCACAGGATTTTAGTGCCGGCTTTCCTGCATGTCTAGACGAGGCCTAAATCCACACCCAAATAATGTTTAAACATCTGATTACCATGCCCATCACTGCCACCCACATCCCCTTATATCCTCCACACCGTCCTGCATTCATTCCATGTAGCCCAAGGATGCATGGAAGGTTGGGATGGTCTAGACAGGCAGAAAGAAGTCAGGAGGCGCGTTGAGATTCAGGAAAGTCCCTCCATGCGGAGCAAAGAATGGATGAGCCATCAGACATTCCCCAAGGCTGCACTTTCAATCTAGTCTCTATCTCCAGCCAGGCAGCTGTGCAAGGCTAGAACAACTAACTACAGCTGTCCAAGCAATGAATTTTCCTGAGCTTGATCACAGGCTGGATTGCAGTCTTGACCTCATCGTTAAGTGACTTGCCTGCCTGATGGTAAGGAATGTTTCACACACACACACACACACACACCACTGGCTTCACTAAGGATTCTTCTGAGCTCTGGAAGGGAGGGGGAGCTGAATTAAGAAGTAAGGAAGAGTGATTCCAAGGAAGACACAGCTAAGCCCTTTGAAAAGACCTACAAATCTACTTATGCAACGGAGTAGGTATAAATGCAGCTTGGTCTGCAGGGTACTTCTCTTATGGCCTAGTGAAAATCCAAGCCAAAGGAGCGAGAAAAGGGGATTCTGCCAAGACTAACACTATTATATCTCCACCTCCTTCACTGAGGACAAGCAGCTCAATTATACACAACCAAGCCTCTCCAAGTGGTAAGTTTATAGCTAGGCACACACTGCAGGGCTTAATAGGGCTGAAAACCTAGGGCAAATTGATGCCGATATTACATCTATCAACATGACCACTGCCTCATTCCCAGAACACATGGTGGTAGTTCCACAGCATAGTTTCAAAGCTATTTGCCAAGTTATTCTTGTGTCTTCCTCAATGTCTTGTCATGTAAAAGGTCTTTTGGGGTCATTGTAGGTTCAGTGGATTGCTGGCTATGATGTATTTCAAAGCTGTGTTTTGTCAGTTTTTGTTGTGGAATATTAACAAGGGAAGGCACACTATAAAACTGATTACAAGATGATGACACTGAGTAGACTGGGTTCCCTGAAAAAACTGCATTGTGAAGGGTACTGGAGAACGAAGGAAGTGTCAAGAGGATCATGGGAAAGGGACATTTTCAGTCTCTCTTCCCCCAAAGAATTGCTGGACAGGAAGAATTTAATTAAAAGAAAAAGAACTATATTGAACATGGAAGAATGTAAAAAAAGAGTTCAACCTCTTCAGACAAAAAATTAGACTAAAAGCCACCAGAAACTGAGCCTATAATTGCAAGACTCTTTAATGCATTTTTTAAAAATGGGTTCAATTGTGTCCAATTCTCGAAGACTGCCTGGACAAGTCCTTGCAGTTTTCTTGGCAAGGCTTTTCAGAAGTGGTTTACCATTGTCTCCTTCCTAGGGCTGAGAGAAAATGACTGGCCCAAGGTCACCCAGCTGGCTTTGTGCCTAAGGCGGGACTAGAACTCACAATCTCCCAGTTTCTAGCCTGATGCCTTAACTACTACACCAAACTGGCTCTCATTTTAATGCATTACCTGGTCTTAAAAGGTGCTACCAGAATCTTTCTAATTTTTGGCTACCATAGATGAACACCGCTCCTCTTCTACTAGTCTGCCTTTAAATCCAACTTTCCATCTTAATCTGGTGGCCTTCACAACCTTTGGATCACCACTCCCATCAGCTACAAACATCTCAGGCTTGGACACAGTGGGCAAAGACAAAGAAGTTGTAATCCCACCATCTGGAGGACACTTCATAGGAGAAGGGTACTTTGACTACTCTGCGCCATACCTCTTCTCTCAATTAATTATTTCCAGTATCAGGAAGGAACCAAACAGGTGGGTCTCTCTTAAAGAAAGTAGAAGGGGTTAGCCTTGCCCAACCTGATATTTTCCAGATAGGTTGGGGCTGAAAGCACCAGAATTCTCTGCCAACATGGGTCTTCCAGCCTCAAGAAGGAAGAATCAACCTCTCAAAGGGTTACGGGATGCCTCCCTGTATTGCCAGGGGAGCCTGTTGCTAAGCCTTGGGGACACCCTGTTGCACTGTGGGTGGGAGAAAACACAGGTTGGGTCTTAAACAGGAGAACAGTAAATTCCATCTGTGCAAGTCAAGCAAAGCTTTGGATGAAGCAAAATCACGCATCTGACAGAAGGGGCTGCCAAACTCAGCATCTCCCCACCCCCCACCTGTCAGGATTTAGCTTCCGGATTCTGTGTTACCCAGGAAACGGCTGATGACATTGCAACCACCTTAGAGCCAAGCAGGGAAATTCTCTGCTTTAGGTGTTAGGGATGCCTTCTACTGTTGCCAGGGAAACGCAGAACCCTGAGATTGGGTCCTGGCAGGTTAGGGGAAGAGCTGATGTTCAAGGCAGCGCCTTTCTTTGCTTTTAACCTTGCGTGAGCCATGCTCTTCTGGGGGAAAAGAGGGCGGCAACTCTTCCTTGCACAGAAGTCCAGGCTGAGCTACTGTCATCCTTTTCCAGTGCTTTGTAACTGGCCCCTTCTTCATCACATGGATTACTTGTCCTTCACACAGGGGTACCTGGAAAATGCAGTAACTCCAAGTTTGAATCTCTTCACGTAAATAGGATGTACACATAATTGCACTGGAATCGAAGAGCAAAGGAAAGGAAAAGAGACACGTCTTTTTTTCCGCAGACCTTGACATCACACAACATTTCTGCCTGTCGAGAGTGGCTTGTCATTTTCCAATGCAAACTATTATTGACGGCCAATGTTCAGCCGCAAATGCAATGAAAAGAATCCAGTAATTGCTCAAGTGAATGTAAGACTGGCCTCTGGCTATGTGTGACTTTGCCATTCACATCTCTGGGGTGATCCTGCCAGTCTTTCCAGAATGCCTTACAGAATCAAAAGAAAATCCAGAACAAATCCTCCCCACCCCTATCCAGAATACAGTTTGAACTAGTATACAAAACTTTCTGTTAAAGTCAAACTGCAGTAGGGAAATCAGACTGGTGTTCAGAATAAGGGTTGAAGCAAACAAGTCTCTTCCAATCTGTGGCCTCCCCGGAATAAGCACAAAAAATATCTCAAAGGATTCCAGTCTCTTGTGCACAGTCCTCTTTGCAAGTTGGCCTTGGACACCTTAGGTTGGCTTGGGAGCCAGCTGATGCTTTAGGGCAGAGGCTGGGTGGACTATGGCATAGGGAAATCCATCACTTTAAAGCAGGCAATTGTCTGTTCCTCAGCTTGTATCAAATTGTCAGCAGGAAAATGTGTAATGTTTGCTAATCAAAATCCTCCTCCTGTGATTATTGACTAAATGGACCAAGTTGTATAGGGATTACAACTCCCAGAATTCCCACCCAGCATGACTAAAGGACATGTCACACCTACTTAGATATAAGATATAACAGGTTAGAGAAGGTTGGATTAAGCCATCTTTCTGATTTTGTTCTTTAAAACTTGATGGAGTTGTTTCTACATCTATTGCACATGACTCTCTACAATTACAAATAAGCTACATTTATGTAAAAAGCTTTTCTCAAGTCCCTAGGTATGTTACACTTCATAATATTAATAGCAGCCCCTTACCTACAACTGTTTTAGACCTATTAACTTCACTGCCGCAGCAGAAAGGATTATTGTGAATAATGTGCGTGGATGCTTATGCATGCCACAACTATTGCTGAACTTTAACTGACACACCTCAAAAATCAAACCGGGATATTCCCAGCAGAAAATGACTTTTCCAAGTCATTTTGAGGGATGAAAACCCTCAGCATACTAACTAAAGTTAGCTACACCCCAGTAAGGGACCACATTCTGGCAAGTCAGCATTGGCACCTTCTTTGATTTGCTTTAGAAGAGCAGTAAAAGCTTTTCTGATGAGCTATCCAACCAGTAATGGGTGGCTTCAGCATGTAGACATTGGAACTGGGTTGCTACCACATTGGACATTTCCATTCCTGGGTGCAATTGTAAAAAAAAAAAAGTTAATGTATGAGCAGGAGGATGGCAACCTGACAAATGGGCATTTCAAATGAAACCAGTGTGGGCAGTGGCAGGTCCAGTTGAGTAATGTCACAGAAACAAATCGTTGAGTAACAAGAACAATTTGGATTCACACACATGCAAGTGACATCAGGATAGCCTATGATATTCCAAGAATAATTGGCAGAATGTGTCATGGGACCAGATTCTGGTTGAAGCTGATGCTGCAACCATCATTACAGCTGTAATCCCATGGAGGAAAAATGTCAGACTGACATGAAACATGACCAACTCCCAGATGATCAGAGCCATGAGGGCTCAAAAACTTTACCTGCAATGGCAAAAATTACATCATCTGAAATCGTTTCTTAGTCACTGGCTGTCTGTGTAGCATTTAAAAAATTGGTTGCTATTTTTCTACTGTCCAAAGCATTTGCTCTGCTCATACATGCCCGTACTTAACACGCAGTTAGTTAACCATTCCCTATACTCCCAGCTCCAGAACTGAGGAGGTCCTGAGGAGGTACCTTCAGAGTGCATACCCATTCCAGATGGACAGAAAATACAAATGGAGAATCCACTTAAGCTTCATTTGATCTTGGTTAGACTGTACAAATAGAAAATGGTCATTCTCTGCCAAACCTGGGTTTCAAGAGAATGCCCGGGCCTTGCCATTCTTAGGAGCTGGCCTTAGCTTCATGCACTGAATGTTTCCCTCATAAAGATAGCAAATCACATAATATTACAGCTGAAGCTTCCTTGAAGAACATCTGGTTCAACCTCATCAGTGCAAGATCTCCCAGGAAGAATGCAACTAAAGGATCCATGATAACTCACAAAACATATTGGCTGTTCACAGAACAAGTTCAACTTGGTTATGGATCAAACTATTTTCAGAATGTAAATTATACACTGAATCATAAACCAAGCAAATAGCCTGGGTTCACATAACTTGCTAAGCCAGAAACAAATCAACCAGGACTAAAACCAACCAAGTTTAACATAGTGTGTGAATGCCATCACTAGATTTGTAACTGACAGACTAAGTATGGTATGCAAACAAAACCATATCCAGACCTTTGGGCTAACTATAAGGTACAAAGCAGTAGAAACTACATTCACACGAATTGGAAACTATGATTAGTTGATTAGTACCTTGATTAAGTTTTCTTTTGTTCTCTTCTTTTTTTTCCTCTTTTTTTCAGGCTTTAGCACTTTGGATAAACTTGGGCCATCTTATTTCAATATATTCTGCAAATCCAAGAAACAGCTTAATTCAGTTATCAGGTTAACTGTGTTTTGTGAACACAGCCTGAGAGTTACTATTTCCTACACTTACTATCACTTGAAAAAGAATGCATTATTATTGAATGGGGGAAAGGCTCAAACGTCAAGATTTTCATCTATTCATACCAGACAATGAGGCAGCTGAATGCTTTTGGTTAAACCAAAGGCAAGAACTGAAATTAAATTTAGCTTGTTTGATAAAATCTAAAATGTGCCTATTTCTTTAATGACATTTTGGCTGCAATCCTATGGAATGTGGAAGGGTGTTTCAGGGCCCAGAGGTTACTTAAACTGCCTCCTTCCCATCTGCAGAGAAAAACTAGGGCCTAAAATCATCCAATCTTAATAATAATGGAGCTTTTGGATTCCACATGATGTTCTTCTGAAGATAAGGGGAAGGTAGAGGCATTTGGGGTAGAGCTAACCCAGATTTGGGCTGCAAAAATTCAGACAACCACTAGATGGCTACAGAAAGTACTGCTTTACTGCCATTTAGCGCTTGACCAGATTTGTGCAGCTCAGCTCTGGCTGCCCTAATTTGGGGGATGGTGTCAGAAGTGAATTGCAGAATCCAGTAGTCCCACAATCCACTCATTATGAGACAAGGAGGAGACATTCCATAGTTGGTGTGAATTTTCTGCCACTAAGATAGCAACGCTGGGAGGGAGGGAGGGAGGGAGGGAGGGAGGATCAAGGTGGGGAATAAAAAGTTACAAGGAAGGAAGGATGGATCAAGGTGGGGAATAAAAAGTTACATCTTCCCTCCTTCTGCTTTGACCAATATAAACTCTCCCCTGCCCTAAAATGTTTCCTCTTAAAGAACTTAAAAAGCTTTAATCTGAATTCTTATGACAACATACCAAATTTGTGCATGCCATAAAGGTGAGGATTCTTTCTTTGTAGGATACATGTTCCGCAGCCAAGTGCCCCCCCAGAATAGAACAAACTTCAGAATTCTTGCTGGTGATAATAAAGCTAAAAAAACATCATTGCCCCCAAACAACTCGGAGGCGAAATTTCTTCAGGCCTGGGGCAGAGCACTGAAACCTCAAAGATTTCTAGCCTAATAACATGCATTGCAAAAGACAAAGGAACACTGATGTGTCAAGGAAAATAATTACCAGGCAAATAAGAAGTGCTAGCATAGAGGAAATCCTGTAATGTAGAAAGAGAGGATTTGTGGCCCTGCAGATACCGTTGGACTACAACTCTCATCAGTCCTGGCCACTATCCAGCTGGCTGGGGCTGCTAGGAATTGGAACCAACATATAGATGGCCACCCTTGTTGCACAGTATATCCAGCAGCATGTATAGGGGGTGGGGAAGTTGCTTCTACCCTTAGTTATTGGTAAACCTTTGCCTGGAGTGCATTCGGTCTTAACCACAGGAATCCTGGTGTGTTTGCTCCTTGGTTCCAAAACTCTCATAAAATCACAGTATTTTTGCTGAAGACCTAACAAAGATTTTTAAAAAGCCAACCTGTTGGAAAATGTCTCCTCCGGATGAAAAACTAGCACTGTGGAGAAAAAAGGCCTACAAGCAGCTGAATTACACAGTTGTGGTGGTGGTCCAGTTTTGCCTACTGCATTCCCATCAGCAGCAATTGCCCCAACAGTTCTCTGAGGTTTCCAGCAGAGAGTTTTTCCAAGACTGTGAATTTTTTTCCACTGGAGGTGCCAGATACTGAACCCAGAGGTGTTTGCTTAGCCATAGAGCAAAGATCCTTTTTCAGTCTGCTCATGCTCCTCCTTGTTTCAAATTCTGTTTGTGGATTTTACTTCTTGTGGTTTGGAGTTGTTTAATAGGGTTTTCTTCTCTTGAAATACTGCTTGCTGCCTGAGAAGCCATTGTCTGAGAGCTGGAACAGAGATATTTTAATAAAATACACAAATAAATTTGAAGAAGGGGGAAACTGTTGCAACTAGGAGAGAAGAGATAGTAAAGCAACCATGGTCTTCAGTTTCAAAGCTTTCAACAGGCTGATGAAAACTACTTGTTTTATTATGATTTTTTTTCAAAAAAATCATCCCACCTTTATTATTTTTATCAATAACCCAAGGCGGCGAACATGCCTAATACTCCTTCCTCCTCCTATTTTCCCCACAACAACAACCCTGTGAGGTGAGTTGGGCCGAGAGAGAGCAAATTTGGCCCACTATTCAAACCCCTAAAGGAGAGCTCATAACTTTCCACATGGGAAACAGGCTTTTCCTTTCACACAGGAAATGGGGTTCTCTTGTGTCATTCCAAAATTGTGATACCTACTTCTTTCCGAGATGAAACGGTCTCTGCAGTCTCTGCATTTTAAAAGTGATCAAAAATGCCTTTGAAACAACGCTGTTCTTGGCGACAATATGGAAGGAGTTTACCATTGTCTTCTTGCAGGACATTGTTGACTCCCTAGTCGAGTCCATAAGACTTAAATTTCCCGATTGCCTCTCATCCAATAATCGATCACGCCTGACTCAACTTATCTCTGTCAAAATCAATCCAAATGAGTTTGGTGTTGCTGCTTGTGATGACAAAACTCAGTTTGAACTCAATTGCTGGTGGCTTCTTGGACACATCCATGTATTTTCATGGTGACAAGACAGGGGGGGGGGGGTTTGCCATCGCCTTCTTCCAGCATGTCTTTTCTATAGGAGTGTGATTCCTGGTGGTCTCCCACTCAAGCACTAACCATGTTAGACTTTGCTTAGCTTCTGGAAATAAGCCAAGGTCAGCTGCATGCTGCCCCCTAGCTGGGGCTCAATATTTCACCAATTTGCTTTTAATGTGTTCTAGTGATTTATTTTAAACTGATGTTTCTGCCTTTGGTTCTGACATTTTTTTTAATTAGCCAATTGTCATTTAATTCTTCTCACTGCTGTGCGCTAACTTGGTACTTTCCAGAAAGTTTCCCACCACCCACTCACACAAAATACTCCACAAATAAATGAAGTCACTCCCCTTTCTTACTCTCTTTAATTAGCAAAAAATGGGGGGGGGGAGTTTGTCTGCCCCATCTCAAACACCTCCAAATAGAGGGAGGGGATGCCAGACTCATCAGATCGATCCAGCCAACATCTGCAAGTCACACTGGTTTGGGGTAACCCTGTTAGTGAAAGCCAATCCATCCCCAGTGATGAATTGTCCTTTTGTGCAAAATGCAACATGGTTCTGTCCCATCAGAGGGAGGGGGTACAGCTGCTTCCTGCATTTAGGAATACACCAGATCTAATCCAGCCATGCAGCTAAAAATCTGCTGTCAGTCTGAGCTTTAGTGACATCTGATTTTTCTTCTTCCTAAACACACACACACACACACACATATCAATGATAAGCCTGGAAGATAACACTTAGTCATGATCCATGTTCCAGATAAGCTATTCTTGCTCAGAAAGCGGCACACGCAGGCCAACAACGTCCCCAGATGACCAGGCAGGACATCAGGCATGCTGCTGGCCATCTGACCTAATGGGGCCACTGCTTCTCCAACAGTATTATACCGACTTAAACCCAAATGAAACCTTCCACCTCCTCCTGCCTCAGGGAGGCCTGGCTAGCTTGAATGATGCTCATTAGGCACACAATTAGGCATGGCGAAGGAGCACAGCCCCCTCCAAACACATGCAGGCGCATGCACGCACGCACACACACACCCCGGGGCTGAGAAGCCTCTCCTAGCCGGGGTCAGCGACGGTCTGCCAAGGAGACCGCTTCCTCCCAGCTCCGCTGTGGAATGTTCCAAACAGCAGCTCAGTCCAAGCCAGGACACCCTGTGCTCATTTCATCCAGCATGCTGCACCCGCCTGGCCTGGCCTGGCCTGGCCTGGCCTGGCCTCCTCCTCCTCCCCCCCCCCCGCCCCCTGCAGGGAGAGCCGCCAAAGCTGTCACTCTGAAGACAGGAAGCTGCATAAGCCCAGAACAGACAATCACCACTTTGAACTCCGGCTTGGTCTCAGGCAGAAAAAGCTTATCTTATCCTCAGCAACCCAGGAAGTGGTTGTAGACAGTCTGGGTTGACTTACCATACTATGCGATAGTTTGCTTAAGCATGGTTCATTGAATACACCACACACGGCTGGGTGCCATAGCATGTTAAGCCACAACCTATAGTTTAAGACAGTGTTTCTCAACCTTGGCAATTTTAAGAGCTGTGGACTTCAACTCCCAGAATTCCCCAGCCAACTTGCTGGCTGGGGAGTTCTGGGAGTTAAAGTCCACATCTCTAGTTGCTAAGGTTGAGAATCGTAGGTTTAAGAGGAATTGGCTGGTGCACCAAATACATTAAGCCAGAGATGGACTGCTTCCACTAACCCAGGCTGTATCACACTTTGCATGGCACGTCAAGGGCCATACTCCCAAAATGTATGGGCCAGAGCCTACTTAGAGAAGGGCTCACATCAGCAAAGTGATGGGTGTCTTAAAGCATCCACCAGATCTTACTGGGGGACACATCTAGGACCTCCCGAGAACAACCTAGAGGTTCTCCGAGTATCACTTTCCTCTAGTAGGACTGAAAGTCCACACAGTCTTAGTTCAGAGACTACACTAAGCTCTGGTTTGTTTTAACCAGAGTTTGCTAAACAACCTGTACTGACTGAATTCACACACAACCCCATCAGTTCCCTCCCATTTTCCCACATTTTTTCAAGATTCCCTTCACATGCCAAAGTTTGAATTTGACTAGGATTTGACTAGAGCCATTGCAATGAGATGGGTGACTTTATTTATTTATTTGTTTGTTTACTATTTTCTATCCCGCCTTTATTATTTTTATAAATAACTCAAGGCAGTAAACATACCAAATACTCCTCCCTCCTACTATATGAATTGTTTAAATAAATAAATATTTTCGTACCTGAGTTCCAAAGAGAAAAAAAAATGTTGTTGTGCACACACGGAGTGCATTTTCCTCAATGCTGCTTAACAAGCCATAGCCACAAAGGAAGACCTCAATCCAGACACTTATTTTTCAGAAATTACACTCAGTTCACTGAAGAACAATTGCCTTTAACCCTGAAGAACGAACAAGGGAAATGAAGATTCATGGTCATCGCTTGAGACTCAGACTCATTTCTAGGGCTCAAAGTGACCCAAATATGAAGTGAATCTGCAGCAAAATTCTTCACTCACTGCTCACCAGGTGAAGAAGGGTCATTGGACTGGGAACTAAGCCATCCTTTGGTTGAAAATTAGAAACCTAGATTCTAACCAAACTCATACCAAATGCTTACAGAAACAACTTAAAGCAGAGATACAGTGGCTGGGTTCTACAACATGGACAAACCAACCATGGCTGTAGTTCATACATCATACCATGCTCAAATAAGTAAGCCATGTGACGACTTAATGTGCGGGTCTGGTTCTCACAACATGTTGAATGACATACAAGGTACAGGTAAAGTCTCTCTCACTGTCTTCTCCTGAAGTTTTTTTTTTTTTGTCTTCAAAATTTTTTCAGCCTTGCCTACAATCCTGGGATTTCCTAGTGCAATGTTTCTTAAACTTTTTTCTCTCAAGACCCTTTCACACTTTTAAAAATTATGGAGGGCCCCAAAAGAGCTTTTGTTTATATGGGTTGTATTTATCAATATTTACTGTATTACAAATTAAAATTGATGCATTTTGCTGCCACTACCATTTCTGACAATTGCTTGATGGGATTTTAATATTGTATTATTTTTCAACATAAGCTGGCAAATCATTCTGATTTCGCAGACCTCTGAGAGGGCCTTGGGGGACCCCCAGGGGTCCTTGGACTGCACTTTGAGAAACACTGTCCTAGTGGTCTCCCCTCAGAATGCTAATCAGCTTCAACCCTGTTTACCATTTTCTCAAGATCAGTCATGGGCAGTTAGGTTAGGTTAGGTGTACCGACTCCAACCTCATTTCAGCCTGGCCCAAATGTCTTGTCTAGATGTATCCAGTGGCTGAGTCTATGCATCGCCTTTACATGAGCACAAACATTTGCTTGTTTGCAGATGTCCTTCCTGGTCCTGGTACCAAAAAGGAGCCCCAGGTGTTTGCTCATGAAAAAAAAAGAAAAAGGCTTCAAAATTACAGGATGGGAGGATGGAGAATGGTAGACACCCTTGCTTCCCTTGTTCCAGACCAGCCTTCTCTAATCCGATGTGTTTCAGATGTCCATGGACTCCAGCTGCTAGAATTCCTACGGGGTGAGGATTGTGACACACATGGGTGCAGCCAGGATATTCTAATTTTTCTTGCACTTGGGGTCGAGAGAAGAGTTTTAGGAAACGTTTTTCTTTTATTTTTTAATGATTTGAAGCCCAATTTGAGGCGTATGGCATGCCTGTTTTGTGTATTTCTCACTTCAAAACCGCAAAGAAGCACGCTGCCAATTTTCAGCATCCGTGGACAGAAGGGGCTCTAAGTTTTACACTGCAAGGTCTGCATGCCTCCCCCTTCGCACTATAATTCACGTGTACCAACATAATCCCCCCACACACATACACACTTCTGATAAAGTGAGCTGCAGCTCAGAAAGCTTGTGCCTTTTAATAAAATTTGTTCGTTGGAAAAGGTGCTACCAGACTCCTGATTTTTGACACACACACACACACACACGCACACTTAATTGTGATCTCAAGGACACCCTTCCCTTGACAATCCAGGCTGTTTCCATGCTGCAGCAACACAGCTCAGCAACCCAGAACTGGTAATTTATTTTTTATACAAAGAATGACACACACACCCCATTTTTTTCTGCTTGTTTGTTCTAATGGGCCTGGAAATAATGAATAGCTTTCATTTCGTTCCCAATCCAGCACTCCAGTGTGCATTCCAAGCCAAGCATTTGGGCACATCAAGAGTTAAGGCCCCAAGGCATCCATTCTTTGTCACAAAGCCCACTCCCCCCACTTCGCAGTGCTGCTTTCCAGCAGGGGAGGGAGAGGTCCTTGCCTCCACCGTCTAGCAGCTAAACCCCTGTCGCCATGGGGGCATTAGCACCATTACTGCAGTCTGCTCCCCAGAGGAGAGTGAGTGGATCAAAGGGTTTTAGCTGCAGACGGCTGCTAGACAGATCTGGAGTGTCTTCAAGGTAGTAGCCGCTTGAGGTTACAAATGTACTTTTGGCCTGCAGCTCTCTCAGATCAAAATTTTGCAGGGGCTTTATTCCTGTTAACCCCTCACAGGCAGCCCACAGAGGTCCTGGGCAAAAACAGGAAAGGAAGTGGAGCTGCTCCTACAGAATCAAGTGGCAGCCGTGCTCCACTCCTATCAAGTGTATATCATCATCATCATCCAACATGCTAGTATTCATGTAATTGTTATTAATATAACTAATGATAATAATACTAACATTTCATAGATTAAGGAAAACAGAAAAATCGAGCATTACCATTTCAGTGCCCATCAACATATACGCACCTTGGCACAGCTGAAGGCTTTCTCTATCTACTGTATGCTACATTTACTTATTCCTGAATTGGTTTTTCGAAGCAGGTGTGCAAGTCAATGCAATACAACACGTCAAGAAACACACTTGGCAGCTTTTCGTTTTAGGTAAGAAACCCACGTATTTAGGAAGCAGCTATATACCAAGTCAGACCATCTAATTCAGTATTACCTATGCTGGCTGCATTCACACAGCATTGTCCAAGTTCTTGCAACCCACCAGACCCAAAACTAGCCATGAATAAAGTGGCTTGCATACACACACACACACACACACACACACAAATCAAGGTTAATATTAACCAAGCTCTAGAATGCTGTGCCAGGTTTTTAACTGGCCTAACTCAACATGTTGTGGGAATACATCCACTGCCTTAAATACCTCTTCAGGATTTCAGCCATTTTTTTTTTCAGCCCCATCTGAAGATGCAAAGAATCAAACGTGGGAATCCCCACACTGGTAGGTCTCCTCTGTTTGGCTATAGGCAGTGTGGGACTTGGAAAGGTACTAAGAAAGCACCTTACACTAAGTTAGGCTTTTGGGCCATCTAAAGCAATGCCTGTGCAGGCTAGCAGCCGAGATGTTCTCCTCTTAGGGAGGATAACATCAGTGATTTAATTAGAAGACTAAAGCAGCAATCCTATGCAAACTTCACCAAGGAGTAAATCCTCTTGAACTCAGAGGGATTTGTTCCTCACTAAACAAGCTTAGCCTCATTCAGCAGGGGAATCATAAATGTCTTACTTGTAATTTCCCCCCCATTTTTCTGACTCAAATGCAATTGTGGAATTTAAACCTTGGCCACAGAGCGTGTGCAAAAGCCATTTTTCTGCAGGATGCAGAATTCATAAATTTATCTCAAAATGATGGCAATAAAGTGGACCGTCTATGGACTGGCCTAGGAACCAGAATGGGATCTGAAAAGCAACCACAAGGGTTAACAAGTGCTGCTCTCTATTAACCAGGCTGTATGATGCAAATAGATGTGTTCACAGAATCCTAATTTTCTGGGTGCAGAAACTGGGTTGCAGTGGCCCCAAAACCATCTTGCATAACTCTGGATAGACACAACATAGGAATCCCCCTGAGAAGCAGGCAGGAGGAGTCTTCACCACAACCTCTCTGAGTGGACAAATGCATCTTGGCCCACTGTTGAACCTCAATCACCCTCCTGTCTGGGAGCCCTGGGAGGCTCAGATGGTGCTTTTGCAGACAGAAGAACCAGCATGAAGAGAAGGACATCTGACGATCGTAATGGTGCCATCAATTATTCAGGCTGGCAGGCGCTGCCCTCCTCCTGCAAGCAGCATCTGAATCTCAGTCCTTTCACAAGTGCTTGGTTAGGGGCCATTAACTTACTCAGGAAGAAGCTCGCAGGGCATACAGAAGCGTTTTGGGCTGGCATCTTCTCCACTGCAGGACCAAACTCCAAAACAAGAGACCTCACTGTCAACAGGGATTGCAGGAGGGAGGATCAGAATGATGAGTTTGGGGGCAGCATACCTGCCATTGCCCTCTACCCCCTAACTGCATGTGCCCCAAATACAGGTAGTCCTCGTTTAGCAACTGCAATTGGGACCGGCAACTCGGTCATAAAACAAAGCGGTCACTAAGTGAAATCATGACTGTGCTTACAATCTTACTTCAGGTTTCTTTGCTTTCCAGATCTGTGAAGATCATAAATGTGGAGATTGGTCACAGTTACTTTTTCATCCCTGTCATAACTGCAAACGGTTGCTAAATGAGGCAATTGCTAAACAGGACAACCTGTTGAAGGGAACCTGCCTTTGGTAAACCACTGCCTTTAATAAATCTCTTCAGATGCCTTTTTTTTTAAAAAGGGCTCTTATATCTGAATATGTTACATTAGGCCATTTAGGGAATCTGGCTCCCTTCTGGGGATTTTTGGACCCTTAATCTCCCAAAAGGGGTGGAAGTGGGAGAAGGAATGTGTGTGGAAGATATTCATACAAGCATTCTGATACCGCACACAGACTGCCATTTCTCATGTTGGCAAGGCTTGTTTTGAACAGCTTGCCACCAATTGCTCGGCAATTGTGTTTCACTAACATGTCTGTGGGAAAACTTTTCTTCTTATTACTGAATGCCATATTTCCATAGCAGTACTATCAGAAGCCACAAAGGAGCAGTGACTGGGGCAGAATTCAAGGGTGGGTGGCCCCAAACCAAAAGCTTTTTGCTGCTTTATTTTCTCTCTTCCCACCCTCTTCCCGATGGCCTGATCGAAAAGTCAAAGGTCTCTTGAGGAGGACCAACTGTTAAAGGTCACAGGAAACTAAACTAAATGTAACTTTCAGGCCTTAGACTTTCAAGTTACCTACCTTTATTTTAACCTAAAATACAATTTCTTGGCTCTCAAAATATCCCAGGAAATTACACTGTACCCCAGGGTAGGTACTTAAAAATGTATCTTTGGAACTGCAGCAGGGGTGTTAAAAACATGGCCCTGTTTAAAACATGAAAGCTTACAGGGGATGTCACACAATCTATAAATGTGATAGGTTACAGGGGATGCTCTGGAAACAGTAGCACGCTAGCCCCAAATTCATCACCTCAAGCTATATCCAGCTTCAAGAAAATTCTTTTGGAGACTTCCTGTTGACCCCCTGCACCACCACTACCACCCCGCTTCCCTTTGGAAGATACAAAGGCCAAGAGCATTTTAAAGATTGCTGCCCACAGAGCAGAGGCTGCCTCATTCTTAAGCCTATGTGAATAGTATTCTTATTTTGCTCCTTCAGAGGAAGATGAAAGGGTTAGGAGCAGTATCTTCAGGGGAGTCAAGAAGGTTAATCTGCTCTCAATCATCAGAAGAGGAACAGGAGCTGCGAAGCTGTCTAGGAGGGACTTTGGAGCAGAAATCCAGCACCCCACTCTGTAGAATGAACAAGCAGGCTCTTAAACACCTATCTTACCACTTTATGCTCCCCATCTCACAAATTCGACTTTTTTCCATTTAGGAAATTGGATGACTATATGGCCAAAGCTGCATCCAAAGTCAGACGCTGTTCCACACTTTCCAGAACTTATAGCCTCATTTGTGTATCCTATTAAATTATTTAGATTACCCACTCAACTCCTTTTAGACCATGCAACAAAGTTTTTCACCGGGTCTCCTGTTTTGTTTTGTTTTGTTTTATTTTATTTATTTCCCAGAGAGGTTGAGCAACTGGATCAAATCCAGGGAAGTTCAGGTTCGAATCCTGTTTTGAAGATGGAGCCTGTCAAATTAGTCACTGTTTTCTGAATTACACCTAATGGATACTGAGTTTGTAATCTGAACGGTCTGATGCAGAATGCTTATTACACAACAGAGAGTGCGGGGTAGGTGTGGCTGCTGCGTAGATATCTAGAACTGGGCAATCTGGCTTGCCCAACCACCAGGGCCTCTGTTCTCTCCATGCCGCCTTTTCCAATCCAGAGAACTAGCAGGAGAAGGCACTGCAAACAGCTGCCAGAATTGTCTTACAAAAGCCAAAGGCTGCCCAAAGCCATGCAGGTGGGTGAGTGCCAAGTCTGCTACTAAATCAGGATAGCACTCTCCTGCTCACTGGTATTTCCCAGTCAGGAATCTGCACATGCAAGCACAAGAGACACCGCCGTCTCCGTCAGCCTCCAGCCTGACAGAATTCTGAAGCTCTAACAGCTGGTTTAAAGCTTGGCTTACAGCTTCCCCTGCAAACATTTGCTCTCTTGCTTCCTTTTTTAAGGGAAAAAGAGCAGGACAGCAGCTGAGCCAAGAATGATGTCGAGTAGTAAATCCTATTGCTCGGATTCCAGAGCTGCCTGGCTGGCTGTGAAGAGGGTGGTGGGAGAGGCAGCCACATGGCTGCTCCCTGCCTGCCAGAGGTGCTCTGAGGACAAGTGGTTGAGCGGAGAGGCCATCAAATGGAGCTTGCAAGCTTTTGTGCCTGACTTGCTCTCCCAGACAAGTGCGAGAGCTGCAAAACCAGTTGCTCCTCAGGAGGAGCTTTCAAGCAAAAGAGGTGTGTGGGAGAGGAGACAGGAGCTCTCCCCAGGGCTCAAGACTGCCCCCTCCTCCCCATTTTTATTTCTCACATCAGCTGAGTCAGGGGGGTAAGAGAATAAAGGGCCACAGAAGCCACTGGTGGGATCACGTAACACTGTTTTATCCCAAGTCACCCTACTATCTAGCTCAGCTTCCCACAACCTGGAGTTCTCTAGCAATGTTGGTTGCAAGTCCCATCTTCCCCAACTGCCCAGCCATTTGGGCATGCTGGCTGGGGATGGTGAAAACTGTAGTCCAACATGTTTGAAGAGGCCTGATTGGGGTAGGTGATATACCAAAAAAGCCCAATCAAAATTAGAAAGGAGAAATGTTAATGTCTCTTCCCTCACTAATATTATTACTTGCTATGCAAGTCTGCAGCCTTTCAGATGTTGGTGACCAACAACTCTCAGGATCTTTCACTACTGGCCACCCTGGTTGAGCTGCTGGGAATTGCGTTCCAGTCTCATCTTGAGGATTGCAGGTTAGCCACCCATTCTTCCCAGTAGGTGGGTGGTTGTGGGCAATTGCCCCACACATGAAAGAGGACCAGCCAAAATATGATTTGTACTTTGAAATAATCTAAAAAAGATCAATACTTTTGATTTTCGGCATTAAGACAAATCAGTTGAGGAATAATAGTGGACGTTATTTTGGGGTTTCTCCCAGTATGCTGATGACCTTCAATCAGAGAGGAGAAAGGAGAACAGATTACACTATTATGCTGAGAAGGTAGGAGCATGAAATGACCATTCTGCCCTGGACCTCTCACTGTCATTAAAGGACTTTCTCTCATGCATGGCTATTGGGTAACAACAACACTTCCTTCCAGGGTCAACTCACAACCTTCAGAGGAGGGGAAGACGAATCACTGGGACTGTGATATTGATGCACAGAAACATAGACCCACCCTGTCCTTATTCCCTCCCTCCTCTCCTTGGCTGTTATTTCAAAAGAAAAATACATTAAATCCAACCATGCGTGCCACAAGAGCACAGTTTGGCTCTCAGACATTGTGACATCTATGAGAGGGCTCTGACTCAAAAAGCCACTGCTTCTGTCGCACACCACGTCAGGCACTGCTACACTTGTGCCCAGATCAGTCCTTCACACAACTGCCAAGCCTCAATGAAAGCCTCCCCTTGACTTTCATGTTTGAAAGGCAACAGGATAAGCTTCCCTGAAATACTCCAGAACAGCCTTCACCAGAGGCTGCTCGTGATCTCCACCTTCTTCCAGTACACGGAGAAGGAAACATCCCCTGTTCCAGGACATCCCAACCTTATTATCTGCTGGCTGAAAGATAATGGAAGGCTTAGAGTGAAATGACAGTGTACTGTTATAGTTCCCTTCCCGTCTGCTGAGCTATCAAGGCCTACACTTTCTGCACAGCCCTGGCCTCAGGATCCTTCCCTTCCTGCAAAAGAAAAAGCCCATTTCCTTTTCCTCTTCTCAAGGCAATCCTTCTTAGATCTTGTCCTGAATCGGAGTTGGACTAAAGACCACCTCCAACCTCACACAACCCCCACCCTGATTGAACTCGCTGCCCCCGCACCCTTTTCTTGCCCGAGGTGCAATTTGCAATCGCACCCTCCTTTGTGCTGGGTGTCTGCAAGCTTGACAGCTGCCACCATATTGTATGTGCCATGGGTGCTGATTAATAATCAGAAGATGTGATGGTTAAACAACGAACTCAAGCCTTGCTAAAGAGAAGCAGTCGGTCTAATGCTGGCCCGCAGAAGGTGTCCCACGCTGCTAAACGAACGGCCACCCTGACCCCCACTTCAGGTTTCCCTGCTTGCTTTTGGCTTGTGCTGCCAGACAGGTTGGTGGGGGAGGGAGAAAGTAGAAGGAAAGGGAAATAATGTAATTTCTCAGTAGCCCACTAGGGAACTGGACTTTTTTCCTACAGTATCTAGCATTTCTCGCTATTACCAGTGCTACATCTTAGCTGACCAAAACTCCCAAATTCTAATTTATTAATAAATCACAGGTTATATGTACCTCGGCGGACAAGTACGGGTGAGGGGGACACATCTTAGATCCCTGGAGGATACCAAATTTGTTTTTAGAAGTTGAAGACGACGATCTATAAACAAGGAACAAAATGTGGGGAGATTATAAAGTGCCTTAAAAACATTAAAAACAGGGAAACAAGGAAAATTTCCACCACAAACCAGACACCACCCAAAATAGTGCAGAAAAAAAATACTGCATCCATAGAAGAGTCATCCTCCCAGTACAGTGCCAGCAGTGAAAATCAAAGAGACACACTGTGACTTGCATTAGACTTTTCTTCACACACGAGAGAGCTACACTGCTTTAAGATGGCATTTTTAAAAAGCTTTTGTGTAATAAATAGCGTGGCCACTTAATTGGGAACACCTTTACAAACAATTAATTAATCATGCTGGGGATTGAATCTGGCACATTCTCAGTGCAACACCAGGTGCCCCGCCATCGCAAGGCCTTACTGTCATCCGAAAAGTAGCTGGCTGGGAGAAGCAACAGGGCTTTTTCATTCGCAACACCAAGGCGGTGGAATTGTCTGCCAAGGAATAGCCCATTTCTGGGTTTTTTTTCCTTCCCTCCCCTAATGGTGTGTTCAAATATTGCTAGGTTTCTCTTGAGCATTTGATTTGTCTTAATTTCTCTCCTCCCCAGGTCTGTGATTTTATGATAGATTGGAGAGCCTTTTTTTTTTTTTTTTCAGAAAATCATTGAGTCTGATAGCACCTTTTCCTACTAACCAGTTTTATTAAAAGGCATAAGCTTTCATGAGCTGCAGCAATTCAAGAAAACGTATGCCTTTTAATAAAATTTGTTAGTCGGAAAAGGTGCTACCAGACTCCTGATTCTTGCCGCTGTAGATTAACATGGCTGTCCTTCTATAATGTCTTTTTGCAGCTTGCAGTTCTGTCCAAAGAATTTTTAATGAATCAATTTGCCTATTCTTAAACTGATGTCTGTTCAGTCAGTTCGTGACACAAAACTACTCATAATCTTCTGGTACCTGACCATGTTAAATTACTGCCTCTATTAACTGCTGTTTGTTTACTTTGGGAAATGCCAGGTTAGAACGTTGTTTTAACAAGCTGCCAGATGCACAGTTCCTCTGAATTTTGTCCCTCCCCAAGATCTCTAGAAACAAGATTTCAAAAGGGATTCCGAAGAGCTCCTGATGCACCCATCAGTGGATTGTATATGCAAGGACAGCAAGACGTCCTATTGTGCAGATTGCACACGTACTACCATTTTATACTCTGGTGAAGCTCAATTTGAGCTGCAGCAGCTCACCACCCTTCTTGGTATTAATATAAGGGCCAAGTTTATAACAGAAGACATAAATACAGTACAGCTCAGAGCAAATGGAGCAGAGCCTTCAGAAGCAGGTAGCTGTGGATGGTGACAACTATTCCTGATTGTTACAGCTTTACCTCTCCTAGCTTCTGTAACATATGCAAGTATCGTAACATGGAGGACTATTGGGGGTTCTAACCAGCTGCACATGCTGGAGAGACCACCTATGAATGGGGAGGGAGGGGAATTGGTGTCTCTCAGAGGCCCCTCCCTGAGGGAAGTCTTTTTTGTACTTCTGAAAGCTGTTGCATTTTTCTTTATCTCCCTGTATATGGGTGGCACAGTTTGGGGAACACACAGATCCACTGTCAGGGAGTGAATTTGCCGTTGGTATAGAATGAGGGGAGAAACTGACCAATGGCTGGGGGTCATGAGGAGCATTACTGAATGCAGTAGGTGGAGGTATTTTTGTTACATGGTGGGGGTATTTTTGGTTTTCTTCTTGGGCCTCCATGGAGTTTGGGAAGGGTCCTTTGCATTCTCTTTCAAACTATGTTCAGCTTGCTTTAGAGAATGCTCTGCAGCTTTCGTGTTGTCAGTTTTTAATTACTGCACTTGGAGGAGTTCAGTGGGCACAAGAAAGAGACTCAGGGCTCCTATGCAGTCCTGGGGTGGTAAGTTCCCCAAGCTTAGTATGCAATATTTGTGTGTGTGTGTGTACAAACACATGTGTTTGTGCACATGTGTGCAATTCCACTGAATTAGCACAGAAACATAGTGGTGGAAAAAAACAACCCTTAAACATAATTGGAATCAGGCACAAAAAGAGGAGCCCAGAACAGGATTACCCCTCAGGGGATATCCACCTCTTCTTCCCAGCAGCTCAGCTATATCAGGCTGCAGGTGGGGAGGGGGCTTCACTTCCAAAAACGTTGAGCTGGGCCTGAATTATAAGAGATGGGCAGAAAAGCTTCAACAAGCATCCAAGATGGTTTTAATGGATCTCCAGGCAAGTCACAACCACCAAATGTAGCTTTTGTGCTCTCAGACTCAACAGGAGAAGAGGACATTGCAAGATCAAGAGGACATGATGGCACCCATCTGGACAGAGGTTTATCTCTTTCTCATCATTCACACACTCCATCTTTTTCTGTTTTGGGATACATGTCCTAAGAAAATAACAACCCTGGATTTTAAAATGATACCTTCAGAGACATTTTACATGGGAGCTACCACTGCCAAGCACTAAAGCCCGCACTCTACAGACTCAGCCTCAAGTTCAGTCTCAAGGAACAGCAGATAATTTGAAAGGGTTGTATTGATGATGCTGGAAATATACCCAGAATTCATAGCCACTCTGGCAATAAAGTTCCAACACACCCAAAGAATCTGTGTTAACTTGTGGGCACTTCAAGATAGCCTGGGGAGAAGTTACCAACAGAAATAAGAAGATTAGAAGGGACTTTATGGAGCTTCTCATGGTTGTATTTGGAATCTTTACTCCGGCTATAAACAGGGTTTCCCATCATCTAAGGACCTCCAGTGTTCAAACGGCACAATTAGAACAAGTACAGGTTAGTCTGAGGCTGTGGTTAAGGCCACCTTTGGCACGACTTTTGGAAGCTAGCCCAGCGCAACTGCCCCCTGTCCCCCATAGTAGAGTCCTCTAGTCAGGCCTAACACCTGAATACAGCCTCATTGTTTTCTGGAAGGTTAAGCTCCCATCTGTGTTTTCCACCTCCTGTGTCTCTTCAAGATATGTAAACCAGACCAGTCCTATCCTGTAACAGCATAAAAAATATTTCAGGGGGCATCATGAGAGGAAGAGGGCAAGAAATGAAGACAGGATGCTAAAGAACTTCTTAACATTCTAACCTTGGTGAGGAAGAAGGTGTTCCCTGGTCCCCGTGTGAGTCCATAAGTACTACGTGTGGGTTGATCCTGGAAAGGCTGAAAAGAATAGTGAATTCATGCCTCTCTCATGGAGGTGTCTTGTCCAATTGAAAGAGTGATGCCTTCCTCTAGAACAGGAGATAGGGAATGGCTTTCCAAATGTGGCTGAATTACAGTTCCACAAAGCTCCAGCCAACATGGCCAACGGTGAAGAGGGGAATATAGTGGGAGAACAATAGCTTCTCCAGTCATGTCTGATCGACCCAACTGGTATAGAACTCTAAACCAAACCATCTAACGGGGACCCTACAAATCATACACACTCCCTCCCCCCACCCTCACACACACACACACACACACACACAGACTCAAGGAACTCCCGGTGCAATGTGCCTGTTTCACACCAGCTCTACAACCTTCCTTGCATGTGCCTTCTAGTACGTGTGTTCCCAAGCCTCTGGGTGCATTTCTTTCTTTCCTTTAACAAAACAAAACAAGCCCTGAGAGCACATAAGCCTCATTTCCGTCTTGGCAGGAGCCGGACTCAGAGAGTCCTCCATGCACCGGGGGCAGGCCGTGCAGGCAGAGAGGCTGCCAAAGAGCAACCCGGCAGCATGCCTGTAACAGCACGCAGACCGCCAGCCCTCGCTAAACTATCTGGGGCACTGTGGCGTGCAAGAGGATGCTAGTTGCTGGCAGCACAGGAACGAGGTCGTGGGAAGGCCAGCGGACTGGAGGAATCCAGATAGAGGGGAGAGGAAGATGGATCACAAATGTCCCCTGGAAAATCCCTCCCTCCCTCCCTCTCTAACACAGAGTCCTTCATCCAAGACTCTCCACAACCTGGTTCTGTTTCCTTGCTGCACTGGAAAGCTCAGGGTCTCAGCTCCGCTCAAACTGGGCAGATTAGGAGGAAAAAAATGTCCCAAGACACCACAGAACTGTACTCAGGTCAGACGGTTGCCACGGCTTCTTAAGGGGACTGAGCAGAAGCTGGGAACAACGGCAGCCAGGCTCTGCCCCTTGGAGACCTGCAGCAGGTGCCAGCTTTGTCCCACTCCCCACCTTCCTCAGCGGAGGAGGCAGATGTTGCTCTGAAGGAGGGAGGCAGGTGCAGAAAGCTCCCCTAGCTCCCCAGCCAGCCAGAGCTGTTGCTCACAAACATGGGGCTTCAAAGAGGATTGCAAGGGTTATGTCTTTGTTTTGTTTTTTTTCCTTAACTTGCCCTACCAAAATGTAATTTTTTAAAAAAATAGCATAATATTATCAACCTGACCAAAATGTAAGAGACAGGGGAGCTAATTCTTGGCTAGTTCCAATGCCATTAGCACAGATTTCTCCAGCCTGTATGCCTCCGCCTGTACAAAAGTCTACTCCCAGAACGCTGAGCGCTGGACAGGTTGATAAGATAGTTCTGGGAACTGAAATCCAAACATTTGGATTGTACCCAGATTTGGGAAAGCTGCATTAAGCTAATCTTGACCTGCAGAACACACCAGGCCAAGGAGCAGGACTGGCCAATTAAGGACTGGCCAATTTGCTACTAAAAGCCAAAAGCAGGACCACCTCTCTCCTTCAGTATAAGCCGTGTCCACAAGTCATGCTTACCCTTTAGCAGCTGACTCCTGGATCCACAGAACAGACTGAGCCATGATCTAACCGCAAAGGAGGGCACAGCACTCTAGCCCAAACAGGACTGGCTAGTTCACTGCTCTGTGTGCTGTGCAAGCACAACCTTATAGGAGTCAACTGGAGTGGCCAATGAGTCTGGTTCTGATGCTGGAATGGCACAGTATCTCCTAAATTCAACAGAAGAAAAGATGCTAATTTAGAGAGACACAAGACAGGTGCCATGGCATGCAAAGCTCAGTCAGCTTCTCTACTCCCAGGCATCTGTCATCTGAGGCCTTTGCCTCTTTCTGCCTGGGCAAACATTATTATATGCTAACATCTGCCCCCTGAGTTGTCATCAGAAGGTGAGACACTGGTCACCTCAGGCTGGCAGATTGTCCTAGCTTGATGGATAAAGTAACATGGTTAGCAGGAGGGATACCTACATTTTGGGAGTCAGACTTGTTGTCAAGGCACGAGAGCAGAACTAATGAAAAAGTTGCTAACTATAAAGGAAGTGCCTGTTCAAGGGGTCATTTCTTTAGCCCAAATCAGTTCACAGTGTGCCTATTGGCCAAGCTGGCACATATCCATTGCTTTGCTGTAAGGCTTCAGTGTCTCACCGGCACTCAGAAACGATAGTCAAAAGAGGTATTGTGTTCTAAGCAGAATAACTCTCTCCTTTAGCTCTTTTTGCTACTATCAAGAAATATTACCTAACGCTCTGTTCAAGGTAGAAGCGAGGAGGAAGTGGAATAGATCAGATTCAAACTAGACAGGATAGTTTTACAAGAAACTGGATGCTTCTAGGCCCACCTGAAAAAGGTGAATAGTACAGCACTCCACCTGAGTGTTGTCTCTTACACAAAGGTGCAGGGTTTAAAGTCAGAGTTTTTGAATCATGTGATTTTAAATTCAAATTCTTAAAAAAAAAAAACAGAATTCCAAGAATAGAAGAGCAGAAGAAAGGCATGGAATGACCACTCAACCTGCAGGTTTATTGTCTATCTTCCTCTAATAAGGAGACAAAACAGTTTCAAATCTTAAGTCTTGAGGTACTTCCAAACAAACATCTTCTGGCACTGTATAAACTCCTCAGGTTTGCTCCGGATCAAAAGTTACTATATTTCTCCTGACCGTTCCTCTTCCTTGTGACTCAACCACCATGCTCACCTAGGATGAATTCCACAGTCTTGTAGCGTATCCACCAGCTGCAATTGTCCCAAGACAGATGGGCTCCTGAAGGCTAGTTCTTTTCCACAACTTTCCTGGCAGATATGCTAAACAGCTTGTAACTGAGCAAGAAGTTTGCTCTTAAAAATCTCTCTTTCCTGTGCTTCACCTGTATATTTGAAAATAAACAAAAGCACTTTAGAACATTAATAGCCCTTCAGTAATCTCCTTCCAAAATGAAACAAAACTGATGTAGCATCTGTGGAACTTCTTGATACAAGGAAGGGAGGGAGGGAGGGAAGGAGAATATTTGCACATGCTCTGTCATGCCCTCGCACTACACACACACACACAGAGAGAGAGAGAGAGTCTGTGTGTGTGTGTGTGTGTGTGTTCATATTCCTGTCTTTGGCTCTGAAAAGGGATTAAATTTGGTAAACAAATCAAGAAACAGTGTAATACAGAAAAAGCAAGATCAACACGATGTCAACAATAAAAAACACATTATTAAGCCAGGCATCATACAATTAGAATGCTTTGTTATACAAAATCATTCTTCCTTGCTACTTGAAAGCATTACAGAATTAGCTTTTGGGCAGATATCCCTGGCAAGGATCTATTATAGCCTTGACCAAAAACACTCCATGTATACAGTATATCTCTGTTTAGGTTTTCTAATCTTATGTAGAGAAATTAATAGACCTAAGAAAATACTCTGGCTTGTGTTCATAGCCATCCCAGCAATAAAGGCAGAAATCCTGCTTGACTCAGATAGAGACTGACTGAGCTTCTGGGCTACGGACTCAACGCTGGCAGAATCACAGCAAGGACCAATCCAGTCATTCCTCTCGACAGACAGAGCACATGCAGTACAGAACCACTAATCAACACAATCTCCTCTAACAGAAATTTAGAGCACTGTTTTCTCCCCAGTCTTCCTGCCACAGTGGCAGGCTTGCTCTACAGCAGGGCCTGGAAATCTGCATCCGTAGAATCACACGCAGCCCTCTGCCTAATTCCACAGAAGTAATTAATTCAGATCTTGGGGGAAAGCTATCTATCCTTTCCCTGGAGAAGAGAGAAGAGGGGAGGGGAGGGGAGAAGCTCAGAAAGGGAATGAAAGTGAGGGAGGAGGTGGAGAAACAGAGGGAAAAAGAGGGCATGGGAAAATGGACTAGAGGGTGACCTCACCCACTGTTGGGATGTGCCTCCCACCAAATTATCCTTAAGGCTGCCTACCCCAGTAGATCCAGAATTCTCCGCCCCAAATGGCTATTGCCAAGAATTCTGGGAATTGTTATCTGGAGAGCACCAAGATTAGGAAAGGTTGCCCTAAGAAATGTGAGCCTCCGTTGATTAAAGGTTGTTCATCCCATCCTAATAAAGAGTATTCTCTGAGATCCAGTGGCTAGACAGGGTAGCTCCATTCCCTACAAAGGTGTAGTAGTTGTGGTAATTCGGTTTATGATTTCTACACGCAGCCATAGGGAGAGGGCTCTGTAAAGCAGCCTTCCCTCAACCTCATGTCCTCCACATGCCTTGGACTGCAATTCTTAGAACTCCCAGCCAGCATGATCAGTAGTGATTAGTGTAGTGGAAGTTAGTAGGAGTAGTACATTTATTCACAACTATAGGTTTTAGCAAAATTCATATAAAATTACAAATAGTCCTTGTTTAGCCCCCACAACTGGGACTGGCAATTTGGTCATTAAACAAAGTGGTAACTAAGTTAAACCGCGACTGTGCTTATGATCTGACTTCAGCTCTCCTTTGCTTTACAGACCTGCAAAGGTCATAAATGCAAGGATTGGTCATAAAGTTACTTTTTCATCACTGTTATAACTGCAAATGGTCGCTAAACAAGGCAGTTGCTAAACGAGTGCTGCCTGTACAACAATCCAGATCAATTCAATTCAATCCCCCTAAAATTAACAGAATGATCTGTCAGCATCTGCATTCTTAGTGAAAGTTGAAGTCCAACACATTTAGAGAAAGCTATGTTGCAGAAGGCTGCAATTCATGTGGCAATAAACAGTCAAAGCCTACCAGCTAGCATTCTGCAAAGGAATCAGCTATCAGATATATGCAAAAAGGGAACAGTGTTTTAACAAGATCTGGATATTGACCCCCAACGTATCAGAAAGAGCTGCACAGATACCTAATACAAAGGTTAAAACAAAGGAATTATGCATCCCAGTGATCTTACGTTCATTACTAGCTTGATGTCCCACAAGAAATTTAACCAATGGGACCTGTAATATAATAGACCTGATTATAATAACTGGGATAATTACGTTACAGCCAAGGAGGATGTGGAAAGAGGGCCTTGCAACACAAGTCCTTTGTCTTTGCTTTTTCATTCTGTCTCTGCCTTGCAGGTAATCACGAGCAACACCAGGCAAACCCTCTTTTAATGGACTCTTAATAATGCTGTAATTTCCTTTTGCAGTGAAAGTTTTCCAAACAGTCAAAGAATCAAAACAAAGCAATGATTGCTTCTATTAGCATTAAATTCCACTTTGAGAGTGAGAATAAATCAAACAGGAGATTCAATTCAGGGCAGAACTATAAAAAAACCAATAATGATTTTTTAATATTAATAAGAAAAATATATTATTATGCACTCTTAAGCATTTAAACTTCTAATCCAATCAGTACAAAGTGCAGAGATAAATCAAAGGAGCAGAACAGAGAGTTGCTTCCAGGACAGAAGAAATAAAACAGCAACCAACATCTCTGGGACTCAAGCAGGTCTGACAGTTTCAAAGGGAGGCGTGTGGGTGGGAAGAGGGGAGAAAGAAAGAATTTATGAGGCTGTCATTTTCCTAACAAGCTTGTTAATCCTTTGTCTCTCTGTCCAAGGAAAAGAGAATAGGGCAGCAGCCCAAAGAAATCTTGAACTAACCATAGGCATGATGTTTCTGGCTCACTTGCACCCTTTTTTTAAAAAGTGATTTGGGGTAGACAACCTGTTCCTTGCATCATTTAGCAGGTGAAGTTTGCCACTACTGTTTGATAGACAATGGTCTAGACCCAATTTCACAGTTCGAAAAGCTGATTACGTATGCAGTACATAAACAAGTTGGCACATCGAGGAGTTTTTACAATGTTCCGCAACCTGGTGTCTTCCAACTGTGTTAGACCACAACCCCCCTACTCCCTGATTGTTGACCGCTCTGGCTAAGAACTTGGGGAACTGCAGTCTCAGTGACCCTGAAGGGCATCAGGTTGGAAAATGTTCTGTTAAATCTGAACAAAAATGCAGTGGATTCTGGATGGAAAGCCTCACTTAAGGCTATTTCTCCGACACTTACTTGTAGCGTCTTTTAGCATCATCCATCATTGTACCAACGTAACAATAATGAGGACGGCTGTTACGTCATCTCAATGATAGCAGGTGACATCAGAAGATGCTATAAAATGAGTAGTAGTTTGAAAACATGCAAATGTGAGTAGATCAATAGGTACCGCTTCAGCGGGAAGGTAACGGCGTTCCGTGTCGTCATGCCGGCCACATGACCCGGAAAATGTCTACGGACAACGCCGGCTCTAAGGCTTAGAAACGGAAATGAGCACCGCCCCCTAGAGTCGGACACGACTGGACTTTACGTCAAGGGAAACCTTTACCTTTACCTTAGGGAAATGACCTAAATAATGAAGCTTGTTGGATTACCATGGTTAGCCCCTGGACCCTGTGAGCTTGAAGGAAACCAGATACACGTACTGCATGCAGAAAATACTCCACTCCCTGGAAGCTCCAATGAAAAGGATCAGATAGCAAATAACATCATATGCAATAAAATATTTACTGTAAATTATTCTTCTAGGGCAACTTGGAAGCCTCCCAATACACACATCTAAACAATAAACTACTTATAAACTCTAAACTCAAGATCTCTGGTGGGGGGAGATGGGTGACAAATCTGATAGATAGATAGATAGATAGATAGATAGATAGATAGATAGATAGATAGATAGATAGATAGATAGATAGATAAATCTCTGCCCAAGACCCTGGCTAATCAAAGCACAGTACAGGAATAAATGGAAAAACGGTTTGATCTGCTAAAAGGCCACTTCCAACAGTAGGCATTTAACTTAACCCAACTTGCAGAATTGTTGTGAGGATAAAATGGGGGGAATTGGATTGCTCTGAGTGCTAGCAAGAAGGGGAAATAAAAATGAAGTCATAAATACAAACTTTTAAAGCAACTGCACATTAGAAGAGTGATAGGTGACCCTTATAATGAAGAACGTATTTTCTTTGTTATGAATTAATCTGCCCTACACTGAACCCATTAAAGCTATAAGGCTACAAGAGTGCATGTTTCCTCACGGTGCAATTCTGGTGTGTTGGATTACAGTTCCAAAAATTCTTAGCCAATCAGAAGCTATGTGGAATAAAACTTCTGAAAGCTGTAGTCCTCTAATGGTATGTGGGAATGACCTTGGGAGACAGGGCAACGAGACGCAACCAAGGGAACAGTCAGATAAAAGGCAGCATAGCCCACAGCAGGAATGTGGGTGGGGCAAGAGGCTCAGAAGAGACCCTCCCTAGTTTGGGGGCTGTAAAGGGACAGGGGGAGAGAAATACTTTCAGACTTGCAAGATACTGTTAATGTAACCTTCCAATAAAGTAGAATTAGCTCATCTGGTCATGTTTCCTGTCTGGTCTACCTCGTAAGGCTAACATCAGTCTTGCAATTCTGAAAGTACTTTTCTCCCTCCATCCCCTTTACAGCCCAAAAACTAGGGAGGGTCTCTTCTGAGCCTCTTGCCCCGCCCACATTCCTGCTGTGGGCTATGCTGCCTTTTATCTGACTGTTCCCTTGGTTGCATCTCGTTGCCCTGTCTCCCAAGGTCATTCCCACATACTATTACATGCCCTAACCTATCTGCCCATCACCAGGCTTTGAAAATAAATCTGTTCTAACTGAAGTAGTATTATGTTTGACATCTTTTCCAGCCGTAGCTTCCAGGAATCTTTAAGTGCCAAAGACTGGATCTGGAAGCCACCATCTAGGTCTCATTATTGGGCTATGCCTCTGGCACAGGACTAGAATTTGACCTTTATGAAGTATCTACTGATGACAATGGCCACTGATATCAATTTGTCTATGATTGAGACTAAGTACACCATGCTACCAAGAGAAAACAAGAATTAGAAACATGCTGAATGCCGATAACCAAAGCAGATCATCTTCTGTATGGATTCCATATTACACCACTAAAATAGAATGTGCATATACAGTAGGTCACATATTATTAAATAGTTATGCATTTGTTAAATTATTCTTGTTGTTGTTTGTCAAGTTATTTTGATAGAAAAAATATCACTTTAACAGATGGGACACCCTAACAAAAACTAATTCTTTTAATATTTCCATGGTGGAGGTGGTGGTGGTGGTTTACTGTATAAAAAATACTAAAAACCTGAGGCATTTAAATAGTTAAAAAGTAGAACCATCATAATTATTGGATTGCCTGGATGTATGCTGTAAAATGGTTAAAAAGAATTTTCCCAGCTGTCCCATAAATTCCACACTACCTCTACAACTGTTACAATAACTTGTTACAAAATTGAAGCCAACTGCAGCTTCCATGACATGGTTTTCAGTGCACACAGATGGAAAAACATGTATTTTCTTCCCATTCTAGTATAAGCCCATACCAGGCCTTCTTGCATCATATTACACAGTAGGGTTGTGCAATGCTTCAAATTCAGTTTGGAAAAGGTACTTTGTAGGGCTGCGCAGCACTTTAAAAATAATTAAGAAAAGTCACCTTGAATGCACATTTGCATGCAACTCTTTAAAGCAGCAGTGTCTTCCCTTGGGACCTTATTGCTCATCTCTGCAGCTGCTATATTACCCCAGGAAAAGATTTGGCTCCTTTGAAGAGTTGCAGACAGGCACTATGTTTCCACCTCTCCTTTCTAAAATATTGTTCTGGATTCCTTGTCAAAGTATTACACAGCCCTAGTCCTTTGGAACATGCAGAATACAAGTGCACCACCTGTTTGTGACTCATAAAAGTAACTGCATCTTTATCCAGCATTATGCAGCAGCTATGGAAAGCTATGTAAGTCTAGAAACAGACATAGCTATTTAATGAGTTACATTCAGATATCATGCTGGCACTCCTGCACATTCTGAAGCATTTCTTCCAAACTAAATCATAAGCATTGCAAAGAAATCAACACATATCCAAATTATATGATTTTTAAAAATTCCAAATTCCTTGATTAAAAAAAAAACTAAAGAAGATGCATAAGCATAATCAGTTCAGAGCATCACAAGGCTACTTAAAATTTGCAGGAATAACTCAGCAAACTACTCTTTCTCCAAACTACCTGTTTATATTGATCCTTCCCTTATTACGCTGTCACGCTGGGCAAGAGCTACGAGAAGAAGGCCTGTGACAATACGATCACTGACTGATAGAGTAAACTGTTGTATGGAATTATCAGGAGGTAGGATAGGATTAACCTCTGCACTAAATGTATTACAGATTAATACCAAAGCAACTGAATCTTGTGGCACCACATTTCAGCAAAAGCCAACATTTTCGCAAACTAGTGTCCTCCAGTTGCTTTGGAATGCTTCCAATTTCATGAAATTAAGCAAAAATTTATCTGAAACTGACATGAAAGTGTAACATAATTAAGAAATAATGCTCTAGTATAGGACAAAGGATGATATGCAATCACTGCAATTTAACACAATCTATAATCCAGAAACAGTCTTTTCAAGCTACTAATTACTACAAACTATTGGTCCAAAACTTACGCATGCACGATTCTCTCTCCTCAAAAAATCAGAGTAATAATGGGCAGTAATTTTCATTGCTGAAATGCTCGTTTTTGATTCATGGATTTGAAATGCCTTACTCATTTCATCCCATTATGCTCTGTTGCCAGACTTGCCAAGTAACTAGTAGATTACTGAGCCATTCTTTGGAGGCAGGGACCAAAAGCTTCCTGTCAAGCTGTAATGTACCAAATGCTTTCTGGGTGCTACCACACTAATAATCATCTTCATAGTATCTCCCTCTAGCTTGTTTCCTACTGGATTCCAAATACATTTCCAACAGATAATGGACCACAATTCACCAATGACTCATTTTTGTCAATCTGACAGATTGACAAATTAATTGATCCCCTGAGCCAAGCCCATGATCATCAAGGCCACATAGGTAGCAAAGAATCCTACTAGAGAACCAGGACGACTCACCGTGGTATTAAGGGGCTTTATTTATTTCAAAATCATGAAGCATGATTTCATCAACAGGAGCCAATGTAAAATGATGGTTTCAAAAGAATATGAACTGGGCTTTCAAATTTCACATGAATGGTGCTTTTTAAAAGAAAAAAACAAAACTTTTCACTTAATTCTTTCTCTCTATGGCCAAGTCTATGGGAAGCACACAAAGAAAACATGAGGGCAATAGCATTTTCCAACTCAAATTCCCAGCAATTGGTATTTAGAGGCATATATTATCTCTGATTTAGAAGATTTACATAGCCATTATGACTTGTAGCCACAGATAACCCAATTCTCCATTAATCTGTCCTCCAAACTGATGGCCATCACCACACCTTCTGACAGCAAATTCCATAATTTAGTTACAATGGGAAAAAACGTAAGTTTTTATTGTCCAGGGCACGTTACTCTTAGGATAATATATCAAGGACTGCATGCCAATTTTTGTGCTAGAATAAAGCCTGTAACAGGTAGGCAGGGTAACCTTATTTTCTTTCTCTTCTCTTTTTCTCCCACTCATTTTTTCTCCCTGTTCCATTCCACCTTCTCTTTCTGTCCTCCTTCCTTTCCTACCTCTGGTAAACTGAGGGGCATGCAAAATTGGCCCCACCAGCAGTCTAATCACTTCTGGAAGAGATTAACATTACTACATATCAATAATTTCATGAAATTAGGTTACAGATCAGACATTGCCTATTCTTCAGTGCCACACAAACACCTACCCTGCAGAACAATAACTCCTGATGTCTGGATGGCCCCAACCTGTTGGACTTTTGTAAGGCATTAAAGACCTGGTTGTTCCCCAAGGCTTTGTGGCTGGGAGGTTAAGAGAGCCCTCTTGGCTGATTTGTTTGGTTCCAGTTCTTAGACTAGAAATGGAATGTTTTTAGACCTCACTCATATGTTTCTCTTGTTGGTTCCTGTGGCTATTTATACTGTGTTTCTGTTTTGCTTTTAATCCTTTCGTTCATTGCCTAGACTAGAGTCATTGTATTGTGGGATGGGCAGCCATATAAATAAATAAAAAGTCATTGAACCAATAACCAACCAAAATGCCTGGGCTTACACATCAGGCTAAACCACCAAAAAAGGGAGAAACCAAAGCAAATCAAACCAAGTTCTGATTGTCTGAATCTACTTAATCATCTCTCCCCTTCCTAAATTAAATTAAGAAAAAAAATCAATTTCTAACTTCACCTAATACCCAAAAAGCATGAGAGAATGTTACCCAACATTCAACATACTTATTTTTGTAACAGCCAGCTAGGAGTTAAGCAATACATCCAATCATGGTCAAACAATTACAAGATCCTTTGCAAGTTGATGCATTCTATTACACATTCTTAAGATTTTTTTTTAAAACAGGAAACAGTTATAGTCAGGTTACGAACATACTTAATTCAGAAGGTGCCATGAAATAACTAGCAGCCTATAATAATGTGGGGAAGTGGGACTGATCAAATAACCCTCTATCCCCAAAATAGAGGAGGGTTATACTTGCAAAAACAAAAACAGAACCTCCCTAATTTTGTCTGAGAAATGTTGATCTCAGTCTTGCTGTGACATCATAACACACCCATTCTTCTGGCATGTGTCCCTCAAACTGGCAAATTCTGGAGATGCATGGGATCAGCGCCCTGCTAATTATAAATCATCATTAAAAAATGCAAATTTGGAGGCCAGAAGAGGCCTTAATCTTAACTCATCACTGTCAGCCACTAACAAGATTCTCAAATGAAAGGCATTTTAAATAAATATGAGGTGCAGCAGAGGGGAAAAAATTATCGGAGAAGATGAGCAACCGATACTGCTACTGGAGTATATGGAAGGCATCACTGTAGGATCCCATTATTGGCCAAGACGATAAATTAGAAATGGGGAACAATATAAAACAGCAATATCCTAGGAAAGTGCCTTTTGCGAAATCAGACTGTTGCTCCATCTAGCCTAGTACTGTCTTCATGGATTGGAAGGAGGATTCTAGAACCATCTTCCCTAGCCTGATGTGTTTTCTATTCCCCAATGATTCTGGCTTTTGGCAAGGGATTATGGGAGTTGACATCCAGCATATCTAGAAGGCAGCAACTTAGGAAATACTGTTGTAAAGCTTCAAACTGGTATCTTTCCCCAGCCCTACCCAGAGATGTCTGGAACCTATCTTTAGATCTTTGGCATGCAAAGAATGTGCTGTGCTACCATGTCATTTCTCAGTTCTGTGGCCAGAACACACACAGAAACGTCTTCCTCCATTTCTTCTCTTGGAATCACTGAGTACAAATGGGCTTACACCCACATACATGTCGACATTTGCTTTCTAACCAAAAGACAGGAGTTCCCAGCAGCAGGCCCTTCACCTTCCAACTCTGCTCCCCAATCAGAGATAGAACTAGCGTGCAAGGAGGTTTGTGCACAATGATACCTAGCAATGCCATAGTTACATTAAGATTCTGATCATTATAAATCATCTTAAGTACAGCTGTACATATTCAGCTTACTCGAAGGTAAAAATGGATTATAGTTGCAAGTGTGTGCAGGCTCCTTTCCACGCATATGTACAGGGTGATGTATACACAGGGTGCCAACCTGAAGACAAGGGCTGCACACAGTTCCAAAAAGCTTTCGGTATGGCCCCTGCAACTATGATGGAAGAAGTAATCATATTAAAGCCATATAAGTAATTAAATCCAGGTAAGTTTAGTTCAGTCAAATTTAGTTTACAGTCCTGGCCCCACAGTTTTGTCCAGACATTATCTACCTTTTAAGTATGCAAGTATGTCCTCAGACACTCAGAATTTGTGCAACCCAGGTACAGAGACTCAGGGCTTGAAGGCCCTGCATTTGGCAGCTGCTCAAGGGTATTCACACTGATTCTTATTTTATGGCTGAGTTCACACAACCCACTATCCCTTCAATCTGAGCTAACAAGCCCAATTACTATATTGATATAAAATGACACCTGTGATGGCCAGATTCACACAACATTTTAAAACAATGTTTGGGATTCCCCAACCAAATGCTACCAAACGCCCAATCCCATTTTAGCCTAGCCTAGCCTATTGTGCAAACTTAATCCCCATATTACTGGGTGGAAACTTGGCATCGAGTGCTGAGGTGTACAATAGTAAGGTTGGACGCTTGGTTCTAAACATCTGAATACTCTGAATGGATACTCCCTATGTCTTTCTTTGTTAAAATTAATAGAAATGCAGAAACGTAGCTTGACGAAATTAAATGTGCCTTGGCCACATCCAAGCTTGCTCCCGGCCTGGAGAATTACACACAAACAAGACATGGGTGTCCACAGAAGGATCAAAAGCAGTAAGATGGCAGGCACTATGTCGCAATCTAAGCCCCTCCCCTTTTGTACATGCTTGTAACATCAGCACACATACAAAAGCATGGGGCTTCAATCACAATGTGGCACCCACCATCTTGTAGACTTTGAACATGCAGCCACCACTGAATAAGGACTAAAGCAGGCATCCTTTCTAAACTCTACCTGAAAAATCTAGCATTCTTCTCCCCAGCTACCACAGAGCTGGCAGTTATTCAAGAGGGTCCCCTTTGCAGGGAGATTAGCTACTCTGGTCTCTTCCTAAACAATCTAGCCAGCAATCTTCCATGATGCTATACCTGGTTTTCACACCAGCTGGTGCCCAAATTTGCTTTTACTTCTTCTTACCTTTTTCCCTTGCATTTCATGCCAGAAGTCTTAGGACAATGACTACTTGGGTTCAAACATCATAAGGTAAAGGTAAAGGTTTCCCTCGACGTAAAGTCCAGTCGTGTCCGACTCTAGGGGGCGGTGCTCATCTCCGTTTCTAAGCCTTGGAGCCGGCGTTGTCATAGACACTTCCGGGTCATGTGGCCAGCATGACGACACGGAACGCCGTTACCTTCCCGCCGAAGCGGTACCTATTGATCTACTCACATTGGCATGTTTTCGAACTGCTAGGTGAGCAGGAGCTGGGACGAGCAACGGGAGCTCACCCCGCCGCGCGGTTTCGAACTGCCGACCTTCCGATCGGCAGCTCAGCGGTTTAACCCGCAGCGCCACCATGCTAAGCCATAATATAGTATGTTTGGGTTTGTCTTAGCACAAGGTGTGGACCAGCCACAATAATTATACTACAGTTAATAGCTTAAAATTCTGTATACTCTCAGCTACCATGGCTTTTCAACAAGCCTTTGTTAAAACATGCTGACTTAGTATCATGTGTGAACCCACCCTATTTATCTATCTAGCCAAACTATCTACCCTGGGAAAAGTTCTCTAATATCTCAGTAGGTCTTCTTTGTCATTTACAAGTAACTTCTCCATTAAACTATGGAAGCTGACCCTTAAACCTTCTTACTTAAGTCCCTGCCTTAAACTCCTTAGTGCTTCCAGCAGATCTTTCATCATGAGTTATTCCACATCTGCTTTTAACCCCATTTACCTTAATCCAAATAATCTCATTTGACTCACTATAATTGACTTGAAGTGCAGCTAATTAAGAGGTGAAGAAGAACTAAGGTGAGCTGGTCAATCCTGGGATGTTCACTCTTAACAGCCTGGCCTTTTTTCCCCTGTATACATTCTGAATGATCTGGGATCAGGGAAAGGCACTGCTACAGTTTCTCTAGGTGAAAAGTCTACACTGGTAAGCCCTGGCTTCTCTCACAGAACTGTTGAAATCACAATCTTATTAGGAAGAAGTGGAGTATCAATGAATATTTATTTATGCTAATAACAGTAAGCAGAAGCAGGAGAAAAATTTAGAGAAGTGATAGGCAACTTGGTGCTTTCCAAATATTTTGGTCCACAGCCACCAATAGCTCTGAACTTTGGTACTGTTGCTTGAGCTTCCAGTTATTTAGTTCCTACCAGCTTTGATTATATCCATGCTAGTTGTGATTTACAGCTCCTATCAGTTCCGGCCATCAGGCATGCTAGCTCGGGCTAATGCAAGTGTTAGGGCAAAACAGCTGGCAGGAACCAGGATGCCTATTGATGTGGACAAGAAGAGAAAGGCAGCATGGACAGAAGCCAATAACCCCGGTATTTCTACTTTTAAAACCCATCTAGATCACTTCATGCTCAACTATGCATGAAGTGATCTCCTTTAGTATATAGAATTCTGATACTTGACCACATCTACAAAAACTTTGTCTCCTAATTCATAGTATGCTGATGTTAGACCCCTTGTCTCCCTCACTGACACTTGCATACCGATGTGTTCATACCACCCACCCCTACTGCCATAACTAGATTCTCCTTATACAGAATGTTAAAATAATCAAGCATGGAAGGACCTCAATAGATGGAGGACCTCAAGAATCTCCTTCCAGTCCCTGAATGCCAAGATGGACCTCTCAGGTTCTTTTCCAATTCTCCACCCACTTGTGGAGTGGATCTACGGTTGTTTTGAAAAATGGAGCTTTCCTTATTGAGGTGCTCACAATTGAAGACACTACAGGTAGTCCTCATTTAGAGACCACAATTAGGACTGGCAGCTCAGTTGTTAAGTGAAGTGGTCGCTAAGTGAAACTGTGACTGTGCTTATGATCTTACTTCAGCTTTCCCTTGCTTTACAGACCTGCAAAAGTTGTAAATGTGAGGATTGGTCATAAAGTTACTCTTTCATCACCGTCATAACTGCAAACAGTTGCTAAATGAGGCAGTCAGTAAACAAGGACTACCTGTATTGCTACTCACATTAAACTAGATGGTAAGGTTATAATCTTTCCCTATACCTACCCATCCTTAGCTAGGGCTACTGCTCTCCTAGTGCTTATAAACCACTCAGAAAAGCTGCCAACAATGAAACAGTCACAAAATCAACCATAATTTACAAGGGCCATATAATAAAAGGAAATCAGGTGCAGCAGATAAAAACAGAGGTATGGATTGGGCTCACATATTGCCCAAGCCTTAATTTCCTTAACCATGGTTATTAAATAAATATCCACAATAGTTGGATTCATACAAAGCATTGAGTTGTAAACCATGGCTTATACTGTAAATCACAGTGGTTAGGCTAAGCCAAAACATGCCCCATTATGGCTTCAGCATAATGTTTTAAAGAGATCATAGAAGACAAAATAATTGAAGTGCTCAGACTAAAACCTATATAAACAGAAAAGTCCTTGCCAACCACCACTATTCAAGCAGCAGAGACCCAAGGATTTCACATTTTAGGTTAGGAGAGGGGCAATCTTTCGGGGGTCAAGGACCATGCTTATCATTTTTATGGAAGTTCAGAATGGTCAGATGAATGAGGTTACATCACACATGTGGGCAGAACTTTTTTTGGGGGGGGTGAGGGAGGTTTCCTTTGCTTTTTAATTGTGATTTATGTATTTCAGGGTTTACACCACAATATTCATCTACTTCCCACCTCAGAGTGGTGGAAACGGCCACCAGTTTTCAACACCTGAGTCAGGGAGGGCTCTAAGGTCCACATAGGCTGCCCTTGCCTTAAGTGCTGCCCTTTATCTTGCCCCAGTGAGCTGAACTTCTACCCCAATATTCAGGAGAGAGAGAAGGACCTTTCTCATAAATCTCACAGTATAGGCACACTGTGGTTGAGAAGGTATCCTGAATTTATATCATCTTTGGTTTTGAAGGTCATCACCAACATTTTGAATTGGGCCCCAAAACAAACCGATGACCAGCATAATTTGTGCAGGCCAGGTGCTGCGTGATCCCTCAACTAAGCACCATCAGTATACTTACTGCTGCATGCTAAACCAGTGTAGCTCTTCAAAGATAATCCAGGCATACCACATTACAATAAGCCAGCCTAGATATAATTTAGCACACTAACCTAAGCCATGATATCTTAAACTGCAACAGCCTCTTCAAGTCCAAAGGTGAGTCACAAACATTCCAAGCTGTAAATACAGTTTCTCAAGTGGGTATCAATCCTATTGAAAACCAGCTGAATTCCTGTCACCTTTTCCCCTTTCCGGTCTAGGATCACAACTGTTTTGTCTGGATGAACACTCTGTCCCTTAGCCCTCATCCATCCTCTTACCCCAAAGAAACCCATTCAGAACATGCACACCTCATCAGTTCTCTCCTCGTCCATGTACATGACCAGATGCCCGCAGCTGGTAGTCACCAGAGGATATCAAACTTTCTCTCCCCTCAAAAAATCTTGGCACAGGACCCATTCACAAGTAAATCCCAGGCGTAAGCACTATGTGCCTACTTGATGTCATCATTTAATGCTGTGACCTTATCATGGAGTGGACCTACTGTAAACTGCCACTTTTTCCTACAAGGCAGAATGTCTAATAAGCTTTAAAAAGATGGCTGCCTCTGCCTTTCCACCTCTCTTTTTTTCCCCTTGGAAGAAAGCAGTAACCCGAGCCACTCCGGGGGTCTAAGGAGCGAAGAAGGAATATTTTGTCGAGCAGTGGGTAGCAGAAAGGCTGGAGGAAACTCAGGGCAGCTTTTGAAGAACTCTGGCGTCTCAGGGAGCGTCCAGAGCAGGAGGAGATGGAGACAGAGAAGCTGAGCAGACACCTTTGATTTGTTACAAAAAGCAAAAGAGAGCGAGGGCGCGCTAGAGAAGGTTCTTAGAAGCTGCTTGCCACCTGGATGGATGCCAGGGCTCCAAAGCAGACATGCCAAGAGCTGTAATTGCAGACAGACAGCTTTAGAAAGATGAGGCTTTTTTTTTTTTTACTTGTTTTAAGGTAATGAACTGATCTCCAGGCTTCAGGTTCAGAAGTTCACTGCCCCACCCCCGCCCCCATCTCTTGTTGCCCACCATCTCTCAAGGCGGCATCTTTCCCACCAGCTTCTCCTCCCTGAATTCAGTCAAATTAGCAGAAAGCAGAGAAGATGTGTCCTTTCTTGCTCTGCTTAGGCTGGATGGAGATGAAGAAAGACTCCAGGGTCCAATTGCCCATTCATTCCCCCTGCTTGCTGGGTGGGGCAGTGATAGGCCCTACTTTACAAATAGTCTTCATTTCAAGGGCTATTAGAGGGCCTGCAAGTATATTTATTACTGAATTTACCTCTTGCCTTTCTGTGTAATCCAACACTCAAGGCAACGACAGTTTAAAAAAAAAACCAGAAAAGGCATAATTAAAATCAACATTAGAAGCAGTCTTTAAAATAATTAACAACTAAAAGCTTAGGAGTGTCCTCACCATAATCCTAAACACTGGGACAGTGGGAACCTCATGCACCTCCGTACAAGAGAAGGTCCTTTCCTGCGACAGACAAGCTTTTAGCAGGGGAGGCATTTTCAGAAGGGCCTCTGCTGATCCAAGCAGCTGACCATGTTCGTGGTAGAAAAGGCAAATTCACAGATAGTCAAGTCATAAACCATTTAGGATTTTAAAGGTCAAACACGAATACCTGAGATTTTGCCTGGTAGGCAGTTGGGAGCCAGGGCTAACCTTCCATAGATGTGTCATATGATCCCTATACTTTGCACCAGTCAGCAGCCAGAAGAGTCTATAATGCCCATTTCCCTCCATTAGTCACTTCTGGGTTCCTTTACTCGGGGATCACATTAATCCAAAGAGCTCATCAAACAGCAGTACTGTTTGGTTGCGTATATCCAAGAATGTTCAGGTTAAGTAAAAGTAGGCACTGTAGTGCCTGTAGGCACCAATGTATACTAGGATGTCTCCCTTGCAGTGCAAGAACCTCCCTCCTTTTTTCAATTCTTTTTTTTTTAATTAAATGGAAAGCGGGCATGCCTCCAAGCATAATAATAAATACGTGGTAGATAGCTGCAACCTAGTGTTTTGTGTAGAAGGTACATACCTGTCCGGAAAAAAAAAGGAAAGGTTAGTCTGTGGTCATAAAGAGTACCCTGACAGCTAGAGGCAACAATAGAGAGTAAGTAGGTTGCCTTTGAGTAAAGGTGTGCTTTTTGACTGGCTGTACCCATGTCATCACTTTGTCATCTGAAAAGGCTCATCACCCACAGCAGAGATTTTGTGCGGACACCACAACAGGTTCTGAAAATTCCATCCATAACCCTTTGGTCCAGAGCATTCCTATCCCTGAGATAACTCCACCACCAAAACAAATTATCTATCAAGAAGAACAATAGATATGTATATGCCTTCAGGTTATTCAAATGGCAGTTAGTTCATCCATGCTTTAATAACTTGATTTTAAGAAATTATTACTACAAACATCTTTCCAGGTTCTTTTTTTTTCACCAGTCCCTCAAGTACCAAATTTAAATGCTGGATATCTAAAATAAGTCTGTGTCTCAAAACCCCTGTGGGTCTGGGTGTAATTTCTGGTCTCTGCAGATGAATCCTTTGATTTGCTCTGCTGGTATGTGAGTGTAAGTCAAGGTCTTGCTTGAGTTGTGAAAGTAGCATCTTGTGCATTATGCAAGGTGTGAAGAGAAAGTCAGACAAAACCTCCCCTTCAAAAAAACGCAGAGGGTTCAGAGTATTTTCACATTTTAGTTAAACCCGCCCCACCCCAAAGAAAGCAAAATCATGTCTCCACTCTGCTTTATCACTGTGCTTATGTGCATCTTGGAAAAGCACCTTCCACTCTGCTTCTATGCAAGGAGGCCTCAGTGGTTTTGTTATACGCAGCAGATAATGAAATTTGAAATTAACGTCCCAAGAAATTTCCTCACTGCTACCTCCTATTTTAATCCCCAACCTGCCAGTGTCCTATGGGTACATCCAGAAGCTCGTTAGCCACCCCAGAGATTCCTCCAGACTTTTTTCCCCATTGTATAATAGAGGGTTTTGAACAGCAGCCAGCCTGTCTCCAGCAAGTCCCTTTACCCACTTCCTCAACCCACCTCTGCTGTTTTCCCCCCTTCATCACAAAGGCAGCTAGGTAAACAGATTGAAGCCTTCATGCCCTTGGGCATCAACTAACAGCTCTCCAGGCAGAGTTCAGCTGGTCTCTCTCTTCCAAGCAGTCTTCAATTCCTTCCAAGTAGACAACTAATGTGGCTCAGTCAGAATTTCTTGAATAGCGAGACATATATATTCCTATGCTGAGTTTGCTCCACAAAATGCTATAGAATCAGGCATGCAGAACTGAGACCATTAGGGTCTACAGCATGTCATTTTCTGGATTACAGGATATAAACTTTAAAATAAAGTGTGCTCCTTCCAGATTGCACAGTCCCTTCCAGTCACTGATTCTCAACGAAGGTAGATATATGACTGAGCCGTTTTGGTACAATGATAACAGCTTTAAATTCCATCAGCGAACTCATCTTTGTAATTCCTTTTAAAACCTGAGCTTCTTGTGATCTTGGCTACAGCCAGCCTTGCATATAACATTAAGTCGTGTTTTATATTACCCATGGTTTGATCCATTTTCCATGACATGTCTTGCATATGATGAGCAAACCATGGGAATTTCCCATTTTCATAGTCTGTGTCACCTCCTCCTCAGCCCCACTTAGACTTGATACCCTAATTATCATTGCAGAACATTGTATTATGGTGGCATCACCATTTCTGAACTGCTGGGGCCAAAAGCTCATCAATGTCAAATCAGAAGTTGGTCAACATTGCTTCTGCGTTCATTTTATTTGTTTACTTTTCTTTTACATTCTTACTTGTTATTCTGAATGTCCATAATCAAATCATAAACTTGCATTCCTGAACCCACGTATTACAGGATAAGCTCCACTGGTCATATAGATTGTTCATAATCTAACCCAATGTTTCTCAACCATGGCAACTTTAAGATGTGCGGACTTCAACTCCCAGAAGTCCCTAGACAGCAAGCTGGCTGGGGACTTCTGGGAGTTGAAGTCCGCACATCTTAAAGTTGCCAAGGTTGAGAAACACTGATTTAACCCTTTCAAATGTATGACATGTTCATGTTGTTTACCGGATTTGCCATCTTGTTATTGTTATATGCTGTTTTAGATTGTACATTGCATTTCTTTGTTGTTTTTATACTATGAGCCACCCAGAGTCAACTGGAGTTGGGCAACAGCAGTCGAATATAATTAATTAATTAATTCATAATAAATATAACCATAATACACAAGCTGGTCATTAAAACAACCCATTTTCTGGGTTCACACAATACAATGAACAATCAATTAACCAGACAGCCTGGATTCAAATAATCGACTAAGTCACAAAAACCCTAACCAAGGTTAAAACTAAGTTTAGCATATTTTATGAACACAAATGCTAATTTTGAAACTGACTAGCGAAGTGTGTTGTGTGGGCACAGCGCCAGGGCTTTGCTGTGGAGTTTTTTTGTTTTGTTTTGTTTTGTTTTTGTTTTAAAAGCTTGGGACTGCCAATTCAAAACTAAATCAGAATTACCAGCTGAAGAAGAAAGGTAAGAAAAGGAGACATGTGGGGAAAAAAGTATAAAAGATTAGAAGTGAGAACTGAAAAAGTCCTATACCTTATGCCATGTGCCAAAGATCACACCCTTCTGCTTCAATATAATTAGCCCAGATTGCTCCATAAGCATTATTATCTGCTTCTTTCATAAGCATTCACGTGCTAATGATATGCAAATCTTTGGGGAAGCTGTGCTCCTTGCATTATAGTAAACGTTCACCAGATATAGGCGTTGCCAGTGCTGTACTTCTCCTTCCCATGGAGTTGGCTACCACTCCTCCCAAATGGCCCATAGGAAAGCTTCAAAAACAGCCAGCCAGCATTCTACCCAGCACTCATTCTCCTTCCACTAAATGGAATGGCGACAAGAAGCCATAGCATCTTAGCTAACGAAGGAAGATATGGCAGACTTACCACCAACAGGAAACTATCAGCCTGCAGCTCCAGAGGAAATCCTGCAACCTTATCTCTGCATTTCCTCTGGAGCATCACTGGAGGCAAGGTTCTAGCCCACCCACTTCCCTTGCAAGATTAGTTGCTGTGGCACCACTCACAGATGTGGAAGGGACCAGAGGTCATCTTGAGACAGTCATGAGATATGCAAATACAGAAACATGGATGAACTGTTTCTTCCTCTATTCAGAGTTTCTCATTAACAACTAAAGCTGATTTCAATAATGCAACCTGATGTATCTGGAGGAACACCAGGATGGTGAAGAGTGAACTATTCTGCATTTTCTATGTTATGTACATAATGTTCTACTTACTGGTGGTAATATGATTCAGTCAATCTCAAGGTACTCCTACTGATTTATTTATTCTTTAAAACGATCTCCAGGTCATCCCCATTAGTACAACAGGCAAGGCATACATTCAAGCAATTAGTAATAAATAAATAGGATTGACCTACAGAGCCAGGGTTTCTAAGGTTTATTTCTACCAACAGCTTGGCCCACAGCCATTTCTTGTTCCCTTTTTCTTAGTGCCCTGCAAGGCATCCACAGATCTCCAACAATATAAATCAGAGATGCACAAGCCTGAGGCCCTGGGATGCCCAAGTGGTCAACAAAAATGGCTTTCTTTTATTTCCTCCATATGATAAATTTTAATGGGACAGAAAAGGAAAAAGATAAACGAGAATGAAATAAAATTGAATGTCATTTTTTTCTTGCCCATCCATTGTTTTCTGGAGGGGAGGCCCCAATACACCAATCAAAACCCAAAAATGGCCATTTCCACACAAAAAACATTGCACACTTGATTATAGTATTCACTCTAGGCTCTAGGGACTCAAACTTAGCAGAACTGACCTTTTAACTGGCAGAGCTGAGAATTGAACTTGGAACTCAGCAGGAACTCTAAGACTGAGCTACAGTGTGCTGCTGCTGAAATAGCAAATGAACAAGGATGGAGCAAAACCCGATTCTGAAGCTGCTTCTCTGATCCAACAAACTTTATAGGCCTAAAAAGCCAAGTTAGGATATATGGAAAAAAATAATTTCAGCTTTCTTAGTTATACAGGGTATGGCGTGTCTTCCTGTCCCATCAGGGGTGTGTGAACACAAGGAACAAAGTGGAAAGCAAAACAACCCGTCATTGGGACAGAGAGATGCATTGCCTCCCTCACTTGGAAGAGCCCTGCAGCCCTTCCATTAGTGGAGAGGAGGCCATTGACAGTCACGAGAGGCTGATCTGATAGAGACTTTTTCCTGATGCACTGATTTAAGAAACAGTTGCCTTGCAAAGGAGGAAGCTTACAAGTCCCATTCTTCTGTATCAGAAATTTGCACAAGTTGCAGCCGTTGTGGGGTAGGTCATGGTACGGAGGTTGTGGAACAGATGATCAACTAGGGTAGAAGACTTATACAGGACAGCATGATGCAATGGGCAGGTGTGGAAGGCAGCTGCCACAGCCATCTAGAAAATATCACGTGTCATAGAATGGGACACAAGTGGTGAAAGAGAATCAGGCAGGAGCTAGTGAGTGGCGCACATAGGAAACAAAGAACAGTTGGGGATTCGGGGTGAGGGAGAGCAGAACACACTGCTGGGTGCCTTGCCTTCCTCCTTCCATGCTCTCAGAAACATACAGAGTTCTAGGAAGCTGGGTTTGCCACCGCCCAGAGGATCTGAGATAGTTCTCTGTGGCCTGAGGAGCACTTAGCAAACAAACCCTTCAAGCCTTGGCAGGGGAGGTGCCCAAACCCAGCTGAGCTCTAATCCCTGAATGCTGGCCTTTCCCATTCATCCCCCACCCTTGGCCTTCCTTTCCAACCAGCATGGCCCCCTCCTGGCCATGCCTCAGCTGTTTTTCTCCTCCAGCGGGTGAAAGCAATCTTTGTACCTCTCTCTCGGTTTCCTTTGCTGCCAAGGCAGCCCATAATAACCAACAGATTGCTGTCCAAAACGAGCTTGAGCAGGACGCAGGCGAAGCTGCTCTGAGGGGTCCTTCCATAACCTCAGCCACCTTTCACCTCCAACCAGTTTGCTGACACCTTCTCCAGGAGAAAGGCGCAGAGACAAAGCACCTGGTTAGCAAAAAGGGATGGGAAGCTGGGAGGAAGCTGGGAACACACAGGCAGCTACAGATCAAAGGGGAGATTGTGCTGGGCTAAAAAGCCCAGACAGTGAGTGCTCTGGGGGGCGGGGCAGGGGAATTGCAATCTGATTTGAGGATCGTAGCTATAAACAAGAGATGCAAAGAAACATCAAGCCTGGGAAAGAGACCAAGGAATCTCTCCAGTGTCCTTTCTGCAGAGTGGGTGAGGCAAACATCTTCAGGCCCATTCCTTTTACCCATTTTTGGTACAGGGGGAGAGTTAAGGGCAAAGTGGGTGCTTTAAGTCTTTTGGGGGCTAAAGGCACTTTTGTCTTCCCTTAAAACCCCCAGTTCCTCAAGGAAGTCTGGTCCCATGTTGCCAACTTGATGCCAAGTTCTACCCCTGATACAAGTTCCCAGTCTTGCATCACTGGATGTGCCCCTACACACCTCCTCTGCTGCCCTACAAATTCCATACCCTACCCCATGTTATTTTATAGATTACATAATTAAAATAATCAGGGAAACTAGCATGGTGCAAAGCAAAGCATCAGCCTCAGGCATAATCTTTATTTCCAGAAATACTTTGAAGTCTTGTATATACCCTGGAGGCATCCTTAGAAAATAAAAATGATAGGGAGCTGCAGTCCAATTTCTGGGGAGAAGCACATCTACCCTCCCAGAAAAAAAGAAGAAGGAAGTACGCTGAGGTGAAAAAGAGCATCCCTGAAAAGATGGGGGAGAGCAGCCTTGCCCAATTCACCTCCTGTTGTAAAGGGATGCCTAGCAATTGGCCATACCCACTGCGGCAGCCATTTTGTGAAGGGGCCCATAACACATTCTCCAAATGGTTGTGGCTCCATGCTGTAAGGTACACAACCTGTTTGGGGTCAGCAGTCACACTAGAAATGTAGGTGGAACCAAGACAGAGAAATGGGCAAGACTAAATTTAATTCGATCTAAAATTGATTTCATGTATGGCTATATGATTAGTCTCCATGTATTTAATAATTTTCTCCACTGTAAAAACTGTAGTTTGGTGGCAACCTTGGGAAGAGTCTACAAGGCAGTGTCAGCCCATCAAGGTAAGCCAGGCCAGAAACAAACTTCACAAAAACAACTGGAACTCCACTTTATTGTTGCAGTGTATAGTAACAGAGTCTTAAAAGCCTGACAGTTTCTCTCCCCCTATCCCACCCTTATATCAAAGAGAATAAAGACGGGACAATCTTGAGTTTCTTTCTCACCTTCTTCTCTCTCTTAGAGTTGACCTGATGTTTATATACCCACTCTTGCATTCCTACTTCAAGGTTATCTCCTCTACAGCCACACTCAAAGCTTTGAAGGGCCACCCTCAGCTATAGGACAGCAGCAGATGGTGCAGACTATAGGAAATGCTGCATACAAATGTGACAAGCTAACAAATCAATAAACATTCCTGGAACGCTCTATTCTTCTTCCAGAACGAGCGAGATCAGTCTTCCAGGTATGGCTTACCTCTTTCCAAAAGTCCACCTTTGAAACAGGAAAGAGTTCATGCAGCCTTACCTAATCAAAATGGTGCCATGGACAGACAAGAGGGCAGCATGAGCAAGACTGGGAGAATACCAAGATTTGCAGAAGTACAGATTTTTAAGAAAGTAATACCAAATATGCATGAGAGAACAGCTGGAGGATGATGAAAGGAAAAAAAAGGGAATGAAATAGTAGCTAGAAACCTAAACAGGCGCATCCCCCACTACGAAAGGCACACAAGGTACAGGCAAATGAAAGGAAGCTACAGGGAAGGTGGTCAAGAACCATTTTTCTTGGACCCAGAAACTAGAATCAGAAACAACAGGTATAACTTATAGCTGCCTAGATTTTGTTTAAATATAAGAACAACCTCCTGATATTAAGCACTGAACAATGGTAGAACAGACTACCCATGGGGGTTGTGGGGCCTCCATCTCAGGAAGTTTTGAAGAAGGGGCTGGACAGCTACCCCTCCTGGGTGATTCATTTGATTTTCCTGTCCCCTGCATAGGGTTGGACTAGATAACCCTTGTGATCCCTTCCAGCGGTACAAGCCTATGATTTAATTCACATTTTGTTTTAGATCCCACTCATTCTCTTTATTGCCGATGCACAAGCTGTGAGTGCTTTTACTGTACAAGGGCTTTTCAGAAGTGGATCTATGGAAGCTTGCCAGGAATACTGAAAGTACTGAAAGTTGATGATCCTCAGTAAGGGATGCTGTAGTTGCACCCTCCACGGCTGATTCTGTACTGAGAAAGGCGCTGGGAAGGATGAGCTTTCAGGTTTAGAAGATACGGCTGGGCTCACCCAACACATTTAGCTGGGCTAAAATGGAATTGGGGAGACGGTAATTCACCAAGGTGTAGGACCCTGGCCATCGCCTTTAGAACACTGTGCAAACAGCCATCCCATCAAACATAGCCAGTTTGTGTATCTGGAACGAGCTTGTTAGGTGGGCAAAGCATTAGGGTTTTATTATGTTTTGTGAACCTCATCTATGATTCCATGCTGTTTCAACTTTGTAATCCCACTTTTCTGCTAACAATATTAGAGGCTGGGGAAACAGCCTGTCAGTCAAGCAAAAAAAAAAATTAGTTGCACTAGGTCGGGGTGGGGGGATCTCTCCACTTTCATCTGTTCTCATTTCTCACTGGACCCCGTCTGAGCAATCAGCACAGGACAAACACCAGGAAATCATGATTCCATCAGAACTCCCACTAAATGGAAGCAACCAGATTTTGGGAGGATGGGTTGTAATGGCGGGATCAGAGTTGGCATGACATTTCAAAGTGCTTCTAGCCCACACCATCTTAACTGTAGTTTATATTTGAGTTATTTTTTTATATAGGAAAAAAAAAGAACTAAGAGCAGAGCAAGCTGTTCATTTGCAGCCTGTCCCTGGGGTTTAATAAAGCTCTACTCACTGCTGTAGTATCATTTTTATGCTATCATAAAGCTCATCCATTTAGCAGGTTTGTGTTACTTCAGCAGTCAGCACTGCATGAAAAGTAATTCTGGAAAGGTGAAAAAGGAAGGAAGGAAGGAAGGAAGGAAGGAAGGAAGGAAGGAAGGAAGGAAGGAAGGAAGGAAGGAAGGAAGGAAGGAAGGAAGGAAGGAAGGAAGGAAGGATAGACAGAAGGACAGACAGAAGGACAGACAGAAGGAAGGAAGGACGGAAGGAAGGACGGAAGGAAGGACGGAAGGAAGGAGTTGAGGATGCTTAAAGCATATAGCAGAGGTACAGGAGCAGCATGAAGCATGCTTTGATCAAACCTCCTTTCTAAAACCTCTTTCAGAGAAGTGCCTTCAGAATAGGATGGGTCACTTCAGTTACGACACATTGGAAATGTTCACACACACACTGAATCAGGTCAGGTAAAGATGCATTGGCATAGCAAGATAAGCTAGGCTAGGGTTAAGCTTAGTTTTTTGTGGCTTGTGTCAACCTAGCCCACTCTCATGTTACCCTTGCTCCTTGTTATGGTTTTGGTGCGAACCCAGAAATCAGTTTAGTTCATAAACCAGGTTAAGTTTGTTCTATGAATGTAGCCAATAAAAGAAGAAAAGGAACGGATGTACTGAGAGATCCTCCTTATTCAGTAGTCTAAATTTTAAGGCCACATTTGCCCAGCATGGCCAGTTCATAACCTGGTTTATGAATTAACCCATTTCTTAGATCTGTACAATACACTGAATCATATATTGGCCAAACAGGCAGGCAGAGATAGGCAATCTGGTGTCCTCTGTTGCTATTTTTAATTACAAATCTCACAGACACTTGAAATTCACCATGATGGTTGGGGTGATGGGAGCTGTGGTTCAAAGTATCAGGAGAACACCAGGCTGCCTATCACTGAGAGCCAAATTTGCACACAACATGCTAAACCAGAAGGGGGAAAAAACCTTAAGGGTTAAAACTTAACCAAATTTAATCTGTTACCAGTAGGTCTTTAACTGATTTGTTTAAGCAGTTTTGCAAATGAATCTAATATAAGGCGACTTCCTGGGACAGAGCTCAGAAAGCCCTGCTCAGTCATGTGACAGCCTGCCAATTTCCTCCAAGCCACTGTGTCCTAGCCATCACGCTAATCGGCACACATTTCCTCCCCCTTCCCATGCAGAATAATTGAAGAATAACCACAGTGGGTGTAAAATGGCCAAGCTGCAACACCGGACCGGTAGCTAACAAATGGACTTCTCCTTCTCCTAACACTGCATATTAGAGCCTGAAATTGCGTAATCCTGGCCATAACCCTCTCCATGGGCTTGCTCAGGAGCAAGAGAACCGATGGGAGGAGGGACTGAGGAAGCTATGGTTTACTTGCAAGCTTCCACTGCGGGCAAGCCCTGCCCGATCAGCTGGGTACTCCTCCGCTTCAAGCCCTGATGCCACTTTGCTAGTTCCAAGACGTGCCGCAAAAGGGCAGCCTCACAATGCAGGAGAAAAAAAGGGAGGGAAGGTTTGGCAATTAAGGTTTTGGCACTGTCAGACCTGCCTCCAGCAGGCTTCCACTAGCTGATAGCTTTATTGTTATATTTTGGATGTCAAAGTGGCACAAACAGTGCTTTAAAATGCATCCGAGCCGCTGCTTCTTTGACAGAGGGTGTTGGTTTTCCCATTAACAAGCAGAATGCAGGAGCTGGAGCAGAAAACTCCAAGCGCTTTGGAATTGATAAAATAACAACTCCCTAATTAAACAGAACTGTCAGTCAAGAGGCCTTCCACGCAGCATCTGACAATGGGAAATATCCCCCTTGCCCCCCACCCCTACCCCCGCAAGTGTGCAGCCTCGCAGCTCCAAAACTCAAATGGAGGGGGAGCCCCTGCACCAACTCTGAGACTGAGTCCTTAACTACAGGACAAGCATCCCACGTCCAAAGTCAGACTGACCAAAGCTGCTGCAATCTGCATTTCAGCAGGATTGGGAAGATACCAAGAAGCCCCGTTCCAGGTTACAAGCTATGGTATAGGTTACAAGGCCCACTACTTTTAGGACCATCTCCAGCAATATCAGGAAGATTATACCGGAGAAAAAGAACTGCAGGACACAACTTCCTTCAAACTGTCCAGGTCTTTGTTTTCTGTACATTAAAAATAAATTAGCCTGTCTCTTGGGGTCTGAATTCGTCCTGGTTTTATTTTAGCCCCATTGTTCTTCAGAGGTGATATTAGGGTTCAGCAGGACCTAACAGGCCCTTTAGTTCAGAAGGTTTTACAACTAAATACCACTCCATTAAAACAAACAAAATTAGTAGATGTCCAGTCTTGACCCAACCTGCTGTCCTCTTTTCCCTAGAAACCTTTTACTTTAGGGAACTGAAGTTGATGGTGCTTGCTCTGCAGAGCACCCGTATTCTTTTAAAAATTAAAGAGTGAAAACATACGTGTAGGTTCTACTATCTGTTAAAGGCCAGGAGGCAAGGGGAGAGACTGGCTATGCCCACACAACATGCTTAACCGGCAGTTACAAACCTAATGGCTGTTTCTACATAACACACTAAGCCGGGTTAAGTTTCAAACTCAGTAACTTTTGCCTCGCTCTGTCTAAACACCCCCTCCCCATCCCACTTAAATAATTCCGTTCAAAAGCAGAAGCCTGTTCCCTGAGGAATAATAGATCTACGTTAACAGCACAAGGTGGGAGGGAGGGATGCGATGATGCAAGTTAAATGGTGCACAGGAGCTGAAGTTCTCAATTGGCTTTAGGGAAGAGGATTGAGGGGACAACTGGGAGCTTTAAATCTTACCTTGTAATCCCACCTTTCAAAACAGCGGCTGGTAAGATGGGGGAAGCTGTTTCCATCACACAGGAAAACGCTTTGGAATTCTCAGTGAATCAGGAAGAGGGTTTGATGGCCGACAATTCATTAGGGACCAGAGAAGATTAATTATGTAAGGTAACTACAAAAAAGTCCCCATTTATCAAGAATGCTCTCTCCTTATACACGCACAAAGGAAACTTTAAAACTGTGATGCTTCTGAACCTCAGACATACAGCCTGGGTTTGCACAATTTGTTAGGCTAGGCTAAAGTAGGACTCATTAGTTGATGGTTAGTATGTTATGGGAACCCAGCCATTGGCTTAGCATATTATATAACCAAAGCCATCATGGTGAACTATAATATGGTTTATTTCCTTGGGTGTAGCATATAATGTGAATGCATCAGTTTTGTTTGGTTTTGACCTGGTTTAGGATTGAACATATTGTGCAAGACTCTTGCATAAAAAGTCCTGGAATTCAGAGTTATGAATAGGGAGGGGAGGATTTAATTGGAGAAAGTAGTTCTGAGCAGCAAAGGAAGAAGGAGGAGGAGCAAGAATGTAAAATTACAGACCGGGCAATACAGCAGAGGGTCTGGATCACAGGCATGAGAAAATATTTGGGGCCTTTATGTTAAAATGTAATCCAGACAAGTGACATTCTTCTAAAGCTGCAAAATTACAAAGAAGAACTCAGACTAGGGCTGATCACCGATAAGGAAAATTCAGCAGCTGTGCTTCATTGCCGGAGACTGACCCAGACTAAATAGGCCTAACATTAAACTCTGGAAAGAGATTGCAAGCCTGGACAAGGAGTACCGAAAGTACTAAATCACAGATTCGCAGTGCAGTAATTAACAGTGCAGCTTCTCCCACTTTTAGTACCAGAACTAGTTAACTTGCAAAGTCCGAAGGACAGCACCCTTCCGCTGCTCCCAAAAAGATCATTTCTCTTTCTTGGCAGCAGTTTAGAACACAGTGACAACCAAGTGCTACTTGTTGCCAAAAACAAAGCCATCTGAAACTCTTCAGATAATTTGGTGATAAGATCCACCTCCTCACGATGTTTGGGGTTGTAAGGGAATTTTCTTCTTCATCACGTCTAAAGCCAACTCTTAACTTTCACAGAGCCAAAAGAGAAAGCTGCTGAGTCCCGTTACCCCTGCCATGGGGCACTCAATCAGCCTACAACCTTCCTTCTCACTTCCCAGCACAAGCAAGTGCAAGGCTTGTGAGACACCACCATGCACTATCAAGGCATATCCGCCCCTTCCAACTAGGAGTTATCAGGACAGGTGGAAGAAGGGTGCCGTAAGATGGCCAGTGGCAATTTGCACACACCCTGGCACCTTTTTTGGGTTTGTTTTTTTTCTCAACAGCGCTTTCTTCTAGCCCTACCTGGACATGCTATAGATTTACCCTGTGACTCTTAGCATGGAAAGAGCAAACCCTATGACAATACAAGCTGCTATGAAACAGCCCCTCACCAATCATTCACTATTCCAGCTGAGGCATTTCAAAAGCCTTTATCTAAAATGCCTTTGGTGAAACAAAGCTACTTTTTAATGTGCCGATGTACCTCTCTTTCTCTCTTTTTTTAAAAAGGCATGAAATGGAACTAGAAAAAGTAGTATTCGTTAGAATATATTTTAGAATTTTCTTCAGATGAGTGCTTCCCTCTATTTTATTTATTTGATCATTTTAATGGCCATCCATTCACACTAGTGACTCTGGAAAGTTAACACAGGATTTTAAAAAAACCAACAAAAAAACCCCCCAGTAAACAGCAAATGAACAGCAAAAAAAACCCCAATGTAAATATAAATCATGCTCAAGGCCCATAACCTAGCTCCAACAAACACAAAAGTCATATAAAACTGGCTCACCTGACATTCTGACCCCATGCCAGAGTTTCTTTGGCTGGAACCTAGACACCTCTATTACACCACATTGTCTTTTTATATAGGGAATATACTGTATCATAGATAGACAAACCTCCATCCAGCTCAGAACCCAGAGTTCAAAGGTTTTCCAATATTTTTCACCTGCAATCTCAGTTCTTCGTGAGACCTGATTCTTATGCACCATAGAGTTGCCAGTGTTGCAATACTCTCAAGAAAGGGGGTCAGGGGAGAGAAAAAAGCAGCTGCTTAACTTCTGAATTTCTTAAGAGCACCAGTGCCAAATCTCACAAGAACATGTACAGGCAGGTCCAGATTGGAAGGATGAAATACATTCTGGCAGAACCCCTTTGATTTACCCCGTGCAGATGAGCAAAAGACTTCAGCTTGGACTAGCACATACACAGGCAAAAGGTTTAATGTCCACAGTTTCCTTGTCAGAATCCCAGGAAGAATGATAGATGGTCACCCTTCTGCAGGAAGATTTCCTCACTCTACGAAGCGCATTAGAGCTTTTCTAAAACAAAAGCATGGAAACTGGACAACTTGCAGACCTCCACGGTAAGAGCTCTGAAACTGAAAGTTACCTTGAAGCTCTTCCACTTCCTGCACTCCCCCCTGGCAGAGTACCGCAGATTAAAAATGCTACCATCCCTGCTAATTTCTACTGACATGTTACACTGATACACTGCTGAACTATTTTTATTATTTTTATGCTTTGAATGAAAAGAAAGTTTCGGCTTCATCAAGAAAGAGATGGTCCTGATTTGTTTCATATGGGTCCTCTCAAAGTTTCTTGGGGGTGGGAAGAAATTGTGGCTATTAATTGCCAAGGAACTCAGAACCAGCCATGGCAAAGGTCCATGCTTTGCCATGGATTCCCAGAACAATAAATATATATTGTACTGTATATCTAAAGTTTCATTGGTCAACTTTATACTGTATTGTATATCCAAGGCAAGACTGTTGCAGATTTTAACTGGGCAAGCTTCTGTACCCAAGGGTGCCACAATTATAATCCATACAACCTGCTGATACAGAATAACCAGTGAAGGCACATGTCTAAACAAAACCCACTGAAATGAAAGGAATCTGCCTATTAGCCACACTTGGTCAGAGTCAGCATATGATAGGAAGCCCAGAGTGGAAAAAGCACCTTGGTTTGTGCTCTAGTTTTAGGGTTTGCAGAGATAGATAGATAGATAGATAGATAGATAGATAGATAGATAGATAGATAGATAGATAGATAGATAGATAGATATAAAAATAAAAAACTGGGCAATGGGAAGCAGGATTCTGGACTAGCAGATGGTTGAGTAAGACTGATCCTAGTCTATCTCAATGGCATTCTCCAAGCATGCTGGGAAAACAATTCCCAGGATTCCCAGGTAGTTCAGTAATGCTGGTTGGGAATTCTGGGAGTCCCAGTCCCAACAAATCTGGTGGGCACCAGACCGGAAAAAACTGGGCTGGATGGAAAAAAATAATCTTCCAAGTATAAAGTGCACATTCCTGTAACTAGCTCAACCTTGGTCTAACTGAGTGTTTCTCAACCTCAGCAACTTTAAGATGTGTGGACTTCAACTCCCAGAATGCTGGCTGGGGAATTCTGGGAGTTGAAGTCCACACATCTTAAAGTTGCTGAGGTTGAGAAACACTGGTCTAACCTTTTGATTCACTGCTTCTAGAATATTTCTGCAGCCAAAGATACAAATAAAAAACTGTTCCTTCTGCAATTCCCATGAACTGTGGCCCAGCACAGAATAGTGTGGGTAATGCCAGAGCAGACACTTCCTGAAGGAACAGTTGTTACTGAGTAGCTGAAGAGTAAAAAGAAGTTAAAGAAAATGGAAACCCTCTGTTGCCAACACTGTTCATCTTTTGCTCCCCTTCCAGAATCGATCACCAATGTGGTGAGGTGTGAATGTGGAAGGGCAGCCTCATTTCATAAATACCTTTTCCTGCACAAGTCAAGGTTGGAGTTAGTTGTCTTGGCTGAAACAGTAGACACTTCCCACCCAAACACACATACACATTTTTCTTGTAAGCTGACGGAATGCAACACAGCTATACACTAAATCACAATAAGAGAGGAATCGATTACTACTGACAGAAATATTTAACAAACCAAAGGCAATAGCCTGGAGTTCAGCCAGCAGAGCTAAACTGAGAGGGGTGTGTATCTTAACTCTGTATGGGTAAGGCCAACAGATAAGAAAGAGATAAAGAAAATACAAGTCACTCTCTTGTCTTCTCTCCCCCTGTCATTTATTTCCAAATTTATACAGGTTATCCATGGCCAACACACACGTGGGGGAGAACCTCTTTCAAGCCCTCCATCAAGGGTGAATCACAGCAACAACTTTTCAAATAATCCCATTTCTATCCACGGCCTGACCTTAGAAAGAAACTGAAGCAAAAAAGAAAGCATACCAAATCCCATTTTGATTCGGGAAAGAGATGTTGTCCACAGACAAAGTTTGCCATGAGCACCTGGGGGCTCTTTCATTAAATTTCCAGTTTTTGACCTGATGGAATCCATCTCTCAAATGGGATTAGTAACATTTGTCCCACTGGCTCAACTTTGGGGAAAGAGGGAGACAAAGTAACTGGAAGAGGGCATCACGTTTCATGTTTTCCTTGGGGTAATGATAGAGGCTCCAGCAATCCAGGCTGCATTCCAGAAGGAAAAAAATTTCCCCATATGATCCCCACTCCCCACCCTACCCACTGCCCAAATTGGAAAGCAAAAAGCTGGAAAGCAACTCCCCTGCCATGTCCTTTCTCCCAGTGGCATTTAAATCGAGCAGAGCAGAAGAAAGCTTCAAAAAATACTTCTGGCTCCCTCAGCCTACCAGACAGACAAGTGCCACTTAACTGCAACATGAGAGGGGGGGGGAATCATTTTTCCCCCTACCTCCTGGCTGCCAGGCACTAAAGAAGCAGAAGGAAATATGGGAGGTTGGCCAAGCAGCTGAATAAGTGCCCAGGCTACTGATAAATGACCTCTCTCTTCCACAATGCAAAAAAAAAAGATTTTAAATATACATACATACATACATACATTTAAAAGCAGTCACTCACACCCTCTTCAACACTGCCAACAATACTTTCTTCTCCTCAGGCATAAGTGGGGAGAAAAAGTGCTCTCCATCGTGGCTATAATAAGGCTACAAGAGTAACTTGCCTTCCAGGTCAAAGACAGGACAAAAATGTCTCATCAATCAGTTTTGGACCCAAACAGACCTTGGGAGGGGGGGGGGGACTCTTGCCCCTTTCATGCAACAAAGCCAAAGGCCCAGCCCTGTTATGACCAGATAACACACGCCTTCAAAAATCTCTCAGGGTTCTACAGAATCTCTCAGGAGGATTCAGGGTTGGTCATCCCTACTATTACCCCTAATACTCCAGACACTAACTCCCGTTGAAAACCTCTTCTTTCAAGTAAGGATGGAATAAGGGAGGGGGGGCTCTATTTTAACAGCCTTTAATTCACCTCTCCTTGCAGCCCCAGGGAGGCTAAAACCAGTGGTCAGCCGCTTTTCCTGGGCATCTCAATCAAAGAAGATACGCTGGAGACCCCCTCTACCCACGGAGGATGAGAGTACTGTAGTAAAACTTCCCCGGCGTCTCTTGGAAACTAGGTATCTGTTCGGCGGGAGTAGGAAGCGGGAGGGGAGGGCGCAGGGCGGGGAGGACGCCCAGGTACCTTCCAGCCAGCCGAGCTGTTGCTGTCGCCTTTATCCTTAAAATAGGGCACGTATCTGACCATCCAGTCGTAGATCTGGGAGAGGGTGAGCCGTTTCTCCGGGGAACTCTCGATCGCCTTGGTGATGAGATCCGCGTAAGACAGGTTGCCCCAGGCGTTCCGCCGCGAAGTCTTCGCTTTGCGGAGCTGTCCAACGTCCGCACTCAGGGAAGGCAGCGCAGGGGTCGCTTTGCCACGCTCCGTCGCCACGCCGGCGTTCTCGGCGCCTTCGGTGCCGCCGGCCAAGGGTTGCTTAGAGGAGCCGCCGCCGCCGCCGCCGCCGCCGCCGCCTCCCCCACCGCCGGTTCCATCGTCTTCTTCTCCCGGGAAGTCGGGGTGAGGCAGCGGCCAGGTGCAAGAGCGAGGCCGACTCTGAGGTTCAAAATCCGGGTCGATGTCAACCTGATGCGCCTGCAGCTTCTCATCCATGTTCCTCCCCCTCCCCCCCCCGCAGCCACCTTTCCCCCCCCCGCCCCTTCCTCTCTTTTTTTCTGCTTTATATCCCGGAGAAGGGAAGAGACGGTCTCCTTTGTAAATTTCCAGCCGAAGGTTTCCACCTCCCCGCCCAACGCGCAGACTGGCAGCTCCGGAGCAGACGGCGCGTTAGGAAGCGACGCTCCGCAGCAGCAGCATCGCACCGAAGTGGGTCGGGGAGGAAGAGGGAGAGAAAGAGAGCGAGGGAGGCGGGATTGGAGACGCTGCCTCGCCGGGTTTGGGGAGGAAGGTGCGTTGGGGGAGCGGTGGGAAGGGAGGAGGGAAGCGAGAGCGGCAGGGAGCCCGGAGCCCACCGCGCAACCCGGCCGGTTCCAAGAGGCTCCACTAGAAGGGCAAAGGACGGCCAAAGGCGGCGGCGGCGGCTTTCTCCACGGAGCCGGGCGAGAGCGAGAGGAGGGGAACGCCCGTTCGAGCAACAGATGAACAGCTGGAGCGCGCTGGGCGCAGGAGAAGCGGCGTGCTTTCGAGGGAGAGGGCTGTCTTCAGCTTTCCGGGGCGACCCCAGGCTCGAGGCCAAGGCAGTTCGCCGGCTTCAAAGAGGTAATGTTTCCAAGCGGAGGGGGGAAAAAACAGAATAATAATTTTAAAATATGGAAAAAAAATTCAGAAGACGGTTCGGGCGGAGCGGAAGAATCCGGCGCTAGGGGGTCCGGAGACGGGGATGGAGGTGCGGGGTGAGCGCCACCATGATCGCCCCGTCCTTTCCTCGACGACGGAGGAGACTCGCACCGGGAGAAGGCAGGCAGGGCTGGACTGGGCAGCCTGTCGGCCGGGCAGACAGAGCGCGCTCTGACGATTAGCACCTGCTGCTGCTAGCAGGCTCGGGGCGGCAGCCTGCCCTGGTCGCCGTCGCTGTCATCTTCCTGGCCAACCCGTCGTCTTCCTCCTCCTCCTTCTTCTCCTCCCGCTGCTGCTGTGCTCGTGCCGCCCCGAGCGGGCGCCGCCTCTCTCTGGGGACCCGACGGGATGGCAACATGCTGAGGAGGAGGTGGCGGCGGCAGCAGAGGAGGAGAAAGCGGCGGAAACGGCGGCGGGAGCGACCGCCACTCTCCCTTCCCTGCTTCGATGCCCTCTCGTCACCCAGCCCGGAGAGCGGACGGTGCCTGCGACTGACACCAGCGCGCGCGGGAAGGGCAGCCAACGAGACCGCCAGGCGAGCCGGCTGCACTTCGGCGAGGGGAGGGGAGGGGAGGGGAGGGCCGGCCCGGCTGGCTGGCTGGCTAGGGGGGGAAAGGCGGGGCCTCGCCCAGCACCTTACAAGAGGGCGAGAAGCAGGAGGAGCCGCGCTCCCGCCCGCGCTTCCCCGGCTGCTGGCCGGCCGTGCGAAACTCGCACGGGCTCCCCGCCCGCCCGGCCGCGCCGCCCCTGACCCTGGAGCCCGCCAAGGCACGTGATCACAACACGCCGGGCAGTATTCCCCAGTCGAGTTCTCCGGGAGCCGAGGGGGAAATGGGGCGCAAGCAGCGGCCGTCTCCGGACCGCGCTCGGGCCAAGGCGGCTTGGCCTCGCCCAGGCACCCTGCCTCGACGTCCCACCCGTCAGGCTGCAGTCACCAAGCGGGCGCCGCTCCTGCCGGGCCGGACGATGCGCTTTGCTCTTGCCCCAGGCTTGGGGGGGCGCATGGGAGGTGTAGTCCCATGTGCCTACACGGCATCATCCATGGTGGGAAAGGGGGTCTCTTCTCCCACTCAGGCGCCACCCTGGAAATACGACCGGCCGTTTAGCCCCTTCCTTGCACAGTCTCCAGTGCGCATTAACCCCTCGGGGGATTCTCTGGGACACGCTTCTCCAAACATGCCGGGCAGAAGGACCGCGCGAGAAGCCGGCTCCCTCCGCGCCTTGCAAGGCGGCCCGGCTGCTCTCTCGACCCCGCCCGCGCACCGGACTCTCCCCCTCCGCCCCCCCCGCTTCCCGGGTTTCTCCCTCGCTTGCTCCAAATCGTTACACTGACCTGACCCTGTGCCGCCTCCTGATTGGAAGGAGCGCGGCACATGACCCAGACCTCCGCGCTCTCCCATTGGCTCGATCCCAGCCGGCATTCTGAAAGGAAAAAAGAAAAGAAAGGAGGCAGGGCAGCGTAGACGCGCTTGGCGGACGAAGGGAACCTCCCCTCTGTGAGGTCTGCGCTTCTTGAGTTACCCGCGGGTAACCCAGGGCAACGGATCTCACCAGCCGGACCGCCGTGAGCTAAGCCACGCCCACAGCTTCAACCATTCACGCTAAGGCAACCAGCGCCCCGCCCCCTCCGCGGCCTCGCTCTCTTGCAAGCTAAAAGGCGGCGGGGCGTTGGCCACGCCCATTCCTCCCAGCTGCTCCGGCTGAGTGTTTCCCCACCGACTCTCGCTTTGACCCAGATTGGGGATCCCTCCGTACGCGGTTTGCATTTGTTGAGAATTAAGTCCTGCGGATTTCGGCGGGACTTTCAAGTCATCGCGCTCCAGAAGCTGGCGTATCCGGACGATTCCGGGCCGCAGCTTTCTCCATTAACATTCACGGGGGCAGTTCCATCCAATATTAGAGAAAAGCATTATTTTCTCGGAAACTCTTACTCCTGTCTCGCCTTCAGACGTTGCAGTCGACATCTGAAAAACATAGTTGCATGAATAAGGTCATTTCTCCAGGGGGTGGAAATGCTTGCACCAGCGCCGATCCTGCCCGTTTGCAGCAGGCACTTGGCTCAAGCAGCGGATATTCACCCGATGTCCTGGGATGACCTAACATGGCGAGCTATACGCGAACTGCAAGGGCTGGGTTGGCGCCTCGGTCGCACCAGTCTAAAGCTTGGCATCAGCTTCCTCCTTAATGTGCTTAGCTTCTTCTGCTCTAATGACTAACTTCACACTATGGCAAAACGACAAATAGATTATTATCTCAACCAAAGCGCCTCTGGGTTTTAGCCAGCGGATGTTCGTTTTGATTCACCTTTTCGTTGCTATTACAATGTTCAGATTTGGCCATTGTTTCCACCTGTAACATAACTGTTCTCCCATATTCTTTCTCTGTTAAAGCATTTCTCAAATAAATACAGCAAGAGTTAATATATTGTGTCTCTTTGATGTTTACCTTGTCTTAATCATTTTTGCCAAGGTTCCCCAAAGGCTCATATACATGTCTTAAATTACAAAAGAGAACACTTAAAGCAGTAATCTAATAAATATATCACAAAAATCCATAAACCACATACACACACACAATTAGAATTTTTCAGTGTAGTAAAAATATACAGAAAAAACAAAGAAATAGAGGAAAAAAAACCACACAATTATGCCTTCTGCCATTCTTTGTATCAAGCAATTTCCATCTTAAGCTTTTCCCCAACCTCTTTATCCTTTTTAATCCCAAGTCCGAAAATCATCACTCTGAATTTTTTCTTCTTTCAACACAAAGTTCGTATAAGGTTTCCAGTCTTTCAAAAGAGTCTTTTATCTTTTTTTCTCTGGCCAAAATGGTCACCACAATCACACATCTGAAAACAAGGTGGGATGCCTATTGCAAAATCCAACTATATATGCCACAAAGGGAAAATGAAGTTTGTACCTGACAATCACATTCCAGTACACTTGAGCTAGAGGGCAACAATCACTCAGGAAACATTTCGTTACCCCGAAGCAAAGAGTGACCCAAAGGGATCACTCAGTTTACTGTCATCCCTTCAGTATTGCCCTACTGCTAGTGGCAAACCCAGTAAAAAATAACATTTGTTAGCAGTCAAGAGATTAGCATCAGAAATCTTGCTGCCTTTTGAACAGTAAAATCCTGTATTAGCAGCAGGGCCGCAACTAGAGGGGGGCAAGCGGGGCATGTGCCCCAGCACCACACTGGGGGTGCCAAAATGGGCGCAGAATCCATGTTTGCCCCGGGTGACACAGATGACACAGACCCTAGTTGTGGGCCTGATTAGCAGATCCTGAAAGAAGACATTGCAAAATAGTCATGTGTGTGTGTGTGTGTGTGTGTTTTATAAGTAAGAGATCCAAAGTTTAGTTCTTGGCACCTCCAGTTCAAAGGATGAGATTGAAAGTAACACCAAAGACCTCAATTTGAGGAACCTGGGAAGGTGCACCCCAGTAAGAAAAGACAGTACTGCGATTGGTGGGTCAATGATTCAACCTCTTAAAAGGCAGCTGCTTACATTTTTCTCCCTCACATGCAAAAAGATGTCAAAAGTTTAAAAAGGTTATAAACTGGAGGTTATAATCAAGTTGTGCCAGCTATGCCCATTCCTGGATCAACGGGTCCTTCTCACAGTCAGCCACCCCCTAGTCACCTCCCATTTGGACTATTTAATGAGCTCTACACGGGGCTGCCCTTGAAGAGTATTCAGAAGCTCCAGTTGGTACAAAATGCAACGGCCCATGTAGTTTTGCTCAAGCCTAGATTTGCGCATGTGCCACCTCTCTTGCAGGAGCTGCACTGGTTGCAGATTTGCTTCCAGGTCCAGTTCAAGGTGCTGGGTATCACCTTTAAAGCCCTACATGGCTTGGGGCCAGGTTATTTGCAGGACCGCCTTTCCCCAGTCACATCCACCAGGCCCACCAGAGCAGGGAGGCAGGCTATGTTGCAGGTCCCTTCAGTTAGGGAAGTACATGTAGTGGGGCCAAGAAAAAGGGCCTTCTCTGTGGTGGCTCCCTCCCTTTGGAACATCATTCCCCCAGAGATAAGATTGGCCCCCTCCTTGCTCCTTTTCCGGAAGGCCCTGAGGACGTGGTTTGGTCAGCGGGCCTGGGGGGCCCAGGTCGCTTCGGAGCCAATCAAGTGGCTGATATGAATGTGTTTGCTGCCCCCGTGGGGTGTGTGTTGTGCTTTTATGGTTTTTAATTCTGTGAGCCGCCTGGAGTCACCGTATGAGAGTTGGGCAGCCTTATAAATTTGTTTAATAAGTAAGTAAGTAAGTAAGAAAGTAAGAAAGATGCAGCAGCATTGCATCAGGGATGTTGGCTCCCAGTTCACTTCAGAGTGCGGGTGCTAATCTAGAAAGCTCTTCACAGCTTGGGGATCACAGTATCTAAAGGAATGTTCCTTACTGGATATATTTGTCTGAGCCCAGAGGAAATGATGGGAGGAACTGCTCCTGAGATGCAGCTAGCAGCTACTGGGAGTCAGCATTTCAACTACTTAGTAGTAGTCACCCCTCCCTTCAGTCTCTGGAATGCATTCCCCAAAGAGGCATGCCTGGAGCCTCCTTTGTCATCTTTTTGGCACCAGGCAAAGACCGTTGAGTTCTCCCAGGCTTCTTAATTTTATCGTAATTGTAGTTTTCTGCACTTCTGCTGCAATGTGGTATTCTAAACTAATCAACTTTAATCTCTGTCACTTTAATCTCCCCTGCTTTTAGCAACTATTCTGTTTGCTTTGTTATTTTTCATTTTATTGTATCCTAGGAATAAGGGGATGGATGGTTAAATAAGTAAGATGTTGTCAACCCAGCACTCATGCCAGCTCATCTACCTTGGCTTTGCAGCTGATATACTTTTGTGGAGAGCAGTAAGATCTGTAAAGTAAGAAAACATGGAAGCCAGTTGCTAACTGCCTTCTTTGCATCCCCGGGGCTACTGTTATGTTCCAGTGCTGACACAGTAATAGTCTGGGCCAAGAATCTCAACGGCAAGCGTGCACGTGGGCAGCTTTCCCTGCCCAGGTACCTCCACCTCTGATTTTCCTATAGTTGGACATAGCTCCTGTGGGAGTCAAGGCTGTCTTTGCATGGAGACTTGCAGCAGCCTCTGTCTCCCCGAGGAATTGGCTGGGTGTTGAGCTTTCAATTATATTTGGCTGCCAAAGAGCTGGTCTTTCCTCGGCACAGCGAACAGGACAAGTGTTGTCAGGTGCGAAAGGTACATTATTTGTGTATGTCATCCCAGCTGTTCACAGCAATCTAACCCCAGCTCCTTTGTGCAGTGATGAGCAGGTTGGGCTGAGGACACAGAGGGCGTGCCAACTCTTTTGAATACAGAGCACCTGGGCTGGAAGCTAGCCAAGTTGCCTTGTGAGCTGAACCCTTCTTCAGCCCAGAAGGAGCCATACTACCACCAGACTGAATACAGCAAGTATTCAAGGGAAAGTTCAAACTGTATCCAACTGATACCATTTCCAGCAGCCTTGATTTTGAGCGGTAGCTGGGTTGCGATGTGGAATGAAAAGAACTGAGCAGATTTAGATAACCAAGCCCAGCTGGAGAGTTGCAAGATCTTCTAGAAAGTTCCTAAATTCAGAGGTCAAGAGTCTTAATGCGGGAACTCTGGAGACACGAGTTCTCCAATGAACTTTCACACCAGTTCTCATGCATGCTCACTGGGACAGGAATGAATATACCAATGGGGCCCCTGACAAAACAGGTTTCTCCTATGTTGGATGGCCTGTAACAGTATTCAACAAAATACTGTATAATGCCCGTGTGGTCCTCAGCATCAAAGGCACAAAGTCTGTGGTGCTTGCATGAATGGGGGTGGGGGTAAAGCTTCATACACTCATCGCCTCCCTTCCTTATAACTCTTACACATAAATGCCTGCATAGTATTGTTTTGATTCAGATCTTTTAAGAAGTCTCTAGCTGGCTTCCAGCTGTTTCTTTTTAGTTCTCATTTCTAAGCAGCTGAAATTCAGTTAAGGTTAGCAGCAGAGTAGAAGAAATGTTGCTTAGAGATGTAAAAAAGAGATCCTACTGGAACAGGTGAAAATGTTCTTGTAGGATCTCTTTTTAAATTTTTATAGAGATATTAATGCTCTTGCTGCCCCCACTAACCATTCTGCTCTACTCCATCGTGGAAAAAAAAGAGGTGAAGACATTTTGCTGGAATTTCTGAGAAGATGCCCGAAAACAGCTTTTTTTTTCCAGTAAACCTTGAGGCCTACAGCTTTGAACTCCTGCAGAAGTACATCTGAAAATTATTTTAGTTACTAGCAAGAGATAGTGGCCACTAGAAAAAGAGAAAATCTATCAATCCAAAAAAGAGGACCCAAATAGTAAAGCATCCAGATATGCTAATGTTTATATAGTTGTATGCAAATTTGGATGTAATTGTAACAACTATTAACTTTCATCTAATTAATAACCTCAACTAGCAAGGTAAACAATTCCCATGTAACAGTTCTCTGTCTAGATCAATATGTTATGTCTGTCATCAAAATGTACCTCCTGGGTGACTTCTAAGCCCTGACTTGATGGTTCTGTCTTTAATCTAGATTTGGATGGACAGCCTTGGCAATAGGTGGTGTCTTCAACAGACTGTTGGGTCCTACAGGAAGAGAAGGAGTACAGAATCCTCCCACTCATGTTGCCAGGAGCTGCATTCCTTTCTAGAATACTCCAAATTATCATTCCACCCCACCCTTTCCACTTAGGCCCTTTAGAGCCAACTGTCATGGATTTTTACTGGTATTTGCCAACATTTGTTATCAGTCCCCAAAAGTTTTCTTCTCCTGTTGAAGAGGCTTCTATTTGTTTACTTCATTCTCCAGAGACCTGAAGACTCCTTTTGGTAGTAGAAGATACTGGAGTACTGGCAGTATTAAGTTTGTTTTGCTTGCTCATTTGTCCACTATGCCATAGATACATTGGCTGTTCCCAGTTCCTACTATGATCCTCCCCCCAAGAAATAGTTCCTTGTTGTTATCTTCCTTTGGGGGGCTATTTGAAGGGTGGGAGGCAGCCAGGGAGGCCAGAAGCCATTATATACTGAAAGGAATTCTCAGCCATCTTGTTTAGGAAGGTGTTGTTGTTGTTGTTGTTAGTTGCCGTCGAGTCGTTTACAACTCATGGCGACCCCATGTATAACAGAACAAAATGCTGTTCGGTGCTGCGCCATATGCCTGACTGTTCCAATGTTTGCATCCATCATTGCGGTAACTGTATCAATCCATCACACTGAAGGTCTTCCTCTTTTCTGCTGGCCCTCAACTTTACCAAACACGATGTCCTTTTCAAGCAATCGGTCTTTCCTGACGATGTTCCCAAAGTATGAGAGTCTAAGCCTAGTTATCTTCGCCTCTAAGGAACATTCTGGTTGTATTTCTTCTAAAACTGATTTGTTTGTTCTTCTGGCAGTCTGTGGTATTTTCAATAATCTTCGCCAACACCACAATTCGAATGCATCAATTCTTCGATCTTCCTTTTTTAATGTCCAACTTTCACAGGCGTATATGGCAATTGAGAAGGCCATGGCATGAATCAGATGCACCTTTGTTTTTAAACTGACCTCTTTACTTCTGAAAACTTTAGATAGGTCTTTGATGGCAGATCTTCCCAGTGCGATACATCATTTGATTTCTTGATTACTACTTCCCTTGGCATTGATTGTCGATCTGAGTAGACAGAAGTTGTTGATGACTTCAATTTCTTCTCCATTTATTGTGACATTGTTTATTGGTCCATTTGTGAGTATCTTCATCTTCTTCACATTCAGATGTAGTCCATATCGCTGACTACAATCTTTGATTTTCATCAGCAAGTACTTCAAGTCTTCTTCACTTCCAGCAAGCAAAGTTGTATCATCTGCATATTGCATGTTGTTAATGAGTCTTCCACCCATTCTGATACCCCATTCTTCTTCGTACATTTCTGCTTCTCGAATTATTTGTTCAGCGTACACATTGAATAAGTAGAGTGAAAGTATACAACCTTGCCGCACACCTTTTCCAATTTTGAACCACTCGGTATCACTGTTTTCTGTTCTAACGACTGCCTCTTGATCCATGTACAGGTTCCGCGTGAGTACAATTAAGTGCTCTGGAATTCCCATTCTTCATAATATTAACCATAACTTGTTATAGTCCGCACAGTCAAACACCTTTGTGTAATCAATGAAACAGAGGTAAACATCTTTCTGGTATTCTTTACATTCAGCCAAGATCCATCTGACATCACCAATGGTATCTCTCATACTGCGTCCTCTTCTAAATCCATCTTGGACTTCTCTGAGTTTTCTGTTGATGTAAGGCTGCAAACATTGTTGAATTATTTTCAGCAACATTTTGCTAGCATGTGAAATTAATGAAATTCAATAAGTTCCACATTCTGTTTGATCTCCTTTCTTTGGAATGGGTATGAATACGGATCTCTTCCAGTCAGTTGGCCAGGTTGTTGTCTTCCAAATGTCTTGACATAGTAATGGCACAAAATTCACACACTACATGCATGACAATTTCACTACAATTTTCTTTTTTGAGGAAAAAAACTGCCATCAAATTAAAAGATAATGATTGAAAAGGAAGTAGACATTTCCTGCAAAACACTATTTTTTACACAACCCTTCTCCCAACTGGGAGCCTCTAAATGTGTGAGCTTCATGTCTCAGAATTTCCCAGCCAGTACAGCTAATGCTGAGATTTCTGGAAGTTGAAGTCCATACATCTCAAGGGGAATCAAGTTAGAAAAGGCATCTTATATCTGGTAGCAAGGATTCTTGTTGAATGCTGCCTCTTCATTCTCTGGCCACATTTTCCAGCATTTTCCCTCTGTGCTCCAGGCCCACACTTTCCCTGTATTTGGCTGGATGGCCCAGCACACTCTCCCCTATAATTGAGCTGGTCACTCCCCAATGATCTCACCACAAGGCTATGCAACTGGAATTAAGTCAGACACCTGCCATCCAAGCCAAGGGTATAATTAGTAATCTTCCTCTGAAAGCTTGGGAGAGGAGATGGCACCCAGTGTAGTAGGAGGAGCTGGCGTATGAACAGTAAGCATGTCAGCATCTGTTCTCTTCATTAAAATTGCAGGTCCTCAAATGTCTGGTTAGGGGGTAAGAATGGAGTAGATGAATGTTTCCCTTAATATAAATATTATGCCAAAGGCAATCCCGTTTCCTAATAATGGTCCAGGTTTTGGAAGAGGCCATGCCCAGTTGGAAGGCAGCATCTTGCTGACCTTGACCAATTCCCAAAAGGTAAGCAGAATCAGATATGATTAGCACTTAGATGAGGGATCATAAGAAATCCCACTGCTCTGTTCTAGACTGGAAATTTGGAAGAAAAAATCCCAGAAGGCAATGACGAAGCTCTTTTGTACTGTTGTCAAAGTCCGTTACATGAACACATACAGCAGACAACACAACTTGTCTCTGTTGTCTTTCCTTTTAGGAAGACTATCTTCTTAAAAGGAAAGAGGTTCCAATCATTTGCTGACATATTCCCCTGAACATGCTCTCTCTGGCCTCACTTTTGACTTATTAGAGCAGGCTTCCCCAACCTGGTACTCTAATCCATAATTCTCAAAAATCCCTATCAATATTCAGTCCTAAAACATCTGTAGGGCAGCAGGTTGGGGTCAACTGAGGTAGCCCATCTCAAGAACAATGGACCAATGGTCTGACTTCATTTTAAATGACTTCCTGTATTCAAAGTCTAGTTTTAAGTATTTTCATAGAATTAGCCTCAGAAGGGATTTTGGATGTCTTCTAGTCCAACCGTCTGTCCTGAGCAGGAATCCTCAGAGAGTTGTCTGTCCAACCTTTGTTTGAAAACCTGTAGTGATGGAGCCCCCAAGATTCTAAGAGGCGGGCTGTTCTACTGCTTTAGCTCTCACAATCAAGGAATTCCTCATTTCGAGTTGGGATCACTTTCTGGAAAGCTTCCACTCATTGGTTCTTGTCTATACCCTCTTCCCTGTTACAGCCTTAGCCTTCTCTTCTTTAAGCTAAACGTACACAGTTCTTCTTACTATTCTTCATAGAATTTAGCCTCCAAACCTCTCCGCATTTTTGTCGCTCTTTTTTGCACTCTTTCTAGCTCCTCAGCAACCTTCTTGTGTTATGGTTACCAAAACTGGATACAGTAGTCCATAGGCAGTCTAACTGGAGCAGCACGAAGTGAAACTCTAATTTCCTGTGCTCTTGACATCATACTTTCCATTGATGAAGCTCATGACTGAAACCTATTTCAAGGGTTCCGCCGGGGTCAAAAGGTTGAGAAAGGCTGGTGTAGAGTATAGTCCAGGAATCCAAAGTTTTCTCATTGACACTATCCCTCGAGCCAAGGGTTCAGCTCCAGAATCTTTTGTTCCTTCTTTTGGCCATGAGTTTCAGTTTGAAGTATGTACGAAAACAGCACCTGTACTCCAGACACTTTTGCCTTCCTGCTTGCTCCTTATAGTTGCCCAATGAGGCTCTTTTTTGGCAGTGTCTTTCGTTCCAACATGAAACAAAAGAATGGGATAATGGTCAGTGAGTTTGATTAATCAGGTTAGCCTCTCCATTACATTCCATATCTTCCAAACCTTGGAGACAATACATTTCCACTGATGACCATGTCTGGTCTGCAGATTGCTGATTCCATTTGTCACAGCAGTGACGTACCTTCTTCTCTTTAGAACGGCCATTAGATTCCTCACCTGCATGGAAGCCCAAGCTTCTTCGTTTGCTGTTCCTGGAATGCTGAACAAAAGCCCTTCTCTGGAAGTCTGTGAGTCAACCTCCAGCAGGATGACATGAAATTGATTGCACAGTTCCAGCAATAAGGACTACCTCCTGGTCCTGTGAGTTACACATGCTGCCAGCCCTCCTTCATTCTTTGTACTTCTGTTGCAGACAACTGTCTTGTCCAAATACTCCAACTGGTACAGCAACATAACTTGTAGATCACCATGGCAGTATATAACATTCCCTTTCCCAGACTGTATTGGAAAAAAAATAAAAAGTAATACCCAATACTCTGAAAAAAATAAGGCAATTTATTTTCCTATTATCTTGAGCTCATGAGATGAAATCCAACTCATGGTGATCTTCTGTGCACTTCCCAGAATACTCTGGGAGTATGCAAATTATTCCATTGCCTGTTGAAGATATTTGTCCATACAAATTGGCTGAGCAAAGCAAAATACGAAATGGTGGTGTGTCCCATTTAAGCAACAGAGAGATTGATACGCCTGGTTGGCAGGCAAAACCACTTTCTTGGGAGGAACCCCATTAAAGTAATCATCTTTATTGAGAGGATCGTATTAAGTGGATGCTGTAGGCTGTATAATGGTTTTACACAGGCGGCAATGTCAGGCATTGGCAAGAGAGTCTGTATGCCTGGAAGAAGCAGAGAAAGAGACCTGAACGTTTGTCAGGATTTGGCATCAGGATTCGGCAGTTCTTGCACCCGGGTTCCTGGAAAGGGCCACTGAAACCCCAAAATGCTGCAATTCTCTCATAGCTGGAATGGATAGCTACTTGCCTGATCTCTCCCCTTGAATCTCAGGACAAGGAAGTTTATGGTGGCAGGCAAACCATGTTTCAGTGAACTAAGGGGATCTTCCTTTCTTTAGCTGTCATTGTATATTATTTCACCTAGACTTTTAGAAAGCCAGCCTGTTGCATTAACCACCCAGAGTCCCTCTTTTGAGGGAGATGGACAGTGACAAAATTTGAAATATATATATATATAAATTGGGGAGGTCCTCTTGTTCATTCTGCCAGGGGGGGCCAGGGGTATCTGCCCTAAAGATGCCATTGCTAAACCAGGAAGACCAAAAAGGGAGTAGGGATAGGCAATATTCAATAATCAGATCCTTTGAACTGATTTCTAGTTCTGCATGCGTACATAATTTGTTCTATTTTCCAAACCAAATGATCTGATTTGACACCCATCGAATCGAATTGAATTATCCATTCAGTCATATCCGACCCTTGGCGATTCCATAAGCCAGCTCTCTCCATGATTTCCGATCTTGTACAGCTTCTTCAGTTGCTTTATATTTTGGCCTGTGTCTGCTCTGATTACATCCAACCAGCGCATTCTTTGGCGTCCTCGTCTGTTCCGAGCATAACGTCTTTCTCCAACGATGTTGATCTGTTGACGTGACCAAAGTAACTTAAGTCTAAGTTTTGTTATTTTTCCTTCTAGTGGCATGTCTGGTTTAATGCGCTTCAACACTTCTTTATTCGTTATCTTGACACCCATAGCCAATTGGATTGCATTGAATTATGGGTCTAACTGTATTTTTCTTATTTTCATTCCCTTAAAGAAAAACAGCAAAGCAGCAGAAATCAAAAAGTCTTGGCCACAGCAATACTCAATGTAGGGTCAGAGAAATTGTAGTAACCCATAAAAGTTATATCCAAGGCATACAGTAACTGAATGTTTGTGGATGTAATGGTATGTGGGAATGAACTTGGGAGACAGGGGAAGAGATGCAGCCTAGGGAATGATCAGATAAGGGTGGGAAGAGGGGTAGTCTGCAGCTGTATAACAGGCAGAAAGAGACTCAGAAAGGATCCTCCAGGATGTATCAGGCTGTAAAAAGAGACAGTGGGAGATTGTACTTTCAGACTTGCAAAATTCTGTTAATGTAGCCTTACAATAAAGTAGAATTAGCTCATCTGGTTGTATTTCCTGTCTGGTCTACCTGGGAAGGCTGATAGTGGGACATTTTTCACGGACAATTATCATGACACCATAATATGTCTGTTATTGAAACTGGACCGAATATACCTGCAAATTTCTTATCTAAAAGGCTGCATCTGCTTGAATTGAGAGAAACTGATCTGTGTGTCTATAGGAAAAATTTATAGCCTAGCTAAGCACAACTGGGCATAAAACCTAGTGTAGTGTTAGAGGGAAAACACAGAAAGATTCCGATCTTTTAACACAGAAAGAATGTGCACCACTTCCTCTAAGTTAGCCAAACAGCAGGAACACTCAGAGAAAGAATCAGAAACGTTTCTGTCCGGAGACAGATTTTGTCACTGCCTCAGATCCTGGGAAATTGCATTCTGCTAAAGCCTGGCACACACCCTTTCTCCCCAGGATTCCACTCTGAGTGGGTGTTGAAGTCAGAAACCTCATTTTCTTTCCCACACAAACCATCAAACCAGTGATGCTAATCGTCTCTTTGTTATATCATGTCAGAGCATATACTTTGGGGAGGCTTGCACTTTTGAAACATGCAACTTAAAAAAACTGGTCACCACTTCTCAGTAGAAAAATGGTGGAAATAAAGTGCAAAAAAAAAAAAGAACCTCATAGTAATGTCAGCCTTCCTAGTCCAGCTGGCAGTTCTAGTATAGTTACAGGATCAACACATTTGAAAGGTCCTAGGTTGGAGGAACCTAGTAATTTATTATTATTCAAATTTAATTACCACCCATCTCCCCCAAAAGAGGGACTCTGGGCGGTAAGCTACTATAGTGGTTTATTTAAAATTAGATGGCTTACTACAACTGAATTTTATCTCCTTTGAGATGGAAAATAGACTGAGTAATTGTACTGAGGTAATGTTTGCAGCAGTTCAATAGCATATAGATCACATTTTATAATAAAAAAATGCAGCAGAGATTCCAGCTGGCACTGTAGGAAGCAGATTTCCCCAAACTGATGTCTTGCAGAGATCATAGAAACAGAATTGGGAGAAGCATCAGAAGTCATCTAGTCCATCCCTCTGCCCATCCTGAACTTCACAGTGATCCTGGTTGAGGATAATGGGAATTGTGGTTGATTACACGTGGAGACCAGCAAATAGAAGAAGAATGAGAGCAGGATAGCAAAGATTTCCATATTTTTGGCAGAAAAATATTGTCCACAGCTGGGGGGTGCTGAGAACTTACTGGCTTTATTTATATTTTATTGGTATTTACTCTAGTGTCCTTTTGTGAGTTCTTGAAATGATGGAACAAATAAAATACAAATTTTAAAAAAAAATAGTTGTGGACTTCTGGGGAAGGTAATGGCAAGCTGAAGACAGATCCACGAAAGCGGAGCCAACTACTGTGGCAAAGACCAAGGAACCGGTGAGTAGACTGGTTCCTTGGAACCTCTCTGGATAAGGAGAGGATGAGAGATCACCCACACGTGCTTCGGACAGCTGCTCCTCATGAGGAGACCTCACGATAGCGGTTTTCCCTGGGTTTGAGCACCAGGCGACAACGGGATTAGCCACCTTGCTTGCAACCAAGGCAGAGACTTTTAAAGGACACTAAGTTTGCAAACCTCACTTTCTAATCACTTTTGGAAATTGCTCATTAATGGCTTCTAAGCTATTAGAGACCTTTGGAATGGCAAGTTTGAAAACACTGGGTGAATGTGCCTCAATCCTGAATGAAAGAAAATTTAAATCATAAGTTTAAGAATTTAAAGAATCTGAAATAAACAGCAAAAAGCTAAATAAGATTTTGATCTTATAAAGTTATGAATGGAGTAAGGGTCCACATAAAATTGGAATATTAAAACTTTTACAATAAGATTTTGAGGAATTAATTATAGAGAACAAACAGCTTCTTGTGGGAAATAGATTCTGTTTTAGTTTTTACAAGACACAACAAAGATAAGCAATTTCATGATTTCAAAACCTGGACACTAGAGGGGACTAAGGTTTTTAGGTAAAGGAAAGATTTACAAGCCTGTAAAATGTTGCAAAACATTATAACAATGAAAATATTGGAGATTTTTGAAGTATGGAATCAGAAAATAGTAGCCATAATATCAACAATGTCAGTAATGATGTCTGCTTCTATGGATAGACTATGCCCAAAATACGTTATGGAAGAACTGACAGATGAAGAACAAATTTTATCTGACAAGATAGAGATGGTATTGAAATTGGATTTACAACTAACAGGCCAAGAGAATGACTTAGAAAAGGATGTTTCACTGGATCTACAGAAGAAACTGGCTGAGGTTTTAAAATGTAAAAGCAAAACACAAATGACAAACAAGAGAGTGACCTGGATAATTTTTCTAGTAGATTTACAAAAGAGGCTTGTTAAAGCCTTGAAGAACTCTGTGTGATGGGGCAAATAAGAAATGAAGAGAAATCAAATCCCACAGCAATATTTGAATGAGCTAAAGATTAAGACTGTTAGAAGTAAAAGGAAGGAATATAAAGTTGGTTTATTTGATCAAGGTTAAAACAAGATATGTTGTTACTTTTGGTAACCCTTTATGGACTTTCTGCTGACACCAGGACTGAAAAGATTATGTTTTAAGGATTTGTTTATAGGTAAGATATGGGATATGGGATGCAGAGATAAATGTTTGTAACCTTAGAGGTGATGAAGAGTCACTAAATTAGTTTACACTTGTGATGAAGGTTGGAAGTTACTTCTTTATATATTTCTTTTTCTTTATTATATTCTTATTTCTCTTTCTTCTCTCTTTGTTTGCTTTTTCTTTCACTTTTTACTTCTTTTTCATGTTTTTTTAAGTTAAGTTTGTATTAGATTTTACTAGTATAATCAAAAAATTCTTAATAAAAATTATATATAAAAATAGTTGTTTATAAGTTTACAGGATAGGCCAATAGTGATTCTCTTATCACAGAAACAGAAAAATCACTGAAATCAGGGATGAATCTTAATTTCCACTTTATATATATATGTAGACTTTTAATCATGAACTACCCTGAACCATGCCAGTCATTGTCAGTCTGCTAGATTTATAAGATCCCACCTCAAATTTACAGCTACAGATAAACTGTAGATCCTATTTTCTCAGGCAGAGCATCCTAAGAAGCTTACCTGATACCTCAGATGGGCATTTTATGCATCTAAAAACCACCTTTTTCCTCCCTGCCACTGTCATTTTCTTCCCTCAAGTTTCTATCACCATGGTAAACTTTCATCACTGAAAATGAATTAGCCACAGAAGCACATTCAGATAACAGCACAATCTCCTTTGATCAAATCACGGAAATGGGAAGTAAGGCCAGCATCAAAGACAGAAGGAAATGTATCCATTTTTGCTGCGTGATATATTTTGATAATCAAGAAGGCACACTCTCAGTCTCTCCTCACTTAATAGCCAACCTCTCTGGATAATATATTTAGAATGAGACAGGGAGTTGAAACACAACCCTCACTTTGCACACAGCTCTTCTAAGAAGAGGCTTCCAGGCATGCCCTTCACTTATATGGCAGTGTTGGCCAGGGAGGATGGGATTTACCATCCTGGCTTAGAGTTGAGAGAAGAAGGAAGAGCAAAAAGGAAGAAACCAGAAGGAGCATACCAGGGAGAAGCTGGCTTTGTTTGTCATTGGGAAGCACATATGTAACTCCCCCTCCCCCAAAATATGACCATTTCCCCACTTATTGACTTAAGGCATTGTCTAAGTCAGTGTTTCTCAACCTCAGCAACTTTAAGATGTGTGGAGTTCAACTCCCAGAATTCATCCTGGCAGGGGGAATTCTGGGAGTTGAAGTCCACACATCTTATAGTTGCCAAGTTTGAGAAACACTGGTCTAAGTTTTCCCAGCCTTCACTGAGATATCAGGTCTCCTTATTAGTGTTATATTGGCACAACCATGGTTGGATGACTGTGGAAGATATTGTGGCCATTCCCCACTTAATGACTTATAGCATCTTCATAGCATCACCCAGCCATTGTTAAAATGATAAGATCCCCGTCTTATTACTGTTACTTTGGCCATATGAGAAATTTTTTTTATTTATTTTATTAAAAATTCACACCACCCATTTCCCAGTGATATCCTAGTTGGATGACACTAGAAGACATTTTAAGTCACTAAGGTGAGACAATGGCCCAAGTCAATAGTGGGGATACTACTTAAGGTGATATACAGAGTTATGTATAGTTCTCCTCATTGCAAGAAATTCTCTGAAAGCAGCATTAAACCTGTAATGCTCTAGATCAGTGTTTCTCAACCTTAGGAATGCTGGGAGTTGAAGTCCACACATCTTAGAGTTGTCAGGATTGAGGAACACTGTTCTAGACATTGCTTAAGCTACAATGTAAAGCATTCCTCCCTATCACCCTTTGAGATAAACCCTGTGTCCTAACAGTCAGAAATCACGCTGAGACAAGGAGCAGGTCTCTAGTGTTTATTACTGCTACATTAAACAGAATCCTAACAAACTGAAGAAGCGTGGGAAAAACCCAGACAGACAAACCCCAAAAGTCAAGGCGGGTCTGATCTGTGTCTCTTTGAATGGCTGCTTAATTCCTCAGTACTACGCATGCGTTTTCCCCCCCTGGATAGGGGCCCCCTCCTGCTCGCCATCAGTACTCATGACACAATGTCTTCTCTAGAATAATGCATAAATAGTATTCTCCACCACCTGCAATAGTTGTGAGCAAATGAAGGCGGGGGGAAGCATATCACTTAATTTTTCCAGAAAAAGATATTCTCCAGCTATTTCTCAGCCAGGACATGGGGAGATTCACTAGTCATGATGGTGATGTTGAACGTAGGGTAAAAAGCAAAAGCACAAACTGTGCTGTTTTTGCTCAAAACACCACCCAGTCTGAGTTGGCTAGCTGAAGAATTCTGCTAGTTGGGTAAAATATCACAATCAAAAGGCAGTTACCTGAGTGAAGTCAGCCACCCAGCAAGATGCACATTAAGGAAAGCCAACAGATCATAACTCATCAGTTACACCACAAACCATCCAGAAGACTTTTTTTTTTTTAAGTACCCTATCCTCAAACTTTTTTCCAGCAAGCATAAACTGAAAGGTTTTATAGACTAAATGCTCAGAGCGACATCCAGCCTCAGCTGCAGCTGATGTACACTAGGGGTTCCCAAACTAAGGGGTGGAGGAATGAAAAAATTCCAAGCGGGGGGGGGGGGAAGAATAAGACATTTTTAGAAAAATTATCTACGTAAAAAAAGTACAGCAATTTTCACATTAAGATCTAACTGATTGGGAAGACCAATAACATGGGGTAAGACTGATGGAAAGGAGGAAGGGAAGGCAGTACAAAGATCCTTAGGTATATGGTAGGAAGATTGGCATATGTGAAGTGGAAGTTTCAGCTGGATGGGGAGATTGGCAGCAGATGGAAGCCCAATGAGTACTTTTATGCATGTGCAAAATGGTAGAATGTTGCAATGGACATTTAGGTAGGATTTTAGGTAGGGAAGCCTGATTCTTTTTTTTTATTATTTTAAATACTTTATTAGAAAGCAAAATAACTTAAACAACATAATACGTACAAATACATATAACAAGGAACAAAGAGAAAAGAAGAAAAAGGACAAAAAGAAAAGAAAACAAAGCTTATTAAAAAGTGGTTTCTGACTATCTAAACTGTGATTTTGGATCTATAGGTGTGTTCTCTTAACTTCTTCTCTATTTTCAATCTATGTCACCCCTATTTCTATTTGATTGTTTAGTTGCTAAATCCTATATACATATTGTTATTTTTTGCATTGTCCTTATATAATCGAGAAAAGGTCGCCATTCATTCTTAAAATCATCCATATTTTTATCATTTAACAAGTCCGTTAGTTTTGCCATCTGGGCCATGTCCATTATCTTAATTATCCATTCTTCAGAAGCCTGATTCTAAAAATCTGAAAGGAGGCATGATATTAAACAGATCTTCACTCCTTTTGAATAATCTACTCATAAACAGAGCTTTACTCTCAAATACTTCTTTCAGTTCTAAGACAACCTCTGCTTTTAAGTTTGGGCTCCTGGGTTAAGCAGCTGCCTAAGCTTGTAACAGTAATGGCATGTTTCAAGGTCTGAAATGTAATCCAGTTCTTTTTTTCTGCACTAGACAAAAGACCTTCATTTTCCAAAATTCTCCCACAGCATCTTCAGGAAACTATTCAGTAATGCTTCTTTTGGAAAAACAGAATTTTCCTTGGTTAGTTTTAAAACACCTGTAAGCATATGGATTCGCACAATGGGCTAGACAAGGCTAAAGTGCAGTTGGGCTGTTTATGACTCAACGTGATGTATGAGAATGTACCTGCTGTCTTAGCATGTTGTATAAACCAGGCCATCTCACCAAGCTATCAGTTGGTTTGTTTGTTTAGGCACTGCATGCTATGTGAATGCAACAACTGTGTTTATGAAAACAGTTTTAGGCTTTAGCATGGTATACGGAACCAGACAGGAAAAGGATTTCTACTCTACCTCAGAATAGTATCAGTAAGGAAAGAGGATCACAACTGCCAAAATAGTCACTTTTCACACTGTCACAATGCAGGTCATGGTGTGTGCATGGAAAGGAATGGTAAAGGACAACCAAGAGCAATGATAGCTGGCTTGCAAAACTCCAGTTTACCACTAGATGGTAGCAAAGTTAGAGTTCCCTGTATCACTTTGCTGCGATTTAGTGGTAGTCTGGTTCAGCTCATATATGGTAGCCCTAAATGACAGCTATCTTTAAACAATTGGCAGGCAGCTCATGAAAGCACCCTCCTTTTTCTACAGAGATGATGGGAGAGAGAGAAGTCTCAGGAGAAGAATAGTTTGTCTGAAATTTGGCCTATCTCCTCACCCTTAATTGTCATGAGGAGCTCTCTAACCATTAAGATACATGCCTTTTCCAATTTTACTTCAACATGCTGAAGATTAAACTCGGGCCTTTCTTAGCCAACCCTCATTATGCTTCCCCACTGAGATACATTTGCTGCCTCAAGTTATTACTGGCAACTTCAGTAGTGAAATCCAGGCCAGGCATCCAAGCCATTTTGGCTAGAGGTTGTACATAACCCATCTCACAAAAAGCAGGGAATTGCCACCAAAGGATTGCAAGGCATTTGGTGCACAGCTACTGCTTTCTCCATAAGAGGGTGCACAGACAGCTCCATGTTTTGAAATGGCACAAGTAGTGCATATAATCAACATGCAGCAGAACCTTCCTCAACCTGCTCTCTTCCAAATTTGTGGGGATTCTGACTCCCAGAATGAGAGTTGTACTTGCAGCGCATCTGGAGGGGTCCATGTTGGGGAATACTGTTCTACTACGTGTGTCTGATCCCTGAGAAATTAGGATCTGATTAGCATGTGAGTGTGTAAATGGATAGTACCATTTCAGGGGCATAAATATTCTCCTGCCACCCACTGCCTCTCAGAGTCATAGAGACAATGAGAAGGATACAAAACTGAAGCCAGTACAATTGTTGCTGACTTGCTAGCAAATTGCAGGTGGGAGGAAGGAGGGGAATTTATTTGCAAGAAATAAAAAAGGCAATGAAAATACTTTTTTCCTTGGGAAAAAGAAATAACTCCATGAATCCTGTCCTTGAAAAACTCTGGGGGAATTTTTCCACCATGCACGTGAACACACACACAGAGTTTCTCTGCCCACGTATATAACAGAGAATTCCAAGAGGTCGTTTGCTCACAGCTGTCTTTTAGATTCATGGCATTACTTGTCTAAAGTTGCTGTATAATGCATCCTTTGCAAAAAGGTTGGACGCTGATAAGCTTGTCTTCTGTGCAGGAGAACCGGTTCTGTTCTGCCTCCACCCTCTTATTCCTATTTTCCAAACATTTCCAAATCTTTTTTTGTACTTCACATTTAAGTTGGAAGGGGGAAGGAAGGAAGGAAGGAAGGAAGGAAGGAAGGAAGGAAGGAAGGAAGGAAGGAAGGGAAGGAGGGAGGGAGGGAGGGAGGAAGGGAGGAAGGGAGGAAGGAAGGGAGGAAGGGAGGAAGGAATCAATCAATCAATCCTGGGATGTGTTGTAATGTTCTGTTCTATCCCACTCCAATCCATTCTTATAGTTGGATCCTGCCCAGCACTTCTCAGCAAGCTGGGGTGCATGGCTGGATTCCCAGTAGCACACACTGGATACGTTGTTTCGCTAGGGCCTTCCTTGGAGCAGACTCAGGAATCAGTTTTAAAAAAAATGCTCTGGACAGGCCATCTGTTTGAGCTCAGAGTCCAAGCTGAAATTTGCTGGATGGCTTTGAAGGTCAATGAGCACAGAGAATCACACAGCTCACATATTTTTGCACTAGATGAGAAGAGAGAAGAGGAAGAGGAGGAGGAAGCTGGCAGTACATACAACTCCCATATGGCTATTTAGCATGCACATTATATACATTATGAATACATATATACCTACGCATATAGTACATGACCTCTTCTGGGGGAGGTACTATGCATATTGTACATGACCTCTTCTCGAGGTTCATCCAAGATATATATAACACACTCCACAAGAAACAGCATAGTGGGAACACTCTTCATTTTATACATATAAGCAAAATCTGGCAGGCAAAGCCTTCCATGTGGGGTAAATATGCCAGCATCTGAGCTTGATGGCCTCATTCCAAAGATAGTCACAAAAACTAACAGGGCTGTGTGCATTTTTCCTTCGAAAAAGGAAGCAGTGAAGTGAGGGGATATAGATTATAGGCAAAATACACTTTACCCATTCAAAATAATAGAAGTGATGCTTGGAAATTTTGAATGTTAGGAAAAACTTTCTAACAGTAAGAACATGTTGACAGTGGAACCAATGATTGAGGGAGGTGATGGGCTCCCATTCGCTGGATGTGTTCAAGAAGAGGATAGGGATCTATTACATATGTTTTATTTCAGATTTCTGCACTGAACAGGGAATTGGACTCTGAGGCCTAATTCATCCCTTCCCGGCTATGTTTCTCAGTGCATTGCTGCTTTTGAGATTCACCCAGGACAACATAACTCTCTGCCACGGACACACAAGGTGATTATTATCATTATCAAAATGTGAATGCTATCAAAGGGAAAATAAATTAAAAAATTATTCCACAACGTTCATAATACCAGAGCGCAAAATTATTCAGAAAATCAAAGCCAGTAGTAACAGTAACAAAATATAAAAAACATAAAGAAGAACAAATGATGACAGTGAAGGATCACATCCCAAATTCCCTACAGAAGAGTTCAGCCTTCCCTGCCTTCCATAGATCATATCCTACCCACATTTGGAACTGGGTTTGGCTGGCATGAAGGAGAAGGCTTGCATCCCAGCTAATCTAAAGTTGAGATCTCTCATTTCTGGGCTGGGTCATTTTATAGGATAATTTTGTAGGCTTTAGTTTAAGCCAGTTTGATTACATATGCTTATAACCATTAAAACATTGGTTGATGGTCTACATTCATCTCAAGCCTAACATCCTTATGGATGCAGCCGCTGTGCATAAGGTCCCCAGGTGATCTTCCATGCAGGCATGGAGCCCAATCAAATTTGCTTAGGTTGAACAAGGTTGACCTTTCATGGGCTTTTTTCAGACCATGCCATGTTTGTGTTTTCTCTCTGTGAAAGAGTTTTAAATAGAAATGTTGAGAGGCTCAAAAGAATTTAAACACAATCTATAGTAGTATAAAAGAAGCAGATTCTGCTTTACCTAGTGAGCCTCTGGATCCATGCTGTGATTGTGGGATGGGGTCTGAAAGGTTGCTATTACCAAGTAGAATTTAACTGAAAAGGAATAGGGATTTTGGGACACAAGAAAAGGTGAGCCTACTTCAGGGAATTGCACCATTACACCCACAAGGGAAAGGGCAATTACTCACAGCAATGGCTTTTGGTTACAATGACTTATTTCCAGCTTCTCAGCATGACCCAGTCATCAGATTTGGTCAAAACATTTGTGGCAGTGCTCATGTAGACAGTAATTTGGACCCTTGCCCAGAATAGGGATGGAAGAGAAATTTAGTTAGTGCAAATTTTTCTACCATCACATCCATTCAATCTTCCAAACATACATTTGCCACACATTTTCAAAACTGTGTGATGCAATTCAGCATAGATTGTGGACAAGTATACACAAAAACATGTCTTTTAGGGGAAAGTGTGCACAGAAAATCTGAAATTCAAAGACATGACTAAGGAAATGCATAATATGATGTTGGGGTGTTTCTTCACTTTTTGTCCAGTCCCTAAATGGACATGGAAATAGGCAAAACAAATTTATCCACAAGAAAATGAAAAATGCAGAGTAACTGAAATTGATAGATTTGCCCATCTCTTTCTAGAATGACATCCCTTATCCTTCTGAGACTGTATCCAATAAATATTGTGGCTTATGCTTCCCCCAAATCATGCACCTGCCATTTTTTCTTCTTTTGCAGCTACTTCTGACTGTGGGAACAATGAAAAACTGTCATTTTATGTGCAGGGAAGAGCATGTTGTTCCCTTTCTGCTTGGTAGAAAGATTTTTCCTGGCCAGAAAATTTGCTAGTATATGCATGTGTGCATACTAATTGAGAAGAGAGGTAGGAATTATATTGTTTAACAGCTGTATTGTTTCCTTAAACCTGTCCCTCCATTTTTCTTTTTAAAGATGTTTTTCATTTTATCCTTTTTCAGAAGAAGGAAAAGTTCTCTAAGTTTCAGGGGGGAGTTCACTATTTTCAGTAGCAGTAGTACATCTTGTCTCTTTCCTAAAATGTGTGTGCTAGTATACACAATAGCAGCAGCATTGCATGGGCAATCTAACCACTCTTTCTCAAGGCCCAAGGCCCAGCACCTTATGGAGAATATTTGGGGAAAACAATACCACAAGCTGGCTGTTTGGGCGGGCAGGTAGGGGGGATGAGGAAAAGAAAGATCTCAAAACATCTCAAAAACATACTATTTCAAATATTGCAATACAGGTCTAACTCCACAAGTCTGAAAATTAAACCTGTGCCCCAAATATTCATGAAAGAAAATTAAAGATTTTAAATTCAGGAAGCAGTCAGTACGACCCACCTCTCTCGTGTCTAATGCTACATTCACACAACACATTTTACCCAATTATTGAATTAGACTCTTGAACTATAAACTACTTAGAGTGGCTTTGTACAACATGGTAGTCACACACAAATTATGAGAGCCTCTTTTACATGCTTTCTACTCTCTCTGCCTAAGCAACCATTTCCCCTCTCCCCTTTTGCTCAAGGAAAGAGCTAAACTCCTCTGCATCCTGCTTGTGGATGATCTATGGAGAGACTAGGATCAGAGGAATGCAACCCTCCTGGCTGTTTTTCATCTCAGTGGCTTTTAATGCCATTGACCATGGTACCCTTTTGGATTGCCCCCACAGGACTGGAGTCGGGGGAGGGCATTATTTTGCAAAGATTCATCTTCTTCCTAAGGGGACAATTCAAGTTGGGAGTTAGGAGTGTTGGGTGTCAGGAGAAGAGCAATCTTCATGGAGACCTCTATTTTGTGGAGTCCCTTAGGACTTTTCACTCTATCCACTCCTTTTTAACATCTACATGAAACCTCTGGGGGAGGTCGTTCATCAGCACAGGGCCCAATATCATCAATATGCTGATGATAGCCAGTTACGCTTCTTGGTCCCAGGCCAAACAGGCAATGTGGCAGAAGTGCTGACTCAGTGCCCGGTGGAGGCTGTCAAGGTCTGGATAGGGACGAACAGGCTCAGTCTAAATCCCTCCAAGACAGAGTGGCTTTGGGTGAGCCAGGCAATTCTAGAGAAATACCATTTTTGATGCTGAACAAAATTATTTTATTTTTTATTTTCTATCCCACCCTTATTATTTCTATAAATAACTCAAGGTGGCAGACATACCTAATACTCCTTCCTCCTCCTATTTTCCCCACAACAGCAACCCTGTGAGGTGGGCTGGGCTGAGAGAGAGTGACTGGCCCAGGGTCACCCAGCCAGCTTTCATGCCTCAGGCAGGACTAGAACTCACAGTCTCCTGGTTTCCAGCCTGGTGCCTTAACCACTAGACCAAACTGGCCCCTGTTGTAGAGAGTAATGGGCTGACACCTATTCAGAGTTGGTTCACAATGTGGTAGTCCTTCTAGACCCACAATCTTATTCAATTAGCACATGAAAACTGTGGCAAGAACAGCTTTTGTAGTTACATCTGGTACACCAAGTGCAGCCATTTATTTATTTATTTATTCAATTTCTATAGCCGCCCATCTCAGCAAGTGACTCTGGGCGGCTGGATTCCTGGATCAGGAGGCCCTGCCCAGTCACTCATGCCTTAGTCACTTCCCGCTTGGATTACTGTAATGCACTCTGAAAAGAAATCCCCTTGGAAAGCATTCAGTAGCTACAAAATGTGGTAGCCCAAGCAGTGATGGGTATGTGCTGATGTACTCTGGTGATCCCACTGCTTCAGAAACAGCATTGATTGCTCGGTTGGCTTCCAGGTGTGATTTAAGGTGTTGCATTTTACTTTTAAGTGCCAAAGGGGTTATCTGAAGAACAACCTTCTGTCATATTCATCTCCCCATCCAACCAGATCATCTAGGGTCAACTACGTCCAGGTTGCACCTATACAAGATTATCATCTGATAGGACCTCAGAAGTGGGCATTTTCAATTACCACCGTCATACTATAGAGTTTTTCCCCATGATGGTCTGGTCTGCTTCTTTCCTTCTGGGTTTCAGGAGAGTAGCTAAGAACTGATTCCATCTAGTGTAGGAGAAGGGTATGTTGTGAGTGAAGGTTGGAATCTGGCAGGCACATAACTTCAACAACTTCAAAATAATAAATGGAAAATGTATAATTTTGTTTATAATATGAGTGAGTGTATGTTTTTATTTTAAGCTGGTTTTGATTGTTAGCTGTCCAGAGCCCTCAGGAACAGGCAACATATGAAGTAAATAAATAAACAAGGACTTGAAGAAGAATGGTATTTCAGAGGGCAAGAGCAGCTGTGTTGTACAGTACATCCAGAGTCTTTCTTTTTAACACTGTACGCATCCTACCAATCTGATAGTCCCACTGATAGTCAAAACTTCACATTAAATGAAATGTAGGGCTAGATTTCTTTCCCTCATAACAGCAGGCAACAAAAGAATGGAAAAGTACAACTCTGTGCCCTGTGAGAAAAAGATCGTGTGAATCCACTCTATCCACTTGATTGGGACCAGGTCCATCTAACTCCCATCCTGCCAGAAAAAGAAAAAAGAATCTGTGCTATACTTGCAGAACCACCCAGCTTCACTTCTCAGCCTCCCCAGGTTCTTGCCTGAAAGTCTGAAGCATTACCCTCAAATGCTTAATGTAATGGATCAATCATCTCCTGTGGCATCCAGTGGTAAGACGGATGCATCTTCCGGTGGCTAACCTTGAAGGAACTAACTGCAAGTGTTTGTTTATTTCAGATAAATTCTATACCACCAGTATAAAATGATTAAGGAGTACACAATAAACCAGTAGTGTACAATCTGAATGATCAGAGCCCTGAGTACCTTGCACGAGTTTGTATGTGGCCCCTGAGACCCCCCAAAGTTATTATTCAGTTAAACTGTTTCATCTGAGAGAGGAGATTATCAGATATGTGACAGGAGAGTAAACCTATTCACTGGATTTAATTTTAATGACATTCACATGTAAATGAAATGAAATCACACTTTGTTTTTCCCTTCACACACTCAATACTTTTTTGCGTGTGGCCTCCGGTACACAACACGAAGGCCAAGAAAAGCCCTCAGCCTGGAAAAAAGTTGTCCATGAGATAATTAAAACCAGGGAACATCATCTCAAATAAAGATAAAATGCACAAATAAAGGTGACTTCCTTTTGTTATGCTTAAAATCAGGTCATATTCAAATACCCTTGCTAATCTGCATATTTCACACTAATATCAGTGGCAGTAGGACAGATTAAAATGAAGGATTGTAAAGAAACTTTTTACAAATATTCTGTTTGTGGGTTCTGTGAGAGAAGCTTTTTAAAAAATGGAAGGGGGATGTTTTGTGAGAGTTAATATGACAAGTATACGCTGACATGAGTGAATTAATTACCTCCAGAGGAGCAGGAGGGAGAAAGGGAAACGGCTGTTTGTAGCATCTGAATCAAAAATGAGTGCAAGCAGATAAAGGGAGAAGGGGAAAAAGTGCTTAGCATTATGGAAAATTACAGCTGCTCCTCTGGAACGATCAGGGCATCGCTGTGTGTTCTTTTTGGCTCCTGGATCTGGGCTCACAAGGAAGGCTTGAATTTGTCCAAGGATATTTTTAAAATATAGTCCTTGCCTCTGGAACGAAGCTAACAACCGAACGATCTTGTAACCCAACATTCCTGAGGTTTGAGCCAAAGGACCTGCTGACCTCAGAGAAGAGGTCAGCTCATAAAGTACATCCAGTCCCTGGAAAAAAAATGTCCAAGGAGAAGGGGAAGGGAAAAAATGAAACAAGCCCAAAGCTTTCCAAAGGCCCCAAAGGAATGCAAAACTTGCCATTCCGGAAGCTTGTATCACTTCAAAGGCTTATTAATTTGCAAAAGTGTCATTCGTCAGCAAGCAAGATACCTGATTATATCCAAGTGAAAGCCTGTTTCTTTCAACCCAGTTGACTTAATGATCTGAAAGCCAAGGTTGTAAATAATAAGCAAGCTTGCAGGCAGGCAGGCAGGAAGGAGGAAAGGAAGGCAAGCGGACTGGACATGGAGAGAAAACCAGCTATATTTTTTTTCTCTCTTTTCTAATCCAAAGTGCCTGAGATTCAGACTTCAACTGAAATTAGACAGCTGGATTCCAGTGCTTTTTGGCCCTGACTCTTGCTGAACTACTTGATAGACTACCCTTGCAAGCTAGATTTCTTTTTTTAAGAGAGATACTTTTGGCACTTTGCAACTCAGCCATTTCTACCTCTTTGGGCAGTTTATCACCTTGGCTTCATTCACCATTTATGGTCTGTGCTGCAGTTGATAACCACTGCATCAATCCCAAGAACAGGAGGGAATGGGTAATAGGAGTGGCAGTTTCCTTCATCTCCTCCCCATATCAACCACTTGAAACAGAGAGGGTACAAAAGAGATCAATGGCAAGCTGGCCTGGATCTGACCTTAAATGCCCCTTGGCATCCAACTTGCAGTTTATTTTAATACAGATTTGCATCAGAGAGAGGGGAATGTTAAATAGAAGCTATTTCCTTTGCTCAGTAAAAATTCAAATAATTTATTTATATATTAATTTATTTATATTTCAAATTTCTGTCACTGCCCATTTCCCCAAAGGGGGACTCTTTATTTAGCCAGGATCTTGAACTGAACTAAACAAGTTGGTAGAAAGTTGTAGCACATTTGGGGGTTTTGCAGAATTCTTTATCAAGCAAGATGAAGACTTCCGTATCATTCAGGAGCCACTGTCTTCTCCTGGCAACCCTTTTTTTTTCCAGCCCAAAGCGTTACAAGAATGGATCATAGCAGAGCTTTTTATTTTTTTAAACGGCAAAGCAGCAAGGACTGTGCAAGCCCTGACACACTGGCCTAGTTTATAACCCCCGCAGCTGAATGATATAACAGAACCTTTAGGAGGAGGAAGAATATTTTGCAAACAAATAATGATGGAATTCAGAAGTTGCCCTCTAACCAGATCAACTGGGAATTGAATTAGAAACCATCTTCAGCAAGGTTAGAGAGAGTGATGAGAAGCAACCTTACCGTTAGACCTTACGTTGTTTAGCTATTTTGTCACTGATCATGTCTCCTATGATAGCCATTTTGCAGATGGGTAAGTTCCCTCCTTTGGCAGCTATTTTATTAAGCAAGCTTCAAGTTACTCTCCAAATTCAGAGGGTGCCGCCCGGCCCCCAAAAATTACCCAATAAAGGTATTGTCCTAATAAGGTCCCTTTTACAGTCAGCAAGCAACAGCCATTCAAATACACCAAAGGTGGTAACTGTTAATCAAGGAAGAGGAAGTAGCTAAATGTGAACCAGGAAAATGAAAAATCAGCAAAGATCCCAAGAGTAAGTCATGCTTGTAAAGATTTAAATGGATCTGGAGTGGATCTAATTGGGATGCATATTTCTGGAAGTGCTGGATAGCAAAAAAGGAAATCCAAATAAACCCTGGGAAATAAGAACCAGGAGGAGACATCAAGAAGAAACCATTCCAGAATTCAACAGCTTTCAAATACACCAAAAGAAGAAACTACAGTATCCTATAAACTTCTGCTGTTAGATCTCACAAAGAAGTCAGCAGCCAAAAGAAGGATAAGAGATAATGGAGAGTTTTAGGTAGGACTGGCAATTCTTCAAGACAGCTAATTGCTCAGGGCTTTGAGGAGTGGATCTCTTCCTGTGGAAAAATCATAACAGATGTCTCCAACATTCTCCTAGCCAAAAGAAAACAAATATACGTACAGTAGTATTACCCATAGTACTTTTTGACACACAGGAGAAGAGCTCCTAGAGAGACACTGGGAATTAAATCTCAGAAACCAACATATTACCTAGCTGATGAGCAGTATCAATGGCACATTGGTTTTCATCTTCTTCAGTGTGACGCCCAGTCAGATACTTCAAAGGTTCTGTCCTATTCCCACTTAGTGTTCTCAAAGCTGATCTTACCCAGTTTCCTCAGTTTCTCTTCATAAGGCTTAGTTGCCAGTCCCCTGATCATCTTCGTTTGCATTCTTCTCTGAAACATTCAGAGAAAACTTATTAAAATGTGCCTAGAACTGATTCCTCAAGGTGGATTATTACTTCCATAAATTTGCCTTCTTAGCAGCCATGTTAGATCACAAAATGACTTTTAGTTTGTGATCAACTACAATTCTAAGAGCCAAGTTAGGACTTCTCAGTCTAGTCCCATGCCTTTAATCTGCAACTGTCTCTATTAAATTTCATTCTGTTATTCTCAGTCCATCTCTCTAACCTATCAGTATACTTTTGATTCCGTTTCTGTCTTTTAGAGTTGTCACTATTCTATTCAATTTTGTATCATCTGCAACCTGATAAGCATTCCCTATTCCTTATACTTCTTCATCCAGATCATAACTAAAAATATTGAAGAGTACAAAGCTAAGCACCAAAGCTAGATGAAGAGCCCCTGGTGAGCACTCTTTGAGTATGGCTTTTATGCCAGCAGTGATTCCATCTAACAGACATGCCACTGGACCATTCTTGACTAGCCCACAGATCAGAATCTCGTGGAGTATTTTGGCAATTTCCTGATGTCAGGATGTATTATGTCCATAACAGGTCCCCCATTTAGTAAAGAAGTCACCTGGAAAAAAAAGTGAAATGAGATTAATAAGTCTTGCTCTTAATCAATCCATGATGGCTTCTAATAACTGTCGCATTGTAGAGCTGTGCAAAACTTCAAAGAGCTGCTATGCTTTGACAATACTTCAAACAAAGCATCCTTTTGAAATTGCACCCCCCCCCCAATACCCTAGTTCTAACAGGAAAGCAGCTCTGTTTCTATACATGGCCCTACTTCTGAGGGTTCTTTCAGCAGCTGCAATAGGTAGAAGTTAAGGCTTCAAGATAACACAAAGAATCTCATCAAGACAAATCAGGTCTCCTCTTCACCTTGGCAAACAGAATTGTGTCATCTCCATAGTGCCAAGCATCTCACTAAGATGAGTCTAAGATGGCTTACATAGAGCTACTACAGTTTTCAAGATGCTGAAGACTGATCACTTGTCTTCCCAGTTATCAGTAGAAGTACTAACTGGTCTGTAGTTCCTAGGATCTTTCTTTTACCCTTTTTCAAAGATAAGGATGTTTACCTTCCCCTAATTATCTAGGAGTTCACCCATTATCCAGGATTTCTCAATGGAGAGATTTGACCACATCAAAGTATGCAGCCACAGTGAGCTTGAATGCTATGTCCACTGGCTCAGTTGTATCTAAGCATATAGTCCTATCCTTCAATTCTGCACCACACTACTTAGAATTCTAGGAGTTGCAACCCCAACCTAGAGGGCACCAGATTGCAGAATGCAGGCATAGGGACCCACAGATAGTGGATGCAGCTTCTTTCATCCAGGGATGAGATATCCAGTCAGCCTATCAACTAACACAGGGGCAGCCAGTAGCCCTTATCACTGTATTTCATCACCCTCTTAATTTCACTTGGTTTTATCTTAAGAAAATCTCCACCCAGTCATTTGCATTAAAAGTGAACATTCCAAAGAAGCAATTTCATTTGTCAGTCTGCACCAGATTTGCGCAAGCCTTCACGCGTGCAGATTTTGCAAGTGACTTCTCACTCCTCACAGTTGTGTGTTACTTAGCAACCTAAACAGCAAATGGTTTTTTGTGTTTTGTTGAAGCTGGAATTTAAGAATAGTTGGGTTCACTTTTAATGCAATTGCCTTCAAGATATTCCAGGCCACATCAGGGAAGTCTGAAAAACAGTGTGACTTCCAGAAGTTCACTGAAAAAGAAACATTAAACAAAGCTCTTATTTCATGGTGAAGCTGTGACCAGCTCCCCTCTCCCCTCCCCCATAAAAAACCCCAAGCCAGCTTTCTTGATTTAGAATGTGCAAGTTGGACCTGCAATAAAATACTGCAGCATGGAATGAGACTGTTAAGCCATGCCATTTCTTCAATTACTCTAGCCTATTCCCCCTGTCTCCCAGCTATCAATTGGATCCCATGGCTGGTACCATCAAGGAGACCTCTAATATGCATGAACCTGTTGTATAGTCTAATATTTCAGCTCTGCAGCTACTAAAATATATTTGGACTGATAAGAATCAGATGATTTTGCTGCTGTTCTACAACAGTCCTTTCCATTCTGTTCCTTTCCATAAAGTTAACTAAACTAGCCAGCACTCTTTTTGCTCTGAGATAAGCCCAGATCGGACTGTTGCAGAACAAGCGGGGCAGGGGAGGGGGATGAAATTTTCAACACTGTGGCTGAGTGTGAACAGTTGAGAGAGAGAGAATGGTTTCAGACATTCCTCCTGAGCATGTCAACCTGAGCATTATTAACTGGTCCCCATTATTAATCTTCCAAGCAGACATTGATGGGGAGGTTGGAGCCAGCCAGTTGAGACAAGCAAAAGAGATTTACCTACGCAGCCATTTGTTTTTGTGGGTGGATGGGCAGCACCAGTCAGAACAGTTCTGAAAGATTGCCTTGTCCTGGTCATTCCCAACCCTTGCTTGAGCAGAAGAGATAGCAGAGGTAATCACAGCAAAACTTGCTCTGCCTCTTCTTGCAAGCCAGACAGACCTACTATACCTCTATAATGGCAATATGCTCTACGTGGGACTGCCCTTGAAAACAACTCATCAGTTACAACTGGTCCAGAACACAGTGGTCCACCTATTAACAGGGAGGAGTAGATTTAGTAGTATTAAACCTGTTCTGTGGTTACTTCTGTGCTTGCTAATAGGCTTCCAGGTCCAGTTCAAAGTGCTGGTTATCACCGACATAGCCTTACATGGATTGGCACCCTGATGCTTATAGGAGCACCTCATGCACCCAGATTTAGCTTGGCCTGTGTGTTCATTCTGATAGGAATTGCTGGGGTCCACACTCTGCATGAGGTGAAAACAGTGGGAGCCCTGAGGTACACCATCCTGGTAACAGCCCCCACGTTATAAAGCACCTTGCCCCCTAAACTCTGGGAGACTTCATTCTGCACACCTTTTGCCGGACTTTAAAAATATTGTTCCAAACAATTTTGGTGAGGGTGGTGGACCTGGTCTACCTTGGTAGATTGACTGCCATTAAATTTCAGGTTTATTTTTATTTATCTTTGTTACCGTATTTCACTTGTAATGTAAATCATGCCCTTCATCCTTGGAACCGGGCTGTCTACAGGTAATTGCATAAATAAATAAATAAGCAAGCAAACAAACAAAAAACTTGCAGCTGCCTTATTAACTTGTTAAGCAAAGGGTTGGGTTATTGGCAAAATGTCCCTCACCCACCCATTTTCTTTATGCTGTACTCAGGCCAATTCCTTAGAAATTGTTTAGTAGTGGGTAGATTCTTCTTTGAATGTGGCAAGTGTTTATTTGGATTCTTGGCTTCTACACGACAATTCCTTCTGTTTGACTGGACTGGGGCCTATTTGTGCATTCCCTCTCATCACCACCACCACTTTTCTTAGTTTTGGCAGTCAGCCCTAGAATCCCATGCCAGCAACAATGGGGAGATTGGGCAATACCACAGGCAGCCTGTATGAACAACCTTCCCTTTGCTCATAGGACACATCAGTTCCATGATTGCATTATTAGTTTCTTCCCAACCTAGCACCTGCCACGATGTTGGGACTTCCAGGATTCCCAGTCAGCATGGCATCCTGGTGAGAACCTTGAGAGGGCTAGTCTCAACATCCCCGAGAAAGATATTGAGCAACTCATGTCAATTTAACACCTGATAATTTCTATGTCCATTCCATCCCATTTCTTCATTAATGTGCATCATCAGCTTTGGGCTTGAGTGTCGCTGCAGCAGAGTACGCCGCTCCAGTGTGGAGTGCGTCTACACATGCAAAACAAGCTGACATCGCCATAAATGAAGCAGTACGAATAGTGACAGGATGTCTTAAACCTACACCAACTGAGAAAATTTACCCCCTTGTTGGTATTGCACCACCCAAGATCAGGAGAGAAGGAGCAGCAGATGTTGAGACAACAAAACAAGGGAATGATCTCGGGCACCCTCTGGATGGGTACGAGCCTCAAACTTGTTGACTAAAACCTAGGAAGAGTTTCATGGCAAGAACAAACACTCTTGAGGGCGCGCAAGAGCAAAACCGAATTGGAAGATGGAGGAGAGAAATCCCTGACCAAGGAATGGTCCCAAAGGAGAACATGGCTGAGGGATCTGACCTCCCTTATGTTATTTGGAGGACTCTGAATAGGTTGAGGGTTGGAGTGCCTAAGTGTGAGACTAATATGCTCAAGTGGGGATTGCTGACCAGGGCCACAACTAGGGGGGGCAACCGGGGCATGTGCCCTGGGTGCCCCGCTGGTGGGGTGCCAAAATGAGTCCTGGGGGGGTACCAAAATGAGTGCTGGGGGGGCACCAAAATGAATGCTGGGGGGGCGCCAAAATGGGCGCTGAATCCATGTTTGCCCCGGGTGACACAGACCCTAGTTGCGGCCCTGTTGCTGACAGATAATAACATGCTGTGTGAATGTGGAGAGATACCGAATTCGGCCCACCTGCTGACCTGCCGATTATTACCAATAGCATGCACTGAAAATGACTTGGTTTTGGCCAATGACAAAGCCAAGAAGGTGGTGTCATATTGGCAGCTTAAGGTTTGATCTGGATACAAAAGAAGAAGAAAGGAGGTGCATTTTAAAAAGAAGTCAGTGGATCCCAATAGCTAGGACTCTTGATTTTTTAGGAGGCATAGGTCTTGTCTAGCTATGCCTTTAACAGCAACTAGCAATTGCCTCTTTCTTCACCTTGAAAGGCACTACAGAGAGAGCTAGTAAAAAAGTTGACAATCTTACATACAACATTGAGAAATGATTTATTGATGAGTACCAACGTCAAAGGCGGGCTTCCAACCTGCCTCCCTTTTCTCATTTGATGCAACCATTTTGGCAATTTCTTCCAACATATGTGCAGCTGAAAATTCTTAGTAAATTTTGGGGATAGAGGCTTCCTCACCTCCCTCTCCCCCCCACCCCCCGACTTGTGCTTCTGAAAAGATATTATACTTAGCCTCTTCTCTGCCTCTCAAAAGCAAAGAAAGCATAGCACAAAAAGCAGCGTGTAAAGGATTTTTTTTAAAATCAAGGGTATCTCTAAGAGATTTACATCAGTTTTAGGTTCTACCTGACAAAGAGGTTTTTTGTTTTTTTTTTGCAGTGTAAAAGCCTGCAGTCTTCATACACAAAGAGAAGTTTAAGTGTGTATACGTAAGTAACACCACTTAGGATAAACCTCGGAAAGTTACTGGGAAAGTTTACATTCCAGAATTTTCCTGTTCTTCTTTCACCAACCCACCCACCTCAATTTCTGGAGCAAACTGAAAGTCTCCAGTTTTGTTTGTTCATTTTTTAAATAGAGGAAGGAGGAGAAAGACAGGGGATTTATATTGATTTTACTATATAAGAGGACTGATGTATAAGAATTTGCTCAAGCTTTGATAAGGAAGGTGAGGTATAAAGAAGGAGAAAGAGGAGAGAGGGGAAGAAAAACTATAGAAATTCACAACCCCATCTCTGCGGAGTGGGGTTGTACATCTTACCGCTGAAGGAAAGGAATGGTTAAGGTGCTAGAACTAGGGAAATTTAGGTTCAAGTTCTCCCTCAGAATAGACATTGCAGAGGGAGTCAAAATCTGCAAGAGAGGGGCACAAAGTTGCGACTGAAGCCCAACTCCATTTGAACAAAAGTCTGGGGCTTCAAATGCAATAGTTAGCTCCATTTCGCAGATTTTGATACCCATTGCAGATGCTGCCAACCCTCAGACATGGAAGCTCACTGGCTGACCTTGGACCAGTCAATCTCTCTCAGCAGAAACAAAATGATGTAGGAATAAAAAGGAGATCCCAATGAAAGCTCCCTTGAGTCCTTAAGAAAATGGTAGCTATAAACCTAACAATGACACAACATAATAATGTTGAGTTGCCTGTCATAGGAAACACCTTTTTCTGGGGCAGCCTCCTGATTATGGAACTCCTCCTGAGACAGATTAGATTATTCCCTTTGTTGCTCATTTTTGGCAGGGGCTAAAGACCATTCTAGTCCACTCAGCTTTTGTTGGTTTCTACAGGTCGATGGTGCCTAAATTATTTCACTTCTTGTGAATGAATACATTATTTTTAATTATTTTATTGGTTGTGAACACTGCTTTGAGGTCAACAGGTGGTCAAGAAATAATTTATATCAAATATTGCACAAGGATGGTTCTGCCATGCCGCACTCTCATGCCAAGACCACCAGCCCTGTTAAACGGTCTACAGCCAAGACAGGCAGGCAAGAAATTATCATTCTGGCAACCAGCACCAGAAAGAAGCAGGCTCCCTTTAGAACTCAATATCCCTTTGCAAGCAAATTGCCTCTGAGTCATTGGGTGGAACTTTTCTCACCGCAGTTCTGTTGTCCATGATCCATGCTGCCTATGGGAGACAGGCATTAAATCCTTTGCTCTGTGTGTGTGTTCAAGCCTGAGGGGAGTAGAGAATGTCTTGCACCACTGGTGTTTTCCCCCCAGAGCTATGCACCTGCAGCCTGATGTAGGAGAAGAACAGCTCTGGGGTGCCCAAAGTTATTTTATAACACAATAAAAAAAAAGTCTGCAGACAGGGGGTGGTACTTATCTCAGGCCCTGGGGTTTATATACAGGATGTACAAAAGGTCAGCCCACCTAGACAATTTATTCTATAAATTACATTACATGTTTGAATTGTTTGCCATTTTCTTCCAAACACTTCCTTACTCATTTGATGCATGACCTTTGAACATTCCTAAGTACAGTAATATTTTCTTTGGGAAAAAAATAATAAAACCTTGTGATTGGCCTATGGGGCCTGACTTTTGATATAGCCTGTATGTTGTAAGAGAGGGGAGAAAACAAACCCCAGACTCACATTTTTGTAGCCATGCTGTGATGGTGCTAAAACATGCTTCAGTCTCTGAGTTGAGATTTAAGTGACAATAATCTCCCAAATCTATACATGATATTCAAGGTGCAAAATGAATACAGAATTTACCAAATAGTCTCCCAAGGGCAGGGCGTAGTGGTCTTCATGCTCACCACTGGCAGTAATAAAGACTTTCTTTTTCCATTTCATTTTTTGTGAAATTCCGTTGCTATTCCTGCTTCATGTTTTTGTACAATGAAGCACAGCCTTTTGAAATTCTCCACCAAAATTTATGGGCAGAAAAATCAGATGGAAAGGAAAGGAGAAGTTTGTCAACAGTTTCTCAAGGGCAGATGTTCCTCTTAGTGAGGACAGTAGCAACACTGTTGAAAAACACCCACTAGAGACATTTCCTTCTAGTGTCTTCCTTTGGGATTTAATGAAAGTGGGAAAACCAGGAGGCAGCAAACCCCTCAGAAAGGCAGAACATTCCCAGAGACAGAATTTCTTTGCCAGGCATTAGCGTCCTATTTCATTCCAGAGCATTAGACTGTACATCTTGGTAGCAACTTGTCTAAGAACCAAAGGAAGATGCTGTTTTAAGGATGTCCATGCTGCTGCCTGTCCAGTAGCTGTCCACTCAGAAGTGGATTTTCTCCAGTATAATTCCTAAGCTATGGAACACACTCTTTTAGGAGCTGTACTCTTAGCTACCTTTTTTTTTTTTAACTTTTAGGAGAAGAATCAGGACCCTGCTCTTCAGCCAGGCCTTTGCATTACTTTAATAGTAATTGCAGCTGTTTTACTGAGTTGGAAATATCTGATAGTTTTATCTTTACTGGTAGCCTACAGGACTTTTCTAAAAGGAAAGACAGGTTATAAATTGAACTAATAAACAAATGAATGAGGGCATGCTACAAAAATGGTGGAGACAGTACTTGGCAAGATATCCTCTTTTGAGCAGGGCAAGGGAACATTCCCATCTAAAAAAGAGAATATTCTCAAAAGGGGGTTAACCTCAATAGAGTGGAATAAGATTGGGACAACAGGGTAAAAGGATAGCCCTTCTACGTGGATTGCAGTTCCAGTTCATACGGGGGTTGGGTGAGTACCATGACAATATACTTTTTTAAAAAGAGTGGAAAGAGTTTTGATATGGCAGTTGTATTCACACAACTTGCTTAACCAGCTCACATAAGACCTAGTGTGATGAATGCCTACCCAAGTTTCCAACCAGACTCACACGAGAAGTTTATGGATGTCTGATTTATTACTGGATAGTATGCAAGTTCAAGAGCAAAGCTGAGAATGGCAAAAGCCCAGGTCTTTCAAACAATTAAAGCTTAGACAGTTCCAATCCCTCCCCCCAAAGTCAGAAAGAGTCCACTCCCCGCAGCCTGCAGGTGTTCCTAACGGTTCCTGCCGGTCTTCCGGGAAAGTGTCCTTGAACAGGCGAGATAACCCAAACCGACATTCCAAAGCCTCTACATCAGTGCCTGGTACAAAAGAACAAGAGCAGCGCCCTCCTGAACAGTAACACGTGTCAACACCAGCATGGCATGGGGACTGGTTACGATGTTCACAGGAACATTGAAACAGGAACCATGACACCTAGCAGATATATTTGTACAACATGCCAAACTCAGTTAGTTTCAAGCTTGTTTATGTCATGTTCACTGTTTCAATGTACACTGTACATCGTAACATTTCACATGCCATGGCGCTGACGCGCGTTTCTGTTTGGGAGGGAGCTACTGTGAAACCTTGCACCAAGCTCTGTATTTGTGTTCATTACAATGGAATGCGTTTGGGTTATGTTCTCTGTTCAAGGCCTTTTCCCACAGACCATCAGAGACCGTTAGGAGCACCTGGGATTGTGAACTTGGGAAGATTCTACGTGGGGAGGGATTTCATTTGCATCTAGGGTTTTTAGTTTGTATTTGGCGCGCTTTTATCATTCTCAGCTTTCTCTGTGATCCTGCATACTATTCTTTAATCAATCAGAATATCTTTGAATTCCTGCTCATGAGTCTGATAGTGTTTTAGAATAGGCAACCATTACATAAAGCTGAGAATCACCAAAATTGTACCGTTAGCTCCTACCAAGATTAGTTTCTTGTGAGGGAAAATAGTTAATGATGGCCGAGTCCAAGTTCACGACCGGGGGACTTGAGGAGACGGCTAGCTTGACGGACAAGAGCGGAGAACTGAGCCTCACCCCAGAACCTTCAGATTTCCGGGATGAATTGCGTTCCAGTCCTGAGGTGGAGGAATCTGACGATGGGGGAGAACCAGAGCAACCGGCACCCAGCAAATCGCCCGCAGAGTTGATCACCTGGGATGAAGTGGGAGAACCCCAGCCAGGGACGTCCCAGGCGTCCTGGAAGTATCGGTTCCCACTGACCCCAGACATAGAATCTACCACGGTATCAACAGAGAGACAGCCTAACACGCAAGGGAGGGAGGAATCTCAAACCCCTGAAAGGCTAAGAGTGATGGAGGCCAAAATAGAATCGATGGAGTACATGCTAAGAAACCTGTCTCTGTCATTGGGGGACCAGGGGAGGCGCGGAGAAGATCCCAGCTTCATGCAACCATCCCCCATCCTCCCATCTGGACTGCCGGCGGAGCAGGGCCGGAGACGGCTCCGGGATGAATCTCCACCCCGCAGGGCTCCATCACCAGTGTCCCCACCTCAAAGAGGGAAAGCTACTGTAACCTGGGGCCCAACCACTCAAGCAGCTGCCGATTCTGCTCCAACCGGAGTGGGGGTGAGAGACTTTTCTGTCAAGTTTGATGGGGATCCAACCAAGTTATCTTTCTTTCTAACTAATGCTAAAAGTTACATGAGGCAGTTTGGAGCATACTTCCCTTCCGAAGAGGCTAAGATAACTGGCTGACTGGTATGTTCAATTAAGTGAGGCTGACTCCCCTGCACTTGATTATTTCAAGGACTTCATGTGGGTGTTAAAGCTGCATTTTGAGGATCCTCTGGCCAAGGCAAGAGCTAAGAAGGTGCTGAAGGATCTTACCCAGGGCCAAATGTCCATAGCTGATTACACCCTAGTGTTTAAGGCTCTAGCTGGGAAAATCCCCGACTGGTCTCAGTCAACCTTAATAGAACAGTTTAAAGAGGGATTCAACCGGGATGTCCTACAGTGGGCATTGTGTAGAGATGATCCAGAGTCATTGTATGAATGGATCTGTCTGGCAGGCAAGGCTGAGCACGCTCAGCATACCATCATGCAAGTTAGAAGATCTGAAAGACCACCCGCCACCATGAGGGCACCCCGAAGTGCTGCAACTGCTCCCCGGCCAAGCTATAGAGCCTGGGATGAGGAGAGAGATCGGCGCTACACGAGGGGTCAGTGTCTCCAATGCGGAAAGGAAGGGCATTGAGCAGCTGATTGCCCAAAAGCCAAGGCTGGAGATCAAGCAGGAAAACCGCTGGCCAAATCGCCCCCCCCCCCTCGCAGCGGATGACAGCAGCCAAGGGTGCAGCCAACACTGAGGAAATATTCTACCTCTCGGGAGAGGCTGAAGATGACTCTAAGGAGCTGGCGGGAAACGCCAGCCACCTGCCATGAAGAGCGCCTGCGGGCAGCTGGAGGAGGATGGGCGTGAAGATGCTATGGTGAGTGCTGACTGTCCCACTTTAGCAGTAAAAGTGAAATTGGGCTCCCACATGAAAACTGCAGAGGTCTGGGCTTTAGTTGACTCTGGGTGTTCCAGGTGTTTAATTCACCCTGATCTGGTTGCTGCTTTGGACCTGCCTAGCTTTCCCTTCCAGCAGCCTTTGATCTTCACACAGTTGGATGGTTCAATGGCGGGGTGGGGGCGGCAACCCATTTCACTGGAACTGTCGCAATGCAAATAGGCAGCCACCGTGAGACTTTGAAATTCATTGTAGCACCTGTTGGCAATCCCTTGGTAATTCTGGGGATCCCCTGGTTGACCTATCAAAGCCCCTATATAAACTGGGAACACAGAACTGTGACTTTTAAAGATGGGTTTTACCAAGCTCCTACAGTGGAGAGAGCTGCACGTGCGGGGGTTGGAAGGGCTGCGATCGCCACGCTGCACCCTAACTTGGCACATTTAGAAGGCTTGCCCGATCAATACCAAGACTTTGCAGACATATTTAAGGAAATGGAAGCAGATCAGCTACCCACCCCCCACCGGAAAACTGACTGTGCAATAGGGTTGGTTTCCAATGCTCAATTGCCCAAGCCAAAAATTTATCCAATGACTCAGAAGGAGCTTGAGGCATTACGGGACTTTATTGACAAAAATCTGTCAAGGGGGTTTATTGAACCTGCAAATTCCCCAGTTGGGGCCCCTGTGCTATTCCGGGAAAAGAAAGATGGCACGCTTCGACTCTGTATGGACTATCGAGGGTTAAATTCCATCTCAATTCTCAACAAGTACCCTCTTCCGCTCATGAAGGACATGTTAGCTCATTTGTCTAAGGGCAAGATTTTCTCCAAGCTCGATCTTTCCACATCCGCATATTTCCGCATCCACATACGAGGATATTTCCGCATTCGCATACGAGCTGGGGATGAGTGGAAAACTGCTTTTAATCGCCCACTGGGTTCATTTCAGTACAAAGTCCTCCCTTTTGGGTTGGCAGGGGTGCCCGGAGTCTTCATGCAATCGATTAATGAAGTATTACATGATCATTTGTTTAAAGGGGTCCTGGTTTATTTAGATGATGTTCTCATTTACACTGAAACCGAGGAGGGACATGAACACCTCCTCAAACAGGTGTTACGCAAGCTTAGAGATGCCAAACTCTATGCCAAACTTTCCAAATGTGAATTCCACAAGACCCAACTTGACTATCTGGGCTATCAGGTGTCTGACAAGGGCATTGAAATGGACCCTGCAAAAATTCAGTTGATTTTAAGTTGGGAACGTCCCCACACCCGGAGGCAATTGCAAAGTTTCCTCGGGTTCAGTAATTACTATCACCAATTTATCCAGGGGTTCGCTGAGATTGCCTTGCCCCTCACTGATTTACTCCGTACCAAGGGCTTGGGGGAGACACGCAAGGTAAAACATCCTGGAGCAGTGCTGAATTGGACGCCTGAATGCCAGGCAGCATTCAAAAAACTGAAATCCCTTTTCACTGCTGACTCTATTCTACAGCACCCCGATCCCGAACGCCCCTTTGTGGTCCAAGTTGATGCTTCTGACTCCTCAGTTGGGGCTATTTTGTTACAGAGAGATTCTGAAAATCACTTAAAACCCTGTGCTTATCTGTCCAGGAAATTTTCTGAAACCAAACGCCGGTGACATGTTTGGGAAAAGGAGGTGTTTGCTGTAAAAGCTGCTTTGGAAGCCTGGCGTCACCTCCTTGAAGGCGCTAAATGCCCTTTCAAGGTTTGGACCGATCACAGGAATTTGGAAGCCCTCGGCACCCCCCGGCATCTCAGTCCTAAACAAATTCGCTGGGCTCTGTTTTTCAGTCGTTTCAATTTGCAGTTAAAATTTATCCCAGGAAAGAAAAACTTTCTGGCCAACGCTTTGTCGCGTTTACCTCAGGATTTTGACCAGGGGGCAGATGTGGTTGGGACTGTTCTCACTGAACCACAACTGGGTTTGGTTGCTGTCACTCAGAGCCAGACCCGTGTGCAGGGAACCCAGCCCCCAGCCCAGTCTGGGAAGCAGAAAGTGCAAGTTCCTTGTCAGTTACAGAAGGACTTTCTCCAGGCGCTGAAATCTGACACTTGGTTGCTAGCTAATAAAGACACTGTTTCTTTTGAAAACGGTCTGGCATGGGTGGAACACCGCCTTTATGTGCCTGAAACTTTAAGAGCTGAGATTTTACAGCGTTCCCATGATGATAAACTTGCTGGACACTTTGGTTTTGTCAAAACATTGCATTTGGTTTGTCGTCAATTCTGGTGGCCTACCTTGAGACGTGATGTAAAACCATTACAGTTTAATACTTTTTGGAGCAGAGTGTATCCTGTGGAGTCAGTTTAGTTTTTGTCTCTGTATATGATCTGAATTGGTTAATTCAGTCTCCAGGTTAAGTATGTTAAGTGATAGGATACAGGAGCCTGAGAGAAAGAGGAAAGAGAGCTAGACTTCGTTTCTGTAGCATTTGTACAGAGTTTTATAGGGTATATAAAAGCACCCACTCAGGTTCGGAGAAGTTGGTGGAAGCTGTTGTTGCTTTGCTTTGTTGAGCAAAGAGGCATCTGTAAAACTTAAGCAGAAAAATCTATGCTTGCCTAAAGCATGAATATTTTTATTCTTCATAAATAAATAAAGTAGCTGCCTTGCACTGATCTCAGTGCTCTCATTATGCTAATGAATATGAAACAACCACAGTAAAACACATTGGGGTAGCCTTATCCAGCCTTGTGCTCTCCCTGGAATATGGGATTTCTGCTCCCATTATCCCCACCAGCTGGGGCAAGTTGCTCTGACAACACATCAGGGAAGCACCTGGTTGGAAAGGCTCCACTATGACTGTGTATTTTATTTTTATTTTTTGACACATGCATTTTAACTGGGCATTTAAAAGGTCTGTGCTAGGAATAGGCAACGTGAGGCCCTTTGTAACCAATATGCCCCTGAATGCTTCCATCTGTGAAGGGTTCAGCTGGAGCCTATTTTTATTAGTTCAGCATCCAGGGGTAGTTCAAAGTAAAGAGCTGTCTTCTAACTGACTACTACTGCAATTCTAGAGGATCTCTCTGGACCACTTCAGACCCAAAGATGGGCAATAAAGATGGTAGGCAATGGGAGACCATTTGCTTTGCAGTGATCAACTGGAATCACTGCCTCCTTCCAAAAGGCAGGGATATACACCATTTTGTCAAAGTTTAGAGGAGGAGGTTTGGGGAAGATATCTGGGAAACTGGTGGGGAAGATTACTTCCACATAGTGGGAGGAGGAAGGAGTACAATCAAACAGATTGGGAATGATGAGGGAAGTTCCTTGAGAAGCAATAGGAAAAGGCCTTCAGGCTGCCCACATGGTGTACCATCACCCACTTTGTGATGATATCAGAGCCTTTCCAAATTCCAAATGTATTCACCATCCTCCAAAACTTTAGGATGAACAATATGCACACACAAATATAGAATTAAACAGTGGCAATTTCAAAACATTGAGTGGTGCATCTAGAATGCTTTGCCTAATCATATGTTTGTTTGTTTTTAAGTTATGCCTGGTTTATTTAATTGTTTAGTTTTTCATTTTTCTGGCCAAATGCAATCTCGAAGGATTGCCCTAACAGTGGTGTAGAAATAGAAATGACAATGGTATAGGCAAAACAGTAACAATAACAACAACAGCTTGGACCTTAATTAGCATGTATGCCATCTTTCTCAAGGCCAGTTCAAATACTGTTACTTCCAGTTATCTAATCAGCCATAATTCCCATCAGCCACCGATAAGGCACATACTTTACATGCAGGTGGTCCAGGGTTCAACAACCTGATCAAACAACATCATTAGGGTGTCCTACAGATGAATTGGACTATGGCTCTTCAGACCTTCAGCCAACACTGAAAGATATACACCAGTCCAAAAGATCTGGATGGTACTTAGTTGGATAAAGCTGGTGTACATCATGTCTCAGGTGTTTGAACTCCCCACCTGCTACCAATGTGGGAAATATCTGATCCAGTTTCAAAACTCATTAACAAGTCAAGTTCCTTGGGAGAAGTCGGTTTGGGGATTCTGATCCTAAACCTGATTAATTTCAGAGGTTACACAACTCTCTGCATTTCCTTATATACCAATGCCACCTTCAGCCATCCTTTTCAACTCTTATGAAATCTGATATAAGTAGATATTGATCACAATAAATGCCTGGTCATATTTGCACTGGCAGCTGAAAGTTGGCATGCCTCCGGAAAGATGGTTACATGGCATTATAGGATCATTATTTGTAAACACCCATGGCTCCCAAAGGCAATGGACTTACCCTCATTCAGCCCTTTTAATCCTACTCAGCGTCTGTGTAAGGGAGGAAGAAACTGCTAGCATTTTGGCAGCAGTCAGATCTGATCCTTGCTCCATCTGGCAGAGGCAGGCAACTTTCAGCATGATGGAGAAGGCTGAACAGAGATAGAGAAGCTATTTCCCTGGGGGAAAAGTTGTGAGGCCTCTTTGGCTACGGAGCAACTCCACCGTGAGTTGCCACAGAGAAGAAATTGATTAGATCAATTGCAGCCTATTCAAGAAACATGGCTAAGCCTACTTGGTCCATGTTTCCCCCAAAGTGTGGATCAAGTCAAAAAGAAGCTAAAGCAAGCCCCAAAGTCCATCTAGTCCAGCCTCCTGCTTCATCAGTGGCCAAGGAAAGACATCCTGATGGAAACCACACAAGCAGGATATCCATGCAACTGCTCTCATCTTCCCCAGCAATAATTATGGAACAGCACACTGTCTATTATTGGAGGTAAATATAGCCATCATAATAGCCTCGCGTCCCATGAATTCATCTACAGTAATCCAGCACAGGGAACCTGATGGCAGGCTGACCTTTTGGATTTCAGTTTCCACCACCTCCAGCGAGGATGGACAAGAGCAAAAGATTGTAGGATCTGTAGCATAAGCATTTGGAAGACACCGGGTTGCCTACTCCTGGCTATGTTCACATAATACGTGTCCTGACAAGCAGGAACCACACCAAGACGAGGAATAGATCTCTAGTGTTTTATTACTGCTACAGTAGACAGAAAATCCTACCAAACTGAAGAAGCGTGGGAAAACCCATGCAGATAAACCCCAAAAGTCAAGGCGGGTCTGTTCTGTGCCTTTGAATGGCTGCTCAAATTCTCTCTACTATGCATGCATTTTCCACCCTGGATGGGGGCCCCCTCCTGCTCACCGTCAGTGCTCATGACAATACGCTTAGCCCTAACACGGGGTTCCTCAACCTGGGCAACTCTAAGCTGTGCGGACTTCAACTCCCAGGATCCCCCAGCCAGCAAAGCTGGCTGGGGGATCCTGGGAGTTGAAGTCCGCACAGCTTAGAGTTGCCCAGGTTGAGGAACCCTGCCCTAACAGTTCCACACTGAGTAGCAAGAGGTGGCTGGCGTTCCACATCTTTCAGACAGGCTTCCTCTGGCATCAGGTTGCTCTGCAAAACCTTCAGTTTGGCCCACAGAGCTTTTTTCATTTTTAATGAAGTGTAACCAAATGATCAAGTACATAGTGAGTAGGACTGTATGTAAGATTTTCATCTGAGTTCATTTTAAAACAATTTAATTTGCGTCACGGCCCCACACACATTTTGTGCTGATCCCATCCCCTTTTTCAGAATGCACCCCCGCTTTCCCAGCACTCTGCTTCAAGTCAAATACAGACTTTTCTTTCTATCCAGTGCATCTTTTTTTGTATGTTAAAATCAAGAGTACTAAGAACTAGTTCTTACACTTGTTTTTTCCTCCCACTTTCTGTTCTTCATTCCTTTCTCTCTTTGTACCATGTCTGTGGTATTATAAACTGGACCTAAAGATATAATTTTAAAATGTACAGACTAAAAGTCACCCTACTAATGTTATTAAGTCACTTTAAAAAAAAACCCTGCAGTATGATGTGTGTCCCAGATCTCTTCCATGCCATGACTTCGGACCTCTTACTTGCATTTCCAGCCATTTTGACAAAAAGAAAGGCAAAACAAGAGGGAAACCCACTGGGGTAGATGCTCCTGCACTTATAGTAGCAGTTGCATGGGCTAAGGGTGGCGGTCACTTTAACAAGTAGCATAGGGCCATGAACGGCTGCTTCAGGAACAACCTGTCATTAAGCTGCAACTTGTCCCAGAGAATTCACCAGCTGCCAGCATTCCTGGGTGTGAGCTCCAAAAGCTTCTTAGGTGACTTTAATGAGGGTGTTGCTCAGGATAGATTATCTAGGGCTGAGCATTTCCATCACATTATTCATACCATCCCTGAAGTCCCCCAAACCCTTTAAAAACTATATGTATAGGGGAGTCTGTCAGCTCAGAAAAACAACTCCTTTGAAACAGGGAAGTTGATTTGATATGACCCAAGAAGGATAGGCAAGGATGCTGCATCCTAGGAGCAAGGTAACCAAATTTTATTTGGATGAGTTGGAATGTGGTCAACTGCCCAATTTTTTAAAAAATGTTACTTGTTTCATTGTTACCTTCCTTGTTTTTTGATGGAAGGACATTTACAGTTAGCAGGAGCACTTGAATTTATAATTAAACATCTAACTGTTGCATCTAGGATGCTATCAAATTGCTTAACTTTTTTTTAATGAACTAATCTACTGATTAAATGTTGCAACCTTATTTGCAATCTTCTTCTGTAAAGCTCATGATACCTTTTTTCATTTTAGGGATGTCTCAATTATTATAAATCTGGTCCATTTTACAATTCATGTCAGTGTACTTTTTAAAAAAAATTTTTTTATTCATGTCTTTTTAAAAATTGCATATCCATTTGCACAGCTTTTTTGCAACTTTCTCCAATATATGTGATTTGTAAAGTATTTTCCTTCCAACATGCTTTTTTAATAGACCTATTTCCTCAGAGGCCTTCTTTTTTTACCTAAATGTCTATGATGCAGGATTTATGTAATCTCTCCTTAATATAACTAGCCTAATTGATGCTTCCTCAATGTACACATTTTTGCAAGCAGCATTCAAGCAGAAATTTGAGAAATGGTAGTGAGCTCTGCTCAGTGCTGTCATTGATGGCTGGACCAGAGTCTGCTTTGATGGATCATGGCAATCCATTCCAATAAAGATCTCTAATGAACGTCTTTTCTACCCTAGATTAAAAGCACCTATGCTGTTGGCTAAATCACATCAAGTGCAAAAAGAAATGGGAGGCAGAGGGGCAAATTATATCTCCTCAAGCAATTATGCTATGGCTAGGTCAAAGCAATTCCACTCCTGGTAACGTAAATACCAGCAGCCCAAAGTCACATGCAACTGCAGTGGCATTTATGGTCTAGAACTCCATTCAAAAAAATTCAAACTCAGACTTTCAAAAGCTAACTACTCTGTGCTTGCTTGGTTGGATAGACCCATCAGCCCCATGTCCTTCTATATTTGGTTTGTTTGGATCTCATGTGCTTTTCATCCCACCTATGCAAGAATGTGCAACCTTGGGTAAACTTTTATTCCCTAAAAACAAAGTCAAATTAATACTTATCTATCCCTAAATGCCTGCATGTAGTTAATGAAACATTTTTTCCTATAAAGCCCAGTTTGCCTTCTCTTTGGGTTGTCATTTGCTACTCAGTGAGTAGCAACTCATTCATTCATGCTACTTCATTCATTCAAACAGCTTTTAGCCTGCCAGGCAGATTTTATCTGAAGATTGTACTTTCATTGGCTGCACCTGTATTTGTTATGCCTTGTTTGATGTTGCTGTTCCATGGCAGCATTGTGATTTGAATCATTGTGAACCATCTTGAGTTATATATGCATAGTTCAAGAAGTGTGTGTGGGTAGGTGTGTCAAGAGAGGAACACCATTGCTAGGATAATATTTGCCAAGTACAATTGGTGGAAAATAATAAAAATGTTTTCTGTGTTAATCAGAAGTATGTTTGTTAGTACATATTAAAAGGTTTTTAATTAATTATAATGAAGTACTGTTCTAAACCAAGGGTGGGCAATAATTTTTGGCTCCAGGTCTACAACTCCCTCTCCCAAAAAGCTGATGAGCTTTAGGAAGCCTCCTGCTGACATGGTCTCATAATCATAAGAGGCAAGAGCAAAACCTTTTGTCTTTTCTAAATTGATTTTGGTGCATTAGGAGGTTTTACTATTGGGAACGGAAAAAAACTAAAGAATTCTGCCACCAAAATTTGGTGGTTTTATCAGAGCTGCCTTTGTGTCCCATAAGCCACAGACTGCCCCATATGTTGTAATCCTTCTAATAGTTTAGACCAGTGTTTCTCAACCTTGGGAAAGTTTAAAATGTATGGACTTCAACTCCCAGAATTTGCCAGCCAGCCAGCTGGATGGAGAATTCTGGGAGTTGAAGTCCATACTTCTTAAAGTTGTTGAGAAATACTGGTTTGGACATTTGTAATTTGTCTGTTTGTATTAAGCCATACTTCTACCACCTGGTCAAGTGGACCTGCAGTTTCTTGCAGTACATCTTGCTCAAAAACAAGCTTCCAGAAAATGACAACTGCAGGGCAATGATATTTAAGGATGAACCTTCTAAAATAGCTTCATCTGCAACAGCCATAATGAATACAATCAAAGATGTCTCCCATCTCTCAGGATTCTCTGCTGTAGCTCCTGCCCTTTGGAACATCCTTCCCCCAGAGGTCTGACAGGCCCCTTCACTCCTGGACTTCCGAAAAAGACTAAAGACCTGGTTTTGTCAGCAGGCTTGCAATGGGAGTGGGAATAGTTATACCTGGGGATGGCTAGCGTCCTAAGTGATTTTGAGGGGCTTGCTACACTCACAGACTGATTAAAATCTCTTGCCACTTAGATTTTACTACATTCTTATTTTATTGTATTGTTGTACTGAAATGGTTTTAAGTTTTAACTGCATTTTATTGTAAACCGCCCAGAGTCCCCCATGAGGGGGAGATGGGCAGTGAATAAATTTATAAATAAATAAAAATAAAATAAATTCCAGAAGCATTCTCATTTGCAATGCCTGTCTGTCTACTGGAATGAGGTTCTCCCTTAGATCTTTGTGGGTCCCACCCTGAGGGCTTCCAGAGGGCCTTAAAGTCCTGGCTTTTCTCCTAGGCTCTGGACTAGGGTAGTTGGGGCCCCTTGCTGGGTATATGATAGGTTTTGTTATTGCTGACCAGATTCACCATGTTTCATGTTTAATGTCCTATTTTCTGACTGTGTATCTGTCATTTTGTTTTTATGCTGTGAGCTGCCCAGAGTTGATTTGGAGTGAGGTGGCTACTAAGTCAAATAAAATAAATAAATAAATAAATAAATATCTGGGTTTGGGAGTAGGGGTCTTCTTGTTTCTAGTTACATTTAAGCCCCATTGATTTCCTGTGTTACCAAAGAACTGAATTGAATTGCATCTTCCAGTTCAGTGCAGACTATCTCTGGACCAGATGAAGGGACCAGATGAATGCCAAGGAACAGCATCTGCTGTGCATGCCAGTTCAGGTTCAGTTCCTAGTCTCTCTACTTTAATGAATCAGCTGTGTAGGAGAAACTCACCACCTGGGGCCACATCCAGCCCTCAATCTAATTTCAAACCTTCTATGCAAATTTCAGATCAGTCCTCTGGTAAGAGGCATCTGCCCCTTACCAGCACCCTTCAACTTAGGAGAGAGAGAAGCAGGCTTCAGAAGAAGAAAGGAAGAATGCCCTCACCAATTTTCAGCCCAGGCACTGTATTCTTGCCTCGGCACACCTAGCACCCAGCTCCCAGTAGACTCCCATAGGGACATGACTTTCAACAAGATGTTGCCCAATTGCTCCAAAGAACCACAGTCAGCCAGGATAAATCCCTTGTCTCTTCTTTTCTCACCTAAATCCTTTGGTAGCCAGGATGTTAAAAGGTGCCTGGCTACATTCCATCATACAGCCTTTGTCACCCTTCCTGCCCCTGAGGATAGAAGGCGAACCCAGCCTCCCTGTGACCCACCTAGCCTTTAATCATAAAGCCAGGCAACTAATGACAGATTGTCACAGTGTCACAGCAGGCAGAGTTAGGATGCAATATATCCTCTTGCCAAGGCTGTTAGATTAGAATCAGGGCTGGCTCAAGTATGCTAAAGGCACCAGCCAAACTGGGGCATCAGTGAGGTACCTGTGCGATTTCACTGGGGGCATTTGCTGTTTCCTGTTCTAAAAATAAGAGAGGACTATTTTAACTACATGTTAAAGCTATGCATCAGATTCAGAGCTGGTGAAGTGCTTTCATCTGCTGCACCTCGCACAGAAATTAGGGCTCTGCAAAGGTTCCATGAGGCGCTTCACTTTGACAACGCCTTGAGGGAAGCACTCATTGAAAGCTCCTTTGGGAAGAAAGGCAGCTCTCCTTTTCTGAAAAGAGAAATGAAGTCATTTTATGTTGCCTTTGCAGGGCTCCTCTGACATTTCAAGAGGGGGGACAGATTGTGGGATCTTGGAAAAGGACAGGGCTCACTCGCTCCCTGGCTGGCATCCTGTATATAAGCATGCATGTAACAGCACTGTCTGGGGGTCCCACTTGTCCACCAGATTTTACATCTTTCTGCATATTGCAACACTATTCTCATCAGTTTAAACTCATTTTGAAAAAAAGCACTCATTTAAACAGATATGTAAATATTAGAGAGCCTTTGGGGGAAAATCTGTAGATTAATCCAAAAATAGAATGGAACAGAATTATGAACAAATGCTCCATCAGTTGTGGGCATTGAATGTCTCCTCCTTTCATGTGTTACTCTGTCCCTTCTCCCTTGCTGTCCTTTATTCTTAGAACACTTTTCCTTCAAAGCCTTTCTTGCAGCAAATCTTTCTTTAATGCTAGATGGCACTGCTTAATCAGCAGGTCCCAAAGCAAGCTGATTCTGCTGGCGTGCATGGGATAGGCCAGTTTCTCAACCTTGGCAACTTTAAGATGTGTAGACTTCAGCTCCCAGAATTCCCCAGTCCACACATCTTAAAGCTGCCAAGGTTGCAAAACACTGGGATAGGCTATCACGAGCAGATCTTTAAGTAGCAGGCCCCATGCCATGTAGGGCTTTATAAGTAATAACCAGTATTTTGAACTGTTCCTAGAAGCCAACAGCCAACCAGTGCAGCTCATGTAGCTGAGATGCTACATGGGAAAAGTGAAGCTTTCCCCTCATTGCTCATGCTGCTGCTGCTGCTTTCTGGATCAGCTGTAGCTTCAAGGGCAGCCCCATGCAAAGCATGTTGCAGTAGACTAAGTAGACTGAGTAGACTAAGTAGACTGTTGCAGTAAAGGAACTAAGGCATGAGTGACTATAAGAAGAGCCGCTTAATCCAGTAATGGATGCAACTGGTACATGTTGAACCTATGCAAAGACTTCGCTGGATACAACTGCCACCTGCCCCTCAAGCAAGAGCTGAGGGTCCAGGAAGATTCCAAGATTGTGCACCAGTCCTAACTGGAGTAGAGTAACCCCATTCAGGACCAAAGGTGGAAGATCCCCAGAACCAAGAGAACCAAACATCCACAGCCGTTTGGTCCTATTAGGACTTTACTCTTCTGGAGTTTGTTTACTTAAACCCTTAAATCTTCATTCTCTGAAATTAAGTATAAGGACCTTGAACTTAAATTAAACATATATTGTTAGGGTAGCCATCCCCATCATGCACTCCTTCAAATGAGCTGAGCTGGAAGGACTAAAATTGATAGCATCTCCAGGCAATTTAGCCTATGGGTGGAATTCAGACAGCTGTTGTACCCTACCTCGAGTGTTTTTTCAAACAGAACAGCAGGGCATACCTTGAAAAATAAATAGAATAAAATAATTGTAATCCTAACAACATAAGGAGGGTTGAGAAGATTGCTACAAAATAATAGAAATTATTCTGGAAATGTGAATCCTTACCTAGACCAAGATGTACTGTCCACACACAGGAGAGTTATAAACAGATTTCAGTAATCTATCATTTGTAGCAGTATGAAACTGTTTCAGAAAAAATTAAAAGGGGAAGAAAGGGGAAAAACAATCCAATAGGGACTGAGTATCCCCAGTGGGCATCAGAATGCTGACCACTGAGGGTAGAAGAGGAAGAATGGAATGGCAGATCTTCGAAAAGGGCATGATTAACTGAACAGCTGTTTGCAACATTTTCTCTTATTTATCTTTGTTTCCCCTCTCCCCTGCTTTCTTGTGTAGGCTTCATGGGGCAAGGGACATTTTTCTCCTTTGTTACAGTATATAGCATCAGGGTTTCTCAACCAGGGTTCCGTGGCACCCTCAGGTTTCGCAGGAGGTCACCAGGGTTCCCTGGGAGATCACAATTTATTTTAAAAATTATTTCAACTTCGGGCAACTTCACATGAAAGAGGCAAGTTTCATTCTTTATTTTTAGTTTAAGAACACTGTTCATGCGTATATCCAGGCCTACTCATGAAACGAATATAATAATTTGGTAACTTCTGGGCTCGAATATGAACCTGAAAGTGCAGGGGTTCCCCAAGGCCTGAAAAATATTTCAAGGGTTCCTCCAGGATCAAAAGGTTGAGAAAGGCTAGGATATAGCATTAACAACACCTTGTGCAATAAAATTATTATTCCTGTAATTATTTCCATTCTTTCAGCAGATCCCTGGAAGTTTCTTTCCCCTTGTGCCTCATGCTGACAAGAAGTGTGTCTTTGATGCCAAGTCCAGTACATAAAGATCACATAAACTTTTTATTGCTTATAGAAATGGTGCAAGGCATGAATCACTAGGAAGACACATGCCATGCTCAGAAGATTTATGGTTTTTTTTTTTTTAAAAAATTGAGTACTTCAGTCACAGTCTAAAAATCATCATTAAAGCTTCAGGAGCTTCCTCCTGTAAAATGCAAAGCACTCCACGTAGAGAACAATCTATGTGTAGCAGAATGCTCTGTTTTTTTTGTCTCTATATCACACAGTGGCTGTCCTGAGCATGAAAACCATAACTTATTTTCAAGGTGTGGCTAAAACAAGCCAACTGTAACATAATATGCACTTGCCATTTCCCCTTCAAAGCAAACACAAATTGTTTCGGGAGTCATCCCACAAAGTGTCTCAGGCTTCCAAGTTTTAAAGCATGCTTTCCAGGAAATAGGCCTACCATGTTCAAGGAGGCCTACTTGCAGGGAAAGTATGCTTGGATTCAAACATCCTGTCCCTGTCAATCACTTCATTTTTAACAAGTTGGTCAGCCTTCTTCAATTCAGCACCTGGTAGGTACGCTGAGATAACAACTCCCATAATTCTGGGAGCTATTCAGACGTGCTGGGAATTCTGGGAATTGTCAGTCCAACACATGTGAAGAGTGCCAGGTTGAGGAAAAATGGATTCAATTTTAGAACCAAGAAATACCAAAGGTAGCTGGTGGCGTAAAAAAATGACCTCAGATACATTTTTTTTTAAAAAATGGTAACAATAAATTCACCAAATAAACAATCAATACAATCAAAGCAGAATTAAATAAATATATAAATAAGGAGAGCATAGTCCTTCCATTAGAGCTGGGCAGCAAAAATCTGGATGATCATCACAGAGCAGCAAAGTTTTCATCCCTGCCACCTAATGGCTGTCCAGATATGTGCAGCCCTGGTGTAACTAATTTTTCACAGAGAAGGTGGCCCAAGTTTCAAAGAACAGCTTACAAAATGTGAGTTTTTTGCAGTAAAGGAGAAACAGAGCTGAATTTTGCTATGGATGCAAAAGCAACCATTTTATATATAGATTTTTAAAAATATTTCTGGATTGAAAGATGGCCTGGAGTGGAAAATTTGGATAACTGCAAGAACAAGTGAAAAGCAAGGGTGGGCAACTAATGATCCTATAGTGGCATGTGGCCCTTGCCCAATATCTCTTTTTTTTTTTTTTGGAGCTCTGGAGCTTACTTGTAGCTTCAGCAATTCTATTCAGAAACTGGAGCCACATTTTTGTATAAATATGAAAATACGTCTCGCACATAGCCTTTTCCCCGATCCCAGAAAAAGCTTCAGAAAATCCCAGTCCAGCCCATGTATGTGAAATGGCCCAACTCACTTTGCCCCTCTGCCTCATCCAATGTGTCCTTCATTCCCCCAAAAGGATTTTATGTGCAGTATCAATGGTGAGGTGGAACAAGGCCTGCATCCCCCAGGCCCACTTGTTCTTTCAAGGTCTGCATGTGGAACTCATCTGAACATCCTTAACATGATAGTGCAGAGGAAATCCATCTGGATTCTCCCACCAACAGCACTGGGATTGCTGCACTGAAAAAGGATTTCTAGGTTATCCCAAATAACTCCTCTTTTCTATAACTGACCGTGCCATTTTTTTTCTTTTCTAATTAAACCTGCCCTCTCCCTCCCCCTGAAAAACACCCAAACCCAATAAGTTCCTAGTTCCTACTACACAACCAATTAATCATTATAATTATTCCCCAGCATGAGCTGGCTCCCAGTCTCACCTAAGCATGGGCCACAAACTCCAAGTATACCTATTAGCTCCACTTTGTGTCTCTCTCCAGCGTATGTGACTTGCTCATTATTACTCTGCACGCACATTGGAGACTGAGGCCGTCTGAGCACTTAAGAACTCAGCCATCCATGCAGCTAACCCATCCATCTGCGGACGAGCAGTGGAATTGGGCAGAACCTCGTCTATGGTTTATAGTTCGAACAGAGACAGGCCACACCTCTGATTTAGAGCTTATGCCATGCATCAAAAGGTTTTGTGCTCCTCTTTTGCTGGGGAGCAAAAAGCTTCCATTTTGAGGACTCTATTGGGCCAGGTAGACTGGTATTCTAACTCACTGGCTGAGTTCACATACTGCACTAAGTGGTGGTTTGCTTTAGCATGGTTTGTTGACTAATAACAGTAAACTATCAACAACTGTTTACAAACTTCAGTGGCTCAGTGCTATATATAAATCAGACCCATTCCATCACTTAAAAAAAAATTCCCTGCCTTGCTCTCTAAGCAACTTTTAAAATAATATGTCTAGAAAGTAGATTGTCCTTCTTTCCTTTCTCTCTCTCCGTTTTTTTCTTTTTCTGTGTTACTTCCTTTGCTCTGGGTGCCATATTTTTGTTAATAACTTGGAATGTTCCAAGAGAGGGGCAGGCAGCATTTTTCAGGCTGAAGACCACCACTCCTGAGCAACAACAACAAAAAGAATAGGCTGAAATGTTGGGGCCAAACACAGATAGAGATAGGATCAAAATGTGGATGAGGCCATGACACCCCCCCAAAATGCTTTTTCAATACTTTTCCATTGTTTTTTTTTTAAAAAAACAAGCAAAATTAAAACTCTGCCAATATACACAGAGAGAGACATTCTCACAGCTATTATATTAAGCTTCTGCTGTTTTGTACTTTAAATTTTGGGCCTTTAGTATAGTATTTTTATTGTTGTTGTGAGCTGCCTAGACACCATGGGGATATTCAGGATATGAATGACTTAAATAAAATAATAAAATAAGGATGCTGCTGCTGATATTGCTGCCGTGACATATTCCTGGGAACTACAGGCCCATTTAGTGGGTGGAGGATGAAGAAAAGGGTCTATCACCCCAATGATCTTAGTTGCTGGCTTGATCTTAGAGAAAAGAGTCCTTTTAATCAGCCTTTCCCAATCTGATGTGTCCCTTCATGTTATTCACACTTCCAGCAAAAATTCAAAGTACCTTTATACAATTCTAGACAATTTTTCTGGGGACAAATACCAATGATACATCATTTTTTAAAAGTTAGATTTAGAGCTAGATTTTCTTTTATAAACCAGACTCACAGGATTATGATCTGAAAAAGTCTTTGGTAAAATCTCTACCTTAGAAATTTTAATAGCCAAGTCACTTGAAATCCAGATCATATCTATTCTTGAAAAAGATCTGTGTCTTTCTGAAAAATAGGTGTACTGTAAGGACCTGGGCACTCGAGCATTCACTCAATGACGGTCTAGAGGCTTGGGCTCTTTTAACTGTTTTAATGAAGCGAAGCGTCTGATATACATTCAAAGTTGCGAATGAGCCCTTTCCCGCTCATTCTACAGTTTAAAATCAAAAAGCCTCTAATTCCCCCCTTTCCACCCACAAAGGCATGTGCCCCTTCCTGTGCCAGCAGGTGGCCTGGATGGTATATGGCCAGATGATGTTGGGCAATAAAGATTTAGCCCAAACAAATGATTCACACTCCAGTTCGGCTCCCCCTCCCTGCTGGTGACTTGCAGTCTGCTAACACGGATTCTATGAAGATGGATGTAATCTAATAAGGTGTTCTGTGAACATCTGAGCAGGGAGTCTGACATGTACTCTCTTGAAGTACCATTCTTCTGTCTCCATATATCAACCAACCCTAAACTGTCCATCAAATCAAAGAAAACTTGGTAACTTACCCTGAGTAATTTTAGTATTTTTCTCAAAAGTCCTGTCCAGCTGGGGGGAAACTACTCCATTCCAATCCCACATCAAACACCAACTTTCATAAGAAAAGTCCATTAGTCTCTCCATAACTTGTTTATAAAAAGTCACTTTATCTTGATTTGGGGCATATACTCCCAGGACCATTGTTTTAACTCCATATAATACAACTTGTACTCCAACAACTCTACCATGTTCATCAGTTAATACAAGTTCTGGGTTTAGTTGAACAAGTCCATTTCTTTTTTTAATATCTGCTGAAATAAATTCTTTGCCCAAAGATTCATAGGTCATTTTATATCTTTTTTCCTGATATGAGTCTCTTGTAGGCAAATAATGTCTTGCTTTTATTTTTTCAAATAATGATTTTTTTCCCCTCTTTTGTGGAGCATTTGCTCTGTTTATACTGCATGTTAAGCATTAAATCAATAGTCCAAAATTTTAGAAAAGTCCATACCTGTAGCACCTATCATCTTTTTCCAATTCCTGTTGCATCTGTTGTGACTCTTGTGTAGTCCCTTTGAAACCTCCATTTCCATCTCCTCCAGTGCTCTTTTATATCTTTCTAAAAAACCTCTTGCCCTCTGAACAAAATTCAGCCTAAATCTTTTCTGTTTAAAAGTAAAATCACAGCTGCCATTTTAACCCCCTGAAATGGGATCTTTTCCTGTTTTGATTTGTAGCCAAGGAGGAGTGTTCTTTTCTCTTATACAGAATTCTAATAGGAATCTCTTTCAAAACAATTACGTCAGTATTATCCATTTTCAGTCTGGTGTTAAAATGCTGCTGCAGGACTTGATCCACTGTCTTCTTTCTAACAAAATGCACCAAAATATCCCTAGGGATATTCCCCATTCTGGCAAAACTGGAATTTATTCTATAAATCTTATCAATATCTGCCTCCATATCTTCCTCCTCCAGATCAAAAAGAATTGCCAAAACATTAATAAGCCACTCTCTAATATTTTCATCTGGAATCTCTGAAACAGCTCTAAATCTCAGACAGAATCCTTTCTCTCTCAATTCCAGTAAAGCCAAATCATCCAATTCTCTTTCCAACTCTCTGCCTTAAACCTCTGTCTTACTCTCTAAAATTTCCACTCTATCATTAATTTGTTTTACCTCTCTCAGTATGAGCTTTATAAACTTTCCATCGTTTTATCATCTTCTCTCATCTCCTCTCTTAACTTTACAAATCTTTCATCCATTCTTTTTTCAGAAGCATCCATTTTATTCTCCATCTGATTAAATGTATTTCCCATCTGTTCAAAAAAATTCTGAAGTGTATCTTGTGTAATTATTTTTTCCACAGACTGTTCCAGGGAGCCCTTTCTGCCCTCTCTTGCCACTTTTCTAGTAGCCATTTTTAATCCAAAAGTGAAGATGTCTCAAGCAGGCAAAATAAAAAGATAAGCTTCTCCTCCCCTACCCCCTTATTGATGGCTTCAGCCACAACAGGCATCACATCTCCAGGGCAACTAAACGTCAAGTCTGATTCCTTACCTTATCTTTTGTTATGCAGATTCTGCCAATTACATACACTCTTTAAGGATAAATGACAAGCATTCGCACTGACTGACATCCCCAGTCTCTTTAACTGGCTTAGTGAAAAATTACGCCAAAGGACTTTTGTCAAAAGTAAAAGTGATAAAAAGAAAAGGAAAAAAAATAAGGAAAAAAACCTTTCCCCTTGTCTGTTTTAAAACTTTCTTACATCTTCTCTTAATTAAGCTTTCTGCAAATAGTTCTTGCATCTTTAAATCTTGTATCTCTCTTGTATTTTTGTGTAATCTTGAAAGGAGGTTTAACTCACTGCAAGGAGTCTTATCTTTGCCTCAGAGGAAATCCCTCTTCATCTGTAATTAATTACTTCCCAAAGTGATTAAGAAATGGGGAAAGCAGGGCTTTAATGTCTGTATTGGCTCCACCGCAGTTAGGAGCGTAGATGGAATTCCAGGACTCTCAGTAGCTCAACTCCCGAGCCAGCTGCAAAAACTTCTGTTTCTACAGATAACTTAGAAGGAACTGCCATCCAGAGCAGACATGGTTTATCTCACAACCTCCCTTTGATCCAGAGCAATTGTGCCAGCCAGAATTTACCTTCCAGCCAGCATTCTCATTCTCACCTTTGGAGAATGTCAGTCCGTCATGATTCCCCACCAGAAGCTTATCTATTGCAGACCACTTGAATGTAGTTTATCAATCAGACCAACCTGCCAGAGCAACCTGCAAAATCCATCCATCCCTCCATATCTTTGCATGAACTTCAGCAGCAAATAGCTTTTGCCTTCTTTCACTTGCCACCTTCTGGATGCTTTGGATTTTAGCTCCATACAGGCCATGCTAACTAGCGAGTTGTAGCCCTGTACATCTAGAGGGCACAGAGTTGAGGCAGGTTGTTCTGATTGATAAACCACATTGAAATGGTCTGAGATAGATAAATTTATAGAAAGGATGGATGGATGGATGGATGGATGGATGGATGGATGGATGGATGGATGGATTTGCAATGAAGAGATCTTGCTGCATGCCTGGGATCCATACAGTTTTTGAAAATGTTTATGTTTGGCTGCAGTTTTTAACTAGGAGGACTGTACCTGTTTATGCTTAAGGAAGATTCTTGCTTTGTTTTTTCTTCTCAGCAAACTTGCTGATTTCTCAAATGCATATCTGCAGGCATGGCCCAAGCTTTTGCCAAAGGCAAAAGTAGATGGAGATAGAATAAAGAAATAGTTGAAGGCAGGACAAACACTGCTCTTGATTTAAGGCAAGTTTGATTCATTAAAATTAAATGAATTAATTAAATCCTGTTAATGTGTGTGGTTAATAATTTCCTTCTTCTGCAATATTAAAAATGGCAATTCAGTGATACCTTTGAAGGGGTCCCACTGGTGACATCCAAGGGTTTTGGGGGTGTACATGGACCCTTGGGGTGATGCACCTCTGTTTAACATTACTAAGATTACGTCCCATGAGCATTCTACCTGGGAATACTCCCTGTAGATCATACTGTAATGGGACTTTCCTTTTAAGTTAATATCCCTAAGAGAGCATTATTAATGTAGAATCATCCCTGTACTCTTTGCATTGCTTTTGGAAACCATATCTGTTCTTAATTGGAAAGCTAAAGCAAAAGCTGATGGGCCCACTACTTTGAAAATATCAAGCTGTGCATTTGCTTTAGATACTTAAATACAACTCAGGGTTCAGATCACAGCTTCTCCATGGCAGCTAAATAAGTAACACATTCATAGTTTGTAAACTGTTTCTCACAGCTTGTTTATTTAGGGTTATAACTCAAGTCAGGCTCCTTATGGAAGCGTGACTCATTGTTTAATGTGTCATCTTATTAGCAATACTTGTTTTTGCCTTATATTTCCTTTCCTACCAGTAATTGCTGAGCCCACTGTGAGCTTCAGTTTTTCAACAGCAGTACGCAAAAGGCAATAAGAGAAATCAGACCTTACTAGAGCGATACTGGTGGAAATTAGCACAGTTCATAGATTTGCAGAGAAGTTGTGTCAACTATACAAAATGAAAATGATTTAATTGACCTTTAATATATGATAATCCAATTATTTGTCACACTGAATATTACAGATTCAAAAAGTCTATCCTAGGGTCTACTGTATGCTAATACTTGATTTAGATTGCATTTTAATAAAACTTGCTCCATGTATATTTGAAAGCTGTACTTCCAAAGTCATACTTCTCTGCATTTTCCAAAGCCAGCATGGGTTTCCTCAAAAATCTTATATATCTGTCTAAGGTGTTTGAAGTTATTTCATTTGGAGTGAGATACAAAACATCCCATTCTATGGCTGTGACCCAGGTTTTTCTTCATTTGTATGCTACCTTATCCCTCCCAAAAGTTGAATGGTCTTCTTCCCTTCTGTCAATAAAAAGTATGTAAAGAAAAAAGGTAGCATATATTAGGGGAAAGTATACCCAAAAGGGCACCTGTCTACAAAAGACAAATCCAAACAAATTAGGAGTAATATGCCCAATAATATTTAAGGAGGCAGAGCAAAGTTAAAGTTGATGAACAAGGAAAGTGCACAAAACCAAAATTGACAAATGTATCCATGTTACTCTATGTTTATGTATGCAGTGAAAACTAAGACAGTTGGAAACTGCCTTATAAACAGCACTGCAAGCAAGCAAGCTCTGGATCTTCAAACGATATAACCACACTCTTCATGATTATGAATTATGCAGTTATTCTGTATTTATTTGAAGCACATTTTTCAGCTAAAAAAAGCTTCTAAGGTGCCACTTTCTAGCCTAACTTACAATGTTCTTGGAATGATACAACATTAAAAGCATTGTGATTACTATAATAAATAAATAAATAAATAAGTAAATAAGTAAAATGGCAGCCGCTAGGCTAGGCTAAAGAAATGAGCTACAAATGGTAACAACAGAGGAAACAGAATGATTGAAAAAAAATATATGAGAATATGAGAAATAAAAGAAGGATGACTATAAGAGCACAAAATCAAATGAAGACATACATACACATAGCAACATTAACATGGGATGTGCCATAGGAATGATTAGTACCATGGAACAGAAGACTATTCACATGCACAGCATGGTATTTTGTGCTGCAGGAAGTATGAGAAGCTGATTTCTCTGCCAGTTTAACTCCAAACTTGCCACAGAAAACTGAGAAGAAATAAAACTTCCAAATTTGCCCCATTTAGTAATGCAGAGTTGCACTGCACCTTGCCAAGCAGCAGTTTGGAAACAAAGGAAATTAAAAATAAATAAATACAAGTCATAAAGTGCATTTGACAGTGTCCTTTTAAATTATCCCTTTTTTCCCTGCAAACATACAATAAATTGCATGCACCAGCCGTAAAAAGCACCTGAAAAGCTCTTGGAAAGATTTATGGGCGTCTAATTCCTACTCTCAATAAAGTGAACACGCAGCTTGCAAGATAATTTCTCATCAGCAATATTTCATATTCCTGAACTCCCTTCAGTCATACCATCCCAAGTATGATTGGGATATAGCATTGCCAGCCCATCTGAATTACACCTACTTAGAAAGAACAAGCCCACCTCATTTATGACACTATCCAGGATCCCAGCCCCTTCCATCAGCTTTCCAGATCCAATACAATCAATGTGGTCAAATACCAATGGAATATCTCTGTGACCTTCCAAGGAGAGGAAAAAAAAAAAGGATCTCAATTATTTCCAATAGATTCACAAATACAATCTGAGCAACTATCACATATCAACTGAGAGAAATGAGAGCTCTCTAGTATCATGATTTGACAGCAAGAATACAGTAAGGGAAAAATTGGATCATCATGTCCTTAGACTTTGTAGCAAGGAATAGAAAGAACACCAGCACAGAAGCTCTGGGCAAGAGGGCACTTTCTGGATCTCTGGGACATACCCAGTTTCCCCAAAACACAAAATGGCAAAATCTCACTATATTTTGATAATCTTGCACAAGATCTCAATGAGATCTCACACAATCGTACTGAAACTTTCCAAGAAGTTACCGGATGTTACCAAAATCTCCTTAGATTTCAGCTGTTTGGGATGATTCTTAGAAGAACACACAGTGGCAGTTCAGACAAGAACAGATTGCTGATCTCTGTGTTCAGTGAATGGGACACTGAAGAGAGAACCCATTATCAGTAAATGGCTGTGTTGTCACAACACCCTAGGCTGAGCTAATAAGGGTTCGGTTAGTTGTGATTTAACGTGTTGTGGGGTCCCATCCATTGTTTAAAATGTTCTGAGAACTAGGCCACTCTATTAACCTATAATATGGTTTATTTGGGCAGAGCAAATTGTATGGGTAGAGGAACTGTGTTTTCTTCATCTGGATTTAGGATTAAGTTTGTTGTGTGAAACCAACTAATATGAAACTTTCCAAAGACCAAATACTTAAGTCTGATATATTTAATTTGTGGTAAACCGCTGAGCTGCTGAGCTTGCCGATCGGAAGGTCAGCGGTTCGAATCCGCGTGACGGGGTGAGCTCCCGTTGCTAGTCCCAGCTCCTGCCAACCTAGCAGTTCGGAAACATGTCAATGTGAGTAGATTAATAGGTACCGCTTCGGCAGGCAGGTAATGGTGTTCTGTGTAGTCATGCCAGCCACATGACCACGGAGGAAGTGTCTATGGACAAACGCCGGCTCTTCGGCTTTGAAACAGAGATGAGCACCGCCCCCTAGAGTCGGACATGGCTGGACTTAATGTCAAGGGAAACCTTTACCTTTACCTACAGAAATCCCCCCTTCTGTGGCTCTGGGCCAGGTTTTTCTCTATTTTACCTTATCCTCAAGGATAAAGTAGAGAACCTCTTTTCCTCTTTTCTCCACAAAGCTATGGGTGGGATGAGAGAATATAACTACAGTAGTCCAAAGTTACATAATAATTTCCATAGTTGAGTGGGGATGCTACCCTTGTGTTGGAAAATTCCAATTCAGTTTGTATCCACCCCACCCAGTCAGTCCCTATATTCAAATCAGAGCAAGCTCACATGCCACCCTGTTCAGGCAGCAAACATATATTTATTAAAAATCAAAAAAACATAAAATACAGTTAGCTGGCAAAATGGGATTAACAGCAGGCAACAGCAGGAGGAAGACATGAACAACAGGCAAGAATTTATTTTTTGGGTATATGTGTGCCTTCAAGTCAGTCTTGACTCCTAGTGACTACATGGGCAAGTCCATGCAATTTGTATTATTTATATCTATACACCAAAAAGACAAACATTCAGAATTTTCCATAAACAATACTGTGAGTAATTAGTATGGACAGTCCCAAAGAGAATGCACTTTGGTTATTCCAGCTTTAACCCGTTTATGTACATAGCAGTAATATTATAGAGATAGAAAGTAGGACACCAGGTGATCCTTTCTCTATTCTGAGTTTTTTAAAAATGGTAGACATGGATGATGTATCCAACACCTTGGTCTTAGCCAAAAGATGGCAAAGTGAGGGTTGAGTTGGAATGTGAGCCCAGGATTCTCCCCTGTGGGCTAACACTCCAGTGCTCAGTCCTTTAATATTAAAGGAAAATGTTGAAGACAGATCTGGTGGAAAGAAACTTCCTTTTTAAGTGTCACAGGGCTCAGCCAATCAACAGGCTGCACAGGTTATAGGGAAATGGCTTTATGACTGTCACATAGTCCAACCCAGCACTCACACTAGATGGCTTTTGCCAGAACCCAAAAGAACCAGCTGGCTTTGAATTCCATACATTTTGAATGTTTTAATGATGGTCCCCAGAATGACAACTGCAGATTATTCTGCAGATCGAGGAACATACATCATGGATTATGGCTTAGTGTCATATGACTCAGACAGCCACAGAATCCGGTCCAGACAAAAGTGTCTGTCCTAGGCAATCTGTTCATCTTGTAGAAGAGAAAGGGAAGAGAGAAGAGGCTGACAGAGAGAAAAACATCCCAGTCACTACAGTAGTCCCAAATACTCTTTTTTCCCCCAACGGGCAGTTGATTGAAATTAGAGCAGCAGTCCACACTTTCAATCTACATTTAACGAATATGTTGATTAATCCTACTATTTCAGTGATAGGTGCATTCGGCCTTAATTAACATGAAAGGAGGAATGGTGTCTGGGTACATTTTCTAGAGATTACATTAATTCAAGCATGCAAATTTCACGGTGCTTGATCTCTCTGGGCAGCAGTTTTCCTCAGGCACTTTTTTAGGGCTTGCACCTAAATCTATATGCCACTTTGGGGTGGGGGGAGCTTTAGCCAGTAAAATTCACATTTATTTCATATAAAAATCATACACATTTTTGTGTGACTTCTTGGAACAATGCAGCTCTTATTCACCATTAATGTTGCTATATGCACTATAGAAAATGATACTGAGAGAGTTTTGGAGGTATTCATTTTGCCTTGCCTGCAGCAGTAAAGAATTGCACCCACTATTCACTCACTTCCTTTTTTAAATAGTGCCTGGGATGCCCATTTGGCCCTGCAGCCATGGCTGTCCTTTCACTGCACCAGCACATGTATCTGCTTTCACACTATATCAGTTTCTGATACATAACCAATTTTAATCTTACCCTAGAACATTTCCCCCATCAAATCCAGCCATTCTAGCTGTGGTACCAGATACAAATCAGAAACTGCCAACTTTTAGTGGCTAGAGACCACTGTATATATACACTATAATTTGGGGGTGGGGTGGGGACCAACATTGAATAAGGAAATTATGCCAAGTGGTCACAGATGGAAGCAGGATTTCACATATTTTCCTGGGTTTAGGAAAGCTCATTCAGTTTTTTAAACCGTACTGGGAAAGTTCATTTAGTTTTTTTAAACTGTACTATATGAGGCTGACTTCAGAGTTTTACGCTACTATATGGATGTATTTACGCAACCAGTTTAATCCATTATAAATGAATTATTGGCCACATTTGTACAATATACTAAGTTTAGTGTTACCCTGTAGTATGTCTTGTAGTAAGGTGTGAACATGGACCAGTTGGGTAGTTTATGGTTCCATATATTGTGCAAACGCAGAAAATTAGTTAATTTGTAAATGCGTTAGGCATTTTGTGGGAACACAGCCAGAGTTTCAAGTCTCAAAATGTTAGGAAACTGCATTGTTGGTTTTTGGCAATTACAGCTGGATGGGGGTCCAGGGAAATCCTACACACACAGACACAAAACAAAAGAATCAGTGGTTGCTTGCTACTCTGAGATCTTGGGTTCCCCCTGCCTGATATAAAGACTTGATTATGATAAGCTTGGATTAAATAGTGTGAGATTAAAGAACATAAAGAATCATGGACTCCAAAAACAAGGGTGCTTGGGGAGACAAAAAAATAATCTATTGAAGAGTGGATGGTAGGGCTGAAATACTCATATGCAAAAAAGTCTAATATTGGCCTTGAACTTACTGGAGCAAAAAATAGGTGGGGTGGGTGCTTTTTTCCTTTCTCCAAAGCAAAGATTGAAAGGGGCCTCTAGTAACTGGCTGTCTGGTGGCCTTCTTTCTACTTCTGAGTGCTTATTTAAATGCAACACACACTGACATAGATCTGCAAGGGGCGGTGCTGAATCCAGTTCAATTTTGCCTGTGATTATACATTTCCATGCAATTTATTTTTTAAAAAAAATCCCTTTCATTTCTAAACTCTACGCATTATGTATTATGTTTGTAGTTATTATCTTGTTAATGTAGATTATGCTATAGTGTTTGAAATGTGTTGAAACCAGTACTTGTGCTTTTGTTTGTTTTCACTTTTGAGTTTAATAAAGAGATTTTTTTTAAAAATTAAAATGACTAAAGTGCAGCATTCAGCTAGGATTGTTTGTTTTCTTTCATGCTGTTCTAGTCCTTATTATGTTATATAATTTCATTGGCTACCAAATCAAATTAAAAGCTGAAAATTCTGCACAGCAGCATAGTGTGGTAAGATTTGGGAAAGGGCTAACTCCTTTGAGACCTCTGATATTTGGTGATTCAAGAAGCCAGTCCCATGCACATCAACTTGAGAGTAATATCCATTGAAATCAGTGGGGGTCTCTTCTATGCAAACATGCATAAAAATCCATTCTTCCTCCAGAGGCTGATTGGGGTGGGTGGTACACACCCCAAACTTTATAAAAAAAAATCAAGATAAAATCTTGAGCTTAAGAACCTGATGTTCAGATTATATCTGTCCAAGTGGTGCAAAAGAGATTGAATTGAGAGCATCTCACCATCTCCTGATTTCTAGGCCAGCACTTTCACCATTACACCAAACTGGCTCTCGAATACAATATTACATCCTTATTAGGAGATCAGTGCCCAGAAAGCATGGCAAAAGTGGTGAGGTTTTTGTAAAGAAACATACTCAAAACGTGAGGTAATTGTATAATAGGAGTGGTTTTTTTTTTTTTTTTATTCTGATCAAAAATCATAATAAACTCCATTTTTACAACCAAACATATTTGGAACATACCTTTTTCAAAAATCAGATTAAAAAAACAGCACATGATCTCTTGATTAAGCCAAAAGTTTGCTCTCTTCCCAACCAGACTGTTGAGCATGAAAATGTCCTCACATCACTGGCTCAATAGCAGGCAACAAGAAAAGTGAAGCAGGCTGTGAAAATGAATCTCCAGAATCAGCCTGTGTGTGGTCCTCATTTACTGCTGCCAACACTTCTCCAGCCAATGGATCTTCTATTCCTTTTGTCTGAAGCAAACTCCTTCTGGATATAGCTGGGCTGAGGTGGCTTATAATGGAACCAACCACCTTGGTGCCCACCATATGTTTTGAAACTGAGCTTTTTTTAGCCTCATTGACATGGTCCATGGCAAGGACTGTGGGAGTTGCAGTCCAAAGCATCACCCTGTCCCTCTTATGGACAAAGCTTCAGTGATGTGGAATGAATAAATGAATTAATTAGGGGTTGGTGACAAAAAGCAAAAGAAACAATGAGAAGATTATGGAATTTCCTTGCAGAGAATCATGGAAGGAATCTTAGATGTCATCTAGTCCCATCCCTAGTGCAGGAACCACTACAGTATCTTTGACACTGAGCAACCCAGCCTCTGTCAGAAGACCTCTAGTGCAGAAGAACTCACTGCTTCTTGTGCAGTCAGGAAGTTCCTCTTGATGTCTAGACTGACTGGAATTTCTTAAGTTGGCTTCATTTCCAGCCAGATGGGAGACACAGCTTAAGACTGCCATGTGGAATGGCTCTAAATTGTATTGTGGCTTGGAGGGCCTTGGTTTGACATGTTGCGTAAACCCAGTTACTGTCCTGATAAATATAACCAAGAGAATAGAAGGGATGGGCCGCAGCTAAATTGGAGATAATTCCTAACACTTTACCAGCTTTTGGGCCATAGTCATTTCTTTAGGGACCCCATTTCTGCTTCCTCTATTTGGAGTCTTCCAGGTGTTTTGAGGCACCACATCCAGAATTCTCCAGCTTTAGTCACGTTGGCTATGAATTTTGGGAACTGCAGTTCCAAAACATTTGGAGCATGCCAAGTGGGGAAGTCTGTCCTATCTGATGCAACTTGAAAATGAAATGCATGCACAAACAGGAGATTATGTTTTTTTCTTATGCTTTAAAAGTGACTTCTGTTGAAATAGTGAAAAGCATAAAAGTTTGCCAAGCCAGTTTTTTTAAAGTCTCTTACCTTTTCTGATCCCCACCCCTCACTTGTTAGCATCTTTGAACATGGGTAATTTTACCATACCTTGTACAGACATGAGCATTATTCCAGAGAGAGAAAATCCTGAGTTTGTCTCTAGTCTACTGAGGAATGCAGCTACTTATTTACCTCTATTGAGCAATCGGAATTAACTGCAGCACTGCAACAATTTGCGGGTTGTTCGTGCAGTTTGCACCAGCATGAGGAATTACTACCTTCAGTCTGTAAAGTAGAAGGACCTGGCTGTTCCTTCTTTAGCATTCTCCTTCAGTGGCGAGAGATTTCCAAATGCTCCTAGGGATAGGTAATTTTTGATGAGCAGGAGCCACACTTTACATTTTGCAGTCTTGAGAGGGCTACGGTAAACAGAAGCATATTACCCACTCCTAGGCAAGGCCCATTTCAAGTTTCCCCATTTGGTTCTCCTTGGTATTTTTCCCCATTATCTTTTTAATTACGCAATCCCCTATTTTAGGGTGAACTCTATTGTTTGTGTGCCTTTTTGATCTCAAAAAGGGTGGAACGCATGCACAGTTGTGGCTGAACAGGGATCTGTGGGCTGCAGAAAGGCATTTGAGGACCACAAAGCCCTACAGCTTTCAGGATGCCCTCCCTATGCTACCTACCATTCTCAAGCTCTTTTTTTTCCTGTCCCTTCAAGGCCTGTCCCCCACCCCTCTACAGAGAAATGTTGAGATAGACCTGGTTGCCCAAGTGATTTGCCCTGTTCTGAGCTTCCAGATGGCACAAGCTGGCAACCAAACTCCCCAGTGCATAAATACACCAGTACTCCATCTCTGAGCAAACAGTACAAATGCCACGCCATGGGTAACCTCCCTCCAATAATTATTTCAGCACACACCTTGGGTCTTAAGTACATGGTAAGAAACAGATCAGCGTGAGATGTCTCCTTATGGCTCAGCTGGGAATCATTGTTATCAATGAGTCCTGCTTTCCCAGCCTATGGTGATTTACTCTGATCTGCTCTATTGGTTTTATTGAGTGAAGATAGTGATACCTGAAGAGACAGAGAGAAAAATCTGACTTGCCCAAGCGCACAGAGACACCACCAAGTTTTTGCTCAGTGTGTGTGCATCTGGCTGCATTCCCACTCCCTTTTTTTCTTTTCTTTTTTTAAATTGCACCAGAATTATTTGTCATGTTTTATGCACCCATCTGCTTGCTGTAGTCTCTCAATAAATCAGGTTCTCCTGCTTGCGTGCGCACTGCACTCCCGCACACGTGTCTCCTTTCCATGTAGATTACTTATGATGAGAGTCTAATTAGACCCAGGGAAGCCTGCCTACTGAGCAAGCCTGGGGAGAACTTAATTAAAGTCAATGGAGAAAATTATAGGTGAACGAAAAATTAGGGCAGCAAAAAAAGATGGGGAGGGAGAAAGAGATGAGTAATGGAGTTAGAGGAAAAAGGGGAGAAACAGAGGGAAAGCAAGCTAACCTTTGCTTGAAACTCACTTGCTAGAGCAGTGTTTCTTAACCTTGTCAACTTTAAGATGTGTGGACCTCAACTCCCAGAATTCTGGGAGTTGAGGTCCACACATCTTAAAGTTGACAAGGTTGAGAAACACTGTGCTAGAGGCAAGAGAGACACAGGCCATATTCTACTGGGAATTTTCCATGGAAGCCTTCACTCCAGCAGACTGTTTTCCCAGTGGTGCAGCTAGAGAATTTTATTTCACTTCCCAAACTGGTGCTTTCCAGGTATTGTGAGGAAGCACTTCCCAGAATTCCAACCAGAATGATTCCAGAGTCCAGCCTTGGTGCATCTGGAGGGCACCAAGTTCAGGAAGATTCTTTTTGAGTTTATGATCTCATGTTTGGATATGTGTGGCCCTGGAAGGAAGTTTTAGATAGCCATATGCGTTGCTTGTTTTAATGGCAGTATCTTTATCCCTAATCAGACAGAGCAAATAAGAAAATGTTTGCCAACTTTTAACTTAGTAAATTAACTAAATAACACTGCTGTTAGTACTACTTTGGGCATTTGCAGCTTCATGTTTTACATTCACTAAAGCCTGTAGAGCGAGGCTATGGACCCACTGAATTTGATATTCTTGCATCAACCAGGCACATCTAAGATGGGAAGAAATCTACAGCAGCCCTGGAGTTAAAGCTAAAATATTTCCTACCCATTGAAATGAAATGATGCCTCTCTTCTGATCTGTCAGGCGAGTTGCACTGGCAGGTAGTTGTATTAGAGATTGTGGGATCAGAGTTCTTTGAGTTAAATGGTAGGACTGCTGTGCTCAGGAACATGTAATGCACAGGCTGCCATTCCACATGCTGGAGGTGCTGAGGAATAATGGCCACTGACTATTGTCAGATAATGCTTTTTTAATATAGGTTTATCAATCAACAGAGGACAAGCTGGTGTAGTCCTCAGACAAAATACAACAGCTGGGATAAAGCTTCGTTAACAGAGTGGTCAGTTAACCTTAATGAGAAAATATAAGACATAAAGGACTTGAGGAATTTGATCATGGCAAGTCCTTGTATAAACTGACTTGATCCACACCTACCAACTAATGTGCAGGTCGGAATATAGTTATCTGTGAACTTTCATGCTTTCCATATATTGCCTTGCAGTAAATTCTCTGTCTCTCTCAGAAAAGGTCAAAAGAATAAATGCACACTGTATTTTGAGAGAAAAATGAATTCATATATATGTGTGTGTAGGTGTGTATGTCTGTGGACAGAGGTAGATACCCAGAAAATACTGTATGTTTAAATAATTGTTAAGCTGCAAATTTTGAATTCAAATTTTGTATGGATTAAAAAATATGTGGAAACTAACTTAGAGGTGAACACTTGAAAGGGAAGAGGCACAGAATTTGTCTAATCATGCCTTTTTTATGTGTGTATTTATAAAATGTTGGAAAGTATAGGACAGTCCCACTGAAATGACCTGGAGCTGTAAAACACAAGATCCCAGAGACACCAAAGCTGGGCATTTACAAGGGGCCCTAAAACACCTGGAAAGCCAACCACTGAACCTATAATTTGCAAATAGAGCAGCTTCTACAGAGTATTGTATTCAAAAAGGTGCAATGCAGAGTGTAAAGCAGAGATAAGTAACTTCTTTGGATCGGGGGCATATTCTGACTTTGGAGAATACGTGTTGGGCTGTGATGACTAGCCTAATTCATAAATTGGCAACAGAGTACACAGAACATTCACAAAAAGCCCATTATTAAAAGAATTCTTTCCTGCCATCCCAGGCTGTCCTCTGTGGGGCCCATAGTCACAAACTGGAAATAAACAGGGTGCTAGAGGCTGGAACTTAGCTTTGCAATTGGCAGCATATTTAATTTTTAAGTAAAACATTTAAAAGGGGGGAGTTGCATATCCTTCCACTGGGATTAGGTGACCTCACATAGGATATCATATCCCCACCCCAACATACTATTGCTAGCAGTCTACATAAAAATACAGAAAACATCCCAGTGGAAGAAAGCTGGAGGCCAGTTTTAAAGCTGCCTTTGTTCTTTAAAAGCTGAGCTGCAGCATTAGACAATAGGCAGTGTATAAATTTGCACATCGTTGAATGAATGCCAATTTATTTTTCTTGTCTTTTCTTTCTCTCCTGGCAAGGTTCCTGTGCCTTAAGCACTTGGATAAGAAATCTGGCAGGTGAAACTTTCCCATCTCCACAGAGGAAAGCTTGTGAGCTGTTGCATCTGCCTGCCATGCAGTTGTTAAAGGCACAAGGGCCTTACCATAGATATGTGATGAAACCAAAAAGGCAATGACTTTATTTTGTTGTCTTGTTCTCAGTGGAGGAAACCTCAAAGTCAGCCTGAATTTCTTTGCTAATGTCAGTTCTCTCCAATGTGCTCCATCCCAGTTTGTCTCTCTATACTCAGTGCCTGATCAGTTAAGAAAGGAAAAAAGGAGGGAGAAAAAAGTGTGTATGTGTGTACCCGTGCATATATGTGTGTGAGAGAGATAATGTCTGGTCTATGTCTCTGCCCACACATATAGTAACTTCCTTTCTAGCATGCATGATTATACTCTGCTTTGTAAATCCATTGATGAGGATCAGGTGACAACAGTCATTCTAGATCAATTAACCTGGAGAAAAGGCACAGGATCTCATATTACCTGTGGTATAAATTGAACAAGTGGGACTCAATCAATCGCTGTTCTCCTGCATCCATTAGACAGTGATTTATGTTTGGCTTCACATGGTGTTTCCTTAATAATGGCTCCTCTGTAAATTATGCTTCCTTTAACTCCAGTGTCATTGATCAGGAAATGCCACTACCTATAGGGTAGAAAAATGTACATACGAAACTCAGTGGCTCATTGGAGGTTGTTGTTTTTTATTATTTTTATTATGTCTCCAAACATGATTTGGTTTTATTTTACTTTCTCTGAGAGATTTTGAGTGGAGTCTATGTTCTTTCTGAAAAAAAGGTAACCGGGCCGAATACTCATTTTGTATCTATCTATATGGAGCATCTGATCATTGAGTAGGATGAGTGAAATCAGAATTACATTGTCTGATGGGAAAAGGTAGAATTTGGTGTAAGTGGTGGGTGGTATAGTGATTAAGATGTTACACTAAACTAGGAAAATCCAAGTTCAAATTCACCTCAACCACCAAAGCTCATTAGGTGAGTGTGCCAGTCACTCACTCTTAGCCAATATACCTTACAGAGTCATTATGAGAATAAAAGTGTAGGAAGGAGTGCTACAGATGTCATTCTGAGTTCCTGAAGAAAATGCAAGATAAGAATCTAACAAATACAGCAATTCATTAATTGAATAAGTATCACAAATGTCTGGAAAGATGAGGAATTGGAATGGTGCTCTGTGGTTTCCGTTCCTAATCATGCATCTTCTGCTGAACTGTAATACCTTCCTATAGTTATTAACTGGATGCACTGCAGTGTAGCTATCTTACCTTACACCATTAACTTAATCTCAGCTATCTTAGTACCTGTTGCCAGATGCTCCAGTTAGAATCTCCTGGCACCCTACCACAGAGATGTGCAATCTTTCCTAAGCTGAAGTCACTTTTTGTTCTTTTTCAATGGTGACTGTGCTTCAGTAAGTGGACAATACCAAGACACACTGGGTAATACCAGTACAAAAACTAAACATAGCATCACTGAATCTTCATTTACATTCAGTTAAAATGAAAATTAATTAATTAACTAAGCAGAGTTAATACGATTCTTACATGTCAAGAATTTTCCTCTTACATCAGATTTTAATGTACAGTTCAGCAGCAATAACTTTTGAAAGCGTTGTGAAGCCCACACCCAAATCTTTTGGGGCAGGCAATGTGGCATTGCAGCTGCAGATGTGCCCTCCTGCTATAAACTTCTCCATGTGGAGTAGAGTCAGTTTTATCAATTCAACCATAGGGAAAAGTGATCAATGGCTATTGGCTGTGATGGCTATACAGTATATTACCACCAGGATTAGAGGCATTTTGTCTCAAAATATCAATTAATGAGGAATAGTAGCAGGAAGGATCTGTTGCTCTTATGCCTGGCCTGTGGGCATCTCAATGACATCTGGATGGTTATTTGGGAAACAGGACTGCGCTTAATTGGCTTTTACTCTGATCCATCATAGCTCTTCACAGCTAGGGTCAGACAACATGCTAAATTCTGAACTTGGGCTAACAAAACACAACTGCTGTCAGAGTTCCCTCCTAATAGCCTAGACTGGAAGCAACTAATCCAAGCAACAAGACTCTAAAAACTGTGATTAGTAACTTCTATTTATTAGAAGGAAAGTTAAGATTACTACACAAGAATGACAACAAATACTCTACTTTCGAATGACATACCTATACATAGGCAATCTATGGTGGTAGAACTCGTATCCATTTCCTCCTACTTTGTTCAGTATTGTGAGGTGAAAACTTGCTTCTCTGCTGAAGGTGGGTCAGTTTGTATCTGTTCATTGTTCTGATAACTGCTATTCTTTTTATCAGCATGATAAATTATGTATTATTATTATTCAAATTCAATTACCACCCATCTCCCCCAAAACAGGGACTCTGGGCGGTTTACAATAAAATCCAACTATAATCCTAAACGTTAAAATCTCATAAAACCAAACACATAACAATTATTATAAAATGCAATAAATAACTCCTATTTGTTATACAGGTAGTCCTCATTTAGCAACCACAGTTGGGATTGGCAACTTAGTGTAGAGGCCACTAAGTGACTATTGCTTATCATTCTACTTCAGCTTTCCTTTGCTTTACAGACCTGTGAAGGTCATAAATGGGAGGACTGGTTGCAAAGTTACTTCTTCATCACCATTGTAACTGCAAATGGTTGCTAAAGGAGTCAGTCACTAAACAAGGACTATCTGTATTCACATAGCATGTCTTATTCAAACAAGCAATGATTACTAAGAGCATGGCTGGATTTCTCACAATATGCCAAACCCAAAACTATCCAATCCTATTTTAGCCTAGCCTAGCATGCCAGCCAACCCTGTCCATGTGTTGTTATGTTTAGAATAAAACTCCCAGGCAGACATGAAGCAGTCAAAAGGTCAGTCCACCACTGTCACTATGTTTGTGCACTTCTAGTTCCCAGCCAAGTGCGCTTTTCACACTTTCATGCTTTCCAAGCACCAACTCCTAGCGCTAACCTGCTGTTGGCCTACCGATTTAGCGTTTTCATTTTTAGAAACGCTACCAGGCAAACTGCAGGGTGATGTCTGTGCTTCTGGCAGGGCTACTTCTAGCTGGCCTCGGGGAGAGATTTTTAGACAAGAAAAACAACAAAGCCCAAAATAAAACGGGTCAAGAAGTGCATCAATCTGACAGCCAGCCTCCAACTGGTAGAACAATGCTGTAATGGAAGCAAAGCAGTAGCCACAGTCCCTTTGATTTATTGGCAGGACCAGTAGGTGTTGCATTAGGTTAAGTATTAACAGATCTCATGAGTCTCATTAGCTGTTCCTTTTTCACTCTCAAACCCAGGAGTTGCTGCTCCAAAATCTATAGACTTGGCAGCCGCTTGGCTGACTTCCAGATCCTCATCCCGCTGTCCTTAAGTTTAACCCCCTGTAAGTTTCGGCCTTCTGCCCAAATGCAATTCAGATTCCACTTTGCAGACCTGCATGCATAATCTGTTTTATTTGCACACAAGAAAGAGCTGTTGTATTGATGTCATTTACTGTATATGGCTAATGACTAATAGTAGCCAGCAGGCTGTTTTTAAAAAAGGAAGTGAAAGCAAACTTGGGGGCAGTTAGCAAGGTGGCAATCTTTTCTTCATTTTGTAAGGGCAAGAGTATAGTATGTGTGGCACAGAGTGGTAGGCGGCAGTATTGCAACCAAAACTCCCCCCACAACCCGAGTTCGATCCCAGCGGAAGCTGGATTCTCGGGTAGCCGGCTCAGGTCGACTCGGCCTTCCATCCTTCCAAGGTCGGTGAAATGAGCACCCAGCTTGCTGGGGAAGGTGACGACTGGGGAAGGCAATGGCGAGCCACCCCACTCTATAGTCTGCCAAGAAAACGTCGCAAAAGTGGTGTCCCCCCAAAGGGTCAGACATGACTCGGTGCTTGCACAGGGGACCTTTCACCATAGTATGTGTGTTCCTCCAATAATGGATTCCATAATGGGAAAACAGTATTAAATGCTTTGCTCATCTTCCTCTGCTGGCCCACGCTTTCATAATCTCCAGATATTACTATTACTAAGGTGAAATATCAGTGTTTCTCAACCAGTGACATGTGTACTACTGGTGGTATTTATAAACAATTTGGATGGGACACAAGGCAAGTTTTTAAAGCTGCACAGCTAGCTGCACTTCCTGTTGAACATGACAAAGTGGTGCGCATGCTTCCCAATCCCGTTGCAGTCCTTCCACTTAAACTCCTCAGCTTTTTCAGATCTCGGTGGAGCCACCAGACCAAACCACCCATTTTCAATCTTCGTCTGCTTCGTCTCTTTGGAATGTGTTGTCAGAAGCACCTATGCCCTTGTAAGCTGAAAACTTTTGAGTGGTTGTTGTTATTATTTAGTGTAATGCTTATTAACATATAAATTCCGTTATAGAAAAAGCAGGATTTTTTGTTTCTGTTAAGATGGGACCCAGCTTATTTGCTAGAGTGATTGGTAAGAAGTAAGATAGGGAAGGTTGAAAAGTATTTATCCAAGATGCTGCTGCTCTTGATACTACCTCAGAAACTTCAGTGACAAAAAAAACAGATCAGTGTGTGACCATGTTTTGTTTTTTACTGCACTGATCCTGCCTACCTACTTAGTTCTGAGCCCACAGTTTACCAGAATCTGGCCTATGACATGACTTTTGAGGCAAGTGCTGGTTCTCATTTTGAAAGACCTTCAGTGCATGGTCCAATGTGTCTCAGAATACTGTGTGAGCATTGCCTGCCATGTGGACTTTGATAATCTTAAATCATGCCCTGGTTGATCTGCAGGCAAAGTAAAAACTGTTGTGATCTCCTAGATCAGCCTCCCCCAATCTGATGCTTTCTACTTGCCTTGGATCTACAATTCCCAGTTACCCAAGCTGGCTAGGAAGTCTAGGAGCTGCAATCCCAAAATATCTGGTTGGAGAACAAGGCTTTTCTAAGAAATATGTATTAGCTCAATGGGGTGGCATACTCTCCCTTCTTTCTAAACATGCAATTAAAATGAGTCCTCCCAGTATACTTAGTCAGTTCCTTTTGCTGTCATATTAAAAGTATGTCCTTCCAGAAGTTGGGGGCAACTTCTGGAAGGACATACTGGGCAGCCTATAAGGTTTTCATGGATGGCATGAGAATTTATTCCTGAGATGAAAATAGGGATATTGCAAGCATGTACCCATTTTCAGCTTGAAATGTTGCAACGCCTGCTGTTTGGTTTATCCTCCCCTGCTCCCACCCACTTTTCTTCCCTTTAAAAGCTAATAAAGAGACAGGAAAGGTCTAAAATGTGGCTATTACTGCATATTTCCCTTGGTATACTGGCAAGTTACCCACCATCCCTTTTTTTTCTCTTAAGTTGTCTGATGATGATAAATGCAAAACAGAAGAGAGTTCTCAGCAAAGCCTTCTGCAGTTACATTTTTCACATTTCCAGGAGAGGCTGTTTTTTCCCAGTCAGTCCTTGACATCAGCCTTCTACAGACAGGTGTCTTACAGGTGTATTTGTTCCCAGTCAACACACAACTCCGCCAAAAAAAAAAAAAAGCGAAGCAATCCACGTATGTCACTATGCACCAAAATAATGTTAGCAAAGAGTTTCTGAATAAACAGAATGAATCCAGTGAGTTAAGAACTTGGAAACTGAGTTTGCTTTTTAGAAGTAACACACGTTCATTGGATTCAAGGAGACAGAAAACAACAGGCTTAATGTGGAACAAAAACAGAATATACGCAGACTATCTAGAGAGCCCTATATCCAAGAACGAACTTGCCAGGTTTACAGACAAGAAGCTACACCCAAACTCACAAACTTCCTAGGTAACATGCAAACAGGACTTCTAATTATATTTGCAATCCAAATGACCGCACTGTTCACCTAATTTGTACTTGGAGGCTGAAAATGTGTTTGCTTGTTTTCCAAGCAGTAGTATTTACCATAACATTCTTCTGTCCCTCAAATTCACCTGCCTAAGCTAGTAAATATAAATAAATGCATCATCCTCTTGGAGTCCATTATCAGCATGCAGGAGTGGCCCAATGTCCTAACAAGATGCAAAAGCAACTGAACTTGCCTTGGCCATCCTGAGCGCAGCAGGTACCAATTTTAATTTCTCCTAAGGCTGCAGCAACACAGACTCACACATACAATCACATCAGTCCAAGGCACCATGTCAAATTGAAATGGCTGCCCCCTTGGGGTCATTGCTAGGGCCCCCCTAGGGCCACACTTCACTGAACGCCTGCATGGTTGGCCATCCTGCACGCAGCTGTAGGCAAGTGTCCATGCTGGTGTCCTTAATATTCACGCCAATCCATTATGACTCACCGAGGAAGCCTGCTGTGTACAAAACAGGGCATTCTGTGACATTCATCTCCTCATTTTCCAACGAGTTACACAATCTCCCGCACACTGCATGGCAGGCTGGCTGAACAGCGGCGCATGTTGTTTCTTTCCGAGGCATGCGTTTGTTTTCATTAGCCCAAGCAATTCATTAGATGGCCTTTCTAACATTCAAATCAGAATGAAGAATATTCAGAAAGTAATTATACTTTTCAAAGTTTGGCTGTATGGGAAAATTGTATGCAAATCACGGTCTAAATTAGGGCGGCATATCTTTAAGCAGGCTGAGAAGTTGCCCGGCCTGCGTCAGCATCATTGATATGTAATCAACCGAGATGTATGATCCAGCTCCTTACTTAGGCAAATTTTAATGGCAATATTCAAGTAGGTAATTGGTATTTATCACAATGGCTGATGTGAAGAAGCTATAATCTTGTTACGAGTGGAACTGGACTGTCATAAATCAACTCACTACAAGGTTACTGTGAGGCATCAGCATGTTTTGCTTTCCAGATGCTTTTAATCACCTTTTTAAACCTTCACCTGATTTTTTTTTTAATATAAGCAAATAACCTTCAGCTTTTTGAGTCTCCTTCTCTGAGTGTCTGCAGTGGAGGCTCAGTTAAAGGTTGACAAACTAGTCATTTTCACTTTCTCTGAAATCCATTTGCAAGACTTTCTCCTTCCTTCCTTCCTTCCTTCCTTCCTTCCTTCCTTCCTTCCTTCCTTCCTTCCTTCCTTCCTGTTTCTTATCCATTCTGTACCACAGAACACCAGGAAGAAATATTCAAAATGTTTGGCAAGTTTATGAAAAAACTGTATGATAGCTTTCAACAAAATTTCCCCACAAGGACTTATGGCAGTCTAAAAACTGAACTGTAATGTTTTATATGACCTCACAGGGCCATGGGTATGATGAGGAAAATTGGAGGAAGGAGTCTTCTGTGAGTTAAAAATCTGGCAAACAAAGAAAGGATTTGAATGCTCAGAACTCTCTTCAGGCGAACGGGTTTTGCTGGTACCATTTTTGCAAGTGGTGGCTCTCTTAGCCTGCACATCTGAAAGAGTGTGGCTGAGAAAGCCAGAGTTATGAATAAGCCCTTTCTCACACTGGCCCTCAGAATCAGAAAGCTCTGCAAGGGCACTGAAGCCATTGGCTTCACTTCTGACTTTCTTCTGCAACGGTATTCAAAAGGGGAAAGTGGCCCCTGAAATCAAATGCCAGAGATAGGAACCAGTGGGAGGAGCCTAAAAGACCCTAAGGCCCAGGGAGGACAACCATGAGGAGTTCTTGGCTTTGATTGACAGGCAGCCCTCCACCAATCAGAAGGCCCATCCCAGATAACAAGAGGGCAGAGAGGGATTTTGGTGGGACATGTAACCTTGAGGAGAAGGAAGGAAAAGTCTGTTTATCCTTTGATCGTTTGCTATGGGGAGGCATTTGCTGTAGGGGCACATCTTCTCAATTTATACATAGATCTTCTTCCTCAGGGCATACATTAAGATCCTTACAGCTTGCTTGGTCCCAGAGAGGAGGCTGTTTTGAGATCAGTTCTTTGCAGATTGATCTCTGGTGGGTTCCCTCCTCTATCAACTGGGTGCCAGCAGGCGGCAGGGCTGCATGACAGAACTGAGCTGCCTGTTAGGCTTTCCACAATGCCCAGCAATGCTGGTATGTCAAAGGCATTGTGGGAAATGAATGGGGCGCTCAGCATGCTCCAAGCCCTGGAGAATATATGAATATATATTAGTAATAAGTTGCCCAGAACTTCAGCAGTAAACTCTACTGGGGTATTTAGCTCTAGAAGCCGCTGAAAGTGGCCGGATGCAGAGGCCGGTTCTGCCTAGTCTCCTATCCTTTCTGGGATCCAGCTCAGATACCCAGTGGACTGTCTTTTACTTTGCCCACCAGCACGGATAGTTAATTTTCTTGTGCTGTGCCACAGCCCAGGAGTAAAAAAAACCATACTGGATTCTACTGGACTGCTAAGCTTCCCCTAAGAGGCATTTTTAATCCAAGCTAGGAAGCATCCCCTAAAGCCTGAGGCTAGGTATAGAGTTGTGGGCTGCTACATTTGTTTCGTAAGCTTTGATATCCTCTTATCCCTCTGACAAAGACCTTGGCCTCTATACTTGTGCTGGAAGTTTTAGAGCACCCCCCAGTGTCTTGCAATGGAAAGGATCCAGTTTTGCTCCAAGGCATCTGCAAATAATTTTAGGACCTGAGTATATCTGATCTTTCCAGTGAGGAAAGGAAGGAAGAGAAAAGGGAGGGAATTAGAGAGGGGGAAAAAGAGAAGCCAGATCTCTGTTCTTTCAGGAAGGACTTGGCTTAGCATGGTCTCCCAGAAACATGGTTGTTCTGAGAATAGGAGCCTGGGCTTTGTCAAGGCTGGAGGTGGTGAAAAGGAGTGATTCTTTCAAAGGTGTATGAAGTCTGTACAGTAATTCAAGAGAAAGGGTTTTGCAAAACAGCTGCTGCTTCAACCTGCCCACCCCCCACCCCTTTATCAGCTCTACTTCACTGATGCTATTGGAGCACATTTTCTTGGGAGAAAATATCATTGGATTCAGTTTATTTCTTATTAAGTATATCTAGGATTGCAATATAATTCTCTGATTTTCTATGATCACCCCACTCCAAAATAATGCAAGGAACAGGCTTTAAAGAAAGGAATAGCAAGTCAAGGCCTCTCGGGGACACACAAGACCCCAAACGTATTTTTTGTGGTCCCAGAAAACAATCAGTGTGGTGTAGCAGTAAAGATGTTGGGCTACAACCAAAGGGACTCAGGTTCGAGTCCACCCTGAATCATGGAAGCTCACTAGGTGACTTATTTCACTAGGTCATTATTTCAACCCAATCTACCTCAAAGGGTTGTTGTGGGGAAAAAATAAGAGGAAGGAGCACAGTGTGCACCATCTTAATCTCCTGAATGAAAGCCAGGATTGATACAATTCTAATAAATAAATTCTGTAGCTGTCAGAACATGGTGGAATATTTTGTGCTATTTTGAGGTGGGAAAGACTCCAAAACTGTAACTGTAACTCCAAAACTCAGAGCACATGCAACATAGATTTAAAAAGAAAGCTAAAACCCAGGAAAAGTACCAGTTTTGGTCTTAGTCATATTTACGACATGGTCCTACCTACGTTGCATCATTGTCCCACCAACAGTAGACCTTCCCCGCAAAAGAACAATATTATAGTGTGTCTTCTGGTTACCCAGTGATAGTTCTCTCCTATTTTAAATCTCTCAGCCTACTTTCAAATAAAGTGTCTTTATTTGTGTGAGCTAGTCATTATATTTTACCATTGTGCAAACAGCCAATGGATTTATACAACTGAAATGGTTTCACAGTTGTCAGCATCTCCCCCAGCCCTAATCAATAATTTGGATATTTAGGGATATCTTTCAAATCGGGAGGTGGATCTGCCAAGCAAGGAGGGAAGAGGATACTTTCTTCCTTATCCAGACTTTTTTTTTTTTTGGCAACACCACCACTGCTCATCTGACCTACCAGCCATCTGTTCACCCTATAGGCATCATTCTGAGGGGGCCTTCAACATGATGTATACTTTGTATAGGGCTGTGGTAGCTGCCTACAGGGTATCACAGTGGCCATATCAAAATGTGTGGCTCTTAGGACTCTTCAGAATGAGAGATGCGTTAGGTGTGCAGACGAAATAGATCTCGGCAGCAGATCAGAAAGGTGGTCTTGGCCCATTTTATCACCCACCTCCATTCACTGGCCAAAGCAACTGCTTCAATGAAACAGTTGCAATCCATCTTGCTCCTGATTGTCTTCTTCTCTTTCCTTCTATCTTTTCCAGTATTATAGACTTCTCAAGAGATCTAGATCTTTTTGTAATATGTCCAAAATATGATAATTTAAGCCTGGTAATTTGTGTCTTGAGGAAAAACTCAGCACTGATATGTTCTATGATTAATTTGTTTGTTTTCTTGCTTATCTATGGTATTCGCAGGAGTTTTCTCCAACACCAGAGTTGAAACGCATCAATATGTCTTCCATCCTGCTTCTTCAAAGCCCAACTTTCGCTTCCATAAAGTGTCACAGAGAAAACCTTTACCTGCACGATTATGATCATTTTAGGAATAAACACATCACAGCCTTTTCCAAGGCCTTCACTGCTATATTACCAAGTGCTAATCTGTAGCATATTTCTTGACTGCTAGTTCCTTTATTGTTGATAGTTGATCCTAAAAGGCAGAAGCTATCCACCACTTCAATATCTTCAATGTCAGTTCTAAGGCTGGTTGCTATTCCTATTATCATTAGTTTGGTCTTCTTTACATTTAATTTTCATCCCATTTTTTTCTCTGTGCTTCTTGACTTTCATTACTAGAGCTTGCAGGTCATTTGCATTTTCAGCTATCAGAGTGGTGTCATCAGCATAGTGCAGGTTATTGATGTTTCTTCCTCCAATTTTAAAACCATGCTCATCTTCTTCCAAGCCACCCTCCTTCAATATATATTCAGAATATAGGTTGAATGAATCAGGAAAAAATATGCAGCCTTGTCTCATTCCCTTGCCAGCCTAGTGCCAGTCTGTTTCACCATGTTCTGTTTGAACCTCAAAATAGAGCTGTGTATGCAAATGGATTTTGAAATTCTTCAACCTATCTATGGAAGGGAGAAGAGAAAAATTCTCCTAGGCTTTCTCTTTCTTTTTTAATAGTCTTTATTAAATTATTTACACAAATAATACAAACATAGAATGACAAATCAACAATAAACATAAAATGCAAAAACAAGAGAAAGAAAAAAGGAAAGGAGAAAGAAGAGAAGAAGAGGTTTAAAAGAAAGGAAATGGATTTCCAACTCCATAAGTAATACAATTTTATACCTTAACTAAATAATTTCTTTTCACAATTCACTAATTTGGTTACAATAATTCTACCGTTCTATTGAGATTATATAAGTCAAATACATAATATTTACATCTTGTATTATATTCATATGTTTTACACATTTACATTAATTTTGGGGTCAATTCTACATAGTTGAAGAAGGGGGTCCAGTCATTTTGAAAATCTTCCACATTTTTATCATTTAGCTGGTCCGTAAGTTTTGCCATCTGCGCCAGATCCAGGGATTTAAATGTCCATTCTTCCATTGAGGGGTCAGTTCTTCCTTCCACTTTGATGCATACGTAATTCTAGCTGCGGTGATCAAATATCGTAAAAGTTTTCCATGTTCGTGTTCCAAATCCTTGTCCATGATGCCCAAGAAATAGAGTTCCGGTGTTCTATTAATTTCTTTAGTCAACATTTTACAAATTATATTGTGTATAGATGTTCAAAAATTTTTCGCCTTCTTACAAGTCCACCACATATGACAAAATGTTCCTGTTTCTTTTTTACACGTCCAGCAGACATCTGAAGTATTCTGAAACATCCTAGGCTTTCTCAATGGTGGTACTCATAGTGAGCATAGCAGTGGCTCTGCTGCTTTATTTTACTCATGTGCCATGCCACCATTTGATAACTTTTTATCCTAGTTTTAATTATCTTACAAGATGCCCCCTCCTTGGATGGTAATAGAATTTTCCTCACCCACTTCCAAGCAAAATAAATCTGCATTTTTGGTTTTGGGGACCCTCGTGACCTTTGTGTTTGGCAGAGCCCTTTCCTTTTGTCTAAAAGTCCTGCCCAGAGGATACCAGTGTGTGGTGGAGAGATTTTTTGCTTTTTTACTTCCTTCTCTTTTATTGATCTTGCTGGCACAGCAGGTGTTGGCAGATTGGCCACCATTCTCCATCCTCCACAAAGCCTTGAACAACACATCTTTCTGGGTCCCTGGAGTGACTAAGTAGATAGTGGCTAATATGAAAATAATTCACTTTTGTAAACTGATGTTTCAAACGTCTCTTTAAAATCTACCTTTTTATGTTGGCCCCAGCCACTAAACTCCCCCAACAGGTCTCTTTTCATGGAAAGTTTTTACTGGTTTTACTCTATTTTATTCTGGGATTGTTTTATTGTTGTTGTAAATGCTTTTAGATTTTCTAAAAAGAGATGTGATATAGCAGTGCCTTTTGAAAAGAACAAATAAACAGGTAAATAACCACTTTGAGTAACAGATGAATTTGCTGGACCAAGTCCACCTCATCCAGGTTGTTTTGTAAGAATCTCAGCCATGTTCCAGCAGAACAGTAGGACGCTGTCTTCCTCCTGCCCATTCCTGCTTAATATAGTATTGCACCAATACTATATTTGGTGAAGACATTTTATCCTCTGACTGTGGGACAGAATTTGCCAGAATGTCCTGGCTGGATTCATTCAGTACATTAAACTAACAACAACAACAACAACAACAACAAAATGGTAGAGTACAATACCATCACATCCAACTCATGGTTAAAACTAAGTAGATTTAGCTTCTTGGGTGAATGTAGCCACCAGGTTTGTAATTGATCAAGTTAACTGTATTGTGTGAAAACAGCCAAGGAGGGAGAGACTTGCAGTTTTCCTTCTCTGGATTTTTAGGGGCAATTTACGTGGGAATGCAAAAGCCAGAGAAAAGGGTTAATCCAATGACAGTGCAACTCAGGCCATGTCACAATAGCATAGTTAAAAGGGTCAGTCTTGTGGGCCAAGTCATGCTGCCAGTTGTAAGCAACAGATCCAGTTGGCAGAAAATTGAAGTTTCCTTTCCTGCTTGTGTGCAGCTGGGAATATCTCAGGCAGAAAGTAGTCTGTTTCTCTCCCTCCCTCTCCCTCAATATTCCACTCACAGCATTAAGCTTTAATCCCATTAGAAGATTTGTAGCATATCCAGCCTTCGATAGATAGATAGCTGCAGAGCCTGACAAGTTTCTGCACAGATATCTGAAATTCACATGGTGCAAAGCTATTTGAACAATCATATTCTTCTTGGTCTCCATACCTTACTTCCCCCACCATCTCCTTTCCTGGAGTGATTCTCCCTTCCCCCATGCCCAATTCTGTTTAGTACCCAATTTCATAAAGTACTCGTACATACTTGCTGTAATCATCTGTTAACTTACTGTTAGACTCCAAGCTCTTTGTCGAATGTCAGAGTCTGGCATGTAGAAACAAAATGGGAGAACAAATAAATATTGAGATTTATTTCTCTGAAATCCATTTGCAAGACTTTCTCCTTCCTTCCTTCCTTCCTTCCTTCCTTCCTTCCTTCCTTCCTTCCTTCCTTCCTTCCTTCCTCTTTCTATGCTGCTTTTCCTCCAGGAGGCCCAGAGTCATTTACAAGGGGAACCATTAAAACAATTATATGTAAAATCAACAAGTCTTAAACTACAAATACAAAAAACAAAATACCATTCATTGTTTAAAAGAAAAGCAATAGAACAGGTGATCTGAAAGTCTGACCTTCTCCAAAATAAGGGAGGGAGGAAGATTAAAAACCATGTTTGCCCCAAGTTTTAAATTATAAGCCTGTTGTTCCTGCCCTAAGGCTGGGAGACCATTGCTCAAAGTTAACACAACAGTTCTGTCTGTTTTCAGCGGCACTATTTCCCAAATTGCCAGCCTTTAGCCCTTCCAGTAGCCATTAACCACTCTGGAACACCATATCCCCTGAGAGTTGCATGGCCCCAACCTTGAAAGCATTTTGTAAGTCCTTGAAGTCCTGGATGTCCCCCAGGGCGTGGGGTCTGGAGGTTGGGGCAGCTTGTCAATATGATTCTGAATTTTCATAAGGTTTGAGTTGGGTTTGCCCTCCGGTACCATTGTTTTATTATTTATTGTTGCTGGGTTTGGGCTGGGGTGAATTGGGTTTTAACCCTAGGTTCTTTGTCCAGAGTCACAATTGCAAAATGGGTGGCCATATACATTTATCTAATAAATAAATAAATAAATAATAACAGTGGCTTGGTGGGAAGGGTATGAAGTGTTTTTATGTTGTTTGTATTGGTTGCTATGAGCTGCCTAGGATATTTAAATAAATAATAATAAATACATCTTCTAAGAAAGTTTGGGGGTCTATGTCAGAATGTATTTAATTGCTTACTTATATGTGGCTTCAGTCATATCTGACTCTGAGCAGCTTACGTTCTCAGTTTAGCAATAAGGTTAAAAAGGTAAATATAATGCAGGTTAGGTTTGTTTCAGCATTCTGGTTTGCAGCATCCGTTTTTATTTAATTAAAATGTTCTAAACAAAATAATAAAACTTCCAGAGCAGGGAGCTTGGCCCACCACAGGGAATATGTTGGCAGGCATATTGTCACCTCTGGGCTCATATTTTGTCCCAGTTTATGACCTGTTGTTTTCTTTACCTTGAGCTACCCAGAATGGTAAAAATGAATAGAGTGGGGAAGGAATTAAAATATTATAATATGAATTCCAACATATTATCTATTCTAATAGTGCCAATGGTTGCTAATTTGTATTTAGCTACTACACATAGCTGAAAACTTTCTTCCATCTGGTACACCCATTTATCCTATAGCACACTCTTCTCTCCTTAAAAGCCAAGAGAGTCACATAAGGAAAATATATTTATCTTAAAGTAGGTTTGGGACGCGGTGGCGCTGCGGGTTAAACCGCTGAGCTGTTGATCGGAAGGTCGGCGGTTCGAAACCGCGCAGCGGGGTGAGCTCCCGTTGTTAATCCCAGCTCCTGCCCACCTAGCAGTTCGAAAACATGCAAATGTGAGTAGATCAATAGGTACCGCTTCGGCGGGAAGGTAACGGCGTTCCGAGTCGTCATGCTGGCCACATGACCCGGAAGTGTCTATGACAACGCCGGCTCCAAGGCTTAGAAACGGAGATGAGCACCGCCCCCTAGAGTCGGACTCGACTGGACTTTACGTCAAGGGAAACCTTTACCTTTACCCTAGGTTACCGGTATTTCAAAATACACCTCAGCAGCTGCAATAAACGAACTACCAAGTTACTGTACCATGTGGGGCATTAATGCGTGCATTCAGATACATGTGCAGCACCCTCTTAATGTGCCCAAATCCTCACCCAGAGACCAAATTGCTAGTGGTCCCAAGGAGAAAGCTGAGCTCTGAATAATGCTCACATCCCATAGCTTATTTGTAAGCTGCCCAGAGTTGTTGAGGAGTTGGACAGCCTCGAAATTTCATTAAATAAATAAATAAATAGCAGTGCTCTGCTTTAATGTTCACGCACCACCATTTATGTTAGGAATGAAGCCAGCTGTCAGCCCTTCGAGGTAGTCCAGACAAGAAACACAAACCTTGAGTAGTGACACTACCTTTATTGTAAGGTTACAGTAACAGAACCTTGCAACTGAAAACCCTTCTTCCCTTCCTTGAGGGTCCCTTCTGAGCTGCTTTCTCCACCCCCACTCCTTCTCTGGGCTGTGATATCTCTTATCTGACCGTTGCCTAGGCTGCGGCTCTTCCTCCTGTCTCCCAAGGTTATTCTAATAGACCAGGGTTTCTCAACCTTGGCAACTTTAAGTCATGTGGACTTCAACTCCCATGCTGGCTGGGGAATTCTGGGAGTTGAAGTCCACACATCTTCAATTTGCCAAGGTTGCAAAACCCTGTTATAGACCATTATTCCAGCACAGCAGCCTAGTTATGTCAACAAGTCCCAGCTGCCTCCTGTGACCTCAGAGAGAATGGCCAACTCTCTGCTAAGGTGGAAATGCATGAGAAACAACCCTAGCAATTAAATCAAGGATGCTGTCTAAATCCTACAACAATAGTTTTCTGCATAGGTGAGGGGCAGAGCTAACTGAGCAGCAGAATGTGAGACCAGCAGGACTTCTATGTTCAGAGACAGCTTCCAACAGTGGGGAGGTCACCGCCCCTCCCTCTTCGCTCTCCAGTCAGTGTGGGTGGCATCCAGCCTCCAAGTTAGCCCCTGTGCTTCTGAACAGGCATTTCCAGGTACCTCTGGTGGAGCCAAGCTGCTGCCTTCCCTCGTCTAAGCACCTACCGCTGAAGGCCAAGCAGAGCGTCACCCCATTTTTCTACAGAGCTTGAGTCTGGACACAGCTGGTTTTCCTCATGGGACATGAAAGATGCTGGATCACTGTCCTCCTTTGCTTCCTACTTAGAAACAACAACAACTAGTTTGTACAAATCAGACCAAACCAGCTAAATAACACACCTGATTGAAACTCTGGAGCATTGTTCCATCTCTAGGTTCCAATGACAAAGCTGTTGTCCCTGTCCCTATCTTTATTTTTGTCTGCAGTAAGATATCTACCATAGCTAGTCATGTCTAAGAGTCTACTGCCAACTAAGTTCCACAAAGGGAGGGGGAGAATCTTGAGAGCCTACATTTACAGTAATGCTGGGATGAAGTGTGACAATTCAGATGCATGGGTGCTCTGCACTTGATAGAAAATGCACCCACGCCCCAAAAATTTCACTACTAATGTTCAGGGTGAGGTTTGAATCCTGAAGAAGAAACTTACCAACTCACACTTGCACCATTTTAACAAGTCGGCATCCATAGCACTGGCAAAAAGCCCAACTGGAACTCTCAATTTATAGCTGGTGGCTTTCAAACAAAACCCAGCCGCCTGACATGAATTGCCAGGACAGGGGAAAAAATTAATTAAGAACCAAAAACAGCAACATCTAATGGCAAAAGTCAGCTTAGATGGGATATTCAGTTTACATCTCCCATGTCTGGACTCTGTGTGCCTGGACATTGTTGTAGAAAAATTGAAAATTAGAAAATTGTGCAGGGAAAAGAAAAAGACATTGCTTAAAGTCTGCTTAAGAGGGGAAATTATTTTAAAGAAGCAATATCAAGGGCACCGTTTCCCCAATCCGCCATCCCGTGCAGTACCAGCTTCGCCTTACAAATCCCTGACTTCTTTGGCCACTCCCTTTCCCCAGCTGCTGGATCTGTAATGCAGTTTAGTCTCAAGATCAGGATTTCTTTAACTGACTGGCTTCCATTTTCATAAATGAGACTCAGATCATCTTAAACACTCATATTTCTCCTTCCCTGGGTTCTGGAGGGGGTTGGAGGTTATCTATTTACCTATCTGGGTATGTGCCATTTTTGTTTCTCCGTGAATTACGTCTGCAAAGCAGTAAAGTGTTATGTATTTGCAAGCCCCATAATCTTTAAAAGCACGTTGATGCATACCTCCAATGAGAAAAGAGCTTCCATCCAGTATGTTAATAGACAGCATTAGGGCTGTAATGAAAAGCACTTGAGACAAGTAAGCCCCTATCAAAAGCTGAGTAATAGGGTAGCAAAGAATGATTCATAATAGACCTCCTCTATCCAAAGATATTAAGACGTCTGCATTAGTTCAGGGTTTTTTTTCTGTTCTAACAGCTGCCTCATTTCTCTGATTAAAATAGGAGTAGGGAAGTTTTCTTCTGTTACATCCCCTTTCCACCTAGTAGCTTCTGCATGCACTCTTTCAAAAGCACACATGCACAGAAGCAAGCACAATAGCAGTGAGGCAATGTACGGTTGTGCCGTCACCGAGCCAAAAGATCACTGCTGACACGGTGGTAGGCTTGCACAAAGAGATCACTATCAGTAGTTGGTTTCATTGTGGGCACCTCCTGCTTGAACAACGAAGGACCCGTCCTGCCGCAAGACAGAACACTCCCTTGCAAAAGAGGCTGCATAGCCTATGAAAGGTTACACCATAATCCAGGGCTGGACAAACGTTTTGTAATGGGAGGAACCACGCCTTAAAAAAAACTGTTCAGCCTCCCAAGGCCATGGAGAGGAGGTATGCTAATGAGTTACTAGTAGTATCAGGGTGGAGCAGGGAGGGATTTTCTGTACTTTTGCTCATTTTTGCAGAGCTTGGGGATTAAAAAAAATATGAAATAGGGATACTAAGCCTATCAGTGAGTTAATGCACCTATTTTATTTGCCTTTTTTTTTTTTTAAGAAAAAATGAAAAACCCATCCTGGAAGACTTTGGGAACACAAAACCAAGTGACCCATGGATTGCCCACTCCCATCATAATCAATGTATTAATTGTTAACATTCCACAACACTGGATGGCCTTTCCTCCAACAGATTAGCATAGATGCTGCTTTGGACCCTCCTATTTGGAACACACATTAGTCAGCCCTTTGTTTTAAAGGCCATAGTTTGTGGACTTGCCATAAAGCAGGTATACAACCCCTGTGGCTTTTTACCATCCCTTTCATATCCCACCTTTCCTCCCCCCACCTTCCGAGCTCTACAGAGTGAGCAGGTCAGTAATTAGCCTCTTTCTTCATTTTGAGAAGATGGGGGGGTGCTGTTTGATGTACAAAATGAGAACCTTATGGCCTAGAGAGGCTTGTTCCCCCTTAAAAATTCACAACTCCCCTGCTCCAAATATCTACTTTGAGTTCTGCTCCACCCTCTTGCAGAGTGTAGCTCTCAAGAGGGCATGCAAAGCACAGAGCAGCCTTCACACCCGTGAAATCCGCACACCCTACAAGGCGCTTTGATGCAGAGTGTAATGGTTGCCTATTCTAAAACACTATCAGACTCATGAACAGGAATTCAAAGATATCTGATTTATTAAAGAATAGTATGCAGGATCACAGAGAAAGCTGAGAATGATGAAAGCGTGCCAAATTCAAACTAAAAACCCTCGGTGCAAATGAAATCCCTCCCCCTGTAGAATCTTCTCAAGTTCACAATCCCAGGTGCTCCTAACGGTCTCTGATGGTCTGTGGGAAAAGGCCTTGAACAGAGAACATAACCCAAACACATTCCATTGTACTTATTTCACATACAGAGCATGGTACAAGGTGTCACAGCAGCTCCCTCCCAAACAGAAACGTGCATCAGCGCCATGGCATGTGAAACGTTACGATGTATAAACTACATTGAATCAGTGAACATGACACAGAGGAAGATCTAAGAGCACAATCTCCCACTAGGTAAGGTGAGGCAGCATAGCAATGACTGCTGAGCCTTGAGCCACCGGGATTAAATCCGGATTGAGGCTCCATGGGCATAAGGGTTAATACCAAGCAGGTAGTGGAAGAGAGACATTTGTGATGTGAATGTGTATTTTGGTCAAATGTGGCCAGACCATATACAAGTCAGAACAGACACAACAGCAGTTAATTGATAGGACAATAATTGATAAAGGGTTTCATCCGATCTGCATTTTTAAGTGAACCAACCTAGACTGCCCTTCCGAATACTGTATGTGAATAGGAGCATACTTCTCTCTGAATTTTTTGATTCTGCTCTCAGCTCCAAAAAGTGCCTGCCTAAATGTGTTCAGCGTTACACCCTACAAGGCACAGATTAAAGAAAATTGTAGATAAAAGACGTGCTGTGTGTATGTGTGCGTGCACCCTTAATTCACTGACTGCGGTGGAAATTGGATGGAATAGGCATAATTGAATGCAAATGAAACTGGCATGGGTTGGAAACTGATTCATCCGGCTCTCCCAAAAGTGATACAAAGGGGTCTTGCTAATGCTCCAACCAAGCCCTAGAAGTCAAAAACGAAAGCGCTATCTGAGAGCAATTATCATCACCGATGATTCATACCCCTTTTTCCTTCCTTCCATTCTTAGCCAGTTTATATGTGCCATGTCAAATTACAAGTGGAGATAAACAGCAAAACTGAGTCCTATTTCTTTTTGTTAAATGCAGCCATCACAGGGTGGGAGAGAGTCTCTTTTTCCAGCACACACACACACTTCTTCTATCTCCATCAAGCAGAAACAGCTTGTGAGCAGAACAGGGAAAATAAAACAGCAGCCAGAGTTTCAAGCAAAGGGGTGGGAGGGTTCTTGCTCTTTGCAGTTTGCTGGCTTTTCAAGCGGGTAGGGGGAAACAGGCATGGCCCCAATGTATTGATTTATCCCACCCAGATTACCTGATGGTGGGCTTTTAGAAGCAGCAGCATTGGAAAATGCTGGATTTAGAACGATAGACTGTCAAGCAGGAATTAGGTGTGATACAAGCCATATTATTTACAGGGTGGATGGGGGGGCAGGGGGACAAGTTCAGTCTTTAAAGCCACATATGGCCTTTCGCCTAATCCCAAAAGCATTCTGCAAATGAACAGTTCAGACTTCTGGTCAGAATCATCTGTCCTTTCTCCGGCAGCGTGTTGTGTTGGAAAAAGAGGGAGACACAGAAAAAATGGGAACGGGTGGCCCCACCAATTTTTGGCTCTTGCCCCATCCAGGCAGCTTTCAGCTCCAGCCACCAAGTGGCATGACGCCTCCTCTGAAGCCGCCTCTGAGGCACTGCAGCCCATGACATGAAAAAAAGATAGCCATACCAGCTTTAGAAGTACTATAAAAATAAGATCACATGCTGGTCTTTCTCCAACAAAGTGCCAGGATGTGTGTTTCCTTCCCTATTGATGTTAAATGTGTGTCTCCTTTTAACCTTCTACAGCAGTGTTTCTCAACCTTGGCAGCTTTCAGATATGTGGACTTCAGCTCCCAGAATTCCCCAGCCAGCCATGCTGGGAGTTGGAGTCCACACATCTGAAAGCTGCCAAGGTTGAGAAACACCTTTCTACAGCATCTCCAGGTCAGCCTTCCCCAACCTAAAAAAGGTGAAAGGTTCACATTTAGTCGTGTCTGACACTAGGGGGTGGTGCTCATCTCCGTTTCATGGCCGAAGAGCCAGCATTGTCCAAAGACACTTCCGCAATCATGTGGCCAGTATGACAGTAACGGAACGCTGTTACCTTCCTGGCGAAGTGGTACCTATTTATCTACTCGCGTTTGCATGCTTTCAAATTGCTAGGTTGGCAAGAGCTGGGGTGAGTGTGGGCGCTCACTCCATCACGCAGCAGTAGGGTCTTGAACTGCCAAACTTTCAACATTCTGGTCGACAAGCCTGGGATCTTAACCGCTGAGCCCAATATATTGGACTTTGATTCCAATAATCTCCTATGGCAGAGCTTCAGCTATGGGTGTAAGGGAACTTCATACAAGGCTGGTGGTTTAACTGCCTGTTTTAATGCTTTGCTAATTTATGCGTGCAAGTGATACATAGAACCCAAACATTTTCTCATCCATAAGGAGCAAAATATATTAGATTTTTCATTTTGGGAGGAAGTGGGTAACACAGAACAGCTCAATAGTTAAAACTAAATCTTTCACCCTTTCACTTTTAAGGATAACAATTTAATCTGAAGCAGATTTGAAACATCAGAGGTCACGCTGGTTGGTTCACTTACTGTTAAATTACAGTGTGGTTTGACTAGTGTTAGTGAAACATGTTGCATGAATCCAGCCACTGTCATTTGTAGACCATAGTCCCGATCCAAGCATTATATTTAAACCCAGCAGTTGTGGTTGTTTAACCAAGAGTTAAGACTTGATGTAGCAGAGCATGTGAACCTAGCCATTTTCAAGCAGGGGCAGCCTCTACCAAATGTACCACTTTCCACAGCAAACTAAGCTGATTAAATTCTCTGACTCCCCTCCCCCCAATTAATTGGGCCCCAGCAGAGCCCAACCATCTAAATTAGTTCCTCATACTATCAGGAAAAATTATTAAGCAGACTTTTTCTGCCTTGCTTGCTTGGGAATTAGTCCCACTTATTTCCGTGCTTATTCAAGACTTCATCTGCGCATGCATGCATGCATGTATCCAGTGAAACTCTCTGCCACTAGATGATGAAACTGCGTATCTCACTTAACTTTACAAAAGATTCATGGAGACTGGACATGCTGACAGCTCTTCAGAAAAGAGGTCCAGAACATTATTCCCATATGTTTAACTCCCAGAAAAATGCGGGGGGAGGGATGCTCTTGCTTTAAAGAACTTCTTTGCTATTATAAATTTGTTCACATATCTCTGCTACAGCTCACAGGTCAAGCCACTGCATGGGCCCTGTCACCCCACTTCTGCTTATGTCATGAGAAGGAGCATAAGCATCAGTAACATTCCAGCCGGTTGTGGAATGTGGGCTGCTAGCATTGCTATCACCGCTGAATGGTGTAAGCCAGTGCTGAACAACTAGACAGATGGCGCACTCAAACACAGGAGGCCCTTGCAATGGAAAAGATGAATAATTCCAGGAGATACTCTTATGCCAGCTTTCTGAACACTTGGCTTCTTGCAAGAATCCAAGAACCTGGAGTACTGCCTGACACAGGATGGAATCTTAATCAGCTGAGCCGTCCTACGCAGCAAAAGACAGAGGACATCGAGAGAATTGCTTGGGGGTGGAGCAAGTGGCTGGGGGGGATTATTTGAAATCCACTTTCAATAGGGGCTCTGATTCCAACTACAGTCCCTCTTTTCTGAAGAACAAGGAGACCTGGGAGGACCACTGGTCGTGCTAGCTAAGGCTGATAGGAGTTGAGTCAAATGATATATTTGGAGTGATGTCTTGGCTGAAGTGAATCTGATCTTGGTATAGTCAGAACCTTGATGGAATATTGGTTAGTGGGAGGACGTAGTTCAGAGCAGTGTTTCTCAGCCTTGGTAGCTTGAAGATGCGTGAACTACAACTCCCAGAATTCCCCAGCCAGCACAGGGAAGTCCATACATCTTCAAGCTGCCAAGGTTGAGAAATGCTGGTTCAGAAAATATAGGCTTTATATGCAGAAGAGCTATAATTTATTCCTGGCATCTCCAGCTGAAAGGGCCACTTGAAAAGTATAATGGGAAAAACATTTCTTTGTCTGTTGTCGGAGAAGTTGTTGTCAGTGCTGAGCTAGATAGACAAAACAGAGAAACTGTTATAGATGCTTTCCCATTTTTCAGAAGGAAAATAACCTATTCCTCTTTCTTCTAGGCAGGTAAATTTTGACATGCAGGATTCCATCATGACTGTCCTCCAAAAACAAGTCTGGGTAAAATTTATTTTCTACCTTTTGTCTGGTTTGATTCAAGGGAGCTAAAAAGCTACAGACATCTTTAAGTCGAGATAGTGATTTCATGGATAGTCCATGTAGTTTTCTTGGGAACAATATGAAAGTGGTTTGCCAGTGCCACCTTCCAGACATTTTTTTAACTTTCCCATCTAGTGTACACCCAGGAATTTCCTGATTGGTCTCCCATCCAAATGCTAAGCATATCTGACCCTGCTTAGCTTTTTGAGATGAGCCAACCAAAGCAGACCACAAATGGTAGGTTGGAAGTCAGCTTGTGTGGGCCTCAGCTGGACAGGGGTTCATTAAAATTAGAACCTTGTTCTGCCTATAGATGCTCATTTTGTGGAGCTCCATAAAAGGCATTAATGGACGATTCACACAACTGCTAGGTTAGACTGAAATGAACTTGAGTTATTTGTAGAAAACACAGCTATTGTGTTAGCAAAACCACCACGTTGAGCTAGAGTGTGGTTTACTTGCTTGAGTGCGCATGTGATATGAACACAGCAATTGTGCTTTGTTGAGTTGGAAAACGTGTGTTGCCTGAGCAGCCAATCTGTATTGCAGCTGAGAACAGCCATCCAGGAAACCAGATTTCCCATTCCTATCCTGGGAAGATGACTGTTTCCCAGAAAAGAGGTAGTTGACTCCAAGCATCATCAAAGCAAAGCATCCCCGCAAAGCTTTGCCCAGCTTTAAAGATTACAGATGGGGAAAATAGGCAGGGAAAATAATGGTTCCCCTGTGACACACACACATATACACACACCCAATTATTGGCAAGTACTCAGCACCTTTCAGCTCCAGAAAACCTTTCAGATTCAACATAGACCCCCAGGGAATCCAGCATATGGCAACCACAAGGCAGGAGAGATTGAATTTACCCAAAATCATTCTAGAGCTTGTCTGCCAACAAAATCCTGCGAGCACTTTGGAGCCAGGCATTTCAGGAAACCCGATGGCAGCGAGGTTATCCCCAGTCATGCTTCAAAACATAACTGCCAGATCCTCTCCCCCCCCACTGTCACAAGTTGGTATGCACTGCAGGAGTCTATTCCATGCAATGGAATGACATCAGTTGCCACCAGCAGGAGATCTGGCCTCCTGTTCCAATTCATATGGTAGCAGAGACACAGAGCGCCAGCTTTTGAGAAAACTCAGCAGCGTGGGTGAAAAACTGGGCACCAAGCACGATTGGAAATCTGGCCCCTGTTTGTCTTCCAAAAGCAGTGGTGGATCTGCTCCAGAAATGGCACTGGTTTTCCTTGACGTTCTTGAGCGTGTGGATGTGTGAGTGCGCATATGAGCATGCATGCATACATGAATTAGAACAATCTTTTTGCAGAAAGAAAAAGGAAGAAATAAAAATGTAGCAGGGAAAGCAAAGGGAGAAAACCAAAGATTTTTTTAAATTGTTACTTTCCATTTCCCTTCCTTCTATGTATTACCCTGAAGCAGGTACAGATGAAAAGAGAACTGGGTCCCACATTCATTCGCATTTGCAAATTATATGACAGGGTAATGCATTTAAAATATGTGCTATTATTTTAAAAGCAGCCATAGTATGTGTGCTTCTGAGGTTAGATTTAAGGATATGTCACATAAAGGGAAAAATCTTTGCCCTGTGCCATAATCCCATTAAAAATCACCTCTCCTCACATTGATTATTTTCACACAACACACTTAATTGGTTGCTAAATTAACCTCTTTTCTGGATTGGGACAATAATACTGCGAAGCCTAAATGGCATGGTGCCTACAACAAGGTAACCCACAGAAAGCAAAGTTAAAATTAAGCAAATTTAGCCGATTATAACCAACCTGGCTAATAGGGTTGTGTGAACACAGCCACTCTTGACTGAATCTTGACACTTTTTGCCTCACCTGCTATACCTTCTTTTCCCCCTCTAAAAATGTGGACGCGATAAAAACATTCACAAATGTATCAAATAGCTTGGTCATTTGGCCAGAAATAAATAACATAAAGATTATAACTAGTTTGATCTCTTTGCACATTGATGCACATGGGAACAGATTCTTTCCTACAGGGTATTTTAATGTGCAGAGAATATCTCTCTCATGTTCATAGGACTGTTGGGAGAACAGCTTCAGGGTGGAAACACAACCATGATCGAGGGGCTGGGAAAGAAGCCCGGAGAGGAGATTGGGGAATTTGGGGAAGCGTAGCATTAAGAAGAGTCCACCAGAGTGGGATAGGACAACATTCTTCAAAAGCCTGAAGGACTGGCAGACAAATAATCTGTTCTCCATCTTGTCAGAATGTAGGGTATGGAAGAATGGCCTTAAATTACAGTAACCCAGATTCTATCTGAAGGTTAGGAAAAATATCCTAATGGTAAAAACAATTTGATGAATGGCATCATGGACTTACCAAGATGGTGGACTCTCTCTGCTGGATATGTTCAAGCAGGAGCTGGCTGCCATCTGTTGGGTAAAACTAATGACAAGCCCTTGAACTGACTTATGAAGATAACCATCCAGTTTTCCTGGTATAGAAGGGGTTTGCCATTGCCTTTGCCTGGAATGAATTTTGACTTCTCAGCCTCATCTACAGTTCTGGTATTTCTGATGGAATCTCACCCACCCAAGTACTAACCGGGCCTGCCCTGCCTAGTTTCCAAGGTTGGGCAGACGCGGATGGTTCCAATGGGTTTCAGCAGTGAGCAGAGGGATGGAACAACCCCTTCCAACTGTGGGAATCTATACAGGCTTCCCTCAATCTTTCCTCTGATCTGGATGGATCCTACTGTACTACAAACACATTTCCCTTCAAGGATCCTTCTTCAGAACGAGGCAGTGTTGGAGGTAGCTATGGAGGCTCTTCGTGCTGCACGGATACACATTTAATTTGGGCATTTGCAAATGCCATTTAGTCACCATTCCACCTGAGGCTCGCTTGCAAAAACAAATGCTGAAATGCAGCAGGAATGCCTATGCCGTGGGTCACATGAACAGAACAGTGGCTGCACATGTGCTGCCCCTGGTAAAGTGGCAGGATCTGGGCTGGATGACTCCCTGCTCGCTCACTCAGGCAGTGTTCACACAGACACACACACACACACCATACATACACATTAACGGTGTCTGTGACATGCCAGGAGAAGATGATTCACCAAGAAGCCTGCAGTTTCGGCTACCCACAAGCAAGCGGATTTGCTGACAAGCAGCCCTCATTTGTCAGGTGGCTGGATTCGCATAGTATATTAAGCTATCGTGGGGTTTGTTTGATTTTGATTCAGTGGGATGTGGGATCGTAACCACTGCACTTTGCAAATCATGATCAATAGTATGTGTGATCCTGGCCAGTAGGAATTATTCAGCAAAGCATGGTTAAAACAACCACGGTGTAGCATTTTATGTGAATTTAGCTGTTAGAGCCATCTGGAGATGAAGGAGCCGTTTCCGCTACACTGTTCTTAAACAATATGATCTTCAGCTCTAACATAATCCCTGTAGCTTTGTCTGGTTGGGTGTTGTCCTTTGATCTTGCCTTATGACTTATGCCCCTTGGAAAGAGGGCTGCCTTGATAGTGGTACTCCAGCTCAAGATGATGCTTCTTAACAAAATGTGTCTCACATTGCTTTCCTTCAAACACCAGATCAAAAAATCATATATGCAAAGCTCGGGTTATACCCATAATGCTTGTTACTTATGCTATCACAGCTCCATCACAGCCATCAGTATGGCAAAGAAGGTCCATCTGTAATTTACTTTTTCTTTTTTTTTTCCTGAGGCTTTTACAGTCTTTAAAAACCAAAATGACAAGAATCTTCATGAAAACATTCATTTAGATCCAATTTTGTTGTCATTCTTTTGAATGGGAAAAATAACCATGTCCCTTTCTTATTATTTTGTAGAAGACATTTGTGTGACTAAATGTTGGGACTTCAAAAAAATTGTCTCTTTTTTAAAAATCAGTTTGATTTTATTCAGGTTAGAGAAGCGTAGAGAACAGTCCTAGTCTTCTGGATATTTTGGTGCATTTTCTACATTACTGATAAGTCTATCCTCACCCCCAAAGGGGAAGGCTATGGAACAAAGGATTCAGTGCCATCAGGAACTGGCCCTGCCATGCACTAAAGCTGGTCACCTGCCTTAGTCAGCAGTTGGTATGTTGTGAAAGAGCTAGAAATGGTTAGTAAATGACTTTGTTTTGAGCATGGTGGTGTTGCTGATAGTAAAACGTATATGCCACTCCATTTCCAGAGACTCTGAGTAGCCTACAATGGTAAAAAGATTAAAAACAAACAAAAATACAATTGTAAACAGTCAGTCCAAGCTGCCATCAGTCAAGGGTTGCATGATCTTACTCAGCCCCAAATGCCTTTCTGGTGAGCCATGTTTTTATGGCTCTCCAAAAATGTAATAAAACTTTTGAATGATTGATTGATTGAATGTTATCAATGCAGTGTCCACTCTTAGCAACCACATAGATAGATTTTTTCCAGGATGATCTATCTCCAACCTGGTCCTTCAGGTCTTCCAATTGTGCCCCATCACTGCTGTAACTGAGTCCATCCACCTTGCTGCTGGGCATCTTCTCTTTCCTTCCACCTACCCTCCTCGTCCTCGTCCTCCTCCTCCTCCTCCTTTTACCACTAGATGTGAAGAAGTGCTTGTTGTTGCTTGTTACTTTAGTTGTGCCCCAGATCTGAAAAGAGCATGGCAGAGTCTGGGTTCTGCATACCTTGAGCACAAGTGAGAAGGCATCATTTGCTTATCCAACTTCATCAGCCACATATCCTAAGCTGGCTGACCGTGCCATTGAAATAGGCATGTGATAAAGACTGACCCACTTAATATCTGGGAAGAGCAACTGATTCTGGTACTAATTTCAAGAAGAGGACAGGTTTGCAGGAGGTTAAGCTTGAGCCCAGAAACACCCTGGAAACTTCTGCTTCTCAACAGAGCTAGTACCTGTGTAGGTGCCTGAAGACAATTCAGGTTAGTTGCCCATCTAGCTCAATTTTGCTTATCCATTTTGGTTACACCAACAGCACCTCTGGTCTATCAAACTGGGTCTTTCCATGTCCCGCCTCGAAATATCAAGATTAAATGTAGACTGCCTTGTGCAAAGCAAGCTATCAATTGCAGGGCTTTCAAGTTTGGCTGCAAAATCTGGAGGACTGATAGGTGGCAGCAAAAAGTTAGTTTTCTGTATCTGCTTGCTGCCTACCAATAGTCTTCTGGATTTCTGCAGCCAAGACGTTGTCCTAGTCTATCGAATGATGTTCTTCCTTCTTGTGCCACTTTTAGAAGCATCATCATCCCCTATAGAAAGATTTGGGGGAAGGTCCCAGCTTATGGGGTGATCAGTGGTTCTTGATGTTTGTCTCTGAAGGGCAAGTAATGAAGAATACCCTAACATAGAGGCATTTGTCTTCTATTCGAGAACATACAGGGCTGGTCTTGATCTTAGAAAATGCTTCTGGATTGCCTTGCTTGTTTTCACTGGACAGTTCAATCTGATCTGCATTCAGCTCAGAGAAAGCTCTTTCTGGGTGGTGGAAAGATCAATGAACAGATGTGGTCCCTTTTCCAGAGTCCCACTGCTTATGGAGAAAACATCTGGAAAAGGAGTTTCCCCAAATTTTGGGCCTAACTTTTTCATGAATATCCATTAACTTAACACCTCAGAGTCCCATGATGCATTGTGCAATTTGAGCTAGCTTTGCTTCAATGCATATTCTTGATGATATCACAGCAGTACATACAATAATATCCACAACGCCAACATAATTCCCCTTTTGGCAAGGCTTCCTGACACACAATGTGGTAAGGATTAATGCACCTTGTTGGTTGGGCCCATTGAGCATCACAGAGCCCATGTGCCAGTCAGCATTTTGAGCCAGGTAAATACATACATTGGGGCACAGGCTATGCTGGTAATTAAATCCCTGGTTGGATTGACCTAGTTCAAAAAATGATGGTAACCTTGAACCTTCCTACATCTACAGCCTCTGCATCCACACAATGCTATGGGGTTTCTTCAAGGTCCGGAGGGTGGGGAGGTATGGACCTTTGGGCCCGCAATTCCCATTGGCAAGAAAACCTGCCTTGTTCTGATTCCTGGGATTTTCCCTCTCCCACCTGAAAGCAGGGCACCATATTTCTTTCTTTCCTTCGCTGAGTAATAAGGAGGTCTGGAGTTTGAGCACCCTGGTTGGAGCACCCATTTTCCCACTCTCCCAATGGCTGGCCAGACTCCCTTCTTTATCCTTTGATGCCCAAGAGAGCATTCATGAAGACACTTGCGCATCATTGCAAGAAAGCAGCAGAACAAAAGAGGAACAGGGCCAGTGGCGATGCAGAAAAGCCCTCTGTGGCCTAACTTTGCCAGCAGCCTGGGAAGAAAAACCTGAGATAATTCAAGAGTAATGTAAAGCACGACCTGCAGAGCCAAAAAGTGGCTTGACAGGTGCTAGAGCCAACCGTTGAAGCCGTTTCACACTTCTGACCGCTGGCACCCTTCTCCACCCCCACCTCCTCCAGTCATGATTGATGGACACCAACACTTGGAATTGAAAGGCATCCGTGACTCCCGCTGCTTTCGGGGCTCCCTGCAATACCTCGTTTGCTGGAAACATTTTCCCCATCCCAAGTGGGTACTTGCTCAACACGTTAGCGCTCCTGATTTAGTTCGCCAATTTCATCTTGCTTATCCTGCAAAACCTTGTCCCTGATTTCCTTTGTACTTCACTGTTTTGTAGTTTAATTTTTTTTCTAGGGGGGCAGAATGTCACAGTTCCTGTTTCAATGTTCCTGCGAACATCGTAACCAGTCCCCATGCCATGCTGGTGTTGACACGTGTTACTGTTCGGGAGGCCACTGCTCTTGTTCTTTTGTACACTGAGGTAGAGGCTTTGGAATGTCGGTTTGGGTTATCTCGCCTGTTCAAGGACACTTTCCCGGAAGACCGGCAGGAACCGTTAGGAACACCTGCAGGCTGCGGGGAGTGGACTCTTTCTGACTCTGAGGGGAGGGATTGGAACTGTCTAAGCTTTAATTGTTTGAAAGACCTGGGCTTTTGCCATTCTCAGCTTTGCTCTTGAACTTGCATACTATCCAGTAATAAATCAGACATCCATAAACTTCTCGTGTGAGTCTGGTTGGAAACTTGGGTAGGTGTTCATCACACCAACACCATCACACAAACTTTGGTTTGCAAGGTGTGACCAAACTAACAAATTGTTCTTTGAATCCAGTTGGCGAGCCACAATCTGAACCAAGATACTGCTGTCTAGATTCATACATTTTCTAAGTCAAAGCATCTAATGCTAGACCATAAAGCATGATTTATAAACCATTGTGACCAAATACATTAATTGTTCTACATGAAAACCAGACAAGCCATCTTATGCCTTAGCATGATAAGTGAACCCAGTCATAATCCAGGGGACTGTTCTGCCATCCAAGACAATTGTTTATTATTTGTAATAATTAGGGAAGGTACAAGAACTTCCCCAGCCACTGTTCATCTGCAGTTCTTAAACTCAGATCATTTGAAGGATGATTCTGATTGTATGTATGTATGTATGTATATATATACATACATACATACACATACACACACACACACTGTATATATATATATTAATTAGAATGTTTCAATACAATAAAAGTATAAAAAATTAAATGAAAAATAAGAAAAAGCAAGTAGATAGAGAAAAAGAAAAAAAGAAAGAAAGCATAGAATTATTATGACTTCCATCCTTCTTTTTTGACTGCAATCTTAATTTTTCCCCTTCCTTTTTAACCCTTTTTAACCCCCAAATCCATAAATCACCAATTCGGTCTTTTCTTCTGTTAATAAAAAGTCCACATAAGGTTTCCAGTCTTTTAAAGAAGTCTTTATTGTTTTTTCTCTGACCAAACTGGTCAGCACTGCAATTCCTGCAAGCTCTGTCAATTTTATATTTGAAGGCTGATTCTGGGTACTGCTGACCTTGGTTTGTATTATAGTTAAACCAGCCGATCAACCTGGTTCTCTCATACCACTGTGTCAATGCGGTTTCTTGCTCTTTGGCTTGATGTTATGTGAAGACCCAGCCACCATCCTAAGCAATGTTAACAGCCCCAGTTATCTTAAGAGTATTTTTGCATAAATCTCTTTGAATGGGTGCCACCATGCAGAACTTGTTACTGAAAGCAGCAGGAAAGGGTATTTGGGCACAATTCACATTTCACCACATTATTCACTGCTTTAAAAGCGTTCCAAGAGCGTTCCTTTCAACAGTCCTATAATGATCCCCCACATGCTGTTGGCAACTCAGTCAATCTTGTAAAATTGCTTCTTTAAAGACGTGTGTAGGCAATCACCTTGGGTTTTTAAAAACACAAAAGCTGAGACTGTGGTGGACAAGTAGAACGGACAGAACAATGACATTTGTTAGGTGCACAGCTGGGATACATGGGACGGCCCTGAAGGGTGGCGCATCAAGACCCACAATAGTCTAAACTAAGCATTTATTTAAGATAGTTTTTTTTTCCTCACCAGAAATTGGGCCATTAACTTGTGGCCAAGCATAACTCTCAATCTGGAAAAATTTACACATCCTTGGTTTAAACCAGTTTTTTCCCGCTTTTTCCTAAATTCAAAGAGGTCAGTATAAAACCTACTTACCAAACCTTATGCACAAGGGACATATATATATATATATATATATATATATTCATATTCATATTCATATTCATATTCATTCATTCCAAAGAATTTTTCTAAGGATATCGGTGAATTTAACAAACAAACCCCGGGGATGAAGTGATAAATTGGCAGAAGACTTCACCCTACTCAATTGAAGAAATTGCAACAATAGGGAATTCCATAGTTCAGTTCCCTAAAATAATAGCACAAGAGTAAAAACGATTGGCCACAAGGGGAAAGGCATTTCTCCACCTTTCTGATACTGCCCACTTCCAGGCCTTCTTACATCTTACCTAGAGAAGCCATAAGGGGGTTGTTGCTGGAGGGAGAAAGTGGGGAAATCCCACTTGCCGAAGGGCCCTCGCAGCTTGGTTTCTTCTACTGCCAGGCCTAGAGCAGCGTTATTTCCTCTGGGGCTTGCCCTGGGCCAGGGACTCAGCAGCAAATATCAGCTAGAAAAATCATTTTTTCTACCCTCCCTTCTCATGCCTCTCACATTTTCCTGCCAGGAGTCACAAGGGGCTTGTTGGTCAACCACTTCCATAGCAGGATAGTTTCAACGCTGGAGAAGTGCTATTGAAAATGCTAAGGGAAGAAGGCTTGTGGAAGAAATTACATTGCATAATCATCCCCGGGACATAGCATTAAAATTAAGACCGAGGCAAGGGAGGATTCCAGAAGCCTCAGCAGATCATTGCTGAGCTATTGTTGATCTTGATTTTCCAAGCACACTTTTGTCATAAAGTGGCCCAGTTCCACCTGAATGGCATATAAAGGTTTGTTGGTAAAATGGGAGCCAGGTACTGGAATTGGCAGCGTGATGGGGATGTATTGGGCAATTGCCTGTAAGTGATGGGTGTGTCTCAAGGCAGGAAAACGAAATCTTTCATCTGGTGTGGAAGATTGCTCAAGTGGGTGAAGGAAGAAGACATTGGGAAATTGTTTAGGGTAACTGAGGACAAAAGGACCATGGGAACTAGTCTGGTGTCCATGCTCGGTATACACACAGTCCACTTTGTCACCAGAGGTGTGACTGGCTTCTTGCTGGAATGGTGATAGCAGCTGGATGAATGTTATACTATATAAAAAAAGGATTAATTCCCCGTTCATGTTTATTCATGCTGGTGAGGGGAAGAAAAGGGGGAGAGTTCGTTTGCTGTTGCTTTCAGATGAATATCCTATTCCAACATGATGGAAGCTTCCTCCTTAGTGTAACGGTATGTAGGAATGACCTTGGGAGACAGGAAGAAGAACCACAGCCTAGACAACTGTCATGCAAAAAGTTTCTCAGCCTGCAGAAACAGAAGGACACAGGAAGAACCTCTGAAGGGACCCTCCCTAGTTTTCTGGAAAGTGAAAGGAAAGGAGGGGAGAGGTACTTTCAGACTTGCAAGATCCTGCTACTGTAACCTCCCAATAAGGGTGGTGTTGGAACCCATGGTTCGTGCTTCTTGTCTGGGCTACCTCGAAGGGCAGACATTAGAGCTTTTGCACAGTTTTCTACAGACCAGCTATACTGGGGGCGTACATTGAAATAAGCTCCTTCAATGTAACCATGTAAAGATGCTGAACCAGAGAAAGGTATTTTGCTTTCAAGTTTGAATCATTTCTGAATGTAGCCAGGTCTCATTGAAAAGCACATCACACTAGATAAAGTCATACTCTGAATCTGGATATCTTTTTGGCCTGGGAAAAGAGCCAAAAAATGGAGCAGACCCACCATCTGATATGAACATGGGGGACTTCAAAGAATGCCATCCTATTGGGAAGACCACTGGCAGCCATACCCACTAATGATGCTGCTGCGATTGGTTCTAAGCAGTCTCAATTTCCTTCTCATTCCCCCATCTATTAAATATCTCTTTAGCTATGTTCACATCAAGTCAGTTAAAAGAGCTGTGCAGAGCTATAGATTCAAAGGCAACAAGGGCCTTCAGAGCACACAGAGGCGCGCGCATAGTGCTCATCTGCAGTTCCTTAAACCGAATGCATCTTTTCCTGGGACAGCAGCTGGCAGGTCCCAGGAAAAGATGCAGCTGCTTGAAGAGGTGGCAGTCAGGTGTTCTCATTGTGGCCTTACATGTTTCAAAAGACCTTTTCATCTTCAGAGCCAAAGTGCTGCACAGCCCTATTAAAGACTTAATGGCTGCGTTTCTGCAACGTGCTCAGCTTAATTAATGTCTGCCTGTGTATCTTAGTATGCTTGCAAATCCAGACTTTTGGTTAATCTATGATTCCGTGTATTGTACAAACCCAGAAAACAGATTCATTCAGTAGCCAGTTTAAGCATTTTGTGTGACCCCAGCCAATATTATGCAGCTGCTTGAAAGAATAAATTATTAAAGGACAGACCCAAGGCAAGGCTTCACTGTAGTGGCCAGGGTGCTAAGACCTTACGTTACGTGATTCCATTATCCCAGGCCACCCATGATCTGAGATTTTCCCCCTCTCTCCTCCAAAGTAACAAAGATTGGGAGTATGTAAATCAAACAAGAAGGACTCAAATTTGCGATTCAGTTCAAAAAGTCAAGTTGAGCTAATTCCAATATGTTATCTGAATTGTTAAATTAAGTTGATAAAATGTGTGAGTGCACATACAAGTACACAGGCATACACAGAAGGCTACTGAATCTGCTAATTGAGTTGAAGTTACCCAATTTGATGCATTGAATCAATTCAGCAATTCAATTTGAAGATTCAATTTGAAAGGATGATTCAACAGAATCACCTTTGAATCGAAGCTACAAATTAAACCCCTGCATATGCCTAATAACTATTAATGTGCTTGCTGGCCACAAAAATTGCCTAAAAGACAAAGTGATTGGGGAATTAACATTCTTATCTGAAACAACATCAAGACTATTAATCCCAATTGTATCACATAGGGAAGAAGGACCTTTTTGCAGGAGGAAGCTATGGCTTATATTTTTGAAATGCCAGAAACCAGGAGTCGGACCACGTCAAGAACACAGGTGTGCTAGGATTTTGCTTAAAAAAAAATAACCATGTTAAATTTAGTTAAGAGCTTATACAGTACTACAGTTTTCATGGGCATCCCAATGGTTGGAAAGCATACCGGACTTTTTAGCAATAATAAACTTTATTTATTAAACCTCAGCAAACATTTAAAAAATTAACTGGCAAAAAATGGGCTAAAAGGCAGGGGAAAAAGCAGGGAAAGAAAGAGACATGAACAGGCAAGAGACTTAACAACAATCTGAATTATCTGTACCTATATATCAAATAGTAAATTATAGTGGGGCTAATTAGCATGGACAGTCCCAAGGGTGTAGCCTTCCGTTATTCTAGCTTGAGCCCTTTTCTGTACAAAACAGCAACAGAATAGAGATGGAAGGTAGGACACCAGGTGATTCTGGGCCACGAAAGAAAGAATTTCATTAAGTGGATCCAGCAATTTATTGGAAATACATCATTCCTTACAAAACTGATGTGGTGAAAGCCACAGGCTGAGGAGATATTCAGACAAATACCGTAACTTATTGCCTTAATTACCAGAATTCTGGGAGTTGAAGTCCACCCCTCTTAAAGTTGCCAAGTTTGAAAACCACTGATGTCACATGATGTCAGATTGACTAGCCGTGCCTCTACCAGATGCTTGTTGTGAAAGAGCATCTTATGAGGATAATGCTGAGCAGTGGACAGAGGTAGATTCCCCCATCCCTTGTAAGATCCATATGAACAGAAAACCCCTCACTCCCATGCAGGAAGTCCAATTATATTCTGGGTGTTTTAATAGCACTGATTCTCATAGCTGCCCCATGTGAATCAGTCAGGAGAGGTGAAAGGAATCAGCAAGTCTGAAGCTGGCCAATGCATCCCCACAACCAAAACCAGTGGAAGCTTTTTGCTGAAGTCCCTTCAATACCAAACCCAGAAAGTATTGCTGCAGGAAGGCTGAGCTATAAGCAAATCACACTATTTTTCATTTGTTTATTAACTTATGAATGTAAAGCCCTGCCATCACAAGCTCAGAAAAGCAATAAAAACAGGAGAGCCATCTCTGGAGGCTGAATTTCTCAACAGCACAACAGGAAAGGAAGACAGGATGGGGAGGGGAGAGAAGGGCCAAAAGAGCAAAATCAATCACTGCTTCTTAAAATGACAGAGCTGTTCTTATAATAACCAGTTGAGTGAATCTGTAAATGTCTTAACTTTTCCTCTAAAGCAAAGGGGCACGTTTGCTTGTTTTTAAAAGAAAAATCTACATGATGCAGTAAAGATGCTATTCATTCTGGAATGATCAAGACTGCTTGCATGTGCCAGTGCGCACACTCACACGTGCACAGGACCTGCTGGCAAAGGTTGGGGAATGTCTTTTGTTCATAGAAGCAGCCAATGTAAATGCGCCAAAAAGGTTCCCTTTTGCCTGCCCCCCATGTTGGCATGAAAGCCAATTCCAGAGGTTGGCTGTGTTCTGCCTCTCATTAAGCCTGGCTTCTGGTGCTACAGGAGGACCACAAGAGCAGGGGCCTCACATGTAGAACAAGCATGATAATGATGTGCTCCCTGCCCACCCTTCTGCCCATGGCACATGTTCCATTGATTGAGTTAGCTGGCTCATTTCTCTGGAAGGGAAGTGCCAAGTATTGATAACTCCAGACAGGCAGCCTGTACAGTGAGGCACATACCCGCTTCTGGAGGGTGGGGAGGTGTGAACCTCAGGGAACAGATGCGTACAGAGCACTTGGCAGGCTTTGGTGGATGCTGTAGGGTGACAGGAGTATGACCCATCCAGGATCTCTTTGTAGAGACCATGATCTTCAGAGGTAGATGCTCCCAGCTATGATGCAGTGACCAATTCGGAGTGTCACATTTATTAAGGACAATGACGTGCTGGGAGAATTTCTCCTGCTTCTAGAAGAATTTGGTGAACCCATCCATCCACTCCAATTTCTTTGCCACAACTGGTAGAATAATTTTGCAAAGCCATTTAGTTTCCTTCTGGGAATTAAGACCCATCAGAAACATCTCCTATAATTCAGCCAATGTGTTGACAATGGAAGCAGCTGAGGAGTCGCCATAGGGCAGAAATGCACCTCAGTGTAGCATATATTTTTTTATTTCCAAAATTAAATCCAGATGTCATTCCTTTATTTAAATGGATAGTCTTCTGTCCATTTCATACCATCCAACCTGGAAGCCTCAAAGCAGAGAGCAAAACATCCTGGAGATCTCATTAAATGATAGCTGAAGATCAGTGGAAACCAACAGCATGTTCATTCTGCTTGCCAAAAGTATCTCTGAGTCTCTGATTTACATATAATATTAAGCCATAATGTAATTTATGTGGTGTTAGCTTAGCATTAGGTACAAACCCACCCACTGTGGCCTAGTGCAGTACTGGCCAGGTTCTGGAGGTCTTCAGCTTCCTGGGAACTCCCATGATTGTTTCTGCAAAATAAAGGGCAAACCACCAAAGTCAGGGTGCACAATTTCATCGTGTTTTTTAAAAAAGGTAAATACTGTACACACTTATTTTATGCCTCCAATAGGCTTAACACACCAATTGCACCTATGCTTCAACCCACAAAGCCTACAAGGATAAGAAGAAAAAAATGGGACAGAATTCCCAACCTTCCCACCTGCAGCAATTTTATTGCATCATGATCAAATCTTACAAAGCTGTCAAACTTCAAGCCAAGAAATATAACTCTCCAGAAATTCAACACTGCACTCAGGAACTAGATAACAGTAAAACCTACATAGACCTGACACTGCCAGAAAAGTTGCTTTATGGCAGACAAGAAGATATACACAGAAGATATTCTTACTGCAGAACACAGGAATTGTTGAATCCTATGCATAAGTTTGCCCCAGGGTTTAAATTCGATGCCTTTTCCTTCTGTCTTTTCAAGCCAGTGGACTTTGGGCTGTTCTTTTCCTGGCTTTGAGCATTGGGACATCATTTTCAACTTTACATAACCATTCTGCCTGCCTGAGAATCATTGTTTCCCACATCACTAGCTTCAGGCTTAGCAGAAGCTCTCAGCAGTTTAATGTGAAGTGTTGGCAGTTAAAAAGAACATGGGGAAGATAACAATATGGCCGGTGTTCACATGGAATTTGTATTTCCAAACCGGGAATCCAACCCTCACAGGCTTGTTCTTTTCTTCCTAGCAAGCTTTTACAGAGACACTGGGAGTATTAAATTCCTTCTCTTTACCTGTTAAGATGCAATCAGCATGTCTGGAAATTCTCCCTCCATCTAGAAATGTACTTTAGCCAGAGATCTAGAGAACCTGCCAGCAACTAGTGTTCTAGGCAAACCATATAATCTGTGACCCCCCCACAAGTTATTTCTACTTTTTTTCCTTGAAATTTGGTGTTCTTGACAGCTGCATAGTTCATTTCTATGGTCAGCCCACCATTGACTTCTATAGAATAGCTTAAACCAGTGTTTCTTAGCTTCAGCAACCTTAAGAGATGTGGACTCCAACTCCCAGAAGTTGGAGCCCACACCTCTTAAGGTTGCTGAGGTTGAGAAACACTGGCTTAAACATCAACCATATATTTCTTCTCCCCCTACCTCCACCTTTCTCCTACCAACTTCTAACCAAGTTGTTTAATAAAGAGTTCTTGGAAACTCCAAAACCTGTAACTATTATCTGAACTTTCCATTGGTTGGCCTAATCAATACATTTATCCTAAAGAGGTTGGACTTTTTTTTTTTTTGCTTCACAAAATGAGACGTCCATCCAAAGCCTGTCTTGTCACCTCCAACTCTACTGCCTCATTTCCACCTCATTTTGCTGCAGGTATACTTCAGACCCAGACTTCAGTTTAGTAGATTGCAAATGTTGCTGGAGCTTGAAATGTAAAGTGATTAACTGGTACCAAGCCCATAAAATCAATTTGGCAGGTGTTTGATGGCTAAAATTAGGTTTAACTGAAAGCTGGAGGCAGTGTATGAGTCTACGCACTTTGTTTTGGATGCACTGCATGTCTCCCATATACAGTATAACCCTTGCAGTGGGGACTCCTTGATGTTCCCTATGTTTTCTGGCCATCCTGATATCTCTGTTTATGCAGGCCATAGATCAAAGCCACAGGCCTGCATTCGATAAAAGAGTCTTTGAAGGGAGGATGTCTGAAACTCCAAAATGCTCTCTGAACACATGATGAGAGCTGATCAGGAATTTCACAACTTCTTTTTTATAAACTAAGATCTTTATACAATATAATCTGCAACTGAAGATTTAAAAAAACCTTCTGGAAATGTCCAGTTGTTTGTTGATTTTTAGGTGTTTTTTTTTAATACAACTCACATTTTCTCAGTTGGTTTTCACTTTGGCTGGCTGAAATGTCCCTTGTAATTCTTAAAACAAAAACAAAATTCTCCTCCTGAGACAGAGCCTTGTGTTCTACCTTATTCTCAAAGAACCCAATGATCTCTTTCAAACTTCTCTTTCTGAGAAGGCTTTGAGTTGCAGTGTCTGTACAGTATGGTCAAAAACAAGTCAAGAGGGTGGCTATGGCAGTGCAAGTGAAGCTCCACCTGTTTTTTATGTGAATCGCTCTGTCACAGCCACAATCTTCACTTTTTGAGCATACCCTGAACACACCCTTGGTTTCAGCTAAGAGGAAAAGGGGGACATTCTCCATGGGAAGTGACACATAAACCCGGGGATGGGGGGAATACAGAAAATACAGAATAGAGAAAGGAAGGGAGCTATGAATTGAAGGGGCCTCCTTTTTCTCTGGCACACTGATGAGCAAGAGTGTCCTAGGAGATGCTGCCTTTCATCTATGTTGCACAGCAATCTTTAAACTCTTGTTTGCTGATTCTAGTTCTCTTCCTTTCAGGAGATTTATCTTTCCGTCTCTCATTCTCTTCTTCAGACAACATGAAGCTGCTCCTCACCTGTTTCTTCTCAAAGTTTCTCTGGGCTTCATTTCACTGGGGCTGGCCATGATGGCCTTGAAACAGAATGTCACTTTAAGGTGAATGTGTAACCTGTGCTGTATTTGGAAGTGCCCTCCTTTTGAAAAGCGGTCCAAGACTGGTTTAAAAATCAGTCTAAATCTGATTCTAAATCTCAGGAGAGCTCTAGGAGCATTTAACTTGACCATCAACCCTTAATGTCTCTGGAGAGCAGACACAGAAGATACCCATCATAATTTTCTCCAGTAAGGGTGTTCTTGTAACCTATGTCCGTCTCACTCATAGTCACTGTAAGATTGCATCTTTGATATAAATAAGTGCTTGCACATTTCATGCAAATCAGTGGTCTCTATTGTCCATTTTGGGAGGAAGAGAAATGCAAAACTGGTCACCTTGAACTCTTCTTATGTTTTTATGGTCCAAATCAACCTTTCAAGTCCTCAAGAACGAGTTGCCCCAGCTGCAAGCTAAAAATATATAGCTGTTTAGTCTCTGACTGTCAGCCCTGTCAATCAAGACAAGAAACACGATGCACAAACATTGGGTGTTGCCTTGCATCTGCTCAGGGAAAGTTGGCTGGGTCTGTCCATTAAGGGAAAATGAAGTCTGAGAGGGCTCTGCAAAGGCAGAGCACCTATCTATGTTTTCCTAAGGAAGCTTCTCCCCCACCCCATAATGTTAGTCAATAACCTTCCAAATCAAAGACAGATTATGTTTTGTTTGTTGGAGGCAGTGCTTGGCAGGGCTGAAGCATCAGAGAGAAAGTGGGCAGAGATAGCTGGGTTGAAAGCTTTAGCAGAATCCATGTTTTTAATGGTCCCAAGCAAGAGTTCTGAAGATGTCCCCGCCGGAGCACACACAGCCCCAGCTCCCCCCCCCCTGGCAACCTCTAAAAGGGGAGAGAGCCAAACTTTTAGACCATATTAATCCTTTCGATTTGAAAATCAGGGGTTCAAGGACAAAATGGTTACCTTCAGCTTTGCAGTGTTTCTCAACCTCAGCAACTTTAAGTTGGGTGGACTTCAACTTCCAGAATTCCTCAATCTTAAAGTCGCAGAGGTTGAGAAATCCTGGTTTAAGGGACCCATTTCATGCCTTGAAACCAACGACATCCATGGGGAGGGGGGTCATAAAAGTCAAGATGGTGGCCGCAACCCCTTTTTTAGATGCAGATGTCCCTGCTTAAAACTCCCCCCAACGGGATCCTGACCCCTGTAGCAAGCTTGATGTAGTCCTCTAGTTGTGAGAAGTTACGCTTTCCTGGCATTATGGCTATTTTAAGGCTTACCCTATCATTTCGGCATGCTTCTCAACTCAAAATGGCAGGAAATGATTGTACCGCTGAAATCTGCCAGGGCAGTCAGAGTGAGCTCCATCTGCCATCTGCGGCCCGAGAGCTGCAAGTCATCCACTTCAGTTTTAGATGCATCTAGTCTCAATTCATAAGGAGCACAAGCGTTTTGGGGCCAGGAGCTTCAGAGAGAAGGAAATCAGCTGTATCCCCTCCCTTTCCTAGAAAGTATTTACCATGTGGAGCGCTACTGGGCAACAGCCAACTAGCCAGTCATGTTAGGTTAAATAATTTACTCCTCATAACTCTTTTTTTCAAAAAACCATTTTCCCTTCCCAGGGAGACACATTACTGGCTCGCGCCAGCAGACCTGACCAGGAATTATACGTGCCTGTTTGCGAGATGGCTTTACAGGGCAAGCAGAGCAGAGCAGGGAAGAGAGAAAGAAATAAAATAAAATAAAATAAAATACTGATTCTTGAACTCAGACCTAGGGAGGCTACTGGGCATCAATCTTGTTAAAGAACAAGGGTGGACTTTTGCAAGAGGCCTGTTTTATTCTGGCTGCTGGCAAGCCTGGATGATTTGTGCCCGTGCAGAAGATGAGAAGCCTCATAACTCACAGCAAGCCCAGACCAGGAGCCAGCACATTGCAAAGCACTTGTGGCAATCCGAAGCGGTCCAGCTCTGCTCCTTGTACCCCCATTGATGACATGGCTCAGCTTTGCTTTGTTTTTCTCCTTCAACTGCCATCCTTGTTCACTTTTGGACCCTTCACTAATAGGGCTGAGCTTGTGGCTTCAATCCCAGGTCCAACAGCCAGATTATTTTGAAAAAAAAAACCAAAACCTTTATAGTTATAGCGAAGATGCTGTTCTGTCCTGTCCCTCTTCCTCCATGGAAACAATGATGCTGAGCATGGCTGAAGATTTGCTTCAATGGTATTCCTTGTTCCTTGCCTGCCCCTGAATTAAATGAAACCTCCATGCTCGGAGGGAGTGTACCTCTGAATCCTGGTCCCTGCCTGACCAAGAGCCACCAATATGCCACATCCATCTGTGGCCTTTGTGGAAACATTTGGTTGAAGTCTGTGGGAAGCAACATCTTTCAATGCACTGGCCTGATCCGGGGAGGCTCTTCTTCTCTTCCTCTCTCCTGGGAACTCAAATAATCCAAGCCTAGTTTTAGCTGCTCAGCATCGTTCAAAGGATCCAGCCTACCCACTGCAGGGAGATTTACTATACAAGGAGAAAACAGAGAGAGGAGAATAGAGAGGCAAAGAGGCTGATTAATTATGCAGCCCATTTTGTCCACCATATCATAAAAAGCAGCTGTAGAGGACATCCTTGGAACCCTCCAAGCTGTTCTTCCCTCCTCCCTTCTTTTCCAAACCACTTTGCCCCCAAACTGAGCCAGTCTCATAAAGCCCACCCATTTTCCCTAGCAGGGCCCACCACAAAGGAAACTAATTTTGCAATTGCATCCCTGTTTGTTTCAAAGGGTAGGCAGACTCAGTGGTGGGCTAAGATCCCTGAAGGGAAAGCAGGCCACAAGGTTGGCCTGGATTGCTGAGTTCATTCGCTCATTCACTCAAGGCAAGCCTCACCCAAGCTCGTTCACGAAAGGGAATGGAGGAGGCCTGGCAGAACTCCCCTTGAATATTAATGAAGCCTCAAAGCTTTTAGTTGCACGGCTGTGTCTGTGCAAGACGGCTCTCCAGGGCGCTGCTCGGCTTGGCACAATAAAAGCCGCGGTAATTATTTCCAATAACTAATTTAGATTATCATTAGCCCCCACATTGGAGAAGCGCTGCCCTTTCAAAACACTTGAACCACCAAGCCCCAAAGAACAAAATGCTGCTCGCTCGCTCGCTTGCTCGCTCTTTTCCTCTTTTCATGCCAGCAGCATTAATGAAGGCGAGAAGGCAGAGCTGAGCATTGGACCCTGTGGCAGCTGGAAGAGTGACAGTAGCAAGGCCAGCTCTGTCATTAGGCAGAATGAGGTGGCTGCCTCAGGCAGCAGAATTGGGGAGTCATGCAAGGGCAGCAAATTGTTTTACTGCTGGGTCTGGTAAAGAAATAAAAACTCCCATAAGTTAAGATCAACTCCTGATGAATACACGGGTCACGTTTATATAGCTTTTTTGGCAACAACGCAAAATGGCAAAATGGTTTGCCATTGTCTTCTTCCAGGAAGGAAGGAAGGAAGGAAGGAAGGAAGGAAGGAAGGAAGGAAGGAAGGAAGGAAGGAAGGAAGGAAGGAAGGAAGGAAGGAAGGAAGGAAGGAAATGATAGATTATAGGTAGGTAGGTAGGTAGGTAGGTAGGTAGGTAGGTAGGTAGATAGATAGATAGATAGATAGATAGATAGATAGATAGATAGATAGATAGATAGAAGAGAGAGAGAGAGAGATCATGTTTTTCTGTTTCACACCAAATGTCTATAAGGGGTTTCCAGTCAGCAATAAACATAGATATTGTCTTTTCTCTGATCAAACAAGTCAATTTAGCCATCTCAGCAAGTTCCATCATCCTCACCAACTATTCCTCCATTGTGGGTGATACCAAATCTTTCCATCTTTGTGCATACAATAATCTTGCTGCAGTTATCACATACAAAAACAGAGTTCCATAACTTTTTCCCAACTGTTTGTCCATCAGTCCCAAAAAGAAAAACCTCTGTTCTCAATTGTATATTAATCAGGTAGAGAAATTCTTGAGTTTCATAAGATGCAATCTTAATCTGGTGCCTCTAAAAACCATGGTGTAAGGAAACCTTTAAAAATTTAAAAGCATGCTTAATATAAGTATGTCTTCAACCCCATCCCACCAACTTTAGTGTGCTGAGCTTAGATGAGAGAGAGATGGATTTCAAAATCCTGCTTAGTCACAAAGCTCAATTTCTCTGCTTCACCCATCACACAAGCTTCAGGGGAGTTTCGTTTTGAAGCAAGCACAGCTTATGTCCTTTGTCCTGAACCACAATAATCTGGCTGTGTTCCCCTATCACACCAAGCTGTAATGTGGTTCGTTGGGCTTTAGATGTATGATGCCGAACACTGTGGTTTATAAAAGTCAATGGTTGAGTCTTATTTGCACCCCAGACCATTATTTCTTGTTCAACAAACCATGGTTTAGTGTGATGCATGAACCTAGCCAGTATGCCTAAGAGAAAAAAGCTAAACAGTTGAGGAATCTATAGCGGGAAAGGAAATAAGGCTGCTTTGGTTACAATTACAAATGTTTCAATAAACTATGAAAAAGAACAAAACCCATAAAACTAGCCATTCAAAACATCTTCTGCATTCTAATAAGTATATTAGGACTCGAGTTCTTTCACAGGAAAAACAAATGGCCTAAATCTAAATCTAAAGGCATTTCAAAGCTTCTAGATAGGGTTGTGTAGTGCAAATGTATACATGTATTCTACTCTGAAGTAAGCCTTCTCTGTGCTAAGTGGGACTTACTTCTGGGTAGGCATACATACAATTGCAGCTTTAGTCTGGAACTGTGTTTTTCAAACTTGGCAACTTTAAGATGCATGGCTGGGGAATGCTGGCATCCTGGCTGGGGAATGCTGGGAGTTGAAGTCCACACATCTTAAAGTTGCCAAGTTTGAAAAACACTGGTCTGGAATGTGGCCCTTCTGAACCTACAACTCAGGAGATAGTAGAGAAGAACCATTTTAAAATCAAACATCCAGTCTAATGCAGGATTTCCATTCAAATAGCCATCACAGAAAGAGAAAAGACAATTTTACTTTACCTTGGAGAGAATAGATATGCAATATGGACTGGAATTTAGGCACCCCAATACCCACCCATGCTGTTCCTCTACTACACAATCGCTTTGGAGATTAGGTGGCAGCCACGCAAACTGCCCCTGGAACAGGATCTTCAGAGAAGAGCTGGAATGCCTAAACTGCTTTGCAGAATCCTTTCCTAAGTTGTTCGGAAATTCTTAAGAACAGCCTGGGATTGAATCAGCAAGATCAGCCTGGCTCTATCATTCCATCTCTTAGAGAAACTGGATCGATACAGCTAAATTTTCATTACCTCCAATTCTACACACTGAAACTATTTTTCCCCAGCGGTTGAACGACGACTGTAGGGTTGACAATCATTACAGATGGCAAAAAGCAGGAATGGCAACCCACAGGCTAGCAGGTAGTTTTGCAATCTTGCTGTGGAGCATCAGGGCAAGTCTGGAAGGGACAAAGTGAGCCCCTTTTCCTGGGCTGAAGAAAGATATACAGGGTCGCCAGGCCAACTGATGCCCTAAGCACAGCCCAACAAAGGTGTCCCTTGATGAAAGTGGAACTCTCACTCCATGAGACAGAAACAAGGGTGTTATCTGATGGCACCTTCAAGCAAAACTTTTAAATTTTAGTCACTCCGCATGCCAAAGAAAATGTTTTTTTAACAGCACAGATTAAAGCTGAATGCCATTTCAGATAAAGACAATTACAAAGAAGTTGAGGGTGGCAGTGAAAGAGTTAAGGGCATAATAGCTAGGGGGGAAACTCTGTGGTGCCCCCCTTCCCTTGGGGCCCTAAGCATGACCTTCTTTTGCTTAATGGTTATTCTAGGGCTGAGCAGTGCCTGCCGCAGAAAAAGGAGGCTTCCCGCAACTTCAAGTGTTATGGCAAAGCTCCTGAGCCACAGCCGTTGGTCCATAGGTGTTTTCTACGGCAACCTGCAACAAGGCCTTAATATGTTATCACCCTAAGGCAAATTCTAGAAGTATACACTGTAGTTTGTAAAACACACACACATATACACCTGAAGCTGATTGCTCTTTCAAGAAGGAGTCTTGTTAGCAGAATAACAAAATGAGGCATTCTGAGCCATTTTCTAGATCAGTCTTTCTCAACCTTGGCAACTGGGAGCTGAAGTCCACACATCTTAAAGTTGCCAAGGTTGAGAAACACTGTTCTAAATACTTCCCAGCATGCATTTTTAATACATGTAGCCTTAAAAAGCACTTTATGATTGTGGTGATGAGACAATGTGTGTCAGGCACCAATGTCGTGTAAATCCAGAAAGAAGCAGAAGTGGTCAGGAGAAGAATCAAATGGCTTGTGCATTCTAGCCCCTGCTGGTTTTACAACTGAATTGTCTGATTCAGACAATTTTCACACAAACACAAACCCAATGGTGTAAAAGTCTCAATCAGTTGGGTCATAATGGTCCTAGAATGTTTTGCCCACCATCCTTATGAAGCAGTCTGCAGCCCACTTTTTTATCTGATTAAGGTTTTTAGGCTTTTTGGACACAATGTTCCTATGTTTAAAACAAAAGTTTTAGTTGTTTTATGCTAAAATGTTCTATTTGTGGGATACTTCAAAGATCTCTCCCTTTCTGTGGGGCAGGTCTTCTATTAACTGAGTTCATACTTTCTGCAGCGCCCAAGTTCGTCCAGTTTCACTATTCTCAACATCATGTCTCCCCTCTAGGTGTTCACTCAAGGTGGCAAGTATGGCAGAAAAGGTCTAAACTGCTCACATTTCACCTTCCTACTTTGACCTCCTGGTCCCGACAAAACAAAGTTCAGCCTGTTCAGGATGTCAATGATCATTGGGCCAGATCCTCCCCTAAAGTCAAAAGAAAGGTCTCTTTGAGACAAGATTGGTTCATTGAGAGTTGAGCAGCATACAAGTTTAATTCTTCTTCTTCTTCTTCTTCTTCTTCTTCTTCTTCTTCTTCTTCTTCTTCTTCTTCTTCTTCTTCTTCTTCATCATCTTCTTCTTCATCTTCTTCTTCTTCTTCTTCTTCATCTTCTTCTTCATCATCATCATCATCATCATCATCATCTCCTGTGATTTATGGGCAATCTGTGCAATTTTCTTGGCAACAGATGAGAAGTGCTTTGCTGCTGGGCTTCCCCCACCACCACCACCACCACCATTTTCTCCAACTTCCCCATCTGGCCTACAGACCCAGGATTTCCTCGTAGCTTCCCTTCCATATCTAAATCTGACCCAACTCTGTTTAGCTTCTGAGGTCAGCCAAGCTCCACTAGGGATGACAAAGCACATTAAAAAAAAAAAAAAAAACCTGCTACAGAAAAGGCAGAGTAACACGTGGAGGGATTCATGTAGAAAGGACCAAAGTCACTCATGTGAAAAGGCCTGTGCCCTCTTTTTTCCCCCCTTATCACAGAGATTGTGGACTTTGGAATGGATTCAGGGGGGGGGGGGTGACAGCGACACCTCATGTAAGCAGCGAGGAAGTCCATGCTGCTTTTTAGTGGGGAGGGCTCAGGGCTGCTTTAACATGATCCTCCCCTCTCTAAGGGAAGAGCCAAGGGCATGCAAGAAACTACTTCTTCCATCTGGCAGCTCCCCCACATCCTCTACCTTAGGAATGAAGTGGAGAGAGGGTGGGGGGAATCAAAGCCAGGCAGCCTTCCCTGACAGGCCTGAATTAAGACATTCCAGCTTTTTACAGAACTGCTTCCAGTTTCATAAAAGTTGAGAGTGCAAATGTAATTGGTATGCAGGATGTATCCCTGCACAAAGGTAGCAGAACTAATGCTGTCCCGTTAATGAACTGAGTGAGTAATAGCCATGGGTATAGAAAAGCTTATGTCTGAAACTAATCCCAGTTAATGAATCTATTGTTACAGGTATTAAATGGTGACAGAGGGGCTTCATCCATCAAACCGCCATTAATCACAGCATCCCCGCCCTTGCTTATTATGGAGGCACTAGAGAAGGGATCGTGATGATATTAGCGATAGACCAGTTGTGGCACGTGACCTCGGACGAGCAGAGGATTTAAGGTGAGGAGCGTCCGGTTGGATGAGCATTTGAGAGGTGATCCAGGCAGTCCCCCCTCCCCTGAGGATTATATTATCTTGTCTCTGCTGGCCCAGCTTGCTTGGGAATGGCATGCTGCAGGCTTGGTGCCATCATCATGGTCTCTTCTTCCTCTTTCAGAGGGAACTGTGCCTCGGCCAGGAATGAGAAAAATCACAGCTATGTTTGCAAAGCAAGCCAGCTATTTGAACAGCTCCTCAGAAGCACACATACCTACCCATACATTTACACATCAGGAGAGCACCGGGGGAGATCAAAGCCCTTCAGGATGCAGAAAATCAAGCCACAGACAGGAGAAAGGGCTGCAGAGGTTGGCTCCATTTTCCCACCCTGATGGGATTGTGCAGATTTTGTTTGTGCAAGGTTACAAAGTTCCTGCAAACTTTTCTTGCCAACAGAAGGAGCTTAGAGCATAGGGGGAAGGCTCAGAACATATTCCTCCATCCTGCCTCCTTGGTTAGCTTTTCCAAATGTCTGAAAAGAGGCTTAGAAAAGGCTAAAACTTCAACAAATTCTGGAACAAGATCAAGATATATCTGGGAGCAGACGCCTGATTAATGCTTAGGAGAGGGGTTAGGGGTTATTTTTATTTGACTTAAGTCTCCTGGTGATTTCATGACCCATCCATGAGTTTTCTGAGCAAAGTCTGGAAGTGGTCTGTCACTGCCATATTCTTTTTTTCCCCTTTTTTAAAAATTTCCTGGTCTACTCTCTTTTCCTGAAATTCTCTAATGCTCTCCCATTCAAATATTAGTCAGACCTACCCCTGCTTAGTTTCCCTGCATTTGCACACCACGCTCAGTCATAACCATAGTGTACAAACCACATGGGTTTCACCGCACACTGAAGCCAAAATGAAACAAACCATATTATAACTTAGCATGATGTATGATCCAGCCAGTGAAGTCTGGCACCAAAACCTGCTAATCTAAATTAGGTTTACAAAGCTGAACTTGGGAAAGGCAATCTACTGCTGGGTGATCTCCACTTTCCTAAAAGGAAGAAATCCTCAGATGGTTTTGCTACAGTTTACTTTACTTCAGAGAGGATGCCCTGAGGATCTGAGATATAAATTATATATATTTGCTTTATTTAAAATATTTATAAGTATGTAATATATTATATATTGGAATATATATATGCCAGGCATATATGGAAGCAAGGCAGTTTGCTCCAAGGGTTACAGTTCAGCTTTGTTTGCACAAGTTTACCCATGGTTAATTTACCAGGTTTTATTAAATTAATTTAGTTTTCTGGGTTTGCACAACACCCTGAACCAGAAACTAACCACATGGGTTGGGTTCTGTAGACAGTAAGGAAGATGACCTTGAAGGAGATATGCAAGCTCTGTTGTCAAGGCAACAAGGGATGAAACATGTTTAAGTCCAGAATGTCCAGATAATGTTTGGAAGTGTCTCAGGCAGACACCTCCCTAATTCATTGAACTATACGAAGGAGGAGGAAGTGCAGCACCATCAGACTTGCAAGATTCTGTTATTAGCGCCAGTCTCGATAAAACTAGTATTAGCCTTCCCGTGGAGCTGACTTTTGGGTCTGGTCTACCTAGTGCAGTTGACAGGTTTACACCATGAGCCAAGCCAAAATATAGTTTCTGCTTCAGTGTGTCGTACAAACACAGTAGGTGTGATCATAAGTGCATCTATTTCTACAACTCGCTTGCACAATTGTTGCTGTTGATTCTTGTTGATTTGTTAGAAAAAAGGGATAAGAAGAGAGAGAGAGAGATTAATAGATAATTAAGAAAGTAGATTTTCCTTTTTCTCCCTCTCTCACAATACAAGAACTCACAATCACCCAGTGGAAGTGACAGGGAGTAGAGCAGGGCATTACAACTATTAATCGTTGTAATACCAAGTCTGTTCCTACACTAGCCGCCTGGTCTCTTCTGTAATAAGTGTGTGCGTGCGTGTCTATTTTCAGTAAAGACTGTTGCTGTTAGCTAATTTCCCCAGTTTTAGGGAATTATTCCTCACTTGGTTGAAATGTGATGCATGTATCTATGGTATGTGCATCATACCTCTGGAAATTACCTCTTCATTCTCCCTCCTTTTCAAGACAAATACACATATAAATTGCCTGTGAATTAAAGACCTGTTCTAACATCCAGAATGAGAAGTGAGAGGCTGCAAGTCTCTCTGCTGAGGTCTGCACTCTTAGCGTGATGGCCTTGACTGCAGCACAGTGCCTGCTCTTCCCAGCACTCTAGCCATCTGCGGAGTGATCAGAACTTATCTACAAATAGCGGGTCATCAGACCTCAGAATTCCCCAAGACACGACACCTAATTTTTTACTGGATTTTTATTTTCAGTTCAATAGCAGACGTGTAAGGCTTGCCCTCTCCTCTGCATGACTCAGAGCCAAGTGACTACCCATTGCCAGCACTGACATGTACAGGAATCAGTGCCCTCCAAGCTTGCCCCTGCCAGCAGCACACATCACACATGCTCACCCTTTGTTTTTCTGCATTGCTCATTAGCATCATAACAAATCTGGGGCTAGCCAGAACTTCCCAGATGGCCCTCTCCATATCCTTCCAGGCTGGCATTCAGAACTCTGCTCGGGCACTGGGAAGGGAACAAGGCCCCTGCTGTTCCAGTGATACATAACCCCAGCCACTTACTTTGTGGGCATCTCTGCCAAGCCAAGGGGTCTCTTATGCAGTTCATATGCTCAGATTTTATCATTCAAGGACTTCCCACTGATTTCCTACTGTTCCCATTTTTATACCCAATTTAGACCATTTTTTTTCTTTCTAATGTTTCCTTTTTTACATTTGCATTCTATTTTTCCATGAGGCTCAAGGGCACAGAACGTGTGCCTGGCTGCAGTAACATGGGTTTGATTCTCCTGGTTTGATGGTCTTGCTGCCCTTATTTTTTTTTACTTTGAAGCAAGATGGTTGCTGATGAATTTGCCCAGGAAGGATCTGTTGCCTGGGGGGTTAGATCAATATAGGCTACATTCACATTTTGCACTAAGCCCCAGTGTGTGTGTGTGTGTGTGTGTGTGTGTGTGTGTGTGTGTGTGTGTGAACTATAGGTTGTAGAACAGATCATACTAAGGGACAAACCATGGTTTACAAATCCCAGTGGCAGGGTACAGACCTCACACCAAGTCAAAACCAAGGATACATAATGGATTGACAAAACATATGAACCCACAGAGGTTCAACTGTAAACTCACAGTTGTGACTTAGTAATAATCCTGGTTAACATTTATGCTAAAAATAAAAATCCAGTAACAAACTGGTTGTCATGTCTTGGGGAATTATGTAACACCTTCTACATTCCACCATCCTTTTCATCGTCCAGAGCATCCCCTGACTGTGCTGTTTTTCAGCACCCACTTTTCTGCCTTGTTGTGCCCACAGAAGATGGAACCCATCTATTTTGCACTCAAAACCCTCCCTTAAACCTCCTTCAGTTTCCCCCCCCCCCCCCATGTGCAGAAAGAATTTGGCCCTGCCCTTCTGGTGACATCGCCCATCCCTGGACATGCCCCCTGGAGGTCCCATCTGAAACAAGTCATCTACTCCTGCTGAAAGGGGCCATTGGAGATCCCATCAGTTTGATTGGCTGTGGCATATGGAGCAGCTTTGGCCTTGTCTGATCAAAATCCTATTCATAAAACCCCATTTGTTTGCGAAAGAGATCTCCCAAACAAAAACAAATGTGGGAAAAAATGCTTACAAATACTGCAATAATAATAAGAATGACATTGAAGAACAAGCATAGACCAACCATCTAGACTAGTGTTTCTCAACCCCAGGAACTTAAGACGTGCAGACTTCAGCTCCCAGAATCCCCCAACCAATCCCACCCCCCCCAGGACTTTAATTCAACACTCATCTCTATTTTATTTAGTCCCAACTTCTGACATTAGGAAGGGACGCAGTGGCGCTTCCTAATGGGGTTAAACCGCTGAGCTGTCGATCGGAAGGTCGGCGGTTCGAAACCGCGCGGCGGGGTGAGCTCCCGTTGTTAATCCCAGCTCCTGCTCACCTAGCAGTTCGAAAACATGCCAATGTGAGTAGATCAATAGGTACCGCTTCGGCGGGAAGGTAACGGCGTTCCGAGTCGTCATGCTGGCCACATGACCCGGAAGTGTCTATGACAACGCCGGCTCCAAGGCTTAGAAACGGAGATGAGCACCGCCCCCTTGAGTCGGACACGACTGGACTTTACGTCAAGGGAAACCTTTACCTTTACCTTTATCTGACATTAGGACTACTGCCCCTGATTTGAGAAGGTTCTATTTAATCACTTAATTGACAAAATGAATGGCTGTTTGATGACTTAGTAGGTAAAGGTAAAGGTTTTCCTTGACATGAAGTCCAGTTGTGTCCAACTCTAGGGGGGGTGCTCATCTCCGTCTCAAAGCCAAAGAGCCGGCGTTTGTCCGTAGACACTTCCGTGGTCATGTGGCCGGCATGACTAAATGGAACGCCGTTACCTGCCCACCAAAGTGGTACCTATTAATCTACTCACATTTGCATGTTTTTGAACTGCTAGGTTGGCAGGAGCTGGGACTAGCAACGGGAGCTCACCCCGTCACGTGGATTCGAACCGCCGACCTTCCGATCGGCAAGCTCAGCAGCTCAGCGGTTTAACCCGCAGCGCCACCGCGTCCCTCTGTTTGATGACTTACCAGGCAAGAAATTCTTTTTTTTCCCCTTAATTCCTCAAAGAGGATAGCAGAAGTCTCAGAAGAATTCAAGCCCAGTCATAAACGTTCCTCGGCTTCAGAAGTGAGTGATTGATCAATTGATTGTTTGATCTACATCTCATCTTTCCATTCAATTTGAGCATTCACATTGCAATCTTTAGGGGGGCATTCTACAATGATATTTTAACTAAATCCAAAGTCAAAGAATGCTGGTTTATCTCACCCACCTTATATAAGAAATGTCCTTGCCAGCCTCTTGTAAAGTTGAACCACAATGAACCTTTCTCATACCTTCCAGTAGAGGAATTTGAAATGTGAATAAAATCTTCTATTTTTTTCATTTCCTTCAGTTACCCAGGTTTGTGCTCTTCCAATTTGGCTGGTCATTGGGTCCCCCTTTAGGCAAAGTTGTACTATTACAATAAGTCTTATATTTTGGCTGCAGAAAAGCACCCAAATTTGTGAGATCTGTGTACTGTTGCTGTGCTGCAGAAACGGTGCAGAGAGAAAGGTTGAGTTTATACAGCCCTCTTAATTTGATTATGAAATTAAGCCATTTCTGGGTTTACACAACACACTTAACCACAAAAGAATTTTACAAAATCAAAGTTGGGTGTGCGTTGGGAATGCAGTATCTTGTCTGAACTGGCATGGTTCAGTGTGTTACCAGAATACAGCCAAAGGGTGCTTGCTTCTGCTGGTACTCTGCCCCCTTTCATAAAATGTTATTGGGATGAGGGGTGGGAGGAGATGACCCAGACTTCACTTCTGTTGCTCCCAGGTTTCTACCCCCCTCCCCCAATTCTTAAGAAACAAAGATAAAATAGGGCTAGCTGGTGTGATCAGGAAGTCTCCACCTGGAAGCAGTCAAAGGGAATGTGTTCATGTGTATTTGATCATCCCCAGATAGTCTGAACCTAACTGCAGTGTGGCCGGAGCAGAAGTATAGTGATAAAGTTCATATTTTGCATGAAGCTCCTCTATCCAGTTCTTAGAATTTTCACAGAAGTCTGGAAAGCCCTCCTGTGTGAAATCCAGGAAAGTCAATGTCAATAGAGGCTGGTTCACACATCATGCTCAGTCATGGTTTGTTGACTAAAGCACCATGGTTGTGTTCCCCCAGTAGGCTAAGACAAAACCAAGCAAAGAGTATTATGGCTTTATCATAGGGGGAGTTTTGAGGGATCCCTGGCTGGAATCCTTGGATTATTCACTGGGCTGGCATTTAGCAGAGCAAATCTATGTGAGTTGAACCAAACTCATTAAGACAAATGCTTTAACTCCAAAAGGTCAAGTCAAGTTTCTTAAGGAAGCAACATCCTGTGACAGAAAGCTGGCATCCCTGAGTTTTCTGTCCTTATCCTGAGGGAGAGAAGAAGAAGGAAGTGCTCCGTAGGAAACAGGCTAAAGAAGAGGGCCTTAAGAAGTACATGGTGGTACTGCTATTTGTGGGGAGCAGTATGAAAAACTCTAGACCTTCCTCCAGCTTCAGGTGGCATGTCTTTTGGGCCCTCCTGCTTTGTACCATATCTTTCAAAGGCTGCCTTAAAACGTTCTTCTGCAATGCAGGCCATTGGAAGAAAACCTTAGTAGGTTCCTCAGGGGCTTTCGCTGCCTTGTCACTTTTTCTGCTGAGGTGGCAGAATGTCCCTTTGATAAGTGAACCAGAGTTCAGTCTTAATGGTATAAAGTGTATGAAATGGAAGGCTTCTCCAAACAGTGTTAGCACAGGACTAAAGGAGCAAAGGACCTCTGAAATGCTGAGGTGGGACATTTGCAATATGTGCTGCATTAAAAAAAAAAGTAGTGCAATTCCTCCTTCACAGGAGACTCATTCCATCATCATCAGAGAGAGTTCAGATTAGTGAGTGAGAGCAGAACCAGGCTGGCACTTCAAACTATATTTTTCCTGGGGAGAAGTCCCTGTTTGGCTGTCAGTCTGTGATAAAATGGAAAAGTGCATGGAAAAATAATGCTTATAAGAAGTGGGGCCTGCAAAGAAAATGGTCCCAGCAGAATGGTCTACGTCAAAATAGCCCATTCCATTTCCTGTACCTCCTGTTTATCCAATGAAAGCAACATGCTAGCTGCTTATTTTACCATGGTCCTACTCTTGTGCAAATATTATGCAAATGCAATTGCTAGCTCAGCCAAATTTCATAGGACCAAGTTGTAAGAATAAACAGAAATCAGTAAACATATTGTTAGCCGTCCAGAGTCACTGGTTTGAGATGGGCAGCTATACAAAGTGAATAAACAAACAAACAAACATGAATCCTGTATTGCCTTTGGGGAGGGGAAAAAGCCCATTGAAAAGTTTGTAGCAAATTCATTAGGTGAGACAGAAGGGCAATGCCTGGAGAACTGGGCTTCTCAACTTCCTTGAAGGCCACAGAAGGTGATCTAATGATGCTATAGCATCACCAAAAGGAGTCAGGTTAAATACTGTTAAATTCAGTACTGTTTAGGTTTAAGGTTGTTTGGGGTGGGTGAGGCTCCACCATACCTCCCAGCTCCCCAAAAGGTATGAAATCCCTCTCTTTTGAGGGAGATGGGTGGTGACAAAATTTGAAATATAAATAAATTAAATAAATAAAATAAAATGTGCCACTAAAATTCAGCTATTTTGGCAGCAAATTTCACAGGACGATTGGGGGGTGTTGGGGACAGCAACTTGGTACTAGGGGTGAGCTGTGACTCAGAGACTCTAAAAAGCCATCCACAGCTGCTCATAAGTTGCACAGATCCTTTAGACACCCCGTATAATCAAAGCTATGGTTTTCCCAGTAGTGATGTAAGGCTGTGAGAGTTGGACCATAAGGAAGGCTGAGCACCGAAGAACTGATGCTTTCAAACTGTGGTGCTGGAGAAGACTCTTGAGAGTTCCTTGGACTGCAAGGCAGTCAAATCAGTCAATCCTAAAGGAAACCAATCCTGACTGTTCATTGGAAGGACAGATACTGAAGCTGAAGCTCAAATACTTTGGCCACCTGATGAGAAGAGAGGACTCACTGGAAAAGACCCTGATGCTGGGAAAGACCGAAGGCAAAAGAAGAAGGGGACGGCAGAGGGTGAGATGGTTAGATAGCATCACCGATGCAATGAACATGAATCTGAGTAAACTCTGGGAGACAGTGAGGACAGGAAGGTCTGGTGTGCTATGGTCCACGGGGTCATGAAGAGTCGAACATGACTTAATGACTGAACAACAACAACAGGTTTTAGAGGGCGGGTTCTCAAAAAAAGATTTTATTACATGTGAGCACAGAGTTCCAAATACAGTTGATTTGTATCAGGTTAGTAGCATATATACGCCATTCATAAGACATCATGTAGTTTTTTGGTTTAGCATGTTTTATAAACTCAGCCATTGTGATTAGTTTGTCTTGGCATGTTGTGGAAACCCAGCTGACTGTGGTTTATTCAGTATTGCATGGTTAAACAAGTCAAGGCTTACTACAACATAGGAACCCAGTTAGTATGTCTATGCAGGTTGGCAAATGGTGGAACATTATTTAATTATATGGGAAAGACAGTTGTAACTTTTCCTTTCCTTTTTAAAAAGGTGTTTAGAGAGGTGTTTTTTTTTTTTTGCCAATTTATGTTTTCTTTTTTATATAAGCTATCCCACAATAGGAATAAATACATAGGATTGTATTTGTTTAAGTGATCACTATGCCTAGAATTAATTGACTCATGCCAGCTTAATTAACAGCAGCTATTTGCAGGTTTCATCCACTCATGCACTCTACAAAATGGCAGCAAGTTAAAACTCAACCCTGCAAGCCAGTTCGAACAGCTGCACCAAAGATCCCTGGTAGACATTTCTTTATAATAACCGGACTTGCTTCCAGATTTCATAGGAGGGAGGAGGGAAGATTCTACTATCAAGTAAACATCTAGCACCCTCCACTGGAGAAAAATATATACATCTTGCTCTTTGAAGCACCAAAGTGCTCAAATTACCTGAAAGATTCTGTTGCCAAGGAAACCATGCGTTCTGCTCTTTATCGTGTTATGCACATTTACTTTGGCGGTGTTACCCCTCTGCGTATCAGGCTCTGGAGCCAGACTGAAGCATGTAGTGGGGAAAAAAACTGTAACCCACTTGAGCTATGACTCAGAGGCTCCAAAAAGCCATCCACAGCTGCTCATAAAATGCACACAGACCCTTTAGACCAGGGTTCCTCAACCTTGGCAACTCTAAGCAGTGTGGACTTCAACTCCCAGAATTCCCCAGCCAAAGCTGGCTGGGGAATTCTGGGAGTTGAAGTCCATACTGCTTAGAGTTGCCAAGGTTGAGGAATCCTGCTTTAGACACCCCTCAGTTTTGAGAGAGGGGGGTCTCAAAAATGGTTTTATTACATTTGAGCACAGAATTCCAAGTACAAAATACAGCTGTACCATATCAGGTTAGGGGTATATATGTGCTATTCATTAGACATGCAGCAAAGACATCTTTGGGGGTAGTTAATGTAGGCTGAAGCCAAATTCCCAAGTTCATTTCAATCCTACCTCAAGACTGATAAAAACTTGGGAAAAAATCTGCCAGACTAGGTTCAGACAATATAAAAAGCCACCATATGGTTTGTTTAGTTTTGGATTGGCATGTTTTGTGAATCCAGCCATTGTGATTTATAAACCATAATTTATGGTGTAGTCTAAATCACAATTTAATCAATAAGCCATTCTTAAACAAACTGTGGCTTAATGTAGAGAATAAGGGTGATGATCTTGACAGAAGTATGCAAAAACCATTATGAAGGCAAAAGGGGCTGAAACATTTTTTAAGTCCAGAGCAACAAGATAACTTTCAGAAGCAGTTCAGTCAGACACCTCCCTAATTCACTGAACTATACAGCACAACCACTCTTGCAAGGTTCTGTTATTATAGCATTTCTCAATAAAGCGTAGTTGTAATCTTCCTACGGAGCTGATTTTCTGGTCTGGTCTACCTACTGGGGCTTCCGCTTATTTAACATGCAAACTAGGCCATGGATTGAAGACTGGGGATCTGGATTAAATCCTGATTTCTAGTAAGTTAATAAGACTGACTGTCATTATTCAGAAAGGAACAGCTGCCTCATTGAACTGGTTTAGAAACAGCATTTTCATTATACTTCTAGACTACCAAGGACTGTACCCTGTCTGATGTACAAGTAACTTAACAACATAAAATACAAAATACAACAACATAAAAGAATAAAAACAGCATAATACAGAGCAAAATCATTATGATTGTAATAGTGATGGTGGTGGTGATGGTGATGGTGATGAAGAAGAATATGTCACATCTAGCACCAAAGTTTTGTCAAATAGGATCTAATAATCCAGTGCAATCCAGAAGAGAAACTCTCCAAATCAAATAGAAGAAAAAAATGAATCAAACTGACCCAATTCATTGATTCAATTCAACTTTCTAAATCAAAACAGATTGTTGAATCAATCTGATTTGCATCAGACCCAATTTGCACACCTGTTTGATAACTCTAAAATAGTTCCATAAATTGTTTGGGGAAATTATATCTTTGATGCTGGAAAGATGTTAATACTGGTACTAGACAGGTATGTCTGGGGAGGGCGTTCTTGATTGATAGATCAATTGACTGGCTGGTTGTATTTCTGCTTCCTGGTTGACTCACCTGTAGGATGGTAGGCAGGGGTACTTATCATAGCCCATTCATGTCATTTTCCTGCCTCTATTCTACTTACAAAAGACAACCAGACTATCAGATGAATCTCACTTCAGCACCAAGAAAGGGACAGCGACAGCACATGAACCTGCTATGCTGTACATGAAATTCTGCTACCACATCCTGCTTTGCAACTGGCAAGTCTAGCCTAAATTTAGGCAACAAGACTTCTCATAGAACAGTCATGGAATGGTAGAGTTCAAAGAGTCCCCAAGGATCATCTAGTCCAATCTTTTGCAATGTGTAGGAAAATCAGTTAAGCCAACTTTGAGAGGTGTTTGTCCAGCCTCTTCTTAAAAACCTCCAGAGATGAAAAACTTACAGCCTCCATAGATAAATTATTTCACTGTTGTACTTATCTCACCATCAGGAAGTTTTTCTTTATAAACAAAATCTGGGTAGGTACAACTTATTATTTCTGGTCCTAGTTTCTGTGGCTGTAGAAAATAGTTTTTCACCATTTTCTCTGTAGCTTCTTTTATGTACTTGAATACAGCTCTCATGCTTCCCCTAAGTCTTCTTTTCTTCAGACTATACTTCCCAAGTTCTTTCAGCATGTCTTCATGGAGCATGGACTCAAGTCCCTGTAGTAATTTTGTTGCTCTCCTCTCAACTCTGTCAATATCCTTCAAAAATGCCTTGGCCAGAACTGTACCCAGTACTCCAGGTATGGTCTCACCAGCCAAGTCTTGAGTTGGTCCTGATAAAACATGGACAAATACAAGTTTCCTAATGTCCATACGGAGGTACAGCTCTAAACAAGATCTGACACCCCAGAGGGACTGATAATGAATGAGAATCAATTCCTAGAAATTCCATTGGAGTCATGTTGACCCAGCTTTGTCATAAATGACCAAAAGCCTTGGTTAACATACCGCAAAGTAGGCATTCTTTGGAATAGCACTAGCTTCAAGTATCTGCTTCCCTTTGCCTGCGTTAATACTGTGCACAGATCACTCACAGCCACAGTGTCACCAACTGTTCCTCTCTATTCTGCACCTAGAACATTGTGTCCTATTCTGAGCACTGCATTTTAGGAAGGACAATGACAAACTGGAGTATGTCCAAAAAGATCTGTGGTGAATGGTTGGAGGTACTGGGTACATTTAGCCTGGAGAAGATTGTGGAGACATGATAACTGTCTTCATACAGAAGGCATGGTCACATTTGTCCTGAAGACAGAACAACACATGGATTTACAAGGAAGTAGAATTCCGAACAGTAAGAGCTGTTCAACAGTGGAACAGATTGTCTTGATAGGAAGGATTCTCCTTGCTAGAGGCATTTTTTAAAAAGCTGAATAGCCACCAGTAAGGGACACTGTAGGAATGGATTCCTGCGTGGCTAAGGGTTGAAGCAGATGATCTCCAAGCTCCCTTCCAACTCTTACATTCCGTGTTTCTATTATTTTCTTCTTCTTCAAGAAAATCTTAAGCTTTTTTTTTTTTTTTGCCATTGAACTGGAAAGTTGAAAAATGCAAGAATTTATAAAAATGCATGAATTTTCAACATGGCACTAAAGGAGACTGGTATCTGTACTGCTTATCTCTAATACTGTATTTAAAAACCTCTCTCCCTTCCTCTCTTTAATACAGCATGGCTTAAATTGATTTTAACTACTCTTTCCAAGGTTTGTTTCGTTTTTAATTAAAAAGATAGAAGCAAATTGCTTACAGCAGGGCAGAGCACATGGCATCATGTTCACAAGTAGCATTTATTTTGAGGAGGGAAAGGACAAGTCTTAGTATCAGAGAAATGGTCCATTGGAACCAATGGCCCTGCATCTACATTTTCATGCAGGAAGCTCCTTGTATCACCAAGAATTTTCTTATTGCTTGGGAGGAAAGACCAGGAGACTGAGACATGAAACATGCTAATAAACTCAGGCAGCGAAAGGTTCGCTCCATCCTTCCGTGCTGCACAAATTCATTTAGTCAGCCGTCACACTCACCTTCATTCTACAACAGGATTGTGCTGTGAAATAACATTAAATTAAACCACAGGCTGACATTCGGCAGCAAACACAAACTATGCAGGAGAAATGGGGCTTTGTCCAGAGAAGAGCTGTTGCCCCTTTAAAAAGTGCTTAGTCAAATATCTAATTGCAATTTCCACAGGAAGGAAAAACCATCTTTATAAGGAAATAGGTGTATTTGTTGGGTTTATTAAATGCAGACAAGTAGGGGAGCATCTGTGACCCTCCAGATGTTATAAATCATTCATTATCTTTCACTATTGGCCATTCTGGTTGGAGATCATGGGAGTTAGCATTCAACCACACCTGGAATGCCACTGGTTGCCAACCCTTGTTTTGGAATTTGCATCCTTGAGTCCCACAAGGTATCAAACAAGACCCATGTCCTTTCTCTTCTGCCCAGGAGAGAGAACCTCTTTCTGGCTTACCATCAGCGATTTCCAGTCATGCTTATAGGCAATAGTGGGAATAGCCACTGTGTGATCGTGGTGAAGGTGTTCAACTAGGACTGGTGAGATCTACATTGAAGTCCATCCTAAGTTATGGGAGCTCACTGGGTGACTTTTGGCCAGCTGCTTTCTCTTAGCCCAACCTCATAGGGTTGCAGTTGTAGAGGAAAAAAGAGAATAAATCTAAAACAAGGGATATTGTCCTAACAGTCAGGAACCACGCTGAGACGAGGAATAGGTCTCTAGTGTTTTATTACTGCTACATTAGACAGAAAATCCGAACAAACTGAGGAAGCGTGGGAAAACCCAGACAGATAAACCCCAAAAGTCAAGGCGGGTCTGTTCTGTGTCTCTTTGAATGGCTGCTCAACTCCTCACTACTACGCATGTGTTTTCCCCCCTGGATAGGGGCCCCCTCCTGCTCACCATCAGTACTCATGACAGATATACAGTAAATCTAATGTTTGTTCATTCATTCATTCATTCATTCATTCATTCATTCAATTTCTATAGCTACCCATCTCAACAAGTGACTCTGGGCAGCTATAGAAATTGAATAAATAAATAAATAAATAGAATAAATAAATAAATATTGGGTATATGCTATTTAATTAATTGCTGCAGAAACTTTTAAGAACACAGGAAACAGGTAAGTCCCCCGATCTTTGGCAGAGTTTCCTCCCACATAAATATATACACCATTATCCTTAATTGCTTTTAATATATGACAGAGTCAATCAGTCATCTTCATGAGGCTCCCTTGGTCAAAACTCCAGAATTGAAGGAAGAGTTAGAACATCTATTTTCCTCCTCCAGCTTATGCATATGCTTGTTCATAATTCCACCTTGCCTTTTCTACACAGAGCTCAAAGGTTTACCCTACTTGGGCTGTACATCAGGCTGAAAGAGGGTAAGCCTCTGTTCTCTAGGGGTAACTAGTTAAGCTGGTATCCAGCAGTACACAGTCTCAGATATCCTGGTCCAACAAAGAGCACACATTTTCAACTTTGTCCCAACTGTCACTGGTTTCAGCTGGGAAGCTGAGATTTCCTGCATGGCCTTCTTCTCCCTGCCCACTTTTTGACAGTCTGAAAAAAAAAAATACAGAAGAATCTGATCTGATCAGTGTCTCAAGAAATTGGAGGAGGGGGGTATCACTCTACTTCTTCCCATGTTCAATCATTCCCCCATGAGCTGTGTTGGTGGGGGGGAGTAAAACAGCACAGAGAGATGGGTTCTCTGCAGCAAACAAATTTTTGCAGGCTGCTCTAGGACCATCAATTACTCTTAATACTCCTATTTCCTTCCCAGCTCCAGACCCCAATTTATGGGAATGTGTGTGCTGGTCTCTTTCTCTGATAAGTGGGTCTGCTATTATTACTTTAAACAGGCCCCTTTCTTGCCACTGCCCTCTTTCCTCTGTTACTATTCCAAAATCCCTATTCGGGCAACACCTTTGGCCAACTTAATGGTCATCCCCCAAGTTTTTGAGATCTCCACTTCAATTGGACGAGAGTTGCAGAAAGAAGAAATTACAGAAATTGTAATTGTAGAGTGAAAGAGTAGGGGTAACTTTATGCTGAACTCACAACGTCTGCGTGGTCTGTCTTCCTTTTGTTCTCCCCCATTCCTCATCAACCTAATTCTTCTTTTACAGATCTGCTTCTTCAGATGTCCCTGGTGCCTTTAAAGTGATATGAAAAATGAGAGGCAGCTTTGTGCATGTTACATGCACTGAACCCATTCCAGAAACTCATGAAGTCTTACATTTAAAAAAAAAACCCTTTCCATTAATTCTCCTTTCTTTCCTCATGGTAAAGTGTGGAGATATTCCCCCCAAAGGGAGGAAAAATGAGTTTTTCCCACTTGGGAGAAGGACAAAGGGACAGGAACTTCCTGGACAGAGACACACACCAGTTCTTTTCTACTGACACTGATATTGAGTAGATGCAGTGCCCTTAGCTTAACAAACAGCCAAGCTAAAATACAGTTCTGTGCATACAATTTCAAACAGAGCTTTTTGTCTGATCCACACACACACATACATAGCTTCTTTGTGTACGTTTAATTCTGGGCTTGCTTCTAGCCCAGAGAGGAGAAAGGGAAGAGGGGAAAATAACACACTTCTGGGCTTTTGGGATTCCAGTACCTCTGCAAAGCTGTTCTCAATGAATTCTGGTCTATTCTCCAAACACTGGAATCCTTTCCACGAGCCAGTTAGCTCAGTAGATCACTTTTGTAGGTCCTGTTTGCTCCAGCTGGATTTCCAGCCACAGGTTCTTTCTCCTTGAGAAAGGAGAAAACTCCAGGAATGTCCAAGAACCTCTTCCTCCATTATTTAATCCTCCTGTCATCTTGTTTACAGTTTATTAAGAGTGGTATTTTAATTAGGCATAAAGCTTTTCAGTGTCTATGGGACACTGAGCTTGATTTCGGCCCCCAGGGGGGAAAAATTTTAACTTTGGGATCACTGCATCATTTCAAGTCCATCATAGCAACTGCAACTCAACTGTCATACTTCCCCTTGTTTTTTTGTCTCCTTTACTTTCACATCTTCTTTGCTAGATACCATCACTGAGTTCTTTCCCAATGTTACAGTTACAGGCAACTACATGGCATCACTTGCCTAACTCCAGGGTTCCAGGATGCCAACAATCCACTCATCGACTCATGCCAGGGGGTTTAAGACGACGTTGAGCCAGTTGACGTTGAACCAACTGTCACATATTTCAGAGAGCCTCAAACTCTAGCAGGAAGTGGGGGTTCACAGGGAAATTGTGGTCCTTTAATGGCCAGTGAATTACTACTTCCAGAATCTTTCATCATTGGCCATTCTTGCTTAGCTGCTAGAAGTTATAGCCTAGGAGCCACTTGAATTTGTCACATGGTCCCCTCCATAGATTTGTTCCAGGGCATTCTGTGAAACTTGGCAGATAGTTAGTTCCAGCCAACATGAGCTGCCCAAGAATGTCAAATGTTACCGTCATCGCTTCTGTACCGAAAGCTTTGCTACTTGTTTCCTAATTTCCCACTCTTAAACACAAACCTTCACTTTCTACAATAAGATCACAATACAGAACTATACGGATTACATCAGATAAATAGTTCCTATATTTTTACTCTACCACAAAAAAATGGGAGAAATATCTTCCCCCAATAGGGATGGAAAGAAATCAGGAGAGGACATTTTGCAAGAGACTTGTCCTCCCAAGACAAAAGCCTGAAGGCCATCAATTTTTTTTCAAAACTTCAGCAACCTTAAGGAAAACTCAATTAGAAGCAGCTGAATTATCAAACAAATTGTGCGGGAGGGGGTGTGTATCCTTGAGAGAGGTGTGAGCTTATCTCACAGTCATCCATAACTTCTAATATGATGAGCTTTGTCCTGGTGGCAGCTGTAACTTGTGCGCTAATTCATTAAAGCCAAAGACGGATTTTGATCAAAACAGGCATCGCACTCGACACAAGGGTCTCTGCAGAGTGCCATTAACTATATAAAAGCATTTGAAGTAAATTTCAGTGGAACATGAATTATAGACTCATGCTGCTACTGCCCCAGTCTCAGAGGAAATGATGGTTACTCTTAATTAACAACAAAGGATCACAGTTGCAAGGACAACTTCAAAACATAATCCACAGCAGGTGGAAAACTATAACTCACCTTCTAGTCCTGATTATCCAAGCTCATACACCTAGCACAAAGGCAAAAAAGCAGAAACAGAGTAGTCAATTAACAGAGTCTGTTGTTTGGGCTTCTATTGGTTTCTGATTCTAAGGATCAAGGTCTACATTTGTAGTCCATAATTCAGCCAATTAAGAAATCAAATAAACATAGTATTCAGATGTGATGGAAAGATCATCTTACAAGGAATGCATCCATTTGCTTGCAGCTCATCAACTCATTGTTTTATCTAACAATGGTAATTTTTAATCCGCTCCTCCTCCATGGTGGCAGAGAAGGGCCCTTCCAGACATCTATTTCCACATATATAGGACTGCATTTGCCAGAATTCTGAGCCATCATGATTTCCTCCAGTGGAATCTAAAAGCTGCTGTCCCAAAATATTAGGAAGGCACTAGAACAAGGCTGGTCTAAATCTTCCTCATTTTATTTATCCAACCATGAGATATGGATCAGGCTACCAAATGAGCATCATGGTTGAGTGGATAAATGAACTGAAGTCTTCCTGGTCTTAGTCCAATGGTTCAAGCCTTGAGCCAAACCAGCTCTCTGGAATGGAATTACTTTTAAAACAGAATGTATATTCTAGGGAATATAGCACTTCCACTCAGTTTGTTAGCCGTATGAGAGATTTCCATTTTTAAGAATAATCTTAACCATCTTTTGATGGAGATGGGAAATCAGAGAAATGCCTGACCTTCAAATTCCCTATCTTAATTCTTGTTTCTTAAGATGTGAAAGTGTTCTAACATTATTAACACTCCCAATGGGATCCTGTAATGATTTCAGGATAGCTTGCTATAACATGATCTGTTCTGTTGTTTGGGTGGAACTTGCTATGAATTGTTATGCTTCAATAAATCGGTCCATTTCAAAGATGCCTCAAGATTAATTTCTTGCTTTCTTCTGACGACACTTCAGTAAAATCCTATGCATGCTCTCCTCTGTGTGACTTTCCAGAATCACCTGTATTTACAGCAATGTCTCTGGGTTGAAATTCAATGCCTCACCTGCTTGCACAGGAGGAAAAAAGAAAAACAAATGCAAGTAGGGTGGTGCAGAACATCCTAAGGGAGAAGGAGATATGAACTAACCTTGCCAGTTTTCCTTCTGGTGCTTTGGTCAGATTGTACCCAACATTTTGTGGACAAGCAAGACCTACCTGTGGGAGCCATTTTGGAAAACTATTTGTGACATAATCTAGAACAGGATTTCTCAACCAGGGTTCCGTGGAACCCTAGGGTTCCCCGAGAGGTCACTAGGGGTTCCCTGGGAGATCACAATTTATTTAAAAAATTATTTCAAACTTGGGCAACTTCACATTAAAGAGGTAAGTTTCATTCTTTTTTTTAGCTTAAGAACATGGTTAATACATATATACAGGCCTACAATTGAAACAAATATAATTTTGCAACTTCTGGCTCACATTTGAGCCTGAATGTGAAGGGGTTCCCTGAGGCCTGAAAAATATTTCAAGGGTTCCTCCAGGGTCAAAAGTTTGACAAAGGCTGATCTAGAAAATCCAAATGGGCCCACTTTCTCCCAATATTTGCTTACTTCTGGTCTATGAATCCTAGCTAATATTTCACTCCAGAATGAAGAGACAGGATAAGAGAGGTTTGCACACAATATTCCTACCTCTAGTCCTGATGCTGTGAAAATGTGACAAAAGTGAAACAAACCATTAAAAAGGTTTTCTTTTTAATGTTGAATAAACCACAACTGGAGTGAAGATTGACAATGAAGGACTGCCAGTGTAAACACTTGACTACTTGGTTATTTCTGTACCTTCTCCTGAGAAACCTAGACCTCTGCATTTGGGGGTGGGGGGGAGATTTGCTAATTTTTAAGAACATTATTTTGTCTTCCTGCAAGATTTAATTTAGCAGTAGGGCCATGAATGTAGAAAATTAACACATCTCTGGGAAGTGAGAGAAAATTGCTGCATGAGGGACATCTGTGCTTGCCATTAAAATACACATTCCCAGGAGAGCAGAAAACATGGTTTTCTGAGGGTGCAACAAAGAGAATTATAAATTCTCTTTGACTTCATGGCTAGCTGAAATACCTGGAATACTTTTCTTATTTTTACTACTTTCTTATTTTCCCTCTATTTTTCCCTTTTTCTTTTGTTCAGCACACACACACACATGCATGCATACGAACACACCGTAAGGCACCTCTTTTGCTACTTGTGATTCTGATCCTTTGGAACAAGGGTTATTTGTATAATACTTTTACTCACTTGCAAGCCTCTGAGACAACCAAGCTGTAAATCTCAGTGATTATATATTTCCATATGGAACACTTGGATTCAAGATACATAAACAGAATAATTTGTTCCCTGCTGCAGAGAGATTCTTGGGGGGATTCTGGACAAAATTCAATGTGTGCATGCAGTACTTTTTTCCCACATGGGTCTCACAAAAAAGACAGCAGAAAGAAGCTGGGAACAGACCTGGGCTGGAGAACAGTACCCAACCTGCTCCTTTGCACTTGGCTGAAATGTCTCTCTCCATACACACACACACACACACCCACAGGCACACATGCATGTATTTGTAGACCCTCAACAGTTATAGGCACAGATGGAGGCTGAGCAATAAAGGACTGGAACAGATTTCCCAGCTGTTGCTAAATGCTCTTTTTCTTAGGAAGTGCTAGCCCAAACAGCACCAAGATATACACATGGCACATAAAGACTTTTCTTTGTGTTACAATAGATCTTCCATATAAGGAAGGTATCCCTTCCATTTTAAGCTTTTTGAGCTTCTAATGCAACCTTGAGTTGAACTGGACACCCAGTGACACAGACACGAACTCCTCTTTATTATAAAGATGGATTGCTCAGAAGACCCTTCACCCCTGCTAATTATCTTACAAATATTCTGTCCTGTTCGGCACAGAACAGCCTTTTCTCTGGCTAGTCTCAAAACCCTGCCTTCCACAGTAGTAGAAAGAACATTGGCTTAGAAGATTGTCGCTGCCCCTGTCCAGAGCAGACCATCAAACTGGACTTCCATGCCCTATTGGGATGCCTCTTCTACAAACTTAAAGCTTTGACATACTAATGCTTCTGCTAGTTAACCATCTGCATAAGTCAAGTGAGAATTTCAGAACAGTCAACTGAAATTTCAAGAAGGGTAGCCAAGTTTTGCTCGACTGAAATCACTGTAAGGGGGCTTGCAGTCTAGCTTTGTCTCGTTAATAAGTGATTTCATCTGCTCCTGGGTGTAGTAGCTTGAGTTTTTTTTTGAATTTTATGTTGGTTGATTAATTTTAATTGTATTATTATTCTTTTTTCAATTCGCTCTTTTCCGTTTCTTTTGTGGCTAAGTGAATTTGCTCTTCAGATTACTGGTCTTTGACCTAAACAGATCGTGGTGGTGATTACATAGACACCTCCATGAATTATTTTTTTCAACAGTTGCAGAAGTGGCTTATTACTGCCTTCTCCCTATATGTATTTTTTTTTACTCTCTGGTCTTACCTAAATCCTGGAATTTTCTGATATCCAAGTACTAACCTACCCAGCCTTGGTTAGCTGGTTAGCTTCCAAGTCCAAAGCTAGGCAAAGCAAGCCAGATCCATAATGGAATATACATACACACACACACACACACACAGTCAAAACGGATGATTCTTATAAAACCATGTGCTGTCATAAATCATGAGCAACCTTCCAGAACTGTGGTGGAAAGTGACCTGGGGGTTTCTCATTGACCTAACTCAACTATGTCTTAAGGCCTAATGGTATCTGAGCTGTCTTTCAGGTGGATTTCATAAGATGACCCTCCCCAATTTCCTCCATGAGGCTAGCCTTCATCTTCTGATGCATCAGAAGGACAGGGGTTCAAGATCAAGGTCTACTAATAATATGGAATTACCCTCTGCCTCCATTGTACAGATTTTCCTCTGTACGCGTAGAGAGCACAGGGAATGGTCTTGAAGGACAGGAGGAAGAGCCACTACCAAGGCTATGGTCAGATCAGTGGGGCTTGAGCCCAGGCCAAGAAACTAGTTTGAGAAAATATCACAGACACATCCCTCCCTAGTTCACACAAAGATAAAGTGAGGGAGGAGGGAAGCACATTCAGACTTGCAAGATTCTATTACTATACCTGTTAACAGTAGTTCTGACCTATACGGCATTGGTTTCTTAGTCTGGTCTAACTTGTAGGGCTGACAGTATGAATAACAGGAATAACTTTGTAAAGGCAAGGGGAAAAAATGACTACGGAGACACCTACATGGGAGACAAAATGCTGAAGTGGGCCCTGTGGCTGGGTTCACAGAAGAGCTAAACCCCAACGAACAAAATGGGCAATTATGAGACAGAATAGTGGGCAGGACCAGGACAAATATTAAATTATGTTCAATTAAAAAGCTATGTAAATTAAATTAACTGCAGTTGACATTGTTAATTCTCTATATTCTATAGTTCTGACTTTGGACCAACCTACTTCACAGGGTAGCTGTTTTGGGGAAAAACAGGAAAAAGTGCTATATATGCTGCCTTGAGCTCCTGAAAGGCAGAATATAAATCTAATCCCTCAGTAAATATCTTCCTTTAATCACACTTAATTTTTATTTTATGTACTTAGCAAGGTGGGCATTTTCCCTATATGAAATCTTGATTTATTTTTAACAGCAATACTTCAAGAGTCTCTTAATTAGGTCAGTTATTGCCAAGACAATGTTATAACCATCATTTGGTAAAAATAGAACAGCTTGAAAACTATTACTTTTTCTTCAGATTCCCTAAGAACAAAACCATCCATGCATCCATCTCTTTTTGTACCCTCAGTAACCTGAGCAGGTCCTGCACTGAATAGAGAGCTGGACTGCATGACCTCTGTGGCCCCTTCTATGAGCTTGGTGCAGGGAATGATACAATAATCCTGGGAGAAAAGGCCTCCTAAAACCAATGTGCAGACATAAGGGGTAAAATTTGACCACAATTTAGAACACAGCTAAAGGGTCATCTTCATTCATGTTGATGTACATACAAGCATCCTTAGCTGATTCTGGGCACCCATGGACATCTACAGGGGTGACCCAAAATTATGGATCTCAAGCTTAAATATGATCAGATAGGATCTGCATTGTGCCATGATGAGTGTTTAATTTTCGCATTGTTGTGGGTAGTTGTGGACACCTGTATGTTTGCCATCAGCCATGCATTGTGCCCAGTTTATAACCCTCAGCCATTGGCACACACAGTATTAACTTATATGTGCAGCCTTCTTCTATGACTTATAGCAGTTCTCAAATTTTGCAGTATTGTGCAACCCCTAAAATGGTAAGCGTGACCCCCCTCCCCACACATACAAATCTTACAATTTCACTGGTGCTAAGGATGGACAAGAAACTGATTACTTTTCATCATTAAAATGTGATCGATATACCACAGGGTTTCTTCCACGCTGCAGTACAGCAGTGGCCCATTGCAGGTTTGCCCAGGTGAAAGCGAGTTTTCACAATGATAAAAAGGGTGCCAGTTATCAAAACAATAAAAAAGCAAATTGTCTGTCTTTCACAGGAGGGAAGCCTTCATCCCTCCAGAGGAGTGTTGCCACCTTAAAGTGGCCTACATATAGGTGTTTCATTTGAGAAGAAAAGACTTGCTGGAATTGTGGTGTTAACTTTCACTTTGCTCCTAATGAAAAGTATTAATCAGAGCTCTTGGCTTTTTGTTCCTTGGATTATCTGGTTCTGATCCAGATTGCAAGGGCAGAATTCGACATCATGGGCAAAACGAGGAAGCAAGCGCATTGACTTTTGATATTGCTCCCACCCTGTCTGAGGAGTGGGACTTAGTTAGTTCATATACATACACTTTTTTTTAATCCATTCAATCGTGTCTGATTCTCAGAGAAGGCCTGTTCAAGTCCCTGCAGTTTTCTTGGCAAGGATTTTCAGAAGTGGTTTGCCATTGCCTCCTCCCTAGGGCCGAGAAAGTCACCCAGCTGTCATTGTAGCTAAGGTGGGACTAGAACTCACTGTTTCCTGGTTTCTAGCCTAATGCCTGAACCACTACACCAAACTGGCTCTATACATACACTTCCTCAATAAATAAAATGAACAAGTATAATGTTTTTGATTCATTTGTTTAATTGGGTTCTCTTTATCTAGTTTTAGGCCTTGGGAAGAGAACAGATCACATTTTAAGTCCTATTTGTGTAGAAATATTGAACATTCAAAAGGGTTCACAAACTTTTAAGCAGCACTGCAAGTCCCGCTATGACAAGGAGAGTGTTGTTATTTTAGAGTGCATTTTTAATTTTGTCCTGTATTGCTGCCAGCTGGGTGTCTTGGGGCCAGTCCCCCTCTCAGCCCTAGGAAGAAGGCAAGGGCAAACCACTTCTGAAAAATGTTGCCCAGGGCGTGGACTTGTTCCTATCCTCACCAGCAGTCAAGACTGGCCTGAAGGCACAAAATAGGATATTATATTCCTTTCCGATCTTTTTTTTTTCTTAGTCCAACAGCTTGCAAAGGCCATCCTCTGATGGAAAGATAGGAATGTAACTAAAGAAATGCACAAATGACTTCCCTGCCTGGAGCCAGCCACACAGGTAGCACATATAAGGCCAATCTACTTCTTTCCTGCAAAACAGGTTAGAGACCTTGGGAGGGAGGCAGAATCATCAGGAAAAACACAGGGAAGGCAAGGGATGCGAGCTCAAAGTCTATCTACCGACCTTCCCAGCAAAAAAAACCCCAAACCACTAAATTTAAATATTCCTGCATTGAAATCTGCATGGAAGTAATACAATGAATTGAGATTTATAACATTACAATAAATGCAGACAAAACCACCACCAAACTTAAATATTCCTGCATTGAACTCTTCCTTGAAATAATACAACGGATCAAGATTTATAACATTAAAATAAGAGGGAAAAAACCCAAACTTAAATATTCCTGCATTGAACTCTTCCTTGAAATAATACAACGGATCAAGATTTGTAACCTTACAATGGGGGGGGGGGGTGGACCAAACGGAAAGGGCCCCAGCCTTCCCCCAAGCCCCGCGCTCACAATAGCGGGGCAGGCAGCTGGGGTCCCCCCTTCCACACGTTCCCATAGCTGCGCCTCCGAGGCGAGAGAAAGGGGGAAACGAGCCCGTCCCGCTTCGCCGCTCGGGTCCTTTCGGAGGAGCTCCGCTGCCCCGCCGCGGCCCGGGCCTGGCGTCCCGGCGGCGAGGGCCGGCGGCTGCCCGCTCTCCCTCCAGGCCTGCCTCCCCGGCGCGTCCTCAGGCGGCAGGGGGCGGCGTCGGGCCGGGCAGGCGGCTTCCTTCCCCGTCCCTCCCCTTCCCCACCTCCCTGCGCTCCGGAACATGGCGGCGGCGGTGGCGATAACGGCGGCGAGGGAGTGAGGCAGCCCGGCGCTCGGCCGCAGGTGACCGGGCGGGCGGGGAGGCCGCGGCGAGGACGAGCCCCGGTGGGCGGGCGCGGCCTGGCCGCCGGGTGCGGGACGCCTCCGCCCCGCGCAGGCCCGGCCCTCCGGGGCCAGCCCGGGCCATCCTGGCCGGGTGACAGCGGCCGGCCAGCTTGCTTCGGCGCGCTTGGCCCCCAGGGCGCCGCGGGCGGGCCTCCGGGAGGCGCTTCCCTCGCTCGAGGGGCGGCGGGCCGAGGGGGGAGGCAGGCTGGGTCATGTCCTTCCCGGGGGGGTTCCCCCTTGCTTCCTCGGGCGGGGGTCCGGTCTGCCTGCCTTCTTCGCCCCTTCTTGGAGGGAGCTCAGCCTTCTTCTGGCCTCCGCTGGAGCATCCTCCTGCCTGAGACCCCACGGCCTCCTTCCCCGGGAGGAGAGGGGCTGAAGGGGCAGCCTCATCTGCAGGGCACCCCTTGGGGAGGGAGGCCCCGCCGGGTGAGGCACGCGTGGGATGGGCTGCCCTGGGATGCCCTTGGGGCGGCTGGCTCAGGGGTCTCGAAAGGAGCCTGGCGGGGAGGGGGGGCTGTGGACCAGGGTTGCTCAATGGAGTCTGTAGGTTGAGGGGCAGCAGGAAACAGGGAGTATGACATAAAAGCAGTTATTTTTCATGGCGCGGCTGGGCTTCCTGGAGTCACTTTTCTGGCTCCTGCAGAAATCAGGAGGTTAGACAATTTGGCCCAGGGCTGCTTTTGCTTCCTAACAGAAGACTTCTAGGCTCTTCCCTCTCTCTCTCTCTCTCTCTCTCTCTCTCTCTCTCTCTTTCTCAGTGATAAGGATTTCCTCTAGTTCTTCATTTGTCCACTACCTGGCTCCAGATACTCACTGATTCATCAGAAACTCCCCCTAACTAATCTTTTGATGCTTCCCAAAAAGCAATTTAGGATGGTGAGAGGCATGCTTTCCTGTGATTAAAATGATGAACTGGCATTTACTGAAGAAAGTGGGCTCCAGAGTAGAAAGAAGTCCTAAGTATAAATAGGGCAAATATCTGCTTAACTTGGTGCCTAAAAAAATCCAACTTTATTGTTAAGTAAACTGTCTCCCTCTTCGGAGGCATTTGGCTACTGTAAGCCACCCAGAGTTGTCTGGAGTGGGCAGCCATAATAAATGTAATAAATAATACTGATACAGCAATCATTCTAGTCGTAGAAAAAAGTAGTTTTCTCTGTCCCTTTCTCTCTCACTCACATACCCTCACACTCTTCTCCAGATTTAACTTGGATTGGCTAGTTCACAAACCAGGTAATCCATTTTCCGGCTTTGCATAAAATGTTGAACTGCCAGCTAACCAAGTGGTCTGGGTTAATGCAACACGCTAATCCGCAAAAAACTAATCAGTGTTACAGCCAGCCAAGCTTAGCATGCTGTATGTATGCCGGCGCTAGTCCGGAACAGAACTGTTTAAACGTGTTATATGAACTCAGCCATTTTGTTTATGGTCTGCTCTTGTGAATGTGCATATGGTTTGGATTGTCAGTGCAAGCAGGTTATTGTTACAGTTTTGAGAGCTTAATCTACAAACCCACATGGGTTACTTTCTGGAATTTAAGAGTCTTTTTCCTAATGCTTAATTTTAGTGTAGCTACATGTTTTAACTTCAGCCAAAAGTTATGACTGATCAATGGCAGTATTTTGTTTTAGAAGTAGATTGATGTACAAAAGAACATTTCTAAGCCCATTCACCTGGAAAGGGCCTGCTTTTCACAACCTGTTTTAAGTCCAGGGCATGAAATAATAGTCTATAGTAAGAGCTCTACTATTGTGGTCTGCATGGTACATTCCTTTGATAGGCTTTTCTTAGTAGTATCTTTGATTCTTAAAACTTCCTTGGGCTTTAATTTGTTCTGTCTTGATGGTTATTTATTCAACTGTAAATTTGTCTTACCTGTCAGGATAGGGTACATGTAATCTCTCAACTAAAGGATTGGTGTTGGCTAAGTATATATATTAGAAGAGGCCGAAAGGGGTAGCTATTCTAGCTATTCTGACTGAGAAAATTCCATATTACTGAAATGAAAGCCATACAATTGGATGGACAATCATCCATTTTGTAGTTCAGAGGCTTAAAACTGAAATGCTGTTGCATTGCTGAACCATCTTCTGATTTAGAGATGCATAGTGAATACATAGTTAAAGTGGTGCCAAATTTATCTATTAAAAACAAAGAATAAAATACAATATCAATCTCAATTGTTTTGACATTTTGCATAAAGAGGAGATCACCCTTTCCCCTGTCTAGCCATTTTTTTCCTCAAGATCTTCCCTCAGAATTTTCCCCTCCCTCTAAATTCTCTAAATAGAATTTCTTTAAAATTATGAATTGTTGGAGGTACCTGATGCAGCTGCCTTGCTCAAGCAAGGAGGTTTTAATCTGGTTGGCAAATGGATGGGAGATTATTTAGAAACCTTATGTATGCTGCCTTAAATTCCTGAAGGAGGGACAAATTAATTTTTAAAAAAATGTGGAACTCCATCTATCGTGCTGAAAGAAGAAAACGAACAATTTGTTTTCCAGACCATTAAGCACGGTTCAAAATGAAATTGCTTTAAGAAAGGGCAGTTTAAACAAGACAATAGAAAACCTATATTTTCATCAAGAAAAGCTGTGATTTTCAGTTGTTCGTTTTTCAAAAGAAAAAGCAAATCTTGAACAAGATACAGATTTTGAGATGGAAGGCTTATCCTCTGAGCCCAGATATTGGAAGGTGGCTGTGGTTACATTCACTGAAATAAAACTACCTAAGTAGTTTTATATAAGACACAAGAGGCTTTGCTATTAAAATGCCTCTTGTGTCTTATATAATTTAATTTCATATTGGAAAGAGATACAAAAGTTGATCCCTGGATTAAATGAGGCAGTACTGAGGAATCTGCTTCTAGCATTCATTTTAGACTGAGGTGACTGCATAGATTTGTGTGCAGTTCTGATCATTTTGTTCTTGTAGTTAAGCCCACAAAATAGTTTGCTAGTCCCTGTACAATAAAACAAAAGTAATAACTCTCTTTAATATAAGGCTTGAGTGCTGAAACTCAAATTAACTTGGAATGGATTTTGTGAGGAGTTTAGATCTCAAACAGGCTACATGTGAACATTGCAGTGTTGCAAAATTGTCACCCATGTATACAGCTTTCCAGAGGTTTTGGACTACACTTCCATAAGGTGGTGGCAGCCTGACCAATGGTTAAATTATGGGAATTGTACTTCAAAACATCTTGAAGCCAATAGGCTGTCCTTCCTTAATGTACACAACTATGCATGCTGTAGAGACTTACTAGAGAGAATCTTTCCTTCCCTTCTCAAGGAACAAGTGAACTGGGCAGTTTTAAGACAGACAAACTACCATTTTGTACCATGAATTATTCACCAAATGTAAGTCATGGCAGATGAGGCTTGTTTTTAAGAAGAGTTAGAGAAAGCCATAAAAGGGGTAGGGGGATTATCTGTGGTTGTTGACTGTAATCACTCATGGATTCTGCAGTTGTTCATGGGGGGGGGCTGTAGAAAGCCTTGGACTGCCTCCTGTGCAGAAAAGAGATGCTGGATTAGACACACCAGAGTTCTGGCATTTCTTCCCCATCTCCCTCTCCCTGTGTTCCATTTTATGTTCTTGCATTCACGAGTAGTTGAAACATTATTTGAATGAACCCTGAGAATCCTACCTTGATTAAGTGGCGCTTAAGGTGCTCAATTTAAGCCAAGCTTGATATAACATTTGTCACATAGCTTGCCCTTATATGTGACTGATTTTAAAAAAAATAAGCAAACCTATAGCTGTGGCATTGGGAAATTGGCTGGGGGCGGGAGTTAAATCCTTTGTACATAAGAATGGTCCCCAAACTATTCACAGTGAGAGAAAAGGTTTTTTTAGTTGGGGGGAAGAAAAGATTACAAGTAAGCCATGAGCTAGCTCCAAGATATTTAGGCTTCTCACTTTAATAAACAGCACATGCTTTTGCTCCTTCCAGTGGTTTTTGCTGATAGTCTGCAGAGCCAGAGGGAAGATTCAACATTGCACTGAAGGGAATGCCGGCCCAGTATTTATGCTATAGCTAGGATTTGGTACTTAGTGCTGCCAGAGGTGTTTTCTTCTCCAGAAAGCAAAATGAAAAAGGAGAATAAATTGAATTGCTAAAAGCAAGACTTAATACATTCACTGTTCATGAATTACCTTTCCTTTTTGTCTCCATGTCACAGGAAGTGGGTGTGGCTTCCTCTCCTAAGACTGGTCATTTGCAATGTTGCTGAAGGCTGCCTTTGTGGTTGGTATATATTTTTGATGGACTTTCCTGAGATGCTTCAGATGCTAGAAATTCGTTCTTCTGCTTTCTTTTAAATTTAGAGATGAAATATCTTGGCAGGGCTACCATTTTAAGTCTTATGGCCAACACATAATATTCCACACCCTCACTGACCTTCTAACTTATAAATCAGTTACTAAGATTTTTGTGATTACATTTTTTTAAATCAGCAACGCTGTCTCTTGAAACCAAGCAGCTAAAACAAATATGTCTTAAGGTCAATTTCTGTTTATTTATTTAGAAAATATAAATGCCAGCCTTACCCTGAACGGATCTGGGCAGCTTACAAGGAACAGTAAAAAGTCTATCAAAACAATAACAAAACATAACAAATACAAAATGAAGCAGCTAAAACAGTAACATTTTATAAATACATTTCACATTTGTATTGTTATTTTAATTGAGACCTCTTTGAAAAGAAGTGCTGAAAAAATATCTGTAAATTTGTCCAAATGAAGTAATGGGTTCATTCTCCCTTGACTCTTCTGATGCGATAAGAAGATAGATATTCTTACAGTTTTTGTTTTTAGAATTCTTTAGTGGGTGTTTGATATGCAAGCATGAAAAAAATGCTTTATTTCTTCCTCTGAGAACAAGGCAAAGTTTCAAGAAATCTTTTAACCCCATCTTTCTACATAGGTCTGCAAGGATGTGTGCAGACAAGGGAGCATCTCCTAATTAGAACTCACAGCCTTTTACTCTTCCGGTTATTTCTAATCTACTAGTGAAAATGGTTAACAACTTTAGTGTCTGCTGGGGATCCGAATGAACTGAATTCTCACACTCTCTTTGGGGTTACTCTCTCCACTGCTGTAGTTGGCTCTGATGCACTCTTTCAAAAAGTTGGCTCCCGCTCTGTTTTGCTCTGGTGTCTACAAGAGCGGAGTGGTCCAGAAATCTCTTCATGCTGTGTGGTTCCCCTCACCCCTTCAATATTAATATGCCTCTGTGACCACGCAAGTATGTTAGTCTTCTCCCATTCAGAATATACGTATACACACACGCTCAGCTGCTCTACTGTTGGATTGTCTGACTCTGTGCCAGAGATTGCAGGAGGCTCCCCCTTCTTTGTGATAACAGTATCGAGGGAACTGTTCTGATTAATGAATTGCTGGAACTATTTGCTGCTGTCCTGTTGAGCATGTGGTGAGCAGACATAAAACAGGGCTTCTCCTAATGTGGTGTTGATATTGACAGGGAGAGAAGAGAGGGTCAAAGAGATGGTATTTCCAAGTGCATGTGCTAATTGCTATAGTAGAATTTATTAAAGCTCATTAGTCCTGAATCTTGCTCATGGTATCATTCTTTGACATCGACAGTGAGAAACAAGCCAAGATTTTTTTCCTTTCTTAGAATGTATAGTCATCTTCTGCTAAATTCTTTCTTTCTCATGTGTCCTCCCACAGGTCTCCCCTCTCTCCTTGAGTCTCGAGTCCAGCTTGCAGAAGCTGTAGCCAGGAGACTTTTCAGAAGGCAGGAAAATTACATTTGCTCCCTGCCTCCTGGCAGGTCTGTTAGCTCCAGGCTTGGCCGGGATGCTTGCCAGAAGTGCTTTGCCCTGTTCTAGCCTTCCAATATTCCTTGCTATTTTATGGTTTTAAGAGGAGGCCAGCCATCAGAAAGAAGTCAGCATGGTAGCAACTCAGAAGGGCTTGCTGGAAAGCAGATACTCCCTGAAGTTCCTAGGAATGTGGACTGTCACATAATGACAGTCTCCATGTATAAATCCTGGTCTTTTTCCAGAAGTTTTGTAAAAGCGCCTTCCTGGACACATGTACTCTGAAAAAGTCTGTTTGAATTTAGCAGGCTTATTGCTGGTAACAGAATAAAGGATTACAGCTAAGAGTACCTTGGGAACAACAATCTGGTAGGGTAAAAGTTGAGAGTAGCTTTTGAGAAAGTACATTGCCCATAGTGCAAAACACATGTAATGTGCACACATACACTCTTTTCCTCCATTGTTGTCTTTGAAATAGTGCAAAAAAAAAATGTATACCAAAAAGCAAAAAAGCCCCTGACTTTGCAACCACAACTGACAGAACAAAGAAAACCTTGCCTGTTTTATAAAGTTACCAGTTTATTTTTTAGCACATACCCTGAAATCTCACTGGGAATCATTTAAATTCTATTTCCATTAAATAAACTGTATTTCTGGTATTCGTAGATTGAAAACATTGTTGCAGTGAAGTCATTTAAAAAAAAATGAGGTAGCATATTACAGTAGTGCAACTTTCTTCTAAAGAAAAGTATTTTTTATGTTGACAATAGTTTGGATGCATGAATTATTTAAAAATGAAAACACCATCTGTTCATGTCCTGAAAGTATCTTCAGCAGAAACCATATAATCTAATAAAATGCAGATACAGTTAAAAGCAATAATAAAACACATAAAGGGAAAACAAATTTAGTTGCAAGGATTTAAAAAGTATACATTAAAACTTGTAAGAACCAAATTAGGATGTTATACCAAAATAAAAGTATCTAATTTTGGGTATAAGATGTCCAAACTGATGAGTTTCAGTTAAAACAGTGTTCCAGAGTTGTGGTTGTACACACCCTGCTTTACAACAATCTAGCTGGAAATATGACTGAAAGTCACCTGTTGTCATCAGGTAAGGTCACGGATTGCATCTAGTAGGAGGCTGACAAAAGGGATTCTCAGCCACAGTCGCCACTTGACAAAACGGGGGAAAAAAAGATGGATTTTTAAACATCTATAAATTATGAACTGTTCCTTCAAAGGGAATGCAATCCCATGGCAGCTAAGGCAGTTTCCACTGCAAAAAACAGACTGCAGTGGTTCATTCCTAAACTCTGGAGCTAAAATGCTGATGTTTGCAAAGGATATAAGGTTTAAAGCTTGGAATGAAAGAGAACTTGATTTCTAGTATGGTTGCTTGAATTTCTTGACCACTTCTCAAGATGTTTGTGTTCATTCCTTTTTCCCTCCAGTCACCTTCAAATTAGTAAACCTAAGCCAGTTGCAGGGTGAGAACCTATATCAGGCAATATAATGCGGAAGCCAAGCCCTCAGAAAGGTAAGTCATAATATTCAGTTTGCTAATCGCTTCAGTAAATTGAAATGAGACATTAATGGGGCCTTTGTTGAAGGGTATGGATGCTTTTGAGTAAACATCCAGACAAGGACCTTGGGTTACATTTAAATACTGGCAACCCAGAAAACCACTTCACGTTGATTTTTATCCCTTTCTCCTTTCATGCCTTTTGTTGCTGGGGTGGGGTTTTGTGTTTTGTTTTGTTTTTTGGCCTTTTTATCTCTATTGTGTGCATGCTAAAATCACTAGTCTAATATGTGTGATAAATGTGTTTGCTGGCCTTATTAAAGGCAGGGAGCTACTCTCAAGTAAAACTGTATAGGATTGTATGTTTATTGTGAAAAACCTTTTCATGAGAACATGGCACTTCTCTAGGTCAGATCAGGTCTGTCTAATCTCACATCCTTTCTCATCATGGTTCACTAGAGGTCTCTCAGGAATAAAGAGTCCTCTCCTGTATGTGTGTTGCAATAACTAGTACTAAGAACAGTGTTGCATCTCTTACTGGAAATAATATATAACGGTCAACAGCCATTGATAGCCTGAATACATCCAGTTCCTTGTCAATGCCACTCAGGCCTGTGACCATCGCTATTTTTTATAGAACAGAATTCTGCTTTTTAACTATGTACAGTGTGAAGAAGTACTTCTTTCTGAATCTCACGTCCTTCCTTCCTTCCTTCAGAGGGAGGGAGGGATGAATCCAGGTTTTCTAGGTGACCCTTGGTTCTAATATTGTAAGAGGAAAATAAGGAGCCCATTTTTTTCTTTCTCCTGTGTGCTTTTATACACTTCCTGCCCCTTTCCAGTTGTACAGTACACTGCTTGAGAGTCACATATTTGTTGGGTTCTTGGTGTCTGCAGAGATTTCAATACCAGGTTAGGTAGCATCATTGGTCCAGGGGGCGTAGTGTTTGCTGCCAAGCTTCTACCTGATAGAAACCTGGCAGAACACATCGACAAGCATCAACTGGCAGTCAGAAGATGTGATGAAAATTCATTAATTTGCCAACACATAGATAAATTCAACCACAATTTCAGTCGGGACACCATTGATTTTCTAGACCAAGCCAAATCCAAAAGTGCTAGGGAATTCCTGGAGGCTTGACCTTCAGACCAATCAGCTATCAACAGACACATAAACTCCATCTATATACCATTTTTTAAAAAAAAGATTCAACCAAGGGTTAAGGAAGGAAACAAACAGCCCAGAGCACATCCTCTCTAACAACCAACACTCAGTTAAGCAGGGGACAGCACCAGATGAACCGTCAAGGAAGAAACAATCAAGGAACAAGGCTCACACGGTTAGCTAGATATAAACAGCCAACAAACTCCATTCTCCCCTGCACTGATCTATATCTATGTAATTTTGATTAAGAATTTTGATTATAACAGTGAAATCTAATACAAACTAAACTTAAAAGAGAATAGAAAGGAGTAAGAAGTGCAAGAAAAAAGAAAAAAGTAAGAATATAATGAAGAAAGAGAAAAGAAATATATAAATAAATGACTTCCAATTTTCATCACAACAAGTACAAAACAAATTTAGTGACTTTTCATTCACTCTAAGGTTACATTTATCTCTGCATCCCATATTCCATATCCCTTATCTATAAACAAATTCATAAAACATCATCTTTTCAGTCCTGGTGTCAGCAGAAAGTCCATAAAGGGTTACCAGAAGTAACAACATATCTTGTTTTAACCTTGATCAAATAAACCAACTTTATATTCCTTCCTTTTATTTCTAACAGTCTTAATCTTTAGTTCATCCAAATGTTGTTGTAGGATTTGATTTCTCTTCATTTCTTCTTTGTCCCGTTGCACTGAGTTCTTCAAGGCTTTAACAAGCCTCTTTTGTAAATCCATTAGGAAAAAATTATCCAGGTCACTCTCTTGGTTTGTCATTTGTATTTTCCTTTTAAATTTTAAAACCTCAGCCAGCTTCTTTTGTAGATCCAGTGAAACATCCTTTTCTAAGTCATTCTCTTGGCCTGTTAGTTGTAAATCCAATTTCAATACCATCTCTATCTTGTCAGATAAAATTTGTTTTACCTCTGTCATTTCTTCAATAACATATTTTGGACATAGTCTATCCATAGAAGCAGACATCATTACTGACATTGTTGATATTGTAGCAACTATTTTCTGATTCCATTCTTCAAAATCTCCTTCAGTATTTTCATTGTTACAATGTTTTGCAACATTTTACAGGCTTGTAAATCTTTCCTCTGCCTAAAAACTTGAGTTTCTCTAGTGTCCAGTTTTTGAAATCATGACATTGCTTATCTTTGTTTTGTCTTGTAAAAACCAAATCTATTTCCCACGAGAAGCTGTTTGTTCTTTATAATTCCAAAATCTTATTGTAAACGTTTCAATACTCCAATTTTATCTGGACCCTTAGTCTGTTCATAACTTTCTAAAATCAAAAACTTATTTAGCTTCTTGCTGTTTATTTCAGATTCTTTAAATTCTTAAGCTTATGATTTAAATTTTCTTTCATTCAGGATTGAAGGCAGACTCACCCAACATTTTCCAACTTGTTGCTCTGAAGGTCTCTAATAGCTTATAAATAGTTAATGAGCAATCTCAGAAAGTGATTAGAAAATGAGGTTTGTGAATGTAGTGTCCTTTGAAAGTCTTCGCCACAGTTGCAAGCAAGATGGTTAATCCCGTTGTCTCCTGGCACTCAGATCCAAGGAAAACTGCTGTCCTGCAGTCTCCTTGCAAGGAGCAGCCATCTGAAGCATATGCGGGCAATCTCCTGTTCTCTCCTTATCTGGAGAGGTTCAAGGAACTGGTCTACTCACTGTTTCCTTGGTCTTTGCCACGGTCATCAGCTTTGCTTTTGCAGAGCCATCTTCAGTTCTCCATACCCCTCCCGGAAGTCCTCTCCCCTGCACTGATGATGTTACCTAGCTTGGTAATGAAATGTCTGTAATAAAACAACAAAGCTCAGCAGACGCCAAGAACCCAACAGTTCAGCCTTGAGCTACACAGACACACACACACACACACACACACACACAGACATATATATGTAACTTTGGGCCACTGCTAGATTGTTATTTTTCGGACTTGTAATATTCACCAAACACACTCCTAAGGAGTGTAAGCTATGTTGTTAGGCAGATCCCATCATACAGGGCATTATTTCCATTGTGAGCTTCAAATGTTAGTATAACTTCTCAGCCAGATTTACCTCCCTGGGATCTTGGATGAAAGTGAAAATGTTCTCCCACCTAAGGTTTAGTTGAGGTTCAGTTTCTCCCGAATTAAGCTCTTGGATATGACCGTAAACAAGTTTAGTGTAGTCTGATAACCTGAAAGCAAAATTTGGAGAATTGTACAGGCACATGTTATACAGTGATAACTGTACTGCAGCTGTGACCCATACAGAACAGAGCGAGAAAATGTAACGTAAGAGTTCTTAACAAAACTGAGAAGAGCAAACGGGACAAAACCGAAAATTGTGCCATTCTTTTCTTGAGCTGCATTTAGAGTAATCCCAGCAATTTCAGTTATTTATTACTTCTCTCCAAAAAGAATTTGAAAGCAGCAAAATACACTCTCTATAATATCAAATAGCATGTCACATAATGAGCGGTTACGTGTTATGAAAACGTTACAAGGCAAGAAAGAAACTTCCAGTTCATGAAAGGTGATTCCCATGCAGTACGCTGAGAGGTTTCACACACTAGGTCTTATGCAGTTTAGTTCTAGGTAAGTTTTATTAGAGAGCCAGTTTGGTGTAATCATTAAGGCACCAGGCCAGAAACCGGGAGGCCGTGAGTTCTAGTCACCTTTGTGCCGTGGGCACAAAGCCAGCTGGGTGACCTCAGGCCAGTCACACACACTCAGCCCTGGGAAGGAAGCAATGCAAACCACTTCTGAAATCTTGCCAAGAAAACTGCAGGGACAAGTCCAGGCACAACTGAACGGCAGGAAAAAAAATGTTTTATTAACATCACACAGGATTTCATCTACAGCAGCTCAGCTGATGAGCTGAATGTGGAGCTAAGCTCCTGCACTGCATCGAAGAACATGAGCTCCAAGTCTGTCTTGCTAGCATCGATTGATTGATTGATTTGCCAGTGGGGGAAGAGAAAATGTGAGTGCTGAGAACTATAAGAGGAACTAAGTGCAGCTTCTGTGTTCATTGGATTTCAGCATCAGGGTTTTTTTCATTCTAAACCATTTGTTGAAATGGTGGAAACAAAATATATCCTGTGAAGTGGCAGCTTGAAGAAGCTTAACTTTCTCCAGCCAGGGGTCAATCTTCTGCTTGTTATTCTGTACAGTATTTTAATCCATTGGTATTGCTCTGCTAGTGATGCTGGCAATTCACCTTATTTTGCCTGGGATGTGTATTGGCTGGCAAGCTACAAACTCCCTACCTTCCTGCTCATGAATGAACTTTTTGCCTGTCATGACCTTCTTAAGGCAGTCCTAGCTTGCCAGTCTCTAAACAGGCTGAAGGGAGCCTTTTGGAGTCTATACTGCCTCTTTGGCACCATATGCTTATAATCCCAGCATGGTGCAAGCCAGTGCTGTGTTGGCAGATGCCTCCTTGCCTTTTAATGAGGCATGAAACCAACAACCAGCCTACCTCACAGTACCTTCCTCTAGCGGCTGTGATCTTTTCTTCTCCCACTCCAAGAGAAAGTCTGCTTGGGTTGTGACATATGCATGCCAGGCAGATTTTCTTTAAAGCTCCGTTTGTTTGCTGCTCTCTTTTGCCTGCCCCCCTCCACCACAACCAATCATTTTTAGAAGAGAAGAAGAGTTTCTGATTAAACCGAGCTTATTATTTGTGTGGCAGTCTGTCACATTTACACAGAACGAGATAGGAGGAGATGGCAGTGAAGAGGGCAGGATCCACTCTCCATTGTTGCCACTCTTCATTTAGAAAGTAGAGGAGCTATTGCTAGTTCAAAACTAGCACCTGTGTTTTTAACCAGGCAGCTTGTTCTCAGCGCACATGGCTCCCTTGAAAGCCATTGGAGAATATAATTCTCATTGTTATAGGGATGTATGCTCCCTCAGTTTTGGTAGCAGCCTCTCTTTTCTCACTTTGGAACATCTGCCCTAATCAGGGTTTGTTTCTCTCAAAATTAATGACAGCTGCAAATACAGTTTCACCTTTTGAAAGCCAGGAAATGGGTCGCTACAGTCAGTAGGCCAGTCATTCCCAAACAATGCCTAGAGAGCATTACAAATTTCAGATGGAAACACTAAGGTCCTGTGACGTGTGCTGGTCTCATTTGGCCCTTAACTGAAAGTGAATAAATATGTTTTCATTTAATTATGGGGTCCTGTAGACCAAGGGTGCCATGATACCCAGGCAATGGATTGCTGACTCCTGGTTTTGGCCACCTCCGTGGGGGGGGTGGTCCCAGAATCTGCAAGATGTCAGACACAGCACTGCAATCAAAACCTCACCTCTTTAGCACATGTGGCAACATTCTCTCTCTCTCTCTCTCTCTCTCTCTCTCTCTCTCACACACACACACACACACAAGTGGCGGAGTTTCATCATGATTCTGTGCCCACCATCCTGCAGATTTTGACACGCACCCCTGGATATCCATGTCTGTTTTGTGGTGGTGCTTGAGAGTTTTAGAAGATGATGTAGCAGTCTGCAAAAAGGGGGAAAGATTGAAAATGACTGCACTAGGTCACTCTGTGAGCTAGTTCTTCAGTATCCCCAATGTATTTAGTTGCCCAGTCATGTCTCTGCTCACCTTCCACTTTCTTTTACAAGGAAATGGAGGCTTATTTATTTTTTGCCACGTATAGACAGACATGCCCTCGCTCCACACAGCCATCTCGTCTAGACTTTGTTTTGTGGGCTTTACCTCTCATTGTTAGCTGCTCATTGCCCAGCAAATGTACAGTTTGTGGGATATTGTAGTGCTGTAGTGGGAAGTATTATGTCTTTTGTGGGGATTTGTGGGTTTATATTTATTTTTCATTTTTATGGAACATTAATCCTGTAAACCGTTTAGGATTATTGTGTATAAGATAGGCAGCCGTATACAATAAAAATTGTAATAAAACAAATAAATAAATAGGAACGGCGGTAGTCTGAAGGAATGCAGGTATCTTTTTTCCTCGGATTGAGGGCAAAAAGAAAGAAAGCTAAGCTAATTTGCTTCGTAGAGGAAAGATGTCTCACACCAAAGGTTAAAGATGCTTTGGATTTGACCAAGGCATAGTGGGCAATATGGGGCGTATTTGCTTACATGAGAGAAGTTATAATAATGTGATTAATGTGGAGTTATTTTCTTTTCACTCGCTTTTAATGGTCTTAGCAATAGATTGGAAGGATAGCAAAAAGCACAAGTATGGGCGCCTGTCTGAACCACCTTCTCAATATCAAGGTATGAATGTTTCTGTCTTCTGTTTTTCTTTATTGGAAAATTAGGGTGTAACTCTTCAAAAAAGGGAATGAACAAGTAGATGAAATGATCTCAATTGAAGTGTCCACAAAGCTGCCTTGTACTTAATTAATTAGAATTAATTCTCACTTAGGAGTTTCAGGCAGAGGTTTTCCTTAGCTCTTTTGAACGAGTTCAGGAGGAGATGCTAGCAACCTCTGAGCCTTTATAGAGCGAATGTTTCTATTTGCAGAATCTTGGTCTCTGTGCTGATAAGGAACTCATAATCGTAGCCATCTGTTCTGGGCAAGCAGTTTGCAAAAATGCAGTGCATATCTGCAGTAAGGATATATACAGCTAACGCACATGTGTGTGCAATATCTCTCATGGTCTCAGAACTCGATCTATGTATATAAGCACAGAGGCTTATTTCTAAGGTGATACATCTGAGATATTTCTATATGTGCTGCTATTTTGATGAGCAGGGTATACATGAACCAATCCAGGATGAGGTGTTGTCTTAGCTGGCTCCCAGTTACTGACTGTCTTTGTCCTTAGATGTGAAAAGCCTGAATCTAAGTCCCATATAAGAGTATATGGTTGCAAGTTAATCTGCAGTACATAATTGTTCCACTTGGTATCTATAAAATGAGTACTTTTTTTAAAGCAGAGGCTGGGCAGCCACCTATCAGGAATGGTATAGTAGTAGAGTTCATGCTAACAGCAACAGCTGAATTAGGTGGCCTTTTAAAGGACCCACGGCTTACACTGTGGGAAGGATGTATCGCTGTTACCAAATGTTCCTGACAGGATCTGGTGGTGACCTCCTCTTGTGGCTGTACCGTGCAGCTCACTGACTTAGATAAAGTGGTGGTCATTAGTCCAGATGGCTTCAAAGGGGGTTGGATTCTAGGAGGGATGGCCTCTCTATAACTATTGGCCCATGATGTTTAACTGAAACCTCTAGGCCAGGACTGCTGTGCTTGTAATATCTAGTGTTTGGGTCCAGCAGTGGAGAAGACAATTGCCTTTCTATTTTGCTTACTGTGGAGGCAAGATTAGGCTGGATGGGCTTATTTGATTGGCTTTTATATGCTAAATCGTGTGTGTGTGTGTTTCTGTGTGTATCTTTTCTCTTCCTTTGAGTTAATTCTGCTGCATTCCCATAGTATGAGCCATATGGAGCTGGCAATATGAGCAAGCCCTTAGAGAAAAGAGGGCAGGTTGCCACTGAAAACAGTTGGATGATGATCAAAATGTAATGAAGCTAATTGTTGCATGAAAAACTATAAAAACAAATGATGTTTTGGTAATTCTCTTATAAGCTGAAAAACATTTTTTGCTATATAAAAAGTCATGTGGTAATTAAAGTGTGAAGTTCCATACTTGAGATGGGATATTGTTAAAAGTGTAGTACGGTACTTAGCTTTTCATGCTGACTAGACTTATGCACCATACTAAACCCTAAATCCAAGGATCAAATATAATTGGATTATTCATACAACAACCTATGCCCAATCAAATAAATCATGTTATGGTTTAACGTGATGGTCTGAATCACAAAACACCCAGACTAACCAACCTCTTTTTATCTTAGTTTAGCACAGGTTACCCACCTTTTTTTGAGCCAATGCCCCTTTACAAAATCATTTTCAGCCCAGCGTCCTCTCAGACTATGCACACATCAGTGCCTCCTATGCATGTTCCATATTCAAGGTCGACAGTTGCTGCTTCCAAATCTTGATGTAGTAATCACATTAGTCTAATTCAAAGCAGCCAGAAGTCATGTGATCTGAGATTATATGATCTAAGATAAATGACAAACTATCACCAGACTGGGAATCTCGTAGAGCTCTGGGGCATGGCATCATCACGATCATATCTGACCTCTAATGTCAGCGCCCCTAATTGAACTCAAACAACTCTCTAAAGCTTATAGTCACATCATTGGAAAACGCTGGCTTAGCATGTTTTGTGAACACAGTAGCTGTGTTGTATTGAGGTCCCACTCTGCAACCTTAACAGTTTCCTTTTATTAGTGAAATAAGAAGTGTATTAAGTAGGCCAATTACATTTTTAAGGGTACATATCTATTTGAAGGATACTACCATATTCTTTTGCCTACAAACTGAGAATAGAGGTACATGTTTTATGGAACATGAGAAGGTTGCCAAAACGTCAGATGTGTGTGTTGCTTTCCTCTTCTTCCTGAGTTCATGGTACTCAGTATCCTGACATCAGCATTATAAGCATATCCTTGACAATGATGAGCTAAGGGATAGGGAAACCATGCTGTAATGATATGAAAACTGAGTAAATTGTGAGTATGTTGCAGTAGACATTAGAGCAGGGAACCTGACTCATGGCTGCCGTTTGCATCGCAGTGTCTCAAATTTTATAACATGTAATTCAGCCGTGACAGTCCATCTTGAATTATTTGTTTGGATGAGGAAGCTGCCTGTGGCAGGAACTCCTTTGCTTCTGATATTTACAAGCTGCTTTGGGAGACTTATTAGATAAGAGTGGGATAGAAGGCTAAAAATAAGTAAACGACGATCTTTTTAAATCACATGCAATAATACTGGGATTCCGAATGCATGGAGAACACTGTGAGAAGAAGAAGAATGGAAGACTAGTATAAGCACATGTGCTCTGATTTGACTACAAAAGAAAACCCACTTGCTGGAAGAGTGTATATACTGCTGTGAGTCCCTGGGAATATGAAGCTGGAGCATGCTACAAGAGCAGCACAGAAATAGAAAGCTAAATTAGGTTTAAGCTTTGGCTAAGTTAAATGTTGTCTTCCTCTGCTAACCCTTTTATGACCAAAGCCCAAATAATTCACAGTGTGTCAGACCTCCATCCACACCAAGAAAAGGTGTTTGATTTTTCTGCCAAGAGGCTAGCAATATAGATCAGTGTTTCTCAACCTTGGCAACTTGAAGATGTGTAGACTTGGCTGGCTAGGGAATTCTGGGAGTGGGTCCTTGCATCTTAAAGTTTCCAAGGTTGAGAAAGACAGCTATAGCTTGTTTATTGAAGACAATTGCTTTTTCAGACTTGCTTTCAAACCCTGCATCACAGTCAACCTTTTTTCTCCATCTTCTATTCAGGTCATTTTGCCTGGGATAAATACTTGAAAGAGACATGTTCCATCCCAGCTCCTGCCCATTGCTTCAAGCAGGTAATGGAGCATTCCATGTTCTAAAAGAGTTGGGATGAAGGGGTCTGCTTCTAGTCGGCTCATATGCAAGTATGGAATAGACTCCTCTGCCTTCTGTTGGTGGGAGAAGAACAAACAAAGCAGGTACCCGGTTGTAAATTCTATAATAGAACAGAACTGAAAAAAAAAAAAAGGTGCACTGAGATGAATTCTAAAGTTGATGAAATAGCTCAGGAACCTTAGTTTGCAGGTATTGCTGATGCCTCTTAACATGGGCTGTGGAAGTTCTCAGGGTACTTCCAGACAAAACATTTCTTGTGCTTCTCTTACAGAATAATTCTGGGAAAGGGGGAATTCATTCAATATTGGCTTCCATTTGTGACCCCTCCCCGCTCTCATCTTTTCCCAGACTTCTTTTATTTGTTTTTAGCGTGCAAATCTATTAAGGGGGAAGAGACAGAAAAACCACTGACAATGTGAGGAGCGAGCCTGGAAGGACCCTAGACCATTGCATATGCATTCATAATGCATTGTGATTGCTTTAAACGTAATGTAAATGATTGCTATAGACTTAATGTAAATTAAACAGGATTACTGTTATGGTATCTGAGCTCAGATATGACCTGCTGGGTATTGTCTCTGGCTAGAATTTTAAAATGAAATCTGCTCTTACATAGATGGAATGCACTGCAGTGGTTAGATAGAATAATTGCCAAAAATTATCAATTTATAATTTTTAGCATGCCCATTTGATTTAATATCCCTTGCAAAGTGAAAGTTTTAAGAAGCAAAGAGTACTGCAGAAGTATCAGATGTAATCTGCTTGTAAAGGTACTGGGTGTAATTCCAAGCATGTTCAGTTCAACAGAATCAGGTATCAAAGTAGACAATATTGGGGGAAATTGATAAATGGTCTGACTTGCACAAGGCAGCTGTCTATGACTTCAAGAGTGTTTGATGAAGAAGGTAAGCATGGGGCTGGCTTAGTAGTAGAAAAGTGTGTGTAGAAAAGTTTGGTTGGAGCCCAGAGTACAAAATTCTGCCTTTTTTACCTTAAAAGATATGGAACAGAAGAACAAAAGGAAGGGGGAAAAGTTTAGATTTTAGAGTATTCAGTAGAAGAGAATTAATCTTCTGTTGGTGCTTGGATTCTCTTCTCCTCTTCCTTATCCTGTTTATTTCTCTTCACATACTGACTGTGAATCATGGCCCAGAAAGCTCTCTTGACGTTCAGTTGCTAGGAACAATTTAGGGAATGAGGAGGAAGGAAGAGGAGTTTGGGGATAGTGGAAAACTGAGTGCCTAAAGTATGAAGTGTGACCAAAAGCATTGTTCTCCTCAGTCTTACACCCCACCCAGCAATGAATTCAAGATCAGCATGAAGTTAGAAGCCCAGGACCCCAGAAACACCACTTCAACTTGTATTGCTACTGTGGTGGGACTGACAGGTGCCCGTCTCCGATTACGCCTCGATGGTAGTGACAACAAGAATGACTTCTGGCGTCTGGTAGATTCTGCAGAAATCCAGCCCATTGGCAACTGTGAAAAAAACGGAGGAATGCTGCAGCCTCCTTTGGGTGAGTTGAAGCTTTGTTTTGCCCAAAGAGGATTGTTACTTTAATCAATACCAGTAATGATATCTCTGGCATACAATGTCTTTACAAGTATCTGCCAAATCCAGGAGGCACTCTTATTTTACAAATTGCGTTTTTGTTGTTGTTATAGATAGTGATGGTACCACTGACACCATCTCACAATTTTAAGAAAAGCTCCTGGCCTCTTCTGCTAATGCTTAAGAAGAGAAAATCCCTCATGACTTCAATAGACCACAAGCATCTTGTGTTCTTGCCATGTCCACCCTCCAGAAATAACCGAAGAATCCTGAAAATGAAATCTACAGGAGTTTTGCTTTGCCTTTTTAAAAAGCATATTCTATTATCAATTCCTAAATTTGCTGAGGTTAATTCTTCTTTCCTTTATGCTGTCTGTTGGTGGATTTCAAGGAATTGTTCCCCAAATTGTAAGCAAGTCAAGTCAAACTAGCTGTGGACTGCTTAGCAGTCTTGAAGATCTCAGTCTGTTTTGCTGTACTGAGTGCAAAACATCTTAGTCTGGTCATCCTTACGCCATTCTTACTTACCACAAGTAGCTAGGCTAGTAGCTAGTCTGCAAGCTGGTTTAAACTAGATTTAAATATTTGGAAGGCTTCTGGTACAGTGCAACTCATGTGATGCATGATTGATAATTCTTTGAATATTTGACTATATAAAGTGACTTGGCTGGAGGTGTTTTTTTTATACAATTCTTACTGTTTTCTTTATCTCGGTAGAGTGGTGTTATTGGAATCAGTGGTAAAATACATTAAAATTGAGGGGCAATCTTTATATTTTATTAAGCTACATTAGCACTACTTCCTTAGGTTTCTTTTATTTATTGCCATCTAAAATGACCAAGTCTCCATATTGTACTAAAGTTCTCTTATCAGGGTTATTCCATTCTATTTCTCATTTCTGTAAATTCCGCGCATGTGTGTCTGTACACACAGACACTCAAGACACACACTCAAATGGAAAACAGCTTAGGGTAAACTGAGGTTTTAACTTGCATTTACTTGGCACAGACTTCCTTTACACTTTCATACATTTAATGTGCTGTGGAAATATTTGCTAAATACTGTTATTGGGACATCAGTATTGCTGAATGCTGTGGTGGCGCCTTCATGATGGAAGGATGACTGTTATGATGAAGATGTCCTCAGTTGCAGCTATTATTTTAACAATCTCCGTCTCCGCTTCAGGTTTCCGTCTGAATGCTTCTTCTTGGCCTATGTTTCTCCTGAAGACTCTGAATGGAGCAGAAATGGCTCCTATTCGGATTTTCCATAAGGTACTGTAGCATGCAGCCTTTCTAATCCCTGAAACTACATGGCTCCATTTGTTGTGATAAATAAGTCTGGCTACCTGTGCTTGATATTCCACTTGTTGGAAAACATTTATTTATTTAGCATATTTATATGGCTGCCCATCTGCCAAGGCACACATAAAAACAGAATAGATAAGAGCAGAACACAGTCACAACCCATTACATAAAATCAAGTCAAGGCCCCTAAAAAATCTCACTAGCACATAACAGATTAACCTGCACCACACAAGAGCTTCACTAGCACCCTGTTCCCAGTTCATGGCCTTCCAGAAGACTGGCGGGGTCAGGGTTGTCCATATCTCAGCGGGAAGTCTGTTCTACAGGACAAGTGCCATTCAGAGAAAACATGCTTCACTAATGGAACCCAGAGTTTGTCCACTGTGACTGATCTGATGGGACAGGCAGAAACCATCAGGGAGAAGCAGTCCTGCAAATAATTTGGTCCCATGCTTATGTACGATCAGCATCTTGAATTGCACCAGGATACCTACTGGGATTTCCGGATGAAATTATGTAAGTAACATCTGCAGGTTGAAGAGCTCAATCTTGAGATAAGTGAGTCTCTGTAGACAATAAAATGGAATCAGGCTAAGTTGGGATTTGATAGGGGAAATGGGAATGATATTTTATGTTAAGATTAAAGGCTAGCAAGAGGGAAGGCTGAATATAGAAAAATCCATTATGAAAACACTGTTAAGATGGCCATGAGAGAGACACTTGAGAAAAGAATAGCTACCAGACCATTGAGATATAAGGATGGGGAAAAGAAAGCCAAGATTTTATATTACATTATGTTTATATAGATGACTGAAGTCTAGCTTGATAGAAACTGCTCTTTATCTTTTTTGGGTTGCTGTGACCTCAACAAAGAAAATTTATGTAATCAAGTCGAGTCCTAGATTTCCTTTGAGTGTGCCAGGTTTTAGTAAGAATTATTGCAGGTGTCTGAGGGCAACCTTGACATTTGGGAGAAACGGTAATTCAACCCAACAACAGAAAAAGGTGAGGAATGTTAGGAGACCAAGGGTTGGCTGGCTGTTGCATGGAGTTTGGACCCTCAATATCTCAATTTATTCATAATGTTCAAGTCTCCTTTTTTAAAATCAGGATGTATTTTTTAACCCCCTTGCTTTAATGCTGTCCAGATGAAATAGATACTGCTGGCAGAGCAAAATTCCTCTTATTGCACTGTTGTATTTCTGCTCTCCACACTCCTTTTCAAATGGGCTACCTGATACTGTTCAGCACACCTCTGTTCTGCCATCATTAATTAGTTCAGGATCACTTGGTTTGAATTTAAAAAATATCATTTGGGTGAACTGCAAATAAGAACTTCCCAAATAAAGCACCCACATGTGACCTGATTTCTCAAAATTAAGTAAATAACAAAAAAAAAAAGAATCTGGATATTGTTACTCAGATGTAGAATCCAATCAGATTTTTTTAAAAACAGAATTTCACAGTTGAGCTATGAAGCATTTGAGTCATTCTCTTGACCTTTTCTGATTTCTTGTGCAGGGGCTTTTTGCAACACACAGCTGGACAAGTCTACACCTATGTTTGACTTAATGATGTTTCCTGGTTCTTTCTCCCCTAGGAGCCACCATCTCCATCCCAGAATTTCTTTAAGATGGGGATGAAACTTGAGGCTGTAGACAGGAAGAATCCACATTTCATCTGCCCAGCCACTATTGGTGAGGTACGGGGTTCTGAAGTCCTTATCACTTTTGATGGCTGGAGGGGAGCCTTTGATTACTGGTGCCGCTATGATTCTCGTGACATCTTTCCTGTTGGCTGGTGCTCATTGACTGGTGACAACTTACAGCCCCCTGGAACAAAGGGTAAGTGCTCCATCACAGTTTCTACCACCGTTCACCTATCTGTAGCTCATAACTCTATGAGGTTTATCAGAAAGTAAGGGAGTGGGGCATTAAAAATGGCCTGGGGCCACTCGTTAAAGGAGTAACTAGTAGGAGGAAATTCAGGGAGAGCTACAACTTGGCAGTTGTAGGAGAAGGAGGGTAGCCAAAATCATCCCTTCCTTTCAGGTTGTAACCTGATCACGGAAGACAAACTGGTAGTGATACTGGCTCCTCCAACCTGAATGATTGTTTAATGCCAGATCATGTGGTAAAACATCTCTATTATCCATAATTTAATCTTGGATGAAAGCGCCAACCTGCCATGGTGTCTCAGAGACCTGATGGATATACAAGGGAGGAGTCTCTCTCTTTCAGCTTTGTATACCAGGCTACTCTGAAATACAGCAGGCTAGGATTGGGGGACAGGGAGGGGGAATGGCTCTGGTCTGTAGGAATTCTCACTGACCAGATAGTTCACCCAGCACTCTGCTGTGTTTTTACTGTTTTGTAATCTGTTTCTGTTTTCAGTTTTGTTACGTGCCTTAAATGTTTGCCAGAGCAGAAAGGCAGGGTATAAATCCAATAAGTTAATAGCTCTGGGTATAAAAATGGCATGGAAGAACAGCACAAGAATGAATACATATCTCCAGTGAAGCATTACAGTACTGATTTTGGATTAAATCAGCTTTTCTCTAACTTCAGAAGACCATGTAACACCAGACAATATTCTTTTTTATATGAAACTAGTTTGACTGTTCCTTAGGAATTTTATTTTTCCTTTCATTTCTTGCATTGGTTATGAATCTTAATAACAGCATATTTCAACAGTGTCTGGATTCAGCATTATTAAGAACATGTTAGAGTTGTCATAATGTTCGGCCTATTTCAGTCATTGCTCTTGGCTGTAGTGAGTACTGTAAATCCATTTTTTGTAAAAATAAGGTGACAGAAAGAGTAATAATACCTTCAGTGCCTGGATACAGCATTACTATATCCAATGCTATTGAAGGTAGCCATAGAACACGTTCAAGTTGTCTAGGGAACCCTGATGCTCCATAAAACATAGTTTATTACACTCTAAATTACCTGTTAAACCAAGCTAATCTTGGTGAAGAACAAGTTTGTTCGCTCATTTATCTATCTTTTGAAAAGTCCCCATTATTGCAGGCCTACTTTACTGCCGCTTTTTGCCCAGAGTTAGATGATTTGTAACTTTCCAGGGAACTCTTTAGGATTTGGAAGGTGACTTAAAGGCCTTTAGTCTATAGAAGCTTGCTGTGAGAGAACATTTTGGTAGCGTGAAAGACAGAATCCACTGAAGAACTGTCTAAATCCCTCCCGCTCATCCTCTGCATCCTCTTCTCTTTTGGCCTTGGTTTCCATTTGTATCTAACTCATGAGATGCTTTGAAGTCAAGGCCCTGCTCCAGTCAGCATCATCAACAGCTGCCATGTATTTGTGCTTCCTATCGTTTCTGCTTAGGCTGGCTGTTGCTGGATTCCCATAATACTGATAATACATCATGAGTCTGACCTGAGTGCGGGCAGTCTACTACAAGTTGAGTGAGGAGCATGAATTGAGACATTCCTTGTTGCACTGAGCACTGAAGCAGGCAGTAGCAGTGTAGCCACACATTGTCCCTGATGCCTTGCATGTACATCAAGCTTAGAAGCAGGCACAGAAAATTCTTCTAGATTTTCTGCCATTATTGGGGCAGAGGTGCAGTAAGAAGGGGCCCAAAGCATTCTTTTCTCATGGTTGGAAACATGTCGCCCCTCCCCAAAAGAATACAAGATTGTAACAGATGATGCATTACCTTATCACAATTGTGCTACGCTGCTTATATCAGTGCTGATAATCTTCCACTTCCTCTTCAGATTAGCATAAGATTTGGCAGAGTCCCTGCATGGTTGGAGTTGCCCACTGAACAAAATTGCAACCTCTGATAGCTTTTCAGGAAAGAAAACATTAGAGCCCATTGGAGTTGGGCAGCTTATAAATTCAAATAAATAAGTCCACTCGTTCTGTTTATATTGTAAAAATCTATCTGGTGTAAATTAGAAGATTATGGTTGGTGCTTTGAGTACATTCTTTGTATCAATTTATGAATTAGTTCAGTCCTATCAGCAGCAATAGTTAATTTTCCCAGCCACTGAGCCGTACGAGAGATGGTCTATAGCTGGATTGTAGCTCAGTGGTAGAACGTGTGTTTTATATGCCAAAGATCCCAAGTTCAACCCCAGTCAACAGTATGAGCATAAATGGACAGTGATGTCACTCACCATACAATGATATCCTGTATTTCTGTGAGACTTCCCTAATCTGACGTCCTCCTAGTTAGTTTACACAGCCCTTGTTGGGCATGCTGGCTGAAGATAATGGGAGATGTATCCCAACTCAGTGGAAGGGCTGAAGAAGTCTATTCTAGGGATATCTGTAGTCTACAAATTACCCTTCTTTGGTTATTATTGTTCAAGCTCATTAGCTGATGATGATGTACACCAAACTTTGAAAATAGTTGGAAAGGAGCATATGCTGATGGATTGATCTATAGAAATAATGTGATCTTGGTTTGATATAGAGTAAGGGATTGATTATGGAAATTGCTATATATTCTTGTTGAAAGTCAGAAGTCACTTCTTATGTAATCCTTAAAAAAAATTTCTTCTTGTGTTTCTCACTTTTTAGTTTTTTTTTCTTTTTGTAGTTTTTTGCTTTTTTTGTAGTTTTTATCTTTAAACTTAATAAAATTCCTATTTAAAAAAAAGGAAAGCAAGAAACATATGCTGATATTTTAGGGCCAGAGTTTAGCTAGTTGGCAGCAAAACCTCTGGAGTATTTTAGCTTCTTTAGCACTAGAGGGAGCAGAATATCTGTTTGCTAATCTTCAGTTTACAGGAGCTGCCAGCTTCATCTATGTAATGCTGACAAAGAAGCAAGTCTCCATTTAAAACAAAGCTCTGATTTCAAAGGTTCTTTTCTAAATGTCAGTGATCCTGTATGCATGTTTTAGTAACCATCAGGATAGCTATGAATCAGCATTTCAGGAGGCTGATGGGGGAATTCAGAAAATCCCAAGATTAATTGCTAAATGAAAAACGACAAAAGCATTAGTCTGTAGTTGGGTCTATCTGTTGGTTAGCTATCAGCATTTAACAAGGCATATGATAATTACCCCTAACATGTTGATGATAGTTTTTATGGACATGTATGAATATCTCAGGAACAATTAGCTACCTTCAAAAAATTTTGGATTAAGATTCATTCTTCTCTCTTGGTCTGCATCTGATTTTCAAGGATGGATTTTTTTCAGGGAATGAGAAACTGGCAGGCCAGATCCTATCTTTTAGAATGGTCCACTTGCAAGTGACCTTGCCTCAGCTGTTGATCCCTTCATATGCCTCTTCACCTCTTGGCTGGCAAGGTGTGCCATGTAGTTCTCTTCAAGTTGATAGAACCCTTCTGCTTAATCTCTTTTGCTTTCTTGGTTTTAGGGGTTGTGCAATAATTGTGTGCTGCTTGTTGCCCTGTTGTAAGTCTTCCAGCAGAGCTGCTCAGCAGAGTAGTCTTTGTCACGGAGAATAGAGGGAGAAATTTTGCAGTAATGAGAGGAAAATAGTTTCGATGAAATGTTAAAAATTACTGGCAAAACTCAAACATATTGCATTTTTAACTATAACATGCACCCCCCTGGATCAACCTGTAATCTTTGGATTCACCAAGACAATGAGCCCTGCTAAAGTTAGTCAGCACTAATGTCTGGCATTCTAGCAGCTGCAAGACAGGATCATAAGAGTTAATCGTCTTTGGACAGACTGTGAGCTAGAGGCAATCTTCTGCATTATCAAGAGACCTGGAATGTGGAGAGTAGAGTTTCAGCCTTGGCACCATTCCAACTGGCAGAGATGCAGGGAGGTCCTGCCAAGCAAAAGAGACTTTAAAAAGGAGGCACTCTTTGCTGTGCCAAGGGTAATGAAAGTTACAGGGGGTGGAGCAGAACTACAGGCGCTTGTCCCAGTTTTCTTCGTTCTGGTTAATGTAGTCACCTGTTCAAACAAATTTACTGTGCTCAGCAGGCATGCAAAAGTTAATCGTTTTTAAAGTTACTATAGCTATGTGTTAAGCGGCACCTCACATTCTTCTCATACTTGTAAACCATTTTTTTCAAATAATTGTGAATGGATGAAGGGTTTGGTCAGCTTTGCTACTTTTTGCTGGAAGGGAGAACAGGTTCAGGTAGAAGTTGGAAGAAGTGGTATCTCTTTGTACTTTTGCTCCTCCTCCTCCTCCTCCTCCTCCAGTTGAATTGCCAGGAGATAAACACTGTAGATTTGTCTCTAAAGTCACAGAAGTAACAGGCTTCACCATTTCTTCTGAGTTGTATTTCTAGTAATCCCTATTCTCTTCCTGTTTTGAGAGTTGAGCAGAAAACTTGGTGCCTTGCTGTGTTATGTAGTAGCAGAAGATATGATGTGGGGAGTATAAAGTCATTCTGTAGCCCTTCTTGTTAAGTATTAAGGCTTCAGGAACATGCTTGCAGTTGAGTATGAATGAGAAGTCTGTGAACAATTAGCTGTTGTGGATAAGCATGTTGACCTAGGTTACTCTGTGCTCTCCCCACAGACTACTTCTGAAATTAAGTCCTTGAGTACATTTTCTCTGTGTGCCTTGTTTTTAGAAGCTATCCAGACTGCTGTTCAGCAAAGCTTCCAGTGATTTAAAAAACAGAAAAGTAAGAATAAAATATATAAAACATGATAAATGGCAGTATATTAAAAGTATGTGCTTGCCCACTTCCATTACTTTGTCTAGATGGTATTAATAATGATAATTGGTTTGGATAATTGGTTTTATTATATGCAGCCCAGCATCACCTTGTGTGAGATGGGCAGCCATATAAATTTGATAAATAAATAAAAATCAGATTGTTAAAATCCCTAGAATTCAACATTATTCTATTTTGGAGTTGCCTCTTGTATATGAAAATCTGCATTCCATAATGGTCTACAGAGGCAACTATTCCTGTTTTAAATTGGTACTATTAACATTAAGGAATAAATTATGCAGACTTTTGGATCTTGTACAGCATGAGATACCTGGCACCTATCACAATTATTCCCTTACACACTGAAGGGAGGAAAGATTTTTCACAAAACGCCTGCTTTGAATGGAGCCAGAAAAGATTCAAATGCCCAGAACCAGTCAGTTAAGGACAAAAGCACAATAGAAGAAAACAGTGTTAATCAGTTTGCAGAATGCGAGGAGGTAGGGTGCTGCACATACTTTGGGTGAAGGGTGAAGCATGTTCCGGAGTATTGGCAGGTGAGCATTCTTGGTCATGGTTCTTTGGATTTCATACACTCATGCAGACATGCATCTTCCTATTGGCTGAATTTTTTTATTTATCTATTTATTCAATTTATATTATTATCCAACTTCAGACACATTATGCAAAGACCTAGCTCCCTAGAGAAGCCTTTAATGCTGGGAAAGGTAGAATGAAAGAAAAGAGGACAACCAGTAGCAAGGTGGATGGATTCAGTTACAGTGCTGATGAGTGCGCAGTTGGAAGACCTGAAAGACCAGGATACGTACAGATTGTCATAGAGAGAATCTATCTGTGTGGTTGCTAGGAGTCAAAAACGACTTGATGGCACATAATCAAGTATCCTGTTCCAAGCAGTGGAAGTAACAGTAGATTTGATATTGTTGGATTACAACATTCCAAATTCAACCATATTCTTGGATTTGTACCAACTTCCCCTTAAGCTTTTTTGTTGGTGGGAGTGGTAGAAAGAAACTGTTAGATGCTTGGTGCCCTGAAAGAATCATTCTGGAGATAAAGAACATAGATTTTAGCAGCCATCAAGAGGGTTATGACAGGGGAGACCTCTAATGTCTATTTCAAGCTTAAGAATTCCATTTTGGAGGAAGTTAAAGGTAAAACACTGGGCTTAGAAGCATACTTGGTGAGCTCTGTTCTTGATAGATGAGGAACACAAGGAATAACTGCAATTATTTAATGCCCTAAAACGAATATGGGACTGAGAATAGCAATTGAACTTTACTCTGGTCTTGTAGCAGTTACAGAGTATTCCCATTGTCTTGGAGATAGCTCGTGATCATTTTATGGCTTATGTAAAGTACACTTTACTGCAGTGCAGATTGCAGAGTGTTAGCTTACATCCCCTCTGTATTTTTACCTGTTGAAAACAAACAGTGTTTATATAATGGTGAGTTATTCAGTGTGTAGATCCTAAGCATCCTCCCTTTTAATATCTTATACAGAAATCTAGCAAAACAATTTGAGTAGGACATCAGGAGAAATCCCTTGAAAGTGCATATGGTTTGACAGTAGAGAACATTTCCTAGAGGAATAGTGGAGTCTCCCCCTCCCTGAACAAATAGAGACTGGACAGCCATGTTGTGAGGAAGTTCTAATCCTGGATATCCTTCACTCTCCTCCAACTCCTAAGATTACAGCTCCTTTCATATAGGCAAGCTATCTTGCCAGTCTATCTCCCGTTGAATGACTTGATGTTTTTGAATCATCCCATGAAAAACAATCTTCCAAATGTTCCCATTAGATAGAATGTTTATAGGAGGAAAAAAGTTGTATGGCTAAAACTTGTCATTGCACCGTATGAACATTGGGTGCATATTTGTAATGGGTACATGTTGGGAATTGTTGAGAATGACAATATTTCAAGGTTCCCATTCATTTTCTTTGTTTAACCAGTTGTCACACTTCTTTCCTTACTGAAACAGATTAAAACAACTAGTCCTATACAGAACAAGTAATTATTCAATGTTAGAAAGTTCAAAGCATTTAAACCTTAATGCAAACACACAAACAGAGTGATTACATATGTTAGATCTTCCAGACAGGCTTTTGCATGAGGCTGTGGTGGTCCTTGACTGTCTCGTCTCCTTCTTCTCTTATGCCAGTGGTCATTCCAAAGACCCCTTTCCCTGTTCCTGACGTGATCTCCGAGAAAAGCACCATGCACAGCAGCACAAAGAGTCTCCTGGAACATCCGCCTGGACAAAGGGGCCGCAAGCCTGGTCGTAAAAGAGGCCGGACACCCAAGACTCTGACCAGCCACCCCAACCCCAACCCCTCCAAGGCAGTGGAGCCCTTAAAATTCCCCAAAAAGAGGGGACCGAAGCCTGGCGGGAAGGTAGGTGGTCAGCGTGCATGGCGGAACTATCAGACACAGGCCTCTCTCCTTTATATGGTCACCGCTGCAAGAGTATTATATGCCCAGCAATTAAAGAGTAATGAAATTCTCACAGTGGAGGAATGGGTGATGAAAAGGTCAGGATTGGCAGAAATGGTGATAGCTCGATCGGAGAACAATTTTTTTTGAGAGAGAGAGACTGGAAACCTTAAATGGACTTTTTGCTGAAAGAAGAAAAAAAATGAATTGATGACTTATAGATTTGAAGATTGAGAAAGATGCATGTTAAATGAGGGGTTATGGGGATTTGCAAAATATTTAAGAGGGAGGAAGGACAGTAAGATTGTAATTATCTGTTGAAAAGAGGTTTGGAAGTCATTTATATATTTCTTAACTTTAGTTTTCTTTCTCTTTTCTTGCACGTTTTTGTTTTTCTTTCGATTTGTCTTTTATTATATGAAAATTCTTAATAAATATAATTAAAAAAAAAAACACAGGCCTCCCTCCTCCAAAAGGCTTTTGCCTAAGTTGGTCCCCAAGTTGAAATTGCAGAGCTATTGCCATCCCCAGGCATGAATAATCTAAGGCAGTGCTTTTCAACCTTGGCAACTTTAAGATGGGTGGACTTCCGCTGGCCCGCTGGAGAATTCTGGGAGTTGAAGTCCACCCATCTTAAAGTTGCCAGGGTTGAAAAGCACTGATCTAGGGCTTAAGAGCGTTAGACAATTGTTGCAATTTCCCCAAAGGCTTGTCTGGATTTGCGGATGGGGTTATGATTTTATTTATTTTATTTATTTCTCGAATTTGTCACCGCCCATCTCCTCCCACCAGAGGGAGGAGGCCCCTTAATCTGATTGAAGGCCCTTTAATCAAGTGGGACCATGGAAATCTGGGAGGCCCAATAGTTCAGGAGTGGGGCATGTGGTTGTATGAAAAAAGCCCCAGGCTCATTCTCCGGGGGAGGTAGTGACCAGGGTTAGAGAGCAGCAGTAGTAAGCCCTCTGCCCAAGACGGTGCTGAGGCATGGAACAGGCAAGCCCCAGCTAGGCCTCCCAGCCCTTTGACAGGTAGGAGTCCTTGTCATATATTCCTGCATACAGCCTTAAAATCCCTGGAAGGACCCCCGGGACTGAAAAGTTTGAAAGGGCTTTGTTTCCAAAGCTAAACAGGCTGTGGACTGTCCAGGGCTCTTTGCATGCTGCTTTCAAGCTCCGTAGAGGAAAGGCGGGAAGCAAAGACAGCCGGCTGCTTAAAATCCTTGTCATCACTGTAAATCCGATTTTTATGCCATTCCCCCTCCCCTTTGTGGTTGCTGTTGACTCCAGTTATTTTTATCGCTCACTTGTTGAGCTTTGTACATTTTTATCGTAGAGATACCATTTCCTCTTTACATTCCTGAGAGGGTGTCCCTGATGCCATCAGTTTTTAACAGCTTCTTCCTTTTACCCGCTAGACTTTGTCCTTCCATTGAAAGCCATTAATTTTTTTTTTCAGAGAAAGCCTCGAACGTTACTAAATCCAGCCCCTACTTCCCCCACAACTAGCACTCCTGAGCCTGACACAAGTACGGTACCACAAGATGCAGCTACTATTCCCAGCTCTGCTATGCAGGCCCCTACAGGTAAGAAGCTGCTTCCTTTTACTTCTGAAACTTCCTGCTGTCCTCCGAGAAAGCCTTAAAAAACTGGCTCTTTCTGGAAGCACTGAGCTGGGGTGATTAGTGAACTCGCTGCAGAGTTAATGTATTTTGAGTTTTGTTTTCCCCTGGGGTGGCTGTTCTATTATCTTGGGTTTTTTTAGTTTATTATCTTGACAGCCACCCAAAGTCATTTACCAACTAGAAATCGAATGAACAAACGAATGAACAATGAACGACAAACCTAGCGAGGGAGATTTTCTGAATGCTAGGCAGTAGTGTCCTAACTTAGAGCGAAGTACCATGCTGAGACAGTGAGTTGGTTTCTAGTGTTTATTGAATGCTCTAGTAGATAGAAAATCCTGCCAGACTGAAAGAGCATGAGAAACCCATACAGATAAACCCAAAACTCAAGGTGGGTCTGCTCTGAGTTTCTTTGAAGGAAAGTTCAAAGCCTCTAAACTACGCATGCATTTTCTTCCCTGGATAGGGGCCCCCTGCTGCTCACCATCCGTACTCACGATAAGTAGCAACTCCATGTGATAGGGGAAAAAATAGTCAGGGCAAAAGAATGGTTGTCCAAGATAATACTTTCCTTGGGTCCTGACAGTGTTCATGTAACTGGAACCAAACTAGGAATACTGGAATGCTTTATGGTTGACCTTTAGGTATTTAACTGCATAATTCTTCCAGGAATTATGAGACGGTGTTTCATAGTGAATTCATAATCATAAGGAGAGGAGGAGGAAGGATGATGATGATGATGATATCTTGGTTGCAATCTCACAGCCTGGAAAACACTGTTTTAAAAGAGTCATTGTGTGCTTACAGTTGTTCATACATTGGGAATTAATAACCTAATAGAGGATAAATTTTACTATTATAAAGGAGCAGAATCTGAATATTTGTCATGCACTGAACAATCCATTCTGCGGGTGTTAAATGTCTGTGTTACAGCCTGCTGAATGGATTCCTAAACATTCAATAGCTATGTATGATCATTCTCACTGGAGAATCTGCCAGGAGACCCACACATTTAAAAGGTGCAAGTCTGTTGCAGGTACAGGTGCATTGATTTTATTTAATTCACTGCAGAGGGGTGCTGGCTGGGGAATTCTGGGAGTTGAAGTCCACACATCTTAAAGTTGCCAAGGTTGAGGAACACTGCGCTACTCTATCTGCAGCTTGAGTCTCAGACTCTCATCTTCATGGTCCATTAAGCAGCTTTTGGCAAACTATATTACCTAATGGAGGAAAAAGAGCAATTTTCAGGATATATGGACACTCAGAAACTAATGCAGCATATGGATCTGTTCTCTGGAACTCAGCCAGGTTAGGTAACTCATTTGCAGAAGAGAGAGGTTAAGGGACTGCTGCATGATCCAGAGTTACAAGAAAATTATCTCTGCTTTTTCAAATTAAGTATTGAAGGTTCCTTATGTGGTTGCTTCCCCCCTTTCCCCCCCCCCGCTTTCCCCCTCATAGTTTGCATCTACTTGAATAAAAATGGTAGCACCGGGCCTCATCTGGACAAAAAGAAAATCCAGCAATTGCCTGACCATTTTGGTCCAGCTCGAGCATCTGTAGTCCTGCAGCAAGCAGTCCAAGCTTGCATTGACTGTGCTTTCCACCAGAAAACTGTCTTCTCATTCCTTAAGCAAGGCCACGGAGGAGAGGTTATTTCAGGTAAAAGAGCCAGCAGTAATGCTGATCTGTCCTTCCTTGTTTGGAACAGTATCTCCCAGGAGACATTTCTGCTAGCCTCTATCTAGTCATGTGGTACTTACGGCTGAGACACCATACAAAATAAGTGATTTCTGTATGGTTTATATCATCTTCTGAATAGGTTTATATCCTATTCTGAAATAGGATAGAATCATTTCCTAATCTTGATCAGGCATGCAGCAAGAGCTTACAACAAAACGTAACACCGTGTGCTTTTTAGAAACCATTGGAATAATTTTCTAGTCATTCTGGCTGGAATATCGATGTCCCAGCAAATCTGGAAAGCAATAGATTGGAAGAGATCATTCTAGCATTTTATTAGACTGAATTACAAGCAGGCAGCTGTGGGGATTGAGCAGTGCCTGTCATCTCTTTTAAATTTTTATCTATTTGGCTTTGTTGTTCTTCCTCTTTCAGCTGTGTTTGATCATGAGCAGCACACTCTAAACTTACCAGCAGTGAATAGCATTACTTACGTCCTCCGTTTCCTCGAGAAACTTTGCCACAACCTGCGTAGTGACAACCTCTTTGGGAACCAGCCCTTCACTCAGCACCATATGCATCATTCCCGAGAACATGACCATGACAAATACCTACCAGGTAAGAGCTGGGGCAGAGACTTTGATGCTCATCTCTGTGGGTGGAGTACAGCATTTCCCCAAACAGGTTCCAAGCCAGTTGTCTATCATTAACCATTTTCAACATATTCCTGCCACCAGGCTATTCTTGTGTGCCTCTCTTAAACTTGGAGCAAAGCTGCATTAATTTTATTTTACCTGATACAGGACTGGACATGCTGGTAGGGCCTTTCCTTGCAAGAATATTATTTAAGTGTCTCAGATTCTGTGTTCTAAGTACATTAAATGAGGCAAAAACACAGTGACAGCTTTACCATTGTTCATGGGTCGGTGGTGGCGGCGGTGGTGATGATGATTAATATGGCAGATACCACACTTAAAAACTAAAAGGTAAAGCATTACAATAAAAGCATGATTGAATAGACCAGTTGGAGGAGGGTGCTAGTTATTCCAAATGTCTGTTTAAATGGAAGATGACACCATTCATTGCAATTACTTAATTGTTGTCATTTGCATTGTTAACATAAACGTAACTGCCTTGTCCAGACTACTTCAGATGGGTTAGATTTGTCAGTTATTGCAGGAGAATGTCTGGATGGAAATTTGTTCCATTGTATCCAAAGTCCACTGGGGGTGGGAGGTTCCATTAAACTGAGGTTTCACTGTGTTCATCTTATTTCTGATCTGGGATAGCTCCCAGAAAATTAATGCTTCCCCTCTGATTCTCTTTGACATGCCAAAGATCTGGTATGTGGACTTTTGAAATAACCTTGGATTGATCCAGAGGCTTTGATACTTTTGGCCCTTTTTATTTATTTTATTTTATTTTTACCTCTGCATTTTTTTTCTTTTCTCTTTATGGTGGGATGGCAGAAGGAAAAGTAAGATGGATGATGTGTAATGATATTGTATATAAATAGCAGAGGTAACAAAGCAAGAAATGATAACCATGTACAAGCCTAGCTCTCTTCCCTTCTAAGCATAAGAACGATGTCCAGAGAGCCCTCAACAATATCTTAATTGTGCTGATTTGTCTGGCCTACTCTAGCTATGCTACACAAATCTGTATTGGGTTAGAAAGTGAATAATTTAGATTTACTTCCCAAGTTTGTTGTGGTTTTTGAACTACACAATACCATTCAGAGAGAGAATTGGCTTTCACTGTGAAAATGAACCATAGAGGTCATTTTACCACTTTATCTGAGTACCCAAAATGCCTTCAAAACCCCAGTGTGTTAGTAGCTATGGGAGAATCCAGACATTATCATATTTGAAGTAAACCCACTGACATCATGAAACTTTAATTAGCCAGAATAAGCTTTGCCCTTTATATTTTGGTTCTCTCAGCTTTTGATCCAAGAATCAATATCCTGTTATTGAAATAATATTAAGCATAACGGAATAAAAATATTTTAAGAAATTTGAATTTAAGGTAGGTAAATGTAGGCATAAAATCATGTGTGTAATGTATAATAAAAACATTGTCTGTTCTAAAACGAGGTACGGTTATGTTCAAAGCTTATTTCCTTGTTACCTTATTCTGTTTAGAAGAAGCTGTTCTAATTTCACAGAAGTGAGACAGGAGTACTGTGGTCAGCTCAGGTGAAGTCCAGCACAAAGTTCAGCAGTCAACCACAGTTGCTCAAAGTGTATATGTTCTCCGGCTTGTTTAAGCTCTTGCAAAAGACTTGAATGCGTGTGGATATAGAAAAATACAGTCCAAGTTGATAGCCTTCCTGCAGTAGTAATTGCAAGAATGTTTGAAATCACACTCTACGTGCGGACTTATTAACTAGGGAACTTCCTGCAAAGACACTAACGTTTGCACGTCAGCCCCCGAGCAATATTTTAATTTATACCAAAAAAAACCCCTTGTAATTCTCAGGTGAACAGGTCATGGGCTTCTAGACGTTTTAGATTCCTTAGGATTTTGGAGGGGTTTAAGGGATCCAGCCCTTAAAAATCCCAGCACCTCTCCAGACTGAGCCAACTTTTCCTGTCTTCAGAGGGTTAAGGGGCACCCACTGTGCTTCTTAAAAAATCCCAGAAGCCCCCCCGAATGGGGGTGGTGGTAAAATTTTGCCCTAACCACAACAGCGCTGTCACAGCATCACTGATCCCTTCAACCCTCAAGTACGGCACAAAGAAAAGGTACGCTCCGTAAGCTGGAAAGTTTGCCTGTGCCTGTTACTGACATCTGCGTGGTCTACTCTTGTTTTTTATTTAAGGCTGCAGGAAGCTGCTGATTTGCTGATAATGTTTGCCAGTTACTATACGAATGTAATGTCTGGATGATACTTAGAATCACCTCCAGCAGAGCCGGACTTAAAGAAATTGTACTCAAAATTGTATATAAAATAACATGAATTCAATTGTATTAACACTGTGCAGATTCTAATGGTGTTCTGGAAGGCCTGAAAACCTGGCTGTTTTCCTGGGCTTTGGAGGTGGAGGTGGTATCCTTGTTGGATTTAGAGTGTGCTGTCCAGATAGATAGATAAATAGATAGATTGAGTTCACATCATACATTATATTTTTACACATTGATTGTTTTAAATTATGAGCTGCCCAGAGTCACCCTGGAATCAGGTGGTATCTAAATTTAATTAATTAAACAAACAAACAAACAACCAGGAGGTGACAACGTGGCCTTCAGACATTATGTACTAACCCTGCCCATGTTGCAGCTAAGCATACTATGGGAACACAGCTACTGTGTTACATTAATTTATTTTACAATGTTTACTGACCACCCCAATCATAGAGATTCTGAGCAGTGGGTTTCCCAGTTGGGACTTGGAATGGTGCTTGATGCTTATGTAGCGAGAGCAGAGTTTCTCAACCTTGGCAACTTTAAGATATGTGGACTTTAACTCCCAGAATTCTGGGAGTTGAAGTCCATGCATCTTAAAGTTGCCAAGGTTGAGAAACGTTGAGCTAGAATGACTTGGAAATATCACATTTTACAAGTTAAGGTGGCCAAGTCATCAGATATCCAGGTGCTATGTGTTGGTTGTATGATATTATTGGTTTCTTTTTATCATATTGTTATTAAACCATTTTACAGAGGCTGAAATGTACATAACTCAGAATCATTTCTGATTAGAGCAATCAATAAGCCCAGTAAAAATAAAATAATATTAGAACCATTATGATTGTTTTCATTAAGTAATGTGAAAAGATGGGGATTGTGTTTCTTGTACATCTGAAATTCACAGAAGATGCTAAATGAACTTAGAGAACCACTGGTAAATTTTAAATCTAATTTATTTATTATTCAAATTTATCCATTTCCTGGGCTGATAGTCCCGTGTTTTATATACTGCAAAGTTCCAGTCTTAAGAACTTTGGGCCAGAAGAGTTGGCATTGTATGAAGAAGGAAACATTGAATATTTTGTAGCTCTTTTTTGTGTTTGAACATTCAGCTTTACATGTTTTTAATTCTTTATAAATACTGCGCCTTACCACTTTTCAGTGCGATCACAAATAGATGTCTTGGCCCTTGACTTCATATTCTGAAGCCTACTACTCATTCAGCCAAACGAAGGACCCTGAAGTTTCCCTGTGATGAGCAAATACTATTAAGAATCACTTTGAAAAGCACCACTGCAAACAGTCAAGGAATAATGGCATGCAGGAAGCTTGAAACAAGCAATCGCGCAAAACAACCGAGGGGATCCAATTAACTATGAAGAGGCATTTTGTCATTCCTCAACCCTGTTAAGAGCATGTTGTAACTACAAATTTAGATTCCCCATCCCATGTATAAGAATTAAGATGTACTGGAAACAGTACACCAATTTTTCAGTTAGGAGAACAAAAAGACTTTGTCCAAATGAAGGCATTACCCACACCAGAAATGCCACTGTCCCTTTCATAAAATTCTTCTGTCATTACATGGAACAGAAGGCATGACGAGGTGATTGGTAACACCCAGAGATTTCAAAACCATCCTGCAGTTCAGCGATACTGCTGTTTCTGCTGGCTGAATTACAGGTCACTGTGTAGACAGTAGAGGAGGAGGAGAACCTTTATGGCGGTCAGTGACTGGTCCATACAGTACAGCATTCTGCTGGTATGAGGCAGAACATTCGTTTCCCAAAGAAGACTCTGATCTGAAGCAGGGTTTGTTCTCTCTTCCTAGGCAGGAGCATTTCGTTAGACGGCTCTCTGCAGGGACCAGGCCGGGGTACAAAGAGGTATTCCCAAGATTTCCCTCCATTCAGTGCTCCTCTGTCCCCCAAGTTACCAAAGAATGACCATCACCCTTTGGAAGGTGAGCAGAGCCTCTTTTCCCAGCCTTGCTGATACTATTCATTAAAAAGCAGCATAGGTTGAAGCTCATGTCCAGTATTCCACTTCCAGCTCAGCTGCGCATTGTCGAGCTTGTCTTGACAGCGCCTTCTGCTCTTCTGTGTCAAGCAGGATTGCAGACCGTGGGCCACCGAAAGGAAGCACATTTCCTTCCTTCCTTCCAAGTTCTTTGGCGGGCTCCTTCATCTATATGGTCCTCATTACCTGTGCATAGCTATGAGAACAAAAGCCATGCTATGGATCTAAACTGCTGGATCTGAGTTTCTTTGTACACTTCCTAGCAGTCACAATAGCTTGAAGTAAAATATCAGCCTTTCCTGTCCCTATGCAAGACATTATTCCAGTTGTGTTCAGACAGACAAAATACATTTTGACTCCTGCCTGTAATCAGTTTCACCACTTCTGTGAAGGTGGAGTGAATGGTCTTTTCTACCACAATCTTATTTTTGTTTCTCAGAGCAAGCAAGTACAAGAAGGATCTGCTTGCAAAGAGCTTCATAGGCTTTCATTAACAGAAGATGAATGTTCAATTCCCATCTCTCTTTTACGTCTACTGGTTTGAAGGGGAAAATTAGGCCTGCTACCCATGACTTTTTACCACTGTCTACTATCCATGATATCTATATGGAACTTCTGTTTTCTGTGTCCTTTGGATACCAGTTGCTGAGGTCAGTAGTAGGCCTTCAGATTCTAGTGAGCTTCCCAGATGCATCGTAAGAGTATACTAGGGAACAGGTGCATGGCTAGATGGAACAGGACTCTGAGCTGGTTGAATTCTTACAGAGGTTTCTTCCTCTATTAGACAAGGAAGTAAGCACTCTAAATTCTTAATGTCCTATTCTTTGAGAGTCCCCAAAGCTTCTAGCAGACAAGTTATCTCTGCTTGCCACTCATGGCCAAGTAGTCTCCTCTTAACAAAAAGGTGTCCCCCCATCTCTGAATGTCTGTTGCCATATGCCTATGGGCACATTAGAGGAATGTTTTTGTTTGTGGGGTTTTTTTTTAATTCAGTATTCAAGTTCAACCCTTGCAAAAGCCTTTACAGCTGTTCAGGAGTGAAAATAGTACTCTCTTATGCTGACAGTAATTTGCCTTGCTTTCACGAGGACATGCCAGGAAAGCAGGACCAAAGGAAAGGTTTGTATGGACTGTGGCTTGTTTATTATGTTTAGGGGCTAAGGTGAGCAGCTAAAAGTATGGAAGAGGTAACAAAAGGGGAAAATGCAGCAAGCGATGCAAAATCTAGGGCTGGCACTGATTTCCATCAGTTGTATAAATCCATGGATTCTTGTAGCTGGAGCCCCCTGCATTTCTGGACTGTGGCTGTCAGAAGTTTCGATAAGTGCCCACAAAGTTCATAACACAAGGATTATCAGGAAAAGACCCGAATGTTTTAAATTAATTCAGTACTATGCCAGAACCACAAGAAATGTCCTTGCTGTATGTGATCTTAGTTGCCGCACTTTTAAAAGCTATGTTAGGTAGCCTCAAATAGGTTAAGTTCTGACTGAAGCCGATTCTGACATTTCTGCTTCTGAAGCATGTTCAGTAATGAACAGCTCCTGATTCAGAGAAGTAGGGAAGGATGCCAGAGCGCCATGTCTTGTGGGCAGCCTCACGACTTGACTTCAGAAGAATTCTCGTGCTCTCACTGCTAGTTCTTAACCAATTTTGTGTGATTCCTTAACTATATTCTGCAGATCAGAGTATAATTCTTACATCTGCTCTCTTGACTCTCCCCAGTAAATCTTGAACAGTGCCGATTTATTTAAATCAACACCTTCAGATTCAAGAAGGTGCGTTTCAAAAAGTAAGATAGCGTAGGAAATAACTTTATACTTCCACTCCACTTCCATTTGAATGGATAATTTCATATATACTGTCAACATAAAAACTGCTAGCAGTTAAGAGGTTGATCTATGACCCAACCTTGTCCACGTGAAAATGTCCAAAGTTTGTTTGTTTTTTTAATCTATTCAGTGCCCTAGCATGAATTTTCTATTTCATTATTCCATCATTTGGGTGGATCATAGGATCAAGTACAATGTGATTTTTTTTTAAAAAAATGTGACCTGAAGGACTCATCTCATTAGCTGAATAGTGAACGCACTCTGGTGCCATTGAGTGACCAACGCATGACATTTCTGTGGGGATGTTTTAAAGATGATGTGATTGCTCAGAGATCAAAATCTCATACACAGAAGGTGTTGGGACTTGATGGCATACATGATCCAGAAGCATTACTGGCCCAAGTTGTTCTGTGCATCCTTCACATAGCATTGAACCAGCAGCAGCACACAAGAAACTGCTATTTGTGGGAATTGGTCCAAAATGCAGCCACGCGGGTGATTTTAGGTGCTTCAAGATCAGCACATATAACTCCTCTGCTCCGCAAGCTGCATTGGGTGCCGGTTTGCTTCCGGATCCAATTCAAGGTGTTGGTTATCACCCTTAAAGCCCTACATGGCATGAGTCCAGGTTACCTAAGGGACCATCTCATCCCCATCACATCAACCCGTCCCACCCGGTCATGCAGGGAGGGCATGCCACGGACCCCGTCTGCAAGAGAATTCCATCTGGCGGGGTCCAGGAGGCGGGCCTTCTCTGCAGCAGCTCCCGCCCTTTGGAACACTCTTCCCCCGGAAGTGAGGTTAGCCCCCTCCCTCCTGGACTTCAGAAAACAGCTGAAGACCTGGTTTTGCCCCCTTGCCTGGAGTGAGGAGAGGAAGAGCCATTCTTGGGGCTGGTTGGTTCCCTAATTCTGCCGGGACCAGTCTTATCCTCTTATCGGCTGAATTAGATCAGCCTTTACTTAGATTTCATTGCATTTTACATTTATTGATTACTGGTATTATTTATGATTTTATGGAATTTTAAATGGTTTTTATTGTGAACCGCCCAGGGTCCCCCATGTGGGGGAGATGGATGATGATAAAAATATGATTGATTGACTGATTGATTGATTGATAGATAGATAAATAAATAAATGGGCCTGAGCTTTCACTTCAGCTCAGAGCTTTTGGAGAGTTTCTTCCTTAACCTCCATTTACCTTTCTGCCAGAATGAAATAAGGAATGTGTGCCAGATAATGGTCCGTGTTTATTCTGCCCAAGAGCATGCACCTGTGTGTAAGGAAGCAGCAGGAGTTGGACAAAGGAATGTCTAGACAGGCTCTTCTTCCAATAGTGAGACATTCTGGAAGGAGGAAAAAGCTGCTTTGATAGATTCACAGAAAATTCCTTGTTGAGTCCTCTCAGATTTGTGTGGGGATAAAAGCAAAACCAAGGTTACAGGGTTCTTGGCACCTTATTTTTATACGGGTCCTGCCATAACATGCCTAGGGAATGCTGAGATGGTCTCTTTTAGCAAGAAAAGGCTTAGCCTTTCTACTGCCTTGGCCTGGCTGAAGAAATAACAGGAGCGCTCTGGAATGAACGCACCTGCTGTTTTGCATGCAGAGAATGACTGAATTTTGCTATCTGTGATAATGACAGAGAGTTTAGGCTGGTTAATACAATTATTTGGGGAGGGAGGTTATCTCAAAGAACTTGGTACGAAGCGTTGAAAACGATTCCCTCTCCAACTTTCTAGCTGAATAAAAGCTGCTCCAAGTTGTTGACCTAACAACTCTAATGTATGTGTATGCTGCAGCACCATAGCCATGGCTCACGCATCTCTCACCAGTTGCTTGTGTCTTCCAGGTGAAACCTTTGTTCTGAATGACAGCCTCCCTGGTCCTTTGGAGCCTCGCTTGGACCCGATGGACTCAGCCTTGAATGCCGTCAGCGCGTCCAGCCCCATTCGGAACTCAAGGGACACCTTCAGACACCTTCAATACAGGCACCTTCATCAGCCCTCCAGCCTCACTCAGTGCAGTACCTCTGCCTTGCATAGACTGAGTGCTGGGGGTAAGAGAGCCCAAAGTTCAAACCCTTCTTCTGCGAAGCCGTCTAGCTCCACCTTTGTCTTACTAATAGGGAGCCAGGGGCAATGCGGTGGGAGGCTTCGTGAATCCTGGTCTGGGAAACTGCTACTTCTCATTCTTTGCTTTATAACCAGTTTGCTACATAATCTTAGAAAGCATTGATACTAAAAGGACAGAAGCCGTACTCCCTTCCCTGGTCAAATATGCCTGGTCCAGTTGAATTTTTTGTGTGTATCAATCTTTAAGCAACAATTGTTACTAAATAGAGGGAGAAAAAATTAACTTACTGTGTAATACTTGGTCAGAAATCTCAAAGCATTAATTATCTGTTGAGCCATGTAGTTTTACTGACTTTTTTCATTGTTTCCTCAGGCTTTGACAGATACCTGAGCTCCCGAGACACCTCACGGTTGGGTACCCGGGACCCCTCCGCCTGGACAGTAGAAGATGTCATGCAGTTTGTAAGAGAAGCTGACCCCCAGCTGGGACCCCATGCAGATCTCTTCCGAAAACATGTAAATATGACTTCAGGGGCATCAGACTTGGCCTGGGTAGAACTTTCCTGCTGATGGAAGTCCTGGCACCCAACATAAGGTTCCTGTTGATGAGGCAGTTTGTAACGCATTATTAATAGTTCTATAATTCTTCCTTCTCTCTGAGAAAGTCAGTGTCTGTCAGTGTCACAGGAGGCAAAGCTTCGGTAACTTCTCATAGCAAACAGGATTATTCTGGCAACTAGGGATGGGTGTATCTGGCCATCAACAGTAGCATAAGAATTGAAGCAGAGAGACGGACTAGTACAATGCAGGTGTAAACAGCTGCTCCTCCTATGAGCTTTACTTGATCAGTATTATGAAAAGTTGGAATCCAGTTTTAAAGACTTTCCCCAAGTAGCTAAGAAAGATTTAGCAAAGAAAGAGGCCAAACCCTAAGCCTCTACTCTCCATGTAAAAGCTATACAAATGAAGGGGTTTCGATGGGTGTCACTCATTAAGTCAGGCCATCTGGAAGAAATTCCTTTTTTCTATTTAACTGATGTTGCAAAGTTAGGCAGCCCTGTCATGTATCATCTCAGATCAGCAGTTGCCCTAATCCAGCCTCTTTTTACTTCTGACAGAGCATAAACATGGTTCTTTCTGCTCTGTGCCTACAGGAGATTGATGGCAAGGCCTTGCTTTTGTTGCGTAGTGACATGATGATGAAGTACATGGGCTTGAAACTGGGGCCAGCGCTGAAACTCACCTACCACATTGATAAATTGAAACAGGGCAAGTTCTGAAAAAGACTCTTCCTGGCACAATCATGGCCCTCTCAGCCCTCCACGAAGGCACGCAACATGTGCCTACCTTCAGCAGCCACCACGTCACAGAATTACTAGGACACCTTTCCTAACCAGCAGAAGAAAGGTGATATCCTGCAGGAGGAAGGTCCTCAGCACCCTGAACCGTCATATGAAGCTTCAGATAGATTCTCACAAAGGGATGGATGTTTCCTCAGCTCTCCGCTGGTGGCATCTGGGACCATATCTGACAGAGGCAATGATGCCTCCTGTGTGTGGAGCTCTGGCAGAGCCACCCTTGCATTAGACTCGGCTGTTTGGCCCTTCTTTTTTAATCGCGCCATGGTCTTTTGCTGCTCTCCTTAAGAAGCCTCTTCATGTATTGTGAGGAGGACATCAAGAGGTCACTTTTCTGTGCCATACAGAAGGAACTGATCCGAAGAAGCTAACTAATTAGGACAAGCAGCTGCTGCTCTCCAGATGGTTCACTCCCTTGGGTACAGGGGTGGGGTGGGAGTTTTGGCAGAAGCCATATCCTGCAAGCCGTACTGCCTGCCTACAGATCACTCTTCTCACTTCTCACTTGGTGCTGTTATCCTCTTCCTGAATGGAGGACGCAAGCTGGCTCCCTCCCCCTCCCCCCCACGTTGCTGGCTGATGGGTAGACAATTCTAATATTTATTTGGAACAAAGAACGGAGGATGCTAACGGTCACAAGCAGCAGCTCTGTGTTTGCGTTATCCACCATTCCAGCACTACAAGTGAGCCAGGAGGATGGGAGGTGTCTGGTCCTGTACTGAAGTGGCACAGGGCATACAACTAAACAAACTCCCCCCACCCTCACTTCCACCCGCAAGCTTGGAAGTTTTCTACTTGCTGTTGAGATGGCAACCATTTTAACTTTTTTCCTGGGGAATTACGTGTCTCCTATTCTACAGCGGTACCATTTAATACACTCTCCACTTCACCCTGGCAGAGCTTCCTCGATAGCTGCCTGGCAGGCACGTGGGACAGCAAAGAGATGCGGAAATAGGCTTTTTTTCATGTCTCTCTGCCAATTCCAGTAGAGAAACCTGAATTGTTTTGTTTGTGTGTATTCTGGAAAATGATTGATGTATTTATTTTTTATGGCACTTGAGTGGTGACCCTCGCTGTCCTGTAGTTAGAGGGGTTTTGCTGCTGGCGGATGAGAACAGGATGCAGAGGTAGGAGCCTGGCCCCACAGCTCTGCTTTTCTCCCGGTCCTCCACTGAAGTGTGCTTTGTGTCTGGAAAGCAAGTGTGTGATACTTTTTTATTCCTCCAGAATAACCATAGCAGCTTGCCCTTTGGGATGCAGACAAACGAATGCTGAGACTCGGTTACCCATTGCTGTTTGCCTGCCCCAGTTCCTAAGCTGGGGGATGATGGGGTAGGCAAAGGTACAAGCCCTTCACAGGCGCTTCTTTCTGCCCAAGTTACATACCCTGCTGCTCCTTCCTGTGGATGGTTCTTTCTCCCCCAGACACTTGTGGAAGAGAAGCTCCACGGAGCAGGCCAGAAGACTAGGCAAGAGGGCCTCTAAAACAAGGGATGAAAATTCACAGGCAATAAGCCAGTTCCAGAAAGGAGGATCCAGCAATGACTACAGTGTGCTGGAATGGTGCAACTCGGCCACCATCCTGGTTGTCCGGTTTGGCCTGTTTCTGCTATTCCTGCCTGGTTGCAGAATACCATTTCTGTAAGCACTGCCTGTGGCAGGTAGCAGGAAGAATCCTGCCAATATTCTATTCTGCACTTATTCTATTGATTTTGTTTATAAATAAAATTTTAAAAAAAAGATGAGTGATTTCCTGTTGTCTCACGTTAATCACAAGACACTAAATGCAGGCATTCCAAGATCTGGGTTCATAACAGCCCAAAGCAAGGCTAAAGTTGCCTCATTAAGCCGGTCATTTTGGGAAACAATTTTACTTAGGTAACTGCATGGTCTTAGATTGGTGGGAATTACTGCTTTGCCCCATGATCTGTCAGGCCATACAAAGTGAATAACTTCAATTTAGAATAGGGGAAAGAAGTAATAAGACAATAATTATCTTTGGGAAGATTTTTTAAACAGGAACAAAGCAGATGCTGAGTTTGATTGCAAACTAATAGGCCTTATATAGAGAGAACATGGCCCATCGGGAAAAGTATGCAAGGTAGGCCTGATCACATCTCAGTCTGTGCCAGCCCATTGTGTATCAACATTACTGTTTTAGTGTTCAACATGCCTGAATTGTGCATGCTGACATTCACATACATAACCCACTTGTACATTAAAGTTTTTAAATCTAGTCAAGGCTTTTCAACCAAGTGCTTCGCTTTAACAAAACTTCCTCTGAAGCTGTTTCAAGAAGCAACAGGGGGGCCCCTCACCTCTAAGATGGAACTGGAGCAGCTGTATTGCTTGGATTCAATTGTTTCAGATTTCTTAGAAGTTGCACCACTGGAAAAGGCTGAGAGGGGCCCTTTTCCTGCAGTGTTGGCTGAAGGATCTCCCAGGTTGGGAGACTCCACCAGGAGCTGCATACAGGAATCCTATGGCACAGCTAACCACCCCGAAGTCCCCATGGCATGTAAAGGGGCTCTCAGCCTGGGCAGTTCTGACACAGGCTGTGAGGAATTCTCTAGTCTGTTTGAGCCGTTGGGAGAGGCCAACCGTGCAGAAAAAGCTCCTTTCATCTCCCTGGACTTTCCCAGCTTCTAAGCTGGCTTGTAGTTGTGAACCATCCCATCACAAAGGAGGCACATTGGAAGAAAGACCATTAATGAGCACTGCAGGTGAAGGCTGAGAGAACCCTTTCCCCCCAACAATGGCCCAAACGCTTCCAGGGTCAACTGCGTTGAAGGCACCTTGGTTAGAGCTTTGGCATACATGGGTTCTTCAAAGCAGGCTACCTCTTACAAAGGCTTTGGGCAATTTTGAAGCCACCCAACATGGAAACTCTTCAACCAGGCTTTAAGGAGACAAGTCAGGAGTCCCCTTCAATTCTGCAGGTAAGTCATCTCCATGGCCCAAATTGTTTTATTCTGCATAGGCCTAATGTATAGGACCCCTCACATAAAGCAAAAAGTGTGCTGCTCTTGCAAATATGTCAGTAATGAGCTACTGTATCTCGCTAGTCTAGAGATACCAATTGAAGCTGACTGCTCATACTATAAACAGATGACTTTGCTCTGTCTGATTCTCTGAAAGTAAACATTGATGTGACCTGTGAGAATAAAAAGCAGAAGCGTTTGTGGCACACGTCTGGTTTATATTGTTCCCCACCTAAAGGAATACCAGTCTTACATAGTTGTTTCAACAGTAACAACTATTATTTTCCAAGGTTCTAACATCTATGTTTTCACCCCTGCAAAATGTTTTGTTAAGCGAGTTCAGACGAGCCAATGAAGGACATCTTTTTATATTGCCTAACCATGTTGTCCACTATGGGCTCAACTGAATACGTTGGAATTGTCGCAAGAACATCTATGACCTCACAATTTAAACTCTAAGAGAGACTTGGAATATATGCTTGAGAAATTGCATGGTTAGCAGCAGCAGCACTTTTGAACAAACCTGGAGCTATTAAGAACAGTATGAGAACCAACTCCTTGAATGGTAACATGGTTTCTAAGGATGCAAAGCGGAGGGTGGGACAAACTTAAGAACATTAGCTTTGGATGGAGCATCAACAGGTTAATTGTGCTACAAGCTTATAATAGAAACACTAAGTTGTGTCCATTTTGGCCATTTATTTAGGCCATTTCAGCAGTTTTGACTTTTCACCTCTATAGCTCTAGCCTAGTCAAAACACTGCTCTGGCACATGGGCATGATGAAGCATGGTAGATAAGGAGTGGACACAAGGCAGGTAGATCCAGTGGGTGACTTGCAGCAGAACGATTTGTCATTCCCAATATCTTAGCAGCAGCAAAGGAAGGACCTCTCCACCTAGCCCAAATGATTTTGCTGAAATTAAGAAAGATGGGAAGGAGAGGGGTAAGAACATCCAGGTAGATGCACATATGGAAGGACAGTGTCTTCTGTTCAGTTCCAATATGCAGAACCAATTCCTGAATTCGTAACGTTCCAATCGTTTTTACAGTGCAAGCTGGTAGATACCAACATTCTAGTAAAGGACAGAATAAACACACAAGCTGGAATTGTGCCCACTGCTACTACAGACGACCCAAAATTATTGTAGATAGCCCTATTTGATTACTGAGGTACCAGAACCACCTGGGAGAACAGTGTAAGTGCAAGTAATATCTCCTGGGGAGAGAAGTTGCTTCATCCTGAAGAAACTTCTCAGAGAAAGTCTGAAAAACTGCAATAGGATATTTACTGACAAAATTAGTAATTAAGTCGTTACATAAGTCTAATGTAATATTATCTAACTCTTCATTATATGATCTAGGAAGGCAATACTGATTGTAAGCTCTTGTAACTTACTGTTTGGGAGATGGCTGCTAAGTAACAGCATCAGCAATCTTCTGTGGCCAGATTACAATTAACAGCCCCCAATCTACTAAGTGTCAGAATTTTTTGTGGGTTGTTTCCCCCATACACTTTGACCCCCATACAAAGATTTTATGCACCTGAACATTTGCAGGAGCAAAATTCTGTTTCTACTTCACAGAAGCAAGCCAAAAAAAGAAGAGGTCATTCTTGAATCATGTACTACTGATACCTTCACACACGACCAATGTAGAATAACATAACCTGCACTTCTGTACTCCAACTAGCAACCACTGAGAAATACAACCAAATGCAAATCTTTAAGGTCTGAAAATGGAAACAGCTGTAACTCCAGAAATCATAGCAGAACATGTAGAACTACCTGGCATTGTTGAACAGGTTCCAGAGGCTGCTTTAAAAGAAGCAAAAGCTGGGGAACTGGAAGAAGATCATTCTGGACAGACCCAAAACTACCTCCTCTACATTGGAAACTTAAACCCCAAGTATTCCAGTGAAGTTCTCTACAACATGTTGAAGGACATCCTTGGTATGGCAAGTGTCACCCTCCAAAGATACAATATTGAAGTGATCAAGAAACGTAAGCAGGCCTATGCTTTTGTTCAGGTGGCCACAGAAATCAGTCTGGAGCAGGTTCTAAAACAACTGCTGCTTGCTTCTGAAGCAGAACACAACCTCTCCAAGGAGCTTGTGCAGAAAGGGAAAAATCTCGTTGTGGGACACGGCGCAAAGCCTGCATCTGCTACCAAAATGGGCAGAGAGGTAAGGTGGCAGAACATGGGCTCCTCTATTATGCCAGGAATCCCAGACAATGAAAACAAGCAGGAAACAGATCATATGCTAATCTTGGGAATATGCATAAGAGCTTCTCACCTATGAAACACTGTGAAGAAGGAAATCAAGAATCACACAGGCTGCACAAGCTACAGCATTCTTGTACTTAAAATACCTGTACAAACTTCCATTTAAAATCAACAGTGAAAGACATTTAATATCAGGTTGCATCCCTGAAGCAGGCCAGTAGGCTTCTCTACTGGAGAAGTCAAAGTCCACTGTTGAACTGCTACTTAAAGTTCTGAGAATCCTCCCCTTATCCAAGAAAATAGGAGAAAGATACCCTTACATGTGCAGGAAGCAGAGTGCTGCCACCCAAGGGGGCTGCACATGGGCACCTACACACTGAAACCCCTTTATTTCTTGAGTTGAACCTGGGATTCTGAAAGAAGTGATCCTAATAGCTCTATCAGCATAGCCGAGGGGGTATACATTTCATCTAGCACATAATACCAAAGTGAAGAAACAGGATGGCAAGAACTGTTAAGAATTTTCTGTATTAGAAATTCTTAAGTTGGCTAGGGAGAAGGAAGAATGTCTTAATACAAATATGAAATGCATGCTTTTTCTTTTTTCTCCCTTGCAAGGACACATTTTCCTTGCACCAGAATAGCAAGGAATAACTTGGCTATTCCAATAAGGAATTATTCCTTGCCACATAAGCCCTAAATCTTTTCTCTCTCAGCAAGACAACAATCTAATTCATAATGACATAGCAGAGGCTACCTCCATGCATTGCAAAATATTTCTAGCACATCTGGACTTTTTTTCCACTTTCCTCTAAAATAGTATTAAAACAGAATAATCTAATTGTGTACACACAACACACTAAAATAAGCATGTTGTGGTAAATCTAGGCATTGTTTTAGCATATTCTATGAACTTAAAATATTAAAATATTCTATGATCTTAAACTAGAATATCTGTTTGCACACAGCATACTAGACAAGCACAGCAACTGCTTTTGTTAACCCAGATTTGGGATTTCGCATGTTGTTTGAACCCAGCTACCTTCTCCCAGTTTAACATCACAATTCCCCAGGTTTTAAGTGTTATTTCAGTTCAATTTAATACAGAACAGACTTGTTCTTGGGAGATATTAGCCCCATTTGGCTAAGTAACTCCCAAGTTATTGCAATAAACTTCAAAACAGCTTAATGTCAACAGACAGTAAGAAATTTAGACAAATGTGGTCATGATTATAAATCCAAACAGGCTTATTTATACTGGCCCCATCCTCAATGTGGTACTCTCTATATACATTGGATTGCCACCCATAATTTCTGGCCCATAGAGCTGTAGGGGACCTACTGTTTGGAAAAACTCTCTTAAACCATCAGTCACAAAGTCTGAAAACTTAAGAAAGTTTGAAAAAAAAATGTCCATGGCATACCAGGATACAAGGCCAATTAGGATTCTTCCACAGAGACCCCAAGTGTGCTATGTATTACACATATTATCAGTTAGCTGTTCTAAATCAATCATGGAGTCAGTGTAGATCATCCTTGAAATATAAACTCTTCCCTAGTTTCAGAGTCAGGGTTTTCAGCAAAGACAGCCATCCAGCTCTCAGAACTCAAAAACAATCAGGGCCAATGCTAAACTCTTATTTCTCCATTTTAACACCAATGTTTGTATATTTAGCACAACGGGCATGTAATTTTTATCACAGTTACTCAACCAAAACAAGAACTTACATTCTTGCAAAGCCGCAAGTCCTTTTACTGGTGACCAATCCAATGACATTTGATTACACACTTGAATTTTACTCATCATGCCTACAGAGTGATTCCATGGGAAGCAGATCAGATGTTCTTCTAGGAGGACCACCAGTGCCTGAGAGAAGGAAGCAACTGCCAAATGACAGCAGGACTAATCCCATCAGAAAAAATGCTCATTACCCTTGGAGATTGGTAGATTGGCCAGTGACATTTCTGAACAGCACTCGCTCAGACAGTGCCATTGTCCAAAAAGAAATTGTCGGCAGAGAGTGTCTATTCTATGGAGCTTTCATAGGTGGAGAGACCCGGAATGTGGAATTCAAACAAGGAAGCGGTGAATACCTGACAGTAACTCTAAAGCATCATTTGCGGAAGTACGTATGTGCTTTCCTCAACAGTGAAGGGGGCAGTCTTTTTGTGGGGGTGGAGGACAATGGCTTGGTCCGTGGCGTCAAATGCAACCACAAAGAGGAAGACAGGATTCGACTGCTCACAGACTCTCTTTTGAAAGGTTTCAAGCCACAAGTTTTCCCTATAGCCTACACACTGAGTTTCATCCCGGTTATCAAAGCAGAAGACACTGGCATCTTTCTGAAGGTCATCCGGCTAAGTGTCCATCCCCCCAAACTGCATGCAGAACCTCTCCTTTATGAAACAGATCAAGGGGAAGTGTACCTGAGGCGAGATGGCAGCATTCAGGGACCCCTCTCTGGAAGCGCTATCCAAGAGTGGTGCCGGCAGGTAATTTTCAGATTTTGCACATCCTTATAAAGCACTTGGGGCCATACAAGCCAAATTCTAGTTGTCACATGGGAATTAAGTTTGAAAGTGCCATCCAACACAGATGGCTTCTGCTCTCCAACATACAAAACTGGCGAGGAGGAGGAGGAGGAGGATTGTATCAAATTTGATGCTTTTTGTCAGGAATAAAGAGCCAGTTTGGTCTAGTGGTTAAGGTGCTGGGCTAGAGACCAGGAGACAGTGAGTTCTAGTCCCACCTTAGGCATGGAAGCCGGCTGGGTGACCTTGGGCCAGTCCCTCTCTCTCAGCCCAACTCACCTCACAGGGTTGCTGTTGTGGGGAAAATAGGAGGAAGGAGTACGAGGTATGTTCACCGCCTTATTTATGAAAATAATAAAGGTGGGATAGAAAATAAATAAATAATAAACAAACACTTTCTTCATCGAAAAGCTTAAAGCTCCCAAAGGCCATTTGGGAGAAAGCAGTTCTATCTTACCTAAATCCTTTCCAATTGGAATCATAGATATAGGACAGTTTAGCCATAGACCGCTATTGCAATAAGTCTTCTCTCTAGCAACCCAACAATGATCATTAAAACATCCAAGGTCACTTTCCCTGCCATTATTTCTGCTACTGGGCTTTTAAGTAAAAGGAAACCCTCTGCAGAATAAAGATGAAGGTGTCCCAAAATAACTAGGACATTGCTCCTGGCTCAGCTCTCACCAGAACAAAGGCAAGCCAGACCATCTCCTTACCTTTTAGGGAACGCCCAGCTTTCCTTATGCTGCCACCAGAGTCCAGCTTACAAAACAAGGTGGTCGTTTGGCCACCACTATTACAGGGAAGGGAATGACCATGACTTTGTAAACTTCCCAGAAATGGACAGAGGAAATCAAGAAGCTGGAAGTGAAAATAGAAAACTTGCTGAAGGAGAAAGAAAACGTGCAACAGCAGGAACGTACGCAGAATAACAGCACAAGATGCTGCATCATCTTGTAACATTAAGTCATGCTACCTGTAACCATCCCGAAGACAGCTACCCACCTGGGCGAAGAAAACATAGCCCAGTTAAAAGCTTGGATCTCCCTACTGTCATCTTGTGCCAGGAGTATGGTGGCTATTATTAGACTCTGCTTAGCAATTTACAATACACGTAGTATATCCTATTGCAATCAACATTGGAGAAAGTGGTTTTTCTTTCCGCTGTCAATCCATCCACGTGTGTTATGTGTGTTCAGACTAGTCAGTTTGATGAAGGCAGTGTTGTCCTACCTTGATGGGAATCCTAACCCTTTTGTACATGCATTGTCCTACATCAATATATAACATCAAGGGAACTTTACGGGGGTAAAAAAACATTGACGGCAACCATTATATTAACATGGCAGTTTCCCCATCATCACCCTTCGCTAACCTACTCTTCTCTCTGCCTATTTTCACTGCATGGATATTACTCCTATGGACAATTAATTCTGTTTAGAAACAAAACAGGGAGTTACTGCTGAGGTTTTATGTTCAAGCATGTAAAAAGTCTAAAACTGGCCTATGACTATTATTTTTTTATCTGACATCTACCAGCATCTATATTGGTGAATGTTTAAGATTATAAAAGAACAGTGACCTCCTTTCCACTTGATAATGACAGCAGCCAAATTAATTCTTGAGCAAATATTAGGCAACGGATCCTGGGAAGTTTTCAGTTGGCCCTTACTGTGATTGGGGGGGGGGGGGCAGAGTTGTGGTGCTGCTGTTTCTACCATCGTTTTCTAGTATTCCAGGGGAGCTTCAAATTTTCTGGAGCTGATTGGAAGCAGGATTATAACAGCCAAGCCCCTTGCCTTTGCCTTCTCAGACTGAACACACACACACACGTGTGTGTATGTGCGTGCATCTGTCCATACTTTCTTTTTTCAAGAGGTTCTGTCTCTATAATCCTTGACTGAAAATACAAGCAGTGTTCCCAGCAATGCTGCAATCCCAGGTTTGGTAAGAACCAGTGGTGCTGCTTGACCAGGCACCACTAAATCTTTATATACATATAAATAACGCCATTGCACTTCAGAAGGCACATAGGAACCATTGCTGGATTCCAGGGATCAGGTAAGAACATCCAAAGCCTATGTATCATTTGTATATAAGGTATACACATAGGCTCCCCATTACATACCTATCTATACCATACCAACAAATACAGTATAGGCAACCAGAAACATAAGGAATCTAAACTGAAGGAGCAAAATAAGCTGGATGCCAATCAATCTTCCATTTTTCCAAAACAGGCGACATTATTTTTAAAAAATGCATTGATCTTTTAAGTAGCTTAATGCTTCAAACTCTCTCCTCAGACCCTGTCACCTATTTGAACAACGTAATTTCGAAAGCAATTCCACTCTGTTAAATAAGAGAAATGGGGAGAGCATGAGGAAAAAAGTTTTCAACTTGTATAGACAGCCAGAGCAGACCAATTGTTTTCCCAAAGTTTTAATGAACTGAAAAGGATTTGTACATCTGGTATGTTTGTAGCAACACACTGTTCCACCTAACTTGCTGGAAACGCAGTTTATAACCTGCACTGGGACAAGACCGTAAGCAATGCTTTTGTGCAGCTCCCACGTTTGCAGGTTCATCTCTCCTCTCTCCTAAGGCTGTGTCAGTGCATCGCTGGACACATACACATCCCTTGTAAAAAACAGGCGTGTAGGACAACACATACGCCAGCCTGACCTCCTCTTTCCGCATAGAGTGGTCTCTCTTCAAAAAATAAGAACCTCAGTGCTTCTTTCTAGTCCAAGGCAAAGCTCTCAACGAGAGGTGCAAAAGGCAACTTCTGAAAAGTCACTTCCTCGTACACGTGCCCCCCTTGATGCAAGGAATTGTATCAGTTCAGGAAGCAGAACTAAAGAAAGCCGTGAATGTGTAAAATGGCGGGCGGAAGGGGAGGCAAACTGACACTCACATTTTCGAAGCGTCATTGAATGTGACCAGACCTGCTTAGCATCAGAATACACCGAATTTCACGAACAGGGAAATTATACTCTTGGGAAAGGTTAAGCAATGCCAGGTGTAGCACCACTCTGTTTTATAATACTTATGAAGATTAGGCTAGCCTGCCTTGTACAACTTTCCACCCTCCTTTCCATCGAGATGCCAACAGCATAATGTGCACCTCCGATAATGGAGGGGAACTGAAAACCTGAACAGAGATTCCGCAGGGCGTCTTCTGTGAGCATTTGAAATGGCCTGTTAAACCTCCTTACGCATCCAAAATGTCTCGTCCCTCCCTCAGCTTCTGCACTTCAGGTTTGTAAGCTCACAGCTGAGCATGAGTAGGCATCGGTGTCAGTTTCTCAGAATAATTTTTAAAAAAAAATTAAAACAAAAGTAATGACATGATCTCTCAAAAAACAATTACAATAACATGATTTACAAAATCCCCAAGACGTATTGTGTCCAGTGAAGAATTTCCAAACACCTGGATAATGGGTGGGGCGGGGATGAAGAAAGAGAAAAAGAGAAAGGTCAGAGATCTTCAAATCAAATTTATCAGTATTTTAAAAATACATTTATATCCTCTCTCTTTCAAAGACCTCAAAATAGCATACTCTTACCACCCTCCCCACCCCCGCTATTTTGTGGCACTGGTTAGGGCACTTACTGGTGGTGTTCGAAGATTAACTTTATTGTGGTTACAGGCCACTGTAAATTTAAAACAGTGGTCAAATTACAATGGACTATAACCACATAAGCCATCATATACTGTATATTGTGAAGCACAGGCACAAGTTAATTTCTCAGGCCCTGCTGTACTTTACAAATGATAGAACAAACTATATCAAATTTAGGGAAATAGATGGGTTCCAGTCTGAGAGTAAGTGTTTAAATTAAATAAGTTTGAATGTTATTTGTAAATGAAACGGATATAAGGCAGAGACACGCATTCATATAAAGCTGACAGTAAAGAAAGATATCTTGATTCAATGCCGCTGGTACCACATGGTCATAATCTGTTCACATACTGATTTTTTTTTTAATTTCCCCTTCTGTGAGCAATGTGGGCAGCATTCACGCAATATGCTGTGATAAAAAAGGAGTGGGTAATTTGCAATTCAGTTTGTTCTGGAACTCAGCCATTATCTGAGCATGTTAGGTGAACACAGCAATTGTGTTTGTTAACTTGGATTTGGGGTTTAGAAAGCTGTCTGAACCCAGCTGCTCTTTCTCAGTCTTACAACAAAGAGAGAACTTCATGGTTCAGTGGAGATTTAAACCCAAATTCTCCTTGTTCTAGACTGCCCATTTTACCATGTGGCCCTCTCTTTTCCTAAAAACATTCAAGGTAACAATATACCATTAATCAAATTCTTTTCAGATTTTCACCATTATCAGCTTAAGTTAACCTGCATTTTAGTCTTGAAACATTTGCACCGATATAAACTAATTCTAGCTTCAAAGGAACTTTAAAAAATTAGCTAGATAATTTTTACCACCACCATCCCCCCGCCAAAGAAATGTGATGCAAACCAACAGGGATAATTTAAAGAGATAATTTAAAACCCCAGAAAATGAAAAACAGATTTTACCAGCAATTTACTCATGATTCTCTGCAGTAAATTTCAGTTCTGTGATCTCGGAATCAGGGGAGCTGCTTCCACTTCTGTCACTGTAGGTATCCCTGTAAAATTCAGGCTGTTAAAAAATATCAGGATTTCTCTTACATACATAACAAACTCTGCCCCCGGCCTATCGGTTCAGTTAGAATTCCTGGCCACTGAGGCAAGAGAAATCAAGGGAAAAAACATTGTATGATCTACAGCAAACAATGGCGATCTCAACTTTCCTGAAGATACAGCTGCTTGGCTGTATTTATATAAAGATCTTCTGAAAGGGACCCATTCTTGTTTCAAGGCAGCCTGGACAATATTTATTTGTGAATTTACTGGAGTTCCATGCTGCCAGATCCTTCAAAACTCCTGGCAGCTTGAAAGGCTAGAAACCATACAGTAACAACACCCACAGTACAACCCAACCAAGCCACCCAAACCCCAAAACGGCAATACACAAATCAAATTAAATAATTGGAGCTTATGATTCAGCATCAGGTAGGCTACAAAAGTCTTGAAAGCTTTTGCTGCCGGGCTAACTTCAAGAAAAATACTTATTTATCTTTGATCAGATGCAGAAGGCCAAATGCTGGGAACTCGAACATAAAATAAAGGGGAGATGAGTGAATTGTACATTAGCATTCATATTCTGCAGAAAGTGTAAGTCTTACATGGTAACTTTTGTCTGTGTCCGAGACCATCGGGATCTAAAACTAATCTAAAACTCAATGGTGGTCTTCTTACAGCCAGAGACCCCCCATTTAATATCACTGGGAGCTTCGTAAAGCAGGGCAGAATGAAGTTTGAAAGTTTTCTTTCCCCTTAAACCTCTCTAATACAATTGACAAAGAAGCTGGTTCTGGTTTGTCAGAAGCCTGATCTTCTGCCAAACTTGCAGAACCAGAACTGACTTGGGGACAGACAGAGATCAAGGGTTTTGTTTAGTGGCAATAAAAGAAAAAGTAGAGATAGGGATAAGCAAAGAACTGACCTTCCTTTAACCATGAACCAGAGCCCAAAATCTCCCCGAATATATCAACAGCATACTGCACATTGATGACAGCAGAAAAAGACTAACTTGTCTTTCACAGAGAATTAAAACAGAACCACAGACAGAGCACAGAGGCCTTTATACTGATTTTTTTCCTACAGCTGCACTACTAATATTTTAGTCCGGGTGCAAGGGAAAAGGATACCATATAGCTTGAAGGCCAGAGTGCCAAACAGATACAAGCCTGACCTCACGCACTGCCAAGCATCTAAGCCGCTTCAGGACCAAGAGATACAGCAGGCCGGCCTTACCTGGGCGAGAGTCTGCAGCCTTTCTGGAGGTAATGTGTCAGTCTTCCTGAAGAAGCCAGGAGGAGGCCAAAGTAAGGGGGAGAGGGCTTTATAGGTCTGGACAGGAATTCTGGGTGATACTGAACTCCCACAAAGAAAGGATGATCTAGGAGAGAAAGTAGGGCATGTTTTATTAGCTTAATTGCCAAAATAATTTATTCATGTGGCTACATGAATATTCGGTATATCCTATAAAAAGCCAGGGGTGTGTAGCCATCATCGAAATTCACCTTCCAAAGAACAAAAAGGCTATTCACTATTTCATACTGAATCCTGATGACCTACTATCTCTTTATTCTGATGATTCCAGAATTTAGTTCATAACCGCTGTAGCAATTTGTACTTTTTTCTGTCCAAGGAAGGTCACTTCCATAGCTCTCACAGAAACCCCTAAAACGTTTTCCCAATTAACAACAACCACCTTCTGGCTGCAGATCAATCCTCACCTTCCAACTCAACCACTTCCATTCGCTCTCCTTCCACATCCTGGCCCACAAACTTCATACCTTTCTCTTCAAATGAGTTTTTCAGTTCTGGATTTACCTATGAACAGAAAATTATACCACGTGCTTTTTTTTTTCATTGGACTTTGGAGAAAAAGGGTCCCCCCACCCCGCTTTTCTCTACCTGCAAGGAGTCATACCTCAAATCTGTGTCTGTGCCTTTCTTCCAAATAGTCAGCATCTCCATACAGTTTTCCTATTGATGGAGAGAATACATGGCCATTTGCTTATTATTATTTTTTAATCCGTTCAATCATGTCCAATTCTCAGACACTGCCTGGACAAGTCCCTGCAGTTTCCTTGGCGAGGTTTTTCAGAAGTGGTTTGTCATTGCCTGCTCCCTAGGGCTGAGAGAGAGGACTGGCCCAAGGTCACCCAGCTGGCTTTGTGCCCAAGGTGAGACTAGAACTCACAGCCTCCTGGTTCCTAGGCTGATGCCTTAACCACTAGACCAAACCAGCTCTCTATTTGCCTATTAGAAACCAGCATACCTGTTAATACCATACCTTCCCCATCCCTTTTCTTGGGATAGTGTTGATTTGTTTCCCCTTACAGCAAACTTTATTAGAAAGCAGTTCCCATGCTTACCAGCATGCCACCAAAGAAAGAATGTATGAGCCTATCTTCTAGTCCAGTGTTTCTCAACCTTAGCAAGTTTAAGATGTGTGGACTTCAGCTCCAGCCAGCAGTATTCCCCAGCCAGCATCTTAAATTTGCTAAGGTTGAGAAACACTGTTCTAGTCTAATATGCTACATTTCTAAGCATCTCATCTTAATCAGGGGCTTCAAGAAGCCCATCAATGGCATGAAGGCAATAGCCTTCCCCACCTGTGGCTCCAACAGCTGTTACTCAGTGATGTCACATACTCTGTCTGGATCTGGAGCTTCTTGTTACAATTAATAGCTGCAAATTGACTTTTCCTCTGTGAATGTGTTCAATTGCTAAATGGTTATCACAACATCTTGCTGTTATGAATACCTAAGTTTATTCTACACAGTTTGAGGTATATTTCTTCTGTACAGAGCTACTAATTTGCCCCAAATCTCATAGGAAAATGGGATGGCCGCTAGCTATAATTTCCCATACTTTAAGGCAGTCTGGGCATTTGTACAACCAAAATACTATTAAGAATCAAAAGGAAGGAAGGAGGAAGGAGAAATCAGGGCTAAGGAAAGCATACTCATGACTGAGTTCTTGGTATGGAAGATGGTTCTCCTCTTGCCCAGCCTCATGGTCCCACCCATTTGACCTGGATTGTGTTCCGGCATGTCAATTACCTGAGAAGTCAAACAGCTGGATGTGATGGAAAAGAAGTTAAGAGAACTAAGACTGCTAAGCAAGCATGCAGGGGGAAAAAAAATTGTAAGCTGTATCATTTGCTACTGACCAGTAGGAAGCACTGTACAACTGATTTCGTCCTTTTACTGGGACTCATTAGACATAGGTAGCCTCCGAGTCTCATCCTAGTAGTGGGACTCATCAGACGTAGGTAGCCTTGGAAGCTACCTATTCCTGATGAGTCCCAATATAAGAATAAAACTGATTATATAGAGTCTGCTAGGGATCAGTAGTAAATATAACACAAGTATAAGCTATAAACCCCTCTTATGGGGGAGTTCTTGAAGCCTCTAATATGAAGCCCAGACAAAATTAACACCTATATATGCTCTAGAGTGCAAAAAAGAAAAAAGGAAGGCGTATCTCCATAGCATCTAAAAACAAAATTGATGGTTTTTGGCATAAGCGATCCATCAGAAGGCCTTAAACACCCATTCTAATTGCTAATATAGCATTTTTTGTGTCCAGCATGAGTTTTAAAGTGGACTCACAGGGGTTCAAAACGTATAGTTTTTAACATTCATGTACACATATACAAACATGCAAAAGTTTACTTTTAAGATATCTGAAGCACTCTTGAAAAGAAAGTCAAATAAATATAAGAATCCACATCCTGTTTGGTCAAACTAGAGAGACTCACTGACTCCAGATTAAACAAAATAAAATACGGACTTTCACATCTACAAAAAAATGACAAGAGCAAGTCACTAAGAAACACCTAACTTCAAATTATCAGGGAATAGTTGAACAGAGGTTCATCAATCCTAACACTATGGGGAAGTCTGATTATTCTCACCATAGTTCATTCTAATTAGACCATTTTCACATTTTCTTTCAAAGTAATTGTTGTGAGCCAAAAAAGAAAGAAAGAAAGAAAGAGAGAGAGAGAGAGAGAGAATGAGAATTTTAACGTTCTTGGTATGCATGAAAAGAAACCACAATGGATTAAAAAGTACCATCACACTTACCACTGGATGTGTAGTTTTAGGGTCAAATTCTGTAGAGTTGGCATCTGCGGAGGACAGACTTCGATCACATAAAGCCCAAGGTCTTAAGAAAAATCTACATTTCCACAGTCCACAATAGGAAACAGCTTTTCCATTAATTAACATTAATGACAAAGTAGCCCAAAACTCAATGCAAATGCTTCACCATAACATGGCCAATACAGTCCTACCCAAATCATTAACATACCAACATGTATATTTTAATAACCCATTAAATAAGTTTGAATGTTGTAAATACATGCTTCCTTTTTGAACAATTAAGACTTGCATACTTAGAACTAGTAAATAAAGCAATAAAAGCATGGAGATCCATAATTTGTACGGTGAAGAATTTAGATAATTAAGAGCTCGCTCCTTTAGAAAAATTGGGTAAAGAGAAATGGATACAATTATTTTAAGAGAATGTAAAGCTTTATTGAGATTTAAATGTTCCCAGTATATTGCCACCCTACAGCAATTATATCACAAGTGATTTTAAAGATTAGCATCCTTAAATCCAGGCCCAAATGTTAATTTTCCCACACCTTTACCTTGCCAGCCAAGGACGTTGCGGGCAAACTCCACAACTGCCAACTGCATTCCCAAACAGACTCCTGAAGAAAACAGCAAAGAGATATATTAAAATAATGCACTGGTATCCTCAAATACTCAACAGAATTCCCATTATCATCCTTTATTAGAATCAGAGTCTACATATGCAGGTGAATATCAAGTACAGGAGGACCCTTTGGATAATTTATGGCCCTACAACTATGCATCTGTCTGGCCTTTCACACATGATTTCAAAGAAACAAGATACAGGTTTCCTGGATAATACTGAACAATATTCCCTTAACCTATCTTTTCAAGCATGTTGGTATAACAGAAAGCACCATTTCAGTTCTGGCTTATGGTCAAAGCACTAACTTGTATTTTATTTATCTGATTGGTTGATTGATTGATTGATTGATTGATTGATTGACTGGATTAACTTTAGAGGCTGCCCAAGTCCAAATGACTCCAGGCAGCTTATGCTGTAAATAGAGAACTATGAGAAAAAGAAAAAGATCATGTATGGCCAAAACAAATAAATATCAACACACCAAAGAAAATCCAGCAGAGACTCAACAACCTCTCTATCCCCAGGCCTGGGAGAAAAGCCAGTTTTTTAAAGAATTTGGGAACATCACGAGGGTGGAAGTCATATGGATTTCTGGAGAGATGCTGTTCCAGAGGGCAGGTGCTGTGACAGAGAAGGCATGTTTCCTAAGTCCCAAGAGATGACATTGCTTAATTGAAGGGATCTGGAGAGCACCCATTCTGCTGATCTTACTAGGCAGGCAGAAACTGCTGGAGATAGGCAATCCCTCAAAGAACTAGGCCCAATGCCTTGTAGGCCAAAGTTCTGCTGCATTTTTCTCCATACAGAAAATAACACTCAAGCATATTTTCTCACCTAGGAAAGGTTTCTTCTGTTTTCTTGCCCAAGAAATGGCTTGAATTTTTCCTTCTGTGCCTCGAACACCAAAACCACCTGGAACCAAGACTCCACTAAACAAAAAGGAGGAAGTCTATTTGATAAACCTGAGCATTCACTTCACTTTTTGCATTATATTTATCCTATTCCTCTGAAAATAAATTGGATTCACACACCAAAATGCAATGCACATTTTTGGCTAAGGATGCTGTGTGATCCCAGTCATTGTGTTTATAAACCACAGCCATGGTGCTTTATTTAACAACTTTAGTGGAAACAACCATGTTTTAGCCCAATGTGTTAATCCAGCAAGAATTTCTCCATGTTAATGTTTATGCAATCACTATGAAGTGAGACAATAAAATGCAGAAACACTGTTCAAAATAATGTGGGTTTTTTGCAGCATCAGTCACTAACAAGAATGAAAGACTCTTCAGCCAAGCAGGGATTCGCAACTGAAATCTGTGACAGAGCTGCAGGTCATAGTAATTCTGAGGGTTGATTGTCCAGGGTTCAACCCTTAGCACCTCCAGGAAAGGCTGGGAAAACTCCTGCTTGAGCTTTAGAGAGGCCCTGCCATCCATGTCAATAACACTGGGCTGAAAAGAATCACATTGTTCATTCTGTGGCAGAATCGTATGATCATCACCAAGGAGCATTCTGCAGCATGCAGTTTGTGGAAAAGGAAATTCTACATGACAAGTTATTTATTTATATTTTGATAAACAAAAAGCGGTTAAACTTGCTATGTTTAGCCTAAAGAAGAGAAGGGAGACATGATAACAGTCTTCCAATACATGAAGGGATGTCACAAGGAAGAGGGTGTGGGTTTATTATCCAGAATACCAGAGGATAAGACAAGAGCCAATGGGTGGAGGTTTAACTCAAAGAGATCCAAACTCGATATATGGAGGGATTTCCTGACTGAGAGCTATTAAGCAGTGGAACAGCCTGCCTCCTAAAGTAGTGGGTGCTCTATCACTGGAGGTCTTCAAGCAAAGACTGGACAGCCATTTGTCCTGGATGAAATGAAGATTTCTGCACTGGGCAGAGAGTTGGACTGGAAGACCTCCAAGCTCCCTCCCAACCCTAGGACTCTATTATTCTTTATGTCACGCTATTCAATACAACTCCAGGGGATTAAAAACAGTTGGAATTAGTAGAGAGCCATCCAGAGAACCTGGTTTCTGATGTACCTCACCCTGTTGCTAAGAAACAGAAAACAAGGTCTACTCATAAAAGGAAGATATTTTGGCACCGTTTCAACCAGCCTGGCCAAGCAAAAATGAAGTTATCACTAGGAGCAGTACAAAAAACCTGCAACAAACAGGAGATACTTTCTTGTCATGGAAAGCAAGGTGATGAATGCCTTACTCAGCACTGCAGAGTTTTTGCCAGGCTTCGTGGTATCGAACAGGTTCTTCTTGTAGAGTAACCGGTTCCAAATTAGCAGAATCAATATACTGGGAAGAAAGAGCAAGACTGTTTAATTTTAGATCTTGAACCACCATGTTTGTCGCTCATTGCCTTGGTTACTATATTACTGGACAAAGTATTGACCAAATGATTTTTTTTTCTTTAGATTTTTTTTATTCCAGCCTTTATTATTTTTATAAATAATTCAAGGCGGAGAACGTATCTAATACTCCTTCCTCCTGCTGTTTTCCCCACAACAACCATGTGAGGTAAGTTGGGCTGAGAGAGAGGGACTGGCTCAAAGTCACCCAGCCGGCTTTCATGCCAAAGGCGGGACTAGAACTCACCATCTCCTGGTCTCTAGCCCAGCACCTTAACCACTAGACCAGACTGGCTCTATTTTGTAATCTTTTGTATTTGTAATCGTTCTTGTTTTCTAAAACAACATAGGACACGTCTGTTCTAAGTTATAGACCTTGAAGGCTTTTTCATTTTAAAATAGTTTAATAGCCAGTGAAAAACACAGCTGTAGAAAGCTGGTGATAAAAACTATTATTTGAATGAATAAGTTACCATTCTGCTAACAGACCTTGAAAGCCATCAAAACTCTTAGGGACCTTTCAGTCTTCCTTTGAGGGGAATGGCCTGTGTCAGTATTTCTTTAACTTTTTGCTCTCAGGACCCTCCCCACTTTTAAAAATTATGGAGGACCCCAAAAGAGTTTTTGTTTGTGTGGGTTATATTGATCAATATTTACCATATTAAAAATTAAACCTGACACATCCATAGAATATTTATGTATTGAATACTGTAAAAATAACAATATTAAACTCATTATATTTAACATATATTTCATGAAAAAACTATTTTTTAACAGATAAAAAAAATAAGAAGAAGAGTGACATTGTTTTAAATGTTTGCAAATATCTTCAATATCTGGCAAATCGTTTCGATTTCGCGGACCCCTGAGAGTGTCTTGGGGGACCCCCAGGGATCCTTGGACTACACTTTAGGAAACCCTGGTGTATGTCTTTTGATCCATTTTCCACATTAAGTTTGTAGCCATGGAAAATTATGGTAGCCAACTTGGGAACTGATACAGTATCAACATCCCAAAGATTTTCCTATACATTATGACCAATGCTTGTATTGGTGGTATCAATAATGAATTAAACTCTATAGTCTCTAACACTGCTGGAATATGACTCTCAGGTGGGCTGTTTTTTGTTGCTAGTGGTAAACATGGTAGGTTTTAGTGCCAAAATTATTATCACTTTAGATGCAATACAATCTCAACTGAGAGTGGACAATCCAAGCAGCTGTTTGCTTTCAAATTAACCCAAGCGAGACAGATTTTTTGCCGTCAGTGGAAAAAGAGTACCTTTATTTCAAGTTTGTGATTGATTGCTAGAGCAGAATGTTCCAGGGCTTTAATGACAGAGGCATACGAATCTGAAAACTTTGTATATTTGCCAACAAGCGCAACAGAGCAGGTCTCCAACAAGCGATCGTATCTGTGTAAAAAATAAAAAGCCACGTATTTAAAAACGAAATATAAGAAGTATGGAATGAAAAAGTCGATATAATAGTACCATCTCAAGAGCCAGTTTAGTCTAATGGTTAAGGTGGTTAAGGCGCTGGACAAGAAGTGGTTAAGGTGCTGGGAAACCTGAGTTCTAGTCCTGCCTTAGGCACAACAGCCAGCTGGGTGACTGTCTCCCAGCCCTGGGAAGAAGACAAGGGCAACCACTTCTGAAGTTGCTGCCTAGAAAATTAGACAGACTTGTCCACACAGCTGCCCGGTCTCAATTCTGACTCAAAGCATGCACACGCACACCGCCAAAACCTTCTTAAGCCCGGCCCACACGTTCAGTGAATTAGATAAAATGCAGATTACCGAATAGACTGTATCATCTAAAAATACAGGCATGCTATGCCTGGATGCAGAGGTGGCTTTATTAAAGACATTCCGCAAACTGAAACTTCGCTCAGTCAGAGCCAAGCTAACCAAAATGTGTCTTCAGGCCAGGAGACAAACCGGTCCAGAATAGACCCGCACATGATCCTAGCTTTAAAAAAAAACAAAACACTACAGTGGGGCATTCCATGCCATCTCCTTCCATCTGTGGTCTGAAGTGGCACAGTCTACACCATGGCAATCTAAAGTTGGGTGCTGTATGGTTCAGTGTTGTGGGAATCCAGTGGCTGTCTCAGCTGGTTGTGTTAAAGCCAGGCCGTCATTGCAAGCAATAATATGGTTTGTTTGAGCATATCAAACTGCACAGCAATTTTGCTTCATTATTTATTTATTTATATTTCGAGTTTTGTCACTGGCCATCTCACTCAAAGAGCGACTCTGGGCAGTTTACAATAAAACCAAAAATAAATATAGATTAAAATACAATAAAAATAGTATTTCTTAAATATAAATATAAATGTGAAATATAAAATCCAAGATGGAGATATTAAAAGTTTTTAATTAAATTCATGTAATTTGCAGGGGAGTCTTCAAAGCGCTGACCACCCCCAGGGTTGATTACCCCCCCCACCCCAAGCGAGATGGCAGGGCCAGGTCTTCACCACTTTCTGGAAGGCCAGGAGTGGGGGCCTGCCTCACTTCTGGGGGAAGTATGTTCCACAGGGCGGGGGCCACGGCAGAGAAGGCCCTCTTCCTGGGCCCCGCCAATCAGTCTCTCATGGACAGGGTCCGTAACATGCCCTCTCTGCCTGATTGGATGGGACAGGTCGATGTAATGGGGGAAAGACAGTTATCTTAGGTTTAGGATTTATTATGTTGAGTGAAACTAGCCAGAATAGCATTACTGTTTGCCCAGAGAAGCCCACCTGTCTGCCATCTCCTTCCACTTCATCAGCATTCTCTGGGGCTGCTTTTCAATGGGAAGGTTGAGCCTGTGTCGAAAATAATCAACCACTCCTTGCTCCTCTAGCAACAGAGGAACCCGATAGATGGAAGAGACATCATGGACACAGATTACCTGTTCAAGCAAAGCAAATTACCTGGTTAAGCAAACATTGCTATGCTCTTATTCACAATACACATAATGATGTGCAGAATTAACTGCTGCTCTGGCAACCAGAAAATCAGATAGTGTGCCATGCAAGTCCAAGCAAGTGGGGAGGAGGGGGCTGTATACCCATAGAGTCTGCTGTGCAGAATTCTCTGATCTGACCCAGATGTGGGTCTCCAGGGCTTCGATGAAAAGGAAGGATAGGCAACCCGCAGCCTACAGGCAATGCTTCAGCACCTCTTTTGTAATTTGTCACCACCGAAATTTGGTGACAAATGGGTGAAAATCAGCCCTGTGTATTTCTTTTTTTTTTTTTCCAAAGAACTAACAGGTTACACAGGAGATCATAATTTAGATCAGTTCTGTGCATGTAGAAACTATTACCTGAAATCAAAGCCTGCAGAAAACAAACATATATGCCCAATGTTACTAAGTTAACTTGAAGCAACTTTACCTGTTCTGGTTCTACATGACAAAACATCGAAATTTTCTCTTTCACCGAGGTATCCAGAGGTGTGGAACATCTGCACACAATCTAGTAAAGAAAGTAGCAAAACCTTCAAAAGATATTGCCCAAGATTTAAATCTAACCTTCAAACAGAACTTGATCAGCTAGCCAAAGAATAATTAACCACATTAGATAGCCTTAGCTTCTGTGAACAGATTTATATACCTCTCTCATAGCAATTTATTTATTCCTTCTTGAACCACTGAAAAACACCTTCCCATCCTCAGCCTGACAGTGGTTTGAAATCCAGCCAGTATTTTCTTACATACATCACAGCAAAACTTACTAGATCTGGTGAGAGACCAAGGCCCCGAAGTTCGCGAACACTATTCTGGGTGGGTTTTGTCTTCTGCTCCCCTGTAGAACTTGGCTAACCGGCCCAGGCCAAGAGTATAAACAAGATGACAATGTGTCAGATTAAGATCAGACTTATTTTCCAACCTGTTCCAAAACACTCAGGTCATTCCTGCAATTTATTTATTTGTTTATTTGTCCAGTTTCTAGGCCGCCCAGCTCCACAAACAGCTTCACATGATTAAAAACAGAAGAAGCAACATGATATAAACAATCCCCCACACTTTGGATACCCTAGCCCAAAGCCTTAGAAAAGAGCTACCTTGGCTGTCTAGGACCAAACACTACAAGGAACTGCCTTATGGAATCTTACCTGGGGAACCAGACTGACATGAATATTACAGAAGTTCTCTCGCTTGACTTTGAATTGAAATTGGCGGAATGCTTCGATGAAAGGCATGCTTTCAATATCTCCTACTGTTCCTCCGAGCTAAAATACAGACAGCTACAATTAAACACAATGCTCTCTTCTTGAACCACAAATCCTGCACAATCCCACCACAGAACAATTCAGCTTATGGAATCAAATGTGGAACGATGCATACCATAACATTCCATCCAGACTGTGTTGCGCTTACTGATTTAAATGGAAAGATGGGTTAATTCATAACCCACCTCTCCCAGTGAAACCCGTATGTTATTACAGGTAGTCCTCGCTTACTGCCTCATTTAGCAACTGTCTGAAGTTATGGCAATGTAAAAAAAAATAGCTTTGTGACCAATCTTCACATTTACGACCATTGCAGCATCCCGCAGTCATGTGATTGCCATTTGGGCCCTTCGCAACCATTACGCATGCATTTATAACTGTCGCAGCATCCCGCGGTCATGTCGCAAATGACGATCACATGACCCCAGAACACTGCAACCATTGTAAATACTGTACATGCTGGTTGCCAAGCATCTGAATTTTGGTCACACGATCATGGGGATGGTGCAACGGTCATAAGTGTGAAGACCGGTTGCAAGCCAGATTTTTCAGAGCTGTTGTAACTTTGAACAGTCACTAAACGAACGGTCGTAAGTCAAGGACTACTTGCAATGGCTTCCAGCACCTTCAGCAATCCTGACAACAATAATCAACCATTACACTGTATTGTGTCTGAAATCCTGGCAACAGACAGAGCAGGCAATGGACACCAACCTCAATCACACAGACTTGGGGTTCTATGCCATCTTCGTCTACTGGGATCCGTGCTTGTCTCATTACCCACTCCTGGATGGCATCAGTAATATGGGGCACAACTGCAAAGTAATAAAGAGATACTATAATGGTTCATTGATTTCTGGCTACATACTTTGGCTTGTTCCAAGAGCTTCAACTAGAATCATCCCATGTTAACACTAAATATTCATTTCTTGGTGAATTTCTGGTGATTTCATTTTATTAATTTGATTTGGCTGCCACCAAACTCCAGCCAACTTTTAATGCAGTGTTGGATAGTTTATCATTCCTGTTGGCTGGAGCGACTGCATTCTCATGAACATATTCCTGAATGAAAATCCAAATCTCTCCATAGTTCTGGCTTACACCAACATGCAAATGCAACTAGAATACTATCAAGTGTTCCATGGGTGTGTGCAGGGTATGGTCAAAAAAGTCAAGACGGTGATTGTAACAATGCAATCAAAGCTCTGCTCACATGATACACATAAAGAATATATATGAAGCTTTCATTGCACCATTGCAGCAGATATCTTGACTTTTTTGACCACACCCCATGGACACCCTTGAATTTCTCTATCATTTTATTCTTTAATTATTTTTATTATTGGAAAGAAATATTTTTAACCACGTTTTTAATCATATTTCAAGGTGTCCTTTGAAATAGGTGACTTTCTCATCTCCAGGTTATAAAAATCCTGCTATACAGTAGCTACAGTACATAAACAACTAGCCATGATCTTTATGGCTGAAATCACACAAAGTCCCCAGCCAAAAGCAACAGTCAAAGGAGAATGGATCCATTTCTAATACTTTACCTTGAACGGTTTTACCTAAGTAGTCTCCCTTCCTTTCCTTGTTGATGACATACTGATATATCTTCCCTGTAGTCAGATTATTGTCTTTTGTGAGTCGGATATCAAGAAACCGTTCATAGTTACCCAGATCCAAATCCACTTCCCCTCCATCATCCAAAACAAATACCTCACCTAAAACAAAATGACAGCCCAGATTAGTCTTCTCTGTTGCATTCTTCTGTATACCCACGTTTATGTACTGAAAACATCCTCCAAAACAGCCTCCCCAATCTAGCATCTTTCTGATTGGTTAGCAGTGGCAATGCCAGCCAAGCATCCTAGGATCTACTGTCCAACTTGAGGGAGCATCGCACTAGCTTCCCCCAGCAAGAACTCCTCTGCCCGTCCCTTTCATTGCCCTGAACAGTCTACGGCAGTTTTTCTCAACCTTGGCAGCTTTAGGATGGGTGGACTTCAACTCCCAGGCAGGCTGGGAGAATTCTGGGAGTTGAGGTCCACCCATCCTAAAGCTGCCAAGGTTGAGAAACACTGGTCCACAGAAAAGGAGATTTCTAGCAATGCAAACTGCAGGCTCTGGAAGCCTTGAGTGCAGCTCAAGTGGGAACAGGGGGAGAGGAAATAACGTCTCTGTATCTCTTTAATAAATTTTTATGGATGGCCATCTTATATACATGACTCTGGGGGGGCTGACAGTTAGAGCAAAATAAAAACAGAATAAAAACACAAGCAAAAATTATAAACGTAAATAACATAAAATAGCCCAATGCATAGATTGGACTCTCTGCACCTGTAATAAATAAAAAGTACCTCCAGTACACTTAAGGGCAGAGTCACTCAGTCCTTGCCCCTCTATTAAGAAGAGGAAGAGCTTTTCATCTCATCTTACCATGCTCGTAAGGAGAGAAAGTGCCCGCATCAATGTTAATGTATGGGTCAATTTTAATGGAAGTGACATGTAATCCACATGATTTGAGGATTGTCCCAACGCTGCTGGCAATGATTCCTTTTCCAATCCCAGAGATGACCCCGCCTGTTACCAAAATGTACTTCATTTGTTTCAATATCTAGAAAAAGAAAAAAGTTAAATTCTATAAAATATCTCTGCCTATTCTGTTAGAATTGCTACACCTACTTTTTAACCCAAACATGATCACTCTGTCTGGAATTAAAGGGAATATGTTTATCATACTATCATATTATCATCATCATATTGTTTAATATATTTATCATATTATAATATGTTTATCATTTATCAGATAGAATCATTCATATCTCCTATAAAAGTCTATAAACTTCATCGTAAGAAGTCATAAGTCTCTACTGGTACACTGAACTCAAAATACAAGTAGAATGGTTGATTTTATGCTTTCTGGTTGCTGCCACATGAACTAAGAATTCACACTGCAGGGTCAATTTGCATTTAATTATAGATCCTTAATCTTCGTTCACTAATGAAGCCAAGCATAGGCAGCAATTCTGAATCCATTTCAAAAGAATGATTCCTACTGAATTCAACGGAACTTCTGGGCAAACAAACTTAGGACTATACTATAAGACCATTGACTCTCATCTTTTGCTCCTCCTTCCACTGTTTAAAACGTAGACTGCAATTACTGAGGAAGAGGAAGTTTGCCTACAATTTTAAAAGCTCTTTTAAGAATCTTAATGCTACTGTTCCAGTAGAGATACAACAAAAGGTCAGAACTCTGCGCTGTTAAGAAAGGGGAAATCTACTGGCCCACACTGCTTGACTGTTTATGGCTTGGATCAGTCTTATTCCTGCAATAAGACTTATCTCTTAACATAAAACAGGATTATATTTACTGTAAATCTTACAGCTTTAAAACCACAATTCAATTTTAAATTACTGATTTTGTCTGCCCATCTGTTTTCCGTATAAGATTACATTTTAATCTTATTTTGCACTGTCTTTCTTTTGCAAGCTACTTTGTTTATATATGCAGTACTGTTAGTTTAATAAAATAAAGCACCATGCTCATTAGACCTAGTCCATAAATAAGATGCTAATGAAAATCAGAGTCGCTTTCCAGTTTTGCCACTCCCCATAAACTAGGATATGCACTTTAAAGATTCTCAGGATTTAGCAACAAATTTACCTACCTGCTTCATGGACTCTACAATACATGACTTAGTACTAAGTTTCCCAGTCTGACAAAGGTCAGAACAACACAAAACAGGCAAACTGTTCTATCTACAATGCTTCATTTCCTTTAAGACAGTGTTTTCGACCTTGGCACACATCTTGAAGAGAGACAGCAAATCTCATGTGCTCCCAGATTGATATAAGGCCGAAGGACAGAGTGAAAGTGGGAGCATTAGTTAATTCATTTTATACCTTTTTATTCTGCAAAGGCACACAGGATGGGCACGTTATACATTAAAATAAATGAAGAGCAAAATGAAGGAGAAAGATTAAGAAAACAGCAGCAATAAACATTTTGCATCAGATTAAAACAGGAAAAAAGGAAGCCTCCAGTATAGAGCCTTCCAGAGGTGTAAGGTCAAGTTCTCAATGAAATCATGGAAAAGGTAACACAGGAGGCACAATTCCTCCTTGCCTGTCATGTGACAGGTTTCAGATAAGAAAACTGTATACAGCACAAGCAGCAGTACAGCTGGGGGAATGTGCAGGAAGGATCACTGAAGGACTAAGAGCCAAGCATAGCCAGGGTGGGGTGACAAAGAGAAAAATAAAAAGCGAGTATTTTCAGATCAGGAAGTGAGGCGTATGTAGATTTAGACAAACATATAATGAAGTAATTTAATAAACAGGAATGCTGCCATGAAAAATCAGAGGGGATGTAGTAGGTAAGGCCTGCCAAAGCCATTCCAAAATTTCCCAGATGTTTGACCCACAACATTTTAAAGGCTGAGGTACACCTGCAGGCAGAGATCATGATGAAGAGTGTCATCACAGACAATGGGCTGAACCAGGACCAGAACAAGCTGGGTCCCAAAATCCCCACTAATTTTCAATCAGTTACTACATCTAGCCCAGTGTTTCTCAACCTTGGCAACTTTTAAGATGTGTGGATTTCAACTCCCAGAATTCCCCAGCCACCAAAGCTGGCTGGGGAATTCTGGGAGTTGAAGTCCACACATCTTAAAGTTGCCAAGGTTGAGAAACACTGCTCTAACCTAACAGGATTGCCAAAAAGTTACAAGGCAAATAAGGGATGCAGAACACAGCTTCTGGAGCAATAACCATAAAGCTACATGTGTGCTGGGAAGTGTGGGGTGGGCAGCGTATGCTCCGCTCTGGGTCATGCATCCTAGAGGGAGAAGGGAGGCCTTTGAACAGAGCAGCCAGCAACAACCTGAGCCACTGTCTTACTGCTTCTCCCATTGGGATGCATTGGGAAAAACCGAGGGCCATTTTTCCTCCCAAAAGTCCCAGCTGAATCCAGCCCATTTTTGAACTCCGTCTTTCTTCTGCCAGTTCCTCCCTCCCCACCAAATGTGGCCCCATTCTGTACTGTTTTGAGAGAGTTACCCTCCATTGTTTGGGGGTAATGATAAAAAGAGAAATTACTCAAGAACAAGATGGAGGCTTTGGGGATGGGGAGGAGACAAAACCCCTACAAAATTTAGAATCAAAGAGAGCGAGAGAGAGAGGAAGGCATTTCATGTCACTTTTGAGCCAACAATGACTTGAAGGCACACAAAACATTTTTTTAAAAATTCAGAGTGGGAAGGAGTCCTGAGAGAAAAGTTTAAGTGTGGGGGGGGTAGAGATATTTATTTATTTATTTTCTATCCCACCTTTATTATTCTTTTATAAATAACTCAAGGTGGAGAATATACCTAATATACCCCCCCCACCCAGTTCACCCCTCCAACACGATGGCCAGGACCACACCCTGATGCGCTCTTAGGGCAGCCCCACATTTCAGTGGCGCCAGTGCAAAGCCTCCCCAAGGTTCTCCACGAGGTTGACTCCAGGGCTGCCTTCCCACGACCAGCTTCACCCAGTTACCCAACAGACCCGTTTCCCGGCTTCGGGTCATGCACGAACCAGACCCTTTGCTGAAAGGTCGGCGGTGGCCCAACCCGCTCGGCCCCCAAGAAAATGACCCAGCGCAGCTGGCCGGCAGCCGCCGCGACCTCTTGCCCCAGCCTGAGGACACGCGTGGCGCGAACCCAGCCAGGCGAAAGGCCCGAGCTCCGAGTCCAACCCGCTCGTCTGCAGCCGCCCCCCGGTCCACGTGGCAGCGGGGGTCCTCCCAAAAGATCGGGAAGCGGACCCGGAAAGGCAAGCGCCCCCGATGAGGACGGGCATGGCAGCCGCCCCGTCTCCCTGAGGTCCAGGGACGGACTACAACCCCCTCATCCCCAGGCAGGCAGGCAGGCGGCCGGCCGGGAACGATGGGCGCTGTAGTCTGCGGAGTGCGGGACGGGGGTCTTGCAGGAAACGTGGGGAAAAGAGCCCCCGCCCCCCCCGGCGCCGCTGTCATTCCTGCACCCGGGCGGGGAAGCAGCCGGTCTCCTCCTAGCCCAGCGTTTGACAGGCGCCGGCCGAGAGCCTCTCCCTCCTCCCGGGCCAGGCCCAGGGACGCGCCCCGCCGCCCCCGCGAGCTCCGCTCCCCGGGTACTGACCCTCCACCGGGCCTATCCACTGCGCACGCGCGCGGACGCCGAGCCCCCCCAAGGCTTTTTAAAAAAAGGCCCGTCCGCGTCTGCGGGGAATCTTCCCAGGCCGGACGCAACCAAGCTGCGAGCGCATGGAGCCCGCGCGCGCGCGCTTAAAACGCACGCGGAGGGGAGGGAGGGGGGAGGAGCAAGAGGCTGGCAGGATGGAAAACCTTTTTTTTTTTCCTGGGTATACGCCTGCGCTAACTTGGAGAGTGCGGTCGGCCCGCCTCCTCTCCGAAGCTGTTTTCTATAGGCTGGGATATCAGAGGGGGCGGGGCGAGGGGCGTGTCCTCAGGGCGACCGAGATTGAGCGCAGCAGAATGAATGAGCGAAGGTGACAGGAGGCCGTACAGTAGTATATATTTAGGTACATTACGTAAATCCGGCCTTCAGCGAGTTTTCTGTCGTCGGGAATTTTTTTGCAGCCCAGATGGAATAGCGTTGGTTTCTTTATTTGCTTGCATTTATTCATTTGATGTAGACCCATGCCTTTTTGCATTGGTGAGCACTCACAGTGGCCAAGGGCATTTAAATATATATTTTTATATATATATATATATATATTAGAAATTGAAGATACAATCTATGGAAGCGAAAGTTGGACTTTAAAGAAGCAGGATAGGAAGAGTATTGACGCCTTGGAATTTTGGTGTTGGAGAAGGCTCCTTAGGATACCATGGACAGCCAAGAAAGCAAACTGATGGATCATGTACAATCAAACCACAGTTGTCACTCGAGGTACAAATGACCAGGCTCAGATTATCCCACTTTGGACACATTATGCAAAGACCCAATTCTCTGGAGAAGGCTCTGATGCTGGGAAGGGTGGAAGGAAAGAGAAGAGGACCACAAGCAGCAAAGTGGAGGGACTCGATTGCAGTGGTGATGGGTGCACTGTTGGAAGAGCTGAAGGACCAGGTTAGGGGCAGATCATCATGGAGAAAGTCTGGCACATAATTCTTCAATCGACTGGAAGTTCTGCAGGTCTCATAGATTTTCTAAGTGAAGGCAAATAATAGATTTAATGGATTAGATTTGATAAACAAAGTGCCTGAAGAACTATGGACTGTTTGTGACATTATTAAAGAGGAAGCAAAGAAAAATATCCAAAAATGTAGAAAGCAAATGAAGGCAAAATCTCTATTGATACACACATTGAGAATAATGGAAAAAAGCAAAAGGCAACAGAAACAAGAAATAAGAAACTTTGCCCAACTGCTGAGTTCTAGAGAAAAGCAAGAAGATACAAGGAATTATATCTAGGTAAGCAATGCACAAGAATGGAAGGACAAGAGAGAAAGAAAATTAGAGAAATCAAGGGAAACTTTTATGCAAAGATTTGCACAATAAAAGACAATGAAGGCAGAGACCTAAAGCAGAAAGAAGATATAAAGGAGAGATGGTGCAAATATACAAACAAGGTCCTGAACATTAAAGGTACATATTAAGGTAGGATCAGTGAAGGAGAGCCCGACATTTTGGAAAGTGGAGTTAAAAGGACCCTAAAAAATACTGCTCACAACAAAAATCTGGCCAATGATGTAGTTACATTACTTAGAGTCTGAAGGCAGTGGTCAAGGGTATGCGGGTCATCTGGATCTCAGGGGAACCTCATTCCAGAGGGCAAGCACTGCTACAGAGAAAGCATACTTCTGGGGTCACGAGAGATGCCACTGTTTAATCAAAGAAACTGGGGCGCACTAACCCTGCCAAACTGAATCCGCCGGGCAGATACTATGGGAGGCATACAGTCTGTCAAGTAACCAGGCCGTATCAAACAACTCTCAGTGGGGTTGTTGTTGTTAGTTGCCATCGAGTCATTTACGACTCATGGCGACCACATGTATAACAGAACGAAATGCTGTTCGGTGCTGCGCCATATGCCTGACTGTTCCAATGTTTGCATCCATTGTTGGGGTAACTATCAATCCATCGCATTGAAGGTCTTCCTCTTTTCCGCTGGCCCTCAACTTTACCAAACACGATGTCCTTTTCAAGCAATTGGTCTTTCCTGATGATGTTCCCAAAGTATGAGAGTCTAAGCCTAGTTATCTTCGCCTCTAGGGAACATTCTGGTTGTATTTCTTCTAAAACTGATTTGTTTGTTCTTCTGGCAGTCCGTGGTATTTTCAATAATCTTTGCCAACACCACAATTTGAATGCATCAATTATTCTTCTGTCTTCCTTTTTTAATGTTCAACTTTCACAGGCATATGTGGCAATTGAGAAGACCATGGTGTGAGTCAGACACATCTTTGTTTTTAAACTGACTTCTTTACTTCTAAAAACTTTAGATAGGTCTTTGATGGCAGATCTTCCCAGTGCGATACGTTGTTTGATGTCTTGATTACTACTTCCCTTGGCATTGATTGTTGATCTGAGTAGATGAAATCGTTGACAACTTCAATTTCTTCTCCATTTATTGTGACATTGTTTATTGGTCTATTTGTGAGAATCTTCTTCTTCTTCACATTCAGGTGTAGTCCATATTGTTGACTACAATCTTTGATCTTCATCAGCAAGTACTTCAAGTCTTCTTCACTTCCAGCAAGCAAAGTTGTATCATCTGCATATTGCAGGTTGTTAATGAGTCTTCCACCAGTTTTGATACCCAGTTCTTCTTCGTACATTCCTGCTTCTTAAATTATTTGTTCAGCGTACATATTGAATAAATAGGGTGAAAGTATACAACCTTGCCTCACACAGAGTCTAATAAATAATAAAAGGAATATATATTTCCCCCCATACCCTTGGCCATACCCATGGCTGTGTTTTCCATACCTGTCTTCAGACAGCAAGATAGCGCTAAAGAATGTTCAGGCTACTGATCATTTACACATACCTCACAGGCTAGTAAGGTGATGCTCAAGATTTTGCACTCCAGATTTCTATAATATATGGAACAAGAATTGCTAGATGTGCGAACTGGAATCAGAAGAGGCACTCAAAATTACATTGTGATATGATGAATAATAGAAAAGGCAAGGGGGTAGGCCTCAGCTTTTGCTTTATTGATTATATTAATCACATTTTATTTCTAGTGTATTTATTGTATTTGTAACTGCTTTTTATTTTAATTTCGTTTTTATTGTAAACCACCCAGACTCCCTCCTTGGGAGGGAGATGGACAGTGATAAAGTTTGATAAATAGAATAAAAAAAATTAATGCTTTTGACTGTGCAGATGACAAAAAATGGTGGATAGTCCTTGAAAATATGGATGTACCAGGCCAACTCATCCAGCTCTTTAAGAATTAGTTATAAACAAACAGTTTATAAATAATGGAATGTAGAGTATTTAATTGTTCAGAATATGGAAAGGGACTATAATTTATATAACTTACATGCAGAAAATAGAATGAAAAATGCTGGACCGAAAGAAATGGCAGTTGGGATTAAAATGCTGTGAGCTACATCAGCAGTCTCGGACAACGTGAATGATACAGCTTTAGTGGCCAGAAGCAAGAAGAATCAAGGTATCTTTTGTTGAAGAGGAAAAGAGAAAGTGTAAAGCTGTTCCACTGCTCAGTATTAAAAAACCTGAAATCATGTCAACAGGCAGTGTCAACCTTACCTGGTGCAAAAAGGTGGAGCAAAGTTGAAAATGGACAGGCATTATCTTTCTAGGCTCAAAAAGTCACAGGGATTGTAACTGTAGCCATGACGTACATGGTGTCTGTTACTTGGGAGAAAGGCTCTGACCTCTAGACAAAATATTGAAGACATCACAATGACAACAAAGATGTGTATTGTCAAGGCCATGGCTTTGCCAGTTGTAACAGATGACCGTGAAAACTGGACATCAGAAAGGCTGAACACAGAAGAATAGATGCCTTTGAATTGTGGCACTGGAGACAATGGTTGAGAATATCTTAGATCTCAAGAAAGAGAACTCACTTAGTAAGAGATAAGTGAACCCAGACTGTTCATTGGATGCAGTAATAATGAAGCTAAAGCTGGCATATTTGGCCACATGATATAAAGGCAGGAGTCACTGGAGTAGATTCCAGTGCGTGGGAAAATCAAAGGTAATTGAAAAAGAAACCAAAAGAAGACAAGATGGCTAGATGATATCACTGAGGACACCTGTAAGAGCTTACAAGAACTCAAAGAAACAATTTGAGACATAAAATCTGCTGAATTGTCTGTTGGGTCATGAAGAATCAGAAGCAACTGAACAAGGCTGTTTTAAAGCTACCCCCCCTTTTTTTTTCTTTTCAGATTAAAGTCTAAAGCTTTAAGTTTAAAGTTTAAGTTTCAAGTCATATAGAGGCAAGGGAAGATGGCTTGGTCCATGCACTGCACTAAGCCATGGTTTGCCTAACCTTGATTTTTGAAGAAACAACAATTGACTGGATTCACATAACCCACCAGGCAGAAACCATGGTTTATAAATCACAGCAGCCACATTCACATAACACACTGAGGTTAAACCAAAACCAAACAATTCAGATTATACTTTAGCATGATGTGTCAACCAGGTTTATAGCATTCGTCAAAAAAGTCTCTTGTAAAGTAAAGGCTTTGTACCTGGTGATTTTATGGATACATCTGTCTACTTTTCTTGGCATAATACAGAAGTAATTTGCCACTGCCTTCTTGTGCAAATAGTGGATGTGCAAGACAAGGGTGCAAATAGAGGATGTGACCACTAGATGTCAGAATTAATCCATGAAACATGGCTACATCTGGCCTCAAAGAGTTCAACCACCAAATAAGCGTCATCCCTGGAGAACTGTCATTTAGCCAAACTGCAAGCAATTTGAAATACTTGACCTGTAAGGGTTCAAGCTTTAATTTGAAAATTAGAGGCTCAGGGAGAGAAACTGATGACAAAACCTATTTGCCCTTAAATGTTCGCACATCTCTCAGTGGGTGCAAACATTTTCTTTTTTCCCTAATTATTTGCTGTTTCCAGAGAATGTGGTGGTGGCCCATGGCTTAGGGTAAATGGAGAACTGAGTACAGCCCCCAGTGACTGCACAGATGCATCAATGTTGTTTTCTTGGTAACAGGAGTAGTTGGCCATTTACTTCTCCCAGGATTTCAAAAAATCTCTTTCCAAGTTAATCTAGAGCCTGGGATTTCCTAGTAATCACCCATCTGAATATAACTTAACTTAATTATGATCCCTGACCAGCATTTATCTGAGTATTAACAAAATCAGTCCTTCGTAGCTTTTTCACAATCAGGCATATCACCTAGATCAGTGTTTCTCAGCCTTGGCTACTTTAAGATATGTGGACTTCAACTCCCAGAGTTTTTCACTCCTTGAAAAACTAATGGCCAATCCCTTCTGTATTGTTCCCAAAGAAAGCTCCATGGGCCTATCTTTGAAGCCTCCAAGGATCAAGTTCAACTTGAAAAAGCCTTCATCCATTGTCCATGCCATTGCTGTACAATCTTCTACCATTCTAGGAGGACTTCAGAGATTTAGGCCCTTTCCATTCATCTTCCAGAATCCAATTCACGAGTCTCCTAGCCAACCAATGTCTCTGTTAGGTGGCCCATTCGTGACTGTTCAGATCAATGCCAGTTCAGGAGGGAGGAAGCTAGTATCAAAAGCGCTTTAGCAACCAACTGCCATTCAGGGACATCTATCGAGACAGTGGTCAAAAAAGTCAGGATGGCGGCCATAGGCATGCAACCAAAACCACATGCCTTTTTCAATCATGGGATCATCTTGACTTTTTAAAAACCCTCCTGCAGATTTCCCTGCTGCCATTCCAAGTATTCTATAGGATACTGATATTAAAAGTCCTGGATAAAGCTACATCTTCCCCATTCCACTGCAGTTCTGCTGGCCTCTAATCATCTTTGCTGATAAGGACATTTCAGAAACTCAGCAGCTTGCTACTGTTTTGTAAAAACTCAACAGCTTTTAAAGACTATAGTGACACCCTAAGCCTCCAGTATTGTCTCTTTCGAAGATAATCCCAAAAAATAGCAGAGGACATTACTTATGAAACAGAAGAGTACAATGAAGTCCAAAAATGAGACATCATCTTTTTCACTTGGACTAAGATGTTACTATAAAGTGAATTATGGCCAAATGGATCCGAATGTGCAGCAAAGCCATTTGATATTGTGAATGCAAATGGGTAGCTCTGCATCTCTTGATCAAATTAATCAGCAAGTCAACGGAACCTGAGATTGAATTAGCTGGAAGGCAATTTGTCCCTTGTGCATAGTACAAAAGTGGCCAATCCAATCCTTTTAAGATCACGCAACTGTCCCCTTGAGATGCATTTGTTCGTCTAGCAAGAACATGTGAATTATAAAAGATTTCTCTCCTCTTCCTTCCTGTATATTTTCTTCTTCGCAATTCCAGATGGAGGGAGAAGAAAATCCAAGACATTAGAATTTAACAAACTCATATTCAGGGAAGGGACGTTGTTGCTGAGTGTTTAGTGCAGAAGTCCAGCACCTGATGTGGCACCAGATAATATCTGAAAATGGTGCCAGAATGTAAGTTTTGATCTGAACAAAGGGGAAAATAGTGAAATACATGAGGAAAGAGGGTCAAAAAATTAATTAATGAATTAAATTGTTAAATTCAAGGTCACTTGCTGGGTATAAGAAAAAGGCAGAAAAACCTGGTTTCTTTTCCAGTTGCTTAAGAAGAAATGCCACTTTGGTGTACCTGCAACTGTGAAATTCTTCTGCCTTGAAAAATGATTTCAAGGCTGCTCTTTCACTGTAAACCATCAACAGATTTGTAATGGACTTCCCAAACATCAGGAGGCATTATGTTTGAAAAGCATGTTAGGAAAAACAAGAAAAAGATAAACGTGTTTTTATAATAGTGGCTAGAATGTCAGTAAGAGCAAGGATAAACAGGTTGTTGTGGTTATTTAAATTAATATTAGTGCTGGTTAAGTGTTACTGCATGCATATGTTACTACTCTTTAAAGCAGTGTTTCTCAACCTCAACAGCTTTAAGATGTGTGAACTTCAACTCCCAGAATTCCTTGCTGGCTGGGGAATTCTTGGAGTTGAAATGCACACATCTTAAAGCTGCTGAGGTTGAGAAACACTGCTTTAGAGCAATCTTTCCTAGCCTAGATATCCTCCAAATGTAAAGTCTTCCAGGTGCTGTTTGTTTGTTTGTTTGTTTGTTTATTTATTTGTTTGTTTGTTTATTTACAGAGTTTGCATCCAGCACAATCAACTAGATGCCCAGAGAATTCTGAGAGTGTATTGATTGATTTACGGATTTGCTTCAGTTTCCCCAAACTTTCAGTGGCTTATCACAGAGCAGCACAAAATAAGTTTAAAAGTTTAACAACAATCGATTTCAACAAATTACAACCCACCTGAGGCATCACCACTTGGTGATGTTATAGTTGTCACTGGTCCTGAAAGTTTTCACAGTTCTCCCAAAATGTAGTAAGGAAGAGGTATGCAAGGTTAAGCTATTCCAAAGGTAAGGGGCCATTAGTGAGAAGGCTTGACATCAGACACAGTGCACATGGCCTTCCCTTGAGGGTGGGACCCTCAGCAAGCCATTTCTCCCTGATCACACTAGATGAATTCAACCCAGGAAAGGTGGTCTTGAAATTCTCCAAGGCCTAAGCCATATAGTGCTTTAAAGGGGACAACCAGCATCAGGAAGCTAACTGGCAGACGATGCAACTGTCATAGTAGTGGTGGTATATGGGCAATCCTCAGACTGCTTATCATTAACTGGGTGGCCATCTGTTCAACCAGCTGAAATCTCCAAATGATCTTCAAGGGAAGGCTGATGTAGAGCAAGTTTTTATTTTATTTATTTTTAATGTCCTCACACCTGGGAGAAACTCAATTTGGAGCCAGTCTCTCTAGCGTAGGGGTGGGGGAGCAGTGGCCCTCCAGATATGTAGTCCTGTATTTGAGATGGGCAGCCAAGGGAGGGAGGAAGGAAGGACAATTCTTGGCCTGTCTCCACATTGGCCATGCTACTGGTTGCGACTGAAGGGAACAGTAATTCGACAATATCTGATGGCCGCAAGTTCTCCATCCTCCATATCATCTGTAAGCCAGTCGGTATGTCAGCCCTCAGATAGGAAGAAGAGCATCATGATGTAACCTTAAAGAGGGAGGACAGATGATAAATTTATTTGTAAGTGCTGTACAGAAGATCAGAAGCTGCTGCTTTATACCTTTTTTCTTTTTTTCTTCTTTTCTTTCCTTTTCTTTATCTATTCACTACTTTTTCTTTATTCTCATTCTTTTTCTTAAATTTGTATTGCTTTTATTACTGTGAAAATTCTTCAATAAAAATTAATCTAGATATCTATATCTATACCTATACCTGTGTGAAAGGTGAAAGGTCCCCTGTGCAAGCACTGAGTCATGTCTGACCCTTTGGGGGGACACCGCTTTTGCAATGTTTTCTTGGCAGACTATAGAGCGGGGTGGTTTGCCATTGCCTTCCCCAGTCCTCACCTCCCCCAGCAAGCTGGGTGCTCATTTCACCGACCTCGGAAGGATGGAAGGCCGAGTCGACCTGAGCCGGCTCCCTGAGAATCCAGCTTCTGCTGGGATCGAACTCGGGTCGCGGGGAGAGTTTCGGTTGCAATACTGCCGCCTACCACTCTGCACCACACGAGGCTCTTACACCTATATCTATATATCTATATCATCTATCTCAGTCCACAAATAAAAACAGGAGAAATTATGCCAACAGGGAAGATAACTGTGGCAGGAAATCATGGTGTATTGAAAACCTTCAGACAAAGATATAACACTAATGCGGGCTACAATTCCCCACCCCACCCTCAAAAAAGCCTGGGGGTGGGTGGTTGTACAATGCACAATTTTTAAAAAAAAGTGAACAAAAAACAGCAATTCCTAATGTGAAAGCAACGTGAGGCCCAACATGCTCATTCTTTTCATATTTTTAACTCTGCATTTCAGAAAGTACTCAAGTCACGATGTTCCTCGACAAGTAGTTTACAGCAACTTTTTTTTCTCCTGAAGAGATGATTATTATTCTCATCATCCCAGTCATTATTGGCAGCCCTCCCCTCCGCAGTGCAGCTGCTTTGGCGGACTCTTCCGTCTTTTTCTTTCCGTTTATTTTTACAAAAATAAAAGTGCAAGTTCTCTTGGAAATGACAATGCAGGAAAATGAGTACTGTCGATATATCAGCTAGAATTAACATTTCTAAAGGGGACGCAAGACAAAGGCAAAGCTGGTGATGAGGAAGGAAATTAAATGGAAAGAACGTCCTTCCCATTATCAGGCAACAATACGTGATGGAAGCAGCCCAGGCCTCTTAGTTAAGGAGAAAAGAATGAATGGGCTCCAGGCTGTTATCCACCATTTCTCTTGGAATAATTTTTATCCACGTCAGACTGGAAATGCAGATTGGCACAATGCTTCCATCTTAAGAGGGAGACAAGGCCTTCTATCGGAGCAGTTGTTATCCATACTGCTCTCTCACCAAAATAATGTAATAAATGACAGAAGCCTAGAGTTGGAAGGAGCCCTTGAGGTCATTAAGCCCAACCCTCTACATAGTGCAGAGATCCAAATTAATGCATCCACAACAGATGGTTAACTGTCTAGCCTCCCAGAAGCAGCCAGAAAAAGGAAACTCTTCCCAGCCACTTTGGATGATTCCAAGACTCAAGAAGGAACTTAAATAGGAAGAACAGGAAGGAGATTTCATTGCAAATAAAATCCTCATGCTTGTTGCATGGCAAGGGAGAGCCTTTATTTATTTATTGGATTTGAAGGCTGCCCAACTTCAGAATGACTCTGGGCAGCTTGCCAAAAAAGGGAGGTCAGTGGACATGACGCACAACTCTGAAGCCCATGGATGTCAACAGCCCATACATTAGAATAGAATTTTCTAGGTTAAACATCCTAAGATTACATGACCCGACAGTGTTTTTTTCCCTCTTACAATCTTGAAATCATCATTAACAAGGCACGACTGATGATGGCAGATTTTGTGATGGCCCTTTATTGTTTGTGCCAATGTTTGAACAGCCTGCTTCCAAACCCTTTGGGATTTAGCAGCCATTTCCCTGCGCAGTGATGGGACTTAGACTGACATCCAGGGGAACTTTTAACCCTGAATGACACAATCATTTACCTGGTCTTTGCTTGACCATGTCTTCCAAAGAATTTTCTTACTTTACACTTCCACCTGAACACACCCAATGTAGAGAAGCCCACACCTGTCCTTGGTCATTGGTCGCATGGCCAAAACTGTCCTTATTCTTGAGACGTTTTTCCTAATGTTCATCTGGCATCCTTGTTCCTGCAGCTTGAATAAGATGTCCAAGTCTTTTATAAGCACCATTTTTGGCAGGGGTCTTGCCCTGATACTTTCATGGGCAGAATCAGTGATCCCAAGCATGTAACCCAAGACATTCAAAATTAGTCGCTATCAGCAAATCATTGAAGGTCAGGGGTGGGGGGTGGGGGGTGGGCTATTCTATTTTATATGTGGAATGGGATGCTGGAAGACAGTGGAAGTGTGGGATTGAAGCCACTTAAGTAGGGAAGGGTAAGAAGGAAGGAAGGGCTGTGCAGAACAAATTCAGGCCAAAGTTCTTCCCATTCAGGTATTAGCGCTGCTAAGTTGAACAAAGGCGGACATGGCCTCCATTTGACAAGCCTTCCGTTGACCCAATTAGTCTCTGAAACAACAAATAGAGCCAAGTATCTCCAAGTCCCTGGCTTCTTAAACAAATCCACTCCATCTGCATTTGACACCAGAGCCCCAGGATACATTTCCAGGCAGATGGCTTTCTCATTGCTCTTTTTGCCCCCCCCTATTCACAGGATGGCAGCACGCCATCTTCTGACCTCATTAGCTTGCCTTTAGGTTGGCCTTCCCCCCATGCTCCAATGCTACCAGAGTGCTAATTACGACACAAAACTGTCCACAGGAATTTGTTCAGAGGACGTCCAATCTTTGCCACTTAGCAGAGGAATTCTTGGCAGGGGGTTAGAAAAGCATACAACAGATAATGGAAGGGGGTAGACGATGGCGGCCTGTATCAACAGATAAGTGATAAATTTAAGGTATTTTATAAATTACACTTGGGGAAATTAAAGCAGCTCCATGTGTGTTATTTTTCTGTAGTATCTCTGGGACATCCATAGCACTTACATCTTACCCTGCTTCATCAGTTCCCTGAAAGAAGAGATATTTTTATATGAGTTTACTTTTCTCAATCCTCCAAGTCAGACTGTAGAAAAATACTGTGCAGCGGCAGTGAAAATGAAGCACCAATTAATGCAACGTCTCTCATAGTTACAATTCAGTTTATTTGTTGACTACCTTGATGCTATCCAATATTTACTTTACTATTTTTACTACTGTTTAATATTCTGGTCTTTGGCTGTAATAAAGGAAGAGGAGGAAGGAGAGGAACCAAGGCAGATACTACCTTTGTGGTGATGGTGATGGTGATGGTGATGGTGATGGTGATGGTGATGGTGATGGTGATAAAGAAGAAGAAGAAGAAGAAGAAGAAGAGGAAGAAGAGGAAGAAGAAGAGGAAGAGGAAGAAGAGGAAGAAGAATTATGACACTTAAAAACATCAAGACCTGGTTCTGCCACCTCGCTTGGGGCGGAGAAGGGAATAGATTTATATGGGGATGGCTGCTATAGACCACTCCTCCCATACTTGGACTGTTTTAGATTCTTTTGCCACTTGGACTTTTTTATTTTTTACTCTTATTTATATTACTTATTATGGTAATTTTACATTGTATATTTTATTCATTGTATGATTGTTGTTTTAATTGATTACTGTAAACCGCCCAGAGTCCCCCGAAGGGAGGAGATGGGCAGGTACAAATTGGATAAATAAATAAATAATAAAATCTACTAGGGTCATGACAGTCTGCTGCCCTTCATCAACCCTTCAACATCATGATCAGTGGTCTAGCCATCATGATCATAATCTGTCATCCAAAACATTTGGATATGGTAGGGTGTTAATGTGAATCTATACTTACATTTTGCTAGGGATCTGCAAATCATTAAAAACCCTGTCTGCTGTAATGCCTAGATTGGTGAGCTAACTGTCTAGTCTGATTGTTTTCTTGTTCAACTTATGCAAATTTCTGTTACCATTTACATTCTCACAATGACAAGTTACAGGAAAAGTTACCCCAAAGTTGAAGTTAAATGCAAGCTTTGTTTCTTCAAAAGGTGCAGTGAAAACCTGTATGAAACACCCTTAGCTACCATCTGCAGCTGACAAACATTGAAAAAGTTGAACAGTGGAAGATATCTGATATGTAAATTTTGCTTTGGAAATGAGAGCATGTTCCTCCAAACTCCAGGATGAAACTCACAGGTGGAAATTTTCAGAAACATCCAAAAAGCCAAACGCCAAATGCTGCTCTTAGAATAAAACTTACACAGTACCAATATCCTGTCCAGAGAATGCAATAACTTGGGCAATATGAAATGGATTCTACTGCTACTAAAGTGATAGTACAGACAATTTTGTAACCAAGTCTAGATAAGGACAAAGACTTCTAAAAACTATTATATTGGCACATTCTTCACATAATGCAACATCCCATCCTCTAGATCAGTGTTTCCCAAACTTGGCAACTTTAAAACGTGTGGACTTCACCTCCCAGAATTCCCCAGTCAGCATGCTGGGAATTTAAGTACACACATCTTCAAGGAGTCAAGATTGGGAAACACAATTCTGGGGTGCCAGAAAGATCACTCTTGGGCTCGTGTGCAGCGTATCTCTCATGGTCCCCAGATGCTTTTCAGAGTAGAAGGAATCCAAAGTTTGGGGGGTTCTTTTGCAGATTGCTAGGAGGCAAAATGTCTGCTTTAAGTTTTGCAGAGGATTAAAGCACCCATTTTTACTACTTTTAAAATTTCACCACCCACCCACTTCAAACCCAGCCAGTGCATTGCTTAAACTGAGAAAAGTTTTGTATCTGGCTGCAGATTAAGATACATTAAACCTGATAAAGGTAGTCCTAACTTAATGACCACAGTTGGGACCCAAATTTTATTTGCTAAGTGAAGTGGTCATTAAACTATTCTGACCCAATTTTATGACCTTTTTTGTGGTGGTCATTAAGCGAATCACTGCAGGCATTAAGCAAACCATGTGGTTGTTAAGCAAATCATGCAGTTCCCCACTGCTTTTGCCTACCAGAAGCTGGCTGGGAAGGTCTAAAATGGCAATCACATGACCACGGGATGCTGTGACGGTCATAAATGCGAACCAGTTGCCAAGCACCCAAATCGTGATCACGTTACTGCAGGGACACTGCAACACTCGTAAGGGTGAGGAACAGTTGCAAGTTTTTTTTCCAGCACCATTGTAAGTCTGAACTGTCACTAAACAATTGGTTGTTAAGCAAGGACTACCTGTAACTCTCCTTGTAAAATGGTGAGCTAGCTTGACTGCTACACCTGGGGCTGTCTTTTGGGATTTTGTTTTTTTGTGTGTGTGTGTTCTAAAACAGCGTTTTTCAACCTTGGCAACTTTAAGATGTGTGGACTTCAACTCCCAGAATTCCATGCTGGCTGAGGAATTCTGGGAGTTGAAGTCCACACATCTTAAAGTTGCCAAGATTGGAAAACATTGTTTTAAAAGGACAAGGGAAAAGAGTTGTAATTCCAGATTCTGAAGTTTTAAGACTGCCCCTACCACACTCAATCAAAATAGCCAAGTCGTATGTTCAGAAAAAGGTGAGACTCCTTTTTTTCCCTGTAGATGTTTATCTCCATGCTTGTATATTTATTGTGAGACACGTGGTGTTGCTGAGGTTGTGAAGAAGACATCTGGGACATTCTCTCTGCATCTGGGAAGATGCACTAATCCAGAACTATATTCTGTTGGAAAACTTTTGATAACACGTGCCTGGATGCTTGAAAAACTCCTTTCTTTGAAGAAAAACTTCTGCTAGGCAACAATATGCCAAGGATGATCAAAAAATGGACAGAAACAAACAACAACAACAAAAAAAACCCAAGCCCACACTACTATAGCTATTTCTACTCCTAGAAACTGATGAAACCCATTGCTTGTCTGTTCCTTTTATAGAGCAAGCTTATAGACATCTTCTCAAAAGTAAGTCCCCCTGACTTCAACAGAATGGATTCCCAGGGAAGGCTGTAGAGTTGCAGTCTGCATCTTTTAAAAACAAGAATCAGAAAAGAGAGGGACAAGCCATAATGCACACAACAACACACTTAACCCGATTAACCTGACTGATTTAACCCATTTGTTGTGTTTGCACCATTCGTTGAACTACAAATTAATTAAATTGCCTGGGTTCGCATAACACACTAAATTACTTTTAAAAAAAACCCTCATCAAGGCTAAAATCAACCAAGCATCACATAATGCGAAAATATTGCCCCTGGATTTGTAACTGACCTGATTAAGCATGAACACACTCACTCTCTCTCTACCAGCAGGTATATTGTCTAACCATTTGCCAAATAAATGTGTTTTTCAACCCTCCCCCCACACTTTGTTTTTATACTAAGCAGTATCAATGATGTCCCAATGATGCATCAAGAAGTGATTTCTTACACCATTAGTGGTGCTATTTATAGGCCAAACATTGGCAGAAAGGAAGTGTAATTAGTAAAAAAATTAACAGGGGAATCAAATTACATCAATATGTATTTGTTCTTAAATTAACATACATACATACATATGGTTTAAGGAAAGAATCTAAACCTCTAGTCTTTTGCAAAAAAAAGAAAGGCAAGTCTTTTTACCTGAGTGGATTGCAAATGAATGTATTGGCTTTTATTGTTTTTAATGTTTTTTAAATGATGTTTTTGTTGTGTTTTTGGTTATTTTGTTACATTATTTTTGTGTGTTTTTAACGTACACTGCTCAAAGGAACTCGGTGGTGCTGCGGGTTAAACCGCTGAGCTGCTGAGCTTGCCGATCGGAAGGCTGGCGGTTCAAATCCACGTGACAGGGTGAGCTCCTGTTGCTAGTCCCAGCTCCTGCCAACCTAGCAGTCCGAAAACATGCAAATGTGAGTAGATTAATAGGCACCGCTTCGGCAGGCAGGTAACGGCATTCCATTTAGTTGTGCCGGCCACATGACCACGGAGGAAGTGTCTACGGACAAACGCCGGCTCTTCGGCTTTGAAACGGAGATGAGCGCCGCCCCCTAGAGTCGGACACGACTGGACTTCATGTCAAAGGAAACCTTTACCTTTACCTACACTGCTCAGAGTCATGTATGTCAGATGGGTGGCTATATAAATTTACCATATAGACATAGACATAGGCATAGACATTACCACCAATCAGGTTCTTCAGCTCACTCAGTTCTCTTGTCCACAGGTTGTCTGCGGTGGGGTTGGATAGGGAGGGCAGAGTGCATAAAAAAAATCATTAGAATGACCACCACAACTGTGCAGTCAAAGCTCACCCTCTTTTTTCGGTGGAAATTAACCGGAGCGGGGACACTATTTTCCAGTTTAGTTTGCATCCAGCACACTAAAGCCCTTTTTCCAGAACAGGGCAAGCCTACACAGCACCCTGTTAAGCTAGCAAAAAATATAGTTTGATGTTTATTTATTCTACATCCCCAAACATTAAAACAGGTAACTGGCAAAACAGAGTGAAAAGCAGGAAAAGTATCACCCGCTCAAGATTCTGTTATTATACCCTACAAAAAAAATGTTCCAGTTCTTCTGGTGACTGTTTCCTGAGCTGGCCTACCTCAAAGGGCTGACAGAGAGATGTGAACTATAGGCAAGAGATTAAAAGGGAAGAAGACTTAATAACAACAATCTGCATTATCAGTATCTCTCTATATATCAAGTAGAGAACTTTCCAGAGCCTCTGTTGTGGGTAATTAGCATGGATAGTCCCAAAGGGTTATTTCAGTTTAATCTTAATGTGTACGTAACAGAAGCAGAATAGAGATGGAAACCTGGTGATCCCTACTCTATTCTGCACCATTAAAGAAACAATTTGGTGGACAGGGATGATGCATCCAACATTTGTATGTGGGTTACACATTCAACGCATGTAAAAAAGGAATGGGGCTTTTGCTGTGTGATCCTCTTGACTTTTTTGATCCCTCATCTATCAAGGAACCTGAAGAAACTTCAGCTACAGTGGACTTTGAAAAGGCAAATTCTTTTACTGAGCATCTTCAGCAGATGACCTCCCCTCCTGGAAGGGGCAGATTTTCAGGCATGCTTGCATGAAATGAATTGCTTTTGTAGACCATCTTCCAGGCACATTTTCATAACCAAGCCTGACCCCACTTGGCCATTTTGACATGTTTATGGAGAAGCAGCATCTATGACATGGAGTTCAACATGTTCTTTAGGGTATGCTCAAAATAGTACCAACATAAATTAATGATATATACAGTTGCCCTTCCCCAAAGTGTTTGGCTCAAGTTTCAACAAAGACTATAGCGAAGGCTAGATTATGCTGGGATTATACCCCTTATCTCGGTGTTATTCTGTGCAAGTATTTGTCCATCTTTCTGCCCTACAGTCTTTAATTCCCCTTTCCAAATTCCCTGGAGTCTGGTACACCACACCCTAGGGGTGGGCTGGTCTGCAGCTCCAGCTCTTCATGAACCCAGGCAAATGGGTTCGTTCAGCTAACCATGGGTGGCTGTGTTGTGTAAACACCGTCATTCATTCCTGCTTGGTCATCTGAACGTTTGAGGTTACGCGGATTCAGTGTGTCAACATGAGGCCCACCCCAGGCATCTTTGTGGGCCCCAGGGCCTTTCAGAGACACCCTGTTAGCATAGTAGAAGCCCTGAAGTCTCGGCTTTGAGTTCTGGCCTTTTCATTTCAATTTTTTTTCTCCCCTGGTCCAATACAGGAAGAACTGAACACTTGAGCAGGAACCCTTTTCATAACAGAAGAAGAGGAAATTTGGGCTATAAAGTCTGAACAGAGAAGGAAATAAGCGCTGGGTGTATATAGGAACCTGCCCTTCTAGAGGTCACAGTATTAGTCCATCTTGCATACCTTTGAGGACCAACGTCTTGCCAAAGTCTCAGGCAGAGAAAATCTTTCCCATCACCTCCAGGCTGAACCTTTTCACCCAAGAGCGGGGGGTGGAACTGAAGAAGGATGTCTCTCCACTGAGTAATTGTCCCGCCCCTTGCCTTATCTAGAAGGCATTATTTACTGCCTATCTAACAATCGACTGATTCAGGATGCCCAGTTTTGCTCCAAATAGTAAAACAGCTTTAATTGCCCGTTCCAATTATAAAGTAGGATGTTACTGTTCTATCTTTGGGGCAATTATCCAAACAAACTGCCGTCCTTAAGGCCACAATCTATAATCTATAATTACATTCCACAGCGGCATTCTTTTTGTCTTTTTCTTTCTTCTCTCCTTTTCTTAGCCCCATAATGCTAAGTCCCTCTTTTGGGGGAGATGGGTGGTGACGAAATTAGATAAATAAATAAATGCGTTCTCCGAAGATTTTTTTAAAAATAAGCAGAGGCTTGGGGGCAAAAAAGTCAACATGGTAACTGCAATCATACAATTAAAGCCCTGCCTTTTTTTTTTACATGTGTCATGAATGGCATCTTGATTTTTTTACACATTTACCCCCCAAGGATACCCCTGTTTATAAGTCCAAGTAATATTTTATTTTTTCTTCTACAATCTCTTTTCTCTTTTCAACTGCTTTTCTCTCTCTTTTTTTTTTTTACCAGTTGAACTGTACTTCTTAACAGGGAGAATCATTTTCATCAATATGTATTCAACAAGATAAAACATATTATGAGATTGTGACAGGTTCATGTGGGCACAAACCCTGCTTTTAATAAGATAATCAGTGTATCATTACAGTTGCATCAACAGTTGCTAATATTAATGTCCATCCTAATACATGCCAACTTTAAGGGCGTCCAGTCATTCCGAGCTGAGCAACATCTTGTGTTTTTGGCTTTCAGGAATGTATATAAAACATTTATTAAAATAATTAAAACTCGACAGTTTCATTTAGCAACCAAGTAGGAAGCAGAAATATGAAATGGAAGCAACATATGAGAAACCAATATGGATTGTTGGGTGTTGGGCTAAAAGATCTCCCTTCGAGCCCTTACTTTCTATTATTCTGTGTAGGTTAGCAGAAGCTGATATATAGAAAGAAACAAAAGAATAGAGGTGTATACATGTATATACTTACTGTATATATGACTATTTGCTAGAAGCTCCAGATAGGGCATACAACATTCCCTTCCCCATGGAGTAGGTTGGGCTGAGAAGTGTCTGCCCCAAATTTTCCAGATGAGTTTCCAGGGCTGTGTGCTCTTGATCCTGGGTCTCCCTGGTCTTATTTCCACACCTGCACCATTAAGCTATGTTCTCCCAGAAGCTGACATAAAGGAAGCAGAAAGGGGTAACAGAAAGCAGAAGCTGATATATCAGAAGCAGGAATATGGAAGAGATTTGTTTGGTTGGGCTTAAATGCTGCTTCAACCCAACAGGATGAGAGAGAGAGAGAGAGAGAGAGGATAACTAGATAGATTGGATAACTAGATACAGGTACTCCTCATTTAGCAACTGCCTCATTTACTGACTGTTCGCAGTTATGATGGTGATGAAAAAAATCTTTATGACCAATCCTTGCCTTTACAACTTTCCCAGGTCTGTAAAGCAAAGGAAAGCTGAAATAAGATCATAAGCATAGTCACGGTTTCACTTAGCAACTGCTTCATTTAATGACCAAGTTGCCGGTCCCAATTGTGGTTGTTAAACGAGGACTGCCTGTAGATAGGATAACTTAGATAGACAGATAGCAAGATAGACAGCAAGAAAGAGAGAACAAGAACATTAGATATTTGTTTGTCTGTCTGTTTGTTTGTTTGTTTGTTTATTTAATTTCTATAGCCGCCCATCCCAGCAAGTGACTCTGGGTGATAGCAAGAGAGAGACAGCTAACTACATAGCTAGATATGGATAGGAAGATCATATTATATATATGAAGCAATATATAGGAAAGATGAAGCAAATGTATAGATAGTGGAAACAGGGAGCAGATGCATCTACAGGAATAGATAGACTAGAGCAATTCTTTTCCTCCCAGATGTACACATAAACGTGTTGCTGCACAACCAGAGACAGCAGCATTTAACTTGTACTTGTTCATGAGAACCCTTGATCCTTACTAGAAGAATACTTACCACTTGTGGCAAACCAGAAAAATCAGTAAATAAGAAAGAAAATTCACCCAGGGTAATAACCCTGAGCTTTCTCTTAGTAGGCATGCATATACTTGTCTGCATAAAAGACACTCAAGCAGCTGAGCAAAACAGCCTACTGACAGCGAAATGTCAGTCATTCCTTTGTCTGTGAAACACCTCCACCCCACCTGGCCCTTATTAGCACACCGAAGGAGCATCTCATCAGCTGGCAGCCTTTTGAGCAGCTCCCAGACGATGGGCGAACCAGGAGATGGCATGCTAATCAAGCAAGGGGCTCTCATTGCATAGGAAGTGCAGTATCCTTCTCACCAGTATCTAATTCATGTGACTGTATACTGACAGGAACTAAAGCCAAAATAATAATAATAATAATAATAATAATAATAATAATAATAATAATAATAGGATCTGCACATATACTACACCTATGCATTTTAACACCCTAGGTTCTTGGGAAGAACTTGATGCAAATGAGGGCCAACACCAGCTAAAGAACTGGCAGCTGTGATTTCACATTGTTGTGAGAAGGAGGGGGAGTGGGAGGAGGAGGAGAAGAAGAGGAGGAAGAGGAGGAAGGGGAAGAGGAGGAAGAAGAAAGGCTTAAGCAATGGGTTGAAAGTGAAATGAATAACCTAGAATTGAACAGGGAGAAATGTAAGTTATGCATCTAGGTAGGAAACATGAAATGCACAAATATAAAACGGTTGAGACTTGGCTTGGCAGTAGTGTAGGTGAATGGGATCTGGGTGTCCTTGTTGACCACAATTTAAATATGAGCCAGAAGTGTGATGCATCTGCTAAAAAGTCAAATGCTGACTTGGCTGCGATTTTAAAAAGGGTATGTTTACTTAACCAGTGATTTACATGTAAAGCAAATGTAGTTTTGCTACACTACTTTATTTTAAAAAATAAAGAGTTGAGAAGAACCAACAGCAGCACTAAGACTGCCAAAGTATACTTCACGCACGATCTGCTGCACAAATCTGCTTTTGAAGTGCGTGCTATAAAAGATAGGATAAAATGCAGGCCACAAGGGCATTTGCAGATCTTCTGAAAACCAGGACAATCCCATAAATAGCAAACCTTCAAAATAGGTCTGAAAGGGACAAGGAAGTAGGGCTAGATCCCAGGAAAGATAAAAGTTATGTTCCTTGAATCCGAAGGCACCTATGATTCAACCGAAGTGGGGAACATCCACAGTCTTCCAAACAGCATTCACGTTGTTATTGTGGTTTCAGAAAACATGAGAAGTTCCCAGCAAAAGGAAAGACCTTCAGCAAACTGGTAAGGTTCAAGAGGGCCTTTCAGCCAGAGAGCCTACCAAAAGCCAAAACTGAAATAATAAGAAACCCCTCGCAATACAAGGAAGTGCAGATGGCATGGTTTATGTTGAAGGAGAATTACGATGCCGTCCCCGGAGCAGATATGTATCAGCGTAAAATCTGCCAGATCTCCTCCATAATCAAAGTCAGGAAGGCTCTGGTGGGTGGGGTGAACATTTGCCTGATTTTAACAATGGGGGAGACAAGGACATAGCTGACAGAGTGAGCTTATTCTTGGCATCCCCCTCTGCCTGTCAATGTTTCCATGAAGGCCAATTGTTGTCTAGGACTCGAGCGATGTGGCTATCAGAGAGAGAGGTTTCCATTGAAGCAATACGGAACAAGTCATCGATTTACACGCAAGATAGAAGAGGCTTCCTGAGCTACAGAGATGCAAGCCTGATTCATTAGGAAGAAAAAGAGGGCAGTGGACCAAGATCCAACTTGGGAACTAGGTCTGTTTCCTTTAAAGTTCAAGCCAGTCGAGTCATTCAGGGAACTCTTTTTTTCTGTATACTTCACTAACAACTAAAGAGGTGATCCTTGAAAATCCATTACAATCTACAAATTTAATTTACTTTACTTTAATTTACTTTACTTTAATTTAATTTATGTATTGATTTAACAAAGCCACCCTCTACAGAAGACTTTGGGTGGCTTACAAAATCCATTAAAAAATAAACAAACTGCCCAAGTGGAGTCCTTGTTGCGTTCTCAGCTTGGTGGTTTGCTTGCAGACATCTCATTTCCCGACTAGGTAATATCATCAGTGCTGGTGAGTGTGGGATTTGCTCCCTGTTTACATACAGTAGCTTGCCCTGATGGTATTGGTGGGGGTGTGGTTTCTCCTTGGTAGTTCCTTGATCAGGGTATCATTTACTTGATTAGGGTATTGTGATAAACCCCCAAGAGAGCCAATTTGGTGTAGTGGTTAAGGCCCCAGGCTAGAAGCCAGGAGACACCAGGAGTTCTAGTCCCACCTTGGGCACAAAGCCAGCTGGGTGACCTTGGGCCAGTCACTTTCTCTCAGCCCTAGGAAGAAGGCAATGGCAAACCACTTCTGAAAAACCTTGCCAAGGAAACTGCAGGGACTTGTCCAGACAGTCTCCGAGAATCAGACATGATTGAACAGATTAAAAAAACAAAACAAAACAAACCCCCAAGCACAGGCAGCCAGGACTAAAACAACTGAAATAACAAACAGTACAAAAATCAGTACAACAGGGGCTTGACCAAGGAATCACACCTGTATTAGCCCCAGGCCTGGGAAAAGACCCAGATCTTAAGGGCTTTCCAAAATCCCAGGAAAGTAGGATTCATTCTGCTGCCCACTTTGGCAGAGGAATTTTCATGCCTGATGCTTTTAATTCTTTTTGTTTTAAGTTAAAAAAAATGCCAGGGCAGATCAGATGTTAAAGTAAGGGGAATCAACTTACTTTTAAAAAAACGTATGAGTTGGTCAAATGGATCATCAAACAAATCAACCCAGAGTTCTCACCAGAGGCACAAATGACCAGGCTCAAATTATCCTACTTCGGACACATTATGTGAAGATCCATCTCTCTGGAGAAGGTTCTAATGCTGGGAAAGGTGGAAGGAAAGAGAAGGAAAGAAAGGAAGATGACCAGCAGCAGGGTGGAGAGACTCAGTTACAGTGGCGATGGGTTCACAGTTGGAAGACCCAAAGGACCAAGTTGGGGACAGATCGTCCTGCAGAAAATCTATGTGCTCACTAAGAGTCAACACCAACTTGATGGCACATAATCAATCAATGAGTTGGTCAAGGGATCTCATTCATATTTCTTTTTTTTAAAAACAGTACATTTACAACAAAATGTCATCCTTGTCTTATGTTTCCTGATTGACTGTATATATTTTTTAAAAGTAAGTGGAACAATTACAGTCTTTCTGTGTATTGTTTTTAAGGAAAGGTAAAAAGACAGAATGCTACTTGGATGTTCCTTCTGGGTAGAGTTCATTCCACAGTGGTTTTTCTGGGAGGTGAGATGCTAAAATCCACTTCTAGAGGAATTCATTAGGTCTGTATAAAACTGAATAGCCACTCTGAATAAATTGTTAAATGGATTCCATACACCAGACCAAGTGCCCTTAAATAGGTTTAAAGATTCAATGGACTTTTGTACATACACTGTAAACACACACTTTTTATCAAGTTACTTCAACCAGCTGAATTGGCAATTCAAAATCAACTTGATTCTTCAGAGCCAGTGAACTTTGAAACTGAATCAATCCAGCTTTTGAACTGAATTGAATCAATTCACCTCACCTCACCTCAGGACTCAGGACTCAGGACTACAGCAAAATGGTATCACAGCATTTCAACCTCCCAGGACCCTTTGTGGCAGACCTCAAAGTGACCAATTTGGAAAAAGAAGACTTTAACCACACCATTGAGCAACAGATTGCAGAACACAAACCCATCAAAAGGTTTCAGGCAATCCCAAAAATACTCAACAAACTCAATTGAGTTTTTAAGACATTACAACTGTTACCTGATAAGGTACTTGTAGAGCCAGTTTGGTGTGGTGGTGAAGGCACCAGGCTAGAAACTGTGAGTTCTAGTCCCGCCCTAGGCACAAAGCCAGCTGGGTGACCTTGGGCCAGTCCCTCTCTCTCAGCCCTAGGAAGAAGGCAATGGCAAACCACTTCTGAAAAACCTTGCCAAGAAAATAGCAGGGCCTAGTCCAGGCAGTCGCCAGGAGTCAACACTGACTCAAAGGCACACACTCAAGGTACTTGTAATCTGTCTTACTTGTAACCTGCCTCTGCCTAACCAACCTATTTTCCCCTCCCTCCTCCCCACCCCAATTTCCATGCTACATCAGTCTAGCTCTTTATGCATCTGATGAAGTGAGCTGCAGCTCAGGAAAACTGCTATCTTTGAATAAAATCTGCTAGTCGGAAAGGGTCCTACCAGAGTGCTTCTGATCTATACATGTTTGAATGTCCTTGCTTGGGTGAGGGGCCGCCAGGTGTTGATAACCAGGATCTTAGGATGGCTACAATTACTGCATTGCAAAGGAGCAAGCAGGGCTTAGTATTCTATGCATGCCTTTTTTCACAACTCCCCTTGGTTACTGTGGCAACCACATCTGCTTCCACAATATCTTCCATTAATCATTTACATGCAAGAGGAAAAGAGCTTGGAGGAACCAGCCACACTCCCAAGTTGTTTTTACATGCTTGCCACCCAGTGAGATGCACCAATCTGACATTTTCTGCAGAGTTTAGAAAGGGGTGACTCGGTTGCTTCACTTCATTTTGCATCGTTCTCAGTTAAAGAAGCTCCATGTTCACAGATCAAGACAACCCAGCCCAATCTGCAGTTCCTGGGTCAGAATTTGCACTTCCCTCAGTTGTGCAAAGCCAACTTCAGTTGAGAAAAGAGTGCTTTCAGTGTATGCATAAAGATACATAGTTTAAATCAAAGATGGCTAGCTATGAGGGAGGAAAGTTCATTCAGAAAAACATATGCAAGGGCTAGTGTTCATATAGTTTTTAAATTCAGCAATGGGAACCATAATCTTCATCTCTTCATGCAGGCACCTCTTTCTAACTCAAAAAGCTTCTTAAAATATACACTTACTCTGAGTTCCAACCTGTGATACCTGGTTCCTGGTTCAGTTCCTGGTTCCCAATTCATCTCTTGGTTCCAGATTCATCTCCTGGCCAGCATTGTATTCATGCACAATTAGAAACATGGTACTGTATTGGGTCTGCTTTCCATATATTACTAGTGATTTGATCCTTACTTGATCCAAATGGCTCCATGATTCCTGCCCAAAAATAACATACAGGCTTGGATGACCTCCAAGGTCTGAAGTAAAAAAAGTCTTTATGGCAGGGGAGGAGTTGACCCCACCCTGAAAACTTGTAAATGGAAGAACGTAATGAAATGCTCTGGATGGGTCCATGGTTGAAGGCAAGGACTTGATCCTGCCATATTTTGTTGCATGTTCTGCTTCTAATAGTATCAGTAATGCTAACATTCTGGACAGTGTGCCACATCCTTTCAGATAAGAGTTTTAACAGTTTTAATAAAGTTTGAATAGCCCATTGAAGCTGGGACATTTAAGATACACAATTAGCTATGGCTGATGTGAAAGTTCCTATTTCTCTCTGCTTTCTTTAAAATACAGGAGTATGGTTTTGCAAAACTGAATTCCAAGCACCATGGTATTCTGCATGTTGCTTGAAAATACTACCTGCAGCAGCTGACAAAAAGTCAGCTTTGGTCCACATTATGAATTAATTCAACGCAGCATCATTCAGCTTTTAAATCAAAGGGAGCCGATGAAATATACGGTCACCAGGGCATGGTGATTTTTTTTTAATGAAAATCTCCCCTTGAAGCACTCCTATCACTGTTTGTTCGTTCGTTTGTTTCGATGGCAATATAGACAAGCCAACAAAAATGCTTCTGTATCAGACCCGAATGAACAGGAACTCCCGTTTCTGTGAAATACATTAGCTTAGATATAGTTTTCCATATGCTCCGTTTTCCTTCCCAACCATCTGCAGGAGGGGTCAAAATCTGCAAGACAGCAATGTCACAACTGAAGCCTTTCCCCTTTTGTAGAGGTTCTAATGCTGGGAAAGGCAGAAGGAAGAGGACAACCACCAGCAAGTGAAGGGACTCAGTTATAGTAGCAATGAGTGCATCTTTGGAAGACCTGAAAGACCAGGTTAGGGACAGATTATCATGGAGAAAATCTATCTATGTGGTCGCTAGGAGTTGACAGCAACTTGATGGCACATAATCAGTCAATCAATCATGGATGCCCCAGCGAGCATCCTCTTCAAAAAGTCCCTACCCCTCTCTATTATTGTCTTTTCCCAGCTCTGATTTCATAAACACCGTTTGTTCTGCTTGCATCTGAAGCCATTTGCTCAATCTGTGGCATTTCCTTTATTGATCTTTTTCTACAAGCATCCAATCATTTAGCCTTCTTAGTATCCTATAAATTAAAGAATTGTTTTAAGTATTCAGGGCGCTAGTATTCTTTAAAGTTTCAACTCAAATTAGCAAGAGCCTACAGTGCAGAGAAGAATTGATTTCTCCAAGTCTCAAGCGGCATAGACTTTGTTTTACTCTGTCCTGGTTTTCTACTTAAAAAACATTCATAGTTGGCAATTTTTCTGGTCCAGAAAGTCTGACTTAGCAAAAGCTGAAATTTTGCAAGATCGTACATAAAAGTGGTAACAGCTCACAAGATTTCAGCATTCCCACGTGAGAGTGCAAAAGATTTCTTGCAATGTTGAAAATGATTTCATATTCTTTTGGAGGTAATTTGGCAGATGCCCCATTACCAAACCATACCTTTGCAGTGGCAGAAAACAACCATAGATCCTATATGCAAATAAAAGGGAAGATCTCTTTCAGGTCAAGATCAACTTCCAACGATCAGATGGACATACAGTATCCATGTAGTTTTCATGGCATCAATACTGAAGTTGTTTTTTTCTTGCCCTCTTCCAGGATGTTTTTTTAACTTCCCGGTCTAGTCTACTTCCCTGGAATTTCCTGATAGTCTCCCATCCAGGAACCAACCAGATCCAACCCCGCTTAACTTTCCAAGGTAAGTCAAAGTCACTAGATGTTTAGCAACCTCATTATTCAATGGTGAGCACTTGATAACAGAGATGAGGGATTTCTGTTCCTCCAGATATTGCTGATCTACAACTCTCAGAATCCTTCATTATTAGCCATTGTGGTCCATTGCTCAGTTATGTAACCAAAACTGCACCATCCACACACAAGAAACACAAAGCTGAGTTCAGACAACAAGCCAGACTAGACTAACCTAGGTTTGGGTGATCTGTGGGTCAGCATGTTGTGTGAACTCATTGATTGGGTCCAGGATTATGTAAACCCAGGAAATGCATTTTGTAAACCCAGCTTTAGAGTTTAGTATATTGTGTGAACCCATTTCAATGTGCTGAGTGACACTGACAAAAATAAATCATTTATTCGGGCAAAGTTCTCATACATAGCCATCACTTTCATCTGATGGAGGCATTACAGTATTAGTTTTGGTGGGAAATTTTAAATTCACAAATGTTTTTAAAATAGTTAGAGCAAAGGCTTCGGGGAGGTGGACACATCTAAAACATACAGTACATGCTCAGTGCCTATGGAACGTCGACCAGTTAGAAACAGAAAAGAGGTAAGCAACAAAGGCTGGTGGTGCTGAAAGGCCACAGCAGTTTATTTATTATCTGCAAGGTATATCTTAATGCCTACATTTATTTAATTAAACAAAACAAAATAGAACAGAAAAAGAAAACAGAAAAAGCAAAAGCAAAAAAGAAAGCAAAACAACATAGATGATAGATGATGTTAGAGAGATAGAGGTGGAGATAAAGATGATAGATGATAGATAGATGATAGAAATATAGACAGACAATACATTAATAAGATGGTATGATATATGATAGAGACAGATAGATAGAGAATTGGAATGTCTTGAAAAAAATATCTTGAGAAAAAAAGCTGATACTTTAAGCCAGTGTTTTTCAACTTTGGAAACTTGAAGATGTGTGGACTTGAACTTCCAGAATTCATCCATGCTGGCTGGGGAATTCTGGGAGTTGAAATCCACACATCTTCAAGTTCCCAAGGTTGAGAAACACTTCTTTAGGCAGAAAACAGGAAGAGGCAAATTTATTTCTGCCAGGGGGCACATTTTTCAAATGATCCGTCAATTTCGGGGGTTGTGAAGATCTACAAGGAGCATAGTGGTGACACAAGAAAGTGACTTGAAGGATTAAAATTACCAGCACCTTTTTTTAGTGTTAATGGATGCATTCATTAAGAGGATCATTGCACCTCACTTATTTTACTTGTTTGCTGCAAATGAGTCCCACATCATACTGTACTTATTAGTACACTTCACATACACACACACAGTTTTGATGCTCTGATCCTGGTTCTGGCGAGTGCAGAAAAGAGGATTGGGGGAGACACATACCATGGTGGGCCGCAATTGCCTGCCCCTGATACAAAGCACAGCTTGCTTATCGGATTTATACAATTCTTTGCGTTGCCAGCTCATTTGTGTGGCTGGAGCAATCCAGTGGCAATTATCCCAGGGCAATTAAAAGAAGTCCTTGCTCAAGGTTTTTACCAGCTGTTACTAAGTTAATGCAGGAGAAAAGGAGCTCTGCCAGCGAAGAATGCAACATCTCCCGGAGAGGTTACTCTCCAGCTGCAGTTTTGCAAAGCAAACAGCCTGATGCTCTGCTGGAGATTTACCCTTCCTGTCATTTGCAACTGTTATCTGCCTTTCCATTGTTAGAGGCCAGGCACTCAGCTGAATGCAAAGCCACTGTTGGCAGGAGCTAGGAAAGGAAGAAAAGATGATTAAGGAGAGGCTGAGGAAAGGGCTGACTTCTGGGCTCAAAATGCAACTCCTGTTGTTAAAAGAACCTCTGAACCCCAGCCATCAGGCGCTTCTAAACAGATGCATTTTTCCACCTCGAGAACGTAAATGGCTTTTATTCAAATCGGGCTGCAGTGCAGATATGAAACCTATTTTGACCGAGAGAGGTATGCGTTCTTGTCGGGTGTGAATTCAATGCTGCTCTCTTCCTGCTGGCTCTTGCACTCGACACTTTTCTGGACTTTTTTATTTATTATTATTTATTTTATTTATTAAACAAATTTATATGGCCACCCAACTCACACACAGTGACTCTGGGCAGCTTACAGAATTAAATGAATTGCTTTTAGTGTGCAATTAAACAGGGAGACCTGAAAGAGGAAGCAGCAATATCAAAATCAAACAATGCTACAACCAAATATAATGAAGAAGTGGGATATGTTGGCTGTCCCCAACCTGGTGCCCTCCAAATCTGTTGCATTATGATTCCCAGGTTTCTCATGCAGATGGTTTGCATAATCTGAGACATATGGAATGCATCAGATTGGGGAAGGCAGGGCTACAAGGCAGAGAGAGATGATGAATGCCTTTTTAGCCATGCCCTAACAATGTTGACACATGACATAAATGAGAGAAGCTGCAAGGCTTTTTCTTTTTAACTGTCATGCGTGCAAATAAATCACACAAATAATTAGCTTTCAAATATTCAGTGCAGCCCTAGTGAACACTCCCTTCCTGGAAAACAGCTGAAAGAAGACGTATTGACTCAGATGGTGCTGTATGTTCAATAGCAGATTTCAAAAAGCCCCCAATGTCCCCCAACATCTCCTCTGCACCATTTATTTATCTATTAATCCTCGTTCACTCGGCAACTTCTTCAATGCCTTCTGTGCAACTTTTCCCAATTTATCTTCTCATCTTCTTGCTGGTTGAGCAATTTTCAATGAATCAGGGATCATGTTGGCCATCAAAGAGCTGCTTATGACCAATAAAGCTCTACATGGCAGGGTGATGGGTTATGTTAGGGACCAGCTTGGGGTATGTGTGCCTTTGAGTCAGTGTTGACTCCTGGTGACTGCCTGGACAAGTCCCTGTAGTTTTCTTGGCAAGATTTTGGAAGTGGTTTGCCATTGTCTTCTTCTTCCTAGAGCTGAGAGAGAGACTGACCCAAGGTCATCCAGCTGGCTTTGTGCCTAAGGTAGGACTAGAACTCATGGTCTCCTGGTTTCTAGACCATTGCCTTAAACACTACAGCCTGCCCAGCATGATTCTGCTCATCCAACAAGGACATCTGGAAAAGATCTATTTAGGGTCCTGTCTCCATGAGAGTTAGTTACTACATCTGTAGTTGCCCCTTTATTATGGAATATCTTTGGCTAGGTCAGTTCTGACATTCAAAAAGGCATTGGAAATCTTACTTTTTAAATAATCATTTGCCATTTAGCAGGTCACAGTTGTTGGGTGACCTACGCATTCTTTTTCATCTTGATTTTATGTAGAGGGATAGTTATTTTACTGCAATGTTGTATGTCAGTGTTTTATTGTGCATTGCTTAAATGCTTCTGAGTGGCCAATATAAACTTGTTCTAAATAAATAGATAGAGAGTGCCACAGTGTGCCCTGACTTCACAAAACAAATTAAAAGTATGGACAAAACTTTGTACATCCCTTGTTATGGCATTTAATACAGGAGAAGGGAATAAATGGACTTCACTCACAGAAGATGGTAACAGGTCACCCGAGTATAGCGTCCATGCTCATGGTCAAAAAAGTCAGGATGATTCCTGCGCCACGATTGAAGCCCCACTTCTTTTTCCGATGCATGTAAAAAGGGGCAGGGCTTTGATCACATGGTCACAGCGACCCTCCTGACATTTTGAATCACCACTCCATGGACATTGCTGACCTGGAGAAGGAATGGAGTTATAATCTTGGCATGGGCTTTATTGTGTTACAGACATCTCTCTCTTTTCAATTCTGAAATACTCAACTAGAGAGTCCAAGCTCAAACTTTGTATATAAAAGAATTCAGGTCCAATTTCTGACATCTCCAGTATATACATTAAAATATTCAGATAGCAAGTAATGAGAAATATTTCTTCAAGAGATTCTGGGAAGCAGCTTCTAACCAGAGCAGGCAAAAGCAGGTTAGGTGGACAATCTGTCTTGGGAAAAAGAAATGGGGCCATGTCCTATTTGTTATATCTCCAAGTCCATGAATTAGATCAGAACTAAAAAAAACCCTTGCAAAACTTTATAGCTTGTTTGGGCCAGTTACACCACCTGCCATTTAGAAGTTGCAAATAGTTCCATTACATTTGCTTAATCCCAAGGGCTTTCAATGGCCCAATTGATAAGTTTAAGACTGATCAGTGATGCAAAACGCCTGGGATTTCTGCAAGCCACGACTAATGAGAACCAAAACTACTGGCCTAGTGGACAAACAGAAGGGGTTCACAGATCAGATGAAGCTGTGATTTGTTTCATGGTGGTTTACTGAATAAGCCTAAGTGGTGGACTTTGCATAATATGTTCAGTTATAAACCATGAGTTGCCATCCATAGTTTCTGGGTTCCATAATAGGTTAAGGACAATCCAGCATTATATCCAGTCTGGAATAAGGCAGTATGATCTGGGAGTTTGCCCATAGGTGGACTCCATAGGTGGACTTCTCTTTTCTCACTTGTACAGACAAGTTTTTCTTCAAACTACTAGATCTCATAGCAAAACTCTGAAGGACCAGTAGATAGCAGGACCAAGTTAGGATTTTCTGTATCTCTTTGCCACCATCATTGGGTCATTGGGATTTTTGTAGCCAGACCTGAGATCCCACCTTGATCAGCAACCCAGGAGAAGCAGTTTCAAGACAATAAATATTGAATGTGTGAACAAGACAAACCTCATGAATAAGAGAACCATCTTTAAATCAGCACAATTCAAAAGCAGGTCAAGGGAAAAGCCAGCTCAGCATGGCGAATATAGGGCTGCATCAACACATTCCGCATCTGCTTAATTCTGCCTCAGGAAAGTTGCAATTAGAAGTGAAGACATGGAGTAAATGAAGTCAAAAGTACCAGGGGAGAACGTGAACTGAAGCAAAAGAAAGAATTGAAAACGTCTGGGCACCAAGGATAAGAAAAAACACCAAGGATGGTTTCAAGCTGTACAATAGTCCTTTTTGGAGAAGAAACATGTGTGCAGGGTGCAGGCCTCCCCGAAACCTGCAGGGTCCCCAGTTTTAAGAAATGGAAAGAGAGAAAGAGAGAACCAGGATGGGAGGAATGGGAGGGAACATCAGGACAGGCATCCAAGTGTATGTGATGAGGCAGGAAGTTTCTGACATGCTCCTCACACCACTCAGACTTGTCAAAACCACAGGCCCTAAAAGGGGTATGGGGGGGGGCAAAAGTCAAGATGGCAGCTGTGCCCATGTTATCAAACCCCTTCGCCTTTTTGTGTGCATTGTGCATGCATGGCACATAAATGGGGCAGGGCTTCCCTCACACAGGTGTACTCGGCATCTTGACCTTTTGGATCACCCCTGCAAATATTCTTGGCCCTCACAATTTCTGTAGCCAGTTTTGAATTGCTTTATGATTGCCCTCTTATTTGCACACTTTTCTGCACTGTTGTGAAGGGTCTTCTACATTCACGTTCCTTTTTCTAGCTGAGGGAAGTTGACAACCGCTTTCCCTTGATGACCTGAATCTCCCCCATCCATAATGCTCTATGAGGTGTAGCCCTAATAAATGTCCAAGCATGATGACCTTAACATGCCATTTGTGATGCTATGGAGTGTGGACAAACTTTTGAAGTGTGGGGCTCTTCCTTATGATGACGATGCTAACCTTCCCCAACCCGGTGTCCCCTGATGCCTTGGGGTTCAGCTCCCATAACTTCCTCAGCTTCCCCATATAATGCTAATCTGTAGATACCTCCCACTTCCTTGTGGATAGAGCCATTTTGCCTACTCAGTCACACGATTGTGGCCATCTTGACTTTTTTTACTACGTCCTGCAGACAGTCCTGCAGCTGAAGGAGCTGTGTTTCCCCTTCATCAGCTCTGCACTGTAAAGTGGGAATCTACTTTCTAACATCAAGCGGAGTGCTGCTGTCTCCAACCTTCCTCCTTCCCTGGTAGGTTGTAGCTCCCCTGAGATGTCAGAGCAGAAGACTCTCCCCTCAGCCCCGGACTGACGGAAGTGGGGGGTCGCTCATCTCCAAAAGCTGAAAAGCCAGCTGCTGTCTGCAGTGTGATTTAGCTACTCCTGCCCTCTAGAAAAAGAGAAGCAGAGGTGGAACACAACCTAGTTAAACATGTCTGTACACACGCAAAGGACCTGGCCACACCCTGAATGCAAGAATTCAAAAATGAAAATTTGAAAATTGGGAGGGGGGAATTTGAGCAAAAGCAATATACAGCCATAACTATGCCCAACCACAGGGAGATTCTTAGAAGCATAAAGTTAGAAGGGGAAATGATGCTGTAGATCATTTAGCCGATCTAGGCGAGGAGGATTTTGGTTTGATATGCTAGATTTCAGGAAAAGAAAGCATGGCATCTTTCATATTAATGCTCCCAGCTGTTCTATTTTATTTTAATCCAACTGCCTTTCAAGCAAAAAAGCTTGGGGCTGCAGAGTCCTTTTAAAAAAAATCCCAGTAATGATTGATAAGTTGTCCTTGATGCGTAAATACTGACTTTTATTTTTAAGCTGTGGTGGCACAGACGTCCTCCTAGGATGCCTCTTCTTAGCAGTCTGATAAAAAATCTTTCATTTTTCCAAAGGAGCACACATTGCAATTCTTCTGGACATGTTCCATAGAGGGGCCTTCTCCTTACCTCCTTCCTTCCTTCATCTTCTTCTTAATCTAGTTTACACCCAAGGCCGATCCATCACCTTTTGCTTCCTGGGGCAAAAAGCAAGACAGGTCCCTCTCCCATCCATGTGAAAACAAGATCCAAGAGGCAGGTGACTCTTCCTTCAAGACTAGCTGTGGGGCAGCACCCTCCACTCCACCCAAGGCCACCTGAAGAGGATTCTAAGCAGCCACCCAGCAAACAGCTCTCTTTTCTTCCTGCCTCTTAACACCAGCCACCAGAAACAGCTGCTTCATGATGCCCATTACTGCCCCAAGGACCTGCTCCTTTTATTCTTGTTCTTCTGATCAGGTAAAGGGCAGTTCTAGGAAGAAGCAGGGCCAAGGTTGGCAATGGGTCCTTTTGCTGGCACAGAATCCTCGGCAGTTGCACACTGCGCCCCCACGCAGAATTCTTGAAATTATCCACCCCCAATGATTTATTTGTGGCCCTTCTAAAAGTCTCCTTAGTACTTCAGCAATGCTACTGGAACATTTAAGAAGACAGAAAGAATCTGGCCCTTGGATTTTCTTCTTTCAGGATTCTGCTAATTCCTGCCTGAAACATTTCTCATAAGCTGCTCATTCACCAAGCTGAGCCATATCTGCCAACTCAGCAGAACAAACAGCACATTTTTAGCTTCACAGCAAAAGTCAGCCAGCTTTACTCCCTCCTATAACCATGTAAACGGTCCCCAGCCGTTCCTTTTAGTTTCACAGAACAAAGTCCTGTGCAGTACACTCTACTGCCACACTGTAAATTTTACAGGGATATCAGGTCAATTCACATTTTGCCCCTAACAGATGCATTCCCTGGGTATCCAGATACGTGAACTATCTACTTCAGGATTTAAAACCATACATTACGTGTACAGTTGCTAAATTCTGTGATGCTGCAATGAAAATAAGACAAAACCAGACAAAGAAATAACTCCCTACTTTAAAAAGTACTTTTAAATTTGAAATATTTTAATTAATAAATTGTCAGGGGATATATATTTTTACTTTTATTTTATAATTCCTAATGTTCTAGGCTCACCCCACTAAGGTAACCGATGTATTCATATAGTAACAGCAGAGTGAATGCTATATTATTATGTGGTATATCATATTAGACTGTAGTATATTATTGCATTTCTTTGTTTTACTTTGCTTTTCTCCTTTTAAATTTTGCTGGTCATTGACCGAATAAATATGATTTGATTTGACTTAGTTTCATGGTTAGGAGGGGTTTTTTGCTTTTACTGCAGGTCAACAAATTTGGTGGGAGGGGAAAAGGAAAAGCAGCCAAATCCTGTAAGTTCTCTGCAAGCAGAGTATCTCAGTGTGAGTGAACAGTGCAGAGCAAAAGGCAATAGGAATGAATGGGTTGATGTAAGAAAACAGTCCAGAGTTATTTATTGGATACTTATGAAACCAATATTTCTAGAAAACTGCATGGACTTGTCCATCTAGTTGTCAGGAGTCAAGACTGAGTCAAAGGCAAGGAAGGGAGGAAGGGAGGTAGGTCAATGCAGCGAAGTGCTACTAATGAGGAACAGATCATAGGATGAAAATCTCTACCTTTGGATTCCAAGGGGTAGTAGCCATACACAGATTCAGCAGTTCCTGAGTAGAAAATAGGGGTATGAGTACTGTAAGGATTCTGCACCCAGAGCAGGTTGAAACTTCCAAGATCTTACAATACTGGCTGAGTTCCACAGCTGAGTAAATGGATTTTTGGCTCAACTGCAGCATAATTGCCCTTGTCATCTCCCACATAGACTATTGCAATGTGCTCTACATGGGGCTACCCTTGCAGAGTATCCGGAAGCTTCAGCTGGTCCAGAATGCAGCTGCACAGGCTATTTTTGGCACCCCCAGAAGGGCGCATATAACACCTTTGCTACGTGAGCTGCATTGGGTACCAGTTTGCTTCCGGGTCCAATTCAAGGTGTTGGTTATCACCTTTAAAGCCCTACATGGCATGGGACCAGGCTACCTGAGGGACTGTCTCATCCCCATAACATCGACCCGCCCCACCGGGTTAGGCAGAGAGGACATGCTACGGACCCTATCAGCAAAGGAATTTCATCTGGCGGGGTCCAGGAGGTGGGCCTTCTCTGCAGTGGCCCCTGCCCTTTGGAATATCTTGCCCCCGGAGTTGAGACAGGTTTCCTCGCTCCCAGCCTTCCAGAAGAAATTGAAGACCTGGTTCTGCCGCCTTGCTTGGGATGGGGAGGGTAACAGCTCCACCTGGGGGTGGCTGGTGCCATAGCACCCCTTATTAATTTTGATTTTATCTCATCTTGGATTTTATATTTATTATCTTATTTATGCTTTTAGACTGTAATTTAGGTTTTTATATTTTTATTATTACTTTGATTGTAAACTGCCCAGCGTCCCGCCTTGGGGGAGATGGGCAGTGATACAAATTTAAATAAATAAATAAATAAATAATCAAAATTGTAAAGGAAAAAAGAAAGTTTCTTTTGCTTTAGCGAATTTTTTCAAAGTTTGTGCAAAGTCCATTTCGCCTTAGAAAAAATTCTACTGTCTATTTTGGTTGAACTTCAGGAAAATGTCTTCATGGTAAGAACTGTTCCACAGAACATAAGTGGGGGACTCTCTTTGCTAGGGGTTTTTAAACAGGAGTTGGCTCAATAATAGTGGGTTTACTACTAGTAGTACTACTACTACCCAGTAATACTGGGTTGGATGAGATGACCTCCAAAGTTTCTTCCACCCCTTATCAATGATATCAATGATCGACTCTTATCAATGATTCTGTGGATGTTCTATGATTCTATAGCCATGAGAAAATGGGAGTACAGGTAGTCCTCCTTTAACGTCCACTCGTTCAGCAACTGTTCGAAGTTACAACGTTGCAGATCCCCACAGTCATGTGATCACGATTTGGGTGCTAGGCAACCAGCTCGCAATTATGACATTGCAGTGTCCCGCAGTCACTGCCAGCTTCTGACAAGTAAAGTCAATGGGGAAGCCAGCAGGTCGTCACAAATGGCAATCATGTGACCATGGGACACTACGACCGCATGGGATTTGCCTAACAACAGCAACTGGGACTGCCGCAAGTGCCATCGTAAGTCTTCGTGACAGAGTTCCTGGTCCCAATTACCATTGGTAAATGAGGACTACCCGTACCATCTTGCTTAAGAAACTTTTGTCCGTTTTCGTTTTTTGTTAGAAAGGGAAAAAGTGAGCCTGCAAAGTACCTGGCTATTTGGCTTTTTAATTTTCTTTTCTTTCCTCTTCTAGGGAAGGATGAGTAAAGGGTCTTGCTTGATCCTGGGGAATGGAAACAATGGCAATATGGACATGCACTTTCCACACTACTGTAGGTAGAACTCACTCACATTTAACAGAGAGTTCCAGTTGCCTAAAAATATGCCTTTTGTTCGGAACTTATTGCCCCCTTTCCCCAACTTCAGCTATCTCTGCCACCTACAACCATGGTTAGATGCATTAAGGAAAGTGATTGGTTGCAGAATTAATTACTTGAAATCACACCACCTTCACTGCTGTCAATGGGATCTTTAATAAAGGAGGAATGATGGCTTAGTGGCAAGGCAACTCCATCCTGTTACGAACACACAGATTTTTGTCACTGCTGTTGTTCAATTTTATTTATTTATTGCAAACAAACAGAAAGCAATACACATGAGTTGAAAAGGTGGATGGAGGAGGAGGTGCTAGCATCTTAAGTTATTTCCTTTCTATGAAATGGGGGAGGGGGGCTTCCTGCAGGTGCTACTGAATAAAACCACATGTTAATGCCATGCATGTGTTCAACAATTGCACACTGTCGGGGTTATAAACATTCGTTCCTCCAAGTACAATTTTCTGCTATAATGCTAGCAGTGTCTTGCAACAAGTAAACTGACGGATGTCTCTATTTCATCATCAGTGGGCAGAGAGCCTATTGAAGAAACTGTTGGCACCAGGATCCCTTCTGAAGTTGGACGGGGTGCAAAGGCTTCCTGAGCCATAGTTAAATTGCTTGGTGACTCACTACACTTATTTACTGCACAAGTCTATGCATGATTATTAGGAAATCAGTCTCAATGGGATCAGAGGGTTTTATTCCCCACCCCCACCCCAAGTGGGCAGACAATAGCAGTTTTACAGTGCCTGCATACCCCCATTTACTTGAAAAAAACCCATCTGGAAAAGGGTCCTTACTACCCTATTGCATCATCCTACACAAGTCTTTTAAAATAAGGTTGAGTGCAATGGGTAATTCTCAAGTAAAAAGATGGAAGATGTCAATTTACTTAAGCATCATAGCTTTGCAATACAGTATATATCTACCCTAGGCCTGAAGCCCTGCTGTTTGGTTTCATACATTGCACTAAAGCCAATTTATTTTCACCATAATTTTCTGTAGAAGGCATAAGAGCCTGGCTCATGCTAAACCAGAAATCTTGGTTAATCAACCACAATGGCTAGATTCATGCATTGTGCCAGCTGAAACCAAATGAACTGCATTATGATTAAGCATTATACATGCATCCAGCATTCATTAGGGTTTGTTGTCTGCCATTGTATGTACTTAGAAGTAAGTTCACGGAATTCAACAGGACTTATTTCCAGGTAAATAAGCATAGGATTTCAGTCCATGCATCTTTACAGCAAACTTCTTCTAAGTCTAGTGAGAAAGACTGAACTTAGGGACAGATTTCCTATCCTAGGGGCCTCTGAATGTGTGGGGACTATTATTCCCAGAAATCCCAACCAGACATTCTTGGGAATTCTTGGAGTCTTCCTTTCATATATCTGGGCAGCCTCAGGTTGGATGAAACAGCAATAGAAGATATTCAGTCAGATGTCTCCAGATGACCAATTCAATTCACAGCCTGGCAGGTATATTTTAACTCTGTTTCCTGAGCAGATAACCCCATTGCTGGCCTTCTTGCTAAACTATCATGCAAATGACAAGGAACCAACTCTGCCTTTCAAGTATGTCGCAATTTCAGTGCACTTTGAGCTACTGATTCCTTGACCAAAACTGTGACTTTGAAAGGAGCCAAGATAGATTTTCCCCAATCAGATTTCTGTTTGGGGGAAACTGTCAGGGCTGCTAGTCCCAGAAATACAACAGCGTTGCACAACACTTTATTTCAGTGGCCTTCAGCAGGCAACCTCTAGAAGGACTCAGCCAGTTATTAAAGCAACATCACCTGTACCTGTGTTTTTTTATATTCAGACGAGCCAGGATCAAGCATCAACTGCCAATTCTAGAGCAGTGATCACTTCCAAAGGAAACAGCCTTTCATAGAGTACCTGGTCTTTGGAGACTCTCAGAAGGATCACTCACTCTTGGGATCCTTAAGATAGTTTAGGGAAGAATAGTCTGCCTCACATAAAATCCTGATTCTCTTAACAAAGTCTGCTGCATCTGCTTCAGCACACACCTGAGGAATAACTAGGTGCACACCTAGGATTTTTACACATTTAGCAGGATGTGAGGCATCCCAGTTCTACCATCCAAAACATTGTGTCTATTCATCACACTGAGAGATCGACTAATGTCCACCCAAGAAGAAATATTCATCTAAAATACCTACTCCTCCAAAACTTACGTGGTAGAGTGCTAGAGTACCATTTCCCCATTCTAGGGCCCTTCAGATGAGCAGGACTACACCTCCTTGGTCAACCTTTTTGCAATATATAATGACAATTTGGGGACTATCAGGAGGACAAAAGAAGCAGGATTGTACTCTTTTACAATTGCCAATCAAAAAATAAGGGATGCCTATTGCCATTTGTTATTCAACAGTATAAAACGGTGCTTCTCAACCTTGGCAGCTTTAAGATGTGTGGACTTCAACTCCCAGAATTCCCCAGAATTCAACCATGCTGGCTGGGGAATTCTGGGAGTTGAAGGTCACACTTCTGAAAGTTGCCAAGGTTGAGAAACACTGATATAAACAATGAACTTATTTTCGGCTTTGAACAAGCATTTAAATGGTTCCCTTTAAAGGACTATTTAGAAATTTGGATTGCATATGCTACCTTGTATGCTTGATTCCCCTTTTTCCCTTTTGTCAAATAAAATGATTTGAGTGTTAATCATCTGATTTATAAGACAACATTAATAAATAGGTTAGACTAAATTTTTGAGCACATAAGAAGTGTATGCTTCTATGATTTACATTCAAATCAATCAATGAAATCTTTATTACAGTCTAGACCAGCATAAGGAGGGTCGGATACAGCCATTAAAAAAAAGCATCAGAAAAGAAGTTTTGCTTTCCTTCTTCCCAATGTTTTCACGTCCTGAAAAATATAAAGAAAATTACAATGCCATGATAGCATAACTCTTCTTTCTTATCTGCATACCAATAGAATTCTAAGAGGCTTCAGTAGTACTGTATAGAAGCCTGTCCTTTTCTGTAAAGGGAGTTACTTTTTATTAAAAAAAAAAAGCTGAAGGACAGTCCATTTTCATAGAAGACATTTAAAACAGAGTCTCCAGTAGAATATTACGGACTTTGGCATGTGATGCAAGGTTGCATGTGAAGCCAATTTAGTGGCCTGCTAGAACCACTGAAATAGAGCAGAGCTTATAACACAGCTGAGAAGCTGGCACAGAAAAAGAATTACCTTAAAATAGCTTCAGTGAGCATGCCAGAGAAACACAGGTTATTGCTCTTACACATTCAGCCCTCCCAAGCGTAACGAATCAGACACTTAGACACATTAGGTTAAGATAAGTAAAAGAATTCTTACTGACTTTATTCTTTGTTGCTTCTGTTACATTCATCTTGGTGGAAAAGATGAAGTTCCTTTGCTCTTCTTTTCTTTCAAAACACTTAGTTTTGCCCTAAATTCTCAGCCCTACAGCTGCCAAGAGCTGCGTGAAAGAAAGGGGAATTCCAGGCCCACCACATGGTGCCCAGAATGGAGGAGAGCAGCACACATCCATGTGCTTGCTTCTGGTGGAGAAGAAGGACAAGAGGAAGTGGGAGTGGCAACAAACAGCTTCCTCAGAGTTGCATTGTGGGACAACTTAATTTACATGTTAATTCACATGCAAATGAGGCATGCTGGATTTGCCAGAACTTCCAACAGCATGTACTGTACAGACTAGATTCACATCCCAGCCAATCCCCATCTTTTAGTAAAATCTCATAATGCAGTAGTTGAAAAGCCCTATTTGACAATGCCAAGGAATACACTGGGGGATGGAGTAGGGATCATAAATCTCAACCTGCCTTCAGTCCTCAAGGTCTCTTTCCTATTTTGCTTAATAATCCTATTGTCTGACTCTTAGGACTTTATGGAGAAACTCTGGTTTTTAAACTCAAGGACAGCCTTACTGAATCTTGTGTCCTCCAGATGTCTTGGACTTTAGCAACTGTAATTTCCACCCACTGGTTTGGAGGAGATGAACACATCTGGGGGTGCCACTGGGGAAGACTGCTCTACAATAGGATTGGAAGTAGCCAAATCACCTTCAGGAAATACACTGCTGCAACAATGCTTTGTTCTGAGAACTGGGAGGGGGGCACACTGCTTTGCAAAGCAGCTTCAAAAGCGTGCTTCGCGTAGACCTTTGATGAAGTGAAGCAAGCTTTGGAAACTTTATGAAGGTCTCTCTCATCCCCAACCAACATTGCTTTCAATGTTTTTCTTCCAATGTTCCATCAACCCCTCAAACTTTCCTCATTTAAACAAGCAAAATGAGAAAGGTCATATTGTTTCCCCTACTTTTCAGGTGGTGAGGTTTTTTTCCCCCCTTAACTTATCTTAACTGTGTCCGATTCTTGGAGACTGCCTGGACAAGTCCCTGCAGTTTTCTTGACAAGGATTTTTGGAAGTGGTTTGCCACTGCCTACTTCCTCGGGCTGAGAGAGAGGGATGGCCCAAGGGCACCCAGCTGGCTTTGTGCCAAAGGTGGGACTAGAACTCACAGTCTCCCAGTTTCTAGCCTGGTGCCTTAACCACTAGACCAAACTGGTTCTCAAGGTGGTGAGTAGGTGGAAGTTGAAGTCAGGGGAAGATTCCCACACCCAGGCGACAGTGACAGATGGGAAGTCCTTGTGCCTGAGATGGGAAGGATTGCTGCTGGCTGTCCTTCAGCCATTCAGCTCCTGCAAAACATTCACTCTCTACCACCCACCAGTATGTTTGGTTAGCCAGCCATGACAGCAATAGGAGTCAAAGCAACATATTATTATGCCAGCAGGACATAGTGATTGAGCAAGGGTTGGGTTCTGATAAATTTTTACCCTCAGATTTAAACAGGAAATAGTGCTCTTCCTTGCTAAGGATTTAGAGCAATGTTTCTGAAACTTGGCAACTTTACCATGTGTGGACTTGAACTCCCAGAATTCCCCAGCCAATCATGCTGGCTGGGGAATTCTGGGAGTTGAAGTCCACTTGTCTTAAAGTTCCCAAGGTTGAGAAACACTGCTATAGAGCCTTAGAAGTTAGTGTCCTCTCAGAACAAGGGACAGAAATCAGCCCCTTTTATCTGCTCCCCTCAAAATGATCTTAGCTGCCTGGACACATTCCAGGCACCGCAAAGAAAGCGGCAGGAGCTGGGCGTTAGGTGATGTTCCTGGGTACTGATTTAGCCAACCAACTGTACCAGCATTTCCTGTTCACTTGCACTAGATCTATTTACGGTGCTTCAAGGAAGCCATTTCAGTGCTGCCACTGATGGTCAATAACGTGAATGCTGAAGCAGCTGGGGGAAACAGCTGGCTTTGAGCAGAGAAGCTTCATGCAACGGGAGACCGTTGATGGCATGCCTCTTTCAGCAAGTTATGGGCATATCATTAGAAGCCTCCTCCCAAGTAATTGAATAAAGGCAGTGCAAAAGAGTGCTCAGCTCTTCACGATTAGGTCCAAATCAAGTGGGACTAGCTTATCTCAAATGAACACCCTGAAGGCTCAGTGACTTTCTTAAGCAGTCGAGGCAGCAAGAGACTCCATATTACCATCCATTACTCTGGGTGTGGGATTGTGACTACCCCAGCCGGCTTCAGAATTCAAGTGCAGTTGATCATGACCGGATATTTGGACTGGATGGAGCCCAGCAGATGACTCCATTGGCCAAAGGGGAGGAGACATTTTGATTGTTCCTCCTTCCCCTAGAATTCCACCCATGCCCCACTCAAATAGGAGTTAATGGGGCTGCACCCGTTAGCAAGGAGAAAGGGACATCAGCAAAGCCACCCATCCCCACCTCTGCTTGTAGGACAGCTCCCTCCCCACTAGCAGGAAAAAAAATGTCCAAATCCCAAGTACTTTCACCCCTCTGAAAATATCAGCACATTTAATTAACCTTGAGCAAAAGGCTTTCATAATTGTGCAAGGTTAAAAAAAAAAAAGCCTTTATGAATTCAGCTTTTGGAGGAGAACATTCCCACAACATGTGGCCATCTTGTGGAGACGGCAAACTTTTTTTTTTCCCATTCCTTCAGTTTTCCAGCAGCTGCAAGCCACTCCGAAGCAACGCAGGGGAATTAGCTTTCTACTTTTTTGAGGTATAAATATATGTATGTTTCTTACCTACCACTTATCTGAGTTGGGCTGCTGTTAAAAGCAGGGAGTACGGCTGGTTTTCTTTAAAAAGAAAAGTTGGCAACTCTAAAAATAGGGGCCTAGACTGGCTGCCTAAGAGTCATTACACCCTGCAAACTTCATAATTGTTTTCAAGTTCCAGCTCCTTCCTATCTGTATGTTCATCTACATGTTTCTGTTGTCAGCTTTGCCTGCTTAGCTAAAAATAACATTACTGGCAGTCACAAGCAGCAACTGAATAAAAGTGTTGTGTAAAGAGTGGGAAATTAGTAGATGAGTCGGGGGGGTTGTGATATTTTCGTAAGAGTTGGGGAGAGACATGTGAGGAATGAAGTGAATAAGCCATTGCTTGCCTGCTTCTTCCTGAGGTCCATTTCAAAGCAAGAGATGTTGATTTTTAATTCTAAGGCTATAAAACCATTCTTTTTTTATGTAGCAGGACTCCTGTGCTTTTAACTGCATGCTGGTTTAAATTCAAATGCTAAAGCTGAAAGAAATAGTGAAACAGAAAGCTGTAACCATGAATTCTTGTCTAAGGTTGCAATTTTTTTCCCTAGTAGGGCTCTTATACCTTTCCTAACTTCATGGCAGATTTAAATTCAGCCAGAGAAACTTGTAGAAATAGTGAAGTATACAGCTTTAATGGGTTTACAGGTTTTATGTGATCTGCAAATATTAAAAGGAACAGCCTTTCTGAGCAGAATTTATTCCCATCATTTGCACCCTTTTCTTGCCTTATTTGCCTTCATCTTCCTTTGTTAGCTCTTACTCGTTCACTTTGCTACCTTTGCTCTTCAATATTTTTGAAGAGCGAGACTCTGCAGTGAGAGGAGAGACCAGCATCGTGACTTTGAAAAGCAAACAAGTTTTCTTCTTTCCTTGGGATCTGAGGTGAGCAAACCAGGGAGGCTGCAGGCTACAGGAGAAAGGATTGGCCAGCGAAAGACAGGTCATTCACAAAAGCCCTTCGGCTTTCCTGCAACTTAAGTGGAAGAACATCACACTCCATTTGTGACAACTTCTGCAAAATTCTCTTCTCTTTGAAATAATCACTAAAGCAAATTATTTTCCATCAAACTGAACCAAGAAAGAAAATGCAGGACGAAGTCAGGCATTGATTGAAACCCCTCCTTTTCAGAAAGATGGAAGAGCACTCTTCACAGTTGCCCAGAAGCGTTTGGAGGGGGGTCAAAAAAGTCAGAATGGTGGCCCACAATCATGCAATGGAGCAGACAAAAAAAGGGCAAGACTTCAAAATGCAGTCATGGCTGCCATCTTGACTATTTTGACCACCTCTGTGAATGTCCTTGTAGGTACAGGATCTATTTCTGACTATGATGTTGCCGTTATGCCAAAATGTGCATTGTGACATCACAGTGCAAACTCTGCCCTTTCATACTGACTTTGTGACATTACAAGCAACTATGGAAGGGGCAAAGTTCACATTGCAATGCCCATTTTGTCACATCACCCCTCCCCACCATGCTGCTCTGGCACTAGCATGTTCCATTAACTACTGTAGTAGAGATTGTACTTTTTCATGCATTCAAAATAAAAACAAAAGTTTGGATGTGGTGAACTCCCATATGAAATGGCACAAAAACGATCATTTGATGAAAGTGACCTGACTAATGATTTACAGCATCTTATACTGTCATCCTTGACAATAAAGATATTGAAGTGTGGATAGCTTCTACTTTTCAGGATGAGCAACAATAAAGGAACTAGCAGTCAGGAAATATGCCCTTGACTAGAACTTTGTAAGGTAGCAATGAAGGACTTCAGATGCTGGGATGTGCCTACACCTGCAAAGAACTGTGTGGTCAGTGGTTTTTCCTGTGACACTATATGGAAGTGAAAGTTGAAATTTGAAGGATAAAAAGGGTATTGACGCTTCTGAACTTTGGTGTTGGAGAAGACTCCTGAGAATATCATGGACAGCCAAGAAAACAAACTTAGCCTTCTACTTCTCCTTTATATCCTTCAAAATAAAAGTATTTTTGCCCTGTTTTTTTTTTAAAGGGTTAGAGAAGTCGGGTTTGGCAACATCAAGTAAGCTTCATGGATCATTTTCCAAGGGTACATTCACACAATGGACTTGTTCTGCTTATCAGATGTACCCATTTTCTTGATTTCCACACTTCACTGAACCACAGACTAACCAACTTTCATTAGTATGAGGCAAGTTGGCTGGGGAGAGTAGGAGTTGTTCTCCAACCCATCTGGAACGCCCCAGGATGAGGCAAGTGTGCTTAGAGCATGAAATGCCAAGTCCTGATACACCTGAGGTGAGCTGCACCTCGTTTTTCCATTTTATTTCCTGCATTTTTAAACACTATCCATGTCAATATCTATTGGCTGAAGATATTGCAAGTCATAAATTTTATTGTAAGTTAGAAAAGAAACTTAAACAAGTGAGATCTCTAACCATCTATGAACTGGGATAGCTGATAAATTCAGTTAAATAAAACAAAACAAAGAATGAGATACAGGTAGTCCTTGCTTAACAACCACAATTGGAACCAGAATTTCAGTTGCTAAGCAAAGCAGTCATTAAGCCAATCTGACACAATTTTTTTAGCAGTCAAGCGAATCATGGGGTTCCCCATTGATTTTGCTTTCCAGAAGCCAGCCGGGAAGTGCGAAAATGACAATCACATGACCATGGGATGCTGCAATGGTCATAAATGCGAACCGGTTGCCAAGCGCCCAAATTGCGATCATGTGACCGTGGGGACACTGCAACGGTCGTAAGTGTGAGGACCAGTTGCAAGTCGGTTTTCTCAGTACCATCGAAGTCCAAACCATCACTAAACAAATGGTTGTTAAACAAGGACTAGCTGTAAATGAAGACTGAGCAAACATGCTTATTGACCACAATGTTGGAAAGCGTGGATGGGGAAGAAGAGGGAATGGCATGGAATGGCATGGCATGCCTTCCTGAAGGGCAGGGTTGGTTAGAAACATGAGCCTTCTGTATTGCCCCAAGCTGCCCCAATCCATGTGGACCCTGGGTGACATAAAATAATTCAAAATCCAATAAAAACAGGACAGTTAAAGCAATAAAGAACTTTCTATGACAGTCGTCCAAACAAAAACTAAAGGCTGGAAACTTGCTGGAACAGTTTGGATTTAACTTGTTTCTTAAAGTCATGGAAGGTTGGGCTGCCCGTACTTCTGGGGGTAAGGTGTTCTATAGAGTGGAGTTGCTCTCAAGAAAACCTGCTGCCCTGTCCACATGCCATGAACCTCATGAAGAAGGGGTCCCTCAACAGGCCTTTCCTAACGAACTGGATCAGCAGATTCTGTTTTGGCTTTTGCTTGGGTCTCCATCTCACATTTTTTAAAATCTAAATTGTTTTTTATCGTGTACTTCTGCTAACTTTGGAGTTTCCTAACACTTGCTGACACTTTCTCTTTGTGATAGGTTGCACCATTTTGGCTACATCAGAGCCAACATTTGAAGAACGTGTTCTCACTAGTTGGGTTCACATCTTGCATTAAAAAATCATCTGATATACTTCTTTGGGTGTCCAGCTGTTTGTGAAGCATGATTTGTGGCTTCACACAATGGCTAAACCTAGCCAGCTGTGGTTTATTTAACAAAACCATGGCTTAGTGCAGGGTGAGTAATCCAGAGCCCAAGGACTGAATGGGAACCTTAAGTCTGCCTCTTGTGGCCCTCGGAAACCTCTCACACTTGAAACTGACAACACAGTTTCCTACCATCTTGAAGTGGGCAGGACAGATAAAAATCATAGTGTAAAATCTAAAAAAAAGAGCCCAACCCAAATTCCTAAAAAAAAAGGCATTCTTGCTCACCTGATGGCCCCAATTTATGGCCCTCTGCTTTCCCAAAAATAACTGTGGTCCTTGGACCTTGAGTTAGAGTGATGTATGAACTCTTCTTTTTGTATACAGAAGTGGGTGGGGAATCTGTGAATGTGTAGGTATTTCTGGACTATTATGCCCATCATCCCTGACACTGCATATATACTAAAAAAAAAAAAGGATTTCAACAACCTGTGGGTAGGGCCACATGGTCCCAAGAAAACCATTAAATAGAGAATACAACTGTTTTTGGCCCTGGGTCTATCATAATAAACGTGTCAGGCAACTTCCCAGTGATCATCACAATTGATCATCCAAACCTTGACCAACATGAAAAGTTTATTTTCTCTTGCCCCTAAGGAGAAAGTTTCTGGCTTACACACACACACACACACAGAGAGAGAGAGAGAGAGAGAGAGAGAGAGAGAGAGAGAGAGTTTTCAGGGAATTTCCCCTGTTTCTCTTCTGCTGCTCCTCCTACAGATCCTCTATTTCTAAAGAAGATTTCTATGTTTGGGGATTCCCTATAGAATCCCTTGGACTGCAAGGATATCAAATAAAGAAGTGTTGAGGTGCATAAAATCAGTCATGTCACTAGAAGGAAAAATAACAAAACTTAGACTTAAGTTACTTTGGTCACGTCAACAGATCAACATCGTTGGAGAAAGACGTTATGCTCGGAACAGACAAGGACGCCAAAGAACGCACTGGTTGGATGTAATCAGAGCAGACACAGGCCAAAATATAAAGCAACTGAAGAAGCTGTACAAGATCGGAAGTCAAGGAGAAAGCTGGCTTATGGAATCGCCAAGGGTCAGATACGACTGAATGGATAATTCGATTCGATTTGATATAGATTTGGACATCCTTAGAGCCAGATATTTCAGAGAAGAAACACCGGAAGCAGTTCGTGCTATACATTATGTTAACACAATATAAGACAAATTACGGCTTAATACAGTATGTGAACCAGGCCATCATGCGGTCAGAGTGTTCCCGACGTGGTAGATTTCCCCACAAGGATTTGAATATAGAACATTAGAAGAACTCTGCCAGATCCATCATAGACCCAGCTAGTGCAATATCCTGAGTCATAAGGGGCCAATTCAGGAAGATCAGAAATATAACTGGAGGGAATTTACCCATTCGATTGTTGCAAAGCTGATATTTAAGAGCTGTTGCCCGTGATCCAGAAGGTAGGGCAAAACCATCAAGATTAGTAACCAGTGGTAGCTCAATTTCTCCAGTTCCCTTTAAAGCTTTCTAATTTAGTAGCCATCACCACCTTTGATGGCAGCAAATTCCACAGTTTAGCTCTGGGTTGTGTAAAAAAAAACATCCTTCCTATTATGGCTCTCAAATCTCCATACATTTAATGCAGGATCCCAGGTTCTGACATCAAGGGTGTCAGTAATGAAATATGGTTACTGAAACACTTGTGTGCAACTTTATATGCAGAATCTTTATGTGCTATATATATATGAGGAACCCTTGTATATGTAACTTTTTGTTGTTCGTTTCATTGCTTTTTTTCGTTTTCTTTTCGGACTACATAAATAAAAGGCAAAAAAAATGTTAGGAGACGAGAAAAAGAGAAAATTGCCCTTTTGGCTTCTGGAAGATTACTCAAAGCTACTGCATGTTATCCAATAGCTAAATATATAGTTTTTTATCATGTTCAGTGGAAATGTTGTCCGTTGCTTTCAAAATCTACTAAAAGGGCTCTATTGGACATAGATGTCGATGTAGTACGTGGTCCTCTTCATCAGTTCTCAAACTTAAAAATCAAGGGGGCAGCTGCAGCCACATGAACGAGGACCTGCCTTTTCATCCTGTTCTTCTCAAGTGCCTGGTGTAACACATGCCCTTTCTGTGGGGAAGATTGAGCCAAATCAGGGGTTCCATTGCTCTGTCTTTTCTTTCGTGCCTCCTAGCATTTTGCCATTGAGTAAAAGGAGGCCTAACTAAAAGAAGCAGCTGGGTATGGTTGGGTGTTGTAGAAACCCACAGAGATAATCTTGGAGAAAACATGCTGAAACCTTACAAAAACAAAGGCATGCTTTAAGCCCAAGAAGCAGAGAAGGCATGAGAATGATGCTCAGATGGGCCCCACCCTAATTCACTGGGGTATAAGAGGAAGGGAAGGGAAAACACAGCCAAGCTTTTAAGATTCTGTTCCTATAGGCCAGTGTTTCTCAAGCTCAGCAACTTTAAGATGTGTGGACTTGAACTCCCAGAATTCCACCATGCTGGCTGGGGAATTCTGGGAGTTCAAGTCCACACATCTTAAAGTTGCCGAGCTTGAGAAAAACTGGGCTATAGCAATGAAATATAGTTCTAGTCCCCCTTGTGGAGTCTGTTTCCAGACCTAGCCAACCTCAAAGGGCTGGCCTATGAGTTTTGAGAAGCGAAGATTATAATCAGAGGTGTCTGCTGGAGGGGTCAAAAAAGTCAAGCTGGCAGCTGCAACTGTCCTGTCCCTTTTTACATGCATTGTGACAAACACAAAAAAGGAGTAGACCTACCCATGCACAAAAGCTTGCAGTTGCCAGCTTGATTTTTTGAGCCCCCATGCGGACACCCTTGATTGTAATTGTGGACATGGTTTCTAGAAGAAAAGGGCCAAACCTCAGTCTAGGACAAATTGGAACGAATTCCAATGGTCCCAAACCAAGCCCCTCTCCAAAAGCTCCCACCCGGTTGTTGTACTAAGCTGTGCTTGTTTAAACAAGGTTTATGCAGATACATTATGCAAAGACCTAGCTCTCTAGAGAAAGGTGCTGGGAAGGAAAGAGAAGAAGAGGATGACTGCAGCAAGGGAGATGGACTCAGTTACAGTGGTGCTGGGTGCATTGTTGGAAGATCCAAAAGACCAGGTTAGGGATCGATCATCATGGAGCAAATACGGTCGCTAAGAATCAACACCAACTTGATGGCCCATAATCAATCAACATTGCATGAATCACACTACAGAGAATGAGGTCAGGAAAATTGTATCTTCTGTGTTGGGAGTCACCTTCCTGATGAAGATGGAGAAACTTGATGCTAGCCTAGGAGCGTATGCTTCTCTTGATGCCCACCAGAGATTCAGGAACAATAAAAGATCATGATAGAAGAGATGGGAAGGAAGAAGCTATGGTCACTGGCTTACTGTAACTGTTACTATTTCTCTTGTGTTTTGTCCCACCAGGATGAAATGAGGCAGAACTGACTCTACAGATTTCATGCCTGAGGACAGCTGCGTGTCTGCTCCGTGACTGCTGGGTGCCTGGAAGTGTCTTTAAGAAATGTTCATTTAATTGTTTGCATGTATGTGGTATGTTCATGTAATTAGGTTAAGAAAAAGAGAGAGAAAGAAAGAAAACCACACAATACTTTCATAATCATCATTGAGAAAGAATCATGGTGACAGAGAATAGTATATTATATAATTGAAACAACCCTTCTAATGAGCTCGAAATGATCTCCTTCCAATGGAGAACTTGTTGGATCTGTTCTGATGACAAAGTAAAGTAGATGAACCAGTCTAGCTGCCTGGTACAGATAGGGGGACGTTGCAGATTAAATTCTCAAGCTTCTTCCCACCTATTTCTTTATATTTGCTTCTAGGCTGGTTTATAGGGCAAAGCCTTCCTAAGGCACATTGCACAGCATAAAAGTGCAATATAATCCTAAAAATACAGTCCCATTATTCTGATAAAGTAGGAGTAGGCAATCCTTTGGTGCCCTGCAATTGCATTTAAATATCTGGACAAGCAAGGCTCTCGGTGGGTGAGGCGATGATCCAACTGGGTGGGAGTGTTTCTGAGTTTTGTGGGGAGACACAGATTTCCAGCCTGACCAAATAAACTGGTCTTCCATAACTCTCCTCAGATCCTGGCCAGTTGTATATGGGCACACAGAGGATTTTGTTTTAAATGCATCTATTATTACAAAGTAAACTGGTTTGCAAATCACACAAAGCCATAGTTTAGTTAATCATGGGTGATTATATAAACCAAAATGCATTGTGTCGATAAAGCCTTCCCCAGTCTGGGCACTTTGGTGAAGACCAATTCCCAGAATTCCCCAGTCAGCACAGCTGTAAATGAGAATTCTGGGTGATGTGTTGAGGTTCACATATTTGGAGGGCAACTGAGTTGGGAAGGCTGGATCTGCTTGATGTTTGAACTCAAGTATATATATCTTTTAATTAAATACAGCTAAGCAAACAGTAGCTGTCTGTATGTACAAACCAACTCACAGCAAGTACCTTACACTGTGTCCTTGTGCATTCTATGTAAATAATTGCAAAACAGGAAGGAATTAAATTCCCGATTGTCCAACCAATGTGCTGAAGTTAATTCTATCCAACAGATTCAGAAACTTTTTTTTTTTTGCTCATTGAAGGCAGGGTTACAGAGTTTCTTTCATGCTGCACTGTTCATTTTGTGCTCAGCTCAGTGCTAAGTTCCTTTTCACTAGCTAGAAACGGCTTTTTGAAAGTCCCAGCTGTGAGTCAGGGTTTGGTTGTTGTTTTTTGCTCTTAAATAGCAAAACAATACTCAAACCAGGAAGAGGGTTATTTATATCTTTCCCCCAGTGAGACACAAGTCCATCTCAAACCCAGAAACAAAGATAAGTTTCCTGGAATTTTTACCCTGAGATATGAGAAACCAAGAAGGACTCTCGTTGATATCGTAAGCAAGAGAGAGGAAGATCCAGTTGTGCAAGTTTGCTCCTGTAGCTAAACTGATGTGGGGCGCAATGCAAAATTGTGCACCGTGGTGCATGTTCCACAGCAGAGTCTTTGCTTTCCCTGAAGAAGGGCCCAGATTCAATCCTTGACATCTCCAGGAGGAGTTTGAGACTCCCACCATTGACTGACTGCCACTCACCACTTCTGGTAAAAACTTGTTGCTTGCTTCTGGTGTGTATAAACCAGAAGCGACAAGTATTCACCAGATGTTTGGGACTGCCCCTTGCCTCTCTTCACATTGATTGAGAGTTATGGGGAATGGAAGTCCACAACATCTGGTGAACATAAGGTTGCCTATCCCTGTTATCAATTGGAGCAATGACCTGATTTGCTGCCAAACTGGTTAGCAGACCCTGCGATGCAACCACCTGATTGCAAGCAAGCCTGGGCCAAGGGCAGGATGATTGCACTCACACAACCCAATTAGGACAGTTGCTTATGGGTTGAGTAACCAGGAATTGTGAACCTAGCCTGTGAATGCCATGCAAGAAAAACAGGATATAACATGAAAAATGCAACATCTTGCAGAACTTTAAAAGAAGCTTGCTATAATAAATCAAAAGTTCCAGGATCTTGCTTGTGAACTCCCAAGAAGGGCCCAGCTAAATGCCCCCGAGAAGTCTGCAGAGAAAAGAGAAAGGCAGCCTTTGGTTTTATCCCATAACTTCAGCACAAACATACTCCAGTAACCAGACTTTTATGCCATGTCATCATGATGGTGCTTTTCTCTCATCCCCAGCCCACAGCCAAGGGAGCTTAAAGTCATCTTCAGCTAGTTCCACTTTTTGCATACTGCTTTTCCACTTCTCCTGACAATTTTTTTGCTGTGATCACAATCTAGCACACTTCACTGACGATGCTGATGATGACACAGTCAGGGATGGGTAGTGCCTGGCTCCTGTGGACTACTTCAATGCCTGACTAGAGCATTTCAGAGCATTTACCAGGTCTTACATAGGCCTCTTATAAACCAAGGTTTATGCTCTTTTGAAAGAAAAGACTGTTTTTTTTAAACACAGGCTTAGAGCCCTTCTGAAAGCTCACTATGCCTGCTTTTAAACATGGGCTTAGCCCTCTTTTGAAAGAGCACTAGTCCTGTGCTGCATAGGAACTCAATTTCAGCTAGGAAATAAAACCAGATTTTGCCAGCTGTGTCTTGCTGACTCAGCCACTGTTGGGTATATTATAGGTCACCACTGCTTCTACTAACAAGAGGTTTTGCATGGCCATACTTTGTACAGTTTTAAGGGGTAGCCCCATTTTACCTACCCCATTGCATTTCCATAGTTGTCCACAAGCTACGGGGTCAGGGACTTGATCTTTACATAACCGTTTGTATAATTTCACCACCTTGCACTTTGTGGTCCCCCAATTCTACATATGCCCCAAATTCTAATAGTAACTGCCATTGTCTGCTAAGCAGAATGCATTGCTCTCTAAGAAGTTCAAACCTGTTTAAGTCCCTATATTGCTGAGAACCAGTTTCTCCAGCACAGATGACCTATACTGTTGCAAGGGACAGTAGGATACTTTGAGCTTGGTCATTTGTGCCTCAAGTGAGAACTCCACCAGGAATTAAACTCATGGAGTTTTGTACTTCAGATGATTATATAGAGTGCATCAGTTTTAGGAGCTATCAATGTCATTGTGCTCAGTAGTTGCAGGATAAAATCTATCGGAATGGTCTATATCAGTGTTTCTCAACCTCAGCAACTTTAAGATGTGTGGACTTCAACTCCCAGGATTCCCCAGCCAGCATTCTGGGCATTGAAGTCCACACATCTTAAAGTTGCTGAGGTTGAGAAACACTGGTCTATACAGTCCATTTTCCCTTAAGCTCTCAGAGTAGAGACATACATTATGTCATGCCCCCGTGTACCCTTTGGTAATTTTAATAATCCAGATGCAAAGAAAGGCAAAATGTCAACTTAGCTCCAAGCTGCCATGCCTTCCTGTAATAGCAAATTCAGGAGGGGGTGTGTCAATATGAATGCCCCCCCAAACAGATTCATCTGAAAAGGACATTTCCAAATGTGCAAAGTATTTTTTTAAAGTTTTTTTTTAAAAAAAATAGCTAAATAGGGAAAAGGACAGCGTAAGAGAAGCTTTTTCAAAAGCTGCCCAGTGAGATTTGAACATACTCAAATCCCACCAAAATTTGTTCAAAGCTGGTAAAAATGAAGAATAGGAATGATGGTGGTAGGTTTTTTTAATATGCAAAATAGGGCTGCCTGTATACCAGACAATGATACTTCAATTAACGATACTATGAATTTTGGAGTTTTCCATTAGCAAGTAGTATGAACCTAGCCACTGTGGTATGTAAATCATGGTTTATGTCTCAGCTTGCTACATGTTCAGTGAGCCATGCAAACAATCTTTGGTTTAGCACAATGAGTGAACCACGTCATAGCCTGTAACATTGTATTGCAGCTCTACTCACAGTTATAATTACAAATGTAATAATAATGCAAGGATCTGCCTCTTTATTATTTAATTCTTGCAAAAGACATTTATGCTTTTCTCAGCAAACCATCCCACCCCCAGTGATCAAAACCCCACAGATATGTAACTTGGGGATCTACCTGCCCCTTTTTGTGGAGGCTAATAGTTCCAAAGAGGCAAGATCTCAGGGGCTGCTCATAAGAGAGAATGACTCAGTCCAGAGAACAGAAGCCGTGTGCTGGAATGTATAAAGCAATCCTTGGAAATCACAAATGTATCAGAGCTTGCACCACCCCCACCCCCATCCCTTTTGCACTTGTTTCCAGCATGCAGGGAAGTGACTGGGTTTCCCTGGCATCAGTTTGGGCAGAAAGTGGAATTTTCAAAACTGTAGGAACGAGTCTCCATGGAAACCGAATTTTAAGTATACCCTGAGCAGGAATTTACGGGAGAAACCACTCACCTGCTCACTCAGTTATCCGTCAGGAATAAGGGTCCCTCACAATTGGCCAACGGCAAAGTGGGAGTCCAGCTTGAGTGACAAGCAGCAGACACCCCCAACTGTAAATGTCATTCCTTGAGAGCAAGAGAATGAAGACACACAGAACTTGGCATCTGTCTGCAAAGGCTGACAAGGAGACATAACAGATTAATTGAGGAGGGTTATGTTATCCACTAGAAATGATTCTTGCAGCTCTAATGGGATATTTTTAACCAGGGTTTAAACACACCAAGTATAGCCTAAACAACCTAAGTCAAATGGACAATGGGAAGAGATCTTTCAGCCCCAATCCCCACCATAACAGGAGTTAAACAAGGTTGCATTCTGCCCCCCCCCTTTTATTTAATCGTTATATCAATTTCCTAATTCAGTCCCTAACAAAAGGGGAATTTCATCCCCTAATGCTAGCAAATAAGTCAATATCAGTTTTGCTTTAGGTGGTTAATGCAGTCATCCTCTCCCCATCACGAGTTGGTCTTCAATGGAGTTACAAGGCTTAGATGCTTATTGTAGGGAAGAAAAAGTAGAAATTAATTTTAGTGAGAGAAAAGTAGAGAGCCAGTTTGGTGTAGTGGTTAAGGCACAAGGCTAGAAACTGGGAGACCGTGAGTTCTAGTCCAGCCTTAGGCACAAAGGCAGCTGGGTAACCTTGGGCCAGTCCCTCTCTCTCAGCCCTAGGAAGGAGGCAATGGCAAACCACTTCCAAAAAACCTTGCCAAGAAAACTGCAGGGACTTGTCCAAGCAGTTACCAGGAGTCAACACTGACTCAAAGGCACAAAAGAGAGAAAGAGATGGTTGTATTCACAAAATGATGCACTAATGTCCTCCATAAGTAGAAAATCAACAGCTTTAAATTTTTAGGAATTGTGTTTCAATGCTCTAATACCTGGAAAGACCAAGAAAAAACAATTTCATCTCACGCACAAAAAACTTCCAGTGCAATCATTAGTTTGCCAACCACCATGGAAATAATTTTGTTCCTGCTGCAGTCATTGTTTTCAAAGCCAGTGTGCTGAGCTTAATATTTTATGGTGCACCAATTTGTGCCTACAAAGATGCACAAAAAAAAAAAAGAGGAGGTACTTCAATCCCTTCCCTGGATTTAGGTTACATAACTTTAGAGGCCCACATGAAGATTTAATGATTGAGATACCAGCTAAAATTAATTTGGCGGGACAGATCTCTATCCCAGGCAATCCTCATTGACAGGTTTGACTCCTCATGGGAAAAAAGCATAGCTTCAGATTTGACTAATTGTGGATTCTCAGTTCAATCATTGATAATACTAGGTCTGAGAGGGCTTTACAAGAGATCAAGCAACAGATCCTGGATCTGGACTTAGAAGACAAGAGCAGAATTTCTCACCACTGTAACACTGACCTTTGGAACATGGCTTTACGTACTCCTAAGTATTTATACAACTTTCTCTCTGACCCTCACAGAAGAGCTTTTACTCTTCCCACCAAGGGTTCTGGAAAGGAGGGATTGCAACTTTGCTTCCCAGGACAGGGGTCAGGTGTTGTTGAATCAACATTATATCTTCTGCTGAGCTGTCCATTCTACCAAACGTGGTGCTCTAACTTGATATCACCACATCTTGTAAGTCATTACAAATGTCTAATGGAAAAGAATGCATCTTTTTTCTTAGCTGGTAAATCCTTAGAAGTCTCAAAAATGTAACAAAATACTCTTAATCATAACTGTTGCAAGGAAACTGGATATAATTAAGTTCTGGTTGATTGTTCCATGTCAGAAGGCAATTAGCTAGGTTCTTCTGTTTTAATAATTTAGTTTATTACATTTAGTTGTCTGATGTTTTACACAGAAATTTAGGCTATGATCGTAAATAAAATTGGATGTTTCTTTGCTACTCTCTCCAAATGTGTTTTTATACATACCCAATATGGAACTGCAAAATAGCATTCCCTGGCAGCTGGGAAGAGGTTTCTTTCCCAACCAAAATGGAACTTGCAGACTCCCCAAATACCTTTTTAAAATAATGTTATAAAAGTGGTTAACATCTTGCAAACATTCCAAGGTCTCACATGAATACAAGATCTCCAGGGTTCTTGAACAAGATCTTTGTGAGACCGCCAACAACTTGCAAGATGTGTTGATCTCACAAGATTTCAGGCCAAATTTAGATGTGTTTTGAGTCATCACACGAGATTTCTAACAATATTTGGGAGGTGCTTGGGCTATCATCCCCTGTATCATCACATGCAATTTGTAATCAGATTGGTTTTTATCCTCTTGTTTAGTAACACATTACCTCTCTTCCTTTTTCTGCAGGGAACAAATTGCGAATGTAGGCAACCAAGACTGTGAAGAAACAAGAGCCCATGTGTCCTAATAGAATCTCTGTGGATATCCAGCTGATACAAAGAAACAGGATTCATTACATGCAGAAAACTCTCCCAGTGTTTGGGATTTATATATCTAACTCAAAGATGGCTTATCTTCAACAATCTCAATTTCTAAAACCTAATCGCTCCTTAGAAGAGAGCAGGGTAATATCTCTGAACAGCTTTTTCAAAATTGTGAAAATATTAAGCTTTGTAGAAAGAAAAGGAGAGTGAGGCCTCAAGCTTTGTTTTTGATTAATAGACCAACAATGTAATTGCATTTTTGGCGTTTTCTTTTTAATTGTTTTTAAACAGTTTCATCTGATTTATTGTACAGGGCTGGGAGGATTATTTTTAGATTGCTGTTTAGACTTTAATTGTAATTCTACAGAGATCCCTTTAGTTGCATTTCATATTTTTAGGTCAAGAGAAGTGACCTGCCATGAAAGAGTTTTGCAATATAAATGGCAGGGAAAATCTGGAAATTATATACAGAGAGGGAAGCATATCTTAAGAATTTCACAGATGAATGTAGGAGCCACTCTTATCACACCCCAATTCTCATCCCAAAGCCTCCTGTCTCTTCCACTGTTGATACTAATTTTAGTCTCATTAAACTATAGTTTATTTTAACACAGTTTGATGGCAAGCAACTGTAGATTCATGTAACACACTGCCATAAATTCTGGTTTAGAAACCACAATGGATGGATTTGCATACCAAACATGAAGGCTTATTGTGAGGTGGGAAGCCAACCCGGATCTAAATCTTCTGTCATCCTTTATACCCTCAACACCAAATGCTATTTCAGTATCAGCTCTTTTTCTGTTTCTCTTCTTTTCTTTCCCTTCTTACGCATTTTCAAATTCTGTATGGGTTGAATATTCTTTTCTATCAGTCCTTATGGTGGAACATCAGTCACCTCTGTAATATCAATGCCATGCAAAACTGCATCCCAAACGTTTTATTGCAAACTTCTATTTTTCTGAACAAAGGCATCTAAAAGATTGCTTGGGTTTTCATCATTAGGAAGAGCAAGTGGTGCAGACTGACCAATTTATAACCAATTCTTCCCCCCCACCAAATCATGGGATACCAACCAAATCCATATTTTTAAGGGTATGCATCACATAGAAGAAGGTTGACCTATTCTCAGTCACCACAGAGTGCAGGACATGGAATAACAGTCTTAAATTAAAGGAAGGCAGATTTTGGTTGATCCTTTGGAAAACTTCCTATAGTAAATCTTCTGTCATCCTTTATATCCTCAACACCGAATTCCAGAGGAATCCAGGAGTAGCAAGTTTCCCTTCTGTGGATGTGTGGAAGCAGAGGGTGGACAGCCATCTGCCACTGATGCTTTCATTTGGGTTTCTGCACTCAGCAGTTGGCCCTCTTGCAATTCTTCTATGATGTTATTGCTTGGTCTGCAATGAGGCTCACCCAAATTTGGTAATGTCCAGCACGTGTGGGAGAATGCAGTCCGGTCTTTGGCTGCATGTGCTGTGGACAAGATCATCACATTAAGTCATAATATGGTCTACGTATTGGGACGTAACCTGCTACATCAACAAAGCAACTGTGGTTCAGGATTTAGCAGGTTCTGTGAACTCAGCCTATACATCTGTGCAGTCAAAATTCAAATATGGCCATCAACCCCCAGGACTTGGGGAGGCCTGCTGACCCCATGACTTGTGAATTGGCCGCTCTCTTCCCCCTTGTTTTTATTCTTTATAGATATAGACATAGAAATAGAGAGATATATAGAGGGATAGAGATCTAGATATATATCTCTAATCACTTATTTTGGGTGTACCATTTTGCCTGGCAAATTGTTCTGAGCACCCACACGGCCATTTTCTTTTTGTGGCTAGTCTGTTTCTGTAGGCATGTTGTAAATTGTTTTTACTGTTAGAACACTATTTACGGTCATCTTGAGGTTCTTTTGCCCTGAAAGGTTTCCCTGTATTTACCTTTTTCTTTATTTGGACAAATAAAAGCAAATACAAATTCTAATACTGACAAGGCTGTTAAATGAAATCTTACCCTGGTGACATACCCAGGCAGGGGTGTCCACAGTGTCACGTTGGCGGCTGAAACCATGGGATTGAAGCCCCACAAGATGCATAAGAAGAGGGCTGGGCTTTGATCATACCAGGGCTGCAACTAGGGTCTGTGTCATCCGGGGCAAACATGGATTCCGTGCCCATTTTGGCGCCTCCCCAGCACTCATTTTGGCGCCCTCCCAGCGCGGCGCCTGGGGCACATGCCCCGGTTGCCCCCCCTAGTTGAGGCCCTGGATCACACAATTGCAGCTGCCAACTTGACTTTTTTGACACACATACATGGACACAGACACCACTGCACATAGACAGAGTAGCTGGTGGCTTCAACACATGGGAATTTTTTCTTCCCCTGAAAGGGAGACAAGGAGTAATCAGGAACAAAAAATAATTTAAGTGATAAAGAGGAAACCCTGGTGTAAAGGGAAGGCTTCAGCTTGAGCAATGCAGGGTTGTGCAACTGGGTTTTGTCTAATTCCATATTCAGTGATGTGTATCACTCATCCCAACACACACATGCCCACCTACTGCTCTGCCAGATTGTACAAACTTTGGCACCAGCCTGATTCACGCTCCAGCACGGCTCACCACAGCAAGTGGACGGCTAGTAATAGCCAGGCAACTTCAATCTCCCTTTTGAGGGTTCTTGAGTGTTAAAAGCAGGTGTGCCCTGGGGCACTATGCAAAGCAAAGACCCCTTCAAAGAGAGTGTGGTCTGGACAGCCCTGCAAATCATGGTTTGTCCTCTGCAGAGTAGAGCAGAGGGCCATCCATGGGGCCATCCCTCATAAAAAAAGTGGGAGCAGATGCACCCCATATGGCAGATTGCTGTTGTTGTTCAGTCGTTGTGTCTGACCCTTTGTGACCCTGTGGACCAGAGCACGCCAGGCCTTCCTGTCCTCCACTGTCTCCTGGAGTTTACTCAGATTCATGTTCATTGCATCGGTGATGCCATCTAACCATCTCACCCTCTGCCATCCCCTTCTCCTTTTGCCTTCGGTCTTTCCCAGCATCAGGGTCTTTTCTGGGGAGTCCTCTCTTCGCATCAGGCGGCCAAAGTATTTGAGCTTCAGCTTCAGTATCTGTCCTTCCAATGAGCAGTCAGGGTTGGTTTCCTTTAATATGGCAGATAGGCTAGCCTTAATCCCTGCTCCAAGGAGGGCTGATGGAATGGTGGCTCTTGCAGGAACTTCATGGCCAACCCCTTGCTTGAACCTAAATAACCCAAGTCCAGGTAACCATGGTGTTCTTCTGCTGCTGCATCTAGGAAGCCCTGGAGGACAACCTGTTCTTCCAAATTTGCAGCTCATCATCAAGCAGCCCATCCTCCCCTCCTTCCTCTCCTTCTTTTTGAACCCCCCCCCCCATTCCAGCAATCTCTCCAGCTTGCAATTACCATATTCCTTTGTTCCGAGCCACACTTCTACCACTTAGCTGAAGCAGCTGAGACGGGCTCCACATTAGGCCCAGTCATGTTCTCAGTCTGGGTTTGTTTTGTGCCCAGTGAAAAGAGCGCCAAAGCCATTTGCATAAAAATGTGCTTCAAAGAGATAATATGACTATGGGGAGGGGGAGAGAGGAGGAGAAGGATGATGGGGTATGGCAAGAGCTTCCATTACACTCATTAATCAGGAGCAAAATAGCAGGTGCCTTCCCTGACAATCCCACTCTTTGACTTTCTGGCTTCTCTGGCCACAGACATGCTGGAAAGGGTGGATCTGAATGCAGCAGAGAGGCTGGATTCCCACCTCATGCAAAGCCATGGCTTGCTCAACTGGAGTTGCCCAAATAAGAGCCCCCATGGTTGGATTTGCAAAACACACTAAGCCATTATATTTTATTTTATTATTTTATTCTATGTTTTGTTTTGTTTTGTTTATTTATTTTATTCAGCTTGGACACCACCCAAATCCATCTGACTCTGGGCAGCTCACAGGATAAAACCAAATAACCAATATACAAAATCATATAAAAATAACCAGATGGCAGAACTGTTCAACCAGAGGAACATGTCAGACACCCCCAAAGGGCTCCAACTACCCTGACTCAACACCTGGGAGAACCGCCAGGTCTTTATGGCCCTCCAAATGCCATCAGGAAGGGAGCCACTCAGATCTCTGGAGGAACCTCATTCAACACTTCTGGAGAACATCAGGTTGGGGAATAATCCTCTAAAGTACCTGGTGTGGGTAGCAAGACAAATATCATTTGTTTAACTTACATCAACATTGTTTTCTGCACTCAGAAAGACCAAAGTCCAGAGTTTGTACCCTCTTGCAGCCAGATTCAGATTCCAAGATCTCTTTGCTCTAGAACAGTGCTTCTCAACCTTAGCAACTCTGAAGTGTTGAAACTATGACAGGCATAATTTCTAGCCACCATGATGGCTGGGATTTCCAGGATAACTCTGAACGACACATCAGAAGGCACCAGGCAAGGATGGTCACCAAGCAAGTCCTAAATTCAAGGGGAAAATGCATCTACAGTATGATTCCTACCAACAGTCTAGGTATAACCTCTGATACAATTAAATCCAAAATCTGACCGTTGCTAATCAGTACGTTGTTCAGAGGAGATGGAATTGGGCTGAAATTCTTGCCTGACTATCAGCCTGAAGGAAATCATAGGATCACAGCAATAAAAGTGGCTTTGCTGCCTATCTAGCCCAGCCCACAGTCAATACCAACCTCAGCCTTCCCCACCTGTACAATGGGAATACGAACTTAATGACTTAACTCAAAAGTTTGTCATGAGTTACTTTGCTCAACCATTTTTAGGTGGCTACATTTCACCCCATAGACATTAGTGCAAGGGAAAAAAGGAGGAGGAACTGTGTGACTGCACATACACTGGTACTATTTCCTTGAACACCTATAAAGTAAGTCTTGTAAATACCAACGGTCATATAAAATCGACAGTGATTGCATTTAATCCTAAAATTTAGGGTGCAATCATATCAATGTTTTTGGAAAAGTAAATTCCAACACAGCAGACCTTAGTTCTGGGTAAACAGGTACAGAATTGCACCATTAAATGCTCAAAGCATTTTGCTTATTCTCACAATAGTAGTGCTGAAGTATTAGGAGACACGCTTGTCTTAAAAAGAAAAGCTACAGCTTTTAGAACAAGGGTGAGCAACCTATAGTTCCCCTCTCTGAATCAGACCCAATTTTGTATAGACTCCAACATTTTATTTTAGAAACTCAGTGGCATACTGCCTCATTACAGCAGTACAATTTTACAATGCATATTTTTAAAGATAAGCAGTAAAATAAATATGTTAAGACTCCAACAGGTTTAACACACCCTTTTTATTGGGGGAAAGTCAATCTCCATAAAAACAAAAACAAAAAAACAACCCCCAAATTCCAGCTTTAACTGTTCTCATTATATCATTGCAATTCTCTGAACAGAAGTTGAAAAAAAATCAGTTTTCAACTGTAGGAAAATGCCCATTCCAGCTTTAAGATTTTTAACTATGAAAAAAAACAGTTGACTCAAGGGGGTCATGAAAGCTGATAAAGTAAACAAGAAAAATAGGGAGAGATGCTCCTTTCTTATAGTGCTAAAACCTGGACAGACCAAAAGAAGAAACAGCACACAGTTAAACTATATTTGCCACCTCTTCATGTATTGATGGCTGCCAACTTAGATGACCTTAAAAGAAGGCTGGATAAACCTGTGAAAAGTGCCACTGACTCCAGGTGGAAGGCACCCTTCCACCATGAACAGAAAGTCATTGTACACAAATGTCATCTTTAAGCAGAAATGTCATCTTTTCCTCTCTAATATCAGAACAAAAAAAAAAAAGATAACGGTATGAAAACGGAGGAGGCAACATCCTCTGGACAATTGATTGTGCAGGACAGTGGCCCAAGAAATCTCATATGGAAAGTAATCAGTGCTGCCCATGGGGGAGGGGGCTGTCCAAAAAGTCAAGATGGGTGTACATACACAAGGGATGGGGCTTTGATGACCACCATCTTGACTTTTGGGACACATACCCTCCCCCAGACACCGCTGTGAGAGAGTGATTGGTTTTGTCTCCTGCTTGTGAGTTTTGCAATAACATTTAACTTTGCACAGTGAGAAACAGCACATCGGACCTGATGGGCTCCTGAACCAACACAACTTTTTCTTCCGCCTTACACCCTTGTTACAGATGTGGAAGGAATGGAAATATTGAGCCTGAGTGCCAGCAGTTTTCCAGAGGCTACAGTCAAGATTCAACCATCAGCTTTCTGCTTTGTAATTTAAGTATTATAGAGGTATTTCTTCTGTGAACTATTTAAGACAGAGCATCTTACCTGTCCAGGTGGATCGAAAGAGAAAGTGGACTTCCAATTTCAAGGCAGCATCTGTTTCTTTCTCAAGTCATAATGTTGATTGGTTACCTAGAGGAAATTCATACTCACCCAAGGTGATCAGAAGCAGCAGCAATGGGCACATCAAGTTCTGATCACATCAGACAATGGAGCAAACGCCCGCTTCCCTGCCCCAAACCCACCTGCATGTTCACAATCTTCCAGAAAATAAATTTGACTTGCAGTCAGGCAGTAAAATGCCATCTGTCACCCAGCTGAGAGTCTCATGTTCAGCAGACAGCCTTCCCCGTAAAGGGGGGACTCAGCCAGCACATGGCAAGCAAGCAGTTTGGACAACTGATCCTGTCTGCTTCTTTGCTGCCCTCAAAACTATCTGGGGGAAGAGAAAGGGGGAAGGAGAGAAAAAAAGGATTGTTTCTTATTCCAAAACATTTTTCTAGCAGAAGATTTCAGTTTTGAAGTTTTGGTTGGCAATACATCTCTATGGATGTAACACTTACTACCTCCCCTTTGGAATGGCATGCAAAGGATAGCAAAAGAGGGGAACAGCATATGGATGAAGCAAAAAAAAAAAGGACTTTGTCCTGGGTTGTGTAATCTGACTTTTTATTACTTGGGAATTCTTGCCCCACCTCCCCCTGCCCAGTTACCTCCATAAAAGCAACAATGCTGGAAAACAGAGGAGAATGATTGTCCAAAGGGACATACCTCCTCTTGAAAACAAGAATGTCACTCCAACTTTTTCAAATGCCACTTAGGGCAAAGGGAATTCTTATGATGTTGCTTTGGCACTTACAAAGAGTTGGTGCAGGATGATAATATATAAATATAGCCTGCTCAGAATGCATATTCTTTTTACAAACGGAGAGAGGGAGGAGGAGGGAGGGAAGGGAAGGGAAGGGAAGGAAGGGAAGGAAGGAGAAAAAAGTCCCTTTCTTCTGCTTTTGAATCCCAAACTGGATTAGCAATTTGTATCTGGTTAACAAGGTGAGAATTTAAAGGAGATCCAGACTTTTGCATTTCCCTGGTCTGCCAGGTGGGTACATTCAAATGAAATGGTTTTTCAGTCTCCTTGTAATCCAAAATGTTGACGCACCTAAGCCAAAGCGTAAAAGAACTTTTTTCCAACAGATTCTGAATGGGAAAAAAAAATTACAAGGAAACAACCCACAAAAAGTCAGCTGATGGTCTTGTTTGATTAGGAAACTAACAGTTCCAAAATCTGCCTTACAGTTTTTCAGGTATTTTCTTCCCCACCCCAAAAAACCTTTAGCATTTCTTAGTCTCCAACTGCATAAGGGTTTATTTTCAATTTCTTTAGTGTGGTTTTGAAACTTAGGCTATTGTTGGAGATGGCAGGGAGTGTTACTGTTGTTGTGCATTACTGTTGTGCATTATTGTTTGCAGTTACAACACATCTCTGTTCTGTAGCTTCCTTGGTTGCCCACACTTTGCATTCTGAAAATCCTCCTGATCCTTCCTGTGGGATTTAATAGGCGCACAGACAGCCAGGAAATTGCAGAGTGCTGGAGAAATGATTGTCCAATGAAAGACTGGACATTTGCATACATGCTAAATAAGCACAAGACAATTTCTCCAAAATTCTTATCTGCTTTGAATGGAATTGTAGGAAGAAAGCCATGATGGCAAAAAACCAGAAATCTGGTATGCACTTTTGATAAAATGTGTTAGTCAGAAAAGATCCTACCAGGTTCCTGATTTTTTAAAATAAATTCTACATTAAAATTCTCTTCCATCAGACTGAATGAGAAACGGCAGGGGAAATGTAGGAGCATTTGACACTGAATTAAAACAGGTTGCAGTGCTAACAGTCATTGAATTAAACTGATTGTAATACCTTTATTTGGGTCTTCTAGATTGTTCTGCTTCTCAGCAACAGTGTGTCCCAAGTTTAGAATCCTAGGACACAGATGGGTTAAGAAAAGGTTTTAAAGATTTATCTTCCTAAATTCTTTGGTGCAATCATTGACAGTTTCAGAGAAAATTGGGGAAAGTGCGAGATTGACGTGGCAAGCTCCAAAGGTTTGTTGCACACAAAAAATGCACAAGTGTATAATGAAACTTTTCCCCACTGTTTTATTTCTCTGAATAAGCTTCAAGGAACATCCGCCTCAGTTCCTCTTCCACAAGGCTGTTGACGATTCAGAAGGAAGATATGGGGTAAACCAGGGCCCGAGTGATGGAAGCCTTTTTAGGGTAACTTAACTAGGTTAACAATTATCCCAGGGAAAACTTGTTTGAGGACGTGCCACCCAAACAGTCCTTCTAGCATTGCTTAAAGAGGTGCGACCTGCTCTTCTCCAGGCTAGAAACAACCAGCCAGATGTCTTCACACTTGCTGGTGGAGATTTGTTCCCAGGAATGTTGTTACATTCCATGCTGTAAGAATGGAGGCTACAGAAGTGTTGCAATTTGTCTTTCCAAACAAGATCAAGCGGTTCTGATTTTATCTTCCAACCTGTCAGGAACCTGCAAAGCTGCCAGGGATTGGCAATTTTATGGCCAGGTGGGCACCTAAGGATGCTAAGGATAGTCTCACAAGAGGTAACTTTGTAGGTGGGGCTGGTCACAAAGCATCCATGTCCTAGAAACCAAAGCAATAATCTTATTTCCTAGAATGTTTTAGTCTCCCGATAAGGTGGAGGCAAGGAAATTAAATGAACGGGTAGATACAAAGAGAATGGAATATCCAACAAGGAGGTCAGAGCTGGTGGGCTAGAAGACCATCAAAGATGAGCATTTTCCGCAGCAATGTTTTGCTGCAGACCTCATGTTTCCCCGCACATGGGACAACCCCTTTCCCATAACAAGGAATGGACCAGATCACCCAACCCTGGGGAGCCGTGCATGTCTCTTGGCCATGCTGCAATCTGCAAGGCAAACAAAGAGATCCTGTTCCCTCTTCCTTTCTCTATTTTCTTTCTCCCCCTTTCTGTCTTTTGCCTTCATCTGAATGACAAAGGCTTCCAATTACAGGAGCAGGCGGAATCCAATGGGCATCTTATGCCACCCTCTTAGAGGCCTGGCAGATTAAGACAGACAAAGCCGAGGGGGTGAACAGGGAGAAAAAGAGAACTGAGGAAGTGAGAAATAGGAGGGGAAAGATGCGTTTGAAGGGATTGACTTCCAGATAACTGGCAGGCAGGACTTGCCTGGGTTGGACTCCAAACTTGGGGCAGAAGGGTCATATTTTGAAATGAAATCGTCTAGAAAATCCACTGCTGCTCCCTGCATTCTACTGCCACCCCCATCACCTCTGTTGTATAGCTGAAGGGTCATAAATAATTCAGCCTTGCTCAAATATTTATGGAAATCAATTTAGTCCCTCTTCTTTCTTCTCTCCTGGAAACAACACCATTCCTGCTTCACACCCTCTGCTCCAGCCGAGACACCTTACACCTTCTCTGCTCCAGAAGCTCCCAGCGAAAAGACAAACATTTGTCCCGCTGCTCCTCCAAGCCTAAGCGGCAGAAGGTATCTTCCCTCTAACCAGATGTTTGCTTGGACATTTGCAGGCACAGCAGCTGATTACACGATCATTGCCCTCCCCTTTCGCTCTTAAAACTCAAAATATTATCACTAACACCGAGTTGCTCCCATCCACAGGCTCTTCTACGATGGAACAGTTCAAACAAAAACTTGCATTTCTTGGAAAAACAAAAAAGGCAAGGTTCACAGAAGATGTTAAACTTTGTCCAAACAAATGGACCATATGGTAGCTTAATGGGATAACCGCTTAAGACATATGGATGTGTTAATTCATATGGATAGTTACGTATTTAGAGCACAACTCTCTTTTAAATTAGGAGAGTCCAACCTGAATCCCCAGGGTTGCCTATGATATCCAAAAGCCTTGGGCGGGGAAGCCTGAACTAAGCCTTTCCAAATTTTGCAACCAACTTTAGATTTTTAGAATGCCAAAAGGGAGAAACATTTAAATGCATAAGGAGCAATCATATGGCCCAGGCAGAGTTTCTCAGCCAAGGTTCTGTGGCATCCTAGGTTCCATGAGTGGTCACTAGGGGTTCCCTGGGAGATCACAATTTATTTAAAAAATTATTTCAAAGTTGGGCAACTTCACATTTGAGAGGTAACTTTCATTCTTTATGTTTAGTTTAAGAACACCGTTAACACATATACGCAGGCCTACCCATGAAACAAATCTAATAATTTGGTAACTTCTGGCCTCTCTTTGAGCCTGAATGTGCAGGGGTTCCCCGAGGCCTGGAAAACATGTCAAGGGTTCCTCCAGGGTCAAAAGATTGAGAAAGACTGCCCTACAATGTTTAATTAAAGGAATTAAATGTCACCAAAATTTTATTGCATTTAATCCAATTTTGCTTTTGTCTTGGCCCTGTCCATCTCTTTGTCCTAAGCTCACTTACTTTCTAATGTTGATCGTAAAGTTCTTCCCTGCTTTTCCTTTTTGGATTCTTTAAACTAGCCTTGTACCTGACAGCTCTTCAAACAGAGATGAAGAATCCACACCACTGCTTGCCAACTTTGGCAATTTCACAATGTGTGGACTTCAGACCCCAGAATTCCACAGTCACTATGGCCATTGATGAGAATTCTGGGAGTTGAAGTCCACACACCTGGAAGTTACCAAGGTTGGGAAAAAATGATCCAGGCAAACATCTTGCTGCTATCTAAAGGTGTCCAGACTCTTGCAACCAATATCTGCAAGCCCTAGTAAAGATGCCCTTGAGTCAAGCTCAACTTGAGCTGAAGGCATCAACATACCCACAGCATTATCTTCATAACCTTACCGAAATGATTTACCCTTGCTTTCTTTCAGGATGTTCAGCATCATCCTCCTGCTGCCAACCCTCCTTAGCTTCCTAACCAGGTGAGGTTGGCCAAACGTTGCCTTGTAATGAAACCTTCCAACAGAGATTGCCTTTAATAGACAAACAGTTGTCTGTCAAATAGAATACATGGCCACCAGGGATGTCCATAGGGTGTGGTCAAAGAAGTCAAGACGGCACATAAGAAACAGGCAGACCTCTGGACACACCATCCTTGCCACCATCCTGACTTTTTTTAACCATATCCTGCAGGCACCCCTGATGGCTACTCTACATTTAGCCCTTTTGTTAGGGAATGGCCTGCTGTCCAGGAGCTAACACTGCTTGGGAGTCTTCAAGGCTCACTACTACTTCAAAAATATTTGAAATAGAACACTCTTCAAACAGAAGTGAGAATGAAATCAGCTCTAGTTCAAGAGCTGTTAACTAAGTTAGGCTGTATTTGAATCTTACTGGAGTCTTTTTAGTGCGTAAGATTGTTTTCTTCACTGCAAAGTGTGGCAGGCGTGTGCCTGCACACACCCACACTTTTGGGTCAACGATAATTACAAAATGTTTATGTGTGGCAAGCTACTTTTCATTGTTGATATAAAAGTTTCCAAACACTTTGTAAAGTGTGCATTGTCTTGGTTAAACCTTTCCATTGTTTATCACACTGTTCATGTTTATGAATCTTCTCTTAGTACTTACTGCTTCTGAATTTATGTTTTCAACTTTTTGGATTTGTTCCAAGTTCTGCAACTTCATGAGCTGCCTTGAGTATACACTAGAGCAGTGTTTCTTACTCTTTTCTCTCAGGACCCCTCCCCACTTTAAAAAATAAAATAAAATAATAATAATGAGAAGAAGAGTGGCATTTTTAAATTTTTTGCAAGTATCTTCAATACCTGGCAAATAATTTTGATTTGGTGGATCCTTGAGAGGGTTTTGGGGGACCTTCAGGGGTCCTCAGTCCACACTTTAAGAAACACTGCACTAGAGGAAAAAGGTAGCACATGGGAAGAATTCTCGAGAAGAATTGTCAGGCTGGTCCAATGTAACAAAAATCATATAGTCCAATCCAGACAAATTGATTTATATCTCTTATTCCTGCTTGTTCTTCAGGTTATTTGAGACTATAGACCTTTTCAAGGCATTCCTCAGTCTTCCTACCAAGGGAATACAACGGTTCTTTCTCTAAACCAGTGTTTCTCAACTTGGGTAACTTTAAAATGTGAGGACTTCAACTCCCAGAAGTCCCCAGCCAGCACATACTGGCTGGGGAATTTTGGGAGTTGAAGTCCACACAGTTGCCCAGGTTGAAAAACACTGCTCTAACTTGTTGGAGAGATACACATTTACGGTGCAAGTCAAGTCATTTCAGTGATGTTCTATTAGCTCTAATACCTTTTGATTGAGTGATACATTGTTCTGGGATAATTGAGAAGAATTCATCACACAGCCTAATATGGTGGTAGGAATAAAGCACCATTGCCAAAGCTACAAAATATTATTTGCAAATTCAAAATGGGGGACCCACAAACCTTAACGTGACCTTGATCTGTACTACACAAAAAAGTTGGGTGCCCTCTTTTTGAAATGAAAGGGGTGTCCTTGGTGGTCAAAAGGGTCAAGATGGTGGCCACAGCTATGCCATGAATGGACATTAAAAAGGGGCAGGACTTTATGGACTTTTTGCCAGAAATGGATAAAAATGAACTGGTGATTTTGGGATTTATTGGTCAAAAATGTTTGTTTATGGGAAGAAGGGAACCATGAAATGTAACTTGGGAGGGTGGAGATGGTAATTACTATGTAACTGCTGCAAAGGAGATTGGAAGTTGCTTCTTTAGATATCTTTTTCTTTTTTGTTATCTTTCACTTCTTCTTTTACTCTTTTATATATTCTTTCTTTTCCTACTTTTTCTTTTATGCTTCTGTAGTTTTTCAAACCTACGTAAAATCTTCTTATAATAAAAATTACTTTTAAAAAGGGGAAACAGGCTTCAATGGCATGGCTGTGGCCACCATCTTGACTTTTTTGACCACCCAGGCCCAGCTGTGAAATAACTTGGCATCCAAATTGTTTGGTCTCCCCAGATGTTACCTGAGAAAGCTTTGACAGCAGCCTTTCTCAATTGGGGTTCCGCAAGAGTTGCACAAGCAATAGTGTTTGGAAAAAAATAATAAACATCGTACTGTGAGCTGTAGATATAATCAGTCTTTTGCGTGGGTTCCCAGGGAGCTGAAAATTATTTCCAGGGTTCCTCCAGAGTAAAAAGGTTGAGAAAGAATGTTTTGCCGTATTTAATGCTCTTTGAAACTGTTATTTTACTTTGAACTGGATTGTGCAAAAGCTGTTTCAGTTATTAATCTGCTGGTTTAATTCAATATTGTTTTTATTGCCTGTGGTTTTTATTGCATATGGTCTTGTAGAGCACTCCGAGATCTGGAAGTAGAGCAGTGTGCTTGTTGTTTTATATGATGAGCTCTTGAAACCAGAGACTTGGAAGGCATCTACCAAATGTAACAGAGAATTTGAAATAATCTTGCAGGGTAGGTGAGAGTTATCTACAGCCCCTTCTCAGCTTTCACAGGGTCACATATCTGCCTGTCTTTTGGAAGCGTTGTTTTTTTCCTGGGGGGAGGAATTCTCACTTTTCCCCTTAACTTCAATTATTACAGAAAATCTCCCCACATCCAATCAGCCTCTACTTTCTTCACCCAGAACCTCTTTGCCTTTTCATACGTTGGACAGCTTCCCTAAATATGCATAAGGGCTCATGAATGATGAAATGTGTTTATTTAAAACAACGGCATAATCAGGTTTTAGCAAGACAAAGTACGAAACATCCATGTGCTGGGCCTTTGCATGCACACATTGATTCTTTTTAAAATGTGCAGTTCACCGGTTGGGGAAACAACTTTGTGTGTGCACATTACTTGGATTATTAATTCCCATGGGGAGCCAAGCTCAGAAACTTTAAATGCAGAGTACAGAAATGTGGATTTAGGAGTATGGAAAAATCACTGTTTTAAAAAATATAATCCATAATTTGCACAACCTTTAATTTGTTGGTAAAATAATAAAAAGGAGGCTCGTGATATTTTTAAGACTATCAGCTTTGTATAAATGGATATTTTATTCAGAAGTAAATCCCAGTGTATTCAATGCAGTGGTGTGTGCTGTACCTTTTTAACTGAGATGCGCAGATTTCAGTTTAGCTTTCTGATGCAAAGACAGTTTGATCTAATGAAATTAAATTTCCAAACAAAATCAGCAAGTCATATGCTTCTAAACTGATTTGAATGACTTTGCTCATGAAGGATTCGGATATCTGAATTTGGACCAGCAATTCAGAAGAGTGGATTAGATCCCAAATCCAAATTGAATTAACAACTCAAATTGGATTATGCATGTTTTACAGAATCCTGAATTTTAGGGCCAAAGCCCATTTTGTCAGTTAGATGTAAAAAGCGGGCATGGGAAGTTTGCAGGAATTTTTTTCTGATCTGCATACAGGTAGTCCTCGTTAACAATGGTAATTGGGACCTGCAGCTCCATCACTAAGCGACACTGTTGTAAAGCGGGATGTCACATGATCACCCCCAACTTACAATGGCAGTTGCAGCAGTCCTGGTTGCCGTCATTAGCTGAATCCCACCTGGTTGTAGCATCCCGTAATCACATGATCACCAGTTGCAACGTCCTGCTGGCTTCCCCCTTGATTTTGCTTGTCAGAAGCCAGCGGTGAAGGTTGCAAATGGCAATCACATGACCTCAGGACACTGCGACCTCATAATTGTGATCCAGTTGCCAACTGCCTGAATCGCAATCACATGACCGCGGGGACACTGCAACCACCGCAACTACAAGGACCGGTCATAAGTACGCCTCATTCAGCACCATCGTAACTTTGAATGGTCGCTGAATGATTGGATGTTCAACAAGGACTACCTGTATGCAAATCTCAAGGCTTCCCCAAGCCTGCTGACATCTCTCTCTCCTGCATGCATAGTGCTACTTTGGTTATCAAGCAAAAGAAGTCACAATCTGAAAAGAAATCAAGAAAGCCAGTAAAAAACACCTATTTCCATTCATAGAATCACCGAAATCTCTCAGAAGTTCATCCTTCTCTACCAACTGTCTCCACCTTTTACTTTGTGTTTAGAAGCCACAACAGTCACTAAGCCAAGGGGTTGCTAAGGGGGAAATCAGGTGACCACCACTCTGCTTTCTGGCTTGAAACTGACAAGACTGATCAGTTTCACACCTTCTGCTTTTGTTTACCTCCTAGCCTCTTCCCCTCCCTTTGGAATGCTCACCCCAGTGCTGGGATACTTAGCAAGAAGGGAATTAATGTTTGTATTCACATTCATTGGAGAGGAATCTCTCCGCTCTGTGAGGGGGAAAAAAAGAAAAAGAAATGGGTCAGGCACAGGACAATGCATACTGACTATAATGGCGATCACATGTCTGAGGAATGCTGTGCAGGTTGTAAACGTGCGCCTTGGTTGCAAAGTTATTTTTTCAGCACCGTCATAACTTCAAACGGTCACTGTACAAGGCAGTTGGTACGCAAGGTCTACCTGTAGTGCAAATTGTACAACAATACCAGGTTGTGTTTAATGTGAACCAAAATTCAGTTAATGTGAGGCAAGTGTAGGTGCAGTTGAGGTTAGCTGGTTACTGTCAGGGTTCTAGACGCTGCTACCATCCTGCACTCGTTTATCTTCGCATGTACGTGCGGTGCTGCCTGCCGTAACATGCGTTAGTTTTTGTGATTTGCTTTGTTTCAAGAAGTGCCCTTAACGAAATGGATAAAAAGAAAATTCCTTCAGATAAAAATACTACCAGTGCCAAAAAGAAGAGGGTCGTTGTTGTTATATTTTTCATTGCCTATTTCTGTCGAGCTGGAACCAATTACCAAATGTTACATATAATAAGAACTTTGAATAGTGTGAATTTGAATAATGCAACCCCTTCATGGGATTCATTTTCAGCTCTAATCAAGACCTAGCTTTATAGATATTTTAAAAATTACTGCTAAAAATTAGATTGGCAGCCAAATTTTGGTGCCATAATTGGGGGCGCTGCAAAATACACTGTATGACTGGGGATAGCCCATCACATTCTATACCTCCCTTTCATTCAAAACCTTAAAGTTTAACTGCAGACAGTTCTCCACACGCAGAACAAACTGGTTCAGATGGCCAACAGATTCTTCTCCAATTGTCTATTGGCAGTTTCTCTCCCGTCGGCCAAGCCTGCGTTGCTGATTTCCATGGGTTTCAATCACTGCTGAATCTGACCATCTGCTCTGTTAAAGGAACTCTGTTTGCACAGAAGGAAATCGGGGATCCCTTGTCAACAGCCGGCTTTGGGGTATGACGTTTTCGAGCCCCACCCCACCATACCAGGAAGCATTTCTTGCCGCTTGCTACTCTTTCTCCTCTTCAGCCCCATTAAAGCAAAAAAAAAAGTCTCCCTGAGAAAGGCAGTTTTGTAAAATTCATACTGTACTTGCCAAATGTTCATCTACCCGACTGAGGTCCTTTGTGTTATAATCAGCAAAGATTTAACAAACGAGTATTGCCTAATGATGTGGCTGACTGCCAAAAGAAAAAAGGGGGGGCAGCTTCTCACACTTTGGGCTAAAAATCACCTTTCTCAACATAGCTTTCCTGCCTTGAGTTTCATTTATTAATTATATTTTTAAAAGTACGATGTCCAGTGATCTCTTCAGGCCAATTCCATCCCCTTGCATCCTGCTCTCTTCTTATCTACTTGCCCCATCCCCATATAATAAAGCAATATTCTGGGCCATTGAACATGCTCAGTCCTCACTGGGTTATTTGAGGAAACGTCCCCACTTTAGCTTCATTGTCAAGTGTATCTTTGACTTTTGAACTTCTACAGACCCTGGAGTTCACCCAAGCTCACCACTATCCCTTTTGTAGTTGAATTTACATGGCAGATTGGGTCACAAACTGACCAACCACCTGTCAGCCTGATGTGTTCTGCAAACCCAATCCATGATTACTTTGTGATCCAGGATGTCATGCAAAGCCAGAAAATTGTTGATTGAATCAGCCCTGGTCCAGTCAGTGTGTCGTGCAAATATGGAATGTTGCCTTCAGTATTCCCATCAAAATAAAAAATGAGAAAAAAAGGATTAAAGAAGATACAGATTTGCAGCTACAGTAGCTATTGTCAGCCATCCAGATTAGGCCAGAAAACAGACACTGAAAGGTTTGTTTGTTTGTTTGTTTATTTATTTATCTATCTATCAAATTTTATCACTGCCCATCTCCCCCCCCCCCAAGGAGAAACTCTGAGCAGTTTCCTGGGATGATTCTTTATTTGCTGTAGGGTGTACTAACAGAACCTTAAAAGCCTGCCAGAATTTTTCTCTGCCCCATCTTATGCCAAACAGAATCAAAGCGGGTTTATTCTGAGTTTCTTTCTCATCCCTTCTACATTCCCAGGACAGAGTTGTCATTTTTCCTCTCTTAGTGGCTTATTCATTCCTTTTTCAAGGTTACCTCCACAGCCCCTGACAGTTATCAACTAAAATTCAGGAACAATTGCTATTCTTAAAAGAGGCCTCCTTCTCCCCCAGTATAGAGAGTCAGAAAGATCACCTTGATGGAGTTATGCAGAAGCTGTTGCCTTTATGGACCAGTCCTTCAGACAGAGGACAACCTTTGTGGAAGAAACACGGGGCCACCCCACCTCCCAACAGGCCAGTGTCAAGGGATTAAAAGAGCCAATTTCTCAAATTCATCTGATCAAGCCTATTCTGGAGAGATTAATGTGTCCAAGCCATACTTCCCGAATTGTGATTTCCACCTTCATCTGAAAGGCTACAGAACCATCCCTTCCTTTGAAAGTGAGCAGTCAACACACCAAACTGGGCGGCTCCTTTCACAAGGATGGAACCCATTCGCCTGTAATTGCACTCCCCAGCATGATTCTCCACCACCGCCTTTGCTCAACACCTCCCCAGGAATACAGGTTGCCAAGCTCCCTGCAACCTGACACGTTTACAGAGTGGCAGAGCTGAACTCAACCTTTGGACCTTAAAAAAAAAAAAGAGGCAAGGATCAGCAAGTTTATGCAGAAGGCCTCTTGGACTAGCATTCCTGCTCCAGGATCTTCTCATCTTCTTCATGTACTGAACAGGGTTTGGGCTTAAGCCAGAAGATCCACAGGCATGGAGGAACTCCAGTGCCTTCTGAAATGCCTCCCTTAAATGCTCACCTGTGTATCTGCTTGTAGAATATATCTGTGGATAGAAAACTAGCAATTAGGGAGGAGCCAAGTTTAGCCTTCACTCTGACAAGGTGTTTTTTTTTTTACTGTGCCTGGAGTTTACTGATTTGTTTTGCACATAGTGTACTGTGTTCTAATGCTCAGATTTAGCATAGCTAAGGTACAGGCTTATTGTCGCTGTGAATGCCCATGCCCAGGGTAGGAACCTGTGAGCCTACAGAAACTGCTGAACTACAACTCCCAACAGGCTCATCAGCAGGTCCAAGACTGAACAATGCTAGGAGATGTAGTTCAGCAATATCTGGAGGACTACAGATTCCCCACCCTGAATTCATTGATCTTTTGAATGATTTTTTTTAAAATTGTGCTGACAATCCATTTCACAATTGTAATGCAAACTTTGCACATATTATATATTTCATATAAGGGGTTACATAGATTTGACAACAATCAGACATAGGTCAACTGCTGAATGAATGGGCAGTTACGTTAAAACTATGCAGAGGTAGAGTTCTACCTCTTTCAGGTCAATTCTGATCATTTCCGTGTATTTTCTTTGTGCATTCTCTTCAAAATAATCTGTGAATTACCCTTAGTCTTTTTAAAGTACTGACTTTCCTACGTAGCGCAATGTGTCATTTCTCTCCAAATGCATATCTGCACATAAAAATTCCCTCAAACTTCATATTTAAATTGGGACTGCTCTCTTTGTAAGTATACAACTATTTGTTTTAATTGAAATAATTTATTCCGTCTCTTTAGCCAAAAAATCTCTAAAAGGGTTTACTGCAATCAATTAAAAAGACAGGCATTACCCATAGCCTTACCATCTAAAAGACATATCACAAAAGGGAAGAGATTTTGAGGGAAGAGGAACAATGTCATGTTCTACAACAAACGCTGAAAATCCCCTTCTTCCTTTTAAATTCCCCTCCGCTGCAGCCTGACAAAATATTGTCACATCAGGGGAAGAGTAAAATTGGAGAATTGATTTCTGATCTAACATGAGGCCAAGCTTTTGATGCAGGAACTGATAAACACCAAACTCCATTTCGAAGAGCATTTCCCCAAAGCATGCATTCGCGCAACACAAGACAATTCACCTGAGATGGCATTCCCAGTAGTTTTCCAGCAAGATTGTTTATACTGTTTGCTTCAGCTAGATGTTTTGTGCCTGAGCCAAAGCTCCAGATCTGAACTATCTGCAGAATGAGGGACAAATGTAGCAATACCCAAAACAAGGTCAAAAGTATGCCTAAACACGAATAGGCAACCTGTTCATTTTTACGGGCTGTATTGCTCAATATTTCTAGCATGACTTAAAGGCCACTTCCTTGTGGAGCTGAGACTTGGTGAAAGGTGGAAGAGTAACATGGACAAGAAACCGCGTCAGACCATCCCTAATTCATGGTTAAATGTCCATAACTGATCTTCTCAGCTAAATCAACCAAGCTGTCTTAGTGACTTGTTAGCAAACCTGACAAAGGTGATTTTTAAAAAATTATAAACCAGCAGAAGCAAATGTTGATTCAGAACCAACTCCAGGAGTCAGGCTTCTGCAAGAGTCCCACGGTCCCTCAAAAGTTCCTGGAAGTTTTGCTTCAGCAATTCGTTGCCCTAAAGAAGATGACCTCTGTTCACCCAGCTACCACACCCAACCTTCAAAAACCTGGATGATCACTAGAACTAGTTTTCTGTATCTCTTTGCTGACCTCTAGTGGTCATCAGGATTTTTGCAGCCCAGATGTGGTAGTCCTGCACAACCTGTTCAAATTGGCTATTGAACTAACCCATTTTCTGGCAATTCACCATGGACTGGATATAAACTAACCAAGCAGGATGGGTTCTCACAACACATAAAACTGCAGAACAACCTAGCCAAGGTTAATTCTAACCAGACAGCATGCATGTGAATGCAATCACTAGGTCTTTAAATGACTTGGTTAAATACGATGGTGGAACCAGCAACAGCCATGGATCACATACAAAGCAGCAGCTCTGAAGACCCATCCATGGATCATGCATTGTGCATGTAAATTATTTGCATTTGGCTTAATGTGTTGTTTTATGCAGGCACTGTGGACTGCAAATTACGCTTATTGTGATGAGTGAACCAAGCCACTGTGGCTTATTAATAAACCATGATTAAAATAATCCACGGTATATTGTGATAAACGAACCCAGGTGGTATGTGACAGATGCACAGAGAGAGAGAGAATGAAAAGGGAGGATTTATGTGTATGTTTTTCTATGATTTATATTCAGAGGTGCTAACACTCCAATAAAAACAAGAGAAATGCAAACAGCTAAAATAAGCAAATCAGTAAGACTTTACAATTAATTTGCAGGCCATAACTGTCACCTACTTACCTAATTGTCAGCTTGGTTGAACAGAAGTTTATTTCTAAATCCAGGTGTAAAACACATTGCATTTTACCAAAAGCTCCCAAATTGGCACAGTATACTTTCTAGCTTTGAAATAGAAATAAAAATGCTCTCACTCAGGAAGTACCCTTTAGGCCACGCAAGGAAGGGAAAGGAAGTCCTCCCGGCTGCTTGGCTTTTTTTCCTTGTGCTCCAATTTTTCCCTAGCGAGCTGGTTCCATTGGCTACTTTGGTTAGTGGCTGATGGACATTGTAGTCCAATACTTTTGGAAAGGGGAGAGACAGCTCCTGCAGTTCCTGACACTCAATACAATCTAAAAGCAGTCTGCTCATTTACCTGCAGCCAGTCTGTCTACTAATGGAAGTTGCAGGGTGGGGGAACCCTGGAAATTGGATGTCTGGGCAGAATTGTGTTGACTCAGTGCAAAACTACAGCTGTCCATCCCATGTTGAGTTTTAAAGCAAAATCCATTTTCTGCAAGTTGTGCACCTTGGGCATGCAATTGTAACAGGAAGTAAATAATTTGAATAATTTGGCTTGGCTTATAACACTTTAGAGCAGTGTTTCTCAACCTTGGCTACTGTAAGATGTGTGGATTTCAACTCCCACAATTCCCTAGCTGGCTGAGAGTTGAAGTCCACACATCTTAAAGTTGCCAAGGTTGAGAAACACTGCTTTAGAGTATATGTGCTCGATTGATTGGATGCTCCTCCACTGACAAAGACATCCTTGCCAGCAGAAAACTAGCATGGCAGGAAGGAACAGGCAACCTAGCTTTTTCCCTATGGGAAGTTTTTGCCACTCCTGAACTTTTTTTTTTTCTTTTGAAGCATAAAAGCTTTCAACAGCAGATGAACATAGGTGAGCCCAGGCCCATCTTCTGTGCCAACCTGGGACCATTGCTGAAGCAACCCATCTGACCAACAGTAAGGGATGATGGGAGGGGCAGTCTAGCCAACTCTGGCAGGCCACAGAATCCCCCTCCTGGACCTTTGATTAGCATCTCATTGATATAAAGGGAATGTTGGGGGAAGGCAATGACATTCTATGTTCAGGCCCAGAGAAACAAATGTCTTGATTGATCTGCCAATGTAAAAGGATGAAGAAGTTGTAAGGGGATGACTTCACTTAAGTCTTTCCCAGCAGTAGTAAGTTCCTGATTGAGGAAACCTGCGTATTTTCTATTTTTCCTGCATGTTCTGTTGCAGTAACTTCTACTATTCTGCAGGTTCAATTGCAAACGGATTCTGTGCAGATATGCCAAGAAGCACATCGCAGCCCACACAGCCTGCTGACATTAGCAAAAGTAACTGGCACCCTTTTTGACTGCAGGCACCAAAAGCTCTTGGTGGTGGTGGTGGTGGGGAGCGGGTTGGAAACAGTTTAGACCAGTGTTTCTCAACCTTGGTAACTTTAAGATGTGTGGACTTCAAGTCCACAACAGATCCCCTCTTCCGAATGCAGTTCTCTGGGTTGGTCCACCAGAAGAGAGGTGATGGGGGGTGGGGGCGGTCAAGCATTGTCTCCCAATCTCATCACACAGGCAGCCTTTCAAATGCTTAACATTCCCCAGCTCCATTGGGGCCTCAAGCTGATTGCCTTTCTCCCTCGTTTACAAAACAACAGAAGGCTGTATACCCAATAAGAGGAATGCGCTTGTTTGCTGATCTCCTGGTCTTCAGGCCGGTGCGCTTATTCAGGCACGTCCACCAAGATTTCCTGCCTGGTGTAGTCTGTGTCCCAAGTGGCCAGCCAGAGGGATTGAGGAAACTCACTAACGTGAGTGAACAGGAGGGCGACCATCATATTCCATAATTACTCTCCAGCAGAGATGCTACCTATGATTCTAGAGGTAGTAAATAACAATCAGGACAAGGAGCCACTGAGAGGCTGATCCTGTTAACAGCATCCTGACCAGCACTTTCTGCAGACCATGGGTGTGCATTAAGGGCAACATGGAATCCCATAACACACTCCTCCTTTTCTCCACCAGCTTTCCAAAAAACAAACCTGAACCGTTCTTATCTATCTATTTATATCTGTTTTGCACCAGGCGTGACTTGCTACAACACTATAGAAGCTATGAAGCTTATAAGCTTCCAGCCCAACTGTGATCACAGCTCTGCAAGTCAGGAAGAGTAGGAATGATTTAAAGGAACAATATGAGCCATCAGTACACATATATTCAAGGACAGAATTTCAAACATAGAAGACAGTGGATGCTGAGATCAGCTTGGGCAATGTTACTATTTGCCCTCCAGATTCAGAGTAAACAAGTTAAGAGTCCTTCACATCAAACTGAGCTCCTAGTGACTCATGGACACATCTAAGGAGGCTTCTTGGCAACAACACAGAAGTGATGTGCCACTGCCTTCTTCTGGATATTTATCCAATTCTCCAGTTGAGTCTACAGTCCAGGGATTTCTTGCTATGCTCCCATTCAGAGGCTAACCTGGTCCAATCAAACTATGCTTTGACTGAGATCAGCCATGATTGCTGGTTCCTGCCACTTGCTGCAAATGAAGTTTCAGTACTTGGTGACTATGTGGACACATCCATGTTATTTTCTTGGCACAGAAGTAGTCTGTCATTGCCTTCTTCCAAGATTTATTTTTACTTCGCCGTCTAGCCTGAGAGTTTTCTAATGGTCTCCATTAGAACCAGGTCTGACCCTGCTTAGCTTCTTAAAAAACCAGCTAAGGTTGGTTAAGCGCTGGCTACCTGTGGTGACTGAATTCAGAAAGCCTAAAAATAAAGTTAAGTCTCCTTCCAGCTGTGCTCTTCAGGTAACCTGAGATAAATTCTGAGCCAAAGTTGATTCCTATCAGGCACCTAATGTGATTGCGCAAGACAGTGATCCCTCTCCCATATCACGTCTCCCTCCCCTATCCTTGAACATCTAGTAATGTGATTTATGATTCATTAGCAGTAATTATGCACTACCCATTACCTTAAGTTTTCTGGGTTGTGGCTGACAATAGTAACCCAAAAGTGCACAGTTCTTGCTGATAAGCACACAATTGTACAGTGTGGCATAGAAAAATTCCAGCCAGAGGTGTCCACAGAGTATGGTCAAAAAGTCAATGGAGCAGTCACAATGGTGTTATTGGGTTCTGTGACACACATAAAAACATGGAGCTCTGATCACAGCATCACAGCTGCCATCTTGAATTTTTCACAACACCCTTGTGATGCTAGCAGAGAACCAAAAATACAGGGAAATCTCAGGCAGCACCAGCCATAGTTTAAAACCATTTTCAATCTTTCTTTTATAAGTTTTATCTTCGAAAAGGAAGGCGAATGGTTGAGTTGGGGGTCCCGTGAACTAAGAATTCCAGAGGGACATGCTATGTAGCACCTTTCTGAAAAATAAAAAATGCTTAGCACCTACACACCTCTGGCTTCAAGTGGCCTGGAAAAGTGCCTTCCAACTAAAAATGGGTGGTGCAGGTTCCTGTCATTTTAAGGCAGGCAACACATGAAAATTGTAATGTATGCTCTAAAATAAATATAACACACACAGAGATACCACACAGCACAATATACCAATCCCCCTCAACTCTTGGACCCTCCCAGAAAATCCTAGTCTCATCCAGTGGCATTACAGCCACTTTGCACTCCTGGGTGTATTCAGTGTGTCGCTCAGGGCCGCAGCTGGGGGGGCAAGTGGGGCATGTGCCCCAGGTGCCGTGCTGGGGGGTGTGTGCCAAAATGGGCACGGAATCCATGTTTGCCCCAGGTGACACAGACCCTAGTTGTGGGCCTGGTGTCCTTCCCACTGACCCCCTTGTGATGAAGTCTCCAAAGGAATTCTCCAAGTGTCCTCCAGATGTGTTTTCCTTAACATTATGGAGTTGACATCCTGTGTCTTGAGCAGGAGGTTTCCCGCCTACTTTCCAACGCATGATGTATCAACCGGGCTCAAAATAAATGACTGCTAATAGGGTCCATTAAATGCCATTAAACAAGAAACTAACGGGCTGCTTTTTATTCATCCTGTTTTTTTAAAGGTAATTGATCATTTCTATTTTCACATTTACTTTCCTTCCTGTGATCTTCTGCATTTGCCTGATGAAGTCAGCAACACAAAAATCCTTGCTCAAATTGATACCCCTCAGTGGGAGCGTGTCTAACCAAAGTTCACCTACCATCTCTTCTTCTTACTACTATAAATCACCATGAAAGCGTATACTCAAAGCAAGCCCCTGCCTTTTTTCTCTTTTCTTTTTTCTTTTCTTTTTCCACGTGTGTTTTGGGGGAGTCAAACCAAGAAGTGATGTTTGCTTCTCCTTTGTCTTGCCTTTCTCTTCAGCATCATGCCACATTTGCTAGGAGAAGTTTTAAAACTATTGATTGATTGATTGATTGATTGTACTTGTAGAGCAGTGTTTCTCAACCTTGGTAACTTTAAGAATGGCTGGCTGGGGATCTCTGGGAGTTGAAGTCCACACACTCTTAAAGTTACCAAGGTTGAGAAACACTGCTTTAGAGTATATGTGCTCGATTGATTGGATGCTCCTCCACTGACAAAGGCATCCTTGCCAGCAGAAAACTAGCATGGCAGGAAGGAACAGGCAACCTAGCTTTTTCCCTATGGGGAGTTTTTGCCATTCCTGAACTTTTTTTTTTTTCTTTTGAAGCATAAAAGCTTCTTTTTGTTGAAAGAAGAAAAAAAAATGAATTGATGATTTCAGGATTTGGGGATTAAAAATGCCATGAAGAAGTTGGGGGAAAGTTTAAGGTTATAATTGCTCAATGAAAAGAAGGTTGGAAGACACAATTGTATGTTTCTTTTTCTTTTTCTTTTAATTTCTTTCTTGCTTCTCTATTTCTTATTTTCTATCTTTATTCTTGTTTGTTTTGTATATTTTACTACGTTGAATTCACACACACACACACAACAGAGCTCCCGGATGTAGACCTCAGTGCTGCTATGGCCAGGCTACCCAGGCTCTGCTATATGGGGAATGCAAAAATGCACACACATTTTTCAACATTCAGCAGGGCATGTTTCTTATACACCACCCCCATCCTTCCTCACCCTCCCGAAAGAGCACTTTCAAGTGGGATGTTAGGAGGAACAAGAAACTGGAGTGAAAGATCCAGAAGTGTTTTGTAGAGGTTCTCTAGACATCCTCAATTCTAGTATCTTTAAGGTTTTTGATGCCTGGAATAAAACATTGCACTGTACAGGTAGTCCTCACTTAATGACCACAATTGGGACTGGAATTTTGGTTGCTAAGCAAAGCAGTCATTAAGCGAATCCAACCCAATTTTATGGCCTTTTTTGCAGTGGTCATTAAGCAAATCACCGCCAACATTAAGTGAACCATGTGTTTCTTAAGCGAATCACATGGTTCCCCATTGATTTTGCTTGCCAGAAGCCAGGCGGGAAGGTATAAAATGGCAATCATGTAACCATGGGATGCTGAGACGGTCATAAATGAAAACCAGTTGCCAAGTGCCCAAATTGTGATCACATGACCGGGGGGTGGCGCTGCGATGGTCGTAAGTATGAGGACCGGTCATAAGTCAGGTTTTAGCACCATCATAAGTCAGAACCATCACTAAACATAGGTTTGTTAAGCAAGGACTACCTGTATAGAGGGGAACAAAACCTGGAATTACCCCCCACCCACTGAAAATCTTTCTCCTACTGCACCATATATAGCTAAGGGACTTGGTAGCAGAGAGGGCTACCACCTTTGATTCTTGGGTGATATGTGTCCCACTTTTCAGAACACAGGTCTTGATTGGAAAGATTATTTGCCCATCAGAACAGCAGACTGATAAAGCAAACCCAGGCAGATGTACTGTGTTTCCATTTCAAGAAGATTCGTTTTTTCCAGAGTGGCAATGCATTACTCAATGCAGCTGGGTGGGTCCTGTTCCTTTGATTCCCCCTCCCTGCATTAGTGGCTCCCTTAACTTGAATAGCAAACACTGCATGCTACAATAGCCAGAGGGCCATCTTTTGGGAGAGCAGAGTCACCCAATCTGGCTACTGGAAAGGTAGGGGAAAGGCAGCAAATTCCAGATAACTTTAATGGTAACAAATCATTAGTTGTTAAAGGCATCCGTTCAACATGCTATGGCATCACGCCCTATTTAAATGGAAATGACACCCAGTTGAGTTCATCTCCCGATAAGTACATAGACAGCTTAGTAGTTTTCTTGGCAATAATATGGAAGTAATTTGTTGCTATCTTTTCACGGAGGTGTTCTTTTGACTTCCCAGTCAATCCGGGGTGTTATATACAAATCTCAATTTTCAGATTTATGCAGCCCAAACAGTCCTAACTATGCATCAGAAGGAAGCAATAGAACACTTGAGGGAGCTCGAAAGGGGCCCTAAGGTTTTCTATTTTTCCACTGAGTTTTTGGACAGGCAGGGGAAGAGCGTGCCTTGACTATGCTAAGCCTACTTTAGGCTTTACACAAGATTTTTCCTGGGTTTCCCATCTCAGAAGAGCAGGAAATGATGTTGCTGATTTTAGTAAGTGGTGGTAGAAGGGGTCGAGGAGCTGCCAGAAACAGTTTGGGGCACATGTAGCCTTGGGATCCGAGGTTAACCACCCTGGTTTAGGGAACTACAAGTAGTCCTCATTTAATGACAATTGGGACCAGCAAATCCATTACTAAGTGATGTGGTTGTTAAGCAAGACACCACATGACCACGATGGACTTACAATGTCATTTCCCCTTTGGTCATTAAGCGAGTCACCTGCAGTCATTAAGTGAGACATTTCATGGCCCGGGCTTTGATTTTACTGCCAGCTTCTCCATTGACTCTACTTGTCAGAAGCCGGTTGTGAAGCACCTGAATGGCAATCATGTGACCGTGGGACACTGCAATTGTGGTAAGTGTGAGGACCAGTCATAAAGTTACTTTTCAGCACTGTTGTAACTTTGAACGGTCACTAAACAGGACAGTCGCTAAATGAGAACTACCGGTATAAAAAAAGGTTCAGGGGAAAAGGTTTGCAACTCCAAAGATACTCAGTGAAGACTGAGCATGCTCACTGAGCCCAGAACTCCCAACTTTCTGCAGTCAGGAGGAAATGAAAAACCAGCTGGAAGGCTAAGCCGAGTTATCTTGTGCTTCACGCTGCAATCTTTTGTTGCAGTGCCCAAATGCTGACACTTCTTTTTCCTATCACCTTCGTATTGGCTGCTCTTCTTCTTAGCTCATGGAAAGGCCACCAGTGGTGGGCAACTGCTTTGAACCATCTCAGCTCTGCAAACCCCACAGTCAAGTAGGGGGAACTGAGAGCTCCCTTCCTTGGCTGGGAGCCAACTTTCTATGAAGGCTGCTCCGAGAATGACAATTTCCTGCCTCAACATGTGCACATTTTGGTAATGATTTATAAGGGAATTTGATGAGTCAGCAGTTCCTGCAGCTTCTCCTCCGTGGAATTACTGCGGGATGCTTCTTTCAGCCTATCTGCCTCACCCTACCACTGTACACACGCACACACACACACACACACAACCGATAGGAGAAGACGCTGAGCTGTCAGGACTTGATAGAGTGAAGGCTCAGCCCTTACAGTAACAGAAACAGCATCAGAATTGCTTTTTTTTTTCCTTTTTTGCCAGAGGAAAGGAAAATGTCTCCTAAATCAGGGTTGAAGTTCCTAGACACTGAGCCAAAAGGGTTATCTCAGCTATTCCTGACATTTTTTTAGTTTTTAGCAGGGGCACGCCACTTTTTTCTAGCAAACCCCACCATTTAAAACGGAAACAAAAGCAAAAAAATCATCTCTGAGGACTGCCTGGGAATGGACCACACTATCACAATGTCATCGCATGGCACAATCCGTTATTTTGGGTGACCTTTTTGGCTTTGTGGAAGTTAGACAAAATAAGTACAATTGGCCTTTTAAAAAAATAATAAAGTTACTGAGTTTTTGAAACATTACAATTAACATTGCTTAAACGGCATTATATATTAATATATACTATTACATGTAAACCATATTACCATTGTATAAAGGCTATATACTTAGAACAAGACTGGCTGGGGAATTCTGGGAGTTGAAGTCCACACGACTTAAAGTGGCCAAGTTTGAGGAACACTGCTTTAGGAAAAAAAACTTAGCAAGTTATATAATAAAATAGACACTAAAGCGGGGGGGGGGGGCATTCTTAACTACCTAAATGAAAAATGAGAGATGGTGTCATCATTTTTAAAACTACCTTGATCATTGTTTCAACATTATCAGCTGTCCAGCCTGTCTCTTCTGGAAGAGAAAGTCAACATACAATGATTGTAAGGAAACAAAGTTTTTAAAAAAACAGATAAAAAATGCTCAGGTAATAAATGAAAATTGCACTGCCCAGACTTTTTTTTTTTAGAGCACAGTGATTTGAATACTTATGACTTGTAAAGGACAGCCTCTTTTGGCACCATGCCATTGGTCACACTCTTAACAGATCTCAAATGAATAAATAAATAAAAAGTACAACTATCTGAAGGGGGAAGAACTGCCCTGTTTGGCCTTGCCACCGAAAATTGGCTTATTAAGGGGAGAAACACCGCAGTTTTAAAGGATGGTGCAGAGCTGAGCATTCTTCCCCAACTTGCCAATTCCCAGAATTCCCCAGCCAGCATGGTCAAAGGCCAAGGATCATGCTAAGAAGGAATTCTGAGGATTGCTGTCCCAAAACATCTGGGAGATGCCAAGTTGGGCAAAACTGCAACAGATCAGGGCTTCAGCTATAAGCTTGGGGTGGAAGCATCCACTGTCTAGGAACCGTTCCTTCAGTTTCAAAATGCGAAGGACTTATGATGCCTGAGTGGAAGCAAAGGGTCAAGAAGCAAAAGCTACTAAAAAGAAGAATACTTTCGTTAAAAAAATTCCTCTTTGGCTGATTCAGAAGGTGATACTAGCTGTTTCATGACACAAAGTGAGAACGTTGGGAAACTCAAGCAGATAGTTTCTGTTTTCAGGATGAAACACAAACATGGAGGGGAAGAAACATCAAACATTATGGCAGAGATCAACAGCCGGGCTGCCCACCCACCCAGACTTTAAATATTTTTAAAGGTTCTTCTAATTAAGAGGAATAATAAAGAGGAAGTTGTGTGCAGCAAAGTACCAACCACCAGTGCAATTTTTATGCAGAGGAGTGTCTCAAGGCCCTACATAAAGCCTGAAGAATGGTAGTGAACTACAGTGCAGGGTTTCGAAAACAGGACTATCTGACCAGGGAAAAAAAGACAAAAGAGTACAGGTGGTCCTCGACTTATGACCACAATTGGGACCAGAACGTCTGTCACTAAGTGATGCGGTCTTTAGGTGAGTTGCACCTGATTTTACAACATTTTTGCCACAGTCATTAAGAGAATCATGTGGCCATTAAGCGAATCCAGCTTCCCCCATTGATTTTGCTTGTTGGAAGCCCCCTTGAAGGTTGCAAATGGTGATCACGTGACCGCAGGATGCTGCGACCATTGTAAATACATGACAGTTGCCAAGCACCCAAATTTTGATCACATGACCGTGGGGATGCTGCAACAGTCATTAGTGTGAGGACTGGTCATAAATCACTTTTTTGGCACCATCGTAATTTCAAGCAGTCGTTAAATGAATGGTCATAAGCTGAGGACTACCTGTAGTTATAAGTTGTAGCTACCTAGATTTCATTTAAAGATAATGAAAAACTTCCCGATCTGTACACGGTAGAACAGTCTACCGTGGGATATTGCAAGTTCTGCATCTCTGGAAGTTTTTAAGAAGAGGCTGGACAGCCACCGCTCCTGGATGATTTAATTGGTTTTCCTCCACATTGCAGAGGGTTGGACTAGATCAGTGTTTTTCAAACTTGGCAACTTTAAGGTGTGTGGACTTCAACTCCCAGAATTCCCTGGCTGGTCTCTTCCAGCTTTACAATTCTAAGGTTTTATGAAAAGGAAAGCTGGGGAGGTGGGCCAGAGGCTGTGACAGGGAGAAACCTCACCATTTTGCCATCTGATAAATGGGTGCTTGTGACTTGCTCCACCCACCATAGTTGCTATTTTGTGAAACTTCTCACAGCCTGCTCTCAAAATTCCTTGCTGTGCCTCCTGGTCCAGAGAGAGATGGCTTACGCTTGCACTATGGAATCTGTAGCTTCTCAGCAGGGTTGAATGTGAAGCACAGAAAGTCTTCAGGGCAGCATTTGGGGCTCATTTTTACAGCAACTTGTGTAACCTAAACAGAACTCTCCAAACTTGATAGCTGGTTTCGCTCATTTCCTTACAGAGCGTTTTCAGTTTTCATTTTAATCTTGTTTTGTTTTTCACTGCAAAATACGGTCTCTACCCAGCACACCCATCCTTTGCATTTCTTAAAAGGAGGCTGCAGCCAATGAAAAAGCAGCCAATGGCTGGTCACTGAATTTATTCTTGAGATAGTTTTATTGCAGGGTTGAGGAGAGAGGTTTGCGGGATTTTCTGCCCAGGGTACCAGTGCAGATTAACTGGCCTTCAGCCATGTGTCACTTGACACAGAGGGAAGGGAGGGGAGAGAGGGAGGAAATGTCATTAGCTGCTAGGTCCCCAGCAGCAAAATATCTTTTGAGAGAGATCTGGCAAGAAGATAATAAGGATGCCAAGCAAAGAAACAACAAAATCCTGACCCTTGCCACAAAGCAGAGGGAAATACTGGAAAAGGTATCTATGATCGATTAAGGTCAGCAAGCTGGCATCATTCTAGAGCAAAGAAAACCTTTTGGACTGACTTCCCTGGCAGTTCCAAAGATTTCTATCCAGAGCACAAATGGGAAGATCTAGACTTGCTGGATTTGAGGGTACCATCCAAAACTGTGGTTTTTGACCATGGTTTATAATTCACATGAAACTGTAAAGTTTATAAACCGCAATGGCCAGATTCACACACCATACTAAGCTAAATCCTAAGAACATTGTGGCTTTAATGGGAAGTAAAAACCCAGCCAGCAGTTCAAGGTGACACGAGATTATGGCAGAAGTCACTTCTGGACACGCATTCCGTCCCAGAAATTCTAGCACATACATATATATCTGTTGATTTTACTCTCATTTTTTTCTCTTGATCTTGTTTTCCTAATTTAGGAAAGGAGGGGGAAACGGGGGGAAAAACAAAGGGCAATGGGAAACCACTTCCATAGGGTTGCAAGGGAAACCCCTGCATGGACAAGCCCATGAACCAGGAGTCGAGCTTGATTCAAAGGAGACTTTATCTTTTTATTGTTCATCCACTGGAAAGCCTTGCTGATGAATTTTAGATATTTATGTGTTTACTAGTTGATATGCCATTCCAATCAACAATAACTCTGAGCAGCTCACCTATGCCATTCAGTACTTGAATTGAAAATACAAAACCATAGTAACAATGACAAAAGAACAATACAAATCAATCCAACACACACAAAATGTTAGCACTGGGGAAATCATCACACCAACCAACATTGGATGAAACCACTCCAGTTTTCAGGCCCCAAAGACTGGCTGAAACAGCCAGGTCAATGGTGCCTTTACAGAACCCCAGAACCATATGGAACAATCTGATTGTAGATGGGATAGTATTTCAGAGAAGGGGGCAACATGAGAGAAAGACTGCCCCTGAGGTCCCTGTAAATGACATTCCCTGAGAGTAGGGACCCAGTAGGAGCCCACCTCTTGATCTTATCACGGAGGCAGTGGCCATTGGGAGAAAGTCAGCATTACTAGGTGGAGCAGACAGAAAACACAACCAGACGAGCTAATTCTACTGTACTGTAAAGCTACATTAACAGAATCTTGCAAGTCTGAAAGTACAATTCTCCTGCTGTCCCCTTTACAGGCCGAGAAACTAGGGAGGGTCCCTTCTGGGCCTCTTGCCCCAGCCACTATCCAGCTATGGGCTATGCTCTTTCTTATCTGACCAATCCCTAGGCAGTGTCTCTTGGACCATTCTCCCAAGGTCTTTCCCACATACCATTACAGAGAAGTTGTCCTGGAGATGCCAGATCCCAAGCTATGAAGGACTTTAGATATCACCATGTCAGCCCTACTAGGTAGACCAGACCAGGAAATCAGCTCCATAGGAAAGCTAAAACTATTTGGAGATTGGTTATAACAACAGAATCTTGCAAGTCTAATTGAGTTGGACCTCCTCCCCCTTCTTATACTCCTGTGAATTGGGGAGGTATCTGTCTGAGCCACTTCTGAATATTTTCTGCTGTTGTGGACTTAAGATATGTTTCACTCCTCATTGCTTTGGTAGCTGAGTTTGCATGTCTCCATCAAGGTCATTTTCCTTACTCTCTACAGACTACCAGCTTCTTGAATTATATCTGAAAGCAACTGGTAACCAAATTTCTAGTAACATGGTGATCTGCCAGTAGATTTCAATTCATATTCTTGCACTCCTACAAAGCAGGTGACCAATAATGTAGCTTGGCCTTTGCCACAGACTCAGTTGACAAAGAAAACTCAGATCTGATCTCAGTCAGAATTATTTCCATCAGAGTCATCCTCCTGCATTTCCTTTCCCCTTCTCTTCAGACCTAGACCACATGAAATAGTTTTGGTCCCTCTCTGCTCGCAGCCGCCATATCAGTGAGCAGCAGTGACTGCAACTTGCATTATCATATTTCCCATCCTTGAGTCATCATGACTGTCGAGCATTAGCCCAGACTCTGTAAGAACCTGTATAAGGAAAGAAAAAAAAATCAGAGGAAACTGACAGTGGCCCTAAAAGGAGATATGCATGGGTTTTCAAGCCTCAAAACTTGAACTGAGGGTAGGGGAGTTTGCAGAAGGGGGTCAAAAAAGTCAAGATGGTTGATTGAAGTATACCTTGCATCTGTAATGAGATGTGAGAGTGACCTTGAGAGACAGGAGGAAGAGCCACAGCCTAGACCATGGTCTGACAAGAGATATCTCAGCCCAGAGAAGGAATGGGGGTGGAGAAAGCAGCTCAGAAGGGACCCTCCCTCGTTCTCTGGAAAGTAAAAGGGAGGGGAGAGGTGCTTTCAGACTTGCAAGATTCTGTTACTGTAGCCTTACAATAAAGGTAGTGTTAGTACTCATGGTTTGTGCTCCTTGTCTGGACTACCTCGAAGGACTGACAGCATCACAATGCGCAGGAAAAAATGGGGTGGGACCTCCATTATATGGTCACAGCTGCCATCTTGAATTTCCTGAAACTTCCCACAGCAGACAACCTGACTCAAGAGTCTATACCAATCTGAACCAGATGTAAGATTTTTAATCTGTATTTGTGTGTTCTGTCCTATAAATTGCTGGAGATTAACGTACAGGATCTTTTCTTTTCTTTTTTACATGAACCAGATGGTTTTAAGTAGCTTCTGGAAGCCTATTTTCAGTGGAGCCAATGTCACCTCCAGGGGGAAGCCATTCCAGAGAACTGGGGCCATCATGGAGAAACAATACTTCAGAATTTGGGCCCACTTGCTTCCCGGAAATCAAACACTCCCAGTGTTTTCTTCTGGGAAGGAGAGATACTTTGGACAGGTTGAATCCAGTTGTACCTGGCAGGATATCCAGGCAGCAAGCCATTAACTTAAATTGTGCCCAGTAGACAATTGGCAAGCAGTTCAGATCTTTCAGTACAGGCATTATATTGTCTCTGAACCTTGCACTACTTAGCCAATTAGCTGCTGCATTTTGCATCAAATGCAGAAGATCTGCCTCTTCCAACCTGGTGCCTATCCCAACCCAGATATCTCCCACATACATCAGGATGTCAGTTCCCAGAATTGCCCAGCCATTGTTGAAAATTATGGAAAAAACTAAAGTCCAGACATCTGGAGGGCATACAGTGTGGGGAAGACCATGATAGACTTCTATAAACTTCAGCCAACATGACCAACAGAAGATTAGATATGGCCCCAAATTGTGGAAGTTGTGCCTTAATTCTGGGTGGAGTTGGTACTTTGGATTATCAGATCCTTCCCAAGGATCTAGGATAAAATTATTATTATTATGTTGTGGTGGTGATTGTGGTTGTTGTATGCTCCTTATCTTCTACAACAGAGCATACATTCAGATCCCTTAAAAGAAGTATGCAAGATAGCATAATTGTCCTGCTGGTGGAATTTTTAAAAAGCCTACGCCGGTCTTCTGCCCTCCGCCTGAAGGCAGACCAAACCTCTTTCCTGAGGAAGTCACGCAATCTCATCACAAATATGCCACAGACAGTGATATTGCTGCCTGCTGTGAGTAAGGAAATGTCAATGTGCAGTTACTGTTGCTGTTTTAGGGAGAGAACCAAATTTCCACTACAACTTCCTACGTTTCAAAAATGGTCACGGCCAGAAATTCTCTGAATTGTGACATCACCAGCTGTGGGTTGGCACGTCAGGGTTCCTGTTTCCGCCATCCTTCCTTCCTTCCTTGGTGTCAATGTTCTTCCCCCTTCAGAGGTTAACAAAGGCAAAAGAGGGGGGAAAGGACTTCTTCAAGCTCAGAGGGACTTCTCACATTCATGTCCCCCCCCTCGCATTACATGTTGATGCCTCAAACATGTGTGTGGCAGCCAAACTCACATAAATGAGATTCTGGGTGGCATACATTTCTTTTTTTAAAAAATCCAAAAACGTATTTAACAGTTAAAACAACAACAGCAGGTAATAGACGATCAGGAACCCTCGATATCCATTACATCTCACAATCCTATCATCCTGGCCCCAACTCTCGGGGGGAAAATCAAGGTCTTAATGCCACTCTAAAACCCAACAGGGTGGGGGCCCCACCATATGTACATGCAGCCAGGCAGAGTAGGGAATGCGGTGTTGGATGAAGACCAGCAAGGCCCAGGCTGAAATCCACCCTCGACTATACAAGCTCACTGGGGTTTGGGGCCAGGCACTTTTTTTAGCTCAGCCAAATTTACAAAGTTACTGGGAGGATGTGATAAACTTGGAGAAGGGGGTATTTTATGCATTACTTTGAGCTCCTGAACCTAATAGAGAAAATTCTAACAAATTAGTAAATAAATGACAAATAAGCAATCCATCATCTATTCGATTTTTCTACATGTTTATTAGCATTTATTTTAAATTATATTTTTCTTTTGAAAAATTCCAGGATTTGAGGTGACTGAAATTGCCTAGGTTGATGCTTGTACCTAGGTGATTATGCTCCATCTGTTTTAAGCTATTGAAAATTAGAAATCCTTGTGGATCTATTGCAGTGATCTGGAGATCAACTAGTATACCCCAGGCTACGCCTCCCAACCCCATAGAAGTCCTGTACAGTTGCTGGCCGGAGAGGGAAATGTACAGCTTGGCTATAACATTTTCAGTGGTTGAGCTCTGACTTAGTTAGGATCATCCTCTACTTCTTTCTTTGAGAACCCCTCTAAGAATCATTTCAACTGAAGGGCGGTATTGAAAAGTTCCCCAAGAGTAAATAAAAAAGATGGTGGCAGGACCTTCCTTTTCTGGAATGAGAACTGGGTTAACTCACGTGAACAGGCTGGAGAGAGGGAAAAAAGGAGATTTGAGGGGGTGGCTTACAACAAAGCTTTTGTTTAGCATCCAGACTTACTGGCCCGCAGTGCTAGAAATGCACAGGCAGAGAAACCACTTCTACGTTCTAAACGCTTCAGCAGAAACGGGTCACCTCTCTTCAGGGTTTATTGTTTCAGTGAAGGGCTAAAACCATCTGCTGTTCCACAGGACAACCACTTCCAGATCTGGTAAGTAAAGAACATCAAGACAGAGAGAAGGTGACTACTTCCCAGCTGCTGTTTTGTAAGATAAGATTTTGTGCATCAAATCCAGCCCTGGAGGGCTTTTGTAAAACGTATTCTGAATCCCTACAAAACATTGCTGTATAGGGGTGAGAAAAGTGGATGGCTTGGTTTCCAGCTGAGCTGGGCAAACAAACAAGACATGTGGTGTTTCACGTCTGAAGTATACCACGGAGAGGCTCGGAAAACGTGGCTTCACGAGGCCTTCCCTGGCTCACTGCCATTTGGGGTATGTCTGACTACCCCTCCCATCATCCTTAGCCAGCAATTATGTTGGCTGACCAGATGGGCACTTAAGTGCTGCAGCCCAGGAGGGCCCCAAGCTGAACGAAGGTGGCTGAAATCTTTACAACCGGGTTTGTGCATTGTGCTAATTAATCATGGTTTTGTTCACACCCAGTTGATTAAACCATTCTACTGAGTTAGCATCCTACCCAGAGCTAGAACCAAGCAATTCATATTAAGGATTGTCCCTGAGTTATTTCAGTGGGAAACAGGAACACAGAACTTTGGACTGTGTTCTACCAAAGGAGAATTACAGTCCTCAATTTCAGTACAGGCTGTTTCTTTGTTGTACTGAAAAGGTGTGGGGTGGATTGTTTGGGTACGCTGATTGCCAAGAGGGGACCCAGGAGTGGCAGCTGGTCTTGTTGACAACCTTTCCATTCAAGCAGACACAAAAAGGGGGGATTTAATTGTGTAATGTTAACAAGCCATTTAAAAAAAACAACACTTTTTTTTTGCAGTGACAACAGATTCCTGACACCTCTGTTCTTTCTCAGGTGCACCATGCTAATGAGTAACAAAAAATAGGAACCTGTCAAACAGGTCTTTGTGACCTCTTGATGGAACACCTCCAGCTGGCCCTGAGTCACACTTACGGCTCTACCCAGCCCAGGCCTAGGCTGAGGAGCAAGGAACACAAAGCCAGCCAACCAGCGCTTTCAGCCTGGCTCAGAGAAGACTTCTGCAAAAGGGCTTCACTTCATGGCTGGGGATCTGAGGGCTCTACGTTGCAAAGAGTTTTGCCTTAAAGGGCAGCTAGAAGACATCCCTTTGCTTGAGTTAATGCTCTGAGATGAATTAATGTCCCCAAATCTGGCTGAGAATTTAACAAAAGTTTTCTTCCCTGCAGGCTTCTGTTTTTCTATCTTACTTTCAGGGCACTTGAGAATTTCTTTCCAATTTCTCACGGCAGCCTTTTGAGGCTGACTTAAACTTGGAGCCGGTGGCAGCAGCTGCTGCTGCTACTGGGCACTGTGGTTGTCAGTTAACTGTTAACATCTCTCCATTATTCTGCAGCCTTCCTGGCTGTCCATACTTCCCACTCTATGAAAGGCCCCTGGGAACAGTTCCCTCCTGTTCCCTCCCTTTTGGATTTAAGTTTGGAGAGCTGAAGACCATCAGACAGAAGAGCATGCCATGAAAATAATTTACACAAGCCTTTGGCCGCCACAAAAGTCAGTAAGTGCAAGAATAATCAAGTGCATTTCACTCAGGGACTCTGACCCCTTGACAAAAATGCTGAAAGCCGATTCTTTTTCAGCACAGTGCATGAGAAAGGGTAGAAAAGAGTACGGGACAATGTTCCTGAATGGCATGAATTTGAATGTATCTTCTGGTTCCATGCTGTCCACTCCATACTGTGTAGCCAGAGTTAAGATCTGGATAGCAGCATCAGCAGTATGGTTAGGTTAGGATAGGAGTTTGGGAAGTTGTCCAGAATGCCATTCAGCAGAATAAGCAGAAGCAGTGGCGTCGGCAGGTGTATCAAAATCTGCAAGATGGTGGACACGGTATTGCAATCAATGCCCCACCCTTTTGTGCATAAGCGCACACATGTCCAAAAGGGGTGGGGTTTCAGCCATAATGCCATACCTGCCATCTTGCAGATCACACACACAAACACACATGGGCACCCTGGATCAAGAGGGCCTCAAATTCGGCAGGGCTGGATCAGTGGTGGCATCTCTGAGGGATCACGCTCGAAAGAGTAGGCAAGTCCTGGACAAAAATTAGCACAGCTGAATTTAAGACTAATTAAGTAAAAAATAATTAAGCATGATTCATATGATTACAGATGGCAGCTATTTTCATTTGGTGAGAGGACAGTTACATCTGGAAAAACGGTGTCTTGTTTCTGCTTGCTTCCTTTTCCCCGTGAGTATCCCCTCTGAGTTGGTACCATCCCTGAATGCTGACCCCACCTAGTTTACTGTGACTGTACGAATCCTGGAATAAGTGTTTGATTTTTAACATTGCCCGTTAAAGGCAACAGCAGTAGTACAGACAGGTTGTGTTCACATAACACACTTAACATGGATACTGAGCCAATCCATGTTCTGGAATCCCTGGAGGTATCCCCTATCCACTAACCAAATAGGCTGGACCAGTATGTGCTAAGTCGCAGAGATGCCAAACCTGATACCTTGAAACTAACCAAGCTTAGCCGCTTATGTAAAGGGAGTCCCTAGATCTGTAATTTACTTGCTGATATGGGCTTTGTGAAAAAATCAGTTCACAACTCAGAATGAAAGAAAGACAGAAAATGAAAGCCCTTGTGAAATATTGTAGACTCTTCTGGTCATAAAAAGGGCAATTTGGCACTTGTTCGCATTGTTTTGAGCCAGTTTGGTGTAGCAGTTAAGGCACCAGGCTAGAAGCCAGAAGGATGTGAGTTCTAGTCCTGCCTGGCACAAAGCAGCTGGGTGACCTTGGGCCAGTCCCTCTCTCTCAGCCCCAGGAAGGAGGCAATGGCAAACCACTTCTGAAACACCTTGCCAAGAAAAATGCAGGGCCTAGTCCAGGCAGTCTCGAAGAACCAGACACAATTGAATGGATTTTCTAAAAATCTCTGTTTTATTTACAGAATATGCAATAATTCCCAAGTTATGCAGAGTGTTAAATTTATAATAGACTTACCAAGACTCAGGGTTTCCCATTGACAACCTTCTATCACTGTACAGATTCTCAATGCCAAAGCATAGGAAGGAGACAGATGGCCTTATGTGTTTCACTATATAGGACCCCATGTAGGGAGCCCGCAAGCCTGGGTTCTGGAATTTTTTCCCACCCCTTAAAAGCAGCTTCCTACTGGGTCAGGTCACCAGGAGGGAGGAAAGATGGTGTTCAGAATGGAGCCACCAGCAGCATCCTGAGCCACTGCCCCATTGCCTCTTGCAGTTAGAGTGCAGTGACCGTCTTTTCTCAGCAAAAATAAAGCACCAACCTAAAAAAGGGGCAAATCTGAAAGAGGCTCATAAGGATAACAAACTTTAATTGTTTATGTTTGCAACTTTGCTTTACCAAGGAAAATTCAGGAGCCAAACCAAGACAAACTTTACAAAAGTGCATATCCTAATAAAAATATCTAAAATCAAACAGCATGTGTAAATTTATTTTGAAAAGGACATTCAATTTCCCTATTTTTCACACTAATGTGAAAGACTGTGCATTAAGCAGTACCATTTGTATGGTAAAAGTTAACTGATGAAAATAAAGGACAAAAGTGAGATTTTGAAAAATAAATAAATCTAAAGAACAGCTTTCTGAAATAAAGGACTGTCTTTTATAATAAAAGACGGAGGGTCACTGTAAACTAGAGGGATTTTTTTTCCCCTGGTTGCTTTTCTCAGTGGCCCCTGGCTGGATCCAGCCCGTTCTCAAATTCCATCTTTCAATGTTGGTTGTTCTTACCAGACTAAATGTGATCCTCTTTTTGGTTTTGGAGTCTTTATTCTGCTAAGGCACAAACCTACAGATCAACAGACTGAGAGTCCTGAGCCCTTTGCCTAATTTCTCCCCACCATCTGAGTTGGGTGGCAAAGAATAATAAAAAGGTTTCAAAAGATGAGCCCTTGATATGTGATGGATGGCGACCCCAACCCTTTTTTTTTTTTTTTTACAAAATACATGATTGCCCAAATCTCCCCAGATCCCCACAATTTGGCCAGATATATCATGATTCCAGATTTTTTTAAAATCATTTATTTTATCATGGGGGAGCTGCAGATACCATTTGCATCTCCACAGATGTCCTTGTGACATATCCCACATCTGTCCCAATGGGCCCCTTTGCTTCCATAATTCACCACTGATCATTTTCCACCTCCTCCCCTTCCAACATAACAGGGGTAGCCCCAAATGCAAAAATCCCTTCTCTCCAGAGGTGTCTGCAGGGGAAGTGGGGGTCAAGTGGTGAAAGCAGCATTGTGTAGTCACCATGCAAGCCCCGCCCCATTGCGACATGCTTCATGACAAGGCGCGCAGTATAAAAGGCATGGAGCTTTCATCACCATAGTGCTCTGCTGCTCTGGAGATTTTGACGAAAACATCAGATCCTGCTGACACCTCTGCCCCCCTGCCCAGCTGCATGAGCATACAACATCTGTTTAGGCTGTGTACGAGGTAACATGTGAAATGCAGTTCCTGCCCATGAGCCACTGGCTCAACCCATCCGGTCTTCGCCCTGTAATGGACATCTCCGCCCAGTGAGGACATATGAAATGCATCATTTTTTTTAAAAAAGAACAATAATATTACTAATAATATATTTGAGCGTAAAAGCTTGTCCACCCTCCTCTTACTAAGGCATCAATAAACCTGCCAGACAGATTCTACCAGGACATAGCAGCGGATGCACTCCGACTGACAAGATCTGGTAGCAGGAGAAGGCCAAGTCTTTGAAGAAGGTTGGCTAGAGCTGAGAAACTTGCAAAATTCTTTACTCCTGTATCATTTCTTCCACGCTTGAACGATCTGTATATCTGCTTACACTTATGCTGTCTCTCTCTCACGCACATACACTCAGATACGGGCTTTTATATAAAAGGCATGGGCCATGTAGAGCCCTTGCCCTAATTTCATGCAACCTTCAGCATACTTTCAAAGGACACACATTCTTTTAATGCTTAAATGAAAAGAAAATAGAAAAACAACTCCTTGGTGAGGAGGAGGAAGAGGAGGGGGAGAAAAAAAACAGAAGGCAAGGAAAAAAAGTAATCTAGAGAGAAGGTAGAAAGAACACCAGGAGCAGAAAACGGGGGTAGAGAGAAACTGAAGGTGGAACATCCAGGAATGTATGTGGGTGCCCGTAATAGGCATCTTGATGTCCTCAACCAGGCTTTGCCCCTGCTGGCAACTGACAATGTGGGTAATGAAACAGGGTTCTCCACCATACCTGAAGACCACAGACCAGCAGAAACGCTCCAGACCAGATCATTTAATGTGTGGCTCTCTCTTCTGCCATCCTGTTGCCACCCCCAAGCATCAGACATTGCTGAGAGACTGCTTCAACTCTTCCTAACAGTAGAGCCAGTTCTTTTGGATGTTGGGTCTTCCCACTGCACACTAAGCTGGACTGCAATGCCTAGGATTCCTCCATAAGTTTCACACCAGGGATCTGCCTTCCTCATCTGAAATAGATTTGGGCTGCCAGGGTCAGATGGGAGACTATCTGCTTAGGAAGCCCATAGACATCATCCAAGTTTCCATTATTGGGGGACATCAATATAATAAATATATGATGGCTTAATGCACTTGAGGCAAATAAAGGTTTACTTCTGCATACTTGACCAGGGCTGGGCAACCTGAGGCTCTCCAGAGGTTGCTAAACTATAGCTCCCAGCAGAACAAGCTACTGGTGACCAATGATGAAGGATGCTGGTAGGTACAGTTCAGCAGTAGCTGGAAAGCCAGTAAGTGCCACCTTCTCATTTCTTTGCTGACATGACAAAACCATGTCTCAGTTGTAACTTGACCTTGCACCGCATCCCAGGCAGGTTTGACGAACTTTCTGCATCCAGCTCATGGGGGAGAGGTGCTTAATTAGACTGTGCAAGAATTTGCTGCACACATTTATGTCCAGCAAATACCAACTATCAGCAAAGACAGGCTAATTACAAATCCCTCTGCAGACAAATGAGGCCGGGGGAAGCCAAGATATGGTCCAATATGGCCGCTCTCCAGCCAAGGTATTAACTTGACGCGGGACTCCCATCAACTGCTTCTTTTCCCTTTTAATTAAAAGCAAACATCGAGCAGGAAGCTTAGCAGGAAACCTAGTCAGTACAGCAGACCACAAAAGGGGAAAAAATAAAAAAAGAAGGGCCAAGAGGAAAGTAAATACAAGCGAAAAAATTCAGGAAGTTTGCACTTTTCTCGAGCTACTTGAGTCCTTTGTGGGCCAAGAACAGGGTGGGGGAGGCCCAGCTCCAATCAACCAGCAGCCCCACTGAAGGATAACAGAGAGGGACTGATAACACAACCCAACAGAAGAGTTTTTTCTCATTTTTATGTGGGTTTTCTGAAGGGTTACATAGACAACCTTATCAATCGCTTTTAGGCAAAAGAAATACCAGAATTAGTACTCTCTCTGCGATCCCCAGACTGATTAAATTCAAACCCCAGGCAGTTCTGTCGATCTTTCTTTTATCCAGCTTTCTCATTTGGACAGGAGCGGGGCAATTGTTTAGAATAGTCTTCTCTGATCTGCTGCTTTTGAGAATCCAAAGTCTCTTTTTGCTTTTGTTGGATCCGAAGTCTCCTAATCCTCAAGGAACACAAGGCCATCGCGGTTGGGTTATGGGAGAGCTGAAGTCCAACACATCTGAAGGGCGGCTCTAATAGGTAGGAAAAACGAGCCGTGCCCATTTCCTGACTTTCTCACGTGTGGCTCTGGGCAAGCCACATAACTCTCCCCTGAGTCAGAAGAAGGTGACCTTATCTAACCACCCGGGCAGAAAGAAGTCATTCTCCCTGCCCCTTGGCAACCTGCCCCATTATGTAAGTGCGGAGTTCGGCCCTGAGAATGTTTACCTCCCATGATGATCCGGCCATGCCAGAACAGTCCTGATCTACTGGGTAGTTCTGCAAGAATAGAGATCTGTTCGGTGGCTACACTTCACTCCTTTGGGAAGGACGAAGGCTGATGTGGGAAGAAAATGGGGCAAAGTTGGCAGCAGCACATCATGCTTGGGAGGGGATGGCGCTTTTCCCCTCCCCACCCCCCATGTTTAGGGAGAAAAGCCTGGGGGTTATTATTCATTCAAAAATCAAGGTGCCTCAGAATGACAGAAACCTTTGCCATTGATTTTTGGCAATTGAAGGAGACACCAGGGCAGCCTTTCTCAACTTTTTCACCCTGGGGGAACCCTTGAAATATTTTTCAGGCCTTGGGGAACCCCTGCACATTCAGGCTCAAATAGAGGCCAGAAATTACCAAATTGTTATATTTGTTTCATGGGTGGGCCTGTATATATGTACTAAGTGTTCTTAAACTAAAAGGAAAGAATGAAACTGCCCTCTTTAATGTGGAGTTGCCCAAATTTGAAATAATTTTTTAAATAAATCCTGATCTCCCAAGGAACCCCTAGGGACCTCTCACAGAACCCCAGGGTGCCACAGAACTCTGGCTGAGAAATCCCATAGTAGGGGATATCAAAAAACAGAGGCCATCTGCAGCCCTAGGACCCTAGGTTGACCACTCCTGGTTTAAGCTATATGGACTCGGTGATGGGACCCCAAATGGCAGTGCCAAAAAGAGGCATTATTGGACATGTATGGATACCTACACTTCACTGCGGAAGGGAGCACTGTCGCTCCCCAAGTCCCTGATCTTGCTATACCTACTTCTTGCTTCATTGTCTCCAAGCAGGCAGGCAGAATGACAATGAAGAGGTGGAGCTGGCAACTTTCTCCCTTTGCTGTTCCCTCCAGGAAGCTCTTGGGATTGTCCCCCAAATGAGAACAAGTGAATGGGCACCAACTGGCAGCAGCAAGAAGGCAATGGGCATTACTGAAAGGTGGCCCTATGTTTAGACGACAGTCTATAACACAGTGTTTCTCAACCTTGGCAACTTTAAGACGTGTGGACTTCATCTCCCAGAATTCCCTATGCTGGCTAGGGAATTCTGGGAATTGAAGTCCACACGTCTTAAAGTTGCCAAGGTTGAGAAACACTGCTATGACAGTTCTGTTTGCAGAACTGTTAAAGCACAAACTTCTGCTTGAAGGCCTCCACTGTTTCTCAGTTCTCAGCCAGCCAAGCCATCTTAGTGAGGGAGGAATGGTGAGCCCACCCTATGACATTTGCCAATTAACTCTTTTTCCCGACGTGATTCCAGGCTGCCACGAAACACAGAGGAGCTTTCCACTATAGGGACCAACTCCTGGATAGGCAGTCATGGGTGTGAACATACATCCACGCACTCCATCATTTACATACGTAACAGTGTTGTTTCTGCCAATGCCAGCAAGCACTCGCTGACATTCTAAAGGCAAAAACAATCATTACGCCATTAAACAATTAATTGTCTTAGTCATCATCCCTTTGGAAAACCAAAATCCATTTCTCAGATCACCCATCCCATCCACCTGCCAGGACAGGCCCAGTGTAAACAGAGGAATCTACCAAAAATGAAGTCAGAGGTCAAGGACAAACATTTCTGGAGCAGAGATGGCTAAGGCATTCCTGCCAGGACCCATCCTTGTACAGTGTCTGATAGTGATATGCCTTGGAGGGCTGTTTATAAAAGCTCCCCTGCATTTTCTTTACCAGTTCTCAGTTAAGTTGGGGAAAGGGAATTGTTTTCAAAGATGAATAGAATTCAGTGCAATTCTGATAGGTGGAATATATGTAGTATTCTTGAATTTATTTAGCAATGAGGTACCCTGTCATGAGTACCGATGGTGAGCAGGAGGGGCCACTATCCAGGGGCAAAAACGCATGCGTAGTTTAGAGCTATCATTCAAAGAGACACAGAACAGACCCGCCTTGACTTTGGGGTTTTATCTGTCTGGGTTTTTCCCGCGCTTCTTCAGTTTGGTAGGATTTTCTGTCTAATGTAGCAGTAATAAAGCACTAGAGACTTCTTCCTCGTCTCGGAGTGGTTCTTGCTTAGTCAGGACAACCCCAAGTATTGAGTTGGTAGGTCTTACCTTCCACTAAACAGTTATACTACCATTCAACCCCAAGAGAAGACATTCATAACTCCCTCTGGAGAACATTTTCAGACTGGAAGTGGGGGTAAATTAGGAGGTTTCAGAGTTATGGAAAGCAATGTGATAGAAAAAGCAACACTAGCAGTCTGGGGTCCACAAGGGTATGGTCAAAAAAATCAAGATGGTGGCCACTACAGTCAAAGCTCCCTTTGTTTGTTAGGCATATCATGGACAGACCTTCGATAGCACCTTTGTGGCTACCATCTTGATTTTCTTGACCACACCCTGCAGACACACCCAGCTCTATCACCTCCAGTGGTCATGTAAGCTCAAAAACACCACCATGAGCAACTGGAAAGAAATTCTCCAGCGTCCTGAGAATAAGGTAGAAAAACAAAAACCTGTGGGGAAGACAACCCGTGTTAAATTGCAAGCCGGATTTGGCCAGAGCATGAACTGAAACAGTCCTCTGCTGATTCTTTACAAGGAAAGCACCCTATGTCCCTCCAAGTCCTTAAGTCTATGGGTGCAGAAGCCATGAAGAAAATCCTCTCCATGCAGATGCAATGGGAAATCCCAAGTGACGTTTCTGAACAGCATGAATGCACCCTGCTCCCAGGGGATGGATCCTTTTCCTTCAAGCATGCTTCATTCTTGGGCTTTGGCTCAAAAAATGTTGGCCTTCTAAACACATTTAAGAGGAGCAGATCTGTTAAATACAGCCCAGGTTACTTCCAAATGAGCATGCTAGAACTGAGCTGCACGAGCCAACCACCAAGGCCCTCGTAAGTCAACGCAAAGCAACCACAACTGAAACAGAGGGAGCCTGATGTGTTTATATTTCAGTGTACTAAATGTTTATCAGCTAAGTTAAATTTTAATAAATCAATGAGGGGTAAATAAGTGGCAGGTGCTTGCTTCCCAGTACATTTTGTTCTCACTGGCCAGAAGGCTGGAAGAGAGCTTACTTCTTGGAATGAAAATGAAAAGAAGCCTTCTGCATGCATGCTTTTATTTGCAGAGGTAAAAAGGGGGAAAGCATTAGAGTGGTTTACCTTCACAACAATAAAAGGGGAACAACAGAATATTCCAACAAGTGGAACTCAACCCTTGCAGCTTTTCTAAAACAGCAGTTGCAATTTTAATTGGGCGAGTTTGAGGAGGGATCCCTTCAAAGCGTCTAACTTAACACTGTACTTCACCCTTTATTTCCTTTGTGTTCATGGTGTGCAATATATTCAACTCTCTCTATAGACCAGTTTCAATGCTCTTTTACAAAGAGCACCCTCAGGGAACCTGGTTGCATGACAACAGTATGAGGTCATAATTTCCCACCTCCCAGGGATTTATATTTATAGATTATTTTCTGGCCCATGTGGTTACCTCCACCCCATTTTCCAACCCCATCCTCACTTCTAGCATGTTTTGCCTTTGTTTGTGTTCAGTGCTGAGACCAGGCTGTGTCATCTGCTTCCCCTGCTTCTGGGGCTGGTGTAAATTTAATTATTTTTTAGAATTATACCTGCCACTATCCAGAGAGTGTGAGCTGTTATCAACAGCCATACAGCAACATTATAATAAAATACTCACAAAAGTTCACTAAAACATCCATAATATATATGATTAAAAAAAACATAACACAACACAACATAACAACATAATCCAGGACATCATATCATCTTCCATAGGTTCTCTAAAACAATTCCATGTTTAAATGCTTATGAAAAGCCAACAATAGGTAGGGGGATCCACGGGGTAGGTGAAAAAGTCAAATGATGGCCATGTCTACATGACAGAAGCCACATCTTTTTTTATATGTGTTGTAGATGCCTTCTTGACTTTTTGACCTTCCCAATGGATGCCCTTGAATGAAGAGGCCAATTTGATTTCCAGCAGAAGGCTTTTCCATAGCACAGGTATCCCTGCTAAGAAGCAGCAGAGAAGTTCTCCCCAACAATGTCCCACCCGAGTGAAGGACATTTATGGCTTAACTGAGATTTGGTTGCATCCAGTGTTAACCCAATGAGATTGATTGGATCTGACAAACTGAATGCCCACTGTGGTCCACTCTATATATAATTCAATCTGGATCAAAGGTGTCCCTCAGATACCGAACACATTCATGACATTACATGTCAATAATCCTCAGTTTGGGAATCAACAAACAACAATGCTCTGAGCAAAGCCTCATTTTGTTTACATGGCATAGCGATGCTTGTTTTCTGATGAGTTTCCATAATAGTGGCAGGATCTATTCCCCAAGTAGTAACAGCCATTACAGCCTAACGATCCAGGCTCACTATATGGTGTGTTTTTATCCAGCGTGCTCCACTTCATTATCATTGAGCCTGCCTTTAAATTGCATGGCATTTAAAATTTAGAATTGCATTGCACAGATCCTCTTTTCTTTTGCAGCTTTCTTGAGGTCCACAGAGCTCAGGTCAAATTTGTTTTGCTTCACAAAGACATCAAAAGCAAAATTTGATGTTATGGACCCTGTCCATAAGAGAATTTCATCTGGCGGGGTCCAGGAAGCGGGCCTTCTCTGTGGTGGCCCCTGCTCTCTGGAATATCTTGCCCACGGAGGTGAGGCAGGCCCCTTCTCTCCTGACCTTCTGGAAGGCCCTGAAGACCTGGTTTTGCCGTCTCGCCTGGGGCGGGAAAGTGAATAGCCATTCTTGGGGATGGCTCGCACCCTAGAGTCCCTCCCACCAGCCTGGATTTTACATTTCTCTTGGATTTTATTTATTTATTGTGTTTTATTATAATTGTTTATGTGGTTTTAATGTCTGTGTTTTATGTGGGATTTTATTGTAAACTGCCCAGAGTCCCTCTTCTGGGGGAGATGGGCGGTGGCTAAATATGAGTAATAAAATAAAAATAAAGAAATAAAATTCAGTAGTGAATGAAGGGCATCTCTCACCTGAAGACTGAACACCCACCAGAGTGGTGGAGAGGAGATTCTTTGTAATTTCAAGAGCCAGTTCCCTGGTGCTGATCAGAAAGTCCAACATGTTGCAATTTCCCCAAGGATGACCCCACACTGACTGTAGTGTAGAAGGAGTTCAGTCAAAATGCCAAGCTGACATCAACAATGATCTCCTCTGGGGAAGACTCTCCATGCCATGTCCTTTTTTGCTTTAGTGTTTTTTTTTAGCATAGGAAAGTGGAACAAAAAGGTTGTCTCTGCTCCAGTGCATGGCTCCATCTGTACTGGTGGCATTAACCTGGGAGTTGTCTTTCTTCAGTTTTTCTTTCGACAAAGCAGTTTCCCCTTTTCTCCTAAAAATGATAGAGAATTTCTTTAGAATATTTGCATATGGCTTCCACAGGCATCCTTCCTGAGAACCAATGACCAGGGACATTCCTGATTGGATCCTCATTCTTTAAAAAGAACATTTGTCCTAGCATTGGCCCCACCATTTGTAGCTTGTTGATTGTGCTGCAAAAGGAGAAAAACGGCTTCAGGTGTTATCATCCCTTTGAGCCACTTTGAAAGAACAGTGTTCTCCAGTCCAAAATGTCCAGAGAAATGGTTGGGAGGTCTATATCAGCCTTCCTTACCTTGCTATCCTCCAAACATGTTCAGTTACAACACTCCAGAGCCCCAGCCAACATGACCAATAGTCAAGGATGATGGGAACTGCAATCCAAAATGTCCAAGGGACAGCAAGTTAGAGAAGGATGGCCTAGGTGGTAGCAAAACCAAGGAGCCTTCTTGTACTTAAAAAGGAAGGAAGGAAGGAAGGAAGGAAGGAAGGAAGGAAGGAAGGAAGGAAGGAAGGAAGGAAGGAAGGAAGGAACCAAAGACATAAATTATCCCCCCAAATATGACATAAATTGGTTCCTAGTTGGCATGAACAATGGGGATAGAGAAAGTTGACATGCAATTTGGGTGGGGGGCAAAGGTGAGGATAGAATTCCTGGATGGAGTGTATAGTATTATAATTTATAACCTCAATATTATGGTGGATTGCTAACAAGGAAGTTACAGGGCAAATAAGAATTGCAAAATGAGTATTCAATTAGACCTTAAATATAAATATATAAATAAAATAAGCATCCCAATCCCTGATAGTTGATCACACAATTAGTTCAACAATAAGTTAATTAGCATCTGCAGTTACACAGGACCCAGACTTATTCATATGCAGCACCCCTTAATGATGGGAGATCAGTGATTTCGTCTACAGTGACCATCCTTAAGTTTCCTCCAGAAGTTCCATTCATTTGGGCCTAAATAGTAATAATGATTCCCTATCCTCTATGACAATTGTTCATTAATTCAGCATTGCTCAATAATTGAATGTTGCCATTACCAACAATGTAGACAGTTAATACTGAACTTTTTTTCCTGTACTTTAAAAAGTCTAATTCAGTGTTTTTCAACCTTGGCAACTTTGAAGATGTGTAGACTTCAACTCCCCAAATTTTGCTGGCTGGGGAATTCTGGGAGTTGAAGTCCACACATCTTAAAGTTGCCAAGGTTGAGAAACACTGGTTTAATGTTATTCCAGTATGTCATTCTCAGCACAAAAGCTGTCCTCTTCTTCTCTGAAGAGATCTAAATTACACAGCAAAACATGTTTTCTGCCCCGGGACAACGTTCTAAAACCCTCTCTATGCATAAGCAGCACACTCCTGAGGTTCAAATCCTGAGAACCGGCAACAGGGGAAAGTTATGAGCTTTTTGACCTGCCTGTGAGTGTCCAAGAGATCGGCTATCTCTGCCCATTGATTATGGTGGCTCAGGCTGGAAGATCTGCAAGAACAGCTGCAAGACAGTAAATTCCTCATTCTCCAGGTGAGGCAGAACCTTGCTCCAATCTAGAAGGGCTTTTTTAAAAAAAGCTAGCTTTAAAAATAATTTGATAAATTTGATTTTTGTAATTGGCTTTTATGTTGGCTCCTTTATTACAGCAATGTACCAAATATTAGACTGAAAATGGCAATATAAAAAAAAACTTTTTTTAAAAAAAGCAACCACAAAACCAATACAATATAGAAAGCTGTATCAGTGATTATTGGCTCTGTCAACTCAACAAAGCTTCAATGTGCAGGGGCAGTGTACCTCTGGAAAGCCAGCTGCTGAGGTCTAGCAACATGGTGAACTGTTGTCCTGCTTGCAGGCTTCCCTCAGAAATATCTGGTTGCCCAGTGTTGGAAACGTGATACCGGACTCAATGCTGCTTTGATCCAGCAAGATTCTTTTAATAGGGATAAGAATAGAAAGTGAGGTTGAATGGGCCTTAAGAAGCATTGCTAACAACAAGGCAGCAGGAGACGACGGCATCCCAGCTGAACTGTTCAAAATCTTGCAAGATGATGCTGTCAAGGTAATGTATGCTATATGCCAGCAAATTTGGAAAACACAAGAATGGCCATCAGATTGGAAAAAATCAACTTATATCCCCATACCAAAAAAGGGTAACACTAACAAATGTTCAAACTATCCAACAGTGGCACTCATTTCACATGCCAGTAAGGCAATGCTCAAGATCCTGCAAGGTAGACTTCAGCAATTCATGGAGCGAGAATTGCCAGATGTACAAGCTGGGTTTAGAAAAGGCAGAGGAACTAGGGACCAAATTGCCAATATCGGCTGGATAATGGAAAAAGCCAGGGAGTTTCAGAAAAACATCTATTTCTGTTTTATTGACTACTCTAAAGTCTTTGACTGTGTGGACCATAACAAATTGTGGCAAGTTCTTAGCGGTATGGGGATACCAAGTCATCTGGTATGCCTCCTGAGGAATCTGTACAACGACCAAGTAGCAACAGTAAGAACAGACCACGGAACAACGGACTGGTTTAAGACTGGGAAAGGAGTATGGCAGGGCTGTATACTCTCGCCCTACCTATTCAACTTGTACGCAGAACACATCATGCGACATGCTGGGCTTGAGGAATCCAAGGCTGGAGTTAAAATCGCTGGAAGAAACATTAACAATCTCAGATATGCAGATGATACCACTTTGATGGCTGAAAGCAAAGAGGAACTGAGGAGCCTTATGATGAAGGTGAAAGAAGAAAGTGCAAAAGCTGGCTTGCAGCTAAACCTCAAAAAAACCAAGATTATGGCAACCAGCTTGATTGATAACTGGCAAATAGAGGGAGAAAATGTAGAAGCAGTGAAAGACTTTGTATTCCTAGGTGCAAAGATTACTGCAGATGCTGACTGCAGTCAGGAAATCAGAAGACGCTTAATCCTTGGGAGAAGAGCAATGACAAATCTCAATAAAATAGTTAAGGGCAGAGACATCACACTGACAACAAAGGTCCGCATAGTTAAAGCAATGGTGTTCCCTGTAGTAACATATGGCTGTGAGAGCTGGACCATAAGGAAGGCTGAGAGAAGGAAGATCGATGCTTTGGAACTGTGGTGTTGGAGGAAAATTCTGAGAGTGCCTTGGACTGCAAGAAGATCAAACCAGTCCATACTCCAGGAAATAAAGCCAGACTGTTCACTTGAGGGAATGATATTAAAGGCAAAACTGAAATACTTTGGCCACATAACAAGAAGACAGGACACCCTGTAGGAGATGCTGATGCTAGGGAGAGTGGGGGGCAAAAGGAAGAGGGGCCGACCAAGGACAAGGTGGATGGATGATATTCTAGAGGTGACGGACTCGTCCCTGGGGGAGCTGGGGGTGTTGACGACCGACAGGAAGTTCTGGCGTGGGCTGGTCCATGAAATCACGAAGAGTCGGAAGCGACTAAACGAATAAACAACAACACAAGAATAGAAAAAAGGTCTGTGTGACCTTTCTCTAAAAAAAACAAGGGACAGTGTTAACAGTAGATTCATATATGCAAGAATGAAAAAAAAATCCTCTGTTATGTATGCATGCGCACCTGAGACGGTTCCCCCCCCTCCCTTTTACAGGCAACCTGCCTTAGATGCTCAAGTCAACCAGGTTCCCTAAACAAACTTCCATTATCTTCCTGGACACGTGGAATATTTGGAGAACAAGGAAAACAGGGCACGGTGGGACCACTGCAACTGGGATATTAGGTGCACCTATCATCCCCTCGCCAGTTAGAGGATGATGGGCGCTGTAAGCCAACCCCCCGCGAGGACTCCGGGTGGAAGGTGGTGGTTCGGTGCGAAGAAGAACCGCGCCACCCATCCCGGGCTACCAGCTACGCCCCAAGGAGCACCGTAGAGTTAATAATACCACCAGGCGCGCCTCCTCGCCGGGCCTCCGCTCGAGAACGCCTCTCTTGCCGCCCCGTCTTCCACCAATCGGCGGAGGAGATGAGGAGCTGGCCAAATCTTGCCCTCGTTTGTTTGCATACAGACGTTGGAGGCGCGCACGCGATCGCGAGGAAGGAAGGAAGGCAGGCCGGTTGGGGAAGAAGGGGGCGCGTCAGTCGACCCTTCCTCTCCCCGCCGGTGTCAACCTGCGGCAAACCCCCGCCATTGCCTTACACGGCTCGGCCTTCGGATGCGAAAGAAAAACAGGTGGGCGGGACCCCGAGACTTCACCTCGGCCCCCAATTCACTCCTTCCACGGTGGGGGGAGAGCAGGAAAGGAGGCGAAGGGGGAGAGGACGCCTTCGGAAGACCTCGCACCAACCAGAGACGGAGGGGCGCGGCTAAACTCCCCGCCCTCCTTGCCTGGCTATATAATGAAGCCGAAGTTTATCCTACTGGCGAGATACACCGCGGAGTCAGGCAGGCTTGTGTGGAAGACGGGGCGGCCCGGCTGGAATTGATGCGGCCGGAGTTGGGGGCACCTTTGCAAACTGCGGGCAGGTCAGCCGGCTCGAGGGGAAGGAGCGGGGCGTGAGAAAGCGAGGAACGGACGCCGGGGCTGCTCTTGTTCCGCCAGGCGGACTCCCGCTTCGCGCGTTTTGCAGCCGCCCCTCCGGATCGCCGCCTTTAGGGTACGTGCCCGAGGAGGCGTCTTTGGGGTAAACCGCGCGCGAGGAATGACACGGCCGGGGGAGACGTCCCCGCCTTCGATTCAGCGACGGAGCCGCGTCCTCTCGCCCGGCCTCCGATTTGCACCGAGCGCTCGGCAGGCTGCATTGTCTGACTCGGGCGCCGGGAGGGAAGGGTTAACCGAGCGTGTTCGCGAAGTGCTGATCTTTGTGCTGGCGGAATGTGCCGGAGCGGGAGCTACCTCGCCAGGGCGAGGGGGAAGGGGTGGTGATTGCCAAAGGGTTAGAGCCCGGAGATGGGCTCTCGGAGAACCAAAGCAGCGCCGCCGCCGGAATCGGAAAACCTGGGTCTTGTGGAAGCGCTGGCCGGGAGAGGCGTGAACGCGAAACGCCTCCCTGATTTGCAGTTGCGTTGGTATTTTTAAAACGGAGCTAGCGCACGTTTCTGTTGCAAATGCGAGTTGGGGTTCGGGCTTGCAGGCTGAGAAGAGCGGGGAAGGGTCCCTCAAGAAGGACGGCGAGGGAAGCGAAAGAGGAACTGGACTGGACCGCCCGGTCGCGCTCGTCTGGGTGAATTTTCGTTTCAGCCGCTATGAGCGGCCCGCTCTCCCCCTCGCAGCGCCCTGCCCCGCCGCTAGGGGGCATCACAAAATCCCCGAGGGAATTAAAAGCCAAACTTTCGAATCACTGGGCTACTTCGATGAACAGGCCTTTGTCTTACCGGCCTAGGCGGAGAAGAAGGCCGGCAAACAAGTTGGGGGTTCCTTTACAGCTAAGAATCTATGAGGGGACAGTGTTTCTCAACCGTGGCTACTTTAAGACTGGACCTCAACTCCCAGAATTCCCCAGCTAGCAAAGCTGGCTGGGGAATTCAGGGAGTTGAGGTCCACACTTAGTGTTTCTCAACCTTAGCAACTTTATGTTAAGGGATAAGGGTAATGAGTTCTGTAATATTCTTGACTTCTTCTCTTGACAAAAATAGGGCCAGTGTTCACACAGCATGCATGGGTCACTGAGCATACCTTAATTTCCTATTCTATTCATGCTAAACGATGCTTGGAAAGCCTTGGTGGCTGGGTTCACACAATTTGCTGAGTCTGAACAAATCACTTTGCAGCTTAAGTGTATTGTGTGAATGAATATATATGTGCACAGTAACAGAGTTAGTAGCTGTGAACCCTAAGAAATTGAAAGGTGCCTTTTTGTCTCCCCCCCACCCCCTCCAATGGGTAGTCTTCCTTACTCTTGGCCAGTGGGAAGATCATGTCCACCTTGGGGCAGGAGAAGACAGCTTAGCTTCCTTAAACTGTTTACAGCTACAGACCGTTAACGCAACATGTTGATCCAGATCAATTAAAAACACAATTTGGAATTAAATGCAGCAATGCACTATGCTTAATTTTAACCTGGGGTGGGTGCTGTAGCATCTTCTCTTAGCCTAGTCTGTTAATGCATGGTGCAAACCCAGAAATGGATTAGTGTAAAAACCTGATTGTGTTGTGAGAACACAGTACCTAATAGTAACCGTTGTGCTGGCTGGTATGTATGGGAAATGTAAGTAACTGAAGGACATTACGTGGTAAATCCATGTCATTTCTATAGTGGGTTTGCCTAATGCATTTATCCCCAGTTAATAATAGTTGGTTCACCTGATTTTCTGAGTTCATCCAGTACTCTAGGCCAAAATGTGGTTCGCTGTTCAGACTGTGTGATGCCTCTGCTCAAGAGCAGTATTTCTCCAAATTAAATGTCTGAATGGGGAACAGTAATAGGGTGTGGATTGTTCTAAGGGCTTCTGAAGATCATCTGTGGGATGTTGGACTCTGAACATCATCTTTGAGCTAAAGCATTGGACTACAGGTCTCATTGTGCTTTCCTACTCCAAATCTCTCCCTGCCACATGGACTGAGGGGGCAGGGAGGAGTCCCTGCCATCTGCTGCCACTGTGGACAAGAAAGGCTGGAATTATATGTATGCGTGCCTGTCTTTGCTCTATTGAATTAGCTCTAGCCCATTGCTTGGGGAAACATCTGCAGCTGTCCAGAGCTGCAGTTACTCTTCAGCTTTCAGTCCCTCTGTCCTAATCTTAACATGGATATTCAGAAGCAAGAGTTTAAATCCAGCTCAGCTGTGAAGCCCACTGAGTAATTTGGGGCCAGTTGGACAGATGCAGCGTGCCACACTGAAATCCCTGGGAAAATTAGCAAGAAAAGGTTTCCAGGTGTCTTCAGCTTGGTAGTGGCCCATAGCTTGAAAGATTCCTAGATCAAATCTCAGCATCTCTGAATAGGGTTAGGGAAGAGTTCAGTCTAAAGCACCTGGAAAATGGCTGTCAGTCAGCCTGCACCCACAATCTAGTGGTTATCAGGTGTGACTGAATTCAGGGAGGTGCAACCTCGACATGTCTGGAAGATGTCAAGTTGGGCAGGGGTAGTAGACGGTATCAGCCAAGTGGACTCTGCAGGACAGCTTGTATAGAGTAAGGGAGGTGACCTTCAGAGAAACATGCAAGGGGGCTGAAGCATTCTTTAAACCCTGGGAAACAAGGTAATGTTAAGTTGCTCAGGCTAAGGTGCCACACAATCAGACTTGCAAGATTCTGTTATCCATCTATCTCAATATCAGTAAAATGTATCTCAGTAAAGTGTAGTTCTGTCTTCCTATGGAGTTTCTGGTCTGACCCATCTGATGGGGCTGACGTGTGAAATTCCTCATTTGGACCTCTTTGGATGATCAAATTGTACTGGGTTCCCTTTGATATATTGGAATTCAGGACAGCCAGCATGCATGACTTTGTTGCCTTCTCCCATCTGAAAAGTAACCTGATCCAGACTAGTTAGAACTTCAGCAAAGCAGCTGAATCTTTCCTTCTTTTGTGGACTTCCAAACACCAATTGCTACAAACAGAGCTTTTAGTGTTCATGGCAATGAGCTATTATGCTAACCTTCTAACCTGCATTCTTTGTCTTGCAGTGCCCTGACTGTGATGGCTGATCACATGATGATGTCAATGAGCCATGGCATGAATGGGCTCCAGAGCTACCGGATAGGCATGAATGGGATGCAGGCCCCACCGCAACATGGACAGCAGCATGTGCTAAGGACGCTCCCTCCCAGCCACCAGATGATGCAGTATGGAGGCCCTGCTATGGACGGAGGAATGAGGCAGAGGCCGGGCATTAATGGACAGATGGGTCACCACCAGGTGCCAAACACTGTGATGTTCAACAATCCAAGCCAACAACAACAGTATATGGGACCTGTGGGTACCCAGCAACTTATGGCAAGTATGCACTTGCAGAAACTCAACACTCAGTATCAGGGCCATCCTCTCCTAGGCATGAGTGCTGGCCCTGTTGGACCAGGTGCACAGCAGTACAGGATGGGCCCGGGACAGCACCCAGGCATGCAACACCTGCCCTCCCCTGCTTTGACCTTGAACGTTATGGACACGGATCTTATTGATGAGGAGGTCTTGACTTCTTTGGTTATGGAGCTGGGCTTGGACCGCATTCAGGAGCTGCCAGAGCTGTTTCTGGGACAGAATGAGTTTGACTTCATCTCAGACTTTGTTAACAAACAGCAGCCCAGTGCAATCAGCTGTTGAGCGGCTCTACTGGGAAGCAGGCCTGTTTTCTTGGGGCTTGATTGTGATACACGCCTGCCTCTCACTTTCTCCTGTACATAAGCATACAGCGTTTCCCAGCTCATCTTTGCCTGTTGCTTGAAAAAAACAATAGACAATCACTGGAGGCTCCCCCCCACCATTTTTTTCCCCCTTGCTCTACCTTGCTGCTTCTCACAAGGGAGTGTGGCTTTTTCTTCTGCTGTTTGCAGAGAGGGTGATTGAAAAGCTTCTGCAGATGGAAAATGAAAAGCAGTTACAGAACTTCAGCCATTCAGGAAAGAGAGCCCATCCCTTCAAAACTATTCTGCCTTCGGACTACAAACATTGAGAGGGGTGGGTTTCAAAGAGGCTGAGATCTGCTCTGCTCTGCTCTGTCCTTCTCTGATGGCAGAACAAGCTGTTTCCAAAAGCACCTCTCCTTTAGGGGTGGCGGTGATGGGTTTTTAACCTATTCTTTCCCTGAAACGTGAATGGGTAGGAGACACTCTTCACTGTTCCTCCTGCCTTATTGCCCCTCAGTACTGTGAAGTCTGCAATCATCTCTCATTTTTTTACTTGAAGGTATCACTGGCCTCAGGTTGGGGTTTTTTGTTTTCTTCCTGTCTTGTAATCTCATTCCTTTGTTTCGTATTAAGTTGGCAGAAGTTTCTGGGGGACAGCTGGCACAGGTGTTCAAATGACAAATCTTCAAGGTTAGGTTGCTTGTGATGGGGAAGGCCAACTGATTAGCATTTCTTGTTAGGCTGCTGCAAACATGAGCTTTAAGCTGCCCTCTAGCTCCTTTTCTGCCTCTGAAACCAAATAAAATAACCTTGTAATTGTATATATTTCTAATTTTTGAAAGGGAAAAAAAAATCTTTGGTGTATTTTTATTTATTTGGAAGGGCTTAAACTGTTGCCTTCTGAAATTACTGAGAAGGGCTAAACAAGACACTGAAGTGCATGTCCCTCCAAACTTTTTTGTTATCTGTAATTAAGACAAAGAATATTTTGTTTGAATGAAAAAAATGATTTAGTAGCTTGTTGCCCTCTGAGAGCTTGGTATTTTTTTTTAAGTTTTGATTTTGTTTCTCAAAAAAAGTGTGGATAGCAGTTTTATTTTTATTTTCAAATGCTACAGCAGAATGTTCAGTAGAGTAACTGAAGATTTGCTAAGGCCCCTTGTTTGCAGACACACATCACTGTTGATTAATGAAGTGAAAATGTACAGGTGATTGTTTTTCTCCAATAAAAGCTAAACCCTCAAATTTAAGATGCTTGTTTGGGTTTGTGTCTTAATTAAAATATCCATGAATAAGAAAATGCTCCTGAACTTGGAATTTAGTATGGACAAAAGGTCTATCACATTCTACTTTTTAAATTTTTCTGTCTTGACCTCCCAGATTTTTCAGCTACCTTTTCAATTGCTTCCTGAGATTTTGCACATGGTATTAAGCCATGCTTTGTTTAACCATTATTTAACAAGCCATAGTTGGCTGGGTTTGTACAAAACAGCTATAAACCACCACTGTTGGGTTCAATAGGCCAAACCTAAGCAAGCCATAAGCAAAAGCACTTCATAGGTGCAGACATAGAATAAACTTCGTCCCAGATGGCCTACAATTCCCATTAGTCTGGCTGACATGGTGTGGTGGAGGTAAAATCCATAATATCTGGAAAGCACTGAGTGCAGAAGTCTGGTGTAGGGAACCTTGGGATAAGTGGCCCAGTGTTCTGACTCCATTTGTGTAGCTCATACAAAGCATTTGGGGCAATTAAACCTGAGTTAAGTGGTTATGCATGTAAACCACAGATGTTATTGCTGTTTAAATGAGAATAGAGAACTGAAGCAATCAGTATAAACTAAGGTCAGCCTGAGGATACCTAATGTGTTGAGATTTGCCTGGAAATTCTGCAGTTGAACACCTAATCAGTGGCAGGTTAGGAAACCTCAACTTACCTGGGTCTGTTTGATCGTAAGACCAAATGAAATTATTTTATGTTAGTGATGCTTTCCATGGTTGTCTACCACAGTCTTAAATACGGACTTTCTTAAAAATCCACTTGCTGGTATCAGAATAATGACCAAAATCCTCAATCTTTCAGGATGGGTGTATTGCTAATAACTAACTGACTGGATTTTTGTAGGCATTTTACAGTATTTTGGCATCTGTGGTCAGACTGCACAGCTTTGACACTATGGCTAACCTTGAAGAAAGGAAACAAAGTCAGACCTGGTTAGTTATTGGATGAGAGACCAAGTAATCACAGGACTGAACTGGGAAGTTGGAGGAAAAAAAACTGGAAAAAGGCAGTGGCAAATCACTTCCATTTTGCTGCCAAAAAACATTAATGGATGTGCCCCAAAGGTCACCAAAAGTGAAGCTAATTAATGTTGCGTGAACTTGGCCACTGTGGTTTGCAATTTGTGGTTTATATAGTTTAATATATGCAGAACCAGCCAATTGGTGCTTAATAAAATTTCTTACAGCACTCACTTTATGGTTTCCCAAATCCCCTGGAGTAAGATGGACCTGAAAAATTTGGATTCTGTGTTTGGGGAGGTGTGGGGTATAAAGCTTAAACGCATGCCTTAAATTTTCAGAACATTCCTTTAAAACAACACCCCCCCACCTGTAATTTTGCCCCTTAAAACGTCTCAGCCAATGGAGATTTACCATTGATTTTTTGTGAGTGTGAACGCAGATGGTAGTGCTTATTTCTGCCTGGATTCTCTTTTGATAACAAACAGTTGGAACTCTTAATCATTGGAAACTTAATGGCACCTGAAAAAGGAGTTAACTGCAAAGGAAGAATATTAATATTTTAAGGAAATCTATAGTTAATGTTGGGGTGGGGGGCAAGCTTGGGGTGTTGAAGTGAGCTAGGAGTAGAACTATATTTATTTGGGGTTTTTAAATTGTGTTTATCTGGGCTCAGAAGAAAGAAGAAATTGCCAAAGTCTCAGTCTGACTCTTGCTGCATTTATACATGAGGCTAAGCCAAAACCACTATTATGGTGTAGTGTGAATGCAATCCTGACTTTTAGACTCTAACCTGGTTCACACAATGCAATAAGCTGTATGTGCTTTGCTTGTTTGCTTTATGTGTTATACAAATCTAACTTCTGATTTGGAAGTTAAGAGTGGCTTAGTGTGATGTCTGAAACCAACCAATTTGGCTTACAATGGTTAAGCACAGTATGGTTTGGTGCAATATCCTTTGTTATCCACCTATTTCAAAACACAGATAAAGCACCCCTGGAGTCTAAACCTGGATTTCTCTCCCTACAAATAAGAGGTATTCTGTTGTTCAGCTTATGCAGAAAAACGGCCAGGCTTAAGATAATGTAGTTTGCTTTTTTATGTCTGTTTTGTGGTTTGTCAAGCAGAGTTTAGACTTTAATTTGCTGGGTAAATTCATCCAATTGTGACTTATTTGATAAATCATGATTAAGCAAGCCACAGCTTACTACGGTATATGAACCAGGCCATCGTTCATTGGTTAATTTTAGGACTAAGCCATGGGATCAAAAAGCTGATAGAACTAGATCCTGGTTTCTCCAGGACACAGATTGTTTTTGTTAATGTGTGACTTTGCAACCTCCCTTCTGCCTTAAAAATAATGGCAAGCAGCTACACACTGTTTTGAGCTTGGCACCTTCTCTTTGTTGTTGGCTACCAGTCAAGATACACAGACTCCTGCCTGCTGCATAACAACAGGAAATACTAATGACAAAAGGCCACTTCATGTGCTCCTTGGCCTGGAACAATTGCTCATTGAGAGATTATCTCTGCTCCTCTTTCACGTGAACAGAGTCCTCTGCAGTCGCATTAGTTAGTGCCAGGTATGTGAACCAGAGCTCTCCTCCAGGCCAAACAGCTTGCTCCCAGATTGTTTTCCCATGCTCCGTCTCTGCCTCTTCTCACAGTCATCCCTTCAAAGCTCTGGAGAGATGCAGAATTGTTGACATAGCAGTTTACTATCTGCTTCAGAGTTAGGGGTAGGAGGAAGATCCATCAACACCACTTTCTCATCTGGATCCAAGCCATGTTGCAAAGTGCAGGTTCAAACAAAGTATTAAGCCATAGTTTACTGAACTGGGCTGAATAGACCACAATTGGCTGAGTAACAGTTAAACTGTAGTACCTGAGCCACTGATGCTGTACAACATAAACTATAATCCTAAACTGGGCAGATGCTTGTGCTAATTATCCTACCTCTTTTAGCCAAGTTTGGTTTATCTTGATGGACACCTCTTTCTAGTGATTTCTTCTGGGTAACTGGGCAGTTTGTCTCTAAATTGCAGAAATTATGGTCTTCTTGGAAAAAAAGCCTCCCTATTTCTGTATCTATGGGAGGTGAGATCATAGCCAAATCTATCTGCTTTGCATGCACGGGTCTCTGTCATCTTCAGTTAAAGAATCAAGTAATCGAAGATAGAGGAGACCCCAAAGAACTAGAACCTGAGTATTAGACTACGATGGTCAAAGAATCTGGCTAGCAGCTTACTAGAAAGAAAAGCTGGAAGTGGCTCTGTGCATTTACTGTATCCTGTTGCCCTGCTTGCATGATGCATCTGGGAGGTCACTATAAAAAACAGGGCACTGCTCAGGTCCAGCAGAGTTGCTAGTATGTTCTTAACTTCAACAATCTGGTTTCAACTCCATGCTCCTCAAGCACGAACGAAATATAACATCTCCAAGTTGTCTTAATGCCATCATTTTTAGGACAATGGAGCCAATGTATTCTTGTACCCTTTTTAAACCAGCTGGCCATGGTTCTATTTCCCAGTGTAACATTGTGAAACGTACTGCATAAATCATATGTGCACTGTCAGCTCTGTCTCACACACTGTCCTCTCTCTCATATACACACACTTGCAGGTGAGGTCTACCTAGATGGAACTCAAGTTGTTCCAGGATCAGTCAGGACATAATTTGCTTCCCAGCTGTCTTAGAAAGCGCACCAAGTTTTGGAAGTTGCGTGATTTGTAATCAATGTACAGTAGCTTTCTAAATAATGTTCCCTTCTTGGAAGGCATTTTATTTTCTATTTGTTGCTAGGGTTCAATCTTGCTGGCTCAGCCTGGGCAACCTCCTCAGGTCCCAACAGAAACTGGGATGAACAAGCCTGGACAGCCTTAAGGAATACTGTGCAAAATTCAGCATTGCTTCAGACTGCCATTTATGGTGGACTGAGTGCTCCTTGTTACCATTCTAATGAGCTTTTCCACCCAGCACTTTCGTGCACAACATGGGGGCTTTTCTCTTTAGATCCACAGCGGCCCCACATAAATAGGACCTATACTGCTTTTATGTGCATCAATAGTTCACTGGACTTTAACGCATCATTTTCAAATCAAGAGGTTTGTGCTGTTATACTATTTGTGACAGAAAGACACAAAACTCGATCTATGTATGTTCTCTCAAAAAGGGTGAGGTGTGGAGCGCACAGGTTAAAAGTATTTGCTGGCTGACTGGTTTTATATACACACAACTTTGTATATACAACTTCCTTAGCCCTCCAAAGTGTAATGCACAGAACTCTTAAAAGGTGCTAGGTGGAAAAGCTTGTTAGAATAGTAACAAGTTAACAAAAAGGAGCAAAATATATACAGACTGGATTTATTTGCATGTCACATATAAGTGACAGAATTCATATATACGGACCAACTTTTCCTATCCCAAAATTTAGTTACTTTGGAACAGAATTCTGATAGTTTAGCAAGGAATACTACGCGTACAATACCATCTGCATAGCTCAGCAGTGCTACATATAATTTAGTGGTAGGTGGTTAGCTCAGCACATTCAGCTGAATTGCAAGATCAAACAGTAATAACGGGGAAAATGCAAACAAGTTTTTCACCTCATAGAAAATACTGGCAAATGCCATTTTAAAACTCAGATGCTTCCATATTCCAGTGTTGCTACATGAAATGTTCCAGGTGATGACAGCATGAAAAGGGAGGGAAATGTTCCTAGGGCAAAGGATAAATGGCTTTATGTTCTATATCAATAATGCGTTAGGTAATCAAACTAACATTAAGAAGAATCAGCCATGTATTCTAAAAGACTGGTTTCAGCCATATACAGCACGCCCAAATTGAACTGCTTGCTATACCTTTCTCTTTGGACACAGTACAGGGATTTCTGCTTACAGAAGGAGGCAGGTCCTCAACTGTAAGTTAAAATAATTTCAAAGGATTGAGATGACAGCAGCCATATAGTTAAACAGTGAGTCATAAAGTTATCAGAATTTAAAATCAAGACTTGCCATTGGTTTCAAATTCCAGTTCTTGTCAACTGGAAATTTTGTTTTATTTTCCAGATGTCTATATCAATCTAATCTAAAGACTCTGGCCATTGTACAAATAACCTCAAGTAAGCAATCTCAAAATACATTAAAAAAATAAAATAAGGTGCCCATCTCCTTTCCTACTAGGCATTAAGATAATCAAGAGCCTGTTTAAAAAGATTTAAAGGAACATCCTAGAAGCCAGGACCAAGGTAACCAAGCTGTCTCCAGGGGCACTATATTCTACAGTGTTGGGTCTACCACTGAGAAGGCCTGTCTTCTAGCCCATCACCCTTTACTTCATGTGGAGGCAAGATCCTAAGCAGACCTTCCATGATCTGAAAGAATGGGCCAAATAATTTGGATAAGTCAATCCATAAGGAAATGGTGACAGCTCTAAATAAAAATAGCATGCTTAGCCTTAGGTATACCACAGATCATGGTTGAAAGGCTGCATAGGTAGGGGGATTAAGGGGGAAATACATGCGACCCTCTTATCCAAACAAGAAGGATTAGCATGTTGTATGAATAGATTGACAGCATGTAACTTCACATATTATGCTATACTATGATGTAGTTTCGGTTTTACTTTACTGCTCAGCCAAATGCAAGTCAACCAATCATGATTAAGTAAACCATAGGTCAACAGGATGAGTGAATTCAGTTAATAAGTTTATTTTTGTTTCATTTTTTCAGTGTATATCCTGCATTTCTAACCCATAGGACTTCCAAAGTACAAGAACTAGGAAATAGAAAAAAGGAACAGAAGAACCTGCCTTACACTGACTTTAAGCCAATAGTCTGTCTAGCCCAATACTGTCAATACAATGTTGTGAGAACATAGGCATCTGGTAGTAACTGCAATAATGAAAAAAGACAAAACATTCGTCACCACCTCACAAAGCATGTTGTGTCATTTGCTCTGCATCCTCCCCAGGATGCCAATGTGGGAGAGCCAGCCCATATGTGATATGCTCAACAAATCACAGCTTAGCCTATTAAGTTAGCACAACTGCAGAGTTCCAGGGATATTTTTCCTGCTCTAGAGGTTCTAGGATTTGAACAGAGAATATCAAAACTGTCATACATTAGGCTGCCAAAGAAAAATGTAACTAATACAGCAGGAAAAGTCCTGTGTATTACATTCTCTTCTTCTAATGAAAAAGTGAGGAGAATAAATAAAACAGGTTTCACTGAGGAATCCAAAGGGCCTATGTGTTGATGAATATTACAACACAGAGGGGAAGATGTGGTTCCAAACACAAAAATATAGCCAGCACTTCTGTTGAATTGCATCAGTGACAATCCAGCAAGAAAAAAATAGATAACTTTTCTCTTCCTGTTTTCATTTTAAATGCCAAAGGGAGTTGCACGCTGTTAAATCAAGTTTTCATCAGAACACTGACATCCATGACTGGAGGCCCAGAACTGCAGTGAAAAAGCTGCCTAGCATCAGGTGGAGAGTTAAGTGGCCACATTAGGAAGGTTAAGTACCGTATACTTTTCTCACTACGGGCTTCTCAACAGCACATCATTAAGCAAGGGTTAAGCAGTGGATCTATACATAGCATTTGTTGATTCCAATTATGTGGATTTAGTGTACTAAGCCACAATGTGGTTTGTCTGGTGTATATTATGCATACCCAATCATTGCGCTTATGGCTTAGCAAATGTGTGTGAACCGAGCCAATCACAGTTTATAAAATAATCATGGGTAAACCTGTGATTTGTGGATCCAATGAATGTTTGGCTTTGGCTAACACCTACAAGTACCATGTTCCAGAACCTAGGGATGACTTGGAAGGTCCAGTCTCAAGTTGTCACCAACAATTGGTGGCACCCAAAGTATCCTGGGCAGTTGGAATATACATGTATTACATTTGTATTGTATTTTTAGATTTCTGTTCCACCTTCTCTTCAGGAGCTCAAGACGACTTATGCAGAGCTCTCCATTTTATCACAACAAACCTCCTCTGGAGTAGGCTGGGCTGACAAATGAGTGACTGGCTCAAAGACACTTAGTGAGTTTCCACGGCTGACAGTGGAGGTGGGTTTTCCAAGTTACTTTAACCTCTAGATCACCCTGTCTCTCCCACAGAAGCCTTTAAAGACAATTTCTTATGTGCAAAGACTTGAGAGCACATCAGGGATGCAGCTCCTGCCTCCATGACCAGCACTTGCTGTTTAATATTCTTAAGAGTGCTAACAAGTTGCTCAGCACTGGGCAGAATATGGAAATGTCACAGTGCCTTCCCAGAAGGCTTCCAGTCCATGATAAGACATAATAGGCATGAACAAAAATGGAAGAGTTCAGTTCTGTCCTGCATGGGGGGTGGGGTGAGGAGTAGGTGGAAATAAACGGTCCCTGCTGTGCAATTGTCTCTCTCCGCATGCCGGCCCTGACTGCCTCGTCCTTCAACTACACATTTCTGTTGCAACATCAAGTGCAGCTGAACTGTAACTCCTCTAAACAGTTAAACAGACTTTGGTTTCAGAGGTCACAATGCAATAACAAATAGTAAATAATAGATGCTCTAAGCTCCACTTTTAAACTCCATTTGAAATTCACCCATTTTTAATGCCACAAAGCCAAGATTCAGCCATTTTTAGTCCCAGGGAACCTGTGAATACTTGCTCCAACTGCTGAATAACTGCAATCCTTATAAGCAGCATGTCTCAGGAGATATAAACAGGGGCAATTTTGTAACAACCCAATTCTTGTACAGCACTTAGCATTAATCAGAATTGGCTCTGCATTAAACAGTGGCTGAGTTCCCACCCTGCATTAAGCCATAGTTTAACCACTATTAAATCACACCAGCAAAAAACAAAAGAACCCTCAAAATGGAGCACATTTTTGTGGTTTTAGAAACCACACTGACTGCAAGGCAGAGGCGTTTAAAACTCAAATTAGATATTCATGGGACTTCATTAAATTCCCTAAAAGAACATGAATGCCTTTTGTTCTTTGAATGCTTGCAGCAAATCATAACCACTTTTTTTTTTCACTCTGGTATGAAACATCCTGTAGCGAATGGATAGAAACCTGGTGCAATGGTGAAAGGGGGGGGGAGGGAAGGAGAAGATTTGTTTTTGTTTTTGTTTTTGTTTTTTTTTGCAAGCAATATCCTGGTCCCCTGCATTAGCAGCAGCCAGTTCTGGTATATAAATAACCGGGTTCAGGAAAAGGCACTTTCCGCTAGGCTGTCAGAACATTGTGAATCAAGAGCATTTTGAGTTGAAGAACAAAACAACAACAACAAAATAAAGAGTCTTCTCTACCCTTTAAGTTCAAAAGTCTTATATTTGTTGCGCTTTTGCAGATGTTGGGCCTCCTTTTGCTACCACCAGGGTTGTCTTCATTTCATATGACAGATAGTTTGCATGTTTCCAAATCTCCTGAAAAGCAGCCTTAATCTCTTCTTCGGATTTGCAGAGAATGTGGTTTCTTTGCAATCAGGCCCAAGACAGAAGGCATCATGGGATAGGGAGGGACAGAGAGAACAACCCAAAGTATGCAGTACAAAAAGGGATTTACAAGAAGTCCCCCAAACCTTTAAACAAAACAGCCTAGTGAGCATGCTGAGATGTAGACTAGATTAAGTTTGAAGATGGCATGACTGGAACATTTCATTCTGCTGAAGGTCCTATTTGTTGTCCAGACACCATCTTATTTCTGGACAAGGAAGAGCTGGAACCCCAACCACTTGGTTCCTACTGAGCTGATACAGAAGATCTTTTTGCTGCAACTGGACAGGGAACTGCTGTGAGTGCTGATCATTCTCTTACAGGGTTTACAAAGGTAGGCTGGTTCATGCTAAGCCATAATGTGAATTAACGCAAATGTTGTAATTCTCTTCCTCAGAGCCTTTCAGAGTTAACAGATGTTGCTCTGCATTGTTATTTTTACATTTAGATTCTTTTAACTATCACTTATATTTTTAACTGCATCACTGCATTACTTTTTAAACAATTGGATGCATTATATTTATGCAAACTGCCTTGTGAATCGTCAGAAAAGATACCGTATAAGTGCACTGGATGAATGTATACACATTTACCTAGAAACATCACTTGCTGTTTATACTTTCTTTTCTTTTCTTTACTCCTCTGTCAAAGCTACAATCCTAGGTAAATATAACTGAGAATAAAGCTCCACTGAACACTGTGAGATAAGAAAACATGCAAGAGATTGTGATAATATAAGAAACCATCTTTATTTTGTTAATAAAACTTAAAAACAATTCCAAAGCATGGTAGCTAAGACCTTGAAAATTATATTATACTTCTCCTACAATTTTATTATACTTTTTATGTACAACATTTCATTATATAATTATATCATATTATATATTTTTATGTACAACTTTTGATGATGCACCTCAATACGAATGGGCAATTAGTTATCAATAAAACCACCAGCCGATATTAGTCATTTATTATGCAGCTTTCTCCAGACTGGTGTCATTTAAGTGAACTGGACCACTGTCATTCATCATTGCATGGAATTGTAGTCCCAACAGAAATTGGGGATACCAGGCTAGGGAAGGCTGGAGTAGAACATTTCTGAATACATAAGCAGAAGACTGTGCTATGAATTATCAGATACAATCCTCAGGCCAAATTCTCATACAAACATACACTGCTCTGAACAGTTCTTCAAACATTTGTTTTGGCACTAATACTCATCAAAGTCCATAGTCACAAATGTGTGGATCTAAACCAGATGTCCTTGATGATGAAATACAATTTCAGCAGTGAGAGCAACAGATACCAAAATGAATGAAACAGGTAGTGTTCACATAGTAACTTACAATAGTTAATATAATCATATAATACCCAAATTTCACACAACACACTGAATCATAAACTGACCACACGGAATTGGTTTGCATGAACAGTTAACACATTACCCAGAGTGCTTCAGGATTTAGGTGGGTTAAAAGTACTGTTGAATAAATACACACATTCATATAAATATGCATTCTAGTTAGCTAGCTAGCTTGCAGTTCAGTATGTCATGTGAACATAGCTAATGATTATAGAGCTGCAGCCCTCCAAAGGTTATTGGACTCCCACTCCCATCACTTCTGGCCAGTGGCTGAGATAATTGGATACTGAGATCCAGTAACATCTAGAAGGCTACAGGATCCCCATCCTTGGTTGATTAACAAATTTGAAAGCAGTCCTATGCACACTAGAAATAGATCTAACTGAACTCACTGGTATACTTATGAGTAAACACAGCTAGGTTTGCATGGTGGTTGTTGTTTATTCATTTAGTCACTTCCGACTCTTTGTGACTGCATGGACCAGCCCACGCCAGAGCTTCCTGTCGGCCGTCAACACTCCCAGCTCCCCCAGGGACAAATCCATCACCTCTAGAATATCATCTATCCACCTTGTCCTTGGTCGGCCCCTCTTCCTTTTGCCCTCCACTCTCCCTAGCATCAGCATCTTCTCCAGGGTGTCCTGTCTTCTCATTATGTGGCCAAAGTACTTCAGTTTTGCCTTTAATATCATTCCCTCAAGTGAGCAGTCTGGCTTTATTTCCTGGAGGATGGACTGGTTGGATCTTCTTGCAGTCCAAGGCACTCTCAGAATTTTCCTCCAACACCACAGTTCCAAAGCATCTATCTTCCTTCTCTCAGCCTTCCTTATGGTCCAGCTCTCGCAGCCATATGTTACTACAGGGAACACCATTGCTTTAACTATGCGGACCTTTGTTGTCAGTGTGATGTCTCTGCTCTTAACTATTTTATCGAGATTTGTCATTGCTCTTCTCCCAAGGATTAAGCGTCTTCTGATTTCCTGACTGCAGTCAGCATCTGCAGTAATCTGCGCACCTAGAAATACAAAGTCTTTCACTGCTTCTACATTTTCTCCCTCTATTTGCCAGTTATCAATCAAGCTGGTTGCCATAATCTTGGTTTTTTTGAGGTTTAGCTGCAAGCCAGCTTTTGCACTTTCTTCTTTCACCTTCATCATAAGGCTCCTCAGTTCCTCTTCACTTTCAGCCATCAAAGTGGTATCATCTGCATATCTGAGATTGTTAATGTTTCTTCCAGCGATTTTAACTCCAGCCTTGGATTCCTCAAGCCCAGCACGTCGCATGATGTGTTCTGCGTACAAGTTGAATAGGTAGGGTGAGAGTATAGAGCCCTGCTGTACTCCTTTCCCAATCTTAAACCAGTCCGTTGTTCCGTGGTCTGTTCTTACTGTTGCTACTTGGTCGTTGTACAGATTCCTCAGAGGCATACAAGATGACTTGGTATCCCCATACCACTAAGAACTTGCCACAATTTGTTATGGTCCACACAGTCAAAGGCTTTAGGTAAAGGTAAAGGTTTCCCTTGACGTAAAGTCCAGTCGAATCCGACTCTAGGGGGCGGTGCTCATCTCCGTTTCTAAGCCTTGGAGCCGGCGTTGTCCATAGGACACTTCCGGGTCATGTGGCCAGCATGACGACTCGGAACGCCGTTACCTTCCCGCCGAAGCGGTACCTATTGATCTACTCACATTTGCATGTTTTCGAACTGCTAGGTGAGCAGGAGCTGGGATTAACAACGGGAGCTCACCCCGCCGCGCGGTTTCGAACCGCCGACCTTCCGATCGACAGCTCAGCGGTTTAACCCGCAGCGCCACCACGTCCCCACCAAGGCTTTAGAATAGTCAATAAAACAGAAATAGATGTTTTTCTGAAACTCCCTGGCTTTTTCCATTATCCAGCCGATATTGGCAATTTGGTCCCTAGTTCCTCTGCCTTTTCTAAACCCAGCTTGTACATCTGGCAATTCTCGCTCCATGAATTGCTGAAGTCTACCTTGCAGGATCTTGAGCATTGCCTTACTGGCATGTGAAATGAGTGCCACTGTTGGATAGTTTGAACATTCGTTAGTGTTTCCCTTTTTTGGTATGGGGATATAAGTTGATTTTTTCCAATCTGATGGCCATTCTTGTGTTTTCCAGATTTGCTGGCATATAGCATGCATTACCTTGACAGCATCATCTTGCAAGATTTTGAACAGTTCAGCTGGGATGCCGTCGTCTCCTGCTGCCTTGTTATTAGCAATGCTTCTTAAGACCCATTCAACCTCACTCTTCAGGATGTCTGGCTCTAGCTCACTGACCACACCGTCAAAGCTATCCCCATTATTGTTATCCTTCCTATACAGGTCTTCTGTATATTCTTGCCACTTTTTCTTGATCTCTTCTTCTTCTGTTAGGTCCTTGCCATCTTTGTTTTTGATCATACCCATTTTTGCCTGGAATTTACCTCCAATGTTTCTAATTTTCTGGAAGAGGTCTCTTGTCCTTCCTATTCTATTGTCTTCTTCCACTTCCGCGCATTGCTTGTTTAAAAATAATTCCTTATCTCTTCTGGCTAACCTCTGGAATTTTGCATTTAATTGGGCATATCTCCCCCTATCGCTGTTGCCTTTTGCTTTCCTTCTTTCTTGGGCTACTTCTAGTGTCTCAGCAGAGAGCCTTTTGCCTTCTTGGTTTTCTCTTTCTTTGGGATGTATTTTGTTGCCGCCTCCTGAACAATGTTGCGAACTTCTGTCCAGAGTTCTTCCAGGACCCTATCTACTACGTCCAGTCCCTTAAATCGATTCTTCACCTCCACTGCATATTCCTTAGGAATATTAGTGAGCTCATATCTAGCTGATCTGTGGGTCTTCCCTAATCTCTTGAGTCTGATCCTAAATTGTGCAAGAAGAAGTTCGTGATCTGAACTACAGTCAGCTCCAGGTCTTGTTTTTACCAACTGTATAGATGTTGGCCACCTTTGGCTGCAAAGAATGTAGTCAATCTGATTTCGGTGTTGTCCATCTGGTGAAGTCCATGTATAAAGCCGTCTCTTAGGTTGTTGGAAGAGAGTGTTTGTTATGCAGAGTGAGTTGTCTTGGCAAAATTCTATCAGCCTATGTCCTGCTTCGTTTTGTTCTCCCAGGCCATGCTTACCTGTAATTCCAGGTGTTATTTGACTGGCCACCTTAGCATTCCAGTCTCCTGTGATGAAAATAACATCTCTTTTAGGCGTGTTGTCCAGTAGGTGCTGCAGATCCTCATAGAACTGCTCTACTTCAGCTTCTTCAGCATCTGTGGTTGGGGCGTATATTTGTTCACTGTGATGTTAGATGGCTTGCCCTGAATTCCAATTGAGATCATTCTGTCGTTTTTTGGATTGTATCTAAGCACTGCTTTAGCCACTTTACTATTAATTATGAAGGCTACTCCATTTTTTCTGTGGTCCTCTTGTCCACAGTAGTAGATCTGGTGGTCATTTGATGTGAAATGGCCCATTCCAGTCCATTTCAGTTCACTGATGCCCAAAATGTCTATCTTTAACCTTGACATCTCACCAATAACCACATCCAATTTGCCCTGGCTCATAGATCTTACATTCCAGGTTCCAACAGTGTGTTGATCCTTAGAACATCGGATTCGCCGTTCACCACCAGCACCGTCGGCTGCTAGCCATCCTTTCGGCTTTGAGCTAGCTGCGTCATCACGTCTGGGGCTAGGTGAACTCATCCTCTGTTCCTCCCCAGTAGCATTTTGATCATCTTCCAACCTGGGGGTCTCATCTTCCGATGGCATACCGACATATCTCTGGTTGTACTGAACCCCTGATTAGTTAGGAAGCAATTTTTGATAGTGTATACAGTTTTGATCACTAATACATTTAAACTGCAGATAGTAAACAATGCTACAAAAGAAATGGAGATAAAACTGCTACAGTCCAAGTGTGAATCACCTAAAAACAATTACTTCAGAATGATGCAATTTGCTCATTTACTGAGAGCTTATACGAGATAATTGTTGCTGCATCAATTGAGGAGTAATATACCCCTTCTACCTCAAGCCATGTAACTGAAGATTTAACGATTAATGAATCGACTCATATGCCTTCAAATCTGATGACAGCACTTGTTTACTCTCATTTGTAGCTCACCTCATCTTGAGAGATCTGCACTAATGATAATCTAAAACAACCTCATAAAACTGATGATATTACTCAAATACTAAAGTAATCTAATAAATTAAAAGAACAATAGATTTACATATCCTTCTCAACAAAGATACCATTCATTTGATTTTGTCTTAGGGCTATGTGTGAATCCAACTACTGCAATTTATAATCCACAGTCCATGGCTTTTGAATTATGTGCAAAGCAAACCACCATGGTTGTCCAACAAAGCAAACTGTATCTTAATACAGTGTGTGAAACAAAGCAATGTTTGCTTAACGTCATTCATCCAAAGCTAGGATTCTTAACAGCCTTTCTGAATTCTCAGCTTTCAAGGAACATCTATGAGAAAGGATTTCTACAGTAAGATGGCTAAGGTTGCTCTGGACTGTCATGTTGTTTAATGGACAAAGGTCATATGCTATCTTAAAGAACAGATATAACTATTTTCTTGTCTCTGCATTTTCCAGTAGGAAAAAATTCACATAGAAAGTGCTGTTGCCATATAATTATTTGTCCAAAACTTCAAACCTGTTAAAAAAGACACACTTTTTTCATACAGTATAGACTCAGCACACAGATATGATCTACGAAAGATTTTAGACTGAACTTTAGAATTACAAAGGAGGTAGTAGTGGCTGGACCTCTACTATGATATTATACACTTCTTAGAATAAGAACAAAATGTTGCTTAATATGAAGGTTGAGTTTGTTCATTTGCGGCTTGCGGGTAGCAGCTTACCAAGCAAACACATTATTGGCACATGCCCTCAACCAGCATCTGCTGTTCTGCAACTTGAACAGCAAATAAACAAAGGAAGCCTGAAGTTTCAACATAGCCTTAAGAATACTTGGCTAAGAATATTTATATAAATCTTGTGCAATTCAAAAAACATTTACTGTACACTGATGCCCCCTGGTGGTGCCTGATGTTTTCCAGATATGCAACTCCCCAAACCTTGGGGATTTTATTTATTTATTAGATTTATACCCCCCAATTGGAGTCAACTTTAAGTAAGGTAAGTCCTGATATTCAAAATCACATCTTCTAACCTTTACCAGTTGGCACTTGTTTTGTGGTTAACTCTAGCTGGGATGGGCTCAAATGTGGAAAACTCCAGGATCAAATCAGAATATACCAATAAAGTTCATGAATTATTCTGCCAGAATTTGTTTCAGACATGTTTTCATGAACAAGCCATAGTGGACTGGTTCATATTAAGCTATAAATCATGGTTTACAACCACTGTGGCCTAATTCACTAAATATGCTAAGCTAGCCTTACTATAGCGTCTTTGATTTTAGCTTAGTGGGTTGCTAGAATCCATGTTTTGTGGTTTAACAAACCTGAGTGTAAATAAGAATACCTTAAGATGACATGTGACCTTGTCACTGGCTGCTTTGCACATTATGCTGTATAAAACCAAACAAGCCATTATTATTATTATTATTGCATTTATCTATCTATCTATCTATCTATCAAATTTGTCACCGCCCATCTCCTCCCACCAGAGGGACTCTGGGTGGTTTACAACAAAATTGCTTTGATTTGTGAATCTAATTATTAAATATTGACCCTCTGCCAGCATCACACTCTAGCTTTCCTCGTTTGTTCTTAGACACAGAAAATACGTGAGATCAGGATGTAAACCTCTCATGTCCTGCCGAGTTTTACCTTAAGTGTAGTTCAGAACACCCATATTCATATGTAATGGTAAGCCAGAATTCTTGGTTTCGTTTTCTTATGGAAAGCTGATGCACATGAACCTTTTGCTCACATTCTCCTTCTCCTGCTTACAAGTAAGCTTTTTAAAAAAAGCTCCGAAAGTTGACTGTTCATTCTGAACCTAGTTGTTGCTCCCAAACAACCCAGGATCAGGAATCAGCAACTTGAATGGGTATTTTTCCTTTGCTTATGGTGGATTGTTTTTTTTGGGGGGGGGGGTCCCAAGAGGGACATGTGTTTTTACTTGGCGGGCTTGCCTGGTGAATACAGGTGTGTGAATGTCTCTGGTATTTTACTCTTTCCTTTCATATTCTGAAGCAATATTATATTGAGTAATCCAAGTTACTATGCGAGATTCCAGCTTTTACCACTGGATGAACGGTCACAGCATACCTTTGGTAGTCAAAACCTCTTCCTCATATATAAACCATGAAGAATATTTTTTAAATTTATATGCTGAAACCTTTCAGTCCAAAGGTCAGGAGCTGTCACCATGTCATTCTCTTTCTTCTGCATTATGACCATCTATTGCTAGCTCTTCAACCAACAGCCTTGGCAGTCTGGGTGGAAATGTGGTAAAGAGATCTAACTAAGAATTGATAATCAGCAGAAAAATTAAGTCCTAGTTAGTTGTCACATATGAAGAACCAGGTCACTGCTGAGATTCAGCAACAGAGTTGTGGAATTTAAATGTACTCCCTGTGAGTATATTCCACTTTATTTACATTTCTAACCAATCAGATGTTTTGCATAAATGCTGTTGTTGTTAATTGTTATTTTTATAGTACATGGGTTACTTAATTATTTTACTCATTTGTTTTATGGGGAGGATTTTATTCATTTTTAATCTAGATGTGCTGGCATTATTTTTTTTATTATGTTGCTGTTGCTTTTTATTAAAAAATATTTTACATTTTTTTGTAAACCACCTTATATATTTCCCTATAACGTGGGTCATGAATATAGTTATACCAAATAAATGAATAAATCCCAAGCTGCATTTAATATTTAAATATTAACTCTGACATTTAATTCTTAAAAATGTATTTTGAATTCAACTAAATTCATTTTTAGATATGCACCACATACGAAAGCTGAAATCTAATTTCCTATCTGATAATGAACAGAATGCATTCAAAATTATTTTTCAATCCCTTTTTTATCAGTTTCATGCATTCAGGACGAGGAGAAGCAAATGAAGTAGATTATTTATTTGTTAGGTTTAGATCCCACATTTTCATTCAAGAGGTCAAGGTGGCATATGTAGCACTCTCTTTTCTCATTAACTACTACACCAGACTAGCTCTTACTGGGTTTAGGTTAGAAAAATTATGCCCTGTGCCCCCTTATGCCTTGGCCTTGATGCAAATTGAGGCTCTTATCATTGCCTTTAGAATGAAAAAAATTGCCTTGGGAGAGGTAATCACAAGGCTCTCTCATAGCATCCCTTACAGCGGACGCAAGGCGACAAGAGCACCCAGAGACAAGGTCCCTGCAAGGGCACTGGGAGTCATCTTTTGAGTCTGGCAGTACAGAACTAAAATCAAGCAAACAAGAAAAGCTGAACAGCAGCAGAGAAAAAAATGATCAAAAATGTAAACACACATAATAAAGCAGAGTTATCTCCCCGGCCCTTTCTGATTATCATTTCATCAAATTTCTCTGTATGCAAGCAGAAACCAATGGTAATATTTCCCCACCACTCTGTGTTGATGGAGGTTTGAGCAAAAGGGGAGGAATTTAAATTTGATCAAAAATACATCATGCTGAAATAAAGTCCTTTCAGACACAGGGGTCTTTCAGTCAAACAACTTTAATGTCACTATCATATCCCTAGAATCTCTTGTGCTTATTTCTAGAGATGTACAGCAACTCCCTTTGATTTATTGCAGTAAAATATCTGAGCTTTTGAAATTATTCTTATTAATTAGTGCTTGGGAACAGTTTAATAAAGGAACAGCCTTCTTCTATAGTTTTTCTCCTTTTAGGAATGATCGCATTAGAGATGCAGCCTTTTTAACTGTTGCCCCAAATCCCTTGCCTTTTCAACTCCAGCTTTTAGGCAAGCTTTGAAAATCTTCCTGCTTGAGACTGCCATTGACTGATTTCCTATGACAGAAGCAATTTTTGTTCTCTTTAAAATGTTCTCATGCAAGCACCTATAATCTGAACCTTCTTTCTCAAGTTTTAGGCTATAAGATTTAAGATTCTAAAAAGCAGTTTTAAAATGATTTATGTATTTATACATAAGTGTATGAGATGCTTGCAGACAATGTCTACCAGTATTTCCCACGAAAATGTATTCAGTGATGCCACAATTTACAACCCAGGCCCTTTAAATCTATCATTTTGAAATTTTATTGTATTAAATGCATTTACTTTACAACGTGCAAGGACTATCAAAACAAACTATAACTGCAATAACGTATTCAATACAAACTATCCTGTCTAAAAAATGCTAACTGGAAAATGGGGCAATGGAAATAGTTTTTTCTGGTGCCTAAATAATATCAACAACGGTACCACACATGCCTTCCTGAGAATAGTCTAGTACAGTGTTTAAGATTTTTTTTCTCTCAGAATCCCTTTCCACTTTTAAAAGTAATGGAGGACATAGAGCTTTTGTTTGTATGGGTTTATTTATCAATAGTTACTATATTAAAAGTTAAAATTGATGCATTTGCTGCCGCTACCACTTCTCACGATTGTTTGATGGGATTTTAATATTATATTTTAATATTATAGGATTATTTTTCAACATAAGCTGGCAAGCAATTTTTATTCTGAGGACCCCTGAGAGGGTCTTGGGGGATCCCCAGGGGTCCTAGGACCACACTTTAACAAACACTGGTCTAGTAGCATGGTGTCCCCATGAACAGTCTCTATTCTACTTGCCACCCACCACAATTCAGATAATTGAGCCATGTGATGTAGGAGAAATGATCTAACAGATGCATGGGTCCTAGAGGATTTAAAGACCAGCATTTTTAACAGAGCACAGCCCTTCTGAAAAAAAAAATATTGTTTTGATATTCAACATTATTCAAAATTGATCGACCACACAAATTTTCTCCATGAAAATCGGTCCCCAATCTGGTCCCTCAAGTCTTCCAATGGTGCACCCACCCCCCACTGTAACTGAGTCCATCCACCTTGCTGTTGAGGGGTGTTTGTGTGTGTGTGCCTTCGAATCAGTGCTGACTCCTGGTGACTGCCAGGACAAGTCACTGCAGTTTTCTTGGCAAGGTTTTTTGGAAGTGGCTTGCCATTGCCTCCTTCCTGGGGATGAGAGAGAGGGACCAGCCCAAGGTCACCCAGCTGGCTTTCATGCCTAAGGTGGCACTAGAATTCATGGTCCCCTGCTTTCTAGCCTGATGCCTTAACCACTACACCATTGGTATTATTCTGGTATTCAATATTAGTGAGCTGTCACCTTTTGACCCACTTGCAATGAGCATTTCACAAGGGGCATTTTTATAAGGCTGCAAGAATCACGTCGGCCGGTGGCTGGCAGCCAAGAGACCCACAACACTGTTGCTGCTGCTGCCATCTAGTGGTCGTCCCAAGTTTTGCACGTACCTGCGTAAAAATGCCACTGAGCTCAAGGCGTTAACCACTAGTAAGCCGTCGCAGCGTAACATCCACGATATAATCCTAGGCACGCATCCCTGAAACCCAGGCACACTGAACTCAGTAACGTTGTTATTGGTACATCGGTTATTTCGCTTTAATCCGATGCAGATTTACTCAGGAGTAAATCCCATTTAACTCAATGGAACTGGCGCCTGAGTGCATATCTCCAGCATTTTACGTGCAACCTTACGATCGTGTAGAAAAGGAGCCGGTACCACGCCGTTATCTCGGAAGAATCATCACAACGCCACCGCGGCCTCCTCCAAACAACAGCAACGCCAAGCTGTCCCCAGTTGCCATGACACCGAGCCTCACTTGCAGATAACAGCGGTTGAGCCAGTCTGAGCATGCGCGTCTCGCGGCTAGGGCGCATGCGTACAAGTCCTTGCTTCCCCTCGGCTCACCCAACCAGCGACCGCTCCCTCGAGTGGGTTGAAGGAAGGCGGAGGTGGACTGTCCGGTCTAGACTTCTATTGTGCGCATGCGCGGAGAAAGGAAGAAAGGTCGGGCCTGCCTGGTGCGCCTGCGCAGCTGTGGAGGCGTCGGCAGTGTCCCGGTTTGACAGATAAATAACATATTTTGGCCTTCTCGTTTGGGGGTTGTACTTTTTTGCTGTGGTTTCTGGTTTTTTTTTTCCTTCCCCGGGGCTTTAGAGTTAACTATGTCGTACGGGCAGTTACAGACCTACCGGCCTGGGGGGCTTCCGCCTCGGGACTTCAGCACCATTATCCAGACCTGCAGCACCAATATACAGCGCCTGGCACAATGCAGTAAGTGATGCTTTTGATCTCTTCGACCCACACACTCCCATCATCTCCTCGATTACCCCCCTCAAAAGAAATATGTTTCCCTTTCTTACCCCCCCCTCCCCATGTGGCTGACCTCTTTATTTTAAATCATTTGTATCACTTTTTTATTTATAAAATCCACGGAACCTCCTAACGTTGAAAAAAATGTATATATTTAAAATGTTAAATACTGAATCTGACGTCTTGGGATCGGAAATATAGTAGCAAGCCATTCCAAAGTCTAAGAGAACTTTGTCCACCTTGAGTCAAAGTTAATCAGCAGAGGATTCTTTAGAAGATTTATACTCTCTCTTTCTAGGCATGATCGCTGAGGCTACTTGCATGCAATGTTTTAGAATACTGTTCATCAATAATAATAATAGTATTAATAATAATAATATCTATCCCCATTCTTACCCACTGATTGTTCTCTATATCAAGGTTTTTACGAATTTTGTTTGTTTGTGGTGCCCATGTAGCAGCACCCGTATACTGTACAGTATATCCCTTGGATGTGTAAGGAAATGGCAGATTGCTCCCTTAAAATGTTCTGTATAAGTAGTAATGATCTGTAATTCAGCAGGTCAGTGCAGAACAATGTGTGTTCATGTAAAGCAAAGTAGCAGGCATCTCATTCTTCTATCTGCCATCCACGCATGAAGATATATTTTTGTTTATTTATATCCCACCTTCATTTTTTGCAACTCAAGGTGGCGTATCTATCTAATGCTCCCACTCCTGTTTTCCCCACAACACCCCCGTAAGGTATATAGGACTGAGAGAGAGTGACTGGCACAAAGTCACCCAGCTGACTTTCATGCCTAAGGGATGACTAGAACTTGTGGTTCCCTAGTTTCTTGCCAGCACTTTCAACACTGAACTAAACTAGCTCTCTCTGCAAAGATATCCAGTTCTTTGCATAGTACTACAAAGGGTGGTCAGCAGTACGGGCAAACCTGATGTAAGTATGGTTTGTGGTTCCATTTTGGGCTCGTAGCTAGCAATTGAGCCCACAAAAGTGTTCAGGGAATAGTTCCGTAACTTTCCACATGAGACCAATTCATGGCAAAATGATAACATATCATTTTTTTTTCTTTTACAGCTTCTCAGATAAAGAATTTGATGAATCAGTTAGGGACCAAGCAGGATTCTACCAAACTGCAGGAAAACTTGTGAGTATGATCTGAGTAGCTCTTTAAAGTATGCAGGGCCTCAGAGCTAATCAGATACTTAAATGAATTTTTTGAGTATCTTAACTTTGAGGTCTAGCAAATTCATAGAATCGAATAATTTAATAAATAATTTCCAACACAAAGGAGTTACAAAAAAAGGAGATTTGCGGATAGCTTACCTTCAGTTTTATGTACGTGATCAAGGAAGAGAAAAAGAGCAGTTACATCAATTGCAACAGCAACTGGATAATTATTTACTTATTTTTATATATCAAATTTAGTCACCGCCCTTCTCACTCAGAGAGCAACTTTGAGCGGTTAATTATGTATGAACGCATTCATGATGTCAATAGTTCTAACTGATATGTCACACTATTGTGTGGATTTTAAAAATGCCCAAGCTCTGAAAGCTAATTAAGCAAAAATAGTTCCTATGAACAGAATCCCCATTTTGAGAAGCCAGAAGGAAATCAGATCTTTGCAGATCAGTCCAATTAACTTTTCCCCATGAGCTCTGAATTTTTTAAAAAAAAGAATTAAAACAAATGTCAGAAAGCAAGAAACAAGAGAAAAAAAAATAATGTGGGATAGCCTCTAACACACCACTGCCCCGTGGGCAGAATCTGCAAAACTGCTGTTCCATCCATAATGGCGTTAGAGCAATTCTAAGAATAGGCTTGGATATAAGCTTTAAATACCTTTCACATTCAAAGTATTTTTTCACCACTGTATGACAAGAAGCAGTTCCGCGGGGTTTGTTCTTTTGTTTTGCAGTGCTGTTTTGTCAGGTGGTGGGGGGAATGCTCAAGGAAGAAACAACTCTAAAGAAAAAACTGACCTGTTGAATCCAATGAACTAGATTTTGAAAGCGGGACGGGTGTCTAGTGGAGTTTGTTCTCATTTATTTTGAAAAGCAAAGTTTGACTAATCTGGGATTGGGCAAGGAGAGCAGTTTGAGCCAATAATTAAATAATCCATTTCATTTCATTCATTCATTTCATTTATTCGATTTAATTCAAAGCCAACTAAAAGAAAAGTAAAAGACAGAAAGCAGTTAGAAATTTTTTTTCAGATCTGGGACAAAATATATAATCCAGTTATAGTGGTAGATTTAATTGAGATAGTATTAAATTCAGCAGGTAAAAATACAATAGATCTGGATTTAGGTACCTCAAGTATTGTTCTCAGCAATTTATTTTGCACATGAATTGAAAATATTCTAGGTCTGAGGAAATTCCTAGAGCTCAAATTTCCCCCTTTATTGTTGGCCAACTTTCATTTTCAAAGATTGTCAAATAAAGAGAAAAGCAAGATATAATATTGATATAATATTATACAGAATATTATACTCCTTTATATATGTATATTATATTCTATTATATAGAATATTATACTCCTCCATACAGCAAGAGTGAGCCCTCCTTTTACATTTCACTGTATTTTGTCCAAAACCTTGGTTTTGCTATAATTAAAGACCAATGAGGTTTTTTTTTCCTGGAATACTTAGCTAAGGCATACAAGAGTATACAAAGGCCAATTAGGGAGCAAGAAACAAGTCATCAGCATAAAGATGAAATGATTTATTTTTCTGTCATAATTTTGCCCGGAAAAAGAAATCATTCAAAAGGAGAAGGAAGTGGAGCCTTGCTAATGTTTCCATTTTAAGACACAAGAAAATGAAGCTGAAATACATTTTTGTTCCTAGACAACAGTTGCAACATACAGCAAACCGGCTTGCCAAAGAGACCAATGAATATCTGAAGGAGTTGGGTTCCCTCCCACTGCCCTTATCTTCCTCAGAACAGGTTTGTGGGTTTATCTGTGGTTTTCATGGATTGGGAGACAGCCAAACAGGTTTGCAGATCACATTAAACTGTTGCTTCTTTAATCATGGTTTACCAATGTGCTATAATTGGATGTGTTTGCACATGTCACAATAAGCCACAGTTTACAAACCACAGTGGCTGAGTTTGCAAAACATACTAAGCCAAAACCAAGCATAACACATCATAAATTAGTGTGGTGATATGTGGACCCTGCCTTAATGTTATATTCAATCATTTTAGAATGGCAATACTTCTTTCACTTGCTGGCATGGATCTGGGGGTGGGGGGCATTCGTAGGCTGGTTTACGTATTTAAGAAGCTGAACTACTGGTACATGACAGTTCTCAGTGTGAATAGGGTCTAATTAGCGTTCTAGAGGAGGGGAATAATTTCTCATTCCCCCTGCTGTAATAATGGAGATTAATGGTGCATGCATATAAATGATACTAAATGAATTTTGAGTGCCTGCTAATGTATGAAATGGGTGTAAATCACCCTTCCACACACTGGTTTCTCTGGAAGTGTTTGGACTTCTGCTTCTACTATGGTTGTTGCAATTATTACTGTGTTGCTCAAAGTAGCTTACACAAGCCTCTCCTTTCATTTTATCCCCAGAACATGAATATTCTATCCCCAGCAACCCTCTTGGGGTAAGAGGTTGGGGCTGAGAGAGAGTGACTGAACCGGAGTCACTCCGAGTTTTTATTGTTGTGGGTGGAAGTTAACCTGGGCCAGCACCTTAAGCCCTACACACTGGTTCTCTGTCCCCAAATTCCCAGGATGGCTGAACAAGAAATCTCCTTACTATTCTTTTAATAAAACAATAGGCAAAAGTGGTCTGAATCGGTCATGTCTGTTGAAGGTTGCAAAAGTGTCCTGTGAGAGCTAGAAATAAAGTATGAATATTTCTGTTGAAGTTGGTGGGTTTTTCTTCTACAATCATGGATAAAACTCTTCTTTTCTAGCGCCAGCAGAAACTTCAGAAGGAGCGTTTGATGAATGACTTTTCTGCAGCCTTAAATAATTTTCAAGCAGTGCAGAGAAGAGTCTCCGAGAAAGAAAAGGAAACTGTTGCCAGGGCAAGAGCTGGCTCTCGTTTCTCTGTAAGTTGTTAGCCAAATAGTCCAGAGAGGAGTTTTTTTCTCCAAACGTTTTAAAGGAAAAATAGATGGCAAAGTGTCTTAGTAACCTGACAGTTCATATGTCCCTATCTTTTAGCTTCACGTCCTCTACTCTGTTTATGCTAAAGCATGTACTAGAGGTGGTCCTCTCTATTTCTTAGCAAGGAAAGTTCTGAAGTACATCTGGGCTTTAGAAATGTTCAGATTCCCACTTGGAAAGAATGAGTGGTTTGAAGTTGGTTGCTTTGCACTTCTTCAGTGATTTCCTTCGTTTCCTTCTTGTCCTGATTATTGTCTCTGTCAGGACAGTAGCTAGGACGTGAGGGTGATCTGGCTGCAACATCTGTCACCCCATGGATCGCCAGGGTTGATTCAGCTGATCTGGCTGGCTAGGCAGGCGTCCCCTTCCTCCCTTACTGCTCCCTGTGCATCCCTCCCGAAGCTGCATGCTTGGCAGAAGAGAATGACCATCCCAGATAGCAGGAGGGTACCCATCTTCGGTTAAGGGTCTACGATAGCTGTGCTCCCCTGCTAGAACCTCCAAACGAGCTCAAGATCCATTCGCGGGACAGTAGCTATCTTTCAGTCTTCTCATAACAAAACTATACAAAACTGTGCCAATCTTACATAATTTGGGTGGGGGAAATGAGAGTTCAGCTGTTACTTGATGTGAGGGACCACCGATGTCTGACCGATGACCGTACTGACGATTAGAAAGAATATTGCAAGTCTTCTGAGCAGTGACCTTGAATTGCTTAGTTCTTTTCCCCCCACTGCAGCACCCAGCAGTCTAAATTAGATAGGCTGAGCGATTCAAGGGGGCACAGGAATAAGTGATCATGCTGTCGCAGACCCAATGAATTGGTAAGAACTGTGTCCCTTCCTGTTTAGTTCAATTCCATTCCAGTTGTTCAATTTTCTTAACTTCTCACACTATGTTGCTTAATTAGTATTCTTTTAAATAGAAGAACTAATTTTGTCTTGGCTATGTCTGCCAAGTCCATGACTTGTAAGAAACTGTGTTGTTAATTAGGCCAGAAAGAATCTAATTGCTGCATCATATCCTCCTAGTGTAAATTTTTGGCTGATCTAGAATGGTTTCTTTCCAGGGAGAGGAGAGACGCAGGGAAGAGCAGCTGGTCTCATTTGACAGGTAATGCCCACTGTTTTCTGATACCTATCACCTTGCTTCTTCAGTTGCAAAAACCTTAACGCACATTCAGTGATGTGCCTGCATTCACAGCTTGTTCATATGACCCACAGCAACTTTTATTCAGAAACAGTAGTTCAGTTCAGGTGCTGGAGCCAAATACTTGTTGAGCTATTGGGACGTTTCTCAGGCTTTGTACTCTGGGCACTCTGGTTTCCTTATTGACATCCTGGCTGGCATCCATTATAGCTCTGGGACAGCCAACGAGGGTTTCCTAAAACCATCCAAAGCAGAATCAGAAATTCAGATTGAATCATAGTCTCTGGTTCAGGTTTAGAAGTAAATTATAGGTTGTGGTCACAAATTTCTGGCGTCCTAATTGAGGAAACTTCCTATAGTAAACCAAGAAGCGAAAGAAGAAATTGGAGGTTGAGGAGGCGGCCAGCAAAACTCAGTCAAACTTTTGTTTGTCGTATTGAGTATAAATGTTGATCCAGATTTTTCCAAGTGCCTTTAAAGATGACTTTTTTTAAGGCATAGCTGTAAGAGCACCCTTAATTTTCTACTTCGTACAACATAATTTCTCATTACCTTAGTTTGTTAGGATTGAAACCTTCTTGAGCAATGAAGAACCATATATGTTTATATTTATGTATACAGTATATATAGTTACTTGATGTACTTTAGCATGCCATTACATCACAGGGCCATGTCAGCAAAAGTAAAGTCTAGATGTCCAGATGACAGTGTAATAGATTTTGATGCTATTATTTATAAAAATGGTCTTTCAGGTTTCAAGGGTAACAGAAACAAAATATGGGTCTACCTATCTACAGTGTCTGTCTATCTGTCATGAGAGAAAGGTGGCAACATTGTTTTGGGAAATGCACAGCTCTTCCCAAATCTTGAATTTAAATGTAAATTCATCAGATTGGCTTAGCTCTATAAAATTCCTAAGCAACTTCCACCCAGTTAAAGGTTCCCTTCATTCCCTTTTTAAATATATAACATATTCCAATCAGTGTTACATCTACTAAAATTCTGATTCAGAGTTATAGAACTAATTGTAAGTTGATACATCTAAAGAACATTGTGCTTGGTTGGTCCTGAAAGATAAACAAGACTATTTAAATTGCATCATGTGTTGGGTAAATACACAAGCTCTTCCCAGGGCTCTCCAAAAGTTTTGGAATTCAACTTTCAACCAGCATGGCCAAGAATCTAATGCAGTGTTTCTCAACCTCGGCAACTTTAAGATGTGTGGACTTCAACTCCCAGAATTCCCCAGCCAGCATGCTGGCTGAGGAATTCTGGGAGTTGAAATCCACACATCTTAAAGTTGTCGAAGTTAAGAAACACTGACATAATGTGATGGGGCTTCCAGCCCAGACTTTTGGAAATCATGATTTGGATAAGGCTCACTAAAATACTGATCCATTTGAACTTGGGGATAGGAAAATGGGATGCCAATTGCCAGGAGTTTGTCTTAAAACATTTAACTTTTCTTCTAATACAGTTAGCTTGCCTCATGTGAAAGAGTGTTCCAGTACACAGAGAAGCATTTATAACCACTTCAACATTTTATATTTTAAAAGATTCTGCATTCGCAGCTCCTTTAGTTTTGAATAAGGACCACAGCTAAGGAACGTGTATCAGTAAATCCAAAAAATATTTGGGTAGCCTTTTCTGATCATCCAGGAATAGCAAGAAGAGTGGGTTGTCCTTTTTTTTTTCCCTTCAGCAATGAAGAAAGAGATCAGATGCAGACTCAAGAAGATGTAGCAATAACAGAAGAAGATCTTGAGTTAATAAAGGAGAGAGAAACTGCCATTAGGCAATTAGAGGTAAGTAGTTGATTCAACGAGATGCAGTGTTTAAAAAAATACATATTAAAGAAGTCAAAAAGAAATGCTTTGGGTGCCAGATTTTTTCAAAAGCCACCTCTGAGCCCTTCATTTGCACCCTAGGATATTTATCTAATACTGTACAGCAGGCCTTTTTGGTCTGATGAGCACTGTTGGAATTTTGAGAACATCTTGGAAAATGATTGGGAGGGTGCACAGCCTTGTCCATTTGCAAAATGGTTGCCATGAGGGACATAACTAGATACAAAGCCTCCATTTACCTCAATACAAGCTGCCATCCTCCAGTTCTGCCCTCTGTGGGATGCTCCTTGCTACTTCGATGTACCTGAGTTCTTTTCTAGGCAGATGGACACAGTTCAGACTAAAGCCTTGGAGTAGAGCCACCCATCATTTTGTATTTACTAAAAAACTTCGGGAGCTAGAGGCATTCATGGAAATCAAGAAGATGCCCTTTACTCTGCAGCATGTCAGTTTTCCGTATATATATATGTATTTTTTTAAAGTAAAAATCAAGTGGTTCAAGGAGCTTGACAGGCACCAGGGGCAGTATCAGCACATACACAGACCACTCACTGGGGACCTGAGGTATGAACATGGCTTCTTTCAAGGCAATCTTGAATTATTAACAGTTCAAAATAAGAACAAAACTTGCAACATTCTTGATAGGATTTACCAGCTGATATGAATCTTCATAAAGTTTCCAACCAGTATTTTGGGAATTAGAGAGAAGAATGCTGCAGAGTGCAGACATAGATATTTTTGCGTATCTTCTTAAAAGATTTAGAAGTAGACAAAGTGTAGGATTTTGCAAAATGCGGGCTGCATTTTCACGGTAGTCATTAAACAGAAAGAGGATGTAGTTATCCTTGACTAGAGAGGATAATGGAGGGAAAGAGAAGGAGATTGGAGTGGGTGAACCAGACACATAAACACAAGTATTCTTCTAAGGCTTGAAGGTGACATATTGCTTGTGATATATGGTTGCAAATGAAATTTCATTTTAAAGAATGAACGGCGGGGGTTGAATCCAAAGAGTCAGCAATACTGGCATTACAGATAGCTGTACCAAAAAGCCCCTTCACAAGATAAGTGTGACATTGACAGTGAGACTTTGGAATTAAGCCATACTAGGTTGTTATCTAGAAAAAAATAAGTGCAACAGGAATAATAATACGGCTTAATTATTAGAATCATAATATAAACACTTAAGCACAAAATGCAGTAATTTTTCACAAACTTCCATTTCAGGCAGATATCTTGGATGTGAATCAGATTTTTAAAGATTTGGCTATGATGATCCATGATCAGGGAGACATGATTGGTAAGTAAATAGTGGCGTTTGCTTGACTGCAGAAGTCTGATTTGGCATTTGCTATTCAGATGAGGATTCATACCACAGACTTTTGAAGAAAGATGCTCTTTGAGCCAAAGAGGATCCTAAAATATCTTTAAAAATGTGACATCTGTAGTATTGACAAACTGCTGATGAAATATATTTGGAATATTTGGAAATATCATTCTATGGAGTGATATTTAATAATGCTGCAATTTCTAGAAAACATAGCAACTAAAGATGATATTTGGTTTACAGTATTCTGATTCTGGGTCTACATTTGTATACACATATTGCATATATGCCTGTGAGTGTACAAACCTTCCTGGTACATTTTTTTTTTTTAATCAGCCAGAAAAATTGTCACTGGTACTAGGAATAGCATGTAGGGTCATTATTCCTTTCAGACAGCCCCCTATCAGATAGTCCCCTATCTGAAACTAGACTAACACTTATTGATCAGCAGGCTACCCCTCAGTCTAGTGGTTAAGGCTTCAGGCTAGAAACCAGGAGACCGTGAGTTCTAGTCCCCACCTTAGGCATGAAAGCCAGCTGAATGACTTTGGGCCAGTAACTCTCAGCCCAGCTTACCTCACAGGATTGTTGTTGCGGGGAAAATAGGAGGAGGAAGGAGTATGAGGTATATGCCTCACCTTGAGTTATTTGTAAAAATAATAAAGGCGGGATAAGTAAGTAAGTAAGTAACTAAGGGAATGCAATACCACTAAGCTCATGCTGAAATAACTTTACAGCTTATCTAAGCAGGCTTAACTGTAGCAAGAGTACATCATATAGTGGTGATGGTGGTGGGTTTTTTTTTAAGTGGGTGCTCTTTTTCTCTCTAGATAGCATAGAAGCAAATGTAGAAAATGCAGAAGTCCATGTGGAAAGTGCCAATGAACAATTGCAGAGAGCTGCTTATTATCAGGTAATCCTTGTCCAGCCCCAACATCTTCCAGAATTAGAAGTGGGGGAAGCATAGCTGGGATTTTAGTCTGTGTTGCACAGGTGCTCTGTCTGTCTCTATTTCGATTATGAATGTTTTCAGATCCAAAATGATGAGAAATATATGGCTTTTCCTATAGGGACTATTGCCATTGAGTCCCTTTAACTGTCCAGGAATCAAGACAGATTGGGGGGCACAAAGGGCACACAGCAACCAATCTTCTACATTCCACCCCTCAGTTGACTCAGCTCTGATCCCTTTCCAACTGTATTTTTAGCCTTAACCATATCCCTCAGTCTTGGGATAGCTAGCTGTCTGCTCCCCATCCTCCAACATAGGGTGTGCTTTTTAAAGTACTAATATTAAGATTTAAGATGGAGAGCCAATTTGGTGTAGTGGTGAAAGCATCAGGCTAGAAACCGGGAGACCGTGAGTTCTAGTCCTGCCTTAGGACAAAGCCAGCTGGGTGACCTTGGGCCAGTCCCCCTTTCTCAGTCCTAGGAAGCAGGCAATGCCAAACTACCTCTGAAAAGCCTTGCCAAGAAAACTACAGGGACTTGTCTAGGCAGTCTTCAAGAATCAGATATGATTGAATGGATTAAAAAAAGAATGCTAAGATACCCTAACACTGCAAAGAATAAAATACTATTAGTATTTCTGTGCCATTCTCTAACAAAAATTTCAGGGCAATGTACAATGAAGCTCAGTTTAAAATGAGAATTTAATTAAATAAATAAACAACTCAATCATCATAAAAAGGTATAAAGTCTGACCAGTTAAAAAGCATAACTAACAAGGTCTTTTTTAACCTAGCATTAAACGTATGAAAGAATGGGTTTTTGATTTACCGTTTCTGGAACAGCATTCCATGTTTGCAGGGTCACTATCAAAATTGCCTGCCCGATCCATATTAAAAATTCAGAAGATCAGCTAGCCAACCCGTGACCCGTTGGGTCGTTTCAGAGATATTTCCTCACCAGATTCCTCAATGCCTGCAACAGTGGCAGAGCTTCTAATGTACTGCCTTCACTTTAAATTATGTTAGAGGGTTTTAATTATAACCCTAATCCTAAAGTAGGAGCTGAATTTTACATCTCTTTCCACTTTCTTGTTATAAAGCGTGTATCTTTGTGTGTATGTGTGTGTGTCTCTCCCTTTCCCCCATACCCTATTGGGTTTTTTCTTTTTGTTTTTTTAAACAGAAGAAATCACGCAAGAAGATCTGCATCTTTATTCTTGGCCTGGCTGTGGCTTGTTTAATCTTGATAATAATTATCTGGCAGCTAGCAAAATGAAATATCTCTGTGGAATTAGATACAAGATAAATATTTCTGCCAGGAGACAAGCCTAAGGAATGAGCAGATTGAGGTGAGATGGAACACAAACTGATTTTCCATTAGTAATAATAATATAAAAACTAACATGAAGATAACTAGTTCTTGGACATAGTGAACCATGAAGACCGTTCATGTTAATTTATTTTATGTAATTAAACTTGTGGAGGGCTTTTTTGTTTTGTTTTGTTTTCCTGGATATTCCTGTCCCAAATATAAAGTATTGAAGGATGTGATCAGTCATCTAGATTAGCTTGTTAATTGCTGTAAGTACTACAGATCTGTTTTTTTAACGTGTATTGCTTTTATAAGTGACTCGTTTAGGAATAACTCCCAAGAAGTACAACATCCCACTAACCAAGCAGTTTTCAGTGATCCACACAGCTGTTCCAGATGTGCATCCCCATGCAAAAAACTGCCACACTTATTTGAAACAGCGGTTCCTGAGTTGCACTGTGTACTTCCAGAAGCTACTTTGAGTATAGTCCAGTGGGCTGGGGAGAAAATGGGACTTTCTGTAGCATACAAAAAAGAGTTTTTCAACTTGTGAAAAGAGAATGGCTCAATTTTCTAAAAAATACTATAGCTAATATGAGACATGTTGAAAACCCGTTTAGTAATGATTAGTCTAAAGATATTTAAAGTCCTGTTTCTCTCTGTTCCATTTTTGTGGTGACTGTCAATTGTTTAGTAGTATGTCCAAATATCTTCTTGCTTAATGAAGACGTTGTTGGAGATGAGCCATCCTACTGTCTCTTCCCAACTTTGTACCACTAGCACATACATTAAATACTACAGCATGTAACATGTTGCAGCAGAGTCTGAAATGAAAAGATGGCGTAGAGAAGTTTATGCATCTTTTCTCTTAGGATTTTGGTAAATATATCTGTCCAACAGAAGATTACTGGTTGGGAATACCAATTTCCTTCCTAGGCTGTCTGGGGATATTGCAGTCAAATGTACTAGAAAAACAAAATTTCCTGAAAGAAGATTGCAGCATATTTTGGGCTGGTATGGCTTCTGTCCTCCTTTAGGTGAAAAGAATGAATATAGTGAAAAGAATGAATTCCCATTTCCTCTTACATTTGAATGTGTAAAGTAGTTTGATCCTGGCCTATTGGAACCCTACTTGGGCTGAGACAAAACATTTTCCATATTAGGACAGTATTGGAAAAGTGCTTTTCTGAATAAACAACAAAAGAAAGCTTTAAACCTTTTATACCAAAGGAGGATTAGAAGCACGCTAGTCTAAGATTCACTATGGTGTGTCTTAATGGAAACCCATGGGTTCCATTTTATGTCTGATTTGGACTCTTTAAATTGCTCAGAACTGATACTTTAGTGAAATTTCTGGGTGGGTAATTTGGGTCAGATACTCTTAAGAGAAAGTGCCTATGGAAGGCCTGAAATGTTGACTTGGTAACATACTGTATACAAGTAATGTATGTTTTTCTCCTGACGTGCTATTTATTATTTATTTTTTCTTGCATTTTACATATTTAAATGACTAAACTATGAAAGCTGCGTGAAAAACGATGCCCTTAGTTGCACATCTTTCTTTGCACTATTATTCTATCATTCTATCCATTTCGGTATCAATAAACATTTTTAGATATTTGCCATGTCTTTCTTTTAGCAGAAATCTCCTGAAAGGTTTAAATTGCTTTAAATTCTTGAGAAAATAGTTGGCTTCAGTTGAAGGTCAGAATGGCATTGCTAGAAAAAGGGTTATTACACCTTTTGTTCCTTAGAGTCCATTCCAAGTGATGCATCAAGTGTTACCTATCAGCTGAAAATTTCTGTTTCATGCCTCTGAACACCAACTTAAATCCATCAAAGCTTATGTCCCAATAAGGCTTTATAATGCACAAGATTGTGGGTTTGCTGTCATAGACGCTGTCCCTGTAGAAGTCACTGCCAATGAAGATTACGTCTGGAGTAACAGTGAGGTGTCCTATCTTTATTACCAAATTCAACTCAATTTACATTTCAGATGAAGATTTTAACTGTGTGGGAGCAAGTAGTATCTAAAATACATTAATTCTGGCCCTTGGGAGCAAGAAGCAAGATAATAAAAGAACACTACAGAATGCTAGAATGGTTTTGAGATACAAACTTGCATTTATCAAGGTGAAAAATTCATTTTCTGGAGGTGGTATGGTTTTTCCTGGTACAATTGACTAAGTTCTACTTTAAGTTTAATGCTTCACATTAAATATTAATCCAACTCAGATAACCTTGGTGGTCCATCTTCCTTTCAAGACAGCATGAATTACAATAAAATAATTGATACTTGAAAACTACAGAATTATTTTGAAACTTCTGCTGTTAATAAATGTATCAGTGTCAGGAATGCAATGGACTGATCCAAGATGCTACATTCACTATAGGATTTGTTTTTGCCAAGTGTGGAAATGAGTCAGTTTAGTGTTGTGGTTAAAGGCACTGGGATAGAGTGGGGAGATTTGAGTTCTAGTCCTGCATTAGGCAAGAAGCCAGCTGGGTGACTTGGTGCCAGTCACTTGCTCTGAGCCCTAGGAAGGAGGCAATGACTAACCCCTTCTGAAAAACCTTGCCATCAAAAATGCAGGGAGTTGTGTGTGTAGTTGCCAGGAGTCAACTCCAAGGCACACACAAAAGTGTGGGAATACGTGCTTATTATATAGACGTACAATTCAAACCTCTTCCACACATCAACCCATGAGAGCGCACGGTAGTTGTCTCCCCAAAGTACAGTAAAGCAAATGGGGGAGGGGGCGAGTATAAACTGGATTTTCTGTAATAGCCCCTCAAGCAGATACAAAGTGTAGCTCTCTTGCCTTTCCAGCTTGTTAATCAACACAGCCTTGAGAACTCACCAAGTATCGGATAGTGGCTGCGCTCACATAACATGTTTAGTCACAAAACACAAACCAAGATGAAACCAACCCTCGCACATTGTGCGAATGCAGCTACTGAGTTCTAGGCGCTTGCGTGACCACAACCCTAGAGAGTAAGACCGCGCGGCTAACGGATAAACCTCTCTGAAATTAACCCGGAAGCGTTCGCTCAAGCCCCGCAAATCGCTCAATTTCCTGAAAGGACGAGCGCGGTCTGCAGATCGCGTCCGTTCCTCTGCTTCGCCTCCAAATCGGCGGGCGCCGTAGGCAGGCTCGTCGTCCCCCAAAGAGGGGCGGGCTATTTTGACAGACGAGAGCGCACGTGCGTTTTCACTCTTTATGACATCGCACGTTTCCCGCGTAAGGCATAATGTAATAATGAGGCGCCGCAGATTTAAAAGATGCTCGGAGGAAGCATTTAAAAAACAAAGCGTCGCGAATTGCAGGTGAAGGCGGGTGGGCCTCCGCCTGAAGCTAATCCTCCCGCTGGACTTCCGCGAGTAAAATGGCCTCCCCGCCGAGAGCGCCGGGTTCCCGCTCTTTGCGGGAGCGTCGTTGTGACGTCACCCAGAACGCCACGCCCGCGCTGAAGCTTAGAGCACATTCCGTCCGCTGCAGCTTGCCTCTCTCTCCCGCTCATCCCCACTGCCCGCCTCGGCGCGATGCATGCCGGGATCGCGTCCCTCCAGCCAGGTCTTCCAGCTTCCCGGCGTGCCCTGCGCCCTGCTGAATGGGGGCAGTCACAAGATGGCAGCGAACGCAAACTCTGCCGGTGGCGGCGGCGGTAGCCTCCCACTCTTTGACTGTCCGACCTGGTGAGGGTGGGGGCGTGTGCCGTTGGACAGCGGGGAAGCGACTTGCCGTGCAAGGGGGACTGCATTTTCCTTGGGAGGCGGAGCAGCATCCTAAAAAGGGGAGCGGGCCTGAGGGTAGCAGCCCCTGGAAGGGAGGACTGACTGAGGGGAATCCTCAAGGCTGGTCCTCTGAGCGTTGCAGGGTCGCGCTTCGTATGTGAAGTAATTGGGGCTGGAGGGGAGGGAAAGAATGTTTTTAGCTTAGGCAGAACACATGTTCTTTACCTCAAAGCAAAGGATGCCTCTGATCATGAGCAGAGGGCTTGCTTCTCATTGATGTGCCTCTGAATAGGGGTGGTTCAGTATAGCACGCGATGTGATGGATAAGGGGCAGGCTATGTGGCTACTGAGCGGTCTTTGGGAGATGAGAAAGAGTGGGCTGCTGCGTATGGACAAATGGCATAATTTTTACTTTAAAAATCCCTGAGCCTGGGAGAAATCAAAATTTACTTTCATCCTAGGTATGTTACTGAAGTCCTACATATAAAGTTACAGAATGGGGTTGTGGTGGGAAAAGGGTTTAGGCAGCAGGAACGTTCATTTGTACACCACTTTATATTGTGAGATACTTTTCAGGAGAAGCTGTTTTACTCTAGAAACAAATCTTGTCTCAGTTGTAAGAGTCTGAATAATGGGCAGAGTAGTGACTAAAGGCTCAGTGTACAAAATTTTTTAACAATTACTTGGAGATATGTGTTGGTATCCGTATGTGTTTTTTAGTATGACACTAGACAACCCGTGACCTGTTGGGTCACTGTTTCAGAGGTATTTCCTTACCAGATTCCTCAATGCCTGCAACAATGGCAGAGCTTCTATTGTACTGCCTTCACTGGAAAAGTTCTTAAAAATTCAGGGAGATGCTCAGAGATGCATCTGCCTTGAAAATAACCCATGTAATTCATATTGAACTGTATAGCACAGTGATTTTGAACGCATTCTGTAAGTTAGCCCATTTGAGGTACCTGGTTTAAAAATTGTTGCCCTACGATGCACCGTTTCATCCAGTTAAAGGTTACACACAGGCAAACAGAGTTTTAGTAATATATAGATACACTGGATTGGATCCAGATTCATTCATATTTCAAACAGAATGGTTGGAATCATGAGGACTGAATTAGTTGTGGCTATATTACACCATTTTATCTCAATAGGACTCACTAATATGGCGAAATTTGAATCCAATCCTCTGTATTAATAAAGACCTGTATGTTAATAGCATATAGTGGCTAGAAAAAAATATTTTAGAATTAGATTGAACGTTTTTAAAAAGAATTTTTCCATTGGCAAGAAAATACTCCTCAACCGCTATGGAAGTGTGGTATTCCTCAGGTCAAAGTAGCCACCAGGTAGAAGGATTATCTGGACTGCAACCTGGCTAGCAAGGTTTTGCATTTTAATAGTGATAGATAAGGCTATCAAATGTGTCACTGTTCTGAGATTGAAATACTATTATTTAAAAAAAAATTGGGACCTGGAGGCTTATTCTTTTCAAATAGTTTAGCTTGGGAAAGTGTTGGGACAGTTCCATCCTAATGTCCACTGTGTATTTGCTAGTCTTTCCATCACATACAGATAAAGACAGAAAAGATGTGAAAGTGAAAGAGTTGTCAAAAATGTCAAAGAGTTGTCAATTAAAGAGTTGTCAAAAATGTGCAGTCAAAAAAAATACAAATGTACTCAAGGACCTTCTAATAATACAAGATACACCAAGGTCTTTTAGACAGAGAGATTGGCTTTTCAAAGATAAAAGTTCTATACTGTACTCAAACAATCCTTCGTATCATACCCATTGTTTTGATCTTAACTAATGACAGAATACAACAGGGACCCTGATGCCAACCTCAGAGCTGGTGTATTTTTATATGGTGCACCCAGAAATAACTGCAATAAACATTTGAAATGTTGAGTGTTCAGAAAGCTTAACATATGTTAATAGTAGCAGCTGTCATTTAAGTGTTTCCCCATGTAGCAGAGGCAAGATCTGAACAGGAGACATCATGATATGTAGATTTTATTTTATTTATCAAATTTTATCATTTGTCTCCCAGAACAAGCCAATGCCTCTAAATCAGGCATATAATCCTAGAAATACATAAGACTGCATTTGTAAACACGTTTGTTTCCTTCTATGCGGAATTCAGTAAATGAATAACCTCTCCCAGCAGATGCTGTCACCAAAAGGGCACAGTAGTAATTCTGATTCATGCTGTTTCTCATAGTGGCCATCCAGACGCTTCCAGGAAATCCATAAGTAGGACATGCCAGTTTTGTTTCCAAACAGTTGAGATCATATTCCTAATGAACCTGGAGATTTCATGAGCTGTAGGCCCAAATTAATTTTGTTCAATCCCCTTTTCAGGCAATCATCTTATGGCAGTTGCTTCATAAATTTGTTATATATCTGAAACGTACCCTTGAATACTCAGTTAATCTTAGTTAAACTAAATATTACGATCAGTGCTGAGCATAATTGACTTTTTGTGCTCAAGTTCAGGTTCTCCGTATCAAAACAACTCACGGTCGTTTTACATCTGTTGATGTCTTCAGAGATTCCAATGGCTGCTTTAAGTATTCTTAAATAAAATGTTTTTCTTTTTGTTTCCTAGGGCAGGAAAGCCTCCACCAGGGTTGCACTTGGATGTAGTCAAAGGAGACAAACTTATTGAGGTATGAAAATAGATGCAGAAAATTTGAATATGAGCCAGGTGACATACAGTACTGGATTGCTGTAAAGCTCATCCCAGGCAATAAAAAGAAAAAGATTGAATATCTAATAGTCCTTGCTTTGGTTTCAGAATGTCCTGAGTATTTCTAGCAAGCCATCTGAATTTCTTTTTGTTGGGCTTGCATGTGGCCATTTGCAGCCAAGTATCCAAAGATAATGGTGCTTTTACACTGTTAGGTGGAAATGTGTATCTTCCAGCCCATGTCTTTCATTGTTTTAATAATTTGGATTACTATTTGGATCCAGAATGATTATTCTTGTGCGGAAATCTATTTGCTGGATTATGGATTTTCAGCATTCGCATCTCTGCTTAATAAGGTCAGATAAGCAAAAGTCTTGGTCAATACTTCATAGTTACGCTATTCTTTTTCTTCTGCAATATCCCTTTCAAACCAGAAAACCTTGGTTGTCACTACTTTGACAACCTGTATTTGGATGCAACTGAAAGCTACAATTAATTGAAATATTCCTGGTTTAATTGCACTGTGCCAAGAAAGAAAGAAGGGAGCAGTATAAGGACTAAGCAAATGAGTCATGCACTTTCTGACTACTCTCTCTGTTTGGTTTCTCCAAATATCCCAAAAGTGGGATGGAATGCTTTTTAAGCATAGTGTGTTATCAACATGAAATTATAAATTATTTGTGTTATTTAGCTCCTACAAGCTTCTTAAGCACTTGATACTAACCAAGCCATCTGTGCCTTAGTTCTCATTTAGAGTTCAAAGGTATAACTAGTGATTGGCTGGGTCAAAAAAGTGCAACATCAAAGTAAGCCATGAAGTGATTAAGCTCCATGTGTGGAGAATCACACCGGGTTATAACTCAGGGGCACAAATGAGTTTTCAGTTGTTGACACCTTTAAGAATAGCAAAATAGTTATTAAATTTTCTGCTTTCCCATTTCTTTTTATATCACTTATGTAACTCTGGAACATCAGTGAATCAGAAAACAGTGCTATGACTAGCAGTGGAATACCAGTTTGTTTATACTTGTTTGTGAAGCTGCTCAGCTATGTTAATTTTTTTTTCTGCAGATACCATTGTCATTTAGCTGGTAGAAAGTGTGCCCATACTGAAAAGCAGTGTCACGTGGTGTTAATGACTTTGTACACTGATTAATTACCATATATAGTTGCAGATAAACCAAGAATTTTAAGTTCCAAAATACACCCCAAAAATTGGGTTTAGCTTATTCACAGATGGGTTTATCTGCAAGTACAGGTTGACCTCGCTTAATGACTGCCCTGTTTAGCAACCATTAAAAGTTATGACAGTGCTGAAAAAGTAACTTTGTAACCAGTCCTCGCATTTATGACTGTTGCAGCAACCCCACGGTCACATGATTGACACTTCCATACTTTGCAACCGGCTTCCAACAAGCAGAGTCAATAGAGAAGCCGGCAGTAAAATCACAAGTCACAGTCACGTGATGTCTCACTTAATGACCCATGGTGACTTGCTAAATAACCAAGTGGGAAGTGACGTAAGTCTATCATAGTCACGTGATGTTTCGCTTAGCTATCATGTCGCTCAGCAGCGGAGTTGCTGGTCCCAATTGTGGTTGCTAAGCAAGGACTACCTGTATATACAGTACAGTAATATTTTTTTAAGTACCTGTATAGATTTGTGGATCAGCTGACCGTATTTTTAACCAAAATACCATAAAAAATGTGCCACCTGCAGGTAAGCCAATTGTGAAAATTAAAACATGAAAATTTCAAGGGTTGGCTTATCTGCAGGTAGCGCATTTTCACTGTATTTTGATTAAAAATTCAAGGGTCAGTTTTTCTGCAGATGGGCTTACCTGCGAGTATGTATTGTAAACGTTAATTACATATAACATAATGTTACACTATTTCTTCTCAGAGTGATGCATAATAGAATCATATCAAGGTATCAACAGGTTTTTTTCTATTTTATCTCACCCTTTCCTTTAAGAAGCTCAGGGTAGTATCTCTGATTCTTCTCCTCTTCACCCAGTTTTATCTCAACAGTCCTTTGAAGTAGGTTAAGCTGAGAGAGCACCCCCAGGTCAATGGCTTGACATATTAAAAAAGTATGTAGCACACTATATCTAAATAATTTGATGAACGGGAGGGAAGAAGGCAGGAAAGGAATATTCATACAGTTTGGTCTAGTGGTTAAGGTGCTGGGCTAAAAACCAGGAGGCTGTGAATTCTAGTTCTGCCTTAGGCATGAAAGCTGCCTGGAAGACCTTGGGCCAGTCACTCTCTCAGCCCAACTCACCTCATAGGGTTGTTGTTGTGGGGAAAATAGGAGGAGGAAGGAGTATTAGGTATGTTCACCCCCTTGAGTTATTTATAAAAATAATAAATGCGGGATAGAAAATAAAATAAATAAAATATACTGTATTGGTTCTGTGCAATCCGTTGTTTTTTTAAAAAATATTTGGGAGATGTTAAGAAGTTGGAATAGAGATATTTGCCCTATCCAGAAGAATTTGGCAGGAAATTAGGCAATTTTGAGCCAAGGAGGCAGAGAAAATTGTGTTCTTGAGCCGGTGACATTTAGTCAAGGCCATCCTGATTCTTAGATATGGGACTAGAATATTCTAATAAGAAATATAACATGTGTGCTAAATACTTGTATATAAACCTCTGAGGATTCTGTTGGTTAGCACATTGGATAGGCACCATATTCAGATTTGCTTAAGGCTTGCTGTTCCTTTCCAAGTTTATACCCGATGGAGAGATTAGAAATAGGATTAGAGAGGGAATACATGACTTCTTTTCAATCTGGACCCTGATAATAGTTGGAAGAAGGGGGAAATACACATTTTCCTTTTGCACTTTTAGTGACTTTACTTTTATATCTCTAAATCTTTTATTACCTAATGTGAATGTTTTCCTTCTAAATACCGCTTCATGGAAAGGATAGAGTTTAGTTTTTTGTTTGGAATCGGTTTCACCTTTTGTTCAAGTCTTGTTCTTTCTAAAGGGAGTTATGTATTGTCTATATCACTTCATGCTGCCATTGGGGCCTCAGATGATAGAATGGGCTTTTACAAAGTAACAGATTTTTGTCTCAGAAAATGGTTTTATTAAAGAGAAAACTAATGTGCAGTTTTTTATATGGGGAGGAATTACTATTATTAAGCTGAATTCCTCGTTATACTGAAGGCACCTAACCCACCTAACAGTAAGAACTAACTTGAAGTTTTGGGTTCTTTTAATTGCCCGTCTTTTTAGTTGAGTTGCCTTTTTTTCTTCTCTTGGCATAATGAGGTTCGCCTCGTTTTTATACCCATGCTCATGATCTTAAGAAAGTACAGCCAAAAAAAACAATCCACCCGTTTGTCTCTGATATCTTGTCACAGAAACTGATCATTGATGAGAAGAAATACTATCTCTTTGGGAGAAACCCTGACCTGTGCGACTTCACCATCGACCACCAGTCATGCTCTCGGGTCCATGCTGCTTTGGTCTACCATAAACATCTGAAGAGAGTTTTTCTTATAGATCTCAACAGCAGTAAGTTGACAAACAACGTCCGGGGCATCCTGATGGGTGTGGGGTTCTAAATGCGGAAGGAATGGGGTTTTGGTTTCACCAGCTGATTTTTCCACCTGTTCTGCTGACGTATAAAAAAGGTAAAATTAAAGGAACATCATGTCATTTCCTTTTTTTAATTACAACTTTAATAAGCCTCCCATGGCAACGAAAAATAGAAAAGGTGGCGATGCTTTTGAACCACTACACTTCTGTGAACTGTCATGTGATCTTTTCCTGCTGTTTTATTGCTGGATATCAAAAGCTTCTTAGATATGCAGTCTTTTTTTCAGCAGGAATGAGTGGAGCTTCATTAGTTTCAGCCTATTTATATTTTGAACTCTGTACTTATATGTGGGCCCTTCACTTCAGTGGCGCTTTGGATACACCTTCTGACAGAATCCATCATCGATCTGCTTTTGTGTCTCTTCGGTTTCCAGAGCCAGCCCTTTCAGAACAGTGAGACTGGCTGTACGTTGCTGACTTTGTTGTACTGAATTGATACAGATTGCTGGTTTTGCTTTACAAACCAAATAATTAAAAAATATGGTTAAGTGACTAGAAGTAATCACAAGCATGATATAGTATATACAAAAAAAAAATTAACTGGAAAACAGTAATGAAGTAATGAAAGCCAATGTGGTGTAACAATGTGTTGGCCTAGGAACAGGGAGATCCAGGTTCTAGCCCCCCACTTAGCCACAGAAGCTCCCTGGATGACTTTGGGCCAGTCACTCTTCTGATCCAAGCCTACCTATTTTTCCCCTACCTGTGGTGGGCCAAAATAGATCTTGTAATGTGTTTAGATATAAGCCTATCAAATAAATGCTAAAGTTATTAATAAAGAAATTGTGTGGAAATATATAATCAGACAAAAACAATTTCAGAAAATCTGACCAAACTGCAAGAAAGTTCCATTTCTTCTTAATAGGACTTCATACATTTTTGTTTGGTGACCAAGTTAAACATTATGACAAGATGATTGTGTCTTTTTCTCTTTTACATGATCCCACTTGCCCGCAAGTTGCAGCTGGAGTGGGTAGGGATCATGCCGCTGCAACTGTGCAAACTAGGCCTCACCCCTTTTCATTAGCTTCACATCTGGAGGTTGAATGGGAAGGTGGAGGCTGTTTGGATGCCACAAGACCAAGATATCCTTGAGAGTCTTCAGTCCCAAAACAGCAAGTCTCCAGCTTTGTTTCATGAGCTAGAGAGCACAACTACACGTGGCTTTGCAGTTAAGCAGGCTGATACTTAGGCACGGCTTTTGCCCAAACAGCTCTCAGAAGGTGTCTCATGAAGCTGAACGATCTTTCTGTGTCTAGTCATGTGGGGATAAGCCTGGGGGGCAAGTGTTTTTAAGGTAACTAGACAGTACAGTGCACTGTGTAAGGTGGGGGAGCACACTGAAATTAAGAAAAGGGATCGTGCTTTAAGTAATGTGATTAGTATTTGTTGCTTTTCCCCTCCTCCTTATTCCAAAATGCATAGCACATGGCACGTTTTTGGGTCATATTCGTTTGGAGCCCCATAAGCCACAGCAAATTCCCATTGATTCCACGGTTTCCTTTGGTGCTTCCACGCGGGCCTACACTCTGAGAGAAAAGCCTCAGACGTTGCCCTCAGCGGTGAAAGGAGATGAAAAAATGACCAGCGAAGACGATGAACTCAAGGGGTTGCTTGGTCTGCCAGAGGAAGAAACAGAGTTAGATGTGAGTACAGCGTGGTTTACTTGTATTGTGGTAGCCATGTTGCATATCTAGCTTGTGAAGGGAACAGAGACCTTTTGGCCTGAACTGTGGCACTGGCACTGGCACCGGAGAAGAGCTCTCGTGTCCTTAAATGTAGGGAGGGAGGTTCCTGTGTGACAGATCTGCTGTTGCCCTAGGCAAAAGTAAAGCAAGAATGACCAAATTCTTCCAGCCAGATTCTTATTCCTTGGTTTAGCCAGGGATCTCTTCTTCATTGGGCTAAACCAAGAGCTGCTCACGCTTGCTCTGAGCCCTGTTGGAGGTTCCTCTTGATTAGGGTTTATCCAGGCTCAAATGCTGTGCAGTCCCCATAGAAAGCAGGACTGACATTTTCAGAATTAAGTTTTGGTGGCAGGTTTTAAGAGACAGAATGGATGCCTAAAGCTTTGCTGTATCCTAAACCCCAACATTCTCCCCTTTTGGCCAGGCTTTTTCATTTTGAAAAGATGTTTTATGCCCCTTTTTCCCCCTAGCAACCTCCACAGAGGAGTCAGGTCTGAAAATTTAGGTTCTGTCTGCTCCAGTGATGTCATAAGATCATTGCCACAGCAGAGCAGGAAATTACAGCACAGTTTCCACCCCCCGAAATGGTCAATCCTTCAGTCTGAAAAGTATGTGCTGCAGTGGCGATCTTTGTCTTTGACATCTTAGAACCTGACGGAGTTTAATACAGCCCATAACAAGAGGATTTCCACATTAACAATAGAAGAAGGGAATTTGGATATCCAGAGACCAAAAAGAAAACGAAAGAACTCAAGAGTAACGTTCAGTGACGACGATGAAATCATTAACCCAGGTGAGTACTGTGGGCCAGGAGTAAGCAACTGAGTGCCCTCTGGATGTTCGGAATTACAACTCATCCTCTGGCTATCTGGTCAAGAGTTGCAGTTGTGGTCCAAAACACCTGGAGGATATCACATCACCAATCCCTGTGGATCTGTAGATTGTTCCTGTATAAGGTTGACTGCTTTGTTACTGGCAAGTAAGCATGTATCAATGTATAGATACTTTCCTAAAGAACATAATTATTGGTAATACCTTTTCTTTTAAAAAGGCTTGTATTAAATTCCTTCAGTGCTGAATACACTCTTGAGATTCCATTTTCTGCTAACTGCTATATATCAATCTCTCGTACTCCTACAGAGGACGTGGACCCTTCTGTTGGACGTTTCAGAAACATGGTACAGACTGCAGTAGTTCCAGTGAAGGTATGTAACTGAATTGAAGAATGTGTAGCTGATGTGGTTCTTTTGTTTAGTTTATTAAAATAGATGGGCATAGACCGAACACTCTGGTTCTTATTACTGCTAAATCAGAACAAATACACTATCAATATTAGGACTTGCGTTTGGATCCTAATTATATTTTCCCCTGTGGAATGTATTGCCAATTAGATTAGATTTAATTTTTGGCAAGGACAGAAATGTGTAAAGAAATAAGACTAGGTTTTGGTAGAACAGAAAAAAGAATTAAATTTATCAACAACCATCTTCTGTTCTACGAAGTGAAAAATAACAAATATAACATAAAAGTAGTCCAGCTAAAAAGTGAAGCTTCTGAATTCCATTTTATATAGTAACCATTTTTCCTGGTTACTACATAACATTAAGCAAAGATTCAGTGATATGAACGACCTTCATCAGCTTGAGCAGAAACGTCTATTAGGTTCCCTCATTCTCCCTTCCCTTTCTGCATAACCAGGAAGAAGTTTTAATCAAGATTCATTTCCATTGTTCACAACTTCCTGTGACATGCAAATTAGGAAGTATTTCTTCAGTAATGGATAGAAATTCAGTGGCCACAGGGTTAGCTAACTTTAAAGAGGGAATGGATTCACGGAGAACCAAATTCTCAGCTGTGAGTTACCATAGTTCTGTGTAAAGTTCTAGCTGCTGGGATACAACTGTGTGAGAGAACAGGCTTAGATATGGCATGATAAAAATGGAAAGGGGGGGAACTGAAATTCATGATCCAATTCTTTCTTTTTTTTAATCCTGTCATCAATGAGCCGTTGGTATTCTGAAGTGAAAAACGCAGGTTCTGCTGAATGTATTTGCGCTGGGCATGTTTTAATTCAGTGTTTTTGGTTGCTCAACAGAAGAAGCGAATGGACAATTCCGGCTCCCTGGCCGTGGATGAGGCTGCGACGCGACGCATGCAGAACTTTCCCTACAGCGGAGGACTGTACGGTGGCCTGCCTCCCACCCACAACGAGGCAGGCGCCCAGTCCCACAGCATCCACGGCACAGCGCTCATCGGCGGCCTGCCGATGCCCTATCCTAATCTTGCCCCAGATGTGGACTTGACTCCGGTCGCCCCCTCAACTGTTGCCATGAACCCAGCGCCAAACCCTGCCGTCTTTAATCCCGAAGTTGTGAACGAGCCGAAGAAAAAGAAATACGCAAAAGAAGCTTGGCCAGGCAAGAAGCCAACCCCTTCACTCCTGATCTGAAGAGCCGAGCTGGGCCTGTTCCGGGAGGCAGGAGCAAGAAGCTGGGCGGGGAAGGGGGAACTGTACAAGTGCAGCCACAGCTCTCAGACTCGGTTCCTAGCTGGGTCATAGCCAGGTTACATGGGGTTTGTCACTCCCTCAGAGAACCAACCTTCAGAAGAGTTCTAAAGGTGTCTAAGAAAAGGAATGCAAAAATATATCTCTCACTGCCTGTGGAACCACATTGCCTAGCAGCTTCTTTTTCATTTACCCAGACATTATACTTCCCTGGTTACTTTTATTCTGACATTATTCATGCATTTGAGGGGCATTGCCATTATTTACATGTTGCAGCTGTAGAAATGGCAGGTAGTTTACTGCTGAGTGTCCCAGGTCCCCCCCCCCTTTTTTTTTTTTTGGTCAACTGGTCTCAAGTGAAACCTCCCCCCCAGCAGAATTGGTTGACCAACCAAGCCACTCCCACAGTAATTTGACACGCTCATCAGTAATAGTTTCCATATAAGTCAAATACCGTGTTTTGCTTTTGTATCTCAGGATTATGAAGTGCTTTTAGTCTAGGTAGAACCTTTTGCATTTGCAAGGTAAACTACCATCATTTTTATGACTGCAAGCCAAATGAAATGGTCAAGAAATGAATTGCCTTTTGGCATTCTAAATTGGAATCACTAAGAAGTCTAAGGAAGAGAAGATTCTGACCATTTCAGATTTAGCAAAAGTTTTTTATGAGCAGTCCTTAACAGAACAAGAATTATCCAATAGCTATATTTAACTTTTTTGATAGGCCAGGGAGTAAAAATGTCCAGCAATAGACTTGTATGATTTTTAGGCAGCATTGATTAATGCTGTTTCCCAAGCAGTTCCTTCATGGGGTAATCCTAAAGTTGAGCCCAAGAATGGTCAGCCAGTTCTCACCTCAAACTGCACATTTTAAAATCAAAGCTTAAACTCAGCTCCATCATTCTGCAGTTAACTTCTTTTTGGTTTTAAAAAAAAGGATTCAAAGATATTCACTCCTTTTCCAAATATTTGGAGCGAAAGACTTTGCAGTTGATTTCCATGTGTGAACTGTGTACCCCAAAATAGCTATTAAACTGGAGCTATATTATCCCATATAGTGTTCTAGACTCTTAGACTGTGCAAGCTGTTGATCATCACTGTTCTTGAATTACCTGTTCTTGATTCTGGGTATTTAGGGGCACTTCACAATCCTTTGTAGCACAATAATGGGCAAGTGTCATCTGGTCAAGCACTTGGTCCAGTAGATTTCATTGGGGAAGTTAACCACATTCTTGCCTCTCTCCAGTTAAAATCAGCAATGTTTGTTAAAACTGAGTAAGCCAAGATAGAAGATGGTAGTCATTTTGGAAACACTGCAGTTATCCAAAATTGCACTTCCCCACCAAACTTTTGGGTCAGAGTTTTGGGCCAAATAGTTCTGTGTAGTTGCTGTCTCTGCCCAACCCCGACAACCCTTCCCCCCATGATATATTTATATCACATTGGAGTCTACAGTAGATGAACACTTCTGAACAGTCTGGTTTTCTGTTACATCTGATATGGTAGGCCGCTTAACAATGCTATTTTAAAAAATTATGTCATGTAACATAATTCTTGGAAGAAATTGCTAATGACTGATGAACCTTTGTGTTCTGTACTCCAAATCCTTCATTACTTCATTTGCAATTTCATATCTCTGGATTGATTATTCTTCAGTTAATTCTTCCAAGGCTGTGAGGTAATTGCTTATTCTGTGAGAGCACCTGTTCAAGATACGATTGGTTTAAAGCACTTGAACTTTTCCTTGCTGGATTTTAAAATAAGATTTTTTAAAAACAAAGCAAATTGACTGGTTCTTGCAAAATACATCTCCTGGGATTTTACTATGAGCTAACATTGGCCCTGACCTCCCTAGGATAGTACAAACTTGTCTTTTCAGTTCTTTGAAGCCAAGCTTGGCTGAAATTGGGGCAGGGGGGAAGGGGAGGGATTAAATGTGTGGGGCTCTGTACAGACCTTTGTACATTTGTGTAATAGGCCTTTTCACACTCTGTTGAGCTTTTTATCTGTAACCTTTATTACACTGTAAATTAAATGACTGTTTTGCCAAATGGAGAGTTTAACGTCTATTCCCAAATTTCAAGGTGCAAATTACCCTGCCTAATTTCCATTCCATCTTTCTTAAAATAATTTTTGACTTTGCTCTCCCTTTAATGACAATATTCAAAGCAGTGTACAATGTTTTTAAAATCATAAAATAGATGAACAGAAAGAGAGGGATTACAGTATGTCACGCTGATGCTTCTAGGAAGCTCTCAAGTGGAATGTAATGATGATATTCCCATGCTGCTGCTTCACTGATATTTAAGGCATACAGTTAGTCCTCATTTAGCAACCATTCGCAGTTACGATGATGATGAAAAAGTAACTTTACAACCAATCCTCGCATTTACAACCTCCTCAGGTCAAGTTCATAGAAGGCACACAACACTCCACTTTTTACAGATGGGATGGCAATTGTTTTAGTTGTTAAGGCTGCTGGTAAAGGTAGTTCAGTCCCATAGGAATTTTTTGGATCTTCCCTTCTAAAGGGAAAGGACAAGGGCAGTCCAGAAGAGAGGTAGAATGCAAATGTATCAGAGAAGTTATTTAGAATCTGGGCCAACTCAAGATACTTTGTACAGCTGCAAATGCTCTCAGTCACTGAACAACCAAGATGCATATAGCCAGTGCTATGTAGCAGTTCAAATGCTGAGCTGTTTATTTGTTATTTGTTATATATAAATTTAACAAATAACAAATAAATAGTACCATGGAACAACCATAGAATTTGATTTTTTAAAAAATCTATTTCATAAAGCAAATATGCATGTTTCTATGTCACTTTTCTTCCCATGGAACTGAAGATCTTGGTCCTCAAAAGTCCAAAGGAAAGTGGTGAGGCTGGTGATGAAAATTGGTTCTGAAGTATATGCTACAGATACGAGATTTCCACCCAGGCAGGTGAATCTACTTGACCCCTAGGGTTGTTTTGTAGATCCAAATTGGCCTATATTCATGAGAGCTTTTCTTTTTTCCCAGCCCTCAAAAGTCCTTTTGTGCTGTTGAAATTTGCTGCATAATTTTGAAACACAGAAATGAAAATGGTAGGGTAAGCCTAAATTGCTTTTTTTAAAAAGGAGAACCTCTCTCTCCCCCATGGCTCAAAAAAAAAATCCAATAAATCCTGACCCTGCCCATGTGCAAAATGGTCCGTATTTCCTTTGCACCGTTGCCCAGCTGCTATGACTTGCTCCCTCCCCAACTACCATGGCCTTCCACTACCAAAATATACTGTCACCTGGATACTTGGGTACTCACCAAATACTAGATATTGGAGAGGTAGTGTGGTGTAGCAGCTAAACTGTTGAATCAGGACTGGAATTACCCAGTATTAGCTTTCCACACCAGCACAAACGTCTGCGTAAGTGACTTTGGGCTAGTCTCATGTTCAGAACTAATCTGCTTCACAGGATTGTTGCAAGAATTGAAACACCTTGGAGAGATCATGTTATAGAAATGTAAAAGCCACCCATTATTAAAATGCTAAGGTTCTCTGCATAAGATTAAAAAACTATTTTAGCACCCACATCCTACTAACACAAAGCTGTTGTCAGACAACAACACCATGTCTTATCAGGATCAGTCAACTATCTCCATCCTTTCTACATCAAGAATGATACAAAGCAAATTTAGTAGGAGGTGAGGAATAAGCAAATGTTTGTGATTTTTAAGCAACTAGGGAAAAAGGAATAACGTTTATTCGTTTAGTCGCTTCCGACTCTTCGTGACTTCATGGAACAGCCCACGCCAGAGCTTCCTGTCGGTCGTCAACACCCCCAGCTCCCCCAGGGACGAGTCCGTCACCTCTAGAATATCATCCATCCACCTTGCCTTTGGTCGGCCCCTCTTCCTTTTGCCCTCCACTCTCCCTAGCATCAGCATCTTCTCCAGGGTGTCCTGTCTTCTCATTATGTGGCCAAAGTATTTCAGTTTTGCCTTTAATATTGTTCCCTCAAGTGAGCAGTCTGGCTTTATTTCCTGGAGGATGGACTGGTTTGATCTTCTGGCAGTCCAAGGCACTCTCAGAATTTTCCTCCAACACCACAGTTCCAAAGCATCTATCTTCCTTCTCTCAGCCTTCCTTATGGTCCAGCTCTCGCAGCCATATGTTACTACGGGGAACACCATTGCTTTAACTATGCGGACCTTTGTTGTCAGTGTGATGTCTCTGCTCTTAACTATTTTATTGAGATTTGTCATTGCTCTTCTCCCAAGGATTAAGCGTCTTCTGATTTCCTGACTGCAGTCAGCATCTCTTCTGGAGATATTTTCTGGTACTGCAGCTTTCCAGAAGAGATGGGGGGGGGGATCTTTCCTCTCTCTTCTCCCATTCAGCAAGTAAGCGCTGTGTAACATACGATGGGGTGAGGTCTGCTTCAGGCATAGCCTCCAGGGTACAAATCAGCATGTCCCACATTTCATTCAGTGAGGACAGGAGGATATAGGATTTTGTGAGAGGTGTAAATTCCATTCCTCTCTCCTGCAACTCAACAAACAGCTGCTGAATATAATGCAGGTGCTCAGGAAGGCTATCTCCTTCTGCAAGGTAGGCTTTGTACAGCTTTCTTGTCAGGGTAACTTTACTCCCTGCTGTTGCCTTTACATACAAGTCTCTCAAAGCGTCCCAAAGTTGCTTTGCAGACTGCATACCTCGCACGTGGACTAGCTGATTGTCCTCAACTCCCAGGATAATGGTGGCTCTAGCCCGCTCATCCTGTCTAAGCCATTCAGCACTGGGATTTTGGGGGGTTTGCTCACCAATTGGCAGCCAAAGATTCTCTCTGAGAAGATACGTCTCCATCTTCAGGGCCCAATTTAAATAGTTGGCCTCTGATAGGCGCTCCAGAGGCATCGCTGAGGGCTGGGAGGTAGCCATGGCTTCTTCCTTCTGTTGCAAGTCACCTCAGCTGGCTTCTTTGTCCTGTAGACCGGCAGTTGCTGGAAAATCTCCAGGTGGCTCCAAAGAAAATCTTCACAGGTCTTTAATACTTGCCTTTAAATTGTGCATGAGGTGTGGAGCTGATCTCTCTATTCTCTCTGGGTTTTTACTGGGCTTCTTAGTGGGTTTACTGGGCTGCTTACTGGGCCCATAACCTGTTAGCAGATTGCTAGGAAAGCCTTGGCCCAGGAGAGATCAGAAAAGTTACACACCAGGCATTTCTATAAAAATAATTTTATTTACAGAAAACAAACATATTTAAAGGCTGTCTGCTGAGAGGAGAGATGTCAGGGTAGCCTTACTTCGAATAAGACACGGACTCACTTAGAGGGTCTAAGGATTTCTGAGTTTATTGAAGAAGAATGCATACGGAGAAAAAGACGGGAATGCGGGTGTGGTAGCAGGGTGTCCTGTTTATACCCCGGTGGCGGACCTTGTCCTCCTCCACCCCCCATTGTCCCCCAAGCCGGGTCCAGATGGGTGATTAGAGTTGGTATGGGTCTGACGATGGGTGATTTGGGCGATCTCCGATGTTCTCCTTTGTCTCTTTGCCTTCGTCTGGTGCAGGTGCGTCCCCCGGGGTAATGGGTGGGAGTTCCCCCGATCTGTTAATGGTTTCCAGGTCCTGTCCGAGGTGCGCTCCTATTGTCCTGGTGATTGATTTTATGGGTTTGGGTGCTTAAGGGATGATGTGTGTGTTTAAAGGATAATGGTTATCCCTTCCTCTTTCCTGATGTGCATGTTCCCCGTTGTGATGCACTTATGCCTTGCAACGGGGAACATGACATGCTGCCCCCCTAAGAGAATTCTAAGGTGCCGGTTTGTCCAGGTATGCTTCGTGGAAGCTTTTGACAAGCCGCTTTGCTGAAACATTTTGCGCTTGGACCCACTCCGGGTGTGGAAAATGTCTCCATTTGACGAGGTACTGTAGGGTGCCCCTTAGCCTCCTGGAGTCTAGTACCTCCTTAATTTCAAAATGTTGTTGCCCATCTATCATGATGGGTGGGGGCGGGGGGGTTTCATTATGCCATTTTGAAGGGGTGGCCGGTTTCAGTAGGGCACAGTGGAATACTGGGTGTATGCGTCGCAAATTGTGGGGTAGCTCCAACTTGAAGGTCACTAGGTTGATAATTTCTATGATTGGGAACGGTCCAATGAATTTGGGTGCCAATTTCTTTGAGGGCTGTGGGGACTTGATGAACTTAGTGGAGAGGTAGACCCTATCTCCCACTTTGTAGTTCGGTTGCGCCGCCCTGTGGTTGTCTGCAAACTTTTTGTATGTAGCTTGCACATCTGCGAGAGCCAGCTGGATGACGGGCCAAACTGTGGCCAGTTGTGCCGCCCAGTCATCTGGGGAACAGGGCGGGGTGTCTGGTTGGGGCAGTTCCGGGATTGGCACGAAGTCTGCCATAAACCACTTTGAATGGGGTGTGACCTGTGCTCTGGTGCACTGCATTGTTGTAGGCTACCTCTGCAAAAGGTAGCAGGTCCACCCAATTGTCCTGTTGATAGTTTATGAATGATCGTAGGAATTGCTCCAGGGTAGAGTTAAGAATCTCCGTAGAGCCATCTGTGTGGGGGTGCCAAGCCGTGGATAGTGCCTGCTTGGTACCAATAAGTTTTAAAAATTCTTTCCAGAACCTGGAGGTAAATTGTGTGCCCCTATCAGTCACCAAACGGGAGGGGGCGCCGTGGAGTTTATAGATGTGGTTAAGGAATAGGCATGCCAGCTGTTGCGCGGAGGGGATGGACGCGCAGGGTATGAAGTGTGCCTGCTTGGAAAAATAGTCTTTTACCACCCAGATGACCGTTTTTCTTTGGCTGGGTGGTAGGTCTACAATGAAGTCCATGGAAATTTCCTCCCAGGGACGGGAGGGGCTTGCTACTTGCTGCAGCAGTCCTTGGGGCTTCCCCACCTTTCGTTTTGACATGGCACATGTGGGGCAAGTAGCGACATATTCTTTAATGTCCTTTCTGAGAGTAGGCCACCAGAATTGTCACCTGATTAAATGTAATGTTTTGACGAACCCAAAGTGCCCGGCCGTCTTGTCATCGTGGGAGTGGTTTAAAACTTCCGCTCGCAATGTCTCTGGCACGTACAGGTTCTTCTGTCTCCAGGCTAGACCGTCCGTAAAAGATACATGGTGTTGGTTGGTTTGCAACCATGTATCTGTCTTGAGGGCTTGAACGAGCCGTTGTTGCCAGTTCAGTGAAATTGACTTGTGTCTCCCTCCGTTCGCGGGTGTTTGTGCTGGGGTGCGTTGGGTTCTTGTTTGGCTGCGCATGACAGCAGGGCAGCCCAGCTGTGTGTCGGTCCACACAATACCCACAATGTCCGATGCCTGGCTGGCATCCTGAGGCCGTCGGGAAAGAGCATCTGCTGGGAAGTTCTTCCTCCCCGGTATGAACTTTAATTTAAAGTTAAACTGGCTGAAGAATTGCGCCCAGCGTACTTGCTTTGGGCTGAGGCGTTTTGGAGTGCTGAGGGCCTCTAGGTTTTTGTGGTCTGTCCAGACCTCGAAAGGGCAGGAGGCCCCTTCCAGGAGGTGCCTCCATGTCTCTAGGGCTGCCTTGACTGCGAACACCTCCTTTTCCCACATGTGCCATCTCCGTTCCGTTTCGGAGAACTTGCGGGAAAGGTACATGCAGGGCTTCAGCTGATTGTCAAAATCCCACTGAAGCAGGAGTGCCCCGATGGAGAAGTCAGATGCGTCGACTTGTACGACGAAGGGTCTGGTGGGGTCGGGGTGTTGCAGTACTGGCTCTGCTGTAAAGAGGCTTTTGAGGCATTCGAAAGCCCTTTGACAATCAGCTGTCCAGTTCAGGAGCGCCCCCGGGTTCCGTGATTTACGTGTGTCTCCCAGGCCCTTTGTCCGGAGTAGGTTAGTTAGAGGCAGCACAATTTCCGCCAGCCCCTGGATAAAACCCCTGTAGAAATTCGTGAAACCGAGGAAACTTTGGAGTTGCCTCCTCGTGCGTGGGCGCTCCCACGCTAGTATGGCTTGGACCTTACTTGGGTCCATCTCGATTCCCCTCGCCGAGATTCTATATCCCAGGTAGTCAATTTGTTCTTTATGAAACTCACACTTGGAGAGCTTGGCATATAGCTCTGCCTTGCGTAGTTTCCTGAGCACTTGCTTTACTAAGCGTTCGTGCTCTTCTTCGGTCTCTGAATATATTAAAACATCGTCGAGATAGACAAGCACCCCCTTAAATAAATGGTTGTGCAAGACCTCATTAATTAACTGCATAAACACTCCTGGTGCCCCCGCCAACCCAAATGGTAAAACTTTATATTGAAACGGCCCCAGCGGGCAGTTGAAAGCCATCTTCCATTCATTCCCCTCCCGTATTCGTATTCGGAAGTAGGCTTCCCTCAGGTCCAGTTTTGAGAATATCTTGCCCTTTGCCAGGTGGGCAAGAATGTCCTTTATTATGGGTAGGGGGTATTTATTTGAGATGGACACGGTGTTCAAACCGCGGTAGTCGGTACAGAGCCTCAGTGACCTGTCCTTTTTTTCCCGAAAGAGGACTGGGGCTCTGACTGGTGAGTTTGCGGGCTCAATAAAACCCCACACTAAATTTTTATCGACGAACTCCCTTAATGCTGCCAGCTCCTTCTGGGTCATCGCATAGATTTTGGGCTTTGGTAGGGGTGCGCCAGGGACCAGTTCTATGGTGCAGTCTGTTTTTCTATGGGGTGGGAGTTTGTCAGCCTCCTTTTCGCCAAACACATCGGCAAACTCTGCATATCTGGCTGGCAGGCCCTCCAGGGTCGCTGCCTCCAGGTGCATTGAGGTAGTTGCCGCCCTCCCCATTGCAGCACGGGGAACCCGATCCCCTGTGGGTGCTTGATAGTGCCCATCCGAGAACGTGATTTCCCTGGGTGTCCAGTTTATTTGTGGGTTGTGTTGCACTAGCCACGGGATCCCTAGGATGATTAGGGGTTGGCCCACTGGTGCCACGATGAATGGCAGTCTTTCCTTGTGGCTGCCGAGCTGCAGCACAACTTTGGCCGTGTATTGGGTGACCAGGCCCCCTCCCGCTGCTGATCCATCCAACTGTGTAAACACAACATGGTGCTGAAGTGGATAGCAGCAGAGGTTTAGCGCGGCCGCCAGGTCTGGGTGCATAAGGCACTTCGAGCAGCCAGAGTCAATTAGTGCCCAGACTTTTTCTGTCTCTCCACCGTGGGTTAGGGTGACTTTCACATACAGGGTGGGACAATTTTCACTCACCCCGAAGTTGTCGCGCCTCTTGTTTCTTTCCACCTGTCCTCTGGCGCTCCTTAGGGCAGGTGGCTGACGTTTCCCGCTGGTTTGTCTTTGTCGCTTTCCTCTTCTTCAGTGAAGTAAGGGAAATCCTTTGCTGCGGTTTCACCCGTCGTGACTGGCATTTTCCTGGGTGCTGGGGTTGGCTTGGTTGATGCCTTCCACGAGCTGCCCCTCGCCTTCACTTTCGGGCAGGCCGCCGCCTTGTGGTCCTCATTCCCACACCTAAGGCACTGACCCTTGGCGAACCGTCGGTCTCTTCCCTCCTTCCAAGGCTGGGGTCTCAACTTCGCAGGTCCTGCAGCTGTACGGGGTCCTCTCACCGCCTCTGCGTGCTGCGCTTCCCTCTTTGCTTGGAGGAAAGTGTCCTGGGCATCCTCTGCCTCTCCTGCCAGCCGGATCCACTCCACCAGAGTGTTGGGGTTATTCCTGCACAGTGCCCACCTGAGTACATTCAGGTTTAGACCCTCCTTGAACTGTTCAATGAGGGTGGACTGGAACCATACTTCAACCTTACCAGCCAGGGCTTGGAACTCCATGGCATAATCTGCCACAGAGCACTGTCCATGTTTGAGGGTTTTCAGGGCTCTTTTCGCCCTCTCCCTTTCCAGGGGGTCCCTGAAGTGCAGTTCTACTGCCCAGAGGAACTCATTGCAGTCCTCAAGTTCCGGGGTGCCTGCCTGGCATAACTGGACATACCAGTCGGCGGCCCGTCCTTTTAATTTGATTGCTAAGGCATTTACTTTGCCTTTTTCCATTCGGAAGTAGGGACCCCTTTCCTCCATATAGTTCCTCGTGTTGGTGAGGAAAAAGGAGAGTTTTGTGGGGTCCCCATCGAACGTAATGCCGAAGTCCTTAATCGCCGCTCTCGGTGGGCTCCAAGCCGCATCTGGGCGTCTAGGTGTGCTTCGGGCAGTTGGGGCTCCTTGGTCTTGACGTGGGGATTCCCTCTGTCAGGTGTTGGGTGGCGTTGGTGCTATCTATTGCCAGCTCCCGCTTTGTTCCGGTCATCTCGCCATCGGGGGGTGCAGCCCATCTGGCAGGTTCCTGGAAGCGGACTCTGCCTGGCACTGTGTCGTCCTCTGGACCTCTCCTCCGTCTCTCCAGCTGGTGCGTCTCCGAGGGGGGGGTAAGGGGTGTCGGGCATCTGATGCCTGGTCCCTCCGCGCCCCGGCTGTGGGATTCGTACGCTTCTGCTAACCTCTGGAGCAGCTGCTGCATCGCCTCCAGCTTTTCCTCGACCGCGCTCAGCCTTGCCGCCGTTCGCGAGCCCTTCTTGGTGCGGTTGCCCCTCCACTCTCCTTCGGTTCCTGACGCCGTGGATGATGGGATGTCCCGCGGTTCTTCCGGGGTTCCGGGCGATCTGGGTGAGGATCCCCCCATCTCGTCGATGGTGGCCCACGTGCCTTGGGACTCATGGGTGGCGTTCGTTGTTGCTTCCCCCTCCAAACTCAATTCCGCGCTCTCCTGGACCTCGCTCCGTTGGGGCCTCGGGCACCTTCCGTTCGTGGGGATGGGAGTTCCGTTGCCGGTCGCCGGGTAGCCGCCTCACCGTGAGATGAAATCTTCCATCACTAGCTTGGTTCCCTCACAGATTTGATCTGGACTGGTGCTAGTGGAAAAATTTTTTTGCGATTCCCATCTTTATGTCAGGGTAGCCTTACTTCGAATAAGACACGGACTCACTTAGAGGGTCTAAGGATTTCCGAGTTTATTGAAGCAGAATCCATACGGAGAAAAAGACGGGAATGCAGGTGTGGTAGCAGGGTGTCCTGTTTATACCCTGGTGGCAGACCTTGTCCTCCTCCACCCCCCATTGTCCCCCAAGCCGGGTCCGGATGGGTGATTAGAGTTGGTATGGGTCTGACGATGGGTGATTTGGGCGATCTCCGATGTTCCCCTTTGTCTCTTTGCCTTCGTCCGGTGCAGGTGCATCCCCCAGGGTAATGGGTGGGAGTTCCCCCGATCTGTTAATGGTTTCCAGGTCCTGTCCGAGGTGCGCTCCTATTGTCCTGGTGATTGATTTTATGGGTTTGGGTGCTTAAGGGATGATGTGTGTGTTTAAAGGATAATGGTTATCCCTTCCTCTTTCCTGATGTGCATGTTCCCCGTTGTGATGCACTTATGCCTTGCAACGGGGAACATGACAAGAGATTTCTCTCAGCTGCATACTCTCTGCAAGCCTACACAGAAGGGAAACTGAAACTGAAACAAGTCCAGGCAAGTTCTTCCCCCCAGGTGCAAACATTAACAACCGAAAAGACGACAATTAAATTCAACCTCTTCACCTGGCCAAAATGATTAGTTACCATAGTAACCTTAATCTATAGTAGAAAACATATTAACAGTACTGATCCATTTAGTTTTCATGGCAAGAATACTGGGGTGGGTTGCCATTACCTTCCCCAGGGATCACATTTAGTCTGACCTCTCTGTCATGACCTTCCCATCTTGGGTGGCCCTTCACGGTTTAGCTCATGGCATCACTGAGGTGCTCAAGCTCCAGCACCACAACAAGGTAACGATCCTTTGCTGAAGAGGAATAACATACTTTGGGTACATCTTGGTTTTAGAAGGGAAACAATTCAATTGCCAGAATTCCTGTGGCCTCTTTCCTTTCTTCTCTATAAATCTTGTTAAGGATGATCTGTGAGAATCATGCTTGAAAAGGATGATTCACCACTGGCCATTTTTCCATTGGATAGAAAGTACAGTATATGTCCATATTCTTAAATGGGAACAGGGTTATCAATAATAGGAATACTTGTGAATTTTAGAAATCAGGAAAGTACTCAGATTCAGGATGGTGATTTGGAAAAAACTTGGATGAAGTTGATGCATTCAAACTTCTATAGCAGGGTTTCTCAACCATGGTTCCATGGCACCCTCGGGTTCCACAAGAGGTCACTAGGGGTTCCCTGGGAGATCACAATTTATTTAAAAATTTATTTCAAATTCGGGCAACTTCACATGAAAGAGGTCAGTTTCATTCTTTCATTTTAGTTTAAGAACACTGTTAATGCATATATACAGGCCTACCCATGAAACAAACATAATAATTTTGTGACTTCTGGCCTATATTTGACCCTAAATGTGCCAGGGTTCCCAGAGGCCTGAAAAATATTTCAAGGGTTCCTCCAGGGACAAAAAGTTGAGAAAGGCTATTCTATAATGCTGACTGGGAGATCTTTGAATAGCAAGAGTGCTTATTCATTTCCTCTTTTACTTAGTAAGAAATGAAGGAAGAGAATGAAAACACTTATTTGTGTACCTGGGACCTGTGATTTCAATCAGCAAGTGACACAATTGATACCCTTGCCTCGGCCAGATTAAGGCCAACTGATGCCCAAAGCACAGCTGAAAAATGATGTCCCTCAACAGAAGCAAAACTCTCACTCCATGAGACGGAAACAAATATGATATCTGACAAAACTTTCAAGCCAAACTTTTAAACTTTAGTCACTCCCCATGCCACAGAAAACATTTTTTTAAAAAAAGAATGCAGATTAAAATCGAACACGGCAGCTAAGTACAATTTTAAAAAATCTAGTCAAGTGTGGCAGGGAAAGAGTTAAGAGCATGATAGTTAGGGGGGAAAACTGTGGTGCCCCCCTCCCCTTGGGTCCCTACACACGTCCTTATTTTCTTAATGGTTAATCCAGGGCTGCCTTGCCCTTACTGTCAAACCACATTGCTGTACGAAGGGACAAGAATGCCTGATGATAGTATTTTCTTTACCATGCTGCCATTTTTCTTGAGTTAATACAAGGTATTGAATAACAAGGTATGATGAAATGTATACACTGAGTTTCTACTTCTTTCTCCAAAACTGGCCTGATATACTTCATCAGAGCTTCTTCTTCCACCTGATACTTTGCCTACTGTCAAGACAGTCCACGTGTGGATTTCCTTTTGAACCCTCTCTTCCTATTGGCAATTTGGTCACTAGCAATATAATTAGTCCAGGTTCCACAGTCCGTAACTGCAACCCTAGTGCAGAATTCTCACTAACAGCTGGTATCGCTTATGCCTGTGCCTTTTTGCCACTTCATTTTAGATACTAAGCCCATTCTAACAAAAGCTATTGCCTGGCTGAAAGAAACCAACAGGAAGCTCTGGCGTGCACTGATCCATGAAATCATGAAGAGTCGGAAGTGACTAAACAAGTAAACACCAAAGTTTGAAAGAGGAATTGAAAGTCACACTATTTAACTTCCACGTACGGAGTTCTCCTTCTGAAAATCTACAAATCGCAGCAGCAGCACTATCTGTAAAAAGAATTATGGAGCCTGTTCCCTTCCACCGTTATATATGTGACCTGAATCTCCATGCCCTCCCTAGAGTGGTGAAGGTCTGTTCGGGAGTCTACTTCCAAGGTGAGCCCTGCAACAGTTTCTTGCTTGCTGTGAACAGGTTCATTCTGTTAGGAAGAGATGAGGTTGAGCAATTGAGTTTTCATGCTGAAACTTTTCAGCTTGGTGCAGAACCTTTGTAGTACATGAGCGCCTTGAGGAAAGGTTGACCATTATCTTGGAGCGTTGATTTGTTCTACAATGGATCTTCCAAAAGTTCAAAGGTATAAAATATATGCCAGTTGCCAGGAAGCCTCAACAGAGAAGGCTACTGCCCCATGCCCAACATGAAGCCTTCTCAGAGGCACTTAGTTGATCACTTGGTGAGAGAAGCTGGTAGGCAAAGACCCTAGGTCTATTAGCAGAATTCTTATATCCTTAAGTGGCTTAAGTAATGTTATTGACAGCCATGAGGACTGTGGTCAATGGCCAAGCATTTGCACATCCCACTGCTTGGAAGGATGAGAACAAGTTCAACTGTTGGAGGACCGAGATGGGAAAACAAGAAGGATTAAATGTTGCAACATTTGTCCAGGGCACCACTCTGGTTGCAAAATTTTATAATTAAGTTGGTATCTACATACTTGTAGTCATATACGCTCTCGTTCATGGTAAGCAACAATATGCAAAGGAAAGAAACAGTAAACAGAAATTAAAGGCAGGAGATAAAAAAAGGAAGTATATCTAAATCTAGTTCACACTGACACCATTCTACTTTTCTGTCCCTGTAAACCGTCCTTGGTTCTACCACATCCAAACACTGCTTCATATATTGCCTTCTCTTCTTTCAACTTCTCTCTTTTTTCAAGATTCCTTCAACTCCAAGCATAAACATTTCAGTCTTTCTGTCAACCCATTAATTCCTCCTTTATATATTTGTCATATGATTCAATCCTCATTCATTCCCTTATAAATAACAGCAAATTGTACTTCATGATATACAGTATATTTTTAGCATGTTCATTTATAATTAAACCTACACCTTCCCTTCTCTTCATGTATTCATCAGTTCCACCGACCTAGTGGCAGATGGAATAAGCCCAGAATAATGCAGGCAGGATGTGCTTTCAGAAGTTATATATTGAATGAAGGCAATGAATCTTTCTGCCCAGCCAAGATGGGCAACTATTATTCATACCTTTGAAACCTACTGTAATGGTCTCTGTGTTGGGCTGTCCTTGATGACTATATGGAGTGGGTATTCTGAAACCTTTTACCAAGCCATTGTAGGAAGCAGGAGGAAGATTCAGATACTGCCTTAGGTCATAATGCATGCAAATTGTTTGGGTTGGGCTTTATAAGTCATAGTTCATTAAACATCGTTTTACGGTTTAGCAAATAGTGCTATTCATAAAACATGGCTTATCATTTAGCAAATAGTGCAAGCCTGATCAAATGCGGTTTATGCAATAAGCCATGTCTGAACCTACCAAAACTTGGCATGATGTGTGCATGAGGTATTCTACTCATTAATTATTCATATTGTCAGGAATCTCTTCCAAAGTTTTCTGATCCAAGTCCCCTTTGTTGTAACTGGAACCCTTTGATTTAGATCTTACCCTTTACAACAATATAAAGCATGTTTTCTCTACCATCATGTGACAGCATTCCTTTATATATTTGAAGATGGTGGTCATGTTGCTCTCTCCTCCAAGCTATTCCGTCTGCCATTTGTTTTATTTTTAACTGCTACTCATAGTTCTGTTTGATCAGAACTTGCACTGTGTTTATTTCAACATGAAGGAGGAGAAAGAGAAGGATAATAGGAAGGGGGGATAACCAAAGGACTACCAGCTTCCTGTCGGTCGTCAACACCCCCAGCTCCCCCAGGGACGAGTCCGTCACCTCTAGAATATCATCCATCCATCTTGCCCTTGGTCGGCGCCTCTTCCTTTTGCCCTCCACTCTCCCTAGCATCAGCATCTTCTCCAGGGTGTCCTGTCTTCTCATTATGTGGCCAAAGTATTTCAGTTTTGCCTTTAATATCATTCCCTCAAGTAAGCAGTCTGGCTTTATTTCCTGGAGGATGGACCGGTTTGATCTTCTTGCAGTCCAAGGCACTCTCAGAATTTTCCTCCAACACCACAGTTCAAAAGCATCGATCTTCCTTCTCTCAGCCTTCCTTATGGTCCAGCTCTCGCAGCCATATGTTACTATGGGGAACACCATTGCTTTAACTACATGGACCTTTGTTGTCAGTGTGATGTCTCTGCTCTTGACTTGTTAATCCAAACACTTGTTGTTGTTTATTCGTTCAGTCGCTTCTGACTCTTCGTGACTTCATGGAACAGCCCACGCCAGAGCTTCCTGTCGGTCGTCAACACCCTCATCTCCCCCAGGGACGAGTCCGTCACCTCTAGAATATCATCCATCCACCTTGCCCTTGGTCGGCCCCTCTTCCTTTTGCCCTCCACTCTCCCTAGCATCAGCACCTTCTCCAGGGTGTCCTGTCTTCTCATTATGTGGCCAAAGTACGGAAGCAACTGAACGAATAAACAACAACAAAAACCACATCTGGACTGCAAAGAAAAGAATCAACATTAGATGACAGCAGAGAATTAGTCTCTTTGCTGCCATTTAGCACAATAGTTGTCTCAATTTTTCCAGCCCGAATATAGTAACCTTAATGCAGAAGTTTTAAAATTGGAAACTAGCGATGCTATTGCATACACAACTAACTTGGAGATACGAAAAAGCAAACCAACAGCCAGTACATTTGCTGGCTTGTTCTGCTGTGGGTAAGAACGATGAGAGTGAGAGAATTCATTTATCGCATCTTTGAGCAAACTTTTCCTCATCTTTCACCAAGTGGTATCCAGGAAGTAGAGAGGGTAAACTGCTGACAAGCACTCTGAACAGAAGATGTAGATGTTAGCTTTGGAGAGCTAACATTTATGGAAATGTGAAAGTGAGAAATGGAACACAAATTTTTCATGTGTTCCATCATGTCCTTCAGTACCCACAAATGATTTACTGTATATTTCATAGGGTTATGACTCAGATATCATGCATTATGGACTTTTCAGTATACGTGGCTGGGATAAAAATATGTTTGTCTAGACAGAGAAGCTGAAACAAACATCCAAAAAGAAATCCCAGAGGGAGGGCAGCCCACTAATTACAACTAAGGACTATAAACTTGAGAGTCTAATATGTTAACTGGTTCCCAGTTCCTTCCTGGCATGATTCAAAGCTGATATTAATCTGTCAACCCTTTAATGATTTGGGATAATAAGTTCCTTATCCAAATACTAAGATGATCTTTGGAAGTCTGCTTAAGATAATTCTCCTGTTCTGAGATACAGCTGCCCAGACAGAATCAGGCCTTCTCAATGGTGGACCACAGCATTGAAGTACCTGCCCAAATAAAGCACACAATATTTGGTGCTTGCTTTATTTCTTTGGCACTCAGTTGAATTTAATTCTGTCTCCCAGGCCTTTCAATGCTAATTTTTTATGTTAATGCAGCTTTTAAACGTATTTTGCTCTTTTAGCAGAAAAAAATGAGGACCTTCATGAGGACCAATTCTCCAGAACTTCTCATATGTTTTGGTTAATGTTGGAAAAACTGGCCTGATTAAGAGTTCTGGAGAACATGAGAATTGACACCTTTCTTTGTGTTACAGGTAGTCCTTGTTTAATGACTGCCCCGTTTAATGACCATTCAAAGTTATAACGGCGCTGAAAAAGTAATTTTATGATTGGTTCTTGCACTCACAACTGTCATGTCCCAGAGGTCATATGATTGAGAGTTGGGTGCTTTGCAACCAGCGGACCTTTACAGCTGTTGCAACATCCCACGGTCATGTGATCGCCATTTGTGTGCTTCACAGCCAGCTTCCAACAAGCAGAATCAATGGAGAAGCTGGCAGTAAAATCGCAAGTCACAGTCATGTGATGTCTCATTTAACAACTATGGGTGATTCACATAATGACCACAGTGGAAGTGAGGTCATAAGTTTGTTGCGGTCACATGATGTCTTGCTTAACAACCATGTCTCTTAGTGACAGAGTTGCTGGTCATTAAGCAAGGACCACCTGCATTCAAATAACAGGTTATGGGTTTAGAATATTTTTCCCCATTGATCAGCACTTTGCTTTATTAAGTTGCAATCTTGCCCACATTTATCTAAGAGGAAAAAAATCTCTTTGAATTTTATGGGATTTTCTTCTGAGTAGACATGTAGAATTATCTGTTTCTAACCATTACACATATTTGATACTCACTAAGCACAATGGGGTGTGGTGGCTCAGCAGTTAAGACGCCAGGCTTGTCAACTGGATTGCAAGTTCGGTGGTTCGAGACCTGAGCACAGCATGGCGGAGTGAGCGCCCACACTCACCCCAGCTCTTGCCAACCTAGCAATTCGAAAGCATGCAAATGCGAGTAAATAAATAGGTACCGCTTCGGCGCAAAGGTAACTGTGTTCTGTGACTGTCACACTGGCCACATGACCGCAGAAGTGTCTTCGGACAACGCTGACTCTTTGGCCGTGAAACGGAGGTGAGCACCACCCCCTAGTGTCGGACATGACTAAATGGGAACCTTTACCTTTACCTTACCTAAGCTCAATCTGAATAAATATCTTTAGAACTTGGTCCTGGATGTAGGTTTAGCATGCTTGCATCCCAAAATAATTTGGGTTATTTTATTTTTAAATCAAAACTGTAAAATACTTCAATTTTAAATTGCATATTTCTTGGAAATCTCAGCTTTACTCAAAGGTGCTAATCAAAATGTTCTCTTTTCTGTAGGGTCTGTTTATGAACTTTCAGGCAGCGAGTGCTGCCTGTCAACAGGAGATCTGATGAAAATTGTAGATGTTCAACTCCAGGAGGTCATCTGTAAGAATATGAAAAGTGGACATGTTTCTGTGCTTCCACCAGCTTTTAAAGGTTGGTCCCTTAAGTGCCATTCCCTGCTTGCTCTAACACAGTTATAAGGCAAATGCTCTGTTGTGCAAAGACCACAGATTTAATCCTTGTTATCCCCCAAACCATGCAGCGGATTAAGGGCTGGATTCACACAACCACACTATTGTTCTCTGTGTAAGCCACAGGGTTCACATAACATGTTGTGAAAACAAACAAACCATATTGTGGTTTAGTTTGTAGTGTGAACCAAGTGAATGGAAAAGTTTTCTGCCAGAAATCTTAGTACCAGAAAAAGATTCACAGCTGCTGACTGTGGAGTTATGGAAAGGGTACCTAATGATTTATAAAGTTGTTTAATAATATTAAAGGTATCATCGCAGGATGTAAGATGTTCCAGGTAAAGCTGCTGCTGCTGCTGCTGCTGCTGCTGCTGCTGCTGCTGCTGCTGATTATTATTATTATTATTATTATTATTTCAGTTTTGCTCCCAGGCTGAACTATTTACTACAAGATTTTCTGACTGAGGAGCCAAAATAGCCAACCTTGGCTATTTTTGTCCTTTACATGGTAACATGCAGCATATGCTCCCAGATTTTATTTCTGCTGTTTTATAGTGTTTTGTTCTTTTGGTTTAACTAAATGTGATTTTTTAATGAGTTCTAGTCTGTATTTGTGTGATATAGCCTCATGTGGCACAGAGTGGTAGGCAACAGTATTGCAACCGAAACTCTCCCCATGACCCGAGTTTGATCCCAGCAGAAGCTGGATCCTCGGGTAGCTGGCTCAGGTCGACTCAGCCTTCCATCCTTCCAAGGTTGGTAAAATGACCTTGCTGGGGAAGGTGACGACTGGGGAAGCCAATGGCAAACCACCCTGCTCTATAGTCTGCTAAAAAAATGTTGTGAAAGCAGCGCCCCTCCAAAGGGTCAGACATGACTCGATGCTTGCACGGGGGACCTTTCACTACAGTCTGTATTTAATGTTTTAGTGGAAAGTTGGGACAAGTACACAGAAATGAAACTTTCTAAAAATAAGGTAACAAAAAGTAACATCCTTCTGGTTTGCAAAATTCCACAGGTTATTTTCAACCCAGCTCCGTGCCACCGTATCAAAGGAAACCTTCCATTCCAACTTCCCTCTTCTGTAAGGACAAGGGTTTAGGTCCTCAAGAAAAAAAACTCTTCACACTTTTGGAAGTTTTGCAATCTTCAACCATGAGGCACCTAAGGCTAAAGTGTGATGAAATTAGCAAGGATGACTTTCAGCTTTATCCTGTTTATAAAGTAAAAGTAATAATGCACTGTAAGTATTCAGACAAAACTGGTTTTATTCTAGGCTGCAAAAACTAGAAGAAGGAGGCAGTGTTAGCTCTGCCCTTGCAAACCAGGAAGGCAGATTTCAACTGAATGTTAGAAAAATATTCTTAACAATAAGAGTTCAACAGCAGAAAGTCACCTGGGCAGATGAACTCCTGCACTAGATGGGCTCAGGCAGAAGCTAGAGAGCCATTTGCCAAGGATGCTTTGATTTAAAACCCCCAAGAATAATAGAGTTAAAAGCATATTAACTGGAGCTGAAAGACAATTACCAGTGTGTGCTGGCATTTGCCTTTAAAACTCTAAAATGGCTTGGAAACCAAGCCCGTGAAATCCCACTCAGCCATGTCTTAGTATTTTACAATACTTCCCTATATCAAGTGTCTTACTGTATTATTGAAAACATGCTATATAATCACTAGAGGAGGCCATTTTGTTAACAGTGGGCCCACTGCTGAGAAAATTCTCTGCTTTGGTGATTTTGGGACGTCTTATCCATGAAGTATGGAGTCAAGTTCCACTTGACAGTAATTTTATTAGGAAGATATACTGGCATTTAATTCACAATCTTTTCACTGCCAGATTGACTTTTTTTCCTTATAGCCCCAAGCATTTGATTTGTATAATCCACCTGTCTGTTTGATCAATTATTCTTTCTGGCCTTTTAGTATGATGTTTAAAAAAATCAGTCTTTTATTGGAGTGTATTAGATTTTATAGCACTGAAACTTCAGAATTTTACTGGATTCTGAGTTGCTTCGTGAGAGATGGGCGGTGATGAAATTTTAAATATAAAATAAATAAATAAATAATCAAATAATCAAATAAATAAATAAATTCTATTAGATTTTAAATAATTTATTGTTATATTGTCCTATAGCGTTCTGGAATCTGATTTGATCAAAGTGGCAGAAAAATAGTTAAGTAAACCCAGAATAATAAAACATTACAACAAACAGAAGGAGTAAGTTCAGTTTTTTTTAAAAAGGGGGTGATGTTATAAAAAGAAACTACAGTATACACACAGTGGTCAGAATGTATCAAAAAGCCCAGGGAAGATTCAAGTCCTGAACTTGAGAACTTCCATAAAAAACAACTAAACTCTTTTTCATAGCCTGAATTTCAAAACAGAATGCCTTGTGCAGAAAATGTTAACTAGCAATAAAATCATAGAGCCATCTTAACACTGTGGTTATTTTCCTTCCAGTTCGAAAGGATGTAGTGACAATCAACTCAGTACTGGATATTGAGGTAATTGATGTCACTGAAGAGTCTCAGCACATCCAGTTTATCAAGCCACTGATGCTGAGTGAGGTCTTAGCAATGGATGAGGTGCTGCCCGTAGAGGCTGAGATCCTTGAGGGCCCAGGAAACCCATCTGTCTTCCAGAGCAAATGGGTCTCCCACCTTCACCAGGGCCAGAGGTTACACATCCATAACAAGGCATCGTCCCAGAAGATACTGGCCTCCGCTCGCAAAAGCAAGAGCCAGACCTGCTATTTTCTCATCTCCAGCAACTATGAAGGTTGTTTCCGAAGATGCCCGCGCAAATTCAGCAGCACTTCAGAGTTGGCCCTCAGCTTGGCCACAACCAAGCAAATTCATGTAGTGGTCACCAAGGACCATGAGAACACTGAAGGGGAATTTCCCTTGTTCAGTGTAGGTGACCGGCTAGAGGTGTTGGGGCTAGCGAAAGCTAGTGATCTTTCAGCAGTCGACCTGCTTGTCTGTTGTAGAGACAATGGAGATGAGGACAAAGAGCAGATACAGATACCCCTATTCTTGGAAGCCGGCTTTGTGGAGGATGTCCGTGACAGCAGGAAATACACCCTCAGTGAAGCAGCAGAATACCTACACTTGCCTTGTGAAGTGAAGGTGATAGCCAGTGATCACAATGCACATCCACTAGGCTGCATCTCCTTCCTGACTTTGCAGGCCCAGATCACAAAACCTTTCCTCACCGTCAGTCTGGCTGAGAACCCAAACCTCACATTTGAGCTTCATCCAGAATGGCTAGACATCTCTCTCGCCTTCACGGAAGGCTCAGCAAAGCCCACACCTCCCACCAGACCACCCACTGTTGAAGAGCTGTCTGAGGCACTTTATTACCAGTTGCTAAAGAAACTGCCCAGCAATGCGCCAGCACCCCCAAGACCCCCAAAGCATAAGGATTCTACGTCCAGTTGTCTCCAGGGGCCTAACAAAGGGCAGAAAGCAGCAGAATCTTCCAAGGTATTTCCTAAGGGAACAGTGATGGAATGGGAAAAATACAGCCGCAGAAGCAGGAATAGTAAAATCTTAACGGTGATAAGGTTTTGCTTTGACCAATTTGCAGATTAAAAAACTGTCCCTGAATTGTTAAAGGTGCCCCAAATGTATCAAGCAGCACATTTTCAAACCAAGGTGTTTATCATTTATATTTGATGTACATCAGGAAACTATGAATGACAAGTAACATTCCCCTTCCACACTCAGTACTAAGGCTCTTGATACTGGTGGTATCTTCCCTGTTCATAAGGGGAGGATGGCAGTAGAAAAAATTCAAGTCTCACAACACCCACAGACAGACTTTGGTTTTGAACCAAAGTTCAGTATGAATTATAACAGCAAACTGTCTTCTTGTTGTTTTCTAGCACTGCCTGTCTTCTAGCGAGGTCAACAGCGTGTCTCAACGATCTGCAAAGCTTTCCTTCCTGAAGTCTATGCGAATAAGGGCAGATCATGATACCCAGAACAATTCAAACCAGCATATCACAGAAAATAGACATCAGAGATTTCAGAAGGTCACAAATATTCCTTCCAAGAAAACCACAGGTAGAATTCATTTTCCCTTTATGTCCATTACATTAAAAGTCTCCCAATATAACAAAATGAGAGCCAGTTTGGTTAGTAATTAAGGCACCGGGCTAGAAACCAGGAGACCACAAGTTCTAGTGCCACCTTGGACACAAAGCCAGCTGAGTAACCTTGGGCCAGTTACTCTCTCTCAGCCCTAAGAAGGAGGCAATGGCAAACCACTTCCAAAGTCTTGCAGTCACCAGGAGTCAAGACTGACTCAAAGGCACCAGTTTGGTCTAGTGGTTAAGGCAATGGGCTAGAAACCAGGAGACTGAGACTTCTAGTCCCACCTTAGGGATGAAAGCCGGCTGGGTGACCTTGGGTCAGTCCCTCTCTCTCAGCCCAGCTCACCTCACAGGGTTGTTGTTGTGGGGAAAAGAGGAGGAGGAATGAGTATAAGCTATGTTCACTGCCTTGAGTTATTTATAAAAATAATAAAGGTGGGAAAAAATTATATATAAGTATATATAATAATAAAAATAAAACCAAAGCAACCATATTCTGACTAGACTGGAAAACGTAGCTAAGAATTCTTCAGAATTATACAAGCAAAAGAGTCTCACCAGCCGCAAAACACATGTTTTGCACGTGGAAGATCCCAGGTTTGAACTGTGTCATCTCCAATCATACTAATTACACGATTCTAGTAAATTTTGCAATGGTCAAAAAGAGCCCATTTTATTACATTTCATTTTTGTTAGTAAGCAGCCATTATAGATCTGCAGTTAAGCTTTAAAAAAAACATTCATATCTAAGCACTAATCCATCATAAAATCTTTCATACTAAAAAGAGAATTGTGGACAGAATTAAAATACAAAGGAAGATGGCAGAATAGCCTAGTTTATGCTTGCTAGTTTTCATATATATTAGAGAAAAATTCCTGGCTAGAAACATCATAAAGCCAGAGTCTAGAGTTTTTAAAATTTTGAGTCCTTTGCTTTGGTATGTTATTAGGCACACGTTATTAATTGGAAAGATATGACTTCAAATACTGTTCAGCTACATTTAATGACTGGTGTTTGGACTGCAGAGAATTCATTGGCTTCCTTAGGCTTGTTGTATTTTTTATAGCTGGCACCTTCTGGAGGATGTTGAAATACTTGCTATCTCTGCTTTTTAGCTCACAGGCAGGAAGTAAATTGTAACTATTTTAAATAAAGCATGTTTCTTTTCAGGAACAGCCTTCTGTGATGATTCCAACCATGACTATGAAGAAGTAAATGAAGAAATGAATGTAACAATCCACAGAATGCAAAACGCAACTATTTAATACTGAGAAGCATCTACAGCGCCATAGCCATCTTTCCTTCTCATTTTCCCCCATTGTTTTTAACCAGCAGCTGGCAGCCTTCCTTTCAAATTGCAAAACACTGCACTGTGGGGCTGTAATAGCACTCTGATGTCCTACATTAGAAGTATACAACGTATGAAAAGGAAATGAACATCACAAAGCAAATTTTATTTTTGTTTGACAGTGAAGCCTGATCTAAAGAAACTTTAGTTTAGGTAACAATCACTAGCAGTGTAATGAATCAAGGTTAGAAAAGTTTCGCTGTCCAAGCTTTGCCAACAAGAACTGCCATCCTTCCCATCTACGACCATTAGGAAGATCTAAACTTCAGTGAGAAGCAGTCACACAGAACATGCATCAAAAAAGGCAAAACCGAAAGAAACTCAGTTAACTCTTTGTCACTGAATCCCTCAGATATACCCTCCCCAGGAGTTAAAAAGATGGCATTTTGGTCTTGCAATTCTAACCAAGCTTTTACATTATTCGTTTCACACATTATATTGAGACTAATTACACAAGGATATTTGCAGAACAGCAAGATTTTATTACATTTTTACATATATTAGAAGTCAGCACTGTTATCTTAACTTTCACAAATCTTTACATTCTCAGCCAGTTTGAATATGTAAACTACATTTATGTCCCTGTAGAGTCTTGTGTTATTATCAGTAATTACTCTATGAATAATTAAATCAGATTCCAGCGTACGTGTCAACCCTATTTCTGAATTTAAAATAAAACTTTTAACTTAAGGGTAAATCTTAACCTACTGTTCGTATCTCTTTCAAAAGAATCAATCCCAAAATTAAGAATTACATCGTTTTTGGAATTATAAGGAGGATTTCTGAGTTAGGCAAAAGCCAATATTGTACAAGGCTGCATAATGTAATTATACAATGTTATGGGGGCTTCAGGTGTAGAAAATTGCATAGTATAATAATCAGCCAGAAGAAAATAGAAGCTGAGCAAAATTAAAATATTTTGGTGTTCCAGAGATTTTGTGAACTGCAAAGTATCCTAGATTGAAAATCTAGCTGTGCATAAACTACTGCTATATTAGTAAAAAATATATTTTTTAAAGGATGATTCCGTTTACAGAAAAAGGCACAGAAAGCTGAAAGACAGATTTAAGCCACGGCAAAAGGAACAGCGTGGATGAAGGCATCTGCTGAAGGCGTGTCCCATTCAATCTATGTATCACCATCAATAGTACTTCGAGACCTAAATCAGGGAAAACAGTCTTGGATCTAATAAAACTTTGGACCCAGATTATTATAAATCAATCAGACCTTAGTCAGCATCTGTAGACTTGAAATGCTCATCATCAATAGTGGAATATATATGTCCCTCGCTGCTAAGAAACTCAACAGCTTTCCTGTATGGAAGGAGGGGAAAAAATAAAATTTATTCAGTGAAACTTGAAACTTAAACTTTATTATGGCTAAAGAGCAGTGTGGGACAATGTACATGTTATATACAATATAAAAAGAAAAAAAATCACATGAAGAGGGGAAAACATACAAAACCAATTAGGATAGAGTTAAAACTGCAATAGTAGGTTCTAATAACCAAAATAATTAAAAGTCAAAGCTATAAGAATATATAACAGGCAAACTAATCCTAAATAGTGGTAAAATGGAAAAACATCAAGACAAAACTAGAACCATTATAAAATTACCCTATATAAAAATACTAGGTAACACATAAAACAGAAAAATATCAGTTCATTAATAAGTACATCTAAAAACCCTGGCCAAAACAAAAAGCATGCATGTAAGAAGTAATTAACTATTCCAAAAAAGTTATTACAAAGGTGCTTAGGAAGGAAGGGGGGGAAAAGTCTGAGGGGAAAAAAGTTATTGGTAACATTTTGGAGGAACTTTCCTAATTTTACATACTGTATCGCCACACAAAATTTTGCTACATCATGGTGGAGCTCCTGTCAGACAATAGGAAAGATGAGCAGAAATGCCTTTGATGACCTAGGGATTTCTTTAGTGTATTACCGAAGGGCCACTTGGAATCACTTTACTGCATATATAGTATCTTCCACTACCCATGGCAATTTTTGCTCAATTGCATCCATTCCCCCTTAGAGATAGAAAACTTTGAGGAATTCCTTTAAAAGAAAACAAAAAACAAAAACAGGAATACCCATTTACTGCATTCCTCACATAGATTGAACGTCCTCAGCCTTACTCTGGAGATACCTCAAAACAAATCCAGTGAGGAAGGATGAAAAACTGAAATGGTTAATCTAGCATGAAAACATTCAGGTGGATAAGAAAACAGATTTACTGTAAAAGGCTTACAGTGTTAACATTTTGAGGAGCCACAAAGCAAAGAACCTAATTTTTTTCAACAGAAGGTAAAACAAACACCACCACTAGAGTAGCTCAGAAAACTGAGGCCAGGTGTCCATATAAAGACTGTCCGCAAGATCCTGCAAAGTTCTTTGGAAGTACCAAAAGGGTTAGGAACGTAGAAATTGCTTAATGCGTAAGACCCTGACTGAAGGACAATACAATTCTGAAAACACTTCAGTAGGAAAAGTAAATCTTATCCTAACTGCACCACAGGTGCTGATTTCAGGTTTGAAAGGAATCAACATGACTTCCTTTCAGTATAGGAGTATCAACAGCCCAGAATGTCCAAAGCCTAGGTTCCCAGTCTGTACGTACTTGAGCGTCTGCAGGTTAATACTATGCAACTGAGATTTCAGATCATGAAGACTTATCCCTTCAGTAGTCATGCAGCTTTTAATCAAATTCAGAACCTTCAAAAAGAGTTCAGACAGTTATTCAAATGAAAATACAGAACAGACCTAACAGAAGTTTTTTTAAAAAAATAAATTCATATTACAATTATAGAATAACAATGTTACACCAATACACAAGTTTTACAGAAACTGTTTTCAATTTTCAAGATTGGAAAACTGCAGTGATATAAAAATGAACAGACACTGCAGTCTTTCTTCAGATATAAGGGCCTTCTAAGTTTGTGAAGTCCTTGGTGCTCTCTGAGCCTTGTTGTTTTCTTGCAGACATTTCATTGCCAGACTAGGCAACATCTTCAGTGCAGGAGATGTTGCCTAGTCTGGAAATGAAACATCTGCAAGAAAACAAGGCTCAGAGAGCACCAAGGATTCCACAGTTCAACCCTGAGCTACAAATATTCTCTTCGATTGGTCTTTCTAGGTTTATAAGAGAAAGCACACATACCAGCAGGTCCAGTTTGTATTTCTTTAGAAATCAACTTAATGCCTTTCCGTTCAGAATTTCATTCTTGTGTTTTTTAAAAAAGATTTGGATTTTTATACCATTCTTTCTCCACACAAGTAATAACCACCTTTTAAACTGCTATATTAATTATTGCTGTATATTATTCATTATGTTTAATAGAAAGGGAAAAGTGTCCATCCTTGAACTCTAAAAATAATTGTGATTAGCTAATTTTTAAGAAGTTTATAAATCAAATAGTTTGTTTTCTATATAAGCTCAAGGATGCTCACAGCAAGAAGTGCCTGTCTACAATAAACTGCAGCCAACACACAAAGCTGGAGCAAAATAGGTGTGTGTACAAAAGAGGAAATGTGTTCCATTTTATGCATGAAACAAGCACACTGTGGCTCAGAAGTTCAGCCAGTCTTCCAGATGGCTTACAGTCTGTCTGAACTGAATCCAGAACATTGAGTTTCACTTTGTTTTGACAAGAATCTTGAACTGGGAGGCAGGGAGGGATTATTCTTTCAGCTACTTACTATTACACTGTAGTTTCCCTTTCAACTTCTTAAAAATAGGGTGACTAGATCTGGGCCGCAAAAATCCAGACAGCCATTAGTGGCAGTAAAGTGTGTAAGTTTTCCGGATTTAGTATTGTCTAGATTTATGCGGTCCTATTAATGGCAACTAACAACAACAACAACCTTAAAGGACAAGTTGCTTGTGCCTAGTCTTGGCCTAGATTTCTACCATTGCAATGAAGTTAAATGTCACAAATCCCAAGAATACAGCAGTTTGTGTGCAAAAGCGAAACTAGTGAAAAACAGGTAATAGTATCTGACTCCTTCTGTAGGTGCATGTGGAGAGATGTTTAAGAAGCTTCCTTTCTCCCCGACGAAAAACTCTGCTGGCGTGCCCAGAATTGACCTGGTAACTACACATACCTGGCTCTGGTGTGGTGTAAGACCATGCATTGGCAAGGTATCACTTCCTCCAGCTTTTGATACACTGCTCATCTCAAATACACCGAAGGACTGAGGCATCTTCGTAGATTTGGGCTAAAGGTCAGGAAAAGAAACAGTGGCTTATTATGGTACTCATATACTCGTGTGTGTGTAAAATAAGAAGTTTTGGGAAAGACAAATAATGAGTCAATTCTGAAAGAAAATGCTAGAAATTAGATCCTAGCCAGTTGTAACAACAATGCCATTTGTTAAAGCACTCCACATCTTTCAGTCAATTGTTTGCCCCCTTCTGCAACCTGGAGCCATCCCAATATATAAAGACTGCTTCTTCCAGGATGGCCGGCCAGTTTGCCTAAGTCTATGTGGCTAGGCCAGAAAAGGCTGAATTCATGCTTCTACACATACCATGTTGCTTTTTCTGAGGATCAAGTGTGCGTTGACAACTTCAAGCAGATGTGCAGTAAATTCGTTCATATCCTCTAGGGGCATAATCTTGAATGCAACCAGGCTCTTTTTGTTCTGGAATTTTATAGAAACATTAAACACCCTTGGCCAATCGCTGCCAAAAGATATACTTTTCAAAATAAGTTCCAAACATTCACATTATAGGGAAAAACAAGGCTTTTTGGTATAAATGTACCAGCAAATTCAGTATTTTTTTTTAAACAATGGCTAAGAATATTTTTCTAATAGTGCGCATGATATTATGAAACATTCACTCCTTTTAGCCTCTTTTAAAAATTTAGGTTTTTCTTTTAAGCTGTTATTCCTTCTAAATAGGATTCTAAAGTATTCCAGGAACTCTTTATTATATGATTTTTTCTTTGTCATCTTCAACAATATTTCTAATGAATTTGACATATCTACCTTTAAAAATGTTGTGTTCTATCTCCCCAGAAAGATGTTAGATTTTCTAACTGCTAATGCTGCCAGCAATTTTGATTAATTTGCCTGGTAGCAAAATATGGCCTTTTGACCAGTAATTTCCTAGGTCCCTGCCAGAACTGTATTACTAGATTTTCAGTTTTAGGATGAAACACCTGATTACTGAGTTTAGTAAAATTATGATCTAAGAAACTAAAATCATACTTCGCAATCTAAAACAATAAATTCCTGTATAATACTTACTTTAGAACACTATCTGGATTTTTCAAGGATGACCAATGTCTTTTCTGTAAGACATTATTCTTTTACTTCTAAAAATAATTTTGTTACTTTTACTCACACTTAGTTGAGCTTTTCCTTATTCTTATGCTTAGGAAGTTGCCATCATGAAGTCCACTTCACTACTGTTTGAAATTATTTTTTAAATATATTGTATTTTTCTATAGCTATATTGTGCTCTGGCTCACACAATGTACCAAGCCTTGGTTTGCATAACTGAGGCTGGCTGAATAAATCAGACTGGTCTCCTTCTCAGGCAAACAATAACAGTATGTCGAAAATGACAGAGGAAAAAATATCTTTAATAACTAGTAAATAATTTTGCTAGTAAAATGTAGCCAATTTATCTGTTGAAAAAAGGAAAGTGGCATATCAATTAAACTGTAAACATATTTTTACTTCATTGAAATCACAGAAAAATGTCTTAAATGAAGCACAGTTAGACTGTCAATAGTCATGGAACACAATGTCAAATTAAGCAACAAGGATTTATGCCACAAGAGCACAAACCTACTTGCCATCTAATCTGCATATCTGACAGAGTCAAAGATAAAACAAGAGGATTTTAGACGACAGCACTTAAATGCTTTTGTTTGGGGGAGCTGAAAGATCAAAATTAATTCAATGCTTTTGCTAAAACAGACTTATCCAGCACTATGTGGCAGTTCTCATTTTCAAATGTTTCAGTTCCATGTCTCTTACCTGGAAAGATCGCAGATGACCAGCCACTTTCACATAGGTTCCTGGTGGAACAACCACATTTTCACTGCCCTCCTCCTTGAATAAAAGGGACAATGATTTCTTGGCATTTACCAGCAATGCTTCACAAAGTAATGTGCATCAACCTAGAATGGCAGGACTCTATTATCTTACTTTACCCCAATGGGGAACCAAAGCTAAGTGAAAGCAAATGGCAAACTCTGTAATGTATTACATTTAGAGTGCACATTTCTTCCAAATAGCTGAAGGTAGCATACGTGGTTCTCTCTTTTATTTTCTTATTAGCTCTAAAATGAGTATGGATTTGAACATGGACCTCCTCAGTTCTATAACTGCCACGTCTTACTACCTCTTTTCATCTATATTGAAACTCAAGTGATATTTACATCAGTGTCGACCCACTGCCTCACATCCATTGGGGCCGCAGTCATGTCATCCACTTTGTAGAGAATATTTGTCGGTGCTTTTTCAGCATGCCTGATTATGCCCACAATAATAACCTGCATGAAGAAACAGATGCAAGTCTTAATAAATACATTGTAAGATGGCTTCTCCTACTCATCCTTGTCTTAATTAACCCCACAAATGTATCTAGCATGAATGGATCATAATTTGACACAGAACTAAAACCTTGAAGAGCATTCGGAAACTTCAAATGGTGCAGAATGTGGCTGCACAGATAGTGAACGGTGCCAGTTACTCGGTGCATACAACACCACTATTTTGTGAGCTGCGCTGGCTGCCAGTGTACTTTCGAGTGCAATTCAAGGCGCTGGTTGTCACCTTTAAAGCCCTTCATGGCTTGGGACCAGGTTACCTGAGGGACCATCTTTCTCTGGTTGTTTCTACTCATCTGATCCAGTCTGACAGGATGGGCACGCTCTGGGTCCCGCTTGCCAAGAAATGCCAGTTGGTGGGCCCAGGAGGTGTGCCTTTCTGCCACAGCACCCACCCTACGGAACATTCTTCTTTAGGAGATTAGACCCTGCTTGCATTTTGTAAGGCCCTAAAGACCTGGTTCTGGGCCCCAAGTACGTGAAGGGTCCTATCTCCTGGCTCTGCTAGCAACTATCGATTGTGGTATCTTCCTGGCTGCTGCATATTTTCATTTTTGTATTCATGACTGGAATTATTTTTGAATTCATTTTAATACTGTTTGCCACCCAGAATCACTTGTTGCGATGGGCAGTCATACAAACTGAATAAATAAATTAAATAAATAAATAAATAAATAATAAAATTAATACATAGTAAAAGGGGTTTTGAAACCTACTTGTGAAAGTTCAACTTCACGGACCCTGAAAACGTCATCCACTTGTTCAGCTGAAAATAGTTGTGATACTGTACAGGGAACAATATTCTGTGATCTTGACCTCTGCAAAGAGGAAATTTTTACATAATAATCCTTTTACTGCCACTTTTTCAGAAAATAAACAGAATATATAGAAGTACATACTGATTTCTTTTCACTCTGGGTTGCAGAAGGCGATGTAAATCCTCCAGGTGATTGTGAATAGCTAGTATTGCCATAATTGCTGTCATAACCTCCTGGAAAGATAATAGAAACAACATTAAAAGAAAAAGGTGATAAAGCTCTTTTGCATTTTCCAGTCTCTGAATTTTTCATAATGAGCAATAGTGCATCAAGTAAATAGAAAATATATTCTATATTAGTTTTTTCTTCATTAAATATTAAAATAAAGACCAAAACTAAAAATATAATGGAGCCATGGGGGAGGAGAGGACATGATAGCTGTCATGATGTCCCAAAAATGAGGCAACTTCAGTATTGTGTCAAATGTCATGACCCAATTACAGAATCTCATCATTTACACAATAATGTCATAATGCCCAGTTGCTATGCGTTTTATTTTACATACTAATATTATAATATAATATAATATAATATAATATAATATAATATAATATAATATAATATAATATATTTTATTTTATTTTTATTGTTAGCGGCCTTGGGTCACGTATGTGAGATGGGCGGCTATATACATCGAACAAATAAATAAATAAGTGACGTCATCGTTTTTAATGTAATCGCGGCATCAAATGAAAGAAGAAAAAGGAAAGTTGGAGTACAGCTCCCACGAGGCGCAGCCCTACAGAGTGTGGGTGATGGGAGTTGCTCCCACATTGCCGCCAGACTGGGTAAGGCCTTCCGAGCTCCCGCATACAAGTTCGCGCCCTGCGCCCTCACCGTGACCGAGCCACATGCCGCAGAGATAAGAGGGCCCACGCCTGGAAAGACCTCGGGCTCAGGCTGACTTTCCCCTCAGCGGCTCGCCTTGGCCCTCGCGCGTTTCTTGCAACACGCGCGCAAACACGAGCGCTCGGGATAGGCCTCCTGTTGCCGCTCCCCCGGCTTTTCCCGCCCCCTCCTGTTCTCCCAACCAACCGACTGATGGAGAAACCGAAAGGGGCGGGACCTTTGAGGCGCGGGCCTAGAGAGGTGAGAGATAGAGGCTAGAGTGGCGCATGCAGAGTAGTGTAGTTCCGGAACTACAACTCCCAGAATTCTCAGGCAGTAAACAGAAGAGTTGGTATTTCTGGGAAAGTAGGGAACTTAGTAAATGAACTTGTTTAGCTTTAGCCAATGCGATCTCCTACAGATGTGTAGCCTTCAGCTCCCCAGATCCCTCAGCCAGGACGGATGGGCTTTTCCCTTAAAATAGGAAAGAGGCTGACGTTCTTGTAGCCTGTATTGGCATTCAGATTTCATTTGGGAGATTTCCTTTATTACTGGGAAATATACCCTTCCCTCATGACTAACAATTTCCCTGGCATTTAGCCATGCCACTTTCAGAAAGCGAAAGTATCTGCAAGAGTGCAGTACTTTTCTTTCATAAACGAAGTAATTGAAGGTTTTACACCTTTTTAGATTGATGATTTGCACAAGCTAGAAAGACTCCAATCTTCTGTTTATTTACATGAGGATATGAAGGTTTGTTAATGAGTCTCACTGGCTGAAATAGGTGATTAGAGAAACTCGTTTTTTAAATATAAAATTGGGGAATGACTCAACCTTATTGTCTGTAAAGAAAGATGAGCTGCCATCCACCTACAGAAGTTCCTAGAAATTTCTCCCAGTCCTCCCCAGCTTTCCAGAGACTTCTCTTTTTACCTCAGCCTTGCAAAGGTCTGAAAAGGTAAAAACAGACATGGTTTAGCACCCGATTTTTTAAAATATGCCCCATGGGTATCCTTCCAGATGTGTGGATTACAACTGCAGCTTTCCCTGCCAGCAAGGCCTCTGGTTGCTTTGTTCAAATAAAGGTACAGATGTGCCAGAATGAGTGGACAGCTGCAAGCCAGCACCTGGGAAAAGCCAGAATAAGATGCAACCAAGTTTTAAATTTCAGAAAGACAGTTGTAAATGGCACTTTAGGAAAGCTTTTGGATAAACAAGTAAACTGTTGAACAAGACTTAGAACACCTCCTCCCAACCTGGTTTCCTCCAGCTGTGATGGACTACCGTCCAGCCATGAACTGAATTTATCTGTCCAGTGCCCAACTCAATTTTGAAGGGACAATATACAGCACAAAACCAACGTTTCATGGAATTAATCTGAGCAGCAGCACGTGCAGCTTCTGTCCCAAACCTACATAATGTGGTTATTTATTACTGTTATTTCTAGTATCTCTATTCCAAAATGGCTCTGAGTGGAATAACACAGAATTGTAGCACTTCAGAAACAGAACCTCCGGTGTTTTGATTCAGCAGCCAAGAGATAGGTTTTGTTCCAAACAAGTTAGATCAGTCTGGGCAGCAATATTCTCTGCTTGATGTAGTCTTTGACAGAGAACCTGAACCTTTACCCGCCCCTCCCCACCCACCAAAGCTTATGTGCCTGGAAACAAACTTGATCCACCCTGCTACGTCAGCAAAGAGCTTGTCAAATGACAAAGTCCTTGGCAGTAGATGGAAGGCGGTTGCAAATAATATAAAGCTTGGCCCCTTGACGATATCACTACTTATTTCCTTCAGTTAATGTACCATTTAAAGATTTCCCAAGGATTCTGCTACTTTTGATGCCAAGAGGAGTTCCCCCAGCAGCCTGTGAGTCAAAGATATAGGGGAGGAGAGCAAAAAGTGGGACTGGCTGACTATCTACAGAAGACCTAGAAGATCCTCAGTGCTTGTTGGCCGCTAAACACTTTCATCAAAATGGATTTTTGCAGGGTTCTATTGCTGCTAATGCATTGCAGAAATGTAATTGCCGCTTCAGGTATTTTTCAATTTTTTACTGGGAAAGTTGTCTGAAAGAATGACATGTAGCAATAAGGTTCGGGAGCAACACCTAGGGCTGTAGAGCTGGATGTGGGCCCCACCCTTGGAGCTTCTTCAAGAGTTGCCACTGAATTGTTATTTTTAATATGGCAGAAGAGGAACATAACACGGAAGTAACCATATTCACCGTTTAATTGATTTTCATTTAGCTATATCCCTCCTTCTGGCAGGATCAGATGCAGAGAAACCAGCTAAGTTCTGTGCTGTTGCAACCACCATCCGATTGGCAAAGCTGAACCTTTTAGCATTTATTTGCAAATGTTTATATTTTCTACAATTTTTAATGTTTTAGACTGTCTATGTACCGACTCACTTTGGACATGCTTCTTCATTTTATGGAGCTGATCTATGTCCGTCATTAACTCAGTCATTTGAATTCATTTGAACTGCACATAAATCAAGTCAATTTTAGGTTTGTCCTTGCCCCACCCACTTCTTTACCATAGCACTGCTTAATTTTTGGAGGGCAGCTTAGGCACACCACCACTCAAAAACCAAGACAGAAAAAAGTTGCTTGTCCTTGGTTTAAGACAAGAGAATCAGTAGTTTTGTAGAGTGGGCTTGACAAATGAGGGACAAGCTTGCAATTACACAGGAACAGTCCTAGACATTTTGCTGCCTGAAATAAGCAACATTGGTTCTGGAATACTGGAATTACTGGGGAATAGAAAAACTGAAGCAAATATTGAACAATTCTATTGGTGCATTTTCTGTCTGCTGATGCAGGTTCCTTCTGGCATATCTCAGACCTCCATCTTGACCCACAGTACCAAAAGTCCTCAGATCCCTTGAAGGTGTGCCCATCGGCTGGCACTCAGCCAGTGATCGGTGCAGGAACTTGGGGTGATTACTTATGTGACGCTCCCTGGATTCTTATCAACTCTTCTGTTTATGCCATGAAGAAGATCCTTCCCGATCCAGACTTCATTCTTTGGACTGGGTAAAAAAAGCTTGAGTCCTCTGTATTGTAGTAAACAACAGAAACTTTTATTTAACTGCTTAGCAGCTAACAGTTCAAGGATAACTATTCATTCATTCTCATAATAACTTACTTGGATATCATAATGATTCAGGATTCCCATGCAAATAAGTGAATGTATTAGTACAAAAGGGATAGTTGCATGTTACCTGTGAAGAAGGAAAAAAGCTTTAATGAGCTTGAGACTAAAACAGAGATAATGGACTGGAATATCTACATCTACAGTATATCTCTGTAGCTTGCCATCCCTTTTATCTGACTGCATCTTAGCCTAATCACCTGTTAGCCTAATTTTGATCACAGTTGAGACATAGATTGTACACTTGTTTTATTCTTACATATACTGTATGTAGTTTATCTAGGCTTTTGCTTAATATCTATGGGCTTCACTGGAATGCATTTATGCTGTTTTCTAGAGATGATACTCCTCATGTGCCAGATGAGAAGCTGGGAGATGAAACAGTGTTGGAAATAATAGAAAAGCTAACTAACCTGATCAGACATGTCTTTCCAGGTACAAACTGCTAGAATAAGTGGGCAGTAAAAAGTTAAGGCCTGTGAAAGGCCATGACCAGATGCAACATTTTACATTTTGTATAAAACTTATGATGCAATCAAGCATAAGCCACGCATATTGGAGAAAGCATATAGAAACCAGCACATATGCGGTAGTTTTGTAAAGTTGTTCAATTGTTTTGGGGTGAATTTTTTATTAAGTTGGCATTATTATTATTAAACTGAGATGATGTTTAAAGCATTAAAAATGCTATTTTTTATTTGGTTTTGCTGTCTGCAACCAGCCAAGTAGTAGCAAGGTCTTGGAAAACAGGGAAGATCTGAATATTTCCATATGGTTGCATATAAGTTGGAAAGCCACTCTAATGAAAAAGTTGATTGAAAAAAGTTTACAATAATGAATATGATTATTTTTATCCTATCTGGCTTAAATTTATTAATGTTGTGAACAGAAGCATAATGATTGCTTACTAGTCAGTTCCACATTCCTGGTTAATTAAATTAAGTCATATGTATTTTGTTTTTATATGGTCTTCGTTGCCCTGAAAATAAGATTATATGAGGTTCAAAAAGTTTTCAGTTTCAGAAAGTTAGATGTAAATTGAACTTTGGAAACAAAAGTATCTTGGTCTAAATTAGTACTAAGCAGTAGGGGCAAAATAACCTTCCCCATTCTGCTTTACTCCAAATGTTTTGAGGTGTCAGATTCCAAAATTCCCAGCCATCACAGAGGGGATCAAACTGAGGAAGATTGTAACAGAACATCCTTCTTTGAAGACTACTGAGAACATGTTGCACAAGCAGCAGCAAATATAGACACAATTGTATAAATTCTGCTGTCAGGTTTCTCCAGTAAATCAGTTCCTATTCCAGGATGATGGGAAGGATTTACATAAGCCGATCCATTTCCTTGGGGAAAGAATGTAGCCCTTCCCACTCTCCATAGTGTGACTCAGTTCAGACAGCATGTGAAACCACAGCTATGAGTCCATACAGTAGTTTGCGCTTCCAGATATAGCGTAGGTTCACTATGGTTCAGAATGCTTTTTACTTTGGCTTTCCATCTGCTCAGCTCCAGAAGTCCGTAAAGTTACCATCTGATGAAATAAAAGTTCCTTCTTGGTCAATTTCAGTCCATGGCTCAATCTCCTTGTTTGGTGATTCTCCTGTCTAGAACCACATTTTGTAAATTATCGTAGGCTCAGATGTAAGTTAGGCCAATTGTGGTTGCTCCCTGCCTAGGCATGCCATCTCTGGTGCCCCTCTTCAAATTTTGATCGAGAAAAAGATTTTGGGTCCACGCATGACCAGAAGTTATAATGTAATCTCTTTGCAAACTCTACCATTGTGATTTGTGTGTAAAGATTTATGGCTTATGGCTTAGCATCAGATCAATCTAGGATGGCTAAAACAAACCATGACTTAGTATGATCTGCCTCCCCCTACTGTGGGATATTTATTTCACAGCCACCTTTACTGTGTTCAGGGACAAATCCTCATTCCTCTTGTACCTTTCTCCATCAAGCCATGTTGTTTCCTGCTTCCTTCAGACACTCAGGTCTATCCAGCAATGGGCAACCATGACTTCCACCCCAAAAATCAGCTTCCAGCTGAGGAGAACAGGATCTACAATGTAACAGCAGAACTATGGCGCCCCTGGCTTGGTGAGCCCTCCATACAGACATTCAGAACAGGTATGTGATGGCAGACTGTGTTGTGGCATTTTAGGTTAAATTGGCTTTCAGACATAATACTGAAATGCAGTAGACCCAAAAGAATGCTTCCATCTGATTCTGGGGGCTATAAGAAAATAGAGTTAGCAGCACCATTCAAATGATCCAGTTGACCAAATTAGCTGCTCCCTACCAAACACTTTCTGGACCAAGCTGATCTACTGGCTGTTTTGCAGGTGCTTTCTACAGTCAGTTGCTGCCTAGTCCTGGACCAGCAAGGCGAATAATTGTCCTCAACACAAACCTGTACTATGAAAATAATAATCGGTCCCTGGGTCTGGAGGATCCAGGAGGCCAGTTCCAGTGGCTGCAAACTCTGTTGACCAAAGCGTCAGAAACAGGAGAAAAGGTTTCTTTCAGCTGCCTTATTTTCTTGTTTTAAACAATAGTTCTAACCCATTTTGGGAAAGGAAATTGTAATTAGAAAGTTGTCTCAGCTGAACTGCAAGCACACACTCAGCACTATGGTTATCATCAGATATACCCCTGGAATGTCAACAACATTTCAGTAATGTCATGATTTCAAGAGAGAATCAAAGAATACATATGTAATTAAGTCACAAACCATAGTTTAAGTAAGCCATAATTAGTTGGGTTTACATAAGATGCTAAGGCATAAGCATGGTTTGATTTCTAATGATAAAAAATGGGATAAATATTTTATAAATACATTTTAATAAATAAAATTAAACCACTTTACGACTTAGTGTGGTATATATATGGATCCAGCCAAAGAGAGTAGGAATCATAGACTGTAAGATCTGCAAGGAACCTTGGGGACCATCATGTCCAACTTCCTTGCGCATGTTAGGAGAATGGTTTTTACCAAACCTATTCAGATTGAACCAAACAAGTTGTAGATTAATTGCTTAAAATTTCTATAATGGCAGTTTCGAGTCTAGAACATAAGTTGAGAGACAGGTAATTAACATGCGACTTCAGGGAAGATATTGGGAAAAGCAGAGATTTGGAGCCAGGTCTGGGTCCACCACCAACCCCTGCACCCCAAGGCATGAATCATGCTAGCTGGTGATCATGGGAGGGCACCAGGTTGGGGAAGGTTGGGGAAGGCTATCCCACAGTCCTTAGTATGTCCTTTTTCCCCCCTACCATCCCTTGTCTTTGCAGGTCTATATTATTGGGCATGTTCCTCCTGGCTTCTTTGAGAAGAAACGAGGCAAACCCTGGTTCCGAAAACACTTTAACCAAAGATATACCAAAATCATTCAGAAACATCATGCCGTGATTGCAGCACAATTTTTTGGGCATCACCATACGGATAGCTTTAGAATGTTCTATGATAACACAGGTATGTCCCCCGGAATCCTTTGTACATCTTTCAGTCCATCAGGGTAGTGGGGCAGATGTACTTTACTGGAGGCAGGTATCAGCCCTGGAGCCTGCTGGGACCTTGGCAACTGTCTAAAGATGTCAAGTCTCTGCCAGACCTGGCAGCTGAAAAAAATAGTCATACAGTTTAGCAGCATAGATAAAACAGAATTTCCAGGTACCTTACATTAGAGGCCACCAAAGCCTAGGCAAATAAAACAGTATTTGCCCAGGGATGAGATCTGTGTCGGAATCTACCAGCAACCAGGACATTCCACAAAAGGAGTGCCACAATTGAACGGGTGCATAATTTTCCAAACCCCACCCGTTTAATTTAAGGTGGACGGGGTGCCCCAAAGGTGATTGCAAGTTTCATGCAGGGTCCTTGGCTTATCGGTCAATTGGCCCATTGTTGGGGCTTGAACGCCACTCTTCCAGTCTGCATATCACTTCTTGCTCCATCATGGATTATATTCTGTTATGGTGTGGCACTGTAGTGGACAAAATCCATCAGTCCTCAAGATAAAGTGGATGTCATAAAATTCTTGACGTCATTTGTCTTCTTTTTCAGGTTCCCCAATCAGCATCATGTTTTTAGCTCCAGCAGTTACACCTTGGAAGACAACCTTACCAGGTGTGCACAACGGAGCCAACAACCCTGGCATCCGCGTTTTTACGTACGACCGTGACACTCTGCTGGTGAAGGTAGAAAGAGAATTCCATTTATTTATATTTGTCTCCAAGAGATTATCCAGAGGTGATCCACGAGGTCCATTGAGGGCAAGTTATTTTCCCCACTAGAGACTTCTAGGTGTTCTCTATTGAGTTGGACTGCTGTGATTTGCTTGAGTCCTATCCACAATGGCAGCCTGGGGAGAGGACAGGGGAGATGCTGTAGGGAGCAGAGCAATAGTCATGAGGATGGCTGGGGAATTCTGGGAGTTGAAGTCCACCCATCTTCAAGTGGCCAAGGTTGAGAAACAGTGCCTTAACCACTACACCAAGCTGGTTCTCTAAATGTCTAGTATCTTTTTGCTGCCATCCAGTAGCTGTCTGAATTTTTGCAGCCCAATTCTGGTAGCTTTGACCAGTTTTAACATAGAATTTCCTACTGTTTCTTCCAAATGCTTTCTGTTTCCCTTTAGGATATAGTAACTTACTATTTAAACCTCACCCATGCTAACATGGGAGCTCCAGAGTGGAAGAAAGAGTACAGCTTGACAGAGGCATACCAGATCCCTGATGGTTCTGTTCGCTCCATGCATCTGCTCCTGGAGAAGCTTATGCAGGATCAAGGCCACCTCCAGAAATACTACCAATATAATTCAGTGCAGTACGATCGTACATTCTGTGATGACAGCTGCCAGACAGACCACATCTGTGCTATCAGAGAAGTTGACTTTGCAAGATACAGTCAGTGTGTTAGAGCCAGAAGTGCTGCAGCTGCAACCCCAGTTCTGGACAGTCTCTTATTTTGCTCCACAATGTGTCTCATTACTTTAGGCCTCTGGGGCACCTTGAGCAAGCTGGGCCACAAATAGGACCACATGGATTCCACAGGAGCAAAGAAAAAACATAGAACGTAGTGACAGTCACAGGTGCCGGCATCCTGAGAATTTAGACCATCCATTCCTGATGAATTTCTAAACTGCAAACTGATCTGAACATCATCATCAGACCAAAGAAACAAAGCTATTACTTATTTTGTCTGCATTGTGATTGTGCAAGGTCTCCCAGGGAAAAAAAGCAACACTCAGGTGGCAAAGCCTCTGTTTCAAGAGCACCATTCCTATGATTGCAAGATTCTGCTCCTTGATGGAACAAAATGGGCACTTCCAACTGATGTTGTGACAGAGTAGAGGTTCCTAATGGACTGCCCGAGGGTTTGGACTCCTGCTCTTTAACATCCACATAAAATTGCTGGGAGAGGTCATCTATCAGTTTGGGGTGACCCATCATCAATAAGCTGCTGATACCAATTTTATATCTCCACTCTAGGCTGAGCAGACAACATTATGGAATTCTTGACTTGATACCTGAAGGCTGTAAGTGTCATGAGTACTGATGGCGAGCAGGAGGAGGCCTCTATCCAGGGGGGAAAACGCATGCGTAGTAGTGAGTTGAGCAGCCTTTCAAAGAGACACAGATCAGACCCGCCTTGACTTTTGGGGTTTATCTGTCTGGGTTTTTCCCACGCTTCTTCAGTTTGTTAGGATTCTGTCTTATGTAGCAGTAATAAACACTAGAGACCTACTCCTCGTCTCAGCGTGATTTCTGACTGTTAGGACAGTAAGGGACTGGATTGGGTAGAACAGGCTCAACTCAAAACCTAGTAGAGTTACTATTTGTGCAGTTGTCTTCAGATTCTTAGGAAGTTCTATCTATTAATCTATGGAGTTGCACTTTCCTCTGAAGGAATAGATGTGCATTCCAAACGTTCTCTGTGACTTGTGGCTCCTGATAGAACAACAGGTGAAGGCCATGGCCAGAATAGTGTTTAGTCAGCTTCAGCTGGTCTTCTCTGCCAGTTGTGACCTCTCCTGGGCCAGGAGGCAATAAAGACAGTGACTCTGCACTTATCATCTTCTGGTTAGACTACTGCAATGTGCTTTATTTGGGACTGCCCTTGAAGATGACACAGAAGCTACAGCTGAGGCAGATTGTAGCTGTCTTCTTGTTGACTGATCAGAACTGCTTTAGCAGAATAACAGATTGTGGGAGCCACATTGGTTGCCAGTAGGCTTAAAGGCCCAAATCAAGGTACTAGTTATCACTCTTTATGTCTCAGGTCCTTATTACCTTCATGACTGTCTTCTCCATGTGGAATCTGCTGCTCAAATCATGTTAGTTGAGAGGGAGTGCTTCTCAGGAGAGGTGGGCAGAAGATGTACTTCTTGGTCACACCCCCTTACTCTGGAAAAGCTTTCCCCTTGAAGTCACAGTGGATGTTGCTGAACTCCAAAATCAGTAAATATTAGCAGACATAAACCAAAGCCATATTTAGGATACACAGTAGAATAAGCTAGAAGCCATCATGGTAGCAGATAAATTGCATAAGACAAAGTACTAGCAGGGAAGGGAATAGGAGATAAGGCTATATAAGCGTTACAAACAAGCTCTCTTTGTCCATACTGCTGTCTTGTACAAATTCCCAGAGAAAGAAGTGAAATAGTAATAACCATGTATGATAAAGGACACGGCTTTCCTAAATCAACTGTTTTCCCTGTTTGTCCTTATAAGGTATGCAGGAAAAGGTAACGTAATATGTGTAAACCAACACAATCCATTGACAGTAGACTTTTATCTTCTCCTGTTGACAGCACCCTTTGACTCACAGATTCAATAAAACTTCAAATCCCTCTTTAACTGTTTGGGGTTTACTGCCCTAAATTGGGATTAAGGGGAAGTTTTCCCTACACGGGACCTGTTAACTTTTAGGAAGGAAGTAAAACTGCTCTTTTCCAGAGCCTTTTGTGAGGAGAAGCCCACTTAGATGCACAGCAGCTGTGTAGTATGGTTGATTTTAAGTTGTTGATGGTTATGTTTTTAGAACTGAAAGCCACCTAAAATCCATGGAGTAGATAGCATTCAAAAGTCCACCGTAGCAAACAGATAAATGTGGTTGGGTTGGATTTAGTACGATGTGTGATCTCATCCACTATGTCTGTGGAGCCAGCCATGGGGGCCTAGTTAACAAACCACAATGAAAAAAAGTATATTTAAGTGCACTGGGTGAACATAACTCTAATTCAAATGTTATCTGTGTTTTTTAAAAGGGAATAGGCAATGGAAGAGAAAAGATAGGAGGGAAGATGGGTGGGCAAGGGGAGGTCGCTGTTAGATAACTGTTCTAACAAGAAAACTAATAACATCCAAGTCCATGACTTCAGTGCCTCAGTTGTTTCACTTCCTACTTTATCCCACGTGTGCAAGGCCGTAAAAGGGATATGGTAAGGGAAGAGTTGCAGTCTTTTGTGATACAGAATTTCACCACAACAGGAAGGCAGGCCTTGTACGGAGAAATAAATGTGTACCTTCAAATCTAGTCTTTCTGCCTAGAACATGATACCATGTCCAAGTTTTCACATTCTGGCTTCTTCGGTGTTGGTGTGGTGTGTTGAGCAAATCCAGCTAATTGTCGTCTTACAATAAACAATTATTAAAGAACCCATGGTTTATTATATTGTATGAACCAGTTCAGTTTAGTGTTTGAAGTCTTATTTTTCCTTACAGTGGGCTAAAGCAGACAATCTTCTAACTTCAGCAAAGTAACAAATGAGGACAATTTTCAGCTATTTAACAACAACAACAAAAAAACACACCCCAGTTTGTTGAGTTAATGGAACTTAAGTGGCTTAGGGGAAATAATAAAAACATTAATATTCTACATGGACTATAGAAACCTAACTGGGGCTGATTCGGAATCTTTTAAACTGGACAAAGCCATTTCCTGGCTATTGTTTAATGTTTTTTCAGCTTTTCTCAAGGACAAAGTGGAGGTAAGATAGGATTTCCTGAGACCTGAAGATAGTGTTTAAATATAGGGCAGAAGAAGCTGCTTGGACTTAGGTTCCAGTCACCTTGATTGTTCAACTGAAGAAAAGGATGTAATATAAAAACTGAGAAGTGGGGACGTACCAATGCTGATAAGTAGATAAACAAACAATCAGCCCTTAATTCAGTTCTGCTAACTTATGTGGGAACTACAATGGTGCTTAGAAGTTTGTGAACCCTTTTGAATTTCTAGTATTTCTGCATAAATATGACCTAAAACATGATCTGTTCTCCACAGAAAACCCCAGAATTGCAGCACAGTTCTGTGCATATTTTCCAAGAACTGATTAACTCTAGCTAGTATGTATGCAAAGGAGTTAAGCCTTGAATGGATTTAAGTTGGGCTTTTGATTGCTGATAAAAAGGAAAACAGTTGGAGGAGTGAACTTTTAATTCTAATACGTGTCAAGTTGCTTAAGAATTCAGAATGCAGAAGTGGGAAGCAATGAGAGAAACTCATGACAGCCATTGGTCTTGCAACAGTTACTCAACCGATGAAAAAGGGAATAAATATACCACAGTGCATGGGAAAGCATTTAGCTAAGAGGCCTGGAATTGACCTTACCCAGCATTTATTAATTAATTTGCTTTGCTGGGATCCCACACTTATTTATTTATATTTCATATTTTGTCACCGCCCACCTCACTAAGAGCACCTCTGGGCAGTTTACAATAACATTAAAATAACTACAAATTAAAATACAATGAAAACAAAATTCGTCATAAAAATATAAATATAAAATCCAAGATGGCAAACCCAAAGATCTTAATTTAAATACGTATAATTCCCCAGGGCCTCTTCAAGGCGCTAACCACCCCCACGATTGATTACCATCCCCGCCCCAAGTGAGATGGCAGAGCCAGGTCTTCACTCTCATAAATGCCTATTCTTAACAGGTAAGGAGAGCATGGAATATAAAAATCAGCTGTAATGTGATTATGCTTCTGGGAAATCCGCAGGGCCGCTTTCTCCTTTATGATGTTAGGTAGGAAACAAACAGGCTGTTTCTTTATGAGATTTAGAGGCTGCCAGATTCCAGAATGACTTAATGCTAAAAAATAGAAAGTAATGCAAAGAAAATCCTATGCATCGAAACACACACATTCTGTATAACAGAAAACACAGCTGATGGGCTCTACAAGCACCCTGCCCCAAGGCTTGGGAGATCAGCAAAGGTTTTAAAGACTTCTAGAACATCATCAGGGTGGAAGATGGTTCCTTCACCAAATGCCCTGCAACCCCATAGATGTACGCTTGATGCATACAAGCGATTCAGATGTCCAGTGTTCAAGAGTGGGAAACATAACTAGATGTTAGTGAACCACAACTCCCAGATCGTTCACCACTGATCACTGCATTGGGTTACCTGTGTTAAGGCTGCTGGAAGTTATAATCCAGTAACATCTGGAAGGGTCTCTCTCCAATTTTGGCAAAGGACTTGTCCTCTGAGCGTGGTTGTTTGCTTGCGGACAACCATTTGTTTTATTTATTTATATTTCAAATTTAGTCACCGCCCATGTCACTCAAAGAGCAACTCTGGGCGGTTTACAATAAAACAAGAATAAATATTAGTTAAAATACGACACAGCCATGATGTTACCTAGTTGGGTAATGAAGCCTCTGCAAGCAAACAACCAGGCTCAGAGACCATCAAGAGCTCCAGAGTTTAACCCTCAGCTCCAGATATTCCCTTCTATGAGAGAGCTTGTCATTGACAAGAGTATGTTGATCGCCTTGGATCTCTCTGGACTAGGTAACACCAAAAACACACCTAGAAATAAGAGAGGTGAAATGATCAAAATGGTAGACTGGGTTCAAATCCCCCCTCCAAGTAAATTGGGTGACTATGGGCCAGTCCTTCAGCAAAGGATCGTTACCTTGTCGTGGTGCTGGAGCTTGAGCACCTCAATGATGCCATGAGCTAAACCGTGAAGGGCCACCCAAGACGGGAAGGTCATGACAGAGAGGTCAGACTAAATGCGATCCCTGGGGAAGGTAATGGCAACCCACCTCAGTATTCTTGCCATGAAAACTAAATGGATCAGTACAACCAGAGATATGTCGGTATACCATCGGAAGATGAGACCCCCAGGTCGGAAGATGGTCAAAATGCTACTGGGGAGGAACAGAGGATGAGCTCAACTAGCCCCAGACGTGATGACGCAGCTAGCTCAAAGCCGAAAGGACGGCTAGTGGCCGACGGTGCTGGTGGTGAACGGCGAATCCGATGTTCTAAGGATCAACACACCATCGGAACCTGGAATGTAAGATCTATGAGCCAGGGCAAATTGGATGTGGTTATTGGTGAGATGTCAAGATTAAAGATAGACATTCTGGGCGTCAGTGAACTGAAATGGACTGGAATGGGCCACTTCACATCAAATGACCACCAGATCTACTACTGCGGACAAGAGGACCACAGAAGAAATGGAGTAGCCTTCATAATTAATAGTAAAGTGGCTAAAGCAGTGCTTGGATACAACCCAAAAAACGACAGAATGATCTCAATTTGAATTCAGGGCAAGCCATCTAACATCACAGTGATCCAAATATACGCCCCAACCACAAATGCTGAAGAAGCTGAAGTAGAGCAGTTCTATGAGGATCTGCAGCACCTACTGGACAACACGCCTAAAAGAGATGTTATTTTCATCACAGGAGACTGGAATGCTAAGGTGGGCAGTCAAATGACACCTCGAATTACAGGTAAGTATGGCCTAGGAGAACAAAATGAAGCAGGACACAGGCTGATAGAATTTTGCCAAGACAATTCACTCTGCATAACAAACACTCTCTTCCAACAACCTAAGAGACGGCTTTATACATGGACTTCACCAGATGGACAACACCGAAATCAGATTGATTACATCCTTTGCAGCCAAAGGTGGCGGACATCTGTACAGTCGGTAAAAACAAGGCCTGGAGCTGACTGTAGTTCAGATCACGAACTTCTTCTTGCACAATTTAGGATCAGACTAAAGAGATTAGGGAAGACCCACAGATCAGCTAGATATGAGCTCACTAATATTCCTAAGGAATATGCAGTGGAGGTGAAGAATAGATTTAAGGGACTGGACTTAGTAGATAGGGTCCCGGAAGAACTCTGGACAGAAGTTGGCAGCATTGTTCAGGAGGCGGCAATAAAACACATCCCAAAGAAAGAGAAAACCAAGAAGGCAAAATGGCTGTCTGCTGAGACACTAGAAGTAGCCCAAGAAAGAAGGAAAGCAAAAGGCAACAGTGATAGGGGGAGATATGCCCAATTAAATGCAAAATTCCAGAGGTTAGCCAGAAGAGATAAGGAATTATTTTTAAACAAGCAATGCGCAGAAGTGGAAGAAGACAATAGAATAGGAAGGACAAGAGACCTCTTCCAGAAAATTAGAAACATTGGAGGTAAATTCCAGGCAAAAATGGGTATGATCAAAAACAAAGATGGCAAGGACCTAACAGAAGAAGAAGAGATCAAGAAAAGGTGGCAAGAATATACAGAAGACCTGTATAGGAAGGATAACAATATCGGGGATAGCTTTGACGGTGTGGTCAGTGAGCTAGAGCCAGACATCCTGAAGAGTGAGGTTGAGTGGGCCTTAAGAAGCATTGCTAATAACAAGGCAACAGGAGATGACGGCATCCCAGCTGAACTGTTCAAAATCTTGCAAGATGATGCTGTCAAGGTAATGCATGCTATATGCCAGCAAATTTGGAAAACACAAGAATGGCCATCAGACTGGAAAAAATCAACTTATATCCCCATACCAAAAAAGGGAAACACTAAAGAATGTTCAAACTATCGAACAGTGGCACTCATTTCACATGCCAGTAAGGTAATGCTCAAGATCCTGCAAGGTAGACTTCAGCAATTCATGGAGCGAGAATTGCCAGATGTACAAGCTGGGTTTAGAAAAGGCAGAGGAACTAGAGACCAAATTGCCAATATCCGCTGGATAATGGAAAAAGCCAGGGAGTTTCAGAAAAACATCTATTTCTGTTTTATTGACTATTCTAAAGCCTTTGACTGTGTGGACCATAACAAATTGTGGCAAGTTCTTAGTGGTATGGGGATACCAAGTCATCTTGTATGCCTCCTGAAGAATCTGTATAACGACCAAGTAGCAACAGTAAGAACAGACCACGGAACAACAGACTGGTTTAAGATTGGGAAAGGAGTACGGCAGGGCTGTATACTCTCACCCTACCTATTCAACTTGTATGCAGAACACATCATGCGACAAGCTGGGCTTGAGGAATCCAAGGCTGGAGTTAAAATCTCTGGAAGAAACATTAACAATCTCAGATATGCAGATGATACCACTTTGATGGCTGAAAGTGAAGAGGAACTGAGGAGCCTTATGATGAAGGTGAAAGAAGAAAGTGCAAAAGCTGGCTTGCAGCTAAACCTCAAAAAAACCAAGATTATGGCAACCAGCTTGATTGATAACTGGCAAATAGAGGGAGAAAATGTAGAAGCAGTGAAAGACTTTGTATTCCTAGGTGCAAAGATTACTGCAGATGCTGACTGCAGTCAGGAAATCAGAAGACGCTTAATCCTTGGAAGAAGAGCAATGACAAATCTCGATAAAATAGTTAAGAGCAGAGACATCACACTGACAACAAAGGCCCGCATAGTTAAAGCAATGGTGTTCCCTGTAGTAACATATGGCTGCGAGAGCTGGACCATAAGGAAGGCTGAGCGAAGGAAGATCGATGCTTTTGAACTGTGGTGTTGGAGGAAAATTCTGAGAGTGCCCTGGACTGCAAGAAGATCCAACCAGTCCATCCTCCAGGAAATAAAGCCAGACTGCTCACTTGAGGGAATGATATTAAAGGCAAAACTGAAATACTTTGGCCACATAATGAGAAGACAGGACACCCTGGAGAAGATGCTGATGCTAGGGAGAGTGGAAGGCAAAAGGAAGAGGGGCCGACCAAGGGCAAGATGGATGGATGATATTCTAGAGGTGACGGACTCGTCCCTGGGGGAGCTGGGGGTGTTGACGACCGACAGGAAGCTCTGGCGTGGGCTGGTCCATGAAGTCACGAAGAGTCGGAAGCGACTAAACGAATAAACAACAAATGGGCCAGTCACTGACACCATCAAGGTTAAGCCATAAAGTCTGCATGAAGTTTAGTATATTGGGCTAAACCTCTCTGTCACAGTTTGTTAGCCATGTTTTATGGCTTCCTGTTCCAGGAACCTAGCCAGTTTGGGTTTAGTCAGTCAAGCATAGGCACAGTAAATGATGGGGTTGGGCGGCTAAGAAATTCAAATAAATAAATAAATATAAATTCAAATAAATAAAAATATTTGTTTATTTAATATTCTGCCTTTATTATTTTTATAGGCAGGGAACATACCTAGTACTCCTTCCTCCTCCTATTTTCCCCCAAACAACAACCCTGTGAGGTGGGTTGGGCTGAGAGAGAGGGACTGGCCCAAGGTCACCCAGCCGGCTTTCCTGCCTAAGGAAGGAAGAAAGGAAGGAAGGCTCAGTGAGCATGAAGTCTTCCATTAACACTTGGCACAGCCTACTTTGCAGGGCTGTTGTTGCGATCAAAGGGAAAGGGGGCGGATCATGGGTGTGTCTGTTGATTCCTTGCAAGAAGGCGCGTGATCCTAGGAAGCGAAGCCTGGATCTAAGAAATTTCCCGGGCCATCTTCCGCATTGGCACCGCTGCCCCCTACACTAACTACACTAGCGGAACTGCCTCAATGCAAAAAAATAAAATAAAACATCTGCCAAGTTCGGCGTGTTGTGCAAGCGCAACCCCGGGATTTGTAGCCGACCCGGTGAAAGGGGTGTCAGCGCCACCTTACCACGGCGGCCACCGCAACCGTCCCGGCGTACAAAGACCGGGGAGCGAGTTGGGAAGGCTGCCCCTCGGCCCGTTCCTTCCAGCCGAGAAGACGCGCCCGCTTCCTAGCCGGGCGGGTGACGGCGAACTGCGCCTTCTACCCCCTGGTCCCGCCTCTCCTCGGGGAAAGAAGGCCCGGCGGCGGCAGAGGCGAGGCGGGCGGCTGCTCCGGCGGGGGGCCATGGAGCGCGTCGGACGTCCCCGTCCGAGACACCCTCCCGGCGCCGACGCCGCGGCCGTCGAGGAGAAGCCCCGCTTCCCTCGCTCCCTCCGGGACAGGGAGGCGGCGGGGCGGGGGCGCGCGGCTGGCTCTACGCGGAAAGGCGAGCGGGACAGGCAGTGAGCCGTCCCGGGGCGGGGAAGGGGCGGCCCGGTGGGAGCCTTGGGGAGGGCTCTGCTGGGGGATCCCGGGGAAGTTTCCTAGCTGGCACTTCGCTAGCGGGCAGCGGCGCTGAGCGGAGCCTCTCTTCTCTCCGCATCCCGCGGGAGGCGAGGAGTCGCGTCGCCACGCGACGCACAGAGGCTGCTGCTGCTGCCGAGAAGCCGAAGCGGGCGCCCGCCGCCCCGTCCGCCTGGCGGGGCCTCCTCGGAGGAGCTGGGCCCCGTCGCGGCCCTTCCCCTGCCCTCCCGCAGGACCATGGCCCGGAGCGGCTGTGGCCCTGGCTGCAGCCTTCCGCAGCCCCCTGCCTTCCGCTGCCTGGACCTGTTCTTCGCCCTGGTGGGCACCCTCGCCTTCCTGCTGGACTTGGGGGCCGATCTGTGGGTGGCTGCCAACTACCTGCGAGCTGGCCACTTCCACTGGGGTGGGCTGGTGCTGGGACTCTTGCTCCTCTCCTCCCTGACCACCCAGTTCTTCAGTTGGGCTTGGTTCCGGAGTGACTCTGAGAAGGAGGGCCTCCCACAGCCCTCCCCCTGGACCTCGAAGCTGCTCCATGCCCTACAGCTTGGCTACCTGTACAGGTAAGAGTAGCAGGGAAGCTTCTATTCATTGGCCCAGGCAGGTGCAGACAGCACGCGGCTCTCCCCTTCGGTACACACCACCATACCTAAACAGGAGTTTCCCTCCATGGCACCCTGCCTCCTTTCCTGAACTCTGGTGCCTTTGATCCAAATACCAGAGTCCACCTAATGCACCAAACCAGTGTTTCCTAATGCACCAAACCTTGGCAACTTTAAGATGTCTGGACTTCAACTCCCAGAATTCCCCACTGCACTAGGCTGTCAACTAACCTCACTGGGTGGGTTCAGACGGTTCCTGAGTTGTAATGATAGAGTGGGCTGCCAAGAATTTGGCCAAAGTAGGCAAACACAATTTAGGCTAGTGTGTTAAGCTACAGTTGGCGGCACAAACAATAGTGCTAGAGTTGTACTGTAAACCAAGATTTGGAAATCAGTGTGGCGATTTCCACAATACACTAAGCCAGAGTTTCTCAACCTAGACTACTTTAAGACATGTGGACTTCAACTCCCAGAATTCCCCAGCCAGCCATAAGTCAGTAAGTCCACAAATCTTAAAGTTGCCAAGGTTGAGAAACACTGGTTTAAACTAAAAATCAATCAGTAGGAAACTGGCATGCTGCAAAGCAAAAGGCTTCAGTCACACTGTTTATTGACAGGCATGCTCTTGGGCCCAAGAAAGCTCTCCTAGGGATGATGTAGAAAACATCATAAAGAAAGTACTGGTTGCTGGATGAGTTTGACTGGCCATGGTCACTGTGGCGGCCATGTTGCAATAAGTAAGTCTCCCATGGCTGCCATTTGGGGAGTGTGCTCACCGCATGCTTTCAAAATTCCAAATCTTGCCAGTGCCCATCTAAGAGACTGCTGTGTTACTTTGCACAGGTGTCTCTGTGTCCTGAAGGTGGGTTTCCAGGCATGCAAGATGGAAGAAGCAACAGCAGACCATCAGGCCTTTGCCATTTTCCTGTCACACGACGTCAGCCTGTTGCGCCTCTTCGAGTCCTTTCTGGAAAGTGCACCTCAGCTCATCCTGGTGATCTACGTCATCCTACGCACCAATCAAGCTGAGATATTTCAGGGTGAGCGCCCGTTTGGGAGGAATGTAGGCTTCTGCCAGCATAAAGGCCTGCTATTTGCAGTATCCAGCGGTGGATGTCAGCATTTCTGTAGCCCAAATTTTATTTATTTATTTATTCTTCAAATTTATATCACCACCCATCTCTCCCAAAAGGGGACTCTTAAATCTTCAGCCTTGTGGGAACACAAGGTTTGCAGACATACAAAAACAATACAGACAAATAACAATATCAGGTTAAACTTTCTTGTTAATTTGTTCAATAAAATTGGAAAAGGAAGTTCAGAATCAAAGATGGTTCCTTTTATCAATATACACACGCGCGCGCGCACACACACTAAGTAACAATACAATGGAGATCTTAATATTAGGTAGTTTAAGATTGAAGCTATTATTATATAACTAATACTTTGATGTGAATTGCAGTGGTTCTTTTTTATCTTATATTCAACTCTGGAGGAAAAATTAAATAATCTTACACTGACATCTTAAATGGCAATGAATACTGATAGAATTTTTACTTTTCTTTTTTTCTCTTCAATTTTTGAAGCTTTTTAAATAATAGAATGTTAATAATTTTTAATCATATAAACATTACTGCATTGAAATCTGTGTTGAAATAATACAATATAACAAGATTTATAATACTACAATAAAAGGGGAAAAAATCAAATAAAAAACTGGAGGAGGCGGATGCCAAAGCTGTTAAGGAGGACTGGACCACAAGGCTTCCTTCACGCAGCAACACTTTGTTGCAGTTCCCATCAAATGTCAGACCACAGCTTAAAAAAGTGGTACTGGGCAACTGACATACATGCACACATTTTTTTAAAAGTTGAAATACGTCAATTTGCCACACATTTTTTAATTTCTTCTGTTAGTTTCTTATCTGTAACCTTTTATTGGAAGGAACTCAGAGCAGCTCCATTTTATTTTTGGAACAACTTTGTAAGATAGGTTACTCAGAGAGAGAAATAGTGGCTTATTCAGTGAACTTCCATACCAAGTAGAGGTAATGTAGCCACTACAGCAAAATCCTATATGTTCCTCCTTGGTTTTACTATGTCAATATGTAGAGGATTTCATACTCTAGCATAAAAATATTACAATAGGGAATGCACTAGAAATGAGAATAATTTAAAAAATTGAAGCTTCCTAGGTTCAAGGGGTAGATTTTGCCCCTTTCAGCACCAGTACTACATGTGTGCAATTGGGGAGATACTTCCTCAGCCTGATCTCTATTTCCACTGCCTTCTCCCTTGTTTTCCTTGCAGTACTTGGGATTTGCACATCTTTTCTGTGTATCACCTGGGCCCTCTTGGATTACCACCAGACCCTGCGCAGCTTCCTGCGGGACAAGCACAAGCTGGCCTTCTTGTCTTCGGTCCTCTACTTCCTGTGGAACTTCTTGCTGATGTGCCCTCGCATCCTATCCTTGGCACTCTTTGCAGTGGTCTTCCCAGGCTACATTTTCCTCCACTTCCTGGGCATCTGGTTGGTCATGTTTCTCTGGGTCTCCTTGCAAGGGACAGACTTAATGGAACATGCCACCTTTGAGTGGTTTTATCGAGCTACGGTGGCGGTCATCCTCTATTTCTGCTGGTTCAATGTGGCTGAGGGGAAAACACGTCACCGCTCAACTATTTACCACACTTTCCTGTTGCTGGACAGCACCATCCTTGTGGTTCCTTGGTTCTGGTACAGCATTCCCTCAAGCTGGGATTCCCACGTGGGCCCTGTGCTCCTGGCTGCCCTGCTCTGTTATGCCTTTGGCATCTTCTTGAAAGGCATCTACTACCAGTGTTTTCACCCCACTGTGAAAACTGTACCCCTTGGGGATTATGATGAAGTGGACCACAGCGAGCCTGGGAACGGAGATGTTGTGTTCCGGCAAATGGTTATAGAACCCGTCATCAACCATCGGACATACAGACTCTCTCAGAATTTCTTTGCTGGCTCTTCGGCAGAAACTCAGTACCAAAGGAATGGGACTGTCAGGGATATATATCTGTGAGCCATGCTATTCATGCCCGGGGGCGCCAAGGCAAGACTATAGTTGAGTTAGATTCAGAAAACATTTGTACCAGTTGCCTGCTGAATCCATGCCTATACTTCTTTCAGGATTAGCCACATAAGCTAAGCCAAGTAAGCTAGGAAGGACATTTTTAAGCACAAGGTGGATGTTACCACGTAGGTTGACTGCATCTTTGGTTCAATCATGGCAAAATGCCATTCTCAGCTTTTCCTGCTGCCTATTTTGCAAATCTGCCTAAGGTAGCTTTTCTCTAGCTGCTTCCTCTCACCGGTTGTGTTGGATGACAGTGTTCATCATTCCCAGCCAGCATGGAGATGATTGTAAGCAGCACCCAATTAGAGATCCCTAGGGTGGAAATATTCAGAAAAAAAGCATTAATATTTCTTTCCCTGATTTTTTCTGGATTTGTTTCCTGCAGGTCTTCACATGTTCATATTCATTTCATTTGGAGGTCACCAGATCAGGGACAGCTGTTTGTGAATCAAAGAAAGAGGAGACACGAAAGGCTTATGTTCTGGAGTTTGACTTCCAGCAGGGCTGATGGATTCAAGTCTCATCAGTCAGAAGCAACAGCCTTGTTATTAGTTAAGGATGAGATTGTGCCAGCTGTCCTCTTGATGGGATTCTTTAGTAGAGAGGTGAGGACTCTGTAACAACATCAGCAGGTATGGCCAAATATAGCCAAAGGTGAAGAATGCTGGGAAATGTAGTTAGCAAGTCTGATAGTCCATAGGTACACCATTATTGCTTTCGATGTCTCTAAATCTGGATTCTATGACTTGCACCAAGTTGTGGGTCGCAGTACTTTTCAATTCTAGTGCACTTTTCAAACTTTTCCTTTAAATTCAGGCCTTCACTTCACTGTACTTGACTGCCCCCTGCCTGTGTTCAGTTATCATGCTACACCAGGAAAAATTAGTTGAAATGACCCTTGGTCACATGCTTTCCCTTTTCTTTGATGTGGCTACCAGAGGGGCTCCAAGCTGTCACTTCTATTTTTAGCTAGTTCTTGTCATAGTGTCTGAATATGACTCATGGTTTATATGGATGTCATAGTTCATCTGGAAAAACACACACTCCTCAAAGCATAAGCTATGAAACTGGCTTGTTTTAACATACCACTGTAAAGATGAACCATAGTTTAGAATTTGGATGTAGTGCTAAACTATAATTCATGGTGTTGAGACTTTTCCTGTCTCATTGAGATGAGGGAGTTGGTAAATCTGGTAGCTCATTGCAGTAAACTGTGGTTTGGTACTGGGACTGATGGAAGTAGAATTCCAAAATACCTGGAGGACGCTAGGTTGACTTTCCTTTAGTGCAGCATCTGAACGAGCTAGAGTTGTTTCAGCCCTTCCACAGTCCTGCTTGGTCTTGGCCATGGGCGGCCAAGTAGTTTATATTTCAAGAGACTTGAGAGGCCAATCCTTGTTCCAATTTTCAGGTTATCCTGAAGTGAGGCTTGGAAAACATGCCTAACACTTCTTTCTGGATTTGGCTCTCCTCCCATCCTTATGTAGCTAATTTAAAATACTATCAGTTACCTAAGTGTTTTCATAACTGTTCGGGCCGATTGGAATAAGCAAAAATGTGTATGGCATTGATATGTATATTCAACTTATTCTAGCTTCCAATGCAGAAGGTTGCAAGTTGGAGTGGCGGAGCAGCAAAGGGGTGGGAAAGGATCTACTGTTCCTAAGCATTCAAACACACACACACAAACACACACATTTCAAAAAAGCCCCCACCTGCTTTTCACTAGAGAAGATGGAATAGTGGATACCCTAGTCTTAACTTCTCTCTCTCCTTTCACTAAACTGTCTCCCAGTTTATTTTTCATTTACAGTAATAACAAATTCAGTGGGAACTCAGTGCAACTGTTAACTTATTGCCATTTCTGAAATGTTTAGACTGAATAAAGTATTTCAGTTCCTGTGTGCTATTTTAACCGCTCATACAAGGGGTTAAATAAAGGCTTAATCTTACCCAGGAAACAGTGGTAACTAAATACAATTATGTTGTCTGTTTTCTTATCCACTTAAATGTTGCTATGCTGGTTGGGACCAGAGGGCCATTGAATTTTTCAGAGAAGTTAGGTAAGCTTAGAACTTCAAGATGGGGCGTAAGCCTTTTTTGTCTTCACATCTACAAAGGGCTGGCTAAACCAATTTGTTGCCAAATAAGAGAATATGACCCTGTTCTAATTCCTTATACCAAAATCCAGACCTGGTAGTTGAATTTCGCTCCAACATAGCAGGCCCAACTGTTTCACACGTAGTTCTCCGAAAGGGGTCAGCCAATGGGTTTGCTAGCATGGCCCCTATCATAAGCTGCCTGAGATAGCTGCCTTACTCTGCTTAATGTAACTTGTCAGAACAGAGAGTTGTCAGTTAATGTGCAAATACAAAGCAAATGGCTACAGGTGACTGCCGAGGGTCCTAATAGAATTTAACCTTGTTCAAAATCCAGTCATTTCTTGGTGGGCTAGTGCTGGAGGCCCCCAAAAGGTTTGAAAAGCAAGATTATTCTTACCTGTTCCTGTAGTTCAATCATACAAGATTTCATGATTTAAGTATGTTAGATACAGGTATCCAGAGTGAAACTTAGTTGGGATTAATGATCTAGAAACATGGGGAGTCAATGTTGAATTCCCAGCATCCTGCATAATTGGCCACATTGGCAGGAATCGCTGTGAGCGACATTTGAAAGACCATAGGTCATTCATTGCTAGTGTACCAAAGCCCTAACAATACATGATGTTAGTCATTTTGAAACAAATGGGCTCAAGCTGGCCATGTTCATTTGGGAACAGGGAAGCAAAACCTAGAGCCCTGTTTCAGAATCCAAGTCCAATTCTTATGTCATGTTCAGCTAAACAAAAAAAAAAAAAATCACACCCATCTTGCTTTTGACATTTATGTTTATTGCAAACAGCACATTTGGAGGCAAAAAAGGAAAAGGAAAAAAAAGCAGGCAGAATCCATTTTCAAAGGATATGCTTGCATTTCACTCAGTGCTTGTTTAAATACATGGCAACTGTCTCTAGTATTTTGGGTGTGATGAGATAACTTGCTGGTGATAGGCGTTTAAGGGCAGAGCCAACTATAAAGCCCAAGATTCCACTGACACCACTTGAGAAAAGTGAGGGGTTTAGATTTATCTTCTGTTTCACAGAGAGCACCTTGAATAAGCCCTCAGGGTAGGGTAGGGCAAAAGACATGTAGAGCTGATTGAGCAAAAGACATGTAGAGCTGGTAGAGCGTGGTGACTTTCAGTAGATCAGCTAGGATTTCTGATCCCCAATTATTTGGGGGGAAATCACAATCCCCCAGCTATCCAGACCTGAGAGTAATTCTGGGTAGAATTTCCAGAAAAAGGGGGGTGGAAAAAAGAACAATTGGGGGGTTGTATAGAAAATAAAAGACTTTATTTTTTTTCCAGTTCACAGGACAGTTGCCATTACATAGAACATGATGTTTGAGGAATCTATATAGCCATTAATGCCCTCCAATCACTATCGTAAGCACAGCTGACACCAGTTCAGGACATCGACAGGACCCTGAGGGAGAATCAGCAACTGTAATTTACTTTTGCGTACTGTACGTAGTTGCAGTTGTAGCCCACTTCTCACACTTGGTGGGAGATGACAGCCTCCCACGTACTTAGATGCCAGTTCATCCACCTTTGCATTAGAAAGGACTAGGGGCGTGCTTGAAAGCTAAATAGTGGGAAGGGAAGCGGCAACACGCTGGTTTCCACACACTATGAAGACCCAAGAGAAAAGCAGCCAGCAAATTTAAGTGGTGCAAGAGCTGAACCGACTTTTATAAAAGTTGATACAGAAAACGTACCGTCACCCTGAGTGGTTTAGGGAAACAAATCAGCCTATCTGTATCAGAGAGGAGGCATTATAAATATCAGAATCTGACGCAAAAAGCTTCCCATGTGGCCAAAGGTGTTTCCGAAACCTGGCAAGGGGCTTCTTTATGGAGAAGAAAACTCTGAGCCATGCTTGCCAGTTTCCTGGTGGCTCAACATCTACTGGCTATGCTGACCGAGAGTGCTTAAAAAAATAGAATCAAGGATTAACTCTCAATACGGAAGAGGTGCAGGCTCACCACTCACTCTTCTACGCAACTGTTGACATTTCCGGGACTCTGGGGAGAAGTTAAGGCACAAGAGTTATTTCCAAAGTCAAGCAAGGGCCCTCTCGAGGCAAATGACTTCCCCACCTTTGCTGAGAAATAAAAATCTGTAGGAAAGCAATACAACAGAACAGAGGCTCTTTCTGTTCTGTTTCTGGAGGGGGGGGGGTAGAAGGTTCTTGGAGGGAGAATACATCTTCATCCAATAAAACACTGCCAGACTATCTTTTAAAGGACTTGTAAAAGACACCAGGCAACAAGGAGGCTGGGTATCTCCTTGCTGAGCAAGCAAGCAGGAACCTTTTTCATCATAATCGTATGTTGCCGCGCGCAATCTGCCCCATCAATACCTACCATGTATTTGTCTCAAAGGGAATCACTGCACTGCCTCCCTAACAAGAAGCTACTGTTCCTGTCTGTCGCTTAGTTTGACGTGACCTAACATGGCTTCTGGTTCTGTTCACGATTTCAAGAGTTTCCAGGCTGGCAACCAGAAGGAAGGGGCGGGGAGGGCAGTTAGAAGTAGCCATGAATGTGAAGTGGATATCCAGCTAGAGCTGAGATTACGGAAGAAAATTAGGTACCGTTGTCAAAGTGAGGGGTACTAAGCAACTTGGGCAGTTCCGGAGAACGACTGCAGGCGTCTCTTGAAAATGAGCAGGCTCCTATCCCTACCATCATCCTCTGCAAAGGAGCTGAAGAGATCCCTTTTGCCCTGGAGTTGAAAAAAATGGTTTTGCAGCACTGCAGCCTGCCCCTCCCACCCCCGGGACCTTGTTCTGCCCAACTCCTTGCCTTGGAAAAACTGCAGTGCAAGTAATCAGGACACTCCCTCTGCTGCATGGGAAGTTGGCAGCTCACGGCAAGGGCCTGTATGTGAAAAGCGGGTATTTTTCTATATCCAAAGGGGGGCTCCTATCATGCAACAGCAGAGTGTCACCTTGGGTCCAAGAAAAGGAGCTTTCTTATTGCCCAGTTATGCAAAGTCGCTGAAAACAGGGATGGCACTGGGACACTTAGATCCGGTAAGCGCCTTGTCCCCCTCGCTTAGAAGATTCGCCATTGCTCATATCAGAACGTGCTAGTCAAGTGGGGGAACAGCCATGGTGCCCTGGGAGTCAGATCCCAAGGGAATGGTCAGATATCTTCGGTCCCTGGCCTGCTAGGAAAGAGAAGCAGCTCCCCATCATCCAAACACACACCTTACTTTGTGACTTTTTCTAACACATCTACAGTGCTGTTTCTGAGCTTTGCAAGAAGGGAGACAGGTCTGGACCCCTTTCTGTAAAAAAAAAAAAGAATAAAATAAAAACAACCCAGTGACCTTCCTTTCTGATTTAAAAGCTTGAGAGAGGTCTGCAGGGGGCAAAAGTTACTCTACAAAAATGTACTGCTTTTCTCTTCTTTAGTATAATACCCCAGAGGGCTGCACGGGGAGAAAGATCTTGGCTGCTGGAGATTCTGCGCCCGGAAGTCTCCTGAAGTTCCCTTTGCCAAAAGACACAGAGAACCATTCAAGCACCTGAACTGCACTGCCAAGGCATTGGCGGTTCTCCTGGTAGAGCAGCGATGGGACACCTCCTACTGTACACTTCCACTGGCTGCATTTCTTTGTCTGGATGAAAGAGAAAATCCCCAGACTGGTTCCTGTTGAAGCCACGAGATGACTGTTGGGAGCAGGGCCAAGCTGCTTTTTGTCCAGGTCCTCACAGAAAGTCTAATTCGAGGGCCTGGTGGAGGGACACCAAGTCCGCGTGGTTTGTGATTCTCCAGAACGGCATGTTGTGCTGCAAAGAAGAGGAACCATACGGTGGTGAATGGAACTCGCTCTAGCAAGGGGGACAACATGGGGCGCAAGGGAAGAGGCGTATTAAGATTTTTTCTGCATAAGGAGGGGCGCAGTGGGTGGTATGAAATTCTGCATGTAGGCAAGGCCAGGTTTTTCTTCTCTAAGGTGGGGCGGGGGACTTTGTAATGTTTCTCTCTCCCTCTCAAGTATGGAAAAGTTATTTCCTTCCTCAAACTGGGGGAAGCCGCACTGCCCATTTACAGCAACTGTTGCTGGAGGAGCTTCAGGGTTGGGAAAAAATTGTTCTGGGGGGCCACACAGAACTTTCACATCCCAGACTATCTACTCTTCCATTATTTATCTTCACCACCACCACCACATTTATATCCCACCTTTCCTGTGGGAACTCAAGGTTCTCTGCTCATTTGTAGTGCACATCAACCCTGTGAGATGAATTAGGCTGAGCGAGTATGACTGGCCCAATGTTAGCTACTCAGTCCATGGAGACTTGAATTTGGGTTTCCCCAGCCAGGCACAGCATCTTAGCCACCACACTCAACTAGCTGTCTTGGTGCAGCAGGAACACAAGCCAGTACCTTAGTAAATTACAGTGTGTTACTGTACTTTCCCAGAACTGGAGCCAGCCAGGAAAGCAAAGGTTAACAGACCACTGGTCATGAAGTCTGTTTCTGTCAGGCACAGCCCAAGAGCAACAATAAGTCAGTGCATTCAAACTCCAGTTCTTTATTTGCTCTCCCCGTACAGACAGAATTTTACCAGACTAAAGCTACTCTAACTGACCTAAGGGAAAATAACCTGGGAGACTCTAGGCTATCCTGAACCTCTTCGTTCTCCCACCATTGCTCTCCAGACTCTGAATCCTCTTATCTCCTTGGAAAGTGCTCCCTCCTTCCTGAGAACCAGTGGCATTGCTGAAATCCACATTTTCAGATCCAAGGATGTGCCTGAGAGGGGAGTGGCCAATGCACTATATAGCTCTGGAGCAGACCCTGCAGTCAAAAAGCTAGCAGAAACAGATGCTAAACCACCCTGGGTGGTAACCGGGAAAAAGGATGAAGCCCACAATCACCTGCTTGGCTGCCATTTCTTCATCACGGCCATCTCCGATCACCACGTAGGTTACCTTCTTTCCAAACCGAGAGATGATTCGTTCAAAACAGCTCTCTTTGCCTGCCAGGAAGGTACACACATCTTTGTGATTAAAACAAAGAAATACTTGACAGTTGATGGTTTGACACACTGAAGCCTGCCTGCGTGCCTGCCTGCCTGCCTTCCCATACCTTGTTTGCTTTCAATGGGGAACTCCTAATACCACCCAGAGGAATTTGGTGTAACTCACTTACCTATTTTTGTTGCACTATAAATATTCTCAATGGGGAACACTTCGCCAAGTCCATACAGCAGGACTTTGGCCAGAGCTGGCACTAGCTGAGTGGTTGTTATCAGGACATTCACACAATTTTTTCTGGAGGGAAACAAGAGGGAGGAAGATCAGTTTACACAAAGTAAAAACAATCAAGAAGCTGTCAGTCTAGCAGCATCAGGGAAAGAGTAACAGTAAAGGAAGCTCAATGTAAATCCCACATGCAGCAATGGCCACAATCAGACATGGCAATAGGCCAGTATTTGAGAATTTTGACTTAATTGCGAATGAATAGAAAGTACATATATTGCTCCACCTGCAAGGGCTAGAGGCTTGACAGACACCGTTATATGCAAACCTGGAATTCTGGCTTGCTCTGCTTTTAACAAGCTGTGAACAAACCATAGCTGGCTTACTAGAACAGAATCCTAATGTTAAACAGGCTATGAATAAGGATTCCACTGGCAAGAAGAATAAGCAAGTGTGTACCATCACAGTGGTCATCCATGGTTATATCAACATTCTAAAAAATTCTGACTTATCTTGCTCAGATGTAACCTTCATGTTTGGACACTCAGTTGTAAGGTTCTCCACTGAGGCATGACCACCTCTTTAGAATTCAGGTTGGACAGTATTACACTATGCTGTTTATGAGACACTTCATCACACACAAATGTGGCAGCAAGCATTGTACTAGAGCTATTCTGCTACAGTAGATTCTCATTTCTGTACCTGGACTGAATGAGCAGGAGGGATTTTAATGCTGTTCCCAACCAAGAATCTGTTAACATTTCTATATCTTCCCTTAATCTCTGCAGTGCTTCCTTCTTCTCAGGACTGAGGAGAGCTAGAGAAAAAAAAAAACCATATAGAAATAATGTTGATCAGGAAATAGAAACATTATTAGTGTCAGGGCCCAGCTTTGTGATTTCTGAATTCATTAAATGGGGATTTTTTTTCAATTTAGAAATGTCTTTATGAAAACAGCAGAAAGCAGAGTTTTCATACATTTGATGGGACCCCTGAGTTTTAAAAAAATTTCATTTCCAAGTTGTCTTTCTGCAATAAATCAAAACTAAGTTCAAGTTCGCAAATGGATGCATATAAAATATTCCCTATTACTTCGGTCAGCCTTACACTTCTCTAATAAATTTTCTTTTTGAAATGGTTTTCACAAATTACATCACTGTTTTAAAAAAGAGGATAGTTTTGGTGGTGGTTAAAAGCACTGTGTGAAAGTAAACCCTTTGAAGGCACTTCACAAAAGTGGAACTCTGCATTTAATTGACAGATCTGTGATGTGTGATCTTCGATTCCCAGAATTCTACAGCCAGCATGGCCACTGTGAGTACACTGGGAGTGTATTCATTCAAACAACTAAGAGGACCCAGCTGGGAAAGGCTGCATTACATCCCTTCATTGCATTCCAGATGACTTTGCATGGCGTGTGTAAACACTTCAATGCAGTTACCACAATGCTAATAACCTCTTTCAGGTTATTTCTTTCAGGAAGTCCCACTCCAATTCTCCCAAAATTGGATGGCTGGCTGATTCTGGTTCTGTCCCCTTTGCAAAAGCTTAACAGTTTTTATAGAAGAATCTCCCCCTGCTGGGATCTTTCTGATACTCACCAACAACATTGCTTTTGTATTTATCATAGACCTCGCGCACCTTCCGGTAGCGGAATGCCAGCTTTCTCATCCAATCCACTCCTCCCTGGACACCCGCTGAACCATGATTGGCATTACTTCCTGAGCCGCTGAAGCCATCAGTGGAAAAATTGTAGTTGCTGGAATAGAAAAGGAAGGCTTTGGATTACATGTACCTCACAATCTGGATTTCAATAGTTATTGTTGAAAGAGATTCTAGATCTCTTGCCCAACTTCCAGGGGATGTCCCTATGCTTGAACACAACTACTGTATCTTTATTCTTAGCACCCTGCTGAATTCTTTGTACAGTATGTAAGCATTGCCCGGGGCTGCCAATCTAGTGCTCTTGAGGCTCTAAAACACCCTTATTGACAAGAAGGAATTAGAAAGTTGCTGCATGCTCATGGTCACCCTGCTATCCCCCCTTCCCTTTTTTAATAAGAAAATCCAAAGGTCATACTAAAGGACAGTACTTGAGTTTGCAAACATTCAACATTGACATGTTTTGTCTTTAGCATTATATATGAATGCTAACATTGTCCCTTTTAATCCCTGGGATCCACACCTTAAATCCTGGCCATTGTCATCTGATGCAACATCTTCTACATGTACTTGGTCACATTCCTGTAATGAAAGCACAGAAAGCAGATCTATGTAGCCCAGTCATGATCTATTCTAACTACCAATAGCATTCTATGCACTCTTCCCCAATCTGGTGCCCACTTAATGGATTAGAATTCTAAGCCAGCCAGATTCATCTTTGCGGATTGCAGTCCTAATACATCTAGTGTCATGTTCATCGTTCCAATGTTCTGAATACATCGTAACGTTTCGCATGTCACTTTCCTGATACGTGTTTGCAGAGTGGGGATTTCCAGCCGTGCCAGGCGGTAATCTCCTTACTGTAACTGTGGAATGTACGTTTGGGTTATGGAATGTCTTCAAGGTTACTTTCTCAGGCCGATGTGGGCAACCGTTGCTAACACCTGGGAGGGGGTGGTTGCTAAGCGGGAGCGAGGGCGGAATCGGGTTTGAGGCGAGGGTTTTTAGTTTGTATTTGGCGCGCTTTTGCTCATTCTCAGCTTTCTTTGTATTTGCACACTATTCTTTCAATAAATCAGTTTTCATTAAGAACCTACTTGTGAGGCTGAGTATGTCAGAATAGGCAACCATTACATCTAGAAGGTATCAGGTGACAGAAGACTGCACTTAGGTCTCTAGAAGAGGTCTTACCCACCACCTGTAATAGTGATGGGTAAGACCCCTGAATCAGAGACACCAGGCATTAACCTCAGGATCTTCTGCTTGCAAGGTATGCCTGATTCACTATTAAACTATAGCTCTTCCTCAGATGTAATGCCTTCAAGCATGTGTCTGGCTTTAAAATCTCAGATGCTCCAGCAAAGGAACTATATAAAAATGAAATACTCTCCTGCTAATGTTTCAAATAATGTTGAAATCTGGGGGTTACCACCATAGGAGACAGTGCCTCTAAACAACTGGGTAAACTTGATATTGTGACTTTCATTAAGCACTAATGAAGTATAGAGAATTCATAGGAACTTTTGACAATGCCTCCAAATGACAGAGCAATGCTTATATTCAACTGGTAACTAACTGGCATCTCAGTGAACATGCCACCTAGGTCAGCCTAGTGGAGAGCCAGTTTGGTCTAGTGGTTAAGGCAATGGGCTGGAAACCAGGAGACTGGGAGTTCTAGTCCCGCCTTAGGTGTGAAAGCCGGCTGGGTGAGCTTGGGCCAGTCCCTCTCTCTCAGCCCAACTCACCTCACAGGGCTGTTGTGGGGAAAATAGGAGGATGAAGGAGTATTAGGTATGTTTGCCGCCTTGCGTTATTTGTTAAAATAATAAAGGCGGGATAGAAAATAAATAAATAAAATAAAATAAAATAAAATAAAATAAAATAAAATAAAATAAAATAAAATAAAATAAAATAAAATAAAATAAAATAAAATAAAATAAAATAAAATAAAATAATATTCTGGGGACATCAGTTGATCAGTGTTTCTCCAACAACATTCTCAACTTTTCTAAAAAAAATATGCCAAGTGGCTTACAACGATGCTGGGTTCATACTCATTTAAAGATAATATGATCAATGAAAAGCAGTAAGCCATGACACTCCCCCCAAAATTATACCCTAAAGCTATTTAGAGGACTGAGAGAAGAAAAATCAGACCTGAGTTTAATGCTTTTTTATCTCTTTTTCATCTCTAATAACCAAGAGGGTGCTATTAGTCTACTGATTACAATGCTATGAAAAAGGAGACTAATATTTGAAGTACACAGATCTCCTACTGTTAATCTTAATTGACTAATTTGGAAGTTCAGGTTTGCAATCTGGTTTCATTTCCTATTTCAGTTCTGACTAATGGAGATAAACTGCTTCGGCATGTGTCTTGCTTTTCCAACTTGATAGATTTTATTATGATATTCCAACAGATGTAAGGTCAGAGTTTTCCTACCTCCAAGTCATTGAAAAACAAGTGTGTGTCGGCCACTTCAAAAATCATTTCTTCCATTGTCAAACCAAAGCCAACAACTAAACTGGGATCCTAAAAGTTAGAAGAGAGAGTCTGTTGGGGGGATGGTATTAGAAACTTTCAGAAGTCAGACATTCTAATGCAAAAGATACATTCATAGAAGCTTATTATAAGTACAGCTGTTATCAGGTTAAAATTGTTTTATTTGTATTAATGTATATAAAATTACTTTTAGGCAGCTTTTATGGATAGAACTGGGAATGTCCATGGGGTGTGTGTGTGTGTGTGTAAAAAAAAGTCAAGATGGCCACAAGCATCCAATCAAAGGCCCCATTCTAATCATTCACTGTGACATAAAAAAGGGGAGGGCTTTGATTGCCTGATCGTGGCCACCTCCTTGACTCTCCCCCCGCCACCTCCACCCTGCAGACACTCTTGGATGGAACCTTTCAAGTCTGTATACATCATAAAAACTAGACTGCTACTTGCTGGAATTCTAACATATGCTGCTCTATATGGCAAAGTCAGAAGCACTGGAACTATACAAGCACTGGAACTTTCTCAAAACTTTGAAGAAAATGAAAAATGAATTAAATTCTTCTAATCTAAAAAGATGCTATCAGGCCTAGCCACAAGGTACTCTGGAAGGAGGCCGTGGTATGACCCCTCCTGAAGAAGCCCTCCCTTGATCCAGAGGGGCCGAACCACTTTCATCCAGTCGCTAAACTTCTCTTTTGGGGGAATGTTGTTGAGAAGGAGGTGGAGATTAGGCTATAAAGGATCCTGGAAGATGGATTATCTGAGTCCCTTATCTTTGGCTTTCAGACTTGAGCATGCAATGGAAGCAGCTCTGGTCACTCCTCTGGATCACCTAGAGTGGGACTTCGATGAAGAGAATGCAGCCTTCCAGTCCTGCTAGATCTCTCTGTAGCATTCAATACCTTCAACGGTGATATCCTTCTGGAGCGCCTGCAAGAATTGGGGATAGGAGGCACTGTTTTGCAGTGGTTCCGCTCCTTCCCTAACAGGTACACTTGCTCAATGATAGTGAAGGCAAGATACAGCTGCTCCTGTGTATCGTACTCTAAGCTCAGCCCTCTCCACCAAACTATTTAACATCTACATAAAAATGATGGGAGTGATTATATGCTAATTCCTGCTAAGCTATTTGCACATATAACCCAGTTATACAACTCCACCAGGGACCAAACAGGAGATGCTGTGGAAATCTTAACCTGGTCAACAGGAGGCTTTGAGCAGGACAAAACAGATTTAAGGTAGCCATGTTAACCCATGGAATTCTCTTCTCCCTGAGGCTAGGATGGCACCCATCCTCCCTGTTGTTTATGAAACCTGCCCCGTCTTCCATCAGGCCTTTGGAGAATAAGATGATAAGGATTGTGGCCACAACATATGGCCTCTGATGACCAGGTCTGATGTTGGTCTGGTTGATGTTAATTATACTTTCATGGATTTATGATGTATTTTTATGGTTTTACACTGGCTAATGTTTTTCATGATATGTTTTTATTATGTCAGAATCTTATGAGGGCTGCAAACAAATACTGCAAAATAAAAAAAAATACATAAACACATATACATAAACTTGTATAAATACAGTACTTATGAGAGTAAGCCCAAGCGAAGTCAACAGGACATTTCTCTGAGACAAGATAAAAGGGTGTGCAAAATGTTTCACTACAGAACATCCTGAACTCCTTGCAACTATTCTGGAAGTGGTCCAACCTTGACATGGAACATCTGCAGAACATTCAGGGTTGGAAAGTTCTCTGATGGAGTATTTTGCCCATCAGTATAGAGAGGCATACATTTGCCTCCCTGCTGATAATGGCACGGCTCTTTATGATTTACAGTTCTGGCTTAGTCTTTGATAGATACAACAGGAAAGGGGAAAATAAAAAGGTGAGAAAGTCTTTTCTGATACATTCTGGGGCCCTAACAAGGGCATGGGATTTCTGGGTGAGAGGATGAGCCAAATGACAGTTGATCGGATGGATGGAATGATGGATGGATGATGCCTTGTTGCCTCCTCAAGAAGCCATCGCTGACCTCACTATATTGGACAATTTTCATCTAGTATCTAACCTCCCCTTTTGGGGGAAGGTGATTGAGAAGGTGGTCGTGCAACAGCTTCAGAGGACCTTGGATGAAGTGGATCCTTTTCACGCTGGATTCAGACCAGGGTATGGGATGGAAACGGCACTGGGTGCACTTTTGGATGATCTCTGGTGTGGGTGGGATGGGAGTTGTGTGTCCATCCTTGCGTTACTTGACCTCTTGGTGGCTTTTGATACCATCGGCCATGGTATCCTTCTGGATCGACTCAGAGGATTGGGGGTGGGCAGCATGGTGTGCTGGTTCACCTCCTTTCTCCAGGGTTGATTCCAGTCGGTGGTGATTGGGGAGGAGAGATCCTGTCCTTGGCCCCTACTGTATGGGGTGCCAGAGGGGGTGTGCTCTTTCCTCTCCTATTCAACATCTACATGAGACCAATGGGTGAGCTCATCTGTTGCCAGGGGGTGAGGTATCATCAGTATGCATCAGTACATTGATGATACCCAATTATGCATCTCTGCCCCTGGCGAATTAAGCAATGATGGGGACTTCTTATCTTGGTGTCTGGAGGCTGTGAGGGTCTGGATGGGAAACAAGTCTTCAACTGAACCTAGGCAAGACTGAGTGGCTTTGGGTTTTGAGGCCCTCTGGTTCTAGGACTGTGCCATCTTTGGTGCTGGATGGAGTTGCACTGCCCCAAACCAACCCCGTGTGCAATCTGAGGGTTCTCCGAGACTCACAACTCCTGTTTGAATAGCAGGCGGCAGTCGTCGCTAGGAGGGCCTTTGCACAACTTCCTATTGTGTGCCAGTTGCGCCCATTCCTAGATTGAGGGGCTCTACTCACGGTCACTCATGCCCTAATCAACCCCCAGTTGGACTACTGTAACGTGGTCTACATGGGGCTGCCCTTGAAGAGTATCCAGAAATTTCAGCTGGTGCAAAATGCAGCGGTGCAGGCAGTTATGTGTGTTTCTAGCAGAACCCACATTACACCTGTGCTCTGCAAGATGCATTGGTTACCAATCTGTTTCCAGGTCCAGTTCAAGGTGCTGGTTCTGCCCTTTGAAGGCCTTCATGGCATGGAAGTGGGTTATCCGAGGGACTGCCTCTCCCTGATTACATCTGCCGTCCCACCAGATCCAGCAGAGAGGGCATGCTACGGGTTCTGTCAGCTAGGGAGCTACGTTTGGCAGGCCCTAGGAGGTGGGCCTTTTCTGCTGTGTGGCCTGTGTTATGGAATATCCTCCCACCTGAAGTGAGGCTGGCTCCATCGCTTTTGACTTTCCAAAGGTCCCTTGAGACCTGATTGTGTCATCAGGCCTGAGGACCCCAGAGGACTAGTGAACTAGTGAGGTGGCTCCACTATTATTAACATCCCTTCGCCCAGTGTTTCTTCTTTTTAGCCTTGCTTTTTATAGCTTTTAATGTTATTATTACAATTAATAGTACTAATTGTTTGGGTATTTATTAACCAACTGTTTTTTAGCTTTGCTGTACGCTGCCCAGAGTCACTTGTTTTGTGAGATGGGCGGCTATACAAATTTGATTGATTGATTAATTTTGCCTCTGAGGCAGCCCATGCTGGGAGGAAAGTGTTAAAAGTGCAGCTGGCCCTGGCCAGGCCCATGGAAGGCTCTTGGCTCCTTCACCCACTGTAAGAGTGCCATTTACAAAACTTGTCATTTGGATGGCTTAACTTAGAGAAAAGATGAAACCAGCTGTACATTCTACAGTAAACACAACAGCAGCAAAAATCAGTACCTTCCCATACTTTTGGGCATATGACCCTGTCAGAAGAGAATGAAATATTATGATGGTCTCATCCAAGTCCCACAGAAATACTCGCTGAGGAAGAAAGCAGAAATGAAGTAAGTTAGTTTTGGTGGTGGCTGGGTTGTTCTTTTCTTTTTTCCCCCCAAGTGCCTCAAAAGCACCCCTGCTCCATTTTGGCTATTGTAAAAAAAGACCACAGTGACTTAAGGCTGTTAAGAATTACAAGAGCCTTTGTTTCTGGTATACAGTGCGATAACATCCCCACCAAACTACATTTTACTTTGTTAGAAGACTCTGGGTGTTTCTGGGGACTGTATTATGAACTTCAGAAAGGAGGATAAAGCTGACCCCAAAGAGATGAAGACGAATATGTGTTATATCAGCTCTTCTCTCTGTCGTGCAATGTGACACCTGTAGATTGATCGTCCCTGTTTTGAGGAAAAGAGACTGGGTTCCCGGCATTCCTTACTCAACGGATACTGCCCTCATCCTTATCAAGAACTTTCAGATCTTTTTAGTATGATAATCCTTCATTTGATGTTTGCGCTCCTCAAGTGGTGATCTCAGGTTTGGATTTAAGTCCTACTTAGCTAGGCTAGTTTCTCATGTTTTGCAGTGAGAAAGAGAGAGAGTTAAGAAGACTAACTTTCCCATTAGGTTATTCAGTTCGCAGACTACAATTGCCTAACTTCACCATCATTTCATTTATTCAAACTTCTGAAGCTTAAAGAGAGAGAGAGAGAGAGAGAAATAGAGGGAAAAAATAGCCAAACACAAACTTCAAGTTCACTGTCCTGCGGTGAAGAAGCGTCTGCTTTCCTCTTGCCTCTGTTTTTCCCAGTCATGTTTCTCCTAGATTGCTCATCTACATGTTTACTTGCAGTCGCTCTTGGCAACGATGGACTGGCAGATGGATCTCCTAGAAGAAAAGAACAGCAATTTTCATGTATCTTGCACCTTCAAGACACAAGATGCATACGTGGTGTTCCAGTGCCACTTTCATAATTCAAATTCACAACCTTTACATAAAAAGTAACAAATAAAGGAAGGACGAAAGAAAACAAACAAGTACAACAACCGTATAAAATCGCAAAAAGATAATAAGAACAGCCTGGAAATTAATGGGAGTACAAAATGAAAATTTAAAAGGCATTTGAAATGGAAAGAATACAGAAAAAGCATCAAGCCACTCCATGGGGAGAGCGTTCTTAAGATGAGATGCCACCTAGGGAGGCCCTTTTCCTAATTTGGCATCTGCCTCACTTCAAATGGCAGGAGCAGACAGAGGAAAATCATGTAGATTATCTGTTGTACAGGTTTAAGATGGGAAGAAATAATATCTAACCATGCAAGGCTTTAGATGCAATATTTACCGTATTTACAAAAATTACATAGAATGAAACGTTCTTTGTCAAATGAACTCCCACCCCCATGCTTCGCAGTCTGCCAGGGAGCATAGCACTTTGTGCAGATAAAAATCAATGTCCACTAAGTGCAAGACCTTTTCCAGTTTTTGTTCTGATAGTGTAACGCCTTTCCTTAAAAGTACACCCACCCCCTCCTTCTCTAAAATGTTACCTTAAGAAATATATATTGTAAAGCAGCATGTAGAACCTGTAATGATCTGGAGTTCAGGATGAACACAGATGACAACCCATTATTCCAGGTGGTGCAATACATTTGCAAAGAACACCAAAATGATCTATCCTAATGGGGTAGCAGGGCAAGAAAATGATGGAAAGCAGTCCTAGCTTCCTATCCGCACAAATCAGACCAGAGTTATCTTCTTGCTGGCTAACTCCTCAATGGGAAACTCAATCTATTCTCTCAATCTGAGAGGTTCTCTGCTAGGAGAACTTTTCCTTCTGGTTCAGTTCCAGATCATCAATAAAAGGAATGCCTTAGGCACACCAGTACCAACATAAATGCACTGCTAAGGTACCATTTAATATATAGTTGAGACCCAGTACCCCCCACCCTCCAGCTCCAATACTCAAAATCCTACACTTCTAGGCTGAATCTAAAGAGCATTTACAAACCCATCTTCCCCCATGAGTTTACCAGAGGAATGTCTCTGAATCGTCTGGGCAGGCACCATGGCATTTGATTTTTCGGATGGATACGTGGCAGATGTTAACGTGTTGGTCTCTGTGCTACTGTCTGCTGGTGCTATCACGCCAAAACTTGAACTGGGATAATACGGCTGGTACTGACTTTGGCCAAGGATGGTGTACGTAGGATACTCCTTTAAGAAGAAATTAAGAAATAAAGAAGGGCAAAGAAAGGTGCTGCATTAGATAGCCTTCTCTATCCTAGTGCGTTCCAGCTATGGCAATTACAACTCTCAACAGCCTACATGGGAGGATGCCAGGTTAGCTAGGAATGATGAGGGCTGTACTGTACTGGACAAAAAGGCAGGTTGATAAAAGTCATAAAAATCCTTTTAATATTCCTGTAAGTTATGTTTTAAGAACTTTCTCCAGGTGCTTGTGTTACTTGTTTAGCAAAGGAAAGCTATGGGATGTCTTCCCTACAGAAGCCTGCCTGGTTTTTCCATTACTATCTTTTATATATAGTAACTAAAATTGGACAAAAAACATTCTTACCAAGGCATTTTAATTTGTTTTCAGCTGTCTAATTATGCACGCTTAGCTGACATTCTTGTACTTTAAGATCCAACTGAAAGTCTCCAATCTTAAAATTCTTATAAGATAAAGGGCAATATATAAATGTTTTTAATCAGACAATCTGTGGCCTTTGGGGTAATTTCATCTGTTAGGATTAGCAGCCTTTCCCTGCTGTCTGCTGCTTGGAAGAGAAAGGGGAGGACATCCGAAACTGAATCTCCCCAACCACTTCTGACTGAGATCCATTCATTACATGCTTAGCATGACTCAGAATGCATTCCCATTTCTCTTACACAAACAAGCCTCTTTTTCAAGGCAGTATTTGTTGTAATGTGCATTCAGCAGGGGGGAACGTACAAAATGCCAACCTGTTACTTAAAATTACACGAACAAGCTCAAGTGAAAGGTCAGGCATATGAATTCCCAGTTTACATACTTCTGTACAGCAAGTTTAGATACACTTTTAAAATAAAATCAAACTCTACTTAAGTCACCTTCTGGTCATACAGGATGACAAGGTAAAGGTAAAAACTCCATTGTGTCAAATTCGACTCCTGATATAACAGGATTTTCCTGGAAACTATAGAGGGCATAAAGACAGGTCTTGAAGGACAGTGAGAAGATCCGTTACCAAGGCAATGATCACGTTAGCATGGCTTAAGTCATTCCAAGGGAAAATTGGAATGAGATTCCAACTGGGATGAGATTTCTTGAGAAAATGCCTCAGACAGCACACACACCCTTTAATTCACACAGAGATAAAGTGAGGGAGAAGGGAAGCACATTCACACTTGCAAGATTCTGTTACTATAGCTGTTCTAATAAAACTAGTTTTAGACCTATATGGCATTGGTTTCTTAGTCTGGTCTACCCTGTACGGCAGACATGAACAATATGGAAGTGATGTATAACTGTGTAGACCATGGTGCTCTCTGAGCTTGATTCATATACCTGACCCTTCCCTTGGGCTTGTTCATGTAATTTTAAGTAATAGGTTGGCATTTTGTACATGCTGTATCAAGCTAATGCTTCTTGATTCTTTTTTTTTTCTTGAAAGCCAGAGCTGCACAGCACTGTAACAGACAGCACACAAAAAGACAGCGACATGCATGTCTCAAGTTAGATGTCTATAAAAGGTAAAGGTAAAGGTTTCCCTTGACATTAAGTCCAGTCGTGTCTGACTCTAGGGGGCAGTGCTCATCTCTGATTCAAAGCTGAAGAGCCGGCGTTTGTCCGTAGACACTTCCGTGGTCATGTGGCCGGCATGACTAACCGGAATGCAGTTACCTGCCCGCTGAAGTGCTACCTATTAATCGACTCACATTGGCATGTTTTCGAACTGCTAGGTTGGCAGGAGCTGGGACTAGCAACGGGAGCTCACCCCGTCATGCGGATTCGAACCGCCGACCTTCCGATCGGCAAGCTCAGCAGCTTAACCCGCAGCACCACCGCATCCCTCTGTTAGATGTCTACACACTTCATAAAAGCAAATCAATATTTGTCTCATATCATCCAATTGCTAAATATATTGGAGCATGGGATAACATACTTTACACTGAACAGGCTTATTTATACAGGAAGATGATGTACCTGTTGAGAGATGCTGGCGGTGGCAGCTGAAATATTGACAGCAGGTGAGGAAGTGGAAATTGAGTTGGCATGAGTACTTGAAGCTGTAAGAAATTTAGAAGGATGCCACTGTATTAATCCATTTCATTAAAAATGAAGAGGATTGTTAGAACTACCTAACGGGAGGAAAATGGAACATTTCCAGTATCTTTAGTCCCAACTATGTTTCCCTTCATCAAAGGAGTTCACAGAGACAATGAAGTGGACAAAATGACCAGGTCCCCCTACATTATAATGCAGCTGTTCTTCCTTTTCAAAATAATTATTTAAATGTCTGTTGGGTTTACTTAAAAAAAAACCCTACATGAATGGAATTTGCTCTTCTCACAAATACATACCAGGAAAATACAGCTTAAGCAATTATATAGTTGTATTAAATTGTGTAATTTAATTTAAATGTATAAATTTATACAAGTTAATCTAAGACTAAGCATTAAGTCAATGAAAACTACCACATCTGTATAAACCTTTTGTAATCTTTACTAAATGTGGGCCAACATATTTGCTAAAGAATGATAGAGCTTTAAGTCCAAAATATGCAGAGGGCACCAATTTGGGAAAGTATAATGCATAGGATTGCACTGTTATTTGAAGCCACAATCAGCTATTACTAACATGTCCCATTGATTTCAATGGGACCCAGTGTGGCTTACTTTGTCTGGATCAACATCATTACTATTCTGTCTGCTTCTAAGAGGGCTGGAACTAAAAAGAGGGCGACTGAAAACAAGTGAAAGATGTTACCTTATGAGTAGGCTCGATCTTTTCAGAACTAGTATCCCAAAAATAAATCAACAAGCATCCAAATCAAAATAGCCCTATGAAAACTAAGTGTGCTTAATGACCACAAGTACCCATTGGAAAAGTAAAATGGAGCCTGGCAGAGAGCTGAGAGAATGGTATGAAGAACATGAGCGATATTTTAAATAGGGACTATATTCCTCACTAGGAGATAAAGAGGCACTACCACATGTTGTTCCAGGCTGCATATCATGCTGATTGTAACAATTGCAATACACAATAAATAGGTTGATCACTTTAAAAGTTACATTCCAGAATCAAGCCAGAGTTTGGCAAGCTTAAATCCACTGAAACCAAAGGCACTTCAAGATGCCTCACTTGGGGTCAGATACAGACCTGGGTGCTGAATAAAAGAATTGTCACTTTGTCAAGAACTTCAGTACTGGATTGTCTGATTATTAGCTGGCTGCTAATGGGAACTGCATCCTTATGTCAAACAGCAGCCACCAGCAACCATCAAGAGAACCTTTATGGAGTTTAAATAAACAATTTAATCCTTAAAGTGGATGACCTACTTCAAAGCAATATAAAATTACTTTATTCCATGAAAGTTACATCCTGCTGATATCTTGAAACTTACAATTCTTAATCAACTAATGAAAACCAAACATACACACACACACTGTTGTTGCTGTCATTCCCCAAAGTGACATAATTCACTTATGGATGCACCTTTTGGGTAAGATGTACCACAGCAGCCTGACTATATTTTCTTCCTACTGCTGCAGGGTATCAAATGTGTAGAGTTGCCTATTTTTTTTATGCCAAAGTGTCACAGAATCTGTCTGGAAAACACTGCAGTTTTTCCGTCTCCCATTTTCACCCTCTTGCAATTAGCCAAGGAGATCTGCTCAGTGGTACCTAAAGTGAGTTACTGCTGTGTTGTATTTTTAAATGAAATGTACCATCATATATTTCTGAATCATATTTAGCCTATACAACGAGCTGATTTTTTTCTTCTTTTAATGACAGCTGCCTATTAGAAACCAAAAGGAGATTACACTCTGCAACTATTTTTGAGGAGGAACCCACATAAACCAAAATCAATAATAAATGTGTGAAATCTGAGGACTGATAGTGGATTTCATGAACAAAATGCATGTAATTGTCTTTACAGGACATGGAGGTACAGTAGATCCAAAGTAATTTTCAGCATAAGATGCTGAGAAACTGTATGATTTTGCCTATCTAAATAAAAGCTGGCTAGTTTTGCCATGTGAGACTAAAAGCTCTCTTCCAGCTTTTAGGAGAAAAAGGAGCTGGATTTCAATTCTAATCAGAGTTTCTTCCACAGACTGTATGCTATCTGCAACATACCACTTTTTTAACCCCCAAAGAGAAAACTCATGTTGGCAACTATGGATCCAATTTGGGGATGTTTTGAAGGCCTCAGATTCCCCCCATCCCTGCATTTGGCAGTTAATCCAACACTCATCCCCAACATCCACAAATGTGGGCTGAAACAAAAAACTTGCTATATTGCTAACAGTGCAAACTCAACATCTTTCACAACACAGGGAAACAACCTTTTGCTTGAGTTAAAGAACAAAGTGAATGTACTTTTGGACTAGGCATTCTTCCTTCTGTTTCTGCTGGTGAGTCTCTGATTACCTCATTCATTTCCCAGAATTGAGCAAATGGTTGCTACTGTGTCCCATAGTTTGCCTACAAACCAGGACTGTAAAACATGGCTTAAGCAGGAGCTTCCAATTCTCATTTAAAGGCCCCTTCCCCCCAGGGATAGCAGAGAGCAGCTCCCACCTTGATTCAGGCCTCTGGCAACCATGATCAGGAATGCCTCTGGCCAATTTTGGTTGATTTGCCAACTGTGAGCCTTTCTGGGGAAGTCTGCAGTACTTGAAATACTTCGTTTAAACCACTATAATGTTGTCTGCTGGGGTTGCTGTAGGAAAGTATTTGGAAACTTCAGCAAGTGCCTTCTACAGCCTGGCTACTGACTGTTGGGCACTTCAGAGTCTCCGTTGAACTACACTGATTTCCAAGTTGTTTCTGAACCCAGTTCAGAATGCTGGTTCTGGCCTATAAGGTCTTAAACACTTGAGGTCAGGGAATCACAAAGATTCCCTTCCCAGTAACAGCTCATCTGTAAGGTACATCTTTCATCAGAGGTTCTGTTATGTCTCTCCCCATCAAGAAAAACTGTGGCAGTAGATACATGAGACAAGCCATTTCCTATCAACATCACCTGTTTATGAATTTCTCTTCCAAGAGAGCTGAATATGGCTATATTCCTACTGAGCTTTAGGTCCATCACAAACCTCTGTTTTAGCCTTTCCCAGTCTGACCCTTTCCAGATGTAGCATTTCAACCTCCACCTCCTGCAGCCAGCAGAGCCCAACTAAATGGGCATGCTAGCCAGGGTGTGAAGGGAACTGTAGTCCAATCTGTCTTAATGGCAGGTTGAGTAAGGGGTCTGAATTGTTTTGTCACAACTTTGATAACCTCTGATGGATTTTAATGCTGATTAAAAAGTGATTTGCAGACGCTTGTAGTGATAAATCAATAGTTATTGCTGGTTGATGTAGCTAACCTTTATGCATTTCTTGTAACCTAAGCACATTGCAAACACTGCATGCTGAATAAGGACATCATTATTATGACTGTTTTTAGCATTTGTATACATGCACGTGACCCGTTCCCAGACAGTCTCTCCCCATTTCTGTGAGGTTTTCAAAAGCATAGCATGGTAAAATTCACCTGGTAGAGCAGAGAGGCAGGCAAACTGTGAGCAAGAGAGGTGGCAGAAGCAGAGCTCGCCAAGCACAGAGAAGCATGCACAAAACAGAGACGAAAACGTGCTGGCCTCTTTGTGGCTTCTTGACCAGGTTACAGGAAGAGTTATGTAAATAAAAACCATGCTGACCTTTACCTTGAATAGGGTAAGAATAATGTGCTGGGCTGGACTGGCTTGTGGTTAACCCTGTAGTGCAGGTAAGAACACTGTGCTGACTTGGAGATGGAGTCTGAATTAAACCACTCTCAGGTTTCATACCTGGCCACAGTGCACCTGAATCAGATAAATTGCACCCATTATAAACAAAACCGGCTGTGGTCAGCCAGGCCACCAAATTCTTTTCACTTATGTGAACAAGTGACACAATCACCGCTTACAGGTAGAGAGCTGTTAAATTTGCATGTGCAAGTCCGAGGTCCAAGCCTGGAGAAGCGGGGAAGGGAGTGAAGCAGCAGAGTCAAGGAAGAAAGAAAAGGAAAGCTAGACAATGAATCAGAAGAGATGCGATAAGGTTAATCCCCAAGCCTTCCTAAGAAAAGAGAACTCCTTCTAAGAAGCTGCTCAATGCCTCTGGATTCCCGTGCTTGCCCTAGAGCAAGCCGCAATGACTTGGTTGGGTCAGCTGCCTCTCCCTAAAATCGCTCTGGGGCAGCGAACAGGTGGGGGTGATTCCAAAACCACTCAGTTGATCGTTAGTGTTGTATAATGTATCCTAGATGAGTACATGATACTTATGCATATGGGAGTAAAGCAAAGAGTCCAGCACTCAGACCAAAGCAAAACAAGTGACATTCATTTGGCCCATTTATGCCCTATCGCATAAAATGCAACAGGACCCACTTCTCTCCTGAAGTCTTCCTACAGAACTTCCCTGGTATTCCTGATGCCGGTTGACTATCGTGGCTGGGTTCAGACATCACATTAAGCCTGTGGTATCACTGCTTTCAGCTTAGCAGGATGTATGAACCTAGCCATTGTGATTTATGACTTAGTGAGATGGGTGAGCAACCAAGCCACTACTGCGTATTTCATGAACACTGAATAAAACAAATTATAGCTTATTGTGCTGTGTGAATCCGGCCTATATTTAAGAAAGCCCAGATTCATGCTGACTGTTCTTAGCTCAGAACAATGTGCAAAGTTGAGAATGACTGCAGAGAAGTAATAAATAACATCCATTACTTAGAGAAGGCTCTGGGATTGATCTTTGATGGGAAAAAAGATCAGGCAGGAGGTTGAATGGTGAAGACCTTTGCCTGAGATTCCCAATAGCCGTTACTTATTGGAAAAGACAATGACAGGGCTCAGTGACCAGGTGGATGAAAAGCTTTTTTAAAACATTCATAAAAACACCATTCGACACTAAAAAAAAATGTCCCCAAAGCAGTTTTGAACCATCTTAAAAACCAGTTAAAATGCTTGAACTGTTCAAACTTTAAATGTAACCAACGAGAAGAGTGAGGATTATTAAAGGCTAGGATTTTTTTTTTTAATTTCCCACCTTAAAAAAATGATTGGGGAATCTTGCACCAGCGTGTGTTTTTTGATGCATAATTCCACAGTTGAGGTGCTGCCAGTAAAGGCTCTTCCCCACAGTTCCATCAACAGAAATGCAGCAGCAGATGCCTTTAGCTGGTAGGGAGGTTCATATGCAAGTAGACAGCAACTTAATCCTCTGCACATCCAGTTCTGACAGCCACTTCACAGATTATGCGGGGTGCATGTTCTCAGCTTATACACACCTATTCGTAATACAGTTATGTAAAGCACTTTAGAGGGTACACCTTACATGAAACAGCAGCAAAACTTCTCAGATGACTGTGAGGCCCTGTAACTTGTAGAGATGCTGGACACCCTTACCAAAAGGAGGTAGTCCGTAGGCTTGGGTTGTCTGGGGATAAACAGCATATGTCTGGGACTGTGGTAGTGCTTGATATTGAGTCTGCCCAGAATAAGAGGCCATCGTTTCAGATACAGGTACAGAAAGGACGTGTGCATATGGCCTATACATATAAAAAAAGAGAACACCTTGTTGATATGGGATATTGCTAAGTAAACAGAGAGAATTCTCATCCTGCAACTCAATAGTACCTCAATAATAATTGTATTAAAACAGCAGCCATGGAAACAGCCAAGGAGGGGTACAATCACCTTACCTCCTTTTCCTCTCAATAGTGTCAGCACTTGATCCCTAGGAATAGGGAAGGAAACTGTAGCACATCTGGGTAACATCACTGCTGTCAGGGAACCTAGAGACAGCAACAACTAACAACACGCTGCCTCCTGGATCTACTGTTGAATACTCTGCCTTCCTTCTGGGCTGTGCTCAGAATGGTGAAGCTTTCTATGCTCTGTGCCATCCCAGGCTGGCACAAGCTGCACGCAGTCCAAGTTACAGATTGATACCAGCTGAGAAATACTTTTCTAGGTGTGATGTGTTCCCTTTCATAGTCTGCTCAATCCTGGGGGGGTGTACATGCAAAAAAAGGGCAGGTCATGAAGGGGCACCATACTTTTTAGGCCAGATCTTCCCGCCAAGTCAGAAAAGAAGGATGGAGAGGCATCAAGGCAGAGAGCCACTCCCTTCTGACAGTCCCTTTCAGGAACTGTGGATAAAGATGCCACAGAACTAGGAAAAATGTTGTACAGTTAAACACTCCACATGAACGGAAGATCCAGTAAGATTCCTGCTATGACATTTTGGAGAAACAAATAGCTTAATTCAACTTACTTTGCAGAATACATCTGTGAGGTATAGTCACTTGATGACCTTGAGATGTAGTCAGTGCATGGCATAACTGCAAAATACAGTATTTAAAAATGAACGTAAAGTTATTTAACGCAAACCGTGACGTTAATGTGTGTGGCTGAATTTCAGCTGTGATTTGTATTAGCTCTGTGCAAATGTTCAAAGGAAAGCCCCCTTTAATGGAGGTTCAAGCAAAATATTCTTTAAAGCTTCACACAGTAACATGGCCACCTTGCTTCTAAGAGCAAAGTGTCCATGTTATTTTGCTTTGCTCTGCCTTGCAAAGCTTTGGTGAGTGTTGTGGAACACGTCTGCTCATCTCTTTTGGCACGGCTCACCCAAAGCTTTGGTGATCTGTGGTAGAGAACACACCTCCCCGGTAACATACGCTTGCCAAGAACTGAAGACACTTTTGACGTGTGCAGAACCTGTGCAAAAGCTTCTTCTGGCTTTAGCAAGTGAGCAGGAGGAGACAGGAAGAGGCATCTTTGCTTCGACCAAGAGAGTCAAGCTGCCTCTGCAGTGGAAATCTCATCTCCTCAGCAAATTCAGGCCATTTTGCACAGGATTAATACGTATTCTGGTGCACAGAATACATGGAACGTCTAACTTACTCATGCTCTTAACTTTGAAACTTAGGGTGACTTTTTTTAATATTAAGGATTATAGGGAGAAGAAAGCTTTAAAAACCTAGCTTAGCAACAAATTCCTAGCTGAAAAAATTGTACTGTAAATCCATGGCAATTATAAGGATTTCCACTCTTTTCTAGTCTGGTTCTTCTGTTGTATGGTTTGCTTTTTATTACATTGTTTATTTATTCCGTTCATTATACTGTGAACTGCCCAGCATTGCTCTGGAGTTGGGTGGTGCCAATTAAAATCCAATCAATCAATAAAATAAATGGACTATGTTACACACACAATCCAGGTACCAAACGTCTACCAGTTCTCTTAATCAACTACGAAGATGAAAGAAATCACTTACTTTGATTGGATATAGACAGATTAGAAGCAAGACTTGAGGATTCAGGCTTTTGATCATTACTATCTGTGCTGGTCACTTGCCTGAAAGTTGAAGTCAAACGATGAAGCTCTTATTAACCTTAATCACATCAATTACATCTTGTTACCATGCCAAACTGTGGTTTGGGCTGTCTTAAAACTGTATGCTAATATCCACATTTGTGATTATCTTTTAGCCAGGACTCTTTATAATTCTGAAATAATCGTAAGAATGCTTTTCAATGTTTCTGACTGGTTCCTCCTGCCAGCAAGACTGGTTAAACAAACAAATAAGTTCAAGTTATGGTTCAATTAGCATTATCTATAATTACATGCCTTTATCCTGATACCAAGTGAAATTTAGGCATTACTGAAATTCAGTGTTATTTTAAATCGAATAGATAATGTGTTATAAGTGCTCAGTGGGATCCTCTCAAGGCTCTTTTATTTAAAAATGTGAAGCAAAACAGTAGGTTTAGAAGGTGAACATCATCTTTTGATAACAGCAAATCTGAGGCGAAGAGGAAAATTACGCTTCCAACTTTGTAATTAATTCTTTAGGATTTAAGAAATCAGGACACTGAAACTGACTTTCTATACAATGGCTAGAGAAAATCAGTTATGTTTTTGGGGGGGAATGACATAATGTTCATGAAAGTGGGTGGCCAAAAATGTCAAGATGGTGGCTGCAGCTGCATGACTAAAGCTCCACCCATTTTTTAACATGTGGTGCATGCACTATACACATAAAAAGGGGTGAGGCTTCAGTCATGCAGCCACAGCTACCATCTTGACTTTTCTGACCCCACTGCCGATGTGATGTTTACTGTTTCCCCGTCTGATTTACAGTGTAATATTCTTTGTAAGATTGCCAAAAAACAGAAATATAAAGTCTCTTAAAACAGAAAACTCAAAGTTGATTCTATGAGAGTTTTCAGGCCTCTCCTGATGTGGCCTCTTGCCTTATTGTTTGCCTCAGTGAGACAAACACCTATAGATTTTTTCCACAGGTCACTTCATTTATTAATTAACTTGCTGTAATTCTAATCCACTTAGTAACTGAAATCCTCTGGATAGATGATGAAAACAGTGTCCTAACACAGCTGTAAAACCATCCTAGGAGGACTTCCTCATGCAGAAACACATCTGGATGAATGCATATTAAATCGTATCAACTTCACACTTGTAACTTCAATTATTTTTTGTGATTTAAGATGGTATACCTTACCCTCTGGATGTGCCATCTTGGCATATAAAATATTATTCTATGAACGTTCATATACTTTTTCTGTTTGGAGTCAGCCAAGCCCCTTGCCCTGAGCTGAATCCTATCTGCCTCATTCTTCTTGACACCTGGTGGCAGACTAACAATGAAGCAATTCGAAGGATTGCACACCTTAACAGTTGTTCTCCTGATTCCTGCATCTTGGCCTTTTTTATCTGCAGAGACAAGGATGATATCAAGTTAGTCACGTATGACAGCAAATAAAAACTCTGAATACAAGCAACAGTATGAGTCACAAAAGCTGAGCTGAGACATAACAGGAATGAGAATTTATGACAGCAATGTTTAGGACCACACACTTCTCCCACTCCTGTACTTTTCCTCTTTCCTGACTGTAAAGAGACAGAAAGTTTCTATTTTTAAATTAACTCTAATTCCCTGCAGTGTTCATACTCATTAGCAAGAACAAGCCAAAGTCTAAATAGGCATGTTCTTACTGACCAGATATGGTCTCAAAAAAAAAATTGTGCTTGCTTATATTTATTATTATATTCATATGACTATGATGATAAGTTGTTGCAAACTAGGATTTTGCTCTACAGTGATCAACTCAAAACAAGGAAAGCTTCCATCCAGCATTTATCTGAAGAAGTATGTATTAACACTGTACACAAATTTATTGAAACTGATAAATTTTGGGGGGGGGGGTGAATGCTGAAAAGAAGCACAGCTGTGCACCTCTTCGCCCCCAAAATATTTTGGGTCCAGTTTGATGAATATTTATATTGACAAAGTCAACATTTTCCACATGCATTTGCACAGGTGAGAAGTAGATAAACAAAAATTCCAGTCTCCAATAGTCAACAAATGATACACTCAAGAAAGCAATAATCAAATATAAACCTTTACATTTCCCTAATGGTATATCACAGAATACTCAGATTAACAGATGCTTTAAGGTCTGATATTTAAATAATAGTTAAAAAGTGTTTCTACCAAAACTGAATATTTAAATTACACTATGATGACGCACATGTCCTGCATATTAATGCGTCTTTAGATAAAACTACTCCTTTGTTTTCTACTCCTGCAAACAAAATAAGATGCACAATCAATTGTCCAGAAAATTAACTAGAAAGAGAAAGCCCTTTTTTCTCACTCTTACTGTTCCTTTTGTATACTCACTGGCTGTTCTGCTAAATCTTGTACCTCTTCCATGGAGGCGAGCCTTTTCAAAACTGCTCCAATGTGAAGAATGGGCGTCTTTCTCTCCTCCCTTCAAAATCTGTAACAGACAATATCCATGCTTTATGCATTTGGGCAACTGCTTATCGTTTCTGCTATCAGTAACTCTAGCCGTTTAATATGCCATTCTCTAGACACAGGTTGGCTCTACCGATATAGAAAGAGACTACACTCACATATGGGAAAAAGCAAGGATTTTCCATTAAGCCTCAAGCTACAGCAGATAAGGTAAGATAACAAGAGACAAGTGTGGGTGCACCTGATGGTACATGGCCCATTTCCATTGCATTTCTTTTGTTACTTCGATTTCAAGTCACTATCACTTATTTTTCTTTTTTTTTTTAACTAACCAAATAAAATATTAAGATAAAGAAATAAAGCATTGGAAGGTTAAAGAAATATAAGCCAGAGATAAAATACAAAAACATGAAAAAGAAAAAAAAAGAGTTTAGAAAACTTGTGTATATGTAAGTATGTGTATTTATTTAACAGCTATTTTATAATACAAACATGACCTTAAGGAGAAATATAAATATCAGTATTTTTCTATTTGAAAAATAGAATAACAAATAAAATACACACCTTCAAAAGGAAAAGTGCTAGCATATAGGAAATCTTTCTTCTCCAGGTTAAAATAAAAGACCAAAATCACAACATAGTAAGAATTACAAAACTGAAAACCACTTGCACTTAGCATAGTATAACACAATCATCGGGCAAGCACTGCTTTTTCCATGTAATGATACAATGCCAGACAGTACCAAGCTGATTATTATATATCACAGGGACAAACTAAATTTTTTACCTGCCCTATCTATATAAATCTGTTCTTTGCCTATTACAGCTAATTTAATGAGGTAGTAAATTGACATTTTGGTGAGCATATTCTTTGTCCTCCATTTCTTTATTTCTTGAACCTGATGATTCCAGACCAAGCTGTGCGTATCACGGTGAATTGTTTAAAAGAAACAACTTGCTTGGGAAAAAAAGTCCCAATCTACACACTAAATAAAACAGTGGGTTGGATCAAGACCCAAGCACCTTTACAACAAAATCACTGCAATCAATGGGTTTTCAATTCACCTTGAGAATTTTCACTGATTTCAGTGGGCCCACTCTAATTACAACGAACCCTGGATTCAACTCATTAAAAAAGATCAGAGTTGCTGAAATAAAATTTAATGTCAAAATATTTTATTTCTATGACACCCGTTCTCAAGAACATTTCAGGAAGGCTCACACTACATAACTGGAAAACCATAACAATAAAAAGCTACAATACTAGTATTATAAACATGTTGAACAGCTACAGGGAGATCTGATATTACAATCCCTACTTTCAGTACCCAAGGAAATAGTTATAGAACAGCATCCCAAATATATTTAAGAGAAAAATAATACTTTTACCTGAAACCTAAAAAAGGTAATGATTATTAAGTGAATCTGCTTGGAAATACTTTCAAAATTAAGGTTTCGCAATAAAAGCTCTTTTACACCTTGGCAAGCCTCAGCTGATGACCTACAAACATTTATTATAATAACAGCAAGAGGACAGATGCATAAACAAGACTTCAGATTGCCTTGACTCACCACAGGAAAACTGAAGCTGAAAAGCAAACTGCTTGATGAACATATTTGCTGAGAATCTTATTAATTTATACACTCATGTAAGAGTCGTTTTGTACCTCCAGTAGGATTGTACGATTCCTTATCAGCAATATGCCACTGCATTAGGATTAGTCAAACTATTTTTAAACAATAATATCCAAAATGCATTAGGATCTTTGAATTCGTTTACCAATAATCTGGTTTTAAATCTTAATTTGGGAATACAGAGTTTGAAGTTAATTTAAATCATGTTTTGTATATAACTGTATTCAACACAACATCAATTTTGGCTGATGCAGTCCTATGTCTCTAAAATTCTTACTCAAAAAGAACAACAACCCAGCAACTAAAAACAAACTAGACCCAAACCCCAAAGATTCTTAAGCATGAATCACTGAGGTTAATGGGATTTACTCCCAAATGACTACCTAACATACTGCAATTTTATTGTTTTTTTTACAAGGAAGCTCTGGCTGGATTAAAAACAAAATGCCTGAAAATTAAGATACTGCCTGCAATAAGTTGCCACGTATGTTCAGAGATAATAGTTATCCACATTTTTACTCTTACTTGCTTGCCTTATAATTAAAAATAGTCTTGTGCTAACTGTTCAAGGACATAGAAAAATGTTTTAGTGTCAGCCATATACAAGTTGGTAATATTTTCAAAATTTTCAGTTGCCTGCACCAGATATGAGTTTCTTACTTTTCTCAATAGTACTGGAATAAGTAAGAAATACATATCTGGTGCAGGCAACTTTTTCATTGAATCAATGCCCACCATAAAATATTCTTGAAATTAGTAAGACAGCAACCCACTCATCTAAAAGCTCCAAGTCAAAACCAATTGCAAATATTAAAAACCCGCTTTCCTGTTTCATGCCAATTTCCAGTTTTCTAAAGAGATATTTTTGCAAAGAAAGAGCTGTAAGTATAGTCCAGAAAAGTCAAATGGCCTACTTATTCTTAGAAATAGTGAAGCCACTTTTATGGAACTTGAACCAAAATTACTGTACAGTAGATGGATTTCAAACCTAGCTTTATATTTTATTTTTTTCTTTTGCTTTCCAGAACAGGTTTAGTATATTGCATTAGCCTAATGCTCTGTCTAAAATGCCATACAAAACATGAAGGAAACATGTTATTTGGCATTGGGCAATCAAGCCTGAAGATTTTTGCTTTAGCAACCCAAAAATTACAATAGGAAAAAGATCAAAACAGTGTAGATAATTTCTTTTAATCTAGAAAATTAGAGTCTAGAAATCTTTAATCTAGAAAATTAATCTTTCATCTAGACAATTAGAATTTTCTAGAAATCTTATTTTATTTAAACTAATTTTTAAACATTAACTTGTTTTATTATTTCTTAAAAAGCATATGGTATGAATAGAATAGTGAATACAATAGATAAACATGCTAAATGTACAGTTTCATAATCTTTATCTATGAATGAGACCTATCCCTTCACCACAAATACTAAAATATATTTTTCTATAAAAAAGAATGAACCAGAGAAAAAATATCTGTCTTAACAGGCAAGTATAATAACACACCTTGTAAGCTATCTACTGGACAATGTAATCTTCTGTGCATCTTCCCAAAGGAAGTTCCATTAAGTTCAGTGAGACTTACTCCTAATGGACTGTAGTCCTATTTTATCATTGTGTAAATTACAAGTCAAAGGTTGAATAACTTTTTTGGGACTAGAAAATGAAATACATTGAACAAACCAGGACACATTCTGTCATGCAAATACAAAATACCTTACATGGGCATACATACCCATAATCACCAGAAGAATGCTTTTCTTAATCTAATTTTTTGGACTTGCACAATAAGCAGAACCATAAACTAATGACTTAAGTTGAATTTGCACAGTATGCTTGGCTAAAGCATGGTTGACTTGTTTGCAGTTCAGGTACTCATTTTGCATCTGTCCTCACTGCACAAGGATGTCTTAATACCTCCGATATTTTCTGATTTCAGTTCCTTAAGCTCTGGGCAGTAAGGCCAAGAATAAAAGGACATGAATTAAAAAATCATGATTACACTACATGTCCAAGACGTTTTCACTCCGTTTCTTTGATTTAAGAAGTAATGACTTTGTGATATACTAAGTGCTTTTCTTTGCTGAGACTCTGAAGTCAGTACAGCTGATTTATCGTTTGTAGAGAAAGAAGGGTATGTTACTTGATTGCCAAAGATCCTGCTAGCACACGTGATGCTCCAGTCAATGAAATCTTCCAACAGGCTGGTAATATCAGAATCCATAAAAGGGCAAATCTGACTGACTACTCTTGGAAAAAATGAATTTGGAGATCGGGATGAGCTCCTCAAGGGGATAGTCTGAGATGCTGGAACCTGCTGCTTGCCTCTTGGCAAGCATGTCATAAAAACAGAGCCCCCAACCCACAAACTAAGCAACCCGTTTAGACTAGCATAGTGTGAAACCCAGGCTTTAACTAGAAAAACAATCACAAGCAGACCTTTTCCTCCTCCATGCATTCGATCCCTCTATTAAAGCCATCAACACCGGGTGTGTGGGGGGGGGAAGAAGTGTCACCACATCACGTGGCAGTGAGTTCCACAAGTTGCGGGCACGTCCTGTGACGCGCTCTTCCGCCTCCTATCCTGGCGCAGCAGGAGACGAGCCCCTCCCGTTCCCCCCGACTTCTCCCTCCTCCATTAACTGATGGGGGGGGCAAACGGCGTCTGGGGGCGGGACCACGGCAACCGCTACCCAGGCCACGCCCACCGGCCCGCGCGCCGATCACGCGAGAGAAGGGAAAGCTAAGGGCGGGGAAAGCTCTTTTTCTCTCACCGTGAAGAGACGTTTGCGGAGCCGGCCTTCGCACCAGGTGACATGGTGGCCTTGGTAGCGACAACAGCGGGACCGGCGACGGGCCGGGTTCCCAGACAGTACAACAAAACCCCCAAATAAGAAAAGAAAGAAAGAAAGGGAACGGAAAGGAACCCCTTTCGGCAAACCTCCGCTGGGTTGAGGCCCGGAAGCGGAAGCCCCTTGCCGGAAGTGACGGTAAAGGTGAGGCGGGATTTGATTGGTCGGGGTGTTTGCCGTCGGCGGCCACGGCCGCCGCCTAGTTTCCTATCCGTGATTCAAAATGTCTGGGGGGGAGGGTGAGGGGAGACACAAAGGTTGGGCTGTGCGGCGAGGAATGGCCGGGCCCTTTTCTCACTTGCCGTTGGGCCGGCAGGTAAAAACAAAACGGGGCTGAGGGGGTTCTCGCTGCCTTCGCTCCCTATAAGCAAGCGCGGCCCCGGCGTAGTTACTGTTCTCAGCCTGTAAGGGGTCGCCCGCTCTCTTGAGCAAGAATGCGCCGCGTTCAGTTTGCCCAATGCATTGAACCATAAGCTGACCCAACGGGTTGGATTTGCAGCACATGCTAAACCACAAAAAAAAGCTACTCAGGGTTAACGCTACTGTAATGACGTTTAGCATATTTAAAAAATGCAGCTGCTCGTTTTCAACTGTCCTGATGAAGGGTAGTGTGCGGGAACAAAGCGGCTGAATCGTAAGCTAATCGAATTGGCTGGATTCGGGCAATAGGCTTCGCCTGCCTAGCTGTTTAACAATACTGGTGGGATGGGGTGTTCATAAATATACTGTAGCCCACAGACTGTATACCGGTTTCAAAAATTAGAAAGACCATTAGCTGAGAATACAAGTTTCCTGTATTTTTGGTGGCCATCTAATGGGTTGTCCAGGTTATTGCAGCTCAGATTTGTGGCAGGTCTAACTAGTAAATAACATTTTTTCCATACAGTTTAAATTAGATTTACATCTTGATACAAACCTACTTACTCGACCCCAACAAATTCATTTTAAGACAGACTCTGACACAAAAAGACACAGACTAAATTCACACTCTGTGCTCATCGTATATTGAATAAGCCATAGTAAATTGGGTTTCATACCACTAAGACATAAATTATATTTGAGAATGCGTGGTTGGGTTTACCCAACATAGTTTGGTAAAGAGCCAGTTTGGTCTAGTGGTTAAGGCACTAGGCTAGAATCCAGGAGACTGAGGTCTAGTCCCGCCTTAGGCAGGACCACATCTAGGGTCTGTGTCACCCGGGGCAAACATGGATTCCATACCCATTTTGGCACCCCCCCAACGCAGCGCCCGGGGCACATGCCCACTTGTCCCCCCCCCCCCAGTTGCGGCCCTCACCTTAGGCATGAAAGCCAGTTGGGTGACTTTGGGCCAGTCACTCTCTCAACCCAATTCACCTCACAGGGTGGTTGTTCTGGGGAAAATAAGAGGAGGAAGGAGTATTCAGTATATTCACCACCTTGAGTTATTTATAAAAAATAATAGAGACGGGATAAAAAAATCTAAACCCAAACAAATTTTATTATACTTTAATGTGATAGGAACCCATGTCAGCACTAAAATTTGTGAATTCTAGCATATCATATTCAGATACAGTTAAAATTTTAGGCAGCTTGACCCTAAACCTATTCCTTCAGAGATAAGTTCCACTGAATTCAGTGAAACATTTCTGGTATGCTAAATTGTTGCAGTTCACTCTTGTGTTTTATTTAGAAAACATTTATTTCAGTGCCATATAGTTACCAATAAATAGGCTCCAGATTGCAGTCCTGTTCTAAAGCAGCAAATACACAGAATACCTGGAGGGGTTTAACAGTTTGAATAGAATTTCTGCTGTGCTATTAACAAATCTCAAGATGATAGTAACAATGCAGGAATTCTAAACTAAAAACCATTTGAGAGCAAATGTTTGGCTTTTTCTATTTCTGATATGGATATACAAGTATATTTTTTTTCTTCACAGCATTTCACGTAGAGATCGTTTCTGGTATGTGGAATATGGAATCCAGACATAATCAGAGGTAACATCATATGATAGGTTTCTGTACTGAACAATAAAGGGGCAGGGAAGAAGGGACTGATCGTGGGAACTTTTCCATAGCTGCTGTTGCTACTCTTCCCCCTCCCCCCATAACTCAACCCTTCTTCATTGCACAACTTTATATCAGTCACATGTCTACTAATTCAGAGATTTAATAAACCACGATTCTTATTTATTAGTTGTATTTTTGAACTGCTTTTTAAGGTTACACCATTACAAAGCAACGGATAGAAAGAAACATTAGGCAACATTTGGGTCTCCTGAGAAAGGCAAACATTCCTTAGCAGTCAGCATTCTAAATCTTCATGCGTAGAAGAGGCTCCTGTCTCAGATGTGTGCCTGTCAAATTGTGGAAGGCTACAAATGTGGAGAAGGCGAATACGTTGAAGTGGCCAGAATATGCCAGAAATTTTAAATGCACATAAGCTTGTATTTTAGCTTTTACTTTTCCATAGAGATGATGGCAAAGAAGGGAATGAGAATTCATCCTTGGGGCTTGCTTCAGGATAGGTCTTTTTGTTTCCTACCTAAATTTGCATATGGATTCTTGGATAATTCATGAGTGGACCTTTTTGGTGCTGTAGCTCTCAGCCTTTCTGGGCGTGGAGTAATGGCAAAAGAGCAAGAAAAGGAGGATACCTTTGATGGAAAAGAATCCCATAGCTCTGTTCCAGGTATTGGCACTAGGTTCCAAGAAAGACCTGGTATGATGTGCCTAATGATGCCCACCCAATCCCAAGAGCTTTGAACAACCTCAGGATGAAAACAAAAAACACTAAGTATCAAATATATTACATCAGGGCTGCAACAATGTAATATCCACCTTTCAAATAAGAGATTCACAAATTCTTTCCCCTTGCAACAATACCCAAAGTCATCTCATTTGAGATACGGTGTGGTCTTTCAGAGATCTTGCATTTGTGTTACATGGACAAGAGCTGCAGTCCTAAATTAATTTGTCAATAATTCTTGCTGGTCATCAGCTTTTTCTTGACACTGACAATAAATACATTTTGCTGTTCTGTAGGAAAGTTATCCTTTCTTTCCACTTTCGGGTTTTCAGTCAGAAGGTCTATCAGTGTAGATGTTGTTCAGTCCAATTCCTTAAGAATGAACAGTCAGACCCAGAAGCTGACCATCTTCAGTTAACATCTGGGCAGCAGATTGAATAGACACAGAAATCACCTGATTATAATCTTTGCTGCCTGTGAGGAGACATACTGTATTTCCCAATTTGCATACAGTATATGTTTGTACTGTAACATACACAAATCGTAACCAAATATGTTTCTGGGTCCTTTTTTGCTGTTACAGAAGTGCCTCCATCCATCTTGAGTCCAAAATACTTCTAAGTTTTGGGGGAGGCAGAGAGACAATCTTCTAATTGTACCACCCCTTCCACGCCAGTCTCAGTTGTTTGCCTGGAACATTTTCGACTGTCTTTTATGCTTTTCAAATTTTCAGAAAGATGTTTCCTGAACTTTTTTGTGAGAAAGCAATAAATGATAGGGTCCAAGACACAGTTGGCACCCAGAAAAACAAGGGTTGCCTGGTGGACATCATTTAACAGTTTTTTGCTTTGGCAGCTTATCTTCCACTTGTTTAGAACCATCAAAGTCCAGGGTAGGTCCACTATGTGATGAGGCACAAAACAGAGGATGAAGACTGTCAAAACCGTGCATACCAACCAGAGAGCCCGTTGCCTGACACGGGCGCTCCTCCGAGTTTGCACTGGTTTGGAAAGCAGTGTCCGGATAATGAAAGCATTGCATACCAAGACAAGCAGGAAAGCAATGAAGAAGCAAATACAAATAATCACATGGAAGGCAAGGATAGGAGTTGTATCACTGGTGGTATCATAACGCTCAAAACAGCGTACCAGATGCTCCTCACGGGTCGTGCCATTATCAACCAGAAAGTAGATGGAAGGAACACCTATCAGGACCCAGATAGCTAAAGTCACATAAATTCCTCTTCTTCGTGTGCTGGACTGAACCGTTGAAATGGGCCTTGTAACGGCTTGGTAACGATTGTAAGTTATGACTCCCAGGAATGCCACAGAGCAGTATGTATTCACGAAGAATAAGTAGCCAGCCACATTACACAGAAAGCTGGGCATGATCCAGTTCCCTTTGTTGTGGTAATAAATAATCCACATTGGCAATGTAATCAGGAAAAGCAAATCAGCAATTGTCAAGTTAACTATGAATATTTTTATTTCATTTAATTTCTTCATAGCATAAACCCGACTGAAGAGCCACAGCACATAGGTGTTAGCTACAAAGCCCAGAATGAAGATGATGCTGTAGTAGACAGTGAATAGTATATATCTGAACTCAGAATCCACATGGCATGTTGTACTTTGGATAGAAAGTGCAGAGATGTTTCCATCTTCACCAGGTTTGGATGTCACTGCAGGAGTCATAGTGTTCTTTTAGAGCCAGATTCGTCTGTGGTTCTTATCCTGAAAATAAAATGACAGAAGGAAACGGTTAGTGCAAGATAAAATGACAGTGGATTTGTTATACCCAACTTGGAGCTGGATATGTCTTTAACACAATCTCACTTTGCTCACTCGCACCACACATTACGGGACAGTCCCTTGCCTTGCCCTCTAGGAATCCATTTTCCAGGCATCCTCTAATAATTGTGAGTTTTTCAGCCAACCCTGCAATCTGGAAATGTCTTCCCATGTTTAACTACTTTAACCTGTCAGTAGGTTGAACTCGGAGTTTGCTCCTTTGACCACTCACATTTAGCAGCTGGGCTTGTCAATCAGCCCACAACTCTAGGAATACCTCCACCCTGATAGCCTGCATTTATTTGATCTTCACCTCCATCATCCATTTCATTCTCTCAAGTGTGACCCCATTATAAGCATTCAGAATGCTCCCCTTTTTAGATTGGTTTGAGTAAATAGAGCATAAAATTTAAGAATCAGACTAACTTAAACCCTTTTGCTTCTTTAGATTATTAAATAAAATAATTACAGTTAAATGTCTAAAGTTGATGCATGGTTACATAATTCTGCATCCTAAGCTAAAGCAGGAGGCTGGAGGGAGAAAACGGAATGGGGAAGGGAGAGGGAGACAGGGATAACAGAGATATTAGGGAAGATCTTCCTAGGAGACTGTTTGCTTGGCTCTTACGATCTGTACTTCTTCAGTTTTTTCAGGGTAGGGCCGGGTGAAGAAAGGGCACTGGGTAGAATAAGAACCAACAGGGCTGGTTCATTACCAGGAAACTACATTATTTCCTCTTCCTTGCAATGTTTTTTATGATATTATAGTACAATGCCATCTATGCTCAACAGTTTCTCACTTTTACTGGTTTTTTTCACCCAGTTCTTCATATATGGTCAAGATCACTTAATGTCCTATTTTTCAGACTTTTTGCCTGTCAGAACCTGCGGCAAATTATATTTATTTTCACAGCCTAATGGATAAAAGCTCTTCAGCAAGAGTCTTAGGCAGTATAGCCCATAACATTTCTTAGCCAGGTTGAATTCAAGTGACCTGGTTGCTGTTGGGCCCAAACCCACTGGACAGAAAGTTAAGTTTAGCCAATGATTTAAAAGATGCTACCAAGCCCTAGTGATCAGGGACACCAAGCCCATCCCTCATTACACAGCAGCATTGTTAGTACATCTTAACCTGCAAGAATAGCTCTCATGAAGTTAGACTGGACAGCTTCAAGGATATCAAGCTTTCGAAAAGTACACTTGGAAATCTAAAGAAATGGGAAATGGCTTCAGCTATGAAGACCTTGCAGGCTACAGGGGTCAAATGAGCTCCCTTCAGATAGAAGAACCTCAGGATAGTTGAGGAGCTGTGTTGTGCGACATTTGCCAGTGAGGACTGGAATGGCATTCAGAGGTTTTATGAGTACTTACTACATAGTATTTCCATTTATTTGCCAATTGAATTTTATAATTCCATGCAAATACTAAGACTAAGTTTTATACTAAGTTTTATGATAGTTTATTCCTAGTTTTTCTTCTAAGTAGAAAGCAGCTAAAGCACTCCATGCTATATATGTTATTTTATTGAAAATTTATCAATGGGGTGATTTTTGTCTTCCCAACAGCGATTTTTCAATTACAATCATGTTATGTTGCCTTCTTTTCACTCACTTCCCCCTTCTAGGCAGGAGAGTGCCTTGGAAAGAAAGTTATTTGACTTTTATCAAATTATGTGGCTTTTAAACTTCCTTATAATACAGTTTTACTGGTATTTTCTAAATACTTTTTACTGCATTTTTCAGGGTACATCTGTAACTGTTTTATCTGGAAGGAAGTGAAAAAGGGGGTAGAAAAAAGCTAAGTTGCTCAGAAAAGGATCTGTAGGCATTCTTGAGAAATAGTACATAAACCACAAACTAAATTGGGCAACATGGAACGAGGTGGAACATAACTACAGATTTGTTTGTGGTTCCTTTCTCAGTTTTAAAATGCTTCCTGCTTTTGTTTTGTTTTTTTAATGAAACATTTCTAAAACCATTAGGCATCTTGACCAAGTCTGAGGGCAACCATTCTGCACCCTGTACTTGAGAACAAGCCCTATTTAATGGCACATATTCAGGGTCAGTGTTAAGGGTTGCTTGGATGGGCATTTGCCAAGGTGTGGAACCTAACAGTGCCAGCTTCTGATCAGAACCATCCCAAGCAAAGTATTCTCAGGCATCATGGACTGGTGAGAACGTTGCAGGAGGAGAAATGTGCTGGTCTGTGGTGGCAAAAAATCAGGAGTCTGGTAGCTCCTTTTCCAACTGACAAATTTTATTAAAAGGCATAAACTTTTGTGACCTGCAACTCACTTTATCACATGCACAGAGTGACTAGACTGATGAAATATTGAAATTGGGGTGAGGTGGGAGAGATTGCTGAATTCATCACATACATCAAAAGGTTTTCAGGCATTCTCAGACAGTCTTAACAAACACAATGGATTTTTAACACATTACAATTGTTACCTGATAAGGTACTTATAATCTGTGTCTCATATAACTGCATCTGCATAACAAACCTGTCTCCCCCTCCCTTCCCCCCCACCTCAACCCAATTTAAACCCTACATCAGACTAGCCATGCCATGCCCCTGATGAGATAAGCTGTAGCTCAACGAAGCTTACATCTTTTAATAACGTTTGTTAGACAAAAGGTGCTACCTGACTCCTGATTTTATGACTAGTAAGAGGAAACAGAAAGAAAGGAACAGCTGTTTGTCTCAAAAGGCCTGGTTTGTGTCTCCAAGTAAATTTGTTGCTCTCAGGTACATTAAGTCATTGGCAGTGTTAAAATGAAACTCAGCAGCTAGTCATAGTTATGGGTGGGGTGCTGACTTTTCCTTCATGCAGCAAAATGCCTTAGAGTAATCCAGGTATTATGCTGATCTCTCATTTCTCAATGGGAGAAGTTTCTGTTGGCAGCAGAACTTTGGCACTGCTCCCAAATCAACGTGAACGCAAAAAAAAAACCTTTCCAAAAAAGAGCTCAGTGGGCATTTAAAGATCCTCTCAGAGCCCCAAAGGAAGAGAAACTCATGAAAACATAGAAAGATGCTTTATATCAAGTCAGAAGCAGTGTGTTTGGCCCTGTCTGTTTGTTGATGCTGACTGGTGAAATAAGACAGCAGATAAAGCTGATATGGAGAACCAACCTTCCTTTGTTTATTCCAATATATATGGCCATCCATCTCAGCATCGTGACTCTAGGTGGCTCACAACCGAACCACCATTAAGTATAAACTATCTGGTGACAGCATGAACCTGCATTTATTAATACACTTAACCATTGATATACCACTTGGAAGTCACACCTCTCTATTGACTTGTGGGAGAAGCCTGCAAACATGTGACATGCATTAATGTGGTACATTAGAACTCAACATTTTAAGGTCTTTGGTCCAACACAGCTATGAAGTTCTCAGTGGGTGTCTATGAACTTGTCACTCTAACATGTTTCACAGGCTTGGTGCTAAAGAAAAAACTTGTAAAGGGATAATTCTTATGCAGTACTTTGGCAAAATGTGGCACTTATATTTAAGAAATATATAAGTACATAGAAAATAGAGATGTTTATGCCCTTATTTGGCCTTGATGTGGCAGGCTTTTATTTTTAGTTTATTTTTCTAAGTGGCTGCATTTTTTGTAACTTCCATCTGATAAATAGAGGAACAGAAACCACAAGAATGTTTGTTCTACGGTACCATTTTGTATTCAAGAACCCTTAATATATTTTGCTGTACACTTTCTACATAAGTCCACTTGTCTTTTTCCAAACAGAAGAGATCCTCTTTTCACCTTTGTGGTATTTTGACCTTAGAGCATCCTTTCCCAACCAGGTGCCTTTCTGCTAATGCTGGGCTACAACTCTGATCATCATCAGCTTTGATGGCAGGGTATGGATAGATGATGGAGTCCCATAGTCTGCAATAGGCCAGTTCAGGGAGGCTGTTCTAGAGCATTGTTCCCCACTTGGTTCACATCCGAAGCTGGAATATCAAACTGTGCCCATTACTGGGGGCAGTGAAATTGCAAGCCCCTCCCAGATATTAATTCCCACCCAAGGTGCCGCACTCGAAGCCAGAAGACCATGAATTCTAGTTCTCCTTTAGGCACTGAAGCTAGTTGGGTGACTTTCAGCCAGTCAGTCACTCTTTCTCAGCCCAACCCGTTGTCATTGTGGGGAAGTCAGGAGAAGGGAACATTAGGTACACACTGCCTTGAGTTGTAAAAAATAAAGGTGGAACACATATCTAAAAAAATATATATGCTACTAAAATTAATAGTATCATTCAGGGGTTGGGTTTAATAAGGAAGGACCGTACACTTGTTCAGTTCCAGAATGGAAATCCTTGGACCAGGGAGTCTCTCATTCTGAATGTTTATCTTTTATACCAGGCTCTAATTGGTAGATCTCCACATGATAATAACTTGAAAGAAAAAAAGGAAATGCACAGAATTTGCCTGAACTAAGTGACAACACTAAAGACCTTCACTGAGCTTCATCCAGCACAACTCTTTTAACTTGTGAAAATATAATTGTGCATTTGTAATATAGATAATCTTCACAATTTCAGCACCATTTGCACTGATATTAGATTCCCTATTTTTAGTAGAATTCCACTGTCAGTTTGCCAATCATGTAAAAATCAGTTACACCCATTCCTGGTCTGGTTGACTCTTCAACTTCCTGATACTGGAAACAATTTCTTTTGAAGGCTAACAGGATGTAACATTTAATAATAACTTATTTGCTGAATTAAAAGGAAGACAGTGATTGAAGCCATAGCAACAAAACTTGTGTGAATGAGGATAAACTGGATCACTGCACAAACCTATAATACAATATAGGGAGCCTAATCCTTTTGTTGTAGTGTTTTTTTGTTTTTAGTGAAAGGTGGACTTAAGGCAAGGGAACCCAAGGTTTCCCTATAGTAGCCAGGTTGTTACAACTCATCTACTCCTGTCCTTAACCCCAAAGTCCCAAGTCCATAGACATAAACTGGTTGCCATAACGAGTTAGTATCAGTCAACACAAACCTGCAGAAGCAATTGCCATTTAGGGCAAAAGTGGCCCGATGGGATCTTGTGGATGCTGATTAATCTTTTGTTAAATACCCTTCCAAATTTCTGCCTGCCCAGCTCTGATCTTACCAATTACAGTAGATGCCTGAAAAGCCCCATTGAAAAATGTCTACAATATCCTGATTATCAAAGACATTGTAGACAGACACAATAGTGGACAACTCATAGTTGACCTGCCTGTTTGTGATAAAGTTATCTGGAGAAAGACAGCACTGATGCCAAAGGAGCCAATCAAAAGGAATTTTATCAGGAGGACTGTCATAGGTACATATCCAAATAGGAATTGACCCTTGTTGGATATCCACTATGGCTCATGGATTGTCATAATCATTGCCAATGCCTGAAGTCTCCTGGCAACGTATTTGTGAAGCAGCATCAGTTGGAGCTAGAAGAACAGCTGTCAAATTCTCATCCTCTTCTTTGGTATGGTTATTCTGATGGTGTGGAGAGAGTACAATCTTAGTGATAAGGGAGCAGGCAGGGGAGGAGGGATCGGCTGAGTGCAACTTGCCCAAGAATTTCCAAAATTTGGAACTGAGCTTATTTGCAGTATCTACTATTTCATAACAGCCTCATGTGGCACAGAGTGGTAGGCGGCAGTATTGCAACTGAAACTCTCCCCACAACTTGAGTTTGATCCCAGCGGAAGTTGGTTTCTCAGGTAGCCGGCTCAGGTCGACTCTGCCTTCCACCCTTCCGAGGTCGGTAAAATGAGTACCCAGTTTGCTGGGGAAGGCAGTGGCAAACCACCCTGCTATAGTCTGCCAAGAAAACGTCATGAAAGTGGCGTCCCCCCAAAGGGTCAGACGTGACTCGGTGCTTGCACAGGAGACCTTTCACATTCACACTATTTCATAATCAGAATAATTATTTCTATTAAAATACTGTATTCATTATTAAGCCCCCCCTCCAAGATGGAGTATTTCTGTTCTACTAATCCATTGGCAATATGCATATTTCTATAAAGTTCCTCTGAGTATTTGGGACAAAGAAGCCTTGATTACAAAAGCTGGATGCAATCCTAGCATACTTAATAATTTCATCCGTAAAATACCCACCACTTACCAGAGCAAGGATGGATGTTCTTGGCTGAGTCCAAGGTTTGGCCACAATGTGATGGACGTTGTCCATCAATAGAAGGCCAATCTGTGAGAACAGTGTCTCTCATATGCTTGATTTGAAGCTTTTTCATCACACACTGAATTCTATAAACACAACTGAAAAGACACAGGAAACCCGTGTAGTCATTGGAAATGAAGAAACCATGTGTGTGTCATCCTCATTGCCAAAGAAATAAAAAGTTGAGCAAATTTAAGAGGAAGATAACTTCCCACAAAAGGCTATAAGAGACAGCACATACTATATATTTTATCCCCACCTAGAGTTCCTCTGGAATGAGGTGGGAAATAAAATACATACAAACATGCGTAAATGTGGAAGAATGATGTTGCTGATCCAAGGAGCTGTGGGGTCGGCATTGATGAGTATGACATTTCTGAAACTGAACTGAGTTTGGATTTGCTTTAACTTCATTTTGATACCGTGGGGATGTATGCAATGTGTAAAACTAAATTCTGAATCATCAGACGGCTTAATCAGTCCACAATAGACTTGTTCACCCTGGGCATTTTGGCAGTCACTAATTGCATCACACATTTGTTCACCCCAAAAGTATTTGCACGGAAAGCCATGAGATCAGCTTCATGGAGTATAAAAAACGAAACGGGTATAATGCAGTTGCCTGGGTTCAGCTTGCTAGGATAGCTATCATTAGGCAAAAGAAGGAAGTCATCTCAATCGGCATTTTTTGAGAGGGAGCAAAATGTTAGAAGAGAGAGTTGTGCTCTCTGAGCTAGCCTGATGTCTTCCGCTGCGTGGAGAATGCTGTCCCAAATTACATGGTCTGTCCAGTGAACCTTTTGCACATATGAAGGGGAAGTGCACCATGGATTTTTCATGGCAGGCAACAAATAGGTGTGACCCAGCCCTGTTTCAAGTCAGCTTTTTTCAGTTCCTCTCCATTACTGAATACATGTTGAGTTAGATTTTTTTTTTGAAAATGTTAACAGGTTAGGGTTAATTTCTCCTCTCCATTATACATGAATGGGGAAGACATTTAAATAACATACATATAGCTGATCTATCCTCTTAGGGGTGCACAGGCTAAGATGCCAGGACCATAAGCAACCCCTGAAAACCTTGAGTAACAGAATTATTATCAAATTGTAATTTTTAATATGACCCAAGGAAAAAATCTTGGGTCATATTAAATACATGAGTAGAGAATAATCATATTAACTAAATGTAATCTTTCATCTCATTGACCTACTATTTTTTGGTGTACACTATCAATTGGGAGGATGGGGAGATAAGTGGGCAGCAGAACAGACTTCTCCAACCTAGTGCTCTCCAGTTGTTGGCCAGGCTTGCTGGGAATCGGGAAATTGCAGTTCCAACACAACTGGAGAAGAGGAGATAGGCTTGGAAAAGCTGCAGAAATGTGTTCGACTTTGTACCCCAAGCAAAGACCCAATTTCTCTGCACGTATAAAAAACTTAAATAGTGTCCTCTTTTCTGTTGGTAAGGCGCAATCCCTTCAGAGAAATTCTGGCATAATCCCAAATGAGAGAACAAGATTTGACAATGATCCCCATAGAGTAAACACAGCCCTTGTGTGATTTTTGATGGTGCATTTCCTTGCTTTATATTGTTCAGTGATGACATGCACCCATCTGCATCCTTAGCTTGGATGACTTATTGCTACAATTTAGAAGCTGCTTTCTCCTTTTTTATTGGTCAGGTATAGGAATTAACCTCAATTCCAGAAGACAGAGACGCCCCCTTTTAATAAACAAAGCCACCCCTTACCTGACTCACATGTTCTAACATAGCTACACTGCTAATCTTGCTGGCTTAATAAACCTGTGTGGATTGTTTTCCATCCCTTGCCAGCATATCAGTGTTGTGGAAAGTAAAGGCAGGGGAGGGGAAAGTGCCTTCAAACTTGCAAAGTTCTGTTACTGTAAGCTTACAATAAAGGCGATATTAGTACTCATGGTTTTGGTTTCCTGTCTGGACTATCTTGAAGGGGTAACATGTACTTAGAGTCAGCCCAAGTGGTTGAAAGAATATTAGTTCGTCCTGATTTTAGAAATCCCATTGATTTCAATGGGATTTACTCTGACTAAAGCTAGATCCATCCCCAGGGTGGCGGCGGCAGCGGCTGTTGCTGCTGCTGTTTGGTCAATGATTGTTATGCTGTATTAATAGTCTTTGGCTAAAGCTGAACGTTACTTATCCTGTTTAACAGAGCCTTGGAAAAAATCAGGTCATCTACCTTTTTCAGCTGGGGATCACATTTGGAATTTTGAGGACATGTGGGTGCTTTTGCAAAGTAACGGAGGGGTGCTCACTCACAAAATGGCTTTCGTAGGTAAATAACTAGTTACAAAGAACCAGTTTACCAGAATACTGTCTAATATTCCTTCCACTCCCTCCCCTGCATGGCACTCTCCTACCCTTTCTTACCTTTCTCTGTTTTCTGAGTAGTGGCACAGAGAAACAAAGGTTTGGGCTACAACTACCCATCATTTTGGGTTTTTTTAAATCCAATTTATATGACTTCCCATCTATCTGAAGAAACTCTGGGCAGTGAACAAAGGCAAAACAAAAATAAAACTTGCCATTCAAACCAAACCAAACCAAACTAGTGAAGGTCCAGTAAAAATTTCCACAGTCACCAATCACATACACCCATGCCAAGGTTCCCATAACTAACATCCCAGTTCCAATGCCTGAGGTATTTTTTTCCCTAGGAATGCTTATGGGGCCCTTTGGGTTCCAGAGATGCTCTTGGAAATAAAGGTGACACTACTACTATTGACTACAAAAGCTTTGACTTTTTATAGTACAAAAAGTCAGACAAAGACTTTGGGAAACCCCAAGGTAGTGTCTGCAGATAAATTGGTGCCCGTGTACCATTTTGAGATTCCTGAAATAAAAAGATCAGTGGAAATTGGGGAAAGTGTAGTTCCTTCCAGAACAAGACAAAAGGGGAACTGGAGGCAGGTTAAAGAAAGAAAGCAGGTAGCTGTTGTTGGGTAAATGAAGATGAAGGAGCGTTAGGAAGAGTCTGTACTGAATGATCACCCAGAGAGATGTGCTTGGCCCCCTCCTTCTCAATAATTAGGAAAATGGCCCAATCAATCCCTTTCACCAAACTTTTAATTGATCTCAACTGTATTAACTGTATTGACATGTTTTATATTTTGTATTTTGTTTTCATTGTTATCAACCACTTAGAATGCATATATAAGCAGGCTGTAAATTTAATAAATAAACAAATAATGGAACCCAATATTCATGAGCTATTTTTAAGGATGCCTGTTCAATAATATACACATCCTGGCCATCCTTGGCTATACCCATGTTAACTAAAAGACTGCAGTCAGGAGTGGAGAAAGGGAATCAGTGGACTCAGACATAATTAATGGAGATTCCCATCTTAGAAGGTGTCCCATATAGGAAGATTACAGATTTGGAAGTTCCGCCTGACTTGAGCTAGAGTTTTGACTTTCAGAACTTCCATTCCCAGAAAGGGTGGTGGGCTGAAGCTTAATGCCAGACTAGATGGCCAATACTACTGGTTTTAATAACATGACATATTACCCTAAGACCCATTTAGGAGGGAATCAGTCCCAGTATGTCTGTTGCTGATGCTCCAAGAAAGAGCAAGACAACAGAATAGCTGTAAAACTCTTGAGCCTGGCCACTACCAGCCAACATTTCTCCTAACTCAGCTCCCTTGTTTGGAAGAAATCTGTGTTCTCTGTCTTGCTGGAGAATTCCTCAACTTCCTGATACAAAGAGAATCTATGCCTCATTACGGTTCTGTTATGAATGAGACATGAGATTCCACTTAAAAGAGGGACAAGGCAGGTATTCTGGCCTTGTTTTGTGATAACAACTATTGATATGATTTGGTTACACAGAATATTTTTCATGCTTGTGCCATCATAAAGCATCAAACAAAAGAGTACAAAGATTATGTACATAAAGATTATGTGCAAGAGTACAAAGTAGATTATGATAACCTATGTTATGATTCTATTAGGCACATCAGAAAAGTGCATAACCAATACAAGAAGATATCAAGCACAAGGCAGCCTTGAAAGGACAGGATTTTAAGGCCCACTTAACAGAGTTTAGGTCCAAGCTACTTAGCAGATCACCTGCTCCCATACAATCTACACTGCAGTCTCCGCTCATTAGCATGGCATGTGTTGCAGATCCCACTATGGAAAGGCTTGGAATCCACAACCAACTTGGCTTTCTGCATGGTAGAGCCCATATTATGGGATTAATTGACACTAAAGTCAGCTGCTTCCTTATTAACATTTATTTACCCAGGCCTTTTAATTATATTCTGTCAATTTTTTTTCTAAAAGTATTTATATCTGTAATGTTTTAAAAGTGTTATAGATGTTTTATTGTGCAGCCATAAGGACTTGGCTTTTCTTCCATGCATTGAGCCAGGATGGTAACTAAGTCTATTCTGTTAGGAAAGGGAGTGCTTGTTATCTATGAATGAATGAATGAATGAATGAATGAATGAATGAATGAATGAATACCAATCATAGCTATGAAGGGAGTGGGTGGCATATAACATTTCCAATCAAATAAAAGCTTGCTGTCCAGGGGTTTATGCTAGAGAGGTCTATAGGGAAGGGACTGAATGTTGGCCCTCCTATGAAACGGGTAAGGGGCCAACTGCCTCCCTTGGCAGAGGTTGGCTGGGGAATAGACAAGGATGGCTTCCCCCGTCTGTTTCTCTCAAGCCTCTTGGCTGTGCCTTCCATATTGGAAAAGGCACCCCCTGATAAGATTCGGATGCCATTCCACTGCCAAAATGTGGGCTTCAGTGGTCAGCTTCTGAGGGTGCAACATGCAGAGAGCTGCCATCTCTTGGCTTTCAGGCATCAAAGTATATTGAGCTGGCCTTGATGATTTGGCAAATGTGGGGAATCCAAGAATGAAGCCTGTAATTCCATTACACCCCCTCCCTGCTTCTTCCACTCACATTATTTGAAATAGGCCAATGTAACAAGCCATGAGCAGGAACAAAAAGTCAACACGCAGATCCTATTTTGTTCCAAAATAAAACTAAAATGGTCTTACCTCCATTCATGGTTTATAAATTAATCCCACTAGCAGATTATGGGAAATGAGGACCACCTTTGCTGTGGAGTAAATTTCTTCTCATGCTTCTATCTTGGAAGCTCAGATTATCTCAGTGTGGCTTCTTCAGAAGTGTTCAGTGAGACTTTTTTCTTCTTCTGGAGTAAAAAGCTTCGGGAGAATATTAAGACAGATCATCATATTACGTCTGTGGAAGGAGGAGCCCATTATAATGCCACATGCAAGAAAAGTGCTGGGAAATCCCAAAGGTCGGATGTCTGTGTGTGTGCGCATGTTATATCTACATTCAGCAATTATATGAACTCATTTCTCAACAGTAATAGCAGGAAACAGATGCTATGAGAGAGCAGGGCGTGGTCTCTCAGGTGAATTAGTCAAATTCTTAAAATATTTTAACCTAGTTTCTCCTTCACGGTGTATCCAGGCAGTAGCTCTGCTAATGGGAGGGGGAATTTCCCATTGCTGGAGAAAATTGTTGGAACTAACCTGAAGGAGAACAAAACAGTAGTAGATGAAGTAAAACCGGTCTAGAAGACCTAATAATAAAGCTACAGCATAAATATTTTGAATCCATAATGCAAAGGCAAGGGTCACTGGAGAAGACTCATATGCTTGGGAAAATCAAAGGGAATTAAAAAAAAATAAGTTACAAAGATTCAAAGGAGCAATTGCTGGCATATAGTGCCGTCCTGCCAACTTTTTGTCTGCTGGGTCGCAAAGAGAAGTGTCTAAACAATGCGGCCATCTGGATTTTTGCAGCCCAATGTGAAAGTTAGTTCTCACATGGTCAAAAGTAAACAATTCCTAGTAGTTCAGGCTCTCACCAGAACAAGCGATGGATGGAAACTGTATCTTCTGCTGAAAAGAGACTGACTTCTAGCTCTTTTCATAGGAAGGGGCATGTTATAAATAGAGTTAGTTGAGAAGACTTTGCATTCCAGGGTTTCTAGCTAAGGCAGTTTGGTGTCAATGCTCGGAGGCTGCAAAGGCAGGGGTGGAGGCAGAAATCATGCTTGGGACTTGTTTATAGTGGTTTTTAAGCATGTCTGGACTTCATTGTTTTTCCTGATGCACACTAATCAGCTGAGTTTTACAACTTACCCTTACTGATATTATAGGTGAAGAGGAAAAGGCAAAAGATGTATTAACCATGTATATAGAATAGATTTGGGCTACAAATGTCCAGATGACCACTATATAGCAGTAAAGAGTTTTCTGTGTTTGTTTGTGGCTATCTAGTGGGCATTTGGGTTTTTGTAGTCCAAATCTGATAGTCCTAATATAAGTTTTTAAGTAGCTTTAGATATTGCTCACTAATCAGAAGTGGTTCTCATGAACTAAAAGGCTGGGAATTTTTATTTATTTATTTATTTATTTATTACTCAAGTTTAGCCACTGCCCATCTCCTTCAAAAGAGGGAGTATAAACAGTGGTTCTTCTGCTCTCTTCCTAGGAATACTTTTCCAGAGAAATTTTGTATATTTAGTATTTGTTGCTCTATGCAGGCTTGTTTATAGAAATAAGACATTAATTTCCTTTCTTGGCAATTTCCATGAATTATAGTGACCCATTCTGTGTAATTCATTAGGTATCTAACTATATGTGAGCAGCTGCCTGTGTTTTGCATACTCAGTGGTCAGTTTATCAGAACTTTTAACAGGATCCATGAAATAAAACAGTGTAATCATCTGAGCTATAGCCTCATGTGGCACAGAGTGGTAGGCGGCAGTATTGCATCCAAAACTCTCCCCATGACCCAGGTTCGATCCCAGCAGAAGCTGGATTCTCAGGTAGCCGGCTCAGGTCGACTCAGCCTTCCACCCTTCCGAGGTCGGTAAAATGAGCTTGCTGGGGAAGGTGACGACTGGGGAAGGCAATGGCAAACCACTCTGCTATAGTCTGCCAAGAAAACGTCATGAAAGCAGTGTCCCCCCAGAGGGCCAGACATGACTCAGGGCTTGCACAGGGGACCTTTCACCTTTCAATCATCTGAGTATTAGGATTTGCCAGTGTTCCAGGTCTGTGAAGGGGCCATTTGTTTATAGCAGTCTTTCTCAACCTTTTGACTGTGGAGGAACCCTTGAAATATTTTTCAGGCCTCGGGGAACCCCTGCACATTCAGGCTCAAATATAGGCCACAAGTTACAAAACTATTATATTTGTTTCATGTGTAGGCCTGTGTATAAGCATTAACAGTGTTCTTAAACTAAAAATAAAGAATGAAACTTACCTCTTTAATATGAAGTTGCCCAAGTTTGAAATAAGTTTTTAAATAAATCGTGATCTCCCAGGGAACCCCTAGTGACCTCTCGTGGAACCCTAGGGTTCCATGGAACTCTGGTTGAGAAACCCTGGTTTATAACATGGGTGGAGAAGCTATGATGTTCCACATGTACTTGCTGAACTACAATTCCCAACATCTGTAACCTTTGGGTACTCTGGGTGTAACTGTTGGAAGGTATAGTTTAGCAACATCTGGCAGGCCAAAAGATCTCCATCTTTGGGGAAAGAAACAGAATTATCTGCATCATTAACACTGAGGGAGAGTTGTCTGTTTAGGGTATTTTACCCAGGAGCACCCCCAAATCTAGAACCAATGTTGTTCTGCTGCTTCAGAAAAGAAAGCTATGGAAATTAAGAATACCCCTTCCAAATAATTATGTATAGGTATGCTGTTAGGGACATGGTGGCGCTGTGGGTTAAACCGCTGAGCTTGCCAATCGGAAGGTCAGCGGTTCGAATCTGCATGACGGGGTGAGCTCCCATTGCTAGTCCCAGCTCCTGCCAACCTAGCAGTTCGAAAACATGCAAATGTGAGTAGATTAATAGGCACCGCTTCGGCGGGCAGGTAACGGTGTTCCGTTTAGTCATGCCGGCCACATGATCACGGAAGTGTCTACGGACAAACACCAGCTCTTCAGCTTTGAAACAGATGAGCACCGTCCCCTAGAGTCGGACACAACTGGACTTAATGTCAAGGGAAACTACCTTTTTATGCTGTTAGAAGACTTTTTGCGCTTTTATTCTGCTGAAATTTATTTATTTATTTATTGAATTTGTCACCGCCCATCTCCCCCGAGCAGAGGAACTCTGGGAGGTTTCAATATAAAACAATAAATAATAAAGCTTCAATATAAAACAGACTATAAATTTCACAGAACTACCAAATATAATAAAATCCAGATGGCTATGATCTCATTCAATCATTGTATAGGAGGGGCACTTCAAGGCACTAGCCAGCCCCAAGTATGACTATTCTCCTCCCTACCCCAAGCCTGGTGGCAGAGCCAACAACTTCCTCCTTCAAATTCTTGTTCTCTAAACAAGTATACCTTATGTAGATTGCAGAAGTTCACAGAACATGAGTGGTGGGTAGAGCTGCAAGCTCATTATGTTGCTAGTGTTATTCACATGTGCTCTGAGTCACCAGGAGTTGCACAATTTCTTTGGACAGAGCAATTTGTGTTTTAAAGGATTGAGAAGATATTTTTTCAAAATGTTCAAATGTACAAACCTCCACTTGCAATTTCATCAGTATATTCTCAAGGATCTAGATGAGCTATTGGTAAATACCAGGTCTGTTCGTAATTTGACCAACTTCATCCACAATTAAGTGATGGGCAGGAAAATAGACCTAACATAATAAAACTGGATGGGCAAGGACAGGTATCCTGCCCTGTCAGAAATATGCACTCCCAGGTCCTTCCTTATGATCCTCTGGGAAACCTTTTTTTTAAAATGATTTTTATTAAGGATTTTAACAATAATAAAAGATAATACAAACTGAAATCAGAAAGAGAGAAAAGAATAGAAAAAAGTATAAAGTGCAAAGAAAAAAGGAAATGAAAAAGGGAAGAAAGGAAAAAGAAAAAATATTTAAACAATTACTTCTGATCTTCATCATCACAAGTACAAACAAACTTAATATTTCTCCACCCCCTAAAAAGTTACATACATGTATCACCTCTTCCCATGACCCATCCCCTTTCCATTCACATATCCATGAATCATTAACATTTCTGTCCAGATACCAGCAGTCCATAAAGGGTTCCCAGAATTTTATAAAGATATGTCTTATTTTAACCCTGATCAAACAAATTGACTTTGTATTCCTTCCTTTTGCTTCTAACAGTCTTAGTCCTTAATTCATTCAGATGCTGTCTTTCTCCCATCTTAAAGGTTTCTTCAAGTTTTTAACAACTGTCACTTGTAAATCCAGTAAAAAGTCATTATCCAGGTCATTCTCTTGGCTTATCATTTGTATTTCTATTTTGACTGCCATCTCTGTCTTATAGCCCAGAATTTCTTTATTTTCCAGTATTTCTGCATCAGGTAATAATTTGTTTATCCTCTTCATCCTGTTGGTTTTCCAAAATACTCTTTCATTTCTTTTTAAAAATCTTTTGCAAATAATACATCCCTATAAGCAAACATTGTTGCTGACATTGTAGCTACTAGTTTCTGACCCCATTCTTCAAAAATCTCCTGAAATGTCTCAAAGGTCATAGCACTGTCATTTTGTAGGTTCCACAAATGACAGGCTTTTTTCTTTTTTTCTTCCTTCCTTCTTTCTCCTGCCTGAAGTCTTTAGTCCCCTCTAGTGTTTCATTTCTAAAATTGCAATATCTCACATTTCTATTGTTTATTTTCTAATAGACTAAACAATTTATATTCCCACAAAAATACTGTTTTAATTATTTTTCAAATCTTTTAGCAAAAGTCTTAATATTCCAAAGTTGTCCGGTCCCTTAATTCGTTTGTAACTTTCTTAGATTAAGTTCTTATTAAGTTTATTGTCATTTACTTCAATTTCTTTACATTCTTTAGTCTGTTAATTTGTCTTTTGTATTGGAACAAAGGTTAACTTACCAGGTGGTTTTTCAAACTCCTTGCTTTGAAAATCTCTTTCAACTTTAAAGAATTACATTTCAAAAGTGTTTAGAAAGTGAGGTTTAATTAATGTAGTGTCCTTAAAAAGGCTTCGCGGCTGTTGAGAGCTTAATGGCTTCCCTCATCTCCTGGTGCTCAGGCTCATGGGAAGCTGCTGTTTTGTGGTCTCCTTGCGAGGAGCTGCCATCCAGAGCACAAGTGGGCTTGGTCCTGGCGCCGTCTGTGCCTTCAGAGACATCTAGTTTGCCATTTCTTCACTTGGAAGTCCAATCCTCTGGGAAACTGTGATGGTGACCAGGGGCCATATGTCCAATGTGATAATCTGTGAATGTGAGGTTGGGCTTAGGAGCAAATTGGGGATCCTACATCTGTATCACCTGGACTCCTGGGCCTAATTGTGGGGCTAGTTTTAGAGTTTCTCTGGCTACAGGTGCTGAGGGATTTCAGTTTTTATGCCCGTTGGGGGAAGGCTCAAAATTTAATGGCCATGGAGGCAACCATAGATTTGTCCTAGGGAATGTCTGCTCTGGTCCTGTGCAGGTGGTCACATATTAGATCTGGTCTTTGCATCAGAGCTTCAGTGTCTGGCAGTGTGCATAGCAAACTGTGGCAAACTGTGATGATGGCAAAGTGACATGTCACGACGGAATCACTTAGCATTGCAATTACACATAGCAGCATTTGAGTGATGACAACATTACACATATTGTTATTTGGCTCCCCCTTACCCTCCTCCCCACAGATGCCCATGCATGTGCCACACCATAGGCCTTTCATTAGTCCTTTAATGAGAACTGATAGGATTCTACTCATGCTGCAAATGAAGAAATGGTTGTGAGTTGCTCAGTAAGAATTCCAGTTATATTCAACTGACTTAAACAGTGAATTTCCAGTTTGTGAGCTCAGGATGCTAAACAAATACGCTTTCAGTTAAGGCTTGAGAGCTCGGAGTACATTCCATCTGTATCACTTGAGAGGGAAAAACTTTGTATGCACAAAAATAGCGGTCACAGTGCCAAAACACTTGTGCTTCTGGCTGGTGGTGTTTCCATCCAAATCTTCATGGTTTTTAAACCATTATTTTTATGGCTTAAGCTAAACCACAGTTTATGCCATCTCAATCCAGCCTCATCTAAGATATATGTTTATTCTGAATTCCGAAACAGGCTGGATGTCTGAGCTCTCTCTTACTAGAGAAATTGTTGATTGAAAGGACAATTACTGGTTGTTTCCTTAGTAACTAAACATATACAAGATAGTTTCCTGATTACTGGAAATCTCTCAGTAACCTGATCAGTGCTTAAACATGTTTCCATATTTATAGAATAAACTAAGTTTGGCCGGGATCATTATCAGCACAAATCAATCCACTGCAGGATGAAGTCCTCTAAATTGAAGGTTGTGGACCATAATCTAGCACATTGGCCCAGTATGGTTGGTAGAGAGAGGTTTTTTGACCTCCCAGTTTAGGGCTGAAAGAGAGTGATTGTCCCAAAGTCACCCATTGAGCATCCAGGCCTAAGAGAGGACTAGAACCTGGGTCTTCCTGCTCCCAGTCCAGCCCCTTAACCATTACACTGGCTTTTTCACAAACCATACTAATTTATAATCCATGGATTAGAGACCACAATGACTGAGTTCATGCCACATGCTAATCCAAAACCCAGACATAATGCAAATGAAATACTTATCATGGACTGGGGACATGTGATTAGCTGAAGGGAGAGCAGAAAGCAAGCTAGTTGAAGTTGAAGGTTGGAAGACTGCCCAGGTTGCTCTTTCATGGGATTCTCTGCCTTGAACAGAACCCTTTATCTCTATTTATGCTTTATGTTCCTGATTCTTTTTCTACGAAAAGAAACTAAATTCTCTAGTGCCGTTTGTGGGCACTCTTTCCCACTTGGGAAGCAGGGAGCATGCAGTCCAGTCACAAGTACTTGTATTAATGGTGTATTGCTGCTGTGAAAACAAAAATAAAAAAAGGAAGTGCACTTTAAGGCACCATGGTCATCTAAATAATATCCGCAATCTCAAGTTTTGCAGTTACCCACATAATCAGTTGATGTAACTTACCTTTCAAAAGTACCAATTGAATTCTGATATGGCTGCAAGAGGAAAATGGCACTAAAGATTCAGAAAAATTTGGAAAAGCAGGTCTTTTCCATAAGGAATAACTAGGAGGAGATCAACAGTATCTCTTTTATTGCACTTTAGAGCAATCTAGAAAGATCCCCTTTACCTACCTTCTGGTGCACAATAAGGTATGCTGAATTCACTACCTATTTATGGCTGCTTTTAGATTATGTGAAGAGAACCTCAAAAGGCTAAGCTATTACTAACTTTGCTGTCAGTAGAAAAACAAGAGTTCTACTTTCACAAAGTGACAGAATTTCCTCAAACTAGTAAGAAACAACCTTTTTCTGTGTCTTTTTGCAAATTGTCAAGTGATAACTAAAAGAAAAGTAGTGACCCACTTCCACCATCCCCTCTAAAGATAAAATTACATAAAAAGACAAAACGGTGCAGAGGCTGAGGAGAGAAAAATCAGGAGGGGTACAGGAGTTGGGACGACCCATTAAGGCTAGGAGAAAAGGAAAGGCTGAGTAACATCTAACATCTCAGAAAGCCACGTGGTATGATAGTGATGTGAAAATCATTGTTGGCGGCTTAGGATGTTGGGAAAACCCAGCCAATTATGGTTTAGTCAATAACCAGAATTAACTACATTTAAGCTGATAATTGTGAATCCGTTCAAATCAAAGCTGGACAGCTGAGTGTAACTCTGGCAAAGTGGCTGAAGGCAACATGGGTATCCCTCCACATTGAAATCTGATTTATCCTTGGTAGACCAATCTTATGGAAAAGCAGCAACATCCTTAGCTGTGCTAATATGACACATTGAACCAGAAGGATTGGATTGCACAAAATGCTGGCTAAAATGTGACCTGTTAGGATCAGGGTGTTGTACAAACCCAGTTTTCTAGTTACTGTGTAAAATAAGGGTGTAAATGGACAAGATTCCTCATACTCAACCCTCAGTAGTAATAGGAAGTAACAAGACTTGTACTCAGCTCTTTATCATGCAGCTCTGAAGCCTTATGTGCAAGTAGCCACACTGTGTACTTTGCTGCATTAGCAGAAAAGGAAAATCCCCTATCTACCAAATAGCAAAGATGAATCACATGGTGACTTTCAGCCTCTTTTAGGCACTTCTGATGATTGCAAAAGGAAGGCAGCTTTCCTGTGGCATGTTGGTTAGTGGCCAAGAGACTTGTGTTCCAGGACAGTGTGACAAGCCCATAAATACTTGGCAGTTATTTTTAGATACTCTTTAGCAGTCCACTGTTGGTCTGGTGCTGATGTGACATTTGCCATTGTAGTCAGGAGCCTGAATTATGATATGTAAACTAGGATTCAAGGAACCTTTGACTGTTTTAATCCTGAAAAGCATCAATATTCATTTCATTACTATCCTCCTCTTTGGAATAGGAATTTTTAGAATAAGCATTTGAGAATAAAGCCTGGTCTTTGTGATACCTAAACAAGTACAATGCCCAGGCTGAGCATATCACATAAATTCAGACCATAGATCAAACTGTAATTAAGGTTATACTTTGTACCTTTGTTTGTAAAAGATTTACTTAACAATAACCTTGTTTCTTTGTGTCATCCATACTCAGATGGGAACTTCATCCTAATCAATCCTCCCTGTTCCAGCTTCTGGACACAGAATGGGAGGCTAGAGTGGCTGAAAAAATTGCTTTTGCTGCATCTCTGGGATTGAGGATTTATTCATAGTAAGGAAAGGTTGGTTGGATTGCCCTGGTTTTTATTTTACAAAAGGGTTAAAAATAGCAGCAACCTAGGAAGGGTTCACTGCTGGGCCACCTCAAAAGCAGCTGGAATTCATACCAAAATGGATATCGACCAATTAACCTGTGTTGTTATTGTTCTTAATTTGCTGTGTTGCTTGATGACAGATCAAAGACTAAAAAGCTTACTTACAGTTAGCATGTGATATGGTTAAACGCATCATACAAGGCAGCAAATCCAATCCTCCTTATAGTCTCAGTTTAACAGATTGTAATCCATTAGGTAACCCACATAATTCATTATGTGGGTTAATGATATGCTGGGACACAGAAACCATGTTTCTTTTAACCAGAAAGATGAACTGCAAGTTTCTGGAGTACATGAGCACTGCCATGAAAAGCTTTTGGGTAAAAATTTATTTTACATAGAGAACATTGCCACTAACTGAATATACAATGCAAGATATTCATTACTTTATTTACATGTAGGAGGGGATGGTTCTAGTTATCAAGTTGTCTGCTCACCAATCTGCAATCCTGGACTACAGTTGGAAATTAGAGCCAGGGAAAATATCAGCTCCATGCAGCTGACCTGAGAACCCTTGTGAAGCTTATCTAGGCAACTCAATTCTAGGTTCCAGACTTCGCCACTAGCAAGTGGAAACTGATGAGACAAAAAATGGACTGCTTGATGAGGTGAGCAGGAAGAGTCACCAGGCCCAGTTTCAGTATCTGCCTTAACGCTGGATGCTTTCACAAGCTACAGACCTGATGGCAATTTGAACAGCAATACCCTTGAAATACAGAACATTAAATTACAGGGAATACAAGTACATGTGATGGTGGTGTCTTTCTAAGTTAGCCAAGGATTCTAAAAGCAGCAGGAGGTTTGGCCTGGAAATTCAACCATGAGCCTCAGGGAAACAAGCCAAGGGTAGAGTATTCTGATCAAGATTCAATCAATCATACTGAAAACAAAGATTCTACTGGAAAAGCAAGGAGGGGCTTAAACATGGCAATACACGAGTGTCCACAGGAGCCTGGAATAGCCAGCTCATTCACGCTGCTCCATCTTCACTTTGGGTGGTCTCAAAAAGGTCCTATTTTTCTTCTCTTTCTTCCCTTTTGTATTTGCCTGGAAGTTCCTCCAGCTGTCCACACGTCCGTCCCGACTCTCCTGGATATAAAGATGATGAGCAGGAAAACAGTGAAGAGCAACAATGAGAACACAGCTTGCATTTCCCATCAATATCTACAGAATAGGTTTCTGCAAGGAGCACAGGTGGCCAGAAGTAGGTGAAGGAGAATTTGGGGGGGGGGGTGTCAAGGAAAAGCTCCTAACCTAAATATGCTTCCCCAGGGAAACTAAAATAGTCAATTAAGCCATAAACATTTAGAAGACCAAGGAATGCTGATAAGATACTAGGAGGTAAGCAGAGCTCTGGGAAAACAACAGAAAGTAACTCCCTAGAGAGAAACTACTTTCATGGAGTAGTGCCTCTTTATTCTTTCAAAACACTGTTATTTTTATAGTCCTGCCACATTACAGTTACAGTCTAACTGTCTCTCTTATCTCACTAGACAGGCACGTGATTTGTTATATCTAATCAAATATCTTGCCTTGTTTGTTGTTTATTCGTTCAGTCACTTCCGACTCTTCGTGACTTCATGGACCAGCCCACGCCAGAGCTTCCTGTCAGTCATCAACACCCCCAGCTCCCCCAGGGACGAATCCATCACCTCTAGAATATCATCCATCCATCTTGCCCTTGGTCGGCCCCTCTTCCTTTTGCCTTCCACTCTCCCTAGCATCAGCATCTTCTCCAGGGTGTCCTGTCTTCTCATTATGTGGCCAAAGTATTTCAGTTTTGCCTTTAATATCATTTCCTCAAGTGAACAGTGGCTTTATTTCTTGGAGGATGGACTGGTTTGATCTTCTGGCAGTCCAAGGCACTCTCAGAACTTTCCTCCAACACCACAGTTCAAAAGCATCGATCTTCCTTCTCTCAGCCTTCCTTATGGTCCAGCTCTCGCAGCCATATGTTACTACGGGGAACACCATTGCTTTAACTATGCGGACCTTTGCTGTCAGTGTGATGTCTCTGCTCTTAACTATTTGATCGAGATTTGTCATTGCTCTTCTCCCAAGGATTAAGCGTCTTCTGATTTCCTGACTGCAGTCAGCATCTGCAGTAATCTTTGCACCTAGAAATACAAAGTCTTTCACTGCTTCTACATTTTCTCCCTCTATTTGCCAGTTATCAATCAAGCTGGTTGCCATAATCTTGGTTTTTTGAGGTTTAGCTGCAAGCCAGCTTTTGCACTTTCTTCTTTCACCTTCATCATAAGGCTCCTCAGTTCCTCTTTGCTTTCAGCCATCAAAGTGGTATCATCTGCATATCTGAGATTGTTAATGTTTGTTCCAGCTATTTTAACTCCAGCCTTAGATTCCTCAAGCCCAGCATGTCGCATGATGTGTTCTGCGTACAAGTTGAATAGGTAGGGTGAGAGTATACAGCCCTGCCGTACTCCTTTCCCAATCTTAAACCAGTCCGTTGTTCCATGGTCTGTTCTTACTGTTGCTACTTGGTCGTTATACAGATTCTTCAGGAGGCATACAAGATGACTTGGTATCCCCATACCACTAAGAACTTGCCACAATTTGTTATGGTCCACACAGTCAAAGGCTTTAGAATAGTCAATGAAACAGAAATAGATGTTTTTCTGAAACTCCCTGGCTTTTTCCATTATCCAGCAGATACTGGCAAATTGGTCCCTAGTTCCTCTGCCTTTTCTAAACCCAGCTTGTACCTCTGGCAATTCTTGCTCCATTGAATTGCTGAAGTCTACCTTGCAGGATCTTGAGCTTTACCTTACTGGCATGTGAAATGAGTGCCACTGTTCGATAGTTTGAACATTCTTTAGTGTTTCCCTTTTTTGGTATGGGGATATAAGTTGATTTTTTCCAATCTGATGGCTGTTCTTGTGTTTTGCTGGCATATAGCATGCATTACCTTGACAGCATCATCTTGCAAGATTTTGAACAGTTCAGCTGGGATGCCGTCGTCTCCTGCTGCCTTGTTATTAGCAATGCTTCTTAAGGCCCATTCAACCTCACTCTTCAGGATATCTGGCTCTAGCTCACTGACCACACCGTCAAAGCTATCCCCATTATTGTTATCCTTCCTATACAGGTCTTCTGTATATTCTTGCCACCTTTTCTTGATCTCTTCTTCTTCTGTTAGGTCCTTGCCATCTTTGTTTTTGATAATACACATTTTTGCCTGGAATTTACCTCCGATGTTTCTAATTTTCTGGAAGAGGTCTCTTGTCCTTCCTATTCTATTGTCTTCTTCCACTTCCGTGCATTGCTTGTTTAAAAATAATTCCTTATCTCTTCTGGCTAACCTCTGGAATTTTGCATTTAATTGGGCATATCTCCCCCTATCACTGTTGCCTTTTGCTTTCCTTCTCTCTTGGGCTACTTCTGTTGTCTCAGCAGGCAGCCATTTTGCCTTCTTGGTTTTCTCTTTCTTTGGGATGTATTTTATTGCCGCCTCCTGAACAATGTTGCGAACTTCTGTCCAGAGTTCTTCCGGGACCGTATCTACTAAGTCCAGTCCCTTAAATCTATTCTTCACCTCCACTGCATATTCCTTAGGAATATTAGTGAGCTCATATCTAGCTGATCTGTGGGTCTTCCCTAATCTCTTTAGTCTGATCCTAAATTGTGCAAGAAGAAGTTCGTGATCTGAACTACAGTCAGCTCCAGGTCTTGTTTTTACTGACTGTATAGATGTCCGCCACCTTTGGCTGCAAAGGATGTAGTCAATCTGATTTTGGTGTTGTCCATCTGGTGAAGTCCATATATAAAGCCGTCTCTTAGGTTGTTGGAAGAGAGTGTTTGTTATGCAGAGTGAGTTGTCTTGGCAAAATTCTATCAGCCTACGTCCTGCTTCGTTTTGTTCTCCCAGGCCATGCTTACCTGTAATTCCAGGTGTCATTTGACTGCCCACCTTAGCATTCCAGTCTCCCATGATGAAAATAACATCTCTTTTAGGCGTGTTGTCCAATGGGTGCTGCAGATCCTCATAGAACTGCTCTACTTCAGCTTCTTCAGCATCTGTGGTTGGGGCGTATATTTTGTTCACTGTGATGTTAGATGGCTTGCCCTGAATTTGAACTGAGATCATTCTATCGTTTTTTGGATTGTATCCAAGCACTGCTTTAGCCACTTTACTATTAATTTTGAAGGCTACTCCATTTTTTCTGTGGTCCTCTTGTCCACAGTAGAAGATTTGGTGGTCATTTGATGTGAAGTGGCCCATTCCAGTCCATTTCAGTTCACTGACACCCAAAATGTCTATCTTTAACCTTGACATCTCACCAATAACCACATCCAATTTGCCCTGGCTCATAGATCTTACATTCCAGGTTCCAATGGTGTGTTGATCCTTAGAACATCGGATTCGCCATTCACCACCAGCACCGTCGGCCGCTAGCCATCCTTTCGGCTTTGAGCTAGCTGCGTCATCACGTCTGGGGCTAGGTGAACTCATCCTCTGTTCCTCCCCAGTAGCATTTTGACCATCTTCCGACCTGGGGGTCTCATCTTCCAATGATAATCTTCCCTTGTACCCAATCACATATATACTCTAACTTGCATAAACCTATAAAGAGGGACCATAACCTCTCCCCACTTTAGGCCTCTCTTTGCCTCCAGTGTCATCAATAAACCCAATCTGTGCTTCAATGTATTGCATCCTGTCTCTGGTTCAAAAGTACCCCTGGTAAGCCACAAATAAAAATGAAGAGATGTTATTGTCTACCTTGATGAAAGAAAATTAATGTATCCCCAAAACAGAGCTGCTACTTTTGACTTTCAGTTTCAAATTGGACAAGTCCCTGAGACAATCATATCCCTTTTGCACGATGCCCATTTTCTCCACATCTGTTTAAATCAGTCCATCCTTATCAGTTAACTTTCTCCTGAAATAACAACTGTATAAGTTACTTACTTATACTCACTAAATAACAACTGAGTACCGTTAGTTTACAAGCATGTTCTTTGCATATCAGACTTGGCAACCCGTTTGCTTAACTCTTTTCCACAAGAGTTTAGGATACGTTAGATCTCGTATTTCATTCAAAATGTTTGAGGTGAGCTAGAGATAGCCACTGGGATAGCTGGAGAATCTTCTGTAGAGATTCTTCCATTAAGAACTAACTTGCTGCTGCTGCTGCTGCAGAAATTGCCAGGCAGTTATACCAAGAGGATCCGTGCTGAGTCAAGATACATGATTTGGCATTTCTGCCTCAGATGCCCCCTCTGCATTGTCCTGCTTAGTTTTCTCATCCTTATCAGCTTGTGAAAGAAACGAGTATTGGAGCATGTGGGCCGCAACGTAATTGCTGTGTAATTCAGGACCTGCTTCTGCTTTGCATTAGGCTCCTGAACACACTTTTATTTTACCTTTACCAGACTGGCTGTTGTAATCAGGATGTTTTGTGACTGACTGTGCCAAGGATGAGCAATCCCCACTTCCCAATGTGAGCCTGCAATGCACACAAGACTGCAAATATGCCCACTGATCCCCAAGTTTTGGGAACCTCATTCACATAATCCCAAACATTTTACCCGGGCAAAGTGTGATACCTACGACAGAATATATATGCTCTACAATTAGACTTCTGAAGCTCCAGTGGAACCCCAAAAGCTGCACAGCTGTAATTACCTCAAAATTTTTCTGCCACTCCCGCTCACGCTTGGCTTTCTCTTGGGCCTCTATTTCCTCTTCTCTCTGTCTCTTCCTAGAACAGAAGCCCAGGGAAGAAAAGTTAGCCTTATGTTTATTGGACAGGGGAGAAAAGGTAGTGAAGAGATTACAAATCAGTTTCATCCAGTGTTCTCCAATCTGGTGCCTATGCATTAGGTTACAACTGTCATGTTGGCTGGCTGATCATGGCTTTTGGAGCTTCTATGCCCGGTTTTGGCCAAAGAAAACAGGATGAACTAAGAATTTAAGAAGAGCATAAAGGCTGTAGGCCCTGAAACCAAGATCTCTCTCCTTCCACGGCTATCAAGACACAGGTCGCCCCCTGGAGCCAGCGTTTAGACACTGCAAGGTGAGCACATCTAACAGGAGTATTTTCCTCCTATTCAATCTCTCCCTCATCTTTTATTACTATATTTTTCAACAGATACCCATGGCTTAAAAATAGAGGAGACTATTTTATATACATTTTCAAGCCCCTGTTCAGTGGGCTGCAAAAATGTTTCTGCTCCTCCAAGGAACTTACACTACACAAATGGAAGTGTCTTATGGCACCTTAAGCCTCAATAAATTTCTTAAGACACAGCTTGCGCACAGTAACGTAAAGGAAAGGAATCTGTAAAGGGTATAACCAAATAACCATGACATGCAAGAGGCACAACACTGTAGACTAACCTGCCAGAGACAGAATTTATACAACTACAGTCATCACTCACAAAATACCAGCAATTGGTGATCACAGTCTTTGTATTACACACGAAAACTGGCAATACTGGACTACTGACTATCACTCTTATTGTAAATGGTCACTTTGCTTACCTTGTTGGCATTAAGTCCAGTCGTGTCCGACTCTAGGGGGCGGTGCTCATCTCCGTTTCAAAGCCGAAGAGCCGGCGTTTGTCCGTAGACACTTCCTCTGTGGTCATGTGGCCAGCATGACTACACGGAATGCCGTTACCTGCCCGCCGAAGCGGTACCTATTAATCTACTCACATTTGCATGTTTTCGAACTGCTAGGTTGGCAGGAGGCTTACCTTGTATTTTATAGCTATTCAACCCCATTGCTTGCCATTTCTCACACGTGCTAGGAAATGAGTACTGTAACTACCATTTGTTCAACGCTGCCATAACTTTGAACAGTCGCTGAATGAATGGTCGTAAAGCAAGGACTACCTGTACGTAGATTGTGTGTAAATGCATCATGACATACATCTAAGAAAGTGCTCTCTAATTTGCATCATCTTATGCTATTATAGTAAAGGAACACAGGTAGTTCCTTTAAAGTACAGCAAGCTTAAACACAGCTAACACCAAGGAATCTCTTTCAGAATTATTCACAGATAATTCACTGTGTAGACTTATGTTTTAGCATAATGAAATATCCTTGATAAAATAAGAATTCTATTTAAGCATTCTATCACTGTCAATAATCAAGCTTTTTTTTATGTACACCAGGCTTGTAACCACACAGTTCTCAATACAGGCCACAAGAATCCAGCAGTTTCCTACCTTTCATGCATTTCCTTTGCTTCCCTTTCTTTCCTTTTAATTTCGAGCTCTGCGAAGAGTTTCATTGTCTGTTTGTACACTGCCTGCTTGAACTGTAAGAAACAGAGATTCAGCAACTACCTTGCAGCTCAGTTACAGTTCAATATAACTTAATTCTGGGCCTAAATAAATAGAAAACCACCAGCTCTCTTGCTAGAACACATCACAATAAACTAATACCAATTCAGAGGCTGGGTTTGAAGTGGTAGACTAGAGGTAGTCAAACTGCCATGAACCACAGTCAGCAACTGGGAACCATTAGAGCAGTATCTAAAGCACCACAGATCTGCCCTTATGGTACACCTGCCACCAACCACCATATCACTAGCGCATCCCAGAACAATCCTACAAATATTTATACAAAATGCTGTATAAATATTTGTAGGATTGTTATTAAAGCTATTAAGAATACAAACATGTTCCAATTTGGCACTGATAACTAAATCTGTAATTAAACAAATCTTATCGGACAACAATAAGAAAGCAACGAAGAATGCAAGAGAGGGGAAGTAACAAATATATTTATGGATCTGGAATCAAACCAAAATACTCTGGGTTATTTCTATTTTAAAATACACTATCTTTAGAAAAACTGGTCCAGCATAAATAATCTCTGGAAGCTTTGGGCCCCCAGCAGACTGAAAGGTCCCACCACTGAATCCTGTCTTAAATATTCCTTCAATTCCTCCCGCATCAATACCAAAAATATCTGAATAACAAACAGCTGAATCTGAAGAAGCAAGTATACTGAAAATTTGCAGTGCACCAAAGTGAGGATATTTTGTGTACTAGGTGAATGAGTTCCACCACTTAATGAGTTCCACAGTACCCCTTACTAGAGCTGCTCTAGAGTACTGCTTATACTCTAATACTGCTTAGAGTATGAATATAAAAGCCGCTGGCTTTTGAGCATTCATGGGAGTGCTTCTGCTACAACCTACTGCCTGATAAGCCTATTGAAGGTTCACTACAATATGAAGGGGCCTAGAGACAATGTGCCAAAGACCCCTCAAAATGTGGTGCCAATCCTAAAATAGACCATAACAAAGTTAGAATCCTTTGCAAGGCAAGGTTTCTTCATTCAGAATGCTGAAGCCTATTGCAATATTTAGAGATGCAAGAGGCTTTGGGGAACAAAGGTGCTTAGAATCTCTTCCTGTACCCACAACGTGCAATTCTTATATGATACAATCCCTGAACTGGAACAGGGTGCCCGAGCAGTCAGAATGAGACCAAGGGCATGAAGAGGTGATAGTCAACTTCCCTCCAAGACCTGATATTAACTGATCCCAAACAAAGGAAGGTATTGCCTGGGGCTGGGTGCATTTCATCCTGGGAAATATGTACTGGTCAACTTACTACTTGTGGATCATCTTCTTCTATGTTGGTTGGCTTGCCTTCTTTCTTCAACTGTTTCTTTTTCTCTTTTGCCTGAAAAAGGTTTCACAGATAAGGAACACAGAAACTGCACAGCATGTGAGAGCTTCATGGTACTGTGCTGCCTCTTGCTGATTGCATGGCTCATTCTAACAGCAAAAAGTGTCAGTCAACACACTGCTACTGTCATAGACTAGCAAAAAATTGTATTTATTGCCTATTTACTTGTTAGGGATGCCCACAGATGGATGCCCATAGAAAGGAATATCTTACATGATTATGTATGGGTATCTTACATGATATTCTTACATGAATATCTTACATGATCACTGTTACAGGACTATATGAAAAAAAGATTCTCAGTGGAACTTAATTCTAACCAGATGTGTATGTTGCTGCCTGTGAACAGGAGTAATTGTTCCTACTGCCATACATAAATTCATGCCTACATACATATGATTTAAGCATGCAACTTGAGACCTGAAGTAAAAAAGCTTCAAGTTCTGTACCAGCCAATTTCTCATTTATTTATTTACAAAGTTCATTGTGCATTTATTCAATACTCTGTAACAGTTTTAATTCACTCCTCCACCTATAAGGGCATCTCTGGATTACTGGAGGCTTGGGAAAATGAAGAATTCTGCCACAGTATAACATTGGTTGCCATTCTTCACAAACTCAAGTGGGATGCAACAAGGCAGCACTAGCAGACCAGTAGCTTTATTGCTTCCACTGAAGAGCAAGAAACTGAACAATGTTGGCAAGATACTTTCCTGCTCGAAACAACAAGAAGTTATCTGTAACTGACCGATCTGTAACAGTTACAGTCCTGCCTCAGGCATGAAAGCCGGTTGGATGACTTTGGGCCAGTCAGTCACTCTCAGCCAACTCACCTCACAGGGATGTTGTTGTGGGGAAAATAGGAGGAGGAAGGAGTATTAGGTATATTCACTGCCTTGAGTTATTTATAAAAATAATAAAGGCGGGATGAAAAAAAAGATATAGGCAAGCCAAACTGAAGCTACCAGGGAGATAAATATTTAAGCAACTTCCAAGGTTACTATTTTGTGTGAAATATATTACAACTCTGAAAACACATTTATTTTCCTCAACATTCCCAGCTCCATTTCTTTCTAGCAGAAATTTTAAGAGAAAGCTTTAAATAAGTTTACATTATTAGACCAATTACATTGTCAATCCTTCAGATATCCTTCCAATTTAAATTCACCAAATTCTAAAAGTTACTAACATTCATAACATGTTCTTTGCAAAATGCAGTTCTCTTTACAGTCATAGTTAATCTTCATCAAAGTCATGGTGCAATAAAATAGAGGTAAGCTATGCTATGTAAATTCTCAGTCTAAGCAATACTGCAGATAGATGCCAACTGCAATAGCTCACACCTCTCCCCCCAGATCAGGCTGGCTGACACATGTGATACTTACAGTGTGCTCCACATATTCCTTTCCAGCCTGTATAACGTCCAAGGCTCTCTTCTTTTGTTCCTGATCCAGCAACAACTTGTATGCTTTGTCGACAGCTGACAAATCAAACATTTCTATCAGCACATTCAAGGCATATTTGTTTTTAGGGATCTAGCAAAAAGGCAGTATGTATTTATCTTTTCATGCTAACATCAGAATTACCCATTACCTATTGGATGTACTGCTAATGCCTGAAATTTTGAACACAGAAAAAACAGGGAAGTACCTTCAAATGCCTTTTGTGCTCTTTCAGGATCATCTTGGTTTTTGTCAGGATGGACCAATATAGATAACTGTATAATATAATTAGAGAACATAGACTTTTATCAAAATATATGAGATTACCACATAAACGAAGCCTTCTCTGCACAGTTATAAACAAACATTCCTAGTTAGCTACTTCTTTCTGGGACAAGACCTTCCCTAGATTCCCAATCTCATGAAGCCAATTTCTTCAACACTACATATCTAGGAAAGCATAGCAAGTGTTTTTCAGAGATACTGACATCATATTAATTTCTTGAAGGACATCAATGTTTTGATCTTCTATGTGATTTATTCAATACTATAATACTGAATATCCTAACAGTCAATTTATTAAACATTTTAAAGTGATAAAAACACAGTGATAAAAAAACACAGAGCTATACAGTGTATTTAGGTGCTCGTATTTGTGATTTCAGTGTAAAAGACCCAAATTTAAAGACACGTGTTTCTAGACTGCGTAGCTGGGGAGGAAATTTTGTCAACAAAAGAGAACAAAACAAAACAAATTCCTCCAGAAGCTATCAGAACAGAACTGCTACCTATTCGGGAAATGGAATGGGGAGAAGAAGGGGCAGCTTGCATATTTATCTATTTATAGGCCACATTAATTGGTCGCTACTCTGGGCATCTTACAAAATATGCAGTAAAAATGCAACAGAAACAAACACCCTCCATCATAGTTACCAAACATAATTACCTGCCAAATCTTAACCCAGTGAATAATATTCTTTTGGTCTCCTCTTTTATTATCTGCCTGATACTTATCTATCTAGCCTACCTCTTCATGCTGCACTGACTGCTGAATTTCTTTACTGATTTCAAAGTAATGAAACAATGCAATCCCTCAAATTAGAGCCATTTGGGGATATCCCCAAATGCACGAATCTTTATATAGCATTACAAAGCAGGTTTTCTAAGCACTTTACAACAATTTTCTATTACTATTTCCATATCCTGAAGGTGGGAAATGGGCTTCACGCTAGTTTGTTTTACCATGGGTTGATGAAAAGCCACAATTGGATGGGTTTACATATGTTACACTTATCCAAACAAATCTAGATAACTAGCCTAAGAAATGCAGCCTGAATTATGGACTGCCAGTTCACAGTTCATTCACTTTGCTCAGTCCATTAGAGCTTGTTGACTTGTACTTCCAGAGGACTCAGTGACTAAAAAAAATGAAACTTAATTAGCATGCAGTGTATCTTCAATGAAACAGTAAGCTGTTGTTCTCAAGTAAATTTCTCAATCCCTGCAACTCCCAAGATGGTCTCCTCCAAGCTTCTTCATATTATTAAATTAGCAAAAATGCGTGAGCCACATACCTGACGGAATCTTTTCTTTATTTCTTCATCAGTGACTTCAGGATCCAACTGCAGTACCTGGAAAAGTCCAAAAGTGACTTTTTTTGATAAAGTAACATCTTAGAAAACACACAAAACAGCACTATTCATGAAATGAGTTATCTCCAAGCTCTAGAAACTTCAAGATCAGCAAGAAAGTACAAAACCAAAATCCTTCAATAAGAAATTCTCCAGGGAGTAATCTCAAAAACCATCCAGCAACAATTGGACATGCTTGGTGGCCATGGAATGCTGAGGGAAGATGGAAAACTGGCAAAAAGGGCAAAGGACTGGAAAACATGGCTGCTTGGTGCTCTGAAGAGTACCATTTTATACTGCCACTTTTTGCTACAGTTCGATGTGTACTTCTAGCAGACTCAGTGACTGAAAAATAACTGCAGTGAATCATCAAGACACAACATGCAAAGGCGTGAAATGAAATGGGTGGGTGAACTCTTATTCTGCTGCAAGATGTATGCCAAATCTAGAGTGAATGCTTAAATAACTAGTTCTTGCTAGTTCACTGATTTAAGGGGACCAAGATTCTCGCTGTTCATGGTATAAAAGAATCAGTAAACCTTAGGTTCAAAAAGAAAATGCTATATGATTCTCACATACTTTAAAGCGGAGTTTCTCAACCAGGGTTCCATGGCACCCTAGTGTTCTGCAAGAGGTCACTAGGAGCTCCCTGGGAGATCACGATTTATTTTAAAAATTATTTCAATTTCGGGCAACTTCACATTAAAGAAATGTTTCATTCTTTATTTTTAGTTAAAGAACACTTTTAATGCATATATACAGGCCTACCCATGAAACGAATATAATAATTTGGTAACTTGTGGCCTATATTCGAGCCTGAATGTGCAGGGGTTCCCCGAGGCCTGAAAAATATTTCAAGGGTTCCTCCAGGGACAAAAGGTTGAGAAAGGCTGCTTTAAAGAAATTATCCATTATGAAAGCAAGCAAGCAACAGATGCCAATAAAGGAAGTATAAACATAAAAGTAATTTTACTATAAGTGAATTTGATGTCACAAGCAAATAACTGTGTACAAAACCAAATGGTACATATCCAGAATTTTCAGGAATGGGCCATGCTAGTTTGCATATCTCTTGTCAAAAACTACATCTATACAAAAGAACTGCAGTGATAGGACAATGAATAAGGAAAACTGATTTAGACATACCTCAAAGGGATTCAGATTAAAATAGGAGCACCCAGGCCTAGTAAGCCTTTCAATCTGATTTTTTGATGTTAAAACAGAATCTCGCTTTTCAATTTGCTTTACCTGTAGAAATCAACATATTAATAATCAGAACTGCACTATTATTGTCAAACCACTTAAAAATAGGTATCTTCAGACACTAGCAGGAAAGACTAGAGTATAACTATTTCTACCATTTACTGGTCCCATAAAACCTACTCTACAAATTCTGCAAAATGTTGCCAGCATTTCTACAATATACTAACTGAATCTGGTCTAGCACGTTCTACAAACTCAGAAACTCAATTTCTTACAAGTGAGGAGGGGACTATTTCAACCCCCCAAATGTTCAGGGAAAACCATTCATTACCCATCCCAGACAGGGCATGATATTTGAACCTAGGAGAGTTAACTTTCCCTTCTGGCACAGGAAGACGGAGAGAGGAGCCTGGAGTGGCCCCACAAAAACAGGGCTACTCCAGGCACTCTTTTTCTTTTCCCTCCCTGCTGAGATGGAATGGAAGTGGCCAGTTCTTCAAAAAGCCCATCTCCTGTGATCAAACTGTCACAATGTGCTTAAGTATTTTTAGCTGTAAAAAAATAAGAATCAGGAATTGTCAGCTGTCAGGAGGCTGGGACAGCAGCCAAGATGGCTGCCACTTCTCTCATTAGATAGTTGCTATTTTTGAAGATCATCTACTCTCATATCACTGGGTGGGAGCAGCAGATGTGAACACATCTAGGGTATGGGTAAAATTGCTTGCATTCCTAGCCATGCAGGCCTTTTGCATTCTGCTCTTTTTCTTCAGTTTCTGCAATCCTGAGGATAAAACGAACTATCCAGAATACCATCATCATCAAGTTTATTACAACCCTAAGGCCAGACACAATAAAACTATACAATAGCAACAATCTTACACTGATACATATACATAGAAACAAAAGCAATTAATATACTACAATCCAAAATTAAGAATGAAAATACTAAAATGAATTGAAATAAAATACTATGTTAAGAAATTAAAAATCTAAGTGATGGTGCAGCATATTGTGCAGGTGGTAGCACAAAACTGGGCAACCTGGGAGGATATTTTTGGGTCCTTGTCCAAAAGAAGTAACGTTAAGTAGAAGTCACTCTCCCTGCCTGGAAATTTCTTCAATAATGGAGTACCAATATCTACATATAACTCGTCGCTTCTTTCAACTGCTTGATTCACACAAAATGTAAAATTAAAATGTGGTTGGTTAGTTGTACTTCAACGTGTTGTGCAAACACAGATAATTGGATTAATCCAGAAAGTCAACTAGATTAGGGCAGGACTGTGACAATAAATACCTAAGACAGCATGGGACAATGCTGAGAATAAAAGGAACTATTTATTTATTTATTAATCAAATTTATCGCCACCCATCTCCCAAAAGGGACTCTGGGCAGTTTACAATAAAACATAAATAAAAATATAAACACTATAAACACTATAATATATAATGCAATAAATATAATAAAAACCTTGATGGCTGGACGTTCTTTATGATTTGCAGGCAGAGCTGGGTCCTTCTAAGAAACTACCCATCCCCAGAAATGGCTACTCTCTCTCCCGCCCCAGGTATAATTACAGAACCAGGTTTTTAGCTGTTTCCTAAAGTCCAGGAGGGAGGGAGCCAATCTCACTTCGGGGGAAGGATATTCCGAAGGGCAGGGTTATTGCAGAGAAGGCCCGCCTCCTGGACCTTGCCAAATGGAATTCTCTTACAGACGGGGTCTGTAGCATGCCCTCTCTGCACGACCAGGAGGGACGGGTTGATGTAATGGGGAGGAGATGGTCCCTTAGGTAACCTGGACCCGTGCCATGTAGGGCTTTAAAGGTGATAACCAACGCCTTGAATTGGACCCGGAAGCATACTGGCAACCAATGCAGCTCGCGGAGCAAAGGGGTGACGTGTGCTGATCTTAGGAAACCCAAGATCGCCCAAGTGGCTGCATTTTGCACCAGCTGTAGCTTCCGGATACTCTTCAGGGGTAGCCCCATGTAGAGCGCATTGCAGTAGTCTATATGGAAGATAACCAGGGCATGAGTGACCGTTCAAAGGGTCTCTCGCTCCAGGAAGGGGCGTAACTGGCACACAACATGAAGTTGCACAAAGGCCCTCCTAGCCACAGCTGCCACCTGCTCTTTGAGCAGGAGCCGTGAGTCCAGGAAGACGCCCAAGTTACGTACCAGGTCTGTCTGGGGCAGTGCAACCCCATCCAGAACCAAACTATTGCTGAACACATTTGGAAGACACTGTGTTAGGGAAGACTACGATATACACTTCATTGAGAGCAAGCCCCAACTGAATTAAATGTGCTGAATAAACATAACATAGAATTACCTCACTTTAAATCTGTCTAATTACATTAATTTCAATTTCTTTCACATTGAATAGGGATTGCATACCAGGGAATCACAAGATGGCAGCAGAAAGACAGATAACCTAACTCTTTGCTAGGCATCCCCCCAAAGGGTCAAACATGACTTGTTGCTTGCACAGGGGACCTTTCACCTTCCACCAATGGTGTCCCAAACCAGATTTGGTAACTATATATGCAAAGATAAAAAATGTTGGCATTACAATTGTGGCCTTTCCCCTCTTCTTAAGTTCTCTAAGAGGCAGTGCTGGTTGAATTTGCTATAACGTTTGGTATTAATACAAATCATCACAAACAAGATAGGGCAAAATGTAATAGCTAGGTAGAATTACATTTAGCCTCATACACACATTCCCAGATTTGAAAATCCATTATCTTCACTCAATGGGAAGATATCTCAAAAGCAAACAGCCTGGATACTGTTCTCTTAATAGGCAAAAGAGTCAATGGCCTGGTCAGGTTAAGAGCCAATTACAATGAAATCCCAAAGTTGTACTACCAATCATCTGAGTTCTGATTTGAAAGAAAAACAAAAGCCAGGGATGCGGAGAGATCAGCAGAAAACACAAAAGAAAGTGGTGAAGAAGCAGGACAAAAGCCTTAGAGGAAAGGAATTGAAATCATTAGGCTGTTGGGAAGCCAGTGAAAACATTGCAGTCTGAGCACACCCTATAGTGGTTTGGGCCAAAGTCCTGAGGACACAGCAGAGTACACGGGTGACTGCGGGGCAGATGTTGACAGGTGTCGTCACATATATGATGTGACTACATATTTGTGCCAGACTTCATGCCTTTGCACAATGACTTTATTCTGATGTCATTTCGACTTGTTACAGCCACTGTTGGCAGGGAGGGTGAGGAAAGGAGCCTATTTCTGTGCGGAACAACTCTCCTTTATCAAGAAGTCTTGAGTGGAAACACTAACTAGGAAAAAGAATAGGGATTGGAACCAAACCTGTGGCTCCAAAAAAAGACCCTGACGGAAAATAAAAGCAGCTAGCAATCACAGGCTCTGCACCTCTCCTCCGCTCAAAGAGTGGGACTCCCCTACCTTCTTGCCCTTTCCCGCTAACTAATTGCCATTAATAGACTACGTGCCACCTACACCCACTGCGCGCTTCAGACTGCAGCTCCCCTCAGCCCCAGCCCCAGCCCGAGTAACGAATGGCGACGGGCAGCAGGAAGGCGACAAGTTAGCTTGTTTGGGCTCGGTATATTCCCCGCCTCCCTCCAGAGGCCAAGAAAAGCTCCTCCAGCCAGCACGTCTTCCGGGGCAACCCCCGCCAGTCAACGCTTCTCCCACCCCCTCAGTCCGAAGGGACCGAAAGGGGGAAAGAAGGGCCGAGCGGGGAGGAGAAGGACCAGGAGGCACCGGCATCTTCAGCAACCGGCCTGATGGGAGAGGCCCAGCCCGGCTGGGAGAAAACCGCTACAGCCCCAGCCACGAGGCCTGTGATCCGGGACAGGCCGAGGCGGGCCAGAAGAACAAGGCATCCCTTCGCGCTCCAGGGACCGGGACGGGCTCGCGCTACCTCCGTGTAGAAGGTGAGAAACGCCTCCTCAGCCGCGCCATCCGCCTCTCGCTCTCCCGGAGCCGCCATTTCTAGCACCACGTGACCCTCCGCGCGCCCTTTCCATCTGACCGGGACCGACTCCGCACGGGCACCGGCACGTGACCCACAACGCCTGCCTTTCTGGCGGGGAGACCAAGGCGGATCTTAAAGGGCCAGCCCGCCGAGTCCGGGACGCCCGGCGCCGTTTTCTCTGGTTTTACCCCCATCTTCTTAGGCACAACAAAACAATTTTCTAAGAATTTCAACCTGTATGTCTTTGGTTAAAAATCTAAAATGTATAGCTGCTCACTATAATCGGCACTGCACGCAGAATATTTTCCGTCTGCATTTTGTAGTAAAAATGGTGGTATGTATAGCGCTCCTGCCGTATTATTGAAAACACCTAAGTTAGGCGTGTATTGACATGAACTGTTGACCCATTATTTACTGAAGCAATCATATGAACGGGGGATTGCGGAATAAACCGGCCCCAGGTGCTGGACTATTACATGCTGGAGTATAATGTAGCCAGCCTGTGTATTGTACTATTTGGTCAGAGACCACCCTGAAAAAAATAAAAGCAAATTATGAGATAGTTGTGATAAACCATTTGATACACACTCATCAATATCCCTCCGGGGCTGTGTTTGCCCCGTATGCTTACCCATTGACTGTAGTTAATTCAGATGTTTTATCAGATTACCCCAGATTTCCAGGTGGCATGACGCAGATCCATAAACTAACCTCACAGATTCGCAGGACATGTCAGCCACCGTAGTCAATTTCTCGTTCAATGCGTCGCGGAAACGCAATAAACGAGCGAGGGTCGGCTTGCTAACAAAAAGACACCACCTTGCAAGCCGACCGCACAATCCTATTTTTATTTATTTCTAATGGATTGAAAAGAAACCTTTCTCTTCGTTCAAACACCTCGGAAAGATTAAGATTTCCTAAGGGGGAAAGAAAAAAAATACTCATAGCTATTGATTAGTAAATCTACACGCTACATTATTCTATATTTGGATACAAAGTATCTTTCATAAAAGCCCACCCTCCTGGGCAACCCTGCATGCTCAGAAATAAATGCCAGAGAATTGTCCCGGATCAGCCGAGAATAGGGGGCGGATCCTTTTAGGTCACGCCTCTCCATCAACAAACTTGCCTAGAGCAGCTTCCTGTGGGCGACTCGCCTCTAGAATTCCTGCGTGGCGCTGATTGGCCCAGTTCTTCCTCTGTCCTCCGATTGGCCTTCGCTCCACTTTGCCCCTCCTCTTCCTCTAGCAGCCAGGAAAACTTCCCACCCACCCGCCTACTTCCAAGGGCAGAGCTGAGATGGCTGCTGTTGGTGCAGGCTTCAGATTAGGGCTGCGGGGAGCGATGGCTTTACCTCAGCAGCAGCGGGCCTGGAGCTCAGGCTCTGACCAGGTACCGTCGGCGTCGGGGGTTCGGCTGCAGAGCCTCCGGTGCAGTAGGGCCCGTGGAGGGTCCCCGCTCAGAGGGGGAGGCGGGCGGGTCTGAGCTGGTGCTGGAGGCGCGGGCGGTGTCGTCTGATGCCTGCCTCCTTTTTTCTCTCCCCCCGGAGCTGGGTGAGCTCGGCAAAGGCGCTGGAAAAGGCGGGGGCGGAGGCGGAACCATCCGCGAAGCTGGCGGCGCGTTTGGAAAACGGGAAGCGGCTGCAGAGGAACGTTATTTCAAGTACGTTACGCCTGAGTCCACACAACACATCGAACACTAAACCCGAGTTAACCAGCAAGTTGCTCTACCCGGGGAATGCCATGCCAGAACAAACAGAGCAGATTCGGGTTGAACGTAATCGCCTGGTTCACACATGCGGCAACAATGATTGGGGTCCCATTTTACCCTAACCTAGGGTATTGTGCAGATTCGCCCACATTTTAGTGACTTGGGTTTTTTAGATTTAGTGACGTATTTTAGATTTATGGCCTGCTTTTCCTTCAGAAGTTCAAGAGGGTATGTGTTGCATTTCCACTTCTGATTTTTCTGGGTACTAAGAATTGTGTGAGGGAGGCTGGGCTGAGAATGACTGACTCAAACTCACCCAGGGAACTTCTGTGGCTGATAGCAGTCTTGAACCTGGGTCTTCCTGGTGCCAGTCCAAACCTTTCTCCACTACTGCATTTCCCTGCTCATACTGCATGAGAGTCTCATATAAATATATTTGGTGACTAGGCAAGTTGCGGGATGCTGGGACCAAAGTCAACTCAAGCCTTCCTTCAGTAATGGTGATATGCAGATGCAGCCATGTTCTTTTGGCAATCATGTAGGATGGATTGGCACTGTAACAACAAAGACAGAATATGCAAACTACTTCCATGTTGTTGCCAAAAAAAATGAGCCCATGTAACCACCTGATAATTCATCTCAAGGGACACCTGACTTTATTTTGGAGACGATCAGTATCTTCTAGTCATCCCAATCTGACAGAGTTGTTATGTTAAAATTGGGATTGGGGGAGATATATAGACTGCCTTCAGCTTTTGGGAGAAAAAATAGATTATTACTATAATATACTAAAAATATTAAAATTCAGACTTCACTTGTTATGAATCTGTATTCTGCTATAAACTCATTAAAAAGTTTTAGGCATCTCATTCCCAGTTACCCACTAATATGGGAAGTCATGCCAACTTATTTGTATGGATTTGTTTTAAGGATGAAACCTAGAGAATGCATGTGAGCTGCTTTAAAATACCTGAAAGCGTTATGTAAAAGTTGACTATTTAGTGAAAGATCTAAAGAAAAGTGACCATTAGCTATTCAGTGATGACTTTCTCTCCACACTTCGTTTGTTTCTTCCTTGCTCTTTTAGAGGACAACTTCGCCGGCACCCCATACAAATTTATGGTGTTCTTGTATAGACTTGGAGGTCTCCTCATGCCCCAGCTACTGCATTTCATGCCAATCTGGCCAAATATTCCTCCAGCTAAATCCTTGAATGTTGAAAAAGCAATTCTACGCTTATTGCAAAATATTGCATGGAATATTGCACTCCAAACTTTGGAAACAAAATGTTTTGCACACCCAAATTGTGAGGAATATGGGAAATGAGTCTTGAGTTTGTAAGAGGAAAGGTGGAATATTCAATAACAAATAATTTAAATCAAATTATTAGCTTTCTAAATGAGGCTATCTTTATATAATGTATTTGCTGATTAATAATGGGATAAGCTGTGAGCTAGTTAATCATTAGTAGATGTCATAAGGATTGCATTTTGAGGTGAAGAATTATGCCATTATTTTTCATGACACCTTTAGCTGAGATTTGAATGAATGACAATAAACTGATATATTAATTATCCTCATACTTTTGCAGGGAGAAAGAGAGAGAGCAGTTGGCAAATCTGAGAAGACATCATGAAGAGGAAATAAGTCACCATAAGAAAGAAATAGAGCGTCTGCAGAAAGAAATTGAACGTCATAAGTACAAGATCAAGAAGCTTGATGATGATTAAGTAGCTGCTGTTGTTGATGTGGTGGATATCTGGCACTGTTTTGAAAATGGTGCCTGTGAATATCCAGGATTTTGTTCTTAACATAGTGTGAAATAAATAATTCACTCTATCTTCATAATCAGTGTCTTCTCTAGAAAATATTTAGTACTTATCATGTAATAATTATGGATAGGTATTTCTTGAATCATGATTTTTGGGAGGAGGAAATATATATGATAAAAGTTTGCCAGGTAAGTTTCAGCAGATAAGGGCCACTATTTTTCCCTATGGCTTGAAAGTACACTCTTGACTGTGTCCTCTCCCCAAGGATGGAAAATTGTACTTACCCAGAGCAACTTGAACGAATTAAGAGGTATGATGGGGTTGTGATTACATAAATTAAAACTTTCTGATACTATAGGAATTTCCAAGAGGACTAGAGAACGATGTTGTAATCTAATAGAAATGGCAAATGGTTTAGCAATTTGATACGAATTTTAATACTAGGCTAGTTCACGTACAAAGTAAAGATTTAAAAGAATTTATTGGACGGCAGAGTTTTATATTCTGTTCTGATTAAAATGTTTAACAATATTGTTAAAACAATAAGCACAATTAGGAGCAACAGATGCCTAGCTAACCACAAAGAGGCAGTATCCTCACATTCACAAATCAGTATTCTAAGAGTGACTTCTGAGCACACCTAACTATCATTGGGGTTGAATTCTTCATCTTCAAGGGCAGTGTGTCAGTTCTAGAGGGAAAATGAACCTGCATTTACAGAAACTTATGTGTATTTGGAAACAGCAATCATTTATTGGGGCAGAATAGCCTTCAAGTGCTACTAGCAGTAATACTTGGTTTATCAACTCAGAGTTTAAGAAATAAAAAACTGTTCCTCATGTAGTGTGAATCCAAAGAGAGGAAAGGTGATTCTAAGAATTCAAAGGAAAAATTAGCTCAAAATCGTTAGAATATCTTATATCTTAAAGCCAGATGGACTTGTTAACAATCAGAAATCAAATCAAAACTTTGATCAGAAACAACCTATTGTAATATATTAATATAATTAAAAAATAATAAATATACGAACACAGCAGCGTTAAGAAAAAACATTACGTTGAAAGTCTCATTGCATTGAATTTTTTTTATCCCACTCTTTATTTATACACATACATACATATATAAAAAGCGGTGAACGTACTTAATGCTCCTGCCTTGTATTTCCCCACAACGACAACCCTGTAAGGTGGGTTGTGCTGAGAGATAGTGACCAAAGTCCCCCAGCTGGCTTTCATGCCTAAGGGAGGCCTAGAACTCAGTCTCCTGGTTTCTAGGCCGGCACCTTCACCACTACGCCAAACTGCTCTTTTCCAGTGGGGTTTATTTCCTAGTGAATGTATTGCAGTGCAGTTTCAATTTCAACGTTTTTCTAGAACAGATGCTGAATTCATTTATTTAATGAGAGGCGATTGCCTAACCTGCACAAAACGATAACAAAAGTCACCTTTTTTTTTTATTAAGTCACCTCTGACTTGTCAAGAACTCTTCTAGTTTTGTCCGTGAGGTGCTAGCTTTCTCCCATGCGAGGGTTTTTAGTAGCCATTTAAGGCGAAAGTGGTTAAAGCCCAGGCATCTCAGTGAGGTGTGGACTAAGCCATGCTTGGAATGGGACAATAACAGGAAACGAACCTCTATTTTAAAACAGATCCCGGCTTTTTCGTTCCTTCTTTTCTCCGTTTCGACCTTACCGGCGCGCCATAGTTTTCTCCGTTCAGCGGATTGGCCAGAAGGTGCTCTCAGCGCCATTGGCTAGAAAAATCACCGTCTGGTCCAGCCTCCCGGCGCCGATAGGAGATCCGGGCTGTCCATCTGAAACACTGCTTTCCGATTGGTCCACCGAGCTCAGTCCCTGGAAACAGTTCCGGGAAACCCCTCGCGTTGCCGGGATCGCTCTCGCCGTCCATGAGGGGAGGGAAGAGGAGGAGCGCGCGCCATTTGCAGCCGCTGCTCCAGCCGCGCCGCGCAGGTTCCGCTCCGGTGAGTCTTGCCAAGGACGCGCCCGGCCGAGCAAACCGGACGGCGGCGGAGGAGGAGGCGGTGGCAGCAGCGGCGGCGGCAGCGGCGGCCGCGCGTGTGTCTTGCGTCCGGGTGGGTGGGCGGGGAAGCGGCCGGCAGGGCGAGGCCCAGGCGGCGCTGCGGCGGCGCTGAAGGCGCCTTTTGTGGCCGCGGCGCGCCTACGGATGCGCTTAGGCGAGGAGGGCCCCGCGCGCGACTGGGGCGGCCTGGCGGGCCTGGCTGCGGGCAGACGGGCGCTTCCTGCCCCACTTTCGCCGAGGCTCGCTCGGGAGGCCGCTGAGGGGCGGCTCGGCCGCCGGGCTCGGGCCCTTCGCCGCGACCGGGGAGCGAAGGAGAATGAGCCGCTTGAGCGGCCGACTCCTTCCCGCCTGGCCTCGCCCTGCTTGCGAGCCCCACCTCGATCGGAGGGGGCGGCTCCTCTCCCCAACTGTGGCACTACGTTTTTTCGGCATTGCTTCTGGCGGGGCCGCTTGTTTGCCGCCGGGAAACGATCTCCGCTTTTTGCCCCTCCTCCTCCCGCGGTGCAAGGCCAGGTTTAGAATTGCCGCCCGAAGGCTGCAGTTACCGGATTGCTTTCCTAGGAGTAAGCCCAGAGGAAGTCAGCGGGCTAAATCGTAAATAAACACGCGAGGGATGGACGGGTATGATTGCAAGCCTAGGCACCCTGCCGTGGAGGAAAGGTGCGTTGAGATCGGTGGGCTTGCTGGTAGGTAAATCTGCATGGTGGATCGGGCTCCTCTGCGCGCTTGTTAGGATGACGCTAGTTTTAATTTCCAGCAAACATAAAAAAGTCACAGCTGCTGCTACATGCTTTTTCCTGTCGGAATCTCTGATCCATCTTTCAGTTTTAAAAGGCTGTGGGATTTATTTTTCTAGTTTACTTTCCTACACGCCCACCCCAGAAAATGAATAATCTGAAAGGTTTCAGTGATTTTTCATGCTATCAAATTGAGAATGGACAGAATGGTGAATTGGTGATGGTAATTCTGGTTCTTGAGTAAACTATGGGGCTGTTGACAGTTCTATTTCCAAAAAATAAGGGAGACCTAGTGCTTCTCACTGGAACAGCACTGTACTATTTAGCATGAATTCTATGGGTTAGTTAAGTTTCTTCTATATGTAATATTGTAGTATTGTGGTATACTGAGAAGTGTTGGATGAGTTGTAGTTCTAAGTTTATATTCCTGTTTTACCCATGTAGTGGTAGAGGTTATAGGTGATACCATATTGTGCTTTGAAGGCTGTAATATTTGTGGGAAATAAGATTACTTCTCAGTAAATGGTTTGATGACAGTTCCTGTATGATCCTGCCATTTTAAGTAGAGAACAATGACATAAATGGTTTTTGAAATGCTTGTTAACAACTTATAGGTGAAATGTTAACATTCTTCATGTTAAAATCTTGAATTATGCAGTATTTTTTTGGTTTCTTGACTTTCCATTTGGGAAACTTGCTGAATAACTTTCTGCTGCTAAAATGCTCCATACATATTTTGGCAATATCGCTGATGTTTCTGCAGTTAATAGCAGGGTGTCATATGCATCTTCTCATTTGGAAATGCTATGGGTGTTGGCAAAGCTGCAGTGATTCCACTTTTAATTTAATTTCCCTCATAACTTTCTCAAGTTTTATTGTCTTACAAGCGGAAGTTAAGCTGGGATTTTTAAAATGTGTGTTGATTGATTGCTGTTTTGCATTCTGTTGACAAAATAAGGACTTGTGATATGCTTGCATCTTCATTGAATTTAACATTATTGATTGAATTTTGGGATAATTTAATGCAGTAGAGTTTTTGCTAGCTTTTAAAAAATAAACTTTGTGTTACTTTTGTTGTCTTAGGACATGCATTTGTTTTTTTAATCATAGTCAAGCCATGCCAAGAAATAGTCAAGCTGGATAGGGTAACAATTAAGCCTGTAGTTTAGATAATTGAGAATAGGTCTTTTTTAATGTACTGGACTTTTGAATAGATATGTTTAGGATTGTGCCATAAATAGGATCTTGCACTAATGAAATCAGAATCCCTGTTTTTACATCAGGGCAAACAACCTTGCAGTAATAGAAGTTTGAAAAATAAATAAACAAACCTAGCAATCTGGCTGCAGTTGTACAACTGAAATAGTGTGGCTGAAGCATCAAAGTTTTGGGGGGCTGCCATTCTTGTAACAATTGACAGGAGTGTATAAAGTACACAAGACATTATTTCATAATACACCGTACGGGTGGCCCCTCAAAGCAGAGTTTGCCTTGCATGCACCTCTCCCTATGCTGCCAGTTTTGTAGGATATAGTAGCACATAGATTTTGCTGAGGGGTTGTAATAGGTACAAATGCAAGATCAGAAGTGATGACTAGAATGACAACTAGTCAGGCTGGAGGATAGGATACTGATTAGTTTGCACAGGTGAAAGGAGAAATGTAGTGTTTGGTATTTTAAATGAAGCACTGGTAAGAGCACCGTTGAGTTGGACCATTCTTAATAATTGCCACCACCTCTGCCATTCTCAGGTTTCTTCAGTGTCCTGGTTATGTATGTCATTTCTGATGTTGCACTGTACTCTTTAAGTACTCTGTCAAGTGTGGCACAAAATGCAAAGGTTAAGTTTAGAACTTGGGTGAGAGTCAAAGCAGTGCCTATCAAGTGCAATGAAGGAGAAGTCAGAGACATGACCGTGCATCTTGCCTAGTTTCCAGACTTGGGGAAAAACCAGGTCACCATCTAGCTACTTGTCTTGGATGTTGTCAGAGCATAATGTAAAGTCAAGAGTTTAGGGAGGAGAGACAGGTATGATAACAGGAAGTCATGTGAGGATCAGGCTGATAGCTGCTGTCCTTGCTGCAGGCCCTGCTCTTCCATAGCAGAAGGCTGAAAAAACTAGTGTAGTATGTGTGCATCTCCAGCTTCTGTAGATTTTAGTTTATTTTAGTTTATTTAGTTTATTTAATTCTGATGGGCTAATATATTGCACTAATCAATATTTCTTTAGTTTTGGCATAACATGCTCTATAAACACAGCTACAGTAGCTTGTGAACCATGATTATGGTTTAGCATAGTGTGTGAATCTAGTTATAGTTTATTAGACATGGATTAGTGCAGGGACACACGAATTTGGGTGGGTTCAAGGGGTTTACTTTGCTTTTAAGTGGCATACTACAAGCCAACTCCAAAAGTACAGCCTGTGACAAAGACAAAAATTAAAGTTGATTTCCCTACATTTACATATCTTTAAAATTAAATAGAATTAATATTACTCCTCTGCTATCACTGGGGTCTGCATGAGGTCTCAGTTTGTCCACCTCTGTGCTAGAGCAATGTATCAACGAGGTTCTAATACAATACACAAGTAATCTGGGCTATCTGGAAACGTTTGAAGAAAATTCTTAGTTATCTCCTTGTACTTGAACACCAGTTGTATTTTTAATGTGATCTGGCTTCTGTTTTTAAGCCAAAGTAATAAGGAATTCCTACATAAAGAGAGCCCTAAAATTCTGTGTGAAACTGATAATTCAGTGACCCTTAGATCCATGGCACCTTGTGTCACCATGAGAGCCAATGTACTATGTGATTAAGGTGTTGGACTAAGAGTGGGGAGACCCAGGTTCTAGTCCACCCTCAGCCACAGAAGCTAGGTGGATGGCTTTGGGCCATTCACTCTCTCTCAGCCCAACCTACCTCACATAATTGTTATGGGGAAAAATACCAGAAGGGTCTATGTTCATTGCTTGGAGCTTCTAATACAAAAAGTGAGATATAAATTAAATAAGGTTTTGCATATCTCATAATGATAGTGACATGAGACCATTAATGAGTGTTGCTTATTGCTGATATTCTATGCAAATTTGTTTAGATATTTGTTTTCCCTATTTAAAAAGACTCATAATAAACAAACATTTACATGAAGGAGATGTCTTTTCCCTGAGATTTAAGCAGTATTTATGTGGTACATAAGTTCTTGCCTTCCTGTTTCTATAGAGAAACTAGTGGGATCTTGAATTATTTCCTGGTGAACCTGTATTCATATTGTAACTTCATATCGGTAAAACACTTTGTAGGCTTATTTAAATATATAATCTTCTAAATCTGTTTTCACATTGAGGAAGAGTAATATTAATTGAGTGCACTGATATCTTCTGAATGTGGTACTTATTAGATGGGAAAAACTACCACTTCTGTCATAATGGGAGTTGTAGTTCACATCTAGACAGCACCTGTGTGATGAAGATTGTTTTAGAATAAGAACTTTGTCTTGTTCTTTCTGTGCTCCATATTTTTTTTCCCAGAGATTACCCTTACTTTGGTAGCATTGCCATTTTGTTGTGGAAGAGGCTTACAAAGGCCAAATTTCTGTCATTAGAACAACACAAAGATCTAGAAGAAATGTGTGTTCTTTAAGTTGATCAAATTCACATCAGTCTTTGTTGGAATACTCTTGCTGTTACCGCTATAAAACTACTAATTTTTTGTTCATTTTGATTTACGTTCCTCAGTCTTATGTTCTCATACAAGGTATGTGAAGTGGTGCAGATGTTGTAATTCCTTGTAAAACTAACATTGGAAAACCAGATTAATTCTTTCAAAAGGTTTGGAAAAGCTTCTATTAAGAGAATAGTATCATAAGAGGGCACAGTGCTACTGGGTAGAAGGGTGCACAAAACAAAATATGTTCCACTTATGGGACAAATACTTTGTGACATGGAAGTTAAGGGACATTTCTGGATAGGATGTGGTCCAGCCAGGCTGAAAAGTGGATCATTTTTTATTGTTCTGTGTTTTAGCCAAGAGAAAATCCAGAGGTGTCTTATGAGGCAAATAGGGCAGAGCTTCTCTTCCCGCCTTCCCCTTCCCTCCAAATAGCTGCCACTGGCCTTGAATTCAAGCCCAGCTTGTCTACCTTGCCTTTCTTTCCCCATAGCTGCTGTTGATGGCCATGCTTCTCCCCCACTGTGGGAGACCTCACGCATCTGTTGTCCTTGGGTGCCCAGACAGTATGTACAGGGGATACTTTGCATATCCCTCTTACTGTGCTGTTAGATAATACAAGAAATGACCTTAATTATTTGTGAGAAATTGAATCTTTGTTTTTCACTGTGTCAGATATCCCCAAACTGATGGGATACAGATGTTAACTTAGGAGGTGATGGGAATTGCACTCCAACGTATCTGGAAAGCATCAAGTTGGGGACGCTGCTGTATAAGCTTCACTGCAGTACAGTTTTCTCTTTGTAAATACACTGATTTTAGGGGATGTGAAGTATAAAAATTGGGGCTGTGATTAAAAGCTTAGTGCTGCAGCTTGAAAGAAACGTAAGATTTCAATATAGAAATGGGACATTTTGCAAAAATAGTAGAAATTAAAGGTATTTAATATGTTTATAGTAGAATAGTATAGTGGTATCTGCAACCAGAATTCATATTGTACTACAAGTTTTGCAGTTTTATGATCACAGCTTACTAAACAGTTTCTTGATATTGACGTAGTGGTTGTTTTAAAGCGAGCTGGAATATGGGTAGATTTTTTATTTTGTCTTGCTTCTGATACTTTAATTATAATGAATGCCTTTGCTTGGAGGGCTGCCTTTAAGCTGCATCAAGTATATGAAGAGCTAGTTTTAGTATTCATAATTTAAAAGCCTTAACTTTAATTCTGTATGTCTTAAACTGAATTGAATGTTTTAGTAAATTCAAGGTTGTTTGCCTTTCTGCTAATATCACACAGTCAATCTTTATCTTTAGCAGGGTTTGTATTTACTGTCTGTTGTGGCTGAATAACAAGCCCCAGTTCAATCCCACCAAATAGGAGGAGTTAGAAAACCCCCACAAAAATCGTTTGAAAAGATAGTAGTTTTTTAAATTCATGTTTTGCCATCATCTTACTGACTTTTGCATCAAATCTTTCTTACTGATAAGAAAAATTGAAGGCGTAGCCTTTCCTTTAAACTCTAATATCTGGAATAACATGTTGTTGTATGACGTGCAGAGTTCAATACAAGTTCATCTTGTTGGTATGTGATGTGCAATTTGTTTATTGACTGTTCCACTTGTGCAAATTTAATGTGGCATATTCTTTTTTTAAAAAAAAGTTCTGGAAATCAGTGTGTGTTGAAGCAGTATGGTGTCTCTTATGTAACAAAACATTGGTTTTGAACATGGAAGTAAGCCAGAAAAAGATGGGAAAGATGGAAAGCAAGTATTGACATTTGTATATTTAGCTGGCCTTGTAGGCCTTTGTACTGAATACATTGATCAAAATTTTCTTTGAGTCCAAGGGAAAAATGGCAGATATTTGTGCATTCCAATATCCTTCCCCCTCTTATGATAACATAAATTAATCACACAAAAATAAAAACTAGACTCTTTGTACATGAAGCACTTAAAATTGTTCATCCTTCCATGTACATGTTCCACAATATTTCAGGACTGTACTTTCTGTTGAAATTAGGTGAGCTGTACTCTAAAGGCTTTAAATATAGATTTAACGCAAGTCTCTTGCAGTATGTTTACAATCAGTTTAGATAAATGCATTGTCCTGCAAATTAGTTATTTCTGGCTTTATGTAATATAGCTCCTGAATTTTTTCCAGCAGCATAATAAAATGGCTAATCAGGTGAATGGTAATGCGGTACAGTTAAAAGAAGAGGAAGAACCAATGGATACTTCCAGTGTTACTCACACAGAACACTACAAGACACTGATAGAGGCAGGCCTCCCACAGAAGGTGGCAGAAAGACTTGATGAAATATTTCAGACAGGTATAATATGCATTTCTTGTTTCTGATTGGTTATAAAAGTGAAGGCAAAAAAAAAATCAAATTTTTTAGGCTGTAAAGATGAAAAATTGCTGTATTTTGCACTGTGTAGCTTTGAATGTACTGCTGCTTTCACTTTGAGGTTGAATATGTTGACAGTATCTTAGGTCTTTAGGACACTAACTGTTTCATAGCCTCTCACAAATAAAAGTGGACATTGCAGCCTACTGAACCGTAATTTTCTTCAATGTTACAATCATTTGCTTCTACTTTGCTACCATCACCAACTTATGGTGCCTAGGCTGAACGCAATATTTCAGTAGGTGGCTTATGGAGGGGAAGTAGCTTGCTTGGCTTGCTTTGGGGCTACATTTGAACTCTAGTCTGTATGTGAATTCCATGTCTGTCTATATCCAAGTGGATAGCTTAATCTATTTAAGTCATTACACTGATGTATTTAGTTTTACGATAATTGTTTGAATTATATTTATCTTGCTTGGAGCAAGTGGCTTCTTGTGTATCTTAAAGAGAGAGAGAGAGAACACAAAGAACTTTAGGAAGCACATACTTTTTTTGCTGTGAAAAGAGACAATTTCTCTTCCTCTTTAGTTTGTGTGTGGTGAATATATTGAGAAAAGTAAATAGAACTGTTTCATTCCCTTACTTCAGATACTTCAGAGAGAAGATTTAATTTATCTTTTTTTTCCCTAAAACCCTAAAAATGTTTTGCAAGTTTAAGGCAGTTCAAAAGAATGCCATGTCTGTCTTTATTACAACGGTATTTTGACTCATGTGGCTAATCTGTCTTGAATGACAGTCCCAGTGAGTGTCTCAGGTAGTATTATTTCCTTAGAGAGGTACTTCTCTAGGGCTGAGCTAGGATGATGTTCACATAGTGGTTTGAGTATAGTTGTTTGGAAAAGGAATGTAAGGATATAAAAATGTGTTGCACTTTGGTTGTGTCATGAGAAGCCTGATATTTACCTAAACATTTAAATGCATTCATATTAAAACCTTACTGCCTGGCTTCAAAATATTTTATTTGTAGAGATGTATCTCCATGTGTAAAATGTAAAACTTTAACCCACTTGGGTCTGTTAATGCAGTTGGATACTTCTCATTTCATACCTAAATGACCTAAAAGTCATTTCATGGCTTTTAATCATCTCAGTATTGTCCATGTACAAATGATGCAGGGGCCTTCCATCATGCAGGATCAATTCTGAAGTGCAGTCTCAGGGCACTGCTGCTATTTTTTGTACTTTAGAGTAGGGTGTTTCAGCATTAGAAACCTTAAAAACACATACATTATATTTCTTAAAATCAGTACCAATATCTGACATCTCACCATTTAAATGCAAGTTTAATGCATTTAAATGCAAATTTAATGCATTTAAATACAAGTTTAATGGAACTTGCAGTGCTCTACATTTTTCATAATATCTGCTTCTGAGTTTAGATATAGAGAGAAACTGCATCCAAAGCTTTCAGTGTATGTGTATCAGAGCTGGTCCTCCTGTATGTGGATCTGTAGCTGTAAGCTTAAAATTAAGGTATTGGAAGTGCATAACAGGGCTCGAAATAATGTAACTGGCTGGAAGTTATGGCAAAACAGTATTTAAAGATAAGCAAAACATTTAATTATAATATCTACTTTATAGACATGAGGGGAAAAAATAACATTTTCTGATGGGGAGTGAGAAGTGGGCTTTATAAATTATTCTAGTAACTGGTGTAGTACATTGTGGTTAGATGATAGAACTGTTCCTTATCTATGGCTTGTAATGGCTCCATTTTAAAGGAAAAACAATCGTAAAAGTCTGAAAGCAGATTTTTTAGAAACCTGAGCCCGAGCCTGTTATTTCAAACCCTGATATGTAACATTCTTTTATGTACAAAGTATTTCCAAATTTCGGGGGGGGGGGGGACTTTTAACCTGTAGTAGGTAGCATGACATAGTTATATTATTTTGATTTTAGCAAAGCACAGTAGGCTTTTAAAACTAACTTGTCTTCATATAATTAAATAGGAATCTGTAATGTTTTTCTATTTTTAATTTTTTTAGGATTGGTATCTTATGTTGATCTTGATGAGAGAGCAATAGATGCTCTCAGGGAATTTAACGAAGAAGGCGCCCTCTCTGTATTACAGCAGTTTAAGGAAAGTGACCTGTCGCATGTACAGGTAAGGTAAGAGCTCCTGTGGTGTGAACAAATAGGTCCACAATGTGGTATTTATAACTTAAGTGTAGCAAATATGAGCAAACACGATTGAATCCAGATTTAAAAATTTTTTCACAGCAAGACTGTTTTTCCTCTCAAATACTAAATGTAAAGTATAGCATTGTGTGTGAGTATTAGTGTCTCAAATTAGCCTAATGTGTTGATTACTGAAGTGCTGGTTTGTTTTAATATTAATATATCAAATGATGTTATTCGGGATACTGGTTGGTTCTCTCAGGATGTAGCTAGGTTGTTATTCAAGCTTCAGTGGCTTCTGATTATTTTTTAATGCCTTCTGCTTCACTTCTTTCACTAATTATATCTACAGAACAAAAGTGCATTTTTATGTGGAGTTATGAAGACTTATAGACAGAGAGAGAAACAAGGAAGCAAAGTACAAGAATCAACAAAGGGGCCAGACGAAGCAAAAATTAAGGTAATATATGTACGGATGTTAATAGAGCAAATAAAAGTGCTATGGATCTTACCCTGGAGTAAAGAACTATATCCCAAAAGGAATTTCTCTATCTGTTCCCAAAAGGAAATCCCAAAAGGAATTTCTCTACCTTTTATGGTAGACTGTTAATGTTACAAATACAGGTTAGCAAAAATACTTTAGGTAGTCCATGATATAAGACAATGTTGCCTCCCAGGATGAATTTCGCAAATTGTGATGTTTTATAGAAAAATCATTATGTGTGCTGAGAAGAGTTGCCTGACTCTTGGGATTTTTTCTTCAGTTTCTAACAGCTGAATATTGATTTAGCATAACATGTAGCTCTTTTCTATTACTTGCACTATTCTAGTGCCTTATAATAAAGATTGGAAATCCTGTGCATCTCTCGAAAGCAACTTTTCCAGTTTGAAGCAAAGGGCATAACAATGTTTGCTATACTAAGTCTGTTTACTTTACTTTTAGTCCCCCTCCCCTCAGTAAAGGTTTTGTGCCTTCAGTAAGATGCCTATGATAGAAGTAATGTCATTATGTTGTGAAGTTTCTATCTGCCATGGTGAAAAAAACTGCCAAGCTTTTTATTTTTTTATTGCATTCCTGTGTTATGACCTGTGGTTACAACAATAAATTTATTTACTTATTAACTGGCAAACCCTAACCCTATTGTTTAAATGAATCAAGTTCTGTGCATATTGTAGTGGGCAGAAAATTGGCCAAAGAATGACAAAGAGAAGGACTTTGTTCACATTCAATGTTAATTCATTTTACTTACCTGGCTTCCCTATCCTTAACTTTTTTGTCATTGTATTCTTGCTGGAAGTATTCATAGTGGGAAATGAAAGGACATGAAGGGTTCTTTTTGCCCGTGAATGCCAGCAAAGTACGATGGTGATCTTTCAGCATGTTAGAAGCTCTTCAGTGGCACGTGTGTTATAAATACAGAATTAATGAAAACAGGATATTCACAAACACAAAAACAGGAATACAAACAGAAAAACAAAAATATTAATTATACATTTACCCACATTTCCTGGAGTATTTACAGTGTTACAAGCCTCTGCTATGTGGTCTGGAGTCCTTTAAACTTTTACCTTAAGCTAAGTCTCTCCTTGGTGAATTCTTGAAGGCATGTTAGTTAAACCCATGGGATTTTTCATTAGTATTGCCAGCATTGTTGCTGCTGTGATTTGTTAAGTGTATAAATCATTCTAGAACTGATGGAACTAACTTTTGCCTCAGTGAACCAACTGTATATGTTCTGCCAGACAGGTATAGCTCCAGCAGTAGCAAAAAGAGGGGTTTTACCATCTTTAGTTGATATTTTATACTTCTCTTATGAACTATTAAATTTTGCAAATGCGTTCTGGAATATGAAGCAGTGGAGTAAAATGTTCTATTGAAGGGTTGTTTTTCAGTATTGATGTTAAATGCCACTTACTCTCTCTAATTTTTTTTTTCTTTTAAAAATTCAGGCTTTGTTAGAAAGAACTAGTTATACTTTGGATGTGACCACAGGGCAGCGGAAATATGGTGGTCCTCCTCCAAGTACTGTCTACTCAGGTTCTCAGCCTGGCATTGGAACAGAGGTTTGTATATGCAGTTTATATGTCTAAATAAGATTATTCTGACCCTAATTATACTAAATAAATAAGAAAGATGATTTTGTATGTTAAGAGACAAAGTAAATTTTTAAGTTTAGCTTTATCAAAGATGGTTGTTACTAATGCTGATAGAAATTGCAAAATAGTATTTTCTACAGGAAAATGTGTGGGTGAATTGTAATAGCCTGCTTTTAACTGTAGTAATTATCAGAGTTAAGGCACATGTGATATACATGTAGTGATAGAAATGTTTTTGAAAGCTATTTTTCCCTTGTAAGACAAATGACTGTCCATTTTTGTGAACAGTTTTCAGGTTGTCACATGGTTCATGATATCTGAAGCAGTTCATGTTTATGACTGTTTTCACTTACCTTTCTGTGCAAAGGCGCAAAACCCATAATGAAGACTGTACATCGATACCAGATCTATTGCATATGGCCCCTGAAAATGTAGCTTCCAGAGCCCCACTAAATTACAATGTTTAATGTGGTAGGAGGAATAAATTAGTAAATACATGGAGAGAAAATCATACCAATTACTTCTAATTAATTGCATATTCTTGACCAAATTAATAGCTAAAATGCCTTTTAGTTCTTGTTAATAAATATTAGTTTTCCTTCAGGTTTTTGTTGGAAAAATTCCTAGAGACTTGTATGAAGATGAATTGGTGCCACTCTTTGAAAAGGCAGGCCCCATTTGGGACTTGCGACTCATGATGGATCCTCTTTCTGGACAGAACAGAGGCTATGCTTTCATCACGTTCTGTAGCAAAGATGCAGCACAAGAAGCTGTTAAGTTGGTGAGTGTTCTGCCATTAGACTAAGCAGAATACACATTAGGATAATCGGTGTTCACCTCACAATTCAGAAACTGTTAGAGAAAGCAAGATGTAATATACAGTCTCACTTTCTCCCTGTTTTTCTCGATTAAATATATTCTGCTTGGGTGTTTTTTGTGCTTATGTTTATAGGTAATATTGGCTGCAATATCTAATAATTTATTACTCCTGTCAGAAGGACTATAATCCTGATATTTGATATCACACCACTAAGTCACTATGGGTTGAGTGGCCTATAAATCTGCTAAATAAATGGATGGATGGGTGGGTGTGACTATCAGGGTCAGGTTATCTTCCTTGTGCTTTCTTGTGAGCTCCTCAAGGACATTTGGTTTGCAATTATTGAGGGCAGATCTAAATTACAGCATCTGTTCTGGAGAGTAATTCTTGTCTTGCTTTGGGGCTTTGATTTCACTTAGTCCCAAACAGATCTGCTCTAATATTACTGAATTTAACCGATACCCATGTACCATCAGCTGGATTGCTTTCTAATCCATGTTAGAATGGGAATCTAGAGCCAGTTTAGAATGCAAGTGCGACTTGTAGATTCCGAACATCATGAGCCAGAACATCTTGTCCCTGGGAGATCACGATTTGTTTAAAAAATTATTTCAAATTTGGGCAACTTCACATGAAAGAGGTCAGTTTCATTCTTTAGTTTAAGAATACTGTTAATGCATATATACCGGCCTACACGTGAAACGAATATCATAATTTTGTAACCTCTGGCCTATATTTGAGCCTGAATGTGCAGGGGTTCCCTGAGGCCTGAAAAATATTTCAAGGGCTCCTCCAGGGTCGAAAGGCTGAGTAAAGTATGCAAAGGAGTATATCGTCTAGTATACAGTATATTTTTCTGGGCATGTGCACTATTTCCTCTTGGCGTCCCAGGTCTTTGCAGTTAACTGGGTAAACTACCCAGTAGGTCTTTTCAACTGTAGGATCCATGGAGATTTAGCTCTCTTCAGTTACAGTCACCAGGCATTCACACTATTATCTTTCTAGTATGAAAATGTTTCTAGCTGAAATGTTTCTCCTAGATATTTTAGATTCTTAAAAGTTTGGTTGTACTACTTTTAAATACTGATATTATGTTCAGATAGCAGGTTTAAATTTTTTTGTAGTGCTAGAGAGTGTATAAAGAACAGCTAAAGTCTAGAATATTAAGTTTGATAATAGCAAAATACACTTCATTGGAAACCCTAAATCTTAGTTTGGGGGATGCAAGAAAATGCTATTGGTAGCAAATAACGTAAATATCTAAATATCTAATCAATATAGGCCACTAGAGTTTGCTAGTATTTGCACTTTAATAAACTGAAAGTCCATGGAAAATGTTTAATTGTTTTCCTTTTCAGTGTGACAACTATGAAATCCGGCCTGGTAAACACCTTGGTGTGTGCATCTCGGTGGCAAATAATAGGCTATTTGTTGGATCAATTCCGAAAAACAAAACAAAGGAGAACATACTAGAAGAATTCAGCAAAGTCACAGGTAAGGAGGTGAGGGCATGTGCTTCTTTTGTAAATAATTCATTTAATGTAATGTAATTTAATTTCTAAATTTAGAGGCCACTTAACTCCTTGATGACTCTGGGTGGCTTACAGATAAAAAAGAAAAACATGACGCAAGCAAAAAAATATAGGTAATAAAGAACCCTGGCTGACTGGGAAATAATGCACCAGGCCATTCAGCAGACATAATGAATGTAATGAAAAGCCTCCCCACCCCACCCCCCGCATCCCAAGGCCTGGGAGAACAACCAGTTTTTTAACAGTTCCCTAAAAGTCATAAAGGTCAGAGCTGCGCAGATCTCTGTGGGGACGTCGTTCCGGGGGACAGAAGCTGCAACAGAGAAGGCATGCTTCCTGGGTCCCACGAGATGATGCTGTTTAATTGACAGAACCCAGAGCACACGCACTCTGCTTGATGCTACCAGTTAGCCAGGCCCTATGCTGTGAAGGGGTTCAAAGATGATAACCAGCATCTTGAGTTATGTCTGAAGCCAACTGGCAACCAGTGCAGCTTGCAAAGCAGTGGGGTCATGTGGGTATGATGTGAGGCTCCCAACACTGCTTGCGCCACCACATTCTGGACTCGGTGTAGCTTCCAGATACAGGACAGCCCCATGTAGAGCACATTACAGTAATGGAATCATGAGGTAACTAGGGCATGAGTGACTACCTGAGGGTCCTGGTCCAAGAATGGGTGCACCTGGTGCACTGGATGCACCTGTGCCACAGCTGCCACCTACATGACAAGCAGAACTGAGAGTCCAAGAGGACCCCCGATTGCCCACCAATTTTGAATGGGGAAGTGCAGTCCTATTGAGAGTTAGTGATGGAATGTGCCCTAAACCAGGGGGCCCAAATAAGCACAACCACTTGGTCATCTTAGGATTGAGTCTGAGTCTGTTCCACCCCATCCAGACCCACACAGCCTCCCAGCACTGGGCTAGGACTTTGACAGTGTCACTCAGCTGGCTCAGGGTTGAAATGCAGATGTGAAACAGAAGGAGAGAGAGCGTTGAACCCTGTGCCCCCCCTCCAAATAAGGCGCTGTGGCCACAATCTCTCCCCACTTGTCGACACCAATTGAAACCAACCACAGAAAAAGGAGGAGAACCACTGCAAAATGCTTCCCACCCCCTGAAGCCAGTCCAAAGGGGTACTATGGTCAACCGTATTGAAAACCACTGAGAGATCAAGGGTGCCAGGATGGATGCACCGCCCTCACCTTGGCTCTGCCACTAGTCATTAACAAGCACAACCAACGCTGTCTCTGTACTAAACCCTGGCCTGATACCCAGCTGAAACAGATCCAGATAATCCACTTCCTCCACGTTCCTCTGGAGCTGAAGCTTGATCACCTTCTCCACCCCCTTCCCTAAGAAGGAAGCTTGGAGACTGGATAATAATTGTCCAGGGCCATTGGGTCCAGCTATGGTTTCTTGAGAAGAGAGTGTACCATAGCCTCCTTCTGGCCGAAAGGGCCACCACCTCACTCAAGCTTTCATTTACAAGCGAGCTGGTCAGTGTCAATAGCAAACCGTGTATTTAGTTCCTTCATTTGAAATACTTCTATGCCACGTTTTTAACACCAGTGGTAAACAGCAGAAAAATAATTTAGGAGATGATAAATACAATGAGAAGCCCCCCACCAACACCACCCTATCCCAAGGCCTTTGGAATGGGGTGGCTATAACAAATTAATAAAATAAATGTCTAAAAATAGTAAAAATGATGAAATGCTAAATAAGCAGTACAGCCTTGATAAGCTTTCTTAAAGCAAAGAGTTTGGGGGATGGGGTAACTATGATGCCAAACTGAATTCCAGGCTATACGTAGCTATTCGTATGCAAGTTCTACCAATTGTTTGGTCGAAGGTGAGTGCTTCCATTTGTGAATTTGCATTTTGGCATAATGGAAGCAAAGCAAACTGGTCTTGTGTTGTTTATACCAAGAACAATAATAGTTAAAATAAAGGCATGCACGAAATAGGAAACAAAACAGCCCTGCTTGAATCATTCTGCTGAATGACCTTGGCTGCTTTACGCAGTTGGGAAAAAAACCTTGAAACAATTTGAGTATTTTGTTTTTGCTTTAAAACAACACTTGAAACATATACATTTTCCCTAGCTTTGAACCCTCAAAATAATCAGAACAGCTTGCTTCAAGGTTCTTTTCTGTAACTGGAAGTCTTGAAACTATTAGGTTTTACTCTGAAAAACACGGAACAGTGTTTGAACTTGAGACGCTTTTCACAATTAGACACTTTAATTGTTTAGGGTAGATGGAAAGAGTACCTGCATTTCCAAAGAATTGATACATTGCACCAAAACTGCAAGCAATTGCACCTTTCATGAGGTGATCTACAAATAATTTTGATGAGATGAATACGCTTTCTTATTTCTTGTAGCGGAAAAGCATGGAAAAATGGTTCAAAATAGTATAGCAAAATCTAGCTAGGGCTGAATCAGCAGCCCACCTGCAGCAGAATTCCTACCAATGTTTCAGAAGGATATTTCCTTACTCTGAATTCCTGATAGCTGCTAGGTAGTAGTCTAAGTGATCAGTCTGTCTTTGCCACTTGCATAGAAATGACAGCCATGGTCTGTGACTTCTCTAGGTCAAGGAGCATCACCTTTATCACTTTGCCAGAAGCAAATGTAGCATTACAAAAGTAAAGAGTGCAGGGTCTGAAGAATTTCCATTTATGCCACCCAAAATTTGTATTTTCACAGTGCTTTAGTCAAACTGTTAAGTATGCTGAAGACTTGATTTGCTTATCTTGAAACCTTTTTTTAATTAGCTTTTTAAGATAGAAAAGTTTAGTCTTGTGTAATTCATCACATGTTTTGTTCTTACAGAGGGATTAGTTGATGTAATCCTGTATCATCAACCTGATGATAAAAAGAAGAATCGGGGGTTCTGCTTCCTTGAATATGAAGATCACAAATCAGCAGCTCAAGCTCGACGCCGGTTAATGAGCGGGAAAGTAAAAGTCTGGGGAAATGTTGTTACTGTTGAATGGGCTGACCCCGTAGAAGAGCCAGATCCAGAAGTCATGGCAAAGGTAGTAAAGTAGTAGCTAGACTGGCACGTTCTTCATTAAAACTTCACTTTTCATGCAGCAGATTTATTTTTTTCCTTCTGATTATCTCTAAAAATCCTGTTGGCCTTGCTTCTTTGGGGGTCAGGTCATTTTAGGATTCTGCTTTTGCCTCAGAAGGAATACATTTACAAAAAGTGCCCCTATATACTTGTCTATGTCTATGTATATAAATAAAAATAATTTCTAGGGGTTTTCAAAGATCATGGTTCTAAGCATCATGGTTCCAATTCTACTCTGGCATTTTTGACAGGCGTAGATCCTTTTTTTCTGGATTACTGAAGCACAGAGTTCCAGCTGCACTCCATGTTTTTCATTGGTTTTCATTTTGTTCCATCTGGCTATCCCCCAGATGGAACAAAATAATTTGCTCAGTCCCAGCATCTGAAATTTACTCTGACTTGGGAACAAGTATTTGCTAATCAGTCCCTTTTATTTCTCAAGAGATGGGTTTTTAAGATGGAGGAAAAGGGAAACGTGTTGTTATCTCCCAAATGGAATCTCAAGAAGCAGTGGTGAAAAGTTTTACAGAACAATCTCTATAGAGTAAACATTGTTCTTTAACTATGCTTTTAATTGCTACTTTTCATGGTGAGGGTAAAAAATACATGTTGAAAAAACTCCTAGGATAGCAGAAATCTTTCTTTAGGCTGTTCTGTTCTCTGAGCAGGTTTGTATGACTGAACAAGCCTGGATACTGGGTTAGTCCAGAATGAACATGGAGATTGTTTTTGAGAGCAGCGTGACTGGAAACCACTCATCCAAGGTTTTTTTAAGGCTCCTATGTGGCAAAGTGGCTTCTTCCCACCTGAACAAGCCAGGAAGGAGGGAACAAGGTTTCATCTCTGGTATCTTGTAGCCAGAAAAAGCTGTCAGTCCTCACTTGGATGACACAGTAATCTCAAAACAAATCATAGATGGTGAATTGCAGTCTGTAGGATGCTGCCATTGCACTGCAAAGCTGGCTGTGTTTTCTGTAGTTCAGCGAAGTAGGAATTGCTTCTTAAGACAGTTTTGTCTGAAACTAATGTCAAGCACAAGGGGGATTTGGCCTTAAAGACAGCTTTAAAATATTTTAAATAAATGCCAGTTTTCTTAACAGGTGAAAGTTCTATTTGTGAGGAACTTGGCCACTACAGTGACAGAAGAAATACTGGAGAAATCATTTTCAGAGTTTGGAAAGCTGGAAAGAGTGAAGAAATTAAAAGATTATGCTTTTGTTCATTTTGAAGATAGGGGAGCAGCAGTTAAGGTAGGTAACATGCATCATTCTCGTTAAGCGAAATTACATGGCCCAGAACTTATGAAATATCTTCTCAGAAGCAAACTGCTTTTCCATATGGAGTGAGATATAATTAAGTGTCCTCTTGTACATAGTTGCGCTGCTACTTCCTGTCCATTACTTGTTTTTTGTAACTTTCTAAACAAGAAACATGCTTGCACTATTGTGCTGTCTTTGTTGCAAAAATATTTCTGGTCCATAGGTATTCCTGTGAAGCAGCCTTAGACTTCCTTCCTTCCTCCCTTCCTTTATTATCCCTCCTTAATTATTAATAACTCAAGGCAGCGAACATACCTAATACTCCTTCCTCCTCCTATTTTCCCTACAACAACCACCCTGTGAGGTGAGTTGGGCTGAGAGAGAGGGACTGGCCCAAGGCCACCCAGCCGGCTTTCACGCCTAAGGCAGGGCTAGAACTCACAGACTCCTGGTTTCTAGCACCTTCTCCAGCACCTTAAGCACTAGACCAGACTGGCTTCTTTTACTTGCCTAATAAGAAGAGTTGGTGGCTCATAATGCTAATACAGCTCTACCTTTTACACAGTTTTTCCAAGGAAAACCTTTATCCACTTTCCTGTAGAATAAACCCCTGTTGAACTCAGATTTATTCTGACAAAATATGGGCAGGATTGTATAGTAATGGGCTTTTGGCAATTTCATCTTCTGTTTTTATCCCACTAATCAAAGTAATACTGACTCTGTATAGTACGGACAGGAAAAAGAGTATTAATGGAATTAAAATTATATAATAATATATTCCTGATTCCTCCCTTTCATTGCAGATTAACCTTTGTTAATTCCCTATCTTTTTGGGGGGTTTCTGGGGGACATGTAGGGGCTGTATTGGGGAGAAGGGACAAACAATCTATTTCAGGTCAGTTGAACATTAAAAGGTGGTGTAGTGGTTAAGGTGTTGGGGAGCCCCAGGCTTAAATCCACCCTCACTGGGAGATTCCGAGCTTATGACCGTGCTGCCTTGAGCTCCTGAAAGAACATGGGATATAAATCTAATAAATATGATGGCTTTCTGTTTCTTGCCTTTTTAAAAAAACTATCTGTAAAACAGGGTTTAGAGCCTCGCAACTTCAAATTCAGGGAGAAAGCTTCCATCTCCTGCACTGCTTGCCCCAGAGTTTCTCTTTCCTCTCAGCCTTGTATGCTCCCAAAAGTCAAGGCGAGAATTGCAGGCTTTCTTGCTGCATTGTTTCTTATGAGGGCCCCTGGAGCCTGTGCTGCATTTTCCTCCCAGGAAAGGTTTGCCGTCTTATTCCGAAACCAAAGGGTAAAATGAGACCGCAGTATGTAAAAGTTGGGTTTGTGTAGGTTGGAAAATATTTGGGCTTGGGAGCTGAAAAGTCGGAAATGCTGAAGGGACATCATGCTTTCAAATACAATTTAAATTTCTTTTTCCTTTCGAAATAGGCCATGAATGAAATGAACGGAAAAGAGATAGAGGGGGAAGAAATTGAAATAGTATTAGCCAAGCCTCCAGATAAGAAAAGAAAAGAACGCCAGGCTGCCAGACAAGCCTCCAGAAGCACTGCGTAAGTGTTAAAGCTTCAGTCAGCTGAAACGTAGCACTGAAGGCACATCCAGATAGCCAGATTAATGTCATTTCCTCCAGATGGAACAAAATAATTTGCTTGGTCCCAGCATCTGAAATTTACTCTGAGTTGAGAACGAGGCTGGAGGATGGTACAAGTTAAGGTGTAATTGGTGTATTTCAGTGCCAACAGGGGGGAAAAATAGCCACAATTACTGCTCTTCACATGGGCTGGGGGTGGAGGCCAATTTTGCCGAATGGCTCAGAGCTGCAGGTTCAGCCATCTCAGCACGTTTGAAAGTAATACCTTCTATAGCAAACTTGGGGTGATCTTCCTGGGAAGTTCAGTGGAGAAAGCGGTAGACCAGGATCCCTTTCCTCTGTCCTCATCTGCTTAAATCTGGAAGGTTAATCTCTTTCTAAACTGGAGTTTTTAAATTAGAAAAAGACATGAGACAGCTGTTACTGAAAAGCATACAATAAGTTTATTATTACTATTTTTTCCCCCTCCTCACTAGGTATGAAGACTATTATTACTATCCTCCACCTCGTATGCCACCTCCTATTAGAGGCCGAGGTCGTGGAGGGAGAGGCGGCTATGGCTATCCCCCAGATTACTATGGCTATGAAGATTATTACGATGATTATTATGGCTATGACTATCATGACTACCGTGGTGGCTACGAAGATCCTTACTATGGCTATGATGATGGCTATGCTATAAGAGGAAGAGGAGGAGGAAGGGGTGGGCGAGGCGCACCTCCACCACCTAGGGGGCGGGGAGCACCACCACCAAGAGGTAGAGCCGGCTATTCCCAGAGGGGGGCACCCATGGGACCACCAAGAGGAGCCAGGGGTGGGAGAGGGGGCCCTGCTCAGCAGCAGAGAGGACGTGCTCGTGGAGCCAGGGGCAACCGTGGGGGCAACGTGGGAGGCAAGAGAAAGGCGGATGGGTACAACCAGCCTGACTCCAAGCGCCGTCAGACCAACAACCAGCAGAACTGGGGCTCCCAGCCTATCGCTCAGCAGCCGCTTCAGCAAGGTGGAGACTATGCCGGTAACTATGGTTACAATAATGACAACCAGGAATTTTATCAGGATACATATGGGCAGCAGTGGAAGTAAGACCAATCAGGAGGGCTTGGGAATATTGGCAAGATAGAATTTGGCTATAGTTCTACATCCTTCCAAAAATTGGCTTACTGTTTCATCCTTCAGTAGTGATGGGCTGCCACGTGTATTGGGCTGAAGAATCACTCTATTGTGTATATATTCAAGTCTTTTTTCCCTCCTTTTCTCATAAATGCACTTGGACATTACTGAGCTTGCAGATTTCCCAAACGTAGTTTGGGGATACAATGCTTTTTATCGTTTTAGGCTTCATTTTAGCAGTTTATCAGCAAGGATGGGCAACACTGTTAAATCATGATTTTGCAAACCTTCTGTTTTTGGACAGTTTCTTTCTTTTCTTTCTTTCGTTTTTCTTTTTTTTTCTTTTTGGATTTGGGATAGATTACATAGGCTTATGCTGTACATAAAATAAAGCTAGTACTTTGTCTCCGTAGTTTTAAGGAATTTAAAAAAAATTAAGTTTTCTTGTATTGAAAATAACATGATTGTATGTTTTGCATTCCTAGAAGTAGGTTAACTGTGTTTTTAAATTGTTATGACTTCACACCTTTTTGAAAATCTGCCCTACAAATTTGTTTGGCCTAAACGTCAAATCCGTGGCAATTTGTTCCTTGATGTGATTGTATTTCCAATTTCTTCTTGTTCATGTAAGATTTCAATAAAACTCAAAAACCTATTCAAAACATTACCTATTTCAAATTCCATTGTGTCCTAAAAGATTATTTTATTGGTAATTCTTGCAAGAAACATTAAAAAAAACTGCCTATGTGAGTGATCAAATTCATGAAAATTTTCTTGCGATTTCCAACATCTGGCATTGGTGGCATGTGAGTCAGTGCTAGGTCCAGTAAAATCAAATTGAAATGTATTAATTGGTACTGTAATCTAGTTGCATTTAACAGTGAATTGGTTGCTTTCTTAACAGCTTTAAGTACATCTGAAAACTTTCATAAGCCCTTTTTAGTCAGATGCGAAAGACATACTATGTATGAAGGCAGTCCATAAATTTAATCTGTCTTACGTTATTCATGTGGATCATATCCAATGACTCCAACACAATTTGATAATTCTCAGCTGTAAAAGAACAATAATGTATTCAGTTTTAACTTAAATTTGTTTTCGTTAAGAGACTGATTTGAACAAAGATATGAGATTGGTTGTAAATTTTTAAACAAATTGTAAAATCTTTATGCTAAAGATAACTAATATTATTAAAAACATTAGATTTCACACCTTGTTGAATGAATGATTTCAAATGCAAATTTCCATTAACTTGGGATATTACTAGCTATTCCATTCATTTTTTGTGTGAACCATTTTGTATTGATTTTTAACATGCATTTGATTCTCAGCTCATGCTTGTTTCATCTCTTGTCTTTGCACTTTTCTAAGTTGCAGTGATGTGCATTTGGGATTTTTGGGGGGAAAAAAATCAAAAGATTTGAAATTTATGAGATTGGCCAGTCTGATTTTTCATAATAAATAGCCCCTTATTTATGGATTTGCATTTGATTAGATCATAGAGAAAATAACAGAAATAACTCAAGAAGCTACTCGTCTGACCCTCTTTCGGCCTTTTTGTGTTTGGAAGAATTGCTAGTATTCTTCCCACATTTTGTTCCGGGTCAGAAAGATAACTCCTTGGGTTTGTAACTGACTCATTGAATTGAGAGAAGACAGTGTTTTTGAAAGACGCTTTTTTAAGGTCAGCAGGCTAATTTTGGAGTGGGGAGGCCTTAAAAAAACCTAAATCTAAACTACAGTTTGTTCTAATAGAAATTGACCAATATTATGATCAAATGAAATAATGTAGCTGCTAGTCATATAGATGTATTTCCTTTCGTCTGAATGAAGCTACAGGACGTATATACCGAAGCCTGTCTGGCTTGTAGGAAATAGCTGGCTTTTTAACAACTTACAATTCTTTTAAAAATGGTTTATCAATTGTTTGGCAGTCAACCTCCCCCCCCACCCCCAATTGAATGGTATGCTGATCTATGAAACCAAATTTGAGCTTTGAAATATATGCCTCAATGAAAAAAAGTAATTATAAGTTCTTTTACTATTAGGATGGATCATAAAGATTTTCTGGAAGAATAAGCAGCAGCTTTGTATCGATATGAAAACATCTGAGTCAGACTTTAGAAAGAATTGGAATTTTAATACATACCATGTTGTTCTGTAACAAGAAACCCTGTGATGTGTTTGATATTCTTACCAAAATGCTAAGCTGTAAAAATCCTCAAAGCAAATGCAATCTTGTACTGTTTTTTAAAACTCTGGCAGCCCTTCCAAGTAGCAAGATGTACGTACTTGGCCCAAATTAAGTGGTAACACAGATTTGCAGTTCCACTTGTCCAGTAATACCTTTTGAAATTTTATATTCTAAAGACAACAGTATACCGTCCAGATATTTCAGTGGTATCCATGTTCAGTCAAGAGGCTAAAAAGCTTTTCAGTTTTTTGACTATATACAATGCACAACCTAAAATACTGTTGGCTTGAGGAAATGCACCTTTTTTTAGTACCTTTTCAACTAATAACTAAATATTCAAGTGCAATCCAAAATATATTTTGTTGATCCATGTCTTGACCTTTGTTCATCAAAGCAATCCAAGGGAAGGTAACCCCTATTATACAAGAATCTCATGCCTTTTATCTTCAAGATGGGGGAGGAATCATGAAACGGGATATTTGATCACTCATTTATAGCAGTTGCTTCAATGTCTTTATTGAGATCAAGGTGATTTTGAAAAAAAAAATTGATGCCAGAGTTTTGGTACTTCAAAAACTTTTATCAAAAGTTTTATACCAATTCTTAATTGCTTAGACCCCACATTGCCTTGTTAAGCCAGTTTCGACCTTCAAAAGTTAACCAACTTGCTGAGAACCATTCTTCATGAAAGGAAATGTCTAAAAATGTTTAAAGGTTTAGTAATTGTTCTAGGCTTACAGTTTCTTCGGTAGGATTCGGGTTTTTTTTCTAACTGAGGATACCAACCTTTAGTAGCATAAACTTTTAAAATATTTCTTCAGAATTTCTGTTAAAATCCAAAAGAATTGGAAGAGCATAAGTTTAATAATCCACTATGAATGACTGCCTCGTTTAGCAAAGCCTGTTTATATTCTCACCCTGTCTGCATTTGTATGACTTTCTTTGAACTCATTTGCATTTTGAACATTAAAAACATGCTTATAAGTAAAGCTGTAATGAGCAAAGTGAGGAAATTATGTAAATATTTTCATATACAAGGGAGATATTACAATTGGAGTCCTTATGCAAAACAAATCTTGGAACTTCATTATGGCTTTTTTGCCTTGGCCGTGCATGATTTGGTTTCTTGTAATTTTGAACAAGTGAGCCAGATTTCTCAAAGCTTGCATATAATCTCTTGATTTAAATTTGGATAGTTTGTGCAAGAAGTATTTCATGAAATTCTAAAATAGACAAAACTAAGGTTTGTCTCCGAATTGGATTCTTAAAGCCTCTAAGTTTTGTAAGGCAAGAATTACAGGCTGGGTTTCCCATTTCTCTGGAAATGGGGGCTTTCGTTAACTTTGGGCAAGCATTGAGCTGCTTTGTATGGCAAATGTGATAGTCTTACCAAATACAGACTGGCTCATCAAGGGGCACATGAATTTTGTCCCAAGAGGCATACCGTTGGAATGGAAAAACTATTAAGACTGTATAAAGGAGGTTACCAGAAGCTCTGAATGACCATTCGGAATATATTGCACTACGTTTTCTGATGTTATCCAGAAATCTGCCAGTGTAACTTCTGTTTTAACTCCTTCCTTTTATTACCTGACTATCAGGGAAGCGTGGTTGAGGCTGCCCTGACCTGACATGTCATGATGTCGACTTGCTAGGTGGGGTTCGCAGGGACAGTAACCATTGGAGTTATCGGTAAGAGAACTTTCTTTCTCATTTTTATCTCAAATAAGAGCCTCCCCCACCCAGGGGGTGATAGAATTGCTACTTCCCCTCTCCTTCAGTAACCTTAATAATTTTGTGGGGGAGGGTCCTTTGTTAATTTTTATAGATGCCTGGCTGACTGTATGTGAAAGGTGAGTTTGAATATGATCCTGCAGTTTATAACAGATGCATAGGTTTGAGTAAGTGCCTAAGAGCAGAACGGGAAGATTATTCAGAGGTCTCTACTTCATGTAAAAAGAGTTTTTGTAAAATGCAGCTAAGGTCTGACATTCACAGTTGTGTTCTTTGCCTTACTGAAATGTGCTGACAGATTGGTTTACCCTTCCCCCCAATAAACTGGCCAAACCTTTTTGAAAGATTGATGGGGGCATGAATAGATACAAGGGGAGGAGAAAGAGAGCTGTCATCATGTGAGCAAAGTCTGCTTCTGTGATGTTGGATGTATCCATAGAGATGGATCCAGTAGTTATCTCTGTTCCTGGTGGGATTGTTTCATAATAGTCCCATTGTTCAAATAGGACAAAATCCAATTATGATAAGCCTGTTTATAGTACTTTTTGAATAGTTAGAAATATGGAACACATCTGAAATAGTACTGCACAAACTTTTATACCACCACTGTCCCCCCCCCCTTTTTTTTTCTTCTCGTGATCATGTTCTTTTGGATATAGCTTCAATCAAGAACACCATTACTTGCAGTTCAACAGGCTGAAAACAGTTGTAACCCAGATACATTATACTTTTCAAAAGTGACCTTGGCTTGAAGCTTTTTTAACAAACCACAGAAAAAAAGTCTAATGATTTGCAACCCTGATATTAGTATCAAGAATGATAGTAAAAATCTTCAAGTCAGTAATGCTTTATATTTGTCTAGTGGATTTTGAGTATGACTATTTGTAAGATATTTTCCTATTCTAATTTATTTATTTATCAAATTTTATCACTGCCCATCTCCCTCCCAAGGAGGGACTCTGGATGGTTTACAATAAAGTAAATGAAGGCGTGGGCTGCATTTTCACGTTGCACTAAGTTAAAATTTTACTAAATATAGTTTACTGAGTTAAGCACAATCAGCGTGGTTAATATATTACAGCAGTGTCATAAACCACAGTTTACAAATCACAGTGGCTGTTTTTATCAAGTGTTTTATGCCACAAATAAGCAAATCGTATTTTCTTAGTATGATATGTACTTCCATTGTGCCAAATAGGTCAGGCATTGGCATTTTTAGCACATTTTTACCTATTTTGTCTATTTCAGCAGATACTATGTTCGTGAATTCTCTTCTCTGGGGATTGGACCAAGTTTGTGCTGAAGCACAGGCATTTGAAAAACACTTGTAATATGACACAGAAGTATTCTGTTCGAAAACAAAAAATAAAATCTCTCTGGAGCATCACTGGTCTAACTTGCAGACATTCAAGTACCTCTTCTCCCCAAATAAAATGAAAGTTTACTGTAACATTAGCAAATTGCAGAAACTAATAAAACTGGGTTCAAGAAACTGAGACTCTCCAGCTGCTGATGAGCTGTGTTCCGAGTAGCTCTAGCCTGCATAGCCAATAATGAGGAATGCTAGGAGTTGCAGTTTTGCAGCAACTTCTAGGGGACTGCATATTCCTAATCCTGGGGATAAGCACATTTCAGAATGAATCAGTGGTGCTTCTTCCTTTTTAAATAATTTGGAATAAATTTGTTTATGGTGGTGGTGGGTAATCACTTAATTTTCTCTGCTATTTTTATTTTCACTTTCAGGCAAATTATTTTAAAACATTCTTTGCAATATGGACAGAATGGCTAAATTGTCAACTACAATTTCTGGTTGCTTCAGAAAGCAGGGACATGCAAACTGAAAAACCAAAGTAGAGGTGGATTTTCCATCTAAAACACTGCGGCCTCTTTAACTAAGTTCTTCTGAATAAACTGAAAATTGTAATTTGTATGAGCCCCTTTCATCTGACCTTTTCATTTCAGCCTACTTAATAAAGACCAGAAAAAGAATTCTCTAAACATGCCAATAAATTTTCCACGTTCATTTGGCATTGTGTTCTTTTCCTACTGGAAATAAATAGCATTACTACCAGGGCAAATGCTCAGTATTTCATCTTTGCCTTCTTGATTTCCCTAATTCCTGCTGACTTAAATACTTTGCATACAGTACTTAGAAGTTCTGAATATATCATCAGTGCTAATTTAAATTCTTGTCCAATGCAAGTATTTCGCCTTCTTTAAATCAGTTGCACCTTATCCCTCTTGGTAATTATCTAGAATTAGGGTTAAGGTTCTTATTATATATACAGAAATTCCAAAAGTTGCTAGGTTGATATCTACTGGAGTTTCTAGATAGAATTTTTTGAACTTGATGGCATTAAAAAACAAAAGATAACTATGTGCCTACAAAATATCCTGTGTATGCATTAGGTGAAAGAACTTTGTATGTGTGCGCTTAATAGCTTAAGAATTAGAGAGTCATGAATGGTTGTATTTCTCATCTGCTGCATTTAGAAATACTCAAAACTGAAAAAGGATATATATTTAAAATGGTTAACAACAGTGAATTGTTTTGATACCATTTCAGCCCTGTTCTGCACCCACAACAAAGTACTCATTTGGTCTAGATTTTGAGCGTCCTTGGCTTTGATGCTCATGAATTGCAGCAGGGTGGGCAACCTGATGCCCTCCAAATAGTACAAAAGGCAATTCCAAACAGCCCCTATTAGAATGGTCAATAATAAAAAGCTATGGCAACTGTTGTTGTTAATGGTGATGATAAGATGCTGTTAACTGCCCTGCCCATCAAAGTCAGATACAAACATTAAATTTATAGGATATGTTTGCTTGGAAATGTTGCTTTTGTGTTTCTAGTATCCAGAGACAAGCTATATCCTCTTTACATCAGTACACTGTGTTTTGTTGGAGGCTAGTTATTTCTATATTTTATTTGTCAGCAAATTCTGATTTTCAAATATTTAGCTACCTTATTAAACGTACATTGAGATTCTATTTTACATGGTCATCTATAGGCCACTTTTAGTTATGCATAGATCTATCAATTGAGATTTATTTATAGAGTCAATTCATCTGTTGGAGAACTTTCAGAGAACACCCATACTGCTTGGTATCCAGCTGGTCAAAGATGCTCTCTCTTTGAGAGGAAGAGATCAGCAAACCAAAGGAGCATCTCATATTAAAAGGTAAAGAAGAGCTATTATGAAACTATGTTAGCTATTATGAAACTATGTTGCAAAACTATAAGAGATTTTATTAATGGGGAGAAGATGCCCATCCCTCCAATACCATAAGGAAATCATGCTTTATTCTGCTACTGGGGAAAAAAAAAACACTAAAACCTTCCCAGGACAGATAATATAATTTTCTCTAAAAACTATATTAAATTGACTTCCATTCCATTGACTTCAGTTGTTCAAACTCTGCAGGACTTGCTGATCATGTCTCATGTTCTGTCCTTGGCATCTGTAGGTAAAGGATTTTAGTTGGGCTGGGAAACATTTCCTGCTGCTGAGATACTAGAGAACTATCACCAATCACTGCAATGAATAATGCTAAACGTGGTAGACCAAAAGGTCAGGCTCGTTAGAATTTGGTTTCATACATTCTTATGTTCAGTGGGGTTATGTTTTGTTTAAAGAAAAGTAAATAATTTATTGCTTCCTGTCTCCCCAACTGGTATGCTTCCCCTAGAATCCATTCTCACATTACATTTTTGCTGGTTATAGTCCCCAAGGAGTTGATTGGGGTTGGCATTTTCCAGCTGAATGTCAATACTTTTACTGCTTCTTGCAGTTTTCATAAGCAGGTTGAAATTCTCAGACAATAGCTTTCTGTGAGAAAAGTCAAAACCCTTTTCAGCTAAGGCAATTAATGGTCAGATCTGGCCAATGTCATAGATGATTAGCATTTATGAGTAATTTATTCATATGGAATAAAATGTCTGGAACAGTCATATTTTATACATAAAAATGCAGTGTTCAGCCTGGCTATTTGAAATGCACCCTAAAATCCAAGAACAAAATAAGACCAAAAAGAGATGGAGAAAAACAGGAAAAGCATATCAATGTATTAGGAGACAATCAATTTTGAAGTTGCAGTTTAAGTCTTATGTGGCTCTCTTCCTTCATTCAACAACATTCTAGAATATCCTGGAAATTGTCCTAGTGTAAGAGCTCTTTTCCCCCCGTTTTACTACTGATCTATGTACATGCTGCCATCAACTACTCTATATTTCTATTCATGCATTGGTGAAAGTGGGGGAAGTATATAAGGCATACATGTAAAAGTGGATTCTGTGCCATCTCAAAATACAGTTCCTGCTTCCCCTTGTCTCTCATGTTTCAGGTATGGTTCTTTTTAATTTTCTCCCAGACAGCTACGGTATGATAGAGAATATAATCATCTGTGTGTAAATGTTTTAAATATAAATTATATGCATTCTTACATACATACAGAACATTACAGATAACAGCATACAATCTAGCAGGAAGAAAAAGAAAGCAGGCAAGAAAAACAAGGTAAGGGTTGGGAGGAGCAAACACTTAAAAATAAATAACAAAGGACAAATGTAATTAAAGCAGCATAGATTCTTCAGTATGGAAGTACCCCATCTTAAGCAGTATATTAAACACTCAGAAGAAGCCTCCCTCCTCTGATAAAACTGTTGCAAGAGCAATGAAATGGCATATAACACCAAGCGATGTATTTTGATTAACTTAGCTCCATATGCAATCTTGGTGGCCTCTGCCAATGAGATTGCAGCAGATACCTTGAAAACTCCAGCTCTGTTGTACTGTGGCTATGAAAAAGGAAAACCCCATGTTTTGAATTACTAGGAAGGGGGTAGAAATAATTGGATATGTAGAATACCTTCTCATAAATTTATGAAGAACACATATGGAGTAGTTTTTTTCCTGGTAATTTTTTCTTAAGAATATCAGGCAGCTGGAAAAGGTAATTAACAGCACAATCCCTAGATTCTTATTCGGAATTAATAGAGGGGTGGTTGCTGTTGGAAATGGAATGGACTAAATGGATTGTTCATCAGATCCAGCTGGCTGTTCTTGCATTGTAATTAAAGCTCAAGCATCTGTGCTGCATATTATAAATAGACGGTAGAAGTTAGAAGTTGCTTCCATGAAGAAGAAGTGGAGTTCTTAAACTCAAGATGTAGAAAGCAATGCATGGAGAACCTTTGGTTCCAGATGCTAGTGAACTACAACTCCCACCATCTCTTACTGGCTGTAGCGATGGGGCTGTTGGGAGGTAAAATTCAGCAGTACCTGGTGTAAGCCTGCTTCTTTTTAAAAAATGGAATTTTAATCATTTGCTTTTGGCATGTGGAGGAGGAGGGTATAGGAAGAGTGCAATGGATGGATCCATAGCTCTTTTTCAGGTTCCTCCTCGTTCTCAGGTAACTGCGCAGAATGATATTTCCAAACCTTACTACGTTGGTTGTGACACATCTCTGAAGGGGTATCAAGTTGTCTTGGAGGAACACAACCTTAACTAACATCTGACACTCAACCGATTTCTGAACTCGGACTTCTAAGGCACAGAAACTGCTGGTGAAGCATCATCCCATTAGCGCCACGTTAACACCTGGAAGGAAAGATTGAAAATGATGGTGCTCAAAAGAAAAGCAAACAGTGTTTCATTAAAAGCTAGCTGGGGCCGTACATGCTTATCCTGCATCAAAATAAGCCTTCTTCCTCCATTTAGCTTGTTCAAGGCAAATCCTTGGTTGACAGGCTAGAGAACAAATAATGGTCAAAGGCTTCTGGAGAAAGATGAGTGTGGCCCACAAAGGTGTCCAGAAATTGGTGTTGAATTGTAATTTTTTTAATGTGTCAGAAAGGGGAAATGAATTATTAAATAGTGAATAATCATACTAAATGTATGCAACAAATTACTCTGTTTTTTGGAGTATAGCTCCTAATGTGCCACTCAAGAAAAAAATCCAAACATGAGTCTTGCACATAAAATTGTGCTCCCCTATTGTAATAGCTATTTGAGTAATAAAAGTTTATTTTTAACGAAAGAGTTAACTTCTATCAAATTTGTATGCCGTGAAAAAAGCCCCCAGGTACTATTCCAGTAAATGCCTTTCAGACTTGGACAAGTAGAGCAACATTTTCAGGTAAGGAGATAAATTTTGGTATGTGATTTTTGATGCTTTTCTGTTCTGTTTTGGTGCAGATATATACTAAATATATTTATTAAATAATGCATTAAATTTGTATTTAATGAGGATGAAACTCCCCCATTGTGATGGGAAAGTACTAGATACTAGCTGATGAGCTCCATGCTTGTTACAGGCAAAAATCTGGCATCTCATTATATAAAAAGATTACAGTTAAGCTGTTACTTTATACTATCATCTGACTGCTTAAAGCAAAAGAAAAGTGTAAAATAACTCATCCATAAGCCCTTCCTATAGAACCAGACTTGCAGACACCCTGTCAAGAGGAAGGGTAACTTAGTACCTTCTAGAGCTTTTGGACAACTCACTGCCACGCAAGCTGGGTTTTATGACAGCTTTTCCCAAACTGATGCTCATCATTGCTGGAGAGTGGAAAAAGGGATAGGAACTGTCCCTCCGCCAAGGGTGTTACCTGAACCTTCCCCAAAACATACACTACCAGAGAAAACCTCTAACAAGATAAGGGAGCCCTACTGTTAGAATGCTACCCGTATCTCTCAGACCAAGGGTATTCCTTCCATTCACCCTTGATGGAAGTTCCTCCTTTCACCTTAGATGGGATTTATAGGCTAAGAGCCAGGTTCAGTCCGTGTGACCAACCTTGCCACGTATCTAATACTTCTTCCTCCTCACATTCCAGACTTGGTTTTCTGCCACCTTTTCTAAACAACTGGCTTCTTCTAACTTAGTTTTCTCCTCGTGTTCCTCATTCTTCTGGGCTTCCCTTTCTCCCACCCTCTGACAATCATAAGTGTTGGATTAGAGCTTCTGCCAGGGAAAGCCTCAAGAAGCTTGCGGTGTTTGTAGTGTGGAGCTTTAACATCCTGCCTAGCCTCTTGCTTTATGACTTGTGAAACAAGCTGGGCCATTTTAGGCCATAGTGTTCATTGACCTTGTCAATTATTTTTAAAGAGAGAATACATGCAGCATCATATATGACACTTTCTAATGAGAAGCTTGATCAGTAGAGCTCATTGCTGCAATTTCTTGGTTAACCCCTTCCAAACCTGGTGCTGTGTAATGAAATAGAGGTCAGAAAATAGAGAATTCTACAGGCTGCTTGTAAAGCAAACTCAGCACAAAAGTTTGTTTTACTAAAAGTAGAAAATACTTTTTAAGAAAGCCAGAAACTTTATATGATGTAATTGGCTTCTCTTCCTGCATAACTTACTTATTTTTTTCCAAGTAATATATTTAAAGTTTGACCTAGAGTAAATTTGGCTTGAAGTTAGCCAGCACTTAATTCTTGCAGCAAATGGAGAGCTTCCTAAAAAAACATGAACCTTTCCAGACCTTTTAGGCTTTCTTAAGCACTTAGTGGATCTATTGAAATAGAAAATATTAGCATGCTCTGATGTTCTAGTAAAATAAAACTCGCCAAATACAACATCTTGTAAAATTGTCGTACGAAGTCATTGATCTTGCTTTCCTACTGATAATTCATTGGTATCAAGTTTACCTCTCCAGGAGGTTTTTTTTTTTTAATCCATGTTTTGGAAGGTTGGGTTCCAGTTTTTGGGAAATGTCAACGATACTTAGGTTTTGCGATTTTCCACATTTCCACATAACAACAAAATATGAGTGTATCCAATTAACTTTTCTAAGCATTCTGGAAAGATTGTCACATTTTTATTTACTTAAAGGTGTGAGAGGCAATTAAATTATTTTCTGTATAGAGTTGAACTAAGATCTTGGATCAGGTTTGTTTCTTTAATGGCAACAATAATGATAATGTTTTGCTTATGCTGTGAAATGTCCTGGCATTTCAGAAGTACCAAAAGGGGAAGCCAGAAGGATCCCCTTGGGGATGCGATGCTATGGTGGAAGCAGCTTCCTATCATTTGGGATAAAGGCAACACCAGAATGATGACATCACCATCCAGACCTGGGAAAACCAGTGGTGAGTTAGCCTGTTCAGTTGACCTCCTCTCCCATTCCTAAGAGAGTAGGGTCTAGAAATCTGAAGGAAAATCCATCTGTGAGCAACCATATTCCCAGCCATGAAGTCAAAGCTAGTTGTGGCAGAGAGCAGAATTACGATGCTAAGGAGCACCCAGTGCCAATTTGCAGAATCACCACCTTGAAGTCAAGACCTTGCTGTTGAAACCTGTTTGACCACCCTCTTCAGAGAAATGAGTAATGTCAGTAGATAGCCTTGATACTATTTTATGAGTACTATTTCACTTTAGCCTAGTGTTAAAGAATAGGCAACAGAAATTAGGAAGAGAGGGGGCTTTGAGATGTTAAGATCATCTTGCTTAAGATCCCCCTTGTCCAAGGGATTCTTTCCCAGCCTGGTGTCTTCTAAATGAGTTGGACTTCAACTCCTAGAATTCCCAGCTAACGCAGTGGTCCCAACATTTATGGAAATCACCAGGTTGGCAAGGCTAATCTGATCGGTATTGATTATAGAGGTGGCTAAATGAGGGCAAATATATTAAAGAATTTAATCATCCTTGCTTAAAGGCAAGCCCTATGTAATTGCAATTGTATTTAATACAGATGCACATTATTTGTATCCAAAGCAGGCCCTGCCCTTTCCTGGTCTTGCGCTGTAGCTGCACAGGATTAGGAAAATGTACATATTTTTCCTGAGCCTGTGCAGCTCTTTTGTGAGTCAAGGAAAAGCACAGCTATTTAAGGAGCTGCTAACAGATACAGTGAGGGTATCTAAGCCACATGTTAAGCATCTTTGTCTAATTTGGATCCAAGTCTTGCAGTTGTCCAGGATAGAACCATGCAGTTGGGAATCTGGGTGGTTTGGGGTAACTCATGGTCTCTCAGGCTCAGCTTCCCATTAGAATAATAATCACGTGTCTTGCAAATGTGGGAAAGCGCCCACTTGCTTGGGTTGCCGAATGCTTTGCACCTGTTTGAATGTTGCCAAGTAAAAGGTGAGAACTCCCCCCTTGCATACGTAGAAAAGCACTGGAGAGCTGGGCAAGTATCTCCCTGATTCTAAAGGCAGAGATGTTTTCATCTTTTTTTTTTTTAAGGGCACTAGCCCTAATTAGATGTTAATTATTACAATGAGCAGCAAGAGAGCAGGAATTCCCATGCCAAATACCATTTCCTGCCAGACTTGGGGTCCATATGTTGTGGTGGTGGAGGTGATGTGTAAGTGCCAGAATCTGTTCCATGGACACAGGCCCCTCAGGACCCAGATTGTGTAGAGTGATCAACTGCTGTTACTGTCACCCCACATGTTTCATCCTTGAACTTACGCTGCTTGGGGTTTTTTGTTTCCCTTGTTTTTATTTTGGGCTGGAAAAGGGCATATAACTTGTTTTAAAACGCAGGAGTATTTCAGTAGAAGAATTAATTATGTGAACCAGACATGTAACCAGGCTGCTGGTCTTCCTCAACATATGACCATTTCAATTGCGTATTGATTTTTAGCACAATAGATATTTGCCACAATACCAGGTAGGTAGAGTAACTACAGCAAAGAAAGTAATAGTTGGGGAAGCATGGTGCTCTTTTTATTGGTTTGTTTTGTGTCCTTTTATGTTGTAAATGACCACTTTCCCTTTAAATAAATACTGTTTTGAAATGATTATGCTGTTTGTGTGGGTTGCTTTTTTTCTCTGAGAGTCTGCTCAGAGAACATCGCAAAGGTACACAATGTTTTTCTATTGCTGATGCTAAGCCAGTGTGACATAGGAAGCTTCCTGGGTAAAAAAAAAATACGGGCTGTGCACAAAGCAGAGCGCTCCTTAGAGAAAGAGTAAGATAGAATTGACACGTGCAACATTTTTGAAGTAAAGAAAACCATTGTACATTCCCCTCTTGAAGCTTGGGTCTTATTTTTTTGAATGGGTCATCTGTTCTTGCTAGAAGGGTACAGAGTTTGCTTACATTATTTATAAAAATAGCAATAGCCCAGAAATTATGCACGGTGGTAACTGTGCACATTATCCAAAAAATATGAGAAGACAACACCTTCTGGCACCTTAATCTATGCATAGTATAAACTTGGTTGTACTGTGGCCCACTTCATCACATTTTTCAATAGGCAGAAGCCAGCAAAATTACACATTAATTGCTTTGGACACATTTCTGTCATCGTTTTCTCGAGGAGCAGCTTGGAGTTTGATTTTTGTCCTTTCCTCCTCACATTGTATTCCCATGGAAACTCCTCAGGGAACTTCAGCTGAAGAGTAGCTAATAAATATAAAGAAATCTCACTCTTGGGTTGCACGAAACTAGAGAGCTTTTCATTTCCTATTTCATATCCAGGGAGAATGCAGTAGGAGAGCGTTTAGTTTCTCCAGCAAGTTAAATTCTGTCATGGGGGCAGCTGTTCCCTTTAGAACAATTTAATTTTCAGGGAGGTAATGGAACTTGCTCAGTTCTGTACAAGGTGAAAAGGAATTAATTTTCCCACTTCTGGTTGTATTTTCTTAAAGCTCAAATGTGGTGCCACCAAAAAGATACAATCCGTTTTTTCCCCTCAGGTTGTTTTTTTTTAAAGCAAACATTCCCATATTACTGTAACACTGATGTTTCCATTTTAAATTACAGCTCTTTTTTAGAAAAGCTAATGAAAAAAAAAAGATGTTGGGGGCTTTAGATAGTTTTTTAAAAGTAGCAGTAACCAAATACTCAAACCACAAATGGGAATGACTTTCGTTCTTGTGCAAATTGGGCAGAAAGGCTGTGGATGTTGAGGCAGCAAGATGATTGTTCAGTTGCTGTCAAAAGCTGGGAACAAGATCCTCTGCATCTGTGGGATGTGCTTTTCTGCCCAAGAAGATGGGAGCATCACAAATTCTGGGTAAATGTGAAAGGAGCAGCATGCTGCTTCTAAGATCCAGGTCTCTTTTTTTACAAGGATGGACGACAGGAAAGTTCCACAGAACGTTTCAACTTTTCTAGGCATCACCTTGGGCTTCTTGATGAAAGATCCAGAGGCAGAACTTAAGGCAGCTTCTGGAACCCACCCGTTTGTCCCAGTTTCTCCAGAACCTCCCTGTTTGGGTTAGGAAATCCTGGGTTACCTCCCTCTGTCTCAGCAAAGCAAAAAGCAACACCAGCAGCCAACTGGAGCGGAGCAGACGGGTGTTACAAAAAGGCCAACACCCGGTCAGTCTGGATGCACAACAGATTTCTTGTTACAAAATATACAGCGATTGTTGTATAACAAAACTGCCAGGCTTCCCTGCTTGCTCTGGCATAAAACTACCCTACCCTTTACATCAAAATAAAAGTTTCACTATAAGGTAAAACATACAGACAGTAGCCATCCAGAGGTATTGTCCCTTGGGCCACTAGGTGACACTGTGGCGTGGGTAAAATGCTATTTTTCTCCTGAATGTAATTCAGTGGTGTGTGTTTATCCCTTTCAACCATTTCTGCAAATGATGGGAGTCTGTAAATCTTCCTACCGAAAGAATGCCTTTTATTTATTTTTCACTCAAAGTCATTTGTTCATGCTTTCTCCTGTTAGTTTCTGGCAGTTGTCTGCCAGAAGAGTCCCCAGCAGCTGTTTATAAAAAGAATCATCTATTAGGCGCTGCAGGAAGTGTTACTGAAATCAGTACATTTGGTGTGGCTTGTTCTGTTTTCATTAGCTGTGTTCAACGGCAGTCTCCCACTACTTAAATGGCTCCCCTCCCCTTGCAGTCCACGGCCCTCTAAAATCTGCCCTGGAGGAGAAGAGATAGAAAATTGCACATTCAGTAAACAGAAACGTATTTGCACAGAGTTGGGTTCAAAGAAAGTGGTCTTCTCTAGGTATACTTAAGTCTAGATTTCATGGTGTGGCTGCAACGTATATTAAAGAAGACCAGGTGGATAGCAGACATGAAGAACAAATCGCCAGTGTGGCTGAAAATCAGGTTTTTGCCATCTTCATGAATAAGCACACTTCAGCATTCTGTACTTCAAGCAGACAATCCTCTGTGCTCCAGCTAGTTAAACCAGGGGTTCTTAACCTGGGGGCCACAGGTAGATTTCTGGGGGTTTTGTGAATGGAGGGGAAAAATTAAAACTTCAGTTTCACTAACCCCTAACCAAAATTCAGTTGAGGATTTGATTTAATCAGTGAAGGTGAATTGCCAGGTTGAAATACGGAGTCTTCCACAACCTGAACTGTAATTGCTCCACTGAGCTCTTTAAGTCCTCTCTGTTAAGATGAGTCCCTCACCTGATGTGAAGTGTTAGTGTATACAGACAAGTCCACGTTTGTGCCCTTAACCTTCACAGATGAAATGGGAACCTCCCTGACACCATGAATGGGCAATCTTTGCCGGGGGGTGGGGGAGGCAGAGCAATGAATTGGGAGAAGTTGATTTTTCTGGGTTTTTGTTCCTTGTTTTTATACTACGTTAATCCTATACCCATCCTTCCTGCCTCAAAATGACAGGAACATTCATCACCAATTTTCGGCAACTATCAGAGGAGGCTTTGAAGGCCGTGAGAAATATATTTGGGGCATCAACCTCAGGGCATTGGGTTTGCTCACCTGGTTTTATACTTTAACATTGGCATCAAGGATTGCCATCCCAGCCACTTCTAAGTATATATTAGTAAAGGATGATAACCATTTGAAAAGTCAAGAGCGGGTTGTACTGAAACCTGGCTGACATTTTATTGCTATCTTCTCAGAATAAGCTTCATTGGCCTATAACATGGGGAAAACCAAGTGTGCCTAGGTGCTTCTGGGTTTGAGTACATAGCTTTGGAGAAAAGAGTTATGTCTGCCTTCCACTTATTAAAAGCCAGAACTAGATTCTGAGTGCTGTTGTCGACACTGAGTTCATAATCCTCAATTGTCAAAAGGTACCTTTTTGTACTTAACAGAGAGAGAAGGTAAGTTGGCCCATCTGTTCAGGGACTAGTAAAGGTGCTCTTGAAATAAAAGCATGGTTTCTTGCAGCCGTGGTTTCTGGAGGATGCTGGGTGGTCTTTCATTTCCCCCTGCTTCGTTTCTCCTTTCTGCTTCCTAAAACAAAAATAAGGAATTCTTTTATCAGTTAAGAAAACACACAAAATTAATGGAAATCCAGCACTTTCACAGGGTTTGCTTAACCTCTGATTGGGTCAGTACAAATAGCAAGGGCTATATTTAATGTTGGTGAGAGGGGAGGGCGTAGCTGAGACCCTCTTAAGTGGATGAGGCCATACTATAGTTTTGGGGACAAGGGAGTTAGGGAATTTTCACAGGGGTTCTTTTTTAAAAAGAATGTAATGACTAGTGCTGACGGTGTAGGAAAATGGCAGGAATCTGCTTTCAGAGTTCAGTCATGGTGGATGCCTCTGAAGCTTGTGGATCATGCTTCCCAAGCTTTAATGGCAGATTTTTTTTAAAAATCACTGAAAGGAAGCAACCAGCAGCTTTTGCTCAAAAGTAATACATTAAAAGTAACTCTACTGCCTGTTGGTAGCATTTGTTCAGGCCGATAGTTTCTCTGCCCTGGAATTCGTTGCAGTTTTAGCATCAACGTTCCTTATTTTTAGCAGGCTCTCTTTGTCTTTTAAAAAAATCCTGTTCCAACATAACACAGTACGTGTGATTTTTCCCTCTTTTTTAGTAAGATAATTTCTGTGCCCAGAATGTACATAACCAGCTCACTTTGAGCACAAGCCATGCTGATAAATTCCCAAATTAAGCTGATGGATGTGTTCACAGGAACAAAGGCAAAATTGCACTGCGTTCTCCTTGAAAACATTATTTGGAATGAAGCTTTTTTGGGTTGAGTGCCACATGAAGGAGCGTTTATTTCTGACACTGTCTTGTCTACTGTTACTACCCCGTTTAAAAATATTTTGAAGTGCATTTATATCTGCAGAAGAAGGTAAACGCTTTTAAAACTTTTTTTATATTTAATTGTTGATATAAATTTATTTTGAAGAAGAATGCAAGAACATTGGAAAAGTGGATTGGAATAGAAAGTGGTTAGAATTATGTGGGTACTATATGGACGTCACTGAAATCTTGCCACTGCATGATTTATTATTATTATTCAGTTGCTTGATGCACAGATTGCTGTATGTGCATATATTGTCTGGAGAAACAAAGATGCATCAGAATTATGTTTAGGGCTTGTGGCCCTAGTCCTTACGGTCATTTGCATGGAATGCCATGTATTTTTTATCTTGAAAAATCCAGGAATTCAAAGGTGAGGGCTGTTCTTCACAACCATGGGAAAAAGAAAAATGGTCCAGTGTGCTATAAAGTTGTCATAGATTTAAATCACTTTGTGACCATTAGATGACAAGCACTAAAGTAATAAACACAATAAATAAATAAATACGTTTTTCTCATATGTTGCCAAAGCTATTTTGACAGGCCCAGAATGGGTAATACTAGGTCACATGCATATATATGAATTTTGATTATAATAATAAAAAATAATACAAACTAAACTTAAAGAAAAGAATAGAAAGGAGTAAAAAGTACAAGAAAAAAATGAGAAAAGTAAGAATATAATAAAGGAAAGAAAATATAAAGAAGTGACTTCCAATCTTCATCACAACAGGCATGTAGTGACTCTAAGGTTACAAACATTTATCTCTTCATCCCATATCCCATCTCTTTTATCTATAAACAAATCCATAAAACATCTTTTTAGCCCTGGTTTCAGCAGAAAGTCCATAAAGGGTTGCCAGAAGTAACAATATATCTTGTTTTAACCTTGATCAGATAAACCAACTCTACATTCCTTCCTTCTAAGAGTCTTAATCTTTAGTTCATTCAAATATTGTTGTAGGATTTGATTTCTCTTCATTTCTTCTTTGCCCCATTGCACTGAGTTCTCCAAGGCTTTAACAAGCCTCTTTTGTAAATCCACTAGGAAAAAATTATCCAGGTCACTCTTGTTTGTCATTTGTGTTTCCCTTTTACATTTTAAAACCTCAGTCAGTTCTTTTGTAGATCCAGTGAAACATCCTTTTCTAAGTCATTCTCTTGGCCTGTCGGTTGTAAATCCACTTTTGATACCATCCCTAACTCATCAGATAAAATTTGTTCTACATCTGTCATTTCTTCAATAACATCTTTTGGACATAGTCTATCCGTAGAAGCAGACATCATTACTGACATTGTTGACATTGTGGCTACTATTTTCTGATACCATTCTTCAAAAGCCTCCTTCTGTATTTTTATTGTCATAATGTTTTGCAACATTTTACAAGGTTGTAAATCTTTCCTCTACCTAAAAACTTCAGACCTGTGTAGCATCCGGTTTTTGAAATAATGAAATTGCTTATCTTTGTTACGTCTTGTAAAAACCAGAAAACAATCTATTTCCCATGAGAAGCTCTTTGTTCTTTATAATTAATTCCAAAATCTTATTGTAAAAGTTTCAATATTCCAATCTTATCTGGACCTTTAGTCCATTTATAAGTTTCTAAGATCAAAATCTTACTTAGCTTTTTGTCGTTTATTTCAGATTCTTTAAATTCTTATGATTAAAATTTTCTTTCGTTCAGGATTGAAGGCAGACTCACCCAGCATTTTCAAACTTGCCATTCTGAAGGTCTCTAATAGATTAAAAGTAGTTAATGAGCAATTTCCAAAAGTGATTAGAAAGTGAGGTTTGCAAACTTAGTGTCCTTTAAAAGTCTCCACTGCAGTTGTGAGCAAGATGGCTAATCCCATTGTCTCCCAACAGTCAAACCTGTGGAAAACCATTGTCCTGTGGTCTCCTCGCAAGGAGCTGCCATCTGGAGCACATGTAGGCAATCTCCTATCTTCTCCTTATTCAGAGAGGTTCCAAGAAACCGGTCTACTCGCCGGTAGATCCCTCGCCCAGAAGTCTTAGATCACATTATTTTTGAACATTAGTTGCAATTAGAAGATATTTGTTAAAGCAGTTGTGTAATGGTTAAGGCTTTGGACTAGGAGCAAGGAGATGCACGTTCTAGTCAACCTGCAGCCATGGAAGTTCATGGGGTGGCTTGGGGTCAATCACTCAGCCCAACTTACCTCACAGGATTGTTGTGAGGAAAAATGAGGAGGAAGTGCTATTCATACCACATTGAATTCATGTACAAAAGGTCTGATGTAAATCTAACTGAAATCTAACTACGGTTTAAAAGCCATATGGTTAAGTTTGGTACACTTAAAAGTACAGTTAACCACAAATTCTTACTTAACCTAGACCATCACTGAGAATTTAATTCTGGAGTGAGTAGTTTTCCCCAGCTGAGGGCTGCAAGTCACTTCCCTGAGGAGCTGGCAGCTTGAAGAATCCATCCTAAAAGGAACAGGACTCATTGGGGCTGGGGGGTTAAACTTTGTCTACTTTGGAGTGCTAAAGGAGGGGAGTGCAGATTATGGAGTACCTATTCCTGCCTTACAAGTAGGTTATGTAATCTTTTGGTAGCTTCTGTGGCCCTCAAGTGTCTTACCTAACCTGGCCTAGGTTTGGAGGCTAAGCAGGATCAGGCTTGGCTAGTACTTGGATGGAAGATTTCCAGGACATTCTATGGTTGAAGGGCAGACTGGGAAGTCAAAAGCACCCTGGAAAAAGGCAATGGCAAATCATTTCCAAGGCGCTGCAAAGAGAATTGACGGTGAAAGCATCAGGAGCTTGTCTCAAGGACTCTACCTATATTTAATATGAGGAGCCCTCTATTTTTATATTTTCAGTAACAAAAGTGGGCAGGAGTCCTCACCGGAAGGGCTGGGGCTAGAAATTTCTGTCTTTTGTCCTAATTCAGGAGATTGAGGGGGCTACTTATAAAGTACATGAAGCTTGTTGAAGTCTTCACTTTTATTCCAACCAATTTCACATGACTTGATTTTGGGATGTTCCTGGGGCTAGAGGGCCCCATCTGCCTTTCTTTGGCCTGGGTAATGATTGCCAAGCAAGATAGTATTGGAGGTACTGACTGGGGATGAAGAGGCCACCTGGCAACTCCCCAAATCAGGAAATCAATAATCTTCCCTCAATATGCAAATATTTAGAAAAGAGCACCGTCAAGATGACTCATGGAACCACATTAGACATGCAAAGGAACCAGGAAGCAGAGTTTTCAACAATTAACACTCTTGGATCTGTCACATACATCTTTTGATGCTGAATCTTTGTTTCAATCTTCAGAGCATATTGAAACCATACTGTATATTAATGTTGGCATCTTAGGCCAAATCCCAAACCATTCCTCTTGTACTGGAGCCAAGTGCTTCTCCACCTCAAGTTCATTTCAAGGGGCTGGGCAGTCCAGCCTTTGTTGTCATCATCCTGAAGAATGCCCTCACAGGCTGTCCCCAAGAACAGAAGGTTTGACTGCTGGATTTCTATATTATCAAAAATAAAATAACCTTCTCCACAGCCTTCTGTACCCTTGACTGCTTATACTTCAATTCTCATTCATTTCTCCAGTCTATACTTGATCCTATTGCAGGAGAAGAGTTTGACCTCAGTGGTCACCAGCCATAAAAGTTCGTTGGAAAAGCAACTCCAAAAAGAACAAACTTTAAAAAAATGTCTGTGTTCACATAGTGCACTGAATTACATACTTGATTGATTACGTGCCATCAAATTAGTATCGACTCTTATTGACCACATAGATAGATTTTCTCCATGATCTATCCCTAACCTGGTCCTTCAGGTCTTCTAATGGTGCACCCATCACCACTATAACAGAGTCCATCCACCTTGCTGCTGGTCGTCATATTCTCGTTCCTTCCACCTTTCTCAGCGTTAGAGCCTTCTCCAGAGAGCTAGAACTTCGTGTAATTTATCTGAAGTAGGGTAATTTGAGCCTGGTCATTTGTACCTCGAGTGAGAACTCTGGGTTGATTTGTTCAATTATCCATTTGTTTTAGTGGCTGTCCATGGTATTCTCAGGCGTTTCTCCCAACACTGAAGTTCAAAAGTCAATATTCTTTCTATTGCCTACCAGGCAACCATATTTAAGCCTACTGTGTCAGGTAAATCCAGTTTCTGTTCAGTGTCATGACAGCCCAGAAAACTGGGTTCAGTAATTGAGTTTTGTGCAGGCAAATCATGTCAGTACAGCCATTGGCTGACCATAAAGCAATTACACAATGGTCAGTTCTGAATTTGGTACATCATCAGTATTCTACGATGTTGCTTCATCCCAGTGAAATAAAAATGCCAGGTCAAGCAATTGTGAAGTGATTGGGCTATTCAGTCATTCCTGATGCTTCATGGCCATCTATATCCCTCAGTCCCTTCACGATGAGTGGTCTTTGCTGCAGGTGACAGCATTGGGCTTAAAGATGAAATGCAAGTCCCAATCCTATTTGCATAGTTGGCCTCAGTTTGTCCCAGGGACTTGCATTTTTCCTCTTACTTTCGCACCAAGCAGATACAGGTTCAAGTTCAGCCTTCGCTATGAAAGCTTCATATGACTTCAAGCCACCGGCTTTCTGTCTCAACCCAACTACTAAACAAGATGATTGTTGCAGGAGAAAAAAAAAAAAGGAAGGCAAAATGCTTTGTATGCTACCTTGGATTCCTAGAGGAAAGAGATACAAATCTAGCAAAATGAAAATTAAGATGTACTGTATCATACTATTAGACATTGTAGGAAACAGGATGCTGGACAAACACTACCCTAAGAAATTAGAAAGTGCCCTGAGAATAAGGTAGTATAGGAGAAGCCTTTGTTTTGGAGGAAGGAACAGAACGACATTTTGGCAGAGTACTATCTGGAGCCCACAATACTTACTATGTTCTTTCCCATGGTGGTTCTTTTTGACAGGCAGTCCTTATGTTACTAAGGAGAAGATTTGGAGGCTTACTGCATTTTGATTTATGTTTTTCCTTGTAAAAAAAATTCCTATATTAATTTCTTCTTCCTTCCAAACTGTAGTACATTTTGTTTCATTACAGTCATTCCTTTCCTACCGAAGAAGCACAATTCATCATCCCTGCAAGGCTCTTGATTATTTTGAACATCCAACTCCCGAATTACAAATACGTCTTTAACCAACCCCCCCCCCTCCCTTGTTCCACATTCTTATATTCAACCACAATGGCAGAACGGTGGGTCCCTGTTCATACCAGAGCAATGCGGTTCACCAACTGAGCAAAAGAGGCTGAGGAAGATACAGGCTGCTTGGTGATAATGCTGCTTCAGAGAAATGTGACTAGATCAGAGCAGGAGAAACTGTTTGGACTGATGGACATAAATGGCTGCCATAAGCTTAACCCAAGGGAGTGATTGCTACTTTTATCAGAAGAGAAATTGGATAAGGTTTTCAATTCCACCACCCCCAGATACTTCCCTTTGTCTTCTTTCCAGACAAAGCACTAGGTTACAGCCACTCACCATGTTTATTTTCTAAGGAGGCCTCTGGGACTCAAAAGCTTTCTTATATAAAGACGATGAGAGCAGTTGGCACTTTATTTTCCAGGATGCCAACTTTGGAGCTCAGTTACAGTGTAATAACTGTGCCATTGGGAGTCCTGAAAAAACAGGTGAGGGATAAATCATCATGGAGAAAATCTATCAAAAAGACTTGATGGCACCTGATGAACCAACCAACTTCAGAGTCATTATTTTTAAGATTTTTTTTAAAAAAAAAAATAGGTGTGCCAGGCAGCCTAGCTGGGGGGGTGTCTCTGGCATCAATCCAGGGACCAAAGGCTTAATCTGGTATTTGGCAGTTCTTCTGGCTGCTTAGCCTATTGGTTAGTTTGAGAAGGTGCGAGGCCCAGTCCAAGTGTGCATCCTGTGTTTGGGAACCAAAATAGGGGATGAGCAACCATTGAATAACAGAGAACATGTTTTATGTGCAAAAGATCTGAGATTCAACTCCATTATATGCAGAAAAAGATCCCTATTTCAAATGAAATAGAGCAATATTGACACTAATACAAGCTGGTATAGAGCTTACCCATTTTTTTTTTCCCAGAACACACAAGGGATGGGGAAGTGAGTTTTTCATCTAAGGCAGTGGACTAGAAACCAGGAGATTGAGAGTTCTAGTCCCGCCTCAGGCATGAAAGCCGGCTGGGTGGCCTTGGGCCAGTCCCTCTCTCTCAGCCCAACCCACCTCACATGGTTGCAGTTGTGGGGAAAATAGGAGGAGGAAGGAACATTAGGTAGATTGCCGCCTTGAGTTATTTATAGAAATAATAAAGGCAGGATAAAAAAAAAAGGCGCAATGTCATCAAAATGACAACACACATGGTTATATACTAGCATCACAACTTTGTAAGACTTGTCATTTGTGTGATAATGTTATGATGCACATGTTATCTTCCCCCCACTGGCAAACACCTGTGATCGTTGGAATTAATATTGTCAACTAGGAATCTTCATATCACAAATGAGACAAGCACTGTGGCCCACAAAGCTCACCTTTAGTTCAGAATTTAGTCGAAGCCAATGAAAACATCTCCATTCTCTCCTATCTCCTTATCATTCCTTTGAGTTTCTGTCCCTTTCAGTCTTGCATTTCTGGCCATGGTGTGCCAAATTACATTCCTTTCTTCTCCAGCACCCAGGCAGTTGGTCCAGAAGAATTTATGCTGCAATTGCTACAGATGCAATCATTTTTGAAATATTTGAATTCCAGGGACCCGGGTTCTTGCATAAGATTGAACAAGGGCACCTGGAGCCTCAAAAGATCACCAGCCCTTGAACTAGGGGCTTAAGCTATCAAAAAAAAAACAACCTCTGAAACTTAATGCAGTGGGCTGGCAATGAAGGGCAGTTTGATGCCCAGGTGTGCCAAAAATTATTGAATAATCTCTCTCTCTGGAAAACATTTGCACCTTATTAGAAGCTTCTGAACGTAAGTTTTATCCTAGACCAGGTCAAACACTTCGTTTATCTAACCCAAGCATGGAGATCTTCACCCAGAGCTACCGCCATGTGCAGCCCTGAGAACTTCTTTTGATCACACTGGTCCACTTGGTTCAGTCCATGTGACATGGTGACAAAGGGGCACCAGAGAAAATCAGAAAACTTCCCATGTTGGATTATAGGCAAGTGGAAGAAGCTTCCATGCTCCAGGTCAGATTGTCTCTGAAACCTAGCAGCCTAGTTTGTTTGGACCCAGTTTGCCTTTCTTACCCATTGCAGACTAGACGTCTGGAAATCTACCTGTGCTTAGGATTCTCTGACACCACTTGGCAAATAAGACCTCCTCCTCCTCCTCCTCCTCCTGGGTGAGATTTTACTAACCTGATGGTGGGTAAGAGGTAAGAAGATGGAGAGAGTTGCACATTCAGCTCCCTCCAGCTGTTTAATCATTGATACAGAATTTTGCACACTTGCCTACAACAACTTAAATACAAGGTAACTAAGAATTCAGAATGTGCCATATTTTTCCAGGTCTATAGAACTTGGCATTGTTTAGCACATACGTGTTGCTTTAAAACCTACTTACTGACCTTGTTGGTTTCCTTGCTTCTGGATTTGTCCCCACGTGTTTATAGCTCTCATTGTCAATAAAAATATTCCCAAAGAATCTCTCTCCCCAACCCCCACTGCCACCAAAATATATTCATCAGATCTTAAGAAATTGCCACTGCAGTGTGATTGAAATAAATCTGCAACCCAAAGTGCCTTCTTAGCAAACTCTCCACACAGGTGGTTTTTACTTCCAACCCGTTGTCAGATGTTGTTTTCTGGGTAACACCACCTGCCTTCCTACTCAGTTATTTAAATCTGAATAAAAGGCATATCTGAATCAATACATGAAAACAGTTGAATAGGAGGATATGAGCTACACTTGACTGATTTCTCCCCAAGCAATTTCATATTTCAAGAAGTAGTGTGACAGATTCAACATCATAAAACAATATATGCCACACTGACTGAACAATTTAATGACTAATAAAACTCTTAAAAGTTGCAATTCCATTGTTTCCCACATTCTGGGGTTGAAGAGGTTGCTGTACAGGTAGAGTGGAAGTGATCAAAGTGTTCCTTTGATCACTGATGAAGAATTTCATACATTATGCTAAACCATCATTTGTTGAGTATAAGATCTTTTATGCCTACTTCAATCAGTCAACCTCTTAACTATGATGATTATGGCATACAAATTTAAATAACAGTAATAACAATAACGATGTGGCAAGGTTAACATGTGATACTAAGTAATAAACCATGGCTGACAAGTCTTATAAATAAATAAAACAAATAAATGTATTTAGTTTGGGTTTAGTATATCAGTCAAGGTAAGATTAGTGTGCTGTGCTAATGGTGATTCACTCAATAAACAATGACTTAGCATGTTGTGAGAGCCTGCGTTTATGTCCCATATAAGAAAATGTGAAAGAATGAGGATCCCGTATCCTCTCCTTGAATTGATGGTAGTATGTGTGAAAAGATGCTGGAATTATTAATTCTCTGGGTGCAAAAAGACTCCTGCACTTCTCCAGAGTTCTAGGTATTGCTCTGAGAACTAACTTCTGGTTTTATTTGATTGATTGATTGATTGATTTGATATAGCCTTTCCCCAAAGCTCTCACTCCCCTGGTATGTCTATTCATTGTCCTTATTGGCTAAGTTGCAATCCTAACATGGCAGAGCTAAGTTTCCTTTTCATCACACTTCCCTGAGACTCTTGCTTCCTAACTGGATCATCATCTTTTTTTCATTTCCTTTTGAAGAAAGTGGAAGTTATGCCTCTCTCCACAGAGATCAGATATGTTTTATTAGATGCTGCCTGAACAGAGATCTTAAAACAGGAGGAACAATATCCAGTTACCTTGGCAAAGGCTGATGGTTTGATGAGAGGATGCCAGTGTAAGTTTCTGAAGCTATGCTTTTAACATGGCTTTGCCAGTTGTATCAGTAATCTGTTGTTGTTTTTTAGCCATGCAATGAAAAATCCACCTGCTGATGCCTGCAGATTAGGCTCCCTTCCCCTAGTGAAGTGTTTAATCATGGTTTATTGAATAAACCTCAATTGGTTGGATTCACACAATGCATTAAGCTTCAAACAACGGTTTCCAAACCACAGTGGCTGGATTCACACAATACACAACAAACAAACCATATAATTTATTTAATCATTAGTATATCACCCACTTCCAAAGTCTCAGGACAATTTATATATTTCACTTAGTTATATGGCCACCCATCTCACAGCAGTGGCTGTTAGTAGACGGGCCACTGCATATGGATCAATTGCAGCTTCTAAGTCATTTTCAAGTTCAGCTCCATACAGAAAGCATCACAGAAGACTTAAGTGTGAGGTAGGGATGCCGAGTCACAGTCACAAGAGCTTTCTGATTCAAGAAAGCCTCGAACAGGTGTACAAGCCAAAGATGGGCACACACACACACACCACTGCCTCTGCTTGCTGGATGCGTAGAAGCCACCAGTGCAGGAAGACACCCCCCAACCCCAAGTCATGAACTTGTTCCTTTAGGAGGAGTGCAATGCCATCCAGAGCTAACCTAAAGGGTGGTATCAAGCCAGATTGATCACCAGAATGACAACTCTTGTTGGAATTTTAATCTGAGTTTGTTACTGCCCATCCAGTCCCTCACAACCTCAAAGCATCAGGTCATAACTTCTGCAGCATCTCCCACCAGCCTTGAGTGGTGATATACAATTGAGTATCATTAGCATAATGATGATACCTCATCCCATAATTACATGATGGTTTGGGACATTGTATAAAGTGAGACATAGTACTGAATTAACAGCTGCAAAGTCTGAAGAGTTAAGATCAACTCATATTTCCTTGACTGTGAGTTACTGCTTTTCTATCAAGGAGGAGCCTGAAAAACTGCAGGCTGGAGAAAGCATTCTATTCTACTAGATTCAATCAGCTATCTTCACACATGACGTTGACCATCAGGAGGCACTACCTGACCAGTTTCATCATACTGGAATTCATCAGAGTGTAGCCAAATGTTGCTGGCTGGGGAATTCTGGGAGTTGAAGTCCACACATCTTAAAGTTGTCAAGGTTGAGAAACAGTGGGTTATAGGATCAAGGAAGGGAGGTCTGCCACATGTCATCTTCAGCTGTTGAGAGAAAAGGCTGAATGCAGAATGAAAGAAAAGGTCTCAAGTCTACTCTGCCCTAGAAAAGGAAGGAAGGAAGGAAGGAAGGATTATGGGTTCACTAGCTCAGGACTGTTCTCAGGTGACCATCTTCACACACAACAGATTAAGCCACAATGAGGTACATTCAATTGGCAACAACATATTATGTGTCCTGGCCACTGACTGACTAGCAGCAGCTTTCCAGGACTAGATAGGAGGCTTTCAAAGCTCTCCTCAGAGATGTTGGAATTGAATTTGGGACTTCATCCAAAATGGGTACACTTATGGGAAGGGGAGGGGCTCAAAAAACCAGGAAAACAGAAATGGAACAAAGTTTTCTAAATGGGATCTCCCTACACTGTAAGATTTTGTGGCAGGCCCCATTTCTTCTTAGGCAGGAGTCTTAAGAAATCTGGTGCCCATTCATTTATGGAAAACGCTGCATCCTGGAGTGTTGGCCATCACCATCTTTCGAAGCAATGAAGTCAATCTATGATAGATTTGGGTGAAGTCGCATTTCCATTTTCACAAGCCTACTGCCAGCCAATCAATTTCATGGTGAACCCACACAGATTCTGAGAGAAAAAAAAATTGCCATGTCTTCGATTTCATCTGCATTATTGCTCATAATGTTGCTAGACTGCTAGCACAGTCAAAGCATAAGAAGGTAAGGTGCTACACAAATAGGAAACTGATGACCCTCCAGATTTTATTGAACTACAGTTCCCAGCAACCACAGTGAGCAGAATGATGAATGCTGGAAATTATAGTTCCGCGACACACACAATGGGCTGCCTAAACTAAGAAATACAATTTTATTCTCAGTGCAGTTAGAATAAGTTAAATTGAGTGATACAGTTACTCATTTGCTCCCTCCCCCAAATGTTATTTATTATGTCACCCTTGTCTGCAAATATCACCTGTTTCTCCACCCAGTGTATCTTTGTCTCAGCTTGGATTGTTATTGATTTCAAGGTTTCAAACCATGCAAGATGGAGGCAGGCAGACAGATAAACTTTGAACTTCTGGCTGAAGGAAGAGGCTACACCCAGCTACTTTCTTCCACCTCTTCCTTGGAGCCAACGCTGATCTTGTTTCCTGCTTCAGTTTGGCCATCTAAACTTACACGCACACCACTGGGACAATCTTATGCATATATCATTGCTTTAAAAAGCAGTGATGACCAGTTCTCTGGGATGCAGCATCTTCAGTGGTAATCTATGGCCTAAGAAGTGGGGGCATGTATCATACAAAATGTGGTTAGTTGTCTGGTGGTTGTGAACCCAGCTTGGGCTGTGATTACTTACCATTAAGTATATCATGAATGCAGCCCTGACATATTTGGGGGCACTGCATGTTATGTGACTACAGCAGATGGGTTTTGTTAAACCAAAGGTTAGGATTTAGCAGGTTGTGTAAGAGAGTTAGACATTTTCATGGAACAGCGGGCTTTGGCTGTTTGTCATGTTGGCTAAATAATCTCCCCCACCAGCAGTTGCTCAAGAGAAGCAAATTGACAGATTCCCTCCTCCGTCTTTCTCATTATCATCTGAGGTTCACATTAAAAGGACATTATTGCCAAAATACTTGAATGCGTTCCAGCAGTGAGCTGGGCTGCCTTGACAGAATTCAGGCATCATGCAAAGCTGGTTTGCCAACCAAAGTGGCTGGCTGCACATATTCTGCTAGGATAAGGAACAAAAAAGTACATAGAAATGGAGTAAAATTTAGTGACTCTATCCTAGAAGCCTCTATTGTTCATATTTACTTTTTCACCCTACACGTTATTAAAATGTGGAATCTGCTGTCAGCAGTGGTCATAATGGCAGCCAATGTGGATGGTTTTATAAAGGGAATGGATGGTTTCATGAAGGATCAGGCCATCACTGACAATTAAGATTGATGTTGGTTTGCTGCCTTCTGGGGCATAGCTGCATGTCTTAAATATTTTTGCTGGAAAGTGACAGTGAAAGGGGGCTGTGCACTTCCCAGATGGATACAACTGGCCACAGAGTCCTGGACTAAATGGGTATATTGGTTAAATGGACTAAATTGGTATATTGGAGAGGGTTCTTCTCATGGTCACTGTCACATTCAACCTGTGGAAAGGAGATGCAATGACTAGAACTAAAATCAAAAGGACTCTTAACTTTAAATAGTTGGTAGAAGAGCTGATTTCAGGAAGTGTAGCTGTTATGACCAGCTGCGCTTCCTTCTGCCCCTTAATTTATAGTGCAGAGGCCCCATCGTCTGCCTCATTGGAAAGCTATGGTAGCTACCAGCATCTAGACAGGTTTGGAGGATCTTGAAAAGCTAGGCATGATTGGACCTAAACAGTGGTTGGATTAGATGGGAGATCACCAGGAAATCACAAAGTTGTTGGCTAGACTAGGAAGTTGAAAAAGTATCCCAGAAGAACATAGTGGCTAGACACTTCTGTATTGTCTCCAAGAAAACGTTTTGGAGATGTCCATGAAGTCAACAAGAGTCCAACTTGACTTAAGAGAGATTTTACTTACCTTTACTGTCTTAAGAGGAGAAGCTAGCATGGTATAGTGGTCAGAAAGTTGGACTAGGGCTGGGTGATCCAGTTTCAAGTTCACCCTCAGCCACAGAAGCTTGCTGGGGGACTTTGGGACACTCTTTCTCAGCCTAACAACTTCACAGGTCTATTGATGTGGGGATAACATAAAGGAAGATCCCGGGGTGTCCACATTATGTGGTCAAAAAAGTCAAGATGGCAGCCACAAAGGTGCAATCAAAACTCCACGCTGTCATGTTCACTGTTTCAATGTACACTGTACATCGTAATGTTTCACATGCCATGGCGCTGACGCGCGTTTCTGTTTGGGAGGGAGCTGCTGTGAAACCTTGTACCAAGCTCTGTATCTGTGTTCATTACAATGGAATGTGTTTGGGTTATGTGCTCTGCTCAAGGACTTTTCCCGCAGACCATCAGAAGCCGTTAGGAGCACCTGGGATTGTGAACTTGGGAAGATTCTACGGGGGGAGGGATCTCATTTGCACCAAGGATTTTTAGTTTGCATTTGGCGCACTTTTATCATTCTCAGCTTTCTTTGTGATCCTGCATACTATTCTTTAATAAATCAGATGTCTCTGAATTCCTGCTCATGAGTCTGATAGTCTTTTAGAATAGGCATTCATTACACACACATTTTTTATGTGTGACACAAGGTCCCCAGGTAAGCCACAGTGGAGCTCTGGAGAAAAGGTGGTGTATAAATCTCAGAAACAACACAATGGGCCTGTGAAATTTGCATTCCCAATAGCTTGCTCAAGCACTCGGAGAGAGTTAAAGAAAGTTTGGGGATAGAACGGAGAGGCCCACATTTTGCTTTGCTTAGTAATCATGGCAAACACCTACTGAACAAGCACAATTTTAAAGCTTTTCTGCATTTTTATTAAGACATAGAACAAGGGGGAAAGGTAGGGATGCGTAAAAAAAAAATCTCAAAGAACTTCCTCAGCTTCCATCTGAGTAATTCCATTGTTTTTGTAGAAACTGCAATCCCCATTTCACAGTATCCCAGCAGTCCTTAGGGGAAATCACCTCTTCATGCCTGAAACTGGTAGAAAGAACTGCATCCACAAGAAAGTGGAGTTTTATGGCATGTTTGTCTACACTGTTTACCTCTGTAATTTGAACATATCATAAGAGATGGGCTGGCAAATGTCTGCCCTTGCATTTAAAATGATTTTCTCCTGCATTTTCTCTCCCATCAACGAAGACCCCTAACACTAGGCAGATTTGAGATGTCTGGCTAGTCTCTGATGGGATGGAGTCAAATATATCTGTAATCCTAAACATCTTCTGACCTGGATACTCAAGTGGCGGTTGGGTGTGGGAGACCAGCATTCTGGCACTTTTAAAGCTGCTTTTTCATGTGGAAACTCGATATCTAAGGAAACACTCTTTGGATTCCACTACCAAATGATGAAATGCTAAGTGCCATTTATTTATTTATGGCCCTGAAATATTTATTGCCTGACTTGGTTACAAAAAGGTAACTTACAGAGTTTAATCATAGTCAGAATAATATTTCTTGAAATAAAAAATAAAGAAACAAAAAACACTTTTGGTGCGTGTGGGGGAAACGCAAGACCAAAATAAAACAGATTTCAGATTGCATCATCACCAAAGGCCCTGCAGAAGAATCAAGGGTATCTCTGTCAAGGGCCACATTCCTGCTGGAGTAATCATTGGCGTCACCTTATTTATCATGGCAAATACCCCCCCACCCTATAAGGACTGCAGGAAAGACTAAATAACCCTTCCTCTTTTTAGCACCCCATTTTCTCTCTGCAGCTTGCTAGGGAAGGGATAAATCTCTTGCCCCAGCTCTGGACTCCTTGTCTGCAGAAGGCCCTTGGAATTGGAAGAAGGCTATCAGCCTATCAGTCTATCTCAGTGTTTCTCAATCTCAGCAACTTTAAGACGTGTGGACTTCAACTCCCAGAATTCCCCAGCCAGCATGGCTGGTTGGGGAATTCTGGGAGTTGAAGTCCACACGTCTTAAAGTTGCCGAGGCTGAGAAACACTGGTCTATCTAGAAGGTTGCAGAGGTTTATTGATTTATCAGATTTCTAACCTGCCTTTTCCTGTGGAAGTCAAGGGGATATACACAATGCTCCCTCCTCTTATTTTTCCCCACAACAGCCCTGTGAGATAGGCTGAGTTGAGAGAGAATGACTAGCCCAAAGTGACCCAGTTAGCTTCTGTGGCTGAGGGTAGACTAGAACCTGGATCTAGTCCAAATACCTTAACCACTGCACCATGTTGCCTCCTGCATTGCCATATAATGAAAGCGACCATTACTGAATGGCGAAGTTCATTCATGGCATGCAGAGTGATCCCAAGATCACAAATCCCCAGCCTCTTTACTTAAGAGAATTGGATAGCAGAACAGATGGGAAAAGACTTCTGCTCGGAAGAAATAGTTGCAGTTTAATGCTTAGTTTTGTCTGGTGCAGCTGCTCCAGGGTCTAAAGAGAAGTTGTTGCATTTACTGAAAAGATTCCAATATTCTGATGCTGCCTGACACTATACTATCAGCTGTACGCTGACTTCTGCATCCCATAATACTTGCCAAAGCCCAGGGGAAGAAAAGATCTTGACAAATGTGCCCAGCTATACTCACCTGCAGACTAGCTGATCACATTTTAGCCTGGTGCATAGTGCCAACCTAACCCATGCAGGTAGCTTATGGCTTCCTAGGTGTTGTGTGAACCCAGACAATGGGGTTTATTGAATAAATTGTGGTTCAGTGAACCGTGGATAAATGTGTTATGCCCACTAAGGCTAACATCAACCTTTGAGGTAGGCCAGGCCAAGAAACAGACACTGTAGGGATTTCAGGAATGCTGCTTTATTGTTGTAGGGTATAACAGCAGAATCTTGAAAGTTTGTCTGAAAACTTCATTCCCCTTTCTTAAGGACAACAAAGTCAAGGGATGGTCTTTCTCATTCTTTCCACTTTTCTAGGATTGCACAACTATTTCCCTCCCCCAACTCCTTCTGAAGGTCATTCTTTTATACTAATCAAGGATAGCTTTAGCTCCTGATTCCTTACAGCAAGCATCCTTTAAAGTCTTGAGTGTTTTCAGAAACATGTGATCATTTCTTGACAGAAGGAGCTGTGAGCAAAAAGAAGAGTAAGTCAGCAGCGGAGGAGAGGGAAAAAGACAGGCATTCAGTGATGATAATAACATCATGCCAAATGGATATTTATTTATCTTCTCTGAAACCATGGGGCCTCCTCCCATGGCATGAGGAAGCCTTTGTCCTCAGATGTTTGTGCCACCCACCTTCTATTTCAGTCCAGAAAAGCGATGCTGAGTGGAAAACTGTGGTGTCAGTCACCAGCCACAAGTACATGAGTAAATGTGCTTCTGACTCCCCAGTTGTGGGTGCATCATGTGTGGAGGGTGGTGATGAGGTTCACTTACTTTCAAGCAATGTTCTGGTAGTGGGTGGCTGAGTCAACTGTTCTGTTGCAGTCAAGAAACTGGGCCTTCAGGATGTAGGGTGAACCAAGCCATCATGTGTGAAGGCTTCATAGAGTTTGTTTGTTGGAGAAGCCTGGGCAATGCAAACACGTAACTGTTTATTAACCCAACTTCCAGGTTTAGTAGGTTATGTGAAGCAAGCCAGATAGCCCTCTGCTAGGAAGAAGAATGGGATGGATCAGGTTGCATATCTGACATGAACTTTTCCCTAGCAATTATGGATCCACCCTCCACCAAGAAGTGTTTCCCAGACTGCTGGCAAATAGTAGATACGAACAGTGGTCAAAGGGCCTTCCATAGTCTACCAACTGATGGAACCTCCCTGGCTTCCTAGCTTGCCTGAAGCCAAGAAGGCTAGTAAGGACAGAATGCTTTTACTGACATTTACTTAAAAACATCTATGTATTCTTGTGAGTATCAAATGCAAACATACAACCCTCTGTAGGTGCTCAAGGAGACAGAAGTGCTTTGTAAAGGGGTGGGGGAAAAGAGCGCTTCTCAACTCCATCAACCTTGTCTTGCTCCACATCTACCCTCACCCATTTCTTTTCCATCCGAAGGGAAAGAATACACCTTCCCACCCACCCCCAGTGCAAAATAGCTGGAGAAAAGAAAACAGAGGAAAGAGAAACAGGTAAGTCTTTATTTCACTCTGCCCTTTGTTCACCCCCAAATGCAAACTCACACCAGTGAGATATACCTAGAATACATTTGGGAGATAGGAGGAATGCTCTGGGGTCAATAAAACATGGATGAGGCCATGGACCACTGGGTCACTCAATCCCATGGCCTTACATGCTTGGACTTTTTTTTTTTTTGCAGTAAGCCTGTTCCCCAGTGTTTCAATTTATTTTTAATTAAAAGAATCTAAAAAAATATAAATAAAGCTGGAAGGGGCAGGAAGCTTATAGGGCACCCAGGAATGTGTCTGTGAAAAGTTGATGCTCATAGGCTCCATGTTGCCTATACATGGCCGTAGATGCTGGGCATCCTGCAGTCCCTATAATTTGTTCTTTATCCAAACATTAATGGCTGTTGGAACACTTTCAAAGTAGTTTTCAAGGTACAGAATTAAATCCTGTAAAGTGCACAGCATTTGGAGAATTCTTCCTGAATCCTGCCTCCTCACATTATTCCTGCTTCTGCTAGCATCAAGGATGAAAAAATACTTCCCATTCAAACAGCTAATATCAATAACCTGCTTAAAACCTTTGTTCTTAGAAGAACATGATTTTTATCAGAATGCATCCTTAATTGATGGGACTGAAATTATTGCTCCAGGATGTGTTGATTTGTCTTACCTTGAGTGGTTTTGAAAAGAAGGGACAGGCAACGTTATGAAGGATAGATCTCTCTATTGTTTGATATGATCACAAAAATGGAAGTTCCACTTTTAGAGGCTGTATTCCACTGAATTGTTTAAGGAAGACATTTTGTTTTTCCTGACATTGCTTGTGGGCTTCTAACTACTGCTGTCAGAAAAAGAATGTCAGAGTAAGTAGACTTTTGTCTGACTGAAAAGGACTTGGATGCTTTCCTAAATGGTGGAAGAATTTGAAATCTATATATTCTAGCATCAAAGAATTAGGAAAGCATCAGAGCCACTCAACTGCTCTCCAGGATATAAGGGTACCAGTCCCAGGAAATCAGCAGCTTGGACTTATTTTTATCCCACTTTTTAGGATTTGAAGCCTCACATCTATAAACAATGGAATGGAGTGGAGTGGAATGGAATGGAATATTGGAATGGAATATTGGAATGGAATGGAAGCCATGCTCCTGCATAGTGTGACGTTTTAACTCCACTGACAATTAAAATACCTGTCAGTGTTGCATCCCCCCACCCCAAAAAAGGGATGTTATGATTCTTATATATATTGTTTTCCATAGTTAGTACCTGCAAAACATATAGTAGGCAAAATAATATTGCTCCTTCCTCCCATTTTTCCCCACAACAACCACTCTGTAAGGTAGGTTGGGCTGAGAGAGGGGGACTGGCCCGAAGTCCCCCATGGATGAGCATGGACAAGAACCTGAGCCTGACTGGAAAAAGATAGTAAATAAAGGGCTGTGGCCTTTGGCTTAGCTCCAAAGTACTTGCAAAGGTTGTTGCCAAATTATAGGTTATAAAGGGACAGGAGGAGGAAATAAAATACTTAGGGAATGATATCAACTTCATGTAATTGAAATCAAATGTTTTTATCCCAACTTGTTTACTACTTAGTTCTAGACTCTACTTTTTAGAATGTCTCTTTCCTTAGAATGCCCTTCCTTCCTTCCTTCCTTCCTTCTCCATTTTTCTTCCTTGGTAGTGCTGGTGGGAGATACAGTTCATCAATATTTGAAGGACCACATGTTGCTTACCTGGGCAAGATGGCTGCAAATGTTATAGGTGGAAGTTGATTGCTTAACACCCAACCAGCCTGTAGCCTCAAACAGCTTAACTCCTGCAAAGTACTGCCTCTTTTAACATAGTCCTTTCAGCAATTATTTGCAGGTAAATATAAGTGATGTTGCTGTGACATCCCAATTCTTCCTCCTGCCCTAGATTTTGCTGACAGAAAACGTTGAAGTTTATTTCACCCGTATCATTCGGATTGCATCTGTCCTAGCTAGCATGGTCATGGAAGATGATGGGAATCCGACTCAGTATCTTTGGAAGTGCCACTCAGAAGTTGTGCTCTCTCATAGCCTAGTACTTCACTGATGGAAAAAAAGTGGAGAGAGCAATGGGGTGTGTGTTGGTTAAATCTATATTTTAATAAAACTTGTTCCACAATTGCTTATTGAATGTTTAAAATGAACTTTGCTAATTTGCAAAATAGAAGAAAGCTACCTTCTCACTTGATCCTTCCTGCTTGATCCTTCTCACCTGATTTTTGCCTGTTCCTCAGCAAAAATAAAAGAGGAAATGCATCACACCCTGCAAAAAGAGGACAGATCTGCATTAAATTTACATGACTTAATTTCTATGCATAGTTGCTCATTTGGAAATACTGGCTATAATTGGAATCTTCAAAGCAAAGCTAGCCATCAGGGTCATAAGGAAAAAGAATATGCACAACCACTGTTAGGCCAACTAATATATCTTTATTACGCCAACTCACCTTTGTCAGGAAGAACAGCCCAAAACAAAAGGGCTGCAGAGAAGAGTTGAGCTGATACTGAAATGAGCTCTCATCAGTTGTTTAAAAGTGTTTAAAACACTTTCCAACTGGTAGGTCCAGAGTTCCTTTACCTTGAAGCACCCAAGAGGATGGATGGATGGGTGTGTGTGTATGTATACTGTATGTGTATGTGTATATGTGTATATATGTATGTGTATATATGTGTATGCGTATACACACACACACACACTCACATTCAGACATATAACTTCTAAAACTTAATAACTCCAAAGGCTGTCCATAGAGATGGGTCTTAAAGTCAAGATGGGCCTTGCTCCTTTTTAATATGCAAACAGACGTAAAAAGAAGAAGAAGAAGGGTCAGGACTATTGATGGTGCAGCTTCCATCATTCTGACCCTCTCTGTGAACACCCCCCCCAATGCCTATATGTATAAAATGTTAATGTTGGCATTCCACAAAGGTAAAAAAGCAAGACTGTCATCAGGAAATGAGGACCACGGGAATGTCTGGAATGTCCTAAGGTGCTCAGCTCACATAGAATGAAGCCTTCTGTTCCCAGCAGGGCAGATATAGTTAGCCCCATCCCTAACCAGCCTTCCAGAAAGCCCTTAAAATATGGTTTTTCCAACAACCTTGGGGATCCCATGGGCACAGGGAGCCTGTGAGATGGTTCTATTATGCTCAGGATGTTGCCCATTCTCCTGAAGTCTTGGTTTTTATTTGTGCTTAATTGTTTTTAATAGTTATTTATATTTGTTTTCAATTGCCTGTTTTGTTGTACACCACCCAAAGTCGTGTTTAGTGAGATGGGTGGCTATATACATTTGCTAAATAAAATAAATAAGTGCCACCAGAGACAAGAGCAAGCTAAAAAGTGTGTTGCACACGCAGAGCAGGAAAAGCATGGCTTTCAGGACACCGGCCCTGTTCGCAGGCAGAATATAGCAACTACCTTGGACAGCAGAGAATGGGAAGACCCTCCAGGCAGGCTGTCTCCAACTCTCAAAACCCGGAATGGGATCCTGGGATTCCTCAGATGCTGCAGGACTGTGACTCCCATCACTCCCAGCCGTTGGTCGCGCTGGCCGGTGGCGAGGTGAGCTGGAATCTCCCCACAGCCCCAGAGTCTAAACTGAGTGTCTAAAGTGTCTGTGTGTCTTTGCTACTGCAAAGAAGCATCTGTCAAATGTTGCCCTGCCATGCGCTGCTATCAATCAGATCAATCCTCCACCAGGCTGGAGGGAATAAATAACAACTGGCAACCCTTAATTGTGGCTTGGCCTCCTACACAATCATGGAAATGATATTCAAATGGTTTTAATTGCTCGCCGCTAAAAGCGGCTCGCCCTCTCGATCCGCGACTTGCGAGGAAACAAGCGAGTTGCTCATTCGTGCACGGCAAGATAAGTTGAATTTGCTCCTGTTCTCAGCTTCATGGAGCCACCTGGAATTTCTACTATTTGCATATCATCCACTCAGTTGCACTTCTCAGTCCTGTGTGCACAGTGATGTTCAATAAAGTAAATGACTTTGGAATTAATTTACATATAAATAAGCATTGTGAGAGAAACTTAACGCTGAGTGGTACTTCTTGAGTCATAAGAACTTGGTAACAAGGACAGCTGTACTGGGGGGGAGGGGTGCGTGTTAAAACCAGGACCTGCTACAATGTCAATTCTGTTAGGATCTTTACATGTAGGTTACTAAGCAGGGTGGTGTGTTCCAGAAGTCCAAAACTGAAACTCACCATTAGCAACCAGGCAAGTTATCAGTAAGTGTTTATGGCTAATGATATAGAGGAAATCAATAATAAACCATTGAACATTTGGGGGGGGAATACAGCACAACTAATATTTAAAGCTACTGTACAAAGCAATGTAATAATATACAGTATGAGGACCAAGCACCTTGTTTAGTTCAGGGAATAGCATATTAGTTTCGATGGGAGAAAAGCAGAAGGCTCCGAGTAGCACATTTTATCCAGGGCGAGAAAGACATGAAGTTTGAAGTGGTATACATTCAATTCAAAGAGAGAGAGGCAAGGAGTTCAGAGAGTTTTAGTAGGGGAAGTTTAAAGAAGTGATTGTCAGCCTTCCCAGGTAGACCAGACAGGAAACAATGACCAGGTGAGCTAATTCTACTTTATTGTAAGGCTACATTAACAGAAAGTTGCAAGTCTGAAAGTACAAATCTCCCGCCATCTCCTTTACAGCCTGAGAAACTAGGGAGGGTCCCTTCTGGGCCTCTTGCCCCAGCCACTATCCAGCTGTGCGCTATGTTGTCTCTTATCTGATAATCCCCTAGGCAGCATCTCTTTGCCCCATCTCTCAAGGTCTTTCCCACATACCATTACAATGATTTACTTTGTACAGTGTTTAGCTATGGGAACAGACAGAAAGAGACAGATTCTTTTTGCAATGAAGAAAGATCGAATGTTTGAGGTTTCCTGCCATAGCGAAAGGAGAGGCAGACTTACAATATGTAGTGTAGCATTCACATGCACATATGCTAAGGGGAAGCACCTTATGCACAGCTATCACTTAATGGACAGATAACTAGAGAGAATGTTTCTGGGTTAGAGAGAGAAAAGGATCAGGGAGAAGAATCCCCTTTCTACTGCAGCTTGTGCACAGAATTCTGGTCCTAGAAGGTCAGTTAGATGGATTCTGCAACAGCTGGAAGGAAAGGGAAACCTGCATTTCTTCTGAGGGACCTCAGCTGTGAGAAGAGGTGAAAGGAGGACAGTAGCGGAGTCAGAGCAAACTCAAGATACCCCAAAACTACCCTCAAAGGTCAGATTTTCCTTCTCATTTTATAAGAAGCTTTTGCCCTAAAACAGATGTACTGTATTACCAGTGCAGTAATCCTGCCTTGGAAAAACTGGGAGAAAGGCAAACAGGAGATCCAAAACTATTTCCAGCCTTCTTAGGTTAACAAAGAACTTTCAGGAGAGCAGATGAGTCATTGACAAGAGTCTACAAAATAAATGGCCCAGGAAGAGTTCATGGTTCTGACCACATAACCTTATGGAGATATCCTCTCGCAACATCTGCCGTTCTTCAGCCAAGACCTAGCAATAAGTGATGCGAATGGGAAGAGTTGAAGGGAGGTCTGCACAGACTTTGTTGGAGAAAGTTGCCCTTGGATCCTTTTAAATATCATTCATGTTGCTTCTAGAATTTCTGTATACAGGGGGTCATTGAAGGCTTCCTGTTTTTCTTCAAACTAGTCATGCCTGCCAGACTCCATCTAGTGCAGTGTTTCTCAAGCTTGGCAACTTAAAGTTGTGTGGACTTCAAGTCCCAGAATTCCCCAGCTGGCTCTTCAGATTGAGAAACACTGATCTAGTGCATAAGGGTACCATTTCTGACTGAAAAGGAGAATTGTTCCTTGTAAATTGCATTTTTGACCTTGTGGTTTGACTGTAGGGTTAAATTTCTGCAAACCTTGAGCTCATTTGGGATACAATTTAGGGTGGGGGCAGCAAATCATGTAAAGCATGTGTATTTCCATTTGCAAGTAAGAAATATGGGTGCTCTTATTTCATAAGGTCCATTTCCAAGTGGGAGATTTTTACCTAATCTATAAATGTTTTACCCCACAGCTGGGACTCCCAAGTTGTTTCCAGAACTCTGCTTCTGCTGAGGTAGAGGCTATCATGAACAGGAAACTCCCCCCCCCAAAAAAATTCTGCAGTTATAACTGAGTCATAACAGTGAAACATCTATCATCAGACACTATCTGATCTGGTAGTCACTCTTTTAACAAGTAGGAAGAGTTTTCCTTCAGATGAGAGATTGCTGGAACTCCCGTGGCTTGTAAAATATATTACTGATCCACTACTGATATGCAAGCAGAATGCATAAGTTGAGAGAAAGAGCCAGCACTCCTTCCAGGTTATCTGGAGAGGACATTTATTCATTCAGATGCTTCAGAAGGATTTCTGAAATTTTTCCCATATGGGGAACCTTCCTCCACTTTTTCTAGCAAGTCTTGTTGAACATAATGTAAGAGAATTTGCTTTTAACATTTACTTCAAAGGAGAAGTGAATTTTGGAGAAACTGGCATGTTTGGAGAGGGGCCAAGGGGTGTGTGTTCTGCCTTTCGCTGTTTGATTATCTCTCCAAGGGTATGCAGCCCCCCTGGTTTTCCACATTTACATTAAACCCCAAGAGAAGTCTTCACAAAGATGTAATGGACTTCTCAGAAACTCAGAGAAAGGATGGTGATTTGCAAAATATAATTTTTTGGGAACGTCTGCCCATTATCTATATCAAGAAAATGGGTAGCCCCCTCCTGCTGCATCAACGGATGGTTAACAAGATGATTTAATGAACTGAGAGATAAATGGGTCACCCAAGTAAATGTATCCATTTCCAAGATTTCTGCAACCTAACACCCTTGTTCCCTTTCAATAAAGCTGGTTAGTTAAGACTCTGAGGGTCTAGCTTTCTTGACGCTTGTGAGTGGCTGCCTAGGATCTTGAGACAGGCAAGACCTCTCATGGGGCTTTGCCAAAGGCAGAGCTCCTGTCGCTGCTAAGGAAGATTCTGCCCTTGAGAAATTGTAGGAGCATTTCTCTTTCCCTTGGAGAAATGTCTAGAAGCCCAGTCTTTCTCTTTCTGCTGTGGTCCCTCTCCAAACCACTGTGGTCAACTCCTTATTGCTTTCATCGCTTGTTTCTTGCATCTGCTCTTCCCTTCAGGACTCTTTATAAATATGCATGTGTACATCTGAGACAAAGCAGCAGCAAAATTCCTTAAGCATTGATGGGTATAATTCAGATTCCTCAACTGTCAAGAAACCATCTGCTAAGGTCCTGAATACATGTGACATTGCTCGCATCAAATTTTGTTCAGTTAAAAACCAAGCATAGAAAAGCACAATCTAGTGGACCAAAGCAGAAAGAGAGGGGTTTAACCCTCCCCTGTAATTGTATGGAAGAAAACAGCACCTTTCCCCATCTTCTCAGTATCAATATGGGACAGGAGGAAAGTTGGCTCACCCCAGGACTAAGTAGGAGTGTTGTTGTTCAAAAAATGTTGTTTGAAGTATGGGACATGTGATTTCTTTCATTATCACCAGGAATCCTGGAAGAAATATATCTTTTGTCAGTACATGTAGCCCTGATCTGGACTTCCCACCCACTTAGTTTTAATGTGCTTCCAATTACACATTAGGACCCATTAAGAGACATCACCCAATTATGCTGGACTGCTATTAACTCAACAGCAGAAGAGTCAACCATATCAGTTGCTGCAGAAGATGTATTTCCAGAAGTGTTTTTTGAAGGAGCACTTAAGTTCATCCTAATTAGCTAGCCATAGTTCCTTTTCTTTAGTTTCCTCCTCAAAATAGTTTGAAGTCTGGCCCCTCATTTTGACTAGCTGTGAACTTCTGGCCCATATTCCAAGCTTGGCTTAAGGGTGAAAGTCAGTGGCCAGCTGTTGCTAAATTACAATTTCCAGTATCCCTTACCATTGGTCACATTGTTTAGGGCTTCTGGGAGTTGTAGTTCAGCAGCTATAAATCTTTTATCCTGGTCTGACTCCAACTTTGATGCAGCAGCTGTCCTCAACCTGGGACCCTTCCATGGGAGCAGGAAATTTTGGAGTCCCAACGCTTCTGCAAGTTACCAAGTTTGGATGCTTGTACTATACATTGGAGAAATAATTTTTGAGTTAATGCATTGTAGGAAAGAGAGTTGTGTCAGTCTATGGTAGCCCAAAATCAGGAGGAGTCTTGATGGAACTTGATGAAAGATTCTTTTCCATGGATCCAGATGATGAAAAATGGTATCAGTGAATCTCAAGTAAAGAAGGGGTTTCAGGGGATAATAGTTAAGAAAGCATTATTCTAGGTCAGTCATTGATGATGGCATGTTGTGGAACCATGCAGGTGCCCATGACTGTGCCACTGATCTGAAAATATACTGTGTTGTTGTCAAAGGTAAAGTAGCTATAAATGAGTAGCAAGTCACGTGGTCTAATGGCCGGGCATGCTGTGTTTACATCAGTGATGAGGTTCCTGATGGCCTGAAATCCGTTTTGCAGGGGACATTGGTATTTAGTGTCTAAATATCCGTGGGAGCTAAAATGGTGTTATTAGGGAAATTGCCAATGGATTTTAGTCTTCTTAGGAAGCAACTACCTAGGATACTCCATAATAGATCATGAAGTAACTGTTTTGGAATAAAGAAACTTTACTAGCACAGTTGAGGGAGAGTTGCTGAACTCAACATCAAAAGGTTTCAGGCTGTCTCAGAAGGTCTCAGTAAACACAATAGGTTTTTAGCACATTACAGTTGTTAACTGCTAAGTTGACTTGTAATCTGTTTCACGGAGAACCTACATCTGCATGACCGCCGTCTTCTCCCTCCTCCCCATCCCAATTTAAATCTATATCAGTTTAGCTATGCCATGCATCTGACATAGTTCGCAAAAGCTTATCCCCTTTAATTTTTTTTTTATTTGAAAAAGCACTACCAGACAAGTTCTGAGTTAATACCTAGAACCATCTGCAGAGGTGGTTCTTCCCTGTCTCAACTGCTGTACCTGTGCTTTAACTGCCCATTCTGTGCTTTATCATGAATGGATGTTTGTTTAAGTTCTATCCCAGAGTTTCAGCAAAACAGAGATTCCAGGAGAGATGCAGTTACCCAATAAAATTGCTCACTGAAGAATTCAGCAACAGATAGTCAATAAATGCATGAATAAAGTGTACCCATTAATGGATGAATTGTTTAGCTTCATTATCCTTTTTTTTTAACATTCCTATTTGACTAAATTAACAAATATTTCATTTCATGTAAAAGGGTCTTGATTTAATTTCTTCAATCATCAGACCACCTAGGTCTATCAACTGTAATAAATGGCTTGCTATAATATAAAACACAGGAGTGCATTATGTGAAACTCAGCGGAGCTAATTTAGAATCCTGAAGAAATGTTATTAAAGCTAAAGTTATGCAAACCTGTTTATCCAGAGATGTGACATCGTGTCTAAGAAAAAAGCAGGATTAACTTCACACAGACTTGATATTACGGGCATCAATATTCCATGCTTGATTGCCCAGAGTGACAAGGCTTGATCGGCCTCATCTGCATCAGTGGAAAGCTGCTGGCTTTGCCTGGAGATAGGAAATCATTACCCAGGTTCTCAGGATTCTCAGGGAAAGAAATAATTAAGGCAGAAGTGACAGATCCTATCCAACACGGAGTCAGAATTCCAGAGAATCTGCTAAGCGAAGCAGTCATTAAGTGAATCCAACCTGATTTTATGACCTGTTTTTGCAGTGGGCGTTAAGTGAATCACTGCAGGCATTAAGCGAACCACATGGTCATTAAGTGAATCACATGGTCCTCCATTGATTTTGCTTGCCAGAAGCTGGTTGGGAAGGTTGAAAATGGTGATCACGTGACCACGGGACACTACAATGGTCATAAATGTGAACCAGTTGCCAAGTGCCAAAATTGTGATCATGTGATTGCTGCAACGGTTGTAAGCGTGAGGACCGATCACAAGTTGGCTTTTCCAGCACCATCATAAGTCTGAACCATCACTAAATAAATGGTTGTTAAGTGAGGACTACCTCTATTGTGGCATTCAGACTGGGCCTCCTCCTTTGTTGCATCACTTAAAGCTAGATTTGCATGCCTGGATTTGAATGTAGGAGGCCTAGTTTGAGTAACATGGTTAATTTTCAGTTTCTGGTTATTTTAACTTCTAGCTTCTGCTAGAGCACCTGGTTTACATGAAGCCAAGATTCGCTGAGGGTTTTTTTGTGGGTGAACAAAATCCCTGAATATGTTTGCACAGTTTGATTACTCACGATGATCGTGATGATATGGTTTACTCAATGAATTCCATCTTCTGGGATCCACAAGACATCCTTAGCTAATCAGATGGCCTGGGTTCCTGTGGCACACTGGGTTAAAACATGGCTGGTTAGTTTGTGGTTGGTTCAGTGTGCTCTGTAAATATGGTCTCTGTTTAAAATCTGTGCAGGAAAAAAGAATGCTCCAAGGTAATAAAAATCAGAAAAACATATGCATTTGACACTTGGGAGTTTTCCAGGCATTGAAGGAAACCATGCAATCAAAGCACACATAGAAAAGAGCATTGCTTTGATCTCATGGTTGTGGCTGCCATCTTGACTTTTTTGACTGACACATACCCCCACCCACCCCAACTGACATCCTTGCCAGAAGCTCTGCAAGTTTCAAATACCAAAAAGGGGCAGCATCACTTTCAGGGATCCCTGCTGGGTCACAGGGCTTATTCGGTTCTGCCTTATCAAATGACAGACATCTTTTTGAAAGTATCTGCTTCCATTCCTGGCATGTAAGAACTGAGACAAGATTTATTTACCAGTAGACAAGCGAACTTCCTTTCCTCCCCAGTCCTGATTCTCTTCAACCTAAAACAGAGGCTTCAGTTTGGCTAGGCATTCTAAAATTATCCACTTTCCTACCGTACAAGTAGAGGCATCCTACTGCTGATTCACTGAGTATATGGATGGATGTAGCCATCTATTGATATCTGACAGCCAGGTTGGTGTAGCGCAGCCTTTCTCAACCTTTTGACCCTGGAGGAACCCTTGAAATATTTTTATTTCAGCCTCAGGGAACCCCTGCACATTCAGGCTGGAAGTTACAAAATTATTATATTCATTTCGTGGGTAGGCCTGTATTACAGGCATTAACGGTGTTTTTAAACTAAAAATAAAAAATGAAACTTACCTCTCTAATGTGAAGTTGCCCGAATTTAAAAAATTAATAAATGGTGATCTCCCAGGGAACCCCTAGTGACCTCTTGCAGAACCCTGGTTGGGAAATCCTGGTGTAGCAGTTAAGGCACTGGGCTAGAAACCAGGAGACTGGGAATTCTAGTCCTGCCTTAGGCACAAAGCCAGCTGGGTGACCTTGGGCCAACCCCTCTCTCTCTGCCCTAGGAAAGAGACAGTGGCAAGCCACTTCTGAAAAAACTTGCCAAGAAAACTGCAGGGACTTGTCCAGGCAGTCGCCAGGAGTTCAAACTGGCTCGAAGGCACAATATATATATATGTATTTCTATCTCTAAATTCATGTCCTGCTCCCTAGTCAGAGATAAATAAGGGGTGAATCATATTGGCGGCACTCTCTAACTGGCTTGGTTGATCTCTCTCTCCCATCTCCATCCTCCTACACTGAAGTAGATTTGTCCCACTACTGTGCAGTGCTTGCTCTTCTGTCCACAAGGTATGGGAGATCAAAATTTGTAAACCTCAAGTTGCTACCAACTTTTTTCTTTGGTAACAGATTGATTTAGCTACCTCCTTTGGAAAGAAGTTTTGAACAAAGACCTACTGCTGTAGGAATGTAAATAATGTAAAGCTATTGATCTGAGTGAATTTTGCTTAATGCAGCTAAGTTGCTGATCAACTGCCATATTAATGAAAATTTTAAAACATTTACTTAACTCACTTTACAGAACTTGGAGCTTCAGATGATTGGGAAACCACATCTGTTCTCCTACTTTTGTCAAAGAAGGATGCATGACTTGAAGTCTCAGCAGGATGCAGCCCATGGAAAACCCTTCTTTCCAATGCTTGCTACCACACTGTACTGCGACAGAAAGGAAAGTATGTTAAGCACACGGACAGTGATCATGTTCATTGCATTTAATTAATTTTAATGTGATCCAATTCCAATTTAGTTTTTGTCTTGGGCCCCCCCATTACTTTGCAGCCTCTGGCATCATCCTCAAGGATCTTCTGCAACCAAATAAAACTTGCTGGCCTGACATTTTGCATCTGTTTATATTTCCAGCCATTAAGCTCACAGTTTGTATGAATCTCTTATTCCACAAATCTTTGACTTTGGTATTGCACTTGTCAAAACCCATCATTAAGGCTGTAACCACAAATGTCAGATGTCCTCATTTTGTCAATAAAAATCAAACGATATTATGTTTTTGGTTTTATATATGTATCTAATTGAGATTCCACTCATTTAACAGCAACCTAGACTGCAAAGAACCTGAGTGATGGAATGAGGAATATAAAACTATCAGATTTAATCAGGAACAAAAAAAGAAAGTACATTTAAATGAACTACTTGCAGAAATCATAAATAATAATTAGATAATGGGGATTGGCCAGAACTGTGTGAGCTCAGGAGAGCAATCCCCATTTATGCCACCTACTGTACGAAGCAAAATTATTCTCAAGAGATTTACTTTTACATTGGGTGGTTTCACACACCACACTAAGCCATAGCTTGTTTGGTTTGGCTTGGCTTAGATACTGGGTGGATATTGTGGCTTTTAAACCAATGCTTATGTCTTATGTGCTTTGTATGAAAGTAGCAGCTAGATTGGTAACTTTATTCTGCTTTCCCTTATCTGACAGATCACCTTAAGACCAATCAATTCCTCCCATTAACCACCAGCCTTATGACCAAGAGAAGATAAAAGCTTCTTCTTAATCCAGGGCAGTCTGCTTAGTGGCCAGGAATAAGCAAAATAGCTATATCATTGGTACAGTGAACAGTCGTCACCAATGATGTGTCCTTAACATCTGTATTGGTGGAACAAGTCAACATCTCTTGCAGTTGGCACAGACCAGCCGCCAGAAGATTGAGATGGATTGGATACGCCCACCCTACTTCAACTCCCAGAATTCTCCAGCAAGCCATGGACCATCCACTCCCTCTGAAGGAAAAACACCTTTCTTTTGGCTGCTGCACATCTGTCTGCAGAGCTCCAGAATACGCCTCTCCTCCCATACCTGTGTCAAGGTTGCTGCTTTGTTGGCAACTCTGCTGTTCTGACAGTGGGGGAAAGGCTCAGGTGGGAGGGGAAGAAGGCAGCGCAGGGGCCTGCAATTTTGTCAAGCACCCTGTTCTTCCACAGTCTCCAAGTCCCACCAGCCTCAGCCAGCTGTAGTTGAAAGTCAGAGAATGAAAGGAATCATGATCCAACAACATCCAAGCTCACCTGTTCTCTTCCTAAAGTGTATCATTCGCCTATCGATGTTTGTAGGCCTCTACTTGGTAGGGGTGGCAAACTGAATGCAGAAAATAAACGGTGGCTTAATCTGATCCAGGCAATCCTCATACTCCTGCAACATTCACTTCCAACTTGCTCCGAACAGATAATGAAACTTTGGTGTAAGCATCATGTTTATAAAACAAAAGCCTTTCTTCCTTTCCCTCCAAGTGTTTCAACACTTCATTTTAAGTAAGTCCCTAAAAAGAAAGAAACAAAAAGGGAATCTGTGACTTGGGATGGGGGAAGCCGCATCATCTCAAGTATCTGTTTCGTCTTTTGAGTTCGTGCAATTCTTCTCTGCTATGACTCATTGACTTTCTGAAAGATGGTGTCATTTTCTCACATTCATAACTTCACCCCTCTTCTGTAAATTTCCTGCTGTGTTCTTGTCTTTCATCTAAACAATCCTTCTTCTATGGTCGTCCTCAGCAACAAGGAAATTAAAACCGGAGGGGTTTAACATCTCCTTCCGTGTTTGCTGTGCCCTATCGGTATTTTAATCTCTTTCTTTTCCCTTAAAACCTGCATTTTGGAATGTGCTTGATGGCGTTTTAATAAGGTAAGCTGCCTTTAGTCTCCTTTGCTTTGTGGAGCATACATTTGAAGCAGAGGGAGAAACAAGGAGGAAATTAAAATGTTCTTATGCTCTTGTTTCCAAGCCTTTTTGATGGGAAAGGATGCTGAGCAGTTCATTATCATACTACCAAGTAACTTTGAAGATCCATTTTCAAAAATGATGCTTTTAACTGCGATTTAGTGGGGCTTGCAGAAGGACTGTGTGCCAAGAGGACCATGTAACAATCTGTGGAGCTGTCACTGTCCTCTTGCCAGCAGCACATTAATGTCACCCCAGGAAGATAGGAATCATTGATTCTGCTCAGGGCAGCTGGCTCTGTGCCTTTGTCACTGGGGAGAAACAGATGGAACTTTTTCTGGTATAAAACCTTTTCCTGAAATAGCACCACTTTTTCTGTTTGTCAACAAGCCCAACCACACAGGGAGAGGAAAAGATCTTGGCGACCTAAGTCCTGCTGCTGTGTTTAAACGTTCAACTTGTCTGCTGTTTTAACCTGCCTTATGTTGAATCGAATAACTGGTGGATTTATCAACAGTGCTCAGATGAAGGTAAGGTTTAATTGGTAGTGTAAGTAAAGGCATCTGAGTGAACCTGATCACCAAACAGCAAGCTACCGATTTACTCCAACTATTTGCAAACTTTCAGTAATTCCCACGCTAGAAACAGGGGCTATTGAAATGCAGCCTCTTGCTGGTTCCTGCTGTCCAAGACAGTATTTTGCAGATAGCAGCTTTGGCCTGCTGGGACAAGGCACTCCAACTCATAACTTCTGCTCAGGGCAGAATATGCTCTTTCAGAGGTAGACATTATTTGCACAGTCGTCCTCCTGTGGTCACCACAAATACTAAGTTTCCCAGCCTATCACCTCCAGCCTCAGGAATTCTTTTAGGGGTCAAAAGAATGCTAAAAGCATGTCAACATTACAACTACCTAATCAATGAAGCACCTCCTTGAGTTTTAAGTTTCTAAAGAAAAAAATAATGCAAAGCCATACTGTATTTGTTGCAGTATTGTAATTACTATTTTTATATCGATCAGGTTATTTTCCCTTGTCCTCCCCTTTCCCTCTTAAATTTCCTTAATTTTCCAAAGCAAAAAAAAAAAAAAAAGCGGGGGGGGGAGAGAACACCCATATTAAGGATTTACACACCCTCATTTACTTGGAAATTTAAACTTTAAGCAACAGCTGAAGCGAAATAAAGGTTCTTTTCATGTATGCTGATAGGCTCTGAAATGTCTTTCAATCTGCATTGGAATGAATATTGGATAAAAATGGCTCTGCTCGTCCCAGACAGAACGGGATGCCTAAAGTCTGAATATGCGTGATGTCTCCCCACGCCACGATTAAACAGCTCTTTTCCCTTGACACATTCCTTGCTTACTCCCAAGAGATCCGTCTCTCACTGAATCGGGCAGCCAATACCGCACCATCCTCCCCTCTTTCTTAGTGCTGGATTTCGCTACCGCTCGGCGATGAAGCCTTTCCTACGCGTCTGTCCTCCGCCTAGCCCCGCCACTTCCATTCAAAGGAGGTTCTACATCTTTTAAGAAACGGCAGTTGCTCGGGAGAAAAGTCCAACGCTAAAAGCAGCCTAAGGCTTACGCGGTCGGGAGGGGTGGAAGGCGCGGGGTTTCTTGGATCCGACCAGAGTGAGAACTATACTTTAGAATGGAACGCCAGCTCTAAATAGAGAGAATTCGGTAATAGGGAGGATGGGGAATGGCCTCCACCTCTCCACTTCTGACCGGAGTGAAAACTACACCTTAAAGCGGAGACGCCGAGTGCGCCCGCTTATGCTTTAAGATCTGGAAAACAGAGGTGGGTTTTCCCAGTTCCGACCGGAGTGGGGACTGCCGCGTTCGAAGGAGCGCGCTACATGGAACGGGCACACGCTCTCGGCAGCGCAGCCGAAGAGGAGGGCGAGAGGCGCGGGCCCCGCGGTGTTCCGAACGATTCGTCGGAGCTCCCTCGCTGCCTTCTTGAGCAGCCTCTGAGTGGCCTAAATACAAGGCAGCCTTCAAGATGCGGAGGGTAGCGCTGGCTCGACCACTGCAAACAACTCCGGGCGCTTTTTTCCGCGTCTTCCGTAAGTTAAAGTTTGGGGTGTGGGTTTGCGCGTCGGAGAAAAGCGTAGCGGTGGGGAGGCGGCGGTGACAGAGACCCCGAGCACCTGGTCCCCCGACTTCTTAAACTGGGTGCTTGTTTTTTCGGGAGGTGACTCTGCAGAGCAGGGGCCTCCAAGTCAGTTGAGCGGCCCGTTTCGGTACGTTCTGAGATGCCAACGCCTGCAAATAAATCTCCACTCCGACTCTTAACCCTCTTTGTGTAGTGACTTGTAGACGGATCGCAGACAGTCTTCTGCGTGTGTGCTTGTGTTACCGGTTGGAATCAAGCCTACTTAGGGTTGCTGAGGGTCAACCCTCTGCCCCCTCAACCTGCTCAACTCCTAGCTTCCAGCCTCTTCTGGAGAAATCTAGGAAGCTGACGCCAAAATCCAAGAACTTCCAAGGTCGCTCTCCAACATCAAACCTTAGAGTTGCCAATCTCCCCACCCTTTGGCTAAGTCTGCATTTTCGTTTGTGAGCTTGATATCTTGTAGGCTGTTTTTCCACTAGTGACTTACAGTATCTTCTGAAGCTAGCCAGCCACTGTTATGCCAAGATAACAGCAATGGGGATGGATTTTAGATCACTTCCAGAATGGCCGGATGACACTAGAAGATGCTGCTGTATGGCAGTGTTTCTCAGTCTCGGAAAACTGAAGATGTGCGGACTTCAACTCCCAGAATCCCCCAGCCAACATGTTGGCTGGGGAATTCTGGGAGTTGAAGTCCGCACATCTTAACATTGCTGAGGTTGAGAAACACTGCGCTATAGGGAGGATCCTCACTAGAGACTTAACAGTGTCTTCTAGTGTCGTGATATGAAAGATGGTGGGGAGGCTGGGAAAGGAGTAAAAGGAACAGGAGACAAACAGTCAAGATATAAAAGGTCAGTCTGTTGATAGCTTATTTCATAAGCTACAATTCAGTCCATGTAGCAAGAAAGCTGGGAGTAATGGAAGCATTTCACATCATTCAATTAGACTCTGCCTTAACAATCTATGAGCAAGGGCTGGAAATTCCTTCTGCAGTTCCCAGTACTTTGTATTTACTCCTGGCTCTAGCATTAGAGACACCATACTGGAGTTGGTGTAATTGCTCCTTCCTTGATCTTGCCCACCGCATGGGATGTGACTCAGCTGCTCATTGTTGAAGTGGTTTGAAACTTGTCCATATTATGGTTATATAAACCCAATGAGGACTGTAGAAGATGCAAGTCATTAGTGTGGAACCATCTTTGGGCAAGTCTCCTTTGAATCCAGTGACTAGTTTTCTTGGGTACAATATGGGCAACCTAAATGACCATATGGATGAGTTGAGCTAGTTTTGTCCTGCGTAAGCTAAATAGGGTGGTAGAATAGGATGGGTAATCTAGTAACTTTCAGTTGTCTGGGGCTTAATCACTGATCATTATTCATGGTGCCTGGGCCTCCTGGGAGTTTTAAACTTCTGGAAGGCAGCTTATTGGTTCTTCCCACATTAGAAGGGCACTGAACCCCAAAACAAAGAGGCTTCTTGACATACCTTGAGAGTAACATATCTGTTGTGAACTTGAGTCTGCATCAGATAAATTGAATTCCTTTCCATGTCAGCTTGTGCTGGAGTAAATTGGCTGTCTTTAAAGCAAGTTGCTTGTCTTCCATGATCCGGTGGATCAAACTGGGCTTTGCATGATGTGTTGGGGCCCCATTTCAACAGTGGCCCTCTGGGGCTGAGTTTCAGTCTGTAAAAGGTGAAATTTTGCCCCTCAAAATATCCAAGCCCTTCAAATAACAGCCCATTTGGGGGGGGTCTCTAGGGAAGCCATCCCCCCTCCCCCCTCCCCCCTCCCCCCTAGAGGACACAGTACTCCTTGTTACACATGAATGGAGCTGTCTCTCGGGAACTGCTTAATGTGGAAGGCAAATTGGAAAGCCCTTGGCAAAGGTTTTATTGTACAAAAAATGCTACCTTCTTACTGCTTCCTACTCATATCCTCTGCATCTGAGGTTTAATAAACCTCTTCTGTCACAGATAGGTTGGGATCAATGGGAATTTGGGGGGAGGGGTGTTCCAGTCATATGCAGATTAATTCTCTCTACTGATGCATATCAATTGAGCTTCAGCTTTTCACTCACTTTCAGAGCAGGGTAGATGTATTTTCACTCTCTTGCCTTTGAATAGGAGGTTGCTCACACTCTGCACTTACCTTGGCATTTTCTTCTTTTCTCATACACATCTTTTAGCTGTGTTTATCTTTCCTTTCTTCCTCACTTTTTTTTAATGTCTGGAGCTCTCAGCCTGGCATGCTGATTGCCAACTATTTCAGCAAATTCCTCCCTAAAATATTTATTTTCTTTGGATGCTCTGAGCATTAACCCCTTAGTGCTTGTGCTGTATTGAAAGGAATGTGGATACATAGGCTGGTGCACATGTTCCACTAAGCTGTGAACTTAACCATGATTCCTTGTACAAGCCATGGCTGGTTGATTGCATCAAGCCATAAACCAGGGTTAACAAGCCACAGTAGCTGAGTCTAAACAATCTGCAAAGTCAAAGCTTTGTGAACTCAATCTATGAATCGGTTAGCATTCTGCAGCTGATGGCAATTAGGGTTTTTGACAATTTCATGATAATTTTTAGCTAGAGAATGGGAAAGCACCAAGGGATGATGAGAGAAAGCAGGAGCCCCTCCCCAAGGCCTACTTCCCCCAAGGGACTGGAAGGTGGTGGTTGTTTTTTTAGCAACTGCACAGGGGTGATGGGTCCTTGGTTCCATCTTGTGCAGGTTTGCAGACACAAATGGACTTTAAACACACCAAGAGCCCCATCAGTCCTGAGAGTCTGCAAGGGCTCTGCTGCTGATTGCTGAAACCACACCTCTGTGGCTTCTTCCTGAGGTTCTCAAGGGTGCCTTTGCTCCATTCCAAACATCTGTTTATTGTGTGGCCCTTTCCTGAAGGAGGTTTGGCTTTTCATCCTGCGCTTCCTAAATTTGCTCAAGAGTTTTTAGCGAAAGATTCTAACTGAAGCTATTGAAAGGCCAAGTAAACAGCGTCTTCTCTCAGCCACACATACACTTTCCATTTATTTATTGGTTTGATTTCTATCCCACAATGCATAGAGGAGTTCAAAGTGGCCCTTCCTCCTTCCATTTCCCTCCACAAATAATCCTTGAGGTTGGGCTGAGAGAGAGGGAAGCTGGCCCAAGGCTCCCCCCTGAGTTTCTGTGGCTGAGGGTGGGCTTGAACACTCCCAACCAGCCCAACCCCTTGACCCCTACATCCCACCAGCTACCAGTGCCATTGAACTATGAAAATATTCATAGGAACCAGCTACAGGAAATTGTTTTTCTTCAGAACAAGTGAATGTGAAAAGACGACCACGGGCTGTAGACGTTTTAGTAGGTGATCCTAGCGGTACCCTATCGCTCTGCTGATGCTTCATTTCCATGTGAACTTCTCATGAAATAAATTGTTCCCTCTTAATTAGGAGTCTGGAAGCACCTTTTCTGACTTTTATTAAGAGGCAGAAGCTTTTGTAATCTGCAGTCGATGGCCACTACGTGTACCTGATGAAAGGAATCGCCATTCACAAAAATGTGTGCCTTTTCATAAAATTTGCTGGTTGGAAAAGGTGCTGTTGGACTGCTTCTGCTTTTTGGCTTCCTCAGGGCTCTTCCCCTTCAGTTGCTTTGAGAAACTGAATGTCAGCTTTCTCCCTGAATGGAAACTGAGTGCAAGGCTGCCCCCTGATGTCGACTTTCAGCCAGAGATAAACTTCTGATGGGGAAGATATTATGGATCTCTAAAACTATCTGTCCTCTGAAGAATGGGGCATCAGGATGGACCTGCCCTGCTGTTGAGTGGAGAGAGCTGTTAAGGGGGAACTTAGAGAAAAGGTTACGCAGCCCTGAGGGTCTGAGAAAGCAACTCAAAATGATCCCCTCTTGATTTTTGTTCAGTATCAGTTGGGACAGAGAGAAAGTTAGAGAGGTTTCCACACTACTTCATTACAATAGAGAGCATTTCTGGAATCCTTGCTGTGCCTGTTTCTTGACTTGGCCTGTCTCAGAGGGCTGACAGTTGATTTGAAAAGTAAAACAAAAAAACCAAATGACTGAGCAGTAAAACCTAGATCAAAAGCATCCGCTTTTCAACAGTGATTAAACAAAGTAGGTTGAGTTTGACTCCTGAATACATTCATGCAAGGTTTCTTTTTTTTTTTTTTCTTTTTGGTAAAAATATAGAATGTTTATCTTGGCTTACTTCCAGGATTTTATTTATGATGATCTAGTCTGAGTTTATAATGCTGGTGTTTCTATGTGGTTTTCCCTCCAAATCTGAACTAGCTTCCTTCGTTTTCTGACCCTGTCCATATTGGTTAGCTACTCTCAAAAGCACATCCCTGTTAAAATGGATTCAACATTTACAGATGGAAATCACTGCCACCAGATGGCTCAGGTGCTTTCAAGACAAAAGGTGTCAAATTTATTTATTTATCCTATTTATTAATTCAGTTTATTGTCTGCCTATCTATTTGAGAAGTTCCAGGCGATGAACAAAATAAAAACAGGGCATTTCATTAAAACAAAAAAACTCCAACTAAAATTGCATTGAGGCTCAGTCAACTGTTAGACCAGTGTTTCTCAACTTTGGCAGAAACTCCCAGAATTCCCCAGCCAGCAAAGGAATCCAGTGCCTGGGGAAATAAATTTATCAACTGCATTTAGCTAAGAAACCTCCATATAATGTCCACACTTGTAAACATTATCTAGGACTGGGAAAATCCAGCCCTCCTGATGGTGGTAAACTACAATTCCCAGCAGCCATTGGCAGTTTTACCTGTGGGTGAGGGATTCTGGGCATATAATTTCTTTTAAAAAAGGTTATTTCCTTGAAAGTTGATCTTGAAAGATGGAAGTCTTTGTAGCTTCCAACACAGTCCTGGGTCAGTTATGTTAAATGTGAACAAAAATGGAAATGTATTTCCACAGTTGGCAAAATAGCTAGTCTATGATATTTCTTCCTGGATTTTGGTTCAGTTGATTTAATTTGCTCCTTGACCCCGTTGCATAACTTAAGGAATGCCTGACTGGACTCTGCAAATCAGGAGGAGGTTCTGAAGAGTAGCAAAGGCCTGGGAAAAACCATTTAATGGATAGCCTTTAACCTTGAGAAAATTAGTAACTGCATTCTTTCCCCTTATATGTGTCTATAGAACACAAAAATGTCGGTGGTTGGAACTTTGAGCAAAATTACTCAGTGCTTAGGATGGCATTGAATGACAAAGTAGATTGTGCAGTAAAGCTGTTTTAATTACAAAGGAGGTGAAGTTGCCATCCTTCAAGTGGCTGCCATTCAGCGCAACACTCATAAAAAGGAAGTGGGACTTCAGTCGCATGCTTATGACTTGCCATCTTGACTCTTTGGATGTCCCCATAAGCATTATATGAGATCCTGCAGCAACCTCTTCTGTGATCTCCAGAGCTCCTCTCAGAAGGGGTGGGGCCAAACATTTCTGTCCTGCCCCCCCCTTCTTTTCTTGCATTTTTATTTTAGTCAACGAGGTTTAAGGTGCAAAAATGATACTTTATGCCTTGGACATTTTACCCCCCAAATTTCCAGGTCCTGGCTTCACCTACTTTGGGGCTGTGGACTCTTTGACAAAAGTCTGTATGCAGCCCTTGGGTTGATCAGAACTTGTGCCACTGGGCAGAGGAATCTATTTCATTTTTGCTCCTTTTGTACTCTGGTACAGTTAGACTGAAGGGGTAAGGGCTGCATGCAAGAAACTGACAATTTGGGCTGTTTTACTGGTGCTTTGAAGTATGTGTCTAATCTGTTGTGTTTCATTCCAGCCAGTTCACTTAGCCAGTGTGTGTCTGCAGCTCTAAGAACAGGTAAATATATTTCTCTTTTCTTATTCTTTTGGTCACTTACCTAAATGCATCTCCATTGAACAAGAAAATTGGACCACAGCTTCCCAATTCATAGAATCCTTTCCTGACTTCAAAATTACTATTACGTAAGCCCCAGTAATACAGTAAGATGATTAAGGCAAGACTCCTTTTTCAGAAGACTTCTGTATCTCTTAACGATATAGGAATCAAACTGTCCTTTTTAAAAATTCTATTTTGTGGGGAATTCCCCACAGATTTTTTTTGGGGGGGGTGTTAATTTTTATTGAAAAGAAATTTACAGAACAAAAACATTTAAAGGAAAAAGAAAATAAAGAAAAGTAAAAGAAAATGTTGAGAAAAGAATGAAAAGATGGAGAAAGGAGAGAAATAGGGAGAAAAAGAAAAAATATAAAGAAATGGCTTTCTATCTTCTTTACAGCAGTTATAAATGCATTCAGATTTTATCCTTTCTCTCTAAGGTTACATCATAGCTCCCTTCTGTAATCTACCCTTTCTAATCATCAAACCCATAAATCACAAGTACATTTTTTCCCATTTTCAGCAAAAAGTCCTTAAAGGGTTTCTAGTCACTGACAAATGTACTTCTTGTCTTTTCTCTGATTAAACAAGTCAATTCTGCCATCTCTGCAAATTCTGGTCATCTTCACCAACCACCCCTCCACTGTGGGTATTTCATAGTCTTTCCATCTTTGTGCCAGGGAGCTTCCCAGATTTCATTGCCTCCATAGCCATTGCCCCAACACAAATGTGCCCAACAGGTGCCGGAGCCAGAGTGGCAGTCCCCTCCCAGAGTCCCCTTCCCCAGCGTTGCAATACTGAAAGTGAGTTGAAACAGCTTCTGATCCCTTTGGAATTAACTGTGTCGCCCCCTTCCCTAAGACGTTGGCCAGCAAAATAAAGTTGAAGAGCTTGGTAGCTGCCTGCACTTTCCCTTCCTCTATGTGATGGACCACAACTCCAGTGATCCCTATTCATCAGGGCCCTAGAGATAAAAACTATGAAAACTTCAACCAGGCTTTGAGATGTCCCTCCCGATTGCCTTGCTGTAGCCTCTGTGTTTCATCTGCGTCTTCCTCCTCTATTGCCTACACTTTCTTCCTTTGCATTCAATCAGGACTAATGATCTGGGTCAGCCCACCAAGCCTTTCACTTCAGCTGTATGGAGGACAGATCTGTTGTTGGCTCTCACATGAACAAGCAAGATGGTAAGAAATTGTGGTGGTATGGGTGCATAGCCACTGAAGATGCTGAGCAGTAATTCAGCTGTGCTGTGGTTTTATTGGATTTTTTATTCACTAAGAGCAGTGTTTCTCAACTTTAGCAACTTTAAGATGTCTGGACTTCAACTCCCAGAATTTCATAGCCAGCATAGCCTACTGGGGAATTCTGGGAGTTGAAGTCCAGACATCTTAAAGTTGCTAAGGTTGAGAAACACTGACAGAGAGAGAGAGAGAGAGAGAGAAAGATTTAGGGTTTTTTTAAAAAAAAGTATAAATATAACATTTATAGATATTAATGTAAGACAATCCTTTGCCTTCTTTCAAGGCTACAGTAGCCTTTCCTTTGCTAAATGTTTTTTATGCTTCTACAAAGCTTGGGGATTCCCAAGCCTGATCTCTTCTATATACAGAGGGCCACTGATTGCCCAGGTATCCGAAACGGTGTGCTTGAATGACTCCTCCATGTCGAAGAGCGGTATGCTTCTGAATACTGACGGATTGACAATGAAATTGGAGCAAACTGCTCCTTATGGATTTCCCAGTAGCTGGTCTACTCTACGAAATAGATCCCACGTCTGATCTAGCAGAATTCTTTTCAAGTTCTTGTATTAGGGATTACATAAAAATATGGGACTTGAGTGTTTTCCCCTAAAGCTAGAGCTTAGCTTGCAGGCCTTGCAAGATTTTCCCTGAGAGGATATGGCATTTGAGAGGGGAAAAATAAAAACCCACCCATCCTTTCATAAAAGGTTGTTTTCATTAACATTTATCCCTGAACGTGTCATAAAATCATATAGTTGGAAGGGACCCTTGAGACCATCAACTCATTGTGGAATCCAAATAAAACAGTCCAGACAGATGGCACTGTCAAACTGCTTGCACTTTCAAGAGGTTTCCCCATTCCACCCCCAATATTCAATAGAATCTTGCTGTCTAGTAATTTAAATCCATTTAAGTCCATAACACAGAAGGTCTTGACCAGATTATCAGCTAGCTCTTTCCGTGCCTAGGATGCAGTTCATCAGGGCCTGGATTTTAAACTCATCCACAGTAAAGAGACTGTAATGATATGTGGGAAAGACCTTGGGAGCGGAGGCCAAGAGACACTGCCAGGGGAATGGCCAGATAAGAGACAGCATAGCCCTCAGCTATGGATGGGGCAGGAGGCTCAGAAGAGACCCTCCCTAATTTCTTGGGGGTAAAGGAGATGGGAGGAGAATTGTACTTTCAGACTTGTAAGATTCTTTTAATGTGACCTTATGATAAAGTAGAATTAGCTGATCTGGTCATGTTTCCTGTCTGGTCTACCTGGGAAGGCTGACAGAGAATAAGTTTTCTGTCTTAAGAGAACCAGATTTCTATCAGTCTTAAGCCTCAAACCTGCCCCTTCATCCTGATCTTGACAATTGCCTGGTGAAACCCATACTTTGTTGGAGAAATCCAATCCAAAATAGGAATTGAGTAGCTCTGCCTTTTCTTTCCCTTTTTCTTCATCTTGTTTTTTTCTAGTGCGTTGAATTATTTGTTTCTTAAGGTCCATAGCTCACCACATTCCCAAAAGCTTCAGAGTCACATGAATTTCCAAAGTTAAAACACTGAAATGAAGAATATTTATTCCCGTCCCTGGAGAGATTGAATGCTTCAGCAAACCATGTTCCTTTTTGGTATTTTGCTTTGAATAGCAAATCTTTCTGTGCTAAAGGAGCAGAACCGCCTCAGTTTGCTGAGTTCACCAGGTAGAGCAGACTGAGATAATGTAGGGATGCATAATTTGTGCTTGGCACATGGAGGGGATCCAGCTGTTACCTCAGCATGTTGTGTGAACCAGACCATCATATGAAGCCATAATATGTGAACATAGCAGATGTTTTGTTAATCCAGATTTAAAGTTTTAACGCATGAACTGCAGCTATTGTTTTGACTCTGGAACCTTCTTGATGCATTTAGATCCCCAGGTAGCCCAGTTTGGGTCTCACTTTGAAACAAACGTGGTTCCTCTGTGTTTATGGCCATAAGTCCATAAACATGGCTGAAAACGGCAGCCTTCTCTTTTTACTTGTGAATGCACCTTCTCTAGAGTTGACAGTGCCTGCTGTGCTTCAGGCTTGGGTAATGTTTTTGTTGTGACTTTGGCTTTTGTTTAACAGTGGCATCTTCCCACCCCAGTTCTTGACGTTTTAGTCCAGGAAGCCGGTTTTCAATAAGGATTGAGAGATCCAAAGATTTTAAAAGCAAAGGAGACGAAGAAAACCAGCCCAGCTGAGAATGAACCTGTACAACCTGTCTGCAGACTTGACTTTCCAGGGTATGGCCAACAAATCCCTCAATGCCAGTGACATGACAGAAGACTGGGACGAAGGGACATTGCTAGGCCTAAAGGTTTTACTGGCAGCAGCCCTGACTGTGATCACATTGTCCACCATGCTCTTCAACATATTTGTGATCATCACAATTATCCTAACCAGAAAACTCCACACTCCTGCCAATTATCTCATTGGCTCCCTGGCTGTGACAGACCTCCTGGTGTCCATCCTGGTCATGCCAATCAGCATTGTGTACACAGTCACCCGCCTGTGGACCTTTGGCCAAATCATGTGCGATATCTGGTTGTCCTCAGACATCACCTGCTGCACAGCCTCCATCCTGCATCTTTGCATCATTGCTTTGGACAGGTACTGGGCCATCACAGATGCTCTGGAATACACCAAGCACCGGACGGCGGGCCGAGCTGCTGTCATGATTGCTGTGGTTTGGATTCTCTCCATTTGCATCTCTATCCCACCTCTTTTCTGGAGACAAGGCAAGGCTCATGAGCTAGCCACCTGCACGGTCAATACAGATCAGATCTCCTACACAATCTATTCGACCTGTGGTGCCTTCTACATCCCAACCGTGTTGCTCGTCATCTTGTATGGCAGGATTTACATCACTGCTCGATCTCGAATTCTGAACCCCCCATCTCTCTATGGGAAGCGCTTCACCACGGCCCAGCTCATCACGGGCTCTGCGAGTTCTTCTCTCTGCTCCGTTACTTCCAACCTTCATGAGGGACCTTCCCAGCCCCAGAGCTCTCCAGTGATTATCAATCACGTGAGGATCAAGATAGCTGATACTGTCCTTGAAAGAAAGCGGATTTTGGCTGCCCGAGAAAGGAAAGCCACCAAGACCCTGGGGATTATTCTGGGCGCCTTCATTTTTTGCTGGCTGCCATTCTTCGTGGGGTCTTTGATCAACCCTATTTGTCAAGGAGCCTGTTGGCCTCTTCGTATCCTGATGGACGTTTTCACCTGGTTGGGGTACCTGAACTCACTGATTAACCCCATTATATATACTGTCTTTAATGAAGATTTCAAGCAGGCATTTCAGAAAATAATGCACTTTAAAAAATGCTCCTAACCATTTTGTTTTTAGACCCTCCTCCCAATGCGCAGACTTTAACCCCTTGGGCACAAGGGTTTCTGTGTGGGAGTTCTATGGGGTGGGTTAGGGGTAGTTAACAATTTTTTTAGGTGCCAGGCACTAATAATAATCAAATGAGTGAATAAAATGCCAGAGTTCTTGAGATTTTAGCAATGCAGTGCCTATGATCTTGCAGAAGAACGCTGAAATCTCAAGTGTTTTAGCCTTCTGGCCTAAGGTCTTGCACATAAATGCTGAAACCTTGTGAGATTTAGTGACTTTCTGAGATTTGGGCCATTTTATTTATTTACTGTATTCTATTTGTTGTTATTTTCACTTTGTTATTCTGTGGACAGCACTTAGAGGTGCCGCAGATGTCATGTTGCTTGATCCTGCTGGTTGGGCACTTCAATCGTCGCTTTGATCTCATTGGCTGCATTCAGACAGTCCTGTATCAGCTGAACTAGCTGAGATGTGGATGAGCCCTTCTCCGTCTGCCCCTTTGCTCCCCCTTTCCAGGAACTGAGTACACAAATCAGGAATGTCTTCCATGGACTGCAGTTTCTCACTTTATGGCTTTGGAACTAAGTTACGTTACAAAGTTGTGGTTTGAAGAAGGCCTAGTGTTTTGACTTCACCTGGAAGACTGTTCAGGTTTTGGTTTATTGACCTAAGGCAGTGTTTCTCAACCTTGGCAACTTGAAGATGGGTGGACTTCAACTCCCAGAATTCCCCAGCCAGCTTTGCTTGAACTCCACACATCTTCAAGTTGCCAAGTTTGAAAAACATTAACTTAAGGTATTATCATTCAAACTAACCTTTGTCAAGCATGATTGTTCACTGTCTTATCTGAAAGGGGTTGATCTATGCTGTCATTATACGTTTCTGCAAAAGTGGGGCAGAGATGAGGATCTGGAACAAGTGGGATGAAAACAGATAACACAGCTGATTTTTTAAAACTAGTCCCTCTCTTTCAACCGTAGGAAGAAGCCAAGGGCAAGCCACTTCTGAAATCTTGCCAAGAAAACTTCAGAAACTTGTCCAGGCAGTTGCCAGGAGTCAACACTGACTCAAAGGCACCAAAACAACAGCAACAAAAAAAGTAATATAACACTTGAAATATGTGCTATTTGAAATATGAAATAACAGTTATTTCAGTTTTGGCAGTAGCAGTGGCAAATATCTTGCTATTCTTAGTTAATTGTTGTTATTGTTAGATCCTATATAGAGTGAGATCCTTTGGAATCAGCAGGACTTAAATTTCTTTCAGCTAAATAAATCATCTTGGATTCCACAGGTCTGCTCTTAAGTACGACTAAATCTGGGTCCAACTTGCTAGCTATTATACAAATTCCCAGAAGAAATGGAGCCTTGTTCCTGGTAGGGAGATTGTCATGAGGGACAGTCTAAAGCATTTCTCCAGCATTTGAAGAGTTCTGGCTGCTTATAATGTTGTGCAACAGCTGGTAAAAATGAGGTTCACCTCCCCAAATGGTGGTCAGTATCATCAGAGAACTCACTGGTGAGGATGTGAAAAGATAGCTTGTCTGCCATTATGATTAACATACAAAATTATGTTGTTCTGAGGCTGGGTCCACAGAGCAGCTAAAGCCAAACCTGGGTCTGTGTAGCAGATTTAGACATACCTGTTTTACATTTACGTCAGTAAATCATGTTGTGGCTTAATGCAGTGGCCTGGTTCCTCCAATATGCTAACTCAGTGGCTGGGGTCCCAGAATACACTGAACAGCAAACTGTCCAACCCCATTGTTTTTTAGTTTGACAAGCTGGAGTTTTAGGACCTCAGCTCCCACCGTCTCTCTTTCCCAGGCAGATCAGAAGGCACCAATCCTTTCTCTGGCCCTCAAAGCATGAGTACTGAAAAATGAAGGCATAGTATCTGCCATTTTGGATTTGCAAAGGCACATCTCAAGTAACAAACCTGAGTTCTGCCCTCATATATGGGGTGTCCCCACCCATATAGCAGTGCCCAGTCTGTCCAGGGTTAAGCAGGACCCTTGGATTACCAAAACATTGCCCACCACTTTTTTAGAATATTAACTGCTTAGGAAGAATCTGGCCATACCAGGTGGGCTTCAAGTCATTCTGCAAATTAGAAACAAGCCACCCCTGAGTTGTACTCATCTGTGCAGTGTGCTTGCACTGGTGCAGAATTCCCATTGCCTCCTTTGGGTACAGTTTTTGGGTTTTTTAATTTTATTTTCCAGTGTGGCTTCCAGCCCTGGAATTGCCCAACCAAATAGGAACCGAGGCTGACTCTGCTTAGCTTCTGAGATTAGTTCATCTCATCTAGCCATTGCCATTTGCACTTATGTTCTGTAAATAAGGAACCTTTGGGTCAGGATCCTGTGACCTCTGGTTTCATCTCACCCACAGCAATGGGGTAACTAACAGGGCTGGATAAATGGGCATTGGCAATATGATCCACACCCATTTTTGCCTCTGACCTCAATTATCATTGGCATAGAACTCAAAAAATCCCCAATCTTTGCTTTCCTATCTAGGCTGGTGTAACTTTTGTAAGCTTTCCAAACAAGGCAGATATGTGTGTGTGTGTCTCTATTAAACTGTGTTTAATCCTGGATAAAATGGTAATGCGTGCTCTCTAGAGCAGTTACATGTTTCTTCTGAGTATCGTCAATTCTCCATATGGGAATGTTTTGTTTAAAAAAAAGTGAAAACCCCTATAAAAGAAACAGGCCTGTTTGGAAATTATTTTTCTATATTTGCACATGTCATATTGGAGCTGTCAAAGCCCCAGCACAATAAGCAGCATGAAACAACATTGGTGTTTGTGTTTTTAATTTTGATGCCTTTTTCCCCCTCTGATCCAGTAGCAGAAATCCAAACAAAATATTTTTTTCCAATGATTTAATAAATAGTGCTCTAGTAGCTGCCAGCCCTTCAAGGTGGACAGATCAAGGAACAGGCAAGGTAGGGATTCCAGGAATGCTACTGAGGGCCGGTTTGGTGTAGTGGCTAAGGTACCAGGGTAGAAACAGGCAGACTCTGAGTTCTAGTCCTGCCTTAGGCACAAAGCCGGCTGGGTGGCCTTGGGCCAGTCCCCCTCTCTCAGCCCCAGGAAGGAGGCAATGGCAAACCACTTCCAAAATCTTGCAAGAAAATTGCAAGGATTTGTCCAGGCAGTTGCCAGGAGTCAAAACTGACTTGAAGGCACCCCCCCTCAACACACACACACACTTTGTTGTAGGATATAACAACAGAATCCTGAAAGCCTCTCCGTGTCTCTCTCTGTCCCATCTGATTCTAAACAAAATCAAGGTGAGGTTGAGTTTCTTCCTCATACTTCCTCTCTTTCTCCGGACTCTGTGATCTCTTCTCAAAGTCGTCTTAGTGGCTTGTTCCTTCACCCACCCCACCCCAGCTTAATGGCTCTTTCACACTTTCCCTGAGGTCAGCTCTCAATTCCTTCATAGCAGCTGTCGACTTCCAGAGAAATATGACAGTTTCCTTCTGGAAATTTAATGTACTGATTTTTTTTTTTTTTTTACAAATATATGCAGCACTATGTACCTTAACAGAGGCACCCGCAGTTTCAATTCATGCCATCAAATTGATGAAGACAGCACTGTGCTGTTGTGATACAAACTCCATCTTTTGTGGGTGTGCAATATCAGGATGCAGGTTTAAAAGGTGCAGAGCACACACTGCAATGCTGCTTGTGCTATCTGCCCCGCTGCACCCGCCCTGCAGATACTGCTGTAGCAGTATTTTAAAACCGACGACGTATTAAACCAAGCACTGATGCTGTATGGGCAACTGATGGGATATAAATAAAAAAATGAAACAGAACATGGATAGATAATCCTTAAAAGGGAGTGGCAAAGCATGTAAGAGTAAGTTGCTAATCTAAGGCTCTTGTTTAAAAAGAAAAGGTACATACAAATATATCCATAGTGGGGTGGTTTTTTTGTAATAGAAAATTTCAAAGCTAGGGCACTGCTGTTGAAAAGCCCATGTGTGCTGCAGAGGATGCTGCTTTCTTTAAGATCTGGAGCACAACTACAGGTAGTCCTCATTTAACCGTCACAATTGGGACTGGCAGCTTGGTCATTTAGTGAAGCAGCCGCTAAGTGAAACTGCTTATGATCTTTTTTCAGCTTTCCTTTGCTTTACAGACCTGCAAAGGTGGTAAATGTGAGGATTGGTTGCAAAGTTACTTTTTCATCACTGTCGTAACCGAACGGTCACTAAACGAGACAGTCTCTAAACTAGGACTCCCGGTACATAAACAAATCTTAAATGGAGAAACATTTGCATGGAAGGATGATCTCTGACATAACCAAGACCCAGAAGATTTGGCATTTCAAGGCTTGAAATCAGCATTTCAGGATGAGGTGGAATCAGCAGACAACTGTTTCCACTTAAGAAATCTGAAAATGACCCTAACATACCTAAAGGCAGAGATGTATGACTTATTTTGAGATGAGGGACATGTTTGATCTTGGGATGACAGCACAGCAGACTTAAACTCTCCAAAGCCAGAGTTGCCAGACCAGAGAAACAGCCAAGGTCAGGACAAAAAGGATACATCTGGTTCCACTCACACTAAATTTAGTTACACTTGAACAAATTGGCTGGGTCTGGCTCACTCTGCTTGGTGTAAGAGAAGGATTTTCAGCAAGTCCAGCTCTTGTGGGAAGAAAAATTGACCATCTGTTTTATTGTAGAAGTAGCTTTCATTTTCTGTTTGCATGCAGGGCGATAAATGAGACACACAGGAAGACATCTTGTTCTGCATCGGGTTGCACACTGGAACGGATGGGAAAACAGTCACATTTCAATTCAATTTAAACCAGAAATCTTTATTGAGAAAGAGGCGAATGAAATAACGGTCTTTTACTAGGAGGGGGCGCTATTTGCATGCCTTGCTGCATTGAGAGACTATTATTTGTTGTTGTTTATTCGTTTAGTCGCTTCCGACTCTTCGGGACTTCATGGACCAGCCCACGCCAGAGCTTCCTGTCAGTTGTCAACACCCCCAGCTCCCCCAGGGACGAGTCCGTCACCTCTAGAATATCATCCATCCATCTTGCCCTTGGTCGGCCCCTCTTCCTTTTGCCTTCCACTCTCCCTAGCGTCAGCATCTTCTCCAGGGTGTCCTGTCTTCTCATTATGTGGCCAAAGTATTTCAGTTTTGCCTTTAATATCATTCCCTCAAGTGAGCAGTCTGGCTTTATTTCCTGGAGGATGGACTGGTTTGGTCTTCTTGCAGCTAAACCTCAAAAAAACCAAGATTATGGCAACCAGCTTGATTGATAACTGGCAAATAGAGGGAGAAAATGTAGAAGCAGTGAAAGACTTTGTATTCCTAGGTGCAAAGATTACTGCAGATGCTGACTGCAGTCAGGAAATCAGAAGACTCTTAATCCTTGGGAGAAGAGCAATGACCAATCTCGATAAAATAGTTAAGAGCAGAGACATCACACTGACAACAAAGGTCTGCATAGTTAAAGCAATGGTGTTCCCCGTAGTAACATATGGCTGCGAGAGCTGGACCATAAGGAAGGCTGAGAGAAGGAAGATCGATGCTTTTGAACTGTGGTGTTGGAGGAAAATTCTGAGAGACTATTATTAGGAGATTGAAAACTCAATTTGCCCTCCCACCTAAAAAGCAATTGGCTGCTATACTGAATGAGTTTGACTTACAAGCATCTTTCCAATTCTAGATTCCATGACACACAGTTTTCCTCTGTATGCTTCTACAGCAGCTATTCTCAACCTTGGCAACTTTAAGATGGGTGGACTTCAACTCCCAGAATTTCCCAGCCAGCATGTTGAAGTCCACCCATCTTAAAGTTGCCAAGGTTGAGAAACACGGTTCTACAGCATCTTTTGCAACTGATGTATCTAGTAGAAACACAGAAGTGGTTCAGGGCTCTGTTAATCTGAAGTGAGATTGGGGGACGTTCTCCATCCAGAGAGTAGAAGGGCCCCACCCCGCTGGCCTTTTGTAAGACCCTAAAGGCCTGGTTCTGGGCCTGGGGCCCTGAGTGTGTGAAGGGTCCTGTATCCTGGTTGTGCTAACAATCATTGACTGTGACATCCTCCTTGGCTGCTGTGTATTTTAATGTTCGTATTTATGGTGGAAATTGGTTTTCAATTTATTTTCAGATTGTTCACCGCCCAGAGTCACTTGCTGAGATGGGAGGCCATACCTATTGAATAAATACATGAAAATAAATAAAAAGTATGTGTTGTTTGATACCCAACATGGGAATCTTTTTTTCTCCACATTCATTTTTCTTTAATGGTGAAATTAAAAAGGACTATTATCACCAACAGAGAGAAAAGATTAATAGTATTAAACAGTGAAGGAAAAAAATCGATATTATAGTGATTAAAATCAACTAAACCTGACAAAACCCCACTAATTAACAGGAAAAAAAAGATCTGTATCATAACTATACGTAATATAGTGCTTAAGCTTATGTAGAAATCCCTGGTAATACTGATGGGTTTAGATTTAAGCCTGCTTGGAATAACCATGGGATACGCTGGAAATACTAGCCAATATGGGTTGGCAAGGCTGAGCTTGCCGTTGGCTCTTGAGCCAAATTATCTTCCCAGCAGCCCAAGCTAAGTACGGAGATTTTCCATCTTTATTCCTCCTACTGTGAGGTGTCCTACTCACCCCTCAGATTAAGCGAAATTATCTAAACTTGGGGTTTCTCTAAACCTAACCAAAGGATGGCATAGAATCTTGTTTCTTTTTCAAAAGCAAGGAGCCCCTGCAAGTACAAAAGATATGCCCAGGCTTGTGAATAGGATCTTCAGGACTTAGCACTTTATGAATTGGGGTGGGGAGGGTGCAGATCAGTACAAAAATCAGCTTGGAATTTCTATCCGTTTCCTTCATGAGCTTACAAAAGTGTTGGTCAATGGAGTCTGGGTTACATTAAATTATTAATACTTAAGGGGAAAGGAGCTATAAGCTAAAAGGATGAGGCTGAATTAAAAGCCCTTCAGGAATTAAATGGGTTATATACCAGGATGGGAAATACACAACAAACACATATGCTGAGTTAGCAAAGGAAGGAATAATGCATTGCCAGCAAGCTTTGAAGCAGCTACCACAAGATGGTTTAGGGTAGCGGGCTTTGAATGCAAAAGGGTATGAATTCCTCCTATCTGACCCACCGAATAGATTTTTGCTCTCCCCTCTTTTTTTCAAGCATCATTTCTGCTTGCAGCATACATTCTATTCAGGAATTTAGTAATTATCCGGAGCAGCAAAAACATCACATTGTAAATAAAGTCTCCATTTTGGAATGCATGGTTGGGGGGGGGAATAAAATACTCTTTATTTAGAAGTCAGTGAAGACCCTGCAAAGCACTGAGGTACGCGTAGCATCTTTCTGCCTGCGTTGCATACAGCAACGCAGTATGCAACGCAGGCAGAACCCCATTGGGCTAATGCGCCACAAATCTCACAACCTCACCCTTCTTTGTGCCCGCTCCTGAGTGGGTGGGTAAATGTGAAGGGCTATGAATTGATCAAGGGAAGAAGGAAAGGGGATAAAAGGAAAACAACCAATGTTCATAGGCCTTAAACAATGAAATATGAGGGGTGGGGAAGGAGAGTGGGAAAAAATTCTCCAAGGCTGGAGCAGTTGATTTAAATTAGCATATTTTTCATTATTTGCTTTAAGATAATGCTTTATTTATTTCAGGGGTGCAAAAAGCACACTGGAGGGCCTCCTGAAGCCTGGCAGAACCCTTCTTCTGGTTCCAAGGATCCCCACAATGGTAGGAGCAAAAATCAGGATTCCTGCTGACCAGCTGGTTTTTATCTCTCATTTGCACCCTTTCACTTCTCTACTAGTCAGTCAGGATTTTATAAGTCTGATCAATGCTCAAGTTACATTACACTGTGTTGGTCTTTTAAGGATTTCCTCCCATCTATTCTCAACCACAAATGATGTTACCCTAAGCCTGTGCCAAACTCCCTCTTGCACATGGATCAGGGGGATCTGATTGTACCAGCATCCATACTTGGTTAGGGGATATGAGATTGCTAGGATATGTACAGGATGTTTTGAATTAATCTGTAGGATGTTTGAACCACAACTCAGATTTCTAAGTTTTCTACTTGGTTTTATATCAGTACTGAGCTTACAGGATTCTTTTTCCATGCATGGTACAACTAGTTTTTAGCAGTCCAACATTGGAGAACATGGGAATTCCAAGTCAACTCAGCCTTGTCTAAAAAGGGAACTTGTAGAGTTCTCACATCTGGAAGGTTAAGCAAACTTTCAAAAGGGGTGCTTTGCAAAGAGTGAAAGTCCTCTAGATGACTTTATGCCATTACCTTAAGGGCTTTCTTCATTTGAGGTGTGTGGACCTACACAGGCCGCATTTGCACTGGAACCATTAAAGAGGCTGGGCCAGTACTCACATGTGTGCACCCTCCAAAGAAAGCCTTTGCAGCAGCTACACTAAGGCTTTCAGAGGATGCTTTGAGGAAGGGTACTTTGCTGGCATTATATTTTGTAAAATGCCCCTTCTGAATGCATCACACGGTTCTTTGCACATGGTAATGCTGAAATCCATGTAGGACAGGAGTGGACAACCTTTTGGTGTTAGGAGGCATACTGAACATGTCTGGGGAGAGTGACAACTGCACTGGGTGAAGTGAAGATGCCTAGTGGTTAGTGCCAACCTTTTTTTCCCCTTTGGTTTTTGAAGGGAGTTTGGGGAGGGAATCTTTGTTTTTTCAATTATGCTAAAGTGTCTGTCTGTCTGGTTTATATAGCTGCCCATCTCATGTACAGTATGTGACTCTGGGCAGCTAACAAAATTAAAACATAAAACCCAAACACCAAAAGATAAAATAACCATACAAGCATTAGCAACATTAAAACAGTTAATTTTAGGGCCCCACATTTCAGTTTTTGTGAATTCCCAACTTCCAAGAGAGCAGGAAACTATGCAGGCAGATTTTGGCCATTGTGGCTAAAACTATTTCAGGGATCACAGAAGACAGCTTTATTCATAGTCTGCAAACCTGGGGTTTCAAGTTGCCCACCCCTGTTCTAATACATTTTCTGTGGAATGTGTGATGATTTGTTTCATTTTAATGCAGCATTCACAAGCTGCAAGCAGTCCAGCTCATCTAGAAATCACTGGTTTAGGAAGACAATTTTAACACATCCAGGGGTGAACCTTATGAATTGGACCCCTGCCCAGGCTGCATTATACAGTATGCTAGCCCCTGGTTTACTTAAATAGAATTGAATTAATTCTGTTGCCTGGATTTGCATAAAACACCAAATAATAACTAAACTGGCTGTGTATGTTTCATTGTGCCAAAAACTAGCCAACCACGTATTTGTTTATTTAAACAATTTATATGGCCACCCATCTCACAACAGGGACTCTAAAAAGCAAGCAGAAGATTAAAACCAAGACAACCCAACACAACTGTTTTACCACATGGGGAAAAGTTAGTTGCAGAGTCAAAAGCAGCCATGGGACAACTGGTGCATTTTGGCCTTTGTCTTAATCTTCATTGGCATCCCCAATAAATTGATGTTTGTTACTGAGTTTTCTTTATCATTTTCAAACGGTAGAAAAAAATAATACAAGGTAAGACTACCCTTTCTTAGATTCTGATGGTGGGTGGTTCTTGCATATTTGGGATTAATCAGCATATATCTAAAACCACCTTCTAACTCCTTTTGTGTACTGGCAGAGGGACCAACTCATACAATGTCACACCTCCTTGTGATCCCTTAAGAAAGGGGAAAAAAAGTATCCCTAAAGAAGAAATGTCAAATACATGTACTGGATTGAAGATGCTCAACATTTTGAAAGTTGCATGTCCGTCTTGAAAATGCTGAATTTTTAAAATGCATGCTAAATGTCAACCTCACAATTTAAATAATCCAACAGTCATAAAACAAGTAATAACTATACATGTGAACTCTGCACATGTTAGAAGTACTTCTGCAAGTGCTCCTATTTAATAACAAAGCTATCATATTTTCTAGTCAATGCCTCTAATACAACAGTGACACTGTGATGTACACCAAACATCACAATTCATTACCAACCCAGTACATTCTTGCAATGAAAAGTATGTCGTCTCTTTTCTATGTCATTATGTAAACAATACAACACCTTTGTTACTTCTGTTATATAACTGGTTGTTTCATATAGTTCTAAATAATAATAATAAAAAAAACATTTCCCCTACTGTATTTTGACTTCTGAGGCAATTGGTCTTTGAGCATTAAGCTTACACACCCAAGCAATACAATTTCTGCTGTTTCAACTCCTTTTTCTGGGTCTCTGGAAGTGAAATTTTTAAGTAGAGAGCGGGTGAATTAAGATTACTACATCAGATTTGTCTGCTCTGACTGATATTGTCTGTCCCGATTAACAGCAGCCTTCAAAATCTTTAGCAGATGCCCTCTTCCCTGTAAATCACTTTCATGCATTGCCCAAAACAGAGGAAAGGCTTCATAAAAACAGCTACAGATTTGCAGGCAATTTCCACGTATCAGTTTATATACATTAGTACTATTGAAACCAGGGTTAAATCAGGACACCTTTGACCCCCAACTCTGCTTTTTGCTTTCTCTGACCACGTTGGCTGAAAATTGGGGCCCTTTTTCGCCCCCTGGTAAGGCAGGAAGTTCCCACAACCCGCAGTCTTAAGCCTTAGGCCGAGCTGGGCCCAGCCATCCGCAGCAGCGAGCGACAGCCTTAAGCCATCCAGGCTCGCTCAGCGGCCGGGTTCGAGTACTATCTTTAAGTTTAAATCCGGGGGAACCAAGCCACCCGGCCGCCGCGTTCAGCCCGCATACGATGCCCGCCCACCTAAGGCGTGTTGCGGCTCCTCGGGACGGTCGGGGTCATTCGTGCCGAACACAAGGGCGGCGTTTCCCCAGAGGCCGAGCCAGAACACCCCCTCCGCCGCCGCGGGGTTAGGAAAGCCCCGGTCGCCTCTCTCGGCCGAGGCGTGCCCGCAAAGCAGCAGGCTCGCCCTTCTTCCGGGGCCCAGGGCGGCGGCCGGGGCAGCCCGCCTGCGCGCCGCTCCCAGGAAGGCCGTCCGAGAGTCCGGCCGGCGGCTCCCGCCTCCTTTGGCGGGCGGAAGGCGTCTCGGGGGCTCGCGTCCAGGGAACGAGGCGTCGCGGCCGTTGCCTCCGCCTCCTGACGTCAGGCCCGCCCGCGGGGGCTCCGGCTCGCCTCTGCGCCTCGCCGCCGCTCATTGTCAGGAGAAGCCCCAGCTCGCCAGCCCGCGGGGCCGGACCAGCAGCTGCAAGCGGGTCGCCGCCGAGTGGGCGCCCCCGGCAGCCGGGGTGGGCAGAGCCGGCGGCTCCTGCCGGGCCTTTTGGGGCGAAAAGGGGAGAAGGCGACGAAGACGGAGACTAAGACGAAGAAAGTCCGGGGCGCGCTTGGCTTCTGCGCGCCGCGCCGAAGGGAAGGCGGCGGCGGCGGCGGCGCTGGGGAGGAGGAACGGTAAGGCGCGGGCTGGGGGCAGCGGGTGGGCTGGGGAGCGGCGGCGAGGGGCTCCATCCTCCTCCTCCTCCTGGGCCGATCCGGGCGGCCAAGCGCTGCCAAACCCGAGCTGGGCTGGGAAGGAATTCAAGGCATCCGCTTTGTTCAGCCTGCAGTGTGTGGACAGCCCTGAGAAAAAACAGCGAAAGCCAGGGTCCCCGCGCTGCCCGGCTGGAAACGGCTTTGGGAGGCGAGGGAAGGAAGGAAGGAGCGAGCCCGCCAGACTCGCGCTTGCAACTTCCTAAGCCGTCCCAAGTTTTCTTCCCGCTTGGACGCGAGGCGGCCAGGCCCTTTCCTGCGAAGGAAATGGCTCGAGGAACCGTCTTCGCCCCGGCCCGGGAAGGGGTGGTCGGCTGTCTTTGCCGGGAAGGCTGAGGGCCCGACCCGAAGGGGTCTGCCTGGGAAGGCAGCCCCGTTGGAAGCCCGCGGGGCGCTCCCTCCAAGAGACGGGCGAGCGCGGCCCGTTTGCGGCGCGGTCCTGAGTGGGCTTGCTCGGGAAGTGGGACCGGCAAAGGAAAGGGTGCGTTTCCGAAGCGCGTTGGCGTAGGAGTCAGGCCCCTCGGAGATGGGGCTGAAGATTGCGGCTAGCCAGCCAGCCCAAGGTCATCTCAGGAATTGCGGGGGGGGGGGGGGTTGCTCAGAAGTATCGGCGAGGCTGTTTCCCGCAGTGGTTTGGGAGCACGATCCCGTTGCAGTTGAAAGGATATTTCTTTTTTCAGAACTGCGCCTTTGAGAGGGTTCTGCGACACCCGACGAATTTTTTTTTCTTTAAGTGCAAATCCTGCCCCAGATTTCCTAGGGGAATAATGTATTATGTATTTCATTGGACTGTTAAACATTACTGCCTGGAGAAAGTGTTATATTATGAGGTCGTGTGATGGATGGTTGCCCCTCACTTTTTTCCTAACAGTTCAGGTTCTTTTGCAAAACAGGGACAGGTGGAAGTTCAACTGATGTAGTTTCCTGGCTTGCATGACTTTTATGGAGTGTTAAAAGGGCAGGAGGCCTTCCAAGGTGTGGAGGGCTGGGGAAGCTGCACCTTAAAATTGGCAGTAAATATGGATGCAACTTGCCTGAATATTGTGGGTGGTGACCATCACTGAAGAAGATTTCTCAGCTTCCAGTTTGGTGTTTGGAACTGCAACTCATGGGGGCAGCCTGGACTATTTAAGTTTGGGGAAATGCGTAGCATCTTCATTGCTGAGTATAGTATACATCTGACAGATTTTTTTTTTTAATGTGGCTTCTCTTTCTGCAGTGCTGCAGTATTTTATTGTCTTTCAGTCCTACACTTTTTACGAGCAGCACAGAGTGCATGGCTTTCCCCCCAATCTTTCATCTTCATGGCAGATGAAGATTCATGGCGTTTAGCTGCAGTGCTAAATCCTTGGAGGTTCACCAGGCCATTGGTGGGAAAGCAGGAAAGCTGTAGGTGGCCCTCCCTTCCTGCAAATGTTTGAAAGAGGATGGGTAGAAATAGTCACTACTGCAGGTAGCCTGGACCAGCATTGAAGTACCTTTTACTCTGTATGTCAGTGTTTCTCAACTTTCACGTGGCTGGCTGGAGAATTCTGGGAGTTGAAGTCCATACATCTTAAAATGGCCAAGGTTGAGAAACACTGCTTTCTCTCTCTCTCTTTCTTTCTCTGTGGGCAGGTATATGTAGAAGGTATGTGCAGCTTAGGGATCATGGCTGTCTTTACTCATATTTGTGGTTTCAGAATGACCTTGGAGGAAAGAAATGCTTGTTAGTACAGAAAGACTATCGTGCACAAGGCTGATAACAGCCAGTGTAGTGTGGAGAATTGGGTGCTCAAGTAGGAGCAAGAAGATTTTGGTTCTGATTCCCCCTCAGCCATGGAAGCTCTCTCATTCAGCCCAACCAACTTCACAGGGTTGTTGTAGTGGAGAAAATTGATGGGTGGAATGATAGATAAGGAGCTAATTAACTTTGAAAAGCCAGTCTGGTATATTGATTAATCCAGTGTTTCTCAACCTTGGCCACTTTAAGATGTGTGGACTTCAACTCCCAGAATTCCCTGGCCAGCAAGGCTGGCTGGGGAATTCTGGGAGTTGAAGTCCACACATCTTAAAATGGCCACGGTTGAGAAACACTGGATTAAGGTGTTGGCTTGAGACCAGAGAGAGAGAGAGAGACCCAGATTCAGCTATGGAAGGTCCCTGGGTGACTTTGGACCAGTCACTCACTTTCTCAGCCCTGCCTTCCTCACAGGATTGCTGTTGGGAAAATGGGAGGAAAGAGTGCTATGCCAGCTTGAGCCCCTGGAGGAAAGGTGGCCTGGGACGGTGATGTTCAATCGAATAAATAAGAAACAATATGGGATGAGTGGAGATTAATAGAAAATGGATGGGAAAGCATTTGCTGCATTTTACACAGGATGCTGTTGGCATGACAGGAGAAAACATGTCTCTCTTAGTGTCTGTTTGCTTCTTTAGTTAATTACAAGAGTGGTGTTGAGGTCCTTAGGCTGCCCGTGTGTGCAAGGTGAATCCACCTACGTGCAGGTGGAGTGGGGAATTTTTAAACCCCATAACAAGCTGAGAATTCCTCTGCATCAGAAAGACTTTATATTAATCAGCCAGCCTCCCTCTCACCCCCCCCCCGCCCCAGAGGGTAGAAATACTTTTGCTCAATTTACTCTGAGGAATTTTTCAGCATTTTTCCCTCCTTCCCTTTTTCCCCCTAAAGTGAAACCACCCTTGTGCTCAGAGGCAGGGCTTGGTGTGAATCTCTCTTGTTTATTGCCTTGTAAGTCCATTTTTGTCCATTCAGAGCCGACAAGCGGGCGAGTCTGTTTTTGCGGGAGGAAAGGGGGCGTGGAAGGAGCCAAACCCGTTAGTTTCTGAGGAAACATGGCATTTGTTTTCACTAAAAGTCTCTGGAATTTAGCACTTTTGGCTGTGGCCTTCCTATTGTCTGGAAGAAAACCCGGCGAAGGGTTTCGGCTTTCCGTGATGATTAATTGTGTTTGCTTGTGCCACAGTGTGAAAGCAGGAGTGTGTTGTACTGCAAGTGTGCCTTTCCCTAGACACGTAACACCTCCATTGGTGGACTCCTGGGTCAGTTTGGGAAATACTGTAATTCCTTGCAAGCTTTTAAAAAAATTATTGATCGATACCTTTAAATTTAAAAGTGTGTGTGTATTGTGTGTGTGTGTGTGCTGTTGAGGTGGGAATACTGAGTCTAAGAAACTCTGGGTCTAGGATTATAGCAGCCACCCCCACTTTGCTGCCTTTCAGGTGTGTGAAAAAGATAAGAAAAGTCCTGTTGGATCAACCATCACTACCTAGTCTGGCTTTATTCACGAATCCATGGGAGTTAGGCAATACATTTCAATAAATACATAAATGCATAAATAAAATGTTGAGTCACAAACAGTAGCCAAGCAGATGTATTCAAGAAGCTCTGGGAAAAGGGGCAATCTCCCCTTTTCACCATTGCCCCCCAGAAGGTACCACTTTAGGGGTACTGTCTGTGATTCTGAGGGTAGCAAACACCCAGCTACCTCAGGAAACAAGCACAGAAGTTCCAAACATTGGCCTCTCTTGGACATTGGAGAACTCCTAAGCTGAAGTTCTCTGCTCCATTTTGTTTAGCATGAAACCACTGGGAGAGATCATCTGTCGGCATCGATGGGGTATCATTAATATGTAAACGGTTCCCAGTTATGTATCTCCACCCTGGCTGAAAAGGAAATGTAGGGGAAGTCTTGACCTGGTGTTTGGAGGCCACCGTACTCTGGGTGGAGAAAGGCAGGCTTGGCCTTAACTCAAGCAAGATGCAGTTGTGGTTCCTAGATGGTTCCAACTTTGACTCTGAATGAGATTGGACTCCCCCTGAAAAACAAAGCCCACAATCTAGGGATAGTCCTGGATTCATGACTCTTGCTAGTAGAGCAGGTGGAAGCCATGGCTAGGAAGATCTTAACTAGCATTAGCTGGTATACCAGTTGCCTCTGTTCCTAGGAAAGGGGGCACTGGCAACAGTCACTTATGTGCTTGTTGGTTCTTTACTGGACTACTGCAACTTGCTGTACACAGGGCTGCCCTGTAGCATCATCTGTAAACTCCAGCTGGTGCAGAATATGGTATCCCATGTATTAGTGCCAAGACCCATTATTGCTATATAACACCTTTATTACAGGAGCTGCACCAGTAGTGTTTCTGGGTGCAACTCAAGATGCTGGGCATGACCTATAAAGCCCTATAGAGCTTGGGACCTGGGTATCTTCAAGACTACCTACTTCAAAGAGCAACTGCCTGCCCAAGGCATGTAAGCAGATGATGCTTATTGAGAGTCTCCACTTACAGGAAACCGGGCGAGAAATGAGAATTCTTGGAGGGGAGGTGTGTCCTGCGGAACAGCCTGCTCCCAGAGGTGAGATTGAACCCTTGCCTGATGATGTTTGCAAGCTTTTAAACAGTCAGCTGATGGTTTCAGGGAATGAGAGAATTTATGATCTTGGAATGTTCATTGTGAAAGTCAGAGGTGGATCTATGCTGGAGAAAAATGGATTGGAGTGGTGCTTTATTTTGCAGTATTATGGTGCTTGGTGGTGGTCTGGAGATGCTTCGTGTCAGTTTGATTGAAGTGGCACAGGAACTGTAGTAAACAGAATCAAGGAATCAGTCCATTTATTTCTAAAGGATATGCCTGTGTTCAGACATTACAGTTAATTTGTGGTTACTGAATTAACAACTGTCCTCCATCCCTGTTGCTCCCTAGGGAGGCAGCCTGTAATCCAGAAGGTAGTAAGCTGCCAACAACTTCATTTTTCATGAATTTGTCCAGTCTCCTTTTAAAGCCATCTATGTATCAGTCCCAGGTCTCCTTGCATTTAACTTTAACACCTCATACACACCCCCAGTTCTTATATTGTGAACTTCACTATAACCACATTTTTTATACCAACCATGGTTTGATCTCCCTCTGATGTCTTCTCGGGCTCCTGGAATTCCCAGCCGGTTTCAGCATGGGGTTGGGAATTCTGGTAGTTACAGTCTCAGCGCATTTCAAAGGCATCAGAGATGAGGGCAACTAGACTATCAGAATGTACAAGGAGTTTTGCTGATTTGGACCAAAGCCCTTTCTGATCTTGCATTATGCTTCTCCCAAAGACCAACTAGGTGATCTTCTGGGAAGTCTCCAAAGATGGCACAAGAGACATACAGGTAGTCCATGTTTAAACAACCATTCGTTTAGTGATGGTTTGGATTTACGATGGTGCCAAAAACCCTGACTTATGGCCAATCCGTACACTTACAACCACCACAGTGTCCCTGCGGTCACATGATCACAATTTGGGCACTTGGCAACTGGTTCTCGTTGGTGACAGTCACAGTGTCCCATGGTCACGTGATCGCCATTTTTGACCTTTCTGGCCAGCTTCTGGCAAGCAAAATCAGTGGGCAACTGTGTAATTCGTTTAATGACCACGTGGTTCGCTTTAACACCCATGGTAATTCACTTAATGGCTGCCACAAAAACTTAAAATCAGGTCGGATTCAGTTAATGACCGCTTCACTTAGCTACTGAAATTCTGGTCCCAATTGTGGTTGTTAAGCGAGGACTACTTGTAGCTCCTTTCTGCTGAGGTTCTCCAGCAGCTTGTGTTGCAAGAAACTCATTGTTTCCTAGACTGGAGGTGAAATACTGAGATTTATTTATTTTTATTTATTTATTTATCAAATTTTATCACCGCCCATCTCCCCCACATGGGATCATCACCAGTGGCCTCTGATTCTCCACGATTTGGAGGAATTAACACAGTCCATATGCTGAAGGTTCTGGAGGAGAATGTCACTTTGGAGCAAAGTACAACAGGAGCACTGAGTTGTTTGGTGGTACAGTACTTTGGAAACTGGGGATGAGAAGACCCAAAATCCTGAGTAAAAATCAGCATATTGGTATTATTATTTTAAAGGTGAATAAACAGTGCATGTTTTGATTGTTGGACTACGATAGTCTTCTGAGCTAGGTGCAGTGTGCCCTGCCATGTACCAAGAGGGAAGGTATAGCAGTGTTTCTCAACCTTAGCAACTTTAAGATGTGTGTACTTCAACTCCCAGAATTCCTCACCACCATATGTAGTTAAGAATCCCACCAGTTACATGAAGTAGAGCTTTTATTTATTTTATCTTTCCAATGAGCTTCATTGGGTGACCCCTGATCTTAGTGTTTTGAGGGCAGGAGAAAGACTTCTCCACAGTCTCCATCCAGTGCATGATTTGATACTCCTAGATCATGACCCCCCTGTGCCCCTTACTCCAGACTAAAGAGACCCAGTCTCTCATTTTTTCTTGCATGGAAAGTATTGTTTGGGTTGGTCTCTTTCGGATCTTTTCCAACTCAACTATGTCCTTTCGCAAAAGTGGCATCCAGAACTGTACACGGTATAACCTGATAGCTCTATCATAGATTTGTACAAGGTTACACTGTTGTCATTTTCATTTTCAGGCCTTTCCCTAATTATCCCTGGCACAGAATATGCCCTTTTCACAAGTCTTACATTTGCTTGATACCTTCATTGAGCCATACACAATGACCCCAAAATCTTTTTTTCTAGGTGGTACAGTCTCCAATCACTGTAGGTGTGAAGTTAGGGTTTAGCTCCAGCGTGCATCACTTTATACTTAATTGCATCTGCTATTTGGTTGACCATCGCTGGGTTACGCGAGATCTTCTGGGTCTTTCACAATCACTTTTGGTCGCATTACTGCAGTGTTTCTCAACCGTGGCGACTTTAAGACGTGTGGACTTCAACTCCCAGAATTCCCCAGCCAGCAGCTGGGGAATTCTGGGAGTTGAAGTCCACACGTCTTAAAGTCGCCAAGGTTGAGAAACACTGCATTCCTGGCTGAGACATGGGCAAGGGACTCTGGTTCCTTTTGTGAATCACAATATGGATTTGCAGCAAAAGCTTCTTGTGCTCCGTGGCTGTTGAATCAGTGGGAATGAGTCCATGAGGACAAAATGACATATGCTGTTAATGGGGCAGGGATGTGCAAGAATAATAATTTGTGAGGTTAGTGAGAAATACAACTCTTCTTTAAAAAAAATTGGTACAACGTCAACCGGTTATACTTGGGCTTTTCAAACTTTCTCTTTGTAAGCCTCTAAGTCAAGAAGCAAGCATTTATCTCCCCCTGCACCCTGCCCTATCCTTCTCCACCCCACAACTAATATGAAGATAAGTACAAAATAATCTTTAATATTAAGTGTGGGGGCAGATAGATCAATGGAAGCTGGTGGATGCAAGGGACTGGAGACACCAAGGTATGCTTGAAGGATTACAGCAGAGGCTGAAAAGTAATTTTTCACTTGATCTTTGTCATGCAACAGAGGTGTGATGTCATTGCTGATAGGATGGTCGGAGAGTGTGCACGTGCGCAAACGCGCATGAGAGTTTCTGTATGTTAGTGTGCCAGTTCAGCACACATACAAAGGTTTGTTTTCAGAGTTTGCGATAGTGAAGTCTAACTCATTGCCTGAGTTTGTACAGTAAGCTTAACCATAATCTGTCAGCAAGTTTGGTTAGGTGCCCGCAATATGCTAAACCAAAACCCAGTAATCCATTTAATGGCTTAGTAGCATGTGTGAATCCTGCTCTTGAGACTTATATATACTTCCCCTAGGGAATCCATCAAATTTTGGAAACGTTCTCTTCTATGGGGAGAAGAAGAATAGGTGATAAGAAAGCTGCCCGTTTGGGTAGATTCCTCTGTAATCTTGCTGATTTTTTAAGGAAACAGTAACCATCTTGAAATGATTTTTCCCCCACGTGGTTTCCGTCAATTGCCAGCACTCAGGCTGAATGTCATAGATAGGAAGCAAATGAAGGATTATCAGTAGACGGGGTGGGACACCAAGGTTTGTAGACAACCCCCCCAAAAAATGTCTAGGAAGAAGAAGAGGAGGAGGAGGAGGAAGCCATCAAAATGATTGCATGAGGATTGAGTAAAGAAGGTGGCTGGAAAAGAAAGCCTTCCACAGGGCAAGTTCTTGTGCTGGAAATCCTCCTTTTCTTAAAGGTTCCTGGAAAATTATATGTATTCTATATTTCACAATTAGCTGTCTTTCCACATTACATATAAGCAACACAGGCGGGTCATGCCTTGACTAAGTGCAGAAAATGAGGTCAACGTTTTAAAAGTGATTTTCAGGGAGGTGTCGTCCAGCTATTCAGAGAAGCTAGACATCTGAAATTATCTACTCAGTAAAGCAGTGTGAATGATCGTGTTAGTCAGTTCTGTGCGTTTCCGTCTTCCTCTGTCTCCAGCCCCAGCTTGTGATTAAACGTTATTGTTGAATAGTTTGTTATGCTTTTTGAAGCCTGATGATACATCAAGCTATAGGGCTCATTCCAAGCTTACTCATTTCTCTTTAAAAAAAAAAATTATTAGCCGCCCTTCAGGAAACACTTGAACATATGCAAAAAACAGTAGCTTAAAATACGTAGCAGATCCCTGGGAATAATTGATAGCTGGAACGAAAAACAACAGAACCAAGCTTAAAGCTCATGGTGATTTGTCTCAGAGTAAAAACATTAAAACGTTAAGAGTTGTGCTTGAAGAAGAATCCCTGCAATTAGGAAATTTGGGCTAATCATGAGTATTTAAGACTCATTTATTTCCCTAGGCCTATCAGGATGACTTGAGACTGGATCCAGTTCATGGCCTTTGAAGAAACACTGTGGACGTTGTAGGAAGACAATCAATGTAGGAGAAAGCCTTTGGTAGCCAAAAATCCGAAGGAACCCAGTGGCACCTTTTCAGATTAACAAATTTTATTTTAAGTCAGAAGCTTTCATAGACTAGAGTTTATGCCATTTAATAAAATGGGATAGTCTGGAAAGATGCTACCAGGTTCCTTAGAATCATCACAACTGTAAAATCTTACTGTATATTGATTTGTGGGGAGGAAGCGGGCTTGGCACCCCCCAAAAAAGGGGGGGAGGGGGGAGGTTGAGCCAAAAACGTTTTTGAGAGCAGATTCCCCGTAATGCAGATCACTCTGTTGCTCCCAGTAGGGTTTAAGCATTTAAAGGTAGCTGTGAATAGGATTTACATGGATGAGATTAATTTCCTCCTTTCATTAAAAAAAATCTAGGGTGGATTAATGATGCCGCTTATTAACATTAACATTTCAGCCCCAGAGTCTCAGCAGCATAGAACGGTGAGATAAGACACAATCTGTGGAAAGATAATCTAGAGAGGCAGCAGAAAAAAATAACGCATCTATGTTAGTACCTTGTCTTGGTAGCATAAAATTGTATCAATAACTATTAAACTCAGGTGTTGCGGGCCAAAGATCCCTTTAAAACAACTTTTTTTTTTTGCAACTGTTGAAATATTGCAAAGAAGCAGGGTATTTATATATTTATTTAGATATTTAGATATTTAACAGCATGCTCCTAAATGCAACTTCCTTCTAAGTCTCACTGATTTGAATGGATCTTACTTCCAGGAAATTGGATGCATTTCTTTATCTGGGAATTGGTCTTATTGAACTCAGTGGCTGCGTTTGCACATTATGCTAAGGTGGAATGTGGTTTATTTTGTCTTTGCTTTTATGAAAAGTAGCTTGTAACGTACTATATTATACAATTTAATTATAATCTTGTATGTAATTAAAATTATCGAACATATATAGAATATATTGTGATTTTATACATTTTGTAAATGCATACAATTATGTTACAATATTACCACATCATATGACATCGTACAACCCTGCTACATCTTATTTTTTATTAGCTGGACTTTCTCAATAGACAGCACATGTTTCAACACTGAGCAGTTAAATATTGGCCCACTTTCCTCTGCCTTCCAGATGGGTTGGAATGACAACTTCCAAGCCATAAATGGGCAGTGCTTGAGAAATATAGGAGTAATAATGCCAACGTATCTAGGAAGTGTCAGATTGGAGAAGGCTCTCCTCCACTGTGTCAGTAAATCTTTCCACCTTTTCTGATTGAAATTTGTTTAACTGGAGATGCCAGGAATTTCACTTGGGACCTTATAACCAGTGAGATCTCCAGTCTGGTTGACCTGTCTGCATGGACTGGCAACAGCTCTCCAGAGAACGTTCATAGTCTCACTTGGAGATATAGGGGGAGCAGAGTTGAACTTGAGACCTTCCACATGCAGCAGATGTCCTCTGCTACTGAGCTTTGGCTTGTTCACAAATTTATAGGAACACAGGAAACAGCTCTTCTAGACCAAAAGTTTTGAGAAGTCCAGGTTTTGAGGCTGAAGTCTTTCCAGCCCTGCCTGAAGATGTCAGGACATTCTGCTTGAAGAACATTTGTTTTACTAGTGAGCTCTGGTCGTCCCTTTGGCCTTACAGTGAGCAGTGATAGTTAGAGGAGCAATTGCTTTGTGACTGTTTAGAATTGAGGACTTAGGAGCTCCAGTTCCAGAACTGAATAATGAAATCTTTCTTAGAGTTTTGATGTAATTTTAAATTAAAATAATTTAATCTTCCTTAGAGTTTTGTTTCCCTCATTGACTGTGTTGGCCCTTTCACCATGTCCTAAGGGGTGAACAGTCATGCTGTGTAATAAGTCTATTAATGTTTGCACCCAGAGCTGGTAACTTGTTCAGCATCTTTAGCAAATCTCATTCTCCACTGTTATAATTAACTTTCAGCATGGATAGCGTGGATGAGCCTCATCTTGTTGGATAAGATAGCAAAAGGTATTAAAGAGCAAAGATAAAATAGTTGAAGTCACAGGGCTGTTTAGCTCCAGATGATGAAGATGATGATGATGATAATTTAGCTCCACAAAGATTACCAGTGCCCACCTTTCTGATGATGATGCTTGCAGCATTCAGTTGTTTGCTAAGCACAAAGGATGAAATACTGGTTGTGTACTAGAACAGTCCCTCCAGTGGTAAGCAAGATGCCTTTTGAAAACATAGGGGGATGGGAGGGGGGAGAGGAGGCTCTGTAATTTTAAAAGAATGCATTAAATCCAATAATTTACAACATCAGGCATCCCTGAAAGTTGAGAAGGAATGAGAGAATTGTTAGCGTGTCAAAACAGCATTAAAGGTTCAGAAACAAATAATACATGCATATAATAGGAACCACATTCGGATCATGAACAAAAACTTCATAATAGAAAAGTAATTTCATGTTTGCAACCACACCACATACTTAATTAAGCGAGTCACTTACGAACTTAGTGGCTGCATTAGTTTTAATCTTGGTTAACTTTTTTTTGTGGCTTTGTGTGTTGTGTGAACTGAGACTATTTAGTGAGTTTATGGTACACTGTATTGTACAAACCCATAAACCGGGTTAATTAAACTGGCTGTATGAACATTGTCCAAAAGGAACATAATCCAAGAAACAAACCTCAAACTATCACATCCGATACAAAACTTGATCTTCGTCATTGATTGAATAAATTTGGGATGATTTATGATGATGATTGCATCTGATTGGAAATGTAGCACCCATCAAACCCCTAAGAGTTGATCCTGAGCAATCAATATCCCATAAAACCTTTCAAGTTTTTAACAGTTTAATTTGGGATCTGATTGACAGCTTGGGCTATTTTGGCAGTTTTTAAAAAAAAAAATAGATATTTAATTCAGTGCAGGAAATTACTGCTGTGCCTAACAATGTTCGGTGCAGCCCCTTGATCTAACCTAGGGCAATATTATCTGGGCTGCAAAATCCAAGATAACCACTAGATGGCAACAGAGAGTGAGAATGTTCTGTATTTCTTTCCAACCATGTCCTGGTCATCTGAAGTTTTGCAGCCCTGATATGGTAACCCTAATCTAACTTAATCTAATCTGTTCTGATTGACCAGTCTTTTCCAGAGTCAGTCAGACATAAAGATGTCTCCAACCAGCATTGACAGTGCTGATTCCAATTCTGCAACTTGAAGACCATCCATTGGGGAAGTTCCAAAGCCTCAAGCCTTTTTTTTTTTAAACAAAAAGTGCTCTTGATGTCAGGAATTGAGCCTGGAGTCACTGGCATGCAAAACTAGCATTCTGCCCACTGACTTTGCAGTTGGGAAAAAACAATTTCAGAAGCTTCTGGCAAGGGTATTTACCTGCCTGTAGTCCCTGATTCCCAAAAGGGGAATGCGGGGACTGGTCCAACCAGTTGCAAGCCTTTGACCAGGAATGGGGAAGTGCCGGTGTCTGTCCACAATCAATCTAGCTGCCAGGCATGTCTGTTTGTTTAGTCAGTCCCCCGCTCCCCGCACACACACACACCATGGCTCAGCTGTCTATCTGCACTAGGAAGGGGGTGGGACAACAGAGCTGTCCACCACCCATAGGAAGAAGTGGTTGATAGTGCTTACATGGGCCACCCTATCCCAGCAATGTAAGAGAGGTCTTAAAAAGAGGCTAATTCAACTTGTGAAACACAGGCATTTTGATAATACTAAATTCCATGCTTGAGGATTCATGTGGAGCTTTAGTCGTTTCTTAAGACCTGGTGCTCTTCACATATTTTGGACTACAGCTCCCACCATCTCTTGCCCTTGGCCATGCAGACTGGAACTTATGGGAGTTGAAGCCCAGAACATCTGTCTGGGACTAGGTTGCTTTCCCATTTGCTGGTACCTTATATTGGTTTCATCACACTTGTATTTTGCAGGAGCACAACTTGGTTGACTTGACCTTCTTTGATTTGATAAGTGCTTCCGGCTTAAGCATTATGTGCTTCAGATTGTCATCCTTCTTGCTGTAACTGTGCAGTTAAAAAAAAGAGCCAGTACCTGAGGAAGGCTTTAGGGAATAAAACTGTATATTATTCTAACTGGATAAATTGTAACAAACCATGATTTCTTTCAAAAACGCTTGATGAATCAGGGGACCGAGGCTTACACACATTTAGGTGGACATGCAACATCCCTTGTTTCTCATTCTCTGTATTGCATTCACATTTGCTTTCTCTGGAGTTTGTTTCCATAGTTTGTTGTACATAAATTGGCCCATAATTGAGATGTTGTGTGGTGCAGCTCCCCATCTGGGCTCCTCTATTCTTTCCATGTGAAGTCTGTTAGTCCTCAGAGGGCACCATCTTACCCCAGTGTCCCCTTCCACCTGGGCAGGGATTGCCCCAGGCTTGTGTGGTCTGTGGAGGACCCCATCAAAAATGGAGCTTTAATGGGGGACGAAGGTGCCTTAAGTGCCTCTAAAACCCTCTTGTCCAGGAGATGTATGCATATGTAAGGTACTTCAGTTCCCAGAATCCCTACCTGTACTGCCTAAGCATTCTGGGAATTGAACTCCCCACCTCTGCAAGCACCACACTGGGGTGACTGCTAAACTCTTTGACCCCTTTTCTTAAATTCATGAGGGCACTTAGTTCGCTTGGTATAATTTCCAGATCTCTTTCTTTATTAGTAGCACTTCCTACAAACCTGGAGTCATCTGCAGATTTCAAGACTCCAATTTTCCTACTCTTGGCCATTAACACCATTTCTGAGTAAACTGGTCCCATGACTATAAGTTTCCCAACTGACCCTGGGGCTGGCCATATGATGATTAACAGCTTTTGCTTTTATATCTTCCAATGCAATGGACAGCCTTATCAAAATTCAGTTTTTTCCTGGGGTTGTGGGAGTTTCTTCCCAGTATTATTCTGAGCTAGAAGGTCTATGAGCTGGTGACCGATTCCACCTCAACAGAACCTGTCTGTCTTATCATAGGACAGTTCAGTTCAGTTCAGTTTTATTTTATTTTTTTATATTTATTTTTTATTGGTTTTAAAATAGTAACAGAAAAAGAAGAAAGGGGAACAAAAGACAAAAATCCATTGTTGTTGTTTATTCATTTAGTCGCTTCCGACTCTTCGTGACTTCATGGACCAGCCCACGCCAGAGCTTCCTGTTGGTCATCAACACCCCCAGCTCCCCCAGGGACGAGTCCGTCACCTCTAGAATATCATCCATCCATCTTGCCCTTGGTCGGCCCCTCTTCCTTTTGCCTTCCACTCTCCCTAGCATCAGCATCTTCTCCAGGGTGTCCTGTCTTCTCATTATATGGCCAAAGTATTTCAGTTTTGCCTTTAATATCATTCCCTCAAGTGAGCAGTCTGGCTTTATTTCCTGGAGGATGGACTGGTTTGATCTTCTTGCACTCCAAGGCACTCTCAGAATTTTCCTCCAACACCACAGTTCAAAAGCATCGATCTTCCTTCTCTCAGCCTTCCTTATGGTCCAGCTCTCGCAGCCATATGTTACTACGGGGAACACCATTGCTTTAACTATGCGGGCCTTTGTTGTCAGTGTGATGTCTCTGCTCTTAACTATTTTATCGAGATTTGTCATTGCTCTTCTCCCAAGGATTAAGCGTCTTCTGATTTCCTGACTATAGTCAGCATCTGCAGTAATCTTTGCACCTAGGAATACAAAGTCTTTCACTGCTTCTACATTTTCTCCCTCTATTTGCCAGTTATCAATCAAGCTGGTTGCCATAATCTTGGTTTTTTTGAGGTTTAGCTGCAAGCCAGCTTTTGCACTTTCTTCTTTCACCTTCATCATAAGGCTCCTCAGTTCCTCTTCACTTTCAGCCATCAAAGTGGTATCATCTGCATATCTGAGATTGTTAATGTTTCTTCCAGAGATTTGAACTCCAGCCTTGGATTCCTCAAGGCCAGCTTGTCGCATGATGTGTTCTGCATACAAGTTGAATAGGTAGGGTGAGAGTATACAGCCCTGCCGTACTCCTTTCCCAATCTTAAACCAGTCTGTTGTTCCGTGGTCTGTTCTTACTGTTGCTACTTGGTCATTATACAGATTCCTCAGGAGGCATACCAGATGACTTGGTATCCCCATACCACTAAGAACTTGCCACAATTTGTTATGGTCCACACAGTCAAAGACTTTAGAATAGTCAATAAAACAGAAATAGATGTTTTTCTGAAACTCCCTGGCTTTTTCCATTATCCAGCGGATATTGGCAATTTGGTCTCTAGTTCCTCTGCCTTTTCTAAACCCAGCTTGTACATCTGGCAATTCTCGCTCCATGAACTGCTGAAGTCTACCTTGCAGGATCTTGAGCATTACCTTACTGGCATGTGAAATGAGTGCCACTGTTCGATAGTTTGAACATTCTTTAGCGTTTCCCTTTTTTGGTATGGGGATATAAGTTGATTTTTTCCAGTCTGATGGCCATTCTTGTGTTTTCCAAATTTGCTGGCATATAGCATGCATTAATGCAAAAATCCATACACTGTCAAATAAAAATACATAACAAGCGCTTAAAAAAAATAAGTGAAAAAAAATGCAATAGGTCAGTCCAGTTTTTTGTGTTTCTCCATTTCTTGCTTAGTCACTGTTGGTTCAGTTGTTGAGGTTATCGTGCCAAGCTTTTGTCCATGCTATGCTGAATGGATCTGTGCTTGAGGTATATCACTTTTTTCAGACCAGAGCCTTTAAATGGTGAACTGGGGACTGCACTCCAGGAAATCATCAGGAACAGGTGGCATTGGGCAGATTTACTTTGGATGAATTTGTTCTGATTACATTTACATGTAATTAAAATTAGGAGTAAAAAATGTGTCCAGATAGGTGGCAGCCTCTGGTCTACCTTGGTCAATGTCAAAAGCTAAGTGGGTTTAGAAATGGTTACTACTTGGATGGGAGACTACCAAGAAAAGCCAGGACTGTGAGTTAGACTGGAAAATCCAAAAAAATTATGGAAGAAGGCAATAGCAGAAAAAGTATATTGACCTGTGCCCAAGAAAACTGTTGGGCATGCTGATGAAGTTCCTGGCAGTTAGGCTTGAAACAGAGTTTTGATTTTATCCTTTCTGTTACTTTAAAATTTCTGCCCTGGCAATAGCAGAAAAAGTATATTGACCTGTGCCCAAGAAAACTGTTGGGCATGCTGATGAAGTCCCTGGCAGTTAGGCTTGAAACAGAGTTTTGATTTTATCCTTTCTGTTACTTTAAAATTTCTGCCCTTGGCAATTTTTTGAGAAGCTGAGAAGGCTATTCAAAGGCCTGCAATCCGTGGAGTTTCAGATTCTGTACTTCGGCTCTGTACAGGTATCTAGTGAAGTAACTCAGATGGAATAATGTATAGAGTTTTAGTTGTATGTCTTAAAAATGTTGGAGAGCTGGAAAAAGTGCAGAAAAAAAGGTGGAACAGCAGTGTTTCTCAACCTTAGCAACTTGAAAATGTGTGGACTTCAACTCCCAGAATTCCCTGGCCAGCATTCTGGGAGTTGAAGTCCACATATCTTCAAGTTGCCAAGGTTGAGAAACACTGATCTACAGGCTAAAGCAGATCCCACTGAGAAAGTTTCCCATATTTCTCAGGTTTAGGGAACAGGATAGAAATGGCTAAAATTATGTAAAGTGGATAGAAGATAGACATGGGAAGGTTTGTTTCCCTAGGAGAAGAAGGTAGATGTGGGAAGAACGTCCTGGGAGGTACACCCGCAGATGTCTCAGAAGGTAGATGGGGGAAGTTTTGTTTCCTATTTGCGACCTTGGACATTTGTTATTTGGATTGTTTTAATTGTTGTTTTTAACTTTGTATGGTGCCCAGAGATGGGTGTGAGATGGGTGGCCATATAAACTGAACAAACAAACAAACAATAGTTTCTTAGTGTTATGATAGGTGATCACCTAATAAATCTCAGTAATGGAAGATATAGGACAAACAAATGGAAGACCTCCTTCCAAGGACCTAGTGAGCTATGTATCACCACATGATATAGGGATCATTACCAATCCAGAAGGTTTTAGAAGGAGAGAAAATGCACTTATGGAAGATAAGGGGATGAGTTATCTCCTGACTGGTGACAGTGGGCTTCTGTGTCACAGTCGCTGGGGAACACTTGTGAGAGGCTGCGTTTCACTCGTGTCCTGTTTGTGGCTTTCCATCAGTGAAACAGGACACTTGATTAGATAGATGCCCTCTTACTTGTTTAGAATATGTATATGCCATCCACTTCCTTATCAGCTGTGGGAACTGAAGAGATACAGTAAAAGTGTCCATGATAGATTAAAAAACACAAAAGTCAACAAAGTGGCATTCAGTGGCTTGAGAAAATGGTAGGCTTTCCGCCCCCTTCTACACTAATAAGAAGGGGTCTTCCCTCCTTAACTCCAATGGCAATTAATGTTCTTGTATGTCATCATAGGAAAAAAGGACAAAGATATTTCATAAATCGCAGTTGTTTACTTAAGTATTAATTCAAGCCAGATACTTTGGCACCCTTCTTTCCTTGTTGTGATTTCAGTAGTGCTATTAATGAACTTCTTGAATGTAGTGTGTTCATATTCGGTTACTTCTCATGAGTCCAGCTTTTCAGTAATATACTTATTAGCTCATTCCTATGTTCAGGCCAAAGACAATAGTGTTTAGAACATAAAATCTCATTCAGTGTGAAGGAAGAATGCTTAATTGTTCTAGCTGGAAGTCACCCCAGATGAATTTGTCTTTTGTTGGTGCAGGAATGAAAATGTCTAGATTGGGTCCTTTCTCCCCCTAGCATGATCCAAACAGCCCTGCATCAAGTTGATATTGGGTGGGTAGGCTTGTTCAGAGGCTATAGAGTTGGGTGGGTATTGTTCATAAGATGAGCGCTCTGCCCAGTTGATTCTTAGCACTTATTTGCTGGATCTCATTCTTTATCTGCTGATGGTGCCAGGTTCCATCTCTGGGATTTCTGCCTAAGAGGATCAAGTAGCAGGTGACAAGAATGACTCCTGTCTGTAGGGTTAGTGCAGAGAAGGGACCAAAACCTTCAGAGGAGATAATAGCACTGAGCTAGATTAACATCAGGCTGGGCTCATGAAACAAACTGAGCCCAAATCTGGATTAACAAAAATGCAGTGGCAGTTTTACATCAGATGATGCCTCCCCAATGAATCATATGGTGGCTTCATGTGATGACCTGAGCCATACAACTTGGTAAGGCAATGACTGGGTTTCTCATAATACTTTGAATCACAAAGTCTTCAGTCCCAGTGGGTTGGGTGATTTTTATCTGTATTTTATTATGTTTAGTACAATAGATATATTAAATCTTCTGAAGGTTCATACACTTCTCTCATGATTGACTTTTCTTTAAAAAAAAAAAAAAGCCAAGAACTGCTTTGCTATGATGGTGTGAAAGGGAGTGCAGATTTTTGTTGTACCAGCTATGACTCTTTAGTACACCAGCTGTTTGTCTATAAGTCTGCCTAGTCCGAAATATTTGCTAGACAAGGAGCAGATTAACTAAATTAAATTATGGGACTTTTATTATGTTCTTCCCCATTTTTCAGTAGCAAACTCTTAGCAGTGTTCCTAGTCCCTCTTCCCTAGTGTTATCCTGACAACAACCTATTGAGGTTGATTAGGCTGTGAAACTAAGTTTCCCAAAGTTATTGGCTCGTTGGTTATTTGAACTGTGACTTCCAAGTCGAACACTATAATCATTAGTCTACCCTGTCTCTTTTTTGAAATCAGTGTACTGTTGCATCTTTTCTACCTTTGGCTTTCAGAGGCCAGCTCTGTACAACCCACACCATTTTCCTGACTTGTAGGCAGTGTGGTGGGTGGCTCCTCTGTTCAGCATGCGCCAGAATGCTGTCCATGTTGCATCATGACATATAGAGCAAGTTTTTTGCCCTATTTCTTGAGACCTGGATGGCAGTTGTGAGTCAATACACTTTCTTGTTGAATATATCTCAGTTGTTTTTATTAGGCTACTTCAGGCTCAGGCCATAATCTGACACACATTTTAATCTGTTTAAAGTTTATTTGCAATTATCCACTTGGAGCTACACCCAGGTTTTAGGTGGGCTTAGGACATTTTTTGCCTTTTTTATTAGAAGCAAACAAACACAATGATATCCTTAACAATCTTGCAGAGAACTTTGATTCTTTGGGAATAACTGTCCACAACACATGGCAGTAGAGAGAGTTGTCAGGATTGGAATAGATGAAAATTCCTGCAAGCATTACAAGTAGAGTCCAGAAATGACCCAGGCGTAGACCATCTGGCTACTACTGTAATTTCAGTAGTGTGTCATCCCATATCAGGTGCTTGTAAATTGCAAGCATCGGCCATCTCCCACGATTGTGGTCATAGTTGGGTTGGTTAGTCTTCAGTGAAAATAAACTCTTGGACAGTGGCTGAACTTCTGTCTTGGGTCTTTGAGATTTCTTCCATTAGAGCTGAAGTTCTTGAGTCTTTATAGTGTGCCAGTAAAAGAAGGAAAATGGAATTGGCTGGAGAACTTTCTCTTGAACTAGGACAGGTCAAGGCAATGGAAGAACAAGGGAGGAGGAAGCACCAGGGATGGACCATTTTTCTGTCCTACAGCAGAAAGGAATTGCTCTGGACCCTAGCTTTTCCATTTGGCCATCTGATTGCCTCATAACCTCATAGGAAGATGCATTGTACCAACTCAGATTATTTGCGCATCTCCTCTTGTCCCTTTGATTCTGCTTGGCAGCAGCTTTCCATCATCTCCAGCAAAGGCTGAAGAACACCAGGATGCCAGGGCATACCACTTGCTTGGCATTCAAAATGTCCAAGGTGAAATTCCTGACATAACCAGGCAGGGCTGAAAAGCAACTATTGCAGCTGTGAGATGGATGGAGCCTGTGGGTGTAAATTGGCATAAGGTGCTGCATCTCTCTCTTAACTATTTGCCATTTGAAATGTCACTTTCAATCTACAGAGATGCAGACCATTTTGTTACCTTCTGAACTCCTTCTGCTGCAAACATGGCCTAAATTCAGCTGAGCCTCATTCGGCTAGTGCAAGTGGGGTACCCTAATTCAAGAGAAATTGTTGACAGCATCCATTCTCACAGTAACCCTGTGAGGCCACCTCTTTTTATCCCTATTCGTTTCCTTCCTAACTCATGTACTTGGTCTTCTTCCAGGCAGAGGACTTTGCTTGCATTTAAGCATTTAACTCCTTGTTAACATTGATTTGTCATGGTGTATGAACTGAAGAGGGCAGTTTGCAGAAGCCCCATTCAGTTTTAACAAGCTGTTTTCATAATCTGTAATGGATCATGGCTGGGTTTGGAACTGACCAGATTTTGCCATGAGCCAGATTTTCTTTTAGTCCCTTTTCTATGGAGATCTTCCAGATAAACACCTCCGTCCTTCCTCCCAGCACCTCAGTAACTATACACACACTCCAATTTTGGTCCTGGGTCACCGTTAATAGCTGCATGATGATTTGATTGAATCCCCAGCTGTGCCCAAACACTGTGCCCATTACACGGGTTTTCCACAACTTGAAACCTTCCAGATGTGCTGATATTAAATGCCCCAAATTCCTAGCCAGGCAGATGGGAACATCGGTGAGCTGTTGACTCAGCACATCTGGAAAGCACCAGGCCAAGGAAAGCTGGTCTGCATCCTTCTGCCGATGCCGGGGATGGCAAAACGTCTCAGCGAGGCTTCAATGTACGTGCAATAGGCAAGGATGTTTATTGGGCTCGACCCGGGGGCTGCGGCTTGCTTGTTATTTGTACAGCCTGCCGGAGTTGGCTGCATTAAGGAATTGTACTTTAGCATGCTGAGGATTTTTTTCCCTCTTCCTTTTTGCTGCAGCACTGCGGGCTGGTGGAGAGTCTGCCCCGTTCTTTCCTTTCAGTTTGTAATCTATCAGTGGGATTAGTTGCTTTGAATATATCCTGCCATTACAAAAAACCAAGGAATGCCAGCACTGGTTGCCTCTGTGATTTGAGAAGGGAGTGTGTGTGTGTGTGTGTGTGTGTGTGTGTGTGAGAGAGAGAGAGAGAGAGAGAGAGAGAGAGAGAGAGAGAGAGAGAGACCTACTTCCTTGGCAGGGTAACTGCAGGCATTGGAATGACAGGCAGTCACCTGATTGCAATGCAGAAGTTTTCAGCTCCTGAAGTCTAGCTGGCCCGCCCCCTTTCCCATAGGAGTGTGCAAAGCAGCCATGGAAGGGGGGGGGAGGAATCCGTTGAAATGCCTTTGTGAACTTGTTGTTACATGCGGTACCTTGCCGGAAGGTACCAAAGGAGAGCAGAAACCAAGACATCTTTCATTTCCTTCTTTGTTGCCATAAATAATTTCAGTAGGCCTTCCCCGGCCTCCCCGTTCTGTGATGGGGGAGAAGGAATTCCGCTGTAGATTGCAAAAGCATTCCGTGGATTTGGTGGCCCGCAGCTGAGAACGCCAAACAGACGGAGCGTGCAAGTGTTGCGGTCGGTTGTTTTTTTAACTTAACCCGGTCATCCTGGAATGAAGAGGCCACCGAAATGGCCTCTTGCTCTCCTGGTGATTTCTGTGCAAGATTTGGGCAATAGGCTGTCTTTGGACGGTGGCCTGGAGAACAATCAATAGAAAACATTTATTTATTTGTTTGTTTATTTGGTGTATATCCTGTTTTTTGTTCAGAACCTCGAAGTACCTAAAAACCTCCTGTTTCTCCCCACCGAAACAACCCTACGAGGTAGCTTGGGCTAAGAGCAAGGGATTAACCTAGACTCACCCAGTGAGCTTTCATGGCTGGGGGGAGGGGCACTAGAGCCTGGATCTCCCCATTTCTGGTCCAGCAATTCAACACCACAGTGTAACTCAGGTATACATTGGGGCTGATCACATCTCCTTAAACTGGCTCCCGATCAGTAAAGTTGTGCAGCAATCTGGATTCAGACACGGAAAGGTGATTGGAAGCATGTGTGGGCATGCCTGTCGCACCCGCTGGGCTTCACAAGCCCAGGAGAAGGCGTCTTTTCTTCAAGGAGTTGCTGACAGGAGTGAGCGGTGCGCCCACGGCCACTCGGAATCGCCTTGACCCTTTTGAATCCTCCGATTGTCCTAACACATAGATCGAGAAGCGTTTCTAGATGGGGTTGAGTTGGTTGCCATCAAATTGGTGCCTCTTGTTGGTACTGAGCTCAGCTGAAATTGGGGGGGAAACTGGAAAAATTACTCAGCTACTTTCAATAGTTAATTCTACTGTGGCTTTAGAGGCCATTTCCCCCAACTTAAGGATTTTTTTGTTCATTTGTTTTTAGCTGCCAGATTTGTTGTGGCAAAACATCACAAACCTGAAGTATATTTTTTTTAGCTCAGTGATTGTTAAAAGTGTAGGAAATGGGGGGGGAGGGAGGGAGGAAGCTATCTTTTTACTTATATTTTAAAAAGTGATCCCTAATTATTTATATTCCATGCATGACTTTTTGGACAGAAATATTTAACATGGATGATTACACTGAGTATAATTCCTTACAATAAAAAGTGTGTGTGTGTGTGTGTGTGTGTGTGTACAGTATATCCCCCTAAATTTGTTTTTTTTAATCCTTTGCTCTTGTTTGTGTGTGTTCCTGATGTGCTTTATTATTTTTGATATTCGTTTACATTTAATTTGGCTTGTCAACATTATGAAAAACCAAAACCCCTACTAAAGAGAAGAAGAAAGAAAAGAGATTAAAATATGAGATGCATGTGCTTGATAAAGAGGATTTTTGAGACCTCAGCCAGTTTTAAGTAACCTCCCTGTCTTAAAAAAGAGAGAGAGAGAGAGCGAGCGAGCACACATGGGAACCATTGGTATAATATTGGAAGTCTTAAAGGACTTGGAACTTAAAAGGCTAGCTCTAATCACACAGTTCTGCTGAAACACTGTCTAACCCAGTGTTTCTCAACCTTGGCAACTTGAAGATGTGTGGACTTCAACTCCCAGAATTCCCCAGCCATGCTGGTTGGGGAATTCTGGGAGTTGAAGTCTACACATCTTCAAGTTGCCAAGGTTGAGAAACACTGCTCTAACCGATAGAACATCTCTTCCCAAATCCACAGAAGGTAGGTGTTTAGTAACTGGAGTAAAGCTTTTTGCCTTTCGCCTTTATGGAGTGCCCTCAAAAGAGAGGCCTCCTTCCCCCCTATCCTCCTGTGATGTCATTCCAGCTCCTAAAACATTAATATTCATCAGGCAATTTAGCACTGAGCCTGAACTGCTGACTGTGAATTTTGCACTCCGTGAGGAATCTGTCTACTGCAGTTCTGCTTTGCATTTAGGTTTAAGTGCAGTTTGCGGCTGATGCTTTTTGCATCGGCGATGATGCTGAGAGACTCTGCTGATGGGAGGCTTCTTAGAAATCTTGCACGAAAAATTGCTAAGTTGAAAACGTAACCATTTCAATAGGCAAGCTTCACTTCAGGTTGGAGGAAACAAAATCGAACAAAGGACATTTGATTGATTGATTGATTGACCAGATTTATATTCTGCCTTTTATTCAGGAGCTCAAGGCAGAATACACAGGATTCTCTCCTCCTATTTTTCTTCATGATAACAACCCTGTGATGTAGGTGGGGCACCAAATCATCCAGGGAGCTTCTGTGGCTGATGAAGGACTCAAAATTGGGGCCCTTGTTCCAATTAAACCCCTTCACCACTACCCCACATTGGCTTTTTGGCTGAGAGGGAAGGTTTGGCCCAAAGTAATCCAGGAAGAGAGGGAGGGAGGGAGGGAGGGAGGGAGGGAGGGAGAACAGCTTGGGACTCACCATTCCTAGTGCAATGCTGTAGCTTAACTGCTGCACCACACTGGCTCTCTCTGTATGTATGTGTGTGTCTGTCTGCCTATCTATCTATAAAGACTCTATACCAAAACTATGCTAACTATATGATGATTTAATGTGGTGTGTGAACCTGGCCCGTCAGCTTTTCTGCACAACGTCAGGCTCCTGTAGACCTGCTACTGCTTCTCTGTTATGCTTGGATGGTGCCATTTGGAACACACAAGCAACAACACTCCCAAGCCTAAGTCCTGGAAGTAGAGAGAATGTTGAGGCAGCTTTCATGCAACAGAAAGGTCAAGATAAATCTTTTCAGCGAGAGTTTTAATTGTGGGCAGTTTCCCTAAAGTATATAGAACACGCCATGCAAATCATGAGCACGTGGCCTCTTTGGCCATGTCTGTTCCCCATATAAGAGTACATTCAGGGTGTTGTAATTGGGTGGTATCATGATATTCATCCATCAAAGAATAGAATAATGGCTTCTACCTACTCATATCTTGATTTAACAACAATGGCCTGGATTATCCATAATTAAGGGTTGATTCATACATTTGTTCATGTCTCATCACTTCTTGACTCAAAATTATGGATGTGGTTCCATTGAGAAATAGTGCATTTGAGGTGATGCAAGACGCATAAGATGGTGATACCACGCACACAAGACATTACTTGAAGCTTCTGTTAACTCTGGATGCATTTAGGAATGCACCCCAAATAGTAATGGCACTGTAAGAGTGCGTGATTTTTGGGAGGGCGAGGGGTAGTGTGGAAATTGGTCTTTTTGAAGGAACACTTTATTTTAAAAAATAATTTAAGACAAACCAGTTTGATAATATCTTAAACCATTGGCTTGAAGGCTGTCCGAGACATTAAGCAATATGTCAAAAACTGCATTTCAGAAGATGGCATGGCCAGGACCCAATGTTTGGGGTGCTCTTTATTTATTTATTTGCTAGGTTCATCATCATCCCGTTTATTACAGCCCTAACGCCAGACACAATAAAACTATACAATAGCAATAATCTTACATTAATGTGTGTGTGTGTGTGTGTGTGTAATATATATATGTATACACACACACACACATACACAAAAGCAATTAATATACTACAATCCAAAATTAATTAAGAATGAAAATACTAAAATGAATTGAAATAAAATACTATGTTAAGAAATTCAAAATCTAAGTGATGATGCAGCGTATTGAATTTTCATTCAAGAGTTCAAGGCAGCATATACAGCCCTCCTCCCTCCAATTTTTTCCCCACAACTACAATCTTGTGAGGTAGGTTGGGCTGAGAGGGAGGGACTGGCCCAAAGTCAGCCAGAGAGCTTCTGTAGCTGAGGGGGACTAGAACCAACCCCATCTTCTAATCCAGTATCTTGACTACTACGTGATACTGGTACATGCTCACTCTGAAAAAAGCATTCAGGGTTTTTAAGCAAAGACATTAATATTATAATGCCCATTTTTGCCCTGGAAACATTCAAAAACAGGGTTTTGAAACAGGGTTTTTAAGCAAAGACATTAATATTATAACACCCATCTTTGCCCTGAACACCTCAAAGTACAAAACCCACTTGGAGAAGGCTACAAATGACACATTGGTGGGCTCATGAAGTGCTCCAAATGTTCCTTTTGCACCCCTGTCATAAGTTTCCAATTCACTGATGAGCGGAGTAAATTCCTGTAACAGAGATTTGAGAAATTCATATCGTGTTGGTAAAAGGAGGAGGACAAAAATGAGGTGAGAATAGTTGGGATTGTTTTACAGGTCAGGAGACATTGAAATAAAATAGCTTCTGTGGTAATTATAAATAAATGGGTGAGAGTCCTGTGCAGCAAAGTCAACAAAGAGGAGTTTGGTCTATCAAGAACCTTCATTAAGGTGGTAATGCTGCACAGGTTTCCCAGGGAGGAAACTCCATCTAACTGAATGGGTCTTACTTTTGAGTAGCTATTCACAGAACTCTGCTGTCAGACTGGGATAAAGGGCTGTCTGTGATCTGGGCTAGGCTAACAGAATCCAGGAAATTGTGATTTTGATAGAGTTATTTAAGAATGCCATCCATTTGGAAATGGCTATTCTAACATCATAGACCATCAAAGTCTGTTTGAGATAATGAGTTTGAAATTCAAAAGGCATGATAAAAAAGGAAAAGAAGAACAGAGGAGGAGAGGTAAATGAGCAGATTTGGAGATGAAGATGAAACAGATATCTCACCTTGATATGGTTGAGTGATGACTTAGTGGAATAGTTGCTGATGGACTGGAAAAGTTGGAGCTGAATATCCCTTGACCAGTTCACTGGCTCAGTTCTCTTTCCAACACAGCCAGGGGAAAGTTCTAAGCAGAAAAACCATTTTGAGAAGAAAGGAGTGGTTGATCACTGGAGGGTGGCTGTGCTGTCTCTCCTTTCCCCCAGGATTCTCTCTCTGAAGCAGTTCCTGATGCCTTCAGGTGGGATCTGAGAAGCAAATTGGAACATAGGAAAAAAATGAAATTTAAAAGGGTTTGTCTGTAGGAAAATCATAGGCAAATTAAGGATCAGGAACCTAGCTTGGTCCAGCCCCACCTGTTTCACTGAAGAACCACCTTTCCTCCGCTGAGGGAAAACAATTGGTTTCGTAGACAAGTTCTGCCTTAAGTCAGAAGCCAGGCAGTTCCTGTCCCTGCTAAAAGACAAGGTGCTTTCTTCTGGAATGACTCAACCTCAGGCATAACCTCATTGTGGAGAGCCTGTCCTCTCTGCCCAGTGTGAGTGCTGTTTTCTGGATCCTTGGCAAGATCATCCCTAATCCAGGTCAGTGTTTTTCAAACTTGGTAACTTGAAGATGTGTGGACTTCAACTCCCAGAATTCCCCAGCCACACTTCTTAAAGTTGCCAAGTTCGAAAAACACTGATCTAGCTCTTCCAATTTGCTCTGGGAGCTCTGTGTTTGCTGTATTCACACAACAGGGTTAAGAATGTACTCTTTCCCTGGCTTTGCCCCAACTTCTTGGCTGCTTAAATTCATGCCCGTTCTTGCTTCCTTATGGGACCTAGGAAGTGTGCCTTTTTGGTGGCTGCCCCTGTGCTCTGGAACGATCCTGCCCGCCCGCTGGATGTACAACAGGCCCCCACTCTGCTCCCTTTTAGGAAAGCCATTAACACAAGTTTTTGCTAGCTGGCTTCGGTTCTAATTAGTCAGCAACTATAGACCTGAATCATAGAATTGGAAGAGACCTAAGAGGCCATCAGTTCCAATCCCCTGCACACTGGAGGATTCACGGGGATTCACCATCCCTGACAGGTGGCTATCCAGCCTCTGTTGGAAAACCTCCAGTGAAGGGGAAGAAACCACTGCATGCGATAAAGTAAGTCATGGTTTTTAAGTGAGTAAGTCTCCCACAGGGAATCCCGCACAGGTTCATTGGAGGTCCTCCACCCCACCCTTTCCACTGCTGGTCTTGTGGCCATGTTCTTATCCTGCCTGTCCTTCTAGGAGCTCAGGTGTTCTTAGGTAGGTGATATCATTGGGGTTTTTTTGTTGTAGTTTTGCTTTGAAGACAAAAAGCCCTCTAGACCAAGAGACAGTGATATGGTCAAAGGCAACGAAAGAGCTGGGAAGGGTTTGGTTTCGAGCTGCTGGAAACTCACCTAGACTCTAGTCTGAGAATCCTTAACATTCAGCTCTGGGGGAGACCTTTGCCACTTTAAAAAAATTGTTCCTATCAAGACTTTCCAGGGTTGCAAACTTAGACCAGGCACCCAAGGATTAGCCATTGCAGACCCCTCATCCCCAGCAGAGGAACACATAGCTAGACAAGTTGCAGAAAAGAGCAACCAAAATGATTAGCGGGATGGAGCAGTTCTTTTATGGAGAAAGATGACCACAGTTGGGGCTTTTAAGCTTAGACCAAAGGCAGTTGAGAGAAGACATGACAAAGGTATGTAAAATCATGGAGGAAAGTGGAAAAATAAACTTTTTTTTTTTTTTTTTTTTTTGCTTAATGTTAGAACTTGAGGCCAGCAGTCAAAATGAAGAGCAAGGAGATTGAGGACTGATTCAAGAAAGACTTCTTTACACGATGCTAAATTAGACAATGGAATTTGTTGCAATTGTTTATAGTGTGATAGACGCCTGTATAGAGGGCTTTTAAAGGAGATTGGACAAATTTGTAGAGATCTGGGCTATCAGTGGTAAATAAACTTGATGGCTGTTTATTGCCCCTGGAGTTGCAGACAGCATTCCTTCAGCACCAGTTTCTGGAGAATGAGCATAGAAAAAGATGGGACGGTCCCTCCCCTGTCCATATTTGTGAACTGTCCAAATGCATGAGACTTCCTGTTCTGCAACACAGAATTTTGAACTAGGTGGGCATTTTGGGTGATCCAGCAGGTCCTTTATGTCCATCCGTGACATTCTTGTGCGCAGCTCCTTGTACGCAGTCTAAAATGCTTCAATCCAGATTGTTGCTGAGTTCAACTGCATGTTTCAACCAAGCGTGGCTGAGAGGAGGGAATTAAAAAATGACCTGCGTGCAACCTAGGTGGACCACAACAAGGCAGAATAGTGAGACTTGATTTCCAGAAGGCTGATGAGAACAAAAACAAAAGAAATTGGGAGGTTAGCAAGGGTCCCACTTGGAGCCTAACATAGGAAAGTGCCATTGGCAGGAGAGGGGAAAAACAGACAAATCTTTAGGCTTGAATTTCTAGCTAACACCTGCTTTGCAAGAACAGTCTATCTGCATAGCAAAGACTTCCAATGTTAGCACCACTTGGCTTCCAAATGTCCACAGCTATTCTTAAACCTGCTGATGGTTCCAGGGCTGGAGAGGAAAGGAATCATAAAATTCAGAGCTTGCTTTGGGCACGGAGATTATGGCACAGGCTTCAAGCCAGTTTTTTTTTTTTTAAAGAAACAAAGAAAAACAGGAAAACTGGGTGTTTCAGAATGCTGACTTTTACTCCAGATACCAAATTCCATAGATTTGTTTGGCAACATCACAGACAAGCCAACCGAACCACATCCTGGCAATGCCAAACTTAGGACCGATTGTGCACAGTGCGAAATTTTTGTTCCTGCGTTTGTGGCTTTCCCGTCGGGTGGCGCTGCCAGGAGCCCTCTGTGCTAGCCTGCAGGATCCCCATTGGCGCAGTTGTGAGTCCTGAGCCGCACGAACATGGAATGTTGCGCCTCCTGCAGCTGACTCACCCAGGGGCCCTGGCATTGTTTCCCTGAGTTGAGTTTGAATGCCAGGAGGAAATCTAAGAACAATAACTCGGAGCATGCAGTGCTGCGAGCCAAGCGGCCAGGTTCCGGAGGGGGCGCAAAGCAAAGGCGCGTTGGAAGATTCGACATAGCTGATTATTAAGGTCTGCCACCGGCCTGGAATGCAAAGGCAGGGGACTCACCCAAGAGTTATCTGCCAAGTGACTCAGAGTCTAGCTGAAATGGGTGAAGTATTTGACATTTCTGATTAACTGGAAAGCAAGGTTTCCTAATCTGCAGGTCGTAACTTCTGGCTGTCCTTAGCCGCGGAGTCAATTTCCATCTTGGGTCTTAGCCAAACACCTTGGGCAGAGAGGAACAAGGGGCCTCAAACCAGCTGAGGTCAGCCAGTACGGAGAATTCCAGCAGGGTCTGAGTTAGATTCAACCACGAAGGAGGTTGCTTTCAAGCAGGAGGGAGCATTTATTGAGCGGGGGGCGGGCATGGGTCACCCTTAAAAAGCAAAGTGGGTGTGGCAGCATCAGCAGTGAAGATGGGGAGCAAAAACGTGCAACCGTTTGGGGTCTTTGGGGAAGGGAAGTTGTGGAATTTACAGGTAGTCCTTGCTTACCAACCACAATTGGGACCAGAATTTTGGTTGCTAAGTGAAGCTGTCATTAAGTGAATCCAACCTGATTTTATGACCTTTTTTGCAGCAGTCATTAAGCAAATCACCACAGGTGTTAAGCAGACCACGTGGTCATTAAGCGAATCACGCAGTTCACTGATTTTGCTTGCCAGAAGCCAGCCGGGAAGGTTGAAAATGGTGATCATGTGACCATGGGATGCTGCGATAGTCATAAGTGCAAACCAGTTGCCAAGCACCCAAATTGTGATCATGTGACTGTGGGGATGCTGCGACGGTCATAAGTGTGAGAACCGGTTGTAAGTAGTTTTTTTTCAACACCGTTGTTAAGTCTGAACCATCACTAAGTGAATAGTTGTTAAGTGAGGACTACCTGTATTTCTTTTCAATAAAAGAGGTGACTTAAGCATAGTGAGGGTTTCACATGTCTACGTTGCTTTTCCTTTTGTTGAAAAGAAACAAGCTCGGTTGTGTCCTGATGCTGCAAACAAGGAAGTTGGGAGAGCTGCCCATAGCTCCGCAGCCCCACTAAAGCCAAATGAATTCAGTTGGGTTCAAGGCAGATTTAAAGAGAGGTGTGCGTTTGTTTTGCAGTGTGGAAATGAAAGAGTTAGCCTTCTCGGTTCCCCTGGGGCTACCTGTTCTGTGTTTTATTAATATTAAAAGGCTAATTCAGCAATAAAATAGAAAAAAAAAAAGCAGCTTGCTGGAATAAACTGTTACTCTCCAAAAAGGCTTGGTTAATTGCAGCGTGCATTTTATTAGCATGGATATCCATGTATATAAACTGAACATTATTGATGTTTCATCTCAGCCTTAGAGTTCAGCAGGGGACTTGGTAGGTGAGCGCATGGGCTTGAACGCAAATCAATCCTCAGCTTGGTGGGAGACAGCGGAGCAACTGAACTGAGGAACCCATAATCCTGAGGATGCTACTGAACTATAGTTCCCATGGCCATACGAACGGCAGCCTCCACCGGTGGTCACAGGTTCCCCCCGCTATTTCTGAGTTAAGTAGGGTTGTGTCCAGTAACGGAGTGGACTTCTGCCAGAAGTATTGATAGCTGGTGGAGCGCCCCCAAGATGTGAGGGCAGCCCTGGGCTTAAAGAGGCAGGGATTAGCCCCAATAGCTAAATGAACCTGCATATTCAGAGACAATTAACATCTGGAGAGTGAGGAAGAGGGAGAACACATTCTGTATATCTAGCTGGGTGCTTCCTAGGAAAGGCTGGCTGGAAATTGTTGGTAACAAAAAATTGACTACATGCTACTCAGATTCTGGGAAAGGGGCGACTATTGCTACTGGAATATACAAATCCAGGTGATATTCTCTCTACCTTGCTCTGTATTAAAAATCTTGTTATGCTGGTTAGTGACCAACCTTCTCTTTGCCCCAGATCTGCACTTGGTGCCCTACACAGAGCTGCTCTATAAGAGTTCATTTCAGGCTGTCGTCCTTGCATGGATTTACCCACCACAGACTGAGCTGGCTCACAGTTTCACCGGTCAGCATTTTTCAGAGACCAGAATTTTTCCTTTCTTTTTTTCTGAGTTGTACTAGACAAATGACTGATGGTGGCAGTGAAGTTGTCATTTTCTCCCTAGAACCTACAGGTGACGTAAAGCGTGTACTGTGGGGCACTTGGAGCTGTTTTCCATGCACACATGGCTTTCTGGTGTGTTTTTTTCCCACTTGTTAGGTAGCATCCATGCAGCTCTGCATTGCAAAGGTAGTATGAGGCCATGACTGTGCCTATTATACTGAACAGCCGTTTGGAGCCTAACTCAGTGAGAGACAGAGATAAACTGAGAGGTGTTTACAGGAAAGGTGCTATGGAAACAAGTTTCTAGTCCTCTGCGTTTGTGTGTGAATCTTGATAAAAAATGTTATTTAGTACTAGTAGGACTGTATAGAAAGAAGAAAGCTTTTTCCTTTAATTCCCCTCCTTTTCTGTTCCTATCCTTCTCGCCTGCCTTGACATGCTGAAACAAGATAAGTTCTTCCTGCAGCAGAGAGCATCATCTGCATAGTGTGAGTGTGGGTTTTTTTTTTCCTTAGCTTGGAAGGTCAGCAAATCAACAGGAAATCTAAATTTGCTGGAGTCTCAATAAACTAGTGTGCTTAATGCTGTCAGCAAGAGATGCTGAATTTAGCTTCATTTCTAGAATGAGAAACAGCTACTGGGCAGAGAATTAGGAAGCAATGTGAGCAGGGGTGCTCAGGATATTAAATTTTGCATATTCCTGAAATTTGCCGCTCTCTCACCTGGGGTCCCAAGTCTGAGGACTAGAAGCTTACTCAGCAAAGCAACATTTATAACTAAATCAAAACTCTGTCATGAAGAAGAGTTTCAAGGCCCTGGAAAGTTTGTAACTAATATTATTTTGGTTGGCCTATAGAAGTGTTATCCCTGGAGTTTAGATTTTTCTTTTCTGACCACTAATACAATTATTCCTGTTATAAATTGTGTGTGTGTGTGTGTGTGTAATAAACAGATAATAAATAATACAGTGGTAATACAACCAGAAAACAAATTTAATACGTAATAGTAATTAAAATGAACTAAGAAAAAAATCCACATAATAATATAGTTTATTAATATAGCCACATTTAATATAACCAGATTGGTCTAGTGGTTAAGGCAATGGGCTAGAAACCAGAAGACTGTGAGTTCTAGTCCTGACTTGGGCATGAAAGCCAGCTGGGTGACCTTGGGCCAGTCCCCCTCTCTCAGCCCAACCCACCTCACAGGGTGGTTGTTGTGGGGAAAATAGGAGGAAGACGTATTTGGTATGTTTGCCACCTTGGGTTATTTATAAAAATAATAAAGGCTGGGTAGAAAATAGATAGATAGATAGATAGATAGATAGATAGATAGATAGATAGATAGATAGATAGATAGAACTAGCCCAGTCCTGTAATGTATTATTAAATGTAGACCAGTGTTTTTCTGGGAGTTGAAGTCCACACATCTTGGTGGGGGAAAAAAAAGGTGAAAGGTCCCCTGTGCAAGCACCAAGTCATGTCTGACCCTTTGGGGGGGATGCCACTTTTGTGACATTTTCTTGGCAGACTATAGGGGGGTGGTTTGCCATTGCCTTCCCCAGTTGTCACTTTCCCCAGCAGGCTGGGTGCTCATTTTACCAACCTTGGAAGGATGGAAGGCTAAGTCAACCTAAGCCGGCTACCTGAGAATCCAGCTTCCGCTGGGATTGAACTTGGGTCGTGGGGAGAGTTTTGGTTGCAGTACTGCCACCTACCACTCTGTGCCACACGAGGCTATGGCCACACATCTTAAAGTTGCCAAATATGAAAAAAACTGATCTAGACTGTATAGAAAGACATTGCTCTATCTTCTCATTTTTACAATGTAAAGACATTTCCATAAATTCCTTTCCATCGCTACAGGAGGACCTTCGAAGGCATGAGGGTAAGGAAGACTGCTCTAAGGTCACCTGGTATTTTCCAGATGTTTTTGGCTGTAGTCCCCATTGGCTCCAGCCCAGCATGGTTTATGGCAAAGGATTGGAGGAAATGTAATCCAAAACATCTGGAGGACATCAGATGTTGTTTCTTCCTGGTCTAAGTCGTTGGTAGAGGCCATTTTACATTTCTAATTCAACTTAGCCCAAAGCTACCTTTAGCGCTTGCTGTTGTAAAGAAAATCTACTCCTGTCTGGCTGAGAGGAAGCCCTGCCCTTTAAGGGAAGAAAACATCTGGAGTGGCAGGGTCCTGGCTGCTACATAACACTCCCAGAGGCAAAGTCAGGCTCATCTTCAGCTATCATTTAGATTTTAAGAACAGCTGCAGCAGTATCATCTCAGGAAGGGAAAGAATAATCTTTTAGTATTCGCAATAATGTAGTTCTAGTAGATCAGCTCCATCTGTGCCAGTGTCTTTCCAGATAGAAATATTGAAAGCAGATGTTTAATTTTTTTTGTCTTTCTCCTTAAGACCACAAATGTGTATTCTTGTGTTCCCATATACTCACAACTGTGTTTTCCCTCCAGTGTTTGCTTGTTGTTCTTGTTCCTTTTTTTTTAAGTACTTCGTTCCTTTTTATCTTGAATGTTTGGCTTGTCCCAATAAAAAAAGAATGTTAAAAAGCAGTGGAAAAATAAAATTAGAAAAGGGAATGGGAAAGGATGTTTGCAGTGTTTCCTGCCCTCTAAACTTTCAACAGTCTCCACTCCCTCATTTTTATTTTGAATATTTCTGTGTTGGGTACTTCATAGGCCTTTCCTCAGCACAAAGGGAACATATGAATATTTTTGATAAAAGGATCCCTGTTTTCTTTAACACTAAATTTTCTACAATAATTGGAACCTTACCATTGGAATGTAGTTGGTGGGGAAAGTGTAGAATCCATCACTTCAATGGGTAAAGCATTACTATTTATTTTTTAATGCAATTTTCTGGTCCCTCTAAGGCTGCAAAGAAAGCTGTGGAAACAGCCAATCAAATTAAAAGAAGTCAGAAAAGCTTTTGCATAAGAAAGATAATTTTGCACAGTAGTGAGGAAGATCTAGATCAGTGTTTCTCAACCTTGGCAGCTTTAAGATGTGTGGACTTCAACTCCCAGAATTCCCTAGTAGGCTATGCTGGCTGGGGAATTCTGGGAGTTGAAGTCCACACATCTTAAAGCTGCCAAGGTTAAGAAACACTGACCTAGATGGAAGTGGTTGGAATGTTATGGGGTCATTCAGTGACACTGATTGGAAGGAGATTTAGAACAAACAAAAGAAAGCAAGTCTTCAGGTGTTACAGATTACCTTTTGGACCTCATTGGCAGAAGACATGGTGATGGCTATGAACTTGGATGACTTTAAAAGGAATTGGATAAATTCATGAAGGACAAGTCTATCAAAGATGATTAGTCTTGAAGACTCAACATTATCTCCAAGTTGTGAGCAGCATAGCTTCAAATACCAATTGCAGGGAAAAACTGGCAGAGGAGCATTGTGCCTCTGTCTCCTGTTTACATGCATCATAGAGGCAGCTGTTTGGCCATAATGAGCAACAAAATGTTGGTCTAAGTGAGAAATAAACGTTGGGCTAAGAAGAGTCTGATCTGAGTAATTCTTATGATCTTATGTGTAGATGAAAGGATAAATGGCCTTGCAAAGGTAGATAACCGTGGTTGAACTACAATGGTTAAGCCCTGTGAGGCTGGTGAACACAGGAAACGAGCCATCTGGATTTCTGGAAAGATATTTATTACCAGGAGAGTTATGCAGCAGAATCTTGAGAACCTATCAAAGCGGTTGTCCTGCTCAACTTACACCTAATGTAATTAAGGTGGAGTTGCTCTGAGTTTCTTTCTTATGCTTCCCCTCTCCCTTGGGCCGAAGTGTCTCTTGCAGTGGTCTTGTTTCCTCTTCTGCTTTTCCAGGGTTCGTTAGACATTCCATCAAAACAACTTCCACTTCTCTCATTATTGGCCATGCTGGGATAAAAGTTCAGAAGCATCTGAAGGCCCACAGACTTGGTACAATATTGGGGGAAAACTAATATGTTTTAAAATATTGCCTTGTTAGACACACTGTGCTTGGTCTGAACAAGCCACAGTGACCTAATTCTGACATAACGCTAAACCACAAACAGTATTTTACACACACTGCTGGATTCATAGATTTCATAAACCAAAACCAAACAAACCACTTTGTGGCTTAGTGTGATATTTAAACCCAGCATGACATATGGCTAGGAAGTGGGACCTGGTTGACCAAGCAAAATGTTTTCTGCTGTGACTAAGTAGTTGCTGCCTTAAATAATAGCTTTGTTCGTGTGTATCGGTAATATAAGTTAGTCCTACTGCTACAATCCGTTTCCTTGGGCTCCTATTCCTGACCAAAACTGGAGTGAGTGTTGAAACCTTTTGCTGTGATGATGGTGAATACATTAGTGTCATAAATGACAATTGGGTTGTGCCAATCACAACCAGACCTACCATTAGGCAGAATGAGATAACTGTCTTGGAATGGGCTGAGATGGAGTAGGACCATCCGTATGATCTTGAAGGATAGAACCTGCACTGTATCCAGCGGTTGTTTCATACAAAATATTTCACCTGTTTATTGAATTTACCAATGTTCTGGATTTGCACAATGCCTTGAACCCAAGGAACCAGTAGGTTTGTAGGTGACCTGGTTAAGTGTGTTGTATGAATAGCACAGCTAGTGAGTCAAGCTGTTGGTCTATGCAGATTAGCTCTATATTAGCTCCACACACTTTTTTTGTGTGCCCTGAAGTTTGAATCTGGGATCATTTTGCACAAAAAGCTTATCTTTATCACTAAGCTATGGAAGCTGTAACTATCTCAGGACCTTTTCCTGCAGTGATTTTCTACTCTGTTCTGTAATTGCCCTGATGACCATTTGAATTCCATGGGCCAAGTCAAAGTATTCCCTAAAAGTATTCCCAGTTGGCAGATGAAAAACCCAGCCTCAAATCAAGCTGGGCTCCCTGTCTCAAATCTACAAAGCCCTTTTTTGCCCATTTTTAACCACAAAGGAAGAGACAAGCTTCAGTGAAGTACAAGGCTGAGTAACTCAGTGGTAGGAAAGGAAAAGGAAGTGAAGTAACCTTCTGGAAAAGGACAGAGACTGCATCTGCTATGTGAGAACTGTGTATTAGGACTGTGAGTGATTAATAGTACGAGAGGTTAGGCTTGGGGTATAAAGGGATTTTCCTTGCAACCAGATGGCATCAGGGTTCAGCTGAAGAGGAAGAGGCCTGCCAAATAGAGGAGGATACAGGAGGATATTTTTGCCTTGTTTAAATGTGTGATATCATCATCAACTTGGGGTTGTTTTTGTTTTCACCTTTGACACTCTTAGGGACACCGATGCCGTCATTTTTGTGTTTGGGTCATAGCAGGGTGCCATCAGCTTACCCCTGCAGAGGTTGTGCTCCAAGAATGCAGACTGCTTTAGGGGTTTTTCTCCCTAATGGGGGGCACACACACCCATGCCTTGCCCTGAAGTTCCAGCCGGAGATGGCTAGAGACGTGAAACGCAACCCATGCCTTGGGCTGTAGGGACACAGCCTGCCATTGCTTTAGTGTGGTTGCAGGGGTTGTGCCATTGTTGGTCAACATACAACATGGAGGATACGGGTCACGTCCAAGTAGGTCTCGCAGCATGGTGGCCCAATGACCCTTCGTGCCCCTTGTGGATTTTAGGCCAGAAAATAACTTGTATGCATGGAGGGTCTCTGTGCTACCTCAGTGGCAATAGCCTGAACTAATGGGGCTTCTGTTTGGCCAGGCCAAGGGCCACACTGGGACTCTGGATGGTGGGTCAGAGGACACATGCCAAAAAATGATGGGGCCAGAACAAAAACTGGGCCTGATTTCGTTTTGTTTCCCAGTAACCAAAGCTAAATACAGCTAATATGAGTACTCTGCAGCTATGTCTTTCATAATTTCCCCCACTGGTAGTATTAAAAATGACATTTTGATAGCACCTTTTGGTAGGTCTCTGGGAATTGGACCCAGGTTTTGGGGAAAATACATGGAAGCTCTGGGTTATGCACCTTTAAATGAGTAACCCAGAATTAAAGCACCTTGAACTGGCTGTAGTTCTCTTACTGAGACTTGAGTTGAATCAGTTGGATTATCATTGACTTGTTTTTTTTTTTCCTGCCTTGGTCTCCTTTTCAAGCTTTCAGAAAATAGTCAGTGATGATCTTCATGCCTGAATGTCCAGGCCTGGTGTAGTATCATTGTGTTACATTGGTTTTCAGCCACAGGTTAGGTGGTCCAAGTCCTGATGTGTTAGAATGAATATAGCACTCCAGTTTGCATGCTGGGAAATCTTTTTTGTTTTTGTTTTCAACAAACACTTCCTAATTTTGAAGCCTCTCTTCAGAGAGAAAATCATCATCATAATAAAAACTCAAATGGGAATTTTATCCCCGAGATGCTAGTTTTCAATTTGCAGGAATTTTAAAACCAGTTATTCACCTTAGCTGAAATATCTGGTATGTTAAATATATTTCATACCAATGTCAAGGCCAGTGAATTGAATACACAAAGAAAGTATTTTAGTTGTTAAATATTATTACAATTTGGGGTGGCAGTGGTGGTGCAGAATGCCTAGTTGGCTTCTTCACACACCATTTCTATGAATTATCTGTGCTGTTTCTTCTGTTAAATTTGGAACTGACATCTTTTCATGGGTTTGGGGATATTCTGACTGTTAGAAGACAGGGCACTTCTGTTTGGGTCTAAAAGCATAAGGTAAGCCTAAGGCCATCAGTATAACCTAAATTGACTGCTAGATTTAGCTTTTCTCAGTCCTATCTAGAAACAGATTGTCCACCTGGGCCCATTGATGAGCTACTTTCCTCAAAGCAAACTGAATCATAGAACTTGAAAAGGAAAACAAAATAGGTCACCATTCATTATACTGACTTTCCCCTTTTATTCTTTTAGGTGCTACTTCTCTGGGAAGCTTTATGAACCAAGCAATTGAAATTTTCATTTGAGACATAGGAAACAAACTAAGGGACCAACATGGCTGATTACTCATCTTATAAAGAGACCTCCAATCGGCATGTGCGCTTCAAACTTCAGAGCCTCAGTCGCCGCCTTGATGAGTTAGAGGAAGCAACTAGAAATCTCCAGAAAGCAGAGGATGAGCTTTTAGACTTGCAGGACAAAGTGATCCAGGCAGAAGGCAGCAACTCCAGCATGTTGGCTGATGTGGAAGCCTTGCGAAAGAGAGTTCTGAAAATAGAAGGGAAAGATGAGGAGATCCGAAAGGCAGAAGAGCTGTGCCAGCTGATGAAGACCAAGCTTGAGGAAGAGGAAAGCCTCACCCGAGAGCTGAAATCTGAAATTGAGAGGCTTCAGAAGCGAATGGCTGAGCTGGAGAAGCTGGAGGAGGCTTTTGGTCGGAGTAAGAACGACTGCACTCAACTTTGCCTCAGCCTCAATGAGGAGAAAAACCTGACCAAGAAAATTTCGACAGAACTGGAAGTTCTTAGGGCCAAAGTGAAAGAACTGGAACAGTCAGAAGACCGGCTTGATAAAACGGAGCAAAGCTTAGTGAGTGAACTGGAAAAACTGAAATCTTTAGCTCTCATTTTTGTCAGTGAAAGAAAACACTTCACGGAAAAGGAGAAGCAGAACGAAAAGTTGATACAAGAGCTCACCCAAAAGCTGGAACAGAATAACAAACTAAATCGGGCCGATCAGACACGCAATACGTCAAATCTGCTGGAGAGATCATCCAATAGTATAATTGACAGAAATGACTTAAGGATTGAGGTCGACTTAACAACTTCAGCACTATCCTCAAAAGAAACCAGGAGAAAAGCCAGCTTGGACTACCTAAAACTTGTGGAAAACGAAACTCGAAACAAATCCGAAAACCAGAAGAATAAAAACCAAGAAGACAACAAAGTGAAGGACCTCAACCAAGAAATTGAGAAGCTTAAGACCCAAATGAAACATTTTGAGCCTTTAGAAGAGGAGCTTAAAGCCCTCAGAGCCAAAAACAATGATCTCCATGACAGCTACTTGAGTGAACAGAATAAGAATAAGATCCTGGTGGGTCAGCTGGAAGAAATAAAAACGCAGATGGAAAAGCATAAAGAGCTGGAGAACGGTGAAGCAGAGATGGAGGAGGTGAACGTGCCCAGCAGAGTTAAGCACGACCGACCCAAGCATCGAATTGTTACGGCTGAGTCAGCCGTTCCCAAGCATAAGTCACGGGAACTTTCACCTCAGCACCGGCGGGAGAGGCTACGCAATCGAGAATTGAATAATGAGTGTTACAGCCAAGGAAGCAAGCGAGTTACAAGCCCTACTACGAACAGCAGAAGAGCAGCCAAAACATCTGGTACATCCACTTCATTAGACACTGTAGCAACTGATGCTAAACGGGTGGAAGACAAATCAACCTTGGGTACAAACAATTCTCCACCAAAAGAGAGCAGCGCCTCCCCCACGGAAGTGAAGAAGTCTAGGGAGCAGCCTCCCGTGCTTAGCCGTTATCCACCTGCAGCCCAGGAGCATAAAGCTTGGAAGGTCTCTTCAAAACCCAAAAATGGAAATACCATGAGGAGTAGAGTTGAAAAAGTGCCCCAACCACTGAATGATGCTCATCATTTTAAACCTGACAGACTTGAAGAGCAGCCCAGCAAACCAGACTTTGCAGGACCATCTTCTGAAAAGGGACTAAAGATGCATGTCACCGAATCACTGGTTCTTGCAACAGAGACTCACACCTCCAAAGCTAACTGTGGGCCATCGAATGGTGCTGCTTTGTCCTACGGGCAGTATCTCTCAGGAGAAACCCTAACTTCTGAACCAGGGAGCTTGAAGGTGGAAACTGTAGTTTCAGCTTGCAGGCAGCACTTGGAGGAGGGCTGTCAAAAGACAGCCAACTTCCAAGACAGAGAGTCTATGGACCCTTCACTTGAAAGGACAAAATCTTCTCTTTTAACAAAGTCTTGGCTCATCTCGGGGAGCCAAGAAGATCTCTTGCGGAGTCATCCAATTCCTCAAAAAGAAATAGACCAAACTCTTTTGTCGACTGTAAACTGCAGTAATTTGGACTTAAAAGCAACAGCGGCAAGATCCAAAGCTGTCAATCCCAGCCGTATTGAGAAATCTGGCATCAATGGGGGGACAAGTAAAATTGGAAATATTTCTGCTACTTTTGATTTGGGAATAAAAAGAGAAACCACTTCCCGAGAATTCACAAGCTCCAGGGGATCAGTACATACGTCTTCCTTTGAAAATGATAAAAATGCCAGCAGCGAAGAAGACCTCAGTAGACCATCCAAAATGGCACCAGCTGGTGCGATGTCTGGGTTGAAATCCCGACGGCCCTTTAGTCCAAGGGAAGCTCTGCGCTCTAAAGCTATAATCAAACCTGCAATTGTGGAGAAGGATGTGAAGGAAATCATGGGTGGTGTGGGTTCTGGTCTGGAAGGCAGCTTTGAAAAACAGCATCCCACCTGTAGGACAGTGGCACATAAAATGACCAGCAGTATCACCATTTACCCATCTGAGCCAATTACTTCAAGGAGCAGCACAATTGACACCACAAAGGAACAGCTACATGCAACAGTTGGCAGTGTTCAAGCCATTCCAAATGAACTGTCACCAGGAGCAGATGCAGCCAGCATCCCTAGTGAGTTATCACTTAACAAGAGCAGTATAACCTTGAAGTTGCCAGAGACTGATAAAAATGGAGACTCTCTTCTGAGAAGCAGAGTTGAAACGGTCATCTCCAAAAGTACCATTACAATAAAGCCTTCGGACAGCACTGAAAAAACCAGTGAACCGCCCATGGAGACGGTTGGTTGGAAGAGTCACAGTGCTCCGGGGACAAACTCATCTGAGACCAAGCACGTCACGGTAAGGAGCTCATGGCGGACAAGGCGAGCACTGCATTCTTTGGAAGACTCTGCAGCCAAGGCAGCTGAACATGCAAGTCCTCGGACTCCATGCAGGTCATCTACCGATCCTTCTAAACCAGAAGGGACCACGGCACGCATCTATGCGATCGAGCAGAATTCCAGAAGGGCCAGTGCCGGGATAAATTCTTGGAATACTCCAGAATTAGACTCTAGAAGGACCAAAAGTAGCTTGAGTGCATCCGAGATGCTGAGCCAGAAAAGCTGTGTCAGTGATCTTGTGATGGCTTCCCCTTGGAATTGCACAGTAATGCCAGTAAGTGTGATGCGCATTCTTTTGTTTTGAAATATTTGCATTGTTAAATCAAGGCGGAAGGGGACTGTTTATAAAAACAAAGGGGAGATAACCCTTTTCTGGGGCTGGAAGCATTTTCTTTAAACAAAAGAACCATCTCTCTTGGCATAACCTTCCCCCATCCCATCTAACTAGAATAATCACATATACATGCTTGTATGCATGCTGATTGAGCGCTGTTACTACACAGCAGTAAATTTCTCAGCTTCTCTACTAACTTGGCTCTACCCCTATCCTTACCCTTGTGGGAGAGTTTGGGTGCAATTCATGTGCAAATACAATGGAGGGATGCTTAGGATGCGTCTGTACAGCTCTATTAGATAGAAGGTGCCCAATCAGCATTCATTGCAAGCCCCAGAGTCTGCCTGCTTTGCTGATCTGCACATCTACACTGCATTTGATGGTGGTGTTTATGCAGGCCATCCATGTACATCAACATTTTTTATATTCTGCAGTTTCATCCATTAGGTTTGCATATTTTATGTTTCATCTGTAACATAACTTTGCCAGCAGTATGAACTACAACAATTGCAAGAAACAATAAAAAGGCCTGGAGCAACAGGTTATTGGTGTACCCCAAAGGGAAAAAAAGATATTTGCCTTTTCCAAGATTCTGTTCATCTTCCCTTCTGCCTCAAACCCAACAGTTAATTTTCATCCAGAACTCTTCCACACACTGCTGATTTTTCTTTCCTTAAATGTTAAAACCTCGTTGGAGCTGGGGCAGAACTGCATAGCAGTAAAAGGACATGTCCTATAATTTGGCATCCCTAGGATCAGTTAGCCCCTTGTTTCATCTGTAGACATTTGGGTCCTTCCTACTTCCCAATGATAGTCTGGAATTTCACAGTGATTATGTTAATGGCCAGAAGAAATTAATCCATGGATCTTCTTGTATCTCTGATACAGTACACATTTGTGTCAATTTTAACGGCAATGCATGCTGGAAACAAATTTAGATTGTGGTTTAATTTAGGACTATGTAGGGCTTTTTCCTTTTCAATGTATTTATTAAAACATTAAAAAAACAGCATAAATAACTACAAAAAGAAGGAAAAAGAAACATAGTGGGTAAAAGAATAAAATACCAGTAAATAAAGAGGAAGTTTACAATTGTCATGAAATTTGAAGCTCATTATTTCATTAATTAATGGATTGTGTAGAACTAAGTTCATTGTATCATCTAAAAAAATAACTGGAAATCTCTATACAACTCTGAACATAATAGTAATATCCCCACCATTTGTCATTATTCCAAGGTTAAATGGACATTATCATATAAGAAGAAAACAAAAATAAGAGAGAGAGAAACACTAAGAGAAAGAAAAAGAAAAGTCAATAAAAACTGTGCTTAAAAAAATTACTTTAAATTCCCTCCCATTGTACCCGGACCAATAAATACATCAACATGTGTATAAATGTCAGTGGTTTCCTCTTAAAAACCTTACTCAGTGTCTGCCTTTCTGTATGATGTATGATCTATAGGGGAGTCATTCTTGCTTCAATTTGGTCAAGCTTCTGTTCTGAATGTAGACTGTTAATTGTGCTATGCAGTTTTTCAGATTCTAAGGCCAAAAGGTATTTTAGAGCACATGGAGGCACAAATGTGTCTTTTCCCAGGATTTTGCAAAAGGCACCCAGGAAAAAACATGGCTGTTTTAAAGAGCTGGGGTCAGGGGCCACGTACATGCTGCTGCACAGCCCAAAGTGTGCTTTTGCCTTTGGATTGGCAACAGTGCATAGCCCTTGCATAGATCATGTGCGCAATTCTCAACTGCTTAATTTTGCACAGATGAAAAATAACCACATGTACACCCACCCCTACACACCCTCCTTCTCCCCCCAGATCCATTGGGATCTTTTGGAATGATTCTTCCATCTCTCTGTGTGATAACTGAGCATGCCTAGAAGGCATTGAATACTTGCTGATTTATCATGCACGGGAGGAATAGAATCAGTAATCTGGAAGATGGTATGGCTGACAAGGGTCACTCTGGACTGCAGTCTTTTGTGGGAGATCTCCTTTAGAGAATGCCTTCAGTTGGTTGAGTTAGGTATTTCGGGTCCACAAGCCTAGGCACAAGATTGGCAAAGATTTAGCTGGACTGCCCTGCTGGGATGATATTAGACCGATACAGAAGAATTTAAGCAAGACAGACACATCCATCCTTTCTTATACTTTTATCAGCTTAAATCCATCATGCAAAAATTGCTGGTGGTTGCCCACATTAGCACCTCTGCACATCCATGCACTGGATATGTTTTGATTCTTTCAATAGTTTCTTCCATTGCTCCAGTGGTGTCCTAGACAGCTTCCCCACTCCCTCTTCCCTGGAACTAACTGACTTAATGCTGGGCAGTGCTAAAAATAAAATAACACTGGTGAGAACATTGACATGGAAAAATAAACTACATGAAAACCAGCCGAATCAGATTAAACATAACAATGCTAGGATTCTAAAAGTAGCACATTCCAAAGTCTTATGTCTGGGTTGCGAAATCAGAATCAAATTACAACAAATACGAAGTCCTAACAGCTCAGCTTATGGGTGAAAATGGGTCAGTTACATACCCAACCTAGCACCCCAGGCTTACAATCCACCCTACAAAAACTCTTTCAGAACAGCTGGAAGCTGCTCTCAAATTTTAAGGATTTGGGAGTAGTCATATTAACTGTACTTAATAAATTAAAATCTAATTAAATTAAAACTAATGTTTTCCCCTCCCCTTTTGTCCTGGCCCCGCTTCTGTCATGTCACTCAAAGGCTACTGGCCTGCGGCATGTGGTGCAATGCAGTTCACCAATAATTCATATAAGGATGTGCTACACAGCTCAGCGGGAAGCAAAAGTCCTATTGCAAAGTCCCATGATTATTATGAAAGTTCTTATTTATTCCATTTATAATTTTCCAAGAATCTGGGGGAGGATTTTCTTGTCCAGAATCCCACCAGTCTGTTTTAACTGCTGCATCATCATGTGCTACTTGCTCACAGCATCGAGCATTTGCTTGGCCTTTCTCCTGCACCTGAAGAACTTGTCAGCTCTTTGGGCTATGCAAAAACTTGGATGAAGGCCGGCCTTCCTTGTACCCGAAATCTGCATGTCTCAACTAACCATGGTCTGTGGATGAATTTCCCTCGGGGACCTATATGGCAAACAAGCCACTATCCCATCTCCCAGGATGGCATTTTCGTTCCCAGGCCCCTTCTGTGCTGTCTCTCCAAGCCAAACCTTTTCAATGGAAACAGCCCCAAATGAGCTGTAGCTCTCCAGCCTTTATTTATTAATTGCATTTGGAAAGCTGCCTCTTAAATGCTGAAAGATCTAAATTAAATCCTCTTGTGTTTGTGCTGAGCGGTCACATGAGTCAGATATCGGCAGCGAAAAGGAATAGCTCGGCTGCTGGGGAGGGACAGTGTCTGCTCAGCCTTGTTCCCACCAACCACTAGGATGTCCTGAGAGCGAGTGATACAGTCTCAACACATTTGGCAGAGTCTAACTCTCTCCACAAAATTCAGTGTATGGTTAGAGCTGGTCGTGAATTGCATGCCTGTTTGGCTACGCTCCTTTCCAGATCTGCCCATCTGACACCAGAGAAGAAACTGTGTCTCAGAAATAGCCATACCCAACCGAGAAGACCCCTTGTCCAAACTGACCCTCAGAAGGCCATTTTAGAAACCAGCTGCTGACCATAGACTTTCTGGTTAGTTGTATACCCACTGAGGAAAGTAGACCGATAAATTGCAGCCTCTGTAGTTGATGATGATGACTACTGATTGCTTTGGGGTAACCCTTGGAAAGCAAATTTCTCCTCACCCACTTCCAGTTCCTGCCACGAGGTACAAACAATAGGTATCTGATGAAAACATTTTCTTTTTCCGGTGCATTAATTTACACGAGAGCCAGTTTGGTGTAGTGGTTAAGGCATCAGGCTAGAAACCGGGAGGCTGTGAGTTCTAGTCCCGCCTCAGGCAGGAAAGCCAGCTGGGTGACCTTGAGCCAATCGCACGCTCTCAGCCCAAGAGCCAATCAGGTGTGGAATGAGAGTTCTAGTCCCACCTTAGGCATGAAGCCAGCTGGGTGACTGTGGGCCGGTCACTTTCTCTCAGCCCTAGGAAGGAGGCATTGGCAAGCCACTTCTGAAAAACCTTGCCGAGAAAACTATAGGGACTTGTCCAGGCAGTCTTTGAGAAATGGACACGATTGAACAGATAAAAAAATAATAGTTTACATAGTGTTTAATTAATTATTTGCAGATGTAATTCTCTGATTGAAAAAGTCTAAGGTCCATCTCTGGCAGGAGATCTCTCTTTCTTCAGGAAAGCTGTTTTTTTGGGGGGGGTCCATCCTACTTTCACAGGTGAAACTGTCTAGGCTCAAATCTCAGTCCTTGAGGATCAGGAGTGATTTCCGGATGAGGATTTTATGGAAAGATTTGATTTTGGTTCATCAAAATGATAATCAAATGCAGATTCTCTTTGGCAAAGGGGTAGAGGGGAAAGCTGAGGCCAGTTGTCTCCTCTTCTCACCCCCCAATTGCTCATGAAACCAGAAAGTGGCAATGAAAAACAAGTACACATGCAGTTTTTTTTTTTAAAAAGCCTATGATTTTGAAGGTTTCAAGGCTCCTGGATCTTGTAGTATAATGCACTCTGCTGGCATCAGCCTGCAAGTGCAGGACTTGTGCACTAAGAAGTCTGCTTGGTTTATTTAATGGATTAAAAGTCACAGCCACAGTAGATCCAAATCACATCTAAAAGACAGCAATGGGACAATTAAAAGTAAAATCAAAACTCCATGCTAAACACCGCCCGAAATTTGGGGAAATGTTTTCAGCTAAGAAGCTAAACCTGTAGGAAGAGAACTTCTGGAATCACCAGCTACTTAGGAGAGAGAATTGCGTGGGGGAACCAAAACTTGAACATAGGTCCAGGGTTAACAAGCCTGTGTTTAGAACTGGGGACTCTAGAGGACATTCAATCCAGTCCCATGGTTCAGAGAAGCAAATTAGGCTGGGCAAAGAAACAGAAAGGTTGGATTCATAGAACATCGTAGACTAGGGTGGAATGGGGGTGGGGGTGTTTTGGTTCCAAATGTTGTAGAAAACCAAAGCAATTGTGTTTTGCTAATCAAGCTGGTGCATAATTATGAGGAAACCTTCCAGCTAAGTGGAGATTTAAGCCCAGGCTCCCCAATATACTGAGCCTCTCCCACCCCCATATTTCTGTCTGTTTGGTGCTGAAGAAGGAGAGTTGGGCCTTGGTGGATGTTCATCCATAAGGGACTCACAAGGGACTGCCTTACTAAAGCGCTTTCTCCTGGTTTTGGTACAGGAAGACAAAGATTTTGTCCCCAGTTCCAGAAGAAAAACATACGGCTCCTCTGAGCAACTGACACTAAGGAAGAGGCCGGAAATCAAGGTGGAACTGCCCCACCAACTCCCAAGCAGCAGGGCTGAGGAGCGGAGGCGATGGTCCAGAGACCACTCAGAAGCCAACTGAGATGGCTGAGGGTAAGGCTGGTAATTACATTCATGCTTTGAACTGTTTTCTTTGTTTCAGTCTGTTCAAGACTTCAAGGCAGCCTAGACAGGGTTCCTTCCTTCTATTTTCCCCACAACAACCTTGCAGAGATAGGCTGGATTGGGAAGGAAGACTGTCCCAAGTGTGGAGTTCTTTTTAACTCTTAAACCGTTTATCTGAAAATTGCCAGAAGCCATACCAAGATAAGGAGATACACCAGAATTGTAAAATGAATAAAAATGGACAAACTTTTGGCCTGTTTCGATTTCCTGAAGAATGGAACTGTTTGGCAGACTAGCTGGTTTCGCTCTCAGTGTCACCTCAGCTAGACACTTAGTTGGTTAAGGACATATTGATGGATGTCAATACATATGTAAATCATGGGTATCTACATGAAAATATTCTGGTTTAAATTTCAATATGTGGAAACCACTGCAAGGTTTCTACGCTGCGCCTTGCGCATTTGACCTCTCAAGAATTTTTAATATACGGCTTTAAAAAAAATAGATTTTCCACCTTCACAAACGTAATTATATAGTATTTGAATTGGCTTGTATACAGAACAGAGATTGTTTTGTGCGGAAGACTGGCCTCTTAATGGCCTCCTGAAGTTTTTGAACAGGACTCCCCTCAGAATGTTGGCTGGAGGTCTTTCCCAATCTAACCAAACTATGGTGTCCTGCAAGGAGTTGATGTAAAGAAAGGAATTCCTGTTCTAAACTACAACTGAGTTAAAAGTCTGGGGCGGCTGAGGAAAACTTTGCAATAGAGGTGTGGGTGTCGGTGAAATCCGGCATTTGATGTTGTCCTTTGTTTCTCTCTCCCTGTATCCCCAGCGCATTTGCATGACCTCCAGACCTGGAACTCCATCTCTCCCCTTCTCCTGCTGCTGCCAGTCCACCATGGGGACTGATATGGTGCCTGACCTTTAGCTCCTTTCCACGCTCAAGCTCTCTCCCCCTTCCTCCCAGCCTCAGATGGACTTTTCTTTTAATGGTGGCTTTGCGTTTTCCTTCTCCTCAGTGAAGGAGGACGTGGAGACTTTGCTCAGGGGAATCCCATTCCAGAACCTTACCGAGCTCAGATCAGTGGAAACCCTCAGCTAGCAACTGACTGGAGGCATCCAAGAACTTTGGATTCTCGGCTTGGGTGTTTGTTGACTCCGTTCCCAGAGAAGCTTTTGGCTTTGTTTGACTTGAAAGTCCCATGGAGGATCACTCTGGACTTGTGTCTGCTGGTCCTCAGCTTTGGAGAGCCATTTATCTGACACCTTCTGGTCACAAATGCTTGAAGAAAGAATGGCCTAGCAGGGAACATGGGCCATTGCTTCACAGTAGCAGCACCTCTTCTTCCCCCTCCTTGTCCGCACTGCAACAGCTTGGCCGCTCGTACTGAACGTTTGGCTGAGCCACACAGAGAAGCAATAAATTGGGATGCATCTGTTCCAGCATCTCCTGCTCCACAGACAGGGACTGGGGCGGCGAGGGTTTGTGGGTTTTATCTGGCCTCAAAACAAGTCTCTGCTTCCTTTCTTTACAGCACGGCACACTCCTCGCAAGCCCAGCCAGACTTGGGATACGCAACTCTGCCTGGACTGGGCTGGTTGGAGTGCGGAATCTCATTGACAAGCCTCCCGCCCCAATCCCAACCAAATCCCACCCTGATCCAAGGGCATGGGACCCAGCTTGCTCAGTGGGGCTGTTCTGACATTACTTGAACAAACCACTGGAAGACTCAAGTGCGGCCAGCAGTGGGTGATGTCGGATTTGGTCAGCACCTCGACACATCCTTGGGGGGAGGGTGGACACATTCCTTTATTTCTGCTACCTCACCACTTGCTTGGACAAAAGGACCAGCGTATAATCTTCCAGAGACACAGTTGGCTGCCCTCTTCCACCTCTGAAACAGCGAACTGAACTTTGTTCACACAACCATCCCAGCCCCCCAGGTGTGTTTCCCATCATCTTCTGTGCGTTTTGCTCTGATGCTGCTGCATAGCAAGTCTTCTTCCCTGCCTCTGCCCCAGTTTGCTAAGGTGGGACTCAAAAACTGATCAGAACTAGCTGTTCTTCTCTATTAGAATAAGCCTCTCTCATGAGCATGACACGCCGGGCACTAAAACGATGGGAACCAGTCTGGAAGTTTTCTAGGCATGTAATCTGCAAGTTGTTACTCACACTTGCAAGTAGCGACCTTCGGCCTCCAGCTGCTTGACAAGAGATGTGCATGTGTTCCAAGGGCCTTTGAGGATGCAGTTATGGCAGCCAGTCCATGTGGGTCAGGTAAAAATAATGGGCTAGGGAGGGAGCTCTGCAGAGGCGAATCTACCAGTGGGGTTGCTGGGCTCTTTGCTCCACTGCACACCTTCCCCACTGCTATTACCTGCAGAGCTTCTGTTTTGCCTGGATAGCTGGGAGCAAACATCAGAAACTTTTGAGGTGTGAGAATCAGTGGGTACCATGTTTCTTCTCCTCCTGTTTACATTCTCCTGCAAGTTGCCTCACCCACACATTGGGAAGCAAACATGGGGTTGATGGTCCCGGCATCTAAAATCAGTTTTAGATTCATTCAAACTTGTTTGACTGTTTTCTCTTTTTGCCTCTCGATTCCCTGGGAACAGCCTTACATTCCCCTGCTTCTGCTGTCTTTCTGCTTCAGAAGGGTGGCAGCTGGTGCACGCACTGCCGCTCGGCTCTTTTTGGAGAGGGCAGAATTGATGAGCAGCTCTGCACCATCACCACCACCTCCTGGCCAACCTCCTGCTCGATGCTTAGCTTTCTCGAAAAACATTTGATGGGTGGCCTGATAGGGTTAGGCCTCAGGCTGTAGCATTGTGCGCTTTAAAAGCTTTGCCTCCCCTTAAGCCATTGTTGCCCTATCCAACCATGCGCTAGCCGCAGTTCCATTGCAATCCCTGGAAAGCAAAACATGATGCTAAATGTCAAGTGGCACCATCTTTGCTCGAGGGGAAAAAAAGCCCATGTCCCGCATCTCAGTCTCTTTCCCTCAAGGACGAGTGGCTGTATTCAAACAATAGGCCAAGCCAAGAAGCGTGGTTAATAAGTGCATGCATTCGACACCATCTTACTCCCACTGAATGTGAGTTTAATCAAAAGTTGAGGCTTAACTATTGGCATTCAAACCTGGAGTCATTCGCACGTCAGACTTAACAGAAACAGGTTATAATCAGAGTATGTTGCTTGTCCAAAGTTCTGCTTTATGTCAAAGAAGAGTTTGAACAACACAACCAGACTTTATTTAAAAAGTCCTGCACAATTGGAACGGGGGGCACGTGTCATGGGAACACAGCCAGGTTGTCGTTCCTTCACTGCTGTTAAAAGACCAGCTGTGTAGGGTACCCTTTGAGGGTTTCGAAATGAATCTCACTTTGGAACCACAAAGAATATTCATTTCTTTACCTTGCAACACTGTGAACCTAAACATCATAACTAATGCTCACTGTGGAAGCTCCTAGTTTCTCCCTTTTGCATGCCAAGTTTTCTGTAGCACAACAGGAGATCTAAGGGATTTTGTTCTGAAGCCTAAGCCATGAACAAGATTACCTTTTGTGGGACTAGATGTTGAAGAATGTTTGTGGGCTCCCACTCAGTAGAGCTTCAGACATGCATTTGGGGTAACTCGCTGCTGGTTTGGCTTATAAAAGGGTATCACTGCTGGTTCTTGGTCTCTTAGCAGAATAAATGGAAATCTGGGGAGGTAGAGACTGAATGCCTTACTTCCAAAAGCTACGTTTCTGGGCCTTGTAAGAATCCTTTGTATTTTGCCTAACAGGGTTAGTTCAGCGGGCTAAGGAAATACTGAAGTCATAGCCACACCCCCACTAAGCTACCTGCTCAGCCTTTAATGTAATAGTACCAAATGATCGTCACCAAGTTTTGCACCTCTTTTTAAGATCTAAGCCTTTACTTCATGCTCCAGCACTTTTTGGATGGTTGTCATAATGCAATACTATTTTTATTCTCCAATTCTTGGCAAGTCTTCCAGTTCAGGGGGATTAAGAGAACACTAATTGATTTGTGTTTGTTGATGCGTGCCAAGTCTACATGAAAGTCTTATTTGCTCTATGTGGTAACCAACTTGTAGTAGCCGTTTTAATGAGTATTTTTTACATGCTTTGTGTGCCTGATCCAGTAATAAGACGAGGCTTGTGGATTAATCCAAAATTAGGGCGCTTTTTTTTTAACCCTTTTTTTTTTATCCCCACCCAAAAGAAGCCATTCCACCATTAATTAAAGAAAGCACTTTAGCATATGAAACACAATATAAAGAATTCCATTCTTCTTGATCTCAGGCTACTTGAAAATTAAACCTGTAACAATTCTGCTGCTATTTGAGCCATTCCTTTAGCTGGGTCAGAGATGCTGCAATGCCCATGGTGGGGGTTTGCAGCAACTGACCCTAATTCCAAGGATAGTGGTTCTTAAAGGGTGTTTAAACTTCTTCCTAAAGCATCTGCCTTTTAGCAATTAGATTTCAAGTGTTACTATTCCTCAGCCAGCTAACACTATAAGCCAGGATTTCTGAACCTTGACGACTTTAAGATGTCTGGACTTGGACTTCCTGGCTAGGGAGTTCTGGGAGTTGAAGTCCAGACATCTTAATGTTGCTAAGGTTGAGAAACAATGCTATAGGCTAAAATGTGGCTGTCTTGATTTGTAGCTCATTAACTGCATTCCCACTAGATACTTAACTAAGTCAATTATGCAATGCTTAGCACCGTTTAGTGGCATGCTAAGCTTGATTAGTCTTAAAGTCAGTGGTGGTTGGACTTGGTGTGGTGTGATCCAAGACCCTTTGGGTAGTTCAGGGATTTTCAAACTTTGCAGAGTGATTTCCTAAAACAATATTTTTGTGAGACCCCCCACGAACAATTGATTTAATTGGGGGTAGGGCTCAGCAAGAAATAAATGTACCACTTACTTTTAATCATTTAATGTTAGCCTGCATATCAGAGGCATTCATAAACTTTGCAGTACACAGGCAAAGTGCAGAGCAAAGCCCAGAACAAATTTTAATGTCTGCCTGTGCTAGACCGATCTTTAAAAAAAAAAAAAATTGTAACTCTCTTCTAAAAAGTTGTGGGGCCCCCCTTCCCTACTGGGCTGGCCCAGCTCCCATTTGCAAACCCCTGGATTAGGTTATGGTTCAGCATGTTGTGCAAATCCAGAAAATGGGTTAATTCAGTAACCAGGTTCAACCTGTTGATGTGAACTCAGCTAGTATGAAATGCATGCGCAGCCATTGAAGAGTCAGTTGCTTTTCAACTGACTCAACAAGGCAGGAAAAATCTCCCCCCCCCCCAAGATTACTTCAGTTGACTCCTCAGAGCTGTTATAGCTTTCACTAGTGTCTTCTCTGTGACCTGTCCAAGCCCCAGTGCTCTGTATACCTCTTGTGGGAGCCTCCCATTTCATTGTTCCTTCCAGAACTCTAATTAGGCCAAGGAACTTGATGAAAGGGCTACATGAAAGCAGTTGCTAGCTCTATGAAGTGGACAACACACTAACACATCTCTGGCTCAGCTGAGGATGGGAACAGCTTTTTTCCACTACCCCAGCCTTTAATTTTGGGGGTGGGTGGGTGTAATCTATTTCTGTTTCTTAGGCCTTAGAATATACTTAACAATTGGGAGAAAAGTGAGTCTTCTCCTTGAGAACAGTTTGGGACATAAATCTGCCCTTGTTTGATAAAAATTTTGCTTCTGCTCTGTGTATTTACAGAATCCAATCAATTGGTAGCTCCTGTATCCATCCTTATTATGGATTTCTGGGGGGGGGAAAGTAGGAATCTGCACAAGTAATGTATTTCCCTTCATTAAATATTAAAACCATGTGTTTGTTGTTACGTATCAGGGAGTCTATTCCTATTCTCATTTTGCAATTCCCCATTAATAATCTTGTATTAAACTAGACGTAGATAACAAGTATAAATAACTTTTATTGCCAGAGAGGGGGTGTTATTCAATGAATGGCTCCATAAAATCAGGATTATAAACCCTACAGAGAGGATGACCCTGAGTGCAATAACAGCTGATTGTATTTGTGAACATAAGTGAGGTTTTCAGGACATGAAGAATGGCTCAACTTGCACACTTTTAAAGAGAAACAGCTGTAAAGTGTATTTGTAAATATTTGCCAATGTTTGGGGTGAATTAATTTGTGTTTTAAACTGTTAAGATGTAATTACCATAGGGAATCCCCCAGGGACTTTCTGATGCTGAAAATTTGTGTTTAAAAAAAAAAAACAAAAAAAAATCCAGGGTTGTAATTGTATTTGATGCATGTGAGGATTGTTTTTTCCTTTAACATCAAGAAACTCAAAATGTGCAGCTTCTTCCACCAGGAGATCAGGAGACTTGCTCTCCTTAACAAGAATGTGACAGCTTCCTGCTCCTTCACTCCCATCATTGCTGAAGCAGCGTTGCAGCTGTGTTCAAGAACCAGGCATCTGGTTGACCAGACCAGAGTTTTGCATGAGTGAAGAATTCCCAACTTTGAGACTGTGTGCAAACTGCTGCCAGACAGAGCAGACAGTACTTAGCTTAAGTGACCCAGCATAAGGCAGTTTCATACTTTAATATGCCATTAAGCGGGAAGACTGATTTTGTGATACATGCTGATATCTGAGTGCCAAGAACTTGGGGTTCAGCCATAGGGTCAGTCAAAAGGACCCCGTATATATGCAGAAGGGCAGTACCTCTGAAGCACTGAAATGGTGTCCTTTCCCTGCCCAGCGTGGGAGGGGTGTCACTCAGCAAGTCTCCCCTGATGCCACACTGGACATGAATCATCCGTGCAAGAGGCGGCCACATTTTGCTGCTTTAGTTAAAAGCCCAACTTGATATCCAAAGACGGAAAAGAGCAGGGAGGTACTGCTGTGCGGGAGTTTCCCCTTTCTCCTTTCTTCTTGGTTAGAGACCAAAGGAATCACTTTCTCTTTTTTGTGGCTGTGGGAAGCCCAATCCGCCTTCCATACCTGCACAGAGGGAGAGGCATGTTGGTCTTCCTGCCCTATGAAACACTTGAGAATCCTTCAACTTCTGTGGAATGTATTTTTAAGAGATGACAATATATTTTTTCTATTTGCTAATGTTAAGACTGGGTGGGAAAGGGACTGCAGAAGCCAGACATTGTATGTGTTCCAAGGCAGAGGAGCATTGCCTGCCTTCTATTCCTTTTCAGGTGAAGAAAAAAGCAAGTGCAATTTAAGCCCACAATGTCCTGAGCACCTCAGCCCTTCATGTGCCTAGCCAGCTACCAGCACTGTCCACATCATGATCCCCCTGACCCACAAGGAAACACTGCAGTGCTAGCATGCTGGCTGGGGAAAGGCTCCCCCTAATCCACCTCCCAAACTCGCCTATGCACTGGACAGCAGGCAGTGCAAACCTGCCAGTTACACAGAGCAACGAGTCTGCATGCTATGTTTAAACACAATTTTTGTCCGCATGTTATCTTCTGACTAATGCTATCTGTTCTGCCGTACATAATCAATAAAATTATTTGTATGTTAATGCAGTGTTTGAGACAGGAAAGTCCTTTCGCTTCTTCAAAGGGAAAGAGAATCCAGCCACTTTTGCACAACCTGCTGTGATGTGTGGACAGTGTTAAGGATCAAAAAGTGCACCAATGTGATTGCTAAGCCCTGCATCTGCCCCCACCCTTCTGCGTGGGACTCTATCTGGAGTTCCCTGTAACTTTTTAGGCCCACAAAAAAGAGCAGCATGTCGTATTCAAACAAAAAAGAATACATTGGGAGTTTTTTAAAAAAATTATAAAGATTTATTTTTGCTTTCTAAAGGAAACCCATGTAAGACAAACTTACCTTAGTTACTAACAGCTCTTACAAGAGCTCTAAACCAGGGGAAGAAAGTTAATCAAAACCACATTTGTATCCAAAACGCTCCAACTTGAGACAGACTAGGAGTTTATATGCTGAGTAGTAAGTACTCTGGTGAGCCTGAACTGGGCTGGCAAATCAAGAGCAGCATTCTCAGATGATGGATGCCTTTGAAGGGCTTCTCAGTTGAGTCAGATGTTTTCCAACTCCTGGATTAAGCCCTGCAAGTGGTAGTGCTACAGGACAGAAAGTTCACTTGCTTCTAACAGAGTCCATGCCAGGGATTTTGAGCCCACTGCACGGTTTCTGGCATTGGCATCTTCACATAGCAGGAGTCTGTTGTGCAGTTGCCACAGGGGTCGCTTGGCGAGGGAGCGTGTACATTGCACCAAGAAACTGGTCTGCAATACGCCCAGCTTCTCTCAGGCCACTTAGCAGGGCTCCATGGACTGTCGCTGGGTAGTTACGAATTGTATGTTCTCCGGCAAAGAAGAGGCGAGGAATGGGCTGGAAAAGAAAGAGTTGGTTGGCAACGTCGAGACCCCCTGAGGAAGGTAATGGGGCCCCTGTAAAATGAGGATGGCCAGAGCCAGCTTTGTTTTTAGTGATGTCCCCTGAAATGGATACTGGACAGGAGAATACTTTGCAAATTCTGCAGAAGCAGCAGTAAGAACTGCAAAAATGTGTCAAGCATTTCACAGATGAGGAGGGCAGAGGAAAACAAAAATAATATGACAGTCATACACGCTCGCTCGCTCTCCCTCTGGTATAAAAACAAGCAAGTACTTGAGCAAATGATAATGGTGAGCCTCAAAACATGTTCAGATCAGAAACTGTTTTATAGATGGCAGGATTTGCTCATGCTAGTGTGGGGACTCTTAACTAGCTCCCCACACAGGTAACAGTCATCCTCTCTCAAGCATCAACCTCCACAGTAGGGCACAGAGCCAGCCTCCCATCCCTCTTCTGGAATTTACGCAGAGCTCTACACCAAAGCCATAAATCCTACACCAGTCTGGCACTTGATGAAGTAAGCTACAACTCATGAAAGCTGATGACATTTAACAAAATATTGTTAGTTGGAAAATATGGTTAGACTTGGCTGATCTTGAAAAAGCTAAGCAGGGCCAGTCCTGGTCAGATCTTCGAAGGGAGACCACCAGGAAATCTGGGTGGTGGTGGTTTACTAGTATAACAAGCAGAAATAAATAACAGCACTTCACTTGAGGCAGATTTTATGGTTAGATTGTGAACGATGTTCTAGCACTCACCTGGGGAGCTCCTGGAATGGCTGGTCCAGGAGTAATTGGCTGAGCCATCAAGTCATAATCATTTCCTGAAGAACCAGCTGCTACATAGGAATAGGAGCCTCGTGCCCAAGGATCAGCCCGCCATCGAGATACCACCGTCTCTTTGGGCTGAGAAAGAAGCAGAAGAGGCATGGGAAGACCAATTCAATGGGAGGAGAATTGCTGAAGTGAGGTTTTTATTAATTCCTTAAACTAAGTTTAAAAGTCTTGCCAGCAGCAAAAACCTGAAATTTCTGAAGCACTTACACAAAAGGTTTACGATTCCCTAACATCCAAGAGAGGACAGGTAACAGGTAGACTGCTGTCCACTCACCTCCTTCACAAAGAATGCAAAATGGAAAGAGACATTTGCCAAACCATAACCATGGGCTGCTGTGATTTTTCACCTTTCCTCTTGCACTACGACCTCAAAGCCAGTAAGATTAACAGCCACACACAGTGACAAGACTTGCATTAAACTACCTAAAATATGGAGAATTCCACAACCATAACCTTCTGTTTAGATATATAAAAGATAAAGCAGAGAAGGGAATAGCTGTAGAACTCTTTGCACTTGAACTTTTCCTAGGCATTCCTGGTCTGGCTTAAATTACGTATCTCAGAGACTACAGTATACACAATTTGGCTGAGATCCCAAAACAGCACCCTTTCTAAATACAGTTTGTTAGTAACAGCTCCTTTCTATTTGGGTAGACTTGTTTCAAAAAGGATATCCCTTGAAGGAAGTTGGAGAACTTTACTATGATAGACAGGGAACCATGTAGGCAAAGGAGCTTCTAGAATAGAACAGCACTTAGGCTTCTAGGCACAATACAAAACCTCCTGCATTCTAAAGGACACGTAACAATACCTGAGGGACAGCACTGCTGCCAAAAATGCCCTTCAGGATAGCAAGGCAGCGTCCAACGATGACATCATCGCTGATGTTCTCCATGATTCCCGCTGCTTCACCTGCCACTAAGGCCAGAAGGATTGGTGCTGTTTAGGGGAACAAGAGTTTAGGGGGCGTTAACAGAGAGCAAGTGCAAGAGGAGATGTTAACTCCACCCACCTTGCGAATGTTTGCAGGCAGCCTACAAATGAAACAGACTTCTCAGCCAAGCAAATGGTTGAAGTTAAGGTGCTTTTATGAGGCTGCTGAACCGTATTGCTTGATACCGTAAACTACCTTGAGAAGGCTGATGACTTGAAAGCAACTAAAATTAGATTTAAGGTTTTTAGTCAAGTCTGTCCCAAAAAGGAGAGAGAGGTTTAAACTCTCATAACATGCTGGAAGAGTATGCTGAAACCCCACGTTCACCGGCTGGCATTGGCATCCCCAGTGAGACAGGATCAGGGAGCCGCTTTTCACATAATATGGTTGAGTCTGCCAGTTTCTTTCCTTTGAGGCTCAGGCAACCCGAGGAACTCCACTGCATGTCCTACACTGTTGTTTACTGCGCCACTTCAAACTTTTCCAGGTTTGCAGGCTCCCCAGTTCTTAAAAGGAAGCTCAACAAATTTGTACTCAATCTTTAATATTGTTTCATATTTCATGGACTTTGAACACTTATTTTACAATCCTGTTATAGGACCTTATGTATTCAGGGATTCCAGTTTGCTCCTGTGAACACAGAGTGTTACACGCCTTCACACAACTACCTTTGTAAAGATTCCAAAACAGGAAAAGCTCTCCTCTGCTTGCCGTCGTGCTGCCAACATGGCCAAACAAATTAACACTCGGATCCCAAAACACACGATCAAAACATAAAACAACCTATTAAGGAAAGGAGGGAAACTTTAATGCCAAATAAAAGTATTTCTCATACGGTTTAACAGCAGATGACAGAGCTTCAAAAAAGTTATGTCTTTTTATTCTTGCAGAAAACACTTCAGGTACTGACAGAGGCATTTTGCATTTTTCACAGAGAGTAAAACTACATGCAAACTCATGCAGACGGTCCACTAGCAGGCCACTTCTACTAAACACATCTATGTGCATTTCCTGTTACCTTGTTAAGGTTTCCAAATCCCATTCTCTGTACAGCTGATGTCTTCCACTCTGGAAGAGGGGGAACGAACTGGACTGCCGGAGGCTGCTGCTTCAGCACTCCCAAGGGAAGGGTACACAAGACAGCGTCACATTTATAAATAAAGGTCTGGCTAGTAGAACGGGTATTGACAGCTATCACTTCACATCCTAGTGAAATAATGGAGAGAAAAGAGACTGTCATGTGAGTGTCATACTACTACTGGGCGAACGAGGGAGGATAAATGGGTGAATAAGTACCTAAATGACTATACATTTTCAGTTCATTGCTTCAGAAAAATTAGGTGGATTCAGATTCTACAAGTTCTCAATGCTATGACCCCCATCTAGGGTTCTTTTAGTTGACAACCTTTCTGTAAGGTTACTTGGCCAATGCAACATTGTGGCACTGCAGAGATTTATTTAAACCTGATTTGACTCTTGTTCAAGCCAAGAATGCCTGTCCTACTGGAACCAGATTGTCCTTGTCTGAAACCACCTCAGAAGTATCCTATTATTTTCTACAAATTCTACCTCTCTTACTTTCTACTGAGCTTTCCGTGACTCCAAGCAAGTGCACCCTATTTTACTTGCACATCTTGCACACACACGACTTCCTATGCAAACAAAGTTGGCCCATTTCAGACTGAGCTGACCTCTTACCTTTTGCTTATTCTCCCTCTTGAAATATTGGTTCATCATAAACAAGACTGCTTTGGGGCTATTAACTATTAATCTTGCATCCATCCTTGCCACACCTATTTTCACCCCGATTGTCCCCTTTATTCTCTTCATTTATTACAGGGGATCCATGAGAAAACATTTTTGTCATCAGTTTTGCACACACAGGAAATACAACCACAAAGCGCTGACAAATTGTGTCTGAAAGGAGTGTACAGACCCAGCAAGGGTTCTTTCCTGAAAACAATACCAAAAGAAGCATTTGAGCCAACAGGATAATCAGAGAGAACTCTTAAGTTTTGCTTACCTGAAGCGGTATAGCGAACCTGCCGAACGGCTGTATTTAGTTTGATGTCTAATCCTTCAGCCAGAGCCACAGGCACACAAGAATAGCCATTCCTCACAGTCAGATGACTGCCTGTGAATTCAAAATCATCATCCTGAAATAGGGGGGAGGAGATTTAGAAAACCCATCAGCGCAATGCATTTGTAACAGGTCAGTAATTTCCCCCTCATATTGTCCCGCGCTCTCTAGAGACAAAAAGCGTGACTAATCCCCATGGGTGACAGGGCCAAAAGGGTGTTGCTTGAATGCACGCAGCCAAAAGGAAAAAGAGTCCATCTATCTGTTATTATACAAAGTCCAGATTAAACGTTCTCGAACTGTGGATCACTTCATATTCAGTGAACTGCCCAATTAAATCCCTCCTTTAATCCCTAGGTTTTCATCTTTAAGAGCATGGTTATTCATCTTATTGCTTGAGCCAATGCAATATTTCATTGTAATGTACACTTTGATGTACAGTGAATTGACAATAAAAGCATATCTTATATCTTACATCTTCATGTTTTGGCAAACGAGAATGATTCTAGTCTTCTCTTCCCTTCCATGTTTAAAGTCCTTTTTAAAATTAATTTTGTAACCCTCTGCAAAAATCCAGAAGTATTTATCAAGTAAATTACAGTATTTATCACTTGAACTTTCCCATATAACCCTGCTGCCCCCAACTCGAATTTGCTAGTGAAGAAAAGTTCTACTGATAGACTCGGGACAATGGTTCTTCTGCCCAGTTATATCCAATTTTCAGATATTCGTCACTGTATTTATTTCCCCACTTTTCCTTTTGGATTGCTTGTGCAAGATCAATTCAACTTAGCACAGCACATGCAGACTTGCAGTTGAGTTTTCTGAATTTTAGCATTGGCTTTGTTACTTGCATTATCACTTGCACACTTTGATGAAGCTGTTTTCAGCCAATGCTCTATTCTTGTGGACCAAGTGACAGTTAGGCAAGCAAAGAAGCAGGGACAGAGGCAGCCAATCGGCTTTCACCACCTGGCTACTGGTATGTACTGGTATGTATGGGAAGGCAGAGCTGAGTCAGAGAGAAGAATAACTGTGCTAACCTTTGAGGATAATTTTTTTTTGGTAGGAATATATACAGTCCTAGAGAAGAATGTTCCATTCCCCTGCCATTTGTGTTTATTCATTCAGCCTCACTGAAATTTTAGTATGGGGAAAAGAAAAAAGCGAAGTTACCTGGTCCCAATGCTTCAGCGACAAAGTTGAAAGTGGTGTGGCATTTGCAAACTCAAGATTTGCAAAATGCCAGTCGAGAATCTGCCTGTCTCTTGATGATAAATACACGTCGCTGTACGTTTTTGAGGGGGGGAGGAAAAACCAAAACACTGAGTATATGCTCTCACCACTTTTCCTCCTTAAACTTTTAACAGTGTTATGCTGCTTAGTCCCCTGCACCCAAGCTGTTCTGAAAGGAAGTTTTTCATTATTCTGCAAGACAATGGCGTTTATGCACTGCTCAGCATTCTAAAGGGTTTAAACCCCTTCATTCCTTCAGCTATTGCCCAGAGAAACAGAGACGGCTGGAAACTCACTGTCATCTTCCTAGTGAGAATTTACTAGTAATTATAAATACTTGGGTAAGTAATTTCCAACCTTTTGGATACCGGAGAAAACAGATTAAATAAATGGATCTGGGAAAAGCCTCTATAAGCCAGATTTCACCGACTAATATGATGCCAGGAATCAGTTTTTATTACAGCACGTAGTAATTATCTGGCTTAAGAAAATGGTGTGAATACAGGCTGTTCCTTCTCCTAAAGGCACATAAATTACACATAGGCTACAGAAAAGAAACAGAGACATATGGACCTAAGTTAGCCTTTTGCGTAGTCCTCCCCCTCAACAGATCTTTAGCATTCTACAACTCTATCCCTTTTTCTTACAAAACCAAGATCCATCACTTTCCCACCCCCAAATTATCCCTACCCTCTAATCTGGCCAAGCCATCAACATAAAACATCTTTCCTGAACAGGCCTAAGATTTTACCTTGGAGGATTTGCCTCTAGTTCTTGGAGCTTCTCTTCCAGTTTTACTTGTGTTTCGGCTAACTCATCGTACTCCTAATAAGAAAATGAGGTAAGGACACAAATATGTAGATCGTTACTAAAAGACAATGCTTGAGGAAACTGCTTATTAAGTGTACAGAATAGCTAATAATAAATTAGATATTTCAACAATAGCCACTGTTGAAAAAGATACATACATATTCAGTAGACACACTAATCCATACCTTACAAAGAGCAGTAAGATCTCTGTGTTTGCTCTTCACAAGGAATTCTGCAGTAATATCTCGAGGTGGTTTTACTTCTGAAGCCTCTTTGTATTGTTGGTGAAGCTCTTTTATTTTCTCCTTCAAGTTCACCATCTGTAAGAGGGAGGACAACCATTAGTCAAAGGAGAGAAGCAAAGCATGTCCCAATCTCTGCAGAATTTTAGGGAAAGGGATCAAATTTACTTTTTTTTTTAATGAGGCTTGTTAACTGAAGCCAAATACAAATAAAATCTGAAGATACAGAGCCAATTACTTACTGAACTCCATTACTGATGCATTGGTTAATCTGCGTTCATAAATACCAGGCCTGTGTGCACTTTGAAAATAACAGCCTAACTTTTTCAGAGTTCTATGTGAGCCTGAAAAAAGCTGTGGTTGCTTTATAATTAGATTAAGCCAACCCCTTAAAAGCAAGTAGACTTTTTTCAGACCTGTGCTTTAAAAACAATGCTAACCTTATTAAGGAGATCTTTAAGCTCTTCCTGGGTTTTCACTATCTTCTTCCAATGTTCTATCTGTTCATCCTTGACATGCTTCTCCTGTAATCTGTGGAAGGGGAAGCAGCAGCCACGGGGTCAGCAACTACCAAGACCTTTAGCAAAGTCGGTGCTATTCTTTAGTGAAGAAAACTACCCTGTAACATCTTCCCATGCCGGTTCTCTCCAGAGCATGCAAGACGTTTGGAATTCTGTCTTCTCAAGGCAGAAAAATGCAATAGAGCAAAACAGTAGAAGCCAAAGAACTATGGAGGCATACAAAGGAGGAATTTTAAGCTGTATCAGCATCTAGGCCATAATGGGTCGTGTGCAAGATCATAACGCACAACGCCACCACACCACATGGGTGCAAACTCTGAGACTTAACCATGGCCAGGGTTTCGTGCTACCCGAGGGTTCCACGAGAGGTCAATAGGGGTTCCCTGAGAGATCACGTATTTATTTCAAAAATTATTTCAAATTTGGGCAACTTCGCATTAAAGAGGTTGCATTCTTTATTTTCAGTTTAAGAACACCGTTAATACATATATGCAGGCCTACCCATGAAACGAATCTAATAATTTTGTAACTTCTGGCCCATATTTGAGCCTGAATGTGCAGGGGTTCCCCGAGGCCTGAAAAATATTTCAAGGGTTCCTCCAGGGTCAAGAAGTTGAGAAAGGCTGACAGTGACATTTAATTTTACTTACTGTATGACAACTTCCAGAGCCTGACCAAGAGAAACAGGCTTGTTATTGAGGACATTGAAGTCCAGCTGGTGGCTGAGGTATGAGGTAGCTTCTAGCAAACGATTGAACTCTTGCTCCACCATTTCATCTTTTTCCTTTGGAACCTGCGGGTTAGCAAGGTGAAGTTAAACAGGTGCAGACTGCTCAAAATGGAGAGGTCGAGTGTGGCCCTTAACCTGTAAGTCTGTTTTCCATTCACTGAACATTTCAAACCCTGCCAGAAACTTATTCTAGTTTATTCTTTGTGAGTACTCATTCAGCAGAGGGGGAATGACTTGCACAAGATTAAATTCTGTTTTATGGCTAAATTACCACTGGGGTTCAGGAAGTTACTTTGGTCCATCCATTTCCAACATTAGGCTTAATGTAGAGGAAGGAGACGGAGATCCAATAACAGATCTTCTGTGTTATTTATCACCCAGTTTCAAAGAATCAAAGAATCAAAATCTTATTCTGAAATTTTAGTCAGTAAAAAAGCTCTTTCAGCATTACAGAATAGTTGTAATAGTAATGAGGAAACCCATCTGTTTATTCATATGACATCAACTTCTAAAATGCATATAATGTGAGAATAATGTTTAATTCCAACTTATGGAATTAAATTTTCTGGGGAAAATATTTGCTCCTTGCATGTAACATGGCAATTTAGGGAGGAGAGTTTGATTAAACACTGAAAACCAGCTCAGCAAAGACTCTTGCATCAAGCCAATAGATTAATTTGCGCTAAACTATTTCCTCAAAACTGCTTTCCAAGAATAATTAGACTTACCGCTTGTCCATTGGCTTCATACAGTGGACATTTTTGTTTTATTTTGGCCAATTCCATGTTTACTTGCTTGCTTACCACAGCCATTGGATTTCCTCCTGCACAGATTTTATACAGAGAAAAAAAACCAGTTTAACAAAACAAGGGCTCAAAATCTGGAAGTACCTGGAACTATAATGATCAAAGCCAAGTATTTAATCAAAGGTTAGATAAAATATATGTGGGGCACAAAGTGGCATACTCATCTCTCTCGTTAGGCTTTTTTGCACATTTTGTTTTTTTTTCCCCTGTAAGAGAACGGACTAATTTAACCTTTCCTAAGCCAGCACCTTCCAGGTGTGCTAGGCTACAACTCTTAGCATCCCAGCCAGGATGGCCAATGGTAGCTGAACTCTGACACATGCAAAGGTAGCGGGGTTGTAGAAAACACGTACTAGGTTGTAGTACAGATAGTCCTCGCTTAACGACCATTGATTTAATGACAGTTTGGGGATACGATGGGGCTAAAAAGTTACTTCCGACCCATCCTTGAAGTTACGACTATCACACCGCCCCCTGCAGTCACTTGATTGCAATTTGGGTGCTTGGCAACCAGCTCACATTTACAACCATTTGTAGCAACCTACTGTCATATGTGTCATGAGCACTGGTTGAGCTGAATGCATCAGCACAACGGCACACATGACAATACCACGGAAACAAGAGTAAGGGATTAAAAGATAAGCAAAGCGACGCACAACAACAGACACAGACCCCGAGGAGAAGGGAACGACCCCGGCCGGAAAAACCAGTCAAGAGAACACAAAGGGGGAAGAAAGAGCGACAAAGACAGGGCGGATCACGAGGCACACCTGAAGCTGTCAGCAGGAACGCAAAGGATATCGCCCAGCTGAAAGCAATCACCGGCCGGAGGAGGAAGACGATTATGAGCGAAGCCCGAGGCACCAGCAGGGGCCCCGCGACCCCTCACCTACCGGCAACAAAGCATACAGGACTTGGGGGGATGACACAACCCAAGGTGGGGGGGGGGGCGCTGACCGGCGCGGGCTATTTAAACCCCGCACCGGAGCGCTCCCTTCACTCTCAGCTTTTTCTAGCTATGCACTATGCTGAAATAAACCAGAACCTGATCTTCCCTGAATTAGTGTCTGTGTTTTACTCAGCAGTAGGCAGCGCATGACAATATGATTGTGATCTGCGACCTTCCCCGCTGGCTTCCAACCAAAAAAATCAATTGGAAACAATTGGGTTGCTTTACAACCACATGACTCACTTTACAACCACTGCAAAATGGTAGTAAAATTGGGTCAGGTTACTTGGTGCCTCGCTTAATGACCACATCACTTAGTGATTGAAATTCCAGTCCCTATTGTGGTTATTAAGCGAGGACTACCTGACATTCCAATCTTTATTCTGATTATTTGGCCCAAAGGGGAAACTTTACAACCAAGATGTTCATTACTTATTCAGAAGATCTACTGTTACAGAGAACAGAAGTTAAAGCAATTCAGATCTCAGCTCACACACTAAGAAGAAAGAACAAGGAAAGTTAAGAAGAGTTGATTGCTAATTCCGATCATAAAAAAGCAACACCGAAACCGGGTACCTAGAGATTGTATTTTGTATAAGCCTGTGGCTGCGGAAATTGAATTCAGGCACCTTTTCAAGGTAAGACTCACCCAGTCCTGTAACTACCATGGCTCCTAGATCTGCAACGTAGTTTCCTTTGCGAAAAGTCGCAACCCTGCCCCCTACACGATCCTTTAAAAAAACAAGTGCAATGTTTAAGATTGACTTCAGCCCGCCCCACCCCCAATAATACCATAATTAGACATTTTAGCAAATCCTCTGAAATACTAGGGCCTGGCAAGGAGGAGAGAACCTCACCATATGCCCCATTTTAAGGAAGCCTCCTCAACCTCATTCTCACACTTCTGCAAAAGACAGGTCCTGCATAAATGAGGGAACTGGAAATTACAAACCCAATTAGTAGGCAAAGTAAAGATACAACAAGAGTGGCAAAGAATCTTAGCCTCTCCTCTGACCTCTCATTTAGCACAGCTTCTGCATTGCTTTGATGAGTGTTCGACTGCTGTCCACCAGCCACAAGGACTCATAATGCATGTGTGGACTGGCAGGCACAGATTAATGGGGAAATTGGCCTATAAGAGTAGACCTTTTACAAGGTTGGGACATATTTTATTTCTTTGTTTGTTTGTTTATTTAATTTTGCCACTGCCCATCTCACCCCAAGGGGGGGACTCTGGGTGGTTTACAACAAGAATATTGCAATATTGACATTGCCCACTCACCCGTGCTTCTAGCAGCGTGACATCCATTCCAAAGCTCTGGAGCTGCCGAGCTGCTGCCAACCCAGAAACTCCAGAACCAATTATGATGACCTTGCCAGTCTTCTTGGCTAGAAACATCAAGAGGTGTTGTTGTGTTAGGGAAGAGATGAACAGAGACAAAATGAGTGAATAGGAGCTATGCCCATCATCCTTCCAAAAGGACCAGAGATTTCCAGCAATGGTGATCCTCTGAACATCATAAAGTGTAATAAAATATAAAGTACACCTAAACAAAGGCTGAATCCTCCAGCTGGACTGGCAGCCAGACACACTGCTGCTTAGCTCAAGGACAGGGAGTGGACGCTACCCTGCTATCCCCTATTGCAATCTAACCTCTTCCTGACTCCGTAAGTCAGTGTTTCTCAACCTTGACAACTTGAAGAGGTGTGGACTTCAACTCCCAGAATTCCCCAGCCAGCAAAATTTTACAGCACTGTTTCCCTATGGCATAAATCACTTAGCCTTTACTTAAAAGATGAAATGATTAAACATTTAGTTAACATTGTATTTCTAAATTAACTTTTATGTACTCTTATACCTGTGCTGGAAAAGGTCAGAAGCCAATGGTCTGATATGCCTTTTTGTTTATTCCTGCACCGTTTTAGCCTTTCCTGTTTCTTTGTTAGACTTGTATTCTATCAGTCTTATGTTCTGCATTATGTGTCTTAATTATATCTTGAAAAATTAATAATAAATTTAAAAATAAAAAAAACAGTAAAAGCAAAAAAAAAGATGAAATGATATATTTTGAATAAAAATATACATTTAACTTCTTACTTGGTAGGGGCTTCACTCTTTTGTAGATGCCAAAATTGATTAAGCCATGCCGTTCGAGGTAGCTATGCACTCGGTGGACAAGTACCGTATCACCTACAACAATAAAAGATCTTTTAATGAGCAATCATTGTGGAGGGGTAGAATTGTTACTTCTATAGAACCTGACGGTGTCACTCCAGCCTTCAGCTCTAATTACACGTGTTTGCTCCACATTAACAGCCGATAACATAGATCCACAAAAGGGAAAGGGATCAGAAGGATTTACTGAATTATACTGACATTCTCATAGCAGAACAAACTAAGAAACCCTCTTCCTAGAAACCTCCATAAACAGGTATTGCATAGTCACCAGTGACTTTTACTCAGCACAGCCCTTTTCTCTGGTAAGCATGCTAGCACAGAGAGGCTAAGCAGCAACACTTTGAAAATGAACTGATAACATAGTGAAATCTCAAAAAACAGAGGAGGGCCAAACAGGAATGTGATTAGGGGATCCATGGTATTAGCACCTAGTGCTGCTCTTTGATCATTCCCATAACTAGCAGAAATGGAACAAACTGCACTAATGTGTGGACCAATCTAAGTTGCAGGCAGTATGAAAAATCTATTTTGCTTTGGCAAAGAGGATTTGTAAAACATAGATGATATACCACTTTGTACAGAAGGAACAGAAAGGGCAATGTCTCTCAGCACTAGGCACAAAAGTCAGTAGGTTAAAAGGTAAGAAGCAAAATGGCAGGAGGAGGATAGAAGCAAGAAGAGACTTAAATGGAGATGTGACCATTTGAAGCATCTCTTCAGATTCAGTGTTTTAAAGGTTCTGCTGTTATTATTTTGAGCTATTTGGATTCCTACCACCACCAGTCAATGATCAAAGCACTGTCTCTGATGCTCAAAAAAACCCCGGCAACTTACTATTATAGGGTGCTTCTAACTGCTGCAGTGTAGCCTCAAAGGTCAGCTGAATCTTTGGGTTATCCAACCAAAGCTGCAACTGTATTTAATAACACACACAAAATGTTGTCGTCAATATTGTATCTAAACTGTCATTAATACAGACATTAACATTAAAACAAGTAGAATTTGCACTGCAATTTTACATGCATTAACATTAATTTAAGAAAACTTTATGGTATGAGGATCCATACCAACCGCCCAGGGTCCCCCCTTGTGGGGGAGATGGGTGGTGATAAAAATATGATAAATAAATAAATCCAGCTATATTCTTGTATAATATTAAAAGTGGAAACACATTGTTTAAGAATAGTCAAGATTGCAAAAACTTGTTTTAGGTATAAGCGGCATCTACCCCATACAGGCAGAAATTCAGTTGGAACAAAACCAAATATTTATCTATCTGAGCCCATAATCATGCCAGCTGAAGAGTTTGTATGAGCTGTGAGCAGGCTTGTGTGAACCAAGCCTGCATAGTTTTGTGATAAATAGGCAAATATACTATTTACTGATTACTGTAGTACATACTACTCTTTTCAAGATGAAATAAAAGGTCAAGTTAGATTTCTGTTGTTTCCCAACAACTGTTCCCTACAGTTAAGAAAAACAGTACAAAATTCACCTCTTCTTTCTTAAAGCAACTGATCAGAAAAGCAATGTGCACGTTATATAAATTGACACCCTAAAGTGCAACTAAGAAGAAAACTAAAAAAAAAAAAAAAAGCGGGGTCCAGGTGGCTAAGAGGAAGTTGTATCAAAGAAAAGGAAGGAAACATTGGAAGGGGTAGATACATAAGAAGTGATGCTGGCTCACCCCAAAAGCCCATCCCATTTTGCATTCCGGAGGTACGTATATGTGTGTTTGTATATTTTGTAATTAGTTGCTATTACTGTACTGTTATAATTTTGTTACTGAAATGTTAAAATGTAATTTTATTTTAGTATCTGCAAACCTTCTAGAGTCCATTAGGATTGAGAGAGGACAAACAAGATTATATTTCTGCCCCCACCATAGGAAACTATATGCTTAGTATTTTATCTATAAATTCTGTCAATGATGTTAATGGTGTCACTGAAGTCAATGATGTTACCCCAATAATTTGAAGAGAAACTGCAAAATATACAAATTATAACTACCTCCTCCCTTTAGTAGTGAATTCCATCTCCCACAAAACACAGCCCATCATTAAGCAACGTTTTAAGCTGACTTGTACTCTTAAAGTCCGCAGCACTGTCTCCCTATTGCGGAAAATACTCTTTTCTAAGTTGATTTTGAGCAACCATTTGTAAAACCACATCCTCAGCTTAAATGATAAAAGCTGCAGGTTTTTCATTTCACAATATTGCCCAAACCAAGCAAAATGTGCCAGCAGAGAATCATTTTGATTATAGGGAGAGGGGAAGAGCACAGGAAGTGACTAGTAGAAGCAGAGTTTTAATGTGTGCAGCTATATTTGTGGAATACATTATTTACATGCTAAAGCATGGCAATTGATTCCCTTATTTTATGGCTACTCTTCTTAACGAAGGGAAATTTCTCAGCATGTGCTATCAGAACCAGCATTAAATAAGCTGTTTTATACTGAACAGCTCCACAGTTTTCTACATATGAATAGAACAGCAAGGCTAGAAGCAGTTCAGTAAACACAAAGCTACCAAGTACACGTTTGGAGAGATCCAAAACTGCTTGGAAAACCTTATCAGTCTAGGGAAAAGAAGTATTTGAGCTTGAAATAATTAGCATACCGTTCGATTTCTGATGTAAAGAAAAACCTTCTGAGTTTGCTGGGGCCCACTGATAATATCTGGAAAACAAGCTGCTTCTTGTGATGTCATTCGATCGTGTGGAAGCCTGCTCTGGAAAGCTGCGCCTTCCACACCTACAATGAAAGAACAAGCATGTGACAAGTATGCAAAAGCACCTGGAACAACAAGATCTTGCTACTCAGTGCAAAAACTACCGAAATAGGCATATATGTTCTCTTTACTCTTTCACAGGAAGAACATCTCTTAATGTATGCCTTGTTGACAACACATTCTAAACACCTTTCTAAATACAAATTTTCTTTTTCTTTAAAAGTATTGGTCGAGACATTGGCAAATGCTGCAAAGTTAGCTGAGCAATGAAAATGAATCCAATCTCTCAACAGTTCTGTTAATTCAGCTGGATGACAATCCTCTAAATCCTACTGCACTTTTCAGGGCACATCTAACCTAGTTTACTTAGAAGCAGGCTTCTTATTTTTAGTGTGAGATTGCATGAAAATATAATATGGTCCACTGTGGGACTGCTGATTTTCTTTCTCCTTCAATTCCCATCTAGAAAGGGGTAGAACAAAGATTCATTCTGGCTCCCTATTTAATTTCTATATTCATTTTTTAGTTTTAGCCCTGACAAAATCTTGAGTTCATCCTCCCAAAGTTAGCCAGTAAACCTGTTTCAGTTTCTTTTTTACACTGATGGTGCAGCTATCCTCCCAACAATTCATGTGGGCTTGAGACAGTTTCCAAGCATTTGCCTCCCATTGCAAGTGGGAAGACATAACTTGCTATGACAAAACAAAAGCTGCTTCCTGAAAAAGGCCGGGCATCTACCATTCCTCTTGGAAAATTAATGAATACTCTATTGAAAAATTAAAGTATTTAAATACCTGAATGCTTCCTTTCAATTTGGAAAGAACTAACAGCCTTTTCTCTCCAGGTCCACAGATTTGCAAATGTCAGATTACATTATGGCTACTGTAATGGCAGCAATTATGAACCCACCGCAATAAAAACCTTCAGAGCAAAGGTAAGCAGCCACCCATTATGTAGCCCACAGATTTGTAATTACCCTGATTCAAGCTTTTGAGAACTAGTCCGCTCTGAACTTTATAAAGCCTTGTTATAAGTTAAATTGTAGTTAAGTTGTTAAATTGTAGTTAAATTCAGAAAATTGGCACCACAATCCAGTGCATTTTATTCACTTCTAAGTCTCAATGTTTTCACTGAGGGTTATTCCACTAGCAATATTTAGAATTGCATATTGAATTCCATTTAATATTTGCCTAATACTTGTACATATTTGCAAATGTATGTCTTTTTACAGCAGTAAGAACAGAAAATACTTAAAGGATTATTTCCTGAGAAATACAGATCTAGTTTTATTTCGTGAATGGATTGTATGTCTAATGCATGCTAAAGCACAAAAGCTTAACTGAAACAGGTGTTGTAGAAACAAGTCAGCTTCAGATTTTCAGCCACGGCTCTTTGCTTTACTAGCAAGGGATAATGAGAGTTGATGTCCAAATACCTAGAGCATCAAGATGGGGAAGGCTGCCCTATACATTGTAAAGGATTTCATTGCAACCTTGAGGGCTAAAAGCACCAAAGATCAATGGCACACTAGTGTTATTTTGCTGATACAGAGTTTATAGAGATCAAAAGAAACTCATACATTTTTTAATTGATCTCAACAGCTACAAACACCTAGTGTTACTACTTTGGAAGGAAGTTGCTAAAAGAGGATTTGGTACTCTTTAAGACTAATTCCTTCACCCTAAAAAAAATGACTGAAAAGGTTATAAAGCTTTGGTTTCAAACAGGAAATATTATTTGTAATTTCATATTGCTATCTATAAAACCAATTATACGTGTAAAAGGCATGAAGCTAATGCAGATATTGAGAGACTAGCACTGTAAGTACTTTAGGTTGACTAGCAAACGAGTATTTCCCAGTGGCAAACCTACTTCAGGAACATCTCATGAAATCTGTGATGGCTTCATCTTATGGATCACTAATGCCAGAGAAGAGAAAGCATTATTTCATGCCAGAGAAGAGAAAGCATTATTACAAGACACTCACCAATGATGAAGAAGGAAATGGAATCATAATGATGGGTTATAGCATGTAATGGGGGTAACAGGGTGACCAATTTCCCTTTCCTGTTCTCCACAGACATCATTCCACCATTATTACCGGTGCTCTACTTGCTTCCCTCATGGTATTCCCTTTTCTTATTCTTTTTAAACTGCTGACATTTGGAACTACAGTGATGAAGCTTTTTTCTTAACTATTACACATTGTTTAACATCCAAACAGGATATAGAAGATTGATTGACTAGTGCTCATTTCACAGCAGGTCACAACTATGCAATAAGAAAGTTTTATTTAGCACGGTTTTTAGGATGAAGCATTTGGGCAGCTATACTAATTAATTTCCCACACAGTTCTCCCTTTCCTCCTAATTTTCTGCTGGCCTGTCTGCTGGTAGAAAGAGCTGAGGAGGAGGTGGACAGATTTCCAAAGATCTGGGACTTTATTTTTATATAAAAGTATTGTCACCAGGTAAAAGCATGCTAACTGGGTACTTAACTAGCCGCACTGAAATAGAATTAAAAACTCACGTTTTATCAGCTGCTCCTTTTATGTCTAGCCAAGGTTATGTCTTTCTATGGCCCACTGCCAAGGGGATTCTTAGCAAGATATGATCACGACAGGGTCACGCAAGCTCCTCATGTGCTACATAAGACAGACTTTCAATCCACTTTCTAGCTTCTAGGTGAAAACCCAGGCATGTTTTTGGCTACCTCTCTAGGGTTTTAAAAGTGTCCACTAAGTCAAAACTATTGAATAAGTAATATCAGATTTCCAATATCAGCATGCCAACTTATACCAAATATATAAGCTTATATATATTTAAATGATAACCCTTGAGGAACTCTAGCACTTCAGAACGAAAACCAGGGATACTTTAATTGCACTGAAAAATGTAAAAAGGAACAGGACTGACCTGTGATTTATGAGACACTACAAAACAATTCTGAGTACTTACTAGAGATGAACATAGGAGGAAACCACACCGAAGTACCTATCTATGTACAAAATCCTAGTATTATAGTTTCACATATGTTCATGTATGATGTTGGTCTACAACAGTAATAAACTCTAACTAATACATGTCTAGGTTGCATAAATGGAGGCCTGAGTTAATACCACTCATTATTTATGGTCAGCAATCACTGGAAGAACCAGGGCACTGTTGTCTCTCTTCCTGTTGGACTTTTGCTTTGTGAAAAACATAAATCCCTGAACTGCCCTTGGAATGTTGTGCTGCAGTTAAAAATTGATTAAATATTCATAACATGTCAAGTGCCAAGAACACCTTGCATTTTTAAAAATATACCATGAGATCCAAATGCAATTTGGATGGGGTAATGAAATTTTTTTATAGAAATGAAACAAAATTAGCTTTGCACTGGACCAGACTCATGAAGCAACTCATACAGCACTGTTCTATAAATTGTTCTTATTCACAAAAGTCTGCAAACAGCTCTTTCAGCTAAAACTTATACCTTCAGGAAACCTGATATATTGCACATTTTTACAAATTGTTTTCTATAATCAGCTCTCCTGCAGACAAAAGCTTGGAATTGCAAGGCAGAATCTGAACTGTGCATTATCTGCATATTTTATTTAAGTGTAGTGACATTTACATAATCCTTGGATGTAACACAGATGTAGCCAATGGCATAACACAAAAATATTTAGGTCTAGTCCGACAAGTCATTTTTTGCTATATTTTGTCCAATAACATGAGCAGCTTTCACACTTCAACTGAGAGTGACTTCCTATTGGTGTAAGAAAGACAGCTAAATAAAATATTACTATTACTACTTAATGTTTCAACACTTTTTTTTAAACACTGACAACCCAAGAGTCATTTAAGGTGTAATTAAGTAACAGCTTAACTGTTTTCTCCGATTTTCAAAGGAACATGCAGACCATAAAAACACACTGTTGTGGATTGAAAGTATGCTGAAAGGAAGATTCAAGACTTAGCAAGAAGAACTTGTCACATGCATCTCTGTCACTGACACAAATGTACAGTACTTTGAATATAGCAATTTGAAGCTGACACTCCTGTGATCCTAATATAGGCATACATTTGCTTAACTGCTGGAATTCTTGCCTTCCCAAAAATTGCCTAGAAAAAAAATACAAAAGTGTAGTTCTACTCCTTAAGCTATATAGGACCTCATGAGTAATTGAGCTTGGCTGGAAAACCTAGATATGTTGTCCAAGATATTATTTCCCAACTGATGCCGTCCAAGTGTTCATCACTGATCTCATCATTCCTAGCCACCATCCAAATAGCCATGATGACTGAGAATCATTTGTTACTCAGTGTATCTGGAGGGCACCAGAACTGGGAAATTCTTTCGAGGAAGAGGAGAATACAAATAAAAATCACAAATTCAGAACCACTGATACTTGGAACTTAAATTAATTTCAGAACATATACACATACCACCTTGAACTTTTAAAAAGAACAAAGAAATAAAAAATGTCTAATACTGGCACATAAACACTTAGTAGTTGGACCTTAAATTCCTGTCAGGCTTGCCAAGTCTCCTCATCATTGCAGCATTGCAGTGTTTTAACAGATCTGTCTGCCCAAAGTTTCAAAACCAATCTGTACTTCAGAACACCCACAAGACATTCCAAATAAATTTATTTCAAGATCTACATTTTTATCTCCTCAACATGTGCACCCAAAATCACTACTCACTTAAACAGGAAAGGCTTCAAAAAATTAAACATATGATACATTGCTCTGAAAACAGACCAAAGAGAAATAATCTGCACCTTAAATTGACCACTTCTGTCCTTAGATACATAAATTCTAGCCTGCATGCATCAACTGGAACTGAGATTACCAATTTTATCAAAAGTTGTCAAAAAGGTTGTCAAAAATAAACTAAGCTAGATTAGTGATCATTTCCTAAATTAACAGCACAATTCTGTGCATGTTTACTTGAAAATAAGTCTAACTCTCCTCAGTGAGGCTTATAATCAGAAAGTGTAAGCTAGATAGTAACCCAGATTGGTTAAAGTGTGCGCAACTAAGGAGTTGGCTGTTCTTTAGAAACATACGCAGAATTACAGTGTGTAATGTGAAAGGCCTACAGCTCTGAAAGGAGGGAGGGAAACTGCCTTTTAAGTTGTATAAACATAGGCCTGATTTCCACCAAACCCATGGAACAGCAAAGGGTTGTGAAATCTGCCTTAAAATTTCAAAATGCTTTCCTTTTCCCATCATCTTCACCAGCTGGGATATGAAGTATTTCAATAGGCAAATGCAAGTCTCTTGTATTTCAAATTAAAATCTGGGCCCACCCACCCACACGCACTTGCAAGCATCAATCCCTGATTTGGGGGCTCTTGCTACTAAGTGGCAAGCATCAAACGCCACCCTCACCTGATGCTTGGCAGTCTCCATACCCTCCAGAACTGTCGTCTTGAAGTCCTCCTGCTTGCCCTGTGGAAGGAAAGAGGAGATCTCAGGGACCTTTCTCCATAAGTTCAAGTCATTTGGGGACAGGAAGGCCTGGCAGTTGGTGATTCAAATTTAGAAGTTCACCAACTAATGGGAGGGAAAACATTTTCTGAGAATTCCAGATTCTGAAATCTGAGTCATGGGCTTCACACACTCTCCAGTCTTCTAATGCTTCATCCTTGTTGTTGGAACCCTTTGTCAGACTCTTATAGGGGAAAAGATATACACAGTATTTTCAGGGCACCTGGTGGGTAAATATTCATAAATCAATGTATTAACAGATTATGACAAAATAAAAAGTATACTTCCTAGTACAATTAGGAAGACTATTTAGCTGAGTAGTCTAACCAAGGGTTTGAAACACCAAGGATTTATTAAGTCCTGGTTGGGATCTCCTTGGAAACATATATTATTTTAAAGGGCAAGAAGTCTGATACACTTCCTTTTGTTTCTATAATCTCTTACTTTCTAAGGCTGACTTTGTGCACCCTTCAATTACTTAAACGCTACATAACCTTTACTATGGTAGGATTCACCATTACATGCAACACTGTCATATTTATTGAAGCATCACTGAATTACCCTACAGTATTAAAGCTTTCAGCCTATTCAGAGAAAGAAGCAGGAGGTAAATACACTTGAAGGAAGCCTTAAATAAAGTTGGCTTCCACCTAGGTGTACATAAAAAACTGTCTGAGGCATCCAAAAGGCTAATCTTCTTGGTCTAGCTAAACAATACTATCAGGAAGTATAATTTAGTTTAGCATCATTGGAATGAGCCTACTCAAGTCTTCCCATTACTCTCATTTCCACTTTTGGCCAATACTAGAAGAAAACTGGTACCTAAATAATGGTGAATACCTCAAGGAATAATTTGTTGAAACAACTCAGAAGAAGAAACATCTTGGGTTGTTTCAATAAACTACTGTTTCCTCCTGCAGGACAGAATAACGAATTCAGTACGTTTAAACCTCCTCAGCAAATGCTGGAGAAGGGGCAAGCTCATTCCCATAGGCTAAACTCTAAGCATTATATCTGAAATAAATCTGCACTGCTTCTTCTACTGTATATCTCATTTCAGAAGAGACGACTTGCAAATACAATTACATATTTCAGCTACTCATTGGTAGTCTTTATCAAAACAGTCTTACACTGGTAGCTCCAACCCTATGGATGACTCAAGGTCTACCCAGTCTTGTCAGTGCAAGAGAATTTACTCAGGCTCCAGCATGACATATTAGAGCAGCATCCTTGACTGATACAAGAAACTATCAGGACTGAGCTAGTGATTCTGGTCCAGCCAGAACACAGTACAACCTCACCAATTTTTGCTGAGTTAAGGGCTATAGAGCACCACTGTTAGGTAACTATTTTAAATATACCACACTGTACTGTGTTAATTCATTTTGTCTTGATTTACCAGCCAAAAATTACAGGCTTTCCTGAGCCCCCTGGCATGTCCAAGGAAGGGAAGGGATGTTCGTACTTGAACTGTTAATTTCTTTCCCCATCAGGGCTTCTTAGGAAGCAGAAGCACAACTGGATGAAAGAAAAAGGAGAGTGTTTTCCACCTGCAATGGAAACAAGCACCAACTTTCTCACTGCCAGTTCCAAAAAAGCTAATGGAAACACAAAGTAATAGTGTATTCCTTTTGCCATAAAGCCAAAAAGTAGAAAAGACAACTTTCCTCTTGTTCCATTAGCTTTCTTTTTCTGCATTAGCAATAATGTGGGGAGGGGGAATCCTAACTTAGAGTAAAATCGCTTTAAAGAACAAGTAACCAGCAGCATCTCCTTACTAGGGAGAATTGAGAGAAGCTTTTTTCAAAATAAGGGAAGAACTACCCCTTATTTTTTAAAAAAGCTTCTCTCAATCCTTCTCCAGGTTTTCTTTCATTTGCAAAAAGGAGCAATAAGCCCAACCTATACGGGATGAAACACTTTTCTGTCTGAAGATGCAGGGGCATTATAGGAAGTAAATGATTTACTGAACCCCATCTGCATCCTATTAAAAAGCCAATGGTTAAGGCAATGGGCTAGAGACCAGGAGACAGTGAGTTCTAGTCCCGCCTTAGGCGTGAAAGCCGGCTGGGTGACCTTGGGCCAGTCCCCCTCTCTCAGCCCAACTCACCTCACAGGGTTGCTGTTGTGGGGAAAATAGGAGGAGGAAGTAGTATTAAGTATGTTCCCCGCCTTGAGTTATTTCTTAAAATAACAAAGGTGGGATAGAAAATAAAATAAAATAAATAAGTAGCTACTAAAGAGGAGTTGGGGCACAGAAGAGGGACCTATTTTTAGACAATGGACATAGAAGGAAACAGGAAGGCTATATGGATGTTATTATATCTGGAGGGGTGAGGTAAGGCATGAGTTTTTTTACCATTTTGTCCCTTTAATGCACACCATGCAGTTCCATGGCAGGTTTGGTTACCATTCCACCAGTAGGGACAATGCAAGCAAAGAAACATGCAGGAGAGGGGGACTGAGCAAAAAGAGTACAAGGGCAGAAAAAGCAGAGGGAATGGCAAAGACCTGGAGGGACCTGGTTGTACAATGGCAAGGTTTCTAATTATCCACAGAGAAATGGAAGGGAGATTATACAGTATGGATGTATAAGACACAGCCAGGAATTCTGTGGCCCTCTAAATGTTGCTGAACTATAACTCTGTAGAGTCCCAGTCATTGTGGCCAGCAGTGAGGGGTGCTGGGAGTTGTAATACAGCAATTCTCAATCCTGGAATAGTAAACCCTTTCTGTTGTAGAAAAATAAATTAGTAGATTACCTGTATTGTAGAAAAATTAAGTTTTATACCTCCTCCAAACAAAAACATTAGTATGTTTCAATTCTCCTTCTCAGCTTACAACAACCTCAGTAAAAAATAAAAAGCTGTGTGTTTATTGCAAAAAGGGCAATGAGTATAATTAGAGCAGACTCAACTGAAACACATTTCTTTCAAATCCTAACAAAGATTATTTAATTACTTAACAGACAATATATAGAGATGCATACTGGAACAATATTTGCAGATGAAGAGACACCCCAAAGCCATTTTAAAATAACTTTTGTACTGCATATTTGCCCATCTTTTAAATTTTAAAGACAATTTTAAAGTTACAGATTAAAATCAGGAGTTTGTGCTCCCCCTCTTTTCTCAAGATTGTGATTTTGTATTACGCACGTACTATTTGTAACCCATTTACAAATGAATTTTTTAAAACATCTCATCCTTTCCATATTTTGGGGCAAATGGCATGTAAGTTGCCTTCTTCTGCTGTTCAGGGTAATGCTCAAACTGTATTTTTGCATGGCACTAACACTACCTACACTCATAGCCAGGGCACTTCACTGCATTTGAACTCAGCTCTCTCTTCCTACATTTCTATACATGGCATTACTTTCATTCTCAACAAAATAAATTCAAAACAGAAGCCTTTTGTGTTGTGCAGTTCATAACCTCTATGATGTTTACTGCAAAATATTTCCAACTAATTCATCCTATTTCATTTTGCAGTCCTTTTCTATGGCAAGATTATGGCAACCCCACCATCATCCCCCCCCCTTGTTTAACTCTTTGCTGAAACAATAAAAAAGTAGTAGCATCTTTTTCTCTAAACCATTGTTCATGTGCAGGAAGAAGGCATAAAACATTTATGGGTAAGAGATATATTCAAAGCTGTTGAATTTCTTTTAAATGAACAGTCTCCTCTTATTTGTTATAAACTAAAAAAAATTCACAGAAATGCAGTTGGGGGATTATAAAATGTTAAATGTTATCAAATGTTTTATTCAGGTATTCTGATACAATTTTCTGAACAAATCATAAAGCAGATTTTTGCTTCAAAGAATTAACTATCCTTGCTGTCCCACCAATCTGTAGAACAATTGTCTTACATGAAGAAATAATTGTTCTTGACAATGCACTTAAAATGAAATTACTATGCAACTTAAAAAGCAGCAAAATTTGAAAATTTGAAGTTTTATACCAGTTTAGACTGGTAAGTATCTAGTTAGGTAAAGGTAAAGGTAAAGGTAAAGGTTTCCCTTGACATTAAGTCCAGTCGTGTCCGACTCTAGGGGGCGGTGCTCATCTCCATTTCAAAGCCGAAGAGCCGGCATTTGTCCGTAGACACTTCTGTGGTCATGTGGCCGGCATGACTAAATGGAACACCGTTACCTTCCCGCTGAAGCAGTACCTATTAATCTACTCACATTTGCATGTTTTCAAACTGCTAGGTTGGCAGGAGCTGGGACTAGTAACGGGAGCTCACCCCGTCACGCGGATTCGAACCACCGATCTTCCGATCGGCAAGCTCAGCAGCTCAGCGGTTTAACCCGCAGCACCACCACATCCCCTACTTGCTATAAAAAGTGGCAAAAGAGCAGTTTCACCTTCTCTTTATAAAGGTCTGTAAGAAAATAACCAAGAAGCATTCTACACCTTGTACTAAACTGATAAGCATCTATGGAAAAGAAAGGAAGAAAAGGAGGCACATGATTGTGAGAAGAATGGATCTACTGAGGAAAGAAACAGAACTTTTCCAGAAGTGAAAAGAGAGCCAGACTTTGTAGTGGTTGGATACTGGATTAGCACCAGGGAAATCCACATTCAAATCCACTGTCAGCCATAAAAGCTTCCTGAGTGTTTTTTGATAACTGCCTCTTAATCCAACCTACCTCACAGGAGTGTCATTATAGGGAAAATGGGAGGAGGAAATGCTACGTATGCCACCTTGAGCTTTAGAACAAAAGGCAGGACATCAATCAATCAATGAAACAAATATTTGGGATCTGGAAAAGGAACACACATTCTGATAAAATCTGAAAGACATATTTATACTGATGTGTAAACAAACTGACATCAGAAATAGATTGAAAATAAATATTTTAATGGAAAGAATGAATAAAGACAATAACTAGATACCTTGTAGTGCATTTGCAGAAGTCATGAAACCAGTGTATTATTCTGCTAACTCTGCCATCAGTAGAAATAGATTTTTAAAAAAAATAAGATTATCACAAAGTAGTAAGGGCAGAACCAGATACATAGTAGTCAAAACTGATTACATCATTCAAAGACCAAGGTTGAAATCCCTAATTAATGAAATTTATCTTAAACTGTCAGTGAAGTTTCCTACTAGCAGAAGCTTATATGCTTTATGCAGTTACTGTGCCTCCTCTTATCTCTATGTAAAGAAGTCAATTCAAATAACTGTATAATCCTGTAAATCATACAGTGCACAGATTAGCAAATAATGCTAATGTTAAATTCCTTCCCAGATATGCAATCCACAGATACATCTGTGCCTACAAAATATTCAGGTTTTGCTGCATATTCCCTCTTACTATCTCTGAAATACAGAATAACACAGAATACAAAGAACATGGATGAAAATAAAACAGATCTAGATTCACTGGTACATCTCTAGTAGGTTTGCAACAGATCAGCAAGACTCCCAATTATTTCCCAATAGCCTGCCCTATATTACACACTGAAATAAGGAGCTTGGGTGACCCTGGAATGAATGTTTGTGTAGAAAGACTGTACTTATCACAACTTCTGCTATCCTTGTTTATCATTACGTTACTATCAATTGACAAATTTTAGAGTCTTTCTACTCAGAGGAGGAGGAAAAATATTCCCAACACTTAAGCATTAAACAGAAAAGGGACATAAATGATTTCTGGTACAGAGAACCACTGGCAAAAATATCTAGCAGCAAAAACCAAGGCTTGCATCCCTTAAATCGGAATAGCAACACAAATTGCTAACACAACTGGCAATTCAGCAAATGAATTAAGACTGAAAGTTAGAGAATATATGGATTAGAAATGCCACCAAGCCATGTCTTCTCAACAGATGATATAGCCAAGTAACACAAAATTAATCTTTCAGTAGGAAACCTACTTTGGCAACTCTAGTTACACTTAAATATACTGACTTGTTATCTAATTTTATGAAGTTCATTCAACAGGCTAGCTGGGTACCATTCAACAATCCAAGAATGGCTAAACCTCGATCTATTCAAATGTCTAAAACCAAACTGTGGTATCTACTAGATTATGCCTCCTCATTTGATACCATCTTCTTAATCGAAACAATAGGTTTAGAAATTCAACTGCAGGAAAGGCTGCCACAGCTACCAACAGTGTGCCATGCAGAGTAGATAAAGTTTGTTTAAAAAAGGCAGATTTATGTCAACTCTTTTACCACAAGGCATGACACAACGTTATCATTATACTGTATATGTAGTTGGATCTTGTTAAAAGTAGAATTTGAAAAAAACAGAGGCCCTGCTTTGAAATACCCCGCTAGGAACTTTCCTAGAGTGCAGAATGATGACTCTTTCTCTGAAACAGAATTTTTGACAATTAATGAGTGTAGAGGGAAAAAAAACCTATGAGCAGTTCACACAAAAATTTAACTTTTTTTACTTACAAAATCAACACCCTACAAAAGACCTAGTTTTAAAACAGGTGAACCGTTTTACTAAACAATGTTCAACAGTTCTATCTTACTGAGTAACTAAAACATGGTAACTTGCAGTATTTAAATGATATAAATAACCATATTTAAAGAGAAAAGGAAATTAATAAAAATATTTTTGTTTGTTTGTTTCACAGCAAAACTATGGTGAACTCAAGGATTAGGGTGTGTGAGTCTCTGTGCTGCCTTGAAAGAAGCACAGATATCTCAGGCATAAAATAATCGTTGCCTTGCTGGGTGGGGACCTTCCACTCACCAGATGGCTCTTCTGGTTCACTTTCATTCTCTTCCTCAGGAGGTGGGGGGGGGAGGGGGAGGCGGAAGCTTTTTCTCTTTCTCTGCTTTAGCATTTCTTTCCTCTTCAGAGTAATACTCATCTTCAGAAAGGTTAGCAAGGCTCTCATCCATTTCTCTGTATTCCACCTGTAATTGGAGTTGGCCAGAAAAAATGGTGACCAATCAAGTAAATTGCTGTAGGAGGGGTGATTAATACCATAAATATTGAATGCAAATTGTCTTGAGTAAAATGATGGGGCTTTAAATAAAAGATGCAATATATCACAGAAAAGGTCACAGAGTTATCTGTGTAAGATCATCAAACCCTATGATGTGTTCTGGGAAGAAATCCACTCAGTCACTACAGATTCCAAAGCAGTGCATAAGAGAAATTATTTAAGTAATTTGATTACATGTACACAAATCCAAAACTGTTAAGTACCAGCCCCTTTTGATTTAGAATTTGATTTCATTCCATAATGATATACAAATTAAACTCCAATATTCTATACAATCCTGAAATATTTACTCAAAACCATGTTCAACAACTGAGTTTGATTTTGGGACAAGTGTGCTTAAAACTGGGCCTAACATTATTAAAGATAATATACATAGCCACTCCCTTCTCATGTTATATTATTCTCAGATTGCAAGGAATTGCAATCCATTCTCACACACATTCTACCTCACATTTACATTAGGTCTTCCCTTCAAACCCCGCACAGAGGAAAATGCATCAGAAATCATAAGACGTATGGCACAAGATATCAAAAGAATACTGAAACACATAATCACTAAGAACTGTTTCCCTACATTTATTTTTACTCAAGGCCTCAATCTTAAACAGCAGTAACACAGATAATAATATTCCCCTTCCTAGGACGCAGGGAAGAATTCTAGAAGCTCCAAAGTTTTTTTTTCCATTCAGATAGTAACATTTCAAAAGCTATTTTGCAAATGGCAAAAAAAGGAACATGGGAAGAGCAACTGTAACATGACCCCATCCATAAAATGACTGAGACTTGGATTCAGTTTAGTACTTGGATTCAAGTATTAAAAAGTCTGCCCAACTGCCCACCACTTTATGAGAGTTGGGGACATTAAAAGATTTTAGAATGGGTATATTTTAAGAATAGGTACATTTTATCAGGACATTTAGCAAACAGTTAAAATATCAAACAGGAAATGTATCTTCAAAGAGGAATAGATAATGTATTCTAAGGCATATTATAGTGCTTTCTGGCAGAAGGTGGCAACTATGAAGCCATTTACTAAGACATCACAATTAACAATGCTTTGCAAAATTAACAAAACTTTAAAACACATTTCAAGTAGTAAACTTGCAATCCTCCCTCTTTACTACAAATTCTTTTCCTAAATGCATGAGCTAATTTAGCATCAACATTTTAATGTTCTAATTTGAACCACAATCCATTTCCCTTTTTTTTTTTTTTGCTGGCCTGCTATTCCTCTGGGATACAACAGGAGTTTGTGATATAAGGTCGCAATATCTTTACTGCAATACAAGTTTTTATATGGACCAGACAAGATTCATCTTCAGTGAAATATGCTTTATAGTCCTTTAAACTATAAAACAGTCTTTGGAAACCTATATAAGCTTTCAATACTAAGAAGAATAAAACAAACTGACACAAAACAAAACCACCTTGATACTTTTCCAGAAGGCCCTGAAAAATGGTTCTGTCTGCAGGCCTGGGGATTCCAGGTTGATAATCGCGGATCAAGTGGCTGATTTGATTGTGTTGTAGCTGCCCCGGGGGTGGGGGTGGGGGGTGTCTGATGGGTTTTTTACATTGTGGATTTTAATTTTGTAAGCCGCCCAGAGTCACCGCGTGTGAGTTGGGCAGATATACAAATTTGTTGAATGAATGAATGAATAAATGAATAAATTGACCTCTGTCTAGGGAAATGCCACTTTCATTTAAACCTCTTATCTTGGACCGGCAGTTTACAAGAATAGAGAAAAATCTGCAGAAACAGCATTGTAATACCACAGGCTGAAAAAGTCCTATGCTCACCTCAAGAGGAAATGCAGTCCCCTCTCCCATTTTCCCTCACAACACCCCCGCAATGCAGACCTGCCTAGGTCAAGATCAAGGTCACCAAGCGACCCCCGCTCCATGCTAATTTTATATTTCGAGCTGGAGGGAGATGTTTCGCCGGGTCGGGGGGAGCTCTCATCAGAAGGGGCTCTACCCCTTGGCAAGCAGCGCCGCCGCTCCGCTCTGTTCCTCCGGCCTCCGGGAGCGCCTCCCTCAGGCAGGGTAGGCCCAGGCGGAGATCCTGAGCCCGGCGCAGCAACCCACCTTGGCCCGTTTCCGGCGGCTGGTCCTGCGGCCCTCGGGGGTCTCGGCGATGCCGGTCGTTTCGGAGCCCACGGCGGGGCCGGGGCCGGCGGGAGGCGGCTCGGATAAAGCCCCGGGCGGCGAGGCGCGCGGCGGCTCCTTCTTGCGGGGCGTGCGCTCCGAGGCGCCGCCGGCCTCCGCCGCTGTGGCGGCGGCCCCCAAGGAAGCGGAGAGGGCCGGGGGCGGCGGAGGCGGCGGGGGAGCTGGCGCTTCGGAAGTGCCATCGCCCCCAGCGCCGCTCCCGCCGCCGCTTACCGGGGCCTCCGCGGCGGCCACTTTCTTGCCCGACGACAGCATCGCCTCAGCCGGAGGGACAAAGGCAATCCCGCTCGGAGGGGGGGGCGGGCGCGCCGGAAGCTCCACCCCCCGCGGCGCGGGCGGCGTCACCATCCTCCTAGCCCCGCCCGAAACCTGACGTCCCCCGTTCCTCTGGAGAAACGGTCGAGGAAGCGGGAGTTGAGAAACGAGGTGTTTTGACCTTGCCCGCGCGCCGTAGGCTCAGTCCCGAGTAAATGCCACGCGTGCGACGCCCTTGATTGCGAAGCGTCGCTGCCCTGGATGGATGCGGGCGGGACCCAAGGGAGGGGTTTAGTTGTGCAATGTTCGTGTAGCAAAGGCACGACTGTGAATCCAGAGACCGTCCAACCATATACCTCTCAAAGATTTTTTAAAATAAATCTTTAATTTTGGATTGGTTGATTCTAAAGATTATTGGCATATTAGGATGGGTTCATTTAGGATTGGTTTTATGCTCTTGTAAAGTGCCTTTAGATCCCCGGGGAAGAAGAGCAATACTGTATGGAAACAAGAGCCGTGGACGGATGACATCCATGCACCTGTTAAAAGTTTTTATCACGAACCATCCATTCTAATAATACGCCTCTACCTGTCCACTTTTTCCTCAACAGATGCATTACAGAAGGCTCCAAACAAAATGACCTTCCATGTCCCAGAGGCATTCTTGGAAACAGACAATAGGGAGGTTGGCACTTTGATTTGGAATATGCCAGCTTCCAGTTTTTTCATTGAAAGTTGGGAAGGCAGCTAAAAGAAACCAAGGAGGTATCTGTAGGCATACCAACACCTTGTGTGTCATTTGGAGAACCCTAAAAACCTAAAAACCTACACTTCAGCAAAGGATCGTTACCTTGTCGTGGTGCTGGAGTTTGAACACCTCAATGATGCCATGAGCTAAACCGTGAAGGGCCACCCAAGACAGGAAGGTCATGACAGAGAGGTCAGACTAAATGCGATCCCTGGGGAAGGTAATGGCAACCCACCCCAGTATTCTTGCCATGAAAACTAAATGGATCAGTACAACCAGAGATATGTCGGTATACCATCGGAAGATGAGACCCCCAGGTCGGAAGATGGTCAAAATGCTACTGGGGAGGAACAGAGGATGAGTTCAACTAGCCCCAGACGTGATGACGCAGCTAGCTCAAAGCCGAAAGGACGGCTAGCGGCCGACGGTGCTGGTGGTGAACGGCGAATCCGATGTTCTAAGAATCAACACACCATTGGAACCTGGAATGTAAGTTCTATGAGCCAGGGCAAATTGGATGTGGTTATTGGTGAGATGTCAAGATTAAAGATAGACATTCTGGGCGTCAGTGAACTGAAATGGACTGGAATGGGCCACTTCACATCAAATGACCACCAAATCTACTACTGTGGACAAGAGGACCACAGAAGAAATGGAGTAGCCTTCATAATTAATAGTAAAGTGGCTAAAGCAGAGCTCGGATACAATCCAAAAAACGATAGAATGATCTCAATTCGAATTCAGGGCAAGCCCTCTAACATCACAGTGATCCAAATATACGCCCCAACCACAGATGCTGAAGAAGCTGAAGTAGAGCAGTTCTATGAGGATCTGCAGCACCTACTGGACAACACGCCTAAAAGAGATGTTGTTTTCATCACAGGAGACTGGAATGCTAAGGTGGGCAGTCAAATGACACCCGGAATTACAGGTAAGCATGGCCTGGGAGAACAAAACGAAGCAGGACATAGGCTGATAGAATTTTGCCAAGACAACTCAATGTGCATAACAAACACTCTCTTCCAGCAACCTAAGAGACGGCTTTATACATGGACTTCCCCAGATGGACAACACCGAAACCAGATTGACTACATCCTTTGCAGCCAAAGGTGGTGGACATCTATACAGTTGGTAAAAACAAGACCTGGAGCTGACTGTAGTTCAGATCACGAATTTCTTATCGCACAATTTAGGATCAGACTAAAGAGATTAGGGAAGACCCACAGATCAGCTAGATATGAGCTCACTAATATTCCTAAGGAATATGCAGTTGAGGTGAAGAATCGATTTAAGGGACTGGACTTAGTAGATAGGGTCCCAGAAGAACTATGGACAGAAGTCCGCAACATTGTTCAGGAGGCGGCAACAAAATACATCCCAAAGAAAGAGAAAACCAAGAAGGCAAAATGGCTGTCTGCTGAGACACTAGAAGTAGCCCAAGAAAGAAGGAAAGCAAAAGGCAAGAGTGATAGGGGAAGATATGCCCAATTAAATGCAAAATTCCAGAGGTTAGCCAGAAGAGATAAGGACTTATTTTTAAACAAGCAATGCGCAGAAGTGGAAGAAGACAATAGAATAGGAAGGACAAGAGACCTCTTCCAGAAAATTAGAAACATTGGAGGTAAATTCCAGGCCAAAATGGGTATGATCAAAAACAAAGATGGCAAGGACCTAACAGAAGAAGAAGAGATCAAGAAAAGGTGGCAAGAATATACAGAAGACCTGTATAGGAAGGATAACAATATCGGGGATAGCTTTGACGGTGTGGTCAGTGAGCTAGAGCCAGACATCCTGAAGAGTGAGGTTGAATGGGCCTTAAGAAGCATTGCTAATAAGGCAGTAGGAGACGATGGCATCCCAGCTGAACCGTTCAAAATCTTGCAAGATGATGCTGTCAAGGTAATGCATGCTATATGCCAGCAAATTTGGAAAACACAAGAATGGCCATCCGATTGGAAAAAATCAACTTATATCCCCATACCAAAAAAGGGAAACACTAAAGAATGTTCAAACTATCGAACAGTGGCACTCATTTCACATGCCAGTAAGGTAATGCTCAAGATCCTGCAAGGTAGACTTCAGCAGTTCATGGAGCGAGAATTGCCAGATGTACAAGCTGGGTTTAGAAAAGGCAGAGGAACTAGGGACCAAATTGCCAATATCGGCTGGATAATGGAAAAAGCCAGGGAGTTTCAGAAAAACATCTATTTCTGTTTTATTGACTATTCTAAAGCCTTTGACTGTGTGGACCATAACAAATTGTGGCAAGTTCTTAGTGGTATCGGGATACCAAGTCATCTTGTCTGCCTCCTGAAGAATCTGTATAACGACCAAGTAGCAACAGTAAGAACAGACCACGGAACAACGGACTGGTTTAAGATTGGGAAAGGAGTACGGCAGGGCTGTATACTCTCACCCTACCTACTCAACTTGTATGCAGAACACATCATGCGACATGCTGGGCTTGAGGAATCCAAGGCTGGAGTTAAAATCGCTGGAAGAAACATTAACAATCTCAGATATGCAGATGATACCACTTTGATGGCTGAAAGTGAAGAGGAACTGAGGAGCCTTATGATGAAGGTGAAAGAAGAAAGTGCAAACGCTGGCCTGCAGCTAAACCTCAAAAAAACCAAGATTATGGCAACCAGCTTGATTGATAACTGGCAAATAGAGGGAGAAAATGTAGAAGCAGTGAAAGACTTTGTATTCCTAGGTGCAAAGATTACTGCAGATGCTGACTGCAGTCAGGAAATCAGAAGACGCTTAATCCTTGGGAGAAGAGCAATGACAAATCTCGATAAAATAGTTAAGAGCAGAGACATCACACTGACAACAAAGGCCCGCATAGTTAAAGCAATGGTGTTCCCCGTAGTAACATATGGCTGCGAGAGCTGGACCATAAGGAAGGCTGAGAGAAGGAAGATCGATGCTTTGGAACTGTGGTGTTGGAGGAAAATTCTGAGAGTGCCTTGGACTGCCAGAAGATCAAACCAGTCCATCCTCCAGGAAATAAAGCCACTTGAGGGAATGGTATTAAAGGCAAAACTGAAATACTTTGGCCACATAATGAGAAGACAGGACACCCTGGAGAAGATGCTGATGCTCGGGAGAGTGGAGGGCAAAAGGAAGAGGGGCCGACCAAGGGCAAGATGGATGGATGATATTCTAGAGGTGACGGACTCGTCCCTGGGGGAGCTGGGGGTGTTGACGACCGACAGGAAGCTCTGGCGTGGGCTGGTCCATGAAGTCACGAAGAGTCAGAAGCGACTAAACGAATAAACAACAAAACAAAAAACCTACCTTGCATAGTTCCTTGCTGTCAGGAAAAATTAGGGACAGGAGACAAGGCGAACCAAATTCCAAACCATTGTTAACAGTAATATATATATAGGACACATAACTAAGGTATATTTCATCTGTAATTTATTTTCTGTTTCCCCTATCAGGGAAGGAGGTGTTTTTGTCACCTCTGTAATTTCATTGCAGATAAGAACTTGAAACCTCCACTATTCCAATCTGGATAGCGATTGGGTTTAGAAATGTCAAATTCCAATGGTCCAAAAATTATTTTTCAGGTCTTTATCCTCCACCCCTGCCATGGATGAGATAAGAGTTTCCCATATAAGAACATCTGGACAAAGTGCTTAACAGGTACAAAAGTCACATTCAAAGCTTTCACAGATTCAAGCATGGACACTTCAGTTGTGACAAATTATTTTTCCTTTCAAGCACGGCTTTGTGATTAAGATAAATGTTACACTTACATTTCTCCCTCAACTCCTGATTACAATTGATTTGTTAGTCAAAAACAGGACTTTGGGGAGCTAGTTTCAAATCAAGTGAACAGTGCATATAGCTATGCAGGATGCTGTGTTTAGGAATGAAATGGGTAAATTGTATACTTCTTTTTTAAAAACCTGGGAACTTGATTTGGGGACAGTAGGTTCTTCCTCTGGGCCAACAGTTCTTTTCACTCAGTCCTGTTTGGATTCCTTCAGTGCTTGAAGTCTTTCTAACAGTGGAGGGTGAGAATAATGCCACATTGAAAATAACCAGTCTGAAACAGGGAATCCCAGGTTATCTTTGTTCAGCTTGATCAGTGCAGAATACAAATCTTTAGCCTTTCCGAGTTTCTTGGCAAACGCATCCGCTTGAAATTCAAATCGCCTACTTAATACAGTCAAGCAAAAGGAGAGCACCTGCAGTGGAAACAACAGGAGGACACAGCATGAAATTTCAGAATGAGTTTCAGTCTTCCAAAACCACTTCCCCAAGTCTCATCACTGCCCTGCTATACCCAAACCTTCCAAGTATAGAAGGGAGAAGAAAATAGGCCACGTTCGGGATTAATTCTTCAAATACAGATACTTGCTTGCAGAAAGGAACTAGCTCCCCTTTCTTCCCAGATTCCACCCTCCCCAAAAAATATTACTAAGCAAAGCCACCTTAGTGAGTTGGACTGTAACATGGAAGAGGGAAGGATTCTGAAAAACATCAGATAAGAACATCTGTGGGGGGAGGGGGCAGCGGTGGAAGACAATTCCTCCTGCATTTTTGTGAGCTTCCTTCCTAATCAGAAAGGTGCCCTGGGAGAAGCATTTTTGGGGAGTCCAAGGATCTGGATGGAGGAGGAGGAGCAGAAAATTCCACTTCCTTTCTCCATTCATGGGAGGGTGCTAGGATCCAACCCATACAAATTGTAACAGGAATTTAGGAACCCAAACTTTCAACACAGAACAGACAACTTTGCCAGCAAAGCAGCTCTTATCATTTGAGCAAAGTACCAATCTCAGCTGGAGTTTACCTCATTGTAAGGTGAGAAAATAAACTGAAAGATGATCAGCAAGCCTATCAGGGTAGGCTGGGTCTCATAGAATCCAAAGGCAGCAAAGAGCTCCTTTCGACCAATCAACACCGCAAATAAGAAGAAACATAAGAAGGAGTTCATCTGAGAGAAAACAAGATACCGGGTGTTAGGAATTGTTAACCACCTCAAATGTTATACTAAAAATGATCCATAATAAATGAGTTGGGCACTCAGATGGAAAAAGAACAATACAGCTGGTATGTTTTGTTTTAGCAAGTTGAGTACAGAAAGTTATGAACATGCATTGAACAGATGGCTATTAATAGCTAATCTTTCATTTTTAATCTTCCCATATCAGGTTGGATACCACATGCTGGGCAATGTAAGAGGGAAGTGGGTATTATGTCCTTTATATCCTGCTTGCAGACTTCCTGGAGCATCTGGTTAGCCACCATGGGCACAGAATGCTGGACCAGAAAAGTTTTGGCCTGGTCCACCACGGCTCTTTCTAAGCCATTCTGCAGACCTGTGAAGACAGGAACCTCCCCTAGCAGAAGGGCCATGCACCCTTCCGTGAAGAAAGATATACCCTTTTATATAATGTGGATGCATCCCTGAGCTCTAGATGGACTTTTTCAATTTTGTTTGGCTAAGCTCCTCACTCAGAGCCAGCAGTCTTTCAGGTTGTTCTACTGCATGCAATCATTTCTACAAAATAACCAAGGCAGCTTAAAACATAAAATAGCAGTGACAAAATAATGGTAAATAAAAGCAACTAGTAAAAATGTGGAGTAAAACATATTCAAATTAAGGTAACAGAATAACTAATTTAATCAACTGGCAAAATGCTTTCAAAGTCCCTACTCCTGCTAATTCTCTGCTCAACAGCGTTCTCCAAAGTCCAGGATGAAGACGACAACTTGCTGTCCATTGATAACCTACACCTCTTCAGGGTTGCTTTTATAACTTAAAAAAAGGTCAAAGATTCAGATTTCCTAAGTAATATGTCATTTAGACTGTTTTACCAACATTGTCCAAAGTTTTTTTATGTCCTCATTCCATTTTCTCAATTATACAGTAGAGGCGTAAAATGAGAGCAGAAAACTGGAGCCACTTTATTTTCTTAGTAAATAGCAACAAGCACAGGCAAAAGATAGGCACCCATATTTTTTTTTACATACCTGGCTAATGACAATATTTTTAATGGTGTGGCCAAGTTTCCAGTGTCCCAACTCATGTCCCAGCACAGCCAAAACTTCTTCATTTTTGCAACCTTGCTTCTTATTCTAGACATAATGGAGACAAATATAAATCCATCTCTTTAACTTGCAGGCTCCATGCATGCATGCATGCAGGCATGCACACGCGCGTGCACACACACACACACACACACACAGTGGGTAGGGCACAATGTCCTTGTTTGGATTGCCAAGTTTGGATGGATTTTAAAGGGGCAAGGCCTAAGATGCTCCTTGCTCCCTTAAAAAATCCCAATGGGCCAAATATTGCTTTTTTTTAGAAGTGGAAGTTGAAATTAACAGATCCATAAAACTCTGCCTGAGTTAGCCATTTCACCACTTAAAACTCCACCCCCCCAAACCCAGGCCAAAGATGTCAGCTTTATCCAGTCTGTTGTTCTTTTAACTGGTCACGCCTCTTATGATTCCCCACAATCTTAAGAGGCACAACCAGCCTCCACCAAGCAAGGCACCAAGATAAAGGAATAGCCTTTAACCAAGAAAGCATTGCCCACCCTTGTTGAACACACAAGGGTAACTTTCTCTAAACTCAGGGCTGGGGCAGAAACCTGGCTAATGTTAACATCCTTATCTCAACTACCTTCCAAATCTCCATAATGAAAGTAACACAAAAAAGCTGTGGCATCACGGAAACAGAATCGATCAACAGGGTTCTCTTCTTCACGGTTAACTCTTCCCAAATCGGCCACTTTAAATAAATGCAGCACATGCTTGCCAATTACAGTATGCCAGGAAGACTGAGGATCATATGAAGGTGCTCCCCGGTGCAGATAAAGCCAAATGATTTGGGAGATTCCACATGTTTACAGAAAAAGGACTGAGATCACAATAGTTGACTGCCTTTGGCGGCTCACAGGTCTGTCCTCGAAAGCAAAGTTCCCAACGTTCACGTCCTCCAAAAAATAACAAATCACACAGAAACCTGTTTTTGGCAGTGCGCTATTGCTTTAACTTTCATAACCAAAAATTCAATGGGCGTGCTGGCCTTCCTGTAACTGCTGCTTGGGCCTTCCTTTTAGGCAACCCATCTTCCTTATTTGGAATCAGGTCTGTCAATAATGATAACATAAAATAAAAATCAGGGCTCACTTTGGTTTTAGCCTTTGTCTCAGGTCCTCCCTCGTTTCCTCTGGCCACTTGCGTGTCTAAACCAGGCTCTTCAGAGTGCTCTTTGTTAAGGGCGGAATAATCCTCCAGGAGTGTGTCAAACAGCACAATGCGCTTATTCTTGAAGAAGCCATAGAAATAAGCATTGCTATGGGAAGAACGTTTGGAGCCTGGGGGGAAAGAAAAGGGGAGGATTCAGTCACATTAAAGTAAACCCACCCATCAGATTTTAAGCAGGGAGAGGGCATAGATGTATTTGGCCTTCAGCTGACACCATCAGCTAGTGCCATCCTGTTAGAGACCGGTAAGCTTGGCCTGTATGAAACTGTTCACTTGTTCAAGCTGCACACAGCCTGAGAGCCCAGCCACACGGACCGCAGTGCAACTGGAAATGCCTGTGATCAAGTTCAACATCGAGAATAACTTTAAGGTTAAGTGCTAGGCAGAAGGAGCTATTCCAGACTGTATATAGCAAATAGCTTCCATGAGGCATGGAGAAAAGTGGCACAGGCAGAATATGGAATAAACACCATACTTGCCTTCCCTTGGGGGACTCCGTGAGACCACCCACCCAGACCCTTAGCAGGATCAAACTGCTTAGCCCGAGGAAAGAGGCTGCATTGTGTGCCAGTAGACTTTGCTGGTGGCTCTACAGAATCCTTTCTACCTCAACAGAGCCAAGGACCATCCTGGCAACACTGCGAAACACAACATGGTTTCAAGCACTTATCTGGATGCCCTCCAGATATGCAGACCTCAAATCCTAGAATTCTCAGTAGCAGCCATGTTGACTGGGAATGGTCTGCACATCCAGAAGGCCCCCAGACAGGGGAAAGCTGGGCTAAGTCCTAAAAGTCTGGACTGCATAGTACCAGTTCAAGGGCTGTGATTCATTGCAGATACCTGTAAAGCTAATACCACCAATGTTCAAGTTCTCTGAACACTACGGCTTGATTGTTCAAGCAGTAGTTATTACTAGATTTGGACAACTGTAGATGTTGAATTGATTCCTCGCTTTATTATATGCTCAGCTGCAAAATAATGGGCTAATATCCTAGGGAACACACCTGGAGGAATTCTACCGTATCACTCAGGTTCTTCCTTTATGGCTGCAGCAGGTTTCCACACTCAGCAAGCTAAGGTTGCCTCCACAATAGCATAATTTCAGAAAACCAGTGTGGTTGGGCAGTATTCAGAATCAGAACCCGAGCACTATCAAGACAAGGCTCCATTCCCATACCTTCCACGACATAAACTTTGGTGAGTGGAAAGTCTATATCCTTTGCCATTGCCTCAATCTCCTGCTTGAGCTCTCCTTCAGGAAGTGGGATGAATTTGTCAAACAACGGAGCAATATAGTCAGCATAGATTGTGACAAGAACCTAGAGTGGAGCAAAAGGATAGAACATGGATATATATGATATATGATATAGCCCTCTATGATGGATTTCAGTAACGCGGCTGGTTCTCAGGAAGGAGAGGAGCAAAATAAGAGGAAACACAGTCAGGAGATGGAATGTGGGAAGACTAAGAGGTTCTGAGTAGCCCCGCCCTAGAGACTTCCCAGGTTATTTCTCCTTAGGTTAGGTAGAGTAGCTTTAGTCTGGCAAGATTCTGTCTATAGGGTGTGAGCAAATAAAGAGCTGAAGTTTGGCTGGATTGATTCTTCGCCATTCTTGGGCTGGGCCTGACATCAATCTTGCCAGACTCAAGCTACTCTACCTAACCTAAAGGGAAATAACCTGGGAAGGCTCATCTCTTTTCTTTGTCTTATTTTTCTTTTCGTTTTCTATACTTTTATTGTACTGTAAAATTCTAATAAAAATATTTTTTTTAGAAAGGAAAGCCACCATCAGCAAAGGGATAAAGAGCAAAACCTTAACAATGGAGATCGTTTCTGAAGAATTCTAAACAAAACATCCAGATGTTGTGAACTCACCAAGGAAACCACTAAAGTGAAAAGCCATGCATAGATGAAGAAATAGTCTCCACCTATTTTGATGATGTAAAGTAGGAGTGATGTCACTGGCAGGAGAATACACTGTGTCACAATGAACTTCTTGATGGCATCTTTGAAAAAGAATCCCAGGGTCTATTAAAGAGAAACATACAATAAGCTGGGGGGATCTGGATTCTACAATGGACTCTACAAATGGACTCTATAAATACCACAAGTTTCACATTCCATTCACTTTAGTTACATTTCAAAGTTGTCCAGCCACTTTGCAAAGACAGCTAAAGTTGATGGAACGTTAAAAACACCCCTTTCCCAAGTGTGGCAGAGCAGCACGCCCAAAAACCCAAGACACAAAAATGGTTTATTTAAGATGGGACTGAAAAGAGAATGTGCTTAGACATGCAACCAGGAAATAGCTGAAATAAAACAGAAAAGAAAGAAAGGATGAGGGCAACTCCCTCAGACAGCTGCAAGGGAACTGAGGGCTCCCTAAGAGAATATGGGCAACGTAAATTAAATGTTTTGGTTCCTCTCTATGAAGCTCATGTTTCAGCAATCAATCATGGCAATGCAACCATTACTGTTAAACATAGAGAGCTCTTGCCTGTTAATAAGGGTAGGATAGCAATTCCCTCAAGATTAGCTGGACTACAATTTCCATCAGCCATCAGGCAGCATGGCCAGTCATGGGTATTTTATTTATTTATTAAATTTGTCCACAGCTGATTTCAATAAACTGACTCACAGTGGTTTACAGCAAAACCATGAAACATCCACTGCAAGGAACAATAAACTATAAAACATCCATGGGGAGTAGAACTCAAACAAATGCAGCATTAAAACATCCACAGGAAGACACTGAATTCCAAAACATCGAGAAGACACAAAGTCAGGGAAGGCAGAAATGATGCAATACCTGCTGGTTGAAGCCATGCTTTTCCTCAATGACAAAAGTATTATAGAGGCTCCAGGGCAAACCTGTGACTGCACTGAAAAGTGTAGCAAGCAGTAGGAACACCAACGACTGGACAATCTACACATCAGAATAAAGAAGGGTAGAACTGTTACAAGTAAGTATTATCCTCAGCTACGTAATAGGGTCAGATTGAGACTTAGTCATACTAGCAATCTCTCACTGCAATTTAAATGAGATTTAAGTTAGTTCCAACTATCTTGATTGTAATGGTTTAGCCCAATGTTTCTCAGCCTTGGCAATGTGAAGATGTATGGACTTCAACTCCCAGAATTCCACAGCCAGCATATGCTGGCTGGGAAATTCTGGGAGTTGAAGTGCACACATCTTAAAGGTTGAAAAACACTAGTTTAGCCTAAGCATGACCAAGTCTGAATTACAGCCCATAATTCCTCTGCATCCTGGAGTTATGCTTAGGGCTTCTACCAAGTCCCTCTACTCCACACTAAATTCATGCATGAAATTTGTTTCCAGTTCTGAAATTGCATGCTGGTGCAAACAGTTTGAAGTTCCTCCTGCCAGTGGAAGTAGTTAAACAATCATGGGCAGATCCATCCACAGGCTGTGTGTTACAAACAAAGCAGGACTCCCAGCTGGTTCTCTCCAAATAAGCCACAGTTATGCCAAGAAAAAATCATGGCTAATGACTAATTTGTTTCGTGGAGGAGGGGGAGATATTTTGTACATAGCACTAAATAGACTACAGAGCTGTTACATTTATTTAAGTCATTGCCACTGAGATCAGCTGCCAAGCTTGTGTGATCAAGCAGCATGCACGGGGCAAGAACAGCCATTGTGAAAAAATTCAGGTAGGTATCTGCAAAACCTAAAATCAAAGAAAGGAGCATTCTGGAGAATTTTCATCCCCCCTCTTGACTTCACCAATCTGGCCATGCTAAGGATTGTCCAACAGGTTTCTGGAAGTCAATCTTCCAAACTGGAGGTAGTCTGTCATGTTCTGGATGAATGCTACATTAAGTTCCAATTTGGATGATTAATGGCTGTAAACCAGTCCAATCAACCAAAGAATGGCCAGACAGGCATGTTGCTGGGGTGGCACAGAACCTTCTGTTCCCAGAAGAGGAGGTCTGGCACATTCTTAGCTACAGAGCGAGATCATCTATGATCACAGAAATGAAACAAAATTCAAATATATCTTCCTGCTTTGTAATCTCTTTGTCACAGCACAGAAGCAATGTGAACTGCTGAAGAATCACCATATTATGCTACCATTCACAGAATTATATTGGGAACTATTTTCTTTCAGATAATTTTCGAATCCAAACCAGAATTTTCTTTAAGGCATCATTCCTGGTGTGATCACTAGAGAATAGTGAAGAGAATCTAAATGCCAAGCACTGACTTAACACTCTCACTTAACTCCCTCCAGGTGTCCAAGCAACAAAATGCATTGGAAAGTTTATCCATCTGGTAACATTTAGTGGAAGATAAGTCTATTATTGTTTAGGTGTCGTAATAAATATATTAAACTTCCAGGTCCAGGGGCACTATACCACTGCATATCAGTTGCTGAAGAGCAACAGTGGGCTGTTTATAGGCTTCTGACCCTGTTTTCAGGTTTCTCAGAGGAACATCTGAACACCGTCTCACCTAGATGCTAGCTAGTTAGCTAGCTAGCTAGATTCTAAATGGGAATCTAGACTAGACTGGAATACTATTCCATCTTCTAAACCAGATACTTCTTTGGTCTGATCTAGCACACCTTTCCTTACATACCTAAAGATTAAACAAAAGACATTTGGGGATTACCTGGCACATTATCAAAAGTGATTACGTTAGTATTCAACAGATTCAAGCAAACCAATGCACCTACCTCATATTCAGATCCAAAACCAGCACGATTTGAAATGTCTCCAGATACAGACCAAAGGAAAGGAATTCCTCCACAAAGAAGGATTACCTGGAAGAATAAAACTAAAACTTTATGGAACAGGCTACATTTTCTTTTTAATCATGTGGCATAGCAGTTCGGTGTTCATGCTGCTTTTCCTTGCTGGGAAATCCTTGTGAGGTCCAGCAGCCAGACGTGAAGACTATTTAGCTGTGACAAGTCATGTTGCCCGGGGTGCACCACGGATTCCAGAAACTGAGGAGGTCCAGATTCAAAACTGCATTTAACTGTAAAGCTTGCTGGGTGTCAGTCAACTAACCGCCAGAGCTCATGTGAGCCCAAAGCTCATTCATGTAACAGCAAATAATAATTTAATGCTACAGCTTAATCAGCTGAGTGCTACTTTCACTGAAAATTTCTTCTTATCCTAACAAGTTTATTCTGAGCAGGAGATTCCATTCTGTAAAACATTAGGAAAAAAGAGGGGCATGGAACCCGTGAGCCAAAGCATAATTGTACGTAGGGTGCAGAGAGATAAATGGCACAAGATAGAAAGATGGGGTGGCAGGGAATGAAAGCGCATTCACTAATCCTGCAAACTGCATTTGTGGCTAGCTCGTGCTCTACTGGTTGGGTCCTCCTCTACCACTGACATGCAGCACTTGGAGGATTACCTTCAGGAAAGGTCAGCAGAGGAGGAAAAGCCACCCTCAGTTCTGCCTGAAGGAAGTCTATCTGGGCTACTTAGTAGCATTTGCTTCCAGCCCAAGGTCCCTCTTATTCAATATTCTATGAAGCAAAAAACCAGTGGATTTTTACATTCTATCACAGAACAAATCTTCCTGGCATTTCATACAAACATTCCTTTGTCAATATTCTTGTGTATGCCCACATACAGGTAGTCCTCGACTTATAATCACAACTGGGACCGGAATTTCCATCGTAAGTCATTGTGGTCGTAAGTCGAGTCACATCACCGGACCCAATTTTACAACCATTTTTATGGTGGTCATTAAGCCAATCACTACGGTTGTTTAGCAAATCACAGGTCATTAAGTGAAACCAGCTTCGCCAATGGGGTTTTTTTTGCCAGAAAATGGCAAAAAATGTCGCAAAACACGATCACCTGACCATGGGACACTGCAACTGGTCGTAAATGCAAGCTGGTTGTCAAGTACTCAAAATGCAATCATGTGACCATGCGGGAGGGTACGGTGTTTTGCAATGCTTGGAAGTGATTTACAGGCTGTAAAGCACCCATACCAAGACTGTTGTAACTTTGGACCGTTGTTAAACGAACAGTCGTAAATTGAGGACTACCTGTATTCACAAATATACCCGCTAGTATACATTCTAACTTATAAAAGACACACAAAACCAAAGAGGAAGAAAGTTACCTACCGTGCCCTCTAATTCCGAGTACAGTCCTGACCAGAAGCTGAATGCACTTTTATCTAATTGGTAAAGACGGGATTTTTCAAATGTTTCTGAATCCATGATTGGCCCTAATTCCAGTGGGACATGGGTGGTTGTCCTGTACACAGTCCTCTGAAATATTTTAAAAATAAGCAGTAATTAGCTTGCATTCTCAAAGAATGTTCTCATGTGCCATTGGAAGTTCTGTGTCCTTCAGCCCAAGGATTGTCAAAATATATAATGATAATAAAAAGATACCATGATTACAAAAGCACTCATGTGCGATTAGGAAAAACATCTCCAAATCAATGGATCCAAGTTCTATGAATTTTCTTGGGGGGGGGGAAGGGAGAATCTTCCTTACAGTTTACTTGACAGCTTTTACTGAATAGGTTGGATTAATTCTTTTAAGGCTTAGGGGCAAAACTATTATGGATAAACTGATCAAAGTTTGTTTCTGAGGCTCTGAGACAGAAAGAAGCCCTGCTCTATGGCAACATCCCAATGTCAAACACGCTCCCAAGGTACAATAGATTGGCCTATTTTTCATTCAGTTTAAGGGGACCCACCCTGAAAACAGACTATGCCAGTTAAGAGGTCCTTTTCAATAGTCCAGGCAAGAGCTTGTAATTTTCATAATATGGTATTAGCCTTAACAATAATACCAGTGCTGAAGGCAAACACAGTATTAAAAATATGAGGAACGCATGTGTTTTGCTGTACTTCAAGCAGGACTGCTAAGGCACCCAGCAAATCTAACCGGGGGGTGGGGGGGCAGCAGGGAAAGGAGGGTCACAGAGGCGTTTCAGAACCAGTACCATGCAGGCAGTACCTGTGGAAACAGCCTTTATAATCTATCAAGGCTCTCTTTATATTCTTAATATTTAGTTTTTTAAAAACACCGGACAGCATTGCCCAACCAGATGACCGCTAGGTGTGATGGACTTAATCTCCCATCTTTTCTAGCGTCTACGGGAGTCGAAATCCGAAAACACCCCTCGGGGGAAGATGGAGCTGAATGTCAAAGACAGCCTAGCACTGACCGCAGCCTTACTGTAAATGAAGCCTCCTTAAGGAAAACAGTCTGTCCTATACAGTATTGGTTTGGGTGAGAGGTCGTTCACACGGCATACTCCTCCCCGAGCGTGCACGGGACACGAAGCCTGCCGGCCAAACCCAAGCAAGCTCCTGCGCAACCCAGTCGGTCGTGTGTAAAGCGGGACTTGTACCTAGCTAAGCCCGCGTGGCATGGTAACGCAGATTAAAGCACAATTGTCACGCCGATTCGTAACGTTCGAGAGAGAGAGAAAAAAAAATAAAAGCGCGGTCTCCCACGTCGAGATCCGCGGCAACCGCCGAGGCTTCGGGAGAGCTACCCGCCGGCTAGAAACGAACGCCCCAGTCCTCAACGGTACCCGGCACCCCCCGCTCGGCCCAGCACAAGGCGGCGGCGGGGGTGACCCGGCTCGCCCCGTCACGGCCCTAAACCAGCGACGGGGCTGTCAAGCGCGGGCTTGGGTGGGAAGGGAAGGGTCTGACCTGCCGCCAGGCGAGCAGGGCCTCCCACAGGTAGACGGCCCACGAGAAGAGCAGCACCGAGCAGAAAATCCGGTTCTCCACGGGGCTCTCGGCCCAGAGATCGCCCAGCAGCGGCACCGCCATGCTCGGCCTCGGTCCACCGCTCTCCCACAGAGCCGCTCGCCAGCACGCCTGCTCCTTCTCAGCCGGCTTCCGGCTGCAATGACACTGGCAGAGCAATCTCCGGAGCCGCTTCCGCCCGAAGAGCTTCCGGGGCAAGCTGTTCCCCTTTGTCTGTAGGGCTTCCGGTTCCCGAAGGGCAGTGAGTCCGCCATGTGCGGGGCAGGGAGGAGTGGAAGGGGGGCGGTGGGGAAGATGTCTTTCCCGTGGCATTTTGGATGTTTGTGGGCCGCCTCCTATAAAACTTTTTTTTTTTTTGTGCCTTCGAGTCAGTGTTGACTCCTGGAGGCTGCCTGGGCTAGTCCCTGCAGTTTTCTTGGCAAGGTTTTTCAGAAGTGGTTTGCCATTGCCTGCTTCCTGGGGCTAGGAGTGAGTGGCTGGCCCAAGGTCACCCAGCTGGCTTTAGGCCCAAGGTGGGACTAGAACTCATGGCCTCCTGGTTTCTAGCCTGGTGCCTGAACTGTTACACCAAATTGGCTCTCTCTTCTGAAGACTAGCCAACCAATAAAAAATACTTCCATTTGTCTGCCATTAAGTATTTCAAAGCAGAGAAGGAAGAGCTTGCCTGTTGGTTTTCAGCCCCTTCTTCTGGCTGAAACAGATGGAGGGAGCTCTTTAAACACTGCCTTTCATTCTAGACAAGAAGAAACAAGGGAAGATTGGAAATCGATGATGACAGGAGTCATCTACAACATACAGTGTAAGGACTGTAACAGCCACTATGTAGGACAGACAGCCAGAAGGCTAGCAGGGAGTTGAAGTCCAGCCATCTTAAAGTTGCCAAGGTTGAGAAACACTGTATTAAACTAACCTCAAAGCTAAGAAATACATAGGGGAATACTATTTTCTAGCCATTTTGCTATTGGTTCTGGGATTTCCCCACCAGTCCTGCCAAGATCCTGGGATTTTGAGAGCTACTTGGATGGATGTATTTTTTAAAAATTAGATTAAGCAAGCTGCTAACTCCCTAAGAACACTTAAAAAGGGAAAGAGAAAAAAGATGCCTATATAGCCTACAAGCCACCAAGAGTTATTTGTGGTAAGGTAGAAGTATAATAATAGTAATTTCCAGGGGAGAAAATCTGGCTGCTGCTGCTGTTTTTTTAAGCCAGATTTCCTCCCCTGGAGCTTACAGCAAAGGACTTCATTATGTTTGCAACTTGCCTTTTACTCTGACCCCATTTCCTCTTGGGGAAAGCCTGTAGCATCCAACTGCAGAATGATTAGGGAAGAGTCCCTGCCCATCCCTTGCATTTCTTTTTTGCCACTTGGCCTTTTCAGTCCACATGTGAAATGAGGCACCTGAAAGAAAATGGAAATATTTCTGACTTTTAATATTTCTGAGCTATACTTTAATCACAAACAGGGTGTGCATGAACAGAAGGGGAAGTATTGGATGGGATCTGGGATCTGGTTCATCCTATCCAGACAGAGGTTGTTTATTCATCAGAATTTGTTTCCACAGAAATCAGCAGATTGGTCCTAGACAAAATTATGATTTAAACTCAGTAGTAGTGAACAGAATTATAAGAGGCACAGTTCACAGCCACAATCTGAGGAGTATTGGCTTGGAAAAAGCAGTCTGTGGCTTAAAAAAAAAATCAGGTGTTGCTTAGCTAAATCATAATGCCACGGAAAACGAACAGTAGTAGCTGTGTTCACTCAATACAACTCATCATGATATAATGTGATGGCATGATTTCTACAACACACTTAGACATAATGCAGTTCACTTGGTTCTGGTTAACTATTGTGGTTTTTAATTGATTGATGTAAGCTATGCAAACACAGTTGTTATTTTAAACCATTGAACACATCAACCCAGAGTTCTCACTCAAGGAACAAATGAAGAGGCTCAAATTATCCTTTTTCAGACACATTATGTGAAGACACGGCTCTCTGGAGAAGGCTCTAATGCTGAGAAAGGTGAAAGGAAAAAGGACCGGCAGCAAGGTAGATGGGTTCGGTTACGGTGGTGATGGGGGTGCTATTGGAATCGCTGAAGGACCAGGTTAGGGACAGATCATCACGGAGAAAATCTATGTGGTTGCTGAGAGTCGACAACTTGATGACACCTAATTAATCATTTCACAAATACATCCCAAAGTTTATCCACTGAAATGTCCCCAAGAGAGGAACTGTGGCCAAAATGATTCAGTGGACTAAAATGGCTTACTCTTCTAAAATCAGTACTAACCTATTGGAAACTCTGTGGTAGAACAAGGCAGTTTTTGATATGGTTTGGACAAAAATTCCAAAATGATCCAGGATTTTCTGTATCTCAATTATTTTATATTTGTTTTAAAACCTGATGGTTCTTAAGACAGCTTTTCAACATCTCTAAAGACTTTTCTACTTTAACAGGCAACATGTATTTTTACTACATCAACTATAAATCTCCATGATCTTTGCAGCAGAGGAAGGGCACTCTGTTTCCTTGTATATTAAAAAGATTAAAGCAGAAACCAAGTATTGTTGTCAATCAAGTATGAAGCTCTGAAAAACGGACCATCTTCAGTTCAGTGGAGCTTGGAGGATGGACAACAGTATGGTGATACAAGTGCACCTTTTGCCACAGAAGATCCCACTTCCAATCCTGGTACATCTAGATGAAAATATCTACCAAGCAAGCCGGAAGCATAGAACCACTTCCATAAGTTAGAGCAGCAAGTTTTAGGGAAACAGGACTGAGAGAAAATAGCTTCTGGCCATTTTCCTTTTGCTAATCCTGTTGCTGGTAGGTACTATTGTTGTCTTAGTTGGAATCTTGAATTGCTTTGTGAATCATTGGCATTTGGATTTTAGTATTTTAAGATAAAGAGGTCAGCTCACTCAGTCTCATCAGCCCTACATGTTCACTCTTACAACACCCCAAAATCACATTACCAGTGACAATTTTGGAGGCAGTAGTATTTCATGGGGGGGGGGGCAAAACTGGTGACTTGTCCCTTCCCTCAAAAGAGCCAAATATTTCAGTCTTCCCATCATTCAGTAAAATATCATTAATAAAATGGTAAAATATAGTTAAATGATACAACTGTTAGATGCACTCATAACTGCTTGAATGATCACCCTCAAAAACTATTCATAAATGGTTCCACATCAGTTTGGTGAGTAGTATTTGGTGAGTAGTTAATACATTTGAGATGTATTAACAGGCACAGAACACTGGAAGTTAATTGTCCCACCCTGTTCTTCCTGTTCAGCCCACTTTGAATACTAGCCTTATATTGAAATGGGATGAAGGAACTGGACATATTTTGCTACAGAAGAAAAGACCCAAGGGATTGTCATGCCGAGAGAGAGTGGACTTGTTTTTGCTGCCATACAAGGCAGGACTAGTATTAATAGTCCTACAGTGGATTCAGGTTAGATCTTGGGAAGAATTTGCTGAGAGTTAAGAGCGGTCAACCAGCAGAAAGAGCTGCAGGAATGGTGAGTTCCCCCTCACTGGTGGCCTTCAAACAGATACTGGAGACCCAACTGTCCAAAATGCTTTAGCAGTCCCCCCCCACCCCAAGTAGAGGGTTGGACCAGTGAGAACCCTTCCAACCCTCTGATTCACTGATTCTATCATCGCCAGTCATGTCTCCTGTGGCTCACAAAAGATTCACTGAAAATGACACCCCCATTGGCAAAATGTCACTCATCCCAGCAGCAAGGGGAAAAAGTCATTTGGTGTGAGAGTGAATGAAGCCTTGAGGCAAGGGTTAGCCCTCCAACATGGGAGTAGATTAAAGCGAGCTTGAGCCAGTAAATAACATGTGTATCTCCTCAAGACCTGTTACAGAGAAACTTCATCGTGGATTAAGAAAATTACTTCAGATACAGAATGGGATTTTCTGACAAATTTGAGGCCCCGAGTTTTTGCCCCCTTTTCTTTCAGCACAGATAAAAAAACCTTCACAAAACCATAACAAGCTTACAAATATTCAAATCCAGTCTACATAACAGTTAACTCTCCAATACAAAAACATATTCTAGATGAGTCACTACAGCAATAAATTCACCTTGCATTCCATGTACATTTTTACAGCCTTGATACCTCACTTGCTTAATCCTTTTTTAAAAAATTCTGGATTGCCCTGTGCTTCAATTTATTTCTGCTTGTTTGCTTTAAAATGTCACATGATGTAGGAGCGTGGCTAATTTTCTGCTTTCTAAATGCAGTACTTCCAAAGGAGGTGCAAAATATAAAGAGAACCAAAAAGCATGCCAACAAGCCTAAACATCAGTATAAAAAATTTATTACAATTTAATGGATATCATTTTATGTAGTGGAAATTTATCCTAAGCGATTAACTGGAGATAGTGCATTAATTTTGGCAAGTTACTACAGATAGGAATATAAGATAAGGCAAGAAGGATGTTTTTAAAGGCAGCTACAAACAATTAAAAATTTCTTAGAAGTTGTTAGAACTTGGCCTCTTGTCAAAGAATTGAATCACCATTCAAAAGGCCTATTGGAGAAGAGTTAGATCTTGCAAACCCATATTTAACTACTGTACACTTTATCAGGGCTATTTGCTATCCACACATTTCAAGTAGATGCCTAGCTACAAATTTAGAAATTTAAAAAATATTGTGTGATGTGACAATATATTAAATCAGAAAAATATGACACTTTTATGTATTAGTTTTAAAGGAATGTAAGTAAATTGCAGCTGTTGGTGTTTCTGTTACTCAGCATTTACACCTTTGAGACCACAACTGGGTATACCTTCTCAAATTCCCTAAATTTGGGGTCCATTATTCTTTGTTTTATAATTCCCAGTGTGCAGTGTTGGCCCGTTCAACAGTACTCTTAAACACCAGAAATTCTCTCTGTAGAAAAGTCGGTCACTGAACTAACTGCAGTGGATGGGGAAATCCTCTGAAAAAAACTGATTTAACAAAAGCCTTCTCACATTCAGATTACGGTAATCGAGTAAATTGATGCATGCATTGTCAAATAATGCATTAAAAAGGTAGTTTGACAATGTGGAAAACCTGTACTACAGTGACTATTTTTCAACCTTATGACCTATAGTTCATCACAGAGGAGCATTTCCAGAAACAGAAAGGTATTGCATACAAACATTAGGCAAAACATTTATCAGGTTTAAAGCAGAATATTGCCCCAAAATACTTAATGATGCTGCAATGCTAAAGCTAGTAAATCCTGATCAATGGGTTGGACCTGAAAATTTCTTGCAAATACACTGAACAGACTTTGGATTGAGAAAGCTACTAGAAAGCAGATTAGTCACTGTGTTCTGAACAAATACTTAGAATTCCCTGAAGGAGAGTCAACATCTGTCTTCAAAAGGTATGACTGGCCAGCGCCAGTTGGGGCAAATATGAATTGGCATCTTTGCTTTTTAAGTTCCTTCTTCAGAGTTAGGTAATTGTGGGTATCTGACTTGCAACTGTTTACAAACAAATGATCTGAAAGCTCTTTGGTCTGATCCTAGAAAGCAATCCCTGTCACCTGTCTCACACATTATCTAGTGATTAGCTACAAAAACCAAACCGGGAATGGGGGCAGGGGGAGTGTTTGCAAAGAACCAAAATTTTACAATACAGATCCTTTGAGGATACCGCCACTTTTTAACTTAGAAAATACAATTTATATAAATTGGTTTACTTATCAAAGTATGCGTAGTGTCTACAATTGAAATGTATTCTTTATTGAGACAACAACAATAATTTATTGGCTGAATTTATTTAACAGTTTCAGTAAAGGAAAGAAAACTACGTATTCTGGATGTTTTTCCCCCTTAAATCAAAAGGATTTTTTAAAAAAGCCTTAATTTTTGTTTAAAAGGGAAAGGCGGAGAACCAATGCTCAGAATAGATTTTGCCACATGAAACTTCTTAATCAGTTTCACTTTCTCCATCTGAAATGCAGTGTCCTTCCAGGAACAATATTTATTTTTGCCCGTATTTGGTTTCCTTGTGGACAAGGCTCCCTACAATGGAGGCAGTTTAGTTTTTTTCATGATAATGTTCACATCATTAGTGAGCTGCTCCTTTCCTTCTTGACATACCTTATAAAAAATTCCTTACATTGAATTTTGCTAGAGTTCCCATTTTTTTCCCCGCAATAGATTATCCCACCTTGAACAGTTTCCTCCAATCAGCATTAAGATATAAACACACTGTCACATTCAGGCCATGTGCCAGGAATTCAGAATTGCTACACACCACACTCAATTCAAATGTTCTTATGCTGTCAACATCTGGTTGTACAGTCAACCAAAATGGGTGAAAAAATTCCTTTTATTGAAACTCATAACTCAAAAAATATAAGATGCTGTAGTGTACAATATGTTACACAAAGCACCCTGAGGTGCACATTCAAGTCAAGTAAGATCACCATCTCCCCACCCTCTCCCACCCAACCTTGGTACCCTAAGTACTTGTTCCATATACAATCATGCACATTTACTCTGTGAGAGGAAGCCCCCCCCCCGATATTCTGTTAATTAGCACCAAAATATCAGTTCTCTCTCTTAATTTAGTAGGGGAGCTATATAAGCCAATACTGTAGACAGATGTCATACATTCATGGAACTGAACAGTCTAATCTAACCTCAACAACATGTGCACTGAACCAAATTTTGCATTTCCCCAGTAGTGGAGGCAGTCTCTTCTCTGTTTCTTTTTTCTTTCTTTTTTTAAATAAACACAACAATTTATGAACTTCCCACACAAAGGTGATCTGTTTTTTTTGTTGGAAAAAAGTCTATGAGGGAGGGGGAAAATTTAGATCTTTCGAGAACGACGACTGGTCGCAAATAATGAAGTTGTTTTAAGGCGTGGTCCCCACAGTCTGTTAATGCCTTGTCCAAAATGGCCCTCAGGTTCTCCAGAGAAGGGAGGGAAGAAGAGTCCGTGGATAAGAGGGGCTGCATTCCTCTCAGCTGCCCATGAGCTTTGGCGCCACTGTTCTTCTTGGACATGGCTGCAGGGGGGACATTTTCATACATGCCCCGGCCCTGCAGCACATCCCGTCTGGAGTCTTTAGCCTTCTCTATCACACCACCCATTCCATAAGGTTCAGCTGGCTCCCACTCATTCTCAAGGAGGTCATCGTCGTCTTCTTCTCGCTCCTGGCTTTCCTGAATGAACTTCAAAAATGAAGATTCAAACCCCATTGGCTTGAAAGACTTTAGATCAAAGGGCTTGGCCGTTGATGGCCTTTGAACTTTCTCTTTTGGAGTAGGGAAGGGAAGCTTTTTTATTGTCTGCTGCGAGGAGGACTGCCAGTCACTAGCATCTTTCTCCCTAGGTAACGGCACATCTGATCTCGCATGGTAAGAGGCATTCTCTTGTCCCTGACTTCCCAGCATATCCCCTGCCTCTCCCTTAGACTGCTGAGATGACCCCACTAGATTACAATCTTCTGAACATCTGGTTTTGGGATTATGGATATGTTTTAAAGTGCCTGAATACACAAGGACACCAGCTTCCTGGGATTCGTCCCCTTCAGAATACCGATCGTGTTTGCTGCCTTTCTCACTGCCATCACAATTGGAGTTAGGAAGATGCCTCTCCTTTTTGTGATCACATGCAGGGTGCCCCGTAACATCCTGTTTAAAGTCAGAGTTAGCCTCTGGGTCCGAACCAGGGCTTGCTTCCATGCAGAGGTCATTCACTGCAGTGCCACATTCGACACACAGAACAAGCTCATCATACTGCTGCTCAATATAAGCACCAGCCATCTGATGGGTGCGCTTATAGTGTCTCACAATGCTGCTTTCCAGTTTTACGACAGAGGGACATCCCTGAACCATGCAGGGATACTGGGTCTGGTTGCAATTGTCTCTGCACATCTGTAGGGCTTCCGCCTTGGTTCTGAAGGAATATAATTGCTTCCCTTTATTTCTGCTGCTGCTCTTTTCAACTTTTTCACTGTTCTGCCTCTTCTTCTCACTTCCATCTTGCCTGAGACACCGATCTTTTAAGCACCTTTGCTCCTCTTCATCTTTAAGATGGTTCCCCCTTTCTTTGGCTCCTCTCAAGACACCGTCATAATCACTGTGTCGAAAATACACGTGTTGGGAATAGCTGCTGTACGTTGTGAAAACTCTGTTACAACCATTCAGATCACAATGGATTTCAATCCCTTTGTTCAGGTCCTCCTCCTTTTCGTGCTCCTCCGTCAGGTGGTGCTTTAACTTGGGGAAAGAATAAAATGCAGCCGGACAGTGCGGGTGATGACAAGGAAATCTCACTGTTTCAGAAAGCACTTTTGAATCATCTTCATGATCGAGCACATGGGAATCGCTGCAATGCTTAGCGAGCGATTTAGAGCACAGGAAACGCTTGCTGCAGGCCTTGTGTTTACAGACAAACAGTTTTTTACATTTGGCAAGTTCCCTCTTGGTTCTTGCTTTGTCTTTTTCAAGGCAGAGCTGCTCTTTGTTATACTGGTGCACAGTTCTGTAGTGGCGAATCAACCCTTTCTGGTTAGTAAATGCGGAATTGCAGTTCTTGTGGATGCAGTGGAATGGCTTGTGGTACTTATGCAAAATGTAACATAAATTTCCTTTGGTAACTGTTCTTTTACTTCCCCTCCCTTCGTTTGCTTCTAATTCTTTTCTATGGCTGTCCAGAGGCGATAACTTAGCTTGCTTTCCAGGGACGCAGCTTTCTGCGTCTTCACCTGATTCCAGATCGGTTTCAGAACTGGAGTCTTCCTTCTTGGAATGACGATGCTGCTCCGCACCGAGTTTCACTTTGTCGTCAAGTTCTGTGTCTGTGCTGGCATAGAAAGCAGCCATCGAATCCACTGTGCTGTTCAGCATGTCCTCAGAGCATTCGTTCATATCCTCAAAGCTTTCATTTGCAAACAGTTTCTGGGTGGCTGTCACACTGCCAAGCTTATGCTTGTTTCTATAATGGACCCTAAGATGTGTTTTTCTTGTAAAGGATCTTTGGCAAATATGACATTTAAAAGGGGAATACCGATGTTGGAACATGTTCAGCTGAAGCACCATCTCTTTTGAATAATTATGTTTTCTAACGTAATGCGTCAACAACGCCTCTCTGGTCACAAATTCACACGTGCAGCCTTGACGCTCACAGAAAAACGGCTTGGCAGCCAACTGGGTAAGATATTGGGTTGGGAGCTTGCCTCTGTGTTCTTCAGGAAAATGGTCAGAGGTAGATTCGTCTTCAGAGTCAGGGCACTTGGATGAATAGGACTGCAATAATCTGGAAGAATTATGACCACTAGAATTCTTTAAACTTAAGTGCTTCAAGCCCAAGAGAAGTTCCAACATGTTGTCTTCAGCATTTGACATTTTTGAATGTACAAAGTACGAGCTTTCTGGGGAAGAAGGGCACAGCTCTTCCTTTAAATAGTTTTTGCTTTTAGAGACAGCAATAAAATCTGCAATGTCCGGAGAATCTGTATGTCGGAGCTCTGAGCTAATCTCTTCTATGGTGGCCGCGTGCTGACTTTCACTAACCTGACCGACGCCTTTAGCTTTCCTTCTCGGTTTGAAATGGTACGGGTGGGCCCTTCGTAGATGTTTTTGCATGCCCTTTGAATTTTTGTATGTTGACCCACAGCCTTCAAAACCACAGGTAAGTATTTTCCCACCGAAACAGACGGCCACGTTTGAGTAGCGCTCTTTTAAATTGGAAGGGAGGAAGGCTTTCTCGTGAGGTAGCGCAGCCCCTGAAACGGCCTGGCCTCGATCCACAGTGTCAGCTACTGAGGTCACCTGTTTTTCACTGGCCAGGGATGCAGTATTACTTTCCAAACTGCCATTATTTTTGTCACCCACTTCTCCATCAGAAAGAGGCTCCTGTTTCACTTCCAGTATTCCCTCCCCCTTGGTAGATCCAGAAGGCAAACTAAGATCTCCATGCCGATTAGAAGACTCTCTGTGTTCAAACACAGCAAAATCTGAAAGGCAGGCAAGACTGTCCTGAGAAACATTACCTTCTTGCTTTACCGGCACCTCCTTCATTTCACCATTTGAAATATGCACCAAGAGATGATTGGTCAACTCAGTTTTTGAATAGTAGAACTTCTTACAGCCATGGAAATTACACGTATAGGAAGCGTCCCGAAAATGCTGGGCTTCGTGATGGTAGAGCTGCCCCAAGTCACTGAAAACAATGTTGCAGCCGTTCAGCTCACACTTGTAACGCAGGTCATCGTGCTGCTGCTTGTGATGCAGCAGCTCGTTCACCGAACCAAATCGAGCGTAGCAACCCACAGAGACACACATGTAAGGCCGAGGGCCGCTATGGACTTGCTCGTGCTCCTGCAAGTGAAAGGCAGACATGAAATGCCGCCTGCAGTAGGAGCACTTCTCACGCCTGTTTTTCATGTCCAAGTAGTGCATCGCATTTTCATCATTGTTATGGTGTTCGGCTTTCAGGTGGACACTTAAGTACTTAAACTGCTTGAATACCCTGGAGCAATCTGTGCCAGGGCAGGGGTACAGGTCTCTGTCTTGCAGATGGCAGCTTTCCAGCTTGCTAAATGTTACATAGTCCTGCGTGTCACTTCGGGGCTTTTCACAGGAGATTATTTTCAGGGGGCGATTTTCTTCAAGGGCTGCCGAAGCCGTTCTGGACAGGTTGTTCTTGGCCAGTCTCTCTTTCTTCAACAGCATCTTCTTCTCTGCACGGTATTTTCGGCTGGGTGGCATTTTCACGTGCTCCATGACGTGGGTCACAAAGACATCCTTCCTCTTAAACTTTTTGGTACACACTGGGCATGTAAAAATGCCATCCTCCATATGCATCTTCGAATGGTGAAGTATGCGAGCCTCAATACACTCCCGTTTGCAAATGACACAGAAGAACTTGTACTGGAGCCATCTCTGGTATCTCTCTGAGGAGCCAATTGGCTTTTTCACTCTCACTCTCTCTTTGGGCTGATTGAAATCATGACTTTCAAAATTATTCTCTTCCCGGCTTTCTTCACAGTCACTTGGGAGACTATCTAGCAGCTCAGTTTCGTTGAATGACATCTCATTACAACTAAGGTCATCCTCTGACTCGGAAACTTCTTTCCCCAGCAATTTGAGACAATGCCGCTTTAAAGTTTTCCAGTCCCAAAATTCTGGGTCAAAGGGCCAGTAAGCCTTCAAAGCTAACAGAAGCTCACAACGGAGTGAGTTTGGAACTGGTGCATTTTCTTCATCAAATTTCTGATCTGGCTGCAGATATAGTTCTTCTAGTAGACTGTACCCCTCTTCACTTGGCTCCAGTAAGTATTCTGTGAGCTGGCATGCCCTTCTGACCTCAAGGTCTTCTGGCAGAAGGCACGCAATTGTTTTGCAAACAGAACTCTTCATGTCATCGTTTCCGTTGGACCTGAGCTGCAGAGCTCTCACACAGAGCAAGACAGATACAGCAAGGCCAGCTTCTTCTGCCTAATAAAATGAAAAACACAAACACATCAACATCTTATTTTTCTCTGAATTTTACCTAATACAAATAAGTCATCTTCTTAGATTTTGGGATATTTCAGTTTGGAATTATATAGCTATCTGTTCCAAGCAACAAGGGGAATTCTTAATCCTTTTAATAACTTTATTGTATTGTAAATTGGGCGTGATGCCAGATTTTAAATTTAGGATGCTTAAGTTCTGGCCTTTCCAAGTCACAAAGCACATGTCCGGAACACTAAGCATCCATAGCATCCTTCACCTATCTAGTGCCCTCTGGGTGGCTGGGATGGCAGGATTCGTACGTCAATATTTTTGGAAGGCACCAAGTTGGAGAAGGCTAATCTGTATTTTTTCAAACTGCAACATTCAATATCCCACAATAAAGCCATTTGTACTGCACCATGAGGACTAAACAAACCTGCTCTGGAGAGAGAGGTTGTGAATGGAACATAAATTAAAACCCGAGAGGAAAAGCAAGGTGCTCTAAATTTATTCTGCCTTTGAAACAAAAAAGAAAATTCTCCCAAATTGAATGGAGGCGGTTTGAAAAGTTGCAGGTCACAGCATCACTCATTAAGCTGAAGCTTAATTTTTACAGATTCTAGCATTCTTAGGGATTAAGCATGCTTAGGAAGGAGACACCTTAAGTTTGCAGATGACTCAGTTGTAAGTCTGAAATTGGCCAGAGATGTAAGTGGCCAGACATCTAATTCTAGATTCTCTTCTGATGCAAAACAACAAAAGTCTCTCAATTTCGGTGTGATCGCTTATCACTTCCTGTTTCAACTCCAGACTTCTTTGCTATTGAATTACTTCCCTTATCTTTTCAGGCAGAGACACTGTGGAAAAATCAGAAGCTCTGCAGAAGAGCAACATAAATAGAGCAGGAGGCTGCAGGAGCTGGGATAAAATTTGTTGTGCTCTACTGTCATTTGTAGGCTAAGATAAACAGGCCTTGAAAGATAGGAAATTCCACTCTACAGGAACTTCTTGTCTATGGAAGGCAACCTAAAGCAGAGGGAACCCCAACTGGCAAGAGTAAAGAAAAGTAGGCGACACAGGTCAAGTGAGAATTAGAAAGGAATGATGTGCAAGTTAGAAGGCAGCAGGCTATAATTTGAGCTGGCAAAAAGTTTGGGAAAAGTATATAAACATGGAATATATTATATAAATTATATATAAATTGTCAGGTGTGGAATCTTCAGTCTATGGAATCTGTCCACAGGAAAGTACAATCAATCACTCTGCTTTTGGAAGCCAAGACAAGAATGCACCTCCAAATTCCTTATATATATTTTTAATATTTTCGGCAGATACAGAGTTTCCATAATGTGACAAATTCGAACAGCAGACATTAGTAAACCAGGAATGGATACATACTTCAGCTTGTATGACTCTTATGAGGAAGAACAAGTGTTGCAATGTTCTAGCGATGATACCAAATTGCCGACATCGCTCCAGAAAGGAATCTAAAGATGGGTCGATTCTTCTTTGTAATTTGCTCCAAAACAGAGTTAGTTCCCTGCAAGAAGAGTTTGGGAAAAACAAGGAATTAGAGAGAACGCAAGACAATTCACACAACTTCCACAATCGCCAACCAATCCCAGCCAGATTTATGAGAAATTGCAGGAGTCACAGCCCAACACATTTAGGTGGTACCAAAGTTTGGAAAGTGTCTCTAGGAACACTGAAAAATTCAAATAAATATATATAAATATAAAGGACAGTGTCTCCAGGGGAATATCTGAGACAATTTCACCATCAAAAGCAAGTAATCTTCTTTTGATGGGAGGCACAGATTATTTTTTTTAGAATAAATTGAACCTCCAAGGGTTGTAGAGCACATCTAATGTTACTTGAGAGGACAGGACAGGAACAAAAACATGGGGCCTCGTGTGTGTGTGTGTGTGTGTGTGTGTGTGTGTTAAAGTAAAAACATGGAATGATACAGCTACCAAAGTTTCAACAGATTTCATCTGCTTATTTATACTTAAAACAACCACGAAAACTGTTGCTGAATTTTAATGATGCAGCTGGAATAGGGGGGCTCAGAGGATTGCAAGGGAGCTGCACATCTTTTCCATATGGCTAATTTTACTATGGCTTTTGCTATCAGCACACTATCTATTATATCTTGAAATGTAGAAAATACAGCAGACTTAAAATTTTTAAATATTTAATTTCTCTTTTATGTTAATGCTTCTCATCAACAGATAAGAAAGCTCCATAGTGTCTTTATTATTTTGTCAGCTGTTGAATTATAAACTTTAAGAAGCTGTTTTGGTCAGGATGGGAAATTCTGAAAGCCAGTATTTGGACATGCCACTTACCAAGAACAGTATACACTTGCTGTTTGAAGCTGCTGAGTGAAATACGTCGTACAAAGAATAAAAGCAGTGCTGTCTTGGCCCTCAGCTTCCAAATTGCATATCATATCTAGGACCTCTTTGCAGTCCACTTTTGAAATCTTTTTTAAAAAGAGAAAAAAATTACAGGATAAGTAGTTTAAGACAAAATGCCTTTTCTTACTGAACAAGCAAAGCTACCCCCAGGAGAACTTCTGTATCCTGCTCTGAGAGATCATCTGGTAACTTGTTTAAAGTCCATTATGGATTATCACAATGGGAATGATTTAATGTGGATTCCTGCATGCAGCAGGGGATTGCATTCAGTGGACTGTAGGCCTGCTTCCCATTCTTACATTTTGATTCCATGAATTCAGTGGCCCCTGTCTAAGCATCTGTTCAAAAACTGAAAAAGAACAGCACAAACCTATTCTTTAGCTACACAAATCAAAATGGCAATTACTTATCTGAATTATTAACCAAGTGAAGAAGGTATAAAATCTCTAGTTGTCTCACAGAATTCTTGCTCTCAGAAAAAGTACAGAACAACAGATTCCAAAAATATCACCCATTATCCAACAACAATCTCTTGGTTTTTTAGCCATATTTTCATCACTTTTATTTCTCTGCCTCCCATATGTTGTAAACTACATATCACCAGTTACTTTCTCTGTTATCCAATTAAGATTATGCAATCCATTTGGGTTTTTTTTTAGCTTTAGGTGGAAATATATGTATACTCCTCTCTCATCACCTAAATAAACCAAAGGCCTGTGAGATTAACTCTGCGATGTTAAAGCTGGTCCCAAACCAGCAGCCTTCAAACTGTGCGTGCATGTATCAAACAGGCAAGATGGCGTGTTTGATCCAAGCCCTGCCCCTTTTGATGAGCATCAGTGCTGCATGTGCCATTTTGCCTGTTTGATCTCCCACATCACCACCCAGGACCCTGCTGTCCAAAATACAATGTAACAGAAGTAGAAGAAAGCACTGCAAAAATGTTTAATTAATTAATTAGATTCCACCGCCAACCACTTCTGGAATGGCTCCGGGTGGCTCACAATATCAAACAAATAACAAAATAAAAGCCCAATACAATCTAAATAAACAAGGTAACATCTGACCAATCAATATATAATATGTACACATACGTTGGGAGCTAGGGAATTTCAGGCCACAACCTCTGAGGACAACAGCCAACATGGACTAAAGAGTAGGACTAGGCTGTACATGCCAAATGGCAACGTCCCTTACAGAATGAATAGTTTTGTGGTAATGGAACAGCCTGGTTCCCCTTGCTGGATGCTCTGCTGTTCTCAGACAGAGAAATCCAAGGGCACTAACCAGCTAGCAAGAAGCAGTAGAAAAGTATGATGTTGAATACATGTAAAATGTGAGAGCCAGTTTGGTGTAGTGGCAAAGGTGCTGGCCTAGAAACCAGACCGTGAGTTCTAGGCCTGCCTTAGGCACTGAAGCTGGCTGGGGGACTTTGTCCCCCTCTCTCAGCCCAGCCCATCTCACAAGGTTGTTGCTGTGGGGAAAACAGGAGGCAAGAGTATTGGGTATGTTTGCCACCTGGAGTTGGCCGAAATATGTCAAAGAGGCAGGATAAAAATATAATACAGTAATAACAGCAGCAAAAATACAAGAGTGGAAGAATCTCTCCTTTCCAGCCTGTAACCACCACACTCACTTTACAGAAAATTATCACCAGGACACCTTGTTTTAGGGATATCCAAGGGGAGAGGGTGGTCAAAAAAGTCAAGAAGGGTTCCAGTCATGTGCCCAAAACCCAAATGTGGCCTAAATGTGTAACAATGCTGGCTGAGGAATTCTGGGAGTTGAAGTCCACACAGCTTATAGTTGCCAAGGTTGAGAAACACTGCTCTAGTTATTTGCAAAGCTGCTGATTTATCTTGAAAAACACTGCATTTGCTTTACTGAGGTGAAACATACACAGACACACACAAACACAAATACTGGCAGGGAAGCTATTGCAACACAGACCACTAGTGGAGTATTCTAACTATGCAGAGTAAAATGTTCGGCGCTGTGCACCCCTACCCAAAACGGGCTGAAAAGGAACTGGCAAGGACAGACTGTGTAAAGCAAGGAAAACGTAGCTATAATAAACTGTTACACCATCTCCCAACAGTAGCTAAAACAACACTGCAAATGTTGAGCCTTCCTGTACCAAACTAGAAAGTACCTTTTATTTTATTCTTGATACGGGCAAAGAGGAATAGCGCAGGACTACCTCGCATGATGGAATTACTTGTCTCCTTCAGTCTTATGCAGAGCAGAAAAAGGTTTTAGCCCCTGCTGGGATGGGAGTCAACTCTCCCACTCCTACCCAGATTTGGTCACATTAGTTCAGATACTAAAATTAGTATCAGTTGCCTTAATAGTAACAAGCTATAGCAATTGGCCATTCACCTCTTTGATGGACTCTTCATTTGGAAGCATGGAGCACAAGCATGTTATGTAGGCCTGAAGAAAAGGAGAGACATCTGGAATTTCTGTAGACTCTTTACACAATTTGGACAAGGAAGCGGCTTGAGGAAGACGGTTTGTCTTCATCAAATGTTTTATTCTCATTTGCAGAAATGTCAGCCCTTCACGTTTAATCAGTTGATTCACTAGGAAAAAAGGCAGTAAAATGTTATTAACTACTAGTTTATTATGAAGGCTTAGATCAAGGAGGAGATCTTGACAGCGATTGCTCTCTCTAAGAACCTGTGATGCTGGAGTCCCTTAATGTCCCACATGCCAGTTCCACAATTTAATACGGAATTCACTATGAAAATAGTCCACAGCATGCCTTTCTTTGCTCGAACTAGATAAATGCATCTCAGATATTTGTGATACTAGAGTGAGACTGCATGATCCACCAAACTGCTTCTACAATCTTGCTTATACATCCTATGATATGGAAGACTGCTATCCCTTCTTTCAACTGAGCAATCTCTGAGCCAACAGAGTAGACTATAATGCCACATGCATTTCACAGTTACATGACCCAAGTCCCATGGCCTTGCAATGACCCCATGCATGATCAATGCACAGGGGCCACAATGGTCTTCCTGGGTGCCTTTCACATGACTTCAGCTCCCCAGTTCCCCATTCCTCTGCTATTCTGAAATGTCTTGGAGTTGAAATTCACATAACTAGAATAGCCCTACATTGTGGGAGAATGGCTGATCATATCCAGTGTTTTTTCTGAAAAGTTGCAAAAGAAACTACCCTACGGCATTTAGTCATTGGCTAAGGCAAGAGCTGAGGAGTTCTGTCCATCTCTGCCATCAGAAGTAAGTGAAATGCAGGACAATGTAGATTACCTATTTTAAGTATTGCTTATTTTAACAATAGGTAAGTAAGTAAGTAAGTAAGTAAATACACTGGCCAATTTGCAATAAGCATAATCAGAAAAATGATCAGATTACTGTAATGGCTCAAGAACTAATATTTGACATTTTGGAGACTGTTTAAAAAATGAATTACAAAAGTGAAAAGGTCACCAACAGAACTTTTAAAAAAGGAGGTTTCTTTTATTACAACAGAGGAAGGTGCCAATCTAAATAGAAATGGTGAATAAGGGCAAATTAAAAGACTTAAAATGACAGCTCAGTATTAACTATAAATGCAAGTTTGCTATTATACACAATGGTTTTTAAGCACCTATCTTCCTGCTCAGTTCCTCAGAGGCAAAATAAAACAAAATCCACAGTGAAAAGACAGATTTGGTTTACTCTGGGCTGGCAGGAAAGTAACAGAATGCTCCAAAGCACAGTTTAACAGCTTACCTTCTTCTGCTTCTACTGGCTGCTGTGAAATAATCTTTAAAAGAACTGGATTCTTCCATACACCTTCCTTCGAGATATCAGCTAGGATTTCAAGGCTATTATCTCCAAACTCAAGTAAAGCATTATAGGAGTCCTACGAGAAAAAGAAAAGTCTTTTAAATTGTTAGGTTTAACTTGGAATCATTGCTGTTTATGTCATCGCAATTTGAACTTTAAAAGGGTAAAACGCATAACCACGTTGCATACATTTTGCATTGCTGATCTATTATCTTTTTGGAGGTTGCACACTGCTATCTTCAAATCCACATCTTCCCATCCTAATTCCTTTCTCAACTTAACCAAAGACAGAGGATACTGCAGGATAGGAGTAAATTAATACTACAGCCCAAAATGTGTCCTTGAATTTCATCTCTGAATTAATAGACACCACTTCTACAAGGCTTCAGCAAAGGATCGTTACCTTGTCGTGGTGCTGGAGCTTGAGCACCTCAATGATGCCATGAGCTAAACCGTGAAGGGCCACCCAAGACGGGAAGGTCATGACAGAGAGGTCAGACTAAATGCGATCCCTGGGGAAGGTAATGGCAACCCACCCCAGTATTCTTGCCGTGAAAACTAAAGGGATCAGTACAACCAGAGATATGTCGGTATACCATCGGAAGATGAGACCCCCAGGTCGGAAGATGGTCAAAATGCTACTGGGGAGGAACAGAGGATGAGTTCAACTAGCCCCAGACGTGATGACGCAGCTAGCTCAAAGCCGAAAGGACGGCTAGCGGCCGACGGTGCTGGTGGTGAACGGCGAATCCGATGTTCTAAGGATCAACACACCATTGGAACCTGGAATGTAAGATCTATGAGCCAGGGCAAATTGGATGTGGTTATTGGTGAGATGTCAAGATTAAAGATAGACATTTTGGGCATCAGTGAACTGAAATGGACTGGAATGGGCCACTTCACATCAAATGACCACCAGATCTACTACTGTGGACAAGAGGACCACAGACGAAATGGAGTGGTCTTCATAATTAATAGTAAAGTGGCGAAAGCAGTGCTTGGATACAATCCAAAAAACGACAGAATGATCTCAATTCGAATTCAGGGCAAGCCATCTAACATCACAGTGATCCAAATATACGCCCCGACCACAAATGCTGAAGAAGCTGAAGTAGAGCAGTTCTATGAGGATCTGCAGCACCTACTGGACAACACGCCTAAAAGAGATGTTATTTTCATCACAGGAGACTGGAATGCTAAGGTGGGCAGTCAAATGACACCTGGAATTACAGGTAAGCATGGCCTGGGAGAACAAAACGAAGCAGGACATAGGCTGATAGAATTTTGCCAAGACAATTCACTCTGCATAACACACACTCTCTTCCAACAACCTAAGAGACGGCTTTATACATGGACTTCACCAGATGGACAACACCGAAATCAGATTGACTACATCCTTTGCAGCCAAAGGTGGTGGACATCTGTACAGTCGGTAAAAACAAGGCCTGGAGCTGACTGTAGTTCAGATCACGAACTTCTTCTTGCACAATTTAGGATCAGACTAAAGAGATTAGGGAAGACCCACAGATCAGCTAGATATGAGCTCACTAATATTCCTAAGGAATATGCAGTGGAGGTGAAGAATCGATTTAAGGGACTGGACTTAGTAGATAGGGTCCCGGAAGAACTCTGGACAGAAGTCCGCAAGATTGTCCAAGAGGCGGCAACAAAATACATCCCAAAGAAAGAGAAAACCAAGAAGGCAAAATGGCTGTCTGCTGAGACACTAGAAGTAGCCCAAGAAAGAAGGAAAGCAAAAGGCAACAGTGATAGGGGGAGATATGCCCAATTAAATGCAAAATTCCAGAGGTTAGCCAGAAGAGATAAGGAATTATTTTTAAACAAGCAATGCGCGGAAGTGGAAGAAGACAATAGAATAGGAAGGACAAGAGACCTCTTCCAGAAAATTAGAAACATTGGAGGTAAATTCCAGGCCAAAATGGGTATGATCAAAAACAAAGATGGCAAGGACCTAACAGAAGAAGAAGAGATCAAGAAAAGGTGGCAAGAATATACAGAAGACCTGTATAGGAAGGATAACAATATCGGGGATAGCTTTGACGGTGTGGTCAGTGAGCTAGAGCCAGACATCCTGAAGAGTGAGGTTGAGTGGGCCTTAAGAAGCATTGCTAATAACAAGGCAGCAGGAGACGACGGCATCCCAGCTGAACTGTTCAAAATCTTGCAAGATGATGCTGTCAAGGTAATGCATGCTATATGCCAGCAAATTTGGAAAACACAAGAATGGCCATCCGATTGGAAAAAATCAACTTATATCCCCATACAAAAAAAGGGGAACACTAAGGAATGTTCAAACTATCGAACAGTGGCACTCATTTCACATGCCAGTAAGGTAATGCTCAAGATCCTGCAAGGTAGACTTCAGCAGTTCATGGAGCGAGAATTGCCAGATGTACAAGCTGGGTTTAGAAAAGGCAGAGGAACTAGAGACCAAATTGCCAATATCCGATGGATAATGGAAAAAGCCAGGGAGTTTCAGAAAAACATCTATTTCTGTTTTATTGACTATTCTAAAGCCTTTGACTGTGTGGACCATAACAAATTGTGGCAAGTTCTTAGTGGTATGGGGATACCAAGTCATCTTGTCTGCCTCCTGAAGAATCTGTATAACGACCAAGTAGCAACAGTAAGAACAGATCACGGAACAACGGACTGGTTTAAGATTGGGAAAGGAGTACGGCAGGGCTGTATACTCTCACCCTACCTATTCAACTTGTATGCAGAACACATCATGCGACATGCTGGGCTTGAGGAATCCAAGGCTGGAGTTAAAATTGCTGGAAGAAACATTAACAATCTCAGATATGCAGATGATACCACTTTGATGGCTGAAAGTGAAGAGGAACTGAGGAGCCTTATGATGAAGGTGAAAGAAGAAAGTGCAAACGCTGGCCTGCAGCTAAACCTCAAAAAAACCAAGATTATGGCAACCAGCTTGATTGATAACTGGCAAATAGAGGGAGAAAATGTAGAAGCAGTGAAAGACTTTGTATTCCTAGGTGCAAAGATTACTGCAGATGCTGACTGCAGTCAGGAAATCAGAAGATGCTTAATCCTTGGGAGAAGAGCAATGGCCAATCTCGATAAAATAGTTAAGAGCAGAGACATCACACTGACAACAAAGGTCCGCATAGTTAAAGCAATGGTGTTCCCCGTAGTAACATATGGCTGCGAGAGCTGGACCATAAGGAAGGCTGAGAGAAGGAAGATCGATGCTTTGGAACTGTGGTGTTGGAGGAAAATTCTGAGAGTGCCTTGGAGTGCAAGAAGATCCAACCAGTCCATCCTCCAGGAAATAAAGCCAGACTGCTCACTTGAGGGAATGATATTACAGGCAAAACTGAAATACTTTGGCCACATAATGAGAAGACAGGACACCCTGGAGAAGATGCTGATGCTAGGGAGAGTGGAGGGCAAAAGGAAGAGGGGCCGACCAAGGGCAAGATGGATGGATGATATTCTAGAGGTGACGGACTCGTCCCTGGGGGAGCTGGGGGTGTTGACGACCGACAGGAAGCTCTGGCGTGGGCTGGTCCATGAAGTCACGAAGAGTCGGAAGCGACTAAACGAATAAACAACAACAACAACTTCTACAAGGATTATATGCTTAGGTTGGATTCACATACTTTGCTGAACATAATGCAGTCAGCTTGGTTTTGGTTCAGGAGGTTATGTGTCCAGACAGTTTACTTTCTAACCCACAGTGGTTCATTCAATAAATGGTGATTAAAAAACTGTGGCTTCACACAAATATGCCAACCAGGCCTTGATATTATTCAAATAATCACACATAGACACAAGTCTCCTTGATTATAAACGACAGATGTTGGAACAATGTCCTTTGCAGAAAAAACAGTCAAAATACTTGCCTGTATGGACTGACACAATCTTAAAAATGGTTCAGACAGCTCTTCACTTTCAGGCACAGACAGCAGTTGTTCAAAACAGCTCCTGAAATAATCAGGTTGTTAGAAAAGACTGGAAGTAGCATTTGTTGTTGCTGTTGAATTATTTTGTACTTTGCCTTATTATCACTCCAAGCCAAAAGAATATACAAGCATTGCTAGGAAGTGCAAGTACTTTTTACTTACTGGAAAACAGAAAATATAATCAAACACATTGAAACTTTGTTTTAATAGACTAATTGGGGGGAGGAATGTCCCTTATTCACAAATGCCTATTAAAATACCAAAGAATGACATTGCACAATCTACCACATTTGCGTAACAACATCATTTGCATGATGGCATCATTACACAAACGATGTAAATCACTGTGGAAATCAAGCCTGTTGCATGAAAAGTTCACAATGCTGAGCTCCATTAAATTGAGGTTTCAGGGTAACAACGTAACTGCTATTAATACATAAGGTAAAGGTAAAGGTTTCCCTTGACATTAAGTCTAGTTGTGTCCGACTCTAGGGGGCGGTGCTCATCTCTGTTTCAAAGCCGAAGAGTTGGCGTTTGTCCATAGACACTTCCTCCGTGGTCATGTGGCTGGCATAACTAAACAGAACGCCATTACCTGCCCGCCGAAGCGGTCCCTATTAATCTACTCACATTGGCATGTTTTCGAACTGCTAGGTTGGCAGGAGCTGGGACTAGCAACGGGAGCTCACCCCATCACGCGGATTTGAACCGCTGACCTTCCGATCGGCAAGCTCAGCAGCTCAGCGGTTTAACCCGCAGCGCCACCGCGTCCCTTATTATTAATACATACACAGAGACATATCTCATGAGAAAAAAAAAAATCAATAGATTCTTGGTAACTATATTTATATATTAGCATCATGGTATGGTGCTTTTTTTTTTTCACCTCTGATTATGACTTTCCACAACTCCTCTTCCAATAGTTCTTAGGATCCCTGTACATGGACACCACACATGGTTTTGTATTCCACGAAGGACAGGTAACTTGGTGCCTTCCAGATGTTTTGAACAGTTCCTACAACTGACACCTAGTTGGGGCCAGACAGTTGGAGGGCACCAGATTGTCTGTAACTAAAATAGGCTAGGGACGCGGTGGCACTGCGGGTTAAACTGCTGAGCTGCTGAGCTTGCCGATCGGAAGGTCGGCGGTTCGAACCCGCGTGACGGGATGAGCTCCCGTTGCTAGTTCCAGCTCCTGCCAACCTAGCAGTTCGAAAACATGCCAATGTGAGTAGATTAATAGGGACCGCTTCGGCGGGCAGGTAATGGCGTTCTGTGACTGTCATGCTGGCCACATGACCACAGAGGAAGTGTCTACGGACAAACGCCGGCTCTTCGGCTTTGAAACAGAGATGAGCACCGCCCCCTAGAGTCGGACACGACTGGACTTAATGTCAAGGGAAACCTTTACCTTTACTATACATGGAGAAGAGAGATTTTACTACAGAGTAAAATTTCAATTAAAACAGAATGCCTGAAACCAAACGTACAATACTAGCCTGCCAAGTACCAGAAGAACTTCTTCACATTCTGTAGTCAAGTAAGGTCGGGCACTGGCAAAGCTCTGAATGGCGACTCGATACACTTCCAAAAAAGGCAAAACTTGCTCCGAAGCACCCTGATTGCCAGCATATTGTAGCAGGGTCTAAAAACAAAAACAGATCAGAAAATAATTTTTGTTATCAGCTGTAAATTTCAAAACACTGGCTGGTAAGCAATACTGAATTCTGTAACACACTGAGGAAATCAGACATTTTAAGCTGTTCTAAAAGCAAAAAAGAAACGGCATTTCTTTCTGCTGCCCTCCTAAAACAAAAACGGGTTGTTTTTGTTGTTGTTGTTGTTACTGTCTTTTGAAAAATGTTAACTCTTGAAAGAGTTTCTATGTGGCAGAAGAAGCTTATAAACTAGAAAATGTTTTGTTTGTAGCCTACTGGAATCGCAGGATCTGCATTCTGAATCCATGGTAATGTAATGCAATGCGACTATAACACTACAAATGTATTTAACATATAGATTTCACATGTACAGTCACATTTACTGACATAAAATGGACAACCTTTCTTCCCAACATACTAGTCCATTTCACACATCACACAAAACAATGGTTTCTCTTATCTACAGCTTGTGGAATAAGCCATAATGGCTAGATTTCACAGATCACAATAAACCAAAAACCACAGCACACATCAGTGAGATGCATGAACTCAAAAATGTAAACTAAATGTGATATGAGAAAGCCAGGATCAAATTTCTTGAAGTGTTTTTCCTTGCTTAAAAACCACAATACACCCATATCGCATTCTAACAGCATCATTAGGTCAGAATAGTGAAAGGAAGACAGGATACATATAGAAACCTTAACCCAAATCCTTCCCAACAACAACGTGGTTGCTTTTAACCAACATATATCATGTCAAGAAACTGAAGTCCTTTCAGATCATCACATCTAGGGCTGGCTCACATATCATGCTAACCGGTTTGGTTTTAACTTTGTGCAATGTGTGAATCAGTCATTATGGTTTAGTATTTTGTGCAAAGCAGGCCTCTATGGTTTGCTCAAACTTCAATTAAAAAAAAACAACAGCCTTAGTCCTTTTACTCAACCTTTAACAGCATGATTGTGCTTGAAATTGCCACAACCAAACTCTGAAGATTCCAGTGTTTAAGGACCTTGCCCTGCACTGATCTTTTCATGTGAGCTATTTTTCCCAGTAACACATGTGGGTGGAAAGGGGAGAAATACTGGTGCTCTTTGTGTTACTGGTTGGATTTCCACTTCCATTTCAGATTGTATCACAGAAGAAAATCATGTTTTGTAGTTCCTTTCAAACAAGAACACCGGCTCTGCTACCTCCCATGACTTGTGTCATTACCTCAGTCTGGCTGTGACTAGAAACATGACTTCATGAATTCAGTGCAAAGACAGGTGGTGGAACTGCACACCAAATTACAGCTGCCTTATGAATGGAAAACATTAATGAGCATTTCTACATTGCTTTGAGTGCTCAACATATCCTACTTACATTCTCCTGATGTTTCTTACAATTACTCTGCAAGATACATTAGTATATTTGCCACAGTCTAGATGAATCTATCAAATCTTGGAAAGCAATACTGCTAAGTTGTTCTTGGTAAACATGTTCTGTAAACAGAATTCAAATGGAATGCTTCATATGTTATGCCCTGCACTGGGAATATATGCGCAGTTCTTTAAAATGCCAGTTTGCCATAGCTAAAGGGATCTGGGGCTCCTCTTTCCTCAAGTCATTTGTGCCAAACAGTAGACAAGCCAGAGGTGAAATAGTCATAATAATATTATGATGATATTGTAATGCATGAGAATCTGTGGTCAAAAGCACCAGCACAGACACCTGGAATTCATCTGAAGTAGCTACTTCAGATCATGGATCCAAACATGATTATATTTGCCCAAAGACCATGATGGAATGAGCTGGGAAAATTCAGGATTTTCCAGGTATGTCAAGCCATCTAGGAAAAATGTGAAGCTGTACATACATAGTTGCTTTCATCCCAATGAGAACCACAGATTCTAGCAGTCACTGCAATTTCTTATGGACACTTAATTTAATAGTTGAATTCTTTGCTTGATTAGCTGGAAGGATAAGTTAAATGAAGCTTAGGTAAAGAGAGGTACTTATGTTTGCCCTTCTCCTGCCTTCTTAGACCAAAGCATTTTTCCATGAATTCTCAAATGTCAAAGCTAGAATATGCAGAAAATAGCTGAAGTGTATAAAGGCAAGTAATATAATGGCTGAAGAAACTCAATCTCATGGTTTAAATATCAAATTCTGTTGAATCCAGAGAAATAGTGTGCTGCACAAAAGATGACACAGCTCTAACTTCACCAAGCCATTTGAGAGTTAATCTTAATTAGAAACGGGAACAGAGGATCTGCCTATCTGAGGCACTTGCCATACTCACACCTACAAGTCTAAAAGGCATTCCACCATTGCATAAGTAGCAAAAATCTAAAATTACATTTTAAAAGAATAGCTGTACAACACACTTATTGCATAAAAGGGGAATGTTATATTTAATTTGCCTTCCAAAGACAGTCTGCTGAGTCATGAACGCAACACCAAGACTTTAATACTTGGGATATAATTTGTTGTAATTCACCAGGCTGGCTTCACATTTGCAATATTTACATGCATGGATTGGAAGGATCCTACAGAGTGTACTGTGTTTGCACAGTCTCTTTCCCTAATCTCCTTTTTCCCTAATCTCCTTGAACCAACCTGATTAAATCAAATTATTTTAAACTAGAAATCTATTTTATTTATTGTAACTATTTTAGGAAGCTTTGTAGGTCAACGTTCTCCCCAAATACGGAGAAAAAGTGAAAAGTTGGAAAGCTAGTGAAAACAGGGGTGGGTCCATTTTACAACATTTGTCCAGAAATTACTTACTAAACCACTCTGTCAACATATAGAACCAAATATAGACTTGAAGAGTTCTGTTCTATGGTTCTTCACCTTTGCAGTGTGCACTTTGCCAAGCCTCTCTATAGAGCTTGTTGATAGTGCCTCAGTCTCGCAGGTCTGGTAAAGCTAATTACATCTACTCCCACCACACAGACTGTCTATACCAGTGTTTTTCAACCTTGGCAACTTTAAGATGGGTGGACTTCAACTCCCAGAATTCCCCAGCCAGCATGGGAAACTGGGAAGAAAAAACTAATTACAGGGCCATGGTTTGTCAAGACAGTGAAAAAACAGTGAGTAAAAATACATATTTTTATTCTAATGAGCAGGAAGAGATCCTATGGGGGGTTGCATGCTGGAAAGCCTGGGGGTATCAGATGCTTGAGGATGGAAGGGTGGCAGAAATTAGACCTGATGGTGGTCCTCCACCTGAATCCCAACCTTCCAGCAAGCGAGAAAAACATCTAGAGCAGTGTTTCTCAACCTCAGCAACTTCAAGATGTGTGGCCTTTACACGTCTTCACACTGGCAGGGGAATACTGGGAGTTGAAGTCCACCCATCTTAAAAGTTACCAAGGTTGAAAAACACTGGTACAAACAGTCTAGATACATGCAGAAAGTCTTCTAGCTTTTCTTTCTCCCCCTTCTCCTGCAGAACTGGAGGAGGAATAAACCAGAGTCTGAGTTCACTTAGCAGACTCCTAGCTTGTAGGTTTAAATTACGACTCCAGTCATCAGCTAACTGCCAACCCCAAACCTAGAAACACCCCGTTGATTTATTGACAGTGTTCTGGCTCTTCCTGGATACATAGGAGATTAGGTAAAGAGACTGTGCAAACATAGTGCACTCTGTAGGGTCCTTCCAATCCACGCATGTAAATATTGCAAAGGTGAAGCCAGCCTGGTGAATTACAACTAGAACTGTACAAATTATATGCCAAGTCCTGAAGCCTTTGGAACAAACCACCAGTAAATAAACGTAAGGACATATAAGTGGAATAACTATAAATTCTTTTCCTGTTTATCTTTCACTTCCTCCCTCATTTTAAGATTAATCTCTTTGGAGTAGGTAACACTGTTTAAATAATAGTATACAGGTGATGTTCTGTTAATAAAATAAATGTTAAAGATATTCGAAGTATTTGGCAGGATTGCAGATGTGAAGAATTCAGATTAACACCATAGCCACATCACACATCGTGCTTATCCTAGCTACAGAGTCAATTATTTGGACAATATTTTGAATCAGAAACTAATCAAAGGGCCTGGGTTCAACGCAACAAGTTGCCACATCAAAAAACTAACCAATATTAAAATAAATCATACTTTAGCATGCTGTTTGAAGGCAGCAGCTAGTTTATAATTGATCTGCTTTGGCATATTGTGCAAACATAACCAATTGGGAGCTGTGTTTCACATCTTCTTTTATTGTTATGAAAAATAGCTATAACCATTCCTCTGTTCTATAGTTAGAACCACCCTGTACCAACTAGTGGTGAGGCAGAACAGCACACCAGTACAGGACATTTTGATTTTAAAAAAACTGCCCACCTGTATATGACACCAAAGAACACCTGTAGCTAACATTTTATTTATTTTATTTATATTTCAAATTTCGTCACCGCCTATCTCATTCAAAGAGCTACTCATTTTATAAGAGTTTATAAGACTCATTTTGTAAGATGTATGTCTTCCTTTCAGTGTTTACACTATCATGACTTATACCATTCAACAGAAAGAGTACTGCTCTGCTACTGTGCAAATTCAACAATATAACAAACATACATTTGTTAGATCAGGAGCTATCGAAACTACTGGACATATCCTTTTATATTGCTTATGTTACAGCAATATTCATATGGAACTTATTTCACCTCTATTACTACATCTTCCTAACAGCCAGAAGTTTCTGTTTCTCTCCTTTTAGCAGACAAGCTTTCAAAGTAGCCAAATTTTGGGATTGTACTTGTAGGATCCACTGGAATATTCTAGAGAAACCTTGGTCTTTGTTGTAAATAGTATTTTATATTCTAGATGTTCCCACTGCATTTTAAATACCTACGTAAAAATAGCTATTCTATTAAATGTTATTCAATTCAAGCAAAGCAAAAAGATTATATTAACATAAGCATGTATTTAAATTAAGAACTTTTGATATTGCCATCTTGGATTTTATATTTTATACTTATCTTTACATTTTTATGAAGAATTCTGTTTTTATTGTATTTTAATCTGCAGTCATTTTAGTTTTATTGTAAACTGCCCAGAGTCACTCTTTGAGTGTGATGGGCGGTGACAAAATTTGAAACAGAAATAAATAAAATAAAATAAAATAAACAGCAGATAGATTTCTTTAACAGACTCCTAATTCTACTAAAAGCTAATGAGAGCACGTGGTCTTTCTTGATACTACAGAGAAATAGAGATAGTATTTGTAAACTTCTCTAAAAGGCCAGCAATTTCAAAGTCATCGCATCTCTATTTGTCTCCAGTCTAATAAAGTGTTCCACTGAAAACTCACACATATGAATGTAAGAATCTCTTTCACCTTCCAGATCCTTTCTAGCCTCATCCTTCACTGCTAAATACCAGACAGTTAAGGTAAATCCAGTTATCTGAAAAAGTTACAAGCTAGAAGCTGGTCAATCCAAGCTAAGTAGGCATTAACATTATTTAATAACAAAGTAACATTTATATTTTACATACATAAATTGTTCACATTTTCAGCATCATACTATTTTTCTACAGCTATATAAACCATACCTGTTTAGCACAAAGAGAAAGAATGTGAACCCATGTTTTTTTCTTATAAAAAATTATACTGTCCAGAAGAGTACCATATAACAACTGGCTCCCAAATTATTGACAAATGTTTTATTGAACCCAGATTCCATTATACTCCACTGACACCATGTTTTTTGTTACAAATGCCAACTGCTATTCAACGAAGTTTCCAAAGCATAAAAACAGAACTAAAATCATAAAAAGCCCAGATTAAAACACAACGGATCTATACTAAACACAAAGGAAGCCAACTGCTCTCTAAAATACCAACCACTTTCATTTACCAAAAAAATAACATAAAACCTAGTAGTGATGTGATATCTAAAAGAACCCAAAATAATTATCCATGGAATATGCTTGAAGAAGATATTCCAGTCCAGGAACTATCACAAACATCTATCCGACCCCAAAGACAGGATTCCAACAGAGCTGTGAGTTTTCTGGGGAGACTACAGAGAACTCCTAACGCAGCCCAAAGTCAATAGAAATTTTGCTCCATATAAAATAGGCCAAGTATGGAAAGAAAGTAAGTCACAGATTTCCTTCCATGTCGACTGGATTCAAGCATCCTTCAAGATACACTTTCCCCTTCCACTCAATTAAAGAATTGGAGGAGGCCTCTAAGAATGGTTGCCATTAAGGGGAGGACACAGATCCAAGAGGCTGAGGCGCTCACTGCTGATATCACAAGCCAGCCAACGCACCCCTTCCTCCTTCTTGAGCAACCGCTGCCCGAACCGACAGACTCCCCTCGCCTGTTTATCTTCCTGCCTCCATGAAGTCACCCTCGAGCCGCACGAGCGCCGCAACGCTGCCCCTGGATCGCAGGGCGAGAAAGGCGTCAAGCTCTGAGCCTACCTCGCAGGGTCATTCTTCGGCTCCAAGCCGTGCCGAGGACCTTCCGCTTCTGGGAGGCCGAGCGCGAAACACATGCGGGCAGTTCAAACGAGCGGTTGCGCCAACCTGTATGTGCGGCTCTACACACCAGTTCCCCCCACGGTCGGCTTTTAGGAACCAGAGGGGGCGGGGGGCAGGATCGGGTGAAAGCTGGGGTGGGAGGGGGGCCTCGGGGTGCGGGGGCTGGGTTTCACCGAATACTGCACCCGTCCTCCAGGAATCTAGGATCGCCCCCCCTCCCGCGACAAAAAGAGGCGGACCGGGGATCGACCCTCCCGAAAGCCAGCCCCGGACCCGCGGCTGCATTGGGAAGGCGGGGGGAGAGGAAGAAGGGACCCCGGTGGAGAGGGCAGGGAAGGGGATTCCCACCCCAGCCTGCGAGCGGCAGCGGAAAGGGGAAGCGTCGGCGGCGAGCTCTCCACGGTCTCCCAGCCCCGCCTCCCAGCGCCAGGCAACGGCTCGCTGCCACCTTCGCCTTCTGCACCGCCCCGCCGGGCCCTGCCGCTCCCGGGCCGGGGGCACCACGGTCCGGTCCGGACCCCTCGCTCGCGCTCCAGCGCCGCTCCACCCCAGGCCCGCCCCGGGACGTCCCCGCTCACCTGACAGAAGCCCCGGCAATAGGCGCTGGAAGAGGCCGCAGCCGCCGCCCCCTGCTCGCGCAGCTCCGCCTGCAACTGCCACAGCCGGGAGCGGAGGCCAGCGGCCAGCCGCTGCATCTCCGGCGGCAGGGCCGCGTCAGCCTCGGCGTCCGCCATCTGCACCCGGCCCCACTGCGCGTAGGCAACGGATCACGTGACCCCGCAAGTCGCTGACCACATCGGCGGGGACGCCTCACGTGACTCCCGGGCCCCGCCTCCTCGGGCCCCGCCCCTTTTCTCCTCTTGCGCATGCTGCCGCCCATCGGGAGCCCGCGAGTGGGTAGGTCCCATTGGCCGCTGGTCTCTCGGAGCCGTGACGCAAACACATCGCGCTGGGCGCCCCCTTCCTCAAGCGGACCAATGGAGCGGAGGGGCGGAGCTCCTGATTCCGGGCGATGGTTTCGGGAAGCTTGTGCCGTGGTGCTGCAGCAAGAAGCTCCAATGCGATCCTCCATTTTATCGTTTTTAGGATTTTTGTGTTTTTCTACCGTTTGGGATAGGTTAGGTAATGATTTCTGATCTGGATTGGTTGGAAATAGTTGCATACATATTTCTTGATGGAACTATATGAAAATATTTTCCTTTTCAATCAGAATATTTTAAGTATATAAACTACAGCCTTAAATCTTTCCTCTTTCTGCTACCAATTTTGTTACTTATTGTTTATATAAGTTTTTAGGAGAGTATTTGTTTTTTGCAGATTTCTGAAAACCTTTGCTGACAAGGATATTCACACATATTAGAAGGCACTGATTAGAGGTTACAACATTGTAAATTTCACCATAGCATAGTTTTTTTCCGATATAGCCTGAAAACTCCACCTGCAGCTCCTCAACCAGAGAGGGAGGGAGAGAAAACAAATAATCAGGAGAGTTTGCCTGAGCCGTGAAATAATTTATAAGATGTTATTCCAGATAACAGAAGCAAAAGTAATTATATAAGCTTTCTAAATGCAGAGCTTAAGGAGAGGATAAAATATCAAATGTGTTTAATATATTTATATACTGCTTCCTATGCCAAAGTACCTTGTAATGATTACAAATAAAACACTAAAACAAACAATACATTGAAATGATATGAAACAATATTCAGTAAATGAAATATTAATTAAAGCAGTGGAGAGGGCAAAAGTTCTTAAAATATTCATAACAGGAAGGCCTGGAGGAAGAGGTGAATTTTTAACAGGTGACTAAAACTTTTTATAGGAAACACCTTCCAAATTTCAGAAGGGAGATAATTCCACATTAATATAACAAATGCTACCAATGAAAACACTAGAAACACTATTTTTAAACAAATATTCCAAAATAAACTATTCCTAAATGGTATTCCTAACAAAATGATATTAAAGGCAAAACTGAAGTACTTTGGCCACACAATGAGAAGACAGGACAGCCTGGAGAAGATGCTGATGGTAGGGAGAGTGGAGGGCAAAAGGAAGAGGGGCCGACCAAGGGCAAGGTGGATGGATGATATTCTAGAGGTGACGGACTCGACTTTGGGGGAGCTGGGGGTGGCGACGACCGACAGGAAGCTCTGGCATGGGCTGGTCCATGAAGCCAAGAAGAGTTGGAAGCGACTGAATGAATAAACAACTAAACAAATTAAGAATATGTGGGTTCATCATTTCATAGTTCCGTTTTTGTGGTAGCAAGTCTAGAAGCAGGAGACTGTGTTAAGCCACAATATAGCTTATTTTATCGCAGGGGGGCATGTTTGTTAACTTGGGTGGTGGGTTTACCTTATTGTATGTATAAACCTGAATATTAACCTAACGGACCAAGAAGTGACCATAAATGAATGTTTCTATCACATTTACCAGTTTGTTTGTTTTTAAATAATGCAGCTCCATTAGGTTGGAAGAGATCACAATAATCTCAGTTAAAGCCAGAATGAAGGGGTAACCCTTCCTCTGTTGAGATCCTGAAGCTGGCACATGCAATGGGAGGCTCTCTCTCACATACCACAGCACTTTCCCTCAAAACAGCAGCCTGGGAGAAAAGGGTGAAATTCCCCCACACATACAATTTTCTTTGACCTTATTTATGCTTATTCCCCCCCCCTTTTTTTTTTTCTGATGCAGGTTCAGTATGGTATGCAAAATGAGAGGACACATTCCAGGCTGACTCCATCTTAAGCCTTGTCTTCTGTTCCCAAATTTTTATACTGAATCCAGGATGCTGCCCACCCTTTCCCATCCCTACCTTCTCATTTACTAAAGTGCTTGCTTCATACCCAGGCATTGTACAAACGGTGCAGTGAAAAGGGCTTGATACAAATTCAACAGGAAAGTTGAAATCTTTAGGGTAGTGAGTACAGAGATGCATTCATTCCTTAGTCAATTATTTACTTTGAACTGTAGCAGTGGGTGTTATATTAAACTTCCCTTGTTTGTTTGTTTGCCATGTTATCAAGGAACAGTTCCTGAGCACAGTGTTGTTCCTGGCCTCCACAGGTAAGGATGCTGTAGCTAACATTGGTACAGGTGTATGTGGATGCATGACTCTCAAGTGCCTCTCCTGTGTGTGTGATCACATTGCATATACATTGCATTTTTGTTACAATATGCATTACAATATACACTCTTTGTATTACAGTTCTGAGCTTCTGTTCATATAAATCAGCAGAGCACTTTTACTTCTTTATTTTTAAATTGCTTTTACACTTCTCTGTTTCACTGGTTGAAGGACAGTAAGGACTTGCTGTTTTTTTTTTAACTTTTGAAAGCAGCAAATGCAATGCTTTCAGAAGTTCGCAAAGGGTTTGCAGAAATTACATTGTGGGCTGGGGCAATGGTTACAGAACCTTCCACTAGAAAGCAAGTGGTTTTCACTGTTGGGGCACTGTATTAACTTGGGGAAAAAGGCACTTTTTGGTGGAGTCATAGATTGGAAAGTACACTAAAGCTGGGGTTAGAAACACTTGAAGAGTATGCCATCAAAATCAGTGAGGTTTTAAGTAAAATAAGTGGATAATTAATATGTCATTATTTTATTTTGCTTTCAGGAATCTAACATGTGGGGCATTCATCCTCCTAAAACATGTTTTTACAGAAATCAGCATGCATGTGGCAAATATGCCAGCCATTATAAAAGGAACAAAAAGTCATGATCAAAACACAGTCCAAAATGGGATGGACGAATCTGCGAACGTGATAAGGGCAGAAAGAAGTAAAATATACAGTGAGATGTGTGGGAAGGGGAACTAAGCACAGATAAATCAATTTGGTATAAACGAATGAGTGTGTAAAAAAACCATGTGTAATAAGTACATAGTACAGGTATGCAAAAAATGAATGTCTAATAACAAACTCAAGCAATGTTGATAGCAGTCAATATAGATGCAAAACAGGCCAGTATTTTATCTGTCTATATCAGTGTTTCTCAGCCTCAGCAACTTTCAGATGTGTGGACTTCAACTCCCAGAATCCCCCAGCCAGCATGGGTCTAGAGGTTAAGGCAACGGGCTAGAAACCAGGAGACTGAGAGTTCTAGTCCCACCTTGGGCATGAAAGCCTGCTAGGTGACCTTGGGCCAGTCACTCTCGCAGCCCAACTCACCTCACGTGGTGGTGGGGAAAAGAGGAGGAGGAGCGAGTATTTGGTATGTTTGCTGCCTTGAGTTATTTATAAAAACAATAAAGGAGGGATAGAAAATTAATTAATTAATGCATGCACGCATGAACAGTGTTCTTAAACTAAAAATAAAGAATTAAACTTGCCTCTTTAATGTGAAGTGGCCCGAATTTGAAATAATTTTTCTAATAAATTGTGATCTCCCAGGGAATGCCTAGTGACCTCTCGCAGAACCCTTGAGTGCCACAGAACCCTGGTGGAGAAACCTCTTAAGTAGAAATTAGAGTGCAGCCGGACATAATCATATGAGTGGCAGTTCATCTATAAGGAGCATTTGGGCATAGGCTGAGTCTGAGCAATCAGGATATCTGCTGATGAGAGGGAGGCCTAATCTGGTTTTATTCAAAGCCATTTTTTAAGAAAACCAAAAAATGAGGCCATCTTAAAGACCACACAGCAGTGTGAATCTCAGTAAGGGCAGGACAACTCCTTTCACCAAAGAGAAGAAACAGAAATGCCCATGTAACAAAAATCTCAGATTCAGTGTCAGCCGAGCCTTTCTTGACAATCCATGTCTTCTTTCGAACAAAATAGGTTGATCTGAAACTGAACTGAGAAGGTAGGTGGGGTGACTCATGGATGAATCACCTACCCCTTGTGGAAATTATTCTGCAGGAAAAAACATATATACATAAAGAAGTTACACTTCTGAGTTACCTTTCAACTTCCACTTTCAAGTTACCCTGTTTCAGCACACGAGGGTACAGAGGACCCAATGATGCTTTTCTTATATTCTTATGCTTCCCAGGCCAGACTCTGCCGGATGGTTTTCCGCATCTCCCTTTCATATTGCAGTTTTTGCTTATGTATTGAAAACGCTGGGATTTCCCTCCACAACTTTTAAAACCACCTTTTATTGAATAAGTCACAGTGGCCTGGCTTTGAAAGAATGTTAAGCCTAAAACCTTGTGGCTTAAAGTCAGTCCCTGCAAACCAAACTACGATACTTCAGCAGGAGGAGGACCAAAGCTTATACTTTGCACACAAGAAGCCAGTTGTGGTTTCACTTAACAATGGCTTTCCTTAACAACCGAGTTTCCAGTCCCAATTGTGGTTGCTAAACAAGGACTACCCATAAGACTCTTTCACAAGCATAAAACCCCTTTGGGGATGCTGGAAGACTGATTTCAAGCTTCTACTTCAGGCAGAAATCAGGTGAAAGTAGTTGTAAAGCAAGTCCTCCATTGTTGCTACCGTGGCTTCAAAGAGAGCTGTGTTCAGTTGATGAAATAACACAAAGGGGATTCAGATATCAGTGTAGTTTGTTTGGCATTGAATTATCATGTTGCAAAACCCCAGCCATTAACAATTTGCAAACAGTGGTCTATTAACATGATGGCTGAGCCAACAGTGGCTTGACTTGTGGCTATGCAGGAATCAGTGGACCTCCAACTATTAGCTCAACCAGCAGGGAATGATAAGATATAGGAGCTTAGCATGATATGCAGCCCCAGACATTTGGGACTCAGCTAGCCAACTGTGGCTTAAAATGATACATGAATCAGTTCATTGTTGGTGTGAGAAATGAGATTTGGTGCTTGTAAGGGGGGGAATCCAAAATTCAGACAGCTAAGGCACGAAGCCCCAAACAGCCTGGCTTTTATCTGCTCAGCCCAAGATTCTTGTTGCAGTAAACTATGCCTATGTCCTGCAATGTGTGGAGATACAAATCATGTCAAAAGATGCGTGCCAGTCAATATACAAAACCTATCTTGTGGACAATGAGATTTGTGCAGCAGTAAGAGGAGGCGGCATTGATTCATGTTACATAAGATGCGATCATCATAGATCTGAAAGCCAGTGCAGTGTAATAGTTAAGGTGCTGGACTAGGACCAGGGAGAGCCGGGTTCAAACCCACAGTGAGCTCGCTGGGTCTTTAACCCAATCACTCATCAGTCTCCTCTCAGCCCAACCTAACTCACAGGGTTACCGTTGTGGGGATGAAACAGGAGGAAGGAACACTGTGTATGCCCTCTTGAATGAACGGTGGGATATAAATGTAAGAACTCAATCGATAAATGATTGGAGAAGGCAAGTGAGTAAAAAAGGCACAAACAGCTACCACCCAATTAGTGACAAAAATCAGGAAGAGTCTGGTAGCACGTTTTCCAACTAACAAGTTTTATTAAAAGGCATAAGCTTTTGTGAGCTGCTGCTCACAAAAACTTATGCCTTTTAATAGAATTTGCTACCAGATTCCTTCCAATTAAAGAGAGCAATTTGTGAGAGAGAGACAGGAAGCTCAGACAAGTGAGCAGATGATCCATCATGGCCACAGCTCTACCAGCAGAAGATGTGTAGGAGTGCATTATCTTCGTAAAGCTGGTTTCAAACTAGAATGATATACTATTCTTGATGTTTCTGGGAAGAATGGAGCAGCTTTGGATCCAGAAGATCCAAGGCCACCTCCAACCCAACCCACTTTAGATCTTTCCACCCACTGGATTCAACCCCATGACAAATACACAGATCTTGAAATCCTATTCTTAGCATTCCAGAGGGACGATGGCTTCTTAGATAAGCTCCTTAAGAATTAACATTTTACAAAGAGGCATGCAAGGAAACAGAATTCAATGAACATCAGGAGAAATTACTTAGTGTTAACAGCCCCCCCAACCATGGAACAATTGCCTTTGAGAGACGCTCCCTCGCTAGAGGTAACATCAAGAAATCAACAGTCAGGGATGCTATGGCTGAGTGAACATCCCCCAAGCTCTCTTCCTCCCAAGGAATGACTCACTGCAGGAAGAAATCTTTTTAATGATTATCCCATAATACAAGAAATTTGCAAAATTTGTATAAAATTGGTATACACACTGAAGTCTCTATGGGATCGATGTGTCAGAAAATTGCCAAGAAGCAAACCACAGATTGGCACACACACGTACTGACACTTGGGAGACACTTCACACATCCCACTAAGCTGTAATTTGGCTAGAATTCAGCACAATCTGTAAATTTTGCAAACTAGGGTCCATCACCTGTATATTGTGCATACCAAGCCCAGTATTGAGACTTACTCAATAATCCTTGCTTTAGCAAGTTTGTGAGAACCAGGCTGGGGGCTGAGTTTACCCAGAATTCCAGATAGGAGTTTTTTAAAAACATGGTTTTAGGTTTGGCTTGCACAAAGCACTGTAATGATTTGGTTCACACATCGTGCTAAGGCAAACAAAACAAAACACAGTAGTATGGCAAAATGCATGAATTTGGCAACCAAGCCTATTAAAAGTGGGGTTGAATGGCATGTCCAAAAGTTTAATGAAAGGGAGGGGAGCTGCAGAGGTGACAGCCACAAAGGCCATGAATGTCTACCGCACACTGATGCATACCGTTTAACCCCAGCACCTCCAGTTTAACACAAAAATCCAGTCCCTCTAGAAAGGAGCAACTTCAACCTGAGACCTTGAGAACAGCCATTAGCCAGAATGGATGGTCTGGTCTAGATGGGCTTCAAACAGCTTCTTATGATCCTCAATGCCATGATTCAGGAGTGAAAGGAAAGATCCCTACTGGGCAATGGTCAAAAGCTGAGTTCAGTAAGCTTTAAAATGATTACTCTGGAAACAGGAAAAACTCTCCTGGAGGACCAACCTTAAACCTCATGGGTACCACCACTTTGGGAAGCAGCAGCAATGCACACAAAGCAGCCTCCCCCACGACTTAGAGCCCTCCAGATGTGGGGGCACTGTCTCCACAACCCCCAGCCAACAGGAGCAAAGGCTGGATGGGTATCAAGGGACCTGAAGCCCAGCACACCCAAGAAGGCTCCTGATCAGGGAAGGACAGCACAGGATGTGTGTTCCTGCCTCTTTAATGCAAACACAGCAGCAACAACCACCACAGCTGGGGATCCAAGGACCTTTGTAAGATTACTGCCGAGGAACCATCGCCATTGCCCATACTGCCTGGAACTGCTGGGAGCTGTAGTCCAGCAACTGGGATGGGGGTGTGCTGCTTCCCAACTCTCTGATCTATGCAGTTTATTCTTAAGAGTCTTTTTTTTTTAAATCCCCATCCCACCTCAGCAACCCTGAGCAGGAAAAGAGGGCATAAAAGGAGGGAGCTCAGAAGTCGATCGTCCATCCAACTCGGCTTGCCTGCCTGGAGTTCTCTTCAGTTTCTGAGTCAGCCTCTGGCCTTTCCCCCTCCAACAAAGCCTTCTGCAGGCGGTTGGTTTTGCCAATGGCCAGCTTAGGGAGCCCACGGTTGAGCCCCTCCAGCAGCACGCATGCTTTGCAAAGGGGCTGGCTGGAGAAGTAGCCGCACCGCTGGCAGGTGCCCTGGATGGGCAAGCGAATGTCCTTGCGCACCGCCAGCCGCTCCCCCGAGTGCACCAGGTCCGCCACTGAGCTGGGCCGGATGGCTTCCAGGTCTTTGAGCAGGGCCCGGACGTGGCCCCGGTAAGCATTGGGGGCATACACGCACTCGGTGCTGAAGTAGTCCAAGCCCTGGAAGTAGGCGTAGAGCACAATCTCTTTCTCATAAGCATGCTTCAGCGGCTTGCAGCGGGGCAGCGCTCCCTCGCCCCCCGTCAGGATTTCGGAACAGCGTTGAAGCCGCCCAACGTCCCCCCGTAGGAAATTCATTAGGACTGTCTCAGCCACATCGTCGGCGTTGTGACCTAGGAAGCAAAGTGGAGTGCAACCAGATGGATGAAATGGAGGAACAGCCTTCCTGGTTTTCTTTTAAGGGAGTCAGCAGGAAACTCAACCCCCTTCCTCAGGAGCAGCCAGAAAGTGGGTCTGGTTTACCAGCCGATCTTTGGCTGATCAATCAGATGCGTGGGAAGCAATAATTTATCAACTCAAAAGGCTTTTAGAAGATTTTCAAAATTAAGGTGCCGCATTCAGAAGGAAGGAACCCTGGGTCTTTTACTGAGCAGGCTCAGCTCTGGAGCTGGAAACAAATGTCCTGACTTCACACATGCTCAGCAGCACTCTCACTACCAATTGTTCCATGAGACACAGTTGGCCAGGTTCATAAACTCCTCAGCTATCCATCAGGCTGCATTCACACAACACGCTAAATCCAAACCAAAATAAACACCTTACTATTTAATGTGATGCCTGAACTTAGCCATAATACTACAAGCCACAGAAGTTAATGTTTCCCAGTTTATCCTTCGAAAGACTTTACTGGGCATTACTAACTTTTAAAGGGAGGGGAGGCAGTTAATCTTATAGTTATATTCAAACAACATGCTAACCCCCATTTGTTTAACCATGGTTTATTCAATAAACCATAACTGGCTAAGCTCACACAACACGGTAAACCAAAAGCAAACAAACCACAATATGGTTAGCATGTTGTGCAAACCCAGTAATAGTTGCTACTGATTGGAGCAACCTGGTGCCTTCCAGATGTTCTGAGTACAGCTGCCACAATTCCTGCCATTGGCCATACTGGCTGCAGCTTATGGGAATTGAAGTCTGAAACATTTCCACCCATGCTCTCACCTGGGAGCACCATGCATTAGAATCAACAGACTTACTTCTGAGTAGAAACTCAAAACAGGGGTTGCAGGTCGGCATCCTTTCCTAAAATCTTGGCAGCCTTTCAAACAAATAGATATGGGGAGTCCTTGGTGCTTTCTGAGCTGGTGGTTTCCTAGCAGACAGTTCATTACCCAACCAGGTAACATCATCAGTGTGCCTAGTTCAATACCTAGTCAGGTAACTCTGCAAGCCAACAACCAGGCTCAGAGATCACCACGGGCGCCACCGTTCAACCCTGAGCTACAGATATTCTCTTCTATTGGATCGAATAGATCTAGTTTATCTATTGCAGCGTCCGACTGGAGCGTGGGCTGGTCTTTTCTCTTTTTCTCCCTCTGAGCTCTGCACACGCTCCAAGACCTGCTGAGTTCTACGGGCATTTTGTACCGGGCTTTTCCCCCGCCCCCCCAGACGCCGCCCCTCTACCTGTGGCGATCTTGTCCGCCCCTAACAGGACGGCGCCCCGGTCCAGCGCCTGCCTCCGGAAGACGCCGCAGAAGGTGCAGTTGTTCCTGGAGCCGGTGTGCTGGACGATGCGGTCCATGCTCCAGCCGTAAAGCTCCTGGTAGGAGACCACGTGCAGGGGCAGGCCCAGGCGGCCCCGGTTGCGCTGGACGGCGGCCAGCGAGTCGTCCCGGTAGCCGGCGATGCCTTCGTCCACGGAGAGCAGCAGCAGGCGCAGACCGTAGCCGTGGCGCTCGTTCAGCAGGCGCAGCACGTGCGCCAGGACCGTGGAATCCTTACCGCCCGACGCCCCGATGGCCACCGTCTCGCCCGGCTGGAAAAGCCGCGCCGCCACGATGGTGCTGTGCACCTCCGCCTCGAAGGCGGCCGCGAAGCAGCTCCGGCACAGCGCCTGGCCGGTCTTGGGGCGCCGGAGTACGGCGCGCTGCGTCCCGCAGCCCCAACACAGCACGGGCACCGGCATCCCGCGAGCCGGAAAAATGGCTCCGGCCGCCCAGCGGACGCCGCCCGCGAGGAAGGAGAGACTACAATTCCCGGCGTGCTCCGGTCTGCTCGGTGCCGTTCCTTGCGCGGAGCCGGAGCGCAGCGGCTCCCAGGGGCGAGTTCTCCCGGTGCAAAGCGCCAGGTGGCTGGGCGCGATGCGCCGTCCCGGCCGTTCCGGTTCGTGGCCCAGGGCTGGGGGCTGACTGTGGGGCAAGCCGGCTCATTGCAGGGTTTTTTTCCACAAACCAGGGTTAAATCAATCGGGGCTTAGTGCAGTGGGTGAGCTGAGCGCTGTATGCCATCCTACGAACCGACGGGGCACTAGAGCAGTGTTAATTAAAGTGTGGTCCGAGGACCCCTGGGGTTCCCAAGACCCTCTCAGGGATCTGTAAAATCACAATTATTTGCCAAATATTGAAGATATTTGCAAAATTTTAAAACTCTGTCACTCTTCTCGTTATTTTTATTTGTTAAAAGAACATAGGGCTTTTTCATGAAAAAAAAATTACTTATTAGTCATATTTATATGGTCCCCCATCTCACACAGTGCGACTCTGGGTGGTGTACGACAACTAAACAAAACAGCGAATAAAAACAATCATTATAAAAGATACTATTAAAATAAAAATATCAAACATTTTAAAATATATCTTATATTTATCTTGATATCTAAAGGGTTTAATATTGTTTTTCCATGATTCAATAAACAAACTGCGTCAATTTTAATTCTTAGTACAATAAATATTGAATAATACAACCCATACAAACAAAAGCTCTTTTGGGGCCCTCCATAATTTTTAAAAATCTGAAAGGGCCCTGAGAGCAAAGAGTTCAAGAAACACTGTGCTAGAGCAGAGTTTCTCAACCTGGGCAATTTTTAGGATATGCAACTTCAATTCCCAGAATTCACAGGGACAACTACAGCAGAAATGGCCAGCTTTCTATTTCACTGCCTCTGTCATGGAAAGACCACCCACTGCACAGATGTTTAGAACAATCCCTACTCACGGATGGCATAGCCAGGGCCTCTGGGACATATATACAAAATATACTGACTTGACATACTTTGGATCATCTTTGTTTCTGAGTAGACTTAATGCAGCCCAGGCTGCATCCTTCTTATCCAGGATTTATTTATGTAGTTCTTCATTTATTGGATTTTAAGGTTGCCCCACTCTGAAAAGGCTCTGGATGGCTTATGGTATTTCTAATATATATTTTGAAAACAGAGTTAAAAACATAATCACCTGGACAAGACAATAACATTTGAAAGACTTGATAGGAGCCTGGAAACAGAGCCAGGTCTTAAAGGACTTCTGGAACACCAGGACAGTGGTTATTCTGGCACCCTGGCATTGAAAACTGCATCTTTCTCAGCTAATTCAGCCAACTGTGGTAGCTTCTCCAGAAACTGGGGTGTACAATTAATGACTTCTGTCCTTAAAAGCAAATGCTGAAATGCTGCACTTTTCCTCTCTAGTGATTTCTGGACTCTCACAGCGTTGCTTAACTATTGCTGTGCTGATTTAACAGTAAGGAAGACAAGCATCACAAGGATAACTGGGTGATAGTATTAGAGTCTGAACCGAATAGCCTAAATCACATAATGCTTCATCAGGATGAAGAACAAGACTCTGCCACTAGGGGGCAGCCTCACCTAATGTATCTTCTGGAACATGGCCATCTTCTGTACTCAGAAGATCTTGAGACCTCTTACCTTTCCTGAACGCTGGATGACTCTGGTGATCCAACAACATATTGGGTGACATTGGGTGAGTTCCAGAGACCATTGTGACACCAGATGTTATGCTCCCGTCTGGCTCCGTTTTGCACTCACAGACTTGCCCAGTCGTGGTTAAGCTTTGCCGAGCCTGTAGAAATGCATTATGCAGGAAAGCAGAGGGCCTCAGCCCCAAAAGCTGCTTCCTGTTATTTTTCCATCATCCTTTGCCTGGGGTCAAAAGAACTTAATTTCCTGTCTCCTCTGCATCTGCATTCCCAAAAGGGCCCAGAGAAAAACTTTTTGACCAAGTAACTTTTCTATTTTTTTTCAAGTACCATGGTATTGGAAAAGGAGAGCTACAGACTAGAGCAGTGTTTCTCAACCTTGGCAAGTTGAAGATGTGTGGACTTCAACTCCCAGAATCCCCCAGCTAGCTTTGCTGGCTGAGGAATTCTGGGAGTTGAAGTCCACACATCTTCAGTTTGCCAAGGTTGAGAAACACTGGACTAGAGCAAAGAGAAACTGAGATTGGGAGAGTCTACTTATTTGCACCCCTTTGGCAGAATCCAGCAGTATTGATTCTGGGCATAAAATGTGCAGTTATTGCAGTGATCTGAAAACATCCCCCGTTGAAGTATTGTATCCCTTCAAGGAGAAACTGAGGAGCAGCTTTCTGGTCCTCCAGATATTGCTTTACTAACCCTCCCAGCATCCCCTGCCATTAGCCACACTGCCTGGCATTTCAGCTTAGGAAAATCTAGTGGACAATACGTTCTTGTCAGTAAAACATGAGCATTTCCCTCCCTGCGATGTTCTGAAATGGTCAGCATTGTACAGAAGGTGTCATATGAACACACAGCATTGATAAGAGAAAATACTGTGACTGGATTTGTTTCTACATGGAAACCTCTTCTGGATTATTTGCTTCTAACGGAAAAAAATGAAGTTTTGATTCTGGGCTTTGTTGATTAAATTATTTTTGATAGAAATGATGTTTATTAAGGCTTAGTTAAGAGTAAGAGATTAAGGTATTATATATTTGTATTCATATCTGTGTTGGAGAAGGTTGGAAGTCACTTTCTTTATATTTCTAAGTATTTCTGCACTTTTTTAGTTTGTTCTTTTTCTTTTAGTTCTTTCCTCAAGCTTTTCTATACTTTATTAAAGTTTCAAAATACAGATAAAATACAAAGTCTTTAAAAACATGTGATATGAACACAACTCTCTCTCCTACAGCCCTGTCATCTTAAAATATTTCCTATTTTTCTTTTGTAAATTTTAAAATTTAAAACAACAGGGGGTGCAAGTGCCCTCTGAATTTGGCATAAGTTCATAAAGCATTTCTACAGTTCTTTAAAGTGAAATGCAATAAATAAAAACTGGTTTTGAATGGATTAACCTTTGCCCATGTTGATCCCTTGTTCCTGTTCCTCTGGGTTTCTGGCCTGGGAATGCATCTCTTCTTCTAACTTCAGGAGAGCATTTCTGACTTTCACCTTTATCTAGATTGGCTCTCCTTGGACTTTAGATGATTCAGGGGAAGTCCCCATGGCTTTGATCTCTAGATGAAGGAAGCAAGCAAAAAATGTGGTCTTCTGGAGTTCCAGAGCCATTCCAGAATGGGTGGGGGCAAGAATTTGGGAGAACTTGCATACTGGGGAGTTTTAAGGGGGAAATATGTTCCTTAAGTATTATAGATATGCTTAACCCTGCCATTTTACCCTTTAAAATTCTTGAAATTCCTATATCCATCAGGTCCTGGAACTGCCTCCTCCTGAGAATTTAAAGCTCTGAGGTCCTATGATGGGACAGTCATGGACCAGAAATTCAGGGGACAATACTGGCTAAACTGAAAACGGTCTAACCACGGGCCAATCAACATCTTGACTCATTCAAGGATATCTCAGTGCCTGACTCATTCAAGGCACTAATGACATACTCTTTCTTGATACAGCATTTCCCCCCAATAATTTTACATGAGTTTTGTTGTCACTAATGCTGGGTGTTTTCATTATACTAAGCTACATGCATTCCAGACCAGCTACATGCATTCCAGACCAGCAGTTTTGTGGCAATTTATATCAGTTAAAGTGATTTTAAAAGTTGTAGACCTAGTTTTGCAACATTCCCACCATTGTTATCTTTGATCAGAGGTGAAAGGAAGTCTTGGTTGATATATTGTAGTTCTTAATTTCCTCCCTTTTCAAGATGGGAACCACTGAGTTTTTGTGGGTAGATGAAGGGTAGGTGAAGGTGGACAGCCTGATTTCTAGCACATATAATAAACCAAACTATGTCTTATAATTTAAACTATAATTTGCTAGGTTTGCACGATACCTTGATATGCCTAACATGATCAGTTACAAATCTATGATTTGTTAACTTAACCTTGGTAAGTTCTGTGCTTGGTTATTCTGCAAGCAGGTTAAATGTGTTGTATGAACTCAGCCCTATGGCTTAGAATGATGTGTGCATCCCATCATGCTTCTTATGGTTGAGAAAAAACAAACTCCATTCATTTGGAATTACAGTAGTGGAAAAAGCAACCTTAAATGACTCAACTTCAAGGTAATCCCACATCTTTATTTACACAGTATAGAAAGGAACACTTCAGTTTACTCAAGAACACTGTCAAGTTTGGAACCTCACCTTTTTTATGTTGCAACTAGAAATGTGTTTACACAGAAATCTTGCTAATCTCAAAGACTGGAAACACCAATCAAATACTTTGGATAACAACCTTAAAATACAATTCACTCATTATGTTTTATAACTGTTTGTCTTTACTATCACACCTGACCATATGTCATGTGAAGCAAAGAAATGATAGAATAAAGATTCCCTGGTGATATTTGAGTGTTTTCTAGGCTGGAATAACTCAAGATCTACAGGGGAGGCATCAACACCGCAGGGTGGGTGGGTGGGTGGGTGGGAATGGGACATTTTGTATTACAAGCATGTCCTCTGCCATTGAAATAAATCTTTCTTGAAACTTGAACCTTCTTTTTGAAATCTCTGGGAAAGTTGTACAGAGCTTAAAGCCCCTTGTATGCTTGATATATAATAATTACAATTCTGCATCTCCACAGCCTAGCCCTTGATGACTAAAGGCATGTATTTCAGGCTGAGGGATGGGTTTTAGTGAAGTTTTTTATTTAAAGCCAGTTTGGTGTAGTGGTGAAGATGGTGGTTTAGAAACCAGGAGACAGTGTGTTCTAGGCCTTCCTTGGGCATTAAAGCCGGCTGGGGGGTCTTTGTGCCAGTCCCTCTTTCTCAGCCCAACCCACCACTCAGGGTGGTTGTTGTGGGGAAAAGAGAAGGCAGAAGTATTAGGTTTATTGCCTTCAGCTGACCAAATATGTTTTTTTTTAAAAAGGTGGAATGAAAAATCTAATATATTGGTATCTCACTTTACAGAAGAAAGTAGTGAAAAGATGGATTACAAACGTGTTAATCAAGCTGTTTATGGTCTCAGCAGTACTAGGGGCTTTTGACTGTCAAAGTAAAGATGTTCCTCAGTCTTTATTTGAGGATCTCCTCCATTTCTGGCTGTCTTGCAGAGAAATCTCCTTTCTGGGCATGCACTGAAATTCTGGAAAGGACCAGATAACATCCAGGCCAGGAGGACAGAGATGGTTCTGAGATATAGTTCTTCCTTCTGGTTTCTGGATAAGTATAGTGTAGGTGGGATTTCGGCAGACAATCTTCTTCTTCCCCTTCCTCTTCCCCTCCCAGCAGACTTGGGAGCCAGTGTGGTGTAGCCATTAAGATAGTAGACTAAAACCACGTAGGCCCAGATTCTAGTTTATCTTGAGCCATTGAAGTTCCATGGGTGACCCCATCACTTTTCTCATCCAACCTTACCTTCCCAGGATGGTTGTGGGGAAAAATTAGAGGAAGGAGGACTACATACACCACCTCAAGCCCCTGGAGGAAAAGTTGGATATAACTCTAACGACTAAATAAACCGATTCTGCATTTGGTACGCCATCCCAGATGAGCCCACAAGCTGTTCTGGGGGCTACCCTCGCTCACCATTCTCAGTGGCCTTTGTCGCTATTTAGCTTCAACAAAAAAAGTAGGAAGTGCCTGTTTCCCAGATCCAAAGCAAAACTGATAGCAAGTGTGAAGTTATTTCTGCCGTGGCATTTGCTGACAGTTAAGAAATCAAAAGGCAAAGGAAGTTGATGTCCTGGAAAATGTTATGCATTGATTCTTTGGTTTTAATTAATGGGCTATAAATTGGGATAAGCTATCTTTCTCAAAGATTAAATATAAAAGCACCAATGAATTCCAGCACTCAAAGCAATTCATAGGGGTTCAAAATCCATCTCTCACCTCCCCAGCATGTGTTTTATGGATCCTTCATTGCGTGCCCTACCCAGGGCTAACTATGGTTCATGGTTTCTTCCATTATCCCAGTGAGCTGGGTTCCCATGATACATTAAACATAAATTAATCTATAGTGGTGGTGTTCACATGACATGCAAGGAGAAAATGTGGTTGGCCTCTTTGGATGTGTCTTGCAAACAAAACCATTGAATGGATTTCTCCCTCTTTTTAAAAAATAATTTAATAACAACAGGGATGATACAATAAAAAGTATATACTGTGCAGTAGTGATAAAAATAAACTAGAACTTTAAAAAAGAGATCCCTGTAATGATAAGCTTGTTAGCAGATTGCTAGGAAAGCCTTTGGCCCAGGAGAGATCAGAAGTCACACACCAGGCATTTCTATAAAAATAATTTTATTTACAGAAAACAAACATATTTACAGGCTCTCAGTGAGAGCTGCTTAACTCTCTACATGCCTACACAGAAGGGAAACTGAAACTAGAACAAGTCCAGGCAAGTTCTTCTCCCCAGGTGCAAAAACTAACATCAGAAAAGAGGACAATTAAATTCAAACTCTTCACCTGGCCAAAATGATTAGTTACCATAGTAACCTTAATCTGTAGTAGAAAACATATTAACAAAGCTCAGATACTTAACATATTTTATTAAATCTAGACCATGCAGAAACATACTGCTCCATTTTCTCACATTTACAACATAAAGACATCTCAAAAATGGATAAAATATATATCTATCCAATCTACTGTTTAACATCAGAAGTGTAAATTTCTTTCCACCTCCATAAAATTATTCTCTGAGCCAAACCCCAGGCTCAGCTGAGCCAGAGTTCTTCAAAAAAAAAAAAAAACCAAATTCCACATTTCTGGAGTTCAACATCACACTTTAATATTTTTCCCCAGCAACTGGAAAGTTGGAGAAACCCTTTCACTGAGGAGTGAAAATACACTCTCAAACACCAGTTTCTCAAAGGTTACTGAAATAGAAGAAAGACTAAGGAATGGCTCTGGGCAGGGTCACCCAGCCAGGATATGAGGCATTTTTTCATGACCTTGAGAAACAGCCTTACAGACAGACAAAATCTTGCCATCTACACAGCTGGATCGAGGCCCATGCAGCCCGATCCTGGATCTAGACTCCTGAAATAAAATATCACGTACTTCCAAGTGTACATAATTAAGGTGCAACCATTAACTTCAGAGCTTCAAATAAATTAGTCTAACCTGTCTCTTCACTTCCAAGGTTGTTTAATCAGGACACTAAGCCATCTATTCCACCCCCAACCCATTGCTGAAATACTGCTTTTCTTTAGGTCCGGTGTGGCAAATTTCAGGCTGGCGCAGGATCTGCTTTCACCGATACTGAGATCTTCCAATTCATACTTAGGCTGTGTTTGCACAAGACACCCACAGTTAGCCATTGTTTAGTCTATTAATCCCTTTTTCTGGGTTTTCACAATATGCTGAGCCATAAACTTACCACCCAAGTTCATGCTGGCTGAGTTCACAGACACTTCCAGACTATAATGTTGTTTAGCATGTCATGCAACCACTGCCTTAGAATAACAGAATGCTGAGTTTTGGAATCATATATACCAGAAGCCAGAGGGGGCTCATAACTCATGGCTGCATTGACACAGTAACTCACAACTCTGTTACTGAATTTCCAAGCTCGGTCTGATTGAACTATAAACCAATTGAAGCAGAGTGGCTAAGGTGTTGCACTAGAACTAGGGAGACCCAGAAGCTAACTGGGTGATTTTAGGCCAGCCTCTCTCTTTCAGCCTAGCCTACCCCACAGAGCTGTTGTGGGGAAAAAAAAAGGAGAGAAAGCATTCTGAAAGTTGCTTTGAACTCCTAAAGGCAGGTTATGAATCAACCATGTAAATAAGCATAAACTGAGAGTCACTTTAGTGTAGTGGTGAAGGCACCGGGCTGGAAACCAGGAGACTATGAATTCTAGTCCTGCCTTAGGCACAAAGCCAGTTGGGTGACCTTGGGCCAGTCCCTCTCGGTCCTAGGAAAAGCCTTTTCTGAAAACTCTTGCCAAGAAAACTGCAGGGTCCAGGCAGTTGCCAGGAGTCAACACTGACTTGGAGGCACACACACACAAATAAGCATACTAAACCACAGTAAAGCAAATTAAGGCTAGAGCTTGCCAAGGTTGACACATGTTATGAAAACACTTCCATGTCAACAAAGTAACTATGCTAATTCAACCAATCGGACCCCCACAGTCATTAAGACTTCACGCGGAGTAAGATATACCGGACTGCTGTGCGAAGTTCCCATCAGACTTTTTCCCCCTGCTATTGCTCATTTAATGGAAGAGAACGTCTGTAGCTCAGAGTTGACCTGCGGAGTCCTTGGTGCTCTCGGAGCCTGGTTGTTGGCTTGCAGACGTCTGGGTAACATGCTGGGCAATTACACGTCCGTAGCGAGCAACCGAGCTCCGAGAGCACCAAGGACTCAACCCTGCCCGCTTAAACAGACGGGCAAACTCATCCGCTGAAGTTCGTAAACCAAGATTTTTGGCTAAGCGTGAGGCTTGATTTCAGTCAGCTGGCTCCCTCAGTCAACCATGGTTAAACTTACCACGCTAGGTGAACACAGGCACTAACCCATTCCTTCACGCCCTCACCGCCTCCCTCGATGCCGCTCCCGCAGCCGCCTCGCTGGGCTTGCCCCGGCCAGCGGCCCCGCCCTCTTTCCCGGGGTTTGTGAATTTGCCACCACTCTGCGCCCAATGACGTCGAGAGCGGTCGGGCCCGGATTGGCCGGCCTTGGGCGCGCCTCCGCCCATCTCTCGCGTGGCCCGCCCCTCCTCCCTCGCCTCGGAAGACGATTGGCCGAGGCGTTCGAGTCTGGGCCCGGCCGCGCTCGGGGGGGCGGGGCGTGAGGCGCGCCGCCGCTCCGGCGCGGCCCCGCCTCCTTTTGCCGTTCCGCGCGTCGCCTCCGACCGTTCTTGGGCGGGCGGCCCTCTGTCCGTCGACGAGCGCGGGGCGGCCGGCGGGAGTGGAGACCCGGAGGCGCAGGGGGCGGCAGCGAGCGCCAGATCCTCCGAAGGGGAGGCAGCGCCCGGCAGTGAGTGCGGGCTTCCTCGCAAGGGAACCCCCGGGGCGTCGGGGGGACTGATCTCCGCTGGCGCGGCCGCGGCGCCGAATCGGGGACGGGACTCTTTGGGAGGCGGTTGTTGGGCGGAGGTGGCAGCTTGCGCGGCGACTTTCCTCGCGTTCCCTCCGCTGGGTTCACCGCGAAGCGGCTCCGATTGGCCGCGCTCGCGCAACAGGCTGGGCAGAAGTCGCAGCCCCCGAACCACCCGCGCTGGGTTCGCACGAGCAGCTCCAGACCCCGTGTCGGCTTGGCGTGTTGTGAGAACCCGGCCGGGGTGCGTGCCTGCGTGTGTTCGTGCGCCTTCGGTTCCTTTCGGCTTCTCCCCGCCTTTCCCAGCCCGGCGTCCTCCGGAAGCGTTGAACTGCCAGGCGCCCACCATCTCCAGCCTGCAGGTCGGGGGAGAAGGGAGAGCAGCGCCTTCCGGAGTGGGAACGGGAATAAAAGGCTGGGTTATCCCCCTCCCAGCTCTCCACTTCCTGCCCCCTTTGCCCCCTACTTCGACCTGAGGCAAACTTAACGTCAGATATTTTGGCCAGGGGGAGAAATGCCTTGGGGGAATGGGCTACTTTCCCAATTGGGTGGGGAAAGAACTAATTAAAACGTAGAATGGGGGAATCTGGTGGTGTGGGTAGGTGTGAGTTCTCCCCTTCCTTTCTAAAAGAGAGGAAAATTGGAGCTGGCAGTCAGGAGACCTTGAAGGGGGAGCCTGGAACAACTTGGCAGGTTTCTCCCTTGTTACTTATTATGGGATGGGGACGCCTGCGAAGTGCTGTTCGGGAGGGGGGGAGAGAGAGGTGTGGCGGCTTTGTTTTGTTTTGTTTTTTTTCTTCTCCACTTAAAAACCCAGAGAAAATAAACAGGGAAGCCACAGTCTGACACCTCTGACTGCTGTGTTCACGAATGACTCTAGGGTAGTGGAAGAGGAGAGTGGCATGATCTCCCCTTGGTGCTGATGACTACCTTAGTACAATAAATTTGTCCAGCTTTCCCCAAACTCTGTGTCTTCTATTTGTACAGATTTCATCTCTCAACATTCTTTGCCCTGGTTGTGATGGACAGGGAATTAACGTCCATATACTTGAAGGCTGCCCGGTAGCAGAAGACCACTTACTCATAGCCGACTGATTCAACCTAAGTGGCTAGGTGCGTGCGAGATACTAAACTATTGCTGGCAGGATTAGTACAAGCCACAAACTGACCAAACATTTTAGCCTGGGAATGGCCTAAAACCACGAAAGCTGGATTTTGGGGTCCCTAAGACCTGGATTTTCCCTCTCCATTCAAGGTAAATCAATGGCCCTTACCCCAAATACCGAGAAGCTGGGTTTAGATCTTATCCATTCTGTAGGACTCATATTTAGGGCATCTCTTCCATCCACCGGAAGTATGTCTGCCTGCAGAAAGGTAGTTCTGAGACAGCCTCCAATGGAACAGCCTTTCTGTCATTACTGGCTGTGGCCTATGGGAGTTGAAACCCCTAGGTTGGCAAGTCTGGTGTAGAGTGTGGGCAGCATTTATATATCACGCAGAACCATAATATGGTTTGCCTGCTTTGGGTTTTATGTGTTTGATAACCAGGCCAATTGCGGCTTATTCCACAAACCACAGAGCATACAGCAAAACTGCATAATGAGACATCTAGTTGCTGCGTCTTGTTGGGAATTCTCAGTTTGGGATGGATGACTATTTTAACCTTTCATTTTCCACCTAAACTTCAGAGATTTCCAGACTGCATAAATGTTCTTCCTAATTGCAGGGCTCTTTGGCTCATTCAAATCCTCCAGGAGCTTAACTGAATACACCTTGTTCTTGCTTTACCTTGGAGGTTCTCAGCAGAGGCAAGTCTTGCTTTTTCTTGCAAAGTGTTTTGAACTTGAGACTTCAGTACTTTTCAAGGCTGAAATCCTATGCTGTAAGGTAAAAGGAAATAGATTTCTTCTTGCGAGCCTGCATTTGTACATTATTACAGGCTGTAGATTCCCCTTCCTTCTGCGACCATATTTGGTGGTTTGGAAGGCACAACTTTCTTTACATGAGGTCCATCATGCTCAGTTGTCTTCCTTTTGTCTGCCAGGTCTGATCACTGCCTTTTGATGAAGGCTTTCTGAGCAACGTATACAAAATAAGTTCTCAGAGAGACCTGTGTAATTCTGTAACTCAGTTTGCATGGGTGTAGTCACTGCATAGGTCTCTCATCTAACGCAAGGCATATGGAGCCAGGGTCCCTAAGGCAGTGATGTTCAGACTGGATCATGCCTTGCACTGTGGGAGTTTATTTGGTAGACCTAAGTAGAAGAAGTGTGTATACCAGTGTTCTTCAACCTGGGCAACTTCAAGCTGTGTGGACTTCAACTCCCAGAATTCCCCAGCCAGCATGGGAAGTTGAAGTCCACACAGCTCGAAGTTGCCCAAGGCTTCCCTGTCAGCTTTTTGAGATGCAGCATCTGTGTCTGGTCCTTTTTAACAACCTTCATACAGGCCTGGTTGCAAGCAGCAGCCAAGGACAGTTTCAAACTGTGTTTTGGCTAATGCCCAGTGCACTGAAGTTACTTTTGAAGATACCTGTACACTGTTTGTGATTATGCTGATGAATCAGGGAGTTTGTAAACTGGCATATTGTAAATATGCCAGTGAACAGTTCATACTGTAGGCCAGCCTTTCTCAACCTTTTGACCCTGGAGGAGTCCTTGAAATATTTTTCAGGTCTCAGGGAGCCCCTGCACATTCAGGCTGGAAGTTACAAAATTATTATATTTGTTTCATGGGTGGGCCTGGATATAGGCATGAACAGTGTTCTTAAACTAAAAATAAAGAAACTTACCTCTTTAATGTGAAGTTGCCCAAATTTGAAATAAATTTTTAAATAAATTGTGATCCCCCAGGGAACCCCTTGGGACTTCTCGTGGAACCCGAGGGTGCCACAGAACCCTGGTTGAGAAACCCTGGTCTAGGCACTGAAAAATGGACTCTCCTAGAAGTGAGAAAAGTGGCTGTTTTGTAAAGGTTTTTCAGTCTTTCCTTTTGTTTTCAGTCTACCCTTTTCCCCCCAGATTTGTTTCATTATAAGAAGGAAGGATGTTGGTTAATTTTAGACCTGAGTCTGTGGGCAGAGAACTATCACTCTCCATTTTACTGTTCAGCACCTCATAATTTTAGATGCTTTATAAATAAAATATGATGATGGCTTCAACTGTTGGGCTTGATAGACTGTTTTGTCTGATCCAACAGGCTTCTTACCCTCCAACCCAACTAGAATGAAGAAAAAAAAAAAGAGTGATGAAAAAAAGCAGCGTAAAGAAAACGTTGGGGGTGGGGAGGGGATAATAGTCTTTTCTTTTACCTCCCCCTGAAGTCTTTGCAGTAATTTCCCTGCTTTTTTTTTTGAAGAGTCCTGTTAGAATGACCTCAAATCCAGAGAAAAGCAAACATTTCCATGAACTGAACTTAATTGATGACTTCCCGGGTAGTTCCTTGACACCGGGAACAGTACAGAAGTGGTTTGCCCTTGCCTTCTTCCTAATGCAGTCTCTTGTTTTTCTTCCACTTCCTAAACTAAGATGCAGTCCTGGCATTTTGGGATGGCATTCCATCTCCCATCCAAATGCAAACCAGGTCAGATCCTCCTTAGCTTTTGAAATCAGCTCAGGTATACTAGGTCCTGCCTGGTGCTAGACCAGAATCCAGAAGCAAGACACAGGTGATGTTTTCCTCTGTCAGTGCATCCTAACAGTTATACTTTATGACTGATTTTATTGGTATTGTTTTATATTCTTCATTTTTTAATGGCTGTAAACTGCCTTGAGGATTATTCTGAGCAGAAAGGCAGGGTGTAAATTCAGTAATTAATTAACAAACAACAACTGAAATAGGCTTTCTGTTTTGTGTTGGTGGCCATGGCCACAGATGAACTTTGCTCCATTAGTTTCAATCTTTCTTCTGTTCATTTGTCTGACTACCTTTTAAAGTTACCTAAGCCTGGGGCCATCGCCACTCCTGATGATGGTAAATTGCATTGGATAGCTTTTGTATTGCATGAAGAAATACATTTTTTGGTCTGTTTTGCATCTACAGCCAGCCACTTTCATCGGGTGATTCTGAATGGTTAATATAATAGCAGGACGTTCTCTCTAGCCTTCTTCAATTATGAATACAGTATTTTCATAAGCCGCTGTCTTACTCCTTTTTTCAAAAGAAAAGTAATACAGTACATGTTTTAGTGTTTCCCAGATGAAATATATTCTAACCCTTGGACCAGGTTGGTTAGTCATTTTCTGAATTGCTTTCTATCTCTGAATTGGGATAGAACAAACTAAGGTTAGAATTTTAAGTTGCTGTCATGAGTAAGGATGGTGAGCAGCATTTCTTGGTTTTCTGAAGACATTCCAAACGTCTCCCCTTAATTTCTTGTTCCTCCCTCTTTCGATGGGAGTAGGGGTTTGTTAGGATTGATGTCCTAACAGCCAGGAAACACGCTGAGACAAGGAACTGGTCTCTAATGTTTATTGCTAGTACTTAACAGGAATCCTAACAAACTGAAGAAGCGTGGGAAAACCCAGACATATAAACCCCAAAGGTTAAGGCGGTCCCGATCTGTGTCTCTTTGAATGGCTGACCAATTCCTCAGTGCTACGCATGCGCTTGACAGTCTGGATGGGAGCCCCCTGCTCGCCATCCTTACTCATGACAGTTGCTTTGTATTTGTGGGTATATGCATGTACATACATAAACCTTTTGATAGCTAACTCAGATTTATGGCCTTCCTTGTTCTTTGCAGGTTGCAGCAATTCTTTCTCCAGGCACACAAACAAATCTGTGTCTAATTACTGTTTGTGCTTTGCTCCTTAGGACTAGAGCTTGGGAGATAAAAATTGAAGGAAAGCAGTTTTTAGCTAAATTTTAAGAAAAAAACTAACAGGAGTTGGGTGGCAGGAGATTACCTATGGAAATTTGGGGGGGAGGGGTTTCCCTTTGTTTGGAGCTATTTAAAGAAAGGCTGGAATGCCACTGCATTCAGTTCCTGCATTAAAATGGAGGCTAGATTAGATGGCCTCTGAGATACCTTCCATCTGTCATCTAAAAGGCGTGGGAGAGTGAAAGGTTAAATGAATTACGTTGTACAATAAAAATTAAGTGAGCCCAGTATTGATACTATGACCTTATGTTTTAAGTAGGGCATACCTGAAGGCATTCAAGAATGAGTAGGGTGTACTTGAGGGCATTCCTCATGTGGTGTTTGAAGTGGTAGGATTCAGTTGTTACAGTCAAATCAGTGACTAAAGGAAATACAAATGGGAGGAAAATGCCAAGGCTATGTTGCTCCTGTAAGAGTGCCTAAGAAACTAATAGAAGATCTCCCCTTGAGCACAGGGCCATTCTTAACTTGCTAGCCCCTTTTCCTTAATGGTTCCCATGATGGCATTAATCACCCATATTTACAATGGCATCTTCCTATTTTGAATGAATGGCACGTGAGCAATGTTGTCCTGGGCTATCTCACAGTTAGCCTGCTCAGAAATAATTGTGAGAAGTGATCTACTCCTGAGGGTTATGTCACCCTTGTTTGTAAAGATGGATTGACTATGTGCCATCCAGTCATTTCTGACTCCTAGCAATTACATAGATGGATTTTCTCCATGATTTGGAGTCCTAGCTACCACACAGGTTGCAAAGATTCGACTTTAAAAGGGCTTCTGGATAACTCTAAGGGGCTTTGGAGTGGCCTCTTTTAGATTCTTTATTTGTAGAATATCATTTAGGCAGAGTTTCCAGTGATACATGTCTTCTGAGTGCTATGCTGGGTGCTGCATTCCAAAAAGGAGTAGATGAAGCTAGGAAAAGCCTAGATTTAATTTATTTTAATTAAAGTTAAATACAGTTACCCTCCAATCATATTTTTTATACTTTCTCCTGTTATATTAAAAATTACAGTTCAGTGTGAATCAGCAAATGCTTTGGTGATTCATACTGTATTGACCATGGTTCTTGATATTTATCCTAGCTTAGAGCTTTGATTTTTGGTTCTCTGAAGTAACATATTCAATTATTCATAATTAATGATGTATGGAAAATTATAACCACTTAGATGTTTTTAGATCCCTTGTATATTTACTTGTGCTTTCCTTTTAATATTCTCTTTACTGGTTTCTTATCTGTATAGTTTATGAATCTTCTCTTAAACATTTAATTAAAAAAACCCCAAGCAAACAAAAATTACAATTCAGCAACTTTTAGAGAGTGGGAACTGCGCTAAGGCTTTCAGAGTTGCATGCCCTGGTTGCACATCTGTGAGAAAGTGCTGCCTCTTTAAATTGCTGAAAAAGTTCCTAGAGGAATTCATGGATTCAGATGAACCCACTGGATTGTCTTCTGAATGCATTAGATCAAGGTCTGTGGATTAAAAAAAAAAAGTACATCACACATGCCCTTGAATTTAAGTTGTCAAAATGGATCGGATTCTGTTTGCAAGCTGGGGCTTGTTCCTTAAAAAAAAATCCTCCTCCTAGATCAGATAGCCCTTTAAGAAACAGTAGATCCAAGGACGGAATCTTGGTAACCTACCGTTGTCTAAGCAACAGAATACAAAGTCTGCTCTGGGGATCGGAGTTAATCTACCATTGCTTAACTCTGGTACAGCTTCTGCGCTTTTCCCCAGGGAATAATAAGTAAAATAGGCAGTGAAGAATTAATCTGATGGAATACTAGGAGGTATGGAAAAACGTCTGGGTAATGGTTCGGTTCTTGAGAGGGATTCTCCCGTTCTGTTGTTTGAGGTGGATTATTTTCCCTTGCTCCATCCATGTTATTGCTGTTGTTTGAGGTGGATTATTTTCCCTTACTCCATCCATGTTAGTGAACGGTGGGCTCATCTTGAGGAAGAAATTGGGAGTGATTGGCAAATGACATGAGCTAGTTCAGAGGACTTATCTGCAGAAGAAGCGACAGCTGGTATTGACTAGGTCTCATCCTTCTTCTGAATGCACTACACATTCTGAACCTGCTTCCCCCCAGCCAGCCACCCCCTCAACTTTGCTGGTTCTGCTTTGCACCAGCAGCTTTCCACTTCCTGTTTAAATTGGCTGAATGCTCTTGGCTCAAAATGACTGTATATTACTTTGAGTACATGCCAGGTTTTGCCGGTCTGGCTTGGGGCTTGTTGGCCTGGGTGTATGCACTGATTCTGAGTTATCACATCCTTTTACTGCGTCTGATTTATTGCAGAACCCCTATTGAAATTGGAATCAGACAAATCCAGGGCTTCAGGAAATAAGGATTTACCATAGTTCTGCTGAATAAACAAAACTGCCTCTTTGTGAGATCGGTATGTTTTCATTTATGTTGGCACAGATAAGTATTTTTTTAAAGATTTCTCAGGTGGCCACCCTCATAGGGTGCTTTATCCTTAATATGAAGCCCTTTGTATTTCTAAATGAAGTGATGGAAGACTTGGAAGAATGCTGCCCCCAGATTAAAGAGCCAGGGTGCTTCTTCAAATGTGGATTGAAAGGTTGATTCATGGCTGTGTCTCTGCCAAATATCGACTCTTCTGCCATCCTTCTTAAAATCCCAGGAAGCTTGTCCCTATGTCACAGAAGGTGCATGTCTTTCAGCATGAGTGTAGAGCTGTACGTTAAGAATTGGACCCTTATGCATTCAGCCATAAGGAGCCACAGGGGTCCCCCCTACAAGTTTTGCAGCCTTTAGCTGGGATGCAAACAGTAAGGTCAGTGATGCTCAATAAGGCAGTTTGTGGTACACACTAAAGCTCAGCCTTGTCAATGCAGAGTGCTTCCTTGGGAGTCGGTCTCAGCTGTAAAATGGGGGCTGCTTAGTGTACAGTTGGGGTCTATGCATAGAGCTATTTTGTCTTCTGAACGTTAAGAGCCAGTGACCTAGGAGGAATGTGAATGTTGGCATTGGAACACATGGTATTGAAGGAAACCACAGACGTAGGTTTTTTTTTCATATTTTGAGGACTCATCAGACAATTCAAATGGTTCTTTGCATTCTGAGGTTTCCTCCTTTCTATTGTTGATACTTACACACCTCCTTTACCAAACATGGAAGCTACTTAAGTTTAAGAAGTAAATATATAGATATTTCTGCACGTATTGAAGGAAATGTTTTACCGGATAAATAGCAGCTACTTGATTGGGCTTTATAGGAATAGCTATTCCTATAAAACCCAATCCAGTAGCTGCTATTTATCCAGTAAAACATTTATTGATACTTCATTTTATTTATTTATATTTCAAATTTCATCACCGCCCATCTCACCCAAAGAGCAACTTTATGCTATTTATCTCCAAACCCAGTGCAGGGTCTAGCTCAGTGAAAACCTGTGGGGCTCAGGTGAGTCTTCTGTATTTCCCCATAATTTTTAGAAAGATTTCAATAATTTGCCCATCTCCTAAAAATAGCTGCATTACTGTTTATTTGTAGAAGCTCTCTTCGCGGTAGATGAAAGATTCACCGACGGTGGATGAAGAGATCCTCAGGTCCAGATCCAGGTCTTTCTCTGTACAGATTGTGCAGATATTGAGGCACCTACTTTCTGAAAGAAGTAATTATGTGTTTTTTATTCCTCTCCATTACTTGTAAATAGAGGTGGAGCAGGTTGATTAAACAGAAACACTATTTCCTCTTGGTTACGAATCCATCTTCTTGCAACAACTCTTGTTATTCTGTTCCTGCCCATATGTTTATATATGGACTTAAGGCATGTCAGTATACTGCTTACCATCTTTCCCTTTCTCGGTTGTCGGTAGATTGGATGGTTTCCTTCTGTCCTGCTGGATGGATGTGGTGGCTCCCTGGTGGAGCTTTTAAAGAGAGCAGAGTGGGACAATAACCAGAATTACTGTGAAGGTTGCACTAAAGTGCTATTAGACTATCAATTGCTAAACACAAGCTTTTTTCTTACCTACAAATGCAGCCTATTATATTAAAATGAAAGTTAAGAGACACTCATTTTCTTTTTAGTAAAGATACCTCTCATAGCCAGGGAGACGTTAGCAGAACTGCTGTCTTTAGAATGTAAGCAGGTAGCCTTTTCCATCTAAAACTGGGAAAGCAGCAGATGCTGTAGAATAAATATTACTGTCATACCTGCATGTTTCCCGTCACATGTCTGCAGACTGCGAAACAGCTCGCTGTAACCCCCAAGTCCATGTTCCAAAATTTTGCAAACTAGCTGGGTCAATTTACGATCACGTCCCATTTACTGAGGAGGGTGGGGGACCAAGACTATGAGGTGGGATCATGAGATCAGGATAGCCTTGGTTTTTGCTCAGCTGAATGTGGAATCTCAGGTCAAGGTAGGGTCACATGAAGAGTCAAAATACTACATTTGCAGCTGCTTTACCACAGCATGTGTTGTAAATTCAGAGTGAGAAGGAAAGATTGTAATGCTGTCTGCACCAAAGTCATTTTTGCAAAGCAGGGGCTGTTTAGTGCTTTATTTAAGAACAGCACACCTGATCTCCTGTGAACCTTGAAGTGTTTGAAGCTCCAAATACAGTGTTTTGTGTCTGAAACATTTCCGGAATGGTTAGAGCAGCTGTTTCAACTGAAACTGTTTTACATGCATCCTAGTTTATTCAATCTCCAGACCCAGAGCAGCACCTCGTCAACCTTCACTTGGACCTAGGTAACCTTTGGATGAGAGACCACAAGAAAATCCCAGGGCTATAGGCGGACCAGCCTTTCTCAACCTTTTGACCCTGGAGCAACCCTGGAAATATTTTTCAGGCCTCGGGGAACCCCTGCACTTTCAGGCTCAAATATAGGCCAGAAGTTACAAAACTATTACATTCGTTTCATGGGTGGGCCTGGATATACGCACGAACAGTGTTCTTAAACTAAAAATAAAGAATGAAACGTACCTCTTTAATTTGAAGTTGCCTGGATTTGAAATAATTTTTTGAATAAATCGTGACCTCTCGCGGAACCCTAGGGTGCCACGGAACCCTAGGCTAGACTGAGCAATCAAAGAAACATCCTGGAAAAAGACAGGGGCAAACCATTTCTTTACTGGAGCCAAGTCAAGTACATGAACGTACCCCTGATGACGTTCCTAGAGGGGTGATGAAACATCCGCGAGCAGACAGCCAGGCTCAGAGAGCACCAAGGAGTCCACAGTCCCACCCTGAGCTACAGACATTCTCTTCTGTTGGTAATACATAACCGTATTCAGAAATCAGGAGGAGTCTGGCAGCACCTTTTCAGGCTAACTGATTTTATTAAAAGGCATAGACATTTGCGAACTACAGCTTGCTTCATCAGCTTCAGGGAGTGGCCATGGAGCTATGGTTCACAAAAGCTTACACCGTTTAATAAAACCTATTACAGTGGTCTGAAAAGGTGCTACCAGACTTCTTCTGATTTTTGGCTGCCATAGAGTAATATGGCTCTCCCCCTGCAAAGCTTCTACAGAGATGCTCCACGTATGAACCATGAACGTATATGCTACTGCAAAGTAGGGTTTCCCAGCTACAACAGAACCCACTTAGTTGATCTCCCTGCCTCCCCCCCCCACCCCCAATGCTTTAGGAAGTCTTGCCAAGCAGAAATAAATACTCTCAGTGAAAGAGTAATATCTTAAGACATTCCGAGGGGGATTAGCCAAATCCTGAGCAGAATGGCTTTTTACATAGGAATCAGATTGTGCTACATAGTATCAATGAAACACGATAGTTAGGGAAATTACTAGGAGGATGCTTTTGGCCCTGCCTTTAAGAGGAGGGTCCTTAAGAACTTGTTTTTCTGGTAGGAGAAGGGGGTAGATTTGTCTCAGCAACTGGAAAATCTCTTCTTTTTTAATTTTCATTCCTTGGTGGTGATGCATTTGATACGAAGAAAGACACAAGAGCTGGGAGGGACTATTTGCCAAGTCATTTTGGTTTTACTATTTTGAATTAATTCTCTCATGGATTAAAGAAGGCTGTCAGGTTGGGCAATCACTGTCTTTTCCCTAGAGGGGAAATTTGCACCTGAAGACTTCCAGTCTTCCAAATCTTTTCCCCATAGTACTTCGACACCTGAAGACCCAGAGTGTGAGTTCAAGGAATAAGGCCTCTTTAACAGGGGCAGCCAATGTTCTGGAAACATTTGGGTGGTTGTTGGATTGATGTGCCTGGGGAGATACCAAGAAGGAGCTGGCAGAATATGGAGAAGGGAAGGTAAAGGAAGAGGCAGATGAGCAATAGAAAGGGGTTGAGTGGGGTGGCTTTTAGGATTTTCAAGGAGCTTTTAGATATCGTGACAGTTCTACCTGGTGGCTGCACAATAGGAGGGCAGGGGAGAAACGTTGGGAAGACAAGATAAATACAGAGGCAGGCGTGAACATGGGGTGCATGAAGTATTTTCTTAAGCCTTTGTTTTAATCTGGGCAGCAGCTCTACTGTGACTTTATTAATATTGTACCGGTTAATGAGCCGTCCCCATCTCGTTCCATTGTGTGAATTGCTCAGTTTTGTTTTGTAAGAAAGAGCAACACATTTCCTCAGTTTTGTAATGCTGCTTTTGTAAATTCCATACCAAGGTCCAATGTGGACTTGCAACAAATTCCTGATGGTACAGTAGTTGCCTTTGGGTATGATATTATGGGATGGGGAACTGCCTTTGCCGGGAGCATGGAGTAATAGCGGAATTAAATGCCACAAGTATGGGATTCTACTCCTGCATGGGAAGGAAGAAACAGTTCATTGCCTTCATAAGCCAGAGGATCAAAATCCGTTATCTTCTGTTTTGTCTGAACTGTATGAAGGGTGAAGAAGATGCTTTTTCCAAACTGGGGGGCTTCTCCTGGGTCTCTTTTCTCTGGGTTTCTCTTAGGTGTGTTCTCTTTCAGTAATAGCACTGAGATCATCTTCGTTGATCCTTGATCAGTTTTAGCTGACTCAAGGGAGCCTTTATCTTTTCTTCATTAGCAGTCCAGACTTGTGTTAGAAGCAGCAAGGGAGCATTATTTGATTTTATCTGTTCTTCCCTGGCTTTGCTGATCAGTAGTATCTTACTTGCATCCTGTTCCTTTCCTCTCTCTTGTTTTTGAACATATGAACTAGGAATTTCATTCTGCTGCAGACAGAAGGATATGTCAGGGCACATAGCAAACTTGAACAGACCAGGCTAAAACATTGGGTTCCCAATATTTTGCATTTCAATACCCTGCTACAACCCTCCACTCCTTTTTGTAGGGCATGAATCAAGATTTTATGTAGGAGAGAGATCCATATCACTTCAGGAACTCTCTGATCTTTTTCAGCCAAGTGACTCCCAACATAATTGCCCCAGTTTAGACTTCTGAAATTTCTCCAGTTAACTACACTGGAGGATGTCCGTGAAGGCAGAATTTATTTTGCAATATGTAACAAATGACTTGACCCAAATGACCCAGGCAGCTTACAATTTACCTAGGGATTCAATAAGCAGCTAATGAATGAAAAGCTATTGTTACCTAATAGGAAATAATCTGAGAAGCTCTTATGTAAAATAATATATTCTTACTTAGAAGCAAACCGTTTTCTGTGTTTGCATATTAGCCGTGAGCCAGTTTTATACCTTTTTTGCCAGTTATGAAGAAAATCACGAATTTGCATATTAATATTGGGACACCAGATTGTTTTTTTTTTTAAAGACACTATTTAAAGAAGACAAAAATGAAACATTCCATAAAAGTCTAGCTTGGGAGAGCACAGCCATTTCTGTAGATGAAAAAAGATCTCATTGGAATTAAAAAAGTTTCCTACTATGGTCCCCACTAAGTTTAGAACACATCTGCCATTTTAATAGAAGTTCAAAGGCAAGAGTTGTGTGAGAGATCTCAAAACAGCTGACCTGAAATCTCATAACTTAACCATCTACCCTTATTCATGGGGGAATGCCCCTCTTCTACCTCCTAATCACAGCCAAGTTTTCTAGAGCAACTCTCTTGCTATAGGTAATGTTCTCCAAGGAAGAACAAGCCCTTAAGACAGTGTTTCTCACCCTTGGCAGCTGTAAGATGTGTGGACTTCAACTCAGAATTCCCCAGCCAGTTGAAGAGAGGAGTTGAAGTCCACACATCTTAAAGTTGAGAAGATTGAGAAACGCTGCCTTAAGACATACTCTATCCTCCTGCCCCCTACATAAGCCTGTGGCGTCTTACTCAGAAACTTCTTCTGCCATTTCCTTGTTCCTCCTTAGTTGTTGCATGATGTCAAGACACCTGTTGTGTTCCTTGGATAGCTGTTGCCCTGTATCCTAGTGGTGGCTGTAGGGGACGAACAGGAAAATAGCATTGACGCTTGCAGCTAAGGAATTTGCTCTCCTTCGGTGTTGCAATCCAGTCCCTCGAGCAGAAGTGCCGTCCCTGAGATCCTGTAATTGGCTAAGCAAGGATTGAAGCTAAGAGCGTGGTATGGAAGGGTTAGTCCTAAAGAACCCAAATTGCAACCTGTGGAAGTCCAGAAGCAAAAAAAGTATAGAGTGCTAGGAAATGTGACCCCAAAGAATTAGTCTTTGTTTTCCATTTCTTTGCCACTGAGCATCCTTCCCCCTCTTTGGTGCACATATTTGCAGTGATGTGGTTGTCTATCCATTTCCACGCTCCTTTCTTTTCCAGTGGGCATTTTGCATTTGACAAGGCAGGAAGACATCAGACACTTCTGCCATGTGCATGCTCCTACCCTTGAGCTTGCTGTAAGGAGATTTCATCTCATCAGTGACATATTACTGCTGTTCTAAGAATGGACCGTTGCAGTCTGAACCCCAAGGATCTGAACCACAGAATAAACGACACTTTATTGTTGAAGTCCAAACTGGAGCCGTTAGCTGATGTGAATCCAGCCTTTGAACTAGGGCCAGTTTAAAAAGGCAAAGAAGCGATTAATCTCCATAAAGGTTCTCCAAAGAAAAAATAATTTGCAAGTGGGAGGAGGGCATCTGTTCTTGGGTGATGTGAGCATGAGCACTTCTGAGTGAGGCATTCCAGTCTTTTAGCAAAGGATGCCTCTTACAACGGATGCTTAATTATAACATTACTATTAAAAAAAAGATTTTTTTAAAAAATCTGAGCGTGCTTAAGTAGGGAGCAATGTTTAGTTTCTTTGAATGTGGATGCATTTTTAATGGGCGATTCTGAGAACTGAGCTCTCTAATTTGCTCTTTTCAACTCCCAACAGGTCGGTTTTCTTCCAGCTCCCTGGTTGCTGCCATCCCATTTCAGCCTAGCGACACCATGGATAGATGATCTTGGCTCCGTGCCGCCATGCTACAGTTGCGTGGCCGCTACCTGCTGCTCTTCCTGGGAGTGCAGCTGGTGGTGATGGCCTTGCTGTACCACGAGGGCTACCGGAAACGTGTTGCTTACTTCCTAGGCATTTTTTGCAAAGGGGGCACATTGACTATGCTGGCCAGCCTCCCCAATGCGTCGCTACCTGGAGATGTCTACGCCAACCTCAGCCTGATTGCTCGGCCTCCTCTGCCCCCTGAGGAGCTTCCCTATTGCCCCGAAGTCTCTCCTTTTCTTGGTAAGTGAACCAAAGCTCTTCTGAAGTCAGTTCTAATTCTGTTGGAGCTAGAATTTGTGTTTTGTTTCAGGATTTAAGGATGTGGTCAAGGGAAGATGCCAGCCTCCTCCTAAGTAAGCCACAGCTCCTGACTGTCAGTGCCTGCAGACTCAGGGCTGGCTAAGCTTGAAGGCTGCTCTGTCGGAAGGGCAGGTGAGGGGGTTGGAGAAGGAGGGGGAGGAAATGGCAGGTATCAGAGGAGGATGAGAAGCGTGCAGAGGACGTGCCTACTGGAATTATCCTCATCAAGGTCTGCATAAACAGGCTCCTCCACTCTTCTATGCTGTCTGGCTGGGACCCAGCTCATTTTTCAGACATAGAATAGAGCTGGTTCCTCATATTGGGAAGAAGAAAGGAAGAGGCCAGAGACTTTCAAAACAGGGAATTGCCTCTTATGCCTAGGCTGGAATGCCCATTGAGTCTGCTGGTGCAAAGGAGGATCATTAATGTCAAAATACTATAGCCTGACCCATTTTTTTCCTTGGTTTGATGGCTAGGGAATTCTGGGAGTTGAAGTCCACACATCGTAAAGTTGCCAAGTTTGAAAAACACTGCTCCAATTCACTAATACGTGGGGCAGTAGGAAAGGACTATAGGTAGTTCTCGTTTAACAACCGTTTGTTTAATGATGGTTCAGAGATATGATGAGGCTAAAAAGGTTACATCCCATTCTCAAAGTTATGACCATCACACCGCCCCTGTGGTCATGTGATTGCGATTTGGGTGCTTGACAACTGGCTTGCATTTATGACCAGTTGCGGTGTCCTGCAGTTACCTGATCCTGATTTGCGACCTTTCCGGCCGGCTTCCGACAAGCCAAATCAATAGGGAACCATTGATTTGCTTAATGACTGCATTACTTAGTGACCAAAATTCCAGTCCCAATTGTGGTCATTAAGCGAGGACTACCTGTAATATCTCTCTGCTCATGTACAGGAGGGCCCATTCGAGTGACCCTTCCCCTTGGATTGTTGCTTGAAGACATCTTGCGGAAGAATCCTTATGTGAGCAAAGGGGGGCGTTACCATCCCCCTGACTGCGATGCCATTCACAAAACTGCGGTCATCATTCCCCACCGTAATCGGGAGCAACACCTCAAGTACTTGCTCTATTATCTGCATCCTTTCCTGCAACGGCAGCAGCTCAGTTATGGCATCTATATCATCCATCAGGTATGTCATTGTGACAGCGGTGAAGCCAGGAGCAAAATTTCCTGCATTTGTCAGCACAGTCCTTGAAAGGAAACACGTGTTTGGAATGAAAGCAGGGGAGGATGTGGATGCAGCAGGCAGAATTGTCATGGTTTTTCCAGTTGTGGAAAACTGGCAGTCTCCAGCTTGATGCATGGTCCATACCTGTAGCACCAGCCCCAGGATTCTGTGCCTCAATTGATGGGAGAGGAGGCTGTTGCGATGGAATGTCTACCAGACCCTGGGAATATGGAGGAGGGACAATACAGAAAATATTCCTTAGTGCAAGGGAGAAGGGAAGTGTGAGAAGCACATTCAGTAACTCAGCCTTAATTATGGTAGGTCAGTGTTTCTCACCCTTGGCAGCTTTAAGATGTGTGGACTTCAGCTCCCAGAATTCCTCAGTCAGCTGGCTGGGGAATTCTGAGAGTTGAAGTCCACACATCTTAAAGCTGCCAAGGGTGAGAAACACTGTGCTAGGTATACGTTATCTGGAAAACTGCTTTGGCAGACTTTCATGATTCTGTGACATTACATAAAATTGTTTAAGAAATCCAAATGGTTGTTTCCTGAGTTTTCAGCCTTGAAGGGCTTGACAGGTGGAAACAAGTGTTCGCACAAAGCTGCTTGCAGAATTAGGCAACGGTGAGGGGCAGTGGTAGCACTTTGCCATAGCAGAGGATTGTGAGAGTTACTCCTCTAAACCCCAGAGTGAGTTTCTGCTGTGCAGACTTAGGTGTCAAAGAAACAGGATAAAACAAGGGTTCCAAGGGAAAGGAGTCAAGATTAAAATAACACTTCCAAAATCTAAATAGAGGAGAACTGGAACTAGGAAGTGAAAATAAGTGTGTGACCAGTGCCTACTAGTTACCTTGAAGAGGGGAGAGGTGAGCTGTGGAGTCTTGGCTGCAGACAATTGAGTCAAGCTGAAAAGTGGAACAAACATGAAAGCGGTCTAAAATGGCTAAACTGGCTCTTGTGGAAACATGGTAGATGGCCATGCAACTGATCTAATGCAAAACCTAATGACTGTTGGACTGGATGCGAGATTAAACCACTCGAGGGAAATCGCAATAATATCAGTTGTTTATCCATGTAAATTATTTTGCTAAGTGCTGCATATCTTTCCCAGGCTGAAACTTACACTTTTAATCGGGCTAAGCTCTTGAATGTGGGCTTCAAGGAAGCTATGAAAGATGAGGATTGGGACTGCATATTCTTCCATGATGTGGATCTCATTCCGGAGGATGATCGAAATGTTTATACTTGTGATAATTTTCCTAAACACGTGGCTGTTGCCATGGACAAGTTTGGCTACAGGTAAGCTTGAGAGTAGTGATATTCTTTCCTAAGCATGCAGCTGCTTCCCCTTCCCAATCCCCATACTATATTCTTTTTTCTGAAACAAAATCTTATTTATAAAAGGGTCTTTCTTTCAACTTGTATCCAGAAATAGGGTGTGATTTGAGTGGCTAAGGCCAGGGAGCCCTGAGTTTAAATCCTTGCTCAACCATGAAACTTACTGGCTGCCAGTCATTGTTTCCCAGCTTGAAAGAATTTATTTCAATTTATATGGCTGCCTGTCTCACCATGGGCAGCTAACAGCAGTTAAAAATATAACCAACCATGAAAATGGGCCCTGACAATCCACCCCCCAAACCCAGGAGCACAGCCATGTCCTCGGGGCCTTGACAAAGGCCAGTAGGTTTGGGGTCAAGCTGATCTCCAGAGGCATGTTCCACAGGGCAGGCGCAACAACAGAAAAGGCCCTCTTCCTGCGTCCTGCCAGGTGATATGCTTTAACTGACAGGACCTGTGAAGTGCCTCTTCTGCCAGATCTAATCAGGGAGAGGCAATCTTACAAATAACCTGGTCTGATGCATTGAAAGGCTTTATAAGTGACCACCACCACCTTCAGTTGCACCCAGAAGCATATGGGCAACCAATGCAGTTTTCGGGGCAGAGGTGTAACACGTGGACATCAAGGGGCGCTCATAACTGTCTGCACTGCCATTATTTTGAACTGGCCACAGCTTCCAGATTGTTAAATTGGTGGCAGAGGAACCGTCTGTATAGCCTTGAACTCTAGAGGAACAGTGATAGAAAACAGTGCCTGATCAGATGGGAAATCTCATTGAATGCATTGGCTTGTCTGACTAGCAGAGAAGAATGGCAGATGCTCTCCATCAAGCCAGTGGAGGGAGGACTTTCAGATATCCTGGGATATGAGTATCAGCCTATCCATCGTATGATCAGTCCCAAGACTAGAGACAGTTGGAAGCAAGTGCTGTCCAGAATTGGCCCTTGGCCCTTGAAAGTCCTAGCGGTACATATGCAAGGCCTTCTCCATTTTCAGTTTGGTTGGAACCAATTCTCAATTAACTCTCTAACAATTGTGATTTGGGGTAGAACCGTCAGCACACAAGTCTCTGTGCCGGTTAAGCGTTTACAAGATTCTCAAAGCAACCTTGATGCATGGATGCTGCTTCTCGTAAGTAAATGTTCTCTTTAACTATTGTTCTGACAGGCTTCCATACAAGACATATTTTGGAGGGGTTTCAGCACTTAGTCCAGAGCAGTACATGAAGATTAATGGATTTCCTAATAACTACTGGGGCTGGGGTGGCGAAGATGATGACATTGCAGTCAGGTAAGAACTTTATTGGTAGATGTGGAAACGGACATGCTGCAATCTGGGCTGGAAGCAGTTAATCCAAGGAGTGAGAATCCCCAAGACTGCTGATTAATAGTCTGTATTAGGAAATCAGTGGAGTTATAACAGAAATATTCCAGCAAGTATCCTGTTTTCATGTGAGACAACTTTATATAGGCAATTAAGGCAGCAAAAAGTGTTGCCTGTTTTTCTCCCACTCTTCCTATGCAGGAGACTAAAGAGCCTGTTTCCATCTGGAGTGAGGTAGTGGTGCATTCCCTGGGTATATCTTTGGTTCTAGAGGCAGCCGTGTCTGTTGCGATCCCTTGCTAGCTTCTGCTAATGTTGATCGGCCATCCCCTCTCCTGCAGGGTAGCACTGAGTGGAATGGTTATCTCTCGCCCGTCTATTCAGTATGGTCGTTACCGCATGATCAAACATGGACATGACAAGGGCAATGAACAGAATCCTAAGAGGTGAGTAGAAGGAATTATTTAAGAAGCATTTGTAGACAGAAGCTGCTCCCATGTAAGACTGACTGATGAAGTGGAGTTCACCTGTTGAATACTATTCCTTCTCTTCTGTTCCTGGTAGCCATCTTGGCATTTGCCGGGCCTGGATGTAAGCACACTATAGGGACCACTGCTGATGAATGAGTTGCAGGGAACAATTTTGTTGTGTGGATGCAATAGTCAAGTGAGCTGGTCAGGTAGCACTGGATGTTCAGTTGCTCGTTTATTTTAAGTCCGTATTCTCTGATGGGAAATAGCTTGTCAAGGATTGAAGTATCACAAAAAGATAAAGTGAAACTGAAAAGAAATCTGCAGAAAAATTGAAGGACAGGTAGCATAGTCAGACAGATGCTTTTTGGTCTCTGATAATCCCTTGGTTGTTATATATTTCTCGTATGGCAGATCTTGCCAGAATGCTTTTGTTGTGCAAAACAACATGGACTAGAAACCTATAGCCAAAGAATAGCAAATGTAAAACTAAAAGTTCTAAAAGTAGTAACCCTATAACCACCTTCTAGCTTCCCTTGCAATATGGCATATCCCCTTCCATCTATAGGTCTGGCTTATAGTCTCACCCCAGTCCATTTTCCCTTCCAATTCTGTCTTTACCAGTTGGTAGTCCTCGTTTAGCAACTGTTCACAATTACGACAGTGATGAAGAAGTATCTTTATGACCAATCCTCACATTTACAACCTTTGCAGGTCCATAAAGCAAAAGCAAGCTGAAGGAAGATCATAACCAGTCATGGTTTCACTTAGTGGCCATTTCACTTAACGACTGAGTAGCTGGCCCCAATTGTGGTTGTTAAACGAGGACTACCAGTACTAACTCTCCCATTTCCTAGCCACTAATTCTCTTATCCCTCACTCTCCCAAGCATCATCTGTTCCTAAACTTCAGCTGTAATCTTTTTTTAGACCCTGAGCAGTCTTCTTTGTTTGGGGGAAAAATACTGACATGACTGTTTGTGGATTTATTACTTAAAACGAACATCTTTGTTCTTGGTTTTTATTGCAAACTGTGTGTTAGAAATCTGTGATGGAGAACGCATAAATGTTCTCTTAATGGGAAGCTGTCGATTGCAGTGAGGGGAGAGGGGAGAGAAAGAGAAGCTAAGGCATCAATTCTTCCCGATGTCCCCTGCAGATTTAACTTGCTGGCCAGGACAAGGAGAACATGGAAGCAGGACGGTATGAACACCCTGGAGTATCAGCTGCTCTCCAAGGAACTCCACCCCCTCTATACCAACATCACTGTGTTCATTGGAACTGAGAAGGGCATGCAGCACTCCACATGATGCATCTCCTACTTACTGGCATGGGGACAGGAGCCCCACCCTGCCACTGCTTCTGGATGGAGGAAACCAAAGAGTCCACAGAGGGGTATCTTGCCCCGAGTGGGGCGGCTATATCGTGCTCCGACTGTAGCGTCCAGCAGGGCGCTGTGGGTAACAGCATCGCAGTGACTGAATGAGAATTTTACACAGCCCCCCCACCCAAGATTTGGGCATTTTCCCCCTGGGGATAGAGGTGGGTTCTGACCTTTTGTGGGATGCCTTTTGAACCTTGGCTGAAGCAGCAGCACTGAAGAAACGCAGGGCTGTCTTTGGCAATCTGAACCTTCGGAGCTGCTGTGACATGATTGGTCTTTCTTATTAAAGTGCAATTTATTTTAAACTTGTGGCCAAGTGGCAGTTCTTCCCCCCCCCCACTCCCCCGGAGTCTGGCTCGAGGAGGAAATGGTTGGGTGCCAGGTCTGAACGAGTGATGGTGTTTGCCAGAAGAGAAGCTGAGCTGTATTTGGCTGGAAGGCAAGAGACGCTGGAGAAGAGCCGACGCTGGTGGCTCCGTTTGTTGAGCCGACTGCAAGTCAACACACTAGCACGGGGGTGGTTCTGCCAAAGCAAGCGCCAAGCAGTGCCGGAGGAACTGTAGGCTTGCTCGCATACCTTCAGTAGGGTCTAGGTAAGCGTGATAAAAATTAGACTGGCTTCAGCCTCTTGCTCTTTTGCAAAAGCTGTGGCTCAGAAAAGGCCTTCATCTTCCATTTGTCTGTACCTGCGCGGCATACCGCACTCTGGTTTGGTTTTACCCCTTTCGAGTGAGTAGCTTTCAAAGCAGTCTGACCAGTTCTGAATACACACAAACGCAAGGCGATTCCTTCCGTAACCATTTTTATCTCTGCCCCAGCAGTTGCTCTGATCAAACACGCAGGATATCTACAAGCGGATATACAGTTGTTTTTTTAAACTGTTTCTAGCTTTCGTAATTTGAGTTTACTCAGTTTGTTCTGTCACCCTTGAAAACTAGCTAATAGACCAGTTTGCACTTCCCAACGGAGTGGGTGGCTATAATCTTGCACTGCAGTCTTCCATCTGTTACCATTTCATGGCCACCTTCAAATTCTCTCTTCTGTTTCTGCAAACAGATTACAGATTCTTTCAAATACTGTCTTGCAATGAACATGGATGTAGCAGTGACCTTTATGAAAAGATTATATTTTTAGCATTTCTGTTACACAAAAAATGTGCAGGTCAGTTTTGACAAGCAGAACTTGTACTTACTCAGAACACCAGAGATTGATCTAGACCAGCAGATGTATCAGCCGGGGTATGAGGACTAAATAGCATCCAGGTCCTGATGCAAGATGGAAGTATGATGTTGGACAGAACGAGGACAGAGGAATGCCGTTTCTATCTTAGCTGGAGCACCGTGGTAACTCGCCTGGAGACGCGTTCTGAATTCTGTTAGCTCTATAGCTCAACAGCTGCAAGTTCACGATCCTGCTAAATGAGTTCCAAGATATTTGCATATTTATTTTCAAAAAAGGAAACTCCTTTTTTAAAAAAATTGGACAGATAGCTCAAAAGGAAGTTGAACGAGACAGGAAATCAAAACCGAAGCTTGGATAGAAAGTGTACTTCAGAATAGGAAAGTTTAAAAGGATACCAGTGTGAATAAGCAAATCAAGGAAGCAATAAAACTAAGAAAACTTCCTTCAGAAAACTCTATTATCCAAAGTGGGGGCAGTGGGGGGAATATTGTGGTGCAACAAATGCAATTTGGTGATTAGGGAAATGGGGGTGGAGGGGCGGGGAGAACCTGGTGAATACTGCCAGCATAAAGACTTAACAGCAAGTTGTGGTTCAAATACTGCACTGAGACAAAATGTGGCTTGCTTTGTTTTGGGTTAGAGGGTTCTGTGAACGCACCTATTGTTTTTTTTATAAATGTCCTTTAAATAAATTGCCAGAGAACCAGTTGGGCTCCTAATGGGCACGTTAGACTGCTGAGAAACAGAATCAATTCCTCAACTCTCTTCCCTGTGAAAAACACTGTAAACACCTATCAGACCTTTTCAGGATGAAGTTTCAAGAAAGGAAGCAAATAGAGGTAACGAGACAGGTGTTAACATGTACTGATCTTTAACAAAGCATCAAATCTGGATAGCATCCATGCAGTTGCTGACTTACATATAGTATCAGTTACTGCAGATGGAAATTGGAAAGTAACCAATGGTTACCAATGATTCCTTGAAAAGGAAATACAGGAAGTGGCATGATAAAATTAACTCGGCCAATTTTACCAAGGAAGAATTGTTGATTCTGCAAAGACAATTTCTGCCTTGCTGATATTTTTGTTTTTAAACATTTTGAAGCCTATTAAATAAGCACATGGTCCACAAGACTTAAAGCTCCTGAGAAAACGCTACTCATGGGATAAAATGAGTTCCTAAGGCAGTGTTTCTCAACCTTGGCAACCTTGACTTCCACCCATCTTAAAGTTGCCAAGGTTGAGAAACACTGTCCTAAGGTGTTTATAAGCACCAGGCTGAAATAAACATTGTAAGAAAGGGGAATCTGCAAATGTCATCCTCTGCAAACATCATAAGAAAGGAATCTGCAAACGTCAGTACTAAGTTAACACTTTCTAATCTAAACAAGTTTGAACTCAGGTGAGGTAGCCATGCCAGTAAAAGTCCTACCCTACTGTCTTCTCATACCAATGCATGAATCCCAACACACGTATACACTGATTTATAACTTCACTGTTGATTAACCAAGGGATCTCTGCATTGCTGTGTATATTTCAAATAAAAATGTAGACCTAAATAGCATCTGTATATGGGGGGGGGGGGGGGGGGCTGAAAGAAAAACTGCCAGAAATGACACACGTGCATGTCTATGGAACAAGCAGCTCTTCACAAGAATGTTAAGCTGCTTCTAGATACAAATCAGGTATCCCCAATACTTGGGGGAGGGGGGGCTACAAAATGTTAGGAGCACTGTGTTCTCTCTCATCCAACTCCCCTCCAAAAACCTCCCAACCCCACACAACCCAAATCGACACTACCATCACCAGAATAGGGGAAGAGAAGAATTATTTTGAAAATTGTTTTTCCCCTCCCCCCTGTTCAAAGTGAATGGAGGTTAACAGCACCATTAACTTGGTAGCAGGGAACATTTACCCTTGCTTAAAAAAAAACACTGATAGGGGAGGAAGGAGAGCCATTTGGCAGGTCAGTTCCCCCCCACCTAGCAATGCACTGTTGGTTTTTCCATGTCACCTGGGGGCACTGCTTTCTATGATTGGCCTAGCTATGGCTGACATTGAGCTAGATAAATAGCAGCTGTTGGGCTACATCCAGACTGTTAATCCCTCTAGGTCAGTATTATCTATGCAGATACCTTCTTGTGTTCCTTTAATATGGTACATAATCCATTTTCTCAATCCCCAAATGTACATTGTAGACCTGGTGTGAAATATATTACATTTGAGCTGATTTGGCTCAGGAGGGAGAAGGCAAGTGGGAGAATCTATGGCTGAGCTTAATGAACTTACGGAGAGGGAAAAGTCATAGCCAGAGCAATGCGTTGTAGTAAGCCTACAAGGATGCATGACTGTTGTTCTTGTGGATCTATTGTCAAGATACTAGACTGAGCTAGAAAAAAGTAGCACACATTTTTAGAACTTGTATCATCCTAGGCCATGTTATGTGTAGAAATTACTTATTAAGCGGAAGGGAACATGGAGCTGGCAAATACATGGGGATGAGAATAGCATTTATTTGTGTGTGTGTGTGTGTGTGTGTGTGTGTGTGTGTGTGAAGTTTCTGATTTTTCCATGAAAAACCTGCTTGTGATTAAACTAAGAGGTCATTTTCATGTAATATCCTCAGTATGAAAAGAACATTACATTAGCGACTGCAATACATCAAGAGTAACGATAGCGGAGTCCAACATGTGGAATTCTGTATTTTCACTGTATATAATCAGACAAGACTAGAAGTTGGAAAGAGAAAATCAAGCTAACCCAATCAAAACAGTAATTATCTCAAACACACACCCTGAAACACCGGGGATGTCACCCATTAGTCAAAATGGTGAATTAAAAATGAAGGGACTTGAGCAGATTAGACATTAGTATCCTCAGCAACCCTATATATAGGCTATGATTTGTACAAGCTAGGCAAATTGCAAATTTCCATTTTTTTTCCTATTTGTCACTTTGAGGTACAAGATGGTAAAATAGTTCTCCTCAAGAACCAAAAATACGCTACATTTTTGTTACCTATTCACCAAAGCAAAATATAGGTCTCATGGCATAAACCCAGTGGGGGTCTACAGTGAAAGACTGACAGGTAGATGGTGTGTGACTGGTTAACCCAACATGCTACCTTAATCCAAATCTAAACAAACCATATTATGACTTAGTACAATGTATGAACCTCTATGTTTTTAGTAGTTCCTTGCCTTTAACCACATCAGCCCAGGTGAGGAAACAGTCCTATTATTTTGAGTAAGAAACAATTTCAAATAGTCTTTAAACACCCGTGTCAAGCTTTATACTACAAGTTTCCCTGCTTACCTGAATTAACCTTGTAGTGTTAGGGATTGTATTTACAGTGGCTTTTAACCCCCATCACTCTGGTTCAATCTTGTTTAAAACTTAAATCTCCCGTCTCTTTTAAGGCCCCCCAATTAAAACACAGGCACACATACTTGGGCCTAATCCAGGTTAGGAAGTCATGACCAATTTGCAATTGAACTATTAGAGCAGGAAAGTCAACATTTCCTTTAGTTTCCATACTTTTTCTTAGATTTGTATCTAACTGAAATTAACTGTGACTCTTCACAATTACAAGATTTAAATCTTTCCTTGGAGAGAAAGGGTGGGACAAGTTAAGATTCTACAGAATTGGGTTAAATCATTTCCTTCTCTTGTGCACCTACATGGACTACATACAGTTGTGGTTCGTGGTTTTAGCTTGCAAAGTACCTGTTAAATACAGCAAGAACTATATTTGCGATCCAGTTACAGCTACCCCGTGGTAACTAGCTGCAGTTCAATTACACGGGGATAATTACTTCACATATGAGGCAAATTGCAGAAGATGAAAACTACTTCCTTCCTTTGTAAATTGTGTGAATTCATTTTGAAGAATATAGAAGGATGAACGACAAGGTGTGAAAATGTGAACTCCATGGTGGAGAGGGAGAGACAACAGGTAGGCAAGCAAGAACACATAATCCTTTGATGCTCACTTCTAAACATTTATCATTTAAGGAGGGCTCGCTAGCTAACAATACATTCCCAAGTTTAGTTTAATTCTAACTAATGTCAACTCAGAATCAGCATCCAAAATCTGCAGGGCTTGCAGCTTTTGCGATGCTTGTTGCTGAGTGGTAGTGCCTGAGGGTTCCGGTTCCAGTAGAAAGTTTCTCGTACAAGTACTACTGAGTGCCAATTTCATTTTTCATCCACTATGAAGTTGTTCTTGAGTACAGTTGTGACTTCTTTTCCCAGTAGACTGCCTGTAGCCACTTATGTCTCCATAGCCCATCTTCCTAATTGGACATCTAGGCCACGCCATCCGTCTAGGCCACGCCATCCCTGCACTCATCCATCTTTCAAACCTCTTTAAGTAGCAGCAACCTGTGCAAGGCATGTACCTTGTTGTAAGTAGCACAACAAAACCTTGCCATGAGAAAGCTTAAATACCATAACCTGTGTAGATTATGAAGTATGCTTTATTTCAGCTTTCTCTAGCGGTGAAAAAAAAAAGGTGGCAATGGGCACAACAGAGAACTGCAGTGTCCTCACTCCAACCATCAGAAACCTAAATGAGCTGCCTCCTCACTTCAGAAGTATCACCAGGGCCTGCTTGCACTTTCAAGCTAGCCTTTGTTGCAGATTTTTAGGAAACTGGATCCTAGTATCAAATGCCATGTACCTGTGTGTGTGTGTGTGTGTGTGTGTGTGTGTGTGATGACAGCTAAGCACAAGTCTAATATAATACAGAGCGTGAAACCTGTTGCTCTCTGGATATTGCTAAATTAGAACTGTCATTATCTCTGGACATATTGGCTGAAGCCCACGGGATGGGAACATCACAAGTTTCTTAACCCTGATCCACTGGAATGAGTTTCTAGACTAAAAAAGGCTGTGTGCCATAGACAAAAGCCACATTCAACCACTTGGTATTTCCATCGAGGCATCGCCTTTTGCCTGACTTCAGCCAGGCCTGGAACCATGTGTCCTGCACTAGAGAACCAAGAAAAGAACATCTTGTTCCAGAGCAATCTGCTGGTGCTACAATACTAACACAAAACATCTCTAACTCTGGTCAGACACTAGCACTTTTCTTGACTGCATAGTATGATAGCACTAAGCACCTGGTGAGTAACAAGAAGCAAGTGGAAAGTGGAGACATGTTCTCCAAGAGACCTTTGGCCTTGGTGCATCGGTTTCTTGCCTATCCAACAGGAGAGGGGAGGGGAGGGGAGGGGAGGGGAGGGGGGAATACCCATATGAAGTTAATATATTGGTGCATGCTTGGGTGCTAAGGTTAAGGACCAATCTCAAGTGACAATGAATAGTGATATCGGGTCACATCCCTCATTCTCTGCACAGCTTCCAAACTTCCTATTCAAGAAAGCAGAATCAGACGACTGTGCAAAGATGCAAGAGCTCAAGTAAGGCAGAGTTAACAGTTCACAGCCATGGTCCAGCTCAGGTCCCACTTTGCCACCTTTCCTAAGGTAGCCTGGCACGTGTGGTTCCACCCAAGGATGTCAGAGCACAGACCTAGGCACTATCCCCCGGCATACACATAACAAGAGGCAGGTCCAAGATGGCTGCGCATGAGTCAGCATAAACATTCGCTGGTTGGGGCAACCCTTTATTTCCAAGCAGGGAGGGAGTTTTAGCAGCAATTCCCACGGGACCACACAGGCCACCAAGCCCATCAGTCCATGTAGTGCACAGGAGTCTGTCTGTCCGTCCAAGCACAGAATGTTGAAATCTCTCGCACCAGGGAAGGGAATGGCTGGCAGGCCACATGTCGCTGAGTGAATCAAGAGGGGCTGTGGCCAGGAAGGACCGCACATCAGAGAAAGCACTGACTGAAAAGGGGGAAGGCAGCACCCAGTTTGCAAGGGCAGCAGGATGCTGGATCCACATGCTTCCCCCTCTCAGATTCCCCCCTCCCTCCCTCCCTCTTCCCCACCCAATAATGCTTACCACTGGCAGCAGGGTCCTGGGTAGCAACAGGACCTGGTCTCCAGACTGGCCACAGCCAGGCAACCTGACCCATCCCACCCCAAGTCCTGGCCCACTCAGATTCTCGCATGTGGAGAAGTGCTCTGTGGGCACTAGTTCCCTGCCCTACAGTCAGTCCCGGCCCGTCCAGGCTCTGGTGCAACAAAGGAGTGCTCTCGCTGGGCACCGGCTCCTAGCCTGCCGGGCCAGTCCATCATCAGGAGCTGGCAGCCGTGCCCTGGGGCACACAGACGCCCATCAGTGCAGTCTCGTCAGTGTCTCGGTGCCCACGGCCACGAAGCGGGTAGTTGAGGCCAAGTCCCTCGGGGCGTGAGCCGCCAGCAGTCCTAGTCCGGAAGGCCGAGGCGCCCAAGTGCAAGCTGGAGGAGCCCAGCCCAGTGGGATTGCAGTCCAGATGGCGAGGGCCCAGAGACACCTCCATGGCCTCCGGGAGCGGAGGAGAGAGCGGGAGAGGAGGGCGCTGGTACGGAGGGTGCCCGCTTGGGGGGAAACATGGCATGGCCTGACTAGGTGTGGGCTTATGAGGTAAGATGTGAGGAATACCCTCGTTGTCGCCGCTGGCCCAGAGACGCATCTGCTGCTGAGGGAGCGCCTATGGCAACAAAAAGAAGAGTAAGGACTGTAGGGTGGACACACGACAAGGACAAAAACGGGAAGGGGGTAATGTGGTTATTCTCAGGACCAGGGTTTCAGAGAGGGCCTGCAGCCCAAAATGGCTGGGGCCCGACATCGAACATACCTGGGGACTCTGCATCTCGCAGTCAGCATGCACTGTGCCTATGTTGCTGTAGTAACGATTGCTGTAGCGGTAACCACGGTTGTCATTGGAAGAACCACTGGAACCACCTGTTGGGAGAGAGAACAGTGGCCAAAAGAACACTCACCAGGTGGACTGGTATTCAATCTCTGAGCTGAAGATGGAACAGGAGTGCTGGGAACGTTAACGGTAGCCCAAAATGCGTTCTGAGGAGAGCCAGGAAGAAGGGGAGGGGAGGGGAATGGGAGAGACATACCCGAACTGGACACAGAACTGGTGGTGCTGGTGGAGTGGCTATGCTCTGTTCCCAGGCTTGGCGAGGTGCTGGCACTCGTATTGGTGCCCTCATCAGCTGTTTTCTTGAAAAAGTTATGCTGCAGGGCATAGAAGGGAGTGATGCGGCTACGGGGTTCATAGTCCAGCATGCGCAGCACTAAATCCTTGAACTTCAGGTAGTCAGAAGGCGAATGGCCCTGCTCTCCTGCACGACGTCCACCTGGGCCCCCGCTCTCTACCCCTAACACTTCGTGCAGCCGCCGTGTCCCTGGAACCTTGTAGTCCTAAAAGACATCAAGCAGCAGTAAAATTAACTGGGAGACTGAAAGAACATACAGCGTTCATCATCACATGGAATCAGAATGTTTTCCTCTAATGCAAGTTCCATCAGAAATAACATGCTTGTCTCCTCCGAGCAAAAGGCTCAACCTGACCCTAGAAGCCAACCCAATGAACAGCAGGACGGCTAATCCTCAGCTCAGTATTTTGGCAGTTGCTTCCCACACCCTCTTTTGTAGGCAGGAAGTCTGAGGGAGAGAGAGACCAGAATGTGTGTGAGAAGAAAGAGAAAACAAAGGAGAGAGAATAAAACAGTAACTGTCCAGGCATTTTCTTCTCCCTACTTCATACAGTGCTCTATAGGAAACATGGCAAAATGAAGAATTTCGTTATGAAAACCCATTTCTCCAGCGTTCACCTTTAATAGGGTATGTTAGAGCAGCAGCAGGTGGGATACTACTGGGATAATGTAAATATTATCACTTCAGATACATTTAGATGTACTGGTATAGCACAGCAACTAGACCTTTAGTGTAGCTCTCTAAATTTCCTTGAAAGGAAGCAGAACAGGGAGTCAGAAGTGACCCAAGAGCCAAGAGTTGGCTGAGCATTACCTTCCTGCCATCTTTGCCCCGCCGGAGGACCCAGCCCCCCTCGGGCAGCTTCTCAAAGTACTTCCGAGCCTTGGGAGCCTGCTCCAACATGTGAGGTGGTGGCAGCCCCAGCACCTCTACAATCCGGCTCATCTGATCGGCCTGCAAGGGAAAGGCACCGGATCAGTGGCAGCAGGTGACAGCCCACAACCCTGCAGAGCTTCTCCCCTGATCTGCATTTCTGACCTCCTTATTTCTTCACTGATCTCCAGAATCCATCTACAGGTACAGGCCCGCAACTAGAGTCTGTGTCACCCAGGGCAAACATGGATTCCGCGCTCGTGTTGGCGCCCCCCCAGCACAGTGCCCAGGGCACATGCCCCACTTGCCCCCCCCCCCTCAGTTGCGGCCCTGTACAGGTAGTCCTCAACTTACAACTCTTTGTTTAATGATGGTCCGAAGTTACTATGGCCTCAGAATCGATGCTTTATGGCTGGTAAAGCACTTCTGAGCATTGCAAAATGTCGCCCCCCCCCATGGTCACATGATTGCATTCTGGGCACCTGGCAACCGGCTTGCACTTATGACCAGTTGCAGCATCCTGCAGTCATGTGACCACATTTCACAATCTTTTTTGCCATTTTCTGGCCAAAAAAAAACAAAAACAAAAACCACCCATTAGGAAGCTGGTGTGGTGGATGGTGCTGGTTCGGGGGGGGGGGGGCGGTGAGCATTCCAGAGTGATGAAAGACTTCAAAGCCCAGATTCGGTTGCTGGGAAGGTTAAGAAGTTCAAGGCAGCCCCTCCTTAGAGCCCCTTTGAGTTATTTCTTTTAGCTTAGTGCAGCAGCCTCAGTCTGGCAAGATTCTGTCTGTAGGATGGGGGCAATAAAGAGCTAGAGTTGGAATACTGTCTCAGCGTGGTTTCTATCCTCGATGCCCTGACAGCTGGATTTGCTTAACAACTGTGGTAAAAATGGTCGTAAAATCGGGTTGGGTCACGTGGTGACTCGACTTACGACTGTAACAACTTATGATGGAAATTCCAGTCCCAATTGTGGTCGTAAGTTGAGGACTACCTGTACCTGCTTATTGACTTAAACTAGAAATCTGCTCACAATGCTCAGACCCATCCACTCTTTTTGACTCAAAACAAGCTTTGCTTCGCTAAGCTCTTTGACTAGGACTGGTGGCCCTCCCGACACACAGTTTCAAATCCAGTTCTTGTAAGTTGTTCTTTGAAGTGTAAAGACCAGTTTACCTCATTGGCACCACTAAAGAGGGGCTCTCCTGTATGCATCTCCACTAGGATACAGCCTAAGGACCACATGTCGATTGCCAGGTCATAAGGCATGCCCAGCAGCACTTCAGGCGAGCGATAAAATCGGCTCTGGATGTACTGATAGATCTGCAAGGCCAAAGAGAAGAGACTGTCAAACTTCTATACAGAGGGGATTAGAAAGTGAAGGTAGGTAGGATTCCTCTCCGTGGTTCTCTGTCAAATGGTGACTGAATCCAATGAACTCCCATCTAGCCAAGGTCAAGCTGCTGAAGACCTGAGAATGAGGGGAGCTCTTCAAGCTGGCAAAAAGTGCCAAGGTGAACCAACAGAAGGGCACAGGATCAGGCACCAGGAGACAGGTTCCAAGTGGGCCCGCTAAAGCCAGAGAGTCACTTACACGCTGGCCCAGCTGGCAGGAGCTGCCGAAGTCCACAATTTTAATGGCGCTGCGTTTGGGGTTGCAGAGCAGGATGTTCTCAGGCTTGAGATCACAGTGGATGATGCTGAGCTCAGGTGTTGCCAGGAAGAGCAGTGCGGTACACAGCTGCTGAGCAAACTTGCGTGTGAGATTGAGAGAGACGCCACGGAAGTTGGTGTTACGGAGCAGGTCGTAGAGGTTGTAGGACAGCAACTCAAACACCAGGCACAAATGGCTCCGGAACATGAAATGACGCTTCAAGTGCACTGAGGATGTAAAGAGAGCAAAGTGGTGTGACAGTGCTGTTAGCCTGCTACAACGTTTTGACAGCATCCCACTGATAGAACCTGATTCATAAAGTACTGCGTTCAGTACATGAATAAATACCATCCTACTGACAAATCTCTCTCTTGGGTATCGTGTCAGTGAAATCCTGTCTTCAAATCAAGCTCTGTGCTGTTTGTCACTTCTTTCCATCCTGCCTTTAATTAACTCCTCCAATGCATGGACACTTTTCATCAATCTGCAGCCCTGGCTACATCTTATTTAATGTTTCTCAACTGATTCAAGAACCCCTCCCACCTATCAAAGAATCCATTCCCACAAACTCTCACCAATGTAATATTTCATCTCAGTATCATGCTGGTTCATGAGCTCCAGCAACCGCAGTTCAATCTGAGCCTGACTCAGAAATGCTTTCTTGTTCTTGATAATCTTGATGGCTACCCATTCCTGAGCCTGTTGATCATAGGCCTTCACTACCTAAAAGGGGACAGAAAAACCACAACAGAATTACCTTACATTCAGCAGCTTATTAGTTATTTATTACTTCAGTATATGCCACTCTGTTTCTGAAGACCCCAAGCAGCTTACAAATAACAGCATAAAATTAAAGCATAAGCAATCAGTAACAGAACAAGAAAGCCTTGATGTGTCATCATTTGGGCAGCAAAATCTTCAGGCATCCCCAAATGCTCCTCCTAGAGGGAAGGAGTGATCTGAATATCTGGGGGACCATCGCTGAGAAGGCTTGAGCTCAGGGTCCCTGAAGGAGGCATTTCTTCAGATTTGGGATCCTCAGCAAATCCACTCTGCTAGATCTCACTGGGCAGGCAGATCAACTCAGAAAATGGTCTCAGAGATATTCAACCATGTAAGACCTTAAAGGTGGTAACCAGCACCTTGAATTGCACCTGGAAGCTGATTGGCAACTAGGGCAACTCCTATAGTGTTATATGGATGAACCTGTGTACTCCCAGCTACTGAATGGTCTACAAATTCAAGGAAAAGTAGAACACACAATCCAGCTGCAAGGAAACAAGGTGAGTGACTAAGAACAAAGCTTCCTGCTTTAGAAATGGCTGCAATTGGGGCACAAGATGTAATTGTGAGAAGGCCTTCCTGGCTTTAGCCTCTATCTGCTTTTCAGGCAGAAAGTGTGAGTCCAGCAGAACCTCCAGATTGCGAGCCAGCTCCATCCGGGAGTGCAATCCCACAGAGAGTCAGATGGCCTATCTATCTATCTATCTATCTATCTATCTATCTATCTATCTATCTATCTATCTATCAAATTTATGTCACTGCCCATCTCCCTCAATGGGGGACTCTGGGTGGTTTACAATAAAAATCTTTGGATATAGTTAGTTTATGAATCCATAGCAAATCTTTCTCAGCCTGTTTCTGTCCACCCAAACCCGAATCGGCTCTGGGTCAGGTCCTCTACTGCATCTTCTATCTGACTCAGGATGGAGATATACTGTATAACTGAGTTGCATCAGCATTTTGACGATATTTCAAAGCCCAAAAGACAATCTGCCTTGGTTTTCCCTGATAAGGTTACTGCTGGGTGGCTGTCCTCGGATTCTGTAACAGTGGTAAGTATCCTTCACTGCTCTTACTGTCCCAATGTAGGCTCAAACTTGAAGTGTTACCTACGTTCGGTTGCATTTTTTTGTTTTATACCACTGTTGCTCTAAGTGACTCTTATGGCAAATCATCTCCCCGAGCTCCTCAGAGTTCCAATGTGCTCCCTTGGGTTGGTGGCCAGATACAGGCCACTCAGAAGCAATTCTGTCAACTGCTGCAGCTGAACCCTTATTCCTGAGGTTAGCCAGACACTCAGCAGAACTGCCCACAGGAAACCAACAAGATCCATTAGGCATCTGGGGTGGGCCAATCAAATAAGGCCTTCCTCCCTGGGACGGTGTGGGGAGCCAATCAACTCCACAGTAACCACAGAGTGATCCCATCCTTAGATCGCAACTCAGCTGCTCCAATACAAAACAAAAAAACAGAACATGTAGCCACCCATAAATATTGGGGCCACAATTTTGAGCAAGTCCATGGGTGTCATGGTGGTCTTGAATTCACAAGCTGTATCCTCAACTCCTAATGAAGGAAAATTGAAATTCCAGTACCAACCTGGCAGTGAGATCAAGCAGCTTGGTAGGAAGGAAGCTGGTGGCAGGGAGTCCAATACACCAACAACATCCCTAGCTTATCACTAAATCTGAAAGCCACAGTTCCATCATGTACTGTGTTAGCAAGTTAATCCTTATGGAAAACTAACAAGTAATTGCTCAATAGTCAAATGGGTAAGCATACTCTCTGGCAATCGGAAAAGGAAACGTAGCTTAGGATGACATGGAAATGCAACTCCTAGGATGCAACTCCTACAGGAGACAGGATCTATTGCCTTATACTGAGACAGATAACCAGTCCATGTAATATAGTACTGTTTCCTGACTGGGGACAATTCTCTGCGATTTCAAGCAGAATTCTTTCATACCTTCCTTTGGAGTGCCTGTGAAAGGGCTTTATGTAGCATTCAAACCATGTGCTCTACCACTAGCCAATGGCTCTTTCTTTCTGGCCAGATTGCAGACAACTTGCTACTATGTCTTCACTGTCTTCAATCTGATGGAAGACAGTATCTGCAGGCAAGGAGGGTTTCCAGCCCATGTTCACAAGAGGAGTGAGTGCGGCTCCACACATGGTTACAAAAGCAGACACAAAATTATTTTCTCCGCTGCCCCCATCCTCTGACCTGTCCAAAGGATCCTTTGCCAATGAGTGAGTCTATCTCATAACGCTCTAGCCAGCGCTCGCCGTTGCGGACAATGTAATCATAGTTGTCGTCATCATAGCCTTCGTTGTGCACTTTCCGCTCCTTTTTGGTACTTGTATCCTCAGGTGCCACCTGCAGGGCTCGGCGTTTCTTCTTAGCATAATAGACCTGTCAATTATAGCAAAGATCAGGGTGTAGCTAAAAACCAACCAACCACCCAAGCAAACAAAAAACAGGAAGGCAGCTTCTTAAAAAAATGAGAGTTACTCTTTCTCAGACCAACAACTGAAGGTCTCAGGTGTCTCCTGAGAGAACAAGGAAAGGTACCATCAACATATAAAATGACAGAAAAAGGAGGCATGGTGGCATTTATGACATTACTGCTCCGCCTGCTTTGATACCCTAATCAAAGCTGCCCTCAGAAGGAATCTCCTCTTACCTCATTGATATGCTTGTATGTTTTGATGAGGTCCACAGAGAGCTTGCGCAGTGGGGCTGTGGCAGAGTCCCGAAATGTAAGTGGGATCCTTCTCTGCAGAATGGCCAGGTCTGGCATGATCTATGGGGGGAAAATAATGAAAAGGAACAGTTAGATATAATTCCCATGAAACCACAACTCTTTACTATGCCACTTCCTTGGGGGGGAAAAGGTTCACAAGGAAGAGAGTGCATAGTTATGGTGTTAAGATCATTGTATTTTTAATCTGTATTTTTAACCTGTCACCCAATTTTAGCTTCCCCAGAGGTCTGACCAGTAGTTTGTTATCACTTGGGGGTTGTGGCTGATACAATGCAAGCCATTTACCTCCTGTGAAATTTCCCTCCATGTTCCTTGGTTTACAGATTGAACTGAGGCCTGAATTCTAATAGCAAGTGCTAAAAACCAGAGCTTCAAAACTGCAGATATGTATGTAAATTTTAGCTGGAACAGCCATAGGTTGAGAGCGGGAAAGGAGCTAAGTTTAACTGCATGCATTCTGAAGAGGAGCTGAATGGGAGAGCTCTAAGGACGGCAGAGTAAGGATTCTCCAGGGAACTACCTGCGGATGCTCAGCCATGGTCTGGATGCTGGAGAAGGGAGCATGGCTGTGCTGGCTCGACATGATTGTCTCAGTAGGAAGAGAGCGGCCCAGAGAGGCAACCTGGCTGCAGGGAGGCAGCTGGCATTGTGGGGTGCTGCTGCCACCTAGAGGACAAAAAAAGAGCCTAGGTGAAAAATATTGCCAAACATGGTTGTACTGCCCCAAAATAGCATCTTGCCTTGACCACAAAATGAATTCCAATTTAAGAAGCGAGTCAGGTATCTCCATTACAATTAAGAGTGAAGATGTGGCCAAGAACCTGGGTTCTATTCCTGCCTTTTCTAATAGGAAAGGAAGAAGGCTGATAGTGGATCCAATTTCCTGAAATAGCCCAGAATGACAATAGAAGTATATCAAATTGATGTCTGTATTTCACTATTGTGTTTATTTAGTAATACTGCAAACCACAAAGTGGAGTTTAAGTACATACAATTCAGTATTTAATGTTAGTGTGTCCTAGTTTTATTTACTTTGACTTCTCTTTATATTTGTCAAATAAGAAGTCCACTGAATTTACTTTTGCAACCTCAAGGTATTGCACTAAGAAATGGCATACCTTTTATAATATTTTCCAGACTCAGTGCTTGTAGAAGTACCTACTGAACAACACTGAACAGAAAACTCAGAGCGACGAATATGGGATGGATGTTAAGATGCTGGCACTGAGATTTAAGACCACAGAAACGGGAAGAGAGAAAGAAAACTATGGATGTCTCCCAGAACTCTTTTAGTTCCTCATTCAGTGCATGTGAGAGTCAGTTTGGTGTAGCTGTCAAGGCACCAGACTAGAAACCAGGAGACTGTGAGTTCTAGTCCCGCCTTAGGCACAAAGCCAACTGGGTGACCTTGGGCCAGCCACTTTCCCTCAGCCCTAGGAAGGAGGCAATGGCAAGCCACTTCTAAAAATCCTTGCTAAGAAAACTGCAGGGACTCGTCCAGGCAATCTCCAAGAATCAGACACGACTGAACAGATATATATATTTTGTGTACATGTAATCTCTCAAGGATAGCTTTCAGCTGTCGAGCAATGCAGCATGGCAGGTACAGTGTTAAGACTCTGACCACCAAGATTTGGGTTCAAACTCCATGCTCAATCTCAAATGATACTGGGTGACTTCAGGACAATCACTATCTCTTCCTACATGTCTGTTAAGAAAATCAAACAAAAACCCAATATATAGCCCTCTGCTTCTTAGAGGAAGGATGGGATAGAAATGTAATCAATTCTAGGTCTGGAAAATGAGTCTCTCTACCTTTTATAACCAAGGATGCATCCCTGAGGACATCCTATCACTAATGGGATTTTGGAAAGGGAGGATTAGAGGTCACAGGTGTAGGCAAGAGAAGCAAGAGGGGAAGCTAGGGAGGGGCCAAGCTTGAAACACATAAAGGAGGGGCAACAAGTAGAAAACAAGCAGAGGCACGTACATTAATTTTGGTGTATACCTCTCCTTAGATACGTTAACTGGTGGGCTGGGATCACAAGGGTTGAAGCAGATGATTAGGTGGGGTTTAGGCAAGAAACAGAATGTTGTCATGCAGCCAAACCACATTGCTTGGGGCTGTGCAAAATTTCAAAGTGGTGACTTATTTCAAATGAGCTTCAACTGAATACCCTTTCAAATCAAGCCTCTGAACCGATCTGAGGTGTCTTCAAATAGCTTTGAAGAGATTTGACGGCAATTTGAAGATTCAGTGGGCTGTCTTTTGCTTTGCGGCTTTCAGAGTTTTAAACACTGTCACTTTACGAGAGGAAAATTGTAACAAAGCTGAGGAGCAGTCAAGTGGCAGGAGTGGTTAGGTTCCCTGATAGGGGCAAGAACAGCTGGACAACTAGCCATACCAACAAACCTTCCAGCAAGGCAGGCGGTCCGAGAGTGATGGACTCACTGATCTTTAATAGTAGCGTTTTTAAAACAGGTTTTCAGTGTTTTAATTTGATTCAGGCAAATTTTTTATAGTCTGTTTTCTCATCCCTTCTAGCCTGTTTTAAAGGAAGTGCAGGGGTAATAGTTCAAAAATATATTGCAATTAAACCCTTGAAGGTATCCAGACAAAATTTTGCAGAGTTAGTGTCCTTTAAAAGTTTTACCACCACTGCTATCTTCATCCCACTCTGCAAATAAATTTTTTTTTTATTTGCTCTGCAAATAAAAAAAAGCTGAAAAGTTTTAATGCCTCCCCATTATAGCCCATTATTTTTTTAAAAAACCAACACTGTAAGTAGGTTCAAATCTAATTTTGTTGCTTCTAAATCCTGAATCTTAAATGAAAATCAAATCCTGCCACCTTCAAATACTAAATCTTAAATTTGCATCATATTTTGGTTGTTTTCATGCACCCCTACACATTTTTAAAATTAGTTTTGTTAAAACAGTGAAATACAAAAGAAAAAAATCGATACTAGTGATTACACAGTGAAGAAAAAAAACTAAGTATCTTAAAATAATTAAAATGGTCTAAATGTAGCAACAATAAAAAAACTAACAAAAAGACCCATATGATAAGTATAAATACTTACATAATATTAATAGTCATTAAGCTTATCATTAAATCTAAACCATATAGCAACATACCCCTACAAATAAGATCACTTTTTGAATATAGAGAAAAGAGTTCCCAAGAATGCATGGGGTAATTAATGTTCCAACTGTTTCTGACACTGCCTTGAGATTCTGGACTATCATTTATTGTTCTTCTCCCCCAAGAAATAACTTTTTACTGGCAATGCAAGAACACATCAATGGGAATGCTCCAGGAATTCACTTCTTCTAATGCACAATTATTACGAACAGCTGCAGACAAGGTCCTGATAAAAGACCATGCAGGTAGTCCTCGCATAATGACTGTTTGTTTAGTGACCATCCAAATTATGACCGCACTGAAAAAAATGACTTGCAACTGTTCCTCGCACTTATGACTGTTGCAGCGTCCCCTCAGCCACACGATTGCAATTCAGGCACTTGGCAACCATTGCGCATTTACGACAGTTGCAGCATCCTGCGGTCACATGATCGCCATTTTCAACCTTCCCAGCCGATTTCCAATAAGCAAAATCAATAGGGAACGGTAAGATTCGCTTAATGTCCACATGGTTTGCTTAATGGCCATGTGATTTGCTTAACGACCACAAAAATGGTTGTAAAATCAGGTCCAGATTTGCTTAATGGCCACATTGCTTAGGAACTTAAATTCAAGTTCCAATTGTGGTTGTTAAGTGAGGACTACCTGTGGTACGATTTGAAGAAGCAAGTTTTATTAGAAAAGTAAGCTGGTCCACTGAATTATCTGTAAATGGCAAGTCTCTCTCTCTTGTTGCTTCTAATTTCAATTGGTGACACATACTGTGTATATGTCGCATTATGTCCCACATGTGTTTTCCCCCATTACATTAATATGATGATGAAGGGCAGGGCTCAGTCTGAAGCTGTTGCAGGATGTTTAGGATCTGGCAAGCCACCAGAGGGCTTGTGCAGAGGGGCCATGTCTCCCCTGGGCTGGAAGAGCTATTCTAGCTGTCATTCCCTTTTAGACAGCCTTGGCCCCAGCCATGGTAGCCTGGGGACTTAGATAGAATTGCACATTTCTTTTCTCTAGGTCAGTTGAAAGATCTGGACATCTTCACTTGATTCATGCCTCAAAAGCAGTAAGATGCAGATTCACTGTATGTTACAATTAACATTAAGAATAATTTACACACTTTCTGGACTAAAATATTGCACAGAAGTAGGCACATTTACTTACTTACTTACTTACTTATCAGATTTGTCATTGCCCATCTTCTCTAGTAGACTTTGTTTGTGGCCAGCTACCTGCTCTACTAATAGCATTGTAGATTATTTCACCCTAACTAGTCCTTGGTCAGCCATGTGATCCAGCAAGAATTATTGCACCTGCATTTTTGACTGAGGAAGGTCAGCTTTGGCTTCTTCTCCAGCAGTTACTTATAATTGTAAACCGCCCAGAGTCGCTCTCTGAATGAGATGGGCGGTGACTACATTTGAAATATAAACAAACAAACAAACAAACAAGTTTGCACTGGAAACTTGAGGAGCACTTCACTGGAGAAATCTTTTTACACATAAGGAAACCATACAAAAGTCTGGTTTTAAGAATCCATTCATTTGATAGGAATAGGGATTTAAGAACTTACCACTCTTTTTAAATGCTGAAGGTATCATCAGATGACCACTTTTATTCTACTACTTTTCAGGATATACCTTTCTATTTTGTGGACTTCTGAGATTTACATGCCCTTATACCTATCATAGCACTTTTTTTTGAAGTATTCAAACAACCCCCAAAACTGAAAATATTTCGTTTAAATAACTTGTATCCATTTTTATGTTCTATTAATAGGGAAGTTACTTGATATTTTCTAACCACCTGTAAGTGTATATAAATTGCTTTCTCTAATTTTTAACTTCTACATGTAAAACCTCTGTAGGTACCAGACCAGGCTACTATTACCCATTCTTTTTTCAAACTGGCCCTATAGGGCTTTTTTCCCTCCTACCATTACTAATTATGAAAAAAACGCAACATGTAAGATTTACTAACAAATCTGTAAGATATTAATCCAATTATGTGCCAAGAGAAGTTGAATTTTCCAATTATATATATATTCATAAATTCTTCTGCTAATCATGAGAAGTAGCAGTGCAGGTCACAGAATCCTGGTTTCATAACTGCTGGAAATCTGACTTTGGCTTCATTTCCTTCATGTTCTTTCCTGTGCTGTAATGGAATACATACAGCCTTGATATGCACAAATACTGGTAAAAATAATTTTATTTATCTCATATTTATATATTACCAGAATCCAAAGTTTCCTAGAAACACAATCTAACGTGACCCAAGGAAGCACTGCAGTATACTGGTTCTCCTTTTCATTAAGACCTGCCCTCTTCACAAGAAACATTTCCAGACTAAAAACTGTAAATTTAGGCTCAGAGTTGATTCTTAATGATTCACAGTATATTCCAAGGGGCCAGTGAAAGAAGCTTCAACATGGGACATAGCTGAGATTGAAACTAGCTGATCAGGGATGCAACAGCGGCAGGAAGCAATTTAGCTACCATGTGAACAATGTTTCTCTAGAAGCTGAGCTAAATTAGTGATACTTCTAAGCCAGCATTGCCTACACTGACTTGACAGCAATTCTCCCAGGCTTCTGAGAGATGTTTTCTTCAGGCCCACCACCAAAGACCTCATATTGGAGATGCTAGGAACTGAACCCAGGGCACTCTGCAGATGATATGTCACGTCACAAAATAATGGCTGCTGTTAATTTTTGCTAGTTTGGAGTGCAGATAAAACCAGCCCAAGAATGGATCCCACAGAGTGGTGCTGCATGTATAGGGATCTCAATGGACATTTTTAGAGTCACTGTCATATATTATCTTTCCTCCACAAAACCTCTGCCTTGATGTCACAGAAACTGTGAAGGATTTTTAACATATTATTTATATTCTTCCCAGTGGTGTCCCATCCATGGATTTGAGTCTATACTGGCTTAACCTCTACATGAAAAATGTGCTGCTAGATCATCTGCTGGAATTCAAGGAAGCAAGGCTGTTTGTTTAGTTTAAAATGCAGCCTTGCCTTAAGAGTACTCATAAATAACAAAAGCCAGTGACATGTCATATTAGTCAGCAGTCAAAACAATGGACTGGAGCTGGCTATATCTGCACAGCATGTAGATTTTACACTGTGGGGGAATTAATTATAATGCAATTAATTACAATGTATTCAAATATATAGTCGTTTAAATAAATTGGACAAGGATTTGAATCAGATGCTCCCATGTCTCTCAAGATGCCACATTAGCATAGATGGTTGATACCAAGGGAACCCACCCAGCACTGAACTAATATTTAGATTTTAGGAGCCTTCAAAATTGGCACTGGAGTTACAGGCTGTCTCTTAATTATGTTTCTGATTTCTCTCCATTGAAGAAATTCTGCCTTTCCTCAAAACAGAGATATTTTAGGCCTAAGTCAGTGTCAATTTTATTACTACTGAAGGTGCCCCAGCAACATCCAAAGTACTAAGTGCTATTCTTAGATGTGGAAGGGATGTTTTAAGAGTGGCCGGAATGGGATACAGTAGCGAACGTGTTGAGGGAGCTAGCCGTTTCTATTCCTAGCTCTGCTTCGCTGAAGCACAAAATCCAGCACTGTCTTGGCAGGTTCAGTCCAGCTACATTCAATTCCTAGCAGAACAGCATCTCTATAATGCTGTGCTAGCTGTGGCTGCATACTTAGGAGCAAGGCTTCAGTACTGTGCTTCTGTCCTGCACAGACAACTTGAGTTCACAATTCTGGTCAGGCAGTGCAAGCCCCCTCAACTCAAACCCAGAAGAGCTTGCTTAACTAAGACAGCCAGCTTCTTTTCTCAACTAAAGGTACAGTTAAGTATGGGACAACAGAGTCTTCACTAAACACAATGCAGAAAATGTCCAATTCAGTCCAATCCTAGGGTTAATTGCAAGTCTTTTCCAACAATGAAGAACTAAAATGTCTATCTTCAAATCATATTTTGATCCTTCAGAATGAATATATCTTAATAAAGTGACTCCTTTATTAAGTGCTATTCATGGTCCATCCATGCTTGGCTTTATTATGTGCTATGGAACATGGCATTCCAAACAGTTCAGATTCTATGGCTTAAATAACTGATGATCAAAACCTTTAAAGCACATGGAAGCATTGTCTCTCCAACAGTCATGAGTGACACCACTCCCATGGATTGTACTCTGGTTCTTTCTCCATTGATACCTCATTCCCTTCATCTTTCACACTTCAATTTTACTTAATTAAAAAAAAAGGTAATCACCAGTGAATTCTCAGAAACACAATTCTGGAACCTATACTATTTACTGTGACCACCAAATCTTGGATTCTATCTAGCAACCAGGGCTTGCACATGAAATTAATAAATCTAAGAATAATTTAGACCTGGAGGTATTTTATTTTTAGGTCCGGCTCAACAAATGTTCTGCCATTAAATGTAACTGCAAATGATTTCTTGAGTTTCATATCCAACAAGCATTATTTTGTTTTTTGCCTGTAGCCCTATAACTGTTTCAGGCCCTTTTGTGTTTGTAAAAGAGTTACTCAAGGTGTTTCCCTTGTTTTCTTTTAGTAAAACAAAGTATCTTTCTATATCTTAGAAAAATGGAGGATGTGAGCTCATGCATTTAAACACAAAGATTTTTTTTTCTTAACAGCACTTTTCCTCTCACAAGACATGATTTATACAATAATATTCTTTAGAAAATACTGCAATCATCTTAACCAAGCAGATCCTGGAACAATGTCTCCATCAGACAAGTGACAAAGACAACCAGCAATATAATATGCAAATCCCACAAAATTCACCGCTCATTCTGTACAATCTATTTATTAAATTCTGCAACCATGATAAGGTTCAAAAACTTCCATATATGGAACACTCCTCTACCATACCAGTAATTATAAGCATAGTCTTTATGATGCATCAGTGCAGAATTCATCATGTTGAGTCTTAGAAATTCATTCAAACTTAGCCATATTACTCCTAACTCAGGCATGTAACTTATGAAAACCTAAAGATGCACTCCTGCTGTGGTTCATAAGACTCATTCTCATTGCACTGAAGAGAAACTATCCCTTGCATTTCAAGAAACTAGGTCACTTCATCTTCAAGAATAAAAAGGCATCCTAACTTGGATTTTAAACTGTTAAATAATTTTTAGTATCTATTTTAGTATTAATTTTAATCTGTGCTTTTAACTTAACCTCTATATTTTTAATTTTTCTTAACTGTCTTGAGTATTTGTCAGTGTAGAAAGGCAGGATATAAAGCAAATAAATGAACCAACACCTTGAGCTAGACTTTCCTCCTCAGAATGCTTCCAGTTTCTCACATTGCCCTTTTATACAGCTTAGAAAATACTCTATTATAACTTCCTCTCCCATCTACTTCAATTGTAAAACAAAATGCTTTTTTTCCTTCTATAAGTAATCCACTGTCTTTTTGCCCTATGATCATAGACAATCATATACCTCAGCCACAATCTCCACACTGAGAGTTTAGGAAAAGGATTTTATTAAATAGCTATGCAGAACCCTTCCACTACCACAAGCAGGTCTTACCTGTGACCATTTTTCTGTTATAGCAAGTGGAAGGCAGAAAACAAGAAGGCTCTTGCCGGGCCCAATGCGTTTGCAATGTCAGCAGCATTGTACAAGATGGGTCTTGGCGATGAAGGAGATCACCATAGGGAAAGGCCACTCCTATTCAACCACACACAATCCACTGAGTTGAGAGCCAGGCTTTTTGGACAATACTCACCCAGGTTGTGCCCCTGAGTGAGTCTTAAAGCCACAGTGAGCTAACCCAGAAAGCAGTGCTACACAGCTGTCATTGCAAAGGCTATGGAAGGTCAGTGGGCTTGGAATGCTCTTTTGCCTGGATCAAAGCAAACAGCTGGTTACGTGCCATGGCCAAGTGGAAACTGATCAGAGGAACAGCTGACAAAAGATTTCTAAAGGCAGCCCAGAGAAGCCACTAAGGAGAGGGCTGAAATCTGCCAATTCTCAACTCCTCTAACAAATGCTTCCTATAGGCTACCATTTACCTCTGTAAGTTTTCCCAGTGGTATTCACTTGTTGGTAAAGGCCTGAGCCACAAGATTTTAGGAGATGTAGAGTTTACAAATATAACCACCCATTTATTTTCTGCCAAAATAAAGCATGCTGTTTCAATGTATTTTGACAGTGTGTTGTGCAAGTTCAGTTTATGTTTTATTCAACAAACCATGGTTAAAGACAGATTATAGTTTGGAACTGTATATGTGAACATTTGCTGCACACTCACTTTTGCAGTATCGTTTTACAGCAAACTGTTACATCCAAATGCACAAACTTTGTAATATTGACTAAAGCCCAGAAAGTTCTCCAACTTCAAGTTTAATCTGATTGGTCACATGATATCTTTTGTTTCTCTTTCATAAAAACGATCTTGGTAGTTTTACTATCCATGAAGAAACAAATGCCCTTAAGCAATTGCTCTACTTCTCCAGTTCTAAATTTTAATGTCTAATTGGTCAGTAAAAACACTACTCAAACAATTAGTGTGAAATGTCTGCAGAAACTTAAGGCCTTATTAAACTAAGGTACAGCTTTTTGATATAGAGATCCTAGTGTTCCCAACTTATGTATATCCTGACTTCTGAAGAATAGTCCGGCACATAGAAATGATTGAAGCTGTGTGTGGAAAACTTCTGAAATAAAGTTTGCTGACTTCAGCATTGGTGAAACACAATTCCCAAACATAGTCTTCCTTAACACCTTCTTAAAGAGAGATAAAAACTGAAAAACCTTAGTTAGCAGCAAAAAGAAAAAAAAAATAGGGCTATAGACCAAATTATGCTTTCTTCCTGGAACTGTCTGCTCTCTCCCTACTCTCCTGCTCTTCAATAAATTGGCCACATTCTGGTTTTGGTCCAACACTATCACCATTCCTAAGAAATTAATCTAAGGCATACAAGAAATACCAAACTCATGGAAATTTTCCAGGGCAGAGCCCACTGGCAGAGGGCAAATGTGCCCATATCTTTACATTTTGGTATCACAAGGGAGGCGCTGTGCACACATCTGAAAGAGTTAGAATTTGCATAGAAGTGCTTTAAAAATATTAATTATCTGGGGTAAACACTGTCAGTAGGTGAGAGAAAGTATTCAGTTCAAGTCTAACACTGGTGATAATAAAACATCCAAGTCTAAACCTGGAAGAGATTCCTTGAAACCTAGTTCAGTCCCCTGCCTTTGGCAACATGCTACAACTTAAGCATCCACAACAGATGCCTGTTAACTCTCTTCTTGGAAACTTCTAACAAAGAGGTTTCCATACTCAACCATAAGATTATATTGTTGTTTAATGGCCATTAAAGTTGGGATGGTGATGGTTGTTTTAACTCTGTTAAAACAAATATAATGTATTTTCTATCCAACCATCAGTGAGTATAGCAAATTGTTTTTTTTTCCTCCCCCTGGAAGCTGAAGATTGATAAAAAGTCCCTTAGTCTTTCTACCCCAATGACACCTGATTATTCCTCATATAACTCGCCTCTCTATTCTTTTATTAATTTCTTCTAGTATGTCAACACGTTATTTTTAAAAATCTAGCATGCAGAATCTCAAGTATGGTCTTACCAGTGCTAAGCAAATTACAGTACATCTTGATATATTCTCAAGAGACCAAGGAAAAAATGAAACATTTTCTGTGGTTAATACCCAATGCTACTCTACATATCTGAGGCACTGTTTGCCTACTGGGAAAAAAGCAGTCTAGAGAACTTCCAATGAAAAAGGTCCGAGTGACATTCTTGGAAGGCCTGAAGGAGACTTTTCATGTTTATTGTTTTTTCTTTTGCTGTATCTTTTCTCTTCAACTTCTGATTCCGTTCAGGTACTTCTGCAAAACTTGGGAGGATACTGTGTTTTCCCTGCCAGCTTTCAAAACTGTATTGTCCATACCTTTGCTGTGCCAAGTATTTGCCGCATCTTCTGCTAATAACTGGGGGAATGGTTTCTAAGCCACAAGCAACTAATGGCTGCAATCACTGAGGTAATATATATGCTGCACTGTAAGAGCTCCACCTGGGTAGTAAGGAATAGCTTTTAGAAATGATATTGAGATGGAAGCTCATGTTTGAGTTATTTGAACTAACATTATTTTGCAATCTCAGTGGTTTCGGAGATGCTTTCTAGATCAAACTTGTATGTTATGCAATTTGAGCTGGCAACATGATAAACTCAACAAAGAACTTGAAGTTATATGCAAAGACCACACAATTTCCCCAACCGCCTATTAAATGCCAAACACATAATCAAAATGACTACAGTTGTCAACTCTGGAGTTCTCCATTTGCTTTCTACATTTTCATAGGCTGATCTCCATCAACTTTTGAAGCACTGGGGATGAAAACCTGGAGAACCAATCAGACAACTTGTGCAAGTGACTCAAAGTTACAGAGAAAAACATGAAATCCTGGTAGAGGACACACGTTTTCATCATAAAAATATTTTTAAAAGCTTTCTTATTGTTGTACACTTTTTCTACCTAATCTGGTCAATTACTGGGACAAGAAAAAGTGGGGGTGGGGGAACCTTACATTTAAATTGGAAGATAACATCACTTTTTTTGCTGGAGGTAAGGTTACTACATCTCAGCTACATCCAGATGACCACTAGATAGCAGAAGAAGAATAAAGAAAAGCCTCTGCTGCCATCTAGTGGTCATTTGGATTTCTGCCCAGGTAACACAAGGTACCTGTAACCAGAGACAGAAAGACAAAATTCTCCACATCAAGTTTTCCATCATACTTCTTCAGTTGAGAATTCCTCTATTCTCTAGCTGCTCATTAGCTCACTTGAGTTCCTGGTACATGAAGCTATGAAAAGTATGCAGCTATCAGGGCAGCTCTGTCGAGGATCGTGATTCATGATTAAGACTTGTTCTATAATCTAGCACAAGCTAGTGGTAATTAAAAATTACACCTAAACTAGAGCCACCACATAACCCCAGAATGAAATGGATGCAAGCAACCTGATAATTAGCAAATTAGATTTACTAAGGGAGACTCTTCTGATGCAGTTTGGAATGTGCCCGATTTATCAATAATTATAAAGATACATCAGTAAAAAGGTGATTGGTTTAAAAACAACAGCTACATTAAACAAATCACATCTGAGGAGATAAGAATTTGATGCCAGCACATGCTGAAAAACTGTACTGCATACTAGTAAAAATTTAAAATTTCAGACTTTCATGGGCTGCTCGTGAGTTTTATACATATCAACATTGTCAGCTCTGTTGCTGCAATGGCTTCTGATGGAACTGTACAGTTAGCACAATTGCATGGCCCCTACACAAGGAGAATGCACAACAAGCTTTTTGAGACTGCATATGCCTCATGCCAGAACACTCTTGCTGTTCAAAGTAGATAGGGGGAGGGAGGAACAGAGAGAGAGCTTACACGAAAAGGAGACTGAGGAGGGGTAGGGAAAGAGAAGCATGTTACAGGCACTTTGCAGCAGAGGAAATATTAGCCAAGGAGCCGTACTGCCATGTATGCAGGGTTACCTAGGGGAGTTTCAGTCTGTCAGCCCACCCTGGCATTGTACGTCACTGGCACTGGGCCAAGCCTGCACTCTGCTTCCAGGCCACAGGCTACGCATTAACCCTCTGCCTGGTCCCTATTCTGCCCTGCAGATTTCCACCAGGCAGCAAATTCAATCCCCGCCTCTTCATTTGCTTCTGTGCAATGGTATCTCTGCCATGGCAACAAGCTTCTCATTGGAGAATGAGAGCCGCCGAGGAGCCAATGGGAAGCCAGGCGGTGTTGCTAGGTTCTCCGGGATGCAATGGGCTGATTATGCCCAAACAAAGCAAGAAAGAGAAGGCGAGAGTCTCCAAAAATACCTCGGTGAAGAACTGGCTCTCCTTCCAGGAACAGGGGCTAGAAATAACCTGCAAAGGGAGACCCAGCAACAACAGGGTTCACAGTGCTGGCAGAACGCCATAGCCACTCACTGCAGCCGTGGTCTCTCTTGCGTGTGACTCTTGCAGCCAGCTGGGTCAAAAGCCCCCCCCCCATCCCAAGCGGTGCTTGAATCACATTTCGTATCTTTCTCCATCTTTGGTGTAACAAGCAAGTCTACAGTGTCATAAAGGGCTTCTCAGCTTGGCCACAATGCCCCAGCCGGTCCCGCTTCCTTTTGTGCCCACCACAAGGCATCCAATATCCTTCTCCGAAGAGGCTCACTGCCAGATCAGAAGCTCACGAGAGTCTCATAGAGATAAGGAAAATACACGGTCAAAATGAATGGCCCTACAGACAAAAAACAGCTCTGCTATAATATTGGGCAGTGAAAAACGTTACTACATATTCTACAGGCTTGAGACTGTGGCCAAAGGCCGCTAGAATAAACGGTAAGTCCCTCCTTTACATAAACCAAGGTCTGGATCAAGCCAAGTCTTTCTACTCTAGGACTGCCCTAATTAGCCAGAAAGAGCAGTTTTTCCCCCCCACGTAGTTATTTCCTGGCAAAAGCATTATGCACCTGGGAACCTCTGCAACCCACTGGAGGTGAGGAAATGCCCAAGAAGGTCATACACTTGCAGTCTTAAATGTGCCTCACAGAAACCCCTTGAAAAATTAAAACAGCAAAATCCTTGCAGAACATTTTAAGGGCGTATGATCTCATGAGGAAGGATGCCAAACAGTCTCTTCTTTTTTGAGAAAGCCATGGATTATAATTTATGTCAAAAAGCTAGCTACCCGGACCATTCCCAATTTGAAAACTTTCATATATTGTCCCTTCCACATTAAACGATAAGTGATGAGAAATATTTCCTCCTTTTAGGAAAAGTTCATTCCATGCTCCGCAACAACTGTTCCCACTACTTAATAATTACAAATATAATACAACCTGGCAATAAGAGGAGGTAGAATATAGTATTTTGTAAACTGCTTCAAGATGCTTTTATATAGGTAATAGTATAAACATGTATTAAAGATATATATAACTACTACTTAACAATATTTAAACCAACTTTATATGGCATAGTAAATTTTTTTGAAAGCTCATATTCTATATTACTCACTTTCAACTAAACCAACAACAATAAAGCACACATAAGAGCCTCATTTACAAATTATTGGGGGTGAATCAAAATTAATTGCATAAACACAGACCCCAAATATAATGTAAGAGGGAAGTCAGTCCAAAAATCTCCCCTCATTAGAAACTCAAAAATAGTATCATAAATACATCAAATAAAATAGGGACGACTAGGCAGAAGAAAATGTTTTTTTAAAAACAGGTTTGTAGATCTGAGTTCACCTCACAGATTTTAACAGAACTTACTTCCAAATGTGCTTAAGATAGCAGCCTGTTTCGAAACAGTAAGCACACTTACTGGGAAGTCTTATGAGCCACACTTCTGAGTAAAAGGTAGGCTCTACAGAGATGACTCAGGGTACTGTGACACACATCAGAAGCTTCAAGATCTACAGAAGCCCAAAGAATATTTTCAATGCATCACATAAACCGTATGAAGATATCATACAGCAGAAAACAAACTGAAAATGAAAATACCTAGAATTGCTGCCAGCTTTCCTACTGAATAAGGTACATGGAAAGCTCAAATATCAAGTGAATGGAGCCGTGTTATAGCAGGAGAAGCGTGTGCAGCAGACTTGGCAGTAACATAGATGACATGATTAACCTACAAGCCATGTTTGGGTGTGAAAGATACTGCCTCAGTGCAGAAACCTTGAGTAGACAAGCCATTCTGGGATAATCTGAAGGTTTATCAGCCAAGTAACTCATTGCCAACAGTAATCACATTTGAGTGTTAACAAGACAACATTCAGATGGCATAATAAATCACAAGCCAGCTTTATTATCTCAAATGCTGAAGATGAATTGTTTACATTGAACCATAGTTAAAATTAAGCAGTATATTGAGTTCTGAGAAAACTCAACCTGTAATGTTCTAAAATGGAATAAAAACACTTCTGATGACTTCACAGGAAGGAGGGAGAACATGTGTACTAGAGACATATTTAAGTTGGTGCAAATGTGATAAAAGTAATACACTGATGATGGGCAGAAGTAGCCAATATATTTTAATAGCTCAAGATGTTAAAGGAACAGCCCTTTTCTTCCAGTTATACTTCCATAAATTTATCTGTGAATCTTTTTAAACCATTTCTGCATTTCACGTAACTGAAATCAATAGATCTGTGCTCTATCAAAACTATGTTTTCCTGAAACCTGCTTCATCGTCTCTGGTTCTATCATGTGAATGACAAAACCCATTCCAAATTTACCTTTTTAATCAGGTTGTCACCATTTTCTGGGAAGAGGGTTCTAACATTTTTAGCACTTACTGAAATGGATAATTTGATCACATTTTTTAGATGTGAGTGAGCCAAGGTTGTTCACAGTACAAAACATATGGATACATATGTGAGTCATGTTAAAGTCTATTTTTAAAGATTCTTTTCTACCTGAGCTTAAAGTTGTGATCTTTGTTTTTCCTCTTCTGTTACAGGATGTCTTAAGTTAACATTTATAGGAATGACTTTCAGGACTTTCCTAACTCCATTCAGGATAACCAAAACCAAACACAAAAACATGAATTTACATGGTCCTTTTAGAATACCAAAAATGACCTGCTCTTGGCATCTTAATTCTAAAATCAATTATAATGTTCTTGGAGTTAAAATTATTCATACTTCTTACTTTATTCTACATCTGAAATACTATGAAATTAATCCTAAATTACAAGCATTTGAATGATTATTATATGTCATAAATGTTGTACTGGGCTCATAAGACTTTTAAAAAATCTGCATTTTAAATTCTTTTTTCTCCATTAGAAAATTCCGTTTTTCCTATCCAATTAACTGCAAATTTTGTTCACAACACTGACAGATGCTGGAGTATCCAGAAGTCAAGTCCAATAAGACAACTGGCAAGTTAATCTAATCCTTCTCTTGAACAAAAGCAGTTTCCCACATTAAATTTACTATTATTAATAAACTATAAAAGGCTTCGAGTATAAAGAAATACCAGCAAATAAACATTAGAAGGTATCAAAAAAGAAGATAGAAAACCATTACCAAAGAATTTAGGGCCCAAAAATTAAACATGTGAGGAACAGAACATAGGAATGTTGGTCAATGGAAAGTGACATTGTACAGAAACATTTGAGAGTATATCATAGAGTCTGAAGGTTGTAGGCTTTAGATTTTTGGAGAAGACAATAATTCTCCCCTGCATGTTCTTTATAGCAGATCTGAAACAATCTATATCACCAATTTTGGGCTAAAGACACCCCAAAAACATCCATAGGCCAAAATGTCAGAATATACTAACACGAAGGTGCTGTAGGTTTCAGGTTAAGAATTAGTTTTAGTGGTATAAATTACTTGAGAAATGGTTCAGAATGTGATTTAGCTGGATACTAATGAAACACAAATAATCTATAAGATTGCATCTGAAATGTCTAAGGCTGCAAATGTACATACTGTTTATTGGGGTCATATATCATACTAATCCCTCATTCTCATGTTGCTCTATGTGCCCTGTAAATTGTTGGTTCAGAAGAAGAATCAACAATACCTGTATGATTTTCCCAAGTCATACTCTTTCTAACTTTAATAGGGTTGTAGTTTTTCTTTATCAGAGAAAAAGATGGATATGCTTCCTAATACATGCAGTATTATATACTATGGTTAGTAAAAGAGGATTTACCATAATATCCAGCCTCTTGACTGAAATATGGATAAAGAACAGGTTATCAGCAATTATATGCAAACCTTGATGGTAATATACATTTCCCCAATTCTGAAACGTCTATAAGTGTTCTTTATTAAATTAACATACAACATTGAGCCAAGTCTTAAAACTATATTAGAATAATCAAGCAGCTAAGAACTTTGTGTTTTGATAGTATCCAGGAAAATTAAAGCAGCCTACCAGACTAGTGATAAAAACTCTTCGTTTACAGAAACTCAATTAAAGAAATTACTTTTCTGAAAGTCATGGATTCAATTATAACAGTTCTGACTTCAGATTATAACAATCTTACCCATGCTTACATTTAAAAGAAAATAACAGTTTCAAGAGGATAAACTATAGGTCAACCTTAGTATGTATGCTTACATGTCCTACGGCATTTTAGCTTCTCTTTAGAAATGAAAACAGTTGGCTAATGTGACTCCATGTTCCATCCAAGTTTAAGACCTCATCCAAGCTATTTGTACATAACACAGTGATACTCTAGGTTAGTCACATGGGTGAATGCAATTCAGCCACATTCCATAGACGTGATTGAAGGACACTTGTATTTTGGTGTCTACAGGTTACCCTGGTTGCCTATGGGAAACCATGGTTTAACATTCTCCATCAACTGGTTTGTAGAAAACCAGCTGCAAAGGTGATAATACTTTGGGAAATTAGTGAATTAGGTTCTCAAATGTAAACCATGGTACAAACTATTTCACTTTAAAGGAGAATATAATCCATATGAATTTGCATATATATCTTGGCTTGCTTGTTGAATTACCCAAATTAGTTATATTTACGAGGCCTTTTTATAGTATACCTATTCTTGGTTTATGGTATACTGTGGATTCAAGGATTAACTTTAAATTGATATGTGAATTAACCCTTTTGTAATAGAGTAATGAAGTTTTGTCATTTCTTCAGCTCTATGATTCTCTAAAATTACATTTCTTATACATGTGAGATATTTCTCATTAATAACATGCAAAAATATTAGCATCTCAACATTCATCTTGTCCATACCCACTGAAAAATCCAAACTCCCTTTTTTTTTTTTGGCAATGAAACAATGACTTGGATTTCATAATCATTTATATTGGGCTAGAGACTCTCAAGTATGTCACCTCTCATTATACACGGGTTTATGAAATAATTCAGCTCTGTCACAGAAATAACTGTAACTTATCTTTATTATGCTTATCAACATATCAGCAAATGTCATAGTATCAGTTTGCAACAACAGGAAATGCCTCTAATGTGATAACCTTTACATGTTCCCTGGGGCAATTTCATTTCTTTTAGTGCAGAAAGTACCCTGAACTTTTACCCAAATGCTCCAGAATTACAAAAAATAAGCAAAACATACATGAACAGCACAGTATCTCCCACTTGCACAGTGTGCTAGAGAAACTGTCTACTTGGACTTTCTAGATGAAGTATCCATCCCATCACTGTCAGAAGTAACCAATTCCACAATGTATTCTTTATCCTTCCAAGGCTGCTTTTTCCTCCTAACAAAATTTCAATTCCCTATTCTATCTGCTAGAGTTCAAGGAGTGTACAACATTTGATCCAGCGGTCCTTTCCCAATGACTTCCATTGCCTCACATCTGTTTACTTACTTCAAGCCTTCCTGGTTTACATTCACTTTTGCATAACAGAATTCACTTTTCAATGATGCTCGTTTTGTTGCCTCCCAGTAACCAAGCAGATAGTTATATTACTCGTTTCCACTACCCAATACCACTACCATAGTGAAATAGGGTATTATGAGCTTAGAACAGCATTCACAAGAAATTTAAAATTGGGAAACATATGCATACAACACATACATGCACCACTCAAGGTTGATTCTTTGTGACCAAAAACTCAGCCAAATTTGTTTCAAAATGAGTGGCAGATTTTCAATGATCCAGGCCAAAATATAGTCCAGAACAGGGTTATTCAAAAATCAAACTAAGTCTTCACAAATTAAACCACACAGCAATCAGACTAAACAACAAGAACAACAACAGTTCAGTTTGAAACCATCACCATTTATACTTTTCAAAGAGTTTCAAAACATGTTATTGTACAAATTGGGCACTAACAGAGAATTGTGAAGGCTGTATACAGCACCACATAAGCCAATTCCAACCTCAATGAACACCATCAGATCCAACTCAGGCACAGCTGAGAATTCAAGGAATCCAACCTAGCATCAACATCTACAATATTTCCAAACAAACAAAATCCCTCTGTGTTACTACAGCTTGACACACCAATACAGCATTTTTTGAAACTCAACAGTTAAGAGACTTGCTAAACACTTATTTTATAATTGTCAAAAACTATGTTGACTAATACATTACTTTTTGTAACATTTTTGTCATAAAAGCAGTGTTTATATAAGCTAATGCCTGTCCAGGTTAGAGAATTAAGTAAATTCCATCACAAACAGTTGGCAGATATATAGTGAAATTCATTCCCCTAGCATTATTGTGAATTATCTACATTGCATAATTTTATTAATGTTAAGTCAAAAGTAAGTTCCAGTGTATTCTATATGGTTTATATCCAGGCAAAAATGGATTGCAGCTATGCACTGCCTGACTGAACACAATGGCATTTATTTCTGAGAAGCACTAATAGATTCACCACGAATTTCTTTACAAAGTTATTGGCATCGAAGAGCTTTTCCATTCCCTGCTACAATTCACAGCTATTCTGAATTATATCATTACAGCTGCTAGCATTATTTATGGTGGCATTTATGTTTAGCATAAGGAACTCAGAGACAGGAGATAAGGAAACAGGTTACACTAGAATTAGCAGTACTGAGGCAATGATTCCAATTATGAGATTTTTAAAATTTCATTTGGTTGGGGGAAAATGGCAAAAATACTATATATATTAGGACAAGGGAAGCTTATGATGGCTATGAATTTCAAGAAGAGTGACAGAAACAAGAACCAAATGTACTACATGCCACAATATTTAAATGATGTGAAGGAAACGTAATTTTGCTTCCCAAAGGAAGAGGAATCCTAAAGGAATCAATTTACCCCAATAAGATAAATAATGACCCTTTAATTTTTAAGGTTCAGGTTTGTCCAACTTAAATCTTCAATCAAGGAGTATCCTAAAAATAATGGGGCACACTGAGGCACAATTTACGGTTTTGGAAAAACAAGGGCCTTTAGATCCTAACTTGTCTGAAGTTAGAAGAGCTAACTATCTCTTCATGGATCCTGAATACCAAACATTGAAATAATGGTTAAAGGATTGCAAATGGAATTTATTGTGATACATGATCATTATAAAACACACACATGCACCTGAGACACAACCTGTGCTACTGATTTTAAGTACAGTATAGAACAGTCAGCTCACCCAGAGGTATTTACCCATCATAAATTCTGGAAAAATAAACGGGGGGGAGGACCCAGCAAATCCTGTGATATCTTAAAGATTACCGAATTAACTGGAACCTCAGTTTTACTAATACATCGCTGATCTTGAGCAGCAATGGCTCTAGTAACTGTAACAGCATCAGCAATCATAATGGCATAAAAAAAAAAGCTCCGAAAGAGAAATGGACGAATGCCAGAATAGATCTCATTCCTTTTGGAAAAGGTACCAAAAAGGGGAGGGGGGCGCGAGAAAGGAAGGGAAGAAAAGAGAGGTTGGTTGAAACTGACTATCACGACGGCAAGGAAAAGAGGGAGAAGAGAGATGGGCCGTCCATGCACCAGCAGCAGCAGCGCGCAGGGAAAAAAAGGAGGCGGCGGCGGCGGCGAACCCAATCCAGCGGGCCGGGCCTATTCTGAAGCCAGCAGCCGGGCGGCTGCGGCGGGCAGAAGTTTGGGGGTCAGGAAATGGGAGAAAACGGCGACGGCGGCGGGGGAATCAGGGTGCGGTCGGGCGGCGGGGAGGGGACGAGGGCGGGGCGGGACGGACGGGAGGCCGAGCGGGGTTCCGCCCGAGGCGAAGCCGGAGAGCCGGACAGGGGCGGGGCCTGACGAGGCAACCCGGCTCGCTGGGCGAAGCTGCCCGCCGCAGCCCGGCTGCGAGGAGGAGGGAAGGCGGGCGGGAGCGGGCTGAGGCGCCCCGGAGGCTCTCCCTCCTGCCCCGCTCCCGCTCCCTTCCTCGCGCTGGGAAGGGCCCTAAGGTGAACGGGAGGGCGGGCGGAGAGGGAGCGACAGCCGGGCGGGTCTCTTACCTGAGGAGGCGGCTGCGGCCCGCGGCGTGTTTCAAAGCTGGGGCTGAGGAGGAGAAGCGCGCTGGGGGCGGGGCGCGGCAGGCGGGCGTCTTGCGCCCCCACCCCCAGCGCAAGGGGCGTTCTCCGGCGGCTGCTCCGGCGCCGGGATTTCCCAGTAATGCAACAAAAAATGGCGACCACAACAAACCGCCTCCGCTGTCGCCGCTGAGCGCATGCGCCCCGCCGGCGTAGCCACGTGAGGCAGCGGGCCGGGAGAAGCAAAGAAACGACGGGGGGATGGGAAGGGAGGGAAAAAGAGTAATGGACGCCCGCCCGCTATGAAGGTGCGTGCTCCCTCCCGGGGTGCGCATGCGCCGGAGGCTGCAGCCCGTGCAGCTGGGCGTATGTGCATTTCGGCACCCCCCCCCCATTTGCAGAATGGCATCGACGAAACCTAGAACATTTTCTACGTGACATAGAACGAAAGGGTAGCATTATGGGCTGTACCACTGAAGAACGAGGGGGGGAAGATTCCCTTTAGGTTTTCAATGGTCTTCCAGGTGTGGGTGGAAACGGAGAAAGTGATCTATTGCCGCGTTGAAGAGAGATTTTCCTTGAGCTAATTTTCAAGGTTTTGGTGGGGAGGGGGCTGGCACTAAAAACGCGCTCTACGTGCCCTAACGGCATAGGTAAATCGATGGATAGGATTAGCACTTCGCAGTTTTCGCAGGCTCCGCATCCCTCTCCTTGGTATCACCCCTGAAAAGGAACCGCGCGTGGGGAAATTCCTTTCCCGAGCCCCTGCAAATCAGTTGCTGCTGAAGATTAAGCCGTTTTAGAAAACCTAACACGCTCAGGTTTCATAACAGGAACGTGAAATAATGTACAGGACCCAAACCCATTGTGAATAGTATTTAATAAAAGCAATTTGAAGAAAGCCTTCAACATTGCTACTGCTGAACAACTTTGAGGAGTTGAATGCCACCAGTAGACCAATGCTAAGAACACCTAGTATCTATCTGTCTGAAATCTTGGACTGACATTACTTCGATGGCATAAAGATGCTGTAGCAGGGAATCTGGTGAGGTTACCTATGGATGGTGATTTTGACATGCAGGGGTTAGTTGGATGTCAAGGAAGCTTTAGAAATAACATCCCTCTAGTACATCTGGATCCTTGGGAGAAGAGCAATGACAAATCTCCATAAAATAGTTAAGAGCAGAGCCATCACACTGACAACAAAGGTCTGCATAGTTAAAGCAATGGTGTTCCCTATAGTAACGTATGGCTGCGAGAGCTGGACCATAAGGAAGGCTGAGAGAAGGAAGATCAATGCTTTTGAACTGTGGTGTTGGAGGAAAATTCTGAGAGTGCCTTGGACTGCAAGAAGATCAAACCAGTCCATCCTCCAGGAAATAAAACCAGACTGCTCACTCGAGGGAATGATATTAAAGGCAAAACTGAAATACTTTGGCCACATAATGAGAAGACAGGACACCCTGGAGAAGATGCTGATGCTAGGGAGAGTGGAAGGCAAAAGGAAGAGGTGCCGACCGAGGGCAAGGTGGATGGATGATATTCTAGAGGTGATGGATTCGTCCCTGGGGGAGCTGGGGGTGTGGACGACCAACAGGAGGCTCTGGCGTGGGCTGGTCCATGAAGTCATGAAGAGTCGAAGGCGACTAAACGAATAAACAACAACAGTACATCTGGACCAGAGGAATAAAAATGTTTTTTAAAATAAAGGGCTAAAAAGAGCTACTCTTTTTACAGTTCTTTGGCTACTTACAAAGCACGCCATGGTGGCCCTGGTGGGGTGCTACTTCTGAGGCTTAGCTCTTCACTTTGCTAGTTTATAACAGAAACCTTAAAATTTGTGAGAACAGTTTACAGTACAGCTCCCTCTTCACACTGTTCTTTATTCCTGAAATTAAGCTGCGTGTCCAGGTTTCTTTCCCCTTAAGATACTAAATAAATCTCTTGGATTATACATTTTCAAATAGCTATCGCATGTATCTATCCCCTCAACCCTAAAAGCCTAGAGTTAACAATAATCAGCAAGAACCAATGGTTAGATTTGTAATTCCCATAACTTTGGGATTTGTTCTCCGGAGAGATTCTATGTTAGTTTTTTTTAAAAAAATATTTTACAAGGCTTTTATAACAGTTCCTCGTACTCTCCAATTTGGCTTCCTCCCCAACCTTATAAACATCAATCTGAACTGCTCCTGAATCCAAGGCACTGGGCCAGCCGGTCTCTCGTAGTCCTAGGAAGAAGGCAATAACAAACCATTTACAAACAATATTGCCTAGAAAACTGCATGGGTTTGCCCAGGCGGCTGCCAAGAGTCAAGACGGACTCGGAGGCAGAAACAAAAATAAACAAATCTGAAAATGGTCAACCAAAAATCAGAATGAAAATAAATCACCTTGAGATCTAAGAGGCAACACTGTATACACATTTCACTAACCTACATTGTTTAACATTGTTTTATGATGGGAGGCATTTTAACACTTCATAAATATAGTACTTTAAAATGGTGAATGCAGAAACTGGGCAGTCTGTAAGCACAGTAAATGAATGAAAGAAGAGGGTTAAGAGAGTCCCTTGATTCATTCTGATGTGTTAATTTATGCAAGTCTTTCCTCATCCTCAAAACTACAAAGAATCTAGCATGTCTCTATATTACTTATTTTAATAAAAAATGTACACATTTCAGAATGCCACGGAACACAGATGCAATACAGCATCTTGGATTGTTGAGGCCCAGGCGGTAGCAAGAATCCTGACATGATAAGAAATAAGAAAAGTCCTTTTGCCCCAAGCGCTATAGCAATGGGCATCAACTATTTATGTGCTTTGCTTCTTCGGTTTAGGTGGTGGCCTGCAAGAGAAGGAAGATTAGATTAGATTAATTTATTTTGGTCATAGACAAAATAGAAAAAGAAGAGGATCTGTTACCTGAATTGGGAATAAACAGGGCCACTTCAATCCTTCTTTGTATGTGGAGAAACTATCCAATGCACGATTCAGGATTTTCAGGTTTTGCTTATAAAACTTTTAATGAACTCTTCATTCATAAAAATATCTGTTTGCATTCCAAAGTTTTGTATGGGTTCAGGGATAATCTCTGAACATCAGGGAAAGCAAAATCCCAGCATCAGACTTTGCTATAGCTGCTTCACAGAAAGACTCCTCTATTCTCAGAGATTCAGCAGCAATAGTAGCTGGTTTTCCCTTTCTGGGAAGCAGGAGATATAGCCTATAGTCCAACAGGGAGCCAAAAAATGCCCAGGCTTGTCTCAAGTTTGAATGAATAAATGGCCTTCAGCCAGGACATGTCCTTCATTCACCCAATCTATCAGGTTCAACAATAACCACATGCACTCTATGCTGCGAGTCGCAGATCAAGCCTTTAATGACATCATCCAATGAAAGGGAGAGATGCATTTAATAAAAAAGGCATTTGGGGAGATATTGCTGGGTTAGATGGACAAGAAATCTAAACTATTCTATCACTGAGAGTAAGATTGACATAGGGCTTACAGATTTTAAAGTTAAATGAGATAATGGATATTTTCCAGGAATCTGAATAGACAGAATAGATTCTTCCTGCTGTTGTTGCAGGCGAGATGATGATGATGGGAGAACAGATCAGATTTTACTGGGGACTAAATACTACCTTCCCAAACCTCCAGACACACAGAATTCCACCAGTGGCCTCTGGTTTCCCCATACCTGTAGATGCCAACCACCACAGCGTGATCTCGCTCATATGGCTCCAAAGTCAGTTGTTCCTGGGGTTTCATATTTTCCTGCTGCATTTTCTTCACCTCTGATGCAAAGACTGCCTCAGGGGCTGCTGTTGAATCAATACAGTTGGCCTGGAAGACAGTGTAACGTATAAGTCAACACAAAATCCTCAAATTCAACTAGGCCAGGGGAGACCTTACCACTCCCATCTAATACAGGAGTACAAAACAGCAGTCACTGACAACTATGATACCATAAGATGTTCCCCTATCAGCCCAAGGTCCTACAGCCAAGATTAAAGCCTTACTTTGATGGAGATAACAAAATGACCACCATTCTTCAAAAAGTTGTGCGCGTTTAAAGCAACAATACGCGACTGATCAGGCTGAGCCACATCTGCGAAAATGACATCCACCATACCTGCAAAGAGAAAGTGTATACCAGTATATCTACCAGCTATATGCCAAACCTTTATATATAACTTATATTACAATCAATATAAAATTACAAACCTTATAATTAATCTAGTTTCTTAAGGTTGGGCAAAAGGAACACATGGGGACCGAGAGCAATTTTCCCCAAGCTGGTGCCATGCTGAAGGCTGTCATGCTAGTGGGGGTGAAAGGAACTTATCTGGTTACAACAGACATGCCCAGGTTGGAAAAGTTGAAGGCTGACCTTGAAAAGTGTAGGCAATTAAGCTAAATGGATAACAATGACTCTGCAAAATAACTTTTCGGTCTGTGCAAAACATATTTTGGCACTGAACATCCTGGAATATTTTGTTCCAAGAAAAGTAGGTTTTGACAACACGTACTATCATCCTATGTTCTTAAAGTGCCTGCTATTCCTTTGTTCAAGGCATAGGACAGAGGGAGAAACCAACAGAAAGGGACTTAAGACACTCATCTTAAATTAGCACACCTGCATCTCCTTGAGCAGGAATTACAGCTTTATATCTCTTACCAATCAACATGCGGTATTTGTGTGGGTGCCGTGCATCTTCGATGACAGGGATGATGTTGGTCCTTTTTTTTGCTACGTTGATGAGGTCACGGCCTGAGCGGTGGGAGAACTCCACAGCATACACAAGCCCTTCCTGTTTAACCAGAAACAAGAAGAAAGGAGAATCAGTGCCTTGCTTAGCTACATATATGGAGGCTAACAGACAAAATACTCACAAGGCACATCTTTTGGAGTGCTGTGAAATGAAACTATTTAAAAATTAATTATTTGGAAGAGTAATGTTCAATCCTATGCAAGTAATCCTCCCCTGTGTTGTTTCCCTTGCCCTTTTTCTTCAGCTATATTATTACTGTAATAGAGAGGGAGAGATCATCCCCACAATTATATGATGAATCCCCAATTGTGCATCATTCTTCTCTTCCCTCACCTAGCTTCTGATGTGCAACTGGGGAAGAGACTGTCTCTGAGATTATCCAGAAATCTAAAAATGAGGTCCGATGCAACTTTCGATTGGAGACCGAGGCCAGTCAAAATACATGGAAATTTATTAAGACTTAAGGAAATTGTTTTGTCTAATGATTCATTGGGAATTAACTGCAATATATTTGCAGCAGCAGCCTATGGTAGGGACAAGGTGCCCTTCACATTTGCTCAAGCTATAGTCCCTATTTTGGCATTTGAACAGTTTCTTACCGGCCCCACAATGTCAGAGACATGAGACACCGTTGTTCCTGATGCTGCTCCCAAGTATAACACTTTTGCTCCCGGTTTGATATGAATCTGATCAATGCCTCCAAGGATGGCAGCAGCCAACTTGGAACGGAAGGGGTTCCAGGCACGGTATTCCACCTTTGCTTCACCATCCTGTGGTAGAAAAGCAAAGAATCCTGGATAGAGAAAGCCTTTCTAGAATAAAAGAACCCTTGGAACATGCTCCTAACTTTACTCCCAACAATTTATAGACAATCCTGTCTTCTAGGTGTTCCATTGTCTTGTAATTTTCCAAAGCATTACCCGATACTCACCTCTACAGATATTCTCTTTTCTCCATATACAGATTCTCCAGGTACCAGATTTTGTGTGACTAATGCATCTTCTTTTCCCCTGCAGATAAAGACTCCTAAGGATGCAAAAGATTTATTCATATAGTGAATAAATGGCCTCTAGTGAACATTCTAAGATCACAATTTGTAGAATATGTCATTTCTACAATGTCACGATTATTTCCCCAACTATTCCCAGGGAACTCTTCCTCCAAAAAAGGACCAATGGTATCCAAATGAAAGCTTTATCACTGATCCATAATGTAGCCCCTAGGCCTGGTTATTTGAAAACAAGCCTTACTCTATTCAGCTGGGCTTACTCTCAGGAAAGCAGGCATATGATTACAGTTGTTGTCTCAGACAATAGCAAGGAGACCTTGTGCCTATTTCAGCCTGCTGCTGTTACTCTCTAAGATGACAAGAATCCAAATGGAAATTGAAATAAATAACATAATAGGGAAAACAACCATCTCTTTAAAACACATCCATGTCAACAGCTCGTGAACTCTCTTTCCAAGAATTTGTAATATACATACTATTCAGCCTGTGTTTATTTGTATTCTAAGTAACACATTAAGCTTATTATAGCCTGGAATTTAAACACTCATGCAGTAGCCATTGGTAACAAGGGATTACATACAGGCACATGCATGGAATTTCGTAAGGGCAAGTGAGCCGGCTGGCAGAGGCAAAATGGGGAAGCATTCTCTCTCCCCCCCCAGAATACTTGGCACAAAAACTATACTGGTTGAAACCTTGTCTCTCATGCTCAACACTGAGAAGGACAGAGCAAATAACTTTAAGGGGCTTATTTACAACGGTGACTTACTAGAATACTTCCAGCTTCAATGGGTTCTTCTCAAGGTCCCATTAGAAGTATTCTCTTCCAGTGGGGAAGGAAAGGCATTACATTTAAAGCCCTACATGGCATGAGGCCAAGTTACCTGAGGGACCGCCTCTTCCCCATTACATCAGCCTGTCCCACCTGATCGTGCAGAGAAGGCATGCTGCGGACCCCGTCTGTAAGAGAATTCCATCTGGCGGGGTCCAGGAAGCAGGCCTTCTCTGCAGTAGCTCCCACCTGGTGGAACACACTGCCCCCGGAGGTGAGGTTGGCCCCATCGCTCCTGGCCTTTCGGAGGAGTCTGAAGACCTGGTTCTGCCACCTCGCTTGGGGCGGAGAGGGGAACAGATCTACATGGGGATGGCTGCTATAGACCACTCCTCCCACATATGGACCGTTTTAGATTCTCCTGCCACTTGGACTTTTTTACTTTTTACTCCTATTTATATCTATTTATTAGAATAATTTTATATTTGTATATTTTATTTTATTATATGATTGTTGTTTTAATCGATTATTGTAAACCGCCCAGAGTCCCCTGATGGGAGGAGATGGGCGGGGACAAATTGAATAAATAAATACATACATACACACACAATTTCTTGTCTGTTATTAAAATAAACGTTCCAAGTTCTGTACTTGCTTTGCTTAAAAATGGCTTCCCATGATACTACTGTCTTTCTTTAAAATTTAAAGGAACATGTTCTTTATTAAAACACCATTATGAAGAGAACATGCATAGCCAAGTTAGGCTACATCTGGTCAGAAATATTTAAGTGGTTTGTGGGAATCAGAATATTTGCATCTGACCTTGAGTTCTCTTCAGTCAGGTAGCCCCATCTAGTCGGAGCAGTTTCAAGCAGTTAGTGCACAATGAGATGCTAGAACTAGACTTTAGCAGTTGAAAAACGCATTTCACAAATATGCATTTTTTTCCAGTCTAACTATGCTGAAAATTCAGGCTTTCTAGCAGTCTTGTATTTGCAAAGATTCTAAGCATTATTAAGGGAATATCATGAATGAGACCTTCCACCTCCCTTGAAACAAATTACTGTCCAGAGGATGGTTTCTAAAAAAATGAATGGGAACAGATGAGGTGAATAGTGGATAAAGGCTTGCTCACTACCAGCATACCCCAGCAAGCTACTGAGAAATAGCCTATGGATTCAAAACAAAACAACCAGCTTTCCATCTATAACCCAGTATTGTACAATGAAAAGAACCTAATTAATCATCAACTAGCTGAAGCATCTGTTCCTGCCATAATTTTGGCCACAGCTAATAAGATATTGCTGGAGGAGAGCCGTGTTAGTCTATGGTGGCAAAAAAAATCCAGAATCTGAATTTGGTAGTGCCTTTTCTGACTAATACATTTTATCAAAAGGCATAAGCTTTCATAAACTGCAGCTCACTTCAACAGATGCATAGCGATCTCTATTAAAAGGTATCAGCTATTATGATTATGATTATTTTTTATTTTTTGGTGCCTTCGAGTCAGTCTTGACTCCTGGCGACTGCCTGGACAAGTCCCTGCAGTTTTCTTGGCAAGATTTTTCAGAAATGGTTTGCCATTGCCTGCTTCCTAGGGCTGAATGACTGGCTCAAGGTCACCTAGTTGGCTTCATGCCCAAGGTGGGACTAGAACTCATGGTCTCCCAGTTTCTAGACTAGTGCCTTAACCACTACACCAAACTGGCTCTCCATTGGGAGAATAAGGCAGTATAATTTGCTCTGTGTGTGTTCAAAAATGTATGCTATCCTTTAAAACAGGGTTTCCCAAACTGGGAAACAATACTTAAAAATTATTTATGTGAATACTTTGGACATAACAGTTACCTTGTCCTAAAGGAGAGTAAGAGAAACTTCATGGATGTCAGTGCTTGATTCAAATACAGGCAGTGTTTTGATGGCTAAGAGTACATTTAGTTTTATTTGAGGTAGTCAGAGATTACAGCAAATAGGTTCTTGATGCAAAATAGTGATGCCAGAATTTTTTAAGGTCATGCTTCTTGGATTTGAGGAAGGAAATTTCTCTTTCTTTTAAAAACACTGTTAAGTCTAGTTTACGATTTATTTAGTTTTTTCTACTTGTATACTGCCAAATCAATACACACCCGGGGTGATTTACAAAATAGTCAATAGAAAACATCCATAAACAGTTAAAATGTCCACAGTAAGTGCCAGTAAAATTAAAAATAACCAATTACTAATCAAGTTTACAAAAACACAAAGATAACAATAATGAAAAGTAATCAAAACAAAATTAACAAAACCAAGTATCAAAATAAAAGAACAAACACATTCAAAGAAGAGGAAAGACAACAAACTAAACACCACACGTTTTTTCAGAAGCGTTCCATCATATGTAGCTTCCACCATGTTAGAAGGGATGGAGGAAGCCTTAATTCTAAGTCTTCACTGTGAAGACTTACAGACCAGTTTCTTAGTTTTTCCCACCTCAAATCAGTGAAAACTGTATCAAGAGTTTTTGACAGCTATTGGGGCTGCAAAAAAGAGGTTCTGGGATTGCATTCTGTATGGGGCTCCAGGCTGCCTGTACCTGTTCTAGACATATGAAGTTGTCCCTCCGTCAACTTTTTAGCAGAGAAAGTTAAAAAATAAAATTATTTCCTTACATTTGAGCCAATATATGACATACTGGGCAAGTCTTACCTTCATGCCTGTGGGGTTCTACAATCACCTTTTTGCCTCCTTTGAAGCCACCCCGTCCTCCTCGTCCACCACCTCCTCGTCCACCTCGGAAACCACCACCTCCTCGTCCACCTCGGAAACCACCACCTCCTCGTCCACCTCCAGGAGATTTAAATCCACCTCCAGGAGATTTAAATCCACCTCCTATGAACAAAGGGGAAGAGAAGGTCTAGACAGTACCTGGTCAGTATCAAATGCCATCCGAAAATTGGCCTCAAGATATAACCCGTATAGCCACAAGTTTGAGACCAATGACATTAGCTCAACAGTTATCCCCAAGTTGTTCCCCTCAAGACACAAGTTCTGTGAAAAAGGGGACAACCTTTTTAACGTATTTCCATCCTAGCTTTCCTCAAGAAATTCAAGACTGCATGCTCAGCAGTGTCTTATCATTTATCTTTAAAAACAAACCCATAAACCCCTAAGATAACTAAACAGGTCCAAACCTAGTATAACCCAATGAGGTCCACTAACAAATACAGATTTGAACCTGGGCCTACATAGTCCCAAATCAAGAAAAAACAATTTTCAGAGAAATATCTTTAAGCTTCATCGTTTGCTTGCAGATGTTTCATTATCCAACTAGGTAACATCATTAGCGCCCTGATGATGTTACCTAGTTGGGTAATAAAACATCTGAAAGCAAACAACCAAGGTCAGAGAGCACCAAGAACTTCACAGTTCAACCCTGAGCTACAAATATTCTCTTCTATTGAAATATCTTTAAAGTAAATTTAGGTAAGGACCATAAACTTCACTCATTCTGACAGGCAACAGAATAGGTAAAAGAAAGAAAAGGCCTACAGGTAGTCCTCACTTAACTGCCCTGTTTAGCAACCATTCGAAGTTAGAACGGCACTGAAAAAGTTACTTTATGACTGGTCCTTGCACTTATGACCTTTGCAGCGTCCCATGGTCACGTCACTGGCATTTGCATGCTTCACAGCTGGCTTCTGACAAGCAGAGTCAGTGGAGAAGCCAGCAGTAAAATCACAAGTTGTGGTCATGTGAAGTCTTGCTTAACAACTGCATCACTTAGCAACAGAGTTGCTAGTTCCAATGGAGGTTCTTAAACGAGGACTATCTATAAACTATTATTGTAACAGCTATTTGCAACAGATAATACCTAGTAATCAATGACATGATATAACCAACTAGCTCTCCAGCAAAAATTGCTCTGTTACTGCTGACTACAGCAAACAAACACAAAAACCTACATTAGATTCAAATGGATACAGTTGACAAAGCATGCTCGAAACAACAGAAATTTCTACCATAATCAGATTTATTAATGTGGGAATGGCATCACAAGATCTTTTGGTGGTGGTGGTTGTTGTTAGCTACCACACTAGCAAGGCCCAGCATGTCACCTTGGGGGGAGGGGGATGTCAACACATCAGATGCACATTAGTCACATATTGACCAAACTATTAACGGAAAATGCAACTAGGCTTTCAGGTAGACAAACCAATTATTTTGGCGCCAGCTCCCCAAAGTGGTAACGAAGAGCCCATGAGATGGTTGCATTGCATGTGAGATTTTGGTGCATTCTCCTGTGATCTTATTTTTATTCATTGTTTTAACTGTTATTTAAGATTTGTTTTAATTGCTTGTTGTATTGTACACTGCCCAGAGTCACGTTAGTGAGATGGGCAGTTATATAAATTTGATAAATAAATAATAAAACCTACGAGTAGCTTTGGTCCCCCCTACTGTAGTAGTACATGGGAATGACTTTGGAAGATAGGAGGAAGAGCCGCAGTCTAGACAACGGTCTGATAAACAAAACTTGAGTCCAAAGGGGGAGGGGTGGAGAAAGCATCTCAGAAGGTAACCCCCCTAGTTTTCTGGAGAGTAAAAGTGAGGGACGGGAGGGGTACTTTCAGGCTTGCAAGATTGGTGTTAGCCTTGCAAGGTAGTCCAGACAAGAAGCACAACCAGCTCTATCTTCACTGAAAGGTTACATTAACAGAATCTTGCAAGCCTGAAAGTACCCCTCCCGTCCCTCACTTTTACTCTCCCGAAAACTAGGAAGGATCCCTTCTGAGACCCTTTCGCTACCCCTCCTCCTTTGGATTCAAATTTCGTTTAACAGACCGTTGTCTAGGCTGCGGCTCTTCCTCCTGCCTCCTAAGGTCATTCCCACATACCTTACACCTACAGCACGGATACTGCAAAGGAGATCTAGGCGTCGCGGAGTAGCAAGGCGCCATTCCAAGCCGATATTGAGATGCGGAGAGAGAGAAAAAAGAAGAAACACGGACGAGTAACAAACCTCGCCCTCCTCGGAAGCCTCCACGTCCTCCACGGTCCCCACGTCCTCCGCGGGGGGTAAAACCTGCAGGGGGAGAGGCAGACAGGCAGAGAATCCGAATCAGCAAATGGTCGCAGCAGCCATGGGCCCGAGTCCCTCCCAAAATTCTCCGTCCCCAGCAGCTGGCCCATGTAGCAGCCACACAAGGACTCCAAAAAAAACTCGACCGCGCCGAACAGGTTTCTTCACACCCGCCTTACCGGGCCGCATGGCTGGACCGAACACGCCAGGAGCCTCCTTCCCCACGCGCCTAAAATTCCAGGACAGGAAACCCAGGCGCGCAGACCTTTACACGTCATATGCCACGGGTCGCACAGGAACTACGTCAGGGAGCGAGTTGCGCGCACGCGCGCAGGGCTTTCTGGGGAATGCAGTCCACTGCAGTGATTGGGGGGGCTGCGGTCTTTGCCGGTTCTTTCCTTTCACGCTCAAAACGGTTTTTTTTTTCCTTTCCTTTTTTCCACTCTTCTTATGCGGAGGCTGGAGTAGGGAGAAGAGCTGCTGAGCTCCGTGGATCTATTTAGCCGGCGCTAAAGGCATTTTATTGCGGAAGAAGGAACAGCAAATGGCGACCCTGAGTCGTGGTGCATGAAACCCAAAGGCTGGCTAGGAAAATCATCCTTTTCCTGTCAGTTGAAATGCAGAGAGAACAAAAATATAATTTATTGCTTTTCCAGACACGTGGGATCACAATTAGGATTTTCACCTGATTCAGTAAAATTTGGTCAGTCATTAAGTCTCCATTTCGGATCTTAAAATCAAGAATTTGTGTAAGGTTTTGAAAAAAAAAATGTTCTGAAGCAAAAAGAAGGGGTTCTGTGTGGCTGCGGGCTTTGCTTTTAGAGATGAACTTTCCTTTCTGTTGCATGGAAGAGAACGAACGGGGATTGTCAACTGCAGTTTGCAATAAGCGTTTGCATTAAAGGGAGCTGTAGTTCTTTTGGCTGCTCAATTCAGCCAAAAACACTTTTAGCAAATCAAAATGTCTTATTATGTAATCCGTGTGTTTACTTAGAAGTATATATCTGCAAATTCAGTGGGATTAATATTTATTCTTAAAAATTATAATTCTAGGTTATAAATCTTATGTATGGTTACCTGGAAATAATCATTAATACTTGCCATGGAATAAACATAGGCAGCCTATCAATTCAATATTATGGCCCAAACATTTATATATTATCTCGTGTGTGTGTAAAATGCCTTTGTTTCATTACTGAATAAACACATGTAGCTCATTCCTGCCTCTTTAGCTCCCTTTGAATACAGCCATATTTGTGCAATTTTAGATATGAATTGTACATGCTTGAGGCCTAAACATGTAAAGTAATGAGAGATTCACCTTAGTGAGCTTCATGGAATTATTTCTTTCCTACAGCCACAGGGAGGGAAATATTAGGAAGAATTTTCACTACTGAATCGAAGATTTTTCAGAAAGTACTTTTGATCATTAGCAATGGAGACTTTAAGAGGAACAAACTCTGAGTATTGAAATAATATTGAAGTTTGTTTGATTTCAGACTTGTAAAGTGTGAAAATACCACTATAAACACTGCCACTTCAGATTTTGTACATCTGTTTTAGTAAATTCCATTTAATTCAGTGGGACTCACTTCCTGGTAATGAAATTAAAGCCAACATTATACATTCTTGCCTGAATTAACAGGTGTATGTTACAGTGTAAAGAGGGCACAAATCAGTCAGATTTATGTTACCATTACCACAAGTTGCTGTAAATCCATTGCAAGTAACAAATACATACTTGTGGACTATTTTGTATATATTTAAATCTGGTCTAAATTTCAAATTGTGAATCATAAATCACATATTGTAATTCAGTTCTGTTACCGCAGACCACTGCTACTGAAGCAAACAGCAATGTTCATAGCAGTTCTAACATTTCCATTTTCTTAATGACAGACATAACTGCCTACGGTTGAAAGGAAAATCTGATCTATGGGGGGAAAAAAAAAGATCAGCTACAATTTCTAACTGTCCCACTCAACCTTCCTTGAAACTACTGTAACCAGTTGCCTTTTTTTTTTAATAGATGAAGACTGTCATTTAAGAGCTGCATGAGAGGCTGAGGTTTTCTTGGTGCAGTTTTTTCCTGCATGCAGAGTCAGTGACACAAAATGCTGGGCTGATTAAGATTCTGCTTTTTGTGCGCTTGTTAAAGGTACAGGCAGATATGTAAGGGAAAAATTTAGCAATTCTAAAAGGATCTTTTGACATGACTATACAATCTGGTTTTGCTAGAGTTGTTGTAGTATATATTTTGCATAGGTTCATCTCATGCTAAGTCATAAGCTATCTACAAGTCACAATAAGCCAAAACTAAACAAGCCACATTATGGCGTAGTGTGAAATGTGAACCAAGCTACTCAACCTATCTGAATTTGCTAGAGCTTAGTGCTCCCTCCCAGCCCCATAATCACAATTTTGCATTACATGATGTCTTCCCACACATTTGTTTGCAGCCATAGCAAATTTTAGGAGTGATCAGGCTGTAAAATACAGCTAGACAGCTAGACATGTGACTGTTTTATGGCTGATGTAAGAAATATACAAAGGTTTACACCAATTCTGAGCCTGTGAACTGAACTTAAAAGTCACATGTACAACCACATAGTAAATAAAAGCTCTGTTCAGTATTTTAAATACATTGTTAAGCATTTCAGTGCTTGCAGTTAAAAAGCACAAGCAGAGAAAAACTTTTTTCATGTAAAATCTGGTCCAGGAATAGAAAGCTTCCAAACTTTGAATTCCAGTTCTGCGGTTAAGCACTGCAACTTGTGGGAAACAGCCAAGTTTTGCTCAGTTAGATTCAGCAGTTGGAAATTGATAGCTATCTAGTAACCTGGAAAAGGAAGAAATTGCTCCAAAATACAGCCAGCAAGCCAGCCATGAGTTGATGTGTTCTGTATTTGATTCTAGAACTCATACATGAAAAAAGGACCTTTTCTTAGTGAGCTGACTTGCAGCCATACATGGAATGACAATATTACAATGAATAGTTAGAGTAGGTCACAGTGTCTAGGAATGATTATGGACTGAGCCTTCCTTTGAACAATTGATTTCTCTCTGAACAACCCCCTGAAGCTCAATCCAAACTTCTGAGTTTCAGGCTCTTGTTGATTGCCTTTCTGTATCAGTGGAGATCTAGTGGAAATCTAGATCACCATTACTTTCTGAATACTTGAGGGCCTGGGGCTAAAGCCCACAAGGATGATAATAAATAATCCCATAAAGACCCATTTCATGCAACTTGCTTTCTTACAGAGGAGTGTACTCTACTACTAAGAATACTTCCCAGTATTTCTCCCCGTTCCTCCTCGCTTGCAGGCATGATCTGCAAAACTGACTTGGACTTACGCCTCTGCCCAATATTACCTTTCTAAGGAACCAACAAAAATATAGTGGAATGGAATCAGCTCAAGATCCTTAAATCCCAATTAAACAGACAGTAGTACAGTAAGCGGTTGTGAAGATGGTCTGTTTTCTTTTTACTCCGCAGCTTGGCTACACTTCTCTGTCAAGTAAGGGCAGAGAAGTCAACTCCAATCTTCCTCTAAAATGTTGGGTACAGGCAGCACAGGCTGGTGGAACTTCTCCCTTATACCAAACGTATTTTGGTTCCCCTCTTGGTGCAATCTGTCCTCAACAGAAAACCTGCATGTGCCTGAGGAGAGGTCAAGAAGAAGGGCAAGACTGGTAATCTCAGTTTGCCATTCGTGTCTTCAGAGTGATATTAAAGAGTTTCATGGATCCAAAAATGAAGCAGAATCTCTTCAGAAGGCAACACTTGTACTGATTCATCACATTTCTCCATCTCTTCTCCCTTGTCCTTTAGTATCTTAGTAGGTGAGGCTGTTAGCTTCTAGAAGAGAAAAAGTAAGCTAAGTGGAGCAAAACACCTAGAAACATCCCTTCTACTGCAGAAGTCTACGCCTACAGAGAAGATGTACCTAACATTCTAAAAAAAAAAAAATACAATACCACAACCTTCCCCAAGATGTTATACTTGAGAAGTATTACATTACAATTTCCAGAATTCTCAGCCAAAAATTCTGGAAATCTTTGTCCAAAAGATATGGAGAAAGCCAACTTGGGCAAAGCTGAAATATAGAACTATACATGTTCTCTCCCAAGTGCTATTCTGCATATGTCACTCTAAATTCTTGTAATTTGTCTTCTGATGCCTAGCATCAATTGCCCCATTAATATAGCCACCCATATTATAGCCTGGACTGGAATGATACAAGTAAGGTGCCTATGAAATGAAACTTTGGATACATTTTCAGGAGAACAGGACAATACAAGACCTTCATAGAAAAAACATAGGCTATAAATGCTAATAACAGAATTCTTAGAAAACCTCAGTAAACGAAGGAAAACAATATACCATTGAGAAATAATTGTTCACATTCTTCCTCCAACTAAGGAGCAGGGATGAACTGCAATAAGCAATAAACATTTGCCTGTAGGTTCTTAATGCAATAGGCAGTATAGCTTCTCCAGGATAGCAGTATTAAGTACACATCCAGACAGCTGGTTTAACAAGCTTTCCTCCAGTCTGTGAAATGACATAATTTTCTCAGTCTCACCAGCTGATTTCTATTATGCCTCCTTAAGAGGCCAGTGACTAATGCTGTCCTGACAATTTTAATGTGGAGACAAGTTAAGGAAAGTGATTGGCAGGAAAGATCTCCACCCATTGTTCTTCCTCCTAATGTGGGGTGGGGCTGGAGTCAGAACTTGATTGATGGGGGGTGGGGGCTTTCCACCTTCACTGGGAAACCCCCACTCACCACGCAGATCAAGCACTGCTGTCCCCACTCACCCCATGGATGGTTCACAGATTACCCCTCTGTCCATCAGAACCCTGGTGCCCGATCCCACCTGCTGCCCCAGATAAAATGGCTATTGAGAGAAGTTGCCAAGTGTGATTAGAGGAGGGGGGGGTACCCACAGCAGCCAAAAACAGGAAATAGGAGCTGGTCGTATTCCATCAACTGGTGGCTGCTGAACTGCCACAGGTCGTGCATACAGTATAGCAAGGCTTGTGTCAGGAGATGGAAGACTGCATTTCAGCACTGGATAGAATAAATATGAAACGGGATGGTCTCAGCTTTGTGCTGGGAATTAGACGAAAGTCGTGTCTTGAAGACATGTCTTTAAAGCAAAGTAGCAAGGCATCTCTGAGGCAACGTCAGAAGGACAGGCGGGTGAGCCCAGAAGCACAGAAAAAACACTGAACAGAGCTTACCAAAGTGTCTGGAAGGACCTCATCTGGGCAGAAGGAATACTGGCAGATCCGGCATGTTTTCCAAGCAAGGAAAGGCAGGACCAAAACAGCCACAAAAAAAATAACCAGGAAGAGTGGGGCAAAGCTCAACAGTATGGCTTTGCCATCTAAGGCAAAAGGAAATGCTCATTAATATCTCAGTGAAGGCTTTGCGCTGAAAATATTTAGAAACCGAATAGGTGCATTTTGCAGTTAGTGTTCTCAGTGGCTTTTGAGCATTCTCCAAATTGTTTTTAAACTGGGCAAGTTTCTTCTGCATGTATCTCTTGGACATGTGTTATTAGCAAACTTTTCCCAGATCAATCTGTCCAATAAGGAATGTCTGTTCACTGAGAAATCGTCTGGATAGCCTCAGAGAGAAAATTTTAGGTCACACAAGAGATAACAAAGAGATATTACTGAGTCAGCTGGGTTATTCTTAACTAGAGGTCTTGGGGCAGAAGCTGGGCAACTGTTTGCTAAGATGCTCTAGTTGTGAATTTCCTACCTTGAACAGGTAGGACTAGATAACCATGAAGGCCACATTCAAGTCTATAATTCCATCGTTTATCTGAAGGAGCCTATAAACTCCCCACCAACTTTACAACTGGATCTACTAAACCCAACCGTTGTTTTGCAAACCATAATTGATGGCTGTCTAACAAACCAAATGTAGTTCATTCAGTAAACCATGATTAAACAAACATATGTTAGCAAATGGATGGCCTGGGGTCTTCAATTTGTTTTTGTGTCTTGCCCAGGGGACCAGGTAGCTGACAAGCAACAGTGTAGTATTATTGGAAAGGGTGGCTGCAACATGTTTTGCCCTTTTTCCCATTTAAGAAAGTTGTTTGGAGGGAATTGAGATATGTAAATCACTGATTTTGCCCCTTGGGTCCCACAAAAGGGGGAAGGGTGGACTAAATTGGGGAGCAAAATGGGGTTTTAAGGGGTGCAATGGACTCTTTAAGGCCTTGTGAGGCTTGATACAATAATAATACACCAATTTTACCCTTTAAACTCCCTCCCATTCCCCTACCTGCCAAGGTTCAAATCTTTTGGCTCTGCTCCCTCTGGAGCAGTGTTTCAACCTTGGCCACTGGAAGATGTGTGGACTTCAACTCTCAGAATTCCCCAGTCAGCACTTTTGGCTGGGGAATTCTGGGAGTTGAAGTCCACACATCTTCCAGTGGCCAAGGTTGAGAAACACTGCTCTGGAGAGTCCATACGATCCACAGCTTAGCAAAATCTGCAAACCCAGCCCATACATTTTATCCACCTTGTTCTCACCTTCTGGCATCACGCACTGCACCTCACTGAAATTGCTGCTCCTGTTGATAGCCTCGACGTAGGTCTGAGCTTTAACACAATATTCAGCTCCAGCCTCCATGGTTTCCAGGTGCACCGTGGTGGTGCTTTCTCTCACCACTTTGCGGTAAACCTACTTGTGCAAAATATGGAGTGAAAAGCAAATCCAGGCTGAAGGGAATTTCCACATATTAGGTTAAATAATCTGTTTAACTAGATTGGTTTGCCCTTCCCCAGACACCTGTGGCTAAACAAGAAAAACAACCCCATTTTATCTGTGCAGGATGTCACCAAAATCTAAAGGAAAGGCAAGTGGTTTTGAATTTCAGGTACTTAGCACACTGCACTGTGTTTATATATTTTGATTTTCAGATTCAACCTGGAAGCTTGGAACAATAACAAGGAGTGAGGCAAATACACACTGGAATGTTTGTAGGCAAATTCAGGTCACAAAACTGCTGCATGCCACTTAGGTCTGCTGGCCAATTAAGCAGTTCTGGGAAGTTAAATCATTCCGTACTGCAACATACTGCTTTATTGATTTGCAATTTGCAATCAGTAAAACAGTTAAAAGAAACAAAGGTGCAGACTACAACCAAAGATTGATACTCACAGAGGAACGACACACGAAAACAAAAGGACAAGCCTAAACACATACAAAAAATGCAGCCTATCAAAAATGTTTTAGCACCACACTGAAATGCCAATAAAGAAGGGAACCAACAGGGCTTTCTAAAGTAGGCAGTTCCACAACTTGGGTGTTTGGCAAGGATCACTGCTGCTAATTGTCACGGCCATCCCTCCCACCAAATCATTTCTTTCTTGTTCAGCATTACAAACAGCACCAAGTAGCTGGTTCTAGTTTGTCTTTAGATCTCCTAGAATCCTCCAAATTTAGCATTCCTTCAGGGCATTATGAGAAATTAAAAGCACAGCTGGACTCTCTTCTGAGAATACCATGCAAACATGGTCAATAGGACTCAAAGAGAGAGAAGCTGTGCATCAGAGGCTTCTTTGATCAGGCAATCCAGCAAACCTTGGGCATTGAAAGTAAAAAGGCCTTTTTCTGCATTTCAACTAATAAAAACTCCAATTACGTAGAAGTCCTTATATTTATGCACCGTTGTTTTTCTTTGATGGCTCAGTGGCTTCTAACTCCTTGTGTCCTGATGGATGTCAGTTTGCCAGGATGGTCTATCAGTATCTGCTTCTTTGAGTTCCTCTGAGACCCTGTTTGTGTTATCACTGATACTACAGGTAGTCCTCGACTTATGACCATTCATTTGGTGACTGTTCAAAGTTACGACAGTGCTGAAAAAAGTGACTTACAACTGGTTCTTGCACTTATGACCGTCGCAGCATCCCTGTGGTCATGTGATCAAAATTCAGGTGTTTGGCAACCAGCTCGCACTTACAATGGTTGCAGCATTCCAGGGCCACATGATCGCCATTTGCAACCTTCCCTGCCGGCTTCCGACAAGCAAAGTCAATGGGGGAAGCCAGATCCACTTAACGACTGTGGTGATTTGCTTAAAAACTGCAGCAAAAAAAGGCAGTAAAATCAGTCGTGACTCACTTAACAACCACCTCGCTTAGCAATGAAAGTTCCACTCCCAATTTTGGTCATAAGTCCAAGACTACCTGCATCTAGTTATGTTGTCTTCTATTGTCTTTTTCTTAATTGCCTTTGATTTTTCCAAACACCAGGCTCTTCTCTAATGACTCTCGCCTTTGCATCTTACACCCAAAATATCTAACATTCAGCTTCCTTATTAATGCTTCCCAGGAGCTGCATGGTTTTACTTTATGTGATGTTTCATTATTTGTTCTTCCTGCAGTCTAAGATAGGCTTAACAATTTTCTTCAGCCCCACAATTCAAAGGTATACATTTTTCTTCAGCCTTTTTAATGGTCCAGCTTTCACAGCCATATGTTACAACTGGGAAAACCCTGGCTGGACTATGCATACTTTCATTGTCAGTGTGTGTTAGCTTATTATTAATATTTTTATTCCACTAAGGAAATATACAACAAATGGAAAAAAAATCAAGACACTGCAATTGCAGTGGGATTCAAAAGCAAGTTTGGATAATGGTTGCAATAGGTGAACATGCTCATGTTTCCAAACAGGATGGCTGAATTGCCACATGCAGGAGCCAAAATGATCCCATGCTTCTACAGGCAACAGTAAATGACAGGAAACCATGAAGAAGGGAGGATGAGTCACTGCAGTGCTATGCTATTAACTATGTTCAGAGTTTCTGTCAGAGCCTCAGGATGGCCCAGTGATTCAACCTCGCCCAGTAAAGGAACTTTTCTACCTTTCAACCCATCCAAATGAACATTTGCAGATCAGAAACAAGATCAGGACTTACCATAGGCTACTATATGCACAAAGATGGAAAGATTTGGCATGACCCACCATGGAGGAATGGTTGGTGAAAATGACAGAACTTGCTGAGATGGATAAACTGACTTCTTTGATTAGAGAAAGGACAATATCTACGTTTATTGGCAACTGGAAACCCCTTATGGACTTTTGCGTAAAATGGAAAAAAAATGAACTTGTGATTTATGGCTTTGATGGTTAGACAGGCTAGATTACAGAAAGAAGAGAGTCACGATGTGACTTTAGAGAGAGAGGTTAAAATATAATTGTACTTATAACTGCTGTGAAGAAGATCAGAAGCCACTTCTTTCTATCCTTCTCTTTTTTCCTACTTCTACTTTTTTTTCTTGTTGCACTTTTAGCTTTTCCTGTTATTTCTCTCTTTCCTTTTTGTTTTCTCTGTTCCATTTTAGTTCTTGTTGTTGCTGTTAAAACTTTCAATAATAAATATAAATATAAATAAAAAGAACTTACTGTAGGCTCTGGGCCCTTCTCCCAGTAAAGTATCCAGAATTCAAACACAGGCCCTAGATGCTCTAATTCTGCAAGCAAGTGATATCCATCAGCAATGACAGTCAATATTGGCGGAATGAGGGATGCTGTTAAAAAAAGAAAAGGGATTCATATTCAGGATGTGGCAGTCTTAATTAATTAATTAGTACAATTTATCTAACTGCCTGAAACTGGAAGGACCCTAGGTGGTTTACAGAAACTAGATGTTACAAAGAAGATACAAATCAAGATTTAAATCATGGTAAAATACAGTACTACTGTAAAAAGTACAAAATTAAGAAGTGGCATCAGAATGTATTATTTATATATTTGAATGGTCACATCTCCTCCTTCACCTGAAAGCTTTCTAGGCTGACAATTTATTTATTTTATTAATCCCATATTTTTCTTTTGGCTACCTACTGAGAGTGACTTTGGGTGGTATGCCAACGAGAAACATAAAAGGTCAGTACAATAGTCAAAACTGTAAAAAAAGAAAAGATGGCCAAACAGGGAGACAACAGACAATAACCGAAAAACTACCCCGCCCATGGGCCCACCCACAACATACCTAAGCTCAGCACCTGGGGAAACAGCAAGGTCTTTTAAAGTTTGCCAAAAGAGAGCAGGGTCAGAGTTGTTTGGATCTCTGGGAGGATACTGTTCTGGTTCCATCTGGGAGAATATGATCCTATTTAGAACTAAGAATGGAAAGTCCCCAGAAACGAGAGGCCCATAAACCCAGAGATGCTAGGCCTGGTTAGGGTTGTGCCTAAGCTTGTTTCTCTTCATCCAGAACCTCAATGCCAACAGAAACTGGGACAAGCCTTTGACTGCATCACTTAGTCAATCAGGGGTCTAGATATACAACTAAGTATCAGGGCACACAGATGATACCACACATCCTGGGTTGTTTGAATGTCATATTTGCCCCCAGGTGCCTTCTGCAGTAGTAAATACTCTGGTTACTTGCGCTCTGGTTCTAGCTAGACAAGGTAACTGCAATGGCACTTTATGTGGGATGGAGGTGGGCCCACAAGGCCCTCTTTGCTGCTGAAAAGCCACAACGGTTTCCTGCAATTTTGAGTTGAGAAACTCATGAAAATTGTATTGTTAAGTTCTAAAACAGCTGTATAATAATAATAATAATAATAAAGCAAAACAAAAAACAAAACACCAAGCCCTCTACAATCAGCCCAGTCTATATATGTAAACCTACTTTGCGGCTCTCAGCTGCCACCACTGCCGCCCCTTCCTGCCCCAAATTGGTTCGGTGTGGTGCTTTGCCACCAAAACATTGTGTCAATGTTGCCTTTGAATATAGTTCAGAAATTTCAGCTAGTGGATCCAAACGCTATCGGGGCAACTCTTGAGATCAGATTGCACTTATTCTAAACCACTGCAATGGCAAGTGATTCACTCTGATTCAATCCAAAGCGTGAGCTTTGCGTTTTAGAGCTTGGAAACAAATTTACAGGGGAAAAAAAAACTGGACCAGTATGAACCTGCCTGAGCATTAAGATCTACAACAAGGGCTTTACTCCCTTGCTCAGAGTTACAGGCAGCCAGGCTAGCATATTTAAGAACCTTTGCAGTGCTGGTGCCTTCCTTGTGGGATTGCTTCCTGTATGGTCCATATTAGTCTTTTCCTCTTTCCACGGAGTAGACGGGCTCTTATATGTATTATTTCAGATGCCTTTTCATTAAAGAGAGTTCTTGGTCTGTTATGCTGATTTAACTTTTCTGATTTATTGTTCCCAAGCACTCCCCTGAATCGGAATGTGAATGGTGGCTTAGAAAGGTCGCATTACGTCCGACTGAGGAAGACTGAATCATCAGGACTGCAACTAGGGAGGGGCAAGCAGGGCATGTGCCCCAGGCGCCATGCTGGGGGATGTCAAAATAAGCGCTGGGGGGGGCGCCAAAATGGGTGCGGAATCCATGTTTGCCCCGGGTGACACAGACCCTAGTTGCGGGCCTGTGAATCATAACCCTAATACAAGTTTCAGGCCTCATCTCCAGTCAGGAAGGCAGCCACACAATCCTGCCCCTCCCGATGCAGCTGCTTTAAATAGTTGCAGACAAGTGCTATGCTGATGACCCTGCACACACCAAAGATTTGTTTTTGTCCTGCATCCAAAATAATGCACAGTCCTACTGTGTTCCCCATAAGCAACCTATAATCTTATATACATGTTTACCTGGGAACAAGCTGCACTGAATCTAGTGAGATTCATTTCTGAGCATTCATGCAGAAGAGTTTACTTGTTTACTTCACAGAAGGCATGTAGAGAAAAGTTTAGGCCCTTGAGTATTTAGGAAGTATCTTTTTTGCTGGCTGTATCACTGTTAACTTTGGCCCCTTCAAAACTGCAATGTGCCTTTAGGCCTTTCCCTGAATTGGGCTGTAAAAAGTTGTCTACCCTTGCTATAAACATAAATAAATATTTATTTTGAGATAATTGAAAATTGGATGCATATGAAAACAACACTTAGGGCTAGAGACAAAATATAGGCTAGGGCAGTGAGAAAGAAACACACACACACACACATACTCTATTGCTGTGGGAGACACATTGAAATAATCAGATTATATCAGATTCTGAAATGTTGAGCACTATAGACCCACACTTATCACCCTGGTAAGAATGGTTTGACAGAACCCTCAACAAAGCATCTACTCCATTCACAACTCATCTGCTGGCAGAGGTGTCCGCATGGTAGGGTCAGAAAAGTCAGGAAGACGCCTGCAATGGTGTGATTGAAGCTTCACCTTTTTTATGTGTGTTGCACATAAAAAAACAGGTAGAGCTTCAATCACACCGTCATGGCCACTATCTTGACTTTTCCAACCATGCCCTGTGGGCACCCCTCTCTGGTGGCAATGGTAGATTATTTTGAGCTGCTATTTTGAATGTCAACAATACCCTGGAAGGGTAACATGCTTTTGGTCATTGTGGGAAATGTTAAAGAGCAGTTCAGAATGGCTGTTGCAGAACATACATCAGCGTGGTGGTCCTTCTCTGGGAGGTAGCATCCTAGCAGCTGTCCCATGGTGCCAGGTGTTGAGGCTAGGCCTGATTTCAACAAAACAAGGCTCAAAACTGGGCTCATTCAGACAGGTGCTGGCTTGTGAGATTTCCTAACAGGGAACACGAACAGGTGGACTTACTTGTTATACGATTGAAGAAGCTATTGAGAGTGGCCCACGGGGAGACCTGTGTCCCCATAGATGCTCTAACACGGAGATTATATGGCACTGTAGCAGATATGTCTTCTGTGATATCACACTGAGTAACACTAACATCTGTACATTCTGCAATGGGAATCCAGCTGTCATTGGCATAGTCTCTCTCATATTCCCTAGACACATTTAGAAAAAAGCCAGCAATGTCAACTTCTTTGCAGAAAACATTGGACCATCATCACATTGCCTCAAAAAAAGCCGAGTCATCTGATTTGGTGACATGCGAATATAATAAATAAAATAGCAATGGCCAGCTCATAAGCAAGACTATTTCCTTGGTAGCCTGCTTAAAATTTGTAACTGCAATGCAGCTCTGAGATAAGGTATCTCTGGACTCATGTTCTAAAGTTCAAAACTGGACAGATCAACAGATGAGTGGATCATGTGCAGCCAACCAGCAAGATCTGATTCAGAACTGTTAACACTACAACAATCTTTAGGCTGATAGAATACCTAATCCTTGACAGGTGAGGCTGGCCCAAAGGGAAATAAATACAGTAACTCCCGTTTCCTGAACCACCATATTGCTTTCGGCTTGTATCTTGTAACTGGCTCCAGCTGGTGGATCTAATGGAAGAAGAAGGAACTCATGGCTTTCCAGATGTTTTTTTTAAAAAATATTTTTACTTGTGAGCCATCCAGAGTTGCTGGGAGTTGGGCAGCACACAAATTAAAGAAGGCAGGCAGGCAGGCAAGCTGAATTACAATTCCCAGATTTCCTCACTATTGACTACAGCTAGCTAGAGCCGCCGCAAGTTCTTATTTTACTACATCTGGAAGGCCACCGGATGCGCACCTTTCAGCTAGAAGTTTTATTTATTATTATTACCGTCATTATTTAGTAAAAAAGAAGCCTAAAGTTTAATCCACACACATACTCAGCGTATGATTGGGTTCCTGCAAGGTTGTGCAACTAGTAACCCTTCCAAACCGATTAAAAAGAATTGCTTTGGACCATGGATGAGTGAGCTCCGCTGCTCATTAAAGCTTCTCTTACAGGTTGTCTTTTGAGGGACTTCCATATAAGCCTGAAAAAGAAAACCTGCAGCTGCTTTCAGAGTCACAGGAACTTTAATTTAGCAACCAGAGTCCCCTTTTCTGGGGAGATGGGAGGCGATGGAAATTCGAAATATATACAAACAAACAAACTTAAAAAAAACAATTCCATTTTATTTTGACAGATGTTTTAAAGCACTGCCAAGAAAAAAAGGAGGAAAAAGAAAGGAAGAGATGTACAAGCTGTGCAAGATGAGCAAGGTATTTCAAAGTAACATTAGATTAATACTATATACAGGTATAGGATGATCTTGACTGCTACTGAAATAAATTCAGTGATTCATAACTAGCAAAAGTAGCCAATAGATGAGAATGAATCAACTTTTTAAAGCAGCTGCATCTTATTTCAGGCTCATGCAGGAGCCTGAAAAATGAGATCTGTTTTAAAAATAGTGTAGAAGTACTGTGCTTGTATGAGGTTCAAAATACTTTTTCCAAATCATTTTCAAAGAATGCACAGCTCTTGTTCCCACGTCATACCAAGCCACAGTTTATTTAATCAAAATCTAGGGAGTAAGCCACAATCGTTTGGGTTCATGCTTTGCCCTAGGAGGTGAAAGATGGTGACAGAGCAACACATCCTTGCTGAGCTCTGCACTGATTCCTGACTCGATGGTATTTTAATACTAGAGCAGTTACTCCCTTGCAAATATGAGAAGCACAAAGAGATTAAGAAATAGCCTTGAAATTTTCCAAGACAACCCAAGATTGACAAGTTCTATATTGCATTAAATCACTGATCATGGTTTATAATTTGCAAAAGCCAGATTCTCATACCCTAAGCTAATGTTAAACAAATTATATGTCAGTTTAGCATAATATGTATTCATATATAACAGTGTATGTTCACACCAATCTTTCTAAATTTGCCTGTTTTCTTCTCATCCTCTTCCTTCTATCCTCTAGTGTATTTTCCCAGTTTTGTGCCTGAGAGGTTAAATTCAAAAGGAATTCACTTTGTCCTAAAGATGTAATTGACAAAAAGCTCATCCACCCACTTTTCTTGCCCTGGAATGGAGATGGGCTGTTTACTGTTGAGGACATGGCAACATGTCCTCCAGGATGGAAGGAAAGCATATTGCTGTGGATGGCCCAAAGTACCTCCAAGTGATGATGATCTAACTGTGCTTTCACATGCTCCATGGTTACTTTGGTTGTTCATGTCACAGAGGAAAGCAGAACGTAAAGACTGTGGGTGAATCTCCCTTCAGGATACAAGCATTCCTTCATTCCCAACCAGCAACCACACATCTGTTATAAAGTGATGAAGGCCAAAGGCACACGAATCTGGCAGGAGATGCAGGTCCAACCACGCATGCGCTAATTTGTTGCAATACCATTGCATACCTAGCTTGTCTATACATGCAACAGAATGCCATGGCAAAGTTTTGAGGCGGGAGAAGAGATTTCATCAGACAGCAAATGGAACATTCTAAATGCGATTCTTAAACTCCTTGGAAGTAGAAAACAAGATTAATAGATAGGGACCTGGTTTAGAATTTTATCCCAGGTGGTTTTGTCATTGCAGTTTGCGGGCAAAAGGAAGGGGTATCACTCTCCAGCAGCCTAAAGTGATACAGTCTACTGTTATTTCAGGATTTTACCACCTTATATTGCTGCATTTGTATCCTGATTAGGGGAAATTTTGAAGGAGCTCAACTTTTGGAACAAGTCAACCCATCCTCCATGCACACAGGGATACTTCGTCCAATCTTGTATAAAAATTTGCCTTGCACTTTCTAAGAAGCTGTCTTCAGTCAAAAAGACTCCTGTTTTTCTATCTTATTTTCAGGGTGCTTGAGAATTTCTTTCCAATTTCTCTCAGTGCATTTTTTCTGAACTTACTCCATCGGTGGAAGTGACAGAGGATGCTACTACTGGTTTTGTGTTACACATTTTTCCATCCTTCCCAGCTGCCTGTCCTTCCTAATGCAAAAATGCCCAATGGAAAAAGTTACCTCACCCTGACAGCCTTCCTAGTAGGACGGCCTGCTGGATCAGATTAAAAGCTTAACTAGTCAACATTCTTTTTTGAACCATGGTCAATTCAATGACTATGGAAAAGCAAAGCAGTACATAAGGACTGGCATATAAGACTTCTTAAAAATATAGATGGAGGACACAATAAAGTCAGCATTACGTGATCAAGGGGCAACATGGGGTGCCAGGCCATTTGGGTGTTGGTGTAAACTGTCAGTGAAGAAAGGGCCTAAGTCTATATTCCTTTACTGAAACCTTTTTTAAAGTTGGCGGCCCTCCACCATATCTCATGGAACTAAATTTCACTGATTAACTTTGTACCGCGTATTTCCTTTTACTTCTCTTGAATGTCCTACTAGACACCATCTAGTATGAGAAGAAACGGAGAATAATTCAACCTATTCATGTTCTTCACAGCATACATAGTTCCATAAACCTTGTAGTGTTTCCTACTCAGTACAATAGTTGCTTAACCCTTGTACTGAGTATAGCAAAAAGTTAGAGGTTTCCCTGATCTAGTAATCCAGATTTGTTGAACTGCGAATTCTAATACTCCCAGCTGGTATAATCAGTAGTATCTTAGTCCAACATATTTGGTTGGCGTGAGTTGAAGAAGTCCAGGAGCATATATTTAGCATCAGTCACACTGACTTATCAATAGGCAACCAGTATTCAAGTTGAGAGAACTTACCCTTGAAACTCGACCGAATATTTTATGACCTCGCCAGGCACAATCTCTGTAACTGGGCTCCAAAGCAGAAAGTGCTTCATATTGGTGGACAGAATTGTAATATTCTGAGGGGCTGCCAGTAACGCAGCTTGATGTAGGGATCACCAAAGTGACATACCAAGAGAGAAAACCAGAAGTTATCTCACAGATTAGGGATGTTGAGGTTTTTATTATGAAATCAAACCAAATATTACAATCAATGACCAGATGTAGGTGTAATTATTAGCACTAACTCCTTGGAAGAGTTTACTAGTTAAGCTTAAAGTCTATACTAACTTACCTAGGAGTAAGCATCATAGGATTCAGTGGGATTTACTTCTTAGCAGACATACCCCAGATGGTGCTTTTAATAAAACTGAACTCAAATTAAATGGTATGTATACAGTATTTGTTTTACAAGATGCAGGTTAGGGGGGGGGGGAAAGACTCTTATCAGATCTTGAAACGGAACCCTGGTTGAGAAACCCTGGTCTAAGTCCAAAAATGTAATATGCAAAGCCAGTCACATTATTCTAGTATATGGGAGAGGAAACAGACAATTTGTGCTCCTCATTCTTGGCAATAAGAAGAATATCAACAATAATAAACTGCAAATAACATTGTGCTGCTCTTTTATGAAATCAGAAACATGCTGCCTCTTGACAGCTGTCTTTTTTCTACCTAATACTAGGGACAGTCTAAGTCTTCGGCATATGTGGTTGTTGCTGAGAAGAATTCGCCTCTGAAATCATTCCAGCCCCACTATTCAGGCAGACTCCAATGGCCAGATTGGTCAGTGGGGTCCAGTCTCCTAAACCAGTCTGCTGCCCACAAATATAGTGGAAGGGGTCATTCCACGATTTGTTTAAAAACTATTTCAAATTCCTGCACCTTCACATTAAAGAGGTCAGTTTCATTCTTTATTTTTAGTTTAAGAACACGGTTCACGCCTATATCCAGGCCTACCCATGAAACAAATATAATAATTTGGTAACTTCGGGCCTCTCTTTGAGCCTGAATGGGCAGGGGTTCCCCAAGGCCTGAAAAATATTTCAAGGGTTCCTCCAGGGTGAAAAGGTGGAGAAAGGCTGACTTAGAGAAAGCAGTCTCGTTTATTATTTATTTATTAATTGAGGCCACCCAGCTCCAAAATGACTCTGGGCAGCCTTGGGTTGACGCTTCCAGACTGAATCCAGCATCAAACACTACACACAAGCTGAACTATAATTTTCCTTAATCCCACTGTATCCTCTCTTTCCTGCACCAGAACCACAACCTGCCCAATGTTTTAATGTGTCCCACCTCACCACAGATACTACAATACAAGCCTCGTTCTCAGTCGCTGCTATGTTATACATGAAGACTAAGTCCTGTCATTTTCTCCCTAGCTGTTGGCAGAGTGAGTCTAGATTTAAACATACCTAGCATAAACAGGGCCACAACAAGGGTCTGTGTCACCCGGGGCAAACATGGATTCCACGCATTTTGGCGCCCCCCCAGCGCTCATTTTGGTGCCCCCACAGCGCGGCACCGGGGGCACATGCCCCACTTGCTCCCCCCTAGTTGCGGCCCTGAGCATAAACCTGCTGAAATTAACACAGTGTATATTCATCAGTCTGTATCACCCTATCAATTTATCAGGTTGCTCTTTCCTTTGGTAAAATAAACAATCCTACTTGAGTGACACCTTAGAAATACCTCTTTCTAAACATTAAGATGTAGCAGCTTTACATGATAATAATTTTGTCCAAAGGATTTCCATATTGAAAAAAAAAACAGCATCAGCTAAAAGGTTTTCCTCTTCCCTAAATCAGGTTGCTGAAAAAATGAACGTTTGGGGGGAACCCCAGGAAGGGATTTGTTTTGTGAAAGGACCTGTAAACTCCCATTAGGAAAACTGAATCAGCATTAACTGAATTGGCATTGCCTGTTCCTTGTGCCCAGTTTCTACTGAACCCAGCTACTTAGCTCCATCTGTTGAACTTCTGCACCTCTAATCAAAAATAACTTCTGTTGCTCTAAATCCATACTCCTAGAAATATTACTTTATACATTCACTTGGCATTAAGGGTCTGAACTGGGCTCATAGTTACTTTTCACATACCTGAAGTGAAAAATGGCATCCAAGAAAAGCAGATCATCAAGCAGAAGCATATGGCCATTTCCCTACAGTTTAAGGACCTTGCCAAGGTATAACCAGATCCGGCATTTTCTGCTCCTGGGCCAGGAGCAACTCCATACTCAAGAGGAAGGGCTGTTTGATGTGGACTACACAGTCCCCTTCGTGGACCCCACGAGGTATCAGCTGCTACTGAAGGTATCTAGGCAATGGCAGCAGCTACTGTCGCTCCTCTTCCATGTTCATCTGCGTTGCTTGGAAAGGTGTGGCTAGAGTTAATTAGGGTTCAATAATAGGTTTGGGCAATTTCATTCTGGCATTTTCCTACAGGTTATGCAACTGACCTCGTGAGAGAGAGGGAAGAGAAGCCTTGGCAGTCTAGGCCTGATGATGGTGCAATCAACAACCTGGGGGGAAACTGACTTAAGAGTAGCTGAGGTTCTCCAGCTTCTGGAGCAAAAGTTTTTATTTCCAAGGGTGTTGGGAAATGCCAACCCTTTAATATGTTTTTGTTCAGCTCTACCCAGGGACAATCTCTGTCATGTCTTCCATGACAAGACCCCACACCCTAAAAGGCCCACACCCTCCTGCTACTCTTACATAGGTTTCTCCCAGTTTAATCGTCCTTTCCATTACACTTGATGACAGGCTTATGGGCTGAATTGCAAAGAGGAGGTCGGGGTTGCCGTCTGTGGATCTGCGCGCCCCATCTGCGGCGGCCATTTGTATCTACACTGTTATGAAAACGAAAGACGCCCTAAAAACGCCCCTAGAAGACTGGGCTTGCTTCCGAAAGCGAGCTTTCCACGCGTACAGGGAACGGGGTGGCTGCAGCGCCTTTTGAAAGCGGCATTCCGCTTCGCGCTGCTCTCCTGGATCGCCCGTTTCCGTGCGAGTTTCGACGGGCGTCAAGGCGAAAACGAGCTCTGGGGCGGGGGGGACGGAGCAGAAGGAAAGAAAAGCCCCCCTGCTCCAGAACTGCTCCGCGGCCGGCCCGCAGCCGCCCGCGCGGGCAAGCGAGCAAGCCCGCCGGCCCGCTCCACTTCCGCGGGCGCATGGGCAAATGCCCAAGAGGCAGGCGGCCGTTGGCTCCGGCGGCGGCGTCCCGAAGCGAAGGCGGGCGCCTGCGTCAGAGAGGCCGGGCGACGGCAGGGCGCATGTTCGGCCGGGAAGATGAAGGTGGCGGTGGCCGGCTGCTGCCATGGCGCGCTGGATAAGCTGTACGAGACCCTGCAGCTGCTCGAGCAGCGCCACGGCCACGCCCGCCCGGACCTGCTGCTCTGCGCCGGGGACTTCCAAGCCGTGCGCAACGCGGGCGACCTGCGCTGCATGGCGGTGCCGTCCAAGTACCGCCAGCTGGGAGGCTTTGCGAAGTGAGCGGGGGCACCGGAACTGGGGTGGGGGGGTCCGTTGGAGGCGGAGAGGCGAGCGAAGCGTTGCGGCAGAGGGCCGGCTTCTCTGCTGCTGGTCCCGGCAAGCGCTCTGGGGATGAGCCTCTGGTTCCTTAAGCGGTGCTCTTGGGCTGGGTGGGGAAGGGGCGAGCCCTCTTCAAGTCGCCACTTACCATGGGACTCTCTGAGCGGCGGTGAAGGATTTCTGACTTGGGACTGAAAGGCTGGGCCGAGGCAAGCGCCCAAGGGTTTACCAGTGTGTTCCAGGGCTTTCAGAATACACTTCCTATTGTTTAGTTGCTGAAAAGGCTAGCTTTTGCACGCAAGAGAAAGAAATGGTTTGGGGTTTTTTTTAGATATGAATGACACGTTTTCCTGAACTTCAGAAGAAGGCACGGATGCTGTACTAAAATGCTAATATCACCTTACTAAGAAGCTAAGCATGAGGCCTAAAATTCCCGGTAACACCCCTTGCACAGGTTGTGTTGTGGGCCTTCAAGTCAGTGTTGACTCCTGGCGACTGCCTGGACTAGTCCCTGCGGTTTTCGTGGCAAGATTTCCGAAGTGGTTTGTCACTGCCTCCTTCCTAGGGCTGAGAGAAAGTGACTGGCCAACGGTTATCCAGCTGGCTTTGTGCCCAAGGCAGGACTACAACTTGCAGTCTCCAGGTTTCTAGCCTGATGCCTTAACCATCATTTGAACTGCAGTAGTTCAGTTCAGGATGTTGAAACAGTTTTTGTTCCAGCTTTTATATCATTATTTATACAATCAAACTCCCCAGGTTTGCTGGCTGGGGAGTTCTGGGAGTTGAAGTCCACACACCTTAAAGTTGCTAAGTTTGAAGAACACTGAATTACTGGATAAGAAAGAACTGCTCCCCTTAATTTTATTTTATTAAATTTATATGGCTGCCCGTCTCACTTGCATGTGACTCTGGGCAGTGTGCACAGTTAAAACCCAACTGACAATCTCAGCCTTCCACGGCCTTTCATTTTTTAAAAATGCCACTACTGACCAATTAATGATAAAAAACAAATGCACCATTCTCTATTTGACTAGTGCAGCTGTAGTTTTATGCCCACCTATCCACTTTTCATCTATCAGTTTTGCATTTGGGGATGTGCCAAGATCAGCCTGGGGGGGGGAGGGGGGACATTCAGTAGCCTTGGGCAGAAGGTTAAAACCCCAGTCTTTGCCAGGCAGAAGGGTTTGCAAGGCTGATAGACTTTACCATCATGAGCCAAGTGTCACCCCTGTGAGAGAAAGGGGCACCCTAGCCATGCTTTCTTGACAACTCCCTTCCCTTCAGGTCCTACTGAAAGGGATAATTAATGGTGGCCCTGGGACTTCCCCTGAGTCGAGAATATCTAAGTAGAAATATCCTGGATCTTTAATGCCTGTGAGAGCTCAAAGTTCCAACTGTGTTTTCCTAGGTATTATTCTGGAGAGAAGAAAGCACCTGTGCTGACTATCTTCATTGGGGGCAACCATGAAGCATCCAATCACTTGCAAGAATTACCTTACGGCGGCTGGGTGGCCCCAAACATCTACTATCTTGGTATTGCCTTTTGCTTTCTGGTAGTTTCAAATGCTTGATGTAGAAATGGAGAAGGGGTGAAACCTCACATAAAAGAGAGAGGGTGGTTCTTCTGCCTAGACTTCCTACTTTCGGTGTTGTATTTATTATCATATTTATATAGCCGCCCATCTGACAGAACGTCCTTATAAAAACATCATGAAAAGTAACAAAAAAAAAAGGTCAGGAGGGGTGGATCTGTGGAACTAGCCTAGAAATTCAGTGAATAAATACGCCCTCCAATTTCTGCACTTTCATTCAGCCAATTCTATATTGATTGTAAAAGCCCAGATATATCATCAGTTTAAGTGGGTATATCTTGGATAAGCACAGTGTGCCTCTTCCTTCACATCAGGACCGTAATTAAGATTATTAATTATTTTTTTCCATGCTAGATCTTAATTGTTATGGATCTTTTTAAGATGTTTTGAGCCTTGGTTTCAAGCCTGGTTTATCGGATAATGCCTTGGCTGAACAGATATTTTCTCTGTCCTTCAAGGCCATCTTCTTGATTCACTGCATCAGCTAATCGCTGCTTTTCAAGCTTTTAAATTTTTCAATAAATTTGGATTCAGGATATTTGGAAACTAAATACTGAATGTCCTCAACATTCACCTTGGTAGTGGGCCTTCTCAGCTGAGATTTACGTACTCTGATCCCTTTTTCTTTTTAATAAATCAGGTTAGAGAAACCTCTGCAAGAATTTTGTTTTGGGGTACTCCGACATCAAACAAGCTGAAGCCTCAATCAGACAAACCACATTAGGGCTTAGTGCAATGTGTGAATTAGAGTGGGGGTTTTCAAACTGCAGAACCCTAAGATTTTGTGGCAACCTGATGGGGTTCCACAGCCTGAATAAATTTGAAAACCTCTGAACTGGAGTCTAACTTTGTAGTAGCAGTGAAGGAGAAGACGCAGCCAGGTGGGAGTTGAGTGGCTGATCCTGACCCAGTTACTTTTTCAAGGTGGAAGTGTATAGGATGTTCCTGCGTCAGGAATTGCTTAACAGCTGACTTGAGCTGAGTGATTCCTCTTAGGACTCTCAAGGAAAAGAGCTGGTCCATCGCTCCCCAGGTGAGCTAGATCCTTTAGAGGCTCATTATATATCGAAAGGATAATATTGGCACTGCTTATGCTTACCCATGTGCCTTTTTCAGATTCAGTCAGCCCCACTAGATAGACCAGAGCAGGAAATTAACTCCACGGGAAGACTAGAACTACTTTTAATTGAGATTGGCTATAATAACAGAACCTTGCAAGTCTCCTTGTGCTATTCCTCCTCCTCCTCCTCCTCATAGTTCAATGAATTAGGGGAGCATCTGCCTAAGCCGCTTCCACAGGTTACCTTGTTCCTCTGGACTTAAAGTCATTTCAGGCCTTTTTGCCCTGGGAACGTTTCCTGCATCTCTCTATCAAGGTCATTTTCATTACTCTCTACAGGTTATGCTGGAGTTGTAAAGTACCGCGGGGTGAGAATTGGTGGCTTGTCTGGCATTTTCAAAGCTCATGATTACAGAAGAGGTATGTGTGCAAACTTGTTTTAAACAAATACGCCATTGAAATTTGGGTGGCTTGGCTGTGGTGTTTTATGCTGCTTTTATGGCTACTGATATATGTTTGGGATTGCTCAAATGTAAGGGGAAGCTGGGTTATCGAGCTAGGATCTGAAACTATAGTTTGATCTTTGGGTTATTTGACTCACGCAATTTTGCATGTTCATATCTTACGGAGAACTGGTGTTTGGTGAAAAACCTCTATCCCACGTACATGAAAATGGTTGGATTATCTAAGAAAGGGGGAAGCAACCGGATGTCCTCCAGGTGCCCCAACAGGCATTGGCCGATAGCAAGGAATTGTGGGAGTTTAGATCCAAAACAAATGGGGGATTGTTGTTTTTCTATTTCTGTGGCAAAATCTGTGGTAAAGCAACTCACTGCAGCGTTTTGAACTGTGCCATTTCAAGCACAAATTTGACAACACAAAAATCCTGGCTTTTTAGTAGAAAAGCTCTTCTATGCTCACTTTTTCATATATATGAAATTTCACAGGCCAAGTTTCTGTAGAGCCAGTGTGATGTAGTGGCTGAATGTCAGGTTGAAACTGGGGAAAGCCCTCAGATGCCTCCCTTGCCAGGCCAATGAGCTTTGGGTTAGTCAGTATCATCCCTGCATACTTTACTGGGTTGTTGTGTGGTATAAATGGCAGTGAGGGAATTTCATATCACGCATTTGGGAGAAAACTAGGAATATGAGTGAAATAGCAGGTGGAATTTTGAAATTTTCTACAAAACACTAAAGTGGAATTATCCTGAAATGCTTTTGACATGTGATGTCCATGATGCTGTTTATCTAGCTGTTAAAACAGGCAGGCTTGCATTCTGATATTCAGAGATATAATCCAGTCCTACCTGCTGTCTCACAGAGATGGCAACGCTAGCATTGGTCCGGGGTATCGTAGCTTAGACAGTAAGATATAAGTGACATTCTCCCATCAGCACCCAGTCTCAAAGATCCCTCTCAGGCTACTGCTGGAAGGCTAGATTGGAACTAATAAAATAGACACACAAGAATCCAGGACCTTCTGATCAGGTAGTTTTATTACAGAAAAGCTAAGGAGACATTATGAATAAATTCTAGTGACTGCTATATGTCAAGGGCCAGTTTGAATGATAGTGAAATCAACGTTTAGATTCTTGTACCACTTTCTCCCACCGAAGCTATGCAATGGGCTGGGTGGCCTTTTCGTTTGGGTGAGTGGTCTTATTGTGTCCCATGTTTTGGTAGCAGACAAATCTGATATTAGATGATTTTCCTCTGACTGTGCAAGAGCTGGTTCTCACAATCTCTTCGGTTCTCGTTGAAGCCAGAGGGATGAACCAAAGTATAGCACAATTACCAGTTTGGCAGCTCTTTCTGTTAAAGTCACGCCTTCTTTGAAATGAACTCAACCTTAGCAAACTTACATAGATTCATCTATGCCATTTTCTTGGCATGATATGGAGGTGGCTTACCATTATTGCTTTCTAGAATTTCATTTTTAAGTTGATAGTTTAGCCTACAGCCCTGGACTTCCCATGCAAGTATTAACAAGGGCCTATCTCTCAAAGTGAGCTAAAGCCAACAAGCTGGTGTGATTTGTTGATGTAACTGTTTCAGGTTGCTGTTTCTTAACTTGTTTCAGGTCACTTTGAGTATCCTCCTTACAACCAGCAAACAATACGAAGCATCTATCATGTAAGAAATATTGAAGTTTTCAAGCTCAAGCAGGTAAATGTAATTATCTTGTCTATGCATTGGGCTCTTCTTCATATTCATCCCCACCATCTAAAGTGAAGTAGGAGGTGCCATTGCACAACAGAATTACAGAGTTGAGAGGGACCACAAGGATCATTTAGTCCAACCACTGTAGGAGATGTGGTTGTCCACCCTCTTCGTAAAAACCTCCAGAGATGGGTGATCTACAACCTCCAAAGACAGACTATTCCTGTGGTCCTGGAAAATAGGTCTATTGATGAACCTGATGATGGCTATCATGTCTTCCCTAAGTCTTCTTTTCTCTACACTGAACATCCCAGACAGAACCTTTTATACCAGGCAGATTCCTCGAGGCTGCCCTCTATTATCTTCTAGCATCAAATCAAATCAAATCTTTATCACAGTCATACCAGCATACTTCTAGCACCAACCTTCCTTCTCTTCTGAGGCCCACACAGGCATATGTAGCTCTTTTGAGATGGTTTAAACATTTTTTCTGAAATTGGACTGAAGCTCCTATGAAGTTTTCAGGTTCCAAAATTCCATTTCAGGGAAGGTAATGCACCTCCTTTCCCAGCTCTCTGTGATGTGAGAGTTGAAAGCTAATCTTGGTTGAGTTAGGTCTCAAATGCCAGACATATCTTTGTGTCCTGGTGAATTGGCTAAATAAGACTTCTGATTGTCGCAAGCATTAAATCTGGATTGGTTATGGGAAGTCTCTTTCTAAAGAAGATCTCTGTAACTCTGTTCCTACTTCACGCCCAATCATGGTTTGCTTAACCATAATTTATTGAATAAACCATAGTTTGCTGGGTGCACACCACATGATAACCCAATACTTTACAAACCATAATGGCTGTTCAGCAGCTAAGCTGGAATCATATTAGCTTAATGTGAAGTGCTATGTGCAAGTCCAGTTTATATTTGGCAAAGCCCAGTGAGATGTACTGCTTTCCCTTTCTCCCTACGTGTTCATCAACCTCATCTGCTACTACGGTGGGCAGTCTGATACCCTCAATATATTTGGGGCGACATCTCCTATGATTGACTGATCTTGCAGCTTCTGCAGCCTGCTCAGTTCAAAAGACTGCAGCCGGATAATTACAACGCAAAATGCAGCAATAGAAGTAAATCAAAATTATTAAAAGAACCAGTAACAACAAATCAATCCTATAAAACTGTGCTGGGATTCAAAGTCCAGTGAAATAAAAGTGTCTTTAAGGATCTAAAAACCACAAGGGAGGGAGATGTATGATCTGATCGTTCCGCTGAGTTGTGATCCAGAACATCTGGTTGCTTGCATCTGCCCTGCTGTCTTTCCTTTACCATCAGTGGCAACAGTTGCGTTTCACTTGTGTTGTTTGGTTTTGGGTTGACAGCTCAAGCAGCCCATGGACATATTTTTGTCCCACGATTGGCCTAGAAGCATCTACCATTACGGAAACAAGAAGTTGCTGCTTAAGAAGAAATCCTTCTTCCGCTCTGAAGTGGAGAACAACACTTTAGGGAGCCCAGCCGCGTCAGAGCTTCTGCAGCACTTGAGACCAGCCTACTGGTTCTCTGCACATTTGCATGTCAAGTTTGCAGCCTTAATGCAGCATCAGGTAAGAAATGTATGGGTGGGGGTTGCTTTCTATATGTCGAGTATATTGTTTGTAACGAAAAGTGGAGAATTTTAATGGTGGAGATAATCTCCCAATTTTGCAAAAGGTTTTACAAGAATAAATTGTGTTAGTACTCAAAGACAGTCTGTTTCAAACTATAATAGTTAACATATAAGCTTCTTAAGGGAGTCCCATCTTTCTTTCTTTCTTTCTTTCTTTCTTTCTTTCTTTCTTTCTTTCTTTCTTTCTTTCTTTCTTTCTTTCTTTCTTTCTTTCTTTCTTTCTTTCTTTCTTTCTGACTATTTCAACATCTAAGGTTACCCACTCACCAATGACTCAGGGCAGTTTACAGATTATAAAAATCAATTAAAACAACAGTAAAGAATGGGCAGATTGTGGGAACGGGGAAACCTACCACAGTAAAATAATTTCAGCTGAAGTGGTGGGATTCACACCGCTTCTTGGCCTAGTGCCTGTGGGAAAAGCCAGCCCAAGACTTAAAGGACAACAGGATCGGGACCACATGGAACTCGGGAGGAATGCTCTTCCCTAGGGCTAGCACGACAGCAGAGAAGCATCCCTCCTGAGTCCCCTAAGATGACGTCGTTCAATAAACAGGACCCAGCATTTATAGCAAAGTTTCCTTCTCCAAATAGAAATGTTCCTTTGAGAAACATTTGGGACCTCATGGCCTTGAACGAGAACGTTTTCAGCTCCCCCCTGTCTCCTTTACAGCCTAAGAAACTGGAGAGGGTCCCTTCTAAGCCTCTTGCGCCACCCACTATCCAGTTGCGGGCTGTGCTGTCCCTTATCTGACCATTCCCTTGGCAGCGTCTCTTTGCCCAGTGTCCTCAGGTCTTTCCCACATACCATTACAGCAGATATCACTGACTGATTTGGCATGATGGTGTGGATGCCCCCTCCCCCTGAAAAAAAAATGTACCTTTTAAAAAATTGCCCCAAATCTCTCACGAGAGCAAGATTTGGCCATCTTGTGTGATTGCTGAAAGATATATATAGCTCTCCTGTAAGATCAGTGGGTATCACTTAGTTGAATTGCAGTGCTTTGGAGACTTTGTCTCCTGCATTCCCAATCCGTGTCTATCCCTCACCTAAAGGATGACGCCAGGTGGACTGGGTGAGTCCGGATTTCTCTTGTGTCCTGGAACACTTCTGCCAATCAGGTGCATAGTGTTAGGTTAGGTGATAGATCGATCAAAGGTATGAAATTAGGGGAAGGCCGATAGACTCAAATTAAATCAAAACTTCTGGCACTTCCTCCCCGCTCTTAGTTCCACTCCCCAAACATGACCTCTGTATGGCGGGGGGAAAAGCCTTTCCCAATATGATTGCCCCTGTTCTTGCTTTTTAGGCTGATAACAGTGAACAGCAACCCAAAATTACCAAATTTCTGGCCCTGGATAAATGCCTGCCTCACAGGGACTTCCTTCAGGTAAAAAAGTCTCTATTTTTCTGTTATGACATATATCCTAATCAGTAAGACAGTGTTTCTCAACCTTAGCAACTTTAAGATCCGTGGACTTCAACTCCCAGAATTCCCCAGCCAGCATGTTGGCTGGGGAATTCTGGGAGTTGTAAAGTTGCCAAGGTTGAGAAGCACTGCAGTAAGATATAATGAACTTTGGAGTCTTCTGTAGGAGGGGAGCAAAATGGTCAGCTAGCCACTTTGTGGATGTGCTTTCATTTTTTAATCTGATCTGAATTTGCATTTGCGTCTGATCTTAATTTGATTGATCAACGGTTGAAGGCTGCCTTCACTTCATTGACCCAGTCTGGGAGAAGGATTGGAACCATAAGCATGGCACACGTGGAGAACTTGTATCTCATCAGATTCACAGATGAGGCTCTTACTCAATAGACTGCAGCAACCACAAAAAGAATTTTCACTTACATGTGTTCCCAATTTGTGCATCACCAGCTTTATACTTTGGTAAAAACCTGGGAGAAGTGGATAATATCAATAACCTGGACTGAAAGCCTTTAGGCTGACAGGTCCAGACTGAAATGCCCTAAGGTCATTTTTGACCCATAGGTAAAGGTTCTGCATACCTACATTATAGTTAGACTTCTGATGTATTGTTTATGTATCCCTGCCTGAAGTTCATAACTGTCTTCTCTATGGAGTCCTTGGTCCTCTCTCAGTGTGGTTGTTCGCTTGCAGACATTTCATTACTGGACTAGGTAACATCATTAGAGTTAGTGAATGTGGGGTTTGCTCCCTGTTTATATACAGTAGCTTGCCCTGCCAGTGTTGGTGGGGATGTGGTTTTCTCCTTCATGGTTCCTTAATTAGGGTATTGTTTTCTGCTTGATTCTTTGTCTGGTGTTAATCCCTGCTTATCTGGGTGTTGGTTGCTGGAGAGGATGTGTTCTGGTCCTTAGCAGTTTTCTGTTGTGTGAACCAAGAGGTCTCTCTAATTTCCCATTCTTCTCTAAGATTGTAGAGATTGAGCACAACCCCAGTGCATCTGACTGCCTGGAATATGACCCTGAATGGATTGCTGTTCTGAAAGCTACTAATGATCTCATTAATGTCTCTCCCACTTCCTGGAACATGCCTGAAAACAATGGACTGCATGAAAAGTACGTATACTGGAATTTAGTGGGCTGGAGATTTGGTCTGAAATCCTGGAGAACTGCTGGAAGTGTAGACCAGGTTTCCCTCAATGGGCTAATATCTGGAATATTAGTCCATTGAGGGAAACCTAGTCTACACGTCCAGCAGTTCTCCAGGATTTCAGACCAAGAGGTTTCTCAGCCTAAGTTGGACTGAATCAAGGACTCTTTGTATGTAAAGCATGCATTCTGCCTATCAGCTTCTGCCCATATGGGTGATAGACCTGTTAAGATACAATCTGAAACAAGGGTGGGCAACCTGTGGTATTCCAGATGTTGCTGAATTACAACTTTGGTAGCTCTAGGAAGACTGGCCATTCGCAAGGGATGCAACTTTTGGAGTTCCAGTTTCTCCATTCCTGATTAAAATATGTGGAGGGATACAGGGTAGGGAGGCCTTATTTCACTGAACCTCTGCGCTTTTCACCTTTTGTAGGTGGGACTACAGTGTTACAGAAGAAGATATCAAGAAGGTTTTGGAAGAGGTCAACCATGACCTTCTGATTCCCCAGAACTTCAGCATTACGGATGCTTGTTACAATTCAAACAAGTCTCAGCAAAAGAGTGAATTGATTCATAGAATTAGCCCCCAGACTACAGAGCTCTGTGCCAGGTTTGGCCTTGTGGACATTAATGCTAAAATTCAGCAGTTGAAGGAAGAGCACAGAGATGATGTGCATCGGGGTGAAGAGGAGGAGGAGGAGGAAGAAGTAGACAGTACCGAATCAGTGGAGGAGTCCAGTGACTGTACTGCTGATATCTCTGGTTTATCTTCTATCAACCCTGATGAAATAATATTGGATGATGATAGCTGTGATGATGATGATTTGGACACTTCAGGAGGACCATCATCTGATCACTCCTGCAATACCTCAGCAACTTTTTCTGATGTCAGAATCCTGCCTGGTTCCATGGTAGTGTCACCCAATGACACTCTGGATGTTGTAGAAGGTGAACTGGAGAAATCCAGCAATTGGAATCAGACAGAAGAGCAAAGCCCTGATGAGAAGTCCTTGAAGCGCCTAAGTGATGAGAACAAAGAAGGGACAGTTGGTCCAAAGAGAATCAAAAGGCGGAACCAGTCTATCTATGCTTCCAAAGATGAAGATGAGACAGTAGAATGAGAAATCCTTTTGTTGATTGACATGAGAGGTGAGATCAGTTGACTGGTGTGGCTGAGGAACCTGTGGCAGCTTGAGAGATTATGGAGCACAAAACTATTAGTTTTGATATTGTAATTGTAATAAAAACCTTATTTTTTAAATAGTAGTTTTTATAGTGAATCGAATATTTTATTGATTTCAATGGATTGATTTGGAAGAAAGAAATATAGGCTTGTGTGAACCAGAAGCTAATGGAAGACTTTTTACATTTATACTACAGATTTCCATACAACTTTGAATTGTTTTATTGAATTCAGAAAAAGAGATCTTTTTTGCATCTAATGGAATGGGTTCAGAGTGATTTCACTTTCACTAAAACTCATGCTTTTCTTTTATCATCCAATTTACTTTTATGTCCAAACTTATATTTGGTATATTTTGCTGTAATAAATAAGTCTTCTCAAGTGGTTCCTGTCATTTGTTCAGGTCAGCCATAAGTCAAGTATCTTTATTACTGTATGGGTCACAGACCAGGTAAGACACAGAATTGAAACAATGATAGATAGTCTGGTATCCTCCAGATGTTTTGGACTACAGTGTCTGTAAGCCCTTGTCATGGACACATGTTGAGCATTATGGGAGTTGTGGCAGGCCTAAGTCTCTGTACTTCTAGAATAACCTATGTGGTATTAACTGTTATGTCTAGGAAGATCCAGACAAAATAATATTTTGTGAAATCGGAGAAGTAAATAAATCTTGTGAGTTGGGCAGTGCCAGAAGTGGAAGTTAATTCACTCTAGTGTCATAACATTCTAGGATCATATGTATGTGTAAATGAATCCTTTACAGAAACAACAACACGTGCTTTCAGGCTCTGTTTTCCAGTTTGCGAAAAGAAGAGCCATCTGTACGTCTGCTTGGGTGCCAGCATGTGCAACATGAATTTTATTACTCTCCTGGTTTAGAGTTCATGCTAAGCCATAGTTAGGGCAACAAGGATGAACCTCAGCTCTTGTTTGCATATTTTTTCTTCTCCAGATCATTATGTTAACTGTGGATTGGCTGAATGAAGCAACCTTTGAACTATGGATTATGAAACTGTCTTGCTTTTATAAAACATAGTTAATATTAGCAGCAGTTTAGGATTGGATTACATCTTAAACTGCAGCTAGTGCAATTCAGAAGATGAAGTATTCTACACACAACTAAATCTGGATTACTTACTCTTTGCAACTCCAGATACTACTTCACCCCATTAATGTTGGACTGCTGCAAACTCACTATTTTAATTATAAAAAATAATTTGGATCAGTTCTGGCAATGCAGATTGTACTATTTTATTGATGTTGCATTACAGTTAATACTAAAAAAATACTCTTCCCTCTGCATATATGATTTAATTTTGTAAGCCACCTGGAGTCACCGTGTGTGAGTGGGGTGGCCTTATAAACTTGTTTAATAAATAAATAACCAATAACTATTGGAATTGCCTTCTCTGGTTGCTTATATCTTTTATTATTCATTTAGCATTAAACAAATGCAGCAGTATCATTTGCCACAGTTAGTAATGAACATCTGGCTTGTAAAGGCCTTTTCTTTCCTCTCTTTTGCAGGCTGATGTATGAAACAAGTTGATCTCTCTCAAGTTCACTGTGCAACTTGCATCTGTGAAGTGCCTTTTTATGAAGGAAAAAAGGCATATTGATGAGATATAGTGTATTGCATCCCTGTTTGCAAAGCAGAGTGAAAGGAATAGGAAAGATTTTTTACCTGTGGAAATGATGCTTATAGAGCAGCCTTTCTCAACCTTTTGACCCTGGAGGAACCCTTGAAATATTTTTCAGGCTTTGTGGAACCCCTGCACATTCAGGCTCAAATAGAGGCCAGAAAATTATTGTATTTGTTTCATGGGTAGGCCTGTCTATATTTATTTTTTATTTTATTTTATTTTTTATTTATTTTTTATTTTCTATCCTGCCTTTATTATTTTTATAAATAACTCAAGGCGGCAAACATACCTGATACTCCTTCCTTCTCCTGTTTTCCCCACAACAACAGTGTTCTTAAACTAAAAATAAAGAATGAAGCTTACCTCTTTAATGTGAAGTTGCCCGAATTTCAAATAATTTTTAAAATAAATAGTGATCTGCCATGGAACCCTGGTTGAGAAACCCTGTTGTAGAGCAAACCGTCAGAAAAACTGCTGCTGGGGAGACCAGATGCCAGAAGAGGGCATCCTCTGCACAGCAATGCAACCACTTGCTAACTCTCTAGTTCTGCCAATAAAAATTTCTCTAACTTTCACGTGGCAGCTGTGCCAATTTGTGGAATCAAGAAACCTGAGTGATGCCACAGTACTCCTCGGATCAAACTGACTTTTTGACCATATCCTGCAGGCACCCCAGTTAAAAATCATAATTTGGTGACAATTTTTGGAAAGGACTCAGTGTCTTACCCAGTGCTGGAAGGGCAGGGTGGGATCACGAAATGGTGGGGCCTTTTTAAAATTTATTGTTGTAATATATGTGCTTTTTGAATATAAATGCAAGTGATTATTATTTCTAAACTTTCAGTTATAACGGTACAGTAGCATATGATGCCTCTGCTTTCACCCTGTTTTCAGATGATATGTAAGTAACTCCTGTAGCTAGCACAGACAAATAGACACCACGAAAGCTGGTGAAATGCACAAAGAGAAAATTAATGCTCAATTCCATACAGAATTTATTCTGACATCAGGGTCCCAGTGCAGCAAAGTCTTCCTGTGACACTAGCGGGAATACACAGCTTGGTTGCCCGAGTTTCTCTGCATGGTGTCGTGAATCCAGTTGGTGAATCGGCAGATGTCTGCATAAAATCCAGGCTTCCCAGGTTGGGCACAGATTTGCATCCCCCAGAAGATGATCCCTTGGAGTCTGTTGTTGCACACTAAGGGTCCCCCAGAGTCACCCTACAGGCCAAAGAACAGAACTGTTCATTTGTTGCATTAAATTATTTCTATTCCAACTTCGCCTCTCCCCAAACCTGGCCAAAACAAGGAACAATAAAATGTTGGTAGGTGAGCGATTCAAATACGCAGCGTAGAGGTCATGCAAGAAAGTTTGATGATTGTAGAAAAACCATGAGCAAAAAACTGATAGAAGAAAGCTGATTAGGAAAGGAATCTGGCAATCCCCACTGAAAAGGCACTCTGTTAGTATGCATCAGGTGAATCAGGCTAATTGTTAAATAGTATAGTGAACTATCCACTAATAAATAAATTGTAATTAAAGACTGCAAGCTGACTGAAGTTCTGTTGAAAAAGCTCAATGTGTTCCATCACCTGGATCTTTGCAATCAGCAGTAATAACCACTGAATTCTGTGGAGCTTACTCTCATGCAATTATGCATAGAATTGTAGTCGTGTCCTACATTAATAATCTGTTTCAGATGTCTACATTTTATGATTAGCAAAAAGAATCTTGGTAATGTCAGAGAAGTCCATGATTTTAATCAGAATGGTGAGACACGCCCAAAGGACACACCGTGCGCAGATTGTGCTAATATCCATCTCAAAATCTTGGCTGAAAAAAATATTAAAAACTTGCATAAAAATCGTGCATTTGGAAGATGTTGCATACGAAAATGGAAAATGGCGTACTATGTGGGAAAAGGAGAGTACAAAGAAGTGTAATACTTGGAAAATATATGATGTGTAATTTTTAGGAGGTATGCAAGATTGCATATATTTGGGGAAGTTATATAAAAGATATATACAAGTTGGTTAGGAACAGATCGCCAAGAAAAAATCTATCTATGGTTGCTTAGTTAGAGTCAACACCAATGTGATGGCACATAATCCAATCAATCAATATAAATATGTTTGTGAAGAAAAGTCACACTGAAATACAAATGTGGTTTTTCTTTTTTAAAAATTATAGCATGATTCCAGCTTCTGACTGACCAGACTGAATTAAATAAACGTGCTACTGACATCTACTGGTAATATATCATCTTTACATCCCTTGTTGGTATAACAGAAAAAAACATAGCCTGGGGAGGTACTTACGGATTTTCTCTGAAGAGAACCATTCCAAATTTACCACTGCTGGTGGACATAGAAATACCACAAGAGAATCACACCACCAACAAAATTGTGGTTTTAAAAACCAGCAGATCTGGCGGTCTGGACCTTTACAATTTGGGACACTGCAAGGCCCAAATTGTAATGTTATGGCAGCCTCAGGCCATACCTAACCTTTCAGAGGCTGAAGACCACAGGTTGTAGGTCCACAAGGACAGCCACCCAAGTGGAAGAAGATACGAAGTTTGGTGCAGGAGGAGTTTAGCTTAGCATTTTTCCCCTCAACTATAATACACTGTGCCTATTTTAAGACTTACACTATAGTTGACATGGGTTTTCCACCTCAAAGCAGAAGACCTCCCTGGCAGCCATGTTCCGCAGAAATTCAGAAGTGGCTCTAAGGAATGCAGCAAAGGGTTTCAGAGACTGCACATAATGCTAGGTTGCCCATTTCTGGTTGAGAGACAGAGGCACCCCCCAAATTGCTTGGAGCTCCTATTGTGACAACTGTACCTGACAAGAGTCCACACCTCCTCTCACACCAGCACATAGCATGTTTTCCATGATAGAGTTTGGGTATGCCTGTTTGCAGTCTTCATGGGGTATTGTATAGACCCTTGCACACTGTAGGAGGTCAGGGTATTCAGCTGCCAACAAAAAATCCCAACAGTTTTTAGGGCTGGTATAATCCAGTGAGAGAAATTTCTTGGGACTTAGACCTGCCCAAGCTGTCTTTGATGCTTTAGTAATGCCTTTTTTTCACCTCCTTTTACCACTTCCACCTAGAAATGGGTGCTTCCTCATCCCCAGAGGCTGCTTTATCAGAAATACCTCAGAATTCAGAAACATTTCAACAGTGCAGTTTTGCCCCAAACGATAGAAACCCATTTGATTTCTTCTTTTTTAAAATGGATGAAATGTCATGAAATCGTCATGTGAGATTTCAGATGAAAATGCTGAAGTCTTGTAAGATTTTAGACAAAAGACTTGAAATCAAACTAGTTTGAAATCTAGTATGATTTGGAGATCTCATGAAGTTCCAGACATTATACATATATAATTTTTCCTCACTTTTTTTAGGAACATATGTCTCTGATATAAAATGCTTAAGTATAACATATTCATGAATAACTGTATTTTGGAATGTGTCCGTCTCTCTGCAATGCAGAATTATGAACACATTTGTGATGGGGGAACTGCCTTGCAACATTCACCAAACTGCAGATTTTTCAACTGTAACTGTAACTGAAAATCTATCTCCCATTGAGGCTGCCATCTTTTTTCTCCTCCACTGAGAACTGAGAACCACTTCCTCATGACATAGAAACAATTTCAGCATTTTAACTGGTAATATCTCAAGCAAAAAGAAAAAAACTGAATGCACCCCTGCCCCCCCATGAAACTATGCCTGGGTTCACAAATCAGTTAATTTTATTTACACATTAACTTTATATCCTGTCTTGACTCCGGAAGTCAAGGCATTGTTCCTAGCACTCTCATCTCCAATGTTCCGCATAGCAACAACACTGTGGGGTAGGCTGAGAGTGAGATTGGGTGGTCCAAAAGCACCCTGGGAGTTTCCTTAGCTATAGGTGGTCTTGAACTTCAATCTCCCCAATTCTGGTCCATTAACTGTAACAATTGCACACACACACACACACACACACCGGCTCTAAAGACATTGCAAATACATTTGTGCAAGATACTAAAATTAGTTAATTTTAACTATGGGTTGGTTTTTTTTGTTTGTTTGTTTTTGGTGATTTAGCTTGATGGGTGAACCCAACTATTTAGTTAGTTTATAGTTTTCAGTGTTTTGTGCAAATTGAGAAAATGGGTTAATTTGGTAAATAGGATCAGCATCAATACAAATAATCCATCATATGAACTCCCAGGACTGCATTGTGCCGGAGAGCTTTGGAAATGGCCTACATGAAGTCATGACCATTCAGTTGTCATCTTTGGAAGTGACAGTAAAGCAGAATGATTAAATACAAGAAGATAATTATGTGAACTGCTTTTAAGGAAAGAAATTTAATAATAATTCAAAGTAAATGTAAATTAAGTCAAATTCAACTTTGTCATGGCCCCATCTACTTTTTTACCCTTTGGCCCCCAGGAGACCATTTCAAGGCCAATTTCATCCATTGCTCTGAGGAAAGTTGTGCACTTTGGCCAACCTCTCTTGATCTCGGGGCGAAATTTTGCTCTTTTCATGACCCACCCCAAAGCCAACAAGATTTTGCAGGAGCAGATTCACAAATTGACGTTACTAGTGACTTGCAGAAATGAAGACACCATCTGTTGGCTGTAGATATTTTTGTCGTGGGTGGCCTATGTTCTCATCTCTGGTGTGTATTTGGAATTCCTAATTAGTGTGAGTGATTTCTCCCACTGATTAAAAGATGAGAAGTTACCAAACGAATGAAGAAATGCAGATTACTCCAACTTCACAAAAGAGACAAGTTTCCAACCCATTAAAAAAAAAAACCAGGAGGAATTAAGTAAGAGTTTTGCTGCCATCTATTGCCTGTATATAGATGCCATAAATTGTCTCTATATAGGAGTCTCACTAGAATTCTTGGATTGTAACCTTAACTTTCCATCTAATAAATATTTCCAAACAGAGTGCCCAAATTTTTGCACCTTGGAATAATTTTTCTTTAGACCATTGTTTCTCAACCTTGGTAACTTTAAGATGGAAGGACTTCAACTCCCAGAATTCTCCAGCCAGCATGTAGCTGGCTGGGAAATTCTGGGAGATGAAGTCTACCCATCTTAAAGTTGCCAAGGTTGAGCAACACTGCTCTCGACTACAAAATCTGACAATTGTACCTTGTGGTGACTTGATGGTGCCCCAGCCTGATACCTCACAACGAGTGTTAGGCTGAGTACATTCGGTGGCCAGCTCAATGGGTCAGACATACTGGTTAATGCTGGCGGAGTTGCGCAACTGTAGCAGCATGAGGTCACTATCTTGTGTGGTGGGGTTATAGGCTGGATGTCGGAATTTCTGCACAGAGGAGATGCATTGCTCAGAACCCTCGTTGGCTCGAAGGCTGTAATCACCCATCCGGGTATAAATATCCCTGCATGGTTAGAGCAGCAGAAGAAAAAGAAATGCTGTAAGAGTGTTTCATCAAAAGAACGCTGTTGAGCCAATCTATTTAATCTTCTACTTTACTTCCCACATTGGCCACTAGCAGTAAGTGACTTCCCAAACTTGCATTTCAGGCACATGATTTGCAACTTTTGATGCCACTTTTTTTAAATGCTGCAATGGGGTAGTTTAACTCTCATGGCCCATCACAAAGAATCCTGGGAACTGTACCTTAGTGAGGATGTTGATAACTCCTGAATAAACTTTCTTAATTGCTGCAAGTATAGCTATCAATGTTCCCTGATAAAAATTATGAACAGAGCAAAATTAGATAAGTTTGACTTGAAAGTGGGTTACGCGCTAGGTGGACTGAGTGAGTAGACGGTAGTCCTCACTTAATGACCATTCATTTAGTAACTGTTCGAAGTTACAATGGCATTGAAAAAAGTGACTTATGACCAGTCCTCATACTTACAACAAGCACTTACAGACAAAGCTTTTGGTTTCTCCTTCCTTGCCCCAATTCAAGGTTTTCTTACCCCTGGTGATCACAGTGAGCTGCAGTAAGTACCCAGTCCTTGTCTATCAGGACTCCACCACATTGAACATCTGGACCATTTTTCTTGTTGTTGGAGAGGATGACCTGGAAAGGTTGAGCGTGCTTGGGGCACTCTTGACCTCCAATGATCCAAGAGTCATCCTGTGCAGCCACTGGAAAGGAAGATCCCTCAGCAATTAGCAGAATCTTACCACCAAATCAGCAAAGAGACAGATCAAACGTCAGCTTAGCTCAGCCTTTCCTGATCTGAATTTCTTCTAGATATATTGGGATGAGCTCATTTCACATCTCTGGAGAATACCAAGTTAAGCACGAGCAGTCAAGAGATGGTTGAACTTCACCTATCAACCCTTAGAAGCATGGCCAAAGGTTAGGAATGACAGAAATTGCAATCCAATAGCCCCAAATCTCCCACCCGCTGTTCTGTGGCAACATTGCTGCAGAATTAATAGGATTTTCAGTTCTCAGGAACTGATCTGATGCTTGAAAAGAAAGACAGAGGGATATTTGTGAGAAGGAAAAAATGTCTAACATTAGATAAGAGATTCTAGCAGCATCAACAGGCACAAAAGGGGCACAAATGAGTTGCTGATAAACTTATAACCAGTCCCAATTCTGTTGAAATCTAAAAAGCCAGTTTGCTTATAGGTTTGAGCACATATAATTCTGGGACTCTTTTAGCTCTGCTGAGCATCAGTGTGCACTTGATCAGTGTACTTCCTGAGATGAGGTAGAAATTACAGCATGTTTAATCCGTTCCACAAAAGATGTTCGCTAATGTCTGGGACAGGAATTCTCCATCGCTGCTACTACTTTGCTCGTTTTTTTCAAAAACCAAATGGGACTTTAAAACCCCCCCACAAACTTTGCTTACCACTTTGTTTGACGGGGATGATATATTACTGGGAAAACTAGGTGGTTTTTGAAAGCAGTGTACATTTTAAAAAAGAAAGAAAGAGTTCCGTGTCCATACAATTAAGCTATGTAATAGCTCCGTGATTAACCTGGGAAGAGAGTTGTCAAAACAAAGAAAGTACATCACCCTTGCAAAAAAAAATATATATTGGCTAAGAGAAGGCATGTGTTTGCTGGTAATTTACATACGATAATGTTTTGTTCTCAAAATGTTAGGAGCATTTTAAAACTATTTAAAAATATAATTTGCAAAGCCCAACATATAGCAACAGGAATAAAGTAAGTAAGAAGAACAATTAACTTTTGCCAGATATTTTTCTTCTGCTCCATGGAAGTAATTATTACATCACATTAGGGGTTATAATTTGCAACGCACCGAGTTTTGCAGGAGAAATTTAAAATGGCTTGTGCAAGAGTTACGTTTCAAAAGTCAGGTGTGATTAAGCCAAGTATCAGCAATTTCTCCATCATCTTTGCATGGCTCATTCTTTGTTCTTTTGACAACGACAGTTTTCTTTGTTGTAAGGTGTGGCCACTTAGACAGAATTCTGTTCACTTTGTAAAACAAATTCCTTGTGTAGGAAGTGACATCCATTAATATGTCTAAAAATTCACCAGGGAGTCAAGCTAATGCTGCTTCTATTCCAGATTCTTTATCATGCTAATTTAAAGTCTGTGGTTTGCAGTTTTAGATTGCATTCTATTTATTGCTGGGGTGCCAAACCCCTCTATCAATCGCCCTAATGACTTTCTCTGTTCTTGCTGGGGAAGAGAAAGTAGAGGCTGAAACACTATTCAGGTGGGTGGAGAAGAACTACCCCTGTCCTTATCTGGATGATAAATATGGTGATGACCTTGTAAGGAACATATGGAAGAAAGGAGCAAGACAGTCCTAATGTTACTGTGCTTGACCCTGGTAGTTAGCAGGTGTGAGTTATTTATGAGAAAAGTTAAATTGAGAAGGTCAATGATGTACTTATGGGGAAGGATGTAAAAGGATGTTCTGGGCAGGATGTGATAAAGGTGATAGGAAGAAATCCAAGGGATGACTTAAGGGGGCTTGAGGAATGTGTTTTATGTGCTCAGGGATTGTTAGAAGTATTAATATTAGATGTTGGTGGCTTTTGTTCATTGTGTTACATATATATTGGTGGCCTTTTTTTTTACTATATTAGGTATATAAAATGTGTGTTTTCTTTTATCTTCTTACTTTGAGAATGGCATTGTCACTGCCCTAAGAAAATAAACTTTGCTGTACCCATTTTGGTCTGGTTCTTTGATTCTCCAGGTCAGACAGACCCAAGTGACAGATCCAGGCTAGAAGCAAGGGGTCTGGGATTCTGTTCAGCCTGGATTTGTTTGTAACAACCTAAACACTGCCCCAAAGAGCACAAAACAGGATGAGTACGTAAAATTTCCAAGGGCTAATTTAGGTCATTAGCTGCAAAGCTGGAAATCATACTTATTGTTTAAATCACAAAGCAGGGAAGGCTGTGATTAGACAAACCACAGGAGCTAACTGTGCTTGGGCAACTTCATGATGGTGAACACCTTCAAAGATAGGCCTATTTTTTCTCAAGTAAGATACTTGGCCATCCTAGTGAAGGATCCAGTGATAGGATTCTATGAGTCTGGGATAGAAAAAGGATGTTTCTAAAACATGGCAGATGAGGACAGATGGGCATCCCAATCTTATCTCTTAAGAGGGTCATCAGTCCACCCATGAAGAAGTCTGTGAAAAAGAGGATCAAAAGAGTTACAGAGACCCCACCTTAACATACTGTATATACTTGCATATAAGCCCATCCATGGATAAGCTGACCCTTGAATTTTTAAGCAGAATACCATGAAAAATTTAAAATGTAAGTAAGTAAAAGAAATAAAAAATAAACATAAAATGTGCCACCCACAGAAAAGCCGACCTGCATTTTTCATGGTATTTTGGTTAAAAATTTGAGGGTCTGCTTATCCACAAATGGGTAAGTATATAGTATATAGGGGAGTATATAGAGGAAATACAGGTAGTACAGTATTACCATGTATACTTGCAGATAAGCCTATCCGTGGATAAGCCAAACCCAATTTGGGGGGTGTATTTTGGCATCTAAAATTCTCAGCTTATCCATAAATATGTACAGTACTCACTAATAATTGAAACATTCCTGTTTCCAGTTTCTATAACCTAACCCCTTTTTCCTTGCATTAAATCTGCTGAACAAGACTGTGTGAATCCCACTTCCTTGGTCATGCACTGAGGTTAAGTGTTTGAGAAGCCCAAGTGACCCCTGTTAAAACAATAAGTCTTTCTTCACCCAGATACACACAGCACTCGCAACGGAATGCATTACATTCGGTCACTCTATGTATGTGTGAATTAAAACCCTATGACCAAATGCAATTGTCACATAAAGATTGATATTTTTAATTGTATGTTTGCTGGTAGAAGAATTCACGAAAGAGAACTGATTAGATAAGGCTGAGTCTACCTTTTCTGTTGTATGCCAGCTACGTACAAGAGATTATTTATTTCATAAATGTATAGCCCAATTTTCTCTAGAGGCTCAAGGCACCTTACATGATGATCACCTTGTTATCTTCACAACAATGACCTTGTGAGGTAGGCTTGGCTGAGCGAGAGCAGTTGACCCAAAGTTATCTAATGAATCCCATGGCTACAAGTGGAATTGAAACTTGGGCCCCTGTTTCCTCTGTGGGGCTTCAGAAACAGGCTTGCCCCCACCAGCTGGGAGCTAGTAAGTGTCAACAAGAGGAAATGCAACTGAGTGGTGTAAATGTAATCTTAAAAATATAAACTTACAGAGAATTAATTAAATGTATTTCCTGCTTGTAAAAATCAGCAGGGCTTCAACATGGCCATGACTACCATCTTGATTTTCTTGACACCCACCCCACCCCATGGACATCTCTTTTACCCATTGTTTGGCCATGCCGTTGAGACTCTTGCCTGCAACATATTCTTTCCTGCCAGTTTTGTCTTACAGAACCACATGACAATTGAATTGGACACATCACATTCTGGGATGCATGCAGTTGATAGGTTGCTCATGGTTTTTGCGTCTCCTCATTCTGATTTTTGGAGCCCAAATGAAGGTTGGTAACCATGGTGGAAGCTGTGTTATGGTGTGTCAATCACACATCATCCCAATGGGGTGCCTGAAGCAGTGCAGAGGTGGCCCTTAGAGGTTATCACTCTGATTTGTTGCACCCCGATAAGGTCATTGAATCCAGCTCCAGTTCAAGCGTTTTTATGGTTCTGAGTCACTTAGAGGAACTTCTGATGGGCAGGGTGGATGTGAAGAAATCGGCACCCCTTCCTGATGATGTAACCCTTGACTCTTGTGGATAAGGGTACGCCCACAGTGGCACTGAGGGGTAAATGCACAAACATGAACCTCCTGTAGATGCAGAAATCTGGGTTCACAGCTGATGGGTGGATGCAGTGTTGCAAGCCAGCAAGGTGATGAAATGCAGCCACACAAAAGCCCTCCTTAGAGATTCTGTAATGACAGGGTGATAAGCACCGCAGCTCTCATACTAAGCTAGCTTCGCCCAGCGGAGGAATTGGCGGTGCAGAGATCTGCCTGCAGGCAGAAGGTAGAAGGAGTATTGTCCCCACAAACGTAGTGCCAGCACTGTAGGTGATGCGTTTCACAGAGATACCATCTTGGTCACTATCAGACTAATAAAATCTCTACCTGTTGAATGATCTGATAAAATGGTTCCATAGTGGAACAGGAGCCAATAAGAACAAAGAGTCTTGTACCAAGGAATCTAAAGCCATCACAGCATTGAGGAAGCTGATTGTTCTGGCTAGATACACCGTTGGCCAGGATCAAATCCGCCTAGACCAGCCTTTTCATCTGTATGTCACCAAGCAGCGGTCCATTTCATCTGACCACAAAGGAGATAAGCCTTCTTTAAAAGGCCACCTCTGTCATTCTCCTCTTCCTGAACTATAAGGAGCAGGTAGGACAGGTCAGGGAACAGGTAACACAAGAACTACTGAAACTCTACATTATGGTTATAGGGTATAACAACAGAATCTTACAGGCTTTGTTGATTAGGAGTGAAAGAACCCTGTCCTGTCCCTAAACCTACCATTCTGAGTCAGGTGAAGTAGGCAGTATGCAAATGTTTGTATAAATAATTTCAAAAAGTGGAGTACAACCCTAAAGCAGCATTTCTGTCAAGGCCAGCTCAAGAACAACGATGAGTCTGCGTATTCCAAACTCTAGTTCTTTATTTGCTCTCACCGTACAGACAGAATCTTGCCAGACTAAAGCTGCCCTAACTAACCTAAGGGGAAATAACCGGGGACACTCTAGGGCGGGGCCACCCTGAACTTCTTCACTTTCCCACCAATGCTGTCCAGACTCTGAGTCCTCTTATCTCCTTGGAATGCACTCCCTCCTTCCTGAGAATCAGCAGCAGCGCTGAAATCCACCACAGTTTCTCAACCTTTGACCCTGGAGGAACCCTGGAAATATTTTTCAGGCCTCACAGAACCCCTGCACATTCTGGCTCAAATATAGGCCAGAAGCTACAAAATTATTATGTTTGTTTCGTGTGTAGGCCTGTATATATGCATTAACAGTATTCTTAAACTAAAAATAAAGAATGAAACTTACCTCTTTAATGTGAGGTTGCCTGAATTTCAAGTAATTTTTTTAATAAATCGTGATCTCCCAGGGAATCCCTAGTGACCTCTTGTGGAACCCAAGGGTTCCATGGAACCCTGGTTGCAAAACCCTGGTCTAAAGGAAGTTGCAGATCCCTGAACTTGGGTTATATTTCAGAATAACAAGCTATATTTTCATCACTTTTGCCAACAGTATTTCCTTTGTGACAGTGGAAGGATCAGCAACATTCCAGCACTCCTTCCATTTCTTCTCTATTCCAACAAAAGGCAAGCTAAGGAAATAGATGCCTCGTTGTAGCAGTGTCAAAGGTCTGTAAAGCCTGAAGCCAGGAGCATCTGGTGGGATCAGAAAAGTCAAGAAGGCATCCACAATCACATGATGAAAGCCCTACTCCTTTATGCTTGTGCAACTCCAATAAAGGGGGCAGGGCTTTGATCATGTGGTTGCATATGCCAACTTGACTTTTTTGATCTCCTTGCAGATGTGATGATATGCGGGAATGACCTTGGGAGACAGGAGGAAGAGCCGCAGACTAGGCAACTGTCATGCAAGAGGTATCTCAGCCCACAGAAGCAGAGGGGATGTGGAAAGCATTTCAGAAGGGACCCACCCTAGTTTTCTGGGGAGTAAAAGGAAAGGAGGGGAGGAATACTTTCAGACTTGCAAGATTCTGTTAATGTAACCTTACAATAATGATAGAGCTAGCATTCATTGTGGCGCTTCTTGTCTGGACGACCTCAAAGTGCTAACAGCAAATAACTCTGTCTGAAGAAGGATTGCTCAACATCTGATAACCTGGAGTAGCATGAAATGTGGGAGATTTCAGAGAAAAGTTATCACTGATTCAAAGTACAAACCAAGGAGAAGCAAAAAGAGCACCCGTCTGCTGGGCTGTTGTCCTCTGATTTATTCCTAATTTTAATGCATGTATATAAACCAAGGTTGAGATTGTCACCCAACTTCTAATACCAGTGCCCTTGCAAGAATATCTTTAAGCATGTAGGATATATTCTTCTCCTTCCAAGGAAACTGAGGAGGTCATGCATAATTTTGATCTTCTCACCTGTTTGAATGGCAAGCTTGTGAGGTAGGCAAGAGACGGTGCTTGGGTTAAGTCCACTCAGTCAGGTTCATGGCCAAGTGAGGATTTGAAAGAGCTCACGTCCTTTCAAATCGTATAGATAAAAATGTAGCTTTACTAATGCATCCATTATTAAAATAGTGGGAGCAGAATTATTAAGGCAAAGCCACGCTCCTTTTCTTGGGCCTATATCCTGGAACCGTTCAAGTGTAAAGCACTTGAGCTTCAGCACATCTTCCCGAAGACAGGAAGGCTTCTGTACTTGTTGTCAGCAGCAACTGGATTCTGACATCAAGGGTTGGGACATCCACCCCAGAACAAGCAGGGCCAGATTGCTGAGGTCATTTACATAATTCCAATTAATTGTGGCTGCAATTATCTACCATTACATCTCTGTCTCCCCAGGTTTAGCCACTCATCAGTGGGATAAACAGTTAAATGATATTATTCAAGGGTCCCAATAGAGAATTGTGAAGTACCATACCAGCTAAGCTAACCTAGGATGAAAAATTGGTTTTGTTTCTGTTATTTTGAGGAACATCTGGACCCCTCAGGAATTGCAAGTTGCCACCAAGAAATTTTGGGAGAGAAGTAAAAGGAAATTCCACAGCAATCGGCATCATGGATAGATTGGATCCCAATTAATGTCCCATCATTCTTTAGTGTAATCGCTTCAGCCCTGCTTTTAGCCTGTGGCAGTCTTTTTTAATTTATTTATTTATTATGTATTGCTTTTAAAATAATAACAGAAAAAGAAAAGGAACAAAACACAGAGATAATTATGATATAAATGCATACATCGTTGAAGGGAAAAAAACATGGAATAAGTGCTTTAAAAAATGGTGAAAAAATACAATAGAAAAAAGAAACGAAGAAACGAAGTATAATGTATTGTTCTAACAGTAAACAGTTACAATTCTATATATATTTATCTAATGCAAATATTATTCAAGTATGTATATATTTATTTCTAATACAGTTATATAACTATCATGCTTTTTTAACCTACTGTATTTGGTATAAAAGAGTCCCATATTTCATTATACTTGTCCATGCAAAGTCTGCGTCTCTAGGCAATCTGCTCATAAGTGGCAAGCGCAATCAGGTCTTCGATCCATTGAGTAAATGGGGCCATACTTTTATCTTAACTGCCCAGAGTCCCTCCTCTGGGGGAGATGGGCGGTGGCAAAATTTTACAAATAAAATAAATAAATCTTCCCAAAGCAAAAGAGCTAGAGCGAAAGAATGTCTAAAGAAAGCAAAACCACTTATAAGGAGAGTCGTTGGGAGTTGGATAGCATACAAGTTTAATGATTTATTATTGTTATTATTTAATAATTTTATTAAAGTTTTTAATAAACATAGTAAAAACTAATACAAACTACACTAAAAGAGAAAGAAAAATTCAGAAAGTGCAGAAAAAAGAAAAAGAAAAATTCAGAAAGTGCAGGAAAAAAGAAAAAGAAAAAGGTTATTAGTTATTAATATTTTAGCCCATGTAAAAACAAACTTTAAAATAAGAAAAAGTTATAACCAGCTTAGCCATTTCAATTCTTTTCTGCCTGGTCCTTTGGTTCCCTCTACTGTCCATTTGCAACCTTCATCAAGCCTCAATTCCTAATATTTGTTTATTTGTTTGTTGCTCACATTTATATGGCCGCCTATCTCTCACAAGGCGACTCTGGGTGGCCTACAACAATATGGATTTTGTTTTGTTTCAGTCATTTCCCATGAGTATATTATTTAATTATATATGTGTTTTTCAAATCTTACAGCAAAAATAAGCAATATTCCAAATCTCTCTAGTCTCCTAATCCATTTAAAACTTTCTTAACTCAAAATCCTCTCTCCTGTTTTTTTGCCATATTATTTGCTTTTTGTATATTATTTTAAATTTTTGAGACTCTATTTAAAATTCCTTAAATCTGAAGAAGAAAGTAAAACTCACCAGGTGTCAAATTAAGCTCACTGTTTTGAAGGTCTCTAATATCCATGAAGTGGTTAAATTTAATATTTCCAAAATTAGAAAGTGAGTACAACTGGCTTTATGTCCTTATGAAAGGTTCCACCGCTGCTGAGAGCAAAGATGTCTTCTCCCTCAGCTCCTGGTGCTCAAACCCTTGGGAGACCACAGTTTTTTTGTCTCCTTGTGAGGAGCTGCCATTCAGAGCACTCATAGGTGATCTCCCGATCTCTCCTTCTCTGGAGAAATTCAAAGGACCTGTCTATTCGCTGGTCTTTTGTTCTACACAGTGGTTGTCATCTCTGCTCATTCACGGACATGTCTTCAGTCAGCCATGACTCACACCAGCAGTCCCAGACACCATTTTAATTTCTGATACCCAACTTCCTAGATGCCCCTGGTACCTGTTTTCATGACGTGCATGCTCATGTTGTTGTTGTTTATTCGTTTAGTCGCTTCCGACTCTTCGTGACTTCATGGACCAGCCCACGCCAGAGCTTCCTGTCGGTCGTCAACACCCCCAGCTCCCCCAGGGACGAATCCGTCACCTCTAGAAGATCATCCATCCACCTGGCCCTTGGTCGGCCCCTCTTCCTTTTGCCTTCCAGTCTCCCTAGCATCAGCATCTTCTCCAGGGTGTCCTGTCTTCTCATTATGTGGCCAAAGTATTTCAGTTTTGCCTTTAATATCATTCCCTCAAGTGAGCAGTCTGGCTTTATTTCCTGGAGGATGGACTGGTTTGATCTTCTGGCAGTCCAAGGCACTCTCAGAATTTTCCTCCAACACCACAGTTCAAAAGCATCGATCTTCCTTCGCTCAGCCTTCCTTATGGTCCAGCTCTCGCAGCCATATGTTACTACAGGGAACACCATTGCTTTAACTATGCGGGCCTTTGTTGTCAGTGTGATGTCTCTGCTCTTAACTATTTTATCGAGATTTGTCATTGCTCTTCTCCCAAGGATTAAGCGTCTTCTGATTTCCTGACTGCAGTCACCATCTGCAGTAATCTTTGCACCTAGGAATACAAAGTCTTTCACTGCTTCTACATTTTCTCCCTCTATTTGCCAGTTATCAATCAAGCTGGTTGCCATAATCTTGGTTTTTTTGAGGTTTAGCTGCAAGCCAGCTTTTGCACTTTCTTCTTTCACCTTCATCATAAGGCTCCTCAGTTCCTCTTCACTTTCAGCCATCAAAGTGGTATCATCTGCATATCTGAGATTGTTAATGTTTCTTCCAGAGATTTTAACTCCAGCCTTGGATTCCTCAAGCCCAGCTTGTCGCATGATGTGTTCTGCATACAAGTTGAATAGGTAGGGTGAGAGTATACAGCCCTGCCGTACTCCTTTCCCAATCTTAAACCAGTCCGTTGTTCCGTGGTCTGTTCTTACTGTTGCTACTTGGTCATTATACAGATTCCTCAGGAGGCATACAAGATGACTTGGTATCCCCATACCGCTAAGAACTTGCCACAATTTGTTATGGTCCACACAGTCAAAGGCTTTAGAATAGTCAATAAAACAGAAATAGATGTTTTTCTGAAACTCCCTGGCTTTTTCCATTATCCATCAGATATTGGCAATTTGGTCTCTAGTTCCTCTGCCTTTTCTAAACCCAGCTTGTACATCTGGCAATTCTTGCTCCATGAATTGCTGAAGTCTACCTTGCAGGATCTTGAGCATTACCTTACTGGCATGTGAAATGAGTGCCACTGGTCGATAGTTTGAACATTCTTTAGTGTTTCCCTTTTTTGGTATGGGGATATAAGTTGATTTTTTCCAATCTGATGGCCATTCTTGTGTTTTCCAAATTTGCTGGCATATAGCATGCATTACCTTGACAGCATCATCTTGCAAGATTTTGAACAGTTCAGCTGGGATGCCGTCGTCTCCTGCTGCCTTGTTATTAGCAATGCTTCTTAAGGCCCATTCAACCTCACTCTTCAGGATGTCTGGCTCTAGCTCACTGACCACACCGTCAAAGCTATCCCCGATATTGTTATCCTTCCTATACAGGTCTTCTGTATATTCTTGCCACCTTTTCTTGATCTCTTCTTCTTCTGTTAGGTCCTTGCCATCTTTGTTTTTGATCATACCCATTTTTGCCTGGAATTTACCTCCAATGTTTCTAATTTTCTGGAAGAGGTCTCTTGTCCTTCCTATTCTATTGTCTTCTTCCACTTCCGCGCATTGCTTGTTTAAAAATAATTCCTTATCTCTTCTGACTAACCTCTGGAATTTTGCATTTAATTGGGCATATCTCCCCCTATCACTGTTGCCTTTTGCTTTCCTTCTTTCTTGGGCTACTTCTAGTGTCTCAGCAGACAGCCATTTTGCCTTCTTGGTTTTCTCTTTCTTTGGGATGTATTTTGTTGCCGCCTCCTGAACAATGCTGCCAACTTCTGTCCATAGTTCTTCCGGGACCCTATCTACTAAGTCCAGTCCCTTAAATCTATTCTTCACCTCCGCTGCATATTCCTTAGGAATATTAGTGAGCTCATATCTAGCTGATCTGTGGGTCTTCCCTAATCTCTTTAGTCTGATCCTAAATTGTGCAAGAAGAAGTTCGTGATCTGAACTACAGTCAGCTCCAGGCCTTGTTTTTACCGACTCTACAGATGTCCGCCACCTTTGGCTGCAAAGGATGTAATCAATCTGATTTCGGTGTTGTCCATCTGGTGAAGTCCATGTATAAAGCCGTCTCTGAGGTTGTTGGAAGAGAGTGTTTGTTATGCAGAGTGAATTGTCTTGGCAAAATTCTATCAGCCTATGTCCTGCTTCGTTTTGTTCTCCCAGGCCATACTTACCTGTAATTCGAGGTGTCATTTGACTGCCCACCTTAGCATTCCAGTCTCCTGTGATGAAAATAACATCTCTTTTAGGCATGTTGTCCAGTAGGTGCTGCAGATCCTCATAGAACTGCTCTACTTCAGCTTCTTCAGCATTTGTGGTTGGGGCGTATATTTGGATCACTGTGATGTTAGAGGGCTTGCCCTGAATTCAAATTGAGATCATTCTGTCGTTTTTTGGGTTGTATCCAAGCACTGCTTTAGCCACTTGACTATTAATTATGAAGGCTACTCCATTTCTTCTGTGGTCCTCTTGTCCACAGTAGTAGATCTGGTGGTCATTTGATGTGAAGTGGCCCATTCCAGTCCATTTCAGTTCACTGACGCCCAGAATGTCTATCTTTAATCTTGACATCTCACCAATAACCACATCCAATTTGCCCTGGCTCATAGATCTTACATTCCAGGTTCCAATGGTGTGTTGATCCTTAGAACATCGGATTCGCCGTTCATCACCAGCACCATCGGCCACTAGCCGTCCTTTCGGCTTTGAGCTAGCTGCGTCATCACGTCTGGGGCTAGTTGAGCTCATCCTCTGTTCCTCCCCAGTAGCATTTTGACCATCTTCCGACCTGGGGGTCTCATCTTCCGATGGTATACCGACATATCTCTGGTTGTACTGATCCATTTAGTTTTCACGGCAAGAATACTGGGGTGGGTTGCCATTACCTTCCCCAGGGATCGCATTTAGTCTGACCTCTCTGTCATGACCTTCCCGTCTTGGGTGGCCCTTCACGGTTTAGCTCATGGCATCATTGAGGTGCTCAAGCTCCAGCACCACGACAAGGTAACGATCCTTTGCTGAAGCATGCTCATAGGTAACAAAATTAATTGGAAGCTCCAATTAATTAATCCAATTTTCTGAATGCGTGCAGTCATTGCATTATAAACTATCTACTATAATTTAACATGTGGATAACTAGTTTGTGCTTCTGCATATCATGCAAACCCAGCCAGTATGATTTATGGAGGAGATCAGAGGATGCCCCCTATATCATTACCCATGAGCATTTATAACATAACTACCTGAGCTCTTTGTACAACAGATGCAGTATGGAAGCTATCAAAGTATGAAGGATTGTCAGCATATCCCCTGGCTCTGTGCCCACCTTCCACAATGGTAGTTAGTTGTTCTGCATGCCCAGATGCTCTAAAATTGCCTCTGCATGATAGAGTCCAAATGACTTTTTCAGTGTATGGATTCCACATATGGAATGTGTACATATACAGTACAAATTCTTTGCAGAAGAGCCAATCAGGATTTAAGTTCACACATCACACTAAGCCATAATGTGATTAGTTTGGTTTTGGTTTAATAATGTGGAGTATGAACGCAACTACACAACTATGATGATTTGTAAATCATGGTTTATAGCTTACTCTACTGTGCAAACCCAGATAATTTTGAATTCTTCAATAAACCATGGCTGAAGTACTGGCCAGGTTCAATTTCATCCTCAGTCATGGCAACTCACTGGGTGATTTGAGTAAAGGTAAAGGTAAAGGTTTCCCTTGACGTAAAGTCCAGTCATGTCCGACTCTAGGGGGCGGTGCTCATCTCCGTTTCTAAGCCTTAGAGCCGGCGTTGTCATAGACACTTCCTGGTCATGTTGCCAGCATGACGACTTGGAACGCCGTTACCTTCCCGCGATGTGCAAACAGGCATTGGGGAACAAGATAATTCTGGGGACAGCTCCACAGACTACTTAGTCTCTTATATTGCCATGTGCTGGATTATCCAGAGTGTATGGGTGGACAAATAAGCTAAATCATGTCTCTCCAAGCTTGATCTATTAAAAAGATACAGAACCTGATTTGTGTTGATGTTGTAGAATTTTATGGATACCACATGTATGAAGGGCATAGTCAAAGCAGAAACAAGGTGTGTGTAGATAAAAAAGTAAATATATTCAGATCTTCTCCAACTTCCTTTTTTAGTCCCCTCCATCTTTTTCAAAAGTTCATATTCCCCTTGCATGTTACCCACTCTCATTTTATTTTGTCTAACAACCATTCTGCTTAGCTTTTACTTCCTTGGAAATCAGCTCTTTGTAGATGAATTCATTACTGAAATCTAGCTAACCTCACAGTGCTCCGAGTATAGAAGGTGAGGCCATTTGGAGCAGGCACCATACAGCCCCATGTGTTTCTTCTGGGCAACAGTTATAATAGACCCTTCTGGATCGATGCCTACCACTGCCCAAACAGAGAGCAAGTGGAAGGTGAGATGTGGCCATTGGTCTTACCAAGTGGGAATGGGGTAAGAAAATGGGGAGAACAAGAAATAGGAAAAATAGGAAAAAAGATACACCTGAGTTGAGTTGTTGAGGAGCCTTCAAAACTTGGCTTTGATCATGAGTGGAAGAGCAATGGGTCTTCTTCACTCTCTCTGAGTTCATTGGGAAGGCAAGATGTTGGACAGCAGGGCAGTCATTTTTTCCCTTGCTACCCACTTTCCCCCAGCCCTCTACTCTTCCAGCCCCTCAGAACAATACAGTCAAGAATGAGGATGGCTGTAGCCCTAATCACCTACCCCCTCCAGTTTCCCATACTACAGTTCAGGGCTCCCCCTCCATTTGTTCATAAGGGACAAAATTGTTCTCATCTCTTTTCACAATACAGAATGAGGGGGTTGGGGCCAGGAAAGAGATGGATAGCAAAAAGAATTTTCATTAGGCCAACCAAATAACTTGACTCAGCTACAGGGAGCACTTGGCCAGATATCATACTATGTGAAATGTCCCTCATAGTTGCAGATTATCCAGGAGATATGGGGAGGAAAAGCGATATGCCAGGGAGCCAATTAATTCCCAGGACCTTCTCTGAGCTGCTTTTTTCCCTTCTGCTGAGGTCCATCACAAGTACGGGGTGACCAGTTCCTAATTGTGTTCTGAATCCATGGCACGACACAGCAGACTTTGGCGTACACTCCTGGATTCCCTCTTTGAGCACACACGTATGTCCCCCAAGAAACCACACCTTCAAGTAAGCCATCACAGGTGAGTGGGCCCCCAGAATCACCCTACAAGAAGAAATGGCAGAAGTGGTCAGTTAATGCTCCCCTGTTGAACTTATCCCATTTTAAGCTCGAGAAAATGACCTAATTCATTTTTAATGTTTTTGTTGCATTTATCAGGGCCAGATATTCGGTAAGCCCAACCACTAACTGCAGTCCCCAGCATCAGAGCATTTGCCCACCCCTGGCTGAGTGCAATACATGCATCCAGCCCTTATGTAACCCCTATAACTCTCACATGCTCTTAGAAGTCTGTAGGCATAGGGCTGAAACTGCCATCAGCTCTCATCTTACCCTGCAAGAGTCAATGCCTCCTTGTGGTACTCCAGCACAGATCATGTGTGGAGTGATCGCACCACGATATGCTTTATTGCATTGATTATGTGGAACAATGCTGACATTTGCACATTGCATCTTTGCTGGAAGTCTGTCTGAAAGACATACTGATTGGTCAATATTAACAAAAACCAAAAACAAGTTAGTGATGCATGAACATCAGGCAAATCTGTGGACTTCTAGATACTACTGGGTGACAAGTCCCTTCAAAGTTGATCTTTGGTCCTGCTAATTGGGACTGATTGTCAGATTTCACCCAACAAGCAGAACTAGAGCCAGTTATGCAATCTTATAAAAAGCCAGGAATGTCTGATCAGACATCCCAAATCCGTGTTGGGATCCCTTTGGTCACATTGACTGGGAATTATGGGCGTCAGAAGCCTAACAGTTCTGGAAGGCCTGAAGTTGGGGAATGCTGACTGAACTGTCTAATGCAGCCAATCTTTTGACCCTGGAGGAACCCTTGAAATATTTTTCAGGCCTCGGGGAACCCCTGCACATTCAGGCTCAAATATAGGCCCAAAGTTAAAAAGTTATTATATTCGTTTCATGTGTAGGCCAGTATAAACGCCTTAACAGTGTTCTTAAACTAAAAATAAAGAATGAAACTTACCTCTTGAATGTGAAGTTGCCCAAATCTGAAATAATTTTTAAAAATAAATCATGATCCCCCAGGGAACCCTTAGTGATCTCTCACAGAACACGAGGGTTCCACGGATCCCTGGCTGAGAAACCCTGGTCTAATGGTTTAAGTTTGGTCAAGCCAGTTCAGAGGTTCCCATTCATATAAAAGTTGGAAACTAAAAGTTGAGCCTACAAAGCTTAATTTATACTTTGTCTTCTCACACGTGGCTCCGGTGTTGCACTTCTGCTTCACCAGACACTTGATCATTTCTAGATTGTATGGCTTATCATTCAAATGCCTTCTGAGACCAACCCACTAACAATATTCCAGACAGAATTCCCATCTCTTTTAAGCTCATCCCATTTTAGAAGTACACAGGCAATTTCACAAATGTCTGTCTCGGCACTTGTAGTGCAATATGACGAACTGAATTTATGAACGGAAGATTAAGAAGCAGTAAGAAATTGCAATGGCCACATTTGCGTAAATGAGGAAGAGAGAAAAACAAAACAGAGATTTGCCCACCCCTCTTCGTCACCTACTTTGAGGTGATTGGATCGTGCCCCAGCCTGAAACAGTACATGGTGTCCCATCACTTGGGCAACTGGTGGGTAGTCGTGTGACATTAACTGCTTCAGATAATTTGGCACAGGTTTTAAGTCGAAGAAGCATGTAATCCTTGTCAATGTTCTTTCTGTTATATTCTGGGTGTGGCACAGCATCTGCAATATCCACGCACTGCTCTGCTGATTCAACCATCTTCAGGTTATGCTTTCCTAAGCACACCTTCACTCTGTGCAACAGAAAACAGAATAAAATCAGCAGCAGGAAAAACATTCATGCTGGAAAATTCTTAATTTCCCCAATTCCAGTACAGATTGATTTGGTCTACACACGTGAATCAGATCTTAGCTGCCCATCGCACTTCCAACTTTTCTGAATGTTTAGAACCCTTCTAGAAAAAAGAGACTTAGCCCTTCCATACTTAGAAATGTGTGTTATAAGAGAGCATTCTTTTAAAAGTGCATCTTTTGAGAGTGATGGTTCACCAGGTGCAGCATGAGAAATAGATTGCAAACAGATTGGAGAAAGGAGTTTCAAGATTTAAACCTTTGAGCACACATATAGTATACCAGCCTTTCTCAGCCTTTTGACCCTGGAGGAACCCTTGACATATTTTTCAGGCCTTGGGGAACCCCTGCACATTCAGGCTCAAATGTAAGCCAAAAGTTACAAAATTATTTTATTCGTCTCATGGGTAGGCCTGCGTTAACAGTGTTCTTAAAATGAAGAATGAAACGTAACTCTTTAATGTGCAGTTGACTGAATCTGATATAATTTTTTAAATAAATTGTGATCTCCCAGGGGACCCCTAGTGACCTCTCGTAGAACCCAAGGGTGCCACGGAACCCTGGTGGAGAAACCCTGAAGTATAGCATAGAACCCAATTCTTAAACTATTATGATTAAAACATTGTACTGTATTTATCCTAGTTACAGCTAACTCATTCTAACCAGATTCTTAATTAAGTAGCACATGGCCCAGGGTTTTACTTTCACAAACTTTCTTCTATTTGTAAAATACCTTATCTACTCCAGTTTGGTCCTTGAATTCCCACTGACTTTCAGAGAAAGCATTATTGAAGGGCTAGGGACCAACTTTCCAAAACAGGTGTGCTGTCTTAAAATAAACACTGGTCTGTGTCTATGCTTGTTTGATGATTAGAGTGACTGAAGAATTCTGGATCAAAATTTGTGATACCATTAAACATGAAGCAATTACAAATATTCCACATTGTACACAACAAAGAAAGCCGAATCAACATCTACTGTTCAGGAAAAGAGAAAAGCAAAAGGAGAGGGTGATAGAGAAAAAGTGACCCAACTAAATGCTGAATTCCAGAGAAAAGCAAGAAGAATCAAAGAGATAATATGTGCTTCTCATTGGAAATTATGTATAGTCCCTTCCATGAAGAAGGACAAATGTAATTGTGGGAATATGCTTTGAGGACAAAATTAACTTCTTACTTGGAAAACAAATCTTGTATAGAATTTAACTTAACATGGAAAGCATTCCTTGATTATAATTCCACAAATGGAAAGTTTGGATTTCTCCCAACATTAGGTTTTAATGTTTCAGTCTCTTTATGATTTGTTAAATAAGGACAGAATTCTCAGAAAATATGGTAATCTTTTATCTTGGTTTAAAACCCATAATTCTTATTATACTGAGTACTGTCATTAATTATTCCCTGTTAACTCAATTCTAACACCACTTTGAATAAACTGAATTAAGTTATTTTAACATACACATTTAAATTAATGCTATTTTGAAATTTCTTACTCAGTTTCATAATGCTTATAAAACCTCTTTTCTATTTACTTGCTTTTTCCTTTTTTTAACTTGCTTTTTCCTTGATTGCATTTGTAAATCTATTTTTTTTAAAAAAAGAAAGGAGATATATCTAAATAAGCACTGCAGAAGGAATTGAGGTGAATAATTGAATGGGAAGGACAAGAGACTTAAGAAAATTAGAGAAAGTAGGGGAACTTTTTATGCAAAAATGGGTATGATGAAAGACAAAGAACTAATAGAGAAAGAAGATATAAAGAGGATATGCTCCAATGCATAGAATAACTATATGAAAGAGACCCCGAAATCACTGATATGCCTAAAGAGAAGACATATGGGAAAGTTGAGTTAAAAGTGTCTTAGAAAATACTGCTAACAACAAAGCTGGAAGAGTTAATGACATGCTGGCAGAACTGTTTAAGAATCTAATAAGTTTGTAGTTTTATTTATTTATTCATTTGTCAAATTTGTATCACCACCTATCTCCCCCCTAGTTAGTTGTTAGAGGATTGGAAAATACTAACCTATATTTCAATACCCTCCAAAGGAGAAAAAAAAAAGCAGTATCAAAGGAAGTTCAAACTATTGAATAATTGCATTTATTTCAAAAGTTTGCAGTCCGGAGTTCAACAACACATGGGCTGAAAACTCCCTGAGGTATAATCTGGATTCACCACAGGCACACAGGATCACATTGCAAGAGAGTTTCAAAGAGATATATGTATATTTTTGCGTTATTGATTATACTAGTGTTTCTCAACCTTGGGAACTTTAAGATGTGTGGACTTCAACTCCCAGAATTCTCCAGCCAGAAAAATTAAAAAATATACAACACAAAAATAAAATCAGTGAGATAAAATAAAATTAATGAATGGCTGTCCCAAGTTCCCCATCTGGCTTCCATGCCTAAGGGAGAACTAGACACTGGGTCTCCCCACTCTTAGCACCTTACCAGTATGTCACAGTGGCTCTCAAGGCAAGGCTCTTATCCTATAATAAATATCCTTGTAATCCTCCCTGCTGCTTCATGCTAATGCCTTCTCTGACGTACCTTTGATTGGATTTACAGTGGGCTGCTGAGAGCACCCAGCACGGGTCCACCAAGCTTCCTCCACAATAAATCCTCCAGTTGCCTTTAGATCCAGTTACAACGGCTGCCTGGAAGGGACGGGAATGTGGTAGGCAGTCATACCCGCCTATGATTCGGCCACCAGTACCTTCCTGTGCAAAGACTTGAGATAAAAACACACCAAAGAAAAATGTCATGGCAGCATCATTTGCTAGAACTTAGCCCACTGCTTTGGACATCTCCCCTTGATATTTTCTAAAGCCAGCCTGGGCATGAAGTCCATCTACATTCCACTGCATTGCTTGCTCTTATTCTTCAAAGAGGCCTTAGAAGGACATCCTCCAGGAAAGCTTTTCTTGTGCTCCAAAATGAGACAGGATAATTCCACATAAGGCAGAAAAGGAATGTAAACCTAGGCATTGGGCAATTTTTATGTCATAGACACCAAAACATCAACTATGCACTGAATTATGCTTCGAGGACTACCTCTTCTCTGGAGATCTACCAGAGCTGGACTCTTGTCATTGGAAGGGCAAGGCCAGTTTAGAAAGAGCAAACTGTAAAAAGGAGAACAGGAGAAACTTCAAGCTTACCTGTTTTCAGTTAGCATCTGGAGAGCAGAGCAGGCTGAGAATGTAAACAGGTCTTCCATATTGTGATGACTAGTGAATAGCATATCTATTGACATTATAATGGCCATTTCTAAATTTGTATATCTCTACATAAATCAGAACCTACACATTTGATGGAAATGTGTGCCCTCTTTTGTCCTCTTTCTTGGGAATATTTGTCATGTCTTCCTCATCGTGAATGCTCCCCAGATAGCCAGGTTTTGAACCTCAGAATTCCCCAGCAGGCATGACCATTGCAGATAATTCCTATAATTACTATAGTTGACATCCAAATAACTTAAACGTGCAGCATTTAAGTTATTCAATACACACTCGTTGCATTAAAAGGGTTGTATGGTTAGTTAGGGAGCAAAAACTCATCCAAGAATGAAAAAGCGGGGAAAAAAACCATTGATGAGTTTGCACATCTGAATGGATCATTGCCATCTGTCTCCACTTCTTCTTACCTCCTGGTATTGATAGGAAAGATCTGAATAAAGGGTATAAATAAGAAAAGCTTGGTTTGGTTGCCCAGAGTTAATTTCCTTACCTGCTGAGCTCACCAGAAGTAACCCCAAGAATAATTGTTTCATCATTGGTTTGTGGGGTCAACTAGAGCCCAATTTTTTTGTGAAAATTTGCTGCAGGGCAAAAGATCTGCAAAGAATAAATGCATGGATATTTGTAAGATTAAATCACTGTTACTAGCCTCCTCTGTCGCAGTAATGAGGCCAAGCAGCATTAACACTGGTAACTGTTTATATAAACAGTTCTCTCATAATTATTATTCATAATGCATTATCATTAATTTTGTCCTGCTGTGAAACATGAGGCATTATTATCACACTGGTAAACATTTCCTGTGGGTGAGGCATAGATGAGTTTCATGGGGCAGGGGAGGCTGAATGCTTTGCTCAGATTATTTATTTATTTAAATTATTTATATGGCCATCCCTCTCACAACAGTGACAGTGGCTTTTCATTGTCCATGGTCATAATGACAAAATAATAGAAATGAGGAGAAAATCAATGAAGAAGGAGAAGGAGAAGGAGAAGGAGAAGGAGAAGGAGAAGGAGAAGGAGAATGTCCTAACAGCCAGGAAACACGCTGAGACAAGGAACTGGTCTCTAATATTTATTGCTAGTACTTAACAGGAATCCTAACAAACTGAAGAAGCGTGGGAAAACCCAGACATATAAACCCCAAAGGTTAAGGCGGTCCCAATCTGTGTCTCTTTGAATGGCTGACCAATTCCTCAGTGCTACGCATGTGCTTGACAGTCTGGATGGGAGCCCCCTGCTCGCCATCCTTACTCATGACAGAGAAGGAGAAGGAGAAGGAGAAGAAGAAAGGAACTGATTTATATTTTGATTCTTAGCCACTTTTGAACACGAAGGAGTATTTAACATTTAAAGTGTTGAATCACATCATCTCACAGGATTGGTGCAAGAACAATGTTCCATAATTCAGAATGAGAACACATAAAGCACTGTGGTAGGCTGGTTACAAGGCACTTTTCCTTTGAGAGACATTATTATTGGAACCAAACAATGTGAGATGGGCAGTTATATAAACTGATTAAATAAATAAATAAATAAATAAATAAATAGGTATGTGAAAATCAGAATACAAACTAAAGCCTATTGAACAAATGTAAATTATTTTTCTGTTGGAAGAGAAAATTCTACTGAAATATTCATAGTTAAAATTCTTTAATGTTTCAGCATTTGGCATGTTGAATTTTGCATTCTTGCACAGCGCAGTCCATCTCTGATATAAGGAAATCTGACATAGCAAAATAGGACTTACTCTCAGAGGAATAAGTAAAGTTTGTAATATAATCAGGTTCTTACATATGAACTCTCTGTAACTCAAGCCTTGTCATAAACAAGGCCAATAAGAAATAAATCTTATGCTGGAATTCTTAAGTTATTAGGCATATTTTAAAATGTCAACATTTGATTTCAGATTTTAAAAATTCACATGCATTCAAATTCAGGGAAGAGTTTTCTTCTATTCACAAATTTCAATGTTCTAGTCTATGTATTTGTATATTGATATAAAATATTGCTATAAATTAGTGTTTATACTGGTATTTTTTTACATTGCCATAAAGAAGAAACAATAGAATACACAAAGCATGAAAATATTATTTCTAAAGAGCATTGATCACACATGCACACAACTTTTCCAAAACAATAGTTGAGGCGATGGAAGAACCCCAATGGTGATGTAAAGACCAAATATCCATGAAAGTATCCCTAAGCTCATTCTTAGTTTATTTATTAATATTTGAAGCCAATGTCTCTTCCAGGACCAAATTCCTTACCCTACATAACCATTTCTGCCAATTGACATATCTGAATCTACTCATCAATGGGCGGTTGTTTCCTTCCATCAAGAAAGAAATAAAGGATTATGCAGAACCTAATATTTTAACTAATATAAGGAAAAGGAAAAAGAAGACCCCACAGACTGAATTTTTGGCCTATCTATCAATCTCAAGACTTCTTCCCTACCTTTTTCAACTCTGGACAAATTATCCACATAAGTATATTTGCGTCCAGTTCCTCACCTCTACCTCCAGCCTTCAGGTGCAATCTGATAGGGGGTAAAATACCACCTGTATTCTTGAAGCAAAGCAGGAAAAGTCCTTAAACATTCAAGGAATTGTTGATAACAAAGCCTGTCCCACTAAGGATTAGAGATTTGTAGAGAGAGGCAGGTTATAGAGATGAGTTATTATACATGAAGAATTCAACAACCAGCCGTAAACAAGCCAAATAAAAATTCTGGGAAATCCCTTTATTCCTGCTCTGAGCAAAGGATTGGACTCAATTGCTTTAATAACTCTTTCCAATAATATGATTCTACACAACACTCTTCCAGTTTAGTCAATGGATTTATAGCTTCTTTTTTAGCCCCTTAAGTAAGACATACATTTCAACTGGTGTTTGTAGAGCCAGTTAAAAGACACCTATTGTAATATCATTTGTATGTCGCCCAGAGCCAGAGGTATATTATTTTGGATGATGCCCAAATCTCAAAGAGCCCTTTTTCTTTTTCTGTTCCATAGAATTTATGTTTCATGACATGATTAAAATCTGGCATGACGTAAAAGAGGAGAAAAGGGGAAAGGAGGTGGTTCTAACACGTTTATCCAAGAGCATCAGGTTTTTAAGATCATGTTATAACCTCTCCCAGTCTTTCTTCTGCATGTTTCTGATCCATGATCCAGCCATAGATCCCAGAAATGTAAAAAAAAAAAAAACTTCTACAAAAAGAATTTAAATCTCTTGCACTGTAAACAAATTTCTTTAGCAACTTTTCTTCCCTCCTATGAAGCCAAGTTGTTAGGGAATGAAGTTGCAAATCTTACGCAATTTTTTTCACTTGATAACTTTCTACAAAAGGTCAGAATATTTATAAATGTAATGCCATCAAAGCTAGCCCATTCCAAAAGATTAAATAGCATAGCCTCTTGTCCAAATTTCAGATGCTAGTCAAATATCCAGAGTGAAATTGTGAATTGAATCTCACTCACCTGCAATTCTTCTTAAAGCATCAGATGGAAGACAACCTGGACAGTGTTGTCAAGAAGAGAACAGGTGAGTAACTAGTGAAGAAGTTAACATTTAAATGCTGGGGAAGACGGATGTCCTGAACCTGAGTCCTTGCATGATGCATTACAAGTTTGGAGTCTCCACTGTGACTCAAAGTAGTGGTTATACAGTATATCTTCTAATCACTGCTCCAACAAGAAACCCACATTAAAATCTGAATAGGCCTACCTTCCTGCCCATGGGTCCACCCTCCACCTCTGCATGACATTTCTCTTGAAGCTTTGCCAACACACCAGGATCATCCTAGAGTGTAAGGGAGAAAATACAATAAGTTTTTTCCCTACCACAGAGTGAACTTTCTCTGTTTTTATTTTGGGTTTTGATGATGAAATTATTTTTGATAGAAATAATGTTTATTAAGGTTTAGTTAAGAGTAAGAGATCTAAGTATTAATATTTGTATTCATATCTGTGTTGGAGAAGGTCAGAAGTCACTTTCTTTGTATTTCTTTCTAGTTATTTCTGCATTCTTTTAGTATTTTTTCTTTTAGCGCTTTCTTCAAGCTTTTCTATACTTTGTATTTTATCTGTATTTCAAAACTCTAATAAAATCATTATAAAAAAAAATCTGGTATCTGTGAGACCAAAATGCTAGAACACATGGACCTTTGGGCCTGATTCAACTTGTCTATCACATTCTTTCTTTTGAGCAGTGCAGCACCCTCCTTTAAGCATCCCATCAGGGCTGATGATCTCCAGATTTGTTAGAGCAACTCCCATGATTTTAAACTAGCTTTAAAAATGATCATCATATAAATCAGACCACCAGATGCTGGTCAGATCCAGATTCCAGAATCCCTCACTATTGATCAGGGTAGCTGGAACTTCTGGGAACTTCTTCAAAACATCTGGAGACCATGGGTTTCCCATTCTTAATTGACTCTCATTTGAAAGAGTCTTCTAACATCTACTATATAGAATCGATGTAACATACCCAAACCATAAAATCAGCAACAACATTCCAGGTTTTGACAAGTCATTAACAAACCCAACTGACAGGTATCATGGTCTTTTCAATGATGGCGTCATTTTGAAGGGTTTCTCTCTCTGTTCACCAACCTCCTCTCCTCCATCTCAATTTATAGAGTCTGAATTGAATTTTAGATAGATAGAAAGATGATAGATAGGTTATGATTGATTCCTAATTTATTCTACAATGCTGGTTTGATGTAAAATTCATAAGACTGATGAGTTTCAACTGTTGGAAATATTGATCCATCTCAGTTAGAGCTTTATATCTGGGATAATAATAGACAACACTCATCTCTGAGCATTTGCACTTTGGCAGGGAAAATTATATTCCTGTGCACAAAAGGAAATGCTAAAACCAAGGCTCAGGGTAACCCCAACATTTGCAGAAAGATGCCCAAAATATATTTTAGAAAAAAAATATTCGAAGAAAATATAAGCCATCTCTCAAAATAGGTAACTGTGTATTTGCAAAGAGAGGGAAATTTCCTTCCTTCCTTCCCTCCCTCCCTCCCTCCCTCCCTCCTCCATCATCACAGTCTCAAAGGACTCTAGATGGTGTACAAATACAAATGATTGCAAATGAAGCTTAAGGAATGAACTACAGCTGCCAAAATCCTGAACCAGGACAACTCAACACTGCCTCACTGATGTTTTATTTCCCATTTAGGAATTACTAAGGGCAGTAAAAGAAGCAAATACTTTGGAAACCAATTGTGCACAAGTAATGCAAAATAGGGAATTATTCCCTGCCTTACAAACACTACAGTGACTCATTATCTGTTATCATGACAGAAGATAGTTTCATAGGAAAATCATTAGGAGTATCCCTTAACGTATCTGTCCATACATTTGGGTCCATATGCTAAATATATATAAATATATGCTACAGACACACACATTCCAATTTACATATTTACATGAGATTTATGCAAATGCAAACTAGCTCTACTTTATAAGTGTGCTCCTTTGCCATTCATCAGTATGGTATGTGCTGTACAATTGAATACAACATGTGATAATGTTTTGCCAATCATTTCCAAGACTATTGCCAAAAAAGAGAAGCACTACAGTGGAGAACATAACAGTATGGTCCCAATCTGTGTTAGGTGTTGGGTTACACATTCTAGGAGGCAGAGCTATATTTTGAAATCCTCCCTGTGTGATGATGCAAGGGATCTCTCTCAATGGAAAAACCCTTGGCTGGGCCTCTTTTCTAGGCTAATCCTCCACGGAAATGAAGGTACATTCATAAACTTAGAGAAGCATGCAAGCTTTAGCTTGCTAATAAGGTCAACAGTCTGGAAGTAGAAAACATATGAGAACATTCATTCTCAAACTATACTCAGGATTCTTCCAAAGCCTTTTAGAGGATCCTCAATGAATCGGTTTCCTGACCTTGAAAGTTAAGCAGGGTCAGACTTGCTTAGGAAATGGATGGGAGGAAACCCCAGGCTTTATGTAGATTAGGAAACTGGAAAAAAAAACATTTTGGAAGATGGCAATGGCAAAGCACTTCTCTACTGTTTTTCCTCAAACTACATGAACGTGTCCATGAAGTCACCAGGGATCAGTCTTCATTCAGAGACTTTACGAAGAATCCTCTTCTTCTTCCAAACAAAATTATAGGGTATCCTCCCTTTAACCGCTCTTAGTCCATGATGGGAGTAAATTAAACCATCCTATTCAGCAGGTGAGAGAGCACATCTTCAAATGAGCAGATGAGAGGGAAAAGCTGTTTTTCTCTTATCTGGCTTCTGGGTTTTCTAAGACGCAGCTGCATGGCTGCAATGGGAATCAGGATGCTGAATTAGACAGACTTTTGATTTTATCCAGGAGATTCTTCTTACGCTCTTAAAAACCTGTCAGACAAGCTTTGCATGCTGCTTGGCTCAAAAGGCCCCAACTTTCTCAAATCTAGAGTTTTGGAGGGGTGGTGTTAAATGGTTGGGGAAAAAACCCTCCCCAATTTTGATTCTCCATGGGTGCATATTTATACTTGCACTTCATCTTTGCATTTGTTTTTTTCCCTCAAACCCATGTGTCTTGATTTCCAAACACTGTTGTACCCACCGCCAGCCACACCCAGAAATTATGTACTTTTACTCACACCCTCTCAATCAAGTCCCTGCATATTTATCACTTTGCTCCCTGCTCGGCTCATGTGACAAGAGGTCTGGAAGATGACAATGTTACAGCTGCGTTTTTCCTATATCATCTGAGTTTTCAGATTAGTATAAAGCAGTTGCATCTCTCTTGTCTATTCCTTAATTATCCTTGTTCATCACTCTGGTTCCCCCTCTGCTCGCCACCTTCTGAGTATTTGCCACATAATACCTTGAGAGGGCAACATCAAGTAGCAGCACATAGGCCAATTTTGCTGATCTTGAACAAAAACTAAGCAGGGTTGGTCCTGGTTATATTTGGATGGAACATCATCAGGAATTCTTCTGGCCCTAGGCTAGACCGAGAAGTTGAAAAAAAGTAATCCCAGAAGAAAGTCACAAACTACCTCCTTATTCTTGCAAAGAAAACTAGGTGCACATATCCGTAAAGTAACGAACAGCTGAGCTTGACTCAAGGGAATCTGTTCTTTCCCTCTATTGATAAGGACCAAAGAGATGTTGGTTTACTGTATATAAGAAGAGATTGTGGTAGTCAACTTCCTGTTACTTCCTGAATGTTTATTTTTGTGGTCTCCTTATCTATCCAGAGATGTTGGAATGTTGAAACCCAAGTTAAGAAGAAACAAGCAAACAAATTCATACTTGGAATTAGTTATAAATTACAAAGCAGTTTCACCAGAAATGCCTACACTGAAAAGGCACTGATTTTTTTAAATTGTTGCTTTATTTATTTATTTATTTATTTATTTATTTTATTACTCAAATTTAGCCACCGCCCATCTCCCCCAGAAGAGGGGAGGTTTACAATAAAATCCCACATAAAACATAAACATTAAAATCACCTAAAACAATTATGGTAAAACACGATAAATAAATAAAATCCCAGAGAAATGTAAAATCCAGGCTGGTGGGAGGGACTCTAGGGTGCGAGCCATTCCCAAGAATGGTTATTCATTGTTGTTGTTAGTTGCCGTCAAGTCATTTACGACTCATGGTGACCCTATGTATAACAGAATGAAATGCTGTTCGGTCTTGCGCCATATGCCTGACTGTTCCAATGTTTGCATCCGTTGTTGTTGTGACTGTATCAATCCATCACATTGAAGGTCTTCCTCTTTTCCGCTGGCCCTCAACTTTACCAAACACGATGTCCTTTTCAAGCGATCGGTCTTTTCTGACGATGTGTCCAAAGTATGAGAGTCTAAGCCTAGTTATCTTCGCCCCTAGGGAACATTCTGGCTGTATTTCTTCTAAAACTGATTTGTTTGTTCTTCTGGCAGTCCATGGTATTTTCAATAATCTTCACCAACACCTGAGTAGCCAGCTTTTATTCATAGACTTCATTTGTATATTTTATTCATTTATTTGTTAGATTTGCAGTCTTAGTTCAGCACATTTCATTGGCTTGGGGAGGAATTGATAAAGGCAGGTTGGCAAGCCAGCGTTGTGCCTAAAGGTCACCATCCAAGATCAGACTTAGGCATGGTAGAAGGATCACTTATTTCTTTCCAAGAGAATAGGAAACACAACATCCCAAGAAGAGGATACAGAGAAGCATAACATGTGTAAATGCTGATTTATACAATGTTATGCAAGTCCGGAAATAATTACTGTTATTTAAATAGAAATCAAATAGGAATGATTGCAACCAGGTGACCCCTGTGCTTGCTAGGATCTCCATCCAGTTGGTAATTGTGGATGAGCAACATCAGGGCTTGTAATGCTCAGTATTTTTATCATTTTACCACTTCTTTAAAAAAATTAAAAACCATGAGAGAGAGCACCAAGGAAACCTTGCATTTTTAAAAGAGAATTTCTTTATTTATCCGTTAAATTTATTTTAAGAATTGGCTGTAATATAAACTGAGCGTTTTTACTCAAGAAAACAACTTTTTAAAAAATCTATTCATTTATTTAACTGATCGCTGATACTTTACAACCCTGGTGGTGCTTTTCATTTCAGTGCTGCTTGATAGAAGGTTGAACTTAAAGCAAACAATCTTTCTGCATAGTTCTGCAGGAGCTAAGCATGGCTCCCAGTTACATCAAAAGTTACGTGTGTGCCCAAAGTGGCATTTAGGATTGCAAGCTTGGGCACTGTTGACATGACACCAGAGATCAGCAATGTGTAGATGTGTAACATTGCCCTGTTACTAGTATTTCTGTGGTTCCACTTCCTTCCTCCAGCAAGTAACATTGAATAAATCAGGAGGTAGAAAAAGGCAAAATGAAATGGCAGCAGAAGACCCTGGAGGAATCCTTGAAATATTTTTCAGGCCTCAGAGAACCCCTGCACATTCAGGCTCAAATATAGGCCAGAAGTTACAAAATTATTATATTTGTTTCATGTGTAGGCCTGTATATATGCATGAACAGTGTTCTCAAACTAAAAATGAAGAATGAAACTTACTTCTTTAATGTGAAGTTGCCCAAATTTGAAATAATTTTTAAAATAAATTGTGATCTCCCAGGGAACCCCTAGTGACCTCTTGTGGAACCTGAGGGTGCCATGGAACTCTTGTTGAGAAACTCTGATTTAGAGTGAGTAGGAGAAAGAGGAACAAGATATTTGAATACTGTTCTTTATATATAGAGCTCACATCTGATCCACAGCATTACTAGAATTCTTTCATAATGGCTTCATAGTTCTGCTCCAATTAATCTACTTAATTGGAGCCTTTGTGCCCTCGGAAATATATTTAACAGTATGTTGCCTTGTTAGCCAAGAAAGGCCAGACAGTTTCATTGAGGGGTTGTGGAAGTAATCCATGATTGATTTGCTACATTTATACACAGGAAAAACAAGGATACTATATTAAATAGGCAAATTCTAACCTATTTGCAAGGATGCCAATTCAGAAATAACGACTGCTAACTGCAGTTGGCCTCTGCTGTTCTCTCTCCTTAGACTAGACTTTGGTTGAAAACACCTTCAAACAGGGGATATTGCCCCTCAAAACCTTGAAATAGAGGGTTCCCCTCTGAAAAGTAGGACTTATGGCAACAATACCTGCAACATTATTATTGGTACGGCTTTCCCTGTATTAAGACAAGACTCATTTTAATAAGTTGGGAACGTTTTGCACCAAATCCAAAGCATGGGACAGTGGATAAGGCCCTGCTTAGTATCTAGTAACTTCATCACTCCATGCAAGGGAACTGACACTATATATTATGGCCAAATATAGGAATAAAAGCATGTGCAGGCATATGTATGCATTGCAAAATAATGCATCCCAGTGTCTATTAAAATAATGCAAATGACTCTGTTCCTTTGCTGAGGCTGGCAGTCCAGGTGTTGTGTAGCAATCCATAGGTGTAGCATCCATTCGAATTCCCCCATGCCTTCACCTGAAATGGCTTTATCAATTTCGCATGCATGCCTACTCTTTATGGCTGAGAAGCATGTGCCAAGCTGGCTGAGGCTAATTCTGATGCCCCCTTGCCCAGGGATATGCTAAGTGCAGTCAATCTGTCCATCCACTGATGTTTTGAAGCGTTGAATTATACAAGTGCCCTCTGAGATTAATACAAAAGATTTCTCTTCATGCACAGGTCCCTGACATGATCATTTAAATACTAAGATGGATTCCTTTGTTCCTTAAACAATGCAAACATCTGGGGATACAGAAGTTGATGATGTAATCTTGGGGTGTGTGAATATGGGAGAAATAACTGAAATTATTTGACTGGGTATTCCAGAAGACACACATACACATCTAAGATAAAAGTTTCAGGCTGAGTTTGTAGTTGTGATCCTACTTATGTAGATTTATATTACAATAGTGTCTTCTTATAATAGGCTTGTGTATCATGAACACACACACATACACACACCCCGAGCAAATGTGAGGAGACTCCATCAAACACCACCACTCTCTATGTTAATGGACCCCAGTTGCAGAATTACCTGGTGGGAGTGGTGGGAACTTGAAGCCGCCATTTTAAATTTCCCACAGTGCCCTTCACTATATAAAGGGAATTGTGGGAAATTTAAAACAAGTGTTTTGGGAGTTTTTCACAAGGCTATAAAAGAAATCTACCCTGGGAATGGATCTGAGAGCAAAATGGGCTCCGCTATGGCCTGGACTGGAGGACTGAATAGAGCCCTTTAATTATCTATCTTCCTCCAGTTAAAATGTATACTCACACACACAAAAATTGTGAAAAATTTAAATGAAAAAAAAGTAAGAAGATATATAAACAAAAGAAGAGAAATGAAAAGCTCCCGGTAGAAAACCTGGCACCATCAGAAGTCAAACACCTATTTGGCTGATGTGGGCACAGATACCTAGTTGTCTTCCCCATAGTTTTTAAGCGATAGCCATTCTCTCCTGAAGCCACTTTATTTATTTATCTATTTATTAAACACATTTTTTCTGCCACAACCAAAAGACTCTTGGCAGCTTGCATACTATATATACAGTATGTATATGTATATGTACTGTATATGTACATATATATAAATCTGTTCAATAGTGTCTGATTCACGGAGACGGCCTGGAGCAATCCCTGCAGTTTTCTTGGCAAGATTTTGGAAGTGGTTTGCCATTGCCTCCTCCCTAGGGCTGAGTGGGAGTGATTGACCCAAGGTCACCCAACTGGATTTATGCCTAAGGCAGGACTAGAACTCACCGTCTCCTGGTTTCCAGCCAGGTACCTTCACCACTGCACCAGACTGGCTCTCACATACAATATGTTGAACTATTTAAAACAACCATGGTAGCATACAAAACTATGCAAGAACTTCACAAGTGATCACCATAAAAAAAGTACACAAGTGAATACAAAAATGAGAATTAAAGATGGCATCATAAAAACAGGGAATCTCTCTCCAAAATGACTCCTTCTTCATCAGTTTCCAGAATATCAAGAAAGAAGGGACTAGATCAGGAGGGTTCTTTCTTGATATTCTGGAAACTGGAGGCTGCTCCATAGGTCAGCACTGCCACAGAGCACCAGCACCTTCTTGCTTCAGCCCTCCAGACTCCCCCAAAATAAGGATTTGGGCAGCTTCTCCCTGGTGCTCCCAACTGATATCCAGTAGCTGCAGACCTGGACAAAATACTGGGCTTATCAACCTTGGAACATTTTTCAGAGCTCCAGGGATTAGATGTCAGCTGTGCTAGACAGACCAGACCAGGAAATCAACTCCACAGGACTGGCTCTAATAACAGAATCTTGCAAGTCTGATTGTGTTGTACCTCCTCCACCTTTTTATATTGCAGGGAATTAAGAAGGTGTCTGCCTGAGCCACTTCTGAATGTTATATCCTTTCTCTGGACTTAAACATTGTTTCAACCCCTTTTGCCTAAGTAACAGTCCTTGCATATCTCTTTCGAGGTCATCTTCCATATTTCTACAGCAATGCCTGGAAGTTGGTTGTCCCAGAGAAGTGGTGAGCCAACAACACCCTGCAAAGTTTGAAAAGAAAGCCTCTGCTCTTCTTCATTAGGATCTTAATATCTGCAAACTTTTTTTTTCCTGGCACAGGGGCATAAACTGTGTTTTACCTTGTTGCTGAATTGTCCAGTTTTCTGGGTTTGCACAATACACTAAATCATAAGTTAACCAAACTAGCTTAATTCAGAAAATACACTAAGTAGTCAATAATGCCCCCAATATTATTTTTATTTGAAAATTTCTTAAAAGATTTGGGCTTAATGATGAATGACAGAATTTTAACTGTGCATAGCATAGCCATGGTAAGTCACAGAAAATTATCATTATTCCCTTCCAAGTACTGTCCATGCTTGATCTTGCTTAATTTTTGAGACTAGGTGCTGCCACCCGCTGTGAGAAGTTTCCAGTTAGAATCATTGAAATTGATCTCATATTCCCTTCCCTACCTCACACAGATACCCACCAAAAGGATTATTTTGGAAAAAAAATGAGCTGCTTTCATTCAGTTTGTTTAGATCGGTTCTGAGGCCCTAGAATGTTGTCAGAGTGCTTTGATGTCAAGCAGTTTGACTTGAGCCAGTGTTTCTCAATCTTAGCAGCTTTAAAATCTGTGGACCTCATCTCCCAGGATTCCCCAGCCAGCATGCTGAAATCCACACATCATGGTTGAGAAACACTAACTCAAGCTAAGGCAGTTTCCTATGTCCCCATGCAAACAATGCAATGACAAATATTAATGTTCAGTTTTCCCCCAAGCGTTATGTACTGCTGAATGGAAAGGAAATACATAATATTGGAGGCAGCTCTGGCACAGAATGCGTTGCTTCACATGGTGACAATCCTGAGCAGAAGCAATCCTGAGGATCTACTGCAATATCCTTTCTCTATGAGCAGCTTTCAGCCCTGTGCACAGCGAGAGAATCTCCCTGGCAAAGCGCAGTTCTATCATAGTGCATGTGGCTGAAAGCAGGTAACTTTTTCCTTCTGGATTAGAGGGTGGGGTCCCAGTTTATCTGACAGGTAACAGAGCCCACTGTCTTCACAATGGCACATAACATGGAGCTCAGGACAATTGTGGGACAGACATCCAAGCGTCTCTATGAGTTGTGGTGGTATTTCCTCAGTGAAGGATATCAGGAAGTTTCTCTGGTGTAGTGAGGGAAGTGAGATAGGAATTAAGAATTTTTGCTCAAGCTTTTAAAATGCCATTAATTAATTAATTCAGTCTCTCTGTCTCTTTGTCTGCCTGTTTTTTTTTTAACCCATCAAGCTGTCTTCCTTCCCAGACTGATGTGGATAACATTGCCTCTAAATCTCAGGCAAGATACAGTCATTGAGGTCCCTCCTCTGAGCACCCACTTATTCTACTGTTATTGGTGCCATTTATTTACCTTCTCCTCTGGGCCCAGTTTGCACCACAGACCAGAAGAAAGAGCTTGTGGCTTCTTTTCCTCAACCTTGTTAGCATACTTGGAAATGGCAAGTGAGAAGGTATTCCCAGGAAAAGGACCAGGAGTTCTACAAATCAGTTATGCCCACATTGGTGGAAAATGGGCCTTCTAATAATACCAATCCAATAGCTATGCAAACCCCACAGCAGCTGTGAATTCACACGATACTTGGGGAAGAGGGCTCATTCCGCAAATGTTCTTTACACAATCAAAAAAGTGTACAGATTTTAGTGCACACTCAACTTTTAGGAGCCCAGGTTTCTACTGCTGAGCGTTTTGGGACTGGGACACATGCCTTGGGTTATCAATTTTCAGCTTGCCTGGAGAACATCTCCCAACTTCTTTTTAAAAAAATAGTGCCAATAGTATTTCAGGTGAAAAGCAACATGCCCAGACTGCCAGTAAGAGCTCAACTGTTTATTATAATACACTGGGGAAAACACCGGGTGGAAAAACTGAGGGCTGAAAAGTATATACAGATTCTCCTCCTCCTCGTTCCATTTGAAGATTGCCATCTGACCTTCCTAGCAGGAGCTCAAGGTGGCTTACAAAACACTCTCCTCCAGTTTTCCCCCTGAAGTAACCCTGGGAGGTAGGTGATAATGAGAGATTCTGACTGGCCTGAAGTCACCCAGTGAGCTTCCATAATTGAGGATGAACTTGAACCTGAGTCCCCCATCCACCCAATCTTCTCCATCATACAGTTTTAATTCCCTCCTTGATTTCCTTTTCTTCCCACCTTTCTGGTTAATGGTGGTGCCTCAGCCAGGGAGCACACAGTGGCTCCCCAGAACAATGCAATTCCTCAGAAAGGATTATAGCCCTGATATACTTACTAATATGCACTGGAGCCAAGAGTTTGACCAACATGATATCATTATCCTTGTTGATGGATTATCTTCGTTGCAATCCTCAACTGTTCAGTTCATTTGAAGTGTCTCAGGCTGTGTTCCCCAATATTTGCATAGAAGATGCTGAACACAAGCAGAAACAATAGACGGGTCAAATACAGGGCTATCTATCCTGGGCTGCTAATGTCTACTTAGCCACTAGATGGCAGCAAAGAGTCACAGGAAACTCTGCTGCCACTTGGTGGTCAGCCAGAGTTTAGCAGCCCATGTCTGGTAACTCTATTAAGCACACTCAGTGATGTAGTCATGAATCTTGGGCTACCCTTAGCTTCACAATCTCCTCCAAGTACCATAGCCATGACACCCAAGCCAAATTTACAGGTATGCTAAGAGGAATCCAAAGCCAAATCCCCACTACCACCACCAGAAAATCCCATTGCTTGTAATGGCATGTGGGAAACACCTTGGGAGACAGGGCAAAGAGATGCTGCAAAGGGACGGTCAGCTAAGAGACAGCATAGCCCGCAGCTGGATAGTGGTCAGGGCAAGAGGCTCAGAAGAGACCCTCTTTAGTTTCTTGGGCTATAAAGGAGGTGGGGGGAGAATTGTATTTTCAGACTTGCAAGATTCTGATAATATAGCTTTACAATAAAGTAGAACTAGCTCATCTGGTCATGTTTCCTATCTGGTTTGCCACACAAGGCTGACATTGCTAGTCCTCCTCAAAAAGTATCCTCAGACATACCCCTAAAGGAAACCACATAATCTGCCACAACATATTTTTACATTGCATCTGTCAGGTTCTGCTGACTTCAGCTGAAAGCAACATTCTCGGAAAGTTTTCTTTAACAAGATTTATTGAAGGGAATGGAACAAGTTACAGAAATCTCAGCAGCCAAATTACTTTCGTTTTGGAACTCAATTTTTTGGCTTGTTGAGGCAGATCTTTTTTTCAGTTTTTTACTAACTGCCACTCTGTGAACCAACTAATTATCTATTGGTTTTCCAGATAACCAAGGTATTACCAGCAGCCAGTGTTTTCCCAATCAGCTTCTAAATCTCTCTCAGGTTCTGAACATACCATTACTAAGTCTTCTTATTGTTGTTTATACACAGCAATGTTTACCTTTCAGTTAAGGGCTTTATTAAGAAACAGAAATACATATGCCACCCTCCCCTACAAAAAGTACTCATAAAAACTTCTAATTAAATGTATGGGGCATGATTGCCATCCCATAATTATTTCAGATACTTCCTTCTTACAGCAGAGGTTCAGCTTCAAAAAATGCATTGAGGTTCAACAAAAGATTTATAGCTGACACAACTTGTTGCTTTTAATTAGAAATGCCATTTATCTTGCCAGGAAATGTTATATGTAAATAGAGGTTGAAGGAGGGAACCCCATTAAAAAAAAGTAGAGACATATTCAAAGTTCTGCTTAATTATTTCTCACATGTTCTCACTTCCTCTAATCTGATCTGTTACAAAGAATAGTAAAACTTGAAACTTGTTCTTATCTCATTCGCCCGTCAGTGGTAGGCCAAGAAAGACATCCAGAGCGTCCCAGTTGGAGAAAGGTTGTTCTTTCAATATGCTAAATATGCTCATGGAATTCATGCAACTCTTCTTATGTAGCCTCCCCCTCTGAGTTCAGTGGTGATTGTTAATTTCAGGCAGATGACTTGGCTGAATCTCTCCGATTTCGCTTAATTCTCTTAATTGTTGTGATGGTTCCTTTGGAAGAGGCCTCACATTTATCCTAAGTAGATACCGTTCCTGCACTCTACCGATGCGCTTACCAACCTATGTAGCATTGGGCAGCAGTGACCAGTCATAGTTCGTGGGTGAGGGTCTCTGTGCAGTAGAACTTCCAACCATCAAAGAATGCCACCATCCAGGGCTGAGAGTGCTTAACACACGGGAACCCTCTGAGCATCCTGGGATTGAGGCTGTACAACTACTGTCAATGGGAAAGACAAGCAAACAAGCAGAACCGGCGGAATGTGAATCTTGCTTCGTTCAGGCTTGTGATGAGACACAGCCACATCTGCACTCCACTTTACCAAAGGGAACAAGCAAAAGAGATGCCCATTTTCAGGGCTGGGGTGGAGGCTGGTGTGGTTGAGTGGCTGTTAAGGTCTACTTGAAGGCTTTCTGCCAATCCCTGAAGCCTCCATCTCTTGATGCTTTGCTCCTCTAGGCTTCCACTTCTGTTCACCTGTCCTGTCTGATGGAGCAAGCAACAACAGCAGCAAGAAGAAAAAGAAATAAATGCCCCACACCCTGAACCTTCTCAGAACATGGAGGATGTGCACAGAGGTGCCTGCAACAAGCCACACTAACATTAAACTGACAGCACATGGGTCATGATGTCATTGTGCAAAGGACACAATTAAGTGCTTGTATCATGACACCTACTGTAAGTTTATAAATTGCCTCATTAGTGTGATGAGCCATCATGCAGTGTCATCAAGCAGCGGCAGGGATGGACTTCTTGTTGGTGTCCAACAGCATGCTTATCTTTATTTGAACAGCTGTAGTTCATGAGTCAGATACATCTAACATTTGGGCAGAACAAGTTTAAGAAGAAGGTTTGTTTGTTTGCAGGAAACGTTGCCATCTTTTTTCAACAAACAAGCTTACGTGGGAGGTTCCCATGGCTACAAAAGGGGATATGGGGGCTGTTTGTGTCCTTGAGGATTCAGGTTGCCTTCCTGGCAATGGCATCAATAATAATATAATGTTTCATATTCAGTTCTGCTCAGTTCTTGGTTCTGGCCATTTTGTCTGACCATGGGCTTGTACAAGCTTTCATAGACCTAGAGGACTCTTAACTCTAGGAGCACTTCTGCTATCCTGTAGTCTGGTCCATGGTCTTATCTGCATATATAAAAAGCACAATGATTGGCAACCACCACCACCACCATGGTCATGGCTTCAATCAAGAAGAGTAAATTGCTGGGTCCAAAGGTGTTGGAAATTCATTGAAGAACCTAGTGAGAGTCATCAGCACCAGTTCTATAATGCCCCAAGAAGTGGTATGGATGCAGGGAGCAAGATGCAAGGGCATCTTTGCCTTATCAGCAATAACCTGGCAAAGAGAATTGACAAGTTTTGAATCATCATGGCTACAAGGAGGGATTTCCAGTTGTCATATTGGGCTTCCCTTCATCAAGAGTGCCATTGTTTCCCTGTTCCAACTGGTACTTTCAATTCTCTGAAGTTAATTTAACATAATTAATGTTACTTCCAAAATCATATAAATTCAACCTCTGCCCAGGTGACTTGGCTACACTGAAAGCTGCTTATTTTTCCACTTGCACTGAGAAACAAACATGGTTTAATGTACATGTCATAATGTACATTAGCTGTCATAGATCTTGATATAGATATATTCACTGTCATGTATGAAGAAGAAGAAAAAGACAAATAGGCTTTATGGATCTTTCTGAAGATCTTTCTTCTAGGTTATTTTTTTCTGACTGTGTCTAGTGTTATCATTTAGGATTGTTGCTGTTCTTCAATTGCTTCCATCTCTTTATGACCAAGGCACATCATTTTGCCAGGATTGTTTATCAGTAACTTGCTTCTTTGAGTTCTTGTAAGATCATGTTTGTATAATCAATGATAGAATCTGGCTGTCTTGTCTTCTTGGGGCCTCTTTTTTCTATTGCTTTCCATTTTTCCAAGCATTGGAGTTTTCTCCAATGACTTGTGCCTTTGCATTATGTGCCCAAAATATTTAAACATTAGCTTCATTATGGTGCTAGCAGTGAACGCTAATAAATCTGGTTTTTACTTCATCTAATATTGAATGATTGGTTCTTTTTGAGGTCCAAGGCATTCTCAACAATTTTCTCCAGCATCACAATTCAGAAGCATCAATTCTTTTCATTCAGCTTTCTGGTGGTCCAGCTTTGGTATGTTGTAACTGGGGACACCATGGACTTGACAATATATACCATTATTGACAATGTGATATCTCTGCACTTTAATGTTTTATCTAGATATATCATAGTCCTTCTGCCAAATAGCAGAGACATTTAGCCTTTTCCAGTTATCCCCAACCAGCAGGCCCCTTTTGGCTGGAGGTGATGGAGTTTCAGTCTGACACATCTGGAAGGCATCCAGCTGGAGAAGTTTGGTCTAATCTGATGTTGACAACCATGGGACCCACCTATTCATACTAGACTTCTCCTGGAGCTTGGTTAAACCAATATGGGTGCTAAAGATCACATTCTTTGGTGCTAGAACATTGGATGTAACCTCTTCAGTATGCCTGTTGAAGCCCTATGAGTCACTCCTTTTTCCTTCATAGCAAAGAGGGGAGTTGTTAGGCACCTATAACAATATATTATCTCATCCTCAGAAGCTATAATTTGGAGTGTTGACACTTAACAGTGTGGCAGGAGGTTATTAATGCATACGTTTGGTGATTTACTAATCTAGACAGAGTTTTACTGAATGAGATTCCCGAAGACTAAGTCAAAATGATCGTGAGACGCTTACAATACCTGGGCAAGAACTAAGAGCTGACGAGGGAGAGAGTTGTGCAAAAAGTGTTTCCTTTAAAGCCTTAGAGCAGGTGACTTGAAAGACCAGCTTTTCGCATTTGTCTCTTTAAAGGGACATTGCTTCAAGTGTCCCTTGGCCTAATCACATGTGGACTGTGGGTGATGAATCAGCTAACATTTTAGCTGGGACTCTTACAGAATAGTTTAGCTTACGTCATTGGGGGACCATCTTGTTTGTCCCTTAACACTCCAGGCTCCTAATCCAAAATGGCCTGTGCTTGTTCTCCAACTATGACAGTTGTATAGGTAAAGGTAAAGGTTTCCCTCGATGTAAAGTCCAGTCGTGTCTGACTCTAGGGGGCGGTGCTCATCTCCGTTTCTAAGCCTTGGAGCCGGCATTGTCATAGACACTTCCGGGTCATGTGGCCAGCATGACGACACGGAACGCCGTTACGTTCCCGCCGAAGCGGTACCTATTGATCTACTCACATTGGCATGTTTTCGAACTGCTAGGTGAGCAGGAGCTGGGACGAGCAACGGGAGCTCACCCCGCCGCACGGTTTCGAACCGCCAACCTTCCGATCGGCAGCTCAGCGGTTTAACCCGCAGCGCCACCGCGTCCCTATTATGACAGTTGTATACCTTTGTGTTAAACCATAGTATGAATGTAACCATTATGCCTACAGTGGGAGAGGATGATAAGAGTTGCACGCCAACTACCTATAGAAAGGTGCACACTATGGCAACAAAAGAAGTCTGCTTCATTTTTGACATGACTGAATCATAGAATTACACAGATGGAAAGGGGCACTGAGGTCACTGAGTCCTACCTGCTGTACACTGGAGGAATCTCAGTTAAATCATCCTCGATAAATGGCTGTCTGATCTTTACTTCAACATATCTAGTGAATGGAAGTCTAACCCTTCTCTTGGTCATCAGTTCCATTGATGAATGGCTCTTAGGAAGTTTCTTCTGATATTCATCAGAACCTGTCTTTCTGTAACTTAAATCCATTATTTCATGTCCTATACTCAGCAACAATGAAGAATAGGTCTTCATTCTTCTATGTGAGGTCCTTTCAGGAATCTGAGGAGTGCTATTAAATCCCTCCTCAGTCTTCTCTTCTCATTAAAAGTTCAGAGCATCTTTTTAGAAGGAATCATACAAAATGGAAGAAGTCCAAAGAAGAACAACAAAGGTGATCAGAGGACTGAAGGTTAAGTCCTATATGGACTGATTGAGAAAATTGGCTTGATTTAACCCTAAGAAGATAAAGTTGTGAAAAAATGCATTGTTCAAGTATCTGAAGGAGAATTATGAGATGAAGGCCATGACCTGCTGTCTTTCACCCCAGGATGCAGGACATGAAGTACAAGAAGGCAGATTCCAGTGGAATGTTTTTCTAAAAAAAAACACCCCATTCCTAACTGTACAAGCAGTTGATAATAGAGTCAGTTACACAAAGAGATGAGACAGTCACCTTTATTGAGTACGTTCAAGCAGAGGTTGGATGGCCATCTGAGGGGGTTGCTTTTATTAGGGTTCCTGCAAGAGGAATGGACTTGATGAACTAAATGGTATCTTCTAAAGTCTATAAAGCAAGATTCAAGTCGCTGAGAGCTGGTATGAGAGGCTGGGAGTCAAAGAAACTTTTGGACTGGAGAAAACTTGGCAACAAACATGGCTTTTATTGTTTCACATTTTAATAGCACCAGAGGACTGTCAAAAGCATCATCAATAACACAAAGCAAATTTGACCAAAAAGAGAAGCAGGTTTCCTTTCCCCTTGGAGTTTGTTCAGAATTGCTATGTAATCCTCAGTTATTCTGGATAATCTCTTGGATCCAGTCAATGTATCTGCAGACGTTAACATAAACTCCTGGCCTATTTGGCTGTGCACATATATAGGGGCCCCAGGATACAATGCCTTGCAGTTTCCCATTGCAGACCAAGGGTCCACCTGAATCACCCTATTCAGAAAAAAAAAACAAAATATAATGTAAGTCCTTCCACAGATTCATATTTGCACTGAGAGATGGATTTGCCCAAGGCCTTAGGAAAGTATTATGGGTTCTTTCTCTCCCCCACCCCTTATATAATATCTTGCTTTTTTTTTTTCAAGAAGCACAATGCACTGGATGACTCTTGCTTCTCCATTACATCTTCACAGCAACAATTAAGGTAGGTGAGGCTAAGAGAAAGCCAAACTCATCCAGTGAGCTTCATGGCTGAATGAAGAACTTAACCAAGGTCTTTCCAGCCTTGGTCCTCTGTCCATCCCCAACATAGAACCATGATGTCTAAGGCATGCCTACCTATTTCCTGGTGTTTATTGTTAGGAACATGAGGGAACAAGACTGATGTGCCCCCTCATCTCCAACTGCCCACTATTGCCATGTTGGTTTGTGCTGCTGGATTGAGAGGAGAAACAGCCCCAAGTTCATTAGAGAAAGCTGTAGATGAGGATGTTGGTACCATGACTTGCTTGTCAACCCTATGTAGATGCCTCAATAGGCAGGTTGCTCTGCAGCAATAGTGCCCTTGGAAAGGCAAGGAGGGCAACTTATGAAAGTAGCACTTGTCACAATGCAAGTTCCTCTTCTTCTGTGCATACATCATGATGTTGCAAAGGCAGAGCTTGCATTGCAAGGATGCAATTACACTCTCATCACTTGACAAAAGTGGTGGATCCTGCAGACACCTCTGCTTTGCTGGGATTGCAGCACCCTGCACAGTGATCTTTAGGTCAGGCATGAGTTTCTCAACAAACCCGACAAGCAGACTGCATGTTAGGACTGTACCCGTCACTGGTCTCCTCATCAGGGCAGAGTAGAGGCCAGCTATGTAGACTGAGGATATTATGCTGGCATAGTTGAGTGCCCTCCTCATGGACTAGAGGAGAGCCCATTAAACTGGTTGCCTAGATGGGCTCCAACTCCTTTTACCTGACAAGTATCTGTTCCTCCCTCCATCCTGCCAGCACAGATCATATTTCCTTTGATATAATTGGAATAAATAGATTGGCAAACATTGTGACTGATGATGGTGATGTTGGCACAGTGCAGCACATCTGGGTATTTGGCTGTAATGGAACACAGGATTCAATAAAGGAGAAAGTGGATAGAGAATTAAGGCAAAGTGGCATTCTTCTCCCTCCTCTTATGAATATGACCTAAGGTTGTCCTTTGGCATGGACCAGACATTAAGACTGGACAAAAGGAGTGCTTCTTACCTGGGTGTAATTAACTTGTGGAATTCATTGCTATATGATGGCCATTAACTTTGATGGCTTAAAAGAGTAGACAAAACTGTGAAGTTGGGTTCTGATTTGGCCTTAAAGGAATTTTTCTGTAGCTGGACCCTTTCATTTAACTAAACCAGGAGGGCAAAAAGTGCACCCAACCATTGTCTCTTTTGTGGCCTTCAATGCCACAACCCCAGTCGGGTGGGGTCAGCATTTGAGACTTCTATTTATTTGGGGCAAAATAGGTGTCTTAAGCATTGCAGGTGCCTCAAGTTTCTTTTTAAACACCTGAACACCCTATAATACTTAGGACTGCCTCCCAGAACAGATGTTAGTCCCCCACTGTTTCATTCAACCTGTTGTATAAAACACGATGTAGCCCTAAGCTGCTGGAAGTCATACACACTTCTCCATTAAGCCACACTATTTCTCATTTGCTTTTGGTTTAGCATGTTACACAAATGTAACCTCTCTGGTTTATTCAATGAACTATCACTAAGCCAACTAGAATGTAGAATTATATGAGAACCCAGTTTATCTGTCAACATACCTAGGGGGCTCCTTGTCGTACCCCATCCTGAAATGAGGCATTTGGTTCCAGGCTCCGGGCAGCTGGTAGGCAAGTCAAGGACTTTGACTTTGTCATTTAAGGTGGCAGGAGTCAGCAGTTTAACCAGCATAATATCATTGTTCATGGTTCGTCGGTTGTATTCGGGATGCACAATGACTTTGGATGATAACTTGAGCTGTTCGGACCAGTCTAGGCGCTTGAGATGATGCTCTCCAAGACGCACAGGGGGACAGCTGGAAGAACAAGGCAAGATCAGCTTCTGTTGCTAGAAAATTGCCCCACAGCAAAGCTGTTTTCCCTCCCTTGCTGGAGTTGCCATTGCATCTTTAAAGGCCTCGCAGCAGGGAGACATTGAGGAACTAGAGGTTTTTCTGACAAAATGTTTTATTTATTTTGCTTGCTGGTTTCTTTAAAGAAAATAAACTGAAGCTCTCATTTGTCCACACTGGACTGTTGTGAAAATGAAGGAGCTGCTTCATTTTTTTTCAGAATAGGTGGGCAACTCTGGCTCTTGGCGAAAGAGTAACTGTATGCCGGCTCTCATTTACTGTGTTTTTATCTGAATGCATCAAGGTAGGTGAAACAAAATCCCACTGCTTTTTAAAATTGGTCTTTAAAGTATTTCTCAAAGTAGTGCAAAGCAACACCATCTCCCATCATCACAACAGCCTCTAAGGCCTTGTGCCTTGATTACTGAGTTGACCAGAGTGAATCAGCCCTCTTCTATTTCCCTGGCTGACTTTGGAAATAGATTTCCAGACCTCTGTGTTTTGAGGGGGCTGGCTCTTTTTGTTTTTTTAATTCTCCCCCCAGGCTGAAATGCTCATAGATCATGCCTACTTTTAAAAAAATGCTCAAGGTAACCTGGAGAAGTCCTCCAACTTTATTTCATCATTAAAGACTGACCTCCTTACCACAACTTTTATAGGCTACACCTACGCTGTTCTCCAGTGCTTTCTTGAATGACCGTGTAATCTGATGTCACTTGGTCATTCCAGGGACCCTTGAGGAAGAAGGCTCTAGCCTGTGGACAGCCTGATGCTGTTGTAATACCCTTGGACGTTCTAAAATTAAAAGGAAAAGACCTCTCGACCACCTTGTTCATGTACGAAAGTCAATGCAGCTCATCTGCCCTCACCTTGAACTTCTAACAGGGAGGAATGAAAGCTAGCAAACTTTGACCCTGCTAGCATTTATTCCACCATGGATCTTGGGAAGCAAACCACCCAAATTATTCCTAGAAGATTCTGTTATGGAATTCCCTCTAATCTCCCTTAGTAAGTTTATTCATAAAAGCATCTTGCTGGCCTTATCACTAAATAACGTAGCTTAAACCAACTTGTATCATCACGTCCTCTTGTTCAAAGGCATTAGCTGCTTCAGATAGAGGTCACACTTGATCACTAAATACTTTTCAGCTTTCTGCCATACAGCGACATCCGTATATGATGCAGAATATGTTTCTGCCGGAGGAAAAGTGAGACAGCCCAGTCTACTGTATTCAAGCAGAAGAGACAATTGTGTGAGGTCTCCTTTCTCAGAATAACCTTCCAATCTGATGCCCTCCGGTTGTGTTAGAGGTACTACCCCTATTGTTTCATTGACCGTGCTGGCAGTAATTCTTGGAATGGTGATCCAGACATCTTTGGAGAGGACCCAGGGGGAGAAGGTATAAGTAAATTAGGATGCACTCTCAGCCAGTGAGGGTTCTTGCGCTTAGTCTACATGCCTTTGCATATGTTACCGATCATATCATCACTGAATCATACAGCTGATCCTTGGGTCATTTCATCCAACCTTCTATCTGATACAGAAAATTCAGCATGAAGAGATCCACAGCAGATAGCTAGTAGAAGGTCTACCCGAAGACCTTCAGCGACAGAGAGCCGCCTATCCCCCTGTGCAATTAATTTCATTGATGAAATTCTCTTACTGGCACAAGAGGGTTCTTCTAAGATTTAACCCATAATGTGTCCTTGTCATTTATGCCTATTAGAGCCAAGTCCCTCCCTCTTAGGCAAGACAAAATAAATATTTGCTTTCTTTCAGGCGACCACCATTCAGAGATTTGAAAAGTGCCATCATGTCCTCACTCTTCTTTTCTCCAGGCCAAACACATTCCACTCCTTCAGCTTTTCTTCCCTTCGTGATATCTTCGTATCCTTGTTAAAATGAACAGCACACCCCAGATCCTTTGCCCTGTCCCTGGTTGTTTGCACTTACAATGCCTTTCTGCAGTGGGCAGCACTGAGCACCCAGGATGGGTGAATCAGGGTCCCTCCACAGATCAGTCTGAATCCTGAAAAAAGTGCAGCCTGCCATGGCTGAGAATGGGGCACGCACGGCTTGCCACCCAGGACTCTTTCTCCTTCTGCTGCTGTGGCTGAAAAAAGAGCATAATAAAGAATAAACCACAAACAAAGGAAGAAAGAATCCCAGAAGAATTGTAAGATGAGTTAAAGTCCAGAAATCAAAGAACCCAGTTCTATGAAAGGGTGAGACAACCCAAGGAAAAAAACAGAAAAGGAGCCCAGGGCTGTTTTCTCTTTTGATCCCCACAGAGCATTCAGGTAAAGGGCAACCTGTGCAAGTGTGAACTTTTCCTACTAAAGACTTCATCTAGTTGCTATGACAGGTAGTCCTCGCTTAACAACCACCCATTTAGAGATGGTTCAGACTTACGACAGTGCTGGAAGAAAGGACTTATGACCGGTCCTCACACTTACGACCATTGTGGCATCCCTGTTGTGATGTGATCACGATTTGGGTGCTTGGCAACCGGCTCGCATTTATAACCATCACAGCATCCTGTGGTCACCACTTTTGACCTTTCCAGCCAGCTTCTAGCAGGGGAACCTCATGATTCACTTAACAACCACATGCTTTACTTAATATCCATGGTGGTTTGCTTAATGACTGCTGCAAAGAAGGTTGTAAACTCGGGTCAGATTTACTTAATGACTGCTTCACTTAGCAACCAAAATTCCAGTCCCAATTGTGGTTGTTAAGCAAGGACTACCTGTATTGTGGTGAAAAGAAAATACCAGCCTCCTTGAGACTAAGCCTCATCAGCAGGGAATGAGTATCTTCAGACCCAGTGCTTGCTGAGCTTAAAGGGTACACTAATGATGGAGGAAGGGTGTGAGCATGTGTGTGTGAGTGAGAGAGTGATGACAGCAGAGAGGAAATGCAAAAGACAAGAAGGCAAAAGAAACTGCTGCTGGACTTCTCCATTCAGCCTTGAAAAGGTCCTCCCAGCCTTCAGTGTAGCTTGGCCTTGAACCACACCAGTTTTCAGAAGTGGGCGGAGTGCTTCCTGCTTCCTCATTTTTGGAAGCATCTTATCTTTTTGGTGGAGAACTGAGCCCTTCCCTCCAACAGGAATGCCAAGTATGAAGAAAGGGACCTGCAATTGCTACTCAGCTCCCCACCTCTCTGCCTAAAGGGGTCACCACCACAATTATGTTTGTTTTTTTGGGGTTTCCATTTCTGAAATATGGGAGACAGGCATTTGTGGAATGCCATAATAACTGGCCTGGCCCTGCATGTAGTGCAATTCAAGAGATTTATACAGTATTTTTGCTGGGTGTGTGTGTTCTTGTATTGACCCTGGATTCATCCTACCCCACCCTCACCACCATCAACTCACATTCAAACATATTGTATCTAAAGAAAAAACATGTACATGTACGTTTTTGTGTCCCACCCAAGATCTTACCTGAAGATGCCATGAACAAAATAGCAGCCACTAACTTGAAGAAAGGATGTGACATATTTGTCAACAATAATTATTGTTTCCAGGAATAAGATCTGTTGGAAAGAAGAATATACAGAAATCATTTGTTCTAACTACCCCAGTGCTGAAACAATGGGGGGAAAGGGAGAATTAGAGGGTAGGGTGATGTGTATGGGATGACCTAAAGCCATTTCAAAATCTATGATTCTACTTTTCCGGTAAAATTAAAGTTTATATGTGTGTTTACACTGCTGCCCATTACACTGATTGGTCTGGTAAACCAGGATGGTGGACTATTATCCCCTTAACATTCAGATTGCAGACAGCAGCCTTATTGCTTATTTGCCTGAGATATAAAAAATAATTCCCCTATGCTGCAAAACACTGAAAAACAGGACACACACCCAGATGCTCTAGCAGTCTCACATGATACAGTCCAGCATGTTGCTACCTTATTTTGCCGCTGTCTTCTGCAAAAGATTAGAACAACTAAGTTGTAGACTGAAGTCCGAATCTCCTGTTCAGTTCACTAATTCAATAGTTCACTGATTTTTACCTAGTGAATGTAATGGGATTCTTTGAGCCTGGAATGAGAATGGACATTTGCAAAACACTGCAGAACGGGAGCATAGGAACATTCCCTTCCTGTGTACTAATGGCTCGCTGGTTCCCCCTTAAATCAAGAGAGTGAGAAAGAGGATCAAATGCATCAAGGAAGAACCCGATGCACTTACTGATAAAAGGAGAGCTAGAGTACACACAAACTTAATTTTCAAAAGCTTGGTGTAACATAACCCCTTTTTTCTTTGCAATAAACCCAGTTAATGAGACTTTGTGAAAAGCACAAAGTTCTTGGTTCCTGTCAAGAGGCTTGATCATGAGTGACATAGAATTACACCCACCAGTTTAGCTTTCAGAATTAGCAGGACGTCGCTAAGTGGTCAACCTGAGGTTCCAAGGCTGTAGACAGTCCCTACAGCCCCATTTTGTTGCATCCTCAGAGCCCTTTCACCCATTATTGCCCCAGAGCAGCAGTGTGGGGTTCTTGCCATTTTGCGGTGGGGAACACAATAAAAGTATAACCCTTAAATATAGGATTATAGCAGCATTGCTTTAGCAGAAACAAAAATATGTCCTCCCCCAGATCAAGGATGGAAACAGAAAATCCAAGCCCTGCTGCATAACCCCCATATATTCACCCGTTCCTCCCCCAGAGTGATTGGCAGCCATCAGCCCCTGAAGCCCAGCTCTCATCAAAAGCATCAATATATGCAGGATGGAAAATGCAGATATTCACATTCATCCTGGCAAGGATTTGCCTGCCAGGTTGAATCTACAGGCTGTTCTTAGCCTATGAATTATTTGAAAAGTCTGAACTGCAAGAGGCCATCTGGACCTGCTTGGTCCAGCAGACCAAGTGGCCGAGAGATTTTTATAATCCATGGAGTGCAAGAAGGAAACAGAAAGATGTGCCTGTTTCAGTCTGCTGCAGGCTGCTCCCAAATAAGTTAGTCTTCAGAGACCTGCTCCTTGGCTAGAGGTGGCACTCTACATCTGTCCCACATCTGTCTTGTTCCATAAATCAAAGCTGCAGATATCCCTGATAATTTGCTGGAATAACATGATCCGATTAGCAGCTGTCAATGCTAAGATTCCCTGACAACCAACTCCCTTGGCCTCCAGCAGTGATCCTCCTGGAAAACCCATCTTGAACAATGCATTTAGGTAGACCTTGAAAGCAATTAGAGAGACAGCAAAGAAGTAGAGATGGTTCTTACCCCCAAGTTGTGGTAATTCAGTGTATTGCCTTCTAGTCCCCTTCTAGCTTTTATTTTGAATCCTGCCTTGGATTAGCTTGGGTTTATCAGGAAGTGCTTCTTAACACTCCGCCTTTATCTCCCTTGGTGAGTGACTAGGACCAAATCCATTGTTCAGACTGAATAACTTCCTGATGATATAACAGGTGACTGTAAGAGGAGGAGGAGGAAGAGGTCCCCCCAAATCTGCCATACTGAAAGTCGAATCACCCCAATCTCTCCACTTATTACTGGACACTTTTTCTCCCTTGCACAAGCCGTCTGAATCATTAGCTCCAGTTACAAGTTAACTTTGCCGCAGATCGTTCCAGTGTGGTTTGGGAACGTGGTCGGCCTTTTTATGAGCTAAGGTGAATTGGTTGCCTCTGGCTGTATATTACAGGTGCCATTTTTATGGCTGCATTCATACCTTTACTCAATCACCCCTGGCATTTATGAACTACTGTCTCTGCCCAAATTGGCACCTGTGGTGATACTTAATTATGATCCATAATTAAAGATGAGGAGGGGACAGAAGTGCATTCAGTTTGCATTTGAATCTGAACTTAATTTAAGTCTTGTTTCCTGAAACAACATGCACATTGAAAAACAGTTGTACTTCTGTGGTTGAACTTCTCCAAGTGTTGCACTACAGCAATCCAATCTGAATGTGCCAAAATGTGAATACTAGGTGGAAGAAGCACACAAAAGCCTGCATGCTCCTGAATAGCAAATGAAAATGCTTACACCGGGATAGCTTCCTTACAAAAATGTGTATAATACAAAAACATGCATGCCTAACCAAAAAGAATTTAGCATAAACATGTATGCAGATTTGTATGCATTTTAACCCATAAAGTGATGCACCAAAGGGGTTAAAAAACAAGAAACTGAACAAAAGTTGCTCTGGCACATTGCAAAATGAAGTGCCACCTCCAGCATCATCATTTTTATTTTCAAGAATCTGGTTCCCACACACAAAATGCATACTGAAAGTTTTGCCTTTTAAATATTTGATGAACCCAGTGTTTTCCAAACTCAGCACTTTAAGATGTGTCAGCTTCAACTCCCAGAATGTGGCTGGGAAATTCTGGGAGTTGAATTCCATGCATCTTAAAGTTGCCAGAATTGAGAAACACTAGGTTAAACAAGATTATTATATGCACAACGATGGAGAAACACTGGAATACCCACAATGGACGGCTTCCTAGGGAGGAATGGCAGACTGAATATGTCTCTGCAAAAGCAGACCCAACGACTGCAGCAAAGAATGGAAAGCCAGTGAATAGACCAGCTCTTCAAAATCTCTCTGGACAAGGAAAGGATGGGAGATCACCCACATGTTCTCCAAATGGCTGCTCTTCACGAGGAGACTGTAGCAGAGCAGTCTCTGGAGGGTTTGAGCACTGGGAGACAACGGAAATAGCCATCTTAAGGTGGCTTCACTTACCTAAGGGACTGTCTCCTCCCCATCACATCAGCCTATCCCACCCGGTCGTGCAGAGAGGGCATGCTACGGACCCTGTCTGTAAGAGAATTCCATCTGGCGGGGTGCAGGAGGCGGGCCTTCTCTGCAATAGCACCTGCCCTTTGGAATATCCTTCCCCTGGAAGTGAGATTGGCTTCCTCCCTCCTGGACTTTAGGAAACAGCTAAAGACCTGGTTCTGTAATTATGCCTGGGGCGGGAGGGAGAGTAGCCATTCTTGGGGATGGTTAGTTTCTTAGAAGGACCCAGCTCTGCCTGCAAATCATAAAGAATTTTTAGCCATCAAGGTTTTTATTATATTTATTGTATTTGTATTATAGGGTTTTATAGTTTTATATTTTTATCTATGTTTTATTGTAAACCTCCCAGAGTCTCTTTTCGGAGATGGGCGGTGATAAATTTGATTAATAAAAAATAAATAAATAAAATAAATCTCGCTCGCAACTGTGGTTGGCGCCATTTAAAGGACACTAAGTTCGCTGACCTCACTTGCTAATCACTTTGAGAAATTATTCATTAACTACTTTTAATCTATTAGAGACCTTTAGAGCAACAAGTTTGAAGATGCCAGGTGAGTTTGCCTTCAATCCTGAATGAAAGAAAATTTTAATCATAAGCTTAAGAATTTAAAGAATCTGAAATAAACAGCAAAAAGCTAAATAAGGTTTTGATCTTAGAAAGTTATAAATGGACTAAGGGTCCAGATAAACTTGGAATATTGAAACTTTAACAATGAGATTTTGGAATTAATTATAAAGAACAAACAGCTTCTCATAGGAAATAGATCCTGTTTTGGATTTTGTAAGAGGCAAAACTGAAATACTTTGGCCACATAATGAGAAGACAGGACACCCTGGAGAAGATGCTGATGCTAGGGAGAGTGGAGGGCAAAAGGAAGAGGAGCCGACCAAGGGCAAGGTGGATGGATGATATTCTAGAGGTGACGGACTCGTCCCTGGGGGAGCTGGGGGTGTTGACAACTGACAGGAAGCTCTGGCGTGGGCTGGTCCATGAAGTCATGAAGAGTCAGAAGCGACTAAATGAATAAACAACACAACAACAAGACATAACAAAAATATGTAATTGCATAATTTTAAAAACTGGACAGTAGAGGGGACTAAAGATTTTAGGTAGAGGAAAAAAATACAAGCCTACAAATGATGCAAAATGTAACAGTGAAAATACTGAAGGAGATGTTTGAAGAATGGAGTCAGAAATTAGTAGCCACAATATCAACAATGATGTCTGTTCCTATGGATAGACTATGTCCTAAAGATGTTATTGAAGAAATGACATATGTAGAACAAATTTTATCTGACAAGATAGAGATGGTATCAAAAGTGGATTGACAAGCCAAGATAATGACTTGGAAAAGGATGTTCCACTGGATCTACGAAAGAAACAGGATGATGTTTTAAAATTCAAAGGGAAGTACAAATGATAAACCAGGACAAGTTTTTCCTGCTGGATTTACAAAAGAGGCTTGTTAAAGCCTTGAAGAACTCTGTGCGATGGGGCAAAGAAGAAATGAAGAGAAATCAAATCCTACAACAATATTTGAATGAACTAAAGATTAAGACTCTTAGAAGTAAAAGGAAGGAATATAGAGTTGGTTTATCTGATCAAGGTTAAAACAAGATATATTGTTACTTCTGGCAACCCTTTATGGACTTTCTGCTGAAACCAGGACTGAAAAGATAATGTTTTATGGATTTGTCTATGGATGGGATATGGGATGAACAGCTAATTGTTTGTAATCCTAGAGAGGATGAAGAGTCACTAAATTTGTTTATATTTGTTTGATGAAGGTTGGAAATAACTTCTTTATATATTTCTTTTCTCTTTCTTTATTATATTCTTACTTTTCTCTTTCTTCTCTCTTTTTTTCTTGCACTTTTTACTCCTTCTTTCTATTCTCTTTTCTTTCTTTAAGTTTAGTTTGTATTAGATTTTACTATTATAATCAAAATTCTTAATAAAAAATATACATGAAATACCCACAATGGATGAATGGATTGTAAAGATGGCAGAATGACCAGAAATGGCAAAACTGACCTGTCCAATCAGGGATAAAACAGTAAGTACTTTTATAAAAGACAGGCAATTTTTAATGGACTTTTTGCTGAAAATAGCAAAAAGTAAAATGGCAATTTCTGGATTTGCTGATTGAAAAAAGGGTTGAATATTTCTGTAATGTAATCTTAAAGAAGTAGGACAGATAATAAGTTTGTTTCTAACTGCTGCAAAGAAGATCGGAAGTCACTTCTTTAATTATCTTTTTTTTTTCCCTTTTCTTTCTCTACTTGTTTTCTGCACTTTTTCTTTTATCTTGTTTCTTTTTTTAACTTTTCTTTATAAGCTGTTGGAATATTTTTTCTTATATGTTTAGAATAAGGAAAGATTGTATAGGCAGTAGTAATGCCATTTTATAAAAAGGAAAAGGCTGGCTCCTGCCATTATAGATAAAGGAGCACATCATGTAGCAAAACCAACATAAAGGAAGACATATATCTTATATATAGGGGACGCGGTGGCGCTGCGGGTTAAACCGCTGAGCTGCCGATCGGAAGGTCGGCGGTTCGAAACCGCGCGGCGGGGTGAGCTCCCGTTGCTCGTCCCAGCTCCTGCACACCAAGCAGTTCGAAAACATGCAAATGTGAGTAGATTAATTGGTACCGCTTCGGCGGGAAGGTAACGGCGTTCCGTGCAGTCATGTTGGCCACATGACCCGGAAGTGTCCCTAGGGACAACGCCGGCTCCGAGGCTTTGAGACGGAGATGGGCACCGCCCCCTAGAGTCGGACTCGACTGGACTTTACGTCAAGGGAAACCTTTACCTTTACTATATCTTATATATAGGAAGACACATCTATAGGAAAGATAAAACGCCCATTGTTTTAGCTCTAGATAAAGAGAAATCTGTTCAACTAATAAATAAGAAGGCATCTGCCATAACTCTAAGGTAAGGAAACATCTATTTTAGCAGAATATGAAAGGAAGGAAGGATTGCACAGGAGGAAGATGTTTATGCTGACAGAGCAGAAACTATTGTAATAAGCTAATGCATTCCATTCCATTGATAATGATTGGCTAAATCTCTAAACTAAAAGACCTATAAAAAGGAAGTCGGAGAAGCATTCCTTTGCGGCTGCCCATCCAATGCTAATCAACAACTCTGGATTGAATAAACATCTTTCCTTTGACTCTCCACTGATCGTCTGGTGCGTTTTATTAAATTCCTGGCTCAGGAACAAACAGAGAAAAAAGAAGGGGTCTGATCCTTCTGACAAGCCTTTTACATTTATCTTTTATCTATGTAAAAATCTTCAATAAAAGTTATTGAAGTCGTCAATTTGGGCATCTCAGCAAGTTCTGTCATCGTCACCGAAGTTAATTTTCAACCCGTGGATGCTGCTGCTTTGGATATTGTCAGAGGAGAGTCGTGTTAGTTCATGGTGGCAAAAAATCAGGAGGAATCTGGTAGCACCTTTTCAGATTAACAAATGTTATTCAAAGCCGTATGCTTTTGTGAGCTGCAGCTGACTTCATCAGATAAATAGAATGACCAAAATCAGGCTGATGACTTTTAATACAATGTTTTAGATGGAAAAGGTACTACCAGACTCCCCCCCCTTTTTTTTTTGCTGCTTTGGAGCATGCTTGGTTTCTTCTAATAGCCTACAGGACTAAGGATTATGGGTAGACAAATACAGTCATGAAGAGAAGAGCATCAGTGATGGGCAGAAATAGCATCTGTAAAAGTATTGCAGGAAAGGAGGAAATAAAATTTAATACATACCTACATCCTGTAAATCTGCTTAGGATCTGATAGCAGGAATTGAGTATGTGTGTAAATATCAATATATATGTGCATACACATGCATACAAACGAACATATGCATATACAGTCTTCTCTGGACCCACTAGCCCTCAGTCCAGATCAAAGCTGCTCTCCCACCATGCTTTAGTTTTTCTGGACTTCCTGTCATACTCCCTGATCACAATGTCCTCAGAACATCCTGATCGGACTTGCATCCATCTTCATCGAACCCGTGTCAACAGACGGAGAGTCGCCAGAGGGGAGGGGATGTTAATCTGGCGTGTGAATTTGTTTGTTTAGACTAGGCATTTATTGCCCAAGGCCATCTGGCCAAGTACCATCCAGGCCATCTGTTGGTAAAGGGGGGAGTACATGCTTTGATGGGTAGAAGGGGAGAAAGTAGAGAATGTGATTTTTAAATTGTAGAACACGCGGAAAGAAGCCATTCACAACTTTGCTTTGTACCAGATGCTTCACTTCATTAAACAGTTACTAGAACCCAAGTCTCAGAACTGTCTTTGAGTGAATGCTCGAGCGTGTGGATCATTACACTTCCCTTTTGTAAGGCATGACATATCACAGACCAAACTTGAATATTTCCCTGCAAAGATGGTGTCCTAGAGGAGACTGTCATGTGTTGTTTGGTGTGGAATGGGTATCTTGGGCTTGCAACATCCATTCTGGGTGAAAAGAGGCAATCTTAAATTGGGTGTTTGTGTGAACTACTCCCAAAGGCATTTACTTGGAGAAGATTGAACAATCTCAATCCCAAATAAAGCTATGTTGGTAGTGAATCATAGAGGGTGTGCACAGCTGCATATTAAAGCAATAAAGAGGGTAGCTATTAGGACCAACTAGTCAGCAGCACTTTGGGATTCTCAATTATATGACCATAAATCTGCTAGTCTTTATGGCACCTTAATCAATTAACAACCTCTTAATTGTTTTTGTTGCAAAAAACCCCATAGTTTTTTAATCTATTCCTTTAGGTCAACCTTCCTCAACTCCATGCCCTCTAGATGTGCTGGGGTTTCAAAATCCGGCATTCCTAGCCAACACAGCCCATGCTGGTTGGGAATGTAATCCCTGAAGTCCCAACATATTGGAAGACCATCAGTTGAGTAAAACTACTTTAGTTAATTAAGACTGGTGAATTAAAAAAACAAATACACTGTAGTATCCAAGGTTCTTAGAAATGCCCTTTTGAGTGGCTGTATCAGATGCGAATGGAATCCCCTGATTGTGGCGAAGGGTGATGAAAGACCTTTCTCCATGGATGGCAAAAGAAGGAAATTAATTAATTTACCTATTCAGTCTGACTTTCAATGGATTGTGGAAGAGCTGGATTTAACCCAACACCTACCTTTACAGGAACTAAAGATTGATGTCCATGTGTAAGCTTCTGACAATGTTCCCCATGTTTCATCAAAAAACACCTTCAATCACATTGAAAGGGTTGAAAAGGTTGCAACAGGCTTCTTTAGGTCAGCACTTTAGGATATCCTGTTTCTAAAGAAACTCCCACGGAAACCTGTCCAAACATTTCTTGAAAATCTCTGAAGAGGTTACACAATACTCCACAATGTATTTGTTCAGGCAATTAGAAGTGTCTCTAGATGCTTCATCTAAATCAAGGAGGGCCAAACAACTTTGGGGGGCTGTGGATCTCACTCCATTGAGGATCACAAAGTGGGTGTGACCATGGCTAAGTTAGTGTGGTCATAGGTAAAGTGGGAGGAGCCACAGCAAAGGAAGGTATGTGTGTATGACATAATATATTAAATACAGGTAGTCCTCGTTTAGCAACCACAATTGGAACTGGCAACTCTGTAGTTAAGTGAAGCGGCCGCTAAGTGAAACCATGACTGTGCTTATGATCTTACCTCTTATCTCTTTCCTTTGCTTTACATATAAAGCTTGCAAAAAATTTATCTCCAGCAGTAGTCAAGTGATCCAAAATGTTCAAAAGAAAGTCATGAAAATGCTAGTAGGCATACTTTTGCTAATATTGTCCCCTCTTTCCTTTAAAGTTGTGGATGAACTATTAATCTTTGTTTTTTCTATGAGTCTACTCTATTTTTGAAAAAGGTAAACTTAGGGTGTCATCAGAATTGTTCTTCCATATCATGTCCAGCTCTGGACACTACACTTTAAGAAGGATTTAAACAAACTGGAACAAGGCAACGGTGGTGAACAGGGGCCTAGACGCTAAATGCTATGAATCTGTAGCTCTGGGAATGTTTGGCCTTGAGCACAGGAGACTGAGCAGGGAGAAGGTCAGCAACCTTTGCAGAGGCAGCCAGAAAATCCAAGATGGTGGTTATGGTAGTGCAGTCAAAGCACTGCTGCTCTTGTTTGTGCATTCAGGGACACAACTCGGGTCTGTGTCACCCGGGGCAAACATGGATTCCACACCCATTTGGGCGCCCCCCCAGCACGGCACCCAGGGCACATGCCCTGCTTGCCCCCCCCCCCAGTTGTGGCCCTGTGTGCATTCATGTTCCACACATGTACAAAGTGTGGAGCTTAAATCACACTGTCAAGGCTGCTATATTGACTTTTTTGATCCCCCTCCCGCCGCAGATGCCATTGGTCAGGGTAGCGGTAAATAACTGAAAGGATGTTCCAGGAGAGGCAGTCCTCTCTCATTCCAGACTTAAGATTTAAGCTGTAGGAGGGTTCTGAACGAATGTTAGGAAAAGCTTCCTAACAGTAAGAGCCACCCCACAATGAAATATTGTATGTTGCAGTGGGAGACTATAATAAATTTAATGAAATAAATAAACAAACAAACCAGGTTTTGAGGAGATGGTGAGCTCCCTTTACGGGATGTATTCAAGTAGAGATTGGACAACTATTTAAACTGTAACACTCACTTCTTCCTGCTCGGTTAAGCTAAAACGGGAGCAAAGCAGGAAAAAGGTCATCGCTTGACCTACTCCTGAGTGATTTGGCACCAGAGGAAAGAGGACAGTGGCTGCGTTGATGGAATTGTCTCTCCCCAGGAATGTGGGAAGAAAAATGTAGATAACTCCCCCTCAAGGGGACCAAATAAACCACATTTATTTTTGTATCTTTTATTTACTTATTTGTTTAAAAGGTTTGTATGGCCGCCCATCTTAGAGCAAAACTCTGGGTGGCTCACAACAATAATAAAACTACGAAGCATAAAAGTCATAAAACCAAAAACTAAAAAAACCTCGGTGCCTCAATTATCTCCTAGGATGCGCCAACAACTATCCATAAGCTCCCATCACTCTACCCCAATGCCAAGTCTTGATACTCTTTCAGAAGACTAAAAGTGTAGCCTGCCAGCTTGCCAGGGGGTGTTCCACACATCCCAGGCATACGTGAATCTATGTGGATGGCTCAGTGGACTCCTTGAGTCAAACACACTTTTGAGCCAAAATGCAAGTAATTCCTAATTACTTTTATCCACCCTATACACCTTCCTGGGTTGCCCAGTTCTATGTTTTTATATTCACTATTTTATATTCACTATTATATTCTTGAGTCTGAAAAATTGAACTGATTTCTTTTCTTGTTAGGCTTCTGTATTTTCATTTATCTGTACAGTATTTGACTGTTGGTCTTATGGCGATAAGAAAGGTTTGATCTGTTTTGATTTGACCTGATTTGTAGACATACATGTGCCCTTTTTACAATAGTCAGTCTTGGCCCACGAGAATATCATAGGCCTTGTACTCTATTTTTCTTTTTAAAACATCTATCCTTTGATACATCGAAGTTCAAGGGAAAAACTGCAGGCAGAATGTTGTCTTTGGGTTTCTTGAACTTCTGGAGGGATCTCTAATTTCCTAAGATGCCCTCAGTGCCTTTAGCAGCTGCATACTTTTCTGAAGTGTAAACTCAGTATCAGCATTCCAAAATGTAATTAAATAAAAACTGGAAGCAAGTTTCGGGAACTGGTAAGGTAACCTTGTCAGTTTTTGATGGTGCAGTGTCATAATTCAAAATTGGCTTGGCTTGAAGACATTTTAATCCCCTGCAAACAAGGCAGTAACAGGGAAGTGTAGACTCAGGACTGCATTAGACATAAAGTATTGTTAGAACTTTTCACAGTCAGAGAGATGAAAAGATTCAACACCACCCACTATGGAGGAATGGCTGGTGAGATGGATAAATTAACTTCTTTGATTAGAGAAAAGACACTACCTACATTTATTGGTGACTGGAAACCTCTTATGGACTTTTTGCTTAAAAATGAAAAAAATGAACTTCTGATTTATGATTTTGATAATTAGACAGGAAAGATTATTGGAAGCCACTTCTTTGTATATTTTTTCCTTCTTTTCTATTTTTCTTCACCTTTTTTTCTTTTCTTGCACTTTACTCTTACTCTTTGTTTACTTTCTGTTTCTCCTTTCTTACTTTATATTAGTCTGTATTAGTTTTATCTTCTTTTTTTTTAAGTTTCAATGAAGTCATATTAAAAAAAACATTTTTTCACAATCAGTAACCTCAAGACAGACCAAAAGGAAGAGTGGCATAATGTTGAGAAATCAATGTTTGATGAATGCAAAGGTTCAAAAGGTTTGAATGTGGGGGAGAAAAAGCAAAACTGGGAGATTGAATTCATCCAGAAAGCTTGGAACATTTCATTTGTTAATGGAGTTGATTTCCTTTTTGCATGCTGATACAAGATAGTTGTTTCTTTGCTGAGCTGTGGAAATTTCATCCAGTTTGGTTTTCCAAAATAAGAACTTATTAACATTTGCAGATTCCTTCATGCATAGCACAGAAGGAATTGGGGATCCTTAAAATAAAGTTATGGATGAACCAGTGAGACCTACTATAGTGTAGTGGTCAAGGAACTGGACTTGGACTGGGGAGAACCAGATTCAAGCCTTGCCTTGGCCATGGAAGTTCACTGGGTGACTTTAAACCAGATATCTCCTCACAGACTGGTGTTGGAGAGAAAAATTGGAGGTGCTACATCTGTTCCCTAGAGTTCCTGGAGAAAAGGCAAAATATAACTCTCTTTCAAGATTGCACAATGGGGTAGGTGTAAATGATTGCAGGGATTATATTACATATGCATCCTTGGAGGATTTCACACAATTGCCCACATATTTAAAAGAATTATACCTACTGTTCCTTTGGCTCACCTGCCATGGATAGAGGATGTGCACCTTTGATTCATCTGATACATTGTAATATGTCATACTGAGATTAATGATATTGCCAATCCTCTGAAATCGAAATTGGGAACCTCTGGGTCTCCAGTTCTTGCTGAACTACATACCCTCCCCCTTAGGCCATGTTAGCTGGAGTTGATAGCTGTAGTCCTTCCCGATCTACCTGAAGACCACTGTTCCACATCAGGAGAAGACACCAACATAGATTGTCAAAGAAAAAAGAAAGAAAATGAAATAACTGGAAAAAATTGAAACAGAATTGCATAGTTTATTGACTGTGTGTGATATTATATATGACTTCTTTATATGTATAAATGCAAATGGGGAAATAAAGGTTATCATGGTCATCTCATTGTCTTGGAGAACACTGTGATCAAGTGATTGGTGTGATTTTTGTTCAGTCCACTCTTCAGGTATAAGGAATAAATATATAAGACAGGTTCTGAATATTTTAAGGAAGATACCGCCCAGAGTCCCCTTTTCAGGAGAGATGGGCGGTGATAGAAATGTGAAAAATAAATAAATAAATAAATAAAATAAAGGGGATGGGTTTGTGGCACAAAGGAATCTCTGCCTTCTTGTGAGAAATGGCTGGCTTTAGTTTCTTGATGTAGCAGATCCCTGAGCTGCAGGTGGATCATAGCTAATCCTTTCTGAACCAACATGCCCTAAACTGGTTCTCCTCAGATGTCTGGCACTCATCTCCCATCAGACAGCAGAGGTTTTTTATCTTGGACTGGATAGCAATTCTGATATGGGTTGCCCACAAACAGAGATTTGTTCTTTGGCATACCTTTAAATAGAGAACTGTCTTCTATCAAATAGGATACACGGTCATCCTAAATACAGATAACAGAAGGGATTCCTGGTTGGGAAAATTTGTGCTAAGAATTGTCTCAAATCTTTTCTTTTCTTTTCTTTCTTTGCCTTCAAGTGTCAGTCTTGACTCCTGGTGACTGCTTGGACTAGTCCCTGCAGTTTTCTTGGCAACATTTTGGAAGTGGCTTGCCAGTGCCTCCTTCCCTAGGGTTGACAGAGAGTGACTGGCCCAAAGTCACCCAACTGGCTTCGGGTCTATGGCAGGACTAGAATTCAGAGTTTCCCAGCTTCTAATCCACTGCCTTTAACCACTACACCAAACTCATTCTCTGTCTCTCTCATTTGCCTACATAAATTAAAGTGAATGGCCAGATGCTCACTTGTCAGATAGGCAGGGTTTCCTTTTTCAGACACTACCCTTCACATAATCAGTCTGTGATAGAGCCAAGAAGAACTGACTTGCCACCTTCTCTGCAATTAGCATACTCAGAAAGGGGCCAAGCAAATGTGACAGTCACATCCTGATTTCTGCCGCAAGAATGCAAGTTGTGTCATTTGTCTGAGGTTATCATGGTGCACAAGTCATCATTTTCCCCCTCCCCCTATATCCCATGGATCTCCATGAAGAGGATTAAAAGGAAATCTGGATTCTTTCCAAATATGCTCCTGTGGGAAGGTTGGAGCAAAATCCCAGAAATCCTCTTTCTTATAGGATCAGCTATTGCACTGGTGGGAAGAGAGTTTTCCAGAATTAAAAAGCCACCATGCACGTTGTAGTTGCAACCTTCCTTCCAGTTTTGCTACACTGCAGGAAGCGGAAGAAGACAAGCACAACCGCGTTTCTGCCTGTTCACCCATCTAGCCTTGAAGGAACAAAGCAAACATTCTTCATTTTTGCTCAGATATTCTCAGATATCCTGCTATTTGCTCCAAGCAGTGTCCATGTGGTAATTCATCTCTGGACATGGAAAGATGAGATACCCTATCAGGCAAAACTATTATTCTTAGGAAATAAGCAGAGCACATGCCTCCAGCAACAGACTCATTCTGGGAAACTGGTTTCACCCAACAATCAAGACTTGCCTGTCTGTGTCACCTGTAGTGCCCCATGCTGAATGCAGAGTTTGTGCTGTCTGTGACTTCTCCTCTGCTTCCCATATCAGCAGATATAATGATATGTGGGAATGACCTTGGGAGACAGGAGGAACAGCCGCAGCCTAGACAGCAGTCTACTATTCGAAACTTGAGTCTGAAGGAGGGGAGGTGGAGAAAGCATCTCAGAAGGGACCATCCTGAGTTTTGGGGAGAGTAAAAGTAAGGAATGGGAGGGGGTACTGTGGAGGGCATCTGCATCATCCTGGAAGAAGGTGATGTTTTCAGGTGCCATGTTCCTGGCACCTGAAAGTGAATGAAATAGCTGTACCCTCTTCCTAGCCAAAATAATTTCTCTATGTACAGTATATACTACTAAGAGTTGTGCGTATGCTCTGCTGCTTCTGAAACACCTACTTGAGCAGTGCGCCCTGCACCTGCACAAACAGAATTGCTCTGGGCTGCCTCTCAGGATGTCCGGTTTGGCTTTTGCCCTCCTGCTAGCGCCCCTCTGCCACTCTCTGGGAACACTCAATTGTAGGGATTATATGATTGCTCATTGAAGAGCCCGAAACATTTGAAAAATTGCAAAACATGCCGCAGAGATGCAAATACAATACAGATGCTACCTGGTAGGTACTCTCCATGAAATATACCATGCTGAAAACCCACAGCACAAGTTTTTCCAGAGTTTGGCCTACAGCAGAGAAAATGTCAGTTGGGAGTGCAACCACATCATAAAACAACCTCTTTCTCCTTCGGTCAAAATAAGCCGCACTTATTTTGATTTGTGGATCAAACTGTCCTAATTTCTTCTCCCACCCCAATTATATATGTATATTTTTTCTCTTTTGATATATTCCTGCCTTTCTTTTTGTTTTGCGTTCAAAATTCTTCCAGCCTTTCCCACAGTGCGCTGTCCAAAGTTCTGAAAAACTTTGCCTTGCCTGATCCTAACCTCTCCTACCTGCTGTAACTTTGCTTTGAGGCAGTGTTTCTCAACCTTGGGAACTTTAAGATGTGTGGGCTTCAACTCCCAGAATTCTCCAGGCAGCCAGAATTCAACTCCCAGAATTCTCCCAGCTTCAATTCTGGGAGTTGAAGCCCACACATCTTAAAGTTCCCAAGGTTGAGAAACACTGCTTTAGGGAGTGTGTGATCTTTCCTTCTGTGATTTTGCCTTAGTCACTAGCATGTCTTACCAGGAGGTACCTTAAGGACAGACACTTTCTATGAATCTTAAATCATGTTGGGACTGTTGCAGAAAATTTACTCATATACAATATCATCTTTTCATGTGCACTGTGATAGATCGATGGGGTTCCCGAAATACGTTGAAGTGTGAACCTGGGTGAAGAAAATGCAGCTGGTTTCCATAGCATGCCATGCCCAAATGCATTGAGTTTCAGTGAAGTGTCCTAATTCATATGATGCATTAAAGAAATGGCTTGGTTCCCACAGCACACTGAACCACACTGAACTACCCATTTAGCTTACCCTGTGTGAACCCAACCATACTGAACACTGAATAATTCCATAATATATCACCAGGTAGGCTTCTGATGAGCAGAATCTGTGTAGATATCAGAGAAGAGGGAGGCAAGGAGTAGTGAGTGACTCCAAAGTCACTTCTGTTTTGAATGGGCCTTTGAGCATAGGCATCTGGCATGGGGCGAAGAGGATGAAGTGAAAAAACGTTCATTGCAACGTCATGAGCTCCATCCCTTATTTACTTGGGTGTGATATAAAAATACAATGCCCTGATCAATGCACATTTGAGGACCTCATGACAGTGTGACAGAATGCAATTAATGTTGCCAGTTTCTGGGCAAGATCTGTTTAACTTTTATATATTTTAACTTTTATATTCTATATTCTAAATTCTATGTTTTACAGTATGTCTTATTTTAATTGTGAGGCTTCTGACACAAATAAATAAATATAAAAAATACAAATACAAAAAAGGTGGATCTTGCAATGGAGCTAGCTGGGGATGCCTACACTTTTGAGAAGCTTCCCTCAAGACACCTTCAGAGGAAACTATATAAACAATGTAGCATCTTCTCCAATGTCTACTTTTTTAAGTCATGAATTTCCAAGATTCAGGGAAATAAAATCTTGAGCCCAAATGCCCAAAGTTTAGTTGTCTTAACAAAGATGTTAAGACAACTACCCCAGGACCATGGTGGACTATATAGCATAAGACTCCATATTTGTCATGGTACTAATGACTGCAGCATCCATGACAGGCAATGAGGTCATTGGTGACACACTGTGCCATGTTTTCCACCCTGCCAAAGGACTGAGCAAACTGCTAGAAATAAGGCAGCTCTTTCTTGAGTCTCTCTTGACCTCTCTGCCTTAAAGAACAAGAGACAGTCATGCATGAGCAGGGAGACATCAGCAGGTCCTCTGTGATAGGAAACATGTTTGGGATGTTCTTCCTTAAGTTGCAATCCTGGCATACGTGTTCATTAGTAAGTCTTTCTGAATTAATGAGACCTATTTCCTTCAAAGATTTAATATTGGTTTTGGTTTGGTTTGGTCTAGTTTGGTTTGGTTTGGTTTGGTTTGGGGCAGGGGCATCCATGGAAGGAGAGTCAAAAAAAATAAAGATGGCTGTTGTGACCCCAAGCTTGAAGCCATCATCTTGACTTTTTTGCCCTTACCTGTGGACACTGCAGGGGTTGGAGTTGAGGCTGGGGTTTGGTTTTACTTTATCTCATCCAAAGCAGCCTGGGGAGGGATGATGCATTTTGCTATCACAGAACACAAGGAACCTGCTCAATTTTCCTTGCTATTCAAGCCATAATGGCTGCCAGAAAAGATTGTTATGAGGCAGGCAGATAATGCCATCTTGTGGGCAAATATTATATTTTAAATAAAAAATGTAACAAGGACAGTCATTAGAGAATCTCTGGCTTGGCACATTTTCTAGAATGCTTGTAAGTGTTAAAATGAGCATTTAAAAAAAATCTTGTCCTTCAGTTTGTTATTTTTCAGCTGGCACTTGGTGCAAAAAAGCATTAATGCTGGGAAAGAAGCCTCAGAGGGTCAGCTATTAATTTCAACCTAGCCAATCATGGTTTTATGGTTGCTGACTTCATTTCCTTGCAGAGGTCTTAGATGGCTGATGCACACCATTTGAACTCTTTTTTTTTTAATGGCCCAAATTGGCATATGCTTCTTTAGGAATATGCACATCCTGGAAAAATTCCTGTCTATGAAACTTAATTACTGTGCAATAGGACGACCTCCAGGAACCATTTGTCAATTTGTTGGTATATAAATGAGAGAGATGGAGGGAGGGAGAGAGAAATGGATTGGGTAAAGCTAGGTTAGCACTTCCAAGAAGTCCAGACAAGAAGCACAACAATGAGTACTTACTCCATCTCTATTGTAAGGTTACATTAACAGAATCTTGCAAGACTGAAAGTATTTCTCCCCTCCCCTCCTTTTGTGTGTGCTTGTGTGTATGTGTGTGCACACTCATGCCTTTGAGTCAGTTTTTGACTCCTGGCAACTGCCTGGACTGGGCCCTGCAGTTTTCTTGGCAAGATTTCAGGAGTGGTTTGCCATTGCCTCCTTCCTGGGGCTGAGAGAGAGTGACTGGCCCAAGGTCACCCAGCTGGCTTTGTGCCTCAGGCAGGACTAGAACTCATAGTCTCCTGGTCTCTAGCCTGGTGCCTTAACCACTAGATCAAACTGGCTCTCTCCTTTTACTCTCCAGAAAACTAGGGAGGGTCCCTTCTGAAATGCTTCCCATGCCTCCCTCTCCTTCTGTGGACTGTGATTTATTTGTTTGTTTGTTTGTTCAATTTATATTACTGCCCATCTCAAACCAGTGACAGAGATATCTTTTACATGACAGTTGTCCAGTCGGCAGCTCTTCCTCCTCTTTACTAAGGTCATTCCCACATACCATTACAGCTACCTAGCTAGTGTGACTGTTGCAACAGAAATGCCAGTGCTGATATAATGTATAATGATATTGGGAATCATTGTAAACATCCCACTTCTTCATGCAATTCTCTGTCTACTCGTTATTGGAAACAGAGGCAGAAGTTGTTGCAGTAAACCATGTAAGAGAGGCAGAGATAGCCCACAGCACTGAGATGTTGCTGGACATGAAAGCCAGGTTGTACCTGTCCCCCACATGCCAATTGGTCTTTGACTCTTACTTTGGCAAGGGTGGCACACCAGCCTGAAGACCTTCCTTGCACAGATGGTACATAATGGTCCATAGGGCCACAGGCAGCCCTATCCTCCAATGCTTCACTGCCTCTCTGCCCACCCCAGCATCTGCCATGAAAAGCAGCTGCTTCGTGGTGCCGAAAAGATGGGGTGACCCTGAAGGTAGGGGGACCCTGGAGTGTGGCTTCTCTGCCACACACACTTCTTGTGTAAAGAATCTCAGTTCTACCTGAAGAGACTTATACTGATGGTGCTGACATAAGAAATAGATTCATAATTAAGCTAAGGAGAGCATGCTATCATTGACAAACTTCAGGGGGGTCTTCCTAAACTTGAGCTGGGCTCTGTAACTAAGAACTATGTCCTGCAAGTAAACCCAGAAAAGTGAGCCTTGGATTTAGTTTATCTGGAGAGTAAATGTTCAAATCAGGAAGTACTTCATCTCTCTATCAAAGTTTTCAGAAACAATGGTGTAACTGATGTACTCTTGATGATTTTTTGTTCATTTAAGACTCCTGTCCAAAGAAAAGTTCTCTTTGCTATATGTACATAGCAGTAGTCCTTGCTTACTGACTGCCTCATTTATCAACTGTTCAAAGTTACCATGGTGTTAAAAAACAGCTTTGTGACCAATCCTCATATTTACAGCCATTGCAGCATCCTGCATCACTGGATCACCATTTGCATGCTTCACAACCGGCTTCTAACAAGCAGAGTTAATGGAGAACACAGAAGTAAAATCACAAGTTGCAGTCACATGATGTCTCACTTAATGACCGAATGGTAGTGAGGTCATAAGCCTGTCACAGTCACATGATTTTCCACTTAGCAACTGTGGCACTTAGCGATGGGGTTGCCAGTCCCAGTTGTGGTTGCTAAGTGAGGACTACCTGTACTTTGATTCAGCAAAACAATAAAAGCTCCATCAGCAATCTCTGAATGTAATCACCCTCAGTTTCCATGACTTTGGTAAAAGTTCATTGCAATTGATTTTGCAACACTCAAGGGCAATAACATGCTAGATGTTATTTCAGATGCTGCCACAAGGAGGAGGGGCATATTTTATTTTCTAACCCGCCTTTATTATTTTTATAAATAACTCAAGGTGGCAAACGTACCTAACACTCCTTCCTCCTATTTTCCCCACAACAACTACCCTGCGAGGTGAGTTGGGCTGAGAGGGAGGGACTGGCCCAAGGCCACCCAGCCGGCTTTCAGGCCTAAGGCGGGACTAGAACTCTCATACCACGCCTGATTGGCTCTTGGGCTGAGAGAGAGGGACTGGCCCAAGGTTACCCAGCCAGTTTTCATGCCTAAGGCGAGACTAGAACTCTCGGTCTCCTGGTTTCTAGTCCAACACCTTAACCACTAGAAGCAGAAAAATCCCATTGTATCAGCCCAGAGGTGTGTTCGCATGGTTAAGCAATAGGCCTCCTTGGACAGGTTCACACACTATTTTAAAGCATAACCAGTGAGCTACAAGCTACATTAGCTAGGTTTGGGCACCACCTGCTGGCTTTTGCATGCTGTGTGAACCTACCACTGACCTTGTAGGTTCTCCAAGGTCTCAAACAGAAACTTTCTAGCCCTTCTTGGACTTACCCAGCACTGAATCTGGGATTCTGCATGACATATTGAACGGTAAACTAATCACATATGCTAGGTTAAGGTGCAGTTGGGTAGGAAGAACTACCTGTTGCATTTCAGCTGGTGCAAATCAGCTTTGAAGTCCACCAGAAATGTCTTGTAGCTCTAGCCAAAGTCTATGGCAGGGCAATCTTCCTGCACTTACCCCTGTATTCCCTGTAGCAAGGAAATAACTTCTCCACTTTCTGTTGTCATTTCTCTCCCACGCAAAAGCTGGGCTCTCCATGTAACTTGAAAGACCAGTCAGCCAACTCCGTTCCTCTTTTATACTAGACTTTTAACAAAAGTAGAGTGCATGCGCCATGGGGAATGGTCATTAAGATCTGATAGAAATGCAGCCCAAAGCCCTTCAAGGCTCAGACCAGAGAGGATGAAGGCTGACAGGTTAAGGAAGGTCTCTCCAGGGCAACAAGAATTCCTCCATGCAAGGTTGCTGGCCCTTCCATTTGATTTCTGAGGGCATGTTGCAACAGAATCCCTTTAGCATCAGACACATCTGGCCTCTTGCATCACTTTCATTCTCTGGATGTGCCATTGTTACTATCACCGTCTTCCTAATACGAGGGAGGCAGCCTTATTGCTTGGGTAAAGGAGCAATACACAGACTGCATTCACATGCCACACCCACAGATTTGTCAGCTGACTTTTCACTCAGCAGATTGTGCAGGCCAGGAAGTGTGGGTCCAATGTCCGACAGACACAGCTGATTTTTCTCCAGCAGCTGGCACACTGAGGCTCCTTTACACTTAACACGTCACAAACAGAATTTCAAGAGGGGAAAAACCAGATCTGAAAGGGTAGCAACAAGGCTAGCATATTACCTGCTGAAAAGCCAGAGAGGAAGTGACTGGGAGTTTGGGGCAAGAAAAAGGGCAGGTGGATGAACTCCACTTCAGGAATGGATTTACTAAATTTGTAGACTTCTAATTCAATGGTATTATTAAACCAGACCAGATGATTTTTCTGAGATGCGGAGGAGGCTGGAAAAGTAATGGGAGAGAGTGAGCAGAATACAGAGAGATAGCAGGAGAATCAATTAAGGGCTTATCTCATAAATGGCAGCTCAGCCCAGGCAAAAAAAATGGGAAGAAGCATTTGAAATCATGCACCTTAATGAACTCTCTCCAAATGAGGGTGAGAAAGTCATATTAGAACAGTGTTTTTCAAACTTGGCAACTTTAAGGTGTGGACTTCAACTCCCAGAACTCCCTGGCTGGGGAATTCTGGGAGTTGAAGTCCACACATCTTAACGCTGCCAAGTTTGAAAAACACTGCTTTAGGCTGCCGTCTCTCACCTAAGCCTACCTGTTGTGAAGTTAAATGGGGGAAGGAGCCCAGATGCCACTCTGTTCCTTAGAAGACAGGATTAGAAGTGTCAGATACGACGTGTCCTTCTTACCAGTGTATTTCTCACAACAGACTGCCCTTTCCCCAAAAGGCTCAGCATGACTGAAAAGGTCTCGCCTGCTGTAATGATACGTGGGAAAGACCCTGGGAAACAGGGCAGAGAAATGCCACTTAGGGAATGGTCAGATAAGAGACAGCACAGCCCACAGCTGGATAGCGGGGGGAATAAGAGGCTCAGAAGGGACCCTCCCTAGTTTCTTGAGCTATAAAGGAGACGGTGGGAGATTTGTACTTTCAGACAATTGCAAGATTCTGTTAATGCAGCTTTACAATAAAGTAGAATTAGTTTATCTGGTCGTGTTTCCTGTCTGGTCTACCTGGGAAGGCTGACACCTGGCACGTTGGACTCAATCTCAGCAAGTTCAGTTACACCTGTGGTTCTGTGAGCAGAAGAGGTTAAGTGTTGGGAGTGTCTGGGGCAAGGGTGCAGACTCAGTGCCAAGGCTGTAGTGTAACACCTCCTCCTCCTGGTGGTCCAAGAGCAGCTGCCTTTGGAGGGGGGTGCAGGTGAATTCAAGCAAGGACACTTGGGATTCTGGCTGGGTCACTTCAGCGGTGCTCAGAACTAACAACTGCAGAAGATATTGCCGTGAGCACAAAGCTTGCTGGCAGAGAACCCACCCCAGTGCCAAGTTCAGGCTTATAAATCTGGTTTTCATGTGGCTTGCTGCCAAAGGGTGCTTTGAGGAGCTCTATCAGAGCAATGTTTTAGGGCTGGGAGGGTGCTAAAATATTACTTTAGGGGATCACTGCCTCATGCAAGTTTGAGAACCTCTTGATAAGCCAAGGACTGTTAAGATGGCCTCTTAATCTGAACCTCCCTCAGAAACCAGGGACACCACCACAGGAGAGGCCCCTCAAGTTTGAGAACCCCTTGCTTAGGCCGAGAATAACCCTCTCAAGCTCTACGGCCAAGACAATTCTGAACCTGGGGGGTCACCTCCATCTGTTCCGTTCTCCTCTCTGGGCACTCCAACTAGGGATAATTACAGAAATGCTCACATACGGACTTCAAATATTTTGCCCTCTCTCTGCTATTCATAGACCTACAAAGAAATCAAATCCTCCACCCTCCCCAACCCACACACACACCCTTTGGCTTCAAGATTTCACTTAAACCTTGCCTACACGCTATTAAGCCCATCAGCCATTTTCCAAATACTTCCTTTGATGCATTTTGAGAATAGCAGGTCTGAGGTTTGCTGGGCCTCATTTTAGGAATTAAGCACTGTAATCTTCCTCTGTGTCTTTACCCCCATTCTTGTGTCCAGACACTTGGGAACAAGAACCTTGCTTCCTCACCTGCTTTCATATAAAACCAGATAAACAGGCAGGTCAAAAAGGCACGGACGCACGGTGAGAGAGAGAGACTGAAGCCAAATCCTACAAATTCCACACACTAGAAAACAATTGCAACTGAACACATTTATTCAGTGAGCAAAGTATTTTTATTAAACCAGTTGTGCACAGAACACATACATCTCCCAAATAGTTCTAATGAGATGGGGGAAAACGCTCAAGGTGTACGTGAACTTTTTAAATATAACTAACAAAGCATTTGGCCTCTGTCTCCGAACGAGCACAGCAGGAAGCAAAAGGCATATATTGGCACATCAACTGTAATTCCAAACGTGTTCAAGCTATCAGGAATATAAGGCCATAGCTGTGTAACATACGGAATTCCCTGCAAATGATTGAATAGGGCACAGACAGCTTTATATACAGGAGAGGGAAAACATATAAAATGAGCATTTATTTGTGTTACTTACAGGGATTTTAGACAGAGCTCTACTTATCAAGTGGTAACATAAAATGTACCCTAGAGGAAGTTAGCTCTACTTCACTGAAGCGCTCTTTCCCTTCCAATATTCTTGCTTTCAGCATTCCAAGGAAAACAGCACCAAATTTGCATAGCTAAATTGGAACTTAGTTGCATCCTGTAGCTGCACCCAAAAGGCACTACATCAGGATGACTTCTAGGGGAATTATGAGAAGGGAAATCAACCTGACATCCTAGACCAAGGTTCTAAATTCCCTCTCATCTGAAATGTAACAGGAGATGCAATTTCACCCACCCATTTGTATCTGGCCTCCAAATTTAAGCCAGACGTTCTCTTTGGAATACTTTCACCCAACCCTTCAAGAACATTCAACGTTGATCAGAGACTTGTGTGCCAAAGAACGAGTTTTGCAGCTGTGATGGTCGTATCCCACAATGTCCTCAAACTAGAAGGAAGGTCCACTTCCTTCAGCACCACCAGCTGGCCAAAGAAGGAATTGCAGCTACCCTGGAAAACCTACCCAGGGATAGGTCAGGGAAGATCATGTACAGGTAGACCTTGCTTAATGACTGCCCTGTTTAGTGACCATTTGAAGTTACAATGGCACTGAAAAACTTACGACCAGTCCTCACATTTATGACCATCACAGCATCCCACAGTCACATGGTCACCATTTGTGCGCTTCACTGTTGGCTTCCAACAAGCAGCGTCAATGGAGAAGCTGGCAGTAAGATCGCATGTCGTGGTCATGTGACATCTCCCTTAACAACCAAATGGGAAGTGACATCGTAAGTCCGTCATGGTCACGTGATCTTTTGCTTAGCAATTGTGTCGCTTAGTGATGGAGTTTCCCGTCCCATTTGGGGTCACTAAATGAGGACTGCCTGTAATAAGGTCAGACTCCTAGAAGAAATCCAGGGCTACTTCCTCCTCTCAGCAACGGAGACATTTTTCTTGTGGTTCCCAGCCTGTAAATTCATTGCTTGCATATTCATTCTATACTGTAGCATAAAGATAGGGCTTTACAGATGGGAAAAGCTCATGCCAACCCTTAAATCTACTATGAGAGGAACCAAAGCTTATTATTTTAAAAAGTGAGAATTTTCTCTCTGTGGCAATACACCCTCACTTTCACCAAACCACATATTCTGCTCACACCAGGAACAAGCAGATGTTAAGACAAGTCTGTTAACACATATTATGATGAGGACATGAAATTGATTTTTAACTATAAGTCTCCCCAATGTTGATGAAACATTATTTTTAATAAGTAAGCTTATAGTCTTAGCATTCACTCTCCTGCAGGTAAAATTAAGTAGAGTGATTTTCACTGGGACATGAGAATAAGTTACCAAATATATGGATATCTGAGATAGATTTTACAAAATGTTGATCCTATATAGACTATGGGGGTGGGGGCAGATTAGGTGCTACCCCTAACAAAATGTAAAAATTGGTTTAACGGCAAAGAAGACATTGTCTTACTGTGAAAATAACTGTAAATTAACGTAAGACACTGAAATTAAATGAGAATCTACATTAAAAGGAAAAAAACCACACACACACCCAAGATCCAGGCATAAGTAGGAATCAGAGCAAAAATTTATATATGGCTGATCTCATTGCCCATTATTTTAAAAATCAATCCAAAATATGCAAATTTTTGTCTTTATGTCCTTTACATAAATTTGCAGTCTGAAACTTTTGCTCATTTCTACAACCATAGCAGAATATCTTAGTAAAGCAAGTTGGTAGCAAAGGCCACAACCAAGGCAACAAAAGGGCAGCGGATGGGGCAGAATAATATATTGCAATGGGAAGCATTATTAAAGTTAGAATAAAAAATAATAATCATGCAAGATACAATTTCACTTCCAGAGACTGGAACTGCTCAGATCGTGCCTCTCCATTTCTGACACTTGAAATCATGACAAACAGAAACTTAATTGCTAGCCAAAAATTTAAAAAAATATATATCAAAATCAAATATTGGGATGACAGTATTGAAACCAAGATCTCTGGAAAATTGTGCCAGAAAAACCACCCAGCAAAAAAAACCCCACCCCAAATGCTGCAATCACAAAATGCACATTTAGAAATTTACCCAGAAAATAAGCAATCGCAAACTCCATCACTGCGCGTGTGAGTTTCTGCATGCTTCTGTACAGTTTGCATAAAGTCCTGATTCTTTGGCATACAGATTTTGCTTTGGGTCAAATCTAATGTTCTTTAAGAAGCATAAATTCACAGCCTTGAAGTGATGCTGATCATTATTCTACAGTGTCTCGTCCTCCGGAGGGACTAGAAGTTAAACCTTTGTTTAAGATTCTTTTCAACCAACTGGGAGCCATTATCAGACATCATCTTTCCTGGAGATTCCCAGGGCTCATCAGCAGAATTAACTACTCTCCTGCATCTGGGCTGTACATGAGTGATGTTTGAGGAGACTCATTCCAGAATGCAGATTGCGAGAACAAGCAGAGTAGTCCAGGCCAAAACCTAAACTGAATTCAGTTCAAGTGTCATTAAAATTAAGCTAATTAAATACAATCCAGATGCTTACTGCCCATACATATCATAAGGTTCAACAACATTCAGGATTACAACTTGAGGGCCTCTTTTAGAGCAATTGCACCAAGGCGAGGTGGGGGCAGGTGGCCATGGAGCTTCAGGTGCATCAGCTTTGGGAAATCTGGGGTCCTCCAACTACATAACTCCCAGCATGTTCACATTGGCCATATTAGCCAGGACTGTTGAGTCTGTAGTTGAGAAACACAGGGGGGGAGGGGGAGACCAACTACAAGCATTGTAAGATTTCCAGCTTTGTAGGACTCTCAGAGGGACAGATCCTAAGGTTTTGGTTGACTGGAGTTCCACGTAAACTGACTGCAAAGCCCAGTCATTTACAGCAGTCAGAAAAGCAAGATCAATGTAAAGCTAGCTGCTTTAAGTGCAGTTCACTTCTGGGGAATCCAAAGGTGTAATCCTAAGCATGCTTACTTGGCAGTCAGCCCCAATGAATTCAGAGGGACTTCCTTCTAAGTAAGCATACACGGATACAGGTAGCACTTCATACCAAGCAGGTCAACTCAACTCCAATCACAGGCATGGCGGGCTGCCTTCTGTGCCGACCCAACTGTCTGTTAACTCCATTGAGCTTCCAAGCCCAAGACACGAAGTCCTCTTTTTCAATGCAGAGAACAAGCTCTGATACAGCACAAGGCTCCTCTTGCATGGTGTCACTCTCCATTCTGTCCTCTCATGCTTCGGTGTTGGAGCAAAAACAAAACATAAAACCCAAAAGGGAAACCCATCCATTTTTCACACAACAATTACACAAAGGAAGTGGGGAGGAAGATAACAGCCATGAGGATCATCCTGAGGCGAGAGGTGGTTTTTCATACTGAAGGCCTTTTCAGACTGTTCACACCCCTTAAGGAGACGAGGGACTGGTAGCGTTTGGAGACGCGCTGGAGGAAGGCTTATGGAGGTGAGTTTCCTTGTAGACAAACCAAGCATTGCCAGCCCACAGAATCACGTTGAAGAAACCAACAACCTATGAGTAAGAAGAAAGTAGGAAAGGTGGACTTTTAGACCTAAGCAGCCTGGTTTACTTCGAGGGGGCTGGATGCTGATCTAGCAGAAGACTGACACAAAGGCCCTGATTCCTGCTTCAGAAAGTGGCAGAAACATATTAATTACTTTTAAACAATATATTTGACAAATGATATTGTCTAGTTGAGTGTTACAGGTAGTCCTTGACTTATGATCACAGTTGGGACCGGAATTTCCATTGTAAGTCAAGTCACTATGTGACTGGACCTGATTTTATGACCATTTTTACAGTGGTTGTTAAGCAAATCACCATGGTCTTTAAGTAAATCCAGCTTCCCCAATGGGCATTTTTTGCCAAAAAACGGCAAAACACTTCACAAAACACTATCATCTGATGCTGCAACCAGTCGTAAATGCGAGCTGGCTGCCAAGTGCCTGAAATGTGATCATGGGACCATTGGGGGGGGGGGGTGCGACCTTTTGCGATGCTCAGAAGTGCTTTACAGGCAAAAAAACTGTGATTCTGAGGCTGTCATAACTTCAGACCGTCATTAAACAGATGGTTGTAAGTCGAGGACTACCTGTACCACACATTAGGATTATGTTATTAAAGTTGTGCTTCTTGGAATCACAACAGATGTTCTACAGCCATGGTATAAAGCAGTCTTTTTCAAACTTGGCAACTTTAAGATGTGTGCACTTCAACTCACAGAATTCCCCAGTCCACACATCTTAAAGTTGGCAAGTTTGAAAAACTCTGGTAGAAAGGAACTGGACGATAGCAGCCTAGTTTCTGACACAGACTTGTACGAATTAAGAGATGAAGGCAAAATGTCACTTTCCTTTATGGAACACTGGAGATCTTTGACTGAATATCACAGCGAGCAAAACTCATACCAGGGGCGAGCAAACCATGGCTTCCACAAGGTCCCGGAAACACTGTATTGAGGTATGCACACACACATCTCAATTCCCCCAGAACTGCATGACCAACATTTGGTAGCAGATGGCTAAAAATGTGTGGCATCTGGCAACAGCCAGCTGTTTCACATCAGGAAATGAAAGACATGCCATAACTTGGGATAGGCTCAACCCATCAAAAGTAGCTCTTGCATATTTTGAGCCTTTCCGCAAAAGTAGCGGAAAGGCTCAAAATATGCCCTCCCTAAAAATAAAGTCGGCTCCACTCATTTGCATGACTTTTTGATAGAACTCCCCTCCTAGGTATTCCATGATCTGCTGGAATCCATACCAAAGAAAATTGTCTCCAGTTACAAAAAGTCGTGATGACTGGTATATGCTTTAGCCGAGACGAGTGTTTCTCAACTTTGGGAACTTTAAGATGTGGGGACTACAACTCCCCGCATTCTCCAGCCAGTAATGTTCCCACATCTTAAAGCTCCCATGGTTGAAAAACACTGGCCTAGGCATTCCATCATGGTCACCTTCTAGAGAAGTTGGCCTACCAGTCACTTACAGACAGCCTCCCACTTTTTCCTTAACATTCATGATTTTATAAAACAAACACATCCTTGTTTACTCTGTTTCTTTTCTTTACTCCCATTTCTTTTCTAACTCAGAAGGGCTCCAACTCTTTATGCTTGCTGGGTTTTCCTCGCAAGACTTCAGATAAAATATAAAAACAAAATCAAACCATTGAAAGGAGCTGCCAAGTGCTATCTGAAAAGGAAACACGTCTAAGCGATGGTGCTCAGAGCACTTTTTGATATACAAAATAATAATATCGTAGCCAAACTCCATCCTGAAATTCCATCTCGCAGAAGAAAATTCACAGGGCATCCCAAAGGGGTGTGTGGAAACACAGAAAAAGAATTACTAAATCCTCAGGGAGAAAAAATCATTTGTATGACTGTGAACTGAGTACAGCTTGACTGAAAGGATCCAGCAATACCATTTTCATTTTGAACATATGGTATTTCATGCAAAACTTACACCACCACCCTAAACCATAAAGTTCTAAAAATTTTAGAACACAAACGTTTTGAAAGTTGAGAATATGGAACCTAGCCAATTGTCATATTCCTCATCATGCCCTAGGGAGCTGGGTATGAATTCAAATTTCAAGCAAGCCCAAACAACACTCTAGTAACAAACACACCTTAGAGAAGTATGTTCTTAAATAAATACAAAGAACACTTATTTTTAATGGTTTATCTAGACCAGCCTGGGCAACCTGAAGCTCCTGGTGCCTGATGCAGCCTTTGGGCCACTTTCAAAGAACTTTAGCCCTTCCAAAGAACGTCCCCCACACATTTTGAATTCAGAATTCTGCTCTCTGTTCCCTTCCCAGCAGCTGCTGCTTAGAAGACAGATGCGGTTATCGGAAAGTGAGACATAGAGGAAAAACAGGATGTCAGAAACAGGGAGGGGAAAGGTCAAAATAAGATAATGCCCCCCACTCATGTTTAGCTCCAACTCTTCCTACTGCCTGTTTCAGCTTCAGTTAACATGCAGTCTGTACTAAATTATTAAGACTAGAATTCGATCTCCAACAGAGACTGACCAAGAGTCTTTGGCAGCCTCTTATCAATGACAGCCCCTCCCCTCCCCGCCCCAGCTTGTTCCTGCCCACTGTGTGATCACGCCTACGTACCACAGACACATTCAAGGATCCCATGTGCCTGATATCATTGAACTGGCAAATCCCAGGCTGTTTAACGCAAGGCTCAATTTCATTAATAAGCTTGGGTCCGGTGGACATTTTGATATCGACGAGTGCCTTTGCCCAAGCTGATGTGCACACCAACCACAGGAAAGAGACAACAACGGTAATGATGAAGTCCTGGAGCAGAAGGAAAGACAAGAGGCCTTAACAGAAATGACTGTGATCAAGCAGATCAGCTCTATCAGAGCATTCAGTCCCGGGAGTAACATTTACCATACCATAACTTGAGGATCCTTCAAAAGCTTATTGACTGGGGAATGGCCCAAACCTTTCAGAACTGAACATTTAAGAGCTGGTGGGCCTGCTAGCAACATCTATCTCAGGCCCTGCCTTGCTGATCAGGATGTAGTTTGATCTACAGAAAAGATGTCGCACTTACCCCAGCTCCTGAAATCCAGTGGCAAGAGAAAGAGGAAGAAAGATTTACTATTAGCGTTAGATATTTCTCTGAAGGATGTAATACCCTTCCCAGCATCAGGGTTAACTGCTCCACTGCATCCAGCAGCCTAGCTATAGGCTGGATGCTCCACACTCACAAAAGGCATGGAGCAGGGCTACCCAAAATTGGGTAAAAGTAGCTTTTCTTTGGGTAACAACACACAAGCCCATTACCCAATCACAACAGGGACATTTAAATTGACTTAAAGTGTTTTCCTACATTGGGTAAAAAGGACTTTCTGATTTTTAGGTAGCAGAGGAAAAAGTTTGGGAAGCACTGGCATAGAGCAATGTACAGAGCTGAGATGAAAGCCACGTTTAAAAATTTCACAAACAGTGTAAATGAATCTTGGGTTTTAAAAAAAACCTTTCTTGCTATTATTCAAAATCAGGGTTTTACCTACCATATTTATCTTCTAATAGAGGGAAATAAAATCGTGCTGAAGAAATACCATTAGAATAAGGCTTTTAAAACTTACTTTTAAAAGCAGGGTTTGTTTGTTTTTTTAAAAAAAGACATGAGATTTGGTGTGAGTGAGTGGGTGAAGAAAGCAAGGTATGATAAATCCTCGCTCTGCTCAAGATTAATCAAGCAGCCTCGATTAAATAATTGTATGTTAGCTTTAGTTACCCCACCTTTCCAGAAATAAAAGGTAGAAGCCTTCTTTGTTTTTGAAAACAAAAAAAAAGTATTAAAAAAATACCTGGGAATCAATATTGTTGCATTAACCATTCCATCCTGACAGAGGAAAAGTCCAACCCTTACAACAGTAAGAAATTGGAACAAAAAATATCTATCGCTATCTCTATCTGATTTTTTTATCCCGCGTTTATTATTTTTATAAATAACTCAAGGCAGGGAGCATCCCTAATACACCTTACTCCTCCTGTTTTCACCACCACCACCACAACCCTGTGAGGCGAGTTGGGCTGAGAGAGAGGGACTGGCCCACACTCATATTCTTATTTCGCTGCATTTTGCCTGCCTCTTTTTCTATTTGCATGATTTTGTGTTTGATGGAGAATCTGAAGGCGGCTGGGGAACTCAATTTACTGATTAGTAAGCTGCAGTGGCACCTCTTCAGCTAAAGTGCAGGATACACACTCCTTAAGTAAACCTTATGGATACATGGCACGCATGGCTGTCTTCCACCCACAAAACACGCACACCTTCACCAGGTGCTATAAATCACAAGAAAGTAAGGTAGTGCTAACTTACAATCATGGGGAGTTTTCCAGCTCCTCGATACAAGTGCATGTACCCAAGGTAAAGTATGATGGCTGCGATGCAATACAGGAACACGAGAACTGCATATGCGACAAAGAACTGCGCGGAGGAGGAGAAATCTCCCACCAAGTAAGCTGGGGAGTTCCAAGTGTTGTTGCATTTCAATGCAGGGTCCAGAGGTCCAAGTGAAACTTTGTTCAACCTGGTGGAGGAAGTAAAAGCTGATGCTGTCATGTTTTCACCCCCGTCTGTCTGTGCACCTGCAGGTGTGCGTACATGAGGGTGATGAAAGGGGGGCCATGACGCAAATCCTGCAACTTACATACTCACGTCAGATGTCTGGAAGCGAGTATACAAGGGCAGGAACTGCAACAGGATGTCACCCTGGGCATGTCATCATTTCCACACAATTTTGGTCTGCTGTGAACGCCCATGTTTTAAACCAGAATACATTCCCACAAAGAGAGAAATCACAGAATTAACCACTAAGGCAGCCTTTCTCAACCTTTTGACCCTGGAGGAACCCTTGAAATATTTTTCAGGCCTCGGGGAACCCCTGCACATCCAGGCTCAAAGATAGGCCAGAAGTCATAAAATTATTATATTCTTTTCACCAGTAGGCCTGCCTATGTGCATGAACAGTGTTCTTAAACTAAAAATAAAAAATGAAGCTTATCTCTTTAATGTGAAGTTGCCCGAATTTGAAATAATTTTTTTAATAAATCGTGATCTCCCAGAGAACCCCTAGGGAGCTCTCGCGGAACCCGAGGGTGCCACAGAACCCTGGTGGAGAAACCCTGCATTAGGGCCTCGACTTGGGTGTTTGTTTTTTAATTTACTTTGTGTATTATGTTTTTTGTTCGCTGCCTAGAGTTTCATTGGTTAGATGGGCAGCCATATACATAGTAAGAATGGGTCTACTTTTGTGGATTAGCCTCACCTAACCTTATACGCTTGAGTTACCTAGAAACACATGATTCCCAGCAAATATGGCCACCACTGGTCTTTACAGCTGATGAGCTGTCTTGGTCCTCATTCTGTTTTGCTTTGCTTTATGCTTTGTCCACACTTGTGGCAAAAATCACAGCACGGTTCAAGGTCCTACCCCACATATACAGTTGTAATTGAAATTATTCAACCCCCATTGCAAATCAGGTTGATTGTCAAAATGTACAGACTTTCAACTGTTTGCAATGAACAAATCAAACAAAAGCAACTGAAACAGCTCAACACAACAAATTAACAGAGCGACTTGCAACCTTTCCTGCCAGCTTCCCCATTGACTTTGCTTGTGGGAAGATGGCAGGGAAGAGCACTAATCGTGATCACGTGACCGTGGGGCACTGCAACCACCATAAGCACAAGCTGGTCGCCAAGTGCCCAAATCATAATCACATGGCCGCAGGGGCAGTGCGACAGCCAGAATTTCGAGGACCGGTCGTAAATACCACTTGTTCAGCACTGTTGCGGCTCTGAATGGTCACTGAATGAGTGGTCAGTAAGCGAGGACTCCCTGTATAGTATTCAGCCATTTGGGAAGAGAAAGATTGGAAGCAATTTTTCCAACACAAATACCTTCCACTGAGCCATCCATGAGCAAAAGCCTTGCTAAGTCTTTGAAAATGGATGATAAAAGTTATATTTCCATTCTTATTTTTGGGCTGTTCTCCCTGCAACTGAGTGAGAATTATTTCCAAGTATTCAGCCACCACAGGATATTGTAACCACATGTGTCTTGATTATTGTCACCTCACCAACAAAAGCGACTATTCGCTCACTTATTTCCTTCAGATCCCACCTTTCAACCAGGAAGTCAAGATGGCCTTCATAACCACCCTCCAATTTTTCCCCAGCAGCAACCATGTTAGGTAGATTGTGTAAAAGAGCATGACTGGCCTAACACCAGCTCTATTTCAATGTTGTTTCCTTTACAATAATTTTTCTTGACCACAGACAGATATACCCAGGAACATGGGGGGAAAAAAATACAGAAACCAAGTGGGACGCGGTCTCACCTGAAAGGATAGACGAAATCACCAGTGACTGTGGCATTTTTGTCAGGGTGACAGTTGAAAATTACAGATGTTTTCCCGCTGTATCCGCCACAGGTAGCAAAGGCAAAAATGGAGAATATCTAAGAAAAATCGAAGCAAAAAAAAAGTTACACGTCAGAGGTGTTTTCCAGAGACATAGGCCAACACAGCATAGGTCTTCACAAGCACAATCCATAATTCTTGCTGCTCTTCAGAACATCTTTCAAACTTCAGGTCTTTTAAAAGCTTCCCTGGAGATCCATCCTTTGAGCCACCTCAGCTCTCAAAGGGGACAGGCGGAGTAGATCTCTTGCACTGAAGAACTTCCAGAGAGCAGAGGGTGGGTTCATCCCTTGCATGGTTTGGCCAATGAGCCAAAATTGGCGAGGTTTGCACATGATAAGCCTATAAACTCCAATGGCTGGATTCACCCCTTAATTTATACCCTAAACAAACAATATAGTTTGTTTAACGCAAGGCATTAATGTTTGCAGCATGACAAGGGAGAAAGTAATGCCCAAACTGTGGAAAATGTTATCAAAGCCCTTATCAACTACAATATAATTGTGTGACATGGATTGAGTTCACAGAGTATGGAATCCCAGCCACTGCAAAAAAGAGACCAGCAATGTTTCTCTTAAGTTTTCCTGTGCTCTTAAGGACATAGTCAAAACTACATGCCAGTTTAGGAAGGCCAAGCTACTCAGACTGACTGCAAAATATATGATATCTTCTACCGTAAAGAGTAATGCCCAGAGAGTAGTCACACATTTCAAAGCAACCCTTTTCAAATTATTAAAGCAGCCGTGTCTTCTTCTAGGCATCCTGATGAGCATGGAAGAAGACACGGCTGTTTTAATGACTCAAAATGCTTCATGCACCTTTCCTTGTGTTCCAAATACCTTTTAAAACATTCGCACAGCCCTGCCAGCTAGTTTAAAGCAGGTTATTTGCATTTTAAATTTGTGGGATGAGATCCAGAAATTCCTGAAATACACATTTCATTTCTTACACAGACTCTCTGGAAAGCCAGGGTTGCTATTGCGACATCTTAGCCTACCCCTTCACTAAGAAGTGACCATACTTAAGGCCAGGAACGGGTTGTGCGACGTTTTACAAGTCGCTTCAATTGTTTCTTAGCACAAAATCTTCCCTCCCCAAAAGGCTGTAGTTTGAATTTAAAATTGTTAAGGACAACCACAGAATGATGGAAGGTTGAATGAGTGAGTCAATGGAAGGGTTTTATTACTGCTTCTGCCCAGGAACAGTTCATGACCTTGTATCTCACTCCTGCAGATGATCTGCAGATTAAAGAGAATAGGTAAAAGAGGAATTCGCCTCTGTGGCTCTGTTGATTTCCTTGTGCTGTTATGAGCTTCCTCTCTCCAGCACAGGCTTACACAATTATTACCCAATGTTAATAGAAGCGCTGAAACTGAACACAGCCAACCATACCATGGGCTATAAAACTAGTGGAAGGACAAAAGGCCCATTTGGATGATCACACGTCAGCATAACAAACCAAGAAATCTCCACGCAGGGAGGACCAAGAACCCAGCCAAGCTGTTGTGTGAATGACCCTGAAATACCACTTGGGAGACTCTAAAATGTAAAGTTCTAATATAAGAAACCTAATAAAAAAATGTTTAAAAAGCGTTCTGGTTTTATTCTTTCCAAAATCTTCCTCTTGGGAGCAAAAGGCTTCAGGGTACATGAGAAAATTCAGAACCAATTTGCATCACCCCTGCATATGCCCCAGAGCTATTTTCAAAAACCAGTTCTGGCATCCAATCAAAGACAGTGGCATGAATTGTTTTATGTTGCTATTATTCTTAATTTCGCTTTTATATTATCCCCCCCCCCAGTCATTCAGCGTAGCATATAAAAAGAAAACCATCTTTCTATAAATAAAATAAACAAAATGATCTATCCTAAAAAAAAAAGTGCAAGAATTAAAAAAAAAAGTTCATTTTAGGACAGGTCAAAAGGCAGCCTGGTCCCAGAGCTGTTGGATGCCCAAGTACTTGGGTAAATAGACATGTCTTCAGCTACTGTTTAAAAGAAGACAGTATATGTTCCTTTCTTCCTTTCCGTCTCCCTCTGGGCTTATTTTCTTTGCCATCCTTGTTCTTTTGTCTTGTGCTGTTTTTGTATCTTTTGTATTGTTCTTTGTTTTTGAATGCGTTTTAACCCACCGTTTAAACTGCCCAGAGTCACAGGGAGTCAGGCGGCAGATACATTTAACGAATTATTATTATTGACCCATAGTTTGCTGGAACAATTCACAATACCTTGGGGGTACATATCACTGTCATAAGCTGTGATTCACAAATCAAAATAGCTGGGTTCAAAGGACATACCAGTGTTGCTCCGTAGATTTATGCAATGCGTGAGCCCACATTTTTATAGCTGAAAATTTAAAGAACAGGAATAGCTGCGCCCATTTCCATTCCTTCGTTTGGCATGCTTGGAATCTCACACGAAATCCTGCACATGTCAACTTTTCCTTTATTTTTTTAAAAAACTGAAGAATTCAGTTCTGCACCTCCGGAGGTTCGCAGGGGGCACACAGACCATGGTGGACACTCCTGCCAAATTCGTAGATGATATCAAACTATTCAGGGTGGGGAAGCCACCAGAGGCTCTCGTGAAGAGCTCCGGAGGGTCAACCAAATGGCAAATTCAGTTTAATTTAAGTGTAAAGGGACACACATTTGGGTGAGAACAGGTGATTGTGGGGTCTGAGCTGTCTATAACCGGCCAGGAAAATGAACTTGGGGTCACAGTGGGCAGCTCAGTTAAGACATCAGCTCAATGCAGTGGTTGTGAAAAAAGCAAATTCCATGCTAGGAATCATTAGGGATTAAAAGTAAAAATGCCAAGATAATGCTCTTACATTGTGGGATGTACCCACAAATCTGTGGGGCATGCATAATCTGGAATACTCAGAATAGTTCTCTACTCTACTCCAATAGTCCTCTACTCAGAATAGGTCTCAACCAAGCTCAGGGAGCATCAAGGGCTCCACAGTTCAGCCATGAGCTACATATATTCTCTTCTATAGCTCTCTTTGCCAAGCCTAAAAAAAGGATAAAATACAGCTGGAAAAAGTACGGCAGAGAGCAACCAAAATGATGCAAGACTTGAACACTTTCCTTATGAGAAAAGGTTAAAATATTTGTGACATTTTCAGTCCAAGTTGAGGGCTGCAGGCTTCCAAATATCTGTAACCAAGGGAAGAATAACAAGAGAGGGATTTGTTTCCATCTCTCACTTGCCAGCAGCCAGAGGCAGCTGGTTGGTCAATGTGAGAAACCCAATGCTTGGCTGGAGGCCTTGGCCTCATCCAGCAAAATTATTCTTACTTTATGTTCTTGCAACAATCTTATCCAAGCTACCCTGACTGAAGTGTCCTCATCTCAGGATCACCTAGTTCCTTGGATTCCTTCTCCAGGCATTTCTACTGAAGCAACTACATTGAGCATGCTTCTCAAAATTCCAAGAAACAGGAACTCCAGTCAAGATTGGCAATTAGATTTCAAATTGCTCAGCCCCAGGAACCAGTTTCCAAATGTCAGCCTAAAAATGCAGATGTGCTTCTCTGTTTCACCATACTTAGCAGCGAAGATGGAAAAGACTTTCCTGTTTCCAAGACTCCAAAGACTTTCCAAAGCTAAGCTAGAAGTCAAAAGCTAGGCTTAGGATACCCAAAGTCCAGTAGGCCTGGCACCAAGACACTAGGTCAGTATTTTTCAATCTTGGCAGCTTGAAAATGTGTGGACTTCAACTCCCGGAATTCCCCAGCCAGCAAGGGGAGAAACACTGTGCTAGGTAAAACTGTGTACCAACATGATGGAAGTGGCTTCAAATTAAGATCTCAAGCATTTGGTTTTAATGTCATAAATGGGACCTTTTGGAAGGCAAACATCAATAGGGCTGGAATATTTGTTCAAAATTGTTAAGAACTACTAATTAATTACAAAGGAGTCACCAATTAGTCAGGCAGCATTTTTTTTTAATCTGCTCAATCATGTCCAATTCTAGGAGACTGCCTGGGCAGGTCCCTACAGTCTTCTTGGCAAGGTTTTTCAGAAGTACCAGAAGTGGCTTGCCATTGCCTCCTTCCTAGGGCTGAGAGAGGGGGACTGGCCCAAGGTCACCCAGCTGGCTTTGTACCCAAGCCAAGACTAGAACTCACAGCCTCCTGGTTTCTAGCCTGATGCCTATTATCTGAATACAAATATTTATAATCGCTTGATATGAGAAGCAATGCCACAGAAAAGGCATTCCCTTTTTCCATGAGAAAAGAGGAATGTTTTTCCAAAAACAGGAATATTCTGCAATGTTTAGAAACTTGTGCTTTCTTTAAGGAGCTCAAGGAGGTGTAACTGGCTCCCCCACCCCATCTTCCCCACCATTATTTAGCCTCAGAAATAGGCTATGAGGAAGGATAAGGAAGTGATATAATGCTTTGGATGCAGACTACATCAGTAATATTTAATCTCATTGAAAACCAATAGGCCTGAAAATAATCATGATTCACATTTCAGAAGAAGGAAAGCCTGTTTAACCATGTCTGGATTTAAGAAGAAGTAATCTGACATGGCCCACTTAGAATCACAGACCAGAGAGATACAACCAGGCCTTGATCCTTTTTTAAAATATTTATTTATTTATTTATTTATTTATTTTATTATTATTATTATTATTATTATTATTCAAATTTAATTACCGCCCATCTCCCCCAAAAGAGGAGAAAAACCTTTTCAAATGGTTTAACTCAGTGCAAAACTCTTGCTGGCTGGGGAATTCTGGGAGTTGAAGTCCACACCTCTTAAAGTTGCCAAATTTGAAAAACATTAGCTTAACTGAAACTGGTACCCTCCAGATGTTTTTGATCACATTTCCTCATATTTGTCACTGGTGGTCATGCTGCTCGGTTATAATCCAGGAGTGTGTATCTGATTGCAGCCCACGACTACGTCTAAACATTGGTGCCAGACTATAACCTCAAATGTGACAGCACAAATACATCAGAGGAGTCAGAAACAAAACAAATTCCTTGATGAAAAATCACGTTTTTCCCTGGTACCATCACCTGTTGATGCTGTTTACCATTTCAAGAGTGGACCTCAAGTGTAAAAAAGATTGTGCTTTACTTGTGGAGCCCCAAACAGCTGGAAGGCACCACCCATGTCTAATCAGTACACCACACTCATGAAACAATATAAGCACAGCCCAAACAAGCTTCCTGCTATGGAGTGACTGTTTTTACACTCATGAGACTTGATGAAGAACAAAATCTCATGGAGGTCAGAATAAGAGTGCTGTCAAACCACTTTGTCTTCCATTTCCTGTTCAGTGTTTTTAATTTTTCCCCCTACTATTCACGAAGTGGGAGTCAGAATGCTAACCCATTGCAAATCAGCACTTATTAAACCAGTATCATGATTTAGAGGGCATCACAGTTTACTCTCTAAATTAAACAATGCCTTTCTCTAAAAATGTGTAAGACCTTCCCCTATCCAGATGCAAATTCTCCCTGGGTAGGAAACATCTCCTGCTGTTTCTTCCAATTATGTCACTCCCATTTCCACACTGCATCAAAAATGCAACCAACATCTCACTTAGAAATGAAACTGAAAGCATCTCCTCTAACCAAGCTGTATTTTACGTTCTTCTTACTGTACAACTATTTCTTACAGCACAAGACAAAGCCTTGGATGTGAGCATCACCTCCTCTCTAGCCTGAACAGTTCCATAAGAGTTAATTCACAATCTACCTCTATACCTGAAATGGTATCTGGGAAAGACCTTGGGAGATGGGGCCAAGAGATGCTGCCTACAGAACAGTCAGATAAGAGACAGCATAGCCTGCAGCTGGACAGCAGGCGGGGCAAGAAGCTCAGAAGGGACCCTCCCTAGTTTCCTGGGCTATAAAGAAGATGGGGGGAGAACTGTTATTTTCAGACTTGCAAGATTCTGACAATGTAGCTTTACAATAAAGTAGAATTAGTTTATCTGGTTGTGTTTCCTGTCTGATCTACCTGGGAAGGCTGACAATACCTTTTCGAACCATATGCCCTCCAATTTATTGAAAAAAGACCATCCCCATCATGACTCAGCCATGGCTAGACAGGAAAGGCCCTCATCATCCATGTTGAACTTCAGCTCTGACTGCTCTCAGCCAGTTGAGAGAGCTGGCACCCTCCCAAGGGGTTAGACTACAATTCCCATTAGCCCCAGCCAATTTAGTCCAGATCATTAGCCATACTAGATGGGGCTGAAAGGGACCTGAATTCACATCATGGAGGACCACACAGAACATAAATCTAGGATCTCAGCATGGCTGGCTGGGGAATTTTGGGAGTTGAAGTCTATACATCTCAAAGTTGCCACGGTTGAGAAACACTGCCTTACAGAATTAATATAACCCCATCAAAGCAATGATCAACAATCTGATACTGGGCGTATCATGATCTTATTCATACCCAAATTCCTTTCTGAAGAGCCTTCTGTGTACAGCCCTCCAAAGGTGCAGTAAGGACATGTTAGGTTTTGGTGCACCTGTTTGATGTTTACACAGAGGAGTATTTGAATATCTATTTTTCTGGAAGACTGTAGGGAGAACTGATCATTTGAGTGTTCTTTCTGCTAAACAGTTAGCTTCTATGAACTATAAATACAGTGCAACATTAAAGAATCTGATGGTGCAAACTGTACTCCGTGAGAGCTGTCAATGCATTTGGGTTTAAGATGCCCCCAAATTCCCAAAGAAATAAACACTGGTGATTTCCTTAATATTCAAATGCTTTCTTTCCCAGAATCCAAACCCCGAAAATGGTTTAAAACAACAACAACACCAAACCAGTCATCCTACCCCACAAACCATCTATAGCTCTAAACCAATGTTTTTCAAACTTGGCAACTTTTGAGATGTGTGGACATCAACTCCCAGAATTCCCCAGCCAGCCATTCTGGGAGTTGAAGTCCAGACATCTCAAAGTTGCCAAGTTTGAAAAACACAGATCCAGATGGTTGTGCCCCGAATAGCCAGGTTCTACTCCACCAGTCTTTTATCAATAAATCAGACTACAGAAAAAACAAGCATGTGCTAGTGTTCCCTTGAAAGGGACACCATCTTGAAGCAATACAAACAGAGGTGCCATTTTGCTCCTTTGCCCAAGAATACACCTACACAACAGCCTCTTCGGGCTAAGCCCCCATCTCAGTCTCCCCGCAGCCCCGGGATCTGACCCCCCACGGTTAATTTCCCCTTGCAAAAACTTCCCCAACGATCCCATTTCGGGCTATTAAGCCCAGACCGTTTATAAGCCTCTCTGGATTCCTTCGGCATGGGGCATGGGACGGGCATTTTGGATTTGGTGTTCCCGGGGCAGAGGCCAGTCGTAGGCGGGGTGCGCGGCGTGGGAAACCAACTGCTTCAGGCCGAATTTTTAGTGGATTTGGAGAGCGACCCTTTGCAACCACGGGACCTCTCGCAGCAGATTCCATGCCTTAAGCACGTGGCTCGCGGGACAAACAGAGCAGAACTATGCCGCGGGGGGGGGAGGAAAAACCGCCCAAAAATAGATCTCCGGAGGGTTAGGGTGTGGGAAAGCCGTACGTTTCCTAGAAGGAACCGAAGCACTGAGCTTTGCAGGCCGGAGGCCACGCCTGTGTTTATAAATCGGGCGGGGGGGGGGGTGGACGAGAACAACGGGAAGGGACAGGAGCCAGGAAAAAATGTAGGCAGAAGTGCTGAACTGTGCAAGCAGGGCGGGCAGAAGGGAAGCTCGGCCGACCTTGCTCGAGCCGAGGGGGAACAGGATGCAGCCCCGAAAGCGCCCACGACCCTCTCCCGGGCCCGGCGGGGGCAGAGGGAAATCGCAGAGCCTGGATTGCCCGCTCTTGTGCCGCCCCCTCACTCCTCTCCTTTGCTTGCTTCCTTCTTTCGCCCCGCCGGGTCGAGGGAGCCGCTCCGCCTGCGGACCCAGGGCGCAGGGCTGGCGCTGCACGGCATCCTGGCCCTGCGCTCCGCAGCCCGCGGAGGCCCTACTGCCCCGGCTGCGCCGCCTCCCGCCCGCCACCTCCTCCCGCGACCGCTCCCTTACCCATTCCAGGACTTTGATGAAGCCCAGCGGCTCCTTGGCGGGCCCCAGATCCAAACGAAAGCCGGACATTTTCGGCGGCGGGCGAGCGAAGCGCGAGGAGGGAGGCTTTTTCGGTTTTTCGCTCCGGAAGGGCGGGAAGGGGCGGTTACGGCCGAAGGGGCCGCCAGCCTCCTACCTGATTCACTCGCTCCGGGCTGGCGCGACCCCGTGGCGGCTGGCGCTCCGCCCCGCGGCGGGAGTGGCCGCTGCAAGGCGTCGCCCCGCCGCTGGTGACGACCGCCCTTGGAACCACGCAGGCCGCAGCCTCTGTTGAGCCAGGCCCCGGAGCGCCCCCCACTCCGGCAGCAGGCGGCCCCCTCTTCCTAGAGAGCCCGCTACGTTTCCTGGGGCACCGCCCGCCCCTCTTTTGCTGCGTCGGCCCTCCCAGCCGCTGAGGGGGAAACCACCCTTTCCTTGGCTCAGCGGGATGTGATCCTTCACCTTGGCTAAGCTAACGGTTGTCTAATTGTGGTTTGATCAAATCATGGCTTCATCTCCTTACAGGCTTCACCACAGTTGGTGGGTGACATTGGATCTGCAGGATCCACGAACTACCAACAGTTGACCATATTTTAGCTTAGGCAGTGTTTTGCAACCTTAGCAACTTTAAGAAGTGTGGCCTTCAACTCCCAGAATTCCCCAGCCAGTACAGTATGCAGTCTGAGGAATTCTGGGAGTTGAAGGCCACACTTCTTAAAGTTGCTGGGGCTGAGAAAAAATTGGCCTAAGACAAGCCTGAGTTTGGTGATTTGTTTATGTTCCAGGCTGTCAGTCATATCCAAAAACAGGTCAATTGCACAAGCCATGTTTCTATCCACCATGGCTAGGAGCTCATGAAAGCACAGCCCATGTGGCAGTATGTTGCCCCCTAAGTGATTCCTGTTAAATGCAAAATTGCAAACTTGTACCATGAGTTGTAGTGCCAGCTGGAGAGCTTCCTTTTTTTCCTCCCTCCTCCCTGGCACTAATCCCTGTTAAAGGAGTGAAGCTCCTAAACCCAAATGTCTCAATCCCAGGAAGATTACAGTCACTTCTTCAGGCACATGGAATTGAGGCTCCTCAATAGATGGGGCTTTCTAGCGAGGTGGTGATGAGATAGCCTGCAATACTTAGCTTAACTACAGCAGTGATGTTTTCCTAGATCCGATTCAGCCAGCTTAGCTAAACTATTTGGGGTGAGAAAATGGGCAACGAGAAGCCCTTGTAGCTTGGAGTTATGAAGAGGTGATAGATCAGGGTTTCTCAACCTTGGTGGCTTTAGGATGGGTGGACTTCAACTCCACTGAAATCCACCCATCTTAAAGCCACCAAGGTTGAGAAACCCTGTAATAGATAATAGAATACATGGGAATGAAATGGATGTCATGGCTTGATGGCTGGGGAGCTCTTGAGATAGTCATAGGGAATATTTCACTTACCAAAGTGGAAGTCAGGTACTTAGGAAACCTGCTAAGTCAGCTTTGCAGTGTTGGGGCAATTCCTTGAACAATTGATTCAGTGGAGCCCTGCAATTGCTCCCAAGTCCTAAACTGCAGTGTCCGTATAGACGTTAGCCCAATGTTTCTCAACTTGGCAATTTTCAGTTGTGTGGACTTCAACTCACAGAATTCCCCAGCTAGCTATTTTAGAGAAAAGGGGATAGACATCTCATTTGGTTGCTCCTGTTTTGCAGATTGCATGTTGAGCTGCTGATGGGGTTTAAAAAATTTTGAATTGGAACATTATTTTGGGGAAAAATTGTTTTGGAATTCTTTCCTATGCAAAGAGCATGATTCCAATCAGCACAGTCAACTCAATATCCATAGCTTGCACACATATTTTGGTTACATTAGGAAGAGGGAACCAGGAAATCACTGCTCCCCTCTTCGCACCGAAGATGTTGCCTAGTCTGGCAATGAAACGTCTGCAAGAAAACAACAAGGCTCAGAGAGCACCCAGGACTCCACAAACAAACATCGTACAATTTTGAAACTGCCTAATGTCTGATGTGAAAATTTTTGACTCTGGAAAATTTCTTCCACTGAAAGTTTTCCAGACTTGATCTCAAAAATACTTCCAATGCTAATTTTCTTAAGTAAAACTTTATTTCCCCAGGGTTGGCTGCTTAACATTTATTACTTCTTGGTTGTAATGCTCTTTTAGAAAATCAAATATCCATTTTTAAAAAATGAAATATAAATTTAATCTGTTTCACTGCTTTGGGGAATTTTCTCTGAAAAGCTGCAATCATTGTATTCTTACTTGGCAGTAACCTTTACTGTACACCAGGGTTTCTCAGCCAGGGTTCCATGGCACTCTAGGGTTCCACGAGAGGTCACTAGGGGTTCCCTGGGAGATCACAATTTATTTAAAAAAATGTTTCAAGTTTGGGCAACTTCACATGAAAGAGGTAAGTTTCGTTCATTTTTAGTTTAAGAACACTATTTATCATATATACAGGCCAACACATGAAACGAATATAATAATTTTGCAGCCTTGGGCCTATATTTGAGCCTGAATGTGCAGGGGTTCCCTGAGGCCTGAAAAATATTTCAAGGGTTCCTCCAGGGTCAAAAGTTTGAGAAAGGCTGCTGTACAGTTATAGGCATGCAGATGTGTGCAAATTATTTGGATTAGTTGCACTGTAACCAATTAGGAACAAGAAACAATTTACATTCAGTACAAGCAAAATAAGACTAGAGAAGGGAGTATCGAACTAGGCCTGTGTTTGTGTGCATGCATTGTGGGCAACATTGTGATTCTTGTTAAAAAGGACTACAATGTAGCTGCATTAAGCAGCAATCACAGGCCAAAGGGTGTGACACAAGGTTAAAATAAGGTGGCAGAAAACCAAGTCGTCTTAATCTAATGACAGCCAGTCTGGATAATAAACTTTCAGCTTGAACTCAGTTGATCAGAACAATGCTTTTCTCTTGCTCCCAAAATTACGTGGGGCACTTGTTGACCTTCTTTGATTTCATCTGAATGCCAAGATCTTTTCATGTGCGGGATACCCACATCCTGGTTATTTTGTTCACAGCCTTAAACTCTGCAATGGGAAAGCTGATACTTTCTAAACTGCCCCTACAGGTTAGGAACTCAGACATATCCGCCCCTCCCTCTTTTCTCTGGAGCAAATGATGCAGAATGCCGCAATTCAGAATTTGCTTAGTCAGGGCACGACAGCATTTTATGCTAGACTGATGTGCGGTCTTCATTCATTCTTCTCAAACTTTGGCAAGTTTGAAGCGCACAGCTGGTTGGGACTTGTAGGCACGGGCTGCTTCAATCTGACCCTGTCAAATGGGGAAGCAGAGGTCGGGACTTGACCTCCCTTTCCCGTCACCACCACCACGCCCCTGGACATGCGGGAACCATTGCACGGTTGGACTGCGGGGCCAAACTCATTCCTGCCTGCAGCTTGCCGAGGGAGAACCACTTTCACGGCCTCTTCCGGGATGGCAGCATTGCCTGGATCGCGCCGTGCAGCAGAGAGCGGCGTCGCAGACTGCAACTCCCAGCATGCATGGAAATAGGAATCGGGCCTCGCGCTGCATCCTGGGAGCTGTAGTGTTGTAGTCTCATCTCAGCTTGAACGCACTTCCCATTAGCTGTTTAAAAGACCCCTCTTGCAACATTTCATGGGGAGAGCAGCCATGCTGTGCGTCGCAAAGCCCAGGCGAAATCCGAATTTTATTCCTTGTACAGACGTTCTAGCAGAGCCTCCGACCTCCCTCTCTTTCCCTCCAAGGCAAGCGACCATTACACCCGACTCAATCGTCCACCATGCCTAAGGGCGGTTCAGCTCGAATGCGGCCGCGATGCCCGATGGGAAACTTAGTTTCCCTCTTCCACCGCCTCAGCCAGACTGCAGAGGGCCAAGCTCCAGCGAGGACTCTTCTTCCCACAATCCGCAACCACGTCAGACGGCCGTTTCCGGCCCGCGGCGCCCGACGGGAACCGCGGTCCCCGCGTCCCGCGCCCTCCCCTTTCTCTCCATGCACAGCTGCCCGACGCGGGACTCGGACTCCCAGGCTGCCTCGCGCCGCGAGCTGGAGGCGCTGGCGGAGGATTGTTATTGTGGCGGCCCGGCCCCCTAGACTCCTCTCAGTGTTTAAAGATGGCGGCGGCGGCTGCTGCTGCTGCGGCGGGAGGCGGCGGCGGCAGCGGCGGCGGCAGCAGCGGAGGCGGCCCCTCCTCCTCCTGGGTCTCGGTGCCGCGGGGCCGCTTTCCGGGGCGGCCTGGCGGGTGCCGCGCGCGGGGAGCCGGGGCCGGCAGCCGCGCGCGGGTCTCGCTGCTGGCGCCGCAGCTGCTGCTCTGGGCCGCCTCCGGAGAGGGCGAGCGGGCCGTGGCGGCGGCGGACACCACCCTGGGGAGTCTGCTGGGCCTCGGCCGGAGCTGGCGCCGCCTGCAGGGCCTGCTGGGGGACAGCAGCAGCGGCAGCAGCGGCGGCGAGGAGGAGCCGGTGAGATTCCCGCGGCGGCGCGGCCCCTTTGACAAGGAGGGCGGCCCTGGCGCCACGGAGCCCGCTCCCTCCGTCGCCGGGCGGGGCGGCCCATGCATGCGTCGGGGCGGTGGGTTGACCCTTCCCTTCGTGCAGCCGCGATGCTTCCCCGCCCCCCCCTGCCGGGCGTCTCCTCCTGGGAGACCCGCGGCGGCCGGACTGCGATGCTCGGGCGGAAGGCTCCTGCGGGGCCGGTGGCTCCTCGCCATCCCGGTCCGGGCGGCGAGGTCGTGGCAGCCCGTCCGCTGTGGGTCTCGGGCGTCGGGACTGAGCTGGTCCTGACCCGGGGCCGCGTCTCGCGCACGTGGCTTGCGGCGCTCTTCGCCCAGGGGCGGCCTTGGGGCGCGCGGAACTGGGGGTGGCGTTCCAGCTGACTAGCGATGCTGCCTTGCGCCGCGGGCTCCCAAGGAGGGGTGCCTCTGCTGGCTGCTGTAGATGCTCCGGGGGGTCCTCGTAGGTTTTATACCTGCCGACCTTAAGCGTGCCGGTGCAGGCCTGCAGTTGAGCCCAGGGGCGCTTTACTTCCCGAGAAAACCCGGCTCAGGATTGCAGCTGGCGGGGAGCATCCTGGAGCTGTGCCCCGGTTGCTGTCAAACCTGCTCCTCCCTTCGTGCCGCTTGGAATGGCGCGTGCAACTAGTTCAGGTGCGGCGGTGTAGCCATGGTGAACAGATGCTGTCCTCCTTGGGGGGAGAGTGGGAGGAGGGGTTTGCTTCCAGCCTTGTTGTTTGTGGGCAGCTGTTCTCCCTTTTTCTCCAGGTGCTCCTTAACAGGAAGGTGGCTCTTTGGGAGAGAGGGAGGGCCTGTGCCTGGTTAGCTGGGGGTGTGGTACTTTCAGACATACTGTTGCCTTTGTTCCTTCCTGGATCCTCCAGAGTTACTCTCCTAACAGGGCACTAGTCACCTGCCTCACAGGGTTTCTCTCCTGCCGTCCTCATGTATCCTGATCCTTGGAGGAATTAGCTTAACTGGAGAGGTCCTCTCATACAGCTTCTTACAAAGCAGCTTGGCAGTTCCTTGCAGGAATCTAAGGAAATCACTCGATTCCTGACAAACTAGAGGTTTCCTTGAAGCAAGATTTTGTTGCTTGCTTCCAGGAACTTTGAAGGGTTTCCCTGGGAGCATCAAGGTACCTGGAAATGTCTAGGAAGATGCTAGCAATGGTGGGATGGTGGCTTGACTTTCGTACATTTGTGGCAGTTCCTTGCATATGAGTTGCATTTCCATAATCTTAACCCAGGACAATATGGACAAAAACATTTAACAGAAGCTGAGATTGGAACTGAGGTGAGGGATATCCTGTCTCCCTGGAAAAAATATATTGATATTGAGAAGCTTTTTGTCATGAGTCCCACTTGCAGACTGAAATCACCCAGTCAATATGTAAGCTTACCCCACCTCAGTTTGGTTGGCATCACCCCAGAATATTTGGAACATGTCTTTTTCCCCACTTGGAAGCAGCACACCAGAATAGGTCTTTACCTGTTATTTTTTTTATTTGGGGCTGGTTGCTGTTGCTGATTGCAAAATGATGGATTGTGGCTCCCTAACAGGTTTTAGAGGCCTGGAGATATCAAGCATCTAGTCTTCTTGAAGAAGCTAAGGGGATCAGTCCTAACAGAAAGTCTCTGTGGCCTTTGAAAGAAGGCCATAAGTAAAAGGTTTGAGCATTGTTTGGTATGGGTCACTGCTTCCTAAGATGAAATGCTTTATGTTCTAGGGTTCTCAGGCCTAACGTGGCAGACCAAGACAGATCATTTAGCTTGCAGGGCTTCAAGTGAGGCTTCTTTCATCACCTGCTGCAACAGCCATGCTTGCTGCAGTCCCAGATCAAATACTTGCAAGCACAGCTCTTTTTAAAGCTACCTTATGCCTTTCCTGACAGACAAGATGTTCAGTGTCCATATTTCTAAAGCCACATTTGTGGAGGCCGTGCTAGAGCCTTGTGAGGATGGTTTTGTCACCAAGTCTTTTCCTCTGCCTTTGATTTTGTCACTTGGGTGTAACTTGAAGGTTTGGCCTGATCCTTAGTGACATCATTTGGCCTGCATGAGAAAGACTGCAATGGTTGGGCCCTTAAGCCCAATTCCTGTTCCCACCTTGAAGTGCTACTAGAGAAGTAAGGAATGGTAGGCAACTCAGTGGGGAAAGTAGTTTCTCCCTTAGCGCTTGACATCTAGTCAACAACATACAAGAGAACAAGGTGCGAGTAGATTTGTGAAGTGGCAATTTGGGTTGATCATACCTGGGTAGGCAGAAGACACTAGAAGGCTTTGTACTTGCATTCAGCATTGGTGAAAATTAGAATGCTGGTATTCAGTTGTGGTACGTCTGAACACAAGCCTCTGCTTCAAGGCCTAGAAAGTTCATTTAGTTCACCATTCTGCATCATCATTGGCCAACCTGATGAATATGGAGAGCTTGCAAACAGAATACAAGGGTGCCAGTTGTATTGCTCTTTTTAAAGAACTGCTACTTACGGCATGACTTTGATTTTAGAGAGTAGTATGCACCTATCAGAATTAGTGGTAACTGACAGCCCAATCTACTATGAAGTGTCAGTCCCTTTTATGCTTAAATTGATAGCCATTCACCACATGTGCTGGTTGGTGCATTCCATAATTTAACTCTGACTGTGCAAAAAAGTACCTTTTCTCAGTAGTCTTGAATCTCCTTGCATGTTGCTTCATTGAGTGTACTATTGCAACAGGAAGAATAGGGTTTCTCTACCTACTTTTTCCATGCTGTGCTTGCTTTTATTCTATAATTTCTCCCTCCCCCCCCCTTTTTTTTGGTTTATCCTTTCCTTGCCGATGGCTCTTGCCATGATCCTCACTCACTGTCAACAAGTATGTAGACCTTGGGAACTGAAAGGTTCAATTGTTCTTTGTCTCTGTTGATCTATGCAATTTTTGAACTACAGTCCAAGCAGGCTTAATTGGAGTGCCATCAATAATGGTATATACATTTTTCTTACGAGTTAGATTTTCCATTGCAACCAATTGCCTGACAGTTATACATTTTATGTCACAGGGTTGAATATATTCTAAGATAGAATTCTGGTCCCCAGGAAATAGGCACCGTATCCACTCAATTTATATGCACTCAAGCTACAGTCCCTGGGGACCAGAATTCTATCCTAGGGTACATTCAACCCTGTGATGTAAAATGACTAGTTGTCAGGCATATGGTCTAGTTAGGGTAGGGTCATCAACTTCTAGCACTGCTTGCACATGTGAAATCCTTTCATAGTCCCCAGAGCTTCCTGTGAGCCTTATGACGTAGGAAATGCACAAACACTGCAGTGTACAGTATATCCTTGAGTAGGACTAACATGTTTAAAAACAGCAAAGGGAGAAAAATCTAACTATATTGACCTGAAAAAAAACCCCAAAAACATCTTAGCTCTGCCCTTGTGCTTCATCATCACTCCACTCATTGCATCTTTCTAAAAAAAATTCTGATTATAGTTCCCAAACCGTCAAAATGTTGTCCACTCTGATTTAAGGTCCCCAAAATAGAGTTTGAAAGCATCCTGTGTGAAGGACATGGACCATAGAATACATCTCATAATCCCTTGCAAGGCAAAGTGATCCTGGATGACAGACTGAATGGAAAGCAAGTTTGAAAGCAGCAGACCTAGTAAGGAATGGTCATAGTGTTTGGACCAGTCTTTCTCAATCTTGACAACTTTAAGATGGGTGGACTTCAACTTCCAGAATTTTGAAGTCCATCCGTCTTAAAGTTGCCGAGCTTGAGAAAGACTGGTCTGGACTATAGAGGACGTACATGTTTCCTGATAACAAGCTCCTAGTTCACCGCGTTCAAGGTTACAGGTAATACAGAAAAAAGCAGAATCCTTCATTGTGTTTTTGGGCATAAAGTCGCTGGTTCCTACAAGTATAAGTGATCCCTAAAATATGACTATTAAGATCCTTACTACCCTCCCCCTGCCCTCCAACTCACCCAACGAGGTATAACCTCCCAGCTCTTCATGAAATATGTTGCCAGGGATGTAGCACCAGTGGCAACTGAACCTCCATACTTCTTTGTACCATCCCTCTTTTGTTGGACATGCGTGAGCGTCTATCCTGCTGCGGTGTGTGGCAGGACCTACAGGCAGTCCACATGCGTTTTATATTTCCTCAGGGCGGTTATATATGGGTGGCAGTGGGTATCTCAAGAATAGCTTTCTTGTTTTGCAGCTCATGGGAATAAGAACAGTTCTAAGATGTGTTTGTGATGCTTGTTCAAGACTCAAGCCAAGTGAACTTTGAGGCAATCATTTAATTCATCCAGAACCCAGGTTAGGACTGCTGGGTCTCTCATATTTCATTGCTTGGACTTGCCTGTTCTCATTTATATACAGTCACTCCATGCTTCTTTGCCTTTTACAATTTTTGCCTTTGCTATAACTAGAATTTTTGCAGAATGAAATACACACACATACCCCCAAATATCAACTGTTGGAAACATAATAAATTATGCCTGGTATGTAAACATATTTACCGGTATTTACTGCTGCATCTCATCCATGTATGCCTAAAAAAGAAGAAACGCCAAGCAAAGGAAACCCAACTCACATCTGTTTCAGTTAATAAAGTCTTATGTCCTGGTGGCCTGAGGAGAACTTCTTACTGTCCACAGCCAGCCAGGTGAATGGCTACCTCATTTGATTGAAATAGTTTTCCTGACATTTCTAGTCACACTCTAGTCTGTTCCTCCTGGTAGTTACGAGGGTTCTGGGTAATATGACTATTTCAGAAAGAGAATGTGCTTGGTATCAACGCTTATTAGGAAAGGTTTCAGAAACATTCACACATGTTAGTTTGAGGACTCTCAACAACTTTCTTCCTTTGAGTGTTGAAGCTTTTGCAGCTTGCAGCTAGGTGTTTTGAGTACCGTATCAGACAGCAGCTAGGGGACAAGAAGGAAACCTTTCCCTCTTAATTTCTTTTCCTTCTAGTGCTTAAATAAAATATGCTAAATAGCAGATTGTTTTTAATCCATTCCTTAGCCTGTACAAATAGCATTAATTCTGGCCAACATGGGATGGACTCCATTTGCCTCTGTATTCTTCGTCTTCTTGGGCTTATTTTTTCCATTCCCAAGATACATAAAAGTGCAAAAACATGAATGGGTTGAGACATTCAGCAGCCTGTGCCAGCTCACGCACGCATGCAAGAGAACTTTATTGGAACTTCCTTGCATTATCCCTCTGTGCGGCATCAGGTTGGAAGCTGGGCTAGCTTTCTGCTGGGGTGTCAGCCATGCATGTGCAAGGTGATCTTCATAAGTTGGTGTATTGAAATATGTGATATCTCTGAACATTCTGTGCTTGTAAGACTGGGGTTCTTTTTCTGTCCCAGGGGCCCTTTTGAGAGCCTGGTAAAACCTACAGGCCCTTCTCAGAAAAATGTATTTAAATGCATAAAATAAAGTTATAATTTTTCCCTATCCAAGTTCACAGACCCCCTGAAATCTATCCATGGGGCCCCAAAAGACTATAGGCTTTTAGCAAAGCACAGCATGACCTATGAAGGGGCAAGCACATCCTTTGCACCCTAACTATGCAGTTAAGTGCCTGCATAAGTTATCACCTGATTACCGAGAAGTTGGTTGCTTTCTGTCAGCTAAAATTGCTCCAAGAACTGAGCTGAGTCCTGACCCAGCTATCTTGCTGATATTTATTAAGAATACCTGCAAATTTGATGTACCTTTCCTTGAATTTCAGTAGGGAAGAAAGATGGGATAGAAATGTAACAAAATAATTTCATATGCATGCCCCAAACAAAGGAATAAATCGGGACTTCTGGTTTATTAAACTGCATTGTGCCATACAGCCCATTCACTCATTTCCTCTCCATGAGTGGGTGAACATCCTGCACAGCTGGGTGTTATAGCACAACCTAGGATTATGATTAAATGTGTCTAAAACGCCAGATTTTGTAAGGTAACAGTGATCTCTGGTTTAGAAAATCTATTTTTTGGGTAATCCCTGGTTTAGAGACAATATTGTGCTAAACATACATGATTACTTTATTCATTTACTTGCCTAAGCACACTGTGTGCACATTGTAGCTTAATAAGCCAGAATTCCTAACTTGTTCTGTATGATGGCACATAATAATTACATATCAATTAGCTGCGAAGCCATATCAGAATACAGAAGACAATAATAAGACCGTACATAACGTAATAGAGTAAAAGGCAAAACTAAAAGAAAATACAGTTCATATTTCTGTATCACCCCTACAGGTTACTTCAATCAGATCCACATATGCAGTTCTCAATTGCATTGTTTTATTCAGATAAAAGGCCGTATTGTATGTAATATTTGGGTTCCATGTGTGATAGCACATAGTTTTAAAGAAAAATAATAAAGCAAACGTGATAACCATGGTTCTCCTTAATTTCACTTACACAAATTGGATACGGCATTTCAGATTCAAAACCTGCTGAATCTGAAATGTTTTGCACAGCCCTATACCCCAAATGGGAAAACTCAGCCTTGTCCACTGCTGTGACATTGTGATATCCTATTAATCCAGGCTCTACAAGCTCCAGTTGGTCTTCATCACCACCACACCACCATCATCATCATCATCATCATCGGTGCAGTCTCTCTGTACCAAAAGAGTGGCTTCCACCTGAGCTAAAAAGACATTGGGGACAGGAAAGCAAGTAGCTAGTTTCAGTCCTTTCCCACAGCCCTCATCACCTTCTCTAGCTTTCAGGCAGAAAAGGTGCGGATGGCCCTGTGCCTGTCTCCATTTGGGATGAAGCAGAGTCTTCAGTGAGCTATGGAAACTGGGAGGGAGGGGGTTCAGTGGGGAAGGTTGAGATCAACATATATGGCATCTCCTCTAACTCTTTTCCAGGAGCTTCCTTTAGGAACCAGAAACTTTGCTCTCATATATTTTGCATCATCTGGGGAGAAACAAGCCACCATTGCATCACAGTGAAAGGCAGATGTTCCTCCCCAACAACCTTTCCCCCAAGTGTCACATTTTTCTCTAAGAATTCATGGCATCCATGTGCATGAGACGTGCCGGGATGCAAAAGCAGTATCCTTTAGGTTGCGTCCTGAACCTACCCCAAGGGTCCCAGCATCTTAAGAAGAGATCCTTTACCTAACTGCAGCCTCTGGTCCTGGTTTCTTTCCCTTGGTCAAACCAAATGTTTGGAAGAGGTGCTAATAAATGGAGATTAGATGGAGTGTTTTAGTGCTTTGTTGTTTTTGCAGTTGTCCTATGAAGCAGGCAGCTGGTTTGTTCCTTTATTTGTAGAATGGAGAAAGCGTAAGAGTTGGAACCGCTTACCAAGCAAGCCCTGGGCAGAGCACAGTTTTGGACATCCCCAGATCCTGCAACTTGCACAATGTCCTGATCTCAGCCTTTCCCACCAATTCCACCCCAAAGAGCATCCATACTTTGTTGAGGACTCTGCCTTGCCCCAAAGGGAGCCATTCATACCTTCTCTGGAGCAGGGTTTCTCAACCTCAGCAACTTTCAGATGGGTAGACTTCAACATGCTGGCTGGGGATTTCTGGGAGTTGAAGTCTACCCATCTGAAAGTTGCTGAGGTTGCAAAACACTGGCTTGGATGCCAGGGGAGGCGACGAGAGCTGTGAAAAAAGTCTGAAACAACGTGCCGGTCTTTGTTTTCCCCAAATCCTGCAATTCAGGTGTTCTAAGTGCTTCCAAGTTGTTGCAGAAAGAAGCCTGGCATCTCTCTGGCACCATCATCACCATCATCATCATCAGGGAAGGCTTTTCTTTCCTGACTGCTGCTTTCAACTTCAGCAGTCCTCTGGGTCGCCTGTGTTTGTTTTCCGAGCGATCCCCATGACCCTGGTGAGAAGAAAATGCTGACAGCTCTTTTCTGTCCCATGCTGAATCATAAGCTCCATTCGGCATGCGGATGGGATGAGCAAGTGGAAGAGAAAAGTTGGAAGCATTTGTTAGTTAGCCAGGCATGGCTCAGTTTTATGCGTCTTTCAAATCGCTCCTGAATGACCATGCTGGGTGTTGTAGTCCAATGACCAGGGGTCACCAGCTTGAGGGGGCTGCTGTCAGTTAATGCATCTGTTTTGGAGATGAAGGTCCGGTGCGTAGCTTTCGGCCACTGGCCATTGCCATTGCTGTCCTGTTTGCTATACAATTTCAAGAGCAGCATCTTGGGAGCATGGAAGGAATAAGTTTGTATTTAGAAACAGCTGGGCCAGTCATCAACATTACAGCTGTAAATGTAAGATGAAGCAATCCACAAAGAACACACACACGGGAATAGGGAGTCTAGTGCCTTTGGGAAAGGAGCAACGTATAAGCGGTCATCTTAATTTTGAAATTTGTTGCTGTTGATCTGTTTGGACTTTTGGTAAGAATATCCTTCAATTGCCCCACAGCGCATTAAGAGAAAATGGGAATGAAATTGAGGGGAAAGAAAGAGAGAGATGGGAATATTCCTGCATGCTTTTCTCTCTGACCCTGCAAACAGCTGGGTTTGACTGCTCCACCATGTGATCTTTAACCTTGAGAGAATATGGGCCTCAAAAAGAGAAAAGCTGCTCAGCTCGGCTCTGCTGCTTCCCTCTTGATCTTCTCCAGAAGCCCTGCCATCTTTAGCTGGATCTGTAGTTGATTTCAATATACTTTTTTGGCCATCTGTTTCCCAGGTACTTCAGCCTTGAGTATGGCTTTACAGTTGGGTCTGAAATCTAGCTGTTTATCTTGGATCACAAGGACCTGTTTAAAAAAAGATGCGTTTTCTGACTCTTTGTAGGATTATTTTCCTCTTTGCTGTTGAGGCGCAGGACTGTTTCACCCTCAGTTTTCAAAAATTGACACTTGCAGTTTTTCCTTCGATAACTGAGGACTAATCCACAGGCATTCAAATCTTCAGCTGTTAAAAGCTTCTGCACTGGGGCAGCAGACATGGCATAGTTGCTGTGACTTGGGGAGCCTTGCAAGGCTAAATTATAAATAAATAAATAGTACAGATGGTGTGGTTCTAATGAGGTTCCATGCAGAGTTGCCAACTTGATCCTTTGTTTATGTTCAGTATGTCATTTGTGTATGTGACCTGTGTGTTATAATGGCCAACCTTTTCTGCTATACATGCACATGTGCCTGGGGTATTTCTTCCATTCTTTCCCCAGAGATAATGGGAAAGGCATCCCAAGGTTGTTCCTGTTTCAGTAGTGCTGGGGTGGGGATGACTATGGCCACATCCAGGATCTGCTCTGAATGAAGCATGTTGCCTGTGATAAGTATGGTACCCCTTCTTTTTGTTGGAATGACCATGGTTACTTTTCTTTCTCCTGGCAGGAAGAGTTCCTGGGCTTCCATTCAGAGGATGATGCTTTTCAAAGCTCACTGCGTGCTGCTTTAAGATCTAAGAGAGGTAAGGAATTTCTGTAGGCATAGATTGGAGGTTTGGGTCCTGTGTGACAAAGCTGGTCATGGTCTTTAGGGCTGTGCATGAGCCAAACTAAAAAGATTCTCATGAGAGTTTGGCCTTCTAGTTTAACCCCTTGGGAACTTTTGGAGTTCTCACCCAAAACTTTGTGGGGTATCAGTCAAGAGCACTGCGATCAGCAATAGTTGTCAATCTTGTGAATTGGCAATCTCAACCATTACTTGACATGCTTTTAATTAATTTTGAGTATACCACAGATTCCACCTGCTGGTGGGGTCATATATGATACTTGTGGGTTAGCATGTTGTGCAATCACCCTAAGCCTTAAGATATTTTCTTTGTTCCTGTATAGTATATTGTGTTCCGTCAATTTCAGTTTAGGATTAAAATATGTGGACTCAGCCAAACTATAGTCTCTGTATATATTGTGACTTTCAAAGGCTGACCCCCAGACAGAATTTCTCAGAAATGTGGTAGGTCCATTTTTGACTCTTCATGTGAAAGTCTCCAATTTTGATATTGTTATGCTGAGTTGGACTTTTAAAGAAACAGTATTTGTCATTTTAAAAGACAAGTTTAGTTGCTGTCAAATACATACATGGAATCTGGCTTCCTTGAAATTGGATATACCGTATTGCAACGTACTGTAGGAAGGATGTTGTTCAGAACATGTCCAGAAATCCTTTTGTTCTCCAGCAATTGTGTCCAAGCACAATAATCACATTAGTTATGACCACTATCCTTGAAGCTGTTTACTAGTGGATCTAGTACTAGGATCTGTGTTTTGTATGAACGTCCTGGTTACTTCCACTTTGATACTACAGGTTTTTTTATTCACTCCCTATACTATTTGTTAGTCCTTCGGAGTCTTCTAAGACTCTCCAATTTTATAGGACTCCCAGTATTTCAAAACCTTTTGCGGCATTTGGCACAGCTTGGTTTGGCTTGTATAACTCTGCCAGATGTGGAGTTTTCCCTTTGATTCTGTTCCTGACATCTGCTTTCTTGACCTCTTGTCACTAAAGTTGTCTGCTGTTCAGAGCATTTATCAGCTGCCTTCTGACCAGTTAATTTATGAAATTTAAATGTTATCACAGCCTCAGCATAAGTTTTCTTAGGATATTGTAATTTCATAAATTGCATCATTCATTCTTAGAAAGAAAGCTTGTTTTAAATGTTCCACTAGATTTCCAACTAGTAGTACAGTGTGCATGCTGATTGCCTGAATGTATGTTCTATCAATGGGATGACATGTGGTCACCTGGAGAAAGCTCATTTATCATAGGTGATCAGGCAAAGTGCCTTTCACAATACTGTATTAACAGAACTGTCACAACTAAACATTGGACAATCTTCAGCTGGTCATGAAGTGTTATAGATATGACTGCTTTTGGACCTTTTGCTTGTATCCGAAAAAAATTAAGTTCTGATTTTGGGTTTTGATGATTAAATGGTTTGATTTTAGAGAAACAATGTTACTAAACATTTAATTAATAGTAACAGATCAACTTTTTAATATGCTTTTATATCTGTGTTGAAGAAGGTTGGAAGTCACTTGTCTTTTATGTTTTTCTATCTATTTCTGCACTGTTTTAGTTTTCTTTTTTTCTTTTTAGTGTTGTATTCTGTCTGGTCTATATTCTATATTTTGTATTTTAATAATATTTTAAAAAATTAATAAAGCTTTAATTTAAAAAATAAAGTGCTATAGATATGCAGATTCTTTCTGGGTAGGAAATTGCAGTTGACCAGCAATTGAGAGCCAGTCTGGTCTAGTGGTTAAGGTGCTGGGCTAGAAACCAGGAGTCTGTAAGTTCTAGTCCCACCTTAGGCATGAAAGCCGGCTGGGTGACCTTGGGCCAGTCACTTTCTCTCAGCCCAAGAGCCAATCAGGCGTGGTATGAGAGTTCTAGTCCCGCCTTAGGCCTGAAAGCCGGCTGGGTAACTTTAGGCCAGTCACTTTCTCTCAGCCCAGCTCACCTCACAGGGTGGTTGTTGTGGGGAAAAGAGGAGGAGGAAGGAGTATTAGGTATGTTCCCTGCCTTGAGTTATTTATAAAAATAATAAAGGTGGGATAGAAAATAAATTTTAAAAATAAAAATTTTGTGAATGCCCACTATCGTGGAGTCATTTTTACAGCTAAGATTTTTATCTCTTTGACAGGTGCCTCTCTGCCAGCACATGGCAGGAGGAAGAGGGCATTTGCTGAGGACACCCTTTCCAAGAGGTTGGCCAAGCAAAAGGCTGTGCAATCCCAACGGGAGCGTATGGTAAAAGCTTTGGCTGAGCTGCTTCAGAGGACCAAAGGGACTCCAGCAAGGATGGGCCGGCACGCAACATCTAGTCCAAAAGTTGTCAGGATGCTTCCTAGGCAGATTCAAGCTGACCTAGAACCTGTTGACCCAATAAAATCCACAACCCCTCCCCTTCTTCCACCACCAACAGAGAAGACTCTCAACTCCACTGTGTCACCTAGGCCACGAGGCCGGCCACGGGGCTCCTGCACAAAGAAACCTGTTACAAGACCTGGACCTCCCCAGGAGAGCACCAAAACTTCATCTTCCACCCCAGAGTCTAACAATAATGTACAGCTGCCCTCATCATGCACAGAGGTCAGTGCATCTTCTCAGCCCACCGAAGCTTTGAAGAAACCACCGCTCATCCTGAAGTTCTTCTCAAAAGCCAGGCGGCATAAATCTGGCCAGTTGGTGGTGACCCACGTCCGGCTAAAGACCCATGGCCATAGAAGAGGCCGCAAGAGGAAGTGGAGCGTGGTGCCAGAGAAGAAGGACTCCCCGCTTCCCTCCCAGTCTGTGTCTGAATCAGAGGTAGTTTTATCAGAGTCAGATGCTTCTGCCCCAGAACCCAAACAGAAGGAATCCCCTGCTCCTCATTTGCTGTCAGAGAATCTTGTCCCCGAATTATATCCTCAGCCAAAATCTCCAGTCTTGAAACCAGAGCTGCAGCTGGAAGCAGTTGCCCAGGAGCTGGAGCCAACCCCAGAGACACCCGTCCCAGAACCAGAGGCCTCTGGACCAGAACCAAAGCCTTCCGTACCCAAAGGTGGCATTCTTCCTTCATCCAACCACGTATCTGGGAAACAGGAGCCCCAGCAGCCCTGTCCACCAAGCGACGGAGCCATCATCCTTTCCGAGAAGGGGCCTTCTAGTGTTGCCCTTTCCATGAGGGCGCCATGTTTGAAACGGGGTCGTGGGCGGCGCGTGGCAGCTCAGCAGTTGCCAGGCAAGATGAGGGAGGAGGCTGGGGGAACGGCTCAGCAGTCTGGGATCACTGGCTCTGAGGAGATTCCGGCTCTCAAGACTACCTTCCTCAAAAATATCCGTCAGTTCATCATGCCCGTGGTGAGTGCCCGTTCATCTCGTCTCATTCGAACCCCCCGTCGCTTTATGGACGAGATTCCGCAGAAGGCAACCAAGCCCTTGGAAAGCCCTGTCCCTGATGGGGCTTTAGATAAGCAGGAAACGTCTCTGTGGCCTTTGCAGGGGACTCCCCAGCAGCTAAACCCCCCAGCCCCCAGCTCTCCTGATCTTAAAGATACCTCTAGGGCCCCATCACCCCCATCTTCCCCTAGTGTGCCCCACATATCTTCCCCTGCACCAGCCCTGCCTGAGAAACGGCGATCCATCCTTCGGGAGCCCACATTCCGATGGACCTCACTCAGCCCCACTTTGTCTCCCAAGGATATGGGAAAGGCTCTCTTTCAGGTCCCTAGTGAAGATTCACCTCTTTTGCCCAGCGTGCCTGCCCCCATCTCTTCCCCCCCGACCAAGCGAACTCCCCTGCTGCGGGCCCCCCAGTTTACACCTAGTGAGGCACACCTTAAGATCTATGAATCGCTCTCTGTGTCTCCTGAGGAGTCTGACCTGGTTCCAGCTTCCCCCGAGGTCAGGCGGGACCCCCCAGTGCCACTGCAAGAAGCTGCCCTTCTCCCCAGCGAGCCTCTGGTGACCCGCAGTGGCAAAAAGCTTCTGGGAAGGACAAACCACCTCGCTTTGCCCCTCTTCACGGAGGTTCCTCGGCCCCTTGAAGCTCAGAGCAAAGAGCTGATCACCATGGAGGACGTCAACTCTCCTGGTGTGGTTCATAAGGTGGCCATCCGAAGAGTCCTGCCTCCATCCGTCCAAGTGCAGGAGCAAGAGGAGGAAGCAGCCGAGAGTTCAGAGAGTGAAGCAGAGCCAGCAAGCCTATCTTCGGAGGAAGTGAAGCCCTCCCTGCCACAGCCCAAGTCCATCGTAACCTCGCTATCCAGCATGGATAAGGTTTACAGCCTGCTGACTCGTGCCAAGGTGCAGCTCTACAAGATTGACCAGCAGAAGCAGTTCAAATTCATTCCGGTAAGAGAAGACCTCAGGGTCGAAGGGTGAAGGATTTCGGAATCGTAGCCAGGGCATGTCGTGTCCCAAGGGGATGGGGTGGGGAGTTGTGGTCTTCAGGAGCCTTGGTTGTTGGTTTGGCTTGAGCACAGCACGGTTCCATTTTGGTATGGAATGGATGAATTACTTTATTTACGCCCCCCAGGTTAGAAGTCTTGATATTGGCATCCTCTGTTTTGCAGGAGATCACAGGGTTATCTGTGGAGCATGTCGCAGATCTAAGGTTCAAAGTGCTATCAAGGTGGTGCAGGATCCAAAGAATTGGGGTTATTGTTCTCCCCCTTCCTCCTTGGAAGGAGAACGGGGGGTTCCTGAGATACTCAGAGCAGTCAATGTTTTGAGAAGTGGGACCGAAGCAGACTGCCGGCTGTGGTTAGCGGCCGATAGCCCCTTTGAGGTTGGGTCTGCATATCGCCCTAAACCCTAATGGTGTCTTTCTTTATCAAACCTGCTGAACCGGATCAGTGCCAAACCTAGTGGCTGCCTGCATACAGCATGCCAAGTATGACCCATTTAGATCTTTGTTAGTGTGTTTTTGTGATAACTGTTTTTGTGATGTAGCCTGAACCCTGGCCATCTGGTAAGCTTATGGGTCAGTGTGTTTTGGAAATCCAGGAACTGGATTAATTTAGTAACCAGGTTAAACATGCTATATGAACACCACCGAGACATTTTGTCTGGTTTTGGCTTGAAACGTTGTGTGAATACGGCCATCTGTTGTTTATTCAATTAGCTGTAGTGAAGCCGTTGATGGTTTCGTGTGATTTTAGGGTGCCCTTGGGACTCTGCACGCCTGGGCGCATCTGTGTACATCATGCTGTTTCATGGGAAATGATTGGTGCCCCTGTATTGAGACATTCCTGGGGTGAGAGCTGCCATTGTGTTGGAAAGTGGGCAAAATTGTTTGGGGAATTAGCTATTGAAGGGGGGTCCCGAACCATGTGGGCTATAATGCTTGTATCCCTTCCTCCTAGGGGTGTCAAAGTGTCAAGGCCGAGGCCTTTGAGACTCCAAAAATCCCAGCTGAGCAGGAGGCACATGCAGACCTCAAAACGGCAGGAGAAGATGGAAAAGAGGCTAGAAAACAGGTAACCGACTGGCAGCAAGGTTGCCAGATCCCAAATGAAAAAGCAGGGGAAATCTGTGTGCTACGCTTGGCTTAGCATGCGGTGCGAACCCAGGTACCATGGCTGGGTTCACGGTTTGCGGCTTAGTAGTGGGTGTGAGTGGTTCTGGGTTAGTCAAATGTGGCTCAGCACGATGCATGAAGCTGGGCCAAACAGAACGCTTTCGAAGAACCAGCTCTGCTGCTTGTCACTCATGATAATGGGAGCTCTTACTGCACGTTCTTGACAGGGCCAGGAGTCCCCAGTGCAGGGCCCTCGGATCAAGCATGTTTGTCGGCATGCCTCGGTGGCCTTAGGGCAATCTCGTGCGATGGTGCCAGAGGATGTGCCACGCCTCAGTGCCCTGCCTCTGCGGGAGAGGGAAGAGATTGCTGCATCGCCCACTGTAGAGGGTGAGTGTGTGTGGAAGGGACTGGCTGAAGACTCTGTTTCCTTTGTGCCTTCTGGCCTCTCTTTGTCTTCCTGGGTAGACATCAATTTCCTGGTTATATTGTGTATCTTAATATGTAATGTCTGCTAATGACATCACATGGCAAAGCTTTTATTCAACCCTGGGTGGTATAAACATAGAAGTCGTAAAAGGACTGGAACACTTACATGGGCTTTATTTAGACAGAATATGGTGGGGGGGGGGGTTCTCCTGGGGAGGACAACAAGGGAAGAAGCAAGATAGAAAGAAGCGGTTTAGACTCTGCAATATGCTTACTATCAGTACAGTCCCTGCAGGTAGATGTGGTGCTCTTCATGTTCACAGGACTGTTCTGTTGACTTCTTAGCAACCCCCTTTTGAAGATTGAAGTGTATTCGTGAAGTTTTTTTGTCAGAAGTGCACTTTTGAGCCCGCGTCAGGCACACCTTGCAAGCATATCTAAACTAGGCTATTCTTTTAAAAAGCCAGGCTCTCACTCTCATGGTCCTGGCTCTTAGGCCATGCTGATCTCTTATCTTGTATGGGTTTCACATGGGGGTGAGAGTCTGAATGTCTGGTGCTGTGGTTCATACAGCAGAAAAGACAAATTTCAAAGAATTTGCCCAGGTTTCTCTTAAGCTACACTGTCCCTGCTCCTGGACTTGCAATTTCTGCACTTTTGCTTTAGTAGCAAAACTCTAAAGCAGTGCTTCTCAACCTTGGCAGCTTGAGGATGCGTGGACTTCAACTCCCAGAATTCACCAGCCAGCAAGGCTGGCTGGTGAATTCTGGGAGTTGAAGTCCACGCATCCTCAAGCTGCCAAGGTTGAGAAGCACTGTTCTAAAGTGTAAATGCAAAAGTCATTTTTTGGGTGTCTTATAGTGCGAGCTAGACTGAACCATTTTCAGCCTGTTCCACCCACAGTTCCATCATGGTGCTTTCTCTCTAACCAAACCAGACTTTTGCTTCTCCCAGGATAAGACAAAAATATGTATCTAGAAGGTTTTATCTAACCCAGGGGTCTCCAAACTCTTCAGCTCATTGACCCCTTCATGAAGTTTCAGATAGTTCGTCAAACCCCAAACATTTATTATATGAAAATAATTTAATAAATACCACTTTAACAACTACTACTACTAATAATAATTATTATTATTATAATTATAACAATAGAGACAACACAAGGCCGCTCTCACTGGTGGCTGACCATCCAATCCTGGGTAAAACTCTCTCGCTGCTAGCCACCTCCCCTTCAGGACTAGAGACCGGTGTGGAGCTCTACAGAGACCCCAAAAGATTCATTGACCCCAATCGACCTTCCATCATTTATCAACCACCTATTGACCCCCAGCCATTTAGTGACCCCTTGGATAGTCTCGTTGACCCTTGGAGGTCAATATTGACCGCTTTGGGGAACCCTGATCTAATCTGTCAAGTCAGATTCTTACGTCAGCTAACAATCCTGGATTCATTTTAGCTTTAGTCTGGCGTGAAGTTCAAAGCATCTTACAGGATTAGGGATTGCAGCTTCAGGTTTACAGTCAGATTAACTTTTGGACTTTTCCACAGAGACCTCATCAGCGTCTGAGAATGAGTGTGGCCACCAGAAACAAATGAAGGCCGATTCTGCAGTCAAGGCCACGCCTCCCCCCGTGCGTCGCCACATCTCTCATCATCACGGCAAAAAGAACCGAATGACTCGCTGTGGGAAATGCAAAGGATGCCTGAGACTCCAGGACTGCGGTGAATGCATCAACTGCCTAGACAAACCAAAGTTTGGCGGGCCAAACACTAAGAAGCAGTGCTGCGTGTGAGTGTGTCTGAGAAGTTCCCAACTCCAGCCCTGGCCACTTACCCATCACATTCACTCCCTCCATGTTTCCCGAGAACTAGAAAGCAGGGCTTCAGGATTTTTTCCATAACCAAGAAGAAAATACCAGTCTGTAGTTAAGGGCAGGGGTTTGTACATTCTGATTCTACAGTACAGAGTTCTGCCTTGACTGCAAAGTTTAGCATCTTGTCTCAACAGTCAGAAGCAACTTTCTGCTCCTTAAGGTAGGGAAGACAAGTTTAAAAATGGGTAGTCACTTGCTGGGCTTCATCTGAGGAGAGTCACAGAGTTAAGGAGTCAATTCTCAGCGGATAGGGGACCGCAGGATTTACATATTGATTTCTTTGTTTATTGGTTAGATTGATATCCTGCTTTTCCTCTAAAAGCTCGAGGTGGCTTATATAGTGCTCCTGCGATCAGTTTTTTCCCAACATGGACTGAGTGATGGTGACTGGGCCCAAGTCACTCGGTGAGCTTTCATTAAGTGTGGATTTTAACATGAGATTCCCCCAACAAGTTAATACACTATACTACACTTACACATTCTGAGATTCAGGTTTAAATACCCTTTAACAGGGCAACTAGAGTTGGGTCAGAGTAGTGAAATCTAAGCACAGTGTGCTATTTTCTCTATCTGTATTGCAACTAGCGTGCAAGTTAAATAACAAAGTTCCACCACACCACACAGGTTGTCATAAACATCCAAAACTCCTTATCTGGTTGAGTTGGCTGACCCCTTTCCTTTTGTTTCCTGCATCTTTTCTACTGTCATAATTTGACTCTAAGTAGGTGGTGTGTCACTTTTCAATGCTCTGAAGCTGAACTGACCCCACCCTGCCACCATCTCAGTGCTAGCTCACTGCTGAAATTCCTGTTCTGTCTTTCTAGGAGTGACTTATTTTCTACAACTGGCTATTGCCTGTTGTGAGTCTTTGGACTCTAAAGCTAGCTATTATTAATATTTGTGATAGGGCAGGAAGGAACAGATGGCGGGGCAACCTTGGTAGCCTTGTTTTCTTATACTCAGTCCTTAGAGAAGTAGCCTGTTTCTGGGCATGGGCTTACTGGAACAGAGAAAAAAAGAGATTGCAATGAAAACAGCAGGAAAATAGGATGGAGAAAATAATCTCTGGAGAAAACACTTGGAACTCTGTAGCATGTCCACTAGATGGAACCTAAGGTCCTCTCCCAGCTTAAGTCCTCATGGGACAAATATATACTTGTCAAGGAAGATGGGAACTCCCTTTTCTTTTTGATATGTGTGGGGAAAAAAGGGCAAAGCAGTTTACTAGTAGTGCAGGCAGGACACTGCATTTCCCTAGCAGTAAAGGTTTTGGAGGTTTAATTTTAAACATAAGCCATCCTTCCCCCAACCTGGTCCTCCCAAGAGGTTGACTTTCAGCTTTCACAGTCATCCAGCCAGTGGGGGGATTCAGAAGTCCAATGCATCTGGAAAGCTTCATGAGTCCAAATTCTCATCTGGTACATGTGGATTTCCTAGTTTTAATAGGAGTAATTCTCCTGTCTTAGGACACATGCCTCTCTTGCTTCTGGCAGAGTGACATGAGAGAAAGGCCAGTCTCCCATTTAACTTCTCCAATGGACCCATGCTGTCCTGAGGAAGGCCTTAGGGCTCTGTTGCTAGCTTTGCTGGATGCTTGTGGCTAGCCTCTAACAGGCCTCTGCTCTGCATGACTAAGTCCCAATGGCTGACACTCATGAACTCAGTTGGGGTGGGAAAAAAGGTGCTTCTGGCACCATGAGGCATCCAGAGCCAACCCACTCCACGTGCCTTTTTAAAGGATATTTTTAAATAAAAAAAATTACAGGAAGCTGGCATTGCTGTGGAACCAAGTATCCGCCTCTGGCTTATTTATTTTCAGGAGTGATCCTGGTCCCCACTAAAGGCCTACTATGATGCTAGGAAATTCATCATTTAATCAATGGGTATTTCTGCTTAATGGTCCGTTGTGGCAGCCCCATTATGAATATGCTCCCTCCTTGCTCTCCCAAAGTCCAGATGTGTCCCCAGCCCCCTCCAAAGCTTGAGTCCTCCTGGCGTATTTCTGAATCACTGGGCTGAAGCGTCTGTTGGAGGTGTTTGTCTGTTTTTTCCTCTACTCTGACAATGTATGTCTGGCTGACAGGTATCGGAAGTGCGACAAGATTGAAGCGCGGCGAGTGGAACGGCTGTCTAAGAAAGGTAACAGTTGAGTGGCTGAACATGGCTGGACTAATGTGCTCCTGTGAGTTGGTTGCGTGATCATGTGTGGTCTTCTTTGTGTGTGTCTTTGGTTTTCCTGTTAGATATCATATGACCTTCTGGTCAGAGGCATTTTTGAATATTTGTATACCTTTGTATAACCACACTAGCTAAAGTCCAGACCATACCAAGGGGCTGGAATTCTGCACTGAATGTCCAAACTTGGATTGCGAGCACTGATTTCTACATTATACCAGAGTAAATTATACGTTTGATGCTTCACATCCCAAGTGCCTGTGTTTAGACAGGCTTTTTAATGTTCTAGTAGTTTGCCTTTTAAAAGTTTTGTATAAGTCCAAAGCTAATGTTTCTACTGTCTTAATTGTAGCTTTTTGAAATTGTGTGTTTTTGATACACTTTAACTGTTTTATCACTTGGCTTTGTTTGTTTGTTTATCTATCTTCCTGTAAACCACACGGGGCATAAATGTTTGTGGAAAGGCGGGCTTAAAATGGAAATTACTATTGCTAATGACTCACTTTGTATATTGGCGGGTTCTATTTTACAACTTGTGCAGATTAACATATTAAATTGTAACACGGCACAATTTTGTGAAGAAGTTGAAATGTGGTATATAAATCGTCAGAGATTGGGAAGAAGAATTAAGGCCTATGAAAAGAAGAAAGGGAGGGTTCGATGGAGCATGTAGTGTTCTTGAGAAGAAATGGTGCTCCCTAAAAAAAGGCTCATTCCCCTGACCAGAGGATCCTTTTTCCTTTTTGGGGGTGTGGGAGGAACACATTCCTATTTATGGTATGTTCCTGCGCTGCAGTTGCCTACATATTTTTTAACTGCGAAGAATACATGCATGTTGTAGAACATTATCAACAAGCCCACAAAAGCTACTAGCCTGCTCTGAGGCTGAGGGCCTGCATTGTTTTCCATACTGGTCACGGGAGAGGGGAAACCAGCACAGAACCCAACTGGAATTGGCAGAGGAGGAGCCGAAAGGTGTGTCCTCTTCTGCCAGTCCAGCCAGTCACCTTGGACGACCAAGGCAGTGGTTAACTATAAAGGCCAGGCTATCAAGTGAAAGATGATAGCTCCTGGGGATCTGTGTACAGACTTTGTGTCATAAACCAAATAATGCATTATGTGGCTTGATGATAAACATACAGAACACCAGATGTCCCACTCAGGAGGATCCGAACTCATCTGCTGCCCCCAGGATACTGCCGTGATGCTACAGAACAGTGTCAGCTCGCTCACGCTCTCCCTGGCCTGTTCCTGTTTCTTGTAGCAGAGTCAAAGTGTTTATTTCATGAGGGGTAGCTTCCAGAGAATCTTTTAATATATAAATCTCTAATCAGGTTTGCTTCAAGAATATTGGGGGGGCGGGGGGGCTATTGAGTTAGGGTGATAATTGAATATTGGGCCTCCTGTACTTTGTGCAGTTAGGACTCAAAACCAGTAGCAACAGCTAGTTGCTGCTGGGACTTGGCCTTTAATTTTGCTTTTTATTTTTTGATGAACATTTCAGTTGGTTCAGTTTTGTAGGCTGTCCAGATCCTAAGATCTGTGGCCAAAGGGCAAGAGGGCTGACCGGTTCTTGGATTTGCTTTCTGAAAACGTGTGCTTGATTGCACCAGCTTTATATTAAAATAAAATAAAATAAATTCCAGACTTGAGCAAACACCTGTTCCTCCACAATCACAGTTAATCTACTAATCAAGGAAGCTGTTTTATACCAGGTCAGACTTTTTGACTATCATGTCCTTGGCTGGCAGCGGCTCCCCAAGGACCAAGGTGTACAAAGTCTTTCCCATCTCCTGCTATTTCTTTCTGGAGCTGCCAGAAATTGAATTAGGGACCTTCTACAAAGTGTGGGCTCTATCACTTGAGCTGTTGCCCACCCTTGTGTGGATACTAACTGGTCCAGTGACCTGGCTTAACGTATTCCTGGTTCTGTATCTTGCTTCTTAATGTGTATTGTCTGTAGCCATGAAACTGAATTGTGCTTGTTTTCCCCTAGAATGTGCTGTTCCCCTCACTCCCCTTGTTTCATGCTGTGGCAGATAACACCTATCCCCGAATCATGAACTGTGATGCCTGTTGCAATTTGAAATGCTGTTCCATCTAGTTGACATTCTTGGGCAGGCTGTCTTTCACTAATTCCATGAAGCCTGAGGTTGGTGCACCAAGGTTTACCATCTGGTCCCTCTTCCAGATGCTAACCATGGTTGGCCCTGCTTAGCTTAAGGAAGGTGGCTCAATCACATAACCTTCAGGCTATGCCTTCAGCCCTGGGGACATATGCTCCTTGCCGTTTCTCTCTGGAACACTGGTTTCACAGAACATAGCCATTAAAGTGAATGTAATTTAAAGAGGTACCCTGTTCAGATAATTGTCTCCTGCCCCAAAGCCATTTAACTGGCCCTTTTGCCTCAGACTTTTCTCTTAGCACCGTTTTTTCAGTTACATGGGCTCTGCCCCCAACCAAAGAAAGATGATACTCATTTTTGGTCTCTTATTTTCTCAAGCAAGAGATTCCAGAAATAAATTCTTGGCAACCCCTCGGGCTGTTTTTCTCCTGCCCCTCCAGTGGGAATGTGGAATCTGATCTGCTACAATTTTTAATTTTCAATATTGGTGAGGGTATAGGCACTTCTATGGTATCTCCAAACGGTGCAGATTTTCTACCACTGACGTTAGCCATACATTCATCTTGACCCTTTTTGTCCTTCAGAGTTCAGATTTTGTAGGATCCGGTCGTGTGGAAACATTTGCCCTCTTAAAAGTGACTATTAAAATGCTATCTAACATTGATATCCTGCTTTCAAGTGTTCTAATTGCTCTAAGATACCTTATGTTATACTAATCCTTAAAACAACCTTGGGAAATGGGATATGTTATCCTCTCTGTCCTGCACTTGGGTGTCAGGGTTGCTGAGGCTCACAGTGGGAAGCTTCCCTAAAGTCATCTTGAAGTAAGACCTTCCTGATTCTTAGCCTAGAATAGGCTGTTTAAATATAAGAGCTCGGTTTAAACACAAGTTCCTTGATTTGGGTGCATGTAAAAGAAAAGAAGCCACTCCAAGCTGTGGGGTGAATTGGTCATTTGGCCCTGACATTCCCACTTCCTGTTTTCCACCGCAGCTTCTCCCTAACCTGTTGCCTCCCCAGATGTTTTGATCCTGGCTTTCATCAAAGTTGAACAGGGTTGGGACTTGCAGGGATTCACACATTTATTATTAGAACAAAGTGCACGAGAGTGGCTTAGGTATGGTCATGAATTAGGACTGAGCTTACACCACACACTTCACTTGCGCACCAAATTAACCCATTTCCTTGGCTCACACAGTACGTTGAAGCGTAAACTAACCAAACGGAGCTAGGTTTGCACACAATGCTAATCAGCAAAAAATTACCAAGCCTGAAAACTAAGTAAACTTTGCCTACTGGACAAATGCAACTGCTCAGTCTAACTGGCCTGAATAAGCATGTTGTGCAGACCTAGCCTAATAGGATGCCTCTGAGCAAATGTGCAGCCCAGGAATTTGGGATGGCTCTCAGAACCAAGCTCATGCATCTCTCCACTCCCACAATAAAACATCCTGAATGTTAGAAGAAAGCAAGTTTTTGTGCTGCTGTGTTTGAAACAATGTAAGTGGGAAAACTTTGCTGTTCAACAAGTAGATTCCATGTCCTTCTGCTTATCCCTGCTTTAATTAATGCTGTAACTCAGCCCAGCTGAAGTGACCCATGCTTTCTGCTTACTTGTAAACCCATGTCTTCCTCCTCCCTCTGTTGTTTCCCCCTTGTGCTTAAGTTTAGATCATAGTTCCCTGGGGCATAGACTTTGTATTCCTCAATTCTGCAAAAGCAGGGTCCACAATGATTTCATCATCTCAGGTAATATTCATGTACCCAGCTAGAGGACAGCACCTGGTCAACCTTGGCTAATCTCAAAAGCTAAGCCAGGGTTAGATTTGATTAGCCCCCAGATAGGAGACCACTAGGCTAGACTGGCAGGTCCAAAAACATCCAAGAAGAAGGCAGAAACAAACCACTTCTGTATTGTACCTGAGAAATCTACTGTACATGGAGGTGTCTGCAAAGTCACCACAACTTGAATTTGACTCAAATGGATCATTGCATTAATGTTGAAGCAGACTGAGAATCATGGCTTAAAACTTGGCCATCTGTTGGTACCATTTAAAAGCTCTTTAGAGGGAGTCCCAGGCAGCAGTTTGCCTCATTCTCTCTGCTCTCCTCCTACTCCCACCCCTTTTACGAGCTCTGGAAGAAACAGGGTTTTAAAAGTAGACTGTAGCCTAATTTGGCATCTTCCCGAGACTGGCTGGGAATTCTGGGAATTGCAGCCTTAACACATCGAGGCCACCAAGTGGGAAAGGGTCTTGCTAGGTGAAGGGAGAGCTGTTGTTTGCTAAAGACAGGGATGGGTGGAGCCATGGAGACCACAGATAGTTCTGCGACCATGCTAGGGGGTGGGGTGGGGTGGAGGTTCTGTCTATTTTGGGATTATGGGGAGGAAATGGGCAGGTACTAGGAAGGGGTTGGGCTGGGGAAGCCATTGTGATCTGAGTGGGGCTGACCAGAGGAGATCCTGCATGCCCATGAGAATGCCCTCACTTGCTGTGCAGGCTGAAGAAACGTTGCTTATGTGAGCAGATAAATCTGGGAAAGGCTAAAGGTGTGGAGGGTGGCATAAGAGTGGGGGTGGGGTGGAAGCATTTTGCTTGTTCTGTTCTGGGGAGGGGGGTTGGTTTGGAGCCCAGAGTCCTGACTTTTTCAGCTCAGCTCTTAGGGTGGCTCAGGAGAGCTGCTAGAAGGTGCAGCCTAGTCCTTGGGATCTCAATGGGCAACACTCTGCTTCTCTGAGCTGCTGAATCTTTTTCCTGCCTTACCTCTTCGCTGCTCCTTCAGCCTTTTTTCAGCTTCCACAAAGGGAGCAGAGGGAAGAAGCTCCCCCCCCCCTTCCTTTGAATTTCTAATTGACTTGTACTTCTGGACCAGCCCAGGGGTGGAAACTAATGAACAATGGCAGAAGCCCACAAAAGTCTTGATGGTACCTTCAAGGGGGTGGGGTCAGGGTCAGAGACTTGATTCCACTTCATCTGCATATGAGAAAGTAGACAATGACTATTAAAGAGGCAGAAAGCTGCTCTTCGGGTTTGCCCTGCAAAGGAGAATTATAATCCAATGCACCTTTTAGCTCTTGAATAAATCCCACACTGCCTAACTGAAGTTGGACCTGTAGGATCTCAGAGCCTTTGGCCCAGGTCAGTGTGATATGAACAATGACCTAGTGATGGCCTCTGAAATCCCATCTAGTTTTCCCTTATCTCCTGGCTCCTAGCTGTAGAGGCTTAAATCTCTTTTGTATTGGAAATGAGAGTGTAAGGAGGAGGACCATTTACCAGCCTTTTAGTCAGGAAGAGTGGGCCCCTTCAGAGCCATTTCCATCAGGGATAGGTATAGATTGTAGAGTGCTGACAGAAGGGAGGGGAAGACGAAAGCATTGCTGCCATAAATGGAAGATGAGCTGTGGCTAAGGTAAGTGAGCTAATGAAGACTTTGTCATAGGTTAAACCCTTAGGTGGGTCAGTGGCTAAGCAAAGCAACAGCTGACACAAGTTGTATCTTTCATTCCTCTGAGGTCCTGCTTCCCCAAGGCAGATGAGAGTTGTTACCTCTCACAGATAATAAATCTGGGCTGCAAGAACCCAGTTGCCTTCTAGTTGCAGTAAAGAGATACAGAAAATTTCTTCTGGCAGCCCTAGATCTTTTCTCAATCCTTGTCAGTCCTCCAGCTCTGAGCAGTAGGTCAAGCTGAGAGTTGATGCTAGAACCAAGGGCAGCTATCCGAGCTGCAATGCTGAGCCAATTTTTGAGTTTTGGTCTGGTCAGACATTCAGAACACATTGTGCTACTTTGGGATTGCAGTCGGACTACATTAAGTAACATGCCTAAGTTTAAGTGCTCGCATTCATTTTCTCTCCCCCTCCTGCCCCATCATGCATTTACAACAAGTCTTGGGGAGTGTTCAACGGGGATGGAGGTGATGGGAGGAAATGGTCCTTCCACTCAGCATCCATGTGCTGCTAGAATCGGACTGCAAGGCTCTGCTCACCCATGCCTTTGTCTTCAGGCCGTACAGTAGTGAAGCCCATCGCCCCCTGGGATTCAGAGGATTCTCAAGAGGAGTTTCCAGCCCCCTGGGAAGTCATGCTGGGGGCTACAGAGACTGCCGAGCAAGACTCTTTGCTGCAGCGTAAGTCAGCCCGGCGCTGCGTCAAGCAGAGGCCCTCATATGACATCTTTGAATCCTCTGACTCAGACACAGAGCCGGCCTCTGGCTCAGCCACTCATCGCCGGAAATCTTCCCGGGACTCAGGTGAGATGTGAGCTTTTGGGTTGCTTGGCCCGTGACATCCACGTAGAGATTTGCCAGCTGCTGTGCCTATCAATAGCCCTCTACGCCAGTTGTACAAAATAATAAATTCTCATGGGTATCTGAAGCCATGGCTAGTTGCAAATTCCAAGGGCATGTGTACAGTTGTCAATGTGCCCACCATGGGCAGAATTTTCTTAAGAGGAGGCTCCTGGTGAGAGTGACCAAAAAATATACATAGGACCTGAGAGGTGGTTCATTTTGGTGTGGTGGTGACGTTACAGCAAGCCAGAAATTCTTGATGCTCAACGATAGATAACCCAGAACTCCAGAAGATTTGGGTTTATCTTTGACTTACAGCATCTCTGGGGCAGAGGCTAGCTGCGTTGCTGTGCTTCGTGCTTTCCAAGGTTCTCATCCTGTTTGAGACTGATACGGAGTGGACTGGGAGGAAAACGTGCTCCAGCCGCTTTCGCTTTGTTTGTTTCCAGATTTGCTTCCCATGGACTCGGAGGAGCAAAGTCGGCCCCGTAAAACTTCTTTGCAGCCTGTGGTGCAGCTGAAAGCCAGGAAGAAACCGGAGAAGGTGAGCCATCAAGAAAAGGTGAGAGAGGCAAAATCCACATTCGGGCAAGGTTTTATTGTTGTTTGCATTGTAACCCAGGAGGGTGCCCAGTGCATCTCAGGGACTACAAGGGATCCTCTGTGTGTTGTGCTCTTGAACTGAGGTGTGAGCCAAGTGGCCAAGTCATTCCTTTTTTACAGCAAGATCCATGGAGAATCAGCTCTTCCCTTAAGGCAAGGCGTGCCAGTTCTTCCGTCATCCCTCCTTCCCCGCCTCCATATCAGTTTTTTTCTTCTGTTCTCATACTCAGATATCAGCATTGTATATCCCACAGGCAAACAGTGAATGTCTGGGAATATTCTGTTAATCTGCTGCTGTCTTTCCTCACTCCCTCCTAGGACATCCCTTCTTCTGCCTCACTCCCCTCCATCTCCAATGGCTGGAATGGGAAACAGAAATCCGCAGATGGAGTCCACCGGCTCAGGGTTGATTTCAAGGTGAGGGGGGAGCAACTGCCTCATAGACACCCTACTGAAAGAATGACATACTATGAAGCTAAGTTGTGTTGGCGACCGCCAGACTCCAAAGCGTATTTCCCCAGTGGAACAAAATCTCAGTTGGCACCTGTTCCTCAATCTGTCATTTGCAGCCTTATGCCTGTTAACCCAGGTGGCCCTATAGATGTTGTTGAACTAGACACGAACAATTGCAGCATGCTCTACACAGGACAATCCTGGAAGATTGTTCTGCCGTTTCAGTGGGTATAAGATTTGGCTGCTAATCTATCTACCAATGCACAGTTTTGTAACCTTGTTAGTCCAACATTAAAGGAACTGTGATGGTTCCTAGTTGTTTCTCTGACTCAGTATGAGGTGTTTGTTTTAGTTTTAAAATTTTGAATAGATTCTGATCTGTTGATCTGAGAACCTATTTGTCTTGTTATGCATCTGCTTGCTTAAGTGCACAGAAGGATTTTTCCTGTGTCATTCCCAAACTGCAGAACAAACTTCCTTTGATGCAGATTGTCTTCCCTCTCTCTACTGTCAGAAGAAGTAATCAAGGCATCAAGGCCTTTAATCAACTTTTAAAGCTACCTTTGTAAATTGCTGCAGTCTAAATATGACTGCATTACAATTAATGTTCAGGCTTAATACTTTGTTACTACTTTTGGACTTTTCAGAAAAGCATTATAAAAACTAGAAGTATATGTTATTTGGAGCTGATGCAGGCAAAGTTGCTTCAGATCTGGCATAGGCCACCTTGCTGCATCAATTGGTGACTCCTTTAAGGAGATGTATCTTTTCCTGGGCTCGCATAGCAGAAGTGAGGTCTTTGGAAAATGCACGTTTGAGTTATGGAGGCAGCAACAAGGTGTGACCATGTGTTGTTGCACACCTCTAGTAGAAACAGTCTATAAATAAAATATAGGGATCACAACAGCTGCAAGCCCTTTCCTTTGCATGGGAATGAAGCTACGTGGAATCAGAGAAGCTCTGCTAGTTGAGGTTGTTTAACTGGGAGATTTCTGAAGATAGGAAATATAGGTAGTCCTCGCTTAATAGCCACAACTGGGATGGTGACTCCATCACTAAGCAACATGGTCGTTAAGCAAGATATCACATGTCCATGACTTACAATTTTACTGCCGGTTTCTCCCTTGACTCTGCTTGTTGGAAGCCAGCTGTGAAGCGGGCAAATGGCAATCATGTGACCATGGGATGCTGTGATGGTCATAAACGCCCACCAGTTGCAAAGCACCCTAATTTCAATCATGTGACTGCAGAGACGCTGCGACAGTCATAAGCGTGAGGAGCGGTCATAAAGTTACCTTTTCAGCGTCGCCACAACTTTGAACTTCCCTGTCACTGAACAGGGCAGTTGTTAAGCAAGGACTGCTTGTAGTCCTATCCCCTGTTGTGGCCCCTGCCAGAGGGCTAGATGGCTTTGGGGCCCTTTCAGTTCAATAATTTCACGCGTGTGGCTCTGTAGCTTTCACAGCAAACTTTTTCCCCTGCTTGTGTGCCTTGTAGGAAGACTGTGACTTGGAGAATGTCTGGCTGATGGGCGGTCTCAGCATCCTCACTTCAGTGCCCGTCACCACGCAGGTGGTATGCCTGCTCTGTGCAAGCAAGGGCTTCCACCAGGTGTGTCTGATGAATAGGAGTTAAGAAGTACCCGAATGTGGGGCACGGGTTGCCCCAGGCAGGAATTTGAGGGGAGGGTTTTCCTTCCCATCTGGGGCTGGCAAGGTGCAGTTGCACCCGGGGGTTCCTTTGCCTGTGGAATTGGGTGGAAGTTTGGGGCTAAGATAAAAGAGGCTCCAGAGGTGCCAAGCTTCCTGCTTCCATAGATGTAGGATTGCTAACATGACTGCTTGCTGCATGTTCTGCAGCTCGTGTACTGCCAGGTGTGTTGTGACCCTTTCCATGTCTTCTGCCTGGAGGAGGACGAACAGCCACTGCCTGAGCAGGAGGAAAGCTGGTGTTGCCGCCGTTGCAAGTTCTGCTATGTCTGTGACCGCAAAAACAAAGCATCCAAGGTAAGGAGGTGTGTGTGATTGTGTGTGTGCTGGTCTGCTCAGGGAACATCTTTGCCCGCGCCGCTTCTGCTAACCGGAACGTAGCAGCAGTCCGTGATTGCATCGCCCAGCAGTTTGTGCAAGTGGTGCAGGGAACAGCGTTCAGGAAAAGGCAGTGGTTTTTCAGGCTCACAGAGGCAGGGCTTGAAGGGCCAGGGAAGTGACTTTAAATCAGCTTGTGACATCCTGCTCTGTGCCCTTCATCTCCTGTTTCAGACTGCAAAGAGAGAGCTTGCAGGGCATTCCCCTTCTTAAGCCTGGACTCAAGAAATGTGACCAGAAAACACATAGCAATAGTAGAAGCAACAACAAGCTGAGATCTCAGAAAACAGTAATCCCATCCTCCTTTGGCTTCCTCTTTTGCTACCACACTTCCTTTCTTTCACGAGTACACCGTCCCTCCTTTTTCTAGAGCCACATGGGAACTTCTGCTTCATCCTATCATTTTCTTAACTCTCGAGTTCCTTGACATGAGCACTCCATTTACCAGATGTCTTCACCGGGTTCCTTTTAGCTGACTTGAATCTTGATCTGCCTCCCTGGGGCTCTCTTCCCCCCCTCTTCCCTCTCACCCATAAAATTAATTTAATTTAATTTGTTATTGATTTATATTCCATTTTTCTACTGTTGCACACTTAAGACGGCTAACAGTTGACCAGATGCAGAATTTTAGATACATTACAGCCAAAGGATTCTCAGCTGGCATGGGAGAGAGGTTATTTTGCAAGGGTTTTTTTTTTTTAAGCAACGTATACAGCAAGGACAAGCAGAAGTAAGTAGGTGAGGGGTGTTAAAGACAGAGGAACAAAAAGTGGCAGTATTATTGCTGTGCATGGAATGGGGGGAGAATGACAGTGCCAGTTTGACAGATGAAAGGTGGGTTAAATACTGCCCACAACATGAGAGGGTGGGCAGGCATTTGGGTAGAACAGCCTTTCTCAACCTTTGACCCTGGAGGAACCCTTGAAATATTTTTCAGGCCTCGCGGAACCCCTGCACATTCAGGCTCAAAGATAGGCCAGAAGTTACAACATTGTTATATTTGTTTCATGTGTAGGCCTGGACATATGTATTAAGAATGTTCTTAAACTAAAAATAAAAAAATGAAACTTACCTCTTGAATGTGAAGTGGCCTGAATTTGAAAGAATTTTTAAAATAAATTGTGATCTCCCAGGGAACCCCTAATGACCTCTTGTGGAGCCCTAGAGTGCCACGGAACCCTGGTGGAGAAACTCTGGGGTAGAATAAGGAGAAACATCTTTGTCATGAGGGTAAAGATTTGACCTTTTTTTAACAGGAACTCTCAAGGACCTCACTTTCTTCCATAGCTTTTATGTTTAGCTCTCTGCTTTGTGTTCTTCTCCCCCTCCTGCACAATTTGTATTTCTCATCAGAGTTCTCAGTTAGTTAGGAGATGTGACGGATTCCAGTTCCAGATACATGGGTAGCAGCTTGATTTTTTCCCCCTCCCTTTCTCTCTCTCTTCTGTACCCTGCTATAGCAACTGCTGGAGTGTGAGCGCTGCAGGAACTGTTACCATCTGGCCTGCCTCGGGCCCAACTATCCCACCAAACCCTTCCGTAAGAGGAAGGGCTGGGTAAGTATCCACAGATTGGAAACAGCAGTGGGTGAGGGTGAGCCAACCCCACAGCCTTTAGACTGGGGGCTAATCGTCCCTATATTTCAGCTGTGGGTTTCCTTTCCTTGACCTCCTTCACCTTTATCAGATCTGTTCCGCCTGCATCCGCTGCAAAAGCTGTGGGACAGCGCCAGGGAAGAACTGGGACACAGAATGGTCCAGCGATTACAGTCTCTGCTCTGCCTGTTCGGTGCTGTATGATAAAGGTGAGTGCAGCAGAGTCCTTTGAAAAGTTTCAGAAGTTGCCATTATGAATGGAACGCTTAGCAAATGGTTCAATATCATGCAGGGAGTAACAAGGACATGGTGATGGTGATGGTGATATCCGTTCAATCGTGTCCAATTCTCAGCAATTCTATGGACCAGCTTTCTCCACGTTTTCCGATCTTGTATGGCTTCTTTTAGTTGTTTTATGCTCTGGCTGGTGCCAGCTTTGATGGTGTCTAGCCACTGTGTTTTTTGGTGGCCTTGTTTCCTTTTACTACTGACCATTCCAAGTATAACTGCCTTTTCCATCCAGTTTGATCGCATGTCATGGCCAAAATAAGTAAGGTGGAGTTTTGTGATTTTGCCCACCAGTGATATGTCTGGTTTTATATACTCCAGTACTTGCTTGTTTGTCACCTTTGCTGACCAAGGAATGCGCAGGAGCCTTCTCCAACACCACCACAAGGACATACGTTTAGTGAATTTATGGACAAATGTATACTTACAGTGACATTAGAGGTGTGTTGGATGGGAGCAAGAATGTATGTATGCTTTTGTATGCAGATGATGTGTTATAGGCTGAGGATCTGAATGATTTGCATTGAACGTTCAGTAGATTGTATGATGCAGTGTGGTATAGGTAAAGGTAAAGGTTTCCCTTGACGTAAAGTCCAGTCGTGTCCGACTCTAGGGGGCGGTGCTCATCTCCGTTTCTAAGCCTTGGAGCCGGCGTTGTCATAGACACTTCCGGGTCATGTGGCCAGCATGACGACACGGAACGCCGTTACCTTCCCGCCGAAGCGGTACCAATTAATCTACTCACATTTGCATGTTTTCGAACTGCTTGGTGTGCAGAAGCTGGGACGAGCAACGGGAGCTCACCCTGCCGCGCGGTTTCGAACCGCCGACCTTCCGATCGACAACTCAGCGGTTTAACCCGCAGCGCCACCGCGTCCCTTGCAGTGTGGTATACAGATCTGAAAATTAATGTACCAAATACCAATTTTTGGGCGGGGGGTTAGAAGGTTAGAGTGGAGTGAATGATTGCAGGTTACAATAAGTGGTAAAAAGCCTAGAGCAAGTAGATGAATTTGTATACCTTGATTGAATGCTTACTAAATTTTGGGAAACGGAGACCTTTTAAGGCATGCACATGATGGTAAAAATGTAGTGGATAGTATGTGGTCTGCTGCAAAGAATGAATGTATGTCAAATTGAAGATGGTTAGGATGTGGGCTTCTACCTACTTGGTAACACAGAAGCAAATTTTGGATTGGTCAGGAGACATGTAAAAGTAAGTTGAATGCAGGGGGAATAGGGCCTTTAAGAAGTGTGCGTGGTAAAACGAGAAGTGATAGGGCAAAAAAGGAATGGGTACTGAATCAATTTGGACTGAATGCAAAATGGAGTGACCAGAGTAACAGAGAAGTATGGTGAGCAGTTTGGTTATATAGAGATAATTTAATCGCAACATAAATAAATACATGAAGGTAGAGTCAGTGGGTTAAGAGGAAGAGGGAAAACAAGGAAGTTGTAGTTGGACTGACTTGAAAGGGAGAAGTGAAAGGTTTAAAGAAAAAAAGTGTACAAATGTTGTATGGACATGATGCAAACAAAGTTACAGAGAGATAAAATCAATGGTGTTGATGTAAACTACATAAGCCAAGTGCTTCCTTTTCTTATCACATCTCTTTCATTCCTTTGGTTTACTATTCCTTACTCCTTGTCTGTGCTTTGCACAACTTTGCTTTCCTAAAAGGGAATAGCAGAACAAGCAGGTACTGTACGTGTGATTAAAAATACGTCCGTATTACTTCTTACTCACCTTGGAATTTGTTTTGTTCTGTTTCTACGCTGAGGCACGGTTATTATTTTACTTCGTGGCCAGCAGCTTCTCGTCTACTTTTATCGATGTTTCAGTCTTCATTAACTGAATATCGTTTGGACGCTGAAGTACAGGGTATAAGTAGAGCAAACACTGAAATCCTGACATCTATTTCAGAGGCTGGACCGGTTCGCCCCATTCCTTAATCTGGTCTCTGTTTCTCATTCAGGGAACTACTGCCCAATCTGCTTGCACTGTTACGAAGACAATGACTATGAGAGCAAGATGATGCAGTGTGCCAAGTGTGACCACTGGGTTCATGCCAAGTGCGAGGGACTTTCAGGTTTGTTGTCTGGAGCAACACGGTTTAGTTCAGGAGCCTGACTTGGGACAAGCCGCTTCATAGTCCATCCACATTTGGCAGGTGCTAGGCCTAAGGAGGTGGATCTTGCTGCTGCTGCTGCTGCACTAAAGCCTCTCCTTTTCTTCCAGACTGGGCTTCGATAATCACACCAAACTATCATTTCAACCAGGGTTAGGTTAGGCTAGGCAGTTCTAAACCATAAATGATTGTTTCAAAAGTCACAGTTAACCTTAGACATCACACTAAACTTAGCATGAAGTGTGAAAACTGTGGGGAAAACTGGGATGGTAGCAGAAAGTTGTAGCGGGGGTAAGGTTTTGTTGTTTTTTGTTTGGAATTAGGTGTCCTTTGTGGTGTTTTTCCCCTTTCTGGGTTCCCCCAGCTGGGTTTTGCGTCGGATATAAGTCCAGCTTAGTAACGCAGCCTGTATCAAGAAGACCTGAGAAAAATTGAGTGTCATTCAGCTTAGGCATGAGCATGAGGGGTGTGCTCCTTCCCTGCCTCTTCCAGATGAGGGCTATGAGATCTTGTCTAACTTGCCGGAGAGTGTGGTGTACGCATGCCGGCCCTGCTGTGGCAGCGATAAGACCAAGTGGCGAGAGGTCCTTAACTCAGAGCTGCGCAAGGGACTGCGGCAGGTGCTCCAAGGATTGCTAGGCTCCAAGTGTGTGACTCCACTGATGCAGTGTGCACAGGTATGGCTTCTGGAGCGGCGGGTAGGAGCAATTTCTTCTTTATTTTCTATCTTTCCCCAACAAAATCTGGTAGCACAAAGTGCTCAGAATATGTGACCCAGATGCCCTGGCTGCCAGCTGGTTTGGCAGGCGTTCTCCTAGGCATTGGGCTAGGGTGGTTGGGTGTACAACAGGTTTGTGTGATCGGTTCTGTCATCTGGTTATTGTTACTGTCACATGCTTTCTGCATAGCTGTCGTTTGCTTCTACGTGATGAGCCGCCCAAAGTAGATTGGAGTTGGGCGGTGCTAAACCAAATAAACAAATACGCAAATGCAAGTATGCCAGTTAGCATTATTTTAAGCTGTATATGGATTGGGACCTAGCCATCTGAAAGGCTGATTCCTTCCGGATGAATTCACCCATGTTTTACGATTGGTTGCGAAACCCCTCTTACACGTTACTTTCAGAGGCTTGCTGGGGGGCAGCTGCCAGATTTTTTCAGTGGCTGCACCATTTAGGTGGAAATACAAATTTATGTTTTAGTACTCCTGGTGCTGATGTTGGTCCTTCCCCAGCCTTAATGCTTGCCAGATGTATGGACTTCAACTCCCAGAATTCTCCTCCGTGTCCATATTGATTGGGGAACACTGGGACTTTTAAGTCTACATACATGGAGGGTGCCCAGGTTGGAGAAGCCTGGTCTGAAGGCTGCTTGTCTGTTGCTGTTTTACAAAATTCTCTTGCCTTGGAAGACGTTTGGGCATAGGAGAACTTGGCCTGTGGGTCAGCAGGTGGAAATTGTAAGCCAGTTGACAGCAGCACGTTTTCCTCACCCCTTTGCTCTTGGCAGTGCTGCCCGGATGATGGCGTGAAAGTTCACCTCCGGCCCTGTGACCTACGCACTGTCAACAAGCTCTTCGAACAGGGGCATTACTCATCTGTGGTGAGTGTGGAGAAAAGAGAATTACGGGCCAGAGCCAGAGGGTGGGCACTAGCTTGTGACCTCCATTGAGCTGCTTTCTCTCTCTGCAGCACAGCTTCAATGAGGACATGGTGGGAGTCCTGCTAGGACAAACAGAGGAAGAGCAGGTCATCCGCACAGCAAAGGCACTCTATATTGAGGTACCCATTTGTTTTCACCTGTTGGTGGTGGGAGATGCTCTCTTGTATTAATTGAGTTGACCAAGGCTAGGACAAAGGGGTGTGAATGTGCGTGTTTGCATATCTGTTCCATCTTAACCTCACATACCTTCTCTCCTATAGTTATCTATAACATCTGTAAGGGTTAGGCAAACTGTTCCAAGTTGGAACAGCTGTTTAGAGTATTTCAAGTTTGGAAGTAAGTATCCTGGGTTTGCAAGTATTTGTCCTGAGCTTGGAACAGTTCTTCTTCGTTGTGTTTCATGTGAACTGCTGCCTCTCTGCATGGCCTTCTGAACACCTTTGTCTTGTCTTTCCAGCTGATGGCAAAGTATTTCAGTTGGTTTGATGCTCAGGATGCAAAGCACTGGACCCGCAACAGCTCGCTTCCCAAGTGAGTGCTCAGGAGCCAGAAGTGTGGAAGTCTTTTCCAAAGTCATATTGGGTGATGTGGCATTTATCAAATACTGTTGGAGGCAGGGAGCCCTTTAGTTACACCCCGAAATGAATTTGGTGCACCAGATTCATGAATCTTTAGCATGGAAGTTCCTCTGCAGAGTTGAAGAAAAGACTCAGGCTATGGAGGAATTAAAAAAAAACACCACCAATACAGTCTTCTTTTTCTACAAAAGTTTCAGCTAACACAAAGAAATTGAGCAGAGCTTGGATACAACAGGGGAATTAAGTATGCGTGGCACACGTAACACTTTCTGTGTAATGTAATGTTTAACCAGCCATCTTCTTGTAACTGTCTCCTAATGCAAGATGCTATTCCCATTTTATAGATCTGGAAGTGAGGCCAGCAGATGAATCCATGGCAGTAGTAAAGGAAAGTTACTGTGCAATGTGCCACAGGAACTACTTGTCTACTACGTGCCATGGCAGATTTCATGCCCAGTTCTTCTCTTCCCTTTCATTTCAAATGTTTACACTTGTTTCTCTGACCCATCTTTTCATAAAAAGGGCAAATAAAGAAGCCAAGGGGAAAAGAAAGAGGGCAAAGGCCAGATGCAAAATTTTAAGTTTAATTTTCTGTGCAGAATCTTCATTATTCAGACTACAGTTAGCAAGTCCCCTTGAACAAGATTCCTGGAACCTTTCACCTCTTGCTGACCTGTAACCCCCCACAATTCCAGCAAGCTTGATCAGCAGTGAGGGATACTAGGAAGAACAGTCGGGTGGCCTGATGCTACCCGTACCTGTTTTATAATGAAATTCATGTTGAATAGCCTCTGCAGCTTCTGATGGTTTCCTGTTTCCTTTCCCCTCTCTTCCAATAGTGGCATGCTTCCCAATGCAGTCCTGCCTCCCTCCTCTGACCATATCTATGCTCAGTGGAGGCAACCTCAAGAGGTCAGCTCAGCTGCCAACAGCCATCTGAGTTCAGCTGGCCCTGAAACTATGGGTAAGGCTCTGATGGGAAGGCCTCAATGGGCAGGCGTTTTCTCTTTGCTTACAGACACCTTCAGACTGACAGTTGCTCAAGAGGGCTTCCTTCTCTCCCCATGCCTCTCCTGCACATAGAGAACCTAGGATGCTGCCTTCTTTTGAGTCAGACCTACAGCAGCCTTCTGCAATCCAGCACTCTCTAAATAGGCTGGGTTACAAAATCCATCTTTTCCAGCCAGCACCTCGCTATCTGAAGAGTATGAGAGTTGTAGTCTAGCATATTAGAAGGGCAGAGGGATGGTCTTTCTGATCCTACTTGAATGCTCTGGAGTTCCTTTTGTGGGATAAAGATCCTGCCTACTTTTCAGGAAGAAATATTAGAGGGGCTCTGGGGAGTGGAAATCAAAATCCAATGCTTTTCTTTCTCTCCCTGTAGCTGGGAAAGATGCAGAGCATGTCTCTCCGCAGCAGCTGTTGGCTGACCCTGAGGATAAGAGGCAGTGTGCTCTCTGTCTTCAGTTTGGAGATGCTCCTTCCAAGGTAAAAGTGGTCCTGCTGGTCCAACCCAAAGGCCGTTGCTCCTGCAATGGCCAACCTCAGGGAAGATGTTAGTGTAGACATACTGTCCCACACGGCATAGCATGCTGGCTCTGATCCTGATTCCATTGTTGGAAGGTGCAAGTGCTCTAACCACTGAATATTGGCATTCACTTGCTGCACTTTGAGCTAAGTAAATGGCATTTGGAATAAAGAAATAGGGGACTGGGGACCACCAGAGTGCTGATTTGGTTTGCTGCTACAGCATAGTCTGTTCAACAACCCATAATGCCCAGATTTACACATAACACCAGGCGACCAACTATAATTGGGTTCACAAATAATGTTAATCCAAAATCAAATGCATCATGTCTCATTCAAACCTCTTCCCTCTAGGATGCGGGGAGGCTGCTGTACATTGGCCAAAACGAATGGACTCATGTCAACTGTGCCATCTGGTCAGCAGAGGTCTTTGAGGAGAACGATGGCTCCTTGAAGAACGTACACGCTGCCGTGGCCCGGGGCCGGCAAATGGTGAGCTTGGGCCGTTCCTGTTCTACTCTGCCAAGTCTGTCCGAAGGGGAGCAAGACTAGGCCCTCCCTAGTGGAAGCACAACTTGAAATCATTTTGGTTTTATTGCAGGTCACTTTATCAGTGCATTATGGCAGGGTTCCTCAACCTTGGCAACTCTAAGCTGTGTGGACTTCAACTCCCAGAATTCCCCAGCCAGCTTTGCCAAGGTTGAGGAACCCTGCATGATGGTACATTTTGTACAGGCTGTAAATGTTATAATATGGATTTTTGTGCTAGAGATGGTAATGGTGGAATCATAAGCAGAACTGTTATTAGATCTGTTGTTCAGACAGGATTTTCCAAGTCAGGTAACACAGTAGTACCCCAGCTGCTGATGGTGGAAAATCTGCTCTGGCTTCAACAGGAGTGCTGGTGTAAATTCTGCATGAGCCTCAAAGACTCAGAAGTGGACCAGAACAGATGTCTAGCTGTATCCAATCCAGTATCTCAGTCTGTGCTAAAACAAAAGCAAAACTTTCTCCCTCTGGGATGGCCCCGAAAGACCATTTTGAATCCTTCTGTTTTCAGAGTCATGACCTAGCATTATTAATCTTGAGAAGAAGTTGAGTAGGCTACAAGATTGCCATACCTACTTTTTGTAGCTGACAGGGCTTCCTTAATGATGTGGGGGAGATAGTGGGGAAAGGAGGGTGTGGCAGGTCCAAGAAGTGTGTGTGTGTGTGTGTGTGTATCTCTGTGTGTGTACACCACAAAAAGTTCTTTTGATTAGATGACAGCAAACTCAGTAGGGACCAGTGGGCCTTTCTCTTGGATCAGTTGCAGCCTTTTGGCCCTTTGGCATCTTCTCTTAGGGCCATGTTTTCGGCCTGCTGTACTGATGTTACCACCCTGTCCTTGACTTGCCTGTCTTTTCCTACTCTAGCGCTGTGAACACTGTCAACGCACTGGGGCCACAGTTGGATGCTGCCTCTCGGCATGTCTCAGTAACTACCACTTCATGTGTGCGCGCCTCTGCCATTGTACCTTCCAGGATGACAAAAAAGTTTTCTGCCAGAAGCATGTTGACCTCCTGGATGGAACGGTAAAGGAGGGGCAGGAGAACTGGGGGGGGGGGTTGAAGAGTGGAGGAGTTTCCATTAAAGCTAGGATCAAAGGATCATGGCTGGGACAGCTTCATCACTTCTGGCCTTTGAAAAGCTGGAGCATTGAGCTCGGTTTTCCATAGGGGTGCCTTCCAAAGCGATCTGCAAAGGGGGGCGTGCTGGTGACATTCATAAGTATGGTTAAGCAGCGTGTTTAGCTGTCATGTCTGTCTGCCTTCTAGGAGATAGTCGCTGAAGATGGGTTTGATGTCCTACGGCGTGTCTATGTCGACTTTGAGGGAATCAGCTTCAAGAGGAAATTTATGGTGGGCCTAGAGCCGGACACCATCCACATGATGATAGGTACTTGATGAGCTAAGAGCTAAGGAAGCATTGGGATCCAGAGTAGATGAGCTTTGCTTCTCCCATAAGTTGGTGGTTGTCACAGAGGATGTGGGAAAGACTGGCTAGCTTAAGGGTAAAGAAGATCTGATCTGCAAGTGTCTCTGCAGCCCCTCATGTTCATCCCTCCCATCCTTAGATTGCATTGAAGCAAAATGGGCCATGCCTGATAGTGCTGCATGGTGGTGGTGTGATGAGATTCAGACCACCTTGTTTCCCCTCTGGTGGTGCTTTTTTTTTTTCACATGGAAATGAATGGGAGCAATTCATGGGCATGGGATAAAAGACAGCCTCATATCACTGGAGTTAGAATTAAACCTGTTCATGGTGGCCTCTGTGGCTACGTACGTGTGGGAAGGGGTGGGTGGGACTACTGGAGAAAAAGTTGCCTCCAAGGGCTGCATTGACAGCCAAGTTGGTGTCTGTCTGTGTGCCATCTAGAGAAGAACCGAACAGAAAGTCTTCTCTGTAGCGGTTCCTCAATTGTGGAGTGGCATTCTGAAGGTGTACCTGCTACCAATCCTGTTTGAGGATAAAATATTTGACTGGGCATTTAAAAGTACTGTAATTTCAGCTAGTGGCATGCTTTAATCCCTCTTGATTTTATTGTATGTGATGTTTGATCTTGTAATACTGTATCTATTTTAAATTTGTGAGTAGTATCTCCTGAAATCTCTTGGTAGATTGTAAGAGTCTCACAAATAGGGCAGTCTCCAAATATTGCAAATAGATAGATAGGTCTCTTTAAATACTTGTGTGGGGTTATACCCCTCCACCCCTGTTTCCAGTTCTTGGCTACCCAGGAACTGGTGCTCTGCTTTTGTTTTGTTTAATTTTGGGGGTGGGAAACTAAATTCAGGTTGCTAGTTGGGAATGCAAGTGGGGAGGGGGGTTGGGGCCCATTGCAAATGGGAAGAGGCTGACTCAGCATTCATCTTGGCATCTTTGGATAAGGCTGGGAAGACCCCCTGCCTGCCACCTTGAGAGCCTCTCCCAGCAGGCGCAGGTAGCATTGAATAGGCTGGCAGAGGGCTCCAACTCTGTTGAAGACTGCTTCCTATGTTCTTTTTGCAGGAAGGGCTGTAGCTCAGTGGTAGAGCAGCTGATTTGCATGCAGAATGTCCCAAGTTCAGTCCCATCATCTCCAGGTAGGGCTGGGAAAGTCCCCTGCCTGACACCTTGGAGAGCGCCTGCCAGTCAGTGTAGATGGTACATAGCTTGACGAAGGAGTGGTCTGACCCTCTACGAGGCTGCTTTCTGTCTTCATATATGCTCTTCAGCATTACCAGCATGGGTAGCCTGAGGTAGAAAACTCTTCCCCATCCTTCTCGTCCTGCCCCCATTTATTTCCATGGGCCACCACCCACTGGGACATTTCTTGGGTGCAAGCCCCATGAAACCAGAGACTCCGACAGCAGACTTTCACAGTGACTTACACCCAGTTGGTGAAGCAAGTTGAATCCTCTCCTGCTCAGCCATCCGTAACAGCTTCCCACATCTTGTCTCTGCTGCCAGGCTCCATGAAGATCGATAGCCTGGGGATGCTGACAGACTTGTCGGAATGCGAGGGACGGCTTTTACCTGTAGGCTACCAGTGAGTACCCACTTCTGAGATGTTGGTTGCAGTGTCATATTCCATTCTTTGGTGGGATCTTGGAGAGCCAGAGTTGACACCTGGTTTTATGCGCGTGGGGCGATACATAATACGAACAGAGGTGTGAGTGATGTTATCTGAGTGCCCTATTTTTTGTTAAGGACCCCAGAAATGTTTCAAGAACTGTTGCTGCTGGGTGAACATCATCCCATTATACATTCCCAGGCAAAATCTACATGATGAAGCCTGTTTGCTTTCCAAAAAGACAGCTTGCTGTTTAGCAAGAGGCTGCTCTTGGCATATTGAGGCCCAAGGCTCGTGAAAGCGATGGAGACCTTTGGTATTGGAAAGCACAAAGGATTTGACTGGAGAGAGACAGGCTGAGATCCGCTCGCTTAAGCAAGGATTAGTTTGCCCTCTGAATTTACGCTTTCGGTACTTGCTGGCAGGGTGGCTGAAGAGAAGTTGAATCTTCCACTCCCCTTTCCATAGCATGCTTTCAGTGTATTTTGAGGAATAAAGAGATTCTCATCTGCAGTAGTGCAAAGCCAGGTGCATATTTCTTTCCAAATGCATGCCTGTTTTTACCTAAGCCCCAGTGCCAAAATGCCTGCTATGAATACATTCCTGAAAAATATTATGCCAATACTCTACTATAGAAAATGTGCTGGCTAAAGATGCTTGTTTTTTGCCCAGCCTCTAAAAAAAGCTCCCTCGATGGCCGCATTAGCTAGGGATGCTGGGAGATACAGCCCTACACATCTGGGGGGTACCAGGTTGAAAAGGATCATTGTCCCTTTAGAGAAGGAAGAGCACATCTTTGGTAGCATGTGATGGAGGATTTTTTTGTTAATGGAATAGGCCCAGGATTTTTTTTTTTTTACACACACACACAAACCCTGCCCTCCAGTTTTGTGGCATGTTGGAAGTCCTTGTTTTTTAAGCAAGACAGGCTTAAGCTTTGATTATAATGTTTAAAATTATTTTCTGTCTCCTGATGGCAGGACACCATGCTGCAAAGTTTCAGCAGTAGTATTTAGGGGACCACAAAAAAAATACTAGGGGTTGCAGGTTGCCCACCTCCTCTCTAGCATGAAGGTGCATGATTCCTAGGCATCCTGCTGCTTAGACCAAGGAGGTACAGAGATTCTTTGCTTGCTTCTGAACATATCCCTACCAGATGTTCCAGAATATATTGGAGCACAGTGGATGCCCGTAAGCGGTGCCGATATACATGCCGGGTCCTGGAGTATCGGCCGAAGCTGAGCCAAGAAGAGCCAGACGCCTCGGGAATGCAGGAAGAGAACCACACTATTGTGCACAGCCCTGCGGCCCCTGTGGGTAAGTCTGGCCTGGGCCTTTTTCTAGACCTGCTTTGGATTTCACTTTTCCATCTAGTGCAGAAACGCGACTGATGATATTCCGCATCCCTTAACGATGGGGGGTAGGGGTTTGGAGCCAGCTTAGCAAACTCGTTGGATGGTTCTGCAGTCCTTCTACCTGCTAGACTGAGCAAGGAAATGTTTGGGGTTTTTTTTTCCCCTTAGTCACTAACTCAGGAGCCCCCTGCCAAAACCCAGTGGGCTCTGGGTTTTGGCGCAGGGATTGTTTCTTAGGAGCAGAATGCATCTTTTGTACATGCGAGGTCTCAGTTCCTTCTAAGTCAAGAAAATTGGGTATAAGTAGTTGAGAAAGCTCTTTGCTTGGGTAGCCATTGGCACTCAAGGGGTGGCAGCAGAAGGAAGGTGGTCAAGTAGCCTGACCTGCTTTAAGGCAGCTTCCTTGTACTGTCTTTGTTCAGCTCCAAACCATAAGGAGGGTTGGGCTAGGTCTGGGGGTTGATCCCAGTATCTGACCACTCCGTGTCAGTCCCACTAAGCAGACCAGACCAGGAAATCAACTCCACAGGAAGACTAGAACTACTTTTACTGAGCTATGCTATAATAACTGAATCTCGCAGGTCTGATTGGGCTGTCCCTCCTCCCCCTTCTTATACTCCAGTGAATTAGGGAGGTGTCTGCCTGAGCCCCTTCCAAATATTATCTCGTTGCTCTGGAGTTAAAAAGTGGTTTGGCCCTTTTTGCCTGGGTTCTTGCATCTTCGTTACTCTCTACATTCTGTCAGCCAGATCCGAGATGGCCTCATAAACCTGGAGGTTTATTATCTTGTACTTACAAGTAACTTGTCACTAGCAAGGGTCTGGTGAAGGTGATAGTCCTTACCCTAGAGAATCGCTCTTATTCAAGAGGAGCACTCTTGAGTATCCCTGCTGCATATAGGATACCTGCTAGAGCAGTGTTTCTCAACCTTGGCAACTTTTAAGATGTGCTATTAAGATAATCCCCATGGCTGGCTGGGGATTTCTGTGAGTTGAAGTCCACACATCTTAAAGTTGCCAAGGTTGAGAAACCATGTGCTAGAGGCTTCCAAAACTGTATTGGTTGCACAGCCTCAGACCTTTTCCCTTGGGATACCCCACTGGGTGCCAGAATTCCTCAGCCATTTCAGGTCTCCGGGTTCCACTGCTTCTGTGTTCTACTTCTGGCGCGTTAACTGTTTTCAGATCCTAACCTCAGAGAGAAGCCACTTCAGGAGGCACCCCCTCCGGTGCCACCGCTGGAGCGCCACTCTCCAGCACAGAACCCAGGACCTCTGCCACCTCCAGAGCCTGCTGTCTCCAAGCCTAAATCTCTCACTGGAGCTCGCATCAAGGTGCCCAACTACTCCCCCACCCGGCGGCCCCTAAGCGGGGTGTCGTCCCGCCCGTTGCCTTCTCCCGGTGAGTAACTGGCAGTCGACATCCATGGGGCGTGGATTGTGCACTTTAAAATCAAGGGTTGGCTCCTGAGCCAAGGCTGCCCAACTCCTGGGACAAAACAGCTCACTGAGAAGTAGCGTAGACAGGGTGAGGGTCCCTTTTTCCTTTTTAATTCCCTGACTAAGCCACAATGAAACCAAGTCATTGGTTTCACTCATTGCATTAGACCAGTGTTTCTCAACCTTGGCAACTTTAAGATGTGTGGACTTCAACTCCCGGGATTGCTGGCTGGGGAATCCTGGGAGTTTAAGTCCACACATCTTAATGTTGTCAAGGTTGAGAAACACTGTGTTAGACCATAATCCAGGGTTGGTTTCACATACGACGCTAGACTCAACCCATCCCAACCCCTGCACAGGCTGGGAAGCTGGGCATGAGAAGGGAAGATCTAGCAGTTATCCTGAGAGGTGTGAAGAGAGGGAAGGATGGGATGGGGGTATCATGGCATATCCTCCTTCAAAGCTTTTTTCAGGCTAGCCCTCTAGCAAAACATTCAGGTAGTCCTCACTTAACGACTACCATTGCGACCAGAATTTAAGTTGCTAAGTGAAGCGGTCATTAAGCAAATCCGACCTGATTTTACAACCTTTTTTTGCGGTGGTCGTTAAGCAAATCACTGAGTGTTCAGTGAGCCACATGGTCATTAAGCAAATCATGCAGTTCCCCACTGGTTTTGTTTGCCAGAAGCCGGCCAGGAAAGTCAAAAATGGCAATCACGTGACCACAGGATGCTGCAACTGTCATAAATGCAGACCGGTTACCAAGCACCCAAATCTTGATCACGTGACCGTGGGGATGCTGCAACAATCATAAGCGTGAGGACCGGTTGTAAGTCAGTTTTTCAGCACCGTTGTAAGTCCAAACTGTCACTAAACAAATGGTTGTTAAGTGAGGACTACCTGTACATGGTGACCTGTAAAGGGGTCTCTTGCCCCCCAGGAAGTCATAATTCCAAGTATGTGGAAGGGGCCACAGTGCTTTGTGTCACAAAAGGCAACTTGTAAATACCATTATAAATAAATGCCTGTTCTGGACAGGGGGAGAGTTGTCAGCTGTCAGCTGGGTGATAGGTTGGAGGTTTGCGTCCACAGCAGGTTCCTGACCAGGAGAGATCCCTGTGGCCAGTGCCCTTCTGCTCGTCGTGACACCTTTTTTCTCTTCTCCTCCCCCTCCTTTTGCAGGGAGTGCTTCGTCTATGTCCCATCATATCTTGACTGTGGGTGACCCCGACTTCCCTCCTCCACGCCGCACACAGCGCCTCAGCCCCATGTCTCCCAGCAGCAACCCTCGCCCCCGGCGGTCCCCTCTCCCCCCCCAAGCCCCTGCTAGCAGGACTAGCCCCCCCGGCACCTCTCTCAGGGCAATGCCGCCCCTCCCAGACTACCCCACGGCTGGGAACGGCTTCAGGCATCCTTCTACCTCAGCCGGGTGTGATGAGCAGCGGCCCATAGCTACCTCGCCCCCTCCCTCGTCCCCCCCTGTGCCACCAGAGCTGGCCTTTGAGCTCAACGTCTCCGACCTGGAATTCGACGACAGCCTTCTGGATGAGCCCTTCCAGGAAGAAGAGCTGGGAGTGCCGCGGACATCTCCCCCCTCACCCGGCCTGGGCCTGCCCCAGTTAGACGGGCTGGGCGACGGCGAGAGCGAGGAGGAGGGAGAGGCCAGCCGTTACTTCCGCTTCCCGCGCACGGTGGTGACCCGAGACCCTCCTCTGCCGCCGTACCCGCTGGACCTCCCGCTGCCCCATATCAACCAGCTGGACGGCATAGACGATGGCACGGACAGCGAGGCTGATGCAGCGGGGGAACACCCTTCCGCCAAGGGCAAGCAGCCTGAGCCGAGGGTTGAGCGGGACCTGGCCGGCCCCACTCCAGCTCCAGAGGACTTGCCCTCGGACATTGTGGACTTTGTGCTGAAGAACATGGATGCCCCCGAGAGCAAGGCCAGCCCCCCTTCTTGCCTCAGCCCGATGCCACTGCCACTGGCTCCTCCTACCTCTGCCAGCCTCAATGGCACCGAGTCAGCCCATCCCAGCCCTGCTCCAGATCCAGCCCCAACCTTAACCCTTGGTTGTGCCCAAGTGCCGCCCACCCCTGAAGTGGCAGTGCTGGGGCCTGAGGGGCAAAAGCCCAATTCCAGAATCATTCTGGTGAACAAGCTGGGTCAGGTGTGCATGAAAGTTCAAGGCGAGGAAGGCCCGTTGGCTACTCAAGATGGGGAGCAGGCTTCCAGCTGTAAGGCCAAACCAAATCCCACACCACTGTCCACTGCACCCAACCTTGGCACAGTCATTCTGCGGGCACCTCTGGGCCTGACTCCTAACCCCTTGCCCACTTGGACCATCCGGGGCCCAGTGCTTAGCATGGTACCCATGATGAACGTGGTGGGCACCACATCTCAGGCTGTTGGTGGTGGGCAGTTGGCGCTGGGTGCCCCAGCTCTGGTGACACCCTCCCTGGGACTCCAACAGACCTGTCTTCTTCAGCCTGTCACCATGAATTCTGGTGTGCTTAGTATTCCTGGCTTGGTGTCTTTGCCTGGCCCTCGCCCAGCCATCCGTGTCAAGAGAGTTTCTACCTTTGTCGGAAATGTGCCCGTCAAGAAGATGAAAGTGGATGGGGTTAATGATGAGGAGCCCTTGCCTGTATCTCCCACAGTTACTCCTGATCACTTGGCCAATAATTGCATTTCTGGCAGTACAATGGGTCCTGGGTAAGTACAAGTATCTTTAGCCATCCCTGTTCTGTTTCTGCCATATTGATTACATAGAAGTTGTGTTGAAAACCAAAAACATGCTTCACTGCAACAAGACCCAGCAGACTGAGAGCCCTGGCCCAAGGAGAACATGCTGCAACAGCTGTGAGATCTGTGTTTCCAGATGCCCATCTCCTCTGGGCTCGTACAGCGTTAAATCTAGCATCTCATGACCTAGACACTATCATTTTAATATAGATACAACGGTGTTTTTTGCAGTCCCATCTAAAGCTATTCCCATTCTAACACCAGATCTCATTTGTTGTTTATTCGTTTAGTCGCTTCCGACTCTTCGTGACTTCATGGACCAGCCCACGCCAGAGCTTCCTGTCGGTCGTCAACACCCCCAGCTCCCCCAGAGACAAGTCCGTCACCTCTAGAATATCATCCATCCACCTTGCCCTTGGTCGGCCCCTCTTCCTTTTGCCCTCCACTCTCCCTAGCATCAGCATCTTCTCCAGGCTGTCCTGTCTTCTCATTATGTGGCCAAAGTATTTCAGTTTTGCCTTTAATATCATTCCCTCAAGTGAGCAGTCTGGCTTTATTTCCTGGAGGATGGGCTGGTTTGATCTTCTTGCAGTCCAAGGCACTCTCAGAATTTTCCTCCAACACCACAGTTCAAAAGCATCGATCTTCCTTCTCTCAGCCTTCCTTATGGTCCAGCTCTCGCAGCCATATGTTACTACGGGGAACACCATTGCTTTAACTATGCAGACCTTTGTTGTCAGTGTGATGTCTCTGCTCTTAACTATTTTATCGAGATTTGTCACTGCTCTTCTCCCAAGGATTAAGCGTCTTCTGATTTCCTGACTGCAGTCAGCATCGGCAGTAATCTTTGCACCTAGGAATACAAAGTCTTTCACTGCTTCTACATTTTCTCCCTCTATTTGCCAGTTATCAATCAAGCTGGTTGCCATAATCTTGGTTTTTTTGAGGTTTAGCTGCAAGCCAGCTTTTGCACTTTCTTCTTTCACCTTCATCATAAGGCTCCTCAGTTCCTCTTCACTTTCAGCCATCAAAGTGGTATCATCTGCATATCTGAGATTGTTAATGTTTCTTCCAGAGATTTTAACTCCAGCCTTAGATTCCTCAAGGCCAGCACGTTGCATGATGTGTTCTGCGTACAAGTTGAATAGGTAGGGTGAGAGTATACAGCCCTGCCGTACTCCTTTCCCAATCTTAAACCAGTCCGTTGTTCCGTGGTCTGTTCTTACTGTTGCTACTTGGTCATTATACAGATTCCTCAGGAGGCATACAAGATGACTTGGTATCCCCATACCGCTAAGAACTTGCCACAATTTGTTATGGTCCACACAGTCAAAGGCTTTAGAATAGTCAATAAAACAGAAATAGATGTTTTTCTGAAACTCCCTGGCTTTTTCCATTATCCAGCAGATATTGGCAATTTGGTCCCTAGTTCCTCTGCCTTTTCGAAACCCAGCTTGTAGATCTGGCAATTCTCGCTCCATGAATTGCTGAAGTCTACCTTGCAGGATCTTGAGCTTTACCTTACTGGCATGTGAAATGAGTGCCACTGTTCGATAGTTTGAACATTCTTTAGTGTTTCCCTTTTTTGGCATGGGGATATAAGTTGATTTTTTCCAATCTGATGGCCATTCTTGTGTTTTCCAAATTTGCTGGCATATAGCATGCATTACCTCGACAGCATCATCTTGCAAGATTTTGAACAGTTCAGCTGGGATGCCGTCGTCTCCTGCTGCCTTGTTATTAGCAATGCTTCTTAAGGCCCACTCAACCTCACTCTTCAGGATGTCTGGCTCTAGCTCACTGACCGCACCGTCAAAGCTATCCCCGATACTGTTATCCTTCCTATACAGGTCTTCTGTATATTCTTGCCACCTTTTCTTGATCTCTGCTTCTTCTGTTAGGTCCTTGCCATCTTTGTTTTTGATCATACCCATTTTTGCCTGGAATTTACCTCCAATGTTTCTAATTTTCTGGAAGAGGTCTCTTGTCCTTCCTATTCTATTGTCTTCTTCCACTTCCGCGCATTGCTTGTTTAAAAATAATTCCTTATCTCTTCTGGCTAACCTCTGGAATTTTGCATTTAATTGGGCATATCCCCCCCTATCACTGTTGCCTTTTGCTTTCCTTCTTTCTTGGGCTACTTCTAGTGTCTCAGCAGACAGCCATTTTGCCTTCTTGGTTTTCTCTTTCTTTGGGATGTATTTTGTTGCCACCTCCTGAACAATGTTGCAAACTTCTTGTAATGGTTGCCTTAATCCGAATAAAACGCTCAAACTCAAAATCACAGTTTAGGTTCTGGGTTTATTTAGAATAGAGTGCAAACAAGTAAAAAGCTGAGAATGAGAAAAGCGCGCCTAAACTCAAACTAAATAGCGTCGTTTCAAACATCAGCGCGCACACACCCTCGCATCCAGTACAACCCCACATTCCCAGGTGCTCCTAACGAGCTCTGCTGATCAACGGGTAAAAAGACCTTGACATTTAAGAGATAGCCCAAAGACATTCCTCCCTGGCACAGTCCGGCACGTCTCCCGTACAAGGGTTATCAGCAGCACCCTCCCAGCCAGGAACACATATCAACACTTTGGCAAGCGAACCGTTACGATGCAGAAACATCGCAACGGTGAACATGACACTTCTGTCCAGAGTTCTTCTGGGACCGTGTCTACTAAATTTAAGGGACTACTAGATTTAGTCCCTTAAATCTATTCTTCACCTCCACTGCATATTCCTTAGGAATATTAGTGAGCTCATATCTAGCTGATCTTCCCTAATCTCTTTAGTCTGATCCTAAATTGTGCAATAAGAAGTTCGTGATCTGAACTACAGTCAGCTCCAGGTCTTGTTTTTACCAACTGTATAGATGTTGGCCACCTTTGGCTGCAAAGAATGTAGTCAATCTGATTTCGGTGTTGTCCATCTGGTGAAGTCCATGTATAAAGCCGTCTCTTAGGTTGTTGGAAGAGAGTGTTTGTTATGCAGAGTGAGTTGTCTTGGCAAAATCTATCAGCCTATGTCCTGCTTCGTTTTGTTCTCCCAGGCCATGCTTACTTGTAATTCCAGGTGTCATTTGACTGCCCACCTTAGCATTCCAGTCTCCCGTGATGAAAATAACATCTCTTTTAGGCATGTTGTCCAGTAGGTGCTGCAGATCCTCATAGAACTGCTCTACTTCAGCTTCTTCAGCATCTGTGGTTGGGGTGTATATTTGGATCACTGTGATGTTAGATGGCTTGCCCTGAATTCGAATTGAGATCATTCTGTCATTTTTTGGATTGTATCGAAGCACTGCTTTAGCCACTTTACTATTAATTATGAAGGCTACTCCCATTTCTTCTGTGGTCCTCTTGTCCACAGTAGTAGATCTGGTGGTCATTTGATGTGAAGTGGCCCATTCCAGTCCATTTCAGTTCACTGACGCCCACAATGTCTATCTTTAATCTTGACATCTCACCAATAACCACATCCAATTTGCCCTGGCTCATAGATCTTACATTCCAGGTTCCAATGGTGTGTTGATCCTTAGAACATCGGATTCGCCGTTCACCACCAGCACTGTCGGCCGCTAGCCGTCCTTTCGGCTTTGAGCTAGCTGCATTATCACGTCTGGGGCTAGTTGAACTCTCCTCTGTTCCTCCCCAGTAGCATTTTGACCATCTTCGGACCTGGGGGTCTCATCTTCTGATGGTATACCGACATATCTCTGGTTGTACTGATCCATTTAGTTTTCACGGCAAGAATACTGGGGTGGGTTGCCATTACCTTCCCCAGGGATCGCATTTAGTCTGACCTCTCTGTCATGACCTTCCCGTCTTGGGTGGCCCTTCACGGTTTAGCTCATGGCATCATTGAGGTGCTCAAGCTCCAGCACCACGACAAGGTAATGATCCTTTGCTGAAGATCTCATTACATATGGTTTTTCTTTTAAGATATTAACTATTCTGCCCCTAATACTGCAGGTAACCACACAAAGCAATTCTTCACATGCACAATCTTGGGTTTTGCTGTTTCTCAGGCTGGAGGATGCCTGGAGAAAACTTGCATTCAGAAATAACCGTAGAACAATACCTGTCCTCATCCTACCAGCACCCAGACCCACTGGACTATTTTCTGTGTATCTGGTTTCAATTCCTTGTTTTCTAGCTCCAGTTCTCTGTAACGAGAATCAGGCAGTACCTTTCTAGGAATTGAAAGTGGTCCTGGCAGGGTGCATCTGGTAATGGGGTGGCATTAACACCCACTTCCCCATTCAGCTGGTTTGCAGGCTCAGGTTATTTGTCTCAGTCCAAAAGGCAGCTAACCACAGAAATAACATTAAAACCAAAGATAAGAACAGGATACAAGTACAAACAGTAGCTTAGACTTAACTGTAGGTGCTTCCCTTTGCAGAGATGAGGCTGCTGTTCAGCTCTGTGCTTTCTTGATGATGTGGGTATCTAGAACATTTTCAGTCTATCCTGACGCTCACGGCCCCAAAGCAGCTCTTATTGACCTGATGGGTCACTTCTATTGTCGGGGCAGGGCAGGAGGAGCAGGGAAGGATGGAAACATATTGGTCATCCTTGATTGCTTGGAGATTTTCACCATCATTTATGATACCATTTATGCTTCTGAGTTGTGCCTGGAAAACAAAAGTGTACAATTGTTTTTCTTTGACTTGTAGGATGGGTTTCACAGGCCTTCTTTGGACCATCTCCTCATCTCTTTAGCATTGCACTAAATGTCCCACAAAGCCCCTAACCCGGTGTTTTTTTTAATATTGACATGAAGCTCCAAGTTGGGATCTTCTGAGGATTTGTAGCAAACTTGGGAACCATTTACCTCCAGCTTCCCCACATTATAAGAATTCCATATGTTAATAAGGCCTGCCTCTCTTTGTTAACTAAATCAAGTGAAACTGGAAATGCTAAACTGGTATCAGGAGATAAGGGTAGAGAGACTGAGCTAATGTCTAAACCAGTGTTTCTCAACCTTGGCAACTTGAAGTTTTGTGGACTTCAACTCCCAGAATTCCCCAGCCAGCATGGTGGGCTGGGGAATTCTGAGAGTTGGAGTTCACCAAACTTCGAGTCGCCACGGTTTAGAAACACTGGACTAGAAGCAGTGATGGGGAGTAAAAAGTCAAACATACTTTAAAATTCTGATAATGTGGGGAAGCTCGAGGTAAATGGTTCCCAAGTTCAGGGAGATGGTGCTCTGCCTTTTCTGGATGGAAATGCAAAAATCGGGTTTTTAAGTTTAGAATTTGTCCTAACCCAGCTTTGCCACTAGAGTTGGTCATTCAGAATGTCTTTTACCAGCTTTCAGGATAAGGCTGGCCAACTTTTATACAGCTGTGGGCTGCATTGTTTTGTACTGGCTTTTGGCTAGTTGCCAGCCTTGAGGGCTACAGGGGAAGTGATGGTGACAAAGCTGACATTTTCAGTCCCTGTTCAGCCATTGTAGTAGATCCCTTAAGTCTACCAAAGGTTTAATACACATCTTTTATTGCTTATCTTTAAAAAAACAAAAAACCCTAACATGCATAAATTGCATCACTCTAATACAATTCACCTTGAATTTTCAGTGGCACAATTTTGGGGGAGATCCAGGAGGCTGGGGGAGTTGTCTCTGACAGGCATTTTGCACCTACAACAGCTCCTGTATAATAGGATCCACTTTCTTCTAACCTATCATGGACAAGGAGAATCTGTTCACAATTATCCATGCCTTGGTCCCTTCCTATCAAATCACTGTAGTATGTGGTACTGTGCATAGAGCTGGTTTGGAAGGAAGTCCAGATAGAGTTGTCAGGATTTTCCAGATGATTTTGATTCTGATCTCACTGAGAGCCTGCTGCCTGCCTTCCACTTTTCACTCTGTTCAAAGCATCCGTTTTTGTTTTTGAGATCCTAAAGGGTTCAGGAGTTGAAGGAGCTCCCCCCTCCAATATTCAGTTCATGGATAAAAGGCCTTCCCTTCATGGAGGAGGAGGAAAAATGGTGGCAACTGCAGGGAGACTCTTTTACAGTTTTGATTTTTTTTAATTCTGTAAATTGTCCTGGAACCGCTTTTGGTGAAGAGGAGCCTGCATGTGTTTTATGTCAGTAAATAGAAGGTACCAGTAAGGTTTTCCATTCCAGTGGTGTATACACATTTCTTCTCTTCTATCACAATATAAATCAATTTGAGACAGTCCTCCTACCTGTCCATACTGGTTTATTCTCTATAAGGAAAAAAATGCAAATCCCCATTCCAAGCCACCTTGATCTCTTTGAATCAGCCGTTGGGCATTTGGAACCTTAGTCACTTGCAGCTGCAGATTGGCGGATCGTAGCTACACCGCTGCTCGGTGACCCAGTTAACTTCGGTAGCAGCAGCCTTGCAGAACTAGCTAAATGGCATTGGTTTCCCTGGCACAAGTGTCTGTTTATGCAAGCATGCGTGTATGCGTGTGTATCTATTGAAATGGCCCCTTTGCCCTGCAGCCTGGGGAGGGTACGGATGAAGACGCCCACAGCAAAGGGCGTCCTAAACCTGGATGCATTCAAAGAGGAGGCAAGCGTCATCAGCGAAAATGAGCTGTAAGTGAATTGGCTTCAAGCTTAGGAGCTCCGCTTGTTGCTTGCCGCTGGCTCTTAACCCTTCCCTTTTGGTTGCCTCTGCAGGTCTCCAATGGAGCATTCTCCTTCCTTGGCAGCACTGCATTCCCGTCCTGGATCCCCAGAGCAGATCCAAAAGTCTGTGCTGGAACATGTCTGGCATAGATATGCAGGTAAAGCCCTCTGCTTGTGCCATGTCTGGTTTAATGAAAGGGGTCAATAAATGTTGGGAGGCTGTGGGCTAGTTCCTGATAGATACATCTAAGGATAACCAAATCAGTCTTTATTGTGGTCCTAGACCAGCATAAATCCAAGGATAAAATGGCAGTTTTTACATAACCTGTGGGGATAACCAGCATACTGTGGAAATTACAGCTTGCAGATGGAGGTCCAAGGGACCAGAGTTCAATTCCCCATTTGCTCATAAAATTTAATGGGTAGTCCTGGAACAGCCATTCAGCCTAACTGACCTGGATAGATAGTTGTGAGGATTATTTATTAGGAGTAGAGAGGAACTGTTAAGGTTTTAATAGCATAAGAATATACTTAAACATACAGTAACATATTAACAATGAGTGATCTCAGCATCAGATCTCACATAGCCTTGTTTTCAGCATGGCCCATTTAAAAAAAATATATTGTGTGTGTGTGAGTGTGTATCACATATATCCTATTCATAGAATAGAACAGAACAGAACAGAAGATCCAGAACAGAGCTCCATGAAGGAAAGACATGGTTTGTACAAATGCAGAAAGTTAGAATGGATACTTAACACAAGTGCATTGGTCACTCAGTCACCCCAGCAGCCAATGTGGGTACATAGGTTTAGTGCTTGAACAGACAGCACACCTGCCTCTGGGATTCTAGAAGTTGAAATTCCAACCACACATCTGGAGAGAATGGGCCTAAGAAGTATCTTATGAAAAAGTTAGGTGAGATGTACTACTTCTGGGAAAATCTCAACTCAAGGCTAGTTTTTGAAATTCCATACTTTATGTGGGATGACAGTTCTGTGCAAAGCACTCCTTTTTTCCAAAAGATCCTTGAATTTTCTCCTTTTCCCTCTGCCCCCATATTGGGCCCTCCCTCTCTTTGCCACTCCATTACCAAAGATGTTCACACAGGCAGTCTCCACACAGTAGAGTAAAAAGGATTTGGGCCTCTTTTTTTGCCCCTAGGAGACCTTTCCAGCTCAGACGAAGACAATCTGAAACAGGAGGACAAAGAAAACGAGATGCCCCGCAAAACGCAGCCCCACTTGTGTTTTGAGATCACCAGCGAAGATGGCTTTAAAGTGCAGGCTGACAGCATTGAGGGTGAGGAGGAGACCAGCCTTGGCAGAATTCCTTTGGTCATTCTGTTGGGTGCTCTGCACCGCCTGCAAAACTCCATCAATAGTACCCCAAGTCTCCCTTTGCCCAGCACATACATTTAGAGGCGATAATGTTTGCAGTCAATTGTCTAGCCCTCTCATAATAATTCATGTGTTATTATTCACCTGCTTATATTCAGGCGCCTGGAAGGCAGTGATTGAGAAGGTCCAGGAAGCCCGCACCAACGCCCGGCTCAAACACCTGTCCTTTGCAGGTAATAAACGCTCTATACTGGTTAGGATTGTTCAGCATTTTCCACTCTGGCCTGCATTGGTTTCTCAGTTGCAGATCAAAGTGCAGGTCGATACGGTTGAAAGGGATAAGCCATAGGAGGGAAAGATAGATTAGCATGGCTTTAGGCTTTAGGCTTTTTTCTGTGAAAGCAGGACATCTTGGAATCAGTCCTGGGTGCTGAGTTGCACACTCCGGTTTTTCGTTACAGGAATGAATGGAGTGAGAATGTTGGGGATGCATCACGACGCTGTCATCTTCCTGGTGGAGCAGCTGTACGGTGCCAAAGCCTGCCACAAGTATAAATTCCGATACCACCAGCATGAAGGCGAAGAGGAGGAGCTGCCTCTCAACCCTCACGGTTGTGCCCGGGCTGAAGTCTACGTCAGGTGGGTGAATAACTTCCCTTTCTTCTTGGTGTGGGGCAATAGCCAGCTTCAAAACGGTGAAGGCTGGACAGCAACAGAAAGGGGTTCCTTATCCAGTAGATTTGGAAAGTGGGCTGGAATGTGTAGGTGAGAAATGGTGATTGAAAGAGGAGAGGACAGAGAATCCATTTGTGTTCTGAACCAGTCTCTATTCCTTCTCCTTCAGGAAATGCACCTTTGACATGTTCAACTTCTTAGCGTCTCAGCATCGTGTGCTTCCTGAGGGTGGCCCTTACGATGAAGAAGAGGATGAAGTGCAGCTGAAATCCACCCGGTAAAAAGGCTCTCCCAGTTTCATTGTCCTGGAATTGGAGCAGACATCATATCATCTATCATGACTCTTGGGTTGGGTAATGCCATGACCTGGCAGCTGCGTACAACCAAGAACACTAGATTCTCACAGTCGGGCTTATTGAAAGGGAAAAAGGGAGGTTATGTTACAGAAATCTTGGCAACTGGATGCGTTTACTTCAGTACTCCAATTATATCTTTGTTAGCGCGGAGGTGGCTATCCATTTTCCTAATAAAGGAGGAATGTGTAAATGTCCTGAATTTGACTATTTTGCAAGCCGCCAACCTTTTCTCCAGATTTTGTGGCATTCAAAATAGGTACAGGTTTATTCGCGAGGTGGGAAGAACCATTGAAATCAGGTTAATTAACTCTTAATTAGGTTACATTGATTTCAATAGATCTACATGATAGCATATGATTAGACCTGGATTGAACCCAGTCTCTGTTGCTATAAAGCCTTCAAAATCCCATTACTGATGACCTGTGTGTTAATTTGAGGCGGATGAGATATGGACCATGAAAACTTTTAAATAGTGTGCTTTTTCTTCTTCAGCCAATAAGACTAAGAGCCTGAACAGCCAAGTATCCCTAATAATAACCTTTATTAACCTTATTATCCCTAATAATAACCTTATATTAGACACATAATCTGTACCAAAGTATTGCGCTAAAAAAAAAGTGGGGGGGGGATATTTCCTGCCCAGAATCTTGTGTCTGTTCACAAGAACTCATGTAGTAACTGTCAAAGAGCCAATCATGTGCCGTGTGGTTTTTGGCCTGATCTGATCTATTATTTCTTAGGCGGGCCACCAGCTTGGAGCTACCCATGGCCATGAGGTTTCGGCACCTGAAGAAAACTTCCAAAGAGGCTGTGGGAGTGTACAGGTAATGCTCTGAAGGGTTCACCACTTGTCTAAGTCCTCCAGGCAAAGTGTGGGCACAGCTGCGTCCTGTACTTCTTTCAGGACCTCAGAAAGCAAAACTCCTGCCAGCCGCTGGGTTAATTGTTATCCCCCTTCGTTAGTTCTCACATGTCAGATGTTCTCGCCCTTTTAGGTCAGCCATCCATGGCCGGGGCCTGTTCTGCAAGCGCAACATTGACGCAGGCGAGATGGTCATTGAGTACTCCGGCATCGTCATCCGTTCGGTGCTCACCGATAAGCGCGAAAAGTACTATGATAGCAAGGTAGTGCTGATGAAGGAAGGGGAAAGGAAGTGGGTGCATGCTGGGAAGGAAGTCCCATGGTTCCCAGCTTGTTCTACTCTCAGCTCTGTTGGGTTCCTGGTGTTCTCTGAGCATGCTTCTCTTCCTGCAGGCATTTCATTATCAAGCTAGGTAAGCCTTATCACTGCAAGCTTGTTGTCCACCATGCAAACTTTCTGCTCATTCTGGAACACCTGGTGGAACTCATTTCCGACTTTCCTCCTCATTCGTGAGGATTAGGGCCCAAAATTCTTGTCCATCCCCAAGAATCCAACAACTCAACCCTGCGCTGCGTGGATTCTCCACAAGGGCAACTCTTAACTCTCCTCTCCGCCCCTGCAGGGCATCGGATGCTACATGTTCCGTATCGATGACTTTGATGTGGTGGATGCCACCATGCACGGCAACGCTGCCCGCTTCATCAACCACTCCTGCGAGCCCAACTGCTACTCCCGCGTCATCCACGTCGAGGGCCAGAAGCATATCGTCATCTTCGCCCTGCGGCGGATCTTCCGGGGCGAGGAGCTCACCTACGACTACAAGTTCCCCTTCGAGGACGCCGGCAGCAAGCTCCCCTGCAACTGTGGAGCCAAGCGCTGCCGTCGCTTCCTCAACTAGAGACGGGTCCCTCGCCTGGCTTTCCAGACCCGGGCCCTTGCCGGTGTCGGCAGGAGGGCGTGCCGAGTGGCAAGCTTAATCATGGCATACCTTTCTAGGTGGGCTGCTGCCTTGCTGACTCACCCCTTTCATTCCTTGAAGTGTGTGGCTCCGAGGGCCTCGATCATCTCCAAAGAGCATCAGTGATGCCCATGTTGTGGGTGATGAGGGGAAGCTCTGAGTGGCAGCTCCGTCCTTTTTTGGCTTGAAATTATGACACGCAGAGCTACAGGGCACGGGTGGGGAGAGAGACCCCTCTTATTGGTGCCCTTCTGCTTCGCAGACCTGATTCTTCCCCCCCCCCCGATCCTATGGGGCGAGAACAATCTTTTATTTTGTACTTTTAAATTTTGTGATCTCTCCCCCGCCTCCAAGATGCGTTCTCTGTTTTAAAGAAGAAAAACAAAACATCAAACCCAGGAGGGTGTAAATACTTGTACAAATTTCTAAACCTGTTTATTTTCTATGCACTTTTTTATTTAAGATGCTCAGTCAACTCAGATGGGAAAGGGTTGGATTCTTGTTGGTATAATTTTAAATAAAATGCAATTTTGACACAAGGCTGTCCTCGTGGCCTCGGCTGCTTTAATGTCAGGATGAAGGAGAACGTGTTTTCTGTGAGGTTGTGAATGTCGAACAGAACCTCTCTGGAGAGGGACGGTGGCGGTTCTATGATTTAATGAAATTTCCCGAGTTATAGCAGAATTGAGAATATTGGCTTCTCTTAAACAAGCATTGATAATTGCTGCCTAAAGGCCCCTACTTGCCTCCTTCCACTAAGCCTGACTGAACTGACCATGCCAGCGATGTTTGAATTGGCATCTCTAGGTTGTTTCTCCTTAAAAAAAAAAAAACCAGAGCAATAAGCCAGGATTTTAGAGAATTCACACACCTCAGGTCATACAAACTCAGCGACATGCAGTTGCACTTCTAAACATTTATGTACACGCTGGCCTGTGTTTCCACTTTAGTTGTGAACTTGGGTGCATATCCTCTTTATATTAAATTTTGAAGTTGGAGGGTCTATGTGCCAAAGAAAGAATTTACTCCATCTTTCCCAAATTAGGAATATATTGCAAGGCTGAAACTAAACATGACTGGCAGCACCTGTTCGGCGGCGTCTGGAGTCAAAGGTTAAGCCACGCTACTCGGACATAGCAGGGGCAAGGACCCCTTATAAACTTTTTTGCATGAAACAAAAAAAAAATGCATTTAACGATTTGTGGTTTTGATGACTGGAAAAAAAATAGATAACAGAAAAAAGCTTTTTTTTTTTTGGAACCATAGAGTATGAGAACTTTTTAATCATACTTGCCTTTGCTGCAAAGAAAATCAGAAGTGGCTTCTATTTCTTTTTATCTTTTCTTTCTGCACCTTTTTCTCTCTTATCTTTACTCTATTTGTTTTTGTTTGTATTTTCTTTTTAAAACTTTTAAAAATAAAAGGAAGTAGCAGGAGCAAGACGTGGGCAGGCAAGTTGAAAAACCAAACTGGAAGAACACAGTGGCAAACCAGCATCTCCCACAACCAGGCCACGTGCAATACCACACGCACAGTGACATCACACAAATGCTGCCATTGCATCTTGCCATCCAAACAGCAGACATAAGAACAAAAGCCATAGTGTTTGTGCTTGTGTCTGAGGCTAGCCCCAAAGGACACAATGGCAGCATTTGGGTAGTCTCATTGCACAGGTCAGCAGTTAGACCCTTGCAGACATCCAGGTGACAAACCCCTTTCGTATATGGCCACAAAAACGGCAGGGATGTAAAGAGTTTCCAGCAGCTGGAAATTTTACTTCATTTGGATTGAGTCACACACGCAAATTATCAGAGACCATTTTCTCAACACTTTGTCTGCTTGAGCTGTGCCAGTGTTGACCAAACTCGGCAGCTTTAAGAGGTGTGGACTTCAACTCCCAGAATTCCCCAGCCAGTAGGCTGGTGGGGAATTCTGGGAGTCGAAGCCCACACCTCTTAAAGTTGCCCAGCTTGAAAAACACTGATCTATACAATGAAGATCCCTTCCTGTAGGCGGGCTACCTTTACACAACCCAACCTGGTAGCGGTTCCAAGCCTAATAGCTGCATTCCTAGAACACGCTCAGCTTGGTTAACGTGAACGACTGCTTCTGAGAGGCTCAGCACATTGCCAAAGCTCGGTGTATTTATGAAAAACCAGACCGTAGTTCTTTCGCTTAAATATACACGCCCCATGCAGTCTCTAATAAACCCTAGCAAATCGCAACTTTGGTTCAGGTCAGCGTTACTTGTTTTAAAACAGTATTTTTTTCCCCAGGGGAACTCTGGGAGTTGAAGTCCACACCTTTTAAAGTTTGAAAAACGCTGTTTTAAAACACCGACCCGCCGCCCCCAACGAACGGAGAAAAGGGGGAAAGCGCGCGGCCTCGCCCTCTCCGCGGCGCCCGTGACTCCCTTTCAAAAGAACTAAAACTACCGGCATCCTCTGCTCCGAGGAGAAAAGGAATCCCAGCATGCCTTGGGGCCGGCGTGATTTCGCCCTCTAGACTTCGAAAGCTGGGCCTTGCGGGGGGGCAGAAGCGGGCAGGGCTTCGGCTCTGCCCAGAATAAAAAAATGCCAGGGCGCTCCCACGGCAGGGTCCTTGCTTTCGGTTGTTCGTTTCGCCTTTGCCTAATTGTGACCCCGAGCGGCTGTTAGCAGTTAATTATTCTGGGGGCGAGCTCGCAGATTGCTACGCGGGGCTGCCCAGCCCCGGGCATTCATTACGTCCCGAATGGCTTTCTGCGAGCGCGAGAAGGCCACCGGAGGCCGCATCTCCCCGGCGACTTTGGATTACAAGTCCTATACTAGCCACAGCTAGTAAGCAGCTGAGCAGAAGAGCGAGGACCTGTAGTCCAAAGCGAGCTGGGAGGTAATTTTAGGCCACTCGCAGAGGGGGAGTGGGTCCATTGACACCAGACGCTTCCGCCGATCAGTTCCAAGCCCAGGGGCCGCTTTGTTCCTTTTAACCTGGTTGGGGTTTGGGGCTTGGCTCCGTTTCGCTCCGACGTGTTGGGCCAACCCAGAAAACGGGGACTTCCAACAGCCGGGCTCAGAAGGCCTTCGGGGAACCCCGCGCCTTCCACGCCTCTGAGCTCTCGTTTGGCATGTTCCGGCGGCGCGCGGACTACGTCTCCCAGAGTTCCTGGCTGCGGCGGGGCGGGGCTTTCGGCCAGGAAGTTGCTGCGCAGGGAGGGCGTGGGGGCTCCGGCGGGCGGGTGGCCGGGCGTTGGAAGAGCGGAGCGACGCGGGTCCGGTCCGGTCCCTCCAGCCCCGCACCGTCTGCAGCGCGGGGCTTCCTGTCCGTCTGCCTTGGGACTGGGAGGGCCGCCAGCCGTGGGCACCATGAACCTGGAGCGCGTCTCCAACGAAGAGAAGCTGAACCTGTGTCGGAAATACTACCTGGGTGAGCCGGGGCTGGCGGGTCCAGCGCAGCCTGATTGGTGGGGGCGGCGGAAGAGAGAGCGGCCTTGGGCCCCGACGACCCCTTGGATGCAGCCCAAGGTCTCTGCAGGGCGCCAGGTGGGGTAGGACGGGGGCCCTTTCTAAATGAAGGGGACAATGGGCAGGGTGCTCAGCGCTCCTCTGGGTCAGTGTTTTTCAAGCTGGGCAACTTTAAGAGGTGTGGGCTTCGACTCCCAGAATTCCCCACCAGCCTACTGGCTGGGGAATTCTGGGAGTTAAAGTCCACACCTCTTAAAGTTGCCCAGCTTGAGAGACACTGGTATAGCTCAAGCAGCCAAAGCATGGGGAAAATGGACTCTGATGATTTGTATATGTGACTTGATCCAAATGAAGTAAAATCTCCAGCTTTTGGAAACCTTTTTTCCTGGGGAATATATTCCCCATGGCTGGCTGGGGAATTCTGGGAGTTGAAGTCCATACATCTTAAAATGGCCACTATTAGAGAACCACTGCTCTAAAATACAATTTAGTATTTGAAAGGACTGGTGGGATTTAACAGGTTGGTTTCCTTACCTAATAGGTTCCCTTCCAGGTAGGGAAAGTACCCTATTAAATTTTAACTGGTCGCTTACAAGGTTTTTAATCTGCCTTTGTGTCTGGTCAACTCCAGGCAGTTTACATTCTTAATGCTCCTGCCTCCTATTTTCTCTGTAACAACAACCCTTTGAGGTAGGTTGGGCTGAGAGAGAGAGAGAGAGACTGGCTCTAAGTCCCCCAGCCGGCTCTCATGCCAAAAGGAGGACTGGAACTCAGTGTTTCCTAGTTTCTGGCCCAGCACCTTCACCCTTATACCAAATAAATAACTACACTCGCAAGAGTTACTTTGTTATTTTAGGTTTCCTCATGCATTCTCAATTTTCAGGAGGTGGACAAAAAAGCATTAAAATAAGATGTAGCAAGAAGAAAGTTGCAGACAATTTCAACTTTGGGTGTCCAGGAAACTTTAAAAGGCCTGATTGGGCTTATGCCAGGGAGATCTGTGTGCGATCCTCACAGCTTGCTGCAACTTGGTTGCTCACTCCAGATCTGTTGCCCTTCTTTTAACCTCATCTACCTCTGTGGGTTGTGGTGAGAATGTGGAGTGAACAGGGTCATGGTTGAGGGTGACAAATCTAAACTTTTGGGGCTAAAGAGTGCAGGCATCTGGAAATCGAACCAAGTGAAAACAAGGGACTGTGATTCAGACTGCAATTTTCCCTCCTTTCTGAAATGATAAGTTGTTTCTGAATAGGAAAACCAATCAGGAGAAATGCGCTCTTGACGTTTGAGACTTCTGTTCTTGCAGCCCTTTTGAAAATCTCTTTTTTTTCTCACCATCTCTGGAAGAAAATTCTTAACAGGGTGGTAGGTAACGTCTTTCTCCCATCTCTTTAGGTGGCTTTGCTCTGCTCCCTTTCCTGTGGCTGGTGAATGTTTTCTGGTTTTTCCGAGAGGCCTTTTTCGCCCCAGCATACACCGAGCAGCTTCAGATCAAGCGCTGTGAGTTGCCCACGGGGTTGAGGAGAGAGGGTATCCTAGTATGTACCATATCCTCCAAGACAAGAGCCTTGGTTGGTACCCAGTTCTTGAAGAAGAGCTGGGAGGGGAGAGAAAGCATTGGAGAAGGAAAGGAATACTTGATATTTTCTGATCATTTCTTTCCTCCTCTTCTCAGATGTCCAGCGGTCAGCCTTAGGCCTCCTTTTCTGGGTGATTGTGCTCACAACGTGGATCACCATCTTCCAGGCACGTCGGGCCGAGTGGGGTGAACTTGGCGACTATCTCTCCTTCACCATTCCATTGGGCATCCCCTGATAAACCTTGTTCCTTGAGGTCTTCAACATGGAGCTTTGCATTTTACTGTTGGACTCCTTGAATAGCCACTGGCCACTGTTTTCTTAATATCTCCTTTCCATGGAACCCAGGTTGGGATTACACTGTGGTTAACTATGGTGGGGCCACCTCTTCTCTCTGGCCCCGTGAATCATCAACTCTGGGTCTCCTTGACTACAAGAGATGATCAATAAACATATGATGATCTGTTCCTGCTGGCCTTCAGTGTGGTAGTGTTTGTGAGAAAGTGGCAGGTGGTGTGGGAAGAAAACCTCTTGGTCAAAATGGGTGTCTGGCTAGTGCAGGAACCTCAGGGTTCTTGTTTATTCTTGACCAGTGATGTTCTTTTTCATGGGGTTGCACCAAGCCACGTGGGTTGGATGTGGATTCAAAGCGCTCTGCCCAATGCTAAATTGTTCCAGACTGACTGAGACGTGAAGAGTTTGATTTCTCAACTACTTTGGTCCATCCTGCTTTTTAAAAAAGTGACATGTTTACCAATATATCATCTTACTGTAGCTCAGTTTTAATGGTAGCTAAGGATTGTAGGAGTTGAAGGCTAACCCCTTTGGCAGGTGCCAGACCAAGAAAATACCCTGTCGAGGAGTGTTCTCACAATCTGTGTAATTTGATTATTGGATTAACCCACTTTCTGGGTTTCCTCCGGATTCTCAGCTATAAATTAGCCAAAGGACGGGGTTCATACAATATGCTAAGCCATTAAAAAAGTCTAACAAAGGATAAAGTTATCCAGGCTTTGCAAGTTGTATGAATGCATGGGTTAAACCTTTAACTGACCTGCAAGTTGAAGAGTAAAATGAACATAGGAGAACAATCTGCCTAACTCTGGAGGTTTGTAGAATTCAGACATTTCTATGCAGCAATGGGCAGCTTTATTTTCCATCCATCCATCCATCCATCCAGCCTTTTGATATTTATAACTCAAGGCGGTGAACATACCTAATACTCCTTCCTCCCCCTATTTTCCCCACAACAACACTGGGAGGTGGGTTGGGCTGAGAGAGGGACTGGCCCAAGGTCACCCAGCCGGCTTTCATGCCTAAGGTGGGACTAGAACTCTCAGTCTCCTGGTTTCTAGCCTGGCCCCTTCACCACTACACCACACTGACTCTCTTTAGTTGTAGTTACACTGAATAGGGGGAGGAGAGTAGCAAAGGGCAAGAGTTAAGAGGGCAGACATACCTCTTGTGTGCTTCTGCTTTATAAAAATTACACTGAGCTAGCATTTTTACTCTGGTTTTCATGTCTTTCCTGCCTTGGGGAGGCAGAGGATTGTGCTGCTGATATCTTGCAGTTGTGATTTGAAGGGACTGAAAAAATTCCACAACAAATTACATCTGAGAGCCTTATGTGGGTTTGTAGGTTTTGCTTGCTCATACCTGCTTAAGGGATCAAAAATTGGATGCTGCATTGGCAAACTGGAATACTTTTTACACTAGAAGGCAGCCTTGGGGTGTGTGGGGGTGTTTGGTGTTTTTAAGTAAAGACAAACAACACACCTTAAGAAAGGGAAATAGTTCTGTTTTCGCAGTTTGGTACAGTTATGGGAGCTGCAAACAAAATTCCCATTCCTGTCCCCCGGAAATACCCCTGGCATGTCCTTTTAAAAAGCATAACATATGTTGGCAATCCAAAGGCAATGGAGATGGAGGCATTCCAGTTTTCACTCCTTCGCTTCCAATCTACCAATTCAAGCGATTCATAAAAATGACAAAAATGGGCTTCTGCCAATGCAAAATTAGGGCCAGGATAGCTATAAACTGCGCTGAATTTCTGGAGGGGCACCAAGAACAGCAGTGAGAGAAGAAGCAGTGCTGAGAAATGAGTACAGCTGTATCACAAATATAGGCAGGGTGTAATTTTCTCATTTGCTGGGTGTGTGCGTGTGTGTGTGTGTCTTTATGTTAAACCTGCGTGGGGATAGCATTACAGCATTTGCTTTTCTAGTGCACAAAGACAGGTAAGTGCTGTGGGAGAGGATTCTGCTGGCTTCAACAAAGGGAGCCACCCTTGGTTTTTAGCACAATGTGGCCATCTTTATGGCAGGACAAGACTTCCTTTGTGCATTCTGGGATTATACCTGCTGCAGGCAATGGCAAAATTCAGCATGCCTGGGCCGTGTCCCACATACCTCCTAGCAAATGTGCTGTAGAATCCTCTGCAAAGCACTGGGATTCCTGGAGACCAAGTTAATATAGAAGGGGTACCCTTGAGACAAAGCTAAGAGCATTAATCTAAAAATCGATTCCCTTGGAATCTTGGATGCCCTTTTATTTTTTAACATGGTCTGCTTTCTAAATGTTATTTAAGACAGACCTTTCCCCACAGTGATCCTCAACAAGTCAGCTCTAACAAAAATGGGGTATTCTTTAATCCCATTGGAGTTAATGGGGCTCAGATGCTTCCCGGGTATTTTGAATCTGCTTGATTTTTGCAAAAGCTAGAGGCAGATAGGAGCGTTTATGCTGATGCTAAGATTTTCAGGAATCTGTTGCCTGTGCAAAATTCTGGAACTTTGTGTGATGTTTCAAAAGTTAGTGGGGAAAATTTTGATTGCTAGACAAGAGCATAATGCTTTATCCTCTTCCCTCCCACCCCTGCATGAGAAAAAATGTTGTGAGCTGGGCATCTGCGTGGATGCACTGGTATTTGTGATGTAGGCCATTGTTCTGATATCACTGGTTGACATTCTTCCCATTGTGAAGAACAGAGAGAGACTCAGCACTGATTTGCCATAACATCACTAGGATGGAGAAACTGAACATATGATTCATCTGATGTAGTAATATCCAATAAGTGGGCAATATGCCTAACTGATTATCCTAACTGGGAAATGTGATTTCTAGTTCAGCATAAATGGGTCAAATTGACATACCTGGTAGGTTTGGGGATTAGAAATATTTCTCAATCATAAATAGCAATTAAACTTCTTGTAAATCAAAGAGGTTTCAACCAGGGCTACGGCATATCACGCTTCTGCTTTATTTTCATTTAAAATTGAAAGCAACAGAGATTGGGGGTGCATAATTCTAGATGACAGTAAAAATGACTGTGGTCAATGACCAGTCCCTAAAACACCTTACATACATAAAACTGATACTGATTAACCAATTAGATAAACAGATCAGACAGTCCACTGCACGTCTTACCTATAACATGAGAAAATCTGGCCACGCTTAAGGAAATAGAACCATCTGAATCTGAAAGTAAAACTGGTCAGAGTGACCAGGATATTTAATTAAGTGTGGGGTTAGCAGCTCACAGCAAGTGTCAGTGTAAAATGGGCAGTATAATAAAATAGGTTTGGTGGTTTCAATGACTTCGTTACCACATGGGCAAAGTCTGAATTTAAGTGGGATCCCTTTGTATCTCCCTTTTAATCTCCCCTTTAAGACCACTGATAGAAGCGCTGCAGATAAAGTGACTATGGATGGGGAAGATCCATGCTTTTATTTATTTATTCATTGCACTGGAAACTCTTAAACAAAAAAAAAATGTTGGTCCAATAAAAATCAGAAATGCACAGTTAAGTTTTTGTTTGTTTGTTATTTACTCATTGCTGGTTAAATGTAGCTCTTTCCTCCCACAATAACCCTTTGAAGTAGGTTGGGCTGAGGCAGGTCCGCTGTGAGGATGGATCTGGGGCTGGCTCTCCTAGGTCATTCAGAACTCTGGTTATTACACTCAGACCCCACTGCTTCTAAGTGGGTTTGCAATTGCATGCATTGCACCATAAGAATCATTTAACCAGCTCAAGCATTCTTATTTACCTGAGATGGAGGGAGTGACAAACTTAATCTATCTCACAAGGGAGATCACTGAATTTTGGAACTCTTAACAAAGAAATTGAGGAGTGAGTTTCCAGCCTGATTTACCCATGTGTAATTATGTGCCTCCAGAGTTTGTAGAATGTGCTTTTGAAACTACTGTACCATATTTAAAAATGGCCAAATAGACTTGGGGCTGGGTTCCCCAATGGAATGAACGCCCAGGTGCTACTGTGCCCATGAATTCCTCCTTTTCTGCCCATCAGGCACTCTGCCCCATCTTCTTACTTTAAAAAATAACCTAAATGAAGGGAAACTGTTACATTGTATAATGTGCAGAGGATAGAAAGAAGCATGCTATGAAAGATGGGCTGGAGAGGGTAGCAGGGAGCATTCTCATAAATCAGTGCATCATGTAACTGACTATGTCATCCTGTCGCGCTGTTCTGCAAAACTGCCCCTAATATCTTCTGCACATTCCAAACATGCTCGCCAGCCCCCAAATCTGAGGATTCTTGGCTAAGGGCCTATTGCAATAGAAAGTTGTGTGTGATCATCTTCCTCTTTTGGATAGCTTGAAGGCCCTGAGGAAAGACAGGGCAGGGCAAGGACTAGTTAAACCACTGGAGAAGGCTCAGTACCTGCCTTGTAACTTGTTCTTAGCATGTCAGAACGGTAAACTGCCTTGGCACAAAAGCAGCACGTTTTTGCAAGAAACAGTAAATTAAAAATTCATCTGGGATGAGTGTGTTCATCTTTAAGAGCCACAGAAACCTGTACAAGGATCATTTGCTTAGCAGTTTAAGAAGGCTGTTCGCTCCAGGGCTGGGCAGAGCCCTGTGTGGCTTGACTTGTGGAAAATCGCTTCGTGAGCTGCTCTAGCAGTATTTAGGATGAGACTGTGACCAAATGTGTGCACTTTGAGAAAGAGTGGATTTGTTGTAGAGTTTTCCTATGAGATCAGGCTTAGCTGTATTATTTTACAGGCACATGGCTGCTCTAGATTTAGACCAAGCCAAGCTTTCCCCTGGCCTGGAACAACAACAGCGACAACAGGGAGACTGCCTTCCTTTCACTGTTACGTATTTGTACTCAGTTGTTTTCATATTGCCCTTTGATCAGATTCCCAGCAAGGCTTTCCCCAGGAAAGAAAAAGTAAATGCAAAAATAAAAAGTGAGCTGCTCCCAAACCATAAAACCAGCACCAGACATCAAGACTGAAACATTTGGAAGGAAAGGCCTTGAGAAAATTCTGCCTGCCCTCGAAAAAAGTCGTAAAATAGGGTTTCATTACAAACAAACCTCTCCAGGATGTCTTTTCACTGGAGAGGGTGCCATTCGTTAATGCAGTTTTCCTGCCACAGGATCTGTCCCTGAGGGTTGCAACCACATTTCCTGTACTCAGAACACATTTCTTACAATTAGTTAGATGCAATGGCTGTTTGCACAATATGGACACTTCGGTTGATGTTAATTTTGGTCAGGTTTTGTGTGGCTTAGGGTAATAGATGAACCCAGATTGTTTGGCTCAGTGCTTTGGGTGAGCCCAGAAAAGGATTCCACAACCAGGCTAGGTGTGTTGTGTGAATGTTATGATTTTATGAACTCACGTTATGAACTCACTTCCCACTGATTATTGGCTCAAGCTGAAGGATTCTGACTTATTTCTCTCCAGCTAGTAAATTGTCCATCATCAAGAGGCTGCAGTCTGTGGGCTGAGGAACAGGAACAGGTTGTCACTACAGGGACTCAGGAGAGCAGATTTGATCCTCCCTCCAGCAACAGAATGAATGGAAATCACTTATTTTATGGGAGAATGGCTATATCCTAAGAAATCATAAAGGTGATTTGAGATGGTAAGATCTAGAGGTATTGGGGGCATCCTTAAAGAAAATCCCAGGACTAAAAGTGTTTTTAAACCATGATTGATGGTGCCCATTATGGTATGCAAACTTTATAACCATGGCTTAACCAAATCACAGCTTTTGATTGTGAATTCAGCCTCAGACAGGCTGTATTTGTGCAACATGCTGAGCCACTGTCTGCATGTTGCAATGGTTCATTCAATGAACCACTATCAGTTGGGTCACTGACTCATAAGCATGGGTAGCAGCAGAAACTTCCTGCTTTTGTCAACCCAAAGAAAGTGTCATGCCACAAGCTCCACCCTTTGGGGCATGTGTTGACATCACATTGCACATGGAAAAGGGGTCAGGATTGCTTTGTAACAGCACAACAGCACTTTTGTCATTCAACCTCCCCTTGATACCCCAACCCATAGATACCATTGACCATAAATCCTGGTTTATAAACTACAGTGGGTGGATTTACAGGAACCTCATATCAGCTTAGCGTGTCATGTCAATGCAGCTTCACACAAACCCAACAGTTCCATCTTTTGTCTTGAGATGGTTCTCCCACAGCTTCCTATAATACCTCCTCCTGAATCCTCCAGCCTCTAGTGCAGCAGTTCTTAACCTGATTGACCCAATTACCCCTTTTCCCAGTTACAAATAATGTCATTACCTCCCCCACAAAAAGAAAAGAAACAGACTCTGTTGTTTTATAAGAGTCTCAGCAGCAATAGCCCCATGCTGAATCCTCAACTCACATACAAGCGATTACAAATTGCTCCGTTACCCCCAGGATATGTCCAAATGACCCCTTTGGGGGTAACCATCTCCAGTTTAAGAACCACTGCTCCAGTGGAAAGGTGAGCAGCCAAACCTTAGAGCAGTGTTTCTCACCCTTGGCCACTTTAAGATGTGTGGACTTCAACTCCCAGAATTCCCCAGCCAGTCACTGGTTTAGTCTATAGTGCTGACATTTTCCAGTGGTCTCCCACCCAAGTATTAGCAAAGCCCAGTCCTGCTTAGCTTCCAAGCCCAGTCAGGATCAGCCATGTGCCGCTACTACCTGTGGATGCAGTTCCTAATTAGTCCCCAGGTAGAACAGGAGTAAAATTTGGTCTGTATCTCAAGGGAAAGAGATGGACACAGGTGGCAGATTAGAGAAGACAGGGAAGTATTCAAAGCTTATCTCCCCAAGGAAATCAGTAGCTCAAACTTTCTTCACTGTAGGTAGTGAGATTAACTGAGAAAGCAGTGGGGAAGGAAGCAATGAGTGGCCATGCTCAGAGGAACTGGGATCTTCTGGATGAACAAGATCTTTATTAGGAAAGAGAAGGAAAGAGGTTGGGAATGGTCAACATTTTGCTAGACATGGGCAGCTTCTACAAGTGTTCTGAAATAAGGCTAATGAAACCTTGGGGTTTTACTCCAAGTAAGCACATCCAGACATTAGCCTTATGGTACATGTAGGAGACCACTGAGAACAGATTAGCTACTCCTTCATTTGGGGATTCATATTCCAATTTTTCCAGTACAGTAATGTTCATAACCCCCTTCCCCAACCTGACCATCCTCTCCAATCTCCCAGCCAGCATGATCTTTGCTGGAATTCTGAGAATTGAAGTCCACATCTGGAGAGCACCCAGGTTGGAGAACGCTGCTTTACAACAGTGGGGAACCAACATAATTGCTCAATCCCAGGTTTGGGTAGATGGGGAATTTAGGAGGAGAATGGCTTGTCAAAGTGTGAGCTTTTGGTTCTTCTTCACCATCATCATACTTGCTTTCTACCTCCTTGAAATGTCAGCTTAAGTAGAGAACCTGAACACCCTTGCAGTTCTTTATAGGGGGTGTTTCAGACAATTACAGATAATTTCTCGGAAAGACCAATCTGATATGTGTGTTGGAAAATTAAAGAGGCAGGAAACAGAAGTTGGCCTAAGGAAGAACAACCAAGGCGTATCTTGACAAACCAGTGAAGCTTCAATTTTGCATCAGGAAAGCTGAGATGCCTCTGTAAGAGCATAGGGAGGATCTTTCAGAAGAGGATCAAAGTCCTATCCTGGCTAGGATTCTGATTCTAACCAAAAACCTTTCTGGCAAGCCCATAAGCTAGGCACGAGCCTAACATACTTATTTATATTGTATTTTATATTTGTAATTTTTTTTACAGCATCTTAATTGTTTATTATAGTTTTAATTTTATTGTAAACCACCCAGAGTCCCTCTTTTGAGGGAGATGGGCGGCAGCAAAATTTGAATAATAACAGTGCTCTCCTATTTGCATTCCCAGCAAATGGTACTGAGTGTGTTTGCCCACAATGCTAAGCCATAAACCATGGTTTACAAAGGCTAACCAAAGAGACTGGCTGGATTCATGCAACATATTCAATCCTAAACCCAGATTAACAAAACATAGCACATGGCACAAATCCAGCCACTGAGTTTGCAGGACACACTTATCCATAGTTAACAATGGTTTACTGAGTTAACCCAATTGCCTGGTTTTGCCATAGACACAGCAATGTAAACTAAGCAATTATGTGGTTGCTAAGAGTCAACACCAATTTGATGGCACATAATCAGTGTTGTGTGAACCTAACCACACAGTCTCAGAGGCTGGCTTTATACATCCCTGAGCTGAGTTACATTCCTTTGGATTTAAAGAAATAGAATTAAATTTTTCAGCAGGAGTTTGGATGGGGGCTTGGCATGATTCAGAATCTCAAAATATACTTGCCTTCATTCAACCTGCTTAAGTTAGCTGCTGAGTTAACCCATTTAATTTACTAATACACTAAAGTATGAAATTAACCCATTGGCTCAGGCCAGCATAACATGCTAAGCTATCACCAAAAAGTAGTTAAATAACATTTACATTAATCAAGCTTGACACATTACATTAATGCTGCTACTAGGTCTATTCTTGGACTGGTTAATCATTGTATGAACATAGGTGATAAATTAACATGCAAGAGCCAGCTCTGCAGAATGCAGGGTTCCATGAAAACTATATGGCAAACACACTTACATGTGTGCAGTAACCCCCCCCCCCGCCCCATTCTTCTCCCAGGTCGCCCCTGGCATGCCCTGTTTTCTGATGCTACCTCCAAAAGAGTCCACATCACCACCACCAACACAGAAACTGAAGTAGCTAATTGTGTTGGGTGTGAGATCTCTTTGATCAAGCAAAAGACGTGCAGGCAAATATCTTCCTTTGCCAGTAGAACACACTTTGTGTAGTTTGGGCTTTATCACAACTGAGAACAATTCTTCTTATCTTGGTCATCCAGCCCTACCACCCACAATCATGGGTCATACTGGCTGGGGCAAGGGGAATTGTAGTCTAACGCATCTGGAAAACATCAAGTTGGGGAGGTGAGCATACTCCAAGAGACCCTTCTGGCCAGTGTTTCTCAACCTCGGTAGCTTGAAGATGTGTGGACTTCAATTCCCAGAGTTCCCCAGCCAGCATGGGCCTTATTATTACTATCATTAAAAAGTAGTCCTCTGCTTCCTAAAATAAATTAAAAACCTGTTTAAAGCCAAGTCTTTCTGTGTTGACCTTGTTTCTTAAAATGGTTGTCGGAGTGGATCAATGTGTTACTCAGTTACGGAAAGCCCATTTTTTTGTCTTGAATATGTTGCTTCTGTTTATTCCTTTTTGGTTTAGTGGTCTGTGTTGCCATACAAAGCTTAATCTGTAAAGCGATTCATAAATAAAAACTGAATGAAAAGGAAAACACCTCCCATCCCAGAATAATTTGCTACACAACTTTGACCTTTCTGTATTAAAGGCACTGGTTGGGTACACATAACATGCTTGACCTGGTCATGTCACAGACCCACTGTATTAGGACATGCTAAACTTGGTTAATGTTAACCTTGATTAGTTTGGGTGTGGATTGGTATGCTGCATGAACCAAGACCTTCGAGCTAGTTTATTTATGTATTAAATTTATAATTTAGATATGTGACTCTGGGTGGCGCACACAGTTAAAATAACCAAAACCAAACAATCAAAACAATTTAAAAACTAAAATGCAATTAAAAGGTATAAAAAGAACAAAAAACGGGGAAAGGTGCATTCCAAAACTGAGCAATGGTACCACTTTGCAGGCTTGTACAGTACTTCCATGGGCTCCCCAGAGCTGATGACAAAATCAGATTTTAAGCGCCTCCCGGAAGGTCAGTCAGGCTGGGGCCAATCTCATCTGGTGGGGGGAATGATGTCCCACAGGGCAGGTGCCAGGGCAGAAGAGCTTCTCCTCCTGGGGCCCGCCAGATGACGCTCCTCAGCCTGATTATGTAGTCCCAAGAAACGTGTTAGGATAGGCATGTTGCACAGCTAGCCAACTGCAGATTGTCTCTTGCCTTCCGCAATGCTCTTTAAGAAAAGCTGTTTTAAAGATGTGATGAAATCACGAGGCCAAGGCTGGGCCAAGCCGTCCCTTGACTGATCCACCTGCCGAAGATCAGTCTACAGCCGTAGATCAAGTTACGGCGACCAGATTTGTGTGGCAACACCCCGGATCGCCACTAGAGGGCACTCCAACCACCCGCTGCTCTCTCGTGGCCGACCCGCCTTCGCAGTCCTGAAACGGCCGCCTTAGCGGTAACCGCGCTTCCATTCAAAATCTGTCTGCAAGGGCTGGTGCTCGATCGTTTCCGCGGGTGCTTATTTCGCATTCCTCCCCGTGCATACATGAACGTCTGAAACCGGCCTGGAAAAGAAGAATGACCCCGTTTTCTAAGCCCAAGTCCAGACGTCCGCAAGTAGCCCACTTTCATAGATTACGACCAGGTCTTAAATTTCCACGTGCGGTCAGACTACAGACTACTCTCGCACCAAGCCAGAAGTAAGTAAGTAAATAAGGCAAAACTGGATCTCCTGCCCTTCTGCACCCAACTTCGTTTTTGCACGGACACGTCCCTGCCCCGCTGCTTTCAGACGACCGGTTCTCCCGCGGGCGGGCGCGGATTAACTCCGCCGAAGAGACGGAATCCTTCTAGCGAGTTCCAGACCGGGGTGGGCGGATCCGCGGCGGGTATAAAAAGCGCTGCCCGGCCGGGCGCGCCGTCTGCGTCTCGCGGTGCAGTCAAGGCTTGCTAGGTCAGTAGAGCTCGGCCGCTGCTCCCTCCTGCGTCATGGACATCGCCATCCACCACCCCTGGTTCCGCCGGACCTTGGCCTTCCCCTCGCTCTTCCCGCCTCGCCTTTTCGACCAGCGGTTCGGAGAAGGGCTGATGGAGAGCGACCTGATGTCGGCCACCCTTTGCCCTTACTACGCGCGCTTTCCCGGCCTGCAGATGCCGAGCGTTCCGGACTCGGGGCTGTCGGAGGTAGGCGGCGCCGAGGCAGCCTTACGGCCCCTCCGTTCGGGGCTGGGAGGGTCTTGGGGGATCGCCTGCAGGCTGGGCGCGAGGAGGGAGTCCCTGCGTCAGATCCCGGCCAGCCGCGGGGTGGTTCAGAGACGCCTCCGGTCCTGGACTCGCGTGCTGAGGCGCGCCGTGAGGACGGGGCTGCGCGCGTCTCGCGGAAAAAGGCGAGAAAGTGGCGGTACGGAGGAGTGAAAGTGAGCGTGAAGGCAGGGAAAAGTGCCAAGCGGGACGGGAGAGATGCTGCCTATTATGGTAACATTCTTTCCCCTGCCCAGCTGAAAGGACAATGCCAGCCGAGTTGCCCTCCAGGCCAAAGGGCTGGCATACAGGAGCCCTGAAGGCATAGAAGAAACACTATCCTGTTGGATGGCTGCCTACCCTTGCCTTAGCTCCCTTCTTGAAAGCTGGGGAGAACAGAGGAAGCTGTTCCTTGGTCAGATTGCAGCCTGGTTTGTGAAGTCAACAAGGAGCCAATTTGGCTCTTGTTAGGTAAAACCATCTATGGTGGCTTGCAAACCGTTGGTTAAGGTTTATGGATTGCATGGACTTAGCCAGCTCCGGTTTCTTCTGTAAGCCGTGGCTTAGTGCAGTGTGCAAATTCACCTGTTTAATTCACAGTGCCTTACTTTGGACCAGAAGGTGTTCCTGCTAACTATTATCTTTTCCGAAAATCCAACCCTGGAGAGCCTTTAGCATGCAAAGCATCTATTCTTCCCCTGGAGTATGACCTCTTCCCCTCTTCCCATCACTGAACATGAAGATTAGGGCAGTGAGGAGATAGTTGGTTTAGTTTCAAAGCAGCTAATCCAGACTTTTAAAGCTAGAAAGTAGCCTGAGGAAGCCAACCAAATAACTTTGTTACTTGCTTTCCCCGGATGAATTGGCATGTTTCATTTCCATGCCTTGCTAGCACCCCTTGGTAGAGCTTGCCATTCAGACTCTCTGCTTCAGGATACAGAACGGTGCAAACAGAAGAAAAGAAAGCTGGGTAGTCTAAGACAAGAAAGAATAGGGTTAGAAGTTTACTAGGTAACGGCACAGAAGCTTCAACTCTAAATAAACTATAAAATTACTCAAGAGCTCTCAGGAGCTGGCTGTGTTTTCCATCGTCTCTAAGGTTTGGGGTACTGCAAAGGCAATGTATTTGGCTTGTTGAAAAAGAGCCCCCAATTTGTTGAGCACAGCCCCGCACACTTATGCAACAGTCTCATTATGTAACATTAAAAACTGCTGAGAATGAGTTGCAATTGTGCAGTTTTAGGCAAGTTTGTATCTGTTTGGTCAACTCTGTTAAAATGGCCCTTAGTGATTCTCCCCCCGCACCCCCTTTCTAATTTAAATCATTTATGCTCTGTGCTTCAGCTGGGACAGCTCCCAGAGTGACTGATCAAAATAAAGCACTTTCTGCCTATAGACTTACAGGCTAGAAAAGTAAAAAGGGGTGGGGAACAGGAGAATGCAAATAATGGGGTGCCACCATTTATGCAGGTCTTTTGGTGAACAGAGCTGTGGAACAAGAGCTCTGGAACCCCATTTGTAAATCATTCTCTAACTTCAAATGCCTGACATTTAACATCTGGATTGCATCAAGAGAGGCCAGGCATTGGACCAATAGTGTTTTTTTTTTCCCAATGGATGGTAGTTGCCTAGCAACTTGGGCAGTCCTCCCTCCCTACATAGCCTAGTGGTTGGTTTCTGATTGGCTGTGGTAGAAGCATGGATGCCCTGCAGCTAATGCATGCTTGCAATCTGTGGGCCTACCAGTTACTTGCAGGCTCATGTTTTACTGTCTGTCCTAATGCTGGGTTTCTTTGAGGGTGATGGAAGAAAACCTCCTTCATTCTGCCTGCTAGCTGGGGATGATAAGAGGTGTTCAGAGATGAGTTTATGGGAGCCTGACCTCAAACAACCTGTCCTGGTAGCCTTCGGGTGCTAAGAGTCCCGAATTATAAATATGGAAAATTGGGGTGGAGGGGTAGACCTAAAGCTGCTTCTGGTTGTGATTAAATGATGGGTGGAATTTGTTTCCAGTGGAAATGGCTAAAACCAATACAATGGTGTTGGGCTTGTCTGCTGCTCTCAGCTAGATTCAGAAATGGCAGTAGGTTCTGATCTGCTTTTCCCCCTCCCGTTTTCCAGATGAAGCTGGACAAGGATAAGTTCTCTGTCTTGCTGGATGTCAAGCATTTTTCACCAGAGGAGTTAAATGTGAAGGTGGTAGGCGACTACATTGAAGTACACGCCAAACATGAGGAGCGTCCGGTATGTAGCTTTTGTGATCTTCTGCTGTTTTGCATTCTGAAAAAATGAGTAGGGTGCAGTGGGTGAAAGCAGCATATTTTAAAGCTGCATTTTAAAATCTGTTCTTAACTTGGAACTCAAATTGAATGTGCGTTCCTCAGCTCTCTCCCCCTGACCCAAAATGTCTTTAGGATCAGATATAAAAAGGTTGATCTTGCACCAAGTGCTGAACCCTAACCTTGGGTTAATAAGCTACAGTTTATGTATCCCTATAATGCTCTGTGTGCAAACACTTAGGCCCTGTATTATGACTTAATGTGATGTCTTGGTTCTTCCAATATGCTGAACCACAGATTATCTTATTTTAGCCTCGGCTAGCGTGCATTGTGTTAACCTGGGCCTTAATGTACTAATTGCCTAAAATCATTCATCAAACACAGAAGGGGCATTCAAATGCTTCTGAGCTTTAGCTGTTGAGAGTTCTAGCAATGGGAGGTTGGATGGTCTAACCCACCTGGTAGGCCCCATACTTAAACAGAGAGCATTTTCTTGCTATGATGCTATGGGTAGTGACAAAGTACGCATACAGCTGGGGTACCACCTGGTTCTGGGTAACAGTTGGTGGCTTTTGACACCAGTGGAATATTTAGAATCTGGGGAGCCTCTTCTGGATGCTTTCACAAAATGTCACCTATGCATTGTTTGTAGATTTGCAAAATGCCTTCGTGGGCATGGCCTTTCACAAAATGCCCATTTCCTTAAAGGAAAGTAACAAGCTTGCTCTTTTTCAATCAGCTTCTCACTTGTTTCCTCCCATGCCATCCCACCCAGGGCAGGTGGGCCCGCTTCTGAACAGAACTCCACAATGTTACCAGTGCTGTTTTTAATTTCTGATGATGCCTAGGGAGTGTATGAGGGACCTTGTAAGACCTGAGCGAATAACCTTTCCTTTGTTGCCTGAGCATACCCTGCTATTTTTTTTTTTTTTTTAAGATGCTTTAATTTGAAAAGGCGGGGCAGGAAAGGATCTGGTGGTTGCAAACTCTGCAGGTGCACTGAAGGATGCCCTGAAGCATCAGGCCACCACCTCCCTCTGTAGCCATTAATTTGTTTTGTCTGTCTCTGCTCTTACAGGATGAACATGGCTACATCTCCCGTGAATTCCACCGTCGCTACATGATCCCCAAGGGGGTTGATCCAGCAGCTCTCAACTCCGCCTTGTCTCCAGATGGGGTGCTCTCCATCACTGCCCCTACTAAAGCCCCCGCATTGGAACGGAACATTCCCATTAGTCGCCAAGAGAAGCCGGCTGTCACTGGAAAATAAGAGGGAAGCAGCTTGGCCCAGCATCCTTCATATGTTTTTCCCCATTAGATACCAGCATTGTGAGCTTGCTTGTAGGTACAAGGTTGTTCACTCTTAAGCCTTTAAGGAAGTGGCATTCCTTTCTGACCCTCCTAATTCCTGCTGGGATGCTGACAGCAAAGACTCGGTTGTCTTAAAATTTCAGTCCATATCCTGGAGAAGAGAGGGCCATTTTTTTTCTTCCTCTGGCTAGGAGTATCTCTTCCTTTGCAGGCTTACTCTGTACCACTCTTCATGTTGAACTTATTTCCTTGTATAAATGCATGTTTGCAATAAAGTGCTTTTTGCTTAAAAGCCAAATGTTGCCTGATGGATACTTGTTAATAAACATGAAGCTTTCACCGTATCTTTGGTGGACTGGAGTTGACCCAACTGCCCCATGAAGCTTGAAGTGAAGGAGCTGTGGGATGTGAATGTGGTTGGAAAGCTGAATGTTTGATGTTCTAGAAGTGTCTGGGATATTACAGAGAAAGTAGCTTTTCAGAGGGGTATGTACTTGCTGCTAGAATTTGACCTGTGTGATGAATCAGCCCTACGCTAAATTAGTTGTGCTTGGATCTCATTGAAGTTGGTGTGAGATATTAACCGTGTTGCTATGCAGTTTGTCTGGATCTAACCTGATTGCCAATAAAAGTCTCTTGGGATAATTTCAGGGACATGTGTGCACATGCAGACATAAAAGAAAAGCCTTCTGTGGAGTACAGTATGGAAGTGGCTTGCCTTCTGGAATTTTTTTCAACTTCCAGTCTACCCTACAGCCCTGAAATTTCCTTGTGTTCTCTCACCAAAGCACTTTGCAAGCCTGACCACTGCTTAGCTTTTGGAAATAGAAAAACTGACTTGGTTACATATGATTACTTACTGATAATTGTACCATTCTATAGCAAAAAGGCTACATTACATTGCAACAATTCTTGACTGACTGAAACAGGGTCATGTTAAAGCTGAATAGGACTAACAGCTTTTGGGGAAGTTGTTTAGCATGCTGTCATTCTATTTGCTATTCAAATGTCTAACCTGAGGCTCTAATTGTAGAGTAAATTATCATACAGATTTCATTTCTCTCCACAATTTTTCTGCTAAATAATGATTGCCCAATATCTGTGAAAGGACATTGAATATGTTACCTAAGGGACCGTCTCATCCCCATCACATCAACCCGTCCCACCCGGTCATGCAGAGAGGGCATGCCACGGACCCCATCTGCAAGAGAATTCCAGCTGGAGGGGTCCAGGAGGCAGGCCTTCTCTGCAGCAGCCCCCGCCCTTTGGAACATCCTTCCCCCGGAAGTGAGGTTGGCCTCCTTACTTCTGGACTTCAGGAAACGGCTGAAGACCTGGTTTTGTCACCATGCCTGAAGTGGGGAGAGGAAGAGCCACTCTTGAGGCTGGTTGGTTCCCTAGTCTTGCCAGGACCAGTTCCGGTCCCCTTTGGGGGGAATTAGATCTGCCATCACTTGGATTGTATTATATTTTATATGTATATTTATTGATATTATTCTGATTTTATTGTATTTTATACTGTTTTATTGTGAACCGCCCAGGGTCCCCCGAGTGGGGGAGATGGGCGGTAATAAAAATATGATAAATAAAAATATAAACAGCACATAGAAATAGAGGAACTCCTGTTTGAGCTGCCTATATTGATTGATGGTTGATATTCCATCAGGTTGGTGTTGACTCTTAGCAACCACATAATTTTTTTCCGGGAAGATCTGTCCCTAACCTGGTCCTTCAGGTATTCCAGTGATGCACCCATTGCTGCTGCAATTGAGTCCACCCACTTTGCTGCTGAGCATCCTTTTCTTTTTCCTTCCTCCTTTTCCAGCAGCATAGACTTCTACAGAGAGCTAGGTCATCACATAATGTATCCAAAGTATGATTACTTGAGCCTGATCATTTGTGCGTTGAACAAGAACTTTGGGTTTTGTTTGATGATCCATTTGTTTTCTGGCTGTCCATGGTATTCTCAGGAGTCTTCTCCAACTCCAGAGTTCAAAAGTGTCAATACTCTTCCTTGCTTGCTTCAAAGTCCAACTTTCGCCTCCATAAAATGTCACGGAAAAAAAAAATTCCTTGGACTGTTCTCACCTTTGTACACAACACGGCATCTGAGTATCTTTTCCAAGGCCTTCCTTGCTACTCTACTCTACCATACTTAGTCTACTCAAGTGCTAGCCTGCGGTGTATTTCCTGACCGCTGGTTCCATTATCGTACATCAGTGTTTCTCAAGCTCAGCTGGCTGGGGAATTCTGGAAGTTGAAGTCCACGCATCTTCAAGCCACCAAGGTTGAGAAACACTGATACAGATAGATGGTCCTAAAAGTCAGAGGCTATCAACTACTTCAATATCTAAGGTGGCTTGATATACCTGTTGTCATTAGCTTGGTCTTGATATTTAATCTCAGTCCCATTTTTTCCCCTGCGCTCCTTGATTTTTATTACAAGAGCTTGCATATCATTTGCATTTTCAGCTATCATGCCCATATTGGAAAGTTGGGGTGGATAAAACCTGTTCTTTGCCAAAACAGATCGCATTTGTAATTAATGGGTATAGAAACGCAAAACAAAATCCTGTGAATGATAAACTAGAAATTCACATAAAGCGGTTCCTTGCTATTGAAATGAAGGAGAAGAAGAAGAAATAAGTTATGGGCCGGTCTGCAGAAAGGGGGCGGGGGCAGGGGGTGTAGACAACACAGCCCTTTATTGATAATATTGTAATTCCTAGCTCCTACATTGAAAGAAAAATATGTTTTTAGTTAACAAAGTAGAGAATAAAAGATACTTTTGAACTCAGCCAAGGAGAATGTTGCAGCTAGGTGGACACAAATCATACAGCCAGACACACAATGCCTATGAAAGGAATTATTCTTTGAAGCTGTTGGTACTTGCCCATATTAAGTTGAATGAGGAAATCAAAAAAGCTAGTCTCCACCCAGAAGAAGGGGTAGAGGTGGCTTTTACTTCCATTCTTTTGTGAATATATCTGCAAATGGGGTGGTGGTGATGATTCAAGACAAATTAGGTATGGTAAATCCAATGGAAATTTACCAAAGTTATTGTAGACATTTGGCTAAATGTGAAAGCACACATTTTCAAGATGCAACCCTGGGGCTGCAAATGTTGGGTTGGTGCCACATAGCTTACCAGTTGCCTTTTGCAAAGACTGAACATGCAATCTGGCATATCGTTTACCTGGGAATTAGCTGTACTGTCCTCTTTACATTTGGTGTTGCCCTAAATGTGACTTCCCCCCCCTTACAACTATCACTATTTGGCTTTTGGTGTATAGGTACAACACTGGTCTATAAGGAACATCTTAAACCATACCACCACCTCGGGTGTGGGGGGGAATTACTTTTTAAACATTTTAAAGCTGCTTTGAAAAGGCTGTAAGCGGCCTTTTGAAACTAAGGACTTCAAACCCTTTTAGCAGATACTTCCTAGGAAGCTCTTTGCATGCACTGAAAGTTTAGAAAAATGGGCAATGAAAAAAATGCTTTGAACTCCATAATGAAGGCCAGGGGTCACATGTTGGGGTCAGGTAGATTATAATCAGGTCAGGTGGTTTATGGTTCAGCATACTGGGAAACTTCCCCACCCCACCGTGTCAGGCTAGCATTAAGCTTGGGCGTTCAATGTCATATGAATGCAGCTGCTTAGCATAAGGGTTAGAATACAACCAAAGTGTGCCTTTTCAGCCCTACCATCTCCAAGTTCATGCATCATGCTAAGCCATATATGTTTTAGCTTTGCATATTATTAGCCACTGGGATTGTAAACCATGTTTTATGGCTTACCCACCTGTGATTTGCTGTTATATTAGTAATTCAACCATGGTAGAATACAATGTTCAAACGCAGCCACAATTGAAAGCTGATGTCAGGGAAGGGTTTTAGATGTTGGCTTTTCACCCTGTACCTTAGGGAACAACTGAAGAGCAACTGAGTCATGTGTGTGATTGATGTGCCAGCTGCACAGGATCATCTTAAATCAGGCTGGTCCTAAGGGCTGAAGTATATGCCATCTTAACAATGATTCTCCTCCTGAAATTCATCCCAGAATGGTTAGAAAACTTGTCTAAGTAGCAGTCCTCAACAACCTCAAAGAATTGGTGTGGGGTGCTGGAGCATTGCTTAGCTCAGCATGTGGGAACAAAGTCAATCCGAGATACTTGCTGGGTCATGGTGATTCCTGGCTCCCAGCCTAGCTGCAAAGAGTAAATTGAGAACGCTCTCCGGAACCTATCATGAGCTTTGTGGAGGAAGATAGAGGAATACATGTTTGCATAATACGCTATAGATAGACCTACATCAAGTTGCTTCCTTGACTCTTTTGTGTTAGCTCCTAGCTAGCCAAGATTGGGTTGCAGGCTTAGGGTCCGAACAGCTCCTATTCAGTTTGGCTAAAGTTGGCTGCAACAGATTTTCCCCAACCCTCTAAGCCAGGGGGTACTTCCCTTGCTTTTGCCCTTCTGAGTCACACCAACCCAGCCACTGTGGTTGTAAACCAGGGTTTAACATAGCTTTCCCCGCACTGCACTCTCCAGATATATCCAGGTTTGCAACTCCTGGAATTCTCCAAGAATATCTGGAGAGCACCAGATTAGGGAAGGGTGCTTTAGCATACTGCACAAGCCCAGGATGGCTTATAATAGGTAAATCCAACCTACATAAGGCAAAATGGTTAGAAGTTAGGAGAAATGGGTTTCTTTCTTTTCTTCCCAGTGAAACCAGAGGTACTCGGCTAATCTAGCCTTCATCTTTCTCCTTTGAGAATACTACAAATAGCACATCATCAAGATGCACTGTGGGAAGCATCAAACTGGGTAGCAAGTTCTAACCGTTCCCAACATGGGAGAACTTTGTCTCCGCTAGAGAGGACTGTGGTGCTACAAGAAATCCCAGTTCACATTTTGATAGCTCCAGAAAGACTCTTGACTGCAAGGTAGAGTCAGCTGCTGCTATGCATCATCTGGTTAATTAATGTATTCCAATGCAAAGCTAATTTACATGGATAATTTATTCTAATGTGGGGCTAATTTACAAGATTGATTTATTACACTGAAACCTCAACAGCGAAGGAGAGGAAAAGCATGGATGTCATACACCATTCCCTTGAGGAACCCCTACTTCCTCAAAAATGCTAATATTGAACTTGGATCTATATTGGGTGAGGTCCAAGCTACACAGTTGACCAGAAGAAGTAGCCATCTTTTTACAACCATGTCTGCATAATACATTTCCCTATGGTTAGCTGTGGTTAGCCTAATTAACACAATTTTCTAGGACTGTACAACTCGCTGATCCATAAACTAACCATATGAGCTGTTTTTGCACAATGTTACCTGGCTGAAGTCTGGTCGGTCAGCTTGTGGTCAGTGGGGCAGGAGCAGAGCCAGTGTCATTAACTTATGGTTGTGTGTGTTGTGTGAACGAAGGCCACAGAGTTAATTCACTAGGTCACAGCTCAGTTAACCATGGATGACTAGGTTATGCGGAATCCATACATTTACAAGGTTCCTGTTATGACTTCTTGTGAAGTCCGGACTTCTACAGGCCCACAAAATCTACAGGCTCACATACTGGAAAGAAAATATAAAGCTATATTTATTGGTAGACAAACCCAGAAGCAGTAAAGTTAGCCCAGAAGACAAGGGATTCCAGGAACGCATGAGTTCCTGCACCTCACTCTTCATTGCCGTTCGTACATCTCCTTAAGGATCTTCATGCTCTCAGCATAGCGCAACTGGTTCTTCTGCGAAGCCTCTTTCCACCTGGGAACACCAAGGCCACAAGTCAACCATTGCACATGGATCTTCGCATTATCCTTTCCACCAATTAAGTGTTTCCCGCTTCACAGTGCTCCTAGCATGGTACAAATGGCTTGATGTCCTGCCTCTGGTTCTTTCTGTTACCCAAACCCTACCTTTGTCGGATCTTCTTCCATCTCTCCATGTTCTTGTAGATGAGGGTGGACATTGAAGGTACTGTGTCAGAAGTCTGGCAGGATTTATGGGAGAGAGGAAAGAGACAGAAAACATCACTTACCACCTCACAGGGCTAAGACACTGTATGAATGTCCTAGCAAGCGACTTCAATTTAACAATAAAAGCATCTGATATTTTTGCTGGATTTATTAGAAGCTTATCTCTAATAGGGACGCGGTGGTGCTGCAGGTTAAACCGCTGAGCTGCTGATCGGAAGGTCGGCGGTTCGAAACCGCGCGGCGGGGTGAGCTCCCGTTGCTCGTCCCAGCTCCTGCTCACCTAGCAGTTTGAAAACATGCAAATGTGAGTAGATCAATAGGTACCGCTTCGGCGGGAAGGTAACGGCGTTCCGTGTCGTCATGCTGGCCACATGACCCGGAAGTGTCTATGACAACGCCGGCTCTAAGGCTTAGAAACGGAGATGAGCACCGCCCCCTAGAGTCGGACACGACTGGACTTTACGTCAAGGGAAACCTTTACCTTTACCTTTTATCTCTAAGTGATGCATACAATCCTTAATTCCTTTTCAGTTGATTAGTTCAGTTGATTTATTTAGTGGCACATCCTAAGTTTTTAGTTGCATTTTTAAGTTTATGCTTACATTATTCTGACTCATTCGTCTTCATGTTTTCTATTCCTCCTATTCTTTTAAATTAAATCTTCTTGTAAGTACACTTTTTATTGACTGTAATCTACTGTGCTAGCCTATAGATCTATAGTTATATTTGTTTCATGGTTTGCTTTGTGCTAGGTTAATGACTGTCATAACGACTGATGACGAGTAAGAACGTAAGAATAACTCCGTTGGATGAGGCGAAGGTCCAATTTAATTAAACATTTTGTTTCTTACAGTGGCCAACCAGATCCTCCAAAGTGTTTGCAAGCAGGAGGTGGAGATGTATCCTTCTCACACGGTTCCCCTGCAACAGGACTTTGAAGGCCTGTTGTCCCCAGCCCTGGAGGTAAGATTAAACTAAAATGATGCAAATGTGACCAACCAAGTTTGGTTTGTTGTGTGAATCATGCCATAACATTTTCAACTGATTTGATTGTGTTATGTGACAAGGTTCTGCCATTTGCACGATGGAATACTGGGATATTCAGCATTCTACCTGATGGTTCCACAGCCTTCAATTCTCCCCAGTATTCCAGCATACACACATTCCCAAGTCTTGCCACTGATCAACTACTTCTGAAATGCTTCCCTTAGAAACTCTCAGCACATTTGAACTGAGAAAGGTGTTCTAAAATAATCCTCTCCTCCGACAACTTGGCACAAAACCCTACTTCATTCACATAACACAATCAAATCAGTTGAAAATGTAGTGGCGTGATTCACACAACAAACCAAGCTTGGTTGGTGGCGGCGGGGGTTATTAGTCTGTTGTCGCGTATGTATGTGTGTGTGTGATTTATTGCATTGTTTGAATCCAGGCTGTTTAGGTAGTTTATGGTTCAGCGCACTGTGGAAACCCAGAAAAAGAGGGATAATTCAATCAACCAGCTGAATTCACATATTATGTGACACGGCAACTATGTTTTCCTAGCCCGGATTTAGGTTTTAGAATGCTGTGTGAATCCAGCCACAGAGTTCAAAACCCATTTCAAATTCAAAATGCTAGTGTCCACTTCAGAGCAATATCCTGATGGATACTGCCCCATGTGTTGCCAATAATAAGAGGGGGTTCAGATGAGAAGGGGTCTCTAAAATGCCTGCCATTTGCTATTTTACCACCCAACTTTTTTCCTCCCCCTGCTACCCTTAACTAGCAAGGTGGCCTGACCGTGTCAGCAGCTGCTTCTGTTTGCTCTTCAGATTCGGCTGGGAACGGGATACGCAGGTTAATTGGTTCCCCTGCAGGGTTGGTCTGGCAAGGGATAGGAGGTGGTAGCTTGTAGACATCCTGGATCTTCCCATTTAATACTTCGACACCCTGGGAGCACAGAGTTTAAGAGAGATGAGAGAAAGGTGAGCCGAGGACAAAAAACGAGTTCAACCTTTGCAGCCTTAATCTGGGGAGTTGTTTCTGAAATACAGTATAGAAAGCTGTGCTCCCATCACATATACAGTAGTTTGAACCTGACATGCTCTAAACTTCAAATTCTCTGATCTTGGATTTGAAAGGGTAGACCTGGCCCAGCCCTCTGAGGCCAACCTGGAAGTGCGGGTGCTGTACTATTTCAGAAGTGCTCTGTGCCTGAAGCGTAAACACATGTGTTCCAAACTCAAAACACTTCTGGAATGGTCAAAATGGTTGAACAACCTGTTCCAAACTGAAAACTTTTTCAGGCCTCATCCAGGTATAAGCATCTTGGTAGGGACAGAGAAGATGCTGTGGCCCTAAAAACAGCACTGAGCTGCATCGTCAGCTGGAACAGGTAAAGATCAGCATTGGTTGGAGGTGTGGTTCTGGGGCACCTGCTTTCATCTTTGAGTTTTTCATCTGGATACCTGGTTGCGCAAGTCTTCAGAATCTATGTCCATATGGAGATCTATGGATATTGGCTTTGCCATTTTAGACAGAGGAACATGTAGGGCAGATCTGGATCTGAGCCTTGTTTCGCTGCTGGGAATCCAATGTTCTGCTCAAGCCACATCAGCCCAGTATCCTACAGGCTGGGAATTCTGGAAACTATAAGCTTAATGTACCTACAGGTAGTCCTCGTTTAGCAACCACAATTGGGACTGGCAACTTGATTAAGCAAAGTGGTCACTAAGTGAAACCATAACTGTGCTTTTAATCCTACTTCAGTTTTCTTTTGCTTTACAGGCCCATGAAGGTCGTAAATGCGAGCGTTGGTCATAAAGTTACTTTTTCATCACTTCTGTAACTGTGAATGGTCGCTAAGTGAGGCAGTTGCTAAACGAGGACCACCTGATGCCACATTGGTGAAGACTGGTGTAAGGTTTGTGCCTCGAAGTCCCAGATCAGATACAGAGTTCATTTGGATCACATGCTTACTGGCCTACCTTCCACAATTGTGTGAGTTATGGAGACAAAAGTGTGCAAGAGAGTGGGACTGGGGAATCCTGTTCTATACCTCGTCATCCTCAAGCAGGGCAGGCAGATTTGGGCTGGGAGATCGCTCCTGTTCCCGCACCATGGGACTATTCCGCATCCAAGCTCGGCAGATGGGATAGAGCGGGGTGTTCTCCGAGAACTGGGCCAGGTCTACGCTTCGATCAAACAGCTTGATGATGTAGGTGTCTGCAAGGATCAAGACGCAACAAATTAAGAGACAGATCTTAGATCAGAGCTGGATGATGTCCCTCCCTCCCTTTTTTTCTTTCTGCTTGACATCAGCAATGTAGGAAGGCTTTGGGGAGAGACTTAATGGGGAAATGAGTGCCTTAAGCTAGCCATTTCGCCTCTGAAGGACCCCCAAGAGGAAAAATTGATCCTTTTGTGGAATCAAGTTTGATCCGTGGGCACCTTTACCTTCAACAAATTATTTCAGAACGGAGGAGATAGAAGAGGAAGAGATGCTAAAGCTTTCATTCCTTTTTCTCCTCCAAGCAAGCTAATTCAGTTACAAAGGAAGAGAAGTACAGTCCTCCTTTCTTTGAAACAAAAGGCCTCTAGAGTGTATTAGTCCAGAGAAAGGAAATAAGAAAATTGCACTTCCAATAAACAGGCATTTCCCCTAATGCAGGATTGAGGAACTGGTAACTCTCCAGATATCGCTGAACTACAACTCCCAGCATCCCTCACCACTGGCCACAGGCTGTCATAGTTCAGCAATACCTGGAGGCCATCTCTGCCCCAGAGACTTAAGAATTTGGAGTTCAGAAACAGAAGGTGGGCTGGGATAGGGGATGCGGTGGAAAGGGGTCATAACTTAGCAGCGAAACATAGGCTTTGCATCTCCAAGGTTAGCAGCTTGAGACTCCACAGAATCACTGACTGGCTCAAGCCACCAAGGCAGCTCTGACATTTTCACTCACTCTGCTTTTGTGGTCCCCCTTCAGTGAGTCCGTCGTCCATCTCCTTCCTCTTCTTGCGGCGGTGATGGGAGAACCGGGTAGAAGGCCTGAGAGCACAGAAGCATTAGAGAGTGATGCAACTGGCCAGAGACCCTGCACTGAGCACAGGAACTTCTGAGGTGTCTTCCAACTCTATAACTAATTCCATGGGCTCTGGAGAACCTGATGGAAGGATCTCATAAGTCTCCTGGGACAAGGCACCTGAAACACCCAGAATTAATGGAGAAGATATTCTAGATTTTTTCTGGAGGCTACATAGCCCTTTGCAGAGGAGGCCTAATTGGGATTCCTGCACTGGCCAGGAAGTTGGACTTAATAGCCCCTTCCTACACTAGGATTCTATGACTCTGAACATTGGCAGATGTAGCAAGTGATCAAGTACAATGATTGGAAGCCAAGTCACAGAGTATCCACAAAGTGTAGGAGTCTGGCCATCTCTCAGCCTCAGCACCAGTTCGTCTGCATGCTGTTTTTCCTTGATTGAGACAAGCCAACTTTGCTCTGGAGAAAAATGTGCACCTGGTTTCCTGTAGGCATATGATGGAATTTGGAACTCAGTGGGAACAGCAAGCATGCTAGGGAAATGGGAACTGTGGATCTGGCTCAGATCATAGCAACAGCAAAAGTTTAAAGCTGGTTTCTGTCCGGCCATCGTTCTGTGCTGGCTTGTTGTCCGCCTATCAGTATGTCTTAGTTGTGCGAGGGCAATTATACAATAAGCCTTGGGCCTACTTTGCCCCAACCTATTTATTATTTCACAGAGTATAAAATTCTACATTTTTGAATAAATAGCACAATCAACCCAAGGGGCACAGCAAATAGGCTATCGAGCTACCACCGGCACCCAAACTCCCGGGCTTCCTGTCAAGAACAACCATTTTGAGGCCAGCTTTTAAAATTCCAACTGCAGCAAGAGCTACAAGTCGTTTGTTTGTTTGTTGATTAACAGCATGTCTAGGCCAGCCCCATCCCAAAGGATTCTGGGATGCAAACAGCAAAAGTTAAAATCAAGGCAACAGATGGTAAGAAAATATAAACTTTATTGTAGTGTCCCCAGTCAGTTGCAGCTGAAGGCATGATGAAATGGAGAAGAGATGGGGTGTTGTTTTCTTCCCTGTTCTCCATTAACAAAAAACAGAGCTTCGAGACTGGATTGCAAATGCTGTGCATGGAAGAGAGCAGAATGCATTGGCTGTGGACATTCCTATGACTGAAGAAACAAGCCATTACTTAGCTTGTCTCTTTGGCTGTGGGAACCGCCAGGGAGGAATTTAAAAAACAAACAAACAGAAAGTGCAGAAAAGAAAAAAAAAATCCATTTTTTAAAATTCTTTTCTTTTTTCAGTCTGAATTAGTTTTTATCTTTTTAATTGTAATTTTTAATAAAAATACAAAAAAAAAAAAAAGAACTGCCAGGGAGGAATCGACAAACAAAACTGCAGGCCCAGTTCACACACAGGACTGAGTGCTATATGAGAACCAGACCACGATGGCATTCAACAAAACTACACGTGAACCAGGCCACAGAATTCTCTGCCACACATTTGCATGTTCTTTCTTTAGATCTCCAGTAAACTCAATGGGAAAACGTTCTACTCTCCCACCCGGTGGTCATCGATAGCCAGAGAGGACACTGCTAAGAACCATACCTCTTTCCTGTAGCAATAGGAGAAGGCTCCCTGCAACCGCAAAGCAAGAGAGGTTAGGAAACACCTGGCACGCAACAGCCCCACCAGTAAAAAGAAAACTGCTTCCCAAGAGAGTTGGTCTCAGCAGAGTTAGCAAGTCTATAGACCGGAGCAGGGATGGGAACCTGTAGCCCTCCAGATGTTGCCAAACTATCATTCCCAGAAGTCACAGCCAGCATGGCCAACAGTGGATGCTGGGAGTTGTAGTTCAGGAGCACCCGGAAGGACATAAATTCCTCACCTCTTTGGGGCCTGCTGTCCCAAACCACTAGTAAAACCCCCTTCTTGAAAATTTGGTAATGATACATATTATAAATATTTACAAAAGTATTATAAATATTCTCAATAAGTCATTTTTAAAAAGCTTCAAAAGAAAGAAAGCAAGGAAGCAGAAAGAAAGATATCTAGATAGATATATTGCTGGCTTTTGTACACAATATTCTTAAATTTGGAGGCTGCTTGGGGAAGATAGAAGATTTTTGGACCTGCTTTCTCAAATTCCTCTCAGGCACCCCAGAAACAAAAGCAAAGCAAAGGATTTCAGAGATGCTGCAGGAAACATAAGTCAATGACCTCAATGCATGATTTTCAACTGAACATGGTGAGCCTCTCCAAAAAAGTAAATCCTTTCTCTGCCTGTATTCAGCTTATGGCCTGAGGCGGGTCAATGTGCAAAGATAAAGCAGATGGCTGAACAATACGGCTGCTCCTTACTTGCTGAGCACATCTGATGATGTCTTTCCAGGGTCATCTTCCATTTGTTCTCTAAGATGAGCCAGAAAAAGAAAAGGGGAAAAATGTCATTAGCCTTGTCCAAAACATGGCTTGAAGGTTCTTCCTGACAACTACTTCAGCCAAACTAGAAATAAGAGAATGACAAGCTCATAGAATAGGAAGAGATTCCAAAGAATCTTTAGCCTGGAACAGGAAACCCATGGCACTCCCAGTGTCACGGTACTACAACTCCCAGTATTGCTCATTGTTGGCCATGCTTCCTACAGATACTGGGAATGGTAGTTCAGTAATCTCTGGAATGCCACAGGTTGCCTATTCTTGGGCTCAGCCAATCAGGGGCTGATTCAGAAAATGATCTAATACGGGATTTAGTTGAAATCCCTGTTTTTGGAACCTGGAGCTCTTGGTTTCTGCTGTTTGGATATCCTACCCTAACTTGGCACCTGTCAGATGTGCTGGGGCTTTGGCCATATCGGTGAGGAGTTCTGGAGGCTGTGATCCCAATACACCTTGCAGATGGTAATTTAGGAAATGTCAAGCCATAAAAAGCAAAATGGATCTACTCAATTGTTTTAACACCTCTCAAATATCTAATGGAGGGTTTCAGGTTCCTTCTCAGTGCTCAGAACTGACCTTGATATACCTGGTGATTCTTACCTATCAACATCAGTTTTCTCCAGTAGACACTGCAGGACGGCATCAAGACGGTTCCGAGCATTGGCTGTCTCAAGATCTGGGGATGGTGAGAGGTTGTTATTCCAGCATAAAGCAACCTTTGAGGGGAATTCATTATGTAACTTTTTTTTTAGGTTAGCACTGAGGTCTCCTGGCTGTTCTACGTCTAGGAAACCCCAAAAGGTCTGTGGATTACTTTCTTAAAAAGCAAAATAAAACTTGCTTTCAATGCAATCAATTAAAGCTGAAGAATAGGAATGGGAATGAGAGAAGATGTTGGCTAAAGACTTGAACATTTATAGCAGAACATTCCCAAGGCATCTTACCTGGTTTTTCTGTTTTGACTTTGGTATGTAGCATGTTTGTCGAGATTCAGTTCCCTGCAAGAGTAAGAGAGAGGGGAAAAATACCCTCAAACTCACATATTGTAAAGGAGTTTAGACCTGACCTTGGGGAAGGCATGAAAGAGCCATTAAGGGGAGACCTAGACAAAAGGTTATGCAGTCCAGAGGTAAAGGGAAGCAAGAGAAAGAAGCCCAAAATAAGCCTTGTATTTGTTTAATATAAGAAGGGACAAACTTGGACCAGATTTCAAGATTCTGTTACAGTATTATTACCCTATTATAATAAAATAGCATTCCTGGAATTCCTGCAGCGTCTGTTTCTTGACCTAGCCTATTGTAGAGAGCCAGAAAGATCGCCTTGAAGGAAATATTCAGAAATGTCCTTGTGTAAACAGAAAGGACAGAAGCATTCATGGTCCTGGGAAGAGAGAGAGTATTAAGAAGAGGTTGGCTCTTCGCTGACTCCCTGGGGTATAAGAGGGAGGGGAGGAAAAAATCAATCAGACTTGCAAGATTCTGTTACTCTAGCCCAGTGTTTCTCAACCTTGGCAACTTCAAGCTGTGTGGACTTCAACTCCCAGAATTCTGGGTGGGGAATTCTGGGAGTTGAAGTCCACACAGCTTGAAGTTGCCAAGGTTGAAAAACACTGCTTCAGCCTATCTCAATGAAGTATAGTGCTAATCTTCCTGTAGAATCAGTTTCCTGGTCTGGTTTACCTTAGAGGGATGACGCATAGGGAAAAAATAGTACAGAAAGTTAAACTGACTGGATTCAAGAAATGACAGAAGCCATCCTCAAAAGGTGTGGACAACAAGCCCCTCACTGCAATGTTTCAACAAGGGTGGAACTGGTCATCCAATATACTTGCTTTGCGCTTCGAGTTGTTCTGGGAACTCTAGCCCTGCCTTAGCATGTTGTCTGAATCAGGCCATCACATCAATCCACCTTATGGGTTCCTTGCATTATGTGAACAAAGCAGCTGTGATTTCTTGATTGGTTTAGCACAGCGCTTCCCAAACTTTTTCCTTCGTTACCCAAAACCACTGATCAGAAAGCCCTTTTTACCCAATGTAGGTAAAACACTTGAAGTCAAACACTTCAAGGTCAATTTAAATGTCCCTGTTGTGATTGGGTAATGGGTTCATGTGTTGTTACCCAAAGAAAAGCCACTTTTACCCAACGTTGGATAATTTACCCAGGTTTGGGAAGCACTGGTTTAGCATGTTCTGTGAACCCAGCCAATGAGGACTTAGGGTAGACATTTATTGCCAGGGCTGAGCTCACAAAACCCTCCAGAACTGTGTTTTTCAACCTTGGCCGCTTTAAGCTGTGTGGACTTCAACTCCCAGAATTCCCCAGCCAGCAAGTCTGGCTGGGGAATTCTGGGAGTTGAAGTCCACACAGCTTAAAGCGGCCAAGGTTGAGAAACACTGCTCCAGAACAAGATTGCTTCCCGCTTGGTCCTCCACCCTTTTTTCCATTTCGGGGGAACCGCTTCTTTGCTGCTAGGGTTAAGCAGCCGCGAAAGAGAATGCCCGGCGGATCTGCCGCAGCTCTAGCTGCAGACCCCGATCTCCGTTCTGCCCGCTCCTGCAGCCAAGAGAAGGCTCCCCCCTGCAGCGCTGTGCTTCCTCTTACTTTTGCTGGAAAGGAGCGATTCTACCTCCTCCAAAGGATCCAAATCTTTGGGGTGGGGGGGTTGCTGTTATCTTGTCGGCTCTCGGGCTGGCTCGCTTCCTTCCCTAGCTTGCACCCCGCCCGCGCGCAACCCCAGACGCCTCCGACGAAAATATCTACCCCCTCTGAACCACTTGCCCGTTCGCACGAATGCAGAAAAACCGCCTCTGGTGCATTGCATGCTGGGAATTGTAGGCAGGGCGATTCCACCAACTAGCTGAGGCTGTTTTTTTCCCCCCTCCCTTAGCGAATAGAAACAGCGCCTCTTGTGCAAGGATGGCGCTCGTGTGAGCCATAGACAACTACCACTATTCCTTCTTTTTCCTTCTTCCCTTCCCTCCCTCCCTTCTTTCTTCCTGGAAGTTGTCCCCCTCCTCCCCGCCCCGGTGTGGTTAATGTGGTGGTGCTGAATCAAAATCTTGCAGAAGTTCGTCACATTGCATTGGAAACCTTTCAGAGTCCAACTGCAGACTGGGCTTCTGCGCATTTTTCAGTGGAAGGCAGGCGGCAGCAGATCAACAATATGAGCAACTTCTGCAAGACTTTGATTCAGCACCACACCAGATACACAGGGGAGGGGGACAACTTCCTAAAAAGTAGTCTATGGTTCACATGAATGTCATCCTTGCACAAGAGGCGCCGTGTCTGTTCGCGAAAGTCCCTCTCTTGCTGATTCGAAAATCTTTCCCTTTTCTACCGAAAGTCTTCCGGAAGATGTCGGATACAGCATCTGCATTCAAATCTGAGCGCCGGTTGGATCCTGTTCGCTTGGATCGCCTTCCAGACCAAGTTTTCCTCCCATTTTTTTTCCTCACAAGTGGTAGAAGATCAACGCAAGGACGGTAAGTGGGTGACCAGTTCATAGGATGCTGTTTGCAAAGAAATATGACCAACGATCACGCGCACCTCTTGCATTTTGTGGCCTTTGAACTCCACTGCTTGCCACGTTTTTTTTAACTACCCGATGAGGATGCACAGGTTGAATCTGGAATGCCCGTGTTGTTTTGCAGGACTGCTCAGCCTTGGGGTAAACATGCTTTATCTACTCCAGTATTTCCTTAGTAAACTCAAAAACTTTAAAAGGCTGGCCCAAAGCATGGCGGGATTTGTAGTTTGTACGCCAGGAGAGGTCTCCTTCCTTTGAGCCGGCGCACGGCACGCAATCCTTTCTGGGAATTGTAGTCCTGGAACCTGCTTTGTCATGGCCGGGGAAAGGGAGGCGCTGTTTACCCTGCATCCTCTGCGTGCAGGGGCCGCCTCTTTTCCTGTTGCTAGGCGACCGTAAGGGCGGTAAGTTTATCCCGGGGTGAGCGGGAAGAGCTTCGGGGGGCTGCCGAGAACGAGCGTTGTGGGGATCGGGTCTGGGGCGAGGAGGGCTGCGGAGTTACGCCCGACGGCGGTGCCGCCGCATCGAATCTGGAGTGGCCCGCAAACCCTTCCCCGGGCAAGAGGGACGACACCTCCTATCCCCATCCAGTGCAGGCGTGGGTGGCGTTGCCTGGGAGTGATGGGAGCTGCAGTCACGCTCGGGAAGGCGCCGGGTCGAGGGGAAAATAGGCAGGAGTAGTAGGTGTGTTCACCGCCTTGAGTTAACGTATAAAAAAAAAGGCGGGATAAAATCATCATTATCGTCCTGCCTCCCTAAGGTTGCATTGGGTTAGGCTTATCAGGGGAATAAACCCGTAATATTAATACTAATAATACTAATAATCCTGCCTCCCTAAGGTTGCGTTGGGTTAGGCTTATCCAGGGAATAAACCCCATTAAAGAGAGGTGAGGCTTGCTTCAGGGTTTGGCTGGACAAGAAGAGAGGGCTTCTCTATCTGCCTGCTGAAGGGGTGCCCGTTGGTGTTGGAATGCAGCTGGCACCATCTTAGCCTATTTGCAGGGCTGAGGATGCCCAAAGCACAGCCCCACAGTGGTGCCTCTCGATGGAAGCAAAACTCTCATGCCATGAGAGGAAAACAAATGTGACAGCTGATGACACCTGCAAACCAAGCTTTTAAACTTTAGTCGCTCACTGTGCCAAAAAGAACTTTTTTTAACAATACAGATTAAGGTCCAAGACAGTGGATAAGGACAATGACAAAAAATTCAGCTGAAGTCAAATGTGGTAGTGAAAGATTTAAGGCCATGATAGCTATGGGGAAAAGCTCTGTGGTGGCTGCCCCCCCCCCCCCACTTTCTTGGTGCTCTGAGCAGCTGCTTATTTTGTTTTATGGTTAATCCAGGGCTGCCTGCATGCCAGTGGTGCCAGTTGGCTGCCTGTGGTTGGGGACGGTGGGAGTTGTAACCTAATTCACCTGAAGTGTGTCTTGCTTCAGACTGTTCTGTCTCTTTAAAAAGTTCAGCTCTAATATTATATAGAATTCCATCCTTGGCCTCAGATGCTGCCTACACCTCTTAAGTGTTCACAAGTGTGATAGTAGATAGGACTACCTCCCTCTTTCTTTGCCCCTCTTAATTCTCTCTCTTTCTCTTTACTGTGAGCATTTTATTGGGTTTTGTGTCTCAGCCGGTGACAGTGTTTGGAAGCTAAGCAGGGTTGGAGCTGGCTAGTACATGGATGGGAAACCTTCAGGAAATACTAGTGCTGTAAATGGAGAGGTAGGGAAAACATCCTGGAGATAGCAACAGCTTCCATCTTGTTGCCACAGTATCTATATAGACTTGTCTAGGAAGTCCAACTTTCTTGTGCTTTTTGTAAAAGTTTCATCTGTAGACATAAGTATCTGATTTGTTTTAATACTGTGAAAACACTGATCTGTAATCTTTGCAGATAAAGTTGCTATAAAAGCAAGCTAAGCATTGGGTTTGTGGGTTTTTTGGTCAATCTTATCTCAAATTGGGACCTGCTGACCCCGACTCTAAAACTTGACTATCTGGGAGTGTTGCAAAACCTTGTTTAAACTAGTTGCTGGCCTGAAGAATTTAAAATTATGGTGTGTTTAGTGTTCTTTAACCTGCTCTGAATTTTAAAACTGATCAATATTAGCCAGCTGGGTGACTTTGAGCCAGTCACTCTCTCTCAGCCCAACTCACCGCACAGGGTTGTTGTAGAGAAAAGAGGAGGAGGAAGGAGTAATAGGTATGTTCCCCACCTTGAGTTATTTATAAAAATAATAAAGGTGAGATAGAAAATAAATAAAATATTAAAATAATTAATAGTGGTACATTGCATTACTTTTAACAACTTCCATATAAAGTTCTCTTTGTATTTGAAGTTTTGAATTCCTTATAGCCTCAGGGATTCTGAACTATATAGATTAAATTTGCAACAAGTTGATTTCTTTCAGGGTTGCTAACTCCTTTTTTTGGTAGCATTTGTTTATTTTGCTAGGTTTAGATACTGTTCTGATCATGACCAACTCTGAGCAGAATGTAATTGAGCAGGTTTCTTTCCCAGTTATCCAGAAATCATAAATTACTAGCATGGAGATGCAGTGATTAAAAAGGTTTCACTGGGTGATTTTTTTTAACTAAAACCCTGATATTAACATCCCAGGTCAAGTTATGTGATAAAGGAATCTAGGCCTGTTCCCTTCACCAGTGGTTGCTAGGGTTTCTGTATGTGAGAAGCATTCACACACACAAATAGTGCTGGGATTCGGTTGCTTTGGAGTTTAGCTTGGGCTAGTGGTGATACGAACTGGGCATCCAGTAGAAGGCCTGCTGATGTTATATGCATAATATATTATATTGCATCATTCCCATCATGGCTGAAATGCCATGCAATATGTGCATGTGATGTCTTGCCCTTTGCCTCCCCTTGCAGGTGCTCTGAAATCAAGTTGTGCTAATTACAGCTTGGTTTATATTCTCATGAGCCTGTATAGGACTACTGTCTTCAAGTCATCTTTTTGCATCAGTAGTTCACTTTCGCATTCAAAATAGCTGTCACTTGGACATTTAGTAATAATTCTGAACCTTTCTGGTCATTCGGCCTTTTAAAAGGTCAGGCAGATGAAGTTGAGCCTTGGATGAAGTTGAGCCTTGAGCCTTTCTGTTCTTAGTACAAATGGCTTTTTGGAGCCATCTTGGAAGTAGTCATATTATTCTGCTGTTAAACTAGAAGTGTTGTTTCTTTTCAGGCTATTTAACATATAAACGTATGCAGCCAAGAAGAGTAACTTTTGAGACCTTATTTGCTGGGCTGGGCTAAGGCACCCTTATGAATCCTTCTCATCGTTTCTGGAAATACGCAAATGCCTTTCTCGTGTCAATCTGTGGAGCTGCTTTAAATGAGCCTTGTGGATTTAGATCCTGTATGTTGTTCTACATAGCTGCTTTTGTATCTGCTGCATCATTGTTGCTAATGAGACTAGGATGGATACTTGGACTATAGTAAACAACTCCTGGGTTTTACTGAAATGGAAATCCAGCTTTCATGTCTTTGAAGCATCCAAGTAACCACTTGGCTTTTAAGTGGAGGAAAGCAGCATGGCATCATTTTCTTGATTAAGTTTTTCTGTAAAATTGAAAAATGCAAGCAGATTTGATGTTAGTCTCAAACTTAGTTGTCAAAGAGGTTTTTGATTCTGACTGCACTAAACTTTGGGGGTTTTTTTTGCAAATTATTTATCTTTATAAACATAATGGTTCCTCTTTCCCCAATTTTTTAACTTAATAAATTCGTATTACTGTTCAGTTGATCATAAGTTGTGCTTATATGTAAGAGCTAAAATACTTAAATACTCATAATACAACTATGGGTTGTTTCAGGAATATAACATGCTTAGGTAGTCTTCCCTAAATCTGCAAACAATTAATGTAACTGCTAGAAATGAAGTAAAAGGTAATGTCTGATTAAGAGAAACATAATGATCCTTACCTGTAAGAGAAGCAAGTTAGATATTACCTAGGTCTTGCATAAAGAGACAGTTGGGGAATTAATCTGGAAGATCTCCCATATGGTATCTAATAATAGGTGAAATATGATTGCTTTAAGGAAAAGATCAGTCTAGATTAGATTTTACACAATGAAGTGTTGAATTTAGCTACTGGCTTGAATAGTGCATGATGTACTGACATGTTTGTAAGTGCTTACCTAGAATGATCACACAAGAGAAGAAATCAGACAAAAGGTGGAATTTTTCTGTTCCATAAATGCTGATAATTGGAATTTCTGGTACCAAAAAGGAGAAGCCAAAAAACAGATAAGAAGACCATGTCAAGAGAAGGCTTGTTCTAGCCTGAGCAGGTGCCATGAAATGAACCACAAGCTATTAGTTTAACTCCCATCTGGACTGGAGAGTTTTTCTTCTTTGTGCCACCACATTAAAATGCAAAGCCAGTCTGCTTTGAGTGCCAAGCCACCGAGGCATTCTTTAGACCTGCCAACCTAAAGATACCACTTTGAAGCCAAGCATAAGAACATTGAGGCAGCCCAAACTCTTTGGCAACACATGACAAGTTTCAGGTTTTCCTACAATATTGGTGGTTGGGTGAAAATAATAGGTAGCTCTCAAGAAAATACAAGATAAGTTTGGGAAGGAGCTGAGGCTGCCATCTTTAGCCCATCAAGTCTGAGATAGCAATGCCAGTATTGCTTGTACAAATGATGGATTTTCTATTTCCATCTTCTAGAATTAGAGTGGCAGGTCAATGGCCTGTTTTTCGAAGAATGTGTAGTACTTACTGGCTCTGCTTTTTTCACACTTAAAAGCCTATGGGAATTCCTGCATTCATGCTGTGTTTAATATTGTACTTGCTTTTATTCTTCAGCTTTGGTGTGCAGCAGAACTGTGTAGATGCCCTTGTGCCTGGTTCATTCATCAGTGTTTGATCCAGACACTGCTGGTGGCAAGAGTTGGCACTAAACAAGAGCAGTGGCAGAAATGATCCAAGAAAATGTGTGTGTTTTATAGAGTGATCTCAGAGGAGTTTGTAGCTTGGGAATTGTGTAATTTCTGCTGTCTGTTTGGATGTTAATCTTGCTGAATTCACATGTCTGGCACATTTTTTAAAAATTGTACTGAGAATGTATTGGAAATGTGATTGCAGTTCTCCACAACACTTTAGGAGAAGAAATTTTGGAATTTGGAAGGACTTGAGTTCTGCTGTCCTCTAAGTTGGGAGAAAATGGGCAATGCCTTTGTCTAACAAGAACGGGGACCTAAAAAGAAGCAGCTTAATGCTTGCTTCTCCTCTGCTAAACATGCAGAGAGAAGGTAGAGATCAAATGCATTTGCTGGGCAGCCCTTTTACCCTTTCCTCCAAGACACTGTGTGAGGCAGGATGTGGCTTCAGAGGTGTAGATCGATCCAAGGATTGCTCCAGTCAGCATGACCTGGTTTCTCGAACAGCGGGCAGTCTCTACCGTCCCTAGGATCACAGGCTGCTGTAGTTAGAACTGGTGCATCAGACGCAAGAAACAGCCTGCTAATCAGTAATGTCAACTGCTGTGACAAGCCATCTAGTAGCAATTGCTGCATAAAGATTTGATAGGAAAGAGCTGGGTCTTGCTGGTAGTTGCTAGCTCCATTAGGAAGGGAATTCCTCTCTTCCATGTTGAGATCAGAGAACCTAAGGTCTCCTGTCGATATGCAAGATGGGTAACTAGGAACTGGCTTCTAGCATGCTACTGCCCAATTCCTTGCAGGAGGACTTCACTTTTGCAGTAGGCAAAACAAACTATTCCGCTGAGCCTTGGTGGGATTGTTTCCTCCCCTGATTCTGGGTAGTTCTCATCTTTCATGATTCTTGGGCCATATTAGGGACCCTGGCTAGCAAGGCAGTTGCTTGCATTACTCTGGCAAAACTGCTGTCTTCTCAGGCCAGCATCAGAGCTGAGTTAAGAAAATCACATTGGGATGCTAGACTAGGAACTGCGCCACCTTTGATCACTTGGAGTCATACAGTTTTCTCCAGAGCAAGGGATTCTGTGCTGTTTGTTGCATCATGCTGTTCATTGTGCCATGCTATAGTAGGGTCAGTGAATGAGATGCATTCACAGGAGAGGGGAAAAAAGGACAAAAACCTGTTGCCTTGGCAACTGCAAATGGGGGGGGGGCACTGGGAAGCTCCATGGAAATTTCCTTCCCAACTGCCCATGAGAATTAAGGTAGCTGCAAAGAATTCCTTGCTTGGAAGCCCAGCAAAGTTAGAAACTGGAAAGACTGTATAGCAGTAACACAGCTGATGGAAACAAGCTGGGATTCCAACAGTTTTGGAATTGTATTGGATTTCAAGTATGGGTTAAGTTAACTAGGAGATTCCTTTGAATGTGGATCTGTCTCTGGTCCAGCTGTGGTTCACCTGCATGCTGGATGTGACTCTCAATACTCATGTGCAGCTCCAGAGCCCTCTGGAGTGGGTATTTAACACCTTTTTGTGAGGCTGGGGGAGCTTGAAAGCAAAATGGGTACCTTATGCTTCCAACATGGCTTATGGCATATATTTCACCCCCTAAACCTCCTTCAAAATTATATTGTTTTTCACTATCATGTTGTCACTGGTTATGTCTCTGTGGCAAAGACCACAAGCTGATCTGGCCTGCAATAGGTTGCCTACCCCATCCAAGTCTGTATGAAGAATTCTAGGAGAACAAGCCCACCCCACTGTTCAGTAGCGTTCGCCATAGCTTAGACCAATGGAGGGCAACATTTGATGGGTGGGGCCTGCACTTAATGGTTTGAAGAGAACAAGGGCCATAGTAATTGAGGTTATCATGCAGGTAGAAAGGATGGGATGTCCTGGGTGGTGGTGTTTCCCCCCCCCCCTGCATTTTGGGCAGGGATTTTTTTTTTAAAGAAAACAGTTATAAGCTTCTTTCAAGCTTGTGATATAGTTTTCTATTTTCCATATCAAAATAACAGGCTAATGAATTGAGTAGTACTTTTGAAGGGGCACTGCGAGATATTGAGAAGGGATTGCGGGCTGCAGGTTGCTTCCCCACAACTATGGCCAGTTTGTGGGTCAATTTCTGGCCTTGTCAGTTGCTGAAAGCCTGAACAACTCCAAGTGGGGATTGACAATGTATATGGCTGTAGTAGGATATGACTTTTGTTTATTTATTTCACTTCTAGCCAACTGTATTCCATGCTGTTGATGATAAATAGTAACTTATTAACTGCTTTTATCAAGGTATGGTGCAGATGAGAATGATGTAGTAATTACAAAACTCCAATAAATTCAATAAAATTCAATCATGACCTAATAGTCAAGTCAATAAACAATTATTAACCATTGAGACAAACCAGATGCAGCTATACATATTGGGATTCAGGATGGCATTGGTGGGATTCCGAGGAAGCTTGTCATCAGGGCAAAGGACATACCAGGTTTCCATAATTTGAGCAAACTGCCGCATCGTTTGCTGCTTAGCAGATTCATAGCCTTGGGATATCTGTGCTGGCCTCATTTAAAGGTTTGTTTTGTCAGGATTGTTATTTCAGTATACAGTACATGGACTGCTTCTGTTCACTTAGCCCCCCCCCTTCCCCCAGTTTCTAGTGATCAAAGGATTTGTGTCTTGGGACTTTCTTTTACTGATTTCACATATTCTAAGTCTGTACTTTAAAAAGAGCTTGATGAATTAGCTGTCATGGCCAGGTTCACATATAATGCTAAGCCATAAACAAATCAGTCATGTTGAGGCTTCCTGTGATACATGAATTCATCTACTGTGCTTTACAATTTATTCAGGTTAGCTTTTAATCTGTCCATATGTATTTAAACTATGGGGTTGGGCCTGACAAACATTTTTTTTTTTGGTAACTTTCATTGTTGAGCAGAAACTCTTGGGGCCAAGAGGGTGGTTTGGAGTGAGCACTGAAAACAGAAACTTTCTAGTGGGCAAGCCTTGTCTTTTTTCCCCTTATGACACTGGTAAGAATCCTGCAGGAGAGACTGCTAGGCCTGGGGCAGCCTTGTTCCCGTAGAGGGGCACTTTTAAAAGTGCAGGATGAACCAGCAGTCAGTTGCCATGGTTGGCATCTTCAAAGAAATACATTTTTTAAAAAATGTGTTTAATTTCTTCTATAGTCAGTGGTCCTTAGCAGAACAAAAGGGGGCGCATCTCTGCATTAAGCATCTTCTTGATCATCATTATCAAAACCTAACCAAAGAGAAATGAAAATCCACAGAAGCCCAGGCTAGGCAAAGGAATTAAATTGTCTGATGCCAAAAGTATTTATTATTTACTGGATCCTTTTCTGTTTGTTTGTTCAGAGAACATGCTTCAGAAAACCTGACATCGTTTTCATGAGGAGAGCAGGCAAATATATTTCCGGCATGGTTTAAACTACCTCTCTGCAAATGCCTTGGTGGAAAACAATGGATCCTAGGTACAAGAGTGGGCGCCTGCTTTTTGCCATGGGAATACTGTGGCAAGAGATAGATGGAATGGACTTGATAAGTTTAGTTAGCTGCATCTAAGAAACAAGGTGGATACTATAATATGGTCTTCTCTGTAAGATCCAACTACACATTACACAGACTGAAGTGATAGAACTCTCGGTGTTCCAGAGGAATGTATTTTACATATTCCTGCTGTTAAAAATATCTGCATGTTGGAAACATCAAGGAGAAGACACCTCTAAATCTGTCTCTGTATGCTGTGTTGTTAAATGCATCAAGGACAGGAACAACCCAGAATATACCGCTTTCTTCGGTCAGCCTCATTTCCTGTACTGTGTAAAGTACAGATATAGATATGCCCGAGTTAACCAACAATCCATCTAATCCAGCCAGAACCCTATGAAAAGCAGGGCACAAATGTGCTTGCACCCACTCATTCAGCTTGCCCAGTGATTGTCACTGAGTGGTACACTATGATGTGATCACTGCCATTGACTGATTTATTTTTGGCAACTTTGTCTAGTCTCCTTGGGAGAGACTAAGTGTCTTTCTCCTTAGTTAGGAATTAACAATGGGAATTAGAGATTTGAATACTCTTAGAAATCTAAACAACAGTACGTAAACTCTGTGTATTTAACAACACAACCTAGGGAGGAAGGTTTAGAGACATCCTTCTGATGTTCCAGTTTCCTACAGTAGATGTGTATGTTTTTAACACTGTGGACCCTGTAAAATTCATTTGTCTGGTGCACCTGCAGTTCTACCATTTCAGTCTGTGCAATGTGTAGGTCAATCACACCAAAAAGTCCATATTATCATGTCCATACTACTCTTCTTTTTTCTCCTAGATGCAGAAAAGTTAAGTTTCCTTCACTCCCCAGTTGGTTGTGGTTAATGCTAAATGTAGAGGCCTGTCTAATTGGCATTCCTTGTTTACCCACAGTCTAGCTGTATTCTCCACTCTTGGGAGCCCCTTTTTGGAGGCATCCAGTTCACGAAGCCATTATCATCCCTCCCGGGCCCAGCTGTTGAGGCAGAAGCAGCAACAAATGGTGAGAAGAAGATGAGGTGATAAAGTCATGCCATGTGGTCTCTAAGGAAAGCAAATAGCAACAGAAAGCAGACTGTTCTTTTGGATCCCTGGTGATCCATCCTTATGGAATTGGATGACAGGAATGGGGAGTCTAACTTTTAGGAATGCAGATTTTTCTTCCTTTTTTCTCTTAGATCTGAATGCTGAAGCAGAAAAGCCATCTTACTGCAGGAGTTAGGCATTCAAAAATGCTGATGGGTATAGCCAAATCATTAGCCTCTGCCTGGGGAGAGCCAGTTTGAAATTAGCTCAGCCACGAAGCTCTTCTTGGGCTGGTCATCTAGGCTTCTTTCCAGAAGTGTAAGGATAAAGTAGATGTCTTAAACCATAAGGCTATGACTGACATTTCTAAAACCTTTATCTGCAGGAATTTGTGATGTATAAAGTCTCATGGGATGAACAGGACAAGGCAGTTGAGTTATGTTGAGTTTGGATCTCTGTGATGTCTGTGCCAAGGCATTGTTTTGGGATCATGTCTCCTTTATTTTTAACTACTTAGCTTCTGAGCCCATCTCGTCTGCAACGTAGGGATTGCTCTGTCCTTCCTGAGGAGGCAGAACCATTGAGTCCTTCGTACCTTCATTTACTGCCTGACTCTGGCTCCCAGGAGGGAGAGCCCCCTAAGTCAAACTCCACAAGCCCCTTCAATGAATCATGGCCCGCAACTGAACGCAGTTCTTCCTCCCTGACTCCAGAAGGAACAAAGGGTCTTTCAGCACAGCAGTCATCAGAGGCCAAGACCCTGGATGCACCAAAGCTCCCAGATTCTATCTCCGACAGTGAATCCATTATTGGCAAGTGAGTCCTGTTGTTAAGCGTCACTTTGAGATGACAGGTGAAGCTGAGCAGCAGCAATAACTGGGCTTAGTAGATGAACGTTTAGTGATGGCCTTGGTTGCTTTTCTATTGACCCACTTTCCTAAAAGTCCTGGTTTCAGGTTCACCTGAAGGCGATGATTGCCTACCGACTCAACTTCCTTTTCTTTCCTTTGGCAGGTATATTGAGCGGTTTCGCTACGGGAAGCCCACTGATCGTAAAGAGCGCTTGGCACCTAGAGGTGGTTCTGCTGAGTTCTGGTGGCTTAGCCACTCATTTCTCCCAGATGGAGAAAACTCCAAGAAGGAGGCATCGCTGTCTTCGGGTACTTAAATCCAGTAGAAGAATAGAGATCAGGCTGGCTTCATGCATTGTGCTAAGTCATGGTTTGTCTTAACCATGGTTTATTTGGTGCACACAAGACACTGAGCCTCAGTGAGTGGGTGGGTTCATATGCTTTGCTAAGCCAAAATAAACCACATTACAGTGTAACATGATGTGTGAACATAGTTGTGGTATACACACGGCTTTTGTCAGACTAAGGCAAAAGGCAAAGTTTGAGTTCTCTTGTGGAAATACGTAAAGCTGCCTTAGGCACAGGAATGATTGCAACAGATAGGGAGACTATCTATCTAGGGAGATTACATTTGAAGGTTTGTAGACATGGCTGTGGGCACAGAGCGGCATGTTACCCTTGGGCAACCTCTACTTGCCAGTTGCCAATCAGGAGACATGAAGTGTTATTAGCAGTTCTTAGCAGGTGTGGATAATGAACAGCCCTGTCAAGAGGACAACAAGTATAGCATTGCATTCATCCACTTTGCAACTATTGGGCATGTGGTGTAAGGTTTTTTAAAACAATAGTGAGGGGGTCCTGCGTGTGGCAGAGACTCGAATAACGTTCTTGGTTCCTAAATGTTCTGTGCATCCCTAGCCTTTCCTTCCAGTCGACAGGGGGTGGTCTGTTCACAGAGTTTTTGTAGACCTGCTGGAGAGGCATGCAGGTGATACTGTGGTTCAGAGAGAACCCTGCAGCCCCCTGGATGTACCTCCGATGCAGGTGCCGAGGACTTTCTAATCTACTGAAGCACCCTGTGATTTGCTTTTTCTTTTTGCATATAAAATATTTTGAAAAGTTGTTCCTTTCCAAAGACGATTGCTCTGTGTGAATCCTTCGCTTTTAATGAAGATGTCTCTTTGCAGATAACAGCCAAAGTGAAGTAAGATCATCTCTTTCCAGTTCCATCCTGACTCATTCTCCCTGGGTGAGTAACAAGATACTCTCCTAGACAAGGATCATTTCTACCCAAGAGGCAGAAAGTAATATGACTCTGCTGGTTTCTTTCTTTTCTGTTTTCCAGCTCATGGGTAATCTTGGGCCTAGAGAGTTGGGAAAACTGTATTTGACCTCAGAGGATTCCAATCCTTATCAGCCATAAAGCTCAGCCTACATGAATGACCTTGAGCTGGGGTGGTTTCTAAGCCCAGCCTCCTTCAAGGCTGGCTGTGAGAATCAAATGGGATCTGCCCATCTGTGTGACCCTGAGCTTCTTCAAGGGCAGTCATAATATAAATGCAATAGATACATTGGGAGGTCACCTGATCAAATGTGGTCGCACAGGTTTTGTCCCACTTGGAGCATTTGCTCTGCTCTGGGTAGAGAGAAATGTAAGACTTGTTACAGTGTTTCTCAGTTAATAGGTTTCCAGGGTTTGGTTCCCCCAGTCACTTCCTTGTCTTTTATCAAGGGCCTTCAGAAGTTCTGCATTTGCAGAGGAAGGAAATCTTGCTTTAAATGTTCACCTCTGTCCCAGGAGTTTTCTGTTACTGATGACCAGGTTGCCTTACCTCCTTTTTCCTTCTGCCTCTACCTTGCTTCTGCCTAGATGAGAGTTACTTTCCACGGTCACATCGCATTGCACTGACTTCTCCATCCTTTCCCCCCATAACTTGCATGTTTTGCATTGGTGTGCATTTCCAGGGGTGTTGGAAATTCCACTGTTGTCCCATTGGCAAAATCTTGGCATGCTTTCCCCCATAGAATTCTCCCTCTTTACACTTTTTTTGTATGCTCTTTGCAGGGAGAAATGCAAGCTGCTTCTGCACTTGATGCTGAGACAGTGAGCCTGCAGGAAAGAGCAGCTAGGCTCTTACGCAGAAGGTATTGGCCTGACTGATATTTTGCCCATCACCCAATAGACCAGCCTTTCTCAATCTTTTGATCCTGGAGGAACCCTGGAAATATTTTTCAGGACTTGGGGAACCACTGCACATTCAGGCTCAAATATAGGCCACAAGTTACAAAATTACTACATTTGTTTCATGGGTGGGCCTGTAGATATGCATTAACAGTGCCCTTAAACTAAAAATGAAGAAGGAAACTTTCCTCTTTAATGTGAAGTTGCCCGAATTTGAAATATTTTTTAAAATAAATCGTGATCTCCCAGGGAACCCCTAGTGACCTCTTGTGGAATCCGAGGGTGCCACGGAACCGTGGTGGAGAAACCCTGTAATAGACCAATGCCATTTCCCAGTTCTGCCCCTCTGCTTGGTGTCTCAGCCCACTGATTCCTTCTCCCCCAGTTGTACTTCTTTTCTAACAAGGTGCCTTTCCTTATCTATCTTCTGCTTACAGCACGTCACCACTGAGTAGCTCCAGGCCTGTAAGCTCTGAAGGGCTTGGTTCCACTTCTGCATCCACCATCACAAATAGTGCCACAGGCTTGCCTCAACATGCTCTACAACACCCTGCAGCACACCAGGCCAAGGGTAGGGCAAGACCTGTGGTCTAGAGCCATTTTTTCCACAGGGGTGGAAAAATGTAACATTTGGCCTGGGGGTTGTGAAGGAAACGGCTACTGCGAGTGGAAGGTTGATGGGAGAACCCATGTTCAGTCAGCAAAGGTGATAAATCAACATACGCTTATTTATAAAAATCATTCCAACCTTAGAGGGAAGAAATGCAGGACACAGATAAAAGGTGGGGAACTCGTGGCCTGGAAACATTTCATCTGAGAAGGACTTGAACGGGGTCATTGATAAGAAGCGGAACATGAATCAGCTTGCATGAAACAGCTGTTAGGAGGGCTGTTGCATTTCTGGGCTGCGTTAGAAGCAGCAAGATATCAGAGATCTCAGCAGGAAGTATTCTGCTCTACTTGGCACTGATGAGACTGCTCCTGGAGTTGTATCTGATTCTGGACTCCACCTTTCTAGGAGACATTGACAGGTTAGACAGAGTTCAGAAGAGGACAACAAAGATGATGCGAGGACTTGCTGACATGTCTGATAGGCTGAAGGGACCTGGCGTGTTCACTCTGAAGGGGAGGCGTGATAGCAGTGTTCAAATACATAAAGAGAAGTTGTAGGGGAGATGATCAAGAGTCATTTTCCATGTCTACAGAAACTAGGAGCAAAAATTAAGGGACATAAGTTGCAGCTCCCTAGATTTTGTTTAAATATAAGGAAAAACTTCGAATGGCAACATCTGCACAGCAGTGGAACAGTCTACCTATAGAGGCTGTGGGTTCTCCATCCCCAGGGGCTTCACAAAGAGGTGGACAGCCATCTCTCTTGCTTGGTTTCCCTGCACATTGGAGAGGGTTCGACGCAACGGTCTTATCGGCCCCTTCTAACTCTACAATTCTATGTGACCTTCATGCATAGTCCTTATAGCCTCTTTTTCCCAGTAGTTCCTTTGCAGTTATGACTTCAGAGCCATTTTATATTTTTACTTATTTATGTATCAAATTTATTCCCCACCCATCTCACCCATAACAATGTCTTTTTCGCTTTCCAGGTAGTTTAAGTATTATTCCTTACCATGTCACTCCAAGTTCTCTATCCCACTATTCAAAACCAGAAGATGACATCCTATTCCAGTGGCGCCTGCGGCGGAAGATGGAGGAAGCAAGCAAAGCCACTGCTGTGACGGCTGCTGAAGTTTGGAGGAGTCCATGCCTCCCAGCAGCCTGCGCGCCTGGCAAAGTAAGGATTTGAGGTGAACCAGTGGAGTAGGTCTAGATTTGGAGCTGAGATGATGCAATGAAGAGATGCTTTCTTTGTGGTGCTGTTTTATTCCACTGAACTGAATAAATGATTTTGAATTGATTGGTGCATAAGCATTTGCCAAAAAAATGCTTTTATGACATCTTCATAAAATGACTATTTCTGCAGAGCACGCACATCCATCCACATCCACGTACCATCTCCAGCCAGGAATGTTTCATTTTCATGAATGTTTCAGCAAGCAGCTTAGGTTATGTTCTAGCCGAAAGTCAGCAGCACAAAGGGGCCCTGTGTTGTATGTCAAGAAAATTGACAGGGCAAAATACAGAATGGCCCATTAAGGGAAAGAACATAGTGTTACGGCTCCTGGTAACACCATGGACTGCTTTCTTTCATTTTATGTAATTTCATGGCAGAAGAGGTATACAAGACATCTGCGTGTTTGATACAAAATTACAAACATTTCCAATTCACATTTTGAATAACGTATGCATTGGTGAAATGACTTCTACATAATGTTGTATGAGACAATGAAGATATATATTAGTCAAAATGGCTTACAGCAGTTATATCACCCTAGTATTTCACTTACTTTTGTAGTAAAACAACATCAATATGACATAGGAGACAACAGCTGTGCAGATGGATTCTTGGTTTATAATCCCAATAGGCAGGGGAAAGCTTCTCCAGTACATGTCAGGAACAGAAGCCCAAAAATGCTCTTAAATATTTCTATTGCTTCTTGCAGATGGAAAGAGAAGTTCTGAAGTCAATTGAGCCAACCCATTGGAGGATCAAAGACCAAAAAGCATTGTCACCATCTGAGCCCCAGCTAGATGTTAAACATACCCTGAGTCAATGCCATCCCTGCTCCTGTGCAGGCATTCCGAGGAATGGAATCACCTCTGGGCAGTGCATTGAAACCAGTGCGTTACTGGTCACTGGAGGCCCTGAATGCAGTGGTGAGCGAATTGTGAAAAAAACAACCCCACAAGAAGAAGATCATGTCCCTGATTACCTAGATGCGTCTCCCCCAAGACCTGCACAAAGCAGTGAGACTTTGGACCAAACAACTTCATGTCATGTTCAATGGGCAGCTCCATCTGATCAGGGAGTGCATTTGGAACCCAGAAGAAGACCAGGGCTATGCAGAGTCAAGCAGAACCAGGCAAAATCAATTACATACCCCAGAGAGTCATCACGCAGCCCCACCAAGCATTCAGTTCAACACGTATTGGCAGAGGTATAAGGCCTAATCTGTTAATCTGCCTGATTGTTATCACAGAACAGTGCACATTAAATAGGGCTGGGCCGTGCTTCAGATTTGAAAGATACTTTGGAATGTACAGCCATTTGTGCAGGGCTGTATATATTTCCCTAAAGCAACTGTGTCTTCCTGGGATCATCAGGAATGCCGACTGAAAAATGCTGAATTGTGAAGACCCCGTGTCATTTGATTTTTTTTTTATTTTTTTTTTGAGAACAATGATTTAAGATTATGTTCCAAGGAAAGGAGCTTTTGCCCTTCCTCTCCAGGCCTGTGGCCTTAAATTCATTAGATTGGCCACTGTATGACACAGAACAGCTGGCTCTTGGCCTGATCCAACAGAAATACTCTTATTTGTTTATCTTTTAAAGCAAGGCACAGGATTCATAAGGGCATTCAGCAGGTCAGCTCTCTAGCCTCTTCTGCATCTACTCCTACTGAGGTCTTTAGCAGGAAAAGTTTGAAGGGGCTTTCTTGTTCTCTCTTGTCCAGGTAGTTGCTGAAAGGCTTTTCTCCCCACCTGAATCTCCAGCTCTTCATCGGGACAAACCAAAGGGAAACTCAAGGACTTTGGGTCCAGAGGAGGCTATTGCAAAGAATGTTGCTGCTCCCTCCCACCCACAGCTCCTGAACATGGCTGCTCAACTACTGGAGCAGGCTGAAGGTAGAATCTTTGGGGACAGGACAGAGGCCTGAATTTCATGGAGAGGCTCAGCGCAGCAGCAATTTTGGGAAGGGGGATTACACTGCATTTTGCTGTGCATGTCTAAGTGCAAAGTTTTTCTTTCCACTTGGGGAGTTTTTCCATTAAGCTTGATGTGGACTGATTCTGATTCCTTTGTTGGTTGTCCCTGGGCATGGGGCTGGAGCGTGATCCCTCTGAGTGCTTCTCTTGAGCAAGGGATTAATTTAATTTGAACTCCACAACTTACGTCAGTAATACTTGGGAAGGAAATAAGGTTCTAGTTGGAGACAGGATGAAGAACACACCAGAGAGGTGGGATGCAAGCTTAAACTGTGTCAGGTGATCCAGCTGTAACATGTAAGTTTTATTTTACTTGCCCACTCTACATCTGACCCTAGGATTGGCTGGGTTGGCACAGCCCTGATCCAAATAGGAAGCCACCAAAAGCTCCCATCGATCTGGCTGGGTGCTGCTGCGTGGTTATTTTAATAGAAGCCCTTTCAGCATGTGCCATTCCTTTGCCACCCAGTCCAGATGGGAGTGCAGCCAAAGGCGCTGCTCAAGTTCAGTTAAGAAGAGACAAAAAGGTTTGTGAGATCTGGACAATAGAAGGGGGAAGGGGGGAGAATGAAGTCAAGAAGATGGCTGCAGTAGTTGAAGAGCTCCATGTTGTGCGGGGGGTGTTGAAGAGAAGGGACTGAGGAACTGGGCTTGAGGGAGATACTATATAAAATGGAGTCCTGGGAATAAAGATGTGGCCTGGCTTTAACAGGGAAAATGTTTGGTTTGGTTAGAGGAGGAATTTAACAGAGGTGGCTTGAGAAAACAAGAGGTGGTCAAGGAACGGAGCTGCTACTTTTTCTTTCTTTTTTCTTTTTTACAGACTCAGATGGCCTGGAGTTTGAGGACGACCCTCTGCTACAAGTGCTGAGAGGTCAGAGGGAATCATTGCGCAACCAGCTTCAGTAAGTATCCACCCTTCACAAAACGCTTGGACGCCCTCTCATTGGGATAGTGACTGCTCCAGAGTTGCTTCTGGCTGCCAAGGAGGGTTGTCTCGGGGCTGCCAATGGGGGATGGAGATTTTAAAAACAAATCCATCTTCCTTGACAGTGTTAAGAGGCCAGAGCAGATCAGGATACGGGTGTTCTGAGTATGATCTTCGGGATACTTTTCCTCTTTTCCCCATCTGGTTTTAGCATCGATTCCATAAAAGGTTTTGTTAGAAGTCACCTCTTACATGACTTAGGGGAGGTGCATTTGGGTCTTCCTCCACTCCCACTATTTTCCCAGCCAGCTGGGTTTGCTGAGGGAGATGGAAAGGCCAAGATTAGTCACTAAACTGAATCTGCTTCTCCTTAGTTTTATCACACAATGATCACTATTCACTCCTCTAAAGGACTTTTCTGGGTATAGACAGGAGAGTGCGTATTTAATACTGAAAAAGCCACAATGCACATCTTATAAGACTGAGGGCAGAATTCAGCTTGATCATTTTTGGTATTGCTTTTTAAGATTCAGGTCCCCAGGGCTCCTGTATAAAATGGAAAGCACGTGCTCAGTGCCAAAGTACCTAAAAATTCAGAGTTGGGCCAACCTATTTTTAAACTGCCCAGAGTCCCTCCAGTGGGAGGAGATGGACGGTGACAAATTTGATAAATAAATAAAATGTTCAATAAGTTTGGCATCTTGCTTGAACTGGAAAAGCAGAATGAATTGTGCAAAGCATGTGGAGCATGTAAACTTGTCTAATGTATATGTGTATCTTGCTTAGGCTTTGATGGGTTTTCTCTAGAATACAGAGTGGAAATGCTCATTGCTTTCTGGAGCGCGCAGTTGCATTGCTCCATGCTTTTCAACCGCAGTTCCAATCAAGAGCTGCTGGATTCTGCTGGCCATTGTTTTCCGCTGTTAACTCTGGTTTCATGTATTATGTTGCTCTGGTGCCCTCTGGCCCTCAAAGCTGTATGCATTTATGTCTCATTTTCTTGCAGAGCTGTGGATTTCCAGATCACTCAGCTGGAAAGTAACTCTTTTGATCAGAGAATCTCTCACCAATGACCACCTCCTGTGTTCTCTTTGCTGAACCTTGGGTGGTTTAAGGTCCCTCCCTCCTACTGGTACTAAGGCATTGCTTGAGTCCTGCATTATCAGGCACTTCAGGATGAATTCAGTCAAAGGGTTTTGAAGCTGCTTTTTATTTATTTTTATTAACTCTGGTGGTTTTCGATGTCTGCCTGTCCTTAGCAAGCCAGCATTTTCCTAGAAGATATCTGGGGCTGCAGGATAACCAAGCGATGATCTGTAGGGATGTCCCTACTGCATATTCAGTGTGTTGTTTCCATGGTTTCAGTGTATATTTCACATTGCATTTAAAATAAATGTATTTTTGGATCAAAACAAATTGTGATGATTTGCATTAAGACAGTATAATCTATCCAGAGCTTTGTGTCCAATGAAATAGGGATCAATGGAGTCCAAACTCATTTGTCTTAGAAAAAGGGCAATCAATATTTTCTTGTCCAAAGAACAAAGGGAACTTTTTTGGGGAAAAAAATATAATTTGTTTTGGAACAGAAAAGGCAGCTGAAAATCTCACCCTCCAACCCAAATAAAGTTTAGCTTCCTACTTTTCCCATTCTACCTTTTCAGTTGATAGTCCAAGGTGATTTACATCAAAATATTTTCAAAAATCCATAAAACCTCTCATGACACCTTTTAGCTAAAAAGTAAGATCTACAGGGAAACGAATATGAGATCGTAAACAGTACCAAAATTCAAACTGGAGAAGACACAGGAAAATAAACAAATGAACAAAATCTAAGAAGGAAAATAAATATAGGTTAGGTTCATCAGTCTGGAAAGGATGACCCACAGTTAGGCTTTTTTTTTAGTTACAGTGCTCATTATACTTCCCTGCCTAAGTTATTTATACATAAATAAATAGTTAACTGTCTTGAGCATTGAGGTGGGAAAAAAGTTCCAAAGTGCAGGTTCAAGCGCACAGTCAGATTCCTAGATTCTTTTGCAGCTACTGGTTTTCTGAACATACCCTACATAACAGCACATAAATTAACTTAAGCTGCATTCAAGTGTGAGTCTTTTTTTGCACTGCTTGTATTGTTTTTCTAGACTTTCTCCTGTTTTAGCTTACCCAACTGCCCACCCAGTGGCTTTTTCTTAAGTGTTTTATTGCAAAGAAACCTGCTTTAACTGGCTGGATCTCCATTTGGAGAAGTCGTATAAATTGTAACTATCTAGGACACCGAGCTTATTTGGGGTCCGTGGCTTCAATTGAAGAGACACAAGCCGGGATGGCCTAGATAGTGCCCATCTTGGAGACGGCTGCGTCAGGCAAAGAACAAGGTGCTTTTTATCACTTAGAACCATTTTATGTCACGGTGCTTTCTCAAGTCTTAATCTCTGTTCTTGGGTAAGAGTCCCTCTGGTCGGAGGAGATGGGCGGTGACAAATTTGATAGATAAATAAATAAGTGATGGTCGGTCTAAAAGAGTGATGTAACTGACCTTCCGAGCCTCTCTCATACTTCAGTAATTTAGTAACATTGGACTCTTGAAAATCTGATTGAGCTGGCAAATCCCTATCTGTAAGTTGTTACTCAAGGGGCGGCTGCGGGGACACTCTCCTTTCCATGCAGAGATCCACTAGGTGTTTGCATAGAGGTTAAGCCTTGTCTTTTTCTTGTGAATGAGACCAGCCATTGCAGTGGTGAGGAACACGATGCCGGTTGTGGGTTTTTTCAGACCCAGGTTTTCTTTGAGATTCCAGGGGTAGCAATTAATGTGGGTGGAAATGCTTTGCCGGTCTGTCTTTCAGAGTGGTGCCCTTCTTTGCCCCCCGGCTCCACCTTCTTTCTGATCAAAGTGGAAGTACTTCTTGATTGGTGTTGGAAGAGAATGGCAGTCTCTGATGTACATGTATGCACACATAACATACATGTACATGCACATGTACAGAGGTAAGTATACACAACTCTTCTGTGCAGTCAGAATAAGAATAGGCAGGGATGGCTCCAGTACTTCATTCCAAGTTTGCTCATGTATTTGCCTACTTCACCTATTTATTTGTTAGATTTATAGCCCAGTGTTCATTCAGGGACTCAAAGTAGAGTACATCACACACATGCTTCCCATTTTTCCCCATAGCAGCCTTGTGAAGTAACTTGGTTTGAGAGAGAGGAGCTGGCCCAATGTCCCCCAGGAACTTCCATGGCTGAGGAGGGAGCTGAACCTGAGTCTCCCCAGTACTGGAACAACACTTTTCACAGTTATGCCACACTGGAATTAACACATGCATGTATACCCTGGCTTTTCTCTTGAGTGCTCAAGGTGGCATCTCTTCATTTTATCCCCACGATAATTCTGTGATGTGGGCTGGGCTGAAGAGTGGCTATCAGCCTTATAAGGTAGACCTGATTAAGAGAACAATGCACACAGGTTAAGACTTTTTTTTACTGGAACAGCTCTAGTAACAGAATCTGGCAAGTCTGACTGTGCTTCCCCCTCCCTCACTTTATGTTCATGTGAACCAGGAGGTGGCCTGAGATGTTTTCTCTAGTTAATGTCTTGGAACGGGCACAGCCCCATTTGTCTGTTGCCTTGGTGGTGGCTCTTCCTCCTGTCCTTCAAGGCCATTCCAGATGCCCTCTACATCGGCTGACCAACACCACCCATTTGACTTTGTGTTCAAGTGGGGACTTGAACTTAGATCTCTTAATGCTCCTAGACTACATTGCCTTCCTGAAAAAGGATCCCTTCATTATCAAGTGGATACTGAAAAGGAGGGAAGAAGTGTCTTGCCTTTTTGTACGTGTGCAAATATTCAGGCTGCTCACATCACCTACAATGTGCCAAATATCAATTTATAGAATCTACTGCTACAGAATGAATTATAGACCAGGACCTTCAGAAAAGTAACATGTGGTTGCTGCTCTTGGTGGGAGTAAATCACAACATTGCTGGAAAAAGTTTGGTTTCTTATCATTGTCCTTTTGCAAATGAAGCACTTTGTAATTGGATGCAGAGAATCTGGAAAATAGCTTTGATAGGAGAAATTGATTGACCATATGAGAGCATTAAAAGAACCAGAGAGGCTGGATTCATTTTTCCAAACCTGGTTCCAATGCATTAGCTACAGGAACAAAGAGTCACTCATGTGTATCCCACAGATGCAATTCTGGAAGCGCAATTTTGATGTTCTAGAGAATATAAGTAATAGAGTAAATCAGATCTTCTGAGACAGCAAGAAACTGGCTCCTTGGGGTGGGGGTTGGAGGCATTTCCTAACAGGCTTGATGTTGTTAATTTTTTGGATATCTGCACTGAATGTAATGCTGAGATATGAATCAAGACTACTTTTTGTTGGAAAAAAAAGTCTAAGAGAAATTAATGTAGGAGAGAGAGATGAATGGGGATTCCAGGTGGGCTATGCAGAATTGCCAATTTCAGAGTTGATGGCAAGTAACAGTAGAAAGGACAATAAATGGCAGGATCTGCCTTTGAGTTTCTCATCAGCATCACCTTGGCCTCTGTAGTAGCAAAATACCTAAGGGACCTTGATTTGATGTGATAGACTTCCATTATTAATGTGGTTGCTCCGAACTTTACTAAACTTGAAACAAATCTGGCAGCTAATTTACCAGTCCACCAGCAATCAAACTTCTGTAAAAGCTTTGAGTTTTCAGACAGACAGGCCCAAAATGGTTACAACCGGTTCCTTTTCAGCTTGATTCACACAACACCCTTATCCTGGTTATGGAATTAACCCATTTTCTGAATCAACCATAAAGTAATCAAATAGCCTGGTTTCATACAACATGCTAAACTACAATCCAACTAATAAAAGTTAAAACTGACCAAGCTTAGTTTTGCAATGCAAAACCAAGCTCGTACCTGAGCTGGGTCAGCATGTGTTGTGAACACTGTTACTTTGTGCTGGCTGCATCAGAAATTTTTGGAGAGGTGGCTGATGAATAGGGCTCCCTCAGGGCATCCTGTCTGGACTAGGTGCTGTGTCAGCACCAATCTGCATTGACCTCCATGTGGGCTTACCTGGGAGGATTCATGCTTCAGACAATGCAGCTGGGACATGTGCATTGAGAAATAACTTATTCCGTTAGGCACTAAAATCCCACCACGTCAATCTACCTTGGGGTGACCTGTTTGTGATGACAGAACCACATCAGCTTGCATAAGGGCAGGATTACATCAATGCACAAAACATCCGTTCACAAAGATTATTGATTTGGAAAACAAATCTTTTCAGCATCTGTAAAAGCGATGGTCCTAGCCTTTCTAGCATATTTTTGTTGTGTACAAGAGAAGGAAGGAGAAGGGATTGGGTTCAGATTGGCAGCTTGGTCCCAGCCAGCCTGTTCCCTCCTTTAATAGTTAGGAAGGGACATTGTTCAGCCCAGCTTTCCCCCCACCCCTCTTTGCTGAATTCCAGAGGTATTGGACTTTGACCCCCATAATCCCTACCCAGCATGACCATTAGGCTTTTGGGAGGTAGTGTCCATCACATCTGGAGAGTGCTCTGTGTGTGTGCGTGTGCCCGCATGTGTGTGTGTGGGCGGCTTCTGAGGCTCTGTTCAATATCTGAATTCTTTTTCTTATTACTGGGTGATGATCCAGGCTTGGCTTGGTGGTGAGCCTGGAGAAATAAAGATTTTTTTGGAGGAGGGGGAGGTAGAACAGGACATATTCTGAACAGGGTCTGCCTCCATCCAGGTGATGTCCTGATGGGGAGCAACACAAGCTCTTTCCTAATTCAGCCACTACCAGCCCTAGAAAAGGGAGGTGGCTGATTTGCAACGACTGGGGAGGTGTGAGAAAGAGAATAAGTATTTTTATGTGCCAAAAGGGAGGAGGAAAGTGAATGCTCCCCAGACGCTGGGCTTCTATATTCTTCATTCTCTTGCACAGGGCGGGCGGCACCGGCGCGAATGAACCGGAGGCAGGGGATGGCAAATATCGGTGCCTCCAGTCTCGGGGGGTGGGGAGGGAACGCGATAGAGAAAGCGTCTCTACTGCCTAATGAACACTTGGGGTGGGAAATTGCTCAAGGTTGCTCCTGGGAGCGGGGTGGGGGGTGCTTTACCAGAGTTGCCGGTTGCGCTAACAGAAGCCCCTTTGTGCAGCCCCTTCCAGCTGCTTCGCCGGGTGCCCCTTTTGTTTTTATATTTTATATACCTCTATCCATAGATGTATATTTATTCCTTTTAACCCCTGGAGCGCGATTGCACTAAGAAAGGGCTGGTGTTGCAGCGGGGAGGGGTCTGTCTGCTTCGTGCCCCCCCCAGCCCCGCCGCCCCTCTCGTGGCCTCGGCTCGCACCCCCTTTTGTTGCAAGCGACCGATCGATCCCCGCTGCTCCGCCGCCGCCGCCGCCGCCGCCGCCACCTCCCCCGCTCCTTCTCCGAAGGCTGAGCCCGCCCCCGCCAGCCAGCCAGCCAGCCAGCAAGAGAGCGAGCGAGCGAAGAAGCCAGCGCGCCATCCCACGCCGCCTCGCCGCGCCTCGCCTCGCCTCTGCTCGCCGGCTGCCTCGCTCGCGGGCCGGCTGGAGCGTCCCCGCCGGGGAGCAGGAAGGAGGGCGGACCAGCATCCGAGGGGCCGGGCCGGAGAGGATCGGGTGGCGTCGCCGGAGCCGGGCGGCTGCGCTGCGCCCTCCCCTATTGTCTCCGCTCGGCCCGGGGCTGGCTCGGGCTGCCGCCGGCGCGGCGCAGCGGGCTCGGGGCGCCATGGTGGTGAGTGAAGACCCGGGTGGGCAGGGCCGGGCCGGGCGGGAGCGGTCTCGGCCCGTCCGTCCGTCCGTCCGTCGGTCTCTGGCTGGGGAGGCGGCGGGTGGGCAAGCCTGGCTCTCCGGCTGCCGCGACGTGCACCTGTTACCATCGAAACCCAGAAGGGGCGCCCCGCGCGACCCAGCCCCGCCGCCGCTCGCGCGTTGCATAAGCGGGGAGGGGACGGAGAGACGAAAGTCTCCGCGAACCTCGGCCCCGGCCCTCTGCCTCCCCCGGACCCCGTTCAGGTCGGGAGACCGGCGGGTTTCTCCCCTCTCCCGGCGGGAAGCGGCACATTCCGAGGGGATCCCTCCCTCCCTGAATCGCTCCTTTCCCCGATCCCTCCCTCCCCAGCTCCAGCGTTGGGGGGATCGGGCATAACGAAAGTCTTCGAACTCGTAAGATCTGGGCAGCGAGCGGTTTGGATGTCCTCAGAAGCGCCCCCGCCCCCCACCGGCAAGACTCAAATGGCTCTGTCCCAGAAAGCAGGTTTCCCCCCCCCCTTTTAAAAAAAGGCCCCTCCAGTTCTTATGTGCAGGGCCATCTCTAAGCACGCCCCCCCCCCCCCGCTATTGTAACTACAGTGTAAGATGGATCCACATTCCTACATTCACACAACCTTTCTCCGCTTTACACAACCTCAGTTCTTGGGAAGCGATAAGATGAGTTCCCAGGCCTGGTCAGCTGGATTTGCATGCCTAAGAAGGAAGAAAGGTAGAAACTGAAACCTGGAACCAGGCCATTAAGAGGTGAAATGGGAATGTTACCCATGCCAAATGGACTGTTTTCCCCCTTTTTTTTACTGGAGGCTTTCTCCCCATGTGTTATATTTAGATGAACCAACAGGCATGCTTTCCTGATATTTGAGGGTTGAGAGAAACACCTAATGTAAAAAGCAGCTCTTTCTGTCTTCCTGAACCCAGTCAGGTCCAAAGACCACATTTTTCTTGTCTTTCCCATTCTGGTGCATCACCTCCCATCATCCTCAGCTGAGTGATAATGGTTTATGAGAGTTGGAATCCAGTACTTCAGGAAGGCTGATATAATGCTGGGCTCACGTATCATATTCAGTGCTATTTTGTTTTAGGTATGGTTGTTGAATAAGCCTCAGTAGCTTCACACACAGGTTAGAGCCGTAAGTCAAGATTTACAAACATCAATAGCTGGATATATGCAACCTACATTAAACAAATCACATAATAGTTTAGGGGTAGATGAATCTGTTTATTCATCTGTCACTCTGTGTATACCTCTGGTGAACCGTAGTTCAAAGACTGGGCGTGAATAATAGTGTTTTTTATTTTGAGCTTTCCAATAAAAGAGTAAAACATGACTTAAGTGGGGCCTGGTTTCACATGCTGTCCTCCTGCTATTCAGCTGATCAAACAGGTTTTGCAGGTTTTTTGAAACAGCTCCAAAAATCTGTAAGGTTTTGTTTTTTTCTTTGCCAGCTCTGATGAGTGTATACCATAAGGAAAGGTCATTTTCCTGAATTTTTTTCAGAGCTCTCCACCCTGGTAACTACCTAGCTTTATTCTTTTGAGCAGAGGAATATTCTCAACTACCATTATGACCATTCCTAAGTTTTTCCAGTGCAGACCCCGCCCCTTGGACTACTCTCTTTCCTCCTATCCTCTTAGAAATAATTATGTTTTTTCCCTCCACTTGGATAAGTGTGAACCCACACAAAAACAAAAGGCAAATAAGTCATGGTTTATATTTATCCTATGAGAGCCAGTTTGGTGTAGTGGTTAAGGTATCATGCTAGAAACCAGGAGACCGTGAGTTCTAGTCCCGCCTTAGGCATGAAGCCAGCTGGGTAGCCTTGGGCCAGTCACTTTCTCTCAGCCCTAGGAAGGAGGCAACGGCAAACCACTTCTGAACAACCTTGCCAAGAAAACTGCAGGGACTTGTCCAGGCAGTCTCCGAGAATCGAGATCAAATATATATTCTAAAGCAGGAGAAACACCCTCCATATATACTGTATATATGCACAGTGAAAATGCAAATGTAAAATGAGCCAACAAACCCTCTCTTGAGTGTCTAGGTGCAGAAGGCCATGGCAATAGGGCATAATGACAATTGGGATAATTCCTAGGCCGGCCCTACCATTAGGTAGAATGAATTGGGCAGGGGCTTGGGGATAGGATAGCAATAGTTGCAGCTCACCCCCAACCCATTATACATGAGTATCCCTGCATTCCTTATGTTAGAGCTGTGTGACCCAGGCAGCCAATCCCAAACTCCCAAGTTAGCTTTAATCCCCCCCACTCCGATAATGTAGTGGACAGTTCATGGCTGGCTGGGGAATTCTGGGAGTTGAAGTCCACACATCTTAAAGTTGCCAAGGTTGAGAAACACTGGTATAGAAAGACCATAAATATTTCCTTTCCGAACTGTGAGAGATGGAGAAAGATATACAAGTGATAAATCTTTCACTACTTAAATCAAAATTGTCTTGGTTCAAAATTTCAGCTTCCTAATTTGGGTGGGAGAGTGATAGCCATTTCAGAATATGCTTTTGTGTTGCCCATTTGAGGGGAAGTTAACCTAGTATTGTTCCTTTCTTCTAGCCATATTGTTTTGTTTTATAATTGATTTGTTCAGTATCTAATTGAGGGGGCACTTATTTTCAACATAATAGGTGCCTTGGATTATGGTGCCTTTTGGGTTACGTTGCATCAAACAAACCTGGGCTAGAGCCATAAGCCATGATTTATACACATCAGTAGCTGGATATATGCAACCTACATTAAATAAATGATATAATGGTTTAGGGTTAGGGTCTGTAATCATCTGTCACTCTATGTATACCTCCGATGAGCTGTTCTACTATAGAACTATCTTTCGGACTGTCATTTTGTTAAGTGTCATGCATGTTAATGACAGTCCAAGTAGGATCTGCAATAAAATGTTGCAATGTTCAGTATTCTAGCCAGTTAGCCAACCAACCATGCTCTTTTCAGTGTTGTGTCATAACATCCTGTTTGTTGGTTTTCTGTCCCCTTGGAGGAAGCATTCTGTGGTTACCAAGCATGAAGCTTCAACTGTCCTATTAGTTCCCCCCCCCTCTAGTTGTACAATTGTTAGGATTCTCCAAACCTGATGTTAACCTCTGTTATGCTGGGGTAGTTTCATGTTGCCTTTGTAAAGATGGGCCCTCTGGGAATTAACTTTATGTCCTAGAAGTGGGCAGCTTGCAGATCTCCAGATCTGAGGACAGCTTAACCATTCACTATGCTGATTGACTTGGATGGAAGCTGACATCCTGTGACATCTGGAGAACTAAAGTTTACCTGCCTAGATACGATATAAATAAATGCAGAGTTTGGAAAAGAAAGGAGCCTTGCACAGTTTAAAACCATTGAATGACCCTTGAGCGTGGAGTGAGTTTTTGCACAGGCTTTATGAAATGCTTTTTTAAAAATTGTTTTACATATGTTATGGAGAATGTCCAAAACTTGGTGAATGTTGACAATCCGAGATGGTTCTTTTACATACAGTAAATACTCACAGCCTCTGCTATGCATTTCACATAGTCACGTGAACCCTGACAGTCCCCTATGGCTCTCCAGATAACCATTTTACAGCCTGCTTTGGCTGAGAGCTGACTTGCCTCAAATGGGCTTCTATTTAATGGGAGAAACCAGGTGTTGAAGTCAGGCAGAATCATCCCTTAGCTTTTCACAGTCTATGATGAAAAGCTCCATGTGGGTTTGAGATATTGGCTCAGAAAACTGATGATGGAGCAAGTTTTGATATTAAGTGCAGAGCAAGGCAGAGAGGTACTTTCCCTGAAAATGCACACAGCAGGGAAAAATAAACTTAGGAGGAAGTGGTTGCATGCTATTTTGGAGATCAGTAGTGGCCTTTCTTGTCAGTTTGGCACATGATTTTGTGGGTAGCAGCACCTAAAGGGAAGTCACCCCGAGAAGTGCAATGGTGGCGTTTAAGAGAGCGAGGGTTAGGGCACTGTAGATACCTCTACCTGGGCATAGAGGGCCAAGTTGGGCCTCTGACCGCACTCCCAGGAAAAGAAAATCAGAAGGGGAAGGAAAATAGATGTATCCAGTGACATTGCAGCAATAACAATAACAAAGTTATTGTTTTCTCAACCATAACTTTGAGCAGCTTAATTTACTCTCAGCCAGTGAAAATTTCAAAGCCACCTTGAGCCAGTAACACTCCCTCATCCAATAGGTCTCCTTGCTCATATCATGGCCTGCAGGGTGGTCTATACTTTGTCCCACTTTGCGGGGGAGGTTCCTGCCAGAAAACAGTTCCTCTGCTCCCTCCTCGCTCTCAATGCAGTCCCTTCTCCTCACACACCTCCCTGCTGGACCCTTTCCCTCTGGCTTGGGCTCTTTTCCTCTTGTCTCAAGTTTTCATCTTTTTGTGGTTCTCTCGCTCTTTCTCCCTTGTTCATCTTTTCTGCCCAAATCTCTGTGTTCCCCCTTCTTGTCTAGACTGAGCTCTCTGATTGGTGGACGGCTGCCTGCCAATCAAGGCTGGGATGCCCTAACTGGAACTTAACTAACTGGGTACCTTTACTGGATACCCTAACTGGGACCCACTAACATACTTGTAGAGACAGAGGCTTGTACACCCTAAAGATCCAACACCGAAACCCAAGAGGAGCAATGTAGTATGTGCAAGCCAGTGCCGTGAGGAATGTTCTGAGCTCTACATTGGGGAAACCAAACAGCCTTTACGCAAGAGGATAGTCCAACACAGGAGGAGCAACACCACAGGACCAGCATCAGCAGTTTACCTTCATCTAAAAGAAAAAGGACACTCATTTGAGGACAACAATGTTCACATTTTGGACAGAGAAGATAGGTGGTTTGAGAGAGGGGTTCAGGAACCCATTCATGCCAAAGTGGAAAATCCTTCCCTCAATAGAGGCAGAGGCTTCAGACACAACTTGTCCCCCATTTTCATGCTGCTCTTTCATTAGTCCCCAGGAAGATTAAGACCACTTCACAAGTTCACCAGAAAGGCCACTCTTAATGATCCACTTGGGGATGAGTGAGGGATTTAGGAGTAGGACATCCCACAGACAATCCACACCTCCATGGCACAATTAACAGCCATTCAGGTGTAGGGACAATGCAGCCACCCTGGAAGACATATATGGGGTCCCCTTACCAACCTTTGCCCAGATGGAAGAAGCTGCTTGGAGAAGCAATGAAATATTTCAACCAAAAAGAAAGAAATCCAGTTGCCATGACTCAACCTACAGACAATTCCACCTGGATGACTGAGAATCTTCATCGACCTAACTGGGACTTAATGTCTTTTAGGCCCCTCCCACTGGGTGGGTCCCCTCCTCCAGAATTTGATTTCAGAGCTTAATTTCCCCTTTTGGGTCCCATTGCACAAGAAAGTCATTAAGGCAGACAGTTACAGAAACCATGGCTATTAGCATAGAGGCCATATAGTCCTAAGATGGAGAACTTGTTGTCTTCCAAATATTGAACTAAAGCTACTGTCATTCATGATAATTGGTCATGCGAATCAGAGCTCAAGTTGGAATTCATTGTGCCTGGTGATGGGCACATTCTCCATTCCTAAGTCTCACCCAACTACCTGTTGATGCAGAAAAGTCACTGCTGTGGCGTCCCCCAAAGGTCAGGCAAAATAAAAGCATTTAAGAAGATCTTGTGGGAATTCTTAAGAGATGCTGATTTCTGAAGCTTTTCTGTGTTTTTTTTAAAATTCTGTTTGAAAATAAGATGGGGAGTTGTGTTAAGCCAGACCCAGTTGATTTTGCAATGTCCTTTTTGTATAGCATTATAAAGACCTAAGGAAAAATGAGATATTTTCCTTCCAGGATTTCACTCCCTAATTTGGGGCCGTTTCAGTTTCCAAATGACCTTCAAAGTTAATTTAGTGTACTGTATAAGATTCCAAACTCTGGTCAGGCTTTCTCTGTCCAGGAAAGATTTAACTTAATTTGCTTGCATTGTTTTTGTAGCAAAGTTAGCTGAATTGTGTCTCCTTTTTATCTGCTCTGTGGCGACTGTGATGGTTTGAACAGGCACAATTCTGTTTACATGCAAGTTTCAGAGGGTGCTGTTATTACTTGAGTGAGGACATTGGGATTAAGGACTCTGCTTTTCTCCAAGGAACTTGAGGTGACATACATGATTCTCCTCCTAACTCTATTTTATTCTCTTAATAAGCCTGTGAGGTGGTGTCTCCTCCAGCTGAGGGATGGTGCCTTCTCCAAGGTCATCTGATCACTTTCATGGCTAGAGGAACCATTAAAACTTCGGTCTCCCCTGGTTATAGTCTGACATCCTATCCGCTATACCAGCCTTTCTCAACCTTTTGACCCTGGAGGAACCTTTGACATATTTTTCAGGCCTTGAGGAACCCCTGCACATTCAAGCTCAAATATAGGTTGGAAGTCACAAAATTATTCTATTTGTTTCATGGGTGGGCCTGTCTATATGCATTAACAATGTTCTTAAACTGAAAATAAAGAATGAAACTTACCTCTTTAATGTGAAGTGGCCCGAATTTGAAATAATTTTTAAAATAAATCTTGATCTCCCAGGGAACCCCTAGTGACCTCTTGTGGAACCCTAGGATGGCACGGAACCCTGATTGAGAAACCCTGGTATAGAGGGAGGCTGGAAAGAAGATTAGAGAGAACAGAACACATTTTTAAAAAGGCAGGGAAGAAATGTTTCAGCTGGTCATGCATCTTAGTGTGTGATAAATTCTCATTCAGTGGCACATATGCATCAGAAATCTTCTTTCCCTAGTTACACAGACAGTTGGTTTGATTTGATTTGATTTGATTCACTTGATTTAGGCGCTGCCTGACTCCAGAATGACTCTGGGCAGCTCAGAAAATAGACAAAATAAAATACGGTATGAAGAAGGAAAAGCAAGATAAAGAACAAATAAAAAAATAAAGAAAAAGATGGTGAATCCAGCCAACAGTGTGGAAAATGTGTACAGTACAAATATATGCAATCCATGTGTGTGCCTGGCTCTTTATGCAGCATTTTCTGCATAGCTCAGCCTCCCTGCCTGTGGATAGAGGCTTCTGATACTTTGTAGAGTTTTTTCTATCGGTCCAAGTTGTTTCAGTTCAGTGAAGGATTCCTTTAGCACAGTGTTCCTCAGCCTTGGCAACTTTAAGATGTGTGGACTTCAACTCCCAGGATTCCCCAGCACTGGCTGAGGAATCCTGGGAGTTGAAGTCCACACATCTTAAAGTTGCTGAGGCTGAGAAACACTGTTCTATAACGAAGGATTGCAGGGACTGGGTAGAGTTAGATGTCCATCTGATAGATACTTTCAACTATATGTAGGGTTACCATAATTTATTTTCCTTGGTTTTACTCCAGATGATAGGCCTGGTTTCAAGACAGGGTATTTTGAGTTAACATGTAGAACACTTTGTTGTTTCATACGGCCTATTTGATTGTGGGACAAAACGTTTTACGAGCTAGTGGATTCCCCATGAGAATTTTTAAAGCTGGATTTTGAAGGAGTAGATTTTCTGCATTTTCAGGACTAGATCACCTTTCAGCTCTTACGGTTCTATTCAAGCCAAATTGTGAGCTCACCCATGGTGCCATTGGAAGCAAAATAACTGCTTCTCTTCCTGGTTCCCTTCAATACATAGTTAATTGGAAGAAACCTATATATCCCTCTCCTATGCCATGCAGCAGAGATAGATGAGCAAATCAGCTGTGATTATTAGAATATGGGACCTAGACTGGGAAAAACTTGCCAGACTTTTTCTAAAAATCACTCTTGGGTTGCAAAGCTCACAGGATCCTTTTGAGCCACCCTCTTTCCTTCAACCTCACCTACCTCACAGGGTTCTTACAAGGAAAAAGGGAGGGATATCCACATGTTTATGCCATTGAGTTCCTTGGAGGATGGGCAAGATGACAGCGATGATAGTAATTTTAGTAGTTAGCTTGCAATGGATGTATATTCCATCAGTTAAATGTACATTATTTTCCATCAGAGGCATTTGGTGAATGGAATGCGGCACGACAGTGTACACATTTTTGCTATAATGCATTTACTCTTTAAGGTGTTGTTAAAATCACTTTTTCCTGTTTGCAGCAGCTTATGGCCAGAAATATCTAGAATTAATAACACCTTTTCCTTGGTCTTCCCTGAAGCAGATTTTCAGCATTAAAAAACCCCAAGAAGACAGGGTGTACTTGCTTTTGGTATAGGATGGCAGAATTGGGATTGGATTATTACATCTTTTGGAGGCTGTTATAGGTAGTCTTATGACCACAATTGGAATTGGAACTTCTGTTGCTAAGCAATTGAGTCACACCCAATTTTATGACCTTTTTTGCCACTGTTGTTAAGTGAATTGAGATTCCCCCATTGACTTTGCTTGTTGGAAGCTGGCTGGGAAGGTCGCAAACGGTGATCACATGACTCTGGAATGCTGCAACCGTCATAAATTTGACCCAGTTGCTAAGTGCCTGAATTTTGATAACGTGGCTGCAGGGATGCTGCGATGATCGTAAGTGTGAGGACTGATCACAAGTCACTTTTTCCAGCACTGTCATAACGGTCACTAAACAAATAGTCATAAGTTGAGGACTACCTGTAGGTATCACCAAGAGAAAGATATCTGTCAGAAAAATATATTTCTTCCTGTGCAGCTATTCAAGATTTTCTGGAACATATTTGAGGAGTGGAGAGCAGAGGGGGTGAAAAGGAAGGGAGGGAAGAAGGGGAAATTTTGTTGCATGAGTGGAAATCTACTCATACAACATCAGGGAACAATCCCTGGGATTATCTGCTTGAGTCCCCATGAAAGTTCTCTGACAGCTATTTTTTCTCCTGGTTGTTGGGTGGAAATACTGTATAGTGCAATAGTTGAGCTAAGACAGTGACCTCCAGAGAACATCTATGAACCACGCACCATGCGATAAATGAAATTTGTGCATATTTTGCTGGTTTTAACCACACAGGCTCGGAGCACAGACAGCATTGATGCAACAGGCGAGGGACAAGTTCGTACTTTGGGGAATGCCACCAGCAACCTCAAGGGAAAGCCAACCAAGAGGTAACTTTGGGGCAGAGGAAGTGCTGGGGAGCATAGGCTTGTGATGTGTAAGCAAACTGAGATCTGTCAGGCCCCTTTCAGATGGAGGGCTTTTAACACTCGTTCCAAAGATAACCTGCAGTTATTTTCTCTTTCTGTTCTTAATGGGTTTGCTGCAGTTAAAAAAAAAAAGAAGTGATAGTAAAATATAGGGGGTACTCCACTGATCTTCAGCAAAGGATTGTTACCTTGTCGTGGTGCTGGAGCTTGAGCACCTCAATGATGCCATGAGCTAAATCGTGAAGGGCCACCCAAGACGGGTAGGTCATGACAGAGAGGTCAGACTAAATGCGATCCTTGGGGAAGGTAATGGCAACCCACCCCAGTATTCTTGCCATGAAAACTAAATGGATCAGTACAACCAGATTGTTGGAGGAAAATTCTGAGAGTGCCTTGGACTGCAAGAAGATCAAACCAGTCCATACTCCAGGAAATAAAGCCAGACTGCTCACTTGAGGGAACGATATTAAAGGCAAAACTGAAATACTTTGGCCACATAATGAGAAGACAGGACACCCTGGAGAAGATGCTGATGCTAGGGAGAGTGGAAGGCAAAAGGAAGAGGGGCCGACCAAGGGCAAGGTGGATGGATGATATTCTAGAGGTGATGGATTCGTCCCTGGGGGAGCTGGGGGTATTGACGACCGACAGGAAGCTCTGGCGTGGGCTGGTCCATGAAGTCATGAAGAATCAGAAGCGACTAAATGAATAAACAACTCCACTGATACTTGGCAACAAGCCATGAGTGGTTCAAGGTGACTGCACAAGTCAAGTCTGAAAGCATCTTGATGATGAGGAAGGCTTCTGAAGGCATTTAGCATTCCCCAAATTGGGGCCCTCCAGATGTCTTGGGACGTCTTCTCTCAGAATTTCTAGCCAGCATGCTAGGAATTCTGGGTCTTGCAGCCCCAACACATCTGGAGGTTCCAGGTTGCAGAAGACTGACCTACATCAAACAATGGAATTAAAATGGAGATAAATACAAAGCAATTAGAGAGGGAGAGGCTCAAGAGATCACAGTAAGGCTGGGCTAGGTGTGGTTGCTTTTAATGTTTTTTCTAAAATAGAGATGGAGAGATTTTGCTTCTGGGGAGCCCTAGCCAGCATGGCCAATGATAAAGGATGCTGGTAGTTGCAATTTCACAGTTCCTTCACCTTTGTCTTAGATTTATTTATTTATTTATCAAATTTCTATCACCACCCATCTCTTCTGAAAAGGGGACTTTGCTTTGGCTTTCTGATGAGATTGAAGTTTGGAATTTTCAATTTGCTTGATTCATTTTCTAGAGTCTTTTGCTTCCTCTGCAGACTTTCCATCACCCGAGGCCACTTCCCCAAGCTGACTGATTGTGCCCATTTCCACTATGAGGCCGTGGACTTTGGACACATCCAGGTGCGTGAGTCCATTCACCCCTGCCTTTTCCAAGGATATGGGACACAATGATCCCTTGGAGCCTGGGGGGGGGGTAGGTGGGATGACACTAAAATTGAAACACCCCATAACTGCTTTTTGTTTGCTCCTTCCAGCTTCAGTTTGCCCCTGATCAAAATGAAAACCTCAACAGTTTGGAGGAGGGCAGCCTGTTGTTTCCTGTTCAGGTAACCTGTCAGGTGAGAGAGACAGCAATGGTTGGCAAAACCTGTTGAGTTGGTTTCCTTGAGCTACACTCTTCTCATCTGGAGCAGGGTCTTTAACTGATTAGTTGCTTGTAATCCAGGAAGGAATTCTTACACATATAATTTATTTATTTACTTATTTATTTATTCCTTAAATTTCTATCACCACCCATTTCTCCCAAAAAGGGGACTCTTTTAATTAACTAATTAATTTTAATTAACAAATGTGTGCATTAGCCAAACTCAACTATAGACATAGAGCCTGATCCAGTGTAGGGATTATTTATTTATTTGTGCGATTTCTGTACCACGTTTTCTGTAGAAGATCAAAGCTGTGTACAAAGTGCTCTTTCCTCTCATTTTTCCCCCCCACAACAACGGATCTGTGAGATACGTTGGGCTGAGAGAGAGCTCAAGGTGGTCCCAAACCTGGGTCTCCCCATTTGTAGTTCAACACTTGAACCATTACCACACATGGTTCTCATAAGAACTGAGTAGATTTATGCATGCTGGATTGGACATGCAATTAAGTTTTTTAGTTGGCTTATAATCACTCTATTTGTCCAAGAAATCATGGGAATTACAGTATAGTGTTTGAAGATGGGGGGGTTTAGGGATTACTGGTCACTTCCCAACAATCTTGGAAGACCCCAATTCCAGTATTCGTGGTATGTGTGTGGAAGGTAAAACCACACAACTGTTAAACTGAAATAAAAGTACAGGTAGTCCTCTCTTAACCACAATTGGGACTGGAATTTAGGTTGCTAAGCAATGCGGTTGTTAAGCGATCTGGACCTGTTTTTACTACCATTTTTGTGGCAGTCATAAGTGAATCACCATGATCGTTAAGCGAACCACATGGTCATTAAGCAAATCGTGTGATTCCCTATTGATTTTGCTTATCAGAAGCTGGCTTGGAAGGTTGAAAATGGTGATCGTGTAACTGCAACCATTGTAAACGCATGACGGTTGCCAAGTGCCAGAGTTGTGATCATGTAACTGTGGGGATACTGTGATGGTCGTAAGTGCGAGGAACAGTCGTAAGTCAGGTTTTTTCAGCGCTGTTGTAACTCTGGACGGTTGCTAAACGAACAGTCGTTAAGCAAAGACTTCCTGTATATACATTTTGGTATTGTCAGATTTCACAGGTCTTTGAGGATGCTGAGGAAAGGGCATCATATTCGTAAACTGAGATAATCTATATGTTTAATAAATAAACGTTACCTAACATGAAATAAAGAAAGAAGGAGTCTGTTTTTAACAGCTGTTCTTTCTTTGGGAATCTGAAATATGGAACATTTTCTATCACAGTAGTGACATGAGCATAAATAACAACTGAGGGAATTTTGGCTGGTGCTTTGTTGTTTTCTTTCAGACAGCAAACTAAGATATTTTTTCTTCCTGGCATTTTACTTGAAAAGTGTGTCTTTTTTTAGGCCTAAAGGGAAAGGAAGCTGTAATTCAAAAGCCGTAATTGAGTCGTTTGCTGTCCGAATGTGTTCAAAGTTGGCTTGGATTTGTTCTCCCTGGGCATGGGATTTTGGGTCTAGCATTTTAATGATGACATTATATTTTATTTTACTCACCTATGGTGATTAGCCTTGGGATATACATTTGGGGAGAATGGTATATAAATAACAGTGCAGAGGAGGCTAAAAGCTTCAAAATAGCGACATATTTATGGTCCATCAGTCTTGGGTATCTGCTGTTTTTATTTCCAGTCATACTTGATTCAGCCAAGCAAATCTTTGATTATTGGATGTATGGAAGAACGTTGATGGATTGTGGGCTTCAGCTTTTGTACATTCAACAGGTTTTCTGCACCGTGGTAGGGCTGGCTCCTGCTTTGAGGCCTGAGAAGAGCAACCGTTCATAGACCACCCCCTTCTAAGAATATGGGTGGGAATCAGCCATGATGGACTTGCCAGATAGAAGCAGCAGCAACAGGAAATTGAGTAGACCGTACCATTGTACTTTCCCATAATGCTTCTGTATCTGGGGGTAGTGCAGTATCAGCAGTGCTCCAATTAACAGAAGGCAGCTGGACATGGGAGTTACCATACATTTCCCACAATAACCCTGCTTCAGTGTTGACCTCAGGCATTGTGGGAAAATTTTATGATTGTAAGCTGCCCAGAGTCACTTGTTGAGATGGGTGGCTATAGAAAATGAATGAATGAATGAATGAATGAATGAATGAATGAATATGGCAGCTCTCAGCCATTCAATGGTTGGGATCCTCTCACTGGCCAAGGATGTTGTGTGTTGATATGTTCCAGGCACAGCCAAATCAAAACACTGAACTTAGCTGTTAACCTTAATCCATTTTTGGGGGATGGCAAAATACATAGAATTATAACCTAACCAAACCTAACCAAAGAGTCAAGGCTCCTATAACATGCTAAGCCATGAAAAACTATTTCAGGTCTGATCAAACTGATCAAATTTAGCAAGGAGCACACATGCAGCAACTAGGTTTAATGGCCCTGGTTAAGTATGCCATGTGAACTTAGCCATCCTGATACATTCAGGTTAATTGACCACGAATAACATCGACAGGCTTCAGTCTCCCTTGTAAACCCACTTACAACATTTCCTTTCCTTACTTCAGGGGAAAAGTTGGCAGGTACATCGCAGCTATGAGGAATTCCGCACATTGGATGCTCACTTGCATTGCTGTATCTTTGACCGGCGTTTCTCTCAGCTTCCTGAGCTGCCATCCCTCAGCCATGTGCAAGCTCATCCTGAGGTGACTGTCTGGGAGCCATTTTGCAGTTTCTGTGTGTAAGGGAACACATTCTCTCACAAACTAATCATTGGGTTGACCTTTAAGTTCAGCAAAGATGAAGATTACCCAACTTCTTCAGGTCTATGGCTTGGGAGCAGCTGTAATATATCATCTTGCTGTGATGAACGATGGAAGGGTAATCAGACTAGTTTCCCATTACATTGGGGCATCAGCGTTGTTATGTCAAAATTTGGGGGAAAAACCCCACACTTGGTATAAATGAATAAGCTAAGTTGTGGCTTAAAAGTTGCATGAATTGCAACCAGAAGATCCTTGGCATTGTCATTTGAAAGCTTCAGGTGGAAGGTTATTTGAAAGCCATCCACAAGACTCTAGAACAGTGTTTCTCAACCTCAGCAATATTAAAATGTGCAGACTTCAACTCCCAGAATTCCCTGCACAGCATGCTGGCGTGGGGAATTCTGGGAGCTGAAGTCCACATATCTTAAAGTTGCTGAGGTTGAGAAACACTGCTCTAGAAAATAGTTGCTATTTGAAGTAAACATTACTGGATAAGATGAACTTTTGTGAAGAATTTTCCCAAATGCCCACCACTCTCTCAAGGTCTTGTTGGTTCTTCTTGAGACTTGAATTTGGGAAAGACGATACCTATTTACATTGTTTATTTCACTCCCTTACAGCTGCTGGTGCCCATGCTTTCACAGTATCTCGAGAAGCTTTCTGATATTGTGGATAGCAATATCAATTGCAGCCCGGTTCTCACCTGGATGGAGGTGAGAATCCAGAAGATGTTTTGTTGACTGGAGGCCAGCAAATTAAAGTGGGAGGGAGGGAGGGAGGGAGGGAGGGAGGGGCAGAGAACATGGCAATTTATATGGCTGCCCAATTCAATAGCAGCTTGGGCAGCGACATCACCTATGTAATTTGTGCCAGAGTTCCCAGAGGAGATTGTGTTTGTGGGTGTTCAGGGGGGCGGAAATGTCAGGAATACAAAACTTATTTGCTATTTTTTCATAAACCACATTTCCCTTTCTCAGCAGTAAGCTGCCAAAATTTGGCAGGGTGATTTTGAGTGACTGCAACCTCCCCCCAAAAGATGCTGAAGCCATATGTGACCTGAAACTTGTTCATCCTTAAAGTAAAGCATGTCTAATGGCCGATCATCACCTTTGTCAAATTCATAAGCAGATCTAAGCTATGTCCATTCTCCTCTCTGCATTGCATTGTCATTTGACTAAATAAATGCATACATGTAACTCCATATGAGCAGCTACAGTGTCATACAGCATAGCCTTTACTTATACTGGCTGGGAACGATGTGAGAAGTTTTTCAGTGCATCTGCTGAGCACCAGATTGGGGAAGGTGCATTTGTATATAAAATGCTTGAAATGCATTGTGGAAAAACTTAAATGGGGGCACCCTTGTCACCCTGCAAATGGGTAATGTTTTCAGGAAGAGCATAGATACTCTAGTTGTAATTTGGTTATCAGCTGAACTCTTGCCTTTAAAAGCAAAATTGCCCTGCCAGAAAACAGGTAGCAACCCTATGCATACTCTACAACCCAGTTTTAGAGGCCAGAAATCCAAAGGACATTCCAAAACTGCATCCCATTAAGTTGTCTTCTTCCGACTGTTACATTTCAGATTGATAATCATGGCAACCGACTGTTGGTGAATGAGGAAGCTTCGATCAACGTTCCTGCCATTGCAGCTGCTCACGTGGTTAAACGTTACACTGCGCAAGCATCTGATGAGCTCTCCTTTGAGGTGAGCCCTGCCAGTGACACACGTTACTTCTAACAGCCTGTCTTTGTAGGCACATGGTTCTCTAAGCTTGTTATGCAAAAAACTGTTCCATCTCTACTCCCAGCTAAAATGCCATTTGGAAATCCATTTTCTCTTCTTTAGCAAAAAGAAAGCAACACTCCAGCGCACTGCTTTTCAAAGATGTAGAGGATTTTCCTCATTTGATGTGTTGGCAATAAGCTAGAATACATCTATGTGACGTTGAGTTTCTATGCAAGATATGTAATGCTTTTTTAAAAATCTGTTTGGCATAGGTTGGAGACATCATTTCCGTGATTGACATGCCTCCGAAAGAGGATAGGAGCTGGTGGCGTGGGAAACATGGATTCCAGGTTGGACTTCATGAGCAAAGAGGCTATGTCAATGAAGCTGGGTTGTTTGACCACCACCATGTGTTTGACATCCGCATGGGCTTAAATGGTGATTCCCAATGTGGTTAACTTCCAGGTGTATGGATTTCAGCTCACTGAATTCTCCAGCCAGCATGGCTAGATTGGAGAACAGTGGACAAGAACTGTCGTATCCACTTATTCTCTGCAGAATGGCCCAGGTCAAGGCAGGACATAGAGAAATGACAGATAAGCAGTAGGATTCCTAACCCTTTCTCCTACCCATCACTTTCCCTTTGAACTCTCCCCCACTTGCTGTCATTTGAATTCCCTTGTGAAGCCAGGAATTAGAGGAATCATCTGATAACAGCTGTCTAAAATATTTCAGCACAAATTCAAGTGATTTTTAAAAGCACAACTAGGCCCCTTTCCAGTTTTAGCTCTGTGCTATTTTTCCAGTCTCTTAATTCATGCTAAAACACTTTTTAGTCTCCTCTGAAAAAAGTTATTAAATTAACTGTGCAGTGGAATTGAAAAAGTGTTGATCACTGCATAATCAATAGCCATTCAAAATGGGATCTGGCTGGATTTGTTGCTGTGGAAATTCTCTGTGTCCTCCGTATTCACGTCGAATGAGTGTCAATTGGGACAGGGTGAGTTATTCCCATAATGGTGGGACTTTGTTTGTAACCAGAAAGATTTTGTATTTTTTTTCCAGGTGGGTTTCTTCCCCAGCGAATGCGTGGAGCTATTCTCAGAACGTCCTAGCCCAGGAGTCAAACCAGGTTAGTGCCTCCTGTGCTCTGGATTTCCTGCATCAAGCCAAGGGAATGAACTAAGTGGTCTACAGTCTCCTTTCATCCTCCTATCTAGCAGTGGAGTAATTTGTAGTTGGCCCTTGCTAAAGTAAATATCCAGGTGGAGAACACTACATAAAGCAAGAGCCATCATGGAAAAGTTCCCCCTCTGATTATCAGTGGTCTAGTTTGAAGTGGTAGAAAGATCTGGAGAGGAACATAGGATCTTAGAATTCAAGAGTGGTAAGTGGTCTTTTAGGTCATCAAGGCCTACCCTCTAATTAGTGCAGGCATCCAACTAAAGTATCACTGATAAATGTCTATCCAGCTGCTGCTTTGAAACTTCCAGCAATGGGAGCCTCCTCTCTCTAGAGGTCCTTAATTCCAGTATCATACTCCTTATAGTACAGGAAGTTTCTCATTATATCCAATCAGAGGGTTATGAATATGAGGGTATCTGTCCATCCTACTAGGTTAGATAGGGTGGGTGTGCTCCAGGTCCCCTCCCTTAAATGTTGTCACCTGATGGGATCTCAGAAGTGCACTGGGATCTCAGTGGCTGGCCCAGCCCTTTGGAACAGCCCCCCACCTGACACCCAAGGGATCCCTACCCTTTTAACTTTCCGGAAGGCCAAGAAGACCTGGCTCTTCCTCCAAATGTTGGGCTAGGATGGGGTTTGAGCTGTGAGGTTGTTTGGTCTGGCCCCTGGGGAAAGGGTGGTTTTGTTTTTATCTTTGCTTTTATTGGTTGTTGTAAGCTGCCTAGGATCATTATATGAGGTAGACAGACATATACATTCTGTAAATCAATCAATCAATCAATCAATCAATCAATCAATTTCCTCTAATGAAAGTCCATTTGTTCTGTGTTTTGCATTCTGGGATAAGAGCAAACCAGTCCTGGTCTTCTTCTGTGTGCTTCCATTTCAGCTACTTGATGAGTTTTATCTTATCCCCTCTCAGTCTTCTTAAGGCTAAATATACTTAATTCCTTTAGTCTGCTTTTGTAGCATTTTGTTTCCATTTCCCTGATGATCCTCCTTGCTCTCCTCTGAACGTCTTCGACTTGGTTTGACTTGAAATGGTCTGGAGACTTATTCCATAACCTATTCACTCACTGTGGTGAGGCATAATCCATGCAGAGGATGAACCCAACCTCTCTGCAAAGGCTGCCCTTGGAGCTGTGCATCTTTCTTATTCTCTCTCTCTACCCCACCCTGGTGATGGGGATTTCTTTCTTATTTCTCCCTGAAAGTTTGCTGCTTTATTTGTGTCTTCCTGTGTAGATGCAGAGGGGACAAGCTGTGCCCTCCCCAGGACTCATGGCCTCCTCTCCCCAACCTCAGGTGAATTACAACCTAAATGAAATAGGGGAAGATGGAGGCTGGTTGTCAGCTGGGAGGAAGGCTGACTGAAGACTTTGCCTCTGTGCTTCTAACCTCAATTCTACTCAGTCTTCCTCTCTGTTCTTCGTTCTCTTCCAGTGTCTAAGAAACATGGCAAGCTCATTGGGTTTCTTCGTACTTTCATGAAGTCTAGGCCCAGTAAACAGCGCCTGAAGCAGCGGGGAATCCTCCGGGAGAGGGTTTTTGGCTGTGATTTAGGAGAACACCTCAAAAACTCAGGCAGTGATGGTGAGTTGGCTCTTCTGTGTTTCAGGGGGAGTGGCTGGTCTACTACTAGCGCAATTTCATTTTCTGTTGCCTTCCTCCAAGGAGCTGTTGCTTCGTGGTCTCTCCCCACCCCACTCTCATTTTATCTTCACAATCACAAATTTGTGGCAAGAGTCACCCTACATACTTAACTAGGATGGTTACAAATCAAGAGGCTGCATTCATACCACATGCTCGGCTAGTTTTAACCTTGGTTAATTTGATTCTGTATGCTGTATGAATCCAGACTATTGGAGTTAATTTATGGCTCAGTGTGTTGTGGAAATCCAGAGACTCAATTAATTCATCAAGTGTGTGTGTGTGTATCTTCCTCCTGTTGTTGTTGTCGTCATCATCATCATCCTGAATCAGTCCCATTGCAGGATGAAGCCCTCTTCACAGAAGTTTAGTTAGAAGTGTGTGGGTGTATAATTAAAGACTTTGCAAGGTACACATACGTTCATGCACATACACATTCTCTCTCTCTCTCTCTCACACACACACACACACACAGACACACAATATTCCCAAATGATGTAATGTTAGCAGGAAATATTGGCCCTATGTTGTCTGTTTTTTCTAAGAATTATGAAGACAATGTATGTGATATTTTTTTATTATGCCAGTCCCCCAGGTATTACGTTCTTGTTCCGATTTCATTGAGAAGCACGGCATCGTGGATGGCATTTACCGTCTCTCTGGTGTCTCCTCCAACATCCAGCGTTTGCGGTGAGCTGTAGACCATGGTAGGACCAATAGGTAGAGCTTGTAAAGACAAGGCAAGGAACAATGAGCAAGACATATCTGATGAGCAGATTTGTCTATGTGTATATCTCATACGTGTCTCGTTTGTTGTATAGTAAAGCCCCACCCTTATTTTGTTGCATGCATGAGTTACATGTGAATGGGCACCTCACCAAGGGTATCAGAGACGAACAGCCTGACGTCTTCTTTGTGGTTCCCCTCTAGCCAGAATGTCTGAAAGTTGCTCTTTTGAGTCAGGGTCAAAGAAAAATGGTAGCATGCACTCTCAGATAAGATTCTCCATACTTTTCTTCCAAAACTCAGGAAAAATGAGACAATCCTAATAACGTAGACCATAACCCCACCTGCTTTGCATCGTTGATCTGCCTATTGTTGTCTTTCTACCAAAAGTGTTAAAATAGGCCTGGCCCCTGCCTAGGGCGACCAGAAGTTTCTCTGCTGCAGCCCTCCCTAAATATGACAATGAATCCATGCAGCTTGTGCTGCTCTCTGTTGAATTATCTCTGTCTTTGTCCCCAGGCATGAGTTTGATAGCGAGCGGGTGCCTGAACTCTCCAAAGACGTTTACTTGCAAGACATCCATTCGGTCAGCTCTCTCTGCAAGTTGTACTTCCGGGAATTACCAAACCCTCTGCTCACCTATCAACTCTACAACAAATTTGCTGTAGGTTTTAAAAAACAATGGAGAAGATTCCCTTCCTTGTAGCTCCTTCCTCCAGTGAGCTGTATCTTAGTGGTTCACTCTCCTGTGTGAGTTTCTGACAGAGTGTCCCGATGAGGGGGGGAGCTGCCTCCTCAATGCATAGATTTTCATGCACTTTTTGTGGAGGGCTCAGTTGTGCAAAAGCACCCTGTGTCTTTTTTTTTTTTATAGAAAAGCATGAGTTTTATAACTCCATTTAAAACATCTTTATTTTTTCTAATCGTTGGGTTGCTCCCCCTCCGTCCCTTCCAAATCAATCAGCAAAGAAACACTCTGCAGTAATAAAGATAAATGAGTGAAAAGGCATTCAACGAAAACAAACAGAAGCCCAAATATATTACTATGAAAGAATCAGGAACAATAGAGGCCTTTCCTAAAAACTGCCTAAGTGATAAGAGGAAATGCAAGATGGGTGCAGATGAACTTTCTTGAGTAGTCATGACATCATCTTGGTGCCACAAACTGAAAAGATACATTCTCTAGCCCAGGGTTTCTCAACCAGGTTCTGTGGCACCCTGGGGTTCTGTGAGAGGTCACTAGGGGTTCCCTGGGAGATCAAACTTTATTTTAAAAATTCTTTCAAAGTTGGGCAACTCCACATTAAAGAGGGAAGTTTCATTCTTTATTTTTAGTTTAAGAACATTGTTAGTGCATATATCTATATGCATAATATATACATATACGTATACATACATACATACATAATTTTTTCCCACCTTTATTATTTTTATCAATAACTCAAGGCAGTGAACATAGCTAATACTCCTTCCTCCTCCCCTTTTCCCCACAACAACAACCCTGTGAGGTGAGTTGGGCTGAGAAAGAGGGACTGGCCCAAGGTCACCCAGCCGGCTTTCGTGCCTATGGCAGTACTAGAACTCACAGTCTCCTGGTTTCTAGCCCAGCACCTTCACCACTAAAGCAAACTGGGCCTACCCATGAAATGAATCTAATAATTTTGTAACTTCTGGCCTGTATTTGAGCCTGAATGTGCAGGGGTTCCCTGAGGCCTGAAAAATATTGTAAGGGTTCCTCCAGGGTCAAAAGGGTAAGACAGGCTACCCTGGTCAATAAGGGAACCCAGAACAGGGTGCAAATTGAACTGGCCACACGCCTTATTATTAATCCACATTTAAACAACATTAATGATAAGACTTCCCTACTCGTGTGAGTTTTGTTGGGTAGTCATTTCTGCACACCTTCTAGGGACTCACCTCTGCACCTTCTGGGGATTCAAGAGACGAAGAGAGAGTTGGCACCACGGACTGAGCAACCTCTGAGCTGCACTCTCCTTAGGCAGAAAGGGGAGCAGCAGAACAAAGAGGGGGAGAGGGAGGAGGTGGAAGAGTGGAGTGCAATTACGCTGCCCGTGCTGCCTACATAATAAGCAGCAATTTCTCCTACTTTGATATTCTTTTGTATTACCTGCTCTCTGTGTGGTGCTATTTTAAGCTGAGTTAACTCTAGTTCCCTTCCCCCCTTTCTTTCCTTCTCGCGTTCTTTTCCATTCTATTAGAACTGGTTTTCATTTGCCTTGGTGGCATTTTTCATAAGAAAGAGGCAGTCTTCCCAAACCCAGAACTTCAGTTGTTGCTCAAGGATAGTCCTAACTATGTGATTGGACCACCCCCCTCTCCTGGGTGTGTCAGACCTCTTTTCTGAGCTTGCACTTTAATTAAAACAAAGCAAATGTTAAAAGTCTCTTGCCCTTTATTGTAGAAATGTGTTTTCTCCTTCACAGCTCCATCATGGCAGCTGGAAGCTATAGGCTGTAAGAGACTTAGTCAGGCTTTAGGGGAAATTGAAGATTCCTTAGAGTTGGGCTCAGTACCTGGTGAGTCCATGGACACATCCATATTTATTTCTTTAACTGTAGTTAGAGTTAGAAAAGGTTTGCCATTTTTAAAATTCTGGATAGTTTTTGACTTTCCCATCTAGGTTTTAATCTGGTATTTTTTGGTAGTCTTCCACCCAAGTAGTTACCAAGTCCAACTTTGCTTAGCTTGGGGGGATCAATCATGGTTGGCTAAATATTGCCACCTGCTGTTGACAATCAAGCTTTCATCCCATTGAGGTCAATGGGACAAGATAGTACCGTAATTAGGAAACTTCGTCCTGTTGAAAGCAGAAGGGTTTAAGGGTGATTAACTTAGTTCAGCTCTAACTGCTTTTGAATTCTTTTCCAAGAAAAGATGCTGAGTCCTTTCCCTTATTTGGGAAAGTCTGTATATGCTGCAGGCAGTAGGGCCCTTGGTTCGCCTGCACCATCTCCAAATTGGTTTGAACTAGCATGCAACTTAAATGACTAAAATGGTTGTGGACAAGGTAGCTGGCTGTGAATCCATGAGGGGTGGCATGCAAGATGAACACTAGTGCTCTTCTCACAAACTTACTTCTTATACACTTCTGTGCCATTATTATTATCATTAGATTTTTATCACAACTCTTCTTCCTTCATGCTGTTGCTCTGGGGCTATTCTGATGTTCTTTCCAGCCATTTATCTGCATTCTTGTCAGTTCTGTTAAAAGAAACATTTCTATAGGTATACAGTACTAACCATTGTCTGGTGGCTCAGTCCCCTTGGTTGGACCTGGGCAGGAAGTGTGGGGCAAAGGTGAGCATGTCAGAACTTCAGATGGACTCAATACAAAGGCAGAAGAATGCACAATATATTAATTACATTTAGTCTCTGCTGTGATCTTTAATCCCCTCCCCTCTTCTTTCTAACATTCCAGTGAGCTTCTTACCCACTTCTTTGCTTTTCTGAAATTACTGGTTTTTAGGGTGGTTTTGCACATTGATGCAGTTTCTAATAATTGTTTCATGGATAAAAACTTAAAGAGAAAAATTCTGTTTATATAGCTTATATATTTCTAATGTGTTTTCCAAAGAAATACGGTTGACATTCACAATCAGCAATAAGTTAGGATTCCAAAGAATTCTGACTCATGATCAAGAAAGTCTGCTGGTGCATCTTGAATTAATAATTGCTTCTTTATCTTTGTCACATTCCAAGAAGTTCCAGTTCATACATAACACTAAAGTCCATCTTCCCCAGCCTGGTGCCCTCCAGATACATGGAATGAAATTCCCATTATTTTCTCCATGGTGGAAGAAAGGCAGAATGTGAAATATATGTTCTAGACCAGTATTTCTCAACATTGGCAACTTTAAGATATATGGACCTAAATTCCCAGAATTTTCCAGCCAGCATGCTAGGGGAATTGAAGTCCACACATCTTGAAGTTGCCAAGGTTGAGAAACCTTGTTCTAGACAAACGTTAAATTAGCTGAAAGCTAGATCCAATTGTGAGTGGTACTTCTTGGCCTCCGCGTAATTGGCAATGCAATTAACAATTTTATTTTTCAGACCTGAGTCTCCAGGCCTAAGGTCCAGTCTGGGTGGAGTATAAAGCTTGCTTGGCTCTAAAGATTGGATCTAAACCCTTATTCTAACCAATTTCCTTTACAGATTTTCCCTACAGCTGGCTTTGAATTTCCCTTGTAGGAAGCCAAATATGGCATGTAAACCTTCCAGGAACAGGTTAAGGCTACTGTCTCCAATCTAATACCTTCCAGATATATTGAACTTCAGCTCCCATAGTCATCCAGGGGCATGGGCACTGGAAGGTACAGAGCTGGAGAAGGCTTGATAAAGAGATTTATCCAGATGTTCCAAATGTAACAGTCCTTCTGCCTTTCTTCCCTTATCTGTAAATTTGCTGCTTGCACCTTATTATGAAGTTGATTATATCCCACCTAGAAATCTGAAATCGATGGAAGACAGTATGAAAATGCCAGAAATAAAAAGCGCCTATAAATATGGTGACATTGACATGTTCCCCTTGGGCTTGGTTGCTCTCTAACCTCCATTCTTCTTCTCCCCTCCCCTCCCTATAGGAGGCTGTATCCGTTTCTGGGAATGAAGATCGCTTAGTGCGGGTACATGATGTTATCCAGCAACTACCCCCACCGCACTATCGGTAGGCATTGTTGGGGACGTTGATAAATGCCAAGAGAACAGAATAAAATGGTCGGGGAGCTTGGATGGGGAGAAGCCTTTGAAGGGGAAGAGGGCTTAATGTGTGGAAGCAGACTCTACCTGTAGCAGCTTCTGCTCTATCCCAACAGGACCTTGGAATTCCTGCTGCGGCATCTGGCACGCATGGCTATGCACAGTCAAAACACCAGCATGCATATCCGCAACTTAGCCATCGTTTGGGCACCCAACCTGCTGCGGTGAGACGCCCAGACCAATGGCCCTGCACTGGCACTCCCTCTGCGACTGCCTTGCACCATCTCCACTTGCCTCTGTGCTGTTCTCCAGATATTTTTTTGAGTTACCAGGCATTCTTCCCTATGCTACCTTACCATCAATGCTCCTAGTCATGTAGCTCAGCCTTCCTCCTGGGGAGAAGCAGCCACAACTCTTGAACGTCACTTGGATTTTGCTGCTGCTTTCCCACCTTCTTGTGATACACTGACCTGAAGGAATGGTTGAGGGGCTTGGCCCCCACTGGGATTTTGCCAGCAGCCATTCTGTAGTAGACCTTTTGGCAGGCTTCAAAGCTGCTGCTGCCCTGTCCTGTATCAGGACGGTTGAAAATCAGCCGAGTGGTTTCCTGCCAGTTTTAAAATTTGTTCAGTTTATACTCTTCCAATAGGCTTGTGGTGGTTTAAGAAAAACAGGACCCCCCCCAAATCTTGAAAAAATGCTTCAGAAAACCTTGGTTCCACTGATTTCTGTAGTGTGGTCCTAGCCACATGATGTCATTGCCCCATCCCCTGTAACATCTAGGCCCCCCCCGCAAAAAAACCAAAAGGCGGTCTGTCTCTGCTCTAACCAATCTGAAATGCTGCTTTGGCTTTTACTAGCATTTCATCTTTCCCATCTGCCTGCCTTATTCTGCCCTACCATTTTTACCCATAATGCCACCTCATCATCATTTTCCCATAATCCCCCATGGTGTACTGCTCCATCTGCGCTCATGAGGGTCTTCAACCATGATGCTTTCTGGATTTGGGCTGTCCTTCCCACTGTCATAGGGCGGCTTTGTGCCCCCTTTATGCCATAAACATGACTTCCTGGGCCTCAAGCATCATGCTGTTCCCACCCAGGCCTTTCTGTTGTCTGATGGGACTAATAATTCACTCCTCCTTTTTATGCTAGGTCAATGGCTCTGGAGTCAGTTGCACAATGCGGAGCTGATGCCTTTCAGGAAGTCCGAGTTCAATCCCTTGTGGTCGAATTCCTCCTCTCTAACGTTCAGGTTCTCTTCAGCGACACTTTCACTTCCATTGGCAAGGACAGCACAGGTACCTCAACAAATGGCTACTATTTGCAAGGATGCTTAGAAATCTTCTGGCAACCCCTCGGTGGCTTCCGCACAGTACATGTCCCAGAAATCTGGAGGGAAACTCTGGTTCCAGTGATGCTTAATTATAAGAGCAGCATGGCTTTGCTTCATATCCCTCTCTTTCTGCAACCTCAGGAAGGAGATTTAATCCAGTTTTCCTCCTTTGACAAAAGCCCTGTTTTTAGCACCCCCCTTGCCTTTCCTCAAATGTCCAATTAGAATAAAGAGAATAGAGATAATTATTTGAACCTGGATTTTTTTTTTCATTTGTTTGAGTCAGGTTTTTGACTCCTGGTGACTGCCTGGACAAGTTCCTGCAGTTTTATGCTCTCAAAATTGAAGCCTGATGTAATTGCTTTTTTATTTAAACATATTTTTTTTACTTCACTCCCTTGAAGGCTTTGGGGCAAAAGAACAGGCTATGCATTTTTAAAGAAACTGAACTATGTTTAACTAACAGACACTGGTGCTGTTTTGCCTATGAGGGAAGCCTGTCTTTGCAACTTGTGTATCTGATCAGATGTATCTGGTCAATTGTTGATTCATGTGCCAGTCTTGATCTCCTCTCAGGAGCCAAGGCAGGTTGTCTTTTTAATCAGCAGATGCATATTCATTTCTGTGGGTTTCACTTTTCTGTTTTTAAATTTAAAAAATACTTGCAGAATTATTAAGAATTTTTTGGGGGGAGAGAGAGATCTGTTGGTGATGGCTCATGAACCACACAATCAGTACTTTTCACAGATGGTTTTTCCATCATCCCAATTAAAATATGACACCAAGTTGCAGTGCTCCTCCTAGGAGGAGGGCAATACAATTCTCCATAGTTTTGTGTCAGAAGAAGCCTGAAATGCTTAACAGAAATTCCTGCCCACTATGGCACTCAGCCATCACTGAAATGTTAAAGCTGGCCCCTGGCCACTAAAGGACTATTCATTCCAGACCCAGAGTGGCTTCCCAGCCCAGCGTTCATCAACTTGGGACTGTGATTTCCAGAATTCCCTAGCAGTGTAGCCGAACACACCTGGAGGGTAACAGTTGAGGAATGTCTGCCTCTGAAATAACTAAGCACGGTGTGATTCTCTTTTTGAACTTGAGCCCAATTCTAATTTGACGGTATGCCATGATTGACTACTCTCCTCTAACAGGGCGTTCCTTCCTTCCTCGACCGAAATCCCAGTTGGTCAGCTGCCCTTCCACCCGCTTGCTATCCCTTGAAGAAGCACAAGCACGCACCCAGGCCCTCTGCAAAATCACCAGGCTAGAAGCCAGACGTGGATCCCCGGATCTGCAGGAGCAAGGGAAGCTCTCTGCTGTCTTGGGATCACCTAACACTAGGTAATTGCTGCATCCATGGACCGAGGCACTGAACATCTAGAAACTAGGTGCTGGGAACTAATTATAGTTAATTGCTTATCAGTAACTTTACCAGATTGTTGTATGCAATGAATCTGCAGTACCTGCTATGTGGGGATTCTCCCCTCCCCTCCCCTCCCTCCCCCCTCCTCCCATCCTCCCTCCTACCTGTCCTCCCTCGTCCTCCTGTCCTCCCACCCGCCCTCCTGTCCTCCCGCCCGCCCTCCTGTCTTCCCGCCCGCCCTCCCGCCCGCCCGCCCTCCCCCATCCTCCCCCGTCCTCCCGCCTGTCCTCCCCCCCATCCTCTGCCCACCCTCCCATCCATGGACCGAGGCACTGAACATCTAGAAACTAGGTGCTGGGAACTAATTATAGTTAATTGTTTATCAGTAACTTTACCAGATTGTTGTATGCAATGAATCTGCAGTACCTGCTATGTGGGGATTCTCCCCTCCCCTCCCTCCCCCCTCCTCCCCTTCTCCCTCCTACCTGTCTTCCCTCGTCCTCCTGTCCTCCCACCCGTCCTCCCCATCCTCCCGCCCATCCTCCCCATCCTCCCCCGTCCTCCCGCCTGTCCTCCCCCCCATCCTCTGCCCACCCTCCCATCCATGGACCGAGGCACTGAACATCTAGAAACTAGGTGCTGGGAACTAATTATAGTTAATTGTTTATCAGTAACTTTACCAGATTGTTGCATGCAATGAATCTGCAGTACCTGCTATGTGGGGATTCTCCCCTCCCCCCTCCCCCCTCCTACTTGTCCTCCCTCATCCTCCCGTCCTCCCGCCCATCCTCCCCGTCCTCCCGCCCGTCCTCCCCCGTCCTCCCGCCTGTCCTCCACCCCATCCTCTGCCCACCCTCCCGTCCATGGACCGAGGCACTGAACATCTAGGAACTAGGTGCTGGGAACTAATTATAGTTAATTGTTTATCAGTAACTTTACCAGATTGTTGTATGCAATGAATCTGCAGTACCTGCTATGTGGGGATTCTCCCCTCCCCTCCCTCCCCCCTCCTCCCATCCTCCCTCCTACCTGTCCTCCCTCATCCTCCTGTCCTCCCGCCCGTCCTCCCCATCCTCCCACCCATCCTCCCCCACCCTCCCGCCTGCCCTCCCCCATTTCCCTGTCCTCCTGCCTGCCCTCCCCCGTCCTCCTGCCCTCCCTCCTGCCCTCCCTCCCGTCCTCCCTCCCGTCCTCCCTCCCTTCTTCCCTAAGAAACACAGTGAAAACTTGAGACCCCTTTTGAGAATTAGCACTCACTCAGCTGCTGTATCTGATCTGGCATAGGACTAGGCTCTTAGCTCTGGTGCTGCTTGCTCTGAAATGACCTCTCACTCTTTAGGCAAAAGACGGAAAATAATGGAAGGCTACGGAAGATCTCAGGACCTAGTTGGAAGACTTTCTTTGCCATTGGGAAGGCACCAGTCCCATTCCGCAAAAAATCCCATAGATTGGGAGAGCTTTTCGGGCTTGGAGAATCTTTACCTGGTAAGAAAATTGCTCTACGCAGCATTTTTATCACTCCTAACCTGGGTGTCATCAGCACCTCCGTTTTTCCAAACTTCTCATGAGTTGGAACAAATATGGGAAATGATGGCCTGCTAAGGGTTGCTGAACTACAACTCCCACCATCCTTGCCAATGGTAAGGAATGCTGGGAGCTGTAGTCAACAGGTGGAAGACCACATTTTTTCACCCTTTGGGTAAACATTTACTTTTCTTTTTTCTCTAAGGACCCAGAACCATGGATACTCAATGCCAGGATTTCACTATATGCTAGACTAAGCAGGCTAAAATGGGCTCAGCTTAGTATTGTGGAAACTTGGCCAGTTTTTTTTTTTCACCTTGGTGTGTGGAACAGGCCCCCACGTTAAGCCCTAAGAAGGTTTATTTGTCTGGACACAGCACATTATATGAATACAGCATTTGTATTTTGTCAACCTGTGGGTTTCACGTGTTGTGTCAATTCACTTATTATGGCATAGTTCTGGTATGAGCAGAATGTGATGGAACCAGATTTGCAGTGTATCCCATTATCTTTTCCCATATATTAAGTGGGCAAGATTTGAGTTCCACGGATGAGAAGTCAAGGAGAGATTGCAAACTTGTGGCCTTTTGTAGAGGAATGATGATCATCTGCTCCTTTGCCCTCTCTTTCTATAGGGAGTCAGGGTGAGACAGTCACCTTGCGATCAGCCAAAAGTGAAGAATCTCTAACATCTCAGGCCAGTCTAACAGGTAATGGCCACCTTGTGTGCTGAATCTCCATGATTTTTCTCTGTCAAAATGGATTGCATAAACTTAGAGTGACCCTCATAAAACATTGCTTTAAAGCACTGTTTCCCACGTGTAGCAACTTCCAGACGAGTAGGCTTCAGTTCTCAGCATTTCACAGCCAGCAAGGTCATTGCTGACAATTCCAGGAGTTGATGTCCAATTAGCTGGAACTTGCCAAGGCTGAGAAAGCCTGCTTTAGAACAAAGGCAGCCTTTCCAAATCAAGAACTGGATCCATCCCTCTGCTTGACAGGCAAGCAATGTGAATATCGATATGTATGACGGTTTTTCATTACTCTCAGTTCCTGGGTTTGACATTAAACCAGATGTGTAGGAAGCAAGCTGTTAGGAGCATTTTGTCTGTGAGAGTCCCGGAGTGACCTTTGCTTGCTGTCAAAATCAGGGGCTGATCATTTTCTGATCTGAATGGCGGCTGCTCTCCAGGTTTTTGGGAAGGTTTTTTTATCACCTCCTGCCTGATCATGCTAGGTGTTAAGACTCAGAGGTTAAGACCCTCTGAGCGTGAAGGATGTTCTTTACCATTGAGTTATAACTGCAGTGGGAATACCACCATTTTCTTCTGAAGCTTCTGTAGAATGTGTGCAGTTAGACAAGAATCTGCTGAGCATCTACTGCCTTCTACCATGATCTGGGTCCATGCAGTTGGTATGCAAGCAACCCATTCTTCAGAGGCAGAAATATTACTCTTCACAGTGTTGACTCCTGCTTCTTTCCTACTCCTGGACATGTAGCCTGTTGAGTAAAAAGACTGGAGAGCTTTGATCCACGTCGTTACTTTCTTTTTGGGTCTTTGCCCTAGGTCTCCCCAAATTGCCTTGCCTGAGACGTCCACATTCCAGCAGTGATGCTTTCCCTACTCTCAAACAATGCCACTCATGTTCCTCCCTGTGTTCTTCTGTGTCTGGCCATGGTGAAGGCTTGGCCACTGGGACGGATGATGTGGCTTCCCGTCGGCGTTCCTCTTGGCTGGAAGGTGACTCAGAGCTAGACTCAGAGTTGGAATTAAGTCCTCCTGGACTTCGTGGGCTGGACTTTGATCCATTAACTTACCAGTGTAGTCCTCCTGCACAGCAGCCCTCGCTCTCCGATGACTCCAGCTCACCGAGTCCTGTTGCGGCTCTCTCACCCTGCTCGCATCCCAACGTTAGCCAAGATACATCAGAGCCATTGCCTGTCTCCTTGCCTGACAAGGTGCTGGAAATGTTTGCGGGTGGAGAGGCCAGAGGGCTAAGCATGCATGCCTCCCCTCCCCATATGATCTCCATGCTCCTGAGTACAGCTGGTGGGCAGCTCAGCAACACTTGTGAATGCGAAGTCCGTGGCAAGATTACACAAGCCAAAGGTCGCATGTCTCCACCCAGTAAGTACTTTTCATGATTATTACCATCATCATTATTATGTTTAACATACACAGTGGGTAGAATAAACATAACTGCTGCCTATAGGCAGGCTGCAGCTCCCAACACGTTTGTTTCCTGCCCCCAGAGCTCCAGAGATTGCATTGCCAAAATTTCCTACAGGCTTCCAGTGAAAAAAGCATCTTTTGGGATTAACACACAACATGACTCCCCACTTTCCCTATAATCAATACCTCCCCAAATTCTAGTCCTGCTATTTTTGTGATACCCTGTAGGGTTGGGGCAGGGTGGCGGGCACTGGCCTCAAGATGTTGCTGGACTACAACACCCAGCAGTCTGTTGGTGAGGGGTGCTGGGAATGTGACATCTGGAGGGCCATCATTTCCCCCACTCTGATGAAGGCCCAAGCATGCCTGCCTGGATTAAATAATAACTGTGAAGTCCTTGGTGCTCTCAGAGCTTGGTTGTTTCCTTGTGGACATTTCATTGCTCAATTAGGCAACATCTTCAGTGCAAAGATGTTCACACTGAAGGTGTTGCCTAGTCTGGCAATGAAACATCTGCAAGAAAACAGCAAGGCTCAGAGAGCACCGAGGACTCCACAGTTCAACCCTGAGCTACAAATATTCACTTCGATTGGTATTCTATCTCTTATGTCAGTGTTAAGTAATAAGCTTGCTGGCACCGTGTTCTCCTTCCTGCAAAGTTGGCGTCCCCTTTCCTAATGCAAAACCCACTTCTGATCAGGCCCTCTTTCTTTTCCTAATTCAGGTCCAAAGTCTGAAGCAGCTCCCACCTCTCCTGGTGCGCTGTCCCTGCTGCGGCACATCCCTCCACCTCCTCCGCCCAAGAACCCGGCTCGCCTGATGGCCCTGGCGCTGGCTGAGAGCGCGCACCAGGCAGCCTTACAGCAGAAGCGACAGGCCAGCCTTAAGCAGAGGGAACCCCGAACGCACTTCCGGCGCTCTCTATCGCTGGAGTGCAAGGCAGGGGAGCTGACAGGCGGAGCACAGGCACTGTACTCCATGGTGCGCCCGAGCCCCAAGGCCCCCGGCCTCTCTTCTCTCCAGGTGCAGGCCAGGGGCAGGAGCATCGGCAGCCAGTGCTGCAACCTCCCGGGAGGAATCCAGGTGAGGGATCAGCTCATGAAGGGCTGGGACAGAGCTGGGCCAACCTTGCCTTTAGGCAGGGTGCAGATTTTGGAATATTTCTAGAAGGACCTTTCCTGGTTGTTCCTTGCTGTGTTTTTCCTGCTCTGTTGAGATCTGGGCCAAGAGGTAGAGCATTATGTGGCCCAAATGTGCCTTGAGCTTCCTTGCGATCAAGAGGAAGCCCGCGCTGGTTTTTCTGGCAAGCCTGAGGGGGATTTTGGCTACAGCAGGAGAGGGTGGGACAGAGCAGGCAGTAGAGGCCAGAAGGGGGTGAAGCTCTGGCGCAGGAAGGGACCAGGGTTGGATGTGGGTGTCCGCTTCCAATGCATTCCTGCTGCTCATCCGGTTTGCCTTGTCTCTCTGCAGGTGCCTCTCAGCCAGGCTTCTCCCTTGGGTAGCTCGGATTCCTTTTCCCCTTACCGGAGGGTCCTTACTGACCTAGGCCAGAGAGACCCTCCACCACTTTCCTTCTCGGACCCCTACCACCTGTCCTCCCTGTCTCCTGCCTACAGCTTGCGTCATCCCCCACCGCCTCCCCTGTCAGTCCCGTATCCTGCCTTCCGCCAGCCTCAAGATGCCTTTCCGTCATCCAGCCTGTCGGCCGCCCCGCCCAAGCCCCCGCCTCCGCCCCACTTTCCCATAATGGCCAGTCACTTGCCCCTCAAAACGAGGCCCTCTACTTTCCAGGCCTGCATCCCGGACCATCCTCTCCGGCATCACGGCCGCTTCCCGGTCTCCCCTCGAGTGGGGGTCAGTGGGAGTCCACCTTCTCAGCTGGAACATGAGAATCTCTATTATGAGATTGTGGGGGAGCCTCCTGCGTATCCCGGTCTGGCACGCCCGTGGCCGTCTTGCCCCCCGCCTGAGTATTTGGCCACTTTCAATGCCTCCTATGGGATCTTCGAGAGGCCCTGGCGCCAGCCCCAGCTTCCCCCAGCTCCCTCCTCCCTTCAGCCCACCTTAAAGAATCCCCAGCTGCAAATCCAGTCTGTGCCTCCAGCAGTAACCCGACAGGAACCCATCTACGTCAACGTGCCCTTCCCCGAGCCCCCTTTGGTCAGCCCCACACCCCTCCCTCCACCAGAAGTGGCCCACCCCCGCAGTCATTCTGACCCTGGGGCTCCTCGGGCCTTGCCCCAGCCCAGCAGACCTCCGTTGCCTCAGAAGCAGAAGCTGGGTTGGGGCTATGCACCCTCAGGGCCATACCGCCAACTGATGGATGTTTTGCCCTGCAGTCGTGCTGTGTGGCAGTTCTACCGTCCTCCCTCTGCATGTTGGGGTCATCCCTCTTATGGTCCAGAACCCATCATCACCTACGATGGGCCCGCCGCCCGCTTGGGGAGCCAGGCCTCAGCACCCTTGACGAAGCTGGATGAATCTTCCCCGCAGTACGGCAATGTGGAAAGGAGAGAGGGGTCTCCATCCGGGTGCTACCTGGGGCCCAGTTGGACAGTGTATGCTGAGGGCCAGACACACAGCTACTGCTGAGAGATGGTGACCAGATGCACACCTTGGACTGGATTCTCGGGGCTGGGCTCCAGGTTTCTGTCCTCTCTCTCTCACCAGTATTCATGGGATTATCATTTACTGATGGCTGTGAAAAAAACAAAGACCTTCGAAGGATATATCACACTAGGTTAGTGTGATGTCACATCTTTGGCTCCCTCGTTGGCCATTGTGCCTGCCTCGTTTGGAGGACTTCTCTACGGTTTGGAGAGCACACGAATCTTTCAAGGCAGCTCCTCTTCCTGCAGGATGTCTCTCTCCAGAGAATCAGCATGACATCACAGAAGGACATCTGATTGCATCATTTCAGCCTTTGGGGCACCTTAATGGCTCTGCCAATTGCATTGTGTGTCCAACCTCCCGTTTTTGTTACCTGCCGTGTTGCTTTTTTCCACCATGCCATCTCTCCAACAATGGATTTCTAACCTCAGAGGGGCGGGTTTGGTTCAAATGGGATGACTGCAGCTGATTCCTTCTGGATTACATCATCTCTTCTGCTTTGGCCATGTGAATCACAACAGGATGTCTGGAATCCAGCCAGTGCTGCTAACCATGCTCATGTCATGCACTGAACTGACACAGAGGGGCACTATTGACCATGCTTTGCTCACCCCTGGATGAGATTGCAGGCTTTGGAGGGGAGAGTGGGGATTAACTCTCTTTTCTTCAGTATTGGAACCAAAATAGTTCTAACCTGTAAGCATCCTTTTAACCCAATTAAAATATTAACAACCTCCTTGCTGGTTTTCCCAGAGGTGAGGCCAATTCCTGGGAGAAAGCTATCCTCTGGGCTTTTACATACACATCAAGGGAAATGTGAGATGCCACCAGTAATGCAGCCGGGCGCCCTTTCAGGCTCCTGTTTCATTTTACAGGAGCACTTTGTATGTTTGCAGATGGGCAGACTGGCATGTTGAGAAAATTTAGGGGGAGCTTGTTGGGAGAAAGTTGGTCTCATGCATTTCTGCATTTATTTAGGATTTGAGGATTGTGTGTGTGTGTGTGTGTGTTTTACAAAAGGATGGGGAAAAGATGCGTATGTGCCTAGCATAGGAGGAGTCTGTGTGATTAAGCAGCAGGTTTTTAAGTGCTTGAGAGGAGTATTCATGTCTCTCTGATACGTTCATTCATGTCTGGAGCTGGTGTGGATTTGTGTGTGTGTGTGTGAGAAAGTGTTTGTATATATTCCACAGACAGTATTTCAGAGATGAGGGGTAGGAAGAAGGGAGAGGAATTTATGCCTTATTCCTCTTGAGCAGTTGTTGGGGACCATCCATAGATTGAGACTAGGGCAAGAAGCAAATCCCCACCCCCCCCAGCATCCCTTCCCCAAAGCACTTTTCAAGTGGCCTCCAGGCTCATTTTCAAACCCTTATATTGTCAGATTTCATTAAAAAAAAAAAGTGGGGTGGAGCAAGTAAAATAAGCAACAATAGTAATGCCTCACCTGCATCACTGAGAAGAAAAACACGTATTTTTCCTGAATGCAGTCCAAACTTTGGGATCCTGTCGCTTTCAGAGAGAGCTAAGCACAAGTTTTAACTCTCGTCCCCTGAAACCAGGGGCATTTCCCCGTGCTTGAAACTGTGCCCCTTTTCAACAGCCTGCTCCTGTGCATGCTTGCTTGAAAGTCAGCCCCACCGAGTAATGCAAGACGGATGCCTGAATTTGTGCACATAAGGACTACAGCCTTAATCGCATTATTTTGAAGCCTCCTGTGGGATCTTTTCTGGGATGGGGCTGAATTCCTCAAGAGTTTGGGATTAACTGTACTTGGATCTTGGCCACCCCAGCTGGCTGGCACTCTTGTGTGGCAAGATCGAGATCATCTCACTACAGGCATCGCCCACCTTAACGAAAACATTGTTCATCTGTACACAAGAAGGATATGCAATTGACTTAGAAATCTCCAGCTCCTCTGATAATGGCTTTCGGCGTAGAACGTCTTGGCCTGCGCTAAGAGTTTTAGATCTGGGATTGATTCCCTCCTCTCTCATAATACCGATTGGTTCAACATTTGGTTTTACCACTGAAATTGCACTAACTTTGCCACTTTTTCTTTAAAAAAAAATACTGCTATGGTAAAAACCTCCAAATTGTCCTACGTTCTTAATAGCTTACATTCCTTGTTTTCTGGGAACTGAAACACTGGAAGCTGTTTCTCCTGTGGTTTTGCAAAGACATGGGGGCACATTGGGGAAAAATGTGCTTAATGATCCATGAAGAACATAATGTTGGAACTTAATCCATGGCACTGGTTTTGTCAGACGGGGGTTTTAGAACAACCTTGGGAATGGTTAACTATACAGTATATTTGTTACTTATATGTAACATTGGATGTCCAAGATCTGGAGAGCACCCAGGTTCACAAGGAAATGCTGGCTGTGCTAAACAAACCTTGAAATTACCTGAAAATAGATGTAGGGTTCTACAGGCTTCTAACATGGGGTAATGATTATGGGCATACTGAAGTGATTGCCAAGCACTTTTCTTTGAATTTCATATATTTCTAGCACTTGGCTGGGCAGTGGCTATTTGCACCTGAATATGACCAAATTTTGGACATTTACAGGATAGTTCTATCAACACTTATTTTACCAGAGATTAAGGTACGTATTGCAGTTCCGACATTATGTGCAACTGGATTTTAGGCACAGATGCAGCTTGAAGGAGGATCTTTAATGCGTTTGAGTATAATGCATGGTGCAACTCAGAGGACTCAGGCCTGGGAGTCTGAACAGAACTGGATTCACACGAAGCCTTTAAGAAGGCTTTCTTCTTAACCACGCTTGTTTTCCATTGGCAATTTATGCAGGAGCGCTAAACCATAATATTTGCAGCTGTAGCTTAAGTGGCTACAGTTCCCCCTCACATCCTTTGGCTTCCTGCCACCTTATTCTGCTGCATGTGGGCCAGCCATGGCTCTAGACACCAAGGAAATTGCTTCCTTCGGTTTCCTTTGTAAGATACCTCCCATGAGAAGCAGTACTTCGGAAGGGAAGGGGATGGCATGACGGTCCCATGTTCTCCAATGCTGTGAAGCGATCACTGCCATACTGGTCTGTCTATATGTGCCTGTGTCTTTAACAGCCCCTGTTTCCTTGTTGCCTCTGATGTGCTGCATTTCTTCTTTTTGGATATAAATTGACTTCCCTTTTTTCTGGGATTCTTGTATTAAATGGCTTACAACAAACCAATTAACAAATAAAGGCAAACTGGCAGCTTGGGCCTGCGGTCTCACTGTTTGCAAAGATGAGATGGAATAAAATGGGTAACAGGCCACTTGGTTCCTTATTTAGTATTTGCAGTGAAATTTCTTGGTTTCACACATCTGTCTAGAGCAGTTGCTGTCCTGGAGATTGGTTGCTGTACTGGAGTATGCACATTAGCCAGGAAGCTAAATTGTGTTGACTTTCTAGCAAGTGCTAAGAAACTACTGTATCTAGTTTTAAGGAAGTCAGGTGTCCTCTAGAGAAGTGTTTTTCAACCTTGGCAACTTGAAGATGTGTGGACTTCAACTCCCAGGATTCCCCAGCCAGTAACTAAATGCTTTGATGTGACTCCCTCTCACAGTTGGCTAAGAGACCATTGATGCCAATGACTTTTAGCCACAGCTATATTTGCTGGAGTATTTATCATATTTTAGCCAGTTTGGTTTAGTGGTTAAGGCATCAGGCTAGAAATAGGAGACCGTGAGTTCTAGTTCCATCTTAGGCACAAAGCCAGCTGGCTGACCTTGGGCCAGTCTCTCTCTCTCAGCCCTAGGAAGGAGGCAATGGCCAATCACTTCTGAAAAACCTTGCCAAGAAAACTGCAGGGACTTGTCTAGGCAGTCTCTGAGAACTGGACACGATTGAACGGATTAAAAAAAATTAACCCTAGATGTTGGCTTCTCTTCTACAGCTACGTCACATGTGGCTTCTCATGTATGGTTCCCAGCTGAAGACCATTTATATAGATGGTAATGGATTTGTACCCAAGAATGGTAACTATGACTGTTAAAAGAGATTGAGAACATCATACTAATTGGATTCACCCATTGTGTTAAAATATAATATGGTTAGTCTGGTTTTTGGCTTAGTCTGGGCTACCAAACTGGGCTGCAAAAATTGGAATGACTGCAGCCATCTAGTCATTCCAAGTTTTGCAGCCTCAATCCTGGTTCATAAACCAGGGATCATTTATCCATATAAAAAATATGTCCCATCTTTCTGTGATATATGAATAAATGATATTGTAGCTTATTCAGCAAAGTATGGTTAAGTAAATCATGGCTTAGTGTGAAAAACTCAGGCACTATCATCATCCCCTCTTTTTAGTAGATAATTTCTATGGTTTAACATTTGGGGTTGCCTTTTAGGGGTAGCACATTCTATACAGTGGTGTTAATTATGAGTGCTATTTTTACAAAGACACAACAGATGCTCCATCTCTGAATAATTTCCTAGGTCAGTACAGAGTGGATTTTCATGCTGTTTAAACCTTTGTAAATCCTACTGGCTTAGCAATTATATATATATATATATATATATATATATAGAGAGAGAGAGAGAGAGAGATTATAGGATTTTGTTTTTTATCACTGCAATCATATTTTCAGAAATCTAAACTGAATTGTCAGGTTGAGTTGATTCAGATTCCTCATGCATGCACATACTGCAACTCATCCAAATTAACTTGGAGACATCTAATTGGCTGGGTGCCTCAAATCCATTTGTTGAGTTGTATTTAGATATTTTTGATTGGTCTCTGAATCCATTCTCCAAATCAAATACTTGCGTACCCCAATTGGCTATCGCGTTTTGCTGTGGAAGAAGATGGGACTTGACAGGCTCCCTGTCCCCTTTCAGGCTCTCTGAAAGAGGGTCCCTGGGCTGTCAGACTATGTGGGAGAACACCCTTGGTATGCCAAGAAAGCTAGCAATGTTCCCAAGCTGGAAAAACCTGCTGAGCGAATGACCAAGCTACACATCTTAAACATTGCTGTTGTACCACAGATGCATCTGGGACACCTGTTTGGGGATCAGATAATGATGGGAAGCTGAGGTGAAGAAGCCTCACAGTAGTTTGGGGGATTAAACAAACAGAACCGCTTCTTCAGAACTATCAGGATGAAACATCAATATGTACATTTCTGTACAATGAGAACAAATACCTTTATCTTTCTAGTTGCAAAGTTTAGATCCCACCTTTTCTCCAGCAAGCTGAAAATGATGTTTTTTTTTTTTCCAGCTCAGAGGCAGGTTAGCAGGGCTGCAGGCTTTGGATTCAAAGGGGAAAATAAAACCCTTTGGGGCGCGCACCTTGAGCTTCAATGCATCTTGAGGCAGTCACACCTTTTCCCAGGACTACACAGCACTTGATTTAAGGATTTGCTGACTGGTATAGTACAGAGAGAGATTCACGGAGAATTTCCCCCCCCACCAAAGAAAGGCCCAATCCCTTTGCTCATCTTCTCCCTCTTCATAGGGAAAATTGCACTTGATTGGCTGGAATTGCTCACATTGTGGTGTAATGGTATATAGCCAGAAGAACAACAGGGCACTGTAGAAAAACAACAACAATAATGGGATTATTATTATAATTGGGATTATATTCTAGGCACAGTGAAGAGTTGTAGGCCAAACACGTCTGACCAACGTTAGACTGAGAAAGCCCAGTTTGAAGGCATATCAACTAAATGTTTTCTAATAACCAGAAATACGCTCTGCATGCCAGTTCTTGAAGATGTGCCTCATTAGATACACTGATGATGCTACCTAGTTGGGTCATGAAATGTCTGCAAGCCAACAACCAAGCTCAGAGAGCACCAAGGACACCACAGTTCAACCCTGAGCTACAAATACTCTCTTCTATTTGAGTTCTTGAAGAATAGCACCAGGAGGGGACTGTTGTCCTCCAGCCCTGCTGGTGAATTTCCTATGGACACTTAGCTGGCCCCTATGGAAAATGGGATAGTGAAGAAGTTTCTGAGGACAGATATGTGGGGAGAGTGGAGTGCACTCAGGGTTACCCAATAAGCTCCACAGATAAGCAGAGCTTTAGAACAATGTTCTCCCTATTCTCAAGTTAAAGTTATACAGCTGTCTTCATGAGTTTTCCTCAAGCTGGCAGTCTCTGGGTTCTTAAGCTGTAGCTCCCATAGCTCCCACCGCAGAATTTTGGAACTGCAGTCCCAACACATCAAAACAATCCTTTCTGCTATGACTTACTGTGAGCATAAGAATGGCAAAACCAAACCAGGAGACACCCCAGGCATAACTCTGTACTGCATGCTTGATGTGTTCAAAGCAGCCCTGAGAAGGGAAGAACAAACCAGTGAGATTGCCTTGAAAAGAAGCTGCTGATGGTACCAGTACCTCCTCAAGTTCATGTGCAAGAATGGTAGGAAACATCTGGAAAAAGACTGAAGAGCTTGATACCTTAGTATTGAGGTAATCAATGTGCCCCAATCTGCAGCCTTCCTCATTGATGATCATAAAGTTTGGATCACGTTTGCAGCAGTAGAATGGCCAAGGTGCCACGACTTCAGGGTACCTACTTCGGAACACGGAGGTATAATTTACCCAGTCCAAGGGATTGTTGGCACCACAGCACTGTTGCTGAAAGCAAGCAGGGGAAAAGAAAGATCATATATTTATTGCAAAGAACCACCTTATGGAGGACATCTTGCTGCCTTTTCTCAGCTTTTGGGTACTTCCTCTTGACCAGACTTTCTGCCACCCAACTCTTCCATTAGAAAGTGTAGCTGAGACTGATTTGTTTTGACTTTTTGCAGCTTTGTAGCTTATCAGTTTTGCAAAGAACTGATAGCTAATGAGAACTTGGGTTTTCTGGCCAGTAGCTGAGCGCAGCTATTCCTTAGTATCTAATGCTGCCTTCTCAGTACCTAATACTCCCTAGAAATTGGTCTCAGTTTCACACCAATCCCTTCCCTATCATCAAAACCCCCAATTGCTAGTATTTTGACTCAGCATGGTGGCAAAGTTGCATTACTTTCACAGCTCCGTATCTATGGAAACTACAAACTTTCATTTTGGAGATACATCTGGATTCCCGGTGGCTGAGATACTCTGTGCATTTCCTGCAAATATAGTATAGACCATCCACTGGAATTCAAGATAGTGAAGAAGGATTTGCCACAGGGGCAGGAATATGAGAACTTGGTTGCCACAGCAAGTGCCACTTTCTGCGTGAACCTGTCTGGGATCAGAAGCTAAACAAGGGCAAGTCTGCTTAGTACTTGGATGGGTGACCTTCAGGGAAAACCAGGGCTATAGGCTAGCCCAGTGTTTCCCAACCTTGGCAGCTTTAAGATGTGTGGACCTCAACTTCCAGAATTCCCCAGCCAGCATAGCTGGCTGGGGAATTCTGGAAGTTGAGGTCCACACATCTTAAAGCTGCCAAGGTTGAAAAATGTTGGGCTAGACTTTTCAAGTAGAAAAACATGCCTGAAGAAAACAAGCTACTTGTCCTGCTGCCAAGGAGACTGCATGGACATATCCATGAAATCATCAAGAGCCGAGGCCTACCTGAAAGAGACTTTACCACTTTAAGTACCCAGTTAAAGCATAATGGATTTATATCTGCAATCCCATCTAGAAATGCCCATTGTGGCTAGGGCTGAAAAACTATCTCAGAATATTAACGATATCTCAATGGCAAAGTGTATTCTATGGCAGAGAAGGTTCTATTTCCCCTATTCATAGGTGACAGAACAATCCCACCCCAGCCCAGGATTCCTGAGAGACTGTATTAGGGACTCTGTACTAGAGCCTGACCTTAGCAAAAAGGTTCTTTTGTTCATATTGAAGAGGCCATTTTAGCAAGAAAGAGTCTGGCTTGCTAGCAGCAGCTCTACTAACCAGCATCCTGTTTTGTCACTAGCTCCAATGCCAGATTAGTCCCTGGGGTGGCACAGGTATTTTTTTTTCCATGCCAGCAAGATAAGCTTGTCCCTTGTCCCTGACCATTGCTTGAAAACAGTCGTTTTCATGCTGACCAGTTTTGCTCCTGATTAACAATCCCCAGTGTGTTGGAATGAAGATTTTGGAAGTTTGTGTCCAGTCTGAAGGGCACAAGGCTAGGGTACTCTCAGAAGCTGGCGAATGATATATACCTCCATCATGAAACGGTCCCACATCCGGGTGAGCTCCCGGCCTTGGTCTGTGTCAGCTGAGTAGAAGGCCAACATCTGCTTGGTTACCAGTCTGGAATTTGATACTACCTGGGGTGGGGAAGGGAAAGAGAATGTTGGTCAGCTACATTCCCCAAGACCCAGGTACTCAAACATTTCACTTCCAAAGTTTCGGGTTACATAAAAATATGCAAACAGATTTCTACAGTTCCAAATATATTTCTCTCTCTCTGGCATTTCTGTTTTGTTTTCTTTCTTTCTTTTTTAAGCATGCAATCTGTGAAACAATCATACCATTCAATAAAGAGAAGAAAGACCCAAATGTTTCTAGGTTGTGTTGGTCCTCTAGAATGAGACAAAATGAACTTTTTTTCTCCAGGAATCATTAATACTATCTTATACCAACTCTGCATCCAACAGAACTGAATGTTGTACAAACGGATGTGTAGTCCAAGACATCTGGAAAATAGTGATCCATACCCTTATGCTCAAAAGCCTTGTGTGGTGCAGAGTGATCGGCGGCAGTATTGCAACCGAAACTCTCCCCATGACCCAAGTTTGATCCCAGTGGAAGCTGGATTCTTGGGTAGCCGGCTCAGGTCGACTCAGCCTTCCATCCTTCCGAGGTCAATAAAATGAGGACCCGGCTTGCTTGCTGGGGAAGGTGATGACTGGGGAGGGCAATGGCAAACCACCCTGCTCTATAGTCTGCCAAGAAAGCGTCACGAAAGTGGCGTCCCCCCAAAGGGTCAGACGTGACTCGGTGCTTGTACAGGGGACCTTTCACCTTTTTTCACCCTTATGCTCAGCGACTATGGCCTCTCTTGTCTATTTGTAGACAAAAATGTACAAGCTTGCTACAGGATTTAGGTATCATGAAAATTTTTGAAGAGCCAATGGATGGAAGAAATTCTCCAACATTACCACATTAAACACAAGCCTAGAAATTCTCCAACATTACATTAAACACAAGCCTACCAGGAAAGTGAACCAAATAATGAGGCTGACAAGGGACAGGAAGAAGCTTCACTAAGATTCCTTGATTGAATTATGTTTTGGATGGATCATTTGCCATGATAAAAACAGAAACTGGGAAAGACTGTGCTCCTCTCCAAGTGGGGTGAGCCCAAATCCTGCTTGTGGAAGTGCAAGTTGGGAAGAGTTTGCACCCTGTACTTACAAAATCACGATGTGTGTAGGAGGTGATGCAAGAGGCACATTCAAACAAGTAGACAACCAGGAGCAGTACAAGATACTGAAAAGTAAGAAAATAGAAAAGGAGATTCAATGTCAGGGAAAACACACATACACACACACACCTGGAGACATTTTTTCCCCCAGGATATTCAATATGGATTTGAGATAATTTTTGTATCCCTTGATTTATAGATACACAGGCATTTGTTGCTATCGTTGTTGTCATCCCATGCTCTAGTATGAGTTATGGTGTTGGCTTGACTTTCAAAGTGGGATTTTGGACTTTCATGCTGGCTGGGGAATTCTAGGAGTTGAAGTCCACACATCTTAAAGTTGCCCGGGTTAAAAAACGCTGATCTGTACCATCTCTGAACTGATCCGGAGATGATACATACATTCCATTTGCTGGGGAAGAACAGCTGAGGCTGAAATGTATGGCCTTTAATACTGGCCTTTTTTCTTTCTTTTTAATTGTATGGCATAGCAGTTCGGTGTTCATGCTGCTTTTTCTTACTGGGAAATCCCTGTGAGGTTCAGCAGCCAGACATGTAGACTATTTAGCCATGATAAGTCACGTTGCCTGGGGTGCACCACGAGGAGGCTAGTCTACATTGCACCGAGTTGGGCTGAGACACGGTGACTGGCCCAAGGTCACCCAGATGGCTTTCATGCCTAAGGCAGGACTAGAACTCACTGGCTAGAACATACTGGCCTATGAGGTATCTGCATGGCTATTGTAGAGACAGAATGTGGTACTAGAATGTTAAAAGAGAATTAAAGTTACCTAGTCTAAGCTTTAATTAGTGCAAATAGATGCCCAGACTCTGCTTAAAACATCTCCAGTGTAGAAAAGCTCTTACCAAGTTTCTTCTAATGTTCAGCTGAAATCTATTTCCTCATAATTCCATCCACTGGTTCTTATCCTGCCCTTTGAAGCAACAGGATGTATGTTCAGCAGTTATAGATCTTTGGATATTTTTTTTTATTCATCCGATTTTGATACTGTTTGACTCCAGGCAGATATTTGAAGACTATTGTCACCCCTCCCTTAATTTTCTCTTCTCCGGGATGAATATTTTAGCCATTCCATGCTATGTGGTTTCTAGATTGCTCACCATTCTGCCTGCCCTTCTCTGAATGTATTATAGTTTGTGATGGACTATTTACGACCAGAGGAGAGATTTCCAGAATGGTTCACTAGAGTTCTAATGTGCTTTCAGGATTTTTGTTCCTGATCAGGCAGATTCTTAGAAAAATACAAATGCTTCTTTCACCAGAGATCACAATGGAATTACACACCAGGAGCAGTGATTCTCTTTTCCAAGCCATTCCCAGCTTTTCTTGGTTATCTCCACTTGCATCGGCCCTCATCTCTTCTCATACAAAAGAGAGAGTGTCATTGGATTGGCTCGTCCCCCTCTCTAAGCAGAATTATATAGAGAAAATGTAGTGTTCGGAGAAGTCTCTCTCTCCTCCTTCTGTTACTCACCAACAACACCATGAGGCGGTTGCCGTTCACAAGGCTGATAATGCCAAAGACGCAAACACAGAAGAAGGAAAACCCAGTGAAAATGGAGATCCAGGCACCTGCATAGACATCATCTTTGCCCGTCACCCCCATGATGGGGTAGACTTTATAGGGATCAGCTGTTACCCAAATAGACTCAGCATAAAGTGCCAGCCCTGAAAGCTGTAGGGACAGAGGAAGGTTGTTACCCACCAAACTACCTTATATCAGGCCAGATTCTTTGTCATCTAGCACGGCCATTGGGAGAGATGCACTGAGCTGTTGTTTAGTATCATCTCAATGTTGTCCATCCATGTTTTGGCTAATATTGTCTAAGCCAACTGACAGTAGCTATCTAGCAGAAATCTTTCTCAACATGGACAGCCTGATCTTGACCAAAGACAAGAATCTTCAGGTACAGCTTGAGGAAAGAAATCTAGGGTCACTCTCGGCAGAATGAGTAGTGGTGCCCACACCCAAGTTCAGCATGACCAGCTGGCTGTATTTTGGACCAAAGAAATTAATGTGTCAGACCATCTGAAAAGCCTTCCCTCACCAACAAGACCAGAGCCTAAAATTATCTAGCTGCACCACTGAGCGATTTCTAAGATGCTGTGCCTTTTGACTAATCAATCCACTTTTCTTAAACATGGGGTAATATGTTACACTAAGCCATTGTGGTTTTTGTTGCTTGTTTGTTTTTTCCTTTGGCTTAGTCATAGAGGTACACCTTTTGCGAAAATGGGAGCCCCATTTGCCCTTTAGTGGTGTGACTCTGGGCTGCCCTCAAAAAAGCAGCTTAAACATATTTTGATTCATGGACATCCATAGGGAAGGGGACAAACATCTCACACAACATGATATCATGATGCAAGTAATCAGGCACTGTGCATAACTTGCCTGATTTGCGCACTGCATGATGCATAGAACGTAATTTTGACATCCTTGTGGTTTCTATTGAATACCTAGAGTTTGATTAGATTAGATTTATACTGAATTAAAATTAGTCATTATAACAAGTCTTTAGTCATATACTGTTCTACATCTGTCACATAACAAGTAAATTTTGCTAGCTTTCTTTGTAATCTCTGGGTGCTACGCCCAGCCTTTTGAGGGCCCTGTGTGATTTTGGGGCCTCAGGTTCTGCAGTTCTCATTTTATGTGTTACATGAACTCCACCATGGTGGTTTATGGGAATCTGGCCAATTATGATTCATTCAACAAAATCCAGTAAACCATGGTTTATCTCAGTATTCCAAATCAGTCTTGCTATCAGAACTATGAGTTAGGTCGTTCTATTCCCATCTTGATTTTTCAAATACCAAAGCCAAACCCAGGAATTTCCCTGTTACTGAGATGTATTACTGTATTGCTCTTACCATAATAATAATATTGCCTATCACCAATAACCCCACAACAAAGGGGGATCCCTTTTCTGCCATGTTTTCCAGGAATGGTTCCTTCCACCAGATCTCAGATTCTGCAGAAGGGAGGCAGGAAAGCTAAGTAAGTAAGTAAGTAAGTAAGTAAGTAAGTAAGTAAGTAAGTAAGTAAATAAAGTCACTGAGTGGAGGAGAAATTCAGTTTATTTCCTCAATTCTTTCACCTTTGGAGTAAAGGGCATTTGTACAAGCCAGCATATTTAATACCTTCAAAATCTGAGTAAAATGCAAATTTGTACTGGTTTTCCAGTTAGCTAACAAGTAGTTGGTGATCCAGGTGTTCCATTACCTGTATATTTGTATTAGCGTATACTTTTTTTGTGTCCTCGACAGTATACCAGATAGTACTATTTACATGCTTAGCTACTTTTTGAAAAAAAAAATAGCTAACAACTTCCTGAATACTTCTGGTCTTTTTATTCAAGTGCTTTTATTGCTTCAAGATTTACACAAGTGAGAAGCAAAAAGGAGGAGACAGCACACCAAGTAGGAAGAGTACATTTTAAAAATGTGTTTGCCAACAGGTGCACTGACGCAAATACTCTTACGCTTTCAACCTCTCCAAAAGATTTCCGAAAGATAGAAGGAACTGGTGCTGAACAGTTGCACAAAATGGAGATGGAACAATATATTTTATCTTGTGTCGCCAGCAGAATGATCCTACAAGCAATATAGGGAACCCTATTCCCTCTTTTCCAATTTCCGGATCCTCAAGGAAAACTCTGCTGTCAATTTCTAAAGCCTAGAGGAGCAAGTTCAGCGTGATCCAAAGGTGGACAAAGCTGTGATTGAAATTCAGCTGCCAGAAGTCCTCACTATTGGCTGAGGTAGCTGACTATGATGAAGTACCATCAGGAGTGCCAGGGGTATCTAGGTTCTAGGTCCTTCATGATAAAGAGCAATTAACACATTTAGCACTAAGTGATCTGATAGAGGGAGAAGGGGAAGGAGAAGGTAGCTTCAGGAAAGGTAGAATTCAGAACAGAACACTGGTCTACATTGTGGCTGATAAGCATGTTTAGCTATTCGACTCCCCACAGCCCTTCTGCTTGTCCAAACTGGGCATGAAATTATGAATTAAGGCATTTTGAAATGTCTTTGACACTGAAAATACTTAGTGCTACTATATGTTTTTATTTTTCGTACCTTGAACTGTGCACCTGAATAAAGCAAGGAATACATGGAAAGAATCAAACCATCCAAACTCTACTCAGAAAGTATCTCTGATTAGGGAGTGACTGTTCCCAAGCCCTGGTTCTTGCCCAGTTGAATCCATAAAGAGCAGGTCTAACTTGTCAGGTTGGACACAGTGCTGAGGAGACAGCATAGCAGAGATTCCTGGATGTCCACATTGCACCATCCAGGATAGCTCTGCAGGGAGACGGAAAGGAAAACAGGGGCTTGTTTCCTACGTCTTAAACCTGTCCTGCCTGGTATGCCCTGCCACACCTTTCTGAGGAAACACCAAGCTTTCTCTGAGGAGATGAGCACCTGCCTGTCTGCTGATCAGAGTCTGAGAGGAATGAATGCGGACCTAGAAAATTCACTCTCCTTCTCACCAGTGTCACTCAAACAGGTTGTTGGCCTTATAAGTCAACTAACAAAGAACAGTGAATAACTGCAGTTGCTTTAAAAGGTAGATACTGCATCAGCAGTGTTTCTCAGCCTTGGCAACTTTAAGATGGGTGGACTTCAACATGCTGGCTGGGGAATTCTGGGAGTTGAAGTCCACCCATCTTAAGTTGCCAAGGCTGAGAAACACTGGTATCAGTGTGTAATTTCCAGCGTGTATTACTAGTATTTATTTCACTAGATTTATAGGCTACTCCAGTTGCAAATGAGTCTGGGTAGTGTAAATCCCACCTCTGTAAATTGGATTAAATACAATAAAAACAAAATATAATAAAAGATGTATATACAGCCCTGGGCACATTACTCAATTAGATTAAAACTAAACAGAAACCTTCCACTGCTAGAGGAAACCAACCATGTATTTTATTAGGTAAACACACCCACCAACACCACTCGAAAGGTTTCCACCTTGCCTTTTTAATGCGCGTGCTTTTTTAAAGACAGATTACAACATTTAAAATTATTACTAAAAAGAAAAGTCTCCTTTGAGTCAAAAGCAACTCCTCCTCGTTTTAAGGATGGGTGCATCATCCATGCAGTGTTTTTTTTTTTTTGGCAATGGTATAAAAGTGGTTTGCCTCGGCCTTCTTCCAGGATATTTTGATTTCCTAATCTTGTTTATATCCCGGGTACTTTTCCTTCCAGGTATTTGGGGGCCTGATTCTGCTTTATGTCAGAGTTCAGATACAATTAACCAGGTGTACCCATCTATCAAGACTAAAAAATGGTACTGAGCTTAAAATATTTAAAAGACAAAACAAACAAAAAAGACATTTCTAAAAATGCAAAAGAGAGTTCCAAAACCATCCTAAAAAATAGACAAAAGCAGGCAATAGGGTCTTCTAAATTTTTTTTATTGCCTGTGGAGAAAATGCTGTCTTCAAAAGGAATGTCTTGAGCTAGTGGGGCAAAATCAGCAGAGAGGGCATCAACTTGGCCTTCTGAAATAAAGCTTAGGTAAAGCTACTGAGAAGGCCCTTATCACTGTTAGCCACCTTGAATATCATATAGAGGAAAGGTCAGAATGGAATACGCTGACAACGCATACCTTGACAAAACCAGCCCAAGATATTTTGTTGCTTGAAGCAAAGGACACCACCCCATCCAGAATCTGACTTGAAAACTCAAACACCACCACCTCTCCCTGGGGCAGCCACCTTATTCTAATGGGAGGCCCAGCCCCACTAGAGATCTGGGTGGTGAGTGAGTGATACTACTTCACGATTCTGGCAGCATCTCCTGGTTTGAACCACTGCCAGACTAGGTAATGAGCCTTATCTGATGTGATGTTGTCGTCATCTCAGGAATTAGCTACAAGTACAAAGCTCTGGTAGAAAAAGGGAAATCAGAAGTCTAAGTCCTGGACCAAGGCTGTGCATGTCACACTCTGAAGCAGTGTTTCTCAACCTTGGCAACTTTAAGATGTGGGGACTTCAACTCCCAGAATTCCTCAGCCAGCATGAGTGCGACTCCCAGAATTCTGGGAGTTGAAGTCCCCACATCTTAAAGTTGCCAAGGTTGAGAAACACTGTTCTGGAGGAATCACTATCCTCAAAACATTTCTTTGCCAATTCTTTTTAGCTTCCGGTTGGATAGAAATCTGTGGAATCAAATTAATCTGGCATAGCTGAAGTACCCTTCTCCTGTCCAGTTAGGTATTTCTAAAAATAAAAGAAAACCCAGTTGGATCCAAAATAATGCTAAGGAACAGGAGAAGATCCTTCTTTGTGAAGTTGAGGCATTCCGATTTATTTCTTTTGGGATGCCTATGACATCTTTCCACTGATTTGGATTGTAAATGAAAAATTTCCACAAATACAAAGGGCAAATCAATGCTTTGCCAGCACAGTAGGTGACGTGAATCTTTTGAGGTATCTCCTGGGTGCTGTCCTGGGAATATCCTTCATCCCATTTTGTTGGCTTAACTTCTAAATCCAAACAGGCCAGGGATTTTTCAGAGAAAATGCCAACAAAGGAGAACCCCAGGAGAACAAAATTTAGCTGGAATAGCCCAGGGAACAGCACCCTCCAACATCTGCCTTTTCTTGTTTTGCCAAATGGGAAGGCTGGCTGTGAATCATGCCCAGTGGGGCTTACTCCTAGCTAAGTGTAGCTTTAGCACACACTTTAAAGTGGGGCGGTGGGGGGAGTAAAAAGATTCTCTAAAAGCCTTTGGAATACCAAGTCATCAGTCGAAGGCTCAAATTGTCTGCTTTGATGAGACTTCCTGCAGTGCATGAGCAATAAACTGTCTTGGAGAGGAATACAGGAAAAATAGTAAACAACCTGTGCATACCTTTCATAATAGCAACAGGATTCAGAGTAGCTGTTAGATGTTCCTCATTCCAGTACTCCTTAATATTCTAACCTGATCCATGTCTCCTTTTAAATAAAGCTTGGAAAGAACACCTCTTCCCCCATTTTTATTACTCTAAGCGTTCCAACTGTGGAAGCCACGGGTAGCAGACAATCTGCTCTACCACTAGATTACAGGGTTTAATGGATCATAGTATGTGACCTCCAGATTTCTGATATAAATCCAAGCATATCCGCACTTGGATATGGAGGTTGCTGCAGTGCATGATTCATTTATTTATTTTTAGTGTTACATTTCAGTAATGTATTCTAGATGCTCAAGGGTCTTTTAATTTAATAATCCCCAGAACAAATTCTTTGACATAAATTTTGCTGAGAGAGAGTGAACAAGCAGTGACTTGAACCTGTATTGCTTTCTGGTTCCAACACTTTACCCACTACATCATATTGGTTTGCATATTGTTTCATAGGAAACAGTGGATAATTGGTTCTGTCCCCCACTTAATATGTTAAATTTAGTCTGTTTGGGAGACTTCAGGGTTTTAATGCCCACCCTCCACCCAGACATAAAGCTCGGAAACCTAAAATCTTTCTTTATCTAGGTTGTAGTCATACAAGAATATCCATGATTCATCCAACCAAGTTTTTGGACATATTGAACTACATGGGTTAGATCTGCACAATGCACAAAGCTTATTGAGGATTCAGCATCCAGCGAAAAGTCATACTTTTCAGCAATCCATGTTAATAATACATTATTAATCAATATAGGCTGTAAACACCTCCTGTGGGAACTGGTAGAACATCCAAGGCACAAGACATCACCATAATAAGTCAGTAATTTAGAAATGCACTAAAGGGTGAAGATGAGACAGATTTTATCAAAAGCATCTAAGTCCCCAAAGCTTTTGCTGCAATGGACTCATGAGACTTTAAGATGCCATTAAGACTTGAGTTGGCTTTTCCTACAGCTGATTATTCTAGTTAAGTTTCAGGAAGAGCATCACAACTAGGAACTTCAGTAAAGTACAGCTCTGATTCTACTAGTAAATGGAAGCACTTACTAGTTCAGGGTTTCTCAACCAGGGTTCGGTGAAACCCTAGGGTCCACAAAAGGTCACTAGGGGTTCCCTGGGAGATCACGATTTATTTTAAAAAATTATTTCAAATTCAGGCAACTTCACATTAAAGAGGTAACTTTCATTCTTAATTTTTAGTTGAAGAACACTGTTAATGCATATATACAGGCTTACCCATGAAACAAATCGAGTAATTTTGTAACTTCTGGCCTCTATTTGAGCTTGAATGTGCAGGGGTTCCATGAGGCCTGAAAAATATTTCAAGGGCTCCTCCAGGGTCAAAAGGTTGAGAAAGGTTGTACTGGAGTATGATTTGGAACAATGGGCCCAAAAGACAACAATTGCTCCCTCAACCATTTTGAAAGGGATCCCACTTTACATGACCACTTACCTCTTAGTTGCACACCAGCCAACGGTAACCAGTTCTGCAAGATACAATAAGCTCAGCACTGCCCTTTATACATTTACCAAGGAGGTGGGAACAAAAGGGTCAGAGAACTGGACTGGATTTTCTGGCTTAGAAGCTGGATGGACCAGCAGCCAAGATTGGTCTCCTCCTGTTTTCACCTATTCAGTTAACTGATACCCCACCCAGGAATGGTTGACTGATTGACTCTCCACTATCATTTCCAACATAGGGAGATCCACTAGTTAATAGAAGAGAAAGAATGACCCCTTAAAGATTTTTTAGAGGCCTCCAAAGCAGGTAGACAAGGAAGAGAGGACTACAGACTGCTGGGCTCCTACATTGTGCTAAGAATTTGCATGATACACTGAGCTACAAACTAGTTAACCACAGTTTAATCTGGTGTATTATGCAAACCCAGGGTATATATTTGATTTATGATTTGGTTTGCCATGGAACTTTCCAAATTGGGTTCATTAAAACATGGTTCAGTTAACCGGGGTAAACGAGTGATACTAAAATAGTGGGGGGGGGGGGTTGGTTTAAGGGCAAAATGTGAGCCAGGTCACTGGGGCTTGTGAAACAATGTTATAATTTATGGTTTAGCAATATGTGTAAACCTCGTTTCTATGGTTGGCTTGCAAAATGTGATTAAACAATGGCTTAGCATAATGTGTGAACTCAGCAAATTCCGAAGGGTTGAGAGTCAAATTAAAAGCCTGGGTAAGAACTGTAAGGAGTAATTAACAGCTAGATACAAAATAGAAAATGGTTAAAAACAAATTCAACAAGTTAGATTTGATAGCTGACATTTCCTCACCTTTCTCTAGTTTGTTCATCAGCATTAGCTTTTAACCTGTCAAAGGAAAAGCTCTCAAAAGGAAATTTTATTAACCTGTGTTCCAGTCCCAGGAATATTTGCTAGCATTTCTATTAGGGAGAGATGCTGCAAGTTGTAAGCCAGCAATATTACTTTTGGTCTCCTTCCTTAAAAAGTAAGGTTGTTGGTTATTTTTAATCAACATACAACTGTATTTGTCCATTTCAGTTTTTGAATATGTGACAAGGACAGATAATGTGCTATTTTTTTCATATGTATTATATGTTATCTCAAGTTACTTTTTTTAATGTGGAAAGACAGCTAAGCCTATGCAGTTAAAAAAAAAATCCAAATGCATAGCTTTATTTATTTATTAATAGTATTTTTATACTGCCTATAGCCAATTTAAGAAGTGCTATTTTAAAAAGGACTTTGGAAGAGTGTGCTGAGAGTGGGAATTCTTCAAACATAATTGAAAATTCATCAGCTCAAAATTCTTTCCCAGGTTTTTTTGGCAAATTGCTGAACTTGTATATTGATTTGGAACAACTTATCAAGATTCTAACTGTAAAGATACTTAGTAGCCAAATAATGTGTTCCCCTTGTGAGATTAACATTTGATTTATTTACAGTATTTATTTCCTGACTTTTTGAAAGTGAAAATCAAAATAATAAAACTAAGACTCGCTTTAAAGGTTGAATAGATGCATCAAAAAAAATAAGGAGCTACGTGGAAGGGAGGAGTCAATAACCTCGAAGAAAACTATTTTCCCTCTCTTTAATTTATCCAAGAATTAAAGCCCATTAATCATAAAGAATAGTCCTATAGTAATCAAGGCTTTAAAGCCAAACATCCAAAATCTGTGGAACTTCACTTTGGACCCCTACTAAAAAAGTTGTTTCTATAGAGGCAACCTGGGGAATGTTTTTATATCTCTTCCAACCCCATCTCTGTATGAAGTTACATTTACAACTCTCAGATCTCCCCCTGATTCTGTTAATCCCAGTTTCTTCTCTTGCTTGGAGTACTTTCTCCAACCTAGGGCCAGCTAGAGGTGTTAAAGTCTACAGTTTCCAGAATTCTTCAGAATTGTAGTCCAAACATAGATAAGATCAACTTTTGCTACCTGAGTTAGAACACAGATCGCAGTCTCCTACCCCCATTGGAATAAACCAGCTATTTTTACATATGAGGCAGAGACAATCCATTTCTGACAATATAAAGAATGATCATTTAAAGAATGATCTATTACATGCCTTTTCAAAAATTTGCTGGCCTTGCTCAGCCTCACTGAGGTGAAACTTCCAACAATCTGGAAAACACCAGTTTGAAAAAGGCTATCTTGGAGGAGCAGATCTTTCATAATTTTGTCTAATAGACCATCCTGGTTTCTCAGAATACTGCAAGTTGGCCCTTCTCCCCCAAACATGTTTAGAGTTTGGCCAATCTTAGTTTGACGTGTTTGGAGTTATTCATCCATATATACCCCAGTCACCACTCTGCAAACTGGCTTTTCCTGCCTGTGGGTGAATCATCAGGCAATGGATGCAAAGGTTTCTGTACTCCCCATCATTTTTTTTAAATCTGTTTTTAAAAGTATTGGCAGGAATGACCTCTTTAGTTAGATACCTTGGAAGATATCATGGTTAAAGTAGTAGGCTGGCCCTGGAGAGTCCCAAGTTCAAGTCCACGTCAATCATAGAAGCTCCCTGGGTGACTTAGGGTCAGTCACTCTCCTTGGACCTATCTATTTCACCAGGTTGTTGAGAGAAGTCATGGTGGAAGGAATGATGTATAAATCTATAAATCTGTATTTATAAGCAGGAAGGCTGATTATCTTGGAAAGGCAGTGTGGTAAATGAGTAGGGTGTTAGACTGAGACTAGAGAGATTCAAGTTCCAGTCCATTCTTGGCCTTGTAAGCTCACTGGGAGACTTTTGGCCAGTCACTTCTTCTCAGCCCTACCTATCTCATAGGTTGTTTGTTGTAGGGAAAATGGGAGGAGGAAATATCATGCATATCACCTTGATCTCCTGAACAGGATATAAATCAAATACATGTCTATTGTTTCTCTTCCCAATGTCTACATTTTTAATATTATCCTGGCCAATGGACAGAGCAATGGAATAATTATGTCCACCATTAGAAACAGTCACATTTTGTGGTGTTATCTGGCCGTATTGGTTATGTTTGGAAGACCCATCATGGATAATTGAAGCATGGTTTATTGAATTAAACCACTTTGTTTCACTCAATACACTGAGCCATAAGCTGACTACCTAGGCTACATTCACAGAACACATCAAGTTAAAACGTGATTGGCTAATGAATGATACAATGTGTTGTGTGAATACCGAGCCAGCAGATTGCTACCTTTGCATGACTAATTAATCATTGGTTAATATTTGTTCTTTTCCTGGACCTTCCTTTCTCTTACTGACCCATATGATACACTGCAGACAAGCTACTTGGTGTATGGAGACTGTACTACCATGCTAGCAAATTTTCACCCACCAGAAGCCAGAAATACAAATCATTCATATTTCGTCTAGTACCAAATAGTCCAGGAATATCTTTCTCTTGAAGAGCTCACTGCACCTGTTCCAGGACTCTGCAGTATTTGTTGAAGTCCATTATAACAGACTTGGCTGCGCAGTCAGACAATTTTAGACTCTAATCTTAATGGATGAAATCTAATTTAAGTAATTCTGCTGATGGAACTGATGCACCGATGGTATATGACATTGGCTAATTGTCTAAAATGTATAAAGGAACTTGGAAATATGAGTGTTGGAAATGTGAAAAGGAAGGAGGGACTTTTTTTCCATCATGCATGGCAGACTTGTGAAAAAGCAAAAAAGATTTGGGTACAAACCCGTACAATGATGCAGAGAATATTGTGAACTAACATTCTGTTGAAACCAGAGTTATGCTTAATTGGGTTTTATGGACAAGGTATTAAAAAAATACTGGAAATTAATATTGTATGTGGTAAATGAGGAAACCCTTCCTATTGTAGCCCACTCCCAAAATCTGTCCTAAAAAGTGGAAGGGGCAGGAAAGGAGAAAGAATTCCCGTTGTGCAAAGTTGAATTTTGCCCCATGGATTGATAGCTGTTTAGAAGGTAAGGAGTCCCAGCTCCTGCCAACCTAGCAGTTTGAAAACATGCAAATGTGAGTAGACTAATAGGTACCGCTTCAGTGGGCAGGTAACGGCGTTCCATTTAGTCATGCCGGCCACATGACCATGGAAGTGTCTACGGACAAATGCCAGCTCTTCGGCTTTGAAATGGAGATGAGCACCACCCCCTAGAGTCGGACACGACTGGACTTAATGTCAAGGGAAACCTTTACTTTTACCTAGTATTACTTTACTTCAAAGGCATTGAGCAATGCTGTTACTTTTAGCTCCCCTCTGTTCCTAGGCCTGAATGGGTCTCAGTTCCTATCCTTCTGGTGCCACTGAAAGAGAGAGATGCTAACTGATTCTCCAGATTGCTTTATCTCAGCTCTCTAGCATCCTATGTAATATTGCACACAGCTGGAATACAAGTACTTCGCACAACATGCCAAGGTCAAACCAACCAAGCTACCTATAAGTTTAGCAAATTGTGGGAATTTAGCCTTTGTGGGAATTCAGTCATGTGTTTGGCTTTAAGATCTCAAGCTATGGGAACATATTTCGAAGCAGCTACTCAGGTTTGATCCTTGGCAGTGAAAAGTGGTATGTTTACATATTATATTTGTAACAGAACTGTGGTTTCATTTGTGATAAACCATTTTGAAGTGCAGACCATTCATGTTTAACCATAAAGGCTGCTATTGGCACCTGCTATTTTGGGGCAGCAGCTAAAGCCCCTGCCAGCTTTCTGGCACAGTACATTGTCAAAGTATGTCTTGGCACTTCAATATTTTCTCTAACCAGGCACTCTGTGCACTGCCAAGCTTCTATGCCTAGCTGCCACTTCAGTTTCCCACAATCTCTCAGGAGCACTACCACCTCAGATGAATTAAAATGGTGGACAAACTCAGCTATTCGGCACAATCTATGGGGCCTTTTTCCAGTGGACAGATGGGTCCAACAGAAGGGCTTGGGCATAGTGGCAAGCACCTATGATGAGAATGGCTCTGGGTTAATTGGTTAGACAGCACATTTGATAGATTAAGTGGCTCACCACAGCCTATAGCTAAGGAGAGGGATTGGGGTCTCTGAGTTAGCCCCAATATCCAATGCCAATTTTTTGAGGGAAAAAAGGCAACCATTTAGAACAGAGGAGAAAGCCACATTTTTATCTGAAGAGCTGGACTTTTATAAGGAGATCACCTATATTCCCTTTACCTAGAATCCTCTCAGAGACTTGCATGTGTGTCACACAGGTAGACTATAATCCGATCAAACATCACTTTCCTTTGCAGGAACATGCTCATTTTATTGATGTCTTTGAAAAACCCAGGGGGTTGGCATTTTTAAATGCCCAGCATTTGAAGTTGAACATATGATCTACCTTCAACTAGCATACCCAACATGATTTTGAAAGCATTACTGTATGATATTGGATCAAAGATCGCTGTATCATAGTTATAAGTCATGACTGGATGTTAATGGTATCAAGCTCAAAGATTGTTGATCATGTACAGGATATAGTTTGACTTGACTATTTGAGCTATGCTGATTTCAATTTCATGACCTCCCAGCCATCTGTTTAGAGAACTTCTCTCATCTCAGATTTGGCCAAATCATAAGTTGCCATGGGTTCCAAATTAGGTTTGCACAAACTATGATTTGGTTACAGCAATTAGGGTTTACACTAATAAGAAAAATCAAAGAACCATGAATCAGACTAGAAAAATGGGAGTGTAAAACCCTAAAGAATGGGAGTTGCAAAACAGTTTTTTCACTTTTTCCACTGGGGCTGACCTCTTCCTAAAAAAGGCTTGAAAATTTGGTAATCAATCACAAAGGTGTGTCCAGTTTCACTCTCTCCAGATATACCCATTTTAAACTCCTTTTCTAACATCCACACTTTTTACCACAAAATATCCAAACATCATTTTCTTATATGCCTGTTTTCTCTTAATCATGTATAAAGGTTTTTCCTTAATACAGGCATAATTACATTTGTACATGAGAGCTAAATTGTGTAAGATAGTGCAAAAAAAGGTTTCTCTTCCATTTTCCTTCAGGTCATGACAGCCACATGCTGTTTAGGTAGAAAAAGACCCCAAATGTTTGTGAGAACTTAGTTGGCCTCCTAGAGGTCTCTGTTGAACTTCTGCATCCTTCCAGCAGAGACCAATTTCTCCCTCACCTCAAATTCCTCCCCATTCCCAACCACCTCCAGCCCCAATATCCCCATTCATTGAAAAGTCCAGGTCCAGCACCACACTTAGAGAAGTGACAATATTTTATTAGTTTGGTGGGAGGGCTGGCAATTGAATTCCATCTCCTGGTTTGTCTTTCTGACATTGCCTCTTGATTTCAAAAACCTCAGCTTAAAAACGAACAAGATCTAAAAGGTAAACAGGGCAGGGCATGAAAAGGTAACTATGAAACACAGCAGAAGGCATTCAGGGCAGAAAACCTGACATTCTTTTTTTGCAAACATTGAGTATGATGGTTGTGAGGGGTGAGGATCTCCCACACCTAAGTTTCTTGAGTCTGGAAGTAACTTTCTTCACTATGTGAAAATGAAAAAAGAACGGACCCCGTTTGTCTCTCAGTGTGGTTCTTAGCCCAGGGATTTCTATGCCTCTCCAAAGAATTATCCCAGCCTCACCAAAGAAGCAGTAGGCTCCCTTTCACTGGATGAAGCTGAGCAGAGGTTTTATGACCATCTGTTAGGGATGCTTCAGTTTGGATTTCTGCACACAGCAGGCCTGAACGGTCCCTTTCCAATTCTGATGGTTCTCCAATCTGGCTAGCTTCCAGATGTGCAGATTTCAACTCCCAGAATTTTCAGCAGTGGCTGCGTTGGCTGGGGAATTCTGGGGCACCCAGATTGGAGAATGCTGGATTATGGCTTAAGGGGCACCAAAATAAAAGCACCTCCAAGGTAACCTCTTCTAAGTGATCTCCAGAACCTGTTACTATAGGTATCTTCCTCAGTCCACCTCCCAAGAAAAAAATAGCAAAATGGTTCAGTCCAAAGACAGTAACGGGACTATTACTCCACACCATTCTGTTTAGGAGCCGCTAAACATTACAGAACATTTGGCAGAGATGGTCCAACTGGCTCCCTATCGTCCCTCATTTGGGATGCTGAGATGGCTGATCTCAGAAGATACTTTGTGAAGTGATCAAGACATGTGGCAAATTGCTACTGGAAGAAAAACTTCCCACTGTAAAGAACAAAACAACAACAAACAGGCATATATGCTTATGAGCTTAGCCCTATAATGGAACTTCCTTCCCAGCTTTTGAACTTGTGGGCTGGGGAAAGACCAGCCTTATGGGCCGTGCTCACACAACAAGCTTAATTCTGTTCCTGAATTAACCAGTTTTCTGGGTTTGCCCAAATCACTGAAGCATAGAATAGTAAGTCACACAACTTGTCAAGCTACCAAAAACAAACGAACAAGTTCATCTCAGCTTAGCATATTGTGTGAATTCAGCTGCTGCTCAGTTTGTAACTGGGCCGGTTAAGTGAACTGTGCGAACATAGCCAGTCTGTTTCAGCAAATCTGCTTTTATCCTTTACGTACTTTGAGTGGGAAAGAGGAAGGGACAGAAACTGTGTGGAAAAGAAGAGCTTCAGTCCTTGCCTCTCCCTTCTCCAAACGAGTCAAGTAAAGTGCTGATGGACGCTAACTTACCCCAGTCTACCTTCTTTAGCTGGCTTTCCAATAAATTAAGTGCAACGAGTGAGGAGTTCAGTGTAGCAGGGAAGCATAAGATAAGCAGAGACAGAAAAAGGCAAGCAAGCAGAGATGAAATCTGGTTTCTATGCCAGAGCCAAGCTAGGTTAGCAACGGGCAATTCTAGCGTGCAATGTCTGACAGGTATGCTGGAGATGTTCCGTTTTTAAAGAAAATCCCTGCAAGTGGAGTCACAAATGAGTGCCATGGAATATGTAGGGTCTGCTGCTTCGTGGAAAACCACGTGATGTGCGTATCTAGGGGGTTTGAAGTGATGCATGGATATTGGGATACTGCATCGAGGGCTGTCATTTTAACACAAGATTTGGCCCTGTGCAAGTTAGGATGATACACATGTGAAAGTCCCACAATAAATGAGCACTGGTTACTGATTTGAACATACAAGTTTTAAGGGTATATGGTGTGGCTTTTGGTGCCCCCATTGTTGCATGACGAACCTGTAGATTCAACTGCTTATCTCCACAACATGCAGTTACCCGTTCAGATGAGTTGTCTAAAATACAAGAGAAGAAACCTGTTGCTGGCAGCTTGGTGTTTATGCTTGGGTTCACACAACATGCTGAACTTGATGTCTGAATCAACAATGTGGTGGGTTTCCACAGTACCTCAAATCAGAAACTAATCAACTAGGATGGGTTTGCCCAACATGCTAAGCCATTAAAAGAACACCCAAAGCAAGATTAAAATGAACCAAGCTTAGTGCTTCTGCACAGGTAGCCCCTAGGTTTGTAACAAAGCTGGTTAAGCATGTTGTGTGAACACAGCCATCGTGTGTGCGTGTTTATATAGGCATTTAGACCTTGAGAAGTGAAATTGAAGATGTGAGAGAAATGGCAAGTAGTAGGCTAGTAGCAGTAGCTATAAAGCCCAGAAAGTGTGAGGCAGGAGGAATATGGCAAATGGAAGAACAAAAACAAGGCGGACGAGGTGGTAGGAGCAAGGCTCAGACGGGGCACAGAAAGAGAGAAGGGCTCTGGGTGGAACCTACCCCTCTCCCATTGTCGATGCCATCCCCTCCATCCACATGGTCATGCCCACCACCCCAGTCATGCCACAACCCCCAGCCCCAAGGAGCTCAGTTCATCTCTTCAAAGAATTTGTAAGTGGGGTTTTCATAGCCATGGTTTTGCATTTTGCTCAACTGCCGCTCCTCCGGGCTAACCATGGGATCCACCTGCCATTAGGGGAACACAAAAAGAGAAGAGGGTTAAGCCAAGCAATGGAGGTCCACCAACCTTCTACCAACATGCCTGCAGCTCAGAATATTGATCAGTAGAGTTCTTAAGGACATGCCAAGACCATCCCAGTCAATTCCCCTGATTCTCAGAAATCCTTTTCATTAGCTCTTATCCAAGCATGCACTGTATTCCCTTCTTGATGATATCAGTTAACTGAATCCTTTCCCATGTGTGTCCGCCATCCTGGTGTGCAGCAGAACAATAGCCCAGGAGAGAAAGCTCCAGGTATTACTGCAACAGCCTCAGTTCTTGGGAAGCCACCATGTGTTTTCTAGTTCTGCAATGCACGAAGGCAGCAGACAGTGCTCATCTCTGCATGCCACTGCTCCCAGACAGATAAAGAAAGAGAGTGGAGAAAACCTGATGTGGGTGAAAGCATCCAAAAGCTTTTATGAATCCCAAAATTCTTCTCAAAGCCTGCAATCCCAGAAATTTGTCTGCACCCCAAAAGCAGATAGTTTTTTCCAAAGGTACCTCAACAATGCCATGACTGATGGTCCCATATGGCTTTCGGCGAACCATCAGGAGGCTGATGATAATCACCATGGCAACAGCCACTGCTACTATGAGGAGGCCAATCAGGGCCCCTCGGTTGATGGTTACCAAGGTGTCGGGCTCCTGTGGAAAAACAGAGTCAATGTGATCTTAGTACAATCTTCATGTAGCTAAAGAAGAGACCTTGGATCTACAATGGTGTAGAACGATGGAAGGAAAGACTTTCTTAAAATAGCAGTCTGTTGACGAAAGAAAAGCCTAAGTGTAGTCATTAGAACCATTGCTCTTCCAACCTGTCTGGAATGGATGCTCCAGCTGTTCATGTAGCTGAGAGTAACAGAGATATAAAGAAATGAAAGTTGAGTTCAAAACATGATGCACAGGTTAAAGAACTCTTCTCAAAGGTATCATACAGATTGTCTAAACCATGCCGTGCAACTTTGAACACCATTGTTTCCCACTAGATATCTAAACATCTGCAACTAAATTAATTTGGCAGATAACTCTGTTTCTTTCCAGCCTTTGCCTTGGTAACAAAATATTGCCTTTGGAGCTCAGGAGGGGGGTGCAATGGGGTGGCGTGACATGGTACTGTAATATTACAGGAAGATGTCTGTATCCCTTGAAAGAAATAAAATAACAGCTGTGTGCTTATGGCTACAGTGTTCAATTGTCCAGAAAAGGGCCACGCTGGCTGATTTAGTGACAAACTGGGTTATCTGAAGCTGAAAGTGGCTACAAAATTATGTTCAGGAGAAACACTATGTAAAAAATGTTCCTTTTCTTCTGGATGAAGACCAAGTCCATTTTAACTGCTCTACCGTAACTTTTCTGCTTAAATCCGGAGTTTAGAACCAGAATATCAAAATAGAACCACCTTTCTCCCATACCATCTTATTAATAACTGCTGGAGGGGATTATTCATCTCTCCCTGCCAATACTTGAACAATGTTTGGCTTGGAGAGAGTCTTCCTTACCATCATGCCTAGATTACTGAACATCTTCTCAGGGGTTCTCTACCTTTCCCTCTTTCTGTAGATGTCCCACTAATTCACACCAAAAATTAATCACTGGGCAGGGGTTTGTCCAAGCACAACCACCAATATTTTAAATGCCCTATTTTGTTAGATTTTACCTGCTTGTTCCTGAACTCTTTTTTATCTGGTGGTATTAAATTGCATGTATTTCAATTGTTACTATAAACTGCCTGGAGGAACTGAACACAAGGGCAGGGTATACATGCGGTAAAATGAAAAAAAAAAGGTTTTATATTGGGTGGAGGCAACATGCTGGGAGCTGCACTTAATCTTTGGGGAGAGGGGATGTGGGGATTTCTTCTTTCAACTGCCACTTCAAACTGCCATGAGTTCTATAATTTGAGTTTTGGGTGGTCTGACTTTGCTTCCAAATTTGGTATTGCTCAACCACCTGAATCCCTCCAGTGAAGTGCAGCAACAAAACTACCACTTCCGCCAAGGCCTGAGAAGAAGTGGGGGAAAATTGTAAGGTAGATTCCCTCAATCTGGTAACCTCCACATCTGCTGGATTTCAAATCTCATAATCTCAGCCAACATGGTCACTGCCTGGGGGATCTGGGAGCTGAAGTCCAGGAAAGTATGAGGTTCAGAAGGCCTTAGAGAATCCATGAAGGTTAATCACCAAAGAATGGAGTGACTTACTCTAACGGTTGAATTTGTCTATAGCAGTGTTTCTCAACCTCGGCAACTTTAAGATGTGTGGACTTCAACTCCCAGAAGTCCACACACCTTAACGTTGCTGAGGTTGAGAAACACTGATCTGTAGCAAAGGTGGACAATCTATTTTGGCCTGGCCCTGCAGGAAGCAAGCATCCATTTCCCCTCCTTGTGGGAATAAGTAACCCCATTTGGATTTTTTTTTAAAGTGGTGCTATGGATGCATTAAAGTTCTGCAAGACCCAAAGCACCCATTTTGCTGTATAAGACCCCAACCCCACAATAAATTAAACAGAAATGGGACATTTCAGCCCTATTGACTCCTGCTTTATAGATTCAGCTGGCATCATTATTCTATAAAGCTTACAGTTCAATGTTGCCATCTTACAAGCTTTTGCACCGGTATGTTTCCACCAATATGGAGACATTGCTACTTTACTGGGGTAACTTTAATCTGATTTTCAGCCGTCTGAATTCTGAAATGACTAAAGTTGCTTAGTTCTCACCTGTGACAAGAACGTATGGTTTGTTCATAAAGCTGTGGTTGGGATAAAGTCTGAGAACATATCTCCACACAAAAGGCACTGCTTATTATTAAGGAGAAAGGGATTAGCAACTACTACAACCTGCACTGCAAAGATCAGGAGTAATTGAAGTCAGCTTTTGATCCCTGCAGCATTTGTCAAACATGCACAGCAGATACAGAACTGGATTTCTTCTTATACCCCAGGACATTGTTACAAGCAATCTCCCTTCATCTGTTCAGTTGTATACGACTTTCAGAGACTTTAGAGATTACAAATAAATGCTTACGTTAATATTTCCACTTTGTGCATCTGTAATTCAAATGTAAAACGCTGCATGGGCCTGAACACATATTGCAGTTCTTTTTTTCTTTTAATAGTACATTTTATTTATTTAGGTTTCAAGAGAAGAATAAAAACTACAAAAAAACAAAAAACTACAAAGAAAGAAAAAACAAAAAAAGTGCAGAAGCACAAGAGAAAATTTTTTCAGATTTATAAAAAGATGTGGCTTTTAACAGCCGCATCTTAAAAGCTTCCAACTTTTAACAGCAAGGATGTACAAACATTTCCATAATCAGTCTCTTAATATACAGTAAGAGATTGACTACGAAAATTTTTGTATATCCTTGCTGTTAAAAGTCGGAAGCCACATCTTTCTGTAACCAAAACACCACATTATTTCTGTAAGTCATTCCACTTTAACACATAATAAAAATCACTAAGTACAGTTACTCCTCCCCCTTATACTAAAATAAAGGAAAAAAAGTTCATATAAACCTCCTAAACATCCTTCTCCCCTCCAAAAGATAAAAACATTTAATTATTCCCTTCCTACCAGTATTCTATAAATTTCTGTCTACTATAATAAGAATCAAATTAAAAAGCACGTAAGTTGTCTGCTATTATACTTAATAGTACAACAATTTTAATAAACACATATTGCAGTTCTAAAAACAGGGTTTGTTTTTCATGCCAATTTGTTGTATTTGGAAGTTGTTTTCAACAGGCTAAAATGCCAATCCCACAAACTCTCGCCAAGGTCTAAAGCTCAGAGTTTGTTGTCTCTCTGGATTTTGTACAGAACACAATGGTGATTGTAGCTTCTAATGTTTGCTTTTCCTAAAGAGAAGTGGCTTATCTCTTATCTCTTATCCCAACTCCCTACCATACTTATGGGTCCATAAATCAGAGAAATCATCTATTCTTCCGACACAATTAAAAAACCCATAAACAATGAAGTGGAACGGGATACGAAGCAGAGATGACCTCAGGCATGGAAAGAATGATGATTTTTAAAAAGATGAAATCTCCCCAGGATAAATTTCCTTTTGGTGGGGAATTTTGAGATGCAAATCGGCTTCTCTGCTTCCTGCTGAATAATCCAATGCCAGTTATTATTGGGGGGAGGGCAGGGGGGGGAGGCTGAATTAACAATCAACAACCACAAGACCAGACCGAGGCCATGGATAGTTGGTTTTATGTTACAACAGATGTATGCAGGGCACAGAGTCAACTGACTCTAATGGGGTTCTGGAATTAAGCATGCAACCAAGGGAATAGTAAAGATATTAGACAAAGCAGACATAACGATTTGATGAGGCAAAGGAAGGGGTTTTTTTTTGTAGAGGAAGCCCTGTTTTTAATCCCAGATGAGGGAGAGATGATCTGTCCAAAACCTGGTTTCAAGAATCAGTCCCTGATAAGAGGCAGTTATTAATAGGCTAATGGGAAGCAGGAGGTATTTATTTCCTGGGGTTCAAACAAAGGACTCCCTTGACATCTATGGGAGGCGTCTAAGGGCTTCCATAGGGGGGGGTCATGTTTTGCCACTACTTACCCTACATTTTCAGTATCATCAGTTGGAGGGCCCACCCACAAGTATTGATGGAGGTCAAGGACATCCATCAAAAATATGACACAGCTACTGCTAGTGATTATATAGTATCTCCAGTTTGGAAGCAGTATCTTTTTCAATTTCAGTTGTTGAGAAAAGGAACAGAACCACATTATAATACTTGAATCCTTACTGGACTTTCTTTCTTTCTTTCTTTCTTTATTTTCCTGCCTTAATTATTTTTATAAATAACCCAAGGTGGTGAACATACCTAATATTCCTTCCTCCTCCTATTTTTCACACAACAACCCTGTGAGGTGGGTTGGGCTGAGAGAGAGGGACTGGCCCAAGGTCACCCAGCTGGCTTTCATGCCTAAGGCAGGACTAGAACTCACAGTCTCCTGCTTTCTAGTCCAGCACCTTAACCTGTGAGCACTGGCCACTTTCAGAACAAGTATGTTGTGCTATATAGGCATTTGATCAGATCCATCTGGGCTTTTCACGAGTTCTTTATTTTCAGGTTTTGCTGAAGCTGCTCCTGCCTCTTCTGCTAATTAATTGTCAATTGATTGACTGCAACCACCACATACCTTGTGCCCTCCAGATGTGTGGTCTTCAGCTTCACAAAAACATGCTGACTGGGAATTCTAGGCTCTTGAAGATCAACATTGCTGGAGGACACCAGGCTGGGGAAGCCTGTTTTAATGTATTTGTGAGCTGCTTTGACAGGGCTCCAAAAGTGCATATGGATATGAATTTTCTCTGTATTTTGCAACTCCGCTTTGAATAGTTTTGAAGCTTTTTTTAGAAGCTTCTTTCCGTTATGCTGGAGCTACTAACTCCCCAGTTCTGTTCTTGACTGTTCTTGCCACACTTTCTGTAATGGCTCAGCAAGCCAGGATTTTGAAGCTTTATACATTTACTAGATTTAAGCATCACCTTTCTACTGTAAGCACTCAAGATAATTAAAACTGATGGCTTCAAACTGTTCCTGCTTACTTCCAGTTCAGCCAACTGTACTATAGAGCTTGACATGAAAGTTACAAATATCTGTAGCAACCAATACCTACAATTGTTGTTGTTTAGGTGTAAGACAAATTGTAAATCATCCATTAAGAAGAAAGATAGATCCAAACAACTGTCCCTAAACCTATAGACAACTTGGCAGATCTGAGCTTGCATGCACTTCTTCAAAGACACTTTCAAAGAGAGTGTTAGTGTGACTAAGTAGAGTTTAAAAAGTGTGTCTCTTAGGAAAAAAATTAGAGCTATTGCCCATGTGGGGAAAAATCCTGAAAGAACTGAAATACTATCAGTTGAAGTATAATCAAATGCCTAATAAGATTGGGCCAAGAAATAAAAAAAAGAAAGAATATAATCTAGATAGAGATATAAAAGCCAAAGAGAAGAATGTTAAAAGGATTGCATTAGAAGCAGGAAGCCTGCCAGAGAGAATGGTTGGGGTCATTAGACCATCAAGATGTAAAAAGAGCACTTAAGGAAGACAGAAATATTGTAGAGAAGTTAAATGACTGCTTTGCATCTGTCTAAGACAAAGGCAAGGTTGGCAGAATAGATCCAAATTGTTCCCCATGAAGGCAATAAATCTGAAAAAGTGACACAAATGGTATCATCTTCGGAGGACACTTTAGAGCAAACAGATAGATTAAACTCATAAATCACCAGCAGCAGATGGAATTCTCCCAAGAGTTCTGAAATAATGCAAAATATGAGCTAGCTGTAACATTAACACCCAATTCAAGAAAGGTTGTCTGTGCCTTTCTGTCTGCATGTGCAAGAAAAAGAAAGAAAAAGAAAAAGAAAAAGAGAAAAAAAAGAAGAAGAAAAAGAAGGAAGGAAGGAAAGAAAGAAAAGGTGCTGGACAGAGCAAAATGCTACATCCCAGAGTTATTACACAGTTGAACAGGGATCACACAACCACCAGCCCAAGAGATTCTAGGCACAGCCTTCAATCTACTTTTGTGGGAAGAGGGAGAAGATGATCTGAAATGCATTGAAGTACCAATTTCCCAGTCAAAAACTGATGGTGTGAAATATGTTCGCGAAGGAAATTTGCCTATATGGCCTGCTGCAGCCAACCTCTGTTGACTTTGTTTTCTATTGTTGTTGCATTTTCAGGAATAAGGAGATGGTACAATAACCTCCATGGAATTTGTCTTGTCCTTTTGGGCAGTTGTGCAGCTTGGGCCCAACGGATGAGGACAAAGACATAGGTAGGGGTAAGAGGTGGGCCTACTCCAATATGGAGGCCTATTTTCAGGGTGACTCATTCATTATTTAAATGCAAAAACAAGACTGAAAACAAACTCAAACCCACCAAGTTTTCCACACTTAAAATTTCACCTCACTTTTCACACACAATGAACTGGAGAGGATGTGATAGAAACCAAAGTTTTGCTTGCTATCTTTCACCTTTTAGTTTTTTCTTAAGGTTTCTAAATGAAGAGCATTTCATACAATTCTCTGGACCAAGCTAGATGTAAAATTTTCCAGGGTTAGATCAAGGTGTGGCTTTTTACTAAAACCCATGTAAAAAGCCTAATTGCATTTGGACCTAGTTTAAACTATTTGTCTCCTGCTTCCAAAAGATTAAAGGATTAAACCCCCCCCCCCAAAGTTGGGTCCCAGTCTAGATTGGGCCCCCACGCTGTCTATGTTTATATAGTTTTTAAATGCTATATATTAAATCAGGGATGAGCAATGTAAGGTCCATAGGCAGCACATGCACAGTAAGATCCACTGAGATGCTGCCCCTGAAATTTAACAGGGACCCATTGCCCTATCTAGTTTGGTCCTTAGACTGAAGAAGGAGACATCTGAGTTTGGGTTATCAGTGAATGAAGATGGGACAGACATGGCTCATAAGGAAGGTTAGGGGAACTGAAGCCCATTAGATGGAAGGCAACGTGCCTTGAAAGCTACTTACCAGCTCATCACGTTGGATTTCTTGGGACTTGTACACCATGCCTTTGACATCTGAGGCAGACACATTGAGCTATGGGGAGGACAGGGGGTAGTTTTAGATTTGGGTTACACAACTGGGGGACACAAACCACAACGGGTAATCCAGCAACACTGTCTACCTCTTAGTGCTAAATCACTCCAGTCACATGGACTGCCACATGCAACCATATCCAGTCATATGCATCTAGACCTCATACAGAGTGTATAACTCCTTTACTCCAATCTACAACCTAGAAGGTGCATCATTTTCCCCTTTCAAGCTGGAAAACTGCATGGGGTAACATGGTGTGGTCCTCCACACCATGGAACAACTGCAATGCATCAACCTTCCCAAGAGGGCAATTATTCACTTGAAAGCACACTCATCTCAAATGTCTCCTTGGACATAGCAAAGTTAATACATGGAAAAGAGATGGGCTCAGTACATATTTTTGACTAATTGAGACCCTTCATCATTTTTCCATGTTGTATCAATGACCTAGAACAGTGATTCTCAATCTAGGTGGCTTTAAGATGTGTGGACTTCAACTCCCAGAATTCCCCTGCCAGCATGCTGGCTGGGGAATTCTGGGAGTTGAACTCCACACACCTTAAAGCCACCAGGTTTGAGAAACACTGATCTAGAACATCAAATGATAAAAAATAGCCTGTATAGACTTTGGTCTCTAGTCTCAAACAAAGTCGATGGAGTTCTCTTTTAGTCTGATGTCTTTCAGAGTGATGTTATGAGGTTAACCCTTATTTAATATTAAGTAACCAGTTTAAGATTGAAACCCACATGCACAACAAATACTACGATGTGAGCCGTAGTGGTTCTTTTTTCAACATTATACTCAGCTTTGGATGAAAAAGCCAAATAATGTTATGCTTGTAATACTGACATCCTAAATTGTATTTAATATTGCTAGAATATTTTCCCCCCTTCTCTCTTCTCAGTACTCTAAGCTATCTAAATAATAGAATGTTAATCATTTTTAATCGTATTTTATAAACATCGCTGTATTTAAACAATGTATCAAGATTCATAACAACATAATAAAAAGGAGTTAAAAAAACACTGGAGGGGGAAACCACATATATTGCTTTGAATGACTTAGAACAAGGTAACAGTGTTCATCCAGATGTTGCTGAACTCTAAATCTCATTACCCCTAGGACTATGGAAGCCGTAGTCTACCAATTCCTAGAGGATCCCACATAATCCGCCCTCCATTTCAGAGGAAAGGAGGACTGTAAATGTAATAAACAGCAATAAAAATAATAAAGGCCAAGGGATTTCCTCTGGGCCTACCTTATGTTCATACTCATACAGCAAGGCTTTGTCACTAGTTGGATAGTCATATTCTGCCAGCCCAGAAGCTGCGGAGAAAAGAATCAGGTGAGGGTTAGAGAAACAGAGACCTCCGTGGGTAGCAGTCAACATGCCCATTTCCTTTGGTTTCAGTAATTGCTACTAAACATACAGAGAAGGGCTCCATGAAGACTGAGGACTTACCTTTCTTGTCGGCTGATTCAGAATCTGCCCATTCCCCACACAGCACCAGAAGGAGAGGAGGAGAGCATGCAGAAAGGAAAAAGAGAACAGAAAAAGAAAGACAATTTTGAGAAGAAGGGGCAAGAGACACACAATATGGTGCTGAGACAGGGGAGACAAAGCTTATGTGCCTACCTCTCCCCCAGGAGCAGGGAGCAGGGAGCAGGGAGCAGGGAGCAGGGTACTCTCTTCTCCCCCAACAACAAGGGACAGATTGGGCTGAGAAAGAACGCTTGTGTTTACAACAATTCACTTAACTAGTTACTGAATTAACTCATTTTCTAGCTTTGCACAATACATCGAACCAAGAGCTGATTTGGGTTCACACAATACTCTGAGCTTAACAAACAAACTGCAGTTAGTCATCACTTAATGACCATTTGTTTAGTGATGGTTGGACTTACAACAGTGCTGGAAAACAATGACTTACTTAGGTTTAAGGTATGCATGTTTTGCATGTTGTGTCAATGCAGCTCCTAAGTTTGCAAAGCACAATGTGGGGAAACACCCAAGGAATTGCCCAAAATGCTTACATAGCCAAGGGTGAACTGATACCCAGATCTCCTCAGTCCTGGTCCAACACTCTATTTCACCATATGGGGTCTGAGTAAGTAGGAGCAATGCAATTTTGGTGGGGATCCGAATATGCTCTTTGTTGGGGGGAGGTTTATCCATTCCTTCTCTAGCCTCACATTCTATAAAATCACTTCTCCTGCAAAACTTTATCCTTGGCCACCAAACCTAAACTCAGTGGGATTTAGAGTTCTGTAAACTCCCCGTCTTACTAACAAAATACCTTCATATCTTTGATAACATATCTCTGATTTCTAGATCATTGGTAACCAGACCTGGCCACCAGCTCAAACAGATTTGCCAATGCTTCCTTTTGTTTCCTCTATATCAGAGCATTTCTCAACCTTAGCAACTTTAAGATGTTAACCGCCCAGAGTCGTTGCTATATGAGATGGGCAGTGAAGAAATATGATAGATAGATAGATAGATAGATAGATAGATAGATAGATAGATAGATAGATAGATAGATAGATAGATAGGCAGGCAGGCAGGCAGGCAGGCAGGCAGGCAGGCAGGCAGGCAGGCAGGCAGGCAGGCAGGCAGGCAAGCAGGCAGGCAGGCAGGCAGGCAGGCAGGCAGGCAGGCAGGCAGGCAGGCAGGCAGGCAAGCAGGCAAGCAGGCAAGCAGGCAAGCAGGCAAGCAAGCTGGCTGTGGAATTCTGGGAGTTAAAGTCCATACATCTTAAAGTTGCCCAGGTTGAGAAATGCTGCTCTAGATCACATTCCTGCAATCGAGGAAATGAGTTGGAGCAGGCAAGTCCACTTAGGATAGCTTCTCATCGAAGGTGCCAGAACCAATACTTCATCTGACTGATTCAGCAAGGCAATGTTTTTTTCATTCAGTCAAAGCAAGAAAAGAAAGAAAGAAAAGAGCCTACAGTCACTTTCATAAGCATATTATTTTTCTTCTCCGTCAAGGGACGAGATCAAAATGAACAATGAATTTCAGAGTGCTGCTTATCCTTGAGTTCTCCTGAGTTTTTTTCTCCTTGCACTGGAGGCAAAACTGTTGCGCTATCTTTGTGCTAATGGGAAGCTATTGCTAGTATAACCTTTATATCAGCAGGATTATAAAATTCAGTGAAGAAAACTGGAAAATGGTGGAGGCAAAGCTGAAGCTAGATTTCTTTGGATGCTCGGATGCTCATCCTCCTTCCAATAGCCAGCTTATCACAGCAAAAGAAATGGGATGTACGTTAATAGATTTTCTTTGGAAATACTATCTTAGTTGCCCCATATACATATGGAATGCCTTACCCTATGGAGATAATTAGACCCTACAGCTAAAACTGTTCTTTAAAACCCTTTTTTTTTTTAAAAAACCCAAGCATTCCCCCTGCTTTTTAACAATTGCAATACGTTGGTTTCATAGGTTCATTCCTTTTGGGGGCTTGTTTTTTACAACTTGGGATGAAGATTGCTCTAGAACAGTGTTTCTCAACCTTAGCAATTTTAAGACATGTGGACTTCAACTCCCAGAATTCCCCAGCCAGCATCTTAACTCCCCAGCCCACATGTCTTAAATTTGCCAAGGCTGAGAAACACTGTTCTAAAATATGGTCTTGAGTTATTTTATCAGCAAAATTCATTTTGAGGGACAGCTCCAAATTTGTCCCCCACAAGACAAAATACCGGATGCTGACTATAGCCAATCATGTCCCCCACCAACCAGGGATAGCTAATTTTGCTATTCTGCCTACCAAAGGAAGAGATATCACTGCTATTGTTTAAGCCAGCGTTTCTCAACCTTGGCAACTTTAAGATGTGTGGACTTTAGAATACTGGCTGGGGAATTCTGGAAGTTGAAGTCCAAGCATCTTAAAGCTACTAAGGTTGAGAAATGCAGGATAGGCATTCACTTCTTATAAGAAAAAGTAGCAAGACTCAAGTTGGGCAGAGCCTGATTTTTGCTTAGGATGCTTTTCCTTGCATGCCTTCAATTCACCACAAATTAGAGACAGTAATGGATTATGGTCACTATTACAGAAGCGTAGCCACAGATAGATCTTTAAGGGTTTGGTCCTATCTGGGAGAGGATCATATCCCTAAATTTTCATTAGAAGATAATGTTCAGGTGAAGGGAAACATAAAATCTGGGTTAACACAATAGACTCAACTGCTTAATTAAAGAGTTAGCATCTGCTTATATGCAACATGCTAAGCATGGCTAGTTTTAATCTTGGTTTGTGGCTTAACGTAATGGTCAACCCAGACCATCTGGTTACTTTATGGTTCAATGTATTGTTGAAACCCCAAAAATAAGATGATTTGGTAACTGGCCTAGCTAATCCAGGATTGTTTGGTCTAGCAGTGATTTTCGATGATTCTAGGTGGAACACTTTCCCATCAACCCTTTCTTCTTTTGAACTGGGCATTGATCTGGCCATCTGCGCAAAAAATCCTCTAAGTGAGGTCTGAGTTTTGGTTACTCCCTTTTCTGCACTGAGGTTTATCAACTTCCTAGATAATCCTTCACAGCTAGTTGGCTACATTTAGTTTGGAATCCCCAACACGTGTAAAAAAGAAAGATTCTGTGTCACAGCAAAACAAAACAGAGCAAACATCACATTTTTCTTGCTGATAATGACCTGGTTCACACATTGTGCTAAACAAAAGTTTGCTTAATCATGATATGTTGAGCCAATGTCAAAAAACCACACTGTGGCTCCGTACAATGTTTTAACCCTATTGATGTGTCAGATGAATGAACTAGACTATTACTCTATTCTAAAGGAGGCAATGAAACAGATATCAAACATCAGTAAGGCTTTCTCTCCGAGATCAATTATATTAGCTAACCCTCTTTATTTATTTATTATTATTTATTTATTAAATTTATGTCACTGCCCATCTCCCCCAATGCGGGACTCTGGGCAGGTTACAATAAAATAACACTAAAAACATAGCCATCTGAATTACCATTAAGATATAAATAAAATAAATGAAAAATCCAAGTGGAGATGGAACACAATCACTAAGAGGTCCTATGGCGCTAGCCATCCCCAGGTGGAGCTATTGCTCTCCCCCTCCCAAGCAAGGCGGCAGAACCAGGTCTTCAGTTTCTTCCCGAAGTCCGAGAGCGAGGAAACTCGTCTCAACTCTGGGAGCAAGATATTCCAAAGGGCGGGCGCCACTGCAGAGAAGGCTCGCCTCCTGGACCCCGCTAGATGAAATTCCTTTACTGATGGGGTCCATAGCATGCCATCCCTGCCTGACTGGGTGGGGTGGGTTGATGTTATGGGGATGAGACAGTCCCTCAGATACCCTGGACCCATGCCATGTAGGGCTTTAAAGGTGATAACCAACACCTTGACTTGGACCCGGAAGCAAACTGGTACCCAATGCAGCTTGCGTAACAGTGGTGTCACATGGGCTGATTTTACAGCACCGGTAACTGTCCGCGCAGCCGCATTCTGGACCAGCTGAAGCTTCCGAATATTCTTCAAGGGTAGCCCCATGTAGAGCACATTGCAATAGTCTATATGGGAGATGACAAGGGCATGAGTGACTGTTTAGAGGGCATCTCGGTCCAGGAATGGGCGTAGCTGGCACACCACCTGAAGATGTGCAAAGGCCCTCCTGGCCGCGACTGCCACCTGCTCTTCAAGCAGGAGTCGCGAGTCCAAGAGGACCCCCAGGTTCCGCACTGGTTCCGAATGGGGCAGTGCCACCCCATCCAGAACCAAAGATGACAACTTCCTGGAACCTGAGGGGCCATCAATCCACAGCCACTCTGTCTTACCAGCGTTCAGTTGAAGCCTGTTATTCCCTATCCAGACCCCCATAGCCCCCAGGCACTTGGAAAGGGTGGAGACCGCATCACTTACTTCACCGGGGATGGAGATATATAACTGAGTGTCATCGGCATATTGATGATACCTCATCCCATGGTGATGGATGATCTCACCCAGCGGTTTCATGTAGATGTTGAATAGGAGAGGAGAGAGAACCGAACCCTGCAGCACCCCACAGTGGAGGGGTCGAGGGCCGGATCTCTCCTCTCCTATCACCACCGATTGGGAACGGCCCTGGAGGAAGGAGGTGAACCAGCGTAAGACTATGCCACCCACCCCCAACTCCCTGAGCCGCCCCAAAAGGATACCATGGTCGATGGTATCGAAAGCTGCTAAGAGGTCTAGGAGAGCCAGGATGGATGCACTCCCTCCATCCTGCTCCTGCCAGAGATCATCCATAAGTGCGACCAATGCAGTCTCCGTCCCATATCCTGGCCTGAAACCTGACTGAAAGGGGTCCAGATAATCTGTTTCCTCCAGAATTCTTTGGAGCTGCAACGCAACCACTTTCTCAACCACCTTCCCCAAAAAGGGAAGGTGGGAGACAGGGCGAAAATTGCCCAGTATAGTAGGCTCCAGGGATGGCTTCTTAAGGAGGGGGTATACCAGCACCTCCTTAAAGGCAGCCGGAAATACCCCCTCCCTCAGAGATGCATTAACCATTGCCTGGACCCAACCACAAGTCACTTCCCAGGCTGATTTTATCAGGCAGGAAGGGCATGGGTCAAGCTGACATGTGGTTGCATTCACAGTCCAGAGGATCCTGTCCACTTCCTCAGTCCCAACAGGATCAAAGCGTTCCCAGATAACAGGGTAAGTACATTCCCCTGGCATCTCCCCAGACTCCGCTTCATGCTTAGAGTCCAACTTAGAATGGATCTGAGCAATTTTATCCTGCAGATGCTGTGAAAACTCTTCCGAACGGCCCTGTAAGTGGGTCCCTAGATCTACCTGACCCAGAAGAGATTGAGCAATCTTAAACAGGGCCATCGGGCAGCATTCTGCGGATGCAATAAGAGTGGAGAAATACTCATGTTTCGCTGCTCTTACCGCCACAAGGTAGGCCTTAATAGCGGCTCTAGCTTATGTTTGGTCAGATTCAGTCTTTGTCTTCCTCCAGTGACGCTCCAGACGTCTCTTGACCCTCTTCAAAACCCTCAGCTCCTCCATAAACCACGGGGAGTGACGGGTTGAACGAGGCAAGAGAGGTTGCACAGGTGCGATCCTGTCCAAGGCCCCAGCCACGGCCCTATTCCAGGCCATGGCTAGGACCTCTGCTAGACCGTGCAGCAGGCCCTCAGGAATAACCCCTAGCTCCCTCTGAAACCCTACTGGGTCCATCAGTCACCGGAGGCAGGCCAATCAAATGGGTCCTGCCTCCCTGCAGAGCAGGGTGGCACAATAGGATCTCAGGGTCACCGGGGATGGTCTGACCATGACAATGGGGACAGATCTAACTCTCCCCTCAGATCACTTGCCACTGCTCTGACAAGAAAACCAGGTCCGGGATGTGACCACTGTCTTGGGTCCCGAATAATCTGGGACAGGCCCATAGCTGCCATGGTAGCCATGAACTCCCGAGCCGCGTCCGAGGCACATCCCAGGGATGGCAGATTGAAGTCCCCCAGAACCATAAGCCTGGGGAACTTCACTGCCAACCCCGAGACGGCCTCCAGCAGCTCGGGCAGGGAGGTTGCTACGCAGCAGGGAGGCTGGTACAGTAGCAACACCCCCAACTGTTCTCGGGATCCCAGTTTGAAAAACAGGGTCTCACAACCGGCCCCTTGCGGAGCAGGGCCCCTGAAGGCCACTAAAGATTCTCTAATGACAACTGCCACCCCTTCTCCCCTGCCCTGGTGTCTCGGCTGGTGCCACACTTGAAACCCGGCTGGGCACATCTTGGAGAGGGCTACTCCCCCTTTATGAACCTGAATACTGAGTCAACAGTTGATTTTTATAAATACAGGAAAAGTGGTCCAACAGCCTGTAGGAAGCTGACAATCCAAGTGAGACCATTTGTCTATCTAGTTCTCCTCTGTGTACTTTATAATAAAGGTTTTTTTTGTTGTTGGTGAACCTCAGCTTCCTTTTCAACTACTGATAATGTTCAGTCACTTAAAATCAAACATAATGGTGTTAGGAGTGGGTAAGACAAGAGAAAAGTGGGCTTTATTCTGGACACGCCCACTTCTTGCTTGGACCATGTCTACTCCTTGCCTGGATGAAGTCCTCTTCCTAATAATTCGACCAAAAGCACTTCCAGCATTACAAAAATGATTGTGCATCCAAGGTCTTGTTAACCAATTCAATGACCCTCCAATGTTACCAACAAAAGTTTACTCCATAATAAATACATTTGTTTTTAAGCCACTTTCTGAGTGTTGATAAACGGACAACACTATGACTTCTCTGAAAATTTCAGCAAAGATCTTTATCGTTTGTTCCCAAATATCCCTTTTCTACTGAAGAAAAGCATGCACTTTTAATGCTGAGTTATGGTCTTCTCCTTTCCTATCACATGTAACAGAATTTCTATATTTTTTCCTGCATCTTTGCCTTAGATAATCTCACCAGCTGTCCTTCTCAAATTGCATGCAAGCTCAGCATTATTTTCTACTTATTATCCTTTAACAGACACAATCTACTACCCAAACCAGCCATTTTTACAACAGGAATATATTTTTCTGTGTATCGATATTGTTGACACTTCAACATCTTTCAGTGGTTCATCTAACTGTTTTTCTATCAGTTGCAAGCAGAAACTGTCTATCCTACTATTGTTTAGGATGACATTATTCAACTGCTCTTTAAATATAAAATAATAATGATAATCAGACATCAAATGCAGACATGCAGACTTGAGGCTGCACAGAGTTCCAGAAACAAAAATGAATCAATGCATTGTTTTTCTTCTGCTGGTTTTAAAAACTTTTCCTCTATTTCATTTCCCAAAGATTCTCATTCTGTCTGTGTCAGACTGGGAACACATTTTTCATTTATTGCAAACTAAGATCTAGTTAGATGTTTCAGAACTACAGTAGTCGGCTTTCTCTTTCTACCCTCTTTACTTTGGGCAAGGACTCGAAAAAGCAGGGAGGAGCATCTTATCGGACCCACCTTCTCCATCGTGTGGGTAAGAACGGCTCTCAGGAGCTAAGTCCTCACCACTGTCCATGGGTAGAAACTCCTCTGTGGTGCGGGTCTCTGAGATTGAGGTAGTGAGCAGGTCATTGGTGGACACCCGTTCGGATCGCAGCAGCTCCTCTGGAAGACCAAGAAAAGGAAGCAGGTTATTTGGAGCCCTAGCTTACAGATCTGAGACTCAACCTTGCCTGCTACAAAATAACCCAATTTTTCGTCAAGATTTTAATTGCAATCCATGCTCTCATTCATTCCTTCTTTGCGGAACTTTCCCCCTGAGAAAAATCCAGCCCTTTACCCAGTAGATGGATGAACTTTGCAAATGGACAGTAGAGCCAGACCAAGATATTTTACAAGTTAAGAAGAAATCATCATCATCATCGTCACCATCATCTGGAGCACCGCTTGAACACCATCAGCATTGACAAAATCACCATCAGTCAATTGCAAAAGGCAGCTTTACTTGGAACAGCTTACATCCTGTGACGATACCTTTAATATTATTAAACAACATCTGCCTATCCCAGGTCCTTGGGAAGGACTCAATAGGTGGACAGAAATGCCAAAACACTCTAAACATCTGGCTGACTGTGCAACCAACCACAATAATACTATTTTTATTTACTTATTTATTTATCATATTTTTCAACCTCCCATCTTGAAAACAACTCTGGGTGGTTTACAAACAAATTAAAACAGTAAGAATTAAATATAAATTAAAAAGATACATTATAAAAATATAAATATACAAATATAATAAAAACTCTAAAATATAAAATATAAAACCCAAGATGGCAAAATCACAGTCTTGTTAAAATTTCCTGGGGCTGTGTCAAGGTGCCACCCACCCCCACAACGAAGTGTCTCCCCTTCCACTCCAACCAAGGTGGTATAGCAACATCTTGAGCCCCTTTTGGAAGGAAAGGAAATTTTCCCTTTAGATGGACCCTTTTTCTCCCAATAGGTCTTTATACAGTACCTCTTCCTTCCTCTGGATACCTATAAAAGTATCTAGAAAATTACTCAGCCTAGGTAGTAGAAATGATACAATGAGAATATCAAATTAAATAACCAACCAAACCAACCACCGAGGTGGCCACTGTTTTATACTTAAGAGCAGGTTGGCTTTAGAATTGGAAGGCGTCCTAGTCTACAAGCAATATGGTGAGTGCAGAAGGGGAGTCTTAATTGGAAGAGTTGAAGAAGGATGATATTAGGGATATGAATGATCTGACACATGTACCTATGTCTCCTCGGAGCTCCTGAGTTAGCTGCGGGTTCTTGTAGAGCAATGCAAGGCTCTGGTTCATCCGTTCCTCAATGACATGGAGATGGGTATACACCTGGGAAAACACGCGACAACAGAGAATGATTCCTAGAGTGCTTGCAAAGGCCCAAGATGATGGCAACAGGGAGAAGAAAATCATACCTGGAACTTCATTTGTTCAGCCTTTTCAGGATCAGCAGCTGCCACATGCTGGTAATGGCGGAGAGTGTGGCGCTGATCTTTTTGTTCCGCCCGCACATATCTCTTCAGAGCTGCCAGGATGCGGTCCGGCTGGGTCCAAGGAAGAGTGCGACATAAATTAGTTGAACCTTGGCTACTTTTCTGCCATTCCTTGCCCCATCTCAACAGCTTGCCTTTGAGCACATGGGATATTTTACTTGCCTCTCTCTATTTCCTCCATTTCAGGCACAGGTCAGTACAGGTGGCAGCACAACCAAAAAAACTTGGCTGATTTTGAAAAAGCTAAACAGAATGAGACTTGGAAGGGCTGTGCACTAGATTGGGAAGCTGGAAAAGACTGTGGAAGTAAGGCCGTGGTATCCTTCTGCAGTATTGCCGCCATGGAAACAACATGGTTCATGGACATCTATGTGGCCACCAAGAGCTGAGCTAAACTGATGGGAGACTTGATTTTGCATGATGTTTACCGGAAATGGGGCCACAAGAAAAAAATGAACATTGTTAGTGCTTTTCACATGGACCCTGGCACATTTAATGTGCTAAGATCCCCATTTTGACATACCATTAGCAAGAAGGTGATGTGTCTGCCCAGCTAATAAGGACAAGGAAACAGTATTTCACCCATGAGAATTTCATTGAAAAATTCTTTGAAAAAGAAATCAAACTGAGTGAGAAAGGGGAAGAAAAACTGCAGGCAAATGTTTTGGCATAGCACTAGATAAAAAATCACTGTATTATCCTACCGCCAATTTGGAGTTGGGAGCACAGCACAGAAGAAAGTGGGCGGAGGTGGACTCTGTTTTATTTCTGGATGTCATTCCTTGAAAGTGACTTCTGGGATTTTAGCAGGAAACCAGCACAGAGAATGGGGGTGGGGAGGAGTAAATTAAGCTCCCCACTTGCCATTCTGCAGTTACCTTGCCTACATCAGCGTTCTTCAATGCTACTTTCCAGATGTGCTGGATGTCTTGAATCCTCATCTAGAGCAGCCAATGGCTATTCTGGCTGAGAATTCTAGGAGCTGGAATATCGCATACCAGGAAAGCATGAAGCTTAGGAAAGTTGCCCGTAAGGGAACAGATAATTCCTGACTTCATTAATTAATAGTACTACCAACAGCACATGCATTATGAATTCTGTCTCACTTTCCTGCTCCATAATTCTGCTCCTTGCTAGTTTCAGGGCATCACATGGATGCTTCTCCACCAGCATGACTACAAGGTCTTGAACACTATGACTTAAAGCATGCTTTTCTTGCATCGCTTGCATACAAAAAACAGAAAGCTATGGAAGAACATCTTTCTCTTCTATGCATCTGCTCTGGAGTAGGTGGTATTCCAAGCTCATGGGCTACTTTGTTTGAAATCCATACGTAAGATTTGCTTTTTGTTCTCCCAGCTCAATTTCAATTCAATCTCTCTCTCTTTCTGTCTCAACAGTTGTTTTATTGTGCATTCAAACGCTCAGCTACACACTGCAATTCACCATTCATTTTGCACTGGAGTATGGGATGCTGCCTTAGAGACACCTGACACGTTCCCTATCCAGGAGGCTTATATTCTGTACCCACCATGGGGCTGGGGTGAACAGTAGCTATACAGCTAGGATACCTGAAGAAAACCTCTGGAGAACAAGTGAGACTTGAGGAACCTTTAAAAAACAGCAAGGAATTCTCAAAGTTAAGCTAATCATTCCCACAGTCCTACAGTCTCATTCCGCTGCATTATGTGGATATGTGCAGCTCTTATATGTGTATATAATGACTTGAGCAAAGGAGAATCTAAAGCAATCATACAAGAGACTAACCAACACATCACACTAAGGCAGAATGTGATTAGTTTAGTTTTGCTTGGCTGTTGTGTGGACCCAGCCATTGTAGCTTGTAAACCATGCTTTATAGTTTAGTACAATGTGTGAACTTGAACAATTGTGGTTCATTCAATTAAACCAACCAAGTCTAATTAATCCAATTAAATCAGACCAAAGGCTTATCTAGACTAGTACTCTCCCAGGTGCCTAACTAGATGTCTCTGAACACCTAGGAGAAGGCCTGTCATTTCATTCTGCTCATGCTCCCAACAAATAGTATTTGAACATTTTCCCCCATCCTGCAGGCATTATGTAGTCATGACTCATGAATTGGTCACTCTCTTAAATTTGGTTCTGCTCAACATCTTACTTCAACCTTAAGCCCATTTCTGGTTTGATTTGCATTCATTTCTTTCAAAAAGCTCCAGTGAACATTTGCATGCATTTTCATGTACGTTTTTCCTAAAGTATATGTGTATATGCTGACATATTTTGAGATGAATCATCAGAGTTCCAAATGGCATTCTGAGAAATACAAATGCTAACCTACTGTATGTCTGCAATGTGGTTCCCATATAGATTTGGGAGATATAGACTGTTAACATTCAGAAGGGACCAAATGTTTCCCTTCTTTATAATGATTAATACTCATTGGTAGCCTTATCCCCGGTGCATTTTCCCCTTTTGTTTTAAAATAGTTTCAATTGGTATAGTAGGAGCACATGAACTGTGTAACAATCAGGTAGAATATTATATTTGTATTTCAGATTGGTTGTCTCATTTTCCCTTCCCTTCCCAACTGTATGTAACCTATGCATAGCCAATGAGAATTAGCACATTTTCCTGATTATGTTCCTTGGAATGCAGGAGAAGGGAGCATAACTTTGCAGCTGCTGAAGCTGATTCTGTATTCCTGTATTCCATAACTGTAAGTAGCAGCTCTGTTCTCTGTTGAAGAGTAGCAAAGAAGGTGCCCATGGAGTTTTCACACCCAAGGCCAGGTGTAAGGAACCTCCAGCACATTATTAGTGGCAAATATAGTGGGAGAAGCTGAAATAACGTGACCCATTTTTTAAGTTATTTGGGGGAGTTTTAAGCAAGCCCTTAAAAACATTTCCCTGCAAAATTGGGGGCCATTTTTTTTCTTTTTGCTTTTGGGGAGAGCATTAAGCGAAAAAGTGGTTCTGTGACCACCACACACTGCCGCCATTTTGTAAAACGGATAAGCCCCTCAGGCAGCCATTTTATAAGAGCATCTACAAGATATGCTCAAAATTCGAAACAGATCCACTGTCCCCAAAAGTTTGGGGAGCCCTGAACGCATACAATTCTCCATGCTACCATTTACCTTCCTCTACCCTTTGAGCTACCTGGGCATGGTCGTTCTGTACAGCAGTCAAGTAGTTCTCCAGTGCCGCGCGACGGTTGTCATTAAGCAGTGCTACCACACGGGCCAGATGGGTCTCCACCAGCCGCTGGCGCTCTCCAGCCACCTGCTCTTCCAGTGTCTGGAGGACAGACTGGAAGTGCTACAAAGCAAGAAGACCAGGGAAGGCATTCATTAATTTAAGGGATGCACCAATACTGCATTGTTAAGGGATGTGAATATGGGCCTGGGAAAAGCCCTGGGTTAGAGACCATGGGAGCTTTATTACAACGAAATATAAAATTATATTCCTGAACACACCTGCAGACATATCCACGCTCCCTTTCTTTTCCCCAAGGCTCAAGATAGCTCTAGCAAAGCAGCGACAACAAACTCTTTCAAAATCAATAAAATTAGCATTAAAAACTTAAAATTACTCAAGCCACCTAGAGAGACAATAAAACCCAAACACAATGAAACCTTCCATGCCGAGCATATTTTCCTAGAAGCAGATGTTTAAATAACTACTTGAATTTGTTTAGAAAATTTATATCCTGGCTGTCAAATAAAAACCCAGGATGGCTTATAATACTTACTCAGAAAGACAGTTAAAAGATTGAAAGACATTTTAACAACTCTACTGCATGAAAAATGATGGATTCTAAATTTTTTGAAAGAGCAGCATGAGAATCTCAGCTTTTTAAAATACTTAAATTAAAAGGTTTAGTTTTATTTTTTTAAGGAAACAACCAAAAAATCATCAGGGGAGATTGCCAGACAAATCTCCATAAGGGAGGTTAAGTGCAAGATATTTGGAGGCTTGTTATACATTATACTTTAAAAAAAAATCAGTGTTCAGAAACTGGCAGCTATCAATGGATATGTGCTAAAGACAGGTCACAACATCTGCTCACAGACAGACCAAAAAGACAGGCAATGTGGTTGATCCAGCTTTTGTTTTGTTTTTGGTAAAACATGTTTGGGCCTTTTTCCAGAGTAGAAACCCATTCAAGTTGTGTTCCAATTAAAAAAAGAATGCAACTATTTTTTACACAGAATAGAATCAAACAACGGATGAAGAAAACAGACAGAGGATTCTTGTTATTCCTGCTCAGCTAAAACATCTGAAACAATTTCCAGAGGCTAACTTGCATTGTAAACCATACAAAAACCAAAACGTAATCCATGGGAATTGAAAGCTAATTCTAACACCTGAATGGAAAGGACAACTGTATCACACTGGGTAAAGAATCCCACAAGTGAAGAATCTGCTGACCAATCTTGGAGTTCACCAACTCTTGACATGGATTTCAATGCAACCGTTGGCCAACCTCACCTCATTCAGCGCCTGCCGGTCTGTTTTAGGCAAGTTCTTGGCTTCATTGTCAGCTTCGGCCCATTCCTTCATCACCTGTGAAATCATAATGAAAGGCCAGTAATGCTGCCAGTACGAGGGTTTTCCCCTTCTGCTGTACAAACCTGCCTCCGGAAAAGCAGTTTCTGCTGCATCCCTCTGGCTCAAGAAATCTTATACTTCGCAATTCCCAAATTTTCAGCTGTTACCCCAACACCCCTTGAGGATGTCACACCCACACGAACAAAGTGCATGGAGTGGAGTATGTAAATGCTGAAAGGAAATGGCATTCCTCTACTACTTTCTACCCCTTGTATGCACTACTCCCTAAGTAGCTACCTAAATAGCTATCTATGGGACTGTCTTTGGCTTTAGCAAAATCTGCTTTCCCAACTTTGCTTTGCAAAGATTCTTTTCATTTTTTAAAAAAGAAAGCAATTAAATGGGAAATTGTTATGTTGCAAAGTAAGATGCCTAGCTCTCTCATTGTCGTGCCGTGGCAGCCATTTGGAGGCATGCTCAAGACATGCTCTCAAAGATTCAGCTCTAACCATTGAGCCTGATCCTCTCCTTGTTGCAAGTTGATTACCAATCTGCATGATGATCTAACATTACTAGGCCAGCAGATCCTCACTCCCAATCTCTCAAAGCTAGAGAGAACTATCTGTCTGAGCAAGGAATAGGAAGTTGTTTTCTATAAGTCATAGACTTACATAACTGTGGAGTTGATCATCTGTCCAACTCTCTATGATGTGCAGGAAAACCAAATAAACCATCCTCGAGAAGTGACCATCCACCCTCTTCTTAAAAGCCTCCAGAGAATGGAAAACCCACAACCTCAACTTCACTGCTGACCCTGTTATCTTGTAATACTGGTCCAACATTGATCTCTTCTGATTTGAACTTCAAGTTCAAAAGTAATTGATGCCTGATGTGCAAAACATGTACTCTTCCCCAATGGCATCATTCTTTAGGAAACAACAGAAAATCACGTCAGTTATGTTCAACATTGAACATAAGTGCACATAAAAAAGGGAGGGAGGAAGGGAATTTAGACATGGCTCCAACAAATCTGTATGATCTATATTGTTCATCCATCTTTTGTATTAGAGTTAGGCCCCTCCCCATCATTGTACAGGTGCATTCTGTCCAGAGAAATCCTTTGATAGCCACATGGTGCATATCTGCAAGCTGAGCAAATCCTCCTTCCTGTCTGTCCAGGTATTACCTCATTGATCTGTTTCATGCGACGCTCCTCCAGGTCCATCTTAGCTCGCAGGAAGTTGGCATGCTCATTCCCATCTCCAGGCATTTCAAAATAAACATCCACCCCATCGGTTGGGCGGGGGGTTGGGGTCACTATAAAAGAGGAATCATGTTACACAGGACTAGGCCTTCTTATCTGTCTTAAAGCAGAGATAAGGTAAGCTGTTGCCTTTTAACTGTTTTGGACAAGAACAATGCTTGGTTCCAGCCAGCATGGACAAATGGAAAGGACTATGTGCCAGGGCTCAGTTGGTGGGTAAATCCAGTTTAACTTGGTGGACTTATCTGAATGGGAGAGTAGGAATGCAGAAAATGTAGACAAGTATCCATTATCAACACACATGATGAGGGCTAGATATAAGAGGCAATCCAAATTTCTCCTTGAAAGAGGGAGGCACTGCAAGAATGAGTGATAGGTTTGAGATCTGACTCTGTGTAAATTCTTAATTACTACAGTACGGGTAATCCTCGCTTTAATGACCACAATTGAGATTGGAATTTTGGTTGCTAAGCGAAGCAGTCATTAAGCAAATCTGACACGATTTTATGACCTTTTTTGCAGTGGTCATTAAGCGAACCACATGGTCGTTATGTGAATCATGTGGTTCCCCATTGGTTTTGCCTGCCAGAAGCTGGCTGGGAAAGTAAAAAATGGTGATCATGTGACCACGGAATGCTGAGATGGTCATAAATGCAAACTGATTGCCAAGCGCCCAAATCATGATCAGATGCCTGTGGGGATGCTGCGACAGTCGCAAGTGTGAGCACTGGTTGTAAGTTGGTTTGTTCAGCACCATCGTAAGTCTGAACCATCACTAAACAAATGGTCATTAAGTGAATACTACCTGTATTCTCACTTGCTCAGAAATTCAGCTGCAATGGCTACTCTTCCTAGAATATAATGATACAGTTACTATCCACATTGGTCCTAATTTCTGTAGCAGCCTGACATCAAAGGACTTGCATTCCAAAATGCTCAAAGAGCACACAGTTGCTTCCCTTGCTAATATAGCCTTATCCTGCAGAAGTCACCTACCTCTAATATTTAAAATCATTCAGGCACACAAATCTGTTTGGGCGCAGCATCCCTCAATGACTTGGCTCAGGACAGATGGAAGCACAAGAGCCCCCTCATCCCCCACTCTAAAGGATGCTTTGGTACTAAGTATCTACCCCTTAGTGTCAGGGAGAGCCAGGTTCAGAGCTGTCTCCAAAACAGACTCCCCATTGTGAAGAGAAGGAGGTGATGGGGACTGAGAAAAGCAGCTGAACAGCTGAGCAATCCTTTCCTTCTCAACCTAGTAGTAGCTGGCATCCTGACTTTCTACTTTCCATGCACCAGTGGTCCCTACTTTGCAACACAGAGTCTATATTCCTCTCCCTTTTGATCTGCTCCTGAGCACTAACTTTACCATGGCTGCCACTGGCTCAGAGTTCTGGGAAGCCCTTGATAAAAATGCCACCTCCAGTGGATCTCTGTCATCACTGACAGTCTTTGTATGGTGGTCCTCTTTTTCTAGATGTAATCCACAGAGTTATAACCATGGCCTATGGTCTTCAGATACCACCACACCCTGGCCCCTTTTGCAGCCCCAGAACATCCAGCTTTTTTTAGGGAGACATTTGAGAGTAAATTAACCCCAAACCTGACCAACAACCTCAAAAGCCAAACATTTTTTTAACCTTTTTCAGCTTGTGTACTCTGGGGATGTCATGAAATCACCAGCAAGACCCACTGTGGCTCTCGGAGGCCAAAAAGGTTTTAAAAAATGATGTTGCCCCTGTTTACATATTTAATCTGTGTGGTCATCCAGAGAAGCAGTAGAGGATGCCCTTCTATCTCTTCACTGATATGGTCTCCTCACTTGGGAGGTTGAGATAGTGAGGAAGAGCATGAAAGAACATGAAACTTGGAAGGTGCTCTATGAGGTTGACTCCTAAGATGGGTCTTTCCCTCCATTGCTTACCTTTGACATCTTCTTCTGTGGTCTGAGTCGTTGTGGTGATGGTGGTCTGAGTGATGCTGTCATCATAGTATCCTGGTTCTACAAAATAGTCATCCCAGCCAGCATGGAAGTGGTTAGGGTCAGGAGCACTTTCTCCAGGAATCTCTTCCTCCTCTTCTTCCTCCTCCTCCTCTTCCTCCTCCTCCACCTCTTCTTCCTCTTCTTCATCCATATTCCTGTCTTCCTCCAATTCTAAACTTTCTTCCTCTGTTGGAATACGTCCTGTTGGTACTTTGTTGCTGGAGAAAAGATCCATCAAGTTAAGATCCCAAACAAGTCCATCAAGCAAGCAGGTGCATTTGAGAAGCAGGGAAAAGGAACTGTAGAGACACTTTTCCCCATGGGAAAAGGCAAATATTCCTATTCAGCTATACAAAACTGTAGGAGCAGTGCCTTTAATTTTGCACTAATAAAGAGATAAATTGTGTATGGGTATATACACACCTACACATCTAAACATTTCCTTACAGACTTTCCTTTTAAGGTCCAGATCCAGAAACATCCTAGATCAGTGTCTCTCAACCTTGGCACCTTTAAGATGTGTGGACTCCAACTCCCAGAATTCCCTAGCCAGCATGCTGGCTGGAGAATTCTGGGAGTTGAAGTCCACTCATCTTAAAGGTGCCAAGGTTGAGAAACACCATCCTAGATTAAATGAGCCTTACAAGGGATAAGATTTGGGTCTCAATGCAGAGATTAATCACCTTTCTGTGCAGCTGGATCTGCTCAAACCTATCTGCTCACCTGCGCAGGGCTTCCTCTCTCAAATGGGCAACCATCTGGGGCGCCTCAGTAGCTTGTTCCACCCGGATGGCTGGAGGGTGTGAGGGGCAGCACACATATTCCACACCCCGGAAACGGTCAGCCCCACAAGGCAGTAGCATGCCGTAGCTGTGTAGCTCAAGACGTTCACCACTGCAGGCCTGAAAGGTGGATATGAACAGGGTCAAAATGCTGCAATGCAACACCGAGACTGGTTCACACAACACGCTGAACTTGCCTAGAGTGCCATGTAAACCTAGGCCATACAGTATAGTTGAGTTTACCATATGAACTCAGATAACTGGGGTGACAAAACTATAGTTCACTTAACACAATGTATGCTGTGAGAAGTGGCTTGGTTTAAGTAATCATGCCACACTTAACCACAGCTAAGTTTAACCACAACTAAGAATGACCTCATCTGGGTGAACACTGATTTAGGTGATGGTTTGGTTCAGACAACCACTGAGAATTAGGTACAAACACTCTTTCTTCATGTCTCCTTTCCTTCGAGCAGCAGTTTTGATGCAGAGATCTTAAATTGTATTGTTCTCCATTACACATGAAATGTGGAATTCTGGGTTCATATTAGCTAACAAGTCAGAACAATATCACAGGGATGGAGGAAAGAGGAAATGAGGGGAAAGGCAGAATGGTCTTCATGGAGTTCATCCTGGCTTCATAAACCATGGTTCATGAAGCTATGTATGAGAATCCAAATTGGCCTTTCATTTGAGTTTGTCTACACTGGAAATGGAGTTGTGCAGATTTACACAGAGAGACTGTAAATTGGCACAGACACAACACCAACCATCAGTTGAGTTCTATGTCAGAATGCAGCCAGCTCACAGACCTCAACTTGGATTTGTTCTATATTTAAAAAGAGCAAATAAAACTTAGCCTGCACCACAGTAATCCAGCAGTCTATAAGCATTTGGTGAAATCAGGACATGTACACCATTTCTTTCTTCTGCTGCACACGTTCCCTTACATCAGCGTTTCTCAACCTTGGCAACTTTAAGATGCGTGGACTTCAACTCCCAGAATTCCCCAGCCAGCATGCATGGACTTCGACTCCCAGAATTCCCCAGCCAGCATGCGTGGACTTCGACTCCCAGAATTCCCCAGCCAGCATGCGTGGACTTCGACTCCCAGAATTCCCCAGCCAGCATGCGTGGACTTCGACTCCCAGAATTCCCCAGCCAGCATGCGTGGACTTCGACTCCCAGAATTCCCCAGCCAGCATGCTGGCTGGGGAATTCTGGGAGTTGAAGTCCACACATCTTAAAGTTGCCAAGGTTGAGAAACAGTGCCTTACATATTGCTCTAGAGCTGCTAGGGGAGGGGAGGGGAGGGACAGCATGGAGGTTCCCATAGTCCATAAGTCCTGGCCCTACTCACTGCTATAAGTCTTAGCCATTTGCAGTTTGGGTGTTTCACCACACCTGCACAATTTCTTTTTTTAAAAAATAGTATTAACATCAAGCCAATGTTTTCAGAAATGGAATCCCACCATTTGGATAATGTTCTGTGGTTTCTCCTATGTTGTGTCATGATTACCAAACAGACTTGCTTATCCCACGATGACACCTTCCTGGAGGCTTTAATAAGAAAGCATGCAGCAATCCCTTATCAACCCACACTTGGAGGAAGGGTTCAACAGTTCAGTGTGATCTTGATAAAATCTCATCTCTTAAAATGCCTTGCAAGCCTTTAACCTCCATGGAAACCCACTTAAGCACAAAGGCTGGAATGCATTTGATAAGACGTCCACGGCTACTCACCTCTTTAGCCACACTATGCCAATACAAGTAGGTCTCACATGAGTCCATTTTCTCTTGGTGTAGGAATTTGCACTTGTCTGGTACAAGAAGTGCTTCACTCACAAACTCGCCCACTGGGGGAAGAGAAGAGCAAGCAGGTACTGGTTTATTACTTTGTCCTATCAAGGAATACCTGGCAATATATACCTTGATCAGGTATTTATCCTAACTATACCTGGCGATGTAGGCTAAGATTACTAAGATTAAAGTGATTCCTCTGTTCTCCCATGGATTGTGTCACTATGGAGGGCATGAAACTTAGTTTTTTAAAAATCTTAGTATAATACTTCAACACCCACACCACGGGTGGTGAACTTGGGGCTCTCCAGCTTTTTGTTGGACTACAACTCTCAGCATCCTTGACCATGCTAGCTAGGACTGATGGGAGCTAGGATCCAATAGTTTAGGCTTAGGAAAGCTGCTGCATTCCATTTTGGCTCTTCTCTCTGTGGTTTAACAAGAGTGCAACTGTTTTGAAGGCATGAAAGTCTGTCCCCAAACCTGCCTGGTTTAAGGATACCTTGAGCTAGATCAGACTTCGGTCTGTATCAGACTAACTCCCATAATCCTCAGTTAAAATGGCCGGGAATTATGGGACCTGAAGTCTGACAAATATGGAAGGTGTCAAGTTGCCAAAGGTTGATCAGGATAGACAAAAGTCTGATTTGCAGAAGAAAAAATCCCATTCAAGCATGTGCAAAGCAGGCAAGACAGAAAGATATATATCTCTGGATAAGCAACAGCCTCTCCAAAACTAATAAGGTAAAGAAATGTCTGCAACCCCAGGTTTGAAGAACCCCAAGAATTGCCAGATATATTCTGCATGTTAATTACAGGGATAGACAATCAGGTGTCCTCCAGAAGTTTTGGACTGCAACTCATAATTCCTTGACTCTGGCCATGCTGCTGTGGCCAATGGATACTGAGGCTCAAAACTACTGAAGGCTTTCAAGTTGCTTACTCTGCTAATTATAATGCAATAAGCACTAAGACAAAAAAGCCCATCACAGCACTTTTTCCTAGAGAGAATGACACAGAAGCCTTGTCCACAATCAATTTTTGCCCCAACAGTACCTTCTCCTTCTTCATTTCTGCCCAGAAATAAAGTCCCACTGAATTGGGCTTTCTCAGAGTTAACTGCATATAATTTTGTAGCGTGAGTCTACACCAGTGTTTCTCAACAGTAACTTTAAGATGTGTGGACTTCAACTCCCAGAATTCCCCAGCTAGCATGAATTTCACACATCTTAAAGCTGGTCTACATTGCTCATTTTGAATCCTTCTGGAGCCCGCATCTGCCAAAAGGCTCCCAGAGGGCCATGCAATGATCAGTCCTTGCCTTCAAGCTGATGCTTTCAAAGGCACAACACACAAGGGAATGGAAGGAATGGGGAAAATGACAACAACACATAATTTCAGTCCCAATTTTAAAGTCCGTTCTTATCATCCGCAACTGGGGATGCAAACAGTTCAGGCAGCCTGGACTCTGTGCTTACCAAGACACCGGTAGGGTACCACAATGTGCATCTGGCCTTTGCATGATGATCGGCCCTTCTTGCACCACTTGTCTATGGTGACTGGCTGCGTCCCTTCCACGGCATTAGTGATCTGCAACTCAGGATATACCTGCAGGGAAGATGACTGTTAGTAGGGCAGAAAAGGGAGGGCAGAGAAAAGCAGCTCATTCTCCCTTGGGACACTTCAAAGGGTGATGTATAGAGACACTCCGTCTTGCTCCTCTGAATGGCACCCTTGGAGTTCCAGATTCCCCTCTTCCATCCAAGTATTCTACAGTTGTGGGTTTGCTTAGCTTCAGAGATGGAACGACAAGATATTCTGTCGGCTCGGTAGTACATTTGAGGGATATCAGTGGATAACTCAGGTAGGAGGAATGGAAGTGAGGCAGATTCTAAGAATGTGAGGGCTCAAGGCCTGTATCAGAGGTGGCCCACGACTAACCATGAGACCTCTCTGGCTTTTGGTTTGCTTTTCTGCATACAGTTTGCACATCCTGAAATGCTGGCCCAAATGTACCCTGCAGGCTCTTGGGTATCCTATATCCTAATTTATCTTCCAGAAAATACATTTTCAGAAATGTACAAACCATCTCTGAAACACTTGGATTAGCCCAATTAGGAGGGAAAACGTAACATTCTGGGAATGGACCACCCCATTTTGTCGTGCCTTATCCCTTAATGGTGAGCCTGGTTGATGTGGATTACAGCTGCTATCATGGGAGATGGACCTTGAGATTATGGTTTCTTAAAGGGCAGGTAAGGAAACTAAGAATTTATTACCTGCAGTTCTGCAAGCTCTAGTAATAAAACTCAAGGAGCACAATGAAAAAAATGGGACTATGTTTAAATATAAAGACCCAGCTAATGACAACAGGTACAGCAACAAGCTTTAGAATTGACTGTGAAGACACTGAAGTGAGGATGACTTCTTCCTTTTAGGATCAACTATCAACAGAGCCAGTTTGGTTTAGTGGTTAAGGCACCAGGCTAGAAACTGGGAGACTGTGAGTTCTAGTCCCGCCTTAGGCACAAAGCCAGCTGGGTGACCTTGGGCCAGTCCCTCTCTCTCAGCCCTAGGAAGGAGGCAATGGCAAGCCACGTCTGGAAAACCTTGCCAAGAAAACTGCAGGGACTTGTCCAGGCAGTCTCTGAGAACAGCGACATGATTGAACAGATCTCAAAAAAAACCCAACAGTAAAGGAACCAGCAGGAAAGAAATACACTGTAGCCTAGTACTTGATAGGGTAACAGTGAAGGCCTTGGAAAAGATATTCAGATACTATGAGGTGTCTATACCTATAAAGATCAGAGCCACACAAGGAACAGTTTCCCCTTTGACATTCTATGCAAGTGAAAGTTGGACTCTGAAGAAGCAGGATGGAAAGAGTATTGACACTTTTGAGTTTTGGTGCTGGAGAAGACTCCTGAGAACACCATAGATAGCCAGGAAAACAAACAAATGGATCATAGAACAAATTAATCCAGAGCTCTCACTCAAGGTACTAATTATCAGTTTCAAATTATCATATTTTGGATGTATTATGCAAGGTAGAAGGAAAGAGAAGAAGAGGACAATCAGCAGCAAGGTGGGTGGACTTGATTATAGTGGTGGTGGGTGCACTGTTGGAGGACCTGAAGGTCCAGGTTGGGGGCAGATCATCCCGGAGAAGGTCTATCTATGTGATTTAGCAGTCAACACCAACCTGAAGGTACATAATAAAATAAAATATGCAATCAGTTCTTGTTGGTGTGTCTTGGGATGTAGTGGAAGTTTTGTTTGTACTGAGCAATGAGTGTGACATAAGCTTTTGGAGGACCCCAAAAGAGCTTTTGTTTGTATCAGTTATACTTACAAGTATTTAGCACATTAAAAATTAAAATTAAAATGCATTTGCTGCTGCTACCGCTTCTCACAGTTGTTTGATGGGATTTTAATATTGTATTATTTTTCAGCATCGGCTGGCAAATAATTTTGGTTTTGCGGACTCCTGAGAGGGTCCTAGGACCACACGTTAAGAAACACTGCCTTAGATCACAGGCACGGTGCCTGTCGTCTGCATCTGATCAGCTTCTGTCTAAGTCAACCCAGCTGGTGTCTTAACCTTGAACGTGTTAGTGCATAGCAGTTCTTCAGTTTCCTCAGCATATATGGCTGACGCGTTGTGAAAGGGTAACAAAAGGAGCTTGCCCACTCTGTCCTTGTTGAGTATTTTGGAAGTCTGCTTCTTCCTCTGAGGAGTACTGAGCAGCATCCAGGTGAACCTCCATCTAGGTATGTCAGCTTCTTAGCCTCATTGAAGGAACATTCCCTGACATCTCCAGATCTTTTGAAGAGGGATGGGGGAATTACTAGATAGGAGTAGACAGTGTAACTTCTTTTTCCCTCAGTTAACTCCAGATGAAGATACTGTCACAGGGTTGGAGAAAAGTTTAAGATGAACTGAAGGTTGTTTTCTGGGTTTCTAGGACTGCCAGCAGAAGATGTGTTGGTGGATTAGAAAGGAATAGGCCTGGTGGAGGCTGTAACCAACAGAAGGCTGAAGATTGAAAATATGGATCTGTGGGTACAGCAAGATTGTCGGCAGAAGGAGTGGCTCGGGGGAGTAGTGATGAAAGAGTAGGAAGGGGTGACGAAATCAGGAGAACGGATAGATGGGGAAAGAAAAAAGCTTTGGAAGGATGGGAGGAAGATTGGGGGTGTGCACTTTTATGCGCTCGTGTGTGCGTGTGTGTGTGTACCTCCTGGCAGTAGCTCCGGATCTCCTCCGTGGTACGAAAGCAGGTTCGAGTGCCAATGGCATCGGGCTCCCAGTGCCCTGTCTGGAGGTTGAGATGCAGGACCAGTTTCCCACAAAACATGGCCACTTGGGGGGTCCCCAGGGTTGGCCCAAGTGCTGCTCCCATCCCCTGAAAACACAAAAAGAAGGGTGAGGGTCAGTCAACATGTCTGGCAAAGGCACCAAGCATATGCTGCTGGTCACCTGGATGGGCCCCTTCATGCAGTTCTGGCTGGGATAGGACCACACCCAAGGCGACATCGAAACGGCATTGTCTGCCACACATGGCTCTTTCACTTCAGCAAAGCCCTCCCTGTGTGTTTTTTTTTTACATCTACCTGCTCTTTCGTTCTTTGCTGTCTCTTTCCCCACCCCTCCCATCTTTGTTTGCACCATCTCTCTTTCTGGCGACTCCTCCTCCGGTAACCACCAGGATGTTGTTGCTGTGGTAACCGCTCCCAATGGAGTTGCCAGATCTTCTCTGTTGCCATGGAGACCAGCTCCCAGATGGAAATTAATACTGCATCACCAGACCCTTCCCTCCGCCGTTTCTCTTCTCAGGGTCCACCCCCACTTGCTGGCCCTTCCTTCTCCTCCTCCACTCCTTCTTTCTTCCTCTTCCTCTCTCTGCTCCTTCTTCCATAAGACTCCCCATCCTCTTATCCATCCCTCTACCATCAGCTTCTTGTAGCATCTCAGCACTGGTGTCGGGAACCATCTCTCACCAGAGGGCCAAAGCTAGCAAATTTTGGTTGGATCTGGTTGGACGTTTGATCCTGAACCCGAGTTAGCAAAACACAAGGGCTGTGTCCCCACAACATGCTATTCCCAAGCACATAGTGTTCTCAGACAATGGCTGGGTTCCATTTACATGTTGTACTGCAGACTGTCAAAACCTATTTTAGCCTAGTCTAGTGGACTGTGCTCAGTCCAAGTGGAACGGATGCTGGCTGGGTCCTTGTCTTCTTAATTCTGTCTGTCCCTCCTTTCCCGCAGGTGCCTCAGGCTGAGCAACAAAGCTGCTTCCATAACTTCACCCTATCTACCAAAGCAACAAATAAGCATCTGTTCACACAGCATCACCAGGCTAGCAAAATCAGAAACAGCTTTGGACCAAAATACTAGAAGCAGCAAAAGAGATCCTTGGGAAAGGCCAGGAAAGGCAGAGTCTTTGAAGATACAGGAAGAGAGCTTCCTTTGGGGGGAGACGGGTGGTGATAAAATTTAATCAATCAATCAATCATAAATAAAATTCCCCTTTTCTGGAAAGCAATAATTTAGTATAAAAATCAGGAATTCACCCCCCTCCCCCGCTTCTCATACATAAAAGAGAGGTGGGAAACATACAAGGGAGAGTAAGTGGGCTGCATCCAGGCCATGTGCAACCCACCTTTTCCTGGGGAGGGGCTAGATGGGGAGGGTACATAAAGGAGTTTTTTTAATGGAGGGGCAAAGGAGAAATCAGGCCTGGATTAAGCAGCATCTCGTGGCTAAGCTGGTGCTTTAAGTGATTAAGCAGCTGCTGCAGTTTGATGGAAAGCTGACCACCCGACTAGACATCAAATGCAGGGTTGGGAAAGGGAGGGAGGGAGAGAGAAATGAAAACAGCGGAGTGGATTCCCAGTTGAGTGCCTGCCTGCCTCTAAAAATAACCAAGGGATGGCAGGAAGGTGGAAGCTGGCTTGGGGAGGAAGTGGTTAACTGAGACAGGATTAATACAGTAAATGAGCTCTCACCACCCCCCCTCCAATTTACTGAGGTGAGCTAGAAAGGGAGGAAGCATCAAGCTGATTTCCCTCTTCCTCCAGGCTCCAAGGTTCTCTTGATGGCGGTAGCAAAGGCAGCCAGGAGAAGAGGACCACTGCAGGATAAGCGAGGTGGAACTTCTCCCAACCTTGCCTCGCCTTTTGCAACAGGACAAAATGCAACTCTTCCAAAAGTGGGTGGGGGAGCTTGCAAAAGGAATAAAAGCACCAGAACAGGCTTATCTCCTCCTCCTCCCCTTACCACTGTTGGAAGCTGCTTCCCCTAGTCCCCCACCTCTCTCTTCTCCAGCTGATTCAAGGCCAGGCTCAGTGCCTCATCACTGACCCTCATCACTGACCGGGCAAGATGCTGGAGGAAGGCTGGGCTCCTGGCCAACCCAGGAGCAGCAGCGCAGGGGTGCAAGGGGTGAGACAAAAGGAAGATGGCCCTCCTGCAGGCCTGAAGAACAGGGAAGGGGTGAGCGGAAGGCGAGGGAGATTGCTGGGCCATTGCACACTGAAGGAGTTGGGTGGGGAAATGACTGGTCCTTGCTGTTGGTTTACGTCCCCCTTGGCAGAGGTAGAAAGGCACCATTTTCCCAACCTTCCTCAGGGCTATAGTCTTTAAGGGAGGTCCCTACTCAGTTGAAAGCCAGGCAAAGCCGGGATGGGAGATAGCCAGGGCCAAAGGCTAGGGAGGAGGCGACCATAAGGCAAACACTCACTTAGAGCCCCCATACGGCAGAATCCTCCATTTGGATAAGAATGAGACTCATAAGACAAATTCCTCTCCAGTCCCACTGTTATCTTAAGCCAGGCATGGAGAATGATAGAATCATCCAGCTAGAAGGTGCTTCAAAGATTGCACCCGTTGCTGAAGCATTAGAAATTGTTCTCCCCTCTTTTTCAAGTACCTTAAGCTGCATTCCAGTTTTGAAAACAAAGCCACTTGATTGCATTTATTTGGCGGCCCTTTTATTGTCCTTTTTATTATTGAACGACATGCGGTTTCAGCTGCTGTTTGTATTCCCCTAAGGGAAACAAAGGTGAAGTCATATGCTTCCCAAACACTAGTAAGTCAAGCAGGGAGATCTAAGGGCGGCATCGTGCTAGCAGCAACCTCAGTTGACTTTGTCTCCTACAGGAGGAAAAGGCTGGGTTGAGATCTCTTGGATTCCTGCCCCCCAAAAAGATGACATGAATTGCACAGCTGAATACAGAGCGAGGTCTTTGAACATTGTGCCTGCATTCATAGCCAGCCCCATGCCTCTGACGGTCACGCACACAAAACACAGCCCTTTCACTAACAGGGTGCAAACACTGTGGTCAGCTAAGCTTCCCTGAACCACAGTTTATAGACTAAGCTGCAACTGCCTGGGTTCACACCTATCATGAAACCACAAAGCATAGCTTACAAACCACAAAGATGAAGTTCCTATGACATACTACACCAAAATAAAGCAAACCATCTTATGTCTAATCATGGTGTATGAACCTAGCCTGAATGTTCCCATCCTCTGGAAACATTGACTCCATTGAGCTTCTCCTCTCCATGAGAGACAGAATGTGCCAACATTAAAGGTTCTTGTTCAGGATTCTTTTCAGCCATGGCCTCTTCCATCATACTCCCTCCCTAGACAGGCATTCTGGCCATCCATCAAACATCCTCACTCAGCTATTTCAGCCACTTTCCATAAGGACTTCCTTCCTTCCTCCTTCCCTCCAATTCTGCCAACCAGTCAGATCCCCAGTGGTACCAATCTCTTATGAGTGGGCCGTGTCATTTTGGCTACCTAAAGATAAGTCCAGGTACAATGGCATGGCTAGGCTAAGAATCTTCCTAACCTAGTGGCTTTTCCAATCAGCAGATTGCAGTAACAGCTGGCATTCTTGTGGGGTTTAAAGTAACTGTGCAGGTATCACCGATCACAAAAGAAGCTGTGTTTAGTTCCAGAACAATGAGCCGTAAGAAGTGGGAGGGGAAGGTTCACTTATGTCTTCCTCAAGAAACATATTTGCTACTCAACCCAGATTTGCCACAGTGCGGTCTAGGCAATGTTGCAGGAGACATTCCACCCCACAGCCAGGGTCCCCCAGATCCCCCATGATCCAAACACAGTTTTGCAAGGGAGCAAAGCCCCCTCCCTGCATAAGAGAAGAAATCTCTCCCCACTGACAAAATTCAAATGCACAAAATCAAGGCATTAACCCTTTGGTGCAGAATTTGACCCTACCCTACAGTGGAGAGGGAAAGATGCTCTCACATCATGGGCCAGAATCCTATTATGGGATTTTCTAAAGAGAGGTGGGCTTGAACAGCTGGAAGCTTCTGTCACTTTTCCTTGAAGGATCCCCACACTTCTGAATGAGGCCTTTCAGTAGGCCAGGCTGGGGGAGGACTGGCTGGTCCTATCACTCAGGGCTTGAGGTAAAAGAGTGAAGGGGCTGCACTGTGACCAAGCCTAATGGCAACGTTTACATGCAGTGATGAGAATATTTGTGATGAGAACGGCTGATGCCCATTACCTCTTCTTAAAATTGTAATATGCATACTGGGTCTCCAGATTTTGGAGCAGAAGGGCTAAAGTGAGACATGTTGAACTCCTGATTCCAAACCATTTTGCCCAATAAACAATCCACATAAAAATGCTGATAATGCCATGGAAGGAATAAATGATGGCTATGGGAGATCCCATACAAGGCCACTTACCTCCCCGGGAACCTCTAGCCATGGTTTTATGGATTGTTCCTCAAAGAGGGTAGCTAGTTGTGAGCACATTTGGCAGGATTTTAACCAGCACCAACCAGACAGACTACCCGCTAGGCTCTCCCTGTTGGACAGTTGAGACAAATCCTGTAGTCTCCATCCTAAAGGCTAGAGGCATCTAGTCTTATTTCAAACCAGACTTCTGGCTATTTGGCCTCTACAGGTAGGGCAGCATCTCCTTCACTCTCACTGCTGCTCTAGAAGGCCTGTGGAAGCCATAGGTCTCTGTCCATGTTGGCCTGGTGCATCAGTTTTTCCTAAGGACCAGTCCATTCATTAGGCCAGTGTTTCTCAACCTCAGCAACTTTAAGATGTGTGGACCTCAACTCCCAGAATTCCCCAGACAGCATGGGGAATTCTGGGAGTTGAAGTCCACACATATGAAAGTTGCCAAGGTTGAGAAACACTGCATTAAACAGAGCAAGATAGATGAACATGATTCTCTCTCTGTTAATATACCTTGGCCAAGGTTGGCTTCATGCCCTATGACTATGTGAGGATGGGGGAATTTGCAGAATACTGTGAGTGCCCTCATAACCCACCCCTGAACAACAACAAGTCCACAGGGCTCATTTATCGCAACAAGCCTCCAGTGGATGTTACTTGGAAACCTGCCACCAGCTTATGAAATGAGAGGATAGCCTTGGCTCTCAAATGTTGACCACAGTCACTCTCTCCCCTCTTGAGGAAAAGGTTGCAATGGATTGAGGGGGAGAGGGGCGTGAAGGAAAAGATTTGAATGAGGACAGGGCACCTTCCCACTTTGGAGCACCTGGGTTGGATGGGTGGGGTGGATCTCCTTCACATACCGCGAATCTAGGCAGGAATAGCACACAAAGGAGATGCCAGCTTCTCCCAAGGCTTGGCGCTGGGCAGGCAGGGCAACGGCAGAGGATGACGATTTAGCACGCTTCCCACCACGCAAGTCGCCTTGCTCGGCCATCGCCGATGGGTGGCCTTCCCCAACCAGGCGCCCTCCAAATGTGAGGGCTGGGGCTGACAGACGGCGGAGTCCCACCCAGCTGGAGGACAGCGGGGCGGGAAGACAGACGTGCGGTTTCCTCTCCCCCACTCCCCTCCATTTCCCCCGCCTGGGATTTCCCGACAAGCGCTTCCTTTCTCGCCCTCCCCTGGGAGGAAGTGAGACGGGGAGGGGTCTCCGAGCAGGTCCCTTCCCCGGTCCGGCGTGACCTTGGGCAGCCCCTTCCCCTTCTCCCAGCCCCACCTTGCACGCCGACTCTAACCCCCCACCCCGGCCGCCTCCTCCGGAGGACGCGCGCGGGGCCGGGAGGCGCTGCCGGCGCGCGGTCCGGGAGGGTCGGGGCTCAGCCCGCCCCACCTCCGCGACGGGCTCACCTGGGTGTTGGCTGCGCCTCCGGGCCCGGGGCAGGAGCCCAGCAAGAGCAGGGGCGCCAGGAGCCAGCGCGCCACAGCCCAGCCAGCCGAGGCGCATCCCGTCGAGCCAGCCATGGCTCGCCCCGTCCGCTCTCGCTTGGCCGAGGGCTCCGGCGGGCGCGCAGGCGTGCGGCTCCTCCGCAGCGAGGCGGGAGAGGCGGAGGCGAGCGAGCGAGCGAAGAGGCTGCCAATGGAGTCGCCTCCCCGGGCTGGGCTGCACTAGCCTCGAGTGCTGCTGCTGCCGCTGCGGCGGCTCCCAGCTGGGCTGTGACAGGAGGAGCTGGCCCCGCCGCCGCCGCGGTCGCCGCTCGCTTCCCCGCTGCTGCAGCCTCTGCCCGGCCCCTCCCCTGTTCGCCAGCCTCGCCTCGCCTCGCCTCGCCTCGCCCCGCCCGCCCTGCCTGCAGCGACGGAACGCCCAGCAGGGAGGGGCCGCAGGAGCCCCCGCCGCGGCCGGGAGGCGGAGCGCGCGGGCAGACCCCGGCTGGAGGGGCGGGGCGGCCGCTTGGCCAGAGCCGGAGCACCGGTTCCGGCGGCGGCGGCGGCGGCGGGCGGCCCCTTTCAGACGTTCCCAAAGGCGGGATGGAGCGTCTCCGCCAGAAGGAAGGCGCCGCCCCTCTCCTGGCTCCCGGGCGCCTTCGGAGCCGCCTGGTCTTCAGGGACCTGAACTGGACCGCGCGTGGTCGGGGAGAGCCGGCTGGCGAACTGGCTGGCCGCCGCCGCCCCGCGTTGATGCCAGCAAGCCGAGGGAGGAAGCCTGGGACGAGGGATCAGTCCCCGATCCCGGGGCCTTGATCAGGCCAGCCAAAGAGAGCGAGTTTTCCCAAACTCTTCTGCAGAGCAGCAAGCGAGGCGGGAGGGTGATGTTGAAGGGGGGGGGGCTGCCTTTCCTATCTGCCTCCCATCAAGGCACCACCTCCTTCTCTGGATTCAGGTCTCTACCTGGCCAAGGAAAACCTCCTTCAATCAGTAGTAAGTGGAAGGTGAAGGCAAGGCTTGATCTTGTTTCCCCCAGGTGAAACATCCAAATGGAAAGCTTTCTTTCAAGACCATTTTCTAGTGGGTCTTCAAATGTGATCAGGGCTGGCCTCCCATCTTCCTGGTTTTCCAATAGTTGTTTGCCCATTGTGGAAGGGACTGGGACCATCATCCTTCCTAGTGAGGCCCAATGTCTATCCTGCCTGCACTTTTTCAGCTCAAAAACCAAGCCTCTGGTCCCAGTAGTATAATTTCCAAGTCCTGGGCTGTAATAGATTCACATCTATTCTGCCTAGCTGGAGCATCTCTGAAGCTCTGGGTTGATCTCTGGGCATCATACAAGAATGTAAGGCTCTGAGCAGTTGGAACCAGTCAGAGAAAGGTAGCATCCCCCCCCCCCCAGGTGATAATACACTTGCCACATGTTCTCTGGCCCATATAATTTTCTTGGTTAAGTTTCTGGTATCACCTCTATCTCCGGTAATGGTTCCAGATCCTACAGAGACTCAAAGGCATTCTTGGAAAATAAAATGGTTGAGGGATACTGCCCAGGCTTGATTTAGTCTTCGGAATATCGGTGTTTTCTAACTGGCCAGACCCCTCATAGCAACCTATTTGTGAAACAATTCCATAGCTGCCTACTGGATCCAAAATGGCTGTGGAGCCTGGCATACATGACCCAAGCAACTGGAAACATGGGGTTTGATTTAAAGAGCTGGGCATGCTTAGCCTTGAAAAGACTGAGAAGGGCTAGGATATCTTCTAGGAGTCTCACATGGAAGAAAGCTACGGTGTAGTCTTTCTTCTCTTTAAATGCGGAACAAAAAGAAATGGATTAAAGTTACAAGAAGGCGGAGGCTGGCTAGCACAAGGCTCCTAACAACGAGAACGTTCATCAATGGAATGAATGTTCCAAGGAGGTGATGGAGTCTTCTTCCCTGGGTGGGGAATTCTGGGAGTTGAAGTCCATACATCTTAAAGTTGATAAGGTTGAGAAAAAACTGGTAAATCCATGTAATATATCATCTGGTATCTTACGTTTGGGGCAGGTAGTGGCAGAATAGGCCGGTGCTACCTCCTCAGCTTTCTGGAAGGGTGTGGAGACCTAGAACTTCTCTCAAGCACTGAGCAAGGATGGGAGTTGAGACCAGCATATGTGTAGTTTGATATGGGATTGTTATGGCACCTTGACTGGAGTGTGATGGTTTTTTTAATCTTGTGGGGTTCCTATTTTTATTTTTTTCACTTATTCCCTAATGGCTTGATGGTTGTTAGCCTCCCAGGGTTATATTGTATAAGATGGGTGGCCATATACATCTTTTGAATAAGCGAATGAATGAATGATCTGCTGCTGCTAGTTTGGCAACATCTTGCTTTCATGGTCTGGTACTCACATTCACACTTCTGTGTTCGTTCATTCACCTTGGAATACGACTTGCTTGTGTGAATGATCCTCTCCCCGTTCTAACTGCTGCAGGCAGAAATGGCACACCGCTCGATGGTTTTAGAAAAATCTGCACGTTAGCTGTGATCTATAACATAATGAGCAAAATCAAGGGAACTAGGAACAGCCCATTTTTAATATAAAATATGTTAGGTCTCTTATTTTTATCCCCAAGCTGCAAGGAGCTTTAGCCCACTTTAGATTTAACCATCTGGGACCAATAAATTATGGTTTATTGGACAAGAATGTGTGTTGAAGACCACCCTCCCTTTATTGTTTTTCCTCTCTTCTCATACGCCATCATGCGAAAAACTTTTTGGGATTTGCTAAACCAGAAGTGTCAGTTATGGATGACTGCAGCAAATTATATATGCTTTTGTCTTTGGAACGGGCCCAGAAAGTTCAGCTGGTCCTACAGGGCAGCAAAAAAACTGGAGAGCCAGTTTGGTCTAGTGCAGTGTTTCTCAACCTTGGGAAGAAGATGTGTGGACTTCAACTCCCAGAATTCCCTACTCAGCATGGCTGGCTGGGGAATTCTGGGAGTTGAAGTCCATACATCTTAAAGTTGCTAAGGTTGAAAAACACTGGTGTAGTGGTTAAGGTATCAGGCTAGAAACCAGGAGACTGAGAGTTCTAGTGCCGCCTTAGGCATGAAAGCCGGCTGGGGGTCTTTGGGCCAGCCACTCTCTCTCAGCCCAGGAAGGAGGCAATGGCAAACCACTTCTGAAAGACCTTGCCAGGAAAACTGCAGGGACTAGTCAGGGCAGCCTCTGAGAATCGGACATGACTGAACAAATTTTTTTTTAAAAAAAAATCCCTGATTGATAAGACTTCAGATGGGTTTGCTGGGAATTTTGCAGTTGGTTTCCAGCACATCTTCCGTTGAGAGAAAGAACAATTATAGTGCTCTTTAGACTTCGGGCATTGTTGTCTGCTTGTTTTATTTCGAGGCTCTTGAACTCTTTTAGCATGTTGGGCTCATTTTGTGTTTGTGTGTATGTTGCTTTTTGTTTGCTGCAGAGGGCTCAGAGCAGGGAATGGATTGTCAACTGGGCTGTTAACAAGCAAGCAAACAAACAAACAAACAATAAAGGCTGGTGTGATGTGTTTTGCAAATGAGGACATGAAAATCCACAGACTGAAGGTTGACTCAAAGTATAATCCTCTTAAACAGCAAAATTATCCAGCCTCCAGTTTAAATGTCAGCAGTGCAGGAAATGCATATTCAGCGGCCAACGAGCCTCATTGCACCACCTTGTTCTTTTTGTATACCACAAACTATCATAAAGCCAGGATGCGGTGGATGGAAGATGTCTGCTGGTGCAGAAGAAAAGATGCCACACAGGAGAAGCTATGGTCTTCTTCCTTGCTGGACTACAATTCCCAGCAGTCCTAGCCAGCATGGCAAAAGTGAGGGCTTCTGGGAGCCATAATTCAGCACCTTCCAGACCTCACGGCTTTCCTACCCCTGTATGGCAGCCAACATTACAATGTAGGCATCAAACAAACTGGCTGGGTTGGGTTCCCACAATGATTCTAAACCCAGGTTAAAAAACACCCTTTTGTTCACACCCATTAAGCCCAAACAAACCATCTGATGGCTTGATGTCATGGTCTGATTAATACGTCATGCCAAGATAACTGCTTGGGTTCCTATAATAAGCAGACCCATAAACCAACCCTATTTTAGCCTAATCTAATGAGTTATTTGGCCCCAAGGAGAGTTATAGGGTATTCTGCAACCACCTAAAAAAGGCAGGACGGGCTGGATGATTTTCTCCATCGGAGCCTGTTTAGGAAATCACAGCTGCAGATTGGTTTTCTGGCTTTCTCCTCTGAGTGTGCACAGGTGTAGCCTGTGTGTGTCTTTTTGCTCCCCCGCCTCCAAATCTACATACACTCCCAGGTTTCAGGCACATTAGCAAGCAGATGGTGAGCAGCTTCAGCTGAAAGCAGTATCGATCATCTGGGGGGGAGGCTGTGGATGCTATGGCTGAATCCAGGCAATTTATCCACCCCTTCAAGAGGCAATCCTGGTTATTAAAGCAATTTGCTGTGTGGAGGAATCTGCACCATCCATGCAGGATGCAGAGGTCATGGAACCTGCTTGCTTCAAACACAGTATCTGCTCTCTGGGGCTACCATATCTGGGCTGTAAAGTTGCAGACAGCCACTAGATGTCAGCAAAGAGAACCCTATATGGCTTCCAGGGGTGTCCACAGAGTATGGTCAGAAAAGTCAAGATGGCCACCACAATGGTGCAATCGAAGCTCCACCTGTTTTAATGCGTGGGTTGCACCTGCTTTTCATCTAAAAATGAGGTGGAGCTCTGATTGCACCATTGTGGCCATCTTGACTTTTTTGACCATACCCTGCAGACATCCCTGATCTTTTTGCTCCCCTAGTGGTTGTTTGAATTGTTGCAGCCCAGATTAGAGAGCCCTACTGTTACCTTTACTACCTTTATACTGCAAACAGGACAATTTCCGTCCAACGGCAGCTTGCAATTTAATTGGTTTTTGTCAATGGCTTTTTGGAAGTCTGTGATGGTAACATCACTAAAGGGCCAAGACTGAAACATTGGTCTTCTTTTATTTTTTTGTGCATGGTGATGGGGAGGGCCATGCATATTTATATGCCAGGGGAGACTGTACTCAGAGTAAGCATGTTTACCAGAGTTCTGGGCATCTGTTTTAGGATTTAATATGTGAAAAAAAAGTGCCAATTGGGTTGTTCAAACTGGGGAGGGGTGAAGGCTCCAAAAAATTGGATCTGGGACAGGGGCAGGCATGCATGCACATGATCCACAATTTGCTCATCCTAACTGCCCCAAAGGGACACCCTCTGAATTGCAGGCCCCAGTTGCTCTTAGATTTGCACACTCCAGAGGGAGAAGACAGGGAAGTGATCCGTTCTGCTATGTGCGTGGACTCCTAATCCACATCTCTGTAGTCTTATCATAAGCCCTGGACTGCTTAGAATGCTTAGTCCAATCTTTGAATCCAATGAAAACCTAATCCAATGGCTGACCTCACTTTCCAGTGGCCTGCTGGCTTCTCCTGCAGCCATAGAGATAAAGATTGATCTCTTTATCAATCATCCCCATTGGTGACTCCTTATTGGCAATGACTTAATATTGCATGACGTGATCCACTTGGCTAAATTAAGTCACCATCTGCCAGCTGTTGGGGAAGAAGCCCTGCAGGGCTGGAATTATTCTCTCCGTGCTGCATTTTTCTCTCTGTGCTGCATTTGAGGCAGTTTGGAGCAGAAAAACCTTTTGTCCCCATTAATGGATTGGAGGGCAATGAATGGAGAACAGGCAGCAAAAGAGATAAAGAATAAAAATGGTGATTTCTTTGAAGGAGGAACTGGGGTGCTCCTGATGGATTCTTCCTGTGTGGAAATTTGGCAAGCTTTTTCCCCCCCTAGCTTGCAGATGTAACAGTGAGAAAAGGCTGAATAGCCAAATCTCTTTGTTGATGCATCTGCTTGGAACAGTGTGTCTCAGCCTCAGCAGCTTTAAGACATGTGGACTTCAACTCCCACAATTCCTCAGCCAGCCAGGGTTAGGGTTAGAGTTGGCTGGGGAATTGTGGGAGTTGAAGTCCACATGTCTTAAAATTGCTGAGGTTGAGAGACACTGGCTTGGAGGGAAAAACCTGGCCGTCAGGTGGATAGGTGGGAGAAGGAACAATGACAGTTTCAAGGAAATCAACAAGTAAAATAAAAACAGACAAAGAACTGTCCACAGTGGGAGAAGCCTGCTGCTACTTTGGGGGGAAATTTGCTGCTTTTTAAGGAAAAATGACATGACTGCTCCTACACTTTGGAGCAAAGTATATTGCTTCTCAAAGCACATTAGAGTGGAGCTCAACTCATGATTATACATGGACACGTATATAAGCTGAAGCTGGCACACCAGGAACCAATTTTCTCAAGGCAGAATCCCCTGAACAGCGGGTTGGGCTAGGTGACCACTGAAGTCTCTTCCAACTCTATTGTTCTGGGATTCTAATCACGATACAAACATACCTAAATTGCAGTTGCCACTCATACCAGGAAGAGAGCAATGTAATATCCTTGGTAAGGCAGGAGGAAAAAGCTCAGGATTCATACCTTCAAGGCCAGGCTGTAGTCAGTCTTTTGTTGCCAAGAGACACAGTAGTCTATATTTGACTTTCTTTGTATCTACAATAAAGCAACTTATCCAGCTGTGTCAGTTTGTGAAGCGTCTGCTGTTATTGGATTCAGGGTTGAGTTTTTGGTGATTCGAGATGTATTGCTTCGTCTGGTGAAGCATAACATCATGTAGTTTTCTTGAGAACAATATGAAAGTGGCTCACCACTGTGTTCCTCTGGGATGCTTTTTTCATCTTTCCAACCTTGGCTACTAGACAACCCTAGAGTTTCTTGGTGGTCTCTCATCCAAGAACTAACCATGCTGGAGCCTGTTCAGCTCTTCCAAGATCAGCCAATGCCATCTAGGTCCGCACAACTAAATCAACAATCCAACATCAAGCATGGAAAAATGACCTGATACGGCTCAGTGGCACATCTGCCAAACAGATTAAAAAGAACATGCTAGTAAATTCTGCTTCTGGATGGCTGCAGACCAGCAGGGCTGAAGTGAAGATCAGGAGATGCTTGTTAGTGATGAGAGAGAATGGCTGTATTCACACCACACACCTAACCTGCTTACTGAATTAATTTCCTTGTAATGTTCATCCAACACATTTAGCCATATACTGACAGGGTAGGCTTGGTTTTTCTAACATGCTAACTAGAAGACTGCATTACAACTAACCAAGATTAGTATTAATGAAGCTCAGCATGATGTGCAAATCCAAGCGCTAGGTTTCTAACTGATTTGATTTGAGGTGGTGTGTGAATACAACCAAGAAACTGAAACCAGTTTGAGGGATATTGCTCCAATTCTTTGCTTTCCTTGCTCTTTGTTCATTGCTCAATGATCTCTAGCTCTTTTTTTTTAAAAGACTGGCAGAGAGACAGGACCCAAGGTTTGATTTCCAGCTCTGAAGTTGTGTTTTTTATTCAAAGGGGTGGGGGGAATCAAACAGTGCTATCAGATTGCAACTTAAGTTTCTATTTTAACCCAGTTTTATTGGATGGACTCCAGGTACAGTCACATTAGGACAAATTCATTGCAATCACTTGGGTTTTGCAATTCTCTTTCAGATTTAATCAGATCCAGAAAAACCCCATGCAATCCATGGAATTTATTTTGATGAGTTATTTTGGATCTGATTAAATCTGGAACCCATCTGATGTTTCCCTGGCCATGAAAAGTTTCCCCTATCCTGACTATGTTTCAGATTGCCCCAACATGGCACAACCACTGGGCAGAGTGCTAATTTGGGTGTCAATCAGCAAGCGGATGTGTTTGTTGTTGTGTAAGAACCACAAGAGATGACACCAGATAAAGCTGCAGTTCAGACAAGTTTGTAGACAGAGCAAACAGACTGAGATTTTAAAGAATTAATGTGATCTGTATAATAAATAAGGTTTAACAATCCCAACTGTTGGTAAATTTAGGGTTTGTCTGGTCTTCTCAGAAGCTTTGTTTGAAATCTGACTGGACCTCACACTTGTGAATCCATTCTGAAGTAGTTTAAGCTTGTTAATGTGTCACTGAAAAGACTGAAGTCAAAATACATAGGTTCTAATTAACAGTTTTGAACTTGATGCCATAGTGTTTGTAAATTTGTAATTAGGTTTATTCATCTGTGTATTTTGTTTTCCTGTTGTGTGCTTATATATGCAAGAAGGGTAATCCGGTTCTAATTTTCTGGTTTATATAACTTGTTCAGATTCAGTTGCCCCTGGGATATTACTGTGGGAGTTTTATGGTCAACAGGATTATTTTTTATTTTCACTAGAAGGCCAAATTCCTATAGAAGTAATTTTTTGAGCCCCAAATTCTATGATAGTAATGGGTGCAGCCTGAAGCAAAACTGGGTGGAGACCTCCCTCCCTCCTCCTTCCTTCCTCCTCCTCTCCTCCCCCTTCCGATTCCCTTTCTTCTGTCCTTCAACTCACATTCCAGCCTACTGAGAAAGGGACTTCCTTTCTGAGTTGAGGGCTTGCAAAGAGAATTGAAAAGACACTGAAAATCAACTGCCCCTTTTGTTTGTGGGTTGTGTGGCAACCCATTGTCATTTATATCTGCGTCCCCAAATGCATCATGGGAAGCATTTCACAAGCCTTGGTATGCAGCCATGATGAGAAATAATATATTTGGCTAACAGCAACAACAAGATCACAATGAAGCCATTTAAACCATTTAAGAGTGGCCGATTATGCTAGTGAGAAGCAGAGAGAGTCAGCAATACCTCATTCTCTCTTCTGTTTTTTCCCCAGACATTAAGATAGTGTGACATCAGCCCCATCTGGTATCAGCAGCAGTGGCACACCAGAATTGCTGTGAATTATGTGCACATGGACGTATGTGCTGAGAGGCCCTGAGGAGGAGGAAACTTCTAGCATGTATATTGCTGAATGATATAATTTCTTTTGCTTTCCTGTGGTAGAAAAATCATTGTAAAAATCATACACTAAACCAGCTTTCCCTGTTCTGGTGCTCTGTAGATGCACTAGCACTTCAGTTCCCAGAATTCCTGGGCCATGTGGGCTTGGAATGTTGGGAATTGAAGTCCTAAAACATCTGAAGATATCAGATTGGGGAAAGCTATACCTTTCCCCAGAAATGATGAAACTTGGGAATGACGTAACTTTTAAATGAGATTGCGCATGCTCCCCACCTTACAAGCCATTTGGGTGATGGGGGAAAACACAGCCTTTATAAATGGCAAACACGGATGTGGCAGGAGTTTCCAGGGGAAATTACACAATTGCAGAATAAAGATTGGTTGGAAAATATTCCAAGTGAAGACCGTTCCTCTGCCCTCTGTTGCTAGCCAAATACATTCTAACAAATCATGTGTTCAACCTTTGGTTTGCTGAACAAACCACAGCGTCCTCCAGTTTCACATCCAGAAGTCATAAATGTAATTGAGGAACTGCGGCAGTCACACATCATGCTGAGCAATATGCAAATATGTCACATTATGATTCATCAGGACTTGGATCTATCACAACCTGCCACTGAGACCTTAAGGTGCAGAAGTTAGCCCATTATGTCTACGATTTTAAAAGACAGAGTCTGAAATGGAGACCTCAAGGCATGCAAGGCATGAGAGCCAGGAGCTGTGATGCCTTTTTCGAGGAAATTCCTGCCAACAGGAACTGGGTTGTGCCCAGAGGGAGGGAAGGTCAAGAGTATGAATTTTGTGTATGAAAGGAAATGTTGCACATTAGGATGAATAATTTTGTTCTCACTAATTCAAGCTGCATCAGCCTACCCTCTTGTATAAGACCATGGAGTTAATGTTAATACTTCAGGGTGGTTTTTCTTTCTTTCCTTCCTTTTTTTTTGAGAATGAAGAACTGGGCAATGCGTACAGTAGTTTCCAAAGAAGATCCGCCTTTCATTTTAAAAGCTAAGATTCTAGTCCTCGTGCACTGCAGAGATGATTCTGAAATGTAATGGGAAATAGACTGTCTGAAATGCCAAATGCCAAAGATAAGACAGCATAAGCTACTAGTAGTTTCAGGTGCTCTATGTCCTTTATAGCAGAAATGGCAGGGGAGAAAATGTGAAATGGTCTCTATAATTGGCTTAATTTAAACCTATTTCAGATTTCAGTTCCTGGTGCAGAATCTAGATCGGACGGGTGTTCATTTCCTCTTTCTCTTTTAAGATAGGCTGACCATACGTCCCATTTTGAATGGGACGGTCCCGTTTTTTTTAACATTTCCAGACCATCCCATCGTTTTAATATAAATGTCTATTTTGTCCCGTTTTCTTAAAAACCTTGCTTAAAAATTTGAAAGTTCCCTCGAACCGGTCAGAATGCAGTCTGACTTTGAGGGGAAGGAGGGGGAGCTCAGCAGAAAAGGTGGGGAAAAAGCCACAGAGCTCAACCTGGCGGGAAACCTAAAAAGAAAAAAACAGGATCGGCTGATAGGCGGTGAACAAAGGGTGAGCTGATTGGCTCCTGCCTTGAAAGGACGGGAAGAAAGGAATGTAAAAGTACAGCCAGAGGAGGAATGGCTTGTCGGGGACAACCGTTCACTAGACTCTCCAGCCCAGCCTTGCCTCTTGCAAATGAAGGAATCCAAAGATTCCCAGCCCGAGAAAACGGGAGAAGTTCCTGCCTGCCGATCCAGCCCGTTGCCCAGCCCTGCCCCGTTTTGCCATCCCAATGTCCCATTTTTAACCCCGTCCCATTTTGCCATCCCAATGCCCTGTTTTTGTCTCAAGGAAATATGGGCAGCCTATTTTAAGAGCATAGAGCACCTGTTACCTTTTTATTTCCACCCAGGCTAGGTTAATGGGGGCACACTGTGTAATGCGTGGGTAAAACACCATACCAGAGAGGTGGAGAACAAACAGCGTTAGACCAGATCATCCATCATGGTGAAAGGCAGTTTCCAATTTTCTAAAATTACACCTAAGTATTTGCGTTTCCTTTCCTGCCACCGAATGCATGAAGAGAAATAACCCAGCCTCACTCTTGTCTCACGTTTTTTAAAATTAAATATAAATATTTCAAGTGTCCGTACATTTCTCAATTCCCCCCCTTTGTCTCTGAAGCACCATGGGCTCAAGCAGGCAGGGTTCCAAGCTGCCTCTGAGAGATCTTGTTTGAAAAATGCAAAAAACAAAAGGAAAAAGGAAACCAAACTCCATTGGTTCTGGAGGCAGGAGAGCAACCATGGCCTCCCCTTGAGAATGCCCTACAGGAGCATACAAATACCCTTAAGGCAAAAAGAAAAAAGGAAGGAAAAAGGAAACAGGAGGAGTAATTAACGCTAAAAAACTGAACAAACAGCCATATCCATCCCCCAGAGATGCCCAAACAAGATCAACAGATCTTGTCAGTTTTTGGCTTCTTCCTCTGCTTTTCTTTTTTCCTTAAATTAGATTTTATTCCAACAGTCCCGTTCATTTCAATGTTACATTCAGTTCCTTTCAGATTTTCTCTTGGCATCATGGTTGAACGCTATTGCCACCTGCTGGTGAGTCTCAGGTGCTGCAGGCGTTTTCTTTGAAGTAGCCCACCTTTTCTCCCTAAAACATGGCACTGCTGTTACCTAATAAAGGGGAAGGAATTTAGTTGCCTTTATGTCCATTCAGGGTGCCCACCCCCCACCTGCTAAAGAGGGAGAAGATGGGAGTTATTTAAACTAGTGTTTCTCAAGCTCAACCACTTTTAAGATGTGTGGACTTCAACTCCCAGAATTCCCCCAGGCAGCATGGCTGGCTGGGGAATTCTGGGAGTTGAAGTCCACACATCTTAAAGTTGCTGAGCTTGACAAACACTGGTTTAAACCACAGGAAAATGAAAATACAAGCACTGGGGCCCATGCGTAAAGATTTCCCAGAATCATGCGACTGCAGGAAGGGGTGGGAGTCAAGGTGGCGCATCAGTCAGTCCCACTGCTGAGGCAACTTGATCATAATTGGATTGGTAAGCTACACTTATGGCTGATCTCCCACGAAAGCTTGGCCACCATGTGAAATCTGGATTCTTACAGGCTGAGTCACCCCCCAGTGTCAGGTCCAGACCAAGGGGAGAACTTCCTGCCATTCTGGGTCCACTTTCACGGCCTGACATGAAGAAAGACTGTCTCTCAATTGCTCCGCAGCTCCAGGAGAAGCGGTTCCAGTCCGAAGAAGGCAAGCAGGAGGCCGGCCATCTTGGCTGCAGGAGTGGAACCCTTGGCCAGCCCCCCTGTTGAGCTCTCCAGAAGTTGAGACTGTCGGGGTCCTCAGGAAGAGATCGACGTCAAGACTGTCCCCTTACCATTCGGAACCAGTTCCCCAAAGCGAGTGTCCGCTCCCGTTTCTTTCCCACCGAAGATGGAAGGAGTTCGGAAGGCGAGCGGCCCCGTCATACATGGGTCTGCATGCGCTGCTGAGCGGGGCGTCCATAGTCAGACTGCTGAGACAGGGACGTGTATGAGAAACGGGAGCAGCCCGAAGCCTTGCTGGCTTGGTCGGACTGCTCGTAGCCGCTCTCGGCCTTCTCGAAGCTGCTCGGCTTGACGTAGCTGGTGAAAGCCCGGCTATAGGGGGCAGTGAGATAAGCTGCCCCACTGTATATGTTCTCTGGAGGGAAAAGCCGTTCGTGGGTGGTGTCGTATGCGGAGCGGGAACTGGGGGTGCCCAAGGTGTAGCGGTGGGTGTACTCAAAGAGTTTGGGTTGCACCGGCCCCGTGGACGGGTACAAGGACGTTGGCCCAAACAGGGGCCGGGGGGCCGGCGTATATTCCGAAAAGCTGCTCCCCAAGCATGGTTCCTCGTGGGCACGCACCTTGTAGTAGCCATTGGTGGGGTCCTGCGGACAAAAGAGAGTCACGAGCTTAGAGGGGGGTGCGCTGCTTGAACCCGGGTTGCCAGCCAGGAGCTGTGCCATTTTCTAGGATACAGGATTCCATTCCCCCTCTGGAATGGTTTTCCATTTTTAAGAATTATTGGCATCAAGTGAATATACATCTCATCTATACTAGGAGTTTTCTCCTGCACATCCTCGTTTTCTCTCATTTGTTTATTCCTGGGATACGTCCCCATCCTGGCTTTTCGCTAAGAGCTCATCGAGGCTCCGGTGGTGAAGATCTTCTCCCGTTCATCTCCACCACAACACCCTGGGAAGGAAGTTGGCTTGACAGAGAGCTAGCGGTCTACAGTTCCCCAGTGAGATCCAGAGGCAAGGGGTGGGGGTGGGGGCTTGAATCCAAATCACCCCAGCTAACCTCTGTTACCGCACCGGCTCGGTCAGATATGCGGGAAGTCCCGCACAGCCCCAGCCGAGCTCACCTTCAATTCCTGACTCCCTTCGTCATCCTCCAGGATTTCACTGTGCTCAGTGTGGGACGTGGCTGGAGACTCGCTGCTTGTAGCCTGGAGGCAGAGGAAGGGGGAAAGGTGAGCATTCCTATCCAAGAGGCCCTTGCGCAGCGCGAGGCCAAGAACTGCACTCTGGCGGCGCCACCAAGTTACTGCCCATCTGGCTATGACATTCAAATGGGATGGGGCAATCATGCGTGTGTGTGCGCCTGTGCGTACAGGAGAATAAGGAAAAATAAAGCCAAATTTAAAATAATAACGCCCCACTTGGCAATTGCTGGACCACTGGGAGCTGCCCCTGAAAATTGTGGGCCCAAATATGAGCCAATCATGAATAGGGAAACTCAGACGCCAGAAAACAAGAACTCAGAGGCTGCATGGGGCTTCCTGGTTGCCCATTCTATGCTCTGGGGCCAAGTGAAATATCACACCTGTGTTCAGGCCACAGCTTTAGTCAGATCAGTTATGCCTGGAGTGGCTGCATTTCTATAACATGCTAGTCTTGATTAGTTTTAATCTAAGTTAGATTCGGGGAGGGGGGGTGTTAGTTGTTGTGTGAATGCAGGCCATTTAGTCAGTGTACAGGTAGTCCTCAACTTACGACCATTCGTTTAGTGACTGTTGCGGCAGTGCTGAAAAAAATGACTTACGACCGGTCCTCGTACTTATGATTGTCACAACATCCCTGTGGCGGTCACGTGATCAGAATTCAGGTGCTTGGCAACTGGCATGTGTTTACGATGGTTGCAGCGTCAGGGGGTCACGTGACCACCCTTTGTGACCTTCCCAGCTAGCTTCCAACAAGCAAAATCAACGGGGAAGCTGGATTCACTTAAAGACCACATAATGACTGTGGCCAAAAAGGTTGTAAAATTGGGCGCGGTCCTCTGATGCCTAATTTAACAACCACTTCACTTAGCGACTGAAGTTCTGGTCCCAATTGTGGTTGTAAGTCAAGGACTACCTGTATGGTAGGTTTCAAAGAATTGTACACAGCCTTACAAGAGCTTTATTCAGGAACCAGACAGCAGGCTGTGTGAATGCAGCCAATAAAGTTTTATGATTAGGCTTTCTGTGTTCAGCTCAACTCACTCCCTTCATTTCTGACATTCATATGCCAAGGTTAGGGCATAAGTGGCTAAAACAGGGCCACCTATGGCAAAGGAGCAATGGGATGAGCAAGCTTGGGGAACCTGATGATTTGCAGAAATACCCCCAAACCCCAGATGCAGGGGGGTTCCCAAATACTCATTGAGGACTGGATGGAATCCATCAGTTGGGGAGGCTGCAGGGACTGGGAATCTGAAAAACAAGGGAAGGGCATGATTTCCTGGCTGGCTACTTCCAGGGGGAATGAATTGGAGTATCCTAGAAAAACGTAACAGGCTGGCTGGAACTCTGCAGAGGAGATGGGGAAAGAGCATTCTCGACTGGATGAAACACCGGGATTGGTGGCCGGGAAGCAATATCCCTGGAGAATGACAGAGCCCTTCGTCTCAAGCATTCTGACAGATGCACTCTATCCTACAACATTTAGCTGCAGCTCCCCCACCCCCCGCTTTATATTTTTGAATTCTGGACGTGCCTTGCTTGCTTGTGGCTACAATGAAAAAAGGAGAAGTACGTGTGTTTTTTTTTTTCCAGAACAGGCAGGCTTAGCTAGCTGGGGCTGGAAGCTGCAGAAACAGGGACCCGGTGGAATGCGGGGACCTGGGGCCAAATTCCTGCCCAACGAATCCCCGTCTCTGCTCACCATAGGCTCCTTGCCGTCATCTTCAACCTCACTGGGCCTGCTGGGGCTGCTCTCACTTGTGGTGATCTGCACGAGGATATCTGCCTTAGACAGCTGCGTTCCCCGCTTGGCTGTGGAAGAGACAGATGGAGAGAGGCGGGCATCAGATCGTGCCCCCCATCGCCTAGGAAGCTACCCTTCAGGACAAAGGGTGATGATGCCTTGCAGGGACCCCAAATCTGGGACTATCTGGCTTGGGTGATGGATGTGTAAACAAAGGGACTGAGAGAAGATGAATTCAATGCCCTTGTGCTCCTTCAAGTGAATGCTTCCATATGTCTTGATGTGCACAGGATAGCATTACTTAAGTTTCAGCACTGAACTGTAGCTCATGGCTAGGAGATGTGCCTGGCATGCGGAACAGCCCCATTTCCATCCCTGGCACCCGGTTTAAAAAAGGATCATGTAGCAGGTATGATGGGAGGTTGAGAAAGATCAGGAGGTGCTTGAGGTGGTTGGCTAGGATATTTGAGGCTGTGACTAAAAGAGGGGAATGCCAAAATAGGGGTGTCCATTATTCCCAAGCGTCTGATAAATTGGAGAGCATGTCATCCCAATGATTTACATGGTTTGTAGGATGATGTTACTATGCAAACAATGCCCATTATGTCAGTTGCGTAATGATGTCAGTGCCCCAATAATGCAACTGAAATCATTTGCTTAATGGCATCGACAGGCAAGTATCACAGATGATGTCATTATGCAGATGACACAAATTGCTTCAGGGAGTGGGCTCACTGCATACAGTATGGAGTTGTATCAAGGACCGGTTAATTGAGATTTTCCCTCCCCAGCGAAGCCAGAAAGGCCCCTTCCCGGGGTTTCATCTCATGCCCCTACTATCAGCACCCTGCTCTGTTCCTCCCCGGGGCAGAGGCTCTGGGCTTAGCTTAGCCTTTCAAGTGAGCTTTACAGGTAGTCCTTCCTTAGCGACCACAATGGGGACTGGAATTTAGGTTGCTAAGTGATGCGGTCATTAAGTGAATCCAGACCTGATTTTACGACCATTTCTGTGGCAGTCGTTAAGCGAATCAATGCAGTCGTTAAGTGAATCACATAGTCGTTAAGCAAACCACAGATCGTTAAGATGGTTCCCTATTATTGGAACCAGCTGGGAAGGTCAAAAATGGTGATCATATGACTGCGGGATGCTGCAACCATTGTAAACGTGCGATGGTTGCCAAGTGCCTGAATGGTAATCATGTGGCTGTGGGGATGCTGTGACGGTCATAAGTGTGAGGAATGACTGTAAGTAGGTTTTTTCAGTGCCGTTGTAACTCTGGACGGTCGCTAAATGAACGGCCATTAAGCGAGGACTACCTGTAACTCAAGAGAAGACCACAAAGTCCAGGGAGGGAGGAGGGAGGCAGATGGGGAAGGAGGGCGACAGTTGCAGAAATCCTCACCTTTACCGCAGCGCTTGCGTCGATAGCAGAGAGAGACAAAGACGACTAAGAGCAAGAGAGCAACAACTCCTGACGCAGCCAGAGCACCCAGCATCAGGACAGACAGGACCTCTTGGAAGAAAAAGGCATTGCTCGGATTAGTTTCGTCTCTGGATCGACTGCAGCCTTATCCCACTTGGAGGCTCCAAGCTGAAGAAAGCTGGTATCTTTCTCTTCCTAGCGAGCTCTCTCATTTTTCTCCTGCTTACCAAGACTTCAGACAAACCAGAAAAGATTCATCCCTTCTGAACGCAGTAATGAACTTGCAGTGTGGTTTACGTGGAGAGAGTGTCACTACTTTGACGTAATGCTGTTAATCTGGTTACTGAATTAACTCAGTTTTGGCCGTAGCACAAGACACCGAACTAGCCAAACGATCTGGGTTTGCACAAGATGCTGATCAAGATGAAAAACCAACCAAACGTAATATGGATGCTGCACCTGGTAGATGTTTATCTAGCCTAACGGAGTAGGTTGGGCGAAACCGTCTTTCAAGAGGAGGCGAGTCCTCCCATGGGGCTTTTTCAAGTTGGGACGTGGCGATCACCCACATCTGATGAAGTGATCTACTGTTTGCTTATCCTTCCTTTTAATAAAATCTATGAGTCTGAAAAGGCGCTACCAGACTCCTACTGAATTTTGTCCGCCTGATGAGATATTGGTATTCTAGTATATTGGTATCTTAGTGTATTGGTTTTCTGTAATACACTGAACTGCAAATGACCCAACTCATTTTCCCCCCCTGCCCTGCCCTGCCCTGCCCTGCCCTCCCCTCCATCCATTTATTATATGACTGCCCAACTTGAAATTTGCAACTCTGGGTGGCTAACATCAGGTTAAAACAAATACCAACAAATAACTCCAAATAAAAACAACAATAAGGACCAAAATACATCTGAGGCCAAACACAATCTTAATCCACTCTGATGGGGCTCATCTGTAACATCCTGGCTCATTGCCTGGGGGAAGAGCCAAGTTTTCACAGCCTTACAAAAGGCCAGAGGAGTTGGAACCATCTGAACCATGCTGTTCCACGCAGCAGGTGCTGCAAAAAGGAAGGCAGGCTTCCTGGGTCCCATCAGATGTCACATTCTACAGAAGGACCTTGGAGCATGCCCATCTTTCTGCATCTTGTGGGACAGGCAGAATTGATTGGAGACAGGCGGTCCTGCAAATAACCCAGCTCCGTGCCATGAAGATTGGTTGTATGTTGTACGAACCCAGCCAATTAGCTACAGCAGGCTACTAAGTCCAGGCAGCCAGGCCCAAATTTTGTCCAGCAAAAGGAGGAGACCCACCTTGGCGACGTAAGCTGACCGCAACGGAGCGTGCGCCAAAGCGGTTCCAAGCCGTGCAGTTGTAGGGAAGTGCAAAGTCATCATCGTGGGTTGGGTCGATCAGCAGAGCTGAGAGCACCCCTTGTTCAGTCACTACGGTGTCCACTGTGAAACGATCCAGGGAGCCAGCATCCAGCATCCGTTCGCCCCATGCCCACGCCTGACATGGAAGAGAAGTTGAGACTAGGGGCACTGGGGAGAAATGACACAGCTAGCATCTGCATGGCAGCTGCCACATGGAAGTGCTTTTTACAAAATAAACCTCTTGGCTGATTTTTCTCACTCGTGGCTAATACTGAACTGGGTGTCACCAGCTCAGAAAAGCTGTTTATTACCTGTGTGCAATTACAGATCTCATTTTTCTTTTCTTTTTGCAGACTGACCGGAGGAAATAAAACTACTGGAATTTGCATGGGGAAAATGAAGCCACCTGGGAAAGTGATTTGGAACTGCAAATTAGGTGTTGGCTTGCTCTTGGCTCCTTTGGTATGGCGGGAGTAGAGTTGGCCCATTTTCCCCCCTCCAGGGATTCCACTTCCTTTTAAAAAATTCTTTTTAGCCTAGAGTTGTAGGGGTGGGTGGGTGGTGATACGGTTTCCTTATTTACAGGGAAAAAAATGCATGGAGGGAAAATGCCCAGAGTCACTGGTCTGAGATGGTCAGCTATATAAATTGAATGAATGAATGAATGAATGAACAAATAAACAAACAAACAAACAAACAAACAAATAAATAAAGTGAACTGCAGAGAGTTGTGCTATCACAAGCCACATCAGGGATTTGTGGTTGTATTGGCTACTTAGAAAACAAGGCACATGAGAAAGCAGCACCAGGCACTGATATGCTGCCCCATCTACTGCTTTGGGGAGAAATTAAAGGCAGAAGCATGTGTTCCCTGCAGCTAAGAGCACTGGCATTCTGGGCCACAGGAATCCAGATTCAGTGACCCACATGCAATCTGCAAATAAAGCAGCTTTGCCCAGACAGCTGGCTTTCACTTTTGCACAATTCATCCTGCTTTGGCTTGGCAGCCAAAGGAAATGCTGACTGTTGAGATCCTGCACTGACACCATCCGTCCCTTAGAAACAGGGAAGCACTTAGGTCATTTTAAATTCTGGACCTGACATTTTACAAGCCCACCCCCTCCCCGCAAGGCTTTAGGCCCCCTCCTGTTCATTTGGTTGAAAGGGCCCTAAACCTCTATCCCAAAGTTCTGTAGTGGGCTGGGAGAATAACCCTGAGGAGCAAGATGAAGAGCTGCAGCCAAGGAATGATCAGATAAGAGAAATCAGAGTCCAAATCAGGGATGTAATTTGAGAAAGTGTTTCAGACCAGACCCTCCCTCATGGTCTTGAAGATACAGTAAAGGGAGGGAGGGAGAAGGCACCTTCAGAATTGCAAGGTTCTGTTCCTGTAACCCTCTAATAAAGGTAGTTTTAGTATTCATAACTTTGGTGTTCAAGTCTGGTCTCCCTTGAAGGGCTGACAAGTCCTGGCCAGGTAAGACAGGGACTGGAGCCTCTGCTAGGGTTCATTTGGCTTACAAATGCCATCCCCAACCTGATGCAGCCGAACACACTGGGCTCCCTCTGGGCTCCCTCTCATCAGCCCTAATCTTGGGTTGGAGAAGGCTGGTTTGCATCCTTTTCTGGTGCGGATTCTCTCCGTGCCGAGGCCTTTCCCTACAGTAATTTAATGGGCTTGCGTGGCTTTGATTTTGGAGAAGAGAGGTAAGAGATATGTGAATTTTTTCCCCCACCGCTCTGCACGTCTATGCAGAGAGAAGTCTCCACGGAGACAAGCAGGTAAGCCTGTATATTTCTGCCGCCTAAGCCTGGCAAGCTTTGGGGGAAGATGAGAAATTAGATTTCAGACTTACTGTTTCATTACTAATTCCGTTCCAGCCTCCTTGTTGTTTTTAACTGATTGTACACCCATCAATTACATTTTTTTTAATTGTGGCGCTTCATTGTTTGCTAGTGGCCCAGAGGCTGTCTGAAGCATATGACAAGGATAGAAATTTCTAAGGGTAGAAATAAAACAGTTGCCACTGTTGCCCTGGTCAGCAAGGCAGAAGCTGGATGGGCCAAGTAAATTATCTCACTGTCTATAATAGTCCCTCCTATTATACATCCATGCAGGCTAGATGTCCTTTCATCCAGATTAGTTGAAGGATTGCCCATGTTGCCCGAATCTACTGTACCAGTTCCCTTTGGCTGGTATGATGGGAAGAGCTGAATCACTGCTGGCACTAATGACAGGACCTTCTTGGCATTGGCTCCCCCATCTTATTCTGTAGAGATGTACACATGGCCCCATCAATGCCATCCAAAGGCTTCTGAAGACAACTCCTTTTATTTGAGATTATCTTCTGTATTATTTCATTGGCTTGTTTGTTTTGGAGCTGACGTTGGTTGGCTTGAACTCTTCTTTTAAATGGCTAATTCACCTGAGCTTCCTTTTTGAAATAGGTATTGGTCATTCATGTTTTAAAATTGGTATTACTCAAACAATTTTTTCCCCACTGGTTCTCAAATGCTCTCAGGGAAACTCTTTCAAGGCAGCTAATCTGTCGAGCAACTGTGTACAGGCATACACATCAAGCATTTATGCTTCCCTTTTATATTGTAATGTACCTTAAGAAGGCTTCCATCCTGAAAAGTAGCTAAGAAATGAAGCCAGCAAAGGAGCCATCTTTGCCATATTATATACAGTATGTCTTGAGGACTAGAAACTTGTATGCCCTTAAAGAACAACTGCCAGTTCCAGGGTGCTGCATTCTGAGCTTACACTGCAAACTGTGCTAATGAAGGCAAGTGGAAGGTAGCTGGCAGATTGAAGTACTTACGATCCTGTCGGGGCGTGGGATGCTTTCCACAAAGCACTCCAGCCGGGCCTTGGCCCCCACTGCTGTCTGCTGGCTTGGTTCAGCGCTGATAATGGGTGGACCTGGAAACAAAGGTGCAACATGAGCAGGTTAGAGGCGCTGGTGCTCTCTGAGCTTGGTGGTTTGCTTGCAGACATTTCATTACCCAACTAGGTAACATCATCAGTGCGAGTGTGGGGTTTGCTCCCTGTTTATATACAGTAGCTTGCCCTGCCAATGTTGGTGGGGGTGTGGTTTTCTCCTTGGTGGGTCCTTCATTAGGCTGTTTACTGCTTGATTGTTTGTCTGAGTTGGTAGTTCCTTGATTGGGGTATTGTTTGCTGCTTGTTTGTTTGTCTGGTGTTAATACCTGCTTATCTGGGTGTTGGCTGCCAGAGAGGATGTGTTCTTGTCTTTTTGTTTCCTTCTTAGCTTTTTTATTGTCCCTTTTGGATGGTCTGTAAATGTGATTGATCTCTGTGTGTTTATTCATGGCTGATTTGTCTGAATGACAAGCTTCCAGAAATTCCCTAGCATTTTTGGATTTAGCTTGGTCTAGGATGCTGACAGTTTCCCAGCTGAAACTATGGTTGAGTCTGTCCATGTGTTGTGAGATTAAGGAGTTTTCACTGTGTCTTCTGATTGCTAGTTGGTGTTCGTGGATGCGCTCTGCTAGTCTTCTGCCTGTCTGCTCTACGTAGTGACTGTTGCATTCCTTACACTGTATGTTGCAGATACAGTGCTCAGTGTGGTAGATGTAAGTATGTTGTAGATGTATATAGCTCCTTGTTGAAAAGCATTTCGTAGGGAGCCATGATCTGATTAAAATGGGATGGTGCCAAGAAATGAGGATGGGGAAGGTCTTCTACTTTCCTCTTTCCTCCCAGCAATTCCTCTCCCCATTTGGGAAATTGTTTGAACCCTCTTCTGTCTTTGCCAAATCCGCCCTTCCCAGCCGCTCACCATTCACAGCCAGAGCCACCTCTTTCTCGGCCACTCCGATGCGGGGCACAATGGCTTTGCACACATAAACGCCGGCATCCTCCTGCGTCACTGCCTTCAGATGTAGTGTGTTGCCGTTACTCAGCACCTGTTGGTGTAAGTTGGCTCGGTTGGCGGTGTCTTCCTTCATGGCAAAGGATGATGTCCTTTTTCTGAGATTCTAAAAACTCAGGGGGGGGTGTCTATGTGTTGCCCACCCCTACTTGAAAGGAATGGATCAAAAGGAGTCTGGTAGCACCTTTACCTGCTAATGCGTTTTATTATCAGGTATAAACTTTTGCGAGCGGCAGCACCCTTCATCAGTTGCATGGCATCTCTGAATTAAATTTGTTAGTTGGAAAAGGTGCCACCAGACTCTTGATTTGGTGTTGCTGTCGATTAATATGGCTGTCCTCCTACAATGTCCCCTTCAAAGGAAGTGAAGGATTGGTGGGAATAGACCTTTGGTTGTTTGTATTGTTGGTATTGTTTTCAAGTTGCAAAGATGGAAATTTGGCAGGGCCAAATTTAGACCTGGGGAGGCCCTAAGCTATAGGAAGTTGTAGCATACTGTTTCTTAATCTTGGCAACTTTAAGATGTGTGGACTTCAGCTCCCAGAATCCCCCAGCCAGCCATGCTGGGAGTTGAAGTCCACACATCTTAAAGTTGCCAAGATTGAGAAACACAACTGTAGAGCAATACTTGGCAAGTGCTAATAGAGAAGGCTGTGGAACAATTGAACTTGGCAAGAATGCCACCAGGATGCATAACAGACCTGTGATGGGCTGGGGACAGGCTCTTTGATTAGAAGGTGCCAATGCATGCAGAAAGCATATTTTAATCAATTAATGAGGAACACGTGAACCACAGAGGAGGGCTTAATTGATGGAGATTTTCTCATATGAAATTGTAAGAGGACAGCCATGTTAGTCTATGCTGTCAAGAAATTAGGAGTCTGGCAGCACCTTTTCCGACAAACTCATTTGATTGGAAGGCATCAGCTTTCTCACTTCATCAGATGCAGCTCACAAAAGCTGATGCCTTCTAATCAAATGGGTTCATTGGAAAAGGTGCTACCAGACTCCTCTCGATAAAGCTGTAACCGTAATAAATGAAAAACCTTGAAATGTTGAGAGCCCCTTTAGAGTGTGAACCTCTAAGCTGCTTAGCTGATGCCTAAATCTGGCTCTACGGTTAGGACTTTGGTGAAAGCCTCTCATCCACTTGGATCTCTTGTCTACCTTCTGATATTGGGCTTGCGGCCACTATCAATTTTGTAGGGAAAATGGAAATGGACTGCCACGGCCCCACTCACCACACTGGATCCTTTCTTGGTCCAGGCCAAGGTAAGAGGCGGGTTCCCCGTCCAGGTGCAGGTAAAAGAGGCATCTGAGCCGATGTCCACTGTCAGGGGCTTGGGCTGGGAGACAAGGTGAGGTCCAACTGCAGGAGCAAAGAGGAGGAGAGGGATTGCTGAGCATCACTGACAGCAGCCAAGAGGCTGGTAGAGGCATCAGGACCCCACCTCACTTCATAGTCTATCTGTATCTCGTGGTCTATCTCACAGTCTATATCTCATAGTCTATCTGTCTCTCATTGTCTATTTCTCCCCACTAGATTAAGGCAAACGCCTCCAAAAGGACTGTCCAGTACTGGTTTCTACTTTGTTCCTGCATCTCTGGTTTACAGGTAGAAATTGCAGGTTCAGTCCCCAGGGAAGTGCTAGACGAACTGCTTGCCTGAAACTCCCAAACCCTTCCCTAATTCCTTCTTGAAAGTTCTGACTCACAATGGACGTCCACCAGAGTGCTAACATTGGTGCTGCCCACGGCGTTGGACACTTCACACGACACGGGCTCTGTGAAGAAAGACTGGTCGACGGTGGCCTCGTAGCTGTCACCATTGGCGTCTGGAATGGGGACGCCTCCTTTTGCCCACCTGTCGAGGCAGACACGGTCTTAGGAGAGCCTGACTCAACATGTTAAACCCTAAAGCTGGGCTCGTATCATGGGCAGCACAGTGGGCTGCGAGAACAACCTTGGGAGACAGGAGGAAGAGCTGCAGCCTAGACAATGGTCAGATAAGAGAGATCTCAGCTCGCAGAAGGAATGGGGATGGAGAAAGCATCTCAGAAGGGACCCTCCCTCGTTCTCTGAAATGTAAAGGCAGGGGAGGGGGAAAGGGCTTTCAGACTTGCAATGTTCTGTTGCTGTAACCTCACAATAAAGGAAGTGTCAGTACTCATGGTTTTGGTTCCCTGTCCGGACTACCTAGAAGGGCTGGTAGGCAGTGTCCGAACAAATAAATCACAGTCTCCTTAGTGTGGTGGCCTGGTTCATCCCCCATGCTACAACAATGGCTGGGTAGGTTCTTGCAGCCACAGCCCACCCACCTAATTTTACTTTACTCTTGTGTGTCATATGAACTTGGCTGCCCTGAGTTACTGCCCCCTCATTAGAGCCTGCCCGGCTTCCCCCCAGAAGTAAAGTGTGCTCCCTGGCCATTGAAAGGTTGCCCCTCCTTGTCCCAGAAGAAAAAGTTGGGACCTTAGGGCCTTTTTAATTTAGTTAAGAGATGAGTAAAGGGGGAGAAGCTTTAGGCATGACAGCAAGGAAGTTACTCTTTTTCTGTCATGATACCAGAAGCCAAAGTCCATAATGAAGCTGAATGGCTGGAGGGTCCAAGAGACAAATAGAGAATTTGTCACGCAAGGCACAGTTGTCCTGGGGAACTTCCTGCCACAAGATGGGATGGTGGCTACCAAGGTATGATGGCTTTAAAATTGGATCAAAGAAATCAGTGGCGGATAAGGCTATCAGTGATTACTGATCATTTGGATTATGAACCAGCATGAGATTTAGTGACTATATGCTTCTGAAAACTAGGAGAGACAAGTGGGAAGCAGCATAACCTTGAACTGATCCGTGTCAGCTAATTCTTACGCATCAGCTGGCCAGTACAGGTAGTCCTCACTTACCAACCACTAGTTCAGCGACCACTCAAAGTTACGACAGTGCTGAATGAGGAGACTTATGGCTGGTCCTCGAAATTGCAGCCATCGCAGCATCCCTGCCGTCACGTGATCGCAATTCGGGCACTTGGCAACCAACGTGCATTTACGACAGTTACAGTTTCCCACGGTCACGTGATTGCCATTTGTCACCTTCACAGCTGGCTTCCAACAAGCAAAGTCAATGGGGAAGCCAGCAGGAAGTAGCAAGTAGTGGTCACGTGACATCGTGCTTAACGACGGTGGGTGATTCGCTTACTGACTGCAGCTGGAACTGACAAACTGATGTTGCAAATTGGGCTCGGTCATGTGACATTTCACTTTGTGACTGCCTTGCTTAGCAATGGAATTGCTGGTCCCAATTGCAGTCGGTAAGTGAGGACCCACTGTATAACTCAGCATGCAATCCCCCATGTTGCCATTAGAGGGCACCTCAACCACACAATTGTTCCACTTGAACTCTAGCGTTTGCAGCTCCTTCATCTTCAAATCCTTACCGGTAACCTGTCACTTCAGGATTGGAGGTTGCGGTGCAGAGAAAACTCACTTTCCCACCCTCAGGCACAGTCTGGGGCTGTACTGACAGGATTACAACTGGTGGATCTGTAAGGCAGAGAAGAGAGCTGGGGGGAAAATCCCAAATGTTTCTTTTCCATAGTACAATACAGTGACCCTAGTGACCACTAACGTCACAGTTCTCTCACGTCCTGATCTTCATCAAGAAAGTCTTCAAAACCAATTTTGCAAAGGGGGAGGATTATTATGGGATGCACTGTCTGTTCTGCCAGCAGCGACTTGGCTGCAGATCTAGCTGGATCCCTTGCTATCTGTCTTGGGATTGCCAATTAGCTGCTCCATCTACATAGAGGTAGCCCTTCTTGGGGGGCTACACCAAAACCAGGAAGCTACAACCCCACTTGCTTGCTGCTTCAGGTCTCCTGGGCTTCTCTCAAGGATTGGATATCCGATTTTCAGGACAAGCTGCAGCGAAGATTTGTCTCCAATTTAATTATTTGGCCATGCTTCATAGTGATCAAGGTCTCAGAATGCTGAGATTAGCTCCTAGTGGTAGCCCATATGCATAAAACAGTATAGAATCCTAAAATTGGAAGAGGTTAATTTTAACCATCAAGTCCAACCCACACTTCAGTGGAGGAATCCAAATTAAAGCATTCAGACTGATGGCTGTGAAGCCTCCCCTTGAACACTTCTGAAGAAGGCCAGCCCACCCCACTCCACCCCCAGATCACTGGTTCCACTGCTGAACAGCTCTTACAGTCTGGAAGCGTTTCCTAACAATCAGACAGAGAACCTGCCATCCCGTAATTTCAAATTATTTCTTGTCCTGCACTCTGGAAATGACAGACAGCATCTCTGTGGCACTCTTTCTGTATCTGAAGATTGCTATTGTTTCTGTCCTCTTTTCTCAAGGCTAAACTCCCTCTTCATTTCTAGTCTCCTGATCCCCAGTGGTAAAAGAATGCCCCCCCCCTTCACAAAGCAAATCACAATTTGGGGATTTACTTCTGCAGGTCACCTCCTGCATGACCTTAGCCCGTATCTTGCATTGACCTCCTTGATCTTTTGGGGGTGGTGGTAATGATCCTGTGAAGATTTCCGGAACTCATTGGATGGGGGGGGGGGGAGGACACAAATGTAGTAAGTACACCCATGACTGGGGATTAGCTCAGTTATCTTGAGCCTATCTTTGCGAGCCATGGTAACTCAGCAGCCGGGCTGGCCCTCTCCTTGGCCAGAAACCCAAGCACAGGTATCTCTCACTCATTCCTTCTTCACCCAGTCCTTCTTCTGAGCAGGTCCATGCTTGCATACTCACATTGCACATTAAGAGTGACTGAGGTCTGCTTGCCAGCAGGGGCTGCAGGGTTGCTGACACGACAGGTGAAGGAGCTGCCCATGTCTCGACTGCTTGGGATTAAGAGGAGGGTGCTGACCGCCACTTCCCGCTTGCCATCATCCATCAGGGACTGCAGGAGAAGAAAGGACATGCATTTATATTCCAACTTCTAGCAATTTTAGGAAGATAGGGCTGGGTGTGGTAGGACAACAGTATCTGGAGTGCCATGGATTGTTCACACCTGGTTTGGAGACGGGCCTTCTCCCCTGCTCCCCTTTATTCCACACAGGCCCACATCACGCATTTTGAGCCTTCCCCTTAATTTGTCAATGTGCAGTTGTGACAACTGGTGACTGAAGACAGTTGGGCTGAGCTTACCCCAAAATTTAAAGCACAAATTCCCAGGTTGCGCCTATGCTATCTGTGGTGGCCAATGCTCAACACACACAGACTCACCTTGGAGTAAATGGCTGACTCTTGCCGCTGCCCATCACGGTACCAGGTGATTTCAGCAGCTGGCTTGGCTCCAGCTGCGTGACAGGAAAGGTTGTAGGGAATGTTGGATATGACATGGACGATGGGACCATTGTGGATCTCAGGGTCATTGGGGGGGACTGCAAGGAGAGATGCAGAGTGCCCTGGTTGGTGACGTCATCTTAGAAAGAGGCTACAGACAAGCAAGCATGGGAATGTGCAAATATTGGCCAGCCGCAGTAGAATTTTTTTATTTTCAAATCTGTCCTCACCATTTCCCTCAAAAGAGGGACTCTGGGCAGTTTACAGTAAAACTAAAACTAAATCCAGATTAAAATACAATAAAAACAATACTCCTTAGATAAAAATATAAATACACACATGCATAGAAATATAAAATACATATTCACTGACTTTTGCTCATTCTGTCTCTTGGTCTAATTTCTGAACAATCAGAAATGTAATCAATAAAGAGCAGTGATACAGGCTGTCGCCCATCCCACTGGTTTATAATTCAATCTATACTTCCAGGGGGACAGGAAAAGCGTGGTCAACAAGGCTTACACCAGACCAGGATAGGTAAGCCGTGATTCATATGCTGCCCCTTGCAACGCCCCACGTCTGTGTGTGAAATGACTAATTTTCAGCAGCGATGTTTTAAAAATATGGGTGGAGAAGAAATGGGAACAGGAGACCAACTGGTCCATTTCTACTCTTGCCATAATGGAGAATATATGTAGCTTAGTGCTGAACTCTTGTGTTCTTAATGTTTTCTGAGCTTGCTTCTCTTCCTGCAAATATTTTATTATCAGGTTAGATAGCATCATTAGTGTGGGGCGGGGGGGGGGGGGCGTCTGCTGGCTCTACTTTCTTATGCATTGATGAGCCAGCAAACTCTGTTCCCCCCTGCACTGAGGATGTTACCTAGTTTAGTAATGAAATGTCTGCAGGAACAGAAGCAAGCTCAAAGAATACCAAAAACTCAGCATTCTTTTTCTTAAGGTCGTCTTCCCAACTCGTCCAAAACTGTGCTGTTGAAGTTGGCAATCATTTTGCTAGACTTCAACAGCATAATTTTGAACAGTTGGGGGGAAACTTGGGGAGATGGTTTAAGGGAAGGGGGAACAGAAGAATTTGTTTCCCAGAGGAACTTAAAATGAACTTAAAATATGTTGCATGAAGCTGTTGCATGCATCCAACAAGATATTTAACATAAGAGGCATTAGGAGAGGTGACCATCCAGAGGACAATATTGTCCAGTATTGCCCAGAGAAAAATGTGAACCTGGGGATCAAGAATCCTAATTCCTAGGCCAGCGCTTCTTAAACTTTTTGCTCTCAGGACCCCTTCCCACTTTTTAAAATTATGGAGGACCCCAAAAGAGCCTGTTGGTGTGGGTTGTATTTATTGATATATACTATATTGAAAATTAAAATTGATGCATTCACAGAGTATTTATTTATTGAATCATGTAAAAATAACAAAAAAGACACCATTAGATATGAACAAAAATAAAATATTTTTCATGAAAAAAACCTTTTTTAACAAATAAAACAAATACTTTAACAAATAAAAAATAATACAGGTAGTCCTTGTTTAGTGACTGCCTCGTTTAGTGACCATTTGCAGTTACGATGGTGATGAAAAAGTAACTTCATGACTAATCCTCGCATTTACGACCTTTGGAGGTCTGCAAAGCAAAGGAAAGCTGAAGTAAGACAGCAACTACAGTCACGGTTTCACTTAGCCACTGCTTTCTGCAGGGATGATCTTCCATACCAAACCACATCCCTTTCCTTGAAGCTCATTTTAGTTTGCCAGGACACTCTCATGGAAAGATCAACCAGAACAGCCAACAAGGGATCCTGGCAAACAATACTGGATGCATGAACTTTTGAGTCCCTCTTATTGTGTATTAGCTGGGGTAGCTTTTCGGGTGGGGACAAATTGCAGGTTCTAAAACACCGGGATTGTCTCACCAACAAAAATAGGGAGACAGAAGGGAACTCACTGAGTACAGTAAGTTTGGCTCGTTGGGAGCGCAGTGCAGCTTGCGTGGCTTGGCACTCGTAAACAGCATCGTCGTCTAGTTCAGCATTGTCAATGCGCAAGTTGTGTTGACCGGCAGAGGCATCTCCTACAATAGAGTAGCGGGACCAGCCTGTGGAGAAAGGGGTAGGGTAAGGTCAAGGATGAGAGCAGGATGGGAAAATTCAGTTTTGGATCACCCGGGATGATGTTGGGTTACGACCGAGATCAACAGCTATTGCAGTTTGTGGTAGACCAACATTTCTGCCAATAAGGCCTACAGGTGTCCTTTCTCCAACCATCTACCCTGTCTCTCTTAACACTGTCGTGATGAACATACCAGGTAAGTCTCTCTCTCCCCCTAAGGCCAGTCCATCCTTGGTCCACTGAACCATGCCACGGTAGCCCATGATCACACATGCCAGGGTCACCGACTGACCAGACACGATCACTTGATCCATGGGCTGTTGAAAGAAATATGCTGCCAGCCCTGAGAAAACAAAACAAAGATTTAAAGTCAGACTTTTTAGCGATCCTGATAAAGAAATCAGGACTTCTTGGCTGGAGCTTCAGAAGAGATACGCTTGAACCGACTTGCTGAATTTAGACTGATTGTCTGCCAAGACCAGCATTCTGCTTCTGCCAGTGGCCCGTTTATCTTGGAAAGTTTACAAGAAGAGTGGAGAAATGATGCGCTTATCCAATTTTGTCTCCAGGGCCTACTACATACTGGCATACCACTTCTGTACATGGAGGATCAACATGACTCCTCTGTCTAAAAGCAGTTTGTCCACCTGTATGGTGTTTTGGATTAGTAGAACTTTTATCTTTTTAAGGTAAAGGTATCCCACCTGTATCATGAATCGGGCCAATCCGCCCTACCTGAAAACGTGGCGTGTTGCCGGCAGACATCAACTTCAGGAATTTTTCTGTGCTCCTTTCGTTATGCTAACGGGATAATATTTGCTTTGCACGCAAAAAGTTTCAAGCTTACACCGCCCCTCCCCCCAAGTACAACTAAAAATGATCTTCATCTGAAATTTAACAGAGCCATTGCCAGTCTGGCCAAATCTGTCTTCTCTGTGTGTTTTTTTTAAAACCATTTTTATTAAGTCTGTTTGGATGGAAGAGAAAGATGGAAGGGAGGGAGGGAGGGAAGGAAGGGGAGAGAGAGAGAGAAAGGAAGATCAAGATACTGTGATGTCTCCACCCACTTTTGCTTCAGGATCCTCCCATTACTATCATAGAATGTGGAAGTAAAAGATTAGGAATGTGGCCTTCTATTGAAAATAAAATGTAGGAAAGAAGAAAAAGTACAAGAATGTGCATTAGCCAACTTCGAATCTCCAGTCATAGCACATCCTCCTTCTGGGCTCGATGGAGTAAGTGGGCCTTAATTGCTCTCCTGAAACACAGAATGGAAGGCAGCAGGCTTGATTTCTACTGGGGAGAGAATTCCAGAGCATGGGAGTGGTGGCTGATAACGCCCCACTGCCAAGGACCCGTCAGACGACATTTGGAATTTCTCTTAAGTGGGTCATGGAGATCTCACACTTGCTTAGTGGTGAGGAGACCAAGGGATGTGTTGAGTGAGTGGGGATTATCTATTGCGCAATCAGCTTCTCAGCACTCTGGTGCCACCCTGGTTTTCCCACTTCCATTACATTCCAAGGGAAGGGGTCAGAAGAGAATTCCACCAGTGGGCCTTTTTGCTATCAGGAGGTAGAGCAGGAAATTACAGCAACAGCTCCCCCTGTACATGGAGCAACACTCAAAAACACAGTCCAGAAAGAAACGCTGAAAAATGGAAGCCCCTTTCCACTCTTTGTAAAAAAACAAAAAATCTTCCCACCTTCCACTCAGCATTCTAGCACCTGTTGGGAGGGTCTGTGCTCCACCACCACCACCACCACCACCACCCAGTAATGATAAGAGTGTATTTTTTGCACATACCCAGTATATTCTTCTTCCTGTGGCTAAGCCATTTTCCACTGCAGTCTGAAGCTGCCTACTCAGAAGCAATTCCTACTGAATTAATTCAATGGGGCTTACTCTCTCGCGTAAGGACTGCATTCTTAGTCTCTTTTGTGAGAACTGAAAAAGGAGAAACATGGCAAAGAGGAAGAGAGAAAGGTGGCTAGTGCATGCCTTATTACTATTACTATTATTTTTTAAAGAAGACGCTGTTGCCCCCAGGTTCCTGGCATGGCCTTATCTCTCCACACAGACTGCTGAGGTGCGGCCTGGTGCGCTGCGAGTTTGCTCTTCGGCCAAGAAAGGCTCTCCACTACCCCAAGGAAACTACTTTCTTTCCTGCCTTCCCCTGTTGCTCTTGGCAAACGCATTTATAAGAAGCTCAGAGTTGGCAGGCATGCATGATCGCACACGCACAGGTGTGCGCATACCAATGTACCGCTGGGTCACTGGAATCCTAGACCTCAGAGCCTTCCTTCTATTTAAATGAAGGCAGGAGCTGACAGTCAAAAGATCATGATGACACGCATGTGAATGGATTGGTAGATCCTGTAACATTAAATTTATTGCATTAGTTTATGGACGGCATTACAGTTTTGAGCTGCATTCTTCCATGCAATAGCAAAATAGATTTGCAAAGGAACAACTGCTGCTTCTCATCTAGGCAGACTCTAAATCTGAGCACTGTCACCATTCAAGAGGTCTATTATGCAAACAAATGTCATGGTTTCTCCATACTTCTAGGGAGCTGGGCCCAGTCACAATTGCCCAAATGTTCATAAATGACAACACAGATCCATAGAGCTACTTCAGATATAGGTTCTTTCTAGAAGTGGCTTTCGTGACATCTTGTGCTGGGACTTTACAATGTCTGTGTGTCCAGACAAATAGGGTTTTCATTTGTAATGCTTCCTTTCTGCCTCAGTAAATTTTTCTGGATTTTTAAAAAATTTCTAGGAAAAATCCATTGAGGAGGAAGACAGAACTGTTGCTGAGAGGTTTTGAATGGTAGTACTGGAAACACCCTCAACTACTACTTATAGCTGGGTTCACACAACAATCTAGACCAGACTAGATTGTGACCTTTTTTTGCCAGCTTCCGACAAGCAAAGTCAATGGGGAAGCTAGCAGAAAGTTGTAACTGGAGACCACATGACATCCTTGCTTAATGACCTGTGGTGATTCACTTAATGACAGCAACCAGGACTGCCGGAATTGCCATCGCTAAGTGGTGTGGTAAGATGTCATCACACTTTACAACCATGCCACTTAGTGATGGCAGTTCCAGTCCCAATTGCCATCATAAACCGAGGACTACCCACACTGAACACAGGTTTTTCTCTAACACACCTTGAGGGAGAGCAGCCTTCCCATGCAGGCACTTTCCAAGGATCCCTGCAAATCCCATTAGGCTGACTTGTGTTGGGGAAAATGGGGATTGTAGCCCAATATACCTGGAGGGCACTGGGGTAGGAAAGGCTGTATTAGGGTATCATTTCCTAGCTGAAGTAAATCCAGTGACCCATGCAAAGCTGTTTCCCCTCGCAGAATCTGCTCTCCGCCCCTTCCAACCACTGGGAGTCTGTTATGATTCAAGTTGCTGAAAGAGCCTGTCTTGGCGCACAGACACCCCCCCCCCCAACTTAAAGCCTGCTTAACTGCAATCCAATAAGGGTTGGCCTTTTGTCCTATTGTTGAGAAGTTTACTCACTCCACTAGGGCCTGAATAGTGGGATAATCCCCTCAAGAGGGTCAAGAAGGCTGATACACAGAAGCAGCCAGAGACAAAGGCCTGGATGGGAGTCAGAAAGGCAGGGTAACCCACCTCTCTTGGGCATTAGTTACCGCAGAGAGACAGGACCAAGTCCAGCTGATCAACCTTCTGAGAAAAATTGAAGGGAACCCTGCCTGTGTCTGGTACTGATCCCAAAGTCTACCTTGAGCCTCAAGGGACCCAGCCGTGTTCCAGAAACATGGTTACTGTTAGTGGGGTTAGGAGCCTTTTTGCATCGCTGAGCAGTTCATGCAATTTAAATGGGGAAAAATGGGAGACTTTATAGCAGAGGTAGCTGATTGGAGCTGTGGGGGCTGCAATGTGGCCTTCAGAATGCGTTGGGTGGTACCCAGTTCCACTTGTTAATGGAACAGAAGACTGCAATGAATAAGAAATCGTATTGGCAAATGCAATTGATTCATTTTAATTCACTCTAAATCAAATCAAGTCAAATTGAGTTTTTATGCCGAACCACCCACTCCCAGAGTGCAACTCCCAGGACACCACTCCAAGAAGCAGCCCAGCTTCAGTTCAGAAAATATTGTGCATCCCTGTTTGATAGAGATGGCAATCTGCTACTCCAAGGGGGTGGGGTGGGAACTGCTGCTGAGTTTCAAGGGCCTCTAACCTTTCCTGATTCTCCCTGGTGTCACCTGTCCTCTTGAAGCCTGGGCCCAGTGACAGAAACCAAGATCAGCAGTTCCATTTTCCTTGACGTCTCCTTCTGGCCAAGGGTGCCTCTTGGGGACCAAAGAGAGATGAGAAGAAAGGTGCAGTAGCAGACATGGTTCCTTGGAGAGCCTTTTATCCAAGCTCTCCTAAAATTGGAGTCAACAGTATTTCTAGTTAATTTGCTCATATCTTCTCTTTCCCTTATTTACAAACACACACCCAGAGACACACAGCTGCAGGAGACAGTCCTATGACTGGCCAAAGGAAGCATCCATCTGGGTTTCCATCTGGAGACCTTCAAGAGTGTTCCGCCACTACCCAAGAGGCTCCTATACACCGCCAACCTATGACCCTGAAAACCTCTGCTTTGCTCCAGGCACTTTCTGCTGGTGGCCATAGAGGCTACTGTCTTCCAATTCTGGCCAATGCATTTCCGATGTGTGCAACCACAATCACAGGGCCAGTGACAGCCAGTGCAAATAGGAGAAGAGGGATGGAAGATGCATGGCCGTGGGAGGGGAACTGCCCTGGGAGTTCTGGAAAAATATGGGTGCAGTGGCTGAAAGACGAGGCAGCAAGGTGGTGGGATGAGGGATGACTGAGCCTTTCTAACTACGTTTGTTTCCTCTCTCTCCAGAGATGGAATGGACAAGGGAAAGTGGAGACTTTCAAGTGACTCTGATGGCCTTTAAAAGACACTCCACTGTTCCATCTCAGAAATAATGGTGACAGCTCGTCACTCACAGAATGAATAGCTGAGTAATTATACGAACTTGGGATTGGCGGCGGGGTGTGTGCGTGTGTGCGTGCAAAGCTGTGTCTGCTCTATTTTGTGAATAGGGGGAAGAGAGGTGTGTTGATGTTTCAATTCTTGGGTGTTTCACCTTCTCCTAGGAACCATTCGGAACAAATCTGACCGGTGCTTAGTTTTAAATCAAGAGATTAACATCCCACGAAGGACATACTGAGCACAAGGCCATATTTGGACTGGCATCTCTGGGGTTGGTGAGAAGTTAGCCAGTCTGGGTTCTGCTGACAGCTTGGGATGGCAGGGCTGACGAGAAGAAGTGTCTGACTGTAATGACTTATCAGTAGAACAGGAATAGACTGTGAGAAGAGACAGAAACTGTTATCCTCTGTCTTGACCAAGTTCTTCTGGTACAAGAACCAGCTGCCTGCACAAGAGGAGCTGTGATTAGAAACAGGGGAGTTCTCAGATTAACTCAAGAGATGGGCAGTCCCAACACAGCTGAAATGCAAGAATGGCTTTGGCCAATGAGCAGAGACCAACACGAGGCACTAGGAATGTAGATATCAAGATAGATGCAAGAGGTAGCTAGGTTCTCCAGAGTGGTACTCATCCAACAAAAACTTCATCTAGTTTTTGAATTAACTTTTTTGGGGGGATCTGTGCAGTGCATTGGATTGTAAACAAATGGCCTGGGCTCTTACAACATGGCATGCCATAAGAAACCTAACCCAGATTGGAACCAACCCAGCTTAGCATTTTGGGTGAACGGGGCCACCAGATACTGAGCTGACTGAACCATGTTGTGTGAAACCACCCAGAGTGAGATGGGAATAGGAGGGTCCTCTCCTCTTTATATGCTACAAGACACTAGCACAGTGCCTAGTATAGGCCATGCTGCCTGGAGTTGATAGGGATATAAATCCAAAACATCTGGAACGCAGCTGCTGCCTTAGCAAAGAAATAAGCGATGGCCTAATGGATACTGTAGCTGAGGCCTGCTGAGAACCATGTATTCTAGGTCCAAAACACTTACACTCCCTCCATTGTTTCCCTCCCATCCTTCCTCCCCCCCCTGCCCCGCCATCACATCCCTCAGGCTCTAGGACGCCCTTGCCTTGTATTTCCATGCTTCATAGCAAATCCTTTTTGAAGCGGCACAGAGGCTGAAATGAACTGCTGAATTTCTGCCTGGTAATAGGCGTGAAATCTGCAGTCCATTGTGCCAAAACTGCAGGGAGAAAGGGGGATGAAAGCCGGCTCGGATAGCGCACATAACTCTTGTCCACCCCATGGAACTAGAGCGGCGTCAGGGGGAGGTGGGTCACTCCTCTACCGAAGCAAAAGTTAGCCTGGAGGGTTCAGGAAGAAATTCACCTTTGGGAACTAATTAGAATCGTGAGTGGGAAAGACATCGTGGCCTGCTAACCAAGCCTGCCAGAGGCAGTGAATGCCTCACCTCAGCCATGCATAGAACAGCCGTTCCTGCATGGTCCCCAGTTCCTCAGCTCTGGAAGAAACAGGGCACCCCCTTCTTCTCCCCAACTGTGGAGTGCGAACGTGCAAAAAAGTCCACCAGGATCTTCTGTGTTGCTGGTATACACGTTTCTTTTTCCCTCCTGCCCACTCCCTCCCTCCACCTCTGCTATGGCTCTGCAGTCACAAAGCTGATTCCCTGCCATGCAACCTAATTAAGAAAAAAAATTCCTATGATGAAGATCTGGAAAAAAGTGTTTGAGGCCGAGCAGCATTTTTCTGAAAAGTGGCTTAAAAAAAGAAAAGGAAGAGCTATAGGAGCGGAAGTCCATCAATGGGGGAAAAAACAGGTTCGAGCGCAGTGATACAGTACATTGTGGACAAACGAAAACATCAGTGCTTATCAGCAGATCTTAATCTGCCTGAATTGATACGAGGCCAATAAAAATATTGGGATAAAGCTGCTTCCAACATTCATTCAAGAAAAATGCCAGCCAGGGCTTTTTGGAGAGGTGGCTCATGAGAATCTTTTAGGGAACGGAGCACATGCTAATGGGAATCATCGTCGTCAAGCTGACCACCTCTTCCAGCATTTACAGCATGGACAGGCAGAGTCAAGTTCTCAGCATCCGCTCAAGTGAGTCATTCATCTGAGGGATTCTCTGAAAAGCCATCACTGACTTGGTGTTGAACAGTTTCTCTTCTCGGCTGGACCAGAAACACATGGAAAGTTGCCTTCTGGGCTTTGTAGTACTGAGGTGGGGCTGTGGTACAGTGGAATCCCCAAGCTGGTTTTGATTTTCTTTTGCCAAGAAAACCTTCCAGAAGTGAGCCAGGAAGGAGAGAAAGACGACAGGGAAGCCATGAGAGAGAGTGTGTGGCCATATTGTCACTTTGTAAGTGGGGAGGGAGAATTGCCAGAGCTGGCAGCTTGTGAGTGCCTGAGTTGGGGGCTGGACAATAGACCCTTTGTATCAGGGGCTCATTCAATTGCCATCAGTTCCGCCAGCCCTCCTGTCTGGTTGACATACCTCTCCCACTCAATGTCTCTGCCTCTACTTCTGACCCACACATGCCCCTTGCCTGGGCAACCACCCCTCTGAGTCCTTTGTTTCCACCCATAACTTGGAAGTGTTCTACCACACTACAGAGAAGGGAATTTGGGCTTTGAAGAATATTCTGGGCAAACTCATGGGACCCTTTTCAGCCCCCACTTTCACTTTGTAGATAATAGTTTATAGCGAAAAGGCCCATAAAGATGCTGTCTGTAAAGTTCACAATACTGTACATATCCATCATAGTCTAGACTGGAGGTTCTCCTGGTGGAACCCACTAATGCAAAATAACGCCTATTTTATGATCACTTCACTGGTTGCCAGCATGCTTCTGGGTCCAATTCAAAGTGCTGGTTCTTACCTATAAAGCCTATATGGGGTGGCACTGGGCTACAGTAGGGACCACCTCTTATTCCACTCATCTTGACATGTCAACCACAGACAGCTTGCTCAAGCCAGCCTGACGAAAAGCTGCACAAGCTAGAAGGCAGGTCTTCTCTGTGGCTGCCTTGACACAGTAGATCATGCTGTTCCAACAGCTTTGCTTGGCCTCTTCACTCCTGGCTTCAGGAAAGCATGTAAAACTTTTATTTTTAAACAGGTCTCGAATCCTTTGATGTCTAGTTGGTGGGGATCAGGCAATTGCCTTATTACTGATGATGGTGTTTGGCTGTTTTTTGGTGGGTTGGGAGATGTGTTCTAAGGAATTGTTTTTATGTTGATGTGTCTACCACCTGGAGTCTGACTGGAGTGGGATAACATTTGGGGGAATAAATAATAAAGGACAAAAATAAGATGTCTCTCCTGGTGGCTTCCGTAGTAGTGGGCCCTAGTATCTAGTGGTCATCAACCCTGCAGTTGTGCTGTGAGATATCTGCTATGTAAATTGGCATAATGGCCCCATCTTGGCATCACTCTAGGACAATGTGGGAAATTATAATGGAGACCAGCCCACTAACCCAGATTTCTGATGTGTGGGCAGGCTTAGCACCCTCAACATAAAAAGGAGTTGGTGCACCATTATCACTCATTCTACAGCAGTCGTCCTCAACCTGACATGGAATGGGAGTGTAATAACCCAAATTCTTAGCTGAAGAATCCCAACATATCTAGAGGATGCCAGACTGGGGGAAGGCTGTCTAGCTGTTGAGCAATGACTCACCCTGTAAGTTTGGCCCTGTGGTGATGTCTTCCATACATACATTTAAAATTGGGGGAAGGGATAAAGATGCCCAAAGACATTCCCCACAGTTGTGTGAACTGGCCTACCAAGAGTGTGGCAAGAAGTTAGGACAGTTTCCACCCACCCCCATAAGCCTTCTGCTCTATAGCAAGAATAATCAACTGGATCTCCTCCAAGTCCTTCACCACCTGATTTGGTGGGACAAGCCAAAACAGCCCTTTAGTTATGGCTGGTATGTACCAAACCTGGTGACAAGGACACACCTTTGCTATTTATGAGTCCTTTGTGCTGACAATCTTTGCAGACCCCTGCAGTATATGTTGCCATAGCTTCCTGGCATCAGCTCAGACCAGAAATTAGGTCATTCCCAGAAGCCAACAGATGTTAATTTTGTGCATTTGTCCCTGTAAAGCTGGCTACTCCTTTCTCCTCCTTCCCCTCTGCCCTGAATTATATGGCCTATGAAAATCCCCTAAGCGCTTATGTCCAGCCCCTTTGCTGCTAGACAAAGTCTGGTTTCTATCAAAATATTAACTATGTATCTAGTTATGCCTCTGATATGGAGCAAAGCAGATATCTATATCCTGGTGCTCCTCCAGATGTGTTGGTATGCAACCCCAGATGTCCCAGCCAACATGGCCTTGGAACTGTGGAAGTGGCACTCTCACTTTATGTCGAGCAGCAACAAGATAGACAAATGAGTGGAGGGACTTCAGATTCCCGTAAGGATGTCCCCTTTCCTCACAACCTCATAAGGAACATTGCCGGCTTTATTTTAGAGTTTCCTTCAACACATCTGAAACTGTCTTCTGTTTGAAAGGCTGCCCAGACCAAGTCCAGCTTAAAGACAAAAAACCATAAGGATGGAAACAGCAACTAGGTAGGCACTGACCATCAGCTGTTGGTACCTGGGTAGCGGAATGAACAACTACAAGTCACTTGGTCACAGTTTTCTCCATGGTAGCAATGCATATTGGAAATTTCTATTGAAACACTAGTATTTTGCGGAGTCCTTGGTGCTCTCTGAGCTTGGTTGTTGGCTTGCAGACATTTCATTACCCGACTAGGTAGCATCATCAGTGCGAGGGGATGTGGGGTTTGCTCCCTGTTTATATGTAGTAGCTTGCCCTGCCAATGTTGGTAGGGGTGTGGTTTTCTCCTTGGTAAGCTACTGTAGCTCCTTGGTAGCTACTGGCAGGGCAAGCTACTGTATATAAACAGGGAGCAAACCCCTCACTCCCTCGCACTGATGATGCTACCTAGTCGGGTAATGAAACGTCTGCAAGCCAACAACCAAGCTCAGAGAGCACCAAGGACTCCACAGTTCAACCCTGAGCTACAGATATTCTTTTCTATTGGTGCACTAGTATTTTCTTAACGGTATACATGCATACACAAGATATATTAAGCTCTAAAAATTCTATGCAGATTTGCATATGTTTTAGGGGTGAGATGTAAGAAGTCTGTCTCTTGGCATTGTTACATTTTAGGTTATGCATTTGGGAGCCCGCCCCCACCCCTAGACTTAAGAAGGCAAGTGTAACTCTCAGCATCATCAGTGGTCTCCAGCAGCTGCATTTGAATTTTGGCCGACACCAGTGTTTCCCAACCTCTGCAACTTTCAGATGTGTGGACATCAACTCCCAGAATTCCCCATGCTGGCTGGGGAATTCTGGGAGTTGAAGTCCACATATCTGAAAGTTGCTGCGGCTGAGAAACAAACACTGCTCCAGGCATTCACGGCAGCCCCCTACAAAACTTTAAAACATTGCTCTGAAAGACAGCATGCTGCAGGATGTTCCCTCTTCTCAAAGCTTCCCCAAATTTCCAGGTGAGAAGGGGTATGCCTGAAAATTCAGCCCAAACAAAACCACTAACAAATGCCAAAGTTGCCAGTTTGTTTCCCATTCTTAGTTCTGCTCTTTTATTACTGAGTCATATTCTTGGTTCCTGCCAAAAATACCACTTCTGCCTTTTATGTAAGTCACTGACTGGTGATGTCCCAACCCATAACATATCCATGCGCTCTGCTCCATGAGTCTCACATTTGGATGTCTGAGGCACAACAACCTTATTATAATTGAGGAATGGGGACTGTCCTAACAGCCAGAAACCACGCTGAGACAAGGAACTGGTCTCTAATGTTTTATTGCTTGTACATAACAGGAATCCTAACAAACTGAAGAAGCGTGGGAAAAACCCAGACATATAAACCCCAAAGGTTAAGGCGGTCCCGATCTGTGTCTCTTTGAATGGCCGCCCAATTCCTCAGTGCTACGCATGCGCTTGACAGTCTGGATGGGAGCCCCCTGCTCGCCATCCTTACTCATGACAGGGACTGAGGAACTTTTTTTCCTCGACAAGTGATCTGTCCAGATCTGAACAAGACCTGTGCCATCTATGGGCAGAGCCAAAGCCAATGGTGGGCGGGGCCACTTCAGTCCCCCTCCTTTATACCTCTGTAATTAGCATAGAAATCAAGCAGAGGGTGGAGGACACACACTTAAGCCATCTGTCTCTCTACCTTCTGCCTGCTCATTCTTCTGCATGGAGTTCCATTCATTACCGGCATATAATTCCTGGTCATCTACGGCTACCAGACATCAGGTTCTGTTATTGCAAGATTCTGCAAAAATTCTGATTTGGCAGTAGAGCTAAGTTCCAAATCTGAATTCCTGCCCATGACAGCAAAATCAGCAACTGAGTCCAAACCAATTGCTATTTTTGGAGCGGGACCCTTGCTCTGGGACCGTTGGTGCCATGCGCAAGCAGACAATCGTGCCCTGACACACTTTACAACCTGCAGAGAATGCTCACAGGGCTTCTCTGCAAATGTTGGGATAGGCGTGGGGAAAAGGTGAAGGTGGAGCCCAAGGATTTTGCTTGATGGATTGGAGACTGTGGGTTAAGGTGCCACAGGTTTTAGTGTTACTGCTTCCTTGTTTTTATTATTGTTGTGGGCCACCCAGAGTTGTGTTTCATAAGATGGGCATCCATAAAAGTCTTTTAAATAAAACAAACAAACAATTCCAACTGCTCTCAGACTGAAAAGTAGATGAATATGCCAAGAACTGTATCAGGAACAGGGGGTGGCAGAGGACAACTCAAAGTACAGACTATTTAAAGGGTGAGGCAGTATATTCTGTAAGAGTTTCCATCCAAGAGAAATCAACCTATGAAAAAGATGTTATCTTTCTGATCCCCCTGTTCAGTAGGAAGTCAGACCCCCAAAAGTGAGCCCCCAGGGCTGTATGCATCCCTCCAAGTTCCAGAGCCCACCCCCCCAAAACCAATATAAGAGAATCATTAAATATATGGGGAGAATCCCATGGCTCCTCTTTAGAAATTAAATGCAGCTGGGTTTTGTCCTAGTGATGCCCTCTTCTTTGTCCTGCCCTGCCTACTTTTTGAAGCTCTAAAAACAGTGTTTCTCAACCTTGGCAACTGGAAGATGTGTGGACTTCAACTCCCAGAATTCCCCAGGCAGCATGGCTGCCTGGGGAATTCTGGGAATTGATGTCCACACATCGTCCAGTTGCCAAGGTTGAGAAACACTGCTCTAAAATAATGGGCTGCCCTGGGGTAAACCATGTCTCGAGAATAAGAGACTCCCCTTATGTCAAGTGCTGTCATTATCCCACAGTTTGTGTTACTGGGCTGGGCTTTTGGCCATCAAAACAGGTTTGGAGGCTAGATGCGACTATCAAATCAAATCTCTAGGTCTGGAAGAAGAGGAGCTACGAGCTGAGACTCAACCTTTTGAATCCTCCACTCCCTGTGAAATATGTTCGGCAATCAACCAATCTTTTGGGCTCCTGCCAATCGATCTAGTGGCCATTAAGCATATAATAATTGCAGTTTTTGAAGGCCTCGGCATCTTTTTCCCCCCCTCCCCCTGGGAAAATTCAATCTTTCTGTTTCCTGCAACAATTTTACTCGGCAATAATCAATGGCTATCTTAAAGCATCTCACCAGACGTGTTTAAAAATCAATCCAAATGTTTACCGCCGCAGGAAATTAAGGGAGCAGACAATTACTTTGTGACAGAGAATGAGGCTTGGAAAACACGCATGCACACACATCTGAAATAAAGACTTTATTCTGTCTACCAGCAGCACCTACTTTATGTAGTGTAAGCAGCCTTAGACCTGCTCCGCATTTCCAGAGAGGAGATGAGCGCTCCATATTTTCGCTCTGAGACCCAACGGTTCATTCGTTTGGGCCTCCAATCGTTTGGGCCATAATGCTGCAGCTCCAGTGTCGGCTTCTGTGATGCAATAAGCTCTGAACACACACGCACCCAGTTCTGCAACCTGTCGTGCAAAAGGGCCCCAATGTTTCAGAAGGGCACGAGCCTGGGCTAAGGGGGAGAAACTCCGATCAGCCACCCTCTTGCCCCCACCCTAAGATGACCACAGCGAGGACCAGCTCATTAGCTTCCATAACCACTGAAGATCATACTCTCAAATTGACATGCTTATATGGGGGCAGATTCTATAACCCTCCCTCCCCAGAGCATGGTTAGATTCCAACATGGAAAGAGTGATAGATTCATTTAAAAAACTACAATTATTCCAATCCATGTTTGGAAGTCAGAGCCTCCTCTTTTTCCTCCATGCCTTGTCCTCTGCATCTGGATGTTCACCATTCAGTTGCTCTGGCAGGGTAGGCCCTCTAAGGTCTAAGCATGGGAAGCAGCATGGCCGCTACAGTTCTTTGTAGCAGTTAATATGCATGAGGACACGGAATAGGTTCTTCTCCACAACGTCTATGATTTAGGACAGCGTTGCTCAACCTCGGCAAGTTTAAGCTGAGTGGACTTCAACTCCCAGAATTCCCCTAGTCAGCATGATTGCCGAACATATTTCACAGGGAGTGGAGGATTCAAAAGGTTGAGTCTCAGCTCGTAGCTCCTCTTCTTCCAGACCTAGAGACTTGATTTGATAGTCGCATCTAGCCTCCAAACCTGTTTTGATGGCCAAAAGCCCAGCCCAGTAACACAAACTGTGGGATAATGACAGCACTTGACATAAGGGGAGTCTCTTATTCTCGAGACATGGTTTATCCCAGGGCAGCCCATTATTTTAGAGCAGCGTTTCTCAACCTTGGCAACTGGAAGATGTGTGGACTTCAATTCCCAGAATTCCCTAGGCTGCCATGCTGCCTAGGGAATTCTGGGAGTTGGAGTCCACCCAGCTTAAACTTGCCGAGGTTGAGAAACATTGATTTAGGAACTCACAGGTTATGAGAGATAGAAGGATGGATCAGTGCACCCCCAAATCTGGGTGATGAGCATAATCAGGGTGTTGCAGCCCAAAGATGTAGCAGCTTCCATCTTGAGCTTTAGGGCATCACAGAAGAATGATACTGAATATTACATGCTGGTGCAACTGTCAATGTCACACTGAGACTGGGAACACTGGGTTCAATTCTCTGCTTGATCGCAATCTACTGGTGGGATTCTCACAGCAGCTAGATAAGACTAATAAGCAGTTGAGTGGTTTCTGGTTGATTATGTTGTAAGAAACAAACAGTTGCTGTAGCAGGTTGCATGACCTTGGCCACGGCATTCAGCCATAATACGGTTTGTTTGGGTATTGTATGTTATTTGAGAACAGCTGTTATATTGTTAGACCAGATTTAGGGTTAGGCATGTTCTAAGGGCTGTGGGCTGCCAGAACTGCACTGCCAAATTCTGGATGACCACTAAATAGCAGCAAAGTGACATAGAAAACCCTAATTTTTTGGCTGCCACCAAACAGTTATTTGGATTTTTGCATCCTGATTCTGGTAGCCCCATGTGAACCCAACCAGTCACTCTGAGTTTCTCTTATTCCATAGGTTTGCCTATGATGGTGGGAGGGAAACCTGTGGGGGTCTTCTTTGGACAGCTATTATCTAGAGGTCCCTCACCAGAGCTAGTTTCAAAGGTCTTAGAACTGGCAAGAACACAGAAGCAATAGGAAAAAGGGTCTCTCAGAGGACATCCTTAATTGAGGAAGTTGCTTTCAGTGCAAGAAATGAAAGTCAGTGCTAGAATATCCGGCTAGAATATCAGGGTAATTTCCACAGTACAGATTTAGAGCATCTTCTCGAGTCTCCCCATCATTATTGTGCCAAATTAGCAGTAATACGGACAGCCTTTATATCGCTTCAACGATGGCTGGGTGATGCAACGAAGATGCTCTGAACCCGTACTGCAGAAATGACCTAGCACTGGGCAGACAATGGGGAAGTGTTCATCTAGCCTTGGGAACACTGAGTCAACCACCATCTTTCTGCCTAATGAATCTCACCAGTTTGTGATGAACATAAAATAGAGGTGGGTCAGGGGAAGCATATCTAGGTGGAGAAAAGATAGGAAGAAGTAAATAAACCGATCCAGCCGTGACCCCTTACACCTTCTTTCTAGCTTACTTTCATCGCTGCAACCTAATTTAGAGGGGGAATGTTCTCTGTTGCGACTGTTGTTAAACAGTTGGGAGTAAAATTCCCCTGGTGATCTGTTCTGCAAGTCACATGGAGGTCTAACAAAAGAGCTTGATCTACCTTCTGGCTACCCCTGGTGAACATAATCTTGAACTCCCTGGAGAAAGGCAAGGACATAAAATGTAATTAATAAGTACTCTGATTTCAGGAAAAGAGGAGGCCAGACGAAGATGAAGCTAATTTGTCCTGATCCAGCAGGGGCTTTTCTGATGTATCTAAATTGATTTCTAACTTGATTCATTAGAGACATCTCTTGTAACAGGATTCCAATACTTCCGGCAGGGTAGCTAAAGGATGATCTATGGAATCCTCTTGCTAAGTCTTCCCCAGATGTTTGGAGATCACAACTCCCAGAATGTCCACCCAATGTTGTTGACTGGAGCTCTGGAAGATGTCGCCCCAAGCCATCTCCCTCATGAAGTCCAAGGAACCAGGAACCTTCTAGGAACCCTCCCTCAACATGCCTCAGCAACGGTTGTGCCAGCTTGGGAGGCTGGGAATTGATGCTTTGCCACATCCGGAAAGCAGCAAATTTCCCATCCTCAAAGCTGAGGCAGGCCAAGCCGGTTGAATAGCTTCTCTCTGCCATTCGATAATTTGCTATTTGGTTCAGATGAAGTGATGTGCCTGGGTGTGCGTGCATGCACAGGAAACAACATACCCATCATCACAATGTCAGCTTCCAAAGAGGTCTTCAAAAGATCACCTTGAGTTGCTGCAAAGCTTATTTTTAGTTCTTCGGTGTACCAATGATAATTTTTGTCAGCTTCCTATAGGAGCCTTTGCAGGCGCCCCTTCCCTTCTCCATCATCCCTGAAGTAGCTGGCCAGCCTGCCCCTCCCCTCCCCCCTCAGCCTGTGTCAGCGATAGGCAAGGGGGAGAGTCATTTGCATAGCTTAATACAGGCAAGGCAGGGCATTAGTATTCAGATAAATGCACTCCTTGCAACTTTGCCAACTTGAGATCACTGCAAATTTGAGTGGATTTCCACCGAGACAACAGAAGGCGCATCCCTTAGGCCAGCTTTTGCTCCTGCCAAATTTCAGTCACACAGCTTCTCAATGAGACGGCTGCATTTAAAATTATTTTTATATATGTATCTATAGAGAGAAAATAATCCTTTTCTATCATTTGGAGAGCCAGTTGGATTTTACCGGAGGAGGGGGGGAGGTGGATCGGCTTGGCTTTATTTATCGTGGACTACATAAAGCAACCTGAAGCAAAGGGGGAAGCTCAGCTGGGATTGTGGGGTGGCGGGGGACCGATAAGGGTTCAACAACAAAACACTCAGTACATTTATTTGGTATTTATACTGCATGAGCAGATTGGGGGAATCATATGCATGAGCCCAGGGGTGTCCATGGGGAGGGGAAAAAATGCCAAGATGACAAGCCCCAACCATGCCACCAAAGCACCATTTCTTTTTAATGTGCACTGTAACACATGGTAACAAGGGATGGGGTTTTGACCACATGGCTGGGGTTGCCATTTGGCTTTTTTGACCCCTTCCCTGCAGACCCCGCTGCACAAGATCTTTTGCGAGATCTCTTTATGCCTTTTGCTTAGTGAGGAATTGAGGAGAGCTTGAAGATATGGGGGGGGGGGGAGAATAAAACAAAAAAGGGAAGGAACAGACGTGCCTTATTCTAGGTTACCAAAAGGGCATGATGCGAAATGGCTTGGTGTCCATGCTGCAGATGTCATCTGGTCAGGTAAAGATCTAGCAGATGCAATTATACAACATGCCAAGCTTGATTGGGGCTTATCTTGATTCGTTTTGTGGTGGCTTATGTGCGGTGGCAGCCCAGACCCATGGGTTTGTTCATCGTTTACTGTGTGTGAACCCAGAAAATTGACTTGTGTACCAGAACAGCCACTAGTGTTTTCAGAACATCTTGCAAGAAACTCCACAGATGCGTAGTGGTTGACCGGTCAAAGGCAACGTGTCCTCTATTACAGATCTCCTTGGAAGGCATGCAGGTGTCCTACATCACTGTTCTCTAACTTGGTACCATGGAAGATACCCCGACTTACAATTCCTATCATCTTCATTTTGGCGGCCAAACCGACCCTAACACTGCAGCTCTGCAGATCAACCTTTTCTAGCTGGGTTCCTCCACCCTCTGATACATCAGGACTGGAATTGTGAGAATCCCTAAGCTTTGGAACTGCAGTCCCAGCATTTCTGGAGGGCACCAGGGAAAGGTCGGGACGCACCCCACCAGAGGCTAAGCCTTACTGAAGTCTATTAAAACTTCTGAGTCAATAAGCATAAAAATATTGGGATGGGGGAAATATAGCTCAAAATGTGGCTAAATTTAAACCATTACGCTAAATTATAGTTCATTTTAATCAAGCTTATTTCAGACAAGCCTGGCTGGGCCTACACATAATGCATAAGTCATGAACTGTGGCTAGGGTCACGCCACAGGCTAAGATAAAACAAGCAAACGATCTAATTACTGGCCCCTGAGGTCTTCTAGGCTTGGTAGAACGTAGGCAGATCTCTCTACATAGGTGGAGCTAAGAAGATCATTATAGGTACTCTAAGAGGTCCACCAAGGCCAACCAGAAATAATCTACTAGATCCTAGGCTTCCTTCAACCAATCCCTGCTCTAGAATATTTCCAGAACCTCTGTCAAACAGAGAAGTTTGGAGAGCCAAGTACGCAAGTGCCATGTCCACACCACAGGATGAACCAGGTAAATTAAAAACCGGGAGCTGTACTGGCCCAATGCACAAAACTTAGGTTGGCTTGTTTGCCTATTTGTTTTTATTAGCTTAGTGTGATGTATGAGCACAGCCTGTCTGGGGTGATGACTGCCCAACTATTGTGCAAATTCAGAAAACGGATTAATCCAATAATTAGATTTAGTGTGTTACGTGAACATAGTAGGTCCTGAGGGAACGAGCTGCTGTGTGTCACGCCGGCAAGAAGTGTGAAGAACTTTGGCCTGCAACAGCTGAACTACAACTGGAAAATGCTGGGAACTATAGCTCAGCAAACATCGGGAGGGCCACAGGTCCCCCACCTTTGCCCTCTCATCTTGGAGGGCCGAAGGAAAAACCATCTGAAGGGGTGACAAAGTGGATCTTGCGGCACAGATCCAACATGCAGGTGATCCCAGTGACAAAAGAAGCAAAGACCTTCCTTCGTGAGATGCCTTTTCAGTCTCCTCCCATGCCCCAAACCCGAAGTGATTCTGGAAGAGATGTAAGGTAAGCACTTCCACGGTGGGCATGTATTGAATCCCCAAATGAGGCGCCAAGCGTGTGTCAGCTTTGGGAGGACACAGAGTTCTTCCCGGGGCTGAAAAGCACTGATCCAACTGGGTAATCATTCACTTTGTGACTGTAAAGAGCTCAGGACCAAAGTTTTCTGGGAAGAAGGGCCCGATACCTCAATAAGGAGATGTGAAATCCTTTTGAAATTCACCTCCCCTCCCCCCTGCTCCCCCTCCCCACCAGTGCTGTGTTAGGCTCCCATATTCCGGGTGCTGCCTCTAGCTGTTGCTCAAGAGACATCTTCATTAAAGAATTGTCCCCTTCGCTGCTTCTCCGCCCCTCCCCTCGTTCCAGCATGGATCGGCACCCCAGGATAAGCCACTCAGCAACCATTAGTGTTACTGCAAAGGGACTTGTAGCCACAGGGCGCCAAGACCAAGCCAGGCATGTAAGTGTGAACTCTGTCCTCCACTCCCTGCACATCCCGACCGACCCCCTTAACTCTTCCGGGGGTGGGGGGAGGCATCGCTCTACACTCCCATCTTTGCCACTAAGGCATCTGACAGCAGAGTCACTGGGACATCCAGCCTGTTCCCTAGGCTAGCCAGGATGGGCTCTTCTCTCTGCTGCTCCAGCTGCTTTCTCCGTCCCGCTTAAAAGGGCTCCTGCGCCTTTAAGAGCTGCACACTGCATGACAGGGATAAGTTTAGCAGGTGCACCTTTGGCGGCGGCTGCACTGCGACTGGACAAGCCCCTTTTGGAGGGCTCTTTCTTGGAGGAGGCCTCCCTCCCCACCCACCGGCCCCTCCCTGTGCTACCCAGCCAGGCTGACCCTGCCCAGGGGCAGCCTTGCCACGCTGCAGGCAATGGGGAGAAGGCACCACTGTCTGCAGAGGAGAGAGGAGGCAGCTATCTGGCCCCCCACCCATCCACCAGGCCCTTCGGCTGCGCTGCACAAGCCCCTGAACTGAGCCCCTATTGTCCTCTCTAACCCGGTTGCAATTCTTCCCAAGGGGAGAGGCAGCGCTTTGCAAGAGAGACCTTCCCAAACCGAGCACATTGTGGGTCAGCAGCCAAGAGGGGCTGAGCCCATTTGCATTCTCCTCTACAGCCAGGAGAGCAACCCAGGATGGATCTGCTCCTACATGCACAAGTGATCCAGCCCACCTAGGCGACTCATCCTGAGCCAAATTATCAGAATTTGGCCAACTGAGGGAGGCAGGCTGGCTGCTTGCATGCCCCCCACCCATCTGGCTTGGATCAGCTGAAGCATATAAGAAGTATGGCTTTGGGCATGTGCAGAGTGCATTTCACCCACAGATGGTGCAATGGAAAACAAAGGGCTAATTTTTCAAGGATGTGAAGGAGAGGCTGGCAGGAGATTGCTAAAAACATTTGCTCCCTGCCACAGCCAGGGATTCCCAGCCCAACAGCAATGCTGACAGGGAGGGTGGGAGCCTGCATCTGGAGGGCACTAGATTGGAGAAGGTTGCTCTACACCTTTATGCCCTGGATGTGAAATGGGGGGGGGGGCTTTTAAGCAGAGTGGTGTGATGGGGGGGGGGAGGAAGAGTTATGGGACACATACCCCAATGTCAAAATCTTCCCTCAAATGAAAGGGGAAGGTTGCACTGGCTCTCCCAGCGGCGCCCCATCTCCAGATTTCAGAGGGAAAGTCTACGCTAAACGATTAAAACGGCCTCTGAATGACAACGCGGTGGGAAACTGAAGATGGGGCGGGGGTTGGAAGAGGCGGTTGGGGAAGGGCGCGCCGGAGCTGCGACTGCCTTCGAGGTAACGCCTCAAGGTTAACCGCGAGGGGGAGTCCGTCCGAGGAAGGCCACGAGATCAACCCTGACCCCCGCACGCCCCCCCAACACTTTTTACGGCGACTAGTTAGAGCCCCCCCTCACCTGCAGAGCTTGCAGGAAGCTAATTCTGCCCCCTACCCCCAGGCCCTCTTCTAGGGAGATGAAACTCCACCTATAAAGTGGGGGGGAGGACCCCTCCACTCCGGGGAGCGGGAGAGAAGCTCCTCTCTCTTGCTGTCGCTTGCGCGGAAGACAATTTGCCCACCACGCTCTCCCTCCTTCCAAGACCGCGGGGGAGGGGCGCTGTACCCCGAGCGAGTTTTCCTCAAGGTCATACGTACAGTACATACATACTCAAGGCTCGCAGGCGTAATTTGGATGAAACCCCCCCTTCTCCCCAATCCCCACCCCCCCGATCGGCCCACCCCTCCCTCCGCCCAAAGGAAGGATCCCAGGAGCCCCAGCCTCCCCGCCGCCTTCTTTGCTCTAACCACTGAACCGCACGTTCTCGAGCCTTAGACAGCATTTTCCGCTAGCAGACTCCTGCGCCCCCTCCCTTGCAACGGAGCCTCCCCATGAACCTCCCTCCCCCTCCCCCCTTTAAGAGTCCTTGCAACGTAGCCATAAAAAAACAACAACTATTCCCTTCCTAGGAGAACTTGTAGGTACTTGCAGGAAACGAAGGGGAGCCAGGGGCGAGTTGCCGCGGAGGAGTGGGGGGAAGTCCGCCATCGCCGCTAACCCACTGGAGGGGTCCCCACCCACTCTTCCAGGTCGCCTCCCCATCGAGGGGAACTTCCTGGGTCGCCGAAAGCAACAAGGCGTCAGCAGCAGCCCCTACCTGTGTGCGCAAAGTAACTCAGGGCAGCGGTCCAGGTCAGCCAAATCGCCGTCTTCATGGTGGGGCGCCGGTCGGTGGCGGGGCGAGGCGGAGAGGGCGTGCGCTCCGGCCGGGACGGGGCTCGCTGCGGGAGCCTCCGCTTCCCCGGCGCCTCGCCCTTCTGCCGGGGTCGCCTCGAATTCCTCTGCTCGGCGGCAGGCGAGGGACGCCGGCCGTCTTTCCGCCAAGGCGGGGAGGGATCCCGCTTCTCTCTTGACCTTGATTCCTGCCACGGGCTGGTGGGAAGCAAAAGTGAAGTGGGGGGACGGAGGACGAAAGGAGAGGGGACCCCGGCGGGGGAATCAGAGCTGCCAGGAGGAAAGAAGCAATCCCGGGGCTGGCCCCCACTGCGATGCCCGGGACCGGCTGGCTCGCGCCCCTCCGCGCTCCGCTCCCGGCTCCCCAGCTACTTGGCACTGTGTCGCCGTCCACCTCCAAGGAGCCCGAGCTCATTCAGCAGGGCAGAGTGTGACCACGCCCATCCCGGCTCCGGATTGGCTGCCTGGGAGGCTGCACTCATTAAGGGGGGGATCGCACGCTCACATCGCACAGCCGCTGGCGGACAGGCCGACTTTCGGCCACGTACGGAGCGGCTTGTCCGCTTGCCGCCCGGCGCCTCTGCCGCCGCCGCGGTGGTTAGAGAGCGGCGATCGCGGGGGTGCGTGGTGGGGGGAAGGATGCGCTGCTTGCCGGGCAGCGTGCATGGCCTGCGGGTGCGCTCGCAGGGCTGTGGGGAGGGGGGCAGACCATCGGGAGGAGCTTGGGGTGGGGCCGGGTGGGAGCGTTGTCGTATCTCCTCGTCCCAGTTCGTTTCTTAACGGTCCCAATTGCAAAGCACCAAACTTAGCCCCGGGCTGACATCCCGTGAGGCTGCAACCTTCTGGGGGCTGCACCGGGTCACGAAAAGGCAGCGGATTATTCGCTAGTTAATGCATTAGTAATGCCTTTTGCAAAAAAAGCCCAGGAAAGGTGGCATGTTTAGGATTTGCAACCATTAGTGGCTTAACCGGCCTTGGGGACAATGTTTCCTGGGTTGTGGGGGGGCTTTTGCTGCTTAGCCTCAGCCTGCAGGATCTCTTAGGGTGGCCCAGATCCCAGCCCCCCGTTGGAAAAGGGTGCCCGGGGAATCCACCTTTCCACCCCGCTCCCCTTTCGGCTTGCTTCTGCCTCAACGGCTCTTTTGTTGAAACCCACACTCCCAGCCCCCCGCCCCCGCTCCCCAGGCGTCTGCTCGTGGTTCTAGCGCCGGACTCTGCGCTGCAAAGTGTGGAAGTTGCATTATTTATTTGGGGCACTGGAGCTGGGAGGCTTTTCTGACCCGCTTCGCAGGGAAGGGAAAGCAAGAAAAAATACACTGTGTAAGCTCGGGGGAGAATCACGCTGCACAGCAACCTGATGCAACAACCCCACTCAGCAAGGCACTTTCTTGACCATGGGGAGTGGTGCTTTCCCCTTTTGCATGTAGCTGGTTTCGCCCCTCCTTTACTTCATTGGTCCCCTGAAAAAGCACAGGCTAAATTACCTGCAGAGCCCCGTTCACATTGCTACTGTGATTGCCCAATTTGTACAAATATGCACCCCCCCCCCTTGAATCAAGCTTGGCTCCTAAGGATGGGTAAGACCCTGGCAACAAGGTGGAAGTACCATTGCCACTGCCTTCTGATGGAATGTTTTTGGACTCCCCTGTCTAGTGGACAGCCGTTGGATCTCCTGGTGGTCCCCCTTCCAAGTATTAGGTTTGATTTTGCTTAACTTTTCAAGGTCAGGGCTGAGATTTAACTCAAGACATCACTCCCACCTATGGTTTCGCTAGTCATTATGTACAGAGTGAATTTCTCCCAGCAACTGCAATCTATTCCCAATCTCTGGGGATTTGAGGAAGGAGTGTTCTGGGAGGACAGACATGTGACATCCAAACCTGATATATTTCGGATTTACCTAGTGCTTTAAAGTGTTCAAAGCAGTTCATATACCTTATTCTAGTCATCCTTGTGGATACTATAGAATAAGTCAATATTATACCCACATTACATGTGGGGATGAGGTAAAACTGAGGTGGAGGACTTCAACTCTTCCCTGATCATTGATACGTGGAATTACAGATGTTCTCTGATGACAAAAGGGTTCTCATTATTCCTGTACTGGACCCTGAGGTTGGAAATTGGGGGTTGACTGCTGCTTCCTGGTAAGCTCTACGGCATATTTTCTATAATGAAAATGCAGCGAAGCGAACAGTGGCTAGGAAAGGAAGGGTAGAGAGTCATCGTTTCTTTTTTTAAATGACGGTTACTCTTTTTCTGGCATTTCCTGTGCCTGGAATTTGAACAGAAAGCCCATCTAATGATCATATTTCTTCGATCTTAAAATAGCTCTCTTCTGCTTTTTGCCTGTGCTAGAAACATTCGCACATGCATGGGTGGAAACCAGGTGGGACGTTTTTCAGACCTTCGGAATGACAAGCCAGAGCCCTGCTTCTGTTGGAGTCTGGGAATGAATGTACCGATGTCCGCTGAGGATTTGGGCTGATTCGTGTGAGCGCTTTGCTTGAATGGGGGTCCTGTGTGCACAAAGGGAGCAGGCAATTCACTTGAGCCCCTGGGGAGGCTTTGCAAGGCTGGTCCTATCGCAACTTCCTTCTTTTGGATGAGGTTAGCCCAGTGCTTCTCAGCCTTGGCAGCTTGAAGATGTGTGGACTTCAACGCCCAGAATTCCCCAGCCAGCATGGGCCAAGGGCGTTGAAGTCCACACATCTTAAAGCTGCCAAGGCTGAGAAACACTGGGCTAACCTTGTGGTCTGCTGTATGTTCCTGTTTCCTCACTGTTAGGCACAGCCCAGGGACTGACATGCAGAAAGGTGGAAAGTACTATTGGCATCTCCCATACATCTAACCCCGATTCTGGGTCAAGTTCACCACTCCACTGGCTGGGATTGTAACTGTTGGATTTGCCCAATTGATCTTCTGCATTCCAGTAAAGACAAAGATGGCTCTGATGTTGGCCAGGAAAGTGGCAGAGTGTCCCAGCAAGGCTGTTGAGTGAATGTTTTTCTTATCAGAAAGCCTTAAAGGATGCACGGGAGCTGCAGAAGGTGGTCTGTCAGGGTCCTCTGCCCCCATTTTCCCTCCCCTGTTTTCAAAACTTTTCTGTTTAGCAGGACCAAATTGAGGCTGCCCCTTAGCTGACCTCCTTCCTGGTTCCCGGGTGGCATAGCCTTCCGAAGCACTGAGCCGAAATGCCGTTGGGCTCTGGAGCCCCCCTTTTCTTAGCATACGCCTTTCCCAGTAGCATCTGTTCCCAATTATCTCTTGGAAATGTGTGCAATAAGCAGCTGGGGGGGGGGGGAGGCGTGTAGGGTGATTCTCCCCCTCCAGCATGTTACAATAATTGCATTAAGTCCTCTGCCCCTCAACCTTTTCAGGTCTCCTTGGCCTGGCCCAGCAGACCTTCGTGGACTTCCAGACTCAGAGATGTCACAGTCTTAACCTAACAGCTTGCCTAAATGGGACCCAAGTCTTCAATCTAGTCCATAATGAAAATGACCGTGTCTCCAGCCTTTCAGAAAGCAGAAGAGTTTTTATATCCTCTTTGCTGGCAAATGCTGGCGTGCTAGAAAGTTTCTTCTTGCCAAGGGCCACTGGGAGCCTGATGCCATGGGAATTATTCCATGCCACAAGTCCCCTGAATAGATTGCAGATTGCTGATCAAAGGGTGGGAGGAGGAAATTTAAAGCGATTTCTGCTGCTTTATGTTTTCCTTTTGTGTGGCGGAGATTAAACTGACCAGGAATATTGGCTGAAAGCTTGAGCATCTTTACCTCTTAAATCGCCCACATGTGTCAGTAAGTCTGCCTCTGACTGAGCAGTATTTACATACAGGCCATTGGCAGATGGCAGGTAAAGCAGGCCACACCACACGGCAGGTCCTATATTTATAATTGCATGTGCGTGTGTTTGTACACTGGTATATAAATGCAGGGTTTTTTTTTACATATGTGAGTAAGAATTCAAAGCGAGCATTGCAGCTGGCCGGGGAGTGGCAATAGCAGCAGAGCTTCAAGATACGAAACAAAACGCTGAAAATCCAGCCCAAGAGGATTTGAAAAGAATATTCTGAAGATTTAGAGATTAAAGTGTGTATGTAGGAGGGGAATGTCATGTGTGGAGCGGGCAGGGTGATACTCTGGCAGACCTGGCAGATGAACAACGTGCCGGGAATGAAGTCCTGAAGGCCGTGTTTCTCATCTGGCAACTTCCAGATGTGAGGACTTCAACTCCCAGAATTCTCAGCGATGGCCAGGCTGGCTGGGAAATTCCTTGAGTTGACATCCATGCGTCTGGAAGCGATCAAGGTTGGGAAACATAGGCTTACCGTTTATATCATAAACCGAAAGGAAACTCTGCCAAGAATCATGCCAAGGGTTACTCAGGAGTAACTGCACCATGTCTACATGGTTGACCCAGAAAGAAAGCTCTTCTATGCTCCAAAACCCTTTTGCTTCTCTTAAGTTCTGAAGACGTGCAGGTAGCAAGTGTTGGGCTGTATGCAGGCATACCAGTGACGAGGTTTTTCTAGTTTCTAATATTGCTTCAAGAGGCAAGTGAAAAAGTGGTGGTATATGAAAACAAACACAATAGCAAAGAGCTGGGTAATGTTTGGGGGCTGGTCTGGACATTTGGAGTTTTGGCAGCATGGGGAGGGTGTGTCACCCAATGGATGTTACGGTGAGCATTACAAAATACCCATTCTCAGTTAATGGACTTGGCTCAAATGGCTAAGTTAACAGCGTTAGTAAGAGAAAATACTGTTGCTGGATTTATCTCTACTTGGCAACCACTTTTAGATTCCTTGCTTGTGTCGGAAAAAAATGAAGTTCTGATTTTAGGTTTTAGTGATTAAATGGTTTGTTTTGGTAGATATAATGTTACTGTGGCTTAACTAAGAGTAAGAGATTATATTTGTAAATTTATCTATATCTCTATTGGAGAAAGTTGGAAGTCACTTTCCTGCTTCTGTCTGTTTGCACTTTTATAGTTTTTTTCTTTTTTCCTTAGTTCTATTTTCTAGCTTTTCTGTATTTTCTATTTTGTATTTTAGCTATACTCTGAAAAGTAATAAAGTTCTTATAACAAAAACAACAAAGTGCCCATTCTCAGAAGGCAAACAGGTGGGGTTTCTCCCTATCCCTCACGCTAGCCATTCAGGGTGTTTACACATGCATCCATCCATCCATCCATTCCAAGGAAGGATGTGCTGGGTGCTCGGGTGTTGCCCATAAGCACATCGATCCATCATGCTGTTACTCCTGCCTAGTGTATGAAGAAGTGGCTTTAGGCATCCAGTTTTTTATGTGCCCTACCTTCGTGATGGGAGACAGTAGAAAAATATAGACATCCAATTATGAGATACTCCCTCAGTGCCTATTTTGCCCACTGCAACTCAGTCCGTTCTTTCCAGAAATAATATAAACAAGAACGTGTTGCTTCTGAACCTACTTTGACAAAGAAGAGTCTTCTGTGGGTTCAGTTCAGTTCCTGGTTACTTCAAGGACACACTCGCCTAGTTCCCTTGGCCACAGTATGGAAACAGATTGCCGCTGCCTTTTTTGAGAGAACCTGTCCAGTATTTCACAGTCGAAAAACTAAAAGCAAAAGCAAAAAACAATTATATTTGCCTTTCCCGTTGCACTTATTTTCAAGCCAAGCGTCAGGTCGGCCTTTCATCTTCCCATTTCTTTGTAGTTGCTGTATGTTGCAGTGTAGGCTGGCTGGGGAATTCTGGGAGTTGAAGTCCACACGTCTTCAAGTTGCCAAGGTTGAGGAACACTGATTTAAGTGCTGCGAGCCTGTAAGCCTGTCCTCCAACAGTTTCCCTTAAAAAGAAAAGCAGCAGAACTCCCCCAAGACTGTATAACAAGTGGTTCTATTCACACAATGCACTCCACCAGGTCAGTTACTAATCTGGCAGCAGCATTTATGCCCTATGTCAAGTTCAGTCTCATAGTGGATGTGGCTGTATTTATAGTGACAGCCAAAGCCACCCAGCAACACAGAGCGTCTGGAGAAGTAGCTGTGTGCACCCAAGCAAGGTGTATTTGCAGGTGCCCATCCACCAAAGGGCATAAACGAAAGCCAGAAATTTAATCTCTCAACTCCCCACAGACAGGACTGAACCCGAATGAATGGCAAGGCACCTGGGTACATACTGATATTTTAACAAAGCGTCCCTGTTTTGTTTTCCAAGCCTCTTTTTTTAAAAGCGGGTGTGGAGGTCGTTTGATTCCCTTCTCTTTTGATCCCTGACTTGTGGGGAAGGTGCTGAGAAGCACAGCACCAGCTGTGCAAATCTGGGCCCTAGCTCCTCTTTAGCTGGGATAAAACTCTCTGCTGGCCCCATGGCTCTGGTCGAAAGGAACACCCAGCATTGCCCCCCTGCTTGTTTCAGATCAGGACCAAGCCTGTCAGGAAGCTCTTGTGCCGGGTGGGGTGTGGGGGAGACAGTTGGTGCCTCGCTTCACCAGGTGCTGTGATTCTCAAGCCTTCCCCTGAACCTTCTGCCTGCAGGACTGGCTCCCTCCTCCTGACGCCTTTGATGCCCCAATTCCAGCATCCCGTCTGATGGCCGTAGCGGCTGTTTGATGGCAGCTGGACTGCGGAGTATTGGCGCATCAGCCTGGGTTCTGGTGGGAGAGCAGCCACATGTTGCCCGGGCTGGCTGGCGGCAGGACACTGCTCCCAGCCTCCGCTCCTCCTCCTCCTCTTCCAACGGGTTGCAAGTAGATGCCTTCAAACAAAGTTGGGGTGTGTGTGTGGAGTTTGGGCCTTTTCATGCATCCCTTTCTGTTTTTGTCTCCTTCCCCCACTTCTGCTGTTCTCTCAATAGAGGCCCAGCGGGAGAGAGCAGGCGTGGGCTCAGCCCTTACCGCTGGCAGGGCCTGGGAATTCCAACAGCTTTTTCAGATGCCCTTTCTATGGACAGGCTGCCTTCTATCCGAATGGTGCAGCACGAGCAGAACAGGGTGCAGCAAGGGTGGGACGCTTTGGGGAGGGGGGTGGTGGTTGTCGAGATCAAGGCTGGTGAGAACTGGGGGCAGGGAATCCAGCTGCAGTGCCACTAGGAACACCTGGACTCACTCAGGTTGGTGCTGGGGTCCTCACCTCGAGAGCCTGCTGTTGACGCTCTGGGCTTCCCTGAATAACCATGGCAGGAAGGAGTGGAGGAGGCATGGTCTGGGAGGGCAGCATAGCCTTTTTTGCCTATTCCCATTTTGGAGTCTCCCCCCTTCCCCGCTTCCCTGCCTGGGGATGGAGAAGAGTGTGTGGTCTGCGGAGGAGCGGCTTGGAATATTGTTATTAATATGATAAATTATTTAATTCCCAGTGACACGTCCTCCTCGCAAAGCCCGAGAACGAGAAAAACTTCCTGAAATCAACAGATTTATGGTCCGGAGAAGACTGTTCCCAGCCACTCCTGTGTCAACAAGTTGCTGTGTTTCCCCCAAAGGATGCAACAAAACCCTGTCCGGCCAAGTGTTTTTTTTCACAAAGCTGCTTGTTTGTTTTTCAGAAGAGAAAATGAGAGGCCAGGCTGGCTTGAGCATGTGGTTGTTTGTGCCTTTCCCTCTTCTGCTAATTCCAGCTGATTGAGAAACATACCTGAGGGGACTTGTCCTCTGGTCTTTAACCCAGATGCCGTGGCACCTCTTTCCAGCTGAACAGAAGCTGGTTGTGGTTGCCCAGGGATAGGAGTACAGTGCTTGTCCTCACTTAACAACCCTTTGTTTAGTGATGGTTCGGACTTACAACACTGTTGAGCAACTTACGACCAGTTTCACACTTATGACTATCAGAGTGTCCCCAAGGTCACATGATCACGATTTGGGCGCTTGTCAACTAGTTCGCATTTATGACCGTTGCAGTGTCCTGTGGTCACGTGATCACCATTTTCGACCTTCCTGGCCAGCTTCTGGCAAGCAAAATCAGCGGGGAACCATGCAACTCACTTAACGACCACATGGTTTGCTTAATGCCTGCAGTGATTTGCTTAACAACCACCGCAAAAAGGGTCATAAAATCAGGTCAGATTCACTTAATGACTGCTTTGCTTAGCAACTGAAATTCTGGTCCTGATTGTGGTGGTTAAGCGAGGACTACCTGTAGATCAGTGTTTCTCAACCTTGGCAGCTTGAAGATGCGTGGACTTCAGTTTCCAGAATTCCCCAGACAGGATAGGAATTGAAGTCCGCACATCTTCAAGCTGCCAAGGCTGAGAAACACTGGAGTAGACACTTTGCCCATGCATGTGTATAAGTATCCTGATGTGCTGGACTTCGGTCCATCCAGCATGTGTAACTGCAAGGGACTGTAGGAATTGTAGTCCAAAGCATCTGGAGGTCATCAAGTTATCTAGCTTTTTATATACATCGATTTATACTGTGAAACTATCTTATCCCATTTTCTAGAGGCTCAGGGCGTCTGGCAAAGTCTACTCTTAGTCCATTTTATCCTTACAATGAGGGATGCTCAGGTGAGAAATGATGCTAGATTCAGTTGTTGAGCCACAATGTGGTTTGTTTGGGTTTGGGTGAGCATGATGCAAGCCCTGCCACTGTAGTTGGTAAACCATGGTTTATGGTTTAGTATTTTGTCCCTATACATACTTAATCTAGTTACCGGATTTACTAATTTGGGGGATTCACACAATACATTGAACCATATCCTAACCCAATGGGATGGATTTTACTCCCCACTGAGCCACCAACCAAACCAAGCCAACCTAAGCAAGATTAAAATTAATGAAGCTAGGCATGGTTAAGCTATTGTGTGAATGCAGCCACTGTCTCTTCTTCAGCTCCTCAAAATAACTTGGTGGGCTAGGCTAAGTTAAGATATACTGCTAGTGGTTGACCCAACATATTCCAAAGAGCTTCATGGCTGAATGGAGATACCAACCTAAGTCTCGCCAGGTTCAGTCTGATGCTCAACTGCCATACCACAAAAACTGATGTTGCAGCCTGGGCTGAGCTTTCATAAAAATTATTCTGAGGTTTAAACCATGCTGAGCCATGGCACATATACAAATGATCTTCCTAAATTGTATCTGAAGCCTCCCTAGCCATCATTACGCACACAATCATCCCCACTTCGGAGTTAAGCCCAGCTTGTTTGCTTTGCTTTGAACCTGGAAATCCCATCCCACAATCTCTGGCCTTTGTCACTTGCCTCTCACTTCTCACAAGCCGATGCAACAGGCTCATTCCAGTAAATCAATTGTTTGAAGTTCGATAATCCTCCTGATGTTCAAAATGTGTCAAAACATTTATAATAGCGGGATTCCTCCTCTGTTTACCTTCAGTTCTGATGTGAGAGAGCTGGAATCTGCTGCAGAGGAGAACACCCTCCTAGTACGTTGACCTTGAGAAAACTCAAAATCATAATTTCAAAGAGGCAATACCTTTATTTTTTTAAAGTTGAAAGTTGGGGGGTTTATAAAAAATCTCTGCATCAGGCTCCATAGTCGGAAACGGAACAGAAGGAGAGGAGAGGACTTATTTTACAGCTTTTGCACTGATTGCACTCTTGCATGTAGTGAGAGAGATCCTAAGGCATCTTTCTTCTTTTTCCGAATCTTCGAAGCTGGAGCTCTCTGTATACTTATTGAAAAGATGTCCCTTGAACACAGCGCGACAAATGCTGCACTTCCACTGAAGCAAAGCCTGTCCCTGTTGCTGCCCCCAGCAACTGCCTCCCATTTTTGTAGGCCATTTCAAAAGTAGGTGAATGTCAGCCATGAAGTGGAAGCAACGCAACGTAAATCCAGTGTAAGAGGGTAATTATATACTGTGCATATATTTAGCAGGGAGAGCATACAAAGTGACAGCATGAATAGGGGAATTCACACATTGCCAAATTAATATGCACAGCTTTCACTTTTTAAGTGATGTTGGAATAGATACAAGCAGAAAACGACAATGTCAGTCATGGAGTTTGTAAGCTGACTGGTCTACCTACTCTTCATTTTGGAGAAGTAGGTCTATGGCCCGGGCAGCTTATGAAATGTACGTGTCACCAGTAAGAATGCAGCAGGTTAGCCAGATAAAACTACAGAGAACATCCAATTATATTCTGGAATGTCATCTACTGATTATCCAAATTTACTGTGTGGAATCACCATCACCATCACCATCATCATCACCATTTATTACTGTTAATTGGTTATGGTTGTGCCATCTGTTTTTATGTTTTTATTCTAGATATTTACTCTGAAATGTTAAATCGTTGATTGCATATGTTTGATTGTTGAAGGTTATTTCAAACTGCTGTGAGCTTGCAGTTTGGGTAAGTAATCTAGAGGGAGGGAGGAAACATAAATCCTGTCCTAAATTCCTGGTAATTTCTGCATATTCTGCACATTTTGGTGTGAAAGTCAACATTTGTTTTTCACCAGTCACAAAAGCACCGTTGTGTAGGGGATGCTCATCTGGATTGCAATGACTTAGTGATCATTTGGCTTGCATGAGAACAAACCATGGTACAGAAACATCATCCAAAGTTTGCGCATTGGGCAGGATGCAGGGAAATCAATGGATCAGATGAGGTACAGTAGAAGTAAATGAGCTGATTGACAAATTGGTTCTCTGTGGCTTCAATGGAGTGCAGGTGTTGAATTGCCACTGCCCACCTTCACCTGCATGTATTTGTGCCAGCTTTGTACAAAGCTCAGTGGAATTGTAGGGTGAGCTCATGGAAGGAAGCAGGTAGAGCCAAAGCATTAATTATCTCCGGTGGGATATAATCTTAGTGCCATGAATGAAGTTGAAGTTCTGGCCCGGACGGCAGCAGTAGAAGGAAGAGAGAAGCATGGGCAGTGGAAAAATAAACAGCATGTTAACGAATTGCTAATTAAAGCTCAATTTTCCAGACAATAATAACTTGCACATCTCACGGGATAGAAGATTTTCCATTGCAAAGGATGGCACTGTGCTTCTTGCCAGCTTGTTGAAGAGACTGGGTGCTCCAACACACACCATTAAAGGACTTCAGGATGTGACCAGTTTGGTCATCAATACTTTTGAGGTAGTCAAGCCCGTAGACATGAAAAAGCTTCGAGTGTCATTTGTTCATTCATTTCTTTAATCTTTTAATTAGGAGGAATGTTGATTGAGGATTTGAAAAGGTATCAGTGAAGAGAAGGGGAAGCTGGTCTAATTAAATAGGGATAAAGAACATGCCAATGATAAGCTGTTTCAGTGGCAGATGTATGTGTGTTAAATGGCTAAAAAGTGGTAAGGAACATTCATCAAAGGCACTTCTGTGATTGAATGATCATAAATGATTTATGTTGTCAAATGCTTGACATCTCCCAGAGTTTCTGGCATGGGTAAAGTTCATTCCTCTCGCTTTGAGGATTTAAAGTAGAGCGGGCAAATGTGCAGCAATGGTGATAGGGACACTAAAATTCTGCAGATTTTTCAGCAGCATGATTTTTGTTTGGTTCTTGTCAAAAATTAGTATTTATTTATTTATTAAATTTTATCACCACCCATCTCCCCCGAAAGGAGGGACTCTGGGTGGTTTACAAGTACAAGTATGAGAGATGAACGGTTGTCAACCCTCAAATTCCCCAGAATCCCTCCCAGAAGTGTGAAATAATGTAAGTGGGAATGTGCCTACTTTGCCCCTGGATTTTGGTGGTGTGATTTTAACCATCTTGGTGTTGGTGAGAAGTCTTCCTACTTCCATTCCCAGCCTTAAAACCCCCATATTTATATATTTACTATATTTGAATAAAATAAAACCACACACAAGAGGTCTAAAACTGATCTAGCTCCTTTCTGGTTGTCTTCCTCCTTTCTCCTGGGCCAGTTCTAGTCAGTCTCGGTAGGGGGGAAGAGGTCAAGCCAGAGGCCCCTGCTTTATGGGAAGCCTCAGGGCTCTACTCTTTTCCCAGTTCTATTTAGCATCTCTACATGAAGCTGTCTGGGGAGGTCATCTGTTGACACCAGGTACAATATCATCAGTATGCTGATGATACCTGCTGGACATCTCTGCCCTGGGCCAACCAAGGAATGCTGCTGAGGTCCTTTCCTGATGCCTGAAGGCTGTGGGGGTCTGGATGGGGGAGAAGAGGCTTTCCTGATGCCTGAGTGACTGTGGATTTTAAGGCTCCTGGCCCTGGAGATTTTCCATTTTTAACTCTGACTGAGGGTGAACTTCCCTGGTCAAAGCTGATATACAATTGAGGTCTTCTTGGACACATGGCTCCTGCTCAAAGAGACAGGTTTGTCTTGTGCACCAGTTGCACCCATTCCCTACTCATGGGCCTCATGCCCTAGTGACCTCCAGATTGGACCACTGCAATGTGTTCTACATGGGGCTGCCCTTGAAGGTGCTTTGGAAGTGATAGCCGATCCAGAATGCAGCAGTATGGGCATTTTTGGTATCACATGGTATGCTCATATAACACTGCTGCTCCATGAGCTGCACTGGCCTTCACTAGGCTTCCAGGTCCCATTAAAGGTGCTGGTTACCACCTAGAAAACCTTACATGGCATGGGACCAGGCTATTTATCGTCCCCCGTTGTTTCTGCCCATCCCATCTGGTCTAGCAGGGAGAAGAGAAGATATACTGGCACCCTTCCATCAAACAGTGCCATTTTGTTTGACCCTGGAGTTGTGTCTTCTCTGTGACTGCACCTGCCTTGTGGAACATCATCCCCCAGAGATCTGGATGGCCCCAACCTTGTTAGCCTTTTGTAAGGCTCTGAAGTCCTCCATTCCCCCAGATATCTGGGCCAGGAGGTTAGGTGAGCTCTGCTGGTGATGTGGCACTTTATTGTGAGGGTTGTTGTTTTTACAAGGGCATCATAGGTTATACGTTGTTTGTATGCTGCCCAGAGTCACCACTGTGAGACAGGCAGCTCTATAAATCATAGTAAATCAATCAGTCAATCAATCAGTCCATGGCTTTAGCTGTTGAAGGAGTGAGTGGTAGTCCTGGACCTGAGAAAGCTGCTCATTCCTTAATTTATATCTTTCCAGCTGCTTTTGTGTGGAATGTTTGCATCAACTTGTAATGCAGCATACAAGGCTGGGCCAAGACATTTGGATGCCTGGTAATGTCTTGTCTCCTCCTCAAATGACAAACTGAGAAGATCAACAGGTTGGGGCCATGGCTCTATCATCTCCTTCAACTTGACCCTTGCCTGAAGGCTTGGCTCTGCGGTCTTGGAGAACAAGGCCTTGTGAGCAAGGTCGCACCACAAGTTAAAATGGCTGTTGGATAGCAATGGCTACTCCAGCTTGGGTAGCTGCCCATTTTGGATGACCCAGGTCACTTACTAATTATCTCAATCAAGGTGCACTGAATCCCAAATTGGGCAAGATATTGTGGAATACGACACCCACACCCACACCCACAAACCTACCAGGACTTTTCTAAGCCTCCCCACCTGCAACAAGAACCATAATAACAAGAAATAACCAACATAGCTGGCCTACTAGTAGACATACACACTAGAGGCCATTTTTAAAGGCGGTGGGAGTGGGGGAGGTTGGTGAGATTAATTCAGAGCAGGCCACTCTGTTGCCAAATCCATGTCTCAAAAGATTCTTCAGGAGCAAAAAACCTGATCTGGACAATGCTGCTTATTTTACATGTCTCAGCATGCTTATGCTCTGTGGAGTCATTTTCTTGCATATTTTCCCCCAATGTTCTCATGAGAAGAAAGCAAATTGTTCTCCAAAATTTCTTTTGGAGAAGGGGGATGGAATATGGTGCATACATACTAAACGGGTGGCTAAAGAGTGTGTGGGAATGTCCTGCTTTTTCACGGCGGCCTTATTTTCTTCCTATGCGTCTGTGAAATCACAAAGGAAGACATCCTGAGGGATCTTCTCTTTGGAGACTTTTTCTGATCATGAACTGTGAGCAGCTCAGGAGGTTCTAGAGTGTGGAAGATAGGGAAAGGTGTTGGGGTTTAATGATGACTTTGTTCAGGGTCACATTACCCGGATGGGCATGGAAAGGGTATGTATGAATGGAGTTGTGACCATCATTCTGGGCTGTGGCCCAACTGGATCTCCCATAGGGATGCTTTGGGAGGATTTGGGGAGGAAATGTATATATATATATTTTCAATAAAACCCTTAGGCAGTTCTGGCCCATTTTTCAAATTCCATGTTTCTTTTCCTGACTTCTCCCTGCACACCAAATTTGGTCCTGTTCTGCTCAATCTGCAGAATGATATCCTTCTGACGGATCGGTGGGCCCACAGGGAAATAGACAGGTCGGAGTCCTTCTGTATTGTTTCACTCCAACTTTCCATTGGCTTAGAAAAAAAGGAGGAGGAGGAGGAGGAGGAGAAGGAGAAGGAGGAGGAAGAGAAGGAGGATGAGGATGAGACATAAATATTACAATAATGCAGAATATGACTTTTACCTCACTTGGTTTAAAATTGATTATGTATAACCGAGGCATAATTATTGTCTCCTAGCCAGTTCCAGGCTTTTAGATAATTAAATTAAATAAGATTACATGTGAAAAAAACAAAAGAAAGAAAAATGGAATCTGCTTGCTTCCAAATAAAGTACAAGTTTCAAAAACCACCGCTCAGGGAAAGAGGAAAGAAATTCTGAAGCATTCTGAGAACATTGGAAAAGAGACGCCTTTCTCGCAGAGGAAGAAACCATGGGGCACATACCAGAGTTCCTGTCCCTTTTCTCTCCTTTGCCCCGTTCTGGGATCCACGCGGCTTCCCTCCTCGTCACCTTTGCTGGTGGCCTGCTGCCTGTTGAACGCCTCCATAGAGGGATGACAGCCGGCATGATGGATGGTGTGCCTGCCTGGTCACCCATCTGCTTCTCATGCAGGGACAGCACGGCAGAGAACCGTCCTCGCTGTGGGGATGACATGAAGCAGGACCAACCCAGATGGGTGTCTCCTCCTCCATAGGCCCAGCAGCCATCTCTGCTGGTGATACATGGGGGGGCGGGGAAGCAGGGAAAATAAAAAAGAAAAAGAAGGAATGGTGATTTTTATGAATGGAGCTACCTTTTTGGTGTTAGATGGAATGTGCCCTTCCTGAAACATGGGGAGAAATATTATAGAAGGCTGAAACCAATGGTTGGAACGGGACAGATTTATTGGTGTTGGTGGGGTGAGAATTTTCAAGATTTCTCCCTCCCTCCCTCCCTCCCTCCCTCCCTTCCTTCTGTGGAAGGACCAGGAGGGGAAAGTGGAAGATGGCAGCTAGGGAAAGTTTCTGACATGCTGGAGAAAAGCCACTCCACCCTGTGATGAATGGCTCTCCAGCTGCATCAGCCCTGCTCTGGGTGAGTAACAGAGTGAGCTGGATTATTTTTTATCTCCTTCCCCAACTTTCCTTTTCTTTTCAATTTACAACCCAACCTTTTGGTTCAAGTGGGCCCTGAGGGCAGCTTCGCAATCATCTTTACGGTTATTGTTATAGCTGCACATAATGCGGCACAGGATGCTGTGGGATACAGAAGTGACAGGCGCTTGCTGATGGTTTACCATCCAGAGAGAAGGGAGGACCCTCCTGGACACACACACCCGACCAGGACCGGGGGAGGACCGTCTATCATAAAATGATGTAAAAATGATGGTAATATACGGCTGGCTATAAAACGAGAAGGGTTAGGAGAAAAATAGATATTGCATGATGCAATGGGAAGAATCAGGCAAAGGTGTCCTGGCAGGGCTCTAGTCCTCATGACGCTTTTGCGGTGCTCCAGCTAGCAGTCACCTATGCTGCAAGAAACTTACGTCATTCCTTTTCTACTGGTGTTTCCAGGGATTCAAAGCTTGCATGCTGCCCTGATCGCTTGATAGATTCCCTGGTTATAGATTCCAGGTTCCCTGGATCAAGGCAGAGGGTATGGTGGGGTGGGGAAGTGATCCAGTGGAGAAAAAAAAGAGACTGCCCCCAAGTTAAAGGCATTTCTAGGCCTCATCTGGTCTTTAGAACCCACTCTGATGATTCTAAGCAGCTCTTAGCGGAACTGAGAAAGCTGAGCCAGTTAATTCTAGCATAGTGTTTCTCAACCTTGGCAACTTTAAGATGTGTGGACTTCAACTCCCAGAATCCCCCAGGCAGCCATGCTGGCTGGAGAATTCTGGGAGTTGAAGTCTACACATCTTAAAGTTGCCAAGGTTGAGAAACACTGGTCTAGTGGTTAAAGAACTGGACTAGAAACCAGGAGACGGTGAGTTCTAATCCTCCCCTAGACATGGAAACTGGCTAGGTGATTCTGGCCCAGTCATTCTCTCAGCCCAGCCCACCTCACAAGGTTGTTGTTGTGAGGAAAATAGGAGGCAGGAGCAGCATGTACAGTATGCTACCTGGAGTTGTACAAAATAAAGTTGGGATATTAATCTAATAATAAAATAAATACAGGCATCAGTCAAGAGGTTGATTGTTTGTTGTCTATAATATGTTTAACCAGGCCGGTTACAAACCTAATGGTTGCATTCACACAATGTGCTATGCTTGGTTAATTTTAATCTTTTTTATTGTATGAATCCTGGCCATGCAATTAGCTTAAGGTTCCATGTCTGGTTCAACCCAGAAAATGAAGTGCAATAACCAGGTTAAGGGTATTAGCCAGGGAGAAACATTTCATAGCCACAGACTGAGGTTCACCCAAAACGTGACATTCAATCACCTCTGAAGAATCTTTGGACTCCCCTTTCTTAAACTAAAATAATTCAGGCGGATGGCATAAAAAAGTGAAACTAAATCTTTTCTCTTGCACCCCTTTTTCATTAAAAACGTCTCCCTTAACCAAAATTGTGGTTTCCCCCTGAAATTACAACTGACCTCAGCAAGGAAGCTTTAGATACACCGAGAATTTAACCATGTAATACCTCGCCTTCAACCTGTGGTTTTGATATGGTAACTATGTGAATTTCACTGTTTTTCATTTTTAAGAATAGGCCAAATCCAGTTTGTCAAACCCGAGTAGTTTTTTTAAACGTTTACATTAAAATGTGCATGCATTTTGCAGCCAGCTGCAAATTTGCTTGCAGCTTTGTGGAACATACATTTCTTGCAAACAGTTCTCTCTAATATAACAAACATGGTATTATTTTCATGAATATATGCATTTCTGTACCAATCTTTTCACATTAAACTTTTCAAATAATTCTTGGTGAATTGCATCACAACATTTGGAAAAGTATGAATTTCAAATGATAGTTAAGTTTTGATTCATGTATTTGTTAAAACATGGGAAATTAAGTTCACATTCAGATTCAAAGTACCTTTTCCTCCTGTCCTTTTTTTAAACTGGCTACTAGTCCTGATGCTGAGCCGTGCCGATCCAAAGGGCAGGCAGTGGGTTGACAGTATTAGTGCAGGACAAGCATAGTCCAATTCACTGTTGTTTAGTAAAACTTTCCCTCCCTTCCTCCCTCCCTCCCTTCCCTTCCCTTCCCTTCCTCTCTCTCTCATACACAGACACACACACACTTTCTCCAGTTTGGACTACTGATGTACATCAGCCATGGAGGGTGCTTCGTGTAACTGGAACAGCTTGACAGAAGATGAGCTATGAAGATGCTTTACACTCTAGGAAATGCACAGCTGGAAAAGAGGAGCAGAGGAGAATGGGCAGATTTAGCCTAAAAAGGCGAAGTGAAAGGGAGGAGAGGCCGGCAGTTTTGCAATATTTTAAATGCATGTCTGAAAGAAAGGAGGAGAGAAATAGCTACATTTATTTAGGACAGTTCACAATTTATGGCTGGGGATGGACACAACTAAGCACCCACCGCATTTTTGAGTGGCTGCTGGGAGGCACTTCCCAAAAATGGGAGGGTGCAGGATGAATAAGTGGGCAGGGTCAGGACAAAAGCAGAACTGGGTTTATCTTAGCTGAGTTTTAATTAAATTCAACTACATTGATGAATAAAACGAACATGACTAATCCTCATATATTTAATCTCCCCTCTTCCTTTGTAAAAACTGCAATTTGATGGTTAACTTTTGAATGTTATAGAAAGCTTTGGTGGTCCCCATGGCCTCAGATTGTGAAATCCTGGTTGAAACTACAGAAATGTTTAGAACCCAGAAGTACGGATCTGCTTTGCTTTTGACTGATGTCAGCTTCAGTCAAGGATAAGGAAACAGACCATGGTTGATCTTTGGTGGATTTGCAATAGATAATCAAGGAGATCTGACTCCCAAGTACTTAGCAACAGCAGCAACAACATGAGCGGCCCCTCCCTCTACTGAAACAATAGAAAGTCGTGATCATAACAAATAAAACATATGACTTCAGAATTCTCTAATCACGTTTTTTGCAGCAGAATTCTTTGCAAGCTTGTGAGGAAGAGGAAGACAACAAGGGATACATTTTGGGGGTGCAATCAGAGATTACTGGAATGTCCTTGGAAATGCTCCAAGTTATTAGGGGAGATCGCTTGAGATGATGAATATTTTTCCAAGCAGTCACAAGGAGCTGAGCCTAACGTAATGTCGCTTAACCAAATAACCAGCTCATGAACTTTACAGTTTTAGCAATGACTGGCTGAATGAAGAAAAAAGTAAATCATTGAAAGCTGAAGTCTGACCACTTCTGAAATAAGGGAGTTATCTCAACGGACAGACTTTTCCAACATGGGTGCTTTCCAGATGTGGAATTCAACAGACAGAATTCCCTAGCTGGCAATGGCTGAGGATTCTGAGAACTGAAGTTCACATATCTAGAGGACACCCAAGTTGGGGAAGATGCAGAATGCCCAAGGGTGATGGAAGAGTAGATGGGGCTGGGATTGCTCCATCCATCAAATCAGGTTTCTGAGACCCAAGAGAGAAGAAAATATTGCTTACTACTACAAAATATTTGTGCAAAATCAGTTATTAAAATTGTGGATGCCTGTGACTGAAGGAAATAAATCAATTGGGGTCTTAAATAGAGAATAATTGGAGATACATGCATTAGAGGGTGTATTGATTATGGATGCAATAAATTTCAGGAAAGGAAGGAAGGAAAGAAAGAAACTGAAAGGGAGGACAGAGTTTGTATTATTGACTCTAATTTATCTCTCTCTTTCACTGTAGTCCACAGGATTGTTGTGATGATAAAATGGATCTTAAGAATCTCCTGCCACCATAAGGAGGCATGCATATTTAATAAAGTTTAATAGCTAATGAGCAGAGGGAGGTTATGGAAATTCAAATAAGGAATAATATATAGTGGTGGAAGAAAACCATTTGTTTACTTTCCCCTCCATTACATCCTTCATGATTCAAATGACCCTCACGTCTACTGCCTTAATATATTTTTAAAATTACACTTCTGTACTCTATTTCCCGCAGGATTTCAGACATGTCCCAAAGTCCCTCCTTTTTACCCCTCCTGTGAAGAGCAAGACCAAGGCCCTCTTCCCCCCCAAATGACTCAATCCACGGATTGAGAGCAGAGCCAAACCTACGTCTCCTGGGTACTTGCCGGCTGTTGTAACCAGGGCATTTCCATTGGTCAAGCAGGGTTTCTAAAATAATATTCAACATATATATATATATATATTGAAAGAGTGGTGTAGAAGGAGGGTTATAAGCTAGCGCAGGTCTTCTTTTCTGGACCGTCATAAAACTGCAACCGGAACACCCCATCTTTTTCACGAGGATAAAAGAATGAGGAATCTTGTTCAGGCCTCCCTCCCATTCTCTCTCTCTCATTCCCCACATCTGAACATGACCTTTACCTGCTTGAATCTCTGTTTCTTTCAGGTGCTTACGCTCTATTTGTTCAGAATAGCCTATACCTCAGGGATGGATTTTTCCTCGCTCAGGAGACTGTAAAGCAAGAGGAAACTGGGGCTTCCATAGGGGGAAGATTTGCGTGTTTGCTTTTTCAGCCTGCTTTCGAATGCATCGGTTCAGAAACCTTTGTGTTTCTGCGGATATGCACATTGTTTGCATTTTACGCATGAAACTTTATTTGCTTCTGGTGCCCGAACGTTAGAAGAGAGCTATGTTCCTTTGAAACATGGTTTTAGCTCCGGCCCAAGCAGCCTGTCACCCAAGGGGCTGCATTCACACAACACGCTGAACCCAGTTTCCAAATAAACCCATGTCTGGGTTTGCACCACACACTGAACAATAAACAAACTAACTATGCTTAGCATGCTGGGCGAATATACTAACTTGGGTACGTGTGGAGGGGGGACACACTTGCTCTGAATGCTGAATAGCAGCTTACTAATTACAAATGCAGCTTAACTGAGATCTGGTAAAATACAGCTTTGGGTATTGCTGGCCTGGGAGGCTGCAGTGCTGACTGGGAGAAGCTGTAATTGCCTGAAGGATGGTTCCAGGTTCCAAATTCACTGGTGCTGCTTGAACCTGAGGTTATGGAAGAGGAGGTGGGAGGCAGGGAGGAGTGAAATGTAAATGTAAATGTGAATTTGAATCAAGCTGGACCCCTGGTGCCTTCATAGGCACATCATGCTGTTTTGTTGCCAACAGTAGAGATGTGGTTTTCCCCTTGTTTTCTTCCAGGTTTTTTTCTTCTTTTTCTTTTTCAACTTCTCGATTCAACCTGCTGTCCTGGGATTTCTTAGTGGTCTCCCATCCAAGGATGAGTCAGGTCCAACCCTGCTTAGCTCTTTTCCAGATCAGCCAAGAGCACAAGTGTTACTTCCTACTGGCAACTAAAGTCCCCCTTGAGGTGAGCTTGACTCTTGGTGGCCACGCTGACGCATCAATGCAGTTTTCTACGTGGTACGGTGGCTTGTCTCTCAGAATGTGGTTTTGACTTCCCAGCCTTGCTTACAGCCCTGCAACGTCCTGGTGGCCTCCTGTCCATGCAGTAATGAGTTTGGATCCCATTTAGCTTTTCGAGGGAGAGGGATCTATTAATAGGAGACTCAAATTGTGGCAAGCCCAAAGCTGAATCGGTGTCACAGTTTTGCACAAAATTAAGCTGATGTTTTTAAACACAAATGCTAGGCCCGGCTGAATCATTATGTCTCTAGGGAAGTAAGGCCAACTTCACACACATGACAGCAGATGCGTATTTTCTCACATGTAAATTGGAGAATATTCAAAGAGGCTTATTCCCAGGTAAGTGTGATTGTAGAATGAGTTAATCAATGCAGAATAACTGACACTATCTCCTAATTCCATATGTGCAGCTCCTGATGCAAATGAGCGTCCCAAGCAATTTTGTGCCTACGTTTGCATCCACCAGGGCAGCACAACAACATTTATTTATTTATTTATTTGATTTGTTTATCGAATTTGTCCCTGCCCATCTCCTCCCGTAGGGACAACAAATATTACTTGTTGGTTCAACGGGATACTTCTTCCAAGCCCTAAGGATAAACGGGTGAATCCACAGCAGGTACAGTAGGTTTAAATACATGCCTCTCAGTCATTTCCTTTTGAAACGCAGCTTTCCCCAAGTGAAGATGGAAAGTGCCTGCTTGTGAGTTATACAGCACTCTTGGTCAGGTCATGAAAAAAGAGATCTAGGCATAGTTTCAATAGCTTTAAAAACTGAATGTGGATCATTCCTCTTATCGGATAGAACTCTGCAGGGCTTCACTGTGGTCCAATAGATAATTCTGAAATCAGTTTGTATTATGCACCGATTTAATTACTCCCAAGGACTTTATAGCATGGATCAGTCTTCCTTCCTTCCTTCCTTCCTTCCTTCCTTCCTTCCTTCCTTCCTTCCTTCCTTCCTTGTATCTATTTAACAGCAATAAACAACCCAAGAGGAGGACAAGTAAAGACAATTTTTAACTCTTTCTGTCTCTCTGTTTGAGAGCCATTTTCTCTCATACGTCCCCCTTCCTCCCTTTTCTCTCCAAATCTCTGGCAGTTGGTTTAATCTATAACCAAGTACGGGGCCCTCCCTTGGGCTTTGTGTATCTCTGCTCAGGCGGGAGGGTGCGCCTTTCTCCACGGAGACCCAGCCCCCCCCTCCCCAGGTCAGGGACCCATATTGTTGCTCTGTGTTTTGCTTCATTAAATCTTTATCGGAGTTCATTAAAAGTGTGGTTTGGACATTCCTGCATAGTCTATTAATCCTGCCTGACGCTCTTCCCCTCCCCCGCTCTCCCAGTGGCCCCCGCCGTGGGCACAAAAGAACCATCTGTTTCTGCCGTGTTTACTCCCTCCTGACATGCTGGCAGGGCAGGGGGAAGCGATGGTGGCCCCCTCCCCCCCCCTCGGTCTCCAACATGCTCTACCTCCCTGGGAAAGTCGGCTTTCATTCACCGGAATCCATCCCTGCGTGGAAAAACCAGGAACGGTATGCAGAAATGTGCCCACCTGCTTGGCGGCCCTGCCCTTCAGTGTTGCTGCTTCCTTCGAGCCCAGAAACACAGGGTCATGGTTACAGCGACCACCGTTTCTTGGAAAAAATGAAGGACCAACCTCAAAAAGGGGCAAATCTGAAAGAGGCTCATAAGGATAAAAACAACAACAACAAAAATTAATTGTTGATGTTTGTAACTTTGCTTTGCAAGGGAAAATTCTTTTTTTCTTTTTTTCACTCCAATTCACCCCAGGGTGAATTCACATCAGGGGACGGGTGATCCAGTGAGGTGGCTCCATTGTTAACATAGCTTTGCCTGTAATTTTCTGTTTTAGTTCTGCTTTCATAGTTTTGAACCTTTTCTAATTATCATTATAGAGTAGAATGGTTTTGGGGTAACAATTGTTTATGTATTTACTGTTTTATTTTGTTGTATGCCACCCAGAGTCACTTTCGTGAGATAGGCGGTCATATAAATTTGATCAATCAATCAATCAATCAATCAATCAGTAAACTTCAAGAGCAAAACCAAGAAAATGCATAATGAAATTAAAGAAATCTAAAGGACAGCTTTCTGAAATAAAGGACTGTCCTTTATATTAATGGGTGGAAGGGCAGTGTAGTTTACTTGTGTTTGCGCATAGCCAGATTGGGGGAGTGCACCACTTTAGAGATGCATTCACATGACCTGCTAAACTTGGTTCATGTTAAACATGGTTTTTGTGGCTCAGTGGGTAGTGGGAATATATCTGCGTAGTGAGTTTGTGGTTTATTATATTATTAGATTTTTATCCTGCCTTTTAAAGATATAACTCTTTCTTTAGACTTTATACTCCTGCCTCCTCTTTTCCTCACAACAACAACCCTGTGAGGTGGGCTGGACTGAGAGAGAGGGACTGGCCCAACGTCACCCAGCCGGCTTTCATGCCTAAAGGAGGCCCAGAACTCCCGTCTCCTGGTTCTAGGCCAGCCCCTTCACCACTCCACCAAAACTGCTCTCAGTTTAATGGGCTATGCAAAACCAGAAAACCGATTAGTTGGATAACTTGGTTATGCTTGTTGTGTGAATGCACCTGTTGTCTTGTTTAGTGGTGTGGTTGACCTCTGCAGTGGCACAGAGACCAGGATAGCCTGACAAAGCAATTTGTTAGGTCTTTTGTAGAAGATACTTGATTTTAATGCCCCCTTTTTTCCTTTCTTTTTAGCTTTTTCTGGCCATTGTTCGTGACATTAGGTTTTTGTTTTTTTGGTTTCTTTTTATTCTCCTTTTTTGTCTAGAAAAAGTATTCAGTGTTGCAATCTTGTTATGATATTGTGATTTAAAACTGGCTTCTGTTTTATACGTGCCGTCAAGAAATCACCATCACATAAATATAGTTTGGATTGCATTCCAGTAAATTACTTCCCACTGAAATCAATGAGGCTTAAATTAAGTCGTGATTGCCTTGGTTTCAGTGAGATCTTAGCTCAGCTGACATAGTTTGGATCTGACTTGAGGTAAATAAAAACAAGAACACAATTTGCATTAGTACCATTATTGGATTCCCCCCCCCACTTCTGGTTTGTTTCTGCTACATCATTTCTGTTCTTCTGCGGGCATTGACTAGATCAACCTTTCTCAACCTTTTGACCCTGGAGGAACCCCTGAAATGTTTTTACGGCCTCGGGGAGCCCCTGCACATTTGGGCTCAAATATAGGCCAGAAGCTACAAAACTATTATATTTGTTTCATGTGTAGGCCTGTATATATGCACAAACAGTGTTCTTAAGCTAAAAATAAAGAATGAAGCTAACCTCTTTAATGTGAAGTTGCCGGAATTGGAAATAATTTTTTAAATAAATTGTGATTTCCCAGGGAACCCCTTGGGACCTCTCGCAGAACCCGAGGGTGCCATGGAACCCTGGTTGGGAAACCCTGGACTAGATGGTGGGTTAGCTTCTTGAGGAACTACATAAAAATTAGAGAGTAACTCGGTTAGCTGGGCGGGAGGAAGAACACTTAAATCGCATGGGGTCTGAAATATGGGCAAGGAGCATGGGTGAAGGTTCTTTTCTTCCTTCTCACATGGTGCTTGCAGATGGATTTGGAATGCTGCAGACCCAGAATGGTGCAGTGATTATGCTGTTCGATAAGGAGCACATAAGACACGGGTTCAAGTCCTGCTCCCAGCCATGGAAGCTCAGTCAATAACTTTGGGCCAGCCTTCTCTCTCTCTCTCTGTCTCTCTTGAATATAAATTTTACTAAAAGTTTTAAAGAGAAGATAAAAACTAACAAAAACTAATACAGAGTAAGGAAAACAAAGAAAGAAAAAGACAAAGACCAAGGTGCAGAAAGAAAAGGTAAAAAGAAAGAGAAAAAAGCAGCTTGTGATTTTCTTTGCAGCAAAGGCAAGTATGATGACAAAGTTCTCTCTTACTCTATGGCTACAAAAAGAAAAGCTCATTTTTTTCTGTCATCTGGGCCAGCCTTCCCTCTCAGCCCATCCTACATCACAGGGTTGTGGAGGAAAACTGGAAGGGGAAGTGCTGTGCATATTGCCTTGAGCTCCTGTTGGGAAGGTGGGCTATAACTACATAAAAACTGAACAGAGTCAACATAAGCATGCCTGCCATGACTCATTTGAGAGGGCAGCTGTGGTTTGCTGGCTGAACATTCGTGCTCTGGGCCAAAGTACCAGGTCCCCCCCTGCCATCTCCCCTGAAAACAGGGGGATACCCCTTACAGTCTCAGCGCTCCTGCATTTCCCCCTCCAAAGTTGTAGGAGGGATGCAAAAACCCTTCCCGAAACAGGAAGGGTTTTAATGTTTTAATGTGACAGAAGGAGAATGATTAAATACATCCATATGCAATTCATTTAATTCTAATTAAATTTAAATGAAAAGAAGTCAAATCAGATCCTTGCCCAGGCCCTTCAGCTTCAATCAAAAGCAGCTTTTTGCACTTAGGCAGTGTTTCTCAACCCTGGCAATTTTAAGATGTGTGGACTTCAACTCCCAGAATTCCCTAGCCAGCTTGGCTGGCTAGGGAATTCTGGGAGTTGAAGTCTACACGTCTTAAAGTTGCCAAGGTTGAGAAATACTGCACTAAGGTATAATATGGTTTGTTTATTTTTGGTGCAGCAAATTATGCAAACTCAGCTGTTGTGCTTGCAAACCATAGCTTATGGCTTAGCATAATTTGCACACCCAGCAGGTGGTGGCTACTTCAACAGACCATGATTTAGCATGATGTGGGAACCCAGCCATAATCTTGAGCCCAACATCCTTGTTTGTTTCTCTTCAGTGTAAAATCAGAGCTGGCTAATTTAAGAAATCTGGCTTTGCTCCATTTCTCATTTTCCCATCCTTATATTCATTGCAGCCTGTTTTCATGGCAGCGATTAAAAAAACAAAAACAAAATGTGCCTAACTTTATACAAACAGGTTGAGTGTGCTTCCAGATAGATGGAAAGAGAAACAAATTCCTTGTCCAGCTATCTGCTTAGCTAATTTTGCCAGATCTAGAACAATACAAAGTGGCATGGGGAATCTTAGCAAAAGTGGCGGCCTGTGATTTCCTCCTCGCCCCCTTGCCCTGAGGTTGAAGGATTTGCAAAACATGGCCAGCGGCTTTCTTGTGCTACAAGTCCTTCTGCAGAGCCAACGTTTTTGGCACAGCATCTCTCAGCCTAGTTGGGGCCAGCGTCGTGGATGCAGACAGCAGGAAAATGCTCCGGGGCTACTTCAGCCATTCATTGACTGTGTCCTGAATCCAGGAAGTTTTTAATGCTGATCTTAGGGAATAGATAATCCCCTAGAATTGACTGAAAGTAAAAGACAACACATTTTATTGCTTGTTACACAAGCCTGGCTCTTTTATCTATGAAGCAGTCCAGAGATACGACTCCTTTTAAATTACTCACTGAGAATGAGGTGGAGAGATTTTTCTGGCTCAAATAATACCATCGTTTCTCCCTGAGAGAAACAGGCTCACTCTCACACTTGAATTGTGGGACTTCCCCTCTAGGCTCATCTAGGGATTATCTAGGGCAGTGTTTCTCAAACTCAGCAACTTTAAGATGGGTGGACTCTAACTCCCAGAATTCCCCAGCATGCTGACTGGGGAATTCTTGGAGTTGGAGTCCACCCATCTTAAAGTTGGTGAGCTTGAGAAACACTGATCTAGGTGCTGTTGTTGATTTGTGCAGGCTGGGTTTGGCTAGAGCAGTGTTTCTCAACCTTAGCAATGGTAAGATGTATGGACTTCAACTCCCAGAGCTGGGGAATTGTGGGAGTTGAAGTCCACACATCTTAAAGTTGCCAAGGTTGAGAAACACTGGGCTAGAGGAAAACATCTCTATCTTTATTCACCCAGTAGTCACAGTATAAAGGAAGAATATTCTGAAATATGGCCTTTAGTCAAAACATTTCTCTCTGTGCTTTAATAAGGAGATCAAACACAAATGCAGCTGATCACTCAATGTGGGAAATATTAATTCAAGCTTTGGTGAGATGGGTAATGAGTGCAAAAGTACAGCCACTTTCTATCCATTAAAAAAAAGGAAAAAAATCAGGAAAAAAGTAAGGCATGAAATCTGGCTCTACTTCAGATTCAGATCTATGCATTATTCTTCCTCCTCCTCTGCCACTATTACCTTTCTCCCAGCTCCCACATTCCTAGCAGTAGATTCAAAATAATTGTGGAGGTTGGTTATTGCATTCAAAAGAAACATGTGCTCCATTTTATCTTTCATGGCTCGGAACAAAGTTAGTTGTTTAGCCATGCAAACAAGCCTTTGCATTGATGGCAAAAAGCTAAACATAAACCTTCAAAGAAAGCAGCAGAAAAGACTCATGCAACAACAGCAGCAACAACAAAAATCTGAATTATTCCAGAAGAGAGAGGGATGACAATAAAAAGGTTTACAAAGAAAAATGCCTTCATAAAAAGAAGGTGACTATCAAGGAAGTGAGACTGAATTTTCTTGGAAAGAAATTGTGGAATCCAGATCAGGGATGGAGGAATTTGCAGACATTTATTTATTTATTTTTCAAATTTCTGTCATCGCCCATCTCCCCCCAAAGGGGGACTCTGGGCAATTTACAAGAAAATAAACAATTTAAAACCATAAAACCTAATTTACAATGCAAACTATCATTATAAATAGGTAGATATAAGATCCATTGTGGCGAAAGCTCTCATTCAATGGGGAGAATACTAGGGCGCCAACCACCCACAGGAAGGCTGTTGCCCTTCCCATCCCAGGCAAGGCAGCAGAACCAGGTTTTCAAATTCTTCCGGAATGCTGGGAGTGAAGGTTCCTGCCTTACCTCCGGGGGCAGAATATTCCAATGGGCGGGCGCCACTGCAGAGAAGGCCCTCCTCCTGGACCCTGCTAGATGCAATTCCCTCATTGACGGGGTCCGTAGCATGCCCTCTCTGCATGACCGGCTGGGATTGGACGATGTGATGGGGATGAGATGGTCCCTCAAGTACTCTGGTCCCATGCCATGTAGGGCTTTAAAGGTGATAACCAACACCTTGAAATGGACCTGGAAACAGACCAGCACCCAGTGCAGCTCGTGCAGGAGTGGTGTCACATGTGCCGATCTAGAGGCACCAATAACTACCTGCATGGCCGCATTCTGGACCAGTTGAAGCTTCTGGATACTCTTCAAGGGTAGCCCCATGTAGAGCGCATTGCAATAGTCTATATGGGAGATGACCAGGCATGAGTGACTGTTTGGAGGGCCTCTTGCTCCAGGAAAGGGCATAGCTGGCGCACAACACGAAGTTGTGCAAAGGCCTTTCTGGCCATGACTGCCACCTCCTCTTCAAGGATAGAAGATATTAGATATATATTGATATTGCTATGCAATTTCTCCCAGCATCTCTCACCATTGTCCATGCTGCCAAGGGTTGCAGAGAACTGCTGTTCATCAGTATCTGTAGGGCTTCCGGTTTACCGCTTTGGGCTAGGCATAAGTTAGGTAGAAAGAAAATGACAAAAACTTCATCCAATAGATTTGCAGATGAACTCAGAGCTGAATCAATCTGTGTCTAACATTATAATCTAATTTTCCTCACTGTCGTGTCCTCCAAATGTTCTAGATCAGGGTTTCTCAACCAGGGTTCCGTGGCACCCTAGGGTTCCATGAGAGGTAACTAGGGGTTCCCCAGGAGATCATGACTTATTTAAAAAATTATTTCAAAGTCGGGCAACTTCACATTAAAGAGGTAAGTTTAATTCTTTATTGTTAGTTTAAGAACACTGTTCACTCATTTATGCAGGCCTATATGTGAAATGAATATAATAATTTTGTGACTTCTCGCCTACATTTGAGCCTGAATGTGCAGGGGTTCCCCGAGGCCTGAAAAATATTTCAAGGGTTCCTCCAGGGTCAAAAGGTTGAGAAAGGCTGTTCTAGATTATGGATCCCATCACCCCTAGCCAGTGCATGCGGTGAAAGTTGTACACCAACATGCCTGAAAATGGTTGAAGAAAGTTTCTTTATTGGAGATGCACTTTGGCAGGTTTGGTTCACAGATCCCATTTTGTTTTAACCATGGTTCATTGAGCAAGTCATAATGGTCTGGTGCATACGTGCTTCCTAGTCACCCTGGAATTTTTCATGACGTGTAATTATAGATAGCCATGGGGTACTTAATAACTTCTCCCTAAAACCATTTTTTAACCAAACCAGGAGGACAGAAACTCCTACCCACCCTCATGTTTTCAAGTACTTAGTGCAGCTATTCCAGTTGACTTCAATTTCCACAATTCCTAGCCAGCTCAGAATCTGGTAGGTTCACTGCTTGTTAGCAAGTCTAGATACCACTGGGAATAATCCTACTGCTTTGAGAATCTACAATTAACAACTTTCCACAACACTCCAGATTAATCTCAGGAGTATTGTGGGAAATTAAGAGGGCAGTGAGACTCTGCACGGCAGGTAAGGCTGAGTGGCGGGCGGGGGGAGTTAAAGGGAAACTCTATGTAGGCAATGAAGGTGGCTCTGCCAGCTTTCTGGAGCCCCGAGAACTATGTGAGCCATTCTGAGACTCAATACACAGGGAGGATTGAAGACAATTGATTCAGGGCACCACTCAGCATATTGTACAGGTAGTCCTCGCTTAACAACCATTTGATGGTTTGGACTTAAGATGTTGCTGAAAAAAACAATTTACGACCGGTCCTCACACTTACAACCATCACAGAGTCCCCATGGTCACCTGATCACGCTTGGCAACCACTTCACATTTATGACCGTCCCAGCATCCCGGGGTCACATGATCGCCATTTTCAATCTTCCCAGCCAGTTTCTGCAAACAAAATCAATGGGGAATCACATGATTCCCTTAACATCCATGTGGTTTGCTTAATGCCTGTCATGATGCGCTTAACAACCGCTGCAAAAAAGATTGTAAAATAGGGTCAGATTCGCTTAATGACCACTTAGCTTAGCAACCAAAATTCTGGTCCCAACTGTGGTTGTTAAGTGAGGACGACATGTAGTGTGAAACCTTTTCTTCAGAAGTGTCCTGCACTACAGAATTCCACCCTTCTGCCTTGTCTGGCTTGAAAGACTTCATCTTCAAAGGCATGTGCCTGTATTATCTCTGAAATGATACGCCTGGGGTGAAATGTCAGAGGGTCTGTACTAAAAGCAGGTCCCAGAACACCAGGCTAAAACCGTGAAGAGCCCTGGTTCTAATTATCTCTGGAATGGGAAACTGGAGGGCCACAGGAGGCCTCCTAGAGCTTTTGTTTAGCCCCCAGAGCATCTCCTAGCTCGCTGCCCTCTTTATCCGGTGGTGGTGGGGGACTGTTCAGCACAAGCTGCACTGTCCACATTGCAACTGCAAGATTTCTCGTCAGCTTTACACTTACTAATTCCCCAGTGAAAAAACTGATTCTCAATCCAACAGGAATAGCACGACGGGGATCATATATGCTTGGGAAGGCCAATCATTTACTCCTGTAGCCCCGTCTTGGCCAAGATCCCAGCAAATTTGGGGCTAAGGACTCTTTCACCAAGGGCACTGAGTAGAGGGTATGTTCCTTCCCAGTTAATCCTGTTATCTCATTAAGAGCCCTTTAATGGACAAACTCCTCTTCCATTAGTTTGAAAAGGAGCAGAGGAACAGGAGCAGGGTGTGCACAGAAGAAAGGGCAATGTTAAACCAACACAGACTCAAGCATTGTCTGAAGGGGGGGTGTCAGTGAGAAAGAGAGGGGGGAGGAGAGCGGGGGGTGGCGGTGGTAGGGAAGAGCAGCAGAACAAATACAGGGCAAAACTGAGCAAATGAACTTTCAACATTTGGGGAGCCGAGACAGGAAAGATGCACATGTTTTTGTGTGTCTTTGAAACACCCCCAAACAATTAGCACCCTGTTCCTGAGATAAGGACTGATGGGCATAGGACTACAGTTCAGCTATTGATCTTGCTTCCCTTTAAAGTAAAACAGATGTTTTATAGCTGCTTTATAGATGTGGCTTTGGCTATCGTTGAGAGGGGGAGGGAGGGTCTGGGTCGCCCGGCTGCAACCTTAGCGGAGTGTGATCTTCTGGTGCAGGATGTGCCGGCCGCCTTCGTGGCGATCCCCATCTGTGACTGAGTGGGATTTTCACACGGTCAGAAGCTTTAAACTGGCAAGGCTGTAAACCTTTCTCTGTTTGCGGATTAGACCCTCAGCGGCTTGCAAGGGCATATGCCGCTCCATTATGCTCAGCGGTGTGCACGCCCAGCTGACAGCCGGTTGGGGAGCCTGTTGCTTGCTACCCTCTGCCGGGTGGCGCCTGGCACAGCACAGGGTGAACTGTGTGAGCAAAGGGCAGGACTCCTCTTCTGGGGCCAAGACTAGGAGGGAGGGGTTCTGGGGGGTAGAGTGTCTCCTCTCCATACCCGCACACACAACTCTTAGAAGCTGCGAACCGCTTCAAATCCATGTACCGCCCGTGAACGAGAAGTCAGAATTGACTGGATGCAGCCCTTCAAGTGAGAAAGAAGGGGACTGTTATGAGTGATGAGCCTGCAAGGAGTTGCATTTCCCATCCAGAAGGCCTGGGGTACAAAACTTTTTTGTAGCTGGGGGGCGGAGGGAGCCTCTTTTTTTTTTTTAATTCAGCTTTTACAAGTTTGTAGAGGTTGTAGTGATGGGTCTGGAGGAATGGGTTTGCCAGTGTGAGTCTTTCGTTAAGTTGGGGTTTGGGGGTGGAGACTGGGGGAGATTTAAGGAAAAGGATCACCTAAATCGGATTGGAGAGTTAACACTCCCAGGCTGGGTTTGCAACACACATTTCAGTCAATGAAGTCAGTCAAGGATAAAGCAATTGCTTTTGTATAGCATACTGTGAATTTTAATCCTGGTTACTGTACTGGTCTAAGATCTCAGTGAAAAGACTAATCTGAACTGATACTCTTGGTTAGTATGGTTTAGTATGATTTACAACCCAAGACTGTTTGGTTAGTTTATGATTCAGTGGGTATGTTCACACGACATTCTTAACCAGGTCAGTTAGATTCAACAGCAGATGTGTTTCACACAACTTGCTAACGTTGTTAACCTCACTGAGGCTTTTTGCAGCCCAGAATATGGTGTAAAATCAGCTTGTTTGGTTCTTTTATAATTCAGTATCTTGTGAAACCAGAAAATAGTCTAATTCAAAGTCAGCCTGTCACCCAAACCAGCTCTATTATGCGCCTTATTGCCATCACAAGAAAAAAAAATCTGCAAAAAATGTCCCACTGAATTTCAATGATGCATTTGAAATTCTGGCAGTACTGGGGGAGTAAATGTGGCCTGCTGATTACCTAACTTCGCAGTAGGATGTTGCAAGATGCTTCTTGCAGCAATTGAATAAAGCAAAGCTTCTTTATGTGTTGGTCTAAGCAAGACTGGGCTGGGAAGCCACAGAGTGTTATCTAAATTAACCAACAACGAGTTCTATAGATAATTCATCAACCCACTCCCACTCTTTCTTTCTACTCCCAGTCCCAAGGGCAGAAGACCAGCCATAGGCCTTATTACTTCTCCTCCCCCAATCCCACGGTTAACTATGGAGGCCCCCACAACCTCGTAAAAGTACAATCCCTCCAAGTCACACAGTGCTTTGGTGTCTCACTGTCCTGAAGAAGTAGATTAAGCCTAGGAGGTGCGGTGCTCTGGCTGCCTTGGGTGACTGTATAGGCACGGTTCCCAAATCTACCATGATGCTTTTCAGGAAGAAGCTGAGGAAGAGATGTATTCATCATGGGTCTAGCTCAGCCTTTCTCCACCTTTTGACCCTGGAGGAACCCTTGAAATATTTTTCCGGCCTCAGGGAACCTCTGCGTATTCAGGCTCAAATATAGGCCCAAAGCTACCAAATTATTATATTCGTTTCATGGGTAGGCCTGTATATATGCATGAACAGTTTTCTTAAACTAAAAATAAAGAATGAAACTGACCTCTTTTGTGTGAAGTTGCCCATATTTGAAATAATTTTTTAAATAAATCGTGATCTCCCAGGGAACCCCTTGGGGCCTCTCATGGAACCTTAGGGTGCCACGGAACCCTGGTTGAGAAACCCTGGTCTAGCTGATGAGCAGAGAGGGTTCAAATCAAATGCCAGCCCAGAGATGAGCAGTATGTACTAGGAGATTGAGGAAAGTGATTTTTCCCTCTGGCTGCATCCACTGGATAGCACACTTGACCTGATTACTGAATCAACCCATTTGCTGAGTTCACATAATAAATTAAGTTGTGCACTAACCACTGGGCTTGATTTGCAAGACATACCAAGCCACAAAAAAATCCAAGCAAGGTTAGGACTAGCCAAACTTGGTAAGTCTAAGGGACTCAATTAAATGTGTTGAATAAATGCAACTTTTCTCCCTTTTCTCTCACAGGCTCCCCGCGTGGTTCTCAGAACAAAGATGAGATGCAAACTGTTTAGAAACAGAATTAGAAGACATATAGGAGTGCAGAAATTAATAATCACCCATTAATTCTGCAAAGAAACACCTGCTGTGGCATTAGTTTTGTTTCACTACATCCACTCAGGAAAATGAACAAATAATCTGGATTTTTCCATCAAAAGTTTTCTTCTTGAATGACAGGAAAGAGCAATTCCTGGTCTACAACCACATCTCTGTGAAACTCTGTGTGTGTGTGTGTGTGTGTGTGTGTGTGTGTGTAAGCGGAATGCAGCTCACCAGCCATGACAATGGCTCACTTGAGGTTAATAAACTGCTGAGTTTTGGTGCTTGGTGGGATTGCAAAAACTGCAGCAGGGGATGGGGAGTCGTCTTCAAGCATCTGGCAGACCACAAAACACAATTAAATGCTTGTGTGTGCCTTGCCGGGTCAGAAATCTTTCAGGTCTGTTCCACTACGACCAAGAAACAGAGCCAGCGTGGTGGAACGTTGGGATCGCCAAGGTGATGCTCGTGGGTCCATCCTTGGGCGCCATTTGCCGCCAGACTTAATTAAAAATCTAGAAACACTCTTACCTCTCTTTTAGGATGGGAGTACTGCTTCAGCTTCTCTGGTGAGTTACTTTTCTTTCAGCCTCCTAGTAGGGGAGTCTTCTGGGTCTGGTCATGCCCATCAGATGCCATTTGTTCTATCCACCACATACTCTCAGGATTCCAAATGTGCTTGGTGGCCATAGTGTGTCATCCCTGCAAGGTAGACCAGGCTAGGAAACCAATGCCATGTAGGTCAGGACTACTTTGATTGTACAGCTATAGTAACAGAATCTTGCAAGTCTGAATGCGCTTCCCCCTCCCTTCTTTTCTCTTTGTGAGGGCTAGGGAGGAGCTTGTCAGAGCCATTTACTCACATTACATTCTAGGCCCATTTTATCTGACCATTGCCTTGGTGGTGGCTCTTCTCCTGTCCTTCAAGGCCATTCCCTGTTCCCTCTCCTTCCTGTAGATTGGGCCAACCCATCTTCTACCTTCTACTCACCCCCAGAGCTTACCTGTCCAGCTCCTCTGACCAAGACTTGGGAGACTTCTCAAGGACACTCTCAGCTAGTTAGGAACCTGGATTGCAAATATGATCAAAGGCAGATCTGTTAGGGAGCGGGTGTTAAAAAAGATTGAGAAGGCCACTGAGACCATGTGATTGAAGCCCCACCTCTTTTTTACATGCATCACAGATGAGAAAGGGGGGATGGAGTTTTGATTTTATAGGCATGGCTGCCATCTTGACATTTCTGAGCTCTCCTTGGAAAGCCAAATAAAACAGATCACTGCCCACTGCCTAGCTTGGACTGTGGTCTTCCTGTAGTCTCCATGGTGGTTTAAACCCATTGCTTTTTCTTCCCACCCTTCCTGCATAATAGTGAATGCTTGGCATGGTGCTTTGGTAGCCTTGAAGCCAAGCAGATGCTAGAAGTTTTCACAACTGCCATTTCTGGCCTGAGAATGGCTGGTTCTCACCTCATCTCTCTCAAGTCGGCCAACCTTTCAGGGATGTTGTGAGGATAAAATACTGGAGGTGGAGAATAGAGCCACGATATACATCACCTTCCTTGAGTACCTTGGAATTTTAATGGCTGGTGCTTCCCTTGTGGGTAGCAAAAGAAATATGTGGTACAAGGAAGGAGGAGTTTTAGAACTGGGTTCAACTACAGCTTCTGAATAAATCCATTATCTGGATTTGCATGATGCACTGAAGCATAAACTAGCCAAAGGATTTGGTTCGTAGAACACGCTCAATAAACTAATAAAGGTGAAAACGAATTGAGCTTACTGTGTGGTGAACCCAGCTGCTGGGCTTGCCACTGGTGTGTTGAGTGCAAGTGCAGCCTTGGTGCAAAGCAGAGGCAGGTAACATTTTGACAGCTGGCAGGGGGAGGTCACACGGATATCACATATTTTGGGGACAACCAGGGCCCTAGCGGGTGAGATTAAATTACGTGCTTGAGCAGAGCTCAGGGTTTTCTGATATTGTTTTCCCCTGGATTTCTGGAGGGGGTTTTCTTTCTTTCTTTCTTTTTTAACATTCTCTCTTTCTGAAGTTATAACCGACAGTAGCAGGAAAGTGGTTTAGTTCCTATTCGCTAAATGTCCCTGGCTACACCTCTTCAATTTCTCCCATATGATCTGTGAAGGGCTGTTGTTTCATTGCACATATTGGAGGGTGGAGTAAATCATGGCACTTTGTGATGAGCGACTGGAGTGGGAATAAAACTTTCCCCTTTGCTTGACACCGAGGGTGCCTCTGGGTTCTTGCAATAATAGATTGGACCTCTCCCACCGTCCTTTCATGTCGCAGTGACGGACAATTTGCCAGAGCTGAATACAGATCTAGCTTGCAAGCCAGCAAGTATTTGAACAGAGTGGAATGGCGGGTGCACTCTGCTAAAGAGGGTTGGAGACATGACATCTCAGCAGCTCTTCTCCTGTCCAAGATTCACATGTTGTGCTAGCCCATCTTTTAGCGCAGGGTTGGGTTGGGAACTGGCAGCCCATAAGCCTTATGTGGCTGTTGGGGCTCCATTAAGCACCCTGCCTGACAGCCATGCTCTGGTTTGGCTTGAACTGAAGTCTAAGACCAGCAGGAGACACTTTGCAAACAGAACGATAGCCTTGAGTGTCATTATTATTTTAATTCTTTTGTCTTTGATTGTGTTTTGAACGATTGAATGCCACCCACAGTCCAAATGAATTGGAGCAGCTTATAAATATGGTTAAATAACAAACCAATAAATAGCTAGCAGGCAAGAAGCCAGCCTGGGAGAAAAATGGGCATCAGAATTCTATTTTCACAGCATGGAGGGAATGCATGCGTGCGCACACATACACATGCACACATACATACAAAGAGAGAGGATGAGCTCACACAGTATTCTCAACCATTATGTATGTTATTTGTTTTTCTGGATTAGCATGTGTGCTGGTGTGGTGTACTAGATAGGATGTTGGACTAGGATCATGGACACTCACATTCAAGTTCACCCTCAGCCATGGAAGCTTCCTGGATGACTTTGGGTCAATGACTCTCACTCAACCCAGCTTAACTCACAGGTTTGTTGCTATGAGAAAAATGGAAGGAAGAAACGTTATCTATGCTGCTTTATGCTCCTGGAGGAAAGACAGGACATAAGCCTATCAAGTAACAAATAATAAAATGCTGTGCATACTCAGTTGTTCTGGACTGTGGCTTAGCCATGGCTAGCTTATTTGAGAAACCATGGTCTAAAAGCCATGGATATGTGTGATGTATGAATCTAGCCACTGCCTGTGCTAACAATGACTCTCCTGAGTTTCAGTGAAAGATTTTCCAGCCCCACATGAAGATGTCAAGAATTGAACCTGGGATCTTTTGTATATAAAGCAGGTGTTCTACCATCATGCTATGGTCCTTGCACAGCAGGGGGCTTACTGGAAACCCCAAAGTAGGACATATGTGCAGTAGCATCTTACCTTTGCTATCTATCTATCTATCTATCTATCATCTATCTATCTATCTATCTATCTATCTATCTATCTATCTATCTATCTATCTATCTATCTATCTGATTTCTATAGCCGCCCATCTCAGCAAGTGACTCTGGGTGGCTTACAACAATATACAATTGATATACTCTACCAATTGATTATTTAGAGATTTGCTGCCTCTGAAACTGGAGCTTATATATAGACATGGCTAGCAGTTACTGAGAACAATATAATCCATGATGGTATTTTTCATGATACAGTGTAGAGCAGTGGTTTTCAACCTTGGCAACTTGAAGATGTGTGGACTTCAACTCCCAGAATTCCCCAGCCAGCTATGCTGGCTGAGGAATTCTGGGAGTTGAAGTCTACACATCTTCAAGTTGCCGAGGTTGAGAAATACTGGTGTAGAGAGTAAGGAAGATGACCCTGATGGAGATATGCAGGATCTATTGCCTAGGCAAAAAAGGATGAGGCGTCTTTAAAGTTTAGAGCAACGAGATGCCATTCAGAAATAGCTCAGGCAGACACCTCCCTAATTCATTGAGTTATAAGAAGGGGGAGGAGTCTAGCACAATCAGATTTGCAAGGTTCTGTTATTATATAGCCAATCTCAATAAAAGTAGTTCTAGCCTTCATGTGGAGCTGATTTCCTGGTCTGGCCTACCTAGGTAAAGGTAAAGTTTTCCCTTGTCATTAAGTCCAGTTGTGTCCGACTCTAGGGGGCAGTGCTCATCTCCGTTTCAAAGCTGAAGAGCCGGCGTTTGTCCGTAGACACTTCCGTGGTCATGTGGCCGGCATGACTACATGGAATGCCGTTACCTGCCTGCCGAAGCGGTACCTATTAATCTACTCACATTTGCATGTTTTCGAACTGCTAGGTTGGCAGGAGCTGGGACTAGCAACGGGAGCTCACCCCGTCACACGGATTCGAACCTCCGATCTTCCAATCGGCAAGCTCAGCAGCTCAGCAGTTTAACCCACAGCGCCACTGCGTTCTTTCCTGGCCTACCTAGAGAGGCTGAAATACAGGGACTTAAAGACTTGTCCTGTGAGAACAGGGTGAAGGAACTTGAGATGTTCAGTCTGAAGGAAAGAAAACTTAAAGGAAACATGATAACTGTATGTTCAAGAACTATTTTCCATGGCCACAGAAAGTAGGACCAGAAATAACAGGTATAAAAGGCAGCTACTTAGCTTTTGTTTAAATATAAGGAAAAACTTCCTGATGTTAACTTCTGTACAAGAGTGGAACAGTCTGCCTATGGAGGTTGTGGGTTCTCTTTCTCTGTAGAGTTTAAGAGGCTGGACAGCCACCAACTGAGGACACTGGTTTTCCTGCACTTTTCAAAAGTTGGACTAGATATCCTTATGGTCCCTCTCCATTTCTGATTCATGCACAAAGTATTTTGATGTGCTTCAGACACACACTATTTGTACTGTCTTGTGAGTGGGTGAGGAACCAGTATTTGTTTGGCTGAGAATGTGTCCTGGGGTTGAATCCACTGCTGGAGGCCACCTGCCAAGATTCATGTACCTTCAACAGGGTGCTAAATCTGTTGTATCTGGAGATACTTGGCCGAGTATTCCAAGATGACAAGCCAAAGGCCACACTGTTACTTGTGTCCTGCAGGTCTGAAATGAAAGGTAGGAAGAGTGGGAGGATGGCCCAACATATTAATGAGATGCACTGCAGGATGACCTGGCGCTCTGGCTGTTTCCTGCAATCCATCCAGATCGCTATTATGCGTGTGATTATGTCTATGCTGCAATGCAGATCACTTACATTGGTTGTGAAGCAGACCCACATCTTGTAGCACAAAACTGATTGTGCAGGCAGTCTGCATCAGCGTGCGTCAAATGACGGCAATGGACATGGGTGAAAAGGCTGTTTAAAGTTGCTGCAGGTTCTGCCAGGGAAATAGAAGGGTTTCTTCACAGCCAGTGGTTTATTATTGCAAACAATCACTTTTGGGGGGAGAATTACACTCCAATGGCAGATTCTAGATCAAAGCATCCTCTTCCACTTTGCACAGAGATACAGTAACTGGCGGTGAGACCTTGGAAAGCGATTCATGGCTGACTTTCTCATTTCAGTGCTGACAATATTTGCAGAACCGGCCTTGCCCCTAATCAGTCACACTTTTCACTTTGCCCCCAACTGGAGATACTTTTCCATTGAGTCCCCTTCCTGTTGCCTAGTCCGTGTGATGCTGCTGCCCTCTGCTGTCTAGAACCTGCTTGCCTTGCAGGGTGTGTGTGTGTGTGTGTGTGTCTGTGTGTTCCTGACAGCTTCACTAGGTATTAATTAACGCACCAAGGTCTCTCTCTCTCTTTCCCCAAGTTCTGCTGTCACCTTCGATTTTGCAAATCTGAGGACATTCCTTTCAGTCTTACTTATCAGAGATAACAATCAGGCTGATAAGCAGCCATGGAGGAGCTTTGGTGATTCAGAGGATTTTAAAGATTAATATACAATTGAGACCAGAGGCTTTTCTTTTGGGATCGATGGGCAAATGGTTGGAAAAAAGTCATGGAACTTTGTTTTTGCATATGATAACTGCAGCGAGATTATAGTGTGCACAAAGGTGGAAAGATTCAGCACTACCCACAACGGAGGAATAGCTGGTGAAGATGATGGAACTTGCTGAGGTGGCTAAATTGACTTCTTTGATCAGAGAAAAGACACTATCTACGTTTATTGCTGACTGGAAACCCCTTATGGACTTTTTGCATGAGGCAGAAAAAAAACGAACTTATGATTTATGGTTTTGATGATTAGACAGAATAGATTATAGAAAGAAGAGAGCTATGGTGTAACCATAGAGTAAGAGATCAATTTATAATTGTACTTATAACTGCTGTAAAGATTACAAGCCACTTCTTTGTATCTTTTTTCTTTCTTTTCTATTTTTCTTTTACTTTCCCCCCCTTTCTTGGACTTTTAGCTCTCTCTTTGATTTCTTTTTTTCTTTTCTTTTCTTTTCTTTTTTCTTTTACTTTATATTAGTTTGTATTAGTCTTTATCTCCCTTTTTAACAATCCTTAAGAAAAAATATACATATGTAAAAGAGCTTTGGGTGATATAACATCTGCAAGTTCTATTATGGTAAAGGTTCACTAAGGAAAATAAGAGTGACTAGGTGTATACATCATGCTTAGTCATGATCTGTTAGACCTTGGCTTCCTAATTACATCACAGTTATCTAGTTTCATGCAACCTGCTGAGCTTAGCACTGGGCTAGGCCAAACCCAGACAAAGCATCTTACGATTTACTGTGACTTTTGTTTGTTTATATCCCTTTTATTATTTTTCTCTGCATGGAAAAACTGGGAAATTGTACCTTCGTATTTTGCGGATTGAATTTCTGTGTGCAAAGAAAGTGGATAAGGACCTTTGCAAAACTGATCATTCCAATTTAAGGAAACCTCCAAAGGTACTAAAAACAAAAAAAAAAATGATGATGATGATGGTGGAGGAGGAGGAGGAGGAGGAGGAGGAGGAGGAAATATGTAAGGGAAATAACAGGCTGACAATTATTCTATACTGAAGAGTAGCAAAAATAAGTTCAACAGCTCCAGTCAAGGTAAAGTTTCTGTCCTGGTGTAGGTTGTATCTCTTATTTTTTAAAAAATGTTCTTACATCCGTGTAAGGGCAAGAAGTGGGCAGATCATACAGCAGGGCTATGTGGAGGAGGGACAGAACTGGAATGCCAGCCATCTCACTGACTTGGCAATCCCACTTCTGGAGAGGCTGTGAACAATCATTTGCAGCATCTAACACACAAAAGAAGGTAAGAATGAGGGAAGGATGGGATGGTGCTTCCAAAGAACATCAAAAGGCTCAACAGAACTCTCTTCAACTCTCTGAAGACAGTTACATAAAAAGGTAGTGCTAATTTGATTGGGCTTAAGTTACAGGGAAGTTGGCTTGAGCTGGAGAAACGTCTTAATGGTGGAGGAAGTTTGGGAATGGATCCAATGACCAGGGATCTTTAGGAGATACCAGTCTCTCCCTTGCTGAGATCTTTAAGCAGAAACAGAGGCCAGGGAGGGGATGTTGCACCTCTGCATTTCTTGCACGCAGCAAGAGGTCTCTCTCTCTCCCCCCCTCTCCCCTTGATGTATGAATCTATGCTTCCTGGCTTTAGACTAGCTTCACCCATCCAGGCTTCCTATGGATTCTCCTTCACCTAGAAAGACTAGGAAGGAACAAAACTGAGGCCCAAGCTGGATCAGAAAGGTTGGACTCAGACCCATGATAGTTCCATGCTCAAAGATAGCAGATTCCTCCTAGATACCATTTGTGGGGGGTAGTATTGTACTATAACCTTTCTTGTTCATAAGATTCCAGACAGTCATTCTTGGAATATTGGGGTACAGTCTTCCCCAACTAGCTGCCCTCCAGATGTGTTTGCCTGCATATCAAGAATTCTCAGCTGGCATGGCCAAATTTCTGGGGGTTGTAGGACAAGCCCTGACAAATTTTGGGGGTTGGACTAGAAGACCTCCAAGGTCCCTTCCAACCCTATGATCCTATGATTCTAAGCACTTGAAAGGCACTAGTTTGGGGAAGCCTGGACTATATTATGGTTTTCGACTGATACTTTCCTCTTTTAAATGGTCTTCTCCTCTTAGCTTTAGCTCTGGTTCTATCCGCTGAATCAGAGGCTGTGTTGTCATGCAACACACTTAACCAGGTCAGCTACAAACCTTGCAGATGCATTCTTTTCCTCCGTAGCTCGGGGCTAACTGTCAGTTTTAAATATAGAGTTGAAGGGCAATTCTAGACAGAGCTGAATTTTTCTTCTTCACTAGCTTGTCCTCTGCTTGAGATACAGAATTATCCAAAGGAAATTAGCAGGTGAAGTGTTGTTCCCCCCTCCCCAGCGTAAAAATAAGTAGCAACCTACTGCACAGTTTTAAATATACGTAGTAATCAGAAGTTAGCTCCATTGTGCTCAATAGGGCGTATTCCTTAATAAGTGCATTTCACATTGCAGCTTGAATACACCAGGTCTCTGTGGATGAGATGGCTGTTAAGACACAAGAGCAGGGTGAAAAAAAATAAGCTGACAATACAGTTCTTAAAACAGTGTAAAGATTCATTTGCTTTCCACTCTGGACAACAGGAACCTATAATAGATTCCAGCCTTCTGCAGTCCTCCAGGTTTACACCCTTCCGACTGCTCAGTGCACTTGTCATCTCCGAAAGAAACAAAGGCATAATCTGAGAATCACAGCCCATTGCTCTCCCGAAACCTGCAGCAGAAATGTCTGTCAATTTATTCAGATTTAATCAGGTGTTTTTAATGTCATAATGAAAGGCAGGCAGGCAGGCAGGCAGATTGATTTTGGGAAGTCTATTTGCTTGCAATCCCAACACTACCTGATCTTATTATTAATAACAATAACTCAGAAATAAGAGTGGTGCAGAATGCCATTGTTCTGAGAGATTCCAGTGGGATCGCTACAGCTGCCTAAGCGGTATTTCTCCCCACTCTGAGGATGTCGTAATACAACAAGCTTAGCTAGGTTAGTTAAAGACTTAGCAGCTACATTCACAGTTGAGCTTAGTTTGTGTTAACTCTGAGGGTCTCTCTCTCTCATGTATCATGTTATGTGAACTCCGGCCGTTTGGTTCTTCTTCGATATATTGCACAAATCTGGAGAAGTATGCCCTGTGAACACAACCAGAGTGTGCCAACTGCTCCCATGTCCACCACTTGCTCAGTCACGTCTTGCCTGACAACTGCTTGCAGGGTTGCCACATCTGGGACCGCTGGTTTCTTGCCTCCAGAGCAGCGGCAAGTAGGCATGGTGTCTTGGCGCTTGCTTGTTCCCCTGCTCCTCTACTTCATCCTGGACTTGAACAAAGAAGGTGAGCAAAGTTCAGCAGAGGGAACCCCACAGAAGGGTGGAATACTATTCTGTGTTTCAGCCTCAATAAGAGGCATAGGGGAAGCATTTACACCTGATATATATAAAGATCCAGATGTGACAAAGCCATGCAGTTTTCTCTGAAGTATTTTCAGAAGTAGTTTACCTTTGCCTCCTTCCTAAGGCTGACAGTGAGGGACTGGCCCAAGGCCACCCAGTTGTCTTTGTGCCTAAGGCAGGACTAGAATTCATGGTCACCCAGTTTCTAGTCCAGCGCCTTTAACTATTACACCAAACTGGCTACCAGTGTGAGTGTATACAGCAAATAATATTTATTTATTATTTAAATTTATATCACTTAATATTCCTTAAAATGATCAGCAAAGGAGCAAATATAAGTCTGCACTGGACAGGCGTATATGCCTGCGTGTGTAATTTTTTGATCTTTCTCCAGCAGCAAAATGTCCCTTCAGATAGTGGCAGGTAGAAGTGTGCCCCAGCTGTCAGACGAAAGGAATAATTTTTGAGCGTAGGTTTTTTTCCTCTCTCTTCCAACGTTCTTCCTTCTCTTTAAGCAAGCTTTCTCAGCTTTTCAGATGTCAACATTCTTATATAGTTTGTGTTGAGCTTGGAACAGAACTGGCTGGCTTCGAGTGAGCAACCCAACGGCTGAGATTCCTTCATGTTTCGGGTCTGGTAGGTTGCCAAGCAGAGATGCTTCAGCAGGTTTTCCGCGTGGAGCCAGATAATGTCACCATCCCAGAAGGGGAGACAGCTCTGCTGAAGTGTGAGGTGGAAAACCCCTCTGGCATTGTGCAGTGGGTGAAGGATGGGCTTTTGCTGGGCCCCAACCAGAACATCCCTCGGTTCCCCCGTTACAGCATGGTGGGTGAGGTTAGCAAAGGTGAGATCTTTGGAGGGATACAAGCTGGCTTCAGACAAAAGTTTCAACTAAGGCTGAAAAGCTCTTGTACTGTGCTCGAGCCTGGGCCCCCCAGCATGGGACAGAGCCTGTTTCCTGGCTATGTTGAAGGCTTTTTATGATCCTCTGGCTGCTTGTATCTTTTTATTGTTTGTGCCTTTTTTTAAAAGTTCATTTTAGTAATAGTATATATTTTTATTTAGTTTAAAGTTGTGAACACTTGGGCATGGTTCACATGGGATTCGCTCGACAGACATTCCCTTGACAAGCGTGCACAACCTTAATCCTGGAGGCCATTTGGGACCTAGCGAAAGCTTTGCTGCACCCCTCAGAGTCTGCTTAATCATTGCTTAACTGGGCCACCAACTCAGCAGCAGCCATGAGTGACTAAGTTCTGGGGCACACCCCAATGCCTTTAATCAAGGCAACCTGAAAAAACAAGCCCATTCTGACTCAGTGCTTACAGTCTGCCCCAAAGCTCTTCTCTCTCTAGGCAACATGCAAACCATTTGGATATCTGCACAGCCAGATCCTCAGATTATACTAGTCAAGAGTGAAGACTCCCTTCAGAAGTGCTGCTCTCAAGTCATACTATGCTGGCTTTGATCAAGCAATCACAGCCACCCTCTTGACTTTTTTTTTTTTTTTAACTTTCCCTGCAGAGAGCCCTGATCTGAAGGTTTTTGTAAAACCATCTTTGCCTAGTCTTCCGTTACTCTGGGGAAGCAGAGTTTCAAGGAAGACAATTGTTGCCCAGAGTCATTGCATGTGAGATGGGTGGTAGAGAAAGATGACAAATAAATAAAGATGGATGGGAGAGTGAGAAAAGGGTGGGAAGACTTTCCTAAGCTTTATGCAGAAGTTATGAACACTGCAAAATAATTGTTCTGTTTGCTTTGTAACTGAGAAAATGAGTCCCAGTAATGCAATCCATTATTTCAGATACTTAACTAATGTTCTGATGCCTCTCACCTCCCATTTTAAAAATCAATATGTTTTGCATCACTTACTTCACAGTAGGATGAGTTAGAAGTATTATGCCCTGTTGTGATTGGAGAGGAATCTGCCCCAAACTCTGAGTGGGCAGCACTAGGCTATGTGTAACTCATGAGTAGAACTGATATGAACCAAGTACGCTTACATTTGCCCTGTGTCTTGATGCTTTAGGGATGTATAACCTGCAAGTAATAAAGAGCCAGCTGGAAGATGATGCCTTGTATGAATGCCAGGTTGGACCCTCAGAGAAAAGTAGTGGCATAATTTCCCGTAGAGTCCAACTGACAGTGCTTGGTAAGTCTAGCTGGAGCCACACAACATTAGAAAGATCTCAGGCACTCAGCTGGATAGGAGGAATGATTGTTAATATGAGAGATAAAGAGAAAACACAATAGCCTGTATTCAGACAACATGCTTAACCAGGTCAGTTACAAACCTAGCAGGCTGCATCTGCACAACATCCTAAGCTTGGTTCATTTTAACCTAGGTTAATTTTTGTGGCTTGGTGTGTTGTGCAGGGTATTTAGCTAATTTATGGGTCATTCAGTGTATTCTGAGGAGCCAGCATATTGGTTAATTCAATAAGTGGATAAGTCTGTGGAGCAAACACAATCTTCAGAGGGCATCTAAGGAGCTTTGGCGTCTTTGCTGTTCCATCCAAATCAGTACTACAATGTCCTCTTCCAGGATTCAACAGAAATAAGTTCAGTACAACGGACAGTTCAATACATCACCTTCTCCTTTTCAGTCTCCTCCAGAAAATATTCAAATCTTCTGCATCATTAATTGGGGGGATATTTTTAGATGAGCAAAGGATATGGAAATGAAGGGCCCCCCTCAGGATGAACAATCAATAGCCTGCAGGCAAACTCTTTTTCTTTTCACTGCCCCGGAGTCTGCTAGGATGACATCACACACCCCTTTTTGGTAGGAGACCAATAAAATAGACTTGTGAGATTTCTGATGGGTTTAACACACCTATTCACATTATGCTCACCTACTCTTTAGGTGGAACAGATCCAAACATTACCTCAGCGTTGTGCCTTGGCTGCCAAAAAAAGTGATTTAAAAAGTACAGTTGCAGCCGCCAAAAGATTGCCTGTCTCTCCTTTAATCTAATCTAACCTAACCTAATTTAACCTTTATTAACGCTTCTGTGTTTCTACATGGATGTGATTTGTAGGAATGCCCACAGAAATTGGGCAGGATACCCTTTCTCCTCTGGTCCGATCCAGTTAGAAACTCATAAGCCATCCTAGAAAAGCTCTGGTTTCAAAGATAGCATACCCATGAGAAAACAAAAATTAAAAAACGGGTTTTAAAACAATCACACACCAATCCTTCATGTTGCTTATTTTCCTTGCAGTTCCCCCTAAAAGGCCACTTTTTGTAGAGTATGAGGCTAACAGCACGGTGACCTGGATTGCTGGCACCGAATATGCCCTGCGCTGCCAAGTGAAAGATGCCCGGCCACCGGCTGAGATCACCTTCTGCAAAGGTGAGCCAATAGCTTGAACATCCCTGCAACTATTTCCTTTCCTCACCTTCCTTTTCTGAATGCATGACAGCAGCTATATAAATTTTTTCATAGCCAGTAGGAATTGCAGATCTTGCAGAAGTTACCAAGCCTCAGTAAATTTTTCATGGGCTTTTTGTGCAAAACACAAGGGAACCTGCTGTGTCTGTGTGGGGTGAGAAGTTCAAGATAGATTTAGCAATTCATAGTTACTCTGCAGAACCTGTGACTGGGGAAAGTTGTACTGTAAGCTTTCACTTCTGGATTCCAAGCCCGAGGTATCGATTTGCACCATGGAAAGACCTCTGAAGAACAAACTGGCGATCTCGTTCCTCTGAATGTTGTCCTGGAATCCTTTCAACATTCTCCTTAGACATCTTTGTACCTGATATGAACAGAACATAAGCAAAAGGAGATGCTTCATTTGGAGAAGGCATGAGCACCACAGCCCCTGGAAATGGCTTTGCAAAACAGTGCAACCGCTTGCTTCTGACAGCAGAGCAAAGCAATTGGGTTGCTGCTGTGACTCCTGCTTCCATCAGCCCCAGCTGCTGGAGGCAGCATCCAGGCAGCTACTGGAAGCATCAGAAGAGACTTCTGACTCTTCCAGCAATTTGGACCTGCCTGTTGAGGCTTTGAGACAACCTAACTTGTCTTGTTGAGGCAAATGCATCGCCTCCCTGCCCCACTGAGGAGACTTGCATTGCCTCTACTGTGGAAAATGCCACACTGAGATGAATCAAAGCCATCTTCCACAGGCCAAATAGACAGAGGCAAAGAAACATTGCAAGGCAGAAGATATCTCACAAAGCAGTGTGAGCAATTTACCCATGGCTGTATTTCCAATTTTAGCTAACTCCATCCACTAATCCCCACCCCCACCCCCCAATCTCCTTCGCTCACATTCTGTGGCTCAGTTCATATAATATGTGGCTTAGACTAAAATGAGGTTGGATTACTTGCGGTTCAACATCTTGAGCGAAATAATTGAATACTAGATGAGGTAAAACCCAGCATATCACTGGATGTGCTAATAATGAAGCTACAGTTTAGATATTTTGGACACCAAATGAGAATGCAGGAGTCATTGGGGAAGACTCTGATGCTTGGAAAAATCAAAGGCAATTGGAAAAGAGACCAATAGAAAACAAGGTGGCTAGATACTATTTCTGATGACACAGGCAGGAGCTTACAAGGACTCAAAGAAGCAGTTACTGACAGCCAATCCTGGAGAGATGATGTCCATCAGGTCACAAAAGGTTGGAAGTGGCTGAGTGATTAAATAACAACAAGGTGTTGTGGGAACCCAACTATTGTCTGAGCGTGTTAGAGTAACATGGGACGTGTTAAGCCAAAACATGGTTTGTTTGGGCATTGAATGTTACACGAATGTGACAATTCTGTTTTGTTAGCCCAAGTTGGGTATTTAGTATGTTACCCAGCTTCTCTATCCTTATTTAAAACTGACAATAGATATTTCTGTATAGAATTTCCAAACCTTCTTTTCAAATTATTTCCTTGCAGATGAAATGACCATTCAGGAAATGGCTTGATGGCCCTCAGATCAACTTCCTAAGAATTGTAGGAGTTACTCTAGCACAATTGGAGGGCACCAGGCCAATAGAAGCTGTATTCACACATCTGTAGCCATTAATGTGCGTAATCTGGAGTCTTATTACCTATTTTCTTTTTTAATCCAGTTGACAAAGAACTGGCAGATGTGACATCTGCTATTCAACCTGGTTCTGCAGACAACCTCTTCAGCACCGAGGCCATGCTGAGGTAATAAAAGCCCGAAAGAGGGTTCTAAGGAGAACATAGCTAGCATATCTATTTTTATTTTTCTTACCTGGTTGGTGACAACTCAGGATTTTAAGCCTAGTGGTCTAGTGAAAAGCATGTTGGCTGAGAACCAGGAGATCTAAATTTGTGTCTCAAGCTTGCCATGAATTTCATGATGGGTCTTTGTGAAAGCAACCCTCACTTGAAGCTCACTATTCTGCTGCAAAATGGAAATAAGACATTTAGAAGAAAGGGGTATACAAAAAGTCCTGGTCAGAACACATCAGTTCAGGCCTACTCTTGTAATACTAATGCTGAAAACCTCCCCGTGAAAAATTGTAGAGAAGGTGGGAAAGGATTGTAAGGGAGAGTAGAAATAAACAATCAGGAGGTAAAAGGTGAGCCCATTGGTGCTTATGAAATAAATGGCAACTCAGTCTAGGTGGAGAGAAACCTGGGATGAAGCGTCACAAATCATTCAAATAATTTCTTCTTTAATTAACGCACTACAAATGAGGGCAGGCAATTCCTATGACAGTTTCCAAGATTCTGTAATTACCTCTACCCTAGCATTAAAGACCCTTTACTGAAATCTGTGTGGGCCCCTGATCTTTCCCAGCTTCATGGGCTTGACACCCCACAACTATTTTAATGTTTTCTTCCAGGATCACCCCCCAGAGTTCAGACAACAAGCAACTGTTGACCTGCAGAGCTGCAAACCCGGTGACTTTAATACCAGTCATTGTCAGTTTCACCATGAACATCCTGTGTAAGTCCTTTGGAATGCTTCGTCAGGCATTTTACCAGGATTAAGGTAGTGTCATCAAAATAACTGCACAAGTGCTCAAGGCAACTCTTATTACAGTGTTAATAAAGAACAAACACAAAAAGAAGTGGGCTGGGGAGAAAGGAGGAGGAGGAGGAGGAGGAGAATGGAAGGTGGAGACAGAAGGGAGAGAGATCACCCAGAGTAAATGTAATGAAAAGGGGCAGGAACAAGAAATGCCATCTAAGGAGAGTAAATGGACAAGATAGACCTAGGGAATAATTAAGATAATGAATGGGTTTTTGAGACCTTTCTTAAAACCAGAGAAGGTCTGTATGCCATGAAAATGACTAACACTGGCTGAACCTTTAATGTTTGGTTGGTCAACTTAAGTGGACATACTTTTAAAAGAGGGGCTGGCCATCTTTTTGTAGCAGATTAAACCATGAGGTTTTTTTTTTTATTTTTTTGTTGCCCTGGGCACAATGGGCAGGGAAGGATGGGAATGGCACAAGTGGATGTTCTGCAGAATTTTTAGAGGGTGGGAAGCATATCCAGTGGCTTAGCACCTGTTTTTGTTTCTGCTACCAAATTTGGTGGGGAATGGTGTTGATGTGCTGGGTTCTTGGTGCTCTCTGAGCTTGGTTGTGGTCTTGCAGATATTTTATTACCAGGCTAGGTCCCATCATTAGTCCCTCACACTGCTGATGTTACCTAGCCTGGTGCTGAAACATCTGCAAGACCACAACCAAGCTCAGAGAGCACCTGGATCCCAATAGCTCAACCTTAGCTATCTACCTTCTATTGAAATTGTGCTGATGGCCGTGCTAGGAATTTGCTATTCAATTTAGGTGGCTTGATCCTGGAATGCCCAAGAGTCTATAAAAATGAGCTTAGGGGCTGTATGTGATTTATATGTTGCCCACCCCTGTTTGAAGAGCCTGCAAATTGCCTGACCAGGGGCCTTTATGCCTGGAGGTGGGAGCATATAATTTGGTATGTGGATCAGCATCTGCTGTTCAGAGCTTCAGCTAACTCTCCCATCCCATCAATTTTTTATATTGTTATTTTGATGTTTGTAAATTCATTGGTAAGTATCCTACCAGTGCAGTAAAGCAGATCTCCAGGTTCACAACAAACCTTGAAATTCAACATTTATATTGATTCTGTTTACAGAACAACACAATACATTAACAGTTGGTCCCACTTGGATGGGGAACCTGCTGCCCTCCAGGAGATGCTGAGCTACAGTTCTAAAAAGCCTGAGGCAGCCTGGATGATGGTTAAGAATGCTAGGAGTTGTAGTTCAGCAACTTCCAATAGTTGAAAGGTTCTTCATCCCTGGAATACCAATGAAGCTTTGGGAGAAAATTATAAGGAGCATCATGCAGCTAGGCAAGATGCTAAGAACTTCCAAAAGCTTAAACTGATTTGGGTTCTTTTTGACAGTCCCACCTCAGCTGCCTGTAATCAAGGGCTATGTTGGACCTGTTGTAAAGAATAAGGAGGAACTAAAACTGACCTGCATTTCTCCAAGTGGGAATCCTCTTGCTACATTGCAGTGGCTGAAGGTGAGCAGAAGTAGTTTAGGTTTTGATTTACGTGGTGCTATGTGAATAAAATCCTCAGCCTAGCATTCTGGGTTGGGGCTTGGCAAAAGAGGGAGCAATAAAGGCACACATGCTTTTTAAAATGGGTTATTTAATTATTTATTTACCAGATTGATTCCCCACCCACCTCAGAGAGTAACTCTGGGCAGTTTACATAAAACATTAATTAAAATACAATAAAACAGTAAAACAATAAAACCAGTCTTCTTAATAAATAATACGTTCCAAAAGACGGCTGGTAAAAAGTTTTTAATTTAATTTCTGGGGAGTGTCTTTAGGGTGCCAACCACCCCCAGAGTTGGCCACTCCTCTTCGCCCCCCATGCAAAATGGCAGAACCAGATCTTTAATCCTTTCCAGAAGGCCGGGAGAGTGGGGGCTCGTCTCACCTCCGGGGGAAGAGTTTTTGTTGTTGTTGTTGTTGCTGCAAGAATTTGTTACCTCTTTGCTTCATTGTGTTTACATCAAAGACATGCCTGTTAGAATATTTTTTATTTAATGGAATGCCATTAAAATCTATCAAGTGTAGTTAAGATCCTTAGTGTCTGGCTAGGTTTGCATAAAACGCTTAACCTGGTTGCTGAGTTAACCAATATGGTTATTGTCTTGCAGCAATAGCATTCAAAGCTAGGTTTGATCACCTGCCTATAACTAGTCTGCAAATGGTTGAAGTTGCTGCTCATTGTTTTAATAAAGCCTCCTTTGTAATGTCTCCAATTTAGGGTTTTGTGACTCAGTGACTGGGTTCATAAAATGTGCTTAACTTGTTTCATCGCCTTAGTCCATTCTGTGTATTTGAACGTTGAATCCTATTAGGTTCATACAGTACATTTCTCCGGATTCTCCCATTGTGCCAAATACTATCCAATGATAAAACTAATCTTAGCCTATTGTGAGAATGCAGCTGCGGCTAAGCCTTTAATTGATTCACTTAAATATGTCTTGCAAACCTAGTCATTTGGGGCACGTTTCATCTGTTGGGAAATTCACCCAAGGGGGAATAATTCAAGAGGGGGGGCATATGCTGCTAGCTTAAACTGCTGAAGGCCAGTGTAGAGTAATACTACTAAAAGGGAAAGGCTGAGAGCATTTTTAGCAGAGAGAAAGCATCCTTATGGAGGAAGGGTAAGCCAAGAAGCCAAGATACTGATGGCTTTGAATGGGCACCATTGGCTAACACTGTGGACCATTTGCTAAGATTCACCCTGTGCCGGGGGAACACTGCTTTCAAGAGCTGACCCCTCTTCTCCTTCACCTCTGTCTGGCTCTGCAGCTGTTTCATTTGCCCTCTCTCTGCACGTAGGCAGAGATACGATGGAGGGGAAGGAATAATGGCTTTCACTTTCCTTGCCCACTCCTTCTGTAGAGTGTTGCATTTGCACATCATTAATGAAAGAAAGAACACTAGTTTGCATAACATTTACATGTGCAGATGTACATAGATAAATTAATGTATATAGAAGTCAATGTATCTCACCATCATGGGAAAAAGACTCACTGATTATCTCAGTTTGCTGACCATGTATAAGCTATGTTTGGTGGGCTTGGACTGGACAGCTCTTCAAACAGAGGATGCTTTCATACTATGGATTGTCCCTTGTAAAGTAGGACCCACAATCCCCTCACCTGTTACTTCTAGGCTCTCTGATTGGCCAGCCCCCACCCTTGAGTTTTCAGATACCTTGCTAGGCATCTCAGCTAGGGATCTTCTGCCTTTCAGAATGATGAAGTCATCTCCAGGAACTGGGAGACAGATGATGCCAACCAATTGTCCCGAAGTTTCCTGAACCTGGAAATCACCCCAGAAGACAACATGGCTGTAGTGAGCTGTCAGGCCCTGAACCAAGTTTTATCTCTGCCCTTGCAGTCCAGCATTGTTCTGAAAGTTGTCTGTGAGTGTCAACCAGCTTCTTTGGCAATGCTGTTCATTCTTCTCCCCAGACCTGCATCTAAGGCTTCTTCCGTGGTTACTTTCTATAGCTGATGTCTCCATTTCTTCTTCCATTTTCTGTTTCTGCACAGATCAGGTGGTTCCTAGATGCATTAGACTAGTGCTTCTCAACCTTGTCAACTTTAAGATGTGTGGATTTCAACTCCCAGAATTCTTCATGCTGACTGGGGAATTCTGGGAGTTGAAGTCCACACATCTTAAAGTTGACAAGTTTGAGAAGCACTGCATTAGACAGCCCTGTAACTGTGGGCTTTCAAAAAAAGGAGAGCGATACACTCTGAGGCCATGTGCCCTAGCATCCATTTTAAAAGCAACAACTTTGTTCTTTTTGTAGGAGAGAAAGATTCTGAAAATGCCCACTCTGTGATGTGGGGGTGGGTTGGGATGTCTCTCCCAGAACAACTGATCTCTTCCTTCCTTTCTCCATCACTTCTTCTCTTTCTTCCCATCTTTCTGAATGGCAGTTCCCCCTGAACAGGTGAAAATCACAGGCACCAGCAGCACTCAAGAAAACCGAGAGATCTCCCTGTCCTGTTCTACCTCCACAAGCAATCCACCTGTGATGCTACGCTGGTGGCTGGGATGGAGGGAACTCAATGCTACTGAAGCCACAGTTTCAGAGGTAGGCAAGATCGAAAGGCTGGAGGACCATGAGGCAGGTGGCATGATTCCCTTGGCAGATCTGACTCACCTGGATACCAGTTTTTCCTGGAGACTGGGGACGTTCAAGGACAGCGTTGGTTTGGTCTCTAGAGAAATAAGGCCCTCAAAGAGCAAACTGGCTACATAGATACATTTTTCTCCTTTTTGGCAAATAGTAATCACTGAGTAAAGTTTGCCTTCCTCTTGCAGGCTGAGTATGGAGGAATGGTCACTGTATCTAATCTGACATATGTGGCGTATCGAGAGGACAATGGGCTGCCCCTGATCTGTGAAGCCTTCAATGAAGCCATCATGTACACCAAGAGTGCTTCTCTCACTCTCAGAGTAACATGTAAGGATGGGGGTGGGAACATACAGGCAGTAGCAAGGTTGTGTTGTGTTTTAAGCCTCCCTTCCTCCTGCTAATTGGTTTTCCTTCCTTTCTAATTTTTTTTTTCCAGATCCACCCCAGAAAATATGGGTTGATGTGCCACCACCAGAGACAAACTTTCGAGCTGGCACTGAAATCAAACTCACTTGTTTTGCCAGTGGTGGGAATCCTTTGCCTCGTCTTGAGTGGTACAAGGTGCAGAAGCACTTTAATCTCCTCTTCTCCTTGGCGGTCCATGAGACCACTGCAAATGTCCTTAGTGAAGGTCCCAAGTTCCCACTCCCTCTATCTTAACCACTTGGTGTCTGCACCAATGATTGCTTGTATATATAGCCTCCCTCTCTCCATAACTTCAGACAAACTCTTCCAAGATTTCAAGTCAGGATAGCAAAATCTCATGAGATTTGGCTGATCTACAGGGTTCTAGTCTTATTGCATTTGTTTTTTAAACAAATGCAATGAATTTTAAGTTCTGAAATCCCACACATGTCATCTGGGGAATATCATAGCTGCCATGGTTCCTACAGCTAATCTTCAGCTTACATCCACGAGTGCAAAAGCTTTTGATGACAGCGTCACAGTTCACATGAACAAAAAGAAGGGAAACCACTGCTACTGTAGCTCACGTTCAGCCTCAAAAGTCCATCCACATAAGCTACATCATCCTGGTTGCCAAAAGAAGTTACACCTCTTTCCTGGAGAAACTATCTTTGCCTTGTTTGTGTGATCCTCTCTGGATTTCGGGTTGCACTATGCTCAGCCACTGCTTTTTGTAAGCCATGGTTTATAGCTTATACCAATGTTTTCCAGACTTGGCAACTTTAAGATGTGTGAACTTCAACTCCCAGAATTCCCTAGCCAGCCTGCTGGAGTTGAAGTCTACACATCTTCTAGTTGCCAGGTTTGAAAAACACTGGATTAGACCAGTGAACTTCTCTGGCTCATTTAACAAGTCATACTTGAAGCAACCAAGGCTTAAAGTGATGTTTGTGTGCTGTTCCATTCCAGAGTTGATTGGGTAATCCATCTCTGGTAAAGTACTCCAGGTCAGACCTAGAATGACAATTATTGACCCACTTTTTACATTTCAGGTCAGCTCTAATCAGTCTAAGGCAAAGCTGAGTGCCCAATTTTAAAGAGGGCTATGAGTGAAAGTTGCAAACTTTCCCTTGCCTGGAGCTTATTTCCTATTATCAGTTCCTCCTGCAGGCATTTTTCTTTGAGCCAGACTTAGATAAAAAGTTGTAGCAGAAGAAAATAAATTACACATAGGGAAAGGGTTGTGTAACTGTTTGGTCAGCCTCTCCCACCTCCAACAATCTAAGCTTTATCAATGATTTAAGCATGGCTTGATTTAGGGTCAGTGCTAAAGGTATGCCTACCAGTCTACCTTCTCTGGAGGTAATTCTTGCATTAGCATAGCCAAACTGTGAGGGTTCCTTATTTTCCAAGGACTGGACACACTACAGCATAGCAAATCTGTACACAATACTTTATTGCAGGACACACCTTCCCCAACAACAGACTATTGCTCTCCACCCATCTAGGAATTGCAAGGTGATGTTGCCAGGTAGATACGTCTTTAATACTCAGTCCTTTGATGCTTAGTTCAAGCAAAAGTCTCAAAGTCTGCAAAGTAGCATACAACCTTTGCCTTCTACCAAAAGTTCTTACTGTAGTTGGGTTGAGGTTCTGCCTCAGCGTGGTTGTTCCTCTTTTAGTTGCTACCAAGCTCCTGGCAAAACTCCAGGGAGGACTCCTACCAGGATATGCTGCTTACCATAGCTTGTGGTCCTGGCAATTGGCTGATAGTCCTCTGGCCTGCTTGTAATAGCTGCCAACCTCCAGACGTCTCCCTTTCCCCATCTGCATGTCATTTGCTTATCTCCTTTTCTCCTACACTCCTTTCCCACTCTGTCTTAGTGTTTGCTTTTGTAAGCTGAGGGCCTGGGTGGGTGAGGCTGCCTCTGGACTTCAGCATGTCCTTGAAAATGCCAAGATGTGGCTCAGTTATCACAGGCAACTGAAAGGCTGGCTTGGATGCTTGTGAATAAAGTTGTGAGTGAGTGAATGAATGAATGAATGAATGTATAGTATGAGGGAAATGGGGTGAGAAGCATTCCTGCCTGGCCTGAAGCTACTTTTCCCAAGCGGAGACAGAAATCCCAACTTCACTCACTCACACAAGTAAACTTAGTTTTCCTAAAACAAGCTTACTTTTGTATTTTGAAGGTGACATGTACACTTGGTGGAGGAATACGTGTACAGCAGCAGCCATCTCCTCAGCAAAGTGCACTTTCAAAGCGTTGCCCGGGCAAGCAAGTGAGTGAGAAATCCAGGGATGTGCTTAACCAGGGCTGGAGAGAAAATGTGGCTTTGAAGGGGCCCCTGTGTTCTGGAGGGCTGTCTGGGGGTCGGTGCCCCTCCTGGCTAAGAAATCTCCTTTGATTGTTTCCTGTGACCCCATGCATTTTTTTTTACTCCTTTGTTGCCTTCAATCATGCAGAATTTGAATTTGAGCAAAGCATTCTCAAACTATTGACAGCCTTCTCGTTCTATAACTGAGATTTTCATATCTCTACTGTCCAAAATAACTTTGGTTATTATACGCACAAGTCCATTCTGAACCAGAACTCTTAAGCGGTCAGTTCCTGGAAACGATGTGATATTATACTGGATATATAAAGGCGTAATCCTCTGATCCTTGACAATGCAGAAGGGTTCTTTCCTCCTCCTCTCAGTGCTGACTGATTTGATCTGAGCCTGCTTAAGAGTGTCTTGGCCACTGCCTTTACACTATGCTTACTATAATATGCATTGCTTCCACAGGAGATCAAGTTAGTAAGGGAAGGAACATCTTCAGCCTCATCTGGGAATATTATTTCCAAGGAGTTGGTCTTGACTACTACTCCCAGTGACAACATGGCAACCTACCGTTGCAATGCCACTGGTCCTCCCAGGACTCCAGCACTCACTGCACATACTAGTTTGCTGGTCCAATGTAAGTTGCAACTCAGCATACAGTGCGCACACACACATACAGAATTGGAAGTGATCAGAGAGCAAGTGAAAGGATGGAGAAAGAGAGGGATGGATGGATGGATGGATGGATGGGTATGGAGTCCTTGGTGCCCTCTGAGCTTGGTTGTTGGCTTGCAGACATTTTGTTACCTGACTAGGTAACAACATCAGTGAGAGCGAGTGTGGGGCTGGCTGCCTGTTTATATGCTACTGCATATAGATAGATAAGCAGCATATAGATAGATAGATGTTAGTGGGGTAGAATAGTCCAATCTGCATTTTTTAAAAAAAAAAATGGTGCAACCTTCCAAAGACTGTACCATTCAGAATACACGGTGGTGGTGGGATCATATTTTCGAACCCTTCCCCAGTCAAAACCTGCATATCATGGCTCAGGATTTAGATCTCACCTATCAAAGGCTGTCCAACAAAATGCAAGATGTGTTTGCTTAACATTTGGACTGTTAGTTAACAGATGATTGACTCAATCTAATTTTTGGGCTTTTATCCCATAAATGGTAACTTAGCCTTGGGGGCAGGAGACTTGGGAAGAAATGTTTCAGATCATTCAAAGAGACTCCACCTTAATGAACTTAAGATAAATGAGGGTTGGTTTCTCTTGCAGTTTCCAGTACTATGCATCTACTCCTGATTCTACCATAAAGACATCTTACTAAGATCTATGCTATTCTTCTTTGATCTTGTCCAGCTGTATGGAGCTTCACAGCAAAAGACACTGAACCAGGAACTAGCTGCATGGGCAGAATCTCACTACACACTAGACTGGTGTTTTTCAACCTTGGCAACTTTAAGATGTATGGACTTCAACTCCCAGAATTCCCCAGCCATGCTGGTTGGGGAATTCTGGGAGTTGAAGTCCACACATCTGAAAGTTGCCAGGGTTGAAAAACACTGCACTAGACAAAATTGGGGTTGGGTAGTTTGTTGTTCGATGTGTCAAGAAAACACATCTAGAGATGTGGATCTGTCGCAGGTTCAGGGGGAGTGGGTGGCTCAGTATTGAAAACTGGCATGTTGTGGAGAAAACTAAATGATGGAACCTTTCTTCCTCCATGCTGTCTTTCCAGACACAGAGACACGGGTGAGAAATATCAGTCAGTTGACATGGTGCAAGCTCTACTGCATTTTCTTTCCCCCTGAATGTTTTGTCCCGAGGAGTTGTGCAATGTAAGTGGAGAAAGAGGAGCTGAATGAGAAACGGATACTGCAAATTCGAAATACTCTCTCTTTCCGTAGTTTCACCTCTGCATGCAACGATTACAGCGGAAGCTGGAAAGGTGAGACGTGGCCAATCGGTGACCCTGACCTGCAAATCAGGCAGCAGCAACCCTCCTGCTGGTCTCACTTGGCTCAAAGATGGCAAAAGGTAAGGGATTCTTCCCCCCATGACCACCTTCTCCAAGCTTCATGGATGGTTCTCTCTCTTTCTTTGTAGGCTTGGCCTCTTTCTGCCAAGACTGGCTTGAGCCATTCAGGCACAGCAGCTGAAGGCTGTTCCTTTTGAGTTCTTCCAACAGCATCAATTCACTGGGCTTGGGGCTCTTTCCTGAACCAATGAGACTGTTGTATAACACGTGGAGCCCCAAATTTAATTCCGCATCCAGGGGTCTCAGCAGGGTATGGTCCAAAAAGAGTCAGGAGGGCAGCTGCATCAGTGTGATTGTGGCTGCTCCCATTTCTTATGTGTGTTGTATAGATGGAGCTTTGGTCGCACCATCACGGCTGCACTCTTGACTTTCTTGACCATCTCCTGCGGGCACCCCTGGTTGCATCAAATCAGAAATCTCTCCTGTCCTATTAAGAGGAAGGTTGGTTTAGAGGGAAAGCTTTTGCCTCCCCTCCAGATTAAGATTTGAGGAGCCCTCGAATATGCCAAATGCTTCCTTAGCACGCATCGTGGGTGATACTGTGGACCCATTTGGGTCATGCGTCTTCCCACAATGTCATCAGAACAACAAATCTGAGGAGGAGGAGGAGGAGGAGGAGGAGGAGAAGATAATCTTTGCTGTAAATAACTAATAGGGAAACATTCCTCAGCTGTCACTTTGTATTTCCACCACTGTCCCTCAGTCCTGACCCAACAGGCTTCTGACTTCCTCAGGCTGAGGCTGTAATGAACCTGACAGCTGAATCAGTCCAAAACTCATTCAGTCCTGCTTTCTATTTCTGACAGCAGCATGATGCAGGCCTGTCAGAAAACTTGCAAGTGGGGCTATAAACGCATTGGGTCTTGCCTTTTGTTTCTCCCCTGCAGCTCAGCTTTGTTGATAGACTGTCTCGGAATATAGAGGTTCGTCCTTTGACACTGCCAGAAACATTAAGTTTGGCTGAGATAATCTTCATGTTCTCTCTCCTTCAGGCTGAATGCCATTAATTTAGGGCAAAGAAAAGCAGAATATGGAGGTTTCTCCACATCAGAAAGGGTGACTCTGGTAGTGTCATCTGCAGATCATGGAAAAAGGGTGGAATGCCATGCCTACAGCTCTGTTCTCTCTGAAGGTGTGAATACCTTCTACCAGCTTACTGTCCTATGTAAGTATGGAAACTTCCCTTGACTTCAATTTATTTGAAGAAAAGCTGTTGGAAGTTCAGCCTGGAAAATGAAGCTTTTTGTTCAATTTATTTGCTTTAGGCCGTCCTTTCCTATAACTGATCTGAAAACTGGCCCAACAAGGCAGATTAATACAGCATGTGCTTCAATAATAGATTTGTAGTGTGTTCCCTCGGATTGTTCTGGGAGCCAAATGCCAATTCGAAAGTAGGTGGCCCTTGTGACACATAGTTGATATTCAGTAGAATGGGTCCCTGAATAGCCCTGCAGCCTTTGTTGTGGACAATGACATTGCCTAGAAATTATGCTTGATTACTTGGATACAGTAGTTCATAGATGGGAGATCACCGGGAAACCCCAGGGTTATAGGCCGTGAAGACTGTGAAGTTAAGAACACATCCTGGAAGAAAGCAACAGCAAATCATCATCTTGTTGTTAAGATGATTTGAGCTTGGCTTCTGTGGGCAGGGGAATGGATGTCATTCCATGCCTGGACACATCTATATAGGTAAATGACTCAGAAAGGGGAATGTCTCAGTTTGCAAGCTTGGCTCTTTAAGCATCCATGGGATGTCCTCCAAAAGTGTGCCTTCTGTTCTTTCACACAGTTCCTCCAGAGTTCTCCCCTGAGCAGACCCTCCTAGTGCAAGCTGTGGAGCATGGGTCTGCCCAGTTACCCCTTTTGGTTTCTGCCAGCCCTCCTGAGATTACCTATCACTGGAGCTTCCTTGGAGAGGTGGTCTTAACAGGTTGGTCTGACAAAAGTCTTAGGATGAAGTCCAGAGAACTGGGACCGGGGTAGAGTAGTGTAGGGGCTGGTGTAGCATAGAGCAGAGTTAAGGGTTGAACAGGGATGAGAAAGACATTGTTAAAGTGTGTGAGCTATAAAATAAGACAACAGGTCCTCATGCCAGAATTTAAGGGCCAAATTGATGGCATGTGAAAGGCATATTTGCATATAGTAAAGCACCAACACAGTGTGCGTATGCAAGCATGCGTGTTTGTGTGAGATCACAACCCTCTTATAGTTGATTGGGAAGGGGGAATTTAACCCTTTCTTCTTTTGATCCAAAGGAAAACCTGTCTCCCGAGGCTGTGTTTTTGAATTGGGAAGCAGCCCCTTCCACAGTCGTGGAGTTTTTCCTTCCAGTGGAATCCGTAATTTCCAAGGATCAGTTTTTTCCTCTGGATCCTATGTCCTCCACCTGCTGCACTCTATAAAATAATCAACCCCCATTTCCTATATGCCTGCTCTTTGCTTTTTAAAAATGTGCAAGTTAACTGCAAACTTGCATTTGATGTCCTGACTACTGTGACATCCTGGGAGACCACAGAGGGAGAAGGAGACAATGGGAACAAGAATAAATGGGAAGAATAAGCTTTTAGTTCTGTTTATGTCAGCCTTGATTTAATTCCAGCAGGGAATGAAGATGAAAGGTTTGTGTCAAGCATTTTGAAAGGATTGGAAGGAAAAGAAAAAGAATCTGGGGTAAGGGTGGAGCCATTGAAAAAGAATCAGTGGGCCTTGAGACAGTCAAGATAAGTGGTGGACAGGAAGAAGGACAGTGATCGGCAGAGATAAATCAAGATGTGAAGGCAGAACATCCAGGAGTAGCCAAGATAATAGAATAGGACTGTTAACAGCCTTTGGGGGACACAACTCAAAAAAACAGGCTGGGCTGGGGCAAACAACCAAATATGACAGGGCAAAATCTAAACTTGATGTAATATAATTTGTATCTAAACTGAATCACAATTATATTACACTAATTCTATGCAAGTGTACTGTTCCTGTATTTAGTATTTGCTCTTCCTGCTGGCCAACTTTGGACAGGCTTTGGGGATTATCCCCAAATAATCTCTTTTGGAGACCTGATGGGGTCCTGAGGCGTCAGTTGTGTGCCATTGCCATAGAGGACTGTGAATGTAAGAGTATTAAATGTTGAGTTTGTCACTCCTAGATTTTCTTGCTCCTGCCCCTTCTTGTGTCAGAGTTCTTCATATGCAGTGAAAACAAAAGATGGAGGCTTGCAGTGCACAAGCTCAGAGGGATCCTGAACTTCAGAATGCATGGCAGGGGAATCTCTCATTGGTGTGAGAGATGGGGGCAGAGCACTTCTGATGCAGAAGCACTTCTGAATACTGTGAATCATTGATCATGGTTGGCTTGACCCATGAAATCCCTTCCCCCTCTGCCCTGGTGCGTGTTTCTTTGTGAAGCTTGACTTGAGAGGGACTGTCTCTGAGTTTGTCATAGAAGGTTCCCCACGGTACCACTTGCGGGATGGTGGATCTCTGGAGATCTGGAATGTGACTCGAGCTGATGCCGGCAAATACAAGATACACTGTGAGAATGCAGAAGGGCAAAATGAAACAAGCATCACCTTGGATGTGCACTGTAAGTAACAACTTTGGAGGAATATGTACCCTGACTTCACTCGTCTGTGTAGACTCAACAGAAGGAAGGCTTGGTTTAACTCAGCCTTTTCCCAGCTGGATTCATCCAAAGGTGTTGGGCCAACTTCCATCAGGCCCAGCCATAATGGCTAGTGGCCAGGGATTATGGGAATTTTACTCCAAAATTTCTTGAAGGACTCAGGTTGAAGAAGGATGTAGTTCTCTTTTTTTGCAACAACACCAGGGAGTACCTTACTCTTTTTAATATTTCTTTACAGTTTCTTCTAAGCTGGTCTGTGAAGTCAACTGGCCTGTGCTATTGTGTTAGAAGGATTCCTGCACTGGGCAGGGGGTTGGAGAGCTTGGTACATTGTAGAAATGCAGCTGTCAGGTCTTTAACATAGCTCAAATAGACAACCGTGTGAACAGAGTTGTGCTTTTTCTCTACGAACAGATTCACCATCTATCCACAGCATTGCAGATCCAACTTACGTGGACCTGGGGGGCACAGCTGAAATTGTGTGCCAGGCTGATGCCAACCCTACACCAAAGTTCCAGTGGAGGTGGCTGGTAAAGATACAGGGCTAAACCAGGGGAGATAAGAGATTTAGAGCAGGGGAAGACTTGGTGTTGATTTTGTATACTAACTCTGTAGCGATGCCAGCAGGAGAACTTTTCTTGTTCCAATTAAATGGATGTGATGTGGCCATGCCAAGTGAGATGACCTTTTCTCCAACCCCCTTTACAACTTGAGGGCTAATAATGGTTCTTTAATGGCCACTGACAACTAAAAAAATACTTCCTTTAACGGCTTTTGCAATGTAGCTCCTAACAATCAGACATACCGCGTGTACTGGGGTGAGCTGGACATAAAAAAGCATGAGAATGAGTTTTGCACTTAAAAGGCTGGCAGGAATCTTGCATTGCTCTGAGATGTTGAGGCTGTTTGGCAGGAGTTGATGCTTCTTCAGAGACTGACATTATGTGGTTTGTGGTTTGCTCCACTTTCCTCAATATATAAATGTAAATAAGGGTTGGGGACTTTTTTCAGCCCAAGAGATAATCTTGGGATAATCTTCCAGGGGCCATGTGCCAGTGGTAAATGGTGCCAAAGGCAAACATACTGTAGGAGAAAAGCCACACGTATACAAGCAGAGGTGAGACAAGCTCTGTGGAGAAGCCAGTGGGCTGGACTGAAGGACTGGGGGAAGCCTGTGAGAAAGATAGCTCTTAAGTAATCAAAAGTGAACAACCTGTTCCTAGATCAGGCTGTTACCTAAACAAAATGAGTGGAAACTCTATGGCCATCTCATTCTTGTTGATGGCAACCTAAGGGTTGGATTCAGACAACATGCTAGACTAGTCGGACATGGGAATGGATAGTTTGTGGCTCAGTATGTCATGGTAACTTAGCATGTTGTATGAACCAGGCCACCACTGTAAGTCTCATATGCTTTAGTGCTTTGGGCATAATGTCTTGTGGGGATACAGCTAATATGTTGCATTGGTGGTTAAGTGTGCTGTTTGAACATAGACAGCGTTTGCATTTGGTAGGTTGTAGTAGCTAAAGTATAATTCCTATGGAAAGAGTCTCCAGTTGCTGGTTGTATGGCTTAATACAGCCGCCCTCTTATTCTGGCATCTTGTACAGGGTGATTTGGAGCGCAGCCTGGAAGATCTGGGCATTGAACTATTGTCTGAAGGATTGGTGGGCAGCCTGAAGGTCCAGGGAGCCCAACGAACTCATGCTGGACTTTATGAGTGCCAAGTAGATAATGGCATCTCCCCAGCAGCAAGGAGCAGTGCTCGTTTGATTGTGCGGTGTAAGTATTACACTAGTGTAAGTATTACGCTAGTCAACCTTCAATATTCTGAATATTCTTTAATTCTCTTCTATTGGAACCTTCAATATGTCCTAGACTCAAAGACTCCTTTAAAATCCTATGTTTTACTTTTCATAATGGCTTGTCACCCACCCCAGGAGTATTTCTCTGAGCCCCTTGATGTCATCCCTTTCATTGTTTTTCTTTGCAGCCCAAATGCAAGAAAATGCAACACAACTTTAACAGCCCATCTCTTTTCCATGCTAGATGCACCAGAAATCATTAAGGGCCCTGGGCAGAGGAAAGTGGCAGCTTCGGGGGATGGAAGAAGTCAAGCTGTGCTTCAGTGCAGTGCTCAGGGGGTGCCCAGTGTGCACTTCAGCTGGGCGAAGAATGGGGTCTCCCTCGATCTCCAAAGCCCCAGGTGAGATTCCCTATCAGAATGTGAAGTAGTGAAATCATAAAGATGTCCTTGAGTTGAGTTTGACTCTTGGTGACTGCATGGACACAGCCATACAGATTGCTTTGGAACAACTACAGCATGTCAATGGTTCTTCCAGGGTATTTTCTTAACTTCTAATCTAGCCTACAGTCCAGCCATGGTGCTCTGCTCTCCCATCCAAGTACTAATTCGGCCTGACCCTGCTTAGCTTCTGAGCCCAGAGAAGATGGCCTAGGTGCTGCTACCTGCTGAGACCACCAGTATCTAAGCCAGTTTTTCTCAACCCTGGCAACTTTAAGTTGTGTGGACTTCAACTCCCAGAATTCCCCAGCTAGCCATGCTGGCTGGGGAATTCTGGGAGTTGAAGTCCACACAGCTTAAAGTTGCCAAGGTCGAGAAACACTGATTTAAGCAGTGAATTTTATTGAGGTTGACCTGCAGCAGCTGGATTCTGGAGTCTTATCTCTTGGTCCCTTCTCAGCTTCATTTTGGTTACAGGGGTCAGCAGGGGACAGGGAAAGGGGAGACCAATGACCAAATATGTGTTGCAGTGTCACACTGCAAACCTCATAATTTATGTCCTTGCATCTGACAATGGGACACAACTATGAAAGGCTGTTGTGATGCATCTTTCATCATTTTTTGGTCATGGTGGTTTGTATCAAATATCCGTGTTATTGTCCAATTCATTTTTTATTATGTTTTCACAAGTCAAATATTGCTTGATTTCAGATATGCTGTAAGGACAGGAATTTATACATAAGTAAGCAGCCCTGTAAATCTTTGCTGCATCTCCTGTCTCACTCCCCCAAATTAAGTTTCTGTGCCTTGGAAAAAGGGCAGAGGAAGTTGGCTGTTCCTTACAGACATTCCGAAACATTTGCACTCAGCTTGCAAAAGCTTAACTCCTTTCTGGGCAAACGGGGGGAGATTAAGCATCTCGCAGGAGTTGAACACTTACAATATTCTGTTCCGTTCCAGTTGGAATCAAATTTGTAACTTGAAAGTTGCTCCAGTGGGGCAGGGGTCCAACCTAAGCCAGCCGAAGTTAGAGAATCAATTTGGCACTCATTTGGATCCAGTTTAGTTCCAGTTGAATTGGGGAAATGTTACAAATGCATTTTTATCTGCAGGAGAAGAATGGGGAATGGAGCAAAGTAGCATGGTGACTTTGTCTATTTAAATGTTAGAAATCACACATAAGAGTACATATGATATTACAAAAAAACTTCCACTCTTCCTTCTTTTTATCTCCCCACCCCTCCTCCCTTTTCTCTTTCTTTCTTTCCTTTCTTCCTCCCTCTCTCCTTCCTTTGTTCCTCCCTCCCTCCCTCCCTCCCTTCCAATTCAACGAAACATATTCCTTTCCTGGAAACCATCTTTGGGCTGCTTCTATAGGCTATAGTGAAAGAAAATTAAAAGGGGAACATCTCCTCTGAGTCAGCCTGGACTCCTGGTGACTTCCAGGACACATTCATGTGACTTCCTTTTCAGGAAGTCATTTGACATTCCAGGATTTCCTTTTACTTCCCAGTCTAGCCTACCAACTTGGATTTCCTAGTGATCTCTCACCCAAAGGCTTACCAGGATTGACATGGCTTAGTTTTTGGATATTAGTCAAGACTGGCCACATACTTATTCCTCCTAGAGGCATAAGAATGTACACTGGTCATATGAACAAACAATAATAGGCCGTTTCTTTTTCTTTAGAATTTTTGAAGTGTTTTTTAGAAGTTTTGTTGTCTTTGAACTTTATATTATTTAATTTTTTAAAAAGGTTACATTTCAGTTGTCTATTTGTAACTATTTATTGTTTTATTTATTTATTTATTTATTTATTTATTTTTAGAACTGTGTTATTTTTCAAGACATAGTTAAGATACAAACCAAAGAAAATATAGAACAGATAGAAAACAGAACTAAAGAAACAAGAACAAATTATAAAAGTGTCAGTAGAGAGAAAACAAAAAAGGAAAGTGAGTTCTGACGTTCTCCAATACAGATATAAATAAGTTTACAAATCTAGTCTCTTACAATTAATTAACCTAGCTTAACATCATTTCTATTAGAGCAAACTATTTAATCTCTAAAACCCAAAATCAAAACTTCATTTTTTCTATTACAAGCAAGTAGTCCAAAAGTGGTTGCCAAGTTAATATAAATGCAGAAATAGAGTGATCTCTTATTAAAGCTGTTAGTTTAGCCATTTGAGCCAAGTCCATCAGTTTAACAATCCAATCTTCAACCACAGGTATTTGTGGATCTTTTATTGTTTTATTTTTAATGGTGTGTGTCATGCTTCCGATCCGACTTGCATGCATGAATGGAATCAACACGGGTTGAGATTTGCAAGTCAGTAGAAGTGGGAGGGGGGACAAGCCAGGAGTGTGAAAGCATCTTGTTTGGACTATCTCTGGCATCCAAGGTCAACTGGCAAAGCCGTTGCAGACATCTGCACAAAACTAAACGGACTGGCATGGAAAGGGGGGCTGCATACTGAAGAAGGGGGAGGGGGTTGAGTTCATTGGGCGGTTTAACTTGGGGGAAGCGCGGGAATTTCTATTTGCAACTTTTTCTCTGCACTGCACTCTACACTCCATTAAAGAGATTTCTACTTAATCACATATGAATCAAATTTAATGGTAAACTGGGTAGGCAGTCATCACAGTGTGAGCCACCCAGAGTCACATATGTGAGATGGGTGGCGATATAAAATGAATGAATGAATGAATGAATGAATGAATGAATGGGAAATGCACTGTCATAATTGTTCACTGTCATAATTGTCCTACTATTCAGAGCCACTGCTGCTTGGCTGTTCCCAAAACAGCCCTAGGCCCCTCCTTGACAATATGGGTAGAGCGGTTGGCACCTTCTTCCATGCGCTGCTGATATCCTCCATCCCAGATGAGGAGAGCTTTATGGGCATCCCACAATCCATGCAGCTTTCTCCGCTCTGCCCTGGCACCAGGCAAGATGCTGCTACTGGCAGTGGCTCCCGCACCCTTTCTGGCTCTTTGCTGTCTTCCCTGCCCTAAAAGATAAGACTCAGTTGGGTTTCTCTTGCCAGCAGAATGGCTAAAAGAGGACTGAGGATTATATCTTTGGATTGGTTAAAGCACCATGCAAGTTAGGGTCTTTGGTTTGGCCTGCTCTGAACAAACCAGGGGCATAAGCCAAGCTTTGTTCTTAGTGGTAGGCCTGAGCTGTTAGAACAGGAACAATACAAGAACTGCTGCCTCTGAGAAGTAGCAACCACTGGCCATTTTGGAGCAGGAGTGGAGATAAGGGTGAAGATGGGCATGGTTCGCCTCTCCTAGGCTGTTGCTCCCATAAGAGCCAAATAATGGATCAGACCCTTCAAATAGCAATTTCAGGCTGTTTGGGGGAGAGCACAAGGTTCGATATGCAAGCAGAAGACAAACACATTCTTTAGTTTAGTTTTAGTTTTAGTTTTAGTTTTAGTTTTAGTTTTAGTTTTAGTTTTAGTTTTAGTTTTAGTTTAGTTTAGTTTAGTTTAGTTTAGTTTATTTTAGTTTAGTTTAGTTTAGTTTAGTTTAGTTTAGTTTAGTTTAGTTTAGTTTTTTTAAAAAAATCCAAAATAGCACCACTGCAAGTCTGTGTGGGAGGCATGAACTCTGAAGCTGGGGAGTGTCATGGAGGCCATAATTTATGCCTTCCCCCCCACCCAGTTGAGCTGCTTCTTAAGTGTAAGATGTGACTCCCATTTATTTTTATTAGGTTTATTTTGTACCATTCAAAGCAGCATATGTAATGCTCCTGACCTCTATATCCCCACAACAACAACCCCATGAGGTGGATTGGGCTGCAAGGAAGTGACTGGCCCAAAGTCACCCAGCCAGCCTTCATGTCTAAGGGGGGACCTGGTTTCTAGCCCAGCACCTTAGCCACTACTCCAAACTGGCTCTCTGGGCTTCCTTGGAAAAGTTGATGTGGGGAATAGGCAGCCTTTATCCAGCTTGGGGATGAAAGGAGACAAGACTAAAAGATACATCCTCAGCTTCTCTCTGCAATTTCATTTTGTCAAATATCTAAAGCTGTACCACTTTTCTGACATAATCTCTTGGTATTATCTTCTCCCAGGTATGCTGTGGTTACAAGCTATGAGGATTCTTTACACACCAGCACCTTAACCATTGCCAACGTGAGCGCACTGCTGGACTATGCCACCTTCACCTGCACGGCCAACAATGACCTGGGCACAGATGCCCTTGACATTCAGCTACTAAGTACTAGTAAGGAATGGCTGGAATCTGGTTGTGCATCCAGTGAAGTTGAAGGTCAACAGATCCTTGAACCTCTTGAATTAACTTGAGTTCCTTTGATGATTTCTTGCCAGGTCGTCCTGACCCACCAACAGGGTTCAAGGTTGTCGGTGTAGCTCATAATTGGCTGGCTTTGGAGTGGATCCCAGGTTTTGATGGAGGGCTCCAGCAAAGCTTTCGTGTCAGGTAGGGCTCATGGAGATAATAGTCCCATCTATCAACACACGGAAAGCGGCTTTAAATCAGTGCCACTCCCATGGTTCCTCATAGGAAGTCTTGGGAAATGCTACGGTGAGATTATCGCTTGGTTGAGTTGCACTTCTTAAGAACTCTGAGAACAGCTGTCAAGACTTCCTAGTGCAGTGATTCTCAGCCTCAGCAACTTTAAGAAGTGTGGGCTTCAACTTTCAGAATTTGGAAAGTTGAAGTCGACACACCTTAAAATTGCTGAGGTTGAGAAACACTGTCCTAGTGAATAAGCCTTGCTTTATATTATAGGCAAAAGAAGTATGTTGGTATAATAGCTCTGTGTGGCTCCCACCCTTATACTGTTCCAAAAGTCACTGAAGACCTGGTTGTTCTCCCAGGCCTTGGGGACAGGGTGACCATGAAGCCCCTTTCTGTTTTGCTTCATTTTGTTCTATTTTGGTTTGTTCTGTTTTGGTTTTGCTTTGGTATCTTATTCTTCTGGATCATTGCATATGGTTTTTTAGTTGTAATGCTACCCAGAGTTGTTTCAGGGTTGGATGACCTATACATGAAATATACTAAAAAATACTGAAATGTCCTTGCCTTCAAGTGATGCATGTAGACTAGAAATTTATTTATTTATTTATTTATTTATATTTCAAATTTCTCTCACCGCCCATCTCTTCCGAAAAGGGGACTCTGGAATTTAGGGGAAACTGTTGGGGATAAGCAGTTAGAAAAAGAGACAATGTAGGTACAGAAACAGAGATGGAGTTTATTAATTACAATAATCCATATTCAGAAATTTTCCATGCTTCCAAGATATACATGGATTAGGCAGTGTGGGCCTGATGCCCCTTCACGTCACTCATTATGTATTCAATGAATTTGCTCTTCTCAGTAGCCTTTGTCTCCGCTTACTTTCATTCAGATATCACTGGCTGGGGGCTCCCAGCTTTCAGTATGTGGATGTCTTTCCACCACAGTCTCCAACATTTACATTGATTGGCTTGCAGCCAAACACATCCTATAACGTCTCTGTAAATGCACGCAATGCTCTTGGAGAGAGTGATTTTGCTGATGGGGGTACAGGGCTGAGCATCACCACAGAAGGTAAGGAGATGTTAGCCCTTCAAGGTAGTCCAGACAAGAAGCACAACAATGAATACTAGCTCTATCTTTACTGGAAGGTTGCATTAACCCAGTATCTCTCAACTTCAGCAACTTGCTGGCTGGGGAGTTCTGGGAGTTGAAGTCCACACAGCTTCAAGCTGCTGAGGTTGAGAGACAACTGCATTCTTGCAATACTGAAAGTTATTTCTCCCCTCCTTTCCTTTTACTCTCCAGAAAACTGGGGAGGGTCCCTTCTGAAATGCTTCCCATGCCCTCCCTCCTCCTGTGGGCTGGGGCATCTTTTGCATGACAGTTGTCCAGTCTGTGGCTCTTCCTCCTGTCTCCCAAGGTCATCCCCACACACCATTACAGGAGCAAGGGCAGGGCCCAGCATAGGAGCATGAGGGCATGGTTGTATTTTAATGAGCAAAAAGGCAGTATTGTATAGTAGACATAGTGCTGGACATGGACCATAGAGATTCAGATCTGAAGTTCTGTCAGCTAAACTTCACAAAAGGAGTTTGAACCAGCGAGTTTCTCAGCATATCTGATGGGCTGGTTGTAAAGATAATAAAGATGGAGGTAAAGAAGTATATACTACTCATATCTTCAGAAGGAGGGAAGCATATGTGAAGAGTAGAATAAAGAAGGTAAAAAAATCCATCTATGGAATCATAGCTGGATTAAACTCAATACTTAAGACAGCCGGTGTGGTGTAGTGATGGAAGTGTTCTTGGACTGGCAATAGAGAGACCCAGTTTCTAGTCCATTCTCATCCACATATGCTTTCTGGGTGACTTTGGACCACTCTCTCCCTCTCAGCCCAAGAGCCCCTGTGGTGTAATGGTGAAGGTCCTGGACTAGGAGTGGGAAACCTAGGTTCTAGCCCACACTAAGCCATGGAAGCTCATGAGTGACTATGGTCTATGGGCCAGTCACTCTTGCTCAGCTCAACTTACTTCACAGGGTTATTCTTGTAGGGAAAAACAGGAGGGAGCACTACATATGTCACACTGAGGAGGGGGTTATATATGTTTTCACAATATTGAAAAGTTCATGAAAAAAATCCACACTGTTCAGGTAATTGGTGGATGTTCCTTGTAGTTTCTGTTAATTTCTTCTGCTTATGCTTTCTGAGTGTTCCTATAAGGAAGTGAAAAAAGTGAAGCAAAACTAAAAAAATGTACTGAGAAACATGCCATCCTTGGGCCCCATCCCTTCATTAGGCAACCTGTCAGGTACTTGATGCTATTAGAATTTGAATAATATATTGTTATAATTTTCCACATTTCCTTCCAGAGAGAATGGAAACACCAATTGACAGGGAGCCGGAGATCCCATTCTCACCTGAACCAGGTGACCCAGTCCTAGTTATATCCTGCTTTGTCATGACAAATGTGGTCATGGTGTCTTGATTAAGGCAGCTACTATTTTTATTAGTCCCTGCTATTAGTTTATAATGGAGACCTTAGGAGCTGTTGATGCTTCTTTCCATGCTGTGAACACTTGCTGATTCTGTATTGTCAAAAAACATCAAAGCTTTCCATCCATTCTATTTGATCAGTTGGGGACATTACTTATGGATGCCCACAATATTTATATAATGGTGATATAATAAGACATTAAAGTTGTATTTAAAATTTGTGTGTAGGTTCTATAGTAGTGGAATCCTGCACTGGGCAGGAAGTTGGACTAGGTGATCTTCAAGGTCTCTTCCGGCCCTGACACAATACAATTCTTTGACAATAAGGAGCTGATACTGGGTTCTTCTCTTATTTGTGGCAAACATGAGTTGGGGGAGAAAGCTTTTTCTATCTACTTTCACTTTTTAAATCTTTCTTTCCCTAGAAAGTTCCATATTGCCACTTCCCCTTGTTGGGCTTCTCGGTGGTCTAGGAGGGCTTCTGATAGTTTCCAACTTGTTTTTGCTTGGTTGCCTAATCTTCAGAAAAAGAGCCCAAGTTCCCAAAGGTAAGCATGTGAATAGATCCATAACCTATAAATAGGTCACTGGTCAGGGGAGATTCCAACAATCTGCTCTGCATTCCCTGTCTCACCAGAGAAATGCTCATTCCAGATCGATAAAGAAATCCCTTCATCTTTTCTGTTTGGTATAACTCTTCTTTTGCTTGTCTTTTTCCTAACAGGAGACGGGATAGAAGGATCAACCAGGTGAGCCTAAACTGGACAAGAGGGCAAGACACGTGTGATTAAGTTTATAACTTGGGTATACTATGGACCCCAAGTTGCACTTGGAGGATCAGTTGGCTACTGTAGGCAGAAATATCTTTGTCCCGCTTTGATTGGTCCATGAAATGTACCCTTCCTGAAAAATCAGGTCACAAGGCTATTTAGAAACAATGACTAACTTGCTTTTGGCCATCAATTTGTTGACCATATTATACTAGTTTTCCATCAGTTGTACTTACTGTGCACAGTTTCTGGGCTCAGTTTGAAAGAACTGCCCTGGCTGTCTTCATGTTACCAAGTGAAAATCAAGATGTTTGCACTGATTGATAAAGCCCTGTAATGCTTGAGATCTGGATAACTGGTGGAGCACTTTTACCTTGTCCTTTATGTACTTGCTTGACAATTAAAATGAGGTGATCGATCAGTTCCTGTGCAGGGAGAGTGTCCCATACATGGAATTCCCTCTCTTCCCATTATCATTTTGAATTTAGATAGCTTTGTGATCAACTGAAGACCTAGCTGTTTGTTGAAGGCTTTGACTGAATTCATGCTGTTGTGTATACAGCATGTTTTGGTTGTTATTATCAGGATTGTATTTTGTGGTGTTAACCTAAACTGTTGTATAGTTTTGGTGATTTATTTATTTCACTTTAGAATTACTTTCAATAGAAAAGTGGGCCATTCATCCATCCATCCATCTGATTTGGGGCAAAATACCTAAACATCTGCCCTTTTAATATAACTTGCCTTTGGTTAAGTTTCTCTTTGAAGGTTTCTTCTGAATGTACTGATGCTAAGATAATAGTTAGATAAAGATAAAATTCAATCTTGAAATTCTCTCCCCAAGGATGATACACTGGCACATTCTTATGCTAGTTTTAGGCAGGGTGGTAAGAAATTTTTGGATTCCATGAATGCATTCACACAATTCCAAACATAATACCTCTGCTTTTTCATAAAACTCTGTTTCTTTTCTCTTTGTTCTTCATATTGATGTGTCTAATGTTTTGAAGTACTGAAATAATTTGAAAAATTGATGTTGTAAGTCATGGAGGTGGGGACAACTTCCTTGGTAACTGGGAAACATTTTATAAATTCATCACTGCATAAATTCATAACCTAGTGTGGTGATGTAATTACAGGGGAAAGGTGAGATTTGGAAACAGCTACACAGTGAGCAGATGGCTGAAAGTTGGTGGGCAACCAGCACAGCCGGAGGGATACAGTTCAGAGGTAAGCGCATCTATCCAGTCATGGTGATTGTGGGTGCAGCATCCGAGTGACCACAATGGTTGCCAAACAAGGAGGAAGAACAAGTGTTTTGTATCTTAAGCAGCAGAGAACATAATACTATTTGCAGAATGCAGAGGAATTGGACAGTGTGTGTGTGTGTGTGTGTGTAGGGGGGGAATGAAACCTACTTAGTAGAGAAACAAAGCCTCTTTTTATTCCCCACAGTTTTTGAAATTTGCTTTTTCCTCCCAAGGGAATTTAAGCCAAGGCAGCTGGTTTTACTCATTTGCTTCATCCACTCGATGTCAAGATTGTGTCCTTTGGAAATAGGGTACATTCTGTGATGCCTTTGGATTCAGTCCATCTCACAGAGACCCCAGCATTTGCTACAGCAGTGTTTCTCAACCTTGGCAACTTTAAGATGTGTGGACTTCAACTCCCAGAATTCCCCAGCCAGCTTTGCTACACATCTTAAAGTTGCCAAGGTTGAGAAACACTGCTCTACAGTATTAGTAAATCCAATTTCAGTAATAGAGAGAAATTATGTCAGCTGGAGAAGATTAATCTACTGTAACTCACTTTGCCTCAATCATAACGCAACTTAAGAGTGCATTGTTACAGTTTTGGAGAGTGGGTGGGATTGGGGGTTGTTGTGGTGCTTGGGAAACTTGGAAAAACCATAGGGAAGTCCCCAGGAGAACTTTGCTGACTAGAGAATCCTTTCTTCCTCTGTCTCAAAACCTTATCAGATCTGTTTCTGCTTCTTATTAGCAGAAAAGAGTACAAAGGTTTGATATAATGACAAGATATTTGATCAGCTTTTCAAAATAGAAGGCACAATCCTGACATTTTGAGAATATCAGCCAAGTTGGAAGGATCTTATTTATCAATCCCTTGTTGGAAAAAATTTAGAGTTGCTCTTTTAAAAGGTGAAGGCTGGAAATTGTGTTTCAGCTCTCCTGGAAGGGATAGTGGGCAGAATTCAGATATACACACGTAAGATGGGTGGATGGATTGATGCCATAGATAGCTAGATAGATTTTCTAGGCTGCCCAACTCCATGGATTCAGGGCAGCTTCCATACACACATCCTCATCAGCTCAAAGGGGGCCCATCCAAGGCTTGGGGAAAAAAGTTTTAAAAGATTGTTAAAGGTGGGGGCCATACAAGTTGCTGGGGGGATGCTGTTCCAAAGGGTAGGAGCTGTGATCAAGAAGGCTCACTTCCTGGGTCCTGCTAGATAGTATTGCTTAATCAACAGGACCCAGAGCAAACTGGGATGGGCTGGCCCTACAGGAGACAGACAGACAGCCTCAAATAGCTAGTCCTATGCCATATAAGGCTTTATAGATAATAACCAACATGCTGAATTGCACCCAGAAGCCGACTGGCAACCATGCAGGTCATGTAACAGGGTGTTATGTAAGCATAGGGAGGGTTGTCCCCCACTGCTCATGATGCCACATTCTGGACTAGCTGTATTTTCTGAATGGTCTTCAAGGGCAGTTCTTTTCCTTGCTGCTGACACAGTTGGTTGGCTCTCCCACCAGGGCAGTTCTACCAAGACATCAGCCACTGTCTCTACAGCTACCACTCACGCTCGGTCCCAGTTGGGTTGCCAGGTTGACAGTGAGGCAGATGCTAGTGTTACAGGTATGTAATAGCTGACATGTCCTCCCCCTCCTCTCCACACTGTTCCAGTCCTAACTCCACATCAGACCCATCCTTTGAATGCTTTGAAGGCAAAACCTGTTACCTGAAGGAGAACTTCCCTTACCATTGCAGACCCCAACATCTCACTCCCTTGGATTGGCTCTCCAGAGCTCCATGAATATGAAGAAGTAGGAGGCCCTAGGAGATATGAGGAAATGGGACCACTGGATGATGAATGGAACACTAACAATGAACCATGGATCAATGATTATGCAGTGAGTACCTTAACAGGGTGTGTGCAGGCACATGTGAAATCATTTGCTTTTGTATCCTTTTCAAATCGCAGCAGAGGGGTTTTCTAACCCACCCACCAAGTGTTTCCTGCATTCCTTTATTTCTACCTCCATCAACATGCACTTAAGTATTCATTCCCTGTGTTCACACTACTCACGTAACTAGTTCAGTTAGCAGGTGCATTCACTCAACATGCTAAGCTTGATTACTGCTAACCTTGGTTAATTTTGGGGGGCTTACTCTTTCAGCCACACCCAGCCCATGTGGTCAGTTTATGCTTCAACATACTCCACAAGCCCAGCAAGTGGGTTTACTCAGTAACCAGGCCAAGCATGTTTTGTGAGCATGGCCCACAGAAAATGCCTTATATGCAAAGTCAAATTATTGGTCTCTGTAGCCCAATATTTTTTATTCCAGCCTGCCCCTGATCTGGTAACCACCAAATGTTGAGTTTTTAGATATCCCTGTAAGAACTGACCATGTTGGTAGGAAATCTAGAAATTGAAGTTCAACACATCTGCAAGATGTCTGGTTGGGAACAAGGGCTAATTAACAAGGGTTCTCCAACTTCTATGGCAGAGATCTTTAACACTGCACCTGCCACCCATTTTTTTAAAAATCCAAATGCCAATGATGGAGCACACAAAGTATGAGGCCAACACTTATGCCATGCCCTCTTCCCCAAGACCGATTTCAGATGGAACTTAGCTGCCTTTCCCAGCTCCAAGACACAAAGCCCTATTGGTAGCAGAGTTTCCCTTATTTAGAGTTTAACCCAGGAAGACCAGTGATCTGTGGGTGACATGTCCCTCCAGCATCTTGAAATCATGCCAGCAAATTTCAACAATAAAATGGATGGACTTTGGTGATATGATTTTTTTTATTTTTCCTTCAAAACTAAGGGCGGGAATGGGAGATGGAGCATTTAAAACCTAAGAAATTAGGGTTAGAATTAGGCATCCCTTTAAGGAAAGAGAAGTACAGGTAGGCCTTGCTTAACAACCATTAGTTTAGTGATGGTTTGGACTTATGACGGTGCTGGAAAAACTGACTTATGACTGGTCCTCACATCCCCATGGTCACATGATCATGATTTGGGGGCTTGGTAACCGGTTCGCATTTATGACTGTTGCTCTGTCCTGTGGTCATGTGATTGCCATTTTTGACCTTCCTGGCAGTTTCTGGCAAGCAGAATCAATTGGGGACCATGTGATTCACTTAACAACCATGTGGTTTGCTTAATGACCATCACAAAAAGGTTGTAAAATCAGGTTGGGTTCACTTAATCACCATTTCGCTTAGCAACCAAATTCTGGTCCCAATTGGGATGGTTTCATAGACACCATTCTCCTTCCTTAGAGGATCACATGGCAGTGTGTAGTTTCTTCAAAATATGGTCTTGACTTGTAGCATTTGAAGGCCTTCCTGATCATTTTAATGAGTGGAATGTTGGGCATCTTCTTGAAAGTCTTACCCTGGTGGTGAATGCTGAGGTAGTCCTGTTGTGTTGTCCTCTGGGGTTCCTGATCAAAGGTACAGTAGGTTGCTCTACCAGTGAAGTTCTATTGACCTCTGTCCTCCCTCTGTCTTAATACTTTAAAAACATCATGGAATCTTACCACATCTTTTTCCTTGTGTTTAGCATGTCTATCAAGGGATTGGAAGATGGCCAACTACCTCTGCAAAGACAGCACAAATCTATGACTCCGTAGCAAACTATCTGCCCCTGGATACAGAGCTGCCTTTTGAGCAACAAGGGGAACTAGTCTAAGTAATCTACTTTATGTTTGTCTGACCTTTCATCCAGGATTGTGTTGTCTCCTGATAACTTAACTCTTAGTTCCTTTGTTTTATGCTATATCCCTTCTTATCAATGTAGAGAAGCTGAATCTAGCCTGCAGTCTTTTGATGGGTTCACACAATATGCCTATGCCTGGGTTAGCAAAACACAATTGCTGAGGTTACAAAAACACACTGTGCTCAGCAAATAATGGGTTATGTGACAGCCTTGTTCTGACTAACTGCTAACACAATGGCCAGATTCCCTCAACAAACTATCTAACCTCATATTAACTGAGTCTAGTGTGTTTGTCAAAGCAGCCAAGGATGAGCACTCCTGTCTTTTCTACTGTGATCAGATGCCTTGGGTTCTCCCCAGCTGTTACTTTGCATGACTGCTTGAACTGTTTTCATCTCAGCTGGGCTTAATAAAAAACACAACTTTAAGAATTCCTACCTATGCTTGAGTTTTTTCCCCCAACCTTCTTCTTGCCTTGTTTGGGTGTGTTGAGTTTTATATTCTAAGCCTCATGGCAAGGACTTTTCTACCACTCAGCTGCTTGCAGTGCCTTTTGGCTAAACAGCTAGGTTCAAAATGCAGCAAATCAATAAAATATAAATAAGCCAAAGGCATATCATACCTGGCTCCCTGATTTTGTACTGGGGATGGATAGGATACCATGAACCAGAGTCAAGTGAAGAGGGTAAAAAAAGGATGGTTCTTTATTAACGTTAGCAGACTTCTGCTCCAATAGCAAATGCCCTGTTGCAAAGCCTGCTTGACCTTTCCCCTGTTCAAATATCTAGCTTTGCAAGCTTTCATCATGTCGAACACAGAGGCACGCACATGAGCACAGCAGACCCCAAACAGACAGAGGGGTGAAAGCATAGACATCTATTCCTAACCATGACAATGTTAAAATGATGGAACATGCATCATGATGCAAGCTCTGCCCTCTTGAACCTGCATTGTGAGATCACATCTGGGGGGCAGAGTTTGCAATGCCACATCGTAATGAACATTTTACCCCTTGCCCTCCCCTTGCCCCTCTGAGAGATGCCTATGGGTGAAAATACCTTGTCTGCTTTTCATTTGTTGGCTATGTTCACACAATAGGCTTAACCTGGCTACTAAATTAACCCACATTTTGGGTTGGCATTTTTAGGCCTGGGTTCCTACAGTATACTAAGAGCTGAGCCCAGTTAAAACTAACCAAACTTTGTTTAAAAAGAGAGCCCTTGGGTTTGCAGTTGACCTGGTTGAGCTGCTTGTGTGAACACAGATTAGAAGGAAGAATTCCAGCAACACAATAAGGCCATAGAAGCAGCCCGTGTCAGGATCCTCCCTTTCTCCTGCATGCCTACAACAGCTCCAAGAGAGGCTGGATTAGTTCTGGCAACCAAACAAGGGGAAAGATGACTAATTCCTACTAGATGCCTGGAGACCAGGAACTGACTTGGGGAAGTGGGGGAGAGCAAAGGAAGAAGGGGAATAGTTTCCCCACGTTGTGGAGATACAGCTTCCGGAAATGGAAGGAAGCTAATGCAGTCTCAGAGAATTGCTCAAGACTGCTTCTTGGCCCACGTGGGGTTTTAAAGGAAGCCAGAGACCTGGCTACAGCTTTCTGGACACAGATGCTGTGAGAGGGTGCAATGCAGGCCAAAGCCTAAATAATAATCATTTCAGAAAGTAACATCCAAAGATATCCTGGCAGTTGTGAACACGCCCACCTTCCTTGAAGGTCTTAGGATGGTTCTGAACAACCAAGGATAGCAGTGCAACTGCCTTTACTCGCCTCTGGCTAATTTGAGGCATAATGAATAGCAGTGCCAGCAGATTCCTCTGTAAGAGGACTCTTCTGCCTTAAAAGGGCAACTTGTCATTAAAAGCAACTTCATCGCGATGATGTCCCCATCCCTGGGAAAAATCCTGGGAATTTCAATTTGCTGGGCATGCCAAGACTTCTGCTAGAAGTCCCAGACCTGCTCACAGAATAACGCTTCCTGGATTCAACACATTACATGAATCTGGACTGAATCCAATTTCATTTTGAATGAAATGCATATGGTAATGCATTTTGCAAATACCTATGCAGTGAAAAGAGACATTCCCCAGCAGTCATTTAGACAGTGACATACATGGTAGAATTGTTCCCTGCCTGAGTAGTTCTTAAGAACAGCAAAAAAACCCTCTTAGGATCCATTGTTGGCTGGATCCATTGTTGGCTTGTCTAAAGAGGGTTCAATCTTATATCTGCTACTGAGGAGTAAGCCCGACTGAATTCAGTGGAGCTTTTTTCCCTGAGTACTCATATATAGGATTGCATTGTCAGTTTTGCCTTAAATAATGATCAAGCTGGACCCACTTTATATGATCCAAGTATTCAAGTGAACCAATGTGGTTCAAGTAAAAAAAAAGTTCAGAGGTTCAACAAACCAATATGATTCAATAATAATAATAAAATAATAATAATAAAAACGATTCAAGTGTTCTACGAACCAATATGGTTCAAGTTAAAGTCCATTTCATAGAAATGATTAAAGTGCAGCAGAGAAGGAATAAGGAGGGTTCCTAATTATACAGAATGTCAAGAGGACCAAATTAGGAAGGTAGCTGAGTGCGAGAATTCAGATTGGCTTTCCTTCAAATATGCGGTGTGATGGACTCCAACTAGGAACAGCCCAGAGGGTGCCAGGTTGGAGAAGGCTGATCCAGATGCTCAGCCCTTTTCTTGCTGATGACATGGAACCTCATGAGATTGTGTGGTGTGCGTTTGCATCTGGGATCACTGCTTCCACTGTGGTGGAAGCAGTGATGATGGAGGAGATAAACCCAGCACTGATGGGACAAGGTTGCTGTGGGTCATCTCTGCAACTGACTCATGGCACCACCATCTACTAGGAGTAGATGCACCAAGATTCAGCCTGGTGTCCAAATTCTCATCCAATAATTTAAATTAAATATACCAAGCAGAAGACAAGGATTCCATGGGGGGTGGGGAGAACCAAAAGCAGAAGAAAGAAAGACATTCATGCTTCCTCACTCTTCAAGGGAGAGAAAGAGGCAGTTTGGTCTCCCTCTATCCAGGAGGATTCTACCATGAACAGCTGTCAGGTGAAGGATGGGGGTACACCAACCCAGGGCCTGAACGACGGCTCCGTAACAGAAGACGCAGCTAGAGAGAAGAGGAGACAAGAGTTTGTCAAAGCTGCACATTGGTCTTCAACCTTTTGCCTGTTCCCCAGCCCTACCTAGATCATTCAGAAGCCCAACTCACCTGCTCAGCTGCTGGTCCTGAAGTCAACAGGTGAACTGGCTGCTCATTCTCTGGGTTTCGGGCACTGGGATCGGCCCAGTGGTCTAGTAAGAGGCGGACAATTTGTTCTTGATAGGGGTGGCCGTGTAGACCAGCAGCCATGTGCAGAGCTGTATTGCCATGGGCCTGAGGATAGAGACACCCCTTGATCAGCCTGCATAAGAGGCAATGCTCAGCTTATCGTCTTCTTATCAAGAGAGGCAGATAGGGCAAGGTATCCATTGGAAAGGCATATGCCATGGGGCTTTGGTGATGGACCCGAATCTGGGTACCGGACCTTCTTTAGGTAGCCAGCCTCCCATCCCAATCTCAATTCCCTATACAAAATTAATGTTATGGCTCTTAAGGTATAGCAAGATGAGAAACTCATTCGTGCATCTCCAATAATACTGCCAAGCCACCCACGCAGTTCTCATCTGTTTGACTTCTGCACCACATGTTGTCGATACAGGGTTTTTTTCTTGCAGCTGAACAGGCAACTGGTCTTAAAAGGAGAAGTACCTTTTCCAAGACACCATGCCCTCAGCAATCAAACTGTGTGTGTGTGTGTGTGTGTGTGTATTTCTCCCCCAGTCAAATGCCATCCAGATATTCTTCATTTGCAGCTTCCAAGTTCTGTAGCATTGGCCTGTGCTGGCTGTAGCAGATGGCAGTTATAGTCCAAGACATAGGTTGGAAGCTATAGGAAAACACACACCCCCTTCTCTGCGCTCAAGCCTGGGCGGCAATGCTTGTGAATGGGGGAATCCAAGTTGTGTACCTTGATGTTTACAAAATTCTGACGTTCTTGTCCAGGCAGTTTGAGGAGGAACTGGACCAAAGGCAGGTTTGCGGCTTGAACAGCGAAATGCAGGATGGTTTTACTGCTCTTCAAGTCCTAGCAGAAAGAAGGGGAAAACAAGTGTTGGACAGCCAGGCAGTGGTGCGTCTAGGTAATTTTACAGTTTGGACAATGGTCTAAGGGGGTCCCTCCTTTAGATGGCACTGTGTACGACTTCAAAATGGGGGAAGTCAAACCTGTTGCATTGGCTTCCACCTTCTGACTCCATGTCTTTCCTTGTTGGTGCCACAGCAGCCAGATACCCTTCCTGGAGAGTTGGGAACCTTCTACCTTGACATCAGGGAATTGAACCCTTGACATAGTCTGCCCACCTACCTGGCTCTTGTAATCAGCTCCAAGTTGCAAAAGCCGTTGCACACAGAGTAGTAAGTTCTGCAGGTGGTGTTGGGACAATGGCTCCATGTTTTGTGTCTGGAAGGCACCATTGTGAGCAATGACGGCACAGTGCAAAGGAGTGAGGCCTGCCCAAATAATGCAGAAGGAGGAGTCAGACAGCATGCCTGCATTACATGTGTGTGTGCGTGCGCGTGCCTTTAAGTCAGTGTTGACTCCTGGCTACTGCCTGGATTAGTCCCTGCAGTTTTCTTGGCAAGGTTTTTCAGAAGTGGTTTCCCATTGCCTTCTTCCTGGGGCTGAGAGTGTGACTGGCCCAAGGTCACCCAACTGGCTGACTAGACTAGAACTCACAGTCTCCCGGTTTCTAGCCTGGCACCTTAGCCGCTACACCAAACTGGCCCTTATTACACGTAGTCCAGCTGAAAATCAAACATTTTTATCATTTTGATGTAATGGTTGGTTCCCAGAGAGCTAAGGATTCAGGAAGCCATTACATAGACAGCCAATTGCAAGCTTCTGAAGAAGAACTGCAACCTCATTGGATCACAGGAAGGCTGTTAGAAGGAAAATCAGAAAACTCTGTGCCCTAATGTCCAAGGGAAAACAAATGGCTCTAAATATGAAATGGTTTGGTTGCTGGAATTCTCGTAACCCTGACCTGTTCTCAATAAATCTTGCTAAAGAAAAAAAATGTAAGAATCATGCTCGGAAAGAATCACTTCTGGTTTCAGACTGTTGCCAACGAACCTGATGCTTACCTTCAAAATTTCTGGCTTCCACATTGACAGGAGCACCGGTCATCATGACAGCCTGGAAAAGAACCCGGGGTGGGGGGGAATAATAAACCCGATGTGTGTTTTGGAAGAGATTTATCTGAGTCATGAGATTTTCCATGCTGGCTCAGGATATCTAGGAACTATAGCCCCAATACGTCAGGAGGTCCTGCAGGTAGTGCTATGCAAAGCTTTGCTGGGGTGACTCAGTCTGAAGGATATTCAACCCAATCACCGTATCAAAATATACAAAGATATAGAAAGTAAAGCAGTGTGGTATTTTTACTAACCAGATTGGAACAGCCCTGCCAGTTTACTGCAGCCCCTTTGCTGGTCCACCAGTGGCCTTCTATGCATGTCGCTAAACTACATGTCTCAGCAAAATAGGAGGATTAGCAGACTGACCCCACTTCAGTGCTTCTCTGATGCTTTGCTCTAAGCACTGAGCCAGGTGGCTTTGCCTCTGCTCTAGAGGTGTATTGTGCCCACTTTGCCCAAGGCTGTTCTAGAGGGAACAGTATGCCAGACTCACCTCAATGACACTGGGAAGCCCATAGGTGGCACCAAGGTGCAACACAGTCTGCCCCTTTTGGTCCATGGCATTGACATCTGCTCCCAGCAAGATCAGGTCCTTCACAATTTTAGGTTGATTGGCTGCAGCCGCCACTAACAATGGAGTCTGGGCACAAAGAAGAAAAATAATTGAATTGAAACTGAATTTGACTGAGGGCACAGCCTTAACAGGCAGCTTATATGCAGCAATAGGTGGAAGGAACTACGTGCCACCATAAGTTTCCATAGCTCAGTATCAGTCTAGCTAGTATAGCCAACAGTTTGAAGGGAGCCCCAGGCACAGGGTCATTTGGGGGGATGACTGTTGCTTCTGGCTGCTGCCCCAATCAGCCTATCCTAGATCCAAAAGCTTTCAAAACTATGAATGTTGTAAGAAAAAAAATATGGAGATAAAAAAATATACAACTCTAAATTTTGCACACATGCCCAAATCTGCTTCCAAGTGGCTTTTTTTTCAGTTCTAATCTCAGGTTCTTGAAGGACAGGTGCTGATGCTTTCTTATTCCAGTATAGCATGGAGCAGCAGATGATGCAAGACAAGCCACAGGGGTGGTGGGAAGAGGCTTCTTTCTCACAACAGCAGCCCAAGATCCCCTTGGCAATCCCTGAGCAAGGGAAGAACCTCCGGCCAACCCATATACTGTACTCACCTTCCCCCTGTGTTCTTTGACATCCAGCTGTCCACAATCTCGGAGCATTTCAGCTGCAGCATATGCCAGTGGGCGGAGTCCTTGAGCCACAAAGAGATGGAGGAGCCTGGAGAAGAAGGGCTCAGAATGGTGAAAAGTCCACCAGACTGTTTGGATAGCCACTTCCCATGTGAACATCCTCACTTTTTTTTAAAGCACTCTGACTTCAGAAAGGTCTGTGCGTTTGCAACTGGTGCTGTGAATTCTCCCCCACCCCCAGGCTTTTACATCTTCCATCCTTTCCTTTGCAAACTTGCTGGCTGCATTTCTTATTTTATAATTTGAATTTTGAAGGCTTGCCAAGTTTCAGTCTATTTAAAGATAAAGGATCATAGGAAGGGAAAACAAGGAAGCCCTTGAATTCATAAAGCCAACCGTGCAAGTGGGGACACTGCTTACCTGATCGTAGGTCTCTCACGTATAGTAAGTAAGATATCTACTACATTTGTATTTACAGTATCATAATTAGCTCCTTGTGCAATACATACAGTGGTATCTAGAAGTGGTGGAAGCAAGGATGGTTTGCAAAGATAGAAAGCTATGGATTATAGTGAATGGTGTTGGAATAAATTAGATGTTGCTATATATCTTTTCCTTTCTTCTTCTCTCATGTCATTAATTGATTTTGCTTGCTATTTCTTACACCCGTGTTTCTCAACCTTGGCCACTTGAAGATCGGTGGACTTCAACTTCCAGAATCCCCCAGCCAGCACGAAGTCCACCCATCTTCAAGTGGCCAAGGTTGAGAAACATTGCCTTATGCCTTTTCTGGGTTGGTATAACATTGCTTACCTGAAATGGAATAGTACGAGGGATATGAAGACCCATTATTAGGGATTAGCATAGAGATATGCATATGTATGCAAAGGAATTATCACAAGGACATCCACAAAGATTTAACAGATAGAAATGCAAACTGTAAGTCTGCTGGCTTCCTTTGTCTTCTGGCAATACTATACTGACCACCCAATTGCCATGGTTTTTTCCAATCTGATTCACTCTAAGTGGCAAGAAAATGACAGTTGCCTCTGTTTAATCCTGTTCTATGCTGCAATCATGCAACTTTTCCCACTGTGATGCCTTCCAGATGTGATGTAACCATAATGCTTGGCATTTCTAGCCAGTAGAGTCTTTGACTTTCCGAGCTGGAAATTGCAGTCCTCACACATTTGGAGGGCACCAGGTTGGCAACAGATTCCAGTCCATTTCCCAGTTTGTTCCTATGCAGTCTGCTTTCCAAAACCTTTCCTTTCTTCATCTTTTTCCACCGCCATCTTTCAAAACAAAAAAACAATGATTTTTCTCAGTGGGATGGTGCTCCAGTTGTACACTTACATGTCGCCGTCTTCATCCTGCTGTAAAAGGTGAGATAACTCTATATTCTGGATCTGTGCCCGAGCTTGAGTCAGTTCCCCTGGATCTACATCCACAGATAAGTCTGGATAACTCCCAGGAAGGAGGAGACAGGCATTGTTTGGTTCCTGTTCCAGCCAGGTGTTCTCAGAGCTTGGATAAAGGTGGACAGCTTGGGCTTCAGTGGCAGCCTTCTGGGTGGAAATTAAAAAAGGAAAAGAGGTATTGCAGTGGAGCTGATCTGAAGATGGGATCTCCCTTCTCTACCTCTGATCATCATCCCTGCTAACTATTCCATCTTCACAAAACCGTGGCCCAAAGTTATTGAGATACTCAGTACAAGCCTACACAAAATAGCGACATGCTGCTGCATTAATGCCAGTAATAATGACCTCATCTCCCATCATTCTCACTCATGGTGAGAAACAATCATGCTGGTGGTTGTAGTTGTAGGAGAAATTTCTCCAGAGCGTTTTTCACTAATGAGAATCAGGCACATTCTTTCACTGAAGCACACATTGTTTATTATGGTACTGAAAGTAGCTGAGGCTAAAAAAGGGTGAGGATGCAACTATTTTGTAGAGATATGCAAATTAGAATATACATCTGATTGGATAGAACAAAGTAATTGATTGGATATGATTGGGGTACGACTAGCTATAGCAGCATCTTTTGTGTCAGTGAGGTCAGATGTGGGGTGGAGCCACAAAAGCAATGGTACACGGAGAGACAAAAAGGGCATTCCATGAACACAATTGCTTTCCAGAGAGTTACAGTTATGGGTCTTATCTTAAACTAGCCTTAGATCCCATAGCCTATGTCTGTTTCCAGTATCTTCTGGTTTTATCAACATCCCTTGGCCTTCTAAATCAGTGTTTCTCAACCTCAGCAACTTTGGTGGACTTCAACTCCCAGAATTCTCCAGCCAGCATGGAAACCAGGAATTCTGGGAGTTGGTCCACCCATCTTAAAGTTGCTGAGGTTGAGAAACACTGGTCTAAATGTTTTATGATCGATTCGACAGGATTATTTTTTCTCAAGTTCCTGGGAGGGTAATTAGGGAAGTGGGGGAGGGTATTTTGCTCAGTTTTACTTGTCCAAACTGGCACCATATTTTCTCCTACATAGTTTAGCCCATCTGGACCACACCTGGTTAGGCAAGATAAGCCCAGACTTATCTACTTTGCAAATACATCTGGGTGTTTTTTAAAATCATAACACACAGCTTTCTCATTGTACTTTCCAGAGACACATGTTGTCATGCGCTGTCTCTCTCTCTGAATAACACTCAGACACTGGTTTGCGAATCAGGCTCTGGTTTATTGCAGGGCAGGTACAGCGTCGGTAGAAAAAAGCTGAGAGTGACAGGAGCGCGCCGGTGCGGGGTTTAAATACCCCGCGCCGGTCAGCGCCCCCTCGCTCACGGTCACGTCGCTCCCCTTTGTCCAATACGTTGCCCTGCCGGTGGGTGAGGGTTTCCGGGATCGCCCATCATCAGGTTTCCCATTCCTCTGCTGATTGCTTTCAGCTGGGCGATCCCCGTTGTATTGCCGCTGATGGCTTGGGTGGCTCCGTGATCCGTTTAGCTATTGTTTGTTAGCCGTTAGTCGTTGTGGGTTGATGGCTACTTATCTTGTACCCCTTCACCTATTTCCTTGTCATTGTCATGTGTGCCATTGCGCTGATGACTTTAGCTCAACGGCACTCATGACACATGTGAGTTGTAGTTTGGAATGGCACCTGGCATGCTGTGAAGAGATCATATATGCACACAATTCTCAGGATTCTCACTGGAGAAACAAGTGGTTTTTAACAGCCCGCTTGAGACTGCAGTGCTGATCCATTCCTCAGTACTCCAGGGAGCTCATTCCACCCCACTTTCATCTCTTCTAATCTCACCTCATAATTTACTGCTGATGTTATCTTGGAAGGATACACTTCCTCAGGGCCTCCAGGACCTGATGCTCCATAAATATTGGTTTCCAAGGTAGAACAGGGGCTAATCACATCGTACTGGCTCCCCTGAGGCTGGAGCTGGTAATCAATGGCAGTGTCCACACAAGGGTAGTGAAAATCTGGAGAGAAGGCTCCTTGGCTTGAGGCATCCGGTGGCCAGCCAGGAAAGGCGGTAACTGGATACTGAGGAGATGTTGTCTGTCCTGGAGTAGATCCCCCCTTTTCTATTGTTCCATGGGGCTCTAAGAAGAGAGATTTGGGAAAGTAACAGCAAAGGTTGTTCAGATCAGTTGTTCCAATCAATGGACAAAGCTGATTTTTTGTATGGAGAAGCAGAAAATGCCCAGATCACTGTACTCAGGCCTAACCTAAATTTATGACCTTAGTATTTTTGATGGACAGTGGAGGATTCACAAACATGAGGCTTAGGCTGCAATAGTAAGTAAGTAAGTAAGTAAATAAATAAATAAAAATAAACAAACAATAGTCAGTTTAGTATTCAGAACTCTGGTAGCCACCAAAGACAGTCTTGTTATTGTCCCCCAATCTGAAAAATCCCCCCTCAGCAAAACATCCATCTCCACTAGGAGTTACAGGCGGCAACATCTGCCAAGGGCCCTTAATAGTCTAACCAGTTCTTCTTAAGAGGGCAGAGCTGTGTGCTTGATCTGAACATCTTCCATGCCAGATGTGTGGACTGCAACTCCCAGAGTTCCCCAGTCAGTGTGAGCATTACTGAAAATTCTGGTAGTTGGAGGGAACCCAAGCTGGACGGCATCCAGGTTTGGTAAGCCTTGCTGAAACAATGTCTGCCTTATTGTCCTAAAAGGCAGAAGAAGCCAACAAGGTTTCCTTGAAGCTCTCCAAGATCCTATTTCCTTAGCAGCAGAAGGCAGTGGCAATGCAATTTTGAGCACTGAGTAATAGTTTTGTAACAGTAAGGACCAGAAATTTGGTAAGATGATAGATAGATAGATAGATAGATAGATAGATAGATAGATAGATAGATAGATAGATAGGAGTTAAATATGAAACTGCTTGGAAGTTTATTAGGTGACCTAAACCAAAATATATTATTTTTGCTGCAATTTAAGTGGAGAGTCTTAAATAACTCAAATGCTTCCCATAATCTGTTAACCTCCAGATCAGTGTTTCTCAACCTTGGTGACTTTAAGATGTATGGACTTCAACTTCCAGAATTCCCCAGCCAGCATGCTAGCTGGGGAATTTTGGGAGTTGAAGTCCACACATCTTAAAGTTGCCAAGATTGTGATACACTGCTCCAGATGCATTGGAAAGTCTCTGCTACATTGGAATTGCTGGAGCTGTAAGATACCAGCTAGAGAGTACCATGTTTAGAAAAGCTGATGGAAAACTAACTTCAAAAGAGCATTTGCGACTGAGGTAAAGCAATTACATTTCCAGATATCTGAATCCACTCACCTGGCCAGTTGGCTTCTAAAGTTCCTGAAGGGATCTGAAATGGGAAAAGAAAAAGAGAGAAAGGAATGAATAAGGCAGTAAGGGCAGGTTGGAGCAGCCATCCCTGTTCAAATTTCATCTGGCGGGGTCCAGGAAGTGGGCCTTCTCCGCAGTAGCTCCCGCCCTGTGGAACATGCTGCCCCCGGAGGTGAGATTGGCCCCATCACTCCTGGCCTTTCAGCGGAGTCTGAAGACCTGGTTCTCCCGCCTTGCTTGGGGTGGAGAGTGGAATAGATCTACATGGGGATGGTTGCTATAGACCACTCCTCCCACACTTGGACTGTTTTAGATTCTTTACCACTTGGATTTTTTTTATTTTTACCTCTATTTATATTATTTTTTACTGTATTTTACTCTTTGTATTTATGGTGATGGTTTTAATCGATTGTTGTAAACTGCCCAGAGTCCTCCAACGGGAGGAGATGGGCAGGGATAAATTAGATAAATAAAATAAAAAAATAAAAAAATAGATGCATCTGAGGAACATGAAGAACCCTGCCCCCAAATGGTTCAGGGATCCCACAAAGAACCTAGAGCTGAGTTGCACTTCACAGAAGTGTGGGCTATATGCACGACTATGGATGTCCACCTATATTCAGCAGATGACTCACCAGTGTTCCTGTGCTGTGGCTCAGAGCAGCTTGCTGTTGTCGTCTTTGCTCCAGTAACTTCCTCACAGTCTGAGGTGCTAAGCTGGTGCGTGGCCCCTTGCAGCCTGCAAATAGAGTGACTTGGGCTATTAGAATTAAAGGACTGGCAGGCTATTGGCCCTTTGGGGCTCATCCATAGTTTTCCCTTGAAGTGTGTGCTATAGCCTTCTGGGCAACTACACCAATATCAGATGTCTGTCTGGGAGTAGCCTTGGGGCAAAATTTCCCTGCAAACAAGCTTGCCAGGGGAAAGCCTTGATAGCAATTCTTCACTCTGCAAGATGTTTGAAAAAGAAGCTTCTATTTAGAGCGGTATTTACAAAATCAACAGCAGAACCCCGCTAATGTGGCCTTTGTACCATCTTTGAAGAGGCTGATTTCTGCAGCCTCTGGAAAAAAAAACTGGCATGCATTCATCCCTCCCTCCCAACCACCACCACCACCTTTCTACCCTCCCTTATCCAAAGACTCTGGGAAGTTGGCATCTTAAGCAACTTAATAACACAATCTCTTAAGACAGCCACCAACCAATATCAATTAAAGATAATGAAAGTAAACTGACACTAAAAGTCATAAAACTACATTGACTTTAAATTACACTAAAATTATCAACAGCCCAGCAAAATAACATTTTAGACCTTAAACACATGGCAGGAAAGAACTTCTCGGCTGCCTTCCTCAAAGCAAGCAATGTGGGGGCCTCCTTAACCTTACATGGGCCAAGCTCCAGGGTTCCCACCCAGAAGGCCCTCTTCTGGGCTCCAAAGGGATCTGAGCACTCTTTCTGAGGCTGATAGCACAATATAAGCAGTTTGTTAGGAGAGAACAGTTATATAGTAAACCAGGGCCTTCCCCATAAAGGGCTTTATGAGTTATAACCAGCACTTTATATGTTAGGTAGAAACTGATTGGCAACCAACACCATGCCTTGCACTACAGGTCTCTTACTCACCAGCAAGGGGGCTGCTGCATTTGCACAATTATTTTGTCTAATCTTTCTCCCAAATAACCCACATCTCTTTATTTCATGGCTTCAGTCATCATCCCTGTGGATTCTTGAGCCTAGGAAGATAATCTCTGTTACTAGTTCAACTTCTGCTCTGCCTGGTTGCATTGGGTTGATATTGTCTATTGACATAATCTTAGGGTTTTTTTTAATACTGAGCACCAGACTTCCTTTTGCACACTCTTCGTTCATCTTCAGCAAAAGATTCTTTTTTTTTATTGAAAATTTTAACAACAATAGTAAGAACGAAAACAAACTAAAAAGATTAGACCATAAGTTAGAGACAATGGACAAAATAATAAAAGCAGATATCCAAGAAGTAAGAGAAAGAGTGGAGAAATTAGAATGGGAAAAGGACACTGAATTAGACTGTTTGACTGTGTTAGAGTTAAAAGAAAAAGAATACTGTATTAGGCTTAGAGGAGTACCAGAAAATAAAGAGCCAGAAATTAGAGAAACAGTGATTCAAATGCTTGCCAATTTAATTGACTGGGATGAAGAAAAATTAGAAGAAAATATATATAAACTCAAAATATGCAAAGGTTCATAGGAAACCAAGAGACATAATAATTGAATTTGCAAGAAAGAGGACAAAAGAATTGATAATACAGGCCTCTTATGATAAAAAAATTAACACTGAAGGAGAGGAAATCATGATACTGAAGGACATACCACTGAAAATACTTAAAAAGAGAAGAGAATACTTTTTTCTTACTGATGTCTTAAAAAGAAATAAAATTCCCTTCAGATGGGAAATTCTGGAGGGAGTTAATGTTATGTTTAAACAATGAAGATACAAATTGAATACTATCTCAAAAGCGCAGGAATTTCTTAAAAAACATAAGAAAGATCTGGAAACAGATGCAGAGGGGAGTGACAGATTTAAAAGTAAAGAAAGTAAAGGAAAGTGTCTAGATTCTGAAGACCCCAGTGCAGAAGAATTAGCTTCTAGCTCTAAAGAGTTTACAATACTTCTCTCAAAGGAATGAACTAAAATGCCTCTCCTGGAACATAAATGGAGTCAACTCCCCAGTTAAAAGGAAAAAAGTTTTTCATTATTTATATAAATTGAAACAAGATATTATATGTCTTCAGGAAATGCACATTGCTAAAAAAGATGATAAATATTTGATAAACAAGAAATTAGGAAATGAATTTATAGCAGCAAGTGAAAAAAAAAACAAATTGAATTGTAATATATGCAAAGTCTCATTTAAACTCTAAATTGATAAGTGCCAACAAAAATGGAAGATATATAATAATAGAAGTGGAACTGCCAAGCCTTAAAGTATTAGTGGTTGGAGTATATGCCCCGAATGATAATCAGAAATTTTTTTATCAAAATTTACTTAATGTACTTTCTGAACTACCCTATAATAATTGGATTATGATGGCAGATTGGAATGGGGTTATTATTAAACAAATTTTAAAAAATCAAGGAAAATTACCTCTTTTTTTGATATGACTGAAAATTTGGCTATTGTAGATGCCTGGAGACATAAAAATGGCTTGGCCAGAGATTATACCTTCTACTCAGATAGATTCAAATGGTTCTCCAGGATTGATATGATATGGCTATCTAAAAATCTGGCAAATAAAATCTCTGATGTAACAACCCTCCCCAGATCCTTCTCAGACCATAACCTGATTCAATTGAGCATAAAACTCCACCCAAAAAATTATAGGTGGAGATTAAATGAAACTTTGCTGAGAAATAAAGAATTTGTAGAAGATTGCAAAAAGAAACTAAAGGAATTCTTTGAATGGAATCTAAATAAAGAAGTAAGTATTGGTACTGTGTGGGATACTAGTAAGGCCTATACGAGAGGGTTCTTTATGTAACAAAACAGGTGTTTGAAAAGGAAAGCACAACAAAAAACTCAAATAATTTTAGATCAAATTAAGTGAAAAGAAAAAGAGCTCCAATTAAAGCCATCTGATGAGGAAATAAATCGCCAAATAAAAATTTTGCAACAACCATTAAAAATACTTACAACAGATGAAACTGAAAGGAAACTGAGATATATCAAACAAAGAAACTTCGAACATGCTAATAAAGAGGGTAAATGGTTGGCATATAAATTAAGAAAAGATAAGGAAAAAAAAACATTACCAAAATTCAAGAACATGGGGAAGAATTAGTTGACAATAAAAAAATTAAGAAGGCTTTTTATAACTTTTTTACGAATTTATATAAGAAACAAGAAATATCAATTGACAAAATTGAAAACTATTTGCTAAAAACACAATTTAAAGAAACTAACTAAAGATCAAAAAGCAACAATTAACAACCCCATTACAACACAGGAAATTATAGATGCTATTAGAAAACTGAAAACAGGCAAAGCCCCAGGACCAGATGGTTTTTCTGCAGGATACTATAAATATTTCCAAGATCAAATACTACTACCATTTAAGGATTTATTGAATATGATTGTATCAGGAAATCCAATACCTCAATTTTGTTTTGAGGTGAATATTATATTAATTTCGAAAGAGAAACAGGATCTGACACTATGTAGAAATTATAGGCCTATTTCACTACTGAATAATGACTACAAAATATTTACATTAATTCTAACTGAAAGATTAAAAATTATATTACAAGAAATAATTGATCATGACCAAAGTGGATTCCTACCCCGAAGACACATAAAAGATAACATAAGGACTATCATAAATATAACAGAGTATGCCCAAATTCATAATGAAAAACAGATTATGCTACTCTTTTTAGATGCAGAAAAAGCCTTTGACAATTTAAACTGGTATTTTATGCTTAAAACCTTGGAATTTATGTATTTTGGCGACACATTTATAAAGGCAGTCAAAGCAATCTATACATTCCAAAAAGCCAAACTTGTGATAAACAAAGATACAACACAAGAATGCGTAATAGAAAAAGGTACCAGGCAGGGTTGTCCATTCTCCCCCTTACTATTCATATTGGTTTTGGAAGTCTTAACAGAGAATATTAGAAAGGAAAATCAGATTGAGGGAATAAAGGTAAAACAAGAAATATATGAATTAAGAGAGTTCGCAGATGATTTAGTTATTACCCTACAAAATCCACTAACATCTCTTGACTACTTATTAAAAACGCTACAAGAATATGGAGAATTAGCTGGTTTCAAAATAAATAAACAAAAAATGAAAATGATAAACTTAAATACGTCACAAAATATTCAGAATATATTAGAAAATAAATCAGGATTCTCTAGTGTTAAAAAAGTCAGATATTTAGGGATAGAGATTACAGCTAAAACTAATGATCTATACCAAAACAACTATGCAAAAATATGGAAGGAAATTCAACAAGACTTAGGGAAGTGGGAAAAACTAAATTTATCACTTATGGGGCGAATCTCTGTAATCAAAATGAATATCTTGCCAAGGATGTTATTTTTATTTCAAAATATTCCAATATTATTAACTGACAAAACTTTTAAATTATGGCAAAAAGGAAAAGGCCAAGGATTAGACTTAAATTAATGAAGGATGCTAAAGAACGAGGAGGCTGGGGTCTTCCAGATTTTAAATTATATTATGAAGCATGTGGATTATTATGGGTAAAAGAGTGGAATACTTTACAAAATTATAGATTATTAAATCTAGAAGGCCACAACCTGAAATTTGGTTGGCATGGATTCCTATGGTATAACAGATTGAAAGTAAATAAAGTATTTAATAATCATTGTATTAGAAAGTCCCTTCTTAGAATTTGGGAAAAATATAAACCTACTCTAACACCCACTCTACCATTATGGATTTCCCTGCAAGAAGCGTATAGTAGGAGAGAAAAAACAGGAATTTGCAAATGGCTAAGATATTTGGACCTAATAAAATTTGAAGGGGCTATATATAAAACGAAAAGATGAATTGGAAAATGAAGGACATCCATGCCAATGGTTTTTGTATTTTCAATTAAAGGAACAATTTAAAATTGATGCCCAAAGTTACAAATTCACAAAAGATTTAACCTGGTGGGATAATTTAGTTTATGCCAACAATGACCACATGATTTCCAAAATATATAAAATGTTATTACAAGTAAGAATGGCAAATGTACAAATTAAACAATGTATGATTAAATGGGAGAGAAATCTTGGACATCACATTGACTATGATGTTTGGGAAAGAATGTGGACCAAAGGGCTGAAATTTACTTTAAATTATAATTTAAAAGAAAATTTTTACAAAATGATGTACATGTGGTACCTTACTCCGGACAAAATATCCAAAATGTTTCAGAATACTTCAAATGTCTGCTGGACGTGTAAAAAAGGAACAGGAACATTTTATCATATGTGGTGGACTTGTAAGAAGGCGAAAAAATTTTGGACATCTATACACAATATAATTTGTAAAATGTTGACTAAATAAATTAATAGAACATTGGAACTCTATTTATTGGGCATCATGGACAAGGATTTGGAACATGAACATGGAAAACTTTTACGATATTTGATCACTGCAGCTAGAATTACGTATGCATCAAAGTGGAAGGAAGAAGTGACCCCCTCAATGGAAGAATGGACATTTAAATCCCTGGATCCGGCGCAGATGGCAAAACTTACGGACCAGCTAAATGATAAAAATGTGGAAGATTTTCAAAATGACTGGACCCCCTTCTTCAACTATGTAGAATCGACCCAAAAATTAACGTAAATGTGTAAAACATATGAATATAATACAAGATGTAAATATTATGTATTTGACTTATATAATCTCAATAGAACGGTAGAATTATTGTAACCAAATTAGTGAATTGTGAAAAGAAATTATTTAGTTAAGGTATAAAATTGTATTACTTATGGAGTTGGAAATCCATTTCCTTTCTTTTAAACCTCTTCTTCTCTTTCTTCTTTCTCCTTTCCTTTCTTCTTTCTCTTGTTTTTGCATTTTATGTTTATTGTTGATTTGTCATTTTATGTTTGTATTATTTGTGTAAATAATTTAATAAAGACTATTTTAAAAAAAAGAAAATTTTAACAATAGTAAGAACGAAAACAAACTAAAATGGAATGAAAAAGAAGAAAGAGAAAGGGAGAAATAAAAGAAAAAGCTAAAGGTGCAAAAAGAAAAAAGTAGAAGAAAAGTAGAGAAAAAGAGAAAAAGAGAAAAAATATAAAGAAAGATAGAAAGAAGTGGCTTCTGATCTTCTTCACAGCAGTTATAAGTACATTATATTTTAACCTCTCTCTCTAAAGTCACATCATGACTCTCTTCTTTCTATAATCTATCCTGTCTAATCATCAAAGCCATAAATTACAAGTTCACGTTTTTCTTTTTTACACACAAAGTCCATAAGGGGGTTCTAGTCACTGATAAATGCAGATATTGTCTTTTCTCTAATCTAACAAGTCAATTTTGCCATTTCAGCAAGTTCTGTCACCTTCACCAACCATTCCTCCCTTGTAGGTATTGCCAAATCTTTCCATCTTTGTGCATACAATAATCTTGCTGCAGGTATCATACAGCAAACAGTGTCTCATGGCTCTTTTCTAGCTGTTTATTCACCAGTCCCAGGAGGAAAAGTTCTGGTTTCAATTGAATGTTAATCTTCAAAATCCTCTGAATCACTGTATGTATTTGAGCCTTCAGCAAAAGATGCTTTAAGGCTTCCGTGCTTCCAGCCATCGAAAAGTGGTATCATCAGCATGTTTGAGGTTGCTGAGGTTGCTCCTAGCAATTTTAATTCCAATTCCTATTGCTTCTGGTCCAGCCTTTCTCATGATATATTCTGCAGATTAGTAAAACATGTAGGATGACCATGTACAATGTCGGTATACTCCTTCCCCAGTTTTGAATCATTTAATTGCTCCATATTCTGTTCCAACTGTTCCTTCCTGGTCATCATACCAATTCTTCAATAGACAGATTAGGTGGCCTGGTACTCCCATGTTTTTAATGGCTATTCACAATTCACAATGTGGTCTGCACAATCAAAAGCCTTAATATATTCACTGAAGCATGAAGAGAATTTTTGGAATTTCTTTGCCTTTTCCATTAGCCATCGAGTGATAGCAAGGTGATCTTAATTGCCCCTGCCTCTTCGGAGTCCATGCGTATAGCTGGCAATTCTCGTTCTGCATATTGAGTGTTCCATATTCTGCCCATTTCTTACACCCTACTTAATATTGCCATGCACACAATGCTTCTCCAAAAAGAGAGCATATGAAGGGGCAATGCTACCAGATCTAGGACACAGCTATGTTTCAGGTTAATTGACATTAATGTAATTAACATGGATGCATTTGTTTGTCCAGGTAGAGGCTGAGATATTAGAAGTTTAATTCCTTCTTGGCTTGTCTGAACTGCTAATAGTGTTTCAGGAAAGTTGATAGTGGTGTTTCTTTGCTACGCAAGGAGCATTTTCTCTGTTTCTTCCTCTGCAAACAGCACTTTCCAGTTTTTGTTTGGATCCATGTGGGGAGAAGACACAGTATAGCAGGAAAAGAAAGAGGTACAGGTAGTCCTCTGCTTACAACCACAGTTGGGACTAGAATGCCCATTACTAAGCAAGGTGGTTGTTGAGTGAGTCACACCCGACTTTATGACTTTTTTGCAGTGGTTATTAAGTGAATCACATGGTCATTAAGTGAATCCAGCTTCCCCCATTGACTTTGCTTGTCAGAAGCTGGCTGGGAAGGTTGCAAATGGTGATCATATGACCACAGGGATGCTGCAATGGTTGTAAGCATGAGGACCAGCTGTTAGTCACTTTTTTCAGTGCTGTCATAGCTTTGAATGGTTGCTAAATGAATGGTCATAAGTTGAGGACTACCTGTAATGGGGACTTTGCCTACTCACTCCCTTCAGTCAGTGGTACCATCAAGGATGGGTTTTAGCTGTGCCGTCTTTTTTTTCTTCCCCTAATGTTGAGGGCCATACTTGGTCTTTGCATATCAACCCTGGAGTTGCATTCAAAATAGTGGACAAGACCAGGGCAAAAAAAAAAAAAAGGACAATATGATTTTATGCACAGCTAATTTGAAAGCATATTAAATTAATCAGATCCAGTAATTATATTAAATTTATCTTTATGCACTTAACAGTTTCTTCATTCCATATTAAAGCCTAATTTCTCCATTATGTATTAATTCCATCTTTACGTTGTTAATAGTTTTTAATCATTGCCCTCTGGTGTCCCATGATAAATTGCACTTTGGCAGCTGGGAGCACATCCCAGGTTTTCAGGGGCTGCCTGACCTCAAACTGTGGGCTGGGGAAGGCTGCATGACCTCAAACACGCTGGCTGGGGACTTCTGGGAATTGAAGTCCACACATCTTAAAGTTGCTAGGTTTGAAAAACACTGATTTAGGGTGACAGTCAGAAGAAGGAGAAGGAATACGTCTGAATGAGCAGGGCTGGCTTGCCATATTTTGAAGGGAGTGGATAATAGGCTTTAGTATAGGGCAGTGTTTCTCAGTCTTGGCAACTTTAAGATGTGTGGACTTCAGCTTTCAAAGCAAAGCTGGCTGGGGAATTCTAAGAGTTGAAGTCCACACATCTTAAAATTACCAAGGTTGAGAAACACTGGTATAGGATGCAAAAACCATGGCTTACAGGCCATGTGCAGCCCACCTGCATGTGGGCTGTCTTTGCAATTCTCAAAGCCTCCTGCCCAAGTCCATTTGTTTGCTTTTCTGGAGTTTGAGATCAGATGCTTAAAAGGTCAAGCAGTTGCTTTCGATCTTGCCTTCTCACAGAGGCTTGCAGCATAATTCTATTCCTCTAATGCCTTCAGCCCTCCCCCAAACCCTCCAGTCCTGACCCCACCCACTTTGGGGAGGGGAGGGACCCTTTATTTGGGGTGCAAAGCTTGGCGTGGCCCTCAAGCTGATACACTCCTTTTACTATTTCAAGAGAGATCCTTCTACATCCAGTTTCTTAACCTCATCACTTCCTACAGTCCCAGGACCAGATTTTGAGATGCCTTGGGGCTCCTATTTACGTAGAGTTTGTCTCCCTTTTTTTTTTCAGATTTTTTTTTAATCCCACCTTTATTATTTTTATAATAACTCAAGGCGGCGAACATACACAATCCTCCTCCCTCCTCCTATTTTCCTCACAACCACCACCCTGTGACGTCAGTTGGGCTGAGAGAGAGAGAGAGGGACTAGCCCAAAGTCACCCAGCAGGCTTTTCATAAACCTTTCGTGGTGGTTTATGGTATCTCTAAAATATGAGCTTTAATGACAGTTCCAGCGGCAGGAAAGAAATGGCAGGGAACCCAAGGGGTTTCTGCAAGAACAAGCTGGGCAACCTAGCCCCCAACGCAGTCTGTTCCACCTTGAAACTCTTGCTTGGTGCCTCTCTCAGGCACTTGCACACCCTGAAGAAAACAGCCAGCTTCTGCTTCTCAGGTCCACACCTGGCTCTGCAGCTGAGGGCTTCACCTTCTCCAAATGCCCCTGGCCGTCTCCTCCCAACACGGTCTCATCAACTCCCTCTGAAGGGCCACGGATCCACCGTGCAAATGGCCTAGCTAGGAAAGGGTAGACTAGCACCCTTCGCAAGACATTCTGGGTTGTCTGATCAGCAATTAAAAGTCCTGAGCCAGCAGAAGCGCATCACCCAGCCTCCCTGCCACCGCCCCCAGTTCAGATTTTCCCCTGCCCATGTCAGAGTTAAGTCGGTTGGCAGAAAAGAAAAATCACCGTATTCTTTATTCTGCTCATGAATCATGGTTGCCCTCTCCCTGGCCCTCAGTCTCCTCCCCATAATGTTCCATCTCAGCACAAAAGTGATGTTTTCCAGAGCAGGTGATAAGAATCCACCCCCCCCCCCCGGGCTTTATTTTTCCTAAAAGCAGTCCGGGCGCATGATGAGGGAAAGGAGGGCAGACCAAGAACGGCAAACCAGCTCACAAGACGATGCTGTGGTTGCCTGGTTGTCTTTGCTAAATAACTCAGCAGCCAGGGCATTGCTTCCGTGATGGAAGACATGACAGCGCCTGGAGGAAGTGATGTGGAAGAAAAGCTCAGCAGTCATCAGGTTTCTCTCTCCACTAAAAACAAACATTTCCAAAGCCACAAGTTCAGGTTATTTCCGATTGCCAATGTTACGGAAGTCATTTCAAGAGCAAAGCGTGTGTCAAGCAGAAGGAAGTAGTAGCACCTACTCAGCCCAGGTCCCCATCCTGGTAAGGGGCTGATGTAACGGGCAGAAGGAAGAGCCCTGAGGAACAGGAGGAAGAGCCGCAATGAAGACAACAGTCAGATGAAAGAAGTCTGAGTCCAGGGCAGAAATTTAATTTGAGAAAGTGTCTCAGATGTGACCCTCCCGAGTTCTCATGAAGCTAAAGGGAGGGAGGGGGAAGCGCAGACTTGTAAGATTCTGTTACTATCACCCAGCCTTTCTCAACCTTTTGACCCTGGAGGAACCCTTGACATATTTTTCAGGCCTCGGGGAACCCCTGCATGTTCAGCTCAAATAGAGACCCGAAGTTACAAAATTATTATATTCGTTTCATGGGTGGGCATGAAATATATGCGTTAATAGTGGTCTTAAACTGAAAATAAAGAATGAAACTTACCTCTTTCATGTGAAATTGGCTGAATTTGAAATACTTTTTAAAATAAATCGTGATCTCCCAGGGAACCCCTAGTGACCTATCGCAGAACCCCAGGGTGCCATGGAACCCTGGCTGAGAAACCATTCTACATCCTTATAATAAAAGTAGCATTAGCTTGCATGCTTTTGGTTTCCAGGTTTGGTCTACCTTGGAGGACTGACACTTACATCTACTGCATGATCAGGTGACAACCGGTGGCCTCAAGACCACATGCATCCTTGGGCTTAAATTGCAAAGCCAGACCCACTGGCAACCTCTCCTGTCCTCAGCTGCTTGGAGAGCAGAGAAAAATAAATGGGGTGGGGTGGCAGAGAGAGAGGAGAAGGGACAGCGAGGGAAGCAATAGTTGTAGTTGTAAATGTTGTAGATGAAGAGACAGACAAGCAGAAAAGGATGAAGTGGCAAAAGAAAGAGGCAGTGCTGGTATATTCCCCCCTGCATCAGCCGGAAGGAAGGAAGGAAGGAAGGAAGGAAGGAAGGAAGGAAGGAAGGAAGGAAGGAAGGAAGGAAGGAAGGGATGATCTTGGAAGAACTGTTAAGGGAATTGAAACAACACCTCGGTCCTGGGAAAGTGGAAAGCATGAGAAAGATACTCAAAATAGCCTTGCCTTGATTCTCTTTGGTATAAGATGGGGCAGAGAGAAACACTGACAGGCTTTCAAGGCTCTGCAATTATATCCTAAAACAATACTGTAGCATTCCTGGAGTCCTTGCACTGTCTGTTTCCTGACCTGGGCAACATTTTCAGGCAAAACTTCTACAATGTTTGCTTGAAATCTTGGGAGAGCCACTGCTGGTGGCTGCTAGCCAACAAGCCTTGATCATGGCTAACTTTGTTGATAAGACAGTAAACACTGAGTGGACTTGTGGAGGGAGAAGCTTGTGGTGAAATCCCCCTTGATCATTATTAGCTTGAAAGCAAGCCTCTGTGAACAGGCTTGCTTTCAATCTGTCATTACTTGGAGATCAGTGTCTTAAGGCATGTGCTTCTCTACACAGCTGTAACTTTCACATCCTTGACAATATCCCTTTTTTCACTAGAGCCTGTGTGCAGATTTCGCACAGATAGACAAGATACAGTATGTGTTCCCCCCCGCCTCCCCCCCTGCCCATGCCTAACCTACCAACACAGAAGAACGCAGTGGTTTCAGTAGGCATTTCATTTCATTTCATTTTTATACTGCTACTTCCTTAAAAAGCCAAGAAGATGGTGTACAACCCAAAGATGGGCGGTGGCTAAATTCAATAAATAATAAAATAAAATAAAATAAAATACTTAGAAAATGACAGTAATAATAAACAAAAGCACAGTACAGAAACAAATATCAGAACCACTTCAAACTGCAGTTGACTTTTGAGTTCTCCCATATCTGTAAAAGGAATTGCCAGCAAGAAGAAAACTTGATTTTATCCCCCCTCCTTGCAAGTAGAAAACTGTCCTAGCAGAAGGATGATTTGCAGAGGAGAGAGTTCAGCACTAAGGTCCTTCAACCTGCAGATCAACATGTCCCCCCCACCATTTCTTTAATCCACATTTTGCAATGCCACATCATTCCTGCATCCAAGGCTACATCCTACCGCTTCTGGAGATCACTGCAAGCTGGGAGCTGTTGAGGGATAAATAAATAATCAAATGGCAAGAAATCAAAGTGACATCTGAGCTAGAGTTACATTCCCGGTAATAACTTGCTGTAAATCATGCTGGGTGTGTAGGGCCATCACTCTTTTCTGCTAACATGTTCTGCTGTGATACTGGAATTTGGAGTCATCAAGGAAATGGATTGGAAAGGCGCGGACAGATGCTCGGAAGTATTTCATACAGGGGAGAATGAACACATGGAATTATAGGGCCATCTTATGGATCCTGCATTGTAGGAAGGCCCTATTTGGGGGCTGTTTTACTTCCTTGTATCATTGGAATTGCTTCCCCCCCCCCTTTTTTTTTTTTTTGCAAGGAAGAAAATTAGGCCATGACAAAATGGTTTTTTACCATTTTACAATGTCTTCCCCAAACCGTGCACGTACTTTAATGTGTGTGGATGGTCTGACCCTGGGAGCCTGCTCAAAATCTAAAAGTTCCTCAGGCACTTTAGGAATCTGATCAGTTGGAATTCTCAATTGGGCAGCAGGAATGAGGGGGAACCCCTGGCCACCCTAGCTGAGAATGATGGGGATGGTAGTCCAACCTGCCAGGAGGACATCTGGAGGGGACAGATGCAGCTGAAAGGCATTTGTTTGCTTCTGTTTTCAGCACCGGCTTAAAATATTTCTGTCTGAAAGAACTCGACTGCAGAAGGCCAGAGGGACTTTTTAGCAGTTTGAATGTCATGATGGTAAGTAAAATGAAAGCAGTCCTGTGGCTCCTAAAAGACCAGGTCGTTTTAAGACCCCATAAGGCTGATTTCCAATGCCCCTTTTTTTTCTCTGTTGGTTTTTGCTCAGTAAAGTCAAGGACCAAATAAAGGGCAGTGGGTTACAAAATCACAAATCCTTTCATCGCTCTTGGGACGATAATTTAACTGATGAGCTTTGCTGCCCTGGATGAAAAGCAACCATTTCAAGCGCTCGACCACACTTTTCAAGGGTAGAGCTTGGGGCAACTGTCCCCACTATATTCTCCAAGGCATTGTGAAAGACAAATTAATTAATTATGAGGTTTTTAAAAAATCCGAGGTATCATTTACAGATGGTGTCTTTGTGGCCCATGGAAAGACAGGATAGAAATATTTTCCATCAACAACAGCGGTGGCTCAGTGGTAGAGCCTCCATGTTCAGAGGCAGAAATGCTGAGTGGGCTACTGTAATCAAGACTTTCTGGAATTGAGAAGCTACTGAAGCAGAACATACTCAGTTTGACAGACCCTTGGCTTTATCAGCCAAGGGAAACCTTTCTCCAGTTTCATACTTAGAGAAGAGAGCAATGTAATAAAGTGGATCTCTTAAGACACTGTATCAGAAGAAATCACAGCTGTAACAGGGACAACAAGATGTGCTAGTTCCAATATGATATGAACACATTTTTTAATTCTGGAGGAACTGCAGAACAGTCTTGGCCCTTGAGCATGGTTTCATTAAAGAGAATCGCAAGCGTATTAATTTTTCTCGGTGTGTGGTGGGCAGACTCTGAAGCACATCAAATTAGATATACTAAACGAGGATTCAGTTATTTCAAGGGATAAGAAAAGCTGAGCTCCGGACGTAAAATCCCTCCCAGATGGCAGAGGGTTAGTTAGCTGAGTCTTATAAAACAAACGGTATTTTGGTTTAGCGCCTTGTGGGCCCCCAACCTCCATCACCTGGAAATCACCCACCAAGTCTCGACAAAGCTGAGCTGCAAGGCCCTCGCGTGGGCCGCAGAAACGTCCCCGGAGACCCAGGGTTGCCCCTAAGAGCAGCTCGGGGCATTCCTGGGGAAGCCTGCAGATGGGGATTCCTGGACACCGGTTAACCAGCGAGCCGCGACCGCCAGGAAACCGGCGATTGGCCCTTGCCTTCGCCTCTCGCCCGACACGGATGGTGCACATGGCCGCTCGCTTACTCACTCACTCACACACGCCAACACCCGCAACAGGCGTCTACGACGCGAGCGAGACCAAGCGTGGCCCGCCCCCGCCGCGTTGCGCGTAGAATGGAATCCCCAGCGACGCCTCAGTGGGAAACCCCCTTGGACACTTCCTTTCTTTTCGGTAGAAGCAGCCAGGCGGTTACAAAACTTTGGGACCAGGAGGGGACACGCTGCCCTAGAAGCCCTTGAGTCCCATCTGGGGGACCTCACCAGGTTCAGGATCTTGGCGGTGCGACTACCGCTCTCCCACCCCACAGCCCTTCGCGATCAGCGATTCCCTAAGTGAACCTCGGCAGGCTCTCTGCTTCCACCCCCACCCCCCTTCGCTGGTGGTACAGTCCTTCTCCTGTCTCTTTCTTGCCCTGTCCTAAAAGTTGCCAACTGATCAAGGAAAAATAAAGGGGGGGGAATGCTCCTGTGCGGGTCTTTTCTTATGCTTGTAGCAACGCTTCACACGATAGACTCCAGAGGGAGGCTGCGTTTTCCAGTTCGCGAACGGCACATGGCATTAGCAATGGAAGGGTGAGATGTGGAGACGGGTTATTACTGGAAAAAAATCAATTTGCTCAATTTCCTGGCTTCTCCCGAGACAAATTACGCGCCCCCTCCCCAAATCAGCCTTACGGTGGCGATAGGAAAAGAAGGAGATAAAATTAATAACGTCTGTTTTAAGATGGAAGGGGAACAATAGTAAGGGTATTAATATTATTAATCATAATTTGAGCCCCCGGGCCTTGCTTTGCACCAGGTGGCAGTCAAAAACTGGGCAGCTATGACCAACTAATCTTTTTAGACAATAATAACCGGAGATTGTGCACTTACGAGATCATTTAAATTTTCAAGCGTAGAAATGTTGTCTCATGGCATTTTTAAAAAAATTCTGTGGCAACATGACATAAAAAAACACCAACCTTAGATCTAAATAACCATTTCTCCTGTTTCTGATTTCTGGAGAGCGGTGGGCTGTGGTTCCCAAATTATTTCTTTGTTCCTCTGAGGCTGACAAGTGCACTGGGCACAGCGATAAATGATGGGTATTGGGATGAATGCGTGTTGGGCGGCGTGCAGAAGGCTAGAATCCAAGCTAAGCAACAGCTGGCAGTGAAGAAAGAATTCTAGGCTCCTGTTGCCCAGAGCAAAAATCAATGAACCTCTATACAGATTGAAGAACTCTATTGCCAGCTTATTTTTTGGCCCTGTGCTTTGACCTTAAACAAAATTCTCATTCGCAGGAGGTTAGCCTATTCAAACTGCAATGTTCAATGCACTTACAGATAAGTAAACCCAACTGGAACAGAATGGGCCTTACTCCAGAGTATTATATACGTTTGACACTGTATGGTACAGTTTCACTTATCTCCAGGCCAGAGAGGGAGAAAAAAGCCTTTTTCACCAGCTGATTAATATTTGATAGGCTTTTATTAAAGGCAGAGGACTGAACCCATTAAAAAGATATTTCAGCCCTGGATGAAACTCCCCTACAACTGTCTTTGGAAGCCAGGAGTTGCTTTAGGAAAGATGAGATTGGAATATCACATAAGGCCCCAAAGACATTTGGTTATGACGTGTGTTTAGCAACCATCTCCTCTGTTCTCCATCACAATCCTGGGAAAGCATTTCTTGGGAGATGTCTTGCAGTCTGCCTGTAGATCAGGATCCACCAGCGCAGCGTTTTTCAAACTTGGCAACTTGAAGGTGTGAGGACTGCAACTCCCAGAATTGAAATCAGACTTAAGGAAGTATGTAACCTGCTGGCCGGGGAATTCTGGGAGTTGAAATCCACATACCTGCAAGTTGCCAAGTTTGAAAAACGCTGCGCTAGTGATTCGAACCAAATGCTCATCCAAATGACTTTTTCTTCTACCAGACAGGCCCAGACTTCAGCTAACGGGGCTCTTGGCTGATGCTAGAAAAATCTGCTTGTATTTTCCAACAAGCGACAGCTGCAATGGGACCCTGAAACACCACCAGCAAAAAACAAAAAACAAAAAACATAACAACAGAGAGAACATTAGCTGCAAGTCTGAGAGAGATTGAGCTCTTTCTCTGCTCCGTTCAAAGGGAGAACTTGACATATTCTTCCATCTCTTAGGACAGCCAACAGATGCATACAAACCCAGCAAGGCACTTTGGGGGTGGGGGGGAATCTTCCACCTACCTTTCTGAAATCTCATTCCCATCTCCAGCCCTCTTGGGGCACCAGAGTTCTTGCTGTTCTCCGCCACCTTCCTCCGCTGTGTCTTAAGTCGATGTGCTGGTCTGGCAAAAGCACGCTTGAATTTTATCAGGAGGAAGCCGAGCCGCCGTTTATACCAGGGAGAGGAAGTGATTGTACAACCCTTTTGGAAGACCCACGCCCCTCCCACCTGTCTACTAATAAGCTTTTTGGGACCGTAGCATGTAGGGCAGGTGAATCACCAGATATCTTTGGCAGAGAGCAACACTGTACATGGGCAGCGGGGAATTAAAAGTTCAAGTTCCAGAATTTCAAAACAAGTTGCTTCAATTCTTTTTTGTAGTTCCTGGGTTAGTATTATCAGAGTTTGTAGCCGAAGATGAATCTCTCACCGGCATGGATTGCACTGGCTGGAGGTGATGGGGATTCCAGTCCAACGTAACTGGAGGACATTGGGTTGGCAATGACAAACCATGATAAAAGCAGGAGATCTGCTTCTCCAGGCTGGGATGCTATGCCAGTGTGTCTCTGTTGCTTCCAGATTGCTCTGTTAAATATGCACAGAGATCTTCAACCATCTTCTAACTTAACAGTTTTCAAACTTTTTTTTTCTCCCATGGGGACAATGCACTTCGGGTCCCACTGGACTCCTCTCTTCCCAATGGCTTTGTTGGATATTTTGTTCATGTACACAGGAGATTTTCAACTATTTCCCCATTCAACAGCTTTCACACTTTTTTCTCCTGGGAAGAAATAAACCAGGGGTCTCTTTGGACTCTCTCTTTTCCAAATGGCCCTGTTGGATATTTTGTTCACATGTACAAGCCATTCCCAGCTATGTTCTAATTCAGCAGCTGTAGAACTTTTTTTCTGTAGTGGGGAAAATAAACCCAAGGTCTTGTTGGGCAATTGAATCAACTTCTTTGGTGCTCCCACAAATGAATAAAAAATCAGATAGTGGGATTCATACCACATGCTAAGACAACAGTTGGGTCCCACAGCCTTTTATTATATTGAAGATGGCTGGGAGACTCACAAGTCCCAATTCTTTATGTTTTGAGTACCTATAAAGACAGTGCCTATGGAGATGCAGTTCAAGAACAGCCAGCCAATGTGGGACAGTGGTTAATTTGTTGGATATGACTGGAGAGACTGAGGTTCAAGTCCAGCCTCAGCCATGGAGGCTCACTGTTTGTCTCTCATAGCCCAGAAGGTTGTTCTTCTGGGGAAAAAAGTAGAGAAGGGGGTATTGTGTACATGGTTCTGAGCTCTGGAGGAAAGGTGGGATATAGGTCTAACAAATAAATAAATCTATGACCTTTTAGCAAATGGTCTGCTCCTGGATGTGAAGCTGCCTTTTGCTCAGAATGGATCTGAGCAAAGCTATAGAAGATAAAGCAACTCCTGCTAAATTAACCCTTGGCTCCCTCTTTGTATGTCTATATTCTTTCTTAATGTGCTAAATCTGATGGCAGCTCTTTTGACGAATTGTAGAAATTGTAGAATTTAGAGCCAGTTTGGTGTAATGGTTAAGGCATCAGGCTAGACACCAGGGGATCATGAGTTCTAGTCCCACCTTAGGCATGAAGCCAGCTGGGTGACCGTGGGCCGGTCACTTTCTTTCAGCCCTAGGAAGCAGGCAATGGCAAACCACTTCTGAAAAACTTTGTCAAGAAAACTGCAGGGACTTGTCCAGGCTGTCTCTGAGAATCAGACATGATTGAGTGGATTAAAAAAAAAATCTACAGTTGGGTTCATGCAAATTAGCTAAACCTGGGTTGACAAAACACAGTTGCTGAGCTCGTATAACCTGCAATCCCAGCAAAGAGAACAATAGTGGCTTATTAGGAGGACATGGTTTAGAGATGCTTTGACAGTGGCTGAAGTCTCAGAACACACTTGAAACACTTAACCCCATTTTAGCCTAGTCTAGCATGTGGTAGAAACCCAGCCTAATGTAGATCATTTTAATAATATTTATTTCCTCCTCTTAAGCAGAGGTATCACCAAGAAACCTAGAGTTGTGTTATGAAATGGCTTTTCTTCTCAGGAAACAGAAGATCAAGGACAGGTTGAAATACAGATATTTTCAACTATTCTGAACCTTTTAATGGATTATTCCTAATGGAACCAATTAATTACAGTTTGAGCATCTCTAATCTTATCTTTGGCTGCTAGAGTTGAGCTGCAAAAGTCTAGATGAGCATTGGGGGAGGTTAAGTGATATTAGTTGTCCTCTACCAGTCTGCCTGGAGTTTTGCAGCCTTGGCCAAACTCTAGTATCATATTTATTTGCATCCATGCTCCTGGACCTGACAAAGATCTCACTGGGAAGGGTGGCCAACATCCTTGGGACTACAGGTAGTCTTCGACTTAAAATCACAATTGGGACCGGAACTTCAGTCACTAAATGATATGGTTGTTAAGTGAGGCATCATGTGACTGCACCCAATTTTACAACCTTTTTGCCGCGGTAGTTTAGCGATCACATGGTCATTAAGTGAATCTGGCTTCCCCTATTGATTTTGCTTGTTGGAAGCCGGCTGAGAAGGTCGCAAACGGTGATCCTGTAACCCCGGGATGTTGCAACCATCGTAAATACATGCCAGTTGCCAAGCGCCTGAATTTTGATCACCTGACTGTGGGGATGGTGCAATGGTTGTAAGCGTGAGGATCGGTTGTAAGTCACTTTTTTCAGTGCCGTCATTACTTTCAACGATCGCTAAATGAATGGTTGTAAATTGAGGACTGCTTGTGTTTCAACTTCTGGTAAATAAGTGCTTGTGACTGGCCAATATTAGGGAAGCCTCCCAGAGGTCCTCTGTTGATGAGGACAGGGAGGAAAAGGGAGGAGGAAATGATGACTGTGCAGGTCCAGGACTCATGGGAGGCTAAAGAATCTCAGGCATCCATTGTGGATGAGCTGGAGGTAGAAACAGCTGGAGAAGAACAGCTGCTAGAATCTGAGCCTCCCTGAGGCTTAAGGAAAGACAGCTAAAGGCTCAAGGAATTCAATCACAGCGAATGGCTGAAAGTACGAGTTAGCAGGAGTAGGACTCCACTGGCCATTTGCTTAAGCAGCACCTGGTGCAGCAGCAGAGAGATGAAGATGCCCAACCTGGCCAGCTCTCTAGGACTTCCTTGAGGTGCTTTTGTTGCCTTTCTTGGTTCTATGGAGGCTTCCTTACACCTTGGCTTGGGCTCTGACGACCTTCTGATGCTGAGTCAGGAATCTAACCTAACTGAGGGAGCAGCCACTTCTGATGATAATTCACTGCAACCAGCTGAGGGTTTGGGCTTGCTACAGGTATCCCCTGATCTCTACCTGCTGCCTTGGGCTCTGTCCTCAATGGATGGAATGGCTTATTTGCAGGATCTCTCCTACCTGTTTTAGGTTCCCTCTATTTGGGTTGTCCCAGGCAGCTGCCACGGAAGGTGGAGCTTGTACAGATATAAAAGGGGACACCCATTCACCAAGGCTGCCAGTTTGTAATATATAAGCCTACTTGGGGGTGGGCACCAAGGAAGGTATCCGGAGCATATCGGGGCCCACAGGCTTCATGAGGCCTACCCCTAGTGAAGACTGTTGGAATGATCCTAAAGAAACATAATGCTTTCAGTCTAGCCCAGTGTTTCTCAACCTTAGCAACTTTAAGATGTGTGGACTTCAACTCCCAGAATTCCCCAGCCAACAAAGGGAATTCTGGGAGTTCATTCAATTAGAGAATATTGTTCTGTGGATCTGCTTGTTTTGGCTAACTTATTAGCCTATCCTTTTTGAGTCCTGACACTTCAACATTTCCATTGCCATGAGTGCTAGCATTGTATGGTGCATAAAATTCAAAAAATGATGGTGGAGATTTTTTTTTTGAAGATCTCTTTTTGAAGATCAGTACAGAATGGATCCTACTAAGTAAGATTTTGGGGTCCCTCTCACTCAGAAATAAACTTTGTAGGTAAAATTGTGTTGAATGGGAAATACTTTCTTCCGACAATAAGCACATCAAATTGGCTGTGTATGTATTTTTATCTTTTTCCTTGCATTGGATGTTTTCACAAGTGATTGGAAAACTACATGGCAGCAGAATCTGGCAGATCCTGAAATCCAGTTAGCATTTTAAGGTCAGTCAGGTGGAGGCAAAAGCTGCAATCATGGAATTAATGGCTTCTGTGGAAATGAGAGCACCACTTAATCCAGCATTCACGTTTGCCACATAGGTAGTTCTCGCTTAACGACTATTCATTTAGTGACAGTTCAGACTTACAATGGTGCTAAAAAACCCGACTTACCACCGGTCCTCACACTTAAGACTGTTGCAGTGTCCCCACGGTCATGTGATCGTGATTTGGGTGCTTGGCAACCAGTTTGCATTTATGACCATTGCAGTATTCTATGGTCACGTGACTGCCATTTTCGACCTTCCCAGACAGCTTCTGGCAAGCAAAATCAATGGGCAACTGTGTGATTTGCTTAATGACCATGTGGTTTGCTTAATGCCCATGGTGATTCACTTAACAGCCGCTGCAAAAAAGGTGGTAAAATCAGGTTGGATTCACTTAATGACCACTTTGCTTAGCAACCAAAATTCCAGTCCCAGTTGTGGTTGTTAAGCAAGGACTACCTGTATGGGGGTCCACCAGAAATGTTTTTAACGCAGTCTTTCCAATGTAATGCATTCCATTGTAATGCAAGGAACAGCATTCTTTTATCTGCCCTAGAGAACTGCTCGGCCAATGCACAACTGGAGACTGAAAGAAGCACTTATTAAAAACATAAAAAGACTGCAGGAATATTGGAATATTCTGGGGGCAGCCATGATGAATGGAAACTACAAGGGACAGTCTCAAAGTTGCACTCAGCTCCCACTAACTTCACTGACAGATCCATGTCCATAATGGGGCAAGAGTATTTAATTTTTTGATTTATGTCCTGTCTTTATTTTTTATAACTCAAGGCAGTGTACTTAATGCTCCTACCTCCTACCTCCCACAACAACAACCCTGTGAGGTGGGTGGGGCTGAGAGAGAGAGTGATTGGCCCAAAGTCACCCAGCCAGCTTCTGTGCCTAAGGGAGGACTAGAACTCATGGTCTCCCAGGTTCTAGTGCAGCACCTTCTCCAGCTACCACCTATCAGTGTAGAAATGGTTTACATTTCTACCTTCTGGTTGACAACCCTAGTATTTTTTCCATAGTCTCCCATCCAAGTGCTCACCAGGCCTGACCCTGTTTAGCTTGGCCAATAAAATCCGCAAGGAGCCTCTTGACTTAAAAAATAAAACCAACAACCCAGAGTAAAGCAGTGCTCAATACTGTCACCCTGTGGCCATTGATGTGAACTTTTTACAGAATTCAGTAGATATTAATGCTCTGCTGGAATCTTCTCTGCAGTATTTCAAAGAGGCTTCTGTTTTTCTACCTTACTCCCAGTGTGCTTGAAAATTTCTTTTAAATTTATCTTGGGGATGCTTCTGAACATAATTGCTGGAAGGGGAGGAAAGATGCTGTTGCTGCTGGCCTGGCTGCCTTGTGGTACACTCTAGTACTGCGGTTCCCAACCTTTTTGGCACCAGGGACCGGTTTTGTGGAAGACAATTTTTCCACGGACTGGGGGGGAGGGGGATGGTTTGGGGATGGTTCAAGCGCTTCCTCTTTTTCCTGACCTTTTACACTTTTTTCTTCGCGCCGTTTGGAGATAGCAGCCAATGGGCTTGCTTTCTCTGACAGGAGGCAGAGCTCAGGCGGTAATGCGAGCGATGGGGAGAGGCTGTAAACACTCAGGCTATAAATTCGCTTGCTCGCCCACCGCTCACCTCCTGCTGTGCAGCCCGCTTCCTAACAGGCCACCAACCGGTACCGGTCCATGGCCCGGGGGTTGGGGACCCCTGCTTTAATACTCTGATGCTGCCCTGAGAAGCCACTAAACCTGCTAACTGGTAGAGAGAGGATTACAGGCCACGGGTATCATGTGTGTGTGTGTGTGTGTGTAATGATACCTGCATGTTAACATCCTCATGCAAATGCCACAGTGCTTGTATTGGTATCCTGATGCACATCCTTGCAGTTTGTTACCAGTGCTGCTGGACTGAACTTTCACTGTCCATACCATTCATCCACCTCATCTCTCACAACGTGGAAGAACACCCTGCTCCGTCTGCCCCTAATTATTTCCCCAAAGCTCTCTTTTCCTTTGAAATAAAGGTTGAAAGTAAATGCATACAGCAAACAGACTGATAACTTGTAGGGAAGGAAAAAAGGGAGGATTTGTCTTCATGGTATCCATTTGGATACATATACAGGTAGTCCTCACTTAACAACCATTTGTTTAGTTACTGTTTGGACTTATGATGGTACTGAAGAAACCGACTTATGACCAGTCCTCACACTTACGACCATCACAGCATCCCTGTGGTCATGTGATCATGATTCAGGCGCTTGGCAACCGGTTCACATTTACAACCATCGCAGCATCCCACGGTCACATGATCGGCATTTTCAACCTTCCCAGCCAGCTTCCAGCAAGCACAATCAATGAGGAACCGTGTGATTCACTTAACGATCACATGATTTGCTTAATGCCCGCAGTGATTCACTTAATGACCACCTCAAAAAAAGGTCGTAAAATTAGGTCAGATTCACTTCATGACTGCTTTGCTTAGCAACCAAAATTCTGGTCCTAATTGTGGTCATTAAGTGAATTGTACTATTGACTAAAGTGATGACACATTCAAGGCTACAGGGAAAGCATGCTCTGCTTTTAATTTCTAATGAACAATACCATTCGGACTTTTTTTTTCTGGCAATAACAACTGGGCTGGGTGGGGGTGTAGATTCAAATTGGCAAGTGGGCCTCCACCTTTACTAAGAAACCAATGACCTAAGTCATTGGATCTCATGCTCATTAATTTGCCCCCTTTAGTTCTTCTTGCCTGTCTCATCTATACAAGCTAGATGCCATAGCTGAGTAATAACCTTATTAAAACTGAGCAAAATGTCACAAACAAATCTGCAAGATTTCTCCAGAACCAGGGAAATAAGGGGACCAAACCAAGGGCAAATATTTCAGCCCTGAGGTCTGCAGATCTAAGCCAGTCTCAAGAAGAGACATATGGTTAGGTGCTGTTGATTACACCTAACATTCAAGGACAGGAAAACGTTTCATCCACCAGTGAGTATCCCCACCACCAACACAATTAGGACTTCTGTGTAAACCTCTAGATTGTAACCTCTTAGAGAGTAGAAAAGTGCTATTTACACTGTTTCTAAAACCCTTAATGTCACCACTGATGCTATTAACGCATAAGAATTTATGATGCTGTTGAGCGTGTGTGATTAACCAAAAAAAAAAAAAAAAAGGACCAGCCTTCTCCATTTCTTGGAAAGCTGAGACTTTCCCTACCCATTATTTTGCACCAGGGAAAGCCACTTTTAAAGTGTTGCATTATCATATCAAGAAAGACAGAATGATCTCTAGTGACTGCTGTGGTGAATTAATCACCCTGTTTTCTTGAACGATTTTGGATTTTACATAACCATCCAACTGTTTACCACTGTCTTTTATGAACTTTGAATAAAACCACTGCAGGTACAATCTTTGGGTCCCGATGAATGTAAATACCCTCCCACCTTTTTTTTTTTTATTTATTTATTTATTTATTTATTTATTTATTTATTTTTCAAATTTTGCTACCGCCCATCTCCCCCAAAAGAGGGACTCTGGGCAGTTTACAATAAAATTAAAACTATAATAATAAACAATTAAAATCCTATAAAAATAAAATTCCATGTATAAAGGCATGTATGAACACAGGTACAGCTTACAACAAAAGAGATTCTGATCTTGAAAAGCAGGCAATGGATTTGTAACTCTTAAAGTGTATGAGGTTACCATTTGTTTTTTTTCCTCTGCCCTAAAGGTAAAGGTAAAGGTTTCCCTTGACGTAAAGTCCAGTCGTGTCCGACTCTAGGGGGCGGTGCTCATCTCCGTTTCAAAGCCTTGGAGCCGGCGTTGTCCATAGGACACTTCCGGGTCATGTGGCCAGCATGACTCACGGAACGCCGTTACCTTCCCGCCGAAGCGGTACCAATTAATCTACTCACATTTGCATGTTTTCGAACTGCTTGGTGTGCAGAAGCTGGGACGAGCAACGGGAGCTCACCCCGCCGCGCGGTTTCGAACCGCAGACCTTCCTCTGCCCTACTCTGGAGTTTTTCTCCCCTTTCCCCTAAATTGTTTGGACATCTGCATTGGAAATTCTAATATGAGTGGTTGCTTTTCTGTTTTTTACAATTAAAGCCCCTTGCCTTTAATTGGAAACTTCGTCTGTAGAGATTGTCCTAATTCCAGGTGAAGAAAAGCATATATTCTGTGATACAATGGAGCTTCAGTTGCACTTGCCATCTTGACTTATTTTATGGCTCCCCCCTGCTCCGGGTGCCTCTGACTGCAGTGAAGCAGAATCTAGTGACTTCCTTGGAAGTTTCTATGGAAATATCTGCTCATAAGGATCCCACAGTTGTTGACTTGATCCAGCTTCTGGATCCAGCTTCTGGATCAAGGAATGGGTGCAGTAATCTAAATCATCAGTCCTGCAATAATATGCAATGCAACAGGACAGGGGTTATTGTTTGAGGACTGTGTCTGAGCAAATTTATTATTAGATTTATATCCCACCTTTATTTTGTGCAACTCAAGGCAGTGTACCTAATGCTTCTGCCTCCTATTTCCTCCCTGTGAGGTGGGCTGGACTGAGAGAGAGAGGGACTGGCCCAAAGTCACCCAGCTGGCTTTCATGCCTAAGGGAGGACCAGAACTCACAGTCTCCTGGTTTCTAGGCCAGCACCTTCACCACTCCACCTCACTGGCTCTCATACCACAGTTAGAGATGGGGGATGAGATGGAGACAACCTGGAAACACAGCTGAGGCAACTGGTATGCTTGTGTCATGGTGAGGTTCAAATGGGGAAAGGGATTTCCCTTCTGGATACATGCAAAGCCTGCACAGAAGTTTTTGCTAGTGAAGTCCAGTTGAGGTAGATTTGCCTTTGTTCCTCATTGAGACAGATGGCAGACAGTCTGCAGAGCTCTACAAAACAGTATTCTTGGATTCCTGATGGATTTCTCTAGAACATGGACACAAAACTTTTTTCTGGGCTGAGAGCCATATTTGGCCTTGGAGAAGAGGGCCAGAAATTCTGCCCTCCAAAAAAAGACAAGGACAAAAGCAAGACTTGGATTGGTTTCATTTCAATGATGTTGACAGTTAATTCAAATTAAATACATTGAACCTGATCACTCTCTGGTCATGCCCTTAAGAATTTTTCTCTGCTGTCACATTCAACATTTCAATTTGGTAGGAACTTTGGAACATCCCTGGCGGCCACATTCAAAACTTTGGAGGACCACAGTTGGCTGAAGGTTGGAGAAGACTCCTGCCACACTGTTCTCTCTTGGCAACAGTAGAAAACAGCCATGTTGTTATATATGCTGGGGAATTGTGAACTTCATGTCATTTTAATTAACCATAATTGTCTCTGCATATGTATGCCCTGAAGTGTTGTGGAAAACCCAAACAGAGTGTAGTTCTATCTTCTACTAAGTTTTGGAAACCAGAGACCTGAGTTGGCTGCAGGTCCCTTCTCAGTGTATGGATCTGACAATTCATGCTGGCTCTGATTCTCCTATAGATGTGGCTTTAACAATGTCCAATCGGACAGACTGAGGCTTCCTAATGGCTGGCCATACTGTGAGGCAGGATGAGGTACTATCTCATGCAGTGGAGGTTGGGTATGATAAGAGCACAGCAAATGGGAATTATTTCATTATTACAGTTATGCATTTTTATTGACAGGACAGGGGAATAGGCACTAGTGAGATTGCCTACCTTGGTTCCAAGAAAATGTGATTAGCCCTAGAAGACCATGCAATTTTGTGAGGAGGAACAGCAGTGGTGTTTGTCTCTCTGCCTCACACAGCAAAACACCCTGGATTATCACTGCCTGCTGCGCAAACAGCTTTGGACAGAATGACTGGCCCCAAACTAGATCAGCCAAATTTTATACAAGGGATAATTATAGTGCATGCAGAAAACAGAGGGAAGTGATGCGTCAGTGGCAAGGTGGATAGGAAATGGGAGTGGTGAGTGTTTCTGGTGGTCTATCACATTGTGATTGTGCGGGCATAGAGTGGGGGGAGTGACGCAATGCCAAATGAAGGGGGAGCTGCACAGTCACCAAAGTGTTGCAAAGGGGTGGGGTAGAGGGAACATGAAAGCAGGAACTGGCCATTCAGTTTGGAAACAGAAACTTGCTACTCATTTTTTTCGCCTCTCGAAATCCCAAGTTAGGGGAAGAAACAATTCTTCTTTCAGTGAATCTCAGTTTGGGCGCAGAATGCATCATCGGAGTGGGTTTTCCTGGCATCCAGATAGCAGATCTTGAAGCAGAGAACTGAACAGACACTGCACCTGTGCTCTGAATCTAAAGAGGTACAATGCGCTGGACGTTTCTTCCATGCAGTGAATTGGCTCATAAAGCTCTTCCTGTTTGTACTCACTCTGATATAGCTTGTTTGGGTTTAAATCCAACTCTCTCTGTGACCGGTCAGTTTAACTCAGGTTTCGAGTTGGCACAATCTGTTTACCCCCACTACTGTGAGGCATTTCAAGTCTAACGTGTGAGCAGGGCTCTAGAGGATCTGCTAAGATAAGTTTGTTCACCCTATTTTGCACTCTCATTGATCTTGACTTTTTTACAGTTTGAGTCACTGGACTGTTTGAGATTTCTGAAAGATTTTTTTCCGACCAGCGAACCACAGGTTGTATCTGGCCAGGGAAAGGCTGCTCTTAATTAAACCCACTCCAAATCTCATTGAAGATACTTTGAAAAAAATCCTCTCTCTAGAAGCTCTGGACCAAAGCTTCAGTTATGTCTCATAGCATAAGGTGGTTTGGTTGTCCAGGGCAGTTCTGGACTACTGATACTTTTTCTTTATTCACAGATGGGGCTGCCAGTTGACCAGAAATAAAATCAGCTTGCCTTGCTTCTTTGCCTTCTACAGCACTTAAAAACAGCACAAAGCAGAAGCCAAACTCTTTTGCAGCACAGAATAAATACCATAACTTGCTGATGTGTGTGGATTAAACTGCAGTGAAAAACACAGGCACTGAATTGGTGGGCACCACTGGCACGCCCAGCCCTCTTTGCAATGTCTTCCCAGTTTATTGCAGAATAGACACTGTTCTTTGGCCACCGCTGTTCAAATACACAGAAACTAGCAGGAAACAGAGCCCTGTTGCGTTGGGGAAGTAAGTAGGATGTAGCCACAGAGTCTAGCCTGTTTAATTTGGTCCAGGGTCAGTGACATATGACTCCAGATACCATCCCACATCCTGCTGAGGCAATGGAGAGGGAGGAGGAAGGCTTTTTGAAGGTTCTCATATTGGTTTGCTTAGTTGAGAAGCCAAGCTAGGGAAAAATCATGTGGAGCTTTGCTGTATCCATATTCTGCCTCTTCGCTGGTAAGTGCATTTTCAGAGGTTTTCTCAAGAGCTAGTGAGTAAATCTGGGGACTCAGATGTTGCCTTTCTCTTCAGCCCAGGGTGCCATCCACCTGGCTGTAGAAGAACCACTTTAATTTTGGGATCTTTCATATGAGTTGGGCCTAAGATTTTCATTCTTTCCAGACAACATGGGACTTGTATTTCCAGCATCTCTCAAGAATGCCAGATTGGAGGGCAGCTGTTGTAGACCTTTCCAGCTGAACACTCTTTCTGTCATGAGTAAGGATGGCGAGCAGGGGGCTCCCTTCCAGACTGTTAAGCGTATGCGTAGCACTGAGGAATTGGTGAGCACAGATTGGGACCGCCTTAACCTGCGGGGTTTATATGGCTGGGTTTTTCCCACGTTTGTTCAGTTTGTTAGGATTACTGTTATGTATTAGCAAATAAACATTAGAGAACAGTTCCCTGTCTCAGAGTGTTTCCTGGGAGTCAGGACACTTTCCACTTTGAGTTACACTACTTTTGAGGGGTGGGGTGGAAGACCTGGTTCCCCAATGTCAGCCTCTACCACATAATGGGAAATAGGGGGACTCATTTAACTGGGGTAGCAGCCCATTGGTTGACAATATCCTTTTATGCCAGTTCTCTCACACTGGATCACGAGCAGCTCTGCATTGGCTCCCCATATCGAGTCTCCAAATGTTGTCGGACTACAAATCTGATCACTCTTGCCTAATGTCCAAACCAGTTGATGATCATGGGAAATGTAGTCCAACAACTTCTGGGAACCACAACCATTGAATTAGAGGGATCTGGGGAACAATCTGAAGGGACCTTAGTTAATGCTTTACAGAGTGGTCTATCTAGTCTAGGCAGGCTGATTTTTTGACTTGATTTAGTACTGCAGTTTCATTTATGACATGGGTGATTCTTTGTTAGTTACTCAGCCACTGTATTCACACAAAGTGCTGAACCAGGTCAGCTACAAACATAATAGCTAAGGTTGGTTAGCTCTTGTGTGATGTGTTGAATGTATAAAGACTATTTGATTAGTTTATGGTTCAATGTAGTATGCAAACCCAAAACATGGGTTCAATTAGTAACCTGGTGAAGTATATGGTTGTGAACCCTGCTTTTATGACCAAAGATATAGAAGATTGAGCAGAAGCATCTCATCTATCTGGAGTGCTACAGTAAGGTTAGTCCAAGATCATATGAAGGTTATCAGGAAAGAGTTGTGAAGTTCCCTGGGCGTATATTGTCTTCACTGTACATAGAGCTGCCAATGTTTCCACCATGATAGTGGCTGTTTGCATCACAGACTATGCACATACAAAAAAATCCAACCATTTCATATTTTCATGCAGAACACCAGTCCCCTAAAATGATAAATGAATTTGTGTGACCCCTCATAAATACAACAAATTCTTTTCTTGGGATTCCGTTTGGACATAAACTAAATATACCACTTCCTATTAATCATATTTTTTATCTATAGCTCAAACTTTTCAATGTCACAGGTGCCCGCTAGGGCTTGGAAAGACAAAGGAGGAGGCAGATTTGACAGTGCTCCCTTTCTGTCTGTGCAAAACTGATCCATTTTTTTTTTTTAATTGTGACTCTTCCCTCTAATTTGGTCATGACCCTTTGGGTCAGCCCATCATATCAGAACCCTTGGCCTAATATGATGGGCTGAGTCCCACAACATTGAGGACCTACAAACTATCTAACCACATTTCAATGTAGCCATTGTGTTGCATGAATCTTAGGGCAACCTACTAAAACATAAGGCTTGAGCCTGAGTTGCTTTAGACCAGTGTTTCTCAACCCTGGCAACTTTAAGATGCGTAGACTTCAACTCCCAGAATTCCCCAGTTTGCTGGCTGGGGAATTCTGGGAGTTGAAGTCCACACATCTTAAAGTTGCCAAGGCTGAGAAACACTGCTTTAGAGTTACAAATCCAATAAAACAGGAAGAACAGACATTATGAACTTTATAAACAATTCTCACCAGCTAGGACTGTCTCCTGAAAAGATCCTGAATAAAGTATTTTCTAAAAGGAAGAAAAAAGGTGTATTCCCACATGGAGGTTGATCCTGGTGGCCATTGTTATAAAAGCTGAGCTTCCAGCAACCACCCAGAATTATTAGTATTATTTTTGTGTCCTCCTGCTGCTAATCATAGAACAATTTATGTTTTCAATAGGGTCCTTTTGAATAATGAGTACAGTCTGGTTTGGTGAAGTCTAAGAGAGCTGCTTTTGATGCTAGTATTCCAACCTGTCTTCAAAATGAGCATTTTTGTTATAATCTGGAATGATAAAAGACAGAATAATCTTCGACCATATGCTCCTTTCAAATGTTACAGCAAGTGCCTGGCATATGGTCAACATAATAAATGCATACGTGTTTCTATTTATGTATATTATTAACTTCTCAGTATAACACTGAGCTGTTAATTCTTCTGTGTTCAATGTAATATGTCAATATTCAGCAAAAGAATTAGCTCTGCTGTTGAGAGAAGGGCTGTTCTCAATCTATTTAGGGTATTGGTGAGATGAAGGAGAAGTTGCTTAATCAATACATTTACATGGGCTCTCAGAGGTGAGGTAGCTGAAAGTGTGGGAAAATCCACTTGCTCAAATCTCAGCCCTACCTTTTATTGTTTATGTGATGTGGCACTATTGGGGAGGTTTCAAGGCAGAAGTCTACAGTTCGGGAGAGGAGAATGACAAGAGAGGCAACCGACGCTATAGGATTGGCTCACCACATTTTGAAGTAAATGCAGTTATACATCCTAATGTCAAGAGAGACCAATTTTATAATGACCTAAGTCAACCTTCCACTTCGTGCTCCCCAAATGTGTGGATATCCTCTCCCAGGATCCTTAGTAATAGCCACGCCGGCTGGGGAATTCTGGGACTTCAAGTTCATATATCACCTGGGTTAGAAACTCCCAAGTGGACCATTATCTTCTGAGTTGACCCCAACCAACTTGCCATTCTTTCAGCTTTCTTTGTGCCTCTTTCTCCCCTTTGACTCTCTGTAATCTGGAAATGTTATTAATAATTGCATTCTGTGTGGTCTTCGTTGGGACCTCCCAATGCGCTCTCATTTATTCAGGTGCCAACCCAGTGTGGGAGGGTCAACAGAGGGAGCCTAGCCAGATCAAGGTGACCAGAGTTTATTTATTAAAGTGGATCCTGCACCTGCGGGAAAATGCTAGGAAGGAAAAAAAAACCCAAATTATCCATCATATTGATATGGCTGCCCGTCTCGCAAACAAGAGACTCTGGGCGGTGTACAAGAAAGCTAAAAACAATATATACAAACATTTATGTATGTTTTATTTATTTAAAAGATTTATACAGCCGCCCATCTTAAGCAACTCTGGGCGGCTCATAACAACAGTAAAACCAATGACTATAAAACAGTCTTAAAACAGTACATCAGTGTTTCTCAACCTCAGCAACTTTAAGATGGGTGGACTTTAACTCCCAGAATTCCCCAGCCAGCATGAGTTGAAGTCCACCCATCTTAAAGTTGCTGAGGTTGAGAAACACTGCAGTACACCAATAAAACAATAAAACAAAAACCCTATGCCTTAATCATCCCCTTGGGATGCCCCGCAGCAAGCTTTAGTTGCCCGCACGCCATCCTGTTTATCTGTTCAATCCTATCCCAGCGCCTCAGTAAAAAGCCAGGCCTTGATGGCCTTCCGAAAGGCTAAAAGGGTGGGCCAAATCGCCAAGGGGAGGGTCTCACATGAGTGAATAAGTGGGTATTCAAAACCTGACGGTCCCATTTCTGAGCATTTCATTTACTCCTAATTCAGCCTTTCTCAACTTTTTGACCCTGGAGGAACCCTTGAAATATTTTTCAGGCCTCAAGGAACCCCTGCACATTCAGGCTCAAATGTAGGCCAGAAGTCACAAAATTATTGTATTCGTTTCACGGGTAGGGCTGGATATATGTGTGATCAGTGTCCATAAACTAAAAAAAAAAGAATGAAATTTTCCTCTTTAATGTGAAGTGGCCCCAATTTGATATATATATATATATATATATTAAACAAATCGTGATCTCCCAGCTAACCCTAATGACCTCTCATGGAACCCGAGGGTTCCTTGGAACCCTGGTTGAGAAACCCTGTTGTAATTCCTTTACTGGGAATTAGGGCTCATTCTTTCCAGCCAATGCATGCAAATGCCTTCTGAATGCTCTGGAATGCTATTCTGCACCACAGCGATGTTCAGGTGACATTTGTGGGCACTGCTTGTGCGAACCCCTGATTTAGTCTGAAAGAAGAAGGTGGGAGGTATCTATTATCTGGGAGGACAGAAAGGCTTCTGTTTGCTCCAGCACACGAGGTTTGAAGGAGGCCCTGAGGAACCGAAAATACTGGCAGCAAAGTGCATGTGTCCGGGGGCAGGAAGAGCAGTGGGGGGTGTGTGCGAGAGGAACTAGTGGTATGAACTTATTTACTGTGGTGTATACTGTAACCACAAACCTCCTCCTCCCCCAGCAAAGTTCAATAGACATAGGCAACCCCTCCAGCTCTTATTTCAAATTTATAGCATGCCTTTTCAGCCGTAAGTCCTCCACTCGGTAGTTCGCATTGAAACCTTCATGTTTACTGAATGGGAATAAAAAAGGTCAAGTCAACTGAACTCTTGGTTCTCTTAACAACTGTATGGAATTGGGTTCTGAGTGCCTTCTTCTGGGATTTTTTTTTAAATTTCCCAGTCTCACCTAAGCCTGGTGATTTAATGGTATGTGAGAATGACTTTGGGAGACAGGAGGAAGAGCCTCAGACTAGGCAATGGTTAGATAAGAGGTGGCTGAGCCCGCAGAAGGAATGGGAGTGTGGAAACATCTCAGAAGGGACTGTCTCTAGTTTTCAGGAGGGTAAAAGGGAAGGGAGAGACATTTTCAGGCTTTCAAGATTCTGTTAATGTAACCTGACAAAGATGGAGTTAGTACTCACGGTTGTGCTTCCTGTCCGGACTACCTTGAAAGGCTAACAGGCAATCTCCTGGTGGTCTCCCATCTAAGAGCTAACCAGTCAGCCTTTGCTTAACTTTTTTCGAGGTCAGCCACATGCGTTCAGGTGCTGCCATTTAGCTGGGTGTGAAGACTTCATGGTTCATCCATATAGGGTTGTTGGGTTTTTTGTCACAATATGGAAATGATTTGCCACTGCCTACCCAGTCTGGTTTTGTCAGCCCTACCAGGTTGACCAGACTAAGGATCCAATGCCATATAGGTCAGGACTACTTTTATTGGAACAGCTTTAGTAGCAGAATCTTGCAAGTCTAAATGTGTTCCCCCCCTCCCCTTTATCTTTGTGTGAACTAGGGAGGGACCCATCTGAGGTGTTTTCTCAAGTTGCTTTCTTGGCCTGGGCTCAGGCCCCTCTTATCTGACCGCTGCGTTGGTAGCACTCTTCCTCCTGTCCTTCAAGGCCATTCCCTCTACCCTTAGATCTCCTGATGGTCTCTTACCCAGGTACAAACTAGGCTCAACTCTGCTTAGATTTTGAACCTAATGTTGTCCAAATGCTGCCATCTATTGAGAAATAGATATTTTAGGACTATACTCATATGATATCTCATTAGATGGCACCATTTGAACAACCTTAGTTTGTCATCTAATTGAAAACATTAAAACAACTGTGACAGCCACCTACAGTATGGTGCCCACCCCACATATTTGGAAGACAATTTCCAGAATTCTCAGCTAGCATGACAAAAGATTATGCAGTCTGAGAATTCTACATAATACATTGGGAGGGTGTACAGTAGTGTTTTTTTGTGGTGGTGGGGAATCCAAAAAGGAGCTTTGGACCCCTAAAGATTATATTGCAATTTGTAATAAATATGAATTTCTAAATGATTTTGTTGCAAAGCCATGCATGTCCTTTTACAGCATCCCTTATCAGCTTGGCATGTGTCCATTGATAACTCTACTTCGTTCGGTTTCTGCATTCACATTATTATTATTATTATTTTAAAATAAGCATTTAAATATTTTTGAGCATATTTAAATCAAAATTATAACATCCCTTCTAAATGAAGTTGCTCTCTAATAATGCCTCCCTTAAAATATGCATTCCTAAAATTATTTCTGCCTTTTAAAAAGTGCATTTCTGTATATTCTAATCATCACAGGGGTTCCCTATCACAAAACGCAGAGGAGTGGGAAATCCAAAGTTAACGAAAGAAAGCATGCTGATTCAGTTAGTTGACCTCAACCTGGGGCCCCCCATAATCCCACTTCCTCACACAAACTGAACTCCAGAGATTTCAACCATCTAAACCTTGCGCTCCAAATCAGTTGGACTACAATTCCCATCACCCTCAGCCTCCCGATCCATGCAGCCAGAAACATTGCAAGGGGGGCTAAATTGGGGGAAACTGATTTTTATGCAGCCTTTTAGAGCATTGTTAGTAACAGAGCTGTTGTTTTCTTCCTTTGCAGGGTTCACAGTTGCTGAGGAACCAGGTGAGGCATGCAAATTGAACTGATTGTTCCTTAAAAAATGATTTTTTAGCATATGATTCACGAGTATTGAAATATCTGCCTGTTTAACCATGCATATGAAACGGCCCCATTTATTTCTGAATTTGCTCTCCAAAACCCATGTATTTTCCCACTCGGTAATATGCAAGGCCCACCGGCAAATATGCATTCAAGTCTACTCTTCTGAATTGGGAAGAGTCATTCTAATTTGCATATAAGCAAATATTTCAGGGTCGTTTATCATCGTACACAATGAGCAAGAGTCATTGGATTTTACAAATGCACCAGCTTTCATTTTCATACGTTTGAATCTGCAGGAAGATTTAGACAAGCTTGTGAGTGAAACAGGGAAAAAAAAATTAGGGATCAGGGAAATGGCTTACTGTAGCTCTGCTTGTGCCCTCTCTCAGCTAAACTGAGTTTGTTTCAATGTTGTTTTGTTGAATTAGCCACAACTGGATGGTTTTGCGTGGCAAGCTAAACTGTATATCAAGGATTTATAAACTTTGGGGGCTGGTGGGTACATATGGAAAATATCTGCCATGATGGGCTTAGCTATTCCAAAAATGCCCAGATATAGAAAGCAAACTGACCAAACATCTCCACTAGCCTCCGTGGAAGCAAATTTTGACAGCAATCCAGTTTTCAGTGTGCAAGTCTGGCTTGCATGTACAAAGCTGGCTTGGTGCCAGACATACTCCAGTTCTGCCTGGATAAGCTGCAGTAGTTTGTCCAGGCAGAACAGGAATCCTGTCTCAGCAAGGTCTGATAATCTTATGTATTTGGAGGGCCGAGTCCACACAAATCCATTACAGGTAGTCCTCAACTTACAACCATTCGTTAACAACAGTTCAAAGTTACAACAGCGCTGAAAACAGTGACTTATCACTGATCTTTGCACTTACAACCTCTGCAGTGTCACGTGATCAAAATTTGGGCACTTGGCCACCAGCTTGTATTTACGACGGTCGCAGCATCCTGCGGTCACGTGATTGCCATGTGCAACCTTCCCAGCTGGCTCCCCACAAGGAAAATCAATGGGGAACCACATGATTCACTTAACGACCGCAGCAAAAAGGTTGTAAAATTGGGCGTGACTCACTTAACAACCACATTGCTTAGCGATGGACATTCCGATCCCAATTCTGGTCATAAGTTGAGGACTACCTGTAATTACTTTAGAGGGTAATGGCATTGCACAATCTGAGAACTTCTCGCTTAGCACAGTGAATGAATTCAGCCACATATCCACTGCTAAAAGTGAATGGACTAGTGCACTAGCAACCTTGGACATAGCTATGACATATGGCAGCTTTTCTCAGCCTTTTGACCCTGGAGGAACCCTTGAAATATTTTTCAGGCCTCGGGGAACCCCTGCACATTCAGGCACAAAACTATTATATTTGTTTCATGGATATGCATCTATGTTTCATAGATATGCATGAACAGTGTTCTTAAACTAAAAATAACAAACTTACCTCTTTCATGTGAAGTGGCCTGAATTTGAAATAATTTTTTAAATAAATCGTGATCTCCCAGGGAACACTTAGGGACCTCTCGTGGAACCCTAGGGTGCCACGGAACCCTGGTTGAGAAACTCTGATATATGGTGTGACCAGATATTGGGGATTGTCTCTCAGGAGTGCAGTTGTAACTGTAGCAGTTGTAGAAATGTTATTCCTTGTTGTGCATCTTTTCAATGGCTGCCTAACAACTACTGATGTTTTCTATACAAATTAGTAGACAACTTTAAGTGAAGTTTCTCTGTCGTCTGCTCTAAACATAATCACTGCTTTCCCAAACATTCCCTTATTGGAATGTTTCCCTTTTTTGAGCTAAATTGGCCTTTGGAAGTCTCTGTCTTTTTAACAGCTGGTGAAATTGGGAGCAGGACCTTTCATGGAATTCTTCAGTGGGAGGTGAACTGGACAAAACCATTAGCAGTGGGGGTGGCCCTTTCCTTCTTGTTTTCTAAGCCATGTTGTTGCTTTGTTCTTTGTTGATACAGTCCATGTTTGTGGATACTGATACAAGGCACAGCGGAAGAGTTTCTGAGGTGGGAGCCCAGCTCTTATTTTGCAGTTTTCACAATGCCTTGGACAAAGTATCGGTGTGGGGTTTTTGTAGGGAAAGCGTTTTGTCATGTTCTGTCGAGTTGTATCCAGCTCCCAACGACTCTGTGGATAAAAGCTCCAGAAGCTGTCCTGCTCCTGCTGTGTTACGCAGTTCTTGTGGGTGTATTCCTGTAGCACTCCATCTATCTTCCTCATGCACTGTTGTCTTCTTCTTCTTTTTCCATCCACCTTGCCCCCCATTACCATTCTTTCACAGAAGTATAAAACCTCATGATGTGTCCAAAGTACGATTGACTGATTATGTGCCTCAAGTTGTTTTCGACTCCTAGCGACCACATAGATTTTCTCCATGATGATCTATCCCTAGCCTTAAGTCTCCCAATGGTGCCTTATTGCCACTGTAACTGAGTCTCTCCACCCTGCTGCTGGTCATCTTCCTCTTTTTCCTTCTCTTTCCTTCCACCTTTCCCAGAATTAGAGCCTTCTCCAGAGAGCTGGGTCTTGCATAATATGTCCAGAGTAGGATAATTTGAGCCTGGGTGTTTGTGCCTCGAGTGAGAACGTGGAATTTTAACTGGGTATTTTTGTTATTTTAGTTGAAAATTATCAAATATATTTTGAATGGGGTTCCATATGTGGCTTCTGTCTTTAAACCGATCCTGAGACCTGCAGAGCTTTCAGTTGTTTGATTGATTGATTATGTGCCATCAAGTCATTTTTGACTCCTAGCAACCACATAGATAGACCCTCTCTGTGATGATCTGTCCCTAACCTGGTCCTTCAGGTTTTCCAACAATGCCCCCATTGCCACTGTAACTGAGTCCCTCCACCTTGCTGCTGGTTGTCCTCTTCTTCTCTTTCCTTCCACCTTTCCCAGCATTAGAGCCTTCTCCAGAGAGCTGGGTCTTCGCATCATGTGTCTGAAGTAGGCTAATTGAGCCTGGTCATTTGTGCCTCAGTGAGAACTCTGGGTTCCAATACGCATTCAAGCATTTCCCCCTGGTAAACTGGTTCTCTTGGCTGTCCAAGAAACATAATTGGTTTCCTTCAACACCACAATTTGACGGAGTCAAGACTTTTCATCTTTCTCTTGCACAGTCAATCCCTTGCATCTGTACTTCATAACAGGGAAGGCCATTGAGGGGACCATTCTAATTTTTTGTCTAAACTGAAGTATCACAGCCTTTCACAAATTTACCTAGGCTCCCCAGTGTCTTTTTGCCCATCACTGTTCTTCTCTGAATCTTGGAGCCTAGGAGATTCTAATGGCCAACCTTTTCTATCATCATGAACGATCAATACTATGAAAAACTTTGGAAGAACCTATAAACAGAAGTAGAGTTCTTTTTGACTTCCTCTTGCTGTTTCCATCATCCACCTAACATTAGCTATATATCTCATGTTCTCCTGTTCTTTCTGAAACTTGCCTGTTCAACTGCCACTTCTCTGCCCATAGAGGGCTCTACTCTCTTCTGTAGAGTTTTTAACAGTATCTTGCTGGCATGAAGTATTAGGGCTATTGCCCTGTAGTTAGACTATTTCTTTAAACCTCCCTTTTTAGGGATTGAGATATAGGCAGATCTTTCCAGTCTTTGGACCATGCTGCATTTTTTCTTTTTCTTTTTCATATTTGTTAGCTGAGAGCTGTCATGATCTTTATTGTTTCTATGCTAGCCTCCTTTAAGAACTCAATGGGTATTTCATTCACTCCTGGGTTTTCTTATTTGCCAGTGGCTTTGTAGACCATCTGACTTCCACCTCAGCCATCACTGGTCCCTCCTTATCTTCTTCTTGTTCGAAAACAATCTCATCTGAGTTGGTCTTCTTGTACAGGTTTTCTGTGTATTCCTTCCATTTTTTTCACATTCTGTTCCATCATTAAATTCTTGGCAAGTTTGTTCCTTATGTCATTGAGATGAGGTTCAAATGTTCCTCTGATTTCTTTAATTGTCCTAAATAAATGTCTTGGTCTTTCCATTTTGTTATTTTCTTCTTGTTGTTTACACACCAGTTGATATATACTTCCTGATCTCTACTTGCCATTGGAAGACTGCATTCATCTCTCTCTAGTTTTAACAAGATCTCCTCCAGCAGTCTTTCTCCAGTCTTCTTCAGGCAGTTTTCTTCTTTCTGGTTTAGTGGTCATCAAAACAAATGCCAGAAAATATTTATAGAATTTTTGACCAAATGGCTCTTTTTCAGTGTGGGGAACTACAATATGAATATCTGCAGATAACTTTACGCAGAAGAAAAAAATGTTCATCCAACTGTCCTTAGGTATGATATTGGCCCAGGACTGGGCAACCATCTTTTCTCATTGCTACTCTTAGGGACAATAATCTAAGTCAGCATTTATCTGCCCTGTTAGCTAAGAATTCTGGGAATTGCAATCCAAAGGCCTCTTTTTTTTTGTCCATTCTATCATGTCTGATTCTCAAAGACTGCCTGGACAAGTCCCTGCAGTTTTCTTGGCAAGATTTCCGAAGTGGTTTGCCCTTGCCTCCTTCCTAGGACTGAGAGAGAATGACTGGCCCAAGGTCACTCAGCTGGCTTCATTTCTAAGGTGGGGCTAGAGCTCATGGTTGCCCGATTTCTAGCCTGATGCCTTAACCACTACACCAGACTGGCTCTTGAAGGCCTCCAGAGGGTATCAATTTGTGGAAAGCTGATATGATTTGGGTATAAGCACTAAAAGGGTGGGAATATACAGTACTTTTAAAAGCCCATCAGTGAGAGGCAGTATAAAGCTTAAGTTTGGAGTTTCAAATTAAATCTATAAAATTTCATCTTACTTTCTGAATCCAATTATTGGATCAGATCAGAAGTCTCCAAATTAGAAGAGCTTTTTCAGGTTTGCAAAATTTTGCAAATTAATTCAAATTGTCAGACAGGATCACAGCAGTGATTCAGATCAATTCAAGAATTGAATAAATTCTGAGGGATGAAGCGGCACCTGAACTGGAACTGAATATGGATCGAGGTATGGATTTTCTTCCGATACCCTCTTCTCTCTGTCCCTAGAAGGAGGATGCAGGGAAAAGATAGAGCCCTCACTAGATGTCTGGACTAATGTCTTGCAAAATTGTGTTGTCATTATGGCATGGGTCATGTGGAATTAGCCCTAGGTTGTGCATCCTTGTGGAAGGCTCCTGTCACTTTGGCAAGAAATGATGAAAAGGTGCCCTTCTCTATACTTCATCCTTGACTTGTATCAAACCAAGGAAACTAGATGCCCTTTTTTCTCTTACACAGGGAACTATGGAGACTGTTACCGTATTAACACAGGCATCATGACTGGGATTGTAGTTGGAGATCTTCTTCTCACCATCCTCCTCCTCCTCCCTGTTTATTACTGCATTCATCGAAAGATTTTGAAAGAGAGGGAAAAGGGTAAGTGAATGATGCTTCAGAAGGTGTTCTCCATGGGGCCAGCCAAAAAGGAAATGAAGAAGAAGAAATGGGGAGAATGGCCAACTGGGCTCAAGTACTATTCCTGACAGTCTAACCCAGCCTTCCTCAACTGGGTGCCCTCCAAATGTGTGAGATTATAAGTCCCAACATCTCCAATGATGCCTTCCTCTTTTAGGTGATGTTAAAGGACATGTGCCCATTATTTGATAATTCACATAAAGTGTGATATGGTAAGTCATTAGTAAAGCAGACACTGAGAAACAGATATAAATCAGGGAGATCAAGATGATGGCTGTGACCTCCTGATAGAAGCTCCACCTCCTTTTAGGTGCATATAAAAATGGGTGGCCCTTCAATTGCATGGTTGTACCCACCATCTTAACATTTTTTCCTCCTGTTGAGGATGCCCCTGTTTAAAGCCCTCTATTTCATCACTTCTTCAGTGAGCATATGTGGGTATTTCCAGAACTCCTGACCTGAACTCTGTCTGGGAAACTGGCCTAGCAGCTATTGGTTTTACAGCAAGTATGAATAGGCTTGCAAGTTTTTATGATAATTCCTTTCCTAAACCCTAACCCTTGCCCATCATACCGTTACGTGTTCTTTGGCAAGAAAATGCCAATCCTTGTTGTTTTTTCAAAATTATTTTCAATTAATTTAAGTGCAGGCAGTTATGACACTGTCCTTTGTATAGTGGTGTTTTTTCTAATTAAAGCCAGAATATCAAAAATAAAAAAACCAATCAAACCTAATTGACCATCCTTCCATCTTTCTGCAGACGAAACAAGGAACTATATGAACATGATTGGAATGCATAAATGACAACTCTTCCTGTTGGAACTGCACTTGCGCCATCTGCATCACACATGGCCAGATCTGTGCTTCTGCAGAATCAAATATCAGGAGGCAGAAAAGTGGTCACCAGGATCATGTTTGAGGATGAAACCTGGAATTTCCTCTATAGCTAACTCTCTGAGTCTCTCGCTTGCCTAGCCTGTCAGATACAGGTTGCAAATTCTCTAGCACAATGTTTTCTTTCTTTTTGCCTTCTTCTCTCTTGGCATAACAGTTCATCAGGAAACCCCAAAGCCAGATGAGGTGACCTATCCTTAGATTACACATCTGGCTGGCAATTAAACCTTCAATACTGATTGGCATTTGGAACAGCACTGGCTGTTTGTACCGAACACAACCTCAGTAAAGATTTCCTTTGTGTGTGTGTCTTCAAGTCAGTGTTGACTCCTGGCAACTGCCTGGACAAGTCCCTGCAGTTTTCTTGGCATGGGTTTTGACCTAGGGCTGAGAGGGAGTGACTGGCCCAAGGTCACCCAGCTGGCTTTGCAACTAAGGTGGGACTAGAACTCACGGTCTCCTGGTTTCTAGCCTGGTGCCTTAACCGCTACACCAAACTGCTCTCATTTCCTACAACACAGAAAGATGGCTGCTGCTGGTGGTGATGGTGGGGAAGATAATTGGAAACACCATCTCATTGACCATGGAGCTGTTGGGCAAATGGTTGGAACTGGCGTTGAACTGCTTAGTTTTTTGGTTGATTCTGTGTAACATGTAACAGTGCAGGATTAATAAGATGTCAGGAATTTTGCAATTGAACATACTCTCTAAGAAACTTCTTTTTTGGCTTCTTGAGCACTGCTGGTGATACATGACATCCCTGAAGTAGAGAAAATTGATGTTTTCAGTCCCCCTCCCCCATTTTTTTCACTTTTCATTCACCCCATCCCAAAATTCAAACCAAAAGTTTGGAATATCCCAAGTTTGACTCAGTACTCGAATTGTCCAATGAGAATTTCTCTGGTTACTATTAAAGGTGTCTCTGGTATCTACTGAGCATAGTTCTACCTACATTAGGTTCTCAAGTGATGCTCCTGAAAAGAAATGGGCAGAAGGTAGCATCATAAGATGTTCTACTGTCAAAGCTGTCTATTCCGAGCATACTGGAAGCAGTTAACCATGAACCCCTTCTGGAAGACTCAGAATTAGCTGTTTTGACATCTGAACTTTCCACAATGGGACATTTTCATCCCCATTTCTGAAGTCGGGATGATTGAAGGATCTGGGTGGTTAGAAAATGTGATTTCTATTTTAAAATATGTTGAGATCTCTGGATGTTGCTAGGGAGGATGGAGGTAGGAGAGGATTGGGAAAATGTGCGGTGAATGTTCTTACCTTATTGCTAGATCTGTCTGTTACCAAATCAAGAGACAGATGGAAAGCAGACATTCCGCCCCAAAGAGAGGGTCGTCCAGCTTACTGCACCAGCCTTATGGGAGAAGGAGGCATATACTGTAGATCTGAACTCTGTATCTTGAATTTTGTACATAGGAATAGTTGGAATTTTTCAGTAATAGCCTCTTAGACTTTCTACAATAAAAATTAATTATCAAAAGTTCCTGGATACTTGTATATTTGTTTCACAGGTTCGAGTCTAGCCTGTCAGGGGAGAAGCCTGACCTGTGTCAACTCTGCTATGGGGTCAGTTAAAAAATGCTTCTCTCAATCAGTCTGAAGTTCATTGGCTTCTCAGATCTCCTAGCCTAGATCTCTATACTAGAATATAACTGTATTGTTCAGGCCAATAAACACTTAGGGTGCAGCTGGGCGCACATTGTACAGTAAGTACCAATTATGGGTGCAATTCAATGTGCTGGCTATCACCTTTAAAGCTGAGGGCCTGGGTATCTCCAAGACTGCTTATTTACGTATATTAGTCCTTCTGGTAAGATACAGGATAGAGCCGCTGCTGAGTGTCCCATCTTGGATGAGTTTCATCTACAGAGACACCATAGCAAGCTGTTGCACTGGTGCCACCTTGCCCTCATAGATAAGCACTACCTCTTCTCCAATCTGTTTTCACAAAGAAGAAAAGGGTTAGCTCTGGGAAAACTCTGGTTTTGGGGAAGTAGTAAAATTTGATCTCTGTCCCTGTTGATCAGTGGTATTATTATTGTGGTCTTGCTTTTAATATTCTGGTTTTTTCCTGCATACACTGCTCGGAACATTGAGAATAGAGGGGCATAGAAATGTTAATTATATGTCATTAAATAAATGCTACTTTCAGGGTAAGGCACTGGTGGCCCATACAAAGGGCAGATTGCTCTAAGTCATGTGTGAATAGTGACACTCCGTTTTGCAGGGCAAGTGGAATTCAGATGCAAAAAGTCCCAAGGGCAGACAACTCACAACTGCTCATCCTGTTATGGCCCTGGATCCAGGGTGATAATACTATCAAAATTTGGTAGCAAAATGGCCAATGTTTGTTGTTGTGATGGTAGACATGGCAGAAATGAAAAACACTGAAATAATTGGTTATCACTTTCAAAGCTCTACACGGCTATAAAACCTTGGGAAAGATTTTATGGAATAAGTGAAAATGGTTTGCCTTCTAAGGTTACCCTCCCTTGTTCTTCTCCTTAGAAGCCTAAAAAGTAAAAAGGAGATGAAAAAAAAAAGCTCAGCTTATGCCCATCCAGATTGGAAGCCCCTTACCTTCAAGACTGTCCTCTCTTGTTCTAACCCCAACTGGAGGAAAAAAAAAAACACATGACAAATGGTCACATTTTGCAAATGCAGGCTGTTTAAACAAAAGGCTCTATTTCATTTTGGATCTGTGATATATTTCCATGACTATTTTCTAACAGAGGAGTAGTGCAGAAATATTAAAGAGGAAAGAATAAACCACAATTGCTGTTCTGTTTAACTCCAGCAGGAGGAGAATTGAGTTAGAAAAATCTCTGCTTGTTGAGCTGTGTGCCATGTTGTCATGTTTGTGCGGGACTTCCTTTCCTAAATTGTCTTTTTGGGTAGCCATTCCAATTGCTCATGCAGCCATGAATGATCTGGGCTCAAGGATGAGCCATTTTTCTGTCTCCCCCCACCCCCGCTTTCCCTTTTCTTCTCGCCTCACAACTATGTGGCCCTAAATCTGCAGGCTGAGATTTTGTTGCATTGCTTTTTGCACAGATGTCAACCAGCAATCTACAATCAAATCTCTGTTTCAAGTGGGAACCTTAGAAGGATTTCCTTTACTTTCTGGGGCCATGTTCTGTTGAGGATAATCTGGGGAGAGTCCTGTGCTTGATGGGAAGGGCCGAAAGAATGTCAGAGCAGACCAAACTAAAACCAGCGCTGTATAGGTTAGGACTACTTCTATTGGAACGGCTCTGGGAACAGAATCTTGCAAGCCTGAATTTGCTTTTCCGCCTCCCTCGCTTTATCTTTGTGTGAACTAGGGAGAGGGTTGTATTGAATGTCTTCTCAAGTTGCTTTCTGGGCCTGAGCTCAGGCCCCTCTTATCTGACCGTTGCCTTGGTAGCGGCCCTTCCCTATTCCTTCTACACAGGAGTAGTGAGCAGGGCCAGAGGAAGGGTGGGTATCTGGGGCATCTGCAGTGGGGTTACAAATAGTCAGGATAGCTTCCTCAACCAAGTGAGGGAAACCCTGCCACTTTTTAAAAGGCCTATGTTAAAAAAGCAGGGCTTCAATGGTGCAGTCGCAGCAGCCATCTTGATTTTTTTCGATCCACCTACAGATACCTTTGGCAGGTTTAGGGCCCAGGGCTGCAACTGGTGGTGGGGGGGGGGCAAGCAGGCCATGTGCCCCGGGTGCCACGCTGGGGTGTGTGTGCCAAAATGGGTGTGGAATCCATGTTTGCCCCAGGTGACATAGACCCTAGTTGTGGGCCTGTTAGGGCCACCCACCCGATCTCTCTCCCTGTGATATCCTTTCTCCTCTTTCCTCCCCATGAACCAGATTTCCAGGGGAGATTCATATTGCTCTTGCCAGAGCTGTGATACTGGCCACTCACAGTGAACTTTTGAAATGAGATCAAGGCCTCATTAAGGCTGCACGGTGGCCTAAGTTTGCACATTGCTCACCCCCACCCTAGGGAGTCTCTGAATTTGTCCCCCTTAGTTTTTCAGTCTTTAGCTTTGCCTTCCTGTTCCTTTTCTCTTTCAACCCATATTTTCTGGGATTGCACAATACAGCGAGTCATAAAAAAGGCTGTGAGTTACAAACCTAGCAACTGCTTGCCCACATGTTCAGCTTGGTGAAATTTTTTTGCAGTTGGCTGGGGAGTTTGCAGTTGCTAGATTTGTAACTGGCAGGTCATGTGAACCTCTTTTCTATGACATTCAAACTGCAGGGGCAAATGATATTGCTATTAATCTTATTAATAGGAGTGATAGACAGTTCTACATAATGGGAGAAGGCCAGATTGAGAAAAGGTCTGACTACATTGAGATACCCAAATATTTCTGAGCAGCCTTGGGTTCCTATGAGCCACCGACATTCTGCTTTCATAACAAAAAATGTGGCTTGATCACTGATCGTTAAGAAACTTGAACAAACTACTCTGATCCATTTCACCCAACTCTGTCCAGCCACCCCTTTGGCCTTCAGTGGGAAGAAGAAGGCAGATTTTGAACCAAACATGATCTTAAAACAGACTGAATGTTAAGTAATGGAATTTGTTTAACTGAGTGCTGATTTCAGCATAAAAATAAAAGGAACATTAGCTATAGAACACAGCCAGCAGACATTTAAATCTCTCTCTCTTTTAACATCTGCAACTTTGAACTGGATAGCTGTCTGTCTGTTTTTCTGTTGTGATGGTGGTGGTGTTGTGAGAGAGAATGGAAACTTCAGAAGAATAAGAAAACTGAAGATCAGATGGTCTTCCTGACTCATCTAATGTGCCTACTGCGGGCTGACTTTTGCAGGAAGAGCAGACCCAATGACATTGCATTGCAAGATGACACAGGAAATGTGGCAATATCGTAGCTACAGGACACATTAAGGGTATCTATACCTCTGCTTATATGATTTGCTGATTATGGTTTAAACCAGCCTTTCTCTTTGACCCTGAGGAACCCTTGAAATATTTTTCAGGCCTCAGGGAACCCCTGCACATTCAGGCTCAAGTATAGGCCAGAAGTTACAAAATTATTACATTTGTTTCATGGGTGGGCCTGTAGATATGCATGAACAGTGTTCTTAAACTGAAAATAAGGAATGAAACTTACCTCTTTCATGTGAAGTTGCCCAAATTTGAAATAATTTTTTAAATAAATCATGATCTCCCAGGGAACACCTAGTGACCTCCCAGGGAACCCTAGGGTGCCACGAAACCCTGGTTGAGAAACCCCTGGTTTAAATGATTAAAGCAATTGGCTGGGGTTGCATGGAAGACTGAAGCCTGACTTAGCGAACCAGGGAAGTCCAACCTAGGACCCTTTCACACAGCCACTGGCTTTGGTGCATCCACAGGAACCCTCAGGGTTTTTATAAATTAGTGTGACTGTCCTCACCAATGCGATTTACTCTGTGCTCCACGTTTCCTTTGATCTGTCTCATGTTCCTCTGAGGTGGGCAATGGTGGGGAGAAAAGAAAGATGGTGGTCAGGTGGTCCTCATTGTTTCCTCGCCATCGTTGCTTTTGCAGTGAACAAAACGAAGCCAGTAGAGTTGCAAAAGCATTTCTCAGGACAGTCCAAAATTACAAGAAATGAATTGCAAGGCCCATGGTACCTCGTTTCAGGAGGGAGGAAGAAACTCTGAGGAGCAGACCAGTGGGATGGGGCAAGAGTTTTCATCAATAAGAAACTATCCACAGCTCAGTTCCAGGTGAAACCTTACACAATTGTCCTCCTGTTTCCCACAGTGCAGCAGAGGAACTAGAAATCAATTGACACAGCTTGTGAAATCCATCAGCCTTATGGCATATGGAAGGGGCTTTACTTGACCACTGGTGTACATGTTCAACCACAGGATTGAACGCTGTCAACGGAGGAGCAGCTGACGTTAGGAAACCTCTGGAGTTCCATCTCAGTGCTTTCTTCTTTTTGAAATATATTTTCATTTCAAAGCAGTTTACAGCCAAAATCAAACAATCCAAAGGGATGCTCAAAATGTTGATCAAAACATTCACTCCTCCATTGTATAAAATATGCAAGATAAAATAAAGGACAAACTATACTGAAAAAACAACACTGTAAAAATGTAAAAAATAGCACAGTGGGATTAACCCGTCATTAAAAGTCTCGGAGACGTAAAGCAGCGTTCCTCAACCTTGGCAACTCTAAGCTATGCAGACTACAACTCCCAGAATTCCCCAGCCAGCTTTTTTTTTTGCTGACTGGGGAATTCTGGGAGTTGAAGTCCGCACAACTTAGAGTTGCCAAGGTTGAGGAACCCTGACATAAAATGCCTTTATCTGGCACAGAGATGTCAGTAAAGATGCTGGTTGTATGTCAGTTGGGATAGCATTTTTAAATCAGGGAGCTACCATGGAAAAGACCTACTCCTGAGTAACCACTTGCTTCATTTTAGCATGGGCGGGAACCCAGAGCTGGCCCTCTGAAGAGGAACTTAGTGCACAGGTAGGAATATACAGAAAGGGACATTCCTGCAGTAATTTCAGATACCTTGTCCCTTGTGCCTGGACCAGGCCACCCTTATGCCTTGACACTTTTCAGATACTGTACAAAACTGCTTCTCTTGGTTTATTTAAAAAAAACAACCCACTTCACACGCATATATATATATGGATTTAAAAAGAGAGAAGAAAAGCAAATCATAGCTTGATCTTTCCAGTGTTTAGCTATAAGCCGTCAACAAACATACTACTCGTTCTTTAGACTGATTTCCACATTGGACCCTAGAAATATATTCAACAAAGCAAACTGTGGACACATACTAATTCTTTGATGTACAACTTTACCAGACTCTGAGAACACCTCAGACCAAAGACACAGGGGCAAGACCACCACAGGTGCAAATATGTGCCCTTTTCCTCACAAGCATCCCAACCAAGAGAATCTTCGCTTGTATATACATGCTAATTTAAAATAAGTCATATGCCATTTATGAACCAGTTTAAGAACATGATACCCGCATATATTTTGGGGAGAGATTTTTGGGATACCAAAGAGTTTTAGAAGTTAGTGTTGAATTTTTAGCCGAACTCTACAACACAACAATTTGGATTTTTAAAAAAGATATTTTTAGGCTGGCCACAGCCTCAAATTTTGACAATTCATCTTGTAAGGCGGGAACCACACTAATAGGGTCTACTACTATTAGGACAATATCATCTGCATAAAGGCTGATCTTATGTTTGATACTGTTAATTAAAAAGTCTCTGATAAGCTGGTTGCGTCTAATAGTTTCAGTCAAAGCTTCAATGGCAAATGCAAATAACAGGGGAGATAATGGGTCTCCCTGCTTTGGGCCTCCAGCAAAAGATTTACCATGGATTTGTTTATGAATTTGTTAATAAATGAATTAAATGAATTAATAATAAATCCAGATCCCATCTGAAGATGATTTACCAGTATAATCAAATAAGGCCATTGCAGCTGATCCAAGGCCTTAAAAACATCTGCAGTAGGGATAGTGAAAGGAGTCCTAGGGTTTCTACTGTAATAGAGACCATTCAGAATGTGACACATTGAATCTGCAATCTGCCTGTCCTTAATAAAACCTGCTTGGTCAGGATTTATATGATACTTTATGAAAGAGTTTAGCCTTCTTACAAAACAAGCTGTAAAAAGCTTTAACTCTTGATTAAGCTGGGCAACCAGACAATACAATTCCATAGTTCTTTATGCTCATTGGGTTTAAGAAGCATGGCTGGTCTGGAACGTGCCCATGATTCTTAAACTCTTAAGATGGAGTTTAAAAACATCACTAATTTTCGAAGTAGTACGTCTCCAGATTTCTTGGCTGTGAAGCCACCTGGGTGGGGAGTGTGTGTGAATGTGATTTAGACTTTTCAAATTTGAGATAACTTCTTATACCTCATCTTTTGTGAGTGGGGGTAGTGGTTAATTAATCTGAGAGACTGTTTGTCTCCAATCATTTCTGCCCACCCAGTGTGTTCCAGCAGAGCGGGTGTGCTCCAGGTCCCCTCCATTAAACATTGTCATCTTCTGGGACCAAGGAAGCATGACTTCTCTGTTGCAACCCCCACCCTCTGGAACAGCATCCCGCCCCCCTACCAGAGATAAGGACAGTGCCCTTTCGCTAGGGTCCTGGAAAGCCTTTAAGACTTGGCTCTGGTCCCAGGCCTGGGGTTCATATTTATTATTTGTCTAAGGCCCCTGTTTTGTTTTATTGATTGTGTTGTTTATTAGATCATTTTAATCTGGACTATCCATCTGATTTAATGTTTTTAGCTGTGTTTATGTTTGTTCCTAGTTTTGTATGCCACCCAGAGTCCACTGGAGTTGGGTGGGCAATAAATTTGAATGAATGAATGAATGAATGAATGAATGAATGAATTAAATAAATAAATAAATAAATAAATAAATAAATATCTTCTCTATGGTGGTCTTGTAAAGGTGAAATGTCATAACTATATAAATAATTACTAATTTCCTTAATATTCAGAGTATGAGATATATAAGGTGGAAGAAAATCAACAAAACAGTTACAGAGTTCTTGTCTACATGTATGGCTCTGTGTTTATTATTATTTTTATCCATATGCTATGCTATTGTCTTGAGCTTTTATTCCCGTGTTCGTAAAAATTTCTGCTTTGTATAAATTAAGTTGGTGGCTATCTTCAAGATCTTTTCTTTTGTATGAGTTTTTATATTTGGCCCTTGCTCCAGATTCTTTATGAATTGATTCTAATTTTTTTTTTAAAAAAGGTTCTTCAATACACACTCCCTTCAAAGTGGCTTTTAGAGCATCCAAATAATGGGATGATGTTAAGAAGCCTCTGGAATGCTCAGTTCTGGTTTCTTGACACTTCCATGCATGCTCCCTGTATTTCTGGGTGCACATGATACACTGCACCACAGACTAGCCAACTGCACGTGAGTGCTCAGTTGGTGTTCAGTGGTTGCCCAAATCCAAAATGTTTGCTTAAGCTTGGATACCTGTGTTCTGCAACACAGCGTCCAGGAACAAAAAATGAACGTCCTCTGTCCTCAGCTACACATCTCTGCAGCGAGCCAGCAGGAAGTAGCCTGTGGCTTTACACTGTGTGTGGCTATCTTGCAAGGCTGCAAATTAAAAGAAACCGAGCACAAACCAAATGATTGCCCAACCCTGGAGTACAGATCGGTCCATTTTGTAATTAACTAGTTGGCTAAGATCATGCAGAAGACACAGGGTTTCACTAGCTTTGCATGCCCTGCCAGCTTTTTGCCCCTGCCCAGTTGGTGAATCACTGGCTGGACAGTAGGGAACTGATATCTGGAGAGGAGCAAAGTTATAGCCAATACCCCTAGGTGATCCTGATCAAGCAGTTTTCCCACTGCTACAGCAGTTTTGATTGTGCTCACTAAGGCTAGAAGAAATTTTAGCTTGTACCCCAACTGAACTGGGGTTTTGAGATGGATGATTCCACAAATGATGGAGAAGTCTGTCTGCAGACACAGTCCTGTATGCAGTGGGGCTTGATCACCAGTAAACCTCCTTAGAGCTTCTGAGCTTTTTAATGCTTTTTCCACACTGAAGGTGCCTATAGGGTGTGGAAACCTGACAATTAAAGGACATTAAATGCAGCCATGCCCCAAACTAGCTTCATAACTGTTGAGTAATCTCATGAGATTAGAGAGCTTGTGAAATTTCAGCTGTTTTTTTACTTTACTTTACTTTTATTTTTAGTTTTGCCTTTGAGAAATCAAGACATGCCCTCTATTAAACTCACAGGTGGGGCTGTCCTGTGTTGGTAATCCCTAGTTTAGCTTGAGGTGAGCATCCAGCCATTCTCTTTACAGCAATCAGAGGCATGGAATGTTCTCTATAGTATGGCAAAGTAAACTTTATTGAATGGAAAAAAAAACCCTCAATGAAAAAATATAAACAAATTATATGCAAAAAAGTCATAAAAATGTAGCAAATCCACAAACAATATGCCTAACTCTCAGCCATACACTTAAACAAAAAGCAGATGCAATGGGCATCTCTCAGATGTTCTCCTTCCCTAGTTGCAGCATAGTGATAGAACACCTGCTTTGCATGCTGGAGATCCAAGGTTGAATTGCTGGCTTCTGTGATTAGAAGAAGGTTCTGAGAAATTCCTCTGCCTGAAACTCACTATATGCCAGCAGAAGTTAATAAAGAAATAGATCTAGTAAAGCCAATTTACGTATTTTCTATAACAACCATGCATTTCAGGTCGAGGTGGACTTTCCAGAGGACTGTACCCTAAAAAGTTGCGTAAATTTTTGGATTGGAACTGAATTTCATGAACTTAATTGAAATCAAGTTCATCAAGATTTAAGACCTTATTGATTTCAATTAATGTAACTTCCACTGATCTAAAGACAACTGCATCTGGATTCGACCCATTTGTTTTTGAGCAAAGGAATAGGAACTGAGTGGTAGAACATCCTTCTTTGATGTGTGGCTATGGGGCAACTCAGATTCAGTTAGGTCCATGAGTCCAGTGGGACATGACCTGGATTGCTATACCAGAAGCTGTATATTTTGAAATAATGTCTCTATTTGGAGTGAATTCACGTTTCCTGAAGAACTGTTCAATGGCATTACCACCAATGGGTGGAACTGATGGTGATTCAAGTAATGCTGTCCTGAATGTGTCTATTTTCATTTACTTATTTGTTCAATTAATAAGCTACTTCCACTGCCCAAGTGGCTCTAGGTGACATGGAACGTATTAAAACCGTAAAAACAGGTATGGGTAGTGGTGGACAGAAATAGACTAAGTGATGATTGAAGTGCAAGATGTTATATAGGGAAAGCAATCAGGTAGAAGCTCTCAGTGGAAAGCTTGCATACAGTAGTTGAGCTGACCCACTGAAGATGACTTTAATTCCAGCATTTCTTGTTTAATGCTTAGAAGGCCAAGGCAATGGAGGCAGATTATCTGTAAGAAATTCGGGAACCTGGATTTTTCAAGTCGCTGTATATATCCATTTGCTGCCCTCGGAGTTCCTGTGGGGTCAGAAAGAAGGTATATATACATTATCATTTGCTTTTCCCAAAGAATCTTAAGCCCTGATGAATTAGTAACTAGACCAAAATCTTCTTTTGAACCATGATCATATGACCAGATGCCTTCAGGAAATCTGCAAATCAGGCATAAAATCAATAACCCATTTTCCTATTATATTTCTCCATAATCTATACCAGTGTTTCTCAGCCTTGGCAGCTTGAAGATGTATGGACTTCAACCCCCAGAATTCTTCAAGATGCCAGCCACTGTTGGCAGCAAAAGATCAGGGAATCTATTCTCTAGACCATGGTCACTAAACCCTGAAGCCCATCACTGCCCAATTGACACCAACTTGATAGCACACAACCAATCAGTCAATGACACACATTTAACAAGCTATCAGGATTGGGTTCACATACTATGTTAAGTCAAAACCCAGCAAATCACATGGTAGTTTGCATACTCTTTGACTAGATTCCTACAACATCCTAAATTCTAAACCCGGCTTAAGAAAACGCAGTTGTTATGTTCAAAATAACCTGTCAAAATCATGGATGGTGCCTCACAACAAGCTGACCCACAGACTAACCCAGCCTTACCATAGCATGCTGTGTGAATGCAACCTGGCCTCTTATAGCAGGGCCAGCATTATGTGTGTATGCACAATGTTGGATGTCAAAAACAACTTATTTCCCCTTCCAGGCTGTTGAAACTGGAACAGTCACTGAACACATCCCATGGTAGAGGCCTTAGGAAGAAAACTAAATACTCATGTTACACTTACCTCATAGGTAGATTCATGCTGAGACTTGTCTGTTAAGAAGAAAGAGAAGAGTATGTGTGTGAGAAACATATATTTTTTATCTTCCATCTGAAGAGAATCAAGAGGAGGGAATGGAGGTTGTGTTATCTCACTTGCTGAAAGGATGTGACACAGAAACTGTGGTTAATGGTTTACTGAAAGACTGGCTGCAACCTAGGATGGCCCAACTTGAATCTTCACACAGGGCCACCTGACCTCCCCTGGGCTTAAAAATAAAAAGAAGGCCTTGTGAGCTAATTATTCAGGATACTCTCACTTCCTTACAAAGATGGTTCTATAAAGGATTCTAGCCTGTTCCTCTGCTACTTTCCTCCATTCTTATCCTTCTTTTAGAATCCTTCCTTTTTTAAAAAAAGGATATATTTTGAGGGAAGCTTTTTCTTTTCCCTCTGTTAAAAGGGGGTGATAAAAAGTGTACTTTAGGAGGGTGCAAATGAAAAAGTAACCTCTTTCTGCTTTTTGTCTGCTAAAAACAGCAAAAGCATAACCCCTTCTTTTGTCGACAACAGCACTATGCTTGCATTACAGTCTAGGACAGTGTTTTTCAAACTTGGTAATGTTAAGATGTGTGGACTTCAACTCCCAGAATTCCCCAGCCAGCACTGGGAGTTGAAGTCCACACATCTTAACATTACCAAGTTTGAAAAACGCTGTTCTAGGTAGGACCTTGTCTTATGGAGGGAGTACAGACTGTACTTGGTATGGATGGTATGCTAAACAGTGAGGGTCAAGGCCATCAAATGCTGTCTACCCCTGCCAAGTGCACATTCAGCATTCAGCCATTAGCTGTGAGCACACAGACATCCAATCTCTTTTACTTGTATCCATGCCCCATCAAGCACTGACATTTCTTCAAGGGGAATGCGTGCACTAGGGACATGGGATCCACCTCCTTACCACTGCTGGTTGCTTGCCGTTTATAGATGCAGCTGACCATGTAGTAGACTCCCAGAGCAATGAGCAAAGTCAGGAGCAAATCTCCCAGCACCACTCCTGCAATGGTACCTGGACTGATCTGGTAGCAGTGGCCACAGTCTGGGAAGAAAAGAGGATAGAATTGGGAGAAGCATAGAGGTGTAGTTGCTGAGGCTTCATACACCCTTTCTGCCCTAACTTCTGGGCAACCAGAAGCTGGTCCTTACGTGGAGTCCTTGATGCTCCCTGAGCTTGGTTGTTGGCTTGCAGACATTTCATTACCTGACCAGGTAACATCATCAGTGTGCGTGAGTGTGGGGTTTGCTCCCTGTTTATATACAGTAGCTTGCTACAGTGGCTTGTTACATATAGTAGCTTGTATATAATAGGGAGCAAATCCCACACTCACTGTGACAGCCACAACTTTGTGGACCAGTTGTTAAGTCCCCCTCATTCAGCGCTGTAGTAATTTTGAATGGTCGCTGAACAAGTGGTTGTAACTCGAGGACTACCTGTGTCTTTTTCCTTAATCCGCATTTAGAAATAAGAGAGCCAGATGCAAAGATAGGGAGTTTTCTACCTGACCGTTACTCACTCCCTTTTCTGCCTGCTGGGAGAAACATCTGGAGCCTAGAATGTTTGGAGCAAGTTCAGGGAAAGGAGCAGACAATAGGATCAGGGAAGAAACAGTTTTCAGTTTTCATTTATCATAATCAAAGATCAGAGGAAGAAACAGGAGAAAGAAGTTAATGGCTGCTTTGCCTGTTGCCAAATTGGAGCTTTAAAAGTGCAGCTTGTTTCTTCAGCTTGCAATTTTATAACTCCAGGGATTAGATGTAGGGAAAGGCATTCTTTCACTTTTATAGAATTATATAGCATTGGTAAAGTTTAGGCACTGGCTGCATTTTAAAAAGCACTTTTGTGCACAATTCTCCACATCTTGCTATCCTTTTCAGGGGATGCTTATTTCTTGCAAGCTATTTTCCCCACATATAATGCACTTTTCTCTATGTGAGTTTCATCATTAGGGGCACTTTCCCGTTAATAGTAGCAGGGCAAACATCTAAAATGGGTAAATTTCATCATATAGATGCATTTCAGTTGGCATATCAGTTTATGAGCACAGAATGGAGAAATTGCAAATTGCATTTTCTTCCTTTAATAAGGACCAGAACGAATCTATAAATAAGTACAACAGAATGCAGAACTTGGAGACTAGACTGAAAGTGCCAGATGCCATTGCTGAAATTAAGCAGGTGTGGGTTTGTTCAACAATCTGGATAAGTCTACAGAGAATCCTATGTGAGAAGAGAATGTACATTTAAGGGTATATACCTATTGAGTATATTAATTACAAATGATAGTAGTGTTGCAGAAGAGAAGACGTCGAGAAACAATTTGTGCAGAATTGAAATTTTAAACAGCAAGAGCTCTTCTATTCAGATACCAGAGGACAAATTTCATTGTCTAAAGCATCTTTCTCCAATATAATGCCTTGCAGGTGTGTCTAGTCTACAACTCCAGATCTAGTTTGGTATAGCAGTGACAATGTTGGACAAGGGCTTTGGGCTACTCACTCTGTCTCACCCAACCTACTTCACAGGATTGCTCATGTGGGACAAAAACGGGAGCAGACAATGTTGTCTTCAGCTCCTGAATGAAAGGCATGATATAAATTTGATTAATTGATTGATTACGTGCCATCAAGTCATGTCTGACTTCTAGTGACCACATAGACAGATAGATTTCCTCCATGAAAAAATCTGATCAATAAATTCCCATAATCTTCCAGGCAGCATGAATGTGCTGGTTGTTGGAGGGGAGTCATAGCTCAAAACATTTGCGAGCACCGGGGTTGCGAAGGTTGTTCCAAAGAAACATTTATTTTTGTTGCGCTTCCCTGTTTTCTCTCTGTGTCATTTGCAGGCAAGGCAACTATTTATGGACAGTGATATGAAATGGCTCTTACCGTTTGTAACTTGGGCAGCTCCTGTGATAAAGAGAAATGGAGGCTGGGTCTGTTATTTAGTTGATGACACATTTAAACAAGTCCCCTCCCCAATTCATTTCTACTACTGTAGAGATGACTTTGATAGGAATTGATTCCAGACCTTTAAATAGTTTTGTTGCAGCTTTTCCGACTAACAAATTTTATTCAAATTTTATTCAGCTCACTTCATCAGATGCAGAAAGTGCCTGGCTGGGGGATTCTGGGAGTTGAAGTCCACACATCTTAAAGTTGCTGAGGCTGAAAAACACTGAGCTAGACCAACATAGGATAAAGGAGAGAGGGAGACGCATTGGGTATGCCGATGCAAGTTACGTGGGAGACAGATTACGAGTACCTAATCAATTAAGCAATGTAATGTGTTAAAACCCCTTTGGGTTGGAGATCTTCTGAGATTGCCTGAAACTGTTTGATGGGTATGAGTTCAGCAATGTCTCCCCCCTCACTCCAATTTAACCCTAGCCACTTGGATGATGTGAGCTGTCATCATGAAAGCTTCTGCCACTTGTCAGTCAGAAAAGGTCCTACCAAACCCCTCCTGGGTTTTTTTTTTTTGCCACCACCCACTATCCTGAAAGGGTCTGTCTGTCTGTCTGTCTGTCTGTCTGTCTGTCTGTCTGTCTGTCTGTCTGTCTGTCTGTCTGTCTATCTATCTATCTATCTATCTATCTATCTATCTATCTATCTATCTATCTATCTATTATATTTATTTATTATATTTATATCACCGCCCATCTCACATAAAAGTGTCTCTGGGCAGCATACAACACTTAATTAAAACACAATAAATACAAAAAAAAGTCACAATGAAGAGTAACTATAAAAAGGCACACAAAACAAGAGGGGATGATATTAACCACAGTAAGGGAGCCATTGCAAAATCTCCCCAGTCCCATGGCACCCCCAGGCCTGATTGCATAGCCAAGTCTTGAGGGACTTGTGGAGGGTTGTGAGGGATGGGGCTAACCTCGCTTCTGGGGGGAGAAGATTCCAGAAGGTGGGTGCCACAGCAGAGAAGGCCCACCTCCTGGGACCCGCCCAATGTACAGTAATTCCCTGGCAGACAGCATCTGCAGCATGCCTTCTCTGCCAGCCCCAATGGTGCAGGCAGATGTAATTGGGGAGAGGCGGTCCCTGAGATGACTCAGCCCCATGCCATGAAGAGCTTTAAAGGTCAAAACCAGCACCTTGTATTGGACCCAGAAGCAAACCAGCAACCAGTGCAGCTCACAGAGCAGAGCTGTAATGTGTACCACTGTAGGGGCACCCATAACTACCCGCGCTGCTGCATTTTGCACTAGCTGAAGCTTCTGGATACTCTTCAAGGGCAGCTGCATGTAGAGCACATTACAGAAATCCAAACGGGAGGGGACTAGGGCAGAAGTGACAGTGAGCAGAGCCCCCCCGATGTAGGAACAGGTGCAGCTGACACACAATACGAAACTGGGCAAAGACCCTCCTAGCCACGTTTGCTGAGAGGACCCCCAGACTATGCTGGAGGGTTTATGTCTACGGGTGAATTGTAGGTTTGTGAATTCCTCAGAGAGGCAAAAACAGGCCACAGGTGCAGCTGACACACAATACGAAACTGGGCAAAGACCCTCCTAGCCACGTTTGCTGAGAGGACCCCCAGACTATGCTGGAGGGTTTATGTCTACGGGTGAATTGTAGGTTTGTGAATTCCTCAGAGAGGCAAAAACAGGCCACTTTTGTTTCCTTACCCATTGCTTGATGTACAGAAATCAGCAGGTAAAGATTCTACACTAACGAAAACAGGCCACAGTGCTTAATTTTGCCAATCTTTTTCAAGAAGGGGAAAAAAGAAAGCTCCCCCAGGCAGTGTTGAGGGGAGACTGTGCTGTGCTGATCAGGGGTGGGGCTGGTTGCTCAGTATAAACCTTCTGTTTCACTCGACATACTTAACTCAGTTACTAAATCCATGACTTTTCTGAGTTTGCACAATCTGTCGAGTTGTATATTAACGTACTGAGTGGACTGCATGCAACACCCTAAGCCACAAAAACTTAACCAAGATTAAAGTTAGGCAACCTTTGCCAGTTGTTTGAATATGGTTGCTAAATCATTACTTAATCTGGTATTATGTGAATGTGAATCCGGCCACCAGAGAGATTTTCAGTGTACCTACTACACTGGGTAGTAGAATTTTTTGGGGGGTGGGTGTCCATCTCCCATTTTATTTCTCTCCCCCCAGTTCTGCTCATGATTTAGAAGGGAAAGAGCAAGAGAAAGGCATGAGATTTTAAGTGTTTAAAATAAAAGATGTAGGGATCTGTACTTGCTGAGCGGATTGTAGCTGTACACAATAAACCATAACATGTTTCCGTTCCAACAGTGTATCACAGGACTGGTGATACAACATGCAGAGGGCTCAAGGTCTGGGCCAGACCTGCCGTCTTTTCCCCCAGATCAGATTCTTTGCAGCTGATATGAAGGATTATACAGCTTTTTGACACAATGGCACAGGAACACAAAGCCCACTACTGATCGCTGAACAGTAAATAAGAGAATTAGAAGACCCAAGAAACCATTTTGTACTCATATTCTCATGTTGCATTTCCTTGGTCATGACACCCAAATATATCCTAGAGATTTTTCCTGAAAATGTCTTGTAAGGTGTCCTGTAAGATTATAGGCTGTAGAGAAGCCACTAACCCTTTGGAGGCAGAGTAAACAGTGGTGTAGGAGGGTGATCTGGGAGGCTGTAGATAGAAAGGGCCAACTGAAGAAGAAAGAATTCCAAAATCCACCTCGTGATGTGGCTTTGTAAGGCCACAGCCATCCCCAGAAGACTGGTGAGAAGGATCTATGTGCTTTAACACAATTTCTCCTCCTAAACTGCAGCTTGAGAAAATGCCTGGAGATTATATACATCAAGGGGCAGTCAGTAAAAAGTGGATTCTTTCTAAGGCAGAAAGTCTAAGGAGATAAAAATGGGACCAAAGATCCAGAGGAGGTCAAGATAGAGAAGGAGACCAGAAATGTTTGATCCAACTCACCCAACTGAGGCCAAGTCAAACCCAGGAGAACAGGGAGGACCGGGAATCCTAACTGTGCCATATCAGACGTTCCCAAGTTGGGGATGCAGCTGACACTGAAGTCTTTCTGGCTGGGAATCACCTGATTCAAGCTTCCAAGAGAGGGCGCTTGGACATGAGGGGCAGTGGTGACATCTGGCTGAAGAGCAAGAGAACAGGAAGAGAAATAGCTCTAGGCAGGAAACCTCAGAAAAGGGAAGAGACTGTCATTGTGGTGGGATTAAGTAAGCAAGAAGCCTCCTGCCCCCGCCTCTCTCCCGGAAGTAGGTCCAAGTTAAAAGGAAGAGGCTGAAGTCTCAGCATCGCCTCTGGGCCTGAAGCAGCTTCAGCCACATTCCTTGTATGTCTATCCTTGCTTTTCCTCCCCAATTTTCCTTCTTCTTTGTGTTTTGGGGTTTGATTATTTCTGTCCCCCCCCTTTTTTTAAAAAAAATCTTTTTATTTCACTTTTGGGTTAGTGTATGCTGTTCAGAGCCTTTTTGGAATTGAGGGGCCTATAAATAACAGAAATATAAAAATAACCCCCAGCCCTGATTTCACCTCCGAAATGGAAAGAGATGGGTATGAAAGGATGGATATGAGTGTGTAGTCCCCTCCCAGTGCTTTGGTTTCTGACTTTCCATAGTCCTTTGCCAGTGACCCTGTTGGGTGAAGCCGGAGGGAAATGATATCCAATACAGTAGGCAAGGACCAGCTTGCTGACCTGTAGTCTTAATACTTGGAGACTTTGTAAGGATTGTGCCTAGAGTTCATATAATACAAGGTGTGCAAACCAAAGGAACAAGGAAAGAAGAGCAAAGGAGAGTGAGATCCAGTTGATAAATACAACTGCCAAAGGTAGAATGCAAGAATTAGTGATCTTCTTGAATTGGAATAGGAACGCAGGAACGCAGGAAGGAAGGGCTATGGAAGTTATTAAGAAGACTAGTATTTTAAAAGTGGGTTGGAAGGTAGGCAGAAGGAAAGTGCTTCAGGAAATAACTTACTAAAGCTCCTGCCCACTTTTGTTGTTCCTAGGCAAACTGAGCACATCAAGACGCCAGGCAAGTTAAAAGTACCTTCTTGGACAACAAGGTAAGAGCCACTGTTGCAAATTCACGTTCACTGTATGAGAAAGAGTCTTCTCTATAGGATTGAAGGACTTTGATCTGGAACAGCCTTTCTCAACTTTTTGACCCTGGAGGAACCCTTGAAGTATTTTTCAGGCCTCGGGAAACCCCTGCACATTCAGGCTCAAAGATAGGCCAGAAGTCACAAAATTATTAAATTCGTTTCATGGGTGGGCCTGTAGATATGCATGAACAGCGTTCTTAAACCAAAAATAAAGGAACTTACCTCTTTCATGTGAAGTGGCCCGAATTTGAAATAATTTTTAAAATAAATTGTGATCTCCCAGGGGACCCCTAGTGACCTCTTGCGGAACCCGAGGGTGCCACGGAACCCTGGTTGAGAAACCCTGGTCTGGAAGCTATGGATGGAGAAAAAAAATTATTCCCATTTATGAACTTTTTTTGTAAAATCCGATCGATACACAAACTGAAATGTATTCACCCGTTATTTGACGTGAGGGTGTGTCTCTGAACTTTGTAGCGCAGTCTGATGCTGTTGATGATAACGTCTGCAGGATCTGCAGAAAAAGCCACAGTGTACCCAATAGAATGTAACCAAATCTATGCAACCAGGCAAAGCCATTTGCAAAAGCTGTGCACCTCAGGCCAAATTCATGCAGAAGTTCATGTGTGGACAATGTGTGAATGTTAAGACAAACATTCTCTTTATTTATTTATTAGAATGTTTAAATCCAATAAAAGTATGCAGAATCAAAGGAAAAATAAGAAAAGGAAAAGGAAAAGGAAAAAGAAAAAATAGAATTACGACTTCCACCCTTCTTTCCATCGAGTAGTTACCATCTTACTTTTTTCCTCTCCCTCTTTTTCTCCTTCCCCTTCCCTTTTAGCCCCCAAATCCATAAATCGTCAATTCAGTCTTTTCTTCTTTCAACAAAAAATCCGTTTAAGGGTTCCAGTCTTTTAAAAAGGTCTTTATCGCTTTTTCCCCTGACTAAACTGGTCAGCTTCACCATTTCTGCAAGTTCCGTCAATTTTATAACCCAATCTTCCACTGTGGGTATTTCCATATTCTTCCATCTTTGTGCATACAGTAATCTAGCCGCAGCTACCATATATAATATTAATTTTCCATATTGCTTTTCTACTTTAGTCTCCATAAAACCCAAGAGAAAGAAGTTAAGAGAAACATTCTCGAAGTCACTGTGACATGTTGACATGTTTGCAAAAATGAACAAATGAAATAAATTCAAATGGATAGGTTTACTCATTGTTAACGTACGTTGTCATCTCTGGGAATGGGATAAAATTTAAAGAAGCCCCTTGTCTTCAAAACATGGGGCAAGAAGTGTTGCAAGGGTCTATTTTGTACATCTCAATCCCAGTGTGCACACTTCTGCTATTTCCAGGACAAGCTTGGTACAGCCATGCTCTGCATGTTTGCGCTTCTCAATTTGGGGAAGTCCCTGATTTTCTTACTTCGTTGCTCAACAATCAAGGAGATTCGTTAGCTAGCCAGACTTTTTTCAGAGTGGGAAACCAGTTGCTTTAAGCCACAGATGGCATTTTTCCTCCCAACAGTGGCTCTGGAGAGAATAATGCAAATGCAATCATAGATGTTTCTCAAGCCAATATTAAGTGGGTACCCATTATTTCTGGATTATATAGTTAGTTTTGGTGCCTTCTCCTGGTGATGCCTGGACTAGTTCCTGCAGTTTTCTTGGCAAGGATTTTTGGAAGTGGTTTGCCCTTTCCTCCTTCTTCCTGGGGCTGAGAGAGAGTGACTGGCCCAAGGTAACCCAGCTGGCTTTGTGCCTTTGTGCCTTGTGGGACTTCAACTCACGGTCTCCTGGTTTCTAGCCTGGTGCCTTAACCACTACACCAAACTGGCTCTCTTGGATTGTATAGACCCTCAGTCTAATCTAGTCGAGCTGTTTTGAATGAGGTGGTGAAGTTGAGTCTAAAGGAGCCACTAAAGGACATTCGCATGCCACTCCTGAATTAAGATAGATGCACGGATGATAGTAGTAGGCCTGTTATACCTGAGGTTTAAACATCCGGACTGCCACGAGATGGCCACAAAAAGTTAGCCTTTTCTATATCATTTTGCGGCCATCTAGTGGATCTCCCAATTATTGCAACCCAAATGGGGTAGCCCTAAAAACAGGTTAAAAGAGCAGGACCTGAAACAAAAAATGTAAAGCCAGCTGGGTCTTTGGGCAGTGCCGTCGTGTTCTTTCCCAGTTAAGTCAATTAACACTCCTTTGACATCAAATGTGAGTTTAATACAGTGTAATAATCTTTCACCCCAGAGGAGGATTTTGCTATTGTGCCCTCTAGTGGTCAAGGAAAACCTTGGAGAAGCCAAGCAAAAGTATTTGAACAGATGATTCTGCTAGAGCTCATTCTGGAGGACAGTTTGTGCCAACGTATTCTTTTGTAGTTGCAGTGTTGAGCCTCATCTGACTTTACCTGGCAAAATCCTGACCTGGTATCTCAAGAATGCGGAGTGTGCATATTTGTAATTAAATTTGCCCTATCAAAAGAAGAGTACTGTAGAATCAGTAATCTATCTCTGAGATTCATATGAAATGTTGGTCTTGCTGAGAGTGGATTTGTGGGATCTTTTCACAATAAAGTTTGCAGTGGCATTGACAGTAGTATGTCTACAAGGGATAAATTGTGTCTGGCCAAAAATCGATTAAAAAGACATCTGAAAATGGACACATGCTTTTGGAAGTTGTGTACCTACAAACAACAGTAACCAGTAAACCAAAACATAAGAAACAGTTTACATCAGGGACATGAATGTTTAAAAAACTGCCTTAGGGAAATTTGTATAAAAACGATGCTAGAGAAATGTGCGTAACGAAAGGGGTCTTGAGTAATTTACACAAAGAGTTATGCACATGAAGAGGATTGCACAAAAGCTCCATAGGTTGGGTGAAATTGCAACCATAAATGGTTTGGTTACAATTTTTTTCTAGGGATTTGTTTCAAAACAGAAGAGTTTTGAAACTATTCTGCCCTGGTTGTGTAAACAAGAAATAGACCAGATTTTTACTGATCTGCATATTCTTAGTGTCTTTGCAATTTGTCTAAACTAATATGGATAACTGGTCTATCAAAGATGGCAACTTGCTCTTTGAATAAGACCTTCTGGCAAAACTTTTTTTTTTTTTTGGAAAAATAGGACATTTGCAGAATACCTCCAGGAGGCCTCCTCTACATCTGGGACTCAGGAATGCAGATCTGCTTGCATGTTCTGTTTGCAGACCCAACTTTTGGAAAACAGGCTGTGCCAGAATTCATGTGAAAACTAGATGAGTTTGATGAAAAGATGACAAGCTAGTTTTAATGTGTGTAGATGGGTCAGAGAGTTGGAGGCTACAAATAATCTAGTCTACCATCCAGGGATTTTATTTTATTAAGTTTATATGGCCTGTGACTCCCAAAAACTCCCCTAAGGAAGACACAGCATTGGATGAACCAGACCTCCTCCATTCACTTCTATCCAGATGCAGCCTAGCCATTGTTGAAGCAATGTGGCTTTTTATCATTTAAGTCCTCTGCTAACCTAAAGTTCTCTCTAGGACCCCCTGGACCATTCTGCATGTGGAAAGCTTTGGTTTACTTAAAACAGCTGGGAGAAACAAGATACCTCAGCTCAGGCTGAGTTTTTGTGTCCAGAGGAATTGCCTTCTAGATCAGCCACTTTGATGCAACAGTGAGGTTGATCCTACCTGAAGGCTATGCCTTTCTCAAAAATTAAAACTACAGCTCCATTTAGAGGGAAATTCTGAATGACTAGTTAAATCAGCTTTGGTTGTATTAAGTCTCAAGATAATATAGGTCAACATGTGCTTGAGGATGTCTGCCCCCATCAAACCAAAACACTTAGACTTAGTTGGTTGCTTTGAAGGTTCTAGAGAACCTCAGGCTGATGAAACAACAGTGCACTTGTATGCCTGCTCGAACAACTTGGTGGTACTTTCTGTACCATTAATCTTGGGTAATAGGACATCAGAGTTCAGTTTTGGAAAGCCTGGGAAATGACTAGTACATCCATGGAATGCATACAGATTAATTGCACATGATCTAGCTGGGCACTGATAAAAAAACGCAGGACTTTTTTGAATATCACATAGTAAAATTATTTCAATTAAAATACAAAGACTAGTGGATTTTGATGTTTTGCATGACATGGCAGACTGCTTCAAACATTCCACCCAAATTCCACTAGAAACACATTAACAAGATGTTTATACGACAATTGACGTGAGCATCTTTAAAATAAAGATAGGATAACTGGCTGAACCTGCTTTTCTATCCAACCAAGGGGGGAATGCAAGCAATTTAATTCCAGATGGAGGATAATTCACTACTGATACTATATAAATGGATGACATGAACCCAATAGTGGGATCCACAGAACCTATCTGCAGGTGGGGGGACAGATGAGTGAAGGTACAATGGAAGAGGGGCATCATTGTTCCACTGGGTGGGATTGCCATGTTTCTAGATGGGTTGAGTGATGATACTATTCTGGCAACAAGTTGGAAGTCATGCTTGACCACAATGGAGCAGGCCAAGAGCAAGCTATAACAAGCTTCAGTGAGCCTAATGCTTTCTTTCTCTCAAGTTGCGTCATCTTGAGAAGGAGTTTGGAAGCTCCTAGTTTTACTTCGCATCGTTTATCATGTTATCTGGCGAACTATGGTCAATGCTAGCTTTGGTTTCTTGGCATGTCCAATGAAACAGATTTCTTTGAATGCACCATTGTTTACTTGAACCAAATCAAGGATGAAGATAAAATGCTGAAGAGTTGCTAACATTGCTAATGTAAATGAAAGCAAAATTGCTAACTCTTCCTTAAGGCCACAGGAGGAGAGAGAAGAAGTGGCTCTAGAGCTCCAAGCTAGCTGTGATTCCTGCTCATCATGCTAACCCAAAGTGTACAACTTCCATTAGTTCATAAGGAGCACCATGCTTTCCATGTCATGCTAAAGGTTGCATTACTATATAGAATTGTATATGGTCAGGGCTCAAGAAGGACCCAATTATGGGGGAGATGGTCCCTGAAACTCTGTAAGACCAAAACACCTATTTGTTTCTTAAACATCCTTTGAAAAGGTATGCTTGTGGTTTGTATAAAGTACATGGCCTTTGCTCCTGTGCTAAACTGTGATTTAGCATGATATCTTAATGTGCCCATTATTTTGATTCACAATACAAAGCCAGTGTGGTGTAAAAGATAGTGTAATGAATGTGTAATATGGAGGTGAAGATTCAAATCTCTCTTAGCTGGGATGGTGATGAGTAGTCTTTACAAGTTGTTTGTTTAAAGGCTATATTCTTACAAGGAGTATAAAATAAATATAGCTTCTTCTGTTCCTTCAGTATGCTACATCAGTGTGTCTCAACCTCAGCAACTTTAAGAGGAAGGGACTTCAACTCCCAGAATTCCCTAGCCAGCCATGCTGGCTGGGGAATTCTGGGAGTTGGGGTCCACTCATCCTAAAGTTGCTGAGGTTGAGAAACACTGTGCTTACATACATACAAGTAAGATCCTCAGCTTAAGATAAAGGTGTGCTTTCCAGGTCTGGTTTAAAAATAAAGAGCTGTACAAAGGTAGAGCAGGTGCCTTAAAATTATCTATCACTTGGGATGGAACTTGCTGAGATGACAGAATTGACATCTTTGATCAGAGAAAAGACATTAACTAATTTCAATGCTGACTGGAAACCCATTATAGAGTTTTTGTGTGAAACAGAAAAAATGATCTTATGATATAAGGTTTGATGATTAAAAAAAATAGATTATAGAAAAAATGAGTTATGCTGTAATCATAGAATAAGAGGTTAATTTACACTTACACTTATAACTGCTGTAAAAGAAAACGAAGTTATTTCTTTATATTCTCTTTCTGGATTTTTGGCTTTATCTTTTCTTTCTTTTCTTTATTCTAAATATTAGTTTTTGTTAGTTTTTGTCTTCCACTGTAAAATCTTAATAAAGTTATTAGGAAATTATCCATCACTTGTGCAGGATTTTGAGTAACAGGCGCTCAGATGTCACATGATCCCCCTTTCCTGTTATGGTGAGAACTGTGGTATTTCTATTTAAATGATAGTTATTATTTCAAAATGGGCATTTGTCTATAAATCAGAATAGGAAAATATACAAATTGATGTCTTCTTTTTTATTATTATTATGTATGCCTTCTTCTTCCTCATAAGGTTGCTTTATGACCATTGTGATAATCTAGTTAATTTTTAAGGAGTCACAGGCCTGTTTTGATTTCCTGTGAGGATACCAGTAGATTCTTCTAAACTAAGTTCTCAAGAACGTTTTAGAAGATAGCAGCATCAGAACTATGACAGATACTCTGCTTCAAGCTTGTTGGCGTTTCAGACATTGCATGCAAGAATCCTGTATCTGAAGGCTTTCTCTTTCTTCTTTTTGAGCAGCTATGGGGAGGATAAAAGACTTCCTCCTCTGCCTCTGGGTCTGCAGCTCAGCCTTCTGGGGTGAGTAGTAACACGTTTTAAAAATGCCTTTCTTTTTAAAGAACTGAATAGGAAAAGCAACTGTTCGTTGCTCCACCTGTGGAAATACCCCTGAATCCTAATAATTGAGAAAGAGGTTACCAAGTTCCTCTTTTTCTAGGATGAGGAACCAGTAAGGAAGAGATGGCCAATGGTATCCTTTGGTTTTGAAACATCAACCAAGGGCTCAGTTAGTGGAAAGGCTTAGGAAGAAGGGATCCAAAGTTACTAATTGTGAGAAGTAGAATCTGGTTACCTATGGGACCATCTTTCTCATATTGCTTCTGCCCAGCCAATAAGATCTGGATGAGTTGGTCTGCTCCAGGTTCCATTGTAAATCAGTGGCATCTTGTGGAACCTAGGAGATGTACCTTCTGCATCTGCCCTATGGAAGAGCATTCCTCCTGAGGTCCACATAGTCACAACCCTGTTGAGCTCTCATAAAGCCATCAAAAGCTGGCTCTTTTGACGGGTAAAGTGTAATGATTGGCCATCAGGGGGTGGTGGTGGTTGGCTGGGAATAAATGGCTTACTTACCCTTCCCTGATGTGTGCCATGTATTCTACTGATGCTTTTGTCCTTTTTACCTTCTATTTGATGATTTAATCCAATTTTGTAGGCAGCCTAGAGTCATTTCATGCCTGAGGCAGCATACAAGTCAATATATTAAAATATTAAGTCTATTCAGTGGAGTAGAGGTCTCCAAACTGTGTGAGGTGTTGACTGTACCACTCACAAAGTTAAGAGCTGCCTCAGATAGCAAATATGGATTCTATTCAAGCAGAGCAAATTGTTAATTATTTAATTTGTCAGCACTGAATGTCAACTGCCAATGATAGAGAAAAGTCCCTTCCCTTCCCTTCTCTTCCCTCCTATGTCAAAGGAAGCTGGTTATGGGTGCTATACATCTTGATTTGGGGAGGTAGGTTGGACTAATGAGCTGCTTTAGAATGCAAACAAATAAAAAAGGGCTCAGTCTATTTGCCTTTCATAAAATGGAAATATGTGGCAGTTAAAATTGCCCCCTTTCTGAGGGGCATTGAGGCTACAATTCCCATCTGTCCTAACCATCATGGCCAGGAGGTTAAAAAAGAAAAGAAAACCTGCAGGACCTAGACCAGAGAAGCCAGCTTTAAAAAATATAGATGCTTTGTGGCGTCTCTATCATTCCCTGGGATGCCTGCAGAAAAATATTGCAATAGGATGTTCTTCTGTGGGAACAGTATCTTCCCATAGACCAGTGTTTTTCAACCTTGGCCACTTTAAGATGTGTGGACTTCAACTCCCAGAATTCCCCAGCCAGCCAGAATTCCCCATCCTTTTTTCAGCCCCTGAGCTCAGGAATAGCCATAATTCAGTTCAGGACCTGGGGATACATAATGAAATGACATTGCCTTGGTTCATCTGAATCCTAGATGAGGGTAATAAATAATGGGGGATGAGAGAACAGTTCCTTGTTCCCCCTTTTGAAAAGAAGTTGAGGGGGAATTGAGACTGCAACTGAAACAGAAGTTGGATTTTGAGCCGATTAGTGTAGCCATCCCCCCTCCCCAATATTCTTTGATTCTCCTTTCTTCTTCCCCTAATAGTGACCTGCCTAAGTCAGAGCATAGGAGAAGAATTTATTACCTCTTACCTGCAAAATTTTGGGACACAGGGCCATTTTGAGCTTCAAATTACTGGTCTCTTTGACTCCACCGTTGTCACTGTTGCTGTCCCATGCAACGCCTGCAAGAAGCCATTTGAGAAGAAAATTACTGTGGATAAAGGAAAGGTGGAGTTTGTCCTCCTCCCAACCTCTGTCGAAGTCACAGGTAGCCAAGTGTTCTCCAATGTGGTTCGCATCTTTGCAGACAAAGCCATATCAGTGGTATCCTTGAGCAAAAAGCCTCTGAGCACTGCAATTTCTCTAATCTACCCCATGAGCAGCTTAGGAACTGAGTATTATATTGTGGTTCCAACTGGAGGCCCTACTGGGGCTTTCCCAGAGTTTGCTGTCTTATCCTACGAAGGGCCTAATCAGGTAGACATCTATCTGAAGGACCAGGTGGTTTTCAATGGGAAAACATACCTTGCTGGAAGTAAACTTACTGTGACATTGCAGGCTTTTCAAGGACTCCAGTTGCAAGGATCGGGGAACCTGTCTGGCACCAAGATTGTTGCCCAGAAGCCAGTGGCAGTCCTATCTGGTCATGTCTGTACGTGGAAATACACCAAATGTAACCATGTCTTTGAACAGCTCCTGCCAGTGTCCAGATGGGGGAAGACATTTATGATCCCACCATTGCCTTGGCAGACTAAGAATGACATACTGTTCGTTTCAGCATCCCAAGACACAGCCATAACGTACCAGATAGGTGCACAAAAACAGGCAGTAAATCTGAAGGATGGGCAAATCCTGCAAATTAATATCTTGCCTAAAACTCCAGTACTTCTGTTAACTGATGTGCCTGTGCAAGTATTTTTCTATAGCACAGGCGCTACTTACCAGACCTTTCCATACGACACCACCTGGATGGGGATTCCAGATACGAACGCATACAGCCAAGTATACAGTGTGATTGGGCAGACTAACTTTCAGAACTTTGCCTTTTTGGTGGTGAAGACTTCAGAGAGTAATGGTCTCATAATGAATGGCCAGCCCCTACCTAAGTTGGAATGGAATCAGATTCCTGGCACAAATTTCTCTTGGGCCTTTTATCAATTGCTGCTGGCCCTTTTGCCCTATAGGGTGGAACATCCCAATTCACCATTTGGCCTCTTCAGTGTGGGCGTTGCAAGCATGAACAGCTATGGGACTTCTGGCGCTAGTTTGGAAGGTGAGTAGAATATTCTATGGCTTATACCCAAGTTGGGGGGAATGCGAAGATATTTGGAAGGAAGGATTGTCTCTTCCAAGTGTTTTAATGAAATGGCAAAGCACACTGTGGTAAGACCAGTGCTGATTTCAGCAATTTGGGTATGGGCCTGGATAAGTGGGGCTTGGGATCCCTCTGAATTGCCCCACAGCTGCCAGTTCAGTTGCCCTTTCCTTCTGGTCCACAACATCACTGTGGGTGGGGAAAGCAAGCGAGTGGAGAGCACTGTTCCTCAATGACATTAGTTTTGCATTGTCTTCCCTTGATATCTAACAAAATGCCAAAATCTCAAAACAGCACAGGAGTACAACAGCTGTCCGCCGTTCACGTCTCTCTTCAAACGGCACTGAGTGGCATTGAAGATCAAGAACGTGCATTATATTGCCACAATGACTAGCAGCATTGAAAATCTTTTCTCGTTATTGGTGTAATCCTCCTTTAAAGCCTTCTACATATGGCTGTCACCAAGCCTAGTGACTGCGCTGTCTCCTCTTCAAACATGCACCGTGTCCTAATCTTCCACCATTCAACTTCATGGGCTGATTCCATGTTCCACTATTATGAGAGGGGGCCTTTCCCCATCTGTTTACTTACTTTCCTTGAATTACTGCTGTGACGCATGAACAGGGCAAACCAGTAGTTAGATGTAGCTAGGAGAAAGATCTGGCCTGACATCAGAACATGGCACCTAGGGGTAATTGTTGGGGACTCAGTGACTGAGTTTGCATATCATATTTAAGACCTAATGATGGCACTTATATAGCATGGTAAATTGGTTTGGCTTTAACTTTGGTGAGTTATTCTGGTGCCTTAGTATGATCTGTGAACCCCATCTATTTGGATAGTTTATGGTTCAATGTATTGTGAAAACTAGTGAACAGGTACACTTTAATAAACAAGCCAGGTATTTACCTAACCCAGTTTGTAGTTTACGCCTACTCTGGGTTCCCAAGGTGGAACTCTTGAGCTTTCTAAATTGCCATTAAGATAGTATCAGCCTGAGGCATGGTGGTGAATTGAAATAGCACCAGAAACAACATGGTTTTGACCTAAGCACTACCACTATCATAGTTAGGTGAGGATGTCTGTGGGGGAAGGAAGGAGGAAGCTCATCAACGAGATGGCTATTCCCTGACTCTCTGAAACCTGAAGCCAGATTTGAACACTGCTGAAAACAGTATGACATTTTGCATTGAATCTGATTCCTCCATAAACATAGGACTAATAATTAAAATTGTATATCCCATCCTAAGGTGGACCCAGTTGCAGCCAAGTCCCATGCCAAAAAGGCTTTGAGTGCAAGATAATCAACGATCAACCACACTGTGTGCCAACTTCGAACGCTACCTGCTGGGCATGGGGTGACCCTCACTACCATACATTTGATCAGCTTCAGTATGATTTTCAAGGGACTTGCACCTATACAATTGCCAAGACATGTGGTGTTAACTTTGGGCTGCCATCTTTCCACATCTTTGCCAAGAATGAAAACAGGGGGAGTAAACGTGTCTCCTATGTTGGGATGGTGACCGTTGAGGTTTATGGATACACTATCACAATAAGCAGATCGGAAAATGGTTTCGTAAAGGTAAGAGATGATTCAGAATTGATCAGACTGTCATGAAGAATGGATTCCCGATACCATTTAGATGGTCTTACTCCACCCGTTTAAATTTGTAAAATGATGGGAATGGCACTCTGGGGGCAATGCTATATTTATTTATACTGTTCTTGAAAAATCAGAGCATGTGCATTTCATCAGGTAACCGCCCAGAGTCCCTCTTTTGGGGGAGATGGGCGGTAATTAAATTTGAATAATAAACAAACATGGAATCTAGAGATGTCAGGCACAGTCCAAGAATGCCATAGAATCAATCCAGCCAAACTTCCATTCTGTATTTGCTCACACTGTATAGACAACCTTGCCAGACTAAAGCAACTCTACCTAACCTAAGGAGAAATAATGTGGGAAGGCTCTAGGGTGGGGCTACTCTGAACCTCTTAGTCTTCCCACATTCCATTTCTGGACTGTGTTTTCTCTTATCTTGCTCCCCTTCTTGGAATGTGCTCCCTCCTTCCTGAGAACCAGCAGCATTACTGAAATCCACCACAAGAGATGAAGTTAAAGCCAACTGCAGGGTTGAGCGGGCCTTGAGAAAGCACTACCTGATAACATTTCCCAGGCTTGTTTTGGGTTGACAGGAAGCCTGGTGAAGGTGAATTCAAAGACAGTTTTGTCTACTTGTCCTAAGCCCTTGTTAAAGCAATGATAACTGGCCTACTTTTGTAGGTTTAACTTAAAAAGTACAGATGTTAGTTTAACTTTTGGAGTAGTAGTTAAGAAAAGAAGCTAAAGAAGGAAAAGATAGCATCTCTTTTTTTTTAATCCATTCAGTTGTGTCCAATTCTTGGAGACTGCCTGGACTAGTCCCTGCAGTTGTCTTGGCCAGGTTTTTCAGAAGTGATTTGCCATTGCCTCCTTCTTTGGGCTGAGAGTGAGTGACTGGCCCAAGGTCACCCAGCTGTCTTCATGCCTAAGGTGAGACTAGAACTCACGGTCTCCTAGTTTTTAACATAGCAAATAAATATATACATAGAAATAACTTTAAAGGAAAAGCAGAATGAGGAAAGCAAGCAGAACAAGAATCAAAGCTCACATTTATTCATTTAAAATAATGTTAGGCTGACTTTCAAGGCAAAAACTCCCCCGTCTAAAATCAAAAAAGCTTTCCATTGTTGCTGAAATGCTATTTTACATATAATGGGTCATAAAATATCCATTTAAAACCACAACATAGGATCAAATTCATCATAACAAAGCCATTTTAAAGCTGATTTCACATGGCACACTGGTTTAACAAAACACAATGGCTGTATTCACATAAAATACTAATACAGACAAATAAATCACAACATGGCTCAATATAATGTCTGGTTCAAACAATAGTTGGGGACTTACAGTGTGCTAAAATATCAACTACCGAACCATATTTTTGTCTAGCATAGTGTGTTACGCAAACTCAGCCTAGGTCTACTAGGATGAAATCTTCCCATATCCAAGTACCCAGTGTGCTTCAGGCTACCCTGGGAAATACTTTCTTGCTATCTTAAAGGTTAATATTCAATTGAAACCAGAACTTTTCTTACTGGGATTAATGGACAGCCAACTAGAAAAGGAGAGCCAGTATGGTGTAGTGCTTAAGGCACCAAGCTAGAAACTGGGAGACTATGAGTTCTAGTCCCACCTTAGGCATGAAGCCAGCTGGGTGACCTTGGGCCAGTCACTCTCTCTCAGCCCTAGGAAGGAGGCAATGGCAACCACTTCCGAAAAACCTCGCCAAGAAAACTGCAGGGACTTGTCCAGTCTCCAAGAATGGGACATGATTGAATGGATTAAAAAAAATTAGAAAAGAGCCATAGAATATTATTTTTATATATGAATACTGCTGTGAGATTATTATATGCACAAAAATGGAAAGACTCTGAAATACCCACAATGTAGGAATGGTTGGTGAAGATGATAGGATTAGCAGAGATGGCAAAATTGACTTGTCTGATTAGAGAAAGGACATTAACTGCATTTATTAGTGACTGGAAACTCCTTATGGACTTTTTTGCTGAAAAATGAAAAAAAAACTTGTGATTTATGGGTTTGATGATTAGAAAGGGTAGACTATAAAACGAAGGAAATTACGTTGTAACCTTAGAGAGAGAGGGTAAAATATAAATGTATTTGTTACTGCTGTTAAGAAGATTGGAAGCCACTTCTTTGTAACTTTTTTCCTTTTTCTTTCTTTGTCTTTTTTCTCTAATTTCTTTTCTATTTATTTATCACTTTTCTTCTACTTTCCTTTCTTTTTTCTTTAAATTTGTATTGTTTTTACTTTGAAAAAAATTACAAAAATTTTATGTACTGTATATGTATATGTATATGTATATGTATACAGATCTCAGATTCTTAGATCTCCTCTGTATTAGTTTGACAGTCTCTCATTTTTATTTGCCTCCCTGTCCAACCCCCTCACGGGACGCGGTGGCGCTGCGGGTTAAACCGCTGAGCTGCCGATCGGAAGGTCGGTGGTTTGAATCCGCGTGACGGGGTGAGCTCCCGTTGCTAGTCCCAGCTCCTGCTCACCTAGCAGTTCGAAAACATGCAAATGTGAGTAGATCAATTGGTACCGCTTCGGCGGGAAGGTAACGGCGTTCCGAGTCGTCATGCCGGCCACATGACCCGGAAGTGTCTATGACAACGCCGGCTCCAAGGCTTAGAAACGGAGATGAGCACCGCCCCCTAGAGTCGGACTCGACTGGACTTTACGTCAAGGGAAACCTTTACCTTTACCTTTTACCAACCCCCTCAGCCAGGAGTAGGGAAAATATCTTAGCAATCACTTCCTTTCCAGATGAGAATCCTTCTTACAATTACAGTTGCTTCTGTTGGTGGCTGAAGTGCTGTAACTCTTATAACTGTCCTTTCTCACGATGCAGATAAATGGCATTCGGGCACACCTACCCATCTACCTAAATGGGGGGGCTCTACAGATCTTGCAAAGTGGAGCTTCTGCCTTAGTGGTCACCGATGTTCATCTCTGGGTATCTTATGACTGGAATCACCACCTGCGTATCACCATCAGCAGTGCTTATTATGGAGGTCTCTGTGGCCTTTGTGGGAACTATAATAAGGATCCTGGAGATGACTTCCAAACACCCACAGGAACGATGGCACCAGATGCCACTGCCTTTGGCAAGAGTTGGAAGGTGGATGCTGGTGACGGAGACTCATGCTGGGATGATTGCCATGGGCCTTGTGTGCCTTGCCAGGCTGACCTGGCCAAAAAATACCAATCGGAGCAATATTGTGGTCTAATAATCAAGGCTTCAGATGGCCCCTTCACTCCTTGTCATTCTAAAGTGAACCCCAAGTTCTACTTCGATGGTTGTGTTTATGATGTTTGCGCCAATCAAGGACACAAACAATCTCTATGTGATGTTCTGGCATCCTATGCAGATGACTGCCAGAAAGAGGGGGTTCAGATTGGTGAATGGAGAAAATTTGCTGGATGCTGTAAGTATGCAAGGAATTAAATAAGGTGGGAATGCTGTCCCCTACCCCCACCCCATGTAAAATGACTTAGAGCTGGATGCAGAGGGAGCAATTCAAAGACACAATGTAAAATATTACCTCGAGGTTATTTGTAGTGGTCAATCACAGACCGTTGAGGATTCAGGAACTAATTTTGTAAACTCTGGCTGAAAGCTCCTCCATTATCATGAAAAGAACCTCACCCCAAAAGCTATTAGAAAGAGACTAAGAAAATCACCCAAATGTATTGCGGATAAAATGATTATAAATGGGAAATAGTTCAGTTGTCGAAATCCTTGTAACCCCGTCCCTTTCATCTCAATAAATCTTGTTAAAGAAGTCTCCATGACAATCTTGAATAGAAATAATTACTTTCGATTTGAAGCAGCTTCCAAAGACACTCTCTATGTCCTAATTCTCTATTGGATTCCAATCTATTCATAAAAGTCAATCAGCCAGCATTTCATGTTTATAATCATGCTCAGCTCTCATGAGTTGTCTCTTCCTGTTATTTCCTCCTTTAGTTCTTTTCTCTAAAGAATATTTGTACTTTTTCAAATTTGAGGGCATCCTCAAGCTGGGGGACACCTCTTTATACATAAAAACCCATACTTACAGAATTAGATTTCTATTAGTATCAACACGGGAACAAAAAGTTTGTGAAACTGAGAGTCTCAGCTCGTATTGTAAAGTTACCAAGAGATGAGTATGGGTGTGACTAGGAAGAAAATAACCAAAGCACAAAGTCAGTGTGTTCTGAATTAATGTTATTTCTTAAAATCCAGCCATTTTTTAAAATATCAGTTCCTCCATCTATACCTCGCCTACTCTACCCAGTTTTAAGTACACATTTAATTTACTAAAACTTGGTGAACAGCTGAAAACAGGCTTAGGGGCTATATAAAAACCAGTGAGAATTTTATGCAGCTCCCTGGCCACATGGTATATACCGATCATTCGGATCAGGAAAACTCAATGTTTTTCATGCAGGCTGAGGTTCACCTTTAACCTTTGAGTTGGGGTTTATACTCCATGGAAGGCAAATTCTAAACTGGAGTGAATGCAGTTAAATTAGAATGAATTAATGATCACTTCCCCTTCTGTCACATTAAAAACTATGATTTGGCAACGACCTTTGAAAGGAGCCCTGGAAATGGAATTAAGTCTTCAGATGGCCAGATGCCACCCCTGTGGCCTCAGATTGTGCATCCTTTGTAGGGATGATGCTTTGTTTTACATTGTGACCTTCTGATCTCCAGATAAGCTTGTGAAATTCTAGATAAGCTTGGGAAACAAATACACTTGCTTGAAGTGGATTGGCACCTAGTGTGGCAAAAATATAGAACCCCCAAATCAATATAAATGGTTCAGTCAATGATTGATTGATATATTTAGATATATTCACATACGTAAAGTGTGATATATTTTCAAAGAGGTGAAGTCAGAGCTAACATTAAGTGGTTTCCCAAATTCATCAGCCCTTTTGCAGCTGGCCGTTTGGGAGTGCGTTATGTCTGATTATGGGGAATGAGGATTAATTTGATTTTTAAATGGTTTCAACAGGTGAGGATCTTATTACAGTAATGTGCTCTCTTGACAGCAGCCACTTATCAATCTGGGATAAATATAGTCTTGTCACTGTGTATTAGCACATCTTTAAAGAGATGCCATCTAGCAATCCCTATTCTTGCTTCTTCAATTGCACAGGAAGGAAGAAAATATTTGCAACTTTCTTCCTTTTCTTCACACAGTTCTGGAGTGTCCTCCCAACAGCGAGTACAAACTATGTGGAACAGCTTGCCCAGCCACCTGCCTGGATGACCAAACTCAGAAGCAAATCTTCTGCCCAGCTGTGTGTGTAGAAGGCTGTCAGTGTTTGCAAGGCTATGTGCTGAGCCAGGGGAAATGCATTCCCAAGAGCAGTTGTGGATGTCTGCATGAAGGCTACCTCTTTGCCCCCAATGAGGGTTTCTGGGCTGATGATACTTGCACGAAGCGGTGTGTGTGCAATCCAGCCACACACCAGGTTCAGTGCACCCAACAGGCTTGCAAATCTACAGAAAAATGCCAAGTTGCAAAAGGTGTGAGGGATTGCTACCCTATTGACTATGGTGACTGCATTGCACATGGTGATCCCCACTATATTTCCTTTGACAAGTATAAATTTGATTTCCAAGGGCCCTGTGCCTATGTCCTCACTGAAGTGTGCTATAGACCCATAGATCTGAACTGGTTTGGTGTCTATGTCCAGAATGAGTATCGGGGAAACCGTGCTGTGACCTGGACCCGGAGTGTACAAGTCAACGTCTATGGTATTGAGATCATAATCAGTAGGCAATATCCTGGGAAAATCTTGGTAAGTTTGGGTAGTATCTGGTTATTATAATCTTTACCCCTTTCTGATGTTCTTTGCACAAGATGAGTCCTACGAAAGACTGATGATGCATGAAGTTTATACCAGGCCTCTAAAACAGACCCAACTTGCTATTTCTATCTTTCAGTCAAACCAATATGATAACCTCTAGTGGATGCCATACAAGGCTACCCAGCTGTTAGTGAGCTACTGGGTTTCACTGGACACAAATAATCCAGGTCTGCTGGAGGCAAGCAACATTTTGGCCTTGAGGACCATATCAATTGCCACATTGGGTGACCCATAGATAGTGACGTACATTCATATGTACCATTCCAAATGCACACCTCTATAGAAGCATTTCATGCTCGTACATCTACACACCCCATCCTTCTTCCGGGCAGTAACTCATTTCTGATTTCTTGCTGCAATATAGCACTTGTAACACAACTGATTGGGTGATCAGCTTCTGATAGGAATCCAGCTGGTTGCTGTTCTCCTGTTAATAATATTAGGATGTCATCATTATTTTATCTGTAGGCCAGCTGATCATACATATCATTTGAGTATTTAAAAAATGGGGAAGAGTTTCCTGTAGGACCCCAAGATGGACACTTTGCTTCTAAGCTACAGGTTGTCCTCCTGATAATGGGTATCATAAGGCTCTGGCTGCAAGGAGATTCCAGATCCTTTCTTTGAAGGCTCCATCACCAGGCATCAAAGGTAACATATGCACATTAATGCACAGAGATGCACATAAAGAAATTACTAAAAAAATTCCAGTCCCGTGATCTCACCAAGTCTCTGCCCCCAACCATTGTCTCCTTCAGTTACTGTAGAAAAAATGTCAAAAATGGTATGATCTCTGGTCAAAAAATGTTCCCTATTTCTGTTGTTGGTCTTGGTTCAGGTGTGCAGACCTTGAGAAGGACAGTAGAGATGGGAGGTAGCCTTGTGCTTGATTTTTTTATACCATTGCTCCTTTTCATTTGCTTAACATAAGCATCCTATTCCTCCTTCATAGGTTGGGGGGGTGTTGACCTTCCTGCCATATAATTCTGATGGAAGAAGAGTCCAGATATATCGGAAAGGCCCAAGTGCTCTGATTGAAACTGACTTCGGCCTCATGGTTAGCTTTAATTGGGACCACCATGTAAAGATGACTGTACCTGGCACTTATAGAAATACCCTCTGTGGCCTATGTGGGAACTTCAACAATAAACCTGCAGATGATGCTCTTGTGCCTGGGGGTATCCTTGTTCCCAAAATCCCTGTGTTTGGTGCTAAAGGCACAAAGGTGTTTGACCCAAGCTGCAAAGAAGTCCTAGATCCCAAATGCCCAGGGGTTGAAGTCTTAGCAGCACAGCAGGGGGCCTCAGGCTGGGACTGTGGTCTCATTGTAGCCAAGAATGGGCCTTTCAGGGAATGCCATGGCCATGTTGATCAAGAAGCTGCTTTCCAGGATTGCATTTATGACTACTGCTTCCTCAAGGGACGCTATGCCTTCATCTGTGCAGGAATTGCCAGCTATGCATCAGCCTGCCAAGCTGCTGGCATCACAATATATGCCTGGAGATCTTCAACCTTTTGCCGTGAGTGCTCTGTGATCTAAAGTGGGGTTTTGTGTGGGAATTGGGGAAGACAAGTCCATTTCTAGTAGGATTGGGAAAACCGACCACAGAGGATGGAGTCAATGTAGGTAAGAGATCAAATGATCATGCCCTTCACCCATCTGAAGATTGCAGCTGTACTGGAGTAGGACCACAGAGGACAGCTGCTCTTTCTAGATGCAAGGGTGAGGCCATTACTTTCCATGTCACAGCCTCACCGTAGGACGTATGATTTCTATGAAGAATGAACTTCACACCTGGCAGGTTCTTTCCACGCCCCCCACCCCTTGCAGATAGCTTGATCAATATCTCTGTAACCCAGTTAGGCTGGGACAACTCAAGGCACCTGAGTCCTCATTCCTTATGTTTGTTATTGGATTGCCATCAAGCAAGCCTTTGGATTTATGTGCTTATAGTGGTTTGCAGCTGAACAAGTATTACTGGATCAAATCTTACCCTATTCGTGTTGAGGAATTACCTTACTGCCTGTGAAAAGAGTTTCTTTCTCAGGAAGTAAAATCATTTCTGTAAACAATTGCAAGGAGGGAAGGAATGTGGCAGAAAGGGTGGCTCTATCTTTTAGTTCACTTGCTTGCTATGCATGGAGGCTCATCTACATGGTATAGCACTGTCTGGCCAGGTGTTCATTCCACAAGGAAACTGCAACACACAGCAGAGCCCTAAACTATTTGTGAGTGCAGTAGCAAGTTTTTTTTTAAGTTAAAACCCAGAAAGGCGGACCTTTCTGCACTGTCAACCTTTCTGACAGAGAATTTTGAAAGGAATTCTCACTCCCCACAGCCTTTCTGTTCACTCTCCTTTTGACTTGTTTCATTACATTCTTGGAGAGAAAATGAAAGGAGGAAGGACACAACCACAAAATATAAATCAGAAGCCTGCTTGTGCCAAGTAACTACATTAAAAAAAGAGAAGACTTTGACAATTAATTGGTTTGTTTTTATAAAAATGTTAATGTTTAATTAAGAGTAGGGATTAAGATAGTTTAATAAGTAGTTATATCTGTGTTGGAGAAGGTTGGTAGTCACCTTCTTAATTTTCTTGCTATTCTTGCACTTCTTAATGTTTTTCTTCTTTAATTCTGCATTCTAACTTTTCTGTATTTTGTATTTTAACTTTTCTTTGAAACTTTAATAAAGTTCTTAGAAAAAAAAATAGAAGAGAATATCTGTAGCTCAGGGTTGAACTGTGGAGTCCTTGGTGCTCTCTGAGCTTGGTTGTTTGTTTGCAGATGTTTCATTACCCAACTAAGGTAACATCATCAGTGCATTAGTCAAAAAAGTTAAAAAAAAAGTTGCGACTGTATTTTTGCTCCATTTTTTTTATGCTGCAAGGAATGAGTTTTACTCCCAGGCAGGATTACCTCTGAAGCACGTGTAGCTCATCTGTTCTGTTTTCATTTTCAGCTGCACCTTGTCCTGCCAATAGTCACTATGAAGTTTGTGCTAAGGAATGCGACCAGGCGTGTAGCAGCCTTTATGTCCCAGTTCCTTGCCCCGCCAAATGTTCCGAGGACTGTGTCTGTGATGAGGGCTTTGTTCGGAGTGGCGATGTATGTGTACCAATAGCAAAGTGTGGCTGTCTCTATCAGGGACGTTACTATCCAGCCTCAGAAGTTTTCTATCCAACTTGCCAAGAACGTTGCGTCTGCCAGGCTGGTGGGAATGTGGTGTGTGAAGTGCTCCCTTGTGGCCCCAATGAAGAATGCAAGCTATGGGATGGATACCAGAAATGCTACCCAATTGGAAGCGCCACCTGCTCTCTTGTCGGAGATCTCTTGCTTTCTTTTGATGGGCTGCCCGTTGACTTCCAGGGTGCCTGTTCGTATATCCTAACCAAGTTTCACACAAAGAATGTGAATTTGGAACCTTTTACTGTAGTGGTACACAATGAGGCCTGGGGGAATGGAAACATTGCAGTACCCAAGTTGGTCTCAGTGGAGGTCTTTGAGTTTGCGCTTTCTCTGCTACAAAACAAGTGGGGATATGTCCAGGTGAGTTTCTTAATCCTGTTCACTGGATGTGCATGTAGAATAGTGGTGGTGGTGGCTTCCTCTCCCTGCTGGGGAAAATCGATCCCCATGAAGAATAATAAAATATTAGCTGTAATTAATTAAGGAGGTAACTTATGGAGTAAATGTCCAGTGTCCTACTCCGTGTGACTGAAAGGTCTCTAAATGTAGCAGGGCTGATTTCCCACATTTTGATTTAAGCAATACATGATGGTCTCAGCCACTGGCAGCTGTAGTCGAGTACTGCTGATCTTGAAAACTAAGCAGGGTTGGGCTTGGCTAGTACTTGGATGGAGGAACTCCCTGAAAAGTTGATGACTGTTAGCTTAACTGGGAAGTTAATGCTGCCAGGAAAATTGCATGGATGCAATCAGCAGGAGTCTCTGAGTTTGGTTGTTTGCTTGCAGACGTTTGGATTGAGGATAACTTTGTCTTACTAGAAGATGGCCCTGTTCCTGTAACACCCTCTACTGAGTCAGTTATGAGGGTGTTAGTGTGCCATGTGAACCTGAACATGGAATCAGTTAACTGAGTCCACTAACCTCCAGGGGATAAGATTTAGTCCTGAAGAAATCCAGTCATGCATGGGATTAAACCCCCTCCCTCTAGTCAAGCATGTCCTGCGAACGGCTTAATTTAGATCAACTAACTCTTACCTATCCCAAAACTGGAGCAAAATCATCACTAGGCCTTCCATTTCTAGGCCTGTTTCCATTTTCACATCCCCTGGGTCAAGGGAAATGAAAAAAAATAGGCAACTGTATCACAGTTGACTTTTCTTAATTCGTTTCACTCCATCTTGGGGGACGGAATTAAAGAGGAGTGTCTGAGAAGATTAAAAATAGTTGTTGCAACAGAAACATAGCCATTGACAGGCAAACAGTAGAAAAAGATGGCTAATCAAGAGTGCTTTCAGACATGGGCTTTGTTGTACAACCAGTCAATTGCACAGGGATCCCTGATGAGGATATTTTCCACTAATAATTCCCCTCTTATTTCCCTGCCACGTTTGTTTTTTCTTACTGGGGAACTAAAAAAATAAACTGAAAAAGCAGAATAGCTACACTATATTTTGATTGGCAGCATTAGGACCTATCTACCTGGAAACACCAGGAGATAAAAAGGTGGGGTAGGGGTGGGAAAATGCCCCCCTTCCTGAAGACCCCAGTGATGATCGTTAGTATTTCATGGCTGGATCTCAGAGGTGGATACCCAGTTGGGGTGAGACGTTCACTAACTGAAAAGAGTAAGGAAGTGACATCAGAGATATGAAGGAACTGTTTCCTAGGCAAAAGGGGCTGAAACATTTTTTAAGTCCAAAGCAATGAAATAACATTTGGAAGCAGATCATGTAGATGCCTCCCTAATTCACTGAACTATAAGGAGGAGGAGGAGGAATAGAACAATCGGACTTGCAAGATTCTGTTATGGTAGCCAATCTCAATAAAAGTAGTTTTAGCCTCCCAGTGGAGTTGATTTCCTGGTCTGGTCTACCAGACACTAATTACTGAGAGAGGTTAGTTTCATAGCAAAGTCCTAGATCCCCAGTGTGTTCAACTACAAATTAGTCACCCTATTCAACTGAACACTTGTCAAAAATGTTGATAGTTCTCCAAACTGAGATCAAACCATTTTTAAAAAATAAATGAGAGTTCTTTGTTTGTTATCCAGGGTGTACATTATTTAGAAGTGAAATCTGCCTCTTTTTAAAAACATCTTCTGGAGTTTTGAAGGTACTTGGGAGACTTTCAGTGATGTACCAATCTCATCCTTCTTCACTTGTCTGACACAACTTTTCACCAAGATATATTCTTTTTTCTGACAGATAAATGAAGTACTCCATCGTCTCCCTGTGAATCTTTTGGATGGGCATCTCCAAATCTATCAACATGGCATTTACCAGAGGATCGAGACTTCCTTTGGTTTTATGCTGACCTATGATCTCTCTTACCATGTGAGAGTCACTGTTCCCAGCACCTACCAGGGTCAGCTGGGTGGCCTATGTGGAAACTACAACAGGCAGCAAAAAGATGATCTTCAGCTGCCAGATGGCAAAGTGGTCTCAGATGTGGCTGTGTTTGCTGCTGCCTGGAAAATCCTGACCCCTGGCGTCCCCTGTACTGATGGGTGCTCTGGAATCAGCTGCCCAATTTGCAAGGAGGAGAAGAAAGAGGCTTTTAAACAGCGCACCTTCTGTGGGATCCTCACAGCCTCAGATGGGCCTTTCAGTTCATGCCATGCTGTTGTGGACCCCACTGCCTATCTAAACAACTGCATCCTTGATTTGTGCATTGGTGGTGGGGACAAACAAATCTTGTGTCATAGTATCCAGAGCTATGTGGCAGCCTGCCAAGAAGCCAAGGTCAACATCCAGCCTTGGAGGAGCCCAGACTTCTGCCGTGAGTAGCAATTGAGAAACATTACTAATTGGGACACTCAGATTGAAAAAGGTGTATGTCCCTGATACAAAGAATAGGGGTGTGTGAATGAGCTAGCGTCCTGTGATTCACTTCCGAAAGTTGATGCAAAATCAGAGTCAGTGCCATGGGAAGAGTTGATCTGATCAAAGTACATGCCTACATGGATAAAAGTCCACCAAATCTTCAAAGGTACCTAATTTTGTTTGACACATCGAATTGGTCAGAAGATGCAATGTGAAGATTCTGTTCAAATGATGATTTGGCCACATGGCCTATAAATAGAATCTCTGATGCTTCACGCAGCCTTAATTAAGAACCCTGAAGAGAGATAGAGAGAATGAAGCAGATAATTGGAAGGCAGTCAGCACTTACCACTCCTTTCCCTTCACTTGGTTATGGCCCAAGCAGGTTCCCTGCTCTGGTCACTATCACACGTTGCTCTCCCAAATACAGAAGATTACAATCTACTACCTCTACAATAACTATTGGTAAATGTAGTGAAGGCAGAGGAGGAAACCACCTTAGGGCCTACAGGCATGGGACCCTCCCACCAGGAACCTCCTTCTGCCCACTCCTTGCCCCATGCCATATAGTGGTCATCTTTTTTTCAAGACATGGTAGCCTAAGTGTGTGGTCAAGTAGGAGTTGTTATGGAACAATGGCAAGGAAGAAGAGAATGAAAGAAGGGCCACTGCCATTGCTATCACCTCCTCTTCCACTGCTATTCCCAGGTCACAGAACACAGAAGCAGGAGGCACTGGAAATGGAGCCCTAGGAAGCCCTTTGGCCCCAGAAATCCAAGCTGGTTGCTCTTTTCCTCATTTAGTTCTCATTCTCCTTCCTGCTTGAAAAGGAACAAGGGGAGAAATAATAGGCATACAATATTTCAGCTGCAAAATACTGGGTGACCACTAGATGTTTGCAAGAAAATACAGGCAATGCTAACTGTTGCTACCTAATGGTTGTTGCAGCCCAGATATGGCATGTCCCTTCCCTCACCTGTTTTCAATTGCAGCTGTGGGGCAGCTTGATACCTGGGATTTCTCATCTTTGGGGAAAATATGTGAGAGTTTCCTCGGGGCCCAGAGAGCTCTACTTACACCACTGGCTATAATATCTCCCTAGCTGATTAGTTCTCCCTGTCTTTTCTCCTGTAGCTCTGACCTGTCCAGCCAACAGCCACTACACCATTTGTTCTAATATCTGTGAAGTCACCTGTGCTGGGCTTACAGATCACCTTGAGTGCCCAGAGACCTGTGTTGAAGGTTGTCAATGTGATGATGGCTTCTTCTCAGATGGCATCAAATGCATCTCCTTGGATGAGTGCGGTTGCTTTGAACACAACACATACTTCCCGGTATGTTGAAAAAGAAGGCAGTACTGGAGCTGAGTTTGCTTCTCTAGTTGGCCTGCTAATCTAAAATCACATCCTTATTAGCCATTTAATCTGGCATTATCACTTCTTTAACTCACTTTTCAAGGGGAATCAAGACCACATCATTACTAACTTGATATAGGGTCTTTTTTTGAGTCAGATTTTTGGAGGTCCCCCCACTCTTAAAAAAAAATGATGGAATGGTAGCCTATCTTTAGTAGATTGTTTTTGTTCTTGTAATGAGAAACTAATTTCATTTGGTAACTACTTATAATAGCTTCTTGTCTGTTATGTGCAGCTCAATCTTATTGGAGAGTTACTGTACTCCTTAATTAGTCAGTTCCTGTTGCCTGTAGAGTGTTTTATTAATCTCCTGATATTATCACTCCCCGTGTGATGGTCATACAGATAAATTAAGCCAAGAGTTGGCAAGTTGCACCATATTACAAGATGGTACACAAGAACCTCACAGCAAAAGCAAACCGTTCAAGGTGTCTTCAGGGGATTATGGTCATTTTATGAATGGCTTCATTGTGAATTAATGCAATGGAAGGAAAAACTCAGTATGATAACATTTCACAAAAGCACTGGAAGGCCAAGGGACAAGTGGATTCTGACTGCTCAGATCCAATCCCTCTATGAATTCTTAATAGATATCTCAGCTAACCTGGGATTCCATTCTTCTCCCTCAACTCAGTAAGGAATAATAGCTTCAAGGCAAACAGCGTTTCCAGGAACCAGTGAGGATCTTCTCTTCCAGGAAACTTCCACATATTTGTGAGCCAGCTTCTAAATACGCCTTGTTTCTTCCACAAAGCTGGTGGAAGAATTGCCAGAAGTACATGAACATGGCTCCTGAATTAGATTTGCCTTGCTGTAGATAACTTTCTCCCTATGTGATTGTTAAAAAATATGGTTTTGGATCCTTTTCTCTTACCTGTGGTGGTTTTCCTGACACCCAGCCTAATGTGCCGATCTTGCAAAACAATTGCAATGAAAAATGTATCTGCAGTCCAGCCGGAGGATTCTTCTGTGAAGATCATGCTTGCTTGGCCAGTGAAGCCTGTGTGGTGAAAGATGGGATTATGCAGTGCCAGAACAAAGGTAATGGGTGGTATCACCTTTCTGTGAGCATTTGATGGATGGAGGAAGCAACAGGATGGGCTTGAGAGTAACCAATAGTTCAGCCATGCTAGAGAATGATCCTGTGTGTATAGGCTATAGCTGAATGCAATGTTGTGTGAAATGCATGTATTTTAATTTAAGTAGCTGTTATGGGAGGGACTTTAATTCTTTATATTTTTGCATCAATAAAAACGAATGCCTTTCTGAGCATTTATATACCTGGGATGATTTTATATGTAAGTCTAATACAGTGTTTCTCAACCTTGGCAACTCTAAGATGTGTGGACTTCCAACTCCCAGAATTCCCCAGCCAACATGCTGGCTGGATAATTCTGGGAGTTGGAAGTCCACGTATCTTAGAGTTGCCAAGGTTGAGAAACACTGGTCTAACACAACATCCACTTAGTCTGTATTTGTCCAACATGTTTAACAAGTCACTAACAAACGTAATGGCTATATTTGCTCAACATACTAAACTTGGTTAGTTTTAATCTTGGGTAGATTTTTTCTGGCTTAACATGGGGTGTAAACTCTGGCTACTTGAACTCAGGGTAGTTTATGGTTCAATGTATTGTGCAACCCAGAAAATGGGTTACCTATGCAACCAGATTAAGTACGTGTGTGAGTCCAACCATACTGTGATCCCAGCTGCAGAAATATAAATTTCAAGTCCTACTGATCCTCTTCTAGACTTAGTTTCTACTTTCTGCAGCCTCCTATCTTTCTCTTTCAGATCCCTGCAAAGTTAAGACTTGCCGTCCCAAGGAGACATGCCAGATCAAGGATGGACAAGCTGTTTGTGTCCCAGATTACGTGGGAAACTGTTGGTGCTGGGGGGACCCACACTGTCATACCTTTGATGGCTACAGCTACGACTTCCAAGGCACTTGTTCCTATGTGCTCTCTGAGTCAACAGGCAGCAATAAAAGCCTTGTACCCTTTTCAGTGGTGACAAAGAATGAAAACCGAGGGGGTAACACAGCTGTCTCCTACGTGCGAGATGTGCACATCCATGTGTACGAGCTGGAGATAACCATCCGAACAGGTGAAAATGGCAGAATCCGGGTAAGGGCAATTTTATCTATTGCTACGTTGAAAATCCATTTTGCATTTCCACCCCCCACCCCCACAAGCTTTCTTAGTCAGTTGATGGGAGGAAAAAGCTTCCAACTTATTAACTGTCATTCTTAAGTAATACTCTTCACTTAATAACAGAATAGCTGAGGGCTGTATCTGAGTGTGGTATCTTTCCTGCAGTCTGTCTTTCCTTACTGTGCTGATGGGAAATCCATAGGTGATAGCTGTATATATCACTCGGATTGATCTCTCTCTCTCTCTCTCTCTCTCTCTCTCTCTGCTGCCTAGAAGCACACTTATTTGTGGATTTCTTTTCCAACCCCTCTGATACAGGTTAATGGCGTGATCTTCAACCTGCCAGTATCTCTTCTGGGAGGCCAGATCCACATCTTCTCAAGTGGCAACTTAGCCAATGTGCAGACCAACTTTGGCCTATGGGTGACCTTTGACTGGCTCTGGCGTGTAGAAGTCCACCTGCCTAGTAGCTATTATGGAAACACCGGCGGACTCTGTGGTAACTTCAATCAGCTGCCAGAGGATGACCGGAGTGGTCCAGATGGCTTTTTGCTGCCCAATGTGATCAGCTGGGCTACTGCCTGGGCAGTGAAGGATGGGGATCCACTTTGTTTCCATGAGTGCAGTGGGACATGTCCAATATGTGATCAGCAAAAGCTGGCGAAATACAAAACAGATGGACAGTGTGGGATAGTCTCTATCTCAACTGGACCCTTCCAGGGTTGCCATGCTGTTTTGGATCCTAACATTTTCCTCGAAAACTGTGCTTTGGATGTTTGTATGAACGGAGGAGACCATGATACCCTGTGCCAAGCTGTGAACGCTTACGCTCAAGCCTGCCACCAGCAAGGACGCCAAGCTGGTGACTGGAGAACTCCCATCAGTTGCCGTAAGTGCTGAACACTTGGTCTTCCCTACAGTGTTCTAGCCTGACTTCTAATATCTGTACTAATGATAACTAAAGCCAGTACAAAACTAACGTGATAGAAGAGAGGAACAAAAACAGAAGAAGAAAAAATAAAAATCTAATTAAATTAAATGGAGATGATGAATAACATATTTAAGCAAAATTTACACTACCTGTGGAAGGAACACCTTCTTAAAGAGGAGGTCTTGGCCTCCTTGCTTCCTGAAGCAGGACGTTCTAGAATTTAGGTACACAGACGGGTATATATCAATGTAGGAGAGCACAGAGAAATATAAGGATAACTGCCCCAAGTATGGAAGATGTACAGAAAAGATTAGTGGTTGCATGGAGTTTGGAGAATGGGAAAATCGTAGTTACTTAATAGGTTCCTCTTTCTTTCACAGCTCTCCCTTGCCCTGAAAATAGCCACTATGTGACCTGTGGAAGTCGGTGTCCAGTGACTTGTTCCTCCCGCAATGCACCCTTGTTTTGCTCAAAGAAATGTGTGGAAACCTGCCAGTGTAACGATGGCTACATCCTTAGCGCTGACAAATGTGTGCCCATAGAAAGCTGTGGTTGCTCTCATAATGGCTTCTATTACAAACCAGGAGAAGAATTCTGGGATGAGGACTGTGTTTTGCACTGCAGGTGTGATGCCCACCTTGGTGTTGTGGTGTGCACCCCAGCTGCCTGCCCAATGGGGGAACAATGCAGGATGGTCAGTGGAGTCCGAGGATGCTATCCTAGCTTCTCTACCTGCACCTCTGCTGGAGACTATCACTACACCACCTTTGATGGGCAAAAATATAAGTTTGAGGGCAGCTGCATCTACCAGTTGGCTAAGGTCTGCCTTCCCAACCCTGCTCTCACACCATTCGACATCTCAGCTCAGAACAGCCCAGCCCCTGAAGGACGTGCTATTACATTAAAAGTGTATGGAATAAGCATTACTCTCCATGCTAATCAGGGTGACCAGGCGCAGGTAAGATCCTTTTACTCAACATGTTTAATGAGGTCAGTTTAAGATCTAACTGTTGCATTTGCATGGCATGCTAATCTAGGTTTGTTTTAACCTTGGATAGTGTTTTCTTTTTTTTTCCTGGTTTATATAGTGGTGTATGAAACCATACCATTTGGTTAATTTCCAGGTCGATATATTGTGCAGATCTAGAAAAATTGGTTAATTCAGTAACCAGATTGACTGTTGTGGAGCACAGCTGTGAATACTGTATATGTCTCTCATGGCTTTGAAAGAGAAGTCAAAGAAGTGAGTTCATGAGTTGCATCGTATTAGCACTGTAACCAGCCAAGGTGTATTCCATAAAGAGATAAACTGGAGAGTCAGTTTGGTGTTGTGGCTAAGATGTTGGGCTAGAAACCAGGCAACCATGAGTTCTAGTCCCACCTTAGGCATGAAAGCCGGCTGGGTGACCTTGGGCCAGTCCTTGTCTCTCAGCCCAAGAGCCAATCAGGCATAGTAGAAGAGTTCTAGTCCTGCCTTAGGCATGAGAGCCGGCTGGGTGACCTTGGGCCAGTCCCTCTCTCTCAGCCCAACCCACCTCACTGGGATGTTGTTGAGGGAAAAACAGAAGGTGGGAGCATTAGGTATGTAAGCCACCTTGAGTTGACAAAAAATAATGGCAGGATAAAAATACAATAAATATTTATTAAACAGAAAATTTACTGCCCTTGTAGGGTTTACAAATTTTGCAGTAGGGACTTAATTAGTATTCTAATTTTTTGGCTTTCGACAGCATGGTTATGATTGTTGGAATTATCAGGGATCAACTCAGCCTTGTCTCATAAGTATAAGGGGGTCACTCTAGCAAATTGCATCTCTGTTGTGCTTGTGGGATGTCATGTGGGTCACCTGATTTTCACACTTCCTCCTTCTTCTTGGGCTTGGGGATTAACAAGCTCTATTACCTCGTGGGCACACATGCAAGCAGGAGGTGCTGCAGGAATGCAGCCTTCCCCCAACCATCCTCTGCTACCAAAGAACCAGTGATGATTAAATGCTTTCTACTATGAATCTACTTGTATCCATATCTACTGAACAAAAGTAAGCTATCTCTATTTTTCTTCATCTAACTACAGGGTGAAGACTGAATTTATTTTTGAATGTAATTAAGCTTAATGTGGAAGTTCCTTTTTTTGGTTCACGCTTCTACTCTGCAAGATTGCTGTTAGCTGCTTAGAGTTCTTTTATTAACACTCCATCAATGATATGGTTATATCACCAAGTAGGCACACCTGATGTTTTTACTTTGGTTTGAGGGTGTTTTTTTTAAAATAACAGAACATTAACGTGCTTATATGGGGTCTTCATTCATTAAAAATGGGCCACATATGATGTTGCTGAAAATTACTATTTTATAGAATTGAATTTCAGTAGTATGATCCTAATGGGCCAACTGGGGATTACAACACTTAATCTGAGGCACATGTGATTTCAGGCAATTAGATATCTACCCTTGCTTAGTGGCAGAGTGTGTTTAAGGATTGTTTAGAAACACCGCATGCACAGTCAATGCTCAAAGTGTTCTGGCTCTGTAGCAAGAAATGCTGGATTTTTCAACCTGTGTAATTTACTCTGTGTATCTTAGACAGCACTGCATCGATTATTCTAATTATGCTCATTATGGGGAAAGCAGAAGATCCTAAAGATCAAAATTCAAACATCTGTTTCTCCTGCTTTCCAATATATTGGCCTTTGTTTGGCTTGTGTTTCCGAGCATTTCTTTTTTCTCAGCACCAAAAGAGCTGGGGATTTGGGGTTTTGTTTAGTTTCATGTGAAGAGGATCAAAATTAAATTCTTTGTTTTATTCAGGTGAATGGCAGCCTAGTAAAACTTCCTTTCAGCTATGCGGAGACAATTCATGTTACTTCTGATGAGAAACATTTTGCCATTGTGACGGATTTTGGCCTGTTGATCAAACTATTCAAGAGCACTCTTGACATTGAAACAATTGTGGCATGGAACTTCACAGGACATTTGTGTGGGCTGTGTGGAAATGCCAATGGAGACCCCAGTGATGATAAGATAGAAGAATACGGGAAAAACTGGTGGGTGGGCTGTTCTCCAGGCTGTTCCCCAGATTGTCCTCCCTGCACATCAGCTGAGCTAGAAAGCTATCAACAAGATGGGTACTGTGGATTGTTGCGTCGGTTGGATGGGCCCTTCTTCTCCTGCTACAGTGCCATCCCTGTTGCATCCTTCTTTGATGAGTGCGTCAAAAAGACCTGTGAAGCTCGGGGACAGAGGGCTGTTTGGTGTGAAGTTATTGCCACTTATGTGGCAGCCTGTCAGGCCAAGAGTTTCCCTTTACAGAATTGGAGGACCGATACCTTCTGCCGTGAGTTTGAACTGCTGGAGGGGGCAAGTTAAGAGCAGCAATTAGGCTAGAGTGCCTTGAGGAACTTCAATAGTTAGTGTAGCTGGTGTGCTTCAGCTGTATTGGATTGTAGTTGCTGTAAATCCCTATCATGTGGCCTAGCATTTGTGATGACTGTAGTCATGCCAAAGATTATTTTTGTGATATTTCTGCTCATCAGTGAATCACAAACTGAGTAGCTAAAGCTGCAGGTGATCTTCCTGTCCCTTAAACATATTTATGGCACGTATAATGCAAAACAATCTCACAGCAGCAATGAATATGATGATTAAATAATATTCTGCCAACATTAATCCCTCCCATAGTGCTCAATAGAAGAGTGTTCCCTATTTCTAATCGAACCACCTCATCTATGGTAGATGAAATGTTGATCCAGGAGCTGCATGTGGCTGTAGCTTCCAATTTCACATTTAATTCCTGGTCACAAAATGAATATTTCATTCACCCCAATGTCTTTCTATCTGTTGAGCACAATCCATTTATAATTTTGCTGGTGACATCAGTTGGAAGAACTTTGGTTCACCTAATAGGTTTCTCTTCTGCTGTGGACAGCATTGTAGCTCAACCTTTCTGTGACTCTCCTTAATCACTTCCTTATTTTTCCCTAACTAGCTCAGCCTTGCCCAGCTAACTCTCATTATGAACTTTGTGGAACCCGTTGTGCTGCTACCTGTGAAAACCCCCAGCTTCCACTTACGTGCAAGGCGCCTTGTGGTGAAGGTTGTATCTGTGATCCTGGATTCATCCTGAGTGGGAACCACTGTGTACCTCTCAGGGAGTGTGTCTGTGACTTCAAGGGCATATACTATAAGAAGGGAGAGGAGTTTTTCTCCAACACTTTCTGCCAGAAACGTTGCCGATGTATGGAAGATGGAACGATTCAGTGTCATGACTTCTGCAGCAGTGAAGATTCCTGCAAAGTGGTGAATGATGTCCCAGTTTGTTTCCCCAGAGAATCAGGCACCTGCTATGCACTGGATGGTTGGAATTACGTCACCTTTGATGATGTGCATTACTCACTGTCAGCTTTTTGCTCATATATACTTGCTCAAAGTGACGAGCGACACAAGTTCTCCGTGGTCATCTTGGCTGGAAGCAGTGGCACTGAGAAAGTAGAGGTTCAGGCTTCTGGATACCATGTAGTTCTTCAGAGAGACAAGATCTGGGAAATTTTGGTGAGTCTCTTTCATGCCAAATATGCAGGCAAGGGTCCCCATCAACCTTGCTTGAAAAGTTGGGTTTTTGACTATGATCCGTTGGAGGAATTGCACATGTTTTTCTGATAGGATTGGTATCTTATTAATTTGCAGATATTAAAACAATGTCAGAAATTGCATCGCAATGTAATAAAACGAAAGCAAAAAAAATACAAAGTAGGCATTTGGGGCATTGAAAGTTCTGTATTTTGGGGGGTTCATTATTAGTAGACATATGGGAAGCCTCTGTGAATTACGGATTTTCTTCACCGGGGAGTCCTGAGAAACAGAACATTTCCTTAAGAGTATGCCATTCACAGTGTGCTATAAGGGGATCAATATTTAAATGGTATTAATTACATAAATAAGAGCCACTTTGGTGCAGTGGTGAAGGCACCCGGCTAGAAACTGGGAGACTGTGAGTTCTAGTCCTGCCTTAGGCGTGAAGCCAGCTGGGTGACCTTGGGCCAGTCACCCTCTCTCAGGAAGAAATCAAGGGCAAACTACTCCTGAAACTGTTGCCAAGAAAAGTGCATGGACTTGTTCAGGCAGTTGCCAGGAGTCAAGGCTAACTCAAAGGCGTGTGTGCACACACACTCAAAGAAAATTACATGATCATGCTTAAAATTGGAGGGTTTGATGAAGGTATCCTTAATGTACTAGAGAAGTTAACCTATAGGGAGCCAAGAACCTGTCCTTTTCTTGTCAGCTGTAACTCTGTGAAGAGCAGAAATCAGCAATTTATGGTGGCAGATGTTGAGAGCTAGATGTTGTAGGAATTCTCTTTTGCTTACAAGTAACATATTCCCTTTGGACCCTATTTACACATTGGCTTCATGAAGGGATAGTGCCTAACTAAGGGGTATATGAAATTAAGTGGTTGAGCTTGCCCGCAAGACCATCATGTCCTTGGCTTTCCAAAAATATAGACTTATTACTAGGCAGTGTGGTGGCAGCCTCTGATGAGCTCTTTCAGGAAGCAGATGCAGAGGGAATGGATAAGGAGTGCTGATGAGATGTGGAAACAAATTTCTGTATGATTCAAATTGTGATGAGGAGTTGCTGATGGAAAGTTCTGTCCCATGACTGGACTGAATCCTTCAATGTACTCAGAAAAGTTAGAAGAATCTGTGCATGTTTAGCCCACAGAAAAGACAATTCTGGGGAGATAGAATAGCAGTCTTCAAATACTCCACAGAACAAAGAGTGGACTTACTCTCTTTTGCTTCAGAGGGCAGGGTGAGAATCAGTGGGTTAAAACTTCAAGGAGGTAGGTTCAGGCTAGATAATCAAGATGAACTTCCTGACTGAATGAGTTATCAACCACATCAAGTGCTGAGTTTTCCTTCACTAGAGTCCTTCCAGGAAAGGTTGGACGGTCATATGTCATAGATGTGCTACTGGATTCTGCACTGAGGAGGGGATTGATCTAGATGACCTCTAAGGTAACTTTCAACACTATATTTCTAGGAATGAGGAAGGGGTGATCCATCTTCATCTCCAGCAACAGAATGATCTAGTCCAGACCTTCTCCATGGGATCACAACCATTTGCACCATTGGGGTTCCTCCTCCTGTTCCAGGAGGAGGAACAAGCCAAACTAACAGCTTCTTTCTCCCAGCAGGCTTTTACTGAATGGAGAATGGCACCTTCCTATTCTTGCATTAGACCTTCATGCAGCTAATTTGTGAACCAAACTTCTATATATCTTTCTAACTGGGTGCATCACATACTGTAGATTAACCGTATTGTCCTTTGCCTCAATGAGGTACTTCTCATGGAGTCATTGAGTTGCATATTGTGGAGGAATGGAAGTTGTTGCATTTGCTTCAACAAGCTGCTTCTGGGAGTTCTTCTGGCTCCTGACGTGCTGGATGAGTCCTTGAAGCAATCTGGAGTGAAGCACCTCCCATTTTAGAAGTGTGTGTGTGTGTGTGTGTGTGTGTGTGTGGGAGGCAGGGGAGATTGCACATTGTATCACAGAGCATCTTTAAATGGGTGCTTCTTGCAAACCTTCTTTCAAAGCACTCCACACTCCATTCAGAACTTAGCACATCCATCTTGTAAACACAGATTTGATTTACCCATGCTGGCTTCCCCCTACAGAAGCAAAGGATAGCTTGCACGTATAAGTCATGTATCACAGCCTAACCCCATCAAGCTTTGCCTTTCCTTGATATTAGCTCTGGGACGTTGACATTAGTTTTAACGGAGCTAGTTCATCCATTCATTTGATATTCATTAAGAAGCAAAAATGCAAATAGCTACATTGGATTCAATTTTGTCTCTTCACCTCGTTGCACAGGTCAATGGAGAGCGTCTTCTCTTGCCAGCTAACTTTGGGGATGTCTCAGTGAGACAAGAGGGCAAAGCTGTGCTGCTTCGTACCGGTTTTGGCCTGCGTGTCTATTATGACCTGAATGATTGGGTGGCAGTATCTTTACCTGGTACCTACCAGGGCCTCTTGAAGGGGCTCTGTGGCAACTTCAACAAGGACAAGAACGATGAATTCTTCCTGCCCGGTGGAAAGCCGGCCCAAGATTTGACTGAATTTGGAACCTTTTGGAAAGCTGAAGGTGGCAGTTGCTTGGAAGGCTGCAGGGATAAATGCCATGTTTGTGACAAACTTCTGCAAGAAACGTTCCAAGCCAAGAACTACTGTGGGTTGATCCAAGCTGTTCCAGGTCCATTCAGTGGATGTCACGCGACTGTTAACCCAAATCACTTCTTCAATTACTGCGTGGCCAGGCTATGTACTACTAATGGGGCGTTAGAATCTCTCTGCCAAAGTCTTCAGGACTATGCAACAGCTTGTCAAATGGCTGGTGCCACCATTGGGGAATGGAGAACCTACACCTCTTGCCGTAAGTCAAAACAAAGGCTTTTCACACTGGGCTTACCCCTAATGTTTTACCAGATCTGCTAAAGACCCAGAGGCTTCATTTGCCCAGCATGATAAGCTTGTTACTTTCCAACTTCGTAAGATTTTTTTAAGGCTTAGCATGTTGTACGAACCCTGCACATGGATCAATGTAGGATTTTATGTTGCATAAGCCCAGAAAAGGGGTTAATGCAGTAACCAGCTGAATATAGCCTTTGGCAGCTATGGATGGAGATGGAGAGGTGGTTCCACCTTTTAAAACGTGGCGATGTCATTGAATGGTTTCCAGGGATTTTTGGGATTAAAGAAGCTTTGTAAACCTTGCTAAAGTTGTTTTCTGCTGTAAAGAGCCAGGACTTTGGGCAGTTTGTCTCTGAAATTAAGCAATGTGCTTTGAAAGGGTGGGGGTGGCAGGGGTAGTACAAAGGGGATTTGAGGGCAATCTGTGGATCATGGGACCGAGAAATGGTCATCTTGTCAGGGAATAGAACATGGAGAAGAAGCAAACCAGTATGCATGGTGTAACTTTCTTTTTTCTTTTTGGTGCCTTCAGGTCAGTGCTGACTCCTGGGGACTGCCTGGACTAGGCCCGGCAGCTTTCTTGACAAGGTTTTTCAGAAGTAGTTTGCCATTGCCTGCTTCCTAGGGCTGAGAGAGAGAGGCTGGCCCAAGGTCACCCAGCTGGCTTTGTGCCAAAGGCGGGACTAGAACTCACAGCCTCCCAGTTTCTAGCTCGGTGCCTTAACCACTGCACCAAACTGGCTCTCTAAAACTAGCTCTGAGATTATGGGAAAAGCAGAGCTTGCAATGTTGGGAGCGGTTCTCCAGAAGCTTTTTGCTAATAGCTTCCAAAGGGCAGCTTCCTTTGATACCAGAGGGAGCCTTCCTCTCAGGCTAATTTCCTTGTGGGAGAGAATGACCATAGTCATCCAAGCATAGAGAGATAACTTTGCATGCCACAGCCCTAAACTTGGACACATAGGTACATACATACCTGCTCTTTAAAGTTCTTAAAGTATGCATAGCAATCCAAATTGCTGTTTTAGGATTGCATTTCCAAAACAAAGGATGCTGTCTTCCCTAGACCACTGTGCTAGGTTCACACTTTTTACTGAGTAATAATACAGTTTTGGTTTTACATGCCATGTGAACCCTTCTCCTATGGCTGGAAAATTCAGCCACTGTGGCTTGTAAGTTATGGTTTATGGATGATTGTATGGCTTATTCAACAAACTAAAGTTAGCTACAGTATTGAACTCTGCCTTCATACAGACTACTTAGTTGAATGATAGGAGAATGAGGCACAGACTGGGGACTACAGGGAAATGATCGGACAGCTAGTTCTGTATGAATGGTGTCAACATTTAGGGTGAGCAGACATTTATTATGGAGCTGTCCAAAATGCACATGCTGATATCTCCTAACTGGGATTCCTGAGGAAAATAAGGAATGAGAAGCCTATTCAGTTGGATGATGATGATGATGATGATGATGATGATGATGATGATGATGATGATGATGATGATAGGCAAAAGCAAATGAGAAGCTAGCCAGAGAAACTCACTCCTCCTCATTTTTGGTTTCTGATCTGATCCATGTGCTCTCCATAGAAAAAGAGCTTAGGCTCTCCAACCTCTTCTAAGTAGCTTGCTCATATGATTGAACTCTGCTCCACAGCTGCTCTGAGCTGCCTGCCTGGCACCCATTATGAGCCTTGTGCTCGGAGCTGCAAGGGCACGTGTGCAGGAAATCTTTTGTGTGTGGATCCATGCATCGAGGGCTGTGTCTGCAATGTGGGAACATGGGCGAACGGAGCAGCCTGTGTGAATACAGAACAGTGTGGATGCTGGCATGATGGGAGACTCATCCAGGTGAGAAGGTTTTTAAAATTTGGACTGCCTTCTTCCCCAGAAATCAACTGCTGTTCTTAAATGGAGAGCTCCAGGGATGTGGTGGAAAATGTTAAGATGGCAGCCACGATGGGGCAATTGAAGCTTTGCCTGTTTTTTATGTGCAAAGCACGTGCAGTGCACATTTTTAAAAAGGATGGAACTTTGATCACACCATTGTGGCCTCAACTAGACATTTTTGGTCATATCCTGTGGCCAACTCTGGCCAGGGATGTCTGGAGAGTGTAGTGAAAAAAGCCAAGATATAGGTAGTCCTCGACTTATGACCATTCATTTACCAACCGTTCAAAGTTATGACGGTGCTGAAAAAAGTGATTTATGACCGTTGCAGTGTTCCCGGGGTCATGTGATCATGATCCAGGTGCTTGGCAACCGGCTCACACTTATGACAGTTCCAGCATCTTGCAGTCATGTGATCACCATTTGCAACCTTCCCAGTCAGCTTCTGACAAGCAAAGTCAATGGGGAAGCTGGCAGGAGGTCTCAAGTTGTAGTCATGTGATGTCTCACTTAATGACCACAGCAAAAAAATGTCATAAAATTGAGTGATCATGTGATGCCTCACTTACCAACCACACTGCTTAATGACAAATTTCCCGGTACCTATTGTGGTTGTAAGTTGAGGAGTACCTGTAGCACGGTGTGATCAAAGGTCCTGTTTTTTATGTGTGACCCATCTTGACTTTTTTACCATTACCCACAGGCCCCCTTAGTGGATTCCTTGCCCTTTGTTAATGCAGTTAAAATACAGAGCAATTTAAATATTTCCATGCCTGTGTTAAGAAAGGAAACTGTGTTTAATGAGTCCTCTGTCCATCATGGCCTACTGACTGATTGGCAACCAACCTTCTCTTGCTATCAAGCATGCTTGAGCTAATTCAGATGTATTTATTTATTATTTTGATGGGGGGTGGGCGGTGAGGGCAAGGGGTTTTATTCCACTATAAGCTTTTTCAACTCTGGATTCCTCCAAGCATGTAACAACCACTGTAGCTTCATTTTGGCTTGATTCCTGTCGTAACTCACCACCTGAATTTGCTATTTTAGGAAATGATACCACACTCTGCTGCTTATATTGCCCTTGGAGCAGTTTCATAGCAGAGCAATAAAAGAACTGAGTCACAAACTACTCCTATGAATGATGGTGGTGATCATGCTGTACAACAGCCAAAGTATATGGACTCCATAAATGGAATTCAGCCTCTTGTTCTGATTTCTAGGGTTGTCTTTCAGTCCTAAGCACATTTGTAGCCCTCGTGCACAGAAAGAAAGCTACAGATGTGTGAATGGATGTGTACATGCATGCACGCACACACACACACACACATACATTTTGCTTAAAATATAATGGAAAATTCTGTTCCCTTGATAGGAATTTCAGCCGAAAACACTGGTGCTTTGCAGCCATCTGCATATACAACAACAACGATGGTTTTTCTGCGTTCGCCCTCATATCTTTTCTGTTTTCAGTCTCTTTCTAAATTGGCTGAAGCCATAATTTTGAGTAATGCACAAAATAATAACACTTCCCCCCGACTGCCTCTAACTTACTCTCTCTTTTATTAAATTACACATTGCAGATGGTGTTTGATGTTTGCAATTGTTTTCCTGTTAATGTCAGCCATGTGATTTGGTGACTTCCGAAACATATTGAACTTCACCCCTCTATTTATCGTTGTTCATAGTCTTATTCCTGTTTTGTGATGTTCTTTTCTGAGATGTAGAAAGCAAAACCTAAAAAAAGCCAATCCTTATTTAAATAATTAAAAAAGATCATAAAACAGAACAACACAACCCATTTGATAGCCATCTGCATGCATTCCCTTAGTTGGAGAATCTGAGACTCCAATTTCTAAGTATGGGATACTGTTTTCATGAGTTGTCTTCTTCTCTTTCCCCAGCAAGGAGAGAGCCATCTCTCTCCAGACTGCAGGATGCGCTGCACATGCACAGGCTCTGGCCAGCTGAGCTGTCTTCCCTACAGCTGTGGAACTGGCGAAGCCTGTGGACTGAGAAATGGGCTGCGCGGCTGCTTTCCCACCGAGGGCCGCTGCATCATGATACCAGGAGACAATTTCTCTTCCTTTGATGGCCTTTCTGGAGATATATCTGCTCCTGGAGCCTACCAGTTGGCGTCCCTTTGTGACATCCAATCTGACGATTGGTTCCGCCTGATAATTAGCATTACCTCGTGTCTGCCTGTCCAAACGACCACTGTCATCTTGCACTTCTTCTTCAAAAATTTATTTATTACTGTGAATGACCAGAAAGAGGTTTGGGTAAGTGGAAACCAAACCAAGGCCAGAGGCTCTCTTAATTACCCATTAACAGCACTTTTTTCTTTCAGCCCTTCTTGTGAACTCCTTAACACTAGTTGTGTGTAATCTAAGACATCGTCATGGGTCTTTGTTTACCTGGAAACACAGCTGAGTTGTTCTCTGCTGTGCAACTCAGACCCACATTGCATTGTGTGGAAGGGGGAAGACATGGTTAGCTAACACAGAAAGCATGGCAGCCTTGGGGTTGGGTAACATGAGCCCTGACATTTGCCCATGGTCCTCAGAAAATAAAATGGTAGGAATGCCTTCTTCTCCCTTTTCCCTAGAAAGAATGTAATGGAGGGAGTATCCTGGGTGACTAGACAATGGTTGGTGGAAAAAACTCGCCCTCTGGTCTCCTGATAGCTTGTGCCTGGTTTTGCCTACCATCATAGCAGCCATTTGTAGCTAGGCAAGCCCTTCCTCATAGCAGCCATTTTGTGAGAATGGTGCAGCATAAACTGAAAATCCCAAATGTGCCCACTTAATTTCCAAAGACTGGAAGCTCAGATCCAAGGCGCTTCACAATTGGGTTCAGAGTTACCTGTGGTTTTTCACTGTTTCCTCTACTGATTCCACTGGGTTGGATCTGGGTTTGAGAGGATCCTTAGCACATACTGCAGCTGAGAGAGAATTATGGCAGTTATGATCCAAAACCATCTGCATGGGACCAGGTGGATCCTGATCTGCAGATTAAATCTCATCAAGCTTGCATCAAGTTTTCTTTCTTAACTCAAGCATTTGGAGCAGAATGTTGCACGACTCGACATTTTCTCTTCATCTCCATCTAACTTTGCTGGTCTCTGTTCCTGTGTCCCAGGTGAATGGACTGCGTGTTGGAATTCCACTCCAAATCACCAACTCAGTGAAGTTTGACCTGACTGGTGATGTGATTGTCCTGCAGACACCTCAGGTTCAAATAACATTTGGCCCAAATAGAAGAGTAGCTGTGTCTGTCACCCCAGCTTTGGCAGGGAAGTTGTGTGGTGCTTGCGGAAACTTCAACTACACACTGGTGGACGACTTGAAGGGGCCAGGTGGAGTGGATGTCAGCACCGTTCTGGAGCTCTTCTTGTCTTGGACGGCCAGAGATTTTGCTCCACTGGTAAATGAGTTTTTGATTACTCTTCCCTGTGGATTCTTCCAGCCCTGTCTCCCGGGCTAGTCTGCTAATACTAAGGCTTTACCCAAATTAAATCCGCGAGCTAAGCCATCAACTTTCTAAGAGACCCATTGCCTTGAAACCACTCAAGGTGAGCAGGTTGGGGTGGGAGAAGAACATCCAGTGACATTTCAGTGGCTTCTTATGACCTTGAAATGGAGTGGAGGAGTTTTCTGAGGTCCTTTTCTATTTAACATCTTTATGCCCTTGTGGCTCTTAGCTATTGCCTCCGATGGCTTCTCCAGCCCATCTCCAAAATGCTCTGGGAAATGAAGCTTTGATATAGCATCATTACCTAGTGGTATTTGGAAGAAGGGAATGAGGGGCCATTAATGTTTTAGAGACAGAGCTTAAAGCTTCGGCTGCCCTCTGTGCAGGATAAGGGAGACACCTGCGTTTGGGAGCCATTTGTCACTCAGCAGAATGTTCCCCTCTGAAATAGATACGTTTTATTCTGTTGTAAATCATGAAACTGTAAATGGACCACAGTGGGGGTTGGAAATACTGGAGTCTGGCCTCCTGGACAAATTTAACAGAGATCAGATTTATATATGTTCCCTTGCAGTGAAAAAGCTCTGGTTGGTACCTTAAGCTTTCCCAGCTGCTCCATCTGTTTTAGTGGCAGCATTGGGGTTCCTGAGGGTTCCCCGTCTGTTGACATGAATGAGAATATTTGCATGAATAAAGCTCTGGGTGGCATATGTGGGACTCTGCAGGGGGGAAGATCCTTCCAGAAGGCAGGTGTCACAGCAGAAAAAAGCATGCCTTCTGGTCCCCATGAGATGGCACTGGGTCAGGGAAGGGACTTGAAGCAGGCCCACCCTATTGGGGTGTGTGAGGTGCGTACATATCAGTAGGGATATCTGCAAATAATCTGGTCTTGTGCAATGTATGCCTTTATAGGTGGTAAACAGACCTTGAATTGCACCTGGAAGCCTACAGGAAGCCACTGTAGCTTGCAAACTAGTGGTGTTACATGGGCATACCTAGGTGTGCCCTTTACTACCTAATTGATCTTTTGGATCAATTGTAGCTTCTGGGTGGTTTTCAAGAGCAGCCCCATGTAGAATGTGTTGCAGTAGTCCAGCTGGGAAGAGACTGGAGCATACATGACAGTGAGCCGGGCCTTCTGATCCAGGGCAAGGCACCTCCAGCTCAAGACAAAGTTGTGCAAAGGCCCTCCTAGCTACAGCTTCACCTGCTCTTCAAATATGTGTATCTCAGGGTTGAAATGTTGGGTTCTTGGGGTTTGTTGAGCTTGGTTTTCTTCTTGTAGACATGACATCACCAAACTAGGTATCATCATCAGTGCTTTGGCACAAAGTAGTGAGGGTTGCTAACTTACGTGTGGCGGCTCATCCTATCAGTCTTGACCATATTTTTTGTGGTTTGTGTTCCTGTTTCTGGTTGACCTACTTGGCTCAGTATCTTCCCTTATCGCACACCTAGCAATCAACACATAGGTAAGGGATAACCCACATAATATATAGGAACAACTGAAGATGAAACAGTGTAGCTAACCAAGCCAGGTGTGCCAGCCAGAAAGAACACCATGATCCCCACAGTGACGTCTCTTTGGGGAATTGGTACCCCGAGTTCTCTTATGCTGAGCAGTGTTGATCTCTTAAAAACTCCTATTTGCTCTTGGGTTCATTGGTGGATACCATTTCTCATACATCCTTCCTTTCTCTTATACTCTGTCTCTCTCTTATTTCTTAGTGTGCATTAGGATAAGATTGAACAGGGTGATCTGATGCTGCCAATCTGATGGTGGATTGAAATCAAGAAGAAAGTCTTTGGCAAGCCTCACCATCAAAGGAAAGTGATGTGGGAAACAGACCTTTTCAGAGCTCTGAGTTTCCATAGGCATTGCTCAAATGAAGTTAAGCGATGTGGAATTTAAGTTCAAAGTCTGTAGAAGTAGATTCTCTTAATTAAAAATGGATTCATTCTGTTTAAAAATCACGTTTCTGTATTGGCAGTAGAAATGGAACTATGTAAAACTCAGGGAACCTGTGAAGACCCAGAATACCCTTTGCCATAATAATTTAGTTCAGGGTGATCCCGTGGAAGGGAGCAGGAGGAGGACAACAAGCCACAGACTTGTGTTTTGAGAAGAAGTACGAAAAAGGCTCATGGGATCATCATAATAAAAGGAATGCAGATTAGGAAGGACGGCAAAACTAGGGTGCCATTCTCAAGGTTAAGTCTGGCTAACTACTTCATTGCCCATATAGAGTTGAGGGCTTTTCCTGTTTATGTACTTAATTATGCATGACTGCCAATACACCTTTTCTATCTCCTATAAAATCCTTTGATTTACTCTCCTTCTCACCGTATCTCAGTCAGTTTGGCTGCCAGCCCAGTGACCGCTGTCATAAGGCATTTTAATAAAGAACCTTTGCTTCAGATCTCCATTGTTTGGCTTGCTATTTTTTTCCCCATGGCAGCTAGATCTTGGTTTCACTTTCTTCTCTCACTTCTAACACGAGGCTTTGATTTTGATGAGAGATTGTAGTTTATTAAAATGGGTTACTGGGTTCTCTGAATGAGACAGGCAATGGATGTGAGGTTTGGATGAGAGAACATGCTCATGGAATCCTTCTGATTTAACTTTGGGACCGACTTGATGAAGCGGCTACAGCTTTTAGCAGAGTTGTATGTGGATTTGTGTGTGTGTGTGTACAGGCACATGGTTGCCTCCGTGTGTATAAGAAAAACGTTTTAATACCCAAACTGAAGACATCCCAACCAATTAAATTCTAGATCCTCCACCCCCACAAATTCTCACTATTCTACACAACCTTCCATTTTTCCTTCCATTCTTCCTTCTCAGAATGGCTTATATATATAACTGTACAAATACAGTCCAAGTGTTTCTGCTAAAGCTGCAACAGGTTAGATGTAAACAGCATAGAAAACGGCAAAATCTTTATCAAAAGCTTTAATCGATTCTTCTAACAGATTCAACAGTGTTCGTTTAACATGATTCAAAATATTCATCCTCCCTCACCAAAAAAAGAAAAAAAAATTATATATCTAGAACCTTATGTTGCAGGGAACAGCTACTAGTCATATTTAGGACTACCACATCTAGACTGCAAGTACCTGAATAACCACTAGGTGGCAGCAAACAGGTAGAAAACTTTGTTGGCCCCTTGTGGTCAACTGAATTTTTGCAGCTCAAATATGGTAACCATATCAGTTCAGACGACCTTGCATTCCAAATTTGTGTTTGGTAGGTAAACTAATGTAAAACATCAGATGTAGATTTTTGAAAAGCAGAGCCTAGCTAGAATCCAAGTTATGTACAATCCTCAACGGCTGTGGCCTCAGCATTTGTGAATCAATGGCTAGATTCACACATCAGTGTAAGCTGTAATGTTTCTTGTTTGATGTAGGCTTGTCTTAGTGTTTGAAACAAACCAGGGCTTATGATCAGTGATCCCAGTCAGTAAGTGTGTTTATATGATATGTGAATCCAGTTGGTGGGAGGTAGCTGTTGTCAATGGAGCAAAAGACACTGTGTTGTGCTTGCAAGACCAGCTGCTCACTTGTTGTCTGGGACTCACTCTAACAGAAAATATCCTGCTTGTAGAAACAGGTGAATCTACCAAATTGGCTGCATTTCCCAGCATTCAATATACATTAAAAAAAATGAAAATTCACACACAATTTGCATACATTTGGGGATCCATTTCTCATCCATTTCCCTTAATGCAATGCATTTGTGGATTCTTTTCTCCAAATACACATGCTTCTGTGGATTTTTAACCTACACAATGTTACCATTTTAGTTGTAAACTCTACTGTCCAATGCTGTAAAATGCAGATTTCCAGAGGTGCTAATTGAGTGAGTTCATCTGAGAATAGGATCCAAAGAATTTCTCCTCCGTCCATCCATGAGACAGTCCAGACTGCATTCCTGTGAATGTTGGTGTTATGAAAACTGACCTTGAATCAAGGTTCTGTATAGGAGTGGATTTTAAAATAAGCTTTAAAAAAGAGGAAGTAAAAAAGTATTTGGTGTTTTGAATCTCAACCAACAGCATGGCAACCCAATAAATGCATGTTTAGCACTTCCAAACAGGATATGGAGCTTGAAAAGCCTTTAACATTAAGAGGGCTAAGTGGATCAGTGTATTTCCTTAAGCATGAAAGGTCCTGATTATGGTGCACTGAGATGTTTGTACCATTAGATGCTGATGGGAACAGGATCAGTTTATAATTTTCCATGCTATTGTCTAGATATGGGGTAAAATAGAGAGTGAAACCAGGTAAATGTTAGGGGAAAAAAGAAATAAGTTTCTATCCTTACATACCATGCTGTACTCCTGTTCTGACTCTCCAATGGTTGAGGACCTCAGTAATGGTGGGGGCCATCCTACCATGTGGAAGCCTCAGGTCATCTGCACCATTGCCATTGAAGTTCCCACAGGATCCGAACACTTTGTTGGCCAGTGTTGCACTGATTGCCACTGTTACGTCACCACCAGTACTATAGAGAACCCGTACACCTGATTCATGTGTCACTACCACCACGTCTTGGACCAAGGTTACTGACACTTCCTTGGAAGGTTGAGCTGGGAGATGCACAGGATGCCCATTCACCTAGAAAATGCAAACCCACAAGTCACACAGAGACATTGTGTACTGATTTTTGGAAGGTAAGTGAGAAAAGCAGAGGTGAACAATACTAGAAAGTGGGCAACTTTCTTCTAGAAGATGCGTAATCACCAGAGCCAGAGAATGGAATCTTGGCTGAATTTACAGCTCCATTGCCACGAACACATGGTAGTTCCCAGTCTCTTCTTTGGCTCACATTTCACATTTCTCTTTTAAAACTCAATCCCTCACTGCCAAGAATTGTATTTCTACTTTCCATTTCCTGCCACTCTGCATTATGCAATGTTATCAAAAGGTGTTATCAAAACCTTTTCATCTCTCCTCCAGTTTTGTTCTCATACAGAAAAATCTGGTTACTGAATTAATCCATTTTCTCAGTTTGCCTATATATGAAATTGTAAATTAACCAAATGATTTGGTTTCACTCAAAAGACTAGGCCATAACACACTACAGTTTAACCTAACCAAGCTTAGTACTGTATCTGTGGCTGTACTGTCACCTGTTGATGGATCCCCCTCATGTACAACTCATGCTACAGAGCCTTCAGGGGAAGGGGATTAGTAAGGACCTTGCATGAGATCCCATAGGTCAAATGGATCCATTTGGTGGTAGAGTACAGTTGTGCCCCCAACTGGAATGTCTAGAGTCAGTTATAGTCTATGCCCCTTTGGCTTTTTTTCTGAAGTTTGTGTCTCTGTCCTTGGATTTTTATACCTGTCTATCTACTTCTCTCTCTTCCTGATTCTGCTTCACATTTGTCCAGATTGTTCCTAAATCTCACCAGCTTCCTCCCCCTGGTTTCTCAATTAGCACCTAATTCTTCCATCCTAAATTGCAACGCTAACTCACAGACATTTGGCCTCTGGTTTCCGGCCTAATCTTGGAAGAGTCACATAGACTACAACTTCATTGGAGCTGGATCTCAGCTGCTATTGGTGCCTTTCATTACCACAATTTACACCCCACTGAAATATTCATTAGTTGTGGCAGTCTAGGTCAGACAGAGACAACTAGGTGAAAAGGAAAGGGAGAAGGGAAGGCAATTAGCTGATTAGAAATCATGTGCATTTTGTATGTAGAAGGAAAAGAAGGAAGAAAGAGATAAAGCACTCCAAGTAGAGGAAGTGAATAAAACATGAGACCTATCATCTGCCAGTAGTTGCTTCTTACCAAGACTGAAGTATCCTTATTCACCAGCACAATCAGCTTGTGGAAATAGACAGTGACAGAGACCACACTAGGTGTAGCGCACTGGGGACATTTCTTCACCTGCACCACCACCCGGAACCAAGATTCTGACTTAGCATTGACAAGTGCTGTGATTTCAAAGGCCCCATCATTTGGAAGCTTTCCAGATACTCCATCGAAAGAGGTGAAGATGTGTTCATGGGCAATGGTGCAGTGGCCCTCCTTCCGGACACAGTCCCATTTGCTATTTTTCAGTACACATGTTTCTCCAGCTGCACATGGGAATGGAGTGCATGTCAGTTGACCTTGACGTTGACAAATGCATTTCTCCATGCAATTGGCTGTGATCACTGGAGTTCCACCCTGCAATAAAAATGCAGCAAGTTTAGGGGTAACAGCAGGGCTAAAAAGTGGTCAGCATCCATGGTAGGATGAATTTATACCTTAAATTCATCATATGGTAATCACAATTATTCTGGCATATTTGTGAAACCTTCCTGTCAGATATATAATCATCAATCTTCCACTTCTGCTGCAATTGAATAGATGGATCCCATAATTTCTATTAATCTGGATCATCCCTCTTTTTCCACTGTCTCTCTGGGATCATCACTATTCCCATTTTTATGTTCACCTCCATTCTTCTTGCTGTTCCTCCTCCTCCTCCTTTACTATTTTACTCTTTTGGGATGCAGCAGTGAGGATGCCAACATGCTTATGTTTGATGGCAACACCAGTTCTTCCATAAGATCCTTTTCATACAGCTATAGTTCTTATACTTTGGAGAATCAACAGTTTGCTATTATGCAGATGCTATCCTGCTTCCTAAACCATCAAATACTGCAGAAGCATTCAACATGCATCGTTGAAATGGAAAAGGCAGAAGGCCAAAATCCAGAAGTGACTACTAGATGTCTTCTGCTCTGTTCTTTTATTGAGTCCATCAGTCATTTCCTTTTAGCTCAGCCTACTCCATGGGTGGTTGTGAGAAAAAACTGGAGGAAGAGGCAGTGCTATGTATACTATCTTTGCTCTCTGAAGAAAAGCTAGATCCCAAAACTTCATAAATAAATAAAACAAAACTTTTTGCATAAAGAATTTCAGTGTGCTACTATCACTTGCCTTAAACCACATGCCTTTGTGGAAGCAGCGACATTGACTGATGGGGACACAGTGGTACGCAGCCATAAAATAGCCCTTTCTGCACCGGCAGCCTTCAGTACAGTAGTTGGGGCACTTAGTAATGCTCTTTGCCTCTTTGCAACTACTGGGACAAGCCCGGGTGCAGAGTTCATAGTGGCTGTTGGCCGGGCATTTCATAGCTGCAAGAAACAAAGAAGATTAGATCGCTAGAAAAGAGTACCTAGGCCAGTGTTTCTCAACCTCAGGAACTTTAAGATGTGTGGACTTCAACTCCCAGAATTCTCCCAGCCAGACTCTGGGCGGTTTACAGTAATCAATTAAAACAACCATTTCCTACAGTTGCTGCTGTAAAGGACACATCTCAACTCCACATCAGTATAAAACAAGAAATGAGGGGGGCCGTCTCAGAAACAACCCCGGAGTTCAAGACTTATGTAAAACCGAGCAAGTTCATCTTCCCATCAAACACGGTTTAAGATTTGGTTATCTTATTGCTTATTTCCAGTGGAGAAGTTTTATTTTCTAAAATTGCCAGGTTCTGTCATTGTAAATGAGAGATCAACATTTAATTATTAAAGGTAAGTGCATATTTCTTGCTCAGCCTTAACCCTAATGAAATCATCAGTTTTAGTTCATTCATGTGGATAGTCATACCATCTTGACTTTTTTGACCACTGCAGACACCCCTGGATGATACCATCAGGCAAATACTACAACTTACACACTTGTGTCAGCTATCAGGATGCTAGTACATCCTGGGCATATCACCATGCATGTCTCATTTTGGCATTACCAGTTGGCTGCTGATACCACTGGATGCCACTGGTAGCTCCGTGACCACATATTGCCCACAAGTCCCTTTTCTGTAGCCTCCTTTCATTGCGGGATTGCCCCAAATGGATGAAATAGTTTCCTGCTGTGTTTGCTTGCTTAGTTCCAAGTGAACCCTAAAGGAAACAACAACTGCTTTTATGATTCCCATTTTGAGATAGGACTTTTTTTTTTCAAATGTGTTAAAATATTCTTAAATAAGAATATTTAAGAATAAAATATTCTTAAAACTTTTCAAAAAAAACCCCAAGGGATCTTCTTCCAACCCAGAAACAATCAATCAAACAATCCATGTACCTAGTGTGGCTCTGCCCACTTTACACACTGCACCGCCCATTCTGTCTACTCTGCCTTAGGAGATGTTCCCACTCTTCCTGGAAAGTCTTCATAGGAGCACTTACGACAGAAGTTTGCTGTCCTCCAGGGTTTGATCTGAACACCAGCTGCTTGACAAGCGGCAACATAGCCATGGAGAGCTCGGCAGAGAATCACTGGGTTCCCTCTTGCCTTGCAGAGGTCATGCACACAATTGTTGTAGAAGTCCGTAGGGTTGATGGTAGAATAGCAAGCACTGAAAGGTCCATAGGGAGACTGCAAAATGCCACACTGGGTGCTGTGCATGTAGCTGGCCTTCCGGCTCTCTTGACACGCACCACACACTACTGCAGCACAATCTTCTGCGCAGGCAGCAGGGGGAACATCTACTTTCCAAGCAGCTGCAAAGGTTTGCACACTCATGGCTGGCCGGCCAGTGGGCAGAGAGATGTCATCAAGGGCATCCCCATTGTAATTACCACATAAACCACACATCTGGCCCTGATAAGCCTCAGGCACCTGGACGATCAGGTGGTAAAGTTGATCAAAAGAGACAAACAAGCCAAAGTCTGTCTGAAGCACGATGTTGTCTCCATGATAGTAGACCCACATACCATCGCTTTCAAGGCGGAAAGGTAAGTAGGTCATTGCACTATTCACCTGTGGTGGTGGAAAAGGAAGGAGAGTGAAGCAAGAGGACAGTTTAAAAAGAAAGTTACCTCTGATTTGTTTAAAAAAAATCACATAATGACATTTTTGTCTAGGCTTTTGCTGTCTCATATATCCAGCATCATTCACCGCCCGCATTGTACTATGTTCATTTGACCACCTCAACGTGTACACCTTCAGTATTTTTATTGCCATGTGGCTGATACAACCATTTGCTTCTTTAACTTATCTGCCACTGAAGCTCCTAACAAAAAGCAACATTTCCACCCCACCCCACTCATAATTTTTCAATTTAGACCTTCTTACCAGGATAATGCCTCTCTTTTCCCGCAAGATGGAAATGGTGTTTTGGTAGGCTGTGATAGATACAACTTTTGTTACAGAGATTTTACCCCTGGACCGCCTTTCATTTTGTACGTTGACTGAGAAGGATGGAACGGAATCGTGATGTGTACAGCTTCTTGCCAGTGTATAAGTGCAGTTGCTCTGAAGGTCAAACGTGGAGCCATCAAAGGTGATATAATGTGGGTCTCCAGCTACATGACAAGTCCCACTCTTCTTGGGAGCAAGTGAGTGGCACTTCTGGATGCCATCCACCACGCGGCACGCCTCATGGTGTCCGCAGGAGGAATGGTGACAGTCCATGATACCACCAACATGGCAAATGCATTGCTCCTTGCAGAATCCATTGACATAGAAAGACTCACCCGTCTTGTAGTAGAGACCTTGGTGGACACAGCCACATTGCGAGATGGGAACACACTGGTCACCACTCAAAACAAAACCTTGGTTGCATTCACATCCCTCATGACAGTTAACAGTGCAGAGAACTGGGTTAAAGAGGCTGTGACATGTCACAGGGCAGTTGCTGGCACAGACTTTATAATGACTATTTGTGGGGCAGTCAGGTTCTGGGGAACATAAGAAGACATTGCTATTTTGGCAGAAGGCAGTAATATCACATTTTGTTAAATCTTCCTCTGAATCATGATTGGAAACTATTGCCCTCCAAAGATTTGGCTCCACTGCTGAAATAAGTTGCAAATGACATGGCCAATGATGGAGGATTAGGGATTTGCAGCTGAGATCATTGAAAGAGTCCCAGATTGTTTACTGATGCTTTATGCTCAGTTTTCTTAATCTCTACACCATAAATATTTACTCATTCTATCATCAAAGAAAGAAGATATATTAGTTTCTGGCTTCTTAGACATTGTTTCAATGCACTTGTCATGCGCTGCCTACTTCTGAATAACATTCAGACGCTGGTTTGCAAAGCAGGTTCTGGTTTATTTCAGGTTAGGTACAACGTTGGTAGAAAAAAGCTGAGAGTGACAGGAGCGCGCCGGTGCGGGGTTTAAATACCCCGCGCCGGTCAGCGCCCCCTCGCTCTCAGTCACGTCACCCCCCTTTGTCCCATGTGTTGCCCTGCCATTGGTTGAGGGTTTCCAAGATCGCCCATCCTCAGGTTTTTCAATCTTCTGCTGATTGCTTTCAGCTGGGCGATCCCCGTTGCATTGCCGCTGATGGCTTGGGTGGCTCCGTGATCCGTTTATCTATTGTCTGTTAGCCGTTAGTCGTTGTGGGTTGATGGCTACTTAACTTGTCCCCCTTCACCTATTTCCTTGTCATTGTCATGAGTGCCATTGCGCTAATGACTTTAGCTCAACGGCACTCATGACATACTGCCCCCTTTCCGAATAGTGTTCTCCCCCGGGTTTCTGGGTTTTCCCCATGGAGCTGTCAAAACGCCACATTTTTTTTTTTTTTTTTTTTTTTTTTTTTTTTTCAAAGTTCCCGCCGGAGTAGTTGTCGCCCCTCCCTTTGCTCCTCCCTCTACCACGTGCCTTCCCAGGGTGTGTCCATGGTGCGCATGCTCGGGTTCTGACCTGGCGTGCGCATGCTCCAACCACACCCTGTTTGTTTGGCTCAGTTCGGCGAGGCGAGAGGCGTGGCTGGTCGGGTGCTGCTCAGCTCCAGGTAGGGCCCTTCTTTTCTTATTTAGAGTGCGTCGCTTTTGTTGTGTCTCCTGGGCGTTGCCCCCAGGTTGCCCTGTTGACTTGCTTGCCACTCCCCCGCGGCCGGGGGGCGGGGGGAGGGTGCTGGCGATCGTTTGTCACCACCCCGTGGGCCCGGGGCGGGGGGAGTGAGTCCCGGGGGGGGAAGGTCCACCCAAGTCGCGGGCTTGGGGGGGGCCCTTTCCCTTGGGGCACGGGAGGCGGGGGGAGGCCTGCGGGGGGGGGGTTGGTTTTGCTGACCTTGATTGCGGTTTGTCGGGGTATGCCCGGTGAAATGCTCTGGTCAGGTCAGGCGCGTTAACGTTGTGCGCCGCCACCCATTCCGGGTGGGGGAAGTGTTTCCACCTGACCAGATAGTGTAGAGTTCCTCGTTGCTTACGGGAGTCGAGGATGTCCCTGATCTCGAAGTGGTGTTGCCCGTCGATCATTAGCGGTGCGGGCTGTGGCGTGCTTGGGTGCCATCGGGAGGTGGTCGCCGGTTTTAGGAGGCTGGTATGGAACACCGGGTGGAGTCTCCGGAGGTTGTGTGGCAGGTCCAGGCGTATTGCTACCGGGTTCACTATTTGCGTGACTCGGAACGGCCCGATGTACTTAGGCCCCAGTTTTTTCGAGGGTTGGGTTGACTTTAGGAACTTGGTGGAGAGATAGGCCATATCCCCCGCCTGGAACGTCGGTTGTTGGCGCCGGTGCTTGTCGGCCTGCTCTTTGTAAGCAGCCTGTGCCTCCTTCAGCGCCGCCGTGATTACTGGCCATGCTTCCGCGATCTTCCGTCCCCAGTCGCTGGCGTCCACCTGGGGTTCCGGGGGTTGAGGTAGCTCCGGTATGGGGACGAAGTCGCGCCCCGAGACTACTTCGAACGGGGTTTTTCCCGTGCTCGTGTGGACGGCGTTGTTGTATGCGACTTCGGCGAACGGGAGCAGTTCAGCCCAGTCGTCCTGGTGGTAGTTCGTATAGGATCGTATAAATTGCTCTAAGGTGGCATTAAGAACCTCAGTGGCTCCGTCCGTCTGCGGATGCCAAGCCGTAGACAGGGCCTGTTGGGTCCCCGTCAGCTTCAAGAAGGCCCGCCAGAATTTGGAGGTGAACTGTGTGCCCCTGTCGGTCACCACACGTGCGGGACATCCGTGTAGCCTGTACACGTGGATGAGGAAGAGTTTGGCTAGTTGTTGTGAGGATGGGACTGACGTGCAGGGGATGAAGTGGGCCTGCTTTGAGAAGTAGTCCTTCACCACCCAAATGGCCGTTTTCTTCTGGCTGGGTGGGAGGTCCACTATAAAATCCATAGAGATTTCCTCCCATGGGCGGGAGGGTTCTGCCACCCGTTGCAGTAGCCCCGCGGGTTTGCCTGGTGCCCGTTTGGCCCTAGCGCACGTTGGGCAGGACGCCACGTAGGTTTTTACGTCTCGCCTGAGCGCGGGCCACCAGAATTGCCGCCGTGTTAGGTGTAGGGTCTTGAGGAACCCAAAGTGTCCCGCTTGCTTGGCGTCGTGTGACCTATGCAAGATCGCCTGGCGTTGCGAGTCCGGGACGTAGATTCTGCCTTCCCCCCATGCTAGGTCTTGCGCCATTGTTACCTTGCCGGGGTTTGCCAGGAACCAGGGGTCGGTTTTGAGGGCGGCGGCGAGGTCCGTGCGCATTCCCCCTGGTAGTTGCGGTTGCCTTCGTTCCGTCGCCGGTTGTCCCGCCGTCGGCTGCGCCGTAGCGTCGAGCTGCCTCCGTGCGCCGCTTCGGGTGGTCACGGCCATCCCCAGTTGCGAGGCGGATAGGACCGTCCCAATGGTGTCTGGGGCGGGCTCTTCGTCTTGGGGCAGCCGGGAGAGGGCGTCGGCCAGGAAGTTCTTCTTGCCCGGCATGAACTTCAGCTGGAAATCAAAGCGGCTGAAGAATTGTGCCCATCGGACCTGTTTTGGACTAAGGCGTCTAGGCGTTCGTAGGGCCTCGAGGTTCCGGTGGTCCGTCCAGACCTCGAATGGTTGGGTGGCTCCCTCGAGTAGGTGACGCCATGTTTCTAGTGCCGATTTCACCGCGAAGGCTTCTTTCTCCCAGACGTGCCATCGCCTCTCTGTCTCGGAGAACTTCCTTGACAGGTAGGCGCATGGCTTCAGGAGCCCCGTGGAGTCTTTTTGTAGCAGGATGGCTCCCAGGGAGAAGTCTGAGGCGTCGGCTTGGACCACGAACGGCCGTTCTGGGTCCGGGTGCGCGAGGATTGGCTCCGTCGTGAACAGCGCTTTCAGCTTGTCGAATGCGGTCTGGCACGCGGGAGTCCAATTCAGCACTGTGCCTGGGTTCTTGGCGCGTCTGGTGTCCCCCACCCCTTTGGTTTTGAGGAGGTCCGTTAAGGGGAGGGCTATCTCAGCGAACCCCCGGGCGAAGGACCTGTAGAAATTCGCGAATCCCAGGAAGCTCTGTAGTTGCCGTCTGTTGCGGGGCCGCTCCCAGTTTAGTACCGCTTCGACTTTTGCGGGGTCCATTTCGATGCCGTCCCCGGAGATTCGATACCCCAAATAGTCTAGGCGCTCTTTGTGAAACTCGCACTTTGTGGGCTTTGCATAGAGCTGCGCCCTTCTGAGCTTGTCGAGGACTTGCCTGACTAAGGTTACGTGTTCCTCGTATGTTTTTGTGTAAATGAGGACGTCGTCGATGTAGACCAGGACCCCTTTAAACAGATGTTCATGCAGTACCTCATTGATGAGCTGCATGAACACCCCAGGGGCCCCCGCAAGTCCGAAGGGCAGTACCTTGTACTGGAAAGCGCCTAGGGGGCAGTTGAACGCCGTCTTCCATTCGTCCCCCTCCCTGATTCGGATGCGATAGTACGCCTCGCGCAGGTCCAATTTGGAAAAGACTTTGCCCGTGGACAGGTGGGCGAGCATGTCCTTCACCAGGGGTAAGGGGTATTTGTTGGACAGGGAAGCCGCGTTTAGGCCCCGGTAGTCGGTACAGAGCCGTAGGGTCCCGTCTTTCTTCTCGCGGAATAAGACGGGGGCTCCGACCGGTGAGCATGCTGGCTCTATAAATCCCCTGTCTAGGTTTTTATCGATGAACTCCCGGAGGGTTGCCATCTCCTTCGGGGTCATCGAATAGATCTTTGGTCTAGGTAGGGGGACGTCGGGCAGTAGGTCGATTCGGCAATCCGTCTTGCGGTGGGGGGGTAGTTGGTCTGCCTCTGCTTCTCCGAAGACCTCGGAGAAGTCGGCGTATTGCTCCGGTAGGTCTGCAGTGGTAGCGGCGGTGTCTTGTGTGGTCGCCTCCGCTCGTCCTACCGTGGGGTTGCTTTTGCCAGCTGGTACTGGTGCTCGATACTCGCCGTCGCCGAATGTGAAGGTGCGGGTCGCCCAGTTGATCCGCGGGTTGTTTTTCGCGAGCCATGGCATCCCTAGGACTGCAATGGGCCGTCCGATGGGCGTGACTACGAACGATGTGCGCTCGGTGTGAGTGCCCATTTGCAGGGTGACCGGCTCGGTTTGTAGCGTGGCTGGTTTCCCCCCCGCTGTGGAGCCGTCCAGCTGGTGGAATGCCAGCGGCGTGGGGAGGGGGAAGCAGCGGAGTTCGAGTTTGGCGACTAGGTCGGGGTGGATAAGGTTTTTTGAGCACCCCGAGTCCACTAGTGCCGCGGCCGTGGTGGCTCCGTTGCCGGCAGAGAGTTGAATTGCTGCCAATATTACGGAGCTTTTGTCGTTTCTTTGAGGTGGTTCGCGTTGCTGTCCCGCCGCCTGCCTCGCCACGCGTCTCAGGGCAGGCGGGGAGCATTTCCCGCCGGCTGGTCGGGGTCGGTATTGTCCTCTTCCCCCCAGTACGCGTCCCAGCCCTCTTCCGGTGTCGCTGTGGCCACGGTCATTCGGCGGTGAGGGGGCGGCCCCGGGTTGGGTGGTTTGGGGCTAATTTTCGGGGCGGGCTTGGGCGCGCTGGTCGGCGGTCGGTTGGCGAAGCAATCCGCCGTCTTGTGCCCTAATTTGCCACACCTCCCGCAGGGCTCCCGGTTGAACCTCTTTTTTGGGTATATGGGGCCGGCCATCCCCCCGTGTGGTGCGGGTACCTTTTCCCCGACATAGTTTGTGTCTTCCGTGGTTGTCATAAGGAAGGTGCGGTGCGCGTGTTCGGCTCTCCCCGCGAGGTGGATCCACCCGTGTAACGTTTCTGGGTCGTCGCGGTAGAGGGCCCATTGGAGAACGTCGCGGTTGAGCCCCCTTTTGAAGATTTCCAGCAGGGTGGTCTCAGACCAGTCGCAGACCTTTCCCGCGAGGGCTTTGAACTCCAGGGCGTAGTCAGGGACCGTGCGTGTGCCCTGTTTAAGTCTCTGGAGTGCGCTTTTCGCCCGTACTTTAGCTAGGGGGTCTTCAAAGTAGTTTTTCATCTCGTTGATGAAAGCAGGGAAGGTGGCGAGGGCGGGGGAGCTGGACTCGTACAGTTGGACGTACCAGTCCGCCGCCCTGTCTTGGAGTTTGATCGCCACGGCGGCGATCTTGTCGGCCTCGGAGTCATAGGAGTGTCCGTGCCTCCCCATGAACTCCCTAGCGTTGGTGACGAAAAACGAGAGTTTTGAGGGGGTCCCATCGAAGAAGATGGGGAAGTCCTTTGGGGCCCGGGCGTTTTGTGCGGCCCCGCCTCTCGCTTCCTGGGGTGTGGTGTCGGCCGCCTGTGCCGTCTGCTGGCTCTCCGCTGGCCCGTGTGGGTTCGGTGCTTCGCTCGGGGTGTGGGCTTGTGCGGGGACGTCGTTGGGTGGCGTGGGGGGCATAAGCGCCTGGAGCATGGTCCGGAGTTCCGTCAGCTGAGCCCGCATGGCCGCGAGTTCAGCTCGTGCCTCCTCGTCCACAGCCCGCGCCGCCGCTGGGGCCGGTTCCGTTGGCGCGTCCTCGGGGGTGGGTTGCCGGTGGGGTTCCTCGTCCCTCCGCCGCGGGTCCGCTTCCTCCTCCGTCTGATGGGTGTCTCCGTCGTCCTCCTCCGTGTTGAGCACCGTGGGGCTGTCGCTCCACGCCCGTTGCTGGGGTGCGATGTGGGGCGCGGGGTCCTCCGCTGGTTTCGGAAGTCGTGCTGCTCCCTCCCGCGGTCGGGTTGCCTCCGTCGCCATCTCCCCTTGGGGTTGGAGCTGAGGCTCGGGTCGGGTGGGGTGGGCGTCCATGGCTCCGGGAGTCCGCGGTGCCTCTGGCCTCGGTCGGTCCTCCTCTGTCTCTTGCCGCGCGGCTCGCCCTCCTTGCCCGCGCCGTTCCGGCCTCGTCTTGCTGGTCTTCTCGCCGTCTACTCCTCCCTCGGCTCGTTGTCGTCCGGTGGGGCTCGGCGAGGCTGAGTTTATGACTCTCAGCTTTATGTCATGCGCTGCCTACTTCTGAATAACATTCAGACGCTGGTTTGCAAAGCAGGTTCTGGTTTATTTCAGGTTAGGTACAACGTTGGTAGAAAAAAGCTGAGAGTGACAGGAGCGCGCCGGTGCGGGGTTTAAATACCCCGCGCCGGTCAGCGCCCCCTCGCTCTCAGTCACGTCACCCCCCTTTGTCCCATGTGTTGCCCTGCCATTGGTTGAGGGTTTCCAAGATCGCCCATCCTCAGGTTTTTCAATCTTCTGCTGATTGCTTTCAGCTGGGCGATCCCCGTTGCATTGCCGCTGATGGCTTGGGTGGCTCCGTGATCCGTTTATCTATTGTCTGTTAGCCGTTAGTCGTTGTGGGTTGATGGCTACTTAACTTGTCCCCCTTCACCTATTTCCTTGTCATTGTCATGAGTGCCATTGCGCTAATGACTTTAGCTCAACGGCACTCATGACAGCACTGCTTTCCAGGTACCCTCCAGATGTATTGAAGCCCTTTAAATATGTGAATTATGCAAGTTAAAATCAAGCACGCCTGATGGTACCATGTTAAGCCAGACTGTTTTAGCTGGGTAATCAGGAAGGCCATCTAGATAATACTGAGTCTGAAGCTAGGAACAAAGATGTAAAGAGAGCCCTGCTTATTAGAACAAAAGTCAGTCCAGGGATGGAATCTTTGCCCATCCAGATATTACTGAATTACTACTCCCCAAATCCTTTGTCATTAGGCATGAAAGCTACAGTTGTTGGGAACTTTAGTTAGGAACATCTGATTGGCTATATGTTCCCCACCCCAATCTGGTTTAACATTCTTTATTTATTAAATTTTGCCACCGCCCATCTCCCCCCAGAGTCATTTCTTAATGATTAAGCACAGCCTTTTTCAGCTGACCCAGCTTCTAGCCTGGATGAGCAAGAAATGTACCTTCCTGGCCACTTTCTCATTAAAATGAATAATCCATATCTTTTTCAGTCAGGAAAAAAATGGCTTGCTTGTTGCTTTGCTCATCATTCTGGGTAGGAAATTTCTACAAGCGTCTCATCCATAAATATTCTGCTATGGCTTTGAATCTAATTTGTTTGCCACAAATTTCAGTAGGAACTGACCTAATTATCATATTTCTGATCTGTTTTCATAAGACTGAAGCATATATCCTTTCCTTGCCTCATGTGATGCAGTTCTCCAGTACATAAAATTGTGGACGTTCAGGAAAAGTATTAAAAAAAATGCCAATCTTTGCATATAGAGGAGAGTACTTTTGTCCAAAAGGTATACATTTGCCAAATCTGTATAAAGATATGTTTTGTTTGCATAAAACATTCCTTGTCAGAGTTATGGAAATGGGTGGATATAAATTTGCACACACAGACACAAACCTGTGAACATTATAGAAAGCAATATATGATTGCCCATCCTTACTTACTGCAAAAGTTGATGGACCTCCACCCTGAAATCTTGATCCCTAATGCTTGGCAAGCTGCAGCATAGGAGGAAATAACGTGACAGATGACATTCTTGTCACCCTTATTCGAACAATAGTCAAAGACACAGTCATTAAAGTACGGCTGAGGTGGCACCTTGCTGTGGCACATCTTGAAAGGGCCATTTGCAACTAGGAGGAGGCCACACTCCCTACTCATTCTCTGTGTGTGCTCCAAATGCACCATGTCCACACAGGATTCTCTCTCTTTCTCGAGGCATCCTGGGATATCCCGGATCTTCCAGCTTCTGCCAAGCTCCCCTGGATTAGTTGTCAGTACTCCAGTTTGTTGTAGCATGTCATCGTCTACTCTCCCATTGAAATTGCCACATAGGCCACATGTTCTTTCCCTGTAGCTTCCTGGCACTGTGATACGAATATTATTCTTCATGTCAAAGGTGACCATTAAACCAAAATCTGTCATGATAACGATATCCCATCCCAGGCGGTAGAGGGAAATTTTGTTATAGTCCATGCTGTAGGGCAAGTTGGTCAGTAAGCCATTCACCTGAAAAGCAGGGGAAGAGAGGGAGAAGAACATTTCACAATGAACACTGAACAAGTCTTTCAGGGTGGATCCAGGTGGAAGGAGCATCCAGATTTTGAACTTGGAAGAGCATCAAGATACCCACCTTGAAACTGCATTGGGCCTTTCAGAAATGTCTTTCAACATACACCTGAAAGGGCTGGTTCCTCTTTTACCTGCTACCTCATTTTTTCTGGTATTCCCATAGCCCTTTCCAACCATGGTTGCGGGAAATTGGTGGCATGGTTTTCTGCCATTTTGAGACAAGAAACTAACCCTCCCCACAGTCCTCACTTTACAACCACAATTGAGACTGGAATTTTGGTCGCTAAGCAATGTAGTCATTAGGTGAATCTGACCCAATATTACAACCATTTTTGTGGCAGCCATTAAGTGAATCATGTGGTTTCCCATTGATTTTGCCTGCTGGAAGCCGGCTGGGAAGGTTGAAAATGGCAATCATGTGACCGTGGGATGCTGCAAAGGTCATAAATGCGAACTCGTTGCCGAGCACCTGACTCATGATCATGTGACTGTGGGGACATTGCAATGGTTGTAAGTGCAAGGACTGGTCACAAATCAGGTTTTAGCACCATTGTAAGTCCAAACTGTCACTAAATGAATGGATGTTAAGTAAGAACTATAATGTATACTCTAAAATAGTCTGAACAAAGTTTTTTAAAAATAAAATAGTCCCTGTTATCTGAAAAAATGTGGGGAAAAGTGGTCACTGCATCCCTCCTATATTTTCATCATCACTCCACTATTAGGCCCTCTGTCCCCTTAAAAATGTTAAATGTGGCTTTCAACCATCAAAAAGCTGTCTATCCCTGTATAACTACATTGACATATCCAAGAAATTGGGGGCACCCACCTTGTTTGAAGACCAAAAAGAGAGTTTATCAACACTGGGAGCCATTTTAAAGATAATGTTCATTTCTTTGTCCTATGACTTATTATAAAATAGAAGTGACATTAGCAACACAACAGTTCTAGCAACCCAATTTCCCACCTGGAAATACAGAGATTATCAGGGCTCAGCCACACATGTTATCTTCCTTAGAAGAAGACCAAGCTGACAGACCTGGCTTTGCAGATGCACCAGAACCAGGCCCCAGTACTTGCTCTTATTCCTGAATACTCTGATCAGGAGGCAAGACCACCCAGCACTGAAAATGCAGGTGGAAAGGGCTGGAGAAGATGAAAGAATAACCATGGGCAAGGGAAACCTGAAGCTCTGCGTAATCAAATTCAAAGCTTCTTAGCGTCATCTGTAGCTGGGTGGGACTGCAGAAGGCTTGAGTATTAACAAATCAGAAAGCAGGTTTCTGGCTGGAATAACTTTGGGGTCAGTTTTACTTTGAAGCTGTGTATCTTGTATCTGCCAGGGTGAATTCCTTGATCCATTAACCAGCACTCAGGCAAACACCAGATAAACAGGATCAAGGAAGAAGAAGAAAACATTCAAACAACAATGAAGGAAGAAAGGCCAGGAGGACAAGTTACCATATACAAACAGCCAGCAGACATCACCCCCACCCCCCATGCACCAATGATGTTACCTAGCCTGGCAATGAAACGTCTGCAGGAAGAGAAGCAAGCTCAGAAAACTTTAAAACTGCAACAGTTCAGCCTTGAGCTATGTCTATTCTCCACTTATTGTAATTAATCTCTGGGCAACTGCAATGGTCTCATCTCTTGCACCTTGATTCTAAATGTGGATTGCTAAAATTTCATCTAGACCCTTGCAGTTCTGATAAAAAGCTTATTTATGGCTCTATGAACAAATATGATAGCAAGTGGACTCAGTTATTACTGTACTACCTTTTTTAAGTCACTGCTGATTGTGTACTGCAGGGTTGTTACTGTTGTTCCTGGAATAGAGGTGGGAAAAGCAGGGCCTCAAGGGTCCTGCTGATTATTCTGAAGGAGCCACATGGGGAAAGAAAGACCACAGTTAAAAAACAACAACCCCTACAGTTAATAAAATAAATACAACAAATATTACTTTTAAAAAGGAAAGAGTCTTGGAGTAAAAATTATTCTATAGGGCCATGCAGATCTTCAAAAGGAGGTTCTGTTTTGATGGTTGGTGCAAAAGGAACCCTTGAAGCCATAAGACAACGTGGTTCTGCTATTTCTAAGAGCTGCCTGCCTTTTTACCTTCCCTGCCCCACCAGCAGCAACACAGTTGCATAGTAAAAGGTTTCTGGGCACGCAGAGAACCTTTATAAACATCTCTGCTGGTTTTTGTGAGTGCTAGGGAAGGCTAAGAGGAGGGTGCAAGGTGAAGAGAAGCACCTCGTTGAGTTAAATCATGTTGCCTCTTCACCCTGATAAGGCCACTCAACTCTCAAGTTGCTTTTACAGCATAGAGTGCCTCATTGAAACAAATCACAACCTTCCTGCAGGAGCCAATTATCTTAAATATGCCTGAGTGAACAAGCATGTCTTCAATTATTGTTTAAAACAAGATTGCATGAGGGCCAGCTGTTCGTTCCTTGGGAAAGAGTTCCCTAATTGGAGGCAGGGGCTCACTCAATTTCCTTTTTAATTTGAGCAGTGGTGCAGACATTTGTTATCTACACTGCTGCAAATGTGCACCACAGAATTTCCTTAGAACAGGAAACCTATGGCACTCCAGCTGTTGATAAGCTATAACTCACAACATCCCTGGGAAATACAGCCCAAAATGAGGAATGTTGGAAATGGTAGTTAAGTAACATCTGGAGAACAACAGGTTATCTGCCTTTGCCTGAAAAAGTATTATGCAAATGGAGGAGGTTTATAACTTCTGATCAATAATTAACAATTTCCCAGTCATCCTATTCTCTTCTGGTGGGATAATAAACCCTTCAGAAATAAAGGGTGATGGAACAACTCAAAGAATCACACAAGTAGAAATATATGGCTGCCTGGAGTCACTGTGTGTGAGTTGGGTAGCCATATAAATTTGTCAAATAATAGATGAATGAATGAATGAATGATGTTATGCTGTACTCACCAAGACTTTGCTATGGCTGACAAGCACTGCCATCCCATAAACATGGACCTCAAGAACTTTGGTGGCAGCTGGGTTCTTGAATCCCTGTCTTTGGTGCTGAACCAGGACTTGGAACTGAGTGAGGTTTCCTAACTTGTAGCAGAGTTCAGCCAAACGATAAACACAAGTTCCATAGAAGTCATAGTGCAATCCATCAAAGGTGATATAATGCAATTGGCCCAGGGCAGTGCAGGTCCCATAGAAAATTGGGTAACATTTTCTTATGCCATCAACCACATAGCACCCCTCTCCTTCCCTGCAAGTGGAACTGTGACAGACCACCTTCCTGTCTTGTGGAATGCATACACACTGCTGATGACACTGGTGATCACCCCAGAACTGCTCATTGGGAGCATAGATCTGACCGTGATAGATACAGCCACATTGGTCTTTGGGAATGCATTTACCACCATCAAGCACATAGCCAGGCTTGCACTGACAGGTCTCCATGCAGGGCAGATGGCATTTCTTTGGAGCATCAGGGTTGCTGCAAGTGGCAGGACATGCTGTGCCACAGGCCATGTGCTGGCTGTGATCAGGACAAATCAAGGCTGTAGAAGGAAGAACAAACTTGGTTAGCTATTGCTGTTCTTGTAGAAGATCTCATATTTGCTGTATAATAAAAGGTCAGGAAACACAGAGAAGTATTATATTGGTGTATTTTAAAATAAGTATTTAAATAGACATTTATACATTGCCTTAAGCATAGCAAGAACAAAAAGGAAAAGGAAAATGCTCCTAAGATGGTTGCGGCAGAATACAGAAACTACTGCTCCAAAAGATTGAACTGCTAATCCATGTCTAAGATCACTTTTGTGCCCAGTTTAAGGCACAAACCTAAGACTGTTAATCAAACCACCTGTTAATTAGATCCATGTTCCTCCTGGTTGGTTAAGGCCTCCTGGGAAGTGATGTGCAGTTGGGTCCGTGTGGTGATGGAATCATCCTTGAGAAAGGAGGTTGTGATATACCCCTTCTCAAGAAGCCATTGCTGGACCCAATGCTTCTGGACAATTTTTCTCCAATCTCCAGCCTTCCCTTTTTGAGTAAGGTTGTTGAGTAAGTGGTCAGACTGCAGCTTCAGGGGCCCTGGAAGAAGCAGATTACCTGGATCCATTTCAATTTGGTTTCAGGCTGGGGCACAGTACAGAGACAGCATTGATCACACTTGTTGGTCACCTTTGGCTGAGCTGGGATGGAGATGGTGTGATCCTTGATCTCTCAGTGGCTTTTCGTACTATCAGTCATGATATCTTTCTGGGCTGGCTATGGAGTCTGGGAGTGGGAGGCAAGTTGTTGCAGTGATTCTAGTCCTTTGTGTATGGCTGGTTCTAATCTGTCTTACTTTACAGTTAGTGTTGATAGGTGGGGAGAGATCCATCCTGAAGCTCCTGGTTTGTGGAGTGCTTCAGGAACCGATGCTCACCCCTTCTGTTTTAGATCTAAGTTAAGGTCATCCATCAACCTGGGATCAGGTATTATTGGTATGCTGATGATACTCAGCTATATATTTAGGCCCCTGGTTGACAAAGATGCTGCTGAGGTCTTGTACCAGTGTCTGGAGGCTGTTAGGTTCTGGATGGGGAAGAAAAGGCTTTAAACTCAAGCCTGACCACACTGAGTAAGTGCATGGTTCCTCCACTGCTGGAGATTCTCTATATTTGGTTTTGAATGGTGTGGAGCTTCCTCAAACAGACCTGGTGTGCAATTTGGGGTCCTCCTGAACTCATAGCTCCTGTTCTAAGAGCAAGTGGCAGCTATCACCAGGAAAGCCTTCACATAGATTTATCTGATACCCCAAATGCATCCTTTCTAAAACCATAAGTTCCATGTCTCAGTCACTCACCTTGTGTGAGTGCTCTACTCTACATGGGCTATTCTTGTCCATTCAGAAATTACAGCTGTGCAGAATACAGTGGTTATTACCCAGTATTAGGTAATTTTGGGGTACCATGCCCCTACCTGTTTAATGAACGTCTACTAAACAACCAAAGAAATGGTGTCTTGCTGACATTCCAAGTCTAGATCCCAAGTCATCCATTCCAACTTGTATAGATTGGCTGGTTCTCTGGCTATATTTTCATTGCCATTCTTCTCCATCCATCTTAACATAATCAGTGTTCTTATTTTCTGATTATTTTTCAGCAGCCCATCAACTCATCTCTTCAGAGAATGGATTTTTTAAAAAATGTAATGTTGTAGTCAATCTCTATTCCATTTACCTGCAACATCTGTCTGGCTATACATATATGCAACACTGATTTATGACACACATTCCTTTCTGGAATGACAGTACCCTCCTACAAATGCCTGTCACTATAAAACTAGTTGGAGCCCTATCTCCATAAATTCCCTGCTCTACTCACGGCAGCCAGCACGTTTCCTCCAGGCAGATATTGCCATCCCTTCTCTTTGACAAGCATCGGCGTAAGTCTTCAGGGCTCGACACAAGATCTGCTTGTAACCCTCAAAGGAACATAAATCAATTACACAGTCATCCAAATATGGGTTGGGATCAATCAAGGAATGGCAGCGATGGAAAGGACCACCTCTGTGTTTAGTGATCATGCCACATAAAGTTTCTGCATTGTATCTGGCTGCTAACTCTGCAGAACACTGCAGGCATGTGTCATGGCAGCCATGTCTGCAAGCAATATCTCCATCTTCCACTTTCCAGCTTTTGCCCAATTCCACAGCACTGATGGCCAAGCCTCCCGAAGGTGTAGCAAAGTCATCATTGGGATCTCCGTTGTAGTTGCCACAAAGGCCACAGATTTGACTCCGAAAAGCAGGAGTGACCTTCACCACTAGATAATAGTTCCAGTCATAGTAAACCTTCAGACCAAACTGTGTTTCAATAACCAGTTGGTTCCCCCGATGGTATAAGGAGACCATCCCATCATGTAAACGTATAGGCAGACGAGAACGTACCTGGTTGATCTAGAAGAGACAGAAGCCAGTGATCATTGTTTGTTGTTAAGATTACATATTTTACAGATGAATTGGATTTCAGTAAAACACCAGAGTATCTAGTGAATTGCAATTTCACTTTCAGAAGCATTAAAAAAAAAAAGCTAATGCAGCCTTAATAGGAATTCTAGAATGTAAGAGCAGATGGACATTTGGGGGGTTAAACCATAGGTCCTTCCAGTCCAACTTTCTGCTCCCACAGAGAGCAACTACATGCCTACAGGTATCCCAGGAGAACATCTTCAATAATATGCTCACTCAATTTTTTATCAGTAGGGTAGACTTATTTGTGATCATACACCTTCCAATGTATGAAAACAGCTAATTTGACTTCAGTAGTAAAAAGTCTGTTGTGCTATGGATGCAGAACATTTTCCCAATCCCAATATCTAATATCTCCAGGATAAAAAGGAGCTCAAGTTACTAATCTATAGATGAGATCCTAGAGGGCCACAACTAGTCAGAGCCTACCCTACTGAGCCAGCATGTGACCACATTTGTTTTAGCTATAATTTAAGACCATAAGAGGAGCCAAAGAGCCATAGAATTCAGCATTCGTTCTGTGTCACACGGTGGCCAAATAAATACATCAAGGAAGCTTACACATAGGACAGGAAGGCAATGTAAGAAGCCCTAGTTGCCTAGACACAAAAACAGAAAGCCATAAATCATGGTTTCCAGTCCATAATGGCTTGGTTCTAAGCTATACCCTTTATAATGGCTTAGTGTGATGTATAAACTCTGCTATAGTCTGTTCTGGTATAAGACAGATTCGTAAGCTTCTATAACTATTAGACCAGTGTTTCTCAACCTTGGCAACTTGAAGATGTGTGGACTTCAACTCCCAGAATTCTTCAAGCTGCCAAGGTTGAGAAACTCTGTATTAGACTATCAGCTTTCAACACTGGCTCACCAAAAGAAATGTGTTTTACCTGCTTTCTTCTGCCTCTCATAAAGCAGAATTTTTATTTGGGACACCGAAGTGCACGTTGGGGGCAACGATTCAGAGATTAGGAAAAGCCAACTTGGAAATTAATGGCATTTTTGACAAACAGTGGCCAACTGTTTCTGATTTCCCAATTTAATAAATGGAAAGAGACTAGGAACACACCACCATGGAACTTTGGGCAAAAGAATTAAAGGAGGACAATGAGTAAAGGAGAACTATAAGTAGAACAAGGAGAAGGAGAATCAGTTTGTTGCTATATCAAAAAGGGATTAGAAATGAGGAGCTTATATTATAGTCTTACTGCCATGACAATCCAAAAACAGCATGGTCCATGACAAGAATGACATGTTTTACTATGAAATGGGTGTGGTTTGTGAAGGAGTAAAACAAATACAGTACCTGGACCAAGATTTTTAAACTGCCAAGGGCCTTGAACTCAATAAGCATCCCTAATAGCTTGGTTAGGCATTTGCAGATGCTGGCTCACAAGTTATCTTAATCAGCACTTGTATTTTTAAATTGGAACCAGGAAGTAACTAACCACAAAAGCTGATCTGTGCTTTATTAACTGTGCATTCTCACTATAAGCAGAAAATCTAACCCATGTTATCAAAAAAGATGATTGGCATTTGACATCGTTACTGGTCAGCACATATTATACGACTATATAAAGGTTGTTGGTACCCTCCTTAATTAACTGTTTCAGTATTTTTTGTGCCAATATCAAGGTGGGCACAACCTTGTGGTCTGTCCCCTGTGCAGTTCATTAAACTTGGCTCAAGCAGATCATGGGGTCTCCATTCATCAATGGGGTAGCAGGGAATTTTCCCCTGCATTTGCGTCTAAACAGTAATGCTGCCTAGTTCCAGTGCTCAAGTTTGTTTCTTGAGCTAAAACAGCACTGTCTATGCACAAGAAAGAGAAATCAGCAGGTTTAGAGATGACACCTTGATATTGGCACAAAAAATACTGAAACAGTTAATTACCCTGGGGTGTCAGTTCCCATGGAATGGTGGCGAACTGTTAGAAGGGAGAAATAGACAGCCTGGCTAAAAAGACTGGGAAAAAGCTTTCTACACTGCAACATTTTGGATCCAAGTATTATTATATGTAGTAAAAATTTTCCTAAACTGGCACTTTCCAAATATGTTGGGACTGCCAACCTTTTGGCCATGTTGACTGAGTTGTGGCCTCATCTCATCTCATCTCATCTGCAAAGGGCCAGGTTAGATACAGTTGACATAAGCCATCAGCATGTTCTCAATGTTAATGAAACTGTACAAAGATGGTTCTTACTCTGACAAGGCCATATTCATGCTTGATCATGGTGATGCTGGAGTTGTAGATGGTGAGGGTGACGTGACTGATGAAAGAGAATGGTGAACTCTTCTGACTCTTGGTGAAGATGTGAAAGAATGGCAGCTTGGAGCTGGTGCTGCAGATCTTAACCACCGTATAAGCACAAGTACCTTGGAAATCAAAGCTGCGTCCATCAAAAGTGTGATAGTGGGGCTGACCAGAGGCCCAACACATCGCTTGGGGAGATACAGCAGGGACACATGTAGGTAAACCATTCACAATGCTACAAACAGTTCCCTCCCAGCATTGAATTGTCTGGCATGAATGGGTAGGGAGCACGCATTTGGGCCAATCATTTATAATTTGACAAATAGTCCCATTTTGACAATGGGTATTTTCACAGGACGTTGGCATGGGAGTGCATTGGGGCCATCCACTTGCCATGTCACAGATAGTCCTAGCAGGACAGTGAAACTGGCCACAGGAAGGTGTGATGGGCACGCACTGTGGCCAACCATTATTTATTTGACACACTGTTCCACTCTTACAATGGAATTTGTCACAAGAGGGGGATCTAAGAAGGCATTTTGGCTGCCCTTCATAAATCTCACACACAGTTCCTTCACCGCACCTGACATTTTCACAAGAAAGAGAGATAGGAACACATCTGGGCCAACCATGGCTGATTTCACAAACTGCTCCATGGTTGCATTGAAAATTGTTACAAGAAGGTGAGATGGGGAGACATTTTGGTCGCCCTTCATATATCTCACACACAGTCCCTTCACTGCATTTGAAGTTCTCACAAGGGAGTGACATGGGAACACATCTGGGCCAACCGTGACTGGCTTCACAAACAGTTCCTTCCTTGCAGATGACATTAGCACAGGAAGTTGTGATGGGGACACATTTGGGCTGCCCATGAAATGTCTCACATATTGTTCCAGCACTGCAGTTGAGTTTTTGACAAGCAGAGAGACCAGGAACACACTTTGGCCATCCATTATTGATCTGACAGATAAACCCTTCTTGACAACGGAAATTGTCACAGGAAGGGGACGTGGGAATACATTTTGGAAGCCCATCATATATTTCACATGTGGTCCCTGCATGGCAGTGGACTTTTTCACAGGAGTTCAAGATTTGACTACATTTGGGCCAGTCATCAACCATTTCACAGATCGTTCCCTCTTTGCACTGGATTTTATCACAGGAAGGTGGAACAGGCACACACATGGGCCAGTCATCAATAATTTCACAAACAGTGCTATCTCCACAGTGTAGTTTGTCACAGGTTGGTGGGAGGGGGACACACTGAGGCCAGTGATTAATTATTTTACAGGTGGTCTCCTGTCTGCAGTGGATTTTGTCACAGGATGGGGGAATCGGTACACATTTTGCCCATTCTCCCACAATTTCACAAACTGTCCCTTGTTTGCAATAGATGTGCTCACAAGAGCGAGGGAGTGGAACACACACAGGCTGGCCATTTACTTTTTCACAGATGGTTCCCACTTTACACTGAAGCCTGTCACAAGTGGGTGGGGTTGGAACACATTTAGGCCAGCCATCAGTTATCTTACAAACAGTGTCTGGAGCGCACTCTATTTTCTGACACAAAGATGGCAAAGGTATGCACATGGGCCACCCATGGACAGCTTCACAAATAGTTCCCTCTCTGCACTTATATCTGTCACAAGACAGCAGGGTGGGTATACAGGTTGGTATGCCATGTACCATTTCACACACAGCTTCCTCTTTGCAAACAATGGATGCACAAGTTGTTGGTGCACCTGGAATGCATGTTGGCCAGCCATTGACGATGTCACAGACTGTTCCTTTGTTGCACTCAATACTCCCACAGGTGTGTGGGAGAGGCTTGCACGTGGGCCACTTGTTGATCATTTCACAGATGGATCCCACTGGGCACTGTACATTGTTACAGGAGATGATGGCAGGCACACATTTTGGTACACCATCAAGGATCTCGCAGATTGTTCCTTCTTCACAGTGGATCTTGTTGCAAGAGGGTGGGATAGGCACACATAAGGGCTTACCATCTGCTAGTTCACATACAGACCCAGGCTTGCAGTGAATTTGGTCACAGGACAGTGAGACAGGAAAGCATCTGGGCAGGTGATTCACAGTTTTGCATTCAGTACCAGCTTCACAATTTAAATCTTTGCAAGCTGGCCTTGGAATGCATTCTGGCCAACCATCAACCATATCACACATAGTTCCTTGCTTGCATTCAATATGGAGGCAGGATGGTGGCAATGGGACACACTTTGCTCGGCCATTGACCATCTCACACATGGCTCCTTTTTCACATAGGATGTCACTGCATGATGCAGATGCTGGGATGCACTGAGCCTGGCCATGAACAATCTGACATTCAGTTCCAGCTTTGCAATGGATGTTGTGGCAGGAAGGTTCGTTGGGCACACACTGGGGCCAGCCATTCATGAGTGCACACACCATTCCTGGGTTGCATCGAATGTTTTGGCAGGATACAGGCACTGGAACACATTGAGGCCAACTGTTAACAACTGCACAGATGGTACCTTCTTTGCACTGAATGGAGGCACATGATTGTGGCACTGGAACACATTTAGGGAAGCCATCTGCCAGATTACAAATTGTCCCTTCTTTGCATTGGACATGATGACAAGATGATGGGTAAGGAACACATCTGGGCAAGCCATCAGCTATTGCACAGAGCATCCCTTCTTGGCATTGGAAAGTATTGCAGGACTGAGGTTCTGGAAAACACTGTGCCTGATTGTGAGTAACTTTGCAAACATATCCTTTCCCACAGTTTACTTCGCTGCATGGATCAGGACGAGAGCTCATCAGAGGCATCATGGCTAGAAAACAGAAACAAATTACAGATGATATATGAAAACACTGCCAGGATAGAAATACTTGGGAAGTTTCGGAGAGTAAAGAGATGCTGATGGGCTATTACATAGAACTGCAATGTTCTTCAACATTCACCGTTTATGCTCATGGAGGATGTGGATTTTTTTTTTAAACCAATACACCTTGAATTTTAGTTTCACTGCCAGATATGTCATTGCTGATGAAAATGCTAATGCCCTGAGCAGAAATCAGTACAGATGTAATTTGTGTAATGTGAAAGGGGGGGGGGCAATGAACCCCATTCATATCTAATTCAGACTGAAAAACAAATTAAAATGATTCTGAATTAAATAAGTCTGAATTAACATTTTATTTCAGTCCCCTTACATGGCCTCCATTATATAGAGCTGTAGAGAAAAGAATCTGCTCCACCAGGTGGTGGAGCAGGCAACGTTGTAAGAAAAAGCCACATTGATCATTGGGACAAAGTTTATTTGCATACTGGATAAAGCTGCAATTTTTGATTTATTGAATTGCTAGAATATGTTAAGGAACAAGTATTTTGTGCTTTCACGCTATTCATATTGACTTGGTAAAATAGAACTCTGGGTGCCGGGTGCCTTAAGTGGATAAGGATACGTACCTTCACATGATGCGCAGCATCCCTCATCGTGGGCTATACCAGCCCAAGATGCTAGTAAGGCTAGTACTCTAGCAACATGTGAGCCCCATGTGGAAGGCCACAATTTACCACATGTTGAATGTCTGAAAAAGCATTGCTAAGGTTTGCTGGCACGATCTAATGTTGTAATTTTTGCTTGCTGACCTCATATATGAGGTCTGGTTACCCTTGGATGATTTCTCTATAAGGATGGGAAGGTCTGCACTATCTTAGTAGCTTGGATTTGATTTAGAAATTTCCGTTGGTTGGTCGGCGGCTGCAGAGAACAAAAGAAGCTATAAGGTTCTTCCTGCAGCTTCCTAGTTCAAGTTATAAAATACTATGTGTGGAAACTCTTCAGACTCTGTGGATCACAGAAAGCACCCCTCCTCAGTGACTATTTTTTAATTTATATTTCAAATTTCCATCACCGCCCATCTCCCCCGAAAAGGGGACTCTGGGCCGTTAAGGACTATGTCCTTAAACTAAGTACAGCCAAAGTGTATTGACTTTTTTGGCATACCAAGGCCTTGGGAAAAGGTACAACTTAGGTTTATTATAGGTTTTGCCCCCTATTACTATATTGTTATATTAATCTAAGTGCACAGTATGCCCTTGTCTTGTTTGTGCAAGAAGACTACTAAGCAAATCTTCAGATTGGAGTCCCACATTTCCCTGGATGAGATTTCAAGCAAGAATTTATTTATTTATTTATTTCCAGTATATAAAGTATGTATACTTTGTGCTTCATGTAACTCAAGGACACAAACACACACACACACACACACAAACCCCCACCAAGTAGCTAAAATAAAGTGAAAGTAAAATACAGAAACATCCAATTACACAATGTTAAATAACGTAGGCTAGTCACTATTAGCATCTGACTGCCCTGTGAAATAAATAGGTCTTAAGGGCTTTCTTGGATACCAAAAGGTTAAGGGTATCTCCTAATTTAGGAAGCAAAATATTCAGAATGTGGGAGCAGACACAAAAAATAAATGTCGTTGAACATGTGTCCCCTTTATTTCATGTAGATCCGGGGACCTTATCCCCTCCCTAAATGAACACATAGGGTAGATTGGAAATCCTGGGAACTAAGCTGTGTAGGGCTTTAACAATAATAATTATCACTTTCAGTGGGATGCAGAAGTTGATTAGTAACCAGTGCAGTAACTATAGCATTGGTGACACACAACTAAATCTGCTTCCACCAGCCAGCGAATGGGCCATCACATTTTGGCCCAGTGTAGTTTTTGAAGCATCTTCAAAGGCAGGTCCATGTGTCACAGTAGTCCAACTGTAATGTTATGAATCATTATGGTCAGGACATCCAGGACCAAAAAGGTCCATTATTGGCATACCAGTCAAAGCTGGGCAAAAGTCCTCTTGGCCTTAGCCTCCATCTGCTGTTCTAGGAGGAGTCATGAATCCAAAAAGTCCTCCAAATTGCAGTTCTGCTCTTACAGAGGGAGTGAGACCCCCATCCAGAGTCAAAGTTAGAACCAGAATCAGGATCATCAAGAAGCAACAACTCTGTCTTGCAGGGAATTAATTTAAGCTTGCCGTGACCCATCTAGAGCCTCACAGTCTCCAGGCACTGGCTCAGTAATTCAGCAACACCCCTGATCCAGCCTGGGCTGACAGTATACAGCTGAATATTATTGGTGTACATCATCCTAAACTGATGTGATATCCTGCAGTGGATCATCCATGGATATGTACAATCCCTATACACACCAGTAGGAACTGCTAGCTTATATAGGAATGGAACCGATGCAAACAGATGTGTTCAATATCTAACCTTTGCAGATCATCCAGAAAGATACCATGGTTAATGGCATCAAATGCTGTCAAGATGTCTAATAGGTCTAGTAGGGGTGTACTCCCTCCTTTCAGACCCCTACCAAGGTCATCCAATTCTGTTTCCATCCCATAACCAGGCTTGAATACACACTGAAAGGATCCAGAAACTCAATTTCTTCCAGTACCCCTGTAGCTGAAACCTCAAGATCTTCTTCAAAAACTTCCCCGACAAGGGAAGACTGGAGATTGGTCTAGAGTTGTCCAAAATGGCTGTATCAAGAGATGGTCACTTCAGAAGCCAATGAATCATTGTCTCCTTGTTGCAGGTGGTTCCATTCTCCTTTTCAAAGACCCACTTATCCCCTTCCAAATCTAGCTGCACATGCTGCACCCAGCTGATCAAATAAACTAGGAGCATGGATCTAGCCTACACGTGGCACAGCAAATGCCACACAGTGTCTTATTCACATCTACAAGCTCCAAAAGAATCTGAGGAGAATTCTGAGGTGCAACCTTCAGAGAGCAGTTCTAACTCTCCACCTCAGCCTTCCTTGAAGCTCTATCGTGGCCAGCAACTGATTGACATCTATGGCCCTACATGATTTCTTAGGGACACCAGTTGAGTCCAACACATACTTTAGGTCATGAAATTAAACCTAGATCCTTATGCTTGTAGGACCCCAAGGTGAGCAGTACTGGTGTTGCTGAGAATAACCCTAACCTGCAGTGCTATTCTTAGTTTTATCCTTAGATTGCAATAGGGCTGAAATAGGACCATGTAACAACCTTGCACTATAATTCATGGCTATGTTCCTATCTTGGGTTGGAGAACTAGGTGGGAGAACAGCTGTAGCCTGAAAGCACCCTTGCAATATTGCCTGCTGAATATTGTAGGTCAGTGGTGGGACTGCATTTGCTTGGATTCTTTGTGAATCCTTCTCCTGTGTCTCTGGGGTTACAACAAAATCTCCTGCATGTAGCTGAGGACTTGGCTTGGTGTGGGAAGAGATTACATGCGGGAGATTCACGTGCCAGCAAGGCACGCAGAACAGTTGGCATGTCTGCAGTCTTATAGCCTTCATTTCTAAATCTGGCAGAATTTGGTTTTCCAGTCCAGTTTTCCCAGTACAAGTCCTCTTCACACAGAGGGGAGAGGTTTAAAACACACACACACACACACAAACACACACCTATGCAGGCATTTAAAGAAAGTGGTAGTTTGGTTGTGATCATGGGATGCAATCTTGGGCAGCATACTCAGTACTGAGATATTTGCATCTGTGCCCAAGTCATGATATATTATGGCTTGTTTAACCATGGTCTATTGTTTGCACAATGTACAAACCAAACCTTTTGCTTGCCTTGTTTTCCATCAAACCTACAGATAGTCCTCGGTTAACAATGGCAATTGGGACCAGAATTTCCATCACTAAGGGATGTGGTCCTAAAGTACAATGTCACCCAACTGCACTGCTTAGCAATGGCAATTCCAACACTCTTGACTGCCGTTGTTAAGCAAATCCCATGCCATTGTTAAGCAAGGATGTCTGGTGGTTGACCTCCTGCTGGCTTCTCCACTGACTTTGCTTCGCAGAAGCCATCAAAGAAGGTCGCAAATGGTGACCATATGACTGTGGGGATGCTGCAATGGCTGGAATTCTGAGGACCAGTCATAAGTACCACACATTCAGTGCTGTCACAAATTTGAACAGTTGCTGCACGAATGGTCATTAAGCGAGGATCACCTGCCCTGAGTAACATAAATTGTCTATGATTTTGCGGAACTAGCCCACTTCTTCCACAGAAATATTCAGAATCCTGCAAGGCTGTACTTACACAGCAGAAGAACCAATTTCCTCAGAAGCTGCATTCTGGTTGTCTTGCAATCTGGAAAGTAAAGCAACAGAAAGTGCGTTAGAAACATCCGAATAAACGATAGGGTCACCTTTCCTTCTCATCGTTTTAAATGAGTTAGAAATGACCAGTTTCTAGCAAACTGCAGGCTAAAAAACTGAGCTTCCACACAACAGAGAGGGATTTCTTTTGAATAAATGTACTTAAGGTTGCTTTCCACTAGCTGTTCCATTTGATGAATTAAATCCCTCTGTGCTCAAGATTATAGACTAAAGTCATATCCGTTCGAAATAGGAACAGAAAGATATAAGCAGAAGCTGTCTTTGGGTGCATACAAGTTAGCGCTGGATAAGAAATCTGGTTTATCAGGAATTTTAGAAGAACATACCAATTTCAGAGCTGCCAAATATATGCAGAATATAAATGCACCTGAATGACATTGCTTTTTAAACTTTTCGGGATGTGAGTTGCACAAGCACATTTTTGTTCACCTTGTTCAATCTGCACAACAAATTTTTGCAGTGTCTGGCCAATTGCTAGATTAATTTATTTCAGCAAAAACAATAGTCACCTTGCTAGGGCACTTTAATAAAGTTATTATTGTATGGCCTTGCATGGATCACACCCCAGTCACTGTTGAGAAAAAGAATAGCAAGTTTTCAAGAATTACAGGCACAAAAAAATAAGCGTTTTTCTATGGAGGAAAAAAAAATGCCTTGCCCCAAATGGTACACTATGAAAAGAGAATACAAAAACACTTAGATTTGAAAATGTGTGCACAACAGTGCATGTAAATATTTGTTGTGCATTTTTCTGCATAAATAGTAGGTTGGTAATTTACAGTTGCTAAGTTGAAAAAAAAAACCCAATTGATATTCATTTCCATACAATAATAGGAGTGATTTCGCTCTTTTCATTACTGTGACATTAATCCTGCCCAAAGGCTGTTAGCTAAATATTCATGCAAAAAAAGTGGGTGTAAGGAAAATAACAGCTGCCCCTCCCCTACTTTCTTGACTAAGTGCAGCTTCTGATCTTTTCAATTTCATGGTAGGAAAGAAAGAACCTTTGAACTTGCAGAAGAGAGAGTGCATTTTATCTAATATCTTTACAAAGAAGATCTATTTGAGAGCCCTGCAATGGATATTTGAAAAGCTACCAGGATTCTCTTAAACGTATGTGAATTTGCATAAACCCTTTACCACATTAAAAACAATGTTTACATTAAAAGTCTTAAAATGCTCCAAGCATAATATTTGTATGTGAGAGAAATGGGTGATGATTTAGGTAGGATCCAACAGAGTTTTAACCAACTTAGGAGAGAGAACTAAAAAGCATGAATTTTACAATCACTTATGAATTCTTCAGTGCCACTTCTCAACTGATGATATTGGACTGCCTATTTGCCTTTTAACAATTGATTAGTGAAGTATTGATGCAGTTAGTTAAAATATTGATCAATGTTTCTCAATAGTAGCGGTTCTTTAAAATATTGAAGGAAGGGTAAAATAACTTTACTTGAATAATGGATAAATTCCACTCATTGTTATGTTGTCTTTCATTAAAAAAACCCAACTTCCTGATGAAAGAGGAATATTGGAACCATAATATAACTTGATGATGACGACGATGATGATTTGCTTGCCAATTATGGTTAGTTCCCACCAGCTATTCTGTTAATGCATCTACCCTTGTTCCTCCCAGTTGTGCTGAATAAAAAATCTCATGATCTTTTGACAGCATGGCACTTTTTTTTTGCTCATCCATGTCCTTCTAGCTTTCTCAGTTGCCTTTTTCTTCCAGACTGAATATACAACAAACCACAGACAAAATTCAAGGCAAGAGTGAACAAGTGGGAGAAGCAAGGATCTGCAACTAAGATTAGGAGGATTTGAAGATTAGAACCTGACATCCTTAGAGAAATATGGGCCTGGGCACATGCCCAGTGGTTCCAGCCCCAATGCTGGTTCTGCTTCAATCACTTTTACAGGACACTCATCAGTATTTTTATCACTCCAGATATTTCTCCCAATTAAGCATGCTGCAGAAGAATACAACTTTGGGACATTGACCTTCAAAGGACAGAGAACCTGGTTGGGGGAAAATATTGCCTACATACTGGGTGACGTTGGCCTCACTCTCCTGCATAGAATATGTATTCCATCCTACCTTGATTGACTTGATCTTCCCAGTCTTGATCTACCTCATTCCTGGGTCCCAGGTGAGAACTTGGACTCAATGTCTCAGTTTTCTAGGCTTCGTCCAGCCAATGAGATAAGGGACACTCCTTGACTTCAGAAAGACTATATGCTGATTATAATAAATGAAATGGAATAAATGAAATCCAGGATTTCTTTCTGATTGGTTGCTTCATAGCATAGAAAGTGGGAGTTGATGGTGACATCATTCTGGTAATAGAGTCAGGTTGCCACGTGGGGGCAGCCCTAAGAGTCAAACCATGTGGTGTTTCCTCTCTATAAAAACCCTTGGATTTTATAGAGCCAGTATGACCCAATGGTTAAGGTGTTGGGCTAGGAATTGGGAGACTCAGGTTCAGATCTACCTTCAGCCACAGAAGCTCACTGGGCAACTTTAGGCTAGTGATTTTCTCTCAACTTTCCAATTAGGATTGTTGTGAGAGAAGATAGGGGCAGGTAGAGATACATATATGCCACCTTGAGCTCCTCAATGAAAGGCAGAATATAAGCCACATACATACATACAGTATGTACATTTTCTGTATAAATGTATTAAAGACTTCAAGAAGAGGAGGGGGAATGAGCAAAACATGACCTTTCATTTTAACAATGATTATTTTTTAAACTGGCAAATTTGGACTTGTCCATTTTGTGAATTGTTTATTGAAGGCTAAAAATGAGGACCCTTGAGGTCAGGGGTGAGAATCTCCAGCCCTCCAGATGTTACTGAACCACAACACCCGTCAGATCCAACCAGCATGGAAATAACTTTCTTTTCCTCTCTTCTCCTTCTCCTTCTCCTCCTTCATTTCCCCAGCCAGTGTTGCATTTGCAAGAACAGAAGAGTATTAAATATTTTAAGTGGGATTACTCAAGGGCAATTGCTCAACTTATTCAGAAACCTTTCCTACCCTGGCACCCCTCCTGCTCTCAGAGAAAAGAAGCCAATGGCCACTAGCTGGAAAGGGTGGGACCTTTCATCCAATACATCTGAAGCTTACCAGTTAAGGACAGGGAAGGTCTTCTTACCTTGAAATCATGAAATACTACTCAGCTTTTTAAAAAAGCCTAAGAGAGGAGTAGGGGTCCTGCATCCTTGGTCCTTGGCCTAAGAGTCACTTGCTGAGATGGGCGGCTATAGAAATCAAATAAATAAATAAATAAAACAAAGTCTTTACAAGTTAACAGTTCGGACTTCTTGCAAGGGTTAGGCATCCCCTCCACAGGAATTTGGAGCAAGAGGGAAAGAAAATCGTAGCTTTACCCACTTCTGGCCTCAGCTGTGACCACAGCAAATATGCATTCCTCACTTGATTCCTACTGTGAACTAAAATCCTTCAGGGATAAAGAGATTTGCCATGCCTGCGCTAGAGGTAATAATTTTGTCCCCCCCCCCCCCCAGGTTGGAGGCTGACTTGATTTATTTAACTTTCCCCGATCAGATTCATTAGCCCCGTTGTGTCATTCTGCTGTGGGTCAAAGGCAGGATCATGTCACCACCCAATTATGCCTTTTCTTCCCCTTAATTGCTGAGTAAATTAAAAGCATAGACACAGTCACGGTGGAATCACTGCACATAGATTTACGGATAGAGTGTCTCCCAGCCTGGAGACGGAGAGACCCAACTCTAAGGTTGATCCATGCTCAGTGGCAGATCGGCCCTTCAACATCCATCTTGTGGCACGGAAACTAAGAAAAAATTGCCCTCTCCTTGCAAGACATTTTCTTTTCTATTATATAAAATCATACTTTTTGAAAAAGTCTCAGGGACATCTATCTCTATCTCTATCATCTGTCTATCTATCATCTCTCTCTCTCTCTCTCTCTCATCTTCTAATTAATTTCTAGGTCACCCTATGACTCCAGGCAGCTTCCCAAGTTAAAAAAAAACAGATTAATCTACCCTCGGCCACTGTGCAGAAGTCTTGCAACTACACAGATGACCACCCAATAACTTAAGTTCCTCCAATGAAAGACAGTCTGCTACTTTCCAAAGTGGTCTGTTCAATGGTCAGACTGTTGTCTCTGTCTCTCTGAGATGGACCTTTCTTCCCTTTTCCATTCATTTGTGATCGTCCTGCCCTCTGAAGAACATGGGACTAGTCTGCTATTGGTATGACAGTCTTCCAGATATTTGTAGGTTTATTTATGCATTTATTTATTTATTTATTTATTTATTTATTTATTTATTTAACAAGTGTATAGAGCCGCCATCTACCTAGGGGCACTCTGGGTGGTGAACAGGAACTGAAACATAGCCCAACTATAGAAATCAAATACAAAGAAAACTGGGTCAAGTCCCCCCACATCGTATCATTAACATATAAACAAAATGCCCATGACTGAGCTCTATCAACACCCCAACCCCAGTACCAGCCCCAGTAACTATCACAGCCTTCTGGAAGGCTGAAAAAGTTGGGGCTGTCTGTATCTCAGCGTTCCTTCCAAGTTGCCTTCCAGACTAAGCACATCCAGCTTTTTCATCCCTTTTTCATCTGACTAGTCACCCAGTCTTCTGTTTTCATGGATGATAGCACTATCAATAGCTATGAATCTTAGTGGGTTTATTCTCTCTCCTAAATCAGAGTAGCTGGGGACAAATTGAGGATGACAACACCTTCCAGTTGGACCCCAAAGAAGCAGGTTAGAAAGAGTATTGATGCTTTTGAATATTGTATTGGAGGAGATAATAGAGCAAATCAATCCAGAGTTCTCCCTTGAGGCACAAATGACTGGACTCAAATTACCTTATTTTGAACTCATCATGCAAAGATCCAGCTCCCTCGAGAAATCCATAATGCTGGGAAAGTGGAAGGAAAGAAAAGAAGAACATGATTAGCAGCAGAGTGGATAGACTTGATTATAGCAGTGATGGGTGTACCATTGGAAGACCTGAAGGGCCAGGTTGGGGACAGATCATCCTATGGTCTATGGTTATTAAGAGTTAATATCCACTTGATGGCAGATAATTGATTGATCAATCAATCAATGCCCTTCCATATTTGTGAACTCTTTTATTCTGGTATGTGGGACACAGAATACTTGATGACTTGGGCTTTGGGTCTGATCAAGCAGGATTTTTCAGCTATTCTGATACTGCTTCTCATCTTAGGAGTATGCAACACTGTCCACATTGCTTTCTTCCATATTTCTTTTTCTTTTAATCAACTCCTTTCTTTTTTGCTTAGGAAGGAACGCGAGAATTCCTTAGAAGAGCCTTCTCCAGATGTGTTGGAAATTGCAGACCCAGACAGCTGGACGATGCCAGAACAGAGAAGGCTGCTGTAGAACTTAGAGGCAGCAAGTCATAGTGACAGGAGAGAATGACAGATGGGCTGATGGCAAGGGATAGGGGCCTGCCTAGAAGCTGCAGGCTGGATGGAGGGACCTGGTGGGCTGCAAGAACATTACTTTATTTAATATTATATTAATAGTTAAGAACAAACGATTTATTTATTTACAGGACTCTTATGGCTGCCTATCTCATATAATGATTCTAGGCAGCTCATAACAATCCATAAAACATGTTGAAATTAAGGATTCAGCCTGTATCAAACAGTTGCAAATGCAGACTTTGGAAAGAAAAAGATGAAACTGTGGATCACATAATGCAGCAAAAGTGCTCAGAAGGACTATAAACAACCTCATGACAGAGTAGCCACTAGGATCCATTCTGTGCAAAAACTGTAATTTCCAAGTTTCCTGAACGTGGTATGATCACAAAATTGAGAAAGGAGTTGAAATGATGATGCTAAATATTGTGGGATTTTTGCATACAGACTGATTGCCATCTAAAATGCAACACACCAGGTATAACAATAATTGAAAAGAAAAGAGTAATTTTCATAGATATAGCAAAACCTGGGGACAGCAGAATCAAGGAAAAAGTATTAGGAAAAAATATTTAAAATATAGAGATCCAGTGTTCAAAATAGGTAAGTTATGGAAATGATCTTGCAATGTTATCCTTATAATTATTGGTGCATTAGGCAGAATAACAAACAAATGTTTACAGAAACTAGATATTTTGACTATATCTACTGTGGATTTGAAAAAAAAAATCCACTTGGTGAGGCACATGTAATGTCTTATGACATTACTGGGATAACATCTAGGTTCCTGGCTGAAACTGAATTTCCAAACAATGTACTGAATACTGAAATCCCCACAGTGGAGGAATGGAATGTGAAGATGGCAGAAATGGCAATCTGTCCAGTCAGGGACAAAACAGTAAGTGCTTTTTTAAAAGACTGGAAGCATTTTATGGACTTTTTGCTGAAAATAAAAAAAGTGATAATTTATGGATTTGATGACTGAAAAGGGATTAAATAAGGGGCTGGAGGGATTTCTGTAATACCAAAGAGGGAGGATGGATAATGAGTTTGTGTAATTGTTGAAAAGGTCAGAAGTCACTTATTTTTTCTGATTCTTGTTTCTTTAATTTTCTTTCTTTCTTTCTTTCTTTCTTTCTTTTTCTTATTATTTTTCTTTAGATTTGTCTTTTACTTATGGAAAAATTCTTAGTAAAAATTATACTAAAAATGAATTTCCAAACAACACCAACCAAAGATGTCATTCTTTTTATTTGTTCTTTGTACTGTGTTATTCCTTGAAGAATAAAAACCAGTAATAATAATATCAACAATAATTTTACATAAACATTACTGTTATTGAAAAGAAGAAGGTAGGGTTCATTGACATGGCAATATCTGGAGAGAGTCAAACTGATGAAGAATAACTGCAGAAAATAGCCCAATATTGTGATTTACCAATTGAGGTTGAAAGATTATTTATTTATTTATTTATCTATCTATCTAATTTATCCCCACCCATCTCCTCCCATCGGGGGACTCTGGGAGGTTTACAACAATCGATTAAAAACCGCAACCATAAATACACAAAATAAAATACAGTAATAAATAATCTAAATAGAGGTAAAAATAAAGAGTCCAAGTGGTGAAGAATCTAAAACAGTCCAAGTGTGGGAGGAGTGGAGGGAATTATGGAGGAAAAAAACACCGTCATGCTGATTGTAAGTTGGAGACTTTGGTGCAATGCCCTCAAAAGATCACCAAATATTTAGAAATTTAAAACTTATTGGACTTGATCCCTTTGATGATATAAAAGACTACCATACTTGGAACAGCATACATTTTACAGCAATACTTCCATGACTTTTAGATTAGGACCTGAATTGTTGGAATTAACACCTGGTTGATTAGACTGTGATAGTCATTTGGATGATGGTGATGGTGATGACGATGACATTCACCACCGTTCTGTGATGCCTCTTCTAAGAGAGCAAGCCAGAAGTTCCCTATTCCCTGCTTATTGCACTGAGCAAATTCTAGAAGAAATCCCCGGGATGCTTTCCAATTGCATTAGAGAAGACACAACTGGAAAGACTTCCTAGGGCTTTGCTGGGACAAGTGTGTGTGTGGTGGTGGTGGTGGTGGGGGGTCCTTTTCAAAAGGCAGTAAGTACTTATGAGTTACCTATTGCATCAGGAACAAAAGCCATCAAGCTCTGTGATCAGGATGGCGGTTCTTTCAGGGTGCAATTACTGTGGGCAGAGGAGCATGGGAACCTCAACTGGAGTTAAGGAATAGTGTGCTACAGCAAGCAACCTGATAACAATGGGACCCATGGTTATTTGCAGTTTGAAGGGGCCACACTGACCTGGTCAGGACCAATGTGCCTTTAGACAATCTCTGCAAGGCATGAGTGTAAAACAATGGGCCAGCTGGACCTTCTGCTGGTTCAGATGTCTATTCAAAGACGAGAGAGTCCTACTGGTTAAAAGGGGGCAGACAATTGACCACCAGGGGCTTTTTAAAATGATTATGTTGCTTGTTCCCACAGGAAGAAGGGTGCAGCTGTATTGTTACCCCAAGGGCAGAGACAGGATGCTCTACCTTATTTTCTCTTTGGGGGGAAAGGATTAGATTTTTTAAAGAAATCCAAAACAATTATCATAATGCTCGCCCACTGGTTGTATTCCCTTTTTTGACAGAAATCAGTAGGGTATTTAAAACAATAACAGCAGCAGCAACAATAACTAAGCAGGCTGCTGTTGATTTCTACTGGCGAGGTCCGGGAGGAAAAAAAAAGAGGGCTGGTGGCCCATGGAACAGAGTTGCCCACCCCTTGGTTAACTCTCGGGCTGTCTTTTCAATTGCTTGAAAAGAACTCATGTGCCATTTGGAATACTTTTTATGATTCTGGCTGAAAGAGAGTAAATAAATAAATAAAAGAAGGAATAAAGTAAAAATGAAAAAATCTTGGGAATTTGTTGATACTCAACAACCTCCCCCCCCCCCTTTCCTGCAATTTTAAGATGCTTCACAAAAAGGAGGCATGGATTTGCCATTCTTCTGATTCCCCCTGGTTTTGGGGGGAAGGGGGGCAGCTTGCCCATTTTAGAAATTGCCATGTTGATCAGGACTGCTCAAAGCTGAAAGGTCAAAATTAATGTCTGCTGCATCCTTTCTCTTCATCCATCTATCGGTTATGTATCTTTTTGTTTTCTGAGGGTCCACCAGATATTACTGGTTCTCATCCCTTTGAAACAAAACCCCTGCATTTGTTGAAACCCCCTCTAAACAAGACTGTTGAAAACAGAAGGTCCAATTTCCCAGCATGTTGGGGTAGGAAGCAGAAAAAGTGTACAGGTAGTCCTCGCTTAACGACTGCAATTGGGACTGGAATTTTGGTCACTAAGTGATGCGGTCATTAAGCAAGGCATCATATGACCAGACCTGATTTTACAACCATTTTTAGCACAGCCATTAAACAAATCACGCAGTTGTTAAGCAAATCAATGGTTCAGGATTGATTTGGTTTGTCAGAAACTGCAAATTGTGATCATGTGACCACAGGACGCTGCAACCAGTCATAGATGTGAGCTGATTGCCAAGCACCCAAATTGCAATCACGTGACTGCAGGGGTGGTGCGATGGCTGTAACTTCGAGGATGGATTGTAAGTAACTTTTTTTAGCCCTGCCATATCTCCGAACTGTTAAACAAATGGTCATTAAGTGAGGACAACCTGTAGTGCAAGCTACCAAAAAAGGCAAATAATTGTTAAAAAAAAGAGAAAAATCTCCAAATCTTTTTTCCCAAACTTATAATCTATGTGGTTTGACTCCCCCTACGTTACACCCTACATCCTTTCTCCAAAACTGTTGAGGGGGGTCCTTTGGCTATCAAAAGTCGGCCATCCCTGCTACAGGTGACGCTTTACTTGATTTGCTCCTCAGCTGACACCTGCAGATCACTGTCTCCTCTTTGATTAGATACAGTGAAGGAATGGAGCAAAGATATCTGGCCTCTGGTTCAGGGGAAGATCCTGAGCATAATGGTAGAACCATGCTGGCAGGCTGGAAGTCCCCAACTTCTTCCATCCCTGAATGAAACCACAGAAATGTGCTACCATTCAAGTTCTGAGTCCAGTGCCCTGTTGCTCAGGTGGTCCTGGGGTAGAAACAATGCTCTCAGCTGTCACAGATAGAATTTCCCCAAGTTTGGGAAAAGGTGCTGCTAATCCTGTGCAGGGACGCGGTGGCGCTGTGGGTTAAACCGCTGAGCTGCTGATCGGAAGGTCGGCGGTTCGAAACCGCGCGGCGGGGTGAGCTCCCGTTGCTCGTCCCAGCTCCTGCTCACCTAGCAGTTCGAAAACATGCAAATGTGAGTAGATCAATAGGTACCGCTTCGGCGGGAAGGTAACGGCGTTCCGTGTCGTCATGCTGGCCACATGACCCGGAAGTGTCTATGACAACGCCGGCTCTAAGGCTTAGAAACGGAGATGAGCACCGCCCCCTAGAGTCGGACACGACTGGACTTTACGTCAAGGGAAACCTTTACCTTTACCTTTAATCCTGTGCACAGAAAGTTTCTTCATTCAATAGAACTTTCTTCTTAGTATGTAGGGAGGGGGGACTGCCCTAGCCACTATTAAGGGCCTCACTCCAAAAACAGGCAGGGCCCGGACCTATTTTTAGAGAGGGGATTCAGAAGCTTTAGGGTGTAAATTGGGTACTTTAAGCATATACAGGGCTTAAGACTAAAGATGTTGCCCATAAGCTTCTAACACTGTACGTATGTATGTATTATGTATGTATTAAATTTATACGGCCACCCAACTCACACATGGTGACTCCAGGTGTCTTACAGAATTAAAATCCACAATACAAAAACCCATCAACCCCCCACCCCCTGCAGCAGTTACAAACACAATCAAATCAGCCACTTGATGGGCTCTGCGTCAACCTGGGGTCCCCAGGCCCGCTGATGAAACCAGGTCTTCAGGGCCTTCCGAAAATGTATCAAGGTGAGGGCCAATCTTACCTCCGGGGGAATGATATTCCACAGGGAGAGAACCATCACTGAAAAGGCCCTTTTTTGTGGTCCCATTAGATGAACTTCCCTCATAGAAGGGACCCGCAACATAAATATGTATCTTCTATATTTTATAATACGTATATATTTTTAAGTATTAAAAATATTTATAAACATAAAACATATTTTATAATGTTTTAATTGAAAGGAACCATTGTTGTTTTAATGTATTGCAAGCTGCCCAGAGTCATGTTTGAGATGGGTGGTGGAAAAAAAAAAGTGCTAAACAAACAAACAAACAAACAAACAAATAAATATCCTGCCTCCCCACTCTGGTGGGCCGGGTAGATGTGACTGGGGAAAGGAGGTCCTTCAAATAACCAGTCCCTGAGCCATGTAGGGCTTTAAAGGTGATACCCAGTACCTTGAACTGGACCCAGAAGCAAATTGGCAACCCATGCAGCTCCCACAAGAGAGGTGGCACATGAGCAAATCTAGGCTTGTGCAAAACTATGCCGGCTGCTGCATTTTGAACCAACTGGAGCTTCTGGATACTCTTCAAGGGCAGCCCCATGTAGAGCATGTTACAATAGTCCAAATGGGAGGTGGCTAGGGCACATTGGTCCAAGAATTGGACCAATGTGTGAGAAGGGCACATTGGTCCAAGAATTGTAATACAAAGCCAACTTCATTTGCTCACCTACTCTGGGAGGGCTTTGGGGTTACAGAAGGTATGCTGGAAGAATGCATGTGGTGCCCAGGCCACACGTCTTTCATCCCTGCCCTAGTAAGTGTGCATTCATTTCTAGAATTCAGCTAAGGAGTTGTACTTGTGTTTTTGTTGATGGTGGCTCACATCATGGGCTGTTATCTGGCTGGGGGAAAACAGGGGGGCTAAGAGTACTGCAAGCACAAACACCCAGCAGAGGGCACTGTTTGTCTACTATCAAGAAACTGCAGAATGCAATAAGGAGCAATTAGATTTCTTGGATTTTTTTTTTACACTGCAGTGAAATGTCCTTATTGCAGGACTCATTGGGAGAATATGAATTAACTGCAGCTTTATGGCTGAGTAGAAGTTGTGGCTAATAAACACAGAGGAGACTTTTGGTGTGCCTGACATTTCTGCTTTCCTTTTCCTTAGTTCTCAATTTTATTACCTCTTCCCTCCTAGGACTTTAAGGTTCTTCCTCCATTCAGTCTTCACAAGCCCAGTGATGGAAGTTAGGAAGAGAGAGGGGCTGGCCTAAGATGTTTAGAAGTACATGTCTGAGTATTTAATCTTGGATGGTTGGGGAATTCTGGGAGTTGAAGTCCACACATCTTAAAGTTGCCAAGGTTGAGAAACCCTGGGCTAGACCTTACATTGAAACAGCTGCAATTAAACACGACCTTGATTTTATTCTTTGTTAAAGGCACTAAAACTGGAGCCAGCAAAAGAATTGGCAACTCTGCAGAGAAAGAGGCCCAGAGTTGTTCCTGTACATGAAGGTGAGACTTTAAACTGTGTATTAAGGCTAGCAGATCTGGGTTATAAGAACCTGGATGGAAACTAGATGGCAGAAAAAGGGTTATGTAGCAATTTACTGCCAGTTAGTAATCATCTGGATTTTTGCTGCGGGATCTGGCAGCTTCTCTATATCAAGAATCAACTGTCACAGAAATCTTACAGGACATGTAAATCAGGAAACCAGGCAAGGCATTTGTTATCTTCCTGAAACAAAAAGCGAACACCATCTGGAAATTTTGAATTGCCTAATTCTGATCTCAGTTCTCAAAGTGTTGGTTCTTATGAAGTCAAAGCAGCAGAACCTTTTTAAAACTGGGAGCTACAATTCAGCAAAGTCACAGCTGAGGTGAGATGTCACATGAGGCTTCCACAAATCTGTGGTTACGTCTTTCTTTTCTGGGGCTCTGGTGGGTTTGGCTACAGAAGGACTAGAGTCTTGAGAACTGAGGTTATGATGGTATGCAGTGTAATTCCGCAGAGAGTGCTGTATGAACACTGCCGCTCATGACTCCAAGAGGGGAATTCTTGATTCTTTCAAGAAATTGTTATGTGACAATTAGGTTGTGATCTTGATTGGGTCATTTAGGACTAAAAGTGTACCTGGCAGTCAACCTCAATCCCATCATTGGGAGCAAGAAATAGCATATTCTGGGATGATTGGAAGCAAGCTATTCAAACATCTCCAGCACAAACAATGAGTATCCATCTCAGAATTTACATGGATAATCATGGCTTGTAGATCGTGATTGTAAGAGAGAAGTATGGTGTTGGCTCACGCCGTCTTAGTAAGTTTAACCTGTAAAATCCTGACCAAATGAGTATGCAGACTCATCCATGGGCTCAAGAATTGAGTGTCATGCCCATGTAGACCCCCTTCTGACAAGTAACCTGCATCTTCCTGGCTGAACAATGCTAGGATTTTGTGTGCAATAAAATCAACTTCTTTTCTTCTTATTTAATGCTGTCTGTCGTCTTGAGATCATCTGAATTTGATGGAAAGGGGTTCCTTTCCCTGGCTTGTTGAGAAATATGCCTGATCTGGGTGGTTGGAGATATATAATGCCAAGACCCAGTGGGAAGCTTGACATGGCAATCTCTTTATTTGTCTAACACCTTTTGCTAACACAGGGTTCATTTCTGTTTTAACCTAGTGCAAGAGGGTAAATTTTCCAGTGATAGTTTAGGCGGGTGGCCAAAGTACAAAAGAATAGAAACTCCCCAAATTATAAATGAGCTGTTAAATTCCAGTTAAAATATTGATCCTCTGGGACTGGTTTCTTTGTTAGTCTATTTTCATTTGAGGACATGAAATATATTTTCATCGGACGGGGTGGAGGGCCAAATCAATAAATACCAGTTCCGCTGAGCAACATGGAACAACTCTGGCTTTTACATGCCTGTGCATTATCACTGGGTTCTAATAGCTGGAGGGAACAGCCATGCAAGAGGTGACCTTTTCCATCTAGTCCAGGAGATGTACAACTTTGGGGGACTGCAGGAAGTCAACACAAGCCAGATGGGGTTGCTGCTTTATTTTCTTGCTCCTGAACTTGAAGAGGGCAAGTGAACAGGCAGGAGAAAAAAAAAGAGTTGCAGGGTTGTAAGTTAGAGCAGGAAGATCCAGAGATCAGCACTGGGTCACCTGCAGAAATGTGGGTCTGGGCATAAGCCCAGATCTTGGTCCTTGCTCTGCTGTCAGTCTCTTTTGCAGAGCTGTCGTACGTGCTTAACTACTCTGCTCCAGTGTTTCTCCTAGTTAAGCCTAGTGCAAAAAATGAAACACAGGAATACAATTCTTAGCCATTGACTTGGAAGTTAAGTAGGGTCAATGTTGATTAGTACTTGGCTGGTAGACCTCCAGGGAATACAGGTAGTCCTCACTTAACAACCATTCATTTAGTGATGGTTCAGACTTATGTCGGTGTTGAAAAAACCAACTTACAATGCTCACACTTAGAATCATCGCAGTGTCCCCCTGGTCACACGATCACAATTTGGGTGCTTGGCAACAGGTTTGCATTTATGAGCATCACAGCATCGCATGTTCATGTGATCGCCATTTTTGACCTTCCTGGCCAGCTTCTGGCAAGCACAATCAATGGGGAACTTGCTTAATGGCCATGTGGTTTGCTTAATGCCTGCAGTGATTCGCTTAACGGCCACCACAAAAAAGGTTGTAAGATCGGGTTGGATTCGCTTAATGACCACTTCGCTTAGCAACCAATATTCTGGTCTCAGTTATGGTCATTAAGCAAGGACTATTTATACCTGGACTGTCCATGAAGACACCAGGTGTCACATTCAACTTGAAGAAGATTTGACCTTTGTCTGGATAGAGACTCAGGCACCTCATTGGGGGCATCTGTAATCCGTAATCTCAGCCTTCCTTTTGAGTCTCAGACAGGGGATGTTGAAGGGCAATACTCGGTCTCCGACTGGCATACCAGTGGCCACATCCCAAAAAGTGTGGGTCTGAGCCAAATAAATAAATTCAACTTACATTTTTAAAATGAAATTAATGATGTACAAACATGACTACTCTCCATGACTACTCTCCATAAATCTAACCACGTTTCCGTTTTGCTACAGTATAAATTACAAATTACAGGCTACTGAGGGGCTCTCTGAGGATCTTGCAAGCATCTGTTAATTATCTGCAGTTCTGGTTTTCCCTCTCAGATTTAGCTGATAAAGTTCTGTTAGCATTTCATCAACTTTTGTAGCTTTATTATTAGTCGTATTTTCTAGGGGGCTTGTAATTGCAATTTCTAAAATGTCTGCACAGGGGTCGATAGTAGTATTTTCAGCTCTTGGAAGGGAGTTGTGGATGGCTTATAGAAATCAGGGAGTGACCAGAAAGGGTTAATTCAAATTACAGAAGTGCTCTTTCTTACTTGTAGAAGGATAAGGGTGACTGGCCCAGGGGAGAAAATTCAGCAGAGAAATAACTAATCAAGCTGCTATAATCCAGCAGCTAAAACTGATATACGTGCAAGCCTGGATTCCTGAGTCTGATGGCATGGTCTGTTAACCTAAAACCAGAAAACAGCAAGCATAAGGAAAATTCTGTTCTGATTTGAATAATTTGGATATCTCATTGGTTTTTATTGCATTGGTTTCATGGGGGAAAGAATAGGACTATATGAACTGGAAAACAATTATGCACTGAATGCTCCTTTTTTTTTTTTAGTATTGCAAGCCATTTTCATCTCCAAAAAAAGTGCGCCAAAAAGTATATATTGGAGGAAGTTTCCTTACCAAACTGTTGTAATATAAGATATTGTACTTTGGGAGGGTTCAACTTCAGTTTTTGTTTGCTTCCTTGTGCTTTGACTTGGCCATCTAACTAAAGGTTAGTTACATTCTGTCCGGGATTTGACCAAATCTGAAGTCCATCTCTGTTTTAAATTCCTCTTCCAGCCAAAAAGGGAAGGAAGATCGCTTAGCAATGCAAAGGAGTCTTAGCATGAAAGCACCCTTTTACAGTAGTGTTTCTCAACCTTGGCCACCAAAATGTGTGGACTTCAATTCCCAGAATTCCCCAGCCAGCCATGCTGGGTGGGGAATTCTGGGAGCTGATGTTTACACAACCTCCAGTGGCCAAGGTTTAGAGTATGATCCATGGAGCACTCTAGAACAACTGAAAGATCACGTTGGCTCTATTAACATCTCTGGCTGACTCTTTGTGCTAGGTCTCCAGAATCTATGATGGCTTTCTACTGGTAATCAAAGAAACAGTCATAAATCATGGCCAAGTGTAACTTGTCACATTTAATGAGGCATTTTTTAAATAAACAAAAGAAAAAGTGCCATCCAACTTTACTGGACAAAACCCATGTAGCAAGAAGGTGAGGCTGGGAATATTTGCCTCATTGCTTTATTAAGAAATCATCTGCATAGAATTTACTGTTTGAGGATATTATTTATTTCTCCTCATGCACTGACTGCCTAGGTGAGAGTCAAGGATGTTTATATACTTCGGACCGTGGAGTTGGTATCATCCGTTCTTAGAAATATTTATCTGATTTTTGTACATAATTTAAATTGAAGGAGTGGTGAAATCTCTAGGCTGAAAATTGTTTTCTGTAAATTGACTGTGCTAAGATTTGTAAACTGCAGAATGCAAAATGACACAGAATGTAAACTAAGATGATCCAGGGCCTGGAGCATTTCCTGATGAGGAAAGTTTGTGACATTGGAGCCTTCTTAGTTTAGAGGTGAAGGAGAGGGGACATGACTGAGGTGTACAAAATGAGGCATGGTGTGGATAAAATGGACATGAAGAAGTTATTTTCCCCTTCCCAAAATATTAGAACCAGAGGTCACCCAATGAAATTGAATCTTTGAAGAATCAGGACAGACAAAAGGAAATATTTTTTTACACAATGCATAATTCAACACTGGAATTCACTACCATGAAATGTGGTGCTGGCTACCAGCTTGGCCGGCTTCAAAAAGGAGTTGGAGCAATTCATGGAATTCATGGGGATCCATGGCTCTTAGCCTTGATGGCAGTGGGACTGTCTCTGAAGGCCATCTGCTGGGAGACTTGTGGGCTTCCTTGTGCAGCTGGTTGACTATAGGAGAACAGACTGCTAGACTAGATGGGTCAGGGGTCTAATCCATCCAGTTTGGTCTAGTGGTTAAGGTGCTGGGCTAGAAACCAGGAGACTGAGAGTTCTAGTCCCGCCTTAGGCCTGAAAGCCGGCTGGGTGGCCTTGGGCCTGTCACTCTTTCTCAGCCCAACTCACCTCACAGGGTTGTTGTTGTGGGGAAATAAGAGGAGGAAGGAAGGAGTAACAGATATGTTCACCACCTTGAGTTATTTATAAAAAAAAATAATAAAGGTGGGATAGAAAAAAAAAATCTGATGTAGTCCATGGAACTGCCAGGCATCTATGCAGATTACAGCAGTATGTAAATAATGGAAGGAAGGAAAGCTAACCGGATGATGGTCAGCAAATGATCTCTGTGTGGCACGTGAGTTTAAATATGTGGCACACAGGCTCTTGGTAACAGTGATAAACTCTGGCCTGGTCTACTCAGCTATAATATACTTTGTTGATTTTGGCTTTGCACAGACATGAATATTCTGCTCCAATATGATTTAGTATGGTGTGTGAAGAAGGCCATTATGACTTAATCAACAAGTCATGGTCAGAAATTTGGGGACAACTTTATGTGTGAATGCAGCCTTTGTGCTTTCCATTGTCTGTTAGTCTTCATGGTTCCTGCGACGCCTTCAGTTTTATGGAGGCAAATGTCCTTTTGTGTGGTATCATGGTTAGAACATAGAATAGTGCTAAGGTGGACTATGACTTGGGAGACATAGGTTTAAAATCCCATTGAACATGGAGCACTCTGGAGATTTGGGGCCAGTTACTTTCTTTCAGCCTAATCTTTTTTACCAGGTTAATGTTGCAAGGATAAAATAATATGGCTTCTTGTAAGCCATCCTGAGCTCTTTAAAAGCAGAATGATGAACAAATGAATGATAGATAAAGGCTGTTGAATACTTCCTCTTAACCAATCTAACTGTGGCTTTCCTAGGCTTCTTGGATCACCCCTGGATATATCTGGCTGCCTTAGCTTTGAAACAAAATGTAATATAAGGTGAGGCCAGGCTGCTCTGAAATGGAACCCATCATCTCACACTCTCTGTAAGTTGAAAGTGTTCTCGTTATTTTCTTTATCATTAATATATTTATTAGCAATTTTCCAGCCGAGGCCTATAAAGTGGTATACAACAAAAGATATCCAATTCAGGAAGTCATCAAAACAGTATTTGTGGTGTGTCATGGATGAGTTCAGAGACGGCTTGCATGAGGCCTTAATTCCTTTGCTGTACACAGTTTCAGTCAATAGCAGATTAAAGAGCCATGACTGTGAAAATCTCTTTGTATTTAATCCCCAGTGAAAACGGGCAACAAATATTGATAGGATGGGTCAACAAACATTTTAAATGTAAAGTTCTGAGAAAGGGTAAACAAAAAGGGGTAGTAGTTTTGGGTGGCGAAAGAATTGAGGGGATGCTGGAAGGAGACATGGCGCAGAAAATAGTCTAGAGGCAAAAGTAGAGGAAAATGATGGGTAAAGGTTAAGTAACTTTTTCTTCTGAATCTTCCCTGAAAATGTTCCCATCCAAAATTTGCTATGAGATAAATGCTTAGTTGAGAACTGTGCCTTAGACTCTAAGAAACCCAAACTGCCAGATTCTTCCTGAAATAGCTTTCCCTTAAGGAATATGTCAAACCCATCCTCTCCAATGTTTTGGAGAAGAAGACTCAACCCATCCTTGTGCATATTTGCTAAAAGTAAAATTCCACTTTCTTCAGCAAAACTTTCTTCCAAGTAAGAAATTGGAAATATATTACAGGAAATATAATGCAGACTGTGAATTCACATATCTGAATTTTGCAGTGTAATCTGCTGCTCAGTTTACAAAAACAACAAACAAACTTTGCATTTAGGATCAAGATGCAATGTGAAGGAAATGCATTTAGAAATTGTCCTAACAGCCAGGAACCACGCTGAGACAAGGAATAGGTCTCTAGTGTTTTATTACTGCTACATAACAGAGAATCCTAACAAACTGAAGAAGCGTGGGAAAACCCAGACATATAAACCCCAAAGACTAAGGCGGGCCTGATCTGTGTCTCTTTGAATGGCCACCTAATTCCTCAGTACTACGCATGCGCTTTACAGCCTGGATGGGAGCCCCCTGCTCGCCATCCTCACTCATGACAGAAATGTTCATTTTTAAAAAAATAAACCAACATGTTCAAGAATGCTATTTAAATAATGTATCCATTGCAATTTTTTAGAATTTGGAAATTTAAAGATTAATGTAGACAGAAAGAGTTTTGAATGGAAACTTGCAGAACTGACACATTTCTATCATCTTATCTGTCCATCTTGGTTGTTTAGGTAAACTCCCATCCTAAAACCTCTTACGTGGGAATGTATTTCATTGATCTCGGAGTTACATCAGTAAAAACATGCGTCTGATCACAGCGAAGTTTTCCAAAAAGGTTAACTTTTTGTAAACTTATCATTGAACAAAATTTATGAGCATGGGAAATTACACCAAATGAGCTGATATAGGCTGGAAACCAAAATGTGGATGGGAAATTACACCAAATGAGCTGATATAGGCTGGAAACCAAAATGTGGATGCTCAAATTCCTTTAGAAAAAAAAACTGTAGAAAACTTAGCTACAATCCCAACCTCAATACTTTTCCTAGACCCTGATGTGGTGAATTCATATCCCTTTAAATAATCCAGACACTACCATGGTAAGGAGAACTGAGTTTGTATTGACCCAAAGCCACGCTTAGCATCCCTCCTCCCAGAAACAATAATGACTCAACCTGTTACTCTTATCGCTGAATGTGTTCTGGGCTCCCACGATATATAAAGTCTGCAGGTGTGATGTGATACAGACTCTCATCAGCAGGTAAGTGTGATACTCTCTTTAACTTCTCATGAAACAGACATGGCAAGGTGAGATCATTGTAGATTTTGCCTAAGCCTTAAGAAGGGGGTGTAATGGGGAAGCAGGTGTCCACTAAATATGGTGAATTCTCTCTTCCTGAAGGTAATAAGGTGGAAACCCAACAACCATCTACCAGAGATTATGTAACACAGCCTCCTCTTCTCTGATACCTTGCTGATGTGTGGATGGGATTTCTGCAAGTTGCTTTCTCATGATAGATGGAAGGTACCAGGCCAGAGAAAGCTCTGTAGCGAATTATTCCCTGGAAATCTGACAAGAAGCTGGGACTCTTTTTCTAAATCAAAAGGCCACCTTCCAGTTGCACACCACGAGCCATTCTCAAATTATTTTTAAACTGGGCTTAGGATAAAAACTAAATAAGTTTCACACACAAGTGTGTGTGGATGGATGGATAACCAATAATCAGGCACCATAGGCCAATCACAATACGTTTTATTAATTTTCTTTCTAGAGAAAAAGTTGCTGTACTTAGGAATGTTCAAAATCATTGTCAAACAACTAAAGTGTTTAAAAGAAAATGGCAACCAATTTGGACATTTCATATAACTTATACAATAAATTGTCTATGGAGTCTGATTTTTGGAACATCCTGTAGATACGCTCCCCAGTCATGTATCTCATAATTGTTTATGCTGTCACATCAAAAATTACCATTTGAGAACCATGTTTGGGGGATCTCTAGGGGCTGCACCCAAAGATTTCTGGCACCAGGTCAAAACCTAGGACCACAAATAGCCCACTTCTGGGAGATATAATTCCCCCAAACTATAATATGAGCTTTAATCAATTATAGCTTGAACAATTTGCATCTGAATAAAACAGTGAATTTGAATAAAAGGGAGAAACTTCTTCCTTTTTTTTTTAGATAACTGAATGTTCTTATCATGGCAGGCATCATTTTTTAAAAAAGCATTTTATGCTGTGCATGGGGGGAAAATGGTTTTGATTGATTTTGGAGCAACTCCACGAACCAATGAATTGAAGAAAATGTTGCAACCCTAATAGAAAGAAGAAATATTTTTTAAATTAGCCACAGCTGGTGTGAAACAATAATGAGAATTTTGAAGCCATTCCGCTCATGTTGAAATGGGTTGCTTCATTTAATCAATCTTTTCATCAAAATAAATGAGAAAAACCAAAGTGTTTCTTTCCACTGCGCCTCCCCCCCCAAGCATTTCAGGGGATTGGGAGCAGCAGAAAAAGAAATGTAGGTTAAGGTCCAGCCCAGTCCATGTCTAATCAGAAATGCATTCCATTGAGTGGGATTTATTTGCAAGTAAATATGCTAGAAAAGCTACAAAAATCAACCTGCAAAATTGTGTATGTGTGTGTGTATGAGGAAAGCCATTTTTTCAAATCGCTTCTTGAATACTATATCAATTTCACATTGGGGTTTGTCTGTAGGGTGATTGGAAAAGTCAAGATGACACACTCAGTGCATTCAAACAATGTATCAAAGATCTTAGACCCTTATATACCTGATTTTGAAGAAATTTCCAGGTAGGGAGTGTGATTTCAATTTAATGCTACTTCTTTCAGACAAGGACTCGAAAATATTCTCCCAAGTTGCCCAGTTTTGTGCTACCACATCCAAATGATACGCCACTTAGGTTTAGAATTTCTTAAAATAGTATTTTATTTTGATTTATTTTAGTATTTTTATTCTTAATTATTTTTAGATCCTAACATACTTATTGTTTTTCCAATGTGTCTGTGTGTGTGTGTGCGTTATTAGGGTTTTAGTGTATTAGGGTATTAGACCAGAAGACAGTGGTGGTGATAGATGTAGTGGTGCCAAGTGACAGCAACATCAGGAGGAAGGAGTATCAGAAGCTGGAGGAGTACCATGGCCTGAAGGAGGAACTAGAGGGCATATGGAAAGGGAAGGCCAAAGTGGTCCCAGTGGTGGTAGGAGCACTCGGGGCTGTGACTCCCAAGCTGGGAGAGTGGCTCCAACAGATTCCAGGAGCAACATCAGTGCTCTCTGTCCAGAAGAGTGCAGTGCTAGGAACAGCCAAGATACTGTGCAGACCCTCAAACTCACAGGCCTCTGGGAGGAAGACACATACCACCCATAGGGGTGAGAAGGGAATTTTATTTTTAACTAGATATTTTGATTCTATCTGGCTTTAGGGCTGTAATAAACGTGATTTGATTATCAAAGACCTGGAAGCCCAACAGGACCAGTCTGCTCTATCCAATAACATTTTTCTGAGCAGTCTAGCCCCATTTTACAAACCCGTGAGATACATACATCATATAATCATTGCCAAACTCTAAAGAGCATTAACTCTAGCACGCTTCAAGGCTCTCCCCACAGCATTGTTTTGGAGGGCCCAATTTTGTTATACTGCTTGTAAAAGTAGACAGACTTTGAATGCCCATCGATGAACCCACCACCAACTGTAATATTTTAATCCTGTTTTGTTTTGTTTTTACTTTATTTTTATTCTTCGATGGGCTTCAATCTGTAACTCTGGTCTGTGACCATAATAAAATAAAAATTCTATTCTTCTATTCAAGATGGCGTCCATGACAGTGTGATCAAAGCTCTGCCCTTTTAAATTATGCACATAGACATTTTTGCCCCCCACTACCACAGATGCTCATGACTAAGACCATTTTTTTCCTCCAAAAATTTCTGCAGCAGGCAAATGGGCAGGGTCAGATTTTTGCTAGGACCATGGTAATATTCTATTTGAAATGTTTTGGATTTGATTTAATTTAAGTCTAGTGATCCTTGATATTGAATTTTTACCCTCTTCCAACTCCTAGTCCTTAATTACTGTTTTCCTTCTCTTTTTCACAGCCATGGGGACATGCAGGCTACTGCCATTAGCTATGGGGCTGGCCTTGCTCACAGGTGAGTAGGAAATTATCTTCAAACAAAGGCCTATAAGTAGACTGGGTTCACGGACTCAGATGAATAAATTGCAAATTGAATTTAGGTAAAACTAGAGAGCAGATTCACATCACAGAGTCAGGGAAGAAAATAGCTCTGGGATTTGAGTTGCAGTAAGTGCATAAGTCTGTCAAGACATACTATCTTGGTTGATGTGCTTTGAAGATATATGAACTCTCAGAAACCCAGAAATCCTGTGAAATCCTTTAATCTACAGATAAAGAATTATTCATTTAAAACATTCACTTGTGAACCATCTCTTCAATGTATTTGCTAAAATATTAAGGAGGTAATCAGTTTAAATTGTTCTAATTATGGACTTAGGGAGCCCCCCTAAATATGTCAAGAATGCCTGTTGATTTGTAGAAGTAAAGACTTAGGTCACTGAGTCGAGCCCTCCTTGTGCAGGAATCGATATTAAAGCATCCCAAGCAGATGGCTGTTCAGCCTCTGCATGAATGAATCTCATGGAGAGAAGCTCATCAAATCCTCTTAGTAATTAATTCCTCTGTTAAACCACGCTAAGGAATTTTACTTTAGACATTCAACAGGAATCTGTCTTTCAGTAGCTGAAACATATTATTCTGTATCCAATTTCCTGAGCTGATAGAGAACACGCCTTAGACGGCTTCTCTGTGATGTTCTTTCAGGCATGTGAAAATATCGCTGTCTAACAGAAATGATTACTCTTTCCACCAAATTAGTTTAGTGAGATTTATGAAATGGATATGTGTCTTTTTGCCCACAAAATCTCCAGCTGCTCACCTGAACATGTCAGTTGTAAAAAAAAAAAAGACTAAAAGCTGAGATATGACAACATTTAGAAAATGTGTAAAGTGCCCAGAGTCACTGGGAGTTGGTGACATATCAATTTAATTATTATTATTAGAAACCAGTGTTACATATGGTAAGAACTAGTTAAAATAGCAATTTGAGGGCTATTTACCTAGTTCTGAAACACTGGTCACCTAACAGCTTGGAAACACTAGTCTTAAGCCAGGAATGTCAAATCTGTTTTGGACTGAAGATTTTAAATTATATTCCGGGTTGTACTTCAAAAGGTTCACATGTCTAGGCTGATGAAATGGATGGAAACAGGACAAAAACTCACTTGATTAAAACTGAATTAAATGCAGTTTATTTATTTATTCAAATTTTTGCCACTGCTCATCTCTCCCCACAAGAGGGGGAGTTACTATAATTGTTCCCCATGTATTTAATAATGTCCCCTTTCTGTCATAACAATATTATAATTTAGTAGCAGCTTCGGGGGTAGTGGGACTAATTTACAGCCAAGGTGTTGGGAACTATACAGTCGGCTGTTTCATCATCTTCTAGGGTTTTACAAACTCTGTATTCAGAGACTACACTTAACTGGATTATTGAATTAACTCATTTGTATAACATATCAAACCATCAGCAAACTAAATGGGATGGGTTCACACAACAGACAAAGTCTCCCTCTCCCTAAAGTAACAAAGGTTACGTAAAGCAAGCTTAGCAACTGTGTAAAAGGAGGAACTAGGTTTTTACCTGATATGGTTAAGCGTGTTGTGTGAACTCATTCACTGAAAGGAATTTACTCAAGCATGCACATATATTGCTTAGTTTTGCTTCCTAGCTCTCATTTCCTATGTTTTCCCTTCCTTGTAGGCCTCCATGCTGTAGCACCAACTGGCCAGGAATTCATCACAGCCTTCATGCAGAATTACCAGTTAGACTATTCTGAGGCTGAATTTCAGCTTTTCATCTCTGGCAACTTACCCACCACTACTGTTAATGTCTTAGTCTATAAATCCAAATTCCAGCTTCAGTTCTCTCTTTCTCCAAGACAGACCATGTTAGTGAAGATCCCTGCTTTTGCAGAAATGGTTGGCACCATTAAATTCTGCCACACTGTCTTGGTGACAGCCAATCAATATATCTCTGTGTTAGCCTTGAGCTCAAAGAAAAATTCAGCTGACACCACAGTTGTCTATCCTATCCAGAGTCTAGGAGTGGAGTACTATGTTCTCACACCCTTGGGGAAAATGTCCAAAACGTACAAGGAGTTCTCTGTCATTGCATGCCATAGTCGCACTAAGGTAGAGATCCATCTCAAAGGAAGCGTGAGATTCCAAGAACGCATTTATCCTGCAGGCAGCAAGCTGCATGTTATCCTTCTACCCTATGAAGCCATCCAGCTTCAGAGCCACCAAGATCTCTCTGGCACACTTGTCAGAGCCACACACCCAGTAGCAGTGCTAAGTGGGCACAGCTGTGCCCAAACAAACACCAACTGTAATCATGTGGTAGAACAACTGCTACCAGTGCCAAGCTGGGGCCGATCCTTCTTTATCCTTCCCTTTTCCTTCCAAACTCAATACGATATTGCATATATAATAACCTCCCAGATGACCACAATCACCTATGTCTCTGGTAGGATCCATAAAAATTTTGACCTCAAGTCTGGACAGATACTTCAGCTGAAAGTCACACAAAGAAGCCCGATCTACATCACAGCCAATGTTGGCATCCAGGTCTTCTTTTTCTGCACTGGTGGTACCCATTCTGGTCACACATATGACCCCTTCTTTTTGACCATCCCTGATATTCTCAGCTATTGCACATCCTACTCTTTTCAGAGCCAGATGGGCTTTGAGAATTATGCACTCATCGTTGCTAAGACTGCTGCTGCTGGTGAGATCACCATGGATGGGCATTCGTTGGGAAGTGTCTCTTGGAAACAGATTACAGGAACAGAATATTCATGGAGCGAATATAGCCTTGGGAAGGATGGATATCCCCATTCCATAGCCCATCCATACCACCCCTTTAGCTTGCTAACTGTTGGCATTGCTGATAGGCATGGCTATGGAGCAGTAGGAGTCTGCCAAAATGGTGAGTACTGGGATCATTAAGATAGGAGAGAAGGCGGCTGGATAACACTTACAAAGCAAAGTGTGATGGCCTTTTTTAGCTGTGGGCATCCAATTGTGGAATGATCTCCCACAGAGGCTAGGCTGGTAGCAACACTGGCTTTAGGTCAAACTCAAATGACTATTCACTTATGATTTGGGGGTTTAATATTCTCATTTTATGTAGGTTGTCAGAAGGGGGGTCTCTTATGTTTTATTGCTTTTATTTATTTTATCTTACTCAAAGATCTGTTCTTATAGGCTAAAAAAAGCCTTAGACAAAATTAAATTGTTGGGCTTCTCTATGGAAAGTCTGTGCTCATTAGGATTTGATAATGCTAGAACTACCCTGAAACAACGAATCTCCAAACCAATTTAAGTAAGGTGCTACACCCCAATATCTGTCATTTTCTTCCGGAAGGGTTCGTTCCAGCTTCTTATCTATCATCTATCACAATTTTGAAATTTTGTAAAGCTTTCACCTTAGCCAGGCTGGATGCATTAACCTCAGCAGTCTTTTTTGGATGTTTTAAGGGTACTCCTATACACGTTCGGTTATGTCCATGTGGTGATGGCTCAATAGAAACCCTAAGCCATATATTGTTATACTGTTCCCTATATAAGGACTAGATGGATCCTTATATATATCCATTATTGAAGAAATTTCCAGGCAGGGAGAGTGACTTCTATCTAATATTACTTCTTTTGGACAAGGACCCAAAAATATTCTCCCAGGTTGTCCAGTTTTGTGCTACCATCTGCACAATACACCGCACCATCACTTAGATTTTGAATTACTTAACATAGTATTTTATTTCAATTCATTTTAGTATTTTCATTCTTAATTAATTTTGGATTGTAGTATATTAATTGCTTTTATGTGTATGTATGTATGTATTAATGTAAGATTCTTGCTATTGTATAGTTTTATTGTATCTGGCCTTAGGGCTGTAATAAACGTGATGATGACGTTCTTACAGGCTGGTTATAACTATTCAAATTAAGAAAGAAAAGTGATGCAGTCATTCTTAGTAAACTTTCCTCAGGTTGATGCTCCCTAGGTCTGTTGGATTTCAACTCCTGTAATCCTATTGAATGAGAGATTCCCTCTCATTTTCTTCTTTTTCTCTGCTTCTCCACCTCCTTTTCTCTTCTGTTGTATCCTTCTCTTCCTCACTTTTCACTCCTTACCATACAACCCAGGTTGTAGCAGCTAAGATGTTGGAGGTCCTAAAGGAAAGGCAAGATACAATGGATAATTAAATAACATGCTGCCTTTTGTTGTCCAGAAGTTCAACCTGTTTCCAAGGCTTCCTGCAGTTCCACACAATGCCGGAAGAAAGAGACTTGCCAAATACAAAATGGCCAGACGGTCTGTGTGCCTCAATCTACTGCCACTTGCTGGGCTCTGGGTGACCCACATTACCGGACGTTTGACATGAGGAAATATAACTTCATGGGTACCTGCACCTATACCATAGCCAAGACCTGTGGACCAGACACAACTCTCCCAGCCTTCCACATCACCATCAAAAATGAGAATCGGGGCAAGAAGAGCGTGTCCTACGTTGGACTGGTGATGATCCAGGTCTACCGATATGACATAGTGGTAGCCAGAAAGGAGTATGGGTTTGTCAGGGTAAGAATAACTACATTTATTGCTCTTAATTATACATGCAAGTGCCCAGATCATGCTGTAAGACCTTCTATGTTATCAAGGCATACGTATCATACCCAGCATTCCACTGGGGACAGCTCCTTCTTTTGATAACCTAAGGCACCCTTTCCTAACTCGCACATGTTCCAGATGTGTAGACCATCTCTCAAGATGCTCAGCAATGTTCTGGTTAACTAAGTCCTGAAAACTGAAGTACGCACAAATGGCAGATATCCAGGTTGGGGAGGGGGAATTAATGTCAGGCAACAAGAATGGGAAACGTATCAAGCTGCTAACTGGCTGTTATATACTGTATGTTAGTAAACTGTAATTTGGGTTATATGCTGCCAGCGATTAAATAGCACATCCCCTCTCTGCTCCTACAAGTTTAGTTGTTTAAATTTACCTCTTGGTTTTCAAGAGGCATCCAGGGAGCCAATGTGGATTTTGAATCAAAGAAAATTCATCACTTTTGGAGAAGCAGATGCTATTTTTATTTCCACTACCTTTGCCTTTGAATATTTGCCTTTTAGGGGGAGATGGGCGGTGATAGAAATGTGAATAATAAATAAATATTTAACATATTTCCAGGAGACTTGAAGTTGCACCAAAGCCAAGTCTAAATTTTTCAAGGAAATATTGAGCATTTGTCAAGACGCACTCCTTTCTCTGATTTTGGCACCTCCACCAAGATTTTTGTTTGTCTTCAGCAAATATTTTAGATCCTAAGCCAGTGTTTCTCAACCTTGGCAGCTTCAAGATGGGTGGACTTCAACTCCCAGAATCCCCCAGCCAGAATCCCCCAGCCACACATCTTAAAATTGCCAAGGTTGAGAAACACTGTACTAGACATAACTGACTCTCACCATGTTGTTTAACCTTGAGTGTAATGCACATGGTGCATCCCCCCCACCCCAAATCTTCCCCTCTTTTTGAGCTTCCCTATAGAAAAAGCCAGATGCACAAAATAAGATGGAGTTATTGGCTCTAGAGGCACCCATTTGCTATCTTCTCTTTCCCCCACCAAAACCAGCCTTAAACAGCAGGTTGGTAGGCAGATATTCAATGGGTGAAGTCTCCCATTCCTTTGACTGATTTTCCATGCTGAGTAAAGGCATCTCTCTAGTCCAGTGTTTCTCAACCTTGGCAAGTTTAAGATGGGTGAATTTCAACTCCCAGAATTCCCCAGCTAGCCATGCTAGCTAGGGAATTCTGGGAGTTGAAGTCTACCCATCTTAAACTTGCCAAGGTTGAGAAACACTGTCCTAAGCTAAAGTTGATGATGACACATTGTCATACATAATGTAGGAACATGATCACATTCTGTCCCAAACATCAGAACTGACTGAGCATGTAAATACACAATATTTCAAACAGTATTGACTCTTAGTCAATATTTTCACCAAATGTAATGTGATCATTCAATTTGCAATATGTTATGTGATTGTCTTTAGTACTATGATAGTGGTAGGGATCAAATCTTTGAGTATTGAGCATAAGTTTGCTTGCCAAAGATCCCAGGTACAATTCTTAGAATTTCTAGTTAGATGAATGAGAAGGATCTGTGGTTGAAACTATGGTTGGTCACAGAATGACAAATAATATGAAATGGCATTAGAGAGCTATATTTTTTGCTACAATTTTCCTTCCGTATGAAATTCTGCTGGGGAGGGATGAAATGGCATGACTGAAAGCATTGCTTTTTCCAAGTTTGTGCTTGTAGAAAACTAACTGATCTAAATGAAGATTAGATTAGAATATTTACTCCCGAGGTGCTAGTTTTCTGTGGGTAAGAACTGAAGCCTTAAAAAAAAAAAGCTTAGAGGTCAAAATTGCACTTCTTCCCATCTGCATTTTGAGATGGTAGAGTCCTATGGGGATTAAACATTCTTCTATTTCTGAGCAAATTTGCTTAGTTCCACACTGCAGCTCAGATTGCATAGGTGAGTGGCTTTTTAAGGGTGGATGGTTCTGCCTTTCAACAGGGGTTGATCCTTGGAGTTGTATCTACACCTGAAGTATATTGTGATGCATCTTTAACACATTTATTGCACCAGGTGAATAACCAGCGCTTCCGACTGCCTGTCTCTCTAATCAAGGAAAAATTATGGCTCTTCCAAAGTGGGACCTCTGTCAATATTGAGACAGACTTTTCACTGAGGGTGTCCTACGACTGGAACAGCCGCTTTGTAGTGAAGATCTCCAGCAGTTTCTTCGAGAATGTTTGTGGCCTGTGTGGTAACTATAATGGAAAACCTGCTGATGACTTCAGGACCCCCAGTGGATCCTTGGCCCCAGGTCCTGTGGAATTTGGGCAGAGTTGGAAAGTGGAGGATGGAGACCCATTGTGCTGGAGTGACTGTCATGGAAAATGTAAGAATATCCCCAGGGAAAAGCTCATTAAATACAGAGGCGAAACATTTTGTGGCTGGATCAGCAAAAAAAAGGGGGGACCATTCAGCAATTGCCATTCTTTGGTTGATCCTGAGGTCTTTGTGGAGAATTGTGCCTATGACCTCTTCATCTATGAAGGCCATAGAGATGCTTTGTGCCAAGCACTGAAGAGCTATGTCGATGCCTGCCAGCAAGAAGGTGGAGCTGTATTTGACTGGAGGAGCCTCACCGGATGTCGTGAGTAGTAATTGCTTGCTTATGGTAGCTTTCCTCTAGATGTGTTAGACAGGGACTGATGGGAACTGTAGTCTAGAATACCTGAAAGGAGCCCTGGTTGAGAAAAACTGACTTGAAACTTTGTCATAGAATGGGATAAGTACAATAATAACAAATTGCAGCAGTTACTTAGAAAGCCCAGCCTTTTCCCCTCTTGTGGAATGACTAACTCCAGTTCAACTTCAATTAATTTATCCCACAATAGCCCATTTGTTTCAATATCTTTTTGAAAAGGCTACACAAATTCACTGGAGGCAAATTTATCAGTAGGTATCAGAAATGAGAAAGAATGGGACATTCATGGTAAATGACTTCGGTACCTTTGAGGTCTAGGGAAAAAGAAAAGAGAGAGATTGCCCTTTTACCTAATTTTTAATCTTTTGAACTCAGTCCACATCCATCAATGTCACACTGAGGAATCAGCAGTTATCTAGCATAGCATGCAAATTCTTTAGCATACTCCACACTTTTTTTTTACTCACTCTTTGATTCTGAAGTAATATTAATGGGGAACAGAGTCATGGAAATTATTACCCAGCTAAGAGGATTTGATCTGGTGAATGGACAAACTCCCTCCCAGGACAGTTTGTTTGTGAAAGCGCACGATGCACACTGTCAAAATTCTAAGTGTGCCTATAGCTCAGAAAAGTTAGGGACTTCTGCCCTAGAGAATTGGGCTAAACAGAGGCTCTTTTTTGTGTGGGTACTCCAGAAATTGAAACCTGCCAAAGGAGTAAGATATGGAAAAAATGGACTTTTACAAATCTTCCTTTTCTCATTCATAGCTTTATCCTGCCCTGAGAACAGCCTCTATAAAGTCTGTGGGCCACCCTGTCCTGCCACGTGCAGTAATCAGCCTCTTCCATCCAACTGTTCTTCTTCGCAATGTGTGGAGTCTTGCCAGTGTAAGGATGGCTTTGTGATGGATGGCGGGAAATGCATCCCACGAGCTGCCTGTGGCTGCCTCTTTGAGGGCCGTCTCTTGGCTCCCAATGAGCAGTTCTGGGGAGACAGCACATGCACGAAGCGCTGCACCTGCGATCTGCAGACCAAGAGTGTGAAATGCCAGGCCACCCGGTGCAGGCAGGAAGAGCAATGTCAGGTGAAGAATGGCATCCAGAACTGCTATCCAGTGAGTTATGGGATGTGTTCTGCCATTGGCCACTCCCATTATCACAGCTTCGATGGGCGCAGTTTTAACTTCCAGGGCACCTGTCTGTACACGTTTGCTGGGCTGAGTAAGAAGAGCCAAGATGTGGTTGATTTCCAGATTTTGGTTCAGAACTCACATCATGGGGGCTGGCCCAGAACCCCTAAAAGGGTGGTCAAGGTCGAACTCTACAGCCTGCAGATAATTGTCAGCTGGGCTTATCGGGGCCGAATTATGGTGAGTTGAATCTCATGTGCTTCTGAGAGTGTTTCCATTACCAGGCTTAGAATGCAATATGGTAAATCTGGAAACTCATATTTAAATATTTATACTGAAAGACTTTTCATAAAATAAATAGTATATTTATATACAATTTATACTGTTAATACTTATACCTAAATTTAATTTAAACATACTGAATTTCACTAGGATTAGATGAGTATTTAATTACATGTATCTCTTTCTCTGTCTGGCTCTAATTTTACCTCTCTATCAGTTTGCCTACCTAGTCACCTACCTATCTGTATATTTTCCTACTTATCTATCTACCTATCTGAAAAACCTACCAATGTGTCTTCATAAATGAGATAAAAAGAACATTACAGTTTGTTTTCTCCTAAAATAACTCTATTGGGGGTAAATAAAATGCTAACTAATTTGTCCTTTCTTAATTCTGAGTAGACATGCATGGGATTAGACTGCTCAGAAATCTTAAAGGGTTTTCGTTTAAGTCAACTTTTGAAAACAAAATTAAACACTTATTTTTTAAGCACCCTAAGAAGAAACCTGTCCATTTCAACAGCTCTGATTGACTTAGAGCCAAACTTCTGGCAGGTGGTTTGTTTCTTCATTGTTCCTTCTCCTATGTCTCTTGCTTCCAGATTAATGGCCAGCTGACCAACCTGCCCTACAAGGTGGGCCCAGATCAAATTATCATCTACCAAAAGGGCTGTGACACTGTGATCCAGGCAGATTTTGGCCTCATGGTCACCTTCAACGGTCAGAGTCATCTCACGGTCACTGTGCCATCAACTTACCGAGGTGCTCTGAGTGGACTCTGTGGCAACTTCAATGGAGATAAGCAAGATGACATGGCATTGATTAGCGGTGGGCAAGCCACCAACCTTGGCCAACTCTGGAAGGTGGCTGAGTTCACTGGCTGTGGAGAAGTAAGCCCAAAGGTGTGTCCAGACTTGCAGAGTGTGGGCCAACATCAAAGAGGCATTAGCACGGAATGTGGACTCCTTGTGGACAAGCATGGCCCATTTAGGGAATGCCATGGCAAAATCAATCCAGAGGTGTTTTTCCTTGACTGTGTGTATGACTACTGCACATCCAACAGTCAAACATCTGTACTGGGCTACATCATCGCTGCTTATGCATCTGCCTGCCAAGCTGTGAGAGTGACCATATATATTTGGAGGATCCATATAGCCTGGAGTAAGTAAGATTCCATGGGGTCTCCCTGTAGCTGGGGAAAAGGTAGGGCTACTGAAGGTACATTTAGTCTGCACTGAATGTTTCAAAGGGACTTGACATCTATACAAAGCTATCTTCTAGCCAGACTAAACACATTGCTCTGCTCCTTATTTAGGAAGCATCTTTGGTAGCAACTGGGCAATTGCCTTGAAGAGGGACTAGAGTTTGTAGCAATGCATAGCAATTCCATCAGCTCAATTAGTCTTAAAAGAAACTTTCCCCAGGTATTCCCTGACTTCACTCTGTTTTCTATTGGAAATCGAAAGGAAGGGAACCTTATATATTAAGGGGTGAATGCCATATGCTTCCCAGTTTATTATAGTCACTGATTTCAAGTCAGTCAGTCTAAAGTAGTTAGAATTTATTGGAGTAGGACTGGAGAAACCAGGTTTAGTCAGTTAGTGACTTTGAGTTGTTCACTCCCTTTTAGGCCATTGGGTTGTGGTGAGGATAAAAGGTATTTCATTCATAGATTCTTTGAAGAAAGGTGGAAAATGAAATATATAAAAAGGGTATACCCCAAGTTGTAGTTTTAATATATTTAAATAAATGCATGATTATCATAAATGACTTGTGCAAATATTCTGCATTTCAGAAACAGTTCTGGTAATAATAATAATAATAGCAACAACAGCAATAATATCAGTAACATCAATATAGTTTGTATTCATATGCACAAATTGCCTTGAAAAATTCTCCGCCATATCTGTGGATGGAAAAGCTTGGTAAACTACTTCAACGAAATTCTCCAGTGGGAGAAGACATTTTCTTGGGATCACTTTTGGCAGGCTCCTAAACAATTCTCAGACATGGTGGGAGAAATATAGCTGCCCCCACATATATGGCACAACTATACAGAGGCACATGAGATTAAATAAAAATCTCAAAATTTTCTCAGGAGAAAGTCTCCTGAGAAATTTCAAATCACTGATTGATTGATTGATTATGTGCCATCATGGTGTTGTTGACTCTTAATAATCTTGTAGATAGATTTTCTCCATGACACTTCAACTCATTTCAAATGTAGGTGTTATAATGAATGCTCTAGATCAGTGTCTCCCAACCTTGCCCATTTCCAGATGTGTAGACTTCAAATCCCAGAATTTCCCAGCCAGAATGGTCATTGATGAGAGTTCTGGGAGTTAAAGTCATCAATGTCATGAGCACTGATGGTGAGCAGGAGGGGGCCCCTATCCAGGGGGGAAAACGCATGCGTAGTAGCGAGAATTTGAGCAGCCATTCAAAGAGACACAGAACAGACCCGCCTTGACTTTTGGGGTTTATCTGTATGGGTTTTCTCACGCTTCTTCAGTTTGTTAGGATTCTCTGTCTACTGTAGCAGTAATAAAACACTAGAGACCTATGCCTCGTCTCGGCGTGGTTCTTGCTTGTCAGGACAATCAATCTGTTAACACCTGGAAGCTGCCAAGGTTGGGAAACACTACTGTAGATCAACTTTCCCATCCTGGCCTCTCTCTTTCTCCCAGAATTCAAAACACATCTGGAAGGCTACTTAGGTTGGAGAAAAACAAAGGAAGCACCTGAACCAAACTCAAAAAAGATGGTCAATATCTTTCCTTATTCTCCCATTTCAGAACTTGTATGCCCATCAAACAGCCACTACGAGCTCTGTTCCAGAAGCTGTCAACAGACATGTGACAGTGTCTATTCTGCTCTGCCTTGCTCCACTTACTGCACAGAAGGGTGTGTCTGCAATGAAGGCTTTGTGCTCAGTGGCGACCGTTGTGTCCCTCTGCATCAGTGTGGCTGCTCATACCAGGACCACTATTATCTAAGTGGGCAGATCTTCTACCCAACCAATAACTGCAATATGGAGTGTATGTGCCAAGCTGGTGGAGCTGTTACCTGCCATGAATTCTCCTGTGGGCCCAATGAAGAATGCAAGACAGTGGATGGATTCCAAAAATGCCACCCAATTAGTTCAGCCACTTGCTCAGGTTCTGGTGATCTTCATTATTTCTCGTTTGATGGAGTCCACTTTGACTTCCAAGGCAACTGCTCGTACGTCCTGGCTCAGACTACTGTTGAAAGCAAGAGTAATCTGGCTCCCTTTACTGTCACAGTGGAAAATGAGGCCTGGGGGACTAGAAAAGTCTTGGTCATTAAGCAAGTATCTGTGGAAGTCTATGGCTTCAAGCTAACTCTGCTGCAGAAGAAGGAAGGACAGGTCCAGGTCAGTGTTCACTCTAACATTGTCCAGTCTATTTATGTAAAGCATTGTCCTCTTAATCTGAAAAAGCTGGAAACTGCAGCCATGGATCTCCTACTATCTCTCTAATTTATTTCCACAACAATGCTATAGAATACACTGATCAAAAAGATAGTGGCTGTGGCAAGCAGAAGCTCATCTAGTAAGCTTTTGGGTCGGATTGCTTTGAACACGGGTCCTTCTGGTCCTAATTTGTCATTCTAACATTTCCCCAGGCAGTTTGCATTCTTTGTATCTGTGCAGTCCTCTACTATGTGGCATCTTTTCTCCATAGCCCAACAGCCCTGACCTTTATGCAGCATTTAGGCTATAAAAGAACTCTGAATAGGGTTTGCTGCACTTGAGAAAAAGAGGCCACTAATGGAGGCTTTTTAAAAACCTATTGCTGCATAGGGGAGACTTTTTCAGGGAACAGCAGTAGACATGGAATGCTTGACTCTTGTTCCTACAGATGAGTTCCCTGGACCCTCAAACCTCTAAAGAAGCTTCTTTTGATTCAGTGGAGCCTTCTAAAAACACTGAATGGTTTTGAAGGGAGCAAAGTAGAAAGGGTGGTTTCAACATGAAACATGAAGGGCCTTTTCTATCTGTAGGTTATGGGATGTATGGAGAGGCCCTTTGGCTGCATTTTGACTGGAACTACAGTACTTCTGCATCGCTTCCATTTGTTTTCAACCCAGGAAATCAAAAGTGTAACTGACTTGGATTAGGGGGGGAAAAGTGGGGTGGGTGGGTTGAGAGTTATCTAGCTCAGTATTTTTCTAATTAAATAAGGCATACATGGAATCTGCACTGTCTTGTGAACTGATCTAGCTGGGTTTGAGGATCTATTTTGAAATAGCTTTTCCAAATGTGTCTGCTCCTGAATGGAGCACAGTTAAGCTTTGTTGACCTTTCACGTGCATGTTTGTTAAAAATGTCAATGTGTATTGACTTCCACATGTCAAGAATGATGGTATGAACTGGGAACATCAATGTTCTGCCATTAGAAATCAAAGATCCTTGAGGCCACCTTTGTGACTACCTTACCAATTCCTTGCTACCCCTCTCTTCCAGGTGAATGGGGTATTCTGGTCCCTCCCCATAGACCTTTCTGGAGGACATCTCAGAGCCTATCAACATGGCACTAAGGTCCTGATAAAAACCAGCTTTGGCCTTGTTGTGAGCTATGATCTGGTTTATCATGTGAGAATTACTGTCCCGAGCAGTTATCAGAAGCAGATGCAAGGTCTGTGTGGGAACTACAATGGGCTGAAGGATGACGAGTTCATACTTCCCAGTGGGAAGAAAACTTCTGATGTGGCTGCATTCGGTGCTTCCTGGAAGGTCCCAGTCCTTGGGGCAGTGGGACCCTGTTCAGGTGGATGCTCTGGGAAAAACTGTCCAAACTGTAGTGAAGAAAAGAAGAATATTTTCAAACAATACAACTACTGTGGGATCCTCACTGCCTCGGATGGCCCCTTTCAGGCTTGCCACAGCAAGGTGGACCCCAGTGTGTTTTTCAATGACTGCATCTATGATTTGTGCCAAAGCAATGGAGACAGCCAGGCCTTGTGCCCAACCATTCAGAGCTATGTGTCTGCTTGCCAAGAAACCAAGGTCCTTATCCAGCCATGGAGAAGTCCATCTTTCTGCCGTGAGTAATGTTGGATTTCAGATCTTGTGGACCATAATTTCTCTTCTTTTAAAATATAGAGCTTTCCCCTGAATGGTTTAATGGAGAAAAAAAAGCCAACATGCTCCTGTACTTAGGCTTTCTCTTACCACCAAAATTAGAGAAGTTAAAGGGGAAGAAAAGAATCCAGTTGAGAACTTGTTGCAGAGATTGAAATAATGGAACAATTCATAATCTGGTCTTTTTCAGAGTGATCCAGATGAAAACACCCATCATCCTCAGACGGAATGGATGAGCTGATACGAGTTCTAGTTCACTCATTAGTAAGGTGCTAGACTGGAGAAGGTCGGCATAAATGATAGGATTATTTCCTGCAAGAAATAATCAGTTGTCCACACACACACACACACACCATAATTTCTGGAGTCCTCTTAATATTGTAAATCAAAGATGATCAGCCTTTTTCAGACTCAGGGTAATTCTTAGAGTTAGTGTGACATGGGTCACACTTTCAAAAATGGATGGCAAAAAAATAAATTGAGTTTTATTTCCATATGCATGCAAACACACATAATTGCTTACCCATCAGATTTGTATAAACAACATTATGCAAAGTATAGAAAAGGAGTAAGAACTAATAAGGCAAAGGAATTAAAGGCATGAGAAAAGCAAAAGAAAAGGAAATATAGTTAAATCTGGTTCGCACCAAACCATTCACTATACCTCTCCATGCCTTTCTTTTCTTGCAAATCATCCTTTCTTCTACCATGTCCATAAACTCTTCTATACATTATATACATTATCCATTCTTTGAATTGAAGCATAGATGCAATTACGATTTAACTAAATATAGCTAATAGGATTAATCCCATTAGTATTTCTATTCTCACCTTTCCAGGGTGTACATAAAGTGCTTCTGCTGATTATTGAATGAACCCATTTTCTAGATTTGAACAAGCCACAGAATCATCCCCTTTGGGGCTAAGCCACCAAAGACTCCTGAACCCAGATTAAAAGGGACACCCACTTTCTCTGTTCAGATATCTGCCCCCTTCAAGCAGGAAGCTTTTTTGCAGCTGTCAGAATCCACGATCAAAGGATTAATGAATCTGCCATGATGAGCCAACACATGTCAAGCACCAGGAGGGAGGGGGAATCCAAAAGGAGTGTGAAAGAATGCTGTTTGGGCTAATGATGAGAGCCCAGGTTGTACCAACTGAAGACATCTGTGCTTGGCATGCAGGAAGGGGGAGGAAGGCAAAGGTGGGGTGGGGGGTGCTGGTTTGTCTGCTTGCTTTTACTTAGGTAGTGAAGGCAGGAATCTCTAGCTGTGGCTTTTTGCCTTGTTCTGTACACATCTTCAGTAAATCTGAATTCTGCATTTCAGCTTATGCATGAATCAGACTACTATTGGAACAGGTGTGTCAGATTCTTACAGCAGCCCTAGGTGCTCAGCGCATCTGTTTCACATGCCCCTACAGATGACATAATGCAAAGGCTGCAGCGGATGTGAATCCTTCTTTTCCATTGGGGGTGGGGTCTCCCCCCCACCATCTCTTTCTTTCAGCTCTGAGCTGCCCTCCCAACAGCCACTATGAGGAGTGTGCCGATCTTTGTTCTGATGACTGCTCTGGGCTCATCAGCCCCAGAACATGTCCTGAAACCTGTGCAGAGGGGTGCCAGTGTGATCTTGGATACTTCTTTGAAGGGCTTGGCTGCGTCTCAGTGGAGAGCTGTGGATGCTTTGGAAACGGAAGCTATTATAGGGTAAGGCTACAGTCTTCACTTGAGTCAGATCTTTGCTCCGCCCAACCCAGTTTTACGTGTCCCAGTGCAGCGGCTAGTCAAGCCTTGCTCAAGAGGCTCTGTCTTCATTCTTCTCTGACAATCAGCTAACAAAGCCCAGGATTCACCCCTGGGCAAAACATTTTATTCTTCCTTGTGTCAAATGAATCAGGATGAACTAAGAAGAACCCAAAATGTAAACAAAATATAACACTGAAATGTGCCCAAAAAATAAAGAAAAGGGGAAAAGACAGAAAAAAAATGTAGTTGAAGAATAAAGAAAATAGCAAAAGGAAGTGACAGAGAGTAAATATCCCAGAGATAAATCTATTTAAATCACTATATACGTAGTCCTTGTTTAGCAACCACAATTGAGACTGGCAACTCGGTTGTTAAGCAAAGTGGTTGCTAAGTGAAACTCCAACTGTGCCTATGATCTTACTTCAGCTTTCCTTTGCTTTACAGACCTGCAAAGGTCGTAAATGCAAGGATTGGTTGCAAAGTTAATTTTTCATCCCTGTAGTAACTGTGAATGGTCTCTGTATGAGGCAGTTGCTAAATGAGGACTACCTGTATAGCAAAAGGGTGGCAGGAAGTTCAAAAGCTTGGATGATTTTAGAAGAGCTGTGAAGGATTCCTAAAGAGTAATAGAGGAGGCACCAGATGAACGTCTCTGGGAGAACATCCCACACTGGAGGGCTAATCCTGAGAAGGCCAGCTCTTAACTTGTTATTGTCATAGCATAGGAGGCTTTCTTATTTGGAATGGGACACACAGTATCTCCATATCTCTAAGCCCAGATGCTTGAGTTTTCCTCCTCCTAGCATGGTAAGGATATTCAATATCACAGACAGAATAGAGAGCTTAGGAACCATGCTACACAATAGCTTTCAGTTCCTTGATGAGAGCTTAAAATACCCATTGGAGGCTAAACTTACTGAATTATTTCTTTGTTTTGTTCAATGTCTTCTCAGCCCAACGAGCAGGTCCTGCTGAATGAATGCCAACAAATCTGCGAATGCACCCCTGGACAGGGACTCATTTGCAAGTCTTACCACTGTTCTTCTGATGAAGACTGCAGGGTCCAGGATGGGATCATGCGCTGTATCAATAAAGGTGACTGACTCAAGAGCTAAGTTTGCACAACATGCTAAATCCTAATCCCAGATCACCAAAACACAATGGCTGTGTTCATTTAATATGTTATGCCCAACTAAATAAGAGATGGCTTTATACATGGACTTCCCCAGATGGACAACACCGAAATCAGATTGACTACATCCTTTGCAGCCAAAGGTGGCGGACATCTGTACAGTCGGTAAAAACAAGACCTGGAGCTGACTGTAGTTCAGATCATGAACTTCTTCTTGCACAATTTAGAATCAGACTAAAGAGATTAGGGAAGACCCACAGATCAGCTAGATATGAGCTCACTAATATTCCTAAGGAATATGCAGTGGAGGTGAAGAATAGATTTAAGGGACTGGACTTAGTAGATAGGGCCCCGGAAGAACTCTGGACAGACATTCGCAACATTGTTCAGGAGGTGGCAACAAAATACATCCCAAAGAAAGAGAAAACCAAGAAGGCAAAATGGCTGTCTGCTGAGACACTAGAAGTAGCCCAAGAAAGAAGGAAAGCAAAAGGCAACAGTGATAGGGGGAGATATGCCCAATTAAATGCAAAATTCCAGAGGTTAGCCAGAAGAGATAAGGAATTATTTTTAAACAAGCAATGCGCGGAAGTGGAAGACGACAATAGAATAGGAAGGACGAGAGACCTCTTCCAGAAAATTAGAAACATTGGAGGTAAATTCCAGGCAAAAATGGGTATGATCAAAAATAAAGATGGCAAGGACCTAACAGAAGAAGCAGAGATCAAGAAAAGGTGGCAAGAATATACGGAAGACCTGTATAGGAAGGATAACAATATCGGGGATAGCTTTGACAGTGTGGTTAGTGAGCTAGAGCCAGACATCCTGAAGAGTGAGGTTGACTGGGTCTTAAGAAGCATTGCTAATAACAAGGCAGCAGGAGACGACGGCATCCTAGCTGAACTGTTCAAAATCTTTCAAGATGATGCTGTCAAGGTAGTGCATGCTATATGGCAGCAAATTTGGAAAACACAAGAATGGCCATCAGACTGGAAAAAATCAACTTATATCCCCATACCAAAAAAGGGAAACACTAAAGAATGTTCAAACTATCGAACAGTGGCACTCATTTCACATGCCAGTAACGTAATGCTCAAGATCCTGCAAGGTAGACTTCAGCAATTCATGGAGTGAGAATTGCCAGATGTACAAGCTGGGTTTAGAAAAGGCAGAGGAACTAGGGACCAAATTGCCAATATCTGCTGGATAATGGAAAAAGCCAGGGAGTTTCAGAAAAACATCTGTTTCTGTTTTATTGACTATTCTAAAGCCTTTGACTGTGTGGACCATAACAAATTGTGGCAAGTTCTTAGTGGTATGGGGATACCAAGTCATCTTGTATGCCTCCTGAAGAATCTGTATAACGACCAAGTAGCAACAGTAAGAACAGACCATGGGACAACAGACTGGTTTAAGATTGGGAAAGGAGTACGGCAGGGCTGTATACTCTCACCCTACCTATTCAACTTGTACGCAGAACACATCATGCGACATGCTGGGCTTGAGGAATCCAAGGCTGGAGTTAAAATCGCTGGAAGAAACATTAACAATCTCAGATATGCAGATGATACCACTTTGATGACTGAAAGCGAAGAGGAACTGAGGAGCCTTATGATGAAGGTAAAAGAAGAAAGTGCAAAAGCTGGCTTGCAGCTAAACCTCAAAAAAACCAAGATTATGGCAACCAGCTTGATTGATAACTGGCAAATAGAGGGAGAAAATGTAGAAGCAGTGAAAGACTTTGTATTTCTAGGTGCGAAGATTACTGCCGATGCTGACTGCAGTCAGGAAATCAGAAGACGCTTAATCCTTGGGAGAAGAGCAATGATAAATCTTGATAAAATAGTTAAGAGCAGAGACATCACACTGACAACAAAGGTCTGCATAGTTAAAGCAATGGTGTTCCCCGTAGTAACATATGGCTGCGAGAGCTGGACCATAAGGAAGGCTGAGAGAAGGAAGTTCGATGCTTTTGAACTGTGGTGTTGGAGGAAAATTCTGAGAGTGCCTTGGACTGCAAGACGATCAAACCAGTCCATCCCCCAGGAAATAAAGCCAGACTGCTCACTTGAGGGAATGATATTAAAGGCCAAACTGAAATACTTTGGCCACATAATGAGAAGACAGGACACCCTGGAGAAGATGCTGATGCTAGGGAGAGTGGAAGGCAAAAGGAAGAGGGGCCGACCAAGGGCAAGGTGGATGGATGATATTCTAGAGGTGATGGACTCGTCCCTGGGGGAGCTGGGGGTGTTGACGACCGACAGGAAGCTCTGGCGTGGGCTGGTCCATGAAGTCACGAAGAGTTGGAAGTGACTAAACAAATAAAGAACAAACAACAAACTAAATAAAGCATATGTTGACTTGACATGATGACCTGTGTCCCACAACAAGCCAAAACAGTGGCTAGTTTCCAAGAACATCCTAACCCCACCACCACCACTACAGATTACCCAACCCTATTTTTCCTAGCACCCAAATCTTAGATGTGTTTATTAGCAAAAGGCCACTGCTATTGTGTTTGATTCTCTGTCATGTCTTCTATTAGATCCTTGCAAGATGTTACAGTGTCGGATCAAAGAAGTCTGTAAGCTAGAAAATGGCAAAGCCTCATGCGTCCCAACTTACAATGAGACCTGCTTTGGCTGGGGAGATCCACACTATCACACCTTCGATGGGTTGAATGTGAACTTCCAAGGCACTTGCACCTACACTTTTGCCAAGTATTGTGGCAATGACCCCACACTGGTCCCATTTGTTGTGGATGAGAAGAATGAAAACCGGGGCAGCCAGGCTGTTTCCTTTGTGAGATTGACCAATATCTATGTGTACGGATACAACATCTCCATCCGCAGGAAGGAGTTAGGCAAAATCTGGGTGAGTTTGTTTGTTTGTTTGTTTTTGCAGTGAAATAGAGGTAGTGTCAGGACACAGCCTAAAGGAACTCTTGGGATAGGTAACCTCTCAGAGGCTGAATGATGATGGATGGAGTTATGATGCAAAAGTAGGCATGGTCACAAAACAAACAAACTAAATGGACATGGTCCAAAAAACCTTCCCTCTCCCCCAGTGTTATGCTTATAATCATCATCCCCCTCCACATAAAATGGCTTTAAAAGTAAAATCTCCCTTGGATCAAGCTTACCTTCTGATGATATGAACATGCCCATTGTCATGAGTACTGATGGCGAGCAGGAGGGGGCCTCTATCCAGTGGGGAAAACGCAGGCATAGTACTGAGGAGTTAAGCAGCCATTCAAAGAGACACAGATCAGGCCCACCTTAACCTTTGGGGTTTGTCTGTCTGGGTTTTTCCCATGCTTCTTCAGTTTGTTAGGATTTTCTGTCTTATGTAGCAGTAATAAACACTAGAGACCTACTCCTCGTCTCAGCGTGGTTCCTGACTGTTAGGACACCCATGTTGTTTTCTTGGCAATGATAAAGAAGTGGCTTGCCTTTGTCTTCTTTCAGGATGTTGTTCTGACTTCCCCATCTAGCTTGTAGTCCTGGAATTTTAGGATGGTCTCCCACCCCGATACTACCTGTGTCCAGCCCTGCTTAGCTTTTTTTGAGGTCAGCTAAGCTTGGCCAGGTTCTGGCACCTGGTATGTGAAACTAGTCCAAAAATGTGACTTGATCATCACGTTCTGAATGCAAATGAGGCCAGTGCAAGGTGACCTAGATTCACTTTGACAAATGCATGGTGCAGAGGCAACAAATTCACTGAAGCAAAAAGGCAATACTCTTTCTTTAGATGAAGCATTTTGTGGGGGCCTTGAAGCTTCTCCCTGCCAGATGCCAAAGCCAGAATGGGCTTTGGCACAGTTTTGCCAACCCAAACTACATTCTAACCTGTTTCTGGGTCAATCTGCATGATTTTTAGAAGGCACCATGAAAATTCATACTATATACATATACAGTTGTGTTCATACATTGTGTGTGTGTGTGTGTGTGTTTTAAAACACAGCTGAATGGTGTCATCACAAACCTGCCTGTGACCCTGGAAGATGGGAAAATCCAGCTTTTCCAGAGTGGTTTGAATGCTGTTCTGCAAACTGACTTTGGGCTGGTTGTATCTTTTGACTGGAGTTCCATCTTAGCGATCACCCTGTCCAGCAGCTACTACGGTTCTCTCTGTGGCCTCTGTGGAAATTTCAACCAAAACCCAAATGATGACATGGTGACAGCTGCAGGGGACAAGGCTAATTCTGTGGTGAAGTGGGCCGCAAGCTGGCAAGTGAAGGACCGCGATCCGTTCTGCTGGCACCACTGCAAAGGCACCTGCCCGACGTGTGAGGAGAGCAAACGGCAGCTCTTTGGAAGTGATGAATTCTGTGGGCTCATCACCAAGTTGGATGAGGGTCCCTTCTGTAAATGCCACCCCAGGTTAAGCCCTGACAACTTTTTTGACAGCTGTATTTATGACGTCTGTCTCAACGGGGGTGCCAAGAGCATCTTGTGCCAAGCTCTAGAGGCTTATGCAAGTGACTGCCGCAAGGAGGGTGCGATCATTGCAGACTGGAGAGCGCAGAGCGGTTGTGGTGAGTACAAGTTAGTGCAGTGGCATGAGGGAGGATCAAGGTCCTTGTGTTTTTAACTCTGGAAAGGGCGGGCTTGTTTATTTGAGGAGGAGCTTTGCAACCAACTGATTGCTGGCACACTTGTGCAATGTTGGTACCCTAAAGATATGGCACCCCAAATTTGCACACTGTGGCTAATTGTCAAGCTCTTGGCAGCCCATTCAATAGAAAGCAAGAGTCTCCCTGGGTTTCTCTTAACAAGAGTTATGGAAGAAAGTTAGAGAAATCTCAGCAATTGATAGAATTCAGTTTAGAATGCAATTTATCACTCAACTGGTTATAGTAAAGACTTTTTTTAGTCAATGCTGAGGGCTTCTGGGAGAACTGGCAAGCTGGTTGTTCTCTTAACTGATATGGGTAGAATGTTCAGGTAGCCCAGATGTGAACCTCTGTCAGGCTCTGAAGATGCCATTATACTAATATGTGTAGTAAACACACAAGATGGTTGGTTGAATTTACTGCTGTTGGGTAGGCCTGCCCTGCTATGCAACTAACTTGTTGCACTGGCATTCTATCTGTTCAATTTACTGCAAAGTCCTGTTTTTTATCCTAAAGTCCTTACTCTTCTTCTGCTTTCCAGCTCTGCCCTGTCCTGAGAATAGCCACTATGAGGCCTGTGGAAGCGCCTGCCCAAACAGCTGCTCTGACCGATTGGCTTCCTTATCTTGTGAGAAGCCCTGTGTGGAAACCTGCCAGTGCAATGAAGGCTACGTGCTCAGTGTAGATACATGCGTCCCCGTGGGGAGTTGTGGCTGTACCTACAATGGCTTGTACTACAAACCGGAGCAGGGATTCTGGGATGACGAGAGCTGCACCTCTCGCTGCAAGTGTGACCCCAGGATGGGCATAGTGGTATGCAAGCCAGCCAGCTGCAAGGCTAGTGAAAGATGCAGAGTAGTCAACGGCATCCAAGGATGTCATGCTATCAGCTCTGCCACCTGCACAGTAATGGGGAATCATCACTATGCCACTTTCTTTGGGCAGAGATATGACTTTACTGGCACTTGCGTCTACCAGCTGGTTGGCTTCTGCACCAAAGATCCTACTCTCTCTCCATTCATCATGAAGATCCAGAACAGCCAAGGCAGGAAGACATTGCCATTCTCTTCTGTCCTTATCTTGGAAGTCTATAATATGACCATTACAATCAGCCAGGAGCATCCTTACGTAATCCAGGTAGGAGGGGAGGCTAATAATATCAACCTATCAGAAGGAAGCACTGGAGTGAATTTTTAATGGCAGATTTTTATAACCATTCTGTTTTTAACCTTGGACTATTATTTTTCCCTTTGTATTGTATAAGCAGAGCTTTGGCTGTACAGGTAGTCCTCGTTTAGCAACTGCCTCATTTAGCAACCATTCGCAGTTACAACGGTGATGAAAAAGTAACTTTGTGACCAATCCTCACATTTACGACCTTCATAGGTCTGTAAAGCAAAGGAAAGCTGAAGAAAGATCATAAGCACAGTTGCGGGTTCACTTAGTGACCTCTTTGCTTAACAACCAAGTTGCCAGTCCCAATTGTGGTCACTAAATGAGGACTACCTGTAATCAATAACTTCCTCTATCAGCCTAGGTGCTGGGTAAATCACTTGTTACATTTAGGAAAGGCGATTACTTAGGTAAAATGCTATGTAAAAATTACACTGCAGGATGCACTGTCAATTTAGTTCTTTGTTTTTTAAAATTAATTTTTATTGAAGTTTTTTTACAAAATAAAAACAATACAAATTTAAAGAAAAAAGAAAGTAAAGTAAAAGAAAAGTGATAAGTAAATAGAAATCATGGCTCCCTTCTTTCTAATCTTCAAACCCATAAATGACAAGTTCATTTCTTTCCATTTTCAGCAAAAAGTCCATAAAGGGTTTCCAGTCACTGACAAATGTAGTTATTGTCTTTTCTCTGATTAAACAAGTCAATTTTGCCATCTCTGCAAAATCTGTCATCTTCACCAACCATTTCTCCGTTGTGGGTATTTCAGAGTCTTTCCATCTTAGTGCATATAATAATCTTGCTGCAGTTACCATGTACGAAAACAGTCACCCATAAGTCTTTTCTAGTTTTCTGTCCATTAGTCCCAACAAGAATGGTTCTGGTTTCAGCTGAAACTTTAATCTTTAAAACTGAATCTTTAAAATTCTTTGTATCTCTGTGTGTATCTGAACCCAAAATTCTCTAGCCTTTTTACAAGTCCATCAAGCATGATAAAATGACCCTTTCATGGTTTCCACATTTCTGTCAGTTTAGTTCTTTGGAGTAAAAGAACCAACTAATCCAACTGCTCCATTCCACCCTGCATGTTGTCTCCAACAGACGACAGAACTAAATGTTTTAAAATAATAGTACCGAGAAACTCTTTAGTCTCCCTACAGAAATGCCACTTAAATATGGCAGCAGATCTTTTGTCTCGATCTTTTAACTGGCTTGAAATATAAGTAGTCTAATCCTGGCTTTGGCTCTGTTCTCCAAAACTGTGGTCACAAATTAACCCCTTTATGTGTTCATAAATTTGGTTATAAATATATTTATCTGAATATAAGTTATGCGCATTGGGCTAACTGTATGTCTTAATTCTTTTCAACCATATCTAACAGACTGGTCCTAATAGAGACCAGTCCACAAATTGACCACTGCAGTAACCAGTGTAATATTGAAATCTTCATTCTATTTCTTTTCAAATACACATCCTATTTATTTAATACAATCTCCAATTCCTCCAAAGAGCTCAGGGCTGAATAGAGAGTTCTCCTGTGCATTTTTATTCTCACAACAACTCTGTGAGCAGATCAGCATGAGAGACAGACTGGTCTAAAATCACTGAGTGAGTGGTATGAATTTGAACCCCAGTTCTGGTCTAAAACAATAACTTTAATTCTGGTAAATTGAACTCCTACACCCCAATAATACTCAACTTCTCTGAGTCTGCTGCATTTTGCAGCTAAGAGTTGAGTGCAATAGATTTTGTTCCTCTTTCTTTGGGAGAAAATTCTACTTTTTCTATGGAGTTTATTCTATATAAGGATGTTGTGGGCTGGAGCCTTCCTTAAATCTGGTCTCGATTGTTTCCTCTGCCTTTGTTTTCCATTTTGACAATATTCTCTGTCTTTTCTGTAGGTTGATGGAGTATTAGTAGACTTGCCCTTCTACTACGAAGACAAGATCAAGGCCTACCTTAGTGGAAATCACGTCCTTATAAAGACTCAATTTGATCTTTCCATGATCTTCAGCTGGAATAGACTAGTTCATGTCACTGTTCCTGGCAGCTATCTCAATGCAATTTGTGGTCTCTGTGGCAATGGCAATCAAAAACCTGGCAGAGATCTGACCATGAAGAACGGGAAGCAAACAACCAATTTTATCCAGTTTGCTGACAGCTGGAAAGAAGGGGAGATTCTTGGTTGTGTGAATGGGTGTACCAGCAACTGCCCAAGCTGTAGTGAAAACATGAAACAGATCTACAAGAATGACCGCTACTGTGGGATCCTCTCCAGAAAAGATGGACCATTCAGGCATTGCCACACAGCTATTGACCCGGCTCCTTACCTTGATTCTTGTGTCTCTGATGCCTGTCTGTTCAAAGGCCACCAGGGCATCCTGTGCACTGCCATTGCTGCCTACGTAACAGTGTGCCAGGGACAGGGCATCCAGATTGACGAATGGCGGTTGGCCTCCTTTTGCAGTAAGTATTAGAGATTTTGGCAAGGGAGGGTCAAAGAAAGAAGCCAGGAAACAGTTCTTCTCTGAACCAAACTAGATCTGATGTGTTTGATGTGCAATTTTTTAAATTATTTTTTAAATGCAAATAATGTCAGCTAGAGGAGGGAATTTACCATTAGGTGGAAGATGATTGATTGATTGATTTTCTATCCTGCCTTTATTATTTTTATAAATAACTCAAGGTGGGGAACATACCTAATGCTCCTTCCTCCTCCTATTTTCCCCACAACAACAACCCTGTGAGGTGGGTTGGGCTGAGAGAGAGGGACTGGCCCAAGGTCACCCAGCCGGCTTTCATGCCTAAGGCAGGACTAGAACTCTCAGTCTCCTGGTCTCTAGCCTGTTGCCTTAACCACTAGACCAAACTTTTCCTCCTGTTCTCTGATAATTGTGAAGAAAATTCCTTCTATGAAGGTTTTATTTGAGAGAGAGAGAGAGAGAGAGAGACCATTATTTATTTATTAAACCATTGTTGGCCTGCTTTTCATTGAAAATAATCCCAAAGCAAGGTGCAATAAATCGACCCAACAAAAACTTTCTGTTGAATGTTCTTTCTATTAAAAAGAAGTGAAGTATAAATATACACTTAACTTTAGCTCTAGTTTAGGTTCCCTGGTACAGTCTTTTTTTTTCTGGTTTCCAATCATAAATAAAGAAGTTATGATGATCACCATCATTATCATTACAACAGCAATAATACAGAAGATTGTATTGTCTTCTGGGTGGACAAGAAAGACACAAAAGAACTTGTAGGATTGTGCAGGTCTTCGAAGGGACACGTTCCTGTGATGGAGGCAGGACCATGCATGGGAGGGGGTCAAAATCTTTAAGAGGTGAGGCATGGCATCACAATTAAAGAGCTGCCTCTTTGTCACAAAAGGGGAGTGGCTTCACTCTCAATAGTATGCTTGGATCTTGCAGATCTTGATTCTCTCCACCCCCCCACATCCCTGTTGGAGACCCAGGCAAAGCATCAACCAAAGCAGCTTTGCAAAGCAACACGGCCTTCTCGTTTCTAAGCACAGGTAGGGAGACTATAGTACCCTCAGCGCCCACCGTCAAATAGTCAATGTATCCCCTCCCACTCTGCACTAAGGTGCCAAACTGAGGGTGAAGCGATGGTTCAGCTTAGCCCTGCTTAATTTAACCTGATTGTGAGATGCTGTGCATCAGCCTGACAGAAATCTAACAGGATGTCAAGCTAAGGAGCCCCGAGTCCCCTCCTGCAAAGTCAGCAAGGATCCTATTACATCAAGGGAGATTCTGATTTGGTTTCACTGCTATTTATAAGCTGATTTCACATACTGCACCAAGCTGTGATGGAGTTTTCTCAGTTTTGGCTTAATGCATTATGCGAGTCCGAATATTCTTTGTAGATCATGAATTATGGCTTAGCATAGCCTAGCACAGTATGATAGGATCAGGGAATGAAGGTTTGGGAGGTATATTAGCAATCAGCTAGTCTACTCCCCACCACACCCACTGCCTAATGCAAGAATCCACTACCCCAGTATTCCGAAAGATGGTCACCTAGCCTCTGTTCAAACACTATCAGCAAAAGAGAGGCCACCACCTCTCAAAGTAGACTGTTCCATTGTTGACGAGGTCTTACTGTTACGAAATGTTTCCTGATGTTCAACTAGAATTTACTTCTTTGTAATTTAAACCCATTGTTTCTGTCCTGTCTTCTGGAACAACTCTGAATCATTCTGTCCCCAGTTTTACAATTCTTCAGGTTCTGTCATGTCTTACTGCAGCCTTTTCTTCTCCAACCTAAAATACCCAGCAGCTCCAACTACAGGTAGTCCTCACTTAATGACCACAATTGGGACCAGAATTTCAGTTGCTAAACAAAGCGGTCATTAGGCAAATCCAACCCGATTTTACAACCTTTTTTGCATTGGTCATTAAGCAAATCACTGGGCATTAATCGAACCATGTGGTTGTTAAGTGAATCACGTGGTTCCCCATTGATTTTGCTTGCCAGAAGCCAGCCAGGAAGGTCGAAATGGTGACCATGTGACCATGGGACGCTGAGACAGTCATAAATGCAAACCAGTTGCCAAGTACCCAAATCATGATCATGTGACCGGGGGGAACACCACAATGGTCGTAAGTGTGAGGACTGGTCGTAAGCACTGTTGTAAGTCCTAACTGTCACTGAATGAATGGTTGTTAAGTGAAAATTACCTGTATTCTCCATTTTCCCTTTAAGACCCTTTTTATCTCGATCGCTTTCCCCTGAACACACTCCAGTTATACAACCTCCTTTTGTGATGTCCCACACTGGACGCAATGTTCTAGGAGTATGTGGCAAATTGCTTGTTGTATGAGCCCAAATAACTGAGTGATTCCATAAGTCATAGTTAAGCAAGCCATGCATGATCCCTGCCCTAATATTCAATTGTTTCTTTCAGGCCTTTCCTGCCCTCGCAATTCTCACTACGAACTCTGTGGAAATGGCTGCCCTGTTACTTGTCATGGCCTCTCAGCTCCCGATGAATGCGAGAGATCCTGCAAAGAAGGCTGTTACTGCAACGTGGGGTTGGTCCTGAGTGGAGATCAGTGTGTTCCGATAGGGGACTGTGGTTGTCTGTACCAGGGCAGGTACTATAAAAAGGGTGATGAATTTTACCCCAGTGCCTCTTGCCAAGACAAATGTCGCTGTGGAGAAAATGGTGCCGTGGAATGTCGGAAGGTCTTCTGTGGGGCTCAACAGCAATGCAGCATTGAGAACGGGAAGCAAGGTTGCCACCCTCTTGGCTGTGGCAAATGCAGTGTGACTGGTGGAAGTCACTATCTCACTTTGGATGGAAGGACCTTCAGCTTCCTGGGGTCCTGTTCTTACACGTTGGTCGAAGTCTGTGGCAGGGATCGCGACCTTGTCCAGTTCTCTGTGGTGGTGGAGAACGAGGGCTCTGGGGAAGGCAAGGCTGTGCCAAAGACGACCGTCATCGCTGTTCGAGGTTACGTCATCAGACTTGTGAGAGGAATGACTTGGCAAGTTCTGGTAGGTCCTTTTTTCTGCCCATTTTACAGTGAAGTCACCAGTGCATTTCTTCCCACTCACGTACAGACGAACCCTTTTGGTACTGTGTGAAGACTTCCTCGGACAAACTGTGCGGATGCTGTCATGCACCTCCAGCCGGTCTAATCTCTTTCATTTGGACAATGCTCAACTTCTAACGTTAGTTCTTTCCCTGGTCTAAAGAATCAGTAATGAAGCCCAGAAAGATGGAGTGAGGAAGCTGGTATGAAACATTCACTGGTAAAGACTGTCCAGGCATTCTCAGATTTGGAGTCAAAGTTCCCTCCTAACGCCTGGAGATACATTTATCCAGCAGCAATAGCAGCAGCTTGTGGTTCTAGCAATTTCAGTTGCCCACAGTGCCACATAGTGATATTGCTGCCAGGAGAATGAGCCATTTATTTTTAAAGAGGATTCCCATGCCATTCATCATCAACGGATGCTGGTTTTAGCCCATCTATCAGATTTCAACACTTGCAGATTAGTAGGGTAAGAGTAACTCAGAGTTTGTCTCCCCCTTCTGTCCATTTCTCTATCCATATATGTACCGTTTCACAGAGACAGAAAGCAAGTTGTGCTTCTCGGAATCAGAGATTCCAAGGTCATTTCCGTGCTGGAGATTTACAGCATCTTCTAAAGTCATCCAACCTTTGCTGTGCCCAAATAACAGTAACGCAGACAGGCTTTATATCACTTCCGTGATGGCTGAGTGATGCTTTGAAGACCCTGTAAATGAATAGTGCAGAAATGACCCAAGTAGTATGAAAGAGTGTAAACTAGAGCTGGGTACAAATGGCCTTTCTAAATTCTGCAAACTAACCTGAGGACAACAGTATTAGGGAGACACATTCTTAAAATTTATCCAGGATGATATTTCCCCTTCATGATGAAAACCGCTCTGCTGGTGAAAAACCCCAAATGGGAGGAGGTCCCTCATAATGTCTTTCTTTGGAATTTAAACATCAGGGTGCTGGAGAGAGGATTGAACGGTGGAAGGGCAAAAGATTCACACTCATGCCTGGCCCGCCTCATGGCAAATTAAGTGCAAGAATACCGTACTTCAGCCATCACAGTTTCGGAGAAATACTCTTCTCCTTTGGGAAAAAAACATCTGAAGCCAATTCTCTTCCACTGAACAAAATCAGAACTTTAAGGGGGGAAAAAAATCAGGATATTTTTCTCAGGCTGACACCAATGAAAACAGGTCATTTGCTTTTTTGGGCTATTTTAGTTGTACTTTTCTTCCCCGTTGGAAAATGTGGAGGTGGGTTGTGTCTATCTTCATGTTAGTTAAATCTCACGTGGATTTTTCTCTTCTGTCAACAAAGGTAGATGGAGAGGCCTATACCCTTCCACTTGAGTTAAAGAGAAGAGCAATTTTAATCAATCAAGAGGGGAAGAATATTGTGCTCCAGACCGACTTTGGTCTCAGAGTTCTCTATGATTCTTCCCATTACATCCTCGTGCTCATCCCGAGCACATACCAAGGACAGGTGTGTGGCTTGTGTGGCAACTTCAACGGGGAGAGGCGAGATGAATTCCAGCTGCCTGATGGAAGCAGTACCTCAAATGTGACTACCTTCGGAGCATCCTGGAAAGTGTCAGCTGAGCACCTCAGTTGTTCTGATGACTGCGGGCAGAATTGTCCCCTGTGCAATGCTATTGAGATCAGGCCATACCAGGTGGAGAGTTCTTGTGGGTTGATCAAGGCCACATCAGGCCCTTTTGAAGTCTGCCATCGCCTGGTGAAGCCAGCTGAGTATTTTAATCTCTGCCTGTATGAAATGTGTGCTGCTCATGGAGCCAAAGAAGCTCTTTGCCAGAGCCTCCAAGCCTATGTAGCTGTGTGTCAAGCAGCTGGAGCCATTATCAAGACATGGAGGACAGCCTCCTTCTGCCGTGAGTTGAGAAATGGATCTGCTTCTGCTATGCTCAGCTTCTGATCTAGACTGTAGCTGTTTAAGATTCCTTTACTCCTTTTCTTTATTCTATTTCTTTATTTATTTTTAGAATTTTATCACCACCCATCTCCCTCAGAGAGCGACTCTGGGCGGTTTACGATAAAACTAAAATAAATACAGGTTAAAATACAATAAAAACAGTATTCTTAAATAAATATATAAATGTAAATACAAATATAAAATCCAGGATGGGGATGTTAAAAAGTTCTTAATTTAAATGCATGTAATTCATCTGGGCCTCTTCAGGGTGCTGACCACCCCCGGGATTGATTAACCCTTCTCCTGCCCCAAGCGAGATGGCAGAGCCTGGTCTTCACCCCATTTTTCCTGAACATAGTTTTCTAGTAACCAGGGTTCTGTGGCATGCTCGGGTTCTGCAAGAGGTCCCTAGGGGTTCCCTGGGAGATCACAATTTATTTAAAAAATTATTTCAAATTCGGGCTGCTTCTCATTAAAGAGGTAAGTTTCATTCTTTATGTTTAGTTTATGAACACTGTTCAGGCATATTTACAGGCCTACCCATGAAACAAATATCATAATTTTATACTTCTGGCCTACATTTGAATCTGAATGTGCAGGGGTTCCCCGAGGCCTGGAAAATATTTCAAGGATTCTTCCGGGGTCAGAAGGTTGAGAAAGGCTGATTTAGAGTTTTGGAATCAAACTGGGGAAGCCCAGGTTCAACCCTTTTCAGTCATAAGCTAAACAAACATGTAACCATCCCTTCACCTAAACTATCTTCAAGGTTTGTTCTTAGAAGAATTAAATGGGGTGGAGGGAGAAAACCATAGAGGCAATCCTGAAGCTAGACAGACATTTTGGAGGGACACCTCAGTTTAAGAGCTCTCCATGGCCTGATCCAACTCTATGACCTATAACTTTTATTTATTTATCTTACTTATCTAATTAAAACATTTATATAGCCGCCCATCTTGTACCAGCTCACAACCAAGAGATAAAACCACATCTTTATACAATAAAAATATTATAAATCCAAAAATATTAAAACCAAAAGGCTTGGCACCATAGTCAAAGTTTCCTATGCAGCCCACAACAGGTTCATCTCACAAAAGTCATACTATCACAGATCTTGAGTGCTTTTTGGAAGGTTAAAAGGGGTTTAACCTTAACATTATTTGATGGCATATAAGTGTAGTGATCAATGAAATCCTAATCCTTATTTGTGACTTATTTTGTCTTATCTGCCTGCTTTTTCTATGTTGGATATGACCAGCTCAGCCAATGACAGACTAATTTATCTTTGCTCTACCTTTTTCTGATAGCATTAAGATAGCTTAGCTGGCCACTATGTTAACATGCCAACAGCCTCTTTATCATGTGATCAATTAGCACAGGAGTGGGAAATCTTTTTCCATTGAGGATTATATTTTCTCAGTGATAATCCGTTGGGACCTCATGACAGATGGAGATGTAGCAAGCCTTTCATTAGGTGTCAGTAGAGTCAGGCTCAACTCCTGATGATTGTATGGACAAAAGTCACCATGTTCTTCCAGGGACATTCCAATACAGACACCATTTTTTCTTTTTGACACCCTCTTCTTTCTTCTAAGCAGTTGACTACAGGCAAAGGAGAAAGCATCTCTTATTAAAGATAGAAGCTGATCTCCTGCAGAGAGTTTTGAAATGAGGCTTAGGATCTCATTAAGTTAGTCAATTTGCTCACACCGCATTAGCACAGTGCAGTGCAGATGCTCAGCCACTATTACACATGCAGTTAAGCCATCTCTTTCCCTGAAGCATGAAAATCATGGACACTTTATCTTGATCTGTGACTGTGCTTTCCTTCTTTCTTCAGCCTTTACTTGCCCAGACAACAGCCACTACGAGCTGTGTACCAGGTCCTGTGACCTCACCTGTGCAGGCCTGTCTTCTCCCACCCAGTGTACTAAGAAATGCTTTGAAGGCTGCCAGTGCAATGATGGCTATGTTTCTGATGGGGAAATGTGCATATCCATGGATAACTGTGGCTGTGTACATGATGGGCGCTACATGAAGGTGGGTGCCAGAACCGTTCTTTGCTGTTTCATGAATTTGCAGAGCTGTAGTGGTGCCATGAGAAGAGGAACCGGAAGCCCTTCTGGTCTGATGCCCACTAGGGGTGTGGTAAAAACAGTGAATTGAGATGCTTGCAAAATGAGTACACCAGCATTTCCTGCTTGCAATCTATTTGTCCTACAGTTTGGGAATCTGTAGCAGCCTCGTCCTTCCTTTGCCTGTGCATTGTGACAGGCCACATGTCTTAGAATATGCAAAAGGACAATAATGCTCCAATAATTAGAGAGGCTTCTTTTCCCAAGTGGAAATTGATGCAGAGATTGCCACATTCTGGATTGAAAAGGTGGGTCCAGAATTAGTGTAATGGAGGAGGGATGCAGAGGAGCATCACTGGATGTATTTCTTGACATGCCAAGAAAAAAGCCACTGTTTAGACAGAAATGCCATTCTTTTGAGGATGTAAGATTAAAGTGTCAGCTCTTTTGATGATAAGCTGAAATCTACATATTCATTTGAACAGAGTTTTTAAAAGAATCTTTTCCAGAACATGGTATTTATGGATTAATTTTGTTTGGCAATGTTCTGCCATAGGCTGAACAGAGCATTATCTCCAGGGATTGTTCGGAAAAATGCACCTGCCATGCTTCAGGCCAGCTTGCCTGCAATAAAACCAGCTGCCCCAAAGGGGAGGTTTGCGCACTTCAGAATGGCAGACATGGTTGCGTCAAGCAGGAAGCTCAATGCAGCCTCACCTCAGAAGCACAGCTGACCACCTTTGATGGTGTCTCCGGGACAATACTTTATGATAGTGCTTATGTGATGGCCTCTCTCTGTGACAAAACAGCCCAGACATGGTTCCGGCTAGTGGTGGATCTCCAGAGCTGCAATGGTGGTAGATCAAACTCTGGTTCTGTGGTCTACTTCTTCTTCCAGGAGGCTCTTCTCGCTATCAACCAGGACAAGGAAGCTTGGGTAGGAAATGCTGAGTCAATACATTGTGTTATGTCTTTGTTATGTTATGTTTCACTTGCAAGATTGATGTCAGCCTTACCAGGTAGACCAGACAGGAAACATGGCCAGATAAACTAATTCTACTTTATTGTAAAGCTACATTAACAGAATCTTGCAAGTCTGAAAATACAATTCTCCTCCCATCTCCTTTACAGCCCAAGAAATTAGGGAGGGTCCCTTCTGAGCCTGTTGCTTCACCCACTATGCAGCTGTGGGCTATGCTTTCTCTTATCTGCCCATTCCCTAGGCAGCATCTCTTCACCCAGTCTCCCAAGGTCATTCCCACATACCATTACAGTAAGAAATGCTGAGTTGATATATTTTATTATGAAGATTCCTGGTGTTGTAGGCAAAGAAGGCTTGTGGGAGAGTTAAACGCCTTTACTGAACTTGGATTTCATCCCTAAGTTTCATTCCTAAGTTTATACCTGGGTGACATACAAAGATTAAAGCCCAACAATTAAAACAATAATCCATGGTGCCCCTGATAAATGATACTTTCCAATCATTATATTCACCCAAAGAAGAGAATTAATAAATCTTCTGTATGTTTGGATAGAAATTCTTACAGAGGAGCCATTATTAATTTCATATAATTAATGTCTTCCTTTTCACCCCTTCTTTTCACTCTCATCTCTTACCTCTGAAACAAACACTGGGGAAAATGCTGGTTAACCTTGCCATAACCCACCTCTGATTAGACCAGTGTTCTCAATCTTGTCAACTTTAAGATGTGTGGACTTCAACTCCCAGAATTCCCCAGCCAGTCCTGGGAGTTGAAGTCCACACATCTTAAAATTGCCAAGGTTGAGAAACACTGGATTAGACCATTCCCTCAGTTTTGGACCCTGACCCTCCATTTGAAGATGGATGCATTTCAATAAACTTAACATGTGCCATGATCACTTTCTGTTCAGGTGAATGGGCAGCAGGTGGACCTCCCAGCTTCCCTTTTTGAAACAGTGTCTGTAGGCATCTCTGAAGATGTTGTTACAATTAGTCATGGGACAGCTCTTCAGGTTCTTTTTGACCTCAAAGGAAAGGTGACCGTGAAGGTCAAAGACAGCCTGGCAGGCAAGCTGTGTGGATCCTGCAGAAACTTCAATGGTGACATCTCTGATGATCTTGCACTACCCAATGGTAAAGTTGTGGGAGACATTTCTGAGGTGTTTGATGCATGGAAGGCCAGAGACTTCATCAACTGGTAAGTTAATGCTTCAGTCATTCATTCTCTAATTTAGGAAGGCACTGCTGGAATGTTTTTTCTTGTCCAGAACTGTGTTCCCATTGGGATAATCTGCTGAGAATACATGCTAGCAGCAGATAGAGCCAAAGACAGAGGTCAGAGTGGGCAGAGCCAAATATGGGTAGAGGCAAATCTCTCTCTCTCTTTTGGCCAATCTCTTTCTTTCTCCTGCTCTCTCCTTTCAGATTCTTCCTGCAAAAGGCCAGGAGATGATGGAGATGGAGATTTATTTACTCTGTTCAAAAGTTATTAACTTTTGAAACTTAGCTAGAATGGAGGCAGTTTCCCCATCTTTGCTTTATGCTACCAATTTACTTGTGCTTGTAGTGGTAGACCAATCTTTTCAATTAGAAATAGCCAGAAGGCACAGCCTGTCACCCCAGCATCCCACAAACAGCCTACAACAATGCTAAAAATGTAAAGCAGTGAATCTAATTGCAATGAGCAACAGCCCCGGGGCATCTATAATATGGTATAGGAAATGAGATACCACAGATTCAGATGCATGGAACTGATGTTTCTGGCTAGGAGCAAATGATGTTTAAATAAACCTGAAACTACCTTAAAGTCGAAGTGGCGATCTGCAGTTAGGAGGCCTGGAATCCCTTCCTTTTGTTGGCACTGAAGCAGCCATCCTTGGTCAAATCAATATGGCTCAATATAACACTCAAAGCCCCGGCAATGTCCATATTTTCCAAAACTCACATTAAATATTCTTCCAGGCTTACTTTTCAATCTGATTTCCTGATTTTTTCCTGTAATGCTGCTCTTAGATCTGCAAAGAAACATGGGTGTTTTCTCTCCAGGTTTCCCTTTAAAATATAGGATGTAGGGTGCTAATTTAGGCCAAGGAGACATCAGCACTGTTGCCCCAAACAAATTTGACTCCCAGTGGCCTTTGTTTTGTTTTAAGAAGTTCTGATTATAAAGACCAGGTAGTCTGGGATGTTTTCATTCAGGTTGGCTGTGGGTTTGTAACCTGCTTAGGTGTTTCAACTGGGTTCTTAACCCTCTTGAGCATCACTTTTAGCAGGAAAGCAGCTGTGGCTATGGCGTCTATAACAATCCAACTTACTTTTCTTTCTCTTTTCTAGCAAGCAATAGTTCAAAAGGTCAATCCAGACCATCAGCCTCCATGAGTGACCATGGCTTACAGCTGCTTTGCGTCATTTTGCCCTTAACGATGCAATGCCTTGAGAAGGCACTGTAAAAACACAAGCACATGTCAATAAAAGATATATATCTGTATCTACAGAATTGTCTCTGGAGAAGTCATTCTGCCCACAGGGCACATCCTTTGCACATTTCTCAGCCTGGGGCTGGAATCATGTAAGGCTGATTATGGATTTTTTTTTAAAAATAAGCCATGATGAAGAGATCAGTCATGCTCCCTGGTTTACAAGGCCCTTCCCAAAAATTGAAATAAAGGATTTCCTTTGGACTAGTGTTTTAATGTCACACAGCTCAGTAATGAATAGCCAAGAGCAAAGGAGTCACAATAAAGAATTGTTGCTTGAGAGACAATTGATGAAGTGAAATCTAACCTGTGTAAGTGGTTCAATTTCTGGAACTTCTCTGTTCCTGAAACTTGTATATATGCATTGTCTTGAGTTTTTTTTTCCCTTCTCTCACTCACTCCCACAGAAACCATTGTGACAACTTTTGGAAGAAATAAATGTGGCTGCTAAATTGCTAACATGCTATCATTTCACCTTCACAACTGACAGCTTTTAAATGTTACATAGGAATGGTGGTTTGGAACTCGGGAAGCTTTCTCTCATTGCAACTGCTCAGATTTTTGCAAACCACCAGATAAATGGCTCAAGCACACTAGTAATTTATTTCCCATTTCGATGACGGGGCGGATGGGGATTTTTGTTACTCCAGCATTTATGATAGTCCAGGGTGGGCGGAACACTCACTGGATGATATTCTTTACATTCTGTTATTGGTCTGCTGAAGTTTGGGCTCTGATTCAGTTTTGGTGTTCCTTATGTACTCCCTCTGTTCCTGTTGCCTTTAAACTGCTTTGTGAAGGGTTGGGGAATGGGAAGTGCTCTAACCCAGAGATGAGCATTCTATAGATATTGGATGTTCCACTTGACATTTCCCACTGCACGTAAGCACATACCTGACAAAGAAAGCACTTTTAAAAGGCATTTCTCCTTGATAGTGGGAAGGGAGAAGAACATTGAGCTGATAGCATTCATGCTTTCCAAGAAGTGTGTGTTTGTGTGTGTGTGTGAGAGAGAGAGAAGCAGAGAGGAGGAGAAAGAATATGCATCTGTCGACTGAAGCACTGGGTCTGATTCTGGCTATTATTTACCCCACTGTGGAAATGCCATTCAGTGGTAAAAAGGACACTTAGCCCTCTCTTGCTATAAATATTCCTACGTCTCTCCACCGCTCTCTTGACACAAAACCACATAACTCTGGTAGCAAAGTAGGTAGCAATGGATTTTGGTCACAGTATCGGAATGTGTAAATATGTGGAGGTGCAACAGGGTAGCAGACTTTCTCTGAATAGTGGGGAGGAAGTGAATATAGTTCTGTCATGCTCTGTTGAGGTTCCTTCCTAGTAAGTGACATCCAAAGAGGCCTAGTGGCAAGGGAGGGATCTCAGCTGGTCTGTCCTTGGAACAGGAAGCAACCTACAGGAAAGAAAAGGGATTTAACGCTACAAAACTGTAGCTGGGCACCACCCAGTCTGATCTAGCTGAGAATATTGTGCTGATGAAAAAAAAAAGAAAAAACTAGGTTTGTACCAACCACCAGGCTAAGGGTCTTATGTGAACACAACCCCTATAGTACAAGAAACAAGACAATGCTGGTGAACGTTGCATTTGCTGGAGTTTTCTCCCATCATACTTAAAAACATTTAGCTAGTATCTAGTGAAATCATATGATGGGTGAATGTGTATTTCTGGGCAATGGAAATGGTACTAGGCAAACAGTAAAACAATGGTTTACTTTGAACCATCAGTGTACTTCCATCCCAGATACAACTTAATCCCCTCTTCTCCTTTAAATATTGCACATTTGTATGGAGATATTTCACACAAATACATCCAGAAATACTTAAGAAAATGAGTTTGCATAGATATGTGAGAGTTATCAAAGGATTTATAGTGTGCATATGAATTTATAATGCTTGCTTGCTAAAAGCAATAGCTTTACATATTTTGGTTTCTGAATATGCCAGTGTGGGACCAGATGCTGAGTTCGCACTAACGTTCATAAAGCAACTGGACCTGTTGAAGATAAAGCTTATACTAAATGATTCTTGTAGTTCTTACAGTAGACAGACAGATGCTTATGGGAAGCCTACAGGTCATTAAGATGATTGTATTCTGCTTACAGATTGCAATCTGCTTATCATATGCTACCTTTTTAAATGTGGGTTCCATTCTTGTCTACTAGAGTTAATAATTGATTGCATATTAATTTGACTCAGGAGTGATGTGTTTTATTCTGATGCTCATGATTGTAGGGTCTTTTTATTATGTTCGTAGCTGCTGCAAAGAAGATTGGAAGTTGCTTCTATAGATACCTTTTTTTTCTTTTTTCTTTGCCTTTTGCTGTCTTTCACTTTTTCTTTTATACTTTATATCTTTTTCTTCTCTTATTTCCCTGTTTAAGGTTCTGTAGTTTCTTAATTTTATGTTTAAAAAACATGAAATAAAAATTAGGGTTATAGTATCCTTTGAAAAAATGCTGAAGTGCTTGTACATGATTCTACATATAATCATATGGGTGAAAAAGGAAAAGGGTGTTATTCTTGACCTGTTAGTTGATGCTACTTCTGCAGAGCAACTGTCCCCAATCTGTGACCCTCCAAATGTTGTTGGGGGACAATTTAAAGGAGTCCTAGGATGTAGTCAAGGGTTATAGAAATAAGAGTCCAGGGCAACTGGAGGACACCCTATTGACCATACCTCCTGAGCATCATGCATGGGTTCAATTATCCTGCAGTCCTGAACATTAGAATCATAGAACATTTCATCCCTTAAATCCAACTCCCTGCTCAGCACAGATTTTTGCAATATAAAGTATTTCAGCCAATTTCTGTGCATCAGATGAAACATTTTGAGCTAGCAATATATAATTATGCATACATACCACATGATGAACCAGGTCAGTTACTAACCTAATGGCTACATTTACAGAACACAATTTGGTTAGCTTTTCCGTGGCTTCACTTGTGAGTGTGAATCCAGAATGTTTAATTTATTAACAGTTTGGTTTATTACGCAAACTGAGACAATAGGTTAATTCAGGTTTCAGGTCAAGCATGTTGTATGTTCACAACTATTTCAAGCTGTAATGATGGAGTTTAAACTGAATTGTGCAGGAATGTTTTTATACTCATTAGAGTTCTTTCATGGAAAATACTTGCGAAGAAATGTTTCTCATGTCTTTGAATTAAGGACAAAATTGTAAAACCATCAATTCCTGATTTTATCACCTTAAATCTCTTGTTGCTTTCCCATTTATTCTTGCAGTACCTATACTCAACAATATTTTCATGCTTGCTTTTTTTTTTAAATGCGCCCTGATTCTTAGCTTTGAGCAAAACACCTTTGGAGCATGAATTACATTACATACCCCTGAAAATGACAAGTGAAATTCTTCCTTTGGGGGAGATGGGTGGTGGCAAAATTTGATAAATACATAAATAAAATAAATAAAATCAGTGTAATACAGCAGTTTCCTTACTAAAGCCCCTCCAGATGTGTTGGACAATGACTCCCACCACATTAATTATTATTAGCTGTGTTAAGCATCTTTCTTTGGTGGAAACCAAGCCAGCAAATAAAGTGGGGAAAGGTGTACTGTGGTGTCCAAGTGAAATGTATCAGACACCAAATGTATTGTTCTGGGGACTTCCTGCTACCTACTCCACCATCTTTTGTTCAAAGAAGACTTAAGGAGGAAAAAATCTAGCCAAAAGTTTGATAAGCTAAGAAATCAGGATGTGTTCATGGATCCCATTGAAGCCCATCAAACCGCCATTATTCAGTCTCTATAATTCGTATTATGTCCATGATAGAGCAACTGTAATCTGGAGAATCACTTACCATTCTAAACAGCATCAGGTCTCTTGGGAATTAGTAACTATGGAAAGAAGCAGAAGAAAAAGGTGTATAGGTCTAACTTCAAGGAGTTCTTAGAAGCCTCTTTTCACCATTTCACTATGAATATTCAATCTGAGCCTATGCATTGCATTTTTCTATTTGGGAAGGCTAAGCATGGGAATAAAAATTCTTCACTGCTGTTTAATCATTGCAGGAACTGATCAACAATGGGTTTACATGATACTAAACTATGATATAGTTTCCTCAACAAAGCCTGGATAAAACAAAACTGGCTGAATTCAAGTATCACTCAGAACTATAAACCACTGTTTACAAACGGCTTGGTTCACACACTGCAGTACGCCAATACCAAATAAACCATATTATGGCTTAAGGCAATCTGTGAACCAATAACAGTTGGGTTGGTGCAGCGTATTTAACTGGGTCACTTAAAAAGTCCTAACTGCTGAATTTGCACCACAGTTAAAGGCTAGCTTTTGCAACGGTGTTTTTATGCAAACCCAGGGTGTTTGATTAACTGTATGAAACCAGCAAACTGGATTCAGTAACCAGGTTAGGCATGTTGTGAGCACAGGGAATTAGTAAGGAATGAAGTGGGTGCCTTGAGCAAATGGAACTGGGTGCCCTGGGATGGAAAAGTAGAACGTGAAACTTGGTGAGGAGACTCAGGAGCATGTATTATTCTTCTGATTAGTATATCTAGTCTACACATGCTTAGCATGTTGGAAACCCTAAGTTCTGTCCCTGCTATCTCCAATTTAAGTTTTTTATAGCAATTGATGAGAAAGTTCAGGGAGCAGATTATGGACATAGGTCTCTCTGCCTTAGATCCCAGAGAGCCATTGCTATTAGCTTAGCGGTTTCCTGGTATTGTTGGAGTATAACTCTGATGATTCCTGAATAACAGCAATATTGGCTGACGTTGGTGGAAATTGCAGTCCAGCAACATCTTAAGACCAAGGCTAAAAATCACTGCCTTATTCTTAAACTGTCACAAGCTGCAACTAGTATTTCTTACCATCCCATGAAATCCCTGGCCTTCCAGGCATCAACAACCTCAGCAATGTTATCTGCAATCTGATCACTAGGTAGCTTTAGGTCATCCAAAGCTTTGTTGTTAAAGTTCCCACAAGGGGCGCATAGCTTCCCTGCCAGGCTGCTGGTGACCTTCACGGTGACGTTGCCATTGGGGCTGTAGAGAACTTGTAGCTGGGAGTTTTGCTTGATGACAATGTTGTCCTCAGATTCAGTGATAGAGATGGCTGTGGAGATGTTCTGTGGGAGCTGGACCAAGAGTCCATTGACCTGAAAGAAAAGGAATGGGAGAGACGGAAAGTGAATATTCCTGGCTGAAGACTCTGCTGTTGTAGGTCTGTAATGGAATTAAGTATTGTCAAGATTTCTTATGTGTAACACTTAAACCTGTTCATCAGTTTGACTCTTCTATGTTTCCCAAAGAATCATGGGAAATGTAGTCTAATTCAGGTATCAGAACTCTTTCAAAGTGCTAGTCCCAACCTCTTAGAAATTTATAGGGAATGATTATTTAGGAGCACAGTCAAAGTTAAGTCATTTTCTCTTCTAAAGATGTTCTAATTTTTGGCAGAAAAATTTGATTATTTTATCTGAATGCAAGAATGCAGAGCATAGGATAATACTGGAAACCCATTAAACACAAAGTTAGAGATTTGGGCAGTAACTTTGGTTACTGAATTAACCTATGTGCTGTCTTTGCACACTATGTTAAGCCGCAAAAAATTTATCAATGTTCATATGTTGTCCAGCCCCTAAATTTGTGACTCACCTGCTTAAGAGTGTTATGCAAAAACAGCCATAACATGGTTTGTTTGGTTGATTCAACAAACCACAGTTAACACAAACTATGGCTTAACACATTGTGCAAATTCAGCCTGTGTTGATATGTCCCATCCTCTACTCTCTATAGGAATGTAAGAAGCTCCCTGCTGGTTGAGGCTGGAAAGGCACATTTGGTCCAGCATATTGCACCAAAAACAAACCTAGCCAAGACTGGCTAGCTTAGCATTTTCTTTGTTTGCTAGATTTATATCTTGTCTTTTCTTCAAGAGCTCAAGGAAGTTTATCACCCTTCATTTTAATCCCGTAATAACAATCCTGTGAGGAAGACTGATCTGAAAAGAAGTTATTGGCCCCAAATCAACAAGTGAGTTTCCCTAGCTAAGGGTAGACTTGAACTTGGGTCTCCCTAATCTTAGTCCAACATCTTAACTACTAAACCACAGGGGAGGCCACGAGGTCCAAGTGACCTGATTACAAAGGTTATGTGAACACAGCCATTCAGTATTTTGCTTTGAGGAAATCCACAAGCAGGAATTGAAGGAAATAGCCACCCACTACAGTACTTATCCCTGCTAACTGATATTCAGAGCAACAACATCCACAGAATCCAGTGGTTTCATCAGAATGACAAAATGTATGTTGTGATACCACAGTTCAAGCTCCGCCCCTTACAGATGTGCATATAACAACTCATATTCAAAAGGTGGAGCTTGCATTGTGACGTTGCAGTGCGTGTTTCGTCATTTGCCCCTGACTCTGGCCCCTCTCTCCATGCATCCATAATTTGGTGAGACATAATTTGGGGAAACAGAGTTCCGTTGTATCATTGTGGGCAACAGCTTACCCAGGTCTCCTTGAGGTTAGTCACTGTGATGAACGCTTCCCGGAAGAAGACATAGATTGCTGTAGCAGCGGGCACCATGTCATCGTTGCAGTCATTGATATCCACCACCAGTTTAAACCAGGAGGGTGAGTCCTCATCACAATAGGACACCAGCTTGTAAACACCGCTGATGATGAGCTTCCCTTTGACGCCATCAAAGGAGCTGAACCACGCTCCTGGGATAAGAGTGCAATGGCCTTCCTGCCTCATGCAGCCATGCCCCTTGGTGGTGAGCATACAAGTCTCTCCCACAGCGCAGCGATTCTTGACATGGACGATCTGGCTATTTGGGTGGCAAGTGGTCTTCTTGGAGCAGTCACTGGAGAAGATGATCTCCCCTGGCTGGAGAGCAATTCCAGACAAAAAATTCCAGTGAAAAGTCACCTTAGAGCTACCAAGGAAATCATGCATGGAACAGGATAAACAAAGCCAAACAAATGGCAATATTAAAAAGAAACACATGAGCACTTTCTGACAAAACGGGGCTGATGGTAGCCATTCAACTCCAAATGCTTATACAGTCTGGGCAAGCCCATTTTTGCATAGAGCAGATGCCGAACTGCGTATGCTTGAGGCAGTCTGACTCATCAGACCAGCCAGGAAATGGAATGAGTGCTATGGCTCTGAGCTGAGGTTCTGGCTTTCATCCGGTGAAACCGTGGAGTGGAAGCTGTGCAGTGAATTCCATCTCTAGTGGCTCTACTTAAACAGAGGTGCACAACCTGAACACATTATATCTACTAGCAGTTTTTCATAGGAGACGTGAAAAAGACTTGCAGAAAAAGCATTTTAACTGTATTAAGTTAAACTAAATCAAATGACATTAAATTTCTACATGTTATAAAATCTAAGGGGACCCTTTAGCTGCCCAAAGGTTGTGCATCCCTGACTTTGAAAGCATCATGGGTAACACGACTGATAATCTTTGTCTGATAACCAGTGGCTGCTATTGCTTCTCCTTTAAACATCATCAGCTAGGATGAGGAAATTATCTAATTTAGCATCACATGTTCGTAATATTCTTGAATATAGGCACGCATTCTAGAGCAGCTGCTGTGCAATTAGGCTAGAGCCCAGTAACTTTGATAGATGGATAGGTATGGAGAAAAAAATCTTTTCTAAAATCTATCACGTGGCTGTTATAGTCAGAAGGATTGGGGGGGGGGGGAATTAAAAAGCAGAAACCTGGGCTGAACATAAAAAATCTAAAATCAATACAAGCTAAGGGTTTTGTGGAGGGAGGCTATCTGAGTAACTTGGAAAATATTAGATTCAGCAACAGAGTAGAATCTGTCCTATCCTTAGAACAGATGGTATTGGGTGCATAAAAACTCCAGGAACATGCCAATTGTAGCATTCTCAAATGGTCCTCAAGTGGTCAATTCTGATTGGGTAGATATTGTTTTAACATCACATTCACAATATAATCCCTGATTGGTTGGAAGGTAAGAGGGGGAAAAAGCCCTCAATATGCATCCAAATATAAATTAGAGATAAAATGGTTGTGAACCAGCATAAAAGAAGGTGAGCATTTTTAGCAACGGGATTATTTTTCAATGAATATATCAAGGGATGCAAATCCCTAATTTAGTCAGAAGACTAATAGTGTGTGGCAACATCAGGCTGGATGGCAAGCTGGCTGGAAAAGAAAAACCCTTCATTGCATCATGCATTGATAGCTTCACTGTGTGAACTAGGCAAGCATGTAAAAAGCAAGTAGACAGTGCAGCCAAGCCAGTCAAACCCGAAGAAGATGAACAGCAACAGCAAATGAATGTCTGGCATAATCCTCATTTCAGCACAGCTTGGCGTTACATCTCAAATGCACCAAAAACTAATAATTGCACAATATTGTCAGAATGATAAATCAACACATAGACAATTTCAGAACCACTGCAGCAAGAAATAACTTTAGAGCAATTTTTCCCAGGCTCTATCACAATCACAGGTTGAATAATGAACAGTTTATTTCGTGAACAGCACCCACCTTGATGTAGCGCCCATCGTAAACACATCCACACTTATCCATAGACACACATTCCTCCCCATCAAATGCATAGCCACTGTCACATTGGCAGCCTTCAAAACATTCCCCAGTGCAGTGGGTTGGAGCAGATAAGGCAGCACATGTGAAGTCACAGGTTCGGGTAAACAACTCATAATGACTGTTTGCTGGGCAGGACAGCGCTGAAAAGGGCAAGGAAGTTTGTACACAGAGAAGATGGAATTAGCCATATTCATTCAGGTGGTACTTAAAGTTCTTTATCAGTGCTGGCATCACATAACACTCCACGGAGATACCTTCTGCAGAGGAGACAAAGCCTGTTGTCTCTGATATTTCACTTGGAGCTCAAGGCAGATTGTGCCACTACTGATATTTGAAGTGACACACCAAAACTGATTGTGTTGTAGGAGTTCTCTGAGCTTGGTTTTTACTTGCAAACCTTTCATTACTGTCTAGGTAGCATCTTCAGTGTTACCTAGGTGGCTAATGAAACATCTGCAAGTGAAAAACCAAGTTCAGGGTATCCCCATAATCCAATCCCCGAAACCCTGAGCTACCAATATTCTCTAACACTGCAAAGTACCTGCTTTGCACAGGCCCAAGATACAGTATTCCCAGTTTCTCTTCGGTACAAATTTGCATAAAGTTATTGCCTTGGAAATATGGTGAGGAATATAGTAACAGCCAAAGAGAAGTGGTGGTTAACTATCTCAAACTTACCACAGAAGGAGGCTGTCCTCCAAGCAACAACCCTGGCTCCAGCTAGCTGGCATGCAGCTGTGTAGGCCTGAAGGCTTTGACACAAAGTTTCTTTTGCTCCAGTGGCCAAACACATGTCATGGAGGAAATGTCTTAAGTAGGCAACAGGGCTAACCAATGAGTGGCAGTATTTAAATGGACCTGTCTTGGACAGGATTATTCCACAAGAACTCTCAGCTTCATATAGTGCTGTCTGGGTAGCATTGCAGGTGGGGCATTTCTCCCCACAACCATCAGAGCACACGACGCCATTCACAGGAACTTTCCAGGAAGCACCAAACTCATCCATGCTTTGAGTTACTTTTCCATTAGACAGTATAAAATCATCACTTGGATCACTGTTGAAGTTGCCACCCAAACCACACAGCTGCCCATGATATGTGCTGGGGACTGACACATGAACATGTGAAGAAGTATCATAGAGGACTCTGAGAATAAGGGATGACTGGACAATGATGTTGTTCCCCTCCTGTGTGATCCAAAGTTTGCCATCAACAGTGCTCATTGGCAATGTATAGTACTCATCATCCACCTGTACAAAAACACAGGATATGGTTCAGATGAAGGGTGTTAGTTCTTGTCACACTTGCTTCGTTGCAGCCCCCTAGGCATGTGCAAAAATCTATGACAGACATGTGAAACATTTACATTTGTGAGCAACATCAGGATCTGTTATACACTCCTGCTAATGTATGAGGAACATACCATAGCCTTCCACTTTATTCCTCTTTCAAGGACAATAGAATATCCTTGAACCGAGATCATAATTTTCCTTGTTACAGAGGTATGCCAGTTTTCGTGCTTCTCATTCTCCACCAGCACAGAGAATTGTGCTAATCGAGGATCCTTGCTACATACTTTGGTTAAGATGTAAGTGCAAGAGCCATGGAAATCAAAACTTTGTCCATCAAAGGAAATGTAATGAGCGTCACCAGTAGCTATAGTTGTTCCATATCCCAGAGGATGACAACCTTGGATTCCATTTTCCATCCTGCAGACCTCATAAGTACCACAAGAGAACTGGTGGCACTCAATAGCTCCCTTGTCCATACAGTGACACTTCTCCTGGCAAGAGGTGGTTGGGTAGAACTCCTCTCCCTTCCTGTAGTATCTGCCCTGGTGTGTACAGCCACACTCCGCAAGAGGGATACATTGATCTCCACTGAGAATGAATCCAGCATCACAGGAACATCCTTCTACACAGGGAGCTTCACATGTTTCTGAAGCTGAGAGATTATGACAAGTGGCAGGACAGCCATTTCCACAGAGTTCATAGTGGGAATTATGTGGACAGGGAATGCCTGGAAAGAAAGAATAGGGAAGAAAAAAAATAGGAGCTCTTATATTCTAGCAGGGAAAACACCGCCTATTCCAAGCCATAATAGCCCCAATGTAAAGTGTAGTGCCCTTGTAACAGGGAGGAGGGAACACCAGAGAAGAAGGATGTGCTACATGGGCATCTGCAGGGGGGCAGTGCTGTTACATGTAACATGATGTCATCATATGATGTAATTTGCATAAGTCACATCATTGTGATTCTGTCAAATGCCAATATGTCTCTTTTCCCTGTGCCATCACAATTTGCTCTTCCCTTGCAAAAGTGCTTTCTGATTTTGTTCTCTAGGTTCTTCAACCTCTCTTTCAAATTTCTCCTGGTGGTGCTTTTGAGTGACTTTATGGAGGTGCAGAAAGTGCTCCTCCGCATCTGTTATTCGTTGTTCCATACTTCTGAAGTCTCCCTGGCTGTCCACACTTCCCAGTCTGAAAAAAAATGCATGGGGGGAATTGTTTCAGGTAGTCCATTGGGATTTAAGGGAAATCTGGAATGCTAAGGAGGCTGCAGACCACTAGAGACATGACTGCACAATGAAAGGCAGGAGTTTTTCACATACCATCTTTGTCATCAGTATGTGTAATATGAGCAAGGATGCCACACTTGCTCCAACCATGAGAATGTAACCCAATTCTCTTCTCCTTTCAAATTATTTTTGCAAGCAAATTCTCCTTCATCAAATTGAATAGGAGCTAATGGGCAATAATAGGTCCAAGATTCTGGAATAAAAGCCAGGTATTGAAAGGAAGGTGACATCCAGGAAGGAAAAATGCATGGAAGAAACAGATTATTAAAGACTTTCCTTTATGAAACTCAGAATGAGTCACCATGTTAGCTGAAAATTATACTTCAACAGCCAAGTAAGTAATCTGAATAAATGCTTCAGGTTCTGGCAGTGGAATGATTGAAAATTAAGATTTTCAAGAAATATTTGAATTTTAATGAAGTTGGAGAGAGTGCAATCAACTTCCCTAAAAGTACCATATAGCAGATCTGATTTCTGCAACTAACAAACTTGTTTCTCCTTGACTTTGGAAATGTTGGCACCCCAATGCCTTTGAAAGTAAACTTGGATTCTGGTCTGAATGCATTGTTTTCTTTCACAAAAGTTGACAACTGTAGAGCATATTTATGCAACGAAGTAAAATAACTCCTGGCTTAAAACATGTGATGTAATGTTTATCTCTCTGCAAAATGTAAAATGAAATTTGCTCACTGCTAAGTTTGAAAGGATATGAAAACCATAGTAATATTTATTAAAATCATGTTTTCAGGGAAGATTCTTTAACATGCTGTTGACTCCTAGTAGGATTCTCCACCTTGCGGACACAGTAAGCATAGAAAGGCCAGAAGCACATGCTCCTGCAAAAGCAGAGTGTCTGTCTATAACACCCGAATGCAACACTTACTGCAGAAAGAAGCTGATCTCCACTGCTTAAGTTGGATGCCCAGAGCCTGGCAGGCTGTCACATAGGCACTGATGGCACCACAGAGAGTGTCATGATGGCCCTTGTACACACAGGTATCAAAGACACAATCATCAAAATAGGATGTTGGATCAAGGATCTTATAGCATTGCCTGAATGGCCCATTCTTTCTGATGAGGATGCCACAGAACTGGTCCCCCTTGTAGATTTGTTTCTGCTCATCTTTGCAGATTGGGCAATTAGTAGTGCATCCTGTTGAGCACCCTGGGACCTCCTTCACCTTCCAGCTGTTTGCAAACTGAATTTCATCCTTTGCTTGTGTTCCATCTTTCATGAGAAAGTCGTCATTTGGATCTTGATTGGCGTTACCACAGAGGCCACAGAGAGCATTGGCATAGGTTTTAGGAACGATGACTCTGGCATAGCTGTACCAATCAAAGCTGACACGCAGGTCAAAGTCTGTCTTGATAAAGCCATGGACGCCACTGACGTAGATCTTCAATTTATTTGCATAGGAGAAGGGGAGGTCCATAAAGACTCCATTGACCTGGGAAACAGGGAAGATCAAGGTTTTTCTCAGTGAATTGTCAGTTATTGTCAATCGGTGAATTTAGCTATTTTTTTTACAAGCTAAGCTTTATAAAATAACTTGATGCCTTGGGGGCTGTGTGGGGTGGAGGTAGGGAGTGGCTCAAGTAATTTCTTGAGGTTATGTGATGATGCCAGACCTGGAAGTTTACTGTTCACTTTGTTAGAACCAGTACCCAGCTAGTCTCACAGAATTTAAAGGGGTTTGTCTATTGGAATTTTTCAGGACCAAAATGATGAACTCTCAAGATCACCACCACCACCACCACCGCAAATGACATTTTGATTGATCTGGTTATTGGAGTTATGTAGCCCCACATAGCAAAAATAAAACATAGCAGTGTGCAAGCAAGGAAGTGAAAAGCAGCCACTGAAGAGCGAGTTCAAGGAGATTAGGATACATTAAGGAGGTGGTAGTAATATATGAAGCCAAAGATATCTTCCAGAAGGAAGGAAGGAAGGTTAATTAATCTCTGTCCTGGTACGTAGCAATCAAGTTGCAGGCTCAGACATTCATAGTTGGCTCATACAACACTCTACCCCTGGTCATCCAAGCCATATCCTTTCCTTTATTTTAGCTTCCCCACCCTTTAGTATTTTTTACCTGAATTTTGTGAGGATACTCTTGGCTTAGACTGACAGTCATATTGTAGACCTCCAGAGTCACTACTTTGGTGAAGGACACTGCCTTCCTGCCTCGGTTGTTGTTTTCTACCATAACTGAAAAGGGGGTGAGAGTGGAATCCTTGGAGCAGGTCCCAGACATCTGATAAACACAGCTACCCTGGAAGTCATACTTCCTTCCGTCAAAGGTGGAATAGTGAGGGTCTCCAGTTGTAATGCAGGTGGAGTACATCAGCCCTTTGCAGTGGTGCACGCCATTAACCGTGGTACATTTTTCACTGGCCTTGCAACTGGCCTTCCAGCAGCTCACTGTCCCCTGGCTGAGATCACACTGGCAGCGCGAGTGGCAGTTCCCATCTTCCCAGAATTCTTCTCCAAGTTCATAATGGAGGCCGTTGTAGACACAGCCACAGCTTTCAATAGGGACACACTGGTTGCCGTTGAGGACATAACCCCTGTTGCACTGGCACATTGGCACACAGTTCAGTGTACAGGAGGAGGAGGCTGATGGTTCAGAGCAAGTATCTGGGCAAGCATTTCCACAGGTTTCATAGTGGCTGTTCTCTGAGCAGATGTGAGCTGTTGGGAGAGCACATAACACTAGATTATAATTAAGAAGCCATTCTGTTATATCACAGATCAGCCCAGATGTAGATAATGTTGTTTTCAAAGAGGGGGACAAAGACATCCTGAGAGAGACTCTGACATCAGAATAGATGTGAAGTTGTAAATATGTTTGTTTCTTTACATCCAGTTTTCTTGCTTTTAAATGTTGCTGTTCCCTCAGAGCAGGGCCGCAACTAGGGTTTGTGTCACCCGGGGCAAACATGGATTCCATGCCCATTTTGGCACACACACACACCCAGCATGGCACCCGGGGCATATGCCCAGGTTGCTCCCCCCTAGTTGCGGCCCTGCCTGGGAGAGTGATTGGGTTAGCCAGCCCAACCATAAGTCAGAGTCATAAAGATGGCTGAGGGAGGTTTTAAGCCCCTTTGGATCCTGTTCCTCTCCCATCCAAGCTTGATCTGGATCCCCTCTGGAAGATTTTCAAACTCAGAAAGCTCCAGTGTTCCAGCTCACAAGGAGATGGGAGAAGGGATTGTATATTGGATTCCTCCCCCAAAGATGAGAATCCTATATTTGATCTTGTTAGGAAGGTATCCTTGGATGTTACCATCACATTGCATTCTGAATAAAATAAATCAGAAGGAGAACTTAAGATGAAGCTACAAAAGGTGACACCCCTGGCACTTTACATCATGCATCTGGCCACTGTTTGAACGACTGTATTACACATCCAAGGATCCTGACATAAAGTATTCCTGCTGGGCCTTTTTCACCAGACTATGAGATGCTACATTTTCAGTGGCTCTGCTGGGATGATCCTCAAGGACATGCATTTTCCTGAGGTGGGTTTTATTCTGCAATAGTACAAAAAGGAAAGAGAGAGAGGGAGGGAGGGAGAGAAATCCTACTTTCACTGCAGCTAAGGATTACCAGAATTTGTTAACCAGGAGCAAACCTATTTTCTGTTCAGGGCACACGAAATTATACTAGAACAAAGTTAGGCTAAAGACTGCAGGATCTCCACCCTTGCACTAAGCTTTTCCCTCAACAATTTCTTGTCTCTAATTCATTGTAATCCAACCATTCCTAATCTCTTAAACCAGCAGCATTCCATCCTCTCCTCACTTTATGGTGGTTCCATAACATTCACTTTTGTACAGATACCTTCATCAGCTGTCTCATTTGTCCTGTGGTTGTTCTGTTCTTGACCACAGCCAGATGCCATTTTCCATTCATTAATGAGGATGCCCCGTTCTTCACAGGTAGTGGCATACGCCTCCACTACTTGGCACAGCACATCATGGTCCCTTTGGCTTACACACATTCGGCTGATGCAATCATTGAAGTAGCTGGTGGGGTTCACAGTGGAATGACACTCCCCAAAAGGTCCAGTTGAAAGACGGTTAATAATTCCACAATATTTCTCATTGCCATACAGCTCTTTCTGACTATCATCACAAGCCAAGCAGTTGCCTTGACAGGAATCTGAGCAAGCAGGGTCCTGGTCACTGACTTTCCAGTTACTGGCCCAGTCCATGATGGAGGAAGCCGGGGTACCATTAAGATGAATCATGTCATCCTTTGCTTTCTCGTTGAAGTTCCCACAGAGCCCACAGGTGGTTCCATAGTAGCTGCTGGGGAGAGTCACCACTAAGGTCCAGTTGCTGTCAAGTGTCACCCGAAGGCCAAAATCTGTCGCAATGGTGAGATGTCCACTACTCTTTATGATTTTGACTTTGCCACTCACCACTGTGGCAGGGATGTTGACCTCCACACCATTCACCTAGAAAGAGAAAAGGAGAAGAAGCAAGACATAACTAACATTTCTGGCCAACTGTGTCTCCATTATTTGTCACTACTTCTCATCTTTAAAAAGAGGCATCAAAGCCCATGCCTCCTGATAGATGGGGGAGTGGGGAGCTGTATGCTTCCAATATAGAAATTCTGCCTCCTAATTAAAGAAGCAGGGATTTTATCTATGGTTTCATAATGGCAACTGAAGGGTTCTTTGAACGTGGTTGGAGATGGTCCTTCAATGTTATTAAAAACAGGCACAGAACCTGAAAATCAAAATGTTTTATTTTACAAGATTTTTAGACCTTGTGATGCCAACCTTTTTTTATTCTCACTGCGCTTCATTTCCCCCCCCCCCCAAGTAACGATAAATGAAAAAGATGCAAACAAATCAGCTGTAATTCCTACCATGATTCGGGCATGTTCTTCCTTGTCAATGGTAATACTGTGACCATACACCTTGATATGGATCTGCTGGAGCTTGGAAGCACCCTGAATGTCCATATTGCTATTCTTCTCTTCAACCGTGAAAGGCAACAGCTTTGGGTCACTGCCGCAATACTGTACAATGATGTATGTGCAAGAGTCTTTAAAGTCCATAAAGAAACCATCAAAAGTCTGGAAATACTTGGCTGTGGTGCCCACACAGGTCCCCAGGTATTCATGAATACAAGTTGCTTGGCCCTGCAATACTTTACATATTTCTTTCGTCCGGCACTTGAACATTCTGCAGGGATCTGAGAGAGGCAAACAGGACTAAGCAATATGTTATGTTCTTGATTAATTTACTTGATTAACAGCTTCAAGCACTTAGATCTTAAGATAAATTAATTTATGTTGACGGAACGTAGTTTTCCTATCACCGCCTTGCTCTGCCCATTGAAACCTATCTTTGGGACTGTTTTGAATAAAATGAGGGCAGCACTACTGCAAAAGGGGACAAATCCATTTTGGACCTTAAAATATGTTAATCTAATGAATTTTGCAGGAAGAGTATTTCTTGTTCAAACTACCCCCTACAAATCCCTCCCTGCATCCCACATCGTTCTTATTTAGGTGGGCCTTCAGAGAGAGAGCTGTTCGGAGTGAAAATTACACTCAAATTGCCATGTGTGAAATCAGCTTTCTGATTCCACAGCAATAATTTCTGGGGTTTTTGAAGAACTAGGTAAGAGATGGATGGATTAAATCAAATGTTTTCCCAGTCCTAGCTCCTCTTTTCAACAGTGGCCTACCTCTTAGAAGCCTGCAGACACAGCACAAAGTTAATAGACTTCCCCTGCTATATATTCTATATTATTATTACAGTACATAATGTCGATGCAACATATGTGAGATTGATTAGACGTATAGGATGAATAACAAGAATGTAGTCCAACTTATCTGGAAGGCATCAGGTTAGGCAAAGGTCAGTTAAAGGAAGAAAGAAGAAGGCTGCTTTAAAACAATATGCTTAATCTGATTACTGAGTTAATCCATGTCCTAGGTTTGCACAGTACTGTACATTAAAACATAAACCAACCAAACAGATTGGATTCATGTAATAAAAATTCCAAGCTACAAACAACCCAACCAAAATTTGTATTAATCAAGCTTATCAAGTTGTCCATCCTTGGAAGAAGAGCAATGACAAATCTCGATAAAATAGTTAAGAGCAGAGACATCACACTGACAACAAAGGCCCGCATAGTTAAAGCAATGGTGTTCCCTGTAGTAACATATGGCTGCGAGAGCTGGACCATAAGGAAGGCTGAGAGAAGGAAGATCGATGCTTTTGAACTGTGGTGTTGGAGGAAGATTCTGAGAGTGCCTTGGACTGCAAGAAGATCAAACCAGTCCATCCTCCAGGAAATTAAGCCAGACTGCTCACTTGAGGGAATGGTATTAAAGGCAAAACTGAAATACTTTGGCCACATAATGAGAAGACAGGACACCCTGGAGAAGATGCTGATGCTTGGGAGAGTGGAAGGCAAAAGGAAGAGGGGCCGACCAAGGGCAAGGTGGATGGATGATATTCTAGAGGTGGCGGACTCATCCCTGGGGGAGCTGGGGGTGTTGACGACCGACAGGAAGCTCTGGCGTGGGCTGGTCCATGAAGTCACGAAGAGTCGGAAGCGACTAAACGAATAAACAACAATCAAGTTGTCCAAAAGCATCTGTTAGTGCTTTTGTTCACCTAGCTAAACATATTGCGTGAATGCAGTCAAGATATACTCAAGGTTAGGAAGAGAGGAAGAAGCCATTTCATCTTACCATTTGCACAAACAGCGGGAGAACCATAAGCCTTTCCATTTCCAATTCCAATACTCAGCAGCCCAAAGGGGGAGCTGGAATGTTCTATTCTGCTGATGGTATATCCTTGGCCTAAGCTGTGGGCAGTCCAAGAGTAATCGGTGCCAGAAACTCGATTCCATTGCAGACCACGCAATGGCTTTTTGTCCAGAGTGATCCCAGAAATCTCGGAAGATTTGGCAATGATCAGGGCATAGTTCCCAAATTGGTCATCTCCATAGATGTTATAGGCCAGACAGTAGCTGGAGACATCAGGTATTGCCATGAAGAATGGATCATATATAAGATTCCCAAAGGTGCCACCATCACTGAAAAACATAACTTGGATGCCAGAACTAGCTGAGATGGACAATGCAGTTGTGCCTTGAATGCCATAGAATGCTACCCGGGCAGCCTGCAAGTTCTTGCTATTCAGGTTTTGTCCGGTCTGAACATCAACACGGGTATTTTGGGAAGCAGAAACATACACAATGTCATACTCTGTGTTAAAAGGTAAGGAGGGAACAATGAATTTAGTGCCCCAGCTGGAAACGGGCAAAAGCTGTTCAAGGACATGATCACACTGGACTTGCCTAGAGACACATGTATGTCCACTGTAGACAGCCACTGGTTTCTGGGAGACTATTTTAGTACCCGAGAGGTCCACCTGGCTTTGGAACTGAGCAGCCTGGTAAGGTTGAAGTGAGATGGTCAGCTTGCTTCCTCGTAAATAACGTTTTCCTTGGAAAGTAACAGGACCTTTCAGGTAGACATCAACTGATGTAGGTTCTGCCCAGCCTACAATAGCAAATTCTCTGTAGTGATCAGTACCCACATTTGGTGTTACAGCATAATATTCAGTACCCAAGCTTGCTATGGGATAGACAATCGTGGTGTCAGCTGAGTGTGGTTTGTAGGAAAAGGAAAGGATGGAGATATCATTGTTAGCCCAGATGGTGAGTGTATTGTCAAAAATATTGCTTCCAACCATCTCAGCCTCTGGTGGGATTTTCACTGACAATGTTTCACCAGTATTCACGATGGCTGTTACCCTCAGTGTGGGTTGTTTCATGGAGACAGTAACAGATGTGGACTGAACAGAGCCTGTGATAAGAAGCTTAAAGTCTCCCTGGAACCTTTGTGGAAAACCATTTTGCATGAAAGCAGTGACAAACTCTTTTCCTAATGGGCTTGAGGAAACTGGGATGGGGAGGACATTTAACATGATCCAGGTAGGCCAACTCAAAATTCCTAAGTAGAAAAAAAAAGAGTTGATTAAAATGTTATGGCATTTTAAAATAATCTTAAAACAAGCATGCCTATGTTCTCTGCAAGTATGGAAGGTATATTGGCCATTTGTTGAACTAAGGTCAAGAAAGATGCTCTAAAAAGGGATGGAATCTAGTGGAGATCACTGTATGGCTTGGAGCAGATCAACATGGGATATATTCCTATAACTAATGGTATGTGGGAAAGACCTTGGGAGACTGGGCAAAGAGATGCTGCCTAGGGAATAGTCAGGTAAGAGACATCATAGCCCACAGTTAGATAGTGGGTGGGGCAAGAGGCTCAGAAGGGGCCCTCCCTAGTTTTTCAGGCTGTAAAGGAGACCAGTGGGGGTGGGAGGAGGATTGTACTTTCAGATTTGCAAGATCGATGTCGGCCTCGCGGGGTAAACCAGATAGGAATCACAACCAGATGATCTCATTCTACTTGATTGTAGTGCTACATTGACAGAACCTTGCAAGTCTGAAAGTACAATTCTCCCATCTCCTTTACTGCCCAAGAAACTTGGGAGGGTCCCTGCTGAGCCTCTTGCCCCACCCACTGTCCAGCCATGGGCTACGCTGTCTCTTACCTGACTGTTCCCTTGGCAGCGTCTCTTCGCCCCGTCTCCCAAGGTCTTTCCCACATGCCATTACTATAACAGTGATGGAAAACAGTTACTATACAAGCCCATCTCCAAAACAGTTTGTCAGTTATGAGCCAATGGAGTCAGTAGTTTATTACAGAGTCCCTGTCAATTATTTATTTTAATCTGTTAGTTCTCTTGCCCTTGTTTATGTTTGCACGTCTTGTCTACATGTTATTTTTTTCTACTGAGATTGTGTAATTTTATTCAAAGCTTGCAAAGGGGCCAGCCCTCCCGCCCCCCCATGGCTTAGCAAGACCACAGGATTGTTCTCTGGACTGAAGGCAATATACTGAGAAGTTCCAAAGATGTCCTGATTTGTGCAATTTTGATCTGGCCAAAATCCTACAAAGCCACAGCCAAGAATCTTGGGACTTCTGCCAAGCTTAGAAGGATATCTTGTATTCACATGAGCACATAATGTGTCATGCCTCTTGTGCAATTACATCCCCACTTGTCCCATTTACAAAAGAGAATAATGAGCACCAGGGATGGTATGGAGTACTCACCATAAAATATACCAAACTTGCTCCAGAGATTGGTTATCTCCATGCTTGACCACCTATGAACAGAAGCTGCAAAATAAGGTCTAAGATTAGTTCTATCCTGCATTCTGCTGGAAGTTCTGCCTTCTAACGTATGGCTGTTGAAAGGTGTTCCATGTTTTCAGGTGTGTGTATGTGCCTTTTGAGTCAATGCTGATGCCGAGTGACTGTGTGGACAAGTCCCTGCAGTTTTCTTGGCAGGTTTTTCAGAAGTGGTTTGCCATTGCCTCCTTCCTAGGGCTGGGAGAATGGGACTGGCCCAAGGTCCCCCAGCTGGCTTTGTGCCCAAGGTGGGACAAGAACTCAGGGTCTCCCAGTTTCTAGCCTGGTGTCTTCACCACTAGACCAAACTGGCTCTCAGTGTGGTTACAGCACATGCCATTATTTCAAATGTATTTGCAAGTAGGAGGGCTAAGTTCAGCAGAAATCTCTGTGATTCAGAAGATGTTGTTCTTCACCAGCATGCAGGTCAATCTAAGTAAGACCAACAGAATTTTCCCACATGTGTAAGAGGAATGCTACCAAAGTTTGGAACATCTGGAGAACATTTTACTTATTTATGGGTGTCTATGGGAGACCTTAAAGGGATGCGGTGGCGCTGCGGGTTAAACCACTGAGTTGCTGAGCTTGCCGATTGGAAGGTCGGCAGTTCGAATCCGTGTGACGGGGTGAGCGCCCATTGCTAGTCCCAGCTCCTGCCAACCTAGCAGTTCGAAAACATGCAAATGTGAGTAGATTAATAGGCACCACTTCGGCGGGCAGGTAACGGCGTTCCGTGTAGTCATGCTGGCCACATGACCAAGGAAGTGTCTACGGACAGACGCCGGCTCTTTGGCTTTGAAACAGAGATGAGCACCGCCCCCTAGAGTCGGACACGACTGGACTTAATGTCAAGGGAAACCTTTACCTTTACCTTATGGGAGACCTACAACGCTTACATCATACATAATCTCATATCTTCTTTTGTTTTAGCAAATAGAATGGTTTTGTGCTATTAGAGACGGTTGGTCGCAGTTCTCTCTCAAACCATTGTATCAGAAGCCACAGGAACACTGCTAGTGATACCTTCATATCGTGTGTAAATATCTTGTATCTTGTATTTCAATATCTTGTTTTAAATTATTTTTGAGTACTTTTTAACCTTAACAGATAACCAGGATACAAATATTTTAAGCAAAGAAAGAAATCGCAGTAAAGGGAACAGGCTGGGAATCAGGGATCAGGTGCAAGACCCCAGTCAGCAGCAGTGTCTGCGGAAGGGGGGGGGGTGTCAGAAAAGTTGAGTTGGTGGATGCAACTGAGTAACTGAAGCCTAGTTCATTTTTTATGCGTGTTGCATGAGTCCAGTGAAGTTGGGCGGCCAATAAATTTAAAATAATAACAACAACAACAACAACAACACAAATATTTAAAGGTGGGGAGCCTTAATCACGAAGTTGCAGCCACCCTCTTGGCTATTATAAGCCTCCCCCACCCCCCCACCCCCCACCCCCTGGCTCCCTGCAGCAGATGCTTCTGCCAGTCAGAACTGCAGCATATTGAGATTAGGGTCCCACAGCTGTTTTAAGAACTGAGACCATTTTCATCCATAATTTAAGGGCGAAAAAGGGAAAGAAGGAAAATATGTGATCTGAAATGCCTTTGGGCTCATGATAAAGTCTCTGCCAAAATGACTTCTTTTCTGCTAGTTAGAATCCTGTGCTTTAAGAGTAAGTGAGACGTAAAAAAGAAAGAAATTCAATCAGCAAATCTTTCCTAGTTACCCTATCTCGAAATCAAGCAAACTGGCACTTACTGAATTTCTGCCTGTTCATATAACTGTTACCCTCTTTTTGTGTCTGTGAGCAAAAACGGCAACCCAGAATTACAGGATGCCATATCAAATTTTAACGTTGAGTTAAAAATGAAGGCTAGGACGGATTACGCAGTCCGCAGGTATGAATGCCTACTAGTTTCGCCCTGCAACTGACTATCCCATTCCTCGAGACAGGAAAACAACTATTATTGCTGAAATTCCTGAGCATGATTTAGTCAAAAGCAATACAGATTTTCTTACCTTCTGTTCCACTGACTTTTGTGAAGGAGATGGTGCCACTGTGACTCTGAACTTCCTCCTTCCACTTCCTTGATATAGGAATCAATGGCCATTCCCAGAATACACTCCAGGGAAGATTTAAATCAGACTTGGACATAAATATATCAACCAATGCTTGGGAGTCAATATTCCTAGGCTGTGGACATGACCTTGGTTGTGAAATGTTTGGCCAGTGGGACACCAGTGGTGACTAATAGGAAAAAATGCTAGACTCTTCAGATTCCCATTCAGTTACTCAGAATTTACAACCATCATGGCTAACCCTTGAAGAGACTGTTGCAACTGAAGAGAAGTTGTGTATGGAGTGTCAGAGATAGGATCTGGCAAGTCAAGTATAATGACCAAGCTGCCAACAATTCATTAGAAAACTGCAGTTGTAGGTCTCAAAGCTACACATCATCTCAATCTCTAAATCATTCAAGCAGAACAAACATTCCTATGAGATATATGCCAAGTTAAACAAAGGTATGATAGCCAATTTTGTGTATCTGTGTAAAGGAAGATGGGGGATTTCCATGGACCATGCCCAATTTTGGAATTGTTAGGTCAACACTGGTCATTACCAACCCAAGAGCCAACATTTGTTCATCATTGTCTGTAAGAGGGAAAGTGGAACCAGATGGAGGGAACAGGGTGGAGGAAACAGGGTGGAGGGCACAGAGTGACTAACAAGTTACTTGTAACATAACAAAACAGTTGAGAAAAATTGTGGAAATAAAAGGGAAATAGGAGCAAAAAGGAATAACATAACAAAAAGAGGTTTGGAATTCTTACCGCCAAATCACCTAGAATGGTGGGGAGACAATGGTCCATGGTCTATATGTGGTCTTTTAGACCCCATTTTGGAATTACCAAGTCCTCATTTTGCCCACTTGTTTGATAGATGTCTGTCCCACCTTTCTGCCAGGAACTCAAAGCTGTGTACAATGCACCCCATCCTCCAATTCTGTCTTCCCCAAAGCCACTGATTTTTCATAGAAAAACCACATATTTAACGATTTAAACTTTATGGGGGGGGGGTAGCATTTTTGGAGGGCAGAATTGTTTATGACTTGGATTTTTTTTTAAAGGCATCAGAATCCTTCCTGCAGTGTTATTATTCCACATCCAGGGGGGGAAAAGTGCAATTCTTAGGTCCTGAAAGATTGCACACCATTGTTCTAGGCTGAGCCTGTCAATTTTGAAGTTTAAGAAGAGTATGACTAATAAATCAGATGATAGGAAGTGGCTGCAGAGAAGAAATCCCTGAAGTGAAATTTGAGGCTACTCTGAAGAGCTTTCTTAAAAATACATTTGATGAAGTTGGAAAGTATTTGAAAACACTAGCAAAGAATGTTGGAGGTGAAGATTCACAGAACTTTATGATAGTTTTTAATTTGAAATTGAAACACATTTGAACAGTACAGCTCCAATGAAACATTTATAGAAATCTCTAGGCAAATTAAATTGTTTTCAACTAGTACAAGGTGTATTTGGATGTAGTGCAGTGGTTCTTAAACTGTTTGACCCATTTCCCCCTTTTCCTGGTCGCAATAATGTCGTTGTGCACCACCACCACCCCACCGGCTTTGTTGTTTTACACCTGTGTCTCAGTAGCTGCAGTCCACAATTGGATTCTTGACTCACAAACCTCCAATTACAGATTGCTCCATCACTCCTAGGATATGCCCAAATTATTCCCTTGGGAATAATTACCCCCACTTTAAGAACCACTGGTATAGTGCCTGTCCCAATAATACAGGGTGCCTTAATTTTGGTTTTGTGAGTTGTGTCAGAAGCCAGTGTTAAATAATCCATGGTTTGGCATGATTAAGAATCCATCCTTAACTTTGGACTCAGGGGCTATGTGACAGTGTTGTGACCTCAAATAATAGGTGTGCCAAGGAAGAGTGAGGACATTGTATCCATCTCTGCTCTAAAGTTGGCTTTGATTTGCTCACAATGGTTATATGGAAGAAAATACTTTGATTTTTCTTTCTATTTGTCTTGTCAACCTTTTACATGTTGCCACCATTTCTCAGTATGGTCACAAACAACTTTCTGTAGCCTCAATTTCAAATTTTGTTTATCTCCGCTGAAAATGATTGCAGACATCAGAGATGAGAAAAATGTTGCCTTTGACCCTTGACATTGTTGGGCTAAGTGGCCAAATGAAAGGACAGGGTAAATTGAAAACAGCAACAACAATCTTTTCCTGTGTTTCATACCCAGTCTAGTCTATAATCAATATTAAACTATGTTGGTGATGGCAATAATGGTAAGTCAATTTTACATAAACTAATATAGTTTAGCTATTTCCTACATGTCAAGCCTATCCTACCTGGACTAAAGATACATCTTTCTAAATTAATATTAATATATAAATTAGGGCCAGTTCGAAAGGGACGCGGTGGCGCTGCGGGTTAAACCGCTGAGCTGTCGATCGGAAGGTTGGCGGTTCGAAACCGCGCGGCGGGGTGAGCTCCCGTTGTTAATCCCAGCTCCTGCTCACCTAGCAGTTCGAAAACATGCAAATGTGAGTAGATCAATAGGTACTGCTTCGGCGGGAAGGTAACGGCGTTCCGTGTCGTCATGCTGGCCACATGACCCGGAAGTGTCCTATGGACAACGCCGGCTCCAAGGCTTAGAAACGGAGATGAGCACCGCCCCCTAGAGTCGGACTCGACTGGACTTTACGTCAAGGGAAACCTTTACCTTTACCTTTAGGGCCAGTTCACACCATCATTAGGAGCACAATGGAAAGGAAAAGTTTACTTGAAATTTCTACACAGTGCAGATACTATCTTTTTCCTGCAATGGAAGGCAGGATTCCATTTTTAGGAACAATGTTTTACACTGGTAAGTAATAATAGCAATAATTATAGTAAAAGAATAAGAAGCACCCACTGTGAATTTGCTTATCATGAGCAAAAGAGCAAGCTAGTGAAGGAATTCTTTGCACCACTGTAAATTATAAGACAGGCTTAGTTTTGTTTAGCATGTTTAGCACTCCCAGATTGTGGCTTGTAAATCATGGTTTATGCGTTAGCTCAGCAGTTGTTGAATCTTAACATGTGTAACCTCAGCAGTGGGGTTAACCATGCTTAATCCAACCACTGCTTAGTGCAATACACAAACTCAGAGTGGTGCTCGTGTTTTCCATTGGAAGAAATCCCCAGAACCTGCTGCATTCTCTTTCTTTACTTCTCCATAGAGACAAAAGCCCACCGACTCCGTAGAAGAGTTTTCCAAAAATAATTTACTGATGGGTGTGGGTGGGTGGGTGGGTGGGTAAGATGGCAATCTTATTCAGCATTCAAAGCAGGCTTCTTTCTTTTCTTCCCCGCAGCCAACCACCTGCTGCTTTGCAGAAAAAATTTAAAAAACGGAAGGCGCTAGGAAGCTCTTCCCTTTCTATTAACCTCAAGGGCAAGGGAATTATTCCCTCAACATATTTTGCTATTTACAGATCGATTGTAGGTGTGTTTCTGATCTACCGGAGCTCTCTAAAAAGTAGTGTTTCTAGAGGTGCCATTGCATGAGGCTTTCCCTGAGATTTGCTGTAATGCAGAAAATCCTCCTAGGGTGAAGGGGAAATTACAAATGATAAAGCAATGAGAACTGAGCGGTCTCAGTAGTGCTGAGTGTGAGCGATTAATGAGCTGATCCAATGCAAAACTGAGTGGAAAGGGGAAAGGGATGGAGTATTCTGAAAAAGAGCACTGCTGGCAGTTCCTGCTTCTAATGATTGCTTTTGACTTGGTTAATGTTTAATGGCTCTTTATTGTTTTGTGACTTCTTTTAGCCAGCTTGAGACCCAGAAAAGTAGGAAGCAAAAATGCAATGAATGAAGGAACAAGATTTGGAGATTAAGTCAGCAAGTTGCTGGCCTGAGCACTTTTCCCAGCACTCCTTGTTGCCACTAGAGGATCCTCCATCTCTCTGAATATGCTTCCCCAGCATGTGTCCATTTGGCAAATTGTGAATGTGGAAACAGTGTTGCTAGTCTGAGGAGAGATGAGGAAGACCCCCTATACTTAATCGCAGTTGGAGACACCCAAGTAAAAGCCTCAAATACATTCTCCGGATTGCATGATGCTTCACCACACAAACTGTGAATCCGTGTGAACATTTCCCCTTGAACAACGACAAAGGGAATTGAAGTGGCTATAGACCTCTGCCTTCACTGCGCTTAGGCAGAACCCCAACCCAATCTCCAAAGCCACGTGAGGCCTGGATGCTTGTTAGCTGGTAGCTGTGGCTTATCCATCTTGAGGAATGGCTCAGGTGCAGTAGCCGTATTCATAGCTCAAGAGTCATTATTCTCGTCCCCTGATTTCCTTCTTCCTCCAGCTGATTTCAGAGCTGCAGCATCTTTTTTTCTGTCCAAGGAAATCAGAGTTGATGTAGCTGGTTCAAACATCCCAGCTTTGCCACAGTAGTTTATAAGCCATGATCTAGGGGAAATGTGCAAAACTTTTTCATGGACAGAAAGCAACCTTTGACCTTTGAATGACAGCCAAGGAGGCATATTGCAAAAAAAAAAAACCATATGGGAGAAGGAGAAAAAAGGTTAACTCAAAATTTATTAAACGAAAAGTATTCTTCCTGCAGTTAACAGCATTCCCCTTTGTTAACATCAAAAAAGGACAATTGTTAATTTCAATTCAAACTTTCACTAAGGTTCTGGAACAACAGCCAGGGTTTTCAGATATGATATCTGGCTCCAAAGCCTCCCACACCCTCCCCAGTTTATGGCTTTACATCTCTGGTTTATGTAATAAATCACAACTTAGGACACTGTGTGAATCTAGCTATAAATTCTCCATTAATCCAAATAGATTCATTCTGCTAAAATTGCTGATGCTACTTCTACAAATGCTTGCACAAGAGCTTCACATATGCCCCTGAGCTTAGAGCTGAATTAGAAGAAGGAGTAAATAAGCAGAAGGTCTGCAAGGATGGGAAAAGGCAGCAGATATGCTTTACTATAACTGACAACGCAGAATCTTGTCATCTATGGTGATCAGCCACAAAATATTCAAGTCGTAGGTCAAGCGCTTGGCCTTCTCAGTGATGCCATTAACTCTTGCCCATCTGCTTCCTGTCACTTTGTCTGTTGTGATTCCATCCCTGCAAGAATTAAAATAAACAAGAAGTACTTTAGCAGAGCCATGTGGATTAACCAGTCTCATCAAGTCCATCAGCTCACATATCAAATGGAAGATGGGAAGCCCAGGTCAGGAAATACACCTTCTGACTTGTGTTTTCCAACAACCATTCTTGAGGGTCACACTAGCTGAGTTTACCCACCATGTGGTTTGTTTGAACCCAGCCATTGGGAATTATGCAAGAAACCATGATTAAAACTAACAATGGTTTAATGTGGATACTGAACCCAGCCATCTTCTCTGCTACTGAAGATAATATAAAGTGATCTTGGTTAGTAGCTAGTGATTGTGAGCACGTTGGTGTTTACCAGAAATTGAAACTCTCCATGTTATAAGGAGCAGTGGTATGTTCCTTGCAATGTTTTAAGACCCTTTTTGTTCTAGGTCAGAGGTGAGTCTAAACTGATCTTAATAAACACTGTCAATCAATTTCTTGTGTCCTTGCCTGCAAATAAATGAGTAACACATCAATAACCCTACTCCCTATGGATTTGCTTGGTGTTTTTACAAAGTTTCCGTGGATCATTCTTACAATAATAAAAGAAGGAAAGCATTTTCCTATCCATATTATTTGTGTGGGTGCACCAGGAGATCATAAGTATCATTGGAGGGCAGCTAATTTTTTTCAAAAACACTGTTATCCAGCCTGATTTCAGATCCAGCTGGATCACACCATTTCTGTATAAGACTGGGGAACATTTGTTCAATCATTTTGTCTATGTCAACATGCTGTTCAGAGATGTTTAAACTAAGTTTCCTTGGGAACTAAACAAGGGGAAAAAATCCATTCAGTTCTGTTGATTTCATACAATTCACATCTCTTGGATTCCTGGTGTCCCTTTGAATCTCTGAGCCACCTCTCCCTCCAGAGCAAAGGAAGAAATGATTCAGTGGCACCCTTTGAAACGTGGGCTGGTTTTGCACAACACTCTAGACTAAGGTTGGGACGCGGTGGCGCTGCGGGTTAAACCGCTGAGCTGTCGATCGGAAGGTCGGCGGTTCGAAACCGCGCGGCGGGGTGAGCTCCCGTTGCTCGTCCCAGCTTCTGCACACCAAGCAGTTCGAAAACATGCAAATGTGAGTAGATTAATTGGTACCGCTTCGGCGGGAAGGTAACGGCGTTCCGTGAGTCATGCTGGCCACATGACCCGGAAGTGTCCTATGGACAACGCCGGCTCCAAGGCTTTGAAACGGAGATGAGCACCGCCCCCTAGAGTCGGACACGACTGGACTTTACGTCAAGGGAAACCTTTACCTTTACCTTTACCTAGACTAAGGTTAAGTCATTTAATGTTCAATGTATTCTAGTCACCTAGCCATTGTCCTAGGATATTGTGTGAACATCATCTTAAGCCATACTATAATCCTCGAACTGGTAGAGGTCCTGGAGGAGAACCTCCAGCTTGGTACAGAAATCCCTGACTGATGACTGTCCAGTTTCTGCTTGAACACATTCAGCCAAAGGAAGCCCATTAACTCTCGGGTTCCATTATTGAGTTGCTCAGATAAGTTTTATTTCAGCTTTGTTTGTGTGTGAGAGACAGTCTTGACTCCTGCCAACTCCATGGACCAGTCCACACAGTTTTCTTGGCAACATTTTTAGAAGTGGTTTGCCCTTGCCTTCTTCCTAGAACTGAGAGAGAATGACTGGCCCACGTCACCCTGCTGGCTTCCATGCCTAAGGCAGGACTGGAACTCAGTCTCCCAGCTTCTAATCCAGTGCCTTTAACCCCTGCACCAAACATAGCAGGAGTAGGGTTAACCTTATGCAGCAGCGGGGGACATGGCAGTATTGGCTATGTGGCAGATGGAACCTCAGAGTTCAGTCCCTGCCACTTACATTCATTCATTGTACATTCAGGGTCACACACACATTCAAAAGGGGTTGGACTTGGTCCAATATTTCACTCTCTTGTTTCAACTGTGGTGACCACAGCATCATGTCAACTACATTTTTTTCCTGGAAAAACACTTAAAGGTTCTAATTTAGTAGCCCTTACCTGCGATAAGTATTCCCCGATTTCAGAGCAAAGACACTTCCATCACTCCCAGTAGCAATCATGGAGTAAATGCCAGGGATATGCTCCCAGGTTGTGCCTTCACACCTCTCTGGCTTGACACCATGGCGATAATGCACATCACTGTCACTGCTCACACCCCAACAACCGTTTAAGCCACAGGTGATGGATCCCAGACTTCCTTCCATATTGGTCCAGGTTAAAGGAGAGCCTGCTTTCATTGTGTTTAGCTGAGAACTAGAAATGCAAGAGGCCTGTCCTTCTGAGTTAATGCCAACCACATAGAAAGCTCCTCCAGCATTGATCTGATTAAATGACCCTGAGAAAGAAGAATAACAAAGTCAAAAGGAGAGAAAGTAGTAATTAACCCAAAGTTACACCCAGGGAGAACAATGGCTTCTTTAATCTCTAGTTCCCCCGAAGACAAGCAGAAGGATCCATTTCATAGGCCATATAGGTGTGATATACTAAATTAAAGAGCTCCACATATCCCCTATCCCTGCCACATATCCACTTTGTAGCTTGCATCTTGTTGCTATGTCACCTGATCCCCAAATATCCACCACTTTAGATTTCTGGAAATGAGGATTTATAACTAAGATTTGTTATAGGTTCTAAATAAATCCTGATTTCCAGAAAATCCAATGGTTGCTATTTCAAACTGGGATGACAAAGGAATCACAAACTTAGTTAAAGAACATGAGCAATGGAGTATAACTGGAAATGTGCATGCTTGTTAACTGAATGTACTAGCTTAGTGTGTCCTATAAACTCAATTGTAGACACTCAAGAGCAAACCTAAAGTTGATTGCTCTTACAGTAGATGAATTATGAGGTACAGTATAATAGGGAGCAAGTCATTTTGATATTTAATCTTTCTGGAACTACTAGAAGATGTCAAAGTCTTTCTCCAGGTTCAATAGTTACAGCAGTTCATTCTCGACAGATTCCCCATCCCATCCCCAAGTGTCTACTGCAAAAGAATTTGTTATGAATACAACACTGGAGAATCTGAATCTCATCCAATGTATTACCTGTGGAGATCCAAATTGTACAGGTAACATAGCTATAGCAGCTTTCCAAGCCAGTGGTCTCCACCTATAGAGTCCCAAGCAGAATAACCATACTTTGGCTGAAAAACAGAATTTCACAATTGCTTTCTCTTCACCAATTATATGGTACCTGGTATTCTTTCCAGATTGCCTCCTATCATCCGATAGATCTGGTCATTGTTGTCAACCATCCATATACCACCAACTCCAGAAGTTACATGTTTCATCCCTCCAGCCAGATAGAGCCAGTCTTCTCCATTCATCATGAAAACATTGCCTGTTGGCTCCAGACCAACTACCAATCCATTGCCAGCATGAATCTGTTCCAGGGTTCCAGGGTTAGGGATTTCCGTGCAGACTTGAGCTGGAATCAGTATAGCAAAACTTAATGATTACATGTACCTCTAAGCATCATGGCATTTCATAAGAAATGGATGCCGTTGAGAAATAAGAAGCTAACTTGGAAATCAGTAGTTCTTTTGTCTATTCCTGGTTATTTCTTTCCTACCATCCATCAACGCTGAAAAATTAACTTGTCTTAGGAAAATAGAGCAAACACAAGAAACTGTTTTCTCCTTATAGGCATCATTGCTTCACTCACTCCAGTACTGCCAGTACTGACTAAGCATAACTTTCCAGGGTTTCAAAGAAGGGTTTTTCCAGCCTTTCTTGGTGTTATCAGAGATGGAACTTATATCACTGAACCATGGCCTGAATGAAAGGAATATGTGTTTATTTATGTCTAACGTAATTTTCAGGACACTCCTGTGGCTTAAAAAGATTTCAGAAGTCTCCTTTTCCACTAAGGATTAATTAAAGTTGTAGTTTTGAATATTTACAGTGAAGAAACCATGGCTAGTAAGTTTCATGTATCACATCTGCTATCAAATCCCCAAGTTCCTTGTTTGGATTAACTGACAGGTGTGTGTTAAGTCAATAAAGACAATCTTCTTTCATATTTCCAGGTCAGTTCTGGTCACCTAAGAATTTAAGGTGGGGACAAAACGATACAACTGGCCACTTCCCACTCTGATCTGATCTGCCAACATTTCTGTTGATGCCCTTTCCCAAAGCTCTATTTCCCCTGAGAAGGGAACTGCCTGAAACAGCAGGCCCAAATATTAACTTGTCTGTCTACTTCATGAACTGTGTAGGCATAAAGCTGAAGCCTCACAGCAGCAAATGAATTCTCCAAGAGCCTGGAGTGTTTTCTGAATTACCATCTCTAATGCAAGATGAGAGAAAATTGTTATATAACGGAGAAACATTGTATTGATAGCATTTAATTTATTTCATTTTATTACACCACGTCTAAATATAAAGTTTGTGTCTGGAACAGTCATATTACAGGAGAAGATAACGAATTGTCTGTGTTTACACAAAATGTTAATCCACACTTTACTTAATTGTAGTTTATTAAAGAAACCACAGTCCGTTTGGCACCCAAAATACGCTCAACTACAAACATGGAAAGTACATGTTGGCTTAAAATGTTATATGAGGCTACCCAGGGTTTCATGAATAAATTAGCAGAAGAGGAACAGAAGAAGCATTCTGCTACCCCGACAACCCCAGATAGAAACAGAAGCTGAGATTTCCTCCAGCTCAGCTTAATCACCTTTTAAGAGCACCACATTGGCCAGGAAGATCAGGATCTCCTTCATTACCATGTCTACAGAACAAAACAGAAACAAATAAAATATGAATGCATATTATTTAAATAACATGAATGCATATGAAGACACCAAAACTTTAGAGGTCTGCTGTGCCTTCCTCCTTGAAGTTTTGACTCTCTGTTTCCATCAGCCCCAGCCAACCTGGTCAGTAAGATCATATTATGGAAATGATAACTCAAAACCTATAGAGAGAACACTGATGTAGACTGGATGATGATCCATGGTCTCAAATATGCATATATTTGGGCTCAACAGAGTATTAACATTCCTTAATATTAGGGTTACATATCACACAAAGCTATGATTTGCTAACTCTGTATTTTTTAATGAATTACAATGGCTGCATTCACATGGCACACTGAATCAAAATTATGCAAATCATAGTGTATGAACATAATTATTCTGTTCCTATCTGCCCATTAGATTTGTGGAAGGGGACAATACTTGAAGTTTGATAAAAAGGCAGAATGGTTTAGTTAGTATGTGGCATGCTTTGAAAAAAACCTAGCTCTCAGACCTTTCCCAACATGGAACCCTCTGGATTCATTGGGACTACAGCTCCCAGAATCCTTGGGCATTGGACTCACTGGATGGGGATTCTGGAAGCTGTAGGCCCAACCTATCTGGCTCCCTGTTGGGGTAGGTAAAAGGGAATTGGATCCAAAGAATGATAGAGCTAATGGATAACATTCCATGCCAAGCAGAAATGAAATTGAAGAGAAAAGGGGAATTAGCAAAGAGATGATTACAGACTTTCCTCCCAAAATATGCACTCATTCGTGGGAAATGGGTGGTCCTCCAACCATTGCTAATACTCATAGTGCCAGCCCAAATGGTCAATGAAGACAAGAGCTGAGAATTTTAGTTCTATAACATCTGAATGTCCGCCTCCATTTTAGATGAAGGAAGAGAGTTGATGTTCTCCCTGAACTAACTAGCAGCCCTTACAGACATTGGTGGGGAAAAGTCCGTAAACTAGCTGGAATCCTTGTTGCTGCATGATGAACGATTTGGTCTGGAGGGCCAACTGAAAAGTGACCCAAGATACAATCCAAGATAGTCTCTTACCTTCAACCCTTCACAAAACTGTTCCTGGAGAAGGAGAGGAAAAAAGATGTCCACTCTGTTTTTGAGTCTTAGCTACTCTTTCCCTTTTATAGAAGTTCTGATAACGCCTATTTCTAATGAATTTACAGGGAAGTTCCAGTGGCCCCAAGGGTTGGATTTCTTGGCAGGACAAAGGGAAGAACCAAATGGTCTGCTTTAGGAAGCCAGCAGAAGACACTTGTGCTCTTGGCTTTTCAATAAATGCAAGAAATTGACTTTGGTTATATCCTGGAATGGATACAACTATGTGGAGAGGCGTGTACAGAATTTCAGCTAAGATAGAATACAGATATATTTATCTCTCCCAGAAGAGTTCCAAGGAACTTTTAGAGATCAGGCCATTTTTTTTGCAAAGTTCAGGCCTGTGTGTGTGTTCATATCAATGTGAGATTAAGGTATAATCTCAGAAGGCAATAGGCATCCCCCCCCCTTTTTTTTTCAGGGTTAAACAAAATTGAAACGTTAAATCTGTTTCACTAGCATGAAGACAATCATTATTTTATTCAGACACATGAGTTATGTGCTGTGAGATAAAATGCTACAAGAGACAAGGCCCATCTTTCAACCTGATTTACTCTCCAGGCCTTACTGTCTAGACTCCCATCATCTGGCTGTGCCCCTCCGCTCATATGAGATCCAAGCCTTGCTTTGACTCAGATTGTTATAATGCAAAGGAGGCCCTTCTCACCACATTATATGCTTTTCAATCTGACAACTCATTAGGTTCCTTTCAATCACTCAGAGAGCATAAGATCTATAAAGCTCTTTTCAAATCTAAGAAACAGCAAGACTTGAGAGAGGATTGGGGGAGATTAATTGCAGTAGTTAAGCTCAGGAACTCAGCCTGGTTCTGGCACCTAGTTAACTGCTCTCCTATGAGCAGATGTTCAGGTCCTGTCTGTCAAATACCTACAGATACTTGGAAAAATTATTTTCAGAGCACTTTCCACTTAAAACTACCAAATAACCCAGTGGTGGTCCCCCATTGTGATGTACCTCCAGAACGGCCACCTGTGTCTATAGCTGAGTTAAGGGTCTCATCACACAATTGAAACCTGGGAAAGCTCCTGAAGGCAATTTTCAGAGTTACAAAAGGAAAATAAAGGTTAATGGGCCCCCAGTGCTGGCTGCATTATTTACCTATGTCAACAGCCCAGCACATTTTCCATTGGAGTGGAATGAGGCCATTGTCATCCCTTTCTATACAAATGAAGGAAATAGACTTGACCCTGCCACAGACCTATTCCTTTGCTAAATACAAAAGCAAGCTGTATGCAAAATACCTTGGTTTAAAACTATTGGATTGGGTCCAGTAAAAATATCTTTGCTGAGGAGCAGGCAGGATTTAGAAGGGCCATTCAACCTCGGACCATTGTTTGGCCCTGCACCATTTAGCTGAAAAATGCATGGATTTCGAATCAGCTTTTGATCTGATTCCAAGGAACAAATATGGGAAAAACTGTTGGCAGATTGCTGGGAAAGCCTTTAGCCCAGGAGAGATCAGAAAAGTCACACACACCAGGCATATCTATAAAAATAATGTATTTACAGAAAGCAAAAACAAAAGCAAAACATATTTAAAGGACTTAGCTCTCATTGAGAGCTACCTGGCTTGCTACATGCCGGCAGACAAGGGAAAGAGGAACTGAAACAAGTCCGGGCAGGTTCCTCCCCCCAGGCGATTTGCATGAAGCACGTGAAAGGAGACAATCAAATACAACCTCTTCACCCGGCCAAAATTATTAGGTACAATAGCAGTCTTAATCGTTAGTAGGAAAACATCAACAAAAACTACAGGTGTCATGAGTACTGATGGCGAGCAGGAAGGGGCCTCTATCCCGGGGGGGGGGGGAAACACATGTGTAGTACTGAGGAGTTGAGCAGCCATTCAAAGAGACACAGATCAGACCCACTTTAACTTTTGGGGTTTACCTGTCTGGGTTTTTCCCACGCTTCTTCAGTTTGTTAGGATTCTGTCTTGTGTAGCAGTAATAAACACTAGAGACCTACTCCTCGTCTCAGCGTGATTCCTGACTGTTAGGACACAGGGATCCTCAATGGATAATAGATTATTCCTTCTTATCCAGTCTCTTCAGTCTATCACCTCATTGAGACCAGAAGTTCCCCCTTGAGGCATCTTTCTGGAGCTGTCACCACCCAAAGAGGGGTAAGGCAGGGGTGCAGTCTAACCTGCCTACTTTGCTATCGTATATCAATTCAGTTACTTAGGCTCTCGCATCTTCTGTTCATCATTTTCCAATGTTAGCAGATTGTGCAATTCCAGCTTTGCTATACGTAGACAACATAGTAATTTCTGTGTCTCCCAGGTGGGAATGAGAAGGGCACTGAGGTCACCGGCTTCCTTTTGCCTAAAAGGACAAATTGTAATTAGTTATCAAAAAACTGAAGTGTTAGTTTTTGCATGATATAACTATGGGATGCAAATAGAGCAAACTTCCCAATAGTGCAGTGGTGTACTTTAAATATCTTGGGATGCAGTCCCAGTCTTGGAACTTGGCACACATTTCTCTTATTGGGTCAGTGTTTCTCTACGTAGCTTTTCTTGAGATTTTTCCATTCAGAGGTGACACATTTTATTCCTGCAGCTTGCAAGGTCTTTCTTGGTGTGATTGTTTCTCAGCATTTTTATGGTATTCAGATTTGTACTGTTACAAAATTTAATGCCCTAGAAGTTGTCCAGTTCAAGTTTATAACAGCTGTCCTTGTGGCTCCAAGACGCATCAAGAGTGCTGCCTTGCAGATAGAGGCAGAATTACCTTCCACCGGTGCCAGAACCTGGTAATATCTCATTAACTTCTGGTTAAAATAATTTTTTCCCTGTGGGCCTGGCCCTAGTAGTTCTCAGAGGTCATTTTAAATCAACCTGGCTAAGAAGAGCTAATAGCAAATTCTAGTCTTTGATCTCTCTTTACATCCATCTACAGAAGTGCTTATGCCCACATGGGGGTAGCCCTGCAGAGTTCCTCCTCTGTTGCTCTCTTTACAAGGAATCTCAGATGCCATTCATCCATCCCATTTTAAAGAAGTACCCTGGCAGAGAGCACAATGCTTATTTGTCATCTCTTCTATCCAACCAGGACTCTGACGTATCTCCCTAGGATGCCCAGTTCTGTCCCTCTATTTCTTCTATTCATCCACCTACAACTGAAAATTAATGCTAATCTTCTCTCATTTGTACAGGTAGTCCTCACTTAACAACCATTTGTTTAGTGATGGTTTGGACTTACGAGGGTGCTAGAAAAACCGGCTTACAACCGGTCCTCACACTTATGACCATTGCCACTTCCCCGTGGTCACGTAATCACGATTTGGGCGTTTGGCAACCAGTTCACATTTATGACTGTAACAGAGTCCTGTGGTCACGGGATTGCCATTTTTGACTTTCCCAGCTGGCTTCTGGCAAGCAAAATCACTCTGCACACTTACGTAGTACATATCCCATTATGTTCATACTTGCTTTAAGTGAGCAGGTATGAGTCATGCCACCACTGTTTTTTCCACTTGCCTCCTTAATTTCTTAAAGTGACAAAGGGAAGCAAATCATGATTGCTTCTCACATATTTCACTGCCATTGATTTATATTAATCCAAATTCAGTTGGCCCCAGGTAGAATCCATGAGGATTTCAAAACGATCACTTGTATAATAACACAAGTACATTATCCGTGTCATCTCTGCAATGATGTCACGACGCATGCAGTGTCACTTGCCCCCTCTGCAGATAGCCATGATCATGCCAACCCCTCCCCCCACTTTTACAAAGAGTAGGCCCCTACCCATACCAAGGTCAAATGCAGCCTGTAGAAAAAATTGTTCCACTTTGCCCTAAATCAGTGCAAAGCATGATACAGAAACCTTATTAAGGAACCACATGTTAAGGAACTGCTGTGCAGAAGACATATGTGGTTTCCCAACTTGTTTTGAATTATGGCCCCTCATCTTGCCATCACCCAAACCATTCTTTCCCTCGAACAGACATTCTCCCCCTCTGGATTTCAAACTTCCCTCACTGCTGAGTTTTAATGCTCCGCACCACTGTCTGCCCATCCCTGAGTGATCAGAAAACTCTACTCCGTTAAATTTGCTGTCCCTGCTGTCAGAAGACCATATTCCAAAACACAACTTATCAGCCAGGTTCTTGTTGCATCAGCCAGTCTTGCAAGCTACTTTCCCAAGAAAAGGAAAGCCAGAACAGGCCTGTCTTTGTGTATTGCTTAACAATTCCCATGGAACTGTCTGATAACAAAACTGTCACTGGGCAAAACCTCACTTAGATGCATAGCCCAGTAAGGAGCCTTCCTTAGATAATAATTCAAATCTAAGCCCTTAGGGAATTGCCCTTAATCAAGCCAGGAGTTCCAAGGAAACGTACATTGGGCAGATCCCCGATATGCCTGCCCTGAAGTTGTTTGTCACGGTTATCTCTGCATGAGGACCTTGCAGAGAGTGTTTTCATGGTAACTCCACAGAAGCTTGGAGTAATTGTCCTTTTATTAAATTGTCCAAGAGATTTCAGTCCTCTTACAGATGATTGTGGGAAGGAAGAAGAGGGAGGAAGCATAGTGACTAGGTGTGAGTTTGAGGAGAAGGGAGAAGAGAGAGAATGGAAGTGACATAGGAAAAGTATTTCAGTTCCATTGCAAATGGGAGAGAGGAGGAGAGAAACTGGAACCAGTTGTTGGAACTGGTTGCTGCCTAAATTAGATAATACCCCCATTCATGACGCCTAGTGGTAAAGAATGTAGTGAAGGACAACAAGGAACAGTTAAGATTAAGAGAGACAGTGGAAATGCAAGGTGATTTCGATAGAATTCAACAGTTGTTCTGGAAATGGGCAAAGAAATCTAAAACCAGGAGTCTCCAACAGAGTGAATGGGATTAAAAGCAAATGTGATTAAAGAATTTCAGAACATGATTAAAGAAAGTGAGATCATGCTGGAGTATTTTAGAGATTTGTATGGGAATGATGGTGATATCCCCAAAACAGAGTTACAGTAAATGCTATAAATGTTAGTGTCCAAAAAAAAAAATGATAGAGAAAATCATAAATGCTGTGATAATGTGGAAAGCTGCTAAACATGCAAGTGTAGATGGTGTAAGTGCAGAAATGTTAAAATATGGATGTGGTTCACTTCTGGAGTAGCTATGCAGCTTTGGCCAACTGTGTTTGGTTAACTCAGTTTTGGAATTTATATTTATATTTATATTTATATTTATATTTATATTTATATTTATATTTATATTTATATTTATTTACTATCCCACCTTTATTATTTTTACAAATAACTCAAGGCGGCGAACATACCAAATACTCCTTCCTCCTCCTATTTTCCCCACAACAACCCTGTGAGGTGGGTTGGGCTGAGAGAGAGGGACTGGCCGAAGGTCACCCAGCCGGCTTTCAGGCCTAAGGCGGGACTAGAACTCTCATACCATGCCTGATTGGCTCTTGGGCTGAGAGAGAGGGACTGGCCCAAGGTCATTATACAAACTCAGCCTATATTGATCAATCAATATGCACATACACACACAAACAGAGGCACCAGCATCTAAAACTGTATTTTATGCCCACTGCCTTTTACCAAACAGGTCTTCTAACAGTGCCCTATTCCTCCTATGAGTCCTCTGTGATAATTTTTTTATTCTAAATCATTTCTTCTTTTATAGAAATTGTATTCTTAGTCATTTTTTCAGGATCATAGCATTTAGTGTTGCTAAATAGAGTATTATTAGAGTATTACTCAGAGGCATGCACCCAGTGTTTGGGGAAATGGAGGGGTAAAAGAAGCAGTCGGAGTAAAATTGAGACAAAGGAGATTATTTATAGATCATGGTCATTTCCAAACCAGTGGCTAAGCATGGCTCAGGATTATTGTCCCGATGACTTTGGTCAAATTATAGGAAACATAATTAATGATCTCCAGCTCAGCTGATTTACAGTGACATGGGGATTTATAATTTGTAGCTATTTTGAGGTTAGTGTGATCAAATGTTGAAGCATTTTCCTGTGTATGAGCAGTATTTATTGCTGAAGAAAAGATGGAAAACAACAACGTTTTATCTAATCCAACTTTATTACATTTTGAAATAAGGACAATATCTTACTTGCTCCTCCTTCATATTTGCACCAGTTAAATCTCTGAATGAATTACAGCATCCTTGGTGGGAATGCATGTGTATCAGGGAGGACACAGAGATACCATAAGTCGTATTTGGTGAATGACGTGTGCTGCACAAACAAGCCATTTTAAATATTAAACAAAAGTGAAGTTGCAATTTCAGGTGGAACTTTGGGTAGGAGAGGGCATGGGGAGGTATGGGTGATTTGACGTCAGTCCTGCATTGCCTAACCTACTTTATTATTTTCTAGTATGGTGGATAAATGCTTTCCCATCAATCATTGCTGATGTTAGAATTAAGTATAACTTGGATCAGCCTCACTATGCCCAGGCTAAGCTTACATGCAGTTGGGTAGTTTGTTGTCCAGCATATTTATTGAGACAAGCCATCATGATAAGCCATGGTCTGAGTTCACACAACATACTTAACTGGTTTACTGAATTAATTCATTTTCTATATTTGCACAATATACCCAATCATAAGCAAATGCATTCTGCAGCTAAATGTATAGTGGTCAACAGTAAGGAAGATGACCTTGACAGAGATATGCAGGAACTGTTACCTAGGCAAAAGGGGCTGAAACATTTTTTAAGTCCAGAGCAGCAAGATTACATTCTGAAGTGCCTCAGGTAGATGCCTCTGAACTAGAAGAAAGAGGAGGATGTACAGCACAATCAGACTTGCCAGATTCTTCCATTATAGCTGATTTCAATAATACTCGTTTTAGCTTTCCTGCGGAGTTGATTTCCTGGTCTGATCTGTCTAGTGGGGCTGGCAGTAGTTCCTCCAGAGTACAGAAATTAATCAAGTTCTCCATTCCACTGAAAGTCTTATTAATGCGTTTAGGGATTCTGAAATTTCACTCTTGCAGGAAGTTCAGGGTCACTTTCAAAGAGAAGTTTAGACTCTGAGTCATCCAAGAATGTGGTTTCCTGTAAGCAAGTGTCTGAGCATATGCTACACACAATGTTGGGCTTCCATTTTGCTTTGCTATAGTCTGTTCAGACCAGATCTCAAGCACAGATGGAACAGTCTGCAGGGCAATTTAAAGGAGTTAGTAATCTTCCACCTCCCAGGACCTGAGAACTTCATCAAAATTATTTGTGTTTTTTCCACTGGACAGCTTCATGTCATCCAAATGGTCCCTGTTGAAGTTTCCACATGGGGCACATAGCTTTCCTCTGAGGGTCTCCTTGGCTCTCATTGTCACTGTCCCATCAGGATGGAGATAAACCTGCACTTGAGAACCCTGGTCAATAACAATTGTGTCTTGAATTCTCCTCATGGACACGGAGGTTTTCTTGTACGGCAGCATTACTCTATGACCATTTACCTGGAAAACATGATTGAGGTAGGACAAAAGTTAGCAACCTGAAAACTTCACTGTATTCATTTTAAATGTTTGTTTTCTTTCTTTGGTCTACTGAGGTAGTCCTCAGCCTAGTTTCAAAATCCTCTGCAAGAGATCAGATGTCTGCAGACAGCAGCTACGTAGAAAGAAAAGAAGATGTTGGGATAAAGATAATAGGTATCTCACCATTTCGGTAGAGTTACCAGAAAGTCTGCATAGTTTTATCATCAGGAGTCAACTCATCTGAAGGATCCCATTAGCTTATAGCTGCTGTTGCTGGCCCACATTGCCCAGTTTTGGAAGCTAAGCAGTGGCAAGCTTGCTTAGTAATTGACTGGGGGTTTCTCAGAGAATCCTATGGCTGCACCTTGACTGAGAAGTCAAAAAAATCCCTGAAGATAGCAGTGGCAAAATTTTCTTGTACAAGAGAGAGGTGTCCATCAACTCAGCCAGAATCCAGCTTGACTCAAGGGAGACTTTACTTTAATTCAGTTATTTATTACCAAATTTAAAAATCAATTTTATGATTAAAATGTAAAAGTTAAAGGTAAAGTATGAATTGTCCTAATCAGCTAGCCAATCCCCTTTACATTCTCTAGCCAGAATACCTGAAGGACTATTCTAGGGGTGGGGGGTGGGGACCCTGTAAAGAATGTATGCTGAATGCTATTAAGTTGATTTGCTCTTGACTTCCACTTACCCATATCCTTTCTTGGTTTTTAATCAGGATGGATCCATCTGGGAAGTAAAAGTAGATAGACTTTCCAGGTACCACGCCAACCTGACGGTCCTTGTCAATGCTCACTAATAGCCTGAACCAGGAGAAGGCGTCCTGGTCGCAAAGAGAGGCCATTTCATAGACTCCACCACAGGAGTATCTTCCTGAGGCACCATCAAAAGAAATGATCTGGGCTTGGGCTGTGAGTTTGCACTGCGCTTCCAGCTTCACACAGCTACGCACCCCATCCTGAAGGGCACAGCTCTCCCCAGTCCGGCAGCTGCTCTCATTACACTTCAGCTGGCCTGCTGTCTTGCAGATGCATTTTTCTGTGCAGCCCTCTGAGTAGATCTGCTCGCCAGTCTGTTGGGCACAGTCCCAGAGTTTATTATAATGAGAAAGGAAACACATTTCCTCCCCGGCCCTTCTTCCAATTTTTAAATTAATTTAATTTTAAACATAGTTAATGTCCCTGGGCCCATAATCAGGGACATCGGCAGAGGGGTCATAAAAGTTAAGATAATGGCCATTGTTTGATGCTCCTGGGTAGAAGCCACAGTGAACATTTGTGCAATGAAGCAAGTATGTCATCCCTGTGCCGTCCATCTATCATCTGGGTCTGTGTAATCATGTCATGAAGCACATGGCATCACCCACCCACTTCTATTTTTCTGGAGAACAGACCCCAGTCCATAGCAAGCTCACATGTAAAACAAGTCCCTCTCTCTCAGCCCAACTCACCTCACAGGGTGGTTGCTGTGGGGCAAATAGGAGGAGGAAGGAGTATTAGGTATGTGCCCTGCCTTGAGTTATTTATAAAAATAATAAAGGCAGGATAGAAAATAAATAAATAAAGCAAAGCAGAGATGCCATCTTAACTTTGTTTTACTCCCCCAACCAGTGCCCCCACCCTTAATAATCCTGTTTTCTGACTAGAGAAGTGGCCTAGTATGAGTCCATTTGTTCATTCATAAAATAAAATAAAAGCAGTAGCTAAAAGATCCAGCCGCCGAGAGAAAAGATTCAGAAGTCAGGATCTAAAAGTACTATATGAGGATATACAGCAGCTTAAGGGCTTATACAGGCTCCATCTGGCCATCTGACCTGCAGCATATCAAGCAATGGCCCTTTTCTTTCTCCAGGTCCTGCCTCCCCCTTTAAGTTATTATTTCCCACTGAAGAGTCTGTCAGAAATCATTCCTTGTCTTCCTCTGAGCAGAGAAAGTCCTTTTCTCCTCTCAGCCACCTCAAGGGAGAGAAACATTACCTTAAGATAGACCCCATGATAAACACAGCCGCATTGCTTCATGGTTACACACTGAGATCCATCAAACACGTAGCCCTCGTCGCACTGGCAGCCTTCAAAACAGTTCCCTGAGCACTGATTTGGAGTGAACAGGGCAGCACAGCTGTAATCACAAGTTTTGGTACATGGCTCGTAGTGGCTGTGAGCCGGGCAGGCCAGAGCTGTGGAAGTCAGAAGAAGCAAACAGAGTAAGACATTCTTTGCACAGATTCAGAAGGATAAGAAGAAAAAAACTAACTATAGAAATCAAACAAACAAACTATGGGTTGTTTCTATCTCCTTTCTCTGCAATTATTAGCCAAGTTGGTTGGAAAAGGCCTCCCCTCAGAATTCACTATCCTATGAGGAGGGCTACTGGGCTGTCTATTATGGGCTTACATCTGAATCTTCCTGAAGAACCACAGCTGTCCATTAGAAAGCCCATAGGACATCAAGAAGAAAGCCTTCGTTTCCTTTTCTTTTTCTTTCCCCTCACCAGCCTTGATTTTTCTGTCACATCTTCTCAGACATCAACCCAAAGATGTGGATAGCCTTGTGTTTATTACTCCGTAAACTGTAAAAGTGGTGTGCCAATTCAAAATAAAGAATCAAAATCAGAAGCATTCTTTGTATTAAGTTTTAAATATCCTGGGTTCCCAACATGTTATTTGAGCAGGACAGTGTGTCCACCCACATGTCCATTAGCACCTCCTTAGCTCCCAGATCTTTCCAATTTTATTTTTATTTACTTGTAATTCAGTGGAAATGGATGGAAAGCCAGCATCCTCAAAAACTGGTCTCAAGTACAGGCTGTGTTTCCAGTGAAGTCTCTCAGCCTCAGAGTAATTTTAGAAAATAAGATGGCAGGTGGCTTCAGCTGAGCGCTTTCTTTATCTTATAGGATAGGACCACTTGTGATTGCCCATCCCACCATGACAGTCATTTGAGTTCCAGAATATGCTCTCACAATCCCAAATGTGCCCACTGGCCCAAAAGGTTTTATATTGTTTAAGCAGCCTCCATTTCTGTGGCTGGTTCATTCTCTAAGAAAACAGGTGACCCCATTTGGCTACCACAAATAAGGAATTAGCTGTCTAGCTAGAAGAGTGTTACCACACTGTCAACAACAGGGCTCCCCTATCCTTTTGTTGTTGTTTATTCGTTTAGTCGCTTCCGACTCTTCGTGACTTCATGGACCAGCCCACGCCAGAGCTTCCTGTCGGTCGTCAATATTCCTATCCTTAAAGCAATATTTTTCCTTTCTCCTGCAGTGAGTTAGGAGGATGTTTTCAGGTTAACACTCACTGTTCTCTTCTGAGAAATTTATCTGAATTCCATTTAATGGGGAGCTAAACTCATGCATTTTCAGAGTTTCCTGCAGTCCCAAATAAGGGTATTGGGGTGGTTGATGGATGGTACAATAGAAATGAAAATGAAGATTTTTTTTTTCAATTCAGAACAGATGCTAGCTTCTTGAAATTGTAAGATGGTCAGAAATGGTAAAAAATGGTGAAGAATGATAAGGTGAAGAAGTTGTAGTCACAAACAAGTGCATGCTCCTCTTGTCAAAATGATGGAAGGAGCATCATGCCATTGTACTGTCGTCCATGGTGCCATAAGCTCCGTCCCCTTGGGACATGCATGCAGCTTCATAACAGATAAACAACAGGGGCTAGATTTGCACTGTGATGGCACAATGCTGCTTTCATGCAACTGACTTTCTTCTTGCCCTGTGGATGCCTCTGGTGTTGGTTTTCAACTACTCTAATGAGATGCTGATGCCTAGCAATCACATCGAGAGAGCCAGTTTTGGTCTAGTGGTTAAGGCAACGGGCTAGAAACCAGGAGACCATGAGTTCTAGTCTCCCTTAGACATGAAAGCTGGCTGGGTGACCTTGGGCTAGTCACTTTCTCTCAGCCCAACTCGGTGCAACGTAGACTAGCCTCCTTGTGGCAATGCAACTTGTCATGGCTAAATAGTCTACACATCTGGCTGCGGGACCTCACAAGGATTTCCCAGCAAGAAAAAGCAGCATGAACACTGAACTGCTATGCCATATGATTTAAAAAAAAAAAAAAAGCTCACATCTTCCAGGGGAGGATTCCTTGAACATGTAGTCCCTGAAAGAGCTCTGGAATCTTTGAATCAGGATGCATCTAGGCACTAGAGGATTTTAGGATGTAAATGGTTGTGAACTGCACAATACAACCATTAACAAGAATATTAAGGCAAGTCATGGGAGGATAGAATAAGGCATTGGAGGCAGAGCATTAGTTATTTATGAAAAGAAGTTTGGGGGGAAGCTTTCTATAAACTTACGACAGAAGGAAGGGCTTCTCCAGGCTCCAATTTTGGCCCCAGATGCCTGGCAAGCTGTTACATAGGCTTGAAGACTTCGGCAGAGGAATTCTTGAACTCCATTGGTTGCACAGGCATCGTTCAGACAGTGTTCAAAATGCTCTGAAGGGTTCACCAATGAATGACAGTCTTTGAATGGACCTGTCTTGGACTGGATCATTCCACAGGAGTTCCCAGCTTCATATTCTGTTTTCTGGGCTTTGTTGCAGATGGGACATTCCTCCCCACAGCCATCTGAACAAACTACACCATTCACAGGGACCTTCCAAGACTCCCCAAACACTTCCACACTTTCAGTGAGTTTTCCATTAGACAGCATGAAGTCATCCTTCTGATCACCATTGAAGTTGCCAGCTAGGCCACACATATGCCCCCTGTAGGTACTGGGGACAGAAACATGGAGATATGAAGAAGTATCATATAGGACTGTGAGGCCAAAGTCTGTATGGACAATGACATTGTTCCCTTCTTGGGTGATCCAGAATTTCCCATCCGCTTTATTCACTGGCAGAGTATAAGACTGTCCATCCACCTGTACCAACAACAGAGAACAATAATAGGGGATAAGTGCTGGTTTTACATGCATAGAGATTAATGCTTGTTTCACATTATATTTTACAGCAGTACTCAACATACATTAAATATATTAACATATATTTTTCTCTTCACAACCCTGGGAAAAGAATAATTGGAAGTGCAGATTCTCTCATGCTCTTGCAGTCAGTACGCATTAGTAAAATCATCAGAAGTAGAAAGCCTGTTCTACATGTGAGCAACGGCATGCAGCTCCCAAATCACCCCCCTCCCATTTTTTTGTCAACCCTGAACCCTCTGCGATTAAGACAATAACATTCAGCAGTTCTCCTGCGTTTTTCTGCTTAATTGTGTGAAAAGTGCCCACAGACAGGTGTGTTAAGCCTCTAATAAATTTAATGCACCTATTTTATTAAAAGAAAAGAAAAAGGCAGAGACACCTGCTTCCACTCATTGGGAGATATTCCTGCAATATTTCCATGCTCCCTGCAGTTATACAAAGCCCAATAAAATGCGGGGGTGGCGGGGTGGGGAGTGTAGCCCCTACCCTCCAAACAGATTGCTGGTCCTAGATACCAAGGCTTTCCCCCCAAAGATGATAATGAATACCCATAAAATATCCAAGAATAAACTTCCTAATGATAAACTCTGAACAACTGTCCACCTATGGAGATTGTGGGTTCTCCATCTCTGGAGGTTTTTAAGAAGAGACTGGCCAGCCCCACCTTGAGGATGCTTTGATTGGCTTACTTGCATAGTGCAGAGGGTTGGACTAGATAATCAGCTTACAATCTTATGATTCTAAGATGGGACCAGGTAGATGTGGCCCTTCTCCATCACCTGATGTTTCTTTCATGACTGTGTTTTGTAAAGCCCATTGTTGTCTAATATGTGCTTCACCTACCATTGTTTGCCACTTTATTCCCCTCTGAAGGGTAACTGTGGAACCATGAATGAAGACCATCACATTCTGTATTAGAACTAAAGGACCATCATCGAGCTTCTCATTCTGTATCCACACAGTGAAGTTCTGTAGCTGAGGGTTGTGCTGGCAGACTTGGGCTAAGGTATAAGTACAGGAGCCGTAGAATTCAAAATGCCTCCCATCAAAGGAAATGAAATGAGGGTCACCCAGTGCAATGGCATTTCCATAGCCTAAGGGGTGGCAGCCTTGGACACCCTTTACCACCTTGCATTCCTCATGAGCTCCACAAGAGAACTTTTGACATCCTATGGTTGCATTATCCATGCAGATGCACTTTTTCTGGCAGGAAGTGGTAGGATAAAACTCTTCTCCCAGCTTGTAGTATCTGCCCTTATCAAAACAGCCACATTTTGCTTTTGAAACACACTGATCTCCACTCTGAATAAATCCAGGGTCACAAAAACATCCTTCTATGCATGGAACATCACACTTTTGTGCTGAGATTAGGCTCTTGCATGTGGCTGGACAACCACTGCCACAGAGATCGTAGTGAGAATTAGGTGGACAAGACATACCTGAAGGACAGAAGAAAGAGAACGTTGCTTATCCAATCGACTAGAGGTGGAAAGAATTCTGCCAGAGTTCTTAGAGCAGTCTTCTTCGTTCTAGCATTCTCTAATGTGGTTGGACTACACTTCTGTTGGTGATCCTGGCTAGAAATTGCAGCCCTTACCAACACTGAGGAAGCCTGTCTTAGAGTGTTGCTGCTCCTATGAAATAACTGCACTCAGAAAATGTACATGCTAGGAAAAGTGAGTAGAAAGGGAGTGCCTATGGAGAGCAGCAGGCATGAAAATACCCACGAATATTAAAACAAATGTATTCTTCTGAATGAATTGGTGAAAAGGGTAGAGCCAAATGGAAAACGAAACTTCCATTTGTCAAGACGAGGTATTTTATGTTGATGCAGTGGTTCCGATGCTAACCATTTAATACTTCTAAATAATGGGTTGAAACTAAATTAAACTTGTTCCACTTACATCCTATTAATCTGCTATAGGAAATCCATATTTATTATAACCACAGTAACTACAGTATAGCTGTCTCCATCTTAAGAAGTCCACAAGACATTGAACTGAAGCAATATATCCATTAACAATGGGTCAGAATTCAGGATACATTACAGAATTATTACTATTGTAAATACAGTCAAAAATGGGGTGGGGAGTTTAACCTCTATTTTGTTTTTCTGTTCAGTAAAGTTGCATACAGGTTGCATTGTTAATTGTGGGGCTGAATGCATTTGGGGGAAAGATTGTCCTTGTTAATATTTAATGTAGGATTTGGCTTTTCGCATCGGGCCTCCTTCCTTTTTCCAATTCAGGCTGGTGCTTTCGGTTATCACAGATCCTGGATCACAGATGCCTGCATCTTGGAACTTGCCTTGCTGAACCTGTCACCTTTCCAGAGGTGTTGGACTTCAACACATCTGGGGGGTGCCAAGTTGAGGAAGGTTACTGTGATATAAATTGGGCTCCTCATCAAATGATTCTCACATTTTCTGTTACTGGATTTAGGCTCTCTTTCATTCATTATGCCAAGTAAACCTTTGATCCAGGAGACCAGACTTACTGCAGAAGGATGGTGATCTCCACTGTCCAACTTGGATGCCTTGAGCTTGACATGCTGTTACATAGGAACTGATGGCATCACAGAGAGCTTCATGGTGACCCTGGTATACACAGGTGTCATAGACACAATCATCAAAATAAGATTTAGGATCAATGGCATCATGGCATTGCCTGAAAGGCCCTCTCTTTGTTGTAAGAATCCCACAGTAATATCTACCCTGGTAGGTTTGTTTATCAGCATCACTGCATGGTGGGCAGTCTTTGGTGCACCCAGTAGAGCAGCCAGGAATATCCTTCACCTTCCAGCTGTTTGCAAATTGAATTTCATCCTTTGCTTGTGTTCCATCTTTCATGAGAAAGTCGTCATTTGGATCTTTATTGGCATTACCACAGAGGCCACAGATTGCTTTGGCATAAATGTTGGGAAGGATGATCCTGGCATAGCTGTACCAGTCAAAGCTGATTCGCAGACCAAAGTCTGTCTTGATGAAGCCGTGGACTCCACTCTGGTAGATGCTGAGTTTATTTTCATAGGAGAAGGGTTGTTCCACAAAGATGCCATTGACCTGAATAAAGATACAGAAGATAGTCAAGGCACTAACAATTGTTTCAGTCTTAAGAATAGTTTTGTTCTTATTATTTTTCAGACTAATTTTCTTCCCTATTCCATTCCATGGGCTGTTTGACAAAAACAAATGTAAGAAATCCATCACCATATAACCACAATACATTTATTTATGGCTCAAAGACCCAGATAGCAAATATAATCTAAAATTTTGGCATTAGAATGAAACAGTTTAACAAATAAAATTGATAAATATTACACAAAACATTTGAAACTCTAGCTTATTGATAATTGAAATAATTTCCTCACACATTGTGACTGAATTCACTGAACTTGGAAACAGAAGTACTGTAGATGTTTCTGAAATATTGTAGAACATGAATAGATGGATATTTTTGTGGTATCAAATAAGTGGATCAAAAGCAAGAGGAAGGCCTTGCTTTTAATACCCTCACTGAGAAATAAGCATGCATATCTAGTTTCCAGGATTTTGTATCCTAACCCCACTCTACTTTTTTCCCCCAATATACCTGCCTCTTTTGAAGTTCTGAATCTTGTTTTCTTGGTTAGGAGCTACTGTAAGGGACTTGACACTAGTGGTATACAGCTTCATAACTAACATCTTCAGTTGGTCTCTGACTGAAAGAGCTGCAGCAAGGAAAATACGTTGTGTTTCACCTCCCTAAATCAGAAGCCAGCATCTTTTTAGACTGAGATTTCAGGGGGGGTTCCCTGAAAGCACATGCCATTTTGCTCTTCTCAAGAAAGATCTTGCATGGGATGAATGAGTCTTGCAAACTTTGATGATCTCTTGGGATTCTGCTATGCAGAAAAATTATTTTACTACTTCAGTATTTATATTGGAGGCATTGACTTAGGGATGATGAATGTTCTGGCCTCTGCAAGTCCCATATTTCTGACCCCTTAAATGTATATAATCTGCAACCACCATCCTGTCCTGATCTGGAGAAATCCTAGCTAAACCTCCATAGGGGAACAAGAACTAATAAACATTGAGAACTTAATGCCTATGAAACTCTTATGCCTGAGAACTTGATCCTTGCAATAACTCTTATTTTTATTATTAATAAACCATTCCAGTGCTTCCTTGGACTTGCATATGTACCTGGATCTTCTTTGGATGCTCTTGGCTCATACTGATGGTGATGTTGTAGATCTCCACTGTCACCACTTTAGTGTAGGAGACAGCCTTGTTGCCTCGGTTGTTATTCTCCACAGTGACCAAAAAGGGAGTAAGAGAGGGGTCCTCGGAGCAGACACCTGCCATCTGGTAAACACAAGTTCCCATGAAATCATATCTCTTCCCATCAAAGGTTGCATAGTGAGGATCTCCAGTTCCTATGCAGGTGCTGTAGCTGACGGCATGGCAGCCCCGGACGCCATTGACCACAATGCATTTTGTATTGGCTTTGCAGGAAGACTTTTGGCATACAGCCTTGCCTAATTTAGCATCACACTTGCAGCGACTCTGGCAGTCTTCATCTTCCCAGAATTCTTCCCCTGCCTTATAGGTCATGCCTTCGTAAATGCAATTGCAGGTTTCCACTGGAACACACTTCTCACCACTGAGGACGTAGCCTTCATCACACTGACAGATTTGTGCACAGGTATCATCACAGGTACTGGGAGCAGAACGGTCAGAACAGGTTGCTGGGCAGGCATTTCCACAGGCTTCAAAGTGGCTGTTCTCAGGGCAGGATAATGGGACTATTTAACGAAACCATGGTTAACAGGATTAGGTGAATTCTGAGATGCATTTCATTACTGAGAGGACATCCTATATATCTAATGCAAATTGACCAAAAAAATTCACATCAATTCTGGATGATCAGAGGAGCAGTAGGCTTTCTTTGTGAGGTTTTGAAATATAATGCAAAGGTAAGTCCTTTTAAACCTTTGGGAAGTGGGGAAAGCATCATTATGGAGCAACCTCGTCTGGTCTGCTTTGTAGGAGGAGAGTTGGGCTAGTTTATGGCAGAAAAAAATCAGAAGGAATCCGGTAGCACCTTTTCCAACTAACACATTTTATTAAAAGGCAGAAGCTTTTTGTGAGCTGCGGCCCCCTTCATCAGATGCAAAGAAATGCAAAAGCCAATGTCTTTCCATAAAATTGGTTAGTTGGAAAAGATGCTACCGCACTTCATCTGGTCTGCTTAATTACTAAAAAAAATGTTGAGCAAGCATGGAGAAATAATACAGGAATGGGGTCGGAGGAGAAAGGAAGGAAAATACTTCAAGAGGAGAAGAAGTTAGCATCCTCCATTTCCTCCCCTACTGCCCCAATTTCCTGGTTAGCAATATCACAGGGTACAGGGGACCATGGAAGGAAAAAATCAAGCCTTCCTATTCTTTTCTTTTTTCTGCTCCTAAAGTTGAGATGGGTTGCTTTGCAACTGCAAGGATAAAGTCCTCAGGATTTACTCCCATGTGCATCCCTCTGAACAGGCTTAATCCTGCAAGGAACTATAGGTAGTCCTCACTTAACAACAGTAATTGGGTTCAGAACTTCCATTGTTAAGTGACATGGTTGCCGTCAGTAGATGAATCCTGTGCTGTTGTTCAGTGTGATGTCACATGGTCGCCATTTGTAAACTCCTGCCAGCTTCCCCATGGACTTTGCTTGCCGGCCAGCAGTGAAGGTCACAAATGGTGATCACACAACTACAGGGATGCTGTGACTACTGTAAGTATAAGAACCGGTCCGAAGTACTACTTGTTCAGTGCCATATAAGACATGGGACAAACGGCTCTTGGCCATGGAGGATGCATTTGAGATATAGAAGCTCCCCTTGGAGGAAGAACAGCATCCAGCATAAATGCACACCAACATGATCAAAAAGACTTGCAAAGCACAAAGAAATTCACCATTACTGGATTTGTAGGCCTCACTTCTTTATACATACAGATACCTGAACCTCCTGTATTCTGTAAGGCAGTGTTTCTCAACCTTGGCAACTTGAAGATGTGTGGACTTCAACTCCCAGAATTCTCCAGCCGGCTGGAGAATTCTGGGAGTTGAAGTCCACACATCTTCAAGTTGCCAAGGTTGAGAAACACTGCTCTAAGGTAAGAGCTGTTGACCAGATGCTAGCAAAGAAAATTCTTGTTGACCCGAATTTAGCAAAGACAACTGCAGGACCTCAGGGATTCTGTAGTAAGCTGAGGGTTACTGGACATAGCAGAAATAATATTGGCCCATCAGCAGCAGGACCCATTCCTCCAAGATAAATCAGAGGATTTGGCTAGGTCAAAGTCTCATCTGAGGGGCCTCCGATACCATCAAGGAAGCAACTGGGAGCTGCCCTTGTGCAGAGTCACAAAGGAGCAGCTCACTGGTGGAAAGGGCTGCTCCCACTGTAGGGTTATAAGAGGAAGAAAAGGAGGAACTGTATATCATGTCTTAAGGACTCTGGCATGCAGCAGACCAATGCAATTAAGCCAGGCAATTAGCTTGTTGCTTAGCTTGCACGCCACCTTCCTCACCAGCTATGGGCTGGTCCTCCACCTCCTATTCACATATATCTTGGGGTATAGTCCTCAAGCTACAGCCACCTTTCTCTGAGGATGCAGAGCCAGTGAGCATAAGGGAATGAATTCTTACCCTTAACACAGGCCAGGACTCCCTCTTGAAGGCTGCAGGTTTCATCATTGGCACAAGTGTGGGCCTCACATTGGAGCCCTTGACCTGGGATGCAGGTACAGTTTTGCTGGCAGGCATTCAGCAGAACCGTCTCATGGGGCTGGTGGGAAGGAACACCATATGTGATTGGAAATACCGTCACATAGATATATTGACATTGGGACATCAATCAGGAGTGAAAAGGAAAGGAATGGAATGGAATGGGGGTTCAGTAGTGAGAAACCTCAGAGAACTGATCATGAAAAAAAGCATAGGTTTCAACATACATGCACACACCCACGTTGTGCTGGATGAATGCGGACTACATGTCCTAACCTCGTAGTGGTGCCCATTTTGGGAGCACCCGCAGCTTTCCACAGAAATGCAGGCAAGGCCATCAAAGAAGAAGCCGGTATCACACTGGCACCCTTTCACACAGGTCTCTGAGCATGGATCAGGGTCACTGAGCTTGGCACAGCTAGTGGGGCACAGGTTGGCACAGACCCTGTAATGGCTGTTGACTGGGCAGCTTGGAACTACATTAGGAAAAAATACACACATTAGATGGAGTATCCTGGGTGCAACTCAAGGCAGAAGAAAACGGAACAAAGTGGACACAGCTATCAGCTGAGGGGAGTGTGGCTGTGATGGAAGGGAGGATGCACGGAGGGGTCGCACCAAGCTGGAGGGAAGCACAAATGCAAGGAGGGATCAGAATGATTGTATCGCTCTGATGCTTCACAGAATTCCCTCTGAGGATCTCAGACACATTTTAAACCCTGATTTGGGAGCCTTTTCAAACCGTGCTTTCAAGGTCATAGTCTCCAAGGGAGCCTCCATACATGAGCTTTGTGCTGTCTTAGAACCATGTGGACCTGAGTCTGGTTTTTCCTGCTACCAAGCCAGCCTATCTGGAACTGCATCAGCGTTGATGCCGTTTGGTTTTGGGTTTTGCAAAGCTCTCACTTGCCCTCTGTTTCCAGCTGTGTCATCCCCCTTCTGGATCTCAGATTCAGTCTTCCCTCACCTCCTCTGAGCTTCGGGGACCTGCTTCTCAGGGCTGCTACTCAGAATGAGTCTCCACCGGCTCCCTCAGCCAGGGTTGCTCTTCCTGGGAAAGAAGCTGGATGGCGGAGGAAGCTGACCATCCCACTGTGGAGTGGATGTTATACGTCATGGTGGGATACGAGCTTTTCACCTTCTAATCAGTCACGCCAAGTTTCACAGCAAACAGTCAGATTATGCACGCAGTGTGAACTGAAAAAGGGGAGGCCTTACTGATTTATTTGGTGCTCTGTTTTAGAGACTGAAAGTGAATAAATGTTTACTACTTAAGGGTCTGGGGTGTATGGGGCCAGAGTGCTCATTAAGCATTGAATTGCTCCTTGCATTCTGCAACTGCTCACCTGGAAATCGAGAATGGGTTGTCCCAGGGTGATCTGTGAGTATGGCAGCCAGTGGACGAGATTATGGACTGGAAGTGGCCCCAGATACATATCAGTGCCCTGTGGGTCCACTCAAGCTTTTAATACCTCAAACATTTATTCAAATAAGAACTAGCTTTAAAAGATACCCTCACATCATCATCATCAATGTATGCGGATACTCACCGGAAGAACAATGAGCAGCAGTACCATAGCCAAGATAATCACCACCTCCAAAGATGAAGAGACCAAATGGAGTGTTCTTGTGTTCCAGTAAGAGGGCATGATCTGCAATCTTCACATCTTGTTCAGCCCATGAATATTCTGTGTCTGGGATTGGTGTCCAGCTGATCGCTCTTTCCACATTGGTGATCCTAAAGGATTCTGATGATTTGGCCATGATTATAGCATGATTTGTAAACTTGCTTATTCCATAAATGTGGTATGAATTGCAATAGCATGTGATGGCAGGGATATTCATGAGGAAGGAGTCATAGTAATAGCTTCCTCTTTTGGCACCAGTGAAAAAGAGATGGACTTGGATTCCAGCATTAGCAGAGATAACAAGTGGTTCAGAGCTCTGCACCTCATGCCTGAAAACTTCCCCAGCCACCAGGGTGCGAGATTCGTCTTTGGAATTAGACCGATATTTGAGCAAAGTGTTCTCTGCAGAGACAACATATGCAATGTCATGTTTTGTCTGGAAAGGAAGAGCAGGGACGATAAAGGTGGTTCCCCAGCTCTGAACTGGCAGGAGCTGCTCAACAACATGGTCATTGCCTGCAAACTTCTTAGCCGAGATGTGTCCACTGAGGACAGCCACAGGTTTGTTCGATTCAATCTTGGTGCCCGATAAATCTTGCGTGCTTTGGAGCTGAATTGTTTCAAGGGCCTTGAGGTCAGTCCTAAAGATGGTACCAGCAGGGTAAACTTTGCTTTTGAAAGTCACAGGGCCTTTCAGGTGGATGGTCACTGTTGTGAGGTCCTCATGGGCTATAACCGCAAACTCTTTTAATTTATACTTTTCATCTTCTGTTGGAGTGACCACATAATATAACTGTCCCAGCTGGTGGACGGGATAGATAATTGTACCGCCACCTGTTTGGTGAATGTGATTGTAGGAGAAGACAGAGATGTCTTTGTCAGCTTCAATCAGCACTGTCTTCACAAATATGTCGGTCCCCACCATTTCTAAGGAGACTGGAAATTCAACGGAAATGATTTCTCCTTCATCAATGGTTCTGTGTAATTTCATATTGTTGGTTGAGACTGTAATATTTGTTGCAGGTTGATACCCAGAGAAGTACAGCTCCAGCGTTTGATTTGACCTTGTAGGACTTGAATTTTGCATGAAGGCTGTAATAAACCTTTTCCCCTGGGAATTTACATTACAAGTTCCTGAAAGAGAGAAGGAGACTTAGGAGAGGATAAACCTGCTTATGCAGGCAAAAGGTTCAGAGGTTGAAAGCGATTGAAGTTAGCCAGTTGATTGCCAGAAGGTCAAATTATCAAACAAGAGTTAACCATTGAAATCCTCTTTCTTCAATGCATTTAAAGAGTTTTTGCAAAGAGACATTAGTGGGGAGAGATTTCCAGTGGAGCAACATGGAAGATGTCAATTTGCCACTCCACTTCCAAGTGAGCATGGGAAACCAAAGGCCGAGGGACCCTTGGGGTAAGAGGACACAGGGTTTCAACTGGAAGAGTTAAAAGTTATGGAATACACCTTGCCCTTAAGGGCACTGTGACTGCCAAATGTTGTCATGGAAACTCTTCTAGAGTTGCAATAAAGGTATATGTCTGTCCATGTTGTGTCACCTTCTGAGAAGCTTCAGCCAAGTATATATATTTAGTGGAGATAATTCCTTTTGTCATGAAGAAAATCTATCTGTCTGGTCACTAATGAGTCGACACCAACTTGATGGCACTCACTCACTCACTCACTCACTCACTCACTCAGTCCCTTTTGATTAAAACTCCCTAGAAGAACTCTGTGCTATATGATTTTCCACAGGTAGAATGACTGAGTGCTTTCATCCCCTGCTCACACCTCTTTTAGCAGATCTTTGAAAGTAAGCTTAGGTTTGAAGATACTTACAGGAGGAGCAAAAAACCTGTAAGCGATTGCCATCATCATGCAAAACTCCAAGGATGAACCCCCAAGGCTTACTCTGATGTGCTTCCCCCTCAATATATTTTATATTGGATTATAACCCTTGGGCTATAATCCTCAAGCTACAGCCACCTTTCACTGAGGATGCAGAGCCAGTGAGCATAAGGGAATGAATTCTTACCCTTAACACAGGCCAGGACTCCCTCTTGAAGGCTGCAGGTTTCATCATTGGCACAAGTGTGGGCCTCACATTGGAGCCCTTGACCTGGGATGCAGGTACAGTTTTGCTGGCAGGCATTCAGCAGAACCGTCTCATGGGGCTGGTGGGAAGGAACACCATATGTGATTGGAAATACCGTCACATAGATATATTGACATTGGGACATCAATCAGGAGTGAAAAGGAAAGGAATGGAATGGAATGGAATGGGGGTCCAGCAGTGAGAAACCTCAGAGAACCGATCATGAAAAAAAGCATAGGTTTCAACATACATGCACACACCCACGTTGTGCTGGATGAATGCGGACTACATGTCCTAACCTCGTAGTGGTGCCCATTTTGGGAGCACCTGCAGCTTTCCACAGAAACGCAGGCAAGGCCATCAAAGAAGAAGCCGGTATCACACTGGCACCCTTTCACACAGGTCTCTGAGCATGGATCAGGGTCACTGAGCTTGGCACAGCTAGTGGGGCACAGGTTGGCACAGACCGTGTAATGGCTGTTGACTGGGCAGCTTGGAACTACATTAGGAAAAAATACACAAATTAGATGGAGTATCCTGGGTGCAACTCAAGGCAGAAGAAAATGGAACAAAGTGGACACAGCTATCAGCTGAGGGGAGTGTGGCTGTGATGGAAGGGAGGATGCACGGAGGGGTCGCACCAAGCTGGAGGGAAGCACAAATGCAAGGAGGGATCAGAATGATTGTATCGCTCTGATGCTTCACAGAATTCCCTCTGAGGATCTCAGACACATTTTAAACCCTGATTTGGGAGCCTTTTCAAACCGTGCTTTCAAGGTCATAGTCTCCAAGGGAGCCTCCATACATGAGCTTTGTGCTGTCTTAGAACCATGTGGACCTGAGTCTGGTTTTTCCTGCTACCAAGCCAGCCTATCTGGAACTGCATCAGCGTTGATGCCGTTTGGTTTTGGGTTTTGCAAAGCTCTCACTTGCCCTCTGTTTCCAGCTGTGTCATCCCCCTTCTGGATCTCAGATTCAGTCTTCCCTCACCTCCTCTGAGCTTCGGGGACCTGCTTCTCAGGGCTGCTACTCAGAATGAGTCTCCACCGGCTCCCTCAGCCAGGGTTGCTCTTCCTGGGAAAGAAGCTGGATGGCGGAGGAAGCTGACCATCCCACTGTGGAGTGGATGTTATACGTCATGGTGGGATACGAGCTTTTCACCTTCTAATCAGTCACGCCAAGTTTCACAGCAAACAGTCAGATTATGCACGCAGTGTGAACTGAAAAAGGGGAGGCCTTACTGATTTATTTGGTGCTCTGTTTTAGAGACTGAAAGTGAATAAATGTTTACTACTTAAGGGTCTGGGGTGTATGGGGCCAGAGTGCTCATTAAGCATTGAATTGCTCCTTGCATTCTGCAACTGCTCACCTGGAAATCGAGAATGGGTTGTCCCAGGGTGATCTGTGAGTATGGCAGCCAGTGGACGAGATTATGGACTGGAAGTGGCCCCAGATACATATCAGTGCCCTGTGGGTCCACTCAAGCTTTTAATACCTCAAACATTTATTCAAATAAGAACTAGCTTTAAAAGATACCCTCACATCATCATCATCAATGTATGCGGATACTCACCGGAAGAACAATGAGCAGCAGTACCATAGCCAAGATAATCACCACCTCCAAAGATGAAGAGACCAAATGGAGTGTTCTTGTGTTCCAGTAAGAGGGCATGATCTGCAATCTTCACATCTTGTTCAGCCCATGAATATTCTGTGTCTGGGATTGGTGTCCAGCTGATCGCTCTTTCCACATTGGTGATCCTAAAGGATTCTGATGATTTGGCCATGATTATAGCATGATTTGTAAACTTGCTTATTCCATAAATGTGGTATGAATTGCAATAGCATGTGATGGCAGGGATATTCATGAGGAAGGAGTCATAGTAATAGCTTCCTCTTTTGGCACCAGTGAAAAAGAGATGGACTTGGATTCCAGCATTAGCAGAGATAACAAGTGGTTCAGAGCTCTGCACCTCATGCCTGAAAACTTCCCCAGCCACCAGGGTGCGAGATTCGTCTTTGGAATTAGACCGATATTTGAGCAAAGTGTTCTCTGCAGAGACAACATATGCAATGTCATGTTTTGTCTGGAAAGGAAGAGCAGGGACGATAAAGGTGGTTCCCCAGCTCTGAACTGGCAGGAGCTGCTCAACAACATGGTCATTGCCTGCAAACTTCTTAGCCGAGATGTGTCCACTGAGGACAGCCACAGGTTTGTTCGATTCAATCTTGGTGCCCGATAAATCTTGCGTGCTTTGGAGCTGAATTGTTTCAAGGGCCTTGAGGTCAGTCCTAAAGATGGTACCAGCAGGGTAAACTTTGCTTTTGAAAGTCACAGGGCCTTTCAGGTGGATGGTCACTGTTGTGAGGTCCTCATGGGCTATAACCGCAAACTCTTTTAATTTATACTTTTCATCTTCTGTTGGAGTGACCACATAATATAACTGTCCCAGCTGGTGGACGGGATAGATAATTGTACCGCCACCTGTTTGGTGAATGTGATTGTAGGAGAAGACAGAGATGTCTTTGTCAGCTTCAATCAGCACTGTCTTCACAAATATGTCGGTCCCCACCATTTCTAAGGAGACTGGAAATTCAACGGAAATGATTTCTCCTTCATCAATGGTTCTGTGTAATTTCATATTGTTGGTTGAGACTGTAATATTTGTTGCAGGTTGATACCCAGAGAAGTACAGCTCCAGCGTTTGATTTGACCTTGTAGGACTTGAATTTTGCATGAAGGCTGTAATAAACCTTTTCCCCTGGGAATTTACATTACAAGTTCCTGAAAGAGAGAAGGAGACTTAGGAGAGGATAAACCTGCTTATGCAGGCAAAAGGTTCAGAGGTTGAAAGCGATTGAAGTTAGCCAGTTGATTGCCAGAAGGTCAAATTATCAAACAAGAGTTAACCATTGAAATCCTCTTTCTTCAATGCATTTAAAGAGTTTTTGCAAAGAGACATTAGTGGGGAGAGATTTCCAGTGGAGCAACATGGAAGATGTCAATTTGCCACTCCACTTCCAAGTGAGCATGGGAAACCAAAGGCCGAGGGACCCTTGGGGTAAGAGGACACAGGGTTTCAACTGGAAGAGTTAAAAGTTATGGAATACACCTTGCCCTTAAGGGCACTGTGACTGCCAAATGTTGTCATGGAAACTCTTCTAGAGTTGCAATAAAGGTATATGTCTGTCCATGTTGTGTCACCTTCTGAGAAGCTTCAGCCAAGTATATATATTTAGTGGAGATAATTCCTTTTGTCATGAAGAAAATCTATCTGTCTGGTCACTAATGAGTCGACACCAACTTGATGGCACTCACTCACTCACTCACTCACTCACTCCCTTTTGATTAAAACTCCCTAGAAGAACTCTGTGCTATATGATTTTCCACAGGTAGAATGACTGAGTGCTTTCATCCCCTGCTCACACCTCTTTTAGCAGATCTTTGAAAGTAAGCTTAGGTTTGAAGATACTTACAGGAGGAGCAAAAAACCTGTAAGCGATTGCCATCATCATGCAAAACTCCAAGGATGAACCCCCAAGGCTTACTCTGATGTGCTTCCCCCTCAATATATTTTATATTGGATTATAACCCTTGGGCTATAATCCTCAAGCTACAGCCACCTTTCACTGAGGATGCAGAGCCAGTGAGCATAAGGGAATGAATTCTTACCCTTAACACAGGCCAGGACTCCCTCTTGAAGGCTGCAGGTTTCATCATTGGCACAAGTGTGGGCCTCACATTGGAGCCCTTGACCTGGGATGCAGGTACAGTTTTGCTGGCAGGCATTCAGCAGAACCGTCTCATGGGGCTGGTGGGAAGGAACACCATATGTGATTGGAAATACCGTCACATAGATATATTGACATTGGGACATCAATCAGGAGTGAAAAGGAAAGGAATGGAATGGAATGGAATGGGGGTCCAGCAGTGAGAAACCTCAGAGAACCGATCATGAAAAAAAGCATAGGTTTCAACATACATGCACACACCCACGTTGTGCTGGATGAATGCGGACTACATGTCCTAACCTCGTAGTGGTGCCCATTTTGGGAGCACCTGCAGCTTTCCACAGAAACGCAGGCAAGGCCATCAAAGAAGAAGCCGGTATCACACTGGCACCCTTTCACACAGGTCTCTGAGCATGGATCAGGGTCACTGAGCTTGGCACAGCTAGTGGGGCACAGGTTGGCACAGACCGTGTAATGGCTGTTGACTGGGCAGCTTGGAACTACATTAGGAAAAAATACACAAATTAGATGGAGTATCCTGGGTGCAACTCAAGGCAGAAGAAAACGGAACAAAGTGGACACAGCTATCAGCTGAGGGGAGTGTGGCTGTGATGGAAAGGAGGATGCACGGAGGGGTCGCACCAAGCTGGAGGGAAGCACAAATGCAAGGAGGGACCAGAATGATTGTATCGCTCTGATGCTTCACAGAATTCCCTCTGAGGATCTCAGACACATTTTAAACCCTGATTTGGGAGCCTTTTCAAACCGTGCTTTCAAGGTCATAGTCTCCAAGGGAGCCTCCATACATGAGCTTTGTGCTGTCTTAGAACCATGTGGACCTGAGTCTGGTTTTTCCTGCTACCAAGCCAGCTTATCTGGAACTGCATCAGCGTTGATGCCGTTTGGTTTTGGGTTTTGCAAAGCTCTCACTTGCCCTCTGTTTCCAGCTGTGTCATCCCCCTTCTGGATCTCAGATTCAGTCTTCCCTCACCTCCTCTGAGCTTCGGGGACCTGCTTCTCAGGGCTGCTACTCAGAATGAGTTATTTCTCGTGGCTGACCTACAGATTAATCTAGGGTGGATGACGTATTCCCATTGACACCAAATTACCCACAGATACCTGCCTTAATGTTCACAGTCTCCTTTCCTAAACCAACTATTCACAGAGTAATATTTTGATTTTTTTTATTTGCAAAGCAAAGTTCTACTTCCTGCACCAACCTGACTTTGAAGGAAATCTGTGGGATTCACACTGATTGTCTTAGAACAGAAAAATGGCAGATAGCTTGAAGAGACAGCAGGAAGCAACTACATGTGTTTTCTGCTTGGTCATTGGTGTTTGGTAGCTGGTTTTGCCTACCATAGCAGCCATATTCGAGCAGGGAGTTAGAGCCTGTGTAATATTTGCTCAGATTCCAAAATGTTCCCACACCCGGCTTAGCCTGACACTCATATGCTCCATCTATCTATCTATCTATCTATCTATCTATCTATCTATCTATCTATCGGAGATAATTCCTTTTGTCATGAAGAAAATCTATCTGTCTGGTCACTAATGAGTCGACACCAACTTGATGGCACTCACTCACTCACTCACTCACTCACTCACTCACTCACTCCCTTTTGATTAAAACTCCCTAGAAGAACTCTGTGCTATATGATTTTCCACAGGTAGAATGACTGAGTGCTTTCATCCCCTGCTCACACCTCTTTTAGCAGATCTTTGAAAGTAAGCTTAGGTTTGAAGATACTTACAGGAGGAGCAAAAAACCTGTAAGCGATTGCCATCATCATGCAAAACTCCAAGGATGAACCCCCAAGGCTTACTCTGATGTGCTTCCCCTCAATATACCCCTTGGGCTATAATCCTCAAGCTACAGCCACCTTTCACTGAGGATGCAGAGCCAGTGAGCATAAGGGAATGAATTCTTACCCTTAACACAGACCAGGTCTCCCTCTTGAAGGCTGCAGGTTTCATCATTGGCACAAGTGTGGGCCTCACATTGGAGCCCTTGACCTGGGATGCAGGTACAGTTTTGCTGGCAGGCATTCAGCAGAACCGTCTCATGGGGCTGGTGGGAAGGAACACCATATGTGATTGGAAATACCGTCACATAGATATATTGACATTGGGACATCAATCAGGAGTGAAAAGGAATGGGATGGAATGGAGGTCCAGTAGTGAGAAACCTCAGAGAACTGATCATGAAAAAAAGCATAGGTTTCAACATACATGCACACACCCACGTTGTGCTGGATGAATGCGGACTACATGTCCTAACCTCGTAGTGGTGCCCATTTTGGGAGCACCCGCAGCTTTCCACAGAAACGCAGGCAAAGCCATCAAAGAAGAAGCCAGTATCACACTGGCATCCTTTCACACAGGTCTCTGAGCATGGATCAGGGTCACTGAGCTTGGCACAGCTAGTGGGGCACAGGTTGGCACAGACCGTGTAATGGCTGTTGACTGGACAGCTTGGAACTACATTAGGAAAAAATACACAAATTAGATGGAGTATCCTGGGTGCAACTCAAGGCAGAAGAAAACGGAACAAAGTGGACACAGCTATCAGCTGAGGGGAGTGTGGCTGTGATGGAAGGGAGGATGCATGGAGGGGTCGCACCAAGCTGGAGGGAAGCACAAATGCAAGGAGGGACCAGAATGATTGTATCACTCTGATGCTTCACAGAATTCCCTCTGAGGATCTCAGAAACATTTTAAACCCTGATTTGGGAGCCTTTTAAAACCGTGCTTTCAAGGTCATAGTCTCCAAGGGAGTCTCCGTACATGAGCTTTGTGCTGTCTTAGAACCATGTGGATCTGAGTCCGTTTTTTCCTGCTACCAAGCCAGCTTATCTGGAACTGCATCAGCGTTGATGCCGTTTGGTTTTGGGTTTTGCAAAGCTCTCACTTGCCCTCTGTTTCCAGCTGTGTCATCCCCCTTCTGGATCTCAGATTCAGTCTTCCCTCACCTCCTCTGAGCTTCGGGGACCTGCTTCTCAGGGCTGCTACTCAGAATGAGTTATTTCTCGTGGCTGACCTACAGATTAATCTAGGGTGGATGACGTATTCCCATTGACACCAAATTACCCAGATACCTGCCTTAATGTTCACAGTCTCCTTTTCTAAACCAACTATTCACAGAGTAATATTTTGATTTTTTTTCTTTTAAAAAAACATGAAGACAGGGTTCGCAAATTGCAAAGCAAATTACCTCCTTTCCTAACCCAACTATTCACGCATTAAGATTTTGATTTTTTTATTTGCAAAGCAAATAAATTTGCAAAAATTGCACTTCCTTCACCAACTTTACTTGTGCTGTTGTAACTTTGAATGGTCACTGAACGAGTGGTTGTTAACCAAGGACTACCTGTATATCAATTTTCCATATACAGAATGCTTTTATCCTCTGCTTACACCCCACATCCCCTCTGGCAGTTCCTTGAAAGTAACATTAGATTTTAAAATACTTACTGGAGGAGCAAATACCTATGAGCCATAGCCATACATGATACTAGAGTGTCATACTATGGTAATCTAAGGATAAAATCTGCAGGGCTTGCTCTCATGTGCTTCCCACTCAACAGGCTTAATCCTGCAATGAACTATACCATATGGTATAAAGAGTTCTTGGCCAGGAAGGATGCAATTGCGATATAGAGCCTCCTTCTCCAGGAAGAGCTGCATTCAACACAAATGCAAACCAACACAATCGGAAAGACTCACAAAATTAAAGATAGTAGGTCTCAAAATACTTACTGGAGGAGCAACAAGGCTGTGAGCCATAGCCATCATGCTGTGAAACTCCAAGGATGAAGACCCCAAGAGGAATACTGAGATCCTCTAAAGAAAGAACACTTGCTTCTCCATCCAAGCTGTGTTCACTCCAAAAGTATTCTGTGCCTGGGATTGATCTCCACTGGCTTTTTCCAATGGTCTTCTGCTCTATTGCAATTCCACTGGGTTCTGAGGTTTTGGCTACAATGACAGCATAATGATCAAACTGGCTTATCTTATCAATGTCATACGATCTGCAAAAGCTTGTAACAGCTGGAATATTGGTGAACAATGGTCCACGGCCTTGACTTTCACCACCAGTAGAAAAGAAAAGCACCTGGATTCTAGAACTGGCAGAAATGTAAACTGGCTCAGAAGAAGGTTTGTTTAACTGGATGACTTCTCCAGATTCCAGGTTCTGGGAGTTTAGCCTATCTCCATGTTGGTATTTGAGATAAGTATTTTGGGAAGCAGTTACATACAGTGTGCCATCTCTGTTTTGGAAAGGGAGCAGAGGGACAATGAAGAAGGTGCCCCAGCTTGAAATGGGCAGCAGCTGTTCAACCACATGGTTGCAGGCAATGCCTTTCATAATGCAGCTGTGTCCACTCAAGACAGCCACCGGTTCCTTTGATTCCACCCTGGTACCTGATAAATCATCTGAGCTTTGCAGCTGGACTGCTTGGAATGCATTCAGATTAACAGAAATTTTACTCCCTGCAGAATAAGCCTGTGTATTGAATATCACATCTCCTTTTAGGTAAATATCAATGTCAGTGGCGTTTTCCTGAGCTACAATGGCAAACTCCTTGAAATCATCTGTAGCACTACCCTTTGGGGTTACCACATAATACACTCTGCCTAGCTGGTGGACTGGGAACACAAGGGTAGTGCCAACCGAAGCCCCTTCATGGCTGCGGGCAAGGACAGAAATGTCGTTATCAGCTTCAATGAACACACTCCTACTGAAGACATTTGATCCAACCATCTCAAGTGTTCTTGGGAGCCTAACTGTTGCTGTCTTTCCTTTGTTGACTGGAAATGTTCTCCGGTACATAGACTTGCTTACTGTCACTTTGACAGTGGTCGCAGGATGATGACCAGTAATGAGCAGCTCATATTTAATGTCAGATGGAGTGGCTTGGTTCTTCTGGTGGTTTTGCATGAAAGCTGTGACAAATTTTGTTCCACGAGGACTTGCTCTTTGGGAGCCTAGAAGAGAAAACAAAGATCTCGGTCAGATTTCTGTCAAGCAGTCACACAAGATGTAAAAGACATAAAATGGCTGTAATGAAGTGAAACCCATTCTCCTTTGGAGAGCGGGGAGGCGGTTTCCCAATGGCTCTGGTTCTGCTATCAGACTGTTTGCTTGTAACTGTGCAAGAACCAGCTTGTACAGCATTATAAAGAAAGGGATTGAGAATAAGGGCTGGCCCTACCGTTACACAGAGAGATGAGGCCACCTCAGATGACAGATTCTGAGAGGTGACAGTTTGGGGATAATGGAGACTGATCAGAAGACAAAGACTCCCTCAAGTCAAGCTTAACACCTTGTGACCACATGAACATGTTCTTCCTTTTATTGGGAACAAGATAGAAACGGTTTGCTTTCGAGGAACAGTTTATCAACTATTTAATTTAACCTAGTGGTTAAGGCGCCAGGCTAGAAACAGGGAGACCGTGAGTTCTAGTCCTGCCTTAGGCATGAAGCCAGCTGGGTGACCTTGGGCCAGTCACTCTCTCTCAGCCCTTGGAAGCAGGCAATGGCAAGCCACTTCTGAAAAACCTGCTAAGAAAACTGCAGGGACTAGTCCAGGAAGTCTATGAGAATCGGACACAACTAATGGATTAAAAAAGGGGGGGGGGCTCTAAATCATCCTGGTGGTCCTGCAAGGGCCTGAGTGTTCCACAAAATTACATTTTGTGTCTGGATGGAATTCATAGTCACACAGCCATTCTTTGCAGTCCTACAAAGAAGAAGCAGACTTCAGAGAGTTCTTCCCATGGCTGTGAGCAGCAGGACATTTTGCTTTATAAAGAGACAAGAAAGCTAAGACCACTATGGGTCATCTCGAACACATTTCAAAAGAGCTCCAGCCATCTTTACTCCCTAAATGGATCGGCAAATTTAAGCCTGGATTTTTAAAAAAAAAAAAACTTGAAAATCTGGACAGAAAAGAGCCAGAGCAAAAATTTGCCTAGTAAGTAAGAAATAACATGGGTTGGCTAATCTTCACTGATCAATTACATTCAAAGGCTAGAGGTAACCTTAAAATGACCTTGAGAAGAAATAGTTCAAGGCTCAGTTTTCCCTTCATATCCAGGAAAATATAGAGACACCCCAAATTCCTTACATACATTTGAAGCAAGGGAAGGCATATCAAACAGTCCAGCTTACTCACCACATAATTGTACCAAACCAGCTAAAAGGAACAGAAATCTTCTCACTGCCATGGCTGCATGGGAAGGAGAGATTAAAGAGGATTTTTTTTTCCTCTGCAGGGACACACGCTGCAGTAAGTTAATGTGATCTCCCACTCATCCATTAAAGATGCTACAGTGCAGGAAAAGAAATGGATACAATCAGAAGAATAAATGGGAAAATGGAGGGAACTTTGAAAATGTATTTCCTTGCTGTAGCTGGTTTCTCCTCCACCCCTGCCCAATTTCTTTCTCAGCTTTGCATCTCTAGAGACCATATAATCTTTTGCCATTCCCATTCATTTGTATGGGACTAGTTGGTGAAAGCATGCCATCATCATTTCTGGTAGCAAGCTACCAATCACCTTCTCATGAAGAGGGAACTTCCTTTACACCACTGAAACTATCTTCAGCATGCTGGCTGGGGGATTTCTGGGCGATGGCCCACACATCTTAAAGTTGCTGAGGTTGAGAAACACTGCACTAAGGACACTGGTATCAATATATGAAAATGCTTTAGCTAAGGAACTAGTTCTCATGTGGTCTTTGTGGGGATCTGAGCTTGAGACCTTGAGCAACGGGGTGTGAAGTAGGGAAATGTTGCTCTCCAGGCTGTCTGCATTAAGCTGACAATAAGTCCCACCAAATCTTTGAGCAGATGTGTGTATGATTGTGCTTTTAGACTTTTATTTCCTTAGAAATAGCCCCAAATGAAATGTGTGTGTCCTGTGGGGCCAAATAAGTAAAACTCAGGGGTACATTTGATATGTAAGGAACACGTAGCAGGTGCTCTCACAAAATGACTGCCGTGGTGGGTGCATGGGCATCCTTGGCAATTGGACTTCTTGTCAAAATGTTGACATGTGTTGTGACATCATGGCCCAAACTCCATTCCTTTTGTACTTGCACTGTGACACCACCCACAACTACGTAAGGGGGTGAAACTTGCATTGGGACATCATGACACAGGCTTGGTCTTTTTGACACAACGCCCTCACAAAATGGCTTCCTGGTGAGCAGACAAACATCCACAACAATTGGATTTTTTTTCTAAAAGATTAAACATGATATCACAATGCAAGCTCTGCCTCTTATATACTTTCATGCAACAACAACAGTGCACACTTCATCATTTCTTCCCACCTCCATGGATGCTTATGGGTGGGTGTTATTGGGCACAAAATGCTTTTTTATCAAAAGCAAGTCAGTGGGATGTTTCAAAAAGCCACCTATCAAAGAGCTTAAATAAATAGCAAAGTTGGAAATTAATCCCCAAACTGCATATGGGGCCAGGTTACCTGAGGGACTGCCTGTCCCACCTGATCGTGCAGAGAGGGCATGCTGCAGACCGCGTCTGTAAGAGAATTCCATCTGGCGGGGTCCAGGAGGCGGGCCTTCTCTGCAGTAGCTCCCGCCCGGTGGAACACACTGCCCCCGGAGGTGAGGTTGGCCCCATCGCTCCTGCCCTTTCGGAGGAGTCTGAAGACCTGGTTCTGCCACCTCGCTTGGGGCGGAGAGGGGAACAGATCTACATGGGGATGGTTGCTACAGACCACTCCTCCCACACTTGGACTGTTTTAGGTTCTTCGCCACCTGGATTCTTTATTTTTACCTTCATTTATGTCCTGATTACAATTTATATTATTTATTATTGTATTTTTATACTGTGTATTTTATGGTTGTTGTTTTTAATCAATTGTTGTAAACCACCCAGAGTCCCCCGATGGGAGGAGATGGGTGGGGACAAATTAGATAAATAAATAAATAAAATAAATATTGCATATGTAGATCCACCAAGTATATTGAAATATTCATTATGGGGTTGTAAAACACCTAGCATCTGATTCACATTTGTACTTCAATCTGAACAGACAAATCAATTCAATATGTGTGTCAAGCATGCACAAAAACCCATGGAAGTTTTGAACTTATTTGAGGGCATTTGATTTGATCTGATGCATTGAACTGATCCAACAACTTGGGTCATCTATTTAATTCAAAGGGCCAGTCTGGTTGCATCACCTTCAAACCAAAGCTTCACACAGCTCTAGTATCAATTTCAGGAAAGAAAATCAGAACTGCTCAGAGAAAAACACACAGTAGACTCAGCCCCTACAGTTGTACAAGAACCCAAGCAAAAGGCATACATACACACACTCACAAAATTAAAAAACACCCTGGAAAAACCCAGGCATTATAAACAAACAAATCAGCTGAATGACATACGTTGACACTAATGAAAGCAGTACAAAGAAACACATATAGAAGCTTACATGGTACAGGAAAAATACCCACCGTATACCCCATCTTCATATTTAGGATTTTAGGATTCCCACCAGCCCACAGCTTTAAAATTCAGAGGTGACTCTAGACTAGTCTATATTTCTTAAACTGACAGCGTTGTTAAAAGTGGAAGGAAAACAGTTCTGCTTTGTGCTTTTTGAAGAATTGGGGACATAAATAAAGATCAAACAAAGGGAACCAGGCAAGATCTATTCTGATTTCTATAAACTGCAAAAGTAAAGAAAATCAAGCAGCATTAGCATTTAAAAAAAAAAGATTACTTATGTCAGCAGCTTGTCTTCAAAGCCTTTGGAATAGAATTTTCGACTTTCTAAAAACCACAACTGATCGGATTCAAGGTCCCATCCTTGCCTATGTGGATACTGTAACACAGAGGCCCTGTTCTCCCTGAAAGCTGAAAAACCTGGAGCAGAGCCTCATCTGGTAAGGTGGAATGTTCTCCTCTTCTTCATTGCCAGTAACATTCTTCTAAAAGTCTAGGTTCAAACAGGAACTGATCAGGACTGCAGGCTGATAAGGGGGAAAACCTGAGGCTTACTTGAGATCCCTCAAGTATGATTTCTTGTTCAGTTTGCAGGAACAGTTTAGGAGTCACCTAAGGCACAACATGAAGAAGTTTCTCTTACCTTCAGCCCAGGATATTAGTCTTGGTTTGACAGAGCAGGAGGAGAAGGGAGAAACCTTCCCTTCTTCCCCTGCCTTTATCACTGTTCCTTCCTCTTTTTGTAGAGAAAGAGATCAAAGCCAGCTGTCCAGTGAATTTCTATGGAATCTTCTTTAATCCCCAAAGGATTGGGGTTATTACTTGGAAAAATAGAAGCAGGAAGGAAGCCAGTCCATTACACCCTGGCTGACTTTTTCACAAGGAAATCAGGGGCTTGAGAAATCACCTGTCAATATTTTCCCCAACTATATGATCAGAAATAAAAATACTAGCATTCTAAGAGACAAATTTCCAAAACAGAAGTTGATCATTCAACCAATCTTAACCATGATAGAAAACCAGAAGCAGAGAAAATGCAGAGAAATTTGCAGTTGAATAAATTTGATTTATGAGAGAAGCAAATGAACTTGACATTGATTATTAATTGACTCACCCATATCAGGTGACTCTCTCTTAGAACCTTCAGCAGCCTTGCAGAAAAAGATAATCTGTAGAAGGATGAAAATGTTCCTTTCACAGAATGCTCTGTTGTAGGGCTACAGAAGTGGAAGAAAGCCATAAGGTCTGAAGCTCCTCCTATTACTGAGGTGTGGAGAATGATGCAGTAGTTAAGCAAGGCATCACATAACTGGACCTGATTTTATGACCATTTTTACCACAGTCATTAAGTGAATCACCATGGTCATTAAGCAAATCACTGGTTCCCTATTGATTTGGCTTGTTGGAAGCTGGCTGGGAAGGTCGCAAATCACAATCATGTAACCACAGGATGTTGCAACCGGTCATAAATGTGAGCTGGTTGCCAAGTGCCCAAATTACAATCATGTGACTGCAGGGGTGGTGTGACAGACATAATTTCGAGATGGGTCATAAGTAACTTTTTTAGCCCTGTAGTATCTCCGAACTGTCATTAAAGAAATAGTTGTTAAGCGAGGACTTCCTGTATGCTAAGGTTACCTTGGATAGCAACAGAATAAATGCTTCTTTAACACTGGTATAACTAAGACAGCTTAGACCTTCTCAAGAGAATAATCATGGAGACACAGCAGACAAAAGATATGTCGAAGTTATCCCAGGGCCTCAATTTGCAGCAAGTGGGGAAAGGCCCAATGCCTCATTGAAATAATTACCAGGACTTCAGGAGTCCAGCCACTACAGCCAGAGTGAACTTTGGGTGAAAAGTTGGGTGAACTTTTTGTAACTTTTTTTTTTTTTTGCTTTCTTTATCCTCTGAGGACTTTTGGGAAAAGGGACTGAAAGTGTTGGGGACTGTTTCGTGTTTAGGGCAGGTTAGGAAGTTTCAAGGTGCAATATAGCTGCATTGGGGCTTAATGTACCTATTTTCATTTTTTGTTTGGCTTGAAAATGTGAAAAAAAATGGTCAAACCCAATTTTCAGTGGTGGAATCTAGGACATGTTCCAGGAGCCACATATGCAGTTCCTGTCCAACCTTGTGTTATAGCAAAAATGAAAAAACAGCAGAGTACAACATTGTTGAAGTATTCCCTATAGTGTTTTCTTCCCGTTGCTTCCCTCAGGTTCACTGTAAGAGCCTGTTTGTAGTTATGTCTAAGAAAGCCATTGAAACAGTGTGAGATTTTGCCCTACAGCCTAAAATCAGCTCTGCACAATTTTTATCTAATTGGGGATAATTCAGTTACTACTCAGTTGGTTGCCACCATTTTGTGTCCTTAAACCTACGTTGTGTGTTTTTGCACATGAAGCCTCTGCACATGTGCTGTGTGCCTTTCCAGCATCACTGCATTCATTTAGACTCATCCATCTCTCTCCAATTTCTGGAGTTTGAGAATAAGTGCGCACAGTGAGAAGGGATGGATCCTGGCACCCAACCACTGTCCATTTTTATTTGAGTCCCGTTTCATATTTCTAATCAGCTGACATTCACAGTTCCATGTATCTGTAAACAACTGGGAGAAGGGTCATAAATCTATCACAATATTTAAAAAATTAAAGGTTGGCCTTGCTTGCAGTTGAATATATCTTAGATGCAGCTGCTATTTCCAAAGACTTTCCAAAGAATAAGCAGTCTTTGGGGGGGGGGGGGTTATGGTTAACAAGGAACTAAAAAGGAAACAGCTGTGATCAGCCAAAATATTTGATGAGTCCAAAAGTTTCATCTTTGGGGCAATAACAAATATAATATATCCTGACGTTTTTGGTTTTGGAGAATTCTGGTGAATACTAATATTTGGTCTAATACGTGTAGCAGCAGCTTTTGTACTTCTGTCTCTAAAGAAGGGGAAGCTTAAATTCTGCCCAACACTGAAAGAAAGATACAGTTTAGACAGCATCTGACTGGGAACTTAAACTTGGAGAATATGCAGCAATGGCAAAACTAAAAGTATATATTCACAATAGACGTTTAACCAAATTTGAGCAAGAATGGTTCCCATACATCACGCAGCACAACAAAATTAATCATCTACAGTTTGGTTTTTAAGGGGGCCTAAATATCTGCAAACACTGTAAATCAGCAGATGTATAAAAAGGGAAAAGTTAGAAACCCAATAGTTAATTTCCTTTTTCCTTTTTTGGTATTTTAATTTTTGTTAAATTTGCTTTGCTTATCTACTTTTTCCTTTTATTAGCATGTAAACCAAATAATAAGTAATAATACAATGGAGACTGTAACACTAAGTAAACAGCTCAAGACTGAAACCTTTATTATACAACAAATACTTTGATGCAATCTGTAGCAGGTTGGGTTTTTTTTCCCTAATGTTGTATTCAATTCTGGATTTAAAAAAATCAAATAATCTTGCATTACAAGATTGCAATAAGCTTGTAATACTAACATCCTAAATTGTAATTAATAGTGATAGAATACTTCTAAGTTTTTTTCTAAGTTATCTAAACAATGAAGTGTCAATAACCTTCAATTAAACATCATTGTATTGAAACACTAGAATATAGTCTTACAAAAACATAATAATAAAGAGGTTTGCAACAAAAAATAAAGATGGGGAAGCTTATTTCTATGAAAGTAATGTATTTAGTGACTGCCATTATCAACCATTATAAGGTGGTAATTTTTTATCTACACTCTTCCAAATAAGCCATCAATAGTAAATCCTGAGCACATTTTTCAAATGCTTAGTTAATTCCATTTTTTTTCTGCAGCCTGAGATTTTTTTTTTAATGGAATATTTGATTCCCGTTGTCTCCAAATAAAGATAGCAAAGGTCATTGTGGATATTTCTAAACTGTCAAAGGGAATTAAATAATTTTGGGGTTTGCTAATTGTATGGATGGAAACCTTGGGATGCTGCCCCAGGGAGATGTTATTCTAAGGAATTCTAAGAATGGAGAAATCTCCGGGGCTTTTTCATTTGAAAAGGAAAATGTAACTGATTTCTAGTTCCTCAAACTTCGAGAACTCCCTTAAGGAGAACAGCTGTGATATTGTGAAAGCACCCAATAACTTGTGCCCATGATTTTAGCATCTTTAAGCAGAAAAATGTCCATTTCCCAGTCTGCGTCTGATAGTGTGTCATGACCCCGTTGCAAGGCACAAAGAGCCTCACAATGTGGATCATGATCATTAAGAAAGAAAGGAAGCAGATAATCAAATCAACGCTTAAACCAAGCACCCAAAGCACCCACACCCATGGACTCATATACAGATGAATAGAAGGACTTCAGATAAGCAGCGATAACCCACACCTGGTGCCCTGGAGGACACACCTGAACCAAGAGGACAAGGACAGCAATCGGGAAAACACCCACACAGCCATCAAGAAACCCATCAAGGGGAATGGGGACAATGGAGGGTGGAGAAGCACGGGACCCCGCAAGAGGGGTATAAACAGGACACCTCACCACCGCACCCCCATTCCCGTTTTTCTCTCTGTCAGACCCGTTTCAATAAACCGGAAATCCTTAATCCCTATTAAGTGAGTCCGTGTCTTATTCGGAACGAGGCTGGCCCTGAGATAAAAACGGGAAACGACAATTTTTTTTACCTAGCACCCATCCAACCAGCTTGTGAGGGACCCAGCTAGGCATGAAAACCCACGGAGCGTGGCAACGCAACCACTCGGCACTCGGCGGCGAAGCCCCTCTCCCCTCGGGCAGGATGTGCCTGAGGTCCCGGCGGCGCAACGCCCAGGTAAGCCCGGGATCCAGCTCGGGGGAAGAGGAGTGGGAGGGAAGCACCCAGGCATCCCGTGGCCCACGGGCCACCGCAGACGAGATGGGGGGACCCTCTCTAGGTTCGCCCAGGACCCCGGAGGGACCGAAGGACGGACCATCATCCACGACAACCGGAGGTGAGAGCGAGCGCACCGGCAGGAGTTCACAGATGGTGGCAAGGCTAGACGCGCTGGAGGAGGGGGTGCAGGCGATACGGCTGCTGCTCCAGCAGCTAACGGCGGTGCCGGGATCCCGCGGCGGCAACATCGTGGAGGACACCGAAGCGCCGGAGGCGCACCCAGAGGAGAGGCGGAGGGACGGCCCAGCAGACAGAGGCGACCACGGTGGAGCCCAGTCCCAGGAGCCCACCAGATGGATGACATCCCACCCTCCCACCCTGTCGATGGGACATGCGTATGAGGAGACCGGGCAAGAGACGACACCGACACTGCCAGACGCCTGGAGACGAATCAACCCGCACCAGCCCCCGCGAAACACGCTGCACGGCCCAGAGGTGACCTGGAGCCAGGCCAGAACGGCAGTCAAGGACTTTGGCATAAAGTTCGACGGGGACCCCTCGAAACTCTCCTTCTTTTTAACGAATGCCAGATACTACCTTGAAGAGTGGGGCCCCTGTTTCAGGACTGAAAGGGGCAAAGTCAATGCCCTGGCCATAAAACTAAAAGGACGGGCCGCTGATTGGTACGTCCAACTATGCCAATCAGGCGCCCGGGCGCTGCAGGACAGCACAGAGTTCCTTCGGGCGATGGAACTACACTTCAGGGACCCCCTGGAGCAAGAAAGAGCAAAAAGGACTTTGAAAACGCATCAAATGCTGTTGATGTTTTCCTACTAACGATTAAGACTGCTATTGTACCTAATCATTTTGGCCGGGTGAAGAGGTTGTATTTGATTGTCTCCTTTCACGTGCTTGATGCAAATCGCCTGGGGGGAGGAACCTGCCCGGACTTGTTTCTTACTTCCTCTTTTTTCTCTCTGCCGATATGTAGCAAGCCAGGAGAGCTAAGTCCTTTAAATATGTTTTGCTTTTGTTTTGCTTTTTTGTAAATAAATTATTTTTATAGAAATGCCTGGTGTGTGACTTTTCTGATCTCTCCTGGGCTAAAGGCTTTCCCAGCATTCTGCCAACAAGCACCCCGTGGCAGAGTATGCCATGGAGTTCCAAGCCCTGGCCGGAAAAGTAGAAGTCTGGTCTCAATCAACCCTGATTGAGAAATTTAAAGAAGGACTCAACCTGAACATGCTGAGGTGGGCACTCTGTCGCAACAACCCCAACTCCCTGACCGAGTGGATCTGGCTGGCGGGGGAAGCAGGGGATGCCCACGACACTTTCCTCCAAGCCAAGAGGGAAGCACAGCAGGCGGAGGCGGCGAGACCTTCACGGACAGCTGCAAGGCTGGGGAAGGCAAGATCCCAACCGTGGAAAGAGGAACGGGACCAGCGGTTCGCAAAGGGGCAGTGCTTCACGTGTGGCAAGGACAACCATAAGGCGGCAGCCTGCCCCAAACAGACACCCAGAGAGAACACGCGGAGGGCACCAGCCGCACCAACCCCAGCGCCAAGAAAGCGACCAGCAGCGAGGGGGGAGTATCGAGCCAGACAGTTCCCCTACAGCTCAGAGGAGGAGGGAAGCAATCCCGACGAGCCGACGGGAAACGCCAGCCACCTGGCCTAATGGGCGCCAAAGGACAGGTGGAAAAGAGCAACAGGCGCACCAACAGAGGGGTGAGTGAAGAATGCCCCACCCTCTATGTCCGTATCACCCTCACCCATGGGGAAAAGACTGAAAAGGTCTGGGCACTGATTGATTCAGGCTGCTCAAAAAGCCTAATGCACCCAGACCTTGTAGCCGCGCTGAACCTCCGCTGCTATCCACTTCAGCACCATTTGGTGTTTACTCAGCTTGATGGATCAGCAGCGGGAGGGGGGCCCGGTCACCCAATACACTGGCAAAACCGCGCTACGGCTCGGCAGCCATGAAGAAAAATTGGCTTTCATCGTGGCACCAGTGGGGCAACCCCTACTGATACTAGGGATCCCGTGGCTCGTGCAGCACAACCCAGTCATCAGCTGGAAAACCAGGGAGATCAAGTTTGCTGACGGGCGATACCAAGCACCCACAGGGGACAGGGTCCCCCGGGCAGCAATGGGAAGGGCAACGACTACCTCGGAGCACAGAGGGATGGCGTTGCCAGACGGCCTGCCACCAAACTACGCGGACTTTGCAGATGTCTTCTGTGAGAAGGAAGCGGACAGACTCCCCCCTCACAGAAAAACAGACTGCTCCATCGAACTGGTCCCGGGGGTGCCCCTGTTGTTGTTTATTCGTTTAGTCGCTTCCGACTCTTCGTGACTTCATGGACCAGCCCACGCCAGAGCTTCCTGTCGGTCGTCAACACCCCCAGCTCCCCCAGGGATGAGTCCGTCACCTCTAGAATATCATCCATCCATCTTGCCCTTGGTCGGCCCCTCTTCCTTTTGCCTTCCACTCTCCCTACCATCAGCATCTTCTCCAGGGTGTCCTGTCTTCTCATTATGTGGCCAAAGTATTTCAGTTTTGCCTTTAATATCATTCCCTCAAGTGAGCAGTCTGGCTTTATTTCCTGGAGGATGGACTGGTTGGATCTTCTTGCAGTCCAAGGCACTCTCAGAATTTTCCTCCAACACCACAGTTCAAAAGCATCGATCTTCCTTCGCTCAGCCTTCCTTATGGTCCAGCTCTCGCAGCCATATGTTACTACAGGGAACACCATTGCTTTAACTATGCGGGCCTTTGTTGTCAGTGTGATGTCTCTGCTCTTAACTATTTTATCGAGATTTGTCATTGCTCTTCTTCCAAGGATTAAGCGTCTTCTGATTTCCTGACTGCAGTCAGCATCGGCAGTAATCTTTGCACCTAGGAATACAAAGTCTTTCACTGCTTCTACATTTTCTCCCTCTATTTGCCAGTTATCAATCAAGCTGGTTGCCATAATCTTGGTTTTTTTGAGGTTTAGCTGCAAACCAGCTTTTGCACTTTCTTCTTTCACCTTCATCATAAGGCTCCTCAGTTCCTCTTCACTTTCAGCCATCAAGGTGGTATCATCTGCATATCTGAGATTGTTAATGTTTCTTCCAGAGATTTTAACTCCAGCCTTGGATTCCTCAAGGCCAGCTTGTCGCATGATGTGTTCTGCATACAAGTTGAATAGGTAGGGTGAGAGTATACAGCCCTGCCGTACTCCTTTCCCAATCTTAAACCAGTCTGTTGTTCCATGGTCTGTTCTTACTGTTGCTACTTGGTCGTTATACAGATTCTTCAGGAGGCATACAAGATGACTTGGTATCCCCATACCACTAAGAACTTGCCACAATTTGTTATGGTCCACACAGTCAAAGGCTTTAGAATAGTCAATAAAACAGAAATAGATGTTTTTCTGAAACTCCCTGGCTTTTTCCATTATCCAGCGGATATTGGCAATTTGGTCTCTAGTTCCTCTGCCTTTTCTAAACCCAGCTTGTACATCTGGCAATTCTCGCTCCATGAACTGCTGAAGTCTACCTTGCAGGATCTTGAGCATTACCTTACTGGCATGTGAAATGAGTGCCACTGTTTGATAGTTTGAACATTCTTTAGTGTTTCCCTTTTTTGGTATGGGGATATAAGTTGATTTTTTCCAGTCTGATGGCCATTCTTGTGTTTTCCAAATTTGCTGGCATATAGCATGCATTACCTTGACAGCATCATCTTGCAAGATTTTGAACAGTTCAGCTGGGATGCCGTCGTCTCCTGTTGCCTTGTTATTAGCAATGCTTCTTAAGGCCCACTCAACCTCACTCTTCAGGATGTCTGGCTCTAGCTCACCGACCACACCGTCAAAGCTATCCCCGATATTGTTATCCTTCCTATACAGGTCTTCTGTATATTCTTGCCACCTTTTCTTGATCTCTTCTTCTTCTGTTAGGTCCTTGCCATCTTTGTTTTTGATCATACCCATTTTTGCCTGGAATTTACCTCCAATGTTTCTAATTTTCTGGAAGAGGTCTCTTGTCCTTCCTATTCTATTGTCTTCTTCCACTTCCGCGCATTGCTTGTTTAAAAATAATTCCTTATCTCTTCTGGCTAACCTCTGGAATTTTGCATTTAATTGGGCATATCTCCCCCTATCACTGTTGCCTTTTGCTTTCCTTCTTTCTTGGGCTACTTCTAGTGTCTCAGCAGACAGCCATTTTGCCTTCTTGGTTTTCTCTTTCTTTGGGATGTATTTTGTTGCCGCCTCCTGAACAATGCTGCCAACTTCTGTCCAGAGTTCTTCCGGGACCCTATCTACTAAGTCCAGTCCCTTAAATCGATTCTTCACCTCCACTGCATATTCCTTAGGAATATTAGTGAGCTCATATCTAGCTGATCTGTGGGTCTTCCCTAATCTCTTTAGTCTGATCCTAAATTGTGCAAGAAGAAGTTCGTGATCTGAACTACAGTCAGCTCCAGGCCTTGTTTTTACCGACTGTACAGATGTCCGCCACCTTTGGCTGCAAAGGATGTAATCAATCTGATTTCGGTGTTGTCCATCTGGTGAAGTCCATGTATAAAGCCGTCTCTTAGGTTGTTGGAAGAGAGTGTTTGTTATGCAGAGTGAATTGTCTTGGCAAAATTCTATCAGCCTGTGTCCTGCTTCGTTTTGTTCTCCCAGGCCATGCTTACCTGTAATTCCAGGTGTCATTTGACTGCCCACCTTAGCATTCCAGTCTCCTGTGATGAAAATAACATCTCTTTTAGGCGTGTTGTCCAGTAGGTGCTGCAGATCCTCATAGAACTGCTCTACTTCAGCTTCTTCAGCATTTGTGGTTGGGGCGTATATTTGGATCACTGTGATGTTAGATGGCTTGCCCTGAATTCGAATTGAGATCATTCTGTCGTTTTTTGGGTTGTATCCAAGCACTGCTTTAGCCACTTTACTATTAATTATGAAGGCTACTCCATTTCTTCTGTGGTCCTCTTGTCCGCAGTAGTAGATCTGGTGGTCATTTGATGTGAAGTGGCCCATTCCAGTCCATTTCAGTTCACTGATGCCCAGAATGTCTATCTTTAATCTTGACATCTCACCAATAACCACATCCAATTTGCCCTGGCTCATAGATCTTACATTCCAGGTTCCGATGGTGTGTTGATCCTTAGAACATCGGATTCGCCATTCACCACCAGCACCGTCGGCCGCTAGCCGTCCTTTCGGCTTTGAGCTAGCTGTGTCATCACGTCTGGGGCTAGTTGAGCTCATCCTCTGTTCCTCCCCAGTAGCATTTTGACCATCTTCCGACCTGGGGGTCTCATCTTCCGATGGTATACCGACATATCTCTGGTTGTACCGATCCATTGAGTTTTCACGGCAAGAATACTGGGGTGGGTTGCCATTCCCTTCCCCAGGGATCGCATTTAGTCTGACCTCTCTGTCATGACCTTCCCGTCTTGGGTGGCCCTTCACGGTTTAGCTCATGGCATCATTGAGGTGCTCAAGCTCCAGCACCACAACAAGGTAACGATCCTTTGCTGAAGGGGGGTGCCCCTACCCAAACCCAAAATATACGCCATGACCCCGAGGGAGCTGGCAGCGTTAAGGGACTTTATAGACAAGAACTTGGCGAGGGGTTTTATCGAGCCTGCAAACTCCCCAGTAGGAGCGCCGGTCCTCTTTCGCGAAAAAAAGGACGGGTCACTGCGGCTCTGCAGAGATTACCAGGGCCTGAACGCAGCATCTGTATCCAATAAAAGCCCACTGCCCCTAATAAAGGACATATTGTCCCACCTGGCAAAGGGTAAGGTATTCTCTAAACTCGACATAAGGGAAGCCTATTACTGCATAAGGATACGGGAGGGGGATGAGTGGAAAACAGCCTTCAACTGCCCATTGGGGTCGTTTCAATACAAGGTGCTACCTTTTGGACTGGCAGGGGCACCGGGTGTATTTATGCAATTAATCAATGAGGTCCTGCGTGACCACCTTTTTAAGGGTACTGGTTTACCTCGATGATGTGCTAATATACACTGAAACAGAGCATGAGCACGAACGGTTGTTAAGGGAAGTGCTCAAGAAACTTCGCAAGGCAGAGCTGTTTGCCAAGCTCTCCAAGTGCGAGTTTCACAAACAACAAATTGACTATTTAGGGTACAGGATTTTGGAAAAAGGGATTGAAATGGACCTGAGCAAGGTCCAAGCAATACTGGCGTGGGAGCGCCCACGCATGAGGAGACAACTTCAAAGTTTCCTCGGATTCACGAACTTTTACCGGGGGTTCATCCCGGGGCTGGCAGAGATTGTACTGCCCCTGACCAACCTCCTAAAGACCAAGGGTTTGAGGGACACTCGCAAATCGAGAAACCCAGGGGCGGTGCTAAACTAGACAGCTGACTGTCAAATGGCGTTCGAGAGACTAAAAAACCTGTTTACAGCTGAGCCAGTATTACAACATCCCGACCCCACCAAGCCCTTCGTGGTGCAGGTAGACCACCTGTAGACTTCTCCATCGGAGCTCTCCTGCTACAAAGGGACTCTGACAACCAGCTGAAACCCTGCGCGTACCTTTCCCGCAAATTCTCCGAAACGGAGCGGAGATGGCACGTATGGAAAAAGGAGGCGTTCGCAGTGAAAGCAGCTCTGGAAACATGGAGGCACCTGCTGGAAGGGGCAGCTTGCCCCTTCGAGGTCTGGACAGACCACAAGAACCTGGAGGCTCTCAGCACGCCTAAACGCCTCAGCCCGAAGCAGGTGCGCTAGGCTCAGTTCTTCAGCCGGTTCAATTTCATGCTGAAATTGGTAGGAAGAACTTCCTGGCGGATGCCCTCTCCTGACAGCCACAGGATGACAGGCAAGCCTCAGACATCGTGGGGACGGTATGGACCAATGAACAACTGGGCTGCCCAGCTGTCACACGCAGCCAGACGAGAAATCAATGCACGCCAACACGAACGCCAGAAAACGAACGGAGCCGCCGTTCAATTTCACCCAACTGACAACAAAGACTCGCACAAGCACTACAAACAGATACATGGTTGCAAAACAACCGACACCAGGTATCTATCAAGGACAACCTAGTCTGGAAAGAGAAAGTCTTGTACGTGCCAGAGTCATTGCGGGGGGAAGCTTTAAACCGCTCACACAATGACAAGACTGCGGGGCATTTTGGGTTCGTAAAAACCCTACATCTAACGAGACGGCAATTTTGGTGGCCAACCCTGAGAAAAGACATTAAAGACTACGTAGCCACCTGCCCCACATGTGCCACCTCCAAACAGAAGGGGGGGAAACCTCAAGGGCTGCTGCAGCCAGTAGCCAGCCCCTCTCACCCCTCGGAAGAAATTTCCATGGATTTTATTGTAGACCTCCCACCCAGCCAAAGGAAAACAGTCATCTGGGTGGTAAAAGACTACTTTTCAAAACAGGCACACTTTATTCCTTGCGCAACCATCCCCACCGCGCAACAGCTGGCACGCCTGTTCCTGACACACATATACAGGATCCACGGCACCCCCTGTCAGTTGGTGACCGATAGGGGCACACAGTTCACGTCAAAATTTTGGAGGGAATTTTTAAAACTCATTTTAAAACAGGCACTGTCAACGGCGTGGCATCCACACACAGACGAATCTACAGAGATCCTAAACTCAACCCTTGAACAATTCCTGAGGGCATTCATAAATTACCAACAAGACAACTGGGTGGACCTGCTACCTTTTGCAGAGGTAGCCTATAACAATGCAGTACACCAGAGCACCGGCCACACCCCATTTAAGGTGGTCTATGGAAGGGACTTTGTACCGATACCAGAACTACCTCAACCAGATGCCCCACCCTGCTCACCAGACGACTGGGTGGCACAACTGGCAACAACCTGGCCAATCATCCAAACGGCCCTCGTAGACGCACAAACCACGTACAAGAAATTTGTGGACAATCACAGGGCGGAGGCACCGAACTACAAAGTGGGAGATAGGGTCTACCTCTCCACTAAGTTCATAAAAACCTCACAACCCTCGCAGAAACTGGCACCGAAATTCATCGGACCCTTCAAAATCACAGAAGTAATCAATCCGGTGACATTCAAACTGGAACTGCCACACAATCTACGACGGATCCATCCGGTATTCCACTGTGCCTTGCTGAAACCAACAAATGGCACATGGAAGACCCACCGCCCCCACCCATCATGATAGATAAACAACAGCATTTTGAGGTACAGGAGATACTGGACTCAAGAAGGCAAAGGGGTACTCTACAATACCTCGTTAAATGGAAGCATTTCCCACACCCAGAGTGGGTCCAGGCACAACACGTCTTAGCAGAACAACTGACTAGACGTTTCCACGAGGCATACCCAGGGAAACCAGCACCCTAAAGACATCTTCGGGGGGCAGCATGTCATGACCCCGTTGCAAGGCACAAAGAGCCTCACAACATGGATCATGATCATTAAGAAAGAAAGGAAGCAGATAATCAAATCAATGCTTAAACCAAGCACCCAAAGCACCCACACCCATGGTGTCATATACAGATGAATAGAAGGACTTCAGATAAGCAGCGATAACCCACACCTGGTGCCCTGGAGGACACACCTGAACCAAGAGGACAAGGACAGCAATCGGGAAAACACCCACACAGCCATCAAGAAACCCATCAAGGGGAATGGGGACAATGGAGGGTGGAGAAGCACGGGACCCCGCAAGAGGGGTATAAACAGGACACCTCACCACCACACCCCCATTCCCGTTTTTCTCTCTGTCAGACCCATTTCAATAAACCGGAAATCCTTAATCCCTATTAAGTGAGTCCGTGTCTTATTCGGAACAAGGCTGGCCCTGACATAGTGTCAGAGTCGGCACAAGAACAGTGTTAAGCCGGTCTATTCCAAACTCAAGTTCTTTATTGCTTTCACCGTACAGACAGAATCTTGCCAGACTAAAGCTACTCTAACTGACCTAAGGGAGGCTACTCTAACTAACCTGGGAGACTCTAGGGTGGAACTCTCTGAACCTCTTAACTTTCCCAGCAACAGACTACAGACTGTGAATCCTCTTATCTGCCTGGAACGCACCCCCTCCTTCCTGGGAATCAGCCGCGGTGCCGAATTCCACCACAGTGGTCACTTGGTACAAGACATGGATAAAGGTAACCCTGGATATGGTAGAGGTTGGACACTTGTGGCTTCTTATTCCCATGACTTTAACCTGGCACCTTCCAGATGGCTTTGACTACAGCACACAATCTCCCAGCTATTCAGTTATGGGATTTATAGTGCAAAATGTCTGGAGGGTGCCCATTTCCTCCCATGATGCTTTGGGGCATCATTCCCAAAGTTAAACTTTTCATGACACCATCCCTAAATTCATTAGCAAAGCAGAATTATAGTTCCACAGATCATCCCATTCTGTTATCTGTGTTAAGGATATGAAACATGTCAATATATGACTGCTAATTAGTATGGAGGTACCATTAGCTCTCAGCCCATTCCTTACCTGCCACTAATTGTTTATATGTAAGGCAAAATTAAACTAGTGTTTTAAGGGTGGTTGAAGTTGGAGAGGGTAGGAAGAAGGAAAACCCACTTGAGGTGGAGCGGAGAGAGAATGGATGGGCCCACTTTCTGCTGTGGCCATACCCACCCCTCCATGGCTCTGCCCACTTGCAGGCTCCATCATATTGCAAAAAGCCAACCTGTTTCCCTCAATGCCAAGTGGTTGGGCTCCCATAGTAAATGGAGTAGATCTAGGAGCTTTGGCTGGCTGACATGCCTAGGTACCTCCATTCCATGTATATAACTGGATCAGAACAATTGATCTTTTCCCTCTTAATATTAGGGACAAGGTCAGTTTTCATTGGAGAACTGCAAGCTAGCTCATAATGAGGGCACACAGTCCTGTCTCCAGCAGCATCTGGAAGGGGAGTTACCGGAGGGGGGTGCAGATTGACAAGAACATTATCATGCCATTCTGCTACAAGTCCTGCCCCTTTTGCATGTGCATCATAATATTACATGCACCCCTGAAGGGGGTGGTGCTTGTGGAGCAAAGGCACAATGCTGCTTTTGTCATTCTGACTAAAGCAAAGGGCTTCTGTAGATTCCTACGCCTGTCTCCCAATTCACACTCATTGTCTGCATACCTGTGCTGCGGTTCAGCTAAATGGGAATCAGGATGTGCCATTTGAGCAGAGCAAGACATGAATACATGCCGTATTCATCTGCATCAACCACCTGGGGCAGCTCTCTCACTTTGCCTCAAAGGACCAGCCTGGGAAGGTGAAATCATTACACTGCAAAAATTGAACATAACCAATACTTCCCCAACCATCTTTCCTCCCAAGGTGGTTTCTGCCATGATCATTCTTGGTGGTGCAATCTTAAACAACCTTCCCCAACCTGGTGTTCTTCCACTGTGTTGTCCTTTACATCCCATCATTCCAAGCCATCAGAGGTCCCTTAGTATGATAGCCCTCATATTTATCCCTTCATTTGGACTGAAGCAGTCAGAACTTGCTGAATCTCTCCCCATAATCAGAGATGCAGCTTTAAGATGTCACAAAGTCATATGTTCAGGAATATTACAGGAGATAACTAATATACTTGGTTAAACTGACAACTAAGTCCCTGTTATCTGGTTCTTTTGAATGGCTAAATTAATCAGCTTGGCATGTCATTATAACAAATGAAAGTATGCTTCTGATTCATAATTCTGAAGAACTATGTTACCCAACCTCTATGACCTGTGTCAACTATTTACATTTCTCTAGAGGCTCAGAATATGCTTATGACGCCATGGCTGTTGGCAAGGTGACTTCATACTGTATCTTGTGGAATTTGGCTGTTGCCTTTGTCCAACCAATAATCCAAGTCCAAGAAGTTAAATGAACCTTAATCTTTCAGGGGCTGAGAGAATTTCCTTGGAAGTTATTTGTGAATGAGCTTTTCATTCCTTTCCTTTCCTCTATAAAAGCAGAAAGAGCAGATGGGAGATAAAGAAGATTAGTTGGGTTGCTTATTCTTTGATAAGCCAAGAAGGTCTCCTGTAAAGAGCTGAAGGTAAGAGGCTAATTAGAAAACAGTTTTTGCTACTGATCAGATGGATCATTTCAATAACTGATTAAAAGCATCTGTGGCTGAATGAGGGGAGATAGAGTGAAATTAAATATAGATCAGGAGGAAGGAGAAGCTGAGAAGTTATGGAGACCTAGAAGAAAAAGTATATGTTCTAAAGGGGATCCCAGCAAAGTTTGGAATGTGTGACCCTTCAGTCACTGCTGAACTACAACTCCCAGCAGCCTTAGAAACCACAGCCAATAGGGAGGGATGCTGATAGGTGTAATTCAGCAGAATCTGGAGGTCTATGCATTCCCCATCGCCCATTCACCCATTCACCCATTCCCATCACCCTACCCCTACCCTACCACTACCCCTGACCCTAACCCTAACCCTGAAGGTATACATCCTAATTTTACACATTTAGAGAGCATCAGTGCTCAGTCGAAACTGCTTTAATTTGCTTGGGTTTACAACTCTAGTCTCTCTGAGAATAATGCACATTTGATCAGTATTATTCAGGCTTTGCTAATTCCTTGCTTTTGAATGATTATTCTCTGTAGAGAGCTATCTAACTAAAAATGGCAAGTAATCCAGGATATAGAATGTCTCAGCCGTAGGTTGGGTTTGAGGTTAAGATCTACTGTAGGCTTGGCATTAATTGCCGAGAGCCAGACCCTAACAGGAAATTTTCCGTGACCATCCAGAACTACCCACACCCTGCTCATTCTCTACAGAATGCACATGACCTTTCCAGTGCCCAAGCAATGATAAAAGCAAAAGGTGGTGCCTGCAATTGGGAACAGATGTCGGAATGGGGAGTGACTGTGACAAGGAAGTAGGGCCATTCCAAAAGAGGGAGAGAATACAGTGAAAACATTTTGCCTTCTTCTGAAATAATTGATCGGGATTAAAACTAGCCACAGGAAAGAAGAACGTATGGACCTGGTCAATTCAGAAAGACTACCATAGATGGTGGGAGCGGTGGTGGCAGCGGTGGTGAAGAAGCTGTTGGCTTTTCTTGATTTATATTTCCAGCATTTTCCTCAATTCCCAGGCAAATCCATAGCCTAGGTCATACAGCAAACTAGATTAAGTTCTGGATTGGCCTGAGATTTTTGCAATAGTTGAGTAGTTTATGATTCAGCACATTCTGGAGATACCCATCACTTTCATAGCATGTAATGAGAACCAGGGCATGGCACTGAGCCATAATTTGGATAACTTTAAGGGGAATAATGTATTATATGAATACAACAAATGTGTTTTGTTAATCCAGGTTAAGGCTAAGCATATTGTATGAACCCAGATATAATGGGTTAAACAGGCTAGATCAAATCATGGGCAAGAAAACTAGTTATCACCTGAAATTGCAGTGGGGCAGATTCAAACTGGACAGGAGCTCCACAAGCAGTGAATGAGAGTTCTGAAACACCACTTCCAAATCTCCAAACAGTCATCATCTTTTTGCATTGCAGTTTAAGCTACAAGACAGGGACAAGCTCTTGTAATGGCCGGATATCCTAGAAATCTTTAACATGCATGCAAAAAAGAAGGAATTCTCTTTCTTCTCCTTTCCAACCAATGGAATGTTGTTGGAAAGAAATTAAACAAAGAAGGGATGGGACTGTTTGGCTGTCCATACATCAGCATGATAACTGTCTGAAAACTAAATAGAATGGAACCAAATTTAGTTCTGGGGGAGAAGCCAGCAAAAGATGGAATTCAGAACTGGCTTGGATCAGGCCAGGAATTGTGGACAGGGAAAAAGCCTGACCGTTTGCTCCAATGCATCTCTATTGAAGAGGCAGCTGGGAATGTAGGTGGCTGCTCCATTCTTTGCTGGTCACAGGATCCAAAGCAGAGCACAAGCAGCCCGCCCAATGCCTCCCAATTCACATATACATACAAACCAATGACCATTGCATTGGTTGTGCTTGTAGATGACCTTTGGAGATACCAAGACTGGGAGAGTGCAACTCTCTTGCCAGTCCTCCTTAATCTATTGGAGGCTTTTCAATATCATTAATCATGGTGTCCTTCTGGACTGCACCATCAAGACTGGAGACAAGGACAGTGTTTTACATGGTTTTCCTCTTTCCAGAGGGAGCTGTTCCAGCTCAGGAGGAGGAAAGATCTGTCCAGACTTCTTTGTGGAATTCCTCAGGGCTCTCTACCCTCTCCACTTCTTTTTAACATTCATGTCAACTTGCTGAGAGAGCTCATCCATCAGCACAGGCTCTGGTGTCATCAATATCCAGCTGTACATCTCAGCCCTGGGCCGATCAGGTTGATGCAGTGGAAGTGCTGATGTGGTGCCTGCAGGCTGTCAGGGTCTAGATGTGAAGGAACAGAGCAGGCTCAGGCTGAATCCCTCCAAGAGTTGGGTTTGTGGATCAAACGATTCCAGGGAAATAGTATCTTTGACTCTGAACTGAGTTGTACTCACCCATTCAGAGATGGTTCACAATTTGAGGCTTATACTGAACTAACAGCTCCTCCTCACTCAGCAGGTGGTACCTATGACCAGGAGGGCTTTGATACAGTTGCATTTTGTGTACCAATAGCAGACATTCCTGGGTCTGCTCTCAATCACTCGTGTTTTAATTACCTCCCACTTGGATTGCTGTAATGTGGTATACATGGGGCTGGCCTTGGAAAGCAATCAGAACATACAACTGGTACAAAATGCAGCAGCCCATGCAGTGTTGGACATATCCCAGTAGAAATGGGTAGCCCTGCTATTTTGGAAGTTGTCTGTTGGCTTCCAGGTGCAATCTGAGGTATTGGTAGTCATCTTTAAGCCCTTCATGGCTCTGGACCAGGTTATCTTAGGGACAACTTTCTCCTGTATTCATCTGCCCATCCAGTCAGGTCAAATAGGGTCAACTCCCTCAAGGGCCCATCTATACAAGAATGCCATCTGATAGAACCTCGGAAGTGGACATTTTCAATCATCCCTCCAGGTTCTGCAATTCTCTCCCCAGTGAAGGTCTAGGCTGTTCCTTCCGTTCTATGTTTCAGGAGAGCAGTGAAGACCCAGTTATTCCATCAAGCCAGGAGGAGAGGATGCTATAATTGAAGATTTGAATTTGGTAGATGCTTGTTTTTGCACATTGTTTGTGGAGTGGAGGTATAATTTTGCTATTTTATTTGGGGTGTTTCATGGGTGGATTTATTTATTATTTTGGAGGGGAGTGTTGGTTTTGATTGTTAGCTACCCAGAGCCTTCAGGAATGAGCTGTGTGCAAATGGAAATGTGATGAAATGGTTGGCAAGAATTTCAGAAGCCATGCTGTGTGTGCTTTCCCTTTTTTTTAAAAAAAATCCTTTTTTTCACAGGCATGGCAAAGAAATGGATCCTGTTACTGTGGGCTGTTTTGATGCTGTTGAGTGGTGAGTGAGCTGGATTAGACAGAGTTTCCCCTCCTTTTCATTTCCTGAGGGCATGAGCGAACTGGGGACTCCAGAGCCTGATCAAGGTCCCTGTGTCCATTTTTTTTTTTTTTTTGCAGATTTCATAGGATTGTGAAAAGTCAGTACAGTTTTATGCAGTTTTGAGACAGGAAATGCATGATCCTTAGATATCTGATGTGATTTATGGGAACAGCTGAATTCAAACTTTGGAATTGATTTGGGACAAACATCTGCATGTGCACAGAAGTTTTCCGATTCTGAATCATTCAACCTCCATTTCTGAAATTCATTTTGAGACTCAGTCTGTTCAGCTTGCAACTGAATCCCTGAAGTGTATAGTCGCACACTCCTAAGTCTTACTCCCTTTAAAAACCTTCATTTATTACTTTTTCAGGCTGTTGTAAAGGGAGAACTCGTGGGAAGAGATTTCTCACAGCATTTCTGCTCAACCTCAGAGAAAGCCAACCCAATGCAAAATTTGAGCTGCTTATCACTGCGTATCACTCTGCAACCACAGTCACCGTGACTGTAAATGAGCCTCACTTCCAAAAGGTCATTTCCCTCAGTGAAGGACACACAATATCAGTTCAACTCCCAACCTCTGTTGAGATGCAAGGGACTGACATGTATGATACGACAGTGCTAATCCAAGCTAACAAAGAAATCTCAGTCCTCTGTCACAGCCACAAGGATTACTCGACAGGTGTAACAGTCATCTACCCAGACCACCAGCTGGGCCAGCTGTATTATGTGATAACACCAGTGGATGATCTCCCACATTCTTTCAAAGAGTTTGCCATTATAGCTGATCAAGATCCTACTCACGTGGATATCCACCTAAAAGGAGTAGTGATTTTCAAAGGGAAAGTTTACCCTGCTGGAAGCAAATTTGTTATAGATCTCAGGGCCTTCCAAGTAATCCAGTTGCAAAGCACAGAAGATTTATCAGGTACCCGGATTGAATCGACCAAACCTGTGGCTGTCTTGAGTGGACACAGCTGTGCTAAGAAGTTCACAAGCTGTGACCATGTTGTTGAGCAGCTCCTGCCGGTTCCCAGCTGGGGAACCACCTTCATTGTCCCTTCTCTGTCTTACCAGAACAACTTTGATGTGGCATATGTTACTGCATCCCAAAATACTTTGATCACATATCGATCTGGAGTCAAAGAAAAATCCCATAATCTTGTAGCTGGGGAAGTTTTCCAGATTGGCCTACCAAGATCAGAGCCAGTCTACATTTCTGCTGATGCTAAAATCCAGGTCCTTTTCTTCTTCACTGGTGCTACTATGGGTAACAGATCCTACACCGAATTACTTCCTTTGGTTTCTGAAGCCCCAGAAGGAAGCAGAATCTATGATCCATTCCTCATCAATGTTCCAGCCCTGACAAGTTATTGCAGACAGTATCATGTTTATGAGATGAAGCAGAAGGATAATTATGCAGTCATCATAGCCAATACTTCAGAATCAGGCCAGATCATATTAGGAAAGAAGGCCATTGAAAACATCCACTGGAGACCAATTCCTGGTACAGACTATTCTTGGGCTGATTTTCTCTTGGGCTCAGAATCAAAGGCCCTCTCTGTAGAGCACCCTACAAGTCCTTTTGGGCTCTTCATTGCTGGAGGCTCACACCGGGATGGCTATGGATCTCTGGCCCTTTGCTCCTGCAGTAAGTATTCACACTCTGTCTGTAATGTAAAATCTATTGGAGTGAAAGAATAGCAGTTGAGGATGTCACAAATAAGCCTTTAATTCTGTCATTTCCATCCATCTAAATATTCCTTTACTGCACATACTTTCAGTCATCACCAACATTCTCTTCTCTTCTAACTCTGATTGCTATTTCTTACTTTTATTTCAAATACAAAATTCTGGATAATACAAAGCCATGAATATGTAACCCTCATTTTTACACAAGATGCTTCGGAATAGTAATGGATTGCCTATTTTAAAAAGTCTTCATGGCCTCCTGAAACTACTCTTTTCTATGAAATAGCTTCATTTAATTTGCCAGAAATACCTGCCTGCCTGCCTTGACCTAAAAAAAAAATCCTGCAGAGTTTAAGAATTCCTTTATTCCCCATTCTTCATAGTATAGATTCCTTAATTCTGTAGTTTCCTACCAAGACACACACACGTACATGCACACACACAAACACTTCGTCTGGATAGGGTATAGGTCCTGAGGATATTTAGTCCGACAAATACTTCCAACACTTCATTTCTGCATGAAGGGTCAACTTTTTGAGAATTATTCTTTTTGAGATAAAAACTGTCACCCAGAGAAAGAGAATGCAGCACAAATGATGGGAGCTAATTTCATTAGTTAAGATGCCACCCACCTTTTTTCCTAACCGCTTCTTCTCTTGCCTGCCTGTCTTTCGGACCTATTTCCTCAACCTTCCTTTCTGTCACCTACTGTGGCTGCCTGTTTCTCCATCTAGTGGCCATTTAGATTTCTTTTTCTTCCAACTGTTTTCTAATTTTCTAGGAGTCTCTTTCTAATATTGCTGATCGGCTGTTCTACCAGGATAACTGATTTATCACCTTTTTAAAAGCTATTCAGAAAAAAGGAACCCCATGGCAGAACATTCTCCAAATACCTTCAACAATTTTTTCCCCCAGAAAATCTTATTTCTTCCTGGCCCTTGCTATGACCTAGAGCAGTGTTTCCCAACCTTGGCAACCTTAAGATGGGTGGACCTCCGCTCCCAGAATTCCCCAGGCAGCATGCTGGCTGGGGGATTCTGGGAGTTGAACCCACACATCTTAAAGTTGCCGAGGTTGAGAAACGCTGAGCTAGAACAATACTTGCTTGCTTCAGCAGTTGTGGCACAAGTAGGTTAGCTGTTGGATTGGAGAATACTTCTTTGCCATCTCTCCTCACCCTTTTTATCTACTTCTGAAGGGTACCTTCTCAGAGATGGCCATGAAGATGAAACCTGCATCTAGTCAAATCAAATCAAATTTTATTTTACAGCCAGAAGGCCCGAAAACAAGTTACAAATATAATCCAGACCTAACATTAGATAAAGCAGTTTAACAGATAAAATATTTGATAAATATTACATGATACACTTAAAAGCTCAACATTGATTTGTTACTAAAAACCTTGTTTTTATAACCATAGTTAAAAATCTGGCTGTTGCCACTGTGACCTCAGGATTTTCATCTGCAAGTAAAATTTTTACATACTCAGAAGTATCCCTTCCTGGTTTAGATTTTAAAATAGGCCAGATAATTTCCTGCTGAAGACTTTTATAAAATTCACAGTGCAATAAAATATGATCCACTGTTTCAGGATCAGGATCATTACAGGGACAAAATCTTTGAGAGATGGTAATTTTTTTAAATCTACCATATAGGTGGCCTCTGAAGCACCTTTGAAAAATGTCATCAAATTATAACTGTAATGTTTAAGCTGACCAAAGGGAGAAATTTTTAAATACATGAGGAATAATTATATTAAGTGTTTTAACTCAACTATAATGCAATGTAATCCCCATCAAATTTTCATTCTAGCGTTTGGTGTATGCCCTTGTCATGCAAAGAACTTAAAAACCAACATAGGCCCTCAGTTTGTGAAATCTTGTGAGCCCCAGACCTGAACCATTGATCTATATTTTATTTCTGTCAGCTTGATATGTTGCCAAGTGGTGGTTGTGAGGAGTTGCCCTTCACTGCATCAAGATGCAGTACAATTCTTGGAGTCCAGAACTGGTCTCAGTTAAAATCTTTGGTCGTTGCAAGAGGTAGGCATGCAAATCAGATGCAAATCTGATAACTTTGTTCTCCTTGCCTTTTAGGATTATCAAGTTCTTCCCAGAAGCCAAAAGGTAAGTACCATTGAATTGAAAATGTAGGCTGAATACTCAGAGAGACACATATGAGAAGTAGTAGATTTTATCCTGGGAATGCCACTCCTAAGAAAAATGTCAGACTCCTAAAGGTGCCCAGCTGTGCATATATCCCATTCTAGTATAGTAGTAACCAATAATAGTATCCTATATTATGAGTTCTTATTTCCAGAATGTTTTCTTCTCCTGCAAAAAGATGGTCCCTTTTTACTTTCCTTCCATCACTCTGCATTCCTTAACAGCTAACATTACACAGAAATAAATTAGAAAAGAAATATGGGAAATTAATATTGTATATGGTAACTGCGGCAAGATTATTGTATGCAAAAAGTTGGGCAAGCAATGAAATACCCACAGTGGAAGACTGGATTATAAAAGATAAAGCTAACATTACACAGAAATAAATTAGAAAAGATAAGATCTGTTGGCTTCATCAAAATAATGACATGAGCATCACATTATCGTGCTGCAAGCTCCTCCTTTTCCATAAATGAGGGCAACATCACAACTCACATACAATGCTGGCAGCGGAAGTGTTGATGCTGGTTTAGTCAATTCAGGCCTCTGAATTTGTGCCGTAATTTATGTTCAGAATCTCAAAAGTGGTCTTCCCTTTCAAAAGAGGGTTCTTTTCTACTTTATTCCTAGATTGCTTGACAATGATTTTGCCATCTCTCCTGATGGCATTTTTTGAGCATGTTTTATTGATGGAAGTGGCAGAGTGCTACTATTGCTGCTATTGTCTTTTTTCTTACATATCTTTCAATCCCTCTGTATTTTTACTAGAATTTTTCAAAGCCGTAAAAGTATGCAAAATAAACAAATGAAGACAGAAAGTAAGAAAAAGAGAAAAAGGAAGGAAATGAAAAAACATACAGTTATGCCTTCCGCCCTTCTTTCTATCGAGTCATTATCACCTTAATCTTTTCCCCATCCTCTTTGTCCCTTTTTAATCCCCAAATCCTGAAATCATCCATCTGATCTTTTCTTCTTTCACCAAAAGTCCATACAGGGTTTCCAGCCTTTCAAAAAAAAAAAAAAAAACAATCGTTTTTTCTCTGACCAGACTGGTCAGCTTTGCCATTTCTGCAAGTTCAGTTAATTTTATAATCCAATCTTCCACTGTGGGTATTTTATTGCTTTTCTAACTTCTTGCATACAATAATCTTGCCGCAGTTACCATATACAATATTAATTTCCCTTATTTCTTTTCTAATTCCTTGCCCATAAAACCCATTAGGAATAATTCTGGATCCTTCAATCCCTCTGAAGCCTTTCTGGCTGCCCACGCATGCCAAGCTGAAAATCCAGATGGGAGGAGTTCCCCCATCATATCTTTTCTTACATTTTCAGTGAAGCAAGGGAAGCCAAGGATTCTGTAGCCAACTGCAGAGATGATTGTACAATAAAAAATAAACTTCAAAATTGCCCACTCATGAGAATTTCTCTGAAATTTTCCTCTTCAACAATTATTGGAGCTTCCTAAAGTCAGCTAATATTTCCCTCTTCTACATAGATGGTGCGGTCCTTCTACATGAGAATGTGTGTTGAAGAAAATGTGTTCACCCGTAGTATATAGGACAGGGATAGGAATGATATAGGTGATATAAGTTTGAATAATAAATAAATAAATAAATTGTGGTTCTCTGGAGGTTGCTGAACTACAACTTGCAGTTTCCCTAACCAAGACTGATGGGAGTTGTAGTTTAGCAATATCTGCAGAGCTACAGGTGGCCCTTATCTGATTTAAAATTTCAAATCCTCTTAACATATTTTATCTCTTGTGATATTTTTACCCTGCTGGATTTTGCAGCCTGTTCTTTTAAGTGTGACACATGAAGCCCCTGTGTTTGCATGACTGTTGAACTCAGTGATTTCAGTATGGGCATTTGTATATGGTCCAGACCTGTTTCAAGCTCTGTATTTCTGCTTTTTTAGAACCGCCACTGACTACTCCTGTCCAAAAAACAAAAGGTAAGGTTCAACTGGTTTGAGATGTGAATTTAATCTAGTGAACTCTTATAGAAAGGATCATTGACATGTTTTGAATTCAGATTTTTCTATTCTTTTATTGATTGTGTTCTGTTAGCTACTTTGGGCATTCCAAGTGCAAGATAGAAACTAAACTTTTAAAAAGTTGTGATTGAAAAGGAACCATTGATCCCTAGAAAGACCCAAAGTTTCATGTTAGATAAATTGAATTTTGCCTTCAAGTCAATTCACAATAATCCAAAATCTGAAAGAAACAAAAATAAAGAATCCATTTTTTTTTAATGATGGGAGGGAACTCCACTATACTTTCCTATCCCAGAAAGATTTTCCTTTTCATCTCCCAACATTCTGCCCTTCTTCCGTAGAGGAGGTTGAACCTGTTCCAACACACTAAAATCTGTTTTAAAATTGTTTGCCACCATGGACAAAATGAGATGTTCTCTCCCCTTGTAGAATCATTGCTATATCCTTATGGGGAGGACCACGGAGATGCAAAGAACCCCAAGGCAGATGATGGCTCATCTCCAAAGATCTCTACTGACATATCTTTCCCCTTCTATGGCAAGGATTACCGCTCTCTCTATGTATGTAATGAACCCCTTCTTGTTTTCCAAAGAAGCACTTGCATAGAACTCAGCCAGCCTTTAGGGACTGCAACCTATTTTGGACTAAGGGGCACACTAGGTTGCTAAGTAGTAGGCTAAAAACTGAACTCTCCAAAATAGACAGTGCCAGAACCAAAAAAGTAGTCAGGGCCAAGGCAAAACCCAAATTTCATCTGCACATTGAAATGCACATGCATTTTAAAATAAATTAAATAGGGTCAATGTGATTATTTAGCAGCCATTTAATCATTTCCCCTTTTGTTTCATAAAGAAATACTGCTCTGCTGCTATTTGGGGAAATGCTATGGAGGCTGCACCCCACCTTTATAGGGGAACTTACGTAGCCCTGGCATTTTAGGTTGTACACATTCCTGCTGTATGCTTTGTGTAAGTGGCAAGATGTGTCTTTCGGCAAGATGGGAGGAGATGACAGTATCTTTCCCTTGGCATTCCAGTAAATAGCCTGAGCTCCTTAAATAAACAGGAATCCATCTGTCTCTGTCTATTTATCTGTCTAGCTATCTATACATTGCCTGACTTTCTAATGCAATGCAGATGCACCATGCAGGTTAGACCATATAGGCTCATAACTTTAAAAAAGAAAAAGGAATTCCAGTCAATGTATTGACTTTTCCATTATAAGGTGTAACAGAAAGTAGGGCTTAATAGAAAATAGAGCAGTCTCTTCAGATCTTTTCTGGAATTCTTGTTCTGGTGTTTTGGATTTAATTCAAATTTTATTTCTGTATCAAGAAAGACTGCCAACTTTCATAAGTAATTGCAGTGCTAAACTGATTCAGAATACCCCTGCTAAATTCACCTACCTCTTATCTTCTGACTCTTATCTTCATTTGTGATCCTCTCTCTCTCTCTCTCCTTCCTTCCTTTTGTATTAAATTATTTAATATCTTTATTTTTTGTAACAAAACCACCTTTAATCATACAAAGAATCTAAAAAAATAAAGATACAAACTAAGAAGGAAGTAAAAATTATATTTTAATATCTTTAAAATATATTTAATTTAGTATCTTATATTTTATAGTTATCAATAGTCATTGGTTTAGCAATGAATTCATTACTATAATATAAACAATACAATATATTATTGTAAGATATCACAAAATCTCTGCCATAATAAGACATATTGCTGCATCCTTTGATTGGTAGAAAATACTGCCTATTCCAAAACAGATAGATCACACATTTCCAACAACCATTCCTTGACATCTGGAATAATATCACTTTTCCAATTTCTTAATAGAATTCTTTTTGCCGTCCCCCATGTTTGATGCAATTACAATTCCTGATAAACAATCAAATTTGAAAGTTTTGGTATGTAGTTCAACACTACATTAACATTGTTAACATTTAAAGATTTTCCCGTAGATCTACTAATGTAAATTAATACACAATCCCAAAAAGATACTAAATGATCTCATGCCCATATGATGTGTGTCCTCTCTCCTTCCTTCCTGCAGGTAGACAACAATGGGGTGATCTCCTTTGATACAACACTTCCAGAATTTGCACAGTCTCCTGATCCTTTACCTTTGAAGGATGGCCCACCCCTTATTGCCCCATTTTGGGGTGATGTCTACACTCCTATAAAGGGGGAAGTCTTCTGGAGGCAGACCCGGGACTTTAACCTCCTTAAACGTTGTACTGCAGACATCAATCAGTTCTTTCCTGAGATCCCTTTCACAGCTGCCTGGGCCTTTATTGCAACTTGGGACAATGTGGCCTATTATGGGTCAAAATCAAAGAAAGTAGGTCTCTTATTGCCTTGGTATGTTTAAACCGGTTAGTGAAAGACTTAGCTGCATTTGCACAGCATGCTAAACTTGGTTCATTATATCCATGGTGAGTTAGGCTTTTGTGGCTTAATATGTTGGGAGAACCAAGGTTTTTTTAGTTAGTTTATGGTTCAGTGTGCAAATCTGAAAGACCAGGTTAGGGAGAGATTGTCATGGAGAACAATCTATCTATGTGGCTGCTCAGGGTCGACACCGACCTGATGGCACATAATCAATCAGCTGTAGCGTGCAAACCTTGAAATGGATTAATTCAATAACCAAGTCAAGTGGATTGTGTCAAAATCCAGACATTACCTTGTACCCTGTTCTTTTTAAATGTTCTCCTAATTGGAACTGGTTCTCCATGTGTCACAGGGAAGGAAGAGAAAAGAAGGGATGATTTGTCTAAGCATACAGCTGGGAGGATCAAGATGTTCATTACTGTGACTCTCAGTCTGACTTGGAAAGATCTCCCGATTTGCTAGGGTGGGAAAGAGAGCTCAGATCGATTCCAGGTGAAACAGAAACTGATCTGAGGAAGTCTCCCCTCGCTCATCGGCACCAAGAAATGAAACCCCTATATGCTTAGAGGAGCGATTTTAATTTTTCATAATGGCAGGGTAACATTATAAAAGAGCCTCCAGAACTAAATGGCTGAGGATCCATCTCTTAAATTAAGCTCAAGAGATGCTCCGACTGAGACTATTTGGGGGCAGAAACATTTGTTTGTGTACGGTCTCCTGAACACATGCCCATAATTGCCAAGATAGCACAGACTCGTTGCTCCATATAAAAATAAAGAGCTACAGTCTCTCTTTTCCTCTCGCTGCAGGTCAATACTTTCCAGGCTGTTCTGACCACTGATGGAGATCAATCCTTTGTTATGTTCAACTATGTGGATATTCAATGGACCACGGGGACAGCCAGTGGTGGGAATGCCAGGACAGGCCTTGGAGGAACCCCAGCTCAGGTAGGTCTAGACAGCTTCTCTGGGCAAGCTCTGAATCAGAGGATCCCCTTGATTAACAGAGCATGCTGTTCTCTCCCAAAGTAAATCAATATTAATGTGTATAGCTCTAGATCAGTGTTTTTCACACTTGGCAGCTTGAGTTTTGTTGGCTTCAACTCCCAGAATTCCCCAGCCAGCATGTTGAAGTCCAGACACCATAAGTTTGAAAAACACCGATCTAGACCATGTCATTGTAAGGGCTAAAGCCCTGCATGTATAGGGCCTAGTTTTGCTGCTGAGCTAAACTGGCTTTTTCTCGGAAAAAGTAGGCAAACTTTGGGAGGTGGGGGTGGACTTCAGTTTTAGGGTGGATGCTCTGACAAGACAGCAGCCACAGTAGGTTTGCCTGTTCCTTGCCATCACAATTTCCCCTCCCAATATAGAACTGGGCTGGCATTTCTTTCAGAGACCCATGCAGGGTGCAGAGGCATTCTTGGAAAATAGAGACAGTCCTAGAACCTGTTGCTTTGGGTTTCTGCTAGCTTCTTGTGGGGTTTGTGTATGCGCACGTGTGTGTGTCCCGTCGAGTCAGTATTGGCTGAAAGTCCCTGCAGTTTTCTTGACAAGATTTCAGAAGTGGTTTGCCATTGCCTCCTTTCTAGGGCTGAGAGAGAGTGACTGGCCCAAAGTCACCCAGCTGGCTTTGTGCCTAAGGCGGGACTAGAACTCACGGTCTCCCAGTTTCTAGCCTGGTGCCTTAATCACTATACAAAACTGACTCTCTAGCTTCTTGAGAGTCTATTTAGTAAATTTATTTAAATTTTTGGAAATTAAAATCAAATTCAAATGAGTGAGGAGATTCAGTGATCACATTAGTACCGATAAACACCATGGAATTGGTGTTATAATTTGGTATAGATTATTTTCTTCTTTTGTTTTTGCCTCAGGCTGGATTTGATAATGGAGACAAAGTAAACTACTACATCATGCCTGGATCCTACACTTCTGATATTATCAATATTGCAAAAACTAGCAATGTGAACAGTCCAGGTTTCTGGATATTTCAAGTGGATCAGATTGTGAGTGGGGTCAGCACAGACTGCTACTTGTGAATTCAGGGATCATGGAGCAGCTTCTCTCTCCCTCTACAAATCCCTCAGATTCATTTACATGCGGTACATTTGTATATTTGAGGCAAAAAGTTTCAACATTTCTTTTAAAAGGGATTCATCCCAACTTTTATTTCTAATCAATCTATTCTCAGCATAACGGAATTAAGGCATTTGTTATCTATATTTCTCACTGGACTAAAATGCACACACTTTTTCTCCTCTGCAGCCCCACTAGAATGAATAAGACATATCTGAGAATATTGATGTTTGTTTCATTTTATAATTGCATTTTTTTTCTAAATATTCAGGTAATAATCAATTTACTGCCAGGGTATAGTTTTATACTTTTGGCATTGCTTTTTCCAAAGAGGTGAAAATAATAATAGTCTTCTGATCTCATTTTGTCTTTGGATTTTGCTTTGAAGAGCCACTTCCTGTGAGGAACAGAAAATTACTGTGTGGAGTATGTGAATTTATTCTGTTCAGGCTATTTTGTGGTGCTCAGTCTCCATGACCTGAAATATTTCCCGAAGAAACAAGTAAGATTTCCTCCCTTCCAGTAAGTTTTATATCAACATTCCCCAGTCTGGCATCTTCTTAGTACATCTGACTTAAATTCCCTAGTGTTTGGTGGGATTATAGGAGCTGAACTCTAGTTTATCTGGAAGAGTCACTCTGGGAAAGGTCCAATCTAGTCATCTGTGTTGGATAAAATACCTTCCAGGTGATCAACAAGCTATGGAAGAGAAATAGTTCCTTTGTTTCAAGCAGTCAGTGTACAACACTGGAGGTTATTATGATTACATGAGATATATAAGTTTTGTTTTGTTTTTTTAATTGTATGGCATAGCAGTTCGGTGTTCATGCCCCTTTTTCTTGCTGGGAAATCCTTGTGAGGTCCAGCAGCCAGATGTGTAGACTATTTAGCCATGACAAGTCACATTGCCCTGGGTGCACCATGAGGAGGCTAGTCTACATTGCACCGAGTTAGTCTGAAAGAGACTGGCCTAAGGCTACCCAGCCGACTTTCATGCCTGAGGTAGGACTAGAACTCACAGACTCCTGGTTTCTAGCCCAGAACCTTAACCACTAGACCAAACCGGCTCTTAGAAACGTAAGTGATAAAAACATACTTAGGGAGTCTCTTCTCTGTGAAGATGTCCTTTTTTTTCACCCAACAAGACTTCATCTCTCTCAGAGAGATTCTAACTCATTTAACAGTAAGAAGACAAGTAAATACTCGGTGAAAAGAGAGGGCTGGGTAAACATCTCTTAAGAAGCAGTTGATACTAAGAAACCCTGCATTGATTTGAACAAGCAAAGGCTGCAGAGAGATAAAACCGACCAGATGAGCTCAGGCAAACATCCTCCTTTTTATAGGACTGAACCCAACTTAAAAAAAAGTCTTGATCCCTTTGCCTCGTCTACTTCAGGGTTGGACATATGATTGTGACATAAGGAGATGGTTCCAATGATTCCAGTCTTGGCTCCAGTTACCTTAAATGCAGTTACAAAGCCTTGAAAATCTCAGTAGAGGAAATCCTATATCCTATGCTCCATTGGTTGCACACATGCCATATAAGCAATGTTCACGATACTCACCAATAGGTGATAGCTTTTGAGTAGGCCTGATTTCGAGTAGATCATTTCACAAGGACTTTTGTCTTCATCAGATGCTGTCTGAGCTGCTTTGCCCAGCATTTATCCCCACATCCATTGGAGCAAATGGCAGCGTGCTCAGGTACCTTCCAGGCAGCCCCAAACCCCTCTGCACTTTCAATGGGTTTTCCATTGGATTGCATGAATTTGTCCTTCGTCCATTGATGTTACCAGTCAGACTATACATACGTCCACAAAAAGGGCTTGGGACAGTCTTATGTATATGTAAAGACTTTGTCAATGTCAATTCTTTGACAATGGAGTCAAAGGATGTCTGGACAATGATGCTCTTCCCCTCTTAAGTGATCCATACTTTCCTATCATCCTTGTTGCATCAGTAGATCATGTTCAAAAGAGAACTTCTCAGGCATTTTACTGTTGCATCAACCAGCCCTGCGTGTTACCTTCCCAGGAACAGGAAAGCTAGAGTAGGCCTGTCTTCATGTATAGCTCTCTGGTTTTTTTTAAAAAAACTGTTAATGGGCAAAGTAAATGAAGCACAGAACACAGATAACAGAATCCTGCAGAAGCCCTTGAGGTGTTAACCTGGCTCAGGCCAAGAGTTCAGAAAGATGAAACACACTTTGGGCAGATCTTCTGTTGCATATTGTGCCAAATGCCATGAAGATATTTTTCACAGACATCTCTGCATGTAGACATAACCAGGGTGCTCCTACAGCAAACTCCCTTAAACACACATATGCCATGGGTTCACATGTGACATGCAGCACCAGATAGACAAAGGCCACCACAGAGAGACTGACATCTTCCTCAGCCTCTCCTCCCTCCCCAACTGAGCTCTAAAATGGATAAGATTATGCATATATTGGTGTGGGATTAGAATGAAATTGAAGGCTTAGAATTTAGAAATCAGTATGTGGTACCAAAGCCCGCTAATTGCTATATTGTGCATTAGCTTCTTGTTTTACTATCTTGGAGTATTTTTTATTCTTTTTGTTATGGTCCCACTCAAAAAGAAGTAAAGTTCTTTTCGCTTGCTAATGAACTTTGTCCCATGACTTTTTCTCTGCATGTTCATTAACTATCCCAAACATTGAAGCAGGTAGAAGCTAAAGCCTGTCAGGACCCACAGGAAACTTCTGCCTTGATGCGTATTGTCTGCTGGGTGATTTATCCATGGAAGACCCTGGTCCTCAGTAATCATTCCCAAGTGAGGAGTGAGAAGAGGTGTACTGTTAGACCTTAAGCAAACAATTCAATGAGTGTAGGATTCTTCATCTGCAAAAATGTCAGAGAATGACAGTTGGGAAATAATTTCTGGGCAAACACAAATCCATACAGCTGGTAATCACCTGGCATTTTTCACACCAGTGACCCACAGACTTGACATGACATGTAATGTGATTGGTATTTATAAGAATCTTGAATTTCATTCTTCTCTCCAAGACAAGAATACAGAGAAGCTGCAGACATTGGCTACCTTGTATATGAAAGAGCCATGGAATTTAAAGCTTAGGGTCATTGATGAGAATATCATGAAGATCACTAGATGCTACTGTTGTTTCATATTCCACAAGGTGGCAGCCTTGGACGTCATTTTCCACACTACACTTCTCAAAACGCCCATCTACTGTCAGAACTTTTGCATTTGGTGGTTCCACTGTTCAAATATAGTACTTCTCCAGCAGGGGCTTGATTCCCTCCCTTCTAGGAGTACCTGCCCTGGTGACACAACCTCCTTTCACAATAGGAACTCACTGATCTAAACGGAAGAGAAATCTAGAGACACAGAAGCACCATCAGTGCATGAAGCCTCACATGTTGCTAGAGCTGGGAGGTCATTTCCCCATAGATCTTAATGGGAATTATGTGGGCAAGAAGCTCTGGAAATAGGGAATGAAGAGAATGCTACTGACCTTTGCAAGCTAACAATGAAGCATTGCAATGAAAACTTGGACGTTCCAGTTGTTTCTACAGGGAGCTTTTCCCATTCCATAAAGTGTTGTTAACACAGAAATGTTAACTGTATTTGTTTTCAGGAGAACAGAGTGAAGCAATCTGAATATTCCATCTTTACTCCTAATATAATTCTCGGACAGGTCCTAACGGCATTTACGGCTCTATCAGGATAGGCCTGAAAGACCATCCAAAACACCTTTTGAATGTGCTGTCATGGCTGCATTCCAAAAAAGAAGGAATGGAGCCAGGAGACAAACTAAAAATGGTTGAATATCATTTATTTGTTTAATTTAAATTGTACTTAAATGGAGAGAACGAGGGAAATGACTTTGACAGCGATAGGCAAGAAGCGTTGCCTAGGCAAAGAGGGCTGCAACATTCTTTAAGACCTATGAAGCAAGGAAGTTGCTCAGGAAAATGACTCCCTGATTCACGGAGGTATAAGAAGGAGGGGAAGTAAAGCACATGCAGACTTATGAGATTCAGTTATAATAGCCTGTCTCAGTAAAGTTTGGTTCTAGTCTTCCTTTGCAGTTGATTTTCTGATCTGGTCTACCCAGGGGTGCTGACATTAAAATGATGGAGAGCCAACAGTGTAGCGGTGAAGGTGCTGGACTAAGAATGAGGAGACATCGGTTCTACTTCTTCCTTGGGCCTGGAAACCAGCTGGTGACCATGGACCAGTCAGCTGCTCTCAGCCCTAAAATAACATCTGGCTTTGCGATAAGCCAACTCATCACATTATGCCAGTGTTTCTCAACCTTGACAACTTTAAGATGTGTGGACATGCTGGCTGGGAAATTCTGGGAGTTGAAGTCCACACATCTTAAAGTTGCCAAGGTTGAGAAACTGCATTATGCATTGATAGATTCCCTGTGTGAACTAGGCAAACACAATGCAAATAAAGAGACCATGCAACCAAGAAGAAAAATTAAAATGATGATTGCAGTCATGTCATTAATAATTTTTAGAACTCTGAAAGGGTGATTTCCTTGGATGGAAGACTTAGTGAAGCATCTCCTCTAAGCTACTTCCTAAAACAACAACATCCCATTGCTTCTAAAAGCAAAGGTGCCTGGTGGCTTCACTCTTAGCTTCCTCCAGCATTTGGCAAAACTGGAACAGGATTTTGCACCTGTGTCACACCTCTACAGATTTGCCTTCTGGCTTTTGTGAGAGCTGGAAGAATCTATGAGATGGCTGAGAGGTGGTGCAAAATACCTCCTTGAGCAACTATACCACAGTTCATTTCAAGGATGTAAACCATGGCAGCTTCATAGCATGAAGTTTCACTATCACAAATCAAAGCTGCCTTGCTTAATCATTTTCAGTTCTACAGCACCAAAACATAGGGCTTGGTTCTAATGTTTAGAAGTCTCCAGGACTACTCCAAGTTTTTAGAGGCCATCTAGAGGCCTGGGACTTCAGGTTCTACTTCTCTTTCACAGTATACTTTCTGTGAAAGATTGCTGGTGTCCTCATAAAAGGATGACCAATGCAATTTGGGGCAAACTTTTTGTATTAAAAGACATCTGATTTGCTCACGATTCTGAATGCCTGACAGTAGTGACATTGTGAAAGGTGAAAGGTCCCCTGTGCAAGCACCGAGTCATGTCTGACCCTTTGGAGGGACGCCGCTTTTGCGACGTTTCCTTGGCAGACTATAGAGCGGGGTGGCCCGCCATTGCCTTCCCCAGTCGTCACCTTCCCCAGCAAGCCGGGTGCTCATTTTACCAACCTCGGAAGGGTGGAAGGCCGAGTCGACCTGAGCCGGCTACCCGAGAATCCAGCTTCTGCTGGAATCGAACTTGGGTAGTGGGGAGAGTTTCAGTTTCAGTACTGCCGCCTACCACTCTGCACCGCACAATGCATTAGAGGCCCAAAATAATAAACCTCAAATTAGAACCAACTTTTTACTTCAGCATCACACGTCAAATTTTTGCTCTTCGTTATTGTAAACTCCTAGTGCACAAACTCCATAAACCCACATTTCCAACTCACAAGATCACCCACCCCAAGCACTCCCCCACCCTTTCAAGTATACTTAAATCGGCAAACTTCTTAGTAACCTTTTAGATTGCTCAAATTTGTTGATCTGTCAGGAAAAGGAATGTTTTTTCTTAAAACGCTTTGTTTCTTCAAATCAAATCTTACTATATTCAAATGTATGCAATGAATCAATCAATTCAAAAGCATGTAATTAATCAACTAAACCTTCTGCAGCTGCCTGAGAATCCTATTTATAAACATATATTTATCAGAAAGTAAATTTGCTGTGATCAATTATTGCAAGTACCTAAGACAGCAGCAAACTGGAGCCTCTAGCAATCCACACAGCTGCTCTGTACCTTCAGAGCCTTGCTAGTCACAGACCTTATTTACTATTAAATAAAACCAATAAACTATGTCTCCACTCTACTCCCCACCCCACCCCCACCCCCCACACAACTTCATATACTTTCAAAAACCCCTTTTCTGTTTGGAAATTTGCTCTCCTACTTCATGATATCCAGTTAGAAGAGCCAGGCCAGGCCATTTAAAAAATGATGGGTCATGTGACCAAGTCATCAGCTCCGCTGCTGCCATTTTCATTCTGATTATGTGCCATCGTTAGTGCCAACTCTTAGTGACCACCTTCTCCAGGATGATCTGCCCCCAATCTGGCCCTTCAGGTCTTCCAACTGTGCCCATCACTGCTATAATCCACCCGCCATATTGTTAGTTGTCTTCTCTTTCTTTCTAGCTTTTCCAGCATTACAGACTTCCCAAGAGAGTTAGGAGAAGATGTAAAGCATCCAAAATATGATAATTTGAGGCTGCTAATTTCTGCCTTTTTATTAGCTAGAATATTTTATGATGGGTGTGACTGCCTATAGTTGAATGGCAACTCCCAATAGTCTTAGCTAGTATAGTCAGTGATAAAGGATGCCAGGAATTGTAGCTTAGCATCATATGAAGAATCCCAGCTCCTATAACCCCGGCATACAAAGATAAGCACTCCCCAAAGAAGATAATAAACTATGAAAGCCAGAAGTTGCTAGGTTACTGTTTCATAGGACCATTGTTCCTATAGCCTACAGCAGATACTGTATTGTTTAAAAAATGAGTCCCTTGTCTATGTTTGGCATCATTCATTCATTCATTCGTGAAACTTATGTACTGCCAACTTTGTACACATCCCCAGCAGTCTACAACATATAAAATCCATAAAATATAGAACATATCACCACCATCCCAACAACAAAAACAAACCCTGCCATCTGAGCATTTCCAGAACTCTTTGAAAAACGAACATTCCGCTACAGAAGAGCTTTGTCTGCAATGTCCTCCAGAAAATGCAATGGAAGGTGCCGTCCAGTTCTCCAGAGGCATGGTGTTCCACAGGAAAGAGATATAACTGGAAAAGCAATGTGCTCTTGCCCCTCTCCTCAGATCTCATTGGGGTGGAGTGACATGCTTCTCTGTTGGTATTTGGTTGTTTTGCAAAAAGCAAGCCACTAAGTTACTATGGTAACAAATCACTCTGGCAGAGTCAGAAGGTCAAACTTAAGTATCCTCAGGTTGGGGTGTGAAAAGAATGACAAATAAGATAACGCTGCTCATTGCCTAAGGGGAAGCTTGCCACCAGAAAGGTTTGGTTTTCTGTTTAGCCCAGCAGCAGCAGCAGCTCGTTCTCCCAGCTCTGCGGGTGTGCGTGTATGAGCTTATAAAGCTTTTGTGCCTATCCAGGATATCTGGATATGAAACTGTTTATGTTTTTATGCTTTCTGTAAATACATTTATTTTTATAGAAATGCGTGGTGTGTGTTTTTTCTGATCTCTTGGGCCAAACGCTTTCCAGCACTCTGACATTCTCTGGGCTGAACTCACTGTACAGCTTGGATCTCCATGAAACAGATGGTCCTGCAGAGATATGTAGGCACCAAGGGATTAAGAGCTTGACAGGTTAAAAACAGTACTTTGAACAGCACTCAAAAGCCTATTGGCAACCAGTGCAGTGACTGGTACAGTATATTGTACCCTAGCATACGGCCCTAGCAGCAGTAAGCATTCCGCACATCATGGTCTAAGATGGTAGACAGGCACCCAGCAAGAAATTCATCCTTGGTTGCTAGAATATTAAAATGCATTAGAAAAGGAAAGAAGCAAATGTTCATATGCTGTCCTTTCTCAAAGGGTTTCAAGACTATTTGCAAAATTGCAATATCAATTCAAAAAAACGAATAAGCTATCAATATAATTCAATGGGAATAATTCAGACAATTGCTGCAAAGCATCAAGTGGACATTTATTAGTAATTCATTAGATTACATTGGGATTGGCTTAAAAAGAACCAATATATTCATGGAAATTTATATAGATTTTGGAACTCAATTGGAGATAGCCCTAAAAGTCAGCATGACCAATCAAGAATGAAGAGAGATGTAAGCCAAAATATCTGGATTTCATTGGGTAAGAGGAGGCTGGTCTATGGTTAAGTGTGCATCATCTAAAACCAAAAGATTTATTTTCTTTTCAATCATTCATATGCAAATTTAGGTTGAGAGTCAATTAGATTACCCCACTTTAATGAAGTAAATCAATTACAACTCACAACCAGCTAAGATTTCCTTCAGAGGTGACGGCCCTATTTAGAAGCAATGATCCTTCTTTAATAAATCAATCAGCAGCAGTGAGTTGAAACTCACTGGAGAAGACATTCAACAAGGGAACCACCAAAATAGCAATTGATTTTTGTGGCCTAAAGAACTTGTACATTTTGGCTTTTCAGCTTGGCTTCCTCTCTTGGCACAAACATCCGTCTGTCTGTATTTCTGTCTGCAATAGGTCAAAGGTGCAGAAAAAGTTAAGAAGTAGAGACTAACATGCAAAGCTGCAGCAGTTTGAAGCCAGTAAGACACCAGACTAGAAACCGGGAGGCTGTGAGTTCTAGTTCCGACTCAGGCAGGAAAGCCAGCTGGGTGACCTTGGGCCAGTCCCTCTTTCTCAGCCCAAGAGCCAATCAGGCGTGGTATGAGAGTTCTAGTCCCGCCTTAGGCATGAAAGCCGGCTGGGTGGCCTTGGGCCAGTCCCTCTTTCTCAGCCCAAGAGCCAATCAGGCGTGGTATGAGAGTTCTAGTCCTGCCTTAGGCCTGAAAGCCGGCTGGGTGACCTTGAGCCAGTCCCTCTTTCTCAGCCCAAGAGCCAATCAGGCGTGGTATGAGAGTTCTAGTCCTGCCTTAGGCCTGAAAGCCGGCTGGGTGACCTTGAGCCAGTCCCTCTCTCTCAGCCCAAGAGCCAATCAGGCGTGGTATGAGAGTTCTAGTCCCGCCTTAGGCATGAAAGCTGACTGGGTGACCTTGGGCCAATCCCTCTCTCTCAGCCCAACTCACCTCACAGGGTTGTTGTTGTGGGGAAAATAGCAGGAGGAAGGAGTATTAGGTATGTTCGCCACCTTGAGTTATTTATAAAAATAATATAGGCCGGATTAAAAAAAATTTAAAAAAATACACAGGACAGTAGAAACAAAAGCTGAAAACTGATTTAATCCTATAAATGATAACTTTGTGCTGCATGATTATTCAACTTATAATTATTGTACATTATTCATCAAGTGGCAACTAGCACTTAATTTGATTAGTACTTTTAATTGTTGGCTGAATTACTGTTAATTTAAGGTTCATTAAGCAAGACATTACCAAATAAAAACAGGTTTTGCTCTGCTAGGAAACTTAATTAAGAAATGGCTTGTTTAACTCACTGCAGCAGATGCAGCAAACTTTAATTTGAGTAGGGAACTGGCAATTTTTACATACATTCATTATATTTGTGTGACCAAGGCAGGCAGTTGATTATTTAACCTTCTGCCATGAAGAACTGGGAAAAAGAATGTCTTCAACACTTTCCAATCTGACCTTCAACAAACTCAGGAACCAATGTTGTATTTCATTTCATGTAAATTTAGAAGCAAACTGCACATAACATTAGGGTGTCTCCTCAGCTTCCTGATACATACGTCTCTGAAGCTGCCCTTTGCGCAGAAAGGGACTTGTGAAGGTAGAATTTAGTACAAAAACATTGCAAGGTAGTTATCTAGATTGAGAGGGAATACTGCTGCTTTTCCATCAAAAGTGGTCAGCTAAGAACACACTTTTAAAAATGTGTAAATAATGTCATAGGTGGCCATCAGTTAAAGCAGAAAGTTGTATGAGGTTTTTAAACCGCATGGCCTTCAGTTATTTTATTTGAAAGAATCAGAGGTAAAGACTCCCTTGAGTCCACACCAGCTGGCCATCCTACAAGGTAATTTGCTGTTGTCTTCCTCTGAAATGCTTTTTGAAATCCTAGCCTAGCCTGTAATCCTAGATTTCCTGGTAGTCTCCCATGCAAGTCCAATCCTGCTTAACTTTTTAAAAAGATCTGCCAAGGTTGCTGCCTGAATTATACCTTGCCACTTTAAAAGTCCTTGGCTCTCCAAGCATAGAGAACCTCATCACAGAATCTGTTCTTCTCAGATTCCCCACTTGGCAGTTTCAGGTCATCAGTGGGGTCTCCGTTGAAGTTCCCACATGGTCCACATAACTTCTCTGGAGGAATATCCTTGACTTTCACTGTCACCTCACCATCGGAATGAAAACGAACTCCCACGTCAGAAACCCGGTCAATCACAATCCCATCCTGATCCGTGCTTATCGTCACAGCTTTGGAGACTTTGTACGGAAGTTTTACTGACCGCCCGTTGACCTAGAAAATATAAAATATTGGGACATAAGAAGCCATTCTAAGCAAGCCCAGGAACCCATTAGGAATGTAACATTTCAAATCCATGCTGAGTTATCTAGGGTTAGAAAGCTGCCTGCTGATATGGAATTCATCGGAAGGTGCTCAACTTTACATTAGAAGGAGAGCTTTTTGTTGGTCAATATACAATGGCATATGGTTATTTCCTGGAGTGTGTAATCTGCGGTTTAGAATATTTTGACAGCCAAGGCAGAATTTAATATTTCCGGGGAGGACAAGGCAGTAATGGGATGGGTAGTAATGAGAAATGGACCAGGCAGGTCACATACATGGATGGGGATCAGATGTTGTTTTTCCTGAGTTTGGGGGATTTTGTAAAAAAAAAAAAAAAAAAGCTTCATTTAGGACTTATTCTACAATTTTTGTGTATTTTCCGCCATGTGCGCACACACACACACGCAAACAGAAAATACTGTTGATTCTTGGCAATTGTGTTAGGAGTTCCAGGATTCCCCCAATGGGATTCAAGATCTGCTATGACTGTCCACCCTCTTGTAAGCTAATAAAAAGTTAATGTGATCTGAGGAGAGGGAAGGGACCCAAAGAAATTGATTTTGAATTTAAATGGGAATGAAATACAACTTGAGGCTGTTATTGTGAACAGCAGCAACATTGCTTCTGCTCAAATCCATGATTCTTCACCCAAAAATTCATACAAAGAAAAATACATTTGGGGGAAAATGCCTATAGAAATGAGTACATCGGAGGGATCGTTCTATTTTCCAAAGAAGTATTGGAAGAGTGAGAAATCGCATATGCGGCATGATTCAAAAGGTTCTTAAAGTAGATATACAGTTGAAACCAGGACTGTTTCTCTTGGGTTTGATGGATAATCAGCCTGAGAAGCAGGCGGGGACTTTGCTTTTATCCGTGATAACAGCAGCAAGACTTGGATATGCACAAAGATGGAAAGATTCACACATCCCCACGATGGAAGAATGGATGGTTAAATTAATGGAATTGGCACACATGGCCAAGTTAACAGCATTGATAAGAGAAAATACCGTGTCTGGATTTGTTTCTACTTGGAAAATCACTTTTAGACTATTTGCTTCTATCTGAAAAAAAATGAAATTTTGATTTCGGGTTTTGATGAGTAAATGGTTTGATGTTATAAAAATGTTACTTAAGGTTTAATTAATGGTAAGAGATTATATTTGTACAATATGCTTTTATATCTGTGTGGGAGAAAGTCAGAAGTCACTTTCTTTCTATATTTTCTATCTGTTTCTGCACCTTTATAGTTTCTCTTTTTTTTAAGCTCTGCTATCTCTTCTGTATTCTATATTTCGTATTTTAACTATACTTTGAAAATTAAAAAAGTTATAAAAAAGGGAAGAGTGGGAACTTTGCATACAAAATTATGCATATTGTTGATCATAAATGCAGATTTTATTTTTCTAGTATTTGTTTTAGGGTTGTTGGAGAAATCACAAAATAAATCAAAGGAACAGAATAACACATAAACATGAGAAACACTGAAAGGGAGTAGAGTTCAGCTAATTAGCAGACTTGGTGATAGAAGATGAAGGAGGAGAAAGAAAGCAGCTTTCAAGGATGCCTGGTGAATTTTACTAATCAATTTAAGAGCTGCTGGCTGCTCCTCCTGGCCTCCTCACTTACCCATATCCGGTTATTCTTTTTCAGAGTAATTGCAGCCTCCCTGAAGAAAACATGAACAGCCTTGCCCATTGACAGGTTATCTTCACAATCCATTCCAATGTTCACGGATACCCTGAACCAGGAGAGGTCGCTATCATCACACACAGAGGCCACATCATAAACCCCTCCAGAGAAGTACTTTGCTGAGGTTCCGTCAAAAGAAATGAGCTGGGCTTCTGGGGAAATTTTGCACCAGCCTTCTCTGCGCTCACAGCCACGCACACCATTTTGGAGAACGCAGACCTCTTCATTCTGGCACGCTGTTTCCTCACAGGTGAGTTGACCCGGGGTGTGACAAGTGCATCTCTCTGTGCAGTTGGTTGAAAAGAGACTGTCTCCAGCCTATTGGGATAATCCACCAGTTGCAGAAGATATTGGTAAGTCACAAGGAGAAGTTACTATATTTACGCACTGCTATGCCTTCTATCAGGATGGTGTATAACGGTGTTTCTCAACCTTGGCAACTTTAAGATGTGTGGACTTCAACTCCCAGTATTCCCCAGCCAGCCATGCTGACTTCAACTCCCAGAATTCCCCACCTAATCTTGGAGTGGGGGAGAAATTTCTCTATTTTTACATAGCATTTATCCTGTGTTATGTTTTCCTGGGTGGTCAATATAACAGCCACTCCTTCTGAAATTGCCCTTGGAACAGTTTATATGTGTTCAAAATATAAAAATATGTTTCCAAAATCAGGCAAAGCTGATGTACGTATAATGAAAGAAACACAATTGGAAAACCCCTTTTTAGACTGTGAACACCCTCACCTCTGCCTTTCATTCATGCCCTTTCCTTCATCTTTGTTTCGGGCTTCCAAACATGCTGCTGCTAACCATCTAGAACTCTAAAATATCTCTTTTGAATTCATGAAATGATACTACTGCATGCTTAAGGAGGTAAGATGGTGTAATTGATTTTCACCTCTACGATACAGTTCTATTATAGCAATTTCTATATCATTTATAACATGCAAAGTAGTATTGACAGTTACCTGCCCAAACCAATCCATTCATTAGTACAAGCTGCTTAGCATAGCATCACGTTGTTTTGTTCAACAGTCAGACAAAATTTCAGTTTATGTCATCCAGAGAAGGTCACACCTCTTCACTAAATACAAATCTCAAGAGATGAATTGAGTGAAATTCCTGTCCATTTCATGAACATTTGACATATCTTTGCATGAAATGGACAGGAATCTCAGTCTACTTGTTGAAATTACATGAATAAACTTAGTGGGTTTCTTTTTTTTTTCAAAGTTTTATTATATTTGAAACAAAGCTAAAAACTACAGAAAAACAAAAAAACTACAAAAGAAAAAGAAACTAAAAAGTGTGAAACACAAGAAAAAAGAATTTTGGAGATTACATACAAAGGTGACTTCCAACTTTCAACAGCAAGAATATGCAGCAATTTCCATAATCAAGCCCTTACTCTATATCAAACCAAGATCACATTATTTCAATAAATCCTTCCATTAGCACATGTACAAATCATTACTACAACTGCTCCTTCCCCTTAGATAAAAAAGAAAGTGTGTTTGTGTGTATATACTGTATCTGTGTGTGTGTGTGTGTGTGTATACATACATACATACATACATACATACATACACACACATACACAGTATTTCTAATTCAGCTTCCCGCCCTCTTAACACCATTCAGTGGGGTTTTTCTTCCAGGCGATTGAAATGTGGTCAATTTAATGAACTAAAACTGTCCGTACATCAAGTAGCTTTATGTCATAAAATACCATGGACAAGTCCACTATAAGCTACTTTCCTGGAAGAAAATTAAACAGACCCTTGGCTGGGGTACCGTTGGAAGACCTGAAAGACCAGGTCTTCCAATGGGATAGATCATGATGGAGAAAATCTATCTATGTGGTCACTAGGAGTCAAAAACGACTTGATGACGCATAATCAATCAGTTGACTGGGGTGCCCTAGCTTACCTTGAAGTAGAGTCCACTGTGGGTACAGCCGCACTTTTCCAGAGGTACACATGCATTCCCATCAAACATGTAGCCATCATTGCACTGGCAACCTTCAAAGCAATTCCCAGTACACTGCAATGTAGTGTACAAACTGGCACAGCTGAAACCACAAGTTGTAGCGCATGTCTCATAGTGGCTATTAGCTGGACAGAAGACAGCTGAAGAGGCAAGAGGAGAAAAAAAAAGTTTGTCAAATATTTTCCTTATGCCACCAAATAAAAATATAGACCAGACAAAGCGTTAGCAATACGGAAGGTAGTTTTCCTCTATCTTAACAGATTACCCAGGTTCACTGCATCCAGTGGAGCCTTTTCTCATGTAACAATTGCAGATGCAGAGTCCACAAGAAACCAATATTAGAATAAATCTGGAATGGACTTATTTAAAGAAACTCCACGTAACATTTGGAAATGGATTTGGGAATATATTCTGCAATCAAGACTACTTTTCTCATCCCTTCTATAATCTGACTTTAGAAGAAAGCAGAGTTGGGCTAAACTCTTATCTAGCACTCCAGAAAAAGGAGAAGCGGAATCTCTTGCAAGAAACACTGGGCAAGAAAGATAATTTTGAAAGTTGGGGATTATCAACCAGAGAGACTGTTTAGCTATGAAGAATCTATTCCAATAGCACTGCCAATTTCTTTAAAGTACCCATAAGAGGTGTTTTGCCAAGTTCGTTTCTCCTGTCACCGCAGCATTGCACCCCAAAATAATTCAATCATAGATCAAATTATTTGTTTGATTTCCTCTGATGGAAGTAGACAAGAGAAGCCTACTTTATAAACTTACGGCAAGAGACAGCTGTTCTCCAGTCATCAATTTCAGCTCCAGCTGCTTGACATTTAGCTGTGTAGGCTTGGAGATTTTGACAGAGAGATCCCTCTCCAATGACTTGCATGTCATACAGGCAGTTGTGAAAGAACTCTGCAGGACTCACAAATGAATGACAGTCTTTGAATGGGCCTGCCTCAAATGTGATGAGTCCACAGTATCTGTCACCTTCATATTGCGATGTTTGGGCTTGATCATAAGCAGGAAGTTCCTCCACACAGTCCTCAGAGCAGGTGAGCCCAGCTGTGGGGACTTTCCATGAGATTCCAAACTCACTCACACTTTGGGTGAGAGTTCCATTGGGCAGCATGAAATCATCTTCAATGTCAGTGTTGAAGTTGCCACCAAGTCCAGATGTGTGCTGCTGGTAGGTGCTGGGGACAGAAACTTGGACATAGTTGAAAGTATCATAAAGGATTCGGAATCCTTCAGATGACTGGATAATAATAATATTCCCTTCTTGGCCGATCCAGAGTTTTCCATCATCAATACTAAATGGTAAGTTGTAAATCTCGTCTTCCACCTTGAACAAGGCAACAAGAATAAATAATGAATTATTTGCCATAATTTCACAGATCCATGGCAGACTAGACTAACAGAAATTCCTCTGGAAATTAATAGAACAGAAGGTGCCATATATTGTTATATAGGAATGGAATGCAATCAATGAAGACAGAGGCTTTCACAAAATCCTTTCATCAAAACGGCAAAACGAGCAGCACACTGTCACATCCCAAGATCCGCTCTTTCATCCGTGCATGTGACAACATGGCACCCATACAAATGGGAGGAGCTTGCATCCCAATGGCACTACACTTGTTTCATCATTTCTTCTCATCCCTCGATCCCTCCTCTAGATGCCTCCCCTTGTAGAAAATCCAGATATAGCTACCCAACAAATGCGGGTAGCGATGCATCATTCTCAAAGCACAAAAGTGAAACATTTCATGCAATCTGTAAATTAGACTAAGAGACTGTATTATAGTTGTAGGGTTCACACATAACTTTAACCATCAGATGATCTGACTAGCTTAGGGTAAGGTGTGAACTCAGCCATTGTAGTTTCTAAACCATCACTAATGGTTGACATGTTGCATGAACCCAGAAAAAGGTAACAAGCCATGCTTTAGTCTGATGTATTAATCAGGTTATTCTCTCCCAAACCTACTGAAACATCTTATCAGCATCCGTTGCAGCACATAGAGAAAAAAGCATAACATAAACACTTGGATCTGGAATTGTGCAGAAAAGATCATCTTCTTCATGGTCTGATGTATGATCAAAGTTCTCCAAAGCTTGGCTAGTAAATCCATTGAACACTATTTGCTTCTTCAAGGAACAAGAAAGAAAGTATGTAATCTAAGATTTAAAATATTGTTAAGCCAAAGGTATCTATACAGAGAAATCATAACTGTTGTTCACATGTTATTTTTCATATAGTCACTCACAAAGGGATATTATAATACGTTAATAAGATTTACCTTAACTTGCCATTTCACTCCCCTCTCCAGGACAATAGTATATCCATGTAGGGAGACAACAACTGCCTTTATTGCAATTAAAGATCCATTAGTAACCTTCTCATTTTCTACCAACACTGAAAACTTCACTTGCTGGTCATCTCTGTTAATTATTTGAGTTAGGATGTAAGTGCCAGAGCCAGCAAAATCAAAACTTTGCCCTTCAAAGTTAATATAATGGATTCCACCAGATGCTGTCACTGTTCCATAGCCAACAGGGTAACAGTCCTGGATGCCATTCTCCACCCTGCACTCCTCATAATCCTCACAGGAAAACTGATGGCACTCAACAGCACCAATGTCCACACAACGACACTTCTCCTGACAGGAGCTTGTAGGGTAGAACTCTACTCCCTTCTTGTAGTATCTGCCCTCATGCATACAGCCACACTCAGCAATGGGGACACATCTGTCCCCATTGAGGAGGAATCCAGAGTCACAGAAACACCCTTCAGTACATGGAGCATCACAAAATGTTGAGCTGGCAAAATTGTGGCAGGTGGAAGGGCAGCCATTTCCACAGAGTTCATAGTGGGAATGAGGTGGACAGGAGAGACCTGGAAGAGAAGAGTGATGAGACAGATTGTCACAATACAACATTCCAAGTATAGAATTTAGGAACCCTGGAAAGATAATTAATTTTTGCCCATCCATATATTGCCCGGGTATAGGGGTTTCCATATATATTTGGGTCTATCACTAATAGGTGGCTCCTTAGCCCTCCCACTCATATTTTCTGCATAGATCCCCAAATGGGGAAAGCTGACCCAAATAGGTGTCCATGAATTTTGAAACATTTATTATGTGTGGGGGTCATGTGATATTTTTATTTGTACTTATTTATATAGAAATGTCTACCCAATCCTTCTAATCCATGTGCAGGACAAGCGTTACTGCCCCACTGCCCTTTCTATGCTTAGCGATCTCTCTATCCATCTTGCAAATGAAGGGAACTTCTCTTCCTGTCCTATCTGGAGAAGAAATTACCATTTCTCCATCACATCCTAATAATATTTGCTCAAAAATACATGTTGCTTATTTCAAATAAGACTTAGAGCGACATCTCCTGCCTCATCTGTTGAAGCCTTAAGTGTCTGGAACAGTACAAATGGGATAAAGATGTGATCAGCTGGGTATGTCTAAGAAAAAACCCTTTCTCTTATTGCTAATTCTAGAAGAAATGTCATTCTAAGGGGATGTTTCCTATGCCATTTTTGCATAGCATCAAAAAATAAGTACGCTCTTTTCTTCAGATATTTTAGCCAATGGCTATGGATAAAACGATTCAGTGATTCAGTGAAATCATTAAGCTATACAAATAACCAACTATTTCCATTTATCAAGTTTTAACATAAGAGAAAAGACTATGGAGAAACAAAAATGGAATTCTCCAAAATTCTAGTTATTAAATAGATCCCAGTATAATGGAAAGTCCAAGTGACACAATAGCTGCTTAATGTTCAAACAACAGTGTGTTTTAAAAAGTGTTCATTATTCCACCTTGATATTTGTAACTCCAAAAAATTGAGACTTGATGGAAAGGAGCATGGAATTAATATCAGTAAAATCTCATAGATTTCAGATGCCTTCCTAGCTTATAGAATCAATTCAGCTGGACTCTGTCTTCCTGTAACTTACACCCATAATTCTGTGTTCATGCTCTGGAATAATACGAAATGGAGCAGCATACTACAGTGTGCATGAGCAGAATATCCACCCCAAGATTTAATTAGACAGAAATTACACATACTGCAGAACGAATTTGATCGCCACTGCCCAACTTGAATGCCTTGAGCTTGGCAGGTTGTTGCATAAGCACTGATGGCTCCACAAAGAACATCTGGAAGGCCCTTGTATATGCAGGTATCAAAGACACAATCTTCAAAGAAGCCTGCTGGGTTAACAGTGCTGTGACACTGCACGAATGGCCCATTGCTTTTGGTGAGGATCCCACAGTAGCGTTCAGCTTGGTAAGTTTGTTTCTCAGCCTCACTGCATTTTAGGCAGTTCTCGATGCATCCTCCAGCACATCCAGGGACATTCTTCACCTTCCAGTTATTTGCAAATTGGATTATATCTCTAGTTTGACTTCCATCCTGCATGTGAAAGTCATCATGGGGATTCTGGTTGGCATTGCCACAGAGTCCACAGACAGAATTGGCGTACATACTGGGAAGAATGACCCTGGCATAGCTGTACCAGTCAAAACTGACTCTCATATCAAAGTCTGTTTTGATGAAGCCATGGACCCCACTCCGGTAGACACTCAGTTTATTTTCATGAGAAAAGGGTAAATCCAGTAAAACTCCATTGACCTAGAAAACACACAAGAGACACCATCCAGGGAGTTTAGCAAATTCAGAAAACATGGTCCTAAGATGATTTAAGCCATTTCCCCACTTGTGACTTACAGTGCCTTCATGGCATCCCCCAGCCACCACTAAAGTGATTTAAAGCCTATCCTCATTACTGTTATATTGGTACAATGGCAGTTGGATAACTCAAGAAGATGCTTTAAGTTGCTATAGGGGAAATGCAGAGCCAGTCTGGTGTCAGTCTAGGCATCAGGCTAGAAAATGGGAGACTGTGAGTTCTAGTCCCCCTTTGGGCACGAAACCAGCTGGGTAACCTTGGGCCAGTCACTCTCTCTCAGCCCTAGGAAGGAGGCAATGGCAAGCCACTTCTGAAAAACCTTGCCAAGAATACTGCAGGAACTTATCCAGGCAATCTCCACGAATCAGGCGGTCATGGTCCCTGTTCCAATGTTCCTGAAAAACATTGTAACGGGTTCCCATGCCATGGTGCTGACACAAGTTGCTGTACGGGAGGGGGCTGCTCCTGTTCCTTGTACCAGGCTGCGATGTGAGGAGTGAAGAATGCATATTTGGGTTATCTTGCCTTGTCAAGGACATTTCCCACAGACCGGCAGGAACCGTTAGGGGCACCTGCAGGGCATGGAATTGTACTGACTTTGGGGGGAGGGACTGGAAGCCATTTGGGGTTTTATTGGGAGGCATCCCACACTTTTACTATTCTCAGCTTTGCTTGTGATCCTGCATATTACTCATTATTAAATCAGATATCCATAAAACCCTTGTGTGAGTCTGATAGTGATTTTGAATAGGTGATCATTACACAGACATGATTGAACAGCAAAAAAAAGAAATGGGTGGGGGGATGACTTTAGATTACCAGCGGAACCAATGGAGAATGTATGAATTGCCCTCTAGGTTTTGCTTACCTTTCCTCTACCATAATAGAGAAGGAGATTCCTTACCAGATGACACTGTCAGAAATTAATCTGTCCTACTAAGACAGCCTTTCTCAACCTTTTGACCCTGGAGGGACCCTTGAAATATTTTCCAGGCCTCAGGGAACCCCTGCACATTCGGGCTCAAATGGAGACCAGAAGTTACAAAATTATTATATTCATTTCATGGGTAGGCCTGTCTATATGCATTAACAATGTTCTTAAACTAAAAATAATGAAACTTAACCTCTTTAATGTGAAGTGGCCCAAATTTGAAACAATTTTTAAAATAAATTGTGATCTCCCAGTGTAGTGGCAATGTGGAAGACCACTGTTATTTCAAGGAGTTTAAGTGACATATATTGATTTTCTCCCTCACACGAAGAAGATTAGAGTTTATTTTGAGTTATACTAATGCTTGCTAGCTTGTTTTTATCTCTATTTGGAATTGGGGGGAGATAAGAGAAAACCAGATCTATGAGCCAGGGCAAATTGGATGTGGTTATTGGTGAGATGTCAAGATTAAAGATAGACATTTTGGGCATCAGTGAACTGAAATGGACTGGAATGGGCCACTTCACATCAAATGACCACCAGATCTACTACTGTGGACAAGAGGACCCCAGAAGAAATGGAGTAGCCTTCATAATTAATCGTAAAGTGGCTAAAGCAGTGCTTGGATACAATCCAAAAAACGAAAGAATGATCTCAATTCGAATTCAGGGCAAGCCATCTAACATCACAGTGATCCAAATATACGCCCCAACCACAGATGCTGAAGAAGCTGAAGTAGAGCAGTTCTATGAGGATCTGCAGCACCTACTGGACAACACGCCTAAAAGAGTTGTTATTTTCATCACAGGAGACTGGGAATGCTAAGGTGGGCAGTCAAATGACACCTGGAATTACAGGTAAGCATGGCCTGGGAGAACAAAATGAAGCAGGACATAGGCTGATAGAATTTTGCCAAGACAACTCACTCTGCATAACAAACACTCTCTTCCAACAACCGAAGAGACGGCTTTATACATGGACTTCACCAGATGGACAACACTGAAATCAGATTGACTACATCCTTTGCAGCCAAAGGTGGCGGACATCTATACAGTCGGTAAAAACAAGACCTGGGGCTGACTGTAGTTCAGATCACGAACTTCTTCTTGCACAATTTAGGATCAGACTAAAGAGATTAGGGAAGACCCACAGATCAGCTAGATATGAGCTCACTAATATTCCTAAGGAATATGCAGTGGAGGTGAAGAATCGATTTAAGGGACTGGACTTAGTAGATAGGGTCCCGGAAGAACTCTGGACAGAAGTTCGCAACACTGTTCAGGAGGCAGCAACAAAATACATCCCAAAGAAAGAGAAAACCAAGAAGGCAAAATGGCTGTCTGCTGAGACACTAGAAGTAGCCCAAGAAAGAAGGGAAGGAAAGCAAAAGGCAACAGTGATAGGGGGAGATATGCCCAATTAAATGCAAAATTCCAGAGGTTAGCCAGAAGAGATAAGGAATTATTTTTAAACAAGCAATGCGCGGAAGTGGAAGAAGACAATAGAATAGGAAGGACAAGAGACCTCTTCCAGAAAATTAGAAACATCAGAGGTAAATTCCAGGCAAAAATGGGTATGATCAAAAACAAAGATGGCAAGGACCTAACAGAAGAACAAGAGATCAAGAAAAGGTGGCAAGAATATACGGAAGACCTGTATAGGAAGGATAACAATACCAGGGATAGCTTTGATGGTGTGGTCAGTGAGCTAGAGCCAGACATCCTGAAGAGTGAGTTTGAATGGGCCTTAAGAAGCATTGCTAATAACAAGGCAGCAGGAGACGACGGCATCCTAGCTGAACTGTTCAAAATCTTTCAAGATGATGCTGTCAAGCTAATGCATGCTATATGCCAGCAAATTTGGAAAACACAAGAATGGCCATCCGATTGGAAAAAATCAACTTATATCCCCATACCAAAAAAGAGAAACGCAAAAGAATGTTCAAACTATCGAACAGTGGCACTCATTTCACATGCCAGTAAGGTAATGCTCAAGATCCTGCAAGGTAGACTTCAGCAATTCATGGAGCAAGAATTGCCAGATGTACAAGCTGGGTTTAGAAAAGGCAGAGGAACTAGGGACCAAATTGCCAATATCCGCTGGATACTGGAAAAAGCCAGCGAGTTTCAGAAAAACATCTATTTCTATTTTATTGACTATTCTAAAGCCTTTGACTGTGTGGACCATAACAAATTGTGGCAAGTTCTTAGTGGTATGGGGATACCAAGTCATCTTGTATGCCTCCTGAAGAATCTGTATAACGACCAAGTAGCAACACTAAGAACAGACCACGGAACAACGGACTGGTTTAAGATTGGGAAAGGAGTATGGCAGGGCTGTATACTCTCACCCTACCGATTCAACTTGTATGCAGAACACATCATGTGACATGCTGGGCTTGAGGAATCCAAGGCTGGAGTTAAAGTCACTGGAGGAAACATTAACAATCTCAGATATGCAGATGATACCACTTTGGTGGCTGAAAGCGAAGAGGAACTGAGGAGCCTTATGATGAAGGTGAAAGAAGAAAGTGCAAAAGCTGACTTGCAGCCAAACCTCAAAAAAACCAAGATTATGGCAACCAGCTTGATTGATAACTGGCAAATAGAGGGAGAAAATGTAGAAGCAGTGAAAGACTTTGTATTTCTAGGTGCGAAGACTACTGCAGATGCTGGCTGCAGTCAGGAAATCAGAAGACGCTTAATCCTTGGGAGAAGAGCAATGACAAATCTCGATAAAAGAGTTAAGAGCAGAGACATCACACTGACAACAAAGGCCCGCATAGTTGAAGCAATGGTGTTCCCTGTAGTAACATATGGCTGCGAGAGCTGGACCATAAGGAAGGCTGAGAGAAGGAAGATCGATGCTTTTGAACTGTGGTGTTGGAGGAAAATTCTGAGAGTGCCTTGGACTGCAAGAAGATCCAACCAGCCCATCCTCCAGGAAATAGAGCCAGACTGCTCACTTGAGGGAATGATATTAAAGGCAAAACTGAAATACTTTGGCCACATAATGAGAAGACAGGACACCCTGGAGAAGATGCTGATGCTAGGGAGAGTGGAAGGCAAAAGGAAGAGGGGCCGACCAAGGGCAAGATGGATGGATGATATTCTAGAGGTGACGGACCCGTCCCTGGGGGAGCTGGGGGTGTTGACGACCGACAGGAAGCTCTGGCGTGGGCTGGTCCATGAAGTCACGAAGAGTCGGAAGCGACTAAATGAATAAACAACAAAGAGAAAACCCCCAGATTGTTTTGGTTAAGCACTAGCTTATCTGTATAGCTTCCCAGGCTCTTGGAAACAGAAGCCCCAGACCCTGGGAACTATCCCAGTCAAGGTCAGGTCCTGCAGCCTTGGTACCATGGAAACAGGGTCACAAAGTTTTAGGGGCAGACTTTGATAAAACCCTTAGAATTGTTTTTTGACTTTGGGAGCTTCTGCACAGACCTGCGCACTGGGTGCTATGCAAAATAAGCCATCCTGGGCTATCTCCGCTGTCTTGGTCAAGAGGCTCCTGACAGCTTAAGGGGATAGGGTTTCAACTTACCATATGTTATGATTTCCTTTCTTTATGCTATGCTTTTTGTTTTGTTTAATCTGCCTAAATGATGTTTCTGGTTAAACTGTGTTTCTGTTTAAATCTGTTTGCTTAAGTTTATAATAAAGCTTAAAATCTCTTTATCCACTGGTGTGCTTATTGCCTCTGGATCTAAAAGAACCAATTGTCTTAGCACCTGATCACTGCTTGGACACTTGGCAGAACCCCCAGGGAACCCCCAGTGACCTCTCGCAGAACCCTAGGGTGCCACGGAACCCTGGCTGAGAAACCCTGGAATAAGATAATGCACTGATATTTTGCTAAGTGTTTGTAGGATTTTGCTAACTATTCATTGTGCTCTTCATTAGCCCAAGACTAGCATCAGCAAATTTCTGTGGCATGGTTGCATGCTACCTGTAGGACTGACTCCAGTATAGCTGCTTCTGGAACTAATGTCCAGAAAGTAAAGAAAGAGAATGGCAGGCACTGTTGTAAAAAAAAAAAAAAAAAGGATGAATCCCAAGTGCCAGTAAACTTCATAAAAACTATTTTACTGGCACTTAGGATTCTTCCCTCTCTTTTTTGTTTGCAGTCATCAAAGAAACAGATGACATGTTCTGCATAAAATATGGCCTTGTAACTCAGTTTTAAGTGAATTTCTTGTTACAGAATTAAGAAGGACCAGGGTTGGGTGTGGCTTACATAAGTGCCTTCTGCAACAGAAGAACTTCAGTGGATGATCTGGAGGATTCCGCTTTTTCCCTATCAAAAAAATAGCAACAGTCCACATCTTTGGTCATGCTGATCTCCATTTTCCAAAGCAGACATAAAGCACTTTCTTGAGCTTTACTCTAAAAACTACCCAACTTCTCCTTAGATAGGAAAAAATGAGAATTGCATGCAACAGACTACTGTATGCAACAGACTGCATGCATGCATGCAACACTGAATGCATGCAACAGACTACTGGTCCCCAATACCAAAGTTAAGCCTCCCCCTTTGTTCCCCAAGGTTCAACCTCTGTACCTTAATCCGATTTTGAGCACTTTTGCTCAGGCTGATGGTCAGGTTATAGACCTCCAGGGTCACCGTTTTGGTAAAGGACACAGCCCTGTTGCCTCGGTTGTCATTCTCCACCGTGACCGAAAATGGGGTGAGGGCCGGGTTCTTGGAGCAGACCCCCACCATTTGATAAACACAGCTTCCCATAAAATCATATTTAGTCCCATCAAAGGTCAGGTAATGTGGATCCCCCGATGCAGTGCAGGTACTGTAGGTCGTGGCGTGGCAACCCCTAACACCATTGACCACAATGCATTTCGTCTTGGCCGCGCAAGAAGACTTCACGCACACAATTTTGCCTAATTTGTTATCACACCTGCAACGGGTCTGGCAGTTTTCGTCTCCCCAAAACACCTCCTCTGCTCTGTAGGTCATGCCTTTGTAAGTGCAGTTGCAACTTTCCCTGGGAACGCATTTCTCTCCACTGAAGAGGTAGCCTTTGTCACAGTGGCAGACTTCTGCACAGGTGTTTTTGCATCTGGAGGGCGCCATTCGGTCAGAACACGTTGCTGGGCAGGCATTTCCACAGGATACGTAGTGGCTGTTCTCGGGGCAGGTCAACTGGACAGGAACCGGAACCGGCACTGGAGCTGGGGCTGGGGCTAGATGAAACAATGCAGAAAAGAGGCAGGAGGAATCTCAGCAACATTGGGTCTAACAGGGTGACTTTTCTTAGGAAGAGGAACACATACATATACCGCGTGTTTGCAATTGACTACTCAATGTCCATATAAGCTCCAACTCTCTTATGGTGCTTTCTGTGTGGAATAACCTCCTTCCAGCGAACTGAATGGCCCCAACTCAACTGGTGTTTCAGAAGGTGGTGGAGACCTGGCTCTTCCTCCAGGCAAGGGGGCCAGGATGTTTATTCATTGGAGCTTTGGCATGGATACATGCAATATTTAGGACCTGAGATTCATATTGGCCCTCCGCTTGGTGGTGTGTCTGTGTCTGTGTCTGTCTGTGTGTGTTTTCCTGGCTTCGTGCAGTGTTTCTCAACATCAGCAATTTTAAGATGTGTGGATTTCAACTCCCAGAATTCCCCAGCCAGCATGCTGACCAAGGAATTCTGGGAGTTAAAGTCCACACTTCTTAAAATTGTTGAGGTTGAGAAACACTGGCTTAATGGATTGGATATATTTTGATTTTGTCCACAACTGCAGAGATGGGTGTCATATCATTTGATTAATAAATGAATAAACAAACGAATAAACTCTTAAAACTTTTCTGAACCAGAGAGGGCAACTTGTAGTCTCAAAACTCTGCCTGCCCTTCCATTCCATTCAGAACCTCAGGTTACTCTCAATATGTACAGACTATCGCTTTCCTAAAAGGGACGCGGTGGCGCTGCGGGTTAAACCGCTGAGCTGCCGATCGGAAGGTCGGCGGTTCGAAACCGCGCGGCGGGGTGAGCTCCCGTTGCTAGTCCCAGCTCCTGCTCACCTAGCAGTTCGAAAACATGCAAATGTGAGTAGATCAATAGGTACCGCTTCGGCGGGAAGGTAACGGCATTCCGTGCCGTCATGCTGGCCACATGACCCGGAAGTGTCCTATGGACAACGCCGGCTCTAAAGGCTTAGAAACGGAGATGAGCACCGCCCCCTAGAGTCGGACACGACTGGACTTTACGTCAAGGGAAACCTTTACCTTTACCCTATCGCTTTCCTGCTAATTTTGAAATGGGGAATGCTTGGAAACTGTAGTGCAGCCTTTCTCAACCTTTGACCCTGGAGGAACCCTTGACATATTTTTCAGGCCTCGGGGAACCCCTGCACATTCAGGCTTAAATATAGGCTGGAAGTCACAAAATTATTCTATTTGTTTCATGGGTGGGCCTGTCTATATGCATTAACAGTGTTCTTAAACTAAAAATAAAGAATGAAATTTTCCTCTTTAATGTGAAGTTGCCCAAATTTGAAATATTTTTTTAAAATAAATCGTGATCTCCCAGGGAACCCCTGGTGACCTCTCATGGAACTCAAGGGTGCCACGGAACCCTGGTTGAGAAACCCTAGCCTAGTCTGAAGCTAAAATAAACTTAGTGCCAAATAACAAAGAAAGAAAACATCCCCCCCCACCAAATGGAAAAGATGCAAAATCCTCGGCCTGCCATGTGTATGATCCAACTTCACCTACCCAGCCCATTGCAAGCTCACACACTTCCCCAAACCGTTCCTATTCTTCAGAGTGAGAAAGAATTGTCCAGCCTTGGGAAAGGATTAAGGAACCAGGCTACGATCTTGGCGAAGCTTTCACAGTGCGTGGGCTGAAAAGTAAACTGATGACACCAGTAAAGATTGTAACCATCTGTTCTTTGCTATGGAGTCATTCATTTTGAAGGCGTGGCCCTGTGTGTGTGTGTGTGTGTGTGTGTGTGTGTGTGTGTCTATTTAATAAGTAAATAAGTTTTCAGGGGGATGTTGTACAGCTTGAGACATGGGCTTGCATGTGCAGAAAGCTGTATTTGAGTTTTAGGAAACGATTTCAAAGTTGTTGATTTGGTTGTTTTTTTCCTGCCCAAAGATCGGCATGTCCCTGTAACTTTTTCAGCATAGATACATAAATATTCAAGAAAAAGGTCTCCTGGTGAGAATCACCTGAGCCATACATGCCAGATTACAAGTATTCAGCTCAATTTTGCTCCCTGTATAAAAAGGGCTCTAAGCTGAACTTCTTGTGACTTCATGAACACCTCTACATAGTTTTTGGAGCAATAATACAAAAGACTTTACCTTATTAAGTTTTTTTTTTAAGTTCTCAGTCTAGCCTATAACCGGGGCATATCCTGGTGGTCCCCCATCCAAGCACTAACTGATCTGATCAGGCATAGCTTCCCCACCCAGATTATCTCTTTCCCTCTCTTTAAGCAACCTTAAAATCATTGAAATCCAAGGAATGCTACCTGTAGCACTATATTTAAAAAATGAAAAAGTTCTTCATTTAGATCAGCCTTTCTCAACCTTTTGACCCTGGAGGAACCCCTGAAATATTTTTCAGGCCTCGGGGAACTACTGCACGTTAGGGCTCAAATATAGATCAGAAGTTACAAAATTACTATCTTCATTCCATGTGTAGGCCTGTATATATGCATGAACAGTGTTCTTAAACTAAAATAAAGATTGAAACTTACCTCTTTAATGTGAAGTTGCCCGAATCTGAAATATATTTTTTAAATAAATTGTGATCTCCCAGGGAACCCGCAGTGACCTCTGGTGGAACCCTAGGTTTCCACAGAACCCTGGTTGAGAAACCCTGATTCAGATGGAAATTTTCTGTTTCACGAAGGAGAACTTTTGCTGATTTTTTTACAAATGAGGTGTGGGCTTCTTAATTGACTTAACAAGTACCAGGGGTGACCGCAGGATATGTTTAAAAAAGAGTCAAGATGGTGGTGGAGCTTCAATTATATGGTTCTGGCTGCCGTCTTGACTTTTTTGACCCCACCCTGTGATACCCCTGCAAAGTATCATAGATACATAAAAACATCCCATCTTATCTTCAACAGTCTGCAGCCTCCCTGGATTCTTGTGTTTCAATTTAATCCGAAGGGAAGACTTCCAAAACTGATTTATTTTAACACTGATCCCAACTTTCAGACTGATATACAATATGTTAATATATAGATGTATGATTGATGTAGTTTCATTTTTTGGGGGGTCAATGTTACAGTTCTTGTAAACCTCTTCTTTATTTACATCTTGCTTTCCCCTTACTTCTTTTTCTGTTACGTTTTTCAAGGTAATAAATAATTGTTTTTTAAAAATTATAAAGGAAAAAGAAAAATCCTCTACGGGGCTTTTTCCAGATCAGGAAGCCCAGGGAGGCTGCTGAATGGCTGAGAAAGAGAGGAAGAGCAACGATAGGTAGCACATCCAACCTCTGATAACATTAAAGGAAGCTAAAACAAGAAATAAAATGCAAATGCGCAGGGAGAAAACTTGGGGGCAATTAGAGGGCAGATTGGTGACACAGTATTAGCAATCGTGCGAGAACTACTTCTATGGTGCAACTCAAGAGAAATAATTATGAGCAGGGCCGCAACTAGGGTCTGTGTCACCTGGGACAAACATGGATTCCATGCCCATTTTGGCGCCCCACCAGCGCGGCACCCGGGGCACATGCCCCAGTTGCCCTCCCCTAGTTGCGGCCCTGATTATGAGAGAAAGCTAGAACATGGGTCATAGTCCTGATTACAGGTAGTCCTCACTTAACAGCCATTGAGACTGGAATTTTGGTTGCTAAGCAAAGTGGTCATTAAGCAAATCCAACCCAATTTTATGACCTTTTTTGCAGTGGTTGTTAAGCAAATCACCCAGTTCCCTGTTGATTTTGCTTGCCAGCAGCCAGCAGGGAAGTTGAAAAATGGCAAGCATGTGATCGTGGGATGCTGCGATAGTCATAAATGTGAACCGGTCGCCAAGCACCCAAATTGTGACCACGTGACTGCAGGACGCTGCAACAGTCATAAGTGTGAGCACCAGGTGTAAGTTGTTTTTTTCAGCATTGTTATAAGTCTGAACTATCACTAAACGAATGGTCATTAAGTGAGGGCTATCTGTATACAAAAGTGCAACTATTACCGAATGTGCCGAAAGGTGATGGAGCGAAGCCGTAGCCTTCATAATTCTTGCTTCCATAGGCCAAAACACCAAACGGAGCTTGAGGATTCTGAAGGAAAACTGACTGTTGGATATTATCAGCTCTCCAGCGGTATTCTCCCCATGAATACTCTGAGCCAGCGATCTCTTGCCATTGAACGCCTGCCACGACAGACTTAGCCCAGCTACTGGTCTCAGAGCTTTTTGCTATGATAAGGATATAGTTGTTAAACTTGCTGAGACCATCAATTTGGTAGGCCAGGCCATAACTGGTGACATCAGGGATGTTGATGAGAAATGGATCATATCCTATGTTCCTTATCCTGACGCCAGTGAAAAACAAAAGAACCTGGATTCCAGCATCGGCAGAGATGTAAAACCCCTGAGGCGACTGGAGCGAGAACTGGGTGATTTCTCCAGCCACCATATCTTGAAAGCCTTTGTTTTGCCCTGACTGATATACAAGACGTGTGTTTTGGGAAGCCACCACATATATAACATCCAAACCAGTCTGCACAGGCACAGGAGGAACGAGGAAGGTCTGGCCCCATTTGGAGACTGGCAACAGTTGCTCAGCGACATGGTCGCAGTAATAATTTTCCTGAACGCAGACATGGCCGCTCAAGACTGCCACAGGAGCTGAGGAGTGAACCTTGGTGCCAGACAAGTCATCGACACTTTGCAACTGAAGAACTCGGAAGGCTCCTAGATGCACTGTGAGAGTGCTCCCCGCCGCATACGACTCTCCGTTGAAGACGACTTCGCCTTTCAGTTCAATGGTGACTTTGGTAGGATTCTGCCAAGCTATGACTGCCAATTCTTTCTGGTACTTCGCCAATTTGGTGCCAGGAGGCGTGATGACGTAATAGGTCGTGCCAAGCTCATGGACCGGGTAGACCATCATGCTTGCAATGGAATACAATTTCTGGTTAAATAAGACCACTGAAATATAATGCTCAGCCTGAATCACAACAGAATGTGCAAAAATGCCACTGCCTTTCATTTCTGAACTCAGGGGAAGATCCACAAGCACCGTTTCATCTTCTGCAACTGAGTAAATTTGGCGGGAGGCAGACCTGGTCATTGTCACAGTGACGGTGGTGGCATTGCCCTGGCCGATGAGAAACAGCCTCAAGTTTGTATCAGAAGGCGAGCTGGTCTCAAAATTTTCCATGAAAGCAGTGATGAATTGTTTTCCCTGGGAGCTTGCTAACCCTTGGCCTGGCAGAAGAATGGAAAGGTGAGAAAAACTGAGTTCAGTAAAGAACAATAAAATACCCAAAGAAGAAAGTAGAAGGGGAAACAAAGAACACATTATGGGAAGGGCCAAGGGCCAAACTGGAAGACACTAATGATTGGTTTGTTACTTCATTGATCACTATTGGCGAGATAGTAAGTCTGCAGGTTTAATTTATTTTATTATTCCTTACATTTCTCACACACCTTCCCTCCAGGAACTCAAGACAGCACATACTTTTTTCCTACAACAACAACTCTGTGAGGGAGTTTGGGCTGAGAGAGAAAGGTGACCAAAACCACCCAGTGACTTTCACGGAACTTCAGTCCTAGTCTAGCATCTTAACATGGGCTTTTGTACGTTGGGTATGTCTAGCCAATTGTGGTTAGTCCATCACCTTCAGAACAATGTCACATTGGCTATCATGGGTAGGGCTGTGAGATAGAGAGAGACAGAGAGAGACAGAGAAATACTGTAGATAGAGAGATAGAGATAGAGATATAATTTTCAGTTGTGTCCAATTCTCTCAGATGCCAGTCCCTGCAGTTTTCTTGGCAAGGTTTTCCAGAAGTGGTTTGCCATTGCCTTCTTCCTAGGGCTGAGCAACAGGGACTGGCCCAAGGTCACTCAGCTGGCTTTGAGCCGAAGGTGGGATTAGAACTCAGTCTCCCAGTTTCTAGCCTGATGCCTTAACCACTACACCAAACTGGCTCTGGATGGATGGATGGATGGATGGATGGATGGATGGATGGATTCATGGAAGGATGGATGGATTCATGGAAGGATGGAGGGATGGAGGGATGAACAGACAGACTAGCCTAGGATTTGGGAAAGAGCTTCCTCCATTTTTAGAAAAGGGTTTACTCACCACTTGGTAGCATTAAACCAGCTGAAAGGAATAGCAGTAGCAGCCCCATAGCTGCAGGACATAAAAAGGAATATAAGAAGATATATTAAATAAGATGTAAATGTTAACTAGTATCATTGAATGTTACAGAGATTTCTTGATGAAATGCCAAATTCTATGGATTTATCAGGTATAGATCAGCAGGGCAAGCATTTCCCATTTTCTTGTTTGTTTGGTTCCCCCCTCCCCCTCCCTCTCCCCCAAAATTAATGCAGCTGAAAATTTAGTACTATTTCTGAGGCCCAAGGCAGCTATCAGTTTCACTTTCCTCTATGGACAGTAAATAGGTTTTTCAAAATCTCAAGTTCTTTCCAACCCAATTTGCTTTGTTTACTTGTTTGGGGATTTATTTTATTTTATTTTATTTTTGTAAAAGTATAGCAAAAATTGCATATCTCTTCCTTGCAAAGATCCAGCATAGAACATCACAAAGATGTCTCACTCAGTGTCCAGTGGCAGAGAACCTATTTCCTTATGCAACTGAAAGTAAGCATTACTTCAGTTTAAGAAGACTTGCATTGGGTGTTATATTTGTGTATCGCTGAAAGCAGATTGTTTTTTTCTTTGTTCTTCCTGGTTATGCTTTTTTTTTTCTTAGATTTTCTATTGCTAATGAAACCTGCCTGACAAGATGCAAGAAAGAAATACCTGTTTATTCTTCAGAAAGCAATTGCTCTCTGGGGAAAAAAAAGAATAGTGGGTTAAATACTTGTTGAAAGGTGAAGCTCAGTCAGGGCTGGATTATTTGTTTGTTTGTTTGTTTGTTTGTCAAATTTCATCACTGCCCATCTCCCCCAAAAGAGGGACTCTGGGCGGTTTACAAGAAAGCTAAAAAGATTAAAATACAATAAAGCCCAGATACGGTACATCAAATATAAATATAAAATATAAAATGGCATCAAGATGGCAGTTAAAAATTCTAATTCAAATTCATAAATATATGAGGACCACTTTAAGGTGCCAGCCACCCCCAAGATTGACTACCCCCCTTCCCAACCCAAGCAAGATGGCAGAGCCAGGTCTTCAGCTTTTTCTGGAAGGTCAGGAGTCAAGGGGCCAGCCTCACCTCTGGGGGCAGAGCGTTCCAAAGGGTGGGGGCCACGGCAGAGAAGGCCCACTTCCTGGGCCCCGCCAATCGACATTCTCTCATGGACGGAGTCCGCAACATGCCCTCTCTGCATGACCGGGTGGGACGGGTCGATGAGACGGTCCCTCAGGTAACCTGGACCCATGCCATTTAGGGCTTTAAAGGTGATAACCAACACCTTGAATTGGACCCGGAAGCAAACTGGCACCCAATGCAGCTCTCGCAGCAAAGGGGTTACAGGTGCCAACCTTGGGGCACCTAAGATTGCCCATGCAGCTGCATTCTGGACCAGCTGTAGCTTCTGGATACTCTTCAAGGGTAGCCCCATGTAGAGTGCATTGCAGTAGTCTATACAGGAGATGACTAGGGCATGAGTGACTGACCGGAGGGCCTCTCGATCCAGGAAAGGGCGTAACTGGCACACAACACGAAGGCGAGCAAAGGCCCAAGGATTAATACATGCTGAGACCCATAGCATTAAAAAAAAGTCTCCCCCAAGGATAATTAAATAGAATTAATAAGGGTTTAATTTTTTGTCGTATAGGCTTAGTAAAGATGTAATGAAAAAACAATCTAATTATTTTGCAAAACTCCTCCTTGCCTTAAAAATACCTTAAACTGAAAAGACATTACAATGTCTTCCTTAACATTTTCAGAGAGGCTAATGTACAAACATGCAAGGGCACTTCCACAGTCCAGCATGGCTAAATTGAAAGCTGTAAAGCCGCCTGCACCACCTGCTTTGCATTTCACACAAAACTTAAAACAATTCCGCTTACAGTCTGGAGAAAGCAAAGTCATTGATGATATTATCGAGGGGGTGGGCAGGTTGCAAAGTTTATCACTTTTTGAGCACATGATGCTCCAGGAAGAAAATCTTTTTTCTGGGGGACTGTTGCAGTTCATCCTTGCTGTTTCTTGCCGTTTTCCCTGAGCACATTATACCATGAGACTCCCAAACAACTGCAGGATTGCATTTGGGAAATCCCGAATGAATTTTATGAGCTTATTTGCATAGGACTTGAAAAAGAAAGGGCAGGACAAGAATGCTACCCCATCGCCACCATTATTCAGTCTACACTAGTGTTTCTCAACCTTGGCAACTTGAAGATGTGTGGGCTTCAACTCCCAGAATTCCCCAGCCAGCCATGCTGGCTGGGGAATTCTGGGAGTTGAAGTCCACACATCTTCAAGTTGCCAAGGTTGAGAAACACTGGTCTACACAGATGGGAGAGAGTAGGAGAGACAAATGACAAATCATGCATTGCAATCTGCAATGCAAACGCCATTCCTTTACTGCAGGGTCATGTCATGCAAAAGCATAAAAGGCAGAGCTTTCGCTGTGATGTCACAACCACCATTCTTCATTTTGATCAAACCTCCAATTGCTGCAGACATCCAGGTCTTTGTGGAAGTTCTTCTGCAGCAAAGATACCAGGTAAAAGAGAAGAAGGAGCCACAAGGGCCCCATCTCTACTTCCCCGGGGTCCACTTCAACCTTGCTACCTCCCTGAATTACCTAGAATTCCAGCCAAATGTATTTACCCAAATAAATATGTGGTAATTGTGCACTTACATGCACTTACACAATCTCACTCTCCAAACTGTTCTGACCTCTCTGGTGTTGGAACCAACCAACTGACCATTTTCTATCTTCATATCCCGTCCTTTGTCCCACCTCCTTCTATTTACCCAGAGCTTTGCCTTTCACATTTTTTAACCAATTATGCAAAACTTGAAAATCCATCTTTTTTATATTCAAAGAGGACCTTATAATAGGAAGAGATTCTAAGCTGTACCTTCCTTTTTTTTTAATCTGTTCAATCATGTCTGATTCTCGGATACTGCCTGGTCAAGTCCCTGCAGTTTTCTTGGCAAGGTTTTTCAGAAGTGGTTTGCCATTGCCTCCTTCCTAGGGCTTAGAGAGAGTGACTGGGCCAAGATCCCCCAACTGGCTTTGTGCCTAAGGTGGGACTAGAACTCACAGCCTCTTAGTTTCTAGCCTGGTGCCTTAACCATGACACCAAACTGGCTCTCTTGTAACTTCCATAGCTTGTACCTAAATTGGACACTGAGCTTTGCTGATATCTTAAGCTGGTCCATACCTCTGAGCTTAGAGGAGCTGCTCTGGAGCAACATTGAACCTGCCCAAAGCTTTGAATATGGCCCTTAGAGGCCTTTCAGAAATGGTCCCCCAATTGTCACTTTTAATACATAACCGATGAAACTAGTTGACTTGAACTGAATATCAGCAAAATAAAATCAAGTCTAATTTTGATCCTACCCCCACCACTTTTAGGGGTGTAGTATTTCATTCATCAGCTACAGATGTGCCTCTTGGCTTAGAAAGAGTTGTACACTCCTGTCTTAGCAGCACTTGCTCCACAGGTACTAGGCAGATATCCCACTTCTTGCAGATACAAGCTATAAATTGCACAGTGGAGAATAAAAATGCCCAATACAACATTCCGCAGCAACTCTTACCTTCCACAATTTGGGAGACGTCTTTGGGTTTGACGAAAGAGGAGGAACACTGTTCATGCTCACCCACTTTTTCTGTTGCTGTTTCCTCTTTTATAGGGTCCAGCATTCGGGGAACTATCTGGGAAACGCCCACAAGGTCAAAAACAAAACAACCATGAGGGTTAGTGCCAGACAAATAAAGAGACCCAAAGGGCTGCAGTTGCTGGTAGAGGAGGTGAAAAACACAAAAGATATTAGATCATACTTCATGGGGTTTTGATTGATTCAGCCATTGAACTTGAACAACAACAACCTGTCTAACCGTTTTGAGGAGTAGTAGCGTGAGGCTCAAGTGCCTGCAGATGGATTCCATTTCATCATGAGCACTTCTCAGTGTTTGACTTTAGTAAATGATTCATCTTAATGATTAATCTTCAAAGTGCTTAAAGATGTTGTGTGGCTTTTACTGCAATACATCTGGCTTTTGGGAAAGCTCTGTGCAGGATTTGTCTTAACAATAAACTATGGTAGAAGCAGCACCTAATGAACTTGGATGGAGTTTGAGGAGAGGATCCAAACAATCATTCTGCTATATTTATTGAAACAGTGAGTCTCTGGACCCTAAGCCTCAGGGGGCCAATATATAGTTTGCAAGCCTTTAAGATTGAATACACGTACAGTACAGTTTCAAAGCCAATTACATGGGCACTTACTTAGTCACAAGGGTGAAGATAAGAAATTATCTCTATATTTTTAATACTTAGATCTCTATATTTTAATGACTATACACTATGACAAAGTCTGTCTGTTTAACTACTTTGTTATGATAAGAGTATTCTAAGAAACTTCCTTGTCCTTGAAGTGTTAGATTTCCTTGGTAACCTGGTATTTCCTCCTGGATCTCAAGGGGCACTTTTGTGACTCTCTACAGTACTCTAATCATTTGTGGTTGCTTTGAAGCTAAAAGGTACTATGAAAGGAATTCTTCATTTATGTTCAAGAGTTTTCTCTCTGGTTGCGTTTTACTGCAAGCAGATCTGCTTTAAACACCAGACATCCTTCCTCAGAACACAAGCAAAAAAAATTGACTTGTATGTTAGCCGTTCCCAAACATCCCTGTTCACTATGTAAATATGAGCGGTATTTAAATATCTGCAAGAAAATTAAGTACTGTACCTTTGGCTCAAGAGTTATGTAGTTATGGCTCTCTCTGTATCCAGAACTCTTGACTGATAAGAATTCCCAATTGTAGATTGGGTTATAAGGATTTTCAGCTTACAGACCAAAAAACAAAAAAAACACTTAAAGCCACACTAAATGGGCAGAATATATACTAAAGGAAGAGGAAATAATGCAACTGTCCTTCAAGAACTCAAAAACATGACTGAAGACTTAATGCCTAGTGTTCAGATGAAAACAACATCTCTAGAGAAGAGGTAAAATAAGGAAGATCCAGTGGAATTTTGTCACAGAACAAATCAATCCAGAGTTGTCATTTGAGACACAAAGGACTAGGCTCAATTTATATTTTTGATACTTTATGCAAAGACTTTGTCCTCTGGAGAAGTGTGTACTTCTGGGAAAAGTGAAAGGAAAGAGAAAAAGAGGACAACCAGCAGCAAGGTGAATGGACTCAGTTACAGCAGCAATGGTGTACCGTTGGAAGATCTGAAGAACCAGGTTAGGGACAGATCATCCTGGAGATAAACCTATTTATGTGGTTGCTAAGAGTTAACACCAATTTGGTGGCTCACCATCATAATCAACATCAGTTGGAAACCATGCTGAAGATACTGATTCTATTCCTATATACCAACCCAAGCATGACTTTTAACCCTTTTCCTTCACTAGGGCCTTTAAAGGCTTTCTTTGTTCACTTGGGGATGTAGCTTCTGTTGTGTCTTTTAATCCTTATTGGGGTGCTTTTAGGAATGCAGTGCTTTTTAGGGTGTTCCAGGAGAGTAATGTATAAGGCTTTGAGTATTAACAGTATTTCTTTTAATGCTGAAAACGTTTATGATTACCAAAAGTGTATGCTCTGACTGAGTTAGGGGTTTGCCTCATTTATGGCATATCCAGTTTAGTTTGAGGCCAAGGGGAGGAGAGAATGTTATATACATCAGGCCAAAGCAGAGTCATCGTTCTGAACTTACGAACTATCTGTCCTAAGCTAAAAGGAGAGCCAGCATGTCTGCGGGGTAAGAAAACGATAAGGAGAGGAAGTGTGATAAGCTGAAGGTCCTGGTAACTACAGCAGAGGACAAGGAGGAAGTGACAGATTTCTCAACTACCAGGGCTACAGGACAAGATTTTTATTTTCCAGGAACAAGCCTTCGTATAAAATTAAGAAAGGAGTTGAGCTGTTTCTGTGTTTGGACCAGATTTCTCAAAGCCAGCCTGGTTGAGTGGGTCCAGGTGAGCGCATGTGGGTGAAAGCATGTGTGGAGCCAGCCTTGCTAAAGAAAAGCAGTGAAGTTTTGTTGTTGGTCTGATTTCATTCTAGTACCATGTATCTTGGGGAGAAACTCTAACCCACCCTGTAACAGGGTATGACACACTCGACACACAAATAAAACAAGATATTATTTTCAGGGGGGGGGGAAGCACAGGGTAAAGGATCTTAAAAGGGCTCAAAGAAAATATCTTGTCCAGCTCTTTGAAAACTTGCTTTTCAGACCCACCGTACTACACCTTGCCCTAAACTGGTGCACCTGTTTGATCACCTGGGCACAGCAGGGATGCTACTGTTGCATAGCATCCAAAGCTCAGGAAGCTAATGGGTTTCTGGTGCAATCTGCTATATTTTCTGTGCCTGGCTTTTATACTGGTGGGATTTGCAAGGATTTCTTCCTGTTCAAATGTATGAAGAAAATACATACATACCCTCCATAGAAAAACAAAAGCAGTTATGGATGATGTCTAGCCAATTGATCTCAGAGCAGAGAAGCTGCAGAAATGGGCATGTTTCTTCTTGAAACCCTGCATCAACTAAATTATGCTTACCACATAGACTGTCTTCAACCTTCAAAAGGTCATTGCTGTTGTTAAAAAGATGGCCCTGAGTGGCTGTTCCAACAGCAATCAAAAGCTTGAGCTGCCAAAATTTTAATTGGAAAAGCAACCCCTTGTAAACTTTACACATGTATGCCCAAGACATATTTTAAAAAGTTGGTTTTTTGCCTTTACAGATCCCTTTGTAGATGGAAGTAGAAGGATAGATAAAGCTCTTTTTCACCTTTGTCGGTGGGGGGTGGGGGGATTTTGCAATGTGTCAGCAAAGTGGGATTGAATTTCACCCCCTTTTTCTCAGATTTCTAGAGGTGTTTAGCCCTATGGGCCTATAACTACTTCAGAGTCTGCATCATTCTGTTAAAAGGATATTGTCATGCGCTGCCTCCCCCTGAATAACAATCAGACACTGGTTTGCGAATCAGGCTCTGGTTTATTGCAGGGCAGGTACAGCGTTGGTAGAAAAAAGCTGAGAGTGACAGGAGCGCGCCGGTGCGGGGTTTAAATACCCCGCGCCGGTCAGCGCCCCCTCGCTCACGGTCACGTCACCCCCCTTTGTCCCATGCGTTGCCCTGCCGGTGGGTGAGGGTTTCCGGGATCGCCCATCATCAGGTTTCCATTCTTCTGCTGATTGCTTTCAGCTGGGCGATCCCCGTTGTATTGCCACTGATGGTTTGGGTGGCTCCGTGATTCATTTGGCTATTGTTTGTTGGCCGTTAGTCGTTGTAGGTTGATGGCTACTTAACTTGTACCCCTTCACCTATTTCCTTGTCATTGTCATGAGTGCCATTGCGCTGATGACTTTAGCTCAACGGCACTCATGACATACTGCCCCCTTTCCGAATAGTGTTCTCCCTCGGGTTTCTGGGTTTTCCCCGTGGAGCTGTCAAAACGCCACATTTTTTTTTTTTTTTTTTTTCAAAGTTCCCGCCGGAGTAGTTGTCGCCCCTCCCTTTGCTCCTCCCTCTACCACGTGCCTTCCCAGGGTGTGTCCATGGTGCGCATGCTCGGGTTCTGACCTGGCGTGCGCATGCTCCAACCACACCCTGTTTGTTTGGCTCAGTTCGGCGAGGCGAGAGGCGTGGCTGGTCGGGTGCTTCTCAGCTCCAGGTAGGGCCCTTCTTTTCTTATTTAGAGTGCGTCGCCTTTGTTGTGTCTCCTGGGCGTTGCCCCCAGGTTGCCCTGTTGACTTGCTTGCCACTCCCCCGCGGCCGGGGGGCGGGGGGAGGGTGCTGGCGATCGTTTGTCACCACCCCGTGGGCCCGGGGCGGGGGGAGTGAGTCCCGGGGGGGGGAAGGTCCACCCAAGTCGCGGGCTTGGGGGGGGCCCTTTCCCTTGGGGCACGGGAGGCGGGGGGAGGCCTGCGGGGGGGGGGTTTGGTTTTGCTGACCTTGGTTGCGGTTTGTCGGGGTATGCCCGGTGAAATGCTCTGGTCAGGTCAGGCGCGTTAACGTTGTGCGCCGCCACCCATTCCGGGTGGGGGAAGTGTTTCCACCTGACCAGATAGTGTAGGGTTCCTCGTTGCTTGCGGGAGTCGAGGATGTCCCTTATCTCGAAGTGGTGTTGCCCGTCGATCATAAGTGGTGCGGGCTGTGGCGTGCTTGGGTGCCATCGGGAGGTGGTTGCCGGTTTTAGGAGGCTGGTGTGGAACACCGGGTGGAGCCTCCGGAGGTTGTGTGGCAGGTCCAGGCGTATTGCTACCGGGTTCACTATTTGCGTGACTCGGAACGGCCCGATGTACTTAGGCCCCAGTTTTTTCGAGGGTTGGGTTGACTTTAGGAACTTGGTGGATAGATAGGCCATATCCCCCGCCTGGAACGTCGGTTGTTGGCGCCGGTGCTTGTCGGCCTGCTCTTTGTAAGCAGCCTGTGCCTCCTTCAGCGCCGCCGTGATTACTGGCCATGCTTCCGCGATCTTCCGTCCCCAGTCGCTGGCGTCCACCTGTGGTTCCGGGGGTTGAGGTAGCTCCGGTATGGGGACGAAGTCGCGCCCCGAGACTACTTCGAACGGAGTTTTCCCCGTGCTCGTGTGGACGGCGTTGTTGTATGCGACTTCGGCGAACGGGAGCAGTTCAGCCCAGTCGTCTTGGTGGTAGTTCGTATATGATCGTATAAATTGCTCTAAGGTGGCATTAAGAACCTCAGTGGCTCCGTCCGTCTGCGGATGCCAAGCCGTAGATAGGGCCTGTTGGGTCCCCGTCAGCTTCAGGAAGGCCCGCCAGAATTTGGAGGTGAACTGTGTGCCCCTGTCGGTCACCACACGTGCGGGACATCCGTGTAGCCTGTACACGTGGATGAGGAAGAGTTTGGCTAGTTGTTGTGAGGATGGGACCGACGTGCAGGGGATGAAGTGGGCCTGCTTTGAGAAGTAGTCCTTCACCACCCAAATGGCCGTTTTCTTCTGGCTGGGTGGGAGGTCCACTATAAAATCCATAGAGATTTCCTCCCATGGGCGGGAGGGTTCTGCCACCCGTTGCAATAGCCCCGCGGGTTTGCCTGGTGCCCGTTTGGCCCTAGCGCACGTTGGGCAGGACGCCACGTAGGTTTTTACGTCTCGCCTGAGCGCGGGCCACCAGAATTGGCGCCGTGTTAGGTGTAGGGTCTTGAGGAACCCAAAGTGTCCCGCTTGCTTGGCGTCGTGTGACCTATGCAAGATCGCCTGGCGTTGCGAGTCCGGGACGTAGATTCTGCCTTCCCCCCATGCCAGGTCTTGCGCCATCGTTACCTTGTCGGGGTTCGCCAGGAACCAGGGGTCGGTTTTGAGGGCGGCGGCGAGGTCCGTGCGCATTCCCCCTGGTAGTTGCGGTTGGCTTCTTTCCGTCGCCGGTTGTCCCGCCGTCGGCTGCGCCGTAGCGTCGAGCTGCCTCCGTGCGCCGCTTCGGGTGGTCACGGCCATCCCCAGTTGCGAGGCGGATAGGACCGTCCCAATGGTGTCTGGGGCAGGCTCTTCGTCTTGGGGCAGTCGGGAGAGGGCGTCGGCCAGGAAGTTCTTCTTGCCCGGCATGAACTTCAGCTGGAAATCAAAGCGGCTGAAGAATTGGGCCCATCGGACCTGTTTTGGGCTAAGGCGTCTAGGCGTTCGTAGGGCCTCGAGGTTCCGGTGGTCCGTCCAGACCTCGAATGGTTGGGTGGCTCCCTCGAGTAGGTGTCGCCATGTCTCTAGTGCCGATTTCACCGCGAAGGCTTCTTTCTCCCAGACGTGCCATCGCCTCTCTGTCTCGGAGAACTTCCTTGACAGGTAGGCGCATGGTTTCAGGAGCCCCGTGGAGTCTTTCTGTAGTAGGATGGCTCCCAGGGAGAAGTCTGAGGCGTCGGCTTGGACCACGAACGGCCGTTCTGGGTCCGGGTGCGCGAGGATTGGCTCCGTAGTGAACAGCGCTTTCAGCTTGTCGAATGCGGTCTGGCACGCGGGAGTCCAATTCAGCACTGTGCCTGGGTTCTTGGCGCGTCGGGTGTCCCCCACCCCTTTGGTTTTGAGGAGGTCCGTTAAGGGGAGGGCTATCTCGGCGAACCCCCGGGCGAATGACCTGTAGAAATTCGCGAATCCCAGGAAGCTCTGTAGTTGCCGTCTGTTGCGGGGCCGCTCCCAGTTTAGCACCGCTTCGACTTTTGCGGGGTCCATTTCGATGCCGTCCCCGGAGATTCGATACCCCAAATAGTCTAGGCGCTCTTTGTGAAACTCGCACTTTGTAGGCTTCGCATAGAGCTGCGCCCTTCTGAGCTTGTCGAGGACTTGCCTGACTAAGGTTACGTGTTCCTCGTGTGTTTTTGTGTAAATAAGGACGTCGTCGATGTAGACCAGGACCCCTTTAAACAGATGTTCATGCAGTACCTCATTGATGAGCTGCATGAACACCCCAGGGGCCCCCGCGAGTCCGAAGGGCAGTACCTTGTACTGGAAAGCGCCTAGGGGGCAGTTAAACGCCGTCTTCCATTCGTCCCCCTCCCTGATTCGGATGCGATAGTACGCCTCGCGAAGGTCCAATTTGGAAAAGACTTTGCCCGTGGACAGGTGGGCGAGCATGTCCTTCACCAGGGGTAAGGGATATTTGTTGGACAGGGAAGCCGCGTTTAGGCCCCGGTAGTCGGTACAGAGCCGTAGGGTCCCGTCTTTCTTCTCCCGGAATAAGACGGGGGCTCCGACCGGTGAGCATGCTGGCTCTATGAATCCCCTGTCTAGGTTTTTATCGATGAACTCCCGGAGGGTTGCCATCTCCTTCGGGGTCATCGAATAGATTTTTGGTCGAGGTAAGGGGACGTCGGGCAGTAGGTCGATCCGGCAATCCGTCTTGCGGTGGGGGGGTAGTTGGTCAGCCTCTGCCTCTCCGAAGACCTCGGAGAAGTCGGCGTATTGTTCTGGTAGGTCTGCTGGGTCAGCGGCGTTGTCTTGTGTGGTCGCCTCCGCTCGTCCTACCGTGGGGTTGCTTTTGCCGGCTGGAACTGGTGCTCGATACTCGCCGTCGCCGAATGTGAAGGTGCGGGTCGCCCAGTTGATCCGCGGGTTGTTTTTCGCGAGCCATGGCATCCCCAGGACTGCAATGGGCCGTCCGATGTGCGTGACTACGAACGATGTGCGCTCAGTGTGAGTGCCCATTTGCAGGGTGACCGGCTCGGTTTGTAGCGTGGCTGGTTTCCCTCCCGCTGTAGAGCCGTCCAGCTGGTGGAATGCCAGCGGCGTGGGGAGGGGGAAGCAGCGGAGGTCGAGTTTGGCGACTAGGTCGGGGTGGATGAGGTTTTTTGAGCACCCCGAGTCCACTAGTGCCGCGGCCGTGGTGGCTCCGTTTCCGGTAGAGAGTTGAATTGCTGCCAATATTACGGAGCTTTTGTCGTTTCGTTGAGGTGGTCCGCGTTGCTGTCCCACCGCCTGCCTCGCCACGCGTCTCAGAGCAGGCGGGGAGCATTTCCCGCCGGCTGGTCGGGGTCGGTATTGTCCTCTTCCCCCCAGTAAGCGTCCCAGCTCTCTTTCGGTGTCGCTGTGGCCACGGTCATTCGGCGGTGAGGCGGCGGCCCCGGGTTGGGTGGTTTGGGGCTAATTTTCGGGGTGGGCTTGGGCGCGCTGGTCGGCGGTCGGTTGGCGAAGCAATCCGCCGTCTTGTGCCCTAATTTGCCACACCTCCCGCAGGGCTCCCGGTTGAACTTCTTTTTAGGGTATATGGGGCCGGCCATCCCCCCGTGTGGTGCGGGTACCTTTTTCCCGGCATCGTTTGTGTCTTCCGTGGTTGTCATGAGGAAGGTGCGGTGCGCGTGTTCGGCTTTCCCCGCGAGGTGGATCCACCCGTGTAACGTTTCTGGGTCGTCGCGGTAGAGGGCCCATTGGAGAACGTCGCGGTTGAGCCCCCTTTTGAAGATTTCCAGCAGGGTGGTCTCGGACCAGTCGCTGACCTTCCCCGCGAGGGCTTTGAACTCCAGGGCGTAGTCAGGGACCGTGCGGGTGCCCTGTTTAAGTCTTTGGAGTGCGCTTTTCGCCCGCACTTTGGCTAGGGGGTCTTCGAAGTAGTCTTTCATCTCTTTGATGAAAGCAGGGAAGGTGGCGAGGGCGGGGGAGCTGGACTCGTACAGTTGGACGTACCAGTCCGCCGCCCTGTCTTGGAGTTTGATCGCCACGGCGGCGATCTTGTCGGCCTCGGAGTCATAGGAGTGTCCGTGCCTCCCCATGAACTCCCTAGCGTTGGTCACAAAAAACGAGAGTTTTGTGGGGGTCCCATCGAAGAAGATGGGGAAGTCCTTTGGGGCCCGGGCGTTTTGTGCGGCCCCGCCTCTCGCTTCTCGGGGTGTGGTGTCGGCCGCCTGTGCCGTCTGCTGGCCCTCCGCTGGCCCGTGTGGGTTCGATGCTTCGCTCGGGGTGTGGGCTTGTGCGGGGACGTCGTTGGGTGGCGCGGGGGGCATAAGCGCCTGGAGCATGGTCCGGAGTTCCGTCAGCTGAGCCCGCATGGCCGCGAGTTCAGCTCGTGCCTCCTCGTCCACAGCCCGCGCCGCCGCTGGGGCCGGTTCCGTTGGCGCGTCCTCGGGGGTGGGTTGCCGGCGGGGTTCATCGTCCCTCTGCCGCGGGTCCGCTTCCTCCGCCGTCTGATGGGTGTCTCCGTCGTCCTCCTCCGTGTCGAGCGCCGTGGGGCTGTCGCTCCACGCCCGTTGCTGGGGTGCGATGTGGGGCGCGGGGTCCTCCGCTGGTTTCGGAAGTCGTGCTGCTCCCTCCCGCGGTCGAGTTGCCTCCGTCGCCATCTCCCCTTGGGGTTGGAGCTGAGGCTCGGGTCGGGTTGGGTGGGCGTCCATGGCTCCGGGAGTCCGCGGTGCCTCTGGCCTTGGTCGGTCCTCCTCTGTCTCTTGCCGCGCGGCTCGCCCTCCTTGCCCGCGCCGTTCCGGCCTCATCTTGCTGGTCTTCTCGCCGTCTACTCCTCCCGCGGCTCGTTGTCGTCCGGTGGGGCTCGGCGAGGCTGAGTTTATGACTCTCAGCTTTATGTCATGCGCTGCCTCCCCCTGAATAACAATCAGACTCTGGTTTGCGAATCAGGCTCTGGTTTATTGCAGGGCAGGTACAGCGTTGGTAGAAAAAAGCTGAGAGTGACAGGAGCGCGCCGGTGCGGGGTTTAAATACCCCGCGCCGGTCAGCGCCCCCTCGCTCACGGTCACGTCACCCCCCTTTGTCCCATGCGTTGCCCTGCCGGTGGGTGAGGGTTTCCGGGATCGCCCATCATCAGGTTTCCATTCTTCTGCTGATTGCTTTCAGCTGGGCGATCCCCGTTGTATTGCCGCTGATGGTTTGGGTGGCTCCGTGATTCATTTGGCTATTGTTTGTTGGCCGTTAGTCGTTGTAGGTTGATGGCTACTTAACTTGTACCCCTTCACCTATTTCCTTGTCATTGTCATGAGTGCCATTGCGCTGATGACTTTAGCTCAACGGCACTCATGACAGATATCAGCTAAAGGAGCGATGTGCAATTTCTTTGAAAGAAGTGATTTCCCTTTAGGTTCCATGTGGCTGCCCTGTGCCATTTTAGGGAAGTATATCATCTGTTTGAGAAGATAGTTGCATTATTAGGAAACTGTGCAATTTTTTATCTGGAAGCTTGGAGATTTGTAACCACAGATTCAAATGACCAAATTAATATGTGAAAGGCAGATATTTGCCCTCACCTCTATTACAGTTCCAGGCTGGATCTTCCATCCATCCATTTCCCTCTGCATGTTTTAGGACATTTTCACCCACCCACTAACAATAGCCCTTGGCTTACAGTTGCTTGTGCATCTTGCTGGCTCAGCATGTCAGGAATGCTTCCAAAGCTCTTTGGTAAGGCAAGACTTGAGCAATAACTTACTCTGTCTGACCCTCTCTTTTGCTGATGCTCAATTTGTGTGTGTGTGTGTGTGTGTGTTGTATGTGAATGTGAATGCAGTATGATCCAAAGAATGTTTGACTCCCAAGTCATTCCCAAGCTGTTCATTCAGATCTGATCCAAAGTTGGTGCAAATGGGGCTACAGAAGGCATTGTGTGCAGGTGGGGGACCTGTGGCCCTCCAGTTGTTGGCAAACCATAACACCAGCATCCCTCACTATTGGCCACAAGTTGAGATTCAACCACATGAAGGCGGCACAGGCTCTGCATCAAGACTGGTCAGAATATTTGGGTGCCTGAAGCATCAAACAAGGGTATGCCCCCACATTACTCAATGTGCAGACATTAATGGGACTAACTGAATTTTTGCCTTGCTGATTTAGCATAGTAAAATAGCAAGAGGGCTCAGAAGGAACATCTGGGGACAGTAGTCTGTGTCACCAAAGTTTCTGATTCTGCCTAATGTTTGGGTTAGACTGACTTGTTTTCCTCCTGTTTGCAGAATTCCAAGACAGCTCCTTATAGGCAGCCACATGCATGTCCCCATTAACATGGTGTTTTGCTAGCTTTAGGGTTATTCGTGCTCTGCCATGGGAGTGAAACCTGGTCAGCTGTTCATGCTCCATCAAAGAAGCAGATTGCCCATTTGCCTGTTCATGCTCCATCAGGGGAACAGAGTCTGGCTGAACCCTGTTCCAGCAATCCTCAGACCCCATAAAAGCCTGGTGAAACTGACCCAAGATCTGTGTCACAGGTTCTTTTTTTCAAACCACACCCAGTTGGATTGACCCAGACTCAAGAGAAGCACAAAAACACTTTATATCTCCCTAAAAGGGTTGGGGAGATGTTTTATTTTGTAAAAACAAACGTATAAAAGTGATATGTGAGTGCCTCCTATATTCTGTTCTACTGCTATCTCTATACCAGCCTTTCTTAATCTTTTGACCCTGGAGGAACACTTGAAATATTTCCCAGGCCTCGGGGAACCCCTGCACATCCAGGCTCAAATATAGGCCAGAAGCTACAAAAGTATTATATTCGTTTCATGGGTGGGCCTGGATATAGGCATGAACAGTGTTCTTAAACTGAAAATAAAGAATGAAATTTACCTCTTTAATGTGAAGTTGCCTAAATTTGAAATAATTTTTAAAATAAATCATGATCTCCCAGGGAACCCCTAGGGACCTCTCACGGAACCTGAGGGTGCCACGGAACCCTGGTGGAGAAATGCTGCTCTATACTATTACCTAGGATAATTGCTATTACAATATACTAGTACTCTTCAATTACTATTACTATGACAATATTTATACTATACTATTACTATTCGATCTACTATATTCTATACTATTACTATTCAGTTACTATTACCTATTACTCTAATTCCTATTACTCTGTTTCAATTACCTATATACTATGCTTTATGCTATCACTAGTATGCCTCAACGTTTCTTCCTTCAGCCTGTTCTGCCTTAGATCCCAACTCGCTGAGATTTCTTCTTTTTCCATTAATGACCAGCATGTAGAGCTCTTGAACCTTCTTTGCATTATGCTTTGTCTTGCTGGGCCTTTCTATGTCTTTTCTTCTCTCTTGGACCATCCACTCCTTCTGAAGGAAAAACACCTTCTTTCGTTTGGCCTCTGTACTCAATTTGCTGGTGGCTGCAGAGCTCCAAAACACACATCTATTCTTCTCTCACACCTGTGTGAAGGTTGCAGCATTATCAACAACTCTGCTGTGCTGATGCTGGGGAACAGTCTCAAATGGGAGGGGAAGAAGGCAGCCCAGGGGCCTGCAATTTTGCCAAGCAGCCTGCTATTCCACATACTGAAATGGTTATTCCTGATTTTGTTCATGTTCCTTACCTCTTCTCTTGTATTTGTGTGAATTAAGATGAAATAACTTAGGAGATCTTATGGTGGTGTTCCTTAAGCCTGAAGCTTTCTGATATGAAGGCAAAATTGGTTTGGGGAAGGAACACTGGAGTAAGAGTGATTTCCTGGAATAGTTCTCTGTTTTCTTCCAATGAATAGGCCCAAGTGACACAAGCTGGTTTCACTTTGCCCACTGTTGATTCAGCCCCTTAGTCATGTTACAGAATGTTTGCCTGTTGGCAGCTACCAGAAATGGAATTAATTCCATTGCAAACTTTTCAATAGTATGGAAAGAAATCCGGTTGAGCCCAAACTTTATTGTGGGTTCCATTTGTAAGAATGAGAAAGAACTACTGCAGAAGTGAGAGAACCATGACCCTCTTGAGATGTTGCTCAACTACAGATCCCAGCTGCCCATAGAAAGTATTCTCCTAGACAAATGGTTGAGCCCCTTGCATGTATGAACCCCTAGAATTTAATTGGAAATACATTGATTCTCTTTACAAAATCTAAGGTATCAAAGAGAGTTCAACCATCCAGAAGGCCCCTTCTGTCTCCCCAGCTTTTTATATGTATGGCCACCACTATGGGAACCCAACCAGCTGGCCAATGATGAGGACTCTAGTTCTCCAGTGGAGAAGCTCTTGAACCATAAGGCAATAAGGGCAGTAGATAAGCCTTCTGGATGTTGTTGGATTACAACTCCCATCATCCTTTCTCAGCCTTTTACTCCCCTGTATTTATTTATTTTTTTCTTTTGATCACATTAAAATAAAGATTTGGGGGGCGCTGAGATCCACTGGTTCTGAGGGTATTCTTTTGGCTTTGCATAAAGCAGGGGTTCTTAAACCCACAGGGGATTGCGATCAACCTAGAGAGGGGATTCCATTTTTAAAAAACTTGATAAAGCGTGGATGGGCAAAGTAGGAGGGCTATCGGAACTCACTCGGAGTTGTGCTCCTTGCTTTGTCCATGCCAACCAACTGTGAGCTTGCCCAGACAAAGCAGGAACAAAGTTTGACAGTGCTCCTGCTATACCTGCTCATACAAAGCTAACAAAACTCATTCTGGGCTTTGGTCCTCATTTGATTTGCACAAACCTGCAGTGAACAGTTGTGATAGTACGAAGTTGGTGAACCCATTTTATCTATACATTAACTATTATTAATAATTGTTATTATATTCATGGGCAGAGGATTCAAATTCATTTCTCAGTTTAAAGGACCCAGCACCATCAAGTTTGTGATCCACTGGCATGAAGGAAACCTAGTACCCAACCTGTTCGTCATCAGAGGAGACATTAAAGCAAATATTTTACTATTGACTGATGTCGTGTCAACTGACAGAATGCCAAACAATCTCCCTTTTCATTTATAAAGGAAGCAGGCAAGTTTACTTTTCTTGCAAACAAATACAGGTGATTGATTTTAAGGTCAAAAAGACAGATGAAAAGGTTGAGTTGTTGAGTACTCAGCCCATAATAATGTCTTTGCATCACCACATTTGCAGATCAATAAACATTCTATATGGATCATATTTTGTAGTTGGAAGATCTGGGATCTCATGATTGCCTAATCACACTGCTTCATTCATGGATTCTTATGTAGGCTTGATCTCTCATTGTTCCCCTTGCTCTGTCTCTGCTCCTCTGTTTTTTCATTGCTTTCCCTCTTAAAGACAATAACCTAGAGGGCTTTAACTTGCTTCTCCCCCACACCTTCAGAATTGCTCACTTGGGGAGCCAGTGTCTAGAACTCCCTGAGGATTCCTCAAGGTCATTCAGTGGCACTGGATCTCCCCATCTGGCTCAGCTGTGGGCTTTCCCTTGCACAGGCCTGAATGTGAAGACTGGCATCTCAAGCAAGATCTCCTGAAAGGTCCCCACTAACTGTTCCACTAAGCAGTTATGAATCATTTCAGTGATCTCAAATTTAACTCCTGGAAGCCATGAAAAATTCCTTCATATTGTGCACAAGGTAACTTCCTTAAGATATGTGATTTCCCTCAGTCGGGAAACCATTTTTCAAGTCATGCTCACATCTTGATGATTTCATGTGCTGTTCATGTACTTATCTTGGCAACAGTATGGAAGTGGATAGTCTTTGCCCTCCTTTGTTTTATATATGTTTTTCCCACTTTACCCTGTAGTCCTGGGACTCTCTGGTGGCCTCCCATCCATGGATTAAATCAGGTCTGACCCTGCTTAGCATTTTGAGATTGACCAAGATAGTCCCCACTGAGATGCACTTTCTTCTGGCCTTCAGGGCCTGGCAACACCTGGATCAAGAGGATTGCTAAATTTGTTTTTCTGCATTTATTAGCTGTGAACATTTCTTCCTTTTTGCTCTGATTCAACCCAGGATGCTGCCCTGCCCATCAATTTATTTGCCCATCTGTCATGAGAAACAGTCAACACCAGAAGATGAGCAAATAAATACAACGGATCAAAATGTTCAAACAGTGGTTTTGTTTGGTTCAAGTTCCTTTTCCTTTATGACAAATGTTTGCCGCCTTTGTAAACCTAGGTGTGGCAGATGCATATATGTATCTGTGTGTTTGGATATATATATGCAACACACATTTGCTTTTTCTCACTGTGCAAGAAGGCATCGCAGATCACTGCAACAAACTTACAGACATTCATTTAACCAAAGAAGGAACAAGATGGAAACTCTTTACACTTTCCTTCTACTAGCAATGGGTAAGTGAAGATCTCAAAAATCAGGTATTTTTTCCTGCAAATGGCAGCTCAAGCCTAATTTTAATTTACCAAAAAGGAAATTAGATTTCAGATCAGTTTGGTGTGATAGTACTCAACTAAGCTATCTTCATAGAGATAAAAAGCATTTAAATATATTTATGTTAACACTTTAGTCTATCTACCAATTCATACAGCATAAGGCAGTTCATAATAGTATCATATGATATCAGGGCTAGATATTTAAAATGAGACCTTCTCAGTTTAAGCCTGAGAGCACCCAAGTGACCTTTTTACCTACAAGAAGAAGGGTAACAAATGTTAACTATATATGTAGTTAATAAAAATAAGAACATGTTTTTAATTGGACTAACCACCTTTATAAGTGAATGCAAGATGTTACATTATTTTTAAATTTTAGTACTATGAAGCACAATGGAATGGAAACAACATGTGTGACTATATGATCTGGCTGTTCATACAACATGCTCAGTCCAAGTTATAAAATACAGTGACCATCTTCACATAATATGCAATGTCCCAACAAATCATATGATGTCTTAACATGATGAGCTGGTTCCCATAGCATACAAAGATGAGCTGAATTCTTATCTTTGTACCACAGATTGGTACATACTGTACCACAAATTACTCAACTCCATTTTTGCCTAGCCTAACATGTCCTATGTATTTAATAAATAAGTAAATAAGTAAATTATTCTTAGTGCAAAGAAAGGGCAAATCAATCCTCTGTGGTATCCTTCTCCACCCTAGCATTTTCCAGATAGCTTGGAGAATTGCCAGCCATTTCTTGGCCATGCTGACTAGCAATTCTGGGAATGGTAAACTTAATATATCTGGAGGACGCCTGGTTGGAGAAGGAAGCTTGAAGGATGCTGGTTCAGGAAGGAGGTTGTAGCAGAGATCAGCACACAGTGGCTATGTAGGATGGGTGGACTTGATGGTTCTGCTTTCTGACCATGGGAACGTTGCAGAAAGTACTGCCATCAGCACATGTCCCATTCTCTTCAAGAAGATTATGTCCAAGAGGAACTCACATGTCAAAAATGTACAAGCTCATCTGAAAATTATTCACTTTCCCTGTTCTGAGTTCCCCTTTTGACACTGCACAGCAAATCTAGGAAAAAACTGCTGGTGCTTCTTAGAATCTCTAAATGTTAATCTATTTTTCTATCTTCTACCTTTGGATCAAATGACCCTCAAGGTGTCTTCACTTGCAGTCCTAAAACTAAAGCCCAGTTCCACACATCCCTGCTGGCTTCAGTCTCCTACTCAATGGGTACTTTGCATAGTAGTCCCAGAAAGATTCAGTAACTCTACTGTATCACACAGGGAGAGCAATGAAAATGATGATATCAGAAGCAGGACTAACCCTCTCAAGCTCATTCTCACTTTAATTAAAACCACTCAATAAAGAAGGCTCGCATGTGTGTGTGTATGTGTGTTTGTACATGTGAGTAAATGTAGTACAAATCTGATTGTGTTTTTATTTCTACTTTTTTAGGATCAGCATTGCCTTATCTGGCTGCAAGCCCGAAGGGTAAGATTTAGTTAAGTCCATCAATCTAACTAGGGAATATTCTAGGGCCAAAGGACAATGCTATGCCGAGGCAATAGCAAAGTGGAAATGGGAGAGGCTGATCCCAGGACAAGGGTCACACTTAGCTTCATCCAAAAATAATCCCCCACATTCCAGATCAACCTTGCCCCACCATGTCCTTCCATTGTTTGGACTACAGCTCCCAGACGTCTCAGCAACAGCCACGCTGTTAGGAGAATTCTATGAGTTGGAAGTTTACACATCCAGAGGACATTCATTCCAGTTGGGGAAGACAGCCTTACATCTTCCCTTCATGCATGCCCAGGCTTCTCTTCCTAGGCCTTGCTGTACTGTACGGCAGTCTCAAGACAGTTCTCACACCCATCGGAGTGCAAGTACAAGCGGCTTCATGATCATAGTCTCTGCTTTATCATGATGGGAGCAACTAACAAAACTCTAAAACTGGCCATCAATGCCATCAATACCAACTCAGATGAGATTGCAGTTGAATATTGGTAATCATTCTTTAAAATGCAAAACAAACATGTTTTGAAAATCACAGAATATTCGGTGCAAAGGTGTAAAATGTCAGATGCCTACCTCCTTTATGCTAATAAGAAATTTCTACTGACATTTATTGGTTATTCCCCAAATTAAACTATCCCACTGAGCACAGTTCCTGCCAAGAGTAATCATGAGTTAGCCAGTCATGAGCAAAATTCAGTTGCTAGATATTACCCAGTAGACCATCATTGATAAGGTCAGTTTGACTAATCAATAAATAAATACACACTCAGTAGACCATCAGTTGAGCAATCAGCTGGGGTTAGCAGTGGAAAATCTCAAAATCATATTTGGTTTTCTGAAGAACAGTATCCAACCCAAGTGGAGACAGGAAGGGAGATTAGAATGAGTAGCATCTGCCAAAACTGATCTTCCAGGATGGCTGCTTGTGGGGAGGGGACATCAAAGTCTGGATTAACACAAGGTCTGCTCTTTTCAGATAGATCTTTTGTAAACCTTGGATGTTTTCTCTTATTCTAGCATCGTTGCTATATCCTTATGGGAAAGACCAAGGGGACTCAGTAAACCCCAAAGCAGATGATGGGAATTCTCCAGAGATCTTCACCAAAATGCCATTCTCCTTCTATGGCAAGAAATACCACTCCTTTTTCGTATGTAGTATCTGCCAGAAATAAACCTCATATTTATTTATAAAAGCTAAGAAAGGGGCTACACAATGCATCTTGTCCACCCACCCCCCTCACTCTTGATATGCCTTAATGCTTAATTTCTTTATACCTATCTGGAGAAGCAAGATATATCATTTGGTGAGGTGGCTGGAGATGAGCAAACAAACTTCCCATGGCTTTCATTTCTAAAAAGGCTTCCTAGATGGGTAAGAGTAGCAACCTAAGCTTGCCCACTAATATGCCTTCATTAAAATGGATAAGTGGGATTTGAGCAACTTACAGTCATCTGAATACAATCAGGAATCCAATCATGAGTACACTAGGAACCAGGCATGGGGGAATTATGGGGCTCCTGATGTTGACCTCCAGGTCCCAACAGGTCCAACCAGGTTGTTGGGAATTATCATTTTGCAGCATCTTGAGACCCACATGTTCCTCTTCTCTGATGTTAACTTACAACAGTTTCATGATTTCCATTAAGGAACAGTGAGAACTGATGCAATCTGTTCCCCTCATTGGTTTCGCCATACGTGGGGGACACTGGCATTATGATCCTACACATAATTCCTCAGAAGTAAACCCCAGTGAATTGTTTCCTTATCATCTGCCACTATTGTCTTTTGTGGCCATTGTTTGGCATCCCCCACTTGATGTTTGGGGCCCTGGATTCTGCCATGAAATCCAGCTCTAGTTCCCTGTCACTTTTCTTGTGACTGATTCACATCGAATGCTAGTTTTGCAAACACTGCTAGGCATTCTCTCCTTTATGTGATTAAAAATTGGGGAGCAGGGGGACCAAGCAGGGACACCTTACTTCATCTAGTATGCCTCCTTCCCTACATTTGCATCCACCCAAGAGTTGGATGGCAAACGTCTGAAACAGGAGATGTCTTTGATGCATGAAGGCTAAATGTTGTGGGAGAGGTCTCAGGGAGAACCAAGCACTCATCAGATGAAGAATGTTGCCATTCAGCTCAGAGGGAGATGGTAAATGTCGGAGAGATGGAATGGAAGGAATTGTGTGAGGGACAGAATGCCAGGAGAATTCAGTGGCTGCGTTCATACAATACGCTTAACTAGGTCAGGTAAAAATATAGCTAACATGTTCACAGAACATGCAAAGCTTGATTAGTTAACTTTGGTTAGGGTGTGTGTGTCTGTGTGTGTGAGAGAGAGAGACTTAGAATGCTATGTAAACCCAGATTGCTTAGTTTATGTTTTAATGTATTTTAGGATTCTAGAAAATTGGCTAATCTGGGAACAATATTGAACATGTCAAATGAACACAGCCTGCCCACCTTCCTTTATATTTCTCCAGGTCAACAACAATGGGGTTGTCTCCTATGGAAATAATGTCTCCCAATACACACCTGATCCTTTCCCTCTGGGTGATGCAGTACCCTTTGTTGCCCCATATTGGGCTGATGTTGACAATAACATCGCTGGAGACATCTTCTGGAGACAGACTCAGGACCCAGTGCTGCTTAATCGGTTCACTGTAGAAATCAAAGTGTACTTCCCTGATATCCGTTTCCAGCCCATATGGATGTTTATTGCGACCTGGGATGGGGTAGCCTTCTTTGGATCGGCTACAGATAAGGTAGGTCTCACACAGACCTGCAGCCCACGGTGATCTAGAGCATCTCCCCCACTCCAGGGGCTGCTGCTTATTCACTGAGACTAAGTGTAGTGTAGAGGTGAAACTGCTGAACTATAATCAGGGTCTTCTCCCCCCTCAGTCACAGAAACTCACTGGATGACTTTGGGCCAGTCTTTCCCTCTCAGCCCAAGAGCCATGGGGGTAGAGGTGAAAGCTTTGGACTAGATGCAGTGAGACCCAGCTTCAAGTCCATCCCACAGAAGCTCCCTGGATGATTTTGGGCCGGTCCTCCTCTCTCCACCCTAATTACCTTACAGACTCAGAATTCCCATAAGGAAAAAGGCAGGATACAAATTTAAGGAGAGCACAATAGAAATCTAATGAAAAAAAAACCTAACAAATAAAATATACAACTGGCAGGAGGAATGGTCAGATCATTGATACTGTATGTAGCTTTTCCTACTAAAAAAACAGCCTTTGAGATTTGGGGAATGTGCTGGGAATGAAAGAAAAATGGGAGAAGTGAACACCTTTGATTTTTTTAAACTCTACCCATAAGTTGAGTCCTTCACCCCTTCCACTTGTTCTTCTTTTATCCAATTTTAAAACTATTAATTTTAATTGAATGGAGAAGATTAATTAAGAGAACACTAACTATCCAATGGAAGTTGATGTTTTCTGAAGTTTTCTGAAGCTCATAAAAAAAGGAGAAACAGCAGCATAGAATATGAATTGAGGAGGATAACCAAGGCTCACTTTTTCTATCCATCCACTTAAATAAGGTTGCATTAACTGGGCAAACACTAACTAAGATTAATTAAGAGAACACTAATTTAATTAACTCTTAATTAACTCTTAAATCTGAAAAGTGGTAGTAGCAGGGAAGGCAGCTACACAATGTCAACAAAAGCTTTGCTTCCCAGGTTACTGAACGTGTACCCATGGTTTAAATGGTCCTAAGACTTGAGAGGTGGGCTGTTGCTGTGAGGACGACCCACATTTTTATCAGGAATGGAAAGGAAACACTCTAATAACATTGAGGCCCAGAGAGCACCAAGGACTCCACAGTTCAACCCTGAGCTACAAATATTCGCTTCAATTTTCTCTAATCCTCAAAATGCAATGTTCCTTGCTGCCACTAGAAGGCTTCTCTATCAACCTACAAAAAAGGTGTAGCCAACCTTGGCTGATCTACAAAGCTAAGTAGTGTTAGTCCTGCTCAGTACATGGAGGAGGAAGCTGGACTATATGCCAAAAGAAAGGAATGCCATGGCCCTTTTTATCACAACAGGAAACTGCAGGGATATGTTCAGGGAAGTCACTAAGACTCAAATTCAACTCCAAGGTGACTTGACTTCAGAGACGACTTTGCTCAGCAAGAGATAGCAATGCCTTAAAAGACCATCTTTCCTTTTTGCGGCAGGTCAACACCTTCCAGGCTGTCTTGGCCACCGATGGAGAAATAGCCTTTATCATGCTGAACTATGCTGATATACAGTGGACCACTGGAATAGCAAGCGATGGAGACCCCACGACAGGACTTGGAGGAATCCCGGCTCAGGTACGTACCTCTGGGACAGTCTGAAGGCACAGCAAGAAATGGAGGGATAATTTTGCCCAGTTAAAGCAACCTTATTTAAGAATAATCAAAGTGGATGGATAGAAAAAGTGAGCCATGGTTATCCTCCTCAATTCATACTTTACACTGCTGTTTCTTTTTTTATGAGCCTCAGAAAACTTCAGAAAACATCAACTTCCATTGGATGGTTTTGTTGTTGTTTATTCGTTTAGTCGCTTCCGACTCTTCGTGACTTCATGGACCAGCCCACGCCAGAGCTTCCTGTCGGTCGTCAACACCCCCAGCTCCCCCAGGGACGGGTCCGTCACCTCTAGAATATCATCCATCCACCTTGCCCTTGGTCGGCCCCTCTTCCTTTTGCCTTCCACTCTCCCTAGCATCAGCATCTTCTCCAGGGTGTCCTGTCTTCTCATTATGTGGCCAAAGTATTTCAGTTTTGCCTTTAATATCATTCCCTCAAGTGAGCAGTCTGGCTTTATTTCCTGGAGGATGGACTGGTTTGATCTTCTGGCAGTCCAAGGCACTCTCAGAATTTTCCTCCAACACCACAGTTCAAAAGCATCCATCTTCCTTCTCTCAGCCTTCCTTATGGTCCAGCTCTCGCAGCCATACGTTACTACGGGGAACACCATTGCTTTAACTATGCGGACCTTTGTTGTCAGTGTGATGTCTCTGCTCTTAACTATTTTATCGAGATTTGCCATTGCTCTTCTCCCAAGGATTAAGCGTCTTCTGATTTCCTGACTGCAGTCAGCATCTGCAGTTATCTTCACACCTAGAAATACAAAGTCTTTCACTGCTTCTACATTTTCTCCCTCTATTTGCCAGTTATCAATCAAACTGGTTGCCATAATCTTGGTTTTTTTGAGGTTTAGCTGCAAGCCAGCGTTTGCACTTTCTTCTTTCACCTTCATCATAAGGCTCCTCAGTTCCTCTTCGCTTTCAGCCGTCAAAGTGGTATCATCTGCATATCTGAGATTGTTAATGTTTCTTCCAGCGATTTTAACTCCAGCCTTGGATTCCTCAAGCCCAGCACGTCGCATGATGTGTTCTGTGTACAAGTTGAATAGGTAGGGTGAGTGTATACAGCCCTGCCATACTCCTTTCCCAATCTTTAACCAGTCCGTTGTTCCGTGGTCTGTTCTTACTGTTGCTACTTGGTCGTTATACAGATTCTTCAGGAGGCATACAAGATGACTTGGTATCCCCATACCACTAAGAACTTGCCACAATTTGTTGTGGTCCACACAGTCAAAGGCTTTAGAATAGTCAATAAAACAGAAATAGATGTTTTTCTGAAACTCCCTGGCTTTTTCCATTATCCAGCAGATATTGGCAATTTGGTCCCTAGTTCCTCTGCCTTTTCTAAACCCAGCTTGTACATCTGGCAATTCTCACTCCATGAATTGCTGAAGTCTACCTTGCAGGATCTTGAGCATTACCTTACTGGCATGTGAAATGAGCGCCACTGTTCAATAGTTTGAACATTCTTTAGTGTTTCCCTTTTTTGGTATGGGGATATAAGTTGATTTTTTCCAATCGGATGGCCAATCTTGTGTTTTCCAAATTTGCTGGCATATAGCATGCATTACCTTGACAGCATCATCTTGAAAGATTTTGAACAGTTCAGCTGGGATGCCGTTGTCTCCTGCTGCCTTGTTATTAGCAATGCTTCTTAAGGCCCAGTCAACCTCACTCTTCAGGATGTCTGGCTCTAGCTCACTGACCACACCGTCAAAGCTATCCCCGATATTGTTATCCTTCCTATACAGGTCTTCTGTATATTCTTGCCACCTTTTCTTGATCTCTGCTTCTTCTGTTAGGTCCTTGCCATCTTTGTTTTTGATCATACCCATTTTTGCCTGGAATTTACCTCTGATGTTTCTAATTTTCTGGAAGAGGTCTCTTGTCCTTCCTATTCTATTGTCTTCTTCCACTTCGACGCATTGCTTGTTTAAAAATAATTCCTTATCTATTCTGGCTAACCTCTGGAATTTTGCATTTAATTGGGCATATCTCCCCCTATCACCGTTGCCTTTTGCTTTCCTTCATTCTTGGGCTACTTCTAGTGTCTCAGCAGACAGCCATTTTGCCTTCTTGGTTTTCTCTTTCTTTGGGATGTATTTCGTTGCCGCCTCCTGAACAATGCTGCCAACTTCTGTCCAGAGTTCTTCCGGGACCCTATCTACTAAGTCCAGTCCCTTAAATCGATTCTTAACCTCCACTGCATATTCCTTAGGAATATTAGTGAGCTCATATCTAGCTGATCTGTGGGTCTTCCCTAATCTCTTGAGTCTGATCCTAAATTGTGCAAGAAGAAGTTCGTGATCGGAACTACAGTCAGCTCCAGGTCTTGTTTTTACCGACTGTATAGATGTCTGCCACCTTTGGCTGCAAAGGATGTAGTCAATCTGATTTCGGTGTTGTCCATCTGGGGAAGTCCATGTATAAAGCCGTCTCTTAGGTTGTTGGAAGAGAGTGTTTGTTATACAGAGTGAATTGTCTTGGCAAAATTCTATCAGCCTATGTCCTGCTTCGTTTTGTTCTCCCAGGCCATGCTTACCTGTAATTCCAGGTGTCATTTGACTGCCCACCTTAGCATTCCCAGTCTCCTGTGATGAAAATAACATCTCTTTTAGGCGTGTCATCCAGTAGGTGCTGCAGATCCTCATAGAACTGCTCTACTTCAGCTTCTTCAGCATCTGTGGTTGGGGCGTATATTTGGATCACTGTGATGTTAGATGGCTTGCCCTGAATTTGAACTGAGATCATTCTGTCGTTTTTTGGATTGTATCCAAGCACTGCTTTCGCCACTTTACGATTAATTATGAAGGCTACTCCATTTCTTCTGTGGTCCTCTTGTCCACAGTAGTAGATCTGGTGGTCATTTGATGTGAAGTGGCCCATTCCAGTCCATTTCAGTTCACTGACGCCCACAATGTCTATCTTTAATCTTGACATCTCACCAATAACCACATCCAATTTGCCCTGGCTCATAGATCTTACATTCCAGGTTCCAATGGTGTGTTGATCCTTAGAACATCGGATTCGCCGTTCACCACCAGCACCGTCAGCCGCTAGCCATCCTTTCGGCTTTGAGCTAGCTGTGTCATCACGTCTGGGGCTAGTTGAACTCATCCTCTGTTCCTCCCCAGTAGCGTTTTGACCATCTTCCGACCTGGGGGCCTCATCTTCCGATGGTATACCGACATATCTCTGGTTGTACTGATCCATTTAGTTTTCACGGCAAGAATACTGGGGTGGGTTGCCATTACCTTCCCCAGGGATCGCATTTAGTCTGAGCTCTCTGTCATGACCTTCCCGTCTTGGGTGGCCCTTCACGGTTTAGCTCATGGCATCATTGAGGTGCTCAAGCTCCAGCACCACTACAAGGTAACGTCCTTTCTGAAGATTGGATGGTTAGTGTACTCTTAATTGTTTATCAACACCAACAATGACCAAAAACAAGTGTATTAGGAAGGAATACTATGGTATAGCTGCACAGTGTCTTTTGAAGGATACCGTTGGAATCAGTTCATCGGCATTGTCAATTGAATTTTTTTTTTTTGGCAGGGGGTTAAGTTTCACTGGATTTTGCCTAAATATTTATAGGAAGGATGTCTACAGCTCTGGAGGGGCAGGGAGGGGGTAAAGAGAAAAAAATAGGTTTTCCAGGAACACACACCAATAGAGCATTCGAGCTATTACTGAATCAATTTTCTGCACGTGTATTCGTTGCCAAAGTTTCCAGAAGATGATTTGCCATTACTTTCGGACAGCCTGGCTGTTTCTCATAAACCGTTTATTTGCAACCGTTGTTTAAGCTTCCTGTCCTTTCCCCAAGGAGGTCTAGCTGGCATATCTTCTCTGCCACTCCATTTCCTCTGTCATATATCCAATCTGAACATGTAGTGCATGTGCAGGCATGAGTCATATGTGTGCAAATACTCCTCTCACATTCCCAGTACAAGAGTGGGTGAAAAGAAGGATATGCCATGAGGGGCAGGGAGGACAAGCTTTGAACTTAGATTCCCCAAAAGAGCTTTCCACACATGAATTGCACACTCCTACTTACAAGTATCAGAAGAGGCCCAAAACAAATGAGATGCAGATGAGGATGAGGATGATTGATAGTAACACAACCCTCCACTGCAGATGTGGAAAACCTATTCTTCCTCCCTCCCTTCTTTCTTTCTTTCTTTCTTTCTTTCTTTCTTTCTTTCTTTCTTTCTTTCTTTCTTTTTTCTATCCCGCCTTTTTTTTATAACTCAAGGTGGCAAACATACCAAATACTCCTTCCTCCTGCTATTGGGATCAGGTGTGTATTCGGAGACATTATGAAAAGAAGAATATGCCATGAGGGGCAGGGGGGACAAGATTTGAACTTACATTCCCCAAAAGAGCTTTGCACACATGAATTGCACACTCCTACCTACAAGTATCAGAAGAGGCCCAGAACAAATGAGATGCGGATGAGGATGATGGAAGGTAATGTTGCAGAGTGCTTGAAAGTGTTTGGCCCAAGAGATCAGAAAAAACACACCAGGCATTTATATAAAAATAAATGTATTTAAAGAAAGCATAAAGCATAAAGCTTCCATATCCAGAGCCCTGGATAGGCACAAAAGCTTACATAAACGTGTTTTAGAAGTTCATGCGCATGTGCTCTGAGCAGAACGAGCTGCTGAACTGGTCTGGAAGAGAGGCTGCAAAACAGAAACTGAAACTTTCTGGTAGCAAGTCCAGGCAAGTTCCTCCAGGCTTTTCCTTATATGATCATCCTTTGCACACCCCAACCTGAGGACAATTAAGTCTGACCTTCTGACTCTGCCAAACACTTAAGAAATGATTTGTTACCATGGTAACTTAATTCCTCTGCAGCCAAGTTTCCTGGCAGAAAACAACATATACTAACTAGTAATACAACCCTCCACTGCAGATGGGTTCTAGATTTGGAAGGGCCATAAGATGTCATCTGATCCAACCCCTGCTCAGTGTAGGTCTCCTGAGGCACTTTGGAGAGATGGCTATCCAGCCTCTGTTTGAGGACCTGCAGTGAAGGGAACATACTGTAGGACTTCCTGAAGCCACCTGTTCTACCGGTTGGCAATTCTTAGTGTCAGGAAGATATTCCTCCTCATATGCAACCTGGATCTACTTCCCTATAGCTTCAACCCATTGGTTCTGATCCTGCCCTTCTGGACAACTGAGTTTCAAGCCATGCCCTCCTTATATGGCAGCCTTTTAGACATCTGAACCACTACAGATCTCCTCTCAGTCCTTTCTTCTCGGGCTAAACCTAGTCAGGGCCTGTAACTGTTCTCATAGGACTTGGTTTCCAATCCATTTCATGATATTGGTAGCTCTCCAAATGAACTTGCTTCAGGTAGTCCTCGACTTACGACCATTCATTTAACGATGGTTCAAAGTTACGACAGCTTTAGGAAAAATGCTTTACGACCTGCACTTGCACTTACGACCATTGTACCACCCCCACGGTGATGGGATTGCATTTTGGGCACTTGGCGACTAGCTCCCGTTTACGACTGTTTGCAGTGTCCTGTGGTCACGTGATAGCAATTTGTGACCTTTTTTGCCAATTTCTGCAAAGCACATCCATTCAGAAAGCTGGATTCACTTAACAACCATCGTAAAAATGGTCGTAAAATCGGGTCCGGTCACGTGGTGAGTCAACTTGCGACCGCAACACCTTACAATGGAAATTCCGGTCCCAACTGTGGTTGTAAGTGGAGGACTATCTGCACTGAATCTCTTCAGATTACGGTGCCCGGAAGTGGACCCAGTCTCTCAGAAGGAGCCTAACCAAGGCAGAGCAGAGTGGGGCAATTCCTTCCTGTGATGTAGACTCTATGCTCCTGTTAAGACATCCCAAAAGTGTGCTGCCCTTTCGAGAAGCCGCATTATACTGTGGATACATGGGCATGGAATCCAGCGAGAAGGCCTGTTAGGGCTTTAATGAGAAAGGCTGTCATCCTTTTCCCTCCTCTCTGCCTCTTCACCAGGCTGGCTTTGACTGCGGGGACAAAACCAATTACTACAACATCCCCGGTTCCCGGACTCCCGAGATTATCAATATTGGGGACACTACCAATGTGGGTGAACCAGGTCGCTGGGTGTTTCAGGTGGACCAGTTGTTTACTGGAGCTCCCACAGCGAAAAGCGATTGCTTGGCTAAATAAGTGAGGACCAGCCCATCTCTGCCCATCGCTTGGAGAGATACGCAAGCAAGTACTCGACCCACAGCACCTGCCCTTGTCCCTTTTCATCAGGTGAATCCACTTCCAAGGCAGACAATCCACTCCTACCTGCCAGCGCGAGGCAGGTTGGGCAGCACCTGCGATCGCAGCCAAATCCTCCTGCCGCCCCCTTCAGGCATGGAGTTTTCTGGAGCTGCAGTCGACTGTAGATTTAGCAATAAATGATTGTGCTCACACTCCTTGTGTGTCCGCTGATTAGGGCAGGCAAGAAGCGCATGATTGTTGTGCGTGTGAATGGGTCAGCCTGGGCACACAGGAGGTGTGTCTGGCCATGCCACGCTTTTTAGGGGAGTGATCAGCCTTCACGCCCTGTGAAGTTGGTTTCCTTCACAGGAGATGGGTGCAGATGTAATATCTCAGTGGGTGGAAAACAACAGGAGATGGCCATTCATACAAATATCGCCACGCGCATTGCCCATCCAAGTCTTTATGCCATGAGGACAGGCACTCATGTCAGCCCTTCAAGGTAGATCAGACTAGGAATCCAAAGCTATGACGGTCAGTACCACTTTTACTGGAAAGCCTTAGGAACGGAATCTGGCAAGTCTGAATATTCTTCCCCGTCTCCCTTTATCTTCAGGAGAACTAGGGAGGGTCTTGTCTGAAACAGGAACTCACATTACACTCCTGCCCTGGACTCAGTCCTCTTTTATCTGACCGTTGTCTTGGTCGTGGCCCTTCCTCCTGTCCCTCAAAGCCATTCCCTCTGCCCCCTACAACTTAGGAGCAACTCTGTCCACCCCAGGTCACCTCACCATTTCACACGTCAACCAGAATTCTAACCATTTTTCGTTGTGGTGGTGTCTTTCAGTCAAGCTTGTGACTCTGGACTGCCTGGACAAGTCTATGACATGTTCCTGGAAACATTTTCAGAAGTGGTTCACCGTTGCTTCCTGCCACTCGCAGTCTCCTGCTTTTGAGCTGACCCGGTTGAGTCCCAATGACACCATGGAGCACTTTGAGTTTATTTAACTCTCTGCATTGGGGGGGGGGGTCTGCTTGGGAACCAACTGATGTCCCCAGGGGTGATGCCTTTTCCTGTCCCCACAAGACATCTGCCTCTCCACTGACCCAGGAACAGACCCACTGAGAACCTACTGGAGCCCTTTTGACATTCCAAGAGCTCCTTATTTTTTCAAAACGATTTGTTTGAAAAGAGAATCAGGCAGAAACCACCAGACCCCTACAATCACCTTTATTTCCATGGAACTCGGAGAAAAAAAAGTGGCAAGCGACAAGCACAGCAGTTTCTTAGAAGGTCTGGAGGTGCAGCCATGCCTCAAATCACCAGTGAGATAAGCTGGAGGGGCAGGAGGCAGCTGGAGGACAAGTCAAGTGGCAGGGAACGTTTTCTCTTCCAATAAATTCGGCTCTTTATTATCCTGGGAATACGTGGTTGCCCGGCCTTTAATCGGAACAGTTCCCATGGACGCTGTTATATCCCACAGACCAACTTCTGGAATGTGTTGCAAACATTGGATGGTTTCACACAACATGCTTAAATGCTTCTCACTGCTCTAGGCTATGCTGAGAAATAGTTTTGTTCTTTTTTTTTTTAAAGGGAGAGAGTGCTGGCAAATTATTTCTGTATGTTTGTCAAGAAAACTGCACAGACCTGGAGTCATACTAAATTCAAGACTATAAGTAGGTGTGCAGAATGTCTGGAACCATAAACTAAATACACTAATGACAAACTAACCCAGGTCAAAACGAACCAAGCATAGTTTGTGGTAGGAATGCAGCTGGGTTTGAAACTGACCTGGTAAGCTTCTTGGTGAGCGCGCACACATTTTGCTAAGCCCTGATGAGGTGGGCTTTTGACTTGGCTGGCTCTGTGACACAGCCACTGTGATGTTGAGACTCTACTTTATCCATAGCATGTTGTGTAAACCCTGCCAACCGTGCCCTTCCAACAGCAAAACGTAACTCGGTGCCACGTGCCAACCAGCTCACAAAGAGACACTTTAGCCAGCAACAAAGAACATTCACATTCTCAAGACCTTTTACGCAGGGCGCTTTGCTTAGTCCAATCATATCTGCTGCATCCTGCTCATTAAAACGTTACGTGCAATTCCTTTAAAAGGCTTAAGGTTTCCATCGGCAGAAGTAAGCGTGCTCCGGAATGGCTGCCAGGGAGGGAAAGCAATTCAGGGGAACTCCGGCTCTTTGCAGTCGACTGGTGGGTGTTCGGCATTGGCCGGAGTCACATTCTGATAAATGACCACAACCTAGAGAAACAAATAGCGGAGGCTTTCAGGCCATTTGTTGTGCACACGTTTCTCCTTCCACAGCTGCTCAGAACAGAAGCCCTCAGCTTTCCAGCAGCCTCTTGACTGCCTCTGTCTGTCCCTGTTTAGACTACGGCTCTCGGCACTTTGACTCCATTCCAAAGAGGAACCGCGATCTCTTTAAAGCAGCTGCACCTTTGCCTGGCTTTGCCTGCCTGGAGCTGCCTCCCCGGTCCCAGAAAGAGACGCAGCTGCTTTCAAGACTTCGACACGACTGCTGGGTTCAAGCTCCCCGAAGCACCATTCTGGCATCCGATCCGAAGGGCTGCCTGGGCCATGCCTAGGTTAGGCAGCACTCAACTGGGCTATGAGAACCTTACGCCCTCCTCTGCCAACCAGAGATGTAGGCGGGGCTCCCTGAGATTCCTAAGGTGGTTTCACCCCTTTAGGTTTATTGCAACATGGGACGGCCCGTGCCAAAACGGCCCCCGTCGGGATTCTGGCCTTTCAGTTATCATCTCTAAAGCACAACAAATCCACCTGGGCGCACCAGAGTAACTCGGAGTCTCCCCATATGAAAACTAGGCTGAGGAGCGGAGGGCAGAGAGAGACGTTAGCCACATCCAACGTCATGCCTTTCAATCCTACTGGTCCATCCTATTCGACAAACGGATCAGAGAGCAAGCCATGTTGCTGAGCCTGTTTCCCCTGATTAACTACCCATCTTCCTTTGGCATCTTACCGTTTGATCAGAGGGATTTCGGCAAAGCACCTTACAGCCAAAGGACGCAACAGAGATGGCGATGCAAAACTCCAGGATGGTGAAGGCAGTAAGAAAAGCTAATACTCCCCTCATGGTATCCTGTCAATGAAGCAGAAAAGTAACGTACCCGTTTTTATACATACATATAGGCACATTTACCTCCAACTGTAGAGTAAGGAAGATGACCCCGATGCAGAGATGCAGGATCCGATGGCTAGGCAAAGGGGGGGATGAAGCATTTGTTAAGTTCAGAGCAATGAGGTAACTTCTGGGAGTGGCTCAGGGAGACACCTCCCTAACTCACTGGAGTATAAGGGGGGGGAGGAGGTACAGCCCAATCAGACTTGGCAGATTCTGTTATTACAGCCAGTTACAATTAAAGTAGTTGTAGCCTTCCTGCAGAGTTGATTTCCTGGTCTGGTCTACCTTGTGGGGCTGACAAATGTCTCCTAGGTAGCATAGGTACCACATAGGCAGGGTGGGACCTGGTGAAACCATCTAGTTTGGTCACAGTCCACACAGCAGACGCCGCAACTCACAATTTTGTTCCCCCCCCCAAAAAAATAAGTTAAGATTTGGTCAAAAAAGTCAAAGGCCACCCACAGCTGCTCAATCCAAGCTCCAGCCGGTTTTTTTTTTTAATTTTTTTCCTAAGCCACACATAAAAGTCTGGCAAAGCTTTGACTGCACTGTTACAGCTGCCACCTTGAAGTCCTGGCCATGCCCTGAGGACACCCCTGGTTGCAGCTGCTTTGCAAAGTTTGGGAGAAAGCAAAAGAGAAGATGCCAAACTCTAGAAATCCCAAGGCAACATTCATGCCCCTCCTTTCCATGGCTAAAACTCTGTTTGGGACACGTTCTTGACACCACGACCTCCAAAGAGGTACATCTCCAGCAAGAGGTCACCATGCGTTCCCTTCTCCTTCTCTGCCCTGTTGAACCAACTTCTTACAGATGAATTCTAGAAGGTCCCATACTTACAAAAGGGTGTGCCTGGGTTTCATAACACCACTTTTTCTGAGTTTCGTTATGAAGTTCAGCGCATGCATAAGAACTACGATAGTACCGAAAGAACTCGAAGGAGAGAGGCAGGCAGATGATGCCAATACCAGCTGTTACGGCACTTATCACATTCATTGCCAGCATGCCTTGCACCTAGGAGGGACAAAATAAATGAATAAGCACACACACAAATGCACACAGACACAAAGAGTGGCTGTGTGGCAACCCAGGTTTCTCTGAGGGTGATGGGAACAGAAGAGTTCAGCTGCCGTTCAGTTCTGCATTTGCTTTACCCAGAAAAGTTGAGTCTTCTACCCTCTCTACACCCTCACCAGACTGGCTAAATTCCCCCTTGCTCCTCTTTAGGGGAGCAATTTCGACACAGACGCCCACTGGTGTGCCAGGCCGGCCACCACGGAGGAAGGTTCAAGGGGTTTCCTTCAACAGAAGCCCCCGGCTCACCGAACCAGCATATTCAATCAGAGATGGAGTCACAGCGCTTCTTTGCCAAAGAAACAAAGAGACCCACAAAACACCTGGAGCTTTCAAACAGGGAATTCAAGCCGAGAATTCGGAGGGGAGAGGCTGCTAAACAATAAGCAAGGAAGTTCTGTGTCTCCATCTCTGATTCAATCATCATGATGCTCCCTTTGATGGTAGCAGTCTAGCAACACGGGAAATCCACCAAGCTCACGGTGGCAACCCAACGGCCCGGAGCTCTCCGAGGCTTCAGATGGGAGGCTCTCTCAGTCTTTCTCGAAGAGGGTAGAGATTCTTGCCAGGGCCCCAGAGACAGATGAGTTACAAGGAAGCCACGGCCTCCACTTGTTTCCAATGGGTTAGTTACCAGAGACATCTTGGGATTCCGAGCAGCCGCCACAGCTAAGGATCCAGAGATGATGTACTGGAAGAGAACGAGAAGCAAGTCTACAACCAGGGCTCCGTCCCCACAGGACCAGACCTACGATCCGCTCTCTTCCACCCTAGACCTGTAATCTGCCTCCCGCCTTCTGTTGCTCCCTACTGTCCTCTGGTCATCTTCTGGGCTGAACCCCAAGCAACTTTCCCTGCTCCAGTTGAAGATGCAGCTGCTTTCAGGCATTGCAGGCAGGAGCTGCATCCACACCTCTTCTGGGCAGCACAGCACAGCACGAGTATTCAACATTTTCCCCATGTCGCTATGGCGAGAACCACGGCTCTCCAGACGCTGCAAACAACAGCTTGCAGCCTCATGGTTCACGCTGAATGAAGCCACTAGGAAGTGTAGCTCAGTAACTCCTATCTTTTCAAAAGGGGGGTTTCTTTCCTGAGCAAATTAAAAGTCAGCTAGGGAATGGCAGCTGATTTCAGAGTGATTACACAGGTAGTACTCACTTACCAACCACAATTGGGACCGGCAACTCCATTGCTAAGCAGCACGGTCATTAAGTGCAACATCACGTGACCGCACTGACTTACAACATCAATTCTGGATATGGTCATTAAGTAAATCACGCACAATCCTTAAGCGCAAAATTGCAACCTCCTGTTGGCTTCTTCATTGACTTTACTTGTCGGAAGCCAGCTGTGAAGGTCGCAGATATCGATCACGTTATCATGGGATGCCACAACCATCTTAAAAGCATGCCAGTTGCCTAGCGCCTAAATCACAATCACCCTGTCATGGCCACAGGTTCAAGGAGCAGTCATAGGTCCCCCTTGTTCAGCACCATTGTAACTTTGAATGGCTGCTAAACAAGTCAATCAGTAAGTGAGGACTATCTGTACAATCAGAGCAAGGGATGTTACTCCTATTAAAGTTTGTAATCTCTCAGTTCAGTGGTTTTCTGAAACTTTGGAGAGCCGACACGATCCACAAAGTGACACTACCCAAACAATCCTTTTCCTGAAGCGGAATCTGTAAAAAGATTTAGAGAAACTAACAGCTGCTAAACTGCAGCTCAAGCATCCTTCAACAAAGGCCAGTTTGCCCTAAAGCTGTTGTGATGTGCAGTTCAACATCTGGATCCCCAGTTGTGCTGTTCAATTGTTCAAATACACCATCATGTAGAATTACCAGGATTCCGCTCCAATAGGCTATCCGGATAATGTTGTAGGGAAGCCAAAAGTCGTCAATTAAGTGGATCAGGAGCCCAAAAACTATTCCTGTGATTCCTGTAAATATCTGTGTGATCTGCAGAGAGAGAAAAGAACAGTGCCTACAGGTTCAACTCACACTCCACAACCAGACCAACAGAGCAGGAGGGCAGGGGGAACAAGATGCAGGCCACAACCTGTTTAGATGTTAGCCCCCTCCCCCCCCAAATTAGAACTTCAATAAAAGAATACAATATTTTAAAATGGGATATCTCAGAATAAATGCCATTCAGCTGCAGCTACCACCTTCCCACGAACAATGATATACAGAAGTGGGAAGCCAAAAGTATTCCAGATGTTGCTGAACTGCAACTCCCAGCATCTCTCGGCACTGGCCACTGGTTTGGATCGCCATTGTTCACCAACGTCTGGAGAACCTGTTTCTTTCTTGATGTCATATTAGACACTGGCCAGGAGGAGGCACTACACAACCATTCTCATCCCTCTTGGGACTCATCAGGCATACATATCCTTATGTTCAACCCAGCAATCGGAGTCGAACTCACAAGGCTTGGACTTGTTGCCTATAGAGCGCATTTGGCTCCAGAGGGATCTTGGCCTGGCTAGCAGGTACGGAGGTACACTGCCCTTTTTTTCGATTTCCTGTATGCCCTCCTATGAGAGAAGGAATTTCTTTGTGTGTGTAATTTTATTGGTCTGGGCTTCTTGCTAGAGGCCTCAAGATCCCCTTCCCTTAAGTGGGAGAGGGTTATATAATTTTTAGAAGTTACATTATCTGGTCAGTATAGTAAATGGTTCAAGAATTTTCATATGAATGCCACAGAGAATCCTTGCGGCCCTATTGCGACAGACAGGGGACCTGGGGATTTCTGTCAGCTTTAAAGGGGCCTGCATAGAATTCTTCAGCGTGTCTGGGAGGGGAGATTTTTTGTTTCAATGGCCGGAGTAGCCATCATCCTAAATCGGAAGCAAAGGCATAATGTAGAAGAGCATATGCCATGGATTCAATCATGGTCTGCAATACTGGATTTTGGGGAGGGGGGAATCTCAGAAAACAGCCTTGGAAAAGGCCCATCCATAGCTTCAGGAAGTCAGAGAATGCAACTCATATCTCCAATGGTTGGACAACTTTGTCCCATGGCTCAGCTTGATTTGTCTCTCTGTCCCCAATCTTTTGCTCAGTTGCTTCTTTGCCCTTGGCAGCAATGGGCAATGGGTGGCACTCCAGAAATACAACTGGCATCCCTCAGGGCTGGTCCTACTCAGGGCAGCTGTTGGGAGTCAGGTATTAACATCTGGACAACCATCCGTTTTCCACCCTTGCAGTCTGGCGAGAAAGTCAAGGGCCACATTACACAGGAAGGTCCCTTGTTCGGATTCAACTGCCCAGCAAGTATGGGGGATAGCCGGGACCCCCCTTGGGTACCCTGCAATCTATTCTGAGAGTCAATCAAAAGGAGAGGAGCCCTCATTTCCACCCCAAGCTCCATAATCTCCATACTCACCCCCAGGGCCAGAGGTTCACCCCGATAAAACTTCTTCAATGGGCGTGGAAGATCGGCCTCAAGGGAGGAAGGCAGAGGCGCTGGGCCCACAACCGGAGGCGGCGAATCCATCCTGGGCTTGGCAAGAATGGGGGCTCCGTTGGGTTGGCCAACTCAGCAATGCTGGAGAGCACGGAAAGGAAGGAAAAAGAGAGAGAAAGGGTAAAACACACGGTCCCCATCTTTCGACTTCCCATCCCCAAATATTTAGGTTCTGCATCGAGAAGCCTAGAAGGAACACACTTTCTCTCTCATCCTTCAGTTACAGTTTTTGCCTTCCCCTGAATGGAGGTGAGGAACAATTTTGGAAAACCAGAAACATCAGCAAAACTCCATCCTGCAGATCAGCTTGGGTGACTCACTGCACAGTCTTGGGGCTTTGCAAATCATGTCTGAACCCAGCAGGCTGTTTGGGAAAGCATGACTGGCCGCTTCTTCCACAAACTAAGATTTACAAGCCGTGGTTGGTGGATAGGAATCCAGTCAATGTCTTCAGCACAGCTTCCATCTGATATCAAGGGCCAGACGGATTTCAAAAGGGGGACAGCACAATTTTCATCAGAGGAAATATAAGACACATAGAAAAACGTCTATATAAAAAGCAGCCAGAAGAAATGGAAGTTTGGAAGATACACAACCATTTTTGGTTATATTGGTATTGGTGGTAAGAATAGGAAGAGGAAGAGGAAGAAGAAGAAGATAATTTTTGGAAATAATAATAATAATAATAATAATAATAATAATAATAATAATAATAATAATACAGAGAAGAAATAGGCTAAGATACCAGCCTTACTCCTACCACCAGCCAAACTGAGGCTAATGGTGAGGAGAGAGTCCACCGTTCAGGCCCCTTGGTCAAGTATGCCACAGCACAGCCAAACCCCACCTCTATCCCAAGCATCCAGGCAAGCCAACAATGGTCCAACAGTGGATGCCCTTGAGATGAACAGCAGCATCTCTCTCACCATCCAGGAGGCTCCCTACCGCTGCTGGGTCCCCTTTAGCAATGCCCGATGTCCAGCTTCAGAGATTTCAACAGGCATCCCTCTCTGGCCAGCCCTCTTTGCCAGCTCTTGATATAAAACTTTAAAGACCGAGTGAGAAATTCTCACAAAACTGATTTTTGGGTGTACTGTTCTTGGGCTGTCCTTGCGTAAGGAGGAACAGGACTTCCTGCTTAAATAGCAGAATTTAGGCAAAAATCAGTAGTCTTATTCCCACTTCCCCTTTAGAAAAGCCCGGCACCCCCCCCCCCGGCAAAAACAAACAAACGAACGAACAAACGCTAACGAAGCTGGAAACTCACGGAGGTTAATTAGCTCGTAGCCCGAAGGAAGCTGCTGGGTTCGCACCGGACGGGTTAAGCCCGGACAGCCGCCCCGGAGCCCGCGTTTCGGCCCATCTGCTGCGCTGCCAGCGCGGGGGTCGTGCGAAGCCCGCAAAGGGGAGTCTCTGGGAAGCAAGCCGCGGTTGAGAGGCGCGACCCGCCCAGAGAGCCGCCCCTCCGATCCGGCCCAGGGATGCGCCGAAGCAGGTCCAGGTCCAGGTCCAGGTCCAGAACCTGCCGCCTCTCCGCGCTCGCCTCCCCGCGCAGCGGCCCCTTTTCCCGCCCGCCGCCTGCCGCCTCCCCGCCTCCTCCGGAACGGCGCAGGGAAGCGAGCCGCCGCCCCCCCTCCCCGCCCTTCGGACCCAGGCTGACCCACTCGCTCCGGCTCGGCCTGCGGCGCTCCGGCCGCTCCTCCGGCCGAGCCGCGGCAGCTCCACAGCGGGGCCGAGCCTCGCCCAAGGCCCGCCCGGGGAAAAGGAGCGGCTCGCCCAGCCGGCGGTTCCTCGGCGTGCGCGCATCCCGGCGCCCTTCCCTTCTTGTCCCGTCGGACTCGCGCGTCGTTGCTCGGCAGAGTTGGGTCTTCGCAGAGTTGTCCGAAGTCGGACAGTTTCAGCCTGGTCATCGGTGCCTCGAGTGAGAACGCGGGGTTGATTTGTTCCCTGATCCCTCGGCTTCTTTTCTTGGCCGTCCACCGTATTCTCAGGAGCTTCTCCCACACCAAAGGCGTTCAGAGACGGCAGCATTCTTCCTCTCCCGCCTCTTCGGTCCAGCTTTCCCTCCCACAGAGCTTCCCGGGGAATCCCGGGCCTTGCACGATTCTGCTCTTTGTAGCAACAGACACGTCACAGCATCTGGATACCTTTTAAGCCTTCCAGACTTTCGCTTGCCGTAAAACACATGGACCAGCTTGCTGGGAACCTTGTAGCATATAAATATGTTAAATCCATCTTTTTTTTTTTAAGGGAAGGTGGGAGGGAACACCGAGGTATCCCAAACAATGATATCTGATTTGAATTTAAAAAAAAAGCAAGTGGCAACATGTGAAGCCCCCTTTGACCCTCTGAGACCTTCCTGCCTCTTCCACTTGGACTGTCTTGGGGCAGAGTGCTCCGGGACACATTTATCAGAAAGTGAGCGCTTGCTCCTGAATACAGCTAAGCAGATAAATGGAAGAGCTGGCCAAATAACCAACTGCAGAAACTGAATCCAGTGGGAAGAAGGAAAACCTTGAAATCGGGCATTAGCTCTAAAATCATCCTGTGCATTTTGCTGCCTTCCACTTTAGGAAGCTTTAGCTTAAAAACTGCACTTGAGGCTGTTCTCCTTTGAACTGGGCATTCAGGAGGATCTGGCATTTTATAAACTACCCTGACTACGATGCTGTTCCTGGGTAGCCTTCTGAAGTGCCAAGTAAATGAGATGGAAACATGGCCCATTCCTTTTAAGATTCTAAGCGTCAATACAATACAGAAAAATTTGGAAAAGATTTGAAAAAGGTGCTTTGGAATGCATGGGAATGTCCATGTAGCGCCTTGAAAGGAGCTGTGTCTTTTCTCAGGATCATTGCACAACTCTGACTGCCTTAAAGAATTGGAGAGACGTGCCATATTTTTGCCCTTACATGTTCCAAAGCATATTTTTGGAATTAAATTGGAATTGCTGCACAGCCCTTCTTGACATTCTTCCCCTATTCCTCCCTCCCTCCCCCCTTCCTTCCATTTATAAAATAAATTGTTCAGAGTTTGTTGTTCAGAGAGAGGACAAAGCAAGATCTTTGTGTCCTGCTGTCCAGACAGAGGGAACTTTATAATGTTCGTTCCAGCTTCAGAGATTTCAACAGGCATCCCCCTCTGGCCAGCCCTCTTTGCTAGCTCTTGATCTAAAAGTTTGCCAGTCACTTTAAAGACCGAGTGAGAAATTCTCACAAAACTGATTCTGGGGTGTACTGTTCTTGGGCTGTCCTTGCGTAAGGAGGAATATAGGACTTCCTGCTTAAATAGCAGAATTTAGGCAAAAATCAGTTGTGTTATTCCCACTTCCCCTTTAGAAAACTCTTTTTGTCTCTTACGAAACCTTCTCCCTTCCTCTGAATCTTTCCATCCTGTAACCCAGTCTGACGGCTTCCAGCTCCCAGTACTAACAGCTCTGCTCTCAGAGCTTCTTTCAGAACAAGGGTATGTAAAGATATCACACATACACACACAAGGCCAAAAACAGCACAGAGTCAGCGTCAGGAAATTTAGAAGCAACAAACCACACCAAAAATTTATTGAGAGAACAGAACTTGAGACTTCTTGGCAGAGAATTTGCATAGAAGAGTTTCACCGGCAACCAAGAACAATGGTCATAATCCACACAATCCTGACCTTCGGCAGGCAAAGAAAGGAACTGTGAATTTGCAGGCCTTGTGGTTGTGCCAGGGAACTAGTTCAATGTAACAAAAAGATAATTTAAGGAGAGGGCAAGAAAAATGAACTGATGTTGCAGGATCACAATAAGGACAAATGGAGAGGTCAGATGGCAGGGCGACGGTTTTGGGGGAACCCCAAATGTTTCTTCCCCAAGGGAAGGGGTACCCCTTGGCTGATCCAAAGCATTCCCAGGGCAGTCTTCAGAGGCTTCAAGCCAGGGACACATCATATGCTCTGCAAAGACAGGGAGTTAGGATAAGGGTTGGCCATGCATGAGAATCTGGCATGTTTCTTATGAACAGTTCTATTCTTCCGTTCCATGTTTCATGCAATCTAATGCACTACGATAAGGGGATGGGGTTGGCAGCACAGTTGCAGGCTTACCTTGCCCGCTTTTTCCCTCGGCATCGTGGAAATTTCCCATGTTTTCCACCTGGAAGGGAAGAGGGAGCAAACAAAGTATTTGAGGAACACTCCTTTCTAGAGTCAAGAACAGAATGGGAAGAGGTGGCATGTCAGCTCTCTCTTAACATCTGGAGCAATTCACTAATGGCTGCATAGACCAAGGTGCTTGGATTGTGGTTGAGCACATCTGGAAATGCACAGCTTCCCCCCCACAGCTCCCCCTGCAAGAGTTTGGCTTATGGTCAAAGGTGGCAGCCTATGTCAAAATAGCTATGTTGCGTCTTCAAAACCCATCAAGGCACTGGAACACTGAGCCCCACTGCTGGAACAAGGGTGGAAACTTGGCTTTTGTGTCCTAGCTCTGTGTTTCCCAGAGGCCTTTCCTGAACATTAAAGAACTGTTACTCTTGTGATATAGCTACGATTCACCACCCAGATTTTCTTTGGATGGATGGATGGGCAGCCATAGAAAATTTGATTGGTTGGTTGATAGATAGATAGATAGATAGATAGATAGATAGATAGATAGATAGATAGATAGATAAATAAGATGCTAATGTTAAGTGTTCCCACCTAAACATTAGCATTTTTCTGAAGTACTTCTGACTTCAAATGGTAATTCTAATGGCATGATGTTATTTTCTAGTATTTTTTATTATGTAGATAACATCCATTTGATAAGTCTTTTCTCACAAGAATCACACATTTTGTTGCTGAGATAAAACCCTGCCACTGCTGGGGAAGCCAAAGCTAGGCCAGTGTAATGAAAGAATTACAGACAGTCCTCGCTTAACGACCACAATTGGGACCAGAATTTTGGTTGCTAAGCAAAGCAGTCATTAAGTGTATCCAATCTGATTTTATGACCATTTTGTGGTGGTCATTAAGCAAATCACCATGGGCGTTAAGCGAACCATGTGGTCATTCAGCAAATCACACAGTTCCCCATTGATTTTGCTTGCCAGAAGCCGTCCAGGAAGGTCAAAAATAGCAATCACATGACCACAGGATGCTGTGATGGTCCTAAGTGCAAACTGGTTGCCAAGCACCCAAATTGTGAACACGTGACCACGGGGGACACTGTGATGGTCATAAGTGTGAGGGCTGATCGCAAGTCATTTTTTTCAGCACTGTTTTAAGTCTGAACCATCGCTAAACAAATGGTTGTTAAGTGAGGACTACCTGTACTGCTAACCATAATTAAGTGTTAAAGCTAAACTAGGGTTGTAAGATGATGAAATGAAATTCAAGCATGGCTACATTCTTTCACTCCATCATTCTCTTCCCAGTTGATAACACAATTGATCCATTCCAATCTCTCAGGCTTACAGGTGAGAATGAGAATGCCCAAGATGAAAAGGATGGCAGCTGCTACTAAACCCCACTTGCGCAAGGAATCATAATCTGCAAAACAAATGGAGAAAAGTGAACAGATTTGGGACATCTGGAACTGAAAACAGAGAGCAACTTTAAGAGTGTCCATTGATGTTTGACGGAGGGCACAGCATTTACACAACATGTCTAACCTGCTTTCCAAATCACTCATTTTCTGGCTTTGCGCAATCTTTTGAACCATGGACAAACCAATAGGCTGGGCACAACCTGCAAAGCCACCAAAAACAAACAAAATGCTGACCAAGCCTATCATTGAAAATACCCTTGAAAAGGATCCGGAAGCTGCAGCTGGTGCAGAATGCGGCAGCGTGGGCAGTTATGGGCGCCTCTAGGGCTGCTCATGGAACACCTCTGCTGCACAAGCCACATTAGGTGCCAGTGTGCTTTGGGGTCCAATTCCAAGTGTTGGTAATGACCTTGAAAGCCCTTCATGGCATGGGCCCAGGTTACCTGCCCAGGTTACCTGAGCGACCGCCTCTTCCCCATTACATCAGCCTGTCCCACCCGGTCCGGCAAGAAGGGCATGCTGCGGACCCCGTCGGTTAAAAAATTCCGACTGGCAGGGTCAAGGAGGAGAGCCTTTTCTGCCATGGCCCCCACCCTGTGGAACATCTTGCCCCCTGAGGCGAGGTTGGCCCCCACTCTTCTGGCTTTCAGGAAGAGCGTCAAGACCGGGCTCTGCCAACTAGCTGGGGGACCCAAGAGTGATCGGCAGCCCTGGGGTTGTTTGGTGGCTTAAGACGCTCTCTCTGCCTTTTAGTGTCCCTCTTTTATCTTCTATTTTTTGTACTTTCTATTTTTATAATGGTTTTATAATTTTTATTCGTAAGCCTCCCAGTGTCACTTTTATGGTGAGTTGGAAGGTGTATAAATTTAATAATAAATGAATAAATAAAAATAAACAAACATGTTGCATGGATGCAGCTACTAAGTTTCCAGCTGATCCAGATCAGCAAGTGTTGTAAATACAGCCATTCTGTACATGAGGGCCAGAGAACTTCTGAGCCTTCATATGTTGTCAAACGAGTACCAGGATCTCTCTCCATTGGCCATGACTTTTGAGAGCTGAAGACCATCAATATCTGGAGGACCACAGGTTCCTCATCCCAACTTATGTATACGTTTTATCTTAGTATTTTCTCTCCTCAAACCAGGGTTTTGTTTTTTTTTAAACAGGAATCCAAGGTTCGGGAAACCTCCCCTCAAGTTTTCTCCTTTGCTTAACCCAGTCCAACTTGAAACTCACCATAATACAAAAAAGCATTATGATATTCCATCATCTCAGCATCTGTGAAAAGAGAAGGAACAGGGCATTGATGGGAAGATGTCATACTTAGAACTGAAAGATTTACTTTTCAGCATTTACTTGAGTTAAGATTGTGTTTTTTATTGTTCACTCGATGTTAATATTTGACCTCAGGTTTTCCTTAACATTGACCAGTGTCTGCCATCTTAGAGAAGTTTGTCCACAATGGCAGTTTAAAAATCTTTAAATCTTTCATAAATAAATTAAATAAATAAATACCTGTACTCTTTTCTTGGTCAGTAGTTGGAAGTTGAGATGTGGTACCTTCAGGAAAAGATAATGCCAGAGGAAAATGTTATTGGGCCCAAAACATTATCCTTGAAAGTTTTGTTCCCCTGTGAAAGAGCCTTCTGGGATTCCCCCCCCCCCCACTCATTTTCAGGAGGTTTTAGAATTTCTTTCAAATTTCTTTGTTCATGTCCTTTGGACTAACTGTTGTGACCTCACCTGGAGTGTTTGTGGGTTCCACAAAGCTTGTGCTGAGATCCACTGTCCCTTCAGCTGCAGTTGTCACTACTATAGCAAGTCAAGGAGAGAGTGCCTTAGAAAAAAAATGTTAATTTGTGGGTTTTCCCTATCCGCTTGCTTTTAAAAAATATCAGTCTCTGTTTCCCTTCCCCGGTTTCTTTATCTAAGCATCAAGCAGCAGAATGGAATCCTTAACTATAATTCCAACATTCAAGTAAGGTTTAATGTCAGCTCACAAATTGTGACTTAAGTGTCATGCTGGGTTTGGACATTAAGCAGAACTGTCCTCCCTGACTAGTTAATTGGGTGACAATAGTTAATTACTATTAAATTAATTATTAAATCATTAAATTACTGTCAAGCCAGTTTGATCTAGTGCAGAGCTTTCCAAACAGTGTGTTGCGACACGTTAGTGTGTTGGCTGCAGTGTGTAGGTGTGTCGCACGGTCAAGGGATCATACAGGTACTGCGCATGCACAGTATGCGTGATTCCGAAACAGCTGATTCTGCGGGACTTCTGGTGATGCAGCCGCACCTGCAGTGTGTTAGTGTGTCACCAACATGAAAAGTTTGGAAAGCTCTGGTCTAGGGGTTAAGGCAACGGGCTAGAGACCAGGAGTCTGTCAGTTCTAGTTTCACTTCAGGCATGAAAGCCAGCTGGGTGACCTTGGGCCAGTCCCTCTCTCTCAGCCCAAGAGCCAATCAGGCGTGGTAGGAGAGTTCTAGTCCTGCCTTAGGCCTGAAAGCCGGCTGGGTGGCCTTGGGCCAGTCCCTCTCTCTCAGCCCAACTCACCTCACAGGGTTGTTGTTGTGGGGAAAATAGGAGAAGGAAGGAGTATTAGGTATGTTCGCTGCCTTGAGTTATTTGTAAAAATAATAAAGGCGGGATAGAAAATAAATAAATAAAAATAAAGACTAGTTAATTGGGTAAAGTCCATGAAGTCACAAAGAGTCGGAAGCGACTAAACGAATAAACAACAACAAATTGGGTAACAATAACTGCCAAATAGGAACAAATGAGCTGCATGCACTAAGCATGCACCAACATGTGCAATCACATACCGTCTGTTGATACATTCTCTTGCAGAAAGTTTAGACTTTCTGGATTGTGACTTTCATTGGTTAACACCCCTGTCATAGAAAAAAGAAAAAAAAGCACGGAGAAGGAAGAGTGGGTTAAATTGATATAGATTCTCTCCCACCCTAAGTTCACATTTAAACTGATGGTTTAATGCCTTGAAGGAATACAACTGATCCAGCTGATCATTTCAAATATTGAACCATAGTAGAGAATATATGTAGCTCTGGGTTGAACTGTTGGATTCATGGGGTCCCTCTAAGATTTCTTCTCTTCTGGCAGATGTTTCATTGCCAGGCTAGATAGCATCATCAGTGCATGGGGGAGTGGAGTTTGCTGACTCGTCAACCCCACGTCACTCTTCAAAGAGGTGGTTTGTTATTGCCTGCTTCCTAGGGCAATCGTAAGAATCCATCTCAAGAATCTCAACCCCTTGACCTTCAAAAAGTGTTAAGCATCTGACTAAAGGGTACATTACATGGTGAAAACTTTATGCTGTTTTAATTCTAGCAAGGAACAGATTTTGAAGGAGTGAGGCAGCATCCCAGCTGAATGGCAATCAGCCCTTTTCCCTACCAACTACTTCTCCTCTCAAAATACATCTTCAGGGAAGCAAAATAATCTAAGGAAGGAAAATAGATAATTAGTACACAAATGCTGGCCTATCTGACTAAGACAGGATATTGCCAGCTATTTGGTCCAGAGACTCACCCGCTGTACTCTGAAAGAATTCTGTGGTGGCGGTGGGAGATCCTTCTGCATCTTCTTCCTTCTGAGCTATCAGTGTTGGGCTTCCTGAAACTGAATCAAGATGGTGACAGCTTAATATCGTTGCTCAGTGTGACCCTCCAACTGTTTTTGTGTACATCTTTGTCATTTCTCCAAATTGCTCAGAGCAGTACAACTTCCCATTTTATTCTTACCACACCCTTGACTAACAGACTGAGTTGAGATAAAAAGAAAAGCGGGGGGGGGGGAGCCAAATCCCCAGCGGTCACCAAAGCTGAATGGGGCTTCAGATTCAACTCAGTTAAATCTGATGACTGAAGGCAGCAGCTTCCAAGGTAGTTCCCTCCCCAGGTGTCTCAGGTAATTTCTGCCATGGTGATTTACAGCACTTTCGTAGCATCATCCGAAGTGATATAAAGCCTGTCCACGTTGCTGTTATTTTAGCATAACAATAGTTGGAGGACTCTGAAAGACGCTATAAATTGCTAGTGTGGATATGGCTTGAGTGGAGCCCAAGAGATTAGCAGAGCACGGCTTGCTAAGAGGAGGTTTTTAAAATTATCCTGCCAATTACCAAGGTCTCTCACCAAGTTACAGTAAAACATGGCACCCAAATTAAAATTAGAGTTATGAAAAACAGCAGTGAAAAACACAGCTTAAACGCAGCACCGCCTCAACCAAAACAGCAAATGGAGACCACCACTGAACAGAGCTGTTAATGGAAAAGTAAGAACCTGCTGCAAGGCATAGGAGAAGCTTTTAGTTCTGAAAGTGACCAGGGGTGCACTCCAGCCTGAACGGGAGGGGAGGCTTAGGAAAAGATTTCCCATGGGTTGGAGACAGTCCACAGTCCCATAGGCTCCTCACCAATGCTCTAGTCCAAAATTAGCACGTATAAACAAAGTTGGGTGTCACCCTGGATCTGCAGATCTCAAATTTGCACTGGATCTGGAAATGAGGGAGTCCCAAGTGGGGCTGCAGTTTGGAGTGCGGGAATTTGGGATTCCAGATTCCATTCCACATCCTCTTCCCAGTTTTCTGCCCACATACCTTGTGAGCATTCCGCTGCCATTGATCACGTTCAGTCCTTTGTTGGAGGGCCCCATCAGGCTCTCTCCCCTCTCCCAATGGTTTTAGAAGCTGTGCGTTTGCAGATATTGGGCTTCTCCACAATGCTGCTGTTACCTCCCGTTTGTGAGTGAGCTATTCCACTACAGAGGTAATTGCATTCATAGTCTGAACTCCAGAAGTAGAAGGAAGTATGATTATTTGATGCCAGGATGGCTATCCTTCCTTCACAACATGCCCCAAACTCCCATCTTCTTCGTGTGGTCCTTTGTAGTAAGCTTAGGATCCCAGCTGGCTACAGTTCCTCGCCTTTCTTCCTGCCAGCACTTTGCAAATATTATTTTTAATTTCAAAGCAGGCAATCTGGTTCTCGGCTTTGCAGCGCATGCAGGAAAAGGTGTGAAACTGTCAGTATGGATATTTTTTTTAAAAATATTGAAAATGCCAGCATATGTTTTGACTTATTTAAAGAGAATTCATTTTCGTCTCAAGGGTAAAATATTTCACAATATTTTCTTTACCTCAGTTCTCCAGATGTCCTCCTTCCCACCTCCTTGTGGGTATTAAAGCAAAAAGAAAAACAAGAGGTGATAAAAAAAAGGGGTTCCTGCATGGGTTTTTGTTTTGTTTTCTTTTTCCTTTCCCCATCTTGATTGATCTGGATGGATCTTTATAAATCACATACACCTCCATCAAAAATTGCCCCATACTGGCTGTAAATTACAATGACTGAGAACAAGGAGAAATCAGTGGTAATTTGGAGATAAAAAAGATTTTCTCTATGAATTTAACCAAATCACAACAAAAAAAATCCTGAACTACAATGAAATAAAAAAGATCTGTTAGAATTTCTGATCTGTAAGATAGCTGCCTTCAGCAAAGGATCGTTACCTTGTCGTGGTGCTGGAGCTTGAGCACCTCAATGATGCCACGAGCTAAACCATGAAGGGCCACCCAAGACGGGAAGGTCACGACAGAGAGGTCAGACTAAGTGCGATCCCTGGGGAAGGTAATGGCAACCCACCCCAGTATTCTTGCCGTGAAAACTAAATGGATCAGTACAACCAGAGATATGTCGGTATACCATCGGAAGATGAGACCCCCAGGTCGGAAGATGGTCAAAATGCTACTGGGGAGGAACTGCCAGATGTACAAGCTAGATTTAGAAAAGGCAGAGGAACTAGGGACCAAATTGCCAATATCCGCTGGATAAAGGAAAAAGCCAGGGAGTTTCAGAAAAACATCTATTTCTGTTTTATTGACTATTCTAAAGCCTTTGACTGTGTGGACCATAACAAATTGTGGCAAGTTCTTAGTGGTATGGGGATACCACGTCATCTTGTATGCCTCCTGAAGAATCTGTATAACAACCAAGTAGCAACAGTAAGAACAGACCACGGAACAACGGACTGGTTTAAGATTGGGAAAGGAGTACGGCAGGGCTGTATACTCTCACCCTACCTATTCAACTTGTACGCAGAACATATCATGTGACATGCTGGACTTGAGGAATCCAAGGCTGGAGTTAAAATCACTGGAGGAAACATTAACAATCTCAGATATGCAGATGATACCACTTTGATGGCTGAAAGTGAAGAGGAACTGAGGAGCCTTATGATGAAGGTGAAAGAAGAAAGTGCAAAAGCTGGCTTGCAGCTAAACCTCAAAAAAACCAAGATTATGGCAACCAGCTTGATTGATAACTGGCAAATAGAGGGAGAAAATGTAGAAGCAGTGAAAGACTTTGTATTTCTAGGTGCGAAGATTACTGCAGTTGCTGACTGTAGTCAGGAAATCAGATGACGCTTAATCCTTGGGAGAAGAGCAATGACAAATCTCGATAAAATAGTTAAGAGCAGAGACATCACACTGACAACAAAGGCCCGCATAGTTAAAGCAATGGTGTTCCCTGTAGTAACATATGGCTGCGAGAGCTGGACCATAAGGAAGGCTGAGCAAAGGAAGATGGATGCTTTTGAACTGTGGTGTTGGAGGAAAATTCTGAGAGTGCCTTGGCCTGCAAGAAGATCAAACCAGTCCATCCTCCAGGAAATAAAGCCAGACTGCTCACTTGAGGGAATGATATTAAAGGCAAAACTGAAATACTTTGGCCACATAATGAGAAGACAGGACACCCTGGAGAAGATGCTGATGCTCGGGAGAGTGGAGGGCAAAAGGAAGAGGGGCCGACCAAGGGCAAGGTGGACGGATGACATTCTAGAGGTGACGGACTCGTCCCTGGGGGAGCTGGGGATGTTGACGGCCGACAGGAAGGTCTGGCGTGGGCTGGTCCATGAAGTCACGAAGAGTTGGAAGCGACTAAACAAATAAACAACAACAACAAGATAGCTGCACAGATATGGACTGAATTGCTCTAATAGTGCCAGTAAGCAAACACTTCAGATAAGAGATGCAAAATTATACTGTGGGATCTTTTTCTTACATGAAGAGAGGGGAGTCATACCATGCTTAATATTTTGTCATTCCTGCTAGGATGCAGATAAAATGGCTTTGGAGTCTATAACTGACTCTAGGACCGCCCAGCTGATTCTCCCCAATTCTATGCTGTAAATTGCTGGGTTTTCCTGTAACTCTGAAGGATTCACATGCATCAGATAGGATGAAAGATTGACAGTCATGGGGAACATAGATGAACATACCCATTGGTGGCTACTACTGTGGAGATGAGGAGACACACATTTCTAGACCCAGGTCAAAAATAGCTAGCATCTTACCTTGTGTAACCACAGGAGCTGTGAGGTGAGCAAGGGCAAACAGGACAAAGACAATGATCTGGGGAAAAACAGAATTATGAATCAACTGTGATGTATGTTCTAATTCTGTCCCATGATTCCACCCCTGAACCTCCCAAATCACCACCACATGATCAATCCAGAAAGAAGTATCAGCAAAACCAACATGGGACAAAGTCACAGTTATAAACCAAGTGCAGATCCCATCTAAATCATAGAGCGGGTGATTGTCTTAACACAGGATTCACTGGATCTAATTTATGGGAGTCATGTATTTGTTTGTCCAAAGTCAGAACAGCAGTTGCCTGGATGCAAAATATTGTTTGTTTTAGAGTAGTGGGAACATGCAGCCGTGTTCCTCATCTGCAACGATTTCTGGGTTCAAAGCAAGTTACAGAATGTTGTTCAATATGTATTACAAAAGTTTCCCAGATTTTCAAAATGGGCCCATAGTCCATTAAACGTGTCAGTCATTTTTAAAATTAGCCTTTGAATTAAACAATATGCAATCAACTTATTTTCTCCATGCACATTTACAGATTCCAATAGAGAGAACAATGTAAATGAAAAAAAAATATATCACGTATTTATCATTTCTGTAATGAACCAGCAGGACCTAATTCTCACCAACCTATCTATTTAAAGCTATAATTAAATTGAATCAACTTCATCCTTTAAGCCAACAAATAAAAAACTCAGGGTGGCATTTCTTTTCTAATTGTTTCTGAATGCTGACCAATGGGGCAACCCATCAAGGAAAAAATGATGAAATCCTTGAGAATTATGGTGTCTTAACAAAAACACGTTAATCCTGAATTCTGTCCAAACCTATAAATTAATAGGTTCGCATGGGTGAGAGAAAATATTTTCTCCTGTAAGAAGATAGATAAGTTAATTCAAATATTCCCTCCCTCCATTTTCAACATTGTGTTGCAGTGCCATTAAATACAAGCAAAACTTCCAAATGCCGGATCACCTAAATCTAACATTTGGAAAGCAAATAATAGAACAGGGTTGGAGACAGAACACTTGCACACTTCTACTCCCACACTCACAAAATTCCTACCCTACATGTTGCCTGGTACTGTTTTAAGCGACTGGCTTCGCAACCTAACGGGCATTTCTGGTTCATTCAAAAGCTCTGACGAAGTTCAGAGTTCCGCGAAGATCCAAGTCTCCAGAGCTGGAAAAATACTGACATTTCCACCTAGCAGAACAGATCCTTCTTCCACTGTGACAGCTGAAGATATTGCAGCTTGCTGGAGAACTCCCCAAAACGTAAGCGCCATGGAGCTGCTGTCTGCAAAGGCAGTTTGGAGTTGTCAGCCAGCCAAAGTCCCCGACAAAAGACTGACCGTTGGGGCTGACGGAAACCAAGGGTGGCCTCTCACTCCTGCATCATAAGGCAGGATTGGTTTCCTAAACCTCTCCTCCGGGATCCCTGCCAATCTACTGTGGTCCCCACATCACTGAAATTAACTGTCCACTCCCTGGCTTTCAGCTTTGAAACTGAGAAGGCAAATGGTTTTTCTCTGCTCTTGTCTGCTTTCTTGACTGCATGCATACACACGCATGCGCACACGCACGCACACACAGACACACACACATTCAGAGAGCAGCTCTAAAGTTCCAAACTGCTCTAGACTCCCAAGCCTAAAGTTTTGGACATCTGCCGTTGCAGCTGAACCCTTATGTGCTCTACACCCATCATTAACTATAACAAACAGCTCCGAACTCTTGGACAAAAAAAACTCTTTGCGAGCAAACTAAAGATGGAGTGAAAAAGGCATTTCATGGCCAACAGAAGTTGGGAGGGTAACACATCTGTCTGGGCTTCTCTGTCTGCATTCTGGTTTACAACCCTGTTTTTCTGCTTACTGCTGATCTTCCATCTCTTCTGGCACCCTTCTTGGTAAGACATGTGGTTTTCATTCCCTGCCGCCACCCCCACCACTTCCCCTAGCCAGAGTCAGGTTCTCCGACCCAAAGAGTTAATTCCCTGCAAGGAATTCCCCGGCTAACAAATTGTTCCAGAGGCAGGAAACTGAAGCAAGGGGGCTGTCAGCTATTGTTAGAAAGGAAACTGGGAATGGGGCTCACTCACCTTCATGGCGGCTGCTTCACAGCCCTGGGAATGTGGCATGTCGGGCATCTGGAAGAGAACGAAAGGCCGCACCAGTCATTTCCTCTTCTTGCCACTTCCTGGCCCCGGAGAGCGGCTGTGTGAGTCACAAGGCACGTGCTCCTACATTTCTAAGTGTGTGGGGTATGTATATACAAAGACCAGCAGCATACATGTATGCAGCTTTCAGAATTCATCAGTGCATTGGGCGGAAATACAAGTGTTCTCTGTTCAGGACAATTCACAGTAACCAAATCTCAGGCTGTTCATCGGAGAAGAACAAAGGCAACTGGTTTTTCTGCCCTCTTTCTCTGCATGGCTGAGTAAGTGGCAAAAGGTGACCTGGTTCTTCCCAAACGTTGATTGGTACAAACGTTGGGCACCGTGTTGCAGAGGGAGAACATTTAAAAACTGCTTTCAGGGAACAGGTTTGCGGGGCAACTAAACAAGCAAGCTGAGGATCAGATCGGCCAAGTGGAAATTATAACGCTGATTCTTGACTTTTTCCAAAATGAGCATGGAAAGCTTTGTTGGAAAGAAAAGAGAAAATGTAATGTGAGAATGGCCATTCCAAATGTCTAGTGTTTCACTGGCAGGTGGGTCCAGACTCACCACAGGAGAGTTTTAACATATTTTAATCAAAGGCATCCAAATTCTGGCCCCAGGGCCACATAACAGAAATAATTACCTGAACTATAGTTCATTAATATAAAGGTAATTGAGTTTAGTTTTGTCCTAGAAACCACCTATGCCTTTGTCCTGACCAGTGGGGCCCTCAAACTGAAACAGGTGGTGCATCCATTTTGCATATCCTATTTGCAAACTTTTTGCCTACTTATTGTGAAAACCAGACAGGGCCGGCCCCACCATTAGGCAGGAGAACTGCCTCAGGCAGGAGATTTTAGATGACAGGAAAGGAAAGCAGATTGCCAATTTGCTTTTCTTTGTTTGTTACTGTGTTTGTCCTGCTTTGGGTGTGGAAAGATACTTGTGGGATTTTTCTTTTTTTGACTCATGGCCCCATATTATTAGCACTGTTCGCTTTCATTTTGGCTGGCCTTGGAAATGGAGTCTTGCTATAGGAAAACAATACTGATTTTGTTTTCATTCCTACTGGCTCAAGGGAAGGCCCCAAATGTTTATTTGTTTTCTTTCTTCCTGGAAGTGAAGGAAATATTTTAGTGGATGAAATATCTGAGTTAGTTGAAGTATAATACGGTTCTATTCACCCATTCTGCTAAGCTGTGATGGGGCTTAGTACCACAAACCACCCATTTCAGGTTAGAATTATATGTGATCCAGGCTACTACAAGTAGTCCTTGCCTAATGACCACAACTGGTCGACCAGAATTTTGGTTGCTAAGTGAAGCAGTCATTAAGTTGAACTGACCCAATTTTACAACTTTTGAGACTGTCGTTAAGTGAATCATCACAGGCATTAAGCAAAGCACATGGTCATTAAGTGAATCATGCACTTCCCCATTAATTTTGCTTGCCAGAAGCTGGCCGGGAAAGTAAAAAATGGCAATCACGTGACCATGTGACACTGCGATGGTCATAAATGAGAACCAGTTGCCAAGCACCCAAATCGTGATCATGTGATTGGGGGGATGCTGTGATGGTTGTAATTGTGAGGACCGGTCATAAGTTAGATTTTCAGTCACTAAACAAATGGTTGTTAAGCGAGGACTACCTGTATGGCTTATTTAAAAGTTATGGTGCATGGTGCTCTACCTGGCCAAGTATTGCCTATATCAAGGGTGCACAACTTTGGTTGACTTGAGGGCCACTCCATCACATAAGATGAGGAGGCTATGCAGTGAAAGTGGGTGAGACCAAGAGCCAAAGAGGGCAGGACCTCTGAGCAATTCTAAAAAAATGTGTGAAAAAGAATAATGAGAGGGTGTTTACCCCTGCAAACCTAGAATCTCCATTTAAATGCCAGGACACTTAGCCATCAGTCCAGTATTTCTTTAAGTGCCTTTTGAAACCATCTCATACCTTGTGGCCATTGCCACATCTTCTGGCAGCAAATGCCATTAATTCCTTGTGTGCTGTGGATGACAATGTTTTTTTTATCTGTCCCAGATCTGCTGGCTGTGTCAGACATCACAACTTGCACAGCTATTAGCAAATATTCAAAAGTGCTTCTACAGCAGCAAATCTAGAATGAATCCACAGCTGGTGAACATCTTTACTAGGACAGCCTGCATGTTACAAGAGCTTCCAAACTCTAAATCAGGTTGTTTGGTGCAAACAACAGGAGTGGAAACTAAATTTATTTTAATCCATCTTTTTAAAACAAAGCAACACCAAACAAACAATCCCTCCAACTTTCTGATGTATCTGTGAATAGCAAAACATCTATATTTAGAGTTATCAATGCAACTGTACAATTTCCATTGGCTGCACAGTAATGCATTAACAGGCTAAATGTATTCCTCGCCTCAGCCGGATGTTTCAAAAGCAGTTGTCATCCATTTCCAGCACAAGACCCTTCACACATCTTGCTGTGACACTGTGCCCTCTGCTGGTCTTTCAACCAGCAAGCAAATGCCATGATAAGCAAACAGAGAAGAGCATGTCAGCATCTTCAGCCAATAAAAAGAGGCTGAAAAGGAGAAGTTGTCTGAAGGGTTGAAAGCAAGCATGCTAATATTGCTCCAGGATGGCTTTCATTAGGAACTTGTGTGGCAAAATGGATAATCTCCTTCTCCTTCTTTTATAAAGGGGACATAAGTGTTAGCAAGAGAAAACAATGTAATTTGTGTAGGACTAGTGGGGGAAGGCAGGAATCTGAGATAACGCCTGAGTTTCCGTATTGTACTAAGCCAGCATAAGCTCTCCACGTTCTGGCCTGGTGTGTGGCATAAATCCAGTCACTGTGATTGGTAAACTATTGTATGGTTTTTTTGACAGTGTTGGGTGTAAACCCAGCTAATCATGATTCAATAAACCTGTTAGATTGTGGCTTAGCCAGATGTCTGAAGCTGGCTAGTCCGTACATCCAAACCATGCCACATGATATCCTCTAGGAGTGTTGACCTTCGACTTAATGCTTCCATCCTTGCTAGCCTAATCATTGGACACGTTGGTTACACATCATGGGAGCTAAACTCCCATTAACTTGGGGGGGGGAAGAATGTTGCTTTACTGTTTACCCTTTTTGGTGGCACCTCTCCAGGGACCACCTTGACAAACCACCCAGACCCATTTTAGCCAAGCTACAGAGGACTCTGCACATGGGTTGCTGGGGTGTCTAGACCAGGCAATCAGCTTTCTGGAGGCAGTATCACCAATGTGCCCCTGTTAATATTCTGCTTGTAGATTTGTAAATTAGACATATCATAAGTTTAGGACTCCTGGGTTATTTTCATCACATTTGTTGGTGTGGGGAAAATACGATCCTTCTCCTGGTTGGTCATGTCCCTTTGCGGGGACTGCTGCGTACCACACATTTCTATGGTGGTTCAGGTGCTGCTCAACAACTTCCAGTGCCTAACTCCCAACTCATAACATAACACCTCCTGTCCGTGTTTACAGCCCTGTTATCAACAAGGTTATATGTTCAGTGTATACTCAGGAGAGTACTCTGCTGCATCATTTCTTTCTACTTTAAATATTTTAGTCACGTGGCCCATGGCAGCCCAGCTTGGCAGAAATCCAGATTCTGATAAGGAGGGGGGTAGAGTCAGCAGGCTAGCATTACTCTAGATTGCAAGGAGAGATTGTTGTGATTTGAAAAGCCATCTCTGGAGATTGCAATGGAGCAGATGTGTCAAGCTCTCTGCAAAAAGGTTCCTAATATCACACACAAGTCGTGAGCAGCTCTCAAGTGTGCACATATAATCAATTTCATTTGCATTTGCACTAGAGCCATCATCTCCGGGCTGCAAAAGCCAGAGGTCTACAAGGCTGACCAGGATAGGGCAGCAAAGTTTGCTTTTTCTCTTCATCTTCTGCCATCTAGTGGCTATCCAGTGTTTTGCAGTCCAGATCTGAGAGCTTTAATCTGTACATCAAGACCTGAAAAGGGCTTTTACAAGTTACAAATGTGATAATATTGTCAAGGAGAAATTCTTTAACAGATCATTTCACATCCTAATTTCAAGCGAAGTCCTTGGTGTGACATACCCCTCCCCTTCCCTCTCCCATTAGCAATAAATCCAATAAATCTTTCAGGTGTAACTTGGGCTTCACAAAGGAGATTTGGTCTTAAGTGATGTAGCTTTGGAACTCCATTGTAGGAGACTTTATTTTGCAGGACTGTAGCAAAAAATAATTTGGAATAGCACTTCACCAAATGTAGGAGCATTAAATTTTGAATGACAAGGATTTATGGACTCCTCAGCCTCCCTTCACCATGTCCAGTTCTCCTCAGCCATTTCACTAAATCCAGCACCTTCTCTAATCTGGCAGATGTGTAGAGCTATTATTCCCACTGGTCATGCTGGATGGAGGTGATAGGATTTGTAGTTCCACACACCTGAAGGGTACCTGCTTGAGGAAAGTTAGTTATTTTGAGCACCTTACTCAAAAATTTTCATACTTAAGTGAAGCTGCTTCTGCAGATGGTCTTTCTGTCCTACAATGGTGACTTTCTCAGGGTGTATCTGTGTGGCTAAGTAGCACCATTTTGTCATAGAACAGGCAACTTCAGGATTTCTGTCATAAAATTCTTCAGTAGAACCAGAGAGATTTTTAACGAAAATTGGCTGGAACCACCATCTTTTAAAATTGAAATAAAAATCACAAACTAGGAAAACATCCATGGCTTCAATCATATTGAACCACATGTGAATTTTTTGGAATCTGCCAGGATGGCTGAAGTGCGCTGTGGAAAAGGCCCTTGATAGACCACTGATTTTCAGTAACATACAAGGGAAAGGAAGGGTCAGGACCCATCACCAGCCATGGAGGAGGTGGTTCAATATGACTGAAGCCATGGATGATGTTTTCCTAGCTTGTGTTTTTTATTTCAATTTTAAAAGATGGCCACCCCAGCCAATTTTTTTTTAATCTCCCTGGTTGCACTGAAGAATTTTATGACAGAAAACCTGAAGTCGCCTATTCTGTGGCAAAACGTTGCTACTTAGCCACACAGATACGACCTGAGAAAGTCATCATCGTAGGACAATAGCTTCACTTAAGTATGAAAATTTCTGATTATAGTATTTAATTAGGTTTTATTATACTGGATTTCTGGTCAATCACCATAATAAAACTGTGATTTGGTTTAGAGGTAGCTTCCTGCCATTCTAAAGTGGAAACGTACAAAACCTAATCATGTGCACCCTAAAAGTCCAAGCATATCCTTTAAAACAAAGCCAAATTCCCCATCCCAAATCTTGACTCTATCCATACAAGATGGCATGGCACCAACCCCTTTACATCACTGCCCACCCCCAACTGAAGGCACTGTTAAGTGTGCAGCCCACCATAAGGCAAAACACTATTATTGCATTGCAGTGTCTCTTTCTGAAGAGCATGCAGTCTGGCTGAGAAATAGGATGCACATTATTAGGGACTTTGATCTTCTTTTATCACCACTAAAAATTACACACACAATTGCCTGTATATACATACTCCTTACTCTTTATTTCCAACAGCGCAACTGGGGCACAAATAAAAACCAGGGCAAATGCAGAGGGCAGGGGGGAGGAAAAGACAAGTTGGATTGAAGTAAGGACAGTTGTTTTTCACAGCATGTTAGATTGTAGTTTATAATGGGATGTGAAGTCTGAAGCATCACATCACCTTTTTACAAAGTTTAGAAGAGTTGAATTTTTATTTTATTTATGTTCTGTGTTCTTGTAGCTGAATGTTAGAAAAAAAAATTCTAAATAAATCAGTATTCTCAGCTATGTTTTGAGGCGGGGGCTGGGGGTATTTGCCAAAGCAGGTAGCAGAGGCTTTGGTGAGCAACTGAAATGCTAATTGTTCATAATTTTTACAGCTGCAGTGTTGGTTGTGTTTATCCATACAAGGAGGAATCTACAAGGAGGTAATTTTCTAACCTCTGAAAAAGTTCTTTGCATTTTAAGAGTTCCATTCTCCACATAATGGTAGTATGAGCTAAATAGCTTTAGGTTTTCCCTCTCATAAAGGTCAGGTTTGCAAATGGAGCAAAAATATCCAAATGTAATAGAATTATGACCCAGTCAGCACAACTAAGATGAGGGATGCTAGAAGGACCATAGTTTCTTCACCTTGGAAAAGAGTCTGGAAATGGGATTTAAGGAACAGTGAGCTCCTCAGAGTAAAAATAAAGAAATCACCAGATCAAGAGATTCATTAAAAAAAAAACCATATTTTTTATTGATTGGTCAATTTTTTCTCCATGTGTGGATGGGACAGGGAGATGTGGAAGGTACTGCATGGAGAAGCTGGGGTCAGCATCCCTTGGCAGAGGAGGTCCGTATGACAAGAAAGCAACCCTTCCCTTTCTAAGAATTCTTCCCTAGCTTACCTCATCGTTCAGACTACCAGATCTGGCCTGCAGAACCCTACAGGACCACTAGACGGCAGCAACAAGATATAGAAAACTCTTCATTCTGTCGCCCTCTAGTGGTCAGAAATAATATTGTATCCCAGTTCTGGGAGCCCTACCCATCGTAGCTCCACGGGTTACAAAGCCCCACTCCAAGAAAGGGCTAGTTTCCCACAAGGGCAGGGGGCTCTTTGGACAAGGCCACCTCCCTTGGTGGCTAATGGTGTTCACAGCACAGCAAGAGGCTCAGACAGCAAAGCAGCAGCAGCAGCAGCAATAGCAATGGAGGGTTATATTATGCCCAGCAGCGAGGAAGCATTTTGGTGATTTGTTTTCCCAGAGAGCGCAGCAGGCAGCATTATTGCATTTTAATGGGACCTTGTGTAGAGGAGGGGGATGATTATAAGAACCAGCCCCCAGCAGAGAGGGGGGTCAGTTGAAACTGACTGGCACGTGGGCCACACCACCTCGTGGCCTGTTCTGTGCCCCAACCCCACCCGGGTGGCCTGCTCCCATCATGCAATGGAAGCGCAAGAGCTAACTGGTTAGAAAAGTGCCCCTCCCTCCTCGAGGTCAGACAGGAGAGCCCCTCCCCTTCCAGGGCAGTCTGTGCCAAGGTCTCCAGAGAAAGGTCCCGGGCGCAGTTCATCGCCAGCCACTCGGGAGCAGGACATCTTCAGGACGGTGCCTACACGGTGCCAGCTGGAGCTGGGAAAGAGAAAGAGGGAGAGGGAGAAAGTAGGGGAAGTGTGTGTTAAGATAGAGTCAATATGTAAAAGCTTGGGGAGGAACACCCACAAAACAGAAACATTCAGAGAAGGGGGGAAAATGAAGTTTGGAAAAATAACACTTTTAACTGCAACTGGAAAAAGCCACTGAAAAAAGGAGGGGGGGGGTTTTAATTCTTCCAATCGAGTTCGTTTTTTTTTTATTGAATTTATATAGCCACCCATCTCATGCATGTGGGTTTATTTATTTATTTATTGGATTTATATAGCCGCCCATCTCACACGTGTGATTTAGGATTGGGGTACTTTGTAAAAATTCTTTTCCCCATTCTTTCCCCACCCCATCCCATTTTTTTCTGTTTCCCAAAACCTCACATCTTTTAGGCTGAAACAAAGGTGTCCCACCATCCAGGAGCCTTTGCAAACAAGTCTCCCTGCGGGCTTCTCAGCTCCTCTAGGAAGAGTGCTATCTGTTGCCACGGCATCACCATAGAGTCTTCATCTCCCCTGGCAACGTCAGGAAGCTCCATGGTAACCCCAGGTGGGTAGGAGGTTACTTCAGGTGTGGGAGCTTCAGCCAGTGGCTGACTTTCTCCCCAAGAAGAAAGTTTAGTGTGTGATGGACAGATAGCCTTACGTTAACATGCATGCCCAGCCCAGCCCAGCCCCTGCTGAATAAGAGGGGTGGTTACGGGAGGACACCCAGGCTACTTTTAAGCAGAAATTATTAAGGAGTAAAAAAACCACCCAAGTAAGGAGTGAATGCTTGTTGTGTTGTGTTCCCCACTTCGGAAGAACTCAGTTCTTGGACCAGAGAAACCACTAGAGATAGGTTTTCTGGAAGGGACGCCAATAAAGATGCTACTACAGTACAATATCCAAATGTTCATCTTGGTTTCATCACTGTAAAGGACATAGAAGCTTCCCCCAGTAACCGGTTAATATTGCCAACGCCCCACTGAGAAAGGCCTTTCCATCGCTTCACTTGCAGACCACGCCTTCAGCATGTCTTGAAGGGGGATTGTGTGAGTGCCCTGTTGGACATCATCTCTGCCCCTGTGGTGCCGGTCAAATGGAGGACATTATTCACTACATCCTTCACTGCCCCATTTACAAGAAGATTAGAGCCATAATTATTGATGGTGGATGAATTTAACGGCCCAGAGCTCAAACGGTTGAATGATCTTCTTGCAGAGGTGTTTCCAACTATTAGTAATCAGTTGCTACTTTTGCTTTGTCACCATTTAAACTCGGAAATATTTTTTCCCATTCTTCATCATTGTCCTGGCTTTATCCTATTTTGACCTCTTTGTATCTAACACCCTTTATTACTTTATTTTACTCTTATTCTGTTCTCTTGTATTTATTTTATGTTACATTGTTATGACCTATGGGTACAACAATAAAAGATTTACTTACTGGTGTATGTTCACCCAACACACTTAACTAGGTTATAGCGTTACCATTTCTGTATGATGCTAAACTTGCATGGTGTGTGAACGCTTCCCTTTGGTTAGTTCTGCATCAATTCAGAATCCAGATTAAGCATGCAATGTTAACACAACCCCAGCTAAAATTACACAGGGTTATACAAGCATGCCAGCAAGGGCCCCCCTTGCCTGGGCCTTCCTCTCCCCCAACGCCGCAACACTTACTGGGACTCTTGCCTGTCGCCCTGGGGTCTGACAGTCTGCAGGAGAGGAGGTAGAAAGGGAATCAGTGAAGATGGGCCAAGGGTACAATATCCAGGGGTAGGAGAACTGGGGTGAGGAAGGAAAAGGCCAGAAAGTACCTACCCAGGGTCTGATTTTTTGCATCTGAATTTTTTACCTGCAAAAGAGAAAGGGGCAGAGTCAGACAGGAAGAAACAAGGCCCAGGTATACAGTCTGGAGATCTGGGGTGTGGAAAATAAATTGGGTGTGTGGACATGGGCACAAGCACTCATATCTACAGAATTCAGGGAGGAAGAGAGGGGCACCACAAGACTGAGAGTGCAAAAAACAAAACGTGAGCACTCTAAGATTTGGCTTTTCCCCCTTACATCCTTTTATTGAGAAACAAAAAAGAAAGAGGCTCTCCGTTCCATTGGGCAACATTTTTGTGTTTCAGTAATGAGTCTACAAAAGGTACAGGTAGTCCTCACTCAGCGACCACAATTGGGACTAGAATTTTGGTTGCTAAGAGAATCCAACCCAATTTTACGAACTTTCTGTGGTGGTCATTAAGCAAATCACTGTGGGTGTTAAGCAAACCACGTGGTTGTGATGTGAATCACATGGTTCCCCATTGATTTTGCTTGCCAAAAACTGGCTAGGAAGGTCGAAAATGGCGATCATGGGATCATGGGATGCTGCAACAGTCATAAATGCGAACCAGTTGCCAAGCACCCAAATCACAATCACGTGACCATGGGGATGCTGCGACAGTCATAAGTGTGAGGACTGGTTGTAAGTAGTTTTTTTCAGCACTGTCGTAAGTCCGAACCATCACTGAATGAATGGCTGTTAAGCAAGGACTACCTGTACTCATAAACACACTCATACACACCCAAAATAGGGTCTCTCTCCAAGGAATCCAAGAAAAGAGATAGAATTAGGAATGAGAGAACTCAGGATGGGATTTGTAGGGGCCCAAGTCAGATCCAAACAAGCATAACAGATGCAAGCATCAAGAAAAGGTGACTCACTCAGTGCTATCAAGATTCCCAGCACAAACATGACGGTGGCCAGGATCATCCCCACCAAGCGCAATGTCTCATAGTCTGGAGGGAGATATGGAGGTTCAAAAGTCAGATGTTTGTGACCATTCCAGTATATTCATATCCGGACACCCTGGATTCCCCACCCAAGCCATGCCACATTTCTTCATCTCTTGAAGGGAGAAACTCCAGACCTCCTTCCACCCATGTAGGCCAATATCTGCAACTTTCTATAACTTCACTCACCGTAAGTGAAGGGGTCAATGGGTTTGCTGGTCTCTAGGGAGTAAAGAGAACAGAGAGTCAGAGTCCAGTGGCCAAGCAAAGCTACTGAATATTTTATTTCAATAGCTTTGTTGGGTAATTACTGGGTGAAGTCATTCTTTCTACTTTACTACAAACTTTGCAGTACTATACTATACCGTTCTTCTGTGTTCGTTCTCCTGCTTTGCATGGATAATGCCATACTACAGGTAACACTGGAATCAGTCATATCTGGTTGGATTCACTAGTTGCTCATATCTCTTCCATTTTCTTGGGTGACAGAAGTAAACAAAGCACATAAACCAAACCTTGCAACAGATCCAAACTGCAGCTCTGCCTTTACGGCAACACTATTTACAACGCTTAACAAACATCATTCATCCTTCAATACATTCATCTATCAATAATGCTCCATTACCCTCTTGATTGGACAATCTGGCCAATCTCTACACAAGAAGAATAAGCAAATGCCAAATGACACACCCAAAGCAGCCATTTCCCCAAACTAGTGGGGGAATTAGTTGGGTAGCCTTATACATTTCTAAAAACAATCAATCAAACAATAACATAAATTCTTTAACACTTCAGCTGTGCAACCTAAGTGGGTTCCCTTTGATCAAAGGAGTTAAAAGATAGATTCCATGGTGGAGCCTCTGAGCTGGCTCGAAAGTATTGTTGAACAACTTAGGAAGTTTAACACTACGCTTTGCTCATGGGCTAAAGGTCTGACTGTGATTGTGAAAAACCAACAGCAGCTTTCTCACCACACTGAAGTGGGAACATAAAAGGCAGAACTGCAAGTCCTAAAATAGGTTTAACCTCGTGTGTGTGATGTGGGACTGCTCACTGAAGCTCTCCATTCCCCCAGAATATTAAGGCTGTGCTCATATAACAAGTCTGCCTTGTTCACTGAATTAGCCCCTCTGCTAGTTTCATGCTATACACTGAATTATAAGCCAATTAAGAGCACTGGGCTAGTAAAAGCAATCTTCCCAAGGTTAAAATTAAGCAAGCTTTGCAAGCTGTGCAAAGACAGCCCTAGGTTTTCAACCGACCTGTTTGAGCCCAGGTATGATTGCTATCCATCAAAGGATGAACTGCTCTGCAATTAAACAAAACCAAGTTCTCTTATTCCACTAGGGTAGATTCACACAACACATTAAACCCTAAACTTAGGTTAACAAAACACAGTATCCCTGTTCTCATATCATGGAATGTTTGGACCCATAAACCATATAATAGCTTAATGTGATGGCCTGGGTCACAGATCATGCTAGGACAATGGCTGAATCCCCACAACACAATGAACCACAATTTTAGCTTGGTCTGGTATGTTGGGTATACCCACCCTATGTGTATTAAAGAACTTGCCAGTGCAAATGTATCTGACTCACATCTAACAAATTGTTGTTGTTTATTCGTTCAGTCGCTTCCGACTCTTCGTGACTTCATGGACCAGCCCACGCCAGAGCTTCCTGTCGGTCGTCAACACGCCCAGCTCCCCCAGGGACGAGTCCGTCACCTCTAGAATATCATCCATCCATCTTGCCCTTGGTCGGCCCCTCTTCCTTTTGCCCTCCACTCTCCCCAGCATCAGCATCTTCTCCAGGGTGTCCTGTCTTCTCATTAGGTGGCCAAAGTATTTCAGTTTTGCCTTTAATATCATTCCCTCAAGTGAGCAGTCTGGCTTTATTTCCTGGGGGATGGACTGGTTTGATCGTCTTGCAGTCCAAGGCACTCTCAGAATTTTCCTCCAACACCACAGTTCAAAAGCATCGATCTTCCTTCGCTCAGCCTTCCTTATGGTCCAGCTCTCGCAGCCATATGTTACTACAGGGAACACCATTGCTTTAACTATGCGGACCTTTGTTGTCAGTGTGATGTCTCTGCTCTTAACTATTTTATCGAGATTTGTCATTGCTCTTCTCCCAAGGATTAAGCGTCTTCTGATTTCCTGACTGCAGTCAGCATCTGCAGTCATCTAACAAATATTTTGTGAATATTCTCTGAGTAGTCTTTAAGGTGACTCATATCACTTTTTTTTTTCCTGCAATGGACTAATGTAGTTACTCCTTTGGAAACTGAATAAAAGTCTTATCTAGTCTCTAGCTGGTATGTCTTCCAGGCTTTGTCAGTCTTCTGTATTTCTCCATAGAAAACACAGTCCTCTGAATGTCAAGCATGGTCCAATCCAGTGTTTCTCAACCTTGGCAGCTTTAAGATGGACTTCAACTCCCAGAATTCTCCAGCCAGCATGCTGGCAAGGGAATTCTGGGAGCTGAAGTCCACACATGTTAAAGCTGCCAAGGTTGAGAAACACTGGTCCGATCAATGCAACTAAATATGTTCCCCTTCAAAATGGCACAAGGTTGCAATTTGGAACCAACAACCTTAAATAGGAGCCAACGGTCATTCTTCCACCTTTCAAATATCACAACTGCTTGTGGACTAATCTTTTCAGCTAAAAGCAAAGGAAACTACCTTGCCCTGCACCAGACCAGTCATTACCAACATTCTCTGCCGTTTTTCTGAGGTTTGAACCAGAACCTTTTGATGCAAACCACTTGTCTGGCCACAGAGCTGTGGTTGCAGCATCTGATTGGACAAAACCAGAATTGTCTTTGCAAAGGAATTAAAAAATGGGAGTTGAAGTCCACCTATCTTAAAGTTCCCACGGTTTAAAAAATAAATAAAAAATAAAAAGAATGGATTGCTACCAGCACCTTTGGATGTTTTAAGAACACACATGTACCTTTTGGATAGATATTGGCAATGCTTTCTTGCCTGGATGTGACAACAGCTAGTGAAATACAATGGCTTCATTTGCCTAATAGATTTAACTTTTTTTTTTTTTGGTTCCTTCCAGTCAGTCTTGACTCCTGGAGACTGCCTGGGCAAGTCCATGCAGTTTTCTTGGCAAGTTTTCAGAAGTGGTTTGCCATTGCCTGCTTCCTAGGGCTGAGAGAGAGTGACTGGCCCAAGGTCACCCAGCTGGCTTTGTGTCTAACGCAGGATTAGAACTCACAGTCTCCCAGTTTCTAGCCTGATGCCTTAACCATTACACCAGACTGGCTCACAATATATTTAACTAAGCCAGTTAAAAATCTGGTGGCTGCTTTTGCATAACCTGGTAAACTTGGATAGTTTTCATCTTGTTGAGGGTTTTTTTTTTAATGTGTTGTCTTAAAAGGTCACTTATAAGTGACTTGCTGGATGAGGCCAGCCAATAAAATCTGCTTCTGGAAATCTGCAATGAAGTTAGAAAGAGTTTGCCAATATCCTACACAAATGGGGCTTTCAAGAAAATGTTGCAGTGCAGAATATTTCTGTTTCACTCTAGACATTCCACTTCAGTCCTCTTTCCTCTTGGGGTTTTCTGCAGTTTTAACCCTGCTGATTTGCTGTATGCAACCAAAGGAAGAAAAAAAAATTTTTTTGCACTGCTGATATGGTGGGCAGGGCATTTCCGTAGAGATCCCCATCCTTGGGGGTTCTCAAGGTGGCCATCTTTGTATGAACAGTGACATTCCAGCTATCAAGGACTGGCATCTGAAAACCCAGTTAGGATATCATGGAACTGAACTTAAAACTAGGGCAGAATTAAATTGGCAGGTCTGTGAGTGATGACAATGAGATGCAAGAAATGTGTACACATGTGCTCATTCCTGTCTGTATACACACTCACTATAGGGTAGAGCTGTGACTGCAGTAAGGCAGCCATCCAAAACACATACCATGCAAATCCCTAAACTAGGTTAGCAAAGCATATAACTGTGTTCACATAACAGGCTATACCCAAGTAGACTGTAATGTGGCTTAATTTGATGGTCTGGTTCAGACAAGTTCCTAAGGCACTAGTTAGGTTTCCACAAATGACCCAATCCAATTTTAAACCAGTCCCCTTTGTATTATGAACACTGCCTGAATCTAAAGCCATGCCAGGAATGGGTATAAGTACAGAACTGGTATTAATATAGGTATAGCTCAAGATACAGACATAGGTGTAGACACATACACACCTTTGCAGAAGACCAATAAAGACTGGGAGTCTTCTATTCTTATTGCATCCATTTATTATTTATACTGCAATATCAAAAGATGCCAGGGCATGATGCAATTAAGAAAAACAATAAAATGAAACAAAGGAACAAAACCACAGTAAAACAACCTGGATAAAATAAGATCCAGCTTGAGCTACTGCCACTGAGAACCAAACCCTGAATGAATAATAACATCTTCCAGTGTTGAAACAAAACTAAGTTGGCACCTGTCTAGCCTCTGGGGGAAGGACACTCTCTAGATCAGCATTTCTCAACCGTGGCAACTTTAAGATAGGTGAACTTCAACTCCCAGAATTCCCCAGCCAGCACAGCACAGCTGGCTGGGGAATTCTGGGAGTTGAAGTCCACCTATCTTAAAGTTGCCAAGGTTGAAAAATACTGCTCTAGATGGAGTGCCACTGCTAAGAAGGCTTTGTTTCTAGTCCCAAAACATTTAGTCACTTGAGCATCCAAATGCTGCCCCTTTTTCATAAAGAAAAAAGTTAATAGTTTGGCCATTTGACATCCCTTAGTGATATTGGTCATCTGATGTCTCCTCCCGTCTAAACAAAGGACCAGCCAGGGGCATCTGCGGGGGGTTGGGGTGGCGCGGCAGGGAGGAAGAGTCTAGATGGCAGCCATGATGATGTGATCAAAGCCCTGCCCCATTTTTACAGATGTTGCAGCTGCCATCTTGGCTTCTGGCCCCCCTCTCTTTCCAGTCACCCCAACTGGCCCTGATCAGGGGTTCAAATGGTGACCATGAGCCACAGTGGCAGTGTTCACACACGACACTTAACCTGTACTGAATTAAACCCGGGTGGTGTAAGCAACTGGAGAAAAGGAAAGATTGCCAGAGAGGTTCTGATATGGTGCTCCAGCACAAAGAGGAGAAAGAAATGATTTTCAGGGTACAAAGGCTTCAACTCCACTGCTATGAGAGAAAGGGAAAAGAAGAGAATAGAGCTGCTATGAGAGAAAGGGAAAAGAAGAGAATAGAGCTCTGTTGCACGGTAGAACAGACCAAGCCCAAGAACATTTATAGAAACTGATTTCCTGAATCTGTGCCCAGCAGCAGTGATGGAAAGAAAAAAAGACTGGGACATTGGCATGCGGTGGGGGTGGGGGCAGGGGATGACAAAATGCTCCATGCAACTTCATGCTGCAGATTCCAGCCCTTATACACTTGCGTGTGACGTTGCAAACTCAAAAGTGCGGAGCATGTACCATGATATGACAACACCCATTTCTTTTTGACAACATCATAGCTAGTTGCAAGCTAAGGCATATTACGCTAAGCCATAGTGTGTATAAATCATGGCTTATTGAATGACCTACAACTGGCTGTATTTACATTGCACTGACTAGGTTCAGATAACATGTTAAACCCTAAATCCAGGTTAACTAGCCACAACTGGGCCACCACAATGTGTTATACCCCAAATAAATAAATTACATGGGGATCTCCCCTAATTTTATCCTCATGGCAATCCTGCGAGGTGTGCTGAGCTGGAATAGAATGACTGGCTCAAAGTCACCCAGAGTCCAATCCAATCCAGACCCAGTGTCCAATCCAACATTTGAACCACTGCTGTTATCACAACATAGAAAAGTCCCCTTTTGGTGCCCTTTTCATCAGCCTCCCACAATCTGTGCTGTAATGCACATCAAAGCAACCAAGTTGAGGAAGGCAAACCAGAGATTTGTACAAACGGTTCTAACCTAAGTGTCATCTTCTCTTTGGGGATATAATGTAGTGGCTTGCATTCTGACCATGCAGTTAACCTGTTTCTGAATTAAACCCATTTTCTGAGTTTACACAATAAACAGATTCTTATGCTTCCTCCTCCTCTGTTTCTCCTTCTTCTCCAACTACCCAAGCATAGCTTGGTGTGTCAGTGCAGCTCCTAGGTCTTTAATTGATCTGATAGCCATGGTATCTTTCAACCCTTCTCCAAACCTATTTGGTTGGATAACTTGTTCTCTACGTGCCTGCCTGCCTTCAAATGGGAAAGCCAAGATGTTTTTCTTCCTTAACTGAACATTCTTCCATCGGGATTTCCTCCGGCCCGCCATCAGGAAGAAACATCCCAGAGTTCAAGAGGACACGTCAACAGCATTTCTCTAATTCCCCTGCTCTCCATTTCCATCCCATTCCTTGTAACCGACTCCAATTTTTCTGGCCAAGGGAGCCTCATCAACTGCCCCTTTCCGCAGAACTCCTACAGATTTTGACTTATTTTGACACCGTTGTTTCTTCCATCCTATATAAGGGCATAGAAAAGGAGAGAACATTCTTGACTTTTATCAAGTGTTTCTTGGCCAAGGCACCCTCCCAACGTCCAGCCTTGCCTCCATGGGCTTTCTCTTCTGTCCTCTCACTGCCAGTGTTGTCTTTGCCCCACGCATAACATTTTAGACATAATCCTAATTTTAGGCCAGGCCACTAAAATTCTCCCTCTTGGGATTCTTGTACCTCACTGCAAAGGAGCCTTTTTCCCACCTGACACCAAAACTAGGAGAAACCTTACCTCAGCCATGATTATGAGCAACAATTTGGCCACAGATTTGGAGCAGATTTATCTGGGAACCTTACTGCCCCCTCCATACCTCTTTCACAGAATCAGACAATCCAAGAACGTAAAAGTTGGAAGGGGTCTTGGAGATCATCTAGTCCAACCCCCTGCCCAACGTGGGAATCACGTCTATAGTAAAACCCAGTGCTTCATCTGAGCTGCCTCATCCTTTGCACACCAACGTGCACCCTCCATCACATGCTTTAGAAGCATTACCCATGCTGGTTTACTGTTCTTGCAGAGAAAACTAGAAAGTTGGCTTGCCCTCAACCCCCTGCAGCCTATAAGTAAGGTGAAGCCTCCAAGCGCTTAAGGTAAGATTGAGGGCAGCTGCGGCAGCTGGGACTGCGGATGAATAATGCAAACTCCAATGCAGAGGATGGAGGGTTGCCATGGAGACGGGATACTGCATAACCCAGCACAGCATCTTAATCCGCTGCCAGGCTTAGGAGGCAGGCAGATCAGAAGGATGCAGGATGCTCAGGTCCTCCCAGAGCTGGCTCCAAGAAAAACTGTTTATAGGAAACTTCACCCCAACTTAGGGTTGCGCGCCTTCTGCTTCCACCATGCACCAAAGCCTGGCCAGTTCCCCCTCAGTTTTGTCCCACCGGTCCTTGGTCAGCACCCCGCCCATCCCCGAAATCTCAACCGTTGTCCTGAGATGTCCTCTGGAACCTAGAGGCCCTTCTGTTTTTTTCTCCCCATCATCCGAGGTCTGTCTTCTCCCGCAAACCATGGGTTGGATGTGAGTTTGGTGTGGGGCAAGTTCTCCTCTAACCAAATCAGCAGTTGAGTTTTCCAAACCAGAAGGATCTGGAAGTGGGCCAGAGAAGCACTCTGCAGAAGACTGGTGCAGCAGCAGGGAGAGGGGGGAAAAGGGAGTGGCAATTCCCAGAGCTATTAGATCCAAAAAAAAATTTTTTTTTCTGTTCAAAGTCTGGCCAGGGAAGCCCACTGGCGTTATCCATCCCCTTAATTTCATTCCTCCATGATGCCACATCACGTCACCACAGTTCGATCATCTCCACCTCTAAAAAGAAAAGTGGCATTCTGCAATGCTGTAAAACACCTCACACTTGTGCTAAGTGCGAACCTGGTTTAGAAGATGGGATCTGAGTCTGGATTTGGGAGGGGTGGCTCTAGCCCAGCCCTTCAGAAGTCCTTGAACTGAAAAAAAGAGTTGGGTGTTTTTTGTTCGTTTTTTTGGTGGCTGGCACGCTGACTGGTCAAACGCTGAGGAAGTACAAGGCAGCAGTGGATGCTTGCAGTCAGAAAATTTGCCTCTTTATCCTGAAAACAACTTGAACACTTCCTCTGGGGGGATAAAACAACACACAGGTGGTAACACCTGACTTTGGCTTTTGGATCTAAGAGAGGTATGGCTCTCACATACCCTATAAATGTATCCACCTGAAATAATTTGGGTTCACCTAAGGAAATTGGAGAGAGCCAGTCTGGTGTAGTGGTGAAGGCACCAGGCTAGAAACCGGGAGGCCATGAGTTCTAGTCCCACCTTAGGAACAAAGCCAGCTGGGTGGCCTCGGGCCAGTCGCGCGCTCTCAGCCCCAGGAAGGAGGCAATGGCGAACCACTTCTGAAAAACCTTGCCAAGAAAACTGCAGGGACTTGTCCAGGCAGTCCCCGAGAACTGGACATGATTGAATGGATAAAAAAAAGAAAACTTGAGTTCCTTTTTCTTGATTTTTCTTTATTAAAAGCACATTAGTTCTTAGTTCATATCTGAATACTTCCCCTATGATTCATTGGTCATACACAGGATGGGCCTCAGAAAGAGCTGGGTTCAGATTAGGACTGAAAGAAATGAGTGTGTTGGAGGGATGTTATGTTGAATTATTCCCAGATCTTCTTCATCTGAATTTGCTTACAAATTCTGATGATCTTTCAATACGTGTGGATTTAAGCTTTTTTAAGGTACAAATAATATACTGATTTGGTAAGAATGTTCAGTGGTATTGCCCTAATGTTGACTAATAACAGCTGAACTTGACCTGTTCTACCATGCCCACATCAAAAGCATAAAATGGATCAGTTGAACTTCACAACAAACAAATTTGAATCAGCGAGTGCCATGGGTATGTGAAATTTCATTTCACCTATGGTTCTGGTAACATTTAGGTTTATGAGATGATTTCAGAAATAACCTGTCATGAGTACTGATGGCGAGCAGGAGGGGGCCCCCATCAAGGGTGGAAAACGCATGCTGAGGAATTAAGCAGCCATTCAAAGAGACACAGATCAGGCCCACCTTAGCTTTTGGGGTTTGTCTGTCTGGGTTTTTCCCACGCTTCTTCAGTTTGTTAGGATTCTGTTTATGTAGCAGTAATAAACACTAGAGACCTACTCCTCATCTCAGTGTGATTTCTCAGTGAGGACATAACCTGCAGATAGTCCTTGCTTAACAACTACAATTGGGACTGGAATTTAGGTTGATAAGCGATGTGGTTGTAAAGTGAATCAACTCAATTTTATGACCATTTTGTGGTGGCTGTTAAGCGAATCACATGGTCATTAAGTGAGCCATGTGGTCATTTGTTCCCTATTGATTTTGCTTACCGGAAGCTAACTGGGAAGGTTGAAAAGGGAGATCATGTGACTGCAGGACACTGCAACCGTTGTAAATGCACGACAGTTGCGAAGCACCCAAATTGCAATCATGTGACCACAGGGACGCTTCAACGGTTGTAAGTTGTTTTTTCAGTACTACGGTAACTCTGGACGGTCACTAAATGAATGGTCATTAAGCAAGGACTACCTGTAAAGATTATCAAGTACACTAAAATAGATACCGTGAGCAATTAATATTATTCCACACAACAGCATTACATGAAACTTTTGGTCAGGCTGGAAAAATTATTAGTAAACTAATGTTACTGGTCCAAGACCCAAAAACATAATTTCGGCACTAAAGCAGGACCATTTGTTATGGTATACACAAATATACAACTCTAACTGGATAGGTACCAAACAACAGCTGTGGAAGAAAACTTGATATTTTGGAGAAATCATCTTCCTTTCACTTTGATTATAAACTTCCAAATCACAGAAAGGTTTTGAACAAGAGGACAAAGTTTAGTCAGACAAAAACTCGAATCTTTGATCAATAGATGCCTCTGTTTGTTAAGGTAGTGTCAGCAACTGCCCGAGACTTACCATAAATAGAGGTAGTCCTTGCTTAATGACCACAACTGAGACCAGAATTTCAGTCGCTAAGCAAAGCGGTCATTAAGTGAATCCAACGTGATTTTACAACCTTTTTGCGGCAGTTGTTAAGCGAATCACTATGGTTGTTAAGCGAACCATGTGGTCGTTAAGCAAATCACGCAGTTCCCCATTGATTTTGCTTACCAGAAGCTGGCCGGGAAGGTCGAAAATGGTGATCACGTGACCATGGGATGCTGTGGCAGTCACAAATGCGAACCAGTTGCCAAGTGCCCAACTCATGATCACGTGACTGTGGGGATGCTGCGATGGTCATGTGAGCACCAGTTGTAAGTCAGTTTTTCCAGCACCGTCATAAGTCTGAACCATCATTAAACGAATGGTCATTAAGTGAGGACCTGTAGTTTCCCTGTTATACAAACCAGAGGCAGTGCTCATGAATGTGAAAGCTTGCAAGACCACACAATAGCAAGAACCTGGTTTCTCTGCTGCAAAGAAAACAGCACCAGGATGGTCAGGGAAGACCCAGCCCAAAACAGATCATCCCTTTGCCTAGATGTCCTACATTCTTAATATTCTGGCACCAACCTTTTGAAGCGAAAACCACAGTGACCAACTATTTATTGAAGAACATTCCCCCAGTCCCCTGTTTATATTTTGATGCTCAGGAGACACGTTGACACAATTGCTGGGAAAACAACACCAAGCCCCTTCTTGCCAAAAGTCAATAGAATTACAGCTTAAAAGCCCTAATGGTTCCACATTGTTTCCTGGTTTAGGGAAAGGTGAACACTGAAGGTTTTGTACGGGTCAGCTTTTGAGTTCACACGGGGTTAACTTTTAGTCCTGGCAAACATACATGCAGGCAATCTCAACTGCCTGGCAAGGTGGCTAATGCAAATGGAGGGGCTTTCTTTCCAAAAACAGGGAGGGAAGGGGGGTGTTGAACTTTACCCTACATATATTTAGGGTTTATTTTAGCTAATGAGGAATTACAGAAATTGGTCCATTGCGTGTAGAGGCATCAGTTTGAGAAGGTAACACGTAGGGGTGTCTGAGCATAAAAACCAGGAGGAACTTCTATTACACTGGCACAGCCATCTTGACTTTTTTGACCTGATGGCACCTCTGGCAATGTGAGTACATCAGCACCAGATATCACAACTCACGAAAGGAGTACAGGTAGTTCTCACTTAATGACCATTCGTTTAGTGATGGTTCAGACTTACAACGGTGCTGAAAAAACCGACTTGCAACCGGTGCTCACACTTACAACCGTCACAGCGTCCCCACAGTCATGTGATCACAATTTGGGTGCTTGGCAACCGGTTCGCATTTATGACCATCACAGCGTCCTGTGGTCACGTGATCACCATTTTCAATCTTTCCAGCCAGCTTCTGGCAAGCAAAATCAGTAGGGAACTGCATGATTCACTTAATGACCATGTGGTCTGTTTAATTACTGCGATGATTTGCTTAATTACCACTGCAAAAAAGGTTGTAAAATCAAGCCAGATTCACTTAATGACTGCTTATCAACCAAATGACCACTTAGCAACCAAAATTCCAGTCCCAATTGTGGTTGTTAAGCGTGGACTACCTGTAAAGAGAACATACCTCCCTATTCACAAAAGCCAAACACCATGTGCCATGAGAAAACATGTTCCATGGGTGTGTGGGAAGGTTGGGTGGTGACAACCAACCCTCACATCCAGGGGCATTCCCAGGGTATGGTCATAAAGTGCCAGCCACAATGGTACAATCGAAGCTCTGCTTTTTATGTGCATCACAATGCACATTAAAAAACAGGCAGAGTTTTGATCACACCACTGTGGTTGCCATCTGGACTTTTTTGACTATACCCTCCAGACCCCTGCTCACATCAGTGCATTCTGACATGCACAGCATGTACCAATGGAGCTACTATGCTCCTGTTCCCTTTTAAACCATGCATAGGACAGCAAACGCTAAAAATCAAACAGTTTAAACTTTCCATGTCTGTGGTGAATCCCATCTATAGGTAGTCCTCAACTTACAATCACAATTGGGACCAGAACTCCCATTGCTAAGCGAGGTGGTCATTAAGTGAGTCACACCTGATTTTATGACCTTTTTTGCCATGGTCGTCAAGTGAACCCAGCTTCCCCCATTGACTTTGCTTGCTCGAACCTGGCTGGGAAGGTCGCAAATGGTGATCACGTGATCCCAGGATGCTGCAACCATTGTAAATATGTGCCATTTGTCAAGTGCCTGAATTTTGATCAAGTGACTGCAGGGATACTGTGATGGTCATAAGTGCAAGGACCAGTCATAAGTCACTTTCTTCAGTGCCATCATAACTTCAAACAGTTGCTAAATGAATGGTCATAAGTCATGGACTAATATAATAATACAACTGTATTATTAGGCAGGTGCCAAAGAGGAGAGAATCAGAGTCATTGGCTGCATTTTAGATCATTTATTTTTATGCATTTGTTGTTAATTTGATTGTTGTACTGGGTATATATGTTGCTGCAAGTTAACTATGATTAGACTGGCCATAAGTCTAGTAAAACCCTAGTTAAATTTTATTGGCATCTATCTTCAGGGAGGCTTGATTGACAATTGTGATTTACTTTAACTATTGTTTTTATAATTTTGATGTATTTTATTGTGGCATTTATAATTTTACCCAGAATCTTTTGAGTTGGGCAGGCTATAAAAACTGTAAACTTTTTTTTATAAAAAAACTAAAATATGTACTTATTGATCTTGGTAGAGGAGCCAAACTATTTGATGGGCTGCACAAAACTGTACAACTGTTACTGGACTGCAGATGCATTCACACAATATATGGTTAGCACTAACCTGAGATTAAGCTTCTTCACGGCTCAGCTTTTTGCCTGAAAACTTTGCTCAAGTGCTGATTCAGGGGAACGTGCATGCCTCAATAATGGGTTACTTCAGAAACCAGGCTCTGCAAAGCCAGCCATCCTTCAGTTTGACTCCAAGCAGGGTTTCTCTCTACATAATGTATGAAATGGCCACAATGCCAGGAAGAAGCGTTTCTCTATGGCTGGAATCAATACAGATTATTAGAATACCTGGCTTGACATCCTGTATTTGCAAACAGGAATGCACATTACTGTTGATTAGACAGATGGCTGCTTACTCACATGGCGCAGCAAGGAGCCACAGATGCACACAGTTTCAGGGCATGAGGACATCCACAGCCTTAGACACATAGAGGCTACTGGCTGATCAAGAAGTTGTCCACAAAATGCACAGGTTCTTTGCCTTTCTATCTAACCTAAAAAATGGATTGCATATTCTGGACATGCAAACAGGTGATGTACATGGACACACATAAACTAGGTTTATGTAACATGTTTAGCCAGGCCTGTTAAAAAACTAGTGGCTACAGTCTTACAACATATCAAGCTTGGTTAGTTTTCATCTGGGTGAGCATTGCTATGGCTGGGCTTGTTGTGTGACACCAAGCTACTTGCCTAGTTTATGGATGAATGGATTGTACAAACCCAGCAAGTAGATTGATTCTGGAATCAAGTTAAGGGAGACATGTGAACCCAGCCACACTTTTGTCATGAGTAGGTATGTTCCCTTGCAACATACCTCCTCTATTAATAGTATCCTACCTACTTTGGCCACTACGCATTGGCCACTAAGCATTCTGATGCAACTGTGGCCATGTCTGGTGGCTCCTGTAGCTGAAGGGATGGACCCCAAAGCCCTTCCAGGGTGCAATCACACAGGTCAAGCACAGCATGCCCTTCAGAAGCCTAACAGACCCAATGCCCCCACCAGCATGCAGTTAGTGAATTTGTGAGTGCAAAGACGAGTTGTGTTCCCACAGTCCCAATTTCCCCCATAACTGTGCATCACTCAGAAAAAAATCCAATGTGCACAGCTATACTCACAGACAATGCATGAAATATGAATTGTGGGAACAGAGAAAAATTGATCCTGTTCGCTCTTCTGATAGGCCATGTTCACACAACACAACTAGTAAGTGAACTAGTCCATTGTCTCAGTTTGTGCAGCACGTTGAAGTACAAACAAACCAAGTGGTTTATGATCACACAATACCCTGAGCTACCATGAAACAAATAAAGGTCAACTCTAATCCAGCTTACCTGCTGTGTGAATGCAACTGTTAGGTTTGTAACTGACCTAGTTAAACAGGTTATGTTAATACAACCATAACTTAAAAACTGAGGATGGGGAAACGTGATTTGGCTAAAATTAAGGGGAAATGGAGAATGGAAGTTCATTAAAGATCTTGGTATGGATCACACACTAAGACCCTAATTTTGTAATCCACAGTTTCTTGAACAAACCACAACTGTCTGGGTTCACACAGCACACTATGCCATTATCTATGGTTTGCAAAGCAGAAGAGCTGGATTTATGCAACAAACAAGCAAACCACATAATAGCTTAGTCTAATGTGAAAATGAGAGCCAGTTTGGTGTAGTCATTAAGGCACTGGGCTAGAAACTGGGAGCCATGAGTTCTAGTCCCGCCTTAGGCATGAAGCCAGCTGGGTGACCTTGGGCCAGTCGCTCTCTCTCAGCCCTAGGAAGGAGGCAATGGCAAACCACTTCTGAAAAATCTGCCAAGAAAACTGCAGGGACTTCTCCAGACAGTCTCTAAGGATTGGACATGATTGAATGCATTTAAAAAAAAAATGTGAGCATGCAATCGCTGATACTTTCCATCCCAGAATTTTAGCTCTGACCAAAGGGTTCCTAAGTATATAAAGCCTTAACAAGCCATAGGCCCTTATCTCATGAACACCAAATATTTAGCCACCCCATGAAGGCTCACCCAAGAGGCATGTGGTATCTTCAGGACAGAAGCCAGCACAGGAACTAATTATCTTTACATTGTCTTGCAACGTCTCACTTATAGGATGCACGATTAATACATTTGCTTGACACATACAATTCTAACTCCCCAGAGAATTTGAGCTGCCAGACTGACCCCAAAATATGCAGCAAACCATGTAAACTCACACAGACAGAGAAGCACAGACTTCATTCTTTCACAAACACCTACTCAATGAAAAACACAAATTAGAGAGAACACCATTCACAGATGCATACAAATAGCAAATTATACGCACACATATACAACTGCACCAGATCTGAACAGGAACGGGTCGACTTTGGTTGGGTGAAATGCCTGAGGTACAGCCAATTGCAGTTTTCATCTCCCAGGGTGTCCCCCCACCCAATCTGTGGTTCAGAGCCATTTGCCAGCTTTGATTTTTCTGCCTGTTCAGCTCTCCCAGCAGGAAAAGCGATAGGCTGCCATTCATCAGTGCAGGCGCCACATCTCAGGGAGCACAAATTGGTTTTCAAGCCCACTTGGGGGGTTGCATTCTAGCTTGCAGAAGAGGACCCGTCGCTTTGGGTGCCACAGCCTGGCATTTTACAGCTTCCTCAATCAGGGCTTAGTTTCATCCTTGCACTGAAGCTCTGCAGGTGTAGGCAAGCCTATTGGTCAGTGCAGAAGACCCCCAGGTCAGAACAGGAAGCAGGGGATGAGCAGTCCCACTGCCTGATTCCTAAGAGACCCACAGGGAACCAGAGATGAGCAACCTACCACTGTGCATGCTACCACATGCACATTCCTGATAGGTGCAGCACAGCTCCACACATCAGCTAGCAACTGCCTCTGGTCTTTCCAGCCCTCACACATCCTGCTCTGCACCAGAAGCTTAGCCACTACCTTTGGCACCGCAAGCGGGCCACACAGGCTAAGGCAGAGCTCCGTACCCCTGGCTCTGCCCAAATTCTTGCCCAAACAGGTGGGGGCACCCCTCTTTTTGCAAGCCACACGCCATCAAGGCATCCAGGCTCACCACCACCACCGCCTCCTTTCTTGGCAGCATCTGCGGGCCTGTCAGTCAAACAGGAGCTGCAGAAGAAATGACTTCAGGCTGCTCAGTTCTGCAGTGAACCGGGCAACACGCTGCCATGTGCCTGCAAACACATCACACACGGAGCAAACTCAGCCGCTGCAGCAATTCCCAGGGGAAGACAGCGGAAGGCGAAAGTCACCACTGCACACCTGCCTCCATTGCAGCTCCCCGTGAGCAGACAAACAGCTGAGCATCCAGATTTTTTTTGAAGAAGTGGTTATATGTACATGCATGCACACATGCACCCCACCCCACTAGCCACACCTGCCAGAGTTCACTGCATAAAGCTGTGCTCCTGCACACAAGTTGTCTGCATGCAGACAACCTGCCTAACCCAGTTCCTGAATTAACCCGCTGGCTACGTCTGCATAACATACCAAACCAAACCATCATCGAAGGAGCCAGATGCTAAGCTGCAAAAACGTTAACCCCGTTTAGCGAGTCAGTCCTTAACTGACTTGGTTAAGCATGTTGTGTGAACAGGGCTTGTGTGCATGTGGGTGCTTGTACAGATCCACCTTTTGCCTATTTAGCTGGGAAGGGAGGCACAGCACAGAGCTACCCACAAGCCAACTCCAGATGAACACCAGTTCTGGGTCAGTGCACCACGCGGACCCTCATCCCCTGGTAATTAGGTAAACCGTGATAGGTAAACCATGCCTAAGTCAATTCTGCAAGCAGGCACTCAGTCCCAAGGGATCGTTCCCACACATTCAAGGGCACAACGGGAAAGTTAGAGATTTTATAAAAACCTGCAAAGTTGCGGGGAAGAGGGGAATAAAAAACAAATTAAGGGGTTGGAGGGAAGAAAAATTGCAGGCAGCCGGGCATTAGCATGCAAACTGCGGGCTTAAAAAAAACAACACCCAAATGGAAAACAGCGCTATTCGCCGGCGCCGTTCCGGAGCGGCTTCAGAGCAGCGGCGGGAGCAGCATCCCTCGATTCCCAACCACCCTGAGCGAGCGCGGCTCTTCCTTCGGACTAACGCCGCAATGTGCCTAAATGTCACTTCTCAACCCCCACCCCCCGGCACTCCGGCTCTGCCGAGGAAGACGTCTATAATCCGGCGTGCCCCCCCCCCCAAAATGAGGCTCCAGCCGCCGCCCTCCCCGCCGCCTCGCTTTTGCTCACCAGCCCCCAGCCAGGGATGGCTGGCCTGGCTGGCTGGCGGAGCTTCGGGGGGGATCCCCCCTCCAGGGAACCCCGATCGCCCCCTCCTCTCCTGCCTCCCTGCGGAGCGGGGTGGGAAGGGGCGGCTCACCCTGATGCGGCGCTGGGGTGATCATGGTGCGGGGACACCGGCGAGGCTGCAACTCCCGAGCAGGTTCGATCCGGAGCAAAGAGCGAATGCGGCAAGGCCAGGCTGGGCGGGCGAGAAATAAGACGGGAGCGAAGATGCGGGACTGGGTGGGGGTGGCTTTCCCAGCGCCCCCCACCCCCGCCCGAGGCTCTCTGTCTCTCTCTGCTCCACGTGGGAAGGGAATAACCAGTGGAAACGGAGAGAAGTGGATCGTCGATAGGTGGGTGGGGGGAGAGGGAGAGCCAATCTCACACCTTTGGCCTCTGATCTCTCCCCTTCTCAAGTCAACGCAAAGCAAACCGCTTCGCGAAGATGATGCCGGGTGTCCTGCTTCCCAGGGACCGCTTTTTTTCCGAATCGGGCGCCGCTAGCTCCGCAAGCTTCCGTAAATCAGGACGGGAACTACCCCGCGGTAAATAGGCTCCCGGCTTTCCCCTTCGCCCGAAGAGCTTGGGGGAGCTTCCCTGCGCAGGGGCAGTCTATCTCTGCTTAGTTGCTGAATAGAAGCGGCTCGGCTACCTCCTCGGCGCTGTGCCGGTGCCCCGCGGGCGCGACTGGCTTTTGGAGAAAGGACGGTAGAGTAGTCCTATGTCATTCTGGACCTCCCTTCCCCAACCAGGTGCCCTCTTGATGTGTTGGGGCTACAGCTTCCGGAAGACCCAGGCCCCCTTTTGCTCACAGCACTTACAATGCTAGTGGGACCACTCAGCACTTAGAGCTACATTTTTCACTTTCTTGCACCTTTACTATAGACTCCAGTGACGGGGGTAAATTTAGCACCAACAGTGCCAGGGCCATTTGTGAGCACATACGGAGCATAAAGAATTGTAAAAACTTCAGTGGCTGCAGCCCTAGAACACATTTAAGCTGGTCACTGAATGGTTTTCTGGCTTCACACAATACACTGAGCGATAAAATAAAGAGGTTGGATTCACCCCACATACCAAACCTCTAGCCAAGATTAAACTGAGTTCAGTGGGCTGTGCGAATGCAGCCGCTCTTGATCTGACCTGGTTAAGAATGTTGTTTGAACTTAGCCACTTTCTCAAACCCAAGTAAGCCAAGATGATTGCCAGAAAAACGCTAGCAATAAAAGGTATTACTCTATACAGTATCAGTGTTTTCCAACCTTGGCAATTTACAGATGGGTGGACTTCAACTCCCAGAATTCCTCATCCAGCATGGTTGGCTGGGGAATTCTGGGAGTTGAAGTCCACACATCTTTAAATTGCCGTGGTTGGAAAACACTGTTCAATATGAAGCACATTTACTTAGTTAGCCTTCCTGAACCCAGGGCCTTTTCAAACATGTTGGAAAACAATGCCCATCATGGCCATCCCATGTGACTAATGAACGATGGAGCTTGTAGGCCCACCCACCTGGAAAAGGCTATGATGGAGAATAAATATTAAGCATAATTGCTGATTCTGCAACTTTTGTATTCACCCTGATAAGTAGGCCCAGTACTGAGGCTAGCCCAATACCAGGAATTCTCAAACTGTAGGTGGGGGCCCCTCCTGGGGGAGATCATTGCCCCCACTTACACTACTGCAAAGTTGGAGAAGCTGTAAAAATTAAAAATTAATTATTAAAAATAGAGGGTTTATTTATTTCACGTCCAATCCGAACTCCAGGGAAATCACTAGTTTTATGCTGGAGGATATCCCACTAATGTATTTACCTAGGACTGAGATTCTGCAGTTTGAGAAACCCTGCCATACGGGATTTCTGCCAAGATTGGGAAAGGAGGTCACAATAGTCAAGATGGCACCTCAACCAGACAATAAAAGCTGCACACTTTTCAAATGTGCAGGTGGGGGTTGACTACACCATTGCAACTGCCATCTTGACTTCCTTGACACATATACCCTGGCCACGCCTGATTTCTGCCATCACCCTCTCCTTGTGACATTTCTTGCCACTGCTGAAAATCAGAGTTAAGAGCAATGTATGCACTTTATGAATAGCAAAAAAAGGACTGAACCAGCTTGCCTCAAACTGATGCCCTCCAGATCTACTGAATCCTGTAATCAGCCAACACCTCCTAGGCAACGAAAAATCCTTCCTAGTCATTCATCTTCTGTAGAATGAAACACCTATTTATTGGACCATCAGGTTGGTTTAAACTCACCCTTTTGTCATAAAGATGGTGGTTGATTTAGAAACCCTTTGCTCCAGCTTTATGGAAGATCTAAATAACAATTGAATGAAGGGATGTCTCTCCCCCAAGGGCTCTGTGCTAAATGAATCGCTCCTTTTCTTAATCTTGGGCACTAACCACCTTTCTAAAAATGCACTAGAGCCACAGAGCTCTGAATGGGGACCTTTATGCTTCTGATCCAATTAGCTTCCAATGGCGCAGCTGGGAAGTTGCTATTTACAGCCCCAGAATATTTTTCTAACTGTTAATAGGTATTAGCTTATAGCAATGTTTCACAACCTTGGCAACTTTAAGATACGTGGACTTCAACTCCCAGAATTCCCCAGCCAAGCCATTCCCCATGCTGGCTGGGGAATTCTGGGAGTTGAAGTCCACGTATCTTAAAGTTGCCAAGATTGAGGAACACTGGCCTATACACTCCCATTCAAGAAAGCAAAAGTAGAAGGGATGAACAAGAATATTGCAAATAATTTATCTCTCAGGAATAATGCCAAATTTACAGGAACAACCCCCCCAACTTATTATTGCATTATATCCCACCTTTTTGAGAGACTGATGTGGCATAAATGGCAAGGGGGGGTCATCTCCCCTCATTTTATCCCCACAACAAACCTGAAAGTCAGTTGGGGACAAAAGTCACAACTTTTCTCAGTCACTCCAACAACTTGGTCGCTACCCAAGATCTGTGTGATAATCCAGAGAGAAAAGGAACAGAGGTTACCCTTCAGGTAAGGCTGTAGGCCTGATGCTATCAGTGAGGGGAAAAAAGTGGACTTAGGGGGAAAAAATTAACTCATCTGGAGGTTACGTTAACTAATGTATTTCTTCTAAACAATAGTATCTGGGATGTATAGCCATTCTGAATGATGAAGCATCCTCTTTACAAGGTCTGTCCTTGGGATGGGTATCTTTGCATTCACTGGAGGAACAGATGATGGGCAGAGTTGGCATGGAGGGGGCAGGGTCAAAAAAATCAAGATGGCAGCCACAACTGTGCAATCAAAACCTTACCCTACGTGCATTGCAAGTAAAAAAGGGGCAGGGTTTCAGTGGCCCAATCACGGCTGCCATCTTGATATTTTTAACCCCCCTCTGTAGATATTGCAGACAAGGGAGATGAGAGAATTCAGAGGACTGCCCCAGCCATCACAAACCTTGGCACCCTCCAGATGTACAGACCTCAACTCCCAGAATTCTCAGCAACACTGCCCAAGCCAAGGGAAGGTTGGACGAAGCCAAAAGACTCTAGTGACCTTCTACCAATTAGCACATTTTTCCTGATTTACCCTTTAGAGCAGTGTTTCATAACCTGGCCAACTTGAAGAGATGTGGACTTCAACCCCCAGAATTCCCCAGCAAACATGCTGGCTAGGGAATTCTGGGGGTTGAAGTCCACACATCTTTGAGTTGCCCAGGTTGAGAAACATTGCTTTGGAGGATCACAATCTACTTCATCAGATACATAAGAACTTAATTCTCAGCTGGGGGAAACATCCAATATGGAGGAGGAGAGGAGAACAAAGTCGGCTAGATTGTGGCCTGTGAAGATTTCCTTGACCAACGCAAAGCCCTCCTCTTTATGATCCTGTAGCCATTCATTGGGGGGTGGGGGGAGACTAATGGGAAGAACAAGGGGAAAGGTTTTGCAAACCTGGGTTTATTGGAAATCCATACATGTCCTGTCTCAACATGGCCAAAAATTCCACTTTTCAGTCTTTACTTCAGCCTTTCTCAACCTTTTGACCCTGGAGGAACCCCTGAAATATTTTTCAGGCCTCGGGGAACCCCTGCATGTTCAGGCTCCAATGTAGGCCAGAAGTTACAAAATTTACTGTATTTGCTTCATGGGTAGGCCTGTAGATATGCATGAACAGTGTTCTTAAACTGAAAATAAGGAATTAAACTTACCTCTTTCATGTGAAGTTGCCGGAATTTGAAATAATTTTTTAAATAAATTGTGATCTCCCAGAGAACCCCTAGAGACCTCTTGTGGTGGAGAAACCCTGCTTTACTTACTTACATGCATGACTACATCCCCTTCTCCAATGATTCTAGGTGGTTTAAATTATTGCTAAGATTTCTATCCCATCTTTATTCTGTACAACTCAAGGCAGTATACATAATGCCCCCACCTCCTATTTTCTGAACAACAACCCTATAAGGTGGGTTGGGCTGAGCGTGTATGACTGGCCCAAAGTCACCCAGATAGTTTGTATGACCAAGGGAGGATTAGTCTCCTGGTTTCTAGTCCAGTGCCTTAACCACTACACCCATCTAGAGACCCCGAGAGATGATGGAGGGCAATTGGGCTGCCCACCTCACCAACAATATAAAAGTCCTGTTGCATGACTGGTTTGTGCAAACTTTTACAATAAACCCATTGATGAAATACTGCTGCCACACTACCTTCAGCTTTGCACAGCATGATCTCCTCTTACACTTTTTGCCTTTCATCACCATGTGATTCCTCTCCACACAGCCCTGTTGTTTTGCTGCCAAGAGATAACATGGCTGGAAGTCAACACCCAAGGTTGGCAATCCCAGTTCACAGGATAGAGAAGCATAAAATGGCATTCTGTTTCTCCTTGGTGTTTTTGCAATTTTTCCATTCAAGTCGAGGAGGCTGAACGAAAAATCCCAAAGGGACTATTTATTTAAAACTTTAGGGAGCTACGCAATGCCTGAGCCCTCCAGGGCCAAGAGAAGCAAAGTGTAACATTTTAAAAAGAGAAAAAAGTTTTGATTGTCAAATACATTGCATGCCTTGAACAGAAACATTGTCGGGGATGCAAATAAAAACTCAATTCAGTTTTATGGGGTTGTATATATTTTGAGTTATCTCTTTAGTAAGCAAGATACTACAAATCCAAAGGATCATTTAAAAAAATCTTTGTACAATGAAGCCCTTTCTTCAGAGATAGGAGCAACCATCAGAAGCGAGGCACCTAGCATCCAGAAAATGCCCTTTGATCTAAAGATACCCACTCAGCACATCCTTTGAAAGCATTTCAGAAACTTTTCATTACCCCTAAAAATTAATGATTTACCTTTAAACTTTTGAGAGTTCATACTGATTGGAGGGATTTAAAATATCCTGATTTATGATATGTAGCCCAAGCTTATTTGTCCTTTCAAAAGCTGCTCCCAGAATGCCAGCCAGTGAATGGCAGGGTATTGGTTTACAATAATTCAGAGTTTATTATATTGAATGAAGTCAATTGCTGGGATGATTGGGCTGCGTGGAAATCTGCTATCACAGGAATGTGGAACATATTGGCAGAGTGAGATTTTGGTCTTCTTTGCCACATGCTCTTCTTTATAACATGATCTCAACTGTGAAGATACGGAGAGAATTTGGTATACCTACATCTGGGGGATTCCAGTTTGAGACCTGTTGGGTTCTTGGTGTTTGCTGGGCTTGAGTGTTTTCCTGCAGATGTTTCATTGCCAAGCTAGGTCTGCAAACTCCACTCTCCCCTACACTGATGATGTTATCTAGTCTGGTAATGAGACGTCTAGAGGAAAACAACCAAGCTCAGCAAACACCAAGAACGCAACAGTTCACCCCTGAGGTACCTAGATCCTCTATATTGGCATCTGAAAAATTCTTTGACTCTTGAGTCTCAGCTGAAATGCCGCAGTGCAAGAAAAAAGGCCTCTCTTGCAATAACATTTCTTGACAATACCAGAGTTTGGAACAAAGATTCAAAATGCAGTTCCACATTCCAAGTGGGAACTAGAAGTTTCAGCTACTTTCAAGGATTTGGAAAATTTAGACCACTGTTCTGGAGCACAGTATAGCAGTGGCTTTAAGATGTGTGGACTCCAGTTCCCAGAATTCTCCAGCCAGCATATACTGGGACACATGCTGGCTGGGAAATTCTGGGAGTTGGAGTCCACACATCTTAAAGTCACTGAGGTTGAGAAACAGTGTGGCATAGTATACTAAGATATTCCAGTTGGGTGAGCCCTCTCTGGGGAGCGTTTCGTATTCAGTTAAAGGTGTTCATCAGATATTTCCCCAATTTCCTTGACAATTTAAATTTCCAGAGACCCTAACAGGTTTTAATTTTACTGTTGGAAGTTTATATGGGAGTTCCAGTATTTACTCTATGATTAATGTGTTTGTGGTTATTTTTCAGAAAGCAGCTTTGTGGGAGGGGGGGAGGTAACAAATGAAACTTGAGTTACTTTTTTAAAAATGTAAACAGAAATATCACCCAAATGGAAGATTTTTAACACCATATGCTCCACAAACTTTAAAGTACCTCTTTATTCCCCACTTTCTCTCTTAAGGAAAGACCAGCAGATAATGAAGAACATCATAAATGTTCTTTCTTCACTGATTTTAATGTTCCCCACTTGTTTGAAGGGACTGTTCAGAGCTAAAGAAAATTAATTCATTGATTGAAAAGGGCAATTAGAAAGCATGACAAAGCCAACTGCGTAAAAACAAAGCCCTTTTCTAACATCTTCAGCTCCTTCAATTGTTCCCCTGTGCCCTTTCCCATTAAAAAGCCTTATTTAGTATGGTTTTGTACACGTTTTCCATGTTGTTAGATCTGCTTCATTTGATCATTTTATTTGATCTTTGCAATTCTGGGGCATTTGTTCTCATGCTAGCAACTGCCCACCCTGCCAATATTTTAGTCTTAACACTGCAAGCACAGGAAAAAGTGACATTTGGAAACACCTTTAATTGGTCTGGAGGTAAGTGAAATCTGGAAAGATTCCTCCTAAGCATTCAAAAACCACCTGGGTGCTTTGCATATGCCCTTTTTTTTTCCATGCAAAGGAAAGCCCCAGATTTCACATTTCAATGATTTGCAAAACTTGAAGCCATTGAATGAATGCATACATTAAACATAACACACCAACATGCACTTCCCCTTACATCAGTTAATTTCACTGGCCTTTTAATGAGCAAGAGAGAACTGGGGTGACTCCCAGAAAGGAAACAGGACTGAAATGAGGTGCCCATGCCCAACCAGATACCCAGTTTGTGCCCCTGTGATTGGGCACTCATACCGGATCAAAATTGGCCTGCCACATAGCATTTTCATGTTACAAAAGGCACTTCCCAAAGGATCAAAGGTACAAACAGAAAAACCATGAGGCTTGATTCAAGAAAGACTTCTTTACATGGAGGACAGAATTAATGGAAGTAACATCACTTGGCAGGCCATGGTCACACACAGTCAATCTTGAGACTGCTGAACTTTGGCAGGTGAATGTTAGTGGTGCTGCCCTCTGCTGGAGAAGCTAAACTGCTCCATGGGAAAAATTCATTCAGTGTTCTAGGACTTAATATCACCAAAGATTCAGTCATCCACGCTTTCACTCCACCATCATCATTGCTGGATTAAACTAGCCAGGTTTAGAAGAACTACAAGCAGAAGTAAAAGATCTACGTCCACATCACAAGCAGCAATATCTGTACTGGGGCTGGAGCTATCATCTGCCAGACCACTGATTAGCTGCATTCTTGACTGGACAGGATTGCAAGCTGAGAAGAGGATTTTTAAATCCAGACAGATTTTTCTGCATGGCTCTCCTAAAACCCCCTTTATCAGTGTGGGACCAGTCAAGGTGTAATTTCCTCACTTGACTTGGGCAGCCAAATGTGCTTGGTTAGCCCTCGCACAATGCAGTAGCATCTGTGGAGCAGGGCGAGAAGGTCAGAGCAGTGTCAGAAAGCAAGCCCCGCCCTTTTTGCAATGCGTCATGACATCACCAGCATGTTCAAAAGGGGTGGAGCTTGTGGCGCAGTGGTGCAATACTTGTCCTAACAGCCAGGAACCACGCTGAGACGAGGAGTAGGTCTCTAGTGTTTATTAGCGCTACGTAAGACAGAATCCTAACAAACTGAAGAAGCGTGGGAAAAACCCAGACAGACAAACCCCAAAAGCTAAGGCGGGTCTGATCTGTGTCTCTTTGAATGGCTGCTTAATTCCTCAGTACTACGCATGCGTTTTCCCCCCGGGATAGAGGCCCCCTCCTGCTCGTCATCAGCGCTCACAATACTGCTTCCGTCATTTTGATGAAAGCAACAAGCTCCTACGGACGCCCTTGGTATGATGTCAGAAGATGGGGCGGAGCCTCTTTGAAAATCCACCCTTTCTCTGAAGCTCCACCCCCTGAAGCCACAGGACTCCGGAGGTACCCCTGCTTCAGAAGACAGGAAACAAATGCCTGCCTGGGTGCCATAGCCAGAGTTGGGCCTTCATGGGCCAGATGAGGGCTGGAGGTTCTCCACACGTGCAGCTCACAAATGCATACATTGGCAGCGTACATCAGCCTCCCCCAGCGTAACGGCTCCAGCTTGGTCGGACTTCCAAATGTTATAACCCCCAGCCAGCAGGACCAAACGCATGGCTGAAAGAAGGGAGGAGGTCACATCCTTTCCACCCTCCAAGCTGACACTTGCAGCCGTTAATTTTCCTTAATAATGCTGCTTACTTCTACTAAGACAAAGGCCCGGTTATCCTTCTGCATTATACCCCTGGGTCATCACACATCTGATGATGCTAGAAACTCCCACTCCAGCAGCCAGAGAGAAAATGAAAATTTCTAACTACATTGCTGGCTCCAGCTATTAAAAACCACAGGCCCTTAGGGAACTGCGAAATCCCTGCCAGCCTAACTATGAAGACTGCATTATTCATCATCACTTCCAAGAGACCATCGTCCCTCTGTCTCACCGGCTCCCTTCTCCTCTTTGAACTCTTCCTGCCATATGGGCTCAAATAGCCCTTTCCTCTCCACTCAGTGGGAGCCGCTGTTGTTCTTGACTGGCCACAGGAACAAACAGGGAAACTGCCCTTCCCCAGCAGATTTCTACAAAGAGAAGCTTTTGCACCTCCACGTTGCAAAACTCATCTAGGGCTCATCAGATGGGTGAATCTGTTGATGAGATCATATCCCTCAACAAAGGATCTGCAGAAGACGGCAGGGCGACTCTCCAGCAGCAGAGAATGGGAAAGGCAACTGTCAGAGACCCTGGGCTGCAGACAATACTGGGTCCAAGAGACTCTATGCAGGGCCATCCAAAGATTTTTTGCTAGCTACCCACTCAGAAGTTGACCTAGGGGAACATGAAACTTACTTTGGGCCTAGCTTCATCTACCACACCATTGTCTGGAGGATACAGTCACTTCTTTGAATAATTTAAGTCCAACAATGAAGTTACTGTACTTCCAATCAGCTTGCCCAATCCTTTAGCCCTTCCTTCCCTGGCATTTATGGCATGCATTTGGTCATGCTGGGCTGGGAATTAATAATCAATAATCTTTGGTGATAAGGAAAGAGGGAGAGATCTAGATCTCTCACTATTTCTGTTGTTCTTAGAACAATTGGTGGGAGCCCCAGACTGATCTCATGGGAGCAATCATGGTTAGTACTGAATGGGGGACCACCTGTGAAACCCAGGATAGTAACCTCAACTGAGAACTTGAGACCCATTCTGGAAGAAGGCAACAGCTAACCACTTTCCTAAACCTGCCAAGAGAACTGCATGGATGCAGCCACCAGGAGAAGAGCTTCACTCGAGGAACTTTTATTTCCGTCAGCCCAGAGAGGGCTTTTAAGGGAGAAGGGCTCAGAAAGGGCTACACCGTAAAGCAGCTTGAGCTTAGCTCAAGATTTAGAAACTCTCATGGTCACTAGAACTTGGCTGGAGGCCAATGGTTAGACAGCTGCCCTCCTCTGAGAGGCAGTGGACTTCAAGCAGCAAGACAAAACAGATGGAGAAAGCCTTGGTGGGGCTCAGTTGGATTGGGATGACCCCAGAGCCAACCAGTTCTGGAATTCACTGGAGGTGTTGCAAGCAACAGGGCCTTGCTGGGAGAACTAAGGCCAGGCAGAACAAAGGAGGGGGCGCTCTGGATCCAGGGGAATGACGTGTAGCTTCCTAGGAGAAGAGGAGAAAAGGAAAGGAGTGAGGCGGAGGGGAGAAAGTTGAAATTAAAATAAAAAAGGAAGCAGCTCAGGACCTGAAGTGACCTGTGACGAGATCCCAGATCCAGCCAGAGAATAAATTTATCATGGTAACACATGCTATCTTGCAGTTGAAGATAGCCTCATGCCACTTGTTTTCCAGGTTTATTCGTAATATCAGACAGCCTAGCTGCCAGCCCTTTTCTTGACACAGCTTAAACTCCTGGCCCCATATTGCTTGGACCTTGGCTCTCTCACAATTGCCCCCTTCAGGCACAGAACAACACACAGCTCAGTGCTGCTACCTATCCTGAACCTGCTTTTATTTATTTTACCAGTCCCCACTGGCTGGCAGTTATACAGAGGCCTCCATTTCATGTCCCAGCATGACCTTCATGGAACAAACAGAACTTCCCTTTGGACAGGTTCACATGTGATGCACACAATTTGATGTTTGGTGGTTTTCAGCAGAAGAAGGTGACCCTGGCTGGAGCCTTTGCAAAAGAGAAAAGGCTACAAGAGCCTGTCTCCACCTGGCAGATGATGGCTGGGGCCTCCACATCTAACACAGGTCCTTTTGTCCAATTCTTCACCCAAGTTTGGAATGAGAAAAGTTGCTGCAATCAAGCAGTTGCAGTGAGATCCTGGTTCTTCATCATTAAACCCCCTGGTGCAATAGTGGGAATGTGTGAACTCAGGCTTGGATCTTCAATCCTATTGCATAGTTCATTTCTACTTGTTTATTGCTGAGGTCATCAAATGACTTACCACAGAAGCCCCAAAATAAGATAACCCTGACATTAAGACAAGCCAATCTCCTACACCCCCCAAACAGGAAGATTAGACAGAAAAAAAAAAAGAAACTACTTGCTTGTCTCCAATGTCATGTTCTCAACCAACCAAAATGCCCCTCCCTTTTGTACAGGTCAGTTATTTGTAAAACCATTAAAACCCAAACAAAACTAGCTTTCTTTTCAGATCAATACAGTACCTAGATGAACAGGTCCTCTGTTCTCAAGACCACTCAGATCTTACAGAAGAAAAAAGGGAAGAAAAGGAAACTAAATGTTGCAATTTGCACAGAGCAATGGAGGTGGCAATCGATTCTGAAACCACAAGAGTGCAGAGAATCAAACTGGTTAGATCACAAGAATGGATCGTTTTCATCCAATTTGGAAGCAACTCACCAGTTCTGGATGTCTTCTATCGCATCCTGCTGGATAACCCTAGTGAGAATTTAAAAAAAAAAGGCTAATTTTTTTTTAAAGGACTTTTCCGGAAATGATTCATTCTGTCCTTCTGCAAGCACACCTCAAGCTAGGATAGTCTATTTCCTCCAATGTCTGTTGCATTGCATACCCGAACAGCCCTGAAGTCCATCTTGCTCCAGAATGCAAGATGCAGCAAATAAAGACAGACAGCCATCTCACCATCCTGTGGAACATTCATGACTTCCACTGCAGAGCTCTGTGCTGCCCCAAAGGTACCCATAGTTTGACAACAATGCATTGCACACATCAATCAGCCTTTTAAAGGATAGATTCCCTTACATATTGCCAAACTTAATGCCAGGGGTATGATGATATGAAAGCAGGTTCAGCTTTTTCTTGCTCCCTTTTTGCTTTAAGTTGGAGTTGGGCAGCTATAATAAATTTAAATAAATATATATGTGTTTTTTTAAGTTCCCTGGCCCCCACCCCAGGAGGAAAGGGAAAAGGAAAGTCTATGGTGGCCATAGGTTGGCTCTTACGACGGATCGAGCTGCGCAGAGTTCCTTCCTCTTCATCGGGTTCTCCCGTCCTGGGGACAAAACAAAAGCATCACACTGGCCAGTCACAATGCCAATTCTTTGGACACAGAATCATTCTGGATCGTTACCTTGAAACTTATCCTGTACCTCACAACCCCAGCAAGCTCTGCAGCTCCTATTTTTACAGTATTTTTGCTTTTCCTTTTGATGAACTGTTCTATTCCAGCTGATTATAAACCAATGCACTGTCAAGATTTGGCTCCTTTACAGATGATCATTAGAAGAACTTTGTAAAATTAGAAACTGGCATTTCAAGTTTTTTTTTTTCCTTCTTCTCTCCCTTTATTCTTTTGTGCCCTGTATTTTTCCACAGTAAGGCTGAAAATCTTGCCTCGATACATCATGAGACTGCAACGCCCTGGGAATCTTTCTGGCTGAAAAGAGGGGCAGAGTATAAATGCACGCATATCTGGGATGATGTCAGAGTGTAAGTGGGTGTGCGCCTGCACATGGATACAAACCAGAGCGTTCTGTATTAAAAGCTAGGCTACAGCGCCCCCTGCTGACATCTAAAAGGAATAACGATTCAGCCTACTAAAGGTAATGCTGAACTATAATAAAGTCACATCAGGATGTGCAAATGGGTGCAGCACAAGTCAGTAAAGATGCCGCAGTGGGAATTCTTGCCTTTCCTCCTTCCTAGAGCCATTCTGTTGGTATGCTTCATTTGTATAAGAGAAGCACTTCTTATGCCACAAACATGCGGGCAATTCCTCAAACCTGGAGCCAGAGAGGGAGATTAGCTTGAGCCCTCCACTCTACACTGATGCCCCCAGCAGATTATTTTTAACTGTTCCCAAAGGGAAAAAAATAGAGAAAGGAAAACATCAGCACAGGAAGAAACTTGGTCTCTTTTGCGTCAACTGGAGGACTGTGAAAATGGCCAGCGCACCCCACTACTTGTGCCATGTGCTGCCAGCAAAAGAAGGCAAATTAAAAACGGAGTCCTCACTTACCGACTGCCTCATTCAGCGACCAAAGTTACAACAGAACTGAAAAAATGTTACGACCAATGCCTGCATTTACAACCTTCCCAGCATCCCTCAGTCACACAATCTCCATTACAGCCAGTACATGTTCTCCTGTGCCTGACCTGTTGTTTTTCTTTTTTCCCTCCCTCACAGAGGGGAGAGTTTGGAGAGGAAGGGATTACAAGAGAGTAAGCTGGCACACGATGGGGAATACACCTAGTTGTTTGCTTAGTGCGCTTGGGCTGCCAGTGCCACTGCGTTGCTTTTGGTGTGTATTCCCCATTGTGTGCTGGATCACTCCCCTGTAATCCTTTCATCTCCAATGAATGGAAATACAAAGGTTAATTCCCTTCTTGCTAATTATCCCAGCGCCAGGGTGAGCATTCCAAAGGGAGAGGGAGTGGTTAGGAGGGAAAGTCTTGTCAGTTTCCAATCAGCTATCCCAGGCCTTGGGGAGCATTCCACAGGTGGGGGAGTGGGGAAAAGGAAAGGACAGTCACCTGATTTCCCACTTAGCAACCACATCACTTAACAACAGAGCTGCCAGTCCCAATTGTGGTTGCTAAATGAGGACTACCTGTATCTGGAGGCGGGAACAGGTGGCTTGTCCCTGTCATGGAAACCAGGCCTTTGAGTTTTAAGAGCTGGAAAATGTCAATTACATCCCTACAGTTCTAGAAAAATGTTTCCTTTTCATGTTCCTGGGTACAGCAGCCTTTTCGTGATATATGTGGGAGGGCCAAGAGGGAAAACGATGTCCCATGCATTATGATTTCCCTGTGCAAATGGCAAAATTCATATCATTTCTGGGATGATGTGAGACACATGACATCATTGTGGCTTGTCCTGGATGCTCATGAGCTTTCCCCAACCTGGTGCCCTCCAAATGTCTGCAGCTACAGTGCCAGCACATCTTAAGGGTGCCAGATGTGAGAAGGCTATAGAGTCAATTGTTAATATGATCTTGAAGCTAGCTAGGGAGATGATGAATCCTTCTCTTTAGCCCATAAACAATCTGTAGTATCCCTTTCTTCCCAATTTTCACAACTCTTATTTGCTACTAGCACCCACAGGTTCCAAATTTCCATTTTATGTGTATAATCTGAATATTTCTAGCAGGGTCAAAATTAAAAGCTCATTTATAGGGTAATCATCTACATCACACTTCAAGTTAACTTTCTAATATCCCGTCTCTCCCAGCTTCCAATCCCTGTATCCCAGAAAGAAAGCAATTATCAGCAGATATACTAGTTCAGAGAATGAATTATTGTACAGGTGGTCCTCACTTAACGACCACAATAGGGACCGGAAATTGTTTGTTGAGCGGTACAGTCATTAAGTGAGTCACCACATGACTGGACCTAATTTAATGACCAGTTTTATGACAGTCGTTAAGCAAATTCAGCTTCCCCAATGGACATTTTTTGCTAGAAACCGGCAAAAAGGTCACAAATCACTATCACGTGATCGCAGGACACTACAACCGGTCATAAATGCAAGCTGGCTGCCAAGTGCCCAAATTGCGATCACGTGACCACAGGGATGGTGCAATGGTTTGCGACAGTCATAAGTGCAAGTATAGGTCATAAAGCACTTTTTCTGAGGCTGCTGTAACTTTGAACCGTCGTTAAACAAAGGGTCATTAAGCGAGGACTACCTCTATTGGCCAGATTCTTCCCCAGCAGGGAGATAAAAGAAAGTGGAAATAAAAGAGAATAAAGAAAAAGCAGAGAGTTTCAATGGTCTCCAAATAATTAAGATGCTTGAACAACGTCACAAAACATGCAGAACTAACCACACTCCCCCTCTTTTTTCGTACCGTCCAGCCTCCCTCTCTGTCCATATGATACAACACACAGACCCACAGTTCCACATCCCCTCCAAATTAACTTTGTGGGAGGATTATTACCTTTGCTGCTGGTTGAACTTGCAGCGACAGTGCCGGCCTGGGAGAGGAAGAGAGAGATCAAGACTACAGTGCGGAACCCAACACAATCTGAGCAGGGATGAGTTTCTTGGAGAGAAGCACTATTTGAATCAGAACAGAAGACAGCCTGCAGCAGAAAAGGCCCCAGACCAGTGTTTCTCAACCTTGGCAACTTTAAGATGAGCGGACTTCAACTCCCAGAATTCCCTAGCCAGCAAGGGAATCCTGGGAGTTGAAGTCCAAACATCTTAAAGTTGCCAAGGTTGAGAAACGCTGCCCCAGACCATAATCATAATGAAATGCCCCACAGCTTCCACTCTCTGACACAAGGAAGAGAGTTGTATTAGTCCAAAATAGCAAAATATCAGGAGTCTGGCAGCACTTTTTCAAACTAACACATTTTATTCAAAGGCATAAGTCTTGGATCCCATACCACAATGGTTGGGTTCAGACACCAAGAGAAGACAGAATCAACCAACCCAAACCACATTAGGGCTTTGAATGATGTGTGAACACCGTCAGTATAGTTTAAGTGTATTCCGATCCTAACTCACTAAGCTGATGTAATGGTATGTGGGAAAGACCTTGGGAGATGGGACGAAGAGATGCTGTCTAGGGAACGGTCAGATAAGAGACGGCACAGCCCACAGCTGGATAGCAGGAGGAGCAAAAGGCTCAGAAGGGCCCCTCCCTAGTTTCTCGGGCTGTAAAGGAGATGGCAGGAGATTTGTACTTTCAAACTTGCAAGATTCTGTTAATGTAGCTTTACAATAAAGTAGAATTAGCTTAACTGGTTGTGTTTCCTGTCTGGTCTACCTGGTAAGGCTGACATCCAGCATCACTGGCAACCATTGGATGGTATGTACTCACTAAGGATAATGAGGATGCCAAGCAGAAACAGGACAACTGCAAACACCAGGCCTCCAACTCTCAGCGAATGGTAATCTGGGGTGGAAAGAAAAAACAATGGGTGGGTCAGGCTAGGAATAGAAAGCAACCTGGAATTGGAATGAAGGACACTATTTCTATAGGGCCTTCCCCCACTGAAGAGTTGACAGGTTCTTCACCCGTTCCTGGATCAGCAGAAAACTATTTCATCTCCATCACTGATCCCTTTCCTGCCCCCTTGCTGAGCCCCTGCCCAGCCTTTCCCCAAAGGAACAGGTGACAAGACAATCAGACATTATGCTTCTTAATGCTCTCCTTGGATGGGGTCAAGATAAGGGGGGAAACACTATCCTACTGATACACCCAAGGATGCCGTAAGCCACCTTCCTCACAATTGGGGACAAGAGGAAGACAGCATTATGGAGACAAAGCAGAACACAAGTGTTACCACGGCTTGGTTATGCTGCGGTTGGGGGCAAGTGGGCTCCAAGCGTTGCATTCCAGAGGTGTTCAACTACAGCTCCAACACCAGCATCTGGGGGGGCATCTCTCCACCCTTCTCTTCCTCTGCATTGTTGCCCTATTAGCCTCACAGAGCAAGAAGGGGGGAAACGAATACGAAGGCAGACCTGCGTTTCCAACCCAAGATCTAATAGTAGCTTTTAAGCAGGGGCTGGGTGGGGTGTTTCCAAAGAAAGCTCAAAGAGAAGCGTTAAATATCCTTCTGAAGCATTACTGTGCTTTTCAGAATCATCTGCCTGTTTCCAAATTAAAGAAAAACAGAAAAAATCCTTCAGAGATTTTTTTCCCCCTGCGCTTTGTTCCTAGCTCTGCCAGTTGCAACGGGTTTTGGTCCCAAGGCCCCAGACGGGCTTTCAGTAATGATTAACTTACCATAATTGAAGGGGTCATGGGGCTGATCCTTGGAGGACTCTGAAAGATACGCACATAGAAAGAGATGAATTATGGAAGACAGAAAGATAGCCTTTACTTCACTTCCCAAACCAGTTACTGCCGTTGTTCTTCTTTTCTAATCTTGATTAGCAAAAAGAGAGTATGCAAGTCCTTTATTTTAGTTCCTTGAAACCTAGCAGGACGTATTTTTAACCTCTAAGGCAGGGTTTCTCAACCAGGGTTCTGTGGCACCCTAGGGTTCTGTGAGAGGTCACTGGGAGTTCCCTGGGAGAGCATGAGTTATTTAAAAATCATTTAAGTTCAGGCCACTTCCCATTAAAGAGGTAAGTTTCACTCTTTATTTTTAGTCTAGGAACACTGTTACTGCATATATACAGGCCAACCCATGAAACGAATATGATAATTTTGTAACTTGCGGCCTCTCTTTGAGCCTGAATGTGCAGGGGTTCCCCAAGGCCTGAGAAATATTTCAAGGGTTCCCCCAGGGTCAAAAGGTTGAGAAAGGCTGCTCCAAGGCTTCCACCACATGGGACCACAATAAAGATTGAACCTTTTCTACACAAACCCACCCAATTAGTATGTTCTTCACCTTCTTCTCCCACTCCCAGTCTGGCAGAGATGATGTCACATGCCTCACCTCTTAAATAATTGGGTAGAAGTCAGCATTTAAACGAGGACATCTACTCATGCAAATTACAACTCTTCATGGCCCACTTCCTATGCAACTAGAGGTAGTCCTTATTTAGCGTCCACAACTGGGACTGGCAACTCATTTGTTAAGAGAAGTGGTCACTAAGTGAAACCACAGATGTGCTTATGATCTTCCTTCAGCTTTCCTTTGCTTTACAGACCTGCGAAGGTCATAAATGTGAGGACTGGTTGTAAAATTACTTTTTCATCGCTGTCATAACTGCAAACAGTCACTAAACGAGGCAGCTGGTAAAGAAAGGCTACCTGTATTACAACTGCAACAGCCTCACTGTTTTTGCATCTTTCTACCTTTACAGGTCCATATAGGAAAAAGCCCAGTCAAAAAACTGATTTCCTCCCAGAGACAGTATTTATTCATTTCCTATTTATTTTTCAAAGCTGCATGTTGCCCAGATGTTTCAGATCTTTTTGTTTCGGTGTAGATTTTTTTTCCCCCATAACGCTCTGTGGGCTGATATATTTTACTATTTTACAACTCATTACTGTTCTTAAGACATTTTTCTTTTCAGCTGTTGTTTTTAAGCTGAAGAACGGGTACTACTGTCATGTTCATTATCTTTTCCTATGTTCCACTGACTTATTAACCAGCAACAAATGTCTTGCCACTGAAGAGAACGCTGGTGAACATTCGCAGTTCTCCCCCTATGTTCTAGCCAAGGGAGGTCAAAAGCACTACTGGAGGTGGCCACTGTAAATAAATAAATAATTTAAACACACCCTCGTGCTTGCTTTACTGAAACGTAGCAGCTCTGTTCAAGCCCTCTTATGATAGCTGGGATACAACTAATTCTGGATGTAAACTAATTTAACCCACAGCATCAGTTTAACATACGTGTTTGGCTCAGTGACTGGACTTAGCTCATTGATCTAAATCATAACAGAGACTACTTGGCTTAGCCCTGGATTTTCCAACCTTGTCAGCTTCTAAATCTGTGCTTTTCAGGTCCCAGAATTCTGAGCTAGAGCTGGCCAGGGAATTCTGGGAACTGAAATCCACACATCTGAAAGTTGACAAAGTTGGATACCCTGACTTGGATGTATTGTGAACTACAGCCTTTTCCATTTATAAACCATAGTTTATAGTGGGGTGTGACGCATCCTAATTGTAGCCTAAACAAACCATGGCTTAGCATGACGTGTAAACCTAGCCATTCAGTCCGTGTATTTTATACACTTTATTATTAATGATGTGGGAAGAAAACTGAACTTTCAAAATTATAACCATCATGCCTGAATGGGGAGTTGGGAATCCACTTTTAATCTCACCAACTCATTCACAATCATTAATATGATAAAGTAATGAATAACTCTTTTCCCAAAGGTGGCCAAGATTTTTCAAGATATGTTAAATTGACTCACAGAAAAAAAAAAATCCTGGTTTCCCTTAGGGATCAAATCAACCTTCTACAAACTTTTGCACTCTGTAGAGTTTTTGAATTTCGATTCTCAAAATCCCTAATCAGGCAGGTGATCTATTAATTGCAACAAGCGAATGCCATACAGGGGGCTCTGGGGTCCATAGGGGAGGAGCGCTCTGCTTGCCACGCAAACCATGTGACTTCCAGACCTGCATCCAGTGTCGGGGCACAAGTCCAAAAAGTCAGGATTTGTCTCGGTGTCACAAGGCATAATTTGGTCATTTTGGTATCACTATGATTCATATTGGGTGGGGATGTGTACACAGAATTTCAAAAGGACAACAGGGCAGGCAACATGTCCTCTGTGACAAGGTTCCTCAACCTTGGCAACTCTAAGCTGTGCGGACTTCAGCTCCCAGAATTATCCATGCTGGCTGGGGAATTCTGGGAGTTGAAGTCCGCACAGCTTAGAGTTGCCAAGGTTGAGGAACCCTGCTCTATAACTAACTTTCAGGGTATGATATACATCCTTGGAGTGGGAACTGCTAAAAGCTTAGGTATAACACATCCTTTGTACCTAAGCTGTAGAAAGCGTGAGGTTGTAGAAGGTGGATTTAGAGAAATCCAGCCAAATCCAGGACCCAGATTATGGCATTTCAGTGTTTTTGTGCTGGGCAGGATGCAGTGGGTGGGATGTTCTTAGACCAAATTTGACCTTACCTGCAGCTGAGCTTGCTATGAAGATCCCACAAAGAGGAATAATGATCCACATGTCTACATATGTCCAGGGGAGATTTAAAAAAAAAAACAGTCAGGTTCCTGGATGGGATAAAGCGGATGCTCTTGATTTGGAGTGCACAACGAAACAGTGAAACACACAATCCATATTCTGTGCTTTTGGTTGGTTTCTAGGCAATGTGGGTTCCCGCTATGGAAATAGTCAATTGTTCAGCCCTTGTGGCTGGATGAAAAGCCTGTGGCCTTCCAGATGTTGCTGAACTACAATTCCCATCTTCCCTCACTACTGATCATATTTGGCTAGGACATCTGGGAGCTGTACTTCAGCAACCGGTCTTGCCCATACCCACAATAAGGGGACAAAATGTATGTTACATGAAGCAGGCATTCTGAAAAGCCAGCCCGTGCCAACACGAATCCTTTCCTCTTCTCCCCATAATATTCCTGCTGTTGTGGATTTCTTCAGGACTTCTTCCACTCTTCATTCTCCCCCTTCCCCTTTCATGCACATCCCCAGCAGCGGCAATCAATAGGATCGCCACTTTTCAGTCCTGACAAGGTTCCTGAGCAAAACTCAGCAGGTAAACTCTTCCCAAATTGCTGCACTGTCAGCGAAAGAAAACACATCATGGGGCCCTTGGACCCCTTTAATCTCCTGTTCAACACAGGAGCCTTGCCAAGTCCCGACAACTGCAACTTTCAACAGCAACAACTGAAGCATCAAAAGTAAATCAGTAAAAGTAACATTAGAGGGGGAAGCATTTGGGATTTTAAAGAAAGGCAGTCTGCAGAGGACCAAGATTCCAAAGTGAAAGCGTCTCTCTCCGAAGGCAATGTATTTTTGAGGAAAAGATGGGTCAGGTCTGGCAGAGGGTGGAGGGAGGAACAGCAGCCACTGGAACAGCGGGAGAGGGAGGCGTTCAGCATGGAGGCACACGGGGGAGACCAGAACAGCCAGGTGGAAAGGAAACAGATTGGGGAGGACAGCAAAGCATGCCTGCAACAGCTGGTGCTGAGCCCACTATTCCCCATTCTGAAATGACCCAGCTGGCCCTGGAGGGAGGGAGGACAAAGGCCAGTTACTATGGCAATGAGGTGTTTGCAGCGCTGAAAACTTTCTGCAATGTTTACAGACGATAACCTGTCTCCACCGTGCTCAGGGGTGTTGCAACAAGCTTTCCTTCTGCCAGTTGTTGCCCACCAGGCAATTTCCAGTTTGCAAATGCCTACAGACCATGCTACAGTCAGGACGTATGGGTGTGTGTGTGTGGTGGGGGGGTAGAATTAGCATTGTTGAAATAAAAAGCACAAGTTCATAAGCTGAACTGGCAAGTACCCCAGGCATTGTATGGTCTGGGGTGCCTTTATGGAAAACAAAAGAGGTCTGCAAAAAAAAAAAAGTTGCAATGTCTTCCCTCAGTCAACCACAACCACATAAAAACAATTTTCTAACACTGCTGGTTAGGGACAACTGGAGTTGCAATGCCTCATCTGCAGGAGGAGGCCATCCATCCATCCAAAGTACCACCACACAAGCAGGAATACTTGGACTATCAACGAAAATTTCTCCCTACAAATACGAGTCCCCAGCAAGGAAAATGAGGAAGAAACATTGAAAGAGAAAAGCCAATTCTACTGTTTCTCAGCCTTTTTCCCAAAGTTACACTCACCAGCAAATGAATTTTTATATTCATCCAAAAATATAAAGCCACTGAATAATGTTTTGCTACGGAGCAGGTTAGCCCCTCCCTTGAGATCCACACTTTTTGACTTTGAGCTGGACGTCACACTGGAAAAGCAAACTGAAACCTCAGTATCTCTCTCTGTCATCGCCACATAGACAATTCATTGCTCTAATTCAGTTTTTCTCAACCTCAGACACTTTAAGATGTGTGGACTTCAACTCCCAGAATTCCCCACCCAGCATTGCTGGCTGGGGAATTCTGGGAATTGAAGTCCACACATCTTAAAGTGGCTGAGGTTGAGAAACAGTGCTCTAATTGTTTGGGTGGCTTTATCAAGGCTCCATAATGATCCAAAGCAACAGATAAATAAAGCATTAGGTATCTTTCGAAAGCCTGCAGGGTCCTAATCAAGAGGCACAGTTTCAAATAATAATAATTATCATTATTTTAAAAAGCTTGGTGGTGAATCTTTTTTGCTGGAAGATAAATCTATCTACTCCCTTCAAGAGAAAAACAAGGAGGCTGATAGGCCCAGGTGTCTCCCCTCCCTTCTCCCTATCCCAATTCTGTATCACTCTGCAAGCCAGTCTTTTCAATAAACATCCTTTTGGCTAACAGGCTTGGCTTCTATTGCTAATCAACAGGAAAAGAAATAGGAACACTCCCGTCCTTTGGCTCACTTGTGGCCTGAAAGGTTTTTCCACCACAAACAGAAAACAGGCTAAATATTTCCTTGTGCAAAAGTCCTCTTACATATTCTGAAATCTGGGCCTCCTGCTCCAAGTTAGATAATATTTTCCTTCCAAAACTGGATGCAAAAAGAAATGTGACATTCTACTTTCCTTGGAATTCAGTTTACCTCTCTTCTTTCTCCCATCGTGAGGTCAGAAATAAGATTTTGCCAGGACACAAATCCAGCCAGCCGTGCAGTTAGCCGGTTGGATCAAAAGCAGTGCTTGGGTTCAAGCATTACTTTAATCCTAACTCTGGTTTGCTAAGTAAGAATCAAATGTTTGTGTTTGCAAAATATTCTACACCATACACTAAATGTTCTTAAAAAAATTTTTCAAAAAAATGTGACAGAAGGGGAAAATAATTAAATGCATGATTGGATAGTAATTCTATTAATTACTTATTTCATTCAAATGGAGTGTAGATGTCAATGAAATCAATCCAAGTGTTCATCCCGGTCTCACCCACTTCTTTCTCCCCACTCCCATGGGCTGGGGTGATTGTTGCTCTGGAAAAACTGAGTTGGCTCTGATAATCAGGGCCCACAAGCCACAATGGCCAAGTTTGTATTACATGGTCCACAATACCAATCAAACCACATTATGCTTAGTGTGCAGAGTGCATCCAACCAGCAGAAAAGCAATACCTCTGGCCCACTGTGGTTCCCCAGTCATGCTGCGTGTGAAACCGAAGGCAGTGTGTAGCCATGACCAATAAGCCCTAATAGACTTCTGTCTGCCTGAATCTGTTTAACCGCCACCTTTTCAAGCCATCTTTCTTTTAAGCCTTCTTTCTTAGTGGCCATTACCATAGAATGGTGCAGTTAGTGTCATAGGCTGCTTATCTGCTATGCTTGAAGATTGCTTGTATGGATCACATGTATGCACGTGCATTTGAGTGTGTGTGAGACAGAGAGGTGAGAGGGAGGGCAAGTTTGCTCCAAAATTGGGAAAGAAACAGTCTGTAATTGAAGCTTTCTGAAATTTGTCAAGTCTGGGCCTATCCAGACATATTGAGATCCAAAGCACACTGGCTTAAAAAATTTATTCTCCTTCTTGCCGCCTCCATTGCTTGGGACAGACGAAGTAGAATTTGCCAACAGCAGACTTCCTATTCACCGCTGGATTTATAGTTGCTGGCATCCATTTGGAATTATTCTTTTGTGTGTGTGTGTTTTCCTTCGCTCAACAAGGACACCTCAATTCCAACAGGATGCCCATTTCCTGGGAGGCTTGGCTACAGAAGAAAGGGAGATCTTGTCCAGTAAGGCTAGCTCTCCCATTAGCCAGGCCAAAGCCTTTTCCAGCATGTCTTGCTGGTCCACCACACAACAATATTGATCAGGTCCTCAAGTCCCTCCGCCCAGCTCATTTTGTTTTTGGTGGAGGGTCTGCAAAACGTTGCAGTTGGTGGTCTAAAGTTGCCTGAATTCAGTCAGTCGGACATCACTGATTAAAATAACCTTTGGTTGCCACAAAAGAGGCAGGGCCGAGATAGCCAATCTCCAACTCAGACTAAAACTCATGGAAAGCAACAAGATTTACCATCAGGATCAATTTGTCAATCTTAGCATTTACTTCCCTCAGGACATCTGGACTTGATACTCTTGGCTCAGATCAAGGAGCCAACAAATTCTTGGCCAAGTTGGGACTTAAACCAGGCTCTTCTCCATCCATCACTTGGGCTCAAGCATTATGGTACACCAGCATCAAGTTGCACAGAAACAGTGAAAGCTACTTTCTTTCAGCCTGGATTATCATTACATTCACTCATTGTACTTTATTTAATCATGACTTCTTAACTAATCACTATTTGGGTGGGTTGGCACAGTAGCTAGACCCGAACCAAGGGAACTGCATTCAGGCTTGATACAATATGTGAATCAAACCTATTTGTCTCTCTAGCCTAAGTGGGGTTAGAACAACTGGGAATTGAAAAACCCTTAATGATCTACTGTACGTTGTTAGATCTATAAAAAAATCAGTGGGAATCTGGTAGCACCTTTTCAGACAACAGATAGTCCTCAACTTACGACCATAATTGGGACTGGAACTTCCATCGCTAAGTGATGCAGTCATTAAGTGAGTTGCACCCGATTTTATGACCTTTTTGCCACAGTTGTTAAGCAAATCACAGAGTTGTAAAATGAATCCCCCACTTACTTTGCTTGTTTGAAGCCCCCTGGGAAGGTTACAAATGGTGATCACGTGACCCTGGGACATTGCAACCATTGTAAATACATGCCAGTTGCCAAGTGCCCGAATCTTGGACATGTGACCACGGGGACACTGCAATGGCTGTAAGTGCGAGGACCGGTCGTAAGTCACTTTCTTCAGCACCATTGTAACTTCAAACGGTTGTTAAACGAATGGTTGTAAGTCAAGGACTACGTGTAAAGTTATTAATGAAGTCAGCTTGATAAAGTGAGCTGTCGTTTACCAAAGCTTATGCTTTTTAATAAAATTGGTTAGTCTGAAAAGGTGCTACCAGATCCCTTCTGAGTTTTGGCTACCGCAGACTAACCCAGCTCTCCTACAATGTCTAGGAGATCTATAGTATGAGTAACTGATCTAAATCTGCCCTTTCCCCGCTGCCAACTCAGTTACAACAGCTGTGCAATCCTGCTATTTTTTGACACACACACTCTAGACTCAGCTTCCTAGGTGCTGTCCTGTCCTAACAGTGATGCCAGAGGAGCTACTGGGTCACTTTCCCCAATTTCAGGCCCCAAAACTATTTTGCTTCCCCCCACCACCACCACATGGCCCTATATACCTACCCTTTGATGTCTGCCCCACCAGGACACTCTTGGCTGTTTCAGAGGAAAAGAATCAACAGTTTGTAGGAAGTTTGGAGAAAGAAGAGGTCACACTGGCTTGTGGCACAGAGAGAGAGAGAGAGAGATCAGAGGAGCTAAATTTGTCTGCCTTGGCTCTGGGACAGATGTGGGAGGGGGCCGGAGCAAGGGCTGCTAACAGAATGTGCAAAGGACAAAACAAACAAATCGCACACAGGCAATAAGAGGAGGAAAGCAATGGGGGGGGGGAAGGAATTGGGAAGGGCTGACCTACGCAACCACCACCCACCTCAATAATGCAGCCTTAGAGATTAGTCCCTGAAAGATACAACATGGATATGGCTGGAGGTCATACCAGTAACTGCCACTCTTGACACAGTGGCATCTGAAAAGGAAAGGTAGGTGAGCATTGGGGAAGGAAGGAAGGAAGGAAGGAAGGAAGGAAGGAAGGAAGGAAGGAAGGAAGGAAGGAAGGAAGGAAGTTTCCATCTCTTTCTCTCTTGCTTCAAAGAGATCCTAAGGACCTCAGTGCAATCAAGCATTTCTCCTGTATGCATTTTGCATTTACGTAGCAGCCACAGGGCCAAGGGATTCTCTGCAACACACTTGTCATAAGACCTGCCCCCTCTGGGGTGATGCCACCCAAGAGCATCAATTGACCACTGACAGCTACAGCTTGGAGAAGAGGAAGTCTGGGGCCGTTTGGATCAGGATCCAAGCCAAGGGAGGGGAAATAACCCAGCTCACCACCCTCCTCGCTGTGCTCTGCCAAGGTGGCTCGTGCACACATTTGCAGGAACAAACCAAACCAGAACTTAGCTGCTCAGAATCTTGACTGATTAGAATGGCACAAAAAGATGAAGAAATTTAACACAATGGTACACAATACTTATATTCACACAGCATGCTGGGCCCATTTGTTAAAGTTACACATTTTTCAGGTTTCCCCCCGCCTGAATTTGTGCAACACATTACTCCACCCAGAAAAAACCTAACCATGTTTGTGAAGCAGTGCAAATGCAGCTGCTGGGTTTGTAAATGACCTGGTTAAGTATCCCGTGAGAACACAGCCAACGTGTAGTTTATTATTTACCATAATTAACCAGCCTTTTTATTCTGATGTTATACAATGGCCTCTTCCAACCAGGTTTGTGTTGGATAAAGATTTTAGGAGCTGAAATCCAACCCATCTGGAGGGCAGCACCTTGGGGGAAGCTAATCCGCAGTGTAAAATCTGCTGGGCCAAGCCGGAACTGGTTCGAAGAGGATCAAGTTACGGTGGGTATCAAAACTGGCCACCAGATGAGGTTTTGCACTGTACAAATGAGATCGCAACTACGTGCCTTAGCCTATGAAACAGTCAACATATGTGGGTCTTTGCAAACTTAAGAGAAAGACCTGCAGGAAGGAGTTTGCAGATTTCAGCTGTGGGTTGGGGGAACAATAAATCAAGAAATTGGAGATCACGGAGAAGAAATACGCATGAAGGCATGGATAGATTTGGGGTTCACTCCCATTGAGCCTAAAAGGATAACATGTAAGCAATCTTTGTGAAAGAAAAGGCTTTGGGGAAGAAGGAATTTCCAGGAAGGCAGAAAGCGAGCATCACACAGGCATTTTGCAAGGAGGTTACAGGAATCGAGTGCAGGATAGAAAACAGCCCAGAAAAGGCAAAGGATGCAGATCTTCGGTCACTGAGGATGGCCAAGATGGAAGAGCACCAACAGGTAAGGGCTGGGGTTACAAGGCTGGTGCCCGGGTTCCTCGACCTACCTGACCTTTTAAAAAATGGGAAGCCAACCTCTGTCACCACATTTCTGGGCCCCAAAGTCTTCTAGTGTTAGACTAAACAATACAAATCAAAGTAGCGTTTAGTTGTTCTTGTTGTTTTTAAGGCAAGTTATAGTCTCCCTCAAGTCAAGCTTGTCTCTTGGTGATTTCATGGACACATCCATGCAGTTTCCTTGGCACTAAGAGGGAAAAGTCTTTGCCATTGCCTTCTTCCAAGATGCTTTTGAACTTCCCAGCCTAGCCAACAACTGTGTAATTGTCTGGCAGCCTCCCATCCAAACACTAACCAGGCTTGACCCTGTATAGCTTCCAAGCTCAACCAAGTTTTTTTTAAAAAAAGACATGCCCCAAAAGTTAGGGGACAAGAAACGGATTTTTCTCTTTGCTGGCCCATGGTCCTTATTTTATTTCTTCATGAGTTATTTGTAGTGGAAAGACCTGGTAAGGAAAGCTCTGAAGGAAGCATACGGTAGCTACCAACCCTGCTACAGAGCCCTACTGCAGCTGATTTGTTGTTCGCCAGAGAGCTGTCTAAATATATCAAACCTGGCAAGATGTTGGAGTTATAAATATTCCCCCTTCTCAATCCTTGTGACATCCAGCCCCCAAGTGCCGACGGGGTTCAGTACAAGCCCTCTTAGAAGAGGCACATAGCAACAGAGTAGATGCATGGCTAGTTAGAGGACAACACTTTAACCTCTTTCTTATCCACCATTCACACAGGTCCAAGAGTGGAAAACATTTTTTGGCGAAGGGAGAAAGAGTAGCTGGGGCCAGCCCAGGCATGTAGAAGATTTAGAACAAACAATCACATTCAGGATCCAGAGTGTCAACAGCACTGCAGAAGTGTAAGCTATTTCAAATCCACAGTGTTAGGATTGTTTAAAACTGAAATAACTGGATGCCAGTCATTACTATGACTTTCTTGGTAGACTTACACAAGTGGTTTGCCAAAGCCTTCTTCCAGAAGGTTTTTTTAAACTTCCCAATCTATCCACAACCCTACTGTTCCCATCTAAGTACAAAGACAGCTTCTGAGATCAACTAGAGCAGTGTTCCTCAACCTCATCAACTTTAAGCTGTGTGGACTTCAGCTGTGCTGGGTGGGGAATTCTGGGAGTTGAAGTCCACACAGCTTAAAGTTGACAAGGTTGAGAAACACTGAACTAGAGGTTGCCATCTGCTGAAGCCAACAGACTTGAGCCAATATGAACAGTTTGATTAATTAGAATCAGCCAATTTGGCATCAAGAGCGCACCTCCAGGAAGGTATTCCAAAAATTACCAGAAAGGTCCTTCAGTAAATGAGTGAGAACACTGGAAAAGGTTATTGCTACACCATAACTTGTAGCCTATATTCCAAGTGTTGTCTGGGCACTGAAAAGCCACATTTCCCCCAAATCCCAGGGCACAGTAGCTGTGTTCAAACATTATGCACTGTCATAATCGGGGATAGGTTTGACTTAGCATTTTATGTGAATCCAGCCAGCAGTGGTTTATCCAAGAACAATGTAATAAGTAGGCAGTATCAGTAACATGGGAATCCAACTGCTAAATCACCACGTGGCTTTGCCTAGTTCTTCATTTAAATCCTCCCAGAAAATGCAAAATCTAGTCTCAGGGATTTGGCTGGAGCCCTGAATTCCCTGATTGTATTAACTGGGTTACTAAACTAACCAAGTGGCCTGAGATCACAGAACACCCTAACAAACCCAAAGTTTAATGCTAACTAGGCATTAAAGGCATCTGTTCCTACTTGACCTGGTTAAGAGTGTTATGTGAATCCATCCAACATGTGGCTTTGAGCGAACCTCTGTCTCCCTATCTCAGTTTCTCCACTTGTAAAAAGGGAATGAAAGCAATTTCATTCAAGCTTTACTAGGCTGTATTATGAGAAATGAACAACAAATTCAGTTTCCTTATACCTGATTTCAAGCAACGGCCTTATTTAGACCCAGGATGTTACATGAAGCTAGCCAGAGAGGTTTGGAAACCTCAGTTTATCATTTTAGCTCAGTATGTGAACCCAGACAATGGTGGCTTATTCAATAAATCATGGGTTAAGCAAACAAGACCTTGGTGCACTGGATGAACCCACCTTCTGGCTGCAGAGAATGTTTCCTGCAGCAACTTGTTTGCTGAAGGACCCCCAAGAGAGTTCTCACAGTACCCCACTTGAGAGTCCCAGGGACCCCTGACTGTTGGAAAGCACCAGCAGCTTTCTAGGGAACCCACCCATTTTTCCAACAGGACCCTTTTATGCACCCATGAGCAACTTCATCACTTTCCTTCCCCAGGCATATTTTACGAGGCTCAGCAATGGTGGTCAACCTGTCCTTCGCCATCAGCAGACCAGCCTTATCTGGTCCAGGATAAGAGACATGACCGTTGCCCCCAGTCAAAAGCCAGTGGGATATGTCGTGGGGCCTAGGCACCTAGAGAGACATGCAACATTTGGACTTCTAGCCCCAGATAAGATCAAATCTCCCTTAAACTCCCTTGAAAGCTGTCCAAGCTACAGGGCATCCACACTCTTGGAAAGACCAAGTTTCATAAAGTTGCTCTGTGGTTTTTTGTTTTTTTTTAATGCCACAACATATGAGAAATCCTAACCCGACATTGCCTCAAATGACCCATCGTCAAGTCCGGAATGCATCGCCCGGGGAACGTTGCTAATAACCCGCCAGAAGAAGCGCCTGTTGTTTTGGAAGCCAAACCAGACGTTCCAGCGGACACGGAGGTGCCGAGCGCAATCCACAAGCCCCGCGGGCCACCACCTTCCTCCCAAACTTTTCCACAGAAGTCGGCCAGCACTGAGGACCACCCCTCAGCCTCGTGACTTCCCCATGAAAGGAAGGCAGAAGTTCAACCGGGCAAGCCTCTTCTGGCAAGGGCAGGTCTCTTGAGTTTCTACGCGGCCCGCGCTTGTCCAAGACGCAGACGCTTTGCAGAGAAAATCTGGAGTTGTGCTCCACAGCCCTGAAGTTGCTACCAAACGCAGGTCAAGACGAACGACTCCGCGTCCCCTCCTTGCCCCGTTGCAGCTCAGAAAGCCTCCGCCCCAGAACTCTCCCAGATGGCCTTCCTAGGGGCTCCCTCCCCTCCCCTCCCCTCCCCACGGAGGACACAGAGAACTCCTGCGACCGACCCTAGCTACTCACTCCCCCTGGAGTCCCGCAGGCACGCGTCCCCAGGGCCGGGAAAGGCCCCCTGACACCCCCCTCCTTGCGTTTCACAGCTTCAGGATCCACGTCCCCACTTGCGCTCTTTCTGGGGAGCTTCCCTCCCGGCAACGCCGGGGATCCCCCCTTTGCTTTCCTTCTGCTCCGCTCCACGGTGCAGGCGCTTTATCAGCCTGGAAAGGGGACGGCGAGGGGGCTGCCCCACTCCCAGACTCTGGCATTGGCGCTCGGGGGCGCCCTATCCCCAAATCCCCCCGCCCCCCGGACTTACTCCCTCGCGAAGGACGTCCGGAGCTCTGAGCGATTTCGGCGAGGATCTCCCGCGATTAATCCACGCCGCCGACGCAACCCCGGTGCGCCTGGCCAAGGGTCCCGCTTCTCGCTGGCCACGCGATCCGCTTCGCCCACAGCGTCTGCCCCGCGCTGTGTCCGTTTTGCGGGCGAGACTCCCAGCCCCGCCTCCGAGCGCCCTCCCACTGGCAGCCCCAGCCCGGTCCCTCGAATCCGCGCGGGTGAGCAGCCGGACGCAGACTGGGAGCGGGGCGGTGCCGGCCGCTATAAACTCATTCCCAGATAAAATAAAATAACACGCATTTTATTCTTCCTTAGATTCCGAGCCTGCAGACCTCCTATTTTCCCCAATGCCCACCCTGTAAGGTAGGCTGGTTGGAAACATATCAACGGGCCCCAAAGGCACCCAGTGAACTTGCTCGGCAGAGGATGCCTTTAAAATTGGCTCTCATCTGGAGAGGTGAATTGATGGGTTTACTTAATTGTGGTTAGCAGGCTAGGTACATACCATGCATTAAATCAGTTTGCCCCCCCCCCACACGAGTTTTGCAGAGTTGGTCAAGCCAAAATGAAACAATTGTTTTATTGGATTCTCACAGGGTGCCAATGTGGTTTGCAAACTGTGGCTTCTATCTTAATGCAAGATGCAAATCAGCCCCACTTGGCTTATTCCACAAACTAGGATTATACAAGCCATCATTTCATATGATATCTGCTGGGTAAAACACCAAATCTTATGCCAGAGATCCCAATCTACTTTCAGTCCATTGTTTAGGTTTAGCAGAATGTCACTGGGTGATTTAACAAGATTAAAGTCCTAATTAACACTCATCAAGTGACCCTCAGTATTATCTGCTCATCAGGCCAATCATATTCAGTCTATTAACAAATATTTATCAGAGAGAGCTATAAAGCTCTTTGGATTCTTACCTTAAAAGTCAGCATTGATTTCTCTTCACACAGTCTCAAATTCATTCCAAGAAAATCAACTCTTCTTCAAACTCAATATTTAATTTCATTTAGAGGTGGGCAGCCCTGGGGGTTGCAAACAGGCCTTAGAACCTCCACATCCAAGACCACACCCCTGAATATTGAGGGTGATTTTCCATTGATTTCTAGCTTACTCCTCCCTCTTAACTCAAAGAGACTTAACAAAACTATTATCATCTTTAGAAGCCCAAACCCAAAACTCTGGCCCTGCTCCTCTTGGTGACAAAACTGCATTTATGGAACCTGCATCCCTTGGTGACCAAAGGTTAAAAAACTACAGTTCAACCTGATCATCAGATGACTTGCTGATAGCTACCAGATCTGAGCAGAATCACTAGATGGCAACTAGGAGTTAAGGTTTTCCAAACCTTTGCTGCCATCTAGTGGCTGTATAGAAGTTTGCAACTCAGATTTGGCAGCTTTAGGATACAATCTTTGCTTTTTTTTTTTAATTCTATGCAGATGATACCACTTTGATGGCTGAAAGCAAAGAGGAACTGAGGAGCCTTATGATGAAGGTGAAAGAAGAAAGTGCAAAAGCTGACTTGCAGCTAAACCTCAAAAAAAACCAAGATTATGACAACCAGCTTGATTGATAACTGGCAAATAGAGGGAGAAAATGTAGAAGCAGTGAAAGACTTTGTATTTCTAGGTGCGAAGATTACTGCAGATGCTGACTGCAGTCAGGAAATCAGAAGACGCTTAATCCTTGGGAGAAGAGCAATGACAAATCTCGATAAAATAGTTAAGAGCAGAGACATCACACTGACAACAAAGGCCCGCATAGTTAAAGCAATGGTGTTCCCTGTAGTAACATATGGCTGCGAGAGCTGGACCATAAGGAAGGCTGAGCGAAGGAAGATCGATGCTTTTGAACTGTGGTGTTGGAGGAAAATTCTGAGAGTGCCTTGGACTGCCAGAAGATAAAACCAGTCCATCCTCCAGGAAATAAAGCCAGACTGCTCACTTGAGGGAATGATATTACAGGCAAAACTGAAATACTTTGGCCACATAATGAGAAGACAGGACACCCTGTAGGAGATGCTGATGCTAGGGAGAGTGGAGGGCAAAAGGAAGAGGGGCCGACCAAGGGCAAGGTGGATGGATGATATTCTAGAGGTGACGGACCCGTCCCTGGGGGAGCTGGGGGTGTTGACGACCGACAGGAAGCTCTGGCGTGGGCTGGTCCATGAAGTCACGAAGAGTCGGAAGCGACTGAACGAATAAACAACACAATGGTATGGCATAGCAGTTTGGTGTTCAGGCTGCTTTTTCTTGCTGGGAAATCCTTGGGAGGTCCAGCAGCCAGATGTGTTGACTATTTAGCCGTGACAAGTCACGTTGCCCGGGGTGCACCACAAGGAGGCTAGTCTACATTGCACTGAATTGGGCTGAGAGAGAGTGACTGGCCCAAAGTCACCCAGCCAGCTTTCATGCCTAAGGTGGGGCTAGAACTCACAGACTCCTGGTTTCTAGCCCAGAACCTTAACCACTAGACCAAACTGGCTCTCACACAATCTTTGTTGAACTAGTAGGGCAGCAGGCTGGGAGAATGACCATGGCAAGGGAAAAAAAATATGGCTCCAAGATTCAGGCTGCTTGCTGGGGAGTTGGAAAGAGTGGAGAGAAGAGCCGCAAAATCCTATCAAGAACTGGGTATGCTCAGCCTACAGAAGAGAAGGCTAAGGGGAGACGGTGGTCTTTCAGTACTTGAAGGGCCGTCACAGGGAAGAGGAGGTGGAGATATTCTCTGTAATGCCCAAGAATAGGACAAGACCCAAATGGGTGGAAGTTTTACAGAGGGAGATCCAAAATTGAAATGAAGAGGCATTTCCTGGCTGTGAAAGCTATTGAGCCGAGGAACAGCTGCCCCCTGGAGTCATGGGTGCCCCATCTTTGAAGGTTTTCAAGCAAAGGTTGGACAGCTATTTGTCTGGAATGGTCTGAGGCAGTGTTTCTCAGCCTTGGCCACTTGAAGAGGTGTGGACTTCAACTCCCAGAATTCCCCAGCCAGCATGGGAGAAACACTGGTCTGAGGATTCCCACCCTGGGCAGGGAGTTGACTAGAAGACCTCCAAGGTCTTTTTGAACCCTCCTCTCTCACACCTGCACATACACCAGACCTGAATGCTTTAACCCAGTGTTTCTCAACTGTGGCCACTTGAAGAGGTGTGGACTTCAACTCCCAGAATTCCCCAGCTAGCCATGCTGGTTGAGGAATTCTGGGAACTGAAGTCCACACCTCTTCAATTGGTCAAGGTTGAGAAACACTGCTTTAACCATTGCATAACAGATCTGCCACATTCCTACACCTGCATTTCAACTGGGCGATTTTACGCATGACCAACCAGTAGAGGGCAACCCATTTCCACCAATCAACTCCAATCAATCTAACCAATCAAGTTTCACAAAGGTGTTCAGTATTTTCTTTAGGGATAATTGGCCAGAATTGAGCTCTCTGTCTGTCTCTCTCTTTAACATTGCCAGCTTGTTTAAGGGCTCTTCTGTTGTGCCTTTAAAAAGGAGAAAAGTTTCACCTGCTGAAGTTCTCTGCATTAGGTTGATGCTTAATGATTGCAAAAACAACACACTTATGAACAAATGCACGGAGAGAGGGGTGTGTGCATGTGCAAATACTGTGGAGGCCCAGGGCAGAATTTACAGATAAATGTTATGATTTAGCTTGATAGGTGAAGCAAGTCATGATGGACTTGAATGTCCTGAGTTGGCTGACCTTTTTTTTTCTGGAGACAGGAGTATTATCTTGTCTAATGTCGAAGCCCAGCACTGGAGGCATTTTTTTGCCTTATTCCTTGATTTTCTCTCCAATGATTTATCCGTTGATTTCATGTATAAGGTGTACAATTTATTTATTTATTTATTTATTATTCAAATTTTGTTACCGCCCATCTCCCCCAAGAGAGACTCTGGGCAGTTTACAATAAAATTCAAACCACAAAACATAAACATTAAAATCTGATAAAGTAAAGAATTTACCAATATAAAATACAGCGTAGATAAATATAATATTAAATATTAATATTAAAGCAATTAATATTAAATATTAAATACATAAATAAATTTATATTTTTATCACCGCCCATCTCCCTCATACGGGGGACTCTGGGTGGTTCACAATAAAACAGTTTAAAATGAATAAAATCATAATATCATTAATCTACAAATATCTATATCAATAAATAAATATAAAATGTAATGAGATCCAAGTAATGGGAGATCTAATACCACCCAGAGGGGAGCAAGATCGGCCTCGGCAGGACTAGGGAGCCAACCAACCCCAAGGGTGGCTCTTCCTCTCCCCACTCCAGGCATGGTGACAAAACCAGGTCTTCAGCCGTTTCCTGAGGTCCAGAAGCGAGGAGGCCAACCTCACTTCCGGGGGAAGGATGTTCCAAAGGGCGGGAGCTGCTGCAGAGAAGGCCCGCCTCCTGGACCCCGCCAGCTGGAATTTTCTTGCAGATGGGGTCCGTAGCATGCCCTCCCTGCATGACTAGGTGGGACGGGTTGATGTAACAGGGATGAGACAGTCCCTTAGGTAACCTGGACCCATGTCATGTAGGGCTTTAAGGGTGATAACCAACACCTTGAATTGGACCTGGAAGCAAACTGACACCCAGTGCAGCTTGCACAGCAATGAGGTAATATGTGCTGATCTTGGAGCACTCAAAATCGCCCGCGCAGCCGCATTTTGGACCAGCTGTAGCTTCCGGATACTCTTCAAGGGTAGCCCCATGTAGAGTGCATTACAGTAGTCTATATGGGAGATGACCAGGGTGTGAGTGACCGTTTGAAGGGCCTCGATATGCCTTAATATTAAAGCAATTAATATGAAAGCAATATGAAAGCAATTCCAAAATGCAAACAAAACATCTGGAAAAATAAACACAGACATCTGGAAAACTAAAACCACGAGCTCTAAAAAAGAGTCATATAACACCCCAGGAACATGCACCCTCTCTGGCCCAAGGCTAGGGAAGAGCCAAATGTTAAGAGCTCTTTTGAAAAGATGGGTGTGTGCGTGTGCAAATGAGTCTCGGGCAGTGTTTCTCAACCTCTGTAACTTTATGCTGTGTGGACCAACTCCCAGGATTCCCCTAGCCAGCATGCTGGCTGTGGAATCCTGGGAGTTGAAGTCCACACAGCTTAAACTTACAGAGGTTGAGAAACACTGCTCTGGGGGATGTTGTCCCACAAAGCAGATGCTATGAAGGAGAAGGCATGCTTCCTAAATATAAACAGTTTGAATTACACATTGTCTTGAGAACTGTCCCCGTTATAAGACTTGAACATCCTTCCTTAAGTAGGGAGTTATTTTGGACCATGAGTGCTTGGAAGCACTGGAAAATTCCTTTTCTTAAATTTGAGGGTCCTCTTCTTTCCCGTATGGGCACTGAATCTCTGTGACGTTGTAAGCAATTCGTCTTTCTCTTTCTTCACCCCCAGACAACTTTTTTAGAACAAGTCTTCTTGTGGGTACCGCTAATAATTTTGGGAGCCCTGGCCATACCCAGAGACAAAAGTATTCTCAGCAGTGAAGATGAAACGAAATAGCTTTAGGCTGGTCAGCAACTTCTGCCCGTGGGTCAGAGAGAGAAGGAGCTGGGCTGGAGAACTAAGAGGTGAGGTCTTGTCTTATTTCTTCCCCAACCCCTGATCAAAATGGCACCAGGGAGTCTCTCGGACAGAAATGGAGCCCATCCAGATTCCTCCCCCCGCCCTAGCCTGTGGATGGCAAATGGGAAGCAGCCAGATTTAGGCCAAGGTGTGTCATTTGCTAACCTCAAGGACTTTTAGAAAATGGAGGCAATTCAGATGGATTTCTGGCAAATATCCCCCATATAGCAGTGATCTTCCCCCCCCCCCCCCACCACAGTAATTTACTGAGATTTCCCAGGAAATTCCCCCCATCCTGGGCAAACTTCTCTTTCTCCTCCTCCTTTATTGTGGTTGGTCACACAGTCAGCCAGATGTTTAGACTGGATTTGGCAATTTTGTCCACCTACTGAGTCCTTCCCAAGGACCTGGGATAGGCAGATGTTGTTGTTTAATATTAAAGGTATCTCGCAGGACGTAAGCTATTCTGAGTAAAGCTTTTGCTCAGAGCAGCTTACATCCTGTGACTATACTTTTAATATTATTCAACAACAACATCTGCTTATTCCAGGTTCTTGAGAAGGTCTTCTCCATTATTATTATTATTACTTTTATTATTATCATTATCTGCTTTGGCCCCAGGCTGTTCTTACTTTAAACAGCTGCTCTATAAGTTCAAGCCCACTCCCCCCAACCCCAAAGGCACTTGCAGAACAAAGCTGGGCTGTGTGCAGGGAAATGCCGAGCCCTGGGCGGGAATCCCAGCTTCTAGGGCATTTGGCCAAACAGCTGGGCTCTTTGTAGTGGTGGGGCCAGCTCTTTGCTCCACACTCGGCTTTCTAGCTTGGCATTTGAGCCGGGATGAGAGGGGCGGATGAGAGGGTGTCGGGGGAGTGGAAACTATTAGTGCTTGTTGGCGACTCCCTGGAGATGGAGAGATGGCATCAATCTTGTGGCAGTTGCCAGGCTCCCTACTTTGTACATTCAAAGAAGGCAAGTACAAAATCTTGGCCCAAAATCTTGGCCCAATCTAAAATACCAGAACTAAAGAGCAGATGGTGTAGCCTTTAGGATGAGAGTTTTATGAACTTCAGCTACTCAATGTCTGGATCTGATATAGAGTGCTGTGTTTCACCTAACCGTGGTGTGTTGAATAAGCTATGATTGGCAGGGTTCACACAGCATGCCACCTCCCAAACTCAAGTCAACAAAACATAGTTGCAGTGCTCACCTAACATGCAATGTTGCAAGAACTCCAGCATATCATGGTTTAACAGGATGGCCTGGTTCACTAGGCGGTGACAATGGCTGTGTCCCCCACCCTTTTTAAGCCTCCCCTCAAGGGCTGGCAGGCCCCCCATTCTCCCAGTGTTCCAAAAGGCCTTTAAAAACTGATTCTTCCATCAAGCATGGAAAATGTTAATGGATTAGGAAAGATTGGTTCGGGCATCTAATCGGGACTCGTTTGGGGCTGTTGGTTTTATTATGGTTTTGTGATCCAGAGTTGTGACACATAAGATGGATGGTCCTACAAGTCTTTTAAATAAATAAATAAATAAATAAATAGTCTAGCAGGCTAAATAAATCCAATTTTTTGGTTTTGCAGTTTACACTATTTCTGGCTTAGCCAACAATCCCCAGTGTCTGTGTTGATATAAGATGTGAAGACGGAACAAACCATATTATACTGTGTTGTGTGAATGATTTGACTTGGCCCCTGTGGTTTGTAAATCATGGTTGATGATTTACATGTTGTGTGAACTCTGTTCCTACCCTACAAGCTAGGCTTCACACAACATAATGGTTGGGTTCAGGCAACTCACAAAGTTGCACAATTTTGTGAACCTAGTTGCTTTTTTATCTACAGATTGGACTCACGCATTGGGCCAAGCCATGGTTTGCTAAATAATCCACAACTGGCTGGGTTCTTGAAGGCTGGTACACCTGGAATGATGGAAAAGGCCAAGTTTGTTGGACCCAACATTGTTCCCAGGAATTGACAAAGATCCGTCTTGCTGTGATGGCATCACCAGGAGTGGGCTTTCCTGTGTCAGCAGAAGACTCATCTATCCAAAGATGAGAAAGACAGATAGGGTTTTGACAGACTCGAAAACAAGCCATGATGATGCCAGAATGATGGCACATGGTTTATAACAACATCACAAAAATGATGCAATGACGTAACTGGCATCATGATGTTCAATGCAAGTTTGTAAGTTGACTCATTTGCCCTCCACAAATGCCCACGATAGCATGGACGGCATGATCTTGGTTTAGCATACATGCAAACCCAGCCCTTGTAGTTCGTACACCACAGTTTAATGTATTCAACAAACCATGATTAACTTATTGTGATGGATACAAATGAGCCCTTATTTTCCTGCAAAGAGCTCAATGTAACTTATATGAAGACAATGGCAGATCCCAAATCATCATTGTCATTTGAATTTAGCTCTCACCACAGCAAGCTAACATACTGGCTGTGTTCATGCAGCAAGGTCAGTTGCATGAACACTAGGAATTCCTAGTGCCTCTATTTGCACAATATATGAAGCTTGGTTAGTTTAAACCTTGTTTAGTTGACGGAGGACTTAGCATTGTGCCTATGATTCCACAGCTTGTGCAAACACAGAAAGTGGGTTGATTCATTAACCAGATTAAACATATTAAGAAAACGCCACAGTTTGATCTTGCTGTTGGCTGTCCTTCAGGAATGTGGCTGGGCTTACATCTTTTATTTGGTGTATTTATTTATTTTATTGGGTGTGTTTATATTATTTACTTACATTCCATTTGGTTTCCACCACGGTTGTTCCTCTGGGTGTCCTCAGCATCCTTTCGGTATTCATTCACTGGAGGAGCTTCAGCAAGATTGACTGCTTGATATATCTGCAGGGTAGAGGCCAAATCTTGCTGGAACTGCCCTTCTAAAATGACAGATGATTCAGTAAAAAACTGGAGAAAATTCTTCTCCAAACTCGTGGTGGAACCTGAGTCACAGTGAAAGGGAAGAAAGAATACCAAGAATGAAAGCTTCAGCTTGATATCATGGAGATTGGAGATAGACCTCCACCGCTTTTGAAGTTCTACCAGAGGTTGCCATTATATACAGTATTATCTGTCCTCAGGCCTAAGAACTTATTGTTTCTATTTTTAATTGCAAATAAATCCATGATGGCTCTTCATGTGGGATAACTAAGAAGGGATAGGTTAACACATCTGCCAGCAAGTCAGTGTTGATGTCAGCACCCGCTCATTCAAGCATTCACACACACACAGTCAAGGAACTGGATTTCTTTGAACTGTTTTATTGAAGCGTAATGAACGGTACAGAAGGCAAGCTGCGAATAAAGACTTCCCGCCAAAACCTACTTTAAACTACATTCCCTTAGCTAGTTCCCTTTCCCACGAAACGTGTCACTCCCCCTCCCAACCAGATGGTACTCCTGTCGTATCTCAATCCCTTGCCCTTGAGGTGCTTATAGCCCAAACAACCTCTTACATTCCAACTTCACACACCCCCTCCCATCTTCTTCCCATCCTGCAACTAATGAGAATGACACAATGGGAGATGCCCTGATAAGGGTTTCTGTGAAACCTTTGATCAGGGAATCTGACAGTTGACAGTGAGAGCATAGAGAGATTTTCTGCAGGACAATCTGTCCCCAGATTGGCCCTTCAGGTCTTCCAACGGTGCCCCCATTGCCACTGTAACTGAGTCCCTCCACCTTGCTGCTGGTCATCCTCTTCTCTTTCCTTCCACTTTTCCCAGCTTTAGAACATTTTCCAGAGATCTAGGTCTTTGTATAATGTGTCCAAAGTTGGGTAATTTGAGCCTGGTCAATTTGTGCCTCGAGTGAGAACTCTGAACTTGATTGGCTCTATGATCCAATTGTTTGTTTTCTTGGCTAATATTCTCGGAAGTCTTGTCCAAGGTCAAAGTTTACATATTACCTATTACACAAAGCTAAAATATAGCTTCATGGAGAAAATCTATGTGGTCGCTAGGATTCAAAAACGACTTGATGGCACACAATCAAAAATGTAGCTTCTTTGCAACTTAGCCTGTGCGTGACCATGGGTTTAAATGCCATGGTTTGAGGCTTAGACTGTTGCATGAACCTAGTTAACTGTGATTCGTTTAATAATTCATTTTAGTAATGTGATGTATGATCCAGGTCAGTATTATCCCAGAAGACAATCCCTGGAAAAATAGCCCAGTGCCATCAACAGGCATCCCTAAGAAGCCACAGTGACTTCATTTGCATGATGACATCATGGCACTATGTCACTTCCCTCCTTGCCTCCCCCCACCCCCAGACACCCATGGACATGGGACTTCAGAAGCAGCAAGGAAAAACCAGTAACAGTGTTGCATGCAACTTACACACTTGTTTCAGTCATTAAGCTGCAGATCTTAACTGCATCATTTGCACAGTGAAGTCCTGGCATCCATGTTTACATTTTGACATCACTGGCTACAAACACCTATGCATGCCAAACCCATTCTGACGTTCAAAGACTGGCACAGATGGATGCTAAATGGAAGAGAAACACCGGGTTGTCTTCCTCTTTGTGAATGCTCATTTCCCACGTGGTAAGGCCGGATTCCGCAATGGATGAATTCTTCAAAGGCAGGCAATATTGAAAGAAAGGAAGGGATGTGCAGCACTGAGAACGTCATGCTTGATATGCAGCCAGCGCAGAAGCAGATGCCGTGAATAGCAGCGCGGCGGGGGGCGCAGTGTATGGTCAAAAAAGTCAAGATGGCGGACATCCCTAATGTATGGGGACAGAAAAAAGCCAGGTCTCTACAAGGTGCAGCTGGAAAGCTACCAGTGGACGTGATCCGTCCAGAACCCGCCTGATCGCTTCCGGAGGGAGCCTGGAAACGTGTGAATTAGCTTTCCTTTAACGCCTACTTCTCCCGTTGCATGATAACAACCCTCACGATTCTTTCTCTACGCCGCCCGTGTTTCACCGCGTCCCCGCTGCCGCGCGGTGGCCCTGCCAGTCAGAAGCCTGCGTTTCGATTGGCTATCAGCAGCTTGGCGTGCTGGCTCCCCCACCCCCACCCCGTGGTTGCGTGTCTTGGTGCACGTGTATACGCGGCGGTGATGCGTTGGAGCCGAGGGAGGAGACGCGAGGAGCGGTTGCTCGGAGGCGCTATATTTAGCCAAGGGATCGCTGGGCTTCTCTGTTTTCGCTTACATCTTGATCGATGGGGTTTATTTTTGTTTATCCGGCGAAGAAGCCAATCGATTAGATGTAGTTTTTAGACTCGAGGGAGCGCTTTGAAAAACTCAACGCGCGCGCGCGCCAACGCACCCGCGCGCGTATATCTACCCGGCGAGCCGCGGAGAAGCCCCACAGCCTTCTCGCAAGAGGGCAGGGCAGGGCAGGGCAGGGCAGGGCAGGGCAGGGCGCGCAGGAAGCGGCAGCAGCAGCGGCGGCGGCGGCGGCGGCGGCGGGCCTCCCGTCCCCTCCCCGGGAGGCTGGATGGGGCCAGGCAGCGGTTCGCCCTGGCCGGGAGGTGGCGGCTCTGCAAAAGCTGCCTCGGAGCCCGGCGCGAGGACGGAGGCGCGGTGGCTGCTCTTGGCATAGACCCCAGGAGAAGGCAGGGGGGCCCGGGCGCGCGCGCGCTCCGCTTTGCGGACTGCACGGGGAAGGGAGGCCGCGAGCGAGCGGCCGAGGAACCCTGCCGCTGCGCCTGCTCGCCTGGCTGGCTGGCTGGCAAGATGGGCTGGGGCCGGGGGATCGGCGGAGCCGGCGCCCCGTTCCTCCTCCTCCTGCTGCTGCTGCTCGTGGCTGGGCAGCCGGGCGCCGGCCGGAGGCCCCCGAAGAGAAGATGCGCTTTGGGCTGCACCTGCACCAAGGACACGGCGCTGTGCGAGGGAGTCAAGGAGATCCCCCGCGATCTGCCCCCGAACCTCATCTCCCTGTAAGCTTTCTTTGGGCGAGGGGAGGGGGGCTTCTCTTAACCTCTCCCTGCCCATCTACTTGCTTTTTTTTTCTTTTTCTTTTTTTTTTAAACCCCCACCCCACCCCCTTGCTTAGAGGCAGCAAAAGAGCTAGCAGATCTCCTGGGTTTTTCAGGTTAAGTCTGCGTTTACCCCTCTCCCTAGGTCGAGGCTTGGGGGGCCCGAGGAAAGGAGAAATGGAAGCCCCTCCTGGACATCCCTTCTCCAAAGGGAGACTAGCTGGGCTTGCCCCCCCCCCCCGCGTTCTAAAATCTCCCACAGGGGGCCACGGTAAAGATCTGCAACCCCTGGCCTGGCACAAGCCAGGGACTTCAAAGCTGGGCTGGCCTGCAGAGTTGAGGACAACTTGGCCTGTCTCTTGGTGACCAGAGAGGCCTGGAAGTGGCTGGGTGGTGGTGGTGGGGGGGGGAAGCAGGTAAAACTGAGCTAGCAAGGGGCCACGGAGTGCATTGCTTCCCCTTGGTGAAAGCACCCATCTCTGGTGCAGCGATGGAAACCTGGTTAGCAGGGACGTGGCTGCGAAGCAATGGATTTTAACCAAGGCAACACACACATATGCACACTCTCTCCCAAATTCTGCTTGAAGCAGGCTGAAATTCTCCCCTTGACCACACATCCTCTGTCTTCTACCTTAGAGCTCACCTCCTAAAGGCAAGCTACCTTAACGGCTAGTTGCTTCCTCTGCATTTTTTTTCTCTTAATGTATTTATGGGATATCTGACAGGCAAGTTTCCAGTGCATCTTCCATCATTGTATCCCTGAGACAACAACCCTGTGAAAGAAGAGAGGCTGAGAAAGAGCAGCTGGCCCAGATTCACCCCGACTCCAGAACACAAACGTAGGGTTCCCCCATCTGGGCCTTAATCAGTACAGCACGCTGGCACTCAAAAATCAGGAAAATATGTCCATCCTGAAAAGGATGGGCATATTGTTGAAATTGGCAGCTGCACACATTCCCTCCTGCCACAATTCCCCTCCCACAAATTATTGCAGGTCCCCTGAGAAAATTAGATGCAGCTTGGCAACCCCTGTCCCCCCCACCCCGCCTTTGAAACTGAAAATACATGCTCAAGAAAGCTTGCAAGAGGGACATCTCCGTTCCCACAAATGTGCCTAATCGCTGCATAAATTCCTCCAGGTAAAGCTAGCCCCAGGGACCGCCAAGAGGAGAGTGTTCGGACTGCATCAACGGATTTGGGAATGCCGTCCGTGGCTAATTTATTCCTAGCAAGGCTACATTGGATAGTACTTGAGAGCTTCTGGCTAAGCTGGGAGGGATCTGGCTGGCCAACTCCCTTGGGCCAGGCTTTGATGCAGCTGGCTGCGTTGCTCTCCCAACCTCTCCCTCCCTCTCCCTCTCTCTCTCTCTCTGCAGGTGTCTCATTCGGTCAGGGTTCACTGAGGTCTTAGAAGGCAGCTTTCAACAGGTGCTGTCCCTCCAGCTGCTGTAAGGATCCTCTCGGTTGTGGGTGTTGTGGCGTGCGTCAAAATGTGTGTACTTGAAGTGCTCCTCAGTCCGTGTGCATGGTACAGGAGAGCCTGCCGCTGTTTTGCTACCCAGCCTCCCAGTCGCAGTCTCTTGCTGAGAAGTCCTCTGAATGTCTCTCCTTTTGTGTAATTGTGCAAATGCATATTATTTCACCTGATTCTTGGGCAAGGAAAGGGGCTGGGGTTCATTCTTTGGGCATAGGGGTGTATACACTTCTTTTCTTTCCCTTGGACTCAGTTCTTTGTGGGCCCATCATTCAGCCTCAGAAGGGCCCCCTGAGGACCTGGGGGAAGGAAGGTGAGCAGTAGTCATAATTTAAAATGTTCACGGCACGTGACTCTATTTACCTGTATATCTCAGGTCTGCAAGGTTTATAGGTCTTCCCAATCCAGCACCCTTTGCTCCTCTAGATGTGTTGGTCTGCAGCTCCTCAGATTTCCAATCAGCATAGCCTCCCAGTTGCAGTTCCATCATATCTGAATATTGGGAAATGATGGTGTATTCTCTCTGAAGTTACAATGTTAGGATTAGTTGGCGAAGTAATTTTAATTGATGCTTTTAAAAAAAAAAATCCATTCAATCATGTCCAATTCTCAGAGACTGCCTGGACAGTCCCTGCAGTTTTCTTGGCAAGTTTTTGGAAGTGGTTTGCCATTGCCTGCTTCCTAGGGCTGAGAGAGAGTGACTGGCCCAAGGTCACCCAGCTGGCTTTGTGCCAAAGGTGGGACTAGAACTCACAGTCTCCCAGTTTCTAGCCTGGTGCTTTAACCACTACACCAAACTGGCTCTAATTGATGATTGTGTGAGGTGAAAGGTCCCCTGTGCAAGCACTGAGTCATGCCTGACCCTTTGGGGGGATGCCGCTTTCGCGACGTTTTCTTGGCAGACTCTGTCGGGGTGGTTTGCCATTGCCTTCCCCAGTCGTCACCTTCCCCAGCAAGCTAGGTGCTGATTTTACCGACCTCGGAAGGATGGAAGGCTGAGTCGACCTGAATCCAGCTTCTGCTGGGATCGAACTTGGGTCGTGGGGAGAGTTTCAGTTGCAACACTGCCGCCCACAACTCTGCACCACACGAGGCTCATTATAATGATTAGGAGCACCCAATTAAGCAGTCAGCAAATTTATGTATACCTCTGTCTCTACTGATCAGTCTATGTGCAAAACAAAACCCCAAACCCTCTAAAATTATAACTGCATCAATGGCATGTTAGGAGCGATCACTCCTAGACAAGCAAAAACAGAGCATGCACTTTTTCAAAGAAGCATGTGCTGCCATGCAGAACAATTACACCATCTGAAGAGCAAAGACTCTCTAGGGCGAAAACTTCGACCTGCAGACGAACAGTGCGTTTAATCAGTTAGTTGTTTGGTGAAGCTGCCATTTCCTTATTTCAGTAGGATTCCCTGCAAAGTGAATAGACCTAGAATTGTGCTGTTAATTGATTAATGCATGAGCTTTTGTCAATTAGCGTCTTTAATAGGGCAACGCACCCCTCTCCAGTCTGTCTACTGATGGGTTGTGTTTGAACAACATATTTTTCTCAGCCAGTTACAAACCACAGTGGCTCTATTTGTGCAGCAGGCTAAGCTTGATTAGTTTTAATCTTGAGTAGGTCTTTTTAATGCCTTTGCATGTTGTACAAACTCAGCTCTTTGGATGAGTTGGAGTGTATTTTTCAAAGCTACTAAATGGCTTAATTCAATAACCAAGTAAGTTCCCATATTTATGGATTTCAGAAGTGGGCTGTGCTATTTCACTGGCTCTCACTTGTGAATTAGCATTCCTGGGAGCATAAGCATATATAGGCTACTCCTATGGCATGCACTTTAGGCGCGAAGATTACTGCAGATGCTGACTGCAGTCAGGAATTCAGAAGATGTTTAATTCTTGGGAGGAGAGCAATGACAAATCTCGATCAAATAGTTAAGAGCAGAGACATCACACTGACAACAAAGGCCCGCATAGTTAAAGCAATGGTGTTCCCCGTAGTAACATATAGCTGTGAGAGCTGGACCATAGGGAAGGCTGAGCGAAGGAAGATCGATGCTTTTGAACTGTGGTGTTGGAGGAAAATTCTGAGAGTGCCTTGGACTGCAAGAAGATCCAACCAGTCCATCCTCCAGGAAATAAAGCCAGACTGCTCACTTGAGGGAATGATATTAAAGGCCAAACTGAAATACTTTGGCCACCTAATGAGAAGACAGGACAGCCTGGAGAAGATGCTGATGCTAGGGAGAGTGGAAGGCAAAAGGAAGAGGTGCCGACCAAGGGCAAGGTGGATGGATGATATTCTAGAGGTGACGGACTCGTCCCTGGGGGAGCTGGGGGTGTTGACGACCGACAGGAAGCTCTGGCGTGGGCTGGTCCATGAAGTCACGAAGAGTCGGAAGCGACTAAACGAATAAACAACAACATGGCATGCATAGTATGTGCTCATCCTATGAATGAGAGTTTTTGATTATCTACAGATGAACATGTGCCTGTTTTTAAACTGGTAAAGCATTGTAGCTACCCATTGTACTGGGAGGAATGCTGATTTAAAAAATGCCTTCTTTCCCATTTGCATCCTAGGAGACAGTAATTGGCAAAGCAATAGTGGTTTGTTGTTGTTTTTTACCAGTGAGATGCCTACTAATCTTGGGCATTTAGGGTCTGGAAGCCTCCCAATCCTGTGTGTATATTCGGATAGGACCTGATTTAAATATACCGTGCAGAGAAAGACATTTACTCAAGACTTTCTTTGTTGTCCCATCGAGCGCTCCAAAACTGATCCCTGAGGTTGAAAAACTGATTTTTTTTTAAAGCTGAGTCTATATGGACTCTGACTCATGGCTAGACCGAGGGAAATTTTAGGCAGGAAACAGATCACTTCTACAATCTGGGTTTCATGGTTTTAGAATGTGTTAGCTGAGTATAACCCCCTTTTTATTTGTATGTGTGTTATGTTTTAGAAGTAAAAATGCTCAAATGAACATCTGTAAATATTTTTAGCCCAGCCAGTTGCTGATGGATTATAAAGGGGGAGCAGGGGATGAGGACAATGATGAGGATGCTTGACAGAACTTGGCAAGCAGTGCCACCTTTAGTGGACTGCAATGCACACCGTCTTGTCCCAGACTCTACCAGGCCCTGGGTGCTGCTTTCCAGACCACTGGGCCTCCATGGCTGTTGGGCCCCTGACATCTGCCCTGCAGTCTGAACCTGACTACGTGCCCCCCAATTGCAGAAAGGGCTGTGGGGAACTGTATGTGCATTAGAACTTACTACTTGCCAGCTTTAATCCCTGTCTTGCTGGGCCATCCCAGAGTAGATGTTGCAAGGCTTGATGCCCTCAATGCCTCCCCAACTCTGGCTCCTCTCTAGCCAGCAGCCGGGACTCCCAGCCTTTTGCTTCCAAGACCCCTAGAATAGGGAGTCTTCTGATCCTTCCATCCTGCAATACTCCTAGTTGGTCAAAGTGCTGTCGTTCTTCATAGAGGTGGTGTTTCCTTTAGGAACCCAATAAGTGGCTGTTCCTCCTTTGCATTTCTTTCATCTGACCAGCTTGCCTGCTTTTCCCCCAACCTTCTTCCCCATTAGCTTGATCACTTACAACTCCCTGGAACTGATCGGGGACGATGCTTTTGTGGGACTTGTACATCTGGAATATCTGTAAGTGTGCAACAGCGGTGGGTTTGAGAAAAGAGGGGCAGGTACATTGGGGGGGACCAGGGTGGGGTGGCACTGGGAACTTGCCAAGGCTCAGTGTCTCAGACAAGGACAGGATAGCATGGCTTCTTCCAGTGTGATGGAACAGCCACCCTCATCCATCCAATCCAGCAAGGGCTATGGCGAGGGTTGATCGAGTCCCAGTCTTATCAACATCTGGGCTGCTATATGTTGCAGATAAGATGCAGAGACTACAGCTCATAAAGAGGTGGGCTTGTTGGGTTTGAAGACTGATTAGTATCTATGGAATGATATGCTGGAATTGTATAAGACTGAAAGTCCCCAGGAGGGGAATATATCTATAGCAAGACTTTTTTTTTTAATCCATTCAATCATGCCTGATTCTTGGAGACTGCCTGGACAAGTCCCTGCAATTTTCTTAGCAAGGATTTTCGGAAGTGGTTTGCCATTGCCTCCTTCCTAGGGCTGAGAGAGAGGGACTGGCCCAAGGTGACCCAGCTGGCTTCTTTGCCTAAGGCAGGACTAGAACTCATAGTCTCCTGGTTTCTAGCCTGGTGCCTTAACCACTAACCAAACTGGCTCTAAGAGTAAGATATGCAGTCAGCTAATTCCGAAAAGCCCTTTCCTTTAATCATGAAACTTTCATTCCAACATCTGGAAGGTTAGACACTGCAGATTCCAGATTTAGAGCCAATTTGCATTTTGTTGTGCATGCTTCTTTACTTGTTAGATTAAGATGCTGCCTTTCCTCCAGAAGCAAAAGACAAGGTACATAGCACTGGCCCTCCCTGAGTTGAGAAAGCTTGCCTGACCCAAGTTCCCCCATGAGCTGAGGATGGATGTGATCCCTGGACTTAGTCCAATGTCTTACCCGCTGCCCCATTCCTTTTGCTCTCTCTCCGTACTGAGACCTACAAGGTCTTCTCCTACTTGCCAGGTTCATCGAACAAAACAGACTGGAAGCCATCTCCAAGAACGCCTTCAGAGGCCTGAAGAACCTTCTCCATCTGTGAGTACTTCGTGGACACCTTCCTAGTTCCAGTTTGGACTTGGAGTTCTTACAGTTTACCACACAATCTCACTTGGTATTTTTTAATTAGATTTTTTAAATTCAGCCGTTACGTTTGGTCAACTCAAAGTGACATACGTACTTAATGGTCCCACTTCTTATTTTCCCCAAACCAACAACGACTCTGTTGGGCTGAGAGAACAGGGCAGCCTAAAGTCACCCAGCCAGCTTTCAGGCCTACAAGAAGACTAGAACTTGCCATCTCCTCGTTTCTAACCCAGCAGCTTAGCCACATACATACCATACTGGCTCTCACTTCCAAATACCACCACCACCACCATCAGTCTTCATATTTGCTGGCCAATCACCATATGCTTTATTTAGTCCAACTCCTGTTTGTCAAAACAATACTATCCACATCTTTTTTTCTTCCCTTCTTGCAATAAGCATAAATTTTCACTGAAATAATCTGGGTTTGGGCTGCAGCTCTTCAGATGACATGCCTTGATTCCCATATCATGCCCGGTTAATAAAACTAGGTTTTACTCTCCATAATGGCCATGTTCATATTAAACTCAGAGTATGCAAAACAGTAGTAACGTGCAACACTCAAGAATCAAAGGCCAAAAGATGCTTCGGAGTGTGCAGGGGCACACACATAGCAACCAGATATGACTTTTCCCAGGATTGTGTGTCAGCTGCATTAAGTTCCAGACAGGTGCTACATTTGAACCTGCCCACCAGCCCCTTCTTGGAAGCACCTTTTTGCCTTCAGGTTCAAAGGGTTTCATAGGGCTACAAACTACCTTAAGACTTCATGTTGGGTCTGGATTGAGTCCAAATCTGCAGGATGCAGTGTTCACAAAGCCCCGCTCCCTTTTGTACATGAGTTCACAAAGCCGTTCTTTAGCATCCTTGAAGTGGATTCACCCAACACACCCATTTGCCTGCAGTTTGCAAACCCCCATTGCTGGCTTCACTTCATCTATTCAGTCAGATCCAAACAAAGCTTATTATGGTTCAGTGCAGTGTTTCCCAGATTTGGCCATTTCTGGATGTGTGGACTTCAATTCCTAGAATTCCCCAGCCAGTGTGACCCTTGCTGAGCCTTCTGGGATTTGAAGTCCACCCATCTGCAAACTGCAAAAGTGGAACACTGGTGTAGTGCAATGTGTTTCCTCCAACCTGCGTATGCCTCATTGGCACTTTAGCCTCAGACTGCAAACACTTTGCTTGGCCCAGATCCCCTTATTGTCTCAAACACTCCTTCATTTGCCAACATGCAACACACGGCGTGTTCCCAGACCTGCCAACTTCCTTTAAGTACATTGTTTTTCCTTTCCATTCTCACAGGAATTTAGCCAACAACAACTTGCAGACCTTACCGAGGCACCTCTTCCGAGGCTTGGATTCTTTGACTTCAGTGTAAGTTGTGGGTCCAGGAAAAGAAACAGGGGTATGATTTTGGATACAGAGGATGGTGTTACTCAGCCTCCTGTCCACAGCTGGTCAGGAGTGCAATCAAAGGACACAGGGCCTTGCGTATAGAATCCAAACAAACAGCTGAATATCACACATCCCAGTGGGCTGGAGATTATATGTCAGCTGTCCAGTGGCTTTTAAATGGCTTGGACCACAACTCCCCATCACCCAAAGGAGCATAAAAATTGTAGTCCATTATACCTGGAGGGTACTAGGTTGGAGAAACTTGATACCTAATCTCAATCCATACATCCTATTGGAAGGGAATGAAATATTGGGGGTTTCCTTGCTATGCTGCTTGGTACAAAGACCTCCATCGTTTAAAACCAAGGACAGTTTTTAAACAGGTTAGTTTCCATGCTTGCCATGAAAGAGGTGGATATGAACACAAAAGGATTGGAAGTGTAGCTCCAAAGTGTAGCTTTTGTGAGCTTTTGTACTAGGTTGATTTAACAAAGATTTTTACAAAGAAAATAGAAGCCCACCAAAAATTGTATCACCAAATTTTGATGGCCCAACCTGAAGATTCTCACAGGGTTGCCTATGGTTTGAGGGCTGCACATTCCCCATTTCTGGCTTAGAGGAAGAAGACAAGGGTGTGAATTGTGGCAAGAAAGAGATGGGCTGGCAAAAGAATTAACCAACCCTCCCCCAAGTACCTGAAGCATGGAAAGACATCCCCCCATCACGTGAAGCTGGCCCTGGGTGAACATTGTGCAGCCACCCTGCACTCCTGGTGGTCACCAACCAACTTCATTCTCAACAGGGACTTGCGGGGAAATGCTTTCCACTGTGACTGTAAGTTGAAATGGCTGGTGGAATGGTTGAGCCACACCAACGCCTTGGTGGAACCCATCGAGTGCCACTCGCCGGCTGAGCTGAACCGCACAAATCTCAGTGAACTGCGCCCTGAAGGTTTCAACTGCATCACCACTGGTATGTTACCCTTTGTCCTGTGGGTTCCCTCCAGCGAGGAAGGACTGCCAGCCCTGCCATGAATCAAAGGTGGGGGGAGCTGCCTCAGTCAGCAAGTTTTACTATCCTGGAAGTGTCAGCCAAATGGGTTAGCTATTTGCTTTGTTTTAATTATAGTTTTCCTAATGGGGAGAAGACAGGTATTTGTTGGATATTGTTGCTCTTATCTTTGTGTATATATTGCTGTTCTGTTTATAGGGCATTTTCTGTCTCGAGTACCAAAAAAGACTTAGTTGACATTGGATTCTAGGTCTTTTGACTTGCAGGGAGAGGATCTATCTGCAGGTTTGATTCAAGCATCCAGACATCTTGGCTTGACGCCCTTCTCCTTATTTAGAGAATTTACAGCCATGGAAATGGAAGAAGTTTGAATTAAACATAAGGGACAGCTAGAAAGATTATAGATTTGTCAGTGATCAAATGAAAGCGGTTTGCGATGTGTGAGTACTTACCAAGCTCCTATCTCACTAAGGAACGTGGCAGTTCCAATCTAAATTAGGGGCATCCTTCAGATGTGTTGGAGAATCCCACAGATTCTGGGAGTTGAAGTCCCATTCAAGTACATCTGGTGGCCAGCAGAACGTAGACCGAGGTTGCGTAGATTGTGGTGTCTTTTTCCCAGCCTTCTCTTCACTTTACCCTGCAAACTGGCTGATCATGCTGAAGTCAGTGTTTGCTTCAATTCACAATATGCCCACTTTAATTCAACAACTTTGGATGTTTTGAATGGCTGAGAAGTGGGTCTTAGGAAATGTGCTCTTCCCTATGTGGTCTGATCTGTTCCATGGTATGTCATGCATTGTGCTGGTGATCCTTATCTTCAAAGTCTTCAAGAGAGGATTTAATATCCCAGGAGGAGGTGGGAGAAGTCTATGCAAGGACAGTGATTATCACAATAATCACATGCCACATTTATTTCTGGAGGTCTTATTCCCTTGAATGCTGGGTGCTGAAGGTTGGTGGTGAAAAGCTTAATTGTTTTCATGGCCTACTGATGAGCATCTCACAGACATCTGGTTGCCAATGTTGGAAGCAAGATTCTGGATTAGATGGACTCACAACTTTTGTTAGTCTGAAAGCTGAATTTGGCTTTTGAGGATTGTGCTGGGGGATGAAGTTCCAAGAAGTGGAAAAGACCAGTACAAAAACCTAAATTTGGCTCCTTGTTGCATTAAAAATTGCAATTCAGTAGCAACTTCAGGGCAGGCTTGAAGGCCCATCTTGAGGTTTGCAAGGCAGTGCATGGAACCTAGGCTTGCAGATGCTCCTCCCTTGCTCTGAGCTGACCCAGCAGGATTCATCATTGTGAATCAGCCATAAGGCGTAGCAAAAGGAAACAGAGTGAGCAGATAAAGATGTGCTGCATGGGACATTTAAAAACAGCATTGGCCCTTGCAGAAATGCATTTATTGATTAATTGCATTCCAGGCTGCCAACTGAGCTTCCCTTCCCTGAATATTTGAAGGCAACAGAGGATTGCAAGATTCCACCCCTGATCTAATGCTAATTTCCACCTTCCTTCCCGCAGAACTTGTTCTCTTTGATACTTTGCCAGAGCAATCGCTTTCGGTAGAAACATTCATCTACCACGGAGAAGAAAATTTGGTGATTGCGCAGCCCTTTACTGGACGTTGCAACTTCTTGGAGTGGGACCACGTGGCTGGGAGATTTCACAGCTATGCCTATATCAATGGTAAGAAACACAGAGACACGCAACACACACACTTTTCTTTGGCCAGCATTACTAGGTGAAAACATTGCCTTTGCCATTCATCTTCAGAAACACAGAGTGGCTAAGATTCAGCAGCACCAAATGACACCACATAATGAATAAGATGCTCCCTTCTCCACCCTTTCATGCCCATCAACCTTTTCTGTGGTTTGTAGGACATCAAGCTGTGGCTCGTATTTTTTCATTCCAAACCTTTCCTTGACATCCCCAGAACCTCGCTGCACCACTGCCATTTGATAGCAAAATGAGGGGCACAAGTCCCCACTGAGGTTTGGGCAGAAAGAAATAACAGGACGCTACTGGAAGAGTTTGTCACACCTCAAAAGCAAATAGATCCCTCTCTGAATTGTCTTAAAACTGAGTTGGTAGGGAGGAAACAGGATACCAAGTAGAGTTTACTTGCAGGACATGACGTTCTCGTCTCATCTTCTGCAGACTTTGCCTGCCCAGAAGTTTTGAGAGGAGCAGTACAGATTCCAATTGTGATGTCTTGATTAATAAATGTAACTAGTTAATGGCAGTTAATAAGTAGATAACTAATGTGAGAGGGATTCCAGCATCCCATTTCAGTGACTCCATCTTTCTACTTCTCAGGTTCTTCCACAGTGGTCTGCAAACCCTTGGTGATTGAGGGTGAGCTCTTTGTGGTTGTGGCTCAGCTCTTCAAAGGGTCACACATCTATAAACGACATGCAGCGACAGGACAGTTCCTGCACACCCAGGTCATCGAGAGCTCACGCATCCGCAAGCCCAATGACATTGAGGTCTTCCGAGTGGAGGGGGACTGGTATTTCATCATGGCTGACAGTTCCAAGGCTGGCTCCACCACACTCTACCGGTGGAACGGCCACGGCTTCTACTCCCACCAGTCCTTGCATTCTTGGTACCGTGACACAGATGCTGAATTTCTAGAGATTGCAGGCAAGCCCCACCTCATCTTGGCCAGCAGCTCCCAGCGACCTGTTGTCTACCAGTGGAACAAGCAGCAATTTGTGCGCCGTACCGACATTCCTGATATGGATGATGTCTATGCTGTCAAGCATTTCAAGGTCAAGGAGGACGTGTACATTTGTCTGACACGCTTCCTTGGCGATTCCAAGGTGAGGTTGGAGGCAGGGGATGGCAGTCAATATTGTGCGTGCTTCACTGGGGTCACACGTTACACGGAGCTCTAAGATGGTTTGCTCACAACCTCCAGAAGTGTGGCTCCTTTGGCTTAGTATGCTGGGTGAATCCAAGCACCGTGGCTTGCAAATCAGAGGTTATAGCTGAGCATATTGTAGGCCTTAGGACAGTACGGCTTGTTCAAGTAAACTTGATGCAGTTATGAACTGTGGGAGGATGTATTTGTGCTTGGGGAAGACTATTGCTTGCTTTGGTCTGCTGCCCATAAAAAACATGTCTCAGTGAGAAGCTCAAGCTATTAACATAGATGACCTGAAGGCCAGACAGATCTAGGAGTGCCCTCCCGATGCGCTGGATGTCAATTCCCTTAATTCCCACCCATCGTTAGGAAAGTCTACAATAGTTGAAACAACAGATGGAGCCAGCTGCTCAGAATACCAAGGTTCCCACCCCACCTCCTTGTTGGAAGACTTTAAACCAGACTGGACAACCATCAATTAACCCGTAGGTCTGGGTTCCTGCATTAAGCAAGAGCTCGCCTTTGTTGGCTTACACAGCCTCACTCAAATGTACAAATCTGTAGTGTTTGGTAGGGCAAGGTGGAACCTTGTCTTAGCTCCTGACCAGCGCAGATTTGGTGGCCATTATGTCACAGGTTACCAATGGTATTGGGAATACACAAGCAGAGCCAGATGAAGCAGTGACAAATTGAACGAACAGTAAATAGCGCATACATATGTACATGGTGGTCCAAAGATTAAGCCATCTGCAGTTGGAGTGCCCACCATTGTACACCAGTTTAGTTTTAGCCTAGTAAGAAGATGGATGCAGGTTATGCCTGGTCCTTTCTCTTCAGGCTCAAAGCAAGCTCAAGATACCGCCTTCCCACTGTAAGGTTGGGAGATGGGGGAGTTAGGTTATTTACCTCAAATTCACCTTTGCTCTCTTTGCTGAGCTTAGACTATAAGGCTTCCAGGCAGAAATTCTGTGACTTTAATGAGTTCCTACATTAAGTACATTAAGTCTACACTTTAATGGTTCTCGCTAGGCCTGAGCCCAGGGGAAGAGAAAATGCCAAAATATATGGTTCATTCTTGGCTCAATCAAATCTAGCTTATTGGGCCAAGATAAATCTGAACCACCTTTTTCTTTTCCAATGTGTGATTGGTTAAGAATCAGGTAGACTGCTCATTAAGAAATAAATGAAATCTCTCTGCATGGTTGGCCCATTTTTTTTCACTGTCCAGAGGAGCTTTGCAACTGGACTTACATTAGGTTCTTTTCTCCCCTAATGACACTCACATCCTTATAAGACTTGCTGTTGTCTTAGCCGCAGCAGAGACTGCTCTGCGGTTGCGCACCTGCACACCATTTTACTGAAACCATCTTCAAGAAATTGCACTCAAGGCATGTTCTGCTCTCCGCAGGTGATGCACTGGGACGGTTCCATGTTTCGAGATGTCCAGCAGATGCCTTCTCGTGGCTCCATGGTCTTCCAGCCCTTGAGCATTGCCGGGTATCGCTATGCCTTCCTAGGCAACGACTACTCCTTCAGCAAAGTCTACCGCCATGACCCCATCACGGGGCTCTTCGCGCACTTCCAGGAACTCAACACCCAGGCCCCGCGTTCCTTTGCCCACCTCAACGTTGACAAACAAGACTTCCTGATCGCCTCCAGCTTCAAGGGCAAGACGCATATTTACCGCCATGTCATCATTGATCTGAGTGCCTGAGCCTGGAGACAGTGGGGTTGGGGGGCAGCAAGGGTAGGAGGCAGCTACCACAGGGAGAGGGAGAGGAAGCGCAGGAGCAGCCAGCCAGCTCCTGGAAGGTGCAGTACCAGAGGCAACCACAAGGGGGACAGCACTGGAAGCAGATGCTGTTGAGGTGCACTTCTCCAGTGGCGCCAGGTAACAGCTGGCCAGCAGGTGGGAGTTAGGTGACTTAAGAGCCATAATCAATCACTAGCAAATGCAAGGAGTGGCAGCAGCAGTCAGCAGAATTTTTTTTCTTTTTGGCCTGCCAAATGATGATAAGCTGATGCTGCCGTTGCTGGAAAGGGCAGATAGCTTGCAGCTTTGCAGTGGGGCTAATTCAGAAACCCTCACCAATAAGGCACTTAAGTTTTGGAGAGAGAAATCCTCTCCACAATGGCTCAGAATCTCATTGCCAACTCATCCTTTTCCCCCACTTTTCATTTTAAATATCATTTCTGTTCGTAACAAGGATGAGGGTGATTCAGTTGGATTTCCCCTTCCCCTTTAATGGATCCCTGGAAACTTTTGTTTGTTTGGCTTATTTTGCCTGCTTGCTTGTTTGGCTATGTTTTCTTTTGAAAACATTTTTTTTTAAATTGTGCAATCATGCATAAGATAGCTGGAACCAGTCCTATGCATGCCTGTTGAAAAAGCAACTACCGCTTATGGCTGGATTCACACAACGCAACAGAGCCAGCTAAAATGGATAGCTTGTGATTTAGTTTTTGAGGATCTTAATCTATTGCACAATCCAGGCCATGATGTTAAGCCATCATATGGTTTATTTGGCTATCCCAGGTGGAGGACACAGGGTGTTGTGTGAACACAGCCAAAGAATCTTGGAGCACCTTTAAATGTATTACGGTATAAGCTTTGTACGTTATACTTCCCTAGGAATAAGCCCCATTGAGCTTAACTGGGGTTAACAGCTTAGCCAATAGGTACTGGCCTGCCTCCCAGTCAGTCATGGTGGGAGGCTGCACAAGCCTTTAACTGAGATAGACTACATCTTCCCATGAATATTTTCCTACATTCAGCAGAAGCAGATCTAAATCATGTAACAGTTACAGGTAGTCCTCGACTTATGACCACAATTGGGACCAGAACTTTGGTCACTAAGCGATGTGGTCAAGTTGACCATGCTTGCTTTTATGGCCGTGTTTGCCATGGTCATTAAGCAAATCATGTGGTTGTTAAGTGAATCTGGCTTCCCCCCATTGATTTTGCTTGTTGGAAGCTGGCTGGGAAGGTCGCAAATGGCGATCTCGTGACCCTGGGATGCTGCAACTGTCATAAATACATGCCAGTTACCAAGAGCCCAAATTTTGATAATGTGACCATGTGGACGCTGTGACATAAGCAAGCAAGCGACATAACTTACAACCGGTCATAAGTGTGAGGACTGATTGCAAGTTACTTTTTTCAGTGCCATCGTAAATTCAGATAGTCATTAAACGAATGGTTGTAAGTTGAGGACTACCTATACAGTCATCTCCTGGTTGCATTCAATATGTTTTAATGGTCGTTTTCTATCTTCCAGTTTAAGGATGTATAAACATGATGTTAGGCATCAGACTATGTCAGGGAAAGACATGACTGAAGCACAAGCTTAGCGTTAAGCACACAAGGGATCCCCGAAAGTCTTGATCAGCCGGGAGGAGGGCTTGCGTGGGAGAGAGCAAGTAATATAAGAGACGCTTGGACTCATTGATAGAACAGGCAGACGGAAAGCATTCTGGACAGAACTGTCAAGGTGGACTTGCAAGGAATACAGTTCGGCATTTATTTTTAAGCTGTAAATAACCACCATGTTACTCAGAGTCATCGAACCTCCAGGAGTGGGAAATACTGAACAATGAGGAAAAGACCCCAACGTGTCTTCCCCTCACAGGACTTGGAAAGACACAGCTCAGGCAGAAAATACATCATGTGAGGTCTCTTCAGAAGGACAGGCTGATTTCTTCTTTGTGATACAGAATCCCACATACAATACATTGTAAATAAAAGACAATATATTGTTGGTGGGCTCACGGGCGTTCAAACTTGTCCCTGCTTTCCAAATGCCCAAGGAAGCACGTGTAGATGATCTGCAGAGCCAAAGGGAGGAAGGAAGAGCCCCTGGCCTTGAAATGACAACTGGAATAAACCCACCATCATTTTCATGCAGGCTCTTTGCAACTGTAGAAGCACCGAAAAACTGGGTTGAGCACTGAGCTGAAAAATGTAGCATAGCTGATTCGACATTACGTTAAACCACAGCTTCTTTAACCATGATCTATTGAATAAGCCACAATTGGCAGGGTTGGCCCAGGAGGATAAGCCAGAAACTGAGCAAGCCATATTCTCAGTAGTCCTCACTTAATGGCCATTTGTTCAGTGACAGTTCAGACTTACAACAGTGCTGAAAAAACCAACTTACAACCGATACTCATATGACCTCACAGCGTTCCCACAGTCATGAGATCATGATTTGGGCACTGGGCAACGAGTTCGCATTTATGATTGTCGCAGCATCCTGTGATTGCCATTTTTGACCTTCCTGGCTGGCTTCTGGCAAGCAAAATCAATGGGGAACGGTGTGATTCACTTAACCATGTGATTCACTTAATGGCACCACAAAAAGTGTTGTAAAATTGGATTGGATTCACTTAATGACCACTTCGCTTAGCAACTGAAATTCTGTTCTCAATTGAGGTCGTTAAGCGAGGACTACCTGTAGTATGGTGTAGTGGACCAAGTCAGCATAGGCTACATGTTTCTGATTTTCTGCATAGTACAGCCCAGAACTGGTTTATTTAGAAATCAGAGTTAAGCAAACAACTTACTACAAAGCAAATCTTCTGGTTGCCAGGCAATTCCATTGCAATGTAAAGTAGTGTGTGTGTATACACACACATACAATACATACATACACACTATATACACACACACTATACATACATACACATTGTGTGTGTGTGTGTGTGTGTGTGTTTTCCCCCTGGAGCATCGGACACGCTTTACTCCAAAACCTTCCTGGCAGAGCTGGGGAATCTACCAATTTCCACAAAGCAGCAAGATTTTATTACATGAAACAGAGGCAAGAACAGATCAGCTGTTTGGGGGCCCAAGGCCACAGGCCCCTGGCTTATTGATCAAGGGGAGAGCCATTCCACCAAGGAGGCTCAGGGCTGGTGGCATCACCGCTAGGAGCTCCATCTCGATTCAGCATTCGCTGGTTCCTCCTAGAAGAAGTGGGTGAGAAAACCAGAGAACGAGACACATTTTAGGCAGGATGAACAGCATACTTTTCCCCTTGCCCCACATAAAAGGTTGACGTGTGAGACAGGGAGGGCAATCCCCATTCACACTGAATCCACCGCAGCACCCAAAACGGTTCTCTTACCTTGAAGGGCACGTTTTGATGCCACGTTGACCTGCATGCTGGATGGGAAAGGACATCAGGTTATGGATGCTAGAGCCAACCTTTGCATCCACCTCATTTTAGGAAATGAGATTCAGGCTTGCTCTCGCCCCAAACGAGGAGCATGCAACCCAAGTAACTCTAACCAGAGGCCATCCCTTCCCGTCCATCCAGACGTGCCCCGTGGCTGCTTTTGGAAAAGGTCTCCTACCTGCTGCTGCTCCTCCTCCTGGGCTTGCATTTGCACTTTCCACCTGGTGGGGGGAATGACAACAATTAAAGCAAGAAAAGGTGGGGCAAAATCACCCAGGTCAGCTGATTCAGCATAAGGCAGCATAGTAGGCAGGAAATTCAGCTTCAGTCCCCACCTCCTCCTGGGATGGCTGGAGAACATCTAATAGGAAGCAGGAGGACCACCGTGTTGCAATACGGGCTAGGTGGAGTCTCATTCCACAGAAGGTTCTGCTGCAACTCTTAAACAAGCTTTGCATGTGGAAGATATTGACCAGATTCAAATCTCAGGTTAAGCCATAAATCATAGTTTACAATCCATAATGGCTAAGCTAAAACCAAGTGATCTACATCATGGTATGGTGGCAAATGTGAATCCAGGTGCAGGGAGTCAGCCCTGTAAGAGACTGCTGAACTCTCAGCAGCCTTAGCCAGGCATGTCCCTTGAAGAGGGATCCTGGGAGTTGTAGTTCAAACCACCTGGGGGTCATGGATCCCCCATCTCTGCTCTAAAGGAAGGGGGTTAGCTAGAAAGTGACCACAAAGGTCTCTTCAAAGCCTGGCTCTCATGGGAAGTACACTTCTGTTTCATTGCCAGTGATTTCACTAGAGGGGTTCCTATGATTAGGCCGAGGGAGGAAACCAATTCAGGTCATAGATGCTGGAAGATACCTGTAGTAATCCTACCACCTCTGGTTCTTAGCTCTCCTCCCTCTCTTTTGAAGGAGAGAGCTATGTATTTCACCCAGCCAGTCATGACCACCCTAGTGTAACTTCCTAACCTATTGTGGTGACGGGACATTGTGTTTAAACAAGAGTTAGTCCTTCATCTCAGGTAGTTAAATGTCTTGGGGTGGGTGTATATCTATCTAAAGCATTTACATCCCACGCTGCAGCCTGAAAGGCTTACAGGTCCAATTACTTTTTAAAAATAGCAGACCTCTTTTTAGTTGGACAACTGTAAATAAATAGAGAGAGAAGAAGCATGCACAAAAGGAAAAAGGAATGGGGAGGGCAAGGGAAAAACAGACAACACAAAAACTATTTCATTCAACAGGTCAGAAGGGAGTGATATGAGTGAGTACTTCCACACAGGGGGATCACCATAAAATAGTTTGAAACTTCAATTGGGAAAGGATATTTATTTTACTGGGGGAAGAATTCGATTCTAAACATACATTAAAAACAATACAACCCTGAAATGTCTTCCTTATTAAGAGCTAGACCAAAAGGACTCAACACAGATAGCATCTCCCCAGGCTCCCTGAACCGTTGTTTCCACTTACTCAGAAGGATAATAATTCCCAGAAAACACAGAATGCCTGCACAGATCAAACCACCAATACGGAGCGAATCCCAATCTAAAACAGAAAGGAGACCATTGAGTCTTGTTTAGATTACTGGCAAAGTCTGTCTTGCTAATTTCAATACTACCCACTTCGCTAGAAAAAGTGGGGTGAAGACGGCTTTCCCCCTTGGCTGAAGAATTCTGGTTGGCTTAAGAAAGAAACAGTTTGTGTTAATGGACTATTTCATGCAAAGGAAAAGATAACATTATCGAAAGAGAGACATACAAAATAGGCCACATGAGTATATGGATGTGGGAAAGAGTCTATTATGGGGTACAATCTTTCTACATACTGTTTCCTCCTTTTTATAAACAAACACCCTACTTCTTCCACCACCACCCGTTAGAACCCTGCTGAGAATTATATATACTTACCATAACAAAAGGGGCTCTTTTTATCTGGATAAAGGAAAAGAAAGATAATCAACACTCTATACCTGGGATCTGCAACTCCAGTTTGGTACATAGCAAGAGATTCGAAAGGTTTCTTCCAAATGCATTCAGCAATTTTTGTTTAAAATGCTGTAGCAGAAAATGTTGACTCACAAGGGTATGAACCATGCCTTGTTCTTGAGTGGGCAACTAGCAGCTCCCCAAATGTTGCTGAGCTACAACACCAAACTACACTAGCGAACACAGCCAATGGCATGAAGGTGATGTTTGGAAACATCTGGAGGACTTGCTTAGGTAAAGGTAAAGGTTTCCCTTGACATTAAGTCCAGTCGTGTCCGACTCTAGGGGGCGGTGCTCATCTCTGTTTCAAAGCCAAAGAGCCGGCGTCTGTCCGTAGACACTTCCTTAGTCATGTGGCCAGCATGACTACACGGAACGCCGTTACCTGCCCGCCGAAGCGGTACCTATTAATCTACTCACATTTGCATGTTTTCAAACTGCTAGGTTGGCAGGAGCTGAGACTAGCAACGGGTGCTCATCCCATCACAGAGATTCGAACTGCCAACCTTCCAATCGGCAAGCTCAGCAGCTCAGTGGTTTAACCCGCAGCGCCACCCATACCTTATTTGGATTGTAGATCTCTCCATCCTAGCCCTGCTTTGTGTCCTGTCCACTTATGTCCCACTTTCCCAAACATGTCACTCAAAGAGCTCTCAGGAATAAACTGTTGGAGACCAGCACACCTTAATCCCAGTTGGCTGGTCTCAGTGATGCCCTGAGGAATTTCATCTGGCTTGAAATAAATCCCTCAAACCCACCACCTCTAACACACATCTAAACAGCAGTCAAGGGTGGACATCTATGGTTTACTTTAGGGTTCTCCAAAGTGGTCAGTATTGACCCCCAAGGATTGATGGGACTATCCAAGGGGTGCTTATTGTTATTTGCAGTACTACTAGTTAAAGTTGTATTTATTAAATTATTTTCATATAATAAATGTTTGGGGATTGATGAACAATCTGAAGCTTCACAAAGGGGTCAATGAACTGAAGAGTTTGGGGACCCCTGGTCTAGTAAAAGCATTTTTCACGATTATCCTGGCCTTCAGTGGAATTTCAAAGAGATCTTCTGCCATGTTTACAGCAAGCCCTGAGACATCAGTCTACAAAGTTACTCACCTGTACAGTCATTTGCCTTCAGAACAGGGAAGCCTGCAAACATGAGATGAAAAAAGTTATTCCCAAGGGATGGCAAAACTACAGCCCTGAGTTTCTGCCCCCCAATTCTAAAGATGCTATTGAGGAGAAAAAGCATCATGCAAATATAAAAGAGGGGGGACAGTCCCTTTCTCTACATCTCTTCTGCACCACACTGTTCACTGGGACTATGATAGCAGTCACTGGCTGGATTCACATAGAACAGTCAAAACAGAATCAATGGTTTAAGTATGATACACGACCCCAGTTCAAACACCCTGCCCAATTTTCTAAGGACTCCCAACATTCTCATACCATGTCCCAAAGAATCAACCTCATGAATGACTGTGTCTGAGTTCTCACAACAGGCTAAGCCGCATGAGACAAGCACTCCAGATTTCCAGAAACTGACACAGAATCTGATGGTAAATTTTGGTTTTCAATTCCAGTTTCTACAGATCCACAACGGTAGTTAGTTCAAGTCTGGGGAAAGGCTCTGCCTCAGAGAAGGGTCTGAAATGGCGGTGCCAGGGTTCTTGTGCCCTCTTTCCAATGGCAAGCGCTGCTTGTAACTTAAGGAAGGAACCTGGTTGCTCAAGTTGGCCCTTGGTGTTTTGTGCAGCCAGAGGTGTGAGACCATCAACCGTTGGGAGAAAGAGAATCGGGGATAAAGGTTGGACATTAGCCTCCCGCAAGGTGAATGGAGCAATCTCTGTGCACACAGCTTTTATAGGAAAGATCAGATTCCCGAGAAAACTCCAAACCTCTTTTAAAGGAGACCACAAGGTGGAGAAGAATGGCAAGAACACTTACCAGCCAATAGACAAAGGAGGATTTCCATGGCAGCGGATTTCATTTTGGTATATAGTGAGAAGCAGAGGTCTAGGGGGCAAAGGAAAAGAATTGCCAATTCAGATTTTCTACTACCCAGTTCAAGATTCCTAGATAATCTAATTAAAAAAGTGTGTGTGTGTGTGTGTGTGTAGCACATACACACATATATAGCACATATATATATTCCACTGTATTGTTCATTGTTAATACATTTAAATAAATGGAAAATCGTAACTGAGAGTCTAAATATTTGCCCTATTCATATCTCCTGGGGTCTTTTCTTCTTCCTGACCGAAGAAAGGAGTTCCCTTTTGATACATCTTAGACCCAAGTCTGTGCCATGAATGACACTCCAAGATCAGCCATAATACAAGCTTACTTCCACCACATTTCATGGTAGCGAATTCCAAAGTTGAATTATTTCCTTTTGTCTGTCCTGATTCTTCCAGGATTTCATCGGATGACCTCTGCTCCTAGTATTTTGGGAAGGGGGAAATAGCTGCTACCTGTCCACTTTATGCTCATGCATAATTCCCATTCAAGACTTTAGGGCTGTGCATTTATGCAATATTCTGACAGGGGACAAATGGGCAGGTTTCATGCTAGACCATGCACCAGAAACATGACTCTTACCTAGAACCAGGGATGGGAGATTTCTGATCTTCCAGGTAAAACTGAACTATGCCTCCCCCCATCCCTCATACTAAGAGAACGCTGATTGCCGGGTACCATCATCTACAATTGAAGGTCACACTTTCATTGTTCTTGCACAGAACAACTCATCTAACCTATGCCTTCCATAAGAGTGCATCTTCCTGTTGCCAAGCTGGTTTGGCAAACTGCCATGGTAATTAAGAAGAATGGGAGTTGTAGTCCACCCCGTCTGAAGAACATCAGGTCGGGGGAAGCCTGAGCTAGACATTGCAAAATGGGTTTTTTCAAGTGTTCGTGGTCACAACAGATTTTACAAAGAAGCCTCAGCTGGTATTTTAAAATTATGTTTTAAAGCTACAAAAAGGAAATAAAAGAAGCTGGCAATAATCAGTCCCCCAATGCAAAGCTATAACTAGAACAAAATATTTTTAAAAAGAGTACAACAGCAACTCCGTTGCCTAGACTAAAAGTTCCACCAAGTAGCCCAAGCAGCATTTCATAACATTTCTTAAAAAGTTTCTTTTGACACACTGTGAAAAAAAAAAGTAATGTTCTTAGCTGAAGGTAAAGGTAAAGGTTTCCCTTGACATTAAGTCCAGTCGTGTCCGACTCGAGGGGGCGGTGCTCATCTCCGTTTCAAAGCCGAAGAGCCGGCGTTTGTCCGAAGACACTTCCGTGGTCATGTGGCCGGCATGACTACACGGAACGCCGTTACCTGCCCGCCAAAGCGGTGCCTATTAATCTACTCACATTTGCATGTTTTCGAACTGCTAGGTTGGCAGGAGCTGGGACTAGCCACGGGAGCTCACCCCGTCACGCAGATTCGAACCACCGACCTTCTGATTGGCAAGCTCAGCAGCTCAGCGGTTTAACCCGCAGCACCACTGCTGAAAGCCTTCTTGAATAACACAACGTAATACAATGACTGGTTTCTGACACTGCATTTAGTCATACCTTGATTTAATAATAAACCATTAAGCCATCATTAATACATTAAGCCATAAACCACTGTTTACAAATTACAATGACTGGGTTCACACAACACCATATAATGGCTTAAGTTCATGCTGTGAATATCACCTGAGATGCTTTCAGACTATCCTTTCCTAGCTAGTACTATCAAAACGATGCTACTAATTCACCTTTCTTCTGTCCTTAAATAAATGTATTGTGAGGTGAAATATGTTAGGTGAAATATGTTAGGTAAGAATCATGGGAGGGTTGCAGAGAGAATACAATATTTCTGGAATGCCCTCTAAAATCCCATAACAAGTAGAATGCTTTCATACGCAAAAAAATCTTATCTGGAAATAGCCTTGGAAATGCATTTTGACAAAGTAGATGCCACTCTTGAGACAATCTCAGGACTCAGATGCAGAGCCTTGGGTGATGACCAGAAAGTTTTGGAAGATAAATACGGGAGAAATCATCAAGGAGGGACTAAAAGAGTAACAATACATGGGCCAAGTATGCCTGTAACCAAACAGAATCTGTAACTGCCTAACAAAGGCAGGACAAAGGCAGAATATTCCAAACAGAATGAATATTTTATCAGGGTTCTAAGCCTTCAGGGTGTCTGCAGGGACCAAATGTTATCAATGAATAGAAGGCATTTTTGAATGATGAATTACTTTGGAACAGCTCTGCCCCATTTTGGCACACTCCACTTGTGTGATCTTCTATTCCCAGAATTCCCCACAATGGCCAGGCTGGCTGGGGAATTCTGGGAGTTCATTTGACACATCTGCCGGGTCTTTTGACGGTTATAACTTAACCCATTAAGTTAACGGATTAAGCAGGGGAACGCAACAGATTAAGGGCTGGGAAGAAATGCCGAGAACGGTGCTAAAAAGGAACCATGAAGGTTAATGGAAAGATAAATTATTTCATCTGACCAGTCCTAATCCCGAGGAACTTCACAGGCAAACATGTGACAAAATGTTAATTAAATTGGTAAGGACCAGCTTCTTTGTAGTGGATTCTTTTGCTATTAAGCACAGTGGGTTGCAAAACACTAAAGGGTACAATCTACTCCCTGCAGTGAAAGGAGCAGTCCCAACATGTTGAAAGATAATACATCTTACCAGTGCAGAAAGCAGGATGATCAGTTGGTTCCAGAGAAAATTTCCTGGTCCTCAAATCTCAAAGCCACTCAGGGGCAAAGGCTGGAGGTACACTAAGAAAAGAGAAGGACACTTTTCATGCAGACCCAAGGCAATTCCTTTTGGTGGTCCCTGGGTCAGGGTTACCAAATCTGTGCTGCAAAAATCCTGATGCCTGCTAGATGGAGCAAAGCTAAGAGATTTCTGCACCTCTTTGCTTCCATACCTAGTGACTGGCTGATTTTGTGCAGCCCAAATCTGCAGCCCTTTGTAGAATCTTCTCCAAGTGCAAAGCATAGAACTGACTTCAAACAGTTTAAAAACTGTTTTGGGAAAGTCCATGAAAAGAGGAAATCCTGCCCCCACACATGTCTGTGACATGGTCCCTTCCTCTTTACACCCTTGTACCACTTACTAGAGCAGTGTTTCTCAACCTGGGGAACTTGAACATGTGTGGATTTCAACTCCCAGAATTCCCCAGCCAGCATGATGGCTGGAGAATTCTGGGAGTTGAAGTCCACAGATCTTCAAGTTGCCCAGGTTGAAAAACTCTGCTTTAGAGGATCAGAATCCACTTCAACAGATACACAAGAACTTAATTCTCAGGTAGGAGAAAGGCCCAATATGAAGGAGGAGAGGAGAACAAAGTAGGCTAGATGGTGGCCTGTGAAGTGACATGGTTGACACGGGGGAGGTTACTATAATCAGCATTCAGAACTGGATAGTGTCTTAATTCAGGATAGAGGGCAGTGCTGCAAATAATGTTGGAGGCTACTGTGGGTTTTGCATTCAAAGGCACGGGGTGCCAAGGCCATAATCTGATTGGCAAGGCAGAGAACAATGAGCTCCTTGGAAAACTCCCATTTCCAGCTCATTATGACAGCGTCACCGTGAAAGAGAAACAAGTTTTGACAAGCTCGGGAAATCTCTTTTCTAAGCAGCTCTTATACTGCAGCTTTAATCCCAAAATGAACAGCATTTTTAAAATTTTCTGCAAATGAAGAGGCCCAGTATTCATAAATTCCAAGTTTAAAAAGAGATTCCAGAACTACCAAGTAGTTGTGTTTTGAAACCAGCATTACAAGTCATGGCCATAGTTACCAATTCAGATAGGGTTTTTGTTTTTTTTTAAAGGGATAAAAACAGGATAACAGTGTTAATCTATGGATTTTAGAATGGAGTGGAAGGATTTACAGCCACGGAGAAAATGGGTTAATTCAGTAAGCAGATTAATTGTGTTAACTGAAGGCAGTCTCTCTCTCTCTGCGTATGCATGTATGTACAAGTTGAAAGGTAATTAGCTTTTCTTTCAGGAGTTGGATCTGAGAAATGCAGGTTCAAGTCTCTGTCAGAAACCGCTTGTGTACACTTAACAGGTTTGAGCATTATACTTAACTATGGTTTACTTATCCATGGTTTGACAAAAGCAACACTGGCTACATTTGAACAACACTCTAAGCCAGGGTTTCTCAACCAGGGTTCCATGGCACCCTAGGGTATCACGAGAGGTCCCTAGGGGTTCCCTGGGAGATCGCAATTTATTTAAAAAATTATTTCAAATTTGGGCAACTTCGCATTAAAGAGGTAAGTTTAATTCTTTATTTTTAGTTTAAGAACACTGTTAATGCATATATGCAGGCCTACCCATGAAACGAATCTAATAATTTTTGTAACTTCTGGCCAATATTTGAACCCGAATGTGCAGGGGTTCCCTGAGGCCTGAGAAATATTTCAAGGGTTCCTCCAGGGTCAGAAAGGCTGGTCTGAGTCAAAAACCATGATCTACAAATCAGTGGATTCCCATTACATACCAAATCAAACAAAATCAACATATATTATGGCTCAGTTACATGACTTTATTCTGGCTGGTCCGGCAAACTGCACTTACTACAAACCATGACTTAGCGTTACACACAACTGCCTGCAGCATCTGAAGCTCACCCCCCACCCTGCCCTGATTTGTAAGAAAGGAATCAAGGAAAGTTCCTTCAACTCAGTGACACCATGGTCAAGCTCTGGCTCAGTATTTTCCAGAGCAGTAGTTAAGCAACCTGATGTGTTCCAAATGTCTATGAGTCACAATCCGTACAGACTTGTCAGCAGCTATGGGACTTGTAGTCCAAACATACAGAAAGCGCAAGCTCATTAGCCCCGCTGTGTAGGACTCTAATTTACAGCCTCCTTCTAATCTATCTAGAGAAGACAACGATGGGATTTCCAAGTTCCTGCAGGCAAAGGCATGCTCTGCTTCTTGGTTTGTGGTTATACCTGCACAGCAGCAAACTTCACAATAGGAAATAAAATCAGGCTGCCGCTTTGAAGAATGTATACAATGTAACACTCGCAGAGAATCAAAATAGCTTTAAAAGGCCTGGGTCTAATGAGAATTGTTGAAAAGTGTCAACATAATAGAGAGGTTATTATACTATTTGCACACACCCCAAGGTGTTGCATCAACAAGAGGCTGATGCCTGTGAGAAAGCAACTGCTTTTATTCAAAAGGACTGTTTCCTGGAAGTTTCACATCACTCCATTGTTAGAAGCCTCCAAAGTGTGTTGTCATGCACACATTAAGTGGCGAGGCGCACACATTTTCCCCACCTAAATATCAGACAGTGCGTGCAACCACCCAAATTCCCTATCTTACATAGAACATTATGCCAATGCTGATTATTTTAAAATCAGTACTACCAGAATTTGAAATAACCTGGTGTAACACAAGTTACTTTACACCCCAGAGAAGTTAGCATATGCCCTTTCTTTTAAAAACTCCCCTTCAAAATATCCTTTTCTCTGCTGACAAAAATGTGTCAAACAGCACCATTCACAACAAACCAGTTTAAGGTTTCTTTAAATAGTACTATTTTTTATTATATTCTTGTGAAACATAATACAATATATTGTTTCAATACAGCGGTATTTGTACAGTAATGATTAAAGATTATTAATATTCTAATGTTTAGATAACTTAGATCACTGATGCTAAAAAGAAATAAATATTGTATAAGTATTAATTATGATTTATAGGTAGTCCTTGGATTATGATCTTTTGTTCAGAGACTGTTCAAAGTTATGATGGTGCTGAACGAATGGTACTTACGACGGGTCCTCGTAGTTATGGCTGTCGCAGCATCCCCACAGTCACATGATCACAATTTCCAATGTTCCCTGCTGGCTTCCCACAAGCAAAGTCAATGGGGAAGCTGGCAGGAAGTCGGAAGTTACAGTCATGTGAGGTCCTTGTTTAATGACAGCAACCAGGACTGCTAGAATTGTCAGTGTTAAGCGACACAGTCACATGACATTATGCTTTACGACCGCGTCGCTTAGCGATGGAGTTCCCAGCTCCAATTACTGTCGTAAGCTGAGGACTACCTGTAAAATGTTAAGGAGCGTAAGATCATTTAGCTTTTTCATCCAGAATTGAATATCATATTAAAAGCCACTGCAGGTTGCATCAAAGTGTTTGCTGTACCATAAAGGTTTTGGTCTTAAGCTGTTTACTTAGTATTAAGGTCTCCACTGTATTGTTACTTAATATGGTTTGGGCGTGTTGCTAAAAAAAAAAAAAGAACAAAGCAAATTTAACAATGATTAAAATGCAAAAAAAGAAAGGGAGAGAAAAAGGAACAAAGAAAAAAAGCTATTCAGTTCCTTTGTGTTTGTTTGCCTGCTCTCCTCCTTCCAGCTTGATCTGATTTAACCATTCAAAAAAGAATCCCAGAGACCCGTGAAAACACACCGATAACTTTTGTGCCACTTTGGGGAGAGCCTTATCAAGATATTATCTTCCTGCGGCTTTTGCGCAATAGCCACTGAAATGGCTTTTTCCACCCACTGAGAAAGAAACTTTGCCCAGAGGAATTTTTTTTCAAATTTTACAGACCAAAAGATCAAAAAGGACATAATTTGCATATGGTGGCAAGAGGGAAGAACAACATGCACAAGAAAAGAGGCAAATTATCCACACAGGAGGGGGAAGGGGCTTATGGTTTGAAGAATCCTTTTGTTCCAATGGTCCCAGGGAGAAGACTCCCTGTAAGAAACATCTCAGGAAAAGAATAAGCCCAAATTTCTCCCTTCTGGCTTCATTATTAAATAAATACTTTAATAAAGAGGAAACTACCAAGAAATCTGCTCAGTGGAAAGTTAATAACTTGTTCAGATCGCTCAATTTAATTATCAATGAGATGAAGATAGCATCTTTCAGGATTGTTACTTTGCAATAGTCCAGTCTACCTGACTAGTTTCAAGATCTTAAAATAAGTGGTCAAGGAGAAGCTATTTTCTCTTTCCCAAAATACAAAAACCAGTGGTCGCCCAATGAAACTGAATCCTGAAAGAATGAGAACAGACACAAGGATTTTTTTTTACACACCATAAAATTGTGTGGAATTGGAATTCACTACCATGAAATGTGGTGCTGGCTACCAGCTTGGCTGGCTTCAAAAAGGGGTTAGAGCAACGCATGGAATTCATGGCAATCCATGGCTCTTAGCCTTGATGACAGTGGGACTACCTCTGAAGGCCTTCTGCTGGGAGACTCATGGGCTTCCTTGTGCAGCTGGTTGGCTACTAGGAGAACAGGCTGCTGGCCTAGATGGGCCAGGGGTCCAATCCAGAGAGCAGAGCTTATGTTCTTAAGTAGTACAACATTAAAGGAATTGAAAAACAAGGAATATTGAGAGATCCGATGCTCTGGTCCCTCTTTAACAACGTTCTTAAGGCCCTCTCCCTCCCTCCCCGCCACCCAGTGTAAATCTCTGTCCGGAGACTGACCTCTGATTTGGTTCCTTTCTGTAATCGTACTTTCTTCCCCCTCCCCCCACAAAGGAAACAGTGTCTCCTAGCAAGACAAAGATAGAGGAAAACAGCAATAATGCCATTAGATAAAACTTTGGCCAGGACAAAGGTCTAGGTTCCGTTCAGCAGAACGGCAGGATAAATCTCTGAATACAAGCAAGAGGAGAATAATCAATGTTATTACCTAAAGGCCATTAAATCCACTGGCAGAAAACGTCTTTGTATTCAATCCTGACTGGTAGTTACTTAATTTTTTTCTATGTTCACGTGGGCCTGAAAATTTCCCCCAACTTCTCTTAGTCTCTTAACCAACGTTTCTCAACCTTGGCAACTTTAAGATGTGTGGACTTCAACTCCCAGAATTCCCTAGTTATGCTGGCTGGGGAATTCTGGGAGTTGAAGTCCATACATCTTAAAAGTTGCTAAGGTTGAGAAACACTGCTCTTAACAATGGCCAGAGGTGATGCAACTATTTGACAAAAGCTTCCAGTTTGACTAGGCTTGTTTTTCAAATCAGCAAGCTCACTTGATAGGCCAAAGTTTCCAAGTAAAGGTAAAGCTATTCTGTCAGAAAGTGTGTGTGTCCATTTGACCTCATTCCAAATTTCAGTCCATTAAAACAGACATCATCCTCAACCATGGAATCCTGTGTTTCTGTTAAGACATTTGGCATTTTACACTTACAGGTTTCAGAGGGCTTCTTGGAGAAGCTGTGAAAACCAACCAGTTCAAACTGGTGGCTGCCCATATTCCAGGTGGGAAAGTAAAAGATAAAGAGAATCATTTTGGGCTTTGCTTGTACAGTACAGTTGCAGCTTCCTTCAACACCTGCCTGTCCTGTCTGAACACAAGGCCCCCACCTGAGGAAACTGGACCCCCGATCGCCACCAGGAATCAGCCAGCAGGTGGTTCTGTAACTCAGAGGGCCACATTCTGGACTGAGATGGCCACAAGGCAGCAACGTCCCACACTGTCACGGGCCAGTGAAAACAGTGTCTTCTAAATAGTGAGAGAGTTCCTGCCTCACTTCAGCCTGAACAGCCTTTTCATTACACAGACAGTTTGAGTAATAAACAACTTCAGGAAGAGAACATTTAGTTGTGATCTCAAAAGCTAAGTTGGGCAAGATCTAATTAGTACTTAGATGGGGGACCACTAAAAACCCCATTGTTGTGGACTAGACTGGGAAGCTGAAAAATCACCCCCGAAGAAGACAATGACAAATCACTTATATACTATTGCCAAGAAAATTACACGGATGTGCCCATGGAAGTCAACCAGGAGTTGAGCTGAATCTTATGGTGTCCCTTTAAGATGCTCTATGAATATGGACCAAAAATGTTTCTTCCTGCAGAAAGACTTGAATACCCCCTACACCAATTTTTCTCAACCTTGGCAACTTTAAGATGTGTGGACTTCAACTCCCAGAACTCCCCAGCCAGTGGAATTCTGGGAGTTGAAGTCCACACATCTTCAAGCTGCCAGGGTTGAGAAACACTGCCATACACAAGCATAAACAAACCACAATATGGCCTAATGGGAGTTAATCAGGGGACGGAAGTCCCCAGCTTGGGTGCCTCCAGCAATCCATCCCATCCCCATCCATAAAAGGCAAAAAGGGGCACCCCTCTGAAATCTGACCCAGAGCTAGGCTTGGCTTCCATTTCCATGCACGTCCTTTAAACGAGGCGGGCAGACCCATTTTCTGCACCATCCTTTCTGAAGAAAGGGCGAGTCCTGAGTTGGGGGTTCCCGATTCAACAAAGCCCCCTACAAGCAATTTCGGAGAACCACTAAGTGCCACTAAAGGACGTGGGTGTGTTTTGTTTCCTTTAATGCACCATGATTACTCAAGTGCCACCCCAGGTATCCACTTTTTGTTTTACAAGATTAAAAAAGAAAATCACGATTCAAGCCGCGTCCACTGCCCTGGGGAAATTGCAGGAGTTGAGAAGAAAGCGCAAAAACACTTTTTTTTCCCCTCGGGTTGCGGCGGGCCAGATCAGCCCATTTGGAAGCCTCGCTTCGCCCGGCCCGCAAGAGGCATCGCGCTGCTCCCTTCGAGCCTGATCCGAAATCTAAACGAACCAGGGCAAAGCCAAGCGCGGGGCTAGCCGTCCCCCCCAGCCCCGAACGAGGCCACTCCGCCAGGAAACCAGCTCTGCTCCCCCTCGGCCCCCAAGAAAAGGCCCAAGGGCGCCCCCTCCCCACGAGAAACGGCCCGCTCCGGGCCCCACCCGAGCCCTTCCACTTACCTGCTCGGGCCCCTGCCGGGAGAATTCAGGGCAAGCAACGTGGGAGCCCAAACGACCCGGAAAACCCAGCGGCGGGCGGGGGCGCCCCTCCTGTCCGCCTGGCTAAGTAGCACCAAGGGCGGGCCACACCCAAACCTGCGCGGCCAGGTACGGCGGAACAGGTTTCGCTGCCGCGGGGCCGCGGCCTCACCGTTGGGAGCGGGGGAGGGAGGGGCACCTGCTTCGTTAGCACTAGAGGAAAGGAGGCAGGACGGTGCGCAGGCCCCCCACCTTCAAAAATTGCCCCCTCCCCCATCTGGCACCCTCTAAACGGCACAGATTACAGTTCCCATCATTCCCAGGCAGTATGGCCGTGGGGGCTGGGGATTACGGGGAAGGCCCTAAGGCTGCAGAGTGTGGTTGTTGAAGGATGGGAGGACGTCCATCGTTCCCCTGATGGGATTAAGCCTAATGGGGTGTCTCACTAAGGACTGGCTAGTTTTGTTTTCATTGCTGAGGTGCTGAAATCATGGTTTGTTTAAGAGACTATGGTGTAGGTTCACCCACAGCACCCCAAGCATAAACTGTGCCTTGCAGGGGATAATGCTGGGTCGGCCCAACACCTCGAGCTCTTTTCCCAAATAACACCTTTACAAACACCCACCCCCACACAATTACATTATGGATTATTGTGATGTATAGATCCAGATTGTTTTTTTATTCCTCTGCCCTTCTGTGCCTTTGCTCCCTAGTGGTCTTCAGAGTAACACAGATCCTGCTGTAGTGCCATAAAGGAGTTTTTAATCCAAATAGGGTTCCCACCTCTGAGCTGCAAAAAAATTCAGGACAATCAGCAGAGATGGGGAGCAGAGTTATTTTATGGACACTGCCATTTTATAGTCTTCTGGAGTTTTGCAGTCTAGACATGTACTCCCGATGAAAGCTATCAACCCCTTTGGGGGGAAAGGGCTGGATAGGATTTTAAGGACCCTGATTTGCTGATCAATACAGGCACCTCCCCCAGGAATCTACAGGTGACTGATCAAGACTGGTCTTGTGATGTGAGCAAAGGGGTGGGAACTTGATGATTGTTACACACCTTGGCTCTCTGCCTAATCAAAGAGGAAAAATTGTTTGGACTGTCACTAGATGATTCAGATTGTGGGTTGGGGATAAGATAAGATGAACGTGCAAGGGAGGAGGATTGCGCTAAGATGATATGGTAGAAATGCATACTACAAGGGATAAAATGGCTTTTTCCTCCTAAGGTGTAGCAGATGTGGGGGGATGACAGACAGACAGACAGATGATAGATTATGTGCCACCAAGTCATTGTCAACTCTTAGTGACCATATAGATTTTCTCCAGGATGATCTGTCCCTAACCTGGTCTTTCAGGTCTTCCAACAATGCAGCCATCAGCACTGGAACTGAGTCCCCCCACCTTGCTGCTGGTCCTCCTCTTCTTCTCTTTCCTTCCACCTTTCCCAGCATTAGAGCCTTCTCCAGAGAGCTGGGTCTTCGCATCATGTGTCCGAAGTAGGCTAATTTCAGCCTGGTGATGTGTACCTCGAGTGAGAACTCTGGGTTGATTTGTTTGATGATCCATTTGTTTGTTTTCTTGGCTATCCATGATAGTCTCAGGAGTCTTCTGCAAGACCAGATTTCAAAAGCATCAATACTCTTTTTTATCCTGTTCCTTCACAGTCCAACTTTCGCTTCTAGGAAGCGTCACCGGGAGTATCATTGCTTGCATTGTTCTGATCTTTGTAGGGATAGACACCTCACGGCATCTGAATGTGTAGCAGCTGACAACCATTGCAAAGAACAAATGAAGGTTCTGCCTTCTGCAATTAGGATATGGCCTAGTATATAAATAGTCATGAGATCTCAGTCCTAGAATGATCTTCTCTGTCGTGGCATTCTTTGCCATCTTGATTTTTTTGATGTGGATATGTATCTCTGTGGATATGTATCTCTGGCTGGATTTGCTCAGCACACCAAGCTAGAGTGTGGCTTGATCAGTTTCCTTCTAGCAAGTGCTGGGAACCAAGCCATTGTGGGTGAACCTGGCCAATGGGGCTAGATGGGCAACCAGTCTGACTTAAGGCCGTTTCGTTCCTTCTTCCTCTGGACTGGTCTTCCAAAGAGGCCTTTCAAGGGGGTTGGGCTTGGCTCTGTTCTGCACAGCTGCTGGCCCTTCCTTTCAGCATCTTATCAGGCGGTCCTGGCTGCTGCAAATCATAAAATGTTCCCGAGCAGAAACAGGGCCCTGTTACAGCCTGTTCTCAGTAATTACCAAAGAGGCTACTCTGTTCTTTCAAAAATCCAGCCTGGGCTGGAGAGGACTTGAAGTATGGATGCCTGAAATTGTTAAAAAAAGGAACTAGGATGGTGCAATCTCTGCCTGCACAAGGCAGTTTGAGTGTGGCTGTGCAGGCTGAAACAGAGCCTCCAGTGACAGTACAATTCATTGCATACAATAGATGCTTCCAAATGTAATTACAGGTAGTCCTTGCATAACAACCCCAATAGGGACTGGAAAATTCATCGTTAAGCAGTGCAGTTATTAAGCGAGGCATCATGTGACCACACCTGATTTTCCAACTTTTTTGCAGCAGTCATTAAGCAAATCATGTCATTAAGCGAACCATGCAGTCATTAAATGAATCACGTTCCTCATTGATTCTGCTTGTTGGAAGCTGGCTGTCACAAATGGCAATCACATGACCCCGGGACACTGCAACTGTCGTAAATACATGCCAGTTGCTAAGCACTGGAATCTTGATCACATGACCGGGGTGACGCTGTGATGATCATAAGTGCGAGAACCAGTCGTGAGTCACTTTTTTCAGCACTGTCTTAACTTTGGTTGCTAAACGAATGGTCATTAAGTGAGGACCACCTGTATCTTAAAGAACTAAGAAGAGAGGAGCCAGGATCTCATGTTGATTCTCAGCTCTGGTATCCACTGGTGCAAGAGGTAACAACAGGACTGCGACTGTACATCCCACTAAGCCATAATACAGTTTTCTTGATTGTGGTGAGTGTCTTGTGCAAACCCAGCCAACTGTGATTTATTTAACAAACCATCCATGATCTTAGCAATGACTGGATGTGGTTGAAGCCACTTTGCAAAGATTCTGGAGAGAATGGCCAGTGCAGGATGCTGTTCACACGGCAACCCGTTCTTGGAGCCCTAGTTTTGCGCAAGTCAGTTTCATCTGCCCCAAAACAGAGAAGATGAAGAGAAGATGGCCGATGTCCAAACTTGCTGGAAGTCTGACTTTCAAAAGGGCAGACAAGTTAATCTTTTGCAACAAAATTAAGTATACAATGGACTCTTGCAATAGGTTAAAATTTTCATCCAGGTGAAACAACCAACCTTTTATCCCAATTTTCATCTAGATAGCCTGTTGTGTAAATTGAACTCAGTGGGTCGTGGCACCTTAAAGACTAGGTTTTTTTTTTTTTCACATAAGCTTTCAGGGAATAAAACCTTTCCATTTTATACATATAGTTATATATACTTAGAGAATACTGAATTTTTCAAAAGTGCAAAGAGCAGAGCCAAATGGCAATAGCATTTCAAAAATATATAGTTATGACAATTTCAGTAAAAACTTCCATGTAAATTAATTTGAGTTCAACCGTGGTGGAAAGTTGTACCAGAGCGAATTCTAGTTTTGTCATTGTCATTCCAACTGAAGAATAACAGCATGAATGCTGCAGTTAAAGATTTAGGCATGCAGTTATGAAGGTACCAGTCTGGGAAAGTCCAAAATACAGCTTAATTGCATCTATTAGAAATGCAACGGTCGTTTACAACCCAAGTAATAGATGATAAAACAGGAATGCTCACTACCTTAAGTATGTTCATTTAATTCAGGTGGACATGGGTGTGCATAGACAGATACGTACACCTATGTAACAGGAGAGGAAACCATAATCTTTCAGGCCTAAACAAATAGAATCTAATTTCTGAAGGTCCTCCTTTGAAGAAGACCCCTTTCAAATCAGCTGCAGTATGTCCTAGGATATATGTGGCACAGGCTCATAGGAATTGGTACGCACCAAGATGACCTCACAGCATCGTGATTAAATAGTGCAAACGATGCAGATGACATAATTCATGCCTGATACCTCACAAGGGACGCGGTGGCACTGCAGGTTAAACCGCTGAGCTGCTGAGCTTGCCGATCGGAAGGTCGGCAGTCCGAATCCGCGTGTTGGGGTGAGCTCCCGTTGCTAGTCCCAGCTCCTGCCAACCTAGCAGTTCGAAAACATGCAAATGTGAGTGGATTAATAGGTACCTCTTCAGCGGGCAGGTAATGGTGTTCTTTTTAGTCATGCCGGCCACATGACCACGGAGGAAGTGTCTATGGACAAACGCCAGCTCTTCGGCTTTGAAACAGAGATGAGCACCGCCCCGTAGAGTCGGACACGACTGGACTTAATGTCAAGGGAAACCTTTACCTTTACCTATGATACATCACGCACATGCACTCCCACAGATACCGTGCACACTGTCAGATGACAACCATGTCCTTTTTAACACTACGTAAAAGAAACTTGTCCGTCTTTTCCCCAAGTTCTAGGAATTCATTCATTTTTTCCCTTTATTTATTGCTTCCATATGGACTCATCCTGACAATGACTCATTGTACTTCTAGACCTCCCAAGAACTGTAATCCTCCCAGGGAGCATACAGAGCAATTACAGAGTATTACTAAAAGAGATTAAAGAGGAAAACAGCACAGTAAACACAATACAATTATTATTAGCAGCAATAATACTACCAATACGTAGAGCTGAAGTCCACACCTCTTCAGGCTGCTAAGGTTGAGAAGCTGCACTACACCATCAGCAATGGTTTACACACCACAGGGGTTGAGTTCGCACAAGAATCCAAGCCATCAGTGTGCACTGCAAGCCACAGGGCAGCTTAGATGCCCATGGAAAACTTACAAGCTGAACTCAATTCTTCTCACTTATATTACTCAGCTGAAAGCTAGTTTGGTGTAGTGGTGAAGGCATCAGGCTAGAAACCAGGAGGTCATGAGTTCTAGTCCTGCCTTAGACACAAAGCCAGTTGGGTGACCTTGGGCCAGTCCCCCTCTCTCAGCCCTAGGAAGCAGGCAATGGCAAACCACTTCCAAAATGGAAACTGCAGGGACTTTCCAGGCAGTTGCCAGGCATCAACACTGACTTGAAGACACCAAATATATATATACATACACACACGGTATATACATATACATACACAAACACACACACACACACAGCTACTTGTGTTTTTATCATGTCTGTCTGTAAGCACCCAGAACTCTTGTAAATATAGAACTGTGAAAGAAGAACGAATGGACCAGAACCAGGCATCAGCTGACTGCAAAACATGTTCCTCAGTTGCAGAGTGGATGCACAGCTCCATTTTGCAAGAGCAGATGCTGCAGAGATGCCTCAGTCCCCGTCTTCTTTCCGGAGGCATGGCTCTTTTAGAGCTGATCCTCGTGAGCCTCCCTTGTGCTTGTAAGTCAGCATTTTAGGAGCAGAGATGGAGGAACCAAGCCCAGAATGTGCTGCACTGATATGCATACAAATGAAATTCCAGGGCTGCGTGGGCGGGAAGAACATCATAAGTGCTTAGAGGCAGCAGCAGTTCTCAGTTCTCTGGGGATCTGCGGGAAAGGATCAGTGGAATTTGCTGGTTGCAAGGCCCAGAAGCAAGCCAAATCTTTCCACAACCCCCAGGGCTGGGAAAGCCCTAGTTAGCTAATGCATGCCCTGTAGGTGCCCTGGCTTAAAAGACTGCTTTCTCCCAACAGTGGCTGAGGGACTTGTCTTCCTGCAACTGATTCACCTGGTGTAGCTACTAATGCCACATCATCCTCCAAGCTGAGAGCTGAGGGTCTCCAGGAGACAGGAAAAAGGAACTGGGAAGATGCCCTCCATGTCCTAGCCTGCTAGCCCTCCAGGAGAGGCCAAGTCATGAAACAAGGATGGCAAGGATTAAAGGAATGCTCTTTTACAGACAGTCCTAGCTTAATGACCACAATTGGGACTGGCATTTCAGTCACTAAACAATGCAGTTGTTAAGCGAGGCATCACTTGACCAGGCCCGATTTTACGACCATTTTTACCATGGTCATTAAGTGAATCATGCAGTCATTAAGCGAATCACAGCAGTTGTTAAGTGAATCAATGGTTCCCTATTGATTTGGCCTGTCAGAAGCCATCTGGGAAGGTTGCAGACTGTGATCACATGACCATAGGATGCTGCAACCAATTGTAAATGCGAGCCTGTGTCATGAGTAAGGATGGCGAGCAGGGGGCTCCCACCCAGACTGTCAAGCGCATGCGTAGCACTGAGGAACTGTTCAGCCATTCAAAGAGACACAGATCGGGACCGCCTTAACCTTTGGGGTTTATATGGCTGGGTTTTTCCCACGCTTCCTCAGTTTGTTAGGATTCTTGTTAAGTACTACTAATAAATATTAGAGACCAAGTCATTGTCTCAGTGTGTTTCCTGGTAATCAGGACAGCCTGTTTCCAAGTGCCCAAATCATGATCACGTGACTGCAGGGGTGGTGCAACAGTTGTAACTTCAAGGATGGGTCGTAAGTAACTTCTTTAGCCTCGTCGTATCTCTGAACCATCATTAAATGAATGGTCATTAAGTGAGGACTACCTGTACTGTTGGAGGGCATGATAACAGAAGCTTGAAAGCCTCCCAGAGATTCCCCCTACTCCATCTTATACCAAACAGAATCAAGGTGGGGTTATTTTGAGTTTCTTTCTAATGCTTTCCCTTTCCCCAGGACTGAGTTGCCATTTTTCCTCCCTTCATGTTTCCTGCATTCCTTCAGCGAGATTATCTCTACATTCCTCTACAAGCCTGTTCTTGGGAAGTCTGCTACTGTCACCCCTAACGAGCAGGAAAGTGGCGTAGCTGATGGAAACTGCGGCTCCTCTTCCTTGCTTTTTTTCACCACCTCAGAGAAGGCAGAAGGAGGAAGAGAAAAAGGGAGAAGGGTTCTCTTCTTTCTCCCAATATTAGAAGCCAGAGCTACCTGTTGGGGTTAATCACAAGAGTGAAAAAAGGTAGAGCAGTTTTATTCAATGCATAGTCATACTGTGCCATGGGACAGGATGATGGTGACCAACTGAGAAGGTTTTAAACAGAAGCAAAGTGAGGTCATGCCTAATTAATACTTGGTGGATGGGAGACCACCAGGAAGCCCCAGGGTTATGGATTAGATTAGAAAGGAAAAAGTAAAAAACTTGAAGGATGCCAAGAAAATTGCATGGGCATGTCTAAGAAGCCAATAGAGCCAAGCTCAACTTGAAGGCAATTTACCTTAAAAGCCACATAGGCAGGACCCATCAATGGCAGGAAACTAGGCAGACTGGTCCTCACCAGCCATTTCCCCCTGACTGGTGGAACCCAAATAACTTTGCTATGCCCACTAACAGCAACAAAAGAATCACTGATCTGAGAGGCATGCGCAGGTGTGAATTTTTTGTTTTAATTCGTTCAATCATGTCCGATTCTCCGAGACTGCCTGGACAAGTCCATGCAGTTCTTTTGGAAAGGTTTTCCAGAAGCGGTTTGCCGTTGCCTCCTTCCTAGGGCTGAGAGAGAGGGACTGGCCCAAGGTCACCCAGCTGGCTTTGTGCCTAAGGCGGGACTAGAACCCACAGCCTTCCCGTTTCTAGCCTGGTGCCTTCGCCACTACATCAAATTGGTTCCCGCAGGTTTGAATAGGAGCACATTAATGCATCTCTATACACGTGGCCTCTGAGGCAGCAACTAGCATGGCCCTTGAGACCAGGCAGGTTTTCCAGCTATGCTTGCCTATAACATCAACACCAGCCAAGAGTGAGCTCCAATTATAGATTGGAGGATCACGAATAAACCAAGGGAGATCTATTTCCATCAACATTTTGCAACAGATCCGCAGGTTGTATGGGCCCAGGGGCAATGCATTAGCCTGGGGAATTGGTGGTGGTGGTGTCTCCTTAATTACCCCAAGAAGCTTCCCTTTCCCCAGTCATTTCCGCTGCCTTGAAAGCCACCCATGACCTTGCCACTTTTGAAAACACCCCAGGCTCTTGCTGGGCTGCCTGCACACAGACAGAACATTGTTTGGCGAGCTGGACGGCAAACAAGGGACCCTTTGAGCGATGTGAGAACGGCGGCACCGCAAGCCGGGCGGGAGGCTTGGCCTTTTGTTCCGGCTCCCGAGGAGGCACCGGGAGCCAATGACAGAAGCCAGAAACAACATGGGGGTGGCTCTAAGACTTCGGAGGGCATTTCTTCCCACCTCCACCCCTCCTTGCTCGGGTGCGTTTTGGCCTGGAGACGCAATCCAAGAGCCACTTTGTCTGGGTGACACCAAAGAGAGAGAGAGAGAAAAGTTCTTTTTCTGCTGCGAGGCGTCCTTCTCCTGACTCAGACAGACAGCAGGCGCAAAGGTAGCTTGGCAGCGCTGCAGAAGTTGCATGAAGCTGGCCCGGCTTCCCCAGAGGACATTTCATTTTATGATTTTGCGAAGGCCAGCCGGGGAGAATGGGATGATTCAGTCTGCATTTTCTCAAGCGGCCGCAGCTGTACCCTGTTGCGCAAGGGCAGAAAGGGCTCTGAGGCACCCCTGGCACACCGCCAAGCCAAGTGGCGCCTTTGCAGAAATGTCAGGGAGAGTTCAGCAGGGTGGCCTGCTCCAGGAGGCAAACTCTTATTTCCCAGTGCTCAGAACTGAAAGGTGAGACAAGGCGAAGGTAAAGGTTGTGGGGGGGGGGGGGGGGGAGAGAAATGTATCAAAGCCTCTTCTGCTGGCCCAGTGGGATGAACTAAGGGGGGAAGGAATAAAGCACTCAGTTTGGTCTCTGAAAGAACTCAAAGATTACATTGCGTTGGTGCTGAAAGCACTGCCAGGTTGGAGCTGGTTGGTACTTGGAAGGGAGACCACCAGAAAGTCTCAAAACTGCAAGCTAGACTGAGGAAGGAAGGAAGGAAGGAAGGAAGGAAGGAAGGAAGGAAGGAAGGAAGGAAGGAAGGAAGGAAGGAAGGAAGGAAGGAAGGAAGGGTCTCTAAACCAGTGTTTCTCAACCTTGGCCGCTTGTAGATGTGTGGACTTCAACTCCCAGAACACCGCAGCCAGCCTTGCTGGCCAGGGAATTCTGGGAGTTGAAGTCCACACATCTTCAAGCGGCCAAGGTTGAGAACACAGCTCTAAACAACAGCCATACTTCTGTGCTGTTGTCAAAAAATCCACATGGACATGTCCATGTAGGTCATCTAAAATGTTTCCCTAGTTGCCAGTTGGTTTCCAGGCAAAAGACAAAGTGCTGATTATTATCCTGACAGCTGCCTATGATTTACACCCAGCAGATCACAGAGAACTTTTCTTTCCACACAGACATCCCTGACCCCACGTCTTGAGTTCATTCGCGGTGATTCACCTATGCTTGCCACTGGCTCATCTTGTGGCAATTCGAGGTCAAGCTCTTTCTCTGGCCCGGCCCGTTCTTTCCACAGTTCCCCTTGCGGAGCTGAGGGGCCTCTTCTCATCATCCTTGCTCTGAAATGCTTGTAACATCTCTGCGTCCAATTTTGATCTTGCAGCTCACTGTAACGGTGGAGAAACTTCATAGCTGGCAATGTGTGAAGTCTAATTAACAGGTACTGTTCTTCCATCCCACATTTCTTTTTCTCACAGCCTCCATCTTGCACTGTCCACCTGATCTTTGGCTAGGCTTAAAAGCGAAAAAGCAAAGCCTACATCTAAAAGAAAGGGATTTGGCACAAGGAGGTATCTCAGGGCATGTGAAGAGTTCCTGGCCTGTACCACCAAAGGGCTGAACCCTGTCCCTTTTTACAATGTAGCCCAAGCATCTTTTGCCTGGAAATTAAGCCTGATCCATCACTTGACTAGGAGAGGAAGAACCTTCAAGAAGGTGGTGACGTCTGTGATGGCGTCATCCTGCCACAACTGAAATGCACACTTGCACTCCATGCTGGGCTGTTCTGCATTTTGCTTTCTCAGTCCCACGATCTAGTTTCAGACCAAGGCAAATTTCACCCTCTTGATTTCAGACCCGTAAAGGCAACGTGCTTCTACTGAAAAGGAAGAATTCTGTTTATCTGGGCTGTGCATGCCTCAAAAATGAGTCTGAGGAAGCGTTTTGGATTTCACTGGAGCCCAGGTCAATTTTTCGAAGTCCATTTTTTTTCTCCATCTTAGTCAAGAGTCAGGAAACAGGAGGGCCCTGGAGAGCTCCAGAATATTGATATAATCCCAGGAGTCGCTTTTCACAGGTTAGGTTCCATCTGATCAGTTTGCAGCGTGCATAAGGGTGTCCGCAGGAAGGGACGGGGGTTTGAGATGGCAGCCACAACAGTGTAATCAAAGCTTTTCTTTTTCAGGGACAGACAAGTCTCTCATAAAAATCAGAGCTTCAGTCACACCATCGTGGCAGCTCTCTCTTTTCTGACCATACCCTGCGGACAATCCCATCCTGAACAGATTTGAGTTCAGGGCCTTGGGGCTCCACTGCAGCATGAGGGGATGAATGTCAGATCATGCCAGATCTTCTTTTTTGGTTGGGGGGGAGACCACTCTAGAAGATCTCTTGCAAGGTGTGACCAGAGGCGTGACGCTGGAAGGTGTGCTGCTCACCCCCCCTTTCAGAGGTCACTAACCAGCAGGTCACCTCTGTCATACAGCCCAGACAGTGACCATTTGCTGGTCTAAAAATACAGCCAACCCTGAAATCATGAGGGCATTTGAAAGGCCTCGTGAAACCGGGAGAGGACCCAATCTCTGGACCAGCCAATGGATGATGTCCCTTCGTTTGATCATGGAAGTCCTGGGGATTGATGGCTCTTAGCCTTGATAGCAGCGTGTCCACCCCGAAGGCCATCTGCTGGGGCACCCATGGGCTTCCTTGTGCAGTTTGTTGGCCGCAGGCTGCCAGACTAGATGGGCCAGGGATCCGACCCAGCAGGGCCTGGCTATGTTCTTACAATCTCCGGGGAACTCGCGCATCTGCATCCAGCACCAGGAAAGACACACAGACAAGCTGCCTTCACACGTGCCCCCAAGATTGCACTCTGTCTTGTCCCTTCTCTCCTGCTCCTGCCCTCGGAGGCAAAAAGAAAGGGCTTTCCACGCCTTTGGCACAGGGAATGCGGAGATGGCCATCACCACCTCGACTCGCCACACCCCACCCGGGCCTCGTGCCCTGTCGCCACGAATTAAGATGCCTGACGTCCCCTCTCCCAGGAGAGGAATCTGCTCTTCCTCCAGCTTGCCCAGAAAACCCAGCGCCAACCTTTGTGCGGGCAACCCCCTACTCAGCCCGGGGATCAGGGAGCAAAGAAGGTGGCAGTGGCAGTGGTGGCACGCTGCCCTCTAGTGGATTGCAGGTGCACCGCTTGGTGCGCAAAGCTCACCAAAGAGCCCGCAGGCACCTTTTCCTCCACGCTGAGTGCGGCGCGTGCAAGAACCGCAGGCTCCTGCTCCATCTTGGACCCTGGAGACCCAGGGGGCTGGGCAGCCCGTCTTCAGTCTTAACGCTAACTCCCCCAAAACTTGTCTATTGCAGCAATGCACCCTCAGAGAGAAACCAAGGGCGGCGATGCCCGGGGGCAGCGCACTGGGCAGCCCGTTGCTACTGACCTCTGAGATGCAGAAAACTCACTCCTTACTGTTATCTAGCGGTTGTCAAATTTTTGCAGCTTTATATTGTCTACTGCAGCCTTGCTCCACCTATTGACCCTGGAGGAACGCTTGAAATATTTTTCAGGCCTTGGGGAACCCCTGCACATCCAGGCTCAAATATAGGCCAGAAGTAACAAAATTATTATATTCCTTTCATGCACAGGCCTGTATGTATGCATGAACAGTGTTCTTAAACTAAACATGATGAAATTTACCTCTTTAATGTGAAGTGGCCCAACTTTGAAATAATTTTTTAAATAACTCGTGATCTCCCAGGGACCCCTAGTGATCTCTCAAGGAACCCTGGTCTATTGATTTGTTGGTTTATTTCAGTTTTTTCAAACTTGGCGACTTTAAGGTATGTAGACTTCAGCCCCCAGAATTCCCCAGCCAGCATTGTCTGTTCATTCATAGATATCCTTTTTGAAAATGCACCTTTGTTTTAGATCAGTTTTAAATCCCCCAACAGCAGTTTTTGTCGCAAAGCCTGTCTGCTGTGCATCGTGCTAGAGAAGGTGGTGTGTGCGAACTGCACTATTTCCAATTGCAGGGAGTGTGTGTGTTTGTGCATGTGCATGCACAGGCACATGCAGATGTGTGGGTTTCTAAGAAAACCTAATACATTGAGGAGAATGGTTCCAGATCAGGCTAGTTCACACTGAGCTATTTTAAAACCAAAAATTACAATATAATTAGCATCATTTTTCCATTTTTACCCAGCCTCATCTGTCCGTGCAAGCAGCAGGCCACTTTCTTTGTGCAACTTTCTTTGAGCTTAGAAGAATACTAAGCCCCTGCTTAGTATTTGGATGTCAGACCACAGGAAATCACAGGGCTGTAGGCTAGATTGGGAAGTTGAAAACTATCCTGAAGGAAGGCATTAGTAGACCACTTCCCTATTGCTATCTAGAAGACCACATGAACTTCTCTATGAAGCCACCAGGAGACCTGCTTGACAAAGGAGGCTTCATCCTATCTACCTCCAGCTAGATGATCCTCAGTTCTATTTTATGGCCAGTGGCTTAGCCAAAGTTGAATCTTGAGTGTTGAAGAGCAGGGTCCCACAACCCAAATGATCACCCAGCAAACAGGAGTATTCTCCCTTTTTTAAAGTCTTTTAAAATCAGAAGGAGACCACAGAGTGTGTTTGTAGCTGCAAATGATAGTGTTATGAACTGGACTTTAAAAGGGATTATCCTTTTGTTTCTCCAAATGACTTTTAGGAAAATACACTTGACACTGGACAGCAGAGAGAAATTGGATTTTATTCTTGAATGGTGCTGCCATTCAAGTGAGCTTAAAGTGGGCAACCATCCATATCGGGAACATTAAAAGCTGTGAAAAGCATGGAATGGCATTGAGGGACAGAGAGAAGAAAAAAGTTATTTGTGTACCTCACAATTGAAATGATACATACATACAGAAAGAACAACCAAGGCCATGTCTAAATATGACTCCTGAGTCCTGACATCACCCAGAACTTTTCCACACCCTGACTTCTAATGCTCTCTACCCATCTTTGATTCCATAAAAAACTATACCAGCATGAAATTTCTCTGTGAATGGTGGGCCTCAAGTCTGCCATCTCCATCCATCCATAAGACATATTCTCAGCATAAGATGTTAACGTGGAATCCAGCAGGACACTACAGTGCTGAGGAACAGAAATAGGAAGACGACGGGTGACGGGCTACAGTTTCTACTGGCCAGCTGAAGACCTGTAGAGAGAGGCATGGAAGCGTCAGGTTCCCTGTGACCCTGCTGGTGGATGTTTGCCTCACTAGGAAATAACAATATCTGGAATCCATATCATGCAGGATTGGGTAACTTTTTATTTGAAGGTTGCAAGTGATGGTTGGATTGGGAACGGGTAGCTGCAATTTACTCCCACCACTCATACAGTAATGGTATGTGAGAAAGATCTTGAGAAAGGGGACAAAGAGATGCTGCCCAGGGAATGGTCAGATAAGAGAGGGCAGAGCCTGCAGCTGCATCATGGGAGGAGAAAGAAGCTCAGAAGGGACTCTCCCTAGTTTCTCAGGCTGTAAAGGGGATGGCAGGAGATTTGCACTTTGAGACGTGCAAGACTGATGTCAGCCTTCCCAGGCGGACCAGACAGGAAAAACAACCAGATGAGCTAATTCTACTTTATTGTAAGGCTACGTTAACAAACCTTGCACCTGTCTCCTTTACAGCCTGAGATGTCAGGGAGGGTCCCTTCGGAGCTTCTTTCTCCACCCGTTATGCAGCTGCAGGCTCTGCCCTCTCTTATCTGACTGTTCCCTAGGCAGCATCTCTTCGCCCTGTTTGTCAAGATCTTTCTCGCATACCATTACTGTATGAGTGGTGGGAGTAAATTGCAGCTACATACCATTACACATACAGAAACATGAGCAAATCATATTCACCCCACCCACTCCCAGCGATGTTGACCAGGGTCATAGAGAGGAATGAAGCAGTGAGCATCTTTCCCTGCGACCTTGCTTCTCAGTGGCTGGTCTGTTGCTGCAGGAAGCTGGTTTCAAGTGGGGTTTCTGGGAGACGGAGGAAATTGATAGGCTGGACGGGGATTTCTTAAGGGTCACATAAGAAGGAAAAAGCTTATAGAAACAGTGATTGGGGAAATTCTGAAGTCAAGGAGCACTTGGGCACAAAGCGACCTACCTTGATCAAGGAAATTGCTACTGTATTTCAAGAAAGGGCCAGCTGAGACGATGGCTGATGGAGGTTTCCTTCCCACAATCACAGAGCCTGGTGAATGGCAGTTCTGAAACAGAGAAAATAAAATCTCACTTGCTTGTTCAAGAGAACTGTCAGCCCAACAAGTTAGACCAGACGAAGAAACCAATGCCATATAGGTCAGGACTATTTTTATTGTAACAGAACCTTGCAAGTCTGATTGTGCTTCCCTCTCCCTCACTCTGTCTTCATGTGAACTAAGGAGGGGCTTGTCTAAGATGTTTTCTCAAGTTGTTTTCGTGGCCCAGGCTCAAGTCCCTCTTGTCTCACCATTGCCTTGGTAGCAGCTCTTCCTCCTGTCCTTCAAAGCCATTCCCTATGCCCTCTACAAGAACTCCAGAGCCAGTGCTGGGCTAGAAACCAGGAGACTGGGAGTTCTAGTCCCGCCTTAGGCATGAAAGCCGGCTGGGCGACCTTGAGCCAGTCCCTCTCTCTCAGCCCAAGAGCCAATCAGGCATGGTATGAGAGTTCTAGTCCCGCCTTAGGCACGAAAGCCAGCTGGGTGACCTTGGGCCAGTCCCTCTCTCTCAGCCCAACCCACCTCACAGGGTTGTTGTGGGGAAAATAGGAGGAGGAAGGAGTATTAGGTATGTTTGCTGCCTTGAGTTATTTATAAAGATAATAAAGGTGGGATAAAAATTAAATCAATCAATCAATCAGTCTCTGGCTTGGCTCTGCAACCTCAACCTTTGGTGGGAACCAAGCTAAGAGTGATGGAGCAACAGACTATTTTGACTCCACATTTCTTCATCACATTTCATCACACCCCCTAGCTGAAACCACACACAGGAGTTATTTGTCCTAATCTCAAATCGTAGCCTCTCTGGCACAAGTTGCAAGAAACGTCCACCATTCTGTGGAAGACTGTTGACTTGGCCTGATCTGACCAAGAACATTTGGCCAGATATTTTCCAGAGCCCATTTTAGTCTGATTGCCAGGTAACTGAATGCCATGGAGTGTCCTGGGAGACCTCAAAATCACTGGTTTGGAAACACAAAAACTTTAACAGTACCATTGATGAAGAAATTGTTGAACTCAAATACATCAACATATGGCAATCTCAGAAGGTCTCAACAAACACAATAGGTTTTTAAAACAACACAATTGTTAATTGATGAGGTACTTGTAATCAGTCTTACAGGTAATCTGCACAACCAACCTATCTTCCCCTCCCTCAGCCCAATCATCTATGCATCTGATGAAGTCAGCTGCTGCAGCAGCTCCCAAAAGCTGATGCCTTTTAATAAAATGCATCAGGTAGTCCTCGACTTACAACCATTCATTTAGCAACTGTTCAAAGTTATGACAGCACTGGAAAAAGTGAGTTGTGACCGGTCCTCACACTTACGACCGTCGCAGCATCTCTGCAGTCACATGATCGAAATTAAGGCACTTGGCAAGCAGCATGTATTTACAATGGTTGCACGTGACCACCATTTGCGACCTTCCCAGCCGGCTTCCAACAAGCAAAATCAATGGGGGAAGCCGGATTCACTTAACAACCATGTGTTTCACTTAATGACTGTGGCATAAAAGTTGTAAAATTGGGGGTGACTGACTTAAAGACTGCCTCGCTTAGTGATGGATGTTCTGCTCCCAATTGTGGTCGTAAGTCAAGGACTACCTGTAGTCAGAAAAGGTGCTATTAGACTCCTTCTGGTTTTTTGCCATTACAGACTAACGAGGCTCTCCTCCTACAGCGTCAAAGAGAAGACCTAATCAACAGCTTCTCCTCCCTTTCTCACCACTCTGCATTTGGCTATCCGGAAGCTGCAGAGGCGGATGCGACAGTGTAGATACACCTCTTCCAAATTTGCGAGGAACATGAAAACGCTGAAGGAGAAGCGCCCCACAAGGGACACTCCATCTTCCTCCACTGCTACTGTGCCATCTTGCGGGTTGGGACACCTACAGAGGGACAGGTCACATCAGACAGAGGAGTGAAAGTTGTTAGAAGGCATGATGAGATCAAGGATCACTTCGCATTTACCTGGTGATCACTTATCATCTATAGCAGTGTTTCTCAACCTCAGCAACTTTAAGATGGGTGGACTTCAACTCCCAGAATTCCCCAGCCAGCATGCTGGCTGGGGAATTCTGGGAGTTGAAGTCCACCCATCTTAAAGTTGCTGAGGTTGAGTAACACTTATCTATAGAATATTCATATTTCTCTCATGTCAACCTGATGCCTTTTAATGAAATCTGTTTTTGTATTTTCAACCCAGGACTCACCAAATTCTGATGAATACACTGTCAAGAGCCCATCCCACATGTGAAAATATCTTATTTGCAAAAAGCCATCATGTAACTTGATTGAATCTAGCTTATGATTTACATGAATGTAACCATAATGGTTGGCCAATCATAACTGGTGATATAATATATTTTATTTTACTTTATTTTTTTATCCTGCCTTTATTATTTTTATAAATAACTCAAAATATGCACAAATCAAACCAAAAGCAGCTTATTCAATGAATTAAATCATACATTACACAATTCATCTCATTAGTTTCCCATGACTTCCCCCCTGAGAAATCATGAATGCAAGGCCCAAATTCTGTTGGAACCATGGCATGGAATAGGCAAGATTTACCCTTGGCCCATTTTGCATTTCCACTTGGAATGTCATCCTCCACCATAACATGTCTTTGAAATGGAGGAAAACTTCAGTTAGTCCTGACAGGGACTTTGTCTCCCTTGCAAATTAACTGTTAGCTATTGTAAGCCGCCCAGAGTCACGTACTATATATGAGATGGACAGTTATATAAATTGAAGAAATAAATAAATAACGACTGACAATAGAAATCCCATTATTGGGATTGTAGTGGCCCCAAGAGAGAGCCAGTTTGTGTCATGGTGAAGGCACCAGGCTAGAAACCGGGAGGCTGTGAGTTCTAGTCCCGCCTTAGGCATGAAGCCAGCGGGGTGACCTTGGGCCAGCCTCTCTCTCTCAGCCCTAGGAAGGAGGCAATGGCAAACCACTTCTGAAATCTTGCCAAGAAAACTGCAGGGCCTAGTCCAGGCAGTTGCCAGGAGTCAAAAACTGACTTGAAAACACACACACACAATGCCCCCCAAATTAATTCATCCCCTTCCTTCACAACATGATTCCAATCTCCCATTAAAAAAAAATCTAGCCACACAAGGCCTGCAATACATGAAGATTTCTACTTTTAATTAATCTTAAGTACTGGAACTTTGTCTGGCAGTTAGCTTTTGATATACCCGTGATTAGGGTTCTTATTTACTGTTGTCTCAAAGGCAACCAGCGCCGTCTCCCCTTGATTCTCAGTATTATCTCTTGCCCTGAATCTTTTAGATGACACTGAACGGTCACTCCCACTAAGTTGAAGGATGGGAGACACCTGCTGTTTCAGATGTTACTGAATGATCTCACACCCCACACTACTGGAGATGCTACGGGGGCAACAAGTCCTCTCTACACCCCCCCCCCCCAAATTAAACTCTGTTTCCTTTCAGTTCACAGGAACAGCTTACTGGTTTGTGATGAGGTCCCACCGAATGCTGGAGGAAGGATCTCTGTCTGGCGTGGCCCAGCACGAGGACAAGGTGACCACAAAGTGGGTGGGGTCAACTCCCAAAACTTTGATGCCCACGTAGGCCCTGTGACTGACCATGAGCAAGATGGGGTTCTGGGCAAAAGGTCTGGTGTACTTGGGATCTTGGTACAAGGTCATGATGGTCTGGTAGGTCCCTTGGCCAGAGGTGATGGTTGTGTTAATGATGCTATATAAAACAGAAGAGAATGACCATGCTTTTTGCTAAACTTCTGGAGGAAGTGTTGAGAAAACGTCACACGTTCTCAGAAATAAGTGATTTGTAGAAATGAGGGTGATGGGAGAGAGAGGAGAAGAAAATGGTTAAGAGACAGCAGAATGGAGGGCAAGGTGAGACTGGCAGAGACCTTTGGTAGATCCTATAGAGTTGGTTGAACACTCATGTAACAATTCTAAAGAAGTCTTACCACATACAAATTAAGTTGTTGTATAGGAATCAGGAGGTCCTGGATCAAATTTCTGAGTCTCCTCTTATGGATGCTTACGGCTAAGCTAAACACAGGTAGTCCTCATTTAATGACCACAATTGGGACTGGAATTTCAGTTGCTAAGCAAAGCAGTCATTAAGCAAATCCCACCCGATTTTATGACCCTTTTTGTGGCAGTTGTTAAGCGAATCACTGCAGTCGTTAAGCGAACCACTTGGTTCCCCACTGATTTTGCTTGTCAGAAGCTGGCCAGGAAGGTTGAAAATGGTGATCACATGACCACAGGATGCTGCGATGGTCATAAATGCGAACCAGTTGCCAAGCACCCAGATCGTGATCACGCGACCACAGGGATGCTGTGACAGTCGTAAGTGTGAGGACTGGTTGTAAGTCGGTTTTTTCAGCACCATCGTAAGTCCAAACTGTCACTAAATGAATGGTTGTTAAGCGAGGTCTACCTGTATCTGGGCAAGGTCTCAGAGCACTAACTTTGCTTAAACGGAGCAACTCTGGTCAGGGACAAATGCTTCCCTCTAGAAAGAAAACATGACCTGAATTTGTTGCAGGCCAGGAGCATGCTGAAAATGCAGTTATTGATCTCAGGATACATCTGAACAATTTACGGCCCTTGCAAAACAGACATTTCATACAACAGCCTTAGCCAGGTCAGTGACAAACCTAGTAGCTGCATTTGTACGCTAAAGCTTCCCTGTTTAGACTTCAGTGTAGCTCAGTGTCCTGTGTGCGCTCAGACTATTTGATTAGATTATGATTCAATGTATTGAGAAAAACCCCCAAACAGGTTAATCCAGGAACCAAGGAAGCAGGTTGTGTGAACTCAGCCAATGTGTTTTTACATCATCATATTGCATTACAACACATTGCATTACAGTACATGAGTTTTTAATCCTGTGCGCCACCTGGAGATGCAGTCCCTCAATGGCGGTAGATAAATATTGTAAATAAATAAATAAACAGTCAATGAGGGTCTGTTTTTCCCCAGATTCCAAAAGAAAGGAATGGTCTATTTGGGATTTTTGAGGAAGATCTGCCACCCAGTGGCAGAGTAGGAAATTCTAACCACAATATGGAATGATGTATAAACTTCAGGAGGAGATGTATTTACACAACACGCACACGTTGGCTCTTCCCCTATGGGTTTCACTGCCATCAATTTTTTTCAAAGAAACTTGACATTTAGAGAGGACGCTGAGATTATTTCCTCCCATCCAGTACTATAATTCTTTAACCGCTGGAGAATGGGGGAATGCAATTTAACTTCCCTATCTTTTTCCAGATAGGGAAGTTAAACCAACAGACTTCAGTCTGGCCCAGAAAAGTGATGCTTAGCTGAAAGAATGCCGTATTGGGGAATCAGTATGAAGAAGATTGGGATGAACAGGAACAAAGGCCAGAGTGAGCAATATTTGATAGGAAGCAGCTGAATAGCGAGAGATACAGTCTTAGAGTAGGACTGGGTACCTTTTTTGCAGCTAAGGGAACATATTATTATTAGTATTAGTATTTTACTAGCTTACAGAAGATGTAAAATGATTTGTTGGTGTCTTTCTTTAAGGAAAACGGCACATTAAGGCTAGCAGAGGCTTAAAACCAAATGTATTTAAATGTGTGGCTTTTTGTTTTCTGAGAGGCTTTTGCACGCCACACAAAAAAAATCAAACTATGAAATTATGCTGGATTTTGCTATCAAACGTCAGAGGCCGCAGAATAGAAACCAGACAGCACTACATGGTCCATGGACCAGTCAGTCCTGTTCTAGGGTGTGAGGTGTGGCAGGATGAGAAAAGGCAAAAACAGGTGTGGGGGGAAACAGCAAATAAGAGGGTTCTTTTTAACACACGAAAAACACCAGGAAAGTTGAACAAAAGGACACAAAGGTAAACAGTGTCAGATGGTGTGGGACTCCAATAAGGGAAGAACGCAAGTAGTTTTGAACTATAATTGCTGCCTTGAGAGGTTTGTCCAGCTGAACTCACTCATGGATGGGATGGATGACAGATGCCATGGAGAGGTTGATGTTCAGGGGGAAAGCACAAGAGAAGCGCAGGAAAAGAAACCGGTCTCGGCTGATCATCCCACCATAGATGTTCTCCAGATGAGCCTGCACTACGTTGGAGTAGATAGCATGGGTTGTATTTACCTAGAAAGGGCAGGGGGGAAAAATTGGGAGGAAGAAACAGACATTGAAGAGGAGGACAACTGACTTGTAACAATTTATCAAGGAATATGTTAACCAGCTATCTAGGAATATGTTCAGAAAACCGAATTAGAAGAGAAGATACAATTTTTTCTCCATTATTTCCTCTCAGTGTTCAAAAATAGACTCAAGACTGGAAAAAGAAACCTCATGTTTTCATAATTCTCTCCCACACCCCCTTTAAAACATAAAACACAATATACCATTGCCCTGGATTCTGGAAACAATATTGGTATCTTCCACGGTGAAGATACTGACTTTCCTGCAATGGATTGCTGATTCTAAGCATGAGGCTAGAACCTCACTAAGGGAATGTTTGGGGAATGCTCACAGCTCAGAGGTTGTGCACATGTTAGCAGGCAGTGCCTGGTTCAAACCCTTAAGAAGACTTAAGAAGTTGACTCAGAACAGGCCAGGCTATTCTACCCATTTAACTCAGATATGTCTACCTGTCAGCCTTCCCAGGTAGACCAGACAGGAAACGTGACCAGATGAGCTAATTCTACTTTATTGTAAGGCCACATTAACAGAATCTTGAAGTCTCAAAGTGCAAATCTCCTGCCGTCTCCTTTACAGCCTGAGAAGTCAGGGAAGGTCCCTTCTGAGCCTCTTTCTCTTCCCATTATGCAGCTGCAGGCTATGCCCTCTCTTATCTGACCATTCCCTAGGCAGCATCTCTTCCCCCACCCCCATCTCCCAAGGTCACTCCCACATACCATTACACTACCAGGTATGTGGAAATCTCCCTGGATCAAATCTGAATCGCCAATTCCACTCCAAAGCTTGAAATGATTCCCTTCAAAATGGTGTTCAGAACATTGGAATATTTTGCTTCATAGCATCAGGTCTAATAATCCAATAGATTCAATCTGAATTGTTGTTTCATTCAAAAAAAAGCTAGTTTTGCCCATATTTAAAAGCTATCACACAGTATATTCTGTCTGACAAATTGACTTGAAGATTCAGTTGAATCACGACTGACTTCTTGAACTGAATCAGGGGTGTCTGCAGGGAAGGGAATCAAAGAGTCAAGCCTTTGTGGAAGGCTTGTCCAGAAGTCAACTGCCCTTCACCTGATCCTTTCAACAGCAGAGTCTTCAAATTGAATAAATGCCTGTATTGCTGCAACCCCTTTATCTCAGGTGCTTTGTGCTTCTCCCTACCTCCATTTGTGTCCCACAGGTTTTCTGCACCGTGTCAAAGTAGAAGATGAGTCTGTCTCCAACTAATGAGCCGGTACAAGTGAGATCAGCCAGGTGGAGTTTTTCAGCAGGGAATCCATCAGTGAAAAGGAGGCAACAGGAGAGAGAGACCATACTTCTGCTGGTAGTGCAGGTCAGCTGGTAATCTGCAGGAAGGAAGATCACAGGTAAATGATATGTGGCCTCCCTGAAGATTCAGTCAGAGATTCCATTTAAGGGTGAATAGATCAAATTTCTGAAATGAGTCACTTTGTTGAATCAAATCGTTGAAACAATGGTCATGTTGACTTCTTTCTCTAAATCAAGCCAGTAGCTTGAATTGAATTTATCCAATGGAATAATTCATCTCCACATTTCAGATGGAATTGTTTGGATGTTTTGAGTAAAATGAACATTTTGAAAATGGATCGTGGTGATTTGTATGCCCCTAGAAAATATCTTTGGTCTAAAAAAAAAATCTAACAATTCTTCTGCATTTTTAAACCCACTTTCTTCCGTGTGGTGGAAAAGAATTGGCCTTTTATTTTATTTTTATTTTCAAAAGAAAATGCGCAAGGGTGGGAGGCAGGGCTGTTGCCTTTCTTTAAATTATGAGATAACCAAAGGGTAGGTATTATCATACCTACCCTTTGGTTACAACGGCCTCTTCAGCAGCCTGCAGCCCTCCTGGTGTCTTCTGTTTCTAAGCATCCCCAAGTGAAGCCGTCACAAGGGAATTCTTCAGGAAGCAGGAAGAAGCAGGGAGACTGCTGAGGAATGGGGACATGTGTTATGGAAACACAATTGCAATGGAACTCCTGGCCAGAACGCAACAATTAAAAAATGCTCAACACCACACCCTGAGAATGAGGTAGAGGTAGAGAGGAAGGGGAAGGGGAAGGGGCTTTTCAGGAAACTGGGGAACAGAGTTTTGACCCTGGATTATTAAAACAGAGCTGTTGAAAAGCTCAGCTGATGCTACTGAACCCAGATAGAGTGAGATAAGAGGCAGGAAATGAAAGACTTGGGGAATTGGTTCATGCATAAATGCATTTTTCCTCACTTGATGCCAACTTCAAGGGAGAAAAACGCAAGCGTTGTTTGTGACATGGATGTCGAAAAAGGGAGTCTGCAGGAAGGGATTAAAAAAGTCACCATGGCCCCATAATGGAGGAATGGATCTTGAAGATGGCTGAGCTTGCAGAAGTGGCTAAACTGACTTGTTTGACTAAGAAGGGAACAACAATTACTTTCATTAAAGACTGGAAACCCTTTATGGATTTTTTGCTGAAAATGGATGAAAATGAACTGGTGATTTTGGGATTTATTGATTAAAAAGGTTTGTCTATGGGAAGAAGGGAACCGTGATATGGAATTTGGGAGGGTGGAGATAGTGATTAATATGTTTGTGACAGCTGCAAAAAAGATCACTTCTTTAGATACTGTACCTTTCTTTTTCTCTTTCTTTCTCTTTTGTAATCTTTCACTTTTTCCTTTATTCTTTTACGTTTCTTTCTTTTCTCTACTTTTGCTTTCTGTAGGTTTTTAATCTCATGCAAATTTTTCTTTTAATAAAAATTATATTAAAAAAAAAAGTCACCGTGGCAGCTGCAACCATGAGATCAAAGCCCTGCTCCTTTTTTACACAGGATGCATGTAAAAAAGGGGCAGGACTTCGATCCCACGGTCATCTTGATTTTTTTTGACACCTCCCCCTGCAGGCTCCTCTGATGCAGCCTCGTCATGACATGAAATAAATCTATATTCCAAAGCAAATTAGTACAAGGGGAAAAACCGAAAGCAGCTCATGAGTTTGCTTACCATAGTCGGCCTTTTTGGTGGGGCTATAATCTTTGCGGCAGAAGCAACCCCATTTTCCTCTCTTTTCCCCACACCACTCATTGTCTCCACATGCCAAGTCCAGGCAGGGATCAGTGGCAGCTGCAGAAAGAACAAGAGGTTTACTAGCAACAGGACTGGTCCTCGTGGTTTTCCTCTTCCCTTTCTTTGATTAAACAATGGGCAAAACATGATTCAGAGCAACTTGGCGATCTCAAGGTTATTCGCTGTCGATCTCCAGAAGTTTCATTATGAGTCAGGATTGTCTGCCTAAAGCTGCAGCCGATAAACACAGCTTCTCAAATTGACCTGTGCTGTTGAAGTTATCTTGGGGGAAACAAACCAGAAGTGGATTTATGGAATGGACATTGAATCGTTTCCTTTCCTAAAGTTATCATGTTTCTCCTCGTGCTTCTGACCACTAAAATTCTGGTCTTATTATGAAGAGAAGCAAGGAAGCTTCAAGACAAGGAAATCCTGACCTTCTCTCCTCTTCAGCAGTCTGAACACTGCAATTATCTTTCATTTGTCCAAGAAACCATAATCCTTGGTTTTCCTCTCTACTAACTAGAAAAGGAGACATTAGTCCTCAAGGTTGATTTCTTATGACTAGGGTTGGATGGATCTCTCAGTGTCCATTTTTCTCAGTTGCTTTTTTTCCTGAATCTGTCAATTTCAGTTTCTCTCAATTTCACGTTTCCCCCATATGAAAACCATCCCATTCCTGTCTTGGTTTGAATTTTGGGAGAACTGTTTAAAAAGCACTTAAATTTCTGTGATTTTTTTCCCCTCTGCATGTTGACCTGACACAGAGGTTTTACAAATAAATCTTTAGTGCATTTTTCTACATTTTTTCCCCATGAAACTACACACTTTTCCCCACATAGGTTCCTCATGGCAGTTGTGGCCTGTTTCTAATAGCGACCCTCCGTGCAAAAATTGGAGAAGGAAGAATTTAGACAGATGACAGATAAGTAAACTTAAAGAAGTTCCAATTTCCAGTATGAATTAAGTGTCTTTCTCCTGCATCACACCTTGGACTGCTAGTCTCAGCACACAGAGCATCAGAGCTCCTCCAAAATTTGGGATTTCCAGAAAAAAACAAACTCATGATTGATGGCTTTGACGATTAGACAGGCTAGATTAGAGAAAGAAGAGAGTCATGATGCAACTTTAGAGAAAGAGGTAAATTGATAATTGTACTTATAACTGCTGTAAAGAAGATCGGAAACCACTTCTTTGTATCTTTTTTCTTTCTTTTCTATTTTTCTTTTTTCTTCCTTTCTTGCACTTCTAGCTTTCTCTCTGATTCCTTTCTTTTTCTTTTTTCTTCCTTACTCTATATTAGTTTGTATTAGTTTTGACCTCTGTTTTTAAAACTTTTTATTTATATATAATAAATAAAAAGAGATCCTCCAAAATTTGATGAATGGCTGAGAAACTGACACTCACGGCATTGTACGGAAGCTCTCCAGCCCGAGGTCTGAATCCCCTGAAGGAGGCATATTTCCTCATAAGCTGCAAGGCTCATGCACAGCATGTTGTTATTTTTTCCATAGTGGCACAAATCATACAGGCAGGCCACATAAAATGGGGAAGGATCCACATGCCAGTGGCACTCAGCAAAGGGTCCCACTTGGCTGACCAAAATCCCACAGAGCTCTTCGTATTCCTGCGGATTTTCACAAGGCTCCAGGGTTGAATTGTCATCCGAACACCTTAATAAAACAACAACAACAACAAGGCAAGAGGTCTTGGTTTTACTACAGGCTCCGCAGCTAGATTAAATAGGAGAAGAGCTTTTATATCTCTAGTAAATACTAGATTTAGGAAGGTGATAAATCTTACTTAGGAACTAGATGGATCAAACAAGACTTATTTCCAAAGAAACTCTACCAAGCTCAATTTAGAGGTTAGGATGTGCAAAAAAGCAATGCCTATGTAAATGGGTTTAGCTACAAGACTTTACAAAGGCCCCCAATTAATTCATGGTCAGTCAAGACTATAGTCGACACCAGCAATAAAACAAAATGCATAATGCTTCATAAAGTTTCTGCTAGACCTTTGGTAACTGCCTGACGGAAAGTGCGTTTTTCCCAAGCATGAATCCCACCAAGTTCTATTGAGCAAGATAAGAATAGTGATAAGTGAATTATTTCCAGTTTTGAATAATGATTTCCAATATAGCCCATTACAGTGGGGCTTTGAATCTTTGTCTCACAGCTTTGCAGTACACCAAACAGAAGGTGGGTCTCTCTTCTGATAAAGGGGGAGTCTGCAGCTATGGGTTAATATTTATTTATTGGTTTATTTATTTATATTTCATATTTTGTCACCGCCCATCTCACTAAGAGCAACTCTGGGTGGTTTACAAAAAAATTAAAATAACTACAGAGTAAAAGGCAGTAAACACAAAATTCTTCATAAAAAATATAAATATAAAATATAAAATCCAGGATGGTGAATCCAATACTTACTTACTTTACACTATTTACTTAAGTTACGTTACTTACTTAACTTACGCTATTTACTTACTTTACGCTATTTGCTTAACTTACGTTACTTGCGCAAGTTACGCTATTTGCTTAACTTACGTTACTTGCGCAAGTTACGCTATTTGCTTAACTTACGTTACTTGCGCAAGTTACGCTATTTGCTTAACTTACGTTACTTGCGCAAGTTACGCTATTTGCTTAACTTACGTTACTTGCGCAAGTTACGCTATTTGCTTAACTTACGTTACTTGCGCAAGTTACGCTATTTGCTTAACTTACGTTACTTGCGCAAGTTACGCTATTTGCTTAACTTACGCTACTTGCGTGAGTTACGCTATTTGCTTAACTTACGCTACTTGCGTAAGTTACGCTATTTGCTTGACTTACGCTACTTGCGTGAGTTACGCTATTTGCTTGACTTACGCTACTTGCGTGAGTTACGCTATTTGCTTAACTTACGCTACTTGCGTAAGTTACGCTATTTGCTTAACTTACGCTATTTACTTACTTTACTTTTCATTCAAATGCAGATGTGCAGTATTTGCATCTATATTGGAATGCAAAGTGATTTTTATTTAATTGGACTCACAACAGAGCAGCGAGGCTTAGCAAGTGAATCTTTTCTTACCCTGCTGGGCTGCTCTCTGTTTTCCAGGCATTGCCAAAATGCAAGTCATTCTGGGCTCTGCTTCCATCAGGCAGCACTTTATCATCCTCTGGAATACCATTAAAATTCCCACACATTCCACACAGCTTCCCTTGGTACTCTGGTCCCACTTTGATGAACAGAGTGTGTTGGCCATTATAATGGATTTCCACGTCTGCTGCTAACTTTATTATCACCATATTTTTGATCTTGGAAATGGAGCCCGTGAACTCCAGGGTATGGGGCAGTCCCACCATTTCCTGGTTGACCTGAAAAAGGAAGGGAGGATTAGGGAAGTAAGCTGGATAGGTCATATCAAACCCAGGATGTGGTCAACAGAGATTTTTCTCCCTTTCCTATAATGTTAGAACATGAATGGTGGAAATTTTAGGAGATATGTGCAGTGATAGCTGGACAGCATGATGAAGTGGTGATGGTTATCAGCTCTGATGGTTTTAAAGGCGATTATTTATTTTATTTATTTATTAATCAAATTTATCACCACCCATCTCCCCGGAAAAGGGACTCTGGGCGGTTTACAATAAAACATAGGTAAAAGACATATAAAACTATAGATAAATGTAATAAAATATAAATATGGTGGGAACCCGATGAATTCATTACATGAATTCACGAAGGAAAAGGCCATTTGTGGACACAGGCCGTCCCCAGATTCAAAGGCAACCTGTGTCTAAACACCACTTGCTGGGGAACATAAGCAGGACAGCAGTATTGCACTCATGACAACCTGCAGACCTCCAACAGACATCTAGTAGACATCTGAGAAGAGGACACTGGACTAGATGGTCCTTTGGCCTATTCTAGCAAGCATAAGCAAAACCAGAAGAAGATATGGTGGTCTAGGACTAGGACTCTTAACACTGGGTAAACTCTTGACTATTGGAGAATTTACTCAGCTACCATCTGAGCAGACCTTCCTCCCTGAAAAGGTAAGTGTTATTTACTTGCAGCATCCCATGTCTTCAGCGTTCAAAAATATTCCTGGAATGGGTATTTGGCAGAACAAAAAGGCTTAGAATCAACTGTGATGCAGCAAGAATCTCGTATGGAAATATTTCACATACCTCCACAATTTGGCCACTCCTTAGGACAATATGAAAGGTGAGGGTGCTGCTCTTCAACCAGATTTCCACTCGAGTCACAAAAGACACCCAAAGGTTGCCCCGATGCCGATTCTCTGCCACAACCCGGTAGAAGAACGGTGAGGAAGCGCTGCAAGTCTTTGAGATCTCGTAAGCACAGGTGCCTTGGAAGTGTGCCACAGACCCATCAAAAGTGAAGTAATGAGGGTCCCCAGTCACTGTGCAGGTTCCCCATGGGGAATGACAACCTAGTTTCCCATCCTTCACAGTACACTCCTGTCCAGAATTACAACTGGCAGCAATGCAGCGGAAGTCAGAGGGACCCTGACAACTGCATTGCTTATAGCAGCCAGACAGCCAGACCCGGTCCCCAATCTGCAATGCATCCAAAGAAATGTTAGCAATGAAGTTCACAGGGTTATGAAGCTCAAGCAACACTCCAGAGCACATGCATATTTCTGGTCAAACCACAGCTCCTTGATATCATGGGATATGGGCAGACCTGAGCTAACGATTTTGCCCTTACAGTGTAACTAACATGTTAAGGACAGCTTTGATCTGATTAACTGCAAATGTTTGTTGGGTTTCTGCCCTTGCTTTATTCCGTTTGGCAAGGATGCAATCTCCTTTTCTTCGATGCCTTTAGGAGAACATTTCTGCTCTCACCAAGATGCAGCTGGTTAAGCTATTTCTGCCCAAATCATTTGACCAAATAACATGATCAGTCTTTTGTCCTTGAAACAAAAGTCTGAAGTTTCCCAGAAGGATTGGAAGTGAGCGTAATGCTGTAATTATTCATGATACTTTAAGCACTATTTTTAACTCTTATTATTATTACTCTGATCTGTAGTGCTCTGTTATCCTTCTGTATTTGCCTGCACACCCTTGCTCATATTTTATAGTCTGAATAAAAGCCTTGGCTGATTTATAACATTTACTGTCTCTTCCAGAGTTCAAAACGCATCTTCACTGCTAAAAGCAGATATTATCAAACTTAAAAGAGGATCACAAAGATGTTCGCCTCACAGAGATACCACTTAGTTTTAAGTCTCTCCTCCATCAGCAAGGGGAAGAGAGAGGGGATCATCCAGAATTCAAGGAAGGTGAGGGGACAGTCTCCTAACAATCTCCTAACAATCCTAACAAGGCCAGCTCAGTGGCTGCTTTCAGCACCATGGATCTTCTTAGGCCTCCTTTGATGTTGGTGGTTCCCCAAATAGGTCCTAGTAGAGTATTAATGAGGTTGGATAGGTGTCCTAGTATCCCCAAGGTAGCTTCTTTCAAGACCATTGCTGGAAGTTTAAACAGAGGCTACTAGCATTCTAGGTCAAAACTAAGGGAAGTTCAGGAGAGCTTTGGATGGGCCTTTGTGCCATGGCAGTCACCTGATGATTGTCACGGTTCCTGTTCCATTGTTCCTGAAACATCATAACAAGTCTCCATGCCATGTTGGTGCTGACACGTGTTGCTGAACAGGAGGATGCTGCTGCTAGTCCGTACCAGGCAGGGAGATGGATGATGTGAGCACAAAGGAATTCATGTTTGGGCCAAGGTTGTTACCCGGAGATTGCCAGCAACTGCTTTGAACTGACAGTGGGGGGAGGGGTTTGGGATTGCTTGTGGTTTAATTGGGAGAAATCCCACGCTTTTGGTATTCTCAACTTTGCCTGTGAACCTGCATACTACTCATCATTAAATTAGATTTCCATAGACCTTTATTTGAGTCTGGTTGTTGATCTGAATAGGCAGCCATTACAATGATATTATATGGTGTCACCAGGCCTGGGTCTAGGATTTTACCTTATAATTCAGCCCATTGTATATGCAGCCACACTGCTCTTCTGGAATGCAGCTGTCCCCACTGCGAAGGTACCCTTGGTCACAGAAGCATCCTTCAGAGCACTTGGGAAGGCAATGAGGCTTGACCCAACCATGCAAGCAGAAATCCTGGCAGGGAGCCCCACAGAGCTCATAATGGCTGTTGGCCTGGCAATCAAGGCCTGTTTAAGAAATGAGAAAGCAATACCATTAGAAGGGGGAAATTCCCCAGGACAAGCAAGCAAGAGTTGGTAAAAAGTCATGGAGTCCCTTGAGGTCACAGTATGTGGGCAAAATATGTCTGTTTGCTAATCACTGAGTGCAATCTTGTCTTATCCTTCTTCCAAAGCACCTTGAATTATAGGCTTGATTCTGCTAATAATCTGATGGCCTGATTTACTCAACCTACTAAAAGGTCATACAGCATGCTGAACACCAGGCTCCCTAACTCTATTTTAGTCTTGTCTAGCATGTTGTATACACTGTATACACTGATTTTGTTGTGTCATTGGACAACAGTACATGGACACACATAACTACATGGAATTGCAGCTTAGGACAGGTAGAAAACCCAATGTCCTAGCTACATGGCAAAATGCAGTGATTCCCACCTGCCATCTCAGTATTTAACGATGTAGGTAACTCAACAGCCCTTTTATCAATCACATGTTTGAAGCATTTAAAACTTTAGGATGCTTTGCCTAAGAACTGCTGACCTAAAATGGAGAGGATCACAGGATATTCAGATTAGCCATATTGAAGTTCAAAGTAGAAATGAATGCCTACCACAGAAATCCTCTCTCCTCCAAGGTGAGATGGTGACATTGACTCTCTGACAAGCTGCAACGTATGTCTGAATGGAATGACATAGGATGCTACTGTCTCCAGCAGAGGCATAAAGATCAGAAATGCAATTTGTCAAGAAGGACAATGGATCAACCTGAAGATGGCAAGAAGCAAATGGCCCATCTGGATTCTGGATGATCCAGCACAGAGATTTGAACTGCGTGAGATGTTCTCCTTGTTCAGACACTGAGATAAAGGCAACCGATTCACCAGGGTCAGCAGGATTAGTTTCTGATCTCCAACTCAGGGCAAAGTCCAGTATGTCCTCTGTGGTAGAGCCATTTCTCATCATAAAGTCATCATCCATGAGTTCATTGAAGTTCCCACATAGACCACAAGTCTGGCCCCGATATTCAGGGGAAAGCATAACAAAGAGATTGTGACCTGCGTCATAACTCACTATTAAACCAAACTCAGTTTTTAAAATAGTATAAAATCCATGCTGATAAATGGTGGTTCCTAAAGCCTGGATTTGCACTGGAAGATTTACAGTCACTCCGTCAATCTGTGTGAAAGACAAGAACAAGGACCATTTATTGCTGTCAACTTAAACCTCAAATGGCATCCCCAAAAAATTACAATAAATTAATTGGTGCTTTGGAATCTAAACCATGGTGTCTTTGCTCCAAAGCAGCCACCGAGGAAGAAGAGATTGTTGAAGAGAAGCAACAGATGTGATGTAAGTCAAAACCTGGTGTTTAACTACCTTGGAACTGCAATTCCTAGAATTCCCAAGCAGTAGTCTCACATCATCTGAAAAGCATCAGATTAAGAAAGACTGAATTTATCCTCCCCAGCCAAAACTTCCACTAGTTTAATTTAGAAACGAGCAAAAAATGTACCTAGAATCTTATTATAGATGTTGATCTTACTTCCTTACCAAGACTCTCCCATGGTGCCCTCTCTGCAGGTATATCTGGGTATTGTTCACTAGCACCAATACCACGGATACCTCAGGTAAAAGGCTGCTAGGTGTCTTTTCATTCTTCACTTCAACTCTGAAAGAGGGTAAAAACTTGGACATCGGGCACAGTTCCACCAAGACATACGTAGAGGTGCCTTGGAAACTATAGAGTTGTCCATCAAAGGTGGTGTAGTGGAGAAATCCAGAAACTCGACAGATGCCATCTGGCAATGTGTGGCAGCCATACACTCCCTTCTGAGTGCCACAGAATTGTTCAGGGCCACAGAAGGGCCCATCAGCTTCAATGGCAGAGATGGAGCCATCACAGTGATACTTCTTCTGACAATGTTCTCCTTCCAGGAAGAACGTTTCCCCTTTCAAGTAATAACGTCCCTGGTAGCTGCAGCCACACTGCTCCCGTGGCACACAGTCAGTGCCACTCAGCACAAACCCTGCTTCACACTGGCATCCTTCTACACATGAGGTCCAGAGGCAGCTTGGAGGTCCATCAGGCTGAGTACACGAGGCAGGGCAGGGAGAGCCACAAAGTACGTAATGACTATTTGGTGGGCAGGTCAACTCTGAAAGACACATGCATGCCATTTAATCCAATATCAAAGAAATTGACCAGAAAATTCTGCATGCAAAGGAAAATTCAATATATTTAAATCATATGTAGAGAGCCTGTAGTCTTCCAAAAGCTGAATTCCAGCTCCTATCAGTGTTAATTTACATGGCCTATGATAAAAGGTGATGGGAATTGTCATTCAACAACACCTGAAAGACTTTACTGAGAAAAAGGAAGGAAAGAAAGAAATACATACAGGTCAAAAACATAAATGTGGTGCAACTGTCTGCCTGGGTATGTAATGAGTGCCTAATAATATCACAAGAACTGCTGAAATCATATTCAATGGAGACTCACTTACCACACTCTGTAACTTCCCTCCAAGGCTGAATGTTGATGCCACGAGCCTGGCATTGCCAAGCATAGCTTTGGAGGACTTTGCACAGACTCTTATGAGCACCCTGAGTTGTGCAAAGGTCTGTTACACAGTTCTCAGTGTGGTTCTGAAGACCCAGAAGGTTGTTACATTCTTTAAATGGTCCATCCCCACTGCTGATCATCCCACAGTAGTTCTGAGATCTGAAGAGGGTTAGTTGAGTTTCACTGCATCTGGCTGGGGCTCCAACTGCCACACAGTAGAAAGGGGAATCGGCTGTTTTCCAGCTGTTGCCAAAAGTGTCTGTATCCTGAACCACAGAGCCATCGGGCGTCCTGAAGTCCTGGTGATGGTTCTTACTGAAATCTCCACCAAGACCGCAGAGGAAGCCAGAATAAGTCTCAGGAACAGAAACTGACACATAGTAAGACCAGTCATAGGAGATGGAGAGGCCAAACTCAGTTTGAATGATGATGGATAATCCACTGTAATAGGCATGGAGTTTCCCAGAGGCCAGGATAACAGGCAGATTCATCCAGAGGCCATTGACCTAAGACAAAAAGGTGATGCTAGAAATCCTTAAGAATGAATGGATCGGCACTCCCTAGTTTTTAATCCAAGGATGATTACTTTAAGGTAAAAGGCAAAGATTCCCTTGAGTCAAGCTCTACTCAGAATGACTACACAGAAACATCTGTGTGTTTTCTTAGGAACAGAGTGGACATGGCTTGGCATTGCCGCATTCTAAGATTTATACCAAAGAGAGTCAAGGCAGTCTTGAGGTTCTTTCTCACAGTTTCTTGTTTTCCAGTGCTAAACTCATGTTATACTAACAGTTACAGCATATTTTCTTCAAGTCATTTCTGTGCTCCTCTACAACAGTCTGCTTTGTTTGCCACCTGCTGTCACCTACTGAGACTTTCTTGAACTGCAGGTCTCTGCATGCTTTGGAGAGTAAGGGGACACAAACAAGGCCCTTGTTTGCAACTCCTTAAAGCAGTCTCTTTTCCTGGGATTGCACTGCTGCCCTCCATAGCTCCCCTGCAATCCCAGGAAAAGACAAGTTTCTGTAAGGCGTTGCAGACAAATGGTCCAGAGCACGTTTTTGCCTTTTGATCTGCCACCTCACCATCTTTTACTCAATTTAATCCTTTGCTGCAGCTTTTATCTTTCTTTTTTTTTTTAATTATTTTCCTCCTGTCCTTCCTCCAGGGAACTTTGGAAATACAGTAGGACATCATATCTTTCTATGTTTATGTTTCAGCAACTTACAATTAGGTCAGGTGGTGAGCAAGGGATTAACCCATGGCTTAGCAGGAAGTTAGCCCTGGTCTCTCAGGTCTATGTTCAGCTTCAGTTCTACCATAGTGAGAAATGTGAAGGATGAGTATCTTCTGATCCATAAAATGGATGGATTGAGTGGGGAGATCTGACTCCACATATTTGGGTGGATGTTTTAATGTATTTGCAATGGTTTTTTGTTTTGTTATTGTGTTTTGCCATAAATTTGATAAATAAATAAATAGCCAGGAGGAGTCGGATCAAGCTGTTTCACATCAGAATTCACGATGATCCAATTCCTCACATATTGCTACTGGGAAGGCCCATTCTTCAACGTTTGCAACATCTATCTATCTATCTATTTTATATCCCGCCTTTATTATTTTTATAAATAAATCAAGGTGGTGAACATACCAAATACTCCTTCCTCCTCCTATTTTCCCCACAACAGCAACCCTGTGAGGTGGGCTGGGCTGAGAGACAGCAACTGGCCCAAGGTCACCCAGCCGGCTTTCATGCCTAAGGAGGGACTAGAACTCACAGTCTCCTGGTTTCTAGCCCAGCACCTTAACCACTAGACCAAACATGCCCCTCTTACCTGCACTTTGCCTTCCTGTCCTCCTGATGCCATGATGTGCTCCCCATAGACATCCAGGTCAAGCTGCTTAGTCCAAGATGCTGCAATGGAGTATCTGTGCACATTTGCTACGTGGATGGTGAATGCAGGTAGCTTGCCAGGGAGGCCACAATATTTGGTGAGGATATATGTGCATGCTCCTTGATAGCTAAAGGCTGCCCCACTGAAAGTGATAACATGGAGGTGTCCAAAGACCCACATAGTGCCGTATGACACAGGATAACAGTCCCAAACACCCTCCACAGTTTTGCATATCTCCTGAGGCCCACAGGTATGCTCCTGGCACTCCAAAGGGTGGCCAGGTTGCTTGCAGAAACACTTTCTGCTGCAGGTGTCTGTCAGGACCACCTCTTCTCCCAGCTGATAGTCATGGCCATTCTGCCTACAGCCGCACTGTCCCAGGGGAATGCATGCGCCTGAGTTCAGGACATGCCCCTCTTGGCAGGTGCACCCTGCTATGCACGGCTTGGGACATTTAGTGAGAGCTGTGTAGTTGACACAAGTGACTGGGCAGGCTGGGCCACAGAAATCATAGTAAGCATTGGATGGGCAGGTAATATCTAAGGTAAGAAGAAAACAGAAGATTAAAACATGACGTAGACATCATCCAAGTTTGGGAAGGCAGGAAGGTTAAAATAGGGCTATGTAAATCTTTGATGTGGAAAACCAAACCATGAATTGAGGGTGTGAAACTCTGTCTATCCATCTCTGCGCATTCTGGATATTTATAAATAAATATATCCATAACTGGGACTATGTCCAATAGAAAGCCAGCTGAACATTGATACAAACAATACACTTCATAGTTAATTCCTAGTAACCTCCAAAGGAAACACAGGACAGCCCAGCATTGCATCTCTGAAACTTTTCATGCTTCAGAACTGAAAAAAAGCACATTTGCACACTAGGACATTTTGAGGGACCAAGAGGAAACAGGCTCCTTGCTCACCACATCCCAGCTCTTGCCTCCAATTGGGCACCTTCACTCTGAGAGTCTGGCACATCTCCTCATAGGTTTCTATGGACACACACAGCACATCAAGGCCCAGTCCGTACTGGCAAAGATCAAAAATGCAGGAGTCATAATATGGAGCGGGATCCTCATGCCAGTGGCACTCTGAGAAAGGCCCAGATCGATCTTTCAGGATCCCACACTTTTCCTTCAACTCTAGGCGCTTTGTGCATGTTTTAAGGGAACCAGTGTCATTAGCGCATCTGAAAGGGGAAGAAAGAGGCTGAGTTCATGCAGTGCCTCAAAACCTGTATCCAAATTAACAAAGCAGAATGGCTCATTACTAGTGTTATATTGAGCATTAATTGTATAACTTCAGGAATTATCTGTTCATTCATAGATAATATCTGTTTTGAAAATGTACCTTTGTTTTAAATCAGTGGTTTTTGAAACTTGGCAACTTGAAGATGCGTGGACTTCAACTCCCAGAATTCCCCAGCCAGCTGGCTGGCTGGGGAATTCTGGGAGTTGAAGTCCACGCATCTTCAAGTTGCCAAGTTTCAAAAACACTGTTTTAAATAAAAATAAGAGGATTTAAAAAACCAGAATAGTTTTATTCACACCATATGAGATACCCAAAAACATGGAAATACAAATGATAAGCCAAGAGAATGACCTAGATAACGACTCCTTACTGGATTTACAAAAGAGGTTTGCTAAAGCCTCAAAGAAGCCTTTGGATGGAAAAAGAAAAACTGGAGATCAAAACCTACAGCAACATCTGAATGAATTAAAATCAAGATTGCTAGAAGCAAAAGGAAAGAATACAAAGTTTGTTTGTTTGACCAAGGTTAAAATAAAATTTCTATAAAATTCTGGGAACCCTTTATGGACCTTTTGCGGACACCACAACTGAAATGTTAATGATTTATGGATTTGCGTATGGATAAGGGGTGGGTTATGGGAAGAAGAGATACTTGCATGTAACCTTATAGGGGGTGAAGAATCACTAAGTTTGTTTTTATTTGTTGTGATGAAGATCAAAAGTCACTTATTTAAATATTTCTTTTCTTTTTCCCTTTATTTTGTCTTCTTTCTTCTTTCCTTTTTTTCCTTCTTTCTTGCACTTTCTACTCTCTTTGTTTTTCTTTTCCTTTGTGAGTTAAATTTGTATTCTCTCTTATTGTTTTTTTAAAACTTTCAATAAAAATTATTTTTTAAAAAAGAAACATAAAGGATAAACAAAGAACTTATAAATCAACTTACTTGGGGGGGCTGATGTCTGACATCCAAGCATTGCCAAATTCAGCATCATTCTTGGCCTTTTTCCCAACAGGCAAGACTTTGTCATCACCACGATAGCCATTGAAATTCCCGCACATCCCACTCAGCTTCCCCCTATATTCAGGTCCCACACGAACAAACAAAGCATGGCGGCCATTGTACTGGATCTCCAAACTGGGATGGGCTTTTACAGTCACCATGTGCCTTCTTTTTGTGATGTTGGCCAAGTGCTCTAGTTTTGCTGGCAAAATGATCCGTCTCCCATCAACCTAAAAAGGTGATGGAAATCCAAATTAGATATAAGCAATTGCTTGTATCAAGAGGAGAAGAAATGGCTGATGGCTTTGGCACAACATGAAACCCACATGGTCTCACATGATGGGTGAGATTCCAAGGAATTGTAGCCATTGCTTTTGATTGTCCCTGTTGTTATTTCCTAAGGGTGTTGTGGAAAAAACAGGGGAGCAAAGGTTCCTATTCTATAATGCAGTAGCTATGATCATTTGCAGACCCATTCATAAGATTCTGAAGACAGTGAGAATAGACCCAGGGAAGAGTCTGAAGTAATGGGACACATTTACACTGGAATTTCTTCTAGTGGCTTGGGGGGAAAAAACCCTGGAAATTGCTTTGAACTTCCTGAAGAGAAGATGGGATATAAGGACAAGAATAAATGAATCAGGAGTAATAATTTAAGACCAAACTAGATGAAAAATTGGGTATATGGATCTCCTATTTCTCAGGATTGTGAGAACATGTTTTGGAAAGCTCAGATTCAATCCCTAGTAAAGAACTTCTTGTAGTTCTTGGGGAAAACTACCCACTCTAACATCATGTTGAGCTGCTATCATCAGAGTGGACAATGTCATTGGTTGGTTAATTAATTTACTTGGTCTTTTTTCCTAAGCACTGAAATTCCTGACTGATACAGAATCATAGCAGCTAAGAATTGGAGGGACCCATACATGCTGTCCCCTGCTCAACTAGATAAAGATACAAATGGGACTTGAGCTTCCTCTTGAAGACTTTCAACAAAGTTGAGGTCAACAACCTATTGGATGATTTCATTGTCAAACTTCTTTTATCACACAAAAAATTCTGGTGAGATTCAGTTAAAATCTAGTATTCTATCATTTGACTTACATTCTATCATTTGACTTACATTCAGTCTTTGCTCTCATCTATGCACAATCTACCAGATCTCCTAACTCACTTTTTTCCAGGATATTGTTCCTTAAATCTCTCCTCCTCCTCCTCCTCCTCCTCATCATCATCATCATCATCATCATCCTATATCTCCCAAATGGCCTCTGATTATGTTGATTTATAGTGTACATTCCTCTTCCTTTTTCTGGCATGTATCAAGAAGTTGTCCTCACCTTCACATCTTTTCCTTGTTCCAGAACAACATGAACACTGAACTGCTTGAAGCTAAGCCAAATGTCTACTCGGTAAATAAAAGATACGCGGAGATTCCGGAAATTCTTGTTAGTAGCCACAACCCGGAAGGAGAAATCCAAGGAGGAGTTGGATGTCTTTGAGATCTCATAAGCACAAGTGCCCTGGAAATGTGCTATGGCCCCATCAAAAGTGAAGTAGTGTGGGTCTCCAGAAACAGTGCAAGTGGTCAGCTGATTCTTACATCCCAGCTTTCCATCCTGAATTGCACATTGCTGGCCAGGATTACAGCTGGCTGGGATGCAGTGAAAGGTAGATGAATTGTCACAGCTGCATCGTTTTGTGCAATGAGAAAGCCAGAGAAGGTCTCCAACCTGATAAGTAAACCAGTATTTAATGGCATTTAATCTAGCAAAAAGATAACACTTTTCATCATTGTGCAGCTTCTGTGGTTGCTCACGTTTCATGATTTGAAAAAGACCTATGGGAATCTCTTTCTTGGGAACTTAATGGGCTCATGGGAAACCAAGGAGGCTGCAGACTGGCAGAAGGATAGATGAGAGACAGGATACTCCCTGGTGATTCTTGGCCACCTCCTATCTACATCAAGCCCATCACTAGCCATTCCATCAAGAGTCCCTGGAGAACCCACCAGGAGAAGTTCGGGCGGTGGGGGGAAACAACTCAAACAAACTTCTTCTCCTTTGGAACAATTTTCAAAACCGATTTCTTTTCCCATTCATGTAAAGGAGTATAACAAAGCATTAATTCTATTCAGAAATACTGTACATCGGGCTCTTCAATCAGGGTTGGACATTGTTTGAGGATTAAGGGGTACTGCTCTATCTCCCAGACCTTCTGAAGGAATGGCTGATATTTTTCAGTCTTTTTCAGCCTTTGGGGAGTGATAAAGATGAGGACTGCTCTTCCAAACTATGGTGACTCAATCTCAGGGTGCTGGGGATCAAAATTGAAGAACTAGGTGGTCCATACAGCCCATTAGGCATGGATTTATTTATTTATTTGCTTTATTTCATTCAGGAGTTCAAGGCAGCATATATAGCACTTCCTACTCCACAAAAATATAGCATCTTTCTCCACAATGACTCTGTGAGGTAGGCTGGGCTGAGAGAGAAAGAGAGAGAATGATGTCCAGTGAGCTTCTGGGGCGGATGGTGAACTAGAACCTGGATCTCCTAGTCCAATCCAGTGTTTCTCAACCTTGACAACTTGAAGGTGTGTGGACTTCATGACTGGCTGGGGAATTCTGGGAACTGAAGTCCACACATCTTCAAGTTATCAAGGTTGAGGAACACTGGTCCAATCCCTTAGCCCCCACATCACCCTGGTTCTCCACTGCTCCAAAAACGGTTTACAGACTCTGTGGGAGGAGGGGAGAGAACAGCCTTTACCCATTCTCACCACTCCTAATTCAGACCCCATGAGATCTAAGTATTCTTTTTTCTTAAGACCCGCTCTTAAGTTATTTTTATGTGTGTATTCAAGGTCTCCCTTCATTTTATCCCCACCGCAGCAGCCCTGTGAGGCAGGTTGGGCTGAAAGAGAGAGCATCTGGCCTAGGTCACCCATCAAGCTTCTATGGCTGAGTGGGGACCAGAACCTGGGCCTCCCCAGTCCTAGTCCAGCACCTTTTCCACTACACCACACTGGCTCTTGGGCGGAGAGAGAATGACTGGCCCAAAGTCATGGGTGAGCTTCAACAGCTGAAGTGGACTAGAACCTAGGCTCCTAATCCAACACCTTCCCCACTACACCTCACTGACCTTCGGTTCAAGGAAGAACTTGACTTACACTGTAGTAACGGCCATTGTGCTCACAGCCACATTGCTCGGGCTGAACGCACTTGTCTCCATCCCACAGGTATCCTGCATCACAGATGCATCCTTCAGAGCACAGGGGGCTGCAGAGAGATCTAAATGTGGCTCCAGTGCAGAAACCCTGGCAGGGCACCTGACAGAGTTCATAATGGCTGTTGGCTGGGCAATCCGCACCTTAAAAAAGAAGGGGTGGGGATCAGTAATGATGCTGATCCTATCCATGAGAATAAAGTCTTTCAAAACCAGGGGCGATGCTATTTGATGCATTTTTGTGGTGTTTTTGTCTGTTTTTTAAACAACAGTAATGTGGACTGTATTTAGCTTGTCTATCACATACCAAAAAAGCACATTCCCACCACTACCCATAAATCTCATAAAGCTATTAATATTCTTTTCAATAAAGCATTCCAAATAACTCATGTTAAGTATATAAAAATGGCCAAGGCTGCAGCAAAATATTAGAGTATATCTGAGGCTGCTAGGAAGCTTTTCTAGAATATTCCATTCATCTGATCAGCCAATCATTCTCTTCCCTGGGAGATCATAAAACAAGAGTTCAAACTGGAGCCTTCAAAAATGCCAGCACCCCACATCAAAGCTATGGATCTGGCTCCCAAAGCACCTATGAAAGTTGCTGATTAACTGTATTGTTTTTAATACAACAGGAAGAGGAATCATATCGACTATATCGATTGTATTTTAAGTATATTTAAATGATGCTCAATTTAGTTTTGTCCTGGTCCTATGAAGCTTGTCACCTTTGCAACCCTGGGCATCTCTTCTTCTTCTTCTTTTTAAATAAATTTTATGAAAAGTTTTACAAAGAACATAAAAACTAACACAAGCTAGTAAAGAGTACAAGAAGGGAGGGAGGGAGGAAGGGAGGGAGACAAGAAATAGATTTTATTTTTTAACCCTGAGCATCTCTTCAATAAGCTGTGCTCTGCCCCTGATCTGGGTACAGTCCTGCTGGCACTTCCTCTGTAAGTTCAGGGTAGCATTAAGCAGGAAGACCAATCAGACATGACATTAACAAATCGGAGTCAATTCAAGGATATTTATATTAAGAAACACCATGTGTTCACAACAAGGTGCTGAAATGGGTTATCAAATTAACCCCTTTTCTAGCTGAATGTGCACAACAAACTTAAGTCTAGCTAACCAAGCTTAGCGTATTGTGTAGTGCACCTTGGAGATCTTTCAGTGATCTGATTAAGCATCACACAATGCATTTAACCTGGTTGCTGAATTAATCCATTTTCTGGGTTCACACAATAACTTGAACCATAAACTAACCCAACAGGCTGGTTTCCCATAGCACAGAACTAACAAAACTAGCCAATATTTGCAGTAACCAGGCTTAGCATGTTGTGGGAATGCATCTGCTTGGCCTTTCCTTGACCTTAAACTTAGGTAAATGTGTTGCATAAACACAGCTATTACTAAAGAGAATATTAGTATTGTCATAGAAGTGTTCCAGCCTTCATAAAATATATTGGGCTTTGCAAATTGGACTCACCACAGAAAGATTCACCCCTCCAAGGCCTGAGGGTGACATTGGCTCTCTGGCAGGCTGCTACATATGTCTGAATGGAGAGGCACAAGATCCTGTGATCCTCAGCTGACGCATAAACATCCAAAATGCAACTTGTTAAATAAGGTTCAGGATTGACCAGAGAATGGCAAGAAGCAAATGGCCCATCAGCATTCTGGATGATCCAGCATATGGATTTAGACTGGATAAGATGTTCCTTCTCAAATTTATGAGGCACAACGCTACCTGTGATAGCTGGTAAACTCCAGATTCTATCAAGATCCAAGGAGTGTTTTGCTATGGAGCCATTTTGCTTGCCAGAATCATTGTCATTGGCTCCCTTGAAACTACCACACATCCCACATACATGGCCTTGGTATTTAGAGGAAAGGGTTACAAAGAGGCTGTGTGTCAGATCATAGCTCACGGTTAAACCAAAGTCAGTTGTTAAAACAGCATAAAATCCATGTTGATAAATGGCAATCCTTTGGCTTTTCAAATGAACAGGAAGGCGCAGAGCTATACCATTGACCTACATGAAGGAAAAAAGCAAGATGAAGATTGTAGCACCCCTTGTCTTTTTCTTAATTACCATTTACCAACGATGGCACCTTCATTTGGTTCATGGTGACCACACCCTAATCACTATCAGCTGGCATGAAATGTGAGCTGAGACTCTGCCTTTGAAAGTGGTATATTCATGTAAACATCTGGTGATGCCTACTCTGGGTATTTAACATTTTCTCTTCTGACTCAGAACTGGATGATACCAGTTGATTGTATGTAGCCACCATTTTAATTCCCCATAATTTCCTGGTGCAGTACTAATTTGGGGCATTATGGGAAAGAAAAATAGGGACTAGATGTTGCTAGGAGACTGACTCTATGAGACACGAATGGAGTTAAGAAAGAAGGAATTCAGTTTCCCTACCCCATATATTGAAATAATGTGTCAAGGCATCATGAGATGCACAGGCTAACCTTGCCACATCTTTGTATGTGTGTGTATGAGAGAGAGAGATGATGGTCCTAACACTGAATATGGAGCATTATAATCTGGCAGAGCAGAAGTAAAGTTTTTGGCATCTCTCCACCCCTTCTTTGAGCTTGTTTACATTTTAAAGACCTAGTCTAAATATGTTCCAAATTTGGGATCATATTAGAGGCTTTGAAGGCTTAGGATTCACAGCCTCTCCTGGTGGCCCTCAAGTTCACTTATGTTAGTTTTTTTTTTTTTTTTTTTTTTTGCTGGCCTTCTCAATATCACAGTTTCCCATATTGGGAATAGCAGACCTCTAAGGCTGGAAGTTAGGCAGGTATTTCTCCTCTGAAGTTAAAGCTCAAACCCCAAACTTGCAAGGTGATACATCCTATGATCCCTGGGTTGCTATCTCAGAGACTACAGGAGGATGGTTTAACAGTCTTCTTTTTTAAAGGTATGCTAACTTTGAATATAAAAACAAATACAGAACACACTGGAAATCACATCACCCGTTCAGACTGCGAACATGTAAAATTGTCCTTACCAAGACTCTCCCGTGGTGCCCTCTCTGCAGGTATATCTGGGTATTGTTCACTAGCACCAATACCACTGATACCTCAGGCAAAAGGCTGCTAGGTGTCTTCTCATTCTTCACTTCAACTCTGAAAGAGGGTAAAAACTTGGACATCGGGCACACTTCCACCAAGACATACGTAGAGGTGCCTTGGAAACTATAGAGTTGTCCATCAAAGGTGGTGTAGTGGAGAAATCCAGAAACTCGACAGATGCCATCTGGCAATGTGTGGCAGCCATACACTCCCTTCTGAGTGCCACAGAATTGTTCAGGGCCACAGAAGGGCCCATCAGCTTCAATGGCAGAGATGGAGCCATCACAGTGATACTTCTTCTGACAATGTTCTCCTTCCAGGAAGAACGTTTCCCCTTTCAAGTAATAACGTCCCTGGTAGCTGCAGCCACACTGCTCCCGTGGCACACAGTCAGTGCCACTCAGCACAAACCCTGCTTCACACTGGCATCCTTCTACACATGAGGTCCAGAGGCAGCTTGGAGGTCCATCAGGCTGAGTACACGAGGCAGGGCAGGGAGAGCCACAAAGTACATAATGACTGTTCTCTGGACAAGTTAACACTAAACCAAAAAAAAGAAAAGTATCATTTTTTTCTTTTAATACCAGATTTTGGAATTAATATAATGGGGACAAAGGAGCAGGAACCATAATGAAAAAAAAATTCTCTTATTGAAAATACACAGTTATTGGATTTCATTCACTCCCTTTGAAATGTTCTACTTATTTCCTCTAAGGCTGAAATGATGCAAACAAGCACCCATCCGTTCAAACGAGAAATGGAAATATCCCAAAATAAACTAGCTGCTTCAGCTGATCAGTGCTAAGTTGGAGATCAGATCCAAAACACTTGACAGCCCTTTTGAAAAGTATAAAGTATAAAGGTGTTGGTTATGACCTTTAAAGCCCTACATGCCATGGGGCCAGGGTACCTGAGGGACCGTCTCATCCCCATCACATCGACCTGTCCCACCCGGTCAGGCAGAGAGGGCATGCTGCGGACCCTGTCGGCAAGAGAATTTCACTTGGCAGGATCCAGGAGGCGGGCCTTCTCTGCCCTTTGGAACATCTTGCCCCCAGAGGTGAGATTAGCCCCATCGCTCCTAGCCTTCTGGAGGGAATTGAAGACCTGGTTCTGCCGCCTCACCTGGGACGGGAAGGGCAATAGCCCTTCCTGGGGATGGCTGGTGACGTAGAGTTTGCCCTACCGAATGGAAATTTTCCCACTTGGATTTTATATTTATATTCATTATTTTAGTATTGTAGACGTTGGTTTTGTAATTTTATGTGCTGAGGTTTCAAAGGATAATTTTATTGTAAACTGCCCAGAGTCCCCCTTTTTGGGGGGAGATGGGCGGTAATAGAAACTTGAATAATAAACAAACAAACAATTCAATGCACATCTAAGCCCATGGATCCACTAGTGTTCAACTGTAATGAGCTGTGAGAATAACCCTGAGGAAGAGGAGGGAGACCCACAGCCAAGGCAATGGTCAGATAAGAGAAATTGGAGACCAAAGCAGGAATGTAATTTGAGAATGTGTCTCAGATTTGACCCTCCCTAATTCTCTTTGGGATAAAGGCAGGGAGTGTCCTAACAGCCAGGAAACACACTGAGACAAGGAACTGGTCTCTAATATTTATTGCTAGTACTTAACAGGAATCCTAACAAACTGAAGAAGCGTGGGAAAACCCAGACATATAAACCCCAAGGGTTAAGGCGGTCCCGATCTGTGTCTCTTTGAATGGCTGACCAATTCCTCAGTGCTACGCATGCGCTTGACAGTCTGGATGGGAGCCCCCTGCTCGCCATCCTTACTCATGACAGGGAGGGGGAGGCACATTCAGAGTTGCAAGGTTCTGTTCCTGTAACCCTCTAATAAAAGTAGTTTGTTAACATTAACGTTTCTTCCCATTAATATTACTAATTAGAACTCTGGGAAACTTGTTCATTAACTGTTACCAGTGCAGACTCACAGGAGTGAAGTCTGACTCACACACAAACGCATATAGCCGTTCGTTCATTCTTAAAAACTATTTCGAAAAGAAAGAGAAGCCAGACTCTCAGACAGTGGAATGCCATGTCCAACAGACACCACATTTTATCTGCAAACTTGCAAAAATGTACACCCCCGTCCTTAAAAACAATCTTTCTACTGAATATCACTTACCACACCCAGTGATCTTTCTCCATGGCTGGATCTTGAAGTGGTTTGCTTGACATCTCTCGGCATAACCAGATAGTACTTCGCACAGAATCGTGTGGCTGCCCTGGGTTGTGCATAGGATCTTCACACAATTCTCTGCATAATACTGAGCCTCCTTCTGGGGATGACAGTCTTTAAATGGCCCACTGATATCACCAATGAGTCCACAATAAGCCGGAGATCTGTACTGAGCCAGTTGCGGTTCACTGCAATTTGGTGAGGGCCCAACAGCTACACAGTGGAATGGGGAGCCAGAATCTTTCCAGCTGTTGCCAAAACTCTCTGGATCCTGAACCACAGAACCACTGGGAGTCCTGAAGTCACTGTGGCGATTCTGGCTGAAATCTCCACCAAGGCCACAGAGAGACCCTGAGTAAGTTTCAGGCACCGAAACTGACACACGGTAAGACCAATCATAGGAAACAGAGAGGCCAATATCAGTCTCAATAGCAAGGAAGGTGGTAGTGGCATAGCCATAGAGCTTTCCCATTGCAAGGGTGATGGGCAGATTCATTAGAAGGCCATTTGCCTAAGACAAAGTCAGGGGAAGAAAGTTCTGTGTCAAATTCATGGGTGCATTTATTGATTTAATTAATTTGTACACCGCCCATCTCCCAGTGACTAGATGGATGGATCAATCAATGGATCGATAATTAGACAGACAAGTGGATACTTCTCAGGTAAGACAGAAAAGATTTTCTATTTCCAGCCCAACCTCCTAATGTTGAATGTTATTCTATTGAAGACCTGGGTGGATGTTGAAGAACGGGAAGATGTTACTCAATACCAAGCCCAGGAAACACAAGACGTTCTCATTCAAGATGAGCTAGTACTGGCCTGGAATTAGGGATACCTAGAATCAACTTCCCACTCTCCCATGCAACTCACTGTGCAACTGTGGGTGGTCACACTCTCTTGACCCAACTTATTTCTCAGATTCTCAGGGCTGTTGTTGGGGAGGGGGGGAGAGGAAGAGAAAGACCTTGAATCTCTACAAAGGTAATTCGAATTTTATCTTTCTTTCTACTCACATTTTACCACTGTATGAAGTAGATTCCCAACATCACTGAAAAAGACTCTACTTGATCAACTTGTTCACAGGGTTCACATTATATGTTTAATTTGATCAATGAATTAAAGCATTTTATGGTTGAACCAAGGTTAATACGTTGTTGTATGCACATCTACTTAAGTTTGTTGTACAGACAGGGTGTGATGGGCTGTAAGAGTAACCTTGAGGAACAGGAGGAAGAGCCACAGCCAAGACAATGGTTAGATAAAAGAAATTTGAGTCCAAGGCAGAAATGTACAGTAGTTTGAGAAAACATCTCAGACTTGACCCTCCCTAGTCTTCTTAAAGATAAAGGGAGAGAGGGGGAAGATACTTCCATACTTGCAAGATTCTGTTACTGTAACTTTATAATAGTAGTATTAGCCTTCATAACGTTGGTTTCCTTGTCTGGTCTACCTCAAAGGGCTGACACAGAATCATTATAAAGCAGTTTCTTTGATCCCACAGACATTCCAATGGAAACCAATTAGAACTTATGATACTCTTACCTTTATTAAGCCTTTCTGTCCTTCTCCTACAATTATTTGTTCCCCATAGATTTCAAGTTCCAACTGCTTTACCCAAGACACCGAGATGGAGCCTTTATGCATATTTAATACTTGAATCTTGAAGCCTGGAAGCTTTCCTGGAGGGCCACAATATGAAACGAGGGTGTATTTGCAAGCCCCTTGAAAACTAAAGAAAACACCATCAAATGTGATATAGTTTGAAGGGCCATATAGATACATCATGCCAAATGTCACTGGGTAACAACCCCGTACATCATCCACAACTTTGCACATTTCCTGAGCCTTGCAGGCATGTTCTTGACATTCCATTGGTTGAGCAGCCTTCTTGCAGGAGCATCTTTGATTACAAGTGTCCGCTAGGATCACTTGTTCTCCCAGCTGGTAATAGCGGCCGTTCAGTGTGCAGCCACAGAGATTCAGAGGTATGCAGACCTCACCATTTAGAACATAGCCTTCCCTGCAGAAGCAGCCTGAGATACAGGGTTTTTTGCAAAGGACAGGGGCCTGGAGATTGACACAGGTAGCAGGACAAGCTGGGCCACAAAAGTCATAGTACTTGTTAGCTGGACAGGTGATACCTGAAAAGAAAAAGATCAAATGGGCTTGGGAATTCATCAGCCATCAAGCAAAGCAATGCCCCAGAAATGTTTTTGTAACATAAATAAACTAGGTTCGCTAGTACAAAGATGATCACTGTCATTTTCAAGGGCAGATGTTATATACAGATGTTGCACCTTTACTTTCAAATACATCTACAGACATTTTCCAATTGGGAGCTGCCCTTCTTATTTTGCTTACTGCATCCTATTGCCTGTCGCCACTTCATCACCTTCACACCACTAATGGTGCACATCTCGTCATAAGCTTCAACGGCCATACAGAACATGCGATTGCCCGGCCCGTACTGGCATAGATCATAGATGCAGGATTCATAATACAGGTCTGGGTTATTGTGCCAGTGACATTCAGAGAAAGGCCCTGAACTGTTAATTAAGATTGAACACATTTGTTTGTACTTGTGTTGATGTGGACAAGGAACAAGGTCCTCGGTGTCGTTCTTACAGCTGAAAGAGATATGCAAAAAACAGAGAGTTACAAGGGCATCATTACACATCATCCAGGAGGCTAAGCTGGGTAGTACTAGCTGATCTCCCAATTAAAATATTCTGTACCACTCTTCTTCTGAAACACTGTTGTCCTGATGTCCTCTAATGTATTGGGACCATCAGAATTTCTGGGTCTTCTGATTCCAGGGCATTCTAGCTTTGGAGATGGGGGAGAAGAAGGATCATCCTACCGTACTGAGCTGGTGTTTGATATCCAAGCATTTCCAAACCGTGCATCATTCAGAGCTTTCTCTCCAGAGGGCAAAGTTTTGTCATCAGTAGCGTCACCATTGAAATTGCCACACATGCCACACAGCTGATTCTGATACTCTGGACCCACACGTATGAACACGCTACTAGCCCCGTTGAACTGGATTTCAACATTAGCTTTGGTTCTCACAGTCAGCATATTCCTCAATCTCAAGACCTGAGCAATGGACCCTACATGGGCTGGTAGCTGGGTTCTTCTCCCATTAACCTGCCATAAAAGAAATGCTGTAAAAGTTTCTGTGGTGCTAACTTCATCTTCTCTGAATGACTGGCTATGTTGCTAAACAATGAATTGATGGAAGTCTAGAACTGACACTGTCAGCAACAAAGTAGAGATGTCCTAGGATTTGGACTGTTTTTTTTAGCAAACCCACTTCCTTTGCTTTTCCCAAACTAATGTGTGGCTCATAATAACAACAAGAAGATGTCACTTAGCCACAACTCACATGGACAGCTTTGCCTCGCTCCAGGAGAATATGGACACTCGATTGGGGTGTATGAAACCAGATTTCCACTCGGTAAGCAAAGGAAACTCTGGGATTCCGGAAGTGTCTGTTTGCAATGACAACTCGGAAGGAAAAATCCAGAGAGGAGTTGCAAGTGTGAGAGATCTCATAGTCGCAAATACCCTGGAAGTGGACCCGTGCACCATCGAATGTGAAATAATGAGGGTCTCCTGTGACGACGCAGGTGGTCAAGAGACGGTGGCAGCCATACCGTCCCCCCTTCAAGGTGCACCACTGATCCATCTCACATCTAGCTGGGAAACAGTTAAAATTGCCATGGGAGTCACAACTGCATTTTTTAGCACAGCCAGGCAGCCAGATGTGCTCTCCAACCTGCATGGAGAACATAGAGGTCAAAATGGGAGATGCAGTGAGAACAGAGTAGATGGTTGTCATCTATTTTTGTGTTGTCTAAAGATCAGAAAGATACTGAATTATAACTATTGAGAAAATTGACTGTCTGACAAGGTTATAAGTCATAATTTTACAAAATGGAATTGTGCTGGAATTCTATCTTGTAACATCTAACAGATAATTTGTTTGTTAATAGCACCCCAGACAGCTATTACTCCTCACTCAGAAAAAGAAGTATCTTGCTAATTGATAAATGGCACATTTAGATATGGTGTGCATGATCAAATTAACAAATAGTGAGAGGGTGCAAGAAGAAAGGCAAGATCATCATTGTTATAGAACAAATGAAGAATCTTCATGGCCAGCTTCCATACATTTTCCCCCTTTCTGTTGCTCATTCAGTGCTTCTCTGCTCTGTTCAACTTCCCAGATTGTTTTGCTATGTGATCTGCAGGGTCTGTTGAGGAGATGGCACCTGATTGATGGCACCTTCTCCTCAGCCCCTTCACCTCTCCTAATTCTCTCCAAAAGCTTTCTGCAAGCAAAGTCCATGTTCCACCACATTACACGGTGTTGGCTTTGATAAGATGGGGCATCTCACTTACTTTATAATAGTATCCATCATGCTCACAACCGCACTGCTCCAGCCGGACACACTTGCCGCCACTCCGATAGTACCCATCATCACAGAAGCATCCTTCAGAGCAAGGAGTGCCTGGGATGCCCTGACGCCAACTGGCAGAGCATTCCTTACCCACAGGGTTGTTGCAGAGCTCAAAGTGACTATGTTCTGAGCACTGAAGATCTAGGAGGAAAAGAATGGGATAATCTGAGAGGCAGCAATTTGTGGATCTGGGGGGACCTGTGTGAGTTCTAGTCCAGACCTGGTAAAGAAGTAGGGAGAGGGGGGAAGGAAAGAAGCAAAGGGGTGCTAGAAAGAGTAGGAGAAAACCCCACCCAACACTAGTTTTGGCCTACAACCAGCCCACTATGTCCAACAATGGCCTTCAACATATGGAAAGACCCCTTCCCTTCTCTCTCTCATTATCTATCCAGTCAGCCTTTCTGCCTAGCAATGCATCTGGAACTCCCCGAAGAATGGAGATGAAGAATGGCTTCTTGATGGGATGTCTCAGAGCACCAAAAGCATAACTACCTAAATCCATGAAAGATCCCCAGCCCTTCCTTTCAGCAAAGTGATATGGATGCTTCTGGAAAAGATTTCATAGGGTCAGAAAAGGGCAGTTATCTTAGCCATCCGATTTGTTGCTATTGTAACGTTACAGCCAGAAGTGAGAAGTAGTTTGGCGTTTCCTCCCCCATAGCTGTTTTGGAAGGGAAATACAGGAAAATCCTACATGAAACCTGATATTGCCCCTGTGACGTGGGTGCCATAGAAACCGTGGCCCATGCTCTTTTATATTATCAGTTTTACAGGGACATTTGCCACCAGTTGACTGTTCCCCTTTTATTTAAATTCCCAGGGCACTCTGATAGTTTATATTTACATTATCTGTTAAACAACCAAGATAAATGTATTTCTTTGAAAGCTTTCCACTACATTATGTGTAAGCTTCGCCCACAAATGGTTGCTAATAGTTATTGATATTAGGGGATAATTTTGCTTATTTTATAGAATGTATTTTATTGGTCAATAACTGAAATAAAGTTTCTATCTATCTATCTTCCTCCCCCACCACAATCCACATTAGGTGGTTCTAGCAGGCCGCTAATGGCTTCACCAACAACAGCTGGAAAGCTGCATATTGTCCACCCAAGCTCTAGATGACAACAGTAGATGAACATTCACAGGTCACCATGGGATGGGCCTTCATGGGATCCAGAAAGCATATAAGCTTTGGATGGTTGGATCCAGAAAGCATATAAGCATATTTATCTCCTGTAGGGGAGCATTATCTATATCTAGTCTTCCTATATCACATAGTACAAAAACAAAATGGCATGTATGATAGAGCCATGAGATACATACAGCAGAAAGTTTCACTCCTCCAGGCAGAAATGTTTAAGTTTTTTCTTTGGCAGGCTGCTGCATAGTTCTGGATGGAGTGGCATAGGGCGTTGTGATCGAATGCAGAGGTGCAGAGGTCCAATATGCAATCATACGTATAGTGCTCAGGGTTAATTTGCGAGTGACAAGACGCAAAGGGCCCATGGGGATTTTGGATGATCCAGCATTTGTATTTCGCCTGAATGAGCTGTTGCTTCTCCAAACATATTGGGTAGGAATCAGCAGAGACATCCTTACAACCGGTCCCTGATCTCCAGCTCGCAGCAAAATGGAAGGCATCCTTTCCTAAAGAGCCATTTGGCATCACAAAATCATCAGCGGCAACCCTGTTGAAGTTTCCACAGAGCCCACAGGTTTGTCCCAGGTATTGGGGAGGAAGGACAACGAAGAGGCTATGCGTCAGGTCATAGCTCACCATCAGGTTGAATTTTGTTTTCAGAATGATATATAGTCCATGCCGAAAAATGACCGTCTCGCCTTGATTGAGGTTCACTGGGAGGTTCACAGTTGCTCCATTGATCTGGTTTGAAGACCCAAAGACGGTGGGAAGACTGGTTAATCTGGAGGTCCATCAAGAACAAACAACGCGTCTATTTTTACTCATTAAAACAGTGTTTCTCAACCTTGGCCACTTTAAGATGTGTGGACTTCAACTCCCAGAATTCCCCAGCCAGCCACAGAGGCAAGTCAGAGAACTTCAGAGGACTAAGGTGACTGGGAACAGAGTCACTAAGCAGGAAAGGGTAGGGATCAGCAGTGGGAAGAGCTAAATTCATACCAGTAGAGTTTTCTGGATAGAGAGCCCTCTTTCCACTCTGCCTCTTCCTCTTCTATGTACCTGCTGCCTGTCCAAATATCTCCAAGGCAATGCATGTAAAATCGATAAAACTTTAAAGCATTCTAAACATACAACAGCATTATAACTACCATTCATGATCTAAAGGCTTTCTCAAGATCAAAGTTCAATAGAAGAGTATAGCATTTTGTGGTGGTATGGATAGTCCTCACTTAATGACCATTTATTTAGTGACGGTCCAGACTTACAACAGTGCTGGAAAAAAATGACTTACAACCGGTGCTCATACTTATGACCATCGCAGTATCCCCACAGTCACGTGACGACAATTTGGGCGCATGTCAACCAGTTTACATTTATGATCACCACAGCATCCCATGGTCATGTGATCACCATTTTCAACCTTCCTGGCTGGCTTCTGGCAAGCAAAATCAATGGGGAACTGTGTGATTTGCTTAAAGACCATGTGGTTCACTTAACGATGCCACAAAAAGGTCGTAAAATGGGTCAGATTCGCTTAATGACCGCTTTGCTTAGCAACAGAAATTCCGGTCTCAGTTGTGGTCGATCAGCGAGGACTTCCTGTAAAAGCTATGCCCCCCCTCCCTAAATATCTGTGAACTGCTTAATGTGGCCTTGTAAGAAAATATTTACAGCAAGATGAATTGACCCTGAGAGGCAACAGGGGGAAGAATCAGTAAGGAACTGATGGCCCAGTAAACCAAATTGTTTCTGTTCACCGACCATATCTCAAAGATAGTATAGCCAGCATGCTGACCCATTAGGAAGGGATAAATAATGGGAAGGCCATCCAGATGGGTTTATCAAAGCATTCCAATGTCATGCTGTGATTTACACTGAATCTGCCTTTTCCTTTGCATTTCTTTGAAATGCAGTAGGCCAAAGATATGTAAGCTGTGGTTCTCCCTTTGCTCAGGGCTGCTTAGCGAGCTGCCAATGCTTTGTTGGGAATCAGATGCACATTGTAGTTGTTTGAAGGCTTAATAACTGCATGTTGTATCTTCAAAGCTATTGGGTTGTTTTAAGCGAGCCAGGTTTTGGCCACCATTTTGAGAGTCTAAAATTTAAGGTCCACCTCCCCACTACCAGGAGAGGAAGAAGGAAGCAATTTTTTACTGAGTGGAACAATCTTGAGGAATTTGTCATGGTGCTAGCTACTGTTTTAGGCAGCTTTTAAAAATGTTTAAATAAATAAATAAAGTCAGCAGGTCAGGTTCAGCAACAGCTTTCAGCTATGGCACTTATATAGAACAGCCTTACTTAGAGGGTATATAGGTAGTCCTTGACTTATGACCACAATTGGGACTGGAACTTCTGTTGCTAAGCAAGGGGGTTGTTAAGTGAGTCATGCCCAATTTTACAACAGTTTTGCCATGGTCATTAAGTGAATCACCACGGTTGATAAGCAAATCACTGCAGTCATTAAGTAAATCTGGCTTCCCCCATTGACTCTGCTTGACAGAAGCCAGCTGGGAAGGTTACAAATGGTGATCACATGACACTGGAATGCTGCAAGCTGGCTGCCAAGCGCCTGAATTTTGATCGCATGACTGCAGGGACGCTGTGATGGTCATGGGTGCAAGGACCAGTCACAAGTTGTTTTTTTCAGCACCGTTGTAACTTTGGTAGCTAAACAATTGGTTTTAAGTCAAGGACTGCCTGTATTTCTCTGAGACATCATGTTACTGCATACCAAAAGCAAAGGCTGCTTCTCAGATGCCCTCCTTGTATGCTTCTTATAACTGGAAACAGAATGTTGAACGAGATAGACAAAATTAGGGTAACATCTCAAAAAGTGTATTTCTCCATTTCTCTCTCTAAATACATCTTCAACTTATTTTCTTATTTCTCTGAATTTGGGGACTATGTTTTTTGCGATCCTCACTCCTACCTCCAACTGGATCCTAACAATAATCCCACAACCAGAACAGTTTTCTCCAACTTGGTGCCTCTAGATATGTAGGGACTACAATCTCCAGCATACCCACCCTTGGATCACAGTGATAGGGAATTCTGGGTGTTGCAGTCCCAACAGGTGCCTAGATGGATACGGCTGCTCGAGGCCTTGCCCAAGAGCTTTACCTTGATGGTCCCCCAGGAACCTCTCTGCAGATGTATCTGATGGGCATTCACTTGAACAAACACTTCCGATGTCATGGGCAATGGCTGGTTGGTTAGCTTCTCATTCTTCACCTCGACCCTAAAGAAGGGCAAGCCTGCAGTGCTTCCACACAGTTCCGCCAAGACATATTTGCAGGTCCCGTGGAGTTCATAATGCTGCCCGTCAAATGTGGTGTAGTGAAGATACCCTGACACCTGACAGAGACCATTTGAGAGCTTGTGACACCCATGAATGCCTTTCTGGGTGCCACAGAACTCTCCAGGGCCACAGGAGGAATTGACACACTTCACAGCATGGCTGGTGCTGTTACAGTTGCAGAAGCTCCAGCAATCCTCTCCCTGCCAGAAATCTTCCTCAGGCAGGTAATATCTTCCATCGGAAGTGCAGCCACATTGCTCTTGGGCCACACACTCCATGCCACTCCGCACAAACCCAGGGTTGCAGTGACATCCTTCAACACAACCGGTCTGGCAGCTGGAAGGTATGGCTAAGGAGGCACAAGAAGAAGAGCAGGAAGGTCCACAGAGATCGTAAGAGCTATTGGCAGGGCACAACAGCTCTGGGGAGAAAAATACACACATGTCAAAAATTGAGAATGCAGAAGTACAAATCCTTTCTTATTACTTAACCTAAGAGAAGAGGAAGGCAAGCTGAGAAGCAGTATTTTGAAAAACAGACATCTACATGGTAGATTGGGGGAACCCTCCAGGGGAAACTCTACTGCAAGCTGGATATTCAGGCACAGCCCCAGTCGTTTAATTCTGAGGTGCTAAACAGCAAAAGGTGGGATCACACTCAGTTTACATAGCAGTGATAGGTATCCAGATAGTGGGGGGTATTTGGATGCATCTGCCATATTAATGTCCTGTAATGCTCCAGAGCAATGCAGTGGCAGGGCTGTCATGGGAAAATCTAAATGGAAGAAAGGCCCAGCTTCCCAGGATTTTTTTGGAGAAGCAGAATGAGATTTAAAAAAAAAAAACTAGAAAAGCCCAGAGCAGGTGGTAGCAGATGGGTCTGGTGACCCTTAACAGCTGTCCAAAAATGCCAGATTCTGACACTGAATGTCTTTGTTCAGTTCTACCTCAATTCACCTAAGGGATATTTGTAAGTATCAATGAGACAGACTGAGAATATGTAATTTTCACGAATTTGATGCTCTCTGATTATTTGGGGGATGCAGTTATTGAAAGTGGCAGTGCACACTTCTGGAAGGTGACCAGTTAAGGAAGGCTGTTCTGAAGTACAGGTAGTCCTCACTTAACAACCATTCATTTAGTGATGGTTCGGACTTACGACAGTGCTGAAAAAAACTACTTACAACCGGTCCTTGCATTTACAACTGTCACTGCATCCCAAAGTCACATGATCACAATTTGGGCACTTGGCAGCTGGTTCATATTTACAATCATTGCAGTGTCCCACAGTCACATGACTGCCATTTTCAATCTTCCCAGCTGGCTTCCAGCCAGCAAAATCAGTGGGGAACTGTGTGATTCACTTAACAACCACGTGGCCTGCTTAACGCCCACAGTGATCCACTTAACATCCAGTGCAAAAAGGTGGTGAATTGGGGTCAAATTTGCTTAATGACCGCTTTGCTTAGCAACCAAAATTCCGGTCTCAATTGTGGTTGTTAAGCAAGGACTACCTTTACCATGAATATGCATAGTATTATTATAACACTAAGCATGTAAATCAGCAACAGCTTACCACACCCAGTCACCTCCCTCCAGGGCTGAATGGCAATTCCACGGCTTTGGCACTGCTGAGCATATGTTCCCAGGGTTTTGCACAAGCTGCTGCCAGAGGTGAGACACGTATCCTTCACACAGTTCTCAAAGTGGACATGAGCAGCAGCAGGGTCCCTGCAAAGTCGAAATGGCCCATTTGGATCCTGGATGATGCCACAGGAACGCAAAGACCGGTACTGAGATTCATCACAGGAGGGTGGAGGCCCAATGACTGTACAGTGGAAAGGTGAGTTAGCTTCTTTCCAGCTATTGCTGAAAGCAATGGGATCAGAACCAAGACTGCCATTGGGGTTTCGGAAATCGTCACTCTGATTTCCATTAAAGTCTCCACTGAGGCCACAAAGGAACCCAGAATAATTCTTGGGAACAGACACCGACACAGAGTATGACCCGTCGTAAGAGATGGAGAGACCAAAATCAGTCTGAACATGGATGGAAAAGCCACTGCGGTAAGCATGGACCTTTTTTTCTGGAAGAACAAATGGCAGATTGACCAGAAGGCCTTTCACCTGAGACAGAAAGGAAGAGAAGTCAAGGTAGCATTGTTTATCATGCACAATAAATCAGAGTAACTTTTGCGATGTGGCACCCTTTTAGATGGACTGGACTGAGACTTCCATAATCCCCAGCCAGGGGGAGTCAAAAATTGCCACGTAATTGTAATTATAGTGGGACGAGCTAAAAATCATTAAACAGGTGATGAGTGAATACATAAACTGCATTTCATAACTTTAAATTAAATTAAAATAAAATAAAGACAAATATAGGGTTTTGTCCTGGCTCTGCCAACTTCTGGTATGTGACCTCTATATGACTCAAAGTTGGTTAGGGTTTTTTTTTCCTGTTCCAGCTTCTACAGCTATTCTTGGGCTTGGCCAAAGCTATTTTAGGAAGGAACAGACCATTCTTATAACTCCAATAAATATTTACTGAAGTGGTTTCCCTCTATGACGGTCCACAGTTTTCTCAAGGAGACTTTGGTTGTACATTTGTGGTGAAACCACAGAAAGTGAGAAGAAGGGATTGAATAATAACTACAGGAAAAATCTCAACCAAGGAATTAGGTTCTGCAGGCACTGGTCAGAAGCAATAAGCACATTTGTTTTATGTGGTGAACATTCTTCAATTATTGTGATGCTGAATTAGCCATCAGCGATTACATCTAAGGATATGCTGCACTTTGGATCCAAAACCAAAAAGGTGATTCACAGCACAGGTGGGCTTGCATACCGTACCTGTTGGGACCCTCTTAAAGAAGCCATGTCTTTTCCCAGGCTCAGATAATAGCCACACAATCCACAAAAATACACATTTGCATTAAGGAGATACCAGCAGCACAGCAAAGCACCGTTTCATCTTTGGATCCGAAGCATAGCACTGCTGTGAGAACTTCCAAATGGTCAGCTTGATGTATGTTTTATTTATAAAGCAAAAATGAATTCTTATTTTCCCATCCTGATACATTATAACCCTATGCAGTAAGGTTGTGGGAGGAGAGCCTTGTTAGTCTATGGTGGTGGTTCTCAACCTTGCCAACTAAAAGATGGGTGGACTTCAACTCCCAGAATTCCCCAGCCAGCAGAGTCCACCCATCTGGGAGTTGAAGTCCACCCATCTTAAAGTTGGCAAGGTTGAGAACCACCCGTCTATGGTATCCAAAAATCAGAAGAAGTCTGACAGCACTTTTTCAGACTAATCGATTTTATTAAAAGGCATAAGCTTTTGCGAGCTGCAGCTCACTTCATCAGATGCCATGGAGGTATATTACACCTTCACCACTACACCACACTGGCTCTCACCTTAGCTGGCACTGGAAGGATGCATATGAATATTTAAATATTAGCAGCAACCAAACTAAAGAACATAAGAAACCACCTTACGTACGGGTAGGCCTCGCCTAACGACAGTAATTGGGACCAGAATTTCCATCGCTAAGAGAAGCGGTCGTAAAGTGTGATGTCACATGACCACACTGCTTAGCAACAGCAGTTCCAGCAACCCCTGGTTACCATCATTAAGTGAATCACTGCATGTTGTTAAGTGAGGACCTCACCTGGCCGTGACTTCCGACTTCCTGCCAGCTTCCTGTTTGACTTTGCTTCTGGGGAGCGGGCAGGGAAGGTCGCAAATCATGACCACCTGACTGCAGGACACTGCGACGGTCAGAAATGCAGACCAGTTGCCGAGTGCCTGGATCATGTTCACATGACTGCGGGGGCACTGCAATGGCCAGAACTTCGAGGACTGTTCATAAGTACCACTTGTTCCGTGCCATTGCAAGTGCAAATGGTTGCTGAACGGGTGGTGGTTAAACAAGGACCCCCAGTATTGTCCTTACCTGTATTTTGTCATGCTGATCTGCCATCATAACGATCTGCTGCCCATAGACCTCCACCTGCACCCGGTAGATCCATGTTGCTGCCAAAGAGGCTCGATGTTCATTCTGCACTTTGACAGTAAAGCTTGGTAGCTTGCTCAGTGGGCCACAGTACTTGCTCAAAGTGTATGTGCAGGTCCCTTCATAATCAAATGCCACTCCATCAAAGGTGACATAATGGGGATCTCCAAATACCCAGGACCTGCCAACTTCCTCAGCATAGCACCCCAAGACACCATCCACAACTCTGCAGATTTCCTGAGCCCTGCACGCATGCTCTTGGCACTGCATAGGGTGGGAAGGGTGCCTACAGGAGCATTCCTTGCTGCAGGAGTCTGTCAGGATCACCTCGTTGCTCACTTCATAATACTGGTTGTTCAATGTGCAGCCACAATGGCTCAGGGGCACACATGCTCCTCCACTGAGAATGTAGCCTTTGTTACAAGGGCAGCCCTCTCTGCAAGGCTCAGAGCAGAAAAGCGGGGCAGTGGAATCCAGACAGCTAGCTGGGCAAGCCGTAGAGCAGACTTCATAATGGCTATTCTCTGGACAAGTGATTTCTGATAGAGAAAGGACACACGAGGAGGAGAAAAATCAGAGCCAGACCATGACATTTTGTTGTATCAAACCAAGTCCAAATACCTTCATTCTGCACATGTGAATAGTTAACTACGTTCTGCTGCTCCATTCAGACACACGTTCCACCTCCATCTGTATGCAGCCTTCTCCAGCTTGATGCCCTGTGAATGTGATGCATCTCATTTCCAAGGTGCTACCACCATCAGTGGCAACAACCGGCAGGATGGGGAATTCTAGAAGCTGAAGCCCATCACATCTGGAGTACACAAACTTGGAAAAGGTCTGTCAGACTCCACAATCAAATGGTTGAGAAATCGTCTGATTGTGTTCGCCTGCAAGGAGTTCCCAGCGAGTCAGAAGAAGAGAGGGGAGGGAGAATTGCAAGGAGTGTGAAATGCTGCTGTTTGGGTTTTAGGAGGGTGTCAAGGACCTTCTGATGGAGACATCTGTGGCTGGCAGTGTTGGCCATTGGAAGGAGGATGGGAAAGAGAAAGGGAGGGAATTGCTTAGCACTGGAATGTGTTAATTGGGGGGGGGGTTGCATGGGAACTTTTCGATCGCAGCTTTTTCCTTGTTCTGTGCACTTGTTCTCAATAAACCTGAATTCTGCATATACTCATTGTGCATGAGTTGGGTGAATATTGGAACTAAGGGTGCCAGTCTTTACAAGGTCCCTCTAATGATGCTATCGCAGAGTTAGATGGGAGGGGCTGAAAGAATATGTTGCAATAAGAACATGGTAATTGATGGTTCACATGCATATACACTCTCTCTCTCTCACACACACACATTGTTTTTCCCACCCACAGAAAATCTACCAATCTCTTTCTTTAATGTCTCCCACATTAAAGCTATCAGGATAGTACTACCAATCATCAGCGTCATTACCAAGCGGAATAGAAGATCAGCCATGAGGACAGAGCAGATTATTCCAGCATATTTTCTGCCATTTCATGGGCTGGAAGGAAGCACATCCCACCAGTTGTCTGGGTGTGTCCTTAATCACATTAATTTTACTTCTTAGGAGATCAGAATGTATAAACTATATCTCTCTGTAATGAGTAGTTCCTGCACTGTGACATTTATTAAGGGGTTGAGAGGTTGTTGGTTAATTTATATTTGTTTGTTTAGTTTTACTCACCACATAGTGTCTCTCCTCTCCACTGCCCAACTGTGATGTTGGCTGCCTGGCAATGTTCAGCGTAAATATGGAGGAGATGGCACAGCACGGTCCGGTTGCCTCCAGATGTGCAGACATCATCAAGACACACTTCCATAAAGCTAGAGACAGGCAGGATTTGTGCACAGCTAGCAAAAGGACCCGGGGATTTTTCTAAAATGCCACAGTATTCTGAGCTGGAGTAATTGGCCAATTTAGACAAGGGGCAAGTTGATGGCTGTTGGGCATCCCCACAGAGGTCCTCAAAATTTTTGGCCTGCCAGCTTCTAGCAAATAGAGCAACCGATGCCACAAAGGATCCATTGGGGGTTAAGAAGTCATCAGATGAATTTTCATTCAAAGTTCCACAGAGGCCACAAGTAGCATTTTGATATCTGGCAGAAACAGCAATCTCCACATGTTGGTTCCCAATATAAGAAACTGACACTCCAATGTCAGTATCTATCTTCACAGAGAAGCCACTCTTACGCACTCGGATCTTGCCACCAAGTAGGACCACTGGAAGAAGGGTCTTTATCCCACCAATCTAACAAGGGGTTCCATACAAGAAAGTGGAATCAAAGTTACTGCTTTCTTCTTAGCTAGATTGGATCTATCTATCTATGTAGTCACTAGGAGTCAAAAACAACTTGACAACACATAATCCATCAATCAGATTGGATTTAAGGAAGTGTTGCTGGCATTTAATGCTACCTAAGACCCAAATCTGCATTCATGAAACAATCTAAGCTATTATGTCCCAATATATTGTTAAGTGGATTAACCATTAACTAACTGAATAGAAAGAGTAGATGCTTTATAAGCCAAGCATCTCCAGCTGAAACCCCAGTAACTCTATTTAAAAGGGAGCAAGAAATGACAAAAAGAAAAGAAACTTCCTTGGAAATAAATTCTGAAATGTGCCTGTCAAACAGAGGAAACAATTGTAGGAGAGATTATATCAGCTTAGTAGCTGCACACATCTACTGCATGAAAAAGGCCTGAATTTTAATCCCTGGCATCTCAACATAAAAAGAATAGATGCTTTTTAAAAAAGCTTCCAGCCTGAGATTTTGGGAATACCTGACATTCAGAAAGTTTCTTAGGAGATCGGAGAGTTAAAAAGCCTTAGCTGCTATTAGGTTTAGATTTGGATCTGAAGGGGAAAAGATGCTTTGGAGCATGCAGCTGTGCTCACATATCACCTGGCAGCCGCTCAGCAACTCTTTAAAGCAGCTGTGTCTTTTCCTGGGATCACATGACTGCCCTCCACAGCTGCTCTGCAATCCCAGAAAAACACGCATTGGGTTTAGGAAATTGCTAATAGGTGTTCCCACTTGCTCTGAAGCCTTTTTTTCACTTAAAGTTCAAAGTGCTGAACAGCCCTTATTACTATATAATAGCCTAGGAGGTGGGTTGAAAATTAAGATAGGCACCTCATAAGCTTTGCAAGTTAGAAGGTCCCACTTAGGCTCTTGAGTCCAAGCCCTGTTAAGGAATTAATCAAATCAGATCAAATCATCCCTAAACAATGGCTATCCAGGCTCCCCTTGAAGGGCAGATCAATGAAGGAGAACGAGTTGAGTCTGAAGGAAAAACATAATAGGAAATGGCAGAAGAAGGGCAGAGAAGATGGGGCAGAATTAAACCATGAGCTGAATTGGGGACATTAATTCAGATGACTTACCATAACGTGCCCAGTAGAATTGGTCATTAAAACAATGTCCTGCCCATAGACTATCATGCGCAAATATTCTATGTGTGGTGCATCTGGGGCTGTTCCTTGCACCTTGGCTTCCAACTGGTAGTACTTCAGGCTTTGGTTGTGCAAGGGTGCACATACCTGAGACAAAACATAAGTGCAATCACCTCGAAAATGGTACAGTTGGCCATCAAAGGTGGTATAATGCTGTCCACCTAAGACTTGGCAGGAGGCACTCTGGATAGGCTGGCACACATGGTACAAGGAAGCCAGCTGGCAGGCCTCATCTGCAGAGCAGCCTTTGGCCTGGCACATCACCGTGTGGGTGTCCAGCATGCACTGGCACTTTTTCTCACAGGCTGATTCACCCCAGAAGATGGCATTAAGAGGCAGGAAGTTAGCTGGGAAGACAAAGGACACATCACAAACACCTGTAAAGCTCAGGAGATTCATGCCACTTACTGTTTATTATTTGCATTGAACTAATTAACAAAAAGAAATGTTGAATACATAGACAGAAGTAACAAAATAATGCCACCCCCAAAAGTAACACCCACACACCCATTGTGGAATAAAAAATGCATACACTTGTGACAGGAAGCCTCAGACATTTATCTTGTGCAGAAAACAATTCCAAAAGTTTGACTAGAAATAGGAATCCATTTTCTTGTTTCCACATTGAAAAAATAAAACAAAACAAAAAACAACACTCACCAAATCCACAAATGCTTGCTGGCTATAAATCAGGTGTCAATTTGTCCTTACAATATTGTATAAAAACTCTTCTGGCCATTCCCCCATATGAAAAGTTCACAGTCTTTGATGTCCTGATCAATTCCAAATTTGGGGGATTCCATCAAGCAGAACACATGCATCCTTTAGATTCATGCTAATGTCCCACGTATTTCAACTAGAAATGTGACTATCAGCAAGGCGATTACCAGGACAACTATAGACCTTGAAGATTGGCTAGGTACATTATTTCCTAATACTTCCAGGCTGTTTTAATGAATAACAGAGAGGTACTGGGCTCATGCTAGGTCTCAAACACTTCAGAATCATTTTCAAAGGGTGCACAGCCCTAATAATTGGCACTCTGCTTGGTAAGTAAAGGTGAAGTTTTCCCTTGACATTAAGTCCAGTCGTGTCTGACTCTAGGGGGTGGTGCTTATCTCCATTTCAATGCCGAAGAGCCGGCGTTTGTCCGTAGACACTTCCGTGGTCATGTGGCCAGCATGACTACATGGAACGCCGTTACCTGCCCGCCGAAGCGGTACCTATTAATCTACTCACATTGGCATGTTTTCGAACTGCTAGGTTGGCAGGAGCTGGGACTAGCAACGGGAGCTCACCCTATCACGCGGATTCGAACCGCCGACCTTCCGATCGGCAAGCTCAGCAGCTCAGCGGTTTAACCCGCAGTGCCACCACGTCCCTATACTCTGCTTGGTATTTGTTCAGTATTCACAATTAAAACTCAAGTTGAAGAACAAGTACTCGTGCATACAAAGTCAAAGCAGGAGAGAGATGCTGGCTTCATACCTACGGAGTTGACTTCTGTCAATCATAACTTTGAACTCTCTCTAATTGACAGCAGTTCTCCAGGTAGAGAACTCTTTAACATCACCTGTGAGTTTTTAAGAAGACCTCTTGCAACCTTCCAGATGTTTTTGAAGACTGGTCAACAGATCTCTTATATAGAGCCATGGAATTTAAAGATGACAGTTTGACCCTGCAACACAGTTTGAACTGGGAGAGCTGTAAACGCACTTATTCTCAAGCATACTGATAATGCTATTGTGTTTACAGCTCTCCCAGTTGTAGTTTAGGAAGACATGTGGTTTATAAATCAGAAACCATGTCTTAATGTAACCTTTATTACATTAATATATATTATGAGGAAGTAATCATGGCATTAATCAGGGTAGGTTAATGTTATTGTGGCTACCCTGACCATTACACCAAACAGGCAAGCAAAAGCAGAGATATTCAGGGACCATCAATGGCCTATGTTTGAACATGGAGGAGGCACACAGAACTTAAATACTCCCTCCACGTTCTTTACCATGAAGCTCTAGTGCTTCCCCAATATTAATTTATTTGTATTCATGTTGACATGCTACTTTTATGCCTAAAAGCTTGCTGAACATCTTACTAAATAAAAAAAGATAAAAACAGCTGAATATTCTACACCTTCCCCTTGGGATAAATTAGGCACATTGACTAGCCATCATAAATTCATGGAAGGTCTATGTTCAGAAACTAATCCAAACCAACACCTAGGCGCAAGCCAGAGGACATTGCTGTTGACATCTGGCTAAGATTATGATAGGAATATGGCTGTCTCTCACTGGAATAGATGGGCTTTCAGCTGACTCCTTTGTGGCTTTTTTCTTATCGCACTGGGTAGCATTACATGTACCTTTGTAAACACAGCCATTGGGCACTGCAAAAACGTCCACCTCAAAGACCCAACGTCCAGGATCTATAACATTGCTTGTTGAGCTGATGTTAATTATGCCTGGAGTCCAAGAACCAGGAATATTGAAGTAATTGTCAGCATCACCATTATTAAATCCAGCCTATAAGGAAGAAAGGGAAAAAACATTATCAAAAGATGGAAGGTTGTTAAGACCAAGTGGGTGTCTGTTGGACTATGAGGCCTTGGCCTTCAATTGCCAAGATCCAACCTTAACTGTGCCACTAGCCATAAAATAGGCATGAAGATAAACTGGGTGGATGGGGATAAGGTAAATTCTCCAGTAAGTCATACTTGCCTTCAGATGATTATATGTATTTTCCTTAACAGGAAATTATATCCATGTAATTTCTTTGATGGCGATATGCCAGGCTTTCTATTGCCTTCTTCCCAAGTTGTTGTTGTTGGGGTTTGGGGGAGGGGGCTCTCCAGTCTAATCCACAGCGGCAAGGTTTCCTGGTGATATCTCACCCAAACAACCAGATATAACCTCACTTAGGTTTTTCTAAATCAAAGTCAGCTACCCAGTTGGACACAACTTCTCCAACCTGGGCATTTATCACTCCAGGACTTCTGTCCCTAGAATTTTCAGCAAAGGCCTTGTTGTTTGGGAAATCCTGCAAGTGCCCAGGCTGGGAAAGGCTGCTGTAACATGTACCTTTAGGAGAGACTTACCTGGGCAGGTGTACCCTCTAAGCCAGTATGAGCATCTCCACCACTAGCTTGCCCTGATATCCACTGGATATCCTGGTAATTCAGCATCACAAAAGACATTTTGCCATTGGAAATCAAAACAGCCTGGAATGTGTTTACCTGCAGAGAATTGATGTCTCATATACAATCAATAGGTAATGTTTCATTCATTTCCCTGCTTTATTATGTTTTAGCATTATAAAGGGGAGAAGCCCAACCCAAAGAACCATGCCCATTTCTTTCATGTGGTGATTACAATTGAACTCCCTGCCCACAAGATATCCAGTGGCAACTACATAAACTTTGCGTACATCATCATCATACCATTGATATGAGTTATGAAGTTTGCATTTGTCATCATTAGTCATTACTTGCATTTGCATCACGTGATGCAAATAATGTATATAACTTGTGCCGTTTGTTCACTGAATGACATCATGATGCAAAGTGTCACTTCTCCCTGTGACCCCTCAACAAAACCATCTACGTCCCCCTCTGAAGTTTCTAATTGCATCAAGAGGATGGAGGCATTGGGATGACGTTAGGAAAGAATCAGCCCCTAACTTCAGTGTTTAAGAGGTCCCACCATGTCCTCTTTTTGTCACTTAGGAAAAAGACATACTTCCCATGTATTCCAGCACATAAGAATGGATTCTACAAGACGTACAGACTGACCCTGAACAGCAGCAGAAGCAGAGTCTAGCTTTTAGAATCAAGTGCAGGCCATTTCCTTTTAGGCTGGAATGAGCTGAAGCAAAAAGAAACTAGCTCTTCATTTATGGTTTCCTTGATTTTGTTGGCAAGCAGAAGTTATTAAAACACAGTGTACTCTGGTCACAATGTCCTGAGAACTGTAAGTGCTTAATGAGAACTGTAAGTGCTTAATGAGAACCTTAAGTGCTTAGCAAATCATTGAATCAAAGTTTGCACATACCAGTTTATTAAGCTTAAGACACTGGTCAGCACCTAGCTTACTATCGGAGAAAAAAATTCTCAGTCTCACCAACTAAGGACAGACTTTCACAACCCTATCTCTTGCTACCTCATCACATTTGTTTTATTGGCTTTTTCACTTTAATGAGTACAGCAAGTTAATTTTTACTCTTGTCTAAATCCTGCTGCAGGAGTTTAGGTACCAATAGATGTGAAGCATCATGACCATTGTACAGTTTATACTGATAGACCTGCATGCTGGTTGGTCATCTGGGAGCCAAAGCCAATGTGTCATTAATTACATGAATGCAATTTGTATCTTTATAGCTTGTGTTGTCAGATAGAAGTTGTTGGAAATCTAACAATGGTTACTCTTTTATAGACCAAAGCCAGTTGGGCCTAAAGCAGGAATGATGAATTGCTACTTCAAAGGTTTTTTGTTAAGTAAATAAAAATTATGCAGGCATGATAGAACAGCCTCCCAACTATGGAATGAATACAGTTGGAAAGTGTGGTTCTTTCTCTCCCAGAATTAACAAAAACTGCTTCTGAAAGCTGCTATTTAAACTTCAACGGAACTTTTACTGCTCCCATTTGAAGAAGTTGGACACTTTAGAAAACAATAATCTTGAGACAGTGGAAGGAATTAAAAGATCTATTCCTCATGGTCTTGAGCTTTTTGGGGTTCCTGATTACATTGTATTATTATTTGGTGCTTTCAGGTCAGTCTTGAACCCTAGCCACTGACTCTGTGGTTTCCTTGAAAGCATTTTGGGAAGTAGTTTGCCATTGCCTTCTTCCTAAGGTTGAGAGAGGGTGACTGGCCCAAAGTCACCCAGCTGACTTTGTGCTTAAGGCAGGACTAGCACTCATTCATAATTTCCCAGTTTCTAGCCCAGTGCCACTAACCACTACACCAAATTGGCTCTTTCAGATTAGAAATACGTGCAATTAATTGTATTCAGGCTGCATTTTATTGAAATAGGTGTTGTTGTGTTGTTATATCAGGAGGTGCCCAGCAAAGCTCTTTCTAGTGAAAGGTCCCTCATTCAAGACCAGTTGAACCAGCATACCTTGGAGGACAATGATCCATAGAAAGCAACATGATCCCAGGTGGCCACAAAGGCCCAGGTAGCTGTGAACTTTTCATGTGGAAAGTAAGCATTTATATCAGCCGTGACTCTCCGCAGCAGCCCCTGGTCTTGGCTCTGCCTGTAGTATACCTCCCCTGTGATGCGATTATCAACATCAGCCCAAAAAGGAGCCACAAAGGCTCGGCCATCCATCAGAGGAAAAGGATCTGGGGTGAACTGGCTGACAGGGTTGCCAAAGGATACCACCCCATTGTTGTTCACCTGGAGGGATGAAAGTAGAGGCTTGTGGTGTGGTTGGGTGATAAATAAGAATAGCCTTGTAGAAGTCAGGAGAATACTTACATAAAGGGAATGATATTTCCGTCCATAAAAGTAGAAGTATTCAGAAATGGAGATCTCAGGAGATGCTCCATCATCTGCCTTTGGGGTGCTTCTGTCCTGATAGTTGGGACCATAAGGATAGAGCAGGGTGTCTGGAAAGGTCCCCAGAAAAGGTAAGGGGTAAAGATAGGTAGAAGACCTAATATGCAACATTCACAATGTCAATAAGAGTTGGTTCTCAGCTTGATAGATTCGAGCAACCATTATGTAAAGGGTCAACTGCAGATGTTCCTAGTATCAGGGAAGAGAGCCACCTCCCCTCCATTTGCTGTAAGGCTGGGCGAAAGAAAGTCAAAATGTTTCTGCCCTGCTGCACTGAGATACATAGGTTCTAAGTTCAAAATAAGTGCACTTGCTGGAATTCTTATACCCCCTACTCCTTTCATTTCAACAAATCTTATTGAAGAGAACTCTGTGAGGATCCTGCTTGGGAAAGAATCACATTCAGTTCAGGCAGCAGCCAAAGAGCTTGACGTCATCCCAATACTATGCATGTCGTTCTTTCAGGACTAATTCGGAACAAGACTTGTGCTATTGGGGATATCAGCCTTACCCAGCCAGGGCATTCACCAGAAATGCTTTTGCTGAGAATTCTGGGATCAGCCTACATATCTGAGGAAAGCAACTTCAGTCTGTTTGCATTTTGGCCACCCTCAAATTGGCCCTCATTCTCATGGCTTTTTCCTTGGTGCATTCTGACCAACCGCTCTGTGCAATTGATCCAAATTCGATTGTCTCTCAGACTTGCTGGAATATTTTACAGGTTTTACTGTATCGTTTGAAAGTCACTTACCCGTGTCAGGCACACTTCCCAAAGGCAACACTTGCGATACTTAAAAAAAAAAGGCAAGTGAACAGAAAGAGTAGCAAAAGCTCAGCCATGCCACGGTGTAACTAGGAAATCCAAGGGTTGCAGGCCAAAAGATGTAGAAGATACCAGTTGAATTTCCCACATTCCCCCCAACATGGCATCATTCTGGGGCATGGCAGGAAATTTAAATCTTAGTCCTCTCACTGGATACTATGTGTCGCTGCTTAGCAGTCCAGAAAGACCCACTGATGTATGGGGATCCCTGTCAGCCAGGAATTCCTCCTCAACTGTGGAACTCACTCTGGCCTTCTTACAAATTGCTTTTGGCCTGCCTCTAATCCTGAAATGTCCTACAGCATCCAGTTTTAAAATTTAATTATTTAATTTAATTTAATTTAATTTAAATCAGTTGCACATTTGGGGCAGGCGGAAGGGCACACAAACAGCCTAGGTGTCGCACAGATGTCTCTGCTACTACTACCTCTCTGCAGACTGTGAGATGAGTGGCAGCTTTTGGGGAGTGGAAATAATAGTGACAATAAAGTAAATCATGCTGTGTAATTTATCACACATGTTAATGAATAATGCATCTCAAAAGAACTTTGGAACGTACTCACCCAGGGCTAGGAACTTCATCAGCAAAAGAAGGTATGATCTCATATCCCCAACCATTCCTTTGATTCTTATATCAGAAATTATGCAGGAGACCTAAGAATGTATAATTTTTTTTCTGCCTTAATGTCGCTCTTAATAAATTGGTTTTTGGCAGTAATTCTACCCACATTGATTGAGAAAGCCCAGCTGTACACTTTGGGGCTTATTTCTGAGAATGTACTGTAAGTATAGGATGGGGCTGCATATACTTATGTCTAGCTAAGAGTCTACCGAATTAAAGCAAGTCTAACTCCAACAGCTGTCATTTTAAATTTATTTCCTGCTCAATCCATCAGCAACTTGCATATGAAAAAAAGAACTCACACAGTATTCAGAAACACGTTCTTTGCCTTTTTAAAAAATGCTATTATTTTACCTTCTTGATAGGAATTGCAATTCATTTTCACATACTGATAACCTTATTCTCATCAGAGGTTCTACAGCCTCTTCCCACCTTTCCTTTCATACTTAAAGCACCAGATCCAACTAACTGTGGCTGTGTTTAAAACACTTATAATGTAAATAGGGAGAGTTGGTGCTCCTGTCAATTCATCTTTCCCACCAACTCTTTCATTTTCTGCAGATTTACTGCATCTGTGACATGGCACTTTCACACAGGTCAATGTCACTCTCTTTCTGATTTTATCTTTCCAGTTGCCTATGGGGGGAGGGTGGGGAGGGCTGGGCTGAAAAGAAATGAGAGCAACTGATCCAGCAAGGCTTATCTGATGAACTTGGTCACCAAATGAGAATTTCCACCTGAATCTTTCTACCTTTAGCTTGCATGCTAAACCATGATTGAAAGATCATTGAAGTAGGGACAGATCAACAGCAATATTTGCAAAAGGGGGGAAAAAATAGAAGCTTTCCACCCATTTCATTCTGGCCCCGACATAAAATTCTTACCCATCAGTTGTCTGCAGAGCAATGCTTGAAGAGGTTGAAATCACCGTTCTTTGTTACACTCGGTTTTCTCAAATACATCAGGAGGGATTATATAGGATCTCTCAGAAAGTGCAATTGAGAACTAATTCTGAGCACACACACAGGAAAGAATAGAGTCATTTGTCAGCCCAGCAGGAGTAGAAACATTTTGACAAGGATATAACTGTTCTTTGGGTTTTCCCATTGTAGCTAAGCCTAGCATCACACACTGCAATTTAAAATAATGGATTCCCTTTGCATCAGCAACAGGGAGAGGTGGGCAGAAATACTGCCATAGCTAATTGTTTTTCTGTATTATTACACCATAAAGTAAGGGAGATTTAAAGTTGATTTAGCATCAACATGCTAAACCCATTGGCTGGGTTCACAAAACATGCTTAACCAGGCCAGTTACAAACCTAATGATTGCATTCACACATGCTATGTTTGGTTAGTTTTTATCTTGGTTAGATTAGTTTATGGCTTAGCATCTTGTGCGGATCCTGGCTTTTTGGTTAATTTATGGCTGCACCTACTGAACAAACACAAAAAATGTGTCATTTCAATAATCATATTAAGGAAGTAGTGTGAATACAGCCACACTAAAACAAGGGTGAGGAACTTTTCCTGGCAGAAGATACATTTCTGGTCTTTCAGTATTGTTTTGGCAGACCCATTCCACCACCACACCTACCCACAAACTTTTGAAGATGTCTCACGTGGTAAGATCTGTTGGAAAGTTGTGGGGGGGAGGAATCACTACCTAGCATGGACATGTAATGATGGCAATGATTTGTCAGTTGGATTTCTGCTTGCCATGCACCTAACAAAAGCATAGAAGGCAAAACAAGTCAGAACTCAGCTCCCCCATCTCCTTATATTTCCAACTAGTACATAAGAGCTTATTAAGCTAATTTTGAATGCCCTGAGCCTATGATACTATGGCTGTAAGTCAATCACACTGCATGGACACTGACAGAATCTGGAACCAGAGATGAGTTACAATAAAGGATGACCTTGGGCAGGCTGGTTCCCAGAAGCTCTGGATTCCTGGTTTTCATGTATGGTCTGATTTTTCATAGATTAGAGTATGAGAGGTATAGTATCAGGATCGTGGGAACTGATTGTTTTGCTCTATGCAGCATTAGTTAGCCCACACTTGGAATAGTGGATCCAGCTCTAGCTGCCACAATACAGGAAGGATGCTGAGGAACTGGAAAGAGTGCCAACAAGACCAAGAAAGATGGTGAGGGGCTTGAAGGCTAAATCCTATGAAGAATAGTTAAAAGAACTGAGTATAACCTAAAGAAGAGAAGACTAAGGAAAGACATGATAGTAGTCTTTCAATATTTGAAGGGCTGTCACTGGGAACAGGGTGTGGATTTATTATCCACAGCAACTGAAGGTAGAACAAGAACCAATGGGTGGAAGCTTTACAGAGGAAGATCCAAACTTGAAATAAAGAAGAATTTCCTGGTTGTGAGAGCTATTAAGCAGAGGAATGGCCTATCTTCTGGAGCCATGGGTGCCCCATCACTGAAAGGTTTCAAGCAAAGGATGGATAGCCATTTGTCTGGGATGGTCTGAAAATTTCTGCTCTAGGCAGGGGGTTGGACTAGGAGACTTGCAAGATCCCTTCCAGGAAACTAACTGGACTCCAAGCCTGTTCTCCAGCATGAAGGAGCAGAGGATGGAATCGTTTTGTTAAGAGTATAATGGTGGTTAATGGTTGTAGCAGTAATACATGCAACAAGAAGGCCCATTAAACTAACATAGGCTAGGGCAGGAGTTAACCAGGCTGAAATGCAGCAAAATGATAACCTACTACTCTAAACACTGTGATCTGGGTTAGGATAGTGAAAGTATAATTGATATTCATCTAATTCACACCGTAATATACGGAGATGAATTTGCATACTTGCCCAAATTTCACAGTCTCCTTTGAAAAACTATGGCTGGACCGTATATTAGAGAAACTGCATACTGTACATTCCATGTGAAAAGAAAAGTTCTTGCTTTTAATGAAAGGAATCAAGCATAAACTCACAAGGAATGGGATAGATTTAAGTTCAAATGTATGAGAAACTTCCATAGACAGAAAATAAATTTGTATGCGAGAAACTAAGACTAATAGATTAATTCTTTAATTCCTAATTTGGATCCTAACTCCCAGCATTCTTGGCTGCTGGTAAAGTAATGTTGTGAGAAAAAAGAATTCAGTTAACCATTAACCAGTTATTAGCTATTCTGTGTTCTTTTCCTCTCCCTCAAGTGGATGTGCCATCTCTCTCCTGCAACATGGTTATTGTTTCCACATCATATGGGGCCTCAGAGAGGGCTAATCTTCATTATCCTGCCACTCAGGGAAAAGAAAGAAAAAAGGGCCATTAGTTATCCAGAGCAAACTCCTTGAGGAGACACAATGACCTCTCAGTCCATTCCGAAACTAGTGAAGGGTGCTAACTAATGAGAGCTGAACCTAAGAGACCAAAAACTGATTGGATATGCCATGAAGGAGATTTATGGAGATCCTAGCATAGGCTCCAAGAGTGATTGTTCTGGACAATTTCAGTTTATGTAGCATTCCAGAATGAAAGTCTCTAAACAGTCTCACCAAGAAATGGTTGTCCAGACAGAAATTGTTCTCCAAATGCCAGAAGGCTCTGAGAATAAGAGTCAGTGAACTGGAAGAGGCAATGGCCTTCACATGTAAAAGTGCAGGTGAAATGAAAAAAGTACTAATCCAGAAGTGGTCAAGTTCTTGTGAAAATTGTAAAAGTGGATGGGAGCTGTTGTTCTTTGAAGCCATCATGTAGAATTAAGTAGTGTGCATAGTGGACTTCCTGCCTTGATTCTTCTGAAACTCAAATCTAACCTGGTCAACTAGTCTTTCAGCTCACTAGTGGTACTGAGTGGGGCAGGGATGAGTGTATGCTTGTATAGAAGAGGAAATAATAAAAGTTGTAAGTTTGCTTTAAGTTTGTTTGTGCCCTGTCTCTTTGGTTAAAAATGATAAGTGTCACTGAAGATGTGAAAATAATTTACTACCTTCCATGTGACCTGCTTTGCCCAAACATCTAAATCATATAAACCTTGTAAACCACTTGTAAACTGCCCAGAGTCGTCACAACACGAGATGGGCGGTGAAGAAATACAATAAATAAATAAATAAAATAACTAACATGATGACCTATTTTATACAATATGCAAAGAGAATGACTTGATTCCTACAATCTGTGGAATGACAAACTACACAACCCTATTTTAGCTTAGGCTAGCATGTTCTGTAAACCTAGCCACTAAGTTTAAAACAATACATGATTATTCCTCAGGAGCAGATAGACACAGGGGGTGCTTAAGGTAACTCTTCCTCAACCCCGATGTCTCCAAAGGTGTGGACCTCAATTGTTTGTTCACCCTACTGTTGCCTTTTGGTCCACCGTCCCCCAGCCCCATAAACCCACCGGATGTTCTTTCATTTGGGGGCAGTTTTCCTTGACAGTTGATTCAATAGCTGGCCTCATCTCAAGCATACTCTGGGAGCTATCCATGGTGCTGATTGCTTTCAGCCTAATCTAAACCTTTGGCACAGTTGGTAACTCCTGCCTCATCCCCACTATGAACTTCACAGTGCCTGGACCCACACAATGGATTACACCATGATTTTTAAACTATGGTTTGTTAACTAAGCCTTAATAGTTCAGTTTTCACATAATGCTAAGCCATTAGGGTTGAACTCACATACTAAGCTATGTTCCAAATAAACCTGTCTAAACAGAGACATTTCTGTTTCCACAGCAGATCTTAAAATTCACAGACAATGTGAAGTGACCATTTTGGGGTTTGCACACCATTCTTGGTTATGGCTGCTTTAACCATGCTTTGTTGAACAAGCCATAGTGATTTGTGTACCCATAATGCTATTTTAATGTAGTGTGGGGATTAAGATGTTGAATTAAAACCAGGGAAACCCAGGTTCAAGTCCATTCTCAGCCATGGAAGCTTCTTAGGAGTGAATAGACTTGTCAGTTTACACATTTGAAACAAATCATTGGAGATTATCAATCATGAAAACTTCAACTAAGCCTGGAATATGATACATTATATGCAAACTTCCCCCATGAAATGTCTCCTGTAGAAATGGTGTTCATAGAAGTAATCAATGAAAGCAATTTATCTTTTCCAAGAAATTCCACAGCATTACAGGAATAGATCACAAGTTACATAAATATTTATTACGAACACTGATAGTAATTGAGCTTTTGCAGAACAATCCCAGAAGATGCATATATGGATCCAAAATGAAAGGAAATAGGCCACTTTTGATAGAGATTTTGCTTGCATTGGACTAGAAATGACTTTTTTTTTCTCGTACATAGCAAGGGTCAAAGTTGAGATTTAGTTATGTCCTTCGTACTTCAAAGTGTGCAAGTACAACAGCAAGGACGTTTTTAGGAGAAGAGCTAATCAGCAGCTGTGAACTGCAAATAAGGCTGCTACAGGAGGGGATGATTAGCAGTTAGATGCATCCATGCAAATGTGAACATATTGACCATTATTTGGACTGTACCATTACTGCTCCATTTGTAGAAAGAACGAGTACATAAAAAGTAGGGGGAAGGAATCCCTCAGGTCCTGAGCTCTTTAAGGCATAGGGTCTTCCCCCACCACTGAGTTGAAGAGTGCTCGACTTATTATTCAGTTGGAAGAACATTGGCTGCCTTATTGCTGCCCCCTACTGTCTCTGTCCCCAGTCACTGCCAGTCATCTGAATTTCCTCCAAGAGAATGGGGCACAACGCTTGACAAACACCACATATTTTGATGCTCCCTTTTGGTGGTGTTGGCCTAAGATGGAAAGATTACTGGTTCAGCTGAGAACAGCTTAAACCCATCTCCCTCATGGGTCAAGGATGAGAGGAAAACATTATTGGAATAGCAGAAAAAGAGGGTGATGGGGCATGTCAGTTCCCTAGTTAGGTGTTAATAGGAAAAAGTCCATAGAGATGAAGGCACCTTTTGGGGGTATGGGTAGAAGGATTAAGCCTCCTCCTTTGGAGTGAAGGTGTGCAGGTGTCCTTGTTCCAAGGCTTAATCCAGTGGTCCTACGAAAGCCACTCTATCTGTCTTCATCTGTTGCTCTGCCTTCTTCTAGAAGAAAACATCACTTAATCTTTGGGCAGCCAGTGAAAGAAGTGGTTGGGGGTGTTGGGGCAAAACTTGCATTTGATCATTTGTGCAATCATTAATTTAGTTAATTGCATATTTCATACAGTATGCTAAATCAAGAGGTCTTGTGGGGAGGTTGCAATGAAAGCTGTTGAATGGTATATATGGCCTTGGGTCTTAGGCAATGCATGCACCTGTGAGTAAAAGCTTTTCTGAAAATTGAGAAGGATAGTTCATATTTTTAAATTAAAGAACAGTTCTGTTCTGTTCTGATGTTGCAAAATTAGCTCTGAGGCTGCTTTGGATATGTAAAATACCCAGGAAAATTGAGGCAAATTTTATAGTGTGCTGTCCTCTGCTGATCAGCCCATGCAATAAATGCTTCTCTGTCTTTACATGTGAAGAAACAAAAATTGTCAGGAATAGATATTGGTGAGCTATTAGTGAAAGAAACACACCTCATGAGACATCTTGGTTAAGTTGACTTGGGACTTGGAGAACCCCACTTCCAATATTGAAGAGTGTCTGGGTGCTTGCATAACTCTCTAGCTGCTTCACTTCAAGATCTTTCAAAATGTGCAAGGCTGTTCAGTTGGGATATCACTCCAGTTTCACTAGATTTCTGGGCAGCTGAATACACCTGGCTAGTACGGACCTCAACTTTCAGAATTCCTCAGGAATCATGACAGACTGAGGATTCTGAGAGTTAAAGTTCACATATCTACAGGGTACCAAGTTTGATTGTGGGGAGAGAACAAATAAAACCCCAAAAAGAGAAAAAATGCATTATTAATTCCATGAAAGAAAATCATGTTCATACCCACATTATCTTGTGATAAACACAAAGTATATGTTCTGTGATTCCTCAAGTTCCTAGAGATCTCTAGAATTCCAGAAGGACCAATGCATAAAAAGAAGCTGAACTGTTTACTCAGCCAAGCACTTCAATTAATATCAGAAACCTTGCTGATCAACCTAAAGACTTAGAACAATGCCCAATATAATGAACATTTATGTATCAATTGTATACAAAAATTTAAGATGTACAACTCATATTTTTATCTCAAAGAGCAGATGCATCACCCATCTGAGGCAAATGACATCCCAAATCTCTGCATGATTGTAGTTATTGCAATAAATTATTCAATAAATTATTGAATTTTTATGATTGATAACCCCTGATCCAGATCCTCCAACGAAGCTCTGCTGTTATAGCGAATTGGTATACTTACCCCCCATCTTTCCTCACAGGAATTCAGAGGAGCTCTGCAGGGCTGTTGGGTTGCTCAAATATTCAACCACATATGTTTCATTGAGGACACAGCCCCTTATTCCTTAATTTTGTGCATTTAGGTAATACACCAATAAATTCTTTCATGGTCAAGCAAGGAGACTCAAGGGAGTCTAATCAAGTCCACATGAAAATTCAAGAACTGCCTATAGTCAAAACCAGTTTTATTTTTTGAGATCATTACAATTATGAAATATATACAATCTGAGTGAACATGATTAGATAAGACTAAGGAGAGTCAGTAGCAGGTCCCCAGTTTAAGAATGAGTTCTGTCCTTAAGTCTGCTCTTAAGTCAAATTTGCATGTAAGTCAGAACAGTCATTTAGCATCAGTTAGTCAAATGTTTATCTTAGTATATAGTATATATTTTACCTTTTTATGCATATGAAACACTTAAAAAACACTTCCAAACACACCAAAACAACTTAAACATAATAATACATGAAGTAGTATTGTGTATTTAACCTGAACATTGTACTTAACTCGAATTTTTAAGATAATAGTCTTTATGGCAGTCTGTTCTTAGCTAGGAGTCATCCATAAACTGGGACGTTCTTAAACTGGGGACCGGCTGTATAGTCATCTATATACAATGTATGAAGACATAATGGATTTTCTTAGATACTTCCTGGCATTGGGACGTATTGGCCTCAGCCAAAGGTAAAAGCAGAAAGTTTTTTTGTAAAAAGAAAATGTCAATTGTACCCAGCTGATAATTTATAGATCATCATTGTTAACAGTTAGTATAAGCAGATACAATTGTACATCAATGTGCCATTTAGTCTAAGATGTATACCAATGGATGCAAGCAGTCAGACTCCATTGTTGGTGATTGTTTAAGCTGAAAATAACACAGGACAGGAACAACCATTCTCCAACTGTTGTCTTCTACTACATGTAATGGACTGCAATTCCAAGAATTGTAGCCAGCCAAGATACCAGGTTGGGTGAGACTCTTCAAAGGGATATACAAGCAGAAAAGGAACATCTGACAGGCTCTAAATCTTTTCCCCATCATGAATTAATATAAGAGAACCATCAAGTGGGTAGACAACCCAACAGCATAAACAGAAGATTATATACAACAGGGAGCAAACCCTACACTCACCTGCACTGATGATGCTACCTAGTCGGGGAATGGAACATCTGCAAGCCAACGACCCAGCTCAGAGAGCACCAAGGACTCCACAGTCCAACCCTGAGCTACAGATATTCTCTTCTATTGGATACACAGAAGAGCTGACCCATCCTATCTTCTTTATGTCTGTTTTTCATTCAGCTGGGGAAGGAGTTCTCACCCTTGGAATTATCCTCTCCTGTATATAAACTTTCTGTTCTCTTCAATCCACAGTGGGACTCAAGCCCCATCTGTTTTCAGTAACTTATCATATGTTCACCCAAACCTCTTTCATGTTCTCATGGTCTTCCCAGAAGTCTGCCATTAGAAAGCAAAGTATAAAGACTTACAGTTTCCTTTTTCATCTGCCTTCCCCTCTAGATTCCAAGTTTGTTCAGTTAACTCCATTACTCATATAATGAAGGTCTTTGTCATGAGTGCCGTTGAGCTGAAGACATCAGCGCAATGGCACACATGACAATATCAAGGAAACAGGGGAAGGGGCTCAAGATAAGTAGCCATCAACTTACAAAGACTGAAGGACAAGAGACAATGGCTAAACGGATCGCGAGGCACACCCAAGCTGTTAGCGCTAACGCAACGGAGATCGCCCAGCTGACAGCAATCACCGGAGGAATAGGGAAACTGATGATGGGCGATCCCGGAACGCCAGCGGGGCCTCGCAACCCCTCACCTACCGGCAGGACAGCGTGTTGGACAAAGGGGGGTGACGTAACCGCGAGTGAGGGGGCGCTGACCGGCGCGGGGTATTTAAACCCCGCACCGGCGCGCTCCTGTCACTCTCAGCTTTTTTCCTATACTGTACCTACACTGCGAATAAATCAGAGCCTGTTTCACAGAATCAGCGTCTGTGTGTTACTCGGAGGTAGGCAGCGCATGACAGTCTTCTACTCTTCCACTGTTAAAATTCTGAGCCAATAAAGGGGGAGCAGAGAGAATGTCGTATGAAATCACTTGTGCAACGTGGACAAGTTGGGCTGAAGGCTAATGACCTAAAGCAAGCTTCCCCAACCATCTTTGTACTCCAATACATCTGAAGGATATAACTGCATGACCTGTGGCTAGGAATGATGAAAATAATAATCCAACACAACTGAGGAACATCAAGTTGAGAAGGGCTGATCTAAAGAAGTTTGGACAACAAAGCTCAAGAATCAAAGAAACATTAAATAATCTGTTAAAATACATTGTTATGACAGCTTGTTAATCCAGTGAAAAGGAATAGATGTGAAATATCATGCAAATCCACTATAACTAGTGAAATTTCAGATTTGGGCTTTGGCCTTCAACATATGATCTGCTGGAGTACAGGATTTTTATTATTATCCTTTAATCCAAGTGCATCCATTAAAGTTATGACATTAAAGTCATAAAGCTGTGCATGCGATTTTATGTAGCAGGAGCCCACCCAGAAGCCACTCCTTAACCAATGACAAATGCCTTGGGAAACTCATCCATCGATGAGCACTTGAAGGACCAGGAGCAAGGTGACACAACAAAAGCATCTAATCAAAAGCCTTAAAGAGCCAATATGCCATGACAGCTTTAGCAATTGGCAAGGACTTTTCTGTCCCATTCCCCTCACATGTGGCCAAGCCAAAGATACCCTCTTTATGTTCCTCTTTTTCCCCCTTCTTCCTTGATTCTTTTTCTTCTTTTTAAAGCAGCAGCAGTTCAGTGGAAAGGGAGGAGGCTAGCAAGGTATCAGCTTAGTATCTGAGTTCCTGGCATTTCATTTCTGAATCACCAACCCACTAGCGTGGGAATTTGTCTGCAGAAAAGAAACAAGAAACAAAGTAGATGAAGCATCTTCAGCTGCCAGGAAAGTGGTGCTTTCTCATCCAGCCTTCCCCAACCTGATAGGCTTCAGATATTCTAGATTCTGACTTCCATCGCCTCCAACCAACATGGGAACATTATTCCAACACATCAAGGGAACATGAATTGGGTTTTTCATTGCCTGGAACTAAAAGAAAAACTGAGCCAAGTCCAGGTTCTCCTTCTTTCCCCAATTAATCAGATCAGTGATGGGGAATCACTGTTGAAGCAATGGGGTCAATAACTGGCTCAAAGGGGGAGGTATGACTTATGATTTGATTTACCTATCCCACCTCCTACCCTTGATTAGACTAGGATTGTGGCAGACATAGTGTCCAACCTTAGATAGCTGCCTAAACTGAAAATGATTTCTCCCACCTCAATCTCTTAAGTTCTCTTTAGCAAACTTTATTAAAGTGAAAGCAGTCATGATACAAGAATTCAAGCTAGTGAACTAGTTTCAATTTATAACCAATATATCCATGTGTACTTTAAGGCAGAGACTTTCTGACTGCCTGTCTCTCCATCTATTGAAGAGAAGTCTTCTCTGATAAAGTGGTTGGGGGATTCAGTTCATTACATGTTCATTAAGCTGCGCTTTTACTATTTCAGGGCTTACAATGCAGGTTTTCTTATTTCCTGCCTCAAAACTGGCAAGAAACTGTGTTACTGATTTTCAGCAATTGTTCCACTGAAATTTCAGAGTTTGGGCAGAGAGCCTTGAGGAGCAAAAAGGAAGGTTAGGTCATCTTGGAGTCACATGGGGGGGGGGCAGGGGAGAGATAAGACAACCATATTTACTGTTTCTGTTGGTACCAAATACTTAACCTTGAAATGAATTAATCCATTTTGATGGTTTGGGCAATGCACTGAAACATGAACTAATCAAACAGGCTGGGTTTGCACAACAGCCTATGTCCTATGTCCAATTAACTAAAGTTTGAACCAAAACTTAGCGTGTTGTGTGAATGGTCTTTAAGTAACTTGATTAAGTATGTTGTGTGAACACAACCACAGACTCGCACAGCAGCTTCTCTGGAGCATCCCCCACTCACATGCCACTTACCTTCATTGCGCGGTAGATCCACCCATGGAAATCGTTAACCTTGGTGTAGACACCAGGCTTACTGGCCAGGGCACAGCCTGTGCCCCAGCTCACAATGCCACAGAGCCGCCAACGTGACCTTTGTGAAATGCTGTCTTCACACATAAAAGGGCCTCCGCTGTCACCCTGCCACGTGGAAGAAACCTGGGCTGAAAACCTGCATTCACATATCATCCCCACTTCTATGTTCATTGAACTGCTATCCCAGAATGCAAAGCCAACATGGCCTTGCTGCCTGGGGATTCTGGGAGTTTGTCCAACACATCTGAAAGAGATCAAGTCAGGGAAAGCTACTATGGTGGACAGGAACAAGGTAACAAGAGAATGCTCAGGAACAGAAATAGGGAGCAGAAGCTGAACCCCCACTTCTTGGGTTTGGTACATTTCAACAGTTACATCTTCTGAATTAACAGCAGCTCGGGAGTAAAATTTTCAATAGGAAAATGCTCCCCAAGTTCTCGTCAAGATTAGTCTCTTCCCCTCCTCTGCTATTGCTTTATTTAAAAAGTCACACGCGGGTAAGTGGTCTTAAGGCAGACCGAGTGTCTACCCTAATGCCCCCCGACTTGGTGTCTTTCAGATGTGTTTGGCAATAGCAGCTTACGTTCCCAGCTGACCCTGCCAATGCCAAGAGTGCACCAAGTTAAGGGCACCAACTTCTAGAGGGCACCAAGCCCAACTCTAAGAGCTCCAAGTGAAGATGAGTGAACGGATTCGCTCTAACAGAGAACAGGCTGTTCACAGCTGGCAAAGAAAAGAATTGAAACCACTTTGTAGAACTGGTCTTGGTTGTCCTTTAACAATTGCCAAGTTTACTCGTTCTGGAAACATCGCTTTTTTTTTTTTTTTACTGAGTCTAATATAGCGTGGCATATTTTTCTTGGACTGCTTTTTGCATCAAAGAAAATTGGCCACACATTCCCCTACTATGCTTGATAGGCCAAAGTTTCCCTTAATGCACCCCCTTTTTTTTTTTCACCTACAGTACCCTACCCCTTCCTCACCATGCCAAACTGACACTACCTGGCAAGCATCTGTGCCTCCAGCTGCAAAGCCAGCGCAGAACATCCTGGGCCTTATCTGACTGCCGTAGTAATCTGGGCCGTTGCAGACACTGGTGCTGATGATGGGTACACGGGCCTCTTGCAGGACATCAGACTGCTGGCCTACAAAGGGGGAGGAGCGAGCCTTATCAAGAGCTGCCTTAGTAGTACAAGAGAGCCTGGTGCTCCATCAGCTCAGTACAGTTTTGCAGTGGTTGGCAACTTCTCTCCAGGCGCTGGGCTTCTGGATGGAAACCTTGGTTCTCCAGATACCTAATACCTTCTCCAGGAACTGGCTGAAGGCCCGTGAATGTAACTTAGCACGTTAAGCCTTTTTATTGCAGAAAAGAAGAGAGCAATATACACAGAAAAGATAGATCACTGAAATACATAGAAATCCAACCCTTATATAAATCTACAGCCCTGGATTTAAATTTTAGTTCATTTTCTTCCTCCACAGCCAGCAGAAACTTGGCCATTCTCTTGACGGCCTTGGAGGGACTTAATCTATATCAGCATGATTGTTCTCTCTATTGTGGGAACTGCTGGCATTCCCTGCTTAGGCCAGGGATAGGGAACCCCCTGCCCTTCCTGACTTATGATTCTCAAAAGCTCTAGACAGCAATGCCAAGGGTGAGGGATGCTGACAGCTGCAGTTCATCAACATCTGGAGAATCAGAGGTTCTCTAGACAGGATCTCAGACTTTTCAGATCCATGTAGTTGTACTTTGGATTTGTGATGCTCTATTATCAACCTACAGTCTTTCCAAAAGTTTCTATTAGGTCTTCCCCAAGCATGGAAGAAGGGCCTCTGGAATGAAAGCCAAACATCTGGAGAAGAGAGTTGGTCTTCATCTCCATTGGAAAGCAGCATGTGTAATCTGGCAGCTTTGCAGGATCTTCAGCAAGGATCTGCAGTCTCACCTTTTCCTGAGCTACTTTGGCTGCAGTTTTAGAACAGAGACTGGCCCATCTCTCTTCCAATCCACTGAGGTTGATTCATGAGTGCTGGAATGGGTCCTACTGTTACTGCCCAAAGAAGTCTGCAAAGTCCAGCATCCCCTAAGGGAGGCAAGACTAAGGGACTAAAGCAAGACTAGAATTGGAATCACATCTTGTGTCTTCCATACAGACGCATCAAAGCTTTGGTGCCAACAAGAATATAATAATATATTATAAATAAATAATAATATAAACTCTGCAACCTATGCAAAGTGGTGGGGGGAACAGGGAAAGAAAGCATTTATCTGCTTGCTTGATGGCCATTGTGTGGCTTACAGTCACAAGAGAGATGCAGGTCTATGCAGGGCAATTAAGGTCAGCCTTTGGCTTCTCACAAATACTCTCCTTATTTTGTGTGCTTTTTTTCTTCCTTTTGGCCCTTCCCTCCTTCCTTCCTTCCTTCCTTCCTTCCTTCCTTCCTTCCTTCCTTCCTTCCTTCCTTCCTTCCTTCTCTCTTTCTTTCTCAAAAAGCAGAAGTCTTCAGTTGAATTAAGCTCTCACACAGCTTGATTGTGGACTCCAGTCGTGCATACACTGCTGCCACCTCGTGGTAGCAAGAGGCCCTTACCATAATATTGTGTGTTGCCCCATCCTGTCACCGTACAGATCTTGCCATCCACCAGAGTTTGCCCCAACGCTGGGAGGCAGATAGGCTGAATAAATTCTGTAAGGAAAAAAAACCCATTGTTATCTTGGGAAGGATTCTTCCTTCCCTGGCTCACAATCATGAGTGGCAAGTGGCTTATGTTAATGGTGTGCAGAAAATTTTTCCTGATTTTTTTAACCCAGTGGGTGGAGGAGAGAATGTGCTTTTGAAGTTTCTCAAAGGCAAAGTGACCTTCAGTGGAATTCTCACCAGATGCTGTTGGCCTTGCACTTCTTTAGGGAGAAGATGGCCAGGGAGCATGTGGACCAATGCTGTCTTCCAATGTACACCTGCACGTTGGCTTCCTGCCCTGCCCTTCAAACCCAAAAGAAGATAGGGAACTGATCCTTCAAGGGACGTGTGGGCAAAAGGGGAGCCATATATAACAGAAAATAACATCACCAGACATCCCTCTGCTACCTCCTCTAAAGCCCAGTCAAAAACCCACCAAGAGAAATTCAGAAGAAATTCTCAAGTATCCTGACATGGAAGACCAGCATCACAACTCAAGAAACTTTTGACAAGTTGCAAGGCAGAGTTTCACTCCGGCTTCGCTCACAGGTCTGGGTGCTTCCCTAAGGACATGGACATCCACTGCAAGCAGGATGATAAATGCTGTTTTCCCACATAGGGCAAATTGACCACACGCATCAACCGTCTGGGGAAAGAGATTCCCTTATTTAGAACGGTTCAGTATAAATACCATTCTAGACCCATACATTTTTGCACCTTTTTTTTTCCAGACTGGTGCCCTGCATTTTTATCGTGTAATTCCTTTGTAGGGATCGAGTGGCCTCCCTGCCCTTCCCAAGAAAGTTGGTAATAATTACAGCAAGGATGCATAACTTATCACCTTTCACAAGAGTGCAGCACTGCAAAAGTTGCTGCTATTTTTTTTTTAAATGCACTGGGAAGGGGAAAATATGAAGCACATAGGAAATATATTAAGTGAATGCAAATAATGTAAAGTTATGTAAATAGACATCAACATTCATCCACATTTTGTCTTGCCCTTGCCCTACCCACTTCTGGATAGCTTTGCTGAAGAAGCCTCTTGCTAAGGACAGTAGAGACTGAGCCCAGAAGGAATAATCCAGGAATAATCCTGTCTGTCTGGGAAGACCGCAACTAGAAAATGGATTTGAAGATACTGCTAGGAAAGAGAGATCCCAAGAGAGCAATTAAAGGACCTCATAGCACTATCTTCAAATCCATCTTCTACTTTCAGATCTTCCAAGACAGAGAGATACTGCTATTAACTCCTTCAGCTGCTCTCTTCCAATCAACCTTTCTACTTTTCCCAATCTCTTTCCAACCTTCCTTCTTCCTTCACTCACTTTCCCTACACAAACTATCTTCCATCTGTTCTCTGACAGCTTTCATTCTAACCCTCAGCCCTAACCCTCAGCATCTCCCTCCTAGTGCCTCTCACGGCCTCTCATGGGTCTGTTTCACTTTCAGGGTTGGCCTCTGCCTTCACACGTTCTGGTTCACCCTTTTTTCCACTTCCAGCTGACTTATGTACGCTGTTTATTCTTTCTGTCTGGATACTGTACCATATCCCACTTCTAACACCATTTGTTAGCCTTTTCCTTAATATGGTACAGATCACAGGCGCAAAGACTGCATTTGTTTTCCCCACAAAAGCTGTTTTACTGTACGGAATTAAACTCCTTTTCCTTACTTCTAAACGTAATGCTAATTTTATGTTTGCTTCTATTTTCCTACCTATCTTTTTCAACTGCCTTTCTAGTACTATGTATGTACAACTATTTCTATCTTATTTAATCTCTGCGTTTCTATCTCTATATTCTATGTCTATGTTCCTATCTCTTCGTTTGTAGCACTATGTTTTCCTAACTTAACTATTTCTTACCAAGGCTGCTTGCGTCACTCTGCCCCCCAGACCCCCACCTTAGATGCCACTGATGAAATGCACCATGTGAGTTCCGCACTGTCGTACTACTGTAAGATGCTGCGCACAAATACAGGAAGGGTGGACTTTGCGCTGTGATGTCATGACCCATGTCATGAGCTACTCCCCCCACCCCCCTGGCAATATGCTCACCATTGAAGGACAGTGGTGTGGCCAAGCGCAACAAGGCAATGTCATTGCTGTTCTCCTCAATATTGGGGTCCACAAAGGGCTGGTACCCACCATGGTACACAATGCTGGCCATGCCCACCTGAAGCCCCTGAGCGGACCGCTGAGATACGGCACCCACGAACACCTGCCACCGGCTCACCATGCGATTCCTTCTGCAAGGCAGACCCAGAAAGAGAAGGTTGGACAGGAGCTGGGATTTGTGGGACTTTGGATTTAGCTGATCTCCTGGGGGCTGGGTGCATCTAACAGGTTTATCTGGGTTAATTAAAGACCTCGCAGCTGCATTCAGATCACAAGCTGAACTTGTTTTGTTGTAACCTTGGTTATGGTTGGTGTTTTTTGGCACGGCTTGCTAAATCCAGAAAACGGCTTAAATGACCAAGCAGAGCACATTGTGCAAACCCTGCTGAGAAGTATTATTTCACTTGCTTCAAAATGCAAAAAGGGAGCCCTGTGGTGTTTGGGGGTTCTCCTTTTCAATGGTGCTTTGGGCCCACGGACTGTGGCTTGAAGGCCAGATACTCAAAAGCAACCTGGTGGCTAGATTTACTCATTGACCAAAGCCATTGTTTATTTAATCAAAGTCTAAGGAATAAGCCACAGTTGTCTGAGTTCATACAGTTTGCTAAGTTTGAAACTAGTGAACTGTATTGTGACTTAGGACCCTGGCTGTATTAAACAAGGTCACAGTCTTAACAAGGAATCTTCAGGGCCTTAGAGAGCAGAGTAAATGCTTTTTGGTGGAGTCCACAATTGGCAATAAAGCCTTCTCCAACCAAATGGCTTTCAGTTCCTTGAATTCCCCAGATGGCATAGCTGTTGCTAAGAATTCTGGGGATTGAAAGTCACACATCTGGAGAGCACTTCTGAGCTCTGAAGTTGCTCATCAACAGTTTACATGCATCCCTAGTGAGCACCCAGAAACATCTGGTCAAACCTTAAGGAATAGCAGCGTTACAAATCTGGATGTCATTCCAAAACATATCTAGTCTGGGACTTACTCTGGAAAGCAGTGAGCTGCTGTAACAACCCATTCATTTGAGATGACGGAGCCGCCACAGAGATGTGTCCCATCATAACGTAGGCTGACTTGCCAGGGCCATTTACCCAAACTGGCATCTTGGCCACCTACAATCCGGTCTACAGGCAACTTTCTGCGCCCACAGTCTGCAAAGCACACAACAGTTAATACATGATCTGATGCAACTTTGCATCCCACATACCTTCAGGACATCACACTAAAACCTTGTTCATGAGTACCAAGGATATCAGAATAACCCAGCTGAGCCCTTGTGATGAGGCTGATAGGCTCCAAAGGACAGTCTAAATTTGAGCAAATCAGAAGACAGGAAAGTTGGATGTAGCATCTGAGTAAGAGAAGAACAGAGAAATATTTGGAGAAAGGTCAGGGTGAGAAAGAAAGACATGGATTGGAGAAAAAGGGGATAGAGAAAGATGGCTAAAGATACCCTTGAAATAGTTTGTGATTTCCATACCTTGGCAGAGGGTTGCCAGGAACTGGCCTGTCAGACATTCACTGTGAGAAAGAGAAGAAAACTCAGGTGTATGGGAGGAGAAGTAAGAGGCATTATCAAGAAAGTGTGAACTCCAGATTCTTGTAGTTTGAACTTTCTGTTGGACACATTTATTATCCTGAATATCTCTAGTTTTGATTTTCTTAAATGATGATGGACTGATCACATTTAGATCCCAGTGATCTTTCAGCATAGACTTCAAGTTGGCCAGTTGGTCTCCCATGGAAAGACAAAACAGTTTAGGAAAGGTGGCAATATCATGTCACTTCTAATCAAGTCCTGGACCAAAAATTATTCTTCATGACTATGCACCAAAACAACCTCATGCTCTCAAGATGCTTTCAACTCCCACAATCCTTAGTCATATTCATCCTAGCTGGAGTTGACGGAAATTAACAAAAACATCTGGAGTACAGCAGGTTGCGTTTCTGGGCTGATAAAGCGGGGAGTCGGCAATAGGACCAGGTTGTTTGAAGGACTGCCTCTTCCCAATTACATCTACCCATCCCATCAGGTCCAGCAGAAGGGGCACATTGTGGGTCCCACCTGCCAAGGAGTTCCATCTGATGGGACCCAGAAGACATGTCTTTGCAACTGTGGCTCTCATCCTGTGGAACATCATTCCCCCCCAAGGTAAGCCCATCCCTCCTTGCCTTCCAGAAAGCCCTTAAAATGTGACCTTGGGGATCCCAAGGGGAGCCTGCAAGGTGGCTGTATCCTGTTTAGGTGATTGTTATTCTCCCGCAATCTTGGTTTTTGTTTTTATTTACGTTTAATTATTTTAATGGGTTATATTGTTTTAACTGTTATTGTTGGTTGATCCTGCTCAGAGTCACATTCAGTGAGATGGGCGGCTATATACATTTGCTAAATAAATAAATGAATGCATTCCTGAACTCAGAAGCATTCAGACTTCTGCCATCAGGAACTGCTACAGGTATTTAAACTGCAGTTCCCATCTTTCTTGCCCATTGGCCATGCTGGCTAGAAATGATAGGTGTTTATGGCATATCATGTACATTCAGGGTTGGAAAGGTATAAGTATTTAAGGAAAGGAAAGGTGGGAGGAATCTAATGGAGCAGCTCAGTGCCTTACCACACGATGATGGCCTCTCTGAGACTTCGCACAAAAGGCAGCCGAGACTCATCCACACAGAAGTAGCCTGATGTTCCATTGGCACCTACACTGTCTGCATCCAGGACTGAATGGGAGAGAGACCTGGAATGGAGACCAACCCAAAGGAAGTCAGCATCCAAGCAATGACTTGGTGTGGTTGCATTACAGTACAGTGTTTTCCATGCTTTGGTAGGCTGTAGCACTGAGCCCAAAGTAGCTAATGCTTCGGGAAAACCTTTCTTTAGGAGGTGCCTCCCTTAATTTCTGATCCACCGTTCTTGGTGCATGATTATGGGATTCCTTTTAAGAGAGCTATGAATGTGCGTGATCCCTGATTGGCTAAGGTGCCAAGTGACTACCAGCTAAAGTTATTAGCCTCAATCCAAATAGAAATCAGTACAGAGAGATGACTTTCACAGCCCTGTTATCTGAGATCCTTCAAAGTTAAAGATGTTAGGGACTGAACCTCTGACATTCTCCAGGTCCTCTGCCACTAACTGACAGCTCTTCTCTCGTTGATGGTGGCACTGCACAGATTTTTTCTGAGATAACGGTATGTTTACATAGGACAGACCCGATTTTATTTAGCAAGTTGACCAACAAGTTGATTCAGGTGCCACTGGAGTCCACCTAATCTCTGGGGACAATCCTATATTGGCACAAACAGTTCTGAGCATTACAGCTTAGTAGTAGAGCTGGGATCAGGTTGAGTCAGTATGACCATCTCTGCCCACCTGCAAGCCCAGCCAGTTGCCAGTGTTGACTTAAACCAGGCTACCTTTGCCTACCCCTCTCACTCCAAACTCCCACCCAAGCTCAGCTAACTGCTATCCCCACTGTTGCTCTTTCCGTGCTTTATGCAAGTGCAAAGCTTGTTCCACAGAGAGAGGGTCTCAAGACCGCAACATTGGCCTATCCTCAATAGTTATACACTCACCTTGGAATCTGAAAGGGGAAATGCATGGATGAAACCACTACAGCCATGCGAAAGGTACAGCTGTTGAAGCAGAGCTAGAAGGGAATAGAATGCTGGGGGCGGGGTAGAAACAAATGATCTCAGGATTGGATAAAAACACTGGGAGATTCTGGGGAAGTAACAATTGCATCACAGAAGAAATGCCCACCAGTGCAGTTTTTCTCAGACGTTTTTGTGACAAGCTTAGCTATTTGCTAAGCTGGCTCAGGATGATGGGGATTGTATTTTACTGCTAGAGGTCACCAGTTTGGGGAAGATTGCCTCGGGTATATGCATCAATAAAAACAATACATCTTAGTGCGATGTGCCTCCCACAAGCCCTCATGGACATCTCAAGCCCCTGTGGACCTTTTCATCACAGCCATGTTCTTGGTGTACCTGACAAATCCCATCTCCTCACAGCTGAGAGCTGCCACCTGAGCATCGGACGAGGAGGAACAAAGGAGCCTCCACTTCCCTTCATTCTCATCATACACAGTCAGACGCAAGTCCTCGGCATTCACCTGAACTGAACAGAAGAAAGTGCAGTGGTAAGATAGGACCGTCCTTGCCACATCCCATCTTCTTTGTTGCCCCAGGTAGACAGGCTGATCCCACCTGTTACAGCAAGAATAGGGATCCGGTAGTTCTCTTGCTGGGCTACTGCATTTGGCAGCCACATTTTTAGTCAGGCTGGCTGGGAATTGGAGGAGCTGCAATTCCATCACTCCTGGAAGCATCAGGCTGGAAAAGGGGAAGCTGTATCACAGGTGGTAGAAGAACCCACAGCCCTGTGTCACATACTCACCAACATATAAGCTTTCGGTTTCACTTCCAAGCACAGACACGACTGCAGTGGGAGATAACAAGTTTGATTAGAACATTGCTCAGATGGAAGACAGTGGCAACAAAAGCAAAATCCATGTTCTACAGAAGTTGAGGCTTATCCTTCACAAGGGGAGACCCCTGGAAATGCCTCTTCTGCTCTGGAGTCCCCCAGTGGTAGCTTAGTAAATGTGACTCATGTGACATGGTAGCTTGTTATTAAAAGTGACCGATTATTACTGTACATAATGTTCCCAGGCAGATGTAGCCCAACGTGAAGATGATGACCATTTCTTGCAAGACCGTTGCGAAGACTTTTAATGAAGCTGAGATGCAACTACTGCAGTCGATCTGGAGAGAGCGCTTTTCACTTCCATATTTAGCCCCATTGCTGCCAACCTGCAGCTGAGAATCACTGGTTCATTGTACATCATGAACAATCCCTCTCTGACTCATAAGGTATCTTACCTATTGCCCAGATCCCAGCTCCAATTCCAGCCAAGAGCAGGAAGCTACTGGCTCCCACTGCCATGACTTTAGGCAGAGTCCAGCTGCATGTTTTAAGGCCTTCTGAAAAGTAGAGCGAGATCATCAGAGAGCAAAGCTCAGAGCTGTCCCCATCGGGCAGAAACTGATGATGAGAAACAGCTCCTCAGCTATCATTATTACCAGAGAGAGGGGTTCCCTTGAATTGGGAAGGGTGCCAGGGGTCTCCCTTGTGAGCAGGCCAGCAGCCTGGCACCTCGCCCAGCTCCCTCAAATGCCTGAAAATGTTCGCCTAAGTCCTGCTCCAACTAGGCAGAGCAGTGGGAGGCTGAGGGTTTAGAGCAGCGGGTCAGGATGTAGCGTCCTGCCAGTGTATATGATGGGTTTTGTAGTATTTTTTTTTAGTATTGCATTAGCAGGCTTGCCTGTAGTGGCAGCTTAGGAATGCTGATTGGAATTGTCGAGACGGCTGGGATAGCTCCAAGGTCAGCTAGCTGGCGTTATCAGTGCTTGTTAGAGTGGATTGTAGCTGGGAGTGAGAAAGGATGGAAGAGAGAATTCAGCAATTAAGGGGCTGGCACGGAGGAGGCAGTGCTGGGGTTTTCGTAACAAGCAATTGCGTGGGCTTTTCCTCAGTCTGGTCCTTAATGTGGACTGATCATCTGTATTAATAAAGACCTCTTTTACCTCATCTGATGATGTGTGATTGAGAGACTCCGAATTAATAACTGGGAACCAGTTCATCACCCAGTGTTTCCCAACCTCAGCAACTTTAGGTACGCCGGCTGGGGGAATTCTGGGAGTTGAAGTGCACGCATCTTAAAGCTGCTGAGGTTGAGAAACACTGGTTTAGAGGAGGAAAAGGGGGAAGATGCGGGGTTTTCCCTTCCCTACTCTTCTCCTACGGTTCAACTCACCGTCTTTTTCAGCCATTTCAAAGGCGATTACTCATCCAAGCTGCTGCCTGGAAATCCAGCTCTTCAGGCCAAGGGGCCTTTGGGATCCGTCCCCAAGTCCTAAGGGCAGAAAGCAAGAAAGATACAGGCCTCCTTCTCTTCTCAGACTTGGTGGAGCAGAACTGAACAGTGCAGGCCAGAAGTCAACCAGTGTTCCTTGTAGAGCTCCCAGAATTCCATCTGAGTACCAGGGCTAAAACTTTTAGCATTTCTTTTTTTTTCAATCATTAGATTTTTATTTTCTTTAGGTCTGGGGGAGGGTTCTAGAGCAAAATGGATGCCTTAAGCTCTGCAGAAGCTTCAAGGAGTTCCTTCACCTCCAGCTGCATGAATCTTTGGGAGTCCAGCTCTTTCACGTGCTGCCTAAATGAGCGGCAGCCCTTGAGTTAATGGAAGTTGGGCGATCTTGGGGTGGAAGGTGTATCTAGGGTGGAGGAGGTTAGTTTACACCCTGTGGCAAATAGGGATAGAGGTGTAACCATTGTTTAAAAGGCCGCCCCCTGGTGCAAGGGCTGAAGATGACGAGACCAGGGGGGTGCTGCAGTTCTGAATTCAGACAGAATGGTTATCTAAATATGGACAGATACTGTATCATCAGCCACTCAAGGCTAGGAAAAGAACAGCCAAATGTCTATTGCCCGAAGAAAACAAAAAAACAGGAGAGGGAAAGGCCTAAGGTTTAAGCACTGGGGCTGAAATATATTTGGGGCTGAAACCCTCACACACTCACACACTTACTGTATATATATGATGCACACAGACACACACACACACACACACATCTCAATTTTTATAGCTGCAGTAGGCAGAACCTTTCACATGTATGTATACACACTCACACCACACATATATGTACACACACACCCTGATTCATATAAGGCACACTTCTATGATGCTGCAAGCACCAGAATTTCTCAGTGGCTTATGTAGAATGGATACAGGCTAAACCTCCGTGATAGGAATAAAACAACTGGAAAAACAATTGAACAATAACCACCACATAATATAATATCAAATAAATAAAACTAAAGATGGCAATGTTCACATCAGGGAAGAGCTCTCCACATCAATTTGGTCTTCAAGAGCTTCTGAAAGACCAGTAGAAAGGGAGATATCCTTATTTACTTGTTTATTTATTTATTTGAATTTATTAGCCGCCCAACTCCAATGGACTTCTCTGCAACAAAGCAACTTTCCTAGCAGTGTGGAAGCATCTGCTGTTATTCAGCTTCTATTATTTAGTTGCTTAATTGGGGTGAGTTTCTGAAGAAGAGAAATCTACAGCTGTTCCTGAAATCTGGGATCCATCCATCCATCCATCCATCCTCCAAGAAAGAGTTTGGCCTTCCAGGTTTCCATTGAAGCCTAAGAAACATCAGGCTGCTTCAATGACTGTCAGTGAGGTGCTGTGCTTGCACAAGGATCAAAGCCTTCTTCCAAATCATTTTTGAACATGTGCAGCCCTAATGCATTGGGCAGGAAGCTAAAGCCTGACTTGCTTTGAGCATCCTAGTTTAATCTAGCACAGTGTATCTCGACCTTGGCAACTTTGAGGTGTGTGGACTTCAACTCCCAGAATTCCCCAGCCACCAAGGCTGGCTGGGAAATTCTGGGAGTTGAAGTCCACACATCTTAAAACTGCCAAGGTTGAGAAATGCTGCTCTAGCAAAGCACATTACCACTCTGTGGCTGAAACAGAGCACAGGAAGAAGCTGTCAGCAAGCTGGGAGGAATTCCAAGATTGGCTGTGGAAAACTGACAGTACCGAGTCTCTCTCTCACATATATACACAATCTACACATGACCCAAAAGCAATGGTTGAGGAAAGAACATGCTCAGTGTTATGGGGGAATGGCGTTTCCTGGACAACAGCTTGCCTGTCTGCAGCCCTGGATTAACCATTAAGCAAAATAAGCACATGTTTAGGGTACCAAGGAAGGGGGGGCGCCACAGTTCTTTTTCCCCTAGCTATCATGCCCTTAACTCTTCCACTGCCATACTTGGCTTTCATCAAACTTTTTGTAGTTGTCCTTATCTGCCATGTTTGACTTTAATCTGCATTGTTAAAAAATATTTTCTTTGGCACAGTGAGTGACTGAAATTTAAAAGCTTGGGTCATAGGCATCGTCAGATAACACCTTTGTTTCCATCTCAGGGCATGAGAGTTTTGCTTCTGTTAAGGGGCACCATGGCTGAGATGTGCCTGGGGCATCCATCAGTCTCTGCCTGTCTGGAACATTATTAGGAACCCTCCATATTGCAACATGGCTATAAATCCCACTTGTACAATGCACATTTCTCCCCAATGCCTAAGTGGTTTCATTTGCATCTTAGACTTCCAAGTGCAGACTGAAGAGAACCTTAACAAGGGGGTGGGGAGGATGCCAGCCAGAGCCAGACAGCATAGTGTGATGGCTCCAGGCAAAGATCAAAATCAGCAATCACACTTGAAGACCAGTGGGGGACTTTTTGAAAGTCTACCTCCTACGGTTGTTTTGAAGTAACCAGAGGAGAATCACATACAGTTCTTGGATCTTTATGAGGAAGGAGAGAAATGAAAGCAACCCTCATGTAAGTAAGGGGTGAGCCTTAATAAAGTCCCTAAAAGCTCTTTCTGGTCTGAAGCCGATTTTGCCCCCTTTTAACTTTTAAAATCAATAGCTGATTTTAGTCAAAGCTTCTATGCTGATATCGTTGATTTTGATTACACCCCATCTATTCTTCCGCCTTATCATTTAAGCCGGGCTTAACAAACTGCTGATTTTTTTTTTATCGTGTTATTGATAGCTTGGTTCGTACATTCATGCACTGCCACAGTGGTATTGCTTTCTTTTGATTAAACATAAGTGAATCAAGGCCCTACATTTTAGAAAGCAACGTTTGTGGTTTAGCAAGTTGTGAATAATTCAGTAAATTACAGTTCAACAACCTGCAGCTTACTCAGTGTACAAATCAGGTTGGGGCCTCCGTTGCTGGAGGGGCACTGTCACACATATCCTGTTGCATCTGGTGTGCCACTGTGGATCTTTGGCTTGGTCCCACTGAGTTCCTCTTACCTCTTTAACTTGCTAGGGAAACATTCCAATTTTCTTTCACCTTTAGCTCAGTCAGATGAGTCACTCTTCAGCCAAGGACATCCCATTTCAAAGGACAGTTCAACTGCCCAGCCAACAAGAACTGCAAAAGTAGAGATTTCCTCCCTAAACGTTTATCCTAAAATGTACCGGAGGCTCCGTTGTACAAAGTGGTCGCACAACATTTGCATAAAGTGCTAAGTCTGCTGAGTTCTCATCGGGGTTAGGGTGCTGTTGTTGCTTTCATGACTCAGTATTTTGTGTAAACCCAACCCCTTTGGGCTATTTTATTCAGCACATGATGTGAACCTAGATCCAAAAATTCAAGCAAGCGATGTGAATCCATGCAGAATGCCTGGCACAGTCTACCAGGGTTCTGTGCCACCCTAGGGATCCGCGAGAGGTCTCTAGGGGTTCCCTGGGAGATCATGATTTATTTAAAAAGTTACTTCAAATTTCGGCAACTCCACATTAAAAAGGTCAGTTTCATTCTTTATTTTCCGTTTAAGAACATCGTTAATGCATATATTACAGGCCTACCCGTGAAAAGAATATAATCATTTTGTAACTTCTGGCCTATCTTTGAGCCTGGATGTGCAGGGGCTCCCCGAGGCCTGAAAAATATTTCAAGGGTTCCTCCAGGGTCAAAAGGTGGAGAAAGTCTGGTCTAGTACTTGAGGAGAAAGTTCATACATTTGGGGGTACCTAGCAATCCCAGCCAGTGAAAGCTGTTTTCCTTGAAAGAACATATTCAGAATGCAGACACATTGATTAATTATGTTCCCTTTCAGAAAAGTACTCAAAAGGAAAGGAGACATTAAGCTTGGAAGTGGAAGAATTCCATCATCCACCCCTGACAGCTAGATTCACACAACACTCTACACTAGTGATTGAAGGGGTTAGTGGTTTATCATGTTCAGGGAGCCCAGCCATTGTTTTAGCAAGTTGCAGGGACCAGGTTATCATATTAAACCATAGCATGGTTTATTTGTTCAGACATAGCATGATAAATGAACGCAGCGATTGTATTTTGATCGCCTGCATTTCAGATTTAGTGTGCTGTCTGAACTGGCCCAGTATCAGATAAGCCTGCCAGGAACCACCTGCAGAATAAGGGGCACAGCAGAAGGAATTTTGCCCATCCCTTTCTCAAATCTGGAGTCAAATTTTGACTATCACTAAGGTAGGGCTACTACATACAGGGTGCAAATTCCAGATGGTCACTAGATGGCAGCAAAGGGTTAGAGTTTCCCATGGCTCTTTGCTTGCCACTTAGTGGCCCCCTGAAGTATTGCAGCCCAGACATGGTGGCTCTGACTAAAAACTAGATATGAATGGCTTATGGAATCAAGGGCAGAAGGCTTATTGAGCTAATTAATGAAACATGAATTAATTTAGAAAGCCACGAGACAAGCAATATTACATCTAAGTGGCATTAGCAGGAGAACAATTTATTTTAGCAGGACTGTGATGCTATTATGAACAAATCAATACTCTGGAGTCTAATAGTGCCTTTACCTTTATGAAATGACTATGGATACTTATCAGGAGATAAACTTTTTCTGAATTCTCCCCCTCCTCAAAAACCACACACAGAGAGACATTTAAACATTTAGATTCTCCGCATCTGGGGCCTATTACACCCAGCCAATTCTGTGCCTCACCTTCTAAAGAAATGTTCAGTGCTAATGAAATTCAGCAAAAGTTAGCTGATGGGTAACAGAGCAGCCAAGGGTTAATCCAGCTTTGGCACAAGCAAGGAACTGGATTGTTATAGAACAAACTGGTCTTTTGCCCATCTGAGGAAAGCAGCTGCGTTCCAGGTGAGTTTAACAGTAACAGATCAGTAACCAACCTGTTTTTACCTTAGTTTGTTTCTAGGGTGGTTTAGTGTGGCCCTGGCCACTTGGCTACTTTATCATACAATAATGCAAATCTGAAAAAAAGAGTTCATTCAGTACAGGCAGTCCTCACTTAATGACCATTCATTTAGTGATGGTTCAGACAACAGTGCTGAAAAAATCGACTTACAACAGGTGCTCACACTTATGACCATCACAGTGTCCCCACAGTCACATGATCACAATTTTGGTGCTTGGCAACCAGTTCACATTTATGACCATTGCATCACAGTCACATGATCACCATTTTCAATCTTCCTGGCCAGCTTCTGGCAAGCAAAATCAACAGGGAACCACATGATTCACACAACAATCATGTGGTTTGCTTAACGATCGCAGCAATTCACTTAATGACTGCTGCAAAAAAGGTCATAAAATTGAGTCAGATTCGCTTAATGACCACTTCACTTAGCAACTGAAATTCCGGTCTCAATTGTGGTCCTTAAGTGAGGACTACCTGTCACTGAACATAAACAAGCTTTAAAGGTGTTAGAAGCATCCTTGGTGGCTGATTCTGACACTAAGATAGGGGTGTGGAACAAGTCTCTGGGGGTTCACTCCCACAAACTCTCTGTCTTAGGCATGCGGGCGCACACACACACACACACACAGACTTGCGCTTTTGTGATCAAGGCAGGGCAAAAGTTGCTCTCCAAAGAACCGAGTTTTCGGGAGAAGCGAGGCTGTAGCCCCAATTGCGGGGTGGTCTGGGACGCTCACCTCGCTCTCCACCACCTCAGCCGCTGCGGGGCAAATCTGCACGGCCGCGGGAGACTCGCCTTCTTCCAGCCCAGTGGGGCACGCTCTTCATCGCCGGGGCGGGAGGCACCGCGGGCGGGGAGGCGCTTCCGCTGGCAGCAGCAGCTGATCCTCCTGGGGTGATCTCGGGCGGCGGGGAGGCAGAGAACGAACGACGCCCGGAGGAGCCCCGAGCGACGGCGGCGGGGGCGATCGGGCAGAGGCACAGCTAGGTCGAGAGAGACAGAGGAGCGGAGAACGCGGATGGGTGAGTGGGCGGGGCTACGCTGTGGTGGGCGGGGCTTTGGCTTTTTCAACCTGCCGTCCCCAAAGCGAAGGGGAGCAAGCGGGGCTGCGTGGCGGAAAGTCGACGCCGAATTCCCGGGGTTGCGTGTCCAGCTGGAACGTCGGGACTGATCCCAAATGGGGAAGCCCAAGGCCGGGGTCTTGGCCTTTCCTTCGCAGGTGGCCAGAGATTTTTTTTTTAAGGGTTCCTAAATTAGGGAGCGAGTGCGCATCTCATCCCGGCGGCGCCGAGCACCCTGGTGGAAGGGTCTAACCAAAGCCGTTGGGGTCTCCCTAGGTGCCGCGCCTGACATCCTCCAGGTCCCTCGACCGAGCGACGCGCGCTCGAGCTGCGGGGAAGCCTGTCCGACGGACCTTGGAGAACGAAGGAGTCCCCTTTCCTAGGTTAGGCGGCAGCAATGAGAGGGTGCCAGCGGGCGGGGGGAGCAGGTGGCGGGGATCCGAATGCTTTGCAGTGGGGCCCCTACCCCAGCCTAGCTGGTTCCTCTCGGGGATCTCAGCTTTCTCCTTTCAAAGGCGACCGCACACAGGGGGGCTGGGAAGCCGCCGCCGCCGCCGCCGCCGCCTGGAAATGTGCCTTCTTAGAGGGGCGTCGCTCGGCGAGGGAAGCGCCCGAGCAGCTCTCCTCGCCCCCGCCCGCCCCGCTCAGTCCCGCTGCTTTCTCAAAGAGACCATTGTCTGGGGCACCTGAGGGCGCACCTGCGAGCCAAGCAACTCGCACGAGCGAAAGAGGTGGAGCCGATCGCAGCACGGCCTGCCCTACACACACTCACACACGTTTGAAACCCACTGAACAAACTGCAGTCCCCTCCAAGCAGGGCATAAATTCAGGTTCCTCCCCAGCAGGTCAGGAGTCTGCTTTGAGTCTTCAGCTCCTGGTGACTGTATAAACATGCTCTGTACAGAAGTAGTTTGTGCTGCGCCTTCTCCTGGGATGATGTTTCTGCTTTCTGGTCTAGCCTACCATCCTGGGATTTCCCGGTGGTGTCCCATCCAAATACTAACCAGGCCCCATCCTGCTTAGCTCTGTCCTGATCCAACAGGGTCCTCCCCAAACTGCAGCAGAACTGCTTGACCACAAAACCAAATTGCATTCGGTCAAATAAAGGAGCCATGGACTCTCAGGCAGATTGGCCTTGGCCTGTTAACCAGCTAAAATGTTAGCTGATTTATCCACAGTTTGGGCTGAACTAAAAAAAAGCAAAAAACCCTGCAGGTTTTGTGCAAATGCTACAAAGGCAAGAGTCAGACTTTGCTTAATAATAGTATGAAAAACAGAGTGTGTGTGTGTATGTGAAAGAGAGGAAGTGTGATTGGCTGAGTTTGGACAGGGCAGTGAACCACAAACTATCCCACTGCATTTTAGTAGGGTGTCACAGGAAGTAGGTTATTTCAATGGCCAGATTGAGCTGTTCTGTGAATGATGTCACAGCGGCGCAAGCGAGTCGTGCCAGCTCACATTGCACCATGCCCTAAGCCCCCAAAACCCATAGTAAGTTAAATACTAACCTAGCTTAATGTGTTGTGTGAATGCAGCAGGATTGTCTTGAAAGGACCTGCTTAAACCTGTTGTGTGACCCCAATCCAATTGTCATGCAAATCCAGGAAATTGGGTCAATCGAGTTAAACATGGTTAAGTTAATCGGGGTGAGCATGTCAGGCAAACCCACTGTTGGGGTCCAGCATTTGATTTTCCTTGGATCTGTGGGATTTTCCACACTGGAGGATCCAGAAGGCCTTTCCTCAGTGGCGGGATATGGAAACAGGCAGAACAAACCACTTAGAGCAGGAATGGGGGAAAGGGAGGGGGGTCAGGGGTTCCTTCTCTCCTGCAAAAACAGGTGCAGGTTCAGCAAAAGGGGAGAAGGGGAGAAACCTTTGAGACTTGGATACTCAGTTACTAATTACCTGGGCAGCTCTTTGGAGCTGGCCTGGGGGTGGGGGGAAGCAAGTTCTAATCAGGGGCGGGCAAGAAAACAGCAGTTCTCACCCTCGGAATCTGCCAGTTGCACAGAGTAAGAAAAACCTGAAAGGGAGCCAAATTTAGTGGTACCTCCCATCGCCTGCTTCAGTTCTCAACTTATGCCCTAGAATGGCGATTGAAGTCTTTGCGGGGGAAATAGGCAGGGAAGTCACTGGCTTTTGGGGGATGGGGGTCCATAAAGGACTGGTTGGCACTAGTTATTTTTATTGATTGTAACATTCTTTTCTGTGCAAATAAACTGAGGGCTAAGGCAAAATAAAGCCTATTATCAGTGAGGATCCAGAAAGTGCCAGTTCCCAAATATCAGTTCACAGGCCAAAACCAGCCGTACCCAGTATCGGAGGCAGTTCAGATCTCACTCATACAAAACCCATCTTGATTGTGAAAAAGGAAGCAAACATCAATATTTTAAGAGCCAAGTTCACAAAGGAAGCAAGACTGAATATCAAATCTTGAATATTCAAAGGAATTAGGAGGTCTTTTCCTTTTTTCTTCTTTACAGTGCCGAATGTGAGCCAGGAATAGAGAGAATTAGCTGCAGCAGCAGCAGAATGAACAGTGGATTATGCATTGAAAGAGTTTTTATTCCTCTCCCTTCTTGGAGAAGAATATTCTTTCTGCTGCTAAAATAAATTTGCAGCACTGTCTGCCTCATTTATTTGTTCATTTGTTAGATTTATAGCTGGGTGGCTGATGGTGGACTTGGAACTGGGTCTTCCCAGTCCTGATCCAGCACCTTAACCATTAAAATAAATGAATGAGGCAGAAGCTAACAATATATTCTAACAGCATTATCACATTGTAGGTATAAGATTAATCTTTGGCACTGTTTTCCTAAATAAATAAATAAATACATACATACATGAGCTTTCTTTTCCTGTGCTTGACTGGATGAAATGTTCCAATTGTTGGGCACCAGCTGTTTAGTTTTTGCTTTGACCAAGAGTACAAGCTGGTGTACCCCTCAGTTTCACAGAAAATTCAGCCTTCTGCTTTTTCTTTCCATGATTCACAGAAAAAGCCCTGTTTTGCTTTTGCTTTTGAGTAGTCTCTCCGAAAGGGTTGATGAATTCCACAACTGCCTAGCACAGATGACAGCAGACAAAGCCAATCTTTGCAAGAGCTGGTGAGTTTTATCAAAGCTGGTTGGCAGTGAATGAGGAAGGAGCCTGTTTTGAAAGCTGCCCCACTGAAGAGGACCCAACATTCATTCTGTGGAGTGACACACTTCCAGCAATTCAGGTCAGCAAGGGCCCCCACCATAGGCCTCTGTTCTCAGCTGTAGAGGCACCAAACTGAAGAGATGGGAATTGTGACATCACAATGAAAATTCCAGCCTTTAGTGCTTGTACCACAACATTGCATGCAAATACATCAGTTCTATCACAAAACACTTTTTGTCCCCTGCTCCCCTCCTGGAGAATGCCTACACCCCCTACCCATCATCTTCCCACCCGACATAATTTTCATATGAGATGACTGCATTCCCACAACACAATAAACTCAAAACAGAGTTGCTTAATTTACTGTAGATACCATGCTTTGTGTGTGAGTTTGTGCCTTCAAGTCAGTGTTGACTCCTGCTGACTCCCTGCAGTTTTCTTGGTCAGTTTTTTTCAGAAGTGGTTTGCCATTTTGCCTGCTTCCTAGGGCAGAGAGACAAGGACTGGCCCAAGGTCACCCCGCTGGCTTTCCAGCTAAGACTGGACTAGAATTCGGTGTGCAGACGGATGGATGGACGGACGGACAGACGGACAGGCACACAAATGGACGGACGGACAAACAGACAGATGGATGTACAGACCCTGGGCATGCTCCTACCTCTCCCTGGGCTCCCCATACACCCCATAATACACTGACCTACAAACTACCCAGACCTATTTTAGCCTACTCTGGTGTGTTACGTGAATCCAGACATAGGAATGGTGCCTGTGGAAAAAGCAGCTGAGAAGAGGGGAAGATACCCCCCAGGCAAAAGGCAGAGGAATCACCCCCTTTTCTGCATGCAGTGTCCACTCTCCAGCAAAGAAAGTGATTGGGCAGCATTTGCACACATCAGTAAAGTGTTATACAGGCAGTCCTTGCTTAACAACCATAATTGAGACCAGAATTTTGGTTGCTAAGAAAAGTAGTCATTAAGTGAATCCAACCCAATTTTATGACCTTTTTTGCAGCAGTCATTAAGCAAATCACTGCAATCATTAAGTGAATCACGTGGCTCCCCATAGATTTTGTTTGCCAGAAGCCAGCTGGGAAGGTCAGAAATGCCGATCACATGACTGCAGGCCGCTACGACAGTCATAAATGCTAATGGTTGCCAAGTGTCCAAATTGTGATCACGTGACTGCGGGGACACTGCAATGGTCATAAGTGTGAGCACCGGTTGTACGTCGTTTTTTTCAGCACTGTCATAAGTCTGAACCGTCACTAAACGAACAGTATTAAGTGAGGACTACCTGTATGACTCATTGGGCCAAGCTAAAAAGGGGTTAATAGTTGGTGGTTCAGGGATGAGCAGCCTGTTGTCTTCTGTGTCTTGCCAAACTACATTTCTACGCTTCTTTTACGGGCTGTGACTGCAAGAAGTAGAGTTCAGCAATCTCTGAATGAGCACGGATTCCCCACACCTTGCCCTGTGATTGTGCCACACTGACTCTTCAGATGCAGCAAGGAAGCAGAGACCTCTTCTCCACCCAGGAGCTTACTGGTAGAAATGTGCCTCCTGTGGGCACAGCTGTGTATGCAGAGTGTACACGTTTTATTTCCAATGGAGTGTGTGACTGCGTGACTTCACCTGCCCCCACTGTGCACGTATAAAGACTCTGGGTCTTAGACTTTGGAGGGCATGCCTGTCCTTATGGGCACATCTGGTCATAATGGGAAGGGGCATCACTGTGGCATAATGAGGGATAAGCAAATGGTGACCTTTGGGGGCCATGTCCCCAAAGCCACAGACCTCCCAATGTGCTGTTTCTGTTAGTACTGAAGCATCTGGTGGGGGTAAGTCAGCTCTAGCTCTGTGACTTGGGACGAAGAGGAGATGTCCTGCTGAAGAGCAGGATTAGGGTTCTGATGAGCCCTTTTCATCAGGGCAGGGAGAGAACAATTCTGGATTCCAGTAGTGTTGCTGGTGTGAACATGTGGTAGACTTACAAATCTCCACCCTTTATCAGTATTCCTGCTCCTCCTCTTCCTCCTCCTCCTCCTCCTCCTCCTCCTCCTTCAGGGTGGAAAGGCAGAGCAGATGTGTGTGGCAACATCATCACACAAATACCATGATTTAATACTGAAGTCAGATTTTGGGACACAAAGATGTAAGGGCAGCACTAGCATGACAACATCACCGTCTCTGTGCGTCATTGTTCTGGGGGTGGCATTGTTTGCTACCAATTCCCCTGGCTGTGAACTGAGTGTACATCCTGAAATTCAACCCTGTGGACCTGATCCCTGGACACTAATAAATTTAAAGGATCCTGTGAAGGTGGAACGTTTGAGAAGTCTCTAGCTTGGAGATCTTATCGCTGCAATGATCTGAAGGGTTCACATTGTCTCGTTTCAGTGACCAGATGCAGCCTTAAAGGTCCAAGCATATTCAGAGCTGATCATCATATATTGCAATAAAGAACCTTTATCAGATCTTTCCTTTCTTAAAGGCATGACCTCACCCCTCTAGAAAATGGTAGGTGATAAACTGTTAAGAAAATAGAGTTATATTTTATTTACAATTATAATAACATCCTACCCGAGGTATAATTAGATGGGGCAAGACTCCTCTTATTTTAACTCCACAACAAGCCTGCGAGGTAGATTAGCCTAAGAGTGAATGAGTGCCTTCAAATTGCCCATGGAACTCCAAGGACAAATGGGACCTTCAACCTGTGTCTTCCCAGTCCCGCTTCAATGCCTTCACCATTTCACCACACTGGCTCTCCTGGAAACCTCACTGAACCCTAAGGTGGCTTTCTAATCTAGACTTAAAATGTGCTGTGGGCTCAGCATAAGTGGGTCAAACCTGAATTTTTAATTTTGCCCTGACTTAATTTACATGCTCTACCACCGCTTGTTCTCTCAAGTGTGATCCTTTGTGGGGATCCAGTCAAGATGAGGTTCTTGGCTTGTAGGAGAAGCTTGTTTGTCCTGAGTTTGGAGACAGGGGAGGGGAGGCGAGGGGAGGGAGGGAGGGAGGAAGGCAGGCAGGCACAAGGGGGATCAAAATAATCAAAATGGCAGTTGTGACCATGAAATCAAAGCATAATTCATGTAAAAAAGTGGTGGAGCTGCCATCTTGCCCTTTTCTGATCCCCCTGCAGATGCCCAGGGGGGAAGGAGACAAAGTTAGTTCTGCCTCTTGGTGGGGAAATCTCCTTCTCCTTCCTCCTCTTCCTCTTCTTCTTTCTTCTTCTTCCTCTTCCTCTTTTTTCTTCCTCTTCCTCTTCCTCTTCTTCTTTCTTCTTTCTTCTTCCTCTTCCTCTTCTTCTTCCTCCTCTTCTTTTTTCTTTCCTCCTCCTCTTCTTTTTCTTTCCTCCCCCTCCCCCTCCCCCTCCTCCTCTTCTTCTTCTTCTTCTTCTTCTTCTTCTTCTTCTTCTTCTTCTTCCATTCAGTTTCAGTTGTACAGAAATCACTCAATGCTCACCAGTGAGAGCAGCGACACCTCCAGCTGTGGCCTCAGCAGCACTGTGGAGAACTCAAAGAACATCCTCTACTCAGCCAGCAGTCTACCTCACACCTTGGATGACTTGCTGGCTGGCATGAAGGTCCCAATGAAAGAAGCCCGCCGGCCTCCACCAAGCCGCTCTAAATGCAGTACCAGGAATGAAAGCGTCCTGATCAACTTGGATGCAAGTGATGGGGAGAGCAGCGCATCGGACAGTGGATCAGAGTCACCTGTATGTGTGGAGCTGCCGCCACAGCCCTTCATCCAGGAGCACACTGTCAGCAGCATCAATGCTAAGGTGGGCTTCCTGCTCGTGGCTGAACAAACTCTGCCACTCACATATGGTGAAACCAGATCGTTTGTTGAGTAAGCCACCACAGCTTGGTTCTCATGTAACATCAAGACCTAAGCCATAGTTGTCAGACCATAATGGCTGGGGTTCTACAGTGCACTAAGCCATGGTTCCTTTTAACTGTGGTTTGCTAAGATGCCACTGTGGTTTGGTTCATATAAGAGATTAAGCCATAAACTGTGGCTTAAAATCATAATAGTGTGCAGCAGGAACCATCCAACTGAATTCCAGGATGGCTTAGCATGAAGAGTAAACCCAGCTAGTCAAGTTTACAACCAGGAAAGTCACAAAGGTTTGCTTATCCAATTCCTGATTTGTTCTCTTCCATTTCTTTTAGCTTTGCTAAGGAGATATAGGCCCATTTTCATTAGCAATGCTCCAGGTTCCTCCCCACCAGGATGGAAGGAACATTGACACAACTTTCCTGCAAGCAGTTGGGTTGGTAGGGAAGCAGATCCCTGCTTGTGGATTTTGGTACAAATTCCAGTTGTCTCTCCTGTGCAGGTCTCTTGGACGGGCCCACAAAACGGTGAGTTGATTTCCTTCTATGAGCTACAACTTCAGGAGGCCAAGCTAGATGACCAAGGAAAAAATATCCATTGGTTTTGCTCAAAGACGGAAGAGCACTTGGAAAACCTGACTCCTGGCACGGTGTATTTGATCCGTGTCAGGGCTCTCAACGTGGCAGGCTCTGGGAAGTGGAGTCCACCTTACAGGGTATGTATTGCTCTGGGGTTTGGGGAATGCACTTGGCATAACGTTGGGCCTCCAAAAAGATAGAAGAGCACTTCTGAGAGCAGATCTGAAGTTGGTGGATAAACCTAACTGTCTACTACTCGGGTGTGTTCCGGCAACACTCAGGATCAGGAAGTGTTGTTTTTTTTAATCCATTCAGTCGTGTCTGACTCTGGGAGACTGCCTGGACAAGTCCCCACAGTTTCCTTGACAAGGTTTTTCAGAAGTGGTTTGCCATTGCCTGCTTCCTAGGGCTGAGAGAAAGTGACTGGCCCATGGTCACCCCGCTGGCCTAAGGTGGGACTAGAACTCACAGTCTCCTGGTTTCTAACCTGAAGGAAGTGTATTTATAGTATTTCTGATGTGCCCTCTTACTAGTTTATCAAGGCAGTATGTGGGATTCTCTCCCCAACTTATATTTCATACTCCAATAATTCAGTGAGATATATTAGGCTAAGACATGATTGATCCAAAGTCACCCAAATTGCTTAAGGACTGAGTAGATCTTCCCTTCCCAGCCAGGTCTAACACAATATTTCAGATTGTATTCAGTGATTACACTAAACCATGCTGGATTAACAATACATTAATGAATAAGCCACAATCGGTTTGGTCTGCCCAGTGTGCTAAGCCATAAGCCATGGGTGTCAACCCGTAATGGCTGGATTCAACCCATACCAGAAGCCACAAAGAAACAAACTATATTCTGTCCTAGTGCAATGCGCTATTGGGAGACTCAGTTTGGTTGGATACACGATGGATGGATGGATGGATGGATGGATGGAAGGAAGGAAGGAAGGAAGGAAGGAAGGAAGGAAGGAAGGAAGGAAGGAAGGAAGGAGATTGGTATGCTACTGAATCCTCCACAACTCGTGTCTTAGGGGAATAGAAAATATGCAACCCCACAAGCATTCCCATTGCGATGTCTAAGCTCCTATAGGTTTAACTTCTATCCTCCCTAAATTTGGTGAGGACACCACTTAAGCAACATGGGCAATATATTATAATAAACCTTTAATGTTGATTCTTGCAGTTTGGCACGATGCATCCAGTCCCAGGCATGCCCCTGGATCCATCTCCTGTTACTATCACTGTACGAAGGCATAGGAAAAACCAAAAGAAAACGATCTTTATTCCAGCCCCTTAAACTATCTGCACCAGGGCAATAAAAGGACGACACCTCCAGCTTGCTCCAGGATCACTGACCCTTTCCATCTTTCTGTATGTTACTTGGAGTCTTGGCAAATCTGCGCACAAAAATTACTCCCAGCCACAAGGAAACAAACAAACAAAAACACCCTTTTGTATACAGGCATATCTCACAGGATGTATGCACAAGACACATCTATTTCGCTGGATGGCAAGAAACTACATTTGCTAAAACAGGAAGCCAGTAGCAGGTTGGTTGGTTGGTTGGTTGTGTCCCATCAAGCCGGTGTCAAATCTTAGAGGCCACGTAAGTGGTTTTTCTCTGTGATTACCTGTCCCCAACTGGCCCTTCAGGTTTCAAATGGTGTCTCCATCACCACCGTAACTGCGTCCCTCCACCTTGCTGCTGGTCGTCCTCTTCCTCTCTTTCCTTCCACCCTTCCCAGCATCAGAGCCTTCTCCAGAAAGCTGGGTCTTCACATCATGTGCCTGAAGTAGGATAATTTGAGCCCGGTCATTTGTGCCTCAAGTGCAAACCTAGTTTTAGAGAATTAGCCATGATTCCAATTTCATAATGAAAAAGTTCTGACAATCAGTCGTAACTCTGCAGCCACGCACTCCCTGAGATATTCTGGGGAAGGGAAGTTAATGTTTCTTTTCCTTGACATACTTCTGCAGTGTTCCTCCAACTCTGCTGGTAACTTATGTTGTTGTTAATTACTTTTTGTGCAGGTGAGCTGCTTACGTCAGTAGCAGAACTCCAGTATGAATGTTTGTAATAGCAGAAATGATAAAATAATTAGTATTTTTAAGCCTGCAGCAAGGGTCTCGATTTATTCAGCACCAAAGACTCTTGGGACGTGAGTGAAAGGCAGCGTCCAATGACTTGAAATGGCCACATGGGGATTAAGAAAATATGGTCAAAAGGATAGGCCCCTGCCCTGGGGAATCTACAGTCTTTATTTTGGCAAAAAAGAGTCGTAGAGAGAAGTGCAAGAATTTTAAGTTTAGTTTCTGTTATGGGATGAAGGCTGACAGAGCAGCCACAGAGGGCTTCAAAAAAGTCAAAATGGTGTCTGCAATCATGTGATCAAAGCCCCACCCTGTGACACATATAAAAAAGAGGCAGGGCTTCAAGCACACCGTTGCCAACTCCATCTTTTCTCAGCTATACATTGAACCCCAACTACACATTGAACCCCAACATTGGTGCAAGTATTGCTTTTCTTCCTCAGTAAGTTCCATGTCAATTGCCAACTCCATCTTGACTTCTTAAATCCTTTGTGGATGCTCCTGAAGACTGAGCAATTAAGCCAAGTTTCCACTGATGTAGATGATGTAGATGTAAATGCATGTACATTGATAAATTCAGGAACAGAGGACACATTTTTGAGTCAGAGAAGCTAAATTAAAGCTTTTCTTTTAATTGGTGGGGGTCAGGTTGTCTTTATTTTTTTAAAATGCATAGTAACTGTGCAATTCCTTGATTTGTACTACTAGCATGGCTGTCACCCCACTTTAGTTTGTGCTATGCAGTTTACTTACAGTCTGGAATGTGACCCAAAGAATGTTATGGTTGTTTTCATGGCTGCGGAGGGCCTCATGAATGGGCAATTCACCTGCCCAGAGGTGGGAGGGAACTGAGAAAATGCAAAGGATGAGAGAAAACAGTAAGGCAGCTTGGAAACTTGGAGATGCAGGGAGGGGAAGAAAGAAGCAGAAATTGCTTACACTTCAGAGCTATTTAGCACCCAGGAGGCATTGCTTTTCCACAATTAGCAGTCCGTGTAATTAAAACAGGCTGCACACGGTGCTTAATATTAACTAGCAATGCCCTTCCCCATGGCCAAGCTCTTTCGTCTAACATAATGTATTTGCCTCACTGCCAAGAAGTATGTTCAAGTTAGCATCTGGGCAGGGAAATGTTGAGATGGTTCTCATGAGATGCCATTATTTGCTGATTGGGGGAGGCCACAGATCTAAGGTATGGCCTAATGAATGGAGGTCAGGTCTATAGAGCATAAGCATCTGCTACGAAGTGTGATGATCAAGAAACGGCAAAAGCTGGTGAGAGAAAGCCCTTCTTCACCAATAATGATGGGCCAGGTTTCAGATCTGACATACCATTATTCTTGGTGGCTACCTTATATACTTTATTATCTGAAATACTCTTCCTTCCCTTTTTCTATTCAGTATGAAACCTCACATTTTGAGAACAGTTTTATGTACTATATTTGCAAACTTAACCCTGCCAAATTAGCAAAGTGACCAAAAAGGTCACAAACCACTACAGGCCTAGGAGGGGCCCTTGGACCCAATGATCACACCTCCTGCCAGCAAAGATTTATGAATAGAAGGCTGTAATCGGCCAAAGATTGGCCTGGCCCTGCTTGTTACATACAGATTTGATCAGATGGCCCTGCTCTCTTGCTTTATATATTCTTTATACCAACCTTTGACTCTGGAGGAACCCTTGACATATTTTTCAGGCCTTGGGGAACCCCTGCACATTCAGGCCAGAACTTACAAAATTATTATTTTCATTTCATGGGTGGGCCTGTATCTATGCATGAACAGTGTTCTTAAACTAAAAACAAAGAATGAAACTTTTCTCTTTCATGTGAAGTTGCCTGAATTTGAAATATTTTTTAAAATAAATCGTAATCTCTCAGGGAACCCCTGGTAACCTCTCTTGGAACCCAAGGGTGCCACAGAACCCTGGTTGAAAAACCCTGATCTATACTGTATTGAGCTGTATGAACAGCTATCTCTCCTTCACTCTGAAAGGATTTGCATGTCCTGTATAGTATGAATTACTATTTCTACATACTAAACTACTTATTAGCTGTACATTTAAAAATTATCTGTTAAGTAGATCACTGTATTCCCTTCCTAAGGAAATTACAAATACCAAAGATCCTTTTAAATGATTACAAATTCAGTCCATTTTCTACTTTCCTTGATCAGTTTGACTAAGGTACAGGTAGGACTAGTGTTGAATTGGCCCTTAATTGTCCCTAGTTCCCTGGTAAGAATTAAAATTACTAAAAAAGATAATAAATGTTTTTACTTCCTTTGGTATGTGTATCAGCAAGAAGAAAACCATTTCCTATCCAGCCAATTTCCCCCTGGCTGAAGGAAACACTGGATTTTCTTTAGCAGCCAAATTTTTTTTCAAAGAGAATCTCTTAAGGTTGATGGTGTGGACTGAAGCTGAATAAAATAGACCAGAGCTTGAATAAGGGCAAGCAAAGACAATTCATATTGGCTGGTGAATTGCAATCTAATCTGATTTATCTAGTATCAACATGGGGAATTCAAGTGTAAGGGGGACCACTGGGATTTAAGAAAAATTCCCATGCAACCCTATTCTATACAATGGATAAGTTCACATAATGTTTAAACTGGTTACTGAATTACTGTCAGCTGCTCATTGCTTTAGGATTTTCTTGCCATTTTAAAATTTTCTTTTATAGTTATTGTGTTGTATGCTGGTCTTTATAGTGTTGGGTCTTGGGCCATAAATAAATTTTGCTTTGATTATGAGTTACTTTGATTGCACAATATCCAAAACCAGTTTGTAACCAAAGGGTGTGGATTCATACTCCAAACCATCCTCCAAAAACAAAAGCCGCCAAGCCAAGGCTAAAACTCAGCTTAGTAATGTGTGTGAAAATGTAGCTAGTGTGTTATGCAAAGTTATTTACTAGGAACGTTTATGGAGCCATTTTATGGATTTTGAGGATGGCAAAATATGCTTTTTTTTTAAAGGCTTCATTTCCTGACTCACAAGCATGCTTTGGACAATTGCCACCAGATGGTGCCAGAAAACTGCATTCTGCAAGATCCAAGTACCTCAAGTCTAGTTTGCCAATGCTGGTTAAGATTCCCCCCCACTTTTCTTTTGTGGGGGGGGGTGCCTTCAAGTCAGTTTTTGACTCCTGGCAACTGCCTGGACAAGTCCCTGCAGTTTTCTTGGCAAGATTTCAGAAGTGGTTTGCCATTGCCTGCTTCCTAGGGCTGAGAGACAGTGACTGGCCCAAGGTCCCCCAGCTGGCTTCATGCCCAAGGCAGGACTAGAACTCACGGCCTCCCAGTTCCTAGCCTGGTGCCTTCACCACTACACTAAGCTGGTTCTCTAAGATCCATTTACCGGTTTTAACCTTGGCGTCATTTATTTTGCATGACATAATGCCTTTTGCTCCCTCTGCCTAAATTACATCACAGGGTTATTGTAAGGATATAGGAGGGTTGACCCATGATAAGGTGCCCTCATCAAGTTAGCTGTTAAGAGTAGTTCTCATATAGTCTATGGAAAGCATGACAGCAAAACTGGGCATTGCGCAAACCAGGGACAGCGGGAAGCCGACCCTCTCTTGCTAAACTGGGGGCTAGACAGCCATGCGCACAGGGCAGGCAAGAGAAAGAGGCCAAAACACTGATTCTGGCAGCAGAGTTCGCTCTTTGTTTCATTTCTGCAGTGGCCAGAATTCTTTCAGGATGGCTACCTAACCGTCCTTCAGCTAAGAATTAATTTCAAGTTCAAAATTAATTTCAAGTAGTTTGCCTACTTGGTTCCAGTCCTGACTCTTGGGTGGATCCTAATTTTAGCAGAAAGTAGAAATCACAGTAGAAATCACATTCTTTGCCTATCTTAAAACTAAATTGTACTAAAATAAATGCCAGCTTCTACAGAGTCAGTGAAGATACTTTATGCCGAGCCACGTTATTGGTCTGTCTGGGCCAGAACTAACTATGCTTCTACAAAAGGCCAAGAAGGACCCTAACTATTGTAGCTGGTAACCCACTCCTGAATTTTATTTTTTTGAATGGCTCTCACCCCACATTATAATGCTCACGATCCTCTGAAGCAGCATAGGGTAGGAATTCATGGCTGAGTCAAGAGCTGGTATTTATTCCCATTCTCTTTTTACTCTGGAAGGCAGGGATTCTCTTTTTATTCATTGGTAAGTGGCAATACAGGTAGACCACAATTGGTACCTGAACTTCCACTGCTACGTGAGGAGGCTGTTAAGTGAGTCACACTCAATTTTATGACCTTTTTTGCTGTGGTTGTTAAGTGAATCACCACAGTCATTAAGCAAATCTGGCTTCCCCCATTGATTTTGCTTGTCGGAAGCCGGCTGGGAAGGTTGCAAATGGTGATCATGTGACCCCAGAATGCTATAACCCCTGTAAGCACCTGAATTCCGATCGCGTGACTGTAGGGATGCTGTGACAGTTGTAAGTGTGAGGACCAGTTGTAAGTCACTTTTTTCAACTTCAAGCAGTCGCTAAACAAATGGTTGTAAGTCAAGGACTACCTGTAAGGCAGAGTAAATATTATTTAAATAAGCAAATTTTATTTGTCAGTCACAGCGGGGTGAATTCAAAGAGCTTCTCTATCAGGAAACACCTGTCTCATCATTGTTCCACTCCTTCCACTGAAAATACGCATCTCTTCATCCCCTACTTAGACCATCCAGAAGTTGTAGTCGCACATCTCCATCACACTCATCACAGGAATGACACTGGTGAGCCAGAGCAGGTGAAATTCAATCATCTTTATTTATGAACAAACCCTATTTGATTGTGATGGCAGCTGGTTCCTAGGACCAGCCCTGGAGAGTTCTGTGCTGGTTCCTAGGACCAGCTCAGAGGAGGGGATCTGAGCAGAGGGGCGGGCATGGTATCCTCCAACGAGCCAAAATGGCCTGGCTGGATCCAGGAGGGGAAAAACGTGGAGGAGGGCAATGGGGTGATGGCGTTGCTGTGATGGTTGGTCTGCACCAATTCAAAGGCCAAGCTCAGCCACCAAGGCCCAACGAAGGGCACCATGACAACACACATCTCCAGTACAGAGGCACAGAAGCAACAGTCTCCTCTTCCATCTGATTTCTATCCCAAGGCGTCTCTCCTCTGCAAAGATCTTCAATACATGCATTGCCAGCCTGCCAGCTCAGAAGGAAACCTTGGCAGAAAATTAGATGAATGATGCCTGTGCTAGGAACGGCCATCGGGTGGCACAATTCGCATCCACACCTGCACCAGAGAGTTCACTCAACAACAGAGTTAGGACAGTGTTCGCCTCTTAGCATTCCCTCCATGGCTTAGGAACAATTAGGCGGTGGTCTTCAACCCAGTCTCCACTCAACCCACTGCTGGCTGTGGCCACTGAGAAGTCCAGATCCATCTTGACCCGTAGGAGAAAAAGGCAGGATCCTCTCCTCAGACCCATCGAAAGTGCTGGTTGCGAAGTAACCGAAAGAACTCGAAGCGCAAGAAAATGTGCAAAACATCAGAAAGCGCAAGTGCTCATAAAGGAAAGAGGCCTCCGGCCGGCCTGAGGGGCCACCGCGGGAGAGGACCCCAAGCTTTGCATTACGTGAGCAAGCCGCCATGCCGCGTTCTCGTCATGCTAAGGGCAGGGGCAATTCCCACTCTGGAAGGTGAAAAACTGGGTCTAAAAGAGCGGGGGGGCCTGCCTGGAGAAACCCACCCTTCCCCATAAAAATTTGCATGTCTGTCACTGAGCGGCTGGCTTGGATGCAGAGCTCTGTTATTAAAAATAGCATGCTTTCATTAAGGAAAAGGGCCGTGCAGTGGGGGGAGGGGCTGCTTGGCTCCAGCTCACTTCTTCTTGGGGCTGCTGATGGCTCTGCTGAGTCATGTTGCCTCTTCTCCACACCTTGTCAAAGCCTCATCCCTGGAACATGGTGAATAACGCAGCATTAGATCACCCTGATGGCCTAAAGCTAACCTAAGATTCAACCTGATGCCTCTTTGGGGCCTGGGAATGGGGAGTTTCACAAGTCTGGTGCTGGGGTCATTGTTAGTGGACCACCAGTAAGGGCCTTGGGTCACTGGGGACCAGCTGCTAAAATCTTGTCCCCTTTCCATCTGCAGGGGAGCAATATCACATGTGTCCTGATATCCTCATGTAAATGATGTGAAACGGGTTGTTGATACCGTGTCATTGACACTATGACATCACAGCACATATGACATCACTGAGGTTCGTCCTAGCCTGGTGGTATCTTCTGGAGAAGGAAGAGGGGAAAGGCAATCGGTTGTACCCACCTCACCTTCTTGCTGTTCAACCAGGAGAACACAACTTGTGGACCCTGAAAGCCCCAAGCGTGATTCCCAACACCTCTGAAATGTCACCTCCAAGTGGTGATGTTCAATGTGACAGAAGGAGAAACTTACTTCGAATGATTACCACTGTAGGAGGACAGCTGCGTTAGCTGACGCCTTCTCATAGAATCTGCTAGTTGGAAAAGGTGCTACCTCCAGTTTTTCAGAATGATTAAGTCCATGTATTTGAGTGAAATTTAAGTGTACATTGCGTCAAATCAGATTTAGCTGGAGTTTTTTATTGCTGTTTAACTTTGATGGGGAGAACAGTGAGAAAATTTGGATCCATTTTCTCTTTCAGAAGTCAACCAAAATCCTCTCCAACAGTGTCAACTGATGGAAGGGTGAGAAGTCAGTTGCAAAGATGGGAGTGGCATTTCTCTGTTATCTCACTGCTCCCAGACTAAATTTGGATTGCAAACCACTTGAGACAAAGACATCTCTGACTATTGTACTTTACAAAGCACCAGGTGCCATTGATATTAATAATAATAATAATAATAATATTAATAGGTACTACATACATATTACGATATTTGGATAAGTCTTAGGGTTTTGGATAAAGCTTGAATCAATCCTAAACCACCAGCATTTCCTGAGCGTTCTTCAGAAGGGAATTACATAACAACAACAATAATCATAAATCAATAGTTATTCCAATTGTTGTTGGAGCGCTTGATGCAATACCAGAAGAATCTACCCAGTGTTTAGAAATGTTAACCTTCCTGGACTTGAAACCCCCTATTTTGCAAAAGAACAGCATACAGTACATTTTATGGGGATACCTCCACGACTCTTAGGATCCAGATCATTGCAATCAACACCCAGTTAGACTATGATATTCATTTGGATGATGATGATGGTAACAATAATACCTTATAAAAACCAGGAATCCCAGTGCCCGTCAACGGCCTGGCACGGGCTATTCAGCTACCTGCACCCCTGTGCAGTTTTCTTTACTTTCTGACGTGATGGCCAAGTATTCGGAGCTGTTAGGGCATAGAAAGACATGGGCATACTTTGCAAACGGTGTTTAGCTTGCCTTTCCCACCCCTCCCTCACACGATACAAAGCACCCTGGGGTAGCTGCTGGAGTTTCACCATGACCAAATGCTGAGCCCGCGTTCAATATCTTTTCGAAAAATCCTGGTGTGCTCTGGTATCCCAGTAAGATCAAGTGACTAGGTTTGCAGGCCCAGAATACCGCCTCCCCGTGATGAGGGAGGTAAAACTAGTGATAAGCCAGTTCATTGCATGATGTCATGGTAGACGAGTGAAAGGAGGGTGAATCAGGAACGTAAGCAGCAGAATATGCCTTAGAGAAGGATGGGCAACAGTTGCAGTACTAGGGATTTATGGAAAGGTAAGGACCACAACAGACAGGGTGAGGATGCAAAATGGGTAGGGCATATGATCAAGCCAGGATTCATGGCCCATCAAGTCTCCAGGAGTTGAGCTTGACTCAATTCCCTCCAGAAGCTTGTAAGACACTTCAGGCCTGCCAAAGCTCCCATAATTTCCTTGTGCAGAAGCTGCTTAATAACCAAACAATTTTAAGTAAACGTGAACCCCAGGCCTCTGCAAATGGTTGCTTGCAATCACAAGCCATTGGAGGAAAGGTTTTGACCCTGAAAAGCGGTGAAGCAATGAGATGAGCATGAGGAGGAGATGATGATGATGATGATGATGATGATGATGATGATGATGATGATGATGATGGAGAAATGCAAATATATATATATATCCTGGCTATGTCACCAATTTACAAAAGAAAACAAATATACCACCCCTCTTACTGGACAAGCTCTTTCCCTCCTTCCCAGTCACACATGCGACAGTGATTTTCCTGTCCTACGGGGTCCCCACCTAACCATCCACCGGCCCTTCTCAGCCCTACCCAGTGCAGACCCCTAGTGTAGAAGGAACAGGGAAGGGCCTTGAAGAACAGGGGGAAGAGCCACTACCAAGGCAACGGTCAGATAAGAGGGGCCTGAGCCCAGGCCAAGAAACTAGTTTGAGAAAACACCTCAGACAGACCCTTCCCTAGTTCACCCAAAGATAAACTAAGGGAGGGCGACGCACATTCAGACTCGCAAGATTTCATGACTATAGTTGTTAGTCCTGACCTACATGGCATTGGTTTCGTGGTCTGCTCTACCTTGCTGGGCTGACACCAACAGCCTTGGAAACTGCCAGGAGTAATGCTTGATGTCAGGATCAGCTTGGACCTTTCTTTCACTGTAATGTCTGGCTGCTCATCAGTATTCATCATACACAATTGGTAGCATCGTCCTAGAGCGTTATGGGTTATTCAATGGCACCGGGTAGCTCACAGCCACTCAACACAGAGAGAAGGGTCATTGTGCTCACCCACAACTGGGCCTCTTGAGAGCCGTTCAAATGTGGAACCCCCACGTTGACCCCCCCCCCGCTTCTTTTCCTGCCCTAACCCACTCTCCTTACGCATTCTCTTGAGCAGCTGCCTCTGTCGCTGCAGCAATCTTCTTGTAGCAATAGATCATCTCAGCTACCAGCCAGATGGTCAGGACAACAATGAGAACGTACATCATGATTTCGGAGACAATAGATGCCATATCCTGATTGGCTATGAATGAAAGGGAAGACAGGGATAGGGCGATGTGAAGTATAGACTGACATCCGTGTTTCGCTAAATTTGATTGCTCTGGGCCCCTTTTTGCCAGAATGGCAATGGATTTTGAGGTTTCTGGAATCTGTGGCTCATGGACCATATGCAGACAATGACCTAGTTTCATCTGGAAGTGAATCCACCTACTACTGGGTTCTTGGGCAGATACCGAAAGCTGAATGTGATTCTTTCCAGTCATTATTCTCAGAGTTCTCTTTAACCAGATTTACTAAGATGAACAGAATGGAGTTACAGGTAGTCCTCGACTTACGACCATTCATTTAGTGACTGTTTGAAGTTATGACAGGGCTGAAAAAAGTGCTTTACAATCAGTCCTTGTACTTATGACTGTCACAGCATCCCCACGATCAAAATTCGGGCGCTTGGCAACCAGCACGTACTTACGACTGTTGCAGCGTCCCAGGGTCACATGATCGCCATTTGCAACCTTCCCAGCTGGCTTCCAACAAGCAAATCAATGGGGAACCACATGATTTGCTTAACGACTGCTGCAAAAAATGTCATAAAATTGGGTGCAGTCATGTGATGCCTCGCTTAAAGACCACACCGTTTTAACGACAAATTTTCCACTACCTATTGTGGTCGTAGGTCAAGGACTATCTGCAACAAGAATTCTACCATTTGAATTATTTCTTCTAAGGTGCAGACTTTGTTTTATTTCCTGACAGTCTTCTAGATCCAGCAAGGAGCTGGATCTTCTCATTTTCAGTGGAGAAGTTTGCAGCTGGCTGCCTACATAAAAATCTCCTGAATTTTTACCAGTCTAAGAACAAACTATTACACCTACTCTATCTGTGGCTCTCCTTATTTTGATTCTGGCTACATCCATCCTGGTTATGCTCATTGTTGGAAGTAAGGCAAGAACCCACCCCTTGTTTCTGACTTCACTCACACTGGAGTTGTTTTTGCCTGTTGTTGGAATGTGGGCTTTGATAAGTTCTGACACTGCCAGATTGGACACTGTGGGAAACAAGATGGTTAAGAAGATGCTCTGATCCATGGGGAGTCTGATGTTTAAACTCTCCAATGGCCTACAACATGCTAAGGTACCCTTGCATGTTCCACAGTCTCTGAGCTCCAGCTTTGTGCTTACCTTTTCCAACCACATCAATGTGGATTGTTTTGTTGATCATGATGTTGTGGGAGAACTCATTGGCAAAATGGAGTGTGCGGTTGACACTGCAGATGTACTCCCCTGCGTGTTCTGAAGTCACATTCAGGATGAAAATGGAGACATCCTGCAAATCTGCAATGTTCTTGGTGCCATTCCACATCACTAGATTTTCAAAGCGAGGATCATACACAGTGAGCTTATCATAGGGATCATACTGAAGGATCTGGAGAGAAGATGGAGAGGACCCAGTCAGAACCAGGAGAAACAGTATTGCATGCAGAAAAACACAGCCATTCAGTAATAATAGGATGATGATGATGATGATGATGATTAGAAGTAGTATATTGTGAGTCAAGCTGAGGCAGCCATCTCTGGCGGCAGATTGGAGAAGACAATTTTGGGCAAACTAGGAGACAGTTTAAAAAGTACACAAGTTACAAAGTTCTTCTGAGAGATCCACTTTGTGTCCTATGTTAACTGGAAGAAAAAGATGGATCTGGCCCTTCTATTAGGTAAAGTAAAATAATGGCCTCAGGTAGCAAATGCTGCAGTGGGAGGCACAGCCAAGACAACTCTCCAGCCGTTTCTTCTGAGTCCCAGGCCATTCCCCTCTTTTGCAAGACAATCTTCCTTAAATCTTCTGAACTACCTTGCTGCCTTCAGGTGCAGTAGAAGACCATTTCCAAGAGTTATTTTCAATGGCCATTGCAGCCTGTTCTGGATGTGGAGTGAAAAGGTCCATCCCTTTGTTCTTGCACCTTAAAACAAAATCTCTCTGGCAAGCCCTCGGAAGAAGACAGGTCCATTCTAGGAGCCTCCAATTAGCAATTCCCCCATATCTGACTTCATCTGATATGTGGGGTCTAATGGTGGGTTATACCTGATCTTAGGCAGGCTGCACCAATGGCATCCCATTTACTGTAAAGGTAAAGTAGGACTCCTGGTGACTGCATGGCTGTACTTTTTTTTTTTAATCTTTCCAATCTAGTTTATATCCTGGTGATCTCCCATCCAAGATTAACCAGATCAAACCCTGCATGTCTTCTTGGTGGCCTGATTGCTTTCCTTTGGTTACTGCTTACCTTACACAAGAAAGCCCACATTCAAAAGGAGGGTCAAAGCACTGGTTATTTCTAATAACTACAGAGAAGGAATCATTTTTCCCATCTCTGTGTGGTAAGCAGCAACAAGAGTCACCCTCTGCTCTGGGCCATTGTTAAAATGGCAGTAGACTATTCCACCTTGTCCTCTCTTGACAAAAGCATAAAAATGATCCCGGGAGAATATAATTAACATTGCAATCCTGCACGTGTAAAATCATGATAAAGACCCACTAAATGTAGCAGGCTTTGCCTCCAGGGAAGTGGCGATCAAACTGCAGGTTTATCAGGGGTGAGATTAAAGAACTGCAGATGGATCCAAGACTGTTGCTCTAGAGCAGGGGGGAAAGAAATCTGTTTTCTGTCAAGCGATGGGCAGAGATGGATCCAGAGCCAAAGGAAGCCGAGTCGTCTTTCTCCTTCTGCAAGTAAGTAAAGAAAGGCCAAACTTATGACAGAGTTGGGAATTGTCCAACGCATTTGCAAGCTGCCAAGCAAGAAATGCTGACCCAGAGGCAAATGGGATAACTTCTATGCAACTGACCTGCATCCTTCTGCTCCCACTGGACCCCTACCCCAAATAAGGACAGTTCGGTATGCTGTTTTCTCATCAGAAGACCTGCACATACAGGTGCTGCTGGAGTGGTTAACCCGAGATGCAGGTGGCAAAACATCGCCCCCGGAACAAAGTCACTGGAACACAGAGTACTCTCAAAATCACAACTGTCCATAAGGAAAGGACAAAAGCCACACCCTTAATAACTGGGCATTGGAAGTGGAGGTGTGTACTGCCACCAGGTAGGAAATGAAGAGTGCCTGTGTTCATTATGCAAGCTCTTTAAAAAGGAGAGAGCCTAGGCCTGTGAGAGCTGCAGTGAACAATCAATTTATTGGCTAAACCCAGGACAGACATCCTGCAGCCCTAAGGCGGAAAGCAGCTTTTGGCCTGATGTCAAAAGTCCTCTGCAAGTGATCAGTTCAGATCTCTGGTGATCTGCCCCTTATCTGACAGCCCCCTAGAGACAGAGGGAGAAAGAAGAAGAGGGAAGGGGTGGCAGAAGAAAGACCAAGGGACCTGCAGCTAGTGTGTTCTTGTGGTTTTGCTTTACACATTTTGCTGAAAAGTACAATGAAACCTGGATGTGTCATCCACAATTCATGGGTCGTGGTGCCCAGCCATGCACTAATGACATAGAAGGGTGGATATTTTTGTCTTGCTCTTCCTTCCCCACCTCAAATTAGTTGTAAATAGCCCTTTATTTGGCATGCATGCACATATGAATGTATTTACTATTTCGGAAGCAACCCAGTTGGTCTCTGAATAAATTGTAGTGGAAATATGCAGAAGATCTTTGTTATTTTGAGGAGTTAAGTGACATATGTTGATTTTCTCCCTCACACAAAGAAGATTAGAGTTTATGTTGAGTTATGCTGATGTTTAATTGGCTTTTTTTAATTTCTGTTTGGCATGAGGAGGGGGGAGATAAAACCACAAGATTGTTTTTTGTAAGCACAAGCCCACTCCTCCAACAGCCCTCCAGAGAGTGTGAAGGAGGAGGGGAGAGATAAGAGAAAGCCCCCAGATTGTTTTGTTAAGCACTAGCTTATCTGTAAAACTTCCCAGGCTTTTGGATGATGTTATAGACAGGTGTTTTGGGGCCTTAGGAAGCTTCCTAGTCAAGGTCAGATTTCATAGCCTGCAACCACGGAAACACAGTCACGAGGTTTGAAGGCCAGACTTTGATAAAACCTCCTGGGCTTGCTTTTGGGGTTTGGGAGCTTCTGGACAGATCCAGTGCTCTGGGTGCTGTAGAACAATTTTGCCACCCTCGGGGCATCCCTGTTGCCTTGGTCAGGAGGCTCCTGGCAACATAAAAGGGACTGGGTATCAACTTGCTTAGGTATGTTATGATTTCTTTCTTTATGCTATGCTTTTTATGCTTTTGTTTAATCTGCCTAAACTGTATTTCTGGTTTAAACTGTGTTCCTGTTTAACTGTTTGCTTAAGTTTACAATAAAGCTGAAAGTTTCTTTATCCACTGGCGTGCTTATTGTCTCTGGATCTAAAAGAACCAATTGTTTGAGCACCTGATCACTGCTCGGACACTTGGCAGAACATAAATCTAGATTTTTTTTTCCAGCCAAGGAGCGCATAGCTAGTGCTCTTCCAAAATATTCGTTCTTTGCCCCAGCACACACCTTGATCAGGTCGGTTGTCCCCTCCTGTCTGAAGAACCACTGAGTGAAGGCTTCTGCCTCCGTTTCACTGCGCTTTTTGCACGAGATGCAACGGATCTTGAAAGACTTGCCACGCACAGCCTCCGTTCCTGAATCTACCTCCACACAGCCGCCTTGGCACAAGGTCACTGAAAGGGACAAATCAGAAAAATTACACTCAGGTGGCATCAAAACTCCTGGCCTGTCTCCAGTTTTTACATCCTCTTTTTCTGCCTATTTTAAAACATTTAAGGAACAAAATAAATGACTATGTAAAAGGAAAAAAAAGTTAAAAAGTGCAAAGTACCAGTAAATAAACGGAGAGCGTACAGTTGTCGTAAAATTTAAAATTCATCACGTCATTGATTAAATAATTGATTGAATATATAAAATTAGAATCATTGTACCATCTTAGGAAATGATCAAAAATCACTACAAAATGCTAAACCTTAATACTTATATTGGCATCACCATTATTCATCATTATTCCTAAAATAAATGCCCATGATCTTGCAAACAAAAAGAGAGAAAAAGAAAAAAGAAAGATGAAAAATACTTAAAAAAAAATCAGTAAAAACAGTATGGAGTTTTAACTTCCCTCCCACTGTACCTGACTTATTACATTGAAATAAATGTGCTGGGTTCCCTTCAGATGGTGTAATCTTTCTCCCATACCTTTTCAAGCTCAGGTGCGTGTCATTGTTTATTTCCAAGCAGTGATCCTTTCTGCACAGGGGAGGGTGGGATCCACATGGAGCATGACCATCTCAGAATATTCCCCTGCATCTTCTCCTCAATACTATCCCCCCGTCAGCCCTCCGAGGTAGATCAGACAGGAAACCAAAGTCATGTAGACTGATACTACTTTTATTGTAAAGTTATAGTAACAGCATCTTGCCAGTCTGAATGCACTTCCCCCTCCCTCTCTCCATCTTTGTGTGAACTAGGGAGGGCCTTGTCTGAGACATTTACTCATGTTACCTTCTTGTCCCAGGCTCAGGCCTCTCTTATCTGACTGTTGCCTTGGCAGAGGCTCATCCTCCTGTCCCTCAAGGCCATTCCCTCTTCCCTCTACACCGTACCATTCACCCTGCTTTCCCTGCAACCTTCTTCACTGCTGCCATGCGAAGGTAGAACACAATGTGTCCCAGTGTCTGGTGACAATGGGCAGGGGAGAACACCAGCAGGGCTGGTGTGGTTGGACGACCTGTAGACCTTGGCAAGGGCCCGATGATGCTGGCCCTAATCCCGACCTCCAGCATATTTCACATCTTGCAAGACTGTTCAAAATTCACAAGGTAGATCTAGCAAAGTTTCTCCTGTGGAATTCCTACCTTGTTGATCTGCTGAAGCTATAAGAACCCCAGCTGAGGGAATGATGGAAAGCAGAAGCATCCTGACCTACTTTTTTTCTTCATTATCCCTTTATCTGCTTATAAACAATGTCACTGTGGCAAGAATACTATATGCTTTTTATCACAAGTCATGTCTGATTCCTTCCATGGAAGACTGGCTAATCAGTCTTGTTATGGGAGTATGCTTCGATGTCTGAAATAGCCTATTTAAAAAATAAATCTGATGTAGAATTCAATTCTAACCATTCTTGGACTACAATTTAACACGTGAGTTTGTTTCATGCTACAATTTCTTAAAAAAACGTTTAGAGTCTATATTCCAATTTGATATGAAATTAGATTTCTAGAGTTGATTTACTTCACCGTAGCCTATAACTCTAGTCAATGATTTATATTTTGTGAACCAGGTATTCTTAGTTTAAACCTTAATAGCGTTTTGTTTTTCCTTCAAAAAGCGATATAATGCATTTCTTAACTTTATGAATAACTAATGATATATGTAATCATAATAGTTTATTGATTAACTATTAGGCCATATTAGAATGCAAAATATAAAATACAGAACAATAATAAGACCATCTGTTAAAAAGCAGAGCAAAAGACATTAGTAAAAGAAAATGCAAATTTTATTTCTCTGCCAGCCCTAAAATGTACTCCAATCCTGCAAAGGGTAGTGAGAGTTGCAAAACTCCTGGAAAATGCTAGAATAAGGTTTATTGTATTTGTAGATTGGCCAAAGGCTATAATGCAAATTCATTCATTTGTTCACTAGAGTGGCTAGCCCTGCTGTAGCCAATGCACCACTAGATTTGCTGAAATGATTAGCAGAGATGAAAAGTGTCCTTCCAGTGGTCCAATAACTGGGTTTGGGCAAGTTGTACGTGCCATCTAGAAATGTATTTAATTCTGCCAGTGTTTGGAGCAAATTGATATTGCTGAAACTGCTTCCTTTTCCCTTGTTTTTTTACTACCATGTTACTTTGGTGCTTGCACTGCTCACTGCTGCATTATGGAACTTCTTCTGTGTTTTATGCATATGGATACGGTATTTGTCTGTGGCTGAAAAATATCTTGGCATACAAATGCAAGACTCAAAGTATTCCTGATTCTCCTCTGGCAGGTCATCCTCCTCCCCTTGGCTCCATCTCCCTTTTTTCATGCATCAGCAGCGATATCCCACACCTGGAGAACAAGGTCTTTGCTAATCTCAGCACATATACAAGCTGCCGCAACCAGCACAATGGCGCAACAGCAACTCTTTGGTCGAAGATACGGAAGTGGTTCAGCCTAAGAGTATCCTGGCAGAGAAGGATAGTAGATCTCAGTTAGTTGAGATGCCAGAAACTGATAGGTTTTAGGGATGACTCATAAACAGCTGCTCGCTTATCAAATCTGTCTCTAGATCAGTGTTTCTCAACCATGGCAACTTTAAGGTATGTGGACTTCAAGTCCCAGAATTCCCTAGCCAGCATGCCAAGGTTGAGAAACACTGCTCTAGGTGACCAGGTAAGGAAGCTTTACAACTTAGCAACTTGGGCCAGTACTTATTCCAAGTTCTTGGCAAAGCAGGTCAGATCAGATGCCTTCATCTGCCCCTCTCACCATCCTTATCACTCTTGATGCTGTCATCTTCCTTTGGGCCCAATCCACACAACAACTGAAACCAAGTGGGAGAGTCTGCTGCTTCTCCTTCTCATCTGTGATAACTTAGCAAGGGAAAGAAGATGAAGAAGCACTGAACCAAGGAGAAGGGACAGAACTACAGGCCCCAGAAATATAGCAGATTATCTTTGACCAAGTTGAACCATTAGTCCATTAGAAACTACATGACTGCTGGCTTTGGCAACATGCTTAATTTGGTTACCAATAACTATTCACGCAATCAAGAATTGCAAACTAAAACCCAACAGGCTGGGTTCACATAACACATTAGGCACAAAAAAAAGGGGGGGGGAGGGTTAACTCTAACTCAGTTCAACATGTCACGCAAATACAATCACTCAGTCTGTAACTGACAGGGCTGCATTTACTTTAAAAGGAGTGCTTCCAATTTCATGCAAAGGCAGCACCTCTCTGTTCTTGATTACAGCAGCCCATCTTTTTTTTCAGGCTCCCACGTGAACTTGAAAAAAAAATGCAGTTGTTTAAGATGAGTCAACTCCTTAGAGCAGTCTTTCTCAACCTCGGCAGCTTGAAGATGCGTGGACTTCAACTCCCAGAATTCCCCAGCCAGCAAGCTGGCTAGGGAATTCAAGGAGTTGAAGTCCACGCATCTTCAAGCTGCCGAGGTTGAGAAAGACTGCCTTAGAGCAACAACATTTCTTTTTCAGGGTCATGCAGAAATCTGCAAAAAAGACAGGCTGCTTTAATAAATAACACAGAGCTACTGTACTCATATACCAGCCAAGGGGCTTCTTGTAAGTCATTTCCAAAGCATGCCCTACCTTAGTAACCAATTCTTACATTTTTCGAAAAACTCTGCCTCTACCAAGCCCAGAGACAATTGGCAAAGAGAATTATGCAACACAGCTGGAATAAAAATTTACAGTCCTAATATTAAAGAATGGATTCAAGACAAGTGTTTTCTATAAATTTTTAAAATGTCTTTATGCTTTAAAAATGAGTAGATGGAACAATAGGTTTCTATATAATCTAGATTTAATAATACTTTAAAGAATTGAGCTAGTTCTATATTAAAATTATATGGATCCCCTTTTCTTTCTTTTTCCTTCTGTTTTAGTTCACTTTTATTAGTATTACATTTAGTATAATAATAATTACAATTAATTTCTTTTGGGATAGAATAATCATTGTGGTTGTTCTCATTGTTATTATTATTATATTTTGGTTGTTATATTTCATACCCCAAAACTAAATAAAAGTGTAAAAAAACCCCTTTGAACTGCTTAAGTACTTTTTTGTGAGCCAAGCTACTAAGGAATACTAGTACTCTAGGTTTTCAAATAAGAATCTCTGCCAGAGATGTCATGATCTAAATCTTAGATTTTTTTCATATAGGATCAGTGTTCTACTACTGAACTGAATTTCCTTTCTTCAGCTGATGCCAACAATGGCAACTGCCCAACAATGGTTGGGACTGTAATAACTGTCTTGAGAGTTATGGGATGATCAGGTTCACCAGTCTTCTCATTCCCTTGGTTGCTGAAGAATCTTTGCTACTACATAGTAGAGATGTATTGAGAATACTGTACAGGTAGTCCTTGACTTATGACCGCAATTGGGACCGGTGCTTCCATCGCTAAGCAAGGCAGTCGTTAAGTGAGTCACACCCAATTTTATGACCTTTTTTGCCATGGTTATTAACTGAATCACTGTGGTCATTAAGCCAATCTGGCTTCCCCCATTGACTTTGCTTGCCAGAAGCCAGCTGGGAAGGTCACAAATGGTGATCACGTGACCCCAAGACATGCAACTGTCGTAAATACATGCCAGTTGCCAAGTGCCTGAATTTTGATCACATGACCACAGGGACACTGTGACAGTTTTAAGTGCAAGGACCGGTCATAACTCACTTTTTTCAGTGCCGGCGTAACTGTGGTTGCTAAACAGATGGCCATAAGTTGAGGATTATCTGTAGTTGATACGAAGCCCTGAAAATGCTTCTATTTGACTATGCAAATACATCTCCAGCCAACCTGGATACCCAGGCAAACTCAGCTCTGGAGCACTGAGTAACAGAACCTCATGCTGAAGCATCTCATTGCAAATCCCATGCTTTGAATATTCATCACATCAAAGGTTTGTTCTGTGGGGAGGCACGGAGATCCCATCAAGGTATATCTCCCAACCAGAGAGAGGGTGGCAGATGAAAATGCTGGTAGTGACCCTTTAGAACTGTGGGTTCTAAAGACGTGAGCTCCTGCCCATTGAGGGGCTGATGTTGGTCACAAAAATGGATCAGCAAGCAGGGCGATAAAGGACGTTTTGCTGCATGATTCGTTTTCCTTTTTGAAAAAAAATCAAATGAATCTAAAAGGAGAGACAGTTTAATGACAAATAAGAAGTACCGCAAGACGAGGCAATGCCACATAGAGTAATCCAGTGTTTCTCAACCTTGGCCACTTTCAGATGTGTGGACTTCAACTCCCAGAATTCCCCATGGCTGGCTGGGGAATTGTGGGAGTTGAAGTCCACACATCTGAAAGTGGCCAAGGTTGAGAAACACTGGCGTAATCTGATGCATGTTTACTCCAAAGTAAACCTCACTGCATCCAGCGAGATTCATTCCCATAGTAAAGATAACTGCCAACATTGTAATCAGATGAATTACTTCAACTTCTGGAGAAGGACAGATCCTCCATTGAAACAGGAGGACGAAAGGGCGTAACACAAGCTACAGTAATGCATCTCATTGCTTAATTTGGCAACAGATCTCCCCCAAACAAAGAGCTGTAAAGAGATGGACCTAGGCTCCTCCACATTTTGGATCTCAGAAGCTGCAAAGGTGTCAGAGAGACACAACTTTCAGGAGCCTGGGGAACAGATACATCTATGGGAACTTCACAGAATTGTCATCTTGGGAGATTTCAAGTAATGCAATGTACCGTCCTAAGCACCATTTGGCCCCAACCCACCGCCTGCGAAACAGCACCTGAGCTAGAGCTCTGCAAATTTAATGATTAGAAATGGGTTGAGCATTCACTTAAGGAGCATGCAAAACCAAACATTTCCACGAATGTACAACTCACACTCTTAGCTAACGGTAATAACAGACTTTGGCATGATTTTTAAATGATTATGACCCCTGCCCCCCATCTTCAAAAAGACACGTGGTATTCTATTTAAGATTTTACTTCCTCTGTAATTTCAGTATATAACCAGTTGAATGTATTAATAGATTCTAGGTCTTTAAGGCTGCAGTTCCTGTGCATCTAGCAGTGAGCCCCAGTGAAGACTTATTCCTGCGCAAAGCTGTCCAGTGACCACAGCAGGCAAGTTTAGGGCAACTAAACTTACATAGTGCAAGCCTAGGATAAGATATCCAATGGCTTTAAGCTGCTGGAAACATTAATGACAAATTAATTATTGCTGTAACAAATTGTTGTATAGTCAAAAGATCCCCACCTACGTAGAAGAGGTGGCATCCAGCCTCAGTGGTTTATGTAACACTATCTTCATCTGATGCACACCAGGGCCAGAGAGGGCCACACCTAGTGTAAATCTGCACCTACACATTTGGTTGCTGTTTTTAAAGGATATCATTTGTATGTCATTTGCAAAGAGCCTCGCACAACCTAAAGCAAGGCCATTGATTTGTTCAGCAGTGTTATTGCTTTGGGACTTCTAATTCCAAATGCTTTCAAGAAAATCAGCTGGAGGCAGGCCCAGAGCTGAAGAACAGCTGCAGCAGAAACCTGGAACTTGTTTTAGAGTGGAAGAAGAAAGCAGGATATACAGCAGGTCCCAGGTTTAAGAACGAGTTCCGTTCTTAAGTCTATCCTTAAGTCGAATTTGTATGTAGGTTGGAACAGTTATTTAGCATGTTAGTCAAACGTTAGTATATAGTATATATTTTACCTTTCTGTGCATGAAAAATGCTTAAGAAACACTTCCAAATAGACTAAAATATCTTAAAACACAATAATACACAAAGTAGTATTGTGTGTTTAACCCAAAACGTTGTACTTAACTTGCATTTTTAATGTAACAGTCTTTATGGCAGTCTTTTCTTAACTAGGAGTCATCTGTAAACCGGGACGTTCTTAAACCAGGGACCTGTTGTATTGGAACATATGCAAAGGATATTTCTGAACTAAGTAATTTCAGGTTGCCCCAATATTCTTGGGAGTGAATAGAATTACTGGCTTTTGACTAGGAGAGGCAACTAGATAGAATTGATGTGGGGCTTTCTTTCAGTATCCAAAAAAATACTTTGATGTGTCAATCAAAGCAGAATGTGCAATATTCCAGGGGCAGGACACATTTTCAGGCAAGCAACTACATTTCTGCACCTTCTGAGGAGGTAACTTTGCATGGAGGCCAACACAGAAGAACAAAAGAGTCTTGTTAATATTATTGTACATCTAATCTAGTAGCTTTTAAACTGACAATTAAAGTGGCTACTTTTAATTATGGTCTCTCTATGGCACCTGGTATATAAAGATACATTGCCACCAGAAGGGGAGGCTCCATTTATAGCAAAAGCACTGCCTTTCAGAAAGAAAAGAAAAATAACGCACAGGATTGACTATACAATCTTAAATGCTTGTTGCCTAAAGTACATACAGCATATTTTAGAGGCAGGACATGTTCACAGGAGGTGGACATTGTTGTATCTGGTGCACAGATGACCCAATTGCTTCATGTTGCCTTTCTGGCTTCAAGCCATACCCCCTTCCATCTTCACTTCCCACTCAGCTTCTAATTTAAAGTGACATGAACTCAAGTTATTTGAGGAACCACCTCTCCCTGGTTACATCTACCCGTCCCATCAGGTCTGGCAGGAGGGGCATGTTATGGGATCCAGGAGAAGGGCCTTTTCTGCCATGGCCCCCATCCTCTGGAACATCATTCTCCTTGAGGTGAGATTAGCCCTGACCCTATTGTAATGGTATGTGAGAAAGACCTTGGGAGGCAGGGCAAAGAGATGCTGCTCAGGGAACAGTCAGATAAGAGACAGCATAGCCTGCAGCTGGATAGTGGGTGGGGCAAGAGGCTCAGCAGGGACCCTTCCTAGTTTCTCAGGGTGTAAAGGAGACGGCGGGAGATTTGTACTTTCAGACAATTGCAAGATTCTGTTAATGTAGCTTTACAATAAAGTAGAACTGGCTTATCTGGTCATGTTTCCTGTCTGGTCTACCTGGTAAGGCTAACACCTATTGGCATTTAGGAAATCCCTCAAAACCTGGTTCTTCCAACAGGCTTGAGGATCCCAGGGAAATAGGGAGCCCACAAGATGGTTGCACTGTGTGTAGGATGCTGGTCCATCCTCCTGCAGTCTTATATTTGTATGTAAATTGTTTTTAATTGTTGCTTTATATTGGTTTTAACTGGTTGTTTTATTGTACACCACCCAGAGTCACATCCATGAGATGGGCAGCTATATAAATTTGATAAATGAATAAACAAATATAATGAATTAGCTTAATGACATGGCACAATTCTGAAAGTCTAATTAGTGTGAACTCATCCACCGCATTACTTGCCACCAGGTTTCTCAACCTGATTTCTGAACCACCAAGTGTAAGGAATCTCACTTCTAATGAAACACATGCTGAATTTCTGACAAGAAGTTCAACCTTAAATGCTTACAGCTAGAGCAGGAGAAGCTGTAAAAGATCCTGGTGGCCTGACAGAATATGCCAGCATTGCTAAACTATTTGCAAACAAAGAAAACCAGATCACTCTAGAACTTTCCAGAACAGAGCTGAATATAATTGTCCTTCCTTCCATCAAACACCCAGGTCCTTTGGCTGAAGCTGTCGCATATATGATGACTCACCTAGGGGGAATAAAGACCAATTGCAGGTGACCAGGTAGGGAAGCTTTGAAAATCTGAAGGAAATTGGAAGAACAGTTTTGCTTAAAAATATGGAGGGGGCTGATTAAGAACATCTGGGAGGCAAAGAGGTGAGAATGGAGGAAATGATGATATCTCAGCTGAACCTACTTTTCAGGAATTGTACAAAGAAACAAAGATAGATGAAACAGCTACTCTAAGTTTCTCAAAGAAGGGCAGGATAAAACAAAATACATGGCTCTCACTGTAACCAGACTTTTCAGAGGTCCTCTAGAACAGTGTTTTTGAAACCTGGCAACTTTAAGAGGTGTGGACTTCAACTCCCAGAATTCCCCAGCCAGCAAGTTTCAAAAGCACTGTTCAAGAAGGACCTTCAGCCAAATTACTTTCACACCTTCTGATGGTGATGTGCTTTATTTTATTTTAACGCACTTCTTTGCTTGGTGTTTCTGGTTTTGTTTTTCTCTTAAACGGAAGAGGATTTGTTTTTAAAGTCCCATGCTATGTCATGCTGTTTATTTATTTCTTGCTCTGCCATTGTAATATCCCCATTCAGTTTCTTTGATGGTTTTAAAAGGTTACTACCGGCCATCAGCTTCATCTGCAATGGGTTTACCTTGCAGGTTGAAAAAAACAGGAGCAACTGGGAGGGAGGGAAAGAAAGATACTAAAAATTGTCCCTGCTTAGCCAGTTGGGAATTGACAGTACTGTACACATTTTCCATTCTATTCCTGGATCAGGGAAGGAGAGGGTTATGCTGTACAAGTGTTTAATTACTTTTGAGCTCTTGCAGGATGATGACATTGTAGAAGGACAGCTCCGTTTAGATAAGCCCTGTGGTTTTTTTGGTGACAAAAAAATCAAGAGTCCGATAGCAACTGATCGGATCTGGTAGCATCAGACGCATCTGATGGAGGGAGCTTTAGGTGATGAAATCTTGTGCCTTTTAATAAAAATTGTTAGTTGGAAAATCAGACTCCTTCTGATTTTTTCCCCAGATGAAGAAAAGTCTCACACTCTTCTCACAGCCCTTGTGATTGTGCACTGCAGGGCTCAGGCATCTGAAGGCAGCATTTCACCCCAGAACACTGAATGGAAGTGTGATTTTCTGGACCAGAAAATAACTTTAATCCCTCCAGGGGGCTGGCAAAGAGAAAGTTCCAAGCAGCCTTTGAAATCAGTGAGGATACCGAGATTGGAAACTGCAGCAAATAAGGAAAGAAATGGGACGTTGTCCCCCAGCCGCCCCCCTGCCACCATACACACAGACACAAAAAGCAAGAAAATGAATGCTACCTTTAGATGCATCAAGACTTAGCTAGCAAAGCAGCTTCAACAGATGGAAGAGGTGGCCCAAGGCGGGCATTATTTGAGAGAGAGGGAGGAGAGGGGAAGAACTGGCAATGCCAGGCCAGGGCAACAGGAATGGTACAAAACATTTTTCATTTTCCTTAAATTGTTTTTTAAAAAAAACACCCTAGGTAGGAGTTAGTGAAAATTACATTTTGCCTCCAGAATCAAGAAAACTTCTCTTTGTTCTATTGGTTGTGCCCATCTGACTGCAGAGGCATCTGCAGAGGTCTCTGTCCCTGCACAGCTACGACAGGGACATTGCCATCCACCATCTCTGGAAAACCCCAAAAGCTTGTTCTCTCTGTGGGGCCAGAGGAAATCCGTGTTTGTGGCCCTTGCTCTGAACTCTGCTTGGCCCCACAGGGAATAAGCCCCCTCTGTCTCATGCAGGGCTCCCCTGACCTCTCAAAGCTCCCTTCAAACCCCAGGCATCTTTCAAGTTTCTGCTTTCTACCTCCAGCCACAGTGACTTCATTCCTTTGCAATCAATTCCAGGTAGCTCCGAGTGAAGAGGAGACCCTGGCATGGATTCTAAGGCAGCTGGAATGGAGTCTTAGAGTGGACCCCCCCCCAAAAAAAATAATAGATGCAGAAAAAGTTTGGGGGCCCATTGCATCAGCTCCATCCAAGCCTGCACATCACCCAGATCTAGAAGTCCAGGCCCAGAATCGAGATCTCTGTGCCACCTTGGCAGGGAGGAAGAGAAAACCAGGAGCTCAACTGAGGGCATCCCGGAATGAACTCTTCCCTCACTTGGCACGAAAAAGCCCAGGGGAGCAAAGCGCACGAGTCCTGCCCGGAGGCTTTACCTGCTCACCGCGTTCAGAAATCCTCCGCTACTGGAGCTCGGAGGCTCCGAATTCCCTTCCGAGACCTGGACCTGGATTTTCTCGGGACGCGGAGCAGGCCGTGCATGCCGAGAGGCCCTTCGCGGAGAAAAGACGGCCCGGGGATGGGGGCGAGGGGCAAAGCCTTCCTCTTACCCCAGGAGCCGTGCCCACCAGGCCAGCGCTTGCCAGCGTCCACGCACACCCCTGAGGGGCAAGGCTTCAGTGGGGACAGGGGGGCCGCCCTTTCCCCGGCTCCAACTGCCCCCTCCGGGGTCCCGCGCCGTCACCTCGGATGTTCTCCGGCCGACGCCCTCCCCCCCCCCCCACACACACCCCGCCCTGTGTGTCCAACTCACCGAGAGCAAGGCAGAGCAGAAGCGAGGTGGGGCGCGGGGCAGCCATGCTGGGAGGTCGGATCGAGGGTGCTCGCCCTTCTCGGCGGAGAGGTGGGCCACTCCGGTGGGCTCGTCCCGCCCTTTCGAAGCAAGTCTTGTGGTCAACAGACAGACGATCCTCGGAAAGAATCTTCCCGCGAGGGTATTTATAGCTTGCTTAGCGCCCGCCCAAGAAAAGCGCGGCGCGCCTCGGAATGTCCCAGCCGGATCCACCTGCCCTTGCCTCGGATACCCGATCCGCCCCGGCCCCGGCGCGGACGTCGGCCGCACGAGGCGCTCCGCCGCTCCTTGCCCCGACGGCGGCTGCTGCCCCCGTCGCCTCGGGGCTGCGATGACACCAAGCCGGGGACCGAGATGGCACGAAGAAGCAAAGGAGGCGGCCGGCTGCTGGGGGAGCCATAAAAGTGGGGATGGGCCCGGAGAAAGGCGAGAGGCAGCGCGGGAACGGAGTCCCCTTCTTCACCCAGCCGTGGGTGGGCAAGGCGGCTCGTCCGCTCGCGCCGCCACGGGCCCGGCGACCTGCGCTCCCGCGTCCTTTCGGCTTCAAGGTGTACCCGGCGGCGGCTTGCGGCCCTGCCCAGCCGGAAGGTCGCGGCTCCGCCGGCCGCAATGAAGCCCCCGCGCGGTCTTCCAGAACCCGGAGATTTTTCTCAGTGGGGGTCGCCGCTCTCCAAATTAAAACGCCCCCTCTTTAAAGCGCACACACCCCTCCACACACACACCTCTCCAAGCCAGCCCTTTGCCAAACGCGGCTCCCTGCTGGCGCACGGGGGGAGCCCAAGATCAGCCGCCCCCTCGGGCAGGTGCCTCCGCGGGACTCAAGAGGGCCGGATCCATAGCCTGTTCGCCGGCCGGCCGGCTGGCTGGCTGTCGGAAGCCCCGGCGCGCGCTGCACGGGAGTCCGAGCGACTGCGGCCGCAACCTTCGGCGCTCGCTAAGCCGGGCTCCACCAAAGGAGGGATCGATTGGAGCTGCTGCGCCTGCTGCGGAAGGGAAGGGAAGGGGGGGATCGGGCCCGCCCGGGAGCGGCGGGAATGCCTCGCCCGCTGGCTCGCGCGACGACCCCTCGTTTCCCCCTCTCCTCCTCCGTTCCCCCCCGCGGCGACCTGCCCCTTCCCTCCCCTTAGCCTTCCCCGGCGGCGCGCACCGCTGCGGCAGAGCCTGAGCCGCCCGGGAACTGCCCTGGCTCGCTGCTGGACAGGGCGAGGAGGAATGAATCAAAGCGTGCGCCAGGCGGAGGAGGCGGGCGCCGCCAAACTTGATGCATTGCGGCGGCGGCGGCGGCACCAGCCGAGGCACCGGCGGCGGCGTAGCCAGGGGGAAACCACGCGGGCCTAAAGCTCGAGGGGTGGAAGGAAAAAAGGTAGGAGGCCGGGCGAGCGGGGCTAGGCCCGCAGTGGCTCCACCCGCCCGCCTCCGAAATCGGGCGATGGGAACGTGAGCGAGCGCGGAAGAGGCAGCGGGGGGCGGAGGGGGGGCATGGAAAGAAGATCATAGGCGGAGGAGGGATGCGTCACTCTCTGCAGTGGCTGCGGAGCCCGTCCCGAGGCACCCCCACCCCCCAGCGTTTAATCCCGGCCCTGGTCCTGCCCCAGTCCCCGGTTGGCCGGGCTGGCTTTGCGCTGGCTTTGGAACCGCCGATCGGCCTGGGGAGATCGGTGGCTGGAGGCGTTGACACCTGAGCAGAAGGAAAGTTTTCCAAACTGCCGATTGTCGAGGGCTGTGTGAGGAGTAGGAAGAACACTCTGCACATTCCCAGAGAGCCTTCCTGGCCATTGCTGTTGTCCAGAAGGCTGGAATGAACTTAAAATCTCATCTCTCCCTTCTATCCCCACTCCAACGCAATGCTGTCCTCTTGTTTTGCTATCCTTTGTTGAAATCCAAATATGACCAAGTCTTAGTCCTAGCCTAGTTGCTTAGGCAGAGAATGGCACTCTGTACATGCGCAAAGGTAGGCTCTTGAACAGACTGATTCAGCAGAACTTTCCAAATCTGTATTAAGGGGTATAGTGTGATTGGCTAGCTCAAAGGGGACCTAACAGGCTTCAGAATCCTTCAGCTCCCTTGCAAGATCTTCCAAAAAGGCTCTGCATTATCACTGATACTATGAAATCTGCCTGGTTAATTTAGAAGCTCAACGTGGGATACAGAAAGAGCCAACCAACGTTCTGTACACTTCTTAGTCCAACTGAAAGCACTCTGGATAGCCAGCATGGGAGCAGAGTGCTGGTCCAACAGAAGATATTAGAATCTAAGCCTGTGTCCACACAGCACACTTAATCAGAGTGTTTACAAACCTAAGGGTTGCATTCACACAGCTTGCTAAGCTGGGTTACTTTTAACCTTGGTTAGTTTTTTCTCATGCTATGCAAACCCAGCCTATAATTCAGTGTACAGTACTGTGTAGACCCAGGAAATTTATTTTTTATTTATCGATATGATTTATGTAGCCACCCATCTCACACAAGTGACTCTGGGCGACTTACAAGATGAAAGCACAAAACCCCACCACATTCAACCTCCCAAGTGCCTGAGGATAAACCATGACCTCACTCACCATCCATAAGAACAGAGCTCATCTACCCACAACTAGCCAAAAAGATGCCCAAGTGACCAGGTTTATTGGTTTGGGTGAAGACAGCCAAGAAAACCCTGCTGAGTCGACTAGGGGGCCTGTGCAGTGTCATTTTGTTCACAAAACACATTTCAGTTGCCCCAGTTGGGATTGATTCATTCATCCTCAGACTTCCCTGAAGCCTGTAGTCTACTTGGGAACCAATGCAGAGGCAACTTGTTTGCAGGAAGTTAGTTCAATAGAATGATGGGATGCGAAACAAGTCAAGGCATCTTTGAAATTTAAGTTAAAACCCCTGCATAAAGTGTTCAGGGTTTTGCTTTATCTGGCCACCTAAGGGCTCAGAAACAATAGGTGGACAAAGACAAGAATCTAGGTTAGCATTTTCCAAACTGTCACCTCTGGCAAATATTTTCTGCATCTTTTGCCTACCAGGGAACCCTTCTGATGTGCCATAAAGCAGGAGTGGGTTTTTGCCATCAACTAAGGTCAGCAATCTGCTGCGATGGCATTCGGTAGTAACAAAGCAGGAAAAAAACATAGCCTGTGATCATTTGATTAGCACATGTTCATCATGCATGCAAGAGGTGAGGCCATCTTACATCTGTTTGCATTATAAGAACCTTCCTTGAATTGTATTCTTTTCTCAGTGGACCTTGAAAGCTGTGCTGCTCGCCCGTCTCCTGGCAGCCTTTTCCCTTCCTCCTGAGGATCAGTGAAAGTGGATCAGGGCACAGTGGGAACAGATGCCTCCTCAAAGAGGAATGGCTTGGATTACGACTCATCGGGTTCACACAACACTTTTTATTTGGTGATTGATGAACCGATTTCTTGGATTTCTATAACACATGGAACTTACCAAACCACCCAAGTTCAGACAACATATTAAGCCACTGCCCTCTCCCCCAAAAAGTTTAAATAATTCATGCTTGACATTTTGGGGGGAACACAGCCAATGGGTTTTCAACTGACCTGGCTCAGCAGTGGCACCCAGGGCCAGCCCTTCAGATCCTACTTGCTGTCCCTGCATCATCTTCCATGTTATCCTGCCCTCCCATGTACTTAACCATGTAATTAAAGAGTTGTTTTTATCAGATGGGCGGTAAAGAAATATGACAAATAAACCAACAAAGCCCTGCCCTTTTTACATGCATTGCGATGCATGTAAAAAAGGGTGGGAGTGTGCACTGTTGTTGCCATTATTGACTATTTTGACCTCCTGCAGACCCCTGCCCACCCTCACTGCTTTGTTCCTAATAGCATCTGTTGATGTGACTATACTATTCCTACCCCCCAACCTTTTAACTAAGTTTTAACCTCCAAATGTTACTCTGTATTTCCAAATTAGATAGCTCTTAGTGTTTATTAATTACCCTCTCCCATAGACTTAGGGATCATTTCAGCTAATTTTATGGCTCAGGATTTTGTATTCTTAGCTGTCTTGTATTTTTTGTTTTGTAGAGTTTTACATTGTTTTGGTGCTTATGCTTCTAGGGTGCTCTGTATTGGTCTTAGCCCATTGCAGTTTTAGTTTACTCTTATATTTGTATATATACTGGTCTTGGACTGTGACAATTAAGATTTGACTTGCTCACATTTGCTGGACAAAGATGTGCAAGCAGCATCAAGTGCCGTCATGTGATCAAGTGCTGAGACAGCATAGCCTCTACTAGCTGTGCTTTTTAAAATTTTCCTAAAGGTCAGGGTTTTTCAACTTATAGGTCAGGAACTCCTTGGAGGGTCACAACTTAGAAGGGGATTGCGGTGTGTTTAGAGTCAGCCCCACACAGAGAGGGAGGGAGGTCTAAAAGGATTTGCTTCTGTCTTTGCCTGCACACACCCCATGAGTGATGACAGTCCTGCAAACCTTGAGAAGCCTTTTTTTTTTTTGGTCTCTTCAAGTGATTGTTGACTCCTGGTGACTGCCTGGACTAGACCCTGCAGTTTTCTTGGCAAGGTTTTTCAGAAGTGGTTTGCCATTGCGTCCTTCCTAGGGCTGAGAGAGAGGGACTGGCCCAAGGTCCCCCAGCTGGCTTTGTGCCTAAGGTGGGACTAGAACTCACGGTCTCCTAGTTTCTAGCCCAGGGCCTTAACCACTACACCAAACTGGCTCTCTTGAGAAGGCTTCTGATCTATAAATTAGAATTTAATGATTCTACGTTTACTTTGTATCCAGTTCTAACCACAGTGAAATAATTCAGTAGTTCCACAATAAAGCAAAGGGGCTATTTTGCCCTGGCATGGGATACACTAAAAAGTAGATTTCACAAAAGCACAAGGGGATAGCTCAGAAACGAGGACCTTGGGCAGTTGTCCTCCTCCTAGGATTGTTGAAAGGGGGAGAAGGGGGGAGGCAGAAATACTGCATGCTCCCATCAGCTCCTCTATAGGATAGGCAGGATAGAAGTATCATATGCATTTGATTTTCTTGCTGCCTTCATCGAGATGACAAAAACAGGGTCATATCATCAAGTGTCAGCCCTTCGAGGTAGTCCGGACAGGGAACCAAAACCATGAGTACTGACACTACCTTTATTGTGAGGTTACAGCAACAGAACTGCCTTTACATTTCAGAAACGTAGGGAGGGAGGATTCCTTCTGAGATGCTTTCTCCATCCCCATTCCTTCTGTGGGCTGAGATATCTATCTGACCATTGTCTAGGCTGTGGCTCTTCCTCCTGTCTCCCAAGGTCATTTTCACAGCCCATGTGAGCTCCACCCCTTTTGTATGTCCTTGTGACATCATGGCACATGTGCAAAAGGGGTGGGGCTTGCACCGCAATATTGCTTTTGTCCCTCTCACCCTCTTGAATGCAAGAACAATTAAATAAATCTCTGCTTAGCATTGGGAAAGAAGAGGGGATGAGAAAGAAACTCAAGATAAACCCATCTTGAGATTTTCCTTCTACCGTAGAAGGTAGAGGGAAAATCTCTCAGGTTTTCAAGACTCTGTTATTATACACTGCAACAATGAAGTGCAATTCCAGTAATTCTTGTGGTGTCCGGTTCCTGACCTGGCCTACTTCAAAGGGCTGACATCAGAGGGAAATGTACGCCCAGTGGAAAAATCAAGGCAGGCACATTTAGACGAACGTTTTTAAAAACACGTCCCTCCCCCATAAAGACACACGAGGGCACTGCAAACTCCGATCCACGGTCTTTATTTCACTCCCTAATAAATAAGCCCTGGTGTTTTTCTGGAACTGCAAACACACTGGATTATTAATACTGAACAGATCTACAAAACTGAAGGAAAGAGACCACCCCCCCCGTCCCCCAATTTTAATGGGGGAAGGGAAAAAAAGGGAGAGGGTCTGAAACCTGGGCCTCCCAAGTTTTTGGGGAAAGAGAACACAGAGTTGACAGACACACAACCCCCTCTCCAGGAGGGGGCAGATTTCAGTGCCCCCTCCCCACCAGTATATTTGAAGGGCTTAGAGGCCCAGATTGGCAGTGAAACTTCACTTTACAGTGACAATACAGTTTCCTTGTGGGAAGGCAAAGGCCCAGCTGTACAGGAGGCAGAGGCAGACGTAAGAGTCTCTTGTGTGGCACATGTAGCATGCTGTACAGGGTTAAAAAAAAATAAAACCCAGATGGAACTGCCATTCGTGACTGCGCCCAGATACAACATTCCCTAAAAAGCACCATTTGGAGCATTTTGTACTAAATTATCTGTTTGCATGGCACACTAAACCCAAACGCCTGGTTATCAAGGATGAACACTAGCACTTTACCCCACTCTCAAGAGCTATACACTGCTTGTTAACCAGAGCCTCAGCACGTTTTCCAAAATCAAAAAAGACGTGCCATTTGGGGTTATGGAATATTTAAACCTGCAACATGCCTTGGCTACAAAGTCCATTTTCAGTAAACCGCAAATGGTGACTATTTCCAGTTCAGATAACACACTAAACCAGTGTTTCTCAACCTTAGCAACATTAAGATGTCTGGACTTCAACTCCCAGAATTGTCCAACTGTCCGTAATTGATATCTGGAGTTGAAGTCCAGGCATCTTAAAAGTTGTCAAGGTTGAGAAACCCTGCATTAAGCTTACGACCCTGGCTATGCACAGTGGGAAAACAGGTGCGTTCTTCCATCAGACTTTTGAATTTAGTGTTCTGTAAACACAGTCAAAGAGGAGCAGAGCTTGGCTGATAAGTCAGATACCATTCTGTGAAAAGGAGGGTTGGACTGGACTCCAACCTAGCAAGATTATGTGTATATAGAACTGCTGGTGTATGTACTTTTCAAGGTTACAGGGACACTCAACAAGGTTGACCCCTTGTTCAGAAAATTCTCTGTGTTAACATGTGCAACCAGCAAGAAAAGGCTGTAGTCCAGCTCTCTGCTTTTCAGTGTGTGAAAATGAGGTCCTGAAGAGCCTTGACCCTATCAGAGGTAATGTGTTGAGAAGATCCCTTTTAAGAACGTTAACAAACAGAGCCACCAAATGGTAGGAAGGACAGGGCAGAGGAGCAGGAGGAATGACAGCCAAAGAAGGCATGAACCAACTGGAGCTTCTGCATTGCTTTCTCCCCACTGTCCATGATAGCTTGTGCATATAAGAGAGAGAGAGAGAGAACTGCAAATCTAGGTTTGTTGCTGTCCTCCATAAGGTAACTGCTGAGTGAAGTCTCCGGGCAAAAGGCAGATCCCAGCTCCAGAGGCCACCCCCCCTCCCAAAATTGATCCCAGCCTCCCTCCTCCCCAAACAATAGCTGTAAAAAAGAACTGGTGCCAGGATACAGGAAATAAGGACTCCTGGGGGTCCTGGGTGGACTATAAATAGCACTGAAGTGGGAAGGGGATAAAGAGAAGTCCCTGCAGGGACTACCCCAGGAGGAATGATTGGAAAGTGATGTTCCCCGCAAAACAGGTTCCACCAAGGGATCCATCGCTACCAGTGGCCCTCTTGAGGATAATGTCCAGGTGGTGGATCTGGCAAGGAGCACAGTGCTATTTCCTCCCACCACCACCCACAGGATCCCCGCACCACTGGTTCAACAGTTTCTGAGATGGGTCTCGGGCATCTTCCCTCCAATAACTCAGCAACCTCCTCAAGAGAGAAGATACTGTGGCTTCACTCTGGCTCCAACGGGGGCTCTGCCACCATGATGCCCTGCTGCAGCTTCTCAAGGGAGAGTTTCATCTGGTGGAAAGAGGAGAGTAAGTTATTTCCTGAAGAGGAAGTCACTACCCCAACCAACAAGGAAGCTATGGCTGGGTTCACATAACATACTAAGCCAGTGTTTTCAACCTTGGCAACTTTAAGCTGTGTGGACTTCAACTCCCAGAATTCCCCAGCCAGCCATGCTGGCTGGGGAATTCTGGGAGTTGAAGTCCACACAGCTTAAAGTTGCCAAGGTTAAGTAACACTGTACTGAGCCATTTGTTGGTTAGCCAAGCCACATTTTATTGGACAAAACAGAATTGGTTGCTTTCACAAAACACTGCCAAGCCATCAACCAAAGATACCACATTATGGCTCAGTGTGTTGGTTGAACCCAACCTATGGGCATAGATCCCATCAGTATTTCAGTGCATGTTTGTGCACCACATATAGATGAGCCTTAAGCCAGCCTTCTGCAATCTTGTGGCTTCCAGAGGCGTTAAACTGTATTGCTACACTGTCTGGGGATTGTGGACATTGTTGTCCAACACATATTGAAGGAACTGGGATACTGAAAGCTTGCCTAAGCTGTCACCATAGCAGTGCACAGTCAAATTTGAATCCAGGGTACCCAATTCCATATCCTAAGATTTTGGCTTTTCCTTCTTTTTATTAGGGAAGTAAGGATGAGGAATCTATGCCCCTCCCATTACTGGACCTGGTGACTCCCAGGATCCCTGAGAGAGAGATGGAGAGCCACAGGTCCCCCATCCTTGCCTTGAAGCTACAAAAATTGGTTTCAAAACTTTTGGTATACAGGTAAACAATCTGGCGCCCTCCTGCCCGTTTGAACTTCAGCTTCCCTCAGGACCAACCTGCCTGACAATGATGAGTGAACGAAGCCCAATATCCCTCAGTCTCTGCTGTATGGCCACTAAAAAGGGCTTCTGGAAACCAAGAACTGGAGCACTGCTTCTCCCACCTTCCAAGAACTAGCTGGACTGGAAGAATGTTCAAACTGCAGGGCTCACCTCATCCAGCAGCTCCACTGATGCCTTCAGGATCTGTTTCCACTTTTGCACCTCCACACTGTGGAACTGTTTCTGCAGCTCCAGAATCTCTGCCCATTCGGAGGCTGTCTGTGGAAGTTTTCTGCCAGGCAAGGAGGAGACAGAGTTCTCTTAACTGAGACAGATCAGCAGCGTGTCCACCCCGAGTTCACTACTTTGCTGTGAATTATCACACCCATCACTAGTGTTTAATGCAGAGGCCAGCTGGCCTCCCAGAACCTAACTCCCCTAATTCTAAGGCTGGGTGAGAGCAACCTTTTGCAGCCAGAAGCAACATTCTCTCCTCCATAACCTTTTTATAGCACGTTAGGGCAATACCCTACAATCATACTGGAGGGGGTGAGATTTTATGCCCATTTGGGTTTTAGAGGTATGAGGGAGGTTAGTGATTATATTTTATGTACATGTTAAGCCTATCAGAAAATCATCTTGCAGCTACCTGGGGTTTCTGGAGCTTGCAAGACACATGCAACTTTTGGTTGGTCAACCTTGATGGATGGTCTTCATCTGAAACTTTTTCCCAAGCAGGCTCCTATTTTTAGGAATCCTCGAAAGACACTCGCCTGGTACCTACCTTACAACCTCACCATGCCAAACAAAAAAACATTTGGTTTGCTCAAGCATTTTAAAACCTGTTGGAAACATTTTGTTGCTAGCTTTACTTAACTATACTTTTATGTACTACATTTCTTACCATTATTTTTGCTGCAAATGATTTTTCCTTGGTTACTGCACTGTCGGGGGTTTTTGGTTGGGTTTTATATTGTTTTATTGTGTTATATTTTATTCCACTCAGAGGACTACAGTTATTAAAGAGCAATCAATTGATTCTATTTAAAAGAGCGATCAATTAATTCTATTGGCTACACATTGGCAGTGGATATCAGCTTCTTAAAGTCACTCAACATTTCAGATAATTTACTGACCCTCTATATTCATCACATATTTAATATACATTTATATCTCACTTTTTCCCCAGAAAAGAGGTACCCCTTCTTCGTTTCATTCTAACTACTCTGTAGGGTAAATTAGGCTGAAAGAATTGATTCTCTGTCTTCCTTAAGGACAGACTAAGAACCTGACTTGTTTATTGGAATTACGATATGTTTTTCCAGACATTAACCTAGATCAGTGTTCACTGGACAGTACTTTTTCCAAAGTTGTGCTTAAAAACAAATTTTAAGACTTCAACTAATCACTGTTTAGCATTGGAAAAGTTTACACGTACAACAAAGATAATTATTTTAAAATATGATGGATAATGCATCATCTTTGTTTCACCTAGAGACAAACCTCGATTTACCACTGAAGATATAACTCAGCAGGGAATGCAAACAGTTATAGCTTCCTTTCAAGGGTTCCTGACATGCTTACAAATATTTTGATAATAATGTTCGTTATTCCACTTGTATCCATTTGGTACCTGCTTTCTGTTTATTGATCTATACTCAGGCTTTCAACAATAAGATACAATCTTGTTATAATTAGGACTACATTTTTTACATTTTAAGCACCAAGGTCTTGCCCAGTGAAATGGTCAAAATGGTTACCAGGTTCGATTTAGACCATTTAAATGAACATTTAAACATTTGTATCACATGCATAAATATACTTTGGTTACTTTAAACACATCTTCATACTAGGACCGTGTTTCTCAACCTTGGCAGCTTGAAGATGTGTGGACTTCAGCTCCCAGAATTCCCCAGCCTACATTCATGCTGGGTTCACACAGCTGTAAGAATAATTTGTTTGGTTTTAGCTGCCTGGGGAATTCTGAGAGTAATGATAATAAACTTTATTTCCAGTCAAAGACCATATAACCGTTACAATGTAATCCAATATAAAAGGTGAGGAATTGACGTAATACAAAATAATAGAAGTTTAATAATGGGTATAAAATGCTTGGCACATCCAATCTCAGGTCAAACGCAAAGCCAGCACCATCTACCAGCAATCACAACTGAAAAAGATCCGACAACTTTCCAGAAAGATCTATAGATCGATCCTCTTAAGAAAAAATGTATAATCTCCCAATGTAAATATTTAACTAAGACGAGTTAATAAATCAGGTATATGCAAAGGGCAGCAAAATTTTTGGACAGTTTGAGTCCATACTGCTGGAGGATTCCCAGGCTGTGGAATTCTTTTTAGGATGCTAATTAAATTCCACCCACTTTCATTGATTCATTACACCGTGGAGAAGCAAACCATAGTTCAGCGCAGTGTGTGAAACAAGGTCTCTATCAGTGTGTGAAACCTGGGCTTCCATCCATAACAATAAACAAAAAGACAAATGAATGGCTCAATGTATATGTGTCCATAGCTCAACCTGGTACTATAATATATTGGCTCATCCTCTAAGGTGATATAATCCTCTTCACTATTTTCATCACAGCAGGCTAAAATGCTTTCTCCTGATATCAGTAAAAATGTATCTCATTTGTTTATGTCCAAGCACTATGCATGTTCACATAGGATCCAGCTTTCACCAGCATGGCACCTGCTACATGTGCTAGACTACAAGGCCCATCATTCTAGCTTCACATGGGTCTGGTCTGGATGAGTCTGGTCTGGATTATGGGCATTGCAGTCAACACACATGGAAGGTGCCACAAAGGGAAGACAGATATCTGCATAAATGCTATTCATGGACTGATGGGCTATACGCCATCATGTCAGTATCTACTCTTAGCAGTCACATAGACAGACCTTCTCCAGGATGATCTGTCCCAACCTAGTTCTTCAGGTCTTCCAAAAGGGTACCCACTGCCACTGTAATTGAGTCCATCCACCTTGCTGCTGGTTATCCTCTTCTCTTTCCTTCCACCTTTCCCAGCATTATGAATGTCTTAAAGGAGCTGGATCTTCACATAATGTGTACAAAATATTATAATTTGAACCTGGTTATTTGCATCTTAAGTGAGAAGTCTGGATTGATTTGTTCTGTTGTTTTCTTGGCTATTCATGATATTCTCAGGAGTCTTCTCCAATATCAAAGATCAAAAGCTTCAATCTACCCTGCTTCTTCAAAGTCCAACTTTCACTTCTATATGGTGTCACAGAGAAAACTATTGCCTGCATAATTCTGATCTTTGTAAATATTGACCTATCAAAACATCCAAGTATCTTTTCCAAGGCCTTCATTGCTATCCTTCCAAGTGCTAGTCTGCGGCATATTATTTCTTGACATAAATGCTATAGTTACTTATATGAAACCAGCAGTAAGCTATCTTGAGAACATTGTTCTCCCTTTCTCTCAATTCAAACTGCATTTTGCCAATATTTTTGAGAGAATTCAGGGCCCCAAAGCCATGTTAGCTTGCATTAAATGGTCAAAATCTATATTTAAGAGTAAGGAAGTAAATCTCCCATTTTTTCTTTCCCAGATCTTGCTGCCTTTCTCACCCATTGGAGAGCGCATACGTCTGCCATGACTCCACAGTTCGGGCTGTGTGTTCCAGAGACCACAGCCGGTAGAAGAGCATCATGTTGAGGATGACGAGAACTAAGAGACTAGAGGGAAACAGAAACAGGTTGGAACACGAGAGCCCTTTCGGACCAAGGGGGCACCCATTTCCAGCTGGAAGGTGGTGGGATTTAAATGACTTAAAAATTCCTCCATATTTCAAAACAACCACATCCCCTATGTCAAAAAGTAGCATTCTCACTTTTGGGGGATGCTTGGTGGGAATAACCCTTTCAAGATCATGGTTGAAATGACGCCACGTAATAAAAACACACAGGGACTGAAATATCCTGATACTCTTATTATAATTCCCCAAGACTAACGATATAGTAAAATAACTTTCCCAAAAGCTGGCTTCACAGTTTGTCTTAATCCTGCAGTGATATATTTGGTTTTGGCTTAGAATGTGGTCGAACCAGCCTTCACAACTGAATAAACCCATGGCCTAATGCAGTGTGTGAACTGGGTCTTTAAATCACCAAGCAGTGACTGCAGTGGTCATGCTGGAAACACACCAGTGCATCTGGATTAACAGAGGGATGAGAGAAGCAACATCACACACATCATGCTGTCGCTGTGCAAAGGATATGAATTTTGTAATTTACATGATATCACTGTGGCTTGTATCAGACATCTATCAGAGTCCCCCGTTGGGGGAGATGGGTGGTGAAATAAATTTAAAGAATAAATAAATAAATCTAGGCACTGATAGTGCTGCCAGTGCAAAAGATGAGCCTAAGCTAATGAAGGGGTCCGTGGCAGACAGAGTAACTCCCAGAGATACCCTCACTATTTTTGCACAGGCAATGGCACTAAACTTGGATACAAATTTTGGTATCTAGGAAGTCTCATCTCCCTTCCAGTGGCTGGCCTTCTAAGCTATAAAAATGTATAGACTGAAATATCAGAAGCCCTATGAATGAAGATAGACAGGGAGAAAGTTAGCCCCCCTCCAAGCATTTGCTACTTGCAGCATCCAGGCCGTGGATGCTGCAAATAGCAACTTGTCAGTTTAATGAGGGGAACAAAAAGGGAACTGTGGGTGGAATCGTGTAAGGCAGATTCTTGAGAAGGAATCGGGCCACCTGGCTTTGTTCCCCATTCCCTTTCAGTTTGGTGAGGATCGCAGCTTAGAATAGGGGGACAAGTGATGAGAGAAACGGCAAGCAGAGTGCAGCGCGGGGGCTGAAGGTGGAAGACATCAAGGAAGTGACAGCCAAGCGGCTCGGGCTGGGAAAAGAAAGGGAGGGGATTGAAATGGCAGGGATCATGAAGGCCAATCAAGAAATCAGGGTCAAGCCAGGATTAACAAGCCACTCGGGACTGGGATCGAAAGGAAGAAGGCGGGATGGAAGCTGCAGGTCCCCCGGGCAGGGAGGAATGGCAGGGTGGGGTCAGGCGAGGGCAAAGGGACGTCCAAGGCAGTAGCAGTAGCAACATGGCCAGCATTGGGGGGCTCTTGGCATACAATACCTCACACAGATCCTGTGCGGAGGCAAAAGAAAGAGAGAGAGGGAGGGAGGGAGGGAGGGAGGGAGGGAGGGAGGGAGAGAGAGAGAGAGAGAGAGAGAGAGAGATGAAGCTTTGTTCCTGCTTTCTCTGATCTAAAAAAAAAATAGTAAAGGAAAAAACAATCCAGCATGGATACTGCCATACCATAGCTCCATTCCCAAACTTTTCTCTACTTTTAAAACAAGTCAGGTTGCTAATCTAGCAGGAAACTAGGTGAGGTTAACCTAGAACCTTTAGTTTTTTTATGGCGTTTTTAACTGTCAATAGCCGCCAAAGTCATGAACTTGAGATGCAGGGGGGCATATAAATTGAAATAGTAAATGAGTAAACCAACGCACCAACCCACCTAGAGGAACAGAAAAGGGCAGGGGATTTTAAGAAGATAGTGCTACACCTTAACCCACAACTCAGCATGCTTTTTAATGTGTTAGTGACTCAGGAAAGCACAAATGAGATTGCAAAGCAAAAGCACCCTATCTCTTTCTGGCTAGCCTTGTCAGCTGTCTCCCCCAGAAAATCCTTGCAAGTGCAAGGACAACATTTTTCCTCCTTTACTACAGCCCACCAAGTTGTATTTCAGTTTGGGGAACAGAGAGGGGAGCCTTTTTTGATGGCCATGTTTATGTTGCTTCACTTACTTTAAGTCAGACTTGCTGCCTCTGGGGCCACCCTACCCATGAAGGCAGAATTCCAGGTCTCCACTGAAGTCCCGTCCTGGTGACATCATGGGTACCCAGGATAAAGCCAGCCTGTTCCTGGCTTCAATGAACTGGACTCTTTCTTGGCTTCCCAGTTAGGCTGCAACCCTATGTAAGTTACGGTATGACCTTGCGTAGACTCACTTTGAAGTGAATACTCCTAAGTTTGCATATGGAAAACTCACAGGGAACTCTAGAAAAGCCTTCCCTGAGACAGTGCCTCCAGATGTGTTGGACTATCATCCTCAGCCAGCTCTGCTATGGCTGGCTCGGTATGGTGGAAGTTGTAGTCTGCCTCTACAGAGTATCAGGTTTGAAAAGGCTGGTCTAGATCAGCCTTCAATAACCTTGGTGCTTTCCAGATGTATGGAATTCAGTTCCCCAGCCAGTTCAACCACTGTGGAGAACTTTGGGAGTTGGAGTCAATGCACTTGGAGGAGACCAAGTTGGGGGAAGTTCTCTAGATGATCTCCAAACACAGCCCCACCTCCCCAAACAGCAGCTTCCTTACACCAGACTGATGACGAGGATCACGGTGGAGACGGTCTGTCCCTGTCCTGGCTCCAGTAGTTGTTCTGAAAGACGTGAGGTCAGGCTGCCTACAGGACGGAAAACCAATAGATCAAGGACTCACAGAACAAAAGGAACCTGAAGTCCCCCAGACATTATTGAACTGCAACTCCAAGCAGCCTCATTTAGCCTAATCCCTAATGCTGAGGGATTTTGGTAGTTCAGTAATGTCTGGAGGATCACAGATTCCCTATTCACCAGGGAGAGGGAAGGATCATTGAGAATCATCCTTTCTCAACAAGGAGTCATACCTGAGGGGCGAATGGTACGTGACGCCCCTTCACCGTCGGGTAGCGTGGGCATTGGGGGTTCAACATGGGGAGCTCTCCAGCTCAGGGTACGTTTCCTGCGACGCAATCCAGACAAGAGACCCCGGGGTTCTTTGCCATGGCAGCTCTCCTCTAGCAGAGCCTTTTCTGCTTGCACCAGTGCCAGCTCTGAAACCAGGTTTAAGACAGCAGAGGTGAAGGTGCTGCAGGGCTGAGTTCATGCACAACATTACAATCCTGGGACATGAGCCTCTCTTCTTTTCCAAAACATCCACATTTCTGTCAAGTTCTGTACATGCCTACAGGTGAGTATCTCAGACCCTTCAGAGCTACCCATTCTCTAATACAGGTAGTCCTTGACTTACGACCATTTGTTTAACAACTGGTCAAAGTTACGGTTGTGCTGAGGAGAGTGACTCATGACTGGTCCTTGCACTTACAACCATTGCAGCATTCCCGCAGTCATATGATCAAAATTCAGGCACTTGGCACCCGGCTTGTATTTACAACAGTCGCAGCACCCTGAGGTCACGTGATCACCATTTGCAACCTTCCCAGCTGGCTCCCGACAAGCAAAATCAATGGGGAACTGTGTGATTCACTTAATGACCACAGCAAAAAGGTCATACAGTTGGGCATGACTCACTTAATGACCGCATCAATTAGTGACCAAAGTTCCAGTTCGAACTGTGGTCATAAGTCAAGGACTACCTGTAACCTCTATTGGGAGAAATTGATGAACCTCATGAATGGGAAGGTAAGAGGGAACCCCAGCCCCAGACTGTGTTGTAGCTGTTCCAAGCCACAGACAGGTATTGTACTGCAGCTTGTTCCCTTGATTCACTTACCCAAGCGCTGGAAGTATTCTTCAACACCACTCCACGCATTTTTTTCAATGAATGTCTTCACAAGGGTCCACGGCTGCTTCCGATACCGGATTTCAGAGGAGACTCTGTAATGGAGAATAATTGTCACAGATGGGCCAAAGAATCTCTCTTCCCCCATGGAATGCCGGGAAATTCGAAGAGGAGCCCATCTGGCAAAGAATGGAACACTTAGTTTGGTTTGCAACCAAGAGGATCTCTGGGGTTATTTAATCTTTCCTATATCTGTCTCATCTTCTTCCATTTCCTCTGCAGCTACAAGATCAGGTGTTCTCCAGGGAGATCAGAGTCTCAGTAACCTTTGTGTTTTCAGAGCTGGGAAGGTGGGAGGTCAGCCATTCTTTGTTGCTGAATGCTGCATGTAAGATGACCCAAGCATGCCCCACAGTCATGCATTTGGACTACAGTCTCTATCTCAGTATGAACTCTGAACTGCAAACTGCAAATCAGTTGGCTTAATTTGGGGGTTTTCTTCCCCATCCCCTGATTGATGTAGCACTGTCCCCAAGGAAGAGTTTTCAAGAATTTGAACATTTGTACATTCTTGTCTGCCATTTGGCTGGTCCTAATTAAAGCAGTGCCCTGCTCTGGATTTAGTTTACATGGCATTCTCTAATACTCCTCCTAGATCAGGGTTTCTCAACCTTAGCAACTTTAAGATGTGTGGACTTCAACTCCCAGAATTCCCCCAGCCAGCATGCTTGAAGTTGCTAAGGTTGAGAAGCACTGTCCTAGAGCAACCGAGCTCAGGATCAAGAGAAAAGGGGATAGTAACCTGATGTCCTCCTTGGCCTGGTATGGTTTTAATGTGTGAATCAGATTCAAAACAAAAACAAGCAACAAAAATGCAACCAAGAGTCACTTGTTGAGTTGGGCAGCCATACAAATTGAATGAATGAATGAATTCCCATCCAAGGGGGAGGAATCACAGTCTGCATATTATGTAATGACGCAATGACAGACTTGCTCATTGGTATCAGATGTCACGATAAAACTACGTTGCGTCTTTCAATATACAACATCATGACACACATCAACATTTTGATGAACTTTAAGTTTGTTATGGATGCCACTGGCAACCACCTTCCCCCCTCTTGTTTCTTCCCCACTGATTCCACTGTGCTTTAGACTTTCTAAAGGAAGCCTATTCCCTTGAAAATATGGGAAAGCACCCTGTCTGACAACCACGCAGAAGCCGCCGGGAGGGGAGAGATCCAGGAATCGGTACCTGAGCCTGGCCTTGCTTTTGGCTATGGTGGTGATGCAATATCGATGCACAGTGTAGAAGTAATCCTGGTAAGGGATGCCTTGGGTGACCACTTCTGAGTCAACCACACAGCCTCCATTCTTGGAACTGGCACGGAACAGAGTCTGACCATCCAGCGGGCAAGGAGGAAGAGAAAGGCATGATGAGCATACCCATTCAGTTTTTGTTACCCATTCTTGGTCATTGCCATACTTTTCCCATGCCCATCAGTTTGTTCAGACAACAGTCCCAAGGAAGCGGTGGGTGAAACGTTCCTACTGGTCCAGCCAGATCAAAACACAATCCCCTTGCTGTCTCCACCCCTCCTAACATTGTGAGGAACCAAATGTCCATACCTGGGTCTCTACCACAGGTGCAGCCTTGGGGCCCAAAGGGTTACTGATGGGGATGGTGTAGGTGATGACACGGCTTTGATGACACTTGCTGTCTCCACTCCATGAAGTCAGTGTAACATCTAGGAAACGGAGAGAGAAAATTGGGGGGCAGGGTAGGAAAACCAGGTGGTGATTACACTTTTGAGGGTAATATTAAAAAAAAATTGATACAGTAAAGTCTTAGTTTGATGAAACGCAGGTTTAATGAGCTTTGGATACAACGGACACATGTTTTGTTCAGATTCTACACTCTTTTTAATGGACATTAGTTCGTTAGGTCAAGGTTTTACTGCAGCCAACGCAATTTTCATCAATTACATAATTATGCAAATGACAAACACAGGAACACATTTGGATTTAATGGATACCCCCGATCTCTGAAGGTTCCATTAAATCCAGGCTTTAGTATAAATGTCTTCCAGCAAAAAAAAGGCATATAAAAATCAGGCAGGACTTAATTTTTCAAAGGGTTGCTACCTGTTCTGCATGCTCAGGATGCAGCCAGTTAAAAAGGAACTGAATCTGAGGCCTTTGGCTCTGCCAGAGAACTATGGTCCATCCTCACATCCATTAACTTTGGACTGAAAATGAAAGGGATCATAGGATTCAAAGGTTGAATTCACTTTGGCTCGTGAACCATGAGGGATCCCCCAGCACCCCTTTTGCAGTTGTTAGAGCCCTCTAGAATTGCGGGGGGGGGGATTTAGGCCTCGAGATTTGGCTTGCTTGCAGGGGGCCTTGGGGGAAAAAGGGTGCCCTGTTTGCTTCTTAACCCACTCAAACTTTTTGCCCGTGCCCCATCTGGCAATACTCTTAACACCACCAGTCACACTTGCTGCAGGCTTCAGGGGAGTTAGATATGAATATAGATATTTGGATCCAGCCATTAAAAAGGTTGACTTAAATCTGGGATGGGCAATCTTTCCCAAGTTGGAGTTCCAGCAGATGTGGTGGGAGCCACAGACTCAGCAGCTGTGCCAGCAGGAGTCCCAAGAAAAGTTGCCAGACTCCTTGGCAGCTGCTTAAACTGAACATAATCATTTCAAGCACAATTCCCGGAGTCTGTTCTGTAAGGTTTATTGAGATAGTGGGATGGGATTACAAGAATTCCAGCAGCTGAACTATTTCCCCTTTGGAGCCAATTTCACTCCATGGATATTCAGGCGGAAACTTTTTTATTTTACTTATCAAATTTGTCACCACCCATCTCCTCCCATCAGAGGGACTCTGGGCTGTTTACCATAGCAATCAGTAAAACAATAAATACACAATAGATTTACAACATATAAAAACACAGTATTTAAAACAGTTACCAATAAACAATAATTATAGATAAAAATAGAGCCCAAATGGCAGATAATAACTCAGTCCTCGTATGCGACCAGCACTCTAGGGCACCAGCCGTCCCCAAACATGATGACTCCCCTCCCCGCCCCAGGCCTTCAAATTCCTCCAGAAGGCCAGGAGCAATGGGGCTAACCTAACCTCCAGGGGCAAGATGTTCCAGAGGGTGGGACCTTTTAGATTTCCCTTCCAACAGCCTTCCTATGATCTGGCAAGGAGGAAGGTCATGTCTCTAACCGTCAGGGAAGTTTGCAGCTGGCTGTTTATGCAACAGCCTCCCGATTCTTTATCCGATACATCAGCTGGGAACTAGGTCACGGAAGTCTAGGCTAAGCCATCAAATCAGAAAACAGCAGTGTCCTTCATTTTGCCACGTAAAGTTGTGCCTGGACTTTGCTCCTGCATATCCACTGAGGATGTGATTTGAAACAGTTTCTCCACCTCCCTTACCTGTGAACTTGCGTTGGTCCAAAAAGTCATGTATGAACTGGGAGTCGCTGAAGAGCATTTGCTGCAGCCGCTCAGCGCCAACGTGATACACGGCATTAATCAGGAGCCGCCCTGGCAAGTCGGTGAAGAAGGCTTCCACTTCGGCTGGAGGAGGAGGAAAAAGAGATGGTTGGATTAGGACTTCTAATCCAAGATCTGGAAGAGTCCAGGAAGGATGGGGGCCATCCTCACCTTCATCTTGTGTGGAAGAGGAGGAATTACTCATGTCAGTGGGGAGTTCCTCGCTGGGAGGCGGGTCCCCCTCCGGGGGGGACACAGGAGACCCCTGCAGCAAATCATCTGCGGGGGGTTCCGTGGCTGAGGTCACTGTGTGGCTGGATGAAGCATCCATTTGGCTGTCAGTGTTGTCCTCCGGATCCTCTGCCAGCTACAGGGAAGCAAACAGGCATTCGTTTCAACCGATGTGAGCTCCAGAGATTTGGAGCTCCATTTGAAATACACGTTTGGCCACGATTTGACATGCAGCATCTGGACAGCCAATGAGATTCATACATATCAGCCAAAATATTTGCTATTTGATATGTTCTTGACACCAAGCATGCAGCAGAAGATAATATCTGATGAATGACATGCAGCTGAATTGAGTACATTTTATATGGTCCTATCCTCCAATATTATTTATTTTTCTTTTATTAAATTTAGGGGCCACCCAACCCAAAACAATTCCAGGCGGCTTACAATTTAGTCTCCATCTAAATCTGGAGTCTTCAGCAAAGGATCGTTACCTTGTCGTGGTGCTGGAGCTTGAGCACCTCAATGATGCCATGAGCTAAACCGTGAAGGGCCACCCAAGACGGGAAGGTCATGACAGAGAGGTCAGACTAAATGCGATCCCTGGGGAAGGTAATGGCAACCCACCTCAGTATTCTTGCCGTGAAAACTAAATGGATCAGTACAACCAGAGATATGTCGGTATACCATCGGAAGATGAGACCCCCAGGTCGGAAGATGGTCAAAATGCTACTGGGGAGGAACAGAGGATGAGCTCAACTAGCCCCAGACGTGATGACGCAGCTAGCTCAAAGCCGAAAGGACGGCTAGCGGCCGACGGTGCTGGTGGTGAACGGCGAATCCGATGTTCTAAGGATCAACACACCATCGGAACCTGGAATGTAAGATCTATGAGCCAGGGCAAATTGGATGTGGTTATTGGTGAGATGTCAAGATTAAAGATAGACATTCTGGGCGTCAGTGAACTGAAATGGACTGGAATGGGCCACTTCACATCAAATGACCACCAGATCTACTACTGCGGACAAGAGGACCACAGAAGAAATGGAGTAGCCTTCATAATTAATAGTAAAGTGGCTAAAGCAGTGCTTGGATACAACCCAAAAAATGACAGAATGATCTCAATTCGAATTCAGGGCAAGCCATCTAACATCACAGTGATCCAAATATACGCCCCAACCACAAATGCTGAAGAAGCTGAAGTAGAGCAGTTCTATGAGGATCTGCAGCACCTACTGGACAACACGCCTAAAAGAGATGTTATTTTCATCACAGGAGACTGGAATGCTAAGGTGGGCAGTCAAATGACACCTCGAATTACAGGTAAGTATGGCCTGGGAGAACAAAACGAAGCAGGACACAGGCTGATAGAATTTTGCCAAGACAATTCACTCTGCATAACAAACACTCTCTTCCAACAACCTAAGAGACGGCTTTATACATGGACTTCACCAGATGGACAACACCGAAATCAGATTGATTACATCCTTTGCAGCCAAAGGTGGCGGACATCTGTACAGTCGGTAAAAACAAGGCCTGGAGCTGACTGTAGTTCAGATCATGAACTTCTTCTTGCACAATTTAGGATCAGACTAAAGAGATTAGGGAAGACCCACAGATCAGCTAGATATGAGCTCACTAATATTCCTAAGGAATATGCAGTGGAGGTGAAGAATCGATTTAAGGGACTGGACTTAGTAGATAGGGTCCCGGAAGAACTCTGGACAGAAGTTGGCAGCATTGTTCAGGAGGCGGCAACAAAATACATCCCAAAGAAAGAGAAAACCAAGAAGGCAAAATGGCTGTCTGCTGAGACACTAGAAGTAGCCCAAGAAAGAAGGAAAGCAAAAGGCAACAGTGATAGGGGGAGATATGCCCAATTAAATGCAAAATTCCAGAGGTTAGCCAGAAGAGATAAGGAATTATTTTTAAACAAGCAATGCGTGGAAGTGGAAGAAGACAATAGAATAGGAAGGACAAGAGACCTCTTCCAGAAAATTAGAAACATTGGAGGTAAATTCCAGGCAAAAATGGGTATGATCAAAAACAAAGATGGCAAGGACCTAACAGAAGAAGAAGAGATCAAGAAAAGGTGGCAAGAATATACAGAAAACCTGTATAGGAAGGATAACAATATCGGGGATAGCTTTGACAGTGTGGTCGGTGAGCTAGAGCCAGACATCCTGAAGAGTGAGGTTGAGTGGGCCTTAAGAAGCATTGCTAATAACAAGGCAACAGGAGACGACGGCATCCCAGCTGAACTGTTCAAAACCTTGCAAGATGATGCTGTCAAGGTAATGCATGCTATATGCCAGCAAATTTGGAAAACACAAGAATGGCCATCAGACTGGAAAAAATCAACTTATATCCCCATACCAAAAAAGGGAAACACTAAAGAATGTTCAAACTATCGAACAGTGGCACTCATTTCACATGCCAGTAAGGTAATGCTCAAGATCCTGCAAGGTAGACTTCAGCAGTTCATGGAGCGAGAATTGCCAGATGTACAAGCTGGGTTTAGAAAAGGCAGAGGAACTAGAGACCAAATTGCCAATATCCGCTGGATAATGGAAAAAGCCAGGGAGTTTCAGAAAAAGATCTATTTCTGTTTTATTGACTATTCTAAAGCCTTTGACTGTGTGGACCATAACAAATTGTGGCAAGTTCTTAGTGGTATGGGGATACCAAGTCATCTTGTATGCCTCCTGAAGAATCTGTATAACGACCAAGTAGCAACAGTAAGAACAGACCACGGAACAACAGACTGGTTTAAGATTGGGAAAGGAGTACGGCAGGGCTGTATACTCTCACCCTACCTATTCAACTTGTATGCAGAACACATCATGCGACAAGCTGGCCTTGAGGAATCCAAGGCTGGAGTTAAAATCTCTGGAAGAAACATTAACAATCTCAGATATGCAGATGATACCACTTTGATGGCTGAAAGTGAAGAGGAACTGAGGAGCCTTATGATGAAGGTGAAAGAAGAAAGTGCAAAAGCTGGTTTGCAGCTAAACCTCAAAAAAACCAAGATTATGGCAACCAGCTTGATTGATAACTGGCAAATAGAGGGAGAAAATGTAGAAGCAGTGAAAGACTTTGTATTCCTAGGTGCAAAGATTACTGCAGATGCTGACTGCAGTCAGGAAATCAGAAGACGCTTAATCCTTGGAAGAAGAGCAATGACAAATCTCGATAAAATAGTTAAGAGCAGAGACATCACACTGACAACAAAGGCCCGCATAGTTAAAGCAATGGTGTTCCCTGTAGTAACCTATGGCTGCGAGAGCTGGACCATAAGGAAGGCTGAGAGAAGGAAGATCGATGCTTTTGAACTGTGGTGTTGGAGGAAAATTCTGAGAGTGCCTTGGACTGCAAGAAGATCCAACCAGTCCATCCTCCAGGAAATCAAGCCAGACTGCTCACTTGAGGGAATGATATTAAAGGCCAAACTGAAATACTTTGGCCACATAATGAGAAGACAGGACACCCTGGAGAAGATGCTGATGCTAGGGAGAGTGGAAGGCAAAAGGAAGAGGGGCCGACCAAGGGCAAGATGGATGGATGATATTCTAGAGGTGACGGACTCGTCCCTGGGGGAGCTGGGGGTGTTGACGACCGACAGGAAGCTCTGGCGTGGGCTGGTCCATGAAGTCACGAAGAGTCGGAAGCGACTAAACGAATAAACAACAAAATCTGGAGTATTTCCTCCTTTTCCAATGGATTCCTAATCCATTAATCTTAGGGATTTCTTTTCCTCTGCAAATCCATCATGGACTGTGCAATCCCAGTTGCTAAGAACATATTCTGGGTATCTATCCTTAGGTATCTGAACTGGCTGTAATCCAAACCCACATAGCTGGAGTAAACCCAGCTAAATTCAGTGGGATTAATTCCAAGTAGACATGTATTGAATTGGGCTATAAATCATTTTCAGAACTAAAATCTTTCTCCTTTATACGTTGCAGTGGAGCTAGAATCCTAAAACCATTTTAGCTAGATGTGTTTCAATAGATCAGCTTCATTTTTAGAATTCTGAAATGTCCTTGGACATTTCCCAAGTCTGTGGGGCTCGCGTGAACGACAGCCACAGAGTGAGTGTGTTGGATTTTTGTATTCTTTTGTTTTGCTGCTAAAAAAAGAAGTATTTTTAGACCAGGAATCTAAAAATAGTCCTGATCTTCAAAGCTGAATTGAAAATTTCACCTGCTTTGGCAGCCTGAGAAAAAGGCTTTTATTAAATGGGATCAAATCAAACTGAATTACTTTCTGCTCAAAATTTATTTTAATCAGTGGGAGAGCTTCCCATTTTCCATCAAGGGCCCTGTTTTTTGTTTTTACTTTTACTTAACATTGAGGGTTGGATGTCTTTAGAACATGTACAAGGTAAAGATATTGATATTACTTTAAAATAGTTTTATGCGGTTGATTGTAACTTTCAAGTTACTGATAGGTGTGTAAAGCATCTATACTTATAAAGTAAAGGTGTAGGAAATAGTATGGCACACAGGAAAAAAATTAGTGTTTTCACCTGGGTCTTTTAATCGTTCAAAGGCATTCATTTCAGTGCACCCAAGGGTAGAGACTATTGTTTAATGATAATGCATGTGCTTTGCACACTAAATGTTCCAGAGTTAATATCCAGCACCACTAGGTGGAGCTGGAACAGACTTTGAAAGTTTAGAGACCCATCATCTCTCTGGGGAATATCGAACACAATGGGCCAAACCTACAATACCTTCCTGTACTTTGAAGGTTCGGATGAAGCCCTTCACGAGCTCTGTGAAGGTTAGTTTGTGCTCTGTTCAAGATGTTCCATAGAAGCAAAGGATCCTAGAGTTGCCAGAGGATCCTGGTCCCAATGGATCAATGCATTGATCCTTTGAGCATTGAGTCCCACTGCAGGAATCCATGTTACAACATCTCTGATAAATCACAGTCTACTGCCTTTTGATTGCACATCCGATGAAAGGAAGCCCATCACTTCTCCAGCTAGCTGGTTCTATTTTATTTTTTTCAGCACTCAGTTGGAATCTGGTTTGCTGTAACTCAACACCCATTATTTTATGTCCTGTCCTTGGGAACTATGAAGAGCTAGTCTCCACCACCTATGTGGCAGACTTCCAGGTATTTAAAGGGTGCTATAGAGTACTATAAGGGACGCGGTGGCGCTGCGGGTTAAACCGCTGAGCTGCTGAGCTTGCCGATCGAAAGGTCGGCGGTTCGAATCCGCGCAGCGGGGTGAGCTCCCATTGCTAGTCCCAGCTCCTGCCAACCTAGCAGTTCGAAAACATGCCAATGTGTGTAGATTAATTGGTACCGCTTCAGTGGGAAGGTAATGGTGTTCCATGCAGTCATGCCGGCCACATGACCACGGACGGGTCCTTACGGACAACGCCGGCTCCAAGGCTTAGAAACGGAGATGAGCACCGCCCCCTAGAGTCAGACACGACTGGACTTTACGTCAAGGGAAACCTTTACCTTTACCTATAGAGTACTATCCTATTCTTTGTCTTCCATTCTCGAGTCTAAACATTCCCTGTGTCTTATTTCTCACAGGGCTTTGTTTCTACCCCTCGGATCGTCCCCACTCCTCATCCATGAACTTATTTTAGTTTATTTGAATCTTTCTTGAATGATCCAATCCTGCTACATAAAATGTTCCTAGAGATATTGTCTTTTAGATCCGTTAATTTAACCCCAAGATGACCAAGTCTTGGAGACAGGCAACCCACAGGCATCATGCAACCCTCCGATCCCTGTCCGAACCCTGCAGACAACTTCCAAGATTATCCTGTTTAAATTTGGTGGCGTGACTTTTCCTCCCTCCACCTACAAATAGGTGGTCAAATAGGTGCATCAAAATATGCAAAACAAATGAGATTTCTGGGGAGGGGAGAGGATATTATGCAGAGCAAGTAATATGCAAGAGGGGAACGGAAAAGTTTACAATCAGCTTATCACGCATACAAGCTTATCATGTAGGACAACTGGTTCTTATGGAAGACAAAATCTAGGAATGGACCTTTGTAACATTCCAGCTCTCTTCTGAATCACCCGTCCTCACCGATGTGGTCCCATCACTGCTGCTGGCCAGCGAGTTGATGCTCTGACTGGTGTCCCTTTTGTCCAGCAAGGGACTGGTGTCCAGCTTGAGGTCAGCGCTGCAGCGGGAAGTCAGCTCAGTCAGGTCGATATCATCTCCAATTTCTTTGTGGCTTCTATTGGAGTTGTGATCCAGGGCGAGGCAGAGACAAAAGAGAGAAAGATTTAAAAGGAATCTCCTGGACCAGCAAGGCTAAGTTATGGAGGAATCAACACTGAGAAAGGCTTCTCACCATCTCATGCAGATGGCAGAGAGAGAGTTAAGGGGTATAGCTACAGGTTCCATTCACTGTCACAGAGGAAAACTGCCCTGTCCGCAGGGCAGCAGATGCTCACCCCAAGCCATTGAGATCATCGATGGGAGAAACATAATCGTCATCTTCACTGGTCAAGCCAAGTTCAGAACCGTAGCATTGATGGACAATGTGCCAGAGTTCTCGTGGGGGCAATGTCTGATGGCAGTGGAAGAACATGACATTAACAGAGGAAACAAAGAAGCAGATAAACAGCACAGCAGTTGAAGAGCTTATGACAATAAGTCAACGTTTGTTTTAACCATGGCTTGCTGAGCAAGCTACAACGGACTGGGTTCACATATTGCAGAACAGCCTAAACTATGGTTTACAGACCACAATGGCTGGATTCATGCAACGTGCTAAGTGTAGGGAGCCATGGAGATGACTTTGGAGAAGGAATCCAGAAGCCTTAGGGCAACTGGAGGTGCAGAAGAAGAAGCATGTATTAAGTCCAGGGAAAAATGCAGGCCAACTTGCAGGATTCTGTTACTATAACCTATATCAGAAAAGTATTGTTCTAGCCTTCCTATGGAATCAGTTTCCTGATCTGGTTGACACTGAGCCAGAACCAAGAAAATACATGATGGTTTGGAACAGGCAACCTGTGGCACTCCAGGTTACAACTCCAAGCATCCATCGCCATCGGCCATGCTTCCTAGGAATGCTTAAAATTGTAGTTCGGCAATACCTGGAGGGTCAGAAAATTGCCCACCTTGGCTAAGCATCACGTTTGAACCTTGTGTGTGTGTACCTGTTTGTATGTGTGTATCAAAGCTAAACAAGTCAGCTTGTTAGACAGACAGACAGACATGACCATAGTGAAGCCCCAGTACAGGAACCACACTGAAAAATCTTGAAGCGTGATTGAATCTGGGCCCACAACTCTAAGGACTGAGCCATGACAAATCCTTGGCTGCTCCTCCCCTGATCTGTTCCTACCTTATCCAGGAGCGCATTCTGCCAAAGGCGAAAGATTAGCATGAAGCATCGGTCGCGGGCACCAAAGGACGTGAAGAAATGCTGGGAACCGCAAAGAACAACAGTGTGAGGCTGCCCCCCAAATAAGTTTGGCTGTGGGGAATCTTCATAGCTTCTATCTGTAAGCTGCACTTAGGCTGTGATTTCTCAGGAGCACAGAGGAACTTGCCTTCTGAAAATTACTGAAAACTGAACTATTTTGGAGGGGTTAGGATGAGCGATGGGACACCAGTGCTTGATTGGTATTGATTTACGGAGTTCTTTTTATTTATATTTTGTTTATTTTCTATCCTGCCTTTATTATTTTTACAAATAACTCAAGGCAGTGAACATACCTAATACTCCTTCCTCCTCCTATTTTCCCCACAACAACAACCCTGTGAGGTGAGTTGGGCTAAGAGAGAGGGATTGGCCCAAGGTCACCCAGCCGGCTTTCATGCCTAAGGCGGGACTAGAACTCTCATACCACACCTGATTGGCTCTTGGGCTGAGAGAGAGGGACTGGCCCAAGGCCACCCAGCCGGCTTCCATGCCTAAGGCGGGACTAGAACTCAAAGGCACCTGGTTTCTAGCCCGTTGCCTTAACCATTAGACCAAACTGGCTCTTTTGATGTGTTTTAATATTTTACCATGGATCTTTCAATGGGATGGCCTTTGTTTTATGATCTTATTTACTGAGACTGGCTGAGAATCTGATTGATTTGATCAATAGGAAGACAGACAGACAGACAGACAGACAAAGGCAGTGGAATTTAATCCCATGGACATGCACATTTGGCTAGGGAGCCGCAAGGACATTCTCTCATCACAGATGCTCTGCAGGGGACAACCTGTGTTCTCCCTGCTCCTGCTGTTCACACAGGTGGATGGATGTCAGAGGTTGGAAGATAACCCTCTATCTAAGTAGACCTTCCAGATTTGGCTGAACTACAACTCCCAGCAGCCCCCGGCAAGAGCCATATTGTCTGTGCTTGCTGGGAGAGACAGTTCAGCAATGTCTAGAGGATCACCATGTTCTCCACACACAGAAACGGCTTCCTGCCTCACAATAGGGCACAGATTGTGCAATGCATTCTTGCATGAACCACATGCCAAAAGAGTATAGTGATCCCCTGCAGGAAAAAAAAACGGTAGGTTTCTGTGAAATGGGCTCAGCTGTTTCAAACTGCAAACCTCAATATCAGAAGAAAATATGCCGAGTGGCAATTTGGAGGCATCTGAGTGATCAGAAGATTACAAGCCCTCCCTGGCTGTCTAACCACAATCACTAATAAAGATTACAATCCTGACTTCCTGAAAGGGATGCGGGAAGGCTGTGCATTGTTTTCTCTAAAGTGCACAATTACAGGTCATTGCACACTGCAAAGAAAGGATGGTTCCATATTAACTGATTTTCAGTAGCTGCCCTAGAGGTTGAGACACACCCATTTTTCTCTGGAGTTCTCTATGCCCAACGTGCTTTCTCTTTCCAAGGGCATTGCCTCACTGGTTGGGGCCACTGGTCAGGAGTAGATGCCTCTGAAGATAAAGGCCTCACCCTGCTCAGCAGAGATTCCAGGAGAAGAACTTTAGTCTAGGACAGGAATGAGCGGGGAGAAAGGAAAGGAGGAACAATTCATCAACTGTAAGTTATCAGCGCGTTGCAGCGAGTCTCTTCCTGCACAGGGCTGCAGCATTTGCTAGGAAGAAAGATAATCCAGATCCACGGGTAAAATCTATTAAAATATTCACACTGCGCATAAGGTCCGTGGTGTCCCTTCAGCACTCTGAAAAGTGAGGGAGAGAGAGAAGGAAGCTGGGACAGAGAAAGACTCATATCTTTTTCTCTGGCTCCAGCCACCATATTTTTTTCCAGCGGCGCTGAGCGTTCATGGGCAGCTTCAGAGTGGCTGTTGTATCAATAGCATGAGGAAGGACTGTGAAAACTCTGCCCCAGTTATCACGCAAAGGACACAGAGCAGGGCAGCGTCTAGAACGAGGACGGGAAGTTTCCAGAACTCGGTGCTCACAGAAGGTTCCAGATTCAATCCCAGGTATTTCCCAATCCGTAATTGCGGACTTCTGCAAAATCCCAGGGAAAAGCCACCCTGTAAAACAAGCTGGGGCATCCTGCAGCCCTCAGACTCTGAGTTCTGCAGCCCCCAGAACCGCTTGTGACCACAACTGGTGGAGCGACTTCTCCTGGTTTGAGTTGGGAGACACACACACAAAGAAAGTGAACTTTAAATGCTAGAATAGGCGTAACGTGGTTCCAATCACCTCCTACCCCCGAACTGGAAGATCTTGGCCCTGCCCTCATGTATGATGTATCCTCATCTGTTTTACATCGCTCGTTGAAAAAAAGCTAAATAAGGCCCCCCACCCCGCACCCTGGCTAAAAAAAAAAAGGTAAGAAGGTTCTCTACCCAATTCAACTATAGGACTTCCTCCTGCAAGCAGATTTGTGCAGCTTCAGCTTGCTTCAATTATACCATCAGAGAAAAGCCTATAGATAACACCTGTGAATCAAATCAGGAAGAACAGATTACAGACAAAGTCCAGTCATACAAAACATGAATAAAACAGAGATTGGGTCCCTTTGCCAGCCGGCTATAAAATGCAGAAGCTTGGAAGTGACAACACCTACCCACAGGCTTGGGTTCCAAGGGAATACATGACAATCTCACCTTCTCGGTCTCGGTGCAAATTTGAATTGCGTTGGGAATCAGCTTGGCCGTCTTTTCCTTCTTAATGCATATAACCTCCTTGAGCTGGATGGAAATCTGTCATGGGAGGGCAAGAACAGAAGTCAGTGGCCAGGAGAGGAAGAGCTAAAAGCTATCAGCAGGAGTCCCTGATGGAGCCTTTACCGTGGTCTCCCATCGGAAGATGTTGCTGTAGAAGCAGATCCAGTTCTCCGATAGATAAAGCCGTCCTTGAAGTAAGATGTCACGCTGCAACGCACAGGAGTAATCTGAGGAGAGAGGAGATGTCAGGGAGCATGGAAGGGGGCCCAGAGGAAGTACAAGTTTAAATGTGGCGGCCAAGAGCACGCGGAGCCTGGTACTAAGGGGGCTGCAGGCCCCGGAATAGTCATCCAAGTTCTGACATGTTTATTTCAGATACACTGGCTATACTCATACAGTATGGTTAACCTCATTGGGAACCCATTTTTGAGGTCCGTCCCATCCTCAGAACAACAAACATACCCAACATGCCACCCAAAACAGAACCCCACCCTAACCAAGGCTAAAATCAGCCCATTGTACAGTTGCAGCTGCTGACTTTGTAACTGAGAGCCAGAGAGAGACAGCTATCAAAAAAAAGGAGGGGGGCTGAACATTACCATGGCAATTACAGTTACAAACCACCAGTGTTTTAAAACCTTGAGGCATGCAAAAATGCCTAAATGTGGTCATTCCAACTGTTCCCCTCCCTGGAGTTTTCCCCCATTGATTTTAGTTCTGCTTTCTGGAATAAATGCGATCTTTGAAGACTATCATCGGGTCCAGACCCAGCCTCTGGCAAGCACAGGATTAAATGGGGCTATAGCTGTATTCAGAAATAAGAATCTTTGACATGCGTCCCTCCCTGCTTCTAAACTACCCCAAAGGTTAGGAGCTAAACTTCTGAAGTAGGAAACATGAAGTCATGCACCGGACGTGCTGCTGACATCCAACCCCCAAACTGAAAGAATGAAGAGGAAAAACATTGATTTTTCCCTTGCTGCTTCATTATTTCCCACACCTTCCAAAAGTGGTCTCTATTGTTCTCCCAAGGACTTCTTCCATCATCTTTATGCAGTCACTGATGATTGAGGATTATGTGCCATCAAGCCGGTGTTAACCCTTAGAGGCCACATAGATAGATTTTCTCCAGGATGATCTGTCCCTAACCTGGTCTTTCAGGTCTTCCAACAATGCAGCCATCAGCACTGGAACTGAGTCCCCCCACCTTGCTGCTGGTCCTCCTCTTCTTCTCTTTCCTTCCACCTTTCCTGGCATCAGAGCCTACTCCAGAGAGCTGGGTCTTCGCATCATGTGTCCGAAGTCGGCTAATTTCAGCCTGGTCATTTGTGCTTCAAGTGAGAACTCTGGGTTGATTTGTTTGATGACCCGTTTGTTTTCTTGGCTATCCACGGTATTCTCAGGAGTTTTCTCCAACTCCAAAATTCGAAAGTGTCAATGCTCTCTCTCTCCTGCTTCTTCAAAGTCCCACTTTTGCTTCCATTGAGTCTCACAGAGAACACCATGGCCTGCATTATTCTGACCCGTATGCAGTGACCGGTCCCCTGGAAATGGTTCTATTTGCCCAGTTCACCCACTCTGTTATTTAGATCCAAGCACAAGCCATTCCCAACCCCCGTCTCCTCTGCTGCCTCACCTACAAGAAGCCGCTCAGCTTCAGGCAGCCCTTTGAAGATCCTGCGGAAGTCTTCATTGCGTTGCTTATAGGTGGGACTCAGCATCTGCCAATACATAACCGGACACTTTAGGATGGTGATTTGTTTTTCCTATGTTCAGCTCAACCAGCCTTCTCCAACCTGGCGCCCTCCAGATGATTTTGTCAATCAACACAGGTATATCTGCAGGGGGTTACCTGGACTAGACCCTTTCTGCACAAAACACCCAAATCAGACAAGATCTATACCCACTTCCACGACTTTACAGGAAAGGGGGTTCTATGGGCATGAAAGAAGAAATTTGTTAGCACGGTCTGACAGCAATTTTGACCAAGAAAGTGAGAATTCCAACAGAATGAGATTATGTCCATTATTACTTTTAAAAAGAAATACATCCTTCCCATCCTTCAAGGAACTTTAGAATAGCATGTCAAGATTTCCCCATTTGTTTCACAACAATCCTGTGAGGTGGGTTAGGCTAAGAAATTGGTCAAGATTGCCCGGAGCACTTGGCAACTGAAAATTGATTTGAAAATAGGTCTCTTCTGCTCTATACTATATTTGTTGGTTTCACACAATGCTCTGAAGTTGGTTACTGAACTAACCCATTTTCTGGATTCTATACAATACACTCAACCTGAAATGAGCCAAACAGGTTGTGTTCATACAACAGGCTAAGCCACAAAAACAAAACAAAACAAACCCCCTACTAACCAGAGTTAAAGCTTAACACACTATGCTAATGTTATGTCTGCAGCTGGCCTGGTTATCTGTGTGGTGTGAACTCAGCACCTGATTCTCCGTTGCTAAGTGGGGACAGGGGCTGATATCTCAAGGAGGGAAAAAGAGAGGTGATGAACAAAATCGAGGGTTCGGGCTGAAATGTGAACTGGGGAGCTGCCTTGCCTCAATCCCTTATTACTGGTTAAATTTATATCTTGTCTTGCCTTTAGGGGCATAAAGGTGGCATACTTAGCACTCTCTCCTCTTTTTCCCCACAACAACCTGGTGATGAAGATAGGGTTGACAGAGAGGGACTGGCCCAAAGACATCCAGGGCTGAGGGGTGGACTAGAACCTGGATGTCCCTGCTGCTAGTCCAACACCTTCCCCGCTGCACCACACTGTTTCTCGTCCATTTCCACAGACTATCTTTCATTTGTAACCTAATGAAGTCATTTCCTTCCTTCCTCCCAATAATCAGTCCCGGAATCAACTCAAGCAGACCCAATTCTAGGGGAGCAAGACTACACATTACTCATTTGTGGAATTGCTGGGAAGGTGGACAAGGAATGGTGGAAGATTTATGGGGTGGGGACTCAGGAGACTTAGGTTGGCCTTGTCCTTCCTTCCAAGAGCAAAAAGGAGACAAATGGAGAGTTGAGAAGCATAAGAGGGGGGAAGGAAGGAAGGAAGGAAGGAAGGAAGGAAGGAAGGAAGGAAGGAAGGAAGGAAGGAAGGAAGGAAGGAAGGAAGGAAGGAAGGAAGGAAGGAAGGAAGGAAGGAAGGAAGGAAGGAAGGAAGGAAGGGGGAAGCATCTGTCTCTCTTACTTTGTCTGGACGAAACGGCCACCAGTGACGGGTAAGTAAAGCCTAGTTTTGTCATAGCGAGCAAGACCAGCCACAGTCCGGAAGGCGAAGGGTTGCAGACCGCATCCTGATGGTTTTGGAGAGAGGAAAGCAGGGGGTTGTTGCAGCCGGAGGGGAGGGGAAGGGAAGGACGGAGGAACAAACTATGCAACTATGCAAGAAAAGTCAGGATGCCAGCAGCACAGGAAAGGCAGGGAAGGGGATGGTGGTAGGCTCAGCACAGGAAGGGGTTTTGAGAGTGGAGGGAGAAAGCGAAGGTGGGATGGGCCAGCAGCTTCTGTCTGCACAGAGTTCAAAAGAGGAGAATCCAGAGAATGGTTAAAAGCTTGGAAAAAAGAAAAAGCAGGGAGGGGAAATTTGGCTTCCGAAAGGAGGCTTGAAGATACAAGATTTGGTTTTTCCAGAGGCAGGGGATACTGCTGGCAGAGAGGGGGTGGGAAAGGCAGCTGGAAAGGAAACTGGGCAGAAGCTGGTGATCATCAGAAAAGGGAAGGGGGGCTGGAAAGTTTTTTTCTGGAGCCCTGAAAGGCACAACTGGAGCCCGCCCCCCTCCAAGGACAGCTCCGGTGCCACGGCCCAGCCATTGGCTGAGGGCGCCTGGGTGTTGCTTACAGGAAACAAAGGGTGTGGGTGGGGAAAAGGGTGTCAGGCTGCACTTAACCATTTCCTGCCCACAGACGGAACTTTTGCCCAGCCAACGAAAACGCACGCCATGGAGCATAATCTGTAGTCTCGGCAAAGGGCCCTGCCTTTCAAAGATCCAGGGGGTTGGAAGGGAGGCTACTGTTAACTGGGGGTGGGGATGGGGGGGTGAGAAAGGAGCTCTGCACATGCCTGGAATGCCAATGGCTGCATTCACACAACCCACTTAACCTGGTTCCTGAATGAAACCATCGTCTCTGTTCAATGCACCAAGCCATAAATTAAGGAGGCAGGCTGGGTGTCCAACAAACACTAAACTACTAAGACTTGGTATGCTGTGTGAACACAGCCAGTATGGAATTAGATGCCTATAACTGTGGTCCCAGAGACAGATGTGAAGGTTGAACTTTAGTCCAAATCAAAGCCTGGGCCAACCAACAGCTGTTTATTTACCCTTTTGCCTGTTTATATTCTGGGTTTTTCACCTGCCTTCCAAAAACACTCGTGACTGAGCATATGATCTGACTTTGCTTTCCTTTGCTTTACAGACCTGTGGAGGTCATACATGTGAGGATTGGTTGCAAACTTAAGTTTTCATCACCGAGCAGTTGCTAAATGAGGCAGTTGCTAAATGAGGACTACCTGTACCAATGTTGGTGTCCCCCCCAAGTTCAATCAGATTAGCCTATTTAAATATTATTTGACTTTTGTTTTCTAAAAAACAAAATCAGGCAACACTTTCTGCTCATTTAATATAAATAATCTGAAAGTTATCTTGGGGATCATTTGACTGGAAGCCTGGAACACATTTCCAAAATAAATAGCTAAGTCCTGACTATGCAAACAAACACAAGCTGCAGATGGCAGGACATCCTTTCAGTGCTCTTCAAAGCTAGTCTTCCAATCCCAAACGCAATTTACCATGCTCTGTTTCAGATCTAAACTGAACACAAAGGCAAAATTATGAAGTCCCCACCACCACCCCCAGAATCCCCAACTCTCCCTCTGTTCTTAGGCTTTCAACAAATGTCAAAAGTACTGTAGTTAACTTAAAAGCTTACAGGGTTTTTTTTTTTTGGCCAAACAATTGACCTAGGATTGTTTTAGATTTGCTGAGAATCTGGTAAGGAGGCAAATTCATTTTTTTTCCCTGTCTTAACTTGCCGAGGGAGGAGAATGCCCACTGAAACGCAGAGCCGTATTTCAGATAACTGGGATAAGCAGCAGTGAACCCTGGTTCTGAGTAAACATGCAAAGGGAACTTACTACATCTGGTGAAACACGTAAAATTAATTAATCTATCTATCTATCTATCTATCTATCTATCTATCTATCTATCTATCTATCTATCTATCTATCTATCAAATTTGTCACCGCCCATCTCCTCTGACCGGAGAGATTCGACTGAGCTCTATGGGTACAGCCACCTTCAGGACAAATCTGAAAAAGGGGCAAATTTGAAAGAGGTCCATAGGGATAAAAAATAATAATAATAATAATGGTTTATGTTTATAACTTTGCTTTACAAAGAAAAAATCAAGAGCCAAACCAAGAAAACAAATAATTAAATTAAATAAATCGAAAGGACAGCTTTCTGAAATAAAGGACTGTCCTTTATAATAAAGGATATATGGTCAGGGTATCTATTGGGCTCCCTTCTTCATAAGAGTCTTTAGGTTGGAAACTCAAATGGGTTGGGGATATTATAAAGTAATATACTGTATCTCTTCGGTGAATTTTCATCCTTCTGGCTCTTTCTCTTAAGGCAATATGTTTATGCTTCTAACAGCTTTTATTCTTAACCCTCCTACAGGATTTGGTGCAGTGGTGAAGGTGCAGGGCTAGAAACTAGGAGGCGGTAATTTCTAGTCTTAGGCATGAAAGCCAGCTGGGTGTCTTTGGGCCACTCCCTCACTCTCAGCCCAGCCCACCTCACAGGGTTGTTGTTGGGGGGAAAATAGGAGGCAGGAGTATTAGGTCTATTTGCTGCCTTGAGTTATATATAAAAAAGGCAGGATAAAAAACACCACCGTCATCATTGTTATCATCATCAACATCATCATCTACTTACACTGTACCAGCTCTGCATTTTCTGAAAGAAAGAGAAAGGAAAAGGAAAGTTAGGACCGTTCACAGGAAGGACACACGTCCAAAGATGTTTTTTGAAACCTGACAGGTTGGCAGAACTGGCTTAAATAAAGAATTCATTCATTCGGGGCAGGGGGGCGGGGGCTGAGGCAATACCTTGAACGGGACACTAATTGACCAGGGTGGGCACACAACCTGTCCTAGCTTAGTCCGTAAAAAGAGGCTTCCGCCTTCAGGCCCTGCTCTGAATCAGGTAATGCCTTTTTAAAAAAAACATTTGCTTGAATAAAACAGAACAAAGAGAAAAAGAATAGAAGAAAGCAATGTAACAGCAACTAATGTTTATATAGTAATATTATGACATTATAACATAAGATTAGATTATTATAGATTATTATACAGGTAGCCCTCGTTTAGTGACTGCCTCATCTAGCGACTTCGCAGTTACGATGGTGATGAAAAAGTCACTTTGCAACCAGTCCTTGCATTTACGAGCTTCGCAGGTCTGTAAGCAAAGGAAAACTGAAGGAAGCAGTTGCAGCTTCACTTAGCAACTGCTTTGCTTAACGACTGAGTTGCCAATCCCAATTATGGTCACTAAATGAGGACTACCTGAATAGATTACTATATATGTTATATGATATGATATGATATGATATGATATGATATGGATTATACATATATAATTAATACATTTAAAAATGTAGAAGGAAAAAAACATGAAAAAGGTGTCTGTGGGAAAAGGGCAAATAACCAAAGTACAATATCTGAAGTGCCCTTAACAAACAAACAAACAAGATAACTAAAGCAGAAAAGCAGGAAATAAAGGGCCCAGCATAGCTTCTGGGGGAGATCATTTTGTAATCTGGAAACCCCAACGGAAGAAGTCCACCATTCTGGGCCCCGCTGACCATCACTGGTGGTATAGAGAAGTGCAAAGATGATCTTGGAGAAGGTACACGTCAACCATCAGTAAAACATGAACTCTGCCCAGGAAAACAGGAAGGTGTGAGAAAGAAACTCAAGGTTTTCCTCCTTGACAGTCTTCAGTATAAGAAAGAGGGAAGGGGAAATGCTGTCAGGCTTTTCAGGTTCTGTTATCATAGCCTATATTGATAAAAGAGACTTCTGGGATTTCTTCAGGAGTCCTTTTCCTGATCTGGCCTATCTCAAAGGGCTGCCAGATGGGGAGAAATGCATAAAAAGGACCATACCAGCTGAGCAGCTCAACAATCAGATCTCGAAAAAGACTTTCTACCACTGTTTTACCTGCCCCCAGATCCCCATCCAACTGTACCTTGTTATTGCGGATAAAGCTGCGCCCACTGAGTGGGTAGTTGAGAGGGTTGCCCGGAGGGGGCCCCTGTGGAGGGGCCCGCTCAGCAGGGTTATCGGTGCCCTTTTCCACCATGGTCTCCAAGGGTGGCTCCGGAGCAGGCCGGGCAGGCAGCTGCAGGAGGCGTTTTCTCAAGGACGGAGAGTTGCTGGGGGTCGTGCGGGGAGAGGAGGTGCCGCTGCTGGAAGGAAGCCAAAAAAGAGCGTGAAGGGCCGAGGCCCAGTCGAAATGTCAAGATCCTGCTCAGGTCGTGCACCTGCCCCAACTGGAGCATCAGCTCCTAGGTCAAGCTGAGTCTGTAATGGTGTGTGGGAATGACCTTGGGAGACAGGAGGAAGAGCCACAGACTGGACAACTGTCATGCAAAAGATGCCTCAGCCCAGAGGAGGAGGGAGGGCACGGGAAGCATTTCAGAAGGGACCCTTCCTAGTTTTCTGGAGAGTAAAAGGAAAGGAGGGGAGAAATAACTTTCAGTATTGCAAGATTCTGTTAATGCAGTGTCTGTCAACCTCAGCAACTTGAAGCTGTGTGGACTGCTATGCTGCCTGGGGAATTGTGGGAGTTTAAGTCCACACAGCTTCAAGTTGCTGAGGTTGAGAGACACTGGGTTAATGTAACCTTTCAGTAAAGATAGCACTAGTCTTCATCGTTCTGCTTTGTCTCTGGACTACCTCAAAGAGCTAACATCAATCACAATACCTCTCGTATGATGGTGGTCCAGTCTGAGGCTCTTCCTTCTGTCTCTCAAGGTCATTCCCACATACCATTACAGTATCCTCCCCTCCCCAGCCCTCTTGGGTTCCCCCTCCCTCAAAAAAAACACCCCCATCTTGCTCCCACCCACCAGCCTTTTCTGCATCAGACAAGCTGCATTCAGCCAACATGCTAGACCTATTTTCTGCGTTTGCAATCGCCCTGGCTTCACTCGTTCAACGTGCTAAGCCGCACACAGAGACACACGTAACCCTAATCAACTTAGTAGTTTGTGTGAATGCAGCCACTCGAGCTGAAGGTGGCCTTTGAGTTTTTACTGACCTGAAACAGGATCTTGTACGGTCCCGGCCTTTCAATAGCTACATCCAGACTGTGCAAGCCTCTGTGCAGAAGTTTGTTTTTCCTTATACTAATATCCTGCCTTCCATCTAAAGAGCTCAAGGCTGCCTCTATGGTTTGTCGTTTTCCCCTCACAACAACCCTGTGAGGTAGGCTGAGTGGAGAAAGTCGACCTGGATCACACTCTCTTGTACTTAAGACTACTATGCCTATCCAGAACTGAAGGCAGGGAAGCAAATTACAGTGAAATTTCCATTGCTCGTAGTAGAGCAGGAGGAATATTAATCTAACTAAATTAGAACTGAGATTATTCTCATACTGAGCTGACTCCATACATAGCTGGTTGTTAAATACAAAAAATTAAGCGCAATCTTTGCCCAGAAAATTCCAGGAAAGGATGCCTGTGTATTTATCCTCCAGTCGCCAGAAGCTGCTGCATAAAAAAAGGTACTCCATGAACTGTAAACGTGGAAAAACGTCCTCATTGAGTATTGGAACACTTTGGGATGCATTTCTCTGCAGTCAGATCTGTGTTTCATCCTCACTGCTCAACAAGATATTGAACCTGGCCACCGCTACGAGATTTGCCAGTAATGCCTGCCTGAAGCCACACCTGTTTTGTTTCAGCCTGACAGCCGCATTGCCAGCCCTCAAAATGTGATCCCAGGATCTGGAACAGTCACTACTTTCTTCCCCTCCCATTCTCCCTTCTGTGGGATTCTTAAAGATGCAGAAATTCCCCTGGGGCTTAAGTAAAGCTAAGCCGAATAATGACATCAGCAGGATTTTCTGTTTCCCATCCAGGGGATTATTCTGGGCGCAAAGGAATGTAAACAGGAAAATACTTTCTCAAGGGGTGAAACGGGATCCGAATCCCAAGCTTGGGTCACCTTAGGAGACTGCAGAGATTCCAAGGAACTGTCAAGATGGGGAGTGAGCAGCTGACAAGATTCCAGATTTGGGGTCGTGCAAACAAGCCAGGCACCCAGGACAAAATACAAGGAGTTGGGTGTCATCTTGGGTATTTAGATCATCTCTCCTAGCAAGATTTGGCCTGTCTTTTCTGCTTTTTTAAGGAGGTCATGCTGAGGGTCTCCAACTCACCTTTCAAGAACAAAGTGAACAGGGTTGGGGGGCCTGATGATGTATCTTCTCAGCAGCATCTCCTGCACTCTAAGAAAACTTGGCCTACCAAGATATGGAAACTCCTAACTTCTCCATCATAGGGAGGCTCTTAAGTCCTGGTTCATCTGCTGGGTTTTTCTAGACACTAATAGTGACAGGACAGTCTTTGGTAACTTATTGGGGATGGGGGCTGTTATCATTTTAGGCTCTTTTCCTTGAATCTTACATTTTTCTGTGAGCCCCTTTCATTTAAGCAAGTAAGTGGCATATACAGTTTGGCATAAACAAACACAATCCTTCCTGTACAGAATGCATACAGTAAGAGGCCAAACTGGCACAGAGGTTGATCCACGACTCAAAAGAAAAGAAAAGGGGGGGGGGGTTGCTCAGAGCCATGCAGGTCACCTTGTTCATATCACATATACCATCCAAATCCAGCCCACAATTAGGGATAGATAACTGGGGCTACAGGACTCTAAGTTATGTTGAACTATTTATCAGTTAGATTTAGATCCTGCCTTTGTTTCAGAAGCTCAAGGCAGCAAAACTAGCACCCTCTGCTCCTATTTGCCCCCACAACATCACTGTGAAGCACTGGGTTGAAAGAGTGAATGACCCAAAGTCACGAGAGAGATTTGATAGCTGGGATAAACTAGAACTTGGGTCTCCCCGCTCCTAGCCCAGCACCTTCACCACTGTACCACACTGTGTCTTGGGCTGAGAAAGAGGCAGTGGCCTCAAGTCCCCCGGAGAGCTTCCATGGCTGAAGGAGGACTGAACCCAAGTCTCCTCATTCCTATTCCAGCATCTCCGTCATTGCACCATGCTGGCTCTCGGGCTGAAAAAGAGAAGTGGCCCAAAGTCCCCCAGGGAGTTTCCATGGTTGAAGGAGGACTAGAACCTAATTCCAAGTGAACTTCAACAGCTGAAAATGGACTGGAACCTATGTCTTCCCACTACCAGTCCAACGCCTTCACCACAGTGCCACATGGTTCTCTGTAACTGGCTGCATTTGTAGGCACCATGGCCAATGATGAGGAATGTTGGGAGTTAAATCCACAAGAGCTGGAGTGGAACCAGCTGTCTTTCCCTGGTCCCCCTCCCTTTCCCATAATGCCCCTGATAACATTGGATCCTCATTTTGACCAACTTGAGGAGAAGCCTTTGAAGTAGAGAACCGGTGAGGCTGACCTTCCTAAGGGGGACCTCCAGAAGTTGGGAGGTCATTGGTTGAGGGCTTCCAACAATTGAAAACTGCAACAAACTGCTGGACTTTCTGGAATCCAGCCATTCCTCACTTCTGTTTTCTGCTTGTTTGCTTTAACATTAATGTTGGATTTTATGGTCTTACGTGAAATTGCTTTTCTGTTTGTTTATTCTAAGCTGCCCAAAGAAGGTTTATGTTCTGGGATGGTGTGCAAATGTCATTAGAAAGAAACAGCCTGCTCCTTTCAATTATAAGCCTCTTGGCAACTTTAAAAAAAAAACATTCCTATTTTCATGATTAAAGCGGTTTGAATGCTTCAAAAAATCGTGGACATTTCTCCAGTCATTCAAATGTTAAGTGGAGTAGCAAGCCTTATGGTCTTTAGCACTTCAGTACACTCTAGGATCCGTAAGGAGAGTGGGTAAGAAGGCAAAACTAATCCATAATAATAGATATCAAGTAAGTGAGCCTTGTCGCAAAAGGACAACCTATTAGCTGCCAATGCCCAATATCTATTTAGTCCTTTCCAACTGCAACAAGCGGGTTAATGAAATGAGACTTGGTCTCCTAAAGAGAGGGGAAGCATTATAAGTCTGGCAAGCTGGTAGACAGGTATTTGCTTGCTAGCTTATGAAGATGCCCCTTTGATGAACAAGGAAGAAAACTGGAAGGAAGTCACCTTTCTTTTTTTCCCCTCCTTTCCCAGCCATCAGTGTGCCAAAAAGAGACGTATATGACAACCTGGCTTGTGAATCACTGTTTTAGGGCGGTCATTATTTCAAACACATACAGTATAGAAGGACAGGATTATAAATGTCTACTAGCTTGGCATCTCATCCTTCCTCAAAACAGCACTGCTATCTTCGCTTCTGACATGCCTGTCTCCAAAAGAGGACTAACCTCGATTTAAAGAAATCCAGGCTTGAAACCTACAATCAGAGATTAACCCAGTGTTTCTCAACCTGGGCAACTTTCAGATGGGTGGACTTCAACTCCCAGAATTCCCCAGCCAACAGCTGCCAAGTCCAGATCCAAAGACAACTCAAGGAGTGGGTGGGCTTCAGAAATTGTCGGAAACCCTAAGAGGAATAGACTGCAGAACATCTTACTGCATTTACCTATTTTTGAAAGCTTCACGAGATGCTGATTCCTGTTTAGTCTGTTCTCCGTATTTATAAGAAGTTGAAGCTTGGGAGCATAAATACAAATTAGAGTTCTTTGAGTTGCTTCCCAGAGGGTGCACTGGCTGGTGCAGAGTTTCTCAACCTGGGCAACTTGAAGATGTGTGGACTTCAGCTCCCAGAATTCCCCAGCCAGCACAGCTTGGGAGTTGAAGTCCACACATCTTCACATTGGCAAGGTTGAGAAACAATGGGCTAAATGATTCCAGCTTCCAGACTGGAGGTCACTTCAGTTGAGACAACACAGTAAGCTCTTAAACTTCAGGGCCAGGCGTGATGGAAAGAGGTAGGTTAAGATGGCATCCCCACCCCCTTGGAGTGGGGCTTTTAGCCTTCAAACCCATGCAAGGCCAGCCTTTCTCTAGCACATGATCTTTCAAGCATGGGGAGCAAGAACATCCCCACTTCCTCCATCATGCTCATGCGCACACCCTCCACTCCCCAAGCCCCCAATCTAGCAGGGAACTTACCGGCCACCCGGGGATCTGCCTTGAGTCCTGGTACAAACGAGAGCAAGGAAGAAAGAGAGGGGAGGAAAATGCATGAAAGACAAATATTGGTGGGGAGAGCAGAACAAGAAAGGGAGAGAGGAGGAGACCAAGCAAATTGTTGCTGCAGGCTGAAGACCACCTGCTCTTCTCTGGCTGTGTGTGCATCATCCACTTAGTTTAGCTCTCACTTCCCTCGTTCCTGTCCTATCCCGACAAATGCTTGCAGCAGGTGGTTATTTTACGCTGAACAGCTGCTTTGGGGCAGCGGGGGGAACATTACAGACAAACCAGGGTTTTGAAGGATCTTCGCTCACCCTATTGCACTCCAGCTTCTTCAGGGAACATCCGTTTGGCCAGACCCACCTCCATATGCTCCTCCCCCAAGAATCTGTTTGGGTCCTTTGCTCCCAAGGCATGAATAGGAAAAGGAACCAAGTATCTGACACACACACACAAAAAAAAGCAGGCGGGGACCCACATTTTCGCTCCAGAAAGGCACATCCTGCCAGCCTCCTTCACTGCATTGCTCAGTTCCATGAACAGCATTTCAGTTCCTGGGTTCTCAAACTCAAGCAGGAACAGCCACATCTGAAGCCCACTGGCATGGCCAACAGGACTGGGCCATCTGAATGAAAATGGCACTGCCCGTGGCTCCTAATTTCCTTGGACTGGCCTGGTAAGCCTCCCCACCACCCATTCCACAGATGGCCTTACACAACTTTGGACTGGGAGTGGGAACAGATTTGTCACTAGACCTCCCCCAAAGCAGCCGTATTAGTAGTAGTAGTAATCTACAATTAAATTCACAATCTAAGACCGATGGAGCCTAATAATTCAACTCCTAACCAAGGACCTAAGAATTATAAAAGTAGTGTCTGAGAAAACAAGCAGTTCCTAGGAGGACTTTTTTTTTTTTTGTAAAATTAGGGAGTTCAGGTCCGATAAATTCAAAATTTCCAAATATCAAAGGAGTCCTTTAGGTATTGTTCCAAAGGCTCCAATCATGATTGATATAACAGCAGACTTCTTTTTCCATAAGTGTTCAACTTCGATCTGTAAGTCCCTGTATTTTGGAATAAGTCCCAGTATTTTCTAAAGGAGCATCATCATCATCATCATTATTACTATTATTATTATTATTATTTCCCCTTTTCCAGTCCTTAGAACCCCTTCTGATCCTGGTTGCTAAAAACCAAAGACACAGTTTCCCACCCTTTTGGGTGGGAAATAAATAAAAACTAAAATAAACTAAATAAACACTTAAACTAAATAAAACAAAAAATAAACACACTGCTATTAAAAGACCAAGTTCCCAAAACATCCCACTTAGGGTGGGTTCTTCTTCCTTTGTGACCCTGTCCCCAAATTCTAAGTGTGGCCCTCAGCCATAGGTTGCCCATTCCTGATCAAAGGAGCTCATGGCATCATCCCTTACGTTATCTTCACAACAGCAAATCAACATGGTGGAAAGAAGGGGAATTGGCTCCAAATCCAGAAACCTGGATCTGTTGGCCCCAGAGCAACCTTCTGCCAGGTTTCAAACCTGGCATTCTGAAAGCATTTCTTAGAAACCCATCTTTTTACATCTATCTTCCCCAGCCATTAACATGGCCTTGCAGAAGCCCTTTAAAACATGGTTCTACCCACTGGCTTAGGGATCCCATGATAGAGTGGAGCCTGCTAGATGGCTAGCTGATAGTTAATTGAATGCACTCTTGTATGCTTTTCTGCCATTTTCTCTTTTATTTTGTTTTTTCTCTTTTTAATTTAAATTGGCTGCTTCCAATGGTTTTTATGTATCTCACTTCATTATGTACTCTGCCCAGTCTCTACATGAGATGGCAGCTATGCAAATGTGACAGATAAATAAACAAGTAAACCAACAGTAACTGTTCAAAGAAATATTTTGCTCCTGTTTTATTTTACCTCATACATATCCTGGCTTCATCTTGTTTATGCTTGGTTTTTTTTAATCTCACTATGCTCTGTTTTTATTTCCTTTTTAGATGGACTTTGCTGTTTGCTTCTGGAGCAATGTTTTGGCTACTGTAAACGGCTTTGTGATTTGCTATAGCGAGAAGTGGCATAGAAATGATTAAAATGTATCATACTCTAATTATAATGTATAATATAAACATAAACATGATCTCTGTTTATGTTATGCTTCTATTTGTTTAGATAAGTGAGCACTAATTGTTGTTCAGTTACACACCTTTCCTGCTTGCCTGCGCCTTCTGCAACCCCCAAGCCTGGAGTAATTATTATATGTCCTGGGCAGGTCCACCCAAGTGGGTGTGAAATCTGAAAACTGCCTGGAAATCTTGAGAGTTATAATCACTGGAAATGTCCCAGGTAAATCAGATCAAGACCTGCATGGTGCCAAAAAGTTTCAGCTTCCCCTATGATCAACCAGTCCCAGTGCTCTTAAGGTATTTATCCGGGATTAGTTACATCTGAACAAGGAAGTTCAGATGTAACTTAATAATGTGACAATCTCACATTATTAAGGGTGTTTTTTAAAAAAGAAGGCATTGCAAGGAGCTCAGTAGGGTCTCTGCCAATTGGAGGACCATGCAGTAAGATGCGAAATGCCTTTCAGTCTAAGTGTAAAGTAATGTGTGGGAGGCAAGTAGGGAAAAAAATCCAGCTTCACATTTTTATTGATGGGGACTGAGCTACCCGTGATAGGTCATGCCTGTGAATCAGAATTCAGACTTTCATTTTCTTTTTTTTTCTTTTGCAAGGTTGGTCACTGACTTAATTGGTTTTCTGGGTTTGCAGAATCCACTGAGCCGTGAACTACCCACACAGCCAAGATTGAAACAACTTGCTAGGTTCCACCCCCACCTCACCCCAAAATAAGCTAAGCTAAGTTCAGGTTCATTGAGCTTGGTAAGGGGTGCATGATGATGTTTTAAATATTTTGTTTATGAAGAAAGGAAATAGGGGGGATATGTTTAAACAGAAACATAAATATAAAAGGAAGGATTCAAAGTGGGTTTAGTAGATATAGTTTGTAATAGTTATATTGTTATTTTGATAGCCCTTAATGGACTTTTGCGGATTACGATGGAGAGATGAGGTTTTTAAGATTGCTATGTAGAGAATGGAGTGAGGATATGGGATGAACAGATGTGTGGTTTTTCTTTAAAAGAGAGTGATAAGTTGTTAATTATGCTTGCTGGGGATGAAGGGGGAGATTTTTTTTCTTTTTCTGCACTTTTTAATTTTTTTTAAAAAAATATTTTTCTTCCTTTTTTATGTATTTTGATATTATATAGACTGCATTAGTTTTATTTGTATAATATCATCTTCAATAAAATTATTATTAAAAAAGAGCTGGTTATGGGGTGTGAATGTAGCCACTAAGTCTGCAGCTCACCTGGAGAAGGGTGCTGTGTGAACCCTGCCACTAAATACCAGCTTCTGGAACCAGTGATATAGCTCCCAGCCAATCAATCACACCAGTTCACCCCGTTGCTGCTGCTGGGAGAGTAGAGAGGCACCCATTTTTAGTTCAGAGCAAGCTATTCCTACTGAATTGATTCCAGAATGGAATGGCAAGGTGGGGCGACTTCTAGTGCAGCTAATCTGGAGGGCTGCTTAGGAGCAGAGGACCCGCAGCACCTCACCACCAGTTGCTCTGAAGGGCCTGGGATGATCAGCAGGTGAGAAAATGGCGTTGATGCTGGAGCATCTCCTTGGCATCCCTCAGCATTGCACAAAGATTCTTGGTCAAGAACAGGGAAACTTTTCCAACTTAAGGCACACATTTGCTCCCAAGGAATGTACCAAAAACAACCTATAAGGAATGGGCAGGGCCAAAGCGTGCAGGGTGGGCCCACACTTTCCCATCTTTTTCTGCCACTGGTTTATCCTCTTTTTCATTCTGACAACCCAGCAGGATCCAACCTGCCACAAGATTGAAACTGACTGCCTGTCTGACAGCCAAGTGTTACATGGACCACGAGGCCACAAGTTGCCGATCTCCTCACCCTTGCTATACTCACACTGGTTAAAGTCGTGGTTTAAGAGTGAAAAAAGAAACTGAGTGTTTTAGAAAAGGGGATGGCCAGCAAGGCTGAACTACTAGAGCAGTTTTTTTCAACCTTGCAACTTTAAGATGTGTGGACTTCAACTCCCAGAATTCCCCAGCCAGCATGGATAATTCTGGGAGTTGAAGTCCACATATCTTAAAAGTTTCTTAGGTTGAGAAACACTGTACTAGAGGAATCCACTCCCACCCCCTAAAATTCTAGCTGGTTCTAGCACACTGGCCACTTAAAAGTCCTTTTTGGCATTATTTCCCAGGAACCTCCTGGAATTACATTGCTGATGTCCTCTGTTTTATCTTTGGTTTTATTCCTGGACTATGAAACAAAAACCCAGTTATTTCAGAAATATTCCTTTATACTTAACAAGAATGCAAAGATGCTAACTTTGAAAAGGCTATTCTGCCTAATTATTTCCATCCCACAGAAATCTGAAGTATCCTTATACTTTATTGTCTTGTGCCTGTGAAACCTTTGCTGGAGGGCCCCACCACCACCACTAGGGTAGCTCCTAATTGCAACCCCCAGCCCCCACCCCAAATATGGGAAAGGAGGTACATGCAAGCAAAAAAATAGCCAGGTCTTATTGCACAGAACAGATGCCAGGCCAGGATAGTTTAATTTTTTTGAGCCCAACCAACTCCTATCATTCCCTCCTCCAGATATCACTGGCCATGCCAAGTAGGGCCTCTGAGGGTTGTGGTTAAGCAAGATTTGCTAGATCGCAGGTACTCAAGAAGGTGCACTTATTGTTTCATGCCAGATGGTGATGCAACACATAAGGTGTGTGTGGGAAAGCCTACAGAGCATGGCTTCTGAATTCTTCCCAACCTCTTTTCCAGCCCTGGCCCCTGAAGGCATCTGTATTTCCTTCTGTGTGACAAAACATGTCAAGAGTGTACGTGTATGTACATACCCATGCACTTTCCCCCCAGGGAGAAATCAAGCTATGTGCATATATGTTGCCTGTTGAGGGGTAGCACATGTGTTGCCTCTGTTAGCATGCGCTTTTGCGTGAAGCTCTAGTAAATGTAGGTCCATAAGTATTGTCTTGATGTGAATTTCTGTTCTCCATCGTGTTGCGTCTGTGTCTATTGTACACTAAGAAGCATGGAATGGGTTGCCTCTCAGTCACAAGGCCAAGAAAGAGGAAGATGGGAGCCTCAAGAATGGAGTCACTAGCACCATACTTAACTGCCCCCCCCCCCCAGGGATGCAGTGGGAATTTTTTTCTCTGCAGCCCCCGGCCAGATCTGGGCCATTCATAATTGCTGGGAGTTGGGTGGCATACAAGTTTAATCATTATTGTTGTTGCTGTTATTATTAAACTCCATCTTTCTCCTGCCAGACTAAATTTGATCCTGTCTGTTCTGATTTTGGAGCACAGACTTGCAGACAGACAGACTGACTGAAAGAGTCCTGCACCCTACACAGACTCTCTTTCCAACCTGCTATATCAGTATTTTTCAACCTTGGGAACTTTAAGATGTATGGACCACCTCCCAGAATTTCCCAGCTAGCCATGCTGCCTGGGGAATTCCAGGAGTTGAAGTCCACACATCTGAAAGTTGCCAAGATTGAAAAACACTGTTCTATATGATTGTTGGAATGGAAACCAAGCTGGACCGCAGAGAAATCTCCTGGTCAGCCAACGGAAGGCCATAAAGTTATTTGCAGAGGCAGAATAACCCAGGGTGATGTTGCATTTACTAGAAGTGGGAGAGGAAGGAAGAAGGAATTGACCTCCCCCCCCCCACTTCCTCCCATGCTCACTGCAGTCATAACAGTCTGTGCTAGCAACATGGTAATGCTGTTGACCCTGACTTCCTGGGGTTGACCTTTTACAGTACTGAGCTGTCTCCTCCCCCGTTCACACACCATATGTGCATCTTCAGGGAGGATGTGGTTGGGAGCTGCACAGCACAGGAACCAAAGGGTTGGTGTGCTATAAACAGCAAACAGGCCGTGATGGTTCAGAACCCCCAACGGAACAGGGAGGAGCACGGGTATTTGGATCATGGATGTTGCACAGCTAGAGACCACATTCCCAGAAATTAGATGGACAAGATGCTACCCAGGAGTCTGGAACAAGTTTATTATTATTATTATTATTCAAATTTTGCTACCGCCCATCTCCCCCAAAAGGGTCTTCCTAAGGGTCTCCTTTCCTTGCTCTCAGCTCCAGGCAGTACCTTTGGAAGCAGAAGGCATGGGGGGGGGGGCTAATTCCTATACTGCAAGGTTCTGAATCCCCCCTGGAGGGCTCTCAGCATAGCCCAGCGCTCACAAAACATCCCTGTAGGGTCAAGCTAACAAGCTGAGGCAAGTATTCCCTTTGGCCACTTTGAGCTTTGGTTTCAGGACAGGAATGAGCAACCTGAGGGTGTAGACCCAGATGTTGTCCCTTAAATCTTTTTTTGGCTCCGGGGACCCTTTCCAATCAACAGCACTTTCCCTTCATTTTAAGCCAAAGCACACACAAAAGCTACACATAGCAAAGGCTTGTTTGAAACACAAAGATCTCCCTTTCCCCAGACCAGGAACAAAATAGATAATTCTACTTCTGGCCACCCATGTTAAATGGCCTTATCATCTTTAACATCACTGCCCTCTCATTCCAACACTCACTCTCCCCCCATCCCATTAATTACAGCTCCTGACCACAAAAAGATAGTTCACGCTTGTCCAGGGGGGGCACTAATGAAATGACAAATAAGCCAAAAGAAGATTCCCGTGTTCTTCTGCAAAGTATTCTGGAATTCGGCTGTTAGGCTTGGTTAATGCAGCACGTGTTTCTGGATTTCCTATACACTAACCCAATGGCACAGCTTTGCACAACCTATCCAGGTCATTAAAACAAGGATCCAAGTTAACAGTAACCAGGCCCAGCATGTTCTGCAAATAGAAGAGAACATCTGTAGCTCTGGGTTGAATGGTGGAGTTCTTGGTGCTTGCTTGCAGAGGTGTCATTACTCAAGTAGGTAATGTCATTGCACCGATGGTGCTACCTAGTTGGGTAATGAAACATCTGCAAACAAACAACCAAGCTCAGAGAGCACCAAAAATTCCACATGTTCTGCAGATGTCAGGCTGGTAGCTGACTAGGTTATGCAGTTGTATGAATACAGCCCCCAAATCACATGCAGTTCTAGCAACATGGGCCTGGACTCCAGAATTTATCTTCTGGATTATGCGGTACAGATGTTGGGAGGGAAGAAGAGAGTTGTGCCAAGGCACCCTTTTCATGCTTTCCTGGGCACAGGCAATCAGCTGAAAGCCTGAACAGTTCAAGTGAAGCAAAGTAATCCAATTGCACAATCAAGGGTCAACTGTAGACAGGAGGAGATTCTAACCATCTGGAGATACAAGATCTTGCTTGAAACCCCCCTGCCCACACTGCTAAGTGATAGAAACATTCGTCCTGCTCCACAGAAGCTACTCATAGATAAGGAGGCTGCATCTATCCCAAGCACAGCTATCAACGTCCAATTGCATCACTGAGACAAAACTCATATTTATTCAAGTTAAGGAAGCTATTTTAGCCAATTCAGCTTGGAACCTCAGGAGTGAGCACCCCCTGCAAAATCTTGCTTTAAGTTTTAGTAAAGGCTGATCTGCCTCCTGGGCCAATGATGATTTTTCTGTAAAAGGATTGTCTCTAAGCTCCCAAGCTTGTGTCTACTGGGTAATTTAAGCACACAAATGGCCTTTTAAAGTGCAAAAAAAAAAGTTTACCCACAGTGCAATTGAAGGGATGTATCTTTTTCAGTAATGTGAGAAAGGAACCTCAGTGGATGAGTCTAACTTCATGTTGATTAAAATTCATTTCTTTGGGAGCAAAAAATAATGTTCCACAAGGATGGACTAGAGACAGTCTCTTTTCCTTAACACATGACACTTCTAATTTGTTAATACCTGGATTTTAATGACCTTGTTTTCTCTTGAGGCCTAAAAATGTGAATTGATCTATACCCAGATTAACATGAAAAGGAACCTGCCATGGGGCCAAAGGTTGTGTGTTCACACAACATGCACCACCTACTTACATTTGGGGAATTTCACAATATATTGAACCATCCATTAACCAAATGACCTGGTTTTACCCAACATGCCAAGCCACAGAGTAACTAAGCAAAGACAAAAAGCAAAAATACCCCCCTGCCCGAAACCTAGCATTTGAATATATTTGCAGCTATAGCTGCTGGGTTCGTAACTGATATCCTTAAGTGGGCTGTGTGAATCAAACCAGTGACCTTCTGGCACCCCAATGATTCTATGACCTTCACACATTCAAAATGTATGGAGAGCCAGTTTGGTCTAGTGGGTAAGGCACAAGGCTAGAAACCAGGAGGCTGAGAGTTCTAGTCCCGCCTTAGGCCTGAAAGCCGGCTAGGTGACCTTGGGCCAGTCGCTCCCTCTCAGCCCAACCCACCTCACAGGGTTGTTGTTGTGGGGGAAATAGGAGGAGAAAGGAGTAATAGGGATGTTCTCCACCTTGAGATATTTATAAAAATAATAAAGACAGGATAGAAAACAAACAAACAAATAATTAAATAAAATCATACGACTGGCCTGCAGGGTTTTGAATAAGGTGCTCAAAACTTTGAGAATAGTCCACACCATTCAAAAACAATGAAGATATTTGTGGCACCTTAAAGACCCCAAAAAGTACATTACAGTGTTTTCTTTTATAGATTACAGATAATTGTCTCTTAACCATTCGTTTAGTGATAGTTCGGACTTACAATGGTGTTGTAAAAAACGGCTTACGACCGGTCCTCACACTTACAACCGTCGCAGCATTTTCCACCCCAGTCACGTGATTGCGATTTGGGCCCTTGGCAATAGGTTCGCATTTATGACCGTCACAGCATCACATGGTCACGTGATCGCCATTTTCAACCTTCCTGGCCAGCTTCTGTCAAGCATAATCTGTGGGGAACCACATGCTTTGCTTAACCACCACGTGGTTCGCTTAACACCTGCTGTGATTTGCTTAATGACTGCCACAAAAAAGGTTGTAAAATTGGGTCGGATTCACTTAATGACCACTTTGCTCAGCAATCAATATTCTGATCTCAATTATGGTTGTTAAGCAAGGTCTACCTGTACTCTCAAATACAGCTTTTCAGATCTTTTGAATTCATCTTCCTCTCCCATATGAATAACCACACAGCACATAAATTAGAAGCTTGGGCAGATAAACCCAATGCCTCTGGAGACTCTCTTTACTGTACAATGTTATATTCAACTCCTTCAGTTGCTAAAAATATGTTTCAAGATTCCCACAAGCTGGCTGCTTTGCCCAAGATGCTAATGATGTTTCTCCAGAGTAGAAAGGGAATCTCAGGTGTTCTGATGCAAGAGTGCTCCTGTCTCAGCACAAGCCAAAACCACATACATTTGCTCAAAAGCAGGTAGTATGTCTGTTTGTTCACACATCAGTTGACACACAGATCAAAAAGTCAAGATAGTCCAAGAACTGGCTGGCATTCTTCCTGTTGCAACCTCTACCTTTGTGGGGGTTGGGGGTGAGGAGGGAGCAGCAGGGAACATCAGTAGCCTGTGCGATATTGGGACAGAAAAAAATCAGTTCAAAAGCTGGAAAAAAAAGAGAATGGGAGGCTGCGTTTACCCAATGCATATAACCTAGGAATTCAATTTCACAAAATATACCGAACCGTACACTAACCAAACAGCCTGGCCTCACACAAGATATGAAGCCACAGAAAACCTAACCAGGTTTAAGAAGCCAAGATTAGCGAGCTGTGTGAATGCATCCCCTGGGTTTGTTGCTGAGTGGTACGAACCCAGCCTCCCCGTTCTGGCGCCTTCCGGATATTGAGCTCCAACATCCAACAGCTGGTTATCTCTGCAGGCTGGGGAAGATGGGCAATGTGGTCCGCTAACGTCGGGACTGGAAAAGGACCGGCCGCGGGGTTCTCGAGCCCGCGCGCGCACCCGCCAGCCCACACAGGCGCGGAGGAGACCTGCACGCACCCGCGCAACAAAGGCGCTACACAACGCGGAGGACGGCCGGCAGCGAATCGCCGCTGCCCCAGCAGGAGACGGCGAGTGGGTCGAACGAACCCCGTGTGGGGAGACGCGGAGGGAGGAGGAGGAGAAGGGGCAGGGCCAGCCTGCTCTGAACCCTCTCTCAACCCAGTCTCCGAGGAAGAGCTTGCAAATTTACACAGGGGCACGCGCACACACAGACTGGCCCTCGCCAGTCTTTTCCGGGAATTAGAGAGACCAGCCTCGGGGGTGGGGGGGGACTGGGGGAAGAAGGGAGGCGTGTGCCTGTTCTCCTCCCGGCTGCGCTTCTTGGCTCCTTCCTTTCTGCAATCCGCCAACCAGAATCGGCAACCCCCCCCCCGCTCCAAAACAACCGCCGCCTTCGCAAGGATGCCACGCACTCCCTTCCACCTCCCCCCCGCCCGCCAGCTCCTTTGTCCCTCCATCTCTCCCTCCATCCCTCCGCCAGCTGACAAGGGACCAACCCCACTCGCGAGGCGCAAAGCCGGCGGACGCAGAGCGAACCCTGCCGGCGATCGCCGAGGACTGCGCGGGCCTCCGGTGCCGCCTCCCCGCCCGGACCGCCCCCTCTGCCTGCTCCCCCAGCCGCAGCGGAGCCCGCTTCCCCCGCGCCCGGCCCCCCGCCTCCCCCTCCCCGCCCGGGCGGCCGGGCTGTGCGCCGGCTCCCCGCCATCCGCAAGCTCGGCCAGCCCGGCATCCGCCCGCCGCCGCCCCCTCCTCCCCTGCGGCGCGTTCCTTACTCGAACATAGCCCGGCGCGGCAAGTGCGGGGCGGGGGGCGGGCGGACGCCCCCCTCCCCCGCCCGGCCGGGATGGAGAGGCGAGCGAGGTCCCGGCCGGCGGCCCCGCTGCGCCGCGCGGAGGAAGAGGCAGGCCGCTCCTCTCCCGCCCGCCCTCGACGGCGGCCGCCCCTTTTGTCGCACGCACCCCCTCGGCGGCTCCCCCGCCGCGCCGCGCGGCCGCGAAGCAGGGGGAGGGGCTAGCAGGAGCAGACGGAAGGCAGCGCGGCCGGGCGGGAGGGGCGGCGAGCCGAGCTCCGCGGGTGCGTGGGGACCTTTCGCTCTCGTGCAAGGGGAAAAAAAGAACAGCCGAGGGGGAAGGGTGCCCGGGGAAGGCAGGGCCTAGTTGGTTGCGATGCCCAGGCAGGCTCGGCTTCGCCCGGTTCTTGTCCGGAGCGGGAGCAGAAACTCTTCAGGAACAGGCGATCCCTGGTTTAAACGGGGGACCGGCCTTGTCGCGGGCTGCGGCTGAGCCACCGAGCCGCCCGGGGCTCAGGCGGTTGTTGGCCTTGGCGGATCAGGAGGACGCCATCCGGAGAACCACCTGTCTGGGCACGCACCCCACTCAGCACAAGGCGCTTCTCCTATTTCTTACCGCCACCCACGGGCGCACGTGTTTCGTCAAGGGATTGTAAAGAGGTTCTCCCAATTCCACTTGGCTGCCCCCACATATGATTGGTGTTGTAAGTGGGCGCGTCTGTCGTCCGAGTAGGAACAGCGCTCTTCAGCTGGGAGGGGGACCCGGTGCGATCCGGAATTGGGGAGAGAAAGACCATTTGTTTGTGGGTGTAAATACACTGGACTGGATTCCAGACCTGAATTTTACATACGTTTTAACTTGGTGAGCCATGGATTAAGTCTGACTCACTCAACCTTTGAATTTCAGTGGCTCAGTTCCAAATGATACCCTGGATCCAACCCACTGCTGCGACTTGGAAGATGTACAAGCTGGGTTTAGAAAAGGCAGAGGAACTAGAGACCAAATTGCCAATGTCCGCTGGATAATGGAAAAAGCCAGGGAGTTTCAGAAAAACATCTATTTCTGTTTTATTGACTATTCTAAAGCCTTTGACTGTGTGGACCATAACAAATTGTGGCAAGTTCTTAGCGGTATGGGGATACCAAGTCATCTTGTCTGCCTCCTGAAGAATCTGTATAACGACCAAGTAGCAACAGTAAGAACAGACCACGGAACAACGGACTGGTTTAAGATTGGGAAAGGAGTACGGCAGGGCTGTATACTCTCACCCTACCTATTCAACTTGTATGCAGAACACATCATGCGACAAGCTGGGCTTGAGGAATCCAAGGCTGGAGTTAAAATCTCTGGAAGAAACATTAACAATCTCAGATATGCAGATGATACCACTTTGATGGCTGAAAGCGAAGAGGAACTGAAGAGCCTTATGATGAAGGTGAAAGAAGAAAGTGCAAAAGCTGGCTTGCAGCTAAACCTCAAAAAAACCAAGATTATGGCAACCAGCTTGATTGATAACTGGCAAATAGAGGGAGAAAACATAGAAGCAGTGAAAGACTTTGTATTCCTAGGTGCAAAGATTACTGCAGATGCTGATTGCAGTCAGGAAATCAGAAGACGCTTAATCCTTGGGAGAAGAGCAATGACAAATCTCGATAAAATAGTTAAGAGCAGAGACATCACACTGACAACAAAGGCCCGCATAGTTAAAGCAATGGTGTTCCCTGTAGTAACATATGGCTGTGAGAGCTGGACCATAAGGAAGGCTGAGCGAAGGAAGATCGATGCTTTTGAACTGTGGTGTTGGAGGAAAATTCTGAGAGTGCCCTGGACTGCAAGAAGATCCAACCAGTCCATCCTCCAGGAAATAAAGCCAGACTGCTCACTTGAGGGAATGATATTAAAGGCAAAACTGAAATACTTTGGCCACATAATGAGAAGACAGGACACCCTGGAGAAGATGCTGATGCTAGGGAGAGTGGAGGGCAAAAGGAAGAGGGGCCGTCCAAGGGCAAGACGGATGGATGATATTCTAGAGGTGACGGACTCGTCCCTGGGGGAGCTGGGGGTGTTGACGACCGACAGGAAGCTCTGGCGTGGGCTGGTCCATGAAGTCACGAAGAGTCGGAAGCGACTAAACGAATAAACAACAAAGCAGCCCCTTTTCAGAAGCAAAATCTGCTCTGGATGCTTTGGAGACTCATGTTTCCAAAAAAGGTGACTGAAATCCCATCTGACAACGGGACCTCCATTGCTAGAGGATGGTGGTGGGGAAATTACTTCCTTTTGAACTCCTTGTGCTGTGGTTATCAATATACTGATCATGTCAGTAAATCAGATAATTCAGTGATGCTTGCTCTAGGGCAACTTTAAGATGAGTGGACCTCAACTCCCAGAATTCCCCAGGCAGCCCCACACATCTTAAGTTGCCAAGGTTGCAAAACACTGCTCTAAGAAAACAGTTTTAGGATTTCAGCTATGGGAAGAATATCCTGTGAAGTCAAGTCTTTTGCCTGAGAAGGCAAGTATAGAATTAACACTGAAAGTATTCATAATCCATTATAATGAATCCTATCCATTTATCTCTCTCCATTTGTCTTGTTCCTCCATCGTCTTTCCCTTAACTTGGAGACAGCAATCCGACATTTTATTCTTTGTAAAATCTATGCCAATTCAAAGCACTTTATAATAAATATATCAGGATAACTTTAGGCATTTGGTCAGCCATTCTGCACCAAACTTTTGAATCGGCTTCTCTGTTTTTCTGTCTGTAGAAATTAAAATGAAACTCATCACTCTGCACTAAATGCGATTCTTCCTTTAAAATATTGTTCTTAATGATTGGCTCTGCTTGTGTTCACATCTTATTCAGAACTGCAATTGATTGTGTGTCATCAAGGCAGTGTCGACTCTTAGCACCCACACACAGATTTTCTCTGTGACAATCTGATTTATGACAATTCAGAACTGCATTCCTAATCCTAAAATGATTGCACTGGGCAAATTCAATTCATATTTTGTGTTGTATATTGCCAGGCATTGCTTCTTGAATGCAACAAGCAGCAACACCTGGTTTATTAGGAGTATTTTTCCCCAACATGCAGACCCTCACACAAACATTTGGGATCACTTCCACGATGGAGGTTACTACGGTGGCTTTCCCAAATGATGGCAATGATTATATGCAGGAAATGCCATATTGTCATGCCTGTACGCAGACTCATTCAGAACAGCTCTGCCTTCAAGACCTTTGTAGAACTGTACTTTTTCTTGGTGCTTAGTAAAATTTCAGATCAGAAAAATACAGCATACTTAAGAAAAGCACAAGAGGCTGGATCAGGCCAAGAACCACCTCCTGGGGCATCCTGGGTAACACAATAACCAACCAGATGCATCCTGGAACCTCATAAGAAGAGAAGGCTATCACCGATCCTTGTTTCCCAACAGCTGCAATCCAAGGAATGGTGCAGAAGTTTGAAGACGACAGACTACCTGCTATTTATAGTTTAATCTTCCATGAATTTGTCCATCCTAGCAACGGGAAGTGGTGTTAAGGAAGTTGCCATGTGAATACTGGTGCCTATAACCTCATTATGTATTATTTATTTTTGTATGAATTCAGATTTCTAATTCATAAAGCATTCCAGATGCCTAATGGAACTTTTTTTTTTTCAAAAACAAAACTTGGCTTCCGGGCTATTTCTAGGTGTCTTTGAAGAGCTAATATTTTACCGATTGTGTCTTCAGTGGTTGGAATTGAATGTAATTTCTGATCCTGGGGGCCTTGCGTCCTTCTGTGTGTTCTTCCTTACAAGGCCTAGCTCTCCACCTTCCAGAGGTGATTCGTGATAGGGAATCCATCTGGTTCTTCTAACCTTTAGGATCTAATCAAGTGGTTTGGGGTTGTGCATCTTGAAGGTTATGAATTTCCAATTCCTCAATGACTGGAATAATTGTTAGTAACAGCATGTACCTTGAGTCCATCCAAATCAGTAAATATCCCCTTGATAATGCAATGAGCTTTAAGATATGTCATGCAGCCCAGTTGAGGAAGCTAACAAACCATGTTCATGCCACTGAGGAGTGACAAGTTTTTATTGGGGTTAAGAGGCTCTTTTAGATGGGAAACCCAAACTGAACAAGGAACATTGATATACATTAGTGATGCTTCCGTTGAACTGTTGTAATGGATTTTTTATTTTCAAAAAAACAATTTTTCTTAGCATTTGTCCTGCATAGTTTCAGGGCCTGTTTGTTTTTGCACATCGCTCACCTAGTTCTTACAGCATTATCAATGCATGATGTGACAAGGAGTTTTGTTTGCCAACCAGCTTGTCACAGAGTCTGATGCTGATTTGGGCTGAGTGGGAGTGACTGGCCCAAGGTCCCCCAGCATGCCTAAGGGAGGTCTAGAACCTGGGTCTCCTGCTTCTAATCCAGCATCTGAATCACTACACCATGCTGGCTGTCACTCAAAAAATACAAAGTTGATCTCTCTTTTCTAGAAGTACCGTGTATTTTTTCACAACATGCTGCGTCAGAAGACAATGGACTATCAACTGCTATTTTAACACAAGAGACCATATGGAGATGTATTATAAAATTAAGTGGGATTACAGCCTAACAACTTGGGACGTGGTGGCACTGCGGGTTAAACCGCTGAGCTGCTGAGCTTGCCGATCGGAAAGTCGGCGGTTCAAATCCGCGTGACAGGGTGAGCTCCCGTTGCTAGTCCCAGCTCCTGCCAACCTAGCAGTTTGAAAACATGCCAATGTGAGTAGATTAATAGGTACCGCTTCGGCAGGCAGGTAACGGCGTTCCGTGTAGTCATGCCGGCCACATGACCAAGGAAGTGTCTACGGACAGACACCGGCTTTTCGGCTTTGAAACGGAGATGAGCACCGCCCCCTAGAGTCAGACACGACTGGACTTAATGTCAAGGGAAACCTTCACCTTTACCTTACAGCCTAACAAAGGACAGTTGCTCCAGATGCTTCGGGTACCAAAGATACAGCTAAACGTTTATCCATGAGAGCAGGAACTGGAGCAGTGACCAAGTCTCATGAGACTTAAGGAGATGAAGGTGTTTAGATAGAGGAGATGATTGGTATGAGCGACATCAAAAATTTACAGAGCTATTACCCTAAGAATGGAGCAAATTGGTTGTTCCTTGCTCCAAAAGAAGATAACTGTTAAACATTGGCTGTCATCACATAAAATGGTAATTAAACAGGTTATTGAACTAACCCATTTTGGAGGTTTGCACAACGAATAGAACCATAAACAAACCTATGGGCAGAGCTCAAGTAACACATTAAATTACCCAAAACAGAACAGCATCTTTACTGTGGTCTATGACCAGTCCATAAAAGTTATACAAACAAACAAAAGCTTTCCTGATTCAGTGAGCTGTGTGAACTCAGCCCTTAAGAACTTCTTAATGCTACACAGGTTTCAAAAAGGGAACCAATCATCTTGGAAAGGGTCACATTCGAGAATTTTAAGCAGTAGCTGGTTCAGAATCAGAGATGCAAAACCAGCATACTTCCAGGATTGGCGGAAATCAAGCTTGGAGGAATTCCAATCCTATTATTCTGTGAACTAAGATGGATGCGCTGCACTGCGTCATTGAACTGCCAAAAGATGAGCATGGGGACCTGAAATGTTAGGGTGGGATTTTCAGTCTTCTGAAGGGGGGTGTTGATTTTTAGTAAGACGTTACCAAAATCAGCAAATTTCTATCTCAATGTTAGAAAAATAATTCTAAGGTATTTTACTTATTATTCCAATTTCTATCACCGCCCACCTCCCCCTAAAAAGAAACAGTCATTCATCCAGGCAAATGTAGCTTGTAAAAATCTGGATATGAATCTTGATAGGACCATTTTTGTGGTATTGAATTAAGACCACGGTTTTGTTTTGCTTTGTTTTTGACAGGTTCATCTGTTTTAAAGAGTTAATGGCAGGCAGGTACAAAAACTTGTTCCCGACCACATCAAGAATAGTGGTTCCTCTTGAATCTCCACAATGCAAATACAATTTTGGCACTTGTATTTTGACAAGAATTTAGCAAAACCTTCTGGATTTACAAATTGGGTGGAACAGAGGTTTTTTTTAAATGAGAAAGCAAAATTGGCAGTTTCATCTATCCCTAGTTGAGATCAACAACAGACTCAAGACATTCCAATCTGCTTTCAGAGAAGAACAGTTGACCCAATTAAGACTCCACCCAGAAAGTATCCTTTCTCCAATACTTTTAATTACTGTTCACAATCATTAACTGTCACATGTAAGGTGTGCTATGTAGGCAGCTCTGTATTAATGAAGATCATGGTAACTGTATTACTGAAGACAATGTTCCATTATTTTTCTGTGCAAAGATTAAAAAAAAACCATGGTGCATATCCATGCATACAAAAAGAAAAGGTATGGAATAGGAAACGAAATAAGGATTGTATCTTTAAATTATGTGGGTTTTTTTTTTTAAAAAAGCAGTGGAGGCTGTTGATGAAGGGGGGAGGAATAAGGGAGAATGATAACCGCTAACCCCCAGGCTTTAAATGCAGCCATTATTTTATGCCAACAGAAGCTACCCACTGAGGTTAACATTCTGATTCTTATGTTCCCCAAATGTTAACCTCAGTGAGTAGCTTCCTTTGGCATAAAATAATGGCTGCATTTAAAGCCTGGGGATTAGTGGTTATCATTCTCCCTTATTCCGCCCCCCTCCCTCAACAGCCCCCATTGTTTTAATGGCAGCTGCCTGTTCCAAAGCTACATTGCCAACTGACAAAGCCAGAACAGGTGGAAGAGAACTGCCAATTAAAACAGAGCAGCTACTTTTGACCTAGTGACACTTCCTGCCCACGTGCTATGAACATCTTTAACTGCAGCCAAATCACTCAAACGTGGGGTGGGCGGGGGAGAGTTGAACCAGTAAAGCAAGAGGTACCACGCACTGCTCCCATTTGGCATGTGCTTCTGCCAGTCCCGTAAGAATGTGATGTATGAGTCCTGTTTGCTTTGCAGTACAATAAACTGAAAACAAACAGGGGTTGAGATTTATCTGACAGTTGTATTGTACAGCCATGTCAGTCTGGCATCCCACCAGTAAGAGCCAACACATGATGTGTATGACTAAACCACTGTCAATTGCTAAGGGAGAAATATGCTTGTTACCCTCCCCCTGCTACTACTGTTATTAAAATTATACCTTGCAGAAAGAAGAAAATTTATAGGCACCTGCATAGCTTCTCCTACAATGCAAAGTAGCTAAGAGAATTAGAAAAATATAGCACAGTCCCAATAGAAATCAGCTCTCTGGCACCCAGTAATTTTTAAATGTACGCACACACACAGACTGGGTCACACATTTCAGTAAGTCGCACAGTCCTAAATCCTGGTTTGCTGAATAGATCACAGTGGGCAAAGCATCTACATCAAAAGCAAACAAACCACATTATAACTTAGCATGTAGCATGAACAAAGGCAGAGAAACCTTTGCTAAAGCCACAGTGGAGTTAACAGCTTGTGGTTTGCATGTGCAAACTCATCCACTGTCATAGCATGTTGGGTGAATCTATCACATTAAAATAAGGTCAGTCTCAGCACAGCTCATTTTGGGAATAAAATGGCCTGTGCTTAGTGTGTTCTACACACCAACCTTTGTGCAAGATGATCCCTTGGAAAGATGAGGATACTTCTACAGGTGAATTCCCCTGCTTCTCATAAAGGATCTCGTTGCTTTCAAGGCTTAATTAAAACAATAAGAAACAACAAATGTTCTTTAATGGGCTAGACACTGTTGCAAAGAACATGAACAAACTCCAATACAGGTAGTCCTCGCTTAACAACTGGGACCGGAATTTTGGTTGCTAAGCAATGCGGTCATTAAGCGAATCCAACCGAATTTTATGACTTTTTGCAGCAGTCATCAAGCAAATCATATGGTTAAGCGAATCATGTGGTTCCCCGGTGACTTTGCTTGCCAGATGCTGGCTGGGAAGGCTGAAATTGGTGATCCCGTGACCATGGGAGGACGCTACAGTAGTTGTAAATGCGAATCAGTTGCCAAGCACCCAATTGCAATCGCGTGACTGTGGGGGACGCTGTGATGATTGTAAGTGCAAGGACCGGTTGTACGTCGGTTTTTTTCAGTGCTGTCATACATCCAAACTGTCGCTAAATGAATGGTTATTAAGCAGGACTGCCTGTACAGCCATTCTCAAAATCCCTCATTAGCTTGGAGCAGTGTTTCTCAACATGGTTGGCTGGGGAATTCTGGGAGCTGAAGTCCACACATCTTAAAGTTGGCAAGGTTGAGAAACACTGGCTTAGAGGTCAGCTTTCCAAGAAACCTGGTCCTTCCACAGCAGCACCAAACACTTGCGAGAATGTATTGCAAAAGTCTTTTATTTCCTGGACCTTGAGAATAAACCTCATTTAGTGCATTTGCTAAGAAGTCATCAGTGCTCGGATAAACAGGGACAGGGATCGTACAATGCAGCTAAGTCATAATGACGCTCGGTGGGACGCATGGGTCTAAACTGAGACTTCTTAGCTCAATGCAGTATAATTAGCTTAGTATAAAGCAGAAACCCAACTTATGAACGCTGCGAGACCTTCAGGTGGATCACACATTACACGATGCTAGAAAATGACCTGACTGGTTTTGGTTTAACGTTAACATGTGAACCAAGCACGCAGTATGGACCCACCCTCTCTGCAGGCCAACCATCGATTTCAACTGCCGACCGCAAGCCCCAACTACAAGACAAAATGTCAGCTAGGATGGAGCTGTAGCGTCACAATAGTCGACAGATCTGCCCCGCCCACCCCCCGCCTGTCCCCCAAGGGAGCGAATGTCAACCCACTTCAAATCTTACTCCCTGTCGGGTCTGAAAATAAAAGCAATATAGGGAGATCAGGAACATATGGGAATGGAGGCGGGGGAGAATAAAGGAAAGCTCACCTCCCACTTCCACCAATGAAGGGAACAGTGGCATTCCTGCGTAGCTTTTTTTTGGTTTAATTCACAGGGAAAACGTCACCCATCAAGAAACACACAAAAGACACGGCCGCCCTTTCCCCGCCAAGGACCGAGACGGCCAAACCAAGCCTTGGTCCTGCTGCTCCCATCTTTATTTGTAGAACTCATGCTCTTGCTCATCTTTCTTGATGACCGTCTTGTAGGCCTTCTCAAAGTCCTTGGCAAGCACAATGTAGCGGTTCTCCCGAACTGCCAGCATCCCAGCCTAAAAGGAGGAACGAGAAGACGAGGAGGCCAGGAAGAAGGTAAAATGTTTCAAACACCAACTTCGGAGGGAAGGGAGCGCTTGCCACAAAAGCAGAGATGGAAAGGCACCCTGTGGCATGTTAACCTCAAAGGCAGGTTCTCGCTCTGAGTTATAATTCCCATCAGGTGGGCAAGAGGTGCTGGGAACCGCGGCCCAACGTATTGCCCAAGGAGGTGGCGGCCTCCCCTTCAGTGGATGTCAACAGGCTGTTGGGTATGTTAGAATTTGATTTTCTGCACTGAAAACTATGCTTGTTTGAAAACTAAAGTACAGGTAGTCCTCGCTTAACAACCATTCATTTAGTGACGGTTCAGACTTACGACAGTGCTGAAAAAACCAACTTGCAACTGGTTCTCACACTTACGACCATCACAGCATCCCCATGGTCACGTGATCACGATTTGGGCGCTTGGTGACTGGTTTGCATTTATGACCGTTGCAGTGTCACGCGAGTGCCATTTTCGACCCTCCCAGCCAGCTTCTGGCAAGCAAAATCAATGGGGAACTGCGTGATTCACTTAATGGCCATGTGGTTCGGTTAACCACCACTGCAAAAAGGTCGTAAAATTGGGTTGGATTTGCCTAATGTCCACTTCACTTAGCAACCAAAATTCCGGTCCCAATTGTGGTCATTAAGCAAGGACTACCTGTATGTTTGCACTCCCCAGCCCACCACAGCCACTGCAAATACACACACACACACACACACACACACACACACACAGATACATATAAATCTATTGGGATAGCTATTCAGATGGTCCCTACTTTAATCCCCAGATTCCAAATTATTAGGAACCAAAGCTAATATTGGTCTTTGCTGGATCTCAGTCAGCAACCTTTCCATTCACCTCCATGTATAATGATTTGTTTCTCCTTCTCTTTCATCCCAAGTAAGTAGAAATGCCACGAGTGGGAGGATGCTGCTAAAATCTACCACCAGGGGAAATAAAACCCACTGAGGTGGATAAGGTATCAGGTATGATGCTGGCAGAGAATCTTAGTCCTCCTACAGAGTTTACAGCAGAGGCAAGATTCAAACCCGTGACTCCCAGCTCATAGCTTAAGCTCCCGGCTACCAGCCCACACAAGTTCTCTCACAGAAGTTGATCCAACAGGGGCATGGTTCACAGACTAACACCTCATGCTGTTTTTTTCCCCTTTGAAGATTTATCTCGTTTCCCCAATTGTTAATATTGCTGGACAATGAGGAGGAGGAAGCAGTTTGCTAAGCGGGATTGCAAACTGATGGCCATCGACTTCCGAATAACTAGGTTCTGTGGAGCACAACCTAACAGCTAGGACACATCATACTAACCTCCTGGCAAATGGAATTGATGTCAGCCCCCGAGATCTTATCAGGTCGTGCCACATCTGGAAGGAGTAAAGGAAAGAGACAGAGAGAAAAGGCCCAACCTGATCATCCCACAGCTATAGTCAGTTGACTTCTACAATCAGGATATTCTCTTCTAAGTGGCCACCTTTCCATTTGGCCCAGTGAAACATTACAGGAAAACCAACAGACAGGAACCAGTCACTGAAACAAAGCAAGCAATCACTTCCTTGGGAAGGGTACAGATTCTCCCAACCAAGTTTCACAAGGATTGGAGTCTCCTTTCCTTCTGAAGAATTAGTTCCTGTTGGGCCAGATGAATCAGGAAGGATCCAGCAATAGCACAAAATGGAACCGGTGGATATCCCATTTCATCAAGAAGAGCACTGGCAGATTAGGCAAGAATACAACAAATGTCCCACCCACCTGCTTTATGTGTATAAAGGCTAAATAGGAAATGGCTCTAACCAGTCAGGGACAATTATTATAGCATGAATTCTCTCACAGTAGGTGCCTCTAATTGGTTCCTGGGGGAGGGATCTGCTGGATGAGAAGCAGCTCCTGAACAGCACAATGGCTGATATGGGCTGGAAGAATGGCCCAAGGAAAGCAGGTGAAATTTACACATCTGAGAGCAGTGACTGAAGGGTTGGAGTATTTATTTACTAAAGGTTTACCTGCCTTTTATTCAGAAGCTCAAGGTAGTGTACACAGCACCGCCTCCTCTGATTTTTCTCCCAATAACCACCCACGGAGATACATTGGGCCAGTGTTTCTCAACCTTGGTAACTTTAAGATGTGTGGACTTCAACTCCCAGAATGCCAGTGCTGGCTGGGGAATTCTGGGAATTGAAGTCCGCACATTAAGATAGTTACCAAGGTTGAGAAACGCTGCACTGGGCTAAGAAACAATGACTGACTCAAGTTACCCTGCTGAGGTTACACTGCCCCTCCATGGCTAAGGGGAGGCTAGAATTTGGGCCTCCTTAACCATACCACCACGCTGGATTAGGGACATTCAGGTCCAAGTTCTTACTTGAACTTGTAGCTCACTGTGCAACTCTGAATCAGAGACCCTCTCTCAGCAAAACCTACTTCATAAAGCTGGTCTTGTGAAGGAAAAACTAGGAGAGGCGTCTAGACGTAAAACACCTTAAATTAACAGAGAAAAAGCAGGATATAATGAAATCATAGAATGCCAAACAATGGGATGCTTGAACACCCTTCCCAAAAAGATGTGCTGGACACAAAACCTTTGTCTCCAACCTGCTGCCTGAAATGGGAGCTGCAGTCTAACATATGTGGGCAGCCCAGTGGCTTCTCTGTGTCTTCACACACCCAGCTGCTTCCTTTCACAGCAACCACCAACAGTGTGGAGGAGCAGCAACGAGGAAGGTCTCTCTCTCCAGTGTTATCAGAAGTACAGCAACAAATGAAGACGATGACACCACCACCACCACCACCACCATCACCACCACCACCACCACCTAAATTTATATGCTGCCCTACTCCTAGCAGCTCTGCACTTCTGGAATACACACAAAGAACTTGACCAGCTGTGGCCATAGAAAGTATCTGTATTTTCTTTTGGGCAACAAAGTAATGTACAGGGTCTCCATGTGTCTTTCTGCACACTCTCCTCAGGGGTTAATCAGTGTCTGTGTGTGTGTGTGTGTGGGGTCTAATCAGAGTGGGTGCTCGGGTGCTATTTGCGTGTGCCTATCCTCTTGTTTATGGGATTTCGTGTGTGCAGGGTGGGAAGAACAGGGCAGGCTGCATCCTGTGTCATGTGATCAGGATGGCAGGGAGGCTTAGAATGGAGGCATCAACAGCACTGCAATCCATTGCTCAATGACCTCAATTATCTCCTGTAAATGTACATTTGGGGATTTCTGGATGGACTCCTTTCCTCAACACAATCTTCTTTTCTTGCTACTCCAGACCTGGTCCATTCTGTTCTATTTCTGCAAGTTATCCTGCTGACATACAGGCAGAGTCCTGAGCAACTTTACATAATTTCTTTCCAACATTCTGGGAAATCCTTTCCAACAACACTGGGTTGGAAAGAATTAAAACCACCAAACCAACAAATCCCAAACATCCTGCCCTATAGCTGAACGTATCAATGCCCCTCCAATAAGGGGGGGGGGGGAAAGAAGCTACTTTTCACCAAGTTGCTTTCCTTTATGACATCCCACCTCAGCTGCACGCGTGCCACTTTTTAACCTCAGCCCTCCTGCAATGAACTGTCAAAGATACAATCTTCCAGATCCACCTCCTCAGAGAGATTCATCTTGCTAGTGATGGTCGAGAAGATTAACCGTTTTTGGCGTCTATCAGGCAGAGGAAACTCGATTTTACGATCTAGGCGGCCCGGTCGGAGCAAAGCAGGGTCAAGGGTGTCTGCTCGGTTTGTAGCCATTATCACCTGTGGCCAAAAGGGCAGGAAAAGAAGAAGCCGTATCAATCCTGAATTTTAAAGCACCAACTCGGTCCAAAGCTACACAGGCTTTGCACAATCTTAAGCCCTCCAATTAGACAGCTGACTAAGGCAAACAGTGAACTGAAGTTTAATAAGTACAAGAAGAAAATCCTCCCCCGGTCTGCTAAAGCTCCTGCACTTTAGCAACTCCAAAAAGCTTGGGATTGTTATGTTTGGTACCCTGACTGATAAGGACTCAGAAAACCATCACGCAAACAACCACCTGGAAGCTTCTTGCCTCTTTCCTGGATCATAGGAATGCTACTAGAAAGAAAAAAAAATCCATCTACAAGGCAATCAATTGATTCTAAATGGGAAATAGTTCAGTTGCTGGAATTCTTGTAACCCCAGCCCAGACTTTTCAATGAACCAAGTTAGGAAAGAATTGCATTTTTAAAAAAATCTGTTCAATCGCATCTGATTCTCAAAGACTGCCTGGACAAGTCCCTGCAGTTTTCTTGACAAGATTTTAGAAGTGGTTTGCCATTGACTCCTTCCCAGGGCTGAGCAACAGGGACTGGCCCAAGGTCACCCAGCTGGCTTTGTACCTAAACTGGGACTAGAACTCACTGTCTCCCGCTTTCTAGCCTGATCCCTTAACCACTACATCAAACTGGCTCTCTCTTTATTTTAGGCACCTGCCAAAGAACTGACATGGGTGGGCAACAGGAAATTGCCTAACTTTTTTTTGACATGGCAAATGCCTCAGTAGATGAAGCCATTAAGAACAGCGGGGCTAGAATTTTCAGTATTTTCCTGGGATTTGAGATGAGCTTTCTCCTTCTCTCTTTCATACATACACACCCCATGTTAAGCACTGCATTTTTGTAGTGCAAAACGTAGAAAAGTGGAAGGAGGTAATTGCCTCTCTAGGTCACTCAAGCCATCTCGAAGCCCCAACACACCTTGACATTAACGTTCTGGTCAAAGCCATCCATCTGATTGAGAAGCTCCAAGAGGATCCGCTGAACCTCCCTGTCCGCTGTGGAGAGATCGACAAAACTATATAAGCTTCTTCCATAGTTCCAAGTCTTACAGATTCATTCCACAGGTCTGCAAGAGTATCACACCAGCCTGGTGTTTCTCAACCGTGGCAACTTTAAGATATGTGAACTTCATCTCCCAGTATTCCCCAGCCAGCATGGGGAATGGCCTTGCAGGTATTGCTTAAATGTAAAACTCATCTCTCTCATAATTAGCCATACTGGCTGTGGCTGTTAGAAGCTGCAGTTCAGCCACATCTGAAAGGCCACAGCAGAAACACAAACTCACCCAGAGAGAGTTTCTGGCTTTCATGGGCCAACCCAACACCAAAGCCACTGTGGTCAACAGACAAAGAACTCTGCAAGCCCAGAGTTCCAGCACACTGTGACAAGGCAGAGAGAGAGCAACGTCTACAGATCGAGACCAAGACCGCGCAATCCTCAGCAGCCAAGAACCGGGCAGGTACTAGAGATTTATGCCGCTAAAGAAATAAGGTCAACCTATTTTGGGCCTAATGCAAATCAGGAAGAGAGGAAAAAGAATGCTGTACAACGGAAGTGCCCAGCATGGATGACAAGGACAGGAAACTGTAGAGTTTGCTCAGATTTTTGTTACCAAATAACTCAATCTCAGGGTTCAACACAGCAAATCATTAGTTCATCAAAAAAAGCTTAAGTTTTCACTATGCACCTAACAACAAAAGTAACGTGAAACAGGACAATTTTGTAGCACAAAAAAGAGCATGAGGGCTGATCAAACTTAGCCAGTTGTACAAATTCAGCCATACAGTCTTTAACTAACATAAGTACACTGCGTAAACACAGCAATGTTTTCACTTCCTTTATTTTGGCTTAACTTCAGTATTGCTTTTTAAGATAAAAGCCTTTGCAGAGTGGCTTACGTAAGAATACAAAGATAGATAAAATAATCACAAGTTCTAGTTAATAACAGTAGCAGCGTAATTCAGCAGAAAGGTCAGTGGGGAGACTGCTAGGGCCCGGCAAGAAAAAATGGTAAGTTACTTTCCAGTGCACACCATTTTCCTCCCCCAAATCCCTCCCACATGGACATCTCTGTGCCTGCCTGAAAATATCCAGGCAGCATGGCCAGATGGGCATTCCCTTTCTTCAAACGTCCTCCAGCTTCTACCCAAATAATTGGGGCTACCCCCCAAAAAATCAGCTCCCCGTTTCTGCTTGCCAACTCACCCCCAGTCTGGGCATCAAAACGCTTGGTGGCAATGGCATCAATCTCATCGATGAAGATGATGGCTGGTGCATTCTCTTTGGCCAGTCGGAAAACATCCCGGACCATGCGTGGCCCCTCACCCAGGTACTTCTGCACAAACTCGGATCCCACCACCCGAATGAAGGCAGCTGGGCAGAAAGACACCATGAGACCACCCTCAGTTATTGTAACAGCAGGATAAATTATGTATATGTCTGTGCAGGAACTTGTGTTCATTTATGAAGCAATACGCATTTAAGGTCAAGCTTGTAGGTGGTTTCCAGAGTAACCAAATGTTAATTTCCATCAACCGATCTGTGTTCTACTACAAAGAGATTAAAAACGGTTCAGAAAGAGAGGTGGCCTATCCTTCTCTGCAGCAGAGGAACATGACCATGCACATACTAGGACAACCCCAACCCCAAGTTCCAGTTGCCCATGTTGGTTAGCAACAATTTTCCCCATCCTTGTTGGCTTCTTAAATGACAACACTTAGACCTCGCTCGTTCTCAGCTTCAGGCATCTAACAAGTACAAAAAAAAAGTTGGTAATAAAACAGCATTGGGGGGGGGAATCTAACAAGAGAGCACTCTATAGATGACACACAATAATAGAGAAAAAGGCATACTTACCTGTGGTGTGATGGGCCACAGCTTTGGCCAACATAGTCTTTCCACAGCCAGGGGGACCATACATTAACACGCCCCGAGGAGGATCAATGCCAATCTAAAAGAGCCACACAAGGAAGCAACAAGCAACGAAAGAGTTAATTTGTAAGGCCATCACATTTTACTTTCATTCCCAGATTTAAGGAAGATGCCCTCTAATGGCTGAAGTATGCAAATCAATACTTCAGTTCTATCTATCTATCTATCTATCTATCTATCTATCTATCTCATTCTAAGATCAAAACTCTGAACCCAGTCAGTTACTAATCTTATCGTACTCTTTTGCCTGGCAACACATATCCAAAACTACAATGGTATTTATACATTAAGCAAACCATAACTTGGCATTACATGTCTCAAGGGTTTAAGCTTTATTTTCATTTCTGGTGCATCCAGGGAGCTGTCTGGCTTTATTTCATCTAGCTCTAATTGATGGCTGTATTCATTTATCATACTATGCCATTAACTCACAATGACTGGGTTCACACATTGCACAAAGCCGAGAGAGCTTCTTGACTAGGACAATGGAAAACCTGGCTACTGGTAGCTACTTATCATGCAGCACTGAATGCTTCTTTTGACATATATTTCTTCCTGTCACAAAACTGCCAGTACCTCAGCTTAAGGAAGCACGTAACGCTTGAAAATCCTATGAGAGATAGGCATGCTGAACACACTCTCTTCATAACTTGAGCAAACCAGTTTAGGAGAAATTACTATTCTTGAGCTGAGTGGGAGGGGGGCAAATGCCTTATATGACTTTTGAAGAAGTTTTGAAAAAACAAATGAGACAGAATTATAATAAAAGTACTATTCATGTCCACTTCCACTTTCAGCCCAGAAATTTAGAATACCTGTTTGTAGAGCTCAAAGTGAGTGAGGGGAAGCTCCACAGCCTCTCGGACTTCCTGCTTCTGAATATCCATCCCGCCAATGTCAGCGTACATCACATCTGGTTTCTGATCTATTTGGAGGAAACAGGCATTGAAAAGCTTTCACCCCAACAACTACCCACCCTCGTAAGCAAGCCCTGATTCCATGCTTTTCTTTGCTCTCAATTCAAGGAATGACATGCGTACTACAAATTCATTGTCCTGGCATAAACGGTAAGGAATGCCAACTCTTCAGCCATTTGTTCCTCTCCATGTATAACGAAATACAGGAACAGAATGTGGACTTTTGTTTTGTTTTTCTCCTCAAAAACAAGACAAAATTTCTAGCCCTCATGATGATGGGGGCATTTTAAAATATCAGCACTAGTTATTCCCTTTCTGCAATTATTCAGTTGCCCTCTGGAGTATGGTTACTTTATCTAGGCAGTAAAAATCTACTTGATTAGTAGATGCAGCAAAGAGTTTATTAGTACATTCATCTTATATTTATCTGGAAGTTTTGAATACAGATATGGTAGCCTTACATTACAATCCATACTGCACATTCACAACTGCAGCATGACATACAGAACATAGTATATGCTCCCTCTGGACCCGGTAGCTTAGGGAAAGTCACCTGAAAGGATCTCAGGGCTGGGTTTTTTCAGCCACTGCCCCACTTTTCTGGAATAATATTCCTTCTAATATCAGATTGCCCTTGATTCTGTTAACTCTTTGCAAAGCCATGAGGATGTGGCTATTTCAGCAGGTTGCTGGGTGGTGGGGAAATGGTGTTAGTCTCTCCTGATGTGGATGTATTGCGGTTGTTCCTTGCATATGGGATGTTGTGCATTATATTGTTATTTTATTATGTCCTTTGTTTATTTATTAAATTTATATACCACCAATCACTCTGCTTATGCTAATATTTATACGGTTTTGTTCTAATTTTAATCTTATTACTGTTTTGGGAAGTCTGTAAAGTCAGAGACAGGCATGATTGCAGCAGCATATAAGCCTAGTAAAGTAAATAATTGAATGTGGTACATAATCCAGCATTCCAGAAGTATTATTTTCAAAATTTCCTCCTCCCAATTCACACATTTTTTTAAAGTAACAGCCTAACATTTGGGATTGTACAGCCAAGCAAAGAAACAAACAAACAAACAAAATGCAGACATGACTGGTAAAATCTCAACTGTGCAAGTAGTTAGGATTCCACTTGTTAGAGAACACTGTTTTAGACCAGCAGAATAAATTGAAAATCAAACATGCACCAGTGTATTATTGTATTGTAGCTTGAGGTTTTAGCAACCTGGAGGGGATGGGACAATAGAGTAAACGTATTCCTATTAACAGAAAGTGAATCCATATTACAGGGAAAAAAAACCCTGAAATATCATACCTAAGTAGCAAGGAATTGAGTAACATTTGCAGAGATTGCTGGTTGGAAAAACCAAGGATGGATTCAAGGCCCCAAGTCACACAAAGCCATAAGGACAGGCTGCCACATCCCACTAGCTTCAAAACCACTGAACAACCTAAAGTTATCCTCACCATAAGCAAGCAATTATTCCTTCCTAATTGATGACAATCTGGCAGGCAAGCACACACACTCCACGCAGCCACAGAGCAGAGTCTGCATCTCTGTTTAATAAAGGTAGACACACGTCACCTGAAGTAAGCATCATAATGCTGCTATCAGCCTCAGGAGGCAACACATCCACCAAGGCATTGCTGTGTTTGTGTAGGGCCACAGAAGCATTGGGCTTCAGCAGTTCACGGTCAATGGTGCTCAAGATTCGGACGTAGTAGTTGGAGCCTGGATTGGAGACATTCACAAGATTAGACTGGTTCCTAAGTCTATTCCCAAGGGGTGGGTGGTGTGGAAGGTCATCACTTAGTTAGGCCTATCACTGATACAGGGCCTGCATCCCTCCCTCCTCTGTGAGCAGCAGGGGACATGCAAGACTAGCTGTAACTTCACTTTCCTAGAATGCCCATGAAAGAATGCTGCTTTGAGGCATTGTGGGGTATTGAAATGGCAGCCCTTAACCATCTAACAGAGCTCAAAATAGTACTGTGAGCTGCCAGGGAGGCAATTCAAGACTTATCAAAAGAGAAGGTCTACCAGAATGTTCCTTCCCTCAACCTTCCACAAACTAAGAGAAAGCCAAAAGGATGAGCACTCCACCTGTGGTAGAACCAACAATGGCTGTGTTCTGATCCACTGCCTCCAGGAACTGGCCAATGACCAGTGGGATGCTCTGGATACGTTTCACCTCCTCTTGAGCATGCAGGAACTCTTTCTTTAGATTTTTCTGCTCATCCTTGATGTATTCTTCCTGGACCTCTAGGAACTCCAGCTCTTGCTGGAGTTTCTACAAAAAGACAAAGAAAAGGGCTGATTTTGTTGCACCTGTGAAGTTCCCACTTATAAAATGAAGCAAGGACAAGAGATAAGCATCATGATTCCCTCCTGAATATGAGTAGTACACTGAGTAGCGTGGGAATCTTTAATATCGGATAAGTATGGGAATTGCACACTCTGAAATAACCTGATCGTATTTATTGTTCTTGAAATACTGGTTACATTTATTTTTACAATCCAGGGCAACTCATAACTAAGAATAGAGCTTTATGTTTGCAGTCTAAAAAACACAGCATGACATAAAACAAAAAGGGTTGGGAGGGGAGGAACAGGAAAATCAAACAGAAGCACTAGTTAAAAGTGTACTTTTTGACATAGAGAAGGGGAAAACCAACTCTGCAGTTATTTTCCCTGGTTTTCCCCTTGCCATGATGCTCTTCTTGGCAGGGACCAAGAACAACATCTTAGTTGTCCAGTACAGCTAATAGCAGCAGCTAGGGCACACCACCCACAGAAAAGATATATGGCATGAAAAAAGAACTGAAGTGAGACACTGGAATAAAATTCTGCAGAAATCTGAAAACCTGCCTCTATTCTTTTATTTACTTAAGAAGCCACTTGGATTTTATATTTATTTATTTTTATTATGTCAGTTGTTTGCCTTGTAATTTACATGTTGATGGTTTTAAATGGTTAATTTTATTGTAAACCGCCCAGAGTCCCCCTGTTATGGGGGAGGTAGGAGGTGGTAGAAATTTGAATAATAAATAAATTAATTAATTATGTACGCTGCCTTGAGTTGTGCAAAATAAATGCAGGATATAAAGCTCATACATACATACATACATACATACACACATAAATTACTCTCTTCAACACCTTCTGTTCTATTTTCCAATGCCTTTTGAACATTTTATTTAAATGACACAGTTGCAGAATGACAAATACAAAATACATATTAGAAACAATAACTCCTTTCAGCACTGTTAAGCCACAGCACTATGTGACTGAAAACCAACTCACCTTGTATCGGCTGTATAAATCCTCCACATCCTCAGCTTCAGGAACTAGGAAGGAGAGGCCAGTCTGAGGTCTGGAAATAGAGAGAGCAGGAAGCTCATCCTAGAAATTAAAACACAGAAGATTAGATATAAATAACCTGGATACATAATATCCCCATTTTCTAGGTTCACACAGTATGATGAATCATAAACTAACCAAAGACCTGGCTTTGCACATCATGCTAAGGCCAAAAAATTCTCAAACAAGAAAACAAAGTTAAAGCCAAACAAGTTTAATGTGTACAAATTAATATATTTGGTCTTTACCCGATTCACTGAAGTGTGTTGCAGCAAACAGACAGAATGTGTAGCTCTCCACCACCTCATTTAAATTGCTACGGCTGTTCTGTTAACCATGTCAGAATCAACATATAGCACAAAAACCGCTGAGCTGTCGATCGGAAGGTCGGCGGTTCAAAACCGCGCGGCGGGGTGAGCTCCCGTTGCTCGTCCCAGCTTCTGCACACCAAGCAGTTCGAAAACATGCAAATGTGAGTAGATTAATTGGTACCGCTTCGGCGGGAAGGTAACGGCGTTCCGTGAGTCATACTGGCCACATGACCCGGAAGTGTCCTATGGACAACGCCGGCTCCAAGGCTTTGAAACGGAGATGAGCACCGCCCCCTAGAGTCGGACACGACTGGACTTTACGTCAAGGGAAACCTTTACCTTTACCTTAGCTTGCTAAACATGTGCAACTTTTTATTTAGGATAGGAATAGAAGAAAGGAAAATATTAAAGGTTCAACCCAATTTTGAGCAACACCTTAATATGTGATGTCAGCATCTATTAAACCACAGGGAGTTGTGGCCCTGTTACTTATCAGGTTTGAGGAAAACAGTAACTACATTTTTTGCAAAAAAAGCAAAAAGACAATCATTTCCACTATAGTGAATTACTGTTTATCTTGAAGGACAGCATGCTATGTTATAAATACATGACATGCTTTATTTCTCTCCTTAATTTAGGCCACAAACTACACAAACCTTAGACCTATATTCATTTTACTGATTAAGCCTTCTTTCAAAATTTTGCACAAATAAGAACATGTAACCAGTTTCAGCCTTGTGAAATGTTTGTCAAATGAGACATGCCAGGAGAATTGAGTAGGACATTGGCAACACAGACAGACTAGATCTACCTGAAGCAACTTCCTTGGAATTCAATGGGTCTTTAAACCCTGAAGCCTAATTGGACAAAAGCTCCAACAGATAAAGTATTTGGCATTTTTATTAAGCATGCACTTATCCCTAAGTGTAGTGCAACCCTTATTTATCACTAAATAGGTAGGATTCAGACTTCAGAAAGCCAATAGGCATGAGCTTCAGTGATAAAGAGAAAGGCTGCCCAGGAGAAGATGCTGAAAAATTAAATATGATGGTTAGTACTGGCCTAGAAATCAGTACACTGTAAGTTCTAGGCCTTCCTTAGGCATGAAAGCTGGCTGGGGGACTTTGGGCCAGTCCCCCTCTCTCAATCCAGCCCACTTCAGTGTTGTTGTGGGGAAAATAGGAGACAGGAGTATCAGGTACGTTCACCACCTTCAGTTATATATATAAAAAGGCGGAATGGTGATGATGATAATACAGGTAGTCCTCGCTTAACAACCATCCGTTCAGTAACTTACAACGGTGCTGGAAAAATCAATTTACGACTGGTCCTCACACTTTCGACCGTCGCAGCATGCCCCCTTGTCACGTGATCACAATTTGGGCGTTTGGCAACCAGTTCGCATTGATGACCATCGCAGCATCACATGGTCACCATTTTTTAACTTTCCCAGCTGGCTTCTGGTAAGCAAAATGAACCGGGGACCCTGTGATTTGCTTAGTGGCCACCACAAAAAAGGTCATAACATCAGTTTGGATTCACTTAATGTCCGCTTTGCTGAGCAGCTAAAATTCTGGTCCCAACTGTGGTCGTTAAGTGAGGACTACGTGTAATAACAACATCTATATTTATAGGAACACCCCTCAAATTGTACAAGAGAATTAAATACAATCAGCCCGCAGCTCCATAAATCAGAACACGCTTTATAGGGCTGAAGGAGAAAATCTGCTGGGAGTCAAGACCTGCTCTCACACCCACTCCCAGGCCTACCAACAAGCGGTGACTCGGCATCTCCACCTCCCTCGCCTTCGCCCTCCAGGCTCCTAGTGCTCCACAGCTTCCTTCCCAAGCCCTAGAGGGGGGAGGAAGAGACCAAGCGACCGGCCACGCCGCCGCTCTCCGCGCGCCTCAGCCTCTCCTCCCCGCAGCTCGCTGCCCCCTTCCCGTACCTGCGTTTTCTCCACCAAGATGCCGATCTCCTCCATTTTTACCGCCCGACCGGAAGCCAGGCTCGACTATGCCGCTTCCGGCCACGCGCCCCGGCAGGGACAGAGAGGCTCACGGGAGTTGTAGTTCTTTGGGGGGAAGGCCGGCCCTTCCCTACGCCTCTTTGATTGACAAATGTGCTTCACCTCTCCCGTCGTAGCTCCCGCCCGATCAGAATAGATAGCCCGGAGGGGAGAACGCCACCGTCAGAGCCCTTCCTCTTCTTCTTCCTCCAGTGTGATTGACAGGTGGAAAAAGCAATGACTTTCTCCCAGTCGAGATCTCCCGGCTTTCCTATTGGTTCCCGCGGGCGGGTCCTGGGCCGAAGCACCTCCTTCCCTTCTCTTGGTTCTTTAACAGCAGGTAGGCGGTTTGGGGTGCCCCGAGGCAGGTGCGGAGGCCCCCCCCGATGAGAGGCTGCAGGAGGCCGTTCCCACCTCAGAGAAGAGCGGGGCGGGGGCTGCGGCGGGCCTTCGGGCTGCGGGTCGGAAGGGGATGGAGGGACGGGGGGCCCGCTTGGCCTTACCCGGGCCGGTGTGGCTCTGCACTTTCTTCGGGAGCCTCTCGGCTGCCTTGCCGGCGGGCCGTGCATGACGCCCGGGGCTCTGTAAGCAGGGAGGGAGGGCGGGTGGGGGAGCGAAGGAAAAGAAGGGGCGCGGGGGGGGCAGCGATGGAAACCGACCCGGCCTCCTCCGGGGGTTTGGTCCGCAGGAGCCAGAGCGCTTCCCCCGGCGGGACCTGAACCGGGAGCGCCTCCCTCGCGCCTGCAGCTCAGCCCGAAGCCGGCTCTTGCTTTATAGCATTGATTTATAGTATATATGCTGCAGTATATATATACTATAGTATATAGGGTGCGTGATGTATGTATATGTGTGTGTGTGTACACACACACACACAATCGCTGCAGGCTAAACGTAAAAATAACTAAGCCAAATGTTGGCTATGCATGTATATTATATATGCATATATATATACCCAGACAACACGCAAAATAGCGGCAGGCTAAATTTTCGAAATGATCACTAATTAAAAGTTAGCTCTTTGTGTGTGTGTGTGTGTGCATGCGTGTGCATAGACAGACACACACACACTGTACCCACAGTCATGGCAGGTTAAACTGCTGAAATAATAACTAAGTCAAACCCTGGCTACACATTTATATGCATGTATATATGTGTGTCTGGTTACACAAATACATATATTGTATATGCATGTATATATGCATGTCTGCGTGTACGCAAGTCATACAAAACCACAGCAGACTGAATTGTTGAAACAGCCAATAGAAAGTTGACTCTTTATGTATGTCTGTGTCTATGTATACACATAGTGCCCACAGTCTGTTAAAATAATACCTAAGTCAAAAATTGCTATACATATATGTTACCTGTTTGAGTGTGTGTGTGTGTATGTGTACATAGACACACCCACACAAAATCACTGCAGGCTAAATTCTTGAAAGGATAACCAAGTCAAAAGTTGTCTTCTTTCTCTAATGCAAACATGCACATAATCATTGCAAGTTTAAACTGTTAAAACGGTAACTATGTCGAAAGTTGGCTGGATATACACTACACATATATATAAACAGTCACTGTGGCTCAGATTGTAAAAGCGATATCTATGAAGCAAATGTTGGTTATATGTACATATATCTGTGCGTGCAAGTAGAGAATAGACACCATCTGCTGGAGATACTTAATTTGAATTCTTGCTCTGTGGCCTAAAAGGTTCCTTCCATGTTTCTGTATGTATATGTGAATTTTAAAGTATTTATATGTGACTTTTTTCCTGAAAGTTTATTTTATTTATTACATGTTAATATTATTCCAGGGAGAAACCATGTATAAGGTTCATCCATACATATATAGATATGCCTTTATGCATATACAATATGCTTAACCTGATTAGTTATAAACTTGGTGGTTTGTTTGCATGACATGTAAAGCTTGGATAGTTTTAATCTTCATTTTTTGCATGTGTGTGGCTTAGCATGTTGAGTGAACCTTGGTTAGGTCAGTTTATGGTTTAATATACAGGTAGTCCTCTTTTAGCGACCACAGTTGGGACCAGCAATTTGGTTATTAAGTGAAGCGGTTGCTAAGTGAAACCATGGCTGTGCTTATCTTACTGCAGCTTTCCTTTGCTTCACAGACCTGAGGTCAGAAATGCGAGGATTGGTCATAAAGTTACTTTTCCATCACTGTGGAAAGTCACTAAATGAGGCAGTCACTAAATGAGGACCACCTGTATTGTGCAAATCATCTAGCCCACCTTGTAAACAATGACCTCAAGGCCAGTTGGACGTCCAGTGGATCATGTGAATATATCTGTACAATTTTCTTTGCAGCTGAAGTGGTTTGCATGTCCTTCTTTGGTCTAGTTGAGACTATATTCCTAGAAATCATTTAGTTTCTGATCCCAGACAACGTCATCCCGGTGCTGCCACCTGGTGATGTTGAAAATGCTGAGTAGGATTTGCAGGCTGAAAAGAAAAAAAAAAGACAGATCACTTCTGCATTGCTGCAAACAAACAATATAATCAGCAAGAGTTGTGTATCAGGGAGCCTTTGCCTTTAGCGCTTTATGAATCAACACAAGAGTCGTTTCAGTAATTAGCTTTAAGTGTGCTGTATACACAAGCCAGTGTTCACTTCACAGTTAGGTTGTTTAGGACATAGCAACTGGCCCATGCAGTGAACTGTCTGTTTCACTTCCTTTTCCTGATTGTGCTGCTAGGTATCGGAGCATAGACATGGTGGAACACATTTGGGTTTGCTTTCATGAAAATATGCAAGCGGACTGGAATGCACAGCTTAAATCCTGTGAATGTTTACTTGACCCTACCCCCACTACACACTGTAGCGCTTGCTTCTAAGGAATTGCCTAAGATTAGAACTGGGCTGTTAAAATACACATAATCCTCAAAATAAATCCTGTGTCACTGCTGAGATTGCCTGCTAAGCAAGCATGCAGTAGGGCCAGGCTGCCGTTCTGTGCAGATGTACATGGAGATAAAGCTGACTGAAAGCAAGATCTGTTTATACGACTGGGCTATGAGACATATTTTGGAATAGAAGATAAGATTACTCATTCTTAAATGTAATAAATGGTCTAGCACCTATCAACCTTTATTACTCACAACACTGATACCCTGGATTGTGCAAGTGTCTTCTAATCTTGTTCAGCTGAGCTGTGCTGTTACCATGATGTTCTAGAATGTGGGGCAATGAAGGAGAACAAGTAATCTGATGTGGAAGCAGCTTTAGTTCTGTTGTGTTGAGGGGCTTGTATACAAAGGATTACTTTTTTCTTAACCAAATGCAAACCTTAGTGTATCGCACAACATAAAAGTCTGAGCTGAAAATGGAAGTAGGTATGGCTGGGAAAAACATAAGTTAGTCTTGGAATAGTCATCTCAGATTCCTGCAAGAAATAGAAATTGATTATTATATGTTATCAATTAATTATGCAGTGATTTCATTTTGAATGGCCACTGGGGTTAGTGTTCAAATACTGCAGTACTGTGTGACCTACTGGGACAGAGGACTCGGGGGTTCTTCTCTGTTAAGCTTGCTTGTACCTTGAGCCAATCACTTTCTTTCAGCTGGCCCTGCTTCACAGAACTGATGGGAGGTAAAATGGAGGAATCATTAAACCTACCTTGGGATACTTGGGAGAAGAGTGTGATATAAATATTTAGCCATTTTTTGGCCCTTGAACTTCCAGGATTTTCCAGCTTTGATCAAACTACCTCCTTCAATAAACAGAGGAGACAACTGTAAGTTAGTTAAGAAGGGAGCGGGTTTATATAGCAGATCAAAGGTTTTCTGGTCTAAACACTGGCTTTTGAAACCTGACCTTTCTTCCACAGGAGACGCAGTATTCTGCCTTTTCTCGTGAGCTGTGACTTGCCCCGTCTTAATATCTCTGCGCCTGATACAAGTGGGAAAATGTAGCTATTGTGGCTGTTCAGAGTTTAGATTCCTAGGTTTGGAGGTTTCAAAATCTACACTCCCTGCATAAATGACATATGGAGGAGAATCGAGGGTCATCTCCAAGGCGTTTCGTTCCCCACATCTGAATTGCTTGCGTTTGGACTTCTGCAGGCCTGACCTCTGCTGCATAAACTTCTGCCAACTAGACATTTTGGTTTTCCCTTGATAGCAATGAGGCGTGATAGACCACAAGAACGGGCAGCTAGCTGGCCAGCAGAGCATATCAAGGTGCTCCTTGCCCTCTGGACTGAGGCAGCGGTCACTCATGATCTTAGCTCCCACGGCAGGAACCGTGCAGTCTATGATGGCATTTCTCAGCGCCTGGCAGAAATGGGCATTTACCGAACCGGAGACCAATGCCGTGAAAAAATGAAAGGCCTGAAAGTGGCTTACCGCAAGGCTAAGGAAAATAACTCTGTGGGGCGGCCGCCTATCAAATGTCCATTCTATGATGAAATTGACCAGATAATGACACAGTATATAAACTGCAGGCCAGGTTTTCCCTCCGAGGCCAGCGAAGGGTCCAGTGTCACTGCAGACAGACAGGAAGGGCTCTCCATCTCTGAGCCCTGGGGGACCCAATCCAGCATCTCTGAGCGTTGGGGGTCCCAGGCCTCTGGGCACTGGCTGTCACAAACCACGGCCTCTGAAAGCCAAGGGACCGATGAATTCGGCTATGCCCAGGCGGAGTCTCATGATGCTTTTGGTGAGATCCAAGTCATCCCAGTTCAGGTGAAGGAAGAGGAATCGGAAGATGAAATCTCACCTGAGCTGGGTAACCACTTGTTCATTTTTCCTGGGGTATGTGGCAGTACAACTCCTGTTGAAGGATATCTAAGGGTGCGGGGTAGGGGGTCTGACATCCTTGATAGAAAATAAATATTCTGTTAATTATCGTCTGAAACATTTGGGCCTTAGCTTCAGAATTTTACCAAACTTTTGGCTTAAGTATTTTACCTCAACTCTACTCTCTGTTCCTGGCCATGGATGTGATTCTCTATAGCAGGCCGACTCTGTCCATCTCAGGTTGCTTTTGTTTATTTAGATACGTAGAAGAACAACCTCACAGTGTGGCCCTCAGACTTCTTTAGCGTGCAGTCAGGGGTGTTGTGGGCTTCAGTGCTCTCTGACATCCAAAAGCCGGTAGCGCTCTTCCTGAAATGTTAATTTTCCATATGGATATCATTTTATTATTTTCTTGATCTTTGAATTGGCCGTCAGACCTTACTGAATCATTCTGGCCCTATTGATGAAGTTGCACCAATTTGAAAATAGGTTGGATGTATACAGTCTAATTAATTTTTCTGGCTGCTCACTGTCCCTTCCTTATAGATGTGGCCTCTCCTATACTAATGGAGATCCAACCTCCACCCAGACAGCTCATCTCCATGCTTGACCAACGTCCCCATCTTCGAACTCGAAAACAAAAGGCGCAGGGGGATGGGCAGTCGAGGGGCACTGGCCAGAAATGCGGTCGTTCCCATCAACCGGAGTTGCAAAGAATGCAGAAACAGGTTGCCATCCAAGCTGAGGAAAAACAGAGTTTAGCAGAGTTCATCCAGCATGACAAGGAGATGCGGCGTGAGGATAGGGAGTTCCAGGCCCAGCTCTTTGAGAAACTTTTTCAGAAGCAAACTGAGCTTGTCCAGGTGCTGACTCAACAATCTCCTGCCAGTCCTAGTTCTGCCTGTCCTAATCCCATGCAGACCTTGCAGATGTCCACAAAGAATGGAGCAGGAACAGCTGCAGGGCCTAGTTCACCTCTGCAGGCTTTGCTAGAACAGATAATGCAGTCTGACCTTTCAGGGAAGAGTCTAAGTAGACTTGCAGTGAAGGAAGCACTCGGAGCAAGAGTTAAGGTGCCCCCTGATGTGCAGTATTGGACTGCTGAAGAGATACTGAGGTGGCTGTTGTCTCAGCAGCCCCCTGCAGACCACTGTCAGGAGATGCTGTCGGGCCCAAGGCTCCCTTATGTTGCGGGGCACTTGGGAGCAACAGGGAAAGGTGATAATTCAGAGGCACATCTCTCAGTTTTGAATCCATTGTGTGATTCATACCAGAGCTCTCAACAGCAAGGTAAAGACCAGCTCCATAACAAGGCCCAACATCTGTGTGCCAGCAGTTGTGCTAAAGCACTGGAGACAGACATAGACTTAGAGACACACCGACAGTCTTTCAGGCAGTTCCATTATCAGGAAGCCCAGGGACCCCAAGAAGCATACAGGTGTCTGTGGCGGCTTTCCCATCAGTGGCTAAGGCCAGAGGTCCGTAGCAAGGAGCAAATTATGGAGCTGCTGGTGGTCGAGCAGTTCCTGAACATACTCCCTGAGGAGATCCAGACCTTGGTACGTGAATGTCAGCCAGAAAATAGCAAGGAAGCTGTAGCCCTGGCAGAGAGATTCCAGCTTCATTTTGAATCCAAGAGGCAACGGGACCAAGTAAGATCATGTTGAGAATTATTTCTACTTTGTGGGTTTTGGCTAGCATTTGCGAGGAGGGAGGGAAGGAAAAAGGAATTTTTTCACACACCTTTCTCCTTGACCGAGGGACTCTACATGGAATCTTAGAGTTACCATTTGTTATTAGCAAAGGTTTGTAGTTCTTCAGTTAGAGGTGGGCTCCAGAGACAAGAGGGCAACATGTTGCAGGGCATAGGAAGATGCAGACTGTTTCCTGAAAGCCACACTTCCAACTTGCTTGAGTCTTTCTGCTTTGGTAGAAGCTGAATGGCTACTCAGACTTTTCTAGAGAGTAGGAATACCTGAATTTGCTTTTTTTTAAAAAAAAAGTAGAATTCTTACGAGCATAAATTGCCAGATTCTGAGCAATATTTTCGTGTGACTGTACAGCAGGATTCAGTTTTGAAAGATATTTAGGATGAGGCAACAAGCAGCGAGTTCAGAATGGTGGTACCCATCCTCAGCTTACAGATGATGGGGGAACACTTCTTTACATCTTTGGTGTGGAATTGAAGAAGTGATAAACGTTAGAGTGGCATTCTTGTTTTTCCAGGTACGGGTTACCTCCGATAACATGGTTGTAGATTCTCCCCAAGAAGACGTGAACGAGGATCAGAGACAACCCTGCATAAAAGACAGTCGAGAAAATACTAGGAAGGTTGGCTTACTAGGTAAGAATTTGCTTGTTAGGTTGCATTGAAGCTGTGATGTGACAGATTGGTTCCTTTATCTTTCTAGGGCCACTTGCTATTGTCTCCATTTGTTTTAGTAAATCTTCCCTTAGGGTTCTTTTTTCCCCTTTCCATTTATACTTGCGTAACATCAAGCAGCCGTACCCACTCTAGCTCCCTGTATCCTCCCTGGACAATTACTGTCATTCCTTGGTCAATACAGCCAAACCAAAAAATAACTTTTTAGCAATATGCTTCCTAGCATGGAGACCAGCAAATTAACGAAATCTGTTGGAAGGAAAAACTGGCCAAGAAGGCGGCTGGGATCATCAGGTGGCCAGGAAGTGAAGTGTTTGCTGAGTGGGGATGGGACCTGAGAAGAGAATAGAATTGCTTTTTTCTTCACAATGGAAGGTAAAGGACAGGTTATAGAGATACCTAGGACAGCAGCTTTTTCAGGGAAAGCATCTAAAGAACAGAGTCAAATAGGTGTGACAAGTTATAGGGCAGCCTTTTCCAGCCTTTGCTCTCCAGAGTGGTTGGCACATGTTGAAGAAGATGCCACTGTACTATACAACCTTCTCCTCTGCTTGCTGCAAGAGATTATCCCCTACAGCATTTGCCTTCTCAGGAGCAAGCAATGTAGCAAACACCGAACTTAGATGTAGAGGGATGGAGTAGACAATTTTAATTTAGGACAATAGCAATGGTTTTATGGGGAATCCCCAACTCCTACCATTGCCATTTTCACTTACTCTTAACTTAGCACCATACTTGACACTTTGAATGGTAATTCTCAGATAAGTGGCAAGGTTGGGTGGAATCAAAAAGGCATTTAGCTGAATTCTCAACTGCTAAGGAAGATACCTTTAAAATCTAAGCTGTTACTGGAGGGTTAGGTATACCACAGAGAGAAGACAACAAACAGAAGAACTCTAGATGATTTCAAATTAATTCAGATTACTTTAGCAGTGTGTGCATAAGCTCTATTAAGGAATTCCATGTTGGGTGAACCTTCAGCAAGTCAATTTATCTTGATTTCTTAAAGATTTCTTCAATTTATCTGTGAAATAGAAATAATTACAATCCCTCTCAAAGCTTTTATGAAAGGAAAACTATCAAGCATGTTTCACATTCTAAGGGCTGTATTCATACCTCCAGCTAAAACAAAGATTTGTATGCTCCAAAAGCTTGTTAAGTAAGGAAGCATTTACTCTCTAAGAAGTGAGTGGAGTCCCACTATATATATGGGCCTGGAACCCAAGTCTGATGATTCCCAGCCTAGGGCCTTAACCACGAGCCCATCTGTTATTTTTGTATCTTGGCAGGTCTCTCAAGATAAACTTATTCTCCATCTTCAGGTACGGAAACACATCTCCAGCTGAGGAAGAGACCCAGGTCAGATCCGAGGGAGCAGATTGTGCCCAAGCAGGATGGAGAACACGGTGTGGCAGCAGCCAAGCAGATGAAGCTGGGTACTAGCAGAGAGGAGCAAGAAATGGCTGAAGCTGGAGAGAAAGCAAAAGAAATGCCAACCTCCCTGCCAGGAAAGCAAGCTGGCAAGGCCAAAGGGCGGGGAAGATCTGTCCCAGGTTATAATGTGGCCGGGGAGAGCCAGGCTGAGGGGGAAGCTAAGATGAAAGGCAGTGGCCGCGTTTCAGAAGCCGTGAATGGGGTACTCTCTTCCAGCGTGCTGCGTGAGCAGAAAGCATCGGCTGGTCTTGGGCCATCTCAGTTGGCTTTTGACAAGGATGCAACTGTGTCCAGCCCCCAACCTGGGCATGATGGTCATGGGTCTCCTGATATAGACAGACCTTCACTTAGTGACAGCATTGACATTTTACTGGATTCTCCCTGGAGTGGAAATGGCAGTGGTGACACAGCCCATGATGGGCCCCCTGGTTCCAGGATGCTACCCCCCTGTGTGGGCTGTACCATGTTGAAGGCTGAGTTGGATACAGTACGTGAGGAGCTCCGATTAACCCAAGGTAACTCTGGAGGCATATTTATAAAAATAATAAAGGCAGGATAAAAATTAAATAAATAAATAAGCAAGGAGGGCTTCTTCACCAAGGCAACATAAATTTCCTTTCTGTCCCTCATGAGTTACTTGCGAGAATTTGTATCATGCCTGTGTACTTGTATGATTGCCTTGCTATTGGTCCTGTTCAGTATTTCTTTATTGGACATAGTGCTGAGTGCAATACAGAACATAAATCACATAGTTCCTGCCCAGAATAATTGCTTGGCTGTTAATTAGGTCTATTTATCCTTGAAAACTCTTGCGAGATGATGCTGTCAAGGTAATGCATGCTATATGCCAGCAAATTTGGAAAACACAAGAATGACCATCAGATTGGAAAAAATCAATTTATATCCCCATACCAAAAAAGGGAAACACTAAAGAATGTTCAAACTATCGAACAGTGGTACTCATTTCACATGCCAGTAAGGTAATGCTCAAGATCCTGCAAGGTAGACTTCAGCAGTTCATGGAGCGGGAATTGCCAGATGTACAGGCTGGGTTTAGAAAATGCAGAGGAACTAGGGACCAAATTGCCAATATCCGCTGGATAATGGAAAAAGCCAGGGAGTTTCAGAAAAACATCTATTTCTGTTTTATTGACTATTCTAAAGCCTTTGACTGTGTGGACCATAACAAATTGTGGCAAGTCCTTAGTGGTATGGTGATACCAAGTCATCTTGTCTGCCTCCTGAGGAATCTGTATAACAACCAAGTAGCAACGGTAAGAACAGACCACGGAACAACGGACTGGTTTAAGATTGGGAAAGGAGTACGGCAGGGCTGTATCCTCTCACCCTACCTATTCAACTTGTAGCAGAACACATCATGCAATGTGCTTGGCTTGAGGAATCCAAGGCTGGAGTTAAAATCGCTGGAAGAAACATTAACAATCTCAGATATGCAGATGATACCACTTTGATGGCTGAAAGCGAAGAGGAACTGAGGAGCCTTATGATGAAGGTGAAAGAAGAAAGTGCAAAAGCTGGCTTGCAGCTAAACCTCAAAAAAGCCAAGATTATGGCAACCAGCTTGATTGATAACTGGCAAATAGAGGGAGAAAACATAGAAGCAGTGAAAGACTTTCTAGGTGCGAAGATTACTGCAGATGCTGACTGCAGTCAGGAAATCAGAAGATGTTTAATCCTTGGGAGAAGAGCAATGACAAATCTCAATAAAATAGTTAAGAGCAGAGATATCACACTGACAACAAAGGTCCGCATAGTTAAAGCAATGGTATTCCCAGTAGTAACACATGGCTGCGAGAGCTGGACCATAAGGAAGGCTGAGAGAAGGAAGATAGATGCTTTTGAGCTGTGTGGTTGGAGGAAAATCCTGAGAGTGCCTTGGACTGCAAGAAGATCAAACCAGTCCATCCTCCCGGAAATAAAGCCAGACTGCTCACTTGAGGGAATGATATTAAAGGCAAAACTGAAATACTTTGGCCACATAATGAGAAGACAGGACACCCTGGAGAAGATGCTGATGCTAGGGAGAGTGGAAGGCAAAAGGAAGAGGGGCCGACCAAGGGCAAGATGGATGGATGATATTCTAGGGGTGACGGACTCGTCCCTGGGGGAGCTGGGAGTGTTGACGACAGACAGGAAGCTCTGGCGTGGGCTGGTCCATGAAGTCACGAAGAGTCGGAAGCGACTGAACGAATAACAACATCCTTGAAAACAGCATCCCCCAACCCCCCCGGAAATCCCACTTTTCACTTTGTCATAATATAAGAGCAGGTAGGGAATTCCTTACTGGCATCCTAGCTAAGCAGCCTTGAATAAGCATTTCATTTAGAAAGGAAGGATATAAGTGAATAAACAAAAAATTAATATGAATACAGTCTGTAATCTTAATCTAAAATAAGGTAAGCACCAACAAAGAGCTTGATGAAGGGACGAAGGATGGAATTAGGATTGGCAGGAAATACAGATGAGGATATGTTGTGATGGGCTAGAAAAGACACTTTCTAAGCAGAGACAGGAGGAGGAAAAACAGATAAAAGGAGCAAGGGATAATTCCAAGTGCAGGAAATGGCAGGAAAAGAGATTCCATGGGAAACAGCAGATAACAGCAATCCAAAATGAGATAGAATGTAATTGGCGATAAAGAGCTATGAACTTGAAGATACTGAGATTTGAAAAATTTATTGACAGTACCAGGGCTGTTTTATAAAGTGAACTGGGGTGGGAAGGAGCATGTCATAAGGTATTTATCAAGGAAAGATGGCAAGAAGGAAGGTCCCACCAGGTCTGCTAAGAGGTTGGGGGTTTTTTTTGCAGCGTTTTGTGGTAATTCATTTATTTTCTTTTTTGTTGTTCATTTATATGCAGCTTCCACACTGTATGGGTTGAGTGGTACCTCTTTGCAAGACTTATCAGAGGCTCTTGGCACTGTTGTACGTGTCCTGAACAACACAAAATCTTTGTCAAGAACAAACACATCCCAGAACATTGCTGAAATCCCTGGTAGGCCAGTATGGCGAGAAAGAAATGTAAGTCTCCCCTTTTGCTATTCTTTTGTGTGCAAGACACATTTTATTTCATATTGTCTAGCTTTTATTTTCCTTTCTTTGAAAACAGGGATACTGCCATGAGTCTCTTACTGAGTACAGTTAAAAAGAGAGAGCACAGTAGCAAGGATTTAGAAATGGCAAACTGCCACCCTTAAATATTTGGCTTTGCATTCGGACTATATGGTCGAATTTACAGTTTTTTCCTTAATCCAAAGCAGCGGCCTGTTTTCCAAAGGAATAGCGTGTAAAGTTCTGCCCTTGGTTTAGGGAAGGTCTGCAGTGCAGTGTCATCACAAATTTGGATTAGATCATTTCAGTGGTGGATGATAGAGAAGACGGTCTTGGGAATGTATGAGAGCTAAAGTTCCATTCTCAACAAAATTCTCTAGATTGCACCAAAAAAAAAAAAAGCTACATTGGGGCATTTTTAAAAAAAAAACATAATTTAATATAACGTAAATTAGTGGACCAAGTTAGAGCACTTTTTCCCTATTCCTTCAGAATGACTACAAAATGAAACTTGAAAGTTTTATTGGCTTTTCTTCATCAGTAATTTTCATCTAAATACACAAATTATGGATTAACCATGGTTTCTTTGGAATAAACCATTCTGAAACCATCCATTCAAAACATCTTAAATGGTATAATGGTTACATTCAGCCAGTAGGTGAGACTCTGAAATCTTAAGCAGACTGAAGATACTTTGACGATCACACAGTGTATGGAGAGGGAAGTGCTTTTAAATGATTTCTGCAAGTGTGGGAAGACTTCCCATAGGAAATTTTTTTAAAATTAAACATTTGATGTGTAGTTATTGTACCTTCCATGAACTAATGTAATCTATCTAGATATGTGGTTTTTTGCTTTTTGAAACACACTTGTTTCCCATTATAGGTAAATAGCAATGGGCAACATCTGCTTATCTGGCATTTTCTTCCAATCTATAATTATAACTCATGGAACTTCTATGAATGTGCTATCTCTTTTCTTAATGAAGTATCTGGGGTTGGTTGGACATCTTTAGCCACTTTTATGTTAAATTGTTTGCCAAGTTTTCATTCTCTGAATAGAATATAAAATACTTAAAATGTTTTTTATTGGTGCTAATTGTATTTTATCTTTCCTGTAGCATCTCTGAAACACTGCATGGGCCGAATGTACCCCCGAATCAAGAAATTCAGCAGCAATATAAATATTAGAAGGACCTGATTTAAAATGAGAGTGAAAAGCACCCTTTGCTCTGGAATGCCTGAGACTTATAACTACCCCTGCCCTTGATCCCTTATGCCTTTCCCATCCTGTTGAGTTGCTTAGACTACAGCAGGCTCTGAAGCAGATGCTCTTTGCCTGCTATGGTGCAAGTGTCATTCCTTTCTCTTTTTACTGTTACCCTTGTTTTTTTTATACAGTAGTAATCTCTTTCTTCCCTTTCCTGCTTAAGTTTAAATAAAGCAACTGGGAATGATTTACTGTACCATTTGTGGGCAATAAATAGCATGTGCATTGAACCAATTAGCATAGAAGTCTGCAGAGATGAAGCATCCTTTGAATCCCCAAGAAATCAAGGGTCCTGTATGGAAGGCAAATAATGGTTTTGAAAGGAATTGTTAGCCTTGATACGGCCCTTGAAGTATCCTAGATCCAGACTGCTTTTATGCTGAACATTATATTCCCTCTAATATATTCACAGGAACAATAATTAGAGTTCTTGACTGATTCCCCAACACCAACTGTGAATGCTTTACTTTGTAAGATAAATGGATACAGTGTTGATCGGCATAAGCAAAATACTTATCACTGTATGCAAAACAGAAACTTCATTTAGTTAATGCTAGTAAGAAATCTAAGCTTCTATTCTAAGGTACTTTGAATACTTGATACTAGAGAGGACGGAAAAGATAAAATAAGGGGAAATTAATAGTGTGAGACATATATATAAATAGGTAAAATATATTGAGCACTATGAAGATTTCATTGTGATTGAAGAAAGGCTGTGGTTCATACTTGGGAAAACACGTGGCAAGCTGCTTATAGTTATAGGAAGCATAGTATATGTTTTTCTGTATTCAGAGGATGTATCAGTATGCTCAGCCAAATTAGATCATTGGTCTTTGGCCCCAAAAATCTCCCTCATGTGCAGCTATTGGAAGCATCAAATATGGGTTTTTCCCTAAGTTGAGGCGGGGTGGGGGGGCACGTAGGAAGAGAAGAAGCCTGTAATTGGAATCAGTTAAACAGTGTCCCCTCATTCAAAACTGTCCAAAGGAGTTGGGGATAAATGAATGAAAATGTATTGATCAGACTAGCTCTGAAGAGGCTTACAGCAATTAAAGCAACATACTTAAATCACAATTCACACAGCTCCAGAGATCCACTTGACGCATAAGCACCATGCTTAATGCCAAGAGTCTTCTGTTCACATAAAAAAGACTTGCTCTCTTAAATACTCCTATTGCAGCCCAAGATCTGTGGAGTATATTACCAAGAAACTAGTTTTGTGAAATGTTTCCGCAAGTGGCCTTTGGGCAAAACTAATCCTCCCCCTTTTAAGTTTGACAACCAACTAATCGACCCGCCAAAGTCTCCTGGAAAGCAGTATCTTAAACTAAGGGAAAAGATTATGATAAGAGGAATGTCTATTACTTCTGGAGACAGCGCAGAAGGCAAAAAGAGGCCATTCCGTCTTTATAGAGCTTTGTCCTGCTTGTGCACCACGTATGGCGTTATTCATGACACTTCAAGTGCTTGCCCCTTCCAAGTGCCAACAGGCAGTGCAATATAGCCTGGGAAGTTTCCCTATGGTCAGCTTGACCACAATTTATTCAATTCACCTAATTTACTGAGTTCGCCTGGCACAGACCGTGAAGGAAACCTCGAGATTAATTGGCTGGTTTGAGGCTGTGTGCAGCACTCCACTTTTGTTTCAGAATGACCACGACCATAGAGACAGACCCAGCTCGTTCTTGGCGCCCAGGCGCTCATTTGAGTCCTTTGTCTACCTGTGTGCATTCATTACCGTCCTAATGGGTGCTTCAAAGCTAAAACAAAACGGGTTTTGCCAGGGCCCAAGAAACAAGGCTACACACCATGCCTATGATATACACGAGGGTTTCTCAGCCAGGGCTCTGTGGCACCCGCAGGTTCCGCCAGGGGTCCCTAGGGGTTCCCTGGGAGATCACGATTTATTTAAAAAATTATTTCAAATGCTGGCCACTTCACATTAAAGAGGTTTCATTCTTCGTTTTCAGTTTAAGAACACTGTTCGTGCATATACATCCAGGCCCACCCATGAAACGAATATAATACTTTTGTGACTTCTGGCCCATATTTGAGCCTGAACGTGCAGGGTTCCCCAAGGCCTGGAAAACATTTCAAGGCTTCCTCCAGGGTCAAAAGGTGGAGCAAGGCATCACTTTGCGTACGGATCGATAAGCGCCGGAGGCGGCTTCCCAACGCCGCGCCAATGGGGCTCTTCTACACTCGTAGCTCTATCCTCTCCTGGCCAAAGCCCTCAACGTCCCTCGCGACTGGGCCTCTCCCCGGAAACAGTCGGGGGACTTCCGGAGGCGGGTCCAGCGGCTGGAAGCGGGCCTGGCCTGGGCGTAGGTAGGTGGTGTCGCCGGCGCGGGACCGCTTTTTCCCCTCGCCTGGCGGGGCCCCTGCGGTCGGCTGGGTGCCGCCAGGAGGAGGCGGCGGTGAATCCGATAGGAAGGCGGCGCTCCCGGAGAGACGCCCTTGGGTCGCCTCAGGCTGCGAGGGGCGACGAAGAGGCCGGCCGGCCAGCCGCTCCGATCGGGGGTCAGGCTGCGGGCCGAGGCGCTTGCTTGCTCTTGCAGGCTTCGCCGGCCTCTTCTGTCCCCGCGCGGCCCATCCCCCGATCTGCGGGACGGCGGCTCCCGCGATGGGCAAGCGGGTGCGCGCCCCATCCTGTGGCGGAAAGCAGAGGTGGGATGGCGCCCTTCCTGCTTCTGCAACGCGCGGGAGAGCTCGGCGTTAGCGTAAGGGGGTGGAGGGGGTAGAAGTCCCTTTGGATCTCGGCTGCGAAGTGTTTCTCAGGAAAGCGCCGGGGGCTGGGGCGTAATGGTTTGCTCCAAGCACGGGTCGACCGTGTTTTTGCACCGTCTCTCTCCCTCCATCCTTTCTCAAGCTTTCCTTTTAAGCTATTCATTGTATTTTGGGTACCTTGGAATCTGTAAGGATGACGCTTTGAGGAGTTCAGAATTCTTGGAGAAATACAACCCAATAGTGTTGGGTTGTTGTTTTTTAATGTACGGAACAAAAAGGCAGCCATTCTGGAGTTAAGCATGTACCCCTATCTGATGAAAGCAATAGGCCTGTTAACACAATATTATGCAGTTTCGTTTATGTATAACCTGTCTATAAGGTCCCCCCTTCGGTGCCTAATTGGCCCCCGGAGACTCAGTTGTTGGATCTGTACATGGGGAGGCTGTCTCCTTTTGTGAAGTTAGGTGGAAAGAAGCCACATTGGGTGCAATGGCATTTATTCCCAAGTCTGTGCCTATATGTTGGTTTGCCTTTTTAAACATGGATTAAAGGGAGGTGGATTTAGAGAAACAGCAGTGAGTCCACAGCAGTGAAAATGTAACTAGCTGCAAAGACAGACTAGCCTGATCAAGTCTGCACACAACTCTAGTGTCCAGACTATAACTGCATGCCTAACATGCCTACTTTATACAGTATTCTTTAGCAGCAGTTATTCAGAGGTCTCTCCATTATTTTCTCTCTTCTCTCCCCATTATTTCCTCTCCTCCTCTGCCTTATTAACATTTTTATTGTTATTTTAACTAGAAGGGCTAGGATTTGCCTTGGGGTCCTCCTCCACTTCTTTCCTTGGGTACCTCATCTGCCACAGGCCACACTTCTGGGCCTGACTCTGCTCATTTTTTTATGAATGACCACATGGACCTCTTCAGAGTTAATCTTGGCTTTTTACCACAAATACTTTTCTTCTCTCTTTTTTTGACACCCCTTGCTGTAGAACTTTCCCAGGAAAAAAAGGTGCAACACCTGAGGACAGCCACAGAAGAATGGCCAGTGAGGCTCAAGAGCCACTCCTGGATAGCTCCTGTTCTGTCCCTGCAGAAGATAGCGATTCAGATAATGGCACTGTGAGTAAACATCGGGACTCTGATAGAGATCAGTGTGAGCCTAAGACGGTTGCCAAAGGTTTGGGTGCAGACACCGAATGTTTGGAAATGCCACCGCAGCCTGCTGATTCGTGCCAGGCCACAGAAATGACAGTGAAACTTGAAGAGGAGCCAAAGACTGAGGCAACCTTGGTGCCTCCTCCTGTGGAGGGAGCTGTCCCTGTTCCAGTGCCACCCTTGAGCGAAGGGAAAGGATCAAAACGGATGATGGAGGATGATGCTGACACTTTTAAAGAAATGCCTGATGTCTGCCAGGAAGCTAGAGAGCCAGGAAGGGCTATGCTGCTGCCCGACCTCTTTGGGGAAGCTCAGGAAGCACATAGCAGTTCGGACGTCAGCCGGGCAGGAGGCTGCACAAAGGTGGAACAGGCTATCCCATGCCTGTCCAACATGGTCTCAGAAAACCAGCGCAAACGCTTTCGGGGCTTTGCATACAAAGAGACAGAAGGTCCCCAAGTGGCTTATGAGCGGCTCCAGGATTTGTTGTTTCAGTGGTTGAAGCCGGAGGCCCGCAGCAAAGAGGAAATTGTTGAGCAGCTAGTCCTTGAGCAGTTCCTGAATCTCCTCCCTGAGGACGTCCAGAAATGGGTCCGGGAGCGTCACCCAGAAAATGGGGATGAGGCTGTCGCCCTGGCAGAAGACTACCAATTTTTGCATCCTGAGCCTGGACGGCAGCCCTATCCAGAGAGGGCGAGGCAGCGGGCTTCAGCAAGGAGTTGGCTCCGCTGAAGTCTCAGGAACAGACAGGCAGGAAGGGCTGCTTGTAAGTAACAGGGAAGGGACTCTTAGGGATGTAAAAGTGTTTTTCTGGTTGCTTGATGGCTACTCTGCTCAGAGGTTTGCTACTGCTTGGAGCTAAAGAGAAGTGATGGTTTTGGGCAGCTACTCTGCTCCTTGTATGCCAAGTTCTATGTGATGCTTTGCATGACAATAAAAGGCTGATCTATTCCAAAACATATTTCCTCATGTTCAGCTGTTGCTCATAGGTTGCCTCTTTCCACTGTTTATCATTGGACCTTAAAGATCACCAATAATGTCACAAATCTCTGCTAACTAAGATTTTCAAGGTCTGAGAGTCACAGAAGCACGGATAGACTTTTGTGACAGGAGCTATGGTTTTAAACCATCCTTTATTTATTTGCTTGCTTGCTTGCTTACAATCCCACCTTTATTATTTTTTATAAATAACTCAAGGCAGCAAACATACCTAATACTCCTTCCTCCTCCTATTTTCCCTACAACAACAACCCTGTGAGGTGAGGTGGGCTGAGAGAGCGCAACTGGCCCAAGATCACCTAGCCAGCTTCCATGCCTAAGGCAGGACTAGAACTCTCAATCTCCTCGGGGAACCCCTGCACACTCAGGCTCAAATATAGACCAGAAGTTACAAAATTAATATATTTGTTTCATGTGTAGATCTGTAGATATGCACGAACAGTGTTCTTACACTAAAAATAAAGAATGGAACTTCCTTCTTTAATGTGAAGTCCAAATTTCAAATAATTTTTAAAATAAATTGTGATCTCCCCAGGAAGTCCTAGTGACCTCTCACGGAACTCTAGGGTTCCCCGAAACCCTGTTTGAGAAACCCTGCTTTAGCCTGTATTGTGAAAGCAATGTGGAAAAATGTAGAAGAACCAGACATTGGTTAGAAGGTTGCCTTACCATCATATGGGCAGGGGTTTCCTCTTAAACTAGTGGGTAGGGCTGTTTCAGTGGGAGATTTGGTGGAGGGGGGATCCATGAAAGCTGACGTGCACAACTTCTTTGAAATCAAGGGGAGCACTTGAGTGCTGGGTACCACTTTTCAAAAAAGGGACCAGGACTAAAAGTTGTTCTAAATTAGATGTCATTAAAATTAAATTAGTGAGTTAATACTGTTCTTCCCCATGTCACCAAATAAATAAATGGCAACCTGGAAGGGTTAGGGGGTCACATCCAGCCCTGAGATCTCAGGTGGTGCACTACTGCATTAAAGGATGGCACATGGTCAAATATTCTGTTATTTCCCTTGGGCTTACCACTCACGTTTTTTTTCCTCCCTCCAGCATCCAGTACCCTAGTGGGACATTTTCTAAAATTCCACATGAAACCAAAAATGAAAACTTTGCAGGGGGGTTCAGATTTTTTTTTCCCCTGATGAGCCTTTGATTTTTCCTTGCAGCTGAGGAGACTCAAGGACCTAGTAATCTACCAAGCTGAAGAATTTTGGAGTCACAAGCCACACCTCATCTTTACTGAGTACGCAAATGTCTTTAAACCTTTCCCTACTGGGGAACCCCTCTCCCAGGGAAAGCCTATGCCTTGTCTGAGTGTATCAGGGTACATCTGAGTGTCTGTAGGAGGAGAAAGACCGGTAAAACCATGTTTGGTCCTTACTCCGCCCCAGGGCATGCCTCTGTGCACTTTGCAGCACAGGGATCAGTTGGGATGAAGACAAAAAGACATGTGGAAGGGGAAAGGCTGGAATGGATGTACTTGTGAGCCCTCTGAAGCAGTTCAGAAGAGAGGCAATAAGAGAAAAACAACAACACACCACCTGACTCAGGTTGACCTGATGTATCTGAGCCAGCTTCGGCATCGCCTCTACTGTGGATTACATTTCTCTCCTCCAACTCTCCAAAAGTTGCTTGGGTAAATCCACTTTGTCCTACCCATCTGCTAGCCGGCAATACAGTAGTAGAGAATAACATCAATGTTTTGCTTTTCCATCCTTTCCTTCAAAGCACCGTCTTGCGTGTTGAAGAGGTTGATCTCCTCTGCGTGCCTTTTCCGGGAGACTCGATGCAGGCCACAGCTGAAACCTCCAGAGCATCGATTGAATGCTGCTCCAGAACATTTCAGGTGGAGAAGCATCTCAGTGCAGAGGTGGTTCGGTAACGCTAGGCTCCTGCCTCATGCTTACCGCTTCCCCTTGTCAGTTTGTCTGCTGTGGGCATGTCATTGCTAGCGAGAGCTTCCACATCTTTGCAAGCCCCACATGGCTGTGCGTCTTCTGATGGGCTGTTACAGGCATGCATTGGTTAGATCTTACGGAAGTTCCCCAAGGAGATTTGCCAGGAGACTGGGCAGACCCATCCAGAAAACCAGCACAAACGTTTTTTAGCAGCAGCCGCACCATGAAAAAATCAATCTAGCAATCTCCTCTTAGAGATTCCAAAGGGGCTGATTATTTGCTAGAAAGACACTTAATGTTCTGATTGGCAGACCGACCTCCCCCTTGTGAGGTTTGTGTAACATTGCCAATGGCTTGGACAGGATTTAAAGCCTGCCATTCTGCTGTGCAAGTCAAATTAATCACACACCCCCGTGGACCAGCTGTGGATTGCACGTCATACACATTGAACACATCAGTCCATCTTCTCTTTAGCAGCAAATTGGAGGAAATTAGTTAGGAAAGAAAGAGTCATAGCTGCCTTTTCTCTTTTCTCCAGATCACATATTAATATTACTGCACCAGAATTCCTGTTTGTAGAAGAACTAAGTTTCTGAGTCTCTTTGCAGTCCCTAACACAATGTAGCTTACATTCTTGCCTTGTAAAAGATGGCCAGATTTTTAGCTGTGCTTTTATTTGCATAAACCAATTGGGGTGAGGGTGTATTTCTGGATCAGTGCATGGAAGAAAGAGTCCTTCCCACACATTGACTGAAGATACAGTACCATCTATTCATATTCTTCAAAGCTACCTTTCTGGACTTTTTGTATCAGTCTTGCTAAATTCAGAGAAATTTGGTCGCTTCTCTCAAGGCCCTTATAATCCAGCGGTTGCTAGATCCACTCACGTTTGATTTCCTTTAACCGTTCCTCAGAATACAACCTGTGCTTGAAGTCTTGGGCCATAAGCGTCAGTGGCTGGGTTTGCACAACATACAAATCAAGGGACGTGACTTTTTCTCTGACCCAGCGGACTTGCTTGGTCTATGAATGGCATACCGGGATGCTGCTCTCCTGGAGCCGGGACAGAAACTCAGTTTGACTTAAATTTCATTTATGTGAAACTTTAATAAAAGCTAAATATAAATACAATTATTTTCTGGTCATGTATTTAATGGCTCCCCACCTCTGCTTTAGATAAGAATGTACAAATAGCTCTGCTAGATTGACCGAAGCCTATCTTGATCCAAGATTTTCCTTCTCACAGTGGCCCACTAGATACCTCTGGGGTACTCACAAGCAAGAAATGAAGACATCCCCTCTCTCCCTGTGATTCCCCTGCACCTGTAGTTGGACATACAGTATGCTGTCCCCAGCTTGGAAGTCTTCAGGGTTAATAGCCCTTGCTACACCTACCCTCCATGGATTTATCCATTATGACTATCACCATGTCTTCTGTTGAATTCAACAGGTTAATGAACAATGTATTTTCTTTAGTTTATAGATGAAAGGAAAGGCAGAGTTAGACTTAACCAAGAATGAGTCCTGTTAAACGTGGAGGACTGCCTAAGATGGCAGTCCAGTTCTCAATAATACAAAATCAAACCTAGCTGAGTTGAGGTTATGTAATGATCTGAACTCCCAAAGAACCTGCTATTGCATCCATAAATGGTAGGCGTAAGCCTCAATTAGCTTTACTCATTATATTATGCCATTAGGTTGGTTTGGTGATGGCTTCCTGAGCTATATGAACCCAAGCAATTGTGAATTTCATTGCTACCTTCCAGAATTTTTCTTTTCAATTTTCCAGTCTGGTAGTGTCCTATCCCAATACTGCCCAGGTCAAACCCTTTTCAGCCAGAAAAGGTGGGTAGATGCTGCCATTTGCTGAGCCATTCCTTCACTAAAATTGTCAAAACCAAGGGATCAGTAAACAAGTGAGAGAGGATTTATAAGATTTTATTACTGTTTGTATCTGTTTCTTTCCACTTCATTTTAAGCTGGGAACTCGCATGAAAACATTCTCAAAAGATCTGGGATCCTTTTTAGACAACAGTAGGACTCGGGTATGTGGATATGTTCACAGGGTGACTCCATGACTCCATATGGGATGTTGTAAGTTGTAAATGTTCCAGAATTGGACAAACATTGAATGATCAGAGGTTAAAATGTTTGGAACAGTCCATTTTGGAGTCAGAAGATTTTGCACCTTGCCTTAAAACAGGCCTCCGTTTTACTGAAATTTACTTTTATATGCTGAGTTATACTGGCATGATCCTTGCAGGATTATTTTGGGTGTGTCTTACTCCAAAGGAAGTCCCATTGGATCTAAAAAAGGCTTACTGCATGGAAATATGTTCCAATGTATTCAGATATGGCTGGGGACAGAGGAGAGAGATTTACTCATTCATTACGTTTTTTTCCTAACTTTTTTCAAAGGATTTTCACTTGAGGGGGGGACAAATTACATTTGTATTTCCTGCAATAATGCCCTGGATCCAATCAATATAATTGAAGACCTTGGTGTAGACGCCAGGCTCAAGAGGTTGGGCACAAGGGAAGCCCCCCAAAGATACAATGCCCTGGAATTCTCCATTACAGAGGAGGGGTCCCCCGGAGTCACCCTGTGGAGAAAATAAAACATTATAAAGCAGCATGTTACTATCTGAATAGGAAGTGGAGCAAACAGTTCCCTTTTTGTTCCACCTTCCATTCCTGTACAGTTCCAGATGTTTCACTTCAGTGTTCCCCAACACTGGTTCCTTGTAGAAGTGGGGATTTAACCCAGAATTCCCCCACCAGCATCACCACTATTGGGAACTCTGGTAGTTGAAACCCAGACACCTAGAAGGCACACAAGTTAGAAAAAACTCGGTATGTTTCTACCAAGATGCCTTCAAGGCTAGATCCCTACCATAACACTGAAAACTGGCATAATTCGCTTAGGAATCTTACTCAGAGGGGATCATCTTACCCGACATGAATCTTTGCCTCCTTCCAGCTCTCCTGCACACAACTTGTTGTTGTTCACTACCAACCATGGGTAAGCTGCTTGACACACCTGATTATGGACTATTTGAATGTCAACACAATAAGGGACTTTGGGATAAGTCTCTGAAAAGATTAAAAATAGACAAAGTTACACAGTTTCGCCTTTCCCAATTGGCCACCCAGACACACAGAACTACAGTATCTTTGTCTCCAATTACCAGAGCTGGTCGCACTGTCTGGGAGTGGGAGGTATTGTCTCCCAAAGCTGTTGAAAGGCACTAATTTGGGAAAAATAGGTCTAGTTAAATGCTTGCAAAGGATGGTTTTTGTCAAGTTATTGACAGATTTTAAACCTGTTAATGGGAATTAGAGGGTTCTCAAATTCCTCCAACGGAGTGCAAAGATTGCCCTGTTGGAAAAGTGGGGCTTTTGCCAATTCCAGTGTGGCAGAACTGATCTTGCGTCCCCTGGAGGTGGCATGGGTGATCTAGAAGACAGCGAGTCTCCTTCCTCCTCATCCAGGGGTAGGCAATCTTTTTGAGCTAAGAGCACATTTGGTATTTTGAGAGCAGGTGGTAGATGGACTCCGAAAATATCTTATGGGAGACTTGTCAGTTTACAAAATGGGCATGGCCAGTCACAAAACACCTCCCTTATTAAAGGTAATCAAGCCATGCAAGACTGCCATGCCAGTGGGACCTTTTTGGTTCCCAATGGCATTGCTATAAACAAACATGCTAGAAACTGGTGTTTTGCTATGCAGCATGCCAGTTTTGTATTTCTTTTATTCTAAGAACCTTGTGGGGCATGGAACTGATGAGGAAATGGAATCGAGGCAACCCATTGCCTACTCATGTTCCAACCTCTTCAAATTACATCAGACATAGTGGGACTCTAAGCCTGGTTGATGTTCCATCAAAAGCCGGATCTGAGACAGTGTAGACAGAGACACCTACCCTCGGGAGATGTGATTGTGCCCCAGCCCATAACACGGCAACTTGAGCCCACAGTGGAAGATTTGGAGGGCAGGCTGAGAGGTGCGATGTGTGTGTTGTACTCAATGGAGCTGTTCAGTCTGATCAACATGATGTCATGGTCGAATATGGTACAGTTGCTACTGTTGGGACAACACCATTTCTCCATCGGGACTCTTATCTGCTCATCCCCATTTGGCATATCTGTGTTATGCACACCAAGCTTTAACCAGAGTTTCTCACTGCAAGAAAAACAACAAAAAGTTAAACTTCTGGTGGGGCAATGGTGGACTGAGCTGGTTTTTTCCACTGTCTGTGGACTGACCTGTCAGAATGGCTTTTTTTCTTGGGCTAGGCAGGCTTCCTTAGAGCCCAAAAGCATTCTCCAGATTAAGGAAAACCCCAGGAATCACCCCATGTGTTCTCCAGACAGTTGGTCACAGCCAGAAGACTGCAAAATGGCATTTCAGGATTGACTGGTAAGCAATCAGCTGGGAGGCAGGGCCATCATCTTCTTCCCAAGTTGCTCTGAAGCCATAACGGACCTTAAAGCTGCCCACCTCATTTCTATAGCACTAAGGTTTTTTTTGTTTGAATTTTACCAAAGAGAGGCTTTCTACAACAAGAAATGCGGAATCTCTTGGTGACTCTCATTATTTTTGAAAATTATTAATTTGGTAATTTGGCTTTTTATATATAATTGGTTAAATTGAGATTTAAAGAATTTTGGGTTTTTTAATTGCTTTTATTAAAGTGATTTTTGAGGAATATAAAACTTTCTCTTCTTTATTGAATCTGCAGATTGGAGTTCTGATCTATTTGCTTTCACTTTCCCATAATGCAGTTTGTTATTACTTTTTATTTTCCTGATTGGTCACACGGGAGATAAAAAGGCTGGAGAGAGTGTTCAGTTACAGCATTAATGACTTTACCTTCCTGAGGCACTAGAGGGTGCCATAATCTATCTTACTGTTAAGAAATATGGAGGAAATTAATTTGATATTTAAAGGTCTCTACAATGCTGTTATTCAAGTCTTGGAGCATTTCTCAGAATTTGTCACAAGAATTGAGAGAAACTGATAAGGCTGAAAACTACCTTAAGAGTAAAGTGGTTTTTCCAAAGAAAAAGATGAGAATTGGTGACTTAGGTTTAAATATTCAAAGGAAAATTGAGTTGTCAAAAGTTGAAGATAAGAAGACAGTGTTGCCACCACACCATGCTCAAGAAAGAGAATTAAACTCTAGAGGCTGGAAGATTTTGGACAAATATTTGGGCTTTTTAAAGCAGGTTGTAGCAAGAAGAAAGCTCTGTAGCTAATACTGAGAAATGTAAATGCCTTGGTTTACTTTGAAGTGGGATGACTGTCTCAGTGTGTTTATCAGAATGGTTTCTTAAAAGTTTGGATAAATGGCTATGCTGTTTTGAAAATTCTTACATTTTTGGTAAATGCCTAGGTTATTGTTTAAACATGGTTATCAGGATGGCTTTTTATGGGTTTAGATAAATGTTTATGCTGTTTGGATAATTTTTTTATATTTTTGGCTAATGTTAGTTTAGTTGGCAGATAGGAGCAACTTATAGTGAAGAAGGGTAGTGTTTGTTACCATATTAGGTTCCAAAATATGCTTGAAGGGTTTTATGTGTTTTTCTTTAATTGGGAAGGTAATTTTGTTTTAGAAGGGAATGTAATAATGGGAATTTAAATGCTTTATAGAAATAAAGTTTACTATAATATGAATTGGAGTAAGAGATTGATATTGACTTTTGTATATCTTTGTCATAGAAAGTCAGAAGTCAATTTGTAGTACTTTGTTTTGTGTTTTTTCACACCTTTTTAGTTCTGTTTCTTTTTCTCTGTAGGCTTCTTTGTTCCAATCTTATTAGTTTTTATGTACATTTTGAAAATGCTTTAATAAAGTTTTCTAAAAAGAAAAAGAAAAGAAAGACAACAAAAAGTTGAGGGGTCACTTAAAGTCTAGATTACTCGGGATGGTTACTTGACCTCATCTTCGGCCTTCAGGTGTGAGGCCAAGCTGAAGCTGCCATAACTAAAGATGAAGCAGGCAGGTAAGTTTGTTGTTTATTCGTTCAGTCGCTTCTGACTCTTCATGACTTCATGGACCAGCCCATGCCAGAGCTTCCTGTCAGTTGTCGCCACCCCCAGCTCCCCCAAGGTTGAGTCCATCACCTCTAGAATATCATCTATCCACCTTGCCCTTGGTCGGCCCCTCTTCCTTTTGCCTTCCACTCTCCCTAGCATCAGCATCTTCTCCAGGGTGTCCTGTCTTCTCATTCTATGGCCAAAGTACTTCAGTTTTGCCTTTAATATCATTCCCTCAAGTGAGCAGTCTGGCTTTATTTCCTGGAGTATGGACTAAGAAAGAGGGATGGAAGCTGCCAAGTCTGGACCCAAAGATGACTCAAGGAGTGGGCGGCCTTCAGAATCCCTTTTTATCCCCAAAAGTTCTTGCTTTGTTGATTAGCTGGGACCATGTGCTCAGGCCCAACGTCCTTTGTTCAGGTGACATTTTTTGACTTTGTTTCCTTAATAGCTTGTTTCCTTCTTATCTACCTCTCTGAAGGGATCTTTTAGACAAGATTCTTAGCTTTCTGTCCTCTCTACTTACCTGCCGGCTTCATCTTTAGTTATGGCAGCTTCAGCCTAGTCTCACTCTGCTAGGATCATTAGTGCCAAATAAGAAAGGGCCATAACTCAGTTTAATACCCAGCATCTCCAGTTGGGTTTGGGGGGAAAAAAATGCCTGAAACCTGGTAAAGCTGCAGTCAATCCATGCTGATAAGACTGGTTGAGATGTCCCAAAGGTCTGGGTTCACTCAAGAACTTTACTTGGGTGATTGTATTAAGCTATTTTTATAATCGATGCAAAATCTTGAAGCCTAAACAAACCTATGCACTGGGTTTGTACAACAAGCTAAATCGCATAATGTGGGGAGGGTGGAGAAGCAAGTTTAGCACTAAGCAAGCTCAGTATATAGTATCAATAAATCTCTTTTCCTGACTTGGATGTGCATTGTGTGAATGTGGCCCTTATAAACCATAGATGACTGTGTTAAAGGGTTGAGATAGGACCCGTGTAATGAAGCTATTAATGTTATGATTTTATGCTAAAAAAATCCTCTCTCAACCCAACCTATCCCGAAAGACGGTGGGATAAATAAATAAGAACACAAGATCTGGATGGCGCCCACTTGCCGTTGTTTAGTAGAGCTGAGAAGATCTGGCTCTTCACCTAGGCCTTTGGTGAGGGAGAGAGACCACTCACTTCATCATGCTTGCCATCTTTTATCTTTCTCTTCTATGCTTTGTTGATTTTTATTGTAATTTCTTTGGTTATTGCAACCCGCCCAAAGTCATTAAGAGTCAGGCAGCATATGGTTAAATTATTATTATTATTTCCCAGAAAAAAGGAAAGATATACTATAAACACTATGGTGAAGGAGAAGGAGATTCCACCATAGATAGAAACACTGTTGCTCAAGATATGATTATGAGGAGGACCAGCAGCAGAACAGAGGTACCCTTTCAACATGCACAGAGAGACCACTACAAACTAGCAGAAGCATTATAAAAAAATCTTGAAATCTAAACAAACTCTCTCTCAACCCTTCCTGGGCCCCTTCTTGGCAGCCCACCACCACTGGAGGCACCCTAATCCAGCAATTCCTTTTGGCCTTCCGGATCCAAACGTTTGGACCTTGGTGTTTCCGGTTCTTTTCTTGTTTCTGCCTGGCATGTATTCTTTTCATGTTGCCAGCTTCCTTATCTGTAGCTTTTATGTTGAAATTGTAGCATGTAAAGGTTGGAGGAACCCAGAAGATCATCTAGTCAACTCTGCCCGAGGTAAGAATCTGCCTCTCTAGCATCCCTGACAGATGGCTCTCCAGCCTAGGAGAGTCCACACACCCCCGGTCCGACCGGTCCGTTGTGGAAGACGTCTTCCTGATGACGAACTGCAATCTACCTCCTTATCAATTAAACCCAGTTTCCTCTCCTGTCTGGACCAACTTGGAACAATTCTGCCCCCTCTTCTGTGCAACAGCTACACTACAAACACTACAGACTAACAGAAGCATTATAAAAAAAACTTTAAATCTGAACAAGACCTCCCTCGACCCATCCTTATTCTGTAATGCCCTCACCTGTAGCAGTGCGCAGCACTGAGCACCCAGTCATGGTTGAGCAAGATTCCAGAGCAGAAAGGGCCTATGGAGTCATAGAAGAGTGCAAGGAAAGGATGTTCATTTTCTTTACATTCAACACCTCCAATGATCCGTTCGTGAGATCCTGACGCTGCAAAGAAACCAAGGAAGTTCACTGTTTGGCTGTGGAATGGAACAGACTCGCTTGTATTGGTATACTGTGTCTACCAACACACTAATTTTGGAGGTGCAAAGCAGACTGCGGGGCCCACACCACTTCAACAACGTGGAATACTTGCAAATCACATACATGCACATGCCCATGTATGTGAGCTTCCTGTGAATCTTTAAGATAAGAACAGTTTGAGATCTTATCTTCCTGTTGAAGAACACAAGAAAATTCAATTTCTTCTGCTTTCCGACATGGTTTCAGGAAAGCGGATCTCTTTTCATTAAATGTTAAACAGAGATGCTAGCTCACCAGGGTCTGAAATAACATACGCCCAGGCCCTTAACATTGAAATACCTTACCGAAGCAGGCTCTGCTTTGCCTTGCCACTTAGTTAGTAGTGCTAAGATTTGTGGGTAGAAAGGTTTCCAAGACAGGAGGGCTGACCTACTCAATGTGGAAGTGTAGACTTTTATCCCCAGAATTCCCATCCCATGTTGTTTAAAACCATTTCTTGCTGCTCGAACTATAGAAGCTCCTTGGAGCACCTTACAAACAGTATCAATGAGCTTATCGTACTTTCAGCCAGTTAAACCAAGACAAAGGCCATGATCAGCAAGCTTGTACAAGCAGAACTGGAGGCCGATGTTTAGCCCTTTTAACTCACTTTCCCTTTGCCTGCACAATGGGGAACTAGTTGTTAACAGATGGCTAAATCTGACTCCCCCTTTGCAGGTCTGTACAGCTCTACTTTCCCAAGACTGTTTTTGCACACCAGTTAGGATGCCTGGACCCAAAAACTGGGACCATTGAGGTCAAACCAGGACATATGGTAAACTTAAACAGTGAGACCATCCCAGCTTTCAGGTTTACCATCTGTGAGAAATTACCTACAAACAAAAAGGGATATTTGACTTTCAAGCCACAGTTCTTAAAATTACTGTCCTTAACATCTCCAGCAATGCTGGAAAGTGGTCAGATAGCATGATGAAATGGCTTCTGCCTTTCTGATGGCTGAGGTGTAAGAGGCAGCTGGTCTTAGCAGAAGCTATGGTATCATTTTGCTTTGTATCTTCTCTGCTGCTCAGGAACTTGGTGGTATCACTGTCAATCAGATTACACTAATCAGTTGAAGTAAGGAAAATAGATCAGATTAGCTTCTAAAAAGGAGGGACATTTACCAGCTTTTGGTTCAGAGTTTTAACTTATTGTACTGCGCCACCAAGCAAAATACTCTTTTCAGATGGCCCCATGGAATGGCAGAATAGGGGGCAGAAGGAGAGAAAGTGGGGAAGAGATTGATGAGAATGGGATTAAATCTATGAAGATGGAAGTACTTCACTAAAACAAAATGGTTTGAGCCAACACTGATGGCAATAAAATCCCTACATGCAAGTTTTGATATTTGTTTCAGAAGCAATGACCCAGATGTTGTATGCTGTGTAATGCAGCCAATCTGTGTTCTAAGAGAATGGGAGTTACATTAAATCCAACAGATTTATACCTGTTTGGACAAAAATGTATGGCTATTTCATGCACCATTTTTTAAAGACCATCCTAAGATTCATTCCTCCCCAACCCTTTTCTCAGTGCATCTAATATTAATATATGATCTTCTCTATTGAAGTCAGTTGCCAAATAAATGGAAACATGAAAGGAAGCTGGAAATTCTTGGGATTATATATATATTTTAACTGATTCGTTTTGCTGACATGAATGAAATGTATCAATTCACATCACTGTTGTCAATACTCTGATATTCTTTGATTGGAACTTCTCCATTTGTGTGGTCTGGGTCTTCCTCCCCTACTCTTTGCCCTTGCCCTGGTTGTACATCTAGAATTAATAATTACATGCAAGTTCACTCATGTAACTGGAGGTTTAAACAAAAAAGGTGCCTAGAGTTTCAACCACCCTTTGCTCCATTGCCCTGGTTCTTACCGTAAGAAAGCTGCAGTATCAGAAGGCTGGCTAGCAATCTGGTCACTGCCATAGCATCAATTCTTCGTGGCAAACAGTCCACCCGGTTTTAGAAGTAGGAAACAAGTCCAGCAAGAAGAAAGCAGAGTTTGAAATATTTGGCTGAGTACTTTGTTCCTTTCAACTCAAGGCTGAGGCACAGGTGTCAAAAACATGCCAGCTTCTCACCCTTGTTTACTTGGCTCAATCATGCAGCCCGAGAGAGAAAATGATGCTGATAACCAGGCTGATATGTATCTCGATAAAAACAGCCTGCTGGAAAGCAAAAACTCAAGATGTGGTTACTGCTTCCTACATGAGACGTTGGTACAGAATTCAAGAGAGCCATTTCAGCTGGAAGGAAAACAGATTTTAAAAAAATCATTCTAACTAGAAATATTCTCAAGCCTCAAAAAGCCAAATCAGGGCCAGGGCAGTTACAGCATGGTTAGACCATAGAAAGTCAGCCTGCACTCAATTGATCAATTTGCCTGTGCGGTGGGGAAAAATGGCTGCTCCTGTATTGTTAATAGCGGGGGCAACAGATACAAACTTAGTCCAAAATGTTTTCAGTGTTGTGGGACCAGTTTGAAAGCACTCCACATTTTCCATTCTAGGATCCAGTTTTGAAAGCATGGAAATCCTGACTGCTCTCCACAGCTGTAATTTGTCTGAATTTGACTTAGCAGAGCCTTCTTTAAACTGGACGCCCTCCAGATGTATGGACGTCAACTCCTAGAATTCCCCAGCCAGGATGGTCATTGTGGAGAATTATGGGAGTTGAAGTCTGTACAACTGGAGAGTACTATGGTTGGGTACCATTCATGGTATGGGGCTGGGTTATTTGAGGGACTGCCTCTTCCTAATAATGTCTACCTGTCTTGTCAGGAGAGGCATGCTATTAGGCAGTGCCATCTGTCAGGCCTAGCCCAAGAATGACATGGAAGCAATCCAGCCAAATTTCAATTCTTCATTTGCTTATACCATATAGACAGAAACTTGCCAGACTAAACTTGTACCACTCTAACCTAAAGGATATAACCTGGGAGATTCTAGGCCTGGGCATGGCTATTCTGAATCTCTTAATCTAATCTATATATATATTATAGTAATTATTTTTTTTGTGAGCCAATTGCAACGAAATTTCATTTTAATGTGCACCTTGGTGTATAGTGGAATGGCAGGAAATCAGAAGACGTTTAATCCTTGGGAGAAGAGCAATGACAAATCTCGATAAAATAGTTAAGAGCAGAGACATCACACTGACAACAAAGGTTCGCATAGTTAAAGCAATGGTATTCCCCATAGTAACATATGGCTGCGAGAGCTGGACCATAAGGAAGGCTAAGAGAAGGAAGATCGATGCTTTTGAACTGTGGTGTTGGAGGAAAATTCTGAGAGTGCCTTGGACTGCAAGAAGATCCAACCAGTCCATCCTCCAGGAAATCAAGCCAGACTGCTCACTTGAGGGAATGATATTAAAGGCAAAACTGAAATACTTTGGCCACATAATGAGAAGACAGGACACCCTGGAGAAGATGCTGATGCTGGGGAAAGTGGAAGGCAAAAGGAAGAGGGGCTGACCAAGGGCAAGATGGATGGATGATATTCTAGAGGTGACGGACTCATCCTTGGAGGAGCTGGGGGTGTTGACGACTGACAGGAAGCTCTGGCGTGGGCTGGTCCATGAAGTCATGAAGAGTAGGAAGCGACTGAACGAATAAACAACAAAAGTTCTATTCTATTCTATTCTGTTCTGTTCTGTTCTAGTTCTATTCTATTCTCTTCCCACAGTCTGGGCTGTGCTGTTTCTTGTCCTGCCCCTCTCCTTGGAATGTGCTCCCTCCTTCCTGAGAACCAGCTGCATTACTGTAGTCTGTCACATCACCTCCTATTTTGTAGACACGTTCCATCACACCATCTGGCAGGGCCCAGGAAGAGAGCCTTTTATTGTCATGGCACCCACTGCTTGGAACACCATCCGCTCGGACGTTAGATTGGCCCTAACCCTACTGGCTTTTCATAAGGTCTTAAAAAGACCTGGGTTTGTCACCAGGTTTGAGGATCCAGATGCGTGGTACAGCCTGTACAGTGGCAGTGTTAATTGCTATTGTTTTTGTATCTCAGCTGCTGACTGTATTTGTACAGGTATTGTTTTTGCATTGTTTCTTTTTAAATATAGTTTTGAATTGTTGTTAGCCACCCAAAGTCATGAACTTGAAATGGGTGGCCATGTACATTGAAATAAACATGGTTACACAGACCATGGTTTAAGTAAACATGGTTTATTCATAAATGTAAATAAACATGATTTAAATAAATATGGTTTAATAATAAACAAACATGGTTAAACAGACCATTAAGCACAGAGATACGAAACATTTTTCCCCCTTTCTTTTTCGGAGCTTCAGACTTTGAAAAAAAGGGTTATTGTAGGTTACTGTAGTGAACTTCAATTAAAATGAATAATCTTTCTTAGCGGTAGGAAGCTTTTTTAAATAGAAATGCAGAGTCTCTCGATGAATGGCAGAAAAAAATCCGCGTGCTAGAAGCTAGAGCAGCGGTGAGCTCCTTCTCACTGCACGTCTGCACGTGTCCGACTCTAGGGGGTGGTGCTCATCTCCGTTTCAATGCCGAAGAGCTGGCGTTTGTCCAAACACACTTCCGTGGTCATGTGGCCAGCATGACTACACGGAACGTCGTTACCTGCCCGCCGAAGCGGTACCTATTAATCTACTCACATTTGCATGTTTTCGAACTGCTAGGTGAGCAGGAGATGGGACTAGCAACGGGAGCCCAGAAAATGGGGCAGCTCAATAACTAGGTTAAGCGTACAGCCCGAAAGCAGCCTTTGTGCTCCGGCGCCGGGCAGATCCAGAAAGGCACCCCGCTGCCTCAGCAGCCCACCTCGCCACTAGGGAGAGCTCGCTATTGCGCAAGACCCGCCCGGAGAAACCTCGTACCGCACTCCCTGACAGGAAAACGAGGGGCCGGGCTAGCGCGTCCTCGCGCTCGTTCTTCCGCCGCTGCTCTAGCTCCCCCCATCTCTGGTTCCGGTGTCCCGGTGGCCTGTTCTGCAGGTGAAAGTCACTTTGAGGAAGTCGCTGCTTCATCGGCCTCGTTGCGGTGAGAAGCCGGGAGCTCGCTCCCAGCCGGGCGGGGAAGAGAAGCCCGGCTGCCCCGGGCCTTGCTCCGCCCTCGGGGCGGCCTGGGCTCCGCCGCGGCCCCGACCCTCCGTGGAGACGGCGGGAAGGCCCGGCGCTGATCTCGCCTCCGCCCCGAAGGGGAGCCGCGCCCGTCCGGGGAGGGCGACACCCTCGGGGCGTGCTTGGGCCGCAGGCTCCGTCCGCCTCGGCCGTTGGCGTGCCGGCTGGGGATGATGGGGTTTGGAGTCCGGTGCATTCGGAGGGCGGCGGCGGCGGCAGCACAAGGATTCGGGGTCCTTCGGGAGCTTTGGACCCCAACCAGCGACAGTTCTGGGTCTGGCCCGGCTGGTGGGGAAGTGAAGTCCTCAGCTGCCGCAGGACCCCGCCTTGCCATTCCCCGGGCATCAGTTAAGGAAGGCGCCTCTGCGGATCGCGGCCCTTCCCCTGACTTTTCACGCGCACGCACAGTCATATTTTCTTTGGTTGCCTCCCCTTTTGTTCTTAGCACCCCCCACCCCTCAAAAAGTAAGGGTGCTCAGGGAGGGAGGGGGAGGAGGAGGCCGGTTTTGGTGAAATCTGCCCTCCCGATTTGTCCTGGGCAGAAATACTTTCCATTCAGACCAAGCCTTTGCGGGACCACCCAGGGACCTTCTCTTTAAAAACAGAACAAAGCTGTTTAATAAGAAACTGCACCCAAGCAATCTTAACGCTGAAGTTAACCTTCCAGCCGAATGGTACTTTCTGCCAGCTATTCCACAAGTTTAATAAACCATCATCATTAGTTGGAGGATTGCGTGCTGGTGTTTCCATTTGGCCTGTCTAGCCTGGGTTGTTTTCATCATAGATTGGCACTTATATGAAGATTAGAAATATCAACAAGAAAGTTAAGGTACATCAGATTTGGGCATCAAAGGGCCCTTTCCCCCCTTGCTTTTGCCTTGATTTAACTAAAAAAAAACACCTTGAATTTCTAATAGCTAAATTTACACAGAAGCCGGGGTAGCCTAAAATTAAATGGGGCAGTGTCTGTGGTTCAGTGAATGGTGGGAACCCAGCCACTGTTTTATCATGTTATGTCAACCACAGGTGAAGCCCTCACACAGTTTTATTTGGGTATCAGGTATTATGTGAACACAGCAACTGTTTAGTAGTCTGAGTGTAGGGAGTTGTTGAACCCAGCTAATGTGTATTAATTAATTTGATTACAGTAATGGGCACACTACCTCATGTGTGGCATATAATTTTTGTTATTGTTTTCCTGTCTACAGGCAAGATACCGTGTACCTTTCACCCCCACCCCATATGTAATCATTTTAGTAAAGAGCTCTTTCCTTCTTTTATATATACAAATGTCATAAAGTCTGAGTTAAAGGGACCCAAGTAGCAACTTGGTGAAAACTTAAGATTCTTTTCTTCTTCCCATTGTTCAAGTGAGATATTTTAGGAGCTGCTTAGAAAGAATCGCTTTGGTAGAGGCGGCTTTCTTTCAAACTGCATCTAGACTGAACTAATAAATAAGCAAGACATTTCTCTTATTTAGTCATCTATTCAAGGTTCAGAAGCTTAATTGTGTATGGATCTGATTATCCTACCGTTGAACAACCACATCCGTTCCCCGAATTTGATTCTTTATTATTTTGGGCAACTCTGTCACATGAAACCAGCAAGCAGAGCTGCAGAATAAAGTATCTGCTTCCGATTTCTTGACATTTGAGTGTTCTGAAGCCTTATTTATGGCGGGAATATTACTATTTCTGCTCAGCAGGCTAGAATATATATCTTGATCTGATTTGCTAAAAACCTCTTAGCTTGTCTGCTGCAAAGCTCAAGGGTGAAACCGTATCACTCCAGCCTGTTACCAGACAGGGGCATATTAATGTATTAAATAAAAATATCTGTTGGTCCCTGATAAGGGTACCAAGGCTTCCTCCTATTTAGCAGGAAGGAGTTCCAGACATATTTCTATGAGTATATAGGATCTGATTCCACTTTTAAGGTAGCCAATGTGAGCAGAAGATTTAATTTTTGCTTCACAGATTGCGAATAGGAGAACTGGACTCTACAGGTAGTCCTTGTTTAGTGACTGCAATTGGGATAGGCAACTCACTTGTTAAGTGAAGCAGTCGCTAAGTGAAAATCACATGACCACAATGGTGCTTAAAATTTTGCTTCAGCTTTCCTTTGCTTTACAGCGTCAAAAGAATACGATCCCAAACAGCTGGGTGAACCCAAACAGTGGGGAAGGTTTCAAGAACTCGACCCACAAGGAAGCCAGGTAAAAGGGCAAATATTATAGCTCTTTTTCCCCACTCTTCTGCCCTTTGGAATGTTCACCCAGCACTTGGATAATTAGCAAGAAGAGAATTGATGTTTGTATTTACATTCATTGGAGAGGAAGGGATTACAAGGCACTAAGCAGGCACACAATGGGGAATACACATTGAAAGGAAGGTGCTGGTGCTGGCTGTGTGAGTAGGGTGCACAAGCTACTTGGGCAAAGAAAAACCTTCAGTGTGAAACTGATTAAGGTCTTGTCAGTGTCAGGCAGCAGGGGTGGGAGAGTTCTAATCAACGAATTGAAAGTCACAGAGCTGAGCTTAACTTACAGATTGCACCTTTTGAGGAAGCCCTGTGCTGCAGAAAAGCATCTCAGAAAGAGATAGCTCGTTTAAGCAATCTCTCTGCTCTGTGAGTGGTGGGGGAGAAAAAATGGGTCAGGCAGAGACAATGAGATACCATACAGATTGACCGTAATGGCGAACACACGACAGAGAAGCTGCAGTGGTTGTAAATGCGGGCGTTGGTTGCAAAGTTACTTTGTCATCACTGTCCTAACTGCGAATAGTCGCTGTCTGAGGCAGCCGCTAAATGAGGATGACCTGTACTGTAATAGGAGCTGGTGATAATATTCCTGTGGCAAGGCAACTGTGATTAGAAGCTGGGAGGCAAGAACTTACATACAGGGGAAGTGGCTTGCACTGTTTAAAAAGAAATTTAAATATTTGAGCACTACTTACCGTGAGAGAACACAGGCTGTGCAGAATTGCCAGTGTCTTTGTTGTTGGACTAGGACCAATGAGAACAATTCCTGCTCAGAATTGCACTTGTTTTGTAAAACCGCCCCATCAAAGATAATGTAAATGCTGCCTTTATTCTTGGTCAGTGGTGTGGAAAGATTTATCGGCATCTCTTACTGCCCTGGGTAGACCCTGTGAAATATTGATTGATTATGTGCCATCAGTGAATGTTGACTCTTAGGGACTACATGGATAGATCTTTTCAAGACGGTCTGTCCTCAGCCCGGCCCTTCATGTCTTCCAGTGGTGCTCCCTTTGCTGTTTTAATTGAGTCCATCCACCTTGCTGCTAGTTGTTCTCTTCTTCTCTTTCCTTCCACCTTTCCCAACAGATAGACTTCTCAAGAGAGCTAGGTCTTCGTATAACACATCCAAAAAATTTGAACCTGGTCATTCGTGCCTTGAGCAAGAACTCTAGTTGGATTTGTTTGATGAACCATTTGTTTGTTTCTTGGCTGTCCATGGTATTCTCAGGAAACCTCTCCAACACCACAGTTCAAAAGCATCAATACTCTTTCTATCCCACTTCCTCGGAGTTCCAGTTTTCACTTCCACAGATTGTCACAGGGGAAAAAAAAAACATTGCCTGCATGATTTTGATCTTTGTATGTACAAACACATCACCGCATCTGAATATTTTTTCCAAGTCCTTCATTGCTACCCTACCAAATACTAGTCTGAAAATGTTGCTTTGATATTTTGCTTTGCTATCTGGATTAACAGGGTGGATGTCAGCTAATGATTTATAAGCATTTATAACTTTCTACTTAGAATAAGATGGCTGCTGCAATCCAGTCATGAATTCTTTTGGGGATAAACTTGCCATAGGGGAACATGAACCTTGGGGAATGTCTTCTAATAGTCTTCGTATAATGTCTTCTAATAGTTAATACTTTGGAGCATCTGGGAATATCCTGATTTCATATCCATTTTTAGAAAAAAGGAGTATGACTGAAGTCGTCAAACGCAAGATAGAGAACTACAAAACAGCTCCATTTGACAGTAGGTTCCCGAACCAAAACCAAACACGGGGCTGCTGGCAGAACTATCTTGGTTAGTATAATTGATGCATGTGAATGTTTGTGTCTCTGCAGTATGGATAAGAAAAAAGACTTGTTTTTATCCTGGAATCTTAGTTTGTGAAAAGTCATAAATATTTTTCTCTACTGAAGTGAAAATAAAATATTATTTAGAGACAAGCTTAAGCATCAAGATGGTACTGCTCCCCCTTGTTCCTATACTAAAAACACTAGTTAGGTGATGAACAATAATTTCTTTGGCTTCAACTATTTTTTTTCCAGGTTTAACGCGTTAAATATATATTTTTTTTCTCTCAATTTTTCTTTTGAACTTTTCTGACAGCCTGGGTAAAACAAAGTTTAACTGTTTGTTTGTTCGTTCAATTGATCGTATTTTTATTGCCGCCCATCTCCTCTGGGAAAACAGTATAAAATTCAATAAAATCAGAATAATATCAATAAATATAAATATAAAATATAATAATTATAACTATACCAGGGAGGCAGTCCTGTTGCTTTAAAAACTCCTCAGTCCTCCGAAGAGCACTCGGTTTATCTTGCATATGCAAGCAAAAATACTGAGTTGTGGGGATTTGATAACATCTATCCTCTGGTTAGGCTGATGTGTAACACAATATTCAATCCTCATTGACTTTTTCCATAGCTACTGATTAGAGACTGAAAAAAAGCTGGGTTTGCTGATGCAGAGCGTGGATACAGAGAGGTTCTGTTTAATTTTGCAGACCCAAGTGTTGGATGATGTAAATTCTTCAAGCATATACACAATTCCTTTTAGGGACTGTTCTATTCTGTGTTCTAAAACAGATGCATTCTGCTCCATCATTGGCTTGAAACTTTTTTTTTCCTGGCAGATTTCCATCGCTGTGAGAAAGCTATGAATGCCAAAGGCAGTGATCCCTATGTCTGCCAGTGGTACAAAAAAGTATACACATCCCTGTGCCCTTCTTCATGGGTAAGTAAATGACATAAGCCTGGCTATAGCATTTTTGTACGAGAAACCAGTTTGGGGCAAAGGAAGACACTCGGTGACAGATTTTTCTCTCTTCAGTGGTACAGCCATGAGGGGTTAGGCAATCTGCTGAACAAAATACTTTGGACTACAACACCATAATCCCTGGCCATTGATCATGGGAGTTGTAGTTCTAGCACATCTGGGAGACACTTGGCTGCCTACCCTATGGTTATGCATGCCCACCAAAAACTCCATTCAGAACTGTATTCAAAATATTTTTTTATCTCTCTTTTTCAGGACATTTGCCTTGTTCAGAGTGGCTTAAAGCAACTAAAATGTAATAATCCTGTAATAAATATTTGTAAAAGTAGGGTTTTGAAGTAAGTCTGCTTAGTCTGAAGAATCATAGTGGCAGTGATGGAGACATTTTAACTTTAGCATTATAAATTAAGATGTACAAAATGTTTCACAATGTGAATGTTCAGAGTCTACTGAGAATATTCTCCAACCTCAGGATGGAGATCAAAATGGCTTGTTTTGAAGTGAGACTGTTTCCATTATGCTCAACCCATTCTGTTCAAGTCTGGAACATTCTGAATTCAAGATAGCTTCCATGCCTCCAATTATAGAGGACAGAAGACAGGGTTGCTCCATCTTGAACAATATTGAACAATAAGCCAGTTTGGTCTAGTGGTGAAGGCAACAGGCTAGAAACCAGGAGACGGTGAGTTCTAGTCCCGCCTTAGGCATGAAAGCCAGCTGGGTGACCTTCGGCCAGTCACTCTCTCTTAGCCCAACCCACCTCACAGGGTTGTTGTTGTGGGAAAAATAGGAGGAGGAAGGAATACTAGGGATGTTTACCGCCTTGAGTTATTTATAAAAAAAATAAAGGGATAGAAAATAAAATGAATAAATATTGGAAATGCAAAACAGTGTATGCAGGATCCATTCTCACAAGGTCAGAAATGATAACCAAAAAACAGACTAATCTGTTACTGAAAGAAGGGATAGGTAGAACCCATCCCTCTTGCCCAAATAAGAATGGCTTTAAACCTGTTAATGCTTTTTTTTTCTTCGTGTCAGAAGCACCTACCAAGGCATTTCTGTATTGAAAGGATTTGCCGGTGACATCACCATTGCCCGGGGGATGCCTGAGGGGGCTCCTTTCATGTCCCTGTTATTTTCCCACCAAAGTGGTACCTATGTATCTACTTGCATTTGCATGCTTTCAAACTGCTAAGTTAGCAGGAGCTGGGACAAGTTGACAGGAGCTCACTCTGTCACGCAGCTCGCGCTCTCGGGTTTCGAACTGCTGAGCTGCCAACCTTAACGGTCCTCTGACTCAGCGTCTTAACCACTGAGCCATCGCGGCCCCTACCTGTTATGCTGATGGACAAGAAAAAAAGATGCAAGATTGTAAACCTTGATTACACTATAAATAGGGCTTGCATTTCATACATAGCAATCACTGGCATTTGTAAATATGCTTTTCTATAATACATGTTCGTTTCAGAAGCTTGGTGTTCTTGTAAGCCTGCTTGTGTCAGTTTCTAGTCTCAGATCTTTGGGAGAAACCTGACAGTATGTCCCATAATTGCAGTTCCTTTAAACATTTGCAAAACAGTGCTTGAATGTTCCACGTTAAGGACTCTCTGTGGAAGTCTAGAACATTCTCAAGGGCTTGGCATCTGGGAGGCCACCAGAATGAAGAAGACAGTTCAGGGTTATTGATGAGTTGGTGTTTCCTTTCTTTCTTTCTTGATTGATTGATTTATATAGCTGCCCATCTCAAGTACATGACTCTGGGTGGCTCACAACATGAAAAACAAATAAAATATATACAAATATTAAAATAAAACAAGAAATAAAACACACAGCAGCCAGAGACTTGTAAAAAGCCCTCAACCTAGCCAACATACAAGGATGAAGGAGAAGTAGTGATGCCACTTTTTAAATGGTGAACATGTCTAGAACAATGACAGAGAAATCTCACCATTTACTGTGGCTTGAATGAGATTCTGAATAAACACACGTCATGCACATGGACAATGAAATACAGGTAGTCCTTGCTTAACAACCATTCATTTCGTGACGGTTCGGACTTACAGTACAACAGTGCTGGAAAAAACCGACTTACAGCTGGTCCTCACACTTAACGACCATCACAGGGCCCCGTGGTCATGTGATCACTATTTTTGACCTTCCTGGCCATCTTCTGGCACGCAAAATCAACAGGGAACTGCATGATTTGCTTAATGACCACGTGGTTCGCTTAACACCCCAGTGATTCGCTTATTGACCGCCGCAAAAAAAAGTCATAAAATCAGATCTAATTCTCTGAATGACCACTTTGTTTAGCAACTGAAATTCTGGTCCCAACTGTTGTTAAGTGAGGACTACCTGTAACATGCTAATATCTTTCTATAGCTTAATGTAGAGACCTCTGTGAGACTCCTTTTGCCCTAACAAAATACAGGATACTAAGACTACTGTAGGAAGTTGAGGCATCATCTCACAAGCAGTAGAATCTCCTGCCAGGTACTCTCTTAAATAAAGGATGAGGCAATCAAAGCAGAACTACTCCATTATCACGAGGAGTAAAAACCTGATCTCTTTTTTTAGAAATGGAGAAGCATAATTGTGCCAAAGAGTTACAGTTCTAACCGCATAACTCTTATCAGGAAACAGTGATCAAAGAAATGTGTTGGTCTTTTGCAGGTTGACAACTGGGATGAACTTCGAGAAAACGGCGCTTTTCCAGGCAAAATCTGATGGTCTTCTGTCTGCCAGTGGCTCCCTTTCTCAGGATGTTGCGCTGCTGAGTCCTTTCCACGTGGTACCTCTGAAGGATCGTCTGAAATGGTCCTTGTCTGTTTGACCAACTGAATCACTTAATAGTACAGAATCTTGGATATTACCCATTCTAATAAAATGCATAATACCCATGGCTGTGTTTATCCTGCTGACTCCACTAATGACTTAAGAATATGCTCTACTGCATGTAACATTCTCAAAGGATGGGACAGATGTCATTACTGTGGTATGTCATACTTTATCATTGGACCCCTTTTGACATGATATAGGCTTTCATTGGGTTAAACAGCTTATATTTAAATGGGAAACTTTATGGCTGCTTGTATGGTTGATAACAGAAATTACATCAGGGTCAGCCGTCTCACACCTGCTCATTTCCCAGTTGCTTATCTCATGTTCTGGGGTAAGCAGAGGCGACATAAGAGGTCCACTTGGGTAGGTTGCCTTGGTTTCAGCATATTTGAATTGCCCTCTTAACGTCATCTTTGCTTATCATAGGCAGCCATGAACAGGCAAAGATCTGATCTTGAAAAGGGCATCAGATATCAGATGGGATCACACATTGTGCTAGGTCCTTATGTATTTCTTTGCAGGCTAATGTGTTCTGCAGGCTTAGCTAACGGCTTAGTCTCTGTTTTATGGAGGGGAGAGTCTGCAGGGTTTAAACCCAGCTGAGTGAGAATACTCTCACACCTGTATATCTTCCTAGGGGAAGTGATATTTGGGTGCTGTGTCCTGCATTGTGGGTTTATTTTCTGCATATTCTTAAAGAAGGCATCTACAGGGGAATCAGTGGCATGTGTATTGTGATGTCACTATGCAAATGATATCATTGACATATTTGCATCAGATGTCATGATGTCACTGATGCATATTATACAGTCACATAACTTATGCAATGAAGCCATGATCCATATGTAATCAGTTTGACATCAGATGCCTATGGAAGAAAATGCTTTTGAATCAAGTCAGATTTTTGAATAAGTATACTTAGGATTATTTTTTAAGAAATATTTTTACTTAATATTCTTAACATACACAGTTAACAAAATCTTCAAACTTAAAAAAAATCCCAAACTACAAATAAAAACTAAGAAAGAAATCTACCTTACATTTTATACTTATCAATGGTCATTTGTTTACTAATAAATACTAGAATATAATCAGAACAAAACATTGTAAAATACCACAAAATCTCCATAGTAACATATTGCAGTATCCTTTGATTAGTAGAAAATGCTGCCTTTTCCAAAAGGATAAATCGCACATTTCTGACATTAGGATTATGCTATAATACTACAAAAGTTACAGTCGCCGACTAGTGATAATACATCAGTTTTGTTCCTAGTATAAAACCGAATTTGGCTTGCAATTATTCGCTGGCTCCGGCAGGATCACCCCTTTCCGTTGAAGGCAATCTTGTCGGATCGGTTTTGTAGGCAAAGGAGTCTTTTAAAGTATGCCAACAAAAAGGAAAGGAAGCAAGTGCTTATATTAGGCGATCCAAGACAGTTAAATTAACAGCTTTTGTGCGCGTTGACCCAGAACACGGAACCGGGAAGTAACGACACTCAGATTCATTCACGCCAAGTCTGGAGCCTTTCAGGTGCTGACAGACCATCCAGATCATAGAGTCTTGAAGAGGCTTTCTTTCTGTACCGGAAATACCCTCTCGGAAAGGCTTGGTTGGTCTACCCCTAGAAAACGGAAGAAGCTCCGGAAGTTGCAGTGACCTCTTAGGTGTGCGCCGGAAAGAAGGGGAAGTCGCAGTTTGTGGCTGTCCGAGTAACCGGGACGGACTGAAGAACTTGAGCCATGGCGGCTGCTGTGATTCCGCCGCCGCCGCCGCCGCCGCCGCCGCCGCCAGGAGGTCCTCCCGGGGTGCCGGGAGGGGCTTCTGGGCAAGGAGCAGTGGTGGCGGCGGGAGGCGCGAAAAGCGGGGAGGAGAGACTGAAGGAAATGGAAGCCGAGATGGCCCTGTGAGTAGAGGAGAGCGGGCTTAAGTGGGGCTCCGGAGAAGCCCCCCCTGGTGTATTCCGGGGGCTTGGGCAAAGCCTCCTTTAAATTGAACTCGACCCTCCGGGTGACTTCGTGTACGTGCACTCCCATAATCCCCAACTCTCCGCTGCACTGCCCGGGCTTATAGGATCTATAGCCCCACCAATAACCCCCCTCCCCCCGTGGAGGACAAGTGAAGAGTAAAACACATTTCCCGAATGGATCGTCCCCGGATATGTCGGAACGACAATTTCCAGCCTGGTGGGAATTTTGGGAACTGTAGTCTCAATACCTTTTGGTTTGATTGATTATGTGCCATCAGGCCGTTTTCAACTAGCGGCCACTTAGATAGATTTTTCTCCGTGATGATCTATCCCTAACCTGGTCTTTCAGGTCTTCCAACAATGCTCTGCCATCCCCGCTGTAGCTGAGTCCATCCACGTGGCTGGTGATCATCCTCTTCTCTTTCCTTCCACCTTTCCCATTATTAGAGCCTTTTCCAGAGAGCTGGCTCTTTGCATAATATGTCCGAAGTTGGATAATTTGGGCCTGGGTTAATTTGTTGAATGATCCATTGGTTTGCTTTCTTTGCTGTCCATGGTCAAGAATCTTCCTCTCCTGCTTCCATAGAGTGTCACAGGGAATACCATGGCTTGCATGATTCTGATCTTTGAAAGTATAAACACATGACAACATCTGAATATCTTTTTCAAGATCTTCATGGCTGCTCCACCAAGTGCTGGTCTGCAGCGTATTTCTTGACTGCATGTTCTTTTAATATTGATGGTTGATCCTAAAAGGCAGAAGCTCTCCACCACTTCAATATCTTCATTGCCAATTCTAAGGCTGGTTATTCTACCTGTTGTCATTACAGGTAGTCCTCACTTAACAACCATTCATTTAGTGAAAGCTTGGACTTAGGGCGGTGCTGGAAAACCCAACTTGCGACCGATCCTTGCACTTAACAACTGTCGCAGTGTCCCCTGCAGTCACATGACCACAGTTTGGCACTTGGCAACCAGTTCGCATTTATAACCATTGCAGTGTCCCTTGGTCACATGATTGCCATTTTTGACCTTCCTGGTTGGCTTCTGGCAAGCAAAATCAATGGGGACTGCATGCTTTGCTTAACAACCATGTGGTTTACGTAATGCCCATGGTGATTCACTTAACAGCCACTGCAAAAAAGGTCGTAAAATTGGGTCGGATTCACTTAATGACTGCTTCACTTAGCAACTGAAATTCTGGTCCCAATTGTGGTTGTTAACTGAGGACTACCTGTAGTTTGGTCTTCTTTATATTTGATTTTAGTCCCATTTTTTCACTGTGCTCTTTGACTTAGGGGAAAAGTGAAAAATTGAGGATATATTTTTTGTCTGTAGGAATGTTTTGGAGCTTGGAGAAAAGACAGTTGAGCACCCTAGGAAACTGAGCTGGGAATCTACAACAGCTTGGATAAGCTGTTTGAGTAGTTATCCCAACTTTTCCCTGTTTAGATAAAGGCTCAAAATGTCGGTAGTGTAGGTGAATAGTACTCTGCACTCTTGTTCTCCACATTCCATTCCTGGCATGAAGCAATATATATAGCCTTCAGGAAAGGAATTTAAATCTAATCAGAAAATAGAGCCAAGCAACTGATACTAATTGCTGTTGGGATGGAAGTGAAGCGTTGGAGCGTTCAAAAGTGTAATAATATAACGTAAACTGATGGTTACTTCCAGGTTTGAGCAGGAAGTGCTTGGAGCGCCTGTCTCTCTGCCTCCTGTTGCCCCAGTGGTGGAAGCTGTCCCAGTTGCCCTAGCGGTCCCAGCAGTGTCCGCAGTGCCCCCTGTTCCTGTCATCCGACCCATTATTGCTACCAACACTTATCAGCAGGTGAGCCATACGCTTAATCATATTCTTTGTAATCCAGGATGCTTGAATGTTTTCAGCGGAATACTTAAAATCGGTGGTAGATTGGCTTTGTCATTGGAAGGACAAGCTGTATAGGTCTGGGTTCCAGACCTCATTTTTCAAGCAGGCTTTTTGTTGTACATCACCAGATAATTTTTGTTTGTTTGCTAGAAATATGGGCAGTAGAGCGTCAGCTGATGCTAAGAGATTCCTTGGTTTTCGCTCACCCTGGGTCTTGCTCGTAGGCTGCTGGAAAAGAGATCACTTTTCCTGTTCTGCCCAACACGGTGTTAGATGCAAGGCGGATGTGTGATGTAGTGCGGAACAAGCAGAAAGTCTGTATTAACTATTTGTTTCCCTCATCTTTGTGTGCTTTGGTCACAACTGTCTAAATGTACCCAATCTAGTGCTGTTTGTGTACTGACTGGGAATTCTGCATGAGTCTGGAGAGATAATTTAATCAGTTCCGATTCTTAAGTCAATAGGAAATTGGTATAATATTTATAAAGAACTAATAGATGCCCCTGTCCTCTGCAATTTCCTCTTTAGGGAAATCCATCAACTGACTTTCAGGAACATTGCTTAAAACTACCTATTTTTCAGCAATGCTTTTTGGAATGCTTTTTTTCTTTTTGATTCTGTGAGTGGCGATTAAACCCCTTTAGCGTGCGTGCGTGTGTGTGTGCGTTTTATAGGAACAAATGCCATTGCTGCCAATGTGCTGACATCCGTCCAGCTTTTTGCAGCTGGATAAATTGTAAGGGTCCATTGAAAGGCGTTTAGATTTGTTTCTGGAGAACAAGCTTAACAATGACTAAGCATCATGGTGACCGTAAGCTCCTTTCGGAGTCAGTGGCAGGACTCATGAAACACTGTGAAATACTAATTGTTGACAAACAAAAGTAGAAAAGTCCTTCTGCCTTATTTGATTCTCAGAGGTATTTGAAGAGTACCCAGGATTTTGGACTAGATGCAAGAATGGGGATGATAAACATAAAAAGGATAAAAATGCAACTTCTGTACACGACTACTCATCTTCCGTTGCTACCATCAGCCCTTTCACTTTGTTATCTTCATGCCCTCCAGGTCCAGCAGAGTTTGGAAGCCCGAGCAGCAGCAGCTGCCACGGTGGTTGCACCTATTGTGGCTCCTCCAGTGCCGTTTGTGGGCCCAGGTAGGGCTGGTTCCAGAGCATTTGGCTGAGCAATCATCTTCCTGTCCCCACACTGACTTCACCAGTGCCTTTGAAATTTTATTATCCATTTATTCTCCCTGAAAGAAGAGAACCACCCTAGGGATGATAGAAGTGAAGCAGGTGCTGTCGCAGAAGACGACCTGTTTATGGAAGGTGTCGTTCTCTGGGTGTTGGACAGGATCCTTATCATCCTTGACCATTGGCCAAGCCATCAGGGGCTGAACGGAAGACAGATTCCACAAAGGCACAGGTTCCTCACTCCAGTTTAAGCAATCTTGTTCATTACGTTTGAGAAACCCTGATTTTAGTTCTTGGAATATTTTTTTTATTTTTTTTTTATTTTTTTTTTTATTTTATTATTCAAATTTAATTACCGCCCATCTCCCCCAAAAGAGGGACTCTAGCAATAGATTTAAGGAAGCCCAAAAAGGAAAAAGAAGAATCAGGCTGGATAAGTCAAACTAAGAGCTGGGAACAGTAATGTTCAGGAATACCCTGTGCTGTGTAGCTGCTGAAACAAATAGATTTCATCTGGTTTAATAATGTGGGTCAGGATAAAGGCAGGGTTCTACAGTTCTACAGTATTTGGAATGAAGCAGAGATGCTTCTGTTCTCAACAGTTGCAACTGAGGTGGAACATGTCTCATGGGCCTCTTCAGCTGATCCAGCTGTTGGAAGGATGAACCTCTTTTAAGCCTCCTGGTCCCAAGTCATTTCTGACAGTTTTCCTTGACTAGGTACGAGTCTGTTGGACTACAGTTTCCATAATCTCAGCCATTTTGGTTTTGTGAGCTGGGAATCTGAATATTGCACTCCAGCATATTGGTAGAAACTTGGGTTGGGGAAGATCAGTGTTGGGGTTTAAAGGTAATAAGCAGCATTACGAATTGAGCCTGGGAGCAGACTTGAGTGGATGCAAAAGTGTGTCTCTTTAGTGCCAAAATAGTGTCTCTGTGAGGTAAACTTTGTAGCACAAGTTCGCCATTTTCTACTCCAGGAATTTAGCTTTTCTTCTAACCTGCCCGACAGCTTCCTTGTACATACATTCTACAGCAACTTTTGATTTGTGGTAATGTGGTAGCAAAAAGAAAGAAGTAAATGGCTGCAAGGAAATGATCAGGCTGGTGGAGGAGGGACAGGCCCCACTACTTCTCCTCTGCACCTCCTTTAAGAACCAAGCAGGTATGAGAGCTGGGCAACCCTGTTCTTGTTCCCAATACAGGATCGCAGTTGTCTGCAGGAAGACTTGAGTCTTCCAGTCCTCCAGCAGGCTAAGAAAATTGCTTCTAGGCTAAAAACCATTCGCCACTCGGGACAGGATATTCCAAGAGCTTTTAAAGCAGCCTTTCTCAACCTTCTGACCCTGGAGGAACCCTTCAAATATTTTTTGGGCCTCGGGGAACCCCTGCACGTTCAGGCTCATATTTGAGACCAGAAGTTACAAAATTATTATATTCGTTTCATGGGTAGGCCTGGATATCTGTATTAACAGTGTTCTTAAACTGAAAATAAGGAATGAAGCTTATCTCTTTAATGTGAAGTGGCCCAAATTTGAAATAGTTTTTTAAATAAATTGTGATCTCTCAGGGAACCCCTCAGGACCTCTGGCGGAACCCGAGGGTGCCGCGGAACCCTGGTTGAGAAACCCTGGTTTAAAGCATCTCTTTTCTTCCAGCTGTTCCCCCACAGCGTCCTCCAATTCTCCGGCCGACCTTTGTGCCTCACGTCCTGCAGCGGGCAGGTGAGCTTTCCTGTTACTTTTTGAGCCCAGTGGATGGAGAGAGCCTGGTGCAGGGGCTCTAATTTGACACCTGGTTATTGCTGTCTTTTTTTTTTTTTTAGGTGGTCCCCGGCCCATGGCAATGCGCCCGCCGCATCACCAGCCCATGGTAGGGCCCCCAATGCCAGGCCCTCAAGGGCCCCCGATACTTATGGGCCCACCAATGCAGAGAGCACCTGGCCCGCCCCTTGGGGGCATAGGGCCAATGCGACCTGGTCCCCCTGTAAGTGCCTTTCTCTTTCAGAGCAGGGAAGGGTAGCACAAGCTATGCGGTGTTTTGAGAGCAGCTATGAGTAGGCTTAAAATTACATGAAGGGGGTGAGTTTCAGTTTGCTGGTATAAACCAAAAAAGCAATAGATGTACCGGTGCAGGTCAGTCCTTTTTTCAAACTCTCTGTGGATGGTCACAGACTGACACAGCAGTTTTGCAACGGAGCTGCAGATGTGTTCACTGGTGTAGTTGACTGGAGGGGGCTGAGTTCTGGAGCTCCCGAGGCTGGACTCCACCACAGGAGAGTCTCCTCCTATAGTATTCGTTGGCATGGGTGCTGCTACTCAGTGGTACTTTTTGTAATTTTCACAGTCTACAGCGGTGTTTCTCAACCGGGGCAACTTTAAGCCGTGTGGACTTCAACTCCCAGAATTCCCTAGCCAGCCATGCTGGCTGGGGAATTCTGGGAGTTGAAGTCCACACGGCTTAAAGTTGCCCCGGTTGAGAAACCCTGGCCTATGGCCTTAGGCACAACAATTAAATGAATTAAGTGAAATAAAGAGTTGCTTAACTCCTCATGCTCTTAGGCCTAGCTGGGTCTTTAAAAACCAAACGAAAGAATGACAGGCTGTAGCACTTCAGCACGTTCGTCCTGAAAGCACTCGGCTCCAGTTGTGTCTGGTTTCCCTCTGGCATTGCTGGCAGCTTCCCAGCTCTTGGCAGAACATAGTTTTTCTGTTTTCCAGTAGTGTAGCCAGATTAATTCAAAGGAATTATATGAATGTCCGGGGAATATATATTGCAGTTTGTTCCACGCCATACTCCTTGTAAAGAAACTTGTTTTCCCGTTGAACTGCCAGAAGTCTTTCCAGGGAGAAATCTTTGTGGAGCATGTCCGGCTTTGATTTGATTCTGAGTTCACACTTCGCGCCAAACTAGAATGTTAGGGAAGCTTAGCATGTTGTAGGGAACCAGCCATGGTAGTTTATAAACCATGGTTAATGGCTTAGTGTTTCTTTAGCAAACTGTGATTAAGCAAGGCGGGGTTTAGTGTGGTGTATGAACCTATCTAGGGCTCAAGAGATGGATGGAGATACGGCATGTTACAGAGTGAGGAAACAGCACTGAGTTTTCAAAACATGGTGCTTGGAAAAACAGTAAGGATAGAAATGTGACATTGAATTATGTTCCAAATTGGATACTGTTGGAACGCAAAGAACTGACTTACTGTGTGTTTATAGCAGCTAAGAAGACTGTTTTACTCTGTTGGATAGATTCTGTTGTACCTCACTGAACATTCTTGATGTGAGGCACTTTTATACTATCTACATACGAATTGGTTTTTTTGTACTGATGCTGTAGGAAATTTCATCAGTATAATTCCATGTGGTCAAGGAACTGTTTAAGACTTGAATACAACTGCATTTTTAACGGTTTAACTCCTTAAATGTACTAATTTTGTTCTTTTTTAACTGAAAAAAAATTTCCCTCTGCAATTTAATTATCTTCCTGTTTTTGTTCTTTGCCCTGTGTATTATTATACCCAGTTATTGTTTTTCTTTTCTGTTACGTTTCAAAAAGCAGCGAACCGTTTTTAAAACGGGAGTTCGTGAAGTGTGTCGCGACCGTGTTCTGTTCCTTCCCGACCAGGTGGGGCCCGGGATCCCTGTCGGCCCTTTGGCTCCACTGGTGCCTGTTCCCCGGCCGGTGGTGACCCCCCCAAAAGTCAACCCCACCGTCATCCAGGCGGCTCCTACAGTATATTCTTCCCCACCAGTGAAAAAACAAGAGGTTAGTGAGTGTGGCGAAGACCATCTGGTAGGATTTGCACTCGTGCCCCTTAACCCTTTCCCACCTCTTCTTCGCCCCCAGGGAGGGAAATGGCTTTGAACCGCTCCACTGAGCTTCCTTGGAGGATCAAGTCAAAAGCTCGTCCCCAGTAAGTACTGATCGGCTGCCGAGCCTCACTGGCACCTTCACTCTGCTCCTGCAGGAGGAACATCGAGAGCCTCTGCTGCCCGTGGTGGAGGAAAAAGAGCCGGTAGGGATCGAGGAGCCAGTAATAGGCCCCAGCATGCCAGAAGCAGACCTGCTCCCGGTCGTGGACCCCCGGGGGCTGCCGTCACTGCGTGGGCATGACCTGGCCCCTGTGCGAGGGAAGCGCCCCCGGGGGGCTGATGCTGGATTTGTTCCTGTGGAGGTAATAATCAGTGGTCATTTCTTTGCAGAGGCAGCGAGTGGTTTCCTCATGGAAGTAGTTGTCTCATTTGTATGCTTTTCTTCAGAGTTGCTGAGAGCTAAGTATGACTGGGATGGGGGCAGCGGGGAGGGATAAAAGATACGGACCAGCTTCACACATCGTTTAGAGCAGCGTTTCTCAACCTCAGCCACTTTAAGATGTGTAGACTTCAACTCCCAGAATTCCCCAGTCATTATATTTCTTAACTTTAGTTCTTTAGTTCTTTTTTCTTCTTCTCCCTCCCTCCCCTTTTTTGAATTTTTGTAAATAAATAGAAATAAATAAAAATAGGAGTGAACCTCACTGGTATCAAAAGCCAAGGGCCAGTTGAAGCCCTAGTGGTTAAACTGAATGGCTCCCAGCACATACGCTTATCAGTAGGCTGCAGGAACAGGTGATCTATGAGGACGTAAGGACCTTGCTGGCCATGAGAAGCCTCCTCCTGGTCTGGCACCCTGTGCCTTAGACTGGCTAGAGAGATACCAGCGAACAGGGTGTGAAGGTCACATGTTTTTTCCCCAGATGCCATTGACACACGCTACATTCCATCAGTTGTCACTGTATCGTGTGAACGAGCCTGGGCCTAGGAATTGTAGTGAATGGCCTGAGATAGATAGGGGCTTTGTGAGAAAAGAAGTGGTGGGAAAGGTGTGGCTTTTTTTTCCTCCCATGTGATGATCATTCTCCAGCCTGCTGGGCCAAGGACAGTCTTCAGTTTCAGATGCATTCTTCAGTGTGAGTTAACTTATTGACCTGTTCCTCTCTGCCCCCTAGCCGGTCATGGAGAGCACTCCTGAGGACAAGAAGAAGACAAAGCAGGAGAAGTTGAAGCGTTGCATTCGTACCGCTGCTGGGACCTGCTGGGAGGACCCCAGCCTTCTTGAATGGGACCCTGGTGAGCATCTAACTAGAGTGGGCCACTGGGTAGACAGTGGAAGATGCCGGTGGGTGTGGAGGCCATGGTTTTTCCTCAAGTCCAGCATTGGCATCAACATCCCTTCCCTAAACTGGTGCTTTTCAAATGTATTGATTTGTAAACATCTTCAATCCCGCCCAGCATGACCTAGCCTATGCATAAAACCAAATCAGAATTTTTGAGTCTTGAATAAATCATGCTCTTTGAGGTTTTTTCTTTTTCTTTTGGTGCCTCCAAGTCAGTGTTGACAAGTCCCTGCAGTTTTCTTGGCACGGTTTTTCGGAAGTGGTTTGCCATTGCCTCCTTCCTAGGGCTGAAAGAGAGTGACTGGCCCAAAGTCACCCAATTGGCTTTGTGCCTCAGGCGGGACTAGAACTCATGGCCTCCCAGTTTCTAGCCTGATGCCTTAACCACTACCCCAAACTTTCAGGAAAAGAAATATAATAATTTCTTTGTTGGAGAAGCAAGAGCCATGAAAAGCTGTAAAAAGGAGTTTCTTGAAATTCCGATTCATCTCACCTTTTCTGTATGCTTATTGAAGGTTCTCTGTTGTCTGGAGGACTAGGCAAGGATCCTTAGTTATCCTTCCTTCCTAGATGATTTCCGGATTTTCTGTGGGGACTTGGGCAATGAGGTGAACGATGACATCCTGGCCCGTGCCTTCAGCCGCTATCCATCTTTCCTGAAGGCCAAAGTCATCCGGGACAAGCGCACTGGCAAAACCAAAGGCTATGGCTTTGTCAGCTTCAAGGACCCAAATGATTATGTCCGCGCCATGCGAGAGATGAATGGTGAGTGTGAGGTCTCCGTTTGTTGGTGGCAGTGATGGAGTTGCCCATCTCATCCAAAGACAATATTCTTCTCAAGTCCCATTGAGGTGGGGAAGCAGATTCAACCTCCAGCTAAAAATGAAGTAACCAGTGATGGAAGAGTCCTGTCTTGACACAGAGACGTTCCCTTTTCTTTCATGGAAGGGCAAGAAACCCAAAACATCAACTGGCTACTAAGTCCAACCAAGATTTAGGAACTCCTGATCTGGGGTATAGCTCAATACAAAGTCTGCTTAAAAAAAAACATGCTGAGTTGCACATGTTCCATTTAGGGAATTACACTCGGTTCCCACATTACAATTGTCCTTTAATGCTGTGGTCTCTACATAAGAGTAAGCTAAGCTTGTTTAACTCTGATTGATGGAATGCACCAACTATAGCCCAAGTGGTCACTAAGCCATTAATTATAGTTTCCAACCTCAGTAGCTAGGAGAATGTTTCTCAACCTTGGCAACTTTAAGCCGTGTGGACTTCAACTCCCAGAATTCTGGGAGTTGAAGTCCACACGGCTTAAAGTTGCCAAGGTTGAGAAACCCTGAGTTGGATAATGTGACAGGTGCCCCCAAATAAAATAAGTCACATGATTGCTTGGGTATAATATGTGAACTCAGCTAATCTAAGGGGGCTCTGTTTATGCAGACAAACTTCGTTTGCCTGCTCCACTCTGATGTCCTCCAGGTGGTTGTGGACTTCAGTTTCCCTCCTCCCCAGCTGTCCTTAGATATTAGCGGTACTTCCATCACAGGATGGCAGAGCACTCAGGCGGTTGGCTTAGTGACCTGGCCTCAGCAAGCCAGAGTTTTATTCAGCTTCCCCGCTCTCTCACCGTTTCATGTTTCTCTGCGGCAGGAAAGTACGTGGGCAGCCGGCCCATTAAACTGCGCAAGAGCATGTGGAAGGACCGCAACATTGACATTGTGCGCAAGAAACAGAAAGAGAAGAAAAAGCTGGGCCTCAGGTAACGGGAGGAAGGTCACCGCAGCTGTGTTTCAACCACCAGCCTAAGCCAAGGATCCAAGCTCTGGGCCTGCCGGGGAAGATGCAGACTGAGAACTCGGGCAGCGGGAGAGGTGCTTTGGAATGGCAACAGCCACCCAGCCTGAGGCTCATGTGCATGGAGGTGTTGCTTGCTTGCACCCATTCCCCAGACTAACTCTGGCTTTCCAGGTTTGATAGTAAGGAACCACAACTTGTAGTTTTCTGGGTGTATTTTGGAGGGAAATACAGGCAGAAGTGTGCTGAGTCAATACATTTATGCTTTTGTTTTTTCAAACTCTGTCTCCTCTCCTCATTTTTCTGATGGTCATCTTCCCTCTACCTAAAGCATCTTGTCTTCTTGTAGCTATTTTGCTTTTTGGAGGGATGGGGTGGTAAAAATCTGCGTATAAATTTTGTAAATCCAGAGACAGTCAGTTGCTGGAGAAGACAAGGGAAAGAGTTTGGTGGTCTTTGCAGTCCTGCTTGTAGGCTGACCAGAGCAATCTGGTCATCCACTGTAGGACAAAGGGTGCTGGACCAAAGAGGACCCAGCACGGCTTTCCTATTTGATTCTAGACGTTCGCAAAACGTTATTTTCTGGAATGTCCCAAAGCTCTGTTTGGAATTGGGTTGACTTCAACATAGGCCTATTCCAAGTATTGTTGAAGTTGCCTCCCTTCCAGGACATTTAGCGTGGCTTCTTCTGGAATAGTCAGACCCTATCCTGTGATGGAATCTTTTCCATACCCTTACTTGTTATGTGTTAGTATATTGGTTATCTGCCATGCTGAATTGTTTCATAAAGACCCTTGGAATATTCAACTTGGTCAGATTGTACAAAGGCCATTCTTCCTGATAAGTTCATCCTGGGACCTATTTCACACCTCGCATTAAAGCACAATTACTGGTTTCACAGAACACGCTAATGCAGAATCGGACAAACTGTCTGGTGGCTCAGTGAATTGTATGAAAGTGGCAGGGATGTGGTGTGCTTGTAGCTTTGACCAGTGTGCATTCTACTCCTATTAGTTAGGGAATGTTGAAAAATTCCATAGGTTCTGTAGCCCCTAGTTTTCCAGCTGTCAGATGTTAACTGTGTTGTTGACTCTTTGCACTTCCTTTGCTTGGCATCTCCAGTTAAAAGAATTGAGGGCTGGGCAAAGGTTTGGCTGAAACGGGTGCCAAAATGACTGCGGTCCTTCTCCACCTCCCTAGAGACACGTTGAGCTTGGGGACAGGAAGCATTAATTAGCATTCAGTTGAATACAGACTTGTCCATTTGGTCTGCACCTCTCAGTGAAATGGAACACCATTGAAAATATTTGTGGCTTTCAGTGGGAAGGGGTACTTTTTAAGAGGGTGGGGATCAGAAGGGAAGTAGCCTCCCCCCGCTGTGTCTGCTACATTGTTCTTTCTCTCTCTGCTCTGCATGTCTTAGAGGAGGTGTTTGTATTATCCTGGGGCTGAGCAAACAGGAAAAACAGCCAAAGAGCAGGAAGCAGATGGGAGAAGCTTGGAAAGGCAGGAGCTTTGACCCTAGCTGGGGAGGAGATGTATGGGGGCAGGCAGCAGCTGTTCAGGCAGATGAACCTCCATTGACCAAAACAAAGAAGTGAGCAGGAGTCGGAAGGGGCTGAAAGATTACAGAAGGCTCAGAAGTTTTCTTTGGGCTTAGCTAACCCTTAAAGAAATTATTGTGAAACCGTTTCAGGAGATACTCTGATCCAGCGAGACAGGCGGTAGCCTAGCCTAGCCTAGATCACATACTTTTTAATAAACAAAACCAGAATACAGTTCTTTATTTTTGCAAGTCCCCAACTAAGGTGGTTTTTCCCATACCTCAGCAGCCAGAAGTGGTGTCTCTCTCCTTTTAGCAAGCAGTCTGTAGACAGACTTGGAGATTCCTCAGTGTGAAAATTTGGGTCAGGTCAGCTTTCTTGAATGCAAATTGCCCACAATACTTTCATATCTGTACAATGTAAACACAGACTGAGATGTTGCCTAACCAGGTCATGGAAGGCTTCCCAAGATGCCTGGCTAGTGGCTTGTATGACCACTGGGGCCTTCCTATCCACTTCTACAATGTGAAGGAGTTTTAGGGAAATCGTCTCTAGGTTAAATCTGAAAGTCTCAGGAATGGATTGGATGCCTTTTTTTTTCCCTTATTGACCAGTGCTGCCTTATCTTTGGCCAGCAAAGCCGCCTCTGTGGTCAACCATACAAGCAAGGTGAAAGGGTCACTGAGAAGAGGAACGAAAGCACTTGGAAAATTGTTGGGGTTTGGGAGTTCTCCAAGTTTGACGTTTTCTTTACAGACATTTCATTACCTTTCTCAGTAACCTCAGTGGATTAACAGCAGCATATGCAAGAAAAATGCCAAGCTCACTAAGAGTACTAGGAACCCAGTCAGCCAACCCTGAGCTATGTCTCTTTTCCATCATTGCACCACTTGGAGGAGTACAGTGTCCGTCCTAAGGCTCCCCACCAGCAGCGTCTGCAGCACACCTTGATGATGCCAAAAGCGTGTGGCAATCACAAAAGTCCACTGTTACCTACTTGTATCCTAACATCCGGCACAAGTCCGTCAGTTGCGGCATTTGTGTGACGATGTCGTACGTGTTGGTCCTTGCACTCCTACAGATGCCCGTGTTCCCAGCATTCCTTCAAGGGTGGGTTTTTTCCCCCCCCCCCATGTGTTCCTGTGACTTGCCCATCAAATCCACAGAGCTTCATCAGTTAAACCACAGCACAACTATTTAATACACAGAAGACAAGTACAAAACGATTGAGTCCTACAACAGAAGTGAGTCGGGTGGTGGCTTTGGAAACCTATTCACAAGAATAAGCGGTATAAAATCTCTGTGCTGGGGAAGGTAGTTCAACTGCTGCAGACGTTTTGTGGGCTACAGGCACCATCCAGCCAGCACAGGGGGCTCCCCGTACTTCAGATGTTGAAAATGATTGGCTACTGTGTTCATTTCTGATACTGAAAATGGATTGACAGGAGTTGTATAAAGGAAGTAAGTATTTGGCTGCTGAACTACCGGCTCTCTCCCCTGTCCTCCCTCCTGGACTGGTGTCAATATGTCTTTGGAGTGATATAAATACTAGTTCGTTTAAATCCTGATTCATGCACATAGAAGAATGTGTATCCATGTTGCAAAATGGAAGCTATTCCTTTCACCAAAAGGCAAAACAGTCCTACATCTCAACAGGTGAGTTTTCAGTATTAAAAGCTGGAAACGGTTCTTTGAAAACTGGAAAAAGGGAAGTTGGGTTTTTAAGAGAAACATCATGGTAAGACCTATTTAGTAGTGGAGCAATCCGTTTTGGGCAGTGGTGAGCTCTCACTAGAGGTTCTCGAGGGACAGTGTCTGGTTTGAGAGCTGCAGGCGCAAGATTCCTACACTGCATGGGGTTGTCTAGATGGCTTCTAAGGTCCCTTTCGGTTCCACCGTTTAATGATTGTAGAGACACTTTTAAGTGAAGTGGGGCACACCAGGACAGTCTGGCCTGTGTGAGGTGATCTTCCCCTTCTGCTCTACAGCAGCGTTTCTCAACCTCGGCAACTTTAAGATGCGTGGACTTCAACTCCAGTAGAATTGTTCTGCTGCTCTACTGAATGAGATCCTTTAGTCTATATACACCCAACAGCTTGTTATACCATCACTTCCTGACTATCTGAATTGATACCCATAGGATCACAGAAAGAGTGCCATGCTACTGCAGACTGGAGGTGGCAGATTATAATAAGGATGAGGTGTCCCTGCAAGTAGAAAGCTAGTACAGTAATAGTACTGTTAGCTTTGGAGTTGCAGGTAGCTCTTTCCAGGGAGAAGCATCTAAAACAATGCTTGTTCTTGCTGCTTCCAATGTTCAGTCCACTCTACCTCTTTAGTACTTTATCACCTTACGGTGCTTCCACTGAGCCATCTTTGTTACAAGCGAAAAGAGTTCAGAGACAGTTCACCCCCATTGCCATCCCATGAAAAGTTATAAAAGCAAACTGATGTACGGTTACTTTTTCCCTCTTTCTTTCCCCAAAAACTTTGATCTTCACCAATCTGGGCTAATTGAGATGTGTTGAACCGCAGTTCCCATAATTCCAAGAGAATAAACCTTTTAACTAGCTAGCTGGGGATTATAGGCCCCTTAGGGCAACACCTCTGGAAGGCCCTAGGTTTGGGAAAGCTGGTCTGTTGTATTTGGTCCTCATCTGAAAAAGAATTTGTAAGAGTTGGTCTCCAGGCTGAAAAGGATTCAGAAGACCATCATGCAAACAACGGCAAGTTGCCCCATTATCCCTGAAAGACCCACCATCTCCCCAGAGCACCGGTGCTTAGAGGAAGACAAAACCCCAGAAGATCTTCCTAACATACATAGGGATATACTAGTTTTAAACTGAGAACAGTTCCTGGAATCCTTGCTACCTCCTGTCCATTTCAATAAATCTGGCTAAAGAAAACTTCAAACTGTACTCAGAAAAGACTCATTTTTCAGGTTTCGGCAGCTGTCCAAGAGCCTGCCAGTGCTGCACCTTAAGTGTCTAAATGGCTCACAGCAGCAGCACGAACGAAGATCGGCGTTTGGGCTGGCCGGCACTCCCGCTTCTGAAAAGACTCAAAATGACCGTAATGCCATGGCTGCAGTGAGGCCCACATCCTTGCCGCTACTTCATATACCAAGAAACATACCCCTCCCGCTTCCGCTATGTACAGTACATGATGTAATACTAGATGTGGGGGGAAATTAAAGAGTCCAAGCAAGCTGAGGCAACACATCTGTGTCCCCTATAATTCTGAGACCCGGTCTATCCCTGCAAAACGCAGGCAGGGATAGCACAGCATCGGGCTGGTAAAGTCTTCCAGCTAAGTCCAGGGGTGGATTAGAAGATCAGACAGAAGCGCAGCAGAAGGGTGCCCGCTGGTGGTGGGGAGTGGTGCTGCTCCCCCCTGCCCTCTTTATTCATGATGGCCACGAATACATTCACGATGGTGCTCCCTGTATCCCAGGTTCTGGGTGTGGTGGATGTTTGTGTAATGAGACCTCCTGGTAGAAGTTCAGGTAGCTCCAGGACCTTCTGGAGATTAGAAGAAAGAGCCCAAGTGGTTGCTGGCCTGCCTGGACACTGTGGGATTCTGATAGAGGTTCCCCCCAGTGGAATTCCAGTAAGGGGCAGGTGGCCCAAAGAAACCCGAGGATGAGGCGGGCATTGGAGTGCCATGGCCCAGGCCGAAGCCCACCTTCTGCTGGTGGTAGGGGGGCAGATAAGGCAGTTCCGTGTGGTGGTACTTGTAAAGGGCTGGCTCACCCGGCTGCCCCTGCTGGGCCTGGTTGATGCCCTGGAAGTCGAACTTGTAGGCGTAGCGCTTGCCATGCACTTTGGTCATGATGCTCTTGTCATAGTAGTAGCGCAGTGCCCGGCTCAGCTTGTCGTAGTTCATGTTGGGCTTACTCTTGCGCTCGCCCCATCGCCGCGCCACCTCGTCGGGATCCGTCATCTTGAACTCGCCGTTGGTCCCCTCCCAGGTGATACAGCTGGCGTTGTTGCTGTCCGAGAGCAGCTCCAGGAGAAATTGCCACAGCTGGATCTGACCACTACCTGCCGAGGAGGAAACGGCTCCTTTAGCATCAGCCCCACCTTGTTCCCGGGAGGACCGAGGACCTCACGTTCACTCCAACCCACCACCTGCTGGGCCAGAGAGATCTCAGGGTGCTTGTTGGCAACTCAGTTGGCCGAGATGGATGGAAAATTCCAGCATGAGTGTTGAAGTCCAGGGACAGGCAACTTGTCGTGCTCTGTGCTCTAGACTCCAAATCTCATCAACGCAGTGGATGGTGCTAATGGAAATCCAAAGGGCACCATGATTTGGTGGTGGGGGTGAGCAGGGGAAGACTTTCAGTCCATCTTAACTCCTGGCGCCTACATGGACAAGTTCACGCAGTTTTCAGAAGTGGTTTGCCATCTCCTTCTTCCTAGGGCTGGCAGGAAATTACTGGTTCGGTCATTCTAAGGCAGAACTGGAACTCAAAACTCTCTGCTTCTAGTCTTGTGCTTTAGCTACTAGACTGGTGTTTCTCAACCATGGCAACTTTAAGATGTGTGGACTTCAACTCCCAGAATTCCCCAGCCACAATCTTACAGTTGCCAACGTTGAGAAACACTGTCCTAGACCTGACTCTCACCGTGTTGTTTAACCTTTGTGTAATGCACATGGTGCATCCCCCCCTGCCCCAAATCTTCCCGCATTTGAGCTTCCCAATAGAAAAGGCCAGATTTACAAAATCAGACGGAGTTATTGGCTCTGGAGGCACCCATTTGCTATCTTCTCTTCCCCCACCCAGTCTTAAACAGCAGGATGGTAGGCAGACATTCAATGGGTGAAGTCTCCTATTCTTTTGACTGATTTTCCATGCTGAGAAAAGGCATCTCTCTAATCCAGTGTTTCTCAACCTTGGCAAGTTTAAGATGGGTGGATTTCAACTCCCAGAATTCCCCAGCCAGCATGGGAGTTGAAGTCCACCCATCTTAAACTTGCCAAGGCTGAGAAACCTTGCTCTAGTCCTGTAGATTTGCACTAGCTGCTCCACCCCAAGATAAAAGATGGATGGACTCACCTGGGTTTGCCAAGCGGCTGCTAGTGGGCCCAAGGACTTGATAGGGATCTACTGAGAAATAGAAGGAAATCAGAGGGACTAGAATTGGATGCATTGGAAGGATACCCTCCCCATCTTTTCCCCCCTACAGGGAAGAGCTCACAGTTTCTTCTCTCTCCTAGCCCTAGTTGCTATGGTATCCCTCTGATTTGGGCTATAACCCTGCAGACAAGTTTCAACTCACGTGACTAAAGTCTTCCTTATGTGGCTCTATACATTGAAGGGTGGAAAGCTAGGCTGCAGCCATGTCATGCTAGCTTTCTATGTGCAGGGAGGAGAGGTTATTAGCTATGCAAACCTTCCCCCTCCCAGCTGCAGAGTGAATGGTGCAGCCCAAACACCTTCCCCTCCCCACATGAAATGGTACAGCCCAAACACCTGATTAGCGCAAGGAGCTGGTGCATTTCCCCCATCCCTGGTAGCTGGTAGCTAATTTCAAAGCAACTAATTTGCTCCTCTGGCCAGCTTCCCAATTTTTCCCCTTGCAAGATGCCTGTGCATTGAATAACGACCAGGAAGACAGGAGTCTGCAGTTGGGAAAAGCACAGAGCCCTCCCTTTAAGGCTGAAGCTCTATAGATTGGCTGTGGCTTCTCTTTGCAGCCACAGACCTCTCTGTCCTTCAGACTCGAGTTTCTCAGCTGCAGAAATGAAAACTGAGCCAAAAAGAGTAAGGATTCCGGTGCCTTGCTGCACAAGGCTTTTGGAAATGAATCACAGGGGGGAAAAACAGATTTTCTGAGATTTTTAATTTTCTTAGCTGAGGTTAGCTGCTGAGGATGACCAGTTCCAGCGAGATTTTAGGAGGAGCGCTGTTTCAGTCTACAGCAGCGTTTCTCAACCTTAGCAACTTGAAGATGTGTGGACCTCAACTCCCGGAATTGAACATGCTGGCTGGGGAATTCTGGGAGTTGAAGTCCACACATTTTAAAGTTCCCAAGGTTGAGAAATACTGCTATACAGGAACAAATAATTACAACCACCACCACTTTGTAATTGCCATTCGGTTTTAAACCTACCATATCCTTCAGAAGCAAAAAGGAGAAAGCTCTTTTTGGTTAGATAACAAGAGATTGAAAAAGCACAAAGCGAAGATTGTTCACTGTGCGGCAAGACACACGATTACTTGCTGAGCATTATGAATCACGTGGCTGTTAAAGGTGGAGGAATGCGGGCTGATTTGAAAAGCAAAAGGAAAGCATGAGATGGTGGAGGAAATGGCTCCAGAGGTCAGCAGGCCTACCAGGTGCAATGCGTGTTGAATCCGGGATGCGGCTCACCGTTTGGATCTGTGGTGGGGAACCTTCAAGGTGGAAGATGAAAACAAGCAGAGCTAAGTTGTGGCTAAGATGTCATTTCTTTAGTCAGGGATGTCACTGTATCCAGTGCTTGTAAAAATCAGACCAAGGATCCCTCCAGTCTACCCACCTGCAGCTTACAGATGAGCCAGAGAAATCCATGTGCAGGACATGAATGCATTAAGACTTTTGCATTCATGTTCCTCATTAACTGGGTGTTGAGTGGCAAATTGCAAAGCAAATTCCAGTTCTGGAATGAATATAGAACCCCCATGGTATAGTAGCATTTATTCTACATGCTTCTTCACAGTTTACTGCAGCCTTTCTCAAGCCTTTCTCCTGAAGGAACCCTTGAAATATTTTCCAGGCCTCAGGGAACCCCTGCATGTTCAGGCTCAAATATGGGCCAGAAGTTCCAAAATTATTGTATTTGTTTCATGTGTGGGCCTGTATATATGCATGAACAGTGTTCTTAAAAGAAAGAATGAAACTTACCTTTTTAATGTGAAGTTGCCCAAATTGGAAATAATTTTTTAAATAAATCATGATCTCCTAGGGAACCCCTAGTGACTTCTCATGGAACCCTAGGGCTCCACAGAACCCTGGTTGAGAAACCCTGGTTTACTGTATTCACTCCAATTTTGGAGGTGGGGTGGTTGTACAACCTACCTATAAACTAATCACATGACACACATACAGCGATTAGACTTTCTGGTTGTGTTCACACAGTACCTTTAATCAGGTCAGTTAAAGACAAATGCACACTAATTTTGATTAATGTTAATCTTAACTAGCTTGTTTTGTATCTTAATATGCTACACAAACCCAGGCTGTTTAATTAGATTATGGGTCATGACAACTACGCAAATCAAGGATGTGGGTTAATTCAGTAATCAGTCGAGTGTGTTGTATGAACACAATCTGTGTCATAGAAACGCAGCCTGTAACTAACAGCCACCTTGGTGATTCTCTTTGAAAAACCATCTAAATTCTATTTCTTGACTATGTGCTATGTGGGAAAAGTACTTTATTTCTCTTCTGAAGAGCACCAATTATACTTCTTTAGGCAACTCCAGAATTTAGTATGATTTGTGGCACCTTCCCCTTCCCCAGTACCCAGACTTATACAATGATTAGGTTCACACAAGCTACCTAACCCCATTGTACCCCAGTCTACCAACTGGTGTGAACCCAGACACAGACTTAGCTCACACAACATGCTAAGCCCTGATCTTGTTCATTGGAATGATAATTGCCTGGGTTTGTATAACCAAGTCCTGGGATGTGGCTTGCAAACCATGTGGCTTGCAACAATACACTAAACCAAGCCTAAACAAACCACAGGATAATTTAACTCAAGGTGTACGAGTGAAATTCCTGCATTTGAAATCTGCATGGGCATGCTCAGTGTCTCTTCTAGGAAAAGGGTTATACCTTTGGGAGTGGTGTTTACCGCACCGCTGCCCCAGCTGCTTCGCCGGATTTCATCATACGCAGACTCTGCATCAAATGAAGAGCAAAGATGACACATCAGGTAGAAGAACCATTTAGATCAGTGTTTCTCACACTTGGCAACTTTAAGATGGGTGGGCTTCAACTCCCAGAATCCCCCAGCCAGCCATGCTGGCTGGGGGATTCTGGGAGTTGAAGCCCACCCATCTTAAAGTTGCCAAGTGTGAGAAACACTGATTTAGATGGAGAAGAGGGATACAACAGATTCAAAGGCCTGATTGAGGAAAACAGTGAGGCATCATGGCTTTTTTTAATAAGCATTGACTATGGTTAGCTTTGTTATGTTGTATCATAAATAAGGAAATCCAGTACTACTAGAAATTGACAAAATAAAAGGAAATGGAATAAGAATGTTGCTGGGGGCTCAAAGGAAGCATCGGTTGGTTGGTTGGTTCAACATATGTTCAGTTAGAGACAGAATCTGCAAGAAAAAGCTTCTACTTAAAGGTGTAGTAGCTCTGAAGAGCCTCAACATGATGCTCCAATTCAATTTTAAGGTGTTATAAAAATTGCCTCAAATCTGGAAAAAAAAAAGATGGCATTCAGCCCAATTAAGTCACGGGTTGGCTATAATATTCTGCATTCACTGCTGACAAAATGAGTGAAAAATTCCAGGGTCAATTGTTACTAAGAAAGCAACCAATTGTTGCTAACCCAGCCCCACTTCCTCTTCTGTCCTCAGTGTTCTGCCTTTGAAATGGGTCTATAGGTTTCTGTTACAAACTCACCGGATTTGACTTGGGCCCGTGGTGGAGGCGGTGGGGCCTGCTGGGTAATAACTGGTGCAGATGGATAAGTAAAAGTGGGACTGCCTGGCAGGGGAGGGAAGGAAAACAAGAAGGAATGAATGAGGAGAAAGGAAAAAGATGCTGGTTGGCTCTCTGGAAATTCAAGTTCCATTTTGTTTGAATGTCCCCCCCTTTAAAAAGAAATTACAAAACCCACTTGCAGAAAGTTACAGCAGCCAGTACAGTAAATGACTGAACCTGAGATGCTGGCATCCTGCATGCAAAGAATTATTTAAAAAATAATGATAACCCAGGATTAAGGAGGGCTAATGGTGTTTTGCTTGCAGAGGTAAACAGTTCTGTGATGGAATTCTCCAAACCGGTGTTTCTCAACTTTGGCAACCTTAAGATGTCTGGACTTCAACTCCCATAGTTCCCTAGCCAGCCATGCTCGCTAGGGAATTCTGGGAGTTGAAGTCCACACATTTTAAAGTCGCCGAGGTTGAGAAACACTGCTCCAAACCATGGGATTCAGACTCTCACCGCTCAGCAGAGGCAGCTTCCCTTTTAAAGAGACTCAGCACCCCATCCCCCGTCCCCAAGAACTGAGTTTTCCCAACCCAAGCTTGTCCGTGGCCTTACTCTGGCGCAGGTAGGTGAGGTGAGACAGCAAGATTTCAGTGTTGTAGGGCGAAGTGAGGCGTAAGAACCCTTCCTTCCCCAGCTTGCACAGCTCTTTCCCGTCTATGTTCTGGAAGAGGGTCGTTTCGATGTCGAGAAGGCCATATTCCTTCACCGCCCAGTCCAGCCACTGACGGACGTGGTCGTGGCTCCAAACGCTCGGGTCTGCGGGTGGGGAGGAAAGGCATGGGTAAGGAGCAGAGAGCTCCACGCCCCAGGGACCAAAAGCAAGTCTTTGTAGCTGCTACGTTGTGGTGCAACAGAGAAGCATCATATCTGGCGTAATGCGGGGCAACAATGAAGCGGGGGGAATCTGTCCTCTACCAACCTGCTGGAACAATGACCTTCTCCTCCCTGGACGAAGAAACGGGGGGACTGCGCTGGTTGGTGTATCCAGCTGGATAGGACACCTGGGATGTGTCGACCGCCACTTCCACCTTGCTCCTGCGGGTGGCACTGCAGTCCACCGGTGATTGTCTGCTGGGGGAGAGACAGTGGCCAATTGGAGAAGGGGCTAGCAGGTCCTCACTCAGGGCAGGCAACACGGACATCCATGGAGCATCCTCCAAAGCTCCATAGATGGCATGAATCCAAGGAGGGACTCCCTTGTAAAATTCCTGTTTTTATCCTGTAGGGCAGTGTTTTTCAACCTTGGCAACCTGAGGTTGAAGTTGAACTGGAAGTTGAAACCCACACATCTTAGAGTTCTCAAGGTTGAGAAACACTGCTGTAGTCACTCTCCACAGGCCCACCATCCCCAAAATATATTATGAGGGTCTGCACTCCAGACCAGTGTTTCTCAACCTAGGCAAGTTGAAGATGTGTGGACTTCAACTCCCAGAATTCCCCAGCCAGCAAGGGGAAGCCTGGCTAGGGAATTCTGGGAGTTGAAGTCCACACATCTTCAACTTGCCAAGGTTGAGAAACACTGCTCCAGACATTCCCTCCACTCCAACCCCACGGAAAGAGATGCTTTGCTTTGGGAGTCATCTGCAGGATGGCTGCATGCTAATAGTGCGCGTGACTTAAGGTGCAGACGGGGCTAAAGCCAAAAGTAGGCAGGGCGTTCTATCTCTGGCACTTTCTCCTTGTCTCCTCCATTCCTTTCTGTTCCCACTGGAACAGATTGCTCCAGTCAGAGATCTGTGTTTGTGGCTTGCAGAGGGATTCTGAAGTTAGCCTGAGGTTGCGCACTGCTGCTTTGAGGGCCAGCAAAGCTTGTTGCTGGAAGGATAAACCCTGATGATTGCTTTTCATTCTTCTTGGCTGCATTGTGAATTGATTTGTAAATACAGGCAGTCCTTGTTTAGCAACTGACTTGTTTAGTGACCATTCGCAGTTACAACAGTGATGGAAAAGTAACTTGGTGACCAGTCCTTGCATTTACAACCTTTGCAGGTCTGTAAAGCAAAGGAAAGCTGAAGTAAAATTGTAATCACAGTCGTGGTTTCACTTAGTGACTGCTTCGCTTAATGATCAAGTTGCTGGTCGTAATCGAGGTTGCTAAATGAGGACTACCTGTAATATTTTAGTTGCATTACCTGGAACAGCACATTTATGACGACGATATCTTTAACTGTCCTAGATCTTTGGGAAGGACCTGATAGTCAAAAGTACCAAATCCAATCAGAACTCTTTGGTAGACTGTGTGTAAATAGCAACAACAATAAATAGCTTATTACTTTGGCTTGAACAGCAGAATAGTATGTTCTATGAAATGTTCTAGAAATACAAATGCATCCATAAATACACTCTTTTCCCTAGCCCCAGTCTTGCATGCTGGAGACCTTGGTTCATGCGCTAGATGAACATGCACTTCGTGCACTTGTTCATGCACTAGATTTTAAGAATAAAATCAAAAACAAAATCGAGCACCAGCTTTCTTCCTCTTCCTCTTTCCTCTTCCTGTCTTTACCTTTGAGGAATCTTGACTTGCAAACATCTCGCTTTGGGTGCGAAAAGGGCAGCAAATTCAAATTAAAGCTAGGTGCTGAGTCGGGGTGCTGAACGCAAGCAGCACTCAGGATCTCAGCCCCAACCTTTAGCAGGAGATGAATTCTGGAACACAGTCTTCTAGACTGGCTGACGGTCCCAGTCTCCATCTGTTGCAGCTTCTTGCAAATTAAGGCTAACAAGCCCAATCAATTTGGGGCCTACTTCTCTGACTGGCCCCAAGCTTGTTCTTGTATCTTTAGCAGCAGTTTGTCCTGCAGTAAGCATCAGGCACACTTTTCATACCTCAGAAGTAAGATTTAGAGCTTCATTTGTTTTCCCTAAACCAGTTTCTCAACCGTGGCAATTTTAAGACGTGTGGACTTCAACTCCCAGAATTCCCCAGCCAACATGGCTGGCTGAGGAATTCTGGGAGTTGAAGTCCACACATCTTAAATTTGCCAAGGTTGAGAAACACTGCCCTAAACCATGGCTGCTATTAACAGCTGAGGGGCAAGACTAGGCAAAAAAGTTAAGCGTTGCAGATAAAAGAAGGTGGAAAATACATACACAGCCCGATCATGCCTGCCAACCGGTTTGCCCAGAAGGCGACACCAGCTTCTTTGGGGTAGCCCCTCTTGCTCAGCCCGAAAGCCACTGTGGTGTAGTGGGGAAGGTGCTGGACTAGACCCCGGGAGTCCGTGAGTTCGAGTCCTCTCTTAGGCATGGAAACTGGTTGGGCATGTCTTTGGGCCAATCACTCTCAGCCCAACCCACCTCACAGAGTAGTTGTCATGGGGAAAACAGGAGGTGGGAGCCACCTTGAGTTTTGCAAAATAAAGGCAGGATAGATGTCTAAACAAACAAACAAACAAACAAGTTCCACATCTGGACTGCTGTTCTCCAAGGCTGCTCACCTGCTAGAGCAATTGACTTGCTCGTTCTCCTGCTTCACCAGATGTCCTCGGCTGTTGACCTGGGATGGCCATGAGGGGTCCTCCAACCCCATGCCTTCCTTGTTCCCATAATCGTCCACGGAAGGCACCTCGGTCTTCAAGAGGTGTGAGGAGGCAAAGGCTGGGTCAAAGATGGACTGGTCCTCGCTTACAACTGACAGCGCCTCCTGCAGGAGAAGTGGGGGAATAATGGGAAAAGTCCAGAAGACATAATTAAGAAAATCAGAGGTGATCTGCTAAATTGGACTGAAGAATGATCAAGCCCAATGCCTGGTTGAAAGATCCTAAACTTAATAAAAATCCATTCTGGTAGTCACATTACATGCAACACCCAAATAAGCAATATTGTTGTTTACTGTGAGAACATCGCTCATTTGTCGCCCTTCCCACAACCTAGCAAGCCGCAAGCAACCCAACCCCATTTTAGCCTACTCTAACATACTGTGTGAACCCTGCAGGCCTTTGAATGAAGGCTCTGAATTCAGGATTTTGTTTTAAGTTCCCGGAGGCCTGAATGGAAATCACAATCTTTCCATGCAGGAAATCCACACCCAGTTATTCATTTCCGGCACTGTTCACATAATTGGGAATCAAGAATCAGAGTCAAGGGCATTTGTATTGCTTAGAAATCTACCGGCAGGTCCAGATTTACTTTCTACCGATCCCTAGATTTGGTACACCAAAAAAACCTCAGTTGGTACCAGCAAAGAACATCCTTGGCAGATGCCAGAGCTCGGTCTTCCCATCTCTGGGGCAGACAGCAGATCTTGGAGCTGCCTGCTGTCAATTTACATTCTCACGCTACTGGGGAACTCCAGATACAGCACTGTGGGAAGAGTAACATGATAGCTGAGAGTGACCTGTGGGTAGGGAAATAAGGCAATTTATTTAGGGGGTTGACCCATGGAGCCAGATCTGAATAATCACTTTCATTCTTAGGTGGGGTTGTGTGATGATATTTTATTTATGTATTTACATGTCTGTACCCCCATTTTCCAACACTGCTCTGGGAGTTTTCAGTATAAGAACAACAAAACCACACACAACAATTGATGAGACAGTTGAACAAATTAAATAAAGACTTGGTCCCAGGGGTGAAAGTTACAACTCAAAGGCTCCTTGGAACAACACTGTTTTACGGCCTTTGTAAACCCTACCAAACTGGGCACAAAGTATACCTCTCGGGGAAGCTGTCCCAAAGTAACCTTGTTCTAGCTAATTTAGCATGTGTGAACATAGCCAGCCATAAAACAGCTCACACTATTTTAGTCTGATGTACATTGCACAATCCTTCTGCAGCCTGGGGTGTGTGGTGTTCACAACTGGGAGATCTTGCTTCGGATCCCCACTCAGCCAACTGGGCCACACTGGATCCATCCAGATGTCTCAGCATACAGTATTCTAACTCACAGGGGTATCTGTAGGGTAAGGTCAAAAGAGTTAACAGGGTGGCCACGCTAGTGAGATCGAATCTCTGCTTGTTTTTTATGCAATGCACATAAAAAACAGGCAGAGCTTCAGTCGCACCATTGTGGCTACCAGCTTGGCCACCATCTTTGATTGAATCATCGTGGCTGCCATTTTGACTTTTCTAACCACACCCTGCGGAGAGTCCTGCTCACAGGGCTGGGATAAGGAAACGGAAGGAGCCTTTTACATCACCACCACCTCCTTGCAAGAAAACTGCATGTGTGTGTCTTGCTGGTGTCGTTGACTACAACTAGTTCAAAACATCTATTGTCATGCGCAGCTTTCAAATAGTGGGGAACAGAGAACAGGCAGGTGAGATGTGCATGAGAAAGATCAAACATCTTTGGCAGAAGGAAGGAGACCAGAGTCACCATAACATAAAGCAACTTTAAAAGAACATAACAAGAGACTCCAACCATGGGAGACCAACATTGCTTCTGCCAATTATTTACAGGTTTCCAAAGAATCTGAATATTCTCCCCTTTAGTGGCAGGATTCTGGTGCTAGAAGGGAGGGAATTTATGCGATGTCTCTAGTGCAGTGTTTCTCAGCCTTGCAAGGCTGGCTAGGGAATTCTGGGAGTTGAAGTCCACACATCTTAAAGTTGCCAAGGCTGAGAAGCACTGTTCTAGTGGAAGGCAGTGAATGGTAGACTAAGTCCATGGCTCTCTGATCTTGCAAAATCTGGAGCCTACTTTGCCCTCCCTGCCTCTAAACAGGCCCAACCTAAAAGGGAACACAAGCATGAATGTAGAAACCTGGGAAACGTGTGCCAGTGGCCAAGGAAATTGCATATGGAAAAGAAAATGATTGGAACAGCCCAAATATCCCACCAAGCCCCACTTTCTTTTCTATTTTTCTTTTCTTTTTTTCCCCTCCCTTGCATTTTTAGCTTCCTTTCCTTTCCTTTCCTTTCCTTTCCTTTCCTTTCCTTTCCTTTCCTTTCCTTTCCTTTCCTTTCCTTTCCTTTCCTTTCCTTTCCTTTCCTTTCCTTTCCAGCATGGCTGACGTTTCCCAGGGCTGCGCAATGTGATTTTTCATCTCTCTGCCTTGTCTGATGCTGGGATTCCTGGGCAGTGACACAACTCTGGCGCAGGAAATAACAGGGAGGTGGCAGTTACACAGCTCAGTCGTGAAAGAGAGAAAGAAAGAGAGAGAGAAAGAGAGAAAGAAAGAAAGAAAAAGAAAGGCAGGCAGACAAGAAAATTCTACTGGGCACAGACAATAAGACAGAATATATTCAATTGCTCAGATGGAGGACTTGCTCTGTGCTATCGGCAGATGTCTGCAAAGCAGGTGTGTTCGTAGGGGAGGGACAACCGAAGCAAAATATGATGGCCTCGTTGGGACAGTAGATATACAGCTGTCAAAGACACAGCCGCTGGTGGCCTGTCTGAAACGTGGCAAGGTTCTCCCTGCCACTCCTTGAAATGAAACAGGCAATAGCAGGAGAAGCCCTTCAAATGACAGAAACTGAAACTCCGTCACCCATGCAGGAGCTCCATTCATTTCTGCATCCAGTCTCCTGGCCTGCAAGGTCTGCAATGAAATTACGACATAATAATCCCCTAGAACAGTGTTTCTCAACCGTGGCACCTTTAAGTTGTGCAGACTTCAACTCCCAGAATTCCCCAGCCAGCCATGGGGAATGCTGGCTGAGGAATTCTGGGAGTTGAAGTCCACACAACTTAAAGGTGCCACGGTTGAGAAACACTGCCCTAGAAGAAAAGAATGCTTAGCACTTGCTATTGAGCCCAATTCTTTCTCTGTTCAAGCTGCAAAACTGGGAGGTGGCCCTGCTGAAGGCGGTGGCTGCAATCACAGAACACGCTTAAGCTGGTTATTAAGTTAACTCACTTTCTGGGTGTGCACAAAACAGTTATTCCTAAACAAACCATGCAGGCTGGATTTGCACAGCACCTTAAGCTGCAAGCAAATGAACTGAAGGTAAGATCTAACCACGATTTGCATACGGTACATGTGGCATTGTGAGGTCTTTAGCTGATCTGGGTAAAGGTTTTGTGGCCAGATAGCCAGCAGCTCTGGCTTTCAGATTTTTACATAAAGGCTTCTTTTTATAGCACCTCAGCGTTGGGAGAGGTGCATCCTCTTATAGCAAGCAAATATTACCTTTTAAGACGATGCTTTATTTTGTTTTGATGGTTATAAAGCTCGCTGTTGCTAACATGAACTTTACCCAGCACTGGCTAGCAAAGGCCAGCTGCATCTGCTAGCTTGGGAAAAAGGAGAAACACTCTGCCTATGCTCCGAATTACCCTCGATCAGGACATCTTGGATTGATTCTCCAAGGCCGTGCTCTTGAGACTTGTGAAATGAATGTTTGTTCCAATTTGGTCTTTGTGGAGAATCTGAATCTGGCACCTCCCCAGTGCTGCATTGCAAGCTCTGTCAAGAACTGAAAGCAGAAGTTGGCAGGGTGCTTCAACAGACATTTCTGTAGGCAGCCTTGATAGGAGATGCTATCATCAGATGCAAAGGCTCACAGCAAGGGGAAGGGAACTGTGCTCGGCTTCTTCGGAGACCTTTTTGCACACAATAAGTCTCTGTTCTTCAGCTGGTTCTGTCCTTCAGAGCCTAGAACAATGTTTTTCAAAATTGGCAACTTTAAGATGAGTGGACTTCAACTCCCAGAATTCTCCAGCCAGCTATGCTGGCTAAGGAATTCTGGGAGTTGAAGTCCACACATCTTAAAGTTGCCAACTTTGAAAAACACTGGTCTAGAAGATTCAATTACTCATCTAGGAGATAAATCTGGATCTTCTGGTGATTTCTGGTTTATGACAGAGCAGAATGGGTGCTTAACAAGAGCAGTGATCAAATGAAGAATGTTTAGGGTAGCCTGCCTCAACATGGATGCCTTCCAGACTTCAACTTTCAGAATTCCCCAGCCAGCATGGTCATCGCTGAGAATTCTGGGAGTCACAGCCAAACATCTGGAAAGTGCCCATGTCGGGGAAGGCTGGCCTAGAAGGAAGAAGCACTGATATTTAGGGCTGGGAATATGGCACTGGCTGGGGAATTCTGGAAGTGGAAGTCCACACATCTTAAAGTTGCCAAGTTTGAAAAACACCAGCTTAGATTGTTGTATATGACCATAATTTCTTAGCCTGGCTAGTATGATGTGTGAACCTACACCTTGTGTATGTAGAATGGAGGTACAAGGTCTGGGTTTCAAAGGTCCAAGTGACCACTAGATGGCAGCAAAGGAGTTCCCTTCTCTCTTTGCTGCCACCTATTCCTCTTCTACATTATTGCAACCTAGATCTGGCAGTGTTAATTTGGAAAGAGGTAAATGCCATGCAGTTCTAGTATTCAGAACTCAAATCCTAGGCTCAGAACTTTTTAAATCCTAAAACTGGGTTGGTACCTCATGCTAAACCAGCATTTTTAGACTACAATACCCTGAACAAGCCCTGGTAGCCTGGTCCATGCATCCCACTATACCAAAAGTCAACATACTATGGCTGAGCATGATGAGTGAGTCAACCAAGCAGCAACTTAACCATGGTTCTATAGAAAACATAGGGGTCAGTTTGTAACTTTAGGGGAAATTTTAGAAATCAGAAATGATGAAAACAGCCCCCATCTGTTCCTGCTGTATCCCAAACATCAGATAAACAGAGATTTATTGAAACAATTTATATGGCTGGTCTTCTCACAGCAGTAACTCTAGGTGCTGAGATACACTGTCCTTGAATATGGAAGTTCCATTTCTCATCACCCCATCTGATGTCTGTTGGCCATGAGCAGCCTCAGACTCTCTTTATTGATTGAAAACCTTCCTTTTCAAGATCAGCCACCAGCCCTCACCAACTTGCAGGGACCAAGGCCTCCCTAATAACCCAAGTGCACAATCACGCAAGGACAGGATTGCCTCACTGTTGCACTGCATTGCACAAAAGGGTGGGTGTGGCCGAAGGGCTGCCAGTAATGCAGAGTGGTGGGCAACACCCAATTCAAAAGAAAACATGGGCATCTCGAGGGCTGGGGGAGGAGAGTGGGAGAGAACAATGGGTTGGATTCCAGCCAGGGGACTGTTCTGTCTAAACCAGCTGGCAGAAGCTCATCCAGTGAAAGCCAAAATAGAAGTCAGTTTCTTTTCCCTCTTCAATATTTCTTCCTGTGCAACTGACTTATGGCCCTCTTGATGTGTCTGAGGTGGGGAGGAGATGAGAGGCACTCGCCCTTGTCCTGGGCACAGTCTCTTTCCAAACTGGGGAGGGGGCTGGATCCTGCAGGGGCTGGGGGAGAGGGCTGGGTTCACACCAAGCCTTAAGACCAGCCTTTCTCAAATTTTTGGCCCTGGAGGAACCCTTGACATATTTTCCAGGCCTCAGGGAACCCCTGCACATTCAGGCTCAAATCTAGGCCTCAAGTTACAAAACTATCATATTCATTTCATGGGTAGGCCTGTAGATATGCATTAACAGTGCTCTTAAACTAAAAATAAAGAATGAAACTTAACTCTTTAATGTGAAGTACCCCGAATTTGAAATAATTTTAAAAATAAATTGTAAACTCCCAGGGAACCCCTAGTGAACTCTCGCAGAACCCTAGGGTGGCACAGAACCCAGGTTGAGAAAACCTGGTCTGGTTTGATTTGTGCTTAGCCCAGGGGTCCTCGTACTGTGAGTCAGTCTCCCCTATGGGTATGAGACAATTTGGGGGAGGGGGAAGAAGCTCACCATTATTTATGTATTAATTTATTTTATGGAATTTGCAGGTTGCTCCAGGCTGCCACAAGCCACAGCTTGATCAGCTTTGCAGGGGCAGAGTACAGCCCTATCCAGGGGTGGCTGCAGGGTGTGGTCAGTAATATTACGATGGCCACGTCAGGCCTTCACTCTTTGGACCACACCCCACGGACATCCCTGGCACCCTCAAACAATTGTGGTACTGCAAAATTTGAGAATCCCTGTAAGAAGTAAAACATGGACAGCTGTTTTTTTATGGATTTTCCAGTTTTGTTCGCCACCCAGAGTCCACTGGAGTTGGGCAGCTAATAAATGCAAATAAATAAAATAAATAATGGTCAAAACTAAGTGTCAAGTTTATTTCTTGCCCAACCTGAACCCCGATGAAAGAATTAGTTTTATTAATGAGGGGTCATAAAAATTCATTGATCTCTTTAGGGCAGTGTTTTTCAACCTGGGCAACTTTAAGATGTGTAGACTTCAACCCCCAGGATTCCCCAGTCAGCAGCATGCTGGCTGGGGAATTCTGGGACTTGAAGTCCACATATCTTAAACTTGCTGAGGTTGAGAACACTGCTTTAGGAAGTTATAGCCCTTCAAGTTTGAGAAGTCCTAGGTGTAGCGTATTGGGCAAAGCCAGTGTATTGTGGCTTATTTAATAAACCAAGGCTTAGCACAGTAGAGACAAGGGTTTGGTGCAAAGGAGGAACTTTTGAGAGCTTTATAGGCTTTGATGGAAAGCGAGTGGGGCAGCACCCCACACATGGTGAGGAAGGATTTTTTTCTGTATTTGGGGGGGGGTAGAGTGGGGGTTTCCTTTGTTTCTTTATGTTAAATGTTAGCTATGTTAAGATCTTCTACTGAGGCCGTCCTCCAGGCCTGCCCCACATCAGAGGAGGTGAGCGAGTCTCTACAAGGGAGAGAGCTTTTTCTCTGGGGGCCCCCCATGGATGGAATTCCCTCCCCTGAGAGGCCTGACTGGTGCTTTATTACCAGGTGCAATTCTATTTTCCAAGGCTTTTTTATTGGCTTTTCATTTCATTTTAATTTGTTTCATTTTAGATTTTTGAATGACCGCCTTGGTCCTGCCTAGTCTGTATGTGTTTCCCTTCTGCAGTTTATTAGATTTCATTGTACTGTATCTGTTTTGAGTCAAACTGGGTCTTTTAGTTTATTGTAAACTGCCCCGAGAGCTTTGGCTGTTGGGAGGTTTAAAAATTGCAATAGATAAAATAAAATCTATTTTAAAAATTCTAAAAAACAAATAAAAGCATCTACATTAGGTTTTGTTTTCCATGCTTATATGTTTAAAGGCCCAGCTGGGTAGCAGCAGCATTGGGTGGTCTCAAAATCAGTGAAAATGTTGGATCATGGAGATTTTATTTTATCTATTGCAATTTTTAAACCTCCCAACAGCCAAAGCTCTCGGGGCAGTTTACGATAAAAGAAACTAAAAGACACAGTTTGACTCAAAACAGATATGATGAAATCTAATAAACTGCAGAAGGGAAACACCATACAAACACTAGGTGGGAAGTTGAAAAAATAACACAGAAGAAGACAACGGCCAATCATTTCTGAATTGTAGCCAGGAAAATTGCTAGGACACTGCCATGAAGTTACCAGGAGCTGAATTCCACTTAAAGGGAACTCTCTTATTCATATATTTCCCATTTGAATGTGGTAGAAAATCAAAAACCAGCTTGGAGGAAGCCCTAAAGAGGATTTAGGGACCTTCTTCTCTCTTAGCACAAGGTGTGAAGCAGATGAATGAAGGACAGTCCTCTGAAAACTCTGTGCTCTTCCTGTTCAGTTCATAAACACAGGCAATTGCTATACCTACCAGCACTAGCCATGTTTTTTAAAAAATCACAGTGGTTTCCAGTTGTTCCTTACAAGCAGGCCTTTTTCAGAGAACAGTATGTGGTAACACATCCATTTGCCATAACATTATATAAACTACCATATTTGAACTGCAGACATCTGAGGAGCTCTTAGATGGAGAAAGAGTCTTCTGTGCTGCCATCTAGTGGTCCTTCAGATTTTTACAGCCAAGATATGGTGGCCATATATAAACAGGTTGCATTATTTAGTCTGGAATACAACGCTTCTACCAAAAACTTCTGTTTTGGTTTTGAGTTCTTACTTGCCATTTAAAATATCAATTCTTCCTTCAATTCACTGAGTAGGGTCCCATCTCAATATAGTTTCTGTAGGCAGTATTATCAGCCTAGTTAAGAATGGAGCTCCTTATGTTCAAAAGCAGCAATACCAAATGTTGAGATCTAAAACTGGATTTACTTTTTTTTTAGATTTTTTTATCCCACCTTTATTATTTTTATAAATAACTCAAGGTGGTGAACATACTTAATACTCCTTCCTCCTCCTCTTTTCCCCACAACAACCCTGTGAGTTGGGCTGGGCTGAGAGATAGGGACTGGCCCAAGGTCACCCAGCCAGCTTTCATGCCTAAGGCAGGACTGGAACTCTCCTACTATGCCTGATTGGCTCTTAGGCTGAGAGGGAGTGACTGGCCGAAGGGCACCCAGCCGGCTTTCATGCCCAAGGCGGGACTAGAACTCATGGTCTCCTGGTTTCTAACCTGGTGCCTTAAGCAAATTTTGGCTTTAGCAGAATAGTAGGTTTTCAACTTGGGTTCCATGATTTGTACACATTTGTAAAAGTCCCTGGAAATTAGACTTTCAAGGCAGTATATCACACTGGTCAAAAATCCATTGTTGCAGGTGCAACCATGCTTAGATAATTCTGCAAATGTGCTTTGTTTTTAAATAAAGGGGCTCACGTCCAAGAAATACATTATTGTAATTTCTTGGTAATGTTCTTGCTTTAACTTTAAGGTAACAGGATGAAGTATTAATCTGGATAGTTTGGGCTAAGGCCCAAGTTGCTAAATTCAATTGTTTTAAAGATTGGCCCAAGTCCTGTATGTAGGTGTTAGAGCCACTGAAAATCAATGATCTCAACTGGACTTAGAACCGATGTGGTATATAATGCTTTCTCACACCTAAGACCCTAAATTTTAAACAGCACCCATAATTAGCAATGCATGGGGGAAATTTAAGAGAACACCAGATAGGAAGACTGCTATGAAATTACAATCTAAAATGCCTATTTGGGATCCATGTCCTATTCCAGAAGGTACCATTCCATCCATTATGTCCACCATGTTACTGATTCCTAGCTAGATAGGGATTAGGAGGATTTCAGTTTACAACTAAGAGTCTTGTGGGCCCCTAAAAACTAACACATTTATTTGGGTATGAACTTTATTGACTCCTTCTATTTCATCAGAGATCTGTGATAGGAGAATATGTACATCTTTGCTTATGGATGATAGTTGAATGTACATAACAAGGGCTGATGGAAATTTAATACAGGAAATAACAGCTAATAACTCTATCCTTATTAACAGTGTCCATTCACAAAATATTTGTGGTTTTGACACAGAAAGTCTTGCATTCTGAACTGATTTAATGCAAAGGTGATAGAAATCCTCTGTTCCTATTGCAGCAAAAAGTTGATAACTTGTTCATAGAACTATAGAAGGTAAAGGTTGGAGTGAACTTTGAGATCATCTTGCACAATTCCCTTCCCAGAGCAAGAATCCGTTACTACAGCATCCCTGGCAAATGGCCATCTAGCCTGTGTGGAATGGCCTTCAGTGAAAGAGTATTTCCCACCTCCAGGGCAGTCTGCCCCATCGCTGAACCACACTTACTCTTGGGGAAGTTTTCTGATGTCCAACCAAAATCTATTCTTTCTAATATCAACCCATTATTTCTTGTCCTGTATCCTGGAACAACTTCAAACCATTCTGCTGTGTCTTCTACATGAGTGTTTCTCAACCTCAGCAACTTTAAGATGTGTGGACTTCAACTCCCAGAATTCCCAGCCAGCATCTTCATCTCTCTTATCTACATTTAATATTCTAAGGCACCTAAATATTAAGACAAATATCGTATTGAAATAACGTATTGCACCAAAACTGAGAAGATGCAACAATAGACAGTCTTTATGGCTAGAGTTAATAATAAGTTAAAGGACTGAGCTCTAGATTAACATTTTATGGATATAGTTTTAGTTTCTACAAATGTCACTCATTTATTCATTACTGTATATATTCTTTTCTGATTTTATTAGCATCGTGACATTTTTGGTTGTACTTTATCATATCCTCTGGTTGTTATACTTACCAATAAATAAATCTCCAGATTAAGTGTGTTGGGAGAGGCTAGCCACTGTCTCTCAGCCTAACCTACTTTACAAGACCGTTGCGTGGATACAAGAAGTGTGTGTAGGGGGTCTCAAGTGCATTACACTAAATTCTTCATCAGAAGGGCTAGATACAACCTTCCTAAATAATAAATAAAATCAGATTTCCAACTTAGTTTTTTTTTATAGAAAAACTAAAGAGTCGGTTAAGAACTGCTAAGTTATTTCTAGGTAAGTATTCCTCAAAAAGGAATGAAAGTTCTTCCACCCACAATTTTATAAAGTAAGCTTAATATCCCAGTGGAAATTTCCATTGAAAAGAATCTTTAGTATTCAAACAAAAGGACTCAGCTAGATATATAAAAATATTTTCTGCTGTTGTTTGCTTCAGATAAAACAGAGACATGGTCTTGTGCAAGACTGAGGAAGTACAAGCAACAGGAGCCTAACAGTTTACAGCTAAAAACATAAATTGAAAGGATTCCCTAAAACTATCAGACTGCTAATAAAGGAGGGCATTCTCTTTTAGGGTGTTTTAATTACCAAGGAAACCAAAAGCTGCTCTTGAATGACATAAAGAACAAAGCAGTGTAAAGGAATGCCAACCCCCCTCCCTTCACTTGTGGGGCTGATGAATCAAACTTGTAAAGCGGTAATTCAAATCTGGAACAAAAATAGAGAACATCCATCCTTCACTAGCTTTCCCAGAATATTGTCTATGCCTGAAAGTCTAATCACATAGAGCGCCCAAAGTTCCTTGGGAAAAGAATAGGCATGTCAGTAATGTACTAAATAGATGAAACCACTTTGAGACCAAAAGAAAACACTCAGTGAGAAGTCCTAATTTTAAGCACTTTTGCTTTTTTTCTCTGACAAGGCTAAGCCTTCTCAAGTTCTTAAATTATTGGTAAATTTAAGAGGGGCAGGAATTTGGAGGGGTTGCAATGGTACATTCACAAAATGGCTGCCACGGTGGGCATAGCCGGTCCTGAAATATCCATTTACAGGCAGATGAACTAACTAGCACCCCAGGATGACCTCTGTCACCCCAGGGGCGCCTTGTGGGGCTCAGAAGCATTTGCTCAAAGCAATATGATGCTGGAGGGTGGTACTGTTGGCTTTGCAATAGTAGAGCTTCCTATTTAGTGTTTTCTAATTAAAGGGATATTCTTTGAAGTGTATGGAGGGACAAGGAGACTGTGGAGCACCAAGAGAGATGTCTGCACATACATCAGCACCTGTGGACAATGTGGTGTAGTGGGTAAGGCAGTGTTTTTCAACCTCCACAACTTTATGGTGTCTGGACTTCAACTCCCAGAATTCCCCAGCTGGCATGCTGGCTGGGGAATTTTGGGAGTTGAAGTCCACTCATCTTAAACTTGTTGAGGTTGAGAAATACTGGGTTAAGATGTTCAAGAGAGTTCAAAGTTCTCCTCCACCCTTAGCCGTGGAAGCACGTTGGGTGACTTTGGGCCAATTTCTCTCTCTCAGCCGAACCCACCTTACAGACTTGATGTACAGAATAAAGTAGGAGGACAGAATTCTCTGTATGTTGCCTTGTCTCCTGTTGTGTTTCTAGTTGTGCTTTTTTATAAACTTTGCTTTTCCCCCCCAATGGAATATTAAGTGAGTTTTGAATGAATGTATACACTACGAAACTACTGTTAAAGGTGTAGCAGAGGACAATCGTTGCAGTGTTGGCCTTGTAAAATGGGATGGGAGTTGTAGTCCAACACACCAAGCAGTTGTCTATATGGGATGCAACTGCTGAAGCCTCCATGCATCTATTAATGTTTCAATTGCTTTGTGTTGTGGAGAAATTTGGGAACCATGCAGTTAAACTGAATTCACTTCTTCTGATAAGCCATAAGGTGGTTTGATTGGTTTTGGCTTCACATACTGTGGGAACCAGCCATTCCAATTTACAAATCATGCCTTACTGTTCAGTGTGCTGCATGAACTCAGTTCATTGTTGTCAACGCAACAAGACATGATTAAAGAAACCCTGGCTTAGAAATACGAACGAACACAGCCTTTGGCCCTATAGAACATTGACTAGAGGTATTTTGGACCTCCTTCCTCTACACTGAAATGCTAGGTTAGCACTGCTCTCCTGGAGATGTGCATTTCAAGACAACTCTGTTAAGCTCCATCCACTTGCAGTTTAAGAAGGTTTATCTGCTGGTGCTGGCCATCAACTTTGAAGAGCCCCTAACAAGCCCCTATTGGATTCAGCAGCCCCCCAGAAAAATCTGTGGAAATCTGAAGTCCTATGGACAGAAACAAGGAGCATCTGTTAAAGAGAGATGCTTTCAAAACAATGGTCCTAACAATCCATATTCCTCCTGCATTTTGCTGCTCCAAACTGCACCAATGTGCCACCTTCCAAGAATTACTGCTCTGAAAATCCATCCCCACTAGCTGGGTTAGTATGACTGATGGGAATTACAGTATAACATCCGGAAGGTTTCACATTGTCCAGCCCTTCTTGAAAGGTTCCCTTGGTCCATGCTTTAAACCATCATGTATGGTTTATGTCTTTGCCCCTTGCTGCTTTCAATATATTTGGGTTTTGCTCGTCCATGTTTCAGTTGTCCGCATGCATTGTTTGATTGGTTTTCTTGGTCTTGATGCAGTTGTCCACACAAATACCGCAAAGGGTCTAATGGGGAATGGGTTTCACTCACATGCAAATGCACAAATGTGTAGCAAAAAAGTGCTGCAGCACTGCACTTAAGTTATAGCAAGATTATTTTTTCTGTCTGTCCTTTCCCCATTCTTTAGAGTGCAGTGGGGGACATGTAGCCTGAACAAAATTAAAACACAGCACAAAAGGAATCCTGATGTAGTAATATACCATATCTATACACATATATTCATATCAAAACTACTCTCTCCCCACAGTGTTTTATCAATTCAAACATGGTAATATAGGAACTGAAAACAGACAAATTAACTAAAGGAACTGAGACTTGTGGCTGCACATTGTCCCACCTGGAATTATTTAAGAAACAGTCCTTCTTTAAACTGAAATGCAGAAGAAGAGAAAAACACCCAGAAAGAAGGAACAGGAGGAGGAAATTTGAACATTCCTCCCATAATATAAGCTAAAATTTCCCGGATTTAGAAGGGAGTGCTGCTACTTTTGTGGCCAGAATAGCACAGCACATTCTATAAACCATCATGTAATATATGCATGAGGTTTGAAAGTCTGCAGAGGTGCCAAAACAAAGCAAAGCAGCATGCAAACGCAAACACAGAACCAGACTTTTTTTTAGGAGCTAGGGAAAACTCTGAAACCTGACTGTTGAGGATTGATTATGTCTAATTGGCATGTAGGGGGACCATCAAGGTAGAAGGCTGGAAGGGAGTGGGATAGACTATTTTGAAAAGGAGTGTTTCAGTCTAACTACAGACTATGTGTGGGAAGGATTTTAGTCTATGATTCAGATCAAAAGTGGCATTCCCACAAATCCAAACAATATGACACATTTGTCTAACGCAGTGTTTCTCAATCTTGGCAGCTTGAAGATGTGTGGACTTGAAGTCCCAGAATTCCCCAGCCGGCTGGGGAATTCTGGGACTTGAAGTCCACACATCTTCAAGTTGCCAAGGTTGAGAAACACTGGTCTAAGGTGTTGAGTTGAAGCTCTGCAGCAATGACTCAAGGATCAAGTTGATTTTTGTTCTAATGGGCTTTCAGGGTGTGTTGGTAGACCTGGGTAGCATTTGTAATTTTTATTTTATTTGTTGATGCATTCAATTTCAATTTAGTCAATTTATTCTTATTCACCAAGCAATTGTGGGAGGCTTACAGAGGGGTGAAACAACAAATGACAAGCACTGTTTGCGTCGGGATGTTAATTTTTCCATTACTGTACATAAGCCACCTTGATTAGTGAGAAGTTGGGGGGGCATAAAAATGTGATAGGTAGGGGAGTAGATTTCCATGCAATGCAAAGCTTTGCCTGCTCATTCCTGCATATCAGATTTTTGTTAGAAGGCATGCATGGACAGACTGGAATTTGGCAACCAATTTGAAACTTGGTATGAATGGGAAAACAGACTAATCTGAAAGCAAAAGGGGTCTCTGGAATTACAGTCTCACAGAGACTCTTGGGCTTTGAAAAACAGACTGGAGGGTGAAGATTAAGCAGGTAAATCAAACAGAATAAGTTTATCTCCCAGTCAGCAGTTAACTCTTGCCACCACTCAGATAAGGAAATAGCTACAAAAACTTCCGTGTGGGTTATTGATAATTTTTTTTTAAAAAAAGCTTTTCACAGAGCTGACTTTCTAATCAGAGCAAACTTCAGGTTAAGACTATTAATTATTTGCTACTAGTCATGATGGGCATATATGGTAATAGAAAATATATTAAAAAGGTGGGATAAAAATATAATAATAATAATAATAATAATAATAATAATAATAATAATAATGATGATACCTCTGATATCAGATTCAGTTATTGGATTTATGTATCACATGGATGTCCAGGGATAGAAGGGAAGCAAGCGACATCCATGCATTATGACGTCATTCTGCAAATGATGCAGATTACATAATTTCCATCATTTTGCTGATGACATCATGATCCAAGTGACGGCACTGTACTGTCTTCCAGATTCCTAAATGCGTTTCATTAAGTTGTGGTTTATCTGGCAACCCACAATTGGCAGACTTGACATAATTCATTCAGCTATAAACGATGGAATGAAATGGCTGAATTTGCACAACATATTACATCAAAATGCACAAAGCACATTATGGCTTAGCATAGTGTCTTTGTGTCCCTTGCGGTAAATGCAAATTGGGCAGAGGGCTACCATGTTTGGTTGTGGGCTTTCCAGAGATACTGATGATCAGCTACATGAAAGCTGAACCAGACAAGGTAAGACTTTGGTGTAATCCCAGTGAATTGCTGTTTCTGATTTCTTTACAATGGTCGGGAGGGTTGTCCACAGCATGTGGTCAAAAACATCAAGATGGCAGCCACAACAGTGTGATCAACGGCCCACCTGTTTTCATTTGCAACACACATTAAAAACAGGCAGAGCTGTGAAAGCTGTAATTCCATTTCAGCGAGATATTTTTTTATTACACATCACCAAACCTTACCTTTTTTCAAAATACTGTGAACTGGCATTTTATATGATAACAGCTGCAAGGATTTTACACACTTTTTATTAGAAAAGATCTCTGATCCCCTCTATGGCAGAATGGTTAATTAAACAAGGAATATGTGTTGATGTCTAGAATAACTTCATATCTAAAATGTAAATCTGATGTACAATTCAGTCTTATGTGGAAACCATTTCTGGACTGCAATTCTATGCATGGTATTGTGCCACATCCCAGATTTGGCTTCTAGAGATCATATTTCAATTTGATGTATAGTCTACCGACATTAGTTGCAGTATTCTTTCAATGTATTGCTTATTATTTAAAGATTTTTTTCCTCTTATTGATTTCTATGGTGTTAATAGAGACATGTCTTTACTAGGAACTGGGTACAAAATGTCTTACAGTTCTCTAAATTGTTAATAGTGTATTAGAATATATTAGCCACGTGATATTTTATATCTGGTAGTTATTGGAGATGTGTTGGTTATCAACCAGTAATTTATTGCTTATTTTGTCTTCCTTGCTATGTTTTCTATATTCTTTTAAACGTGCGTTTGTATCTGTATTATTTCTTTTCCTTTTTTCTCGAAATTATAAAAATAAATAAATAAAACCAAACAGGCCACACCACTGTAGCTGCCATCTTGATCTTTTGACCATACGCTCTGGACCAGAGTCCACTTTTCTTTCTGCTTTCATCAGTTCTGCAGACTTATGGGGCAGGACAGGGTGATATAGCAGGAATGAAGATGCCCATTTCCAGTGTTTTACCATCAGGCACCTTTCTGGGTTCCCAGTCATTCCCCACTGGGCTGGCCATGCTGGTCAGGAGTTCTGGGAGTTGCAGTCCTGTTCCACCTAAAAGGTTAGTCCAAACCAGATGTGACGTTACATGGCTTAATCTTGTACAATTTAAAAAAGAAATAGGTTGGTGGGGAGGGGCAAATGGATTTTGGTGTAGTGGAAGAGGGTTTTTAACTGTATGCCTTGAGTTAAATCATTCTCCTCCTCTCTGCTCTTTAGGATAAAAAAGCTAATATTTGGGGTCTTTTATCTTTCTACTTCCTTTGTCAGTTTCTCTATTCAACACACTGCCCTGCCATTGATCAGACTATTCTTGTTTCTGAAAAGATACCAAGTGCAAGATAAAAAACTTAACAGTGAAAAGCTGATGATGGGTGATTAGACTAGTGTTTCTCAACCTCGGCACCTTTAAGATCTGTGGACTTCAACTCCCAGAATTCCCCAGCCATGCTCCCTCCCTTCTGGCTGAGGAATTCTGGGAGTTGAAGTCCACAGATCTTAAAGGTGCCAAGGTTGAGAAATACAGGATTAGACAGAGGAGCAAAGTAACCAGGATGAAAGGCAGGGAAGCAACTTACAATTTTTGCATGGCGTAAGACTTAGAGCTAAATATATGTGGGGTGGGGACAAATATTCCTATAATTTCTTTTGCGTGCATCTTAGAATCCTGAGTCACAGTGTGGGCATGGGGAGAAAATGAACCAAGGCGTATGCTAAAATACAATTGGTGGTCAAAAGTCATTTTAGACAGTGACTCTTCTCCCTTGGAAAAGTCAAGTGGATAGAGAAAACTCTGCTCATTTTTTTTCCCAGACTGATGTGCTCTGTATGTGTTGGACTACAATGCCCATTAAAAACAACCCTATAGGTGCACTCATTTTCCATAATCTTATGCTCTACAACTCCTATCAAATCACCAGAACAGCATCAGTGACAGGACAGCCGCCATATACTTAATCTAACCACCCATTTTTCTTTCAAGCTTGCTTCATAGCTGTGGTGGCCTCTACAGACCTTAAGAACCCAGGACATGGACTCCTTCATCCAGAAGGGAGGGAGATTAATTGGCTGGGTTCAACATGCTGCTAAACCAAAGCCAAAAAAATAAAAATAAATCTCATTATGACTTCGCATAATATGTGGCTGGCCTAATTTGCATAATATTCTAAGCCATAATACAATTTGGTTGGTTTGAACTTAGCACGTTGCATGGAGCCATCCACTGTGGCTTATCCACTAACCACAGTTAAACAAATGATGGTTTAGCACACCATGTCAACTAAAACACTGGGATGGTGGTACCAAAACCAGGTTATAACTATGAATTGGCCTCTTGCAGTGATCCCATTAGGGAGAATGTGAGATAGCTCCATAAGAGGTATCATGAATGCAGGTGAGGCACATATAAAAAAGAGGTGGAGCTTTGATTCTGCAGTTGCAGCCACCATCTTGATTTTTTTGACCCACCCTGGGGTAAGCCCTGCATGAACTGGTGGCAAATTGGATGTTATTGAATATATTATTGCTGCATTTTTACCAGCAAGAAAGGGGAAAGGAATGGACTAAATGTTTCAGTATCTGGTGCTAAAATAACTTGATTGGGCCTTGGGCTTCTGTAGAGGGAGAGGTTGGCATTTGCATTTCATAAGGGTGGCCTTGGGCAATTTGACCTGCTCCAAAAAGTGCATGTATGACATTTAACCTTCTCACAAAATGGAACTGGCCGATTTGTGCTGAAGGAGTTAAAAGGCAGGAGGATCTTGTTCCTGGATTCAGGGAGGGAGGAAACTGCTCTGAGGTTGCTTAGCAACCAGGATATGTTTACCTGCTCCCTTAGAATAAGCAATTTGATGTTATATTATTATTTTATTGTTGGTGTGGCGAAATTCCAGTCCTTTCCCAAGAAGCTGAGTCTTTGCAACCATTTCAAAATACAGAGCGTATGATTCTTAATTACCCACTTAAATCAGTTTTGCTGGCTTTCGCCCACCTTTTATAAACCCACATGTCTCAACCCCTTCTTCAGGTACATTGGCCAGAGCTACTACTATGGCAGAAGAAAGAAGCACCAGAAAAATTGTGGCAGACGTCAGGGGGTGAATGGACTGATTCCACGTCTGCTTCCCATTAGGTGTGTGAGCAGAATTACAGGGGGAGCCTGCAGGTCGAGTCTCACCACTCTTTGAATTTCCCATAATGCCCCAGAAGGATGCTACGTTGGGGGCACTGTGGGAAACTAGTAAAGCAGTCAGACCCAGCACTGCTGAAACAGATCATTTTTAATGCAAGTCCCAGAAAAGCCTTGCCAGAGGATGCCAGCCCTGGAGATTGGTGTCAGTGGACACATGGCGTCCAATCCCCCCCAGGGCCAGTTAGTCCCCTACTGCAACCTCCTGTTTAGCTCTCCTCTCCAAACAAGCATAAGTCCAGACTTCCATGGGGCTTTTCCTCCCATCTGGGAGACAGAGAAGTTTGGACTCAGGAAAGGCAGCAAGAGGCTTATAAGTACGGTGACCATATTCTCCTGGAAAAAATAAAGCACCAACCTGAAAAACGGGCAAATCTGGCAGAGGTTCATGAGGATGAAAAAATGTAATTGTTTATGTTTACAACTTTGCTTTACAAAGGAGACTTCAAGAGCCAAACCGAGAAAAACTTTACAAAAAAGACAATCCGATTTCCATGTTGTCCACACGAATGTGAAAGTCGCTGCCTTAAATGCCACCGTTGATATGGCAAAAGTTAAACAACTCAAAGAGAGAGAACAAAAGCGAGTTTCTGAAAATAAATCTGAAGGACAGCTTTCTGAAATAAAGGATGGGTGGTCACTGTAAGGCATGGATATTGACGTAGGAGCGCATGGAAAGCTGCAAACCGCACTCCCACGGGTTCAGCTAACACGCTTTGGACCTGAACATTGCCCAGACTGAGGAAAAGGCCACGCGTGTTGTTCAAATGTAAGGCAGGCAGGCTGACACGGCAGCGATGGAGGACAGCAGGATGGGAGGGGGCAATGGTTGCAGCTCGGAGATGCTGGTGGGACAACTAGCACAGGAAGCTGAGGCAGGAAGTCTGAGGCCGCAATGGCGGAAGCCTCTGTTGCTGCTGATAAGGGCTGCTGGAGAAGCTCGGAGCTGCCCTTTTAGCTTGTGGGGGGGGGTGTCTTTAAATAGCTCTCCCATCTTCTGTAATAAAGGACCCAGAGGAGGAGGTGATGGGAGAGATGTGGACACAGCTTCCTGTTTGGCTATTGAAATCCTAAGTCTGTGGGGGAGGCGTTTTGCTGGTGCTGAGTCTCCTGTGCTTCAGCAGTTCTTTGGCGCTGATCCGGCAAAGGGTCGGCAGAGGCCGAACCCACAGAAACAGGACAGGCTGGGAGATGGGATCGTTCGAAACTGGAGGGAATGGGCTGGCTTGTAAGCGAGCAAGGATGAAATGGTACATATTGCAGGAAAGCCCTCCTAAGTTCATTCAAAGATCCTGTCAGTTTGCGTGTTGCAGCTCCCGGACGAAGTGGGCTAACCTGGAAAAACTAATCAAGTGGGATGGGAGACCACCACAAAATCTCAGGGATGTAGCTGAGACTGAGCGGATGAAAAAGCATCCCGGGAGCCATGTCTGAGTTGTCACCAAGAGAACTAGATGGATGTGCTCACAAAGTCACAAGAGAAGACTTGGGTTCTTTGTTAGATTTGTATCCCACCTATTCTGGGGGAGCTCAAGGCCGCTTTGACAGGCCTTGTCATTCATTTTATCCCCATAACAACAACCCTGTGAAGTTGGTTGGGCTAAGAGAGAATGACTGGCCCAAAATCACCCAGTGTATTTCTATGGCTGGGGTTGGAATTGGACATCGGCCTTCCGGCATAATTCAATCCCCTAACCCAGTGTTTCTCAACCCTGGGGAGTTTAAGAGCTGGCTGGGGAATTCAGGGAGTTGAAGTCCACCCATCTTAAACTCCCCAAGGTTGAGAAACATTGCCCTAACCACTGGATCACACCAGATTGGGAGAATTTGTTCAGGAAAGAGAATGTGGGACCTTGTTAAGTAGCTCATTGAAAATCATGTCCCTGTCTGCAGTTGATACAGAAATGGCAAAGTGAATGTGGGGATGATGGCAAGGTGGGAACTGGGGAGGTGGGGGACAGGCAGATTCTGTTTTGGAAAAGGGCTGGCATGATCTGAAAGTCACTCTGCAAATTGGTGGGGCGTTCCTGTTTGGAATATGGCAAATACATTTGAGGTGGCACCACTCAGAGGACTGGAAAACCTAATGAAGCAAAGTGGTTAAGGGGCAAAGTAATTCTGTAGGAGGACAATATGAATATAGTGTGTGTGGCGGGGGGAGGTTTATTGGTGGGACACAGATCGGGAAGGCCATGCTAAAGATGGATATATGTGGCCTAGCAAGAAAGGTATGGATCTCAAATTTTGGAATCATTCCTAATATCAGAACATGAGCGCTGCAGAAGAATGGGAGATTGTGAAGAGATGCAAGGAAGGATTTGTTTGCACAATGTTTTTGTTATAATACAGAATTTGCCATTACACGCCCCCAATTTGGAAAACTTTCCAAGAAGGTGCTGCAAAGCCATGGAGAAAGTTACCACGAGGATATCAGAGGTAGTTTGCCACTGAAACCTGTTGTTAGGGGACACAAAGATCATTTGATTTTAATTCGGCTCATGTTGTGCATGTGAGTCTCCCAGAAACTTTCCTTAATTGATGGAGGACCAGAAAGACTTTTGATGAGATCCAGCCCAACTCTTTTTTGCATCCTTGCAATTATTATAGGAGGATCCTAGCATGACAAAAGAGGGTTATTTTAACAATGCCTCTCCTTCACAGTACACAGCCAAGGCTTGGCTAGTGACAGAATAAACCAATCAGCTTGATCCTGAAGAATCAACATTGCACAGCTCTGAAGTCAAATGTTCTCTCACCTGCTAACCTCAACAATTGCACAGAGGACGAAGGACCAATAAAAGTATTTTAAAAGTTAGTAACCTCTGCTTCTGCTTTCTTAGATGAATGTTTCTGTGCTGACCCAGTGGTAGAGCTGCCCCAGAAAGTGCTTTGAAACAGCAGAACAAGCATTTTCTCTCCTTGTTCATTTTTAACGCAATACTTCACCAAATATACATTAGCTGTGCATGATCCATTAACAGCCCCTCAATCTGCAGATGTGAGCAGGTGACCAGGCTGATTTCCCTGCAGTGCTAGATCTTCATCTGATGGCTTTGCAGATCAAATTTATTATTTTGAAACCATAACAGCAGAGCATCTGATGGGTTTTTTTTCCTGATTAACTGGACTGCAATTTTTTAAAAATAATTTTTAAATTGCTTTTTAATTAACTGAAACGTGCAATGCTCTTTTTTTTTTTGAAACAGTCATTATTTTTGTGTCCGATGGAAAGCACATTGCTAAGGCAACTTTATCTATCCCTGCCAAAAAATTACCAGGGAAAGAAAAACAAGCATGCAAATCTTGCCTTTCACATGCCAAGCATTCCAGAAAACCCTGAAGCCAATGCCAAACCCAGGATCATTCTCAAGATTTGGGGGAACCCTCAAGCAAGAGAGGACATCAATGGTGTCTTTAACCTGGAAGTGGTGGAGCTGTCTTCACCAGCTAATCCGGAAGGTCACAGGGAAGGAAGATGGATGGTGATGCTGGGCCAGGTCCTTTGCTAATCTCGAGTCTAAGCAAGCAGGTATCTGTGCCTCCCCTTGAAGCCAATTACTTCCAAGAACAGCTCAGACAACAAAGACTTTGTTTGCTGGTTTTGCTGTGACAGCTTCTTCTTTGCAAATGATTAAGCAAGGCTCCATTTCCCTCATCTTTAACAATCTGAACAGGTCAGCACTAAACTACACCCAAAATGCAAGCACAGATTCTCTCCCTGCCAATAATAATGTAAAAACCTAAGTTAATCGCATATCCTTAGAGAAGAGTTAACTATATATTGTCAAACTTCGACTGGGGAGGAGAGATGTGAGCTAGAAATGTTCCTCGCAATCAATCCTGAAAATCCTACTGTACATAAACAGGGAGCGAACCCCTCACTCACTAGCACTGATGATGTTACCTTCTCAGGTAATGAAATGTCTGCAAGCAAACAGCCAAGCTCAGAGAGCACCAAGGACAATCCGCCCCTAGTCAAAGTTGATCAGTTTTTTTTTTTTTTCAAGAGCACAGCCTGATTAAAAGGAGGCATGCCCTTGAGCTGATAAATTTTTGAATGTTTGTATAAGTCAGCATCTGTTTGGACAACCTGATCCGAAATGTATAATGACCAGGGAGACACATTTTTTTTTTAGAAAAAGGATAAATCAAAAGCTGAAGCTGGAAATAAGTAGCTCTTCAGCTGTTAAATTTCTGAAGCCTCAAACACTTGTATGGGTCAGCATCTGCATGGCTAGCCTGATCAGAAATGTGCGATGCACAGGAATTTTTTTTTTAAAAGGAATGAATAAATCAAAAGCTAAAGTTGGAAATAATGAATGAATAAAAAACACTACGGTTGAAAAGGATAAAAGTTTTGTAAAAACTGAAAAGGGATAATAACATCAGGAATGCAAAAAAGAAAATGAACTGACCTCTTACAATGGGGGAGTATTTCCAGTCTGGGGGTGACATGTCCCCCAATACTTTGCATCCATCCCTGGAATTCTGTGTTTTGGCATGGAGATGCCATTTTCATCTCTTCCCTGGCATCTTGATGGTTTGGGGAAAGATATGCCTCCAAGTCCACTTGTGACAAAGTATTGGGATCCCCCAAAACTCCCTCATCTGCATTCCCTTGGTTGGCCAGACTTAGCGGTGGAAGGGGCTCTCTGCTTCAGAGCTGAAAGCGTCTGGTGGTGGTTTGGTTTGGGTTTTTTAAACTCAGAGACATCAACCGCCACGAAAGGGAAGGAAGAGGAAATTTTTTTGTACCAGAAGGAAAGAGCGGAGGGGGGCCCTGTTTCTGGAGCTGGGTGTGTATGAGACAGAGAGGAACTGAACCAGAGACCAGCTCAGTGCAAACTGGAGGACAGAGACAAAGCAAGGGGATCAGCTGCTAACAAAGATGGAGGAACATCTCCAGAACTTACCTTGATGGTGCAATCCATGGCACGCCTCTACCTGCTGCTTTCCGCCTAGATCTCCATGGGCATTCAGATGAGTTGCATTGGCAGGGCTGATCTTGCGCAGGGGGCCGGATGAACAAGGCTTGGTGTGTGTGTGTGTGTGTATGTGTGTGTCTAATTTTGGGAAGTGAAGTCACACAAACCGCCGGGGCTGGTTTCCTATTGGTGTGACCAAGCTTACAGGCTCTGAAAGTTTTTTTTAAAATAGCATTGTTGGTTTATATGCATTTTTTTTCTCTTCTTGTTCAAATTACAAATGGGTAAGTCAAGAGATTTTGAGACAGAAATGGAAGTACAAGAGAGACTGCTGGTGGAAAACAGAGAGGGCTGAGGGCAAAAGAAGACTTTATTGTTCTTGAAGGGTCATTTGATTTATTTTTACAAGAAGCAGGATCAAGAGTGGTGCTCCCAGTGCTTGATCTTTAAAGCAAGCGTTCTTTATGGATTGAAAATTAGCTTCTTGGATTGGAAAAGCACTGTACATATTCAGAGGTAACTTCCTTCTTAGCTCCCTTGTTTGCGCCACATTACCCTCCCCAGCGAAAGCGCAGTGCTCACAGTAGGGCCTCCTAGATGGAGGACAGGCAAGCCTAATGATTATTTACTAACTCTAGAACTCAGGGAGACATGAATTGCAAACTACTAGCCTGCCTTACAGGTTTCTGCTCAGTGAATTCAGCGGTAGTCCTAGATTCTGCTATATTACTGAATCATGCTGCTCCGTTATGCAAAGTTGGTAGTGAGGCTATTCTGTGTCCCTGGCCCACTTGGGAGACTAACCGGTTGGGTCAGCAAACACCCTTGGAATGTTGAGAACCTGCTGTGGGCACTCCACATTGGACCTCGCCAATCACCGCATGCTCACTGATTGGGAGACAATAGGACGAGGTTGCCTTTTGACTTATAGCCAACTTTCTCCCTACCATTGCCACCCATCTTGTCTTTGTTTTTTTATTTTATTTTATTTTATTTTATTTTATTTTATTTTATTTTATTTTATTTTATTTTATTTTATTTTATTTTATTTTTTATTCATTCTTTCATTCATTCCTGTACAGTTGGTCTCACTTCTCAACAAAGAAATAGGATATCAGGGGGTGGTCCTTTGCTTGGCAGTAGGGTACCACCCTATTTATTTTACCTGTGCATTCCTTTTAATTAAAGGGATTTTAAAAAATAATAATAATTTCCAGTGGTGCAGGGAAATTGGGAGACGCAGTGGATCAGTGGGCAGATGAGGGCCCACCTAATCCATTCATAAAATAGTTGCTGTTGTGATGAAGGATAGAGTGTTCCATGATTTCAGCTACTGTATGCCATGTCAGCCAGATTCCAATAGATTTTGCCCAGGTTAGAAAAAGGTGAGAAAAGAGTTTATTTAAAAACAAAACAGGAAAAGAAATGAAGTCTGTTTCTAGAAGAGTTGGTTTCAGACACAGAGGTTTAAACTGCTCCTGAAAAACTGAAACAAAACCATCTTGCCAGGAAGCTTCTGTATCCCTAAGATGCAGATCCTTTACTCAAGGATGTGTATTACGAATAGAAGCCACACAAGTGACAATGGTTGTGTGAAGTTGGCGTTCAGGGAACAACTCTTGATGCAGGCTCTTGTCCGATGTGAAATGGACAAGCATACATTCATATGCACTCTGTGTCTTTGTTAATTGATATTAATTGATATTTAATCATCAAATTGCTGGACATCGTTGATGTGAATTTAGGGCTGGCGTCATTCTAATCAGAACGATTTGATCTGATCCTCCATGGGGTAGGTGAGGTACTATAAGCTGGCTATATTTACACATAGCACATTTAATCTGATTACTTAATTAATCCATAGTCTGGCTTTGCACAATATGTTAAATGATAAACTAACCATCTGGATTAAATTTGGACAGCACAAGGGGAGTAAAAAGTGAGCCAAGATTAATATTATTTAAGTTTAGTATGTAGGGCAAATGCAACCACTTGGTCTTTAGCTGACCCAGTTAAGCATGTTGTAAAGACATCAATCATGGTTTAACAAACCACCATGGCCTTGTCTGCAGATCAAACCAATCCGAACCGCAGCAAACTATGTTATAGCTTATTGTGATGTGTGAAACTGGTTGCCGAAATGCAAACCCGTTCCAAGAATAATACTGAAGCAGAACTCAAACAATAATTAAATTAACCATTTCATTTAAGATTACCAGTTGTACTTCACCTGCCCCATGACCAGTTTCTGTATACGAAGATATGTACATCATATCCATCATGCTATTCCTTATAAACAATATTATGCAAACCATAGAAAAAGAATAAGAAATAGCAAGTCAGAGAAATTATAGGCATGAAACAGGAAAAAGAAAAGGAAATAGAGCTACATCTAGTTTAAATAGGGGCATCCTCAGAGGGAGGATCAAAGAAGTCAAGATAGCGGGTGCAACTGTGTGAGTGAATCCCTGCCCTCTTGCAGACGCCTCTGGGTTTAAGCCAACACCCTTCACTCTACCTCCACTTTCATATCTTTCTGCCTTCCTTCCTTCCTTCCATCCTTCCTTCCATCCATCCATCATATCCATATACAGCTTCATACTCATTGCTTTTTGTTCATCAGCCTCTCCTCAGCTCCATCCAACCTTGACTTCTTGGGCCTTTCTCTTCCTCTCAACTCACCCACTCTTCCTTCATTTGTTTTCCAGCTCAATCCTCATTCATTCTCTCTATATGACCAAACCACCTCAACATACTTGTTTTGGACCAGTCATTCTCTTTTGTACTTAAGCCACATGCATTCAGCACCCGTTCATTCTTGACGTTATCCCTTCTTGTTCTTCCACACACTCTTCTTAAATAAATACCCCATTCCCGCCGCATTTACCCTAATTTTGTTTCTCTTGACATACCCCAACTTCTACTTCCATATAACAAAGCGGGCTGAAGCACACTTGCACACAGCTATTTTCACTTCTTCCAACTAACATTCCTCACAACAGACCGCATGCTACCCCTCACTTTTCTACTGGCATTTGTATGTCCTAAAATTTCCCAATCCATTTCTCCATCTTTAGTTAATAGGCTATCAAGGTACTAGAATGCTAATGTTTGTCTCTCCCTATAATGGTTTGATAAAGGGGAACGTACCACATATGTTGCTAATTGTTTCCTGGCCTCAGTGCAAGAGCCTGGTTCTAACTTTTGCAACTGAGAACGTTGTAGATGGTGGCCATCCCAGGATACAACTCTGTTTTTATGCGCCTGTCTGATCTTTCATGCCTGCAGGAAGAATCTTTTGCAGATACCATCAATTAACAGAGCCCTGTTTGCTGGGCTCCACTGAAATCATACCCACTCTGCTACCCCCTGCTGTAGAATACACTCACTTGGCTGTGTCTGCACGACACAATTAACTGGGTCTGTAACAAACCTACTGGTTGCATTCCCACAGTATGTTAAGCTTGGCTAATTTTCACCTGGATTATTAGATAGGTTTTTTTTTTCTGGCTTAGCATGCAGGACGCATCCTGGCCATCAAGTTAGTTACATGTATTTTATTTATTTGTCAACTCGTTAACAAATGAGTTAATCGCTATTAGGTTAAGCACTGTAGAAACAGACTCACTTTAGAGCTCCCTTTTAGTTGTTTGCAAGTGTGCTTTTAGAACTTTGTTTTAATGGTTTTAATATTAAATATGTTTGCCGCCTTCAGTTATTCATAAAAAATAATAAAGGCGGGATAGAAAATATAAATAAATAAATAAACAGACAGACAAATAAATATTTTTTAAGATAACATTTTATGATACGTAGTACAGGTTTTAATGCTTTGTGATGGAGCAGTGGCATTACTGGTTGTGTTCACAGTCATCTCAATGGACAAATCTAGGGGTTCTATCCACACAGAACATGGGAAGCTCAGAGTTCATCTTGGTTAGGTTCTTCTGCCTGTGGCTTAGAATGTTGTGTGAATTCAACCTGTTTTGTTAGTTTGTGGCTCAGTGTATTTCACAAACCCAGAAAATGGGGTAAGTCAATAGTGCTGCTGAATGCAATGCTCTATTTATTTCTAAGTCTAGTAAACCTTTAAGGCCGTCTCACGCACAGTATTGGGTAGGGTTCTGGATGCCTGCCCTAGATGGTGCATCCAGGGAAGGTAATGCGAATCATATTTTCTGACTGCAAGGTTTGTTCCTAACGAACAGCAACAGGCATCCTAGGTGAACCATGCCAGCGATGTCCTGCCCTCAACCCCAAGGGCAGGTCCACTGGATGGTTTGGTAGCTGGGAGACTTTTTGCCCCATTTCCTATTTAATGCTCTTTAACCACGTTTTTGGAAATAGAGATATTGGTTTCTCTGCCTGCCCAGCCAGTGTTTCAGAGATCAGATAAAAGAGATACTGCTTATAACATTGTCTTTATTTTTTAAAATTTAATTTGCTTTTAATTTGTTTCTTTTTTCCCTAAAAAATGGTGCCTGACTTAACCTGGTGCCCTGGGCAACTGCCTCTTTCACCTTGATGGACAGGCCACACCTGCTTGTCCTTAGACACTTGCTCTGAGCAGAAGGAAGTCCAGCTTTCCAATCAGGCAGAGCAAAGGAACAGTTTTTTGCATTCTGGGTCCTCCTCCTCCTCCTCTTCTCAGAGCTTCATTGCACCTGGTTTGAGCTTTGTGGTAAGGCGTGGGGGCCCTGTGGTTTCCGGTTGCTGTTGTGCACTCCTTGTCTCAACGCTGGGGCTGTTGCACAATCTCATATCGCACTTTCGGAGGCTGATGTACACACCCACCTCTCTCCTGAGATTCCTTGGAAGGGGCAGAAAATGGAGCTCCCTCAAACCGAATAGGAGCCGTGAGCCCTAACGTAAGAGTTGGTATCCGAGAGATGGGGGCGGGCAGGTGGGAAGCCGGAAGAGGGGCCTGTCCCTGTTGCAGTCATGGAGAGTGGCTAGTGCTTTGGGGGTTAGGAGCCGGGGCTTCAGGTTTCACATAGGACAGGGGTGCACAACTTGAAGCCCCAGAGCTATTGGTGGCCCCCAACCCCTCCAAACATTGCCACCGAATTGCAGATTTCAACTGGACAGCTGCTGTTTTTCAATACTTGGGTTGAAGCTGCAGTGAAACCAAAGCAGAGGTACTTTGAGCCTGATTCCATCCACAACTTCATCCTACCTACTTGGGGGATCTTGGCTCCAGGACATCATGCCAAGGCCAAAGTTGTGCACCCTTGATTATGAATAAACCTTGCCCAGATGCCTTGGACTACAGCTTCTATCATTCTCACCCATCCTGGCTCAGGCTGGCAGGGGGTGATGTGGGAATTGTGGTCCAGCTGATTTAGAGGGGACCAGATTGGGAAAGGTGAATTGAGACTCAGATGTGGGGCTGGTTTCTGGCTCAGTTAGGGGTAACAACAAGCTTGTTGGGTGGGGAGTTCTCTTGTTGTTCCTTGCCCATTCTCAAGCCATTACCCAATCTGTGGGTTTGTGGTTTAGGGCTGTTTAAGTACAAGGGGGCTGGTTTCTCTATGGGTTGGGAAACTGCCATTCTTACTCTTTGCTTGCCATAGAGAAAAGTGCACTGGATGGACTATGTGTGGTCAACATGGCCAAAATCAAGCTATCCAGTTTTAATTACACAGCACAACCCCACAATGCAACTAGACTCTGTTTTGTTTTTTAAATGCTTGTCCTACTCCCCACCCCACTCCTGTTTCTCCATACAGGTCACCCTCATATTAGGAATGTGGCTTGTTTCCAGTCTAAGGGGAGTGAAGATATCTTGCTTTCTTGTGGGTAGATATCTGGAGATCATCCTTAGGTGGCAGCTTAATTTCTCCTATCAGAAGCACCACAGTTCAGTTGGGTCTAGGATAGGGACCACTGGCTCATCTTCCCTCCCATGCCATGATTCTGATCCAACCCCATTCTTTTTGCTGACCTTTGTTAAGCTCATGTATCCTCTCTTACCATGGATCAGTGTGTTGGTACAACTGTAGCCTTGGCCAGCTTAGCACCTTGCAGGGCTGTGTTGAACTGTAACTCTCACCCGCTTTAACCTGCATGACTGTGTTGAGACCGTGTGGTCCAACAGCTTAGGGAAGGCTTCATGTGCGTGTAACTCTTTGGATGTCCTTCTTTCAGCATCCTGGATAAACAGTCTTGGCTCTCAGGAATAATAAACCTAGGTTAGAAGGCATTTGACTCAGTGAGAAAATTGGGCTCTTCTGGCATGCTCTGCATAGGGCAGGCCTTGGAGGAAGTCACGGTGTCTCGTTTTAAGATTTATTAGGGTTAGGAGGAATAGCTTGCTTAGAAGATTTTGTGAACTGTGCTGTGTTCCTGAGAGATAAACACACCAGCCTTGCTTCCTCTCACGACCTTCCCTCTGTCTCTGAAATTTGGCCACCTGGCCGCCCCTCTGGGATTGCAGTCGTGATATACACACTCTCTCCCTCTCCCTGTCTCTGCCTCTCTCACACACACTTACATACACACTGGCTGGGCCGACATGGAAAATCCCTCTGCCTCCCCCTGCCAAAAAACGTAGAAAAGGTCACGAAACTTGCTTCTTCATTCAACCAATGGGAGCAAAGAAGTATAGGGATATGAATACAGAGGGGAAAAAGAGGGGGGGGGAGTGGTAGAGACCCCTGGCAAGGGATAAGCACTGGGCAATACTTTTACAAGCAAAGCAGAAGGATCCACTTGGCCAGAGATACTTCAAGGTATAAATGTTCTTCTCCCAATTTCACAGTCCAAGGAGAAGAAGATAGGCTGTGCCACTCAATCGTTGGAATTTGTTTGCCCTCAAGAAATTTTCCCAGGCCAGCCATCCCGTAAGCGATCCCTGCAAAGTGGTGAGTAAAATCAAAGATGGGGGCAAGGACTGTATGGGAGTGATGTGTCTACATGTGTGTATGAAACTTTAATGCAAAAATATGTTCTTTGCATGCAACCAGCTTCAGGCTAAATATCTAGTATCTGCAGTCAGATACACGATAAAACCTTCTATCTAATTCAGCCTTTCTCAGCCAGGATCCCAAAGAAATGTTGAGATGGCAAACTTCTGGAACAACTAGCTATCATGGCCAAAGGAATTCCGGGAGCCGCCAACATTTTTGGATGACGCCAAGTTGGGGAAAGCTGATTCAGTTCATTCTCTTGACTAAGGGTTAGGTGGATCTCCCCATAATTCTCCTCAGTGCCACCTACGGTTTGATTCTGTCCTGGCTTTAACCACTGAATTTAGTTACTGAATTAACTCATTTTCTGGAAGGGCCCAGACTTGCAAACTGTCCAAGTTGGCTGTGTTGGTACAATACACAAAATCCAAGTTAAAATTCACCAAAGTTAGTGTGTTGTAGAAATATAGCCACTAGGCCTTCAACAGACCTGGTTGTTTTGCCTTAACCTAGTCATTAAGAAAACAACAAACCCTTCTTAACTGCCCACTCAAAGCAAGGAATAATAACTAGGGAACAAGTGAACACAATATGCAGAGTCCAACTATAAATTAGCTGATGTAGCAATATTCTCTGCCTTTGAATCCAATATATTAATCTGGTAAATTATGGCGTGTCAATTTTCATAATGGTGGTAGCCAAAGCTAAGGAGGAACGTAAAAGACACAGGGCATTCAACTTGGAGATATTAAATACTTCTTTCAAAAGGAGGTACAATAATTTAAATATTTTTTAAAAATTGCAGCCTTGTATTACAATTCATCCATTCCAAATCTTCTTTATAATCTCTTATTCTATAAGTTGACTCTTTGATTTTAGCACTGGAAGAGCAAACCAAGACAGAATAGAAGAAATTTTTGCTTTTTAAATAAATCCCTTCCTTATTTGGATTAAAGAGAAAAAAAAATCTGTTTTAGGTGAAGGGAGTGTTCTCAAGTGCTTATGTCTGAACCCTGAACTGGATTAGAAGCTCCTTTAGATCAGCCTCCCCCAGAAAATGAGATATGATGCTTCAGCCCAATTCCATGTCCTGGTCAAACTGGAATTGAAATCTTATTCCCAGCCACAGGAGAGGGTCCCTCTGAAAGCTGCCTGGGAGGCACAGAGGAAACCATCTGACCCGTGGAGAAGGTCTCTGAATCCTCTGGCCAGGTCATCCAAGGCAGGCTCCCCCCACCCCCACTAATGGGAGGGCTGGTCCCAGTAGGAGCAGTTTGGCCCTGGAAAATGTTACTTAATGAAGCAACAAGAGAAAGAACGTTAATCAGATCCAGAGTTGGAAGGGTGCTGGTCAATCCGAGCCTGTGCTTGATGATAGCAATCTGGAGATGGAAGGTTTACATTGTGCTTTTAAAAATATTGTCTAATTGTTTTAGAAATCTAACAATTTATATTTGTGTGTGTGTGTATGAATTTTTCATTCACACACACACACATATATAAGAACCTTCAATATTTCATTAATTAGTTTTATATAACTGAATATCATATATATGTACGTGTGTACAAATCTACATCTATATACAGATAAAAGATTTTATATCTATCCGTCTGATAAGAATTGTCAATATTTATTAGTTTTACATAACTGAATATCACATATGTGTGTTTGTGTGTGCATTAGATAAGAATTGTCAATATTTCATTGGTTTTATATAACTGAACATCTTTTATCATTTTTAAAAAAACAGGTCACTATTAAAATCCAGTTAGTATATAAAGAACAATGGCAATAATTGGCACAGTGTAAATCATAAAGTAAGACAGAGAATTACAGTAATGTCTGTCCACCATGAAAGACTTGATTATTTAACAGATCATTGAAAGTTAGACAACGACAACCTTATGTTAAGAGAAACCCACATTTTGGATGTGGTCCAATAATCTTATAGAATTATAAATAATTGAAACATGAGAAGGCAGGCAGGAATGTTTGCTTATTTTTTTCAGAAATGAAGCTGGGAGGCAGATGGGGTCTTTAGTCCTGGTTCCAGGGTTGCGGGGGGCAGGCTTAGTCATGACCATCCCAGCCTGAGAGATGGAAATGGGCAGTTCAGCTGCTCTTCTGGCATCGCCTATGCAAAGTGGGCAGTGCAAGTACAGTTAAAGCAGGGCAGGTCCTGCAGGAAGTGAGGTGGGGATGATATTTGTCTCTGTCTGTGGGTTGCAGAGATGGATGCTTGGCAACAGAGCTGGAGGGATACCCCTGTGCAGATGGTACCTGGTGGAGCAGAGACTGAAGGCCCAGGTAAGGGATGCTCTTATTTGTTCCTGGCTTGTAGGAAAATGAAGCAACAACTTTGTCTCGGTCTTCCTTTTGATAAGTTAACTGCCAGCTGTTTTGGACGGCCCACTAAGTTGGCCTTGGCAAGTTTCTGCATCTCTAATTTGAACAAAGGAAGCATGCGCAGCATTTCTTCTGGAATTCTGGAATAGGAGGAGGAAGGAGTATTAGGTATGTTCACCACCTTGAGTTATTTATAAAAAAAATAATAATAAAGGCGGGATAAAAAAAAAAAACAATTCTTGCCAACCCCTTTACCTGATGTGGCCACTTGTGAGTACATGCGCAACTGGGAAGCATGGGGTGACATGCAGATGCTCCACTCTGGGTCATATGACCAGGAGGGACGAAGGAGGAGGGCTTAGAAGGGAACAGGCATCAACCTTCAGAGCAGCTGTCCAACTGGCTCTTTTCTAGGGTTGCAATGGGGAATTTTTTCTCTAAAGCTCTCAGCCTGATTTGGCCCATTTAAAAACTTTGTTTTGTCTTTGGCTGCCTTCTTCCCACCCCAGATTTGGACTCCTACTGTACCCTTTTTGGAAAGTTACCATGACGATAAAAGATGGACAGTGCGGATAGAGTCCTGACTCTTTTATCAAATTTCCATCTGGCTGGAAAGAGTAGGAAAAGGTAGAAATTCCCTAGAGTTGAGCTCAGCTGCTGGTGATTACATGGGCACATCCATGGGATTCTTTTGGCAACAAGATGGAAAAGGATTTTTCATGCCTTCTTCAGAGGTGGTGGTTTGTTTGTTTGTTTGTTTGTTTGAAACCTGAGATTTTCTGGTGGTCTCCCATCCCAAGAATAACCAGGTCTGGCTCTGCTTAGATTTTTTTTTTTTGAGATCTGCCGAGGTTGCCAGATGCTGGAATTTGCTGTGAAATCAGCTTCAAAGAAATAAATAAGAAAATTATTTCACTTTGTATCCTGCATGAATAATCAGGCCACAATGCAGAGACAGCAATGAGCTGGAGCTATTTCAGCCCACCAGATACAGCTTCCAAGCTAACTTACACGCCTCCAGTGATGAGTCTGGGTACAAATTGGAAGAACCCTGGCTGCTAAAAAAAGGCAAATAGGGCTTCCTAATAGTAAAAGAATAGGAATGCCTCTTACTCTTTCTCTCTTTACACCCCCAAAGATTTTATGGAAGACTACAGGAAGATTTTCCAAGATGATATCAGTGACCTTGATTCCTGGTTTCTGCCAGAAAATGAAATGGAGCAGCAGCTACCAAGCTGGGCCGGTGGAAGTTATCTGGCTGAACTGGAAGGGTTTGACAAGGCAATGCCATTCCATGAATCCTTTGGCTTAAAAGGTAAATACTGGAGCATCCTGGACAGTCGAGGAAAATGGGAGGCAGCATAGCTTTGCCACCTCAAATTATTTATCCCAACTGGTTGGTCCTTCCTTCCTTCCTTCCTTCCTTCCTTCCTTCCTTCCTTCCTTCCTTCCTTCCTTCCTTCCTTCCTTCCTTCCTTCCTTTTCTATCCCACCTTTATCATCTTTATAAATAACTCAAGGTGGCGAACATACCAAATGCTCCTTCCTCCTTCTATTTTCTCCACAACAACAACCCTGTGAGGTGAGTTGGGCTGAGAGAGAGTGACTGGCCCAAGGTCACCCAGCCAGCTTTCATGCCTAAGGTGGGACTAGAGCTCTCAGTCTCCTGGTTTCTAGCCCACTGCCTTAACCACTAGACCAAACTGGCTCTTTATAAGAATTCCTTTATAAGAATTCCTCCTTCGCTTTAAGAGGGTGTATGAATTTGCCTTTTTCCTCTTCCCTTTCCATCCCTCCTTCCTTTTCTGAGGTCACCTTTACAGCTATGAAATTGCAAGCAGGAAATGCTTTATTTTGAATGGATCATCGATCAACAACCTTGGGTGTCACTTTGGCTGTAGAGCAGAGTTATAAACAATAAATGTACCAGCCCAAACAGCCACCACTGTCACTACAAGAATAAACATTAATGGAATATCGTCTCCTTTCTCTTTGAGGCTTTCCGGAGTACACCAAGACCATCGTGGAACTCAAACAGGTTTCTTCTGATTCAGATTACAGGGAACAGTATCACAGTGGTGAGTTTTCATTGATACATGGAAGGAGAGAGATTGAGAATGCTTGTGGCTTTCCCCCAATCTGGTGCTTTCTGGAAGTGTTGGGCTTCAACTCTCATAATCCCCAGTACCTTGTTTGATGGGAAATGAGGATTAACAGGTTGATTCAAACTTCAATATTTGGGATGTTTAAAGCAAAACAGATGCTCAGTTTTGACTCAGTGTTCTGTAGCTTCTAATTTTATGTGGCGATTTATACTGTTTTGGCTGTGGTTCTTGATATTTATCCTTGCTTAAAGCTTAATAGTGATTTTTAGTCATTTAGATAGCATATTCATCCATTTATTAATGATGCAGCTGAAAATTATAACCCCCTTGATGTTTTTTAGAGCACCCCATTTCCTCATTTGTGCTTTATTCTTTCATTTTCTTGATCTGTTTTCTATTTTGCATTTGTGTCTATGTGTTTTCTCTAAAAACTTAAAGAATCAAAATGAAACAAACAAAATGTTGAGTGAAGGCTTCTTTTTTAATTTCTTCTGTTAATTCGTCCATTGCATAAGCTTAATGAGTACAAAAGAGTGAAGAATAAAAATACAAAAGGCAGACTAAAAAAATAGAACAAAGTAAAAATGTTGCAATGGAGAATTTGATGACACAATCTCCCCTTTCCTTCTTTTTCCCCAACCAGTTACCACCACTTAAATATTTATGCTATGCTTTTAATATTTTATATTAAATATTGGGCATGCTGGCTTATATCCGTTGAAGTCATTTCATCTGTTGTTTTTAATTAGTCTCTTGACTTTTTTCCTAGAAGCCAGGTTACAGATATCTAAATCTGCCTGGCTGTGTAATGTGACTTATATAGCAGAACCTTTCTTGCTTAAATTTGGTTAAATTTCTATTATGAATATATACCAATGTTTCTCAACCTTGTCAGCTTTAAGATGTGTGGACTTCAACTCCTAGAATTCCCCAGCCAGCATGGCTGGCTGGGGAATTCTGGGAGTTGAAGTCCACACATCTTAAAGCTGACAAGGTTGAGAAACACTGATATATACTGTCAGCTTTGCCATTGCTGCGCATTCACCAAAGAGGAAAGATTTCTTTAGATTCATCAGTATACTTTTCCATGAATCATTTTGGAAATGGATACAGCTAGGAAAGAACACCTACGTGCATCTGTTTAAAGGGAGGTGGGATGGCTGTGTTACAAGTCCTTATTGGTATTTCCTGTCCAGCACATGAAAGTGGAGCTGGCTTGGCTAGATGGCTAAGCGCCTGAGAGCGCTCTCTGCAGAAGAACCATGGCGTGTGCGTGTGTGCTGGTGTGACTAGCAAAACAACTCCCCCCCCCCATTTATTCCCTTTTAAAAACATCCTATGCATTTCCATTTGAAATGAGCTAAATTGATAATGGCTTTGCACTAAGACAGGGCAGGAAACAACAGAACAGCACAATGAAAATTGCTTCTCAGTTTCAACTGACACAACCAGGAGTTAAAGCAACAAGGGGAAGTGAAGGTTTAAAAACTTAGCCGAAATGTTGTAAGGCTGCCGGTTATCAACCTTCCCCAAAAGCGATTCACTTTAAAAGGGCTAGACTACAACTCCCATGGTTCTCAGCCAGCACAACTCCCTGGAGATTGTCTCCCATCTATCTATCTATCTATCTATCTGAAATATGGATGAGTTGTAGGTGAAATATTAAAAACTACTGGAACTACAGGAATACTGTAGTATTTGCCAAAAAGTAGGTACAGTATAAAAGGCAATTTTCATTATACGTGGATGAGAATCCTTTTGAAGTTTCCCAGACAAGGCATTGATTAAAAGCCACCAATCTCATTTATCAGAGAATCAGAGAATTGTAGAGCTGGAGCAGGCTACAAGGATCATCTAGTCCAACCTTCTGCAGTGTGCAGGAGAACCAGTTAAACCATCCATGAGAGATGATAGTCTAGCCTCTTCTTAGAAACTTCCAGAGATGGACAACCCCTAGCCTCGATAGACCGTTCCTCGGTTGTACAGATCTTACCATCACAAAGCTTTTCCTTCTAATTAAAATTTTCCTTACATTTGGAGGGGGTGGGTGAGAGGGTGGCTGGCCCCCCTAAGCCCAAACTGAACAAACTACAGCTTGGAGCGTTACGCACATTCCACCATTGTTCATAACCCTGGCTTATGGCTGCGTGCAGTGTGTGAATCCAGGCAACTGTGACTAAGACAAGCCCTAGTTAAGCAAATGAGAACCTGTTTGGTGTAGTGGTGAAGGCACCAGGCTAGAAACTGGGAGACTGTGAGTTCTAGTCCCGCCTTAGGCACAAAGCCAGCTGGGTGACCTTGGGCAAGTCACTCTCTCTCAGCCCTAGGAAGGAGGCAATGGCAAACCACTTCTGAGAAACCTTGCCAAGAAAACTGCAGGGCCTAGTCCAGGCAGTCTCCGAGAATCGAACACGATTGAACGGATTAAAAAAATTAAGTTGTGGACCAACTGTGGCCACCTTCTAACTGAAGTCCCCTGTTTTCTCACTGCGTAGAGGGCAGAGGGAATGGCCTTGAAGTTGTAATGGGCTGTGAGAATAACCCTGAGAGACTGGAGGAAGAGCCGCTGCCAAGGCAACAGTCAGAGAGGAGCAGCTTGAGCCCGAGCCAAGAAAACAGCAAGAGAAAACATCTCAGATCAGCCCCTCTCTAGTTCACAGAAGCTGTTCCAAAGTAGCCTTGACCTATATGGCATTGGTTTCTCAGTCTGGTCTACCTTGCTGGGCTGGCACACTGATTCTGTTTCTTCCTCATCCCCACCTGTACCCCAACATCCATTTAGGAGAGAGGTGGGAAGACCCTGAATTCCTTCAGTGTCTTTTGACGCTTAGTACCAGAAGCTGTCCATCCGGAAGCATCCTCCCTCTGAGACTAGTGCCTGAGGCCTTTTGTAACCTGAAATTCTTGCCACCCCGAGGCACTTAAGGTTGTAGGCAGAAATAAGGGGAGGAAAATGGAGGACTACCGGTCTCCCATGATTCTGCTGACACATGGGCCTTGAATCCCCTGCAGCTTCAATAATGGCCCTCCAACAAGACAGCATCCCCCACAGCCTAGAGGGCTCCCCCTGCCTCCCACCAGCTCCTCAGCCTTGGCTTGCCCTGTATCCTGACTCTCCTGGAGAACAGATATCTTCAGCTCAGCTTCCTCCTGGAGATCAGCAAGAACAGCAGAAGGAAGGTAAAATCTCCAGTTTGGTTGACTCTGTATAATTCCTGTCCTGCAAGCTACCCTCCAAGTTCCTGAAAGTTTTTTTTCCCCCTCTGCAACCGCGGCTTTTTGTTTTTCTAACTCATTCTCAAAACGCTTTAGAATTTTCCTTAGTGGTGCTTCTGAGCTTGCATTATCACCACTAGGTAGTAAGGGGGCTGGTCGTTTTTTTAAAACATGATTTTGTGTGTGCACACGTGTGTGTTTCTTTCACATCCTAACCCAAAAATGCTGCCATTAAATCCCAGAAATTTCTCATGGCCTTTTTTTGAAGAAGCCAGGGAAGCTGCTGATCGCAGGATCTTACTCTAGTGCAGTGTTCCTCAGCCTCAGCAACTTTAAGATGTATGGACTTCAGCTCCTAGAATTCCCCAGCCAGGAGTGGAAGATCCCTTACCCATCCCTTGGCCAATTCATCACTAAAGCAAACGCAAGAATCCTGTATCTCCCCATAAAGACTTATCCTTTGAAAAAGCAAAGCAAAGCAAAAGCAACTCCTTTTCCATCAAACTGAATGTGAATGATGAAAACCAACAGCATAACACTAGTTTTGAGTAGGACATCCTGCTCTCAACATTGCGCTCAATGTGTTTAATCTTAAACCCAGATTAAGAAAGCACAGTTGGTGTATTTACATAACATTCTGTGCCTCAACAACTGGACTGCATGATAGCCTAATGTGGTGGCTGAATTCACCCAAGATCCAACAATGAGCTCTGAACCCAAGTTCCCCACCCCATGTTAACCTAGTGTTCAGTGTGAATTTAGTGCGGATTAGGCCAACCCAGTTCCTGGATGATTAGCAGAAGCAAAGGTTTCTGATTTCTAATTAGCATGCTACATATCCAGGAGAATTTGAGAGTCTGATTCTAGTACCAATCACCAAATTCCTGTCCCAAGAATGTGTGCACAGACAGCCTTATTCTTCAACGTGCATCCAAGTCATTGGTTTAAAGCTAGACTTGGTCTCTGGATTCCACCCAATAATTAAAATGCATCCCACAATCCTGTTCAACCCTTAGCTCTTCGCCTTTTCCCCAAGCCAACAGGGGACACTGGGACTTTTTGCACACAAAGCATGTCCTGTACCGCAGAACGACAGCCCTTCCCCACAAAAGAGACTCACCTGTGGTGTGCATAATTCACTCATGTTCTATGACCCCCCAATATAATCTCAACCTACAATGAATGAGGGTATGTGAATCCATGTTTTGACTTTGTACAATAACCCTGAACCATAAACCAACCAACCAAGCATGTGCTAGGTTCAAACAAGCTTAGATGCATTAACCCAGTCAAGGGACTGGGTTAAGGGGATTATGTGAATGCATGCAGTGTGTGGCTCTTGTCCACCCCTTCTGTAAGGTTTTGATCTGGCAGGGCTCACTAGCTTTCATGCTCACTTCCCTGATATGTTCATCCATTATTGTTGCCTCTAGAACATTGGACTGAGACCCTCAGCCTTGACCCGGGCAGCCAATCCAGCACCTTGGACAGCGATTCTTGTCAATGCGATTCACCCGTCAGGAGCCAGAGAAAAAGAGAATGTAGAGACAAGGCTGATAGCAGGACCACCAATCCTTTACCTAGAGATCGGGCAGGTAGTGTTGACTGGGGAACATGGGTTGGGGGACATCCGAAACCCGCAATGTGCTGACAATAAACTCAAAGTCTTAAAGGGTCTGGCAATTCATGGCTTTTCAACTTGCCTGCCCAATCATTAAGATCAAATGCAGAGAATCCTTTTTTTTCTCCCATCAGTCACGTGGCCTGACAGGTATGATGTGGCTTCTTGGTGGTGACTGGGAAATGTCCTATATTTGGGAATCTGCCACTCTGTTCCTCTGGCTCTTGCATATCTGTAAATGGCATCCTGCTTTGACAGGGGCTTTGGCACGCAGAGATGTAGGGAGAAAAAAAATGCTTGAAAGTGGTTGGTAGGGCTTGGAAGTGCTACCTGTTGAGTAATTTGGGGGTGGGTGGGGAGTCGGTTGCAACAGAATCCTTTGCAGCATTTATATATTGTAAACTGTTTGGAATTGTTTCCAGAAAAACGTATGAATCATTTAAGCAGCCCATCTTTTTTCAAGCTTCTGCAGGAAAGGGTGACTCTCCTTTAAGTGGCATATCCTTAGGCAGACTTATTTTTTTCGGGTTGCAAGGATAGCTGAGAGGTGATGTGCTCCGGCGAGCCCACAGCAGTTTCCAAATCACTTTGCAAGGGTGCACACCTCTCCTGCTCACCCCCCGTTTTCCTAGCAGGGGCTGGACCCATTCAACTGTGGCGCTTCCTGCTGGAGCTCCTCCAAGATGGCTCCTGCCAAGCCTTCATCCGCTGGACAGGGAACGACTGGGAGTTCAAGCTCTGTGACCCACATGAGGTGAGGCCCCCCTCGCTCTCCCGTCATTATACAAGCCAAGGTCCCCATTCACTCACCCTTTCTGGCAACAAGTCTCTTGGGAATAAACAAACTGGGATTTGGATGGGGACATTCTCTTCAGGACGACAGTTTCGCGTTTGATTGTTAAATCAAGCGGCCAGTCCTTATGAATGCGCAGAGGAGAAAAGAAAGCCGAGCAAATGCATGCATCACAGTGGGCTTGGTTGTGGCTTATTCAACAAATCATGGCTTAGCATTAGGGCGTATAAATAGCCACCCTAGGGCTGAACTTGGTCCCTGAGCACCCCAACCACCCCATCGAAGACCGGCAGAAGTTTCCTGCCCTCTTTAAACAAACTGCACTGTGACTTTAACAGACTCTATCGCCTCTAAAACTCCATCCTAAACCCAGGAGAGAAACATCCTGGCCCCATCCACAATGGCCCTTCCCCTCCCCCAATCGCCAACACTGTCTGTTTTAGCTGGAGGTGCTGCCCTAGCTGCGATAGGCCAAGGCAACGCAGCACGTGGGTATCGTCTGGGCACAACAGCCACCACCAGCTACGCTTGAGTAAGAACTTGGGATAAAATGGGCTTCTGGTTATCAGTGCCAATGGACCGCCCGCTCATCTCCCCCCACCGCCCCCCCTCTTCTCCTTTCCTGCTAGGTGGCCAGGCGCTGGGGCAAGCGCAAGAACAAGCCCCGCATGACGTACGAGAAACTGAGCCGGGGGCTGCGCTATTACTATCACAAGAACATCATTCACAAGACTAGCGGCCAGCGCTACGTCTACCGCTTTGTCTGCGACATCCAGGGTCTCTTGGCTGAACTGGGTAAGAAGCTGCAGGTTTAGCCTGCCGCTGTCTTAAAAGGAACCTTCACTCCTTACCCACCAAAACTCAGAAGAGCTCAGGAGAGAAAGCAGGACCGGCTCCCCGGTAGAAGAGTTCTGCCTCCTTTAAGCTAGCTCTAAAACAAGGATGTGAGAAGTGCTGGCTGCGGGCTTCACGGGGGGCCCAGACCCTCTCCAGATTGGGCAGGGCAAAACTAGTGGGTTTTTTTGGGGGGGGGGGGATTCTTTTTGTGGGGTGGATAGGTAAAAATAATCCTGAAAAAAAAAGGGTCCTGACCCTAGCTTCAGAGCAGGCAGGCAGGCAGGCAGGCGGCCAATCACACCGGCCAAAGCAACAGGATCACAAACAAGAAGTTTGGCCGATGAACGTATGGCTGATTCTTCTCTCGATTCAAGCAGAGAACGGCAAGAGCTGGCAGGATTTGATCAGCATCAACTGTCTCGATTCTCATAGACATTTTGGGGAGGGAGGACTACCATTCTTAAGGTTATCTGCTCGATGGCCTCAACTCTTTTGAACTCCCTTCTGTCTGGCCCCTTCCCAATTACTTTTAAGCAGGCCTTAAATACGTTTCAATCTGTGCCTTCAGGGAAGATGATGAGCTGGCTCTTGAGACGGTCACCGCTGTTTTTTAAAGGGCGTAATCACTGTATATTGGTCTCAGTCAGGAATCTTTGTATGGAGTAGCTGGAAAATGCAGACTTTGTTTTTATTATACTGATTGTAAACTATGTTAATTCTGAAAGCTGGCATATGAAACCTGAAATAAACTAAAAAACCATCATGTTCTTATATTGTTATGTCTACCCAAAGCCAAAAGGTTTGCTTTGGCCAACCACAACGTAACTAAGTTAATCCATTGAGCAAAGGTAGGATCTGAAGCTTTTATGGATTCAGAAGCAGCCACAGTTCTATGTTGTACGCATTCTACTTTCCCTGGCTTCTTAGGAAGCTGTGCTCGCAGACTGAGCCAGCTTTGCAATCTCACATGGAGACAGATTAGTCATCCTCCAGAGATGGCGAAACTGCACTTCCCATCAGCCTATCCGATGGTGAAGGATGCTGGGAGTCGCAGCTTAAAGGAGAAGGCTATCATATCCCAGCATCATCAGACGTGGCCTTTTTTTGAAAGAAAGCATCTGCTTACTAGCATTTTGCATAGCGTACAGGTAGTCCTTGACTTATGACCACAATTGGGACTGGAACTTCTGTTGCTAAACAATGCAGTTGTTAAGTGAGCCGTGCCCAATTTTACCACCTTTTTTGCCGGGGCCATTAAACAAATCACCGTGGTCATTACGTGAATCTGGCTTCCCCCACTGACTTTGCTTATTGGAAGCCCCCTGGGAAGGTCGCAAATGATGATTACGTGACCCCAGGACACTGCAACCATTGTAAATATGGGTTGTCAAGCGCCCAAATGTTGATCACGGGACTGCAGGGACGCTGTGATGGTTGTAAGTGTGAGGACCGATCGCATGTCACTTTTTTCAGTGCTGCTGTAACTCTGAACGGTCGTTAAATGAGTAAGTCTACTTGTATAGCACAGTTCTACACAAGGCTGTGGCATCAGCTTGTATTCACGCATTTGCGGAATGATGAGCTTGTCTCCTCGCTGCTTGAAAACCACATCGAACTCTGGCGCCGGCCCAATTGTTCTCAGCGCAGTAAGAGAGGAAGCCTGCCATTTTAACAAACGCTCGTAAGTTTTGTGAGGTACAACACATTTAGGCTTCAAGGAAACGCTGCTCTTTTGGGGGGAAGCTGCAAAAAAACTAACAAACCAGACTAGAATTCACCCCTTCACGAAGGAGAGAACGAAAAAGCTAGTTCTAACAACAAAGAAAGAACAAAACGTATTTTTCCCTTAGCTATTATGGAAGGAAAAGGTGAGAAAAAAATTAAAGCCAGATAAATTAAGAGGTGATACCCTTAATATTTATTTCAAATAATTAGAAAATACATAGGCTCTACTTGTTCAGATGTAAGTCCAACATTACTTCCTTCCCCAGCCACCCACCCAAAAAAGGGGGGAAGAGGGAGAAAAGGGAGAGGTGCAGAAAACTGCTTTTCCCCTTTAATACAATTAAGATCCACCTTTTAGCAGCCGGATGGAAGGACGCACACGCATAACTGCTCCGCCTTCCAGTCAGCCAGCACCAACCAGCTTCCTGGACTTCTTCCCAGCAGTTCAGCAGGGTTCCCTCTTAGCCTGGAGCGCTTTTGGGCTGACTCTCAGAGCCAGATCTGCTGCTGCTGCAGTATCTTGGCAGCCAAGGTCCAACGCTCCAGCCACTGTTGCAACGTGAAGCCGTGGCGGCGCTCGTTGGGGAGAACAAACTGTCCTGGCTGTTCCCACCTGGACCGAGAGAGAACAGGAGAGATGTACAAATGGGGCACCTCCCCGCTCTCTGGCCAGGCCCCCTAATATCTACTGGGGTCCCCGCTGTCTTCCCTTCACTCACCAGGCATCCACGACAGCCTGGATTTCAGGCCAACGCTCTATGCGACGCTGGCACTGATCGATCATGCGCTGGATGCGGGGCAGCAGCTCAAAGGCTTGTTTCTGATCGTGGGACTGCACCTTTCCCACTAAGGCTGGGGAGGGAGGAAGAAAACGCCTTAGCCACTTAGGTTTACCCCAAGCTTAAAAGGAAGAACACCGTCAGCTTGGCTTGGACGATAAATAGACCAGAAGAACAGAACAAAAAGAATAGAAAACAGAAAACACAAACACGTTCAACTAAACCAGCAGCATAAAATACATCTCAACCCAACTTCAGTATCAATGATAACCAACATTAAAAAAGCCTCAAACGTCCACTCCACGTTCTCCAAAAGCATGCATTTTAGATATTATCACTTTTTTGTAATTTCAGAGGTTATTATACTGACGTAATTTTAGTGTTTATAAATCTATTTTATAATTTAAATATAGACTGCACCCTGGACCTCACTCATAGATGTTAGTTAGGCTGTTTTATGAATGTATTTTAACTTTGCCTTAAGTTTTATTTTATTACCTATTAAGATAGGTTTATATATATTTACTGAGCACCCTGCTTGCACTGGTCTACGATTGTAATTAATTGAACTGAACTGAAAATTATGCATTCCGTTTGGAGTGCCATAAAATCGGAGGGGCTACCAAGAAAGCTCCATCCACGGAATCACAGGGTTGGACCGCAGAGGGCCAATGCCCTGCATGCTGCAGGATCCGCTGAGACTTGCAGTGCAACGAAAAACATGGAGAAATATCAAATTTTCACCTCCCAGTGTAGCTTTTGGATTTGTGGGGGTAGGATGGGGTAGAGTCTCCTTTTGCTTGTGGAACCGGGGCCGGAAGAGACAAGGACTGGAATTTTGAAGCAAGATGTGACCTCTGTTTTTGAAAACTCCAACAAAAGCACAAGGTGGTCACCAGGAAGAAGCAGGAAGAGCAAAAGTCTGGGAGAAGTTTGCACACCTGGTACATCAGGCTCTGGGGCATTTTGCATCTGGTGCTGCAGGCGCCCCAAAGCTCTTTGTTTGGAGCCCAGCTGGGCATGCAGGTAAGCGAGCATCTTCTTCAGCTCCACCATATGGAGAAGTAGCTGTTCAGGAGCCTAAAGAGGGGTTAAGAAAGCAGAGGCACGAGGGTGAGAAGGAACACCCACAGATACCATATATGACATTGCATGGATCAGAGGAACATGAAAAGTTATCTTAGACCGGGCCAAAATGGAACACAATTCAGCAGAGGCAAATGCAACAGTCTTCACCAAGAAAAAAGAAATCAAAGCAACATCATAGCCTTGGGGATATTTAGCATGGCAACAGCATTTACAGAAAAGATTTTGGAACAGTAGTTGAGCACAAGCTGAATATTGAGTCAACATTATAATATGGCTGTAAACCAGGCAAACGCCCTCTTTGGCTACATCTACAGAATCATGTTCAAATCACACGACTGATACATAATAGACGTATCTGGCTCAGGTGAGACCCTCACTTGAGGACATATCCTATGTGCCGTATTTCAGACTGGAGCAGTGCAAGAATGAGCAGTGAGAATGATCAGAAGACCAAGTCCTCCAAGGAGACTCCAAGGTTATATTTACCCTTGAGAAGAAAAGATGGAGGGAGGGATAGGTAACCTGGTAGTTTCACACAGAAGGCAGCCAAGACTAGCTCTCTATGTCCCAGAAGACAACGTGTCAAATAATGGACTTAAGCTACAATTAGGGAAACATTTGGACCAAGGACCCAAAACATTTCCACCACCTGCAGCACAGAGCAATCACTTCATCACCTGCTTAAGAAGGTAAGGATGCCTTCTAACCAAGTTTGATTCCTGGTGACTGTTTCCATGCAGTATATTTAGCAATAATAAATGAGTGCATGATTAAGCTGGAAGATGGAAGGGAGGGTGAAAAGAACGTTCTCTGAAACAGCCCAATTAAATTTGATTTGTCTGGTTTTTCTAGACACATTCAGCAAATCACACCAGGGAGGCACATCATACCTTATAAAGGGGAAAGTTAGCTCCATTGCATACATTAAGAAACGCCCGATTTTCGGCTGGTGCTGTCCGGCTAAAGCGATGGATAGAAAGCTGGTGGGCTGGAATGTGTTGAGACCTGGAAGACAATGGCAGAAGGAGGGTTTTTTCCTGCAACTGGACCTACACTACACTGATCATAATCAAGGCACGCCAGCCCTCTGTGCTTAAAATGAAAGTCAAATCTATTTTCTTAAAAACAAAAAAAAATCTAGAGCCAAAAATGTTCCTGAATTTTGCATCAAGGAAAGTAAAAATTATGTTCAGTGTATCTCATTTGTAGGAAATGGCACTCAGGAGAAGAGAAGCAGGATTATTTTATCGCTGTTACTGACAGACCAGCTGCTTTTCGTCCTCCCTCACCAAGTGGCAGCCACTCCCTCCAGCCATCTAAGTCATTTCTCCCAGCTGAATTATTTCTCAAAGGACAGGAGAAAAAAGGATAGTATACAGTATAGGATCTTTCAAGCGTCCCTTGCTCTGGAAAAAGAAAAGTCTCTGGAAAAGGACTCAAAACATTTCTTCACCCCCAACCCAGTTATGCCTAGCCACATGGAGGCACCTGGGGATGACTCACCCGGCTATCTGGCGGGTCAGCAGGCAAGGCAGAGCAACGGCTTTGAATTGCTGGACTTCACGGCCTACCCTGTTGTGAAGCTTCTGTGTCTCCAGCTCCACCTGTTGAGCCTGAGGGAGCAGTTTTTTCTGCAGGAAATCCTGGATCTAAAGGAGAGGCACACTAAGTCAGTCGGGTTCCAAATAAGCACAGAAATTATTTTCAGCAAAGCAGTTCACCAGTAACTCCCGCTGCTTCTTAAAAAGTGCTGCGGCTTCAGAGCAGAGTGCACAATCCATATGCTGAAGGTTTGAAATTTTAATATCTCAAAGAAAGGGTCAAACAGACAATGGGCAAAGGCCTCTGGCGGATGGGGCAAAGGGAAATCTCACCTCTGCCTGGTCCTTGCGAAGCTGGGATTTGATAAACGAAGTGCCCTTGATAAGCGCCCGAATGTGTTGCTGTTTCTCGTTCTGCAGGAGGAAAGCAGAGGAACAGATCCACAGGGTAAAAGTCCCTAAGAAGAACCGACACGTTCCCCCATCCTCCACCCCCAGGAGCTTGACTTGAAGGAGTTTTTGTCTTTTGCAAAGTACTTTCCTAACACAAGCATGTATGCATTCTTCAAAATTAAACTTGCTTTAAAAACTTAACAAGGCCCAACTTGCAAGATCTGAATTTTTATAAGAGTCCACCCATTTAAAATGTTTGAAAAAGCTTGTTTTTAATGTTAAAAAAGTCATGTTTTTAAAAAAGTAAATTATTGCCCAGGACATGATACAAAACCATGCAACAAAACGATTACTGACCTTAAACCTAGCCCACCAGCTTCCTGAACTTTGAGCCTGCCCCCCTCACCTCCCAATCCTTTCTCCTCCTGCTGCATTTTTGTTTTTAAATCCATTCAACTGTGTCCGATTCTGGGAGACTGCCTGGGCAAGTCCCTGCAGTTTTCTTGGCAAGGTTTTTCAGAAGGGGTTTACCATGGGCTCCTTCCTGGGGCTGAGAGAGCGCAGCTGGCCCAAGGCCACCCAGCTGGCTTTGTTCCTAAGGCGGGACTAACTAGAACTCACGGCCTCCTGGTTTCTAGCCTGGTGCCTTCACCACTGCACCAACCTGGCTCTTTCCCTCTGCATACCTACCACCAGATGGCGGAAGTCCAGAATGCGCTGGCGCTTTGTTTGCAAGTTCTGCAGTTCTGCGTACTGTGCCTTCACTGCTTCTTCAAGTTCCCGGCAGCCTTGCAGCAGCCCATCCCTGTATCCCCGCAATCTCACTGCTCGGAGCTCCAGCTCAAAGACCGCTCTGGATTATGGAAGGAAGGGACCGAGTCAGCCTAACTTACAAACCGGGTTGCTTCAGCAGGCATCTGGGAATTAGAGATCTTGAAATGCTAAGTCACCCTCACTTAGTAAGGCTTTAGGAATTACAGGTAGTCCTCGCTTAACGACCATAATTGGGATCAACTGTCACTACGTGATGTGATTGTTAAGCGAGACATCAGACTAGACCAGTTTGGTCTCGTGGTTAAGTTGCTGAGCTAGAAACCAGGAGACCATGAGTTCTAGTCCCGCCTGAGGCATGAAAGCCGGCTGGGTGGCCTTGGGCCAGTCCCTCTCTCTCAGCCCAAGAGCCAATCAGGCGTGGTATGAGAGTTCTAGTCCCGCCTTAGGCCTGAAAGCCGGCTGGGTGGCCTTGGGCCAGTCACTCTCTCTCAGCCCAAGAGCCAATCAGGCGTGGTATGAGAGTTCTAGTCCCGCCTGAGGCATGAAAGCCGGCTGGGTGACCTTGGGCCTGTCACTCTCTCTCAGCCCAACTCACCTCACAGGGTTGTTGTTGTGGGGAAAAGAGGAGGAGGAAGGAGTATTAGGTATGTTCACCACCTTGAGCTATTTATAAAAATAATAAAGGCGGAATGAATGAATGAATGAATGAATGAATGAATGAATGAATAAATGTGACCACGACTTGCAATTTCACTGCCTGCTTCTCCATTGAGTCGACTGTGAAGGTTGCAAATTGTGATCATGTGACTGCAGGAGATTGTGACAGTCATAAGCATGAGGACCAGTGGTAAAGTTACTTTTTCAGTGCCATCGTAACTTTGAACAGTCGCTAAACAGGGCAGTCATTAAGTGAGGTCTACTTGTAATTGAAATGAAGGCTACACGGTACACATTTATTTATTCATTCGTTCATTCTACTTAGATACTGCCAAAAGAGACAAAAATAGTTAACAAATAAACTAACGTCAGTGACTGGTCACAGAAGAAATCACACATACGGTCACTAGTTACAACATACTGGCAAGAGTAAGTGTAGTTTTGCAGCCTATGCAAAATGGAAATTTCTCTGGGAAGCACAGACTTTAGAATGGCTTTATTTATTGGTTTGTTAGATGCATAGCCTGCCTTTCCTTCAGGAGCTCAAGGCAGTGTAGATACCATTCTCTCCTCCAATTTTTCCCCACAACAATCCTGTGAGGTAGGGAGGGCTGAGAGAGAGAGCACCTGGCCTGAAAGCACCTCATGAGCCTCTGGAACGAGGTCTCCCTGCTCCTAGTCCAATTTCTTCCCCACTATACCACTCTGGTCCTTGGGCTGAGAGGGAGGGACTGGCTCAAAGTCTCCCCCCCATGAGCTTCCATGGCTGAGTGGGGACTCAGATCTGGGTCTCCTGGTGCCAGTCGACACTTAAACACAACACGCTGGGCCTCTAGAATTAGATCATTGTTAGAAATACCACACCGCTAAAGCAGGACTGCAAACGTGCAGCCTCATGGCTTCAAGCCTGGGAGGAATCCCTAGAGCTTGCTGGCTGGGGAATTCTGGGAGTTGAAGTCCCCACATCTTGAAGTTGCTAAGGCTGAGAAACACTACCCTCCAGCCTCTCCGAAAGCTGCCGCCAAATTGTCACGCTTAATGCAAAATCAAGGGAAAATTATTTAGTGATGGAAGTCGTCATCCTGTCTACATTTCATTTAGTCAGTATGAATTGCAATGACGATAGATCAACTTTAGCTTCTGCCTTGGCCCCACGGGCAGCCCTGGCAGGCCACCCCAAAACCACCCCTGCCCAGCCATCATCCCCTTGTCTGAAGCGCAGCTGGAAGATGCTTCTTACCTGGCCAGGATGGAATGCTCCGACCCGTCAGACAGGAGACTGTGCATTTCCTTAACGATGGCTTCCAGCCGTGCCAGGAGGCTTTTCTCCGCGGCGTGCAGGGGAATCTGTTGCACGCAGAGCATCTCACATTTGCTCCAGCCCTCCTGTCCCAAGCAAAGAGGAGAGAGAGCAAGATGGTATTTTCCTACGTAGCGTACAGGAATTCCATTAGGGGGACTACAGTCTGTTCACCCCCCCGTCTAGAAGAGCAGAACACCTCCAATCAAAATGGGCTGTTCTAACCCCACTGGAGATGCTCTAGCAGTGAAACAGCCTGTTCTGACTGCAAAACTGAAGTAGGAAAAGTCTGTTTTGAGATCCAGCTTAGCTACCTGTATGAGACCCCGGACAGAAGGTAGGTTGTCCGCCGAGTCCGAGACATCTTGCAAGTGTGTGCTGTCGTAACGGAACCTGAGAATAGAGCAGAACCGGGCTTACGGATCTTACATGCTGCTGGGAGACCCAGAACCGACTTCAATACCCCCAAGAGGTTACTGGGTTAAGCGATGTCTGCGCCTGGCCCAAAGTAATCTAGTAAGGTCAGGTGAGGACTTGCATCCAAGTCTTCCCAATGCCAAACCTTATCCTCTATCACAGTGTTCCTTAAAGCATGGTCTGAGGACCGCTGGGGGGTTCCCCAAGACCCTCTCAGGGGTCTGTGAAGTCAGAATTCTTGGCCAGTTATTGAAGATAATTGCAAAAATTTAAAACAATGTCGTTCTTCTCATTCTTACTTTTTATTTGTTAAAAAATACAGGGTTTTTTTTCATGAAAAATATTCATTTATGTTAATATCTAATGGGTTTAATATTGTTATTTCTACATGATTCAATAAATACACATTCTGCAAATGTGTCAATTTTAATTTTTAATACAGTAAATATTGATAAATATAACCCATACAAACAAAAGCTCTTTTGGGGTCTTCCATGATTTTCAAAAGTGGGATGGAGTCCTGAGAGCAAAAAGTTTAAGAAACGCTGCTCTACCATATACCGGCTTATTGGGCAAGGTCTACTTAGCAGCAGTACTTTTATGAGGGCAGGCTGGCTTGGTGGCATGTAGAAGCTTCCCACAACTCCCTAGAGCCTTGGGAGTATTCCAAGGCGTTCTGGGAAATCTGACTGGTCCTAAGTCAGCCAGCACTTATTGAACTAGCAGAAAGGGAAGACGAAGGCATGTTAATAGTTCACTCAGAAGTGCTACGATCCTGGCAATTCCCTGAGGATGCTGAATATTCTTGCTAACTCCGGAGATGCCTTCAGTTTTGCCATGGGAAGGCCCATCTCCAAATCCTTCTCCTTAGCCTAAGGACGGGACCTACTTCAGGGCAGCCACATCTTGGGGGATGTTGATCTTGTCCGTCAGCTCCTGCAGCTTCATTGTGTTCTGAAGGGCCAAGTGCTCCAGAGCTGAAAGGATGTGGGCAGGAGGATGGGTACCCACAACTTTCTGCAGGAAGACACAGAACAGCAGCTGAGATTGGCCTTGATCCAACCTCTGTTCCAAGTCTTTGTTGCCACCACTAGTAATATGCCAGCCCTTTGGGTTCAGCCAGTTCTTTAGAAACTTGAATGACTGAGTGCTTGAAATTCTTCCAAACTGGCTTTACAGCATCACCCTCCCTTTCCCAAATCCCAGTGCGTCTCTTCCAATTTCCGAGTTATTCTGAAGATAGAAGAGTGGGATAAGAGGTGTGGACTTCAACTCCCAGAATCCCCCAGCAAGCATGCTGAGTCCACACCCCTTAAAGTTGTGAAGTTTGAGAAACGCTGGTCTCAATGTTTCTGCTGCACCTACTCCTGGGACTTCATCTTGTCAGGCTAAGCTTTCTACTGCTCTTAAGCAAGGCAGACAGAGCATCTCCAAGGCCAAAAAAGATAGTTTATCAATGCCCTGCTGCAGGGCTTCGGGTTCTCTTCATCTGCTTGAACTACAGTTCCCAGCAGCCCCAACCAAAGGGACCTGGGAACAACGTCTACAAGGCCATCAGCTGTCCCTCCCTTGCTCTAGTATGCTATTCTGTCTTACCTCCACAGTGCTCAGCCAATGTTGGTAAGTAGTATCCAACTCTTCCTCGTTCATCCCTCTGCCAAAAGAGCCAAAGAAAACACAGCAGGACTTTAAGGAGAAACCCAGTGTGTGGGTATGTTTGCGTGACATTAGACCTGTCTTATTTTCCAAGCAGAAGGGACAAATTGCAGAAAGGTGAGAGGAAGGACCCTTACGGAAAGCTCCCAGAGATGCTCTGTTCAAAGAGGGTTTTCAGGAATCGGAAACGCAGCTGGCAGGCTTCCTGGACATCTCGCTGAGGAGAAAAGGTATAAAATCTGGGCTGAGCCTCTCATAAAATCTGTATCTTCTGCTCTTTCACTCTGTGATTGTGTTCTCAGGAAGGCCACCCCACTCATTCCAAAATGAGCTATAATGGGGATTATAGAGTCCAATGGAGTTGGGCAGCCAATAAATTTAACAATTTAAATTTAAATTTAAATTTAAATTTAAATTTAAATTTAAATTTAAATTTAAATTTAAATTTATCTATCTATCTATCTATCTATCTATCTATCTATCTATCTATCTATCTATCTATCTCAAATGCAGACATTAATGAAAGCCTGTGGTGATTCTGATGCACTTGCCTTTTAACATTTAGCTACTCTGCAGGCTTTTAAGGCTGAGGAACATACATAAAAGTTTGTGCTGAAAAAAGTGCAAATATATAACACCCTGATTATCTTAAACACAAGTACAAAGAACCCTGAAATACGACAGAAGAGAGACAATTATTACAAATAGTGGGGCGCGGCATATTAACAAACACTTGTCAAGTTTAATTACCAATCCCAGGTAATTAAAATAAGCCCTTTTTCCTGGAATGCAGTCTCTTGATTGCCCCTTAAAGACCGAGTACAGGTGGTCCTCGCTTAACGACCTTAATTGGGACCAGAATTTCTGTTGCTAAGCGATGCAGTTGTTAGACAAAACATCATGTGATTGCTCTGCTTAGTGACAGTTCTGGTAATCCTGGTTGTAGTCATTAGGCCAGGACCTCACGCTTCTCCTGCCCTGCCATGCTTCAACCCCCCCACAATCTTGCTCCCATTTCTGCCCTTTTGGTGGCCCTGCACTCCACCGCCCCAGCTGACCTTCGCTGTCTTCTTCCTCCTGCTGTTGACGAGATGAGCCTGGCCTGGCCCTTTGCAAGGCAGCTGCTGGCCACATGAGGCCTTCTTCCTGAAGCTGCATGAGGCCTCGCTAAGGGCCAGACCGGGTACACCTCATCAGCAGTGGGAGGAAGACGGCGGCAAAGGTCAGCTGGGGGCAGCAGGGGCAGTGGAGTGCAGGGTGGTGGGGGTGGCAGAGCACAGGGCAGCAGAGTGCGAGGTGGCCAAAAGGGCAGAGATAGGGAGGGAGGTGGGTGCGGGGAGTTGAAGTGCACCCTGTGGTTTAAATGCGGACGGGCTGCCAAGCTCCTGAATTTTGATCATGTGACCACAGGGGCACTGCAATAGCTGTAACTTCAAGGACCGAGTGTAAGTACCATTCATTTAGCGCCGTTGTAACTTTGAATGGCCACTGAACTAATGGTTATTAAGCGAGGACTACCTGTACGGCTCTCTTCTTCCCCAAACTGTGGACCCAAATATAATTGTTAAAAGCCTCTCTCTCTTTTTCCTGCTAAGTAGTAATGAGGTCTTACCAAGACTTCAGGCTCTAAGATGGGGAATCCGAACTCTGGGGGTTTGCCACCAAAAACCACTGCCATCTTGGCTTTCCTGAAAGGAAGCCACAACAGTTTCAGTTGGACATCTGCTTCACCAGCTTGAATGCCAAAGGTTTTTTCCCCAAGCCAGCTGGCTGGAAAGAGATCAGCTTGGTTCACACACTGTGCTAATCCATAATGTAGTTGGTTGTATATTGCTTTAGAAAAATTGGTGCCTTCCCGAAATGTGGACTTCTACTCCCCCAATTCCTCAGCCATTCTAGGACTCCATTCTTCTGGAAAGTACCAGGTTAGGGAAGGCCGGCACAACATATTGCATGAACCCAGCCTATTGTGGCTACTCATTAAGCCATGGTTAACCGAGCCATAGCTTAGTACATGTGAACCAAGCCACCCTTTCTTCCTCCATCACGCCACCCCTCCACCAACAGGAAGCTCTCGGATCCCCTCTTGCCAAGAAAGTAAAGGGGCCGAGAATTTGCGCCTGTACTTCTCCATCTCTTCCATCTGCTCCAAACGTCCCTTGACTTGTAGAGCCTTCTTGTGCCATTGCTGGCGCTCTGTCGTGACCCGCGTGGAGTAGGCCTTTAGGAGCAAGCTGCGTCGCTTGGCGTCGCGGATCTTCTCCTGAGCTGCTTCCAGGGTGACCTCTAGGTGCCAAGGAGAACAGCATATTGCAAATCAGGGTGTGCATCCCCTCAACCCCCAGCATCACAATGATGTGAACAGCTGAGCCTACAGCAGCGGCTCGCTTGTTCTATTTAATGTGTTTAGATGCTGTGATTCAGCCAAGGTGGCTTCTAATAGTAAAAGAGGAGAGCAACCACCACCAGAAAGTTTTTCAAGGACGAAGCAGACAGCAAGAAGTTGCACTTTCCACTCTCGGTTACAATGGCTGAACTGGAGGGGTTGGGTGTGAGTTCCTTCTCACAGAGACAACTGACAATTGCCGTGTAAGGAGAAACCATGGACTGTGAGTTCAAGGACCGAGGGGATCACCTGGATCTCACAAGAAATCCGCTTTGTGCACAGGGATTAGAGAAACCAACGAACATTAAGAACCAGCATCTTTATTTCCTTTTCCTTCACTCCTTCTCTTTCATTCTATGTTTTTTTTCCCCCCCGGATTGCTAGAATTATTCCTCTTGCTAAAAAAAAATGTGTAAAGTAGTCTGGGAATCTTTCAAGCTCAAGTTGCTTTGTGGATGTTGGCTGGGGAATTCTGGGAATTGAAGTCCACACATCTTAAAGTTGCCAAGTTTAAAAAACACTGCTTTAAATAAATGCAAAAACAAAAGGGGGGGAGTTCCTTCAGGCTGACTTCAGACGTTTTATTTCTTAATTTGTATTCCCTCTTTTCTCCAGGCGCTCAAGGTGGCCTGCAAAGCACATCCTCCTCTGATTTTATCTTCACAACAACCACCGGCTGAGGGGAACTGGCCCATTCAGTGAGCTTCCACTAGTGAAGGTGGCCCTAAACTCAGGTAGTCCTGGCCTGAATCCTGTACCACTGCACCACATGGTCCTCTTATCCGGGAGGATCCAACGTGTCTTACACAGCCCCAAAGAATGTGGGAAAGAGACACAGCCCAACAGTCCTGTGAGGAGTTCACAGCAAAATCAAGGTGTTCTCGCTATTTGCTCCCAACTCACCACTGGCTACAAGCTCACGCTGTGCCAATTCTATCTGAAGGTCAACCTGCTGCACTTCTCCCTTCAAGCGGGAGATGGCCTGAATCAGTTGCTTGCGGCGTTCTTTATCCGATTCAGAGCTGCTGGGCTTGCCCTGAGAGGAAACATCAACTGTAGTGTTACCAAGAAGGTCACCTGTCCATCTTTTAGTTCTTGCTTCCTATTTGACCACAGAACTCAGCCACAGGATTATCCCTTCTGCTCTCTTCTTTAAAAGGTCCAAAGCTGGAAGATCATGCTTGCTATGATGGCCACAGTTCTCTTCGGAGGACCCAGAAAAGTTCTCTCAGAAGTTCTCTCAGAAGACAGCCCATGTCACTCACATTAATTGCCAACAGTCTCAGGCATGAGTCTTTCCAACTGGTAGAAGCCATACCCATGACTTTCTTGATATTGCTGGACTCCAACTGCCATCAGCTCAAGGTTGATGTAAGACATAGTTGTCAAACATCAGGAGAGCCACAGTCTCCCCCCCTTCAGCCCAAACCTCTGGAGACAAAGCAAATGTCCCACCTTAGTTCCTTCTCACTCACCTCACTCTTTTCCATCTGCTGATACCTATACAACAAAAGATGGGATCAAGGACACAAATCTTTAATTTGTTTGGAAATCCCTTGTGCTAGGCCTTGGGTAGAGCATAAAAATCAATACATTCTGTTTTTGAAAAGCAGCAACCGGTCAGAGGAGGTAGAAGATTGTGTAGCAGAGAGAGAATGTATTATGGTTGACATCTTTAAAACATGGCAAAATTTCCCTTGGTGCATCCTTATCAGCTCCACAAAGTAGACCAATGCCATATTGGTCAGGACTACTTTGATTGGAACAGCTGTAGTAACAAAATCTTCCAAGTCTGAATGTGCTTCTCCCTCCCTCACTTTATATTTGGGTGAACTAGGGAAGGGCTTGTCTGGGATGTTTCCTCAAATTATTTTCTTGGCCTGGACTCAACCCCCTCTTCTTTGACTGTTGCCTTGGTAGTGGCTCTTCTTCCTATCCTTCAAGGCCATTCCGGTTCCCTCTACAACTTTTCACTGCCAAATTTATCCAGAATAAACCTAATGCATAATTCCATCTGCGACATTAAAGTGTGCAGAATACTGAACAATGCTCTCATATTTCAGTCACTTCCCTGCACCAATTTTCTTATACCTGAGAAGATCTTGGGATAAAAAAATATTCCAAATTTCAACTATTCATTGGCTAGAATGAGAAAGCACAATGCAATATGTTGGGCATCTTTTACTTAATCTCTTCCTCCTTTCACCAAAAGACTAGTTATATTTATCAATACAATACTTTTCATCTTTTTGGCTCCAACCAGTAGGAAGTATTGGGGGGGAAATTATTCCATCATGATGGTTGGGGGTTTAAGGTTAACTTCTCAAGCCCATTATTGGAAAGGGGAAAGAAAACTGGACTCTGTCCAGAAAAAGGCTAAGCAAAGGATACCACAGTAAGTTCCCACGGATCTTCTTTACGGTCCTGCAATATAAGCAAGATGAAAGTGTTCAACAGAGCACAGTGAGCACCATGAAAAATGTGCTTAAGGAGCAGAATAACGTGGTTCAAAATATTAAGAGTCAGACACATAGCAAAAATTTCAAAGGATTTTGTGTCAGAGTGCTATCTATATATTTGGAAAGCAAAGGGAAGCGTGACATTGTGGCTGGGTTCAATAGCGTACTAGACTAGGCTAACACTCATTTGTGATTCAGCTACTTAGAGGAAACCCAGCCACAGTCTCAGCATGTTATATGAACCAGGCCATTATCTTAAACCATAATAGGGTTTATTCATTTGGGTACAGACTGTTGTGCAACTTCTATTGCCTTAACTCAGAGAGTAGAGCCTCTTTTACAAAGTTGATAACTTTGCCCACCTTCTTTCTGAGACTGTTAGGAATGAATGTCAAATGGGATGCAAAGCAAAAACCATTTATAGCCATGAACTACTGGAAGAAATTCCTCTACTCCTTATTGGCAGGGGGTGATGGGATCTGTAATTCAAGTCCCTTGGACAGTTCTGGACTACAAATCCAGAACTCTTCTAAACCCTTCAAAGGATAGAGGCTGAACACAGGTAGAAGCCCCAAAACTAAAAATCTAATGACCATCTTTGTATTTTTACCTCTGATGGTGAACATGGCGGATGATATATTTCCAGATGTCAGCACACTGACCTGAGCACATTCTGGGGGTGAAGAATGGGAGAGAAAGAAGTAAAAATCCATGAGGTTGGCTTTCATATACAATTCAGCATATTTGTCAAAATACTGTATACCATATATGAACTCAGTACCATTAGAAGCATACATGTAAACCTGACCTAAAACAGCATTAATATGCTATCCATTAACCACATAAACCAGCTCATTCTTCATCTGCTGTTGAATATCAAATAGATCTGTCTTATCTTGTTAAGCTGTTATCCTAATTACACTAAGGAATTTTCTTCTAAATCTTTATAAAGCAAGCAGAAAAATAATTATTTATTCATAGGCCAATCATTCCTGAAGACTTTGGGAGGCTAATCAGTTCATAGACCAAAAATTACCCTCTCAATAATAAAGAAACCCCTATATACTGTCAATATAAACAAAACTAACACCACCACTTTAAGAAAAAGTCAAGTCTCCTTCAAGACTAGCTCAACTCCTAATGACTTCATGGATACAGTTGTGTAATTTTGTAGGCAACAATACAGAAGTGGTTAGGTATCACTTCCCAGCATTTCCCCCCCCCCCGCCCCCTGCTCCATTTTCCAGCATAGTCTAAGGCCCTGTTGGTTCCCATTTGGGTCTAGGATGGGTGTGTGCATGTGTGTGTACAAATCATGTGAAATCCCATACATGGGGGCATGACCTAATGTAATATCTATACCTCTCTGCTTTGAGCGCTTAAGGGAGGGTGAACTGTATAGATTTGATAGATTCCATATATTCCTTCCTGCAACCACTAAGCATCAGGACCAAGACAGCTTCTACAGCTAATGCACTGTACAGTATAAGCACAAAGGTCCAAGTAGAAGGCTTGGACCCCACAGAATAACATCTGGTTACCTACATCTGAGGAATTCCAAATAGGACAAATCTGGTCACACTGGACCTGCCTCTTGGTGTTCAATGTAACTCAAGCTCAGGGATCTTTGCTTTTGGTGAAGAGCCATGTTGGCTAGGGATACTGGGATCTGTAGTCCCAGCCCGTCTGGAAAGCTCAGGCTGAAGACAGGCAACCCGCTATAATGGCTGGAAAAAACTTTTTCTCTTTCAAAGGTGTGTGCATCTTAAGACATTCCCCCCTGCCCAAGAAACGTTTCCCAGCATGTTGCAATTACTTGTCTGAATCAAAAGCAACATCGATAAAAACCTCAAGCAATGAAAAGCGTAACAGGACTTGCAACCCAACGGCTGGCTGTGTTCACACAACAAGACCTGCGTTTAACAAGATCTAAATTTGCATAATTTTATTTATTTATTATTGGTAACTATAACAGCCAGAGAATATGATAAAGTACAACCAAAAATATAAGTGCTAAATTAAATCAGAAAATATATAGGTTAATGAATAAATGAGTGACATGCATAGAAACTAAACATATATCCATAAAATATTAATATGGAACTAGCTCAGACCTTTAACATATTATCACATCTAGCCATATAGAACATTTATTGCTCCATCTTCTCAGTTTTGGTACAATATGTTATTCTGATACAAGGATGTTTATATAATATACTTTAAATTCACATAATTTGTTACACTTCGTGGGCTTCGGCTTAAGGTACTTTTGCTTGTCTGCTTGGGGGCTTAGTGTGTTGGGGGAACCCAGACCTGTGGGGTGGTTGAAACTCAGAGTGCACTGTAGTTGGGGGCCAATAAATTATTATTATTATTAATAATAATTCAGTAAGCAATTTGAATAATAAATAAAATAAAGCAGGTTAAGATTCAAGCGAACACGGCCACTAGGGCAGGAAAGGAGTAGCTCTCTCTCTCTAGCCCAGTCAGCAATGCTCACCGGGCTTGTAGGCTTATTCTCACTACACCCCAGGAGACTAGAGAGCACTCTGCAGACGCTCAGAGATACTCTCGCCCCTTCCCACCCATTCTCACCCACCTGCGGGCGGCGCTCTCAGAGGGAACCTTGCCCGGCAGGAGCTTCATCTCCTCGACCGCCCAGCGCCTGAGGTCCTGGGCCAGCGACGCCCCTGTCCGCGCCACCCCACGCCCCGCGACACCTTCACCGGCCGCCATCGCCGCTCCCGCCTCAAACTCCGGCGCCTTTCCAGCCAGACTCCTCCTCCCGCAAAGCACGCTGGGAAATGTGGTTCGCCCGCGCGAGGCCTGCTGGGAGACGTTCTGCCAGGCGAGCACGCCCTTCCCGATGCCGGATGGGATGTATAGTTTCTGACTGGCCGCTAGGCTGAAGAACCAAGAGGGGGTGGACTACAGCTACCACGAGCGCTGGCTGTTTCCGCGGGGGGCTATGGGAGTTGTGGATCAAGAACGTCTGGGAAACTAATTTAGAAAGTAAAGTAGTTGGTCTCTTGCAATTAGGTTGTTTCTTAACTGTGCCTGGGAGTTGCGTTAAACGTAGCAAAGGTGTAGGGGCGTATTGCACGTTTAAGAGTTGCTTTGAAAAATAAAAAGAAAGCATGGTTTAAAAAATACTAAAGCTAAGCCACTACGTCTCTGGTGTGTAAACCAGGCACGCCCATTAAATGTAGCGTTCCTTGCTGGGTATCATTTAGCAGGTTGTACGAGCGCTTGTCTTAGTTTGTTTATTCGTCATTCGGTATGTTGGGATGTTATTCATTTATTTTAAATCCAAACAGGTTTATCTGAATTAATTTATGTATTTGAATGTATTTATTTATTTATTTGAATTAATTTATGAGCTGCTCAACTCCAATGGACCGGTTGTGTTGTTATAAGTATGTAACTTGGGTGCTGCCAGATGAATTAAATGATTAAAGAAAAACATTTCCTTAAACCAAATGCAGTATTAGAATTTCAGATGTCATCCCCATCCCTGCTATACAAATCCAGTTTCTGTACTTCATGGATCTCCCTCCATCTTGTAATCTGTGTTGCAGTAGTGTCAAATTCTTTGAAAATATAACCCTTGGGATGTAACCTAGGGTAAAATATAAATGTATCTATAACCACTGACAAGAAGATTGGAAGCTGCTTCTTTAGAACCCTTTCTTTTCCATTCCATTCCATTCCATTTCTATATTTCTTTTTCACTTTCACCGTGACTTCTAGTCCTGCCTTAGGTACAGAGGCAGCTGGGTGACCTTGGGCCAGTCACCTTCTCTCAGCCCTAGAAAGAAGGCAATGGCAAACAACTTCTGAAAAATCTGCTAAGAAAACTGCAGGGACTTGTTCAGCCAGTCTCCGAGAATAGGACACGATTGAACAGATTAAAAAAAAAAGACTCCTGTTATACTCAACCTATATGAATGCAAATCTTACAAAATGCCAAAAATCCTTCTCCCCAATGAAAAAAATCTTTGTTAAGTTCTGTGCCTCTGTATCTTTTCAGTATAGGGAGTGATGCCTACAGCCTTTGAAATGCAAAGTATATGCTTTACCAAACAGCTATGATTTTTTTCTAGAATCGTTCCTCTTATTTGAAACAAGGATTCTGGGAAACAGAATGCCCTTTTCCCAAGGCCAATTTCAAACAAACCATCTGTCAAATCAAATCAAATATTTATTATGGTCATAGACCAGCATAAGGAGGGTGAGGTACAGTCAATTAAAAAGCATAAAAGATACATCAGAGTCTTTAAAAAATTAGGAAAAGCTAGAAGATATAAAAATATATGTATATTAAAACAACGTAATTATAAAAAACGAGTCTAAAAGAATCTAAAAGGAGGGGTTAGGAGCATTAGATGGGTGTAGGGGAACATCAAGGTTAGTATGTGGAAGACTATTATCAAATTGCAGAGCACTCTAACATGGTGATCTAGATGCTCATTAAGTCTAGTTTATGGCACAGGTTATCATCCAACAAATTTCAAGCGCTGCTGCATAGAACCTGGCAACGTTGTATGTTGTAGCGGTATCTGAAAGCAGCAGGGAGGTGTAGAATTGCCCTGTCCGCCCTGGTATTTACGCAGCAATGGCAAGATGAGGCTAGTACGAATGTCTCTATAATACAGGCAATGGAGAAGCACATGCTCTGTTGTTTTCTGATGTCCAGAGTCACAGGGGCATTGTCTCTTTGGGTAAGGAATCTTCCTGTATTGTCCTTCAAGGACAGCTAAGGGGAGGGCATGACATCATGCCAGAGTAAAGGCCCCCTGGTATTTAAGTATTTAATGTTTAGAATCTTCATTTGGAAATTTCACTTATTTATTCTTGTTCTGCAATTAGATGCCCAGAACTCAGCTTTGCTATGTGTCTTTCAGCCAATCGTAGCAGTAACAATGAAAGATGAATTAATTCTCATTTGATGGAAGCTGCCAGCACATTTAGCTCCATCTTTACATTTTAGGTGGCATCTCTTTCTTAACTGGGGTCACACTTATTTTGCTGCTAATAGCCACTGTATCTGCTGCAAAAGTGGCCCGAAGGATGACTTTTTGAAAATGAAAATGTTTTCTTTGGCACAAACTCTTTATGAATTTTGTTCCATTGGAATAACCCATCTTCAAATGATCTGACATAAACTTTTCTTTGGGTTGTTTTGTCCTAACCTCAAAACAAAATGCATTTCCTAATTCATGATAAATATGATAAGTGAATTCAGCCTTATATCTGTTTTATTTATTTATGGTTAAAACAAACCATGGCAGTGTGATGGATAAACCCTGTCTTTCTCTCCATCTGTTTCAAAAGCAGCTCCTATTAATTTCTGGTGAAACATATATATTCATCCTTCACATTAGAGCTGATTTTTAAAAAATGAATAAAACGTCTAATATTATTCGGATGGAAAAGTGTGTTGGAGAGGATTTGGACACACACCAATTCTAAACTAATCTCCCCAATAATACTAACACCCAGGGATAGAAAATAATAAAGGGTATGTTTGGAACGCAACAATTGCCACTCTGAATCCAGCTCTGCTACTGGTGATATTTATTTGGAGAGTAAGGATTTGATTACCAGAAGGTGCTATTCAAGGAGGTGTGATACTGTATGGATTTGTAAAAGACTGTTTATTTCTTTCAGGATACAAAGTCAGAGGGGTTAAAGTCATTAAACACTTGCTGTATTCTGGGACTACAGGTGTACAAAAGCCCAGCATTTTCCTAGATTAATATTGCGCACTGGACAGGTGAGTTTAGATTCCCTTTGTCTGCTTGCCCAGACACCACCGCAGAGATTTAAATCTGCCTGGAACACATTCACACAGAGAAATCTGCTTACTTGTTCCTCCCCATGCAATGCACATGGGAAAAGATGCTTCAAGAAGTTCAAGAGCAAACTGCGGGTGGGTTGAAAATGTTGGAGCTCTGTCTGACGTCTATTTACAATGAGACTAGATCTGCTCATTGAGAAGCCCTACAAAGTGCCTGTCACAGAAATAAAGTACAGTACAGCCTGCAACGGACACCTCCCTTGCTGGCCTTCTCTCGGTTGGTCAGCAGAAGGAGAGGCAATACACATGACACAAAGCAATCACAACATTTACGCACTGAAGCTGAAAAGTCTTTTTAAACGCATACATTTGAAATGCGACAAAGCTTGTGAGTTCCAAAGCTGAGAATGTAGCATAGTGTTTCTCAACCTTGGCAGCTTTAAGACGTGTGGACCAACTCCCAGAATTCCCCAGCCAGCCTTGCTGGCTGGGGAATTCTGGGAGTTGAAGACCACACGTCTTAAAGCTGCCAAGGTTGAGAAACACTGATATAGCATAATAATTTATTTGGAATATGCATTAAATCTGAACCTATTCAAACAAAGTGGGGGAAGGGGAGGGAGGAGGAATCACAGGCCCAATTTTGTGAGGTTAGAAACTCCTTGAAAGCTGGCATTTCTGGCCCAGATTTTCCTTGCTGGCATGCTGCCTTTTATCTAAGTGTGCATCAAATACAGTGCCGCCACCCCCACCCCTGGCCTGACTAAATTGGGAGAGCTGATAATGTGCTTTTTCTGATCCTTGGCATATTGGAATTGCTCTCAAATCACATCCCCCTGTACAATCCTCTACATGTCTTCTCAAAAATCATCTCGGAGAATTTAGGGGATATTGAATTACAGCCTTAGTATCATTGGCTTCTCTTTCTCAGGAAGAAAAAGTGGTTCCGAGACATATAACTAATATGTTTTGGAGAAAATACCTGTTGTTTTAGAATCAGGAGTTTTAACGCGACATTCAAAAGCAAAATGTCAATTTTGAGAATAAGGGCAATTCTGCACCACATCATTTTCACTCCCCCATCCGTACAAACAGTTTCACATCAACCTGCAAACTTCATAGCATCTGCCCATCACAAAATGCAGATTACAGGCAGAAAATACAAGTAATACAAGAAATGAATGGAAGAAAGAAAGAAAAAGAAAGAAAGGAAAGAAAGAAAGGAAAGGAATCAGTGCCCCATCCTAAGCTACTGCAGATCCCAGAGCAATGAAAACTCTATCTCTCCTTATCTCTCCCATCCCACCACCACCTATCTTGGAAAAGGAGTCTGGTTGTTTGCAAAAAAATAAAAGATCAGTTGTTGTAAAGTCTCTTCCTACCTATAATGCTGAAAGGATAGCATGTTGACAGTTTTGCAATCAATCATTCCCTCCCCCCTCCCCAATAACCGTAATCATGATTGTATATTGCTGGAGTGGGGGAGTAAGAAATTCTAAACTGCAGGGCAGACAGGAGAAGTAAGTTGCTGGGGAGAGGCTGGGGAGCGAGAGAGGATGAGAGAGAATGAGAGGAAAACTTATGGAGCGATAAAAGCTAGCCTGCATAAGACAAAAGAGAAAAAAAAAGAAATTAGAACCATTCATTCATGAGAAGTCAATGGGTGGGGGAACCCTATGTAGCCTGGAATTTTGCATGCCTGCTTCCCCCCTGAAGAAAAAAGGAAGGAAATGGGGCTTTGCCAGGGCTCTGTCCCTGGGGGAAAAGTTGTAAGGATTTCAACCAATTCAGCTGCATTTTAAAAGTAAATCAGCAGGTGATTTTAGACATGAAAAAAAAATCTGACTGGTTTCTATGAGAGGAATCTATAAAACCAGTGAGTCACCATTTCCCTGGTCAGCTGAAGCCCGGGAGCTGGGAGGTGGTGTGAGACGATAATTCTTCCAATAAGAAAACAATCCACCCGTAAGCTCTGTAGAGCTTCAGTATCACAAAAGGAAAGGTTAATTTATTTGTTGGTTTATTTATTTATTGCAATTTTGGGATACAGCTCAGCTGCTGACTGCAGACAACATCATGAGATTATAGGATCTGAGCTGGTTTGGGAGCAGTGCAAAGCCCCTGTTTTGGAAGTGCTTTAATGAGAGATTAGCTTTCCCCTCCTCCTGATACTCAAAGGATTCATTTCAGCTTTGAAATATTCAGAAACCGTATGATCCAAAGCATTTTCTGGTGCAGAAAGATTTCCTTTTGCAAGGTAAGGATAGGAAAGCCCCAGAAAAGAATCCCATATGCAGACAAGAAGATTTTTAAAATCTAAACAGCCATCTTGCCAGCCTGTTACTCCCCAGAAGCAATGGAATAAAGTCCCCATATCTCCAAACCAGCTTGGCTTTACTGGTTGGGGATGATGGCAGTTATAATTCAGCATATTTATCCAACATTTCCACAATTTGGGAGAAAATGGATCTAAAAGCTGGATAAATGCAGCCGTTCACAAGACTTGGTTGAGAAGCAAGCAGGCCATCAGATGCAGACTCCTGACGAGGATAGGATGCAATGGTTGCGGCTACTTAGCTTAGAGGGAAGATATATAACTGAGGTTTATAAAAGGAAGCATGGTGAAAAAAGGATGCACAGGAGAGATTTTTCTCATTTTCCTTAACACTAGAACAAGGACATTGACTGGGAAAAGAATTAACATTGATTAGAGGACCACAGATGATATAAGCCAATGGAATGTGCTGCCAGAAGATGTGGACTTGGCTACTAGTTTGTAAGGCTTCAAAAGGGTACTAGACTAATTATTAAAGTCAGATCTGTCAATGGCTGCTAGCCTTGATGCTGCTTTCAGGCAATCTGTCTCCACGTGCTTGGCACCCAGGAGCAACAGTGGGGGAAGAGGCCCACCTTGACTTCCTCTCCATGGTCTTCCTAGATGTGTCTGGTGGGCCACCAAATGAGACTGAATGCTGGCTAGAAGGGCCTAGGCCTGATCGAGCAGGACTAATTTATTTATTTATTTATTTATTTATTAAATTTTTATCACCACCCATCTCCCCCCAAAGAAGGGACTCTGGGCAGTTATTTTCATATTCTCATGACTGAATAAGAGGTTTAAACCCAGGAATCAAGAGGGAGGTTATTCTTGAAAAAGTCTCTTCTTTTCCAGTACTGCTACTTGAAAAAAAGCAGTCTTCATCTTTCCTAAAACTGAACTGGCACCAAGAGGATTTCAGATACCAGAGGCTGGAGGCAGAGGATTGTTTTCAGAGAGTCAATGCAGATAACTGTCCTACTCTTGCCTTTGAGAAGCAGATTCAGCAGCCTGCACAGCTCCAAAACTCTGCAGAACCTGTTTGATCAGAGGCAAAAAGGTGCCTCCAGCCTGATCAACAGCTGTGGCTTCAACCACACACCCTAAGCTGTTTTGGGTGGCTGCTCTGTCTTGTTCATTGGAAGGTTCTTAAAATGTTGATTTCTATCAAACTTTAAGAAGTTCTTCTACCACCACCACTAGCACAACTGATCTCTTAGCAGATACCTCACCAATAGCACAATCCTATCCCTGTCTACTTTGAAATAAGAACCATTCTGCTCAAAGAGACTTATTCTCAATTATTGCCCCTGAGCTGCATTCAAAACATATTTACAAGGGCAGCGGTGGGGAGCGTGTTACTCTCCAAAATATTATACAACCAACTCCCATCATTCCTGACCACCGGCTATAGCAACTACGGTGGATGGTATAGTCCAACCACATGGAATGCTACAGGTTTCCCCATCCTTCACCTAATGTGTAACTTTCACTGTGGTCGGCTGAACTGAGCTCTGACAAAACAGCCAGATCTTTAGGTCGTGTTATTAGATTCCAACTTTTTACCCCCACAACCCCGACTTCTAATGAAAGTATGATTTTTTTAAAAAATGTGCCTTTGCAATAAATAGAAACACGCTTTTGCCTGAAATGTTAGATATTAATCTTGTTAGGAGATTGGAATTAGCTTGCCATCTGAGAATTACAGCTTTTTGGCTCTTCTTCACAGACACAAATTGGAACGCCATCTCATTGAGTCATGATGGGGGTTCCTTCTCAGCTGAGTTTCATGAATTCCCAACTTTTTAAAAAGTGATTTGGCTGTGGCTTAATCAGCAAAATACAGTATCTTTTTCTGTACAGTACAAAAACACAGGATATGTGTGTGCCGGAAAGGATGGGGACTTGAGAGGAACCTTGATTTCAAAAACCAAACTGAAGGAGGAATTTGATTCTGTAAACATTACTCCATAGGACCTGCAACAATAGACATGGGGACTTTCCAAGCAGTAAAAACCTTTCCTGAGATTATTTTTGAATAACATGAAAAGCTTCACATGCCTGAATTCCTAGTTGTTTTGCCCTTTTCACAGAAAGTTGTGGCTAAACTGCTGATGTAAAGAAAGGAATGGGGAAATTAAAAGGAATCATGCTTGCTAGATTCTTTAACTTCATCTCCTGGCTGATAAGATTCTCTGTTTCTCCAAGTCACAAACAGCAATACTTTTATTAGGACTCGACAACATGTCACCATGTTATGAACAAGTTTTGAATGCTCCTGAAGTTTTTCTCATGGACTGAAAAGCTTTGGAGAACTTAAAACATTGTTCATGCCTGAGTAACATTTGGGTGGCTGTTAACCAAGCTACAGTATTTCCTTATTGTAGTTTTTGGAGAAAGCACCAAAGGAGCTACCGAACATTTCAATTTCTCCTTAACCCAAGTGGAAATGTAATCGATAGTGGTCATAACATCGTGGAGTTGGAAGGGGCCATTTAAACCATCAAGTTCAACCTCTTGCTCAGTGCAGGATTCCAAATTAAACCCTCACCAAATGATGGTTGTCTAGCCCCAACTTGAACACTTCAAGTGAAGGGGGGCCCACCACCTTTGTAGGTAAAACGGCTTTACAGTTGGGAAGCTTTATTATCTGATCCTGAGGATGAACAGTCAAGGTTTTGAACATAACCATAGGTCTTCAGCAAATCATGAAGGAGCCAAGATATTTCTCCCATATCCTTCCAGTGCCATCAAAAGCGATGGGATTCTTGTTGGGTTTAACACATCAAAGATCAGCCTTCTGTTTTCCTGAGGCTGAACAAGCAAAGGAAAGAGAAGGCCCTTTGCCCAGCAAATTTACTTATTTGGGAAAGGGCACTTCTCAAAAGGCAAAGCTGGGGACGGAGCTGAGTGGATGCTACAGAATACAATATCCAGTTGCTTCAACAAAACACACGGGACTTTCATTAGTCATGCTAACAACATCAGGAATGTATCACTTGGGACTATTATGGGTGCAGAAGGAAACCCTTGATGAAACAGAACACACATTATAGGAAACAGAAGTTAGTCCTCTACTTAACAAATATGGGAAATGTAAAATTGGATCTAAGCATATCTGGTAAAAATGGCTTGACGATGAATAACAGGTCATTTCCATGCTAGCGATTCATAGCATCTTCTAAAATCATCCAATCATTGCTGTGTCAAAAGAACAGTAGGTGGACAGGCCTTATATTTCTTCAGCAAGAGCTGGCTGGTGCCCTGAAGATGCTAGAAATCACTGTGTGACGTTTTCCGCCATCCTGTCCCTTTGTGTCCTTCTACCTGAAACTTGATGCTGGAGTAGGAACGGGGTTGTAAATATCTGCTGTCTAATACATGGAGAAATAAATGACATGTACCTAAATAATTCCCTGCTTTCTTTTTTATTTTGTTGAAGACAAGGATGTAGAGTTATTGAGGCATGTGAGCTAGAGTTTGATTTCTCCAGCATGAGTTTAGAATGTGACGTGAACGTTTTACAGATATAGGGCCAACTCTACTACTTATGCTCATCAGCTTCAGTGAGAAGGATCAAGATTCCTGGGTCCTGTGGGGAAATCCAACCCATTCACTTCTCATAGAAACGCAACCTCCTTCATGGAACCATATTAGATAGATGTATACCTAAGATCACACCTATTCCGGATTTGTCAGCCTGATCCTTATGATTATGACCTGGAATCATGTTCTAGTTTGGTTGTTTGCTAGCGGATTAGAATAGGCACCCAAGATTTAGCAATTTACCACTGTAGAAGTAGAAAGAGCTGTCCTCTTACCATTCTGTAACCAACCGGTTGGCTGGCCAAAAGGACATGTGTTTACTTGTGGGGTTTGTGTATGAGTGTGAGAGAGAGGGGGAGCCCTAATCTGCAATAGTGTGATCTTCAGTATGTACTCCACAGGAAATGAAAGTTCACACCACATTTTGGAGTGTGAACATCAGAATATCAAAACCAGTGTGTAGCGTGGAGTCCCCTGAGAGATGATGGGTGGCCAGCCCAGTGATGACGGCTTGGGGTTTCGTTTAACGACTGTAGTTCCAGTGGGAGGAAAGGCCATGGTGAGAAAAGGCCTCACTTGACTCGGATCTCAGCGTACTCAGCCAGCTCCTCCGTCAGGGTGTAGCTGTCCTTGGTGGACAATTTGGTGAAGTCTATGTTGGCGTAATCAATCCCCAGGTCCTCACGCTTGTTCAACAGCCGTTTGTCATAGCGCCCATACTGGAGGGGGAGGTGAGCAAACAAACAAAAACAGGTTATTGCTTGTGCCAACTCACTCTCTGAGTTACATAATTTGGGTCATTCCCATAGGATCAAAGTGGGCTTCCAGATATTGCTGAGCACAGCTCCCAGTAGTGCTGGCCAGCAGGAACAATGGCGAGGGATGTTAGGAGGTGTGGCTCAGCAACATCTGGTGGAGGAGACAAGTTGCATATCCCTGCAGGATCTGAGAAGCTAGAAATAAGGAACAGGATGCTAGGTATACAGACAGCAAATGGCAAGTATCCGCTTACATGCAAATATTTAACCAAGATCCACTAACAGATGCAACATAATTTCACCAGGAAGGTCATGATGAGAGTCACCACAGAAACTTGACAGAACTATCTCCCAGGTTTTTCAGAAATATCTTTCTTTGACACAAACATATTGTCACACAGAACATTCAACAGCTGCTTTTGGAACTGCTTACGATTTGTGTGCAGACATGACAATTGTTAATGCAAGACAGGCCATGTCAGAGAGCTATTTTCAAGCTGAATATACCCTTAGCCAAGATAGGATTTGCCTTCAAATTACAGACATGGGAAATACATGCAAAAAGAGAAAAAGAAAAAAAATCCAATTGAAATACTATTCACAGCAAACGTCCTACGTGTGGAACAGAACAATATGACAAGCCAAATAGCTAGGTTAGGCCTTTAATAGACTTAACAAGTCTATTTTACTCTGAAGAACATCTCCCCCTCAAATGTGAAAAAGGAGAGCAGAAAATCTGGCCGACTGTTCTCCAGAGATGTGACTACCATATGTCTTGCAGTTCTTGGAACAAAAATAAGTAAATTTTTTAAAAATGTGGCCTCTGGTGGCCAAAAGAAAAAGTCAGCCTTACAGTAGCAGAACCTGTTTCTTCTAAACACGTGGAATGAAAGCCACAAACCAATTTTTGTGGAAGTGGCTCTAATCTGCTTTAATCTGAGTCTAGAGTGGGCATGCCAAGAGCAAAGATGAAGGGGGAATTAAAAAAAAAAGGTGGGAAAAGAATTGTGGTGAGGAAAAAATCAGTTTCTTTTCCACATGTTTTGATCCTCCCTCTGAATTTTCTATTAATTTCTCTCTAGGCTTTGTTTCTAACCAGGATTTTAAAAAATCAGAGCTTGTTGTATATTTCAGTGCTTTCTCAAGCTATTTGAGTCTATTTTTTTTTTAAAAAAACACATCTTCTTTGCATTCACCTTGACTCCCGGTGACTTCATGGAAGTGTCCATGCAGTTTCCTTGTCAACAGGCCAGAGTTGGTTCGTCTCTGCCTTCTTCTGAGATGGGTTTCAACTCCCTAATCAAGCCTACAGCCCTGGAATTCCCTGGAGATCTCCCATCCAAGTACACCTGGCCTCACCTTCCTTAGCTTCTCACCCCAGACAAGACATTTAAATTCCTGCCACTAAGGGACATAAAAGCCCATAAAAGCATGCATGGGCTTCTCTGTTTGTGGAAAAAGAGGAGGGGGCAACAAGAGGACGACAATGTTACACATGGACAGGGAAGTCCATACTTACTTGCCCGGGTCAGTGGCTTTCCAGGGAGCAGATCTCTTTAGACTATTAGAAAAGGAAGAGTAGTCACTAATGACTCAAAAGGGGAAAGGGCATCTTGGTTGGTGCAGGGCCACAAACTCAACCCTGCCATGAAGTGAGCTTGGGGTGCCCTAAAGTTTAGCTGAGTCAGGGAGAGAGCTTGGAACCACAGGATCTCTTTAGACTATATCATGGCCATGACAGCGTGATATAGGGCAGAATGTCCATCTGAGCTGCTGCTTCTTCTCATTTCTTGTTTTGTCCAGGTCATTTTATGGGTCCTCCCTTGTTTTTTCTCTGCTGAAATCAATGGGCCAATGAACCCCAAGTAAGGAAACCACTCCTAAGGCTGATTAGTTATGTTGCCAGGAAGATAAAGTATCCCTTCTCTGACCATTTCCAAAACAAACCATCTTTTGGAAGGGCACTTCCTATGGTGGGTCTCAAGGCAATCGCTCACACTGCCCCCAAAAAGGCCTGGAGGGGGAACCATCCATCCTCCTCCCCTGAAGAAGCCTTCCAGCTTGCCTTGTTCTCAAATAATGAACTGCGGAGGAGCAGTGATTCCTTGCATACTTGTCCTCTCATTCCAGAAGATGGGAATGGATTCAGCCCATAGGCAGAAGCAACTTACAGCCATTGTGGGCAGGCAGCAAAAGAGAGGCAGAGGAGAGATTGTGTGTGTGTTTGTGTGTGTGTTGGGGGGGGGAATAAACCCAGCAATGCAGTCCCACCAGAAGCAACTTAACTATAGACCTTGGTACCTCTGATTTTTCCAGATTGCCTGGAGTCCTGTAGTCTCCACTGTAGACAACGGGAGGGTTTTCTGTTTGCACGAAGCCAGAATTTTCATTGTTTTTCCTGGGGAAATGGAAATAATCTTAATAACAACATTAACTGCCACAATAGCATAATAGTTAGAACAACATAATAATTACAACAATAACAATCTGGACCAGGGTTTTGCAACCAGGGTTCTGTAAGATGTCATTAGGGGGTTCCCTGGGAGATCACAATTTATTTAAAAAACTACTTCAAATTCAGGCAACTTCACATGAAAGAGGTTTCATTCTTCATTTTTAGTTTAAGAACACTGTTCAGGCATATACACAGGCCCACCTCTGAAACAAATGTAATAATTTTGTAACTTCTGCCCTATATTTGAGCCTGAATGTGCAGGGGTTCTTCAAGGCCTGAAAAATATTTCAAGGGTTCCTCCAGGGTCAAAAGGTCGATGAAGGCTGATCTGGTCTGTCTTGGGAGAGTGAGTGGCTTATAAATAAAACAACTTGCAGCATGATGAGCTCTTGATTTGTGCTTAGTTAATTAGAAAACAGTTACTTCACTGATTATAATATAACAACATATATCAGCATGTGATACACATTTAAATTCAGTTTCACAAATACTGCCAGCCGATCTTGCCTCTATTTACAAATGCTTAATGACTTTTTCCTGAACATTTCATATTGGATGATGGACAGAGCATTCAAGGTTTGAGTTAAATATAAATAATGATTAGTCAATGGCTGCAATGGGACTAAAATAATTTGAAATCCACTTATTTTCCTTTAGTTATTTCGTTGTTCAACATTCCCCAAAGTTTTTGACCTGTTTGCTTTGAAGGCAAAGATACCCTCAGGTATGAATCAGCTTGACTGTTCTGGAAGAGGATTGTTGTTGTTTATTCGTTTAGTCGCTTCCAACTCTTCGTGACTTCATGGACCAGCCCACGCCAGACCTTCCTGTCGGTCGTCAACACCCCCAGCTCCCCCAGGGACGAGTCCGTCACCTCTAGAATATCATCCATCCACCTTGCCCTTGGACGGCCCCTCTTCCTTTTGCCCTCCACTCTCCCGAGCATCAGCATCTTCTCCAGGGTGTCCTGTCTTCTCATTATGTGGCCAAAGTATTTCAGTTTTGCCTTTAATATTGTGAGGGGGGGGTGAAGAGCATCCCCTGAGGGTGCCTCAAACTCATGACTAAGCGGAAAGACGGCCACAGATGGTGAACGGACCCTGAACTTTGAATATATGAGACAAGGATGTGGGTGTGTGGATAAGATTGTTTGGGTTGAGAATTTGTAGCTGATAATAGTGGGTAATAGCTGGAGCCAGCAAGGCCACGCAAGGGGGAGGGATTGCTAAGATTGTGTAAATTTTCTTGTGAAGTAAGGAGGAAATACAGGCCCTGATATGTATGAAAAACCTTAGAAGTAATTAACACATTCCTGAGGATGTGATCAATATCCATAAGTGTCTCGGGGATGTGTTGATTACTTGCATCACAGGTCTGTTCTTCCTCTTCCTGACAAAAGGGCAATCACGGTTATCTTGACCTTATGTAAATTAAACTAGGATCTGGTGAGCCATCCGAGTCAAAAACAACGATAAGGACTGTAGGAACATCCCGACATCCTGCTGGCATTGTAAATGTGTAAATCAAGGTGGCTACTTCAAAGTAACAGGAAGATTGTGAGCTAAGCCCCCGAAAGGGGGGGAGGACAGCTTTAGGGTATAAAATGTTTGTGTAAACCTTGTTCTTGGTTCCTTCTTGCACGGAGGGACCCGCCTTTGCAAATGCGTTACAAGTAAACCCTTTTCTCTGTATCATCGAACCTTGTGAATTGGAATTCTTTTGGGAGGTTTTTCCCGCTGACAATTTGGCGAGCCAGCCAGGAGCCTGAGGTTCAGGACCGATCCAGAGGGGTTGCAGTGAGAGGGTAAGTGGCCACCGCTTCCCATTGTTGAAGTGTCCCTGCTCGAGACCCCTCGGGACCGCCTGCCCAGGTTCCTATACAGAGCGACGATCCAGAGAAAAGAAGCGAAGCCCAGCTGGCGGAGCAGCGGGTGGAGAAGACCAACCGGTTGGAGGCCAACTGATCGAGGAGGATCAGTTGAGCGTTGTCCAGTCGTAGGCTCTGACGAGAAGCTGGAATAGGTGAGTTGTAAGGCTTGTGGGAGGACGTGACTGACCGAGGGACTCTTTGGTGTGGGTGGTTAAACAGTCGCAGTTCCTGCAGGTAGCCGTGAGAGTCCGGTGCCTCAGGTCGGCTGTAGTGCTCCATCGGGGGTGGGTGTTGAAGGAGTCAGACTTTAAAAATAGCCAGCGTCTGCTGGGAGTCTGATAAGATCTTGCCGAGAAGGAGAGGGCTTAAAATTCGCATCCAGCGCGGGCTGGAGTCCTCGGGGCGAGATCAGTGAGAAGAACGGTCAGTCATGGGGAAAGAACAGAGCAAACTGCCTAGGAGACTGGAGGCTGGCAATCGAGTAGGATCCAGCAGAGGGCCAGATCCGGATGTGCCCTTAGGACTGGTTATAAACCAGTGGAGCATGCCATGGCTGAAAAGGTATACCAGAGGATTAGAGAAGGTGATGATGATTAAGCTGTGCACAAAACAGTGGCCAAAATACCCATTGGTCGATTCCGAACGTCCCTATTTTTGGGATCCCAATGGGATGTCCGATGGGTATTGGATCACTCAATTAAAGAACTATATTGTGGAACATGGTCTCACGGACCAGGTGCCTTATGTAGAAGTCTGGTAATATGTGTCTTGGGAAGGGCTAGACCCGCCCACAGGCATTTTTGTAAGTAAAGAGGACAGCAGCGATGAGGAATGCCTTTTTAAACTCGTCTCGATGCCATAGGTTGAGGTCGGACTTTAAAACTAGCCAGCGCTTGCTGGGAGGCCGGCCCGGTTTTGCCCCCGACAGTCAGAGGCTTAAAATTGCTGGAAAGCAAATCCAGCGTGGGCTGGAGTACTCTACCTTGGGTGTAAAACAATCAGAGGGTCGAGAGGGGCTAGTGCTGATCAAGGATCAGGGTGAGAGAAGGCAGTAAGCAAGATGGGCTGAGGAGAGTATAGAGGATTTCTTAAAAGAAACAGAGAAAAACGTAAGCAGGAGGGCAGGATCAGGGTAGCAACAATAAGGGAGGTTATGGAACAAAGGGAACACAGCAGGACGCCGCCACTCAGAGATGAGGAAAGGATAGGTGTGGAAATGGTGGGGAAGAAGAGAACCAGTAGAAATCAATCCTGGGAGTCCTTCAGGACTGTCAGAATTTGTATGAGTATGTGAAAATGTTTTCCGTTTGTAGGTAGTTGCCTGTGTATTGGTATGTATATTTGTTGAGGGAAATGGTGCAGAGTTTGTGTGTGTGCTCATGTGTGTGTGTGGCATGGGCATCTGTCCTGAGCTGAGGAGAGAAAGTTTGAAGAGGGAAGGAAGGGAGAGAGAAGCTATGTGAGCGTGTCCCTTAAGGAGTTAAACGTGAGTCTGTCCCTTTAGGGGAACTGAACTCCTCCACAGTAGAAGGGGAATGCTTCAGGTTTTTGGAAATCCATAGCCCTGGCCAGGCTGTGGGTCTTCAAAATTTTTGGCTTTGCTGTGAATGGAGGGACATGGGATTTGATTGTGCCATGTGTTCAGTGCTGTGAGTAGGTGACCAATTTAATTTGTGTGGAAGGGAATTGGGTAAAAGTGAATTAAATAAAGTGAAGGAGAAATAAGAATGAACTTGTGATGTTGAGATGACTTGAGAGAAAGAATGCCTATGGGGTGGTACACAATTTTAGAAAAATATGGTTAGAGAGGGGACTAAAGGGAAAGAAGTTTTTCCCTGTAATAACACCACAGTTAAGCACCGGAGAAAGATGGTTTGTGGATGGGTCAAGCAAAGTAGAAGAGGGAAAGAGGAAGTTGGGTTTTGCGATTGTTGAAGAAAATGGGGAAGTGATAGAGAGGGAGCTTTGCCTCCGAGTTGGTCGGCGCAGCGATATACCAGCTCATCAGAGCGGCCATAGCCCAGAGGTGGTGGGAAATCGGTGGGCAGATAAATGGGCGAAGGAGGCCGCTGGCCAATTGGAATTACAAATGGTGGCGGTGCCAATTTCGGACCCTCCAGAGAGCCCGGTCTGGAAACCCACTGAGCAAGGAAAGAAAAAGTGAAGAGAGGAGGGTTGCAGAGAAACAGAGAAAGGATGGCAAACGGAAGGAGGGGTAGAAGTAGTATCTCCCGAGGTTATGAGGGGAATTCTGGAAAAAGTGCATGAAGGGCATTGGGGAACCGATGCTTTGGTAGATGCAGTGAAAGGAAAGTTTTGGTGCTTAACTATATGGACCATAGCCCATAGTGTGTGTTGGAAATGCTTCATTTGCTTAAAAGTCAACAAAAAGGCAGCTAGAAAGAAAGAGAGGCAGGGGGGGGCGACCGTTAGCCTCCTGGCCGTTTCAAAGGGCACAGGTAGACTATACTGAGCTGCCAGAAAAAGGGGGGTGCTGGCAGAGCCCATAAATGAACAGGGTGTTTGCAGAACAACCCCAGGAGGAGAGAGAGAGAGAAAGAAAGAAAAAGAAAGAAAGATGAAATGCCTCGTTTTTAGCTCAAGGTTTGCGGCCCCAAAGAGGGGGAGGCAGGGGGAGTTCTCGGAAGATTGGTCGAGGAGGTATTCCATGGGATGGAGAGCTCGGGAAACAGACAGGCACGAAAAGGACCTGGAGAGACGCAGGCTCTCTGGGAAGGAAGTTGAGTTGAATCACAATAGGGCAGTTGAGTGTGGATTGTCTCCAATAGGCCTGGGAGCGGCTAGATTCATCTTGATGGGAGCTATCGCCCTTTTAATAAAGCATTCCTTTCTCCTGGCTGAAAGGCAGGGAGGAAGAGTTTCTGTGTTCCTGCAGGGCTGTGATGGATTGCATGTGGCAACAGCCTGTTGAGGCATTGGTGTGCAGTTTTCTTTTAGAGAGCATTTGTTTGTTTGAATGTGTGCGTATATGTAAGGTTGAGAAACTGTTTTGAGTTGTGAAAGGAGAGTTGAGAGATTGTGTGAGTCTATTCCTTAGGTTTTGTGTGTGTGTGTTGTGATTTATATAATTTGAATGCATATGATGGGAAAGTTGAAAGGTTTTTGTCAATCCTTTCCCATTTGTTTTGTTTGTTTTTTTAATTGTTTGAGGAGTATGTGTGTTTCATTATTTGCCCAGTCTCACCCAAACTCCCCCCTTCAGTCTGCCTCTTGCCTGCTTGTTACAGGCTTGAGGATCCAGATGAGGGGACAGAAGGGTGACAGAGGGGAGGGGCAATGCTTTTATAGAAGATCCTTTACTCCCCCATCTTTTTAGGATTCTTCCTTTTATAATACCTTTACACACATCAGGGGAAAGCTTTTAAGTTTCTCTTTCTGCAGCTGCTGCTGTAGGGGGGGGATGTGGGCAGTTTCAGAGAAGCAATGACTCAGAGTGAGGGGGGGGCACCCCTTTGCTCTCACAGCTCCACTCTGCTCTGCCCCTGGCATTCCAGTTTTAGAAAAGTGTGTGTTTTTTATAAATTTTATATGGATTAAATTTTAATCACTCCTCAACATAGCACATGATGATAAAAACAGGAGAGAGAGAGAGGGAAAATTTTGGACAATGTATGGTTTTAAGTAGAGCTTCCATGGACTGGTATGATCTATCTGAATTTTTGTTTTTGTTTTTGTTTTGACAATTTTGGTTATGGAAACAGTCCAAACACTAGATGGGCTCTTATGTCAATGCTTTCTTTTTGTTGTGATTGTTTTACAAGTTTTGATTTTAAGGAAGTTATTGGCAAGAAAGTTAGTTTTATTCAAAGTAGTGCTTAGATATATCCAAAACTACACCTACCAATCTGGTCACATGGGACAAACGCTTTGGGGGATTGTGTGACTAGAACATGGACACAGGCCTTTGTGGTAACAATACTAAGTCTCTGGATTGCTCCTAAGAAAAGACTAGGAGTCAGTCCATTTGAGATGGGTGACTCTATCTTGGAATTCTTAGTGGAGAAGTAGGAGACATGCATGCCATGGGGAGGAAATTTGTCTGCAAGTATTTGAAACAGTTATCTGCGCAAGTCTTGTCCTTGTCTCCCTATCTACAGGAACACAGAGCCCTCCTGTTGGAATAGCAGACGCATCCTTTTAAGTCTGGAAATCGAGTTAAACCAGACGGAGGGGAGTCGGCAACTGAGTTGGGAGAAACCCTAAAGAAGACACTGGTGTTGCCAAATACTGCTGGACACTGGACTGTGCGGAAAAAGAAAAATGCGCCTGAACTTTTGTCTAATACCTTGTAGTTTTGATGATCATAATAGGTCCCTGAACCTGGAAAAGAGAGTCACAGGGTTCAAGGGAAGCTTTGAAAACTCAATTTAGCACAATAGGGAATTTCTATTTCCATATGAAAAGGGATTAGGATACAGTTCTGAAATCCAGCCTACCTGTAGTATGGAACTACGGTTAATCCACTGGTATGGATTTGTTAGCCTTATGGGCTGGTGCCTATAACTCACACCATCCAAGAGGTGGAAGCTTCAGTTACACGGCATCATCAACAATGGGGAAATGAAAACCTGGGAGAAGATGATGATTGGAGCTGGCTATGGGACTGGTTACCAGGGTTTGGGTGGATAAAACAGCTTTGCTTTGTGATTATAGCTGTAGTTTGCTTGTGCATATTAATATGTTGTTGTATTCAATGTGCCCCTGTATGTATTCAGATGGGGAAAGGACTGTGTGACAGCTTGAAGTGGAGGACGGAGCGTCAGATGTTGCTTGAGTTTGAGGCAGTAAGAAAGTTGTGAGAAAAAGGGGGGAGTTGTGAGGGGGGGGTGAAGAGCATCCCCTGAGGGTGCCTCAAACTCATGACTAAGCGGAAAGACGGCCACAGATGGTGAACGGACCCTGAACTTTGAATATATGAGACAAGGATGTGGGTGTGTGGATAAGATTGTTTGGGTTGAGAATTTGTAGCTGATAATAGTGGGTAATAGCTGGAGCCAGCAAGGCCACGCAAGGGGGAGGGATTGCTAAGATTGTGTAAATTTTCTTGTGAAGTAAGGAGGAAATACAGGCCCTGATATGTATGAAAAACCTTAGAAGTAATTAACACATTCCTGAGGATGTGATCAATATCCATAAGTGTCTCGGGGATGTGTTGATTACTTGCATCACAGGTCTGTTCTTCCTCTTCCTGACAAAAGGGCAATCACGGTTATCTTGACCTTATGTAAATTAAACTAGGATCTGGTGAGCCATCCGAGTCAAAAACAACGATAAGGACTGTAGGAACATCCCGACATCCTGCTGGCATTGTAAATGTGTAAATCAAGGTGGCTACTTCAAAGTAACAGGAAGATTGTGAGCTAAGCCCCCGAAAGGGGGGGAGGACAGCTTTAGGGTATAAAATGTTTGTGTAAACCTTGTTCTTGGTTCCTTCTTGCACGGAGGGACCCGCCTTTGCAAATGCGTTACAAGTAAACCCTTTTCTCTGTATCATCGAACCTTGTGAATTGGAATTCTTTTGGGAGGTTTTTCCCGCTGACAATATCATTCCCTCAAGTGAGCAGTCTGGCTTTATTTCCTGGAGGATGGACTGGTTCGATCTTCTTGCAGTCCAAGGCACTCTCAGAATTTTCCTCCAACACCACAGTTCAAAAGCATCGATCTTCCTTCTCTCAGCCTTCCTTATGGTCCAGCTCTCACAGCCATATGTTACTACGGGGAACACCATTGCTTTAACTATGCGGACCTTTGTTGTCAGTGTGGTGTCTCTGCTCTTAACTATTTTATCGAGATTTGTCATTGCTCTTCTCCCAAGGATTAAGCGTCTTCTGATTTCCTGACTGCAGTCAGCATCTGCAGTAATCTTCGCACCTAGAAATACAAAGTCTTTCACTGCCTCTATGCTTTCTCCCTCTATTTGCCAGTTATCAATCAAGCTGGTTGCCATAATCTTGGTTTTTTTGAGGTTTAGCTGCAAGCCAGCTTTTGCACTTTCTTCTTTCACCTTCATCACAAGGCTCCTCAGTTCCTCTTAGCTTTCAGCCATCAAAGTGGTATCATCTGCATATCTGAGATTGTTAATGTTTCTTCCAGTGATTTTAACTCCAGCCTTGGATTCCTCAAGCCCAGCATGTCGCATGATGTGTTCTGCGTACAAGCTGAATAGGTAGGGTGAAAGTATACAGCCCTGCCGTACTCCTTTCCCAATCTTAAACCAGTCCGTTGTTCCGTGGTCTGTTCTTACTGTTGCTACTTGGTCGTTATACAGATTCTTCAGGAGGCAGACAAGATGACTTGGTATCCCCTCTAAGAACTTGCCACAATTTGTTATGGTCCACATAGTCAAAGGCTTTAGAATAGTCAATAAAACAGAAATAGATGTTTTTCTGAAACTCCCTGGCTTTTTCCATTATCCAGCAGATATTGGCAATTTGGTCCCTAGTTCCTCTGCCTTTTCTAAACCCAGCTTGTACATCTGGCAATTCTCGCTCCATGAATTGCTGAAGTCTACCTTGCAGGATCTTGAGCATTACCTTACTGGCATGTGAAATGAGTGCCACTGTTCGATAGTTTGAACATTCTTTATTGTTTCCCTTTTTTGGTATGAGGATATAAGTTGATTTTTTCCACTCTGATGGCCATTCTTGTGTTTTCCAAATTTGCTGGCATATAGCATGCATTACCTTGACAGCATGATTATCTTGCAAGATTTTGAACAGTTCAGCTGGGATGCCGTCATCTCCTGCTGCCTTGTTATTAGCAATGCTTCTTAAGGCCCATTCAACCTCACTCTTCAGGATGTCTGGCTCTAGCTCACTGACCACACCGTCAAAGCTATCCCCGATATTGTTATCCTTCCTATACAGGTCTTCTGTATATACTTGCCACCTTTTCTTGATCTCTTCTTCTTCTGTTAGGTCCTTGCCATCTTTGTTTTTGATCATACCCATTTTTGCCCTGAATTTACCTCCAATGTTTCTAATTTTCTGGAAGAGGTCTCTTGTCCTTCCTATTCTATTGTCTTCTTCCACTTCTGTGCATTGCTTGTTTAAAAACAGTTCCTTATCTCTTCTGGCTAACCTCTGGAATTTTGCATTTAATTGGGTATATCCCCCCCTATCACTGTTGCCTTTTGCTTTCCTTCTTTCTTGGGCTACTTCTAGTGTCTCAGCAGACAGCCATTTTGCCTTCTTGGTTTTCTCTTTCTTTGGGATGTATTTTGTTGCCGCCTCCTGAACAATGTTGCGAACTTCTGTCCAGAGTTCTTCCAGGACCCTGTCTACTAAGTCCAGTCCCTTAAATCTATTCTTCACCTCCACTGCATATTCCTTAGGAATATTAGTGAGCTCATATCTAGCTAATCTGTGGGTCTTCCCTAATCTCTTTAGTCTGATCCTAAATTGTGCAAGAAGAAGTTTGTGATCTGAACTACAGTCAGCTCCAGGTCTTGTTTTTACCAACTGTATAGATGTCCGCCACCTTTGGCTGCAAAGAATGTAGTCAATCTGATTTTGGTGTTGTCTATCTGGTGAAGTCCATGTATAATGCGCTCCTAATTAAGGAGAAGCTTACATGGATGCATCCCTTTGTGCTTTGATTCAGGTATCACACCAAAAAATAGTTAAAAGAATAACTATGGTTTAACACAAAGCTGAGCAATGATGGCTGAGAAAACTGTGAATTCCAATCCACCCTCCACCGTTGATTTAGTGTAACCACAAATCCTGATTGGTGATCCACTACATCAGAAACCCTGCTCTGCTTCTGGATCTCAAGGCCATAAGAAAAAGCATTTTCAGCCATGTGTAGACACCCAAAGGTAAACCAAAGGAAGCCAGGCTTGGATTTCTCCTCTCCCAAAGACTTACTTTTTTCTGGCCTGGCTGACATAGCACACAACAGCTATGAGTATGGCAAAGGCCACGACAGCTCCCACTGGACCAACCTTTGCCCACATCAGACTGTCTGGAAGAAAGGAAGACACCTGGGTCAACAGAAAGGTTTAAAAGTGAATGCAAAGAGAAAGAGAATCAAAAGTCAGGATGGTGGTGGAACGTAAGCCAGGAATATGGAAACAAGGCTTGGTTCGCACATTGGACTAACACAAATTTGTTTTAAGGGTGGCTTAAACACATGGCATATTAAGCAAATCTGACTGTTGCAAAAAATAAGGGATCAATGGAAACTGGACCTCCACACAAAAGAGAGGGGCCAGGAGCCTGTTATGTAGGGTAGGAATTAAAAGAAGCTCAGAAGGATTTGAATATGATTTCTCTGTATAGATGTTGCTCTTGGAACTCAGCAGTCAATAGAATTCTTTCATTATGGCTTCCTAATTTTTCTTTCATTAGACTTTCTTGGATTCTTAGAAGCTTGTCTAAATGGTCCCAGTCCTGCCTGTTGGGTGAAGCCTGACAGAACTCCGCTACACCAACCCCAATGGCTACATTCACATCACTTTATAAGTCCATACTAAGCATATCATATTATTACTTCATCTAATCCGGCCTTCTGCCAATGCCAGAAATCCACTTCTATACCATTCACAAGAGGTAGCCATCCAGCATTGGCTTAAATCCCTAGGCAAGGAGCATCCACCTCCTGTCTGTCCCACTCTTTGCTACTTTATACTCTCGAGAAGTTCTCGCTTCATCAACTATAATAAAAATAATTTTTGCTTGCAATTTAATGGCGGTAGTTCAGGTTCTCCTCTTTGGAGCGAGAGAAAAACCAAGTTGGCTCCCTCCCTTATAAGTGAACCCAGCTGATATTTGAAAACTGCCGACACATAATCTTTTAATTGTTTATTTTCCAGGCTAAAGTTGGCCAATTCATTCAACCTCTTTTCAACCGTTTGCCTTCTAACGCTAGGTTTAATTCATGCCCCTGTCCAGAGAGAAACAGCAAGGTAAGCACAAGCTGTGGTTCTTTGTATGGGTCATTGCCTTCTCACTTGAAGAGGGCAAATGAAGAGGAAAGAAGGGGGAGACCCAGCGAGATCAGGGGGCTGCTGGGCTTTGCAGTGGACCATTAGTTGGTGCGCGAGCCTTGGCAGACTACTAATAAGGCTGACCCTTGATGGCAGCCCTGGAGAGGCTGACGTATAGGGCCTGTGGCCCAATATATTGAGGAAGAGCACCAGAGGGATCAGAGGTGATGTTTGCCTGCAGGGACTCTCACTGGAGTGATGGAACTGAAGCTGCTGGTTCTTGGTGCCATAGAGATTCCTGGCGGAGCAGACTATGTAGAGCTGAGAGTCTACCTCCCTCTGAACAGTCAGGATGCTGGTGACAATGTAGCCAGTTTTCTGGGAGTAAACAAACTCCCGATCAGTCTCATTGACTGTCACGTTGCGGGTGGGCAACTCAAAAGTGATCATAGCTTCTGGGTTGGCTTTGGCCGCACAGATGCATTTCACGGTATCCCGAGCAGCTGTGCACTTGGAGTCCGGAAGAATATGGGGAGCAACTGTGGAGAGAAAGAAGAGGGTGAAGGGCAATCACAGGATGAGCCAATGTCTTTGTTGGATGGTAGAAGTCCTCTCTTTGGAAGCCTTTCCTCTCATGCAAAGATGTATGGCAGGTGGTAATAAAGAGAGGCCCGCACTCTTGAAATGTCTACTTCCAACAAATGCATTAGGGAAAAGAGAATGAATGGGGACACAATAAGGTGGAGGAGGAATTGGCTAGTCATCGGCCTTGTGGGGTAAACCAGACAGGAACCACAACCAGATGAGCTAATTCTACTTTATTGTAAAGCTACATTGGCAGAACCTTGCAAGTCTGAACGTACAATTCTCCCCCCATCTCCTTTACCACCCAAGAAACTAGGGAGGGTCCCTTCTGAGGCTCTTGCCCCACCCACTATCCAGCTACGGGCTACGCTGTCTCTTATCTGGTCATTCCCTTGGCAGCGTCTCTTTGCCCAGCCTTTCCCACATACCATCACACTAATTCATCTCACCCAGCTTTATCCAAATTTACTGGTAACAGTTCCCCAAAGCTTTAAGGAAGAATCTTACCTGGAAATGCCAGAACTCATACCTGACCCCTTCTGCATTCAAAGCACATGATCCACCCCCACACTCTACCCTCCCCAAAATATGCTTGAGATCTTTAGCATTAAAAAGGGCTCTTAGGGCACAAGGCCAGTGCTCACATTCAACGGTGAGATTGAAAGCAGTGCTGCGCTGGCCGAACTGGTTCTCTGCTGTGCACCAGTATTCACCATCATCCTCGTGTGACACGGATTCAAACTCCAGCTCCACCTGGTTCTGGTAGACCCCCATGGCTACTGCCTTTTTGTCCTTGAGGATGGTGATCGTTGGTTCAGGGCTGCTCTGTGAGCTGCAGGAGATAGTTACAGGCTCTCCCTCAATGGCCATCATTGACCCATTGACTACTGGTTTCCAAGGAGCATCTGCAGGGAGGTAAAGTCAAAAGCAACAGGCATCTTTTATTAAAACACTGTGCAAATAGTCACTCCAACTAAGAACATCTTCAGCAGATTCCTCATCCTGGCCAAAACCCAGAATGGTCCAGATGATGTTATGACCCTGTTTCAAAGATTTAGCAATGTTGGAACCTGACTTATATCAGGTTATTTTCCATCAAACTCAGCAATATCTATATAAGCATGGATAGCCTATGGACTGTGGCTAACATGTAGCCCCCACATCTTTTTCTGTGGTCTCTAGAGGAAAAAAATCTGTTTAAATTCTGTTTTTTGTGCTCGCCCATTGGTTAACTGTTGAGAGCACTTTGCTGTGATTCCAGCATTTCCCCGTGTTTCTAAGCAAGTGGATGTAAAGATGATCACTAGTTAATTTCAACATATTTTGTAGAGATAGCGAAGTGAAAACAGTGGTGGCATGGAAGCATCCACAGTACATGTGGGTATATAATTCTCTGGTTAAAAACACACACTTAATAAAAGAGTCATGCTATGCCTTTGATAGGCTTAATGCATCTTTTACTTTCTTTCAAAAAACGAATTAAAAGGAGCTAAAAAAATCCAGCCCTGTAAACTCCAGTGTTGAGAACACAACCTTTTCCTCATATTTTTTACATTTTTAAGGATGTTGTAGAAACCTTGGCTAGCACTAATGGCTTCCCTGTTATGCTCCCTGCTTTCTCCCAGAACAGGGGATCCATTCCACAGCCCTCCTATGTTAGCACTCACACAGCACAGACACGAGAAGGGAGTGGTTGTCTTTGCCATAAATGTTCTCAGCCACACAAGCGTAGATGCCGTCCTGCAGGTGAGTGACGTTGTCGAGGTAGAGCGTGAGGTTCCCAGCTAAGTCCTCATGGAGAATTTCATCTTCTCGGAGCCAGGCAATCAAGGCCATTGGGCTGCTGTCCACAATACACATCAAGACCACATGAGTGCCATGGAGGACTTCCATGGAGGAGTTCACTTGTAGAATACGGGGTGGGTCTGCAGAGGACAGGCAAAGAGATCAGCTTTGGGTGCATGTCCAGATTTTTTTCTGCAGCAGATAGAGCTAGTCACAGAGGTGTCTGCAGGGTGTGGTCAAAAAAGTCAGGATGGCAGTCACATTGGGGCAAAGTTCCTCCTGCTTTTTCTGTGCATTGCACCATCACAGCTGCCATCCTGACTTTCTTGGCCACACCCTGCAGATACCCCTGGCTAGTAATTTTCTTTCCTTTTGTTCCCTAAGTGAACAAAAGCAAAATTCAAGCTGTTTTTTCCCATGAAATTAAGTGATGAGATTGCAAGGCCCTTAGAATGTGGGAGATAGATGTCTAACTAAGAAAAAAAATAAACATATTTTGCCTTATATTTGTGTGCAGCTTTTCCCAGGCTAGTTGGCCTTTTGGTTTGTATATGAACTAAAAGCAGATTCAGAATGCTTCCAAATTTAAGCAGGACAATGACAGTGGGTGAGAAGCTGTTAGCACTCTAGCTCATTTTTCATTTAAAATCATATATTCCCAGTTACTTGGAAGAGAAAGTGACATTGATTGGAGATGGGCAAAATCTCATGAGAAATGAAACATTTGAGATATGTAACTTGCAAAACAGATTATCTTTGGCAACAAAAAAGAGGAAAAAGAATAAATTAAAATTAAACCAGGAACAAAAAAACCCACTTTACATGGCACAAGAATCAATTAATTACAATATAATTAAGTGCTCAATTAACTGCCAATCCCTCCCACCCATGTAGAATAGGAAGCAATTTTCTGTGGCAGAAGCTTGAAGGTGGAAATATCTAATTAAGGTTACAGCGGACCTTTGCATTAGAAAACATGGCTTTTACTATACGTATTTTGTGGAAGAAAGAATTGTGGTCCTGATGGTGAGCATTGCCAGATATTATAATACTGTATTAAATGCTGAACCAGGATTTTAATTCTGCTTTTAGATGGTTGCAGAAAAGCAATACCACAGCAGAACTTGTTATAGTATGGAGGTAATGAAAGAGCCTCAGTCCAGCAATTCTGGTTCCAGAAGTCCTCCAGTGTTCTCCGAGATCAAGATGACAAGACTGCTTTAAAAAGCATCACTTAGCAACACCCAACTCACATTTGACATCCAGAGTCGAGAAGCCCTCAAACTCAAAAGTGGTGTTTGCGTAGGTGACTTTGCAGCCCACCTCATGTCCATGGTTCTCACGCACTGGTAGGAACTTAAGTATGGAGATGAGTGACCAAGTGCCTCCTTCTTCCTCTATTTGTGCATAGACTGAATGCTTAGCCAAATTCTCGTAGTTCATCCACGTGATGACAGGCTTCATGTCTGGACAGTTGTCAGGCACCACACAGCGCAGCTCTGCTTCTGAGCCTTCCACCACCTCTGGGGGAATCACAATGGTGGGCTTGTCTATGGGGTGGAAGGAGACAGAGAATATGTACAAATGGGAATCTCCCCCACTCCTAACTTCACTCCTATCTTCCCTTCCAGTTTAATGGGTATAGCCATTAGGAGCTGATACTGTAATGTTGGAGGAACTCTGGATATATCAAAGACTAGCTTCTCCTGAGAACAAATACTAAAAAAAAAAAATCCTTATGAACTACAATTGTGCCATTGTGGAGAAGGATCTATCAAGTCCATAGCTCAGGTTCTGTTACTCTCCCCCTTCTGTAAGGACACAGGGCTCACTGTATAACTTTTTGGCAAAATACCCAGGCAGTTCTGATTTATTTTATCTACACTTACAGGTAGTCCTTGCTTAACAACCATTTGCTTAGCAGTGCTTTGGACTTGCGATGGTGCTAAAACCCAACTTACGACCGGTCTTCACTCTTACAACCATCATGACCTCCCTGCGGTCATGTGATTGCAATTTGGGCGCTTCGCAATCAGTTACCATTTATGACTGTTGTAGCCTCCCATGGTCACATGATTGTCATTTTTGACTTTCCCAGCCAGCTTCCAGCAAGCAAAATCATTGGGAAATCGTGTGATTTATTAACGACCATGGTGATTTGCTTAATGATTGCCATAAAAATGGTCATAAAATGGGGTTGAATTGACTTAACAACCACATTGCTTAGCAACCAAAATTCTGGTCCCAATTGTGGTCATTAAGCAAGGACTACCTGTACTCTTATCAGACTAGTATTTTTGTTTCTTGAATGCAGCTAACTAGGGAACTGCTTCTGTTTGGGTTTGCAAACTCAAACAAAGTGATGCATCATCTCTTGGGAACCCTCCTGCATCCCTTAATTGCTGCTGATTCCCATACCATGTGAAAGGGCTCATGAGCCTATGACTTGACCCTTTGTAAGCAAGCGTTAGATTTGATATTCCCCACTAGCATTGCCTGATACTCACTGATGATCTCAAGGTTGCAGTGCTCTGGATAGGTATATTGATTGTAGCCACCAAGGTCCCCCCGGAAGTAATATTTCCCCATGAGTTCAGGGCTGAGACGGGAGATCTGCAGGGTGCAGTTGCGGAAATTCAGCTCTCCCAGCAGCCGGCTGCGTCCAGCGTAGCTGTCGTGGACAATGTTGGTGCGGGATTTGTAAACCACTGGGGGATAGTTCTTGGGGTAGGGACTGTTGAAGTACCAGATGCCATGGATGGTTGGTGGACGTAGCTCTTCTGGGTAGCTGAAGCGACATGGGATAACCACACAGGTACCCTCAAAGGCAGAGATGTGTTCGGGCATCCAAGCTCTCCATGGTCCAGCCAAGAATCCTTTGCAAGGGAGGCAGAGGAGAGTTGCAGTGAATGGGGTAGGAAGAACAGATGGTTCCTGATTGATTGGCTGCTTCATTGGCTGACTTTTAGCTTTCTCATTATCTGCTATGACCATTCTGTTGGAATTATCAGGGGTCAACTCAGTCTGGTCTCATAAGCATAAGGGGGTCTTTGTAGTAAACGCATCTCTGTTGTGCTTATGGTATGTCACATGGGTCACCTGATTTCCACTTTCTCCTTCTTGGGTTTGGGGATTAACAATCTCCATTTTTACCTCTTGGGCACACCTGCAAGCAGGAGGTGCTGCTGAATGCAGCTCTTGTCCTTCCATCTCGCTTGCACACAGACTTTCTATTTCCATAGAAAGTGTCTACAAAGAACCAGTGATGAATAAGTGCTTTCTACTATGAAGCTATTTGTATCCAGATCTACTGAATAAATGTAAGCTACCTTTTTTTTTCTCTTCCTCTAACTACTGTGTGAAGACGGAATTATTTTCTGAATGTAATTATTTTATTTATTTATTTATTATTCAAATTTAATTACCGCCCATCTCCCCCAAAAGAGGGACTCTGGGTTAATGTGCAAGTTTTTGGTTCACACTTCTACTTTGCAAGATTGTTATTAGCTGCTTGGAGTTCTTTTATTAACCTTTAAAAACTCAATCACATTCTATCTCCAAGTTTGGTCCATCTGGCACCATTCACCCATTTGGCAGTTTATGCTCTACCCATGGCATTTAGGAACATCAAAAGCTGTCTCATACAGTATTGATTTGGATCACTGGTCCCTCTAGTTGAGTACTATGAATAGGGAATGTCTTGAGGTCCTGAGAGTTTCAGGACCCTTCCTCATGGCTGTGTTAATATGCATCTCACCTGCCCTTAAATCAGCAGGAAAGGACATTGAGATAATTTATGTCCATGGCTGAGGTTTACTGTGTCTCAGCAGTGAGACTGGACAGTGTTGCTACAGTATATCTACAGATTTAATGGGGGACAGTTTCAGGGTAGAGACTGGGGAGTTCCTGACTCCCCCCCCCCCCACTAGCATCACCTGCTGGCAGGAAAAACAGCTGCCACCAACTGTTGTCCATAATGAACAAGAGGCAGAGTTGGGGGACCCCAGTCATCCATATATTTTGCATGGGGGGGGGGAATTGGAGAATACAGCATTTATGCAAAGCCACGTATTTCCTCCACAAGCTTTCTCCTATTTCATGACCCAACCCCATATCTTCTTGCCTTGCTCTTCCTTACACTACTGAAAAGAGCAGCTAAAGGGGACATCATAGGTGTTATACTCCATAGCAGTGTTTCTTCCTCAACCTTAACAACTTTAAGATTTGTGGACTTCAACTTCCAGAATTTTGGGAGTTGAAATCCACACATCTTAAAGCTGTCGAGGTTGAGAAAGAAACACTGCTGTATAGCTATACCAATGAGAAACTGGTCTACAAACACCTTGAAACCCACTCTACAAAGGAGTGCACGAGATAGGTCTTATACTGCTATGAGTTGCGCTGATGGGTCATCGCAATGCAAGTTGGGAGAACGTTACCCAGCCAGATTGCATTCTGTCGTCCAAAAGTACCTTCAAATAGGACCCAGAAGGCCAGCAGTGCCTTGTAGAAGAATTTCATGTCGTTAATTTTTGAAGAAGAGTGTAGGTCAACCTGAAGGAAAGAGGGAGAAGCAGGATGATATTGAAAGTAAGAGTACAGTTGTTCGGATCCTCTGGAATAGGAAAACATTCCTTAGAGCAGTGTTTCCCAACCTTAGCAACTTTAAGATGTGTGGACTTCAACCCCCAGCCTACCCTAGAAGGTTGATCCTCTATTGCAATCTCTCTTCCATAGGGAGAGATCCTACAAACAAAAATTGTCAGCTAGGCCTCAGGCACACACAGAATCAGGCCATCAATAAGGAGAAATTGGGCTTTTGCCAATTTAGCAGAAGTTGTTTCCTGTTTGCATCCCATAACTAGGTCACTTACAGCTAATATGCAGATTGTATGCATTGGCTGTGCATTCATGCATAGACGATATTCAGGCAATTGAAAGGTTTAAGACTACTGAATACAACCTGGACCTGAGGATACTCAGTATGGAAATTGTTTCATCCATTCTGTTGACGTCTTATACAATATTGGTGGGAACAAATGTTCGATGCTGTGTATGGAGGCTGAACATGCAGGTATGCGTAGGGGCTGTCATAATCACACCAAGGCTGCATTTTACACATCGCCTAAGCCATAATATGGTCTGTTACATTTGGACATAGCGTCTTGTGTGAAGCCAGCCAACCTGTAACTTATTCAGCAAGCTATGGTTAAGGAAATAGTGGCTCCTGGTGTGACATGCAAACCCTGTCATAGAGAAATGAGTTTGGTGCTATCCAAGGCATTTTTGTTGGATTTGTGTCCTTTAATATCTGTTCGTTTGTTTTTAGTTTTGTTGCAAAGCCAACCTGGGAGAGGTGACCTCCTGAAGGATGAAATGTAAATGCTTATATAACAATTTTTAAAAAAATATCAAGATACTGTTTCAATTTGTTTGCTCTATCTATTGTTCCAGCAGAGGGAAGCAGTGCTGCGTGCATTCCCCGCTGCCTGATTGTGCTCTTAGGGAAACTGCGCAGAGAATTGTGACAGCCTTGAAATCTGATTTCCGCTTTCAAAGGCTGACACGGCCCCACCGCTCCAACCATTAGGAAGGCTTTTGTGTGGCTCTCCCTCCTGTCTCCCAAGGTCATTCCCACATATCATTACAGTTGTTGAACCCCAAAGTTCTTGGGGGAACATTTGCAGACCACCTTATTTCTCTTCCCTCAAATAGCTGAATGGAATTTGCAGACCACCCATCAGAGGCTGAAGCCTTTCAGGGATACCTTGCATTTGGCCACACATTCCATGGTCTCCAGGAGATGCCAGACAAACAAGGCATGGGAGGTGATGATGTGAGCTGGAGTTCTCCAGGGGAAGAATGCTGAGAATGTCAGTAACCGACTGCCACTAGCTCTAAGCATGGGAAGTACCAGGGGTGTCCGCAGGGGAGGGGTCAAAAAAGTCAAAATGGGGGCCACACCTCTGTGCTCAAAGCCTGACCCCTTTATGGCACACATCATTAAAAGGGGTGGGGCTCTGTACCACAAGGAGTACAAAGTGAGGGTTCCATTAAACCATGGGAGAGGCAGTTGTAAAAGACCCTGAGTTAACAAAGAGGACACATGAAGGAGCTGTGATGGTATGTTGGGAAGACCTTGGGAGACGGGGCCAAGAGATGCTGCCAAGGGAATGGTCAGATAAGAGACAGCATAGTCCACAGAGGGATAGTGGGCGAGGCAAGAAGCTCAGAAGGGACCCTCCCTAGTTTCTCGTGCTGTAAAGGAGACGGGGCTGTGTGGGGAGAAATGTACTTTCAGACTTGCAAGATTCTGTCAATGTACCTTGACAATAAAGTAGAATTAGCTCATCTGGTTGTGGTTCCTGTCTGGTTTACCCCACGAGGCCAACAGAGCTGCATCCTTGGAAAATAATCCACTGCTTTTCTGCTTCACTTCTAAACACATAATTTTATATGCTTAGAAGGAACCACCAAGGAGGAAACCACACCCCACCAATTCTGGCAGGGCAGGCTACTGTATATAAACAGGCAACCAAGCCCACACTCCCTCATACTGGTGATGTTACCTAGTCGGGTAATGAAACATCCGCAAGCAAACAGCCAAGCTCAGAGAGCGCCAAGGACTCCACAATTTTATTTATGCATCCCATCAATTGATTGGATATAATACGATTTGTTACCAGCCAACTCAGCTCTAGTGCTGGGAAAGATGGAAGGAAAGAGAAGAAGAGGACGCCCAGCAGCAAGGGTGGTAGACTCTGTTATAGTGGTGATGGGTGCACTGTTGGAAGAGCTGAAGGACCAGATCCTTCTGCAGAAAAATTTATCTGTGTGCTCGCTAAGAATCGACACCGACTTGATGGCACATAATCAATCAATGTTTTCAGCGCCCTGAGCAAAATCCTTAAAGAGTCCAAAACTACACCCAAATAAAGAAATTTCATTCTAGGATTTGATGTCCAGTGCTGAGGAAACTCATGCTTTGAAATTATAATAACACTACATTGAAATAATAAATTATCCCTACAAGGGTATCTGTATTGCCAGATGGAATAAACAATATCAGATGTGCAAAATCCCTCCAGTTGTGCATCTCTGGAACTAATGACAAACTGAAATGTCTTTGTAGCTAAGGCAACTAATTATTCACCTCCAACTTCTGGTTCTTTGTCCTCAAATCTGCTAGCAACTTGCTTTTTTGCACCATCACAATTATGGTTAAGCATGCTGCAGAGAGCAATCTTGTTTTCACTGTTTTATAAAGAGCATGTTTCTAGTCCTTATGATTCCAGGGGGAAATAGGTTTACAGTTTAACATGAGTGTGTCTTTAAATCTTAGGAAATGAAATGGCTGCCCTGGATCCTTTGGATAGCCCAGCCATAGCAGAAAATGGAATCATGGGCTTGGATTATAATTAATTAGTGATGTCCTTCCAGTTCTTGTACTTGTAAGTGAACTAGATATATTTGCAAGCAAATGTGTACAAGGCAGGAAGGTGAAGTGTCAACCAGTACCCAGGCGAAGACTGTCACAAATAGATCACACCACAACTGAGACTGCTTCTGTCCCCACTTTGCCACCCAGGACAGGACCAAAAACATTTGCCTAAAACAGAGTTTCTCAACTTCGACAACTTTAAGATGTGTGGACTTCAAGGCCCAGAATTCCCCAGCCAGCATGTTGAAATCCACGTATCTTAAAGTTGCTACGGTTGAAAAGGCTGTCCTAAAAGACTCTTTTACTTACTTGAGAATGTTCAGAAGATCTATAGTTGAGGGACAGGCCAAAAGGCAAGATCTTCAGAGCTCCAGAGCTTCTCTCTTTCTAGCAAACTCCACACTGAATTAGAAAACAGGATCATATTAGTAGAATGTTGCCACCATAATTTTTGGATTCATGGACTAAGTAGACAGCGCTCCTCAAATTTCACTAGAAAAAGCTGAAGTCAAATCTCCTTCAAATCAAGCTCCTCTCCTGGTGACTTCAAGGACATGTTCATGTGGTTTTCTTGGTAGCAATTTGAAAGTGGTTTGCCACTGCCTTCTTTTGACTCCCCAGCCTTTCTTGCACACATCACTGCTGGTGGTCTCTCATCCAAGTACTAACCAAGCCCAACTCTGCTTAGCTGCTAAGTATAGACACAGTCAGTAAGGTACTGGCACCTGCTGAGACCTGGCTATGAATTCTGAGAACTGTAGTCTCAATACATCTAGAAGGCAACAGGCTGAAGAAGAATGTTCTTGACTCAGGATAGGAACCTATGGACTTCTAAATGTTGCTGAACTACAATTCCCAGGAATCCCTGCCAATATATAGTGAAGAATCGAGGGAATTATAGTTCAACAGCACCAGAAGGCCACCATTTCTTGGTTATAGTTCTGGACAAGAATTCTGGGAGTTGAAGGCCACACATCTGGAAGTCACCAAAGCTGGGAAACACAGCTCTAGGCCTTGCAGAAGCCAGGGCATGCCAAACTAATAAGGATCCTCAATTAGAAGTAGTCCACACTTTGAATGAGGTAGAGGTTAATATAAAGCGTTTTTTTTAGGACTTCATAAACCCTTAGATAATTTTGCTTCTTAATGAGATCATCATCTTTCACAGGTGAACCAAAAGAACCCAGAATTCTGTTCACTCTTTAGAGAAATCTTGGTTTTGACCCTGCAGGCATCAAGAAAAGCTGGATACAAAGTTCAAGACAACCAGGGACGATTCTATCTCTCATTATAAGCTACTGTTCAGACTGTTGTCAAAATACAGAGTGGGAAGGGAATTGTGGTCTCCTTAGAGGAATGGTGAGATTAAAGTTAAAAAAAAAGTTTAGCAAATAGAAATTTGTAACCCTATATCTGTACCGCTCCTTTGGGTGAATAAAACAGCTTTCCACAATCTCTCTGTGTCTGTCAAACTACCATAAATTCTAGTCAGGTACGGGATGGCATAACTCAAGACATTGTACAAAGATAAGTTGGCTTTATTAGCCACAAACATGGCCTCATTATTACTATGAATGGGGAACAAATGATCTTGCAGTTTCAGAGCTTGGCTGGATGCCATTAGATATTGGATACGATAATAACTCCCGACGCAGGATCCTGCTTGTTGCTAGTTCAAAGATTCATAGGTAAGACTGTTGAGTCTAGCCAGTAAGTGAACTCTGGAATTACCAGGATTCCTTATGAGCTATATCCCCCACTGATATGCCAAGAAAAAGGAGAAAGACAATCAGAAGACTTATGAAAGAAACCAACTTGGAGCCTGACATGATCCAAATACTGCTGGCACTCAATTTCTTCTGAAAAAAAACACTGGCGGAAGGATCGGTAAGGAGAAGTGGATTTTTCTGTATGTGAGTGCAGGGCTGCAACTAGGGTCTGTGTCACCCAGGGCAAACATGGATTGCGCGCCATTTTGGCGCCCCCCCAGCGCTTATTTTGGTGCACCCCCAGTGCAGCACCCAGGGCATATGCCCCGCTTGCCCCCCGCCCCCCAGTTGTGGCCCTGCAACTGAGTGCCATTCAGTTCTGATACTCCGAGCCAATCTCTAGTTGGACTCTGGACTCTTGAAACTTTGCATTCAGTGGGAAGGTCTTACATCTGCAGTAAAAACCAACCAACACGAGTTGCTTTCATCATCCTGCAGCCTGACCTCCACAGCCTCAGAGTATTCTGGGGGTGTTTATTTGGACTTCTGAGCAGAAACACAGCTTTCAGGGGCAACAATATACACCGTACTATTTTGTTACAGTCCCACCCATTCATTTATATTTGGCAGCCTGATTTGACAGCTCTGCTCCTTCCTCTGATAAGAAAGGGTGGCTGCTTAGAGTAGAACAGCCGCTTTGCATCCAAAGCCCCCGGGCTCAGTCCTTTCCACCTCCAGCTGAGGCTCTAAAACCTCTCCAGGAGCTTCTGCATGGCAGAACTGCACCCAGTGGTAGACTTTTGAGCTACATATCGCAGAGATGCCCCCAGACTAAGGGGAATGCAAACGGGGGACTAGATGCGCTCAACCAGCAGACTTGGCTTCAGGCTGTTTTTCATTCTTCCTGTCAAAAAAGGAAGCCCCGATTTGGACTCCTTAAGGAAGATGGGTGGCACACAGCCAAGATGGAGAAAGCCAGGCCGGCTGATTGTGACGCAGGAGCGCTTTTGATGCATCTTCAAGGGCACAGCTTAATGCTTGCGCATGCTGATGGATAGGACTCCCCTTCAAAACAGGGCAAGCCATTCTGGCTGCATCTGGTCCCCGTGTCCCCCCTGCTCTGCCTCCTGGGTTCTGGCTGTTTGCTGCCAAGCCCTACCCCAGCAGCATCCCTGGGCCTCCCTTCTCTGAGAGCCTGCAAGGCCGTGTTAGCAGCACATGATCTCCAGCCCCAGGGAGCATATCCCAGGGGGGCCGGCAGCAAAAGGAAGGGCTGCAGCAGGGAAGACAGGCGCTTATTGTTGTTTGCCTGCCAGCGACACCCACTTGCCTGCCTCTGTCGCAGCCTCAGGCACAAGGGCTGCTGTGATCCTGGCAGGGTGGGGCCCTTAACAAAAGGCAACCTGTGCCTGCCTCAATGCCCCCCTTGTCCTGGGCCTCTTCCGCTCTGCCCTGCCAGGATCTCCTCCGCAGCTCTGCAAAATCCGCTAGACCTCACCTCCACCGGGCTCCAGATCAAAGTGCCAAGTGGCTTTCCGAGGATGTGTGGCCGGGGGCAGAAACCTGCAATTTTTTTCAGAAGAGTTCCCGACCCATCTCCTCCCTTGAAGACGAACTCCGTGGTGGCTTACCTTTCGCTGTGCCTCCCTCCTCTGCCCCAGCAGCTCCAATGCACTGATACTTAATAAGAGACATTGAGACTGCGGTAACACATAATCCAGGGAAACGGAGGGCTAATGTTCACTAAAGAGCTGACTCTTCGCACCAGGAATCTAATGAGGCAAAAGGGGGTACCTCTTATGTTTGGGGCATCCATGGGGGTCAAGTCAAGATGGCAGCCGCAAGATGTGTCTTGTGGTGCATGTAAAAAAGGGGTGGGGCTTTGGTCGCATCATTGCAGCAACCATCTTGACTTTTTTGACCCCTCTCCCTATAGAATGCTGCCTTCTCACCACTGGGGTTCCCTTGGAAGGGTCCTGGAGTTGGATCCAGGAGTTTCTGCCAGTGGTGTCAATCCAGGTCAGTGTTTCTCAACCTTGGCACCTTTAAGACGGGTGGACTTCAACTCCCAGAATTCCCCAGCCAGCCTGCTGGCTGGGGATTTCTGGGAGTTGAAGTCCACCCGTCTTAAAGGTGCCAAGGTTGAGAAACACTGATCCAGGCAATTCCAGGATTTTGTTTACCTTCAGCAAGGAGTCCCACAGCAGCTCACCATCCTTCACCCCTTGCCATGGTGTGCAAATCTCACCATTGTGGTTTGCTTACGGTTCTAGGTATATACACATCCAGAAAATGGGGTGAATGCCATAAACTGTGGTTAAACTGCGTTAACTGTGGGTAAATATGTTGCGGGGGCACAGCTGGAGAGAACAGCTTGCTTCCCTTCCCCCCCAGGTAAACATTGGAAACTCTACAAAAATTGGAAGTGGTTTTGGCTGAGATGCTCTCAAACAGGAACCAACTCTGTGTGTTTGTGTGGCTTGTCTGCAATTGGTACCCACCCAGAATTAACCTAAGCCTGTTTCCTGCACCCTGTTGACCAGAAAGCCATAACTCCATGAATGGGGCACCCACTTCTGAGCGGTCACAAATGGGATCAGGAGTAACTGTGTATAATCCAGGATTTCTAGTCACTCCTGATGCAATGTATATGTCTTCTTATCAGCTTGGCTTGAACATACAGACAGCTTCTGCCCTGCTATGTCCACCTCCCTAAGCCTGCTAAGCCTGCCAATTTTTCTTAGCTCAGCACCATCCTTTTCCTGGCCTTGTACATATGCAAGGAGGCTGAAGCTTGCTTGGCAAGGAGACTGGACTGTGGGTGTCAGTTCTTTTAACTCCTGCCCTTTCAAAGCTCTGCAGATTTTGCTCAGGTTACCTACACAGGGAGATCTTTATCACAAAGGTGTTGACAGGACTGGCACAGAGCTGAGGATCAGTCAGGGTGGAAGACGGCTGTGCATCTGGCAACAACAGATTCAGGAAGGGCTATTGAATGAAGAGTAAGATGTTCATGATTTGTCTAAGGCCCCTGTTTTGTTTTGTTGGTTTTTTGGGTGTGTATGTGAGCCAGTCTTGACTCCTGGTGACTGCCTGGACTAGTCCCTGCAGTTTTCTTGGCAAGGGTTTTTCCGAAGTGGTTTGCCATTGCCTTCTTCCTAGAGCTGAGACAGAGGGACTGGCCCAAGGTCACCCAGCTTGCTTCGTGCCTAACGTGGGACTAGACCTCATGGTTTCCAGTTTTGAGCCTGATGCCTTAAACACTACACCAAACTGGTTCTCTCTCTTTTTTTATTTTTTATTTTTTTATTTTGTTCTTTATTAGATCATTATAGTCTGGGCTGACTTATTTATTTATTTATTTATTTATTTATTTAATGTCCAGATCAAACTTTGCTCTGCCAGAATACAGCCACTGCCACAGCTTTGTCATTAGCTTGCTGTAGGTCATTGACAGGGCAAGGCTCCAGCAATAATTGGCACACCAACAGATGTGCTGGATCTTGGATTTCTCTGCATTCACATAATATATTGTCGTCAGCCAGCAGCCCCCGCTTAAATAAATTCGTCTTACACTTTGGTACCCCCACCCTCATCCTGATTTGATGTTTTTAGCTTTTTTTTTGTAGTTTTTATGCTGCCTAGAGTCCATTGGAGCTGGGTGGCTAATGCATTTAAATAAATCAAATAAAAATCAAATAAAAAGGGGAATTGAAAAGAAAGGATGAGTTGGAAAGCCATGTAAAAGCATCCTGTTTGGTCTGAGGTTAAGATGCTGGATTAGAAATGGGGAGATCTTGAGTTCTAATTCCACCTTAGGCATGGAAGCTGATTGGATGTTTCTGGGCCAATCATACTCTCTCAGCCCTAGGAGTGAAGTCACTGGCAAGTCATTTCTGAAAATGTTGTGGGAAAACTGCAGGGAGTCACCAGGAATCAGGGTTGTCTTGATGGATGGTAATGACAACAAAATGCAATTTCTAAGCCGCTCTAAGATAAAGAGGGCCTTACTGGCTGAAAAGCAGGCAAGAAAATAATTTGTTGCAGAAATGGTTACCACACTTGGTGTGTGTCTGCGTCTACTTTTTCAATAAAGACACGCCACAGCCTACTTAGCTGCTTTCTGCCTTTTCTCTTGCTCTGTTTGCCATTCTCTAAAACCTTGATTCTGCAGATGGATTATGATGTTTTCCTTAATCTGCTTCTATTGCTCCTATCCCTTTGGATTGCTTTAGGACAGTGTTTCTCAAACTTAACAACTTTAAGATGTATGGACTTCAACTCCCAGAATTCTGGGAGTTGAAGTCCACACATCTTAAAGGCCTACACATGAAATGAATATAATAATTTTGTAACTTCTGACCTATATTTGAGCCTGAATGTGCAGGGGTTCCCCAAGGCCTGAAAAATACTTTCCAAGGCTTCCTCAAGGGTCAAAAAGTTGAGAAAGGCTGCTTTAAACTAAAGGGCACTGCCCACTTACCCATGTGGAAGTCAAATGGGGGGACCCTGTTCACCCAACCAACCCAAGATCTTTTTTTTTTCCCTTCAGGCATTGCTCCCTTTATGCTTTTGGGTGAGACACCGAGACACATCAACAGTGCTCTTAAACTAAAAAAAAAGAATGAAGCTTACCACTTTAATGTGAAGTTGCCCGAATTTAAAATAATTTTTTAAATGAATTGTGATCTCCCAGGGAACCCTAATGACCTCTCGTGGAACCCAAGGGTGCCACGGAACCCTGGCTGAGAAACCCTAGTTTAAAGTAACTGATATGACTAGAGGCTAGAGCCACTGTAGTTGGAATGGGGGAACAGTAGATGGCAGCAAAGAGTTAAAGGTTTCTGTATCCCTTTGCTGCCATCTACTGGTTGCCCAGATATGACAATTCTATTTATGGCTTACATAATTCTGTCCTCCAACACTGTACTGTGCTCTCCCTCTCCATCTGCTGCTCAGGCAGCTGTCTCATTTTACTTAATTATAGAGCTGGCCCAGATCTCTTGCTTTTCAATCTCCGATCAAATTATTCTCTTCGAGTGTCCTCCGTTCAGCATGTTGAACCTATCGCCTGATACACATTTATCCAAAGCCTTGTGAACTCAATAGACAATCTTCTGAGTAGACCAGCACAGGATTACATGATTAATGACAATGGATACAAACAGTCCAGGAAACCTGGGTCCCCAGTTTCCACATCAGCCTGCAGGAATATTTCAGCTAGTTTTATTTCTAGATTTCCATTTTAAGACAGTCATTTGTCCAGTTGAAATAACCATTGCCAGATTTTAAAGCAGTCATACAGCAAATACTTCAGAAATATTGTACTCTTTAATCATCGTTGAACTCCTGAGTGCGTTAATCAGGGCATGTCATCTTGAACAAAATGGGGCTTACTTCTGAGTAAACGCAGCTTGGCTTGTACTATGATGTGGCATTTATTTTCAAGATCAGGCCTAAATTTACATCTTGCTAGAAATCTTGTCCTACCTCCACACTTTAGTCGAGCCCTTTTAGGTGTCCCCACCCTGCTTTCCACCTGTCCATCAGCTCTAGTCTCACCGTCAAAATAAAGGTTATGAAAAGCTGGGTTATATCTTGGTGGGATACACACAACCAAACAAGCTGCTAGTCCTCAGGGAATGCAAATACAGAGATCTGGGTGATTCCAGAAAGAAAGGCTCACTGAAAACATTTATAGAAAAGCCTCTGAGTGCCCAGCTCTTACTGTAACTTAGTCTTTTTCAACCTGCTGCTCATCAGACAGGTTGGTCTGTAATGCCCATCATTCCTCCCAGTAGCTATGAATATTGCCTGTTTCCAGCCCAACATGCCTGGTCCACAGTAACGTGGGGGAAGGCTCCTTAACCTTTGTTCCCAGGACATAAGCAAACAGACTTAAAGCAATTCAAATTATTTACCCATTATTTAACTCAGTATGCCTTCTGAAGCCTTGAGTAAAGGTGTTTCTCAGCCCCTGTTTACCTGGTCTTTTTCACTAAAGATTGGACCTGGATTTTTTGTATGCAAAGTAAATATGCTGCGATGGAGCCAAAGTCTCTATACAGACAATGGAGAGAAAGGGTCCAGTAAAGTCCAGCTCAAGCCACGTTGCTGTCTCAAAGGAAGGTGAATGTGGTCCCTTGTTCTTCCCACTCGCCCTGAGGAGTTTTTCCAGTTACATCCTCTTCTCCCTGATCCATCCAAATGAATGGGCATTCGGCTTGTTCTGTCAACTGGCCTGAAGCAAGGGAATGGTCCTTGAGGGCAGACCGTGCTTCAGCACTCGGATCCCATTGTCTCAAAGGCAGCAGAGGTGCTGATCCTATGTCTCAAAGGCAAGGGAATGTGTGTCCCCCACCCACCCACCCCGGAATTTCCCAGTTGCTTCAGGACCCCCAGGGACCTTCCACCCCTAAGTGATGGTCTCCACTGCCCATTGGGTCAGGCTGGCTCGAGGGCTCAGCAGTCCTGTCTTGTGGAAGCTGAGGTGACCTAATAAAGGATAAGATTCCTCAAGGACCTGGTGGGCTGCTTGCAGAATTGGATGCTTTAGCTGGGAGAGGAGAAAAACTGCGAAAGCTGGAGAGAGCTTTGAGCTGGAAGGGAGAAAACCGCCAGTGCTAGAACAGTTACAAGAAATCATGCAGCCTTCCTGGCATCGACAAACAGGCTGGGATGAAGCTGTGGACCAACTCTTGCTCCAGAAGTGCAAGAGGGACATCTGGAAACATCCACACCACTTTTGACTGACCTTACCTTTCAGCCTTCTTCTACAGCTGTCCTTGCCCATTCATGCCTTCATCACTGAGTTTCCCAGGCTAGTTGGGGGGATCTGGAAAGGAAAGAGCAATGTCTGAATGCCTCTGAGGTAGGAGAGCAAAACATCCACGTTTTAGGCAGCCACTGGAAGCAAAGCCAGCTTGCCACGGGCTTCTCTGAGACTGGAGACTTGGGCCTTGAGAGAGGCAGCCTTGACCGACGTTTGAGTCCAGCCAGTGATCTTAGATTGCAGTCCTTTGTAGTTCTATCTTCCTGGGATTAAATGCTGGTTTCCCAAGCCTGGGTAAGCCAGAGCATCCCCACTTAGAATCCGGGCAAAGCCAGCAGCTTCCCAGGGACACGAGTGTTGGTGGGTGCCCAACTATGTTAGCTCTGCATTTCTGCAAGCAGAGCCCACACACAAATTCCACTGGCTGTGTGTGCTGGGGGGGGGGGGAGTGAAGACAGACTGCTGCAGGAGTGGGGGAATGTTTGGCTTAGTGCATTGGTTGCCTCTCTCACGGCACATCTCGCTCCTGTGGGTGGTTTCGTTTGGAGCTGGCCCTGGTGCTCCCGAAGAGGAGCAGATTATTCTTTTCAGCCCCACCAGCTCTCTTGTACTGTACTGTTACCCAGCAATCAGTTAAATAATGGTTAGCTTGAGCAGACAGCTTGCCTGACACCATTAGCATGCAAACCTAATTTCCAGGCTCAGCTCTGGGAGAGAGGGACAGTGGTGATCAAGAGGTGGAAGGAACATTGGCTCTTTGTCTGTCAAGCCCAGCACTATCTCCAGAAGTCTTGGACCTTCCGATCCCCTGGCAAGTACCTGACCATCCTTGGGGTACCAGGCATGCAATGTGGTTGCTCTCTTATGCCCCAAAGGAAAAATACAGGGACAGTCTTAGCATCATTACCACCTCCATTCATTCATTCATTCATTCATTCATTCAACTTGTATATGCCACTGAATCCTGTAGGACTCCTGCTGGTCAATAATGTTGTGCTCGCTTTGTGGTGAGGTTAGGAGATGACTGTTTAAAATGCTACTGCGCAATTAAGAGTAAAACTACTCCATTCCATTTACCTAGTCGCCATAGGTGACAAGAAAGTGCATCCAGATGATTGGAAGGGAAACAAGGGAATGGGCTGGCACAGAAGAGGCAGAGGGCTCTGTTCCTCCAGACCAGATCTTCAGTTCTTGCTAGGATCCCCCCTTTTGCAGAGTTTATTCCCCTCTGAAATATTTCTGAATACTTCTACCACTTTGGATGTTGTGCATACTATAGAAGGAGCAGTTTGGACTTCATAAGCAACAGCATTCAAACCCAGAGGGGGGAATGCAGAAGGCACTGAACTAAACTGTGGCAGGGCAGCCCTGATGAATATGTCTGGCTGATCAGGGGAGTGTTCCTGTTCAAGTCCTGGTCACTTGCATAATGCAGGGATGATACTGTTTGTCGTATGGAACACAGAGATGATGCTTTTGAAACAATGTTTTCTACAGGCGGGGTGTGTGTGTGTGTGTTTGTGCGCCTGCCCACTATAGTGGGAAGAAGGAGAATGTGTGAAGAATGTGCTTTGGGTATGTCAGGAATTCCTCCCATAGAAACTCTAAATGCAAGAAGACTGTGCTATGACAAATGAAGGCACTGTACATCATATCAACACAATGCAGTTTCTTTTCACAGCCTGAAAACCTTGGTGTCCTCCCTCCAGACAGGGCCGCAACTGGGGGGGGGGGGCAAGCGGTGTGTGTGCCCCGGTGCCGCCCGGGGGGGGCGCCAAAATGGGCATGGAATCCATGTTTGCCCCTGGTGACACAGACCCTAGTTGTGGCCCTGCCTCCAGAGGCTCTAGCAACTGGCCAGGTCCTTGAGGATTATTATTATTTTACTTATTTGAATTTATAAACTGTCCAATTCCATATCCTTCCCCCAAGGAGTACTTTCTAGAGAGATTGGACTGCAGCTCCCAGATTTCCTTTGGTCCAGTTGGCTGGGAAATTTGAAGGCCAAAATCCAACAGATCTAGAGAGGACCTGGTTGGGAAAGGCAAGGCTGTCCCTTAAGAGGTCATTACATTACAGTTTCCATGCTTTGTTCATCTGTTTGATGCAGGGTTCACCAAGCCTGCCGACATCCCCGCTTTTTCCCTGATCTTGTTGATAGTCAGCCAGCTGGGTTCACTAGGAAAGAGGACTGTTACAATTAGCCAAGGATGGAGAATTTGTGGCCTTCTGGATATTATCCCTATTACCATGGCTATTTCTCAGAGATTGTGAGGAATTGCTTCCCATATAGATGAATATTCACACATTTGATCATGTTTAATCAATGGAGCTCAGTTATCACTATGCCATTCCATGGACTGGGGAGTAGAGGTTAAACAATAGCTTCATTGTCCCCAGATTGCCCACCAAGTAAGAACTCTGAGATCTGCATCCAAAGCCCCTATCCCTGTGACTTCTGGACTGATTTTTCCAAATGAATATTCTAAATCTTGCCTATAGCCTCTGAGCAGAAGGGTTCTGCTGTTGACTTACTCGGAGATGTGACATAGCTGCATGTTAAGTCAGAGCATCCTTGGAGATCCCCAACTGTGCTGAACCTCTTTGATTCATCCTAGATAGCTATGTTAGGAGAATGGGTGTGTTTTAATTCCAAAGGCTTTTGTACTGAACTGAGTCACTGGCATGAATCCTGGCTTCCATTTCAACCCCCTGCTGCCTGCAGTTTCTACAGCTACTCTGGCACGAGAAAGTCAGGATCTGTTCCTAATTATTACTGTGAATTTACATGAATCTGCACAGCATATGGGGAGCTTGCTTTGACTTCCTCTGAGCAGTAACTCCCTTATGGCTGGACTCATGCGCCATGCACATTGCCATGGCGAGCTTCCCTGTGCCGATTTCACAGCTGAGTAAACAACCACATGCTCAGGCCTAATCGTCTGCAATGCTCACTGAAGTTTGCAAGGATGTGGGGAGAGATCAGGAGAATGAGGGGAAAATCAACATACTGGTAGTCCTCACTTAATGACCATTTGTTTAGGGACAGTTCAGACTTACGATGGTGCTGAAAAAAACAACTTACAGCTGGTGTTCACACTTATGACCGTCGCAGCATCCCCACAGTCATGTGATCACAATTTGGGTGCTTGGCGACCAGTTCACATTTATGACTGTTGCAGCATCCTGTGGTCACCTGATTGCCATTTTTGACCTTCCTGGCTGGCTTCTGGCAAGCAAAATCAATGGGGAACTGCGTGATTCACTTAATGACCACAGTGATTCACTTAATGACTGCTGCAAAAAGGTTGTAAAATTGGGTCTGATTCACTTAATCTGCTTCACTTAGCAACCAAAAATCCAGTCTCAATTGTGGTTGTTAAGCGAGGACTACCTGTAGTTCTATACATGTATAAGAAAAGATACAGTAGGTTCAGGAGGACAAATTTGCTAAAACAGAGCATCAAATAGTGGGACCTGGTGTGCAGGCAGAAAAGTGCCCCTGATTTTTTTTCCTACCAGTTTTCACTCAATTTGATGAAAGAGGATTTGCTTTACACATCCTAACAAAGGGGGAGAGATTTTCCATGAAATTCTGGTTGGTGAGCACAGCGTTTTTGCACTTATTTCATGAGGAGGTGGCCCTGAGAGCATCTTGTCTTTCACAGTACCATCTTTTTTCCAACAATCTGCAGCCTCCCAGCTTCTGATGCTACCATTCGGTCTTAATGGGAGAGATCATGAAGGAGTTCATCTCAGATAAGTTCAGATTGGACAGTACATTTAAAAAGGTACTAATCAAATTATCCTACTTTGGACACAGTATGCAAAGACCTAGCTCTCTGAAAAGGCTCTAATGCTGGAAAAGGTGGAAGGAAAGAGAAGAAGAAGACAGCCATCAGACAGGTGGATGGACTGTGTAACTGTGGTGATGGGGCACCACTGGAAGACCTAAAGGACCAGACTGGAGACAGATCCTCCTGGAGAAAATCTATCTATCTCGCTAGGAGTTTGACAAAGACTTAATGGCACATAATCAATCAATCAATCAATCAATCGTCTTCTGTGGGTCTTTGTGAAGCTGGTTTAAGCATCAGTTCTTCATGCAGAAATTTACCCCTATTTGGATTCAGGTTCTAACAAGGGTTTTAAATGCTGTGGGCCATGCAGCTTCCTGAGAATCTATATTTTAGTTGTGGTCTTAAACTGGATTACAGTGTGTTCTTTTAATTGGTTCCTTGATGTAGTGCATTATTTTGTACTGCGCCCAGTTAGAGGCATACAACAAATAAAGCTAATACTATTACTATTAGTACCCCAGATCCTATAATTAGCCCTAAGCCTATATAATAGCAATCTGAATTCTCCAACTGGTGGATGTTACATAGTCCAAGCAGCATTACCTGTATGCAAGAGAAAGGTTTGCAGAGATAGAAACAAATCGCTGGGGACATGGTAGGGGGACGGTATGTTGTGTAAAACTAGGCTATGCTAAGTCCAAGCAAAACTAGTTTATAGATATAAGGTAGTTTGCTTGGACTTAACACAGCATTGCTTTAGTTGTATAGATATTATGTGTGAACCTGGCCAACATTTCAAAGAGGTCTTGATTTTTAAAGCCAACACTTAACGGATTATGGATTTAACTAAAGGCTTCTTTCCCACTTTCCCCATTATTTGAGCAGGACGTCATGTTCCATGATGTTCAGGCCAGAGTCTTATTATTATAGTCCATTTAGTAAGAAGCATTTTGTCTATTTATGACTTGTGACATTGCTATGATTCATAATAAACTCTCAGGGCATGGCAGGCTATGAACAAGCCAATGAAATTGCATTAAATCTTCTGGTAGGAACAGAATTAGCCTAACGTCTCACTCTTACACGGAAGGAGTGTACAGCAAATATTGGAGCATTTATCATGAATTGGTCTGCAGCTTTAATCCCCTGCCTTCTAAGAAGGCAGCGTTTTGAAGTCTGTAGAGTAAAATGCTGTTCTTGACTTCCTAAATTAAGTGAAACAACAAACATTGAGGGAGGGGGGTAAGGACTAAATGTTCAAGTGGAAATCTATATGGATGTTCTAGTTCTGGGATTGAAATAAATTTGGGGGCTTGTGAGAATACTAGTTATGCCATTTTGGTGCCCCCGCTTTCCCTATTTTTTTTTCTCACAAGCATCTTCATTCTGTTTGGTGGGGAAAATTGCTTTCAATTGTAAGAGAAAGAAAGAAGGAACTTCTTATTTTATTTTATTAATTTTTATCCTGCTTTTATTATTTTTATAAATAACTCAAAGTGGCAAACATACCTGATACTCCTTCCTCCCCCTATTTTCCCCACAACAACAACCCTGGGAGGTGGGTCGGGCTGAGAGGGAGTGACTGGCCCAAGGTCACCCAGCCGGCTTTCACGTCTAAGGCGGAACTAGAATTCTCAGTCTCCTGGTTTCTAGCCCAGCACCTTAACCACTCTTGCATGGCCATGGAGATCTGTATGATGTGGTGTGTCTTTTAATTGACAACCATCCCTTTAACAGCAGCTTGCAGCATCCCTGGCTTCCTACATTTGCAGTAATTTGCAAGGGAAGACACTATAAGGAGAATTCTCCTGTGGGACCTTTTCATATCAGGCACCAGGGAGGTTTCATTACAATGGAGTAGTGTTTCTCAACCTTAGCAACGTTAAGATGTGCAGGAGTTGAAGCCCACTCATCTTAAGGTTGCTTTGGTTGAGAAACACTGAAATGGAGAGACATGGGCCAGACAGAAAGCAAAATGAGAAAACACCAGCCTCCTTGGCCATCTCAGAATCATAAAGTAGGCTTAAAAACACCACCAAAAGAAAGCTTCGAAGATCTTCTGGGATTATTAGTGCTTGTCATTTCTGTTTGGATTCTAGTATTGTATAGATTAGTTTTCTCAACCTCGGCAACTTTAGAAGGGATGGACTTCAACTTCCAGAATTCCCCAGCCAGGATGGCTGGCTGGGGAATTCTGGGAGTTGAAGTCCACCCCTTCTACCATTGCCAAGGTTGAGAAACACTGGTATAGATGATAGTTTGGATGCTGGGAAAAGAGAGGAGGGTTTTACATTTGGGTATGGGGGGGAAGATAAACAAATTCACTTCAGCTTCTGCCTTGCGGTAAAATTTGTTAGTCAGAAGAGGCACAACATGACTCCTGATCTTTTGCTACCATAGCCTAACAGGGCTCCCCTTTTACAATAACTATTAAAAGGGTAGGAACTCTGTTTTCCTTTCCATTATGCCTTTCTTCTTTGCCACCCTGGTTCTTAGGATGGAAGCAAGATGAAACAGAACAGAAGCTCAAGATGAAGGGAAGCATCATCTACTTGTAAATGTATCTTGGATCCTTTTTTCTTTTGGTCCCTTCGAGTCATTGTTGACTCCTGGCAACTGCCTGGTCAAGTCCCTGCAGTTTTCTTGGCAAGGTTTTTTCAGAAGTGGGTTGCCATTGCCTTCTTCCTAGGGCTGAGAGAGAATGACTGGCCCAAGGTCACCCAGCTGGCTTTGGGCCTTAGGCAGGACTAGAACTCACAGTCTCCCAGTTTCTAGCCTGGTGCCTTAACCACTGCACCAACCTGGGTCTACATCTTGAATCCTACCCTGCCCTTATTTAATAAGGAAACTGATGAAGGCATTGACCAATTCTCAGTAGTGTGATTGAGGGAGATTAGCTGCTCCAGTTGAACACTGCAGATTTTTTTTGTCAGGACATGATGCTGCTTCTGTGTTTGTGAGGATGCTCATGTCTGTGGGTGCAAGAACACTCTCACGGGTAGCCATTAGTTGTGGCAGCTATTCCTCTTCGTTCCTTCTATTGTTAGTATTAACCTCTTTCCTATGGGCAGCAGCTGTGCTCGCCTACCCGTGGCAGGAAGCCCAGGGCTAGCTCAGCCTGTCTCCCCCAGGGGAAAAGATGGATCTGTTTGCAGGAGACATTCAAAAGTATTGGTATTGCAAATGGTCGCAGAGCAGAATTTCATTTGTCAGTGAAGTGAAATTAAGTTCTTCTCTAGGCAGAGTTCATCCCTTGTGTTGAAACATGGTTGGCTTTACCTCATTTATTTATTCAAACTACGGTTGACTGGGTTCAAACCTCCTGCTGTGCTGTGCCAAAAACTATGGTTTACAAACCACCATGGCTGGATTCACACATTATGCTAAGCTATCATTCATTTTAACTGTAGTATGCTGAAAAACTCCAGTGAATCATAAGATACTAAACTGGGGTGGGAAACTAGGGTGTAATGCAGCCCCAACACCCAACCTGTGATTTCTAGCACTCTGTGACTGTCCTTATGAAATTCTCCAGCAAAACGGCTGAACTTGGGCAGCAGAATTCCAGCCTGTTATTTTGGGTGGTGGTTGTTAAGAATGGATATGGGAGTGGTTTGACTCATGGATCCCTGCATCCGTCCCTGCCTTTAAGCTGCTTCCAAAAAGGCCAAAAGATGTGCTGGAAAAAATCCACCACAGTCCCTCTGGTGATGTTCACCTTCTCACTGAATAGCCCTCTGCAGCTCCAACAGGCTGAGTTGCAGCTCCACACCTTCAAATGTTGACCACCCCTGCAACCTATGGCCGTCTTATTTTGCCGAACTTCAACCCTGAATGCATAATCCCTTCATTCAAGGCACGAACCAGACCTCTTTCTTGTATCCTTGTTGTATTCTTTCTCATCCACTTTCCCTTCTTTCTTTTTTCTTCTCACTAGCAGCTTTTGCAGAAGCCAGAACATGCATCCCTGTCTTATCACAACTACCACATCCACAATTTTATATTCTCCAGCTGATTACAAATAAGAGTCCAGCAGACACGATTTGATTGATTACATGCCATCAGATCACTGTGGACTCTTAGCAACCACAAAGATAGATTTTCTCCAGGATGATCTGTTCCCAACCTTCAGGTCTTCCAAAGGTGCATTCATTGCCACTGTAACTGAGTCCCTCCACCTAGCTGCTGGTCATCCTCTTCTTCTCTTTCCTTCCACCTTTCCCAGTATTAGAGCCTTCTCCAGAGAGCTAAGTTTTTGCATAATGTGTCTGAATGAGCAAACTCATGCTAGGCCAAATCCTTTCTTGTTCATGCATTCTACTCTTTGTGTATCAAGAATATTCCTTTTCCTCTGGCCTGGTTTGTTTGCTGGATGTCTCTTTGGCTCCACAAGGAGGACCTCATGTCTTCCTCCCTGCTCCCCAAGGATGTGCATGCCTCAAAGCAAATGGTGGTCCGTGCTGCATTGAAACAGCCACTCTGTAAACAGCAGTGCCTGGCAGTGCTCCTCAGACAAAGGTCAGAGAAGAGCATTGTTTGTCCTAGCTAGGCTCAGGCTGTTCCTTGAGGCGGCTTATTTACATAAACCGGCAGCAAAAGTGTTGCAGGTTAGAAAGAAGTTGGAGGTGCCTGCAAGGACTTGTTAAGGCTCCAAGAAGTCAGGGCAGAAAATGCTCATTTGATCTCTGCCCTCCCTGCTTTCTTCTTGCAATCAACATAATTTTTTTCTCATGTTTTTTGTTCTTGCAGGCAACAATTCAATTGAAGGGAGAAGGAAGACTCCAAATAATGAAACTATATTTGGGGTTTTGATTGAGTGATTATGTACCATCAAATTGTTTCTGACTCCTAGTGGCCACTTAGATAGATTTTCTCCATGACAATCTGTCCCTAACCTGGTCCTTCTGGTCTTCCAACGGTGCCCCCATTGCCACTGTAACAGTCCCCCCACCTTGCTGCTGGTCGTCCTCTTTTTCTCTTTCCTTCCACCTTTCCCAGCATTAGAGCCTTTTCCAGAGAGCTGGATCTTCCCAAAATGTGTCCAAAGTCGGATAATTTGAGCCTATTCATTTGTGCCTTGAGTGGGAACTTGGAATTTCAGCTAGGTATTTTTGTTCTCTTAGTTGAAAATTATCAAATACATTTGAAATGGGGTTCCATATGCAGCTCCTGCCAATGCCTCTCAACCTCAGCAAGTTTAAGATGGGTGGACTTCAACTCCCAGAATGCCCAGATGCTGGCTGGGGAATTCTGGGAGTTGAAGTCCACCATCTTAAACTTGCTGAGGTTGAGAAATACTGCAAAAAGCTGGCTTCATTTTAGAGCTCAAATAAGGACACATAGTGTAAGCCTTTTCCATTTCAGTGTCTGCTCTCCAGTTTCACAGTTTCACTCCCAGGCTCTCACCCTATTAAGAAAAATCGGGGCCAGTTAAGTACATTAACTTGCTTTTTGGAAATAGTCTTACTGAAACCAGTGGTTTTTGCTCCTTGAGAAGGAAGTGCTCTGAACGTCCATACATTTGCAAAAGCAGTTGATTTGTTTTCAGTTGTTACAACAGATGCCATCTTGGGATAAGCATCTTTTATATGAGAACAAAGAAAGAATGCTCCTAAGAATGGGCCTTGCCATCTGCAGTATTTATTTATGTTAGAATTGTAAACATTTTAAAAGCCCTACAAAGCAGATATTTCTGCTGTCTTTTTAATAAATTCACTTGCCGATCCTACCCTCATTCTTTAAAGTTTTTCTGAAAAGCCCTTAAAGGGAACGTAAATCATCATTCTTCCCCCTTGACTGGACTAAACCTAATCACAATACAATTTTTTTGCGAAGAAAGATCTCTCTGTGTGACTACAAAGGACTGGAAAACAGCTGTACCTGTTAAGAACATTGCTGCATTGAACAAATACACGGAGGTAAACAGAAGGCTGATATGATTGTACCTAAACGGCTCTCAGCTTGTTAATTCTTGAGAACTTGACATATGGGAAGAAGAGTTGTCATGTTTCCACATTGTGATATCACAGTATTTCTCAGTAGGGAAGTTTGAAGAACGATTTGAAGCTCTTAAATTACTCTGAACATCTTTAAATGATCCATTTATCATTATGTTACCAAGTGACACGAACGATGAAGCATTAACTGCAGGAATGACAATTGGGGAAATTATGCAGAAATGGATTCAGGATTACTGCAAATCATATTCTGTAGGTTAAGCAAATTAACCTGCTTATTTGGAAATAAGCTTCAGTGTGTTGGAAGTCCTGGCTTCCAACACACTGAAACCAGTGAAAGGCTTCACAGTGAAACCAGTGGGACTAACTCCTAAACTGGGGATGCTCTGAATGCCCATATATTTGCAAACTGGCAGTAGTTGGGGAGATGGATGTCCCTCAAAAGCCACAGTGATATCACATGTGACATGACAACATGTGAACTGCATCATTTGTGACATTTACACTATGATGCCATAATGCACATAGCATCATTGCCCCCTTTGTCCCCCTCTGTAGATGCCTGTGATAAGAGTCATGGGATGTGTTAAGCCATAATGTGGTTTGTGACTCACTCCTCAAACCAAGCTCAGCCTGTGTGAACCAACCATGTCGTAAGGTTTAGTGCTATGTCTCAATCTAGTTGCTGTAATTGGTTCAACAATTGCATTGGTTGTGAATCCAGTCTATAGACAGAGATAGCACAAACTGTATATTTTCAACAAGTCAGCTCTAATGGATTATCATTGGAGGGCCTCGTAACCAAGTCCCCAAAGGAACAGTAGAGGAAATATAATAGCTGTCTTCATACAGTATATCCAAAGGGCAAACACTGTGTATAAATTGGAGCAGGGCAAATTATGGCTAACAATGGCAACAGACTTGATTAGTGTTTCTCAGCCTTGGCAACTTTAAGACATGTGGACTTCAACTCCCAGAAACTGGCTGGGGAATTCTGGGAGTTGAAGTCCACACGTCTTACAGTTGCCAAGGCTGAGAAACACTGAACTAGATCTTGGCTAAACATGAGAACAAACTTCTTCACAATAAACAATCATTTTTAAAATTGTGATATGCTTATTTTAGGCTTTGTGCTATATATCCCATCTGTTCTGCAGCTCAAACTAGCAGGAAACTCTGCTGCCCATTTTCACCAAACACAGCCAGTCGCTTCTGGGGCTGCCCATAAGGGACTGGAGGGTTGCCTGTTGCCATGGAACTGCAGGTTGGCCATCCCTGCCTGAAGGGATTAAAAAAAATGCTATGCTCATGTTCAATCATTACAAAGACAAATTAGGGCCAGATTAGCAAGACACCTTGGTTGGGTTCACTTATCATGCTAAGCCATAATATGGCTTCTTTGGTTTAGGCCAGTGTTTCTCAATCTCAACAAGTTTAAGTTGTGTGGACTTCAACTCCCACCTGTCTTAAATTTGCTGAGGTTGACAAACACTGGTTTAGGCTTAGCATGTTTTCTGAACCCAGCACATTGTTAAGCAAACTCTGGTTCAACAAAGCCTGATTTTGAATGATCTGTGAATTCTACCACAGAGCAGAATATAATTACATGCTTCCAGGATGCTGGCTGTGGCTGACTGATAGTGCCATAACAGGGGAACAGCAATGCTGCCAAACTGTCTCATCTATGAGGCAATTCCAAGATGAAGCAGCTTCTTGATCAAAACTGCTTTTGGCAAATGGACATGTCTTGCCTATATCCCTGCTGCCTCCTCCTGGTTAAAAGCAAAGCTGCACCCACTTCAAACAAGATGATTTACTTTTAAGGAAGGCTTCATCTAGGTGCCATTTTAAACAAAAGATTGTCCTCTGTAAACTAGGAGACAGTCAGCCCTTTATTACCGTGAATGGCCATATTCCATGGCAGAAAGGTTAATACCTACCAGATTAAAAACAAAATTCAAAAATATTATAAAATAAAATTTGGTAAAAAACAAATCACAAAGTAAACAGTCTTGTCTAAATGATCAGTGTAATTGATGGTGATGAATTTTACAATCAATGAAACAGAATTTGGCCATATTTAAAGAAACAGAATCATACTAGTCAGCAAATGACAATCACACATAAGATAAACCTCTACAACCTGAAAATTTAGTTAATAAAGCGTTACACTGTAAAATGTAAACTTTATAGAATGAACAATAAAGTAATGCATAGGTTGTTACTTCCATCATCTCTTCACCACAAGGACAAAGAAGGGATTTTCCCAAATTTTATCAAGTATAGCTGTTGGGGGTGCATTCAAATGAGCTAAGTTAATGCTCTCTGGATTTTTTTTTTAATCCACTACACCAAAGTGACTCTCAACTTTCGGAATAGTGATCTAATTTAGATAACTTGCTGGTCTAAAATAAGGAGACACATCTCCAGAAAGAGCCAACAAATTCAATTGCCTTACAACATCCAACACACGCTGGTTTGAACTATCCACCAACTTTTTGTAACCCATTATCTGTAATACGTCCTGGGAGAGGCTGTAAGTCTAATTTTTGGTGAACTGATCTTCTCCAAGCTAATTTAAAATTATCCACAAGAATTAGGAGCCCCAGGCCCACAAGGAACAACATTAACTTTAACCAGAATAAAAATGTACACAGCCATATAATGGTCAAGTAGGAGACAAATAGGGGACGCGGTGGTGCTGCGGGTTAAACCGCTGAGCTGCTGAGCTTGCCGATCAGAAGGTCGGCGGTTTGAATCTGCGTGACGGGGTGAGCTCCCATTGCTAGTCCCAGCTCCTGCCAACCTAGCAGTTTGAAAACACGCAAATGTGAGTAGATTAATAGGTACCACTTTGGCAGGCAGGTAACGGCATTCCGTTTAGTCATGCCGGCCACATGACCATGGAAGTGTCTACGGATAAACGCCAGCTCTTCGGCTTTGAAACAGAGATGAGCACCGCCCCCTAGAGTCGGACACGACTGGATTTAATGTCAAGGGAAACCTTTACCTTTACCTTTTAGGAGACATTATGATCCTATGTCTGAGTTCCAATGAACAGGGATTGAACCTATGGCATTTTTAAAAACTTGGAACATAAGACACTGGCATCTTACAACAGGTCTGACTATGACTTGATGTTGTTAGATTTTGAACCTGCTTTTTGCTCAAGCCCATGTGCCTAGCACTACCTCCTCTAACTTTTCCCCATAATAACAACTTTGTAAATACCTGAAAGAGAGTAACTGGTCCCTAGGATAGTGTGTGAACTTGGGCAATTGTGGTACATCCAGAGAATCATGATTAAACAGATCACAGTTTAGCACAATGTGTGAACCCACACAGTTACTGTGAACTCCAGTCTCTCTAATCCAGTGTTTCTCAACCTTGGCAACTTGAAGATGTATGGACTGGCTGGGGAATTCTAGGAGTTGAAGTCCACACATCTTCAAGGTGCCAAGGTTAAGAAACACTGCTTTAACCTGATATTGGGTGGAGAACATGCTATATGTTCACACTAAACTCCAATCTTGGTCTTTGCTTCAAGCTTCCTTCATTTCAGCTGCATGACTGAAAAGGGAAAGGCAGACTTTTTGTCTTGCTATTGTGAAACAGTTGGAAGTTAGAAACCCATATGCATGTAGCTCTACCACAAAGTACTTAGAAATCTACCTGAATAGATTTTATCCAGTTTCTTCTCTCCCTTCACTGCCTTAGTCTATAAGTTTTTTTAACATATGGTCAGGAGCATGCTTTCAATTCATTATGTTATTTTAATATACTATGCACTGGGTATGGCTTGGAGAGATATTGCATCAACCAACCATTCACACGGTCCCACTTTCCTATCAGTGAATTCTATTCTACAGTGTTGAACAGGCGTTACGCTTAGTTCACGACACACAGCAGAAAAAGTTAAAAGTCTTTTTCACTGTGATTTTCAATATGCACAATTCAGGGATGAGTAGGTGGGAGTGGGTGGGCAAGGAAAGGAGTACTCTCAAAGAAAATTAGAGTAACTCAAATTATACCTGTGCACACATACATTGCAAAGTAGCACACACAGAGATATGCACATTCCTACTACATTCCTCTTCATGGATACTAATAAATTTAGAGGTTTTAGGAATATAAGCTGAATGACTACTAAACCTGCTAACCTTTTAAGTTATTGCTCCAAAATTAGTGCGAAACTTCTAAACAGCAAGGGTTCCAAAAGGACCCATCGCTCTAGCAACATCAGATTTTAAGTCATCTTCAAATGCCATTATTTCAGATTGCTGAAACAATTCTTTTTCAATTCTGCAGTTATTCTTTTCTGAGTGTTAGAGGACCTTTTAATTGCATAGCTATTGGTCTTTTGCTCTGAGTTTTAGAATGGGGGAAGAAATGATATACCCCCTCCAAAGTTTACAGTCAAATTATAGATCCCATCCTTCTTCATCTGAATATGCAGCAAAATGTTTATTTATTTATTTATTCAATTTCTATGTTGGTGTAATTTCTCAGCGGGATAGAGAGCAGTTCATTACTAGCAGCAGGTAAAGTCTACAATTTAACAAGATCCTCTCATGTAAATATTTTCTCCAAATTATCAATGAAAAACCACAAGACATCAGTGAAAGGTGCTATTCCAGCATTTCCCAATCTACATTATTAGTTTTCTGTTTACAAGTATAGTTTATTTCACAACAGAACATTTCAAAGTGGGATTCTCCCCGCTGAGCGAAGTGATGTCGTCCTTAATTCAGGACTCTACATCTAACCTTGTTCTGATGTACTGTATGGTGTAAACCATTTGTCTTTCACATATACACACTCACATAACTGAAATACAGTTTTGATTTATTTCCTCTTAGTAAGTAAGCAAGTCTTCCTCCCAATCCAAATCTTGATTGAAATATAATAGGGTCACTCAAGAGTCAGTCTGGTCTACTGGTGAAGGTGATGGACTAGGAATGGGGAAATCGAGTCCTGCCTTAGACACAAAGCCAGCTGGGTGACTTTGGGCCAGTCCTTCTCTCCCAGCCCTAGGAAGAAGGCAAGGGCAAACCACTTCTGAAAATGCTGCAGAGATAATTGCATGGACTTGGCCGTGTAGTCACTGGGAGCCAAGTCTAATTGGATGGCAAAAGAAAAGAAAAGAAAAAGTCATTTGGGCTTGTGTGGCCCAGTGTGGATCATGACCTAACTCATCATCTTTTACCCTAAAATAGAAACATCTTGTAGAAGATGAAGTTCTCAGTCTGCTTCTCAGGATGGATTCCATATTCTTTCTTGACTCTGGTTGGGCATAGTACGCCATCTGCTGATTTATGGACCATGTCAAATCCCTCACTTGTATTTATGGGTTTCCCCCCCAAACACTCATCAGATACTGGGATTGTCAGGATAGGACTCAGGGAGAAGTCCTGGGCACCCATTAATAGAATCATCTTACCGTGTTTGAAGCAAATTAATCATCTAACGAGAAGGCGACTTCCCACATAAAACCAGCACATCTGGAATCTAATGTAATCTAGTTACCGCAGTATTGAATAAATAAATACTCACCCAGAATCCCAGGAAAAGCTTCTTGTGTGCTTCTGGAAACCTTGCTTCTTCTCTAAGAAGTTACGTCCTGGAAAATGAGATGATTCTTCAGACCCAGCTAAGTGTACCAGGATATGTCAGCTCCAACGCCAAGGCAGATCTGCTCACAGGGAGAAGCAGCCTCGTCAAACAATGAGCTCCTATGTATAGTATGTCATACTAAGCAGCAGTAGCAAGTTGTCAGGATGAAGTGATGTGCAGATGTCGAAGATGTCGTGACTGGGCTTACATATGGATGGCAGGAGGGGAGTGATAGGGAATGGGGGAAGGAAAAAAAACACAGAAAGGAAGCAACCAGGGATTTAGGAATGGGGTTGCTATAGGTAGAAGTTTGATGAATTTTAATACAGGAAGATGGATGGAATTCAGGAAGACATTATCAACAGGAAGCAATGCCCCAGCACCATTTTGAATGGGGAGCACATCACAATATCCAATTCCAGGCCATTTTAGAGACTGTGCCAGCCCTGTAAGATTCCTGGAAGAAAGATGATAATCATATCTAATCCTTCCCATTTTTAAAAGTAGACAACTCAGTGGTTCCCTGAACTGAACTGCATCTTTAGATAACCATAAATGATTCTCAGCTGGTGAAAAGCAGGAATAAAGGGATGTGAGAATGTTTTCAAAGGTGGGGTAAGTTTAGCAGAGTTGGTTCCTGCAAGAATGTTCTGTCAGCAATGCTACTACAAGCAACACAGGCCAAGTAAGTCTCCTTGGGTTGATTAAAAGGAAAAAATAGAATTTTTTTTTAAAAAAAGCTTGGTTCACCCCCACAATCATTCAGGCATTCAGCAAATTTGGAGGCGAGAGCAGAGTTAGTACAAAGGGGCATTTTTGTTTTAATTTAAGAAAATGTTGAAATAAATGTGCTAATAACATTAGCAGAGGAACACGCCAGCCTAGCAATTTCACAGCTAATACACACATGGCCGATACATCATAAAATAGCTACCTCCATGCCAACAATGCAGTCTTTTGGAGCATTTTCAGCCCTACAAGGTAGACAGGATTAGAAAACTGACACAGGGAGACTAGAACTATACTTTATTGAGATGGACTATAGCAGCATTTCTCAACCTCAGCAACATTAAGATATGTGGACTTCATCTCCCAGAATACCCCCAGCCAGCATGCTTGGCCACACATCTTAATGTTGCTGACGTTGAGAAACATTGGACTATAGTAACAGAATCTTGTAAGTCTGCCCGTTTTCCCTTCTCTTTCTCTTATATCCCAGGGAATCAGGGGGGAGCCAGTCTGGGTCTTTTTCTAATACTTTTCCACCTTCCTGGGCTTAACACATGCTTCTTACGGACCTCGTGTCCTAATGGCTTCTGGATTCTTTCCCAAGGTCATCTCCCTGGGTCCCTACAGAGACAGATGGGGCTAAAGAAGCACCTCTCTCTTTGTGAAAGTAGGGCAGTGCTTGCATACTTACAAATTATGGATAATGTCTTCCATAGGACACACAAATTCCCCAGAATTCTTCATTGGGCAGGAACGTTTCAAAAAAGCAGGATGTGGGGAAGAAGAAAGAAAATCCAACACCTTGGTCAGAAGTTTCAACCTTGAGGTCTGCAGATCCAAGTCAGTCCCAAAATGGAGATTGTATGGCTAGAACATAGTGGTAACTAGAAGATGTTGGTGTCGGATGCAGGTATCATCCAGGGACAAAAAAAAATGTTTATCCCCTCTACCCTGCCTCTGCCTCTGCCTCCTTCCCCCAAGCTCTGAAAACAGATGTCATTTTTTTTTTTAGGATTAAATTCCTGATTTCAACAGGCCTCATGTCCATGTTACGGAGTAGCCTTCCCCAAACAGTTGGTGGCTTGCTAGGTGAGGATGGTGGGAGTTGTAGTCTGACACATCTGGAAGGCCCCAGGTGGAAGAAGGTTGCTGGTGAAGAGGTGCTATGACCCAAAAGCAAAGCTATTCTGCAGATGTGGCTTAGTTGCATGGTGGCAACCATCCAATGGGGCCTTGTGCACATGCCAAGCCCATGTTGTCTGGCTTGTCATTTGTGTCCCCAGACTGAGTTCACTAAGCATGATCTATGAGTCCTATTGAGCAGACTGGATATGTTTTTGGATAAATCTTGAGTTGGTTTAATTCAACCATACCAAGTGTCTGGTGCTATTGTGGGAGTGAAGCTCAGAAGGCCTGGAGTAAAGCTGTGTCTCTTCACTCAGCCTTGCCAATTTGCAATTAGGGACATTAAAATAAAATTTTGGCAGGTCCAAGTGCCTGGTTTCTCCCTGGAAAGATGGGCAAGGGAATTGTTTCCTCGGTGAGAAGATGAAGTGTCCTTGCACCCCTGACTGTTCCTGGCACAGGGAGAGAGAGAGCCGTGTCAGTCACCCACTGTGTCGTCCTGGGAGTCAGAGACAAAGGATGTGGTTGTGATCTGGCATGAGTCAATTGACGACAACCATGTGCACCGGGTGGGTGATTCAGTGATTCATTGTAAAGACAAAGGCTGCAGAGAAAGTTCATCCTGGCTGCTATGGTCTTCAGAGCAGAGAATCAGTTTATTGTCCCCTTAGGAGTATAAATGTTTCTGTATGTTGGGAGGGTGGCATTCAATATTTCATTGGCCCTTGGGCATTTTATTGTGAATGATCGCATCCTCCAGCTGCCCAAACCTTTACCTCTAACCCTTATTTGTAAACATGGAGTAACCATAGGAACGGGGTTGCATTGCCCTAAGTCAAGGCTTCTTAGCCACGATTAGCAGAATGAAATGCAATTGTCTGCATCTGCGTAATGCTTTATGTCATAAACCATGTTTTGCAAACCCTGCTGGTTGGATTCATACACTACTCTAAATAAGGACCAAGCAACTTGCATTACATCTTCATCCAATGTGTGAACTCAGTGAAAGCTAGGATGAGGACAGCCAGTATTTCATTGGATAACCATGGGCCTCACTGGGGGCATAAATTGGGCAGGAGCTGAAATGTTGGCTTATCTGGTGCCTTGGGATGGACAGCTAACACCTCTGGCTTGCCAGAGCTGCTTCTCTGAATTACATCAAATGCACTAACATTCTAAGGATGCTATCGGAAAGGGGGCAACTGTAGGGGGGGGGATTATTTATTTATTTATTTAATTTATTTATCTAATTTATCCCTGCCCATCTCTTCCCGTTGGAGGCCTCTGGGCGGTTTACAACAAATGATTAAAACCATCAGAATAATAAAATACAATAAAAATACTATAAATAGAAATAAAAATAAAGAATAAAAATCCACGTGATGAAAGATCTAAAACAGTCCAAAAATGCAGGATGATATTACTTAAAATATTTTGATCCTGGTTTTTGACCTTAAAAGCAGTCAAAATAGCTGAATGAAACCATAATGGGTTCACACAATACACTAAGCTAAACCGAGCAAACCATTTGCCAGCTTTGCCTGATGTGCCTAACCCATCTTCTTGACACATACAAAACTGGTACAGATAAAAAGCATCTTAAAAAAGCGGGATTGGATTATTTTTCCAAACGGGATACAACCAATCAGAGTTGTGCAGCTGGAAACAAGTTTTCAGGATAATCTGAAGATGTAACGGCCACCGGTAAGGAGCTATCTGTATATAAACAGTTCTATTAAGAAACTTTTTTGCGTCACAAACCTAATACTGATGCACATCTTATGCCACAGCGACCTCTAGTGTCACAGTGGTGCACTGTAGCCAGCACCCATTGCCCAATGACCTTCACATTGAGCCAGGTTTTTTGAAGTGCATATTTTAAGGAACCCTGACCTATTTTCTGGAACTGAGAGAGGGCCCTATCCAGCTCAGAAATCCTGATCTGCTATAGATCACTTCGCAGCTCGTTGGGCCTAGAAGGTTCTGTTCACTGTAAACATCACCTTAGGAGGAAGAGAAGGCATTCATTCATTCAGGCCACCCATCTCAAACTACGTGGGATTAAATGACTATGTGGGATCCTATATGTAGCATATAAGATTAAAAGCTCAAGTGAAAAACAAGGAAAACAACAATGAATACAATAATACAAGCACAAGCCTAGCTCAAACCATAAAAAGATGCAGAATCACATTGATGGGCTTACCCAACCTCCAAATTCCATGCCAGAGGAAATATGGAGGTCTTCAGGGAAGTACAAAATGCTAGCAGAGTTGGGTCCCTACATGAATGTCAGGGGGGATGTTGTTCTGGGGCAGGTACTGAGACAGCAAATGTTCTTCCTGGGTCTTGCCAAATGATGTTGTTTAATAGATTGGACACAGAGCATGCCCACCTGGTTAGATTTAGTGAGGAGCAGGCAGAAAAAAATTACAGCAGTGGGAACAGTGGAGGGAGAATTTCTGAAGGAAACTGTTGCATGTTTAATCTGGAGTAGAAATATGGTTATGGATTTGAAATTTTCTATAAAAATTGGCAACATGAAGCACTGTTCTTTAAAAAGGAGATGAAGGATGAAGGGGATGATGTGTAGCCTGCCTCTCATTCTGTCCTAGGAATGCAAACAATGTGGCCTGCCAGAATTTACTCTGTGTCTACCTGGGAATGAGAGTCCAAATGCAACCCCCATTTTTTGCCCTTCTTGTCATTTTAAGGAGCAAAATAAGTCAGGTAAGCCATTTCATCCCATAAAAGTCTTCAAAGTCCTCCCAAAGTGGGCCATGGCCCACTCCTTTTGGCTCTTCCAAAATCTTGCCAAGAAAACTGCAGGACTTGTCCAGGCATTTGGTGGGAGCCAACAATGACACAAATGCTCAAGCCTTTGATGTGGGTCACCAAGTGTGCTGTGGCCCTCAGAGTAATGGAAATTGTGCCTTGCTTTTTCTGTGTGATCTGCATACAGAAGTACTGTATCCAACCCCACTGATTGTAACCCTTTCTTTTATGCAAGGTCCAGTCTGAATCTGAATGTATACCGTAGTCAGTCAATATCTTTATTAATCAGCAATCCATACCCCATTTCCTAGGCTGTCCACCCAGGTTCACACACCATCTTCTAGACCATGGTAGTTCCTGGTTTCCTTCTGCAGGACTGGATTATGCTGAGAAACATCAGGAACACAAGGAATATGGAGAGGCCCACCACCAATGCCTCAATGATGGAGTAAGTGTGAGCCAGCTCCCCTGGTGGGCTCACAGCACCAGGAGGGGCAACCAAAAACTTGCCCACTAAGTGGCCATTCACGAAACACTGGTAAAAAGTGCTGTGTGAGTCGTTCTGGAAGGAGAGATGTAGGATCCCACCACCAGTAGCTTTGTCCAGGCTCTGGGAACTGTTCTTCTGGAGAAGTTGAAGGCGGGTCAGCGTTGTGAGGCCTACCTGCCAGTAAACAGGGCTGAAGAAGGCAAGAGGCAAGGTCATTCATACAAGATGAGGAATCAGACATAAATCCCAAAGGTGTATGAATAAAAGCAAGGGATTGGAAAACAACGCATGTTGTATTTTTTTAGTGGGCAAATGAGCCCAGATTGCTACAGGAATAGCCCGGTTCATCTATTGGACTAAGTCATAGTTTGTTGACCAAACTGCAACTGACTGGGTTCAAACATCATGCAAAACCAATGATTTCCAAGCCATGACATTTTGGTTCATATAGCACTCTTAAATACCAACCAACCAACCACACTGTGGTTGAATGCAATGTGTGAACCCAGCTTCATCTCAGAAGAGGCATTCTGCACAATGTGTGAGAGAAGAGGGGATGCCTCCTCAGAGATGCCACTGCTGTCTGCAATTTTTGATGAGTTTTTATATTAAAATATTCTAAAAAATGAAAGGTTCTGCCCAACCAATCTAGGTATCTTTTCAGCAAATTAGAATATTTAGATTACAGCAACTACTGCAGCAACTGAATGTTGCAATTTTAATGAAACAAGAGGTGGTAGTCTTATACATCGATATCACTTTGATTTTATATCAAGATCACTGCCTGGGCCACCTGCCCCTCTGTCCTTGAAAGAGCTATTTTGCCTATTCAGCAAGATTTGCACAATATACTAAGTCATAATGGGATTGCTGTGGTATTGGCTCAGTGTGTTGTATAAACCCAACCAATGTGATTTGCAAACAGTGATTTATAGATTAGTTTGATATAACTCTTCGTTTGTTCTTCATTCAACACATTATAAAAAGGTTTAGAAGATGCAAGCAATCTTTTTATGCAAATAGAGTCTTCACTTTTTCTTGCTAAGCCCTTTAAGAACTACACAAATGGAGTGAAAGGACTGACATTGTCATTTCATTTTTATGTTCGCAGGTGTCCTGGCAGGGGGTGGGGGAAGGTGTTCGGTGTAAAATGGGTATTTTAGCAGATCATTATTAGCACACTGAATTTCTCACAAAGAGGAGCAAAACCATATCACTAAAAATATCAGCAATGTGCTCCAGGGGCTGGAAAAATTGTGCTGGGAACCAAGTTCACAGGTTGCTCATTCTGGCTTAGAACAATGCATGAACCTTTTCTTCAGTTTACAGATATGCTGTCCTATCCTGTACCATTTCTCTTTTCAAATAATGCTTAATTGCCAATTGGTTTGTCTATTTATTCATTCATCGATCCATCAATCAATCCATCCTAGAATAGTTGCAACAATTGGGGGTCCTCCTGGACTTGCAGCTCTTGCTCAAAGAGCAGGTGGCAGCCATGGCCAGGAGGACCTTTGCAGAGCTTTGTGTTGTGCACCAGTTGCGCCTGCTCCTGGACCCGGTGGCCTTGCTCATGGTCACTCATGCCTTAGTCCTGAGTGGATTACTGCAATGCACTCTACATGGGGTTGCCGTTGAAGAGTATTTGGAAGCTTCAGTTGGTGCAAAATGCGGTGGCACAGGCAGTTATGGGTGCTGGTTGCTTGGCACATGTGACACCTCTGCTCTGTGAGCTGCACTGGCTACCAGTATTTATTTATTATTTATTTATTAATCAAATTTATCACCGCCCATCTCCCAAAAGGGACTCTGGGCGGTTTACAATAAAAGATAGATAAAAATATAAAAATATAAAACCCTATAATACAAATCAGTATGATTCCAGTGACAATTCAAGGTGCTGGTGGTTATCTTTAAAACACTTTATGGCTTGGGGCCGAGTTACCTACAGGACAGTCTCTCCCCAGTGGAGTCTACCCATCCTGTAAGAATTGGCAGGAGAGGCATGTTCTAGGTATTGTCCACAAGAGAATGCCACCTGGCAGGGCCCAGGAAGAGAGCCTTTTCTGGAACATCATTTCCCCCATTGATCAGACATGCCCAGACCCTGCTGGCCTTTCACAAGGCACTGAAAACCTGAGTTTGCCAGCAAGCCTGGGGCCCTGATAGTATGGGTGAGCCTGTTCCTTGGCCTTGGTTGTGTTAACTGAGTGTTCTCGGCTGCTCAGTTATTTAATGTTATCTTGTTTTAAACTTGGTTGTTTTTATTATGTTTTTAACTGTTAGCCACCCAGAGTCATGCCTATGAGATGGGCGGCCATGTAAATTTATTAGATAAATAAACGAGTTGGATCCTGTGGAAAAGGAGAGTGACCAAACACGGTTCCAGGCTTGAAGGACTGCTTACAAATATTTAACAGGATGCCTAACAAAGTAAGGATTAAAAAACGTAAAATAAAGGCAAAGGGAAATGACTTCCTTCTGTGGAGCTCAAGTCCTCAGGACCTCCCAGGCAAATCTATGTGGCTTTTTGGCAACAAGACAGAAATGGTTTCCTGTTGCCTTCTTCTGGGACGTGTTTTTTGATTTCCCAGTTTTAATTTCTGGCCTTCGGCCTTGGAATTCCCCAGAGGTCACATCCAAGGACTAGCCCGGCCCAACCCTGCTTATCTATTGAGCCCAGACAAGGATGGTCAGATGTTGCCACCTGGAGAATAAGTATAGGTCAGATACACTGGCAGTTGAATGGCTTCCCCTGCTAGCAGGACATTACTGCTCAGAAAACATTAGCTTTGGCTTAGCTCGGTCCTTGAGTTCCTGCAACTTTGTCTGCTGTGTGTGTTTCATTCAGTTGCTCCTTTTTTTAAAAAAATGAATCTTGCTGCAAGTAGCAGAGGCGGTCTTGTATCCAAAGGTGAAAGGTTCATGTAACTTGTCAATGATTAACTTGCTTTTTTGTACAATGTACAGAGAGACAAGCAAAACCAAGAGAACTAAATGAACATTTCTTGTTTTACAGAAGAATCTCCTCCTCATGGTGTTAGGTAGGGCTGGTGGTGACAGACTACGTGGAACTAATTAAGTTAGGATACCCAGAGCTGCTGTTGTGAATGCACTGATTTGACAGTAGGTTTGCTTCTGGAAAAAAAAAACACTATATACAGTAATTGTGGCAAAAATAATAGCTGTATCAATATGTCTCTAGGTGATTGCAGAAGGCTAGCAGGAATTTGGACTCCCTGGGATTAATAATAGAAACAATATAAGATAGATTTGAGGGAGGCAGCCTTGTGAATGGCTCACAAATACCATACAATTTTTGAAACTTTCCCCTTTCAGCTAAAGATCATGTAGGGTATGTGGGGAAAAGAAGCAACAGGCACAGCAGTTTTAAATCTGGGAACAAGACAGTGATGTTACACATCATATTTAAGTCATGATTTGCTTTAACCATGGTTAGGTTCCTGTCTTCCTACCAACAAGACATCAAGAACAGTTTGCAAACTACAAAGACTGCATTCATACAGTACACTAAGCTCAACCACATACCACATTATTACTTAGCAGGATGTGCGGACACACTCTGGGACCATATTGAATTGAATAAACAATTGGTAGACCTACCAAATCATAAACAAACCACAGTGACTACCTTCAATCACGCTAAGCCCAAACCAAAAGTAGAAAGATCTACTACGTTTAGTGCGTATGCTAAAGAGAATCAGAGGTCTGCCTGATGGAGGCAGGAAAGTCTTAGACAAGACACTGGTACCTGTATATGGAAGATGTTGGGCAGCGAAGGCGAGCAATGGCTTTTTGTTGGGGATGGTAGGTGGAGAAGACCAGGAATGGTACCCAGTGGGGCTGCTCTTGGCCAAGCAAGTAAGGTGTGTCACAGGGCACTTGGCAGGTTTCTATTCTCAGTTCTGGTGCCCGTTGTGGCAACATCAAGTACTTCTGCCTAGCTATTCCACAAGGCAATGGCATTTCCTCCTCATGGTCCATTGTAGTCAGCTGGGCATAACAAAACCCCACTTGCTTCCGTTCCCCAGAATGGCCACAGCGATCGCAAGACTGCCAAGGACTCCAGGAGGTGAACAGGGTAGCCTGTGCTCCATTTTCTAGCTCCACTGTAGCATTGCTCAAGGTGGTCTCCCCCAGGCCCGCGTGTGAGACATGGAGGTGCCCGGCATCCTGAAAATCAACATCATAATAGCCAATGGTGGCGTCTCCTGCACGGCAGGTGTACAACCCAGAATCTTCTGTGCTGGGACTTGGAATATACAGGTTGCTGGCAATCAGTCGGGATTTGAAACGTAGTCTCTGCAACTTGGCATGGTTGAGCAAGGGCCAAGAAAGCCCCCCTGAGCGTAGGAAGGTCAGTGGCTGCTCATTGGTCCAAGATGGGTCAAGGTATTGCCAGGTGATGTACCCTCTGTTGGAAGAGCGTGGGCAACGTAGGATCACAGGGTTGTCGGAGATAAAAGCTAACATGCAAGGATGGAGAGGGAGACACGGCTGGCCCAGCGAGTAGCCCTCATAATGGCTACCTTGAGCGATAGTTATGAACAGACTCAGAAACAAAGCCCTCAAGGGTGCCCAACAGGACATGGCAAGCTGGGTACTGACCTATTAAGCAAACCAGGAAGGAAAAATCCAGCTGTGACATCACTGCTGATGTCATAATGGTCAGAAGAATGCAACTGTTAGCACTGATCTTGTTCTGGAAGACTGGATCTGACCCAGAGATTGACTTAGCATCTCATATGAAATGCTTTTTAAAATCTAGCAGTGATTTTATTCCCCTTTAAATATTTTGCTATATAAAAATGTATATCCTGCAAGGCAGGGTAACAAGACCACTTTGGATTAGTAATATTTTAAAACCCTCTTTCTACAAAGCCATTCAGATGGTTTATCAAAGGAATGTTTAAAAACCACTTAAAAAAAATCTCAACACGTAGAAAACGTTCTTAAAAAAAAACACAATAGGAAACATAAAAGTAATAAGAATGAATAGAGAGCAAACAGAGATGCTTTAACTTTTCAGCCTTTCCACAGTTCAAATTACAGCCTGTGTTAAAAGTTATCAGTAGCATAGCCTCCAGGACCAACTGTCCTTTTGAAAAAAAGAAAAAAAACTCGGAAACTTTCGCCTTTCCTGGTATTTGAAAGTTGCGTTTTTAACTCTTAGGCAGTACTTGGGCGAGCTCACTTTCCTTGAGAAGGGGAGGAGAGAGAGAGACTTCGCAAAGTTTCTCTTCACCCTCTCCCCCCATTTTCCCAAATAGTTTGGCTCCTTCTCAATACATTCAAGAACGCCTTGAGGCTTAACCATCGTCCTGAGAGGGGGAAGACCCAAAGCTGATATTCCCTCCCCTTACGTTTTCCTTTTCATTATTCAGCTCGCCCTTCAAGTGAACCTGCGTTCATGATACAAGTGAGTCGGTTTCCGCAAAAAACTTGCCCGTGAGTTAGCCTCAGCTGGGGCTCCCCGCTTCCCTGAAGGAATTGGTAGTTTCCGTTCCTTGGGCGAGGCTCCCTCCCTCTCGCCAGGGCAGCACCTGAGGCGCGCACGGAGTGGGACGCGGCGCTTGGGAGTGTCGGAGGCGAACCGGGGCGGGCTGCGGAGTCCCGCCGAAGAGCCCCGAGAGCGAGGTGGGCTTGGAAACGAACGAGTCCGGGAGCTTTTATCCCGGCCACCTTCCCTCTCTGCCCGCGGAGCGGACCGAAAAGTCCGCACAAAGGTTGGCAAATGGAGACCCGGCGGACGCGTCGGCCGGCCGGACTGCCCCTGCTGTGGTTCTTGGGCGCTGCCTGGATTTTAGGTAAGCGGGTGAGCGAAATGTGGATTCCCGCCCTCGCCCCTGGGGACGGGAACCCCCCCCCTTTCGCCCCTCCGTGCTTCTCTGAGGGGAGACTCCTGCGGGGACCCCCCGCTTAGGGCGCGGGGGGGGGAGAGGAAGCTCGAGAGCTGATTGGGCGATCGCCAGGCGCCCTCCACCAATCGCCTTCCCCACTGCTTCTCCCGCGCGGACTCCGCCGCGGGGGGATCCGAAAGGGTCTCGTTTCCTCCCCCCCCAGCCCCCTCTCGTCCCCCGGGCATGGCTCGGTGGGATCTTGCTCCGGCCGCCGGTGCGGCTTTCTGGAGACGCGAGGAAGCCGCGTCTTTGCTGGACAAAGCAGACCCGCACCTGTTGGCTGCGCGCGCGCGCGCGCAACCCGCTGAAGTGGGTTACGGAATGAACCCGCTTTCTGAGGCTAAGCATCCCTTTGGGCTGTACCCGGAGAGGGGCCGGTTTTCACGCAGGGTGCGAACCTACTTGACATGACCCCGGTTAAAAGTAACCGAGGATAGCGCGTTGTGCGAACGCAACTTTTGGGACTGTTAATGGACTTGGCTAGGTGGGTTGGGTGAGTGTAGGATGCAGTGACTTATTCTCATGGGTGTCTGAGGCGTGTGATGATGCTGTCACTCAAATGGGGTAATGCGCCTGGTGCAGTGACCCAAGGCTGTAAGGGTGCTTTGTGTGAAAGAACATCGGCTGTTTCCACATTCACACCATCACTGTCTTTATTTCTTAGATTTACATCCCACCTTTCCACCAGCAGCATACATAGCACTCCCTCCAAGTCCCCCCTAACAACAACCCTGCGAAGTAGGCTGGGCTGAGGGACAGTGCTCAGTCCAAAGTCACTCAGTGAGTTTCTGTGGTTGAGGGTGGACTTCAATCTGGGTTTTCTCAGCCCCTTAATCACTTTCATCAACCATACTGGCTGTTACGTCTTTCCACTCCTTCCTGAGCCCATCTTTTCAGATTGAAACTAGCTTGTTGGCTTCCTCTTCATGGGGGGTGGAGGGGGGTGTCCTTGGCTCTTCTTAGTTCAAGGTCTCTTGAACTAAGCATATACTATTGCCTGGCTCATAGCCCAAAGAAAGGAGGGGAAAGCCTTTTTTTTCCTGCTCCCCCTCCCCCCCTTTCCTGTTTGTCATCTGCCTTGGTCTTTTGCCTGCTGGAAGGAACAAGCAGTAGGCCCCCTGGGGAAGGAAATGGGATGGTTATAAGAAACCATGGCTTTCTCCTTGTTCATGCTTGTACTGATGCTGGAAAGTGAAACGTTATCCAACTCATCTAAGGACAGAAAGTATGGCGGTGAAGTTCTCCAGCCAGAGCCAAGATACAGCTTCTCCACAACATCCAGCATTTCAGGAATTCGGGAAGTCCCGAGGCTAGAAGAGTTAACTGTAGTAGTTATACAGTGTTAAAAGCATTTGAAATGCAGGACTTGAAGCCAAAATAATTCCTTTAGTGGACTTTGTTTAGGTCGTTTTTCATATCCCAGTGTTAGACAGGTTGCCTCTTGACCAACACATGGCAGGGTGTGTGGTGTTTTGCATATCATCACTTTCCTCCAAGGTAAACATACAGCCCATGGAAGGGAAGGGTTTGATCATTGTAGTTGGTCAGCTATTAACCCTTTTCTGCCATTCTGGCTTCATGTCCTCTGAAAAAGGAGAAGTATTTGTGGAGGAATTGTGGAAGTTTTGGTTTCTGTGGCAAGATCTCTTGTTTGAACCTTGTAGGTGTGCCCTACTAGACTTTTCTTCCTGGAAGGCTGATGACTGATCCAGACTGGAGCGGTGGTTGTGACACACGTGCGTGCACACACACACACACACAAGCCGAAACTGCAGGTCCTTTGTGGGAGGAAACTGATCCTAGTACCAACCCCTTTTCAGGCTGGAATGAAACCACAAAGACAAATAAAATGAGTGGGGAAGAATATGAGCATGAGATATGCATAAAGGCTTGCTTTGTATCAGTCAGAATGAAACTTAGAAAGTAGAAAAGTGAAAAGGGTTTTCTTTTTGGACAATTAAAAAAAAAAGCCAGCATCAAAATAAAACTTGCCATTATTTGCCAAGGTGGAAAATGCCTTGTGGGTGGCTGGTACATAAAAACAGGGTTCTTTTAGGAGGGGCATTTGATCTTTGGAACACTGTCCCCCAAAGTGTAATTCAGAGCATGACTGTCTATCTTTTTAGGCACCAAATAAAAGCTGATTTGCTCTTCCAAGCTTGTCAGTGGAAATAGATAGATTTGGAGAGTTTATTGTAGCTGGTCTTTTGTGACATTGTTTTGATTTTTTGTTGGGTTCACACAACAGACTAAACCAAATCCAGGCAAACTACCTCATGGTTTAGCTAATCAGCCATTGATTTTGCTTGTTGGAAGCCGGCTGGGAAGGTTTCAAATGGCGATCCCGTGACCCCAGGATGCTGCAACCATAGCAACCATTGTTGGTTGCTAACTGCCTGGATTTTGATCACGTGACCGCGGGGACGCTGCGACTGTCTTAAGTGCAAGAACCAGTCGTAAGTCACTTTTTTCAGCGCCATTGTAACTTCGAATGGTCGCTAAACGAATGGTCCTAAGTTGAGAACTATCTGTACTTATTTTTGGAATAAGGCACTCCCAAGGCTTATCAAAATGGTGAAGAAATCCAGTCCTTTCATTCCAAATTCTGCATCTCCATTTGGAGTAGATTCTCCAAAGTAGTGTTTTCTACATGTGTTAAGTGATCACAATCCTCATGGCTGTAGGCCATATGGGCTGGGGGTGATGAGTTTCTAAAGGTTTGTATGGATCATAAATCTTCATCTCTTCGTCTAGCCAGGCATGGGCTATGTATAAAATTCAGTGCAAAATAATTATTTTGCCTGTGGGAGGAACATCTAAGTTTCCTTCTTTTCGGTAGATTCTCTTTAGGGCAATTCTCCATTATCCGTAGAAAAAGAGAAACTCTTTACTTGATTAAGTACACAGTGGCATTTGTGATGCCAAAAGCTTTCCAGTTCTCTTTAAGACTTCAGAGGTCCTTTGGGTTCATAGAAAGCCAGGGAGTTTTAATATTTCCCTGGCTTGTCCATCTCCTTTGGATTCTGTTAGCAGATCAAATCACCAGTGTATATTTTCTGAACTTGCAGAAACTGTGGGTGTCCATTGGGCTGTTCGAGGTTCAATTGCTGAATGGTTTCTCTTCTGAGAAGAAATAGAGAAGCCCAAGTGGCTTAACTCAATGTATGTTCCTGAAGCAATGCTAGATAAGCCAGATCTGGCTGTCTTGACATCTAATAAATGGTAGGAAGGAATGCTGTAGAGGGGAAGCGTGTGGTATTTAGGCACAATATTGCTATTCACCATTCCCTTGCTTCTGTCTGCTCCAATCTACAGATTCTGCAACTACAATGCAGGTCAATGTGCCGAATCCCTTCAATGTAGTCATCCTGTTTCAACCTGTGACTCTACAATGCAACTACCAGACGACAGCAACCCAGCCACCTATTGTCTTGTGGAAATACAAGTCTTACTGTCGGAGCCGCCTGGCTGATGCTTTTAACCCCAGCAGCCAGGAGAGCCAGCTCAACAACCAGCTGCAAGCAAACAATCCTGGATACAACCCTTATGTGGAATGTCAAGACAATTCCAGGACGGTGCGAGTTGTGGCCACCAAGCAAGGAAATACAGTAACCCTGGGGGAATTCTACCAGGGCCGGCGCATCACTATCACTAATGGTATGTATAGGATACCAAAATACTGGCTCACAGTCTATAAAATAGCTATTGTGGTTGTTGGTGAGACAGAGAGAATAAACAAGAATTCCAGGTGGAAGGTTTATGAAAGTTGTTTTTTTTTTTAAAATAAGCTATTACTAATACAGGTGCAGGTAGATGAGTGAGCATTTCTCTGAGCTGTGCAGTTTTCCATGTTTACCAATCCCAGCTGTAATGAAAGTCGTCATGGCCTCCAGAAGGGTGTGAAGAGCCCAGAACTCTGGTTTATTGTGACATTGGGAGGTTGGTGCATTGCTATGATTTGCCTTATGTTACAAATCCCAAAACATCTTTTGAGATGTTAAGGCTTTGCAACCATCACACTTGTTTTTTATACCATAAACCCAGAACTCTGGTTTATTGTGACATGTAAACCAGGTCAGTGTTGTTGGCTGAGGCGTATTATGGTTCTTGTTGTCTTACTCTGATTGTGAGCTACCATTGGGTCTGTTTTCCTAATCTTGGTGCCCTTTCCTCTCCGTTGCCACATGGATATGATGATAGTATTTGTATCACTGTTTTAAGCATTGCTGTGAAATGTTGCAGGAATAACTATAGGATTTTGCTGAAAAAAGTCATAAATGCATTCCTGAGAGTTTGAGCGTTGACATTCCCTTGAATTCAGAGGCTTTTCAAAATGAAGCTGTGACTAAATTGGGTTGGAGAGTAGAAGTATTAAAAATTCTGAATTGAAATAACTACTGCTCTGCTAAAAAAATGTCAGGTAAAACTCACTTTTTAAGATAATAGACATTCAGCTGATTGGTCCAATTTTCCCTTCTGTTGAGGATATAAACCTTTGCTATTTTATCAGGTTTAGTGCTTTTCAACTTCCTTTTTTAAAAAAAAATGTCCAAGGGAGATTGCAGCATCCAGCTGAACTTGGAAAACTGAGCAGTTTTGAACCTGGTTAGTATTTGGGTGGTAGACCAGAAGAGGCTCCCAGGACCGTAAGCTAGATTGGGAAGTGAAGCCTGATTTCTGGAAGAAGGCAATCACAAACCCTCTTCCATATTGCAGCCAGGAAAATTACATGAACATTTCCATGAAGGAGCCTTTAAAAAATAAAATACTGTAAATCCCTTTGGCAAAATACCAGAATTCTTTGGTTCCTCTTTAAAGAACAAATAGGTGTGGCCAGATTCCATCACTTCCCTGTGCCCTAGTTTCCTTTGGAGAAGAATAAGTTTACATGTGTTGGAATGCAATGAACAATATTAGTTCGACTTTCCCACAGAGCGTTCTTGCCTTAGCCCTAAAGCACAGCCATTATTAATGTTTTCAGAAAACATATTTCTAAACAGTGGAATGAAGTATTTTTGCTTTAAATCTACTCAGCCTCAAGCTGCACAATCTCTCTCTAATGACTTTAGCTGAGCAATGCCTTGTATGGTATTCCATGAGAAGATAATTTGGTAACCTCCAGATGTTTTGCACCAGATCTCTGGTCAGCCTTAGTGTAGGCAATAGGCAGATGGTTCTTCTTGTTTTTTCAGTTAATCTGTACAGTAGTCTTAAAATCTTTCAGTTCCAAATATATGATGGGATGGCTTCTTGGTTAATCTATGAGGGATTGTGCTATAAATATTTCACTCTTAGTTTCCTACAGTTGGAACTAAACTTAGCCACTTCGTCATAATCCTTTTGCAATTTTGTCCCATGTGTTGTGTGTCAGAAAACCACTGCCAGACTCAGTGAATATTACTTCATTTTTAATTTGGGTGTTGTTTTTCATAACTATAGCAAGGACTTGAAAGGAAGTTCAAAACAAGAATGAACAACACTGACAAATTTAGCAGGTCAAAAGTCCATGGCAAAACCCCACAGCCTGTGATAACGTGTTCTAAAACAAGCACTAATGGTCAGATTTAAAAGTGCTGTGTGTTTTTCTCTCTCTTACTGTGTAACCCCTGTCCCCAAAATCATAGTGTGATTAACAGGATCTTTTCTTTCAAGACCTAGCAAGGCTTGACTCATGCTATGAATGTTCCATTTGGACATTCTCTATTTTTGTTGTGTGTTTTTTAATTTTGTTGTTTATTCTCCCTGTTTATATTCTTTTTCTACCATTGTAAGAACAGATTCAGGTGTGCAAAACCTGGTGAGCGGCTAAAGTGCCATATATATATCTTAATATCATCCTTGCAGGGCAACTTTCATCCTCTCAGAGTTTTCTAATATCCGGTTCGCTTCCAACGGAAACATATAAAATCAGGTTAAAGTCTAGGGCATATGACACTCATATTGTAAAAGCAACCGTCTTATGTGCTTCTTTGCTGCTGATCTAGATGCTATCAAGCAGGCATGATGAACCCGAGGTTTCCTCATTAGAAGTCATTCACCCAGCAGAAATCTGGTTTTTGGCTTTGCTACGGAATTTTAATTGTTAGTGTGATTAAAGTCTTGCTCAGAGTTTTATTCTTAGGGAGGAAAAGGGGAATAAGGTTTAAACATGGCAAAAGTGGTAGAGCAAGAATACACAGTGAACATCTTCCTGGGTTTTGAAAAATAACGACCTATCTATGTTTCTATACATCTTCCATAATTGTACGAGGAGCAGGTAGCGATTGTAGAATGAGAAGTAGTGGAACTGACTGTAACTTTTAGGCTAGAGTTGTGGGAATAATGTTTTGAACATCTCTCACAGAAAGAGTATTGCACTACAAGTAGTCCTCACTTAATGACCACAATTGGGACCGGAATTTCGGTTGCTAAGCGAAGTGGTCAGTAAGTGAATCCGACCTGATTTTACAACCTTTTGTGGTGGTTGTTAAGCAAACCGTGTGGTCATTATGTGAATCATGCAGTTCCCCATTGAGTTTTCTTGCCAGAAGCAGGCCGGGAAGGTTGAAAATGGCGATCACATGACCATGGGATGCGGCGACAGTCATAAATGCAAACTGGTTGCCAAGTGCCCAAATCGTGATCACGTGACCGTGGGGACACTGCAATGGTTGTAAGTGTGAGGATTGGTTTTTTCCAGCACTGTTGTAAGTCTGAACCGTCACTAAACAAATGGTTGTTAAGCGAGGACTCCTTGTACTGGAAATCCAACATGCATATTTTTTGCTTGATACTAGGTGGCTGCTGCTGCTCCTCCTCCTCCTGCCAACATGGTGTTGCACTAGGAGTGGGGGGACCCAGGTTTTAGTTCTCTCCAAGGCATGGAAGCCAGTCATGCCCTCTCAGCCCCAGACTGGGAGGTCAAAAAACATCTCTATACAAACCTGCTCTGGACCAAAGTGGTAGCTCATGGTCCATAACCTTCAATGAAGAGGCCTTCATCCTGCAGTGGATTGATTCAGGCTGATGATAATCATAGCAAGAACAACATTGACTAAGTTTATGCTTCCATGATGACTTTTAAAGCAACATTTCCTCATCTGAAGTATTATAACCTGTTGACTCAACCTTACTGTCAATGTTGTTGGATGTATTTATTTATTTATAATTAGACTATCACCCCATGAGAAAGTTTAATTATATAGCAGGGTACTGTCCTGAAGCAAAACTGCTGCCTGGGGAAAATAAAGTGGTGGTTGGAAAACTGCAACAAAGCCAATAGATTGAAAGGAATAAATTATGATTCTGATTTAATCATACGAAGGCCCCTTTCAGACATATAATTTGAGCTGGAAGGCTGAACCTAATTTTCAGGTCTTGTTGCCCTGTGCTAACAAAATTTGCAGGTATAGCAAACAGCCCTGCGGATGCCAAACTTGAAAGATCATGAACTGGATGGATCTGTTTGCTCAATTACAGGTTCACATGTGACCCTCTGAGCAGTTTTGCTGTTGATTTTTGTGTCTGCTCTTGAGACTGTGGCCCTCTGATATGTTTTGTGGATATATTCCTTAGTCACCTTGCTGAAACATTTCACAGGTTGTTCCATATATTCATCACAGTTGCAAATTCTTCTCGCTCTGCATCACCCTTCCTGATGCATTTGATTGCAATTCTGAACAATCCCTGCCATGTTGCCTGTGCTTACACCCACACACATAGGTTTACTTGGGGCCACTCTCTTGAAATGTTTGCATAAAATAGGATTAAGTCAGCTCAGCTGAACATCCTGTAAGCAAGGATAGTTCTCTTGTTCAGACAAACTCTTATTTTTGACTCCTACAAGAGAAGAGAATGGTATTTCATACCAACAGCTGCCTAGTAATCAGTGCTGGTTACTGCTGCATCACTAGTATGTTGTACTGATAATGCTAACAATATTTTCATCTCCCCCCTGCCCTATGCCCCCTTGAATCATTAGTGGCTATTCTTTTTAAGCCTAAAGCAGTATTTCTCAACCTTGGCCACTTTAAGATGTGTGGACTTCAACTCCCAGAATACCCTAGCCAGCCATGCTGGCTGAGGAATTCTGGGAGTTGAAGTCCACACATCTTAAAGTGGCCAAGGTAGAGAAACACTGGTCTGAAGAGATCTGCTCCCTGGAGAGCCACTGACTTGGGCAAATATAACATTGTCATTCTCCCCCTGTATATCTGGCTTCACAGTGTACAAATCAGAAGCCTGTTATTTCGTGCTTTTCTTCCTCACATATAGAGAAGTCCATGGGTGCTTTGAAGGACTTTTACTTCCCTTGATGGCACTGAGAATTTAAATGTCTTGTTTGGGGTGAGAAGCTAAGCAGGGTTAGGCCCGATTAGTATGTTAGCCAGGAACTTGCAAGGTGAAGGCTAGACTGGGAAATTGAAAAACTTTCCTGGAAGAAGGCAAACCACTGTTCTGTGGCCAAGGAAATTAAATATTTATTTTATTTATTGACTAGAGTTTTAAGGCCACCGAACTCAAACAAGGTGACTTTGGGTGGCATAAATACATTCATGAAGTCACCAGGAGATGAGATTCACTTGAAGGACAATTTACCTTATCTTCACATAGCCTCATGAAGAAAGAACTAGCAGCCCCAAAGTGATACCTTTTAAAGAAGTTAGTAGCACCACACTTAACCACCGCCGTAAAAATGGTCGTAAGATTGGGTCCAATCACATGGTGACTTGGCTTATGACTTAAGATGGAGATTCTGGTCCCAACTGTGGTTGTAAGTTGAGGACTATCTGTACTGCAATGGTGTAACCTTGAGCAAAGGTGTAGGGAGTTGGTATGAAGAATGACGAACATGCATCAATTTGAGAAACTGATTTTGGCTTCCATTTTGATCAGTCATATTGCCTTCTTTCTTCCTGTAGATGCTGACCTCAGCATAGAGCAGACTGCTTGGGGGGACAGTGGTGTTTACTACTGCACGGTGACGTCTTCCCAAGACTTGCAAGGCAACAATGAAGACTACGCTGAACTTATTGTATTGGGTAAGTGAGAACGCTCTTATTGCATGCAAATAATAGGAAGGAGAGCAGGACATCTTAATTACATTAGTCCACCAAAGGTGGGAAGCCACATTGGGTGGCAAACAGGATCTTGCTCAGCAAAACTGGCAACATCACCTCCCACCCATTAAAAGGGTAAAATTTGGTTTTGCCCACAGAAGGAATGAATTCTTAGCATGCAGCTCCTATTATTGGGAAGAAAAGTGTCTTTATTGTTCATGCACAAATGCACACAGCCTAGGTTCACACATGCACCAAAGCATAGTATGGTTTGTTTGGTTTGGCATAGCATATTGGGCAAACCCAGCCACTCTAGTTTGTAAATCATGGTTTAAGGCTTTGCATGTTGTATGAACCAATATCTGGCTAAGCAAAGCATGGCCACAGTAGTGTGAAACACATATATAAGCACCACAAGGAGAAAGCTAGCTGCAGTTTTTCTCCCCCCAACCTGTTTTTTGTTTACAGATTTGGCTTTTCTTTTCTTTTTAAATACAAGGGAAATGTTATGATTACCATCTTCCCACTCCCAACCATTTGTGTTCTAAACTGCGGCACTACAATCCTCAACTTCTTTTTTTTGTTTTTTTGCTGCCTGTATAGGTCTAGCCTGAGAGGCAGGGTGTATGTATGTTTCATTGCTGGGATTTCAGCAATGTTTTGTCTCCCTTATTCTGTCTTGGCCTTTCACTGTCTGCTTAATTTCCAGCTACATCAGTCCCAATGCCTTGTTGCAATAGCACAAGCTGCTATTTCTCCCTCTGTCGCCATCTTTTTTCACACCCCAGGTGTATCTGAGCACACTCAACATTAGGTATGGGCAAATTGCCCTTTTCAGGGATGTTTCTGTATTCTCTGGTAGACATTAAAAGAATTCCAATAGAAGAGAATCTCTGTAGCCCAGGGGTGAACTTGGTGCTCTCTGAGCTTGGTTGTTGCTTGCAGGCATTTCAACCCATGGACAGACTCAACCATAGTTTCAACTGGGAAACTGAGCGTCCTAGACCAAGCTAAATCCAAAAATGCTAGGGAATTCCTGGAAGCTTGGCATTCAGACAAATCAGCCATCAACAGACACATAGAGGTAAACAACATTTACACACCATTCAGAAGAGACAATAAAACAGCTAAGAAGGAAACAAAAAGACCAGAACACATCCCCTCCAGCAGCCTACACTCAGATAAGCAGGAATTAACACCAGACAAACAGTCAAGCAGGAACGACATCAGGCTTTGACAAGCTGATCAGATAATTCCTGTTGCAACCAACAGTTCAACATTCACTTGATCTGGAAATAAAGTGGATACTGTACCTGTGGGAAAAGCGCTAGGAAGAAAAAAAAACAAGCAGAAAACAATACCCTAATCAAGGAAGTACATGGAGGAAAGACACCCCCACCAACACTGACAGGGCAAACCACTGTATATAAACAGGGAGCAAACCCCACACTCACTAGCACTGATGATGTTACCTAGTCAAGTAATGAAACATCTGCAAGCAAACAGCCAAGCTCAGAGAGCACCAAGGACTCCACATTAAAACAGTTGCCAGCATGCAAGACAAAGCTGGATTCTCTGAAGCAGGTTAAGCTTTCTTTTATTTTCACACAGGCTCTTTCCTTATAGAGTCTGCCCATGAAACACTAAGCTCGTTGCAGTAGCGGAGTGATTTTCAATCTTGGCAAGTTTAAGATGTGTGGACTTCAACTCCCAGAATACCCTAGCCAGCCATGCTGACTGGGGAATTCTGGGAGTTGAAGTCCACACATCTTAAAGTTGCCAAGGTTGAAAAACTGCAGTAGAGGAACCAGTTTTGGGTGGGGGTGAGGTGGGGAGTGGTGGAAGGCCAGTGTTGTTTTATTTCCCCTTTCCATGAGCAATGCCAATTGGCTTGCATTATAACATTAGTCCTGGCTGTGAGAATTGTGGCACTGGCTGCTTTTTAAAAATGGTGCTCTTCAGTTAGTGTGTGATAAGCAAATCTGCATGTATTTTGCTTGTTTTTTATGAGTATCCTTCTCTATCATTAGAAGCAGGGAAGAGCTATGTAGGGCATCCAAACCTTGAATGCCCCCTGCCAGAGATATTGTTGGAAATGCCAGGGATAAAAAGAGCAGTCTTCAGAATATGAATGTTTGCTCCAGAACCAGAGGCCTTACAGAAAAGTTCAGGCCCAGTTGCACTGCATCTGTCTTAAAATTCAGCCACCATGGCAATTGTCTGTCATCCAGACACTCCAGACATTTGCCTATTACCTATCCAGAAGACAGAAAATCAATGGAAATGCTGACGGTTGCCTTTAGCCTCTTCTTCCAATGCCCTCTCTTAAAATTATGCTCTAAACATGGCACTGAAAAATCATTTTTGAAGTTTATCTTCCACATTATATTTGAATCCCTTGGGTAGAGTATATGAAACTGAAAGAGTTGTTCAAGAATATATTTTAAAATCGGCTTCTGGTGGGAAGGGTGGACTGAAAGGCTGTGCCTGCTGGTTCAGCGGGCAGAATTGACAACGTACCTTTATTGGGCTCAGGAAGGTTTCCTGAAGCCCAAAAACATTCTCCAGATTAAGGAGAATACCTGGAATCATCCCATCTGTCCTCTGGATGGCTGCTTGCAGCCCGAAGATTGCAAATAGTGTTTCGCATTTGACTGGTAAGAGTAGTCGAGAGGCGGGGATTTCATCACTTTCCAAGCCGTGCTGTAGCCATAAAGGGTCACTAAGACTGGCCACCCCATTTCTAAATCACCAATTTGTATTTTTTTTTTAAGCATATGTACCCCAAGAGAGGCTTTCTACAGAGAGGAGAAGCTGGTTCTCTTGGTGCTTAGCATTATTTTTGGGATTACTAAATTCTTTTGAGTTTTGGATTTTATTTTCCTTCCAAAGGAAATTTTAAAGATTCAGACTAAACAATTGTCTTCTTGTTATTATTGTTGTGTTAAATTTGAGGATATTAGCATTTTCCTACATGTTGAATCAGCTGATTTGAACCTTCAGCTTTTTGTTCACTTTCCCTTGAGAACTCTCTATTTCACTCTCATATCTTCAAATTTTGCTGGCTGAGCAACTAGGGGGCGCCATAATCTACTGTGTGAGACATGGAGGATTTCAAACAGATTCTTTCTGATTTTCACCAGGATTTTAAACAGATTTCTTCTGACTTCTGTCGACCTTTTATGCAAGATATCCAGGACATTTATGAGATCTAAAATGTGCCATCAAGTTGGGGTTGTGGTGGATGAAAATGAGGAAGTTAAGTGTGATAGAAACATTTTTTTAAGACTGAGATTGGGATTTTTATCGAGCTGCTGGATGAAGATTGGATAATAGAGTTGGAGAAATCTAAGGGAGAGAATGATCTGCAAGCCATAAGTAAAATTGATCACCTGGTGGAATGCCATGAAAAGAACCTGGAATTTTTTGAGGGAGGAAGTTTGGCTGGCTGATTCTTTCAAGAGGAAAGCTCTGTGCATATTATGGGGATATGTAACTCCTTTGGTTTATTTTGAAGTGGGATAAGGGTTGAAGAATGTTCATCTGGTTTGCTTTATTCTCTTTTAAAGATATGGAATTACTGTTTTGAATTGTCTCTGTTTTTTGGGATTATTAAAATTGAATTATTAAGTATAATAGCAGACAACTTATGTGCTTTTTAATTTGATTCTTATTATAGTAGACAGAAATGCAATAAATAGTGGTAGGAAGGGAATAATTAAATATGTTTTATCTTTTGGAGGGTGTAAAGAGGTTTAGCAGGTTATATGAACTTTTTTTTTAATATAAGGGGGAGGAGTAACTGTACTCAGTGATTTTTATTATGTATTAAAAGTGGAATGTCTTATAGCAATAATGTGGTGTTTTGGTTTAATATAGAGTAAGAGATTGATTATGGAAATTTTTGTATATCCTTGCTGTTAAAAGTCAGAAGCCACATCTTTTGTAAATTTGAAATTTTTTTCTTTTGTGTGTTTGCACTTTTTTTAGTTTTTTTCTTACTTTGTAGTTCTTTTCTTTGTAGTTTTCTTTTTCTGTAAACTTAATAAAATTTACTACAAAAAATATATTTTAAAATCCACAATTACATATTTTATTCATAGATTGTAACCCATATGAGCAGGCCCCTCTGCTCACAGATGTTGATATATATAAAATATTTGATAGAAAGAAGCTAGAAGCAGGATTGGACAACCTAACGGAGTAGAAAAGGGATATTTATAGCTTCTCACTACGTTAGCTATATGAAACCTCCATGCCTAAAGGCTGTATATCTGTGTACTGACAAGATAAAGCAGGGGAGAGCTATTGGCTTTCATACCTTGCTGGTAAGCTTCTCTGAAACATCTGCCTGGCCACTGTGGGATGTCGGATGCTGGGCTTAATGGATTGTTGGTATGACCCTGCATAACTTCTGAAGTCCTGGCTGGTGCAACCTGGTTTGCAAGCCATTCATTTTCAGGCTTGTGACCTGATTGTCTTCCCACACAATGTTGACGTCGACATACTTCCTGGAGAATTCTGTGAGATCTTCCCAGTAGAGGGACCAGAGCAAGCAGAGGCTCAGACGCCTTGGGGCAGCCTTAATGCACAGCTCAGTGCAGCCTTGTTGTCTTGAGGTTGGGCTTCATGTTAGCAGCAGTGAGGGGACGACCTGCTTCCTTTCAGATAGCAGAGTCTCTGTGGATTGAATGTCGTCTCCTGTTCTCTTTCTGCCAAACACCCTGCTGAGAGCTGCAGTGGAGGGTGTGTCTGGTTGTGCCAGGATAAATCGTTGTAAAATAATGTATGGCAATATCTGTGAAAGAAATCTTTCAAACATTCTGCTCTGTAAGGGTGTCTGTGTGTGTGTATGCACGTTGCTTTTCCTGGCTTATTTATTTATTTGATTTCTGTAGCCACCCATCTCAGCGAGTGACTCTGGGCAGCTTACAACAATAAAACTATAAAACAATTAAAACAATTACAATTCAAACAGTTAAAATATAAAATAAATACAGAATAAATATATTTCTTTATTCATTTGATTTCTATAGCCGCCCATCTCAGCAGTGCTCTGCTTAAGCACCCGGTTTGTCATCTTTCACCTTTCCTCATATCTGGAAGGTGAAAGCTGTAAGCTTAGCTAAGGATAAACTGATATATAAATGCTCATCTCTTCTTGGCTGAAGTAATTATGGCTTGCTTGTGTGGATAACCCATCGCTGCAGGAAGTGTGCATTCTTCTTTGTGCTTTCCCTAGGGCCAGTTCATTTATACATACAGGTTTGGAACTGGTAGTGAAAAGAACAGAAAACGGCCTTGGGTATAATCACTATAGGCCAGCCAGATTGACTAACTGAATAATTGAGAGGACTGTATTGTGCAACAAAGGTGGGCAGAAGGTTGGTAGGATTAGTGAGAATTCTCCAAATGATTTGTACCAACTTGGCAAGAGCTTCTAACTCTTGGTGTGGAACAGCAATGACACAGTTTTTCTTATCGTTTAAGTTAGGCTGTTGAACTCAAGGAAACTTGTGGGGAGAGCGGAGATGCTATGCATGAAAGGATGTGTGTGCAAATTGTGGATCATCTACTGCTGATTAATTCCTGGACTGACCATGTGTCAGAGGTGTAGGTTCTTCAGTTTGGCATTTGCTTATTCAGCCTCTTTTGCAACAGGACTCCATGCAGGGTTCCAGTGAAACATTAAGTAGATCTACTAAGCCCAATGTTACGATATCCATGGTAGATAAGAGCAGTTGCTTGTAAAGAAGGATACAGGTAGTCCTCAGTTAACCATGGTAATTGGGACCGAGAACTCGGTCGCTAAGTAACATGGTTGTAAAGCGTGACGTCATGCGACAGCACCGACTTAGGATGGCAGTTCCAGTTGCTGTCATTAGGTGAATCCTGTGAGGTTGCAGCATCCCACGGTCATGTGATCACCATTTGTGACCTGCCAGCTTCCCCATTGACTTTGCTTGTCAGAAGCCAGTGGTGAAGGTTGCAAATGGTGATCACATGACTGCGGGATGCTGCAATCCATAATTGCAAGCTGGTTGCTAAGCAGCTGAATCATGATCACATGACCACAGGGATGCTGTGAAGGCTGCAAGTTCGACCAATCATAAGTCTCCTTATTCAACACCATTGTAACTTGAAATGGTCACTGAATGAGTGGTTGCTAAATGAGGACTAACTGTACTGGAGTAGTGGCAGGCCAGGCAACTGTCTGGCTTTAAAGGTTTGGGTGGATGTTGAATCTTTTGATTGCAAAAAGTGGACTCCACTCCCAAACCTTCAGTATTTGGGAAGTAATTCAGGTGTTGAGTTTTTGGAGTCTGGGCTGAAACTCTAGGGTGCTTGTTCCTGTGTCCACCTCTAAAGATCAGAGTGTGTTTAAGTGTGTTTGGGGTGGAAAGAGTAAAGTCTTGTCCAGTTGCCTGAGCAGAATCCTGTCTGTCCATCCCTCTGTTGCTCAGTTTACTTTTAAACTTTGGTTTCTTCCTGAAGAAAGGCTTGCAAAGGAGAAAGCTTGTGAAGAAGCAGGCAGGAGCCATTTCTTAAGTCATCCTTGCAAAAGTGTTTAAAAGCTCCTGGTTGGTCCATCTGCCCACATGCACTTGGTTTGTTAACTTTTTTTTTTTAATCAGTCGTGTCTGATTCTCGGAAGCTGCCTGGACAAGTCCCTGCAGTTTTCTTGGCAAGGTTTTTCAGAAGTGGTTTGCCATTGCCTCCTTCCTAGGGCTGAGAGAGAGGGACTGGCTCAAGGTCACCCAGCTGGCTTTGTTCCTAAGGTGGGACTAGAACTCACAGTCTCCTGGTTTCTAGCCTAATGCCTTAGCCACTACACCAAACAAAGCTCCTTAAAAACAAGTTTACAGATAACAAAAAGCTGACAAAGTAATCCCAACCTGTCAAATGAAGAGGAGGAATGCATCAGAGAAAAAGAGCAAGTAATAATAAATAGAGTGAAAAATAATCTAGAGGGTTTGATAAGGCAGGGGAATTACAAAGTGAGGATAGCAAATGAAGGAGCCAAGATGGATATAGTATTGCTTAAAAAAGAAAGGAAATGTATCATGCATCCTTGCTGATTGCTGTTCTGTAAATGCCTTGCTAACTTTTAGTAGTATTTAATCCAACTCTTTATAAGAACTCCTGGCTGCCTTTACTATACTGGGATACAATTTAGTTTTTGCCTTCCATGAAGACCCCTTCCAGTATATCTCTGGCCCAGAAAGAACTATCTCTGTGTCAGCCAGATACATCGGTAACTTTTTCCTGTTTTTTGTTTTGTTCTGTAGGCAAGTCCTCCGGTGTCTCAGAGCTTTTGCCAGGCTTTCAGATAGGGCATATGGAAGGTACTGCCTTTTTCTTCCATGCTCTCTTTCTAAATGGTTGGGAAGGGGTTGACCTCACTCCTATTATTTCAATTTTTCCTCTTCTTGAATTTCTCAAAGTTAGAAGTAGAAGTGCTTGGAATGCAAAGGATTCTGAAATGCTTGCCTGCCTGTCTGTCTGTCTGTCTGTCTTCCTTCCTCTTCTACTGTGACCTTGCTGCTATTACACAATGCAGAGACTTTTCTGTTCTCCTCATATGTTGTAAGAAGGTGCCCCTTGACCCTATTGCAAGAATGTGGGCTTTAGTACAGGGATATTGTATTGTGGAGCTTTTGGCTGAGTTACAAATGCAGTCCATAGTCTGCTGCATACCTCTCATTTTCTGTGATGTTTGGCATGCAGGCTAGGATGTGCTGCATCCCTTCCTGTACTGACTGTTCATGACAAGCTGGGTTGTGCTGGGGTACCTTGTTTGGACAGGCCACTTCTGAGTTCTGGAGTAGTGATCAATCCTATGCCCTTGTTCTCTAGCCCCATTGGATTACACCCAATTGAATTACCTTTCTGCTTAGTGTAAATTGAGGTCAAGAGTCTCCCAGGTTGGGGTTGACAGGTCCTGCTTAGGAAATGCTCTTTCAACTCCCCCAGAGGTAGACATTTTCCACATTGTCATGGAGTATGAATTGTCACTGCAGTAAGGTCCATGTTGACACCAATACTCTACAAATGGTGAGGGGGAAGGGGGAAATGCTCCAAATCAGTATTATCCATCACAGGGGATAAGTCCAAGTGAAACAAAATCAGCATATCAAGAGGAATGCAGAAACTACACCTGAAATGGCATGATGGCCAACTGAACAGATCCGTTTATTCCAGATGTCTGCCCATCCTTTGATAAATAGGGACTGTTATCTTAAAGCCTACAGGGGCTCCCTTATTTGGGGTTTTGCTCCACTGGGAAGATTCAAGTGGAGGACTCTCTGAAGCCTTATCTGTGTTTTTGGAGTCTTCCATCCACTGCAGCCTTCCAGAACAGGGCACGCAGTGCATAGAGTTAAAACTAAAACTCCTTTCGATACCAGCTAGCAGGCTATTAAGATATCATCCTGGCTGCAGGATAATGCCAAGCCAGGTTGGAGAAGGTTGCTGTATGCTGTAAAGGTTGCAGTTTAAGAAAGCACACAGTCATACCAATTCCGTGACCACTGTTACTCTCTCATAGCAATACTTACGAGCAGAAACACTCGTGCTGAAGTCCTAACGGAGGGCTGTGTTAGGGAGATGTTGGGATTATTCTGCCCATCTTTATAACTCCTGGTAGAAGTTAACAAACCACAGGAGCTGACTCCCTTGATATAATGGGCCTCATTGGTTGTGTCTCTAAGGGCTACTTTCCATGGTCTCTTCCTAGATTGGGTCTTTGTGGTCTTGGTTGTGCTGGCCTTCTTTCTGGTCTTCCTGCTCCTTGGAATCTGTTGGTGCCAGTGCTGCCCCCATACCTGCTGCTGCTATGTCCGATGTCCTTGTTGCCCAGAGAGGTGCTGCTGCCCCGAAGCACGTAAGTTTCACTTACAGACCCTGTTTCACCTTTCCCTGGAAGTGGTTCAAAAGATCTTCTCAGAATCGCTGCAGTTCTTGTGTTTGTCTCAAGGAACAGGTTCTTCTGCTTGTAAGTTGGTCTGCAAGTTGTTCGTATGTGTTCAGGCAAAATACTCCCCATTTTCCACAGTCTGGGGGTTTCCAGGTGGGCTGGGTTGTGAGTGCTCTAATCCCCTGCCTGCCTAGCTGCTGGACATTTGGAAGTTGGTCCAGCACACTTAGAGGGCATCGGGTAGGGGAAGAATGCTTGGCAAGGCTGGAGGGAGGTGGGTATGCTGATGCCAACCTGCCCAGAACTATAGTGATAGACAGAATTGCAATTGGCTATCTGGATTCCTAAACTGGGTGTATTCAGGGTGTGTTCAAAGTTAGGCTATTTTGTTTCTGGTGCTTTAATTTACAATCAAACGTAGAGGGATTCCCAAGAACATTTAAGTATCAATCCTCTGTGATTCTTTCCTTGCATCCCTTGCCACTCTACCCTCCACACACACACCCAACCCAGGGTCGTTAAATTGAAAAAGCACTATTATTAATCCTAGAAGACTGTAAAGAACTTGAATTGCGTTTGGGATTCTTGTATCAAGGTTAATGGCTATAACTGTGGGTTGTAATCCCAGCCAAGTGTCCTGCAGGGCCACACCACCTTGCCACACGCAACATTTCTTAAAACAGCAAATACCAGATCTTTATCTGGAAATCTTGTCTTTCCAGTCTATGTAGCAGGGAAAGCTGCAACATCTGGAGTCCCCAGCGTTTACGCACCCAGTATATATGCCTCCAGCAATCCATTGAAGCCAGCTCCCCCACCCACCATGATCCCTATGGGCCCAATGTCTCCAATGTACAATGGTTATGGAGTGGATTATGACCGGGCCAGCTCAGGTAAGTGGCTTCTCTCAACTGAACTTATGCTGCCCCACAACTAGTTCCCAGCTAGTGGAATTAACAGTCTAAAAGACCTTGTGCTAGCTCTGATGCTAACCCTTTTGAGCTGTCTCCTGGTTTACGTTTTGAATTGTCCTTGGATGCCTCTTCTGAGTCTCATTAATGCTAGATCTGTTTTGACAATTGGAATCAGTTGATACTTAGTTCGGGGAAGGGAAGGGCTGTCTCTCCTTGGAAATCTTAAAGCAGCAGATTTTTTTGGTTTTGTGATTTCTGTTCCAGCCCTGGATCTCCTCCGTTAAGCAGAAAGTTAGACCATATAGCCTCTAATTTGACGACTTGTCAGGGCTTGTAATGTGCTTAGTGAAAGCATAGCTTACAGCAGTATTTCTCAACCTCAGCGACTTAAGATGTGTGGACTTCAACTTCCAGAATTCCCTAGCCAGCCATGCTGGCTGGGGAATTCTGGGAGTTGAAGTCCACACATCTTCAAGTGGCCAAAGTTGAGAAACACTGGCTTACAGTGTTGTATTGCAGGCCACTACTAGTGAACACTTGCAGGATTCAGAAGTGCAGCTGTGGGCAGTTTGTCCTGCCTACTCCTGGTTGCATGCCACAGCCCTTTTATGGAAACTTTCTGCTCTTTTTTGATTGCATTGCAGTTGGTGGAAACAGCTCCCAGGTGCCCCTCCTGAGGGATACTGATAGTGTTGCAAATGCTGGTAAGAAACGCGGAATGGAGTACCGAGTTAGAAAGTTTGCTTAGATATTGTGCTTCTGTTTGATCAGGCACGCTTGGTTGTGGGGAAACTGCTCACACTGATGATTCAACATTTTCTTCACTGGAGGGGTTATAATAACTGGTCATGTTGCTCCTCTTGGCTGATCCAGCTGTTTGCAACGGAGGGTGGTGCTAATTCTTCTTCCTGCTACACAGAATAGGAAACACTCTTGTAATGCTTGGTGCATGGAATGGCACTAGCTTTGCATCTGAATTTCCAGATGTGCCCTTCCCGCACAGGAGTAGACAAAAAACTTTTCTCCAGTTGGTGCCATGCAGAGAGGTTGGGATTTCTGCTCGCAGAATTTCTAGCCAGTATGGCCAAGGGGGAAGTCCAGAACATCTATGCTTTATAAAATAAAGCCAAACTGATTTTTAAAAAAAACACAACCAAACACTTGCCAGAATAGCTGCCTTTGGAAGAGCTGCACCTGAGGCATTTCTTGAGGCAAAGGGGTTCACGCAAGCTTTTGCTAGACATCAGCCGGCTGGAGTCCTAGTGCTGAAGAGATGAACTGTCTGAGCTTCTAAAAGCAGTTGAGAGAGTAGAAGAGGCCAGAAGCCGGGTCTTTGAGATAGATTCTCAGCCCAGCAGGGAGTTCTTTTCTCTTAACATGCAAAGAGACAGGCATACCCTCTTTGCCTTGAGATTTCCCATTTAACTCTAAATCTGCTATTGAAGCAAGAGATAACTAACCCCCATGCTTCATGCCACCAGCTGCATCTGCTGCAACCAGCAGCACGTGGTGCATAGCACAAGGGGGATTACAACAGAGAAGGTCCTGCCTCCTCTTTCAATTTTAATGGCAGTTGGAAAGGTGACAGTAGTGGGTGAGTCACATGGTTGCCAACCTGTTTGACAACCTCCCAAAGGCTTATGGCTCCGTCATAATAAAAAAATACCAGCCCTGTGTCCTAAAGCCTGCTCGTGATCTCTCTTCCCCAGCTGTACGCAGTGGCTATCGCATCCAAGCCAACCAGCAGGATGACTCCATGCGGGTGCTCTACTACATGGAGAAGGAGCTGGCCAACTTTGACCCCACCCGCCCAGGGCAGCCCAATGGGAGGCTTGAGAAAGGTATTTTGGTGGGATCCTTCTCTGTGTAGGAGCAAGAGTGTGCCTAATTGATCCTCCACTCAGTTGTCATGGCAGAGGGCCCTTTAGTGTTGGGATGGGAACGGATGATGCTGTTTTGCTTTCCAGCCTCTGTGATGAGCGAACTAAGCTCTCTGCATGAAGACGATCGGCGTTACGAGCTGCGGCAGGGGCTGGGACGGCTGCGTGGCCAGGCCATGTCTCCCATCAGCGACTTGGAGGAGGAAAGTATACGGAGCAGTGAGAACCGACGCTTGCTGCCCACCCCTTGGCGTGACCGTTATGAGGACTCCCCACTGCGAAGCTGTGCTCGACGCCCACGTTCCCGCTCGGTGGATGCTCTAGATGACTTTGAACGGGACTCCTACACTTCCCGGCCCAGAAGTCGGGGTCAACATGGCTCAGATAACGAATGGCATCGCCGTGATTATTCCCCCGACTCCCGCAATGACTCTGAGCGCTACGGCAGACACCGGAGTCGAAGTAGGGATGACCTGCGGGACGTGGAGCGAACCCATTACGATAACCGGCTCCTGGAGGAAGCACTGCGGAAGAAGCAGCGGGCAGGGAGCCGCGAAGACCTGGATCATGGAAGCGCCTCTAGCGGGAGATCTGGCCACAGGAAAAACCGGGATGAAGATAGCAATGGCTTTCCTCCACCACCACCACCTCCGTATACAGAGACTGAATCCGTATCTTCCCGTAGCAAGGATGACCGCAAGCTGCGAAGGGTGAGACCAAAAAATGGGGAGGGGGATGCACGATTGTATTGCCTTTTAAACGGAGATGCCGTGGATCAGGCACTTGCTCATTTGAGCAAAGTATTTGCATCGTTGTTAAGGGTGTATGAATGGGTTCATGCATCATCCTGAGTCGTCTCGTGTTTGGTTGGTTTTTACTTAATGCAGTGTAACCCACCCAGTTGTGCCTTGTTGAATAAGCCGGGACCAGACAAACCACAGCTTAATGCAGTGACGGTATTTTATGCATGGGATAAATAGAGCCAATTTCCTAGGATTTAGCCCCAGCCCTTGAGATTGAATTAAGCTGCATAGCTATCTCTGCTGCAGCAAAGGGTTTTTTTCCCCGTATGGGGATGTATCTCATATAGAAGTTTATTCTATTCCTATTCCTATTTGTATCTGTATCTTTTCTTATGTCTCAGTGAGGTCCTGTTTCCAGATGCCAGTGTTTGCACCTTGGGGCCTGTCTGCAAAATGTGTGTTTGTGTGTTTATAGCCAGTGTGTTTTTATATTTTTTAAAAAATCTTGTGCTGTTAATCTTAAATGGTTCTTAAGATACTGGAGGAGAGCATCTTTATGGTATCATTAACCTTGGTTTTCTCTTTCCTCTACAGAATCATGCTGTCAGCAGAGAAAGTTTGGTGGTTTAATTCTCTCCACTGTTTCTGGAATATGAGAGACTCTGTGTCTTGAATGGCTACAGGAACACTCTTCGTTGCCAGCATCATTTTATTCAGGAGGACCCAGAGATGAAATGGAGCAGCATTTGTATTGGATCTATGCGTCCATAAAAAACGAACAGGTTGACCTCACCTGGTCACCCCTCTGTGTCTTAGCTCATCTTCATCACATGCAGGCTAAGATTCTCCAAGATTCCTTAAGATTCTTAGTATTACAGACATTTTTAAATACATTTTTGGTACTCCTTTTAAATTTCAGAGCTATATATTTCTGAATGTACTATTTTGGAAAGAGGGTCACTTCATACGTGATCCCCTGATACTGCAGACAGAAAGAAATTGCTTCTTTCATTGGACACCACATGGGCATCTCCTTGCCTTTTATTTTTTTTTCCCCATAATTTTGAAGATGATTCCAAAGAAGACACATTTATCTGTGTTACCTTTTCCATTCTGATTTTAAAGGAGCTCTTTAAACATATTTTATACTTAAGTGGCTTTGTATGTGTATAATTTTAGGGTTTTTTAGAACCTGAGTATAAAACTACTGATGCTGTAAATATTTTAAGTGATAAGCAGCCAGGTTTTTTTTCCATTTCTGTATTTTTTTAAAAAATGGAATTACCTTTTTATAGGAATGAAAATAAAAGTGAGTGGAGCAAATGTATCGGCTAGATTGCAACATTTTCACAGAATGGACTGAAAATGCTGTCACCAGTCTTACCATCCCTCATGCCCTCCAGATGTGTTAGACCACATGTTGGGCATCTAAATGTACATTCTGAAAGTTACCTACCGTATTGGAGGACATGAAGATGGAGAAAATGTGGATGATTAGTTCCGCTATTTTCCCTTTAATAAATACAGGGCACAGCAAAACATACTTCTCTTATTTCTCTAGAAAAGCCCTGCATTTTAATTCAGGAGAGATACTTCCTCAAGACTCTTTAAAAAATGATGTAGAATTACATTGTGTAAGTTTTATTTTGACTTCTTTATTAGACAGCGTTCAAACATTGTGCTGAAATGTGATGAAGCAATGTCTATTCTCTGACTTCCTGCTTGAGAACATATGAAGGTGTAAATTAATTTTAAATTTAATGGGCATGTTCTTAATGACTGAAGATTTTTATTTAATTAGATAGTTCATAGACCTGGTTTCTTTACTGGTACATGTAATGTTGAAGCTGATTTATCACTGGGGAAATCTCTATAATAGAGATGGCTTTTTTAAAAAATTTTTTATCCCGCCTTTATTATTTTTATAAATAACTCAAGGTGGGAAACATACCAAGTACTCCTTCCTCCTCCTATTCCCCAGAACAACAACCCTGTGAGGTGAGTTGGGCTGAGAGAGAGGGACTGGCCCAAGGTCACCCAGCCGGCTTTCATGCCTCAGGCAGGACTAGAACTCTCATACCACACTTGATTGGCTCTTGGGCTGAGAGAGAGGGACTGGCCCAAGGCCACCCAGCCGGCTTTCATGCCTCAGGCGGGACTAGAACTCTCATACCACACTTGATTGGCTCTTGGGCTGAGAGAGAGGGACTGGCCCAAGGTCACCCAGCCGGCTTTCATGCCTCAGGCGGGACTAGAACTCTCATACCACGCCTGATTGGCTCTTGGGCTGAGAGAGAGCGACTGGCCCAAGGTCACCCAGCTGGCTTTCATGCCTCAGGCGGGACTAGAACTCTCATACCACGCCTGATTGGCTCTTGGGCTGAGAGAGAGCGACTGGCCCAAGGTCACCCAGCTGGCTTTCATGCCTCAGGCGGGACTACAGCTCACAGTCTCCTGGTTTCTAGCCTGGAGCCTTCACCACTAGACCAAACTGGCTCTTTTGGTCTGCCAAAAGGATATTTGAGTTGTAGTCTTCTGTACACAGAAGTAAGTTTAATTAAACTTAATCAGATTTGCCTTGGGGAAACTAAATTAGACATTACATAAGATGAGTGTGAAAAGTGAGCACAGAAAAAACATGAGCAGGGAACAGTGACACTTAAGATTTTTCCTTTGCTTGTTCCTACAGAAAATGTGCCAGTCTTTTCATTCCCCTCAGCTGCTTTTCTGAGAATAAAGGGGTTACCTTTGTGTGCGCTGGGAGACAAATTTTGAGTGGGCAGCTTCAGGAACAAAATCTTTCTTCCCTTTTCACTCATGGTTTTAGATTCCTGCAATTGTTGTTCATTTTGAAAACACTCACATATGCATTACTGGATGACTTACATTCATCTGTCCTGAAACATGTAGTTAGGTCCTTCGTTCCAGTTTTACAGAGAAATAAATAAATATATGGATGATAAACTGTCCAGCAGGAGGCAGATTAACAGCTGTTCTTGTGTAGAAGCAGTTATAGCACAATGGGACGTTCCCCAAGTCCCTGGCACAAAGTGCGTGCTGTTTACCAGCCAGCCACAAGAGAGAGATGGGTTGGGTCAATTCTGTTTACATATCTTGTTGAAATGCCATAAAACAAGAAAGGTTATCCTTGCTCATTGATGTTTTCACAATGGAGGGAGATGTTTTCTGAATAAAAAGTGAGACTCTTTTTAGTGATGCCTTGGGTATTAATTCATAGCATAAAAGTAGAAGTTCTCAAGTATATGTCTTTGTGCATGCCTGCAAACACTCTTGGCTATCGTGGCATTTTATAGGGGTGAAGCCGCATGCAACTAAGCTGCGGTGGGTGGTGGCAAAGTTGCAGCAAAGTAGGGCTGGTCTTCTGGGTTTAATGCTTGGCAAGCAATAATGCCTGTTTTGGTAACAGATTGACTTTCAGGTATCAGACAGTATCAACAGGGATCAATATTGGATCATGGCGTGCAAATAATATCTGGCCTGCATCACTTGAAAGATGCTAACTAGTTTTAAAGTAATCACCTTACCACACCAGTTCTGCAACTTCGTGTCCTTCAGATGTGGTAGATTATAGCTTCTGTCCTTCCTAGACAATATAGGCCATCTTGATTGGGACAATAGGAATTGCAGTCCAACCCATCCTAAAGGCTGCTAGATACTCTTTAACCATGTGACCATTTTGGGGAGGAGGAGGATGTTCAGGCTGTGTCACATTTGGACTGGATGTTAAATGTTTACGCTGTCATATTTGGAAGGCTGGATAAATAACAGGCCTTTTTTCAAAATGAAGGTTTTCAGAACCATCATGGTAAAGCCTGAAAACTTAAGCTTTAATGAAGCAAGCCTGGTGAACAGAGGAGCAAGATGCATTCCAATAAGGAGGTCTGCATATAACCTCTTTTATTTATTCTTTTTAATTTTATTCTTTTTTTTAGAGATGGAATTCATGGATAGTGTAGTGATGAAGGAACTGGACTAGAAATGGGGAGCCTGTGAGTTCTAGTCCTCCCCTAGGCATGGAAACTGGCCGGATGTCTTTGGGCCAGTCCCTCTCCTTCAGCCCAACCCACCTCACAGGGTGATGGTTGTGGGAGAAATCAGAGGTGGGACCATTATCTACGCTGCCTTGATTTGTACAAAACTAAAGACAGGATATAAATCTAATAATAGTAACAACAATATAGTTCCCTCCTTTTATTTATTTATTGTACTTACAATTAAGAGTCCACTGAGTTGGGTGGCCAATAAATTTAAATAAATAGATCAATAAATATAATATGCAGTTTTTTGAGCTTTCTAAACAGCTGGAAATCAGCATCAGATCATTATGTAAACTTCAGTTCTTTATCTGTTCTGCTGTTTTCTAGCTCTATTCACCTTTTGCCTGTAGATAATTCCTCTGAATCACTCCTTTAGACCTATACCTTCCATTGGGTCTTTCATCAGGGCCACAACTGGGGGGGCAAGTGGGGCATGTGCCCCGGGTGCTGCACTGGGAGGGCACCAAAATGACAAAATAGTATTTGTATACTGAATGTTTTATTAATTTAATGTATAATAAAATAATAAAACTTGCTAACACCTCCCTCACCAACCCATGGGGGGGGCATGGAATCCATGTTTGCCCCAGGTGACAGAGCCTAGTTGCAGGCCTGGTCTTGCTTCCCTATTTCTTGACCTGCTTTCATCCCAGAGTCCTGAGCCTTCTATTTGTTCATTTTTTATTTGCTCCAGTTTATGCGCTGCCATTCTCTTTAATTTCCCTGGCCTAAACTGCCTTTTCCCCTATAAGATCTATCCAACCTTCTCCAACTCAGCCAGTGGGAGGGAAAAGAACATCTGTTTCCTCTCCCAAGAAATACAGGATGCTAATAGTTGCCTAAGGCTTCATCATCACTGCTTCACTCAAGAAGCCCTTCAACACTCTGCAATATTCAAATCATTTTAATGGGCATGAAAATGAATTTTACAAAAGCCTGCCATACTAATTCAAATGAGTTTGCAAAACTGCTGGCTGCTGCTTTGCCAAGGTTTAAAATGGCAGTTTGCAGAATGAAGTTTTGTAATTTGCAAAAACGTGTTTTTCAATTGCTAAACTAGATGTCAACCCACAAAATAGGGTCTTTGGGAGAGAGAGATGGGACACATTAGCCTATTTCTGGTGTCAGATGGCTAGGGCTTATTATAAATATGACTGCCAGCCCTGTTTGAATTAGTGCTTTCATTCTTTAATTCCTAGGGGCCCAGGTAGCCTAGAGAACCTCATTTGAATCCCCACCACCTGATTGCTCTGTGCCTCCCTGTCCCTGCTCATGCGATTCCTTCTTGGTTGCTGCTGTTCCTCTTGCATGCTTCACTGGAGAGCCTGAGTTATTTTTAGCTGCGCTTCACCACTGCCCTGGGCCTCCTGACCGATCTGCAGGATGATTCTGCAGAATTGTCAAAACCCATCTTTAAGCTCCAGTCCAATGGATCCTTTTCCCAGCTTCACTAGGATGCCTGTGATGTTTCCAAAGATGGACCTCAAGAAAGAAGATTATGGCAGGTTAGGATAGAGCATTGAGGGGAGATTATGACCTCATAGAGTGCCTGATGGATGCTTCCACTGATGCTACGGCCATCTTCATCCATTGAATGAGAGAAGTAGTGTGGCTTTAAGATCTCTTTTTTCTTTTTTCTGCTCAGCTGATCAGATTCCCACACAGGTGCGTTGCAACACAAAACACCTGGTTTTCTCCAGCCTCTCTCCATTCTGATCACCCCAGCCAACATGGTTGGGCAGGTGACGATGGGAACTGTAGTCCCCCGCCTTTAGCGGGCGCCTCATCATAAACGCGAAGGTCCTAACAACGCACAAAGGCAAAAGGGCAGGAGAAAAAAAAATAAGACCACAAGGCCCAGCATCCTTTGCGTAGCCGGCTCGCCTTGAGCCGCGGCAGGTGCTCACAGCAGCAGCCGAGCACTGCGCACGCGCACCCGGGCGGCCAAAGCAGCCGTTGGGGATGCTCCGGGTACCATCGCCTGGCGGTCACGCGCAGTCGGCAGCTCCAAAAGACGGGTCGTGCGCTGGGGGTTGTTCTGCGCACGCTCATTGCGGGTCCTTGAGGGCCACGCAAGAGCGCGCTTGGAGACAGCGGGGGCGTGTCGTCTGAGGGAGAGGGGCCTCAGCTGCTGGGAGAGGGAGGGGGCTTAGGCGTTGCCTAGCAGCGGCGCGGTGGCTATATAAGCCGGCTCACGGCCGTTACTCTCCGTGTTCGACGCCATCGAGGTTCTTGTCTCGGTTGGGGAGGCGGACAGGTGAGCGGGAGGGGAGGGAAGGGGAGGCGGCGGGGCCAGGGCGGCCGGCTGGAAGCCGGGGACTCCTAAGCAGCTCCCCCTCCATGCCCCTGCTGCTCTGCGGGCGTGTTGGGGGACGCCTTCCATCACCCTGAGCATAGGAGCTATGGTTCAAGCTGGTGGGGGATGATGGGAGTGGCAGATGAGTCATTGGAGGGCCCCCAAGAAGGATGGGGGGTTGTCTATAAACCAGCCTGGCTTGTACCGATGAAGGAGGAGGTGGGGTGACTTGGACAGAGATGCTAGAGAAAAGAAGGGAAATGTAAAGGTTGAGAATGGCCCCTAAGGGGGGGGGGTGGCAGCAGTAAATTGAAGGGGCCCCCAGTATGCTAGTTTGTAGGAGATGGAGGAGAGTCCCTTAAAAAGCCAGTTAACTCTGGAAAGGCATAAAAGATAAATCTGGAAGGGCAGAGTTGAGTTTGTGGGTTGGAGGAAGGTGGCTGCAGGATGGGGCAGAGGTGGCCTTACCTGGGGGGAAAAGGTGGTGGGTTTGCATCCCAGGGTGGAGCATTTCGAGGGATTAGAGGAGCGATGTGACTCCCTGGCATGCAGTATCTTTCTCCTGCAGTGCCTTCGGGAAAAATGAGGGTTGCTTTCTGCTCGAGCCTCAGGGCGCAGGCTTTGGGGTGTTTTGACAACCCCTTGGCAATGTCTAGAGGGGCTTTCTAGATTTGGCAGGGAAGAGTATCTTTCTAGATGCTGGAGGCTTGGGACTGGGGCTGGTTGCTGCAGAATGGCAGCTGGTTGGGAAGCAGACAGGAAAAGGGAGGCCCTTGTCCTTGAGTGAGAGGATGCCGGCAATAGGATTATGAGCAGCTGGCAAAGCTTTCAATCTTTGTGAGATGCAGCAGGAAGGATTAGCTGCCGTCCTTGCTAGAGAAGAGATCGAGAGTGGGAAGATGGGAGTGCAGAGTCATCCGCTTGTGCTCCTGCTCTGGAATGGCTCCCTCTAAAAATGCAACTGCGTCAGAAACGCCAGGAGAACCGATAATCCTGATTTAGCAGACTGTTAGATGGGGAGCTTCAGCCCTTGGCCTTCATTTAGGAAAGGGAACATCCTTTTTCTGTTGGTTCCAGGAATCTAATGCAAAATAGATGTCTGTGTATATGTTTTTTTTTCCTTAGCCAATTTAAGCCTAGCTGCCAGGCATCCTCATCTCACTCCCTGATCCTGTGTGAGAGACAAGGGTTGCTGAAGAATGCTACATTGATTTACCCCACCTCCTCCAAATAAATCACATGTATAAAAATGTAAAGGTACTCTGGTGTGTCTACAAGTAGGTGAGAAAAGGTGCTGAATGACTTTATACGTACATCATCTTCAGCTGGTTGGGCCAATTTATTTAAGGCCTGCAGATCTATTTTGAGGTGGAGGAAATAAAAAAGGCCCCTCTAACTAGCTTGCTTCTAGATTCAGCTGTGATTGTATGGATCTGCCCTGTTCATGTGACTTTCTCAGTGACATTAAGAATCAACAGGGTTAGGATAACCTGTCTCCATTTGCCAGCAGGATCGTAGGCTGCATTACTGCATGCTTACTGTATTGTAAGAATAAGATTCCTCCGTGGTGTTATATTGTGAATAAAACCAGCACTAACCCCCACTGCGAAGGAAACTTTGCATGGAACAAATTTGTTTCTTCCTCTGTTGCACAGCTTTGTGCTCAAATATTTTGCCTGAAGTTTTTCAAAAGCCCTTAAATCCTGGAGTGATGGTTCCAAATCTAGCCATCCAGAACATTGTGTCAAAATGTTTTTTTTTTAAATCTTAATTGTAACTAGTTGATTAGGCCAGATTTATGCACAGTGCTAAGCCATGATGGGTGGTTTAAGCACTGAACAAACCACATTAAGCTTGGTGTTATGGGAAAATGCAGCTGGTATCGGGCTAGCTTGTCTGCGTTGGAGGCTGCAGCGGGCGGGTAAGTGGATTTATGGGAGAAATGATCCCTGGATGAAATGCCTGACCTTTCTCTAAAAGGGAGGCATAAGTCTTCATTGCTGCCTAAATCTCTGCCGCTATGGTTGTGTGTGTGACCGCTGAAAGCAATGTACTTCGCCCAAATTGTATAGGATTGAGATTCAGGAAACTCGGGATGTCATTCTGTACCAGTGACTCTTTCAAGGTCACAGCTGCTGCAATGAAGATGTGAGAGTTAAAAAACATTCAGACTGTACATACGGAGGCTGCACTGGGCTGGTACCTCCTTGATATGTTTTTGGGTAGGCTTGGCGCTCTGTTCCTGGCCACAGAGTAGCACTGCAGCAATTGAAAGCCTGCAATGAGATGAGAATGCATTATTTTTTATGATAGGTGAATGTTTCCACTGTATGTGTGAAGGGTTGGAGCATTGGAAGAAACAACGGTAATAGAAATGTGAACAATAAAAATAAAATAAAACCATAATCAATGTTGAGTCAGGATAGAATAAATATTTCCTGGACTAGTCTTCTGTAGCTGTCATAAAATCCCAAGCCATTGCCAAATATGTTTATAATGATAGATGCTAAATATACCAGCTTATATGCATTTGTTAAATAAATATAGAAGAAGGTCCTAAAACTGCAAGAAGAAAGCTCATATGCTCTAATTTTTGATTCTTACAACAACGGTTTTCATAGCTGAACTGTCAGCTGGTGCTGTATTTCAGGAAAAAAAGTTTTTTTTTTTGCTTTGCATTTAAGGCTTATACTCCAGAGTTTCCTACTTGACAGTACCATGTTACGCAGAAAGGTTTATAACTCCACAAAGGATTGCTAAACAAAAAGATTCTGCCATGAATCTGTAAAGTGTTTTAGTAAAGTAGCTTAAATGTGTCTGGGGTACTGTGGAGTTGAATTGACAACGATAAAATTAAAATGGCTTCTGTTCCTCCTGTAGTGGCTGTCAAGAAGTTGTGTATGATGTGCTATAAGAAAATTAGTGATTCCAAATAAAGTCCAAGGGGATGTCTTTTTTGGGACAAAATGGGTCTCTTGTCTGATTACTTGACTTAGTTTGATTTAATACAGGGGTCCCCAAAGTCTTCAGCTCATCCACAGCTCATCAACCCCTTCATGAAGTTTCAGGTTGTCCATCGATGCCCAAATATTTATTATATGAAAATAATAAATACTATTTTAACTAATAATACTATGAATGATAATGGATAATACTTCATAAAAGGTAATATTTAGAATATTTAAAATATAAGGTTTAACATACCTTTCTTGCTGAAACTGTTGATATCATTAATGGGAAGGATGCATCTGATGAGTGTCAAAAAAGGCACTGATACTTGGTTGGAGGTTGGTGAGTTTTTGTCGTAAGTCACCATGCTCTTCCAGGTTCATTCTGTTTCTATTGACCCCCAGTCATTTATTGACACCTTGGATAGTCCCATTAACCCTTCGGGGTTGATAGTGACCATATTTGGGAGTGACACAGTGCACTTTGGTTAGATTTATTTTATATTTTTTTGCAGAATTACTTGAATTGAGATCCTTACTTCTTTGTATCTAGTACTTTGCTATGCCCTCCAGGGCCCAAAGTTCTATCAGCTTAAGGCACGTGGGTTACATATACATTCCTGCAGCACAGAGTAGATTTTTTTAAAAAAGTAAATTGCTATAATAGCCTCTGCACTGAATATGCTGCAATATTAACATCAGTATAGATTTCATGGCCATTTTAAAGTCTGTAGATCCTAATTTTTTTGAGTGGCTGCAAGGCATTACACAGTTGATATTTTTAATCTCTGCAGAGATGCTATAAAAAACACCTGCTTAGAGTGGACTTGGATTATTATCCAGTTGAAGATGATTCTGAAATATGTAATTTCATTCTGATCCAGAGTGTTTACTGGTGTCAGTGGAAGTAATTTGCTTTGATGCTGACCCTTATCTCATATTTCCAGCTCAGCAAGACACAGAAAGTCTTTGAGGATACACATTTCAGGATAGCTAGATGAAACTAAGTATTCCACCCTATCCCAAGCTGTTTAAGACATTCCTTTTGTCAATCTGTGAATCCAAGCATAAGAGGAAAATGAAGGAAATACTATTGAAAAGGATTTGTGAATGGAGGAATGGAGTAAAATGTTTTCTGATAATGGTTAAAGCATGCCCAGCTGAGAAAATTAACTCTCTTGAAATCCTGTTTCAGTATTTCTAGGTAGAGAAGCAGTAGATAGGTCAGCCAGTATATGAAATCAACGCAATAGTTCACCGAAAATGGATCAGGGTAGCACATCAGTTAGTGTCAAAGTCTTCAGGTAAGAAAATCTTTTGGAGGATTTTGCTGCCTTCTCCATGACGTTTATGGAGACGATATAACCCATTGTAAGATACTTTGATTGATGCCCTGAAACAGGGATGGGGAACTTCTGACCTGCCAAATGTTGCTGAACTACATATCTCAGCAGCTTCAGCTAATCTGGCAAGTGGTGAGGATAGCAGGAATGGTAGCCCAGCAGTGTTGGGGAACCACCTGTTATCCAACACTTCATTAAAGGATGATGTTATGCTTGCCAATACAGAATATCATACTCAGAAAGAAATCACATTCATGTATATTCACAAACTAAAATCAGTGAAGGGTAGGCCTTGGGGCAGAAATGATAGCATTTCCAAAATGTCCTTTTAGAAGCCTGCTGTCATGAGTACTGATGGTGAGCAGGAGGGGGCCTCTATCCAGGGGGGAAAACGCACGCGTAGTACTGAGGAGTTAAGCAGCCATTCAAAGAGACACAGATCAGACCCGCCTTAACCTTTGGGGTTTATCTGTCTGGGTTTTTCCCACGCTTCTTCAGTTCGTTAGGATTTTCTGTCTAATGTAGCAGTAATAAAGCACTAGAAACCTTTTCCTTGTCTCAGCGTGGTTCCTGGCTGTTAGGACATCAATCCTAGTTGATTGATCCCAATAAGGGATCAAGGTAAGCATGCTAACATTTGAATTCTCAGAACTTTTTTTTAAGCAAGAAAGTTACAAAAAAGCAGTAGCGAAGAAGGAAAGGAATCCTAATGTAGATATTTCAGCTCTGAGTTTGCAGTTAAAAATCATTCTCAAGATGGAGATGTAAACTGAATGCATCTTATAGTTGTAGTGCCCACTGCATAGTGTTCAGAAGGATGACATAGCTAAAAGTATGTGCACTGATTTCAAGGAAGTTCTTGAGAAAAATATATATGAGATCTTGCTCCATTGCAAGTGTCTTAAAGATATTTATTGGGAGGACCTTCCAGTGAAGTTAATGGGGATTTAAATTACTGAGTTAGGAAACCTACATATGCAAATGCACTAGCTTTTTAATAATTGAGATTCAGCTACACAAAACCAAAATGGGGTACATCTCAAAGTCCTGGGAATCAGTCTTGTTCTAGGGATCTAGTCCCTTGAAGCCCCTTCTTTGTCTCAGAGCTGCTCCATCAAGTGCTGATTTTTAAGTACTTCTTGGATGTGCTACACATTCTTTGGTGGTGTACTCTTGACAGTCTCTCCAAGTTGTCATCTTGGAACTCTTTCAGGGCGTGATTGTGTGTGTGTGTGTGTGTGTATGTGTATATATATATATATATATATATAGGCACTTTTCAAGGCTATGCCTGAAGAATGCCACAACCATCAACCAATTTAAATCTGTGGATTATTTTCGCGCTGTTAATGATGTTTGCCCATGTTAGTGTGCTTATTGCTTTCATATTCCTCCAGGCTTGAGATCAGTGAAGGGTCTCCTCCAAAGATCTCTCCTGAGCCCGTGCCACCTAGCCCGGAGCCAGAGCCGGAGCCCCAGCCACCCACCCCAGAGCCAGAACCAGAAGCTCCGCCACCCCCTCCGCCACCGCCGCCGCCACCGCCGCCACCTAAAAAACGCATGGCTGAGTTTGCTGTGGGAATCAATGGGTAAGCATGAGTTGAGATTTATGTATCTGCAAGGCAATGCAATATATAAGGAAGCATCTTCTAAGGGTCTTCTAGTTCAGTGTTTCCCAACCATGGCAGCCTTAAGATGTGGCTGGGGGATTCTGGGAGTTGAAGTCCACACATCTTAAAGTTGCCGTGGTTGGGAAACAGTGCTCTAGTTTCTTATTGAAAATGTCCTCCTAATGATAGAAAATAAAATGGCTATTTCTTTTCTTGGTCTTTTGCAACATAAATGTTCATGGGAAGAAATGCTTTAAAACAAACCAGCAAAGCCCTTGTGGTTGACTGAAACATGCTGGTTTAATGCCAAAGTGATTCTACAACCAGAGCTTTCAAGTTGTGCTGTGTGATTGTTTATGTTAAGGTAGAAACTTGCAGTGAGCTTAGGTGACACTGCAACACGGAACAGAGAGGCAAGCCAAATCTTCCGGTTTCTGGAAATCTTCCTGCTGTGTTGTCTACCTGAAGGTCATAGCAGTTTGCAGAGGTTCCTGAGGCCAGTTTGAAAGTAGATGCAGGCAGAGGTCATACCTATGGGACCAAACTTTACTTCTTTTTAAGTGAGACTTCATGTCTGCCAAGTGGAGCTGCTTTGGAGACAGAGTGAGCTGCCCTTTGACCTACTGCAGCAGTCTTTGGAATGGCTGTTCTATACAAATCAAGGATTCTGATTTGTGTGAGGGAGGATGGTTTTCAATTACTGCTGCTACTCACCTTGGCAGCCCTAAACTCTTGATGATCCTTTAGATCTGATGATAGATCCTGGGAATGAATCTTCTGCTTGTTCCTGGTCTGGGTATTCTGGGCCCTGGTCACTCTCTGTAAGGTGAAAATGCATTCTACAATAGTTCTTGGATTCCCCTATGCCAAGGAATGTTCAGGTCAGTGTTTTTAAAGGGTGTTGTGTTGATGGATATTGGTTTTCCTAGTGGAGGAATGCTTTGAGAAGTTTCCAAGGCGTCCTAGTGCTGGCTGGAAAACTGAAGACCTCTGATCTGAACTTGAACTATTAAAATGGTGGACTGAGGACTCTTGTGCTGTTGCATATAGTGAAACTTAATTCTTATTTAGATTGAAGGCATGAGGAAATCAGTGTGGGATGGGCATAGGCGTAGGAGAAATGAACTGGGACATTTTGCCTCTGAATTCAGAGTTGATTGCTTCAGTGTTCATGGGAAGTTACTACCTATGGTCTTTCGGCTTATTTTTGACCTTAGTTGTCAGTGCTACACGTCCTGACAAAAGCTATGAATCTTGGTGGAAAAAGCAGAGGAGATTTCAAAGCCACTAGAGGGATTCTCTTTAAGTAATCCCTTTTGCTTGCCTTAGTTGTATCAGAGGGTTGAGGGGGTGTGCTCTAATGGATGGCCTTCTTTGTTCTGGCAGATTTGGACGTATTGGACGCTTGGTCCTTCGGGCCTGCGTGCAGAAGGGGATCAAGGTTGTGGCTGTCAATGACCCTTTCATCGATCTGAACTACATGGTAATGGCTTTCTTACGTGGCTACACCAAACGTCTGGTGGAAATTAGTTCACTTCCCTTATGGGGCAGAAAAGGAAAGCCTGATATGGAAAGTGTCAGAGTCCATTGGAACTCTGGTAAGAAGGTGCTTTCTACATGTAGCCCAGCTGCTACGGGTTGCTTGATTTGCCAGTTTGCTTGCCGACAGAAACGGCATCTCGTTCTGTGAAATATGGTGGAATGGGAGAGAGCTGGGCCTCCAACAACAGAGCATGAGCAGAGATTAGAACTCTTCTGACACAAAACTCCATCTGGTGCTTAGTTATCTTGGGAAACAGGAATGCTCTGATCTTTGCTTATTGGATTGGGCACCTAGCTCTTTGAAAATACTTCCTCACTGCATGGCTATCAGATGCATAGAGGAAAGCGGATTGGCACCATCACCATGCTGTCTCTTTATAGGTCTCTGTCAAGCTAGACAGGTGGCACAATCCCAGTTCTCCTGGCATTATGCAGCTTTAGCTTCTTTCTTCCTCAGGTCTACATGTTCAAATATGACTCTACTCATGGACGCTTCAAGGGAGAGGTCATGGCGGATGGTGGCAAGCTGGTAGTGAATGGTTCAAAAATCTCAGTATTCCAGTGGTAAGTGGGGATAAGAGGCAGCACAATGCATTCATTCTATTTCATTGTTTTACTGATTTAAAATGTTTTGGCATTTTAATGTTCTCAGTACTGTAATGTAGTCTGCCCAGAGAACTTTGGTAGTTGGGCAGCTTAGAAATACAATTATGATAATATACCTACCCCCCCCCTTTTTTTTTTTGGTACCTTCAAACCACTGTTGACTCCTGGCAACTGCCTGGATTGTCCCTGCAGTTTTCTTGGCAAGGTTTTTTCAGAAGTGTTGCCTGCTTCCTAGGGCTGAGAAAGAGGGACTGGCCCAAGGTCACCTAGCTGGTTTTGGGCCTAAGGCGGGACTAGAACTCACTGTCTCCTGGTTTCTAGCCGGATGCTTTAACCACTGCACCAAACTGGCTCCCTTATCTACCCTTATGAGGTGTCTATTTAAAGATGTTGAGCTCTTTCATTGGGACTGTGTAAATACTCAGCTGACCAGAAGAGTGTATAACACCTGTTTGATAGGGATTGCACTAGCGTGGCCTGTGTGTGTAAGAAAAATAAAATGAAAAATCTATCTATCAAATTTATATAGTCACCCCTCTCTTGAATGTGACTCTGGAGATGGAGTTCCTACAATGGTCTTGGTTTTCTGATGCCTTCCTGGGGCATCATAAGTGTGGATGCAAACAGGGAGACTAGTGACATTAGAGTAAAACTACTGCTTTCAGCTCTTTGGGGAAGGGAAGGGTAGTACCATGTTATCAATTCTCTTCCATTATACCATCTCCTTACTATCATAATACAGATTACGAGCTATAATGAAGCTGATTTGCTTGTCCAGGTTCAGCATGTGTGAACTAAGCCAATTATTTATTGAACAAGCAATTGCTTCTCACAGTATGTGAATCTACTGCAGAAGGGTAAACATTTGGTGGGAGTTGCACATGTTAAGCAAGAAAGTGCATGTGAATATCAGGGATGTTATATTACATGTTTCTAAAGGCCAGAGAGGATAACAGGCTGCATGACACATTCATCCAACTACCTTGCTCAACCCTAGAGCCCCTGGAAGTAGTTCCTGCTTGAGCAGAAGTCCAGGTGGGCAGGTGTGAATAAAAGGTTTGTCCTCTTGCATTCCACAGTAATAAACCAAGTGAGATCCCTTGGGCAGATGCAGGTGCCTTGTATGTAGTAGAATCCACTGGAGTCTTCCTCAGTGTTGACAAAGCTTCGGTAAGTATCTTGAGGTAGGTCCTTTCTCTGAGATAAGAGAACCAGTGTCATTCCCTTTCATGATATTTGCTGGATTGGGAAGATTTCACTTAGCTGCTTGGTTTTTTATAATGGGCCACCACAGATTTCTGCTGTACTGGAACAGAGCGTGCAGTCTTCTAGTTACTCCCTGGTGCAGGCTGTTTGTCCTGTTGTCTGTGGGCAGGCAGAATCTGATGCTTCGTTACTGACGGCCTGAAATCTGCCACTTTTTACAGGCTCATTTCCATGGAGGAGCCAGGCGGGTGGTGGTGACTGCCCCGTCACCTGATGCGCCGATGTTTGTTATGGGAGTCAATCATGAGAAGTATGATCCGTCTAGCATGAACGTTGTAAGGTAAGACCGATCTTGGCCAGAAAAGCTTGTGGGTTGACAGGTAGAGAAGCACTGGGCTGTGGTGCTCTTTCAGAGGTCAATTTTCTGCAGATTTTTCAGTTGAAAGGAAATTAGGCACATGTGTCTGGAGGTGGAGGAGCTAATACCTCATAGGATATAATGGTAGGACAAAGTGCTGGTGATGGAAATGCAATAGATTCAGAGTGCATTTCTAAATGGTTAAGTTGGTTAGGACCTCAGAGGTAAGCTGGAATCCATCCAGCACTTTTCTTCAGCAGTTTGTGACATACCGGCTGTCTTCATACATTTAACCAGGCCAGTTACAAACAACAACTTCAACTTCAACAGCTCCTCCTCCTCTGCCTTTATTAGATTTATCTACCCATCTTGCAAAGCAACTCTGGGCAGCTAGCACAATGAAGACATTAACATAATTAACAAATGGCAAGAAACAATGAAGACACACAAAAATAGATCTACCCTCAGTTGCCATTCTTTGCTTTTCTACCAACAACAAATTCATGCATCTCCCAAGCTGAGCTGCTTCTTGGCCTCGTGCCTGGCAAAAGAGCCAGGTCTTAGGGAAGACCAGCAAGGTCTTATTTATTTGTTTAGAAAATCTGTATAGCTGCCCAACGGGCAGTGGTCAATCTATACAAAAACAATGCGACCCCCTCCTCCCTATAAGCAATTAAATAATTCAGTGTGAAGAAGAAAAGCAAGGCACTACATAGCAATTTCACAGAAACAGACACACGCATATTGGGCTCCCCTAACATCCTGGCCTTGAAGCCTGGGGAAGAAGCCAGAATGGAAAGCCAAGAGTATTGGGGCCATCTGAATCTTAGAGGGGAGGTTGTTCCATAGGGCAGGCACTGTGACAGAGAAGGCAAGTCTTAATGGCTTTATTCACACATTTAAGAAGCTTAGTTGATTAAGATTTCCGTGCAGCTTCATTCTGTTGGGTTAGTTTATGGGCCACCATATTAGGCAAACCGCAACTGCTAGGAAAGGTTGGGTGTGCTTTATCACCTAACAATCAAAGCTTGCAGCACCCTTTAGACCTTTCCCAAAGTCCTGTAAGTGATGCTGTCTTGGCGTGAGTCATTAGAAAGTTGGCAGCTTTGGATTCATCTTTGCTGGATTTGGAGATGGAACTAAAACCTTAGGAGAACCTAAGAATATAGATCTGTTCTGAGATGTAACTTAATGTGCAGGTTGGTTGGGTGCTGAACAACAACAACAAAAAATCAGGGTGATGTGTAATTTTTGCTTTCCAGCAATGCTTCCTGCACCACTAACTGCCTGGCACCTTTGGCCAAGGTCATCCATGACAACTTTGGCATTGTGGAGGGCCTGATGGTGAGAGCTATGTCAGATTCCTTCCAACATGCTTACTTATTGATTTATGACATTTTTATAATACAAATTCATACGGGAGAGCCAGTTTGGTATAGCAGTTAAGCCACCAGGCTAGAAACTGGGAAACTATGTGGCCTTAGGCACAAAACCAGTTGGGTGATCTTGGGCCAGTCACTCTCTTTCATTCCTAGGAAGAAGGTAGGGGCAACCCATTTCCAAAATCTTGCCAAGAAAACTGCAGGTACTTGTCCAGGCAGTTGCCAGGAGTCAATACTGACTTGAAGGCACCAAAAAAAAAAAATCATATGGACTTCCTACAGTTAAGGACATATACAGTTTAAAAGTAATATATAGAGTAATATATATATAAAAGTAATATATATAAACATATATAGAGCTATAAAAGTAATTTGACCCCAAAAAGAAAAATCCAGGGTGAAAAAAATGACTTTCTTCATTCCTTGAAGAACACGCTTTCTCCTTCTGATAAAATCAAGATACTCACATTCCTGTGTCTCCTATAGCTATGAAGGCCTGGGAATTCTGGACGTGTGTGCGCGTTTTGATTAATTCCACATAGCAAATTGCAGCACTTTTAGTTTTCCAAGTTACATAGTTATAACTGTCCATCAGTCCTTAAATACCAGGCTTCCTAATCAAGTTATTGGGGAGTACAATTCTGGCTACGGTTGGCTAACAGCCATATTTTACTCTCTCTGCTTATAGCAAAATCATTTGTAAATCACTCCTGCTAGTTTTAATTGATTTTTTGGATTTACTAGGAGAGCTTAGTTTTTGCATGCAGCTCTATCTCAGTATTTGCATACCAGTCAAGATAAAATGCTGTTTCCAAATGATTGCAAATGCACTATAAAATATTATGTATCAGTTCCATTTTTACATAGAAGAATAATTCTTTTAGGAAACCTAAGTGGCTTGTTAGATCAAATCTATTGTTTAAAATGCCTTGTACGTCTTTTCCCATACCAACTGACATCTCTGGTCTGCAGACCACTGTTCATGCTTACACTGCCACTCAGAAAACAGTGGATGGACCTTCTGCCAAGGCGTGGCGTGATGGGAGGGGTGCTCACCAGAACATTATTCCCGCTTCTACCGGTGCTGCCAAAGCCGTGGGCAAGGTCATTCCTGAACTTAATGGGTATGGAGAACAATTTTATCTTTCAGAAGTGGGGTCTTTTACCTGTGCGTTTGGGCCAATCCTAAAGATTTGACCATCTGACAATCAAGGATGTATCTCGAATTGCTGATTGGTGACCATGAGGCAGAGTGAAAACCATAGAACTGCCCAGGATTTTACTCTTGAGAACAATTGCTTCTCAGGCAACCAGATGTTTTAAACTATTTATCCCATGATCCTTGCTCATCGGCCATGCTTGCTTTGAAGAATGAGAGAGCTAGACTAAAACATGTCCTTACATTCAGTTTGCTGTATATACTGCTGTTAGGATTGATCAGTCTTCCCCACTGTGGGTAATGGTGATGATGATGATGATGATGATGATATTAAGGAAATGTCAATACAGCCATTAAAAAGCAGAAAAAACAAAATAGCCCAGATTCTGCCATACCGTATTTATAACAGTTGGGAATAGTTAACTGGGATCTTAGTCTTAGATGCCAAACTGTCAGTTCTTACCCTCATTCTTTTGGGGGAAGGGAGAGGTAAGAAGACATTTCAAATCCAGACTGCCATGGGAATTGTTTCTTCCTCCTCTTAATGACCAAACCTCCCTCTGACAGGAAGCTGACTGGCATGGCATTCCGTGTCCCAGTGCCCGATGTGTCTGTGGTTGACCTGACCTGCCGCCTGTCTAGGTCAACCACCTATGCTCAGATTAAAGAAGCCATCAAGAAGGCAGCTAAAGGACCCCTGCAAGGGATCCTGGGATATACAGAAGATGAGGTAAGCGTGCAGTGTATGTTTCCATTGGCAAGCTGTGGAAACGGTGGAGTAGTTTAAGGTGCTCTGATCAGCTATCTTGAGGATACAATCGGCAGGTTTAATGCAAGGCAACGTCAGACGATGCTGGCATAGTGTACTCTGTCCAGCGGCTGGTTGTTGTCTACCTTTGTAATGGTGCTGGCAAATGGAGGCCTGACAGCTGTCATATGGGACAGACTAAGGCAGCCTTTCTCAACCCTTTGACCCTGGAGGAACCCTTGAAATATTTCTCGGGCCTCGGGGAACCCCTGCACATACAGGCTCAAAGATAGGCCAGAAGTTACCAAATTACTAGATTTGTTTCATGGATAGGCCTGGATATATGCATGAACAGTGTTCTTAAACTAAAAATAAACAATGAAACTTATCTCTTTAATGTGAACTTGCCTGAATTTGAAATACTTTTTTAAATAACTCGTGATCTCCCAGGGAACCCCTAAGGACCTCTCGTGGAACCCTGGTTGAGAAACCCTGGACTAGGGAAAGGGATTGGTGGATTTCTTGATGGTGGGAAAACTATCCACCAGTTGCTAATGTGGGCTGGGGCCAAGGAAGGAAGGAAGGTGAGTTTTGACAGATAAGCCAGTAGGTTTGATCATGTGCCAAAAGCTGATCTGTGGAGTGGGTGGAGGTTTCTGTCTTGCCTGCTTTGCCAGGAAGCCCCTGTTCACGCAGTGGATCAGGCATTCCAGCCCTTGCCCACCCAGCAGGTTATCCATGGATCCTCTCTCATGTTACTGGATCTTTCTTGCTGTCACCTGACTTACTCTTGTTCTTTTCACTCATTTTTCTCCCTGTCACTCTGTCTTGCTTGCTGTCTCTCTTGTACTGTTTCTAAAGAGGTGTTGTATTGGGTGTGTTTCCTGCTGACAGGTGCTAGTGGGTGGATTTTCCTGCTTCAGCCTGTGCTGTTCTGCTGTCAGTCCAGGCACTCATCTACCCATACAGAGCTCTCGTCCCTGTGCCTGTCTCTTTTGCTGCCCAAGCCTTAATGGCCTTGGCCAGTGCTCAGAGGGGAGGGGCTGTGTCTGCTGCTGCTGAAAGTAGCCAGTAAGAGCTGGGCAGATCCCAGCCCCTTGTGTGTCACCACCATTGTCCCAATAGAGGAGAACATCTGCAGCTCAAGGAACCACCAAGGAGGAAACCACCACCCCCCGCCAACCCTGGTAGGGCAACCTACTATATATAAACAGCAGCAAACCCCACACTCCCTCACACTGATGGCGTTACCTAGTTGGGTAAGGAAACGTCTGCAGCCAACAGCCAAGCTTAGAGAGCACCAAGGACTGCACACCACTGAAGTGCCACAGATTGTGCACATAGCAAAGCTGTGTGAGGAGAAGATAGTGATGGATCAGATAAATATGGTTAGGCAGCCTCAGCTACAGGCTGGGGATGAGATGAAGTTGTGTCATGAGGACACTTCCTTAAAGAATAGTTAATGAGATGTCTTTGAGGCACAGTGCACCGTCAGCCAGACAGGGATTTTGATAAAGGGCATGTTCTGTTTTATTAGTGCCTGGAGGGTCTGTCCAAAATGGTGAACCCCTTAGCCAGACAGCCTAATCCCTTGGCATTTATAGAGGTGTGTAAAACAGTTTGAATTGAAAGCACTCCCTTTCAAGTGTGAAGCTCTTTCGATCCTTTTGGAAGTGTTTGAGACTCAAAATCTTGGGCTTGAGCCCAGGATGCTGGCTTGCCATCTATTGCAGAACCTCCTTCGTTCTTCTTTGCATACTGTAAGTTTCTCTCCTTCGTTTGCAGGTGGTTTCTACTGATTTCATTGGTGACAATCGTTCCTCTATTTTTGATGCCGGAGCAGGAATCGCCCTTAACGATAACTTTGTGAAGCTCATCTCCTGGTAAGCTGAACCCTCTGTTTCGTCTCCCAGTCGAGCTTTCCAAGGTCACATCTTTTGTAGAGGAACACGGCCAGGGCATTATCTCATGATCCTTTTCCACAAGGAGAATTGCCCATTCATACTGCATTTTTGTCTGAGTTGCTTTCCTTGAAAGCTGATCCCACATGGAAAGTTTTTGACCGAGAACAATGTAGTTAGATGCCTTAAGACTGTCAAAACACCAGACCATCACTTGCAGAGTAATTTTATCAGCTAATGCCGGTGTTCAAATACTGGAGATACTGTATATTGAACTACAGTATGGAAGATACACCCAGTCCACAAAGTATACACTGCATTCACATATTAAGCTCTGCTTAGCATTCACCAGAGCTTAGAGACTAATCTGCTGATCATCCCACATCCCATTCACTTTCACCAAAGCCAAAGATCCCTGCAACTTTTGCCTAGGACATTACTGCTTGGCACATTGTTATTGGTATAAGTTTTATTGCTATTATTTGCAAGCAAGCCAAAAAAACCCAAACCCACCACCCACTGCTGTAAAAAAAGAAAATCTCTGAATGGCCAAACCAGACTGGATCTGCTCTATGTGGATCCTGGTGGGAGAATCCTTTCCCAGCCCTTCTATTTTCAAAACAAAGTTCCTTTCTACCATGCAGCTCATATTTGTGGCTGATACTGCGTCTAAGGTTGTTTCCTAGGAGGGCTAATGTCTGCTTACTTCTAAGTTAGCCAATAGTTTTCATTTTGACACCATACCAGACTACACCCTCTCTTCGTTTAGCAACCGCAATCCATTCCTTAAATCGAAAGTGAATGGTTGCTAAGGGAACACCTGACTGAGAAAGAGAGAGACACTGAGAAGATGTTTGGTGGTTGCCAGCTCATTTAGATGAAGTTCTCTCATGCGGTGCCTTGTGCCTGGCCCATTTTTTTCTCCCCCTTTTTTCCCCTCCTCGCAGGGCGGAGAGATTGCTTAGACAAGCTATCTCTTCCTGAGCTGCTTTTCTCTACTGTGTGTTTCCCTAGAAAAGTGCTAACCACAAGTTAACAAGCTCAGCTCTGTGGACTTAATTAGTGGATTAGAACCCTCCCTGCTGCCTGAAACTGACCAGACCTTGATTAGTTTTACAGTGAAGGGTTTTGTTGTCAGGTGCAGGAAATTTGGTCCTAAATGCGTGCATTGGTCGGAAAATGATTTTTAAAAAATTACTGTTGTATTTATGAATGGTTGCTAAACAAGGTGGTCGCTAAGCAAGGAGTGGCTGTATAACTAAAGTTGATCCGCAACCGGTTATATTTATTGATTATAGTTAATGCATTTTTCCTTAACCAAGCATTGTTCCAGAGAATGGATTTAGAGGAGTTGGAAAACCGAAGTATGGAATAACTTCAGAAGGACATTGTGTATTGAGGCTGCTCCGACCTTTTGATTTGTGTACATTGTCATTCTTGGATATAAAGACGACTTATTATTATTTTTGGCAGGTATGATAATGAATATGGGTACAGCTGCCGTGTAGCAGATCTCCTGAAGCACATGTACAGCAAGGAGGAGATGTGAATCCTGAGTTCTCGTTGCATTCCAGGCTATTCAGTAGAGGGCCTCACCATTTTTAGTCCATAGGTTCTTTGCTTCAACCACAGAATCCCGAACACTGCACTTTGTGTCTTACTGTAAAGCTTTGTGTGTACGTCCGTGTGCATCCGTGAGCGTGAATCCTGCTTTCCACAGCAGCTTATATAGTGAAGACAAATTGCACCAAATTCCTCCCAGGAGAAGGAGTTTAGCCTCTGGGGTTATGCGTTGGTTTGTGTGGCTGTAGCGTCTTTGAGATCTTGCCAGTGTTGAAATAAAAACTACTGGAGTTAACGTGACCTTGATTGTGTCCATGTGATCCTGACGTCTTAGGGATTTGGAATTCTTGTTCTTGATTGGGCCAAATGATTGTACTTTGTGTGTCTGAGCATTGAAAAGGGCCACTTCTCCAGGAACTTCTCTTGTACTTTGATTTATTTATTTATTTATTTATTAATCAAATTTATCACTGCCTATCTCCCAAAAGGGATTTATGTTCACGGATGATTTTCTCGTAAGAAGAATTCGTGCCGTGCTTTATACAAACACACCATGAGTATAGTAATTGATGTTTAGAACTTATTGGCGGTCAAAGTGGGTTACAAAGGCTAAGCAAATGCCTCCTCCTCAGCCATTCTTTTCAGTGGTGTGAAATGGATCTCTCCTGACCCTAATAGGTCATTTTTCTGAATGGAATCATTCAGTGCATGCAGAAGAACGAACTCTTTGGAAGTACAGAAACGATCACTCAGTTTTTTAAGAAAATCACTGTTTACTCAAAGCATCTGGTATAATGGTTAGTGTCTGATGGAGAAAGTCTCTTCCAATCAGTATCTGTCTTTATGGTGGGAATCAAAAGGGACCCTAGAAATAATTTAGCCCAGATGTTACTGAGATGTAGCTCCCAGCATTCAGTTTTCACACCTCCAAGTTCTGCAAGATGCTTGATAGGAGACTTCTACACTCCAGGCTTCTTCAAAACTTGTTCAACACTGTAAGGATGCTAAGCTATTTTACTTAAGAGAATGGGAATTCGGCTTCTAGATTTGCCTTATATATAGGTAGACCTTCAGGTTTGAAGAAGACACACTGTCGTCTTCTTCGTTCATCTGTGGACATTGAAGTGGTTCTGCAGTCCCAGTCTGGAAGTGCAGAGTCTAGCACAATGGGGGCACTGGAAATCCATTCTTATAATAATAGTGTTTTCAGGTTTTGTTGATCTTATCTGTGTTGTACTGGTTTCCTGGACTGCAGGCTAACTCTACCACACGCAGACAACTTCGGTTTACGATAGGAAGAGAAGGGTGTTGCCTTAATGTTAAGGAAAAGGAGGCTGGAAATATGCAATGTAATTATGGGTACAAGAGGAATCAACAAAGCCACTCACCAGTCCAAAATGCCTTTCTGGAATAAATGCATCCCTTAACCTCTGGAAATGATGGGAAATGGTTCTCATTACCCACAGCCAGCAAGGATGCCTGTTGGAGACATCTGGTTGGTCTGTGAGTTTTCATCAATCACAACATCCCCTGTATACTTTATAAAAACTTTCCTTGAAATGTTGAGAGAGAAAGAAGCAATAGAAATAAAAACTACTTTTTCGATCTTGGAAAGAATAATGGATGGTCTTCCTTGGCACAAAGAACTGAACCAGAATTTTGGAAGCTGCCTTATACTGGCAGTTTGCATGACATACTTAATCTTGTTACTGAATTAAGCCTTATTTTGGTTATACATAATATATTGAGCCATACAGTAATGGATTGGGGTCACCCACATATATTATTTGCAAGCCATTTTTCAAGGTCAGAAGTGAGGAGGCTCCAAAGTGTGGCTTGATTTGTTTGAACCAAGACTAGCAAAAAGGCTCCAGGGAGAAGGATAGATTTATTTCATTTCCAGACTGCTGAATTTTGCTGTTCCCTCTGGCTTAGGTTAACACAACATTAAAACTAAGAATACAATTAAACCATTCTAAAATTATATTTATTTATATTCCTCTACCGCCCATCTCGTAATGACTCTGGGCAGTTTACAAACAGTTAAGGATAAAATATTAAAATATCGTTAAAGCAATACAATATAAATACACATAAATATAAAATATAAAAATGACAACCAAAACTGCAATCAAGAACAGCAATGATCCTAACGCAAACCCTCTGGTCCTGCAAGGTCTCCTTAAAGGGTCAGAGATAATCTCTCTTTATGCAACAGAATTACACATAAGGAAACGTGAATATCCTGTAGAGCTCCTGGCGTTTTCAGAGAGCATCTGGTGCCTTGAGCTTTGGAAAGGCTTATCACAGTGAAAGGGAACAAACAAAGCTGCTTCCTTTTGTAACTGTAATATTACGGGCTCAGTGACTCCTTGCAGATTCCAAAAACGGGGTTGGGGGGACAGAAGGAAGTGAGAAGATGAGAGCAGCAGCCAGTTTGCAGAGTCCTAGGGTTGATAGAATTAGCAGCCTTCTCTTTCGTTCATCAGATGACTGGGGCAATGACTGTTGCTGAAGCCCAAACGCTATAGATCAGTGTTTCTCAACCTCAGCCACTTTAAGATGTGTGGACTCCAACTCCCAGAATTCCCCAGCCAGCATGGGTGATTGGGGAATTGGCTGGGGATTTCTGGGAGCTGAAGTCCACGTATCTTAAAGTGGCTATGGTTGAGAAACACTGCGCTACAATGATGTTAAAGGAGTGGGACTTGCTTTAACGTTACTAGGTTTGGACGTCGATGGGTTTGTCCGGGCTGAGTTTGCTCGACAGCAGGTTCCCAAATGAGGCAGGGGGCTGGATTCTGCTGTTTTAAAGTACACGGACGTCTCAGCCCCATCTTGGCAAGTCCACAGAGAGAGAGGGTAAAAAAGGCATAGAAGGAAAAACAGAAGTTCTCACACGCTCACAGCTTTTATGCTGCTGATGAGTAAAAACTGAAGAGTCAGCACGAAGTAAACGGATCAAGGATTGCAGCTTCCTTGCGATATGCCTTTTCATGGAATAAATGCAGCAAATGAGATTTCTGGCGAAAAGCATTCTCTATACCTTCACTTAACTTCCGTAGTCCGAACTAGATTCGAGAACTACAACTCCCATCAACGTGGGGAACCGGCGACCTCTCGCCGTCGGACAGCTATTTCCAGAGCGCCTCGCTCCGCAGGCGCCCCGCCTCTTCTCCCCTTCGCTCAAGTAATCTTCCAAGACGCCCTTCATACTAAGGCCAACGTGATTTAAATGAAGGACTACGGCTCCCGTCATGCACCGGCCCCTAGGTCGCTAGGCTTTATGGGGATTGTATTGCTCCCCGGCCTCTGGGTCCTATGGAAAACGAAGCGGGCAGCCACGAGAAAGAACTACAATACCCACCATCAACCGAGGGCCGTCGGAGAAGGGCGGTGCCGTGAGCGCACGCGCAGATGCCGTTGAGGTGGAGGAGGAGGAGGAGGAGGACGTGTATGTTAAGCGAGTACGGGAAGGAACGGGGACTTGACGAAGGGGGAAAAGGGGTTTAGGGGAGCGCGGGCGGGCAGCGGACTCCCTCAGCGGAGAGAAATGGAGGGGGACGCGGGGTGCTTTTTGGGGAGCGGTTCTCGAGCGGCGGGCGCGGTTCTCGAGCGAAGGACGGCGGGCCCTGCCCCGAGGCGCCTCCAGTCGGGGGCAAGAGCAGCCCAGCCGGCCTGCGCGCGTGGAAATACCGCAGGCCCAGCCTCTCCCCACTCCAGTCCGTCTCCCTGGCCACGCCGGCTGAGGTTGATGGGGGTTGTCTGGAAGCGGGGTCGTTGGGAAGAGTTAAGGCCCCAGGCTAGAAACCGGTAGACTGTGAGTGCTTGTCCCGCCTTGGGCATGGGCCAGTCACTCTCTCTCAGCCCAACAGGGTTGTGGTTGTGAGGAAAACAGGAGGAGGAAGGAGTATTAGGTATGTTCCCCACCCTGAGTTATTTATAAAAATGATAAAGGCGAGATAAAAAAATCTAAAAAATAATAAATGAATGAATGAGGGGAAGAAGGGAGGTGGCTGAGCATGTGTGTGGGAAGGCTCTGGGTACTTTTTTTAAAATCCGTTGAATCGTGTCCAATTCTTGGAGACTGCCTGGACAAGTCCCTGCAGTTTCCTTGGCGAGGTTTTTCAGAAGCGGTTTGCCATTGCCTCCTTCCTAGGGCTGAGAGAGAGTGACTGGCCCAAGATCACCCAGCTGGCTTCATGCCTAAGGTGGGACTAGAACTCACAGTGTCACGATTTCTAGCCTGACGCCTTAACCACTACACTAACTGGTTCTCTTTGGGCACTGTACTATTTATTAATTTATTTCTCTCCCCCTCTCTAAAGGACCATCTCTGCGGTGCTAGGTGGCAAAAGCCACCCTGCCTGGCCCACCTGTATGCCAAGATGACTCTCTTCCACTTTGGGAATTGTTTTGCCCTGGCCTATTTCCCCTATTTTATCACTTACAAGTGCAGTGGCCTGTGAGTATCTTTCTTTCTTGGAAGAGGGGTGTGTGTGTCTGTGTGCGCACATTACGTGCTAGTAGTGATCGCGAGGGAGCATTTGTGGCTGCTTACAATCTCTTGGGCCGCACTGTGTTTCAGACAAGCTCTAAACTGGTATTTCTCAAACTTGGCAACTTTAAGCTTGTGGACTTCAACTTCCAGAATTCCCCAGAATGCTGGGGAATTCTGGGAGTTGAAGTCCACACAAGTTTAAGTTACCAAAAACACTGCATTAAAGCCCCTTTAGCCCCTTTTATGGTATTTTCTGGCTGAGTTCAACAGTCCAATCGTCTAATCAACTTTTATTTAATGTCTCATGGCTGGCTGAGGAATTCTTGGAGTTGAGGTCCACAAATCTTAAAACTTGCTAAGTTTGAGAAACACTGCTCTAAACAATGCTCTGAGAGCCTGGGAGTTTGTACTGATTTGCAGCCTCTGAAAGCCCCGGGGTGTCTTGCAGGATGGTGAAGCATCCTTTTGATTCATTGGTGGATCAGTGTATGGTGTAATCGCCAGTGTGCTGTGCAAAAATAGAGATTTTATCCAAGGCATGGTTGTGCTGTCTCTCTCATGCAGGTCAGAATATAATGCCTTCTGGCGATGTGTGCAAGCAGGAGCCACCTACCTCTTTGTCCAGCTGTGCAAGGTATGGGCTGACACACTTTGCTGAAGGAGGGATACAAGGCTGAATGTGAATCTGGGTGCAAAAATGTGAGGCCTGTCATAGCAAAAAGCTCTTGTGGGGGATTATCCTCTTTCTCTCTTTTCACTCTCTTTCTCTCTTTTACAGATGCTGTTTTTAGCTACGTTCTTTCCAACTTGGGAGGGTGGTGCAGGAGCTTATGATTTCGTTGGAGTAAGTTTGGTTGTTGGCAAGCAAGGAAGAATCTGAAGCTGGCATTTTGTGTACTGCCAAATGCTCAAGAGGCTGGTGTGTTTATAAAACAAAGATCCAAAGGACAGTGATTATGCTGGTGGATTTTTCTGTGTGTTTCTATCAGGGATTGACAATATGTGCCCTTGTTGCTTCAGTGAATTTCCCAGTTAAGTAATTTTGTTTTCAAAAACTGGGTAAAATCTCAAGAGATTGCCAAATCCTGCAAGATTTTCTTGCTGCCGCTGAGACCTTATGACTGTTTTGGGTGCTAAGGGCATTCTTGTGTGAGATCTTGAGAGTGTAGTTGCCAATATCTTAGGAAATTTGGCGATCCTGTGGGGATTGCAGCCATTTTTAAAACTGATATTTCACGTTTGCCTTTGGAGGCCTATGCCTGAAAAGGTTAGCGTCCTCCTCTTCACTATGTAAAACGCTCAAGGTGGCAGAAAGTTTTGGTAAACAGCCATCGACCTCCCTAAGTAAGACTGTCTTGCTGAGAGTGATACCTTTTGAGTGCAGAGTACTTTGGGGTTTGACATGTTGCATGGACAGTGGTGGGTGAGTACATTTTGCGAAACTGCAGTGATCTAGCTTCCGTTAGTAAATAATAGTGTAAGTTGATGGAGGACAACTGAATACTGGCTGTTGCTACCTGTAGTTCATGATCAGTTCATTTATTTGTAAACCGCCCGGAGCTGTTGTATACGAGTTGGGCGGTTGAGAAGTTCAATAAATAAATCAACCAGGGTTCCATGGCACTCTAGGGTTCCGCGAGAGGTCCCTAGGGGTCCCCTGGGAGATCACGATTTATTGAAAAAAATTATTTCAAATTTGGGCCACTTCACATTAAAGAGGTAAGTTTCATTCTTTATTTTCAGTTTAAGAACATTGTTCATGCGTATCTACAGGCCTACCCATGAAACAAATACAATCATTTTGTTATGTCTGGCCTGTCTTGGAGCCTGGATGTGCAGGGGTTCCTCGAGGCCTGAAAAATATTTCAAGGGTTCCTCCAGGGTCAAAAAGTTGAGAAAGGCTGAGTTAGAGGTTTTAGGGGAGGGGAACCTTTGGGGTTGAAACAACCCACGGAGTTTGCTTGCCTGCTTCTGAGTTTTTTCTCGTGCTTTAGGAATTCATGAAAGCCACCGTAGACATGGCGGACTTGGTGGGCTTGCACCTGGTGATGTCCCGGAATGCAGGGAAAGGGGAATACAAGATCATGGTAGCTGCCCTGGGCTGGGCCACGGCGGAGCTCATTATGTCTCGGTGAGTTGGGTTTGCAGAAATGGGGGCAGAGCTCAGAAGAGGGGTGGGAGAAGCTACTCATTTGCTTGCCCACATTTTTGATGCTGGCTCAGTGATGTAGCCTGTGCAGCTGCTGTGCAGTCTTGTGTCCTTCTCTCTGTGATGTGTCCCATCCTAACTGCCTCCATGCTTCCAACAGATGCATCCCACTGTGGGTGGGAGCTCGTGGCATTGAGTTTGATTGGAAATACATTCAGATGAGTATAGATTCCAACATCAGCCTGGTAAGTGCTAATTTTCTCCCTCTTTCGGTTGAGCTTCTCTAAAATAATGCCTCATATGACAGGATTTAATTACTGAGGACTAGGAACTTGCGATGTGTTTTTTGTTTACTGGGTTTTTTTGATAATGTATGAGGCCTGCCTCCTGGCTTATATACATTTGGATTGGCAACCCAGTTAAAAAGATCATAGTCAATCAATTCATTAAATCTGCTGAACTCGGTAGGTAGAAAAGTAAAGTTTCCCAGACAGGATGACCATATGTTTTCATGCATTGACTAGATTTAATTTTAAAACGCCACTTCATTAGTACAGTTTTTTTTAAAAATTAGATACTCCATCTGTGTGGCTTCTGTAATAGGTAGCTGCGAAGTGAGATTGTTCTGTGAATGTGGAGCTTTCTGTAACCAAACGTGACTGCAATAAATATTTCCCCAAACTGTTTTTGGGTGGAAGAAAAGCTCTAAGGAATGGAGCTTCTCCCAAGAGCCAAAACGGAGACTGAGTGAGCTTGTGGGCCAGGAAAGCACACAGGGAGAGCCCGAGCATAGGGGCCAATGAAAGGGAGGATACTGGATAAGAGCAGAGCTGGCTGGCCGGGCAGCATTGGAAGGAACAGGTAGTCCTTGACTTACGACCATTTGTTTAATGATGGCCCACAGTTACAAAGGCCTCGGAATGGGTGCTTCATAGCCTGCAAAGCACTTCGGGGCGTCGCAAAACGTCGCATCCCCCGCGCAGTCACATGATTGCATTTTGGGCATTTGGTAACTGGCTTCGATTTATGACCGGTTGCAGCAACTTGCAGTCACAGGATTATGTTTTGCGATGGTTTTTGCCATTTTCCAGCAAAAAATGCCCCTTGGGGAAGCTGGATTTGCTTAACGGCTGGTGATTTGCTTAACAACCCACGGTTTGCTTAACGACCACCATAAAAAAATCATAAAATCGGGTCCGGTCACATGGTGACTCGACTTACAACCACAATGGCATACGATGAAAATTCCAGTCCCAGTTGTGAATGTTAAGTCGAGGACTACCTGTGTTGGAATTTTATGTTGCAACGTTTTTTAAGTCCCAGTTGAGTTGAATGTAGGATGCGCTGCTTGAGAGTTAGGTTTCAGAAGGCATTTGGGAATCTTTCCCCCTCCCTCCTTTTGTGGCCCTTCAGGTTCATTATATCTCCACTGCTGCCCTGGTGTGGATGTTCACCCGCTACGATTTACCGAAACATTACCGGCTGCCCCTTACTTTCCTCCTGGGTGTCAGTGTCTACAAAGCCTTCTTTATGGAGTGAGTGTTCTTGGTGGAATTAATGGGGCAGAGGGAGTTGGGGGTGGGATATTATCTGGAGCTCACTGAGGAGGGGAAGACATTGGGAATGTTCAGGTCTTCTGTTCAAATCCTTGTGCCCCCTTTCCTTTATTTTCTGCATAACAGATCCTTTCCTCAAGCAGCTTGAGTCATTAAGTGACCTTTTTGGGGTGAGTGAAGAATTGAAGCTGGGCTTCCCGCATCATCTTCACCAAGGCCCCTTTTAAAATTCCTTTTGCATGGTGGAACCAGAATCAAGACTTCCCTTTGCTCAAATGGTTGGAGAACTTTCCCACCTCAGTGTTTGTGGTGGGTCAAAAAAGTAAAGGTGGGGGGCTGCTGTGATCCAAACCACCATCTTGACTGTTTTTGGACCCTCCCCTGGCGGACGCCCCTCTCTGTGGTTGCATTGGGTTGTATTCACCCCACACAGTGAGCCGTCACATGGTTCGTCGGGTCTTGTCTTTGTGTTACAAACTCAACAGTTGTGTTACGTAAAGGAGAGTCGGTAGCTGGCCCTGTGTGTGAGTGCAGCTAAAGGCAGTTAGTTCATTAAATGCTGAGTCACTGTACCATGATTCAGCATGGTGTGCAAATCATATGAGCATATTGATGCAGCGGTGATTTCCTCGCCAGGCTCAACGTCTCAAGCCTCACCCACTTCTCTCTGCTCTTCTAGATCGTTTGTGCACGTCTTTCTGCTGGGTAGCTGGACTGCGCTTTTGGTTAAAGCCGTGATCACTGGCCTCCTGTCCTTCAGCTCCCTGACACTCTTTGTCACCCTGGTACACAGTAACTGAGGCCCCACTGATGGTCACTCCGACTTGGGGAACCTCCGTGTTTGCGCATCCTAAGGTCGTTCAGCTGTGGATTCCGTTTGCAAGGCTGCGTGTGACTTGATCCTTCCTGCTGTGAGATCGGTTCCAGTCATGGTCTCAGTGCCATTCCGATATATGATGCTAATTTAAAAAGTGTTGTTTATGTTTTGCCTAGTTTGAATTCCTTTGGCTGCTGTCTAAACATGCTTCCTACACTACGGGGTTGTTTATACAACTCCCTAAACCAGTGTTTCTCAACCTTAGCAACTTTAAGCTGGCTGGGGAATTCTGGGAGTAGAAGTCCACACAGCTTAAAGTTGCCGAGGTTGAGAAACACTGCACTAAACCAGCAAGTACACACAATCATTTCATACCCCTACCCTGTTTAGTCTTAGAGTTGTGTTGCGTTGGCATCCGTAACCAACCACGATGATGTCAAAATGACACTGCGTCATAAAGCCATCGTACAAAAGATTCCACTTGCTATTTGCGTTATGGCATCGGACACAAGTGCATGCAACTACATCTGGCAGGTTCCATCATCTGCATCATGATGTACCTGTCATTCTTCTTCCCTCATGGATGCTGTTGCTGTATTATCTACCCTAAAACGGATTGCAGTTTGGGGTTTGCAGAAGCTGGAAGGTAAAGCCACCATGGATTTTTGGTATAACGTTTGAATTACATCGAAGCTGAGGTTATTTACAGTTTGGTCAACGTGAAAGGATTGTAGTGAAAGCCATATGTAGCTGGGGATAAAATGGCAGAATTAAAACCAGGTTTTTTGGTTTGGCTTGTCATGGGGATAACAATAAAGCGGGTCTTGATTTTTCTCCTTGCATGTGGCAATAGTGAATGGATGCTGCTTTCGCCAGGGGCCATCATGATGGAGGATGCTCTGATGTAGACATCACCATCTTCTGAGAATGCCCCCTCGTCTGCAGGACTCTTGGCAGCAAGAGTGTTCTCCCACTCTGCAAACCACGTATGTTTTGTTCAGGGAATATGCACAGTTACTAGCTTGATTTAGGGAGCATTATGGTGACCCTCTGAAAATCTCTCTAGAATATTTTTCAAGTCCATGCGCGTACGTTATCTATTTGTCCTTGTAAAGCAACAGAAGCTGAAAGATACATTTTTGTCCCAAGGCATACATGCTTCCTATATTTAGCTCTTTTGGATAGAAATGATCGACAAGCAGCAAATACAGTTACATCAAGTATACTAGCCCCGAGTAGGTAAGTGTGACTCTTGGGGTGTATGCAAATTCTTCTTCAGGGACTGAGTTCTCCAAAGCCATTAAAAGAGACCTTGTGGGCATGATGGCCCTTTCCTTTAATTCAGTCTCAGAGTTAGCAACTGGTGACTGGGAACTCCATATAGGTGAGTGAATGGACTGGAGAAAGAGGGAAGGATCATTCTCTTTATTCATGGTGTCATGGAAGAAGGGAAGTACTGTATCTCATGCGTACAGGAGGCAGGGTGGTGGTGGTATGGTCCATTTGATAACTGGCATCCATTACAATGATGTCAAAATAACATGTCACGTCATCACACAACACAATTATTTACTTGCATCATACAGTTTGGTGCAAGGATGTAAGTCGTGTTTGCATGATGCCATCGTGATGCAAATATCTTAATCTTTTTCCTCATTGCAGTCCATTGCACTGTAGGATAATCGGAACTCGGAAGAATGGAAAATAGGTTTTGATAGCCTCATTGTCTGGTTATCTTGAACTGAGGCTGCTCGCCTGTGTATGTGTTGCTCTGCTTTCCTTTAATCTACTATGTGAAAGTTCTGCTGTGTAATCTTTGTGCTTCAGGGACTACTATTCCAAGGAGACGGAAAGTCCAAATTGTGCAGAAGTTGGAAGCGATGCCAGTGCACAATTGCATATTTCATATAAGTTTAGTTAAATTCTGCTTTTCATACGGAGAGGGCAGACCTAAACAAACCATTTACTCGTCCTTATTTTTTCCTTGAGATTATACTGCCTTGTTTACATGCTGTTGAGATTTATCTTTGTAGGCTTTGGGGCTTGAAACTTGCTGTTTTTTTTTTAAAGCATTGTGCAGTTCCTAGAATGTAGAGTTTTATGCCAGTACCAATTTCTATACTTGGCTGCCATCTCAAGCACAGCCCCATTTCCCCAAGCACATCAGCATCCCCAAATATTTTCTTGATGAGTAAATTCTTGTCCCAGAGTAGCTACAGCAGGACGTGTGGGATATGGAACTTCATCACAGGAAGGGAAAGAAATGCAGCAAGCTTGGTTGAAGGTGGAGCCAATGAAGAAAGCAGACCCCAGGTTCCTTCTTAATGTAGCATTTTGCACCCACAGGGAGCAGCCCAGGCAGCACAAACACTGCCAGTGGGGACACACTGTCCTCAAGAGTTCCACCTTTAATAGTAAAGTTCTTTGTCCCACCAACCTGGAGGAAAGAAAGAACATTGGGATCAGGTTAAGGATGGTGATATAACTGATGCCATGGGCAGTTTGTCAGATGATGGAAAAATGAACGGGGTAGCCTTGAGCTTTCCTAGTAGTACAAGACCACCTGAGTGTTCCAAGATTGGGAATCCCGGTAGAAGATGTCTGAATAAACCCTGCCATGAAACTGGTGTCAACTTGTCTCCTTTCTCTCCTTCCCCATTCTTGTAACTTACTTCCAGGGTGTCTCCGCACTCCCAATTTTCGGATTTCATCATACACAAAGATGAGAATGCCATACGGTAGAGGCACCAGCCACCACTGGAATCTAGAAGGGACGGGGGACAAGAGAATGGGAGATGTTAAACTTGACATAACTGCTAAAGTCAGTCTCCTAAGCTGAATTGTCTTTTAGTGGAGTGGCTGGAGACAGACAGGCATGGAGCATCATTCTGCGAAACAAATATGACCCCAACGCTTTGCTATTTTTAGTCTTCGATCTGTGTTTTCCTGCTAGGCTACTGGAAAAAAACGGGCAGCTGTAATGTAGGGCAGTCATGGCTGCTGTCCTTGGTGCTGTGCTGAGCTGAAGGAAGTAGCTCTCTATGAGAGGATTTGCTTTCTCCCTTTCAAAGCTAGAGGGGAGAATTAGATCAGGGGAGCTAAGCCGTAGCCTTGTACCTCTTTGACTCCTCGTTGTCTTTGCATATGTGTGTACTTGCTGTTATTATAAGGCGACATGCAGAGTGTAAAGGGGTCACTCTGGCTTCAGTGAATTTAAAACCTAAAAATTTGATGTCATGGGGTAGGAGAAATGATAGGCAATGGAAGTGTGGCTACAAGGAAATAGAATACCAATGTGTACAAGTTCTTACCGGATGGGCATAAAATTGAAGATATTGGGCATCCCGGGGCAGTAGCAGAGGAAGCAGCCCAGACAGAGCTGGAACACAATAGCGATCACCAAGATCTTATTTCTGAAAGAGAAAGAGATGAGTGGGGCTGGATGGAATGGTGATTGGCTGTTCTTGATTTTTGTTTTGAACTGGGTGATGGTCAATTGATGATTGCCAGTACCTGGTCATTCAGTGGAAAGAGAAGCCAGTTCTAGGGTAGGAAGGCAAATATTCCAGCCCTGTTGAAGTCCCAAAATCAAGTGTAGCGGGGAATCAAATTTGAACTTGGGCTGGGGAAAGCTGCAGAAGGTTTGCCAACTTTTCTGGCAAAGGAGCATGATTTCCTGAACTTGTGCTTGATTCAAATTTTCCCATCATTAGCCTGTTCAGCATCATTTGGGCAGGGGAAAACACACACACTCCCCAACCAACCAACACAAATTCAAAGACTAAGACAGAACAGGAGGTCGAATAACAGGTTGAATTTGTTGGGTTGGGAAGAGTTGCTGAGAAAGATTCCAGCTGTGGAACTTAACAGCAAAATTTAATTTCCTGCCATTTGCCCATTGAAAATCTTGTTTCTAGTAAGATCCTGCTTAGAGATCTAGGGTATCTGAAACCTTATCTATTATGCTGTAAATAGCACCTTTGCAATATGATTGCTCCAAAGCAAGTCCCAGTTGCTCAGTGAGCCAAGTGGGTTCAAGGTTACAGCCTAATTCGACTGTTCTTTGGATAGCTACCACTGGATTCTTCAATCCTGAAGGTTCCTTCATAGAAATACTTTGCTCTCAATGATCATAGTGCTGTCAACATCTCAAAGAAAGCAATCATTGGCTGCTGCTACTCTGTTTTGTTTTATACTATAATAATATAAACAACATGAATTTGAAAAACAATGTTCCTAGTTGCACCAGACTAGGAAGATATCTCGGTTGGAGCTGCTGGGGGTGCCACCTACCTGAAGAACCCTTGCTGGAAGACAGAAAGCCGCCGTGTCTTGCGGATGAGCACGTCTGCAATCTGGCACATCTCAATGCTGATGAAGAAGACAGTGTAGCAGGTGTACTCTTGATAAAGACGCTGTCCAAACGTCTGGGAGCAGAAAAAGAGGGTGGTGGCACGAAGGCAAATTCAGCAGTGACCGCCAGCCACCAGATGACCCTGAGAACTGCTTAAATAGTTTGGAGGTTCTAAGGCAATGCAGAGTATTTACTTTTTGCCATTTCAACGGCCTACCATTCCCCATAGTGTATAGAAATACCCCCCTCAAAAAAAACACCCCACCCCAAACCCACAACAGCCCCTTCCCCCTTTTGCTGAGCATTTGTGTCAAGAGGACAGAATGGAATCTGCTGACCATGTTTTGCCCATAGATGGTGACAGCTTGAGTTCTTCCTCCATGATACCTATTCCAAAAATCACCTGTATTTTTTGTTCAGCCTCACTGGGGACATGGAAAGGGCAGGTAACTGCCTGCAATTCTCACCTGCTCCTGGCTAAAAGCGGCTTGATGTCGAGAAGGAAAGGAAATAATTTAAATGGCCACCTCACCCTCATCCGTTTCTAAAGAGCTTTGTGTAGAAAAAGTAAATGGTGGGTGGAATCAGAGAGACACCATTGCGTATGTTCATACAACACCAGTTAAAGATTTAGGAGTTGCATTTGCACAACATGCAGAGCCTAGCTCGTTTTAACTGTGGTTAGTTTCTTTGGGGCTTAATGGATTGTGTGAACCCAGCTTATTTTGGCTGGTTTCTGGTTCAATGTATCATAGAAACCCAGAGAATGGATTAATTCAGTAGCTAGGTAACCAGTTTGGGTAAACGTGGCCTGTGACTAAGGGTCTGAGTTGCAACAGCTGGAAAATCAGGGTGGGAGTCAGACTGGTCTCTCTCCTCTACTCACCCATTCTTGGCCATAGCTGTCCTGGAGGTCCTGGAGATGATCATTCTCCCAGTCAGCCCGAAGCCCTACGCACTTCAGTGGGTACCAGCCCTCTTGCGCCATGGCAGTGAAGTAGTCGGTGAAGCCTGCAAATGACTGAATGGCTCCTGCAGGGTAAAACAGGTTGTGTTGGATCTCTGGTCCATCTGAGCCTTGACATCAGGCTTTAAGCCAGGGGTTTCAGAGTTTGGGGGCTGGTGGGCACATTTTGACGGTATATTGCAGGGACTTTCACCAAATGAGGGAGATGGCCTGCTCCAAGACATCTATTTATCAAAAGGTAAAGTAAGGAGGTTGCACCTTACCATCTCTTCCAGCTCACAAGGATCGTTCCTACCACCGTCCTGGCTTCTGGGCAGGAAGGCCTATTAATAAACAATCCCCTGGCTTGTACTCTATCCATTTTTATTTTGTAATATTACTTATGAGTCTTTTGCTGTCCATTGAAGTGATCCTACAAATGGCACTTTGCAGCATTTAAAAATGTTCTTTTTAAGAAGTCAGGGCAGAAACCTGGTGCTCTCCAGTTACCATACTGGGAATTCTAGATCTAAGCTCATACGTGGCCAGGCCAGCCTTTCCCAACCCAGCATCCTCCAGCAATTTTGGGACTCCCAATTCCTAGAATTCCCCACTGGTATAGGAGATGCAGTCCCTGATACATCTGGAAGGGCCTCTGTTGGGTCAGGCCAATTCTAGTGAGCTATCTAGAAACAAATTCGACTTTGGATGGTTATCTTAAAGTTGAACTAAAAGCATGTTGCTCTCTTAGCCCTGAGGACAAGTTCGAGCAAATGCATTCCCTTTCTTTCACTAGCTTTAACCACTAGACTTCACTTCCTTGCATGCATACGAACCGATCTGGAAATAGGAGTAGACAGCTAGTGCTTCATTGACTAGGCGGTCCCGTCGCGGGTTTCGGGGTTTCAGATGCATGATGTCGCTCTCAGCCTTTTCGTAGGCCAGTGAAACTGAAGGGAACTAGGGGAATGGACAGAATGTCTAAGATAAGCACTTGGTGCACAAGAAAAGCTTTAATTTTACCCCTGATTTGCTATGATAGTCCTTGACATTTTTGGAACTTGGTGTGGTGGATGGAAAACTTTTGGGGCAAGTGTGGGCTTTAGACCTGCAGGTTGTATTCATAGAACACACTCAACCTGATGATTGAATTAGTTTGTGTCACAGGATCTATTTATCTATCAAATTGGTATGGCCGCCCATCTCACAAAAAGTGACTCTGGGTGGCTTACAACACAACTAAAAAAACAATAAATACATAAAAATTTTGCTAATCTGTTGCACCTTGACCTACCCAAGCAGGCTAGGTTTGCATAACCTGGTAAGCCACCTCAAAATTAATGTTAAAAAATAACCCACCTTATATGCAGCCATTGGCTTAGTGTGTTGTGTGAATGCAACAATGATATTGCCTTACACAGGCTGGGCTAACACTTCAGGCTAAGCCAGGATGAGGTTTGTTTCAAAAGAAGGTGCTTATACATCCACAAAATATAGAGCCAGTTTTGTCTAGTGGTTAAGATGCTGGGCTAGAAACCAGGAGACTGTGAGTTCTAGTTTCACTTCAGGCATGAAAGCTGGCTGGGTGACCTTGGGCCAGTCCCTCTCTCTCAGCCCAAGAGCCAATCAGGCGTGGTATGAGAGTTCTAGTCCCGCCTTAGGCATGAAAGCCGGCTGGGTGACCTTGGGCCAGTCCCTCTCTCTCAGCCCAAGAGCCAATCAGGCGTGGTATGGGAGTTCTAGTCCAGCCTTGGGCATGAAAGCCAGCTAGGTGACCTTGGGCCAGTCCCTCTCTCTCAGCCCAACTCACCTCACAGGGTGGTTGTTGTGGGGAAAAGAGGAGGAGGAAGGAGTATTAGGTATGTTTGCCGCCTTGAGTTATTTATAAAAATTATAAAGGTGTGATAATAAATAAATAAATAAAATGGGTCACACAAAATTAGGGATGTTTTAGAGGTGGGTCTCTTATTCTGCTTCCTGCAAACTCTAGTTCAGCCCTTTGGGACTCACAATGTCTGTGCACAGCTCAATAAAGAGGATGGTGATGCAGCCAAGAGGAAGAGGGACACTGACGGTGATGTAGATCAGGTAAGGGGTCAACTCTGGGATGTTCTTGGTCAAGGTATAAGCAATGGATTTCTTGAGATTGTCAAAGATCAGGCGCCCTGGGGGAAAAAAAAGAAAAACGCAGAACAGGAGTTTAATAAAAAAATAAATTCCCCCTTCTCTCCAATAGCTTCCTTCTACGCGTTGTCCCCTAGGTGTGCAAGGACAACCCATCTCAGAATCTCCCAAGCAAGGGATTCTCCCAGAAACAGACCCTGCTCAACGCCGGTGACGATGGAGGCAAAATTGTCATCCAGCAAGATCATATCGGCAGCATTCTTGGCCGCATCGGATCCAGCAATGCCCATCGCGACCCCGATATCTGCTTTCTTCAGTGCTGGGGAGTCATTCACCCCATCTCCTGTAACAGCCACAATTGCACCCTGTGGACAAGAGTGAGAAGGGAGACTTGGGTTCTATGAATGGGGCTTAGAACAAAGCTCATCTGTCCTAACAGTCAGGAACCATGCTGAGACGAGGAAAAGGTCTCTAGTGCTTTATTACTGCTACATTAGACAGAAAATCCTAACAAACTGAAGAAGCGTGGGAAAAACCCAGACAGATAAACCCCAAAGGTTAAGGCGAGTCTGATCTGTGTCTCTTTGAATGGCTGCTTAATTCCTCACTACTATGCATGCGTTTCCCCCCCTGGATAGGGGCCCCCTCCTGCTCGCCATCAGTACTCATGACATCGTCTGAGCGATTCATTAAACCATAAATCGATCAAATTGCCTGGGTTTACACATTAAAACCATAAGAAAAATCTAAGGGGAGAATTACCCAAGCTTGGTGTTCTGTGTAAATGCCATCACCAGGTCTGTACATGGTCTGGTTAAGCCCAGTAAAAGGTGGGTGATTAAATATATCCACTTCTGCAGCTTTTCATAGGACATTGCGGTCCTTACCAGTTTCTGACAACTTTCTACAATGATGAGCTTCTGTTGTGGAGAGGTGCGAGCAAAGACCATCTCTGGATGCATCTTGAGGATTTCAACCAACTCATCACTCTCCATATCTTTCAGCTGACCTCCATTGACCACACATGCCCTGGCATCCCTAGAAGTAAGAGAGGAAAAGCTCTTCAAGATCAGGAACCTTCCAATAGCTGTCCAGCAATGCCGCCTGGCTCCTTCCCTTGCACAGGGTATGTTTCTTGTCTGGTGCCAGTGTCACTTGAAGCAGCTCTTTAACATGTCTGCATGTTAAGATGCTCACCGCTTGTTGACCTGCTCCACAGGGATGCGGAGGCGGGTGGCGATATCTTCAACAGTTTCACTGCCCTCTGAGATGATGCCAACACTGGCAGCGATGGCTTTGGCAGTGATTGGATGGTCTCCTGTTACCATGATCACCTGGGAAAAAATGGGGGAGAGAGGGGGTTGCAGCAGTCGTTCCTAAACTTATTTGTCACACTACCTGAGGATCATGGGAGTTGAAGTCCCACATACCTAGAAGCCTCAGATTAGGAAAGAACCATCCTAGGAACTTGTAAGATTTGAACGTGTCCATGAATTGCTTTTATGGCGTTATTATGAATTCTTTCCCAACCACTGAAATCACCAGAACATCTGATGAACCTACCCGGATCCCTGCAGTGCGGCATTTCATGACAGCATCAGGCACAGTGGCTCTGGGTGGGTCAATCATAGAGATAAGGCCTGCAAAGCATAGCCCACTGGTGGGGAAGTTTGTTTCATCGCTGTCAAAGTGGTAGCCATGGGGGAACTCATTCTGGGGAAGGTAGAGGTGACAGAAACCTGTGGACAGGAGAGAGACGTTGTGAGGCCTACACCCTAGCCTGTAAATCAAGCTGCTGATCATATTCACCACAGTTCCACGTTCACTCAAGTCCACGAAGCTCACACTGGGCTTCCTTGCTTCACTTGATATTTCACATTTCTCTCAATCCAATGCCATCTTAGTAGTTGACACGTTTGAGGATGATGGTTGATACTTTGGTAGTTTGTTTATTTTCTATCCCACCTTTATTATTTTTATAAATAAGGTGGCCAACATAGCTAATACTCCTTCCTCCTCCTATATTCCCCACAACAATAACCCTGTGAGGTGGGTTGGGCTGAGAGAGAGGGACTCCAGGTCACCCAGCCCGCTCTCATGCCTAAGGCTGGACTAGAATTCTGAGTCTCCTGGTTTCTAGCCTGGGGCCTTGACACAGGATGAAGATCAAGCAGCTTGGAAACATTACTTAATTGTCTTCTATGCTCCTGATGTAATATAGCTCTGAGAAACTGTAAGAAAGTTCAGTGGTGGCTCTATGCTGCTCATGAGAGCATTATTGCTGCCTGGAAGGGCTCAGCCAGTCAGCAAAGGAGAAGATCCAGGAAGAGGGCATTTTTTTGAAGTTCTTCTCAAAGTTAGAGCTGGGCCTACCAACAGGGAGTTGCAGAGATTTTAAGAATTTTATTTAGTTACTGATACCATTCTTTCTTACCCAGCACACGCTCGCCCAGCCCACCAAGGTCCATATAGGCTGTTTGGAAAGCTTCCTTCCATTGCTCATCAAGCGGCAACTCCTGGCCCTTAATCATGATGGTGGAGCAGCGTTCCAGGATCCTCTCAGGAGCACCTTTCATCACCAGCAGATGGCGCTGGTCTCGGGGATCTTCAAGCTCATGGACAGACAGCTGAAAGCAGGGGAAGCGATAGGATTGATGAGATTTGTTTATACCTAATGTGCAACTTTCTAGTTTCCTTGCTTTTGGCAATGAGCTGAGCAGGACGGAACTGAGTCCAGATTTAAATGGATTAATTCAGAACTATCTGAACCAGAGTTTTGTTTGTGGCCCTTGCTGAACTTCTTGGAACCAAGGGACAGAAAGTCAGCTGCCAACCTGGAATTTGTTGGTGGAGTTGAAGGGAATCTCACAGACTTTTTTGTAGCGCTCCCGGTACTCCATGACGTTGCCGAGGGTGATTTCAGAGAATTTCAGTAAGGCTGTCTCTGAGGCATCTCCAATCACAATCCGCTGGGATTGAAAAGGGAGAGAAACAAAGAAACAGGATTAGCACTGTTGAAGGGCTGGCTGGATTTGCATTTATACTAGATAGTTAAGATGCGGCTGGGTAGTTTGTGGTGAAGCATGATTTGGGAAATTGGAGCATGATGTGTGAACCAGGCTATCGCATTAAGCCATAGGGGCTTTGACCATAATTTGTTAGGTGAACCCAGCAGGGGTGTTTGGTTAATCCAGTTTGGGGTTAAGTCTGTTCTATGATCCTGCTTCTGAACTGCAGCTCCATTGAGGGACAAGACAGAGGTCTGTGGGAGACCCCACCTCCGAGAAAGGAACTGGCAAGGGTCTGAACAAAAGGAGCATGAACTTCTCTCCTGTTGTCTAAATTTCCATACAACATGCACTGGTGGGCAAACTATTACTTCCTTATCCTTTATTTTTGACACAGCAATGCCAAATAAATAAAATGTGGATTGATGTAAGTTTCTTTAAGAAACATGCTGTGGTTTCCCAAACTGTGTTGCAGTGTCTTGGGCTGCTGCAGTGAATTCATAGGGGCACCATGAAATATGGACCCTATGCAAACTACTAGCTCAAGTTCACAGTTTTGGCCTAGGAGTGCTGTGAAAAAATTACTGAGACACTAAGGGCACCATGAAGTGAGAAATTTTGGGAATTCTGCTCTATTTCCTCCCAAAGACAGATTCCTGGCATGGAACTTAAGGCAGTGCCCTTCATGCTCTCCTCCACTTTAGCCCATAACAACCCTGAGTAGGAAGTGGTGAACACCCCAAAATCACCTATTGTGTTTTCTAGGATTTTGACTGTCCTTCACTTGGGTCTGTGTTTCACCTTTACCCAACCTGCTGCTCTTCCAGATGTGTTTCATGATAAACCCCATCTCTGGTTTAGCTGAGGATGCTAGGATAGGAACTGAATGTCTATTGCAGGCAAAAACTTGGGGAAATTTTCTCAGCCATTGCACTACGCTGGGCAGTGTTTCTCAAACTTGGCCACTTTAAGTCATATGGACTTCAACTCCCAGAATTCACCAGCCAGCATGCTGGCTAGGGAATTCTGGAAGTTGAAGTCCACATGTCTTAAAGTGGCCAAGTTTGAGAAACACTGGGTTAAAACCTTTCCGTCACATCTTTTTGTTTCCAAAACACATCTTAGCATTGTGGTTTTTATAACATGGTTTGCAAGGTTTTGTTACGTCTGTTGTAAAGATTCCTAAAAAGTTAGCAAGCTTATGAAATTCAAGATGGTCTGTGCATTGCAAATGTCAGTCTCACATCCAAGAACTGACCTGGGCAATGTGCTTCACATCAGCAAAAACTCTACCTGGTGCGCTTTTCAAACCATGCTTTTAATAATGCTAATAGCAGCTGATCATTTGTATGGATTTTCCTTACCCGTGGCACAGGTACGTTATCCTGGCCTGATTTGAAAGAAGCCCGGTTGCAGAGGCTCACCACTTTACACAGAGCTCTCCATGTCTCTGAGGACTGATCAAAACTTTGCCCTGTAAAGTAGAACAAGAATGTGCAGCAATGTGACAGGTTTTCCGTGTTGTAGCTTAGGATGGGCAACATGGTGCCCATCATTATCAATGTGCCAATAAAGGGCCCATTGGCACCAATTTGTCTGCAGACTTACTACCCCACTTGACTTAATGTTTTAAATTACAGTGGCAGGGAGAGGAGAGGGCGTGGAGCAGGCTTGTTGCAAAGCAAAGAGCTTGTCTCTAGCATTATTTTTGTTCCAAAAGTACCTTTGGGTCAAGAATGCTGCAGAGCATTCCCAGAAAATTAAAATGGCAGGTTACTGGTATCCAATATTTGTTTGGAAAGTATTTGCCCAAACACAGAGAGAATGCAGTTGTTTGGTGTGAACTGAGCCATTCTTATGGTGAACAAGGATTGGAAAAGCCTGTTTCAAGGTCAGAACACTTGCATTAAGGTGCAGACAGTCTGCTTTGATGTTGAGATAATTCCAGTGAGGGGAAGTTCTGGCCTCGAAACAGCTGTTTCCAAGATCAGTCCAGGTGCTGGGCTGTCAGTCCTGACCTATTTTGCATATCTCTGGTATACATTCACAGGAACACCTTGTTTAAACTGATCCTTTGGATCCTAAGAACAGCTTTGTCTAACTGTCTCCCTGCTGCTGCTAAGTGCAAATACCTGACTGGTCTTCTGTAGTGTCAGCTGTGTGAATGTGGTTGTCAAACCAAAGATGGGAGACCGTCATTCGATTCTGGGTGAGCGTCCCAGTTTTATCAGAGCAGATGACAGATGTAGAGCCCAGCGTCTCAACAGCTTCCAGATTCTTGACCACACAGTTCTTCCTAGCCAGTCGCTTGGCTGTGAGAGAAAGACAAACCTACCCAAGGAAATGAGAGGGAGGTGGGGTGGGGAGAGAGAGATAGGAAATGAGTGAGATCCAATATTCGAAACTTGGGATAACTAAGGTCAACTTGGGTTGAGTGCATTGGGCAATTTGTTCATCAAAACTGACCCCCCACCCACCCAATCTCATGCCCTCTGGCTGGCTGGAAGACATGAAACATAGTGCAGAATATCTGAAGGATACCATGTTGGGGAAGGATAATTTAGTTCACTGTTGTCTAATCTAATGGGCAGTAACTCTTTGAACTGTGGAAGATGTTTTGTCACTTGAGATGCTTCCTAGTGGAGATGCCAGGGACTGATCACAGTACTTCCTTCATGCAACACAACATATGAGGATATTATTGGAAAGGATAGGGAAAAACACTCATTTTCAAAAAGAGCCCAAACTGCTGGGGTGAGGTACTTACAGTGACAGTTGCTAGAAGACCCTCAGGGACATAAGCCACCACAATTGCCATGAAAAAGACCATGGCCCTGAGGAAGGGATAGCCAATCACCATTGCAACAACAAAGAAGGTGGCACCAAAGAAAATGGCCAAGCCAGCTATGATGTCAACAAAATGCTCAATCTCAATAGCAATGGGGGTCTTCTCATTCTCCACTCCTGAAGCCAGGCTGGCAATGCGCCCAATGATGGTGCGGTCCCCAGTGTTAATGATAATACCAGTGGCAGTTCCTGATAAGGAAGAAGGGCAGAGATGGAGCTGACATGGATACATTTCCAGGTGAAGCTTCTGTGATGCAATCACTCTGCCTCTTTCATGGACATCTGCAGTGGTCCAGAGAATGCCTCCTATTTGGAACTAAAATGTACCCACTGCTTCTATTTTTTGTTTTTGTTCCCAAAAGGAATGGTAATAAGAAAGGAAAAGCAGAATAGCTGCACAATATATTTTGGGCGATAACACCATCTGAAAGCACCTGGTGATATTCCACTATCTGAACTTGCTCCTCAACATTGGCTCACCCCAAACTTGCAGTATTTATGCTCTCCAGAATCCCTTGCCAACAGGGCCTTTAGCTAGGAATTTTGGAAGTTTTGGTCCCAAAACTTCTATATGCTGCCAAGGACAATCAGTGTCTCTCTCCCAAAAACCAGTCCTTCTTACCTTCTAAGCACATGGTTGAGAAGAAGGCGATGTTCCTTGTTTCTAGAGGGCTCTCATGGGTGCATTCTGGGGCACGTGTTTGAGGTTCTGATTCCCCTGTCAAAGAGGAATTATCCACCTAGAATGAAGAAAGGAAGGAAGGAAGGAAGGAGGTTTCCCACATGCACTGTGCCATAATTCCATGGAACTCTGTAGGCATCACTCTTTATATGGAGCTGCTGCCCACAGCTGGACACTTTTCAGCTCTGAAATTTGCACTGTGCATTTTCTTTCTTGCATCATTAAAAGGTGTGTCTGTGTGGGAAATGGGAACATGCTTTTCTCCCCATAGAGAGTTTTCCAGACTCGAATCATTTCTGAGTTTTGGATTGGTCTGAATAATTAAGGCAGCGTTTTCCAGCCCTGGTGACTTCCAAGTAGGTAGACGTCAACTCCCAGATTTCTCATCAATAGGCATGCTGGCTGTGGAACTCTGGGATTTAAAGTCCACCCACCTGGAAATGTCCAAGGTTGGGTGACCCTAGCTGGTATGTTTCATAACAGAGTGGTGACTTGAACACGGATCTACCCAGTCTTAAGGTACTGCTGTAGCCACTAGGTTACTTAGGCCAAAGCTACATGTTACACAGTCACTTAGAGGCAGGATGAAGCACTTTCTCCCTCTACTTGAGATGTAGATGTTCACCCACTTCTGATTTTGGATTGCAACTATACAGTTGAAACAACAATGCTGTGACAGGGACTGTAACACAGAGAATGTGCAAATAATGGACTAGTGTCCCTTTTCTCTTCTAATGAAACAAATGGACCAAGCTCTATAATCTTTCTCCAGCAGAGGGTGAGAAAAGCACACTTTCTGGGGTGGAGAGAAGATGATGTCATATTTATTTGGAACACCTGTCTTTCTTTTTTAGGTACCTTGCATCCTTGCCCAGTGATGATCCTGATGTCTGCTGGGACTCGGTCTCCCCCTTTGATCTCCACCAAGTCGCCCACTACCAGCTGGTTAGCATTGATTTGGAACTTGTCGCCATCTCGAATCACTGTGGCTTGCTGTGGTTAGGAAGAAGAGAAGAAAATAACTTGGATTTAGACTTCCAACATTCTTTTTCTTCCCGTTATCAGTTTGAGAGGAAGGTAAATTTTAGAGGCAAGTTCACAGGTAAAGGATGTTGAGGAGTGTGGACTATGAACTTTGTTTTAGACCAGTGTTTCTCAACCTTGGCCACTTTAAGATATGTGGACTTCAACTCCCAGAATTCAGATGTTGCTAAACTCCCAAGCCCATCAGCACCTCCTAGTATGGCCGATGGTGAAGGAAGGTGGGTGCTGAAGTGGAATAAAGATCAGATTTTGTTCATCCTTGCTTATTGGAGCAAACACGAAATCTCTAGCTGCAAACATGGGTAACTTTCTCATGAGGCTGCACGATTGACCAGGAGAATGGCAGATTGGGGCAGAAACAGTGGAGAAAAGAAGGATTTTAATTCTTACCTTGCCAGTTGTTTCCCCACCCAAATTTGCAATTATTCCCTCCCCAGTTTTTTTCCCTCACAGTACAGATGACTTTTTAAAAAAAAAATATTTGGGGGAAGTCAAGATACTTGTATGCACAGATGGGTTGAGGATGTTTCAGCAGAAAAGCAGCCAATATGGAAAAGGTTAACTGTACCTTCTCAGGATTTTATACTTGCAAGGTGGGGAGGAGACTTCTGTGCTTAGTGTTAAAAATTGAGACTATCAGGCTTCTTGTTAAAAAAACAACAACAGGCGGTCTAAGAATTTGTTATCTTGAGATGCATGGGGATCCTAGGAGGTGTTTCTTACCTGCGGCACAAGATTCTTAAAACTTGCAATGATGTTTGTGCTTTTAAATTCCTGATAGTAGCCAAAGCAGCCAGTCACAACTACTACAGCAATAAGGGCAATGGCCAAGTACAGCTGAAAAGAAGAAGAAGAAAATGTTGGTATTTCTGTGTTGTCGCAGCTGCCCTGGTTCAATAAATCTTGGCAGACATCACATTTTTTGTACGGCCACTCGTTTAGCGACCGCCTCATTTAGTGACCATTTGCACACACAGCCATAACAGACAATAATAAATATTCATTTTCTGACCAATGTGCGTGCTTACAGCCAAATTTCTTGTGCCTGAGGACAAAAGCCTTCACTGTGAAACTAATTATGGTCCGGTCAGTTTCATGGCAGCCGCTCTGCCAGGGGAGAAGGTTCTAATCAGCTAATTAAGGTTACAGAGCTGAGCTTGTTAATTTGCCCTTAGCACTTTTTGGGGAAGCCCTGTGCTGCAGAGAAAAGCAGCTCAGGAAGAGATAGGGTGTTTATGCAATCTCTCTACCCTGTGAGGGGGCAAAAAAAAAGTGGGGGGGGGGACCGATCTGGCATGGGACCCTGTACAGGAGAAATTTATCTGAATGAGGCAGCAGCAACCAGCAATCTTTGCAGTGTCTCAGTCTCTCTCTCTCTCTCTCTCAGTCATGTGTTTGCTTAGAAACCATTTTGCTTATCGACAAAGTAGTTGGAACGGATTGCAGTTCCTAAGCGAGAGGCTATACTAGAAAATAGCCCTAAGTGTATGAGGTTTAGGCTGCAAAAATCGAGATGGCCATTAGATGGCAGGAAACAGATCTTTGCAACCATCTAGATCAGTGTTTCTCAACCCTGGGAACTTTAAGATGTATGGACTTCAACTCCCAGAATTCTTTGCAGCCACACTGCAAAGATCGCTGGTTGCTGCTGCCTCATTCAGATAAATTTATCCTGTACAGTGTCCCATGAAGTCCACACATCTTAAAGTTCCCAGGGTTGAGAAACACTGATCTAGATACAGTAGACTCTCAGTTAACCGGCACCCATGGGGGGATTGGTAGATGCCTGGTAAAAGTAGTTTCTGGTTGCTTGAGAGTTACTATTAAACCCCAATGCCCACTAGATGGCAGCAGAGAGATACCTATTTTTGTGCTGGTTGCTTGAGAGCGCTGGGATTTTTTTTCTGGTTGCTTGAGAGTGCTGGTTTTTTTCCAGTTTGATTTTTGTGCTGGTTGCTTGAGAGTGCCGGTTGCTTGAGTTCCGATTAACTGAGAGTCTACTGTATCTGAATTTTTCCACCCCAGATCTGGTAGCCATACAGGAACCCTACCTTGCCCAGCTAAGTTCATCTATTGCTAGGGATCCAGCATCCTTTAAATCAGGGTTCCTCAACCTCGGCAACTCTAAGCTGTGCGGACTTCAACTCCCAGAATTCCCCAGCCAGCAAAGCTGGGGGGAATTCTGGGAGTTGACGTCCGCACAGCTTAGGGTTGCCGAGGTTGAGGAACCCTGCTTTAAATCGTTAAAAAAAACCTCTCTGCCCCCGAAATCTAGGGCAGAAACAGAACGTTCTGGCCCTGCCCACATGAGGCTTAGCTCCACCCACTTTGCATCATCATTCCATCTCCCATTGTAGTTCGCATCCCTGTGACCCCCGAATGGTTGTCTGCTTCTGCAGTAGGCACTTACATCGTCTGCACTTGTAAGGTCACCTTGGCCGCACTGGATGCCAAAGGCGATGAGGCAGATGGCAGCCGCCACCCACATGAGGCACTGCAGCCCCCCAGCCAGCTGGCGCGCAAACTTCACATACTCCGGAGTGCCTTTGGGGGGCTTCAGCTCATTGGGGCCATCACGAAGGAGAATCTCTCCGGCCACAGTGCTGGTCAGCCCCTGGAAGGAGATAGACAAGTAGGCCAAAAGGTCATAAAAAACCCACCACGCATTCTAACCGTGGAGGAATGGATACTGAAAATGTCAGAACTTGCTGAGATGGCAAAGCTGACCTGTTTGGTCAGAGAAAAAAAACGTAAAAACTTATCTAAAAGACTAGAAACCATACGTGGACTTTTTGCTGAAAGAAGAAAAAATAATGATGATTTATGGGTTTGAGGATATGGATTAAGTGAGGGGTTGAAGGGATTTGTATAACATCTAAGAGCAAAGGAGGGTTATAAGAATGTAATTATCTGTTGAAGAGACAATCAGAAGCCATATTTCATGACTTTAGTTTCTTTTTTAAAAAAATCTTTTCTTGCACCTTTTTCTTTCCCCCACTCCTCCTCTTCCCTTATCTATCTTTCTATCTTTTCCTTTAGGTTTGACTTTTACTGTATGTAAAATTCTCAATAAATATGAAAGTGAAAGGTGAAAGGTCCCCAGTGCAAGCACTGAGTCATGTCTGAAAAAAGGAAAAAGGCACCACACACTTTTCTGGCAGGGCTGATCCTGCCTTTTGGCAGAGCAAAAGCCTCAGGCAGCAGATACTAGGTGGTGCTGAGCAGCAGTGGCTGGAGAAGCAGCTATAATGACCTCAGGTGTGATAGAAGAACCTGTCCAATCACAAGTGTAGATAGGAGCAAACACTGACTGCCAGCCTAGCTGGCTTTTTTTGTAATGCATATCAGGAAGCCCATAACTTTCTGGTCACATGGATGCCTATAACTTTCTGATCACATGCAGCCTCTGAACCCCATTTTTGGATCCTCCAGGTCCCACTGGCCAAAACTCAGTGGCAAGCTGCTGAAATAGAAAGCCACGATTCCTGTTGAAAAACACATGTCAAATCAACATGCCAGCTGCTGGAAAGCCTATCACACTTAACCTCCCCAATGTGACTTCACTGCACCAACTAAACTCGCTCAACTCCACCAGAAATCCAAGCCCCTGCTGCTGGTACGATGTCATGCCTTGCCCAGTGTACCATTCAGCCACTTTGAGAAATAATCTAGACACCCAGGATGGCGTGGTTAAGGTGTTGGACTAGGAGCAGGAAGACCCAGGTTCAATTCCATCTTCACCCCTTGTAATGGTACGTGGGAATGACCTTGGGAGACTGGGCGAAGAGATGTTGCCTAGGGTTACCTAGGGAATGATCAGATAAGAAAGAACATAGCCCACAGCTGCATAATGGGAGGAGAAAGGCTCAGAAGGGACCCTCCCTAGTTTTTCAGCTGTAAAGGTGATGGTGGGAGTATTGTACTTTCAGACAATTGCAAGATTCTGTTAACGTAGCCTTACAATAAAGTAGAATTAGCTCATCTGGTTGTGTTTCCTGTCTTGTCTACCTGGGAAGGTTGACACCCCTGGAAGCTTCTCTACACTGCCTTGAGCAGGGAGTCCTGGATTGTCATCACCCCTTAGCCATAGAAGCTCCTTGCCTGGCTTTGCCTCTCTTTCAGCCCAACCTACCTCACAGGGTTGTAGCTGTGAGGAAAAATAGGAAAGAGAGTGTTCCATACCTGCCTTCAGTTCCTATCCAAAAGGCAGGATATAAATATAATAATAAACCAGTAATGCCTTTGACTTCTAGAGATCTGCCTACCATTGGTGCAATGAGAGTGGCTATCAAGTTAGGCCAGCCTTATTTCCTGTGTGAGAGCTAGTTTGGTATACTGGTTAAGGTGTAATGGAACCAGGAGACTGTGAGTTCCAATCCTGCCTTAGGCACAAAGACAGCTGGGTGACCTTGGGCCAGTCCCTCTCTCTCAGCCCTAGGAAGGAGGCAATGGCAAACCACTTCTGTAATCTTGCCAAGAAAACTGCAGGGTCTAGTCCAGGCAGTCTCTGAGAATCAGACGCGATTGAACAGATAAAAACAAAAATCCTTGCGTACCATTTCCTTTCAACGCTAGATGGTGACCATCTTTTCAAGGCTGCAGAAGGAGTTAGGATAAAGCAGTGTTTCTCAACCTTGGCAACTTTAAGAGGTGTGGACTTCAACTCCCAGAATTCCCCAGCCAGCAAGCTGGCTGGGGAATTCTGGGTGTTGAAGTCCACACCTCTTAAAGTTGCCAAGGTTGAGAAACACTGGGATCAAGTATGACAATATGTGTTCCTCTCAGCTTGTCAGATAACACTCTTTTTGTCAAAGGGCCTCACCTTGTTGATGTTGGTCTGATATTTCATCTCTAAATCTTCTATGGACAACTGGTGATCATCCTAAAAGAGAGGAGATAAGAGAAGACTATGATTTCAGTGGATGGAGGGCTGTTCTCTTTTGAGCATGGCTCCTCGTCAGGCCATTTTCTATTCTGCTGTTTTGTGTAAATTGAGTAAATAAGCATAGATTAACCAGGTCTATAAAGACTTGCCACAGCATGCTAATCTTTATTTATTCATATTTCAAGTTTAGTCACCACCCATCTCACTCAGAGAGCATAAAGAATGTTAACTTTAGCTGGGGTTGATGTTGGTTGGCTTTTTCTTTGTGGCTTGGCATGCTGTGTACACTTATCTGAGTTGTTTAATTTATGGTTCATATACTATGCAAAGCTGAGAAAAAGGTCAATTTAGTAACTGGGTTAAAGTATGCTGTTTGCAAGCAACCACTGGGTACTACAGACATACCTAATAGAGTGGTCTGATAGGATTCTTTGGAATTACTCAGGAATACCTGGTCTTCTCTGCAGGACTGAGTTCAAAGGGAAAAAAAATATTGTGCTGCTTGTGGTTGGTTTTGCATGTTGCAGATTGGCCAACACTTGTATCATGAGGAAGCCACACCACGTTCTTTGGATCGGTTGTTTTTGAAATATCAACAAGGATTCCCCCCCACCTCCCCAAGAAAATAATTAAGAAATACTTCTTCAGATAAATGAGATAAACTCTTAAAATGAAAGCATGGAATGATTTAAAAATTCCAGGTAAGTGGGAATTGATTCTGGATGCCAAGAGATGACATTCCAGACGCATAGAGTGTATCAGGAATGAAGGAGGAGAGAAGCAAAGAATATATTGCAGCTGGAAAAAGTAGCAGCAATTCTGTTTGTCCATGTAGTCCTACGCACCCAACATTAAACAGTAATATAATTTAATTTATTACGTTGTCTCAGAAAATCCAGGCCGTACAGTATCAAACAGAATTTGCAGCACAATGTTTGCCTACCAAAATGTTTGGGAAACAAAATAATTTATTTCAAATGACCCTGCAATGAGGCAATCTCTGTCTTTCAATCCAAAAGGGGTTGGAGGGGAAGTTAAATTATAAATTATGAAATGGATTAGACCAGCTTCAAATCACTGATATCTGATGGAATTAACATTGCTTTTGTTCATATAAGCAAGGCTCTGAAGCCACTAATTATCATTTGCTGAAATTTGCTGAAGACTCTCACGCTTTTAGAGAATGCAGTTGTCTCCAACAAATCAGTGGAAAAATAACAATATTACTTTCTCAAGGTTCAGAGAGAAAGTTACATTTTGTTTTGCAGAAGATAAGTTTCTTCCCTTGAATCTGATATGATTTTTTATATTTTTATCTATGTTTTATTGTAAACCGCCCAGAGTCCCTTTTGGGAGATGGGTGGTGATAAATTTGATAAATAAATAAATAAATAAATAAGGTTACATTAAATGTACTCTGTAGTTTCAAGGAGCCTCAAAACTAGGAAACAAAAGAATGTTGTAATTGTTCTTATTTGTGACCTTCTTTAATCTTGTGTGCCTAATTCTGTACACAGCTCTCCTGAATAGAGCTCTGAATGCAAACTTCCATAAAGAGCCAGTTTGGTCTAGTGGTTAAGGCAACGGGCTAGAAACCAGGAGGCTGTGAGTTCTGGTCCTGCCTTAGGCATGAAAGCCGGCTGGGTGACCTTGGGCCAGTCCCTGTCTCTCAGCCCAAGAGCCAATCAGGCATGGTAGGAGAGTTCTAGTCCCGCGTTAGGCATGAAAGCCAGCTGGGTGACCTTGGGCCAGTCCCTCTCTCTCAGCCCAAGAGCCAATCAGGCATGGTATGAGAATCCTAGTCCCGCCTTAGGCATGAAAGCCAGCTGAGTGACTTTGGGCCAGTCCCTCTCTCTCAGCCCAACCCACCTCACAGGGTTGTTGTTGTGGGGAAAATAGGCGGAGGAAGGAGTATTAGGTTGGTTTGCTGCCTTGAGTTATAAAATTAAATAATAAAGGCGGGATAAAAATTAAAAATAAAAATAAATAAATGTCTCCTTGGTTATTAACTGATTTTTTTTTAATGTTTACTCTCAGGTTCTACTTTTTGTGACATTAGATCAATTACAACTTTATGAGCTTGCTAAGCTGAATCTCTTATTGGTCATAGGAGAGTAAGGGTAACATCATAATGTTGAATTTGGGTTCACAGATTTAAGACTAGGTTTTATTGATTAAGAATTTATTTCTCTTAGGATGAATACTCATGTTCATAGTTGTAGCTTTTAAATCAATACAGCCAGTATGCATTGTTGCCACAAAGGTCTGTCTTGTTGAGTATATCAACTTTCAGCTAAAAGAATTAATTTAGCATGGCGCGATATGAGAGGCCAGCCTATGGGGCTAGTTTTAAGTTTGATAGGCAAACTGGGTTAACAGTGGGTTAACTGAACAATTGTTAAATATATCATGGGCAAGTGGCCTATCTCAACTGCGGAAATGACAATGTCTAAATCAGCAGAGAAATCTCTTTTTCCGTTCCTGTCCTGGAGCTTACCACATCCATCTCTTTCTTCATATTCTCCAACTTCTCTTTTTTCTTCAATCCTTTGTTTTTCTTCTTCTTGATCTTCACATCCATTTCTCCACCCGAGTGTTTCTCCATCTCTACCGAGTACATCTCGTACTTCTCCTGGCAGGGCAAAAAGCAAAGCCAAAAGGAAAGATGTTTGTAAGCTCAAATAGCTTCATTAAGTAGTATTAATTAAGGCATTACCATGTTATTTTGAGGGTTTCAAGGCCCATCTTTGGCAAGCAGAACATATTTTAAGTGCTGGAACTAAAATTAAACCAAACTGTTCGTAATGGCATTGCAAATCAATTGTTTCAAAGACCATTTTCCTTAGCAGAAAACAAGATTCTAATGTACTTACTTTTCCTGTGGAAGTGGCTGAAGGGAATAGGAGAATGGTGTCCACAGTGGGACAGAGGGGTCAAAAGAGTCAAGATAGCAGCCTCAATTGTTGGTTGCAACTTCCATCTTGACTATTTTGACCCCCTCACAGGTCTGGGGACTGCCTCAGAACCCAGGTCTTTGGCAAGTTTGCTTAATCAAAATTCTCTTTATCAAATATAATCAACAATCAGGTTTCTACTCAGATGTTCACTTGATCTACCTTTTGGCACAAAAGGAATGGAATGAATTGAAAGTTGAGGCTGTCACCTCTACCAAGAAATCTGAGTTGATTACACAAAAGCACACTTGTTGAGTAACTTCACACAATTGTGCTATAGAATAAGACTAATAACTAAAGAGGAATTTTACAATGGGCTCCTTCACTCTGCAGTTTCACTTTGCTAGTAGCAGATCCAAACCTGAGCGTCCCACAGGTCATCCGCCTCATGTGGAGAACAGATGTGGTATTTTTCTTGTTTCACATTTTTTAAAACAGAAGTGAGACTGAACAGAATGATATTTTTGGCGTTTTCCTGTTGGTTAGATGGAAGATGCAGGAAGTTGGCTAAAGACGATTAAGCATGTTCCCTGAATTTTCAGGCTTTCTGGAACTGAGATGATCACATGACTGATATCAACACAGTTTTGATGAATTGGGAGTTGAACCACTTCCATGTGGAAGTGTTATTTCTGTTTCGAAGTGATTTATTTTTTGTTCTAGTAGGCTTTTTCTTTTCTGCTAGTGCACAGTTTAAAATTACTTACGTTAATGAGAACGATACCCTGCAATTTGATAACACGCACTTACTGTTAGCATAAGCAAAGCTTCACTGCCTTTACCCCACTTTACCCCCTTAGATGTTCCAGGATGAATTGCTCCCACATGAGACTTTGAGGGAGAAAACCTGATACTGGGAAATGCTGTTACAAAATCTCAAATGCAACTCTGTAATTCTGTCAGTTCTGGAGAAGGGAGTGGGGAGGAAATACATCTATTTCTTTTTCTAAAAGCAGTTTCCTTATACTGAATCTGAATCTCCCTAAAGGAGGCTTTATGGCTTTGTTTATAGATAAGAGATGACGCTTGAGAAAAAGAGATCATTTGTTGTATTTGTTACTGAAATAGTTTATGCTTGTGATGAAGGGGGAAGTCATTTCTTTATATATTTCTTTTCTTTTTCTTTACTATATTCTTATTTTTTCTTTCTTTTCTCCTTTTCTTTCTGTTTTTCTGTTTCTCCACTTTCTATTTATTCTTTTTATTCTTGTTTTTTGTAGTATGCTTTCATTCTTATCTTTTTAATTGTAATGTTTAATAACATTATTATTAAAAAAAGATAATAATTGGAAACCACCTTTTGGGAGAGATGGGCAGTAATAGAAATTTGAAAAACAAACACACAAACAAACAAATAAATGATAGCCATGACTGGCAATGCTGTAAGCCAGGTTTCTCAACCAGGGTTCTGTGGCACTCTAGGGCTCCGCGAGAGGTCACTAGGGGCTCCCAGGGAGATCACGATTTATTAAGAAAATTATTTCAAATTTGGGCAAGTTCACATTAAAGAAGTAAGTTTCATTCTTTCTTTTCAGTTTAAGAACACTATTAGTGCATATATCCAGGCCTACTCATGAAACAAATATAATAATTTTGTAACTTCTGGCCTATATTTGAGACTGAATGTACAGGGGTTCCCCCAGGCCTGAAAAATATTTCAAGGGTTCCTCCAGGGTCAAAAGGCGGAGAAAGGCTGTAATCACACATGATTCTTCTCTTACAAAGTTGATACCCAGCTGATTTCTGGAGGCCATGGCAATTGCCCTGCCTTGTCCTTCTGTGGTTGCCCTTAGCACTCCCACTGCCAGATTGATTGTAGATGAATCTGTGACAATGATAGATCAAATATCTCTTACTAAGTAATCACTGGAGAAGCCTGGACTCAGTCCTGTATGTACATTGCTTTACCTTTAATCCCTAGGGCGGTTATGGGCTTGGCATAAAGCATTTTGTTGTCTCTTGACACAGTCAACAAATGGAAATTTTCCATTCACCTCTCCAAGGTATATAACACTCCAGGCCTTTGGAGTAGAAGTATCATTAAAACACTTCTCCCTTCCTTGTTCATAATGATGAGATAACCCTAAAGTAAATATGAAAGCACATGCTGTTCTCCCAAGACCAGTAAACCAAAGGCAGCCATCTTGCTATGCCTAATGCTAGGGCTGGAGCCAGGCCAGTGTGTGTGTGGGTGTGTGCACGCATTTTAGTCCAGCCAGTGGTCTTGGAATCAGTGCAGAATGTGCTTTCTGGAAGAGGTGGGAAGAAGACATGCTGGCTGCTCCTTCCGCAGCTTGATTTACTGTATTTTACACAATTTATAACCCTACCCAGCCCTAATGGACTTTGGGTAGCACACCACAGAAAAATAAAATGACATAAAATAAAACTAGAATGTCAGATACACAGAAGACATATATGTCTTCTAGGCTGTTTTCCTTTCCTTTTCTCTCTGTTTTCCTCTTCTCTACATGCGTGTGTGCATCCACACACACACACTGATTTAAATTTACACATTCCTTTCTTCATCATCTCAACCTGCAGCCAAAGGTACCTGATGAGACCTGCCACTTGAGTGGGGCAGCTGATCTGCCACTTCCTCCTTGCTAGGCTGACCATACATCCCGTTTTGAACGGGACAGTCCCGTTTTTAAACGTTTCCTGACCGTCCTGTCGTTTTAATATAAATGTCAATTTTGTCCTGTTTTTTAAAAACGTTGGAGCCATTATTGGGAAAAGTGGGAAAAAGTAGAAATTGAAATTGAAAAGGAGGCTGACTTGGCAGTAGTTCTCAATCTGGTGGGAAACCTAGAGCGGGAACAGCTGATTGGCGGTGAGCAAGAGGGAGAGTCGCTGCCGCCATCAGTGCAGTGGAAGACAGTTGGAAAAGTGCGCCCAGCAGAAAAGAAGCTGATTGGCTCTCAGGCCAAAATGGTGGGAAGAAAATAAAATAAAAGGGTGTGCCAGAAAGGGACAGATTGTTGGGGACAACCATTCACTAGACTTCTCTGTTCTTATCCTCCTGTCCCAGCTCACCACCGCCCTCAGCCCTCCTGCAACCTCTCCGCCCAATGCCACCCCTGCACCCGCCTCTCTGGACCCAACCATTGCAACACCTCCCCCTCCTGCACCTTCCCAGCTTACTGTTGATAACATTTGTTATTGTCTTTTTCGTGAATACGGAATATTACATAAGTTTAACCCCATCCCGTTTTGCCATCCCAATGTCCCGTTTTTGTCTCAAGGAATTGTGGTCAGCCTACTCCTTGCACACTTCTTGCTATGCTTCTCTTCCCCAGCAATAGCAGTGCAACCATCCACACCCTGGCTGGCCATACGCCCAGCCAGACACCTTATAAATCCCATCCTGAGCATGATTTTGGAGGAAAGTTTTCAGAGCAAATAATTGAGCTGACAAGCCACTCTGGAGAACCATATTGAGAAGCAGCTGCTCCAACTAACAGATGATGGTTTGTATCCTGGTCAGCTGCTCAAAGGAGTGAGTTCATTTCATCCAAGGTCAGGGCCAGCCCTGACTTTGCATGTATAGATAGTGATATAGCATCCCATCATCAACATCGCTATTACTCCTCTTATCACTTCAAGTGAAATGGCTTTCTGTAGAGCCTGTTCGTACATCCAGCTATAGGCATCAAGTGAATAGTTATAAACAGTAATAAAAACAATCTGCCCTTACATTTTTGTGTGAATTATGCCATAATTTAGCAACCATCTGAACTGCATAAAGAGCAGAACAGGATTTGGAGAAAAAAGGAAGATATTATTTGGGTGTTTGGCTTGATTGAAGAAGCATTTAAGAAACAAAATGAGCAACCAAAAAATTCATATAAAACTAATTAACAACTAATTAATTAACCAATTAATCTTTGGAGGTTTGCAAGAACTGATGATGGGAGCCATATTTTAAATTCAGCTATAAAGCCTACATCACGTAGAATACATCAACTTTGGCTCCAAGGTTCCATATCCCGCATCCACGCGCAGAGAAGCCTGTTAGGAAGTGTTTGAACAGGGCCCTGAAATATACTGCTTTGCCCAGATTTGTAATGCCAGTCTAAATCTTGCTTGACTGCAATGTTCGTTAGATGAAAGAACTGTTCCTCTCTATTTAATAGCATTGATAATTCAGTCCCAGAAATAGATCAGGAGGATCCCCAAGATTTCCCAAACCTTCTTTGTCTTTCTGTAGGAGTGCTGTCATTCTTGTTTACACCCGTACCCCATTCAGATATCAACTGCACAGAATCTAGCTTGGTTAGAAGATTCATTCCAGATGTTTTCTATAGTTTACCCCAGGTTAATCCCATTTGCGGGTGCAGTGAGCAGCTCACTGGTAGTATGTTATGCAGAAAAAAAAATCTTTTTTAAAACCACTTGCCTCTCTAGAGTTATTGACAGGCCAGAAAGAAAACAACCCCCACAGAGCCCCAGTGATCTTCCATGCCTTTAGTAGAAATTAAAGCTATAAAATTAATCCCTGGTTTTTAATCATTGGAGTGAAACATATTCTACTGCTAAATGATGCAGATCCATCTGTTGGTTAAAGGGGAGATCCTGGGTGAAGCTGAAACCCAGAGCCTAAATGAAAACAGAAGCTTCCTTACCGCCTTCCCCATCGTGAGTCCTTGAGTCTGGTCCCCCTTGAGGTCAACTAGATGGGCTTAAGTGGAACTTGGTACTGAAGGCTGCAGGAGATGCCAGACCCTGCAGCTGAGTAAACGGATGATCCCACCAAAGCAACTTCCTTTTATAAATTCTTGTGACTGCCAACCTGCCCTGAGAGTGAGGGGTGGTTCCATGTACTGTACAGCCAGGTCTCTTTTGCGTGGTTTTGAAGTCACACACCAAGAGGAGACAGCTCTGCAAGAGAGGAAAGAAAACACATACGTGCGCATGCACGCACACACACACACACAACCACCCAGCTGAAAGCCACCTTGGAATGCCCCTTCTACAATATCTCCTTCCGTACCAAACACATGTAGGCATCTATGAACCTGAAGGTGAGGAGGTATGAAGGAACACCTTGTTCTTCGTTTAACAGAAAGCCACTAAATAAACAAGACATATCAAATTTTACATTTTCAAACCAATACCCAAACTAACACTTAGCCATCACCTAACATTCATGCTTTTCCAAATAATGCGGGGGAACTCTTTTTCTTCCTTCCTCCCAGAAAAGAATATTTTAGAAAATTCTGTACCAAACTACCTCTAGGCATGAAAACTATGTATTAATGCATTTTATTAAGGGGAAATTGGAAATACTGTGTACGTTGGGCAAAATGGTTGTCCAAATGCCATCTGGGAGAAGTACTGTAGGTACCCAAAGAGGAAGATCAATAAAATGAGACATATAGATACATATACATATACATATCCATGAGAATTTGAAGGGTGGAATTTGAAGGTGGAAAGGTTTGGCACTACCCACAACGGAGGAAACATTGGTGAAGATGGTGGAACTTGCTGAGGTGGCTAAATTGACTTCTTTGATCAGAGAAAAGACAATATCTACATTTATTGCTGACTGGAAACCCCTTATAGACTTTTTGTGTGAAATAGAAAAAAATGAATTTATGATTTATAGTTTTGATGATTAGAAAAAAATAGATTATAGAAAAAAGAGGGTTTGTTTTTTTTTGTAACCACAGATTAAGAAATAATGTTGTATTTGTACTTATAATTGCTGTAAAGAAAATTGGAAGCTGCTTCATTCTATTTCTTTTCAGCCTTTCTTTTTGCCCTTTTGGCTTTTTCTTTGTTTTCTTTACTTTATATTCTTGTTCTTGTTAGTTTTTATCTCCTTTTTAAAAATATTTAAAAATATTTTATATATATTTAGATATTTAATTTAAATATATACAGTGTAAAAAGAATTTGATACTAGTATATTTGTCCATCCCTTCTATAGTGGCCAATAAGGTCTCAGCTGGCAGCCTAGAAATAGACTTTGAAGGCAATGGCTCTCACTAAAGTTGTTACTTTATAAATGAGATGGTGGGCTTGGAAAACTAAGAGATCCCATGCTATTTTTTTTTAAAGTCCAGTTTGAAAAAACTCCTTTCATATAACATGATGAGGATGTCATTTTGATGTCCCATACATGCAAGGGGCAACAGAATCTGGCCACCCCAAAGAAAATATCTAGCATGGAAAGCCCTTTAGAAAACCAATAATATTTTCCCAATGGCAATATAATGGAGCTTTTGTACACTCTGACACAAGACTGTTCCAGAGAAGGTATTGCATGGCCATTGCAACAGCCCAAACCACAAGCAGAAACAAATCTGATCAGCAGATGCTGTTAAGTCAAATCATAGCACATGCTCTACAATCTGTTGCAAGGGCCACGCTCAGTTGGGCTGTATGTCTTCACCTCCCATTTAGTAGAATGAAATTTAGACCTTGGCAAGATGGTTATGTATTTTTCTGATGAAGTCTTTGGTGCCACGAGGCAGGCCATTCTTTCTGGGCTGTTACCTAATATTATAGGACCACAGCACCTGTGGTGTCCACGGGGTACGCCAGTGTCAAAATCTGCAAGAGAGCAGGGGCAGCATTGTGGTAGAAGCCCTGCCCATTTTGTACGTGCAGTGACCCTGCATTTCTGTACAAAAGGGGCGCAATAGACGAGACTCTCTGTAGCTCAGGGTTGAACTGTGGAGACCTTGGCACCCACTGAGCTTGGCTGTTTGCCTGCAGACATTTCATTACCCGACTAGGTAGCATCATCAGTGCACTCCAAAAGGGGCACAACTTAGATCACAATGCCATGCCTGCCATCTTACAGATTTTTATTTCTATTTCTGAGTCTATTGCAGAGTCTCAGGCACATTATAAACATGGCACATTTTTTCCTCCCAGGTCCTCAAGACATTGTCTTCACCTCATCCAGATCATGAGTGAGACGGACTTCAGTTGTCCTTAACAGTAGTGGTGTTCAAGCAGTGTTCTCTTATTTCATCCCACGGCAACCTCAAACTATGTAAAATCTGTTTTGTCACCCATTTCCTTTGGACTAAGCCAGATGGCTGCAGTGATGAAATGGATGCAATAGAGGCCCAATAGGGAACTGTGCTGTGGACAGCCAATATTACGATGGTACGGTTTTCTGCTGGCTCAAGGATGGGTGGCAGGCAGTTGGGAAGGACCCCCCTTTTAAGCTCTTTCTTGTTCTCCATGTGTATAGAAGCCTACTCTGATTATCACATTGCTGGATGAAAGCCTTGGAGCAACCTGAAGCAAAGCAGCATTGATGATTTGTTTCATGACAGAAGAGGTCTCCTCTGCTTCAAATGCTTTGCATGAGGCTTTGTTGAAGCAAACTGTCTCTTTGAAACTTGGCACAGGCTCAGCTGTAATAAATACGTCTCTCTAATTCAAGTTTTAGTTGCAAGTTGTTGAGGGAAAACGTGGCTTAGAGGTAGACATGCTGCAGGATATTTGGAGAGAAAGACTTAGTATCTTCAGTTTTCCCCCCTCTTAAGTAATTCTCCATGGACTTCCCATGGACCTTTTCATCTCAGCCACCCTTCTCAGGAGGACCTTGATAAGACCTTGCACTAAAGCTCCCTGGGGGCTCCTGTATGTCTGCAGATCTCCACATATCAGAGCCAAGATTCTTTGGTAAATGCTGCCTGCCCCTATACCTATCAGCTGGTGACCTTGCAAGAAAGGAAGGAGAGATAGGGAAGGAGCAGGTTTAGTGTGCTCAGGAAAACAGACACATGTGCCAACTTGCGTTTTGGAGTGCAGCTCAACATGTGCAGTTCAAACTGTACCAGAGTCATATGCTGAAGGCTGGGAAGCTGCTGTAACCTTGCTGAGAAGGCCTTCTACTTCTCTGGATTTTGCAACTACAGCAGTGACTCTGCTTTAAACACATACCCACATCTGTGATGTTAAATGTGCAAAAAGAGACTTGGATAAGAAACTTCAATTGGACTCCATTTCTTGTCTCGGAAGCTCTGTCTCTTTGGGGGGGAAGTTCTCAAGCATATCAAGTGGACATAAAATTGCAAAGCTTAAAATAGCTGTGACTTGAAGTCAAGGAACAGAAGAAACATCATGCAGCCCAGGCAAGGATGCTGTGTCATGAGATGCAGTTCTGAAATGACTGCTGAACTCTAACAGGTTGCAGGTAGTCCTCACTTAATAACCCCAACTGAGACTGGAATTTTGGTTGCTAAGCAAAGCAGTCATTAAGTGAATCCAACCTGCTTTTACAACCTTTTTTGCAGCAGTCGTTAAGTGAATCACCGTGGGTGTTAAGCGAACCACATGATTGTTAAGCGAATCATGTGGCTCCCACTGATTTTGCTTGCCAGAAGCCATCTGGGAAGGCTAAAAATGGTGATCACATGACCACGGGATGCTACAACGGTCATAAATGTGAACGGACTGCCAAGCACCAAAATCGTGATCACATGACTGCGGAGATGCTGTGGTGGTCATAAGTGTGAGGACTGATCATAAATTGGTTTTTTCAGCACTGTTGTAAGTCCGAACCATCACTAAATGAATGGTTGTTAAGCGAGGACTACCTGTATAGAATTAGGTGGTGGCGCTGCAGGTTAAACCGCTGAGCTGCTGAGCTTGCCGATTGGAAGGTCGGCGGTTCGAATCCGCGTGACGGGGTGAGCTCCCGTTGCTAGTCCCAGCTCCTGCCAACCTAGCAGTTCGAAAACATGCAAATGTGAGTAGATTAATAGGCACCGCTTCGGCGGGCAGGTAACGGCGTTCCGTGTAGTCATGCCGGCCACATGACCACGGAAGTGTCTACGGACAAACGCCGGCTCTTCGGCTTTGAAACGGAGATGAGCACCGCCCCCTAGAGTTGGACACGACTGGACTTAATGTCAAGGGAAACCTTTACCTTTACTAAACAAGTCAAATATGTAGGGAGGAATTGAAAGGGGCACCAAAGCAGATGGGGAAGCAGTTTGTTGGAGCCAGGAGGATCTGAGTTGCATTTGGATCAACCCTAACTGGTTTTAAAATATGTTTCAGCCAATTTACTAATCCTTAAGCCAGCAAAAAAGGCATAGTGGCTTAATATTCTTTATCCTAATCAGCCCTTTCTGATTTAGAATCATGGCTGGCAAGTGATGCTGTCCTGAAGGTTTTAATGTGGGACATGTTAAGGAAAGTAATTGGTAGATTCTCCCCAGCTTTGTTTCCCCTCCTCCAAATCTCACCTGTTTGTGTTTGTGTGTGTTTGTGTGTGTGTGTTTTGTATGGGTTTTTTTGCATCTTCAAGTTAGTTTTTGATCCCTGGTGACTGCCTGGACAAGTCCCTGCAGGTTTATTGGCAAGATTGAACTCTTATCGCAGGAAGGAAATATGATACCATAAAGTTGAAGACGGGTGGGATGATTCTCATGACGGGAATGTACGAGAAAAAAAATACAGCATGTTCAAAAGGAACAGAAGGAATTGCGCTGGATGTCAAAATGGTCAACATCTATGCAAAAATCCAGAAGAACGGCTCCAGCAGGAGAGGATATGACAGTGCCAGATATCTACTCTCACAAAATCTCAGCTGGGTTTTCCAGAGCCTTTTCAAAAATTGCCACTGGATAGTAGTTTTTAAGGGGAAAGAAGGGGTAAAAATAAACACACCATGAGAAATCCCGTTCACTGTATTTCATATTTTGAACCGCGTTTGACATTTGGATTGATTAGCAGTAACATCAGTGTGAGTTTTGCCCCTGGATCCACCCCACCCACCTGCACTTTTTGGAGCAGCAACCCAGCATTCCCTTCAAAAGAACTAATGCGGCCTTTTGCCTGAAAAATAGATGAATATCCCTGGTTAGCACCTAGCCTAGAGAGAATTGTGCCCTTGCCTCTTTCTTCCTAACCCCCATCACCCCTGATTTCTTTACAGTTGCTTTTTGACTTTTCCCGTATTTGTGCAAATACTGTATTTACTCTAAAGCAGTGTTCTCCAGAGTGGTCAACATTGACCCCCAAGGGTTGATGGGACTATCCAAGAGGTTGTTGTTGTTGTTATTATTATTATTACAAGGTAGTCCTTGGGTTACAATGGCAGTTGGGACTGGAATTTCCTTCACAAAACGATGTGGTTGTAAAACACAATGTCATGTGACCACATCGCTTAGCAATGCCAGAGACCATGAGGGTTGTTAAATGGGACAAGGCGGGAGTCCCAGGCAAGCAGGCTGGTGGATGCGCGGGTGCCGCACGGGGCAGGAGGAGCTGTGGGCAGGTGCTCCAGAGCACGGGTGGGCAAAAAAGCGGTGGGAGTGGGAGTGGCTTCTGACTTCTTGCTGGCTTCCCCATTGGCTTTGCTTGTGGAAAGCTGGCAGGGAATGTCAGAAATCATGACCACATGACCGTGGGGTGCCATGACGGCCGGAACTTCGAGGACCGATCGTAAGTACAAATTATTCAGTGCTGTTGTAGCTTTGAATGGTCACTGAGCATGTGGTCATAACCCAAGGACTACCTGTATTATTAGTATTAGTATTATTGTTAGTTAAAGTAGTATTTATTAAATTGTTTTGATATAATATATGTTTGGCTGTCTGTGAATAATCTGAAACTTCATGAAGGGGTGGATGAGCTGAAGAGTTTGGAGACCCTTGCCCTACAGGAAGATGCCCCTGATATTGCACAGGAGGTTTCAACAGAAACCGCCTCCCTCATTTGCTTCCCTTGCAATATTCTCATTGAGGTTAAGGCATCAGGCTAGAAACCAGGAGGCCGTGAGTTCCAGTCCTGCCTTGGGCACGCAGCCAGCTGGGTGACCTTGGGCCAGTCTCTCTCTCTCAGCCCTAGGAAGCAGGCAAGGGCAAAGCACTTCTAAATTTTGCCAAGAAAACTGCAGGGACTTTGCCAGGAGCCAAAGAACTAACTTGAAGGCACACAAAAAACAAAACAAAAACAAAAAACAAAAAAAAATGAGGGGGAGACTTCTCTTTTTTTCAGGGAAATGAACTAATTGGATTAATCTCCCCATATTCCAGATGGAAGACAGAAGCTGCCAGAAAGTAACTGACACAATTCCCCTTTCAGAGAGTGGGTGTGCCAAGAAGGTGGGTAAATTTTAAAACATTGTCCTTGGCCACAAGCGAAGCAGGAAATATCAACAGTTTAATTCAGAGAAGCCAACTGAGCAGTAAACCTCTGAGTAAAGCTTCCTGTGTACAAAGCATTTGAGGAACAATTGTGACTTCGTCCCACACCCTGAGTCAGCTGTGGGAACACAAACGTAGAGCTCGTCTGCAACACCTTAAAGCAGGTGTGTCTTTTCCCAGGTGCAGCAGCTCCTGAGGAGTCTGGAAAAAAATAAACACAGCTGCTTTGCGGCACTCCAATCAAATCTTTATTACGGTCATAGACCAGCATAAGGAGGGTGGTGTACAGTCAATTAAAAAGCATAGAGGATACATCAGAGTCTAAAAAAAATTATGAAAAGCTAGAAGATATAAAAGATATCTGTATTAAAACAGAAAGTATATATGAAAAACAAAGTCAAAAAGAATCTAACTGAAGGTGTAGGAGCATTAGATGGGTGCTCATTTTATGGCACAGGTCAACATCCGATGAATTTTGAGTGCTGTAGTGCAGAACATTTAGGCATTTGAATCTTTGCTCTTCATTGCAGTAAAAAAAAGGGACTTTCCTTTCTTCTTTCCTTTCTATTACATATACAGGTAGTTCTTGCTTAATGACCATTATTGAGACCAGAACTTTGGTTGCTAAGCGAAGCGGTCATTAAGCGAATCCAACCTGATTTTACGACTTTTTTGCAGCAATCATTCAGCAAATCACCACAATTATTAAGTAAACCATGTAGTTGTTAAGTGAATCACAGTTTGTCACTGATTTTGCTTGCCAGAAACCGGCTCGGAAAGGCAGAAATGGCGATCATGTGACTGCAGGATGCTGCAATGGTCATAAATGTAAACCGGTTGCCAAGCGCCCAAATTGTGATCACGTGGCTGCGGGGACACTGTGATGGTCATAAGTGTAAGCACCAGCTGTAAGTCATTTTTTTTTAGCACTGTCATAAGTCTGAACCATCACTAAATGAATGGTCATTACACGGGGACTACCTGTAAACAAAATTATCCTACTCTCTTTTTTCGTAATATGGAGAAATATGCATTAAAAATCACCACAATTTTACAACATTGATTTATTTAGCGCCAAGAAGTGCTCAAAGTGGTTGATGAAGGCCCTTGCAGAATCTTCACATTCAAGCACAGATTCAGATCTCACTCATTTGCATGAACGTTAAGGGGCCAAGCCATGTACAAGTCAGGGTAGGAGAATAATGGTAGTTCAGGCCAACCCATGTTTTCATCTGTGAAATATTGGAAAGAATGGGCAGTTGAATAAGAGAAGCTGGGGAGGCTAGATAAGAGGACTAGACAGCAGGTAGGGAGCCTGGAGCTTTCCAGATATTTGTATGGCTAAGGATTGTGCAAGCTGTGGTCCCAAACATGTGCAGGAAACCTAATTTCCTCCCTGGGTTGAATCCTTGAAGATAGCTCCGAAAACTTCTGGGAAAGTCAGCGCCGAAATGTTCTAGGACAAGACGGGAAATGCTCAAATATATAGGAGATATTTAATTAATCTAATTGTAAATAAATTTACATTTAAATTAATTCAAATGTAATTTTGAAGCCTGCTATTTAAAGGCCAACTCTAGAATAAAATGAAAAAATAGGTGAATGAAAAAGTATTCCATTACTGGCTGAAAATCACATTAAGGCAATGTGTCAGGGCCAGCCTCTCTTCGCAATAAGACACAGACTCACTTAATGGGTATTAAGGATTTCTGGTTTATTGGAATGATAGCTGACAGATCGAAAAACGGGAACGGGGTAGGTAGTGTGGGGGTGCCCCTTTTATACCCTCCTGTATGGCCCCGGGCTTCCCCACCCCTCAATGCCCCGATCCCTCTTGATGGGATCCTTGATGGCTGCGTGGGCGTTTTCCCCGGTGTCCTCTTTGTCTTCCTGCAACGGTTGAGTTCTCCGGGGCACCATGTGCTCCTTATCTTCACCCCTCTGACGTCCCTCTTTTCAGGTGTTGATGGGATCATGGGTGTGGGTGTCTTTGGGTGCTTGTTTTAATCCCTGATTGGATTATCTTCTTCCCCCTTTTCCTTAATGATCATGATCCACGTTGTGAGGCTCTTTGTGCCTTGCAACGAGGTCATGACATGCTGCCCCCCCAAAGATGTTCTATGGTGCTGGTTTCTCTGGGTATGCCTCATGGAACTGTCTTGTTAGTTGTCTAGCCATGACGTGTCGTGCCTGGACCCACTCTGGGTGTGAGAAATGTTTCCATCTCACGAGGTATTGGAGTGTTCCTCTTTGCTTTCTTGAGTCCAGTATTTCTTTTACTTCAAAATGTTGTTGGTTGTCTATCATTATGGGTGGGGGTGGAGGTTCTTCCGTATGCCATTTGGATGTGCTCGTTGGTTTCAGTAGTGCACAGTGAAACACTGGGTGGACCCGTCTCAAATTGTAAGGCAGTTCCAATTTGAACGTAACTGGGTTGATTACCTGTATGATTTTAAAAGGTCCGATGAATTTCGGTGCCAATTTCTTCGAGGGTTGCGAGGTCTTTATGAACTTAGTGGAGAGGTAGACCCTATCTCCCACTTTGTAGTTCGGTGCCTCCGCCCTGTGGTTGTCCGCATATTTTTTGTACGTTGTTTGTGCGTCTGCTAGGGCCGTTTGAATGATAGGCCAGGTTGTTGCCAGCTGTGCCGCCCAATCGTCTGGTGAGCAGGGCAGGGTTTCAGGTTGCGGCAATTCTGGTATCGGTACAAAGTCCCTTCCATAGACCACCTTAAAAGGGGTGTGGCCAGTGCTCTGGTGTACCGCGTTATTATAGGCCACCTCTGCAAAAGGTAGTAGGTCTACCCAGTTGTCCTGTTGATAATTTATGAATGCCCTCAGGAACTGTTCAAGTGTTGAGTTTAGGATCTCTGTTGATCCGTCTGTGTTTGGATGCCACGCAGTGGACAGTGCTTGCTTGGTTCCGATTAGTTTTAAAAATTCCCGCCAAAACTTTGACGTGAATTGTGTTCCTCTGTCGGTCACCAACCTGTAGGGGGCGCCGTGGATCCTGTATATGTGTGTTAGGAATAAACGTGCCAGCTGCTGTGCGGAGGGGATGGTTGCGCACGGGATGAAGTGTGCTTGTTTCGAGAAATAGTCTTTTACCACCCATATCACAGTTTTTCTTTGGCTGGGTGGGAGGTCCACAATGAAATCCATGGAAATTTCTTCCCATGGCCGGGAGGGGCTGGCTACCGCCTGTAGCAGCCCGTGGGGTTTCCCTCCTTTACGTTTGGTGGTGGCACATATGGGGCAGTTGCCTACGTAGTCTTTTACGTCCTTTCTGAGGTTTGGCCACCAAAATTGCCTCCTCGTTAGGTGGAGGGTTTTTACAAACCCAAAATGCCCTGCAGATTTGTCATCGTGCGCTCTGTGTAAGATTTCCCCCCGCAGTGATTCGGGCACGTACAAGGCTTTCTCTTTCCAGGCGATGTTGTCTTTGAAAGATACATGTTGTTGGTTATTCTGCAACCATGTATCTTGCTGTAGTGCTTGTGTGAGTCTTTGTTGCCAGTTCGGTGAAATTGAGCGTCGGCTCCGATCGCTCCCCGCCGTTCGTGCTGGCGTGCGCTGATTCCTTGTCTGGCTCCGCGTGACAGCTGGGCAGCCGAGCTGTTTCTCGGTCCATACTGTTCCTACGATGTCGGAGGCTTGCGTGTCGTCCTGTGGCCGTCGGGAAAGGGCGTCTGCCAAGAAGTTTTTCTTGCCCGGTATGAATTTCAGCGTGAAATTGAACCGGCTGAAAAACTGAGCCCATCGCACCTGCTTCGGGCTGAGTCGTTTTGGTGTGCTGAGTGCCTCCAGGTTCTTGTGGTCCGTCCAGACCTCGAAGGGGCAGGAGGCCCCCTCTAGCAGGTGTCGCCACGTTTCCAAGGCTGTCTTCACTGCAAACGCCTCCTTTTCCCATACGTGCCATCTCCGCTCCGTTTCGGAGAATTTGCGGGAAAGGTAGGCGCAGGGCTTTAGGTGGTTGTCGGAGTCCTTTTGGAGCAGGATGGCTCCGATGGAAAAGTCGGAGGCATCTGCCTGCACCACAAAAGGCTTGGTGGGGTCGGGGTGTTGTAACACTGGCTCAGCTGTGAAGAGGGTTTTCAGTCTCTCGAAAGCCGTTTGACAGTCAGCTGTCCAATTCAGTAGCGCCCCCGGGTTCCTCGATTTGCGCGTGTCCCCCAAGCCCTTAGTCTTTAGCAGGTTAGTTAGGGGCAATATAGTCTCTGCCAGCCTGGGCGTGAACCCCCTGTAGAAATTAGTGAATCCCAGGAGGCTTTGCAGCTGTCTCCTCGTGCGTGGGCGTTCCCACGCCAGGATGGCTTGGACCTTGCTGGGGTCCATTTCTATCCCTTTAGCAGAAATCCTATACCCTAGGTAGTCAATTTGTTTTTTGTGAAACTCGCACTTGGAGAGCTTTACAAACAGCTCTGCCTTGCGAAGTTTCTTGAGCACGTCTTTTACCAAGCGTTCGTGCTCACGTTCTGTTTCTGTGTAGATCAATACATCATCCAGGTAAACCAAAACCCCCTTAAAAAGGTGGTCACGCAGGACCTCATTAATTAACTGCATGAATACCCCCGGTGCTCCTGCCAATCCGAATGGGAGTACTTTATATTGAAACGCCCCCAATGGGCAATTGAAAGCAGTCTTCCACTCATCCCCCTCCCGTATCCGTATGCGGTAATAGGCTTCCCTTATGTCCAGTTTGGAGAATACCTTACCCTTTACCAAGTGGGACAAAATGTCCTTTATTAAGGGTAAGGGGTATTTATTTGAAATGCTTGCTGCGTTTAATCCGCGGTAGTCTGTACAGAGCCGCAATGCCCCGTCCTTTTTCTCGCGAAAGAGGACTGGCGCTCCCACTGGAGAGTTTGCTGGCTCGATAAAACCTCTCGCCAGGTTTTTGTCTATGAAGTCCCTTAATGCAGCGAGCTCTCGCTGGGTCATAGCATATATTTTTGGTTTGGGTAGGGGTACCCCCGGGACCAGTTCAATGGTGCAGTCCGTCTTTCTGTGGGGGGGGAGTTTGTCCGCCTCTTTCTCACCGAAAACGTCGGCGAAATCCCCGTATTTGGTCGGCAGTCCCTCTGGCAGTGCTGTCTCTCTGTGTTCCACAGTCGTCGTCGCCCCCCCCATGGCTGCTCGGGGAACCCTGTTCCCTGAAGGTGCTTGGTAACGCCCGTCAGCAAACTTAATCTCTCTGGTTCTCCAGTTGATGACTGGGTTTTGCTGCACGAGCCATGGGATCCCCAGTATGAGTCGGGGTTGCCCCACCGGTGCCACGATGAAAGCCAATTTTTCCTCGTGGCTGCCGAGCCGTAGCGCGGTTTCTCCGGTGTATTGGGTGACCGGGCCCCCTCCCGCTGCAGATCCATCGAGCTGCGAGAACACCAGGTGGTGCTGAAGTGGATAGCAGCGGAGGTCGAGTGCGGCTGCCAGGTCAGGGTGCATGAGGCTTTTGGAGCAACCCGAATCAATGAGTGCCCAGACCTTTTCGGTTTTATTTCTATGGGTGAGGGTGACACGGACGTAGAGGGTGGGGCATTCCTCACTCACCCCTTTGTCGAAGCGCCTGTCAGTGTCCTCCACCTGTCCTTCGGCGCCCCTTAGGCCAGGTGGTTGTCGTTTCCCGCCGCCTCATCGGGGTTGCTTTCCTCCTCCTCTGAACTGTAGGGGCCGTGTCTGCGTCGGTACTCCCCCTTTGCTGCTGGTCGCTTTCTTGGCGCTGGGGTTGGTGCTGTTTGTGCCCTCCTTGGGCTCTCTCTGGGCGTCGTTTTGGGGCATGCGGCTGCTTTGTGATCTTCCCTGCCGCACGTGAAGCATTGCCCTTTTGCGAAGCGTCTGTCCCGTTCCTCCTTCCAAGGTTGGGGTCTCGCCCTCACCTGCCTTGCGTTGGTGCGTGGGGGTCTCACTGTCTCCATCTGTTGCGTTTCCCTCCTTGCGTGGAGGAACGTGTCGTGGGCGTTCTCCGCTTCCGCTGCCAGCTGGATCCACCCCGTGAGGGAGCTGGGGTTGTCGCGGCCAAGTGCCCACCGGAGGACATTTAAGTTGAGTCCATGTTTGAACTTCTCAATCAGTGTCGATTGAGACCAAGTGTCCACTTTTCCGGCTAGGGCTTGGAACTCCATGGCATACTCAGCCACGGAGCGCGGGCTTTGTTTAAGTGTCTCTAGCGCCCTTTTTGCCTTTTCTTGCTCCAGGGGGTCCCTGAAGTGCCTTTCTAGTGCCTGCAGGAATTCAGTGCTGTCCTGCAGCGCCCGGGCGCCTGATTGGCACAATTGGACGTACCAATCGGCGGCCCGTCCTTTTAATTTTATGGCCAGGGCATTGATTTTGCCCCGCTCAGTTCTGAAGCAGGGACCCCATTCTTCGAGGTAGTACCTCGCGTTAGTCAAAAAGAAGGAGAGTTTCGAGGGGTCCCCATCGAACTTTATGCCAAAGTCTTTGGCGGGTGTCCTGGTCTGGCTCCTGGCCCCCTCTGCGTCGTGCCTCGGGCTCTGCAGGAGCTGCTGCGGGTCGGGGTGTCTCCGGTTCTCTTGCGGCATTGGTGCCTCTCTCTGGGGCTCCTCGCAAGGTCGTCGTCCCATCGCTCGGGGGGGAGGGCGGGGTGTTCTCCCTCGGTCGGGCTCCTGGATCCAGGCTCCGCCGTCGCCGTCGCCGCCCGCCGGGTCGTCCCTCCGCCTCTCAGCCTGGCGCATCTCCCGTCGTGGGGTGGGCTCCTGGGGCCGGACGCCGCCGCCGCCGAGGTTGTCCCGCCGTCTCACGTCCGGGCGCGCCTCCGCTCGTTGGGTGGCCTCCTGGGGTCGGGTCCCGCCGTGGTCGCCGCCGTCCGCTGGGTCTCCGCCCCGTCTCGCCTCCCGGTGCGCCTCAGGTCGTCGGTTGGGCTCCTTGGGTCGGGTTCCGCCGTCACCGCCGCCCCGCTCGCCCTGCCTCCTTTCGACCGGGGGTGCCTCTGCGCTGCCTCCGTCGCAGAGTCCCTGTGCCGCCGTCAGCTGTTGGAGCATCTGCCGCACCGCCTGCATCCCTTCCTCCAACGCGTCGAGCCTCTCCGCCGTCCCCGGCTTCCCGCCGAGGTTTTCGCCGCTCCGCTCGCCCTCGCCGTTGGCCATGGTAGAGCACGGATCGTCCCTCGATCCCGCCGCGGTGCCAGGCGCGCCCTCGCCTTCGAGCGCCCAGGGTGGCGGTTCGTCTCGCGCTTCCTCCGGGGTTGCCTGTAGGCTTGGAGAGGGTCCCCTCGTCTCGCCCCCGGTGCCTCGCGGGCTCCGGGGCGCCGGGGTGGGTCCCTCCCCTGCTGCTTCCCCCCAGCTGGGTCCCATACTTACCGGGGCGTTGCATCGCCCGGACCTCAGCTGCATCCCGCCCTGCGAGAGCGGGGCTTCGTCGCCGGGCGCCGAAGGGTTGCGCGTCCTCGGTTCCTGGTTCTCCATGCCTGGCTGGGTCCCTCACAAACGTGTTGGATAGGTACCAGGTGGAAAAAAATTTTTTGCGGTTCCCGTTTTTATGTCAGGGCCAGCCTCTCTTCGCAATAAGACACAGACTCACTTAATGGGTATTAAGGATTTCTGGTTTATTGGAATGATAGCTGACAGATCGAAAAACGGGAACGGGGTAGGTAGTGTGGGGGTGCCCCTTTTATACCCTCCTGTATGGCCCCGGGCTTCCCCACCCCTCAATGCCCCGATCCCTCTTGATGGGATCCTTGATGGCTGCGTGGGCGTTTTCCCCGGTGTCCTCTTTGTCTTCCTGCAACGGTTGAGTTCTCCGGGGCACCATGTGCTCCTTATCTTCACCCCTCTGACGTCCCTCTTTTCAGGTGTTGATGGGATCATGGGTGTGGGTGTCTTTGGGTGCTTGTTTTAATCCCTGATTGGATTATCTTCTTCCCCCTTTTCCTTAATGATCATGATCCACGTTGTGAGGCTCTTTGTGCCTTGCAACGAGGTCATGACACAATGTACCATGACATTTTTTTCATTGACAATATGAAGGCAATTAGATCAGTTCACTGAACCAGAGACCAAGTTTGGTGTAGTAGTTAAGATGTTGGACATGGATGGGGAAGACCCAAGTTCAGTTTCTCATTTGACTATGGAGCTCATTGGGTGATTTTGTGCTATCTCACAGCACTGCTGTTTTGGTGATAAAAAGAAGGGAGAGGAGAATCCATAGATTAAATCTTGAACTCCCAGAAGAAATGTAAATTATACATGCAACAGAAACAAACAAATAACCCTGGCTAATGAGATGGATATTGTCCAGGCATTCAGTGGACCTCCTGTGACCTTAAATGGCCATCCCGGGATCTTTTGATGTTATAGAGTTGCATCACACATGAGACTTGTCACTTGATGTGGATGGGCTACTGCTAGGGAGAACTTTCAGAATGTTAAAGGTTGATTCTGGTGCAGGGCTTTAAAGTTCTCATACTCTACTGCTGGTCAGCTCATGCTCATGTGAATGGAATGATGCAAAGAACATCACCTCCAACTAGAGCTTTTGGGTAAAGCTGGATGGTAAGAACATCATATAGTGCCTGATGTTTTGATGGACTTCATTTTGATGTCTAATAGTTGGAATTGCTAAAGCTGATTATAGTTATGGTGATGTACAAAATCCAGATAACGAGCCCAATGCCAACCCCAGCATAGCCAAAGAAGCGTGCCAGCCTGGAGTTCTTTCGAGCAGCTGTGTAGTTTCCTGTTCGGTTGGATTCTTGAGTCTGAGGAGAAAGAGAGATAAGAGACAGATTGGTGAAACTGAGAAACTTGTACAGAAAGAAGGTGGCCTGCTGTAGTTGTGGAATGAACAGCTGACTTGGGAAGTCAACCCATCTTGTCCTGTTTCTCAGGTATTGTCATGTGACTGTTATGTGACAGCTCGGCAGAAACTTGCAGGAGATCACTTAGATTTCATGCTTGGGCTGGGAGAGCTTTTAAGCTTATAGGATCTTATTATTATTATTATTTTTTTATCGTATGGCATAAAAAATTATTTTTGCCCAGAACTAGAATCCTGAGATCCCCTGGTTGGATCCAGTATCAAAATCTGGCTCAGAAGGTTAACATATCTTAGAATTAAAGAACTGAGTGCTTTGGAGCATATATCAACTTAGGAATCTATGACTATCACCCGGGCCAAACTCACAAGTTCTTTTAGTAGAGAAGAAAACAGGAGAATATAGACCACAGGTTTTTTAAGTAGCTCCAGGTTAGGAATATTGGATCACTTCTGATTTGTGAACATGATGTAACCTAAAGGAGGCAAATGATCTGATAAAACACCAGCTGATATGACATTGTACAAGAAACATTGGGAAACCCTGACCAATTGCAGGATGAAATAGGAAAGAAGAATTGGGTGACATCATTGCCAGTGATGAATTGTGTGGAGGCATAATGCAAACTTTATTAATTTCTTTCTTCAGGATGACATAAACTACAGGTTAAGTAGTGCCTAGATGCATGGTAGCTTGTATTTTTTACAGCTGTCTTTGGAACAATGTATGATAATTCCTCCAAATAATATTTTGTGATTCATATCTAGAGATGGTACAATGCTTTTCTGGAAAAATATACTTTGGTGAAAGTAGAGATTGTTATAGAATATATATTATTGGAGCCCCAAATAGCCCCCCTAAAGCTTGTTCAGCTTTTTAAGGGACTTGTTATTTACTACTAGATCAAGGTAACATCAATCAGCTTGTGCTGCATACTCTCTTTACCATGTTAATAAGAATATTATGATAAATTATGTGATCTGAGAATATAATTAGTTAACCTATGCCCCTATAGATCTATCTATATCTATCGTCTGTCTGTCTGTCTGTCTGTCTGTCTGTCTGTCTGTCTGTCTGTCTGTCTATCTATCTATCTATCTATCTATCTATCTATCTATCTATCTATCTATCTATCTATCATTATCATCTACCTACCTACCTACCATCTATCATGCTTATATCTTGCCACAATCATATACAGACTGTTAAAGGCTCAAAACATAAACAACAATAAAAATCAACAGCAAAAAATGAACAGATATTGTCAGGGTCAGCCTCGCTTCGCAATAAGACACAGACTCACTTAATGGGTATTAAGGATTTCTGGTTTATTGGAATGATAGCTGACAGAACGAAAAACGGGAACGGGGTGGTGGTGTGGAGGTGCCCCTTTTATACCCTCTTGTATTGCCCCGGGCTTCCCCACCCTACATTGTCCCGATCCCTCTTGATGGGACCCTTGATGGCTGCCTGGGCGCTTTCTCGGTGTCTTCCTTTGTCTCCCAGCGTCGGTTGTGTCCTCCGGGGCACCAGGTGCGGCTTATCTCCGTCCCTCTGACGTCCTTCTTTTCAGCTGCCTATGGGTCCATGGGTGTGGGTGCTTTTGGGTGCTTGTGTTAATCCCTAGTTTGATTATCTCCTTCCTCTATTTCTTAATGATCATGATCTACGTTGTGAGGCTCTTTGTGCCTTGCAACGAGGTCATGACAGATATACTGTATATGTGTTTTTCTATTTCTGGAATTGTGACTATGTATTCTACATTTTAATATTTATAAAATAAAAAGCTATATAATTTTATTACTATAGATTGGAGGGTAGATGAGATATATGGAACCCTTGGTGCTCTCTGAGCTTGGTTGCTGCTTGCAGATGTTTCGTTGCCCGCCTAGGCAACATCTTCAGTGCTAGAAGGGAGTGGGATTTGCTCTCTGCTTGTATACAGTAGCTTGCCCTGCCAGGATTGGTGGGGTGTGGTTTTCTCCTTGGTAGTTGCTTGATTAGGCTGCTGTTTACTGCTTGATTGTTTGTCTGAGCTGGCAGTTCCTTGATTAGGGTATTGGTTAGGGTATTAGGGTATTAGAGTATTGGGGTATTGGGGCATTAAGATATTAGGGTATTTATTAGGGTATTAGGTATTAGGAATTAGGTATTAAGGTATTAGGGTATTAGGATATTCCTTGATTAGGGTATTGATGAGATATATGCAGTTTAAGTAGCAAAACTGAGAGTCAGTTTGGTGTAATGTTCAAGGCACTGGGCTAGAAACTGGGAGACCGGGAGTGCTAGTCCTGCCTTAGGCATAAAGCCAGCTGGGTGACCTTGAGCCAGTCGCTTTCTCTCAGCCCCAGGAAGGAGGCAATGGCAAACCACTTCTGAAAAACCTTGCCAAGAAAACTGCAGGGATTTATCCAGGCAGTCTCCGAGAATTGGACAACATTGAACAGATGAAAAAAAAAAGTAGCAAAACAACAATCATGAACCTAGAAATCTACTGACGTCTTAGGAAAAATTAGATTTATTCTCCAGGGAAGATCACTGTACTTACAAAATATGGAATCTAAGGAAAAATGGGCATCTGTGTCCAAACTTTTAAAATCATCTACGTTCAATGCACCACAGTGAAATCATGCATCGTTTCTCTCATCAACATCCCAACTCTTATGAGCAGGAATATGTATTCCATCTGAAAAAGGTAGGCTACTTTGCTACAGCCTAATTTTGGAATGACTGATCTGTTTTTTCTGTATGTTTACAAGACCTAAAGGGTGGATTTGCTCTTTTCAAAATGGCTGCAGCTGCAACTTCTATGGTTTTTGGAGTGAACTTTACCACTTCTAAATCTTTTCCAAACTGATTTCGATCCACCAAGACTGCCTTGCCATCTCTACATGAAGGGTTAAATCGCGTCCCAGAAGCCTCTTGATCTAGGTCGGTTACACCAGTTGAGCAGTCAGGCGCTTCTCCTATTTACCAGCAAACTCAACTTGCTTACATAAGATTCTCACAAATGCATCTAAACATGTATCCCAAGTCATAGTGGTCTATTTGGAAAGGTGTCAATGGACAGCCCACTGTTAATGGAAAAAGTCTTTTCTGGGGGTGCTGCCTGAACCAAATGTGACTGAGAGGGAAATCACTGTGACATAGTGAATAAGGACTTGACTAAGAGTTCATTGGATGAATTTGTACCAGTCACCCTTTCAACTTAGGCTACTTCAAAAGGGGTGCGTGGTGTGGATGAAAGATGGGGACCCTACCCATGCCTCCCTAGAGGAAAAGCAGTATATAAATGAGTCACAAGATCTGGCGGAATACAAATGGAATGAGTGAATGAATGGTTACAGCAATAATATGAATACCATAAGAAGGAAAAACAGGCAACTGTTGCTAAGTGGAGATGTCATGATACCACGTACTCTTTTCCTCTATGAATGCCATCTGCCTTATATTCTCTTCTTTGCCCCCTTTACTAATCTCCTTCCCTGTAGCAGTGCAGCCCTGTGGAACATCCCACAGTACTGGAACTATGAAAGGTGCTCTTGATGACTCCAGAAGCTGGAGCCCACCTACTTTTAACCATATGATTCTGTTCCTTGCACTTTTCCAAATATAGCTGATATTGGAGAAAATAAAGAGACTAAGTTCCCTGCCACCTGCAGCACCCATTCCCAGAGAAACTCACCTTTATGGAATAAACCATGGCCACAAACTCACCTTTATGGAATAAATCACGGCCACAATTCCAAAGGGTAGGAAACAGCAGAACAAGGTGAAGATGGAGTAGGGCAGGTAGTCAGGCTCACTGGTTGCCTGGACAGGTAAGATAAAGATATCCTGCTGAGACTCAACAAATGTACCTTGATGAGGCTCTGCAGAAGGTGGACCTTGATACAGCCGATACTCAGGTGGCTTAGAGGGAGCTGCTCCATAGCCCAGAGAGGGTGCCGGCCCAACAGGGATTGTCAGTGGACCAGACTCTTCATAAGGTGTTTGTTTAGGATAAGGAGGTGGATTTTGGGGGTCAGGCATATGGGTCTCATAAGTTGGGTTGCTCATCATGCAGAACTGCTCTCTTTTTAATTCTTTCTCTGCCAGTGAAGTCCTGTCTTGACTTCTGATTTCTTCTTCTTCAGCTTCCCTGGTGAGTTGCTGGTTGCTTAGGTTTTCTCCTTGGTCGTACCTAAAGTCTGTTTTCCAGCTCTTGCTTCTGTTCTCCTCTTGTACCTGGCCAGCCTCTCGGAATCTCTCTTGGGCTTGATGTGTGCCTTATAAAGCAGTTCGCTTCTCTGTGTATCTTGTTTAGAGACTGCTATGGATTGCTCTGGCTCTCCGACAGGATGACTTCACTGTGTCTTGCGGATCAGGAGAAAGAGTGGGTGGAATAAAGAATTAGGCAGTGAACAGCCAGGACAGACAGACTGATGGGTACTGGACATGAGTCCTATGGAAAGCAGTGCAATGCTGGATAGAGTGCAGAACATCTGTTAGTCCAAAGGCTGCCACCAGGTTTATTTGGGTATATTCAGAATTGCACTACAAAATTGGTGGGGCCAATTTTGGATGGGGAGGGGGATGCTGGAAGGGAAGATGCTTGGGTGGGGGGATGCTGGAAGGGGCGGGGGAGGCAGTTTACAGAAGAAGGCCATGCTTCAGCCGAGCAGACCAATAGGTGGCAGGGGCTGGTGGACGTCTGGGCTCAGGGGTTTTAAGGAATAAAAAGGCAGTTACCTTCCCATCTGGAATTCCCAAAAATGCAAAAAAGAAAGATCTTTTTGCTCTGAAGGCTACAGAACATACGTTGGTAGGCCACAGATGACCCCTGGGCGCTGTTTTTGTGCCCCTCCTGTTATAGGTAGACAGACTTTCACACATACACAAACCCAAAATGCATAAACACTGTGTCTTGCACTACTTCATAACTGAAGAATAACTATTCTGGAGATGTTCTGAGGACCCATCATTGACTTTGTTGAACCCATATGCTCAGTGTCCTAAAATCTGGGCTAGAACAATCCCAACAGATGAACAATCAAACTCTCCTTGAAATCTCCATCAAGAAAAAGACTGTTCACCCTGTTAAATTGTTTTCATGTTCAAGAGTCAGTTGAAATCTGCAAACATAATAATAATAATAATTTATTCAATTTGTATTGTCCATATCTAAGTGACTTTGGGCAGCTCTACTGTAGACTATAATCTACAGTTCAAAGATGCAATCCCATTAGATTTTACACTGCTGTCCAAGGGAGCAGATTACAGAATCCCACCACCTATAGCTCCATTTTCCATGTTCTTAATTATCATTGTGGTCTTCCAATAGACTCATTCATTTTGCGTACAACATTCTTCGAGAGGGGCAGAAGAGAAGATCTGAAAAATGCTGTATAAAGGAGAAATATTTCTTCCTGTGACTTGGGAGATTCTGCTTCTGTTACCACTATCAGTAATTACATTGCACCATTTTGTTTTGAAGTAGCCTCACGCAGCTGACTCAATCAACTTATTTGAATTATGCTTTGCCTGGAATATTATGCCAGTGGATTTTCTGTTTCTGCCCAGTTTTCTGTTCTATTGAGTTATTGAGAGTTTATATTCTTTCCAGGATGTTAACTCTCTCCCTACCTTTTGTCATTTAGAGATCTGATTTCTTCCAATCCATCTTGATAAGCCACCACACCCTAGCCAGTTTAATGAGAAGCCACTGACAAGCATTTTTGTGGTACAGTGTTCTAACAAGATGTGAGCATTCTGTAGCCTGCATTTAACCAAGTGTCTAGACAAATATTATTGGGGTATTTGTCAAAGACATGAATGTAATTGCAAATTATATCCTTAGCATTCCAACTATCTATGGCAGTGTTTCTCAGCCTCAGCAACTTTAAGCTGTGTGGACTTCAACATTCTGAATCCCCCAGTCAGCTATGCTTGCTGGGGAATTCTGGGAATTGAAGTCCACACAGCTTAAAGTTGCTGAGACTGAGAAACACTAATCTAAGGTATGGGGCAAGCCCAGACAATGGTTGACTGCTGAAATGGAGAATGAAAAGGGAGGGATGAGGTCCATGCGAGGAAAGTATATTTGAGCACTTGTGTGTGAGAAAAAGAGTGTTGTGCAGATATGGAATCTCTAAGCCCCCTGAACTGGCATTTAATACAGCCTCAGAGTCAAACAGTGCCTATGTCCTGAGCCTTTCCTGATGTTGCTCTTTGAAGCAACGTTTGCTGCTGTTTATATATTTATCTGTTGCAGAAATGGAGCACTTGTCAACAGCTGCAGAGGCAGGGCTCATCTTTTGTGGCACACTTTTTCCCCCTTTAGTTTCTTCAAGGTTTTGAGAGTGAGAACGGGAGGAGGGCACAGAACTACCATTCTGTCAGCCTTGTGAGGCTGTCCAGGCAAAAAGCACAACAATGAGTACTAACTCTAATTTAATTGTAAGTTTACATTAACAGAATCTTGAAAGTCTGAAAGTAATCTCTCCCCCCTCAACTTTACAGTCCAAGAAACTAGGACAGGTCCCTTCTGAGATGTTTTTCCACATTCCCATTCCTTCTGCGGGCTCAGCTGCCTCTTATCTGACCATTGTCTAGTCTGCCGCTCTTCCTCCTGTCTCCCAAAGTCATTCCCACATACCATTACATATGCCAACCCTTGAAGTTCCCCAAACTGGTTCAAAACCCACAGTTTTGGAGGCCATTGGGGGATGTTTGGGAAGAATGGGTGAGTTTAAGGGCAGGGAAAGCAATGGGACCATTCTTGTTCCTACCTTAATTTGTTTGGAGGAAAAAAGGGGGAAGAAAATCACACTGCTGAAATTGGACTATTTTGCTGTCAAATTTCAGTGGTGTGATCTTTATCATTTATTTATTTATTTATTTCTAAAAACATTTATATAGCCACCCATCTTGTACCAAACTCTGGGTGGCTCAAAACCAAAAAAATAAAACAACATCTATTTAGAATAAAAATATCGAAACCAAAGATATTAAAACCAAAAGACCTGGCACCCTAGCTAAACTTTCCCATGCAGCCCACAAGAAGTTTATTTCACATATCTCGCCCTATCTCAGTGCTTGGGGAAAAGCCAGGCCTCGAGTACTTTTCAGAAGATTAAAAGGGTGGGGGCCTGCTGAACTTCGGGGGGATGTGAGTTCCATAGGGCAGGGGCTGCCACAGAAAAGGCATGCTTCCTAGGTCCCATAAGATGGCAACGTTTAAGGGAGGGGACTATCTGTTCTGGTAGGATAGGTGGTCCCACAAATAATCTGGTCCTTCCCAGGCTGCTGGGGCTGCTGATTGGAAACAAGTGGGCTTATGTAACCTCTGGTCTTTGAGTTGCCCCCTCCCTGGTCTGTGGCATTTAGATCTGGCCTTGCCATCAAAAATGGTACTTTCAATGGCTCTATGAGGCACCTGGACCCATAGAAGACCTCTGAGAGAAGGCAATGGACTTATGCAGCTGGTCTTGGCTGCCACAGATGCTGGACTGTAGCTCCCCCCCTTGAATTCTGTGGCTGAGCCTCGGAGCTGGCTGAAGACCCTTGGTGCCAAGTTAAAAAGGAAAGGAAAATGAAGCTGGAATGGTTGGTACTACTTGTAGAGGACCTTTCATGAGCAGAAAGTTCTCAGAGGCTTCCATTCAGTGGAAACAATGGAATGACAGCACTTCAGGAAAGGCAGAGTGCTTGTCTGTGTAGATTTTCCACTCTTATGGAGACATACAAAAGTTCTTTGCTTTTCCTTTGCTCTGTGAGGCCTCTGCTGCCTTATAAATCAATCTCTCCTTGGAAACTCATGTCCTCTAGACCTGCCTTCAAGGGCAGACCTGCTCCCATCATGCAGTTCTTCCCTTCAGATAGAAATTCAAGCCAGCCAGGGCAAAAAGAAAGGAGGTGTTGAAAGGAGTCAAAATGTTTTGCACATCGCAGAATGTGTGCTTCAAGCCAAAGTAAGCATTACAATAATTATGGGGCAGGGAGCCATATCAGTTTTTATTTTATTTTTTTTCTTAAATACCAAATAGCCATTTCAATTAGGGATCCTGGTGTTCAGTGAGGAGTGCTTTAACTCTTCCCTCCCCAACCATTTTTATGAAAATCATTCTTCCTCCACTGAAGTTAGCATCAGAACTAACAGGAGTAGGCATGGCTCCCTAGACCGTTTGGTTCCTCACTCCATAAGCCTCAAGGAAGTCTGGTCAAGGAATTTCCTGGCCAGGGGAAGCATAACTCCATATGGAGGGCATCAGCTTGACTGTCCCAGGGGAAAAGGGCTCCCATTGGCAAGATATTGATTTATTTTAGAACATTTTTATGTCACTTCCTGTTAAAGAAAACGTTACCATGGTTGGGAATTGTTTTAACATCTAAATATTTTCTGCAGGGTGCGTATGGGTATGTGTGGACACATGGAGATATTTTGAACTGGTGAAGGAAGAGTTACACCGATATTACAATACTGCAGTGAAAACTGTACTGGTATTAGACAAACAAAGGAATAGGAGCCATGCATAAAGAAATTAAGCAAATCAGACATGAGCCATGCAGTTAATGTAATCTCTCATTCTGCCCATGTTCAAGGACCATTACATGTGCCTGTTTTAGCTCACTAAAACAAATTCATTGTGCTGTGCCACCTTTCATGTTGACGTTTCTGATGTCCATTTACTTCCATGGCTGGCTGGGAAATTCTGGGAGTTGAAGTCCCCACATCTTAAAGTTGCCAAGTGTGAGAAGCACTCCACTAGAGAAGGCTCATGGTCACCTCCTCAGCCCAGCCATCCCTAACTGGTGCTTTTTAAAACTGCCCTTGCTGGCTGGGAATTCTGGGTGTTGTAATTAGGATAGGCAATTGTCTATTTTCCCCCTTTGTTTGAAAAACATTTATGAACGTGCATTACTCACTGAATGTTCCAGTGAAACTCATGGGCCTTGGTGAAACCGTTAAATTGATAATGAAAAATAAAAGAGACTTAATATAGCAGGCACCGTAAAATACCCCTGTAGCCATGGAGAGATGCTATGTAGCCCACCTCCCCACCTTCCCAGATATCCCCAATGTATGAAGATACCTCCTCTTATGCAATGGTAGACATATTGTTGGTTTAAAATTTGATTTGAGTGGTCAACAGACACAGAGAGTTAAATGATGCTGAAGTGAAAACACTCTGTTCATTTATGACAAATATACATAACATTTTGGGGTCAAGAGCTACACGTGGTAGACTTTTAGTAGTGTAGTGAGAACAGGGACATCTGCATTGGGGGTTAAAACGTCAAGATGTCAACCACACCCATATAATTGAAACTGCTCCTTTTTAACATGTGTTGCTCATGTGACACACATCCAAAGTGGTGCGGCTTCAATCCTGCAAGCCTGGCCACTATATTGACTTTTTTGACACCCCCATGGATGACCCTGTTTGGGAGCTATACTTCAGAAAAATAAGGGCCAGATTGATTGATTGATTGATTGATTGATTGTATTTTTCCACCACCCATCTCGAAAGCGACTCTTTTTTACTTCATTTATATTTGATTATACTTAAAACATTAAAAACAAAAATAAATATATTAAAATTTATTTTTAATAAAATATTAAAAACAAAAATGTTTATAGATTATCTTCATACATTTATTAAAACTCCTATTTTTTATTATATGATGCAGTACACAGAATAATGTTGTAAAGTTACAGGAGGGCAGATTCTCGTTGAATAATATGTAATCATTTCTAACAATAAGAGCAATGTGACAATAATGTTAATTATACAGACAGGTGAGACAGGGGTATTCCTATGATCACATTGAATTGTACAATTTGGGGTCAAATTTGTCAGGGTTCGGAAGGCTACATGAAACCCTGAGGTACCAGGTTGTTCACTTCCGATGTATGACAACTCTAGGTCTTATATCTAATGATAATGTCTTATGGGAGATTGCTCCAGTGAAAAATGAGGAATATCTCTATTGTTGGTTCCTAACAAGCATGTGTGAACTAGTCGGCAACATGGGAGGTCTGAAAGACAGGCCTATGGTTGGATTCTACACCAAGTGTTTTACCTTACAAGATCAACATTAATTCAAAGAATATGACTTCACTTTGGATAGCGTTGATTCCTGACTTCTCTTCCGTATATTAAGAAGGGAAGTCATTCAGGATATTACGGTATCTTCAGGGGTTGAATTGTCCAGAGTTAAACTGATTGAACGAATTTGCGGCGACAGCAGCAGCTGCAGTGCCTAAAACAATGGCCAAGATAATGCTCAGAACAATGCATGCAATTCCTATTCCAAGTGCCGTGTGATCTAAAATGAGTGCCAGCCTGGAATTCTTCCGAGCAGCTGTGATGTCTCCCTGATGATTGGCGGTTTGAGTCTGGGGGGAAAGAGGTAAGGAAAAAGTTATTGAAACCCATATAATGAGATGACCATGAGCATGTGGGGTAGCAAGGACAAAACATGCATGAGAACATAATTGTGCAAATGCTGTGATTTTTTCATGAAGATAGCAAGAGTGAAGGGAAAAGGAGAGAGGAAAAAAGAGCAAAAGAACATATGTAAGAAAGAAACAAAGGGAGAAAAAGACAAAGAGAAATGAACTATACGCAGAGGGAAACAAAAGATAGATGAATATAGCGTTTATTATATGTACGTGTGCAAACACTGATCATGTTGAGGAAGGACAAGATCAGGCTGGGTCTCAAAATAATTCAGCTGAATCCCTCTTTGAACCAAACCATGACATGAATATGCTGCATGGAACTGAATTGGATGCCTTCAAACTGATTTATACATTTGGTGCCTCTGCACACATGCCCTTCTTTTCAAATCAAAGTCTTTGATAACTACTCCAATCGATTTAGCTCATCCGATTGAATGGAGGGTTCCCATGGGACTTAGGGTGATGTGAGGCTTTTCCAGGCAAGTTGGGCTGGAAACAGATAAACTGCAACTACCAATAAGTAGATTTAGTGCAGAAAAAGACTCCATTACAAAAGTAATCCAGCCACTGCGGTGTATTAAACTGCATAGTTTCCAGCTGCCTCTTGTTGCAGTAACAGACTGATATGGCATCAGGATTTTTGCTCTGATCTTTAAAGAAGCAGCTCTCACAGGCTATTGGCACACCCTTACTAATCATGGCACCAGATGGAAAGATTCGGCATTGCCCACCACGGAGGAATGGTTGGTGAAATTGACAGAACTTGCTGAGATGGACCAACTGACCAATTGACCAACATTCATCAATGACTGGAAACCCCTTATGGGCTTTTTGCATGAGAAAGAAAACGATTGTGTGATTTATGGTTTTGATGATTAGAAAGAATAGGTTATATAAAGAAGGGATTTATGATGAAATTGGAGAGAGTGGTTTGATTAGAACTGTATGTATAACTGGTGAGAGGGACATCGGAAGCCATTTCTTTATTTCCCCCACCTCACATGAAGGGAAAGGAGTGGGGGCCTTTTTACTGGCAGCCCTGATCCTATGGCACACCTTATCCTAAGTGGGCCTCCTCCCTTGCTTGCATTTTACAATTTTTCATTTGTACTTGGAGCAGATGGTGGACCTGGACTGTCTTGGTGCTTGATTTTTGTGGGGTTTGGCTACATTGATCGTTTTCATCGTGTTTATTTTTCCCTTGTCCTTTTGGAAACCGCCCTGAGCGGGTGGTATATGACAAAAGAAATTTAAGAAATGAACAGACAAGTAAAAGTGATAATTAGATTATTGGAGAAGCACCATGAAAGCCCAGGCAGAGTCCATAATCAGCCGTGGAAACTGACCAGGTGATTTAGTGCCTGCCTGTATAGCTCTGTTGGAAGAATAGAAAATACCACGGTTGGGTCTCTAGGCGATACAGTCTGACATCTCTTTTTTATGATGCTATTATGAGAAAAAAAATCTTTTTAGGGTTCCCTCCCTTGAGTTGCAATTCTATAGGAAGGGCAATCCATCAATTGTACTGCAGGCTCTGGCACTTTCTCGGTGGCCTTCCAACCCCCAGTCTTTCAATAGCAGAATGCAAAATTAGCGTTATGATTTTTTTTACTTGTTTTCCAGTTAACATCCGTATTGGCAAACTAAGTTTCTGGGAGATTTAATGCACCTCTCTGATGTATCCCCTTCCCTTAAAAAACAACAACAAAAAACTGAAAGAGAAATACTTTTTTAAAGAAATGATGTGGCCCATAGCAACCACCTGCTTGCTAGAAGGGATCATATTCTATTACACTTCACCAAATTCATCCACACTTCTGGTTGTGATTAATAATTCTATAGCACTTGGGCAATAACATCAAATAATCGGGGAGTTCGCTTAAGGCAATCAGTAGACCTGATAGCTCACTGAAAGGGGCCCTTATCTCTGCAATGCTATTTTCTCAGCATTTGACTTTTGATCTATGAGTAAGGACTTGTGTTAACAACCTTTGTAAACTTTATTCCCTTCCTCTTTTTCTTGCTCTTTTTCTGTTTACTCCCCCTCCTTCTACAGTGCTGTCCCTGCTTCACACTTCGCTGCAACGTGTGCTGGCTACTTTACCTCTTACCAAGACTAATGCAGCATTGACCACCCTCATAACCATCTAAAGAAAGTTACTAATAGTGTTTCTCTCTCTCTTTCTCATTGAAGCTCACCTTTATAGAGAAAATCAAGGCCGCAATACCCAAGGGGAGGCAGCAGCAAAGGAGGGTGAAGATAGAGTAACCCAGATAATCCGGTTCTTGGGCAGGTTGGACATTTGCGAGGAGGATGGTCTGTTGAGGCTGGACTGGTATGGCTCCAGGGGGTCCGGCATAAGCTTGGTACTGGGTTGGCATAGAAGGAGGTGCCCCGTAGCCCACTGGGGGTGGTGGATTAGCAGGTGAGTTCATTGGATATCCCGAATAAGGGGGTTGATTCAAACAAGCTGACTTCTCAGCCTCTGGGTTGCTCATAGTGCAGATTTGCCAAAGCCCTGCTGATTTTTCTCTTTCCTTGGTTGCACCTTCAATCCAGAGTCCACTGCTTTGCTAGCTTCCTTCTCCTGTGGACTGAAACTTCTTTTATCTGGAGATTTGCTTCAAACTGGTGGTTATTCTGTGGTAGAATTAGACATAACAGTTCCTTGCTCTCTGGGAGTAAGATGTGTGTAGTAACGGAAGTGTGGCAATAGATAAGGTTAAGGGAAGGATCTGTACTGGGTGGGGCCACTCTGGTAAGGGAAGGACGTTTCCCTAGCAGCAGATAATGTAATTTCAGCTTCTCAATTTTTTTTTTCCTGATAAGGGTAGATACAGATGACTCTCCTACCAAGCACACCTATCATTCCACAATTGAAAATAGGGACAAGTTCTAAACACCCCATACATTTATTCCACTCCACCATCTTTATCTTTACTTACTGTTGAAGTTTTTCACACTGGCTGGATTTATTGATTAGCAGTTATCCTTGCCTCCCACCAGCTGGGGGAAAAAAAAAGTACTATCACCAAACCTATAAGGATGCCGTTGAACAAAATTCCCTCTAGGCAACGGACATGTGTCTCCTGCAATTGTCCTACAAGGTAGGCCAGGCTATAAATAGAGGTGTACAGTATGAATCTGCAGGATTGATGTAGCCTTGAAGATCTTGAGTGCAGCCCCAGCAGCTCAAAAGTTCCCTATGAATTGTGGTTCTAAAGTCAATTTGTTAGGGCAACCAGGTCTCCCCTGCAAACATCTGGACAGCCAGTGGAGATCAGCAGAAAGGCAAGCTCTTTGCTGCCATCTAGTGTCACTTGGAGTATTGCAGCCCGCCTGTGTTAACTCTAGCTTTGCACAACACACTAGATAATGCAAAAAATGGGACTTGCTAGTTTGCAGTTCAGAGACTTGTGGGAAAGCTGGCTATTGCTTTAGGTGACATGTTAGGTGAACCTGGGCATTACATGATTAAACCATAATATACTTTGTTAGGGCCCTGTGAATTCAGAAACTATAATGTTTTGTTAATCGGGATTCAGGATCTGATGTCATTACCATTGCCCTTGTGTGTTGAATAAATCAGGACTTTACATTAATTCACGATATATTTTATTTGTTTGGACACAGCATATTATGTGAACACAGCAATAGACTTTTGTTAATCCATGTTTAGCACATTGAAGGTTTAGCATCTACCTTTGGAATATCTCCCCCCTCCCCCGATTTGTATGGTCCCCAATTGCCCATCTATAAGCAATCTTCAAAAACTTGTTTTTTCCCCCAGACCTCGGGTTGGTATATTGGGAGGGCCTCCTTGAATTGAGGGTGATGTGGTTGGAGTTTATGTTGGCCCTCAGATATTTTATTTTTTTAAATATATTGTTCTTTTAACTTGTGAAGCCACCCAGTGTAATGGTTGCCTATTCTGACAGACTCAGTCTCACAAGCAGGTGCTTAAGGATAACTGATTTATTGAAAGAATAGTATGCAAAACAAAGAAAGCTGAGAATGAGCAAAAGCGCGCCAAATACAAACTAAAAACCCTCGCTTCAAATCCAGTCCCGCCCTTGCTCCCTCTTAGCAACCACCCCCTCCCCAGGTGTTAGCAACCGTTCCCCACATCGGCCTGGGAAAGTAACCTTGGACAGAGTCAATAACCCAAACATACATTCCACAGTGCAGAAAACAGATTACAGCCTAGCATGCCTGGAAATTTCCCTCCAGCCAACCCGGGTCAGGAAAATGACATGCGAAATGTTACGATGTATTCAGAACATTGAAATGGTGAACATGACATATCACCCCCCCCCTAATGAAAATGAAGAGTTAAGGAGCAGGGTTAGAAGGGTAGGCAGCATGAAAACGAGTAACTAAAATAGGAGAGCGAATATGTTGAGTAGCAACCCATTCAGGATGTGGGAAATGCTTCCAGCGGACTAAGTATTGCAATGTAGAACGAAGGCGCCGAGAATCTAGAATTTCTTGGACTTCAAAGTGTTGGTGACCATCAATCATGATAGGAGCAGGTGGTGAGGGGTGTGGATGCCAACGGTCAGATTGATGGAAAGGTTTGAGTAAGCTGCAATGAAAAACAGGATGCAAACATTTAAGATTATGAGGCAAGTCTAATTTAAACGTAACCGGATTAATTTGTGCAATAATAGGAAATGGGCCCACGAATTTGGGTGCCAACTTTTTTGAGGGTTGGGGTGATTTAATAAATTTTGTGGAGAGGTACACTTTATCCCCAACTTGAAAGAGTGGCTGAGGTGCTCGTTTGGTGTCAGCATAGTGTTTGTAGGTGGCCTGGGCATCTGCAAGAGCTTGTTTTATTTTCGGCCAGGAGTCCCCGAGATGTGCTGCCCAGTCTGCTGGGGATGTAGGAGGAGCGGTTGGTTGAGGAAGCTCAGGAATGGGTACAAAATCGCGCCCAAAGACAGTGCGTAATGGCACCTGACCAGTGCTCTGATGCACGTCATTGTTGTAGGCGACTTCAGCAAAGGGTAGGAGATCGACCCAATTATCTTGTTGATAGTTGACAAACGCACGCAAATATTGCTCCAGTGTGGAATTAAGTGCCTCTGTAGATCCGTCAGTCTCAGGATGCGACGCAGTGGAGAGCGCTTGTTTGGTGCCCACCAATTTCATAAAAGCCCGCCAGAATTGTGATGTAAATTGTGTGCCTCTGTCAGTCACCAAACGGGAGGGGCTCCCATGGATCCTGTACATGTGTACAAAAAAGAGGCAGGCTAGTTGTTGTGCGGAGGGAATGGAAGCACATGGAATGAAATGGGCTTGTTTTGAGAAGAAGTCTTTTATAACCCAGATCACAGTTTTCCTCTGGCTTGGAGGTAAATCCACAATAAAATCCATAGAGATCTCCTCCCAGGGTCGAGAGGGGCTGGCTACTGGTTGCAACAACCCTTGGGGCTTCCCAACCTTCCGTTTGGAGCCAGCGCAGACAGGGCAGGAGGCCACATCGTTTTTAACATCTTGCCTTATTGTTGGCCACCAGAATTGGCGCCTAACCAAATGGAGTGTTTTAACAAACCCAAAATGCCCAGCCAGTTTGTCATCATGGCAACGCAGCAAAATGTCTTTGCGCAAAGCATCAGGCACATAGAGACGATTATTTTTCCAAGCAAAATCGCCGTCAAAAGTAACATTGTGTAAGTTTGCTTGCAACCAAGTGTCCAATTTCAATTGGGAAAGAAACTGCTGTTGCAAGTCTGAGGGAACTGGCAAACATCCTGGACAGGGTGAAATTGAAGCATCCGGTTGCTGTGCATGCGTCTGACTGCGGGTCACAGCTGCCAGACTCAGTTGGGGCTCCGTCCACAGCGTCCCTACGATATCAGGCACAGAACTGGAATCTTGGGGTCTGCGGGACAGTGCATCAGCTAGAAAGTTTTTCTTTCCCAGGATAAATTTTAACTTGAAATCAAAACGGCTGAAGAATTGCGCCCACCTAATTTGCTTTGGGTTGAGCTTATGAGGTGCACTGAGTGCTTCGAGGTTCTTGTGGTCAGTCCAAACCTCGAAAGGGTGGGTAGCCCCCTCCAACAAATGGCGCCAAGTGTCCAAAGCAGCTTTAACAGCAAAAGCCTCTTTCTCCCAAACGTGCCACCTCCTCTCAGTCTCAGAGAATTACGGGAGAGATAAGCACACGGCTTTAAACATCCCGATTCATCTGCCTGCAGCAGGAGTGCTCCAATTGAGAAATCAGAGGCATCCACTTTGTACTACAAATGGTTTGTTAGGATCTGGATGCTGCAAAATGGGTTCTGCTGTGAATAGTTTCTTAAGCTTGTCAAAAGCCACCTGGCATGCAGGCGTCCATTTCAGTAATGCCCCCGGATTTTTTGAACTCCGTGTGTTGCCTTGCCCCTTAGTTTTAAGCAACTCAGTGAGGGGCAAAGCTATTTCTGCAAACCCCTTGATAAATGACCGATAATAGTTCGCATAACCGAGGAAACTTTGGAGCTGCCTCCGTGTACGTGGCGCCTCCCATGCCAGAATGGCTTCGATTTTAGCTGGGTCCATTTCAATACCCTTGTCTGAAATTCTATACCCTAAATAGTCAATTTGAGATTTATGAAAAGCACATTTAGACAGTTTAGCATACAGTCCAGCTTTTCTCAGCTTGCTGAGCACTTGTCTGACCAGCTTTACATGCTCCTCCATTGTTTCTGTATAAATTAAAACATCATCCAAATATACCAAGACACCTTTGAACAAATGGTCATGCAAGACCTCATTAATTAATTGCATAAAAACCCCAGGCGCTCCCGCCAACCCAAAAGGTAACACTTTATATTGGAAAGAGCCCAGAGGACAATTGAACACAGTTTTCCATTCATCCCCCTCCCTTATGCGGATACGGAAATATGCCTCCCTCAGATCCAACTTGGAGAATATTTTCCCCTTTGCCAGATGTGATAACATGTCTTTGATTAACGGGACAGGATATTTATTTAATATTGATACTGCATTCAACCCACGGAAATCTGTACATAATCTCAAAGTCCCATCTTTCTTTGGTCTGAACAGCACAGGTGCACCCACTGGGGAATTAGCTGGTTCGATAAAACCCCTAGCCAGGTTTTTGTCCACAAACTCCCTTAGCGTTACCAGTTCCTTCTGGGTCATAGCATAAATTTTTGGCTTAGGCAACTTTGCGTTAGGGATAAAGTCTATGGCACAGTCAGTTTTTTGGTGTGGCGGTAGCTGATCCACCTCCTTTTCTCCAAAGACATCTGCAAAGTCTTGGTATTCCCCCGGCAGGCCGTCTAACGGAGCGGTAAGGAGATGCGGAGTGGTTGCTGCCGCCCTCCCCACTTCACCGCTCTCCAATTCATCCCCTTCCGGCGCTTTGTAGAATCCATCAGCAAAAGTCACAGTCCTGTGCACCCAATTAATATGGGGGTTCTGCTGAACAAACCAAGGCATTCCCAAAACAACAAACGGACCCCCCACAGGCGCTACAACAAAAGGCAGCTTCTCCCAGTGGCTTCCCATTTGCAATGCCACCATCCCTGTGGAGTGAGTTGCTGGTTCACCCCCCGCCATGGTACCATCCAATTGGGTGAAGATCATGGGTCGTTTCAAAGGGAATGTGGGCAACTGTAGGGCGGCTACTACATCAGGGTGCATTAAACATCGTGAGCACCCTGAATCAATCATTGCCCACAGTTCCACCGTCCTTGTTCGTGACCCCAATTTCACCTTCACTGTCAGGGTAGGGAAATTTCCACTCACCGAAGTGTGATCGCGCCCTTCCTCTTCCACCTGCCCAGCGGTGCCCTTTAAAGCAGGTGGCTGGCGTTTCCCGCCGGTTGATCACGAACAGCCTCTTCCTCATCTCCGAAGAAAGGGACTTCCTCCGGTTCGACTTCTGCCAAAGCTGCCTTCATTTTCCTTGGTAGAGAAGGGGATTTTCCGAATGCCTTTTCCCCCCAGTCTTTGGTCTTTCTCTTTGGGCACGCCGCCGCTTGGTGTCCCTCTTTTCCACACCGCAGGCATTGACCTTTTACAAAGCGCCACTCCTTCTCTTCCTCCCAGGACCGCTGACTGGATCTCCCTGGAGGAGCCGAGGCGCGGGACCCTTTACTGAATCTCCCATACCGCATCGATTTTCGGTGGGCAAACGTTTCTAGGGCATGCTCCGCGCTGCTTGCTAGCTGAATCCAATCATACAAAGTTCTTGGGTCTTCACGCCCCAAAGACCACTTCAGCACTTCAGTCTCCAGTCCATCCTTGAACATCTCCACAAGCGTGGACTGGGACCAATCCTCCACCTTTCCAGCCAGTGCTTTAAACTCTAGTGCATAATCCGCTACGGAGCATGACCCTTGCACCAGTCCCTTCAATGCTCGCTTCGCTCTTTCCTGAGCTAACAGGTCTTCACAATGTTGCCGTAACACCCATAAGAATTCCTCAAAGTCTTCTAACTCCGGGGCGTTTGATTGGCACAATTGCACATACCAATCGGCCGCCTGCCCCTTCAGCTTTGTGGCAATGGCGTTTATTTTACCCCTCTCTGACCGGAACCCCTGTTCCCAGTCTTCCATATAACTACTCGCATTAGTTAGGAAGAAGGACAATTTGGTAGGGTCCCCATCGAACTTTACTGTGAATGGTGGGGGTCTCACAGTTTCTGGTCGCTCAGCCCTTTGCACGGCCCCTAGTGAGTGCCTCTCCGCTGGAGGGGATCTTGAAATGGTCACCCTCGGACCCCTCCCCTCTCCTCGACGCCGCACCCTGCTTCTCCCTCTGGGCGATGGTAGGGGTGCCGGGGAGATGGAATGCCTGCGGGGATCCTTCCCTTCCTCTCCCCGGTGAACCTGAGCCCATGGACATTTTTTTCAGCAGGAATTCAACCGAATCTAATTTTGCTTCCAACACCTTTATATGGTCAGGAGTAGGTGACCCCTCGGGTGCCTCTTTTCTGACCACCGTAGGTGACAGTGGGTACCACCGCTTCCAGGAGGCTTGAGCCACCCCAGTGACCGATTCCTCATCCCACGTAAGGTAGTCCCCAGCTGAAGTGCTGGTCGTTTCGGGCACTTTTGGATGTCCCTCCGGAGCATCACTGCCGGGTACCTTCTCCGCTCTAACCACTGTGGAGTCCAGTTCCCCTTCGCTCGATGCCTCGCTCGCCATCTCTACAATCTCGACTCGTTCCTCGCTAGCGCTCCCCTTCACAGGTGACGCTGGATAGGGGCTAGCGGAATAAGGGTTTGAAGATTCTCAGCTTTATGTAATGGTTGCCTATTCTGACAGACTCAGTCTCACAAGCAGGTGCTTAAGGATAACTGATTTATTGAAAGAATAGTATGCAAAACAAAGAAAGCTGAGAATGAGCAAAAGCGCGCCAAATACAAACTAAAAACCCTCGCTTCAAATCCAGTCCCGCCCTCGCTCCCTCTTAGCAACCACCCCCTCCCCAGGTGTTAGCAACTGTTCCCCACATCAGCCTGGGAAAGTAACCTTGGACAGAGTCAATAACCCAAACATACATTCCACAGTGCAGAAAACAGATTACAGCCTAGCATGCCTGGAAATTTCCTTCCAGCCAACCCGGGTCAGGAAAATGACATGCGAAATGTTACGATGTATTCAGAACATTGAAACGGCGAACATGACACCCAGAGTCATTTTGAAGTTGGGCAGCCTAAAAATTTAACAAAAATGAATGGCCAAATAAACTAACTCAGCTTTAACGTGCCAGAAGAGGGAAAAATGACTAAACACATGAGGACTGATTATATTAACAGCATTTACTTAATTATACTATAATTTACATGTCAAAGAAATAAAAGCATATTTTAAAAGTAAATATTTAAATATACAATAACATAAAAACTTGTTCTCACCCTACTGTAGTATAGGGTTCATCCTACCTTAATGGCTGCACTCAACTCCTTGGATCCTGAAGAAGAACTTTTTGTGGATATTTTACCTGGGAAGCAGCAAAACCTTTGGCAGAGTATGTTGTGATGTTTTCCTTCATAAAATGGTAAAAAGATGGGTTAGATGATGTCATGTTCCACGTTTCGATCTTTTGTTAACATCGTAACGTTTCACATGTCAAACCCTTTCTCCGTGTATATTCAGTGGACTCTATGCTGGTATTTTCCATTACTGCTCTCCTCGTTGTTTTCCAACATTGGAATGTATGTTTGGGTTTGCACTCCTGTTCAAGGTTACTTTCCCAGGCGCGTGTAACGGTTGCTAGCACCTGGGTGGGGGTGGCGGCTGACATGCTATCGGGGCGGGGCTGGATTGAACGCAAGGCTTTTAAGTTTGTATTTGGCGCGCTTTTGCTCATTCTCAGCTTTCTCTGTATTTGCATACTATTCCTTCAATAAATCAGTTATCTTTAAGCCCGAGCTTGTGAGACTGAGTATGTGGGATTAGGCAACCATTACATAAAGCTGAGAATCATTTCAATTCATCTTCCGCTAGCCCCATCCAAATGTTGGGTAAACGGGAGCGCTAGTGATGATCGACCAGCAGCTTCGCGTGAGTGAAGGGAGCGAGGAAGAGCCGGATTCGACAAGGATCCGGCCCGCTATAACTTTGAGAGCGCAAAGGGCAGCACGTCGAGAAATGCGGGAAGCTCAATTGGATGAGTTGTTACTGTCAATGCAGGAAACCCTCAGGAGTGAACCCCAATCCATAGGGGAAGTAGCACTGGGGAGGGGATCCCCACAACCATCCTGGGAGCCCGAAATTCCCCTATCACCGAGGGTGGTGGTGACCAACCGACCTGTAGAAGAGCCTGTCACTCCTGCTCGTATAAAAGCAATCGAGGACAAATTGGATATGATAGTGACAATCTTAAAGGATATCCCCAAGGGTTCGGGATCAGCTCAGGAAGATTGGGAAGAAGATCAGTCCCAGCTGGCTTACCCAAGAGACAGGACCCTGCCACCCAGGGGAAGGAGCAGGACTCGAGCGTCCCGACAATGGGGGGGGGGAGAGAGGTGAGACTACCCAGAGATCGGCCACCACTGGGGGCTCGATGTGCGTTGACGTTTACGGAGCCACCACAGCCCGTGGAGCCGGTAAGAACCTTCCCACCGTTTGGGGTGAAGTTTGATGGAGACCCTACTACGCTCTCCTTCTTCATCACAAATGCTAAGCATTATATGGAGGATTGGGGGCGAAGCTTTCGTTCGGAACATGGCAAAATCAATTTTATTGCCAACAAGCTGAGAGGGAGGGCAGCTGATTGGTATGTACAGCTGTGTCAAACAGAGGCAACGGAGTTAGAGGACTGCGATGAGTTTCTGTGGTCACTTAAACAACACTTTGAAGATCCTTTAGCTCAAGAGACAGCAAAAAATGCCCTGAGAAAACTTTACCAAGGGACCCTCTCTGTTGCCAACTACGCTCTAGAATTTAAAGCCTTGTCAGGAAAAGTGGAAGATTGGTCCGAGTCAACTTTAGTTGAAATGTTCAAGCAAGGGCTGGAACCAGAAATCCTCCGTTGGGCTCTGGGAAGGGACGACCCTAAAACGTTATATGGATGGATTCAATTGGCGGGCAGTGCAGAAAATGCTTTACAGATGTATGCCCATACCAAAGAACTGAGACAAACCCGAATCGCCAAGGGAGCGCGTGCGACTGGATTTTCGAGCCGCCCTAAACCAAAAACCTGGGAGGAAAAAAGAGAATGACGTTTTTCGAAAGGTCAGTGCCTGAGATGCGGAAAGGATGGACACCAGGCCACTTCGTGCCCAAGACGCCGCCCAGAGGAACGGCCAGCAAAACCGTCAGGGAAGTCGCCCGCTCTACCACGCAAAATGAAGGCTGCCATCGCTGAACTCGACCCTCCAGAACTTCCATTCGGGGAAGAGGAAGAGGAGTTAGAGTTCGACCAGCCGGTGGGAAAAGTCTACCACCTGCCCCGAAGGGCGCCGTTGGGCAGGTGGAAGAAACCGGGCGCGACCACAATTCGGTGAGTGGGAATTTTCCTACACTGACTGTAAAAGTAAAATTGGGCTCAAAAACCAAAACTGTGGAAGTCTGGGCCATGCTAGACTCGGGGTGCTCCCGTTCACTTATGCACCCTGATGTTGTAGCTGCCCTGGAACTGCCCACGTTCCCTTTACCACGACCCATGATCTTCACACAGCTAGATGGAACTATGGCGGGGGGAAAGGCAGTCACTCATTCCACAGGGCTGGTTGCTTTACAGATGGGCTCCCATTGTGAGAAACTACCTTTTGTCATAGCTCCAGTGGGTGGCCCTCTGGTTATTTTAGGTATGCCTTGGTTCGTACAACAAAACCCTTTCATCAACTGGCTACATAGAACTGTAACATTTGCTGATGGATTTTATAAAGTGCCAGAAAAGGATCTCTTAGAGGACATGGAGGGTGGGGGAGTAGCTCACACCACTGTACAAACACTTCAGCCTCTGGAAGGACTGCCTAGCCAATACCAGGATCTGGCTGATGTGTTTGGGGAGAAGGAGGCAGATAAACTGCCACCCCACCGAAAGACAGACTGTGCCATTGACTTCCTCCCCAATGTGAAGTTACCTTCCCCAAAAATCTACCCCATGTCTCCGAAAGAACTAGCTACGCTGAGGGAATTCATTGACAAAAATCTAGCTAGGGGTTTCATTGAGCCTGCAAACTCCCCGGTGGGGGCACCTGTTCTATTCAGACCAAAAAAGGATGGTTCTTTAAGATTATGTACAGATTTCCGTGGGCTCAATGCAGCATCAATATTAAATAAATATCCTTTGCCCCTTATCAAAGACATGTTATCACATCTGGCCAAAGGCAAAATATTTTCAAAATTGGATTTAAGGGAAGCCTATTTTCGCATTCGCATCAGGGAAGGAGACGAATGGAAAACGGCTTTTAACTGTCCTTTAGGAGCCTTCCAATACAAAGTCTTGCCTTTTGGTCTCTCTGGGGCTCCTGGGGTTTTATGCAACTTATCAATGAGGTCTTGCATGACCACCTATTTAAAGGAGTATTGGTATATTTGGATGATGTATTGATTTATACTGAAACCATGTCTGAACATGTTCACTTGCTGCGTCAAGTGCTTACTAAACTAAGAAAAGCTGAATTGTATGCCAAATTATCCAAATGTGCTTTCCATCAATCACAAATAGACTATTTGGGATATAGAATTTCTGCAAGGGGTATTGAAATGGACCCTACCAAGGTTGAAGCCATTGTGGCATGGGAACCTCCCCGCACCAGGAGACAATTACAAAGTTTCTTAGGATTCGTGAATTTTTACAGGGCATTTGCCCAAAATTTCGCAGAAATTGCCCTCCCCCTCACTGAACTGCTGAAAACCAAAGCGCAGGGCGATACGCGCCGTTCAAAAAACCCAGGAGCGCTCCTTAAATGGACTCCTACTTGCCAACAGGCATTTGATGCACTCAAAGAAATCTTCACCACCGAACTAATTCTCCAGCATCCTGACCCCACTAAACCTTTCATAGTCCAAGTGGATGCCTCTGATTTCTCCGTTGGAGCACTACTGCTCTAGTCTGATAAGTCTAACACTTTAAAGCCCTGTGCCTATCTCTCTTGCAAATTCACTGAAATGGAGAGACGCTGGCATGTTTGGGAGAAAGAGGCATTTGCCGTAAAAACGGCTTTGGAAACCTGGCGGCACTTATTGGAGGGGGCTTCCAACTCCTTTGAGGTTTGGACTGACCATAAGAACTTAGAAGCATTAAGCACCAGCCGTAAACTCAGCCCTAAACAACTTCGCTGGGCTGAATTCTTTAGTCGCTTTGATTTCACCCTTAAATTCATACCAGGCAAGAAAAACTTTTTGGCTGATGCTCTCTCACGCAGACCCGAGGATGCTGGCCCAGGGCCAACAATACAGGGTACAGTATGGACGGAAAAGCAGCTGGGGTTCGCAGCGGTGACACGCAGTCGGGCGCGAGCGCAACAAACTCAGACTCCACCCGCTCCGCCTCCCTCCCATCCGACACGCTTGCCAATTCCATCAGACTTGAAACAACAGTTTCTTTTCCACCTCAAAACTGATACATGGTTGCAAACAAATCTTCACACTGTAACCTTCACTGACAGTTTTGCCTGGCATAACGATCGTCTCTATGTCCCTGAAGCTTTACGAAAGACGATCCTCCAACAATGCCACGATGACAAATTAGCTGGACATTTTGGCTACCTCAAAACCCTCCACTTACTTAGATGCCAATTCTGGTGGCCATCCTTACCAAAGGACCTTAAGGGATTTATCTCTGCTTGCCCTATTTGTGCCACAACAAAGCGCAAAACTGGCAAGCCACAGGGGCTTCTGCAGCCTGTGGCAACCCCATCCTTCCCATGGCAGGACATATCAATGGACTTTATTGTAGACCTCCCACCCAGTCAACGAAAAACCGTCATTTGGGTGGTCAAAGACTTTTTTTCAAAACAAGCACATTTCATACCATGTGCCTCCATCCCAACCGCACAACAGCTGGCCCGCTTATTCCTCCTTCACGTGTACCGCCTTCACGGAATCACCTCCCGTTTGGTGAGTGACAGGGGCACACAATTTACGTCACACTTTTGGCGGGCATTTTTAAAACTTCTTGGCACCAAACAAGCCCTTTCAACTGCTTGGCATCCGCAAACTGATGGATCTACTGAAGCCGTTAATTCTACCCTGGAACAATATCTCCGTGCTTTTGTCAATTATCAGCAGGATAATTGGGTGGACTTACTACCTTTTGCTGAGGTCGCCTACAACAACGCCGTTCATCAAAGTACAGGGCAAGTTCCCTTTAAGACTGTTTTTGGCCGCGAGTTCATACCAGAGCTCCCGCATTCGCAACCACTCCCCGCTTCTCTCACTGACTGGGCTAACAATCTCAAAGACTCCTGGCTCAATATTCAACAAGCTTTAGCCCACTCACAAACCTCTTATAAAAAACACGCGGATGCCAAGCGTTCCCCTGAACCTACTTTTGCTGTCGGTGACAAAGTCTACTTGTCCACTAAATTCCTCAAGTCCCCACAACCCTCCAAAAAACTGGGTCCTAAGTTTGTCGGTCCTTTTCCCATTGTTGCTCAAATCAACCCTGTTACCTTTAAACTTGACTTACCCCATAACCTCAAACGTTTACATCCTGTTTTCCATTGCAGTTTGCTCAAACCGTATCTACACTCCGACCGCTGGCACCCCCAACCAGCCCCACCTCCTCCAATCATGATTGATGACCAGCAGCACTTCGAAGTGATCGACATCCTCGACTCCCGTCGCCAGCGCTCTACTTTGCAATACCTCATTCACTGGAAACATTTCCCTCATCCTGAATGGGTTTCTGCCAATGATGTTCGTTCACCTCTCCTTGTCGGCCATTTTCACTCTGCCTATCCTCACAAGCCGGCTCCTTAGCATTTTTCTGGGGGGGGGGGCGATATGTCATGTTCCACGTTTCGATCTTTTGTTAACATCATAATGTTTCACATGTCAAACCCTTTCTCCGTGTATATTCAGTGGACTCTATGCTGGTATTTTCCATTACTGCTCTCCTCGTTGTTTTCCAACATTGGAATGTATGTTTGGGTTTGCACTCCTGTTCAAGGTTACTTTCCCAGGCGCAAGTAACGGTTGCTAGCACCTGGGTGGGGGTGGCGGCTGACATGCTATCGGGGCGGGGCTGGATTGAACGCAAGGCTTTTAAGTTTGTATTTGGCGCGCTTTTGCTCATTCTCAGCTTTCTCTGTATTTGCATACTATTCCTTCAATAAATCAGTTATCTTTAAGCCCGAGCTTGTGAGACTGAGTATGTGGGATTAGGCAACCATTACAGATGATACTACTGTTGGACGGGCTCAGAATTGGCTGAATGATGGCACTCTAATTAATGGCTTCACTTCAACGTGGTGGGAAGGGTTGAGTGGAGGACCATCAGCTCTGTCCTGGGCCCCAGGTAGTTCTCCATTTTTATCCTTGGATGAAAGGAATTGAGGGGACATTTATCAAGTCTGCAGATGACACAAAGCTGGGAGGCATGCCTAATCCTTTAGATGAAAGGGAGAAGATTCAAAAAGATCTAGACAGGCTTGAGCAGTGGGCCAAAAAGAATAGGACGGCACTTAACAGGGAGAAATATCAAGTTCCGAATCTGGGTAAGCAAAATGTAAGGGACAAGCATAGTATGGAGGAGACCTGGTTTGGCAGGAGAACAATGTGAAAGGGATCTGAGTGTCCTTGTCAACCCAAGTTAAATATGAGCCAGGAGTGTGATGCTATCTTGGAGTGCATAAAAAGGAAGACAGAGTCCAGTTCTTTGGGAGTCTAGTCTTCCCTGGTCAGACCTCCTTGGGCACCTGTGCCCAGTCCTGGGCATCCTGGTTCAAAAAAGTGTGGTAATTTTCAGATATCTTGACTATCAGGAGGCACTATCAGATGTTTCAACCTCTTGGGACTCATCAGACATGGGTTGGCAAATGTTATTCTATGGGCTGAAACCTTCTAGCAGGAACTGAACCCACAGTTCTTTTGACTTTAGATGTCTATTGGTGGGGTATTGGCAGCTACCCAGATCCTGGTGCTCAGAAGGTGAGGGAAAGGATACAGGGAGATACGGGAAGAGTTTCCAATATCTGAAAAGCTGTCACAGAAGAGGAAGTGGATTTCTTCTCTATTATCCCAGGGTGCAGGACCAGAACTAGTGAGCTAAAACTACAAGGAAGGAAGTTCAGATTAGCCATCTGCAGGAACTTCTGAACTGTATGAACTGTTGGTCAGTGGAACAAGCTGCCCACATGATGTCATGAGTTCTCCTTTGCTAGGGATTTTCCAACAGAAGCTGGATAATCCTCTGTCAAAAATGCTGCCATGAATCCTGCATGGAACATGGGGTAGGACTAGATGACCTCTGGGGTGACCTGCAACATGATGATTTTATGATTCCAGGGTTGTATGAACTACCAGCCAATGTTCCAGTGTTGCTTGAGTTTAAGTGTCTTTCCTTTTTTCTTCTCCTTCATGAAAACAAGTAGCATGGTTTGGGAAGCTGTAAAAACATGTTCTGGGAAGTGTAAAATAGGGGGTGGCTCTAATACTTTTATGAAAGCACCCTTGGTGGGGGTGCCAAATTGCTGACCTCTGCTTTTAAGCATCTACCACAGGAGTATTTGTTCGCGGTGTTGTTGCCCTTCCAATATGAAAAAAGCTTTTATGTTTCCTTTTTTTCTACATTAGCTCAAACTGAAAAGATGCCGTGATAATGGAAGATAAGAGAGTCACGTGGGTATGGGCTCAATTAGCCATTTCCTGTGTTTGCACAATAAACTGAATCATATGTCCTGGGCTTGCAATTCACTAAGGTACACACGCATTGACTAAGACTATAATGACTCCATCTTGGTATGTTGTGTAAATGCAGCCCCTAGGGTCTGCAACTGACCCAGTTAAGCCTGTTGTGAGAACTCAGCTATGTAGGTGGGGGGTATCTTATTTAATCTAATGAAAACTGGCCCAAGTTCACAAACTGAACATGAGCTAACTGTGTGATTCAGCTGCGAAAAGAGCAAATGCAATCCTCGGCTAGATCAAGCGAAACAACTTGAGACAAGTGATTGTTCCTCTCTGTTTTGGACTGGTCAGATCAGGCCTAGAATATTGTATCCAATTCTGGGCACCTAATTTTAGGAAGGATGTTGACCAACTGGCGCGTGTCTGGAAGAGGGCAACCAACAGTGACACAACTTTTTTGAAATGGTGCTTTCCTTTTCATCCAGCTCATATTTGAGATCTGTGCCATGCAGGACAACATTAAAATGCTAAGCCAGGTCATCAGCATGTCATGAAGTAGTTTAGAAGTGAGTGATGTTCTTCTCTCACTGCTTTATTTTTTTAAAAAGAACTTTATTGATTTTCAAAGTATAGTTAAAATACAGAATATCGAGTAGAGATAAGATGAAATAAAGAACTAAAGAAAAACAAAAAACCATAAAAGTGCAGTTAGATAGTAAGCAGAAAAAGAAAGTGACTTCCAACCTTCTCCAATACAGATATAAATGCATATTATACAGATGATTAATTAAACCTTAGTATCATCTACAAACATATTTGATTGCTTTTCTTGTGAAGAAAGCTTGCCAGAAGCAAACGTATTTCTGGAAATACCCCAGACCAAAAAAAAAAGAAAGCACATGGTGCTAAGAGAACATCGGTTATTTTATTTATAAACAATCACAATGTAAAGATTTTGACAATTGCAATGTTAAAAAATCTTGAACGCAAAAAGCGTCCTGTAGATCTGGGGAGAGAGGGGGGGATGAACACAGACAATTTTGGCTGTGGAACTTATTACCCTATAAGAAAGATAATACTTCTGAAGCAGTCTCGCACTGTGTCATGATTGCCGTTGCGATGTTTGCGACATCGCAATGGCTCACATGACAATACAGGGATATGGGTCCTGAGCTGATAAGGCAAAGGCAATAGAAAAACACAAAAAGAAGTAAGGGGTTTAAGGAAACTATGTAACGACCGGGTCCGGCAGCCCAGGAAGCAACAATAAAAGGAAACTGACATGAAATTGAATAACAACCGAACAGGCGAGGTTCGGAAGGGCGCGCCTGGGCTTTTGAGGAATTAGAAACCTGATCACCTAGCAATGGATCATCACTGCACAGGAAGGCAATCGAGCCGATGCCCGGGGTGCAGGGGGCTGGATGATCTCTCACCTGGCAAGGACGAACTGTTGGGACTTGTGGGGCGCACCTGGGGTAAGGTGGGGTGGAGCGCTGACCGGCGTGGGCTATTTAAATCCCGTTCCGGTGCGCTCCCCTCACTCTCAGCTTTCTAAGGGCATGCATTCTATTCCCAAATAAAACCAGAACCTAAGTCTACTCTAGCGTCTGTGTTTTTATTGGGTCTCAGGCAGAGCCTGACATAAAGCTGAGAGTCATTTAAAATGAACCTTGCTGGTCTCCACCGGAAAATTTTTTTCCGCGGGAGAGAACACCGGCGATGACAGAACCGGGGATGGCCACGGAGTCGGCGCTTCAGACCGGAGGCGTGAAAGATGCAACGCATGTGGGAGAGATGACCAGACAGCTTCTGGAGTCGGCGCGCCCGAGGGGGGACATGGGCTCCCTCCCTGCCCACACCGCACCCCAGTTCCAAACCTGGAGCTCCAGCCCAGAGTGGAGAGCTCCGATGGAAGAGGAAATCGGGAGCCAACAACTCTTCACTTGGGACGGCGTATCGGGACCCCGGCCGGGGTCTGCATTTAAGTAGTTATCATGCTGGAAGTTTGGAAGGGGGGATTGGATGGATCCAGAAGCTCTGCTGGCAATCATACTGAGCACATCTGCATTGGGTGGGTGGGTGGAATGGATCCAGAACATATACCTGAGCCCACCATAAGGCTTCTGAACAAGTTATCCACAGCTTTCTTTCTTTTAAGATCAGTTACTCTTCTGAAGATACAACCATTATCAGAGTTATTTACTCAGATCTACACAGTTAACCCAATTTTCTGGGTGCCCACAACACCCTGAACCATGAACAGTTCCTAAGGACTAGGTTCATATGATGCAGTCAGCTAAAAAGCACTTGGCTAATTTATAGATCAATGTGATGTTAGGACATTACACCAATTCCTTCAAATGAACAAAGTAACTTTGTAGGTACTGAAGAACCTTTTCATTGCTGCACTTTAATATTCTACCATCAGCAATCCTTAAAGACATATTTAAGAAGATCCCCTATCAGGGGTGTCCATGGGGGTGGGGTAAAAAAGAGGGCAGCTATCACCACCCAATGCAGATAAAAAAGGGGCCAGACTTTGATTGTATTGTGGCAACCACTATCTTGACTTTTGACTCTCCCTGCAGATGCCCATCTCTATGCAGAACAGGCATGCCTATATTGTTCAGGACACATTGAATTGCTGGCTCCCCCCAACTTTGGTAGAGACCTTAGAAACTCTCTATTGCAACCCCTAGTTAGGATGTTCCATAGGCATACTGATGAATTGTAAGTTCTAGGACCCTTAAATAATATGCACGGTGGCTAAATTTGCATTATGACTGTGCAAAACTTGCAAGCAGTTAGTTAAGTTGTATTCTACGTGGGGTAGCTATGTTCTGCTGCTGCAACACTATAATTTGCTTCATTTTTAAAAGGGTACTATTTTATAGTTGGTTTTGGTCTGAGACTGTAAATAGGAGTTGATTGTTGTTTATTCGTTCAGTCGCTTCCGACTCTTCGTGACTTCATGGACCAGCCCACGCCAGAGCTTCCTGTCGGTCGTCAACACCCCCAGCTCCCCCAGGGATGAGTCTGTCACCTCTAGAATATCATCCATCCATCTTGCCCTTGGTCAGCCCCTCTTCCTTTTGCCTTCCACTCTCCCTAGCATCAGCATCTTCTCCAGGCTGTCCTGTCTTCTCATTATGTGGCCAAAGTATTTCCGTTTTGCCTTTAATATCATTCCCTCAAGTGAGCAGTCTGGCTTTATTTCCTGGAGGATGGACTGGTTGGATCTTCTTGCAGTCCAAGGCACTCTCAGAATTTTCCTCCAACACCGCAGTTCAAAAGCATCGATCTTCCTTCTCTCAGCCTTCCTTATGGTCCAGCTCTCGCAGCCATATGTTACTACGGGGAACACCATTGCTTTAACTATGCGGACCTTTGTTGTCAGTGTGATGTCTCTGCTCTTAACTATTTGATCGAGATTTGTCATTGCTCTTCTCCCAAGGATTAAGCGTCTTCTGATTTCCTGACTGCAGTCAGCATGTGCAGTAATCTTCGCACCTAGAAATACAAAGTCTTTCAGTGCTTCTACATTTTCTCCCACTATTTGCCAGTTATCAATCAAGCTGGTTGCCATAATCTTGGCTTTTTTGAGGTTTAGCTGCAAGCCAGCTTTTGCACTTTCTTCTTTCACCTTCATCATAAGGCTCCTCAGTTCCTCTTTGCTTTCAGCCATCAAAGTGGTATCATCTGCATATCTGAGATTGTTAATGTTTCTTCCAGCGATTTTAACTCCAGCCTTGGACAAGCCCAGCATGTCGCACGATGTGTTCTGCATACGAATAGGTAGGGTGAGAGTATACAGCCCTGCCGTACTCCTTTCCCAATCTTAAACCAGTCCGTTGTTCCATGGTCTGTTCTTACTGTTGCTACTTGGTCGTTATACAGATTCTTCAGGAGGCAGACAAGATGACTTGGTATCCCCATACCACTAAGAACTTGCCACAATTTGTTGTGGTCCACACAGTCAAAGGCTTTAGAATAGTCAATAAAACAGAAATAGATGTTTTTCTGAAACTCCCTGGCTTTTTCCATTATCCAGCGGATATTGGCAATTTGGTCCCTAGTTCCTCTGCCTTTTCTAAACCCAGCTTGTACATCTGGCAATTCTCACTCCATGAATTGCTGAAGTCTACCTTGCAGGATCTTGAGCATTACCTTACTGGCATGTGAAATGAGTGCCACTGTTCGATAGTTTGAACATTCTTTAGTGTTTCCCTTTTTTGGTATGGGGATATAAGTTGATTTTTTCCAATCTGATGGCCATTCTTGTGTTTTCCAAATTTGCTGGCATATAGCATGCATTACCTTGACAGCATCATCTTGCAAGATTTTGAACAGTTCAGCTGGGATGCCGTTGTCTCCTGCTGCCTTGTTATTAGCAATGCTTCTTAAGGCCCATTCAACCTCACTCTTCAGGATGTCTGGCTCTAGCTCACTGACCACACCGTCAAAGCTATTCCCGATATTGTTATCCTTCCTATACAGATCTTCTGTATATTCTTGCCACCTTTTCTTGATCTCTTCTTCTTCTGTTAGGTCCTTGCCATCTTTGTTTTTGATCATACCCATTTTTGCCCTGAATTTACCTCCGATGTTTCTAATTTTCTGGAAGAGGTCTCTTGTCCTTCCTATTCTATTGTCTTCTTCCACTTCCACACATTGCTTGTTTAAAAATAATTCCTTATCACTTCTGGCTAACCTCTGGAATTTTGCATTTAATTGGGCATATCTTCCCCTATCAGTGTTGCCTTTTGCTTTCCTTCTTTCTTGGGCTACTTCTAGTGTCTCAGCAGACAGCCATTTTGCCTTCTTGGTTTTCTCTTTCTTTGGGATGTATTTTGTTGCCGCCTCCTGAACAATGCTGCCAACTTCTGTCCAGAGTTCTTCCGGGACCCTATCTACTAAGTCCAGTCCCTTAAATCGATTCTTCACCTCCACTGCATATTCCTTAGGAATATTAGTGAGCTCATATCTAGCTGATCTGTGGGTCTTCCCTAATCTCTTGAGTCTGATCCTAAATTGTGCAAGAAGAAGTTCGTGATCGGAACTACAGTCAGCTCCAGGCCTAGTTTTTACCGACTGTACAGATGTCCGCCACCTTTGGCTGCAAAGGATGTAATCAATCTGATTTCGGTGTTGTCCATCTGGTGAAGTCCATGTATAAAGCCGTCTCTTAGGTTGTTGGAAGAGAGTGTTTGTTATGCAGAGTGAGTTGTCTTGGCAAAATTCTATCAGCCTATGTCCTGCTTCGTTTTGTTCTCCCAGGCCATACTTACCTGTAATTTGAGGTGTCATTTCACTGCCCACCTTAGCATTCCAGTCTCCCGTGATGAAAATAACATCTCTTTTAGGTGTGTTGTCCAGTAGGTGCTGCAGATCCTCATAGAACTGCTCTACTTCAGCTTCTTCAGCATCTGTGGTCGGGGCGTATATTTGGATCACTGTGATGTTAGATGGCTTGCCCTGAATTCGAATTGAGATCATTCTGTCATTTTTTGGATTGTATCCAAGCACTGCTTTAGCCACTTTACTATTAATTATGAAGGCTACTCCATTTCTTCTGTGGTCCTCTTGTCCACAGTAGTAGATCTGGTGGTCATTTGATGTGAAGTGGCCCATTCCAGTCCATTTCAGTTCACTGACGCCCAAAATGTCTATCTTTAATCTTGACATCTCACCAATAACCACATCCAATTTGCCCTGGCTCATAGATCTTACATTCCAGGTTCCAATGGTGTGTTGATCCTTAGAACATCGGATTCGCCGTTCACCACCAGCACCGTCGGCCGCTAGCCGTCCTTTCGGCTTTGAGCTAGCTGCGTCATCACGTCTGGGGCTAGTTGAACTCATCCTCTGTTCCTCCCCAGTAGCATTTTGACCATCTTCCGACCTGGGGGTCTCATCTTCCGATGGTATACCGACATATCTCTGGTTGTACTGGTCCATTGAGTTTTCACGGCAAGAATCCTGGGGTGGGTTGCCATTACCTTCCCCAGGGATCGCATTTAGTCTGACCTCTCTGTCATGACCTTCCCGTCTCGGGTGGCCCTTCACGGTTTAGCTCATGGCATCATTGAGGTGCTCAAGCTCCAGCACCACGACAAGGCAACGATCCTTTGCTGAAGAGGAGTTGATTAGATGAGATCAATGTCTCTCAATCTCAGCAACTTTAAGAGATGTGGATTTCAACCCCCAGAATTCCAGAATTCAACTTCTTCTCTCATATCTGTGATTTTGTAAGCTTGACCTCTTTGTTTATGAAGACATTTGAACTTTTTTCCTTCTAAGATGTATTTGTTAGATGTGGTTTGTTCAGATGAGTAAGAATTTCATTTTACATCTTACCAAAATTCACAGGTCAGGCCCCACTGAATACAGTCCATTAGCATCTAACTTTCTCTGATTAAAAATCCTAATTTGTTTATGAGGCATGGATCAGAACAAAAAATAAGGCATTAATTGTAAAAAAGGAGATGATGTGGAGAAAGATTTGATGGGCAGAAGAAGAAATGACAAAGTAAAACACTCATGTGTTTACTTATAGCAGCCTAATGAATTCCATGATTTTCTGGCATGATAGGATCTGGTCTAGAGCTTTACTTGAAAAAGTCTTTGATTAAATATTTGTATGATCAACCAAAGTAGTGAATCATTGTTTTACAAGGAGTGGTGGAATGTCATTGTTTATATAAAAGATTAACATCCTGGAAAAGTTTGTGTTAATCATTATGTGCATGTTAAATGTACCAGCACTGGGTCACTTTTGGAAATTCAAATAACAAAAAAATACAAAAGAACATCAGGGAAATTTACGTTTAACAATGGTTTGTTGGAGGATTTATAGCTTTGTACTGTAGTTGGGTACATAGACTCTGTATGTTAAAGGAATAAAAATGGATGCAGGTTCCACCTCTGCAATCTTTAAATATATAAAGAAACAAAAACTTGGCTGAGGTTCAGAACAGCATAGTATTAATGCAGAGAGTAAAGTGGATCAGACAGATGATTCTTAGTTAATTATCAGAGCAATGAATGGAGTTAACTATATTCATTTCTTTCTTTTTTATTTAAAGTATGTATCCTGTTTTCCTCTTCCCGAAGTTGGGCCTACAGATGTTCATAAAAAAAAACCCCACATGTGCAATAGATATTGTAAATGTCTATGATATATTGTACAGTAATCATGCTATAATGGTCATCCATCTGACCTATTGCCTTGTTTTACAATTCATGCCAGTTGGGATAAATGGAGCTAAATGTGATCACCATGGGAGGGGGTGGTCAAACATTCAATTTGTTCTGGTAGTGGAATTAGCACTTTCTGTTCAGCAACAGTAGGGCTAGGGGAGATGATAACCAAGATCTATTGGAAGAACAGGCTGTTTTTGAACTTGACTCTTTACATTTATAGAAAAAATAATATCAACTAAAATCCACCACTCCCAATCAGCAAATATGTATTTACTAAGAAGAAAGCTCCAACATATTCCATGAAACCTACTCTAAGATAACTTTGCATAGGAAAGTTATCTCACTGGAAATGAGTTGTTCTGGCAAGAAACCAGAGTTGATTTTTGAGTGGGAAGACTCTAATTCTGGTAGGTAAAGGTAAAGGTTTCCCTTGACGTAAAGTCCAGTCGTGTCCAACTCTAGGGGGCGGTGCTCATCTCCGTTTCAAAGCCGAAGAGCTGGCGTCTGTCCGTAGACACTTCCTTGGTCATGTGGCCAGCATGACTACACGGAACGCCGTTACCTTCCTGCCGAAGCGGTACCTATTGATCTACTCACATTTGCATGTTTTCAAACTGCTAGGTGAGCAGGAGCTGGGACTAGCAACGGGAGCTCACCCCGTCACGCGGATTCGAACCGCCGACCTTCCGATCGGCAAGCTCAGCAGCTCAGCGGTTCAACCCGCAGAGCCACCGCGTCCCTCATAATTCTCATAATTCTAATTCTGGTACTGACTCCTAAATTCCTAGGCTGAAAATGTGCTCAGAGGCACCGTTGCTCCACTATTCTCAGGTTCATTTGAACCATTATTTTGCTCTGAGTTTTGTTTCTTAAAATGTGAGATTTTGATTGAAAACAAAACAAGCAGAACCCATAAACATGGAGCTGGGGGAACAACTGATCTTGTGCATGTTACGTCATCATGCAAATAAGATTGGTGTCCTTTGTGTGACCACATCAATAATGCACACATTATTTTGATGATGTTGTGGCAGGGTGGTAAGCTAGTATGTGAAGTTAAAAAAATGATGTAAGAAGAAACATGGTTTCAAAATCATGATGGGTATCATTTATTGATTTATTTAGCTGGCAGAATAAATAAAAACATGCTGCACATGCTTCCACAATAATACACGGAAGAAATGCAGCCAATACAATTGAATGGTCATTAGTAAAGGGGTGGGACATGGAGGTTGATGATCAATACAAGTTATGAGTATGTATAACTGTTTTTTTAAAAATCCGTTCAATTGTGTCTGATTCTCAGAGACTGCCTGGACAAGTCCCTGCAGTTTTCTTGGCAAGATTTCAGAAGTGGTTTGCCATTGCCTCCTTCCTAGGGCTGAGAGAGAGGGACTGGCCCAAGGTCACCCAGCTGGCTTTGTGCCTAAGGCAGGACTAGAACTCACGGCCTCCTGGTTTCTAGCCTGGTGCCTTAACCACTACATCAAGCTGGGTCTCATAAACTCATGAACTTCCAATCCAAAGACCAGAATTAAGCCAATCGGCCAACAGGTTTAAGTGAGCCCAAAAGTCTATGGGAATAGACTTTTGGATCAGTTGCAGCTTCTGAACGTTCTTGAAGGGCAGCCCCAGGTACCACACATTACACTAACCCAGCTGGGAGATGACTAAGGCATGTGCTATCATGAGAACAACCTCTTGATCCAGAAACTGGTGCACAAGGCAAACCTGGGCAAAGGCTTTTCTAGCCACTGTTGCCATCTGCTCTTTCAGCAGGAGCCTTGAGTCCAAGAGGACCCCCCCCCCCCATACTGTGAGTCAGCTCTTTCTGGGGGAGTACAACTAGGTAAATTCATACAGGAAGGTCAACTGAATAAACAGAAATGGATCCAGAAAAACACCATGTCTTGATTCTCTCTCAGAGAGGTGTATGTCCCACAGGTTTTGATTCATCACTTGCCTGTGGGTAGGGCATTGTCACTTTTTTAGGACACATCATGTTCTCCAAGGGGTCATATAGGGACTGAGAGCTGTTCAGTTAAATACAAAAAACATAAGTATAATGAAGATGCTATATAAAATGAGGATGCCGATCCCCACCCCAAGCGCTACATGGGCCAAAATCAATGCCATCCTGGAGTTATGTTGTGCAGAGCTGCCGTTTCCTTCACGGTTGGCTTCTCGGGTCTGAAGAAAGAAAAAGAGAATATTTGAGAGTTGCAATGCATGTAAAAATAACATTCTGGAGAACATCTAAGGTATGAAGAAGTGGGTGGTTCTATATCAGTGTAAACTTGCTGCATATACAGGTAGTCCTCGCTTAACAACTACAATTGGGACTGGAATTTTGGTTGCTAAGTGAAGCAGTCATTAAGTGAATTTGATCTGATGGTATGACCCTTTGTGCAGCAGTCATTAAGTAAATCACCATGGGCATTAAGTAAACCATACGGCTGTTAAGTGAATCATGCCATTCCCCATTGTTTTTGCTTGGCAGGAGTCGGCCAGGAAGGTAGAAAATGGTGATCATGTGACCATGTGATGCTGTGACAGTTGTAAGTGTGAGGACTGGTCTTAAGTTGTTTTTTCCAGCACTCTTGTAAGTCCGAACCGTCCCTAAACAAATGGTTGTTAATCGAGGACTACCTGCACTGTATGTTGGTTGAGTGCCTTCATCTCTGACTTTTGGTTGCAGTAACCACATAATCTGGAACAGAAGTTTAGCGGACTATAACAAATCTCAAATCCTGGCTAAAGCTCAAAACTATCTGTGTGAACCATCTTTGGGGTTCCTATGGATAGAGATCTAGCAACTCAGGAGATCTCGTTAGCAATGTTTACGTTCTGTAATCCATGCATGTGGAACAGAGTCCATGTTTGGTATATTGTTTTCTGCTACAGATTAAGGTTACTGTGATAACTAATGATTTTGGCCGGGTGAAGAGGTTGAATTTAATTGTCCTCTTTTCAGGTGTTAATAGCCTGAAGCAAGGGCAGTTAGCCTAGTTTCAGTCCTCCTCCTCTTTAGACTTACCGAGTAAGCAGCTCTCTACCGAGACCCTGTGAGAATGCAGAAGCCTGTAAATATGTTTTTGTGCTTTCTGTAAATACATTTATTTTTATAGAAATGCCTGGTGTGTGACTTTTCTGACCTCTCCTGGGCCAAATGCTTTCTAGCACTCTGCCAACAGTCCACTCACAGATAAATAGGTGTTTGTCACTCTCTGCAGTGGCAAAGAAATGGTTGAATGCATGGCGTGATGTCACAATGCCAAACTAATCCTGCCCTTTTATACTTGGGTCCCGAGGTCATAACTACGTTTTGTCATTTGCCCTTGCGTGTACCTGTACTCACAGAGTAGATCACATGTTAAAAATCGCTAGCAAAAACCCTGTCCCCAGCTATACACACTTCCCCAGGTCAGTTACAAACCAGCTCCTGCAGGTTTCTTGGCAACATTTTCAGGAGTGGTTTGCCATTGCCTCCTTCCTAGGGATGAGAGGGAGTGACTGGCCCCAAATCACCCACTGGCTTTGTACCCGAGGCAGGACTACAACTTACAGCTTCCAAGGTTCTAGCCTGATTTTGTGGTGTATTTTTTCTTTCTTTGGTCTGGCTTAAAGGGTTGTGTGAACCTGGCCCACTGCAGCGTATGATGCAAAGCCAGGAAATGAGTCCATTCAAAATGGAAGTTAAACGTACCCTTTGACCACAGAGCACATCCTGATAATTGCTTCTATATTCCATTGCCTGAACACGGATGTCTCTTGCTTGCACATGAAAACTCTCATCACTGACAGAGAGCTTGTTTACAATCCATATTTGCCTAACAGAAAGTCAAAGACCCTCTTCAAAGAGGGGATTCTAGGAAAAAAGAAGAAAATCCAATGCATATGCTGATGGAAATGGAACCATACACCATTCAAATGTGAATCTTTGGTGAGTGGTTATAAACAGCTGGATCATGTCCTCCTACATACATGATGCTGCACACCCTAGTGGTTCAGCTACCTTCTCATTCTTTGCTTTTGTTACTGCTTTATTAAGCTGGAAAAGATCAAAGTGTCATTTTAAGAGCAGAGCAGCAGGAGGGAGCAGGAGGGCGGAGCAAATAAACATGCCCAGAAGGAAAAGGTAAAATGGACGTAGCCAGTAAAGCTGTACAGGTTTGAACATGATTTGGAAGAACAAGTTTGGGCCTCATGTGGGCACAGTACTTCCCTGCTATTCATTAAAACAGTCCAACTTTTTTCAGGCTTCCTTTTGAATGGAAAATTGGATTGGGGAAATCAACCATGAATTGCACTCATTCATTTTTGGAGGTGTGGACCATATGCATGTGTTTAGACCTCCAAGGTGAGCTGGGCCTTTGGAAACCTAGCAGCTCAAATGGGCCTGAGCTGGGGAGGATGTCTCCTCTGTTCCTTTCCAAATGAATAGTTGTATTAAATTTATTAGGATCAGAGACCCAGAATACAACAATGCAAAACATAAACAATGCATGCTGTGTTACAGTAGAAGTGGAAAAGCGTATAAACCATGAATTATTCATCAGTCATCAACTAGCAAAAGAACTGGTAACATAACCGTTGCTATTTAATTTTCTACATTTGCCATTAATTTGATAGCCAATGCCAAGAACTGAGAGCTATTGCAAGGATCACCTTATAATTTCTATCCAGCAATATAAACACCCTGGCACAGTCAAAATTAGTTGATAGGCCAAATTACAATAACAACGAGACATTTATTATGGCCCTAAGGCCAGATACAATAAAATTATATAATAACAACGATCTTACATTTATATATATATATATATATATATAAAACAAAAATACAATTAGTGTTGTTATAGGCCAAATTAAATACTGATGGGTCCCATGTTCTCCTCTGCCTCTACTTTCTGCTGTTGCAAGATTAAAGTATTTGTATAGTAGGAATCTTCTCAGATCTGCCTTTCAGCATATGTAAAGCTGGACATTTCATCTAGCCTTGGTGGAAGTTCTCTGGCATTTACTGTAGTTAAGATGGTTTAAAGAAGTCAATGGGAAGGCATAGTTCTAGTTAATGCTAGGGAAAGGAAACCTTCTAGATGTATAGCATTCAATGGGTGAAAAGTGTTAATTGCATAAAATGTGCCTGTAATCCCTCCCACTCTCCCTGTTGCCTGCCTAACATATAAGACAAATTAGAACGCTTTGTGCTACTTAAGAAGATGTCCCTCATCCCTGTCATCCCCCCAAAGTTCAAGAGATTCTAAGATCACAATCCCTACTAAATCAGAGGAAATGAAACAGTTTTATTGGGTGTTATTTTATGCATTAATCTGCAAGGGAGGACCCACATTACCTTGTGATGAGGGTTGTTCTTGGGCAAGGTACATATGGAGCCCTTGGGTGACTCCCATGTCTCATACCTCAAAGTAGGATTGTATAGGTGCGCATGACCCCAAGCCATATTTCTTGCTTACAATCACTATTTCTGAGACATAAGGATCCATTCTAACACATGCAGATTCTATGGAGGCCATGCATTGCACATGCAGAAATAGCTTGCTTCCAAACAACCTTGAAGCTGTTGCTTCCCCCTCTCAGATTTAGGTTGACTTGTACGTGAATTTTTAATCCTAAATGATACAATCAAAATCGTTAGCTGAGTTTGGTGGGAAATATATTTTGGGGAATTCCCTCACAATACACGTGTACATTCCACTGTGAACAAGGTGACTTAGCTTTAACTATTAGCTGCTGCCCAGACAGGGGGCCACAAACTGTGCTAAACTCTCCATATTAGGGTCTTGGTCAGATTCCTGACATATTGTGGCAAGTAGAAAGCTCTGCCTCAATCCTGAGAAGGCAGGGTAGAACAAGGGAAGGAATGCATTTTAATTTTTCTAACCAGACCGTCATGAGCTCAGTTACTGCATGAGATCTGGAAAGTATCCTTACCAAAGAACTTTCTTACACTCTCAGATTTTAATGGAGTTTTAAATGGATTGTTTGTATTTCTCAATCACAGCAGTTTGGGCAACAACTTCAAAAAACCATAATATGCAATCAGAAATCCCATGCTAAAATCCAAGTCTAAGCTAACCCTGGGAGTAGATTCTTTTCCCCAGCCAGTCTCATCAGGATCTAAGGCAAAGACATTCCGAAGGACAAACAGCTTCTATGAAGCATTGACAGGATTAAACTGTTCATATAAAACTTGGATGAGATTCCATAATGCTACAAGGTGTTCAAAGGCCTGGAAAGGGGGTGGGTGGGTAAAACCTCTGAAAGCAAAGCCCATAAAAATTCTGATCTTGGGTGTGGCACAGGGCAGCTTGTGAAAGCGCTAAACTGGTTTGCTTCAGAATTTCCACCAGATTCTCTCCTTCCCGCTCCCGTATTTGGAGAGAGACGACTGCAGAGAAGGCAAGAGATCTGTGGCAACATTCAGATCCCTTCACAGATACTATCTGTATTATGCTTCCCCCTTCAATGGTCTCTTTCCTGTAACTCTTCAAATTTCTCCTCCCCTGCAGCCCCTGGCATTAATGCTTGAATCCATGCAAAATGCAAAGCTCATTCCACTCAGATTTACCAAAATAACGCTTTGTCAAAAGAACCAGGAAGGATCTTCAGAAGGAAAGCAAATAAGGATCCTTTTGTTTTGATGCTGAGCACACCCTTTCTCTCCCCCCCCGCCACTACCCCCTGCATCCTACCCTTATCCAGCTTACCAGTATAGAGAAAACTAAGGCGGCAACACCCAGGGGTAGACAACAGCAAAGCATAGTGAAGATAGAGTAGGCCAGGTAGTCAGGCTCACTGGTACGTTGGACAGGTTGAAGAATTGGTTGTTCCTTGGGGTCTTGGTCAGCCATGCCATAATGAAGCTGGTTTGGCATAGGAGGATGCACCCCATAAGCCATGGGTGTTGATGGTTGAACAGGTGGCTGCACCTCTTCGGAGTAAGGGGGTGGTGGATCCTGGGGGTTAGGCATGCTGCCTGTGATCTTTTCATAACTTCCGTTACTCATTGTGCGAGTAGGTCTTCTTTCTCTTCTCCTGTGGCAGTTCTGCAAAGGCTGTTTCTGCTCCTGTCTTGGCTCTCCAAAATCCGCCCTTTCTTTCCAACTGCTCTGACTCTCCTGCTCCTCCAACAGGAACCAGGTGCCTTGCAGTTCCAGCTGTTCTGTTCCACCTCTTTGCTTCGTGATTCATTGATTGCTCTGACTTAAGATAGGATGGTTTGATGGATCCCCACAGTCCAGGAAGTAAGTGGATGAAATATGAAGCGAAGCACTGAATAACAAGAATTTGTCCAGGGTGTGGCAAGCCTTCTGTAGGACTGAAGACTTTTTTTGGCAGCTCCAGGTTAACTTTTTGTTCCTCTTGTCACATGTACAAACATGCCGAGCAACTCTTTTCCCTACTTTCAAGCTGCAGGTAGGGAGACAGTTCCCAGAAGATTTCTTTTCAAAGTTTTCTACCTCTGGGTGCTGTGAACGGGCTGTTATGAAAGAGTACTGTTTAAAGAAAAACCCTTGTATGTGCCTCAAACTCATGAGAGAAAAAAGGGAGTTAGCCACAGATGGGTGAACAGACCCTGAACACTGATAAAGTTGTTTAGGTTAAGGATTTATAGCTGATTGTGCAAAAGCAGCTGGCGCTAATGTATATGTGTTATATGTGTTTGAACAGAGATAGACCTTGAAACAAGGATGGGAAAGGGGCTGTGGAAATCATCCCACAGACCCATAAATCTAGTAACTAGTTCAAAAATGTATAGGACAATGCAAACATATCTGGGAAATCAGGAAGATTGTGAGCTGAGCCCTCGGAGGAGGGGGCTACCTGTATAGGGTATAAAAATACTGGCTTTGAATGCATTCAGGGCTCCTTCTTGCACGGAGGGACCCGCCTTTGCAAACGCGTTACAAATAAACTCTTTTCTCTGTATCATTGAACCTTGTGGATTGGAATTCTTCTGGGAGGTTTCTCCCGCTGACAGTGCCATGCCATGGAAAACTCTTCAGTGTCCATTTGCAATCAGGACTCAGAATAATATTTTAGATCCTGCAAAGTGTGCTAATGGGAAGCTGTGCCGCCCTGGGTTGGAAGCAGCATAGTGTAGTGGTTAGGGCATGGGTACATAACTTTTTCTGGGCTGAGGGTCATAGTTGACCTTTAGATTTGGGGCTAGGGGTTGCATTCATTAAAGGTGGCAAAATTATATTTGATTTCATTGAAATGTCATTGCAGTGGCATTATGTTAAGTCAATGCAGTTAAAAGCATTATTCCCATGGATTTAACTATGCCCTGCTCTTCTATAGCATCGAATGCTACAGTTTTATGACAATTTGAAAAGTAGCTCTGAAGTTTTCGTGTTAATTTATATTGTACATTTCTGAGTTGGAGCCAGGTTCAAAATATCTAATTTGCCTCAAAGCTTACTGGGTGACCTTGGGCTGGATGCAACCCACTTTACCCCTCAGGGTTGTTGTGAGGAGAAAATGGGACCGTGTGCTACCACCTTGAGTTAGTGACAATCTTGAGCAAGGAGGAGGAGGAGGAGGAAAAGAAGAGGAAGAAAATTAGTTGCCCTGTTATCTGGGCTCTGGCTGCTTTGTCACCACTTTGCTTCATTCAGATCCAAATTTTAGTTGCAGATTTGCAAAAACCTTCTGGATTTGATTCTGGACTAATTACAGGTGGATATATAATAGTTTTGCTTCCTGTCTTTGCAAAGTCCAGAAAGACTTTGGGCAAGTCACAGAGACTGGAGTTGTTGCTGAAAACCCAGCAGCTTTAAGAAGCTTGGCCAATGGGGAAGAAGGCTGGAAGAAAATGTCTGGAAAGTAAAAAATTACCTACATTTGTACTAGAGTAAAAGTTCTCAAGGTTTGTGGTCTTCCATCCCCCTAAAATGATAAAGGAATACGTGGGACCATTCCAAGAATAAAACTATATGACAGCCCTTGCAAATGTAAATGATTAAACCTTTTCATTGGAAATAATAAAATAATCAAATTTAAAACCTTATTTTTAAGTGGGAAGGATGAGCTTGCTTTATTTTTCGTAAGCCCAGAAACCTGGCTTATATTTTTCATCTTAAACTTGCTGAGTTGAGAACCACTAGTCTAGTCTATGGCTAACTGGGTTTTTTCTACAATAGGGGGCAGCGTCTAGCAATCTTGGCTGATCTTGAAAAAGCTAAGCAGGGCAGAGTTGGCTTGTATTGGAGGAGAAACCACTAGCGTAGATTGAGAGGTTTAAACACATTCTGGAAGAAGGTAATGCAAAACATATTGATACTCTTGCCAAGAAAGCTCTGTCTGTGTAGTTACTAGAAGTCCAGTTTGAATCTTGCACAAGACTTCAGGCAGTCAGGGAACAGCAAAACAAATCTCCTCCTTAAGGAGAGGATTAGGAAACAGGCCTTTAAACAGCCTCAAGCATATGTGCCTGGCTGAATTCCTCTCCTTCTCAAGCTCATTCAGGGTAATTATAACAACATCTATGTGGGATATATATCAGAAACAGGCAAATGGATACTCTAGGATTCTTGCTGTTCCCCAGATTCCTTGTCCTACCCAACTTAGCTTGGATAAAGAGTTTATTAACTTAAAGAGCTGATGAGGGAAAGCTGGTGAGGCAAGGACCAGCATGCTAAGGGAGATTTCCTAGAGCAGTATATGACTATCTCTGCTCTAAGTACATATATTCACTGGCTGGTATTTTCCAACTTTGTTAACTTCCAGATGTGCAAGCATCAATTTAGGATTCTCAGCAATAGCAATAGTGATTGGGAAACTCTGGGAACTGAAGGCCACACATCTGGAAGGTCAGGGCTAATGTTCCCACCCAATATGCCTGGCATGTGTTCCACAGAATATCTTCCTCTCCTTTTTTTGGGAGCCTCCTTCCATTTGAATCTACTATTACAGGTAATATGACCCTTGGTCATAGTTTGGTGTAAAAAGAATGCAATCTAACTTTAGCCAGTACTATGCACACTTAGACAAACACACACACGGCTCAGTAACAACATGTTGAAATGAAAATAATATTTTTTGGAAAATGGTAGAACAATGTTTTGCCCAAAGATCCATCATAGAATAATGTAAACAGTTTTAATACTGCAATATTTGTTTAAGAAGACAATGTCTTGGGGCTCTGAGCTTATGTGGAAATGGTAGCAGCAAAGGGAGGGGTAGTTTAATCCAGCTTTAACACTTCCTGGAGCAGAAATTGGGAGCTACATTTCATCCAGGGTTTGGAAATTACACAGAAGCATTCTTTTACCTTGGTCTCCTTTCAGTGAGTGCTCAGATTCACAAAGCTCTGACAGACTGTTATAAAAGCATTGTGCTGGGAGATACTAACTGGCTAACCATTGCATTGATACTGAAGCAATAAAAGGTACAGAAATCAACTTTCAGTGGTCTATTCCAATTGTATTTTCTCCAGTGTGTAGATATGACTGTCTAAATAGGCTAGCTGGCTTCCCACAGTCAACTAAATCATTGTTACCAGAACCTCTGTCCTCCATGTTCCTGCTTTTAAATCCCCTGATAAGTTGTGAGGTCTTCTTCTCCTGTGTTGTATCTCTGACCCTTTCCTCCAAGGCTTTGTCTGGTTCTGACTATGGTACTCAGCTGTTCCCCCTGATTTTTCTTTTTTCTTGGATGCTGGACTCACAAACATTCTGTGCTGTCTCTCTGTTTCAGGGACTCCTAAGTCTTCTTTTAGCTTTTGGACAAAACCACCATGCATCATGGTAGGGAAAGGTAAGTGCCCAGAATCGGGAAGTGGGCAATCCACAACACTTGACAAATAATGTGTGGTTGTGTGTGCTACTGCCACATTCTCCATTCTTGCTGTAGGAGAACAATGTTGAGCATACCGTCTACTCTTTTCATATGTTCAGAAGGTTGAACAGGAGGAGATGAATGGCTCCCTGAGATTGTTAGGTCGCTTTAAGAGACATTTGGCAGGACAGTCAGATAGTTTCTTTTAATGTTTACATGGATTTAGCTGCTATCTTTTTATCATTGTCTCTTCTGGATGACTAGGACACTGGTAGATAATGTTTTGATATTCTAGAGGTGACGGACTTGTCCCTGGGGGAGCTGGGGATGTTGACGACCGACAGGAAGCTCTGGCGTGGGCTGGTCCATGAAGTCACGAAGAGTCGGAAGTGACTAAACGAATAAACAACAACAACAGATAATGTTTATTTATGAAAAGAATCTATATGCTGCCTGATTCATCAGTGGGCTACCCATGCTGTACATGCCACCCCTGGTATCCGTTAGGCTCCCTATTTCACTTGCCTTTTTTCTAGATTCCTTTTAAAATCAAAACTAAATCAGAAGTTGGCATACAAATGTTCTGGATGGTTCAGCAGCTTAACCCCAAGCATAGGCCTTATAAAAAATACCCCTGCACCCCACATAGGCCCCATAGGCACTGATGGTCACAAGCATGCAAATAATACTGAACTCAAGCAAAAAATACTGAAACTGAAGCATACTTTTCACTAAATATTTGCAGAGGATGATTGCCTAATACATTGATGCTTCAGCCTGTAACATGATCAATGGAGTTCATTTAGCAGGTGTGCAGATTCAGAATTAGTACTGTATACTTCATCTCTAAGAAGCAATTAGTCAAAACCAAACTTTTAGAATTCTGTGGCAGAGATTTAACTGCAATAATGATTTGTTGAACCGAGTTGTTGAAGAAAGAGGATTTTAGCAGAGTTGCTCTGATCCAGATGGGAGGACATGTGGAAGGTCCATAAAGAGGAGAAGGCAGAAGATCAAGGAGGTGTTCTCCAAAGCTGTCTGTTGACCATCAGTTCATTCTGGTTCTAGTTCAAACAGTGCCCTTATTTTGGTTTACAGAGCATCTAGTATCATTTAGATGTGTTTGGCTTCATCTCCTATAATTACCACTCCACATAAATTATGGAATTTGTTGTCCAACATATCTGGAGGGCAGAAGGTAGAGAAACTTATTATATGAAATGTCGTCTCAAAATTTTGATTTGCTGGCACTAACATTCTTCAGTTCTAGGGATGAAATCTCTGAGCAAGTGCCTTTTCTTTAAAGATCTTGCCATAACACAAACACACATATGAGCATTTAGGGTTCCAGCCTATCATTTACAGTAACATGTTGCAGTGAGACTCAGTTGGAACCACTGATCATGGAAAGTAGGGCTTAGGTAGGAGTTTGGATGATGTAAACAGTTTAGAAGAAGAGTTGGTTGGAGGAAGGAAGCTAGCTTTGAAAGGGCAAGCATGTCTGGGCATTTTCATCTTGGCTGCAACATACTACCATCAGCACTTTAGAAGGATGATTCAACAGCATTGCTCTGCAAGAACATTTTTGCTCTTGCCCATTGAGGGAAGTCAGTTCCATCATATTCTTTTACCTTCCCTTTTTATTCTCTATGGCACAAAGACCTAATCTCCTCTTTCTTGCCAATTTATCATGGAAACTTAGAAGACAGCAACCCTGATATCTGCCTTTTAGTGGTTAACAACATGTGCTAGGAATGTCACAACACATTCTACAATTGCTATTGCAGTTTGTGCAAGGATTGTGCAATCACATTATAGTGTGGCTTCCCATATTTGAGATACTTCAAGAAGAATCTTAACCACTCTAATATGTCACCTCACATTTTATTATACCTCTCTAGAATCATTTCTAAATTATTTTGGCATTTTAGTATTTAGCATTAATTCAGTGCTTTAGTATTTCAGCAGCTTACCAGTCAGCAACATAGGATTGTATTCATGTAATGATTAAGCAATTTTGTTAGTTGTTTGGACTATCTTAGAATGTCTTGGATATTCTAGTATTTTTACCCTTACATTTATGGTGATATAGTATAGGGATGGTGTATCATCTCAGAGGCTTTTTGGTTATATACAAATACAAGAAAGATGACGTATAGAGCTATGGCCCCAAGCCCCACTCCAAATGCTGTATGGGCCAAATTGCGTGCCAGCCTGGAATTTCGTCGAGCAGATACTGCATCTCCATTGTGATTGGCTTCTCGAGTCTGAGAATAAAGAAAGATAACAAAAACAAAAAAAGGGATATATTAGTAAAGAAATACATCAGAGAACAGGAAAGAGCATCTCCAGCCTGTAGGTATGGATGGTTACCGCACACATAGGTAGGTACTCTTTTGGTCTGAGGTTGGAACCCAATAGAACATAGATTAGATGAGACTCAAGCTGACAATCTGGATTTTTGCAGCTATGTATGATCATGGATGAAATCTTCCCCTTAGTAATTGGAAAATAGTTCTCACATCCATCCCAGTCATAGAGAGTGAGGACTGTTCATGGAGTATGTCACACTTTCAGACTTCACCAAGTGATGGTAGAATGGTTACTTCCCAGACTGATAGATTCAGGAGAATTGTCTTGGCAATTTGTAGACAGCTTTTGACTTTTTTCTAAGAGTTGCTGACCTATTTGGCAGCTGCTGGCTTCAGTAATATGGGGAGTACTAAGGATTACATTGTGGAAAGGCAAATTCTGAGCCTGAGGACTAGCAAAGGTAGATTACCCAGATCTACACCACATATTTCACGAGGTGACCCAGCATGCTATGCCCGATTATTCTTAATCTTGGTTAAGTTTGGCTTAATTTTAGGAAGGTTCTGTGAACCCACTCTCCTTGGTTAATTTATATCTCAGTTTGTAGTGTGAACCAGGAAATAGCTTAATTCAGTAAGTAATAATGTGGTGTGGATGTAAATCATTCTTGTATAGTCCAGAACTAGCAGACAGAACTTAACTGCTGATGGATTAAAGAGAGAGACTATGACAGCCAGAATGTTTGAGCTGGACCCTGCATGTAGAAAGAGCATAGCTGTATAGTTTGCAGGCTCACCCAATTTTGCCAGCATTCAGTGGATTTTGCCCATGTAGGCTGAAATGTTATTGCAGAATAGGGCTATATGGGGATCAGGAGTGTGGAAATAAATTTTCATATTCACAGGGGTGAAGGACACATACTTCCAGTCTAATCTATCCTCTCCCATGACTTAGATCGATTTAGGTTGAATGCACACTTCCATGTATGGGGCAATCACTTACCGCTTCTTCCTGTATAAACTGTTTATGCTAGATGAGCAGGCATTCCTTGATCCCAAAATGAAAATAAAGGGTGTAACACTCTTTCCTTTTGACAGGATACACAAAAATTGTGCCTCATATTTGATTTTCCACAAATACAAATGACTGTTTGAGTCATTGCCCTGCCAGTTCCAGTAAATGAAGCTGTAGCAGCCAAATTCAAACAAAACAGTTCCAAAGTTCAATGGTAGCATGTCCTCACTGGCAGCAGAGCTCCTGATGTTGAGGTTGTTTTCTATTGCCCACCTCCACTGCTCTGGACCCTCCCTGGCTGCCTAAACATTCAGATCTGAAAGAGGTTGGAAGGATTTGATGTCTTCTCTTGAGATTTAATGGAAACATAGGAACCCAAGGCAGATGCTGACCATGAATGAACATTGAAATACAGGATATTTACGTACAACCTGTAGTCATTTCATTGTTAAATAAGTGCTAAGAGTGCCATTTACAATCATGGGCAATTTCACAGAAAGCCACTTCTCTTAAAAAAAAATTAAAATCCAATTCTCTTCATCAGATGGAATGAGGATAATGAGCCAGATTGGTCTAGTGGTTAAGGCACTGGGCTAGAAACCAGGAGACTGTGAGTTCTAGTCCCACCTTAGGCACGAAGCCAGCTGGGTGACCTTGGGCCGGTTGCTCTCTCTCAGCCCAACTCACCTCACAGGGTTGCTGTTGTGGGGAAAATAGGAGGAGGAAGGAGTATTAGGTATGTTTGCCGCCTTGAGTTATTTATAAAAATAATAAAGGCAGGATAGAAAATGAATGAATGAATGAATGATTGAAATAAGCACAGAAGACATTTTAAGCACGGCACTAGGCCATATCACAGACATATGAAACTTCTGTGAGAAGATTGCAGGCTCTGAGCATGTCTGGTGCTTAAATCCTTGCCCAGCTGCGGGACCATTTGAGAAGACTTGCATCATGCTCCCTGGTTAATATTTTTTGTTAAGAGCAGCATTTTTCATAACAGGAAACAACCCCATTTCATTAACTCCGAAATACTAATGGCAGAAATCCAACTACTGTATATACATTATACTGTGGCCACATGATCACACCAATCATCTGATGGATGTTCAAAGTAAATGAATATCTGTAGGGCTCTGATGGAGTCAAAAAAATCTTTAGAAGCTGGATATGGCCCATAGACTGCTGATTATGTGTGCCTACTATATACTGAAACTGCAGTTGAGGTTAATTGTCTCTTTGGTTCCTCAAAACAATATTATAAACCCTAAGTAAGTGAATTTATTTCAGTCCCAGACCAGTGTATCAAACTAATGTTGGCATTGCATAGTCCAATAAAAAATTGTTCTGCTTTCCATTAACCTGAAAAAGGAGTTGGTTGCAGTAAGACATAACATATACTGTTCCAAACATTTTGGAGTAGTGCATAGATAAACATTTTGTGGCAGGCTGGCCAAGAAGCTGTTAAAGATGAGGCACATGTAAGTTGGAAACGAAGAATGGTGATCTTAATTCATAATAACAAACTTATTCAGTGCCCAGATTTTTAAGAGTTGAACATATAAAGCTCTTCAGTTTAGAGTGTCAGTTGGTATGCCTCTGATATTAATATGTTTGCAACTTGTAATTCCCCTGGTCCCCTTTATGAGGACATTGACACACGACGAAAACTTTTTCTTAAACAAGGAAATAAAGCAGTCCTATCTTTATGGGAGTATTGAACCCAATCCACCTCTCTTTATAATACTGTATCACTCTCTCCCCTCCCTCATATGCAATTCTCTCCTTTGTGCTCACAATCTTACCTGTGAGGAGTAAATTAGGGCAGCAATTCCCAGAGGTAGGCAACAACAAAGCATGGTGAAGATGGAGTAGGCCATGTAATCAGGTTCCTTGGTGGGCTGGACACGTGTGACGTTCATGGTATGGGTTGATTGAATGACCAGACCTTGGTTGTATCCTGCCGGAGCTGGATCATAAGGAGTTTGGTACCTGGGGGGCACCAGGAAATCACTACCAGAAGTTGCTGGTTGATTTTCCATATAGGGGGGTGGATCCTGGACTTCAGGTGCATTTTCTTCCAACTTCTTGTATGGGGTTTTGCTCATCTTGTCTCTGCTCTCCTCTTACTGCCCTTCTTCAAACACAGCACTGTCTTATTTCTGGGTTTGTTCACTGTCCTTTTGAAGAGCTCCCCTTGGTTGCACCTTCAAGCCTATCCAAGCCTTTGTTCTCCTCCTCCACCGATGCACAGCCCAGCTATTTTGCTTGTCTTTTCTTTCGAGCAGGCTGTTCTCTCCTTTTGCTTGGGGAGTTCTCAGTGACGACTTTTTTGACTCAGTACAGATTGACAGGTCTGGCAGACCAGGGAAAGAAGTGGGCTGAATGAGAAGTTAGCCAATGAATAACCACCGAAAGAAGATTGCTGCGGCTGGGAAAGGCAGCTGAGGTTTCCCTTCACCATCTGTCACACCTACACAAATACCTGAAGAATGAGAACAGGCTTCTTCTAGTCCCACCCTAGGCCAGCTGGATGACTTTGGGCCCGTCAGTCTCTCTCAGCCCTAGGAAGAAGGAAGTAGCAAGCCACTTCTGAAAATGTGGCCAAAATCCCAGCAGGAACTTGTTTAGGCTGTTGCCAGGACTCAAGACAGAACGGAAGGCACGAGCCTCTTATTTTTCATAAAACCATGTTACTCCTCAGACTGTTTTTGCAAAAGAGCCAGTATGCTATAGTGGTGAAAGTGTTGGACTAGGACCTCAGAGACCCACATTCAAGTTCCCTCTCAGCCATGGAAGCCTACTGAATGACTTTGGTCCAGTCTCTCTCTGTCTGTCAGCCCAATCGACCTCACAAGGTTGCTGCTGTAGGGATAAAATGAAAGGAGATGTTGAATAAATAAACAGATGAAGCTTATTAGCAGCCCTGTTCTTGGGCAGAAAGAAGAAGAATTCAATTACATGGAGGCTGAAATACAGATAGTGAGAATGGGTGAAGGCTTTCTCTGTACTGCTCAAATAGTGCCTGCAAATGTGATTTGGAACACTGGAGAGCTGAGGTGATGTAGTGGGTGCTGGACTAGGACCCGGGAGACCTGGATTCAGGGCCACTCTTAGCCACAGAAGCTCCCTGGCTTACTGGCTCCAGTTGCTCTCTCTTTCTCTCAACCTAACCTACCTCCAGGAGCTGTTGTAGAGAAAAATGGAAGGACAGAGCACTGTATGGTATGTTTTGAGCTGCTACAAAAAAGATGGGATATAAAACGAACAAACAAAATAGATAAAGTCACATTGCTGCCATAATAAAATAGAACTGAAATATGGTTTCTGTGTGGACTGCATAATCTCTTTGTCCTCCATAGGTTGAGGAGGGCTGGGCAGGAAATGACATCCTCCTCCTTGCGCAAGCCAATTTTCATAATACCCAAGGCCAATCATGTTATGGGCAAAACAGAACAAAATAAAACAAAGAAATCTATGTGTATCTCTTATCTTTCTTGGAATAATGACACATGAACAAACACATAAAGAAAGGAATAATCTGTACTTTTATGACACCCTAGGTCAGGTGCTGCAGATGACTGAGCTCACACTGCCTAATGGCAGAGCTGACCCTGCTGAAGGACAGATGAGGAAAAATACAACATGGTTCCCCAAGTTCAGCTGTGGAAAAAACAGGGTGCAATGTGATAAGATGCCCTTTTTCTTTAGTGTGGCCACTGAGCTGTTCACACACTAGAGATGAGGCGTACTCTGCCGCTGGTTCAGAAGCTAAACATTTATCTGAAGGGGCTGAAGGCTGAACTGTGATGTATTAGTAGTGCTAGCTACCTCCATTAACAAGACAGCTGTATTTGCCTGTCTTTAAAAAAACGTATCATGTTCGTTTTACAGAGCACTTCCACAATTCAGAAGATGCCCATAGACACAATGAAATACAGTCACATAAATATAATGATAAAACTCATGAGAGAACAAGAAAATAGGGGAACAGAAGAATAAAACACATAGAGGTATGCAATTATGGCATTTGAGGAAGGAATTATTTCCGCAAAGGCTAAGATAGGGACCCAAATAAAGAAGAATAACTTACTCTGGAGAAGGACCACAGCATTTGGACTGAACCTGTTCCATAGGAATTTTTAGAATCTAGGACCATAACTGTTGTCAACTGAAAAGGAGACTTGTGTCTATTTTTATTTCTTTTACCTTATTCTACCTTTAGAGCTTTTTAGTGGTAAGTGATGATCTTTTACTTCTTTCTCCAATGATCGCTTGGCTGTGCTTGTTTTCACAGCTTTAGACTCTCTGTTTTTAATATCATTTTAGTCAAAATTCTTTGCATGTATTTCTCCTAACTATTCTGATATTGGCAATTCAGCATTGGATATTTGCATATCGATTTCCTGTCTGCTGCTTAATGACTGCAATACATTTTCCAGTTTTAATTATATTCTCCCTAAAATATATGTGCAGGCTCTGTACGAGGGTATCAACTTTGTCACTGGCCTTTTTCCTATGGGTGTAACCATGGCAGAGAGATAAATCCATTGTGTTTTCTTAATGCCCCATGTCAAGCCTGAGTCTAAGATGTAGCTACAGGAGCTGTTGGGAAGGCTGACCACTCTACTTACAGACAGTGTTTGTAGCAGTTTTTTTCCCTTTGAGTCAGTGTTGATTCCTGGGGACTACATGAATTAGTCCCTGCATTTTCTTGGAAAGATTTCAGAAGTGGTTTGCCATTGCCTGCTTCCTAGGGCAGAGAGAGAATGGGACTGGCCCAAGGTCACCCAGCTGGCTTTGTGCCTAAGGCTCATAATTTCCCAGTGTCTAGCCTGGTGCCTTCACCACTACACCAAACTGGCCTGATGCAGTACAATTTTTGCAACTGGCTGGAGGGAGGGGAGGGGAGGGAGTCCTTTCCAATTTTGCCCTTTTAACTATTCTGTTTCCGGATTTCTGTTCCGCTTATTCTCAGTCTTTTGACTTTCTGGAAATACCTACGACCACTTCCTTTTTACTGTGCCAGGAAACTAAACACAAAAAGGCAATGTTCTGAATACTCATTTATTCTCTTTCATACCTAGATATTTGGCAAAACTCAAGAATTTGAGATTTAATGTTCTCCAGGTACTTGAAGCTCAATTTTTTCTCCCAGCCACATGAGGCTGTTTCCCCAGATGAAAATTTCCTGTTATTGTAACTATTACAAAGCATGTTTTTCCAAATGCATTGAAGGAATATCTATCCAGAACCATCAACCAGATGACCACAGCCTGATATTTTTATCTGCAATCGTGATAAAAGGTAAAGGTGGAATGGTTCTGATAGAAGGCTCAAGATATAGGGTGTTGGATATCTCTCTGTGAGCATCACAAACTGTCCAACCATTGTCCATCCAAATTGTTTTTATTACAACCCACTCCTTTTTCAGATTAGTGGGAAAAAAAACAGCTGGCTAACTGCCAATGTCAGTGGCTTTTCCCCTCCATCTTTGAAAAAAAAAATTCCACTCTTAAAAGGAAACAAACTTTATTTATCTGTTTGAACACCATGAGCTAGGAAAGTAAGACTTTAAATAAATATTTTGCCCTTTAGATCATATTTTATGCAAAAAAGACATAAGAATTCTGAGCTACATTTTGGGGATATATAAAACAGAGGAAGAGCAATATTTACTTTTTTTAAAGAAAATAAATAAGATGCATCTTGTCATTAAATAGTTAAATTCCTCAAGGAGTAAATGAGGACATTGATTTTGGTTCTTGGAGAGTTCATGGTGTTTCCTTCCCCTTCTCTCCCTTCCCTCTTCCCTCTTCACTTTCATAGAATTTACCATAACAAAATAGTTTTTCCTAGCTCAGCCTTATGTTCCTCCAAAGAGATCTAGTTTGTTTCTTCTTTAAGAATAGAACATTTTTATATGTAAAAAATTGACAATAGTAGTTAAACAGCTGTTCTCTAAGTAAGCTGGCTAGGGATTTTTAATCCTTATATTTTCATCAGTAAACACAAGTAATAGGTCTGTATTATTTTAAATAAGCTTTTTTTTTGCTTTAGTCTTTTTAATTAGGAAAAGAGAGGAAATATTTTGGCATTTATCTGGGATTAGTTGTAGCAACTGAGAATGTAAACATGTAAATAAGTGGTTTTTTAAGGCATGGCTTTAATTAGTTTAGTCTTTTCCTTTCTAATTGCAGTTATTCCCCATCTGAGAACAAGCTACTCATGGGGAAGGTGGTGGTGGCGTTTGAGATCAATCCCACCTTCCAGCCCACAGATACTAGTCACTGCTTTTTGGCCATTGCTACTAAATGCCAGGTTGGTGAGTAATAAGGCCGCCTTCATCTATGGTTTGATTGGTGATGAAGCAGCCAAGCTGAGGTATATCTAAGATCTGGGTGAGCCCAGAGGGGATGTTCTCCTCTGTGAAATATGTCCACATGGGTTTTGAGTCTGGGATGGGAGTAGGGGGATGACATGGCATTTGGGAAACCCTATTCCTTCAGAGGCTCTGCATCATAGATAACCAGATGTGAGAATGGTGGTTGAAATTGGACTCCAGGGAGCAGTTGGGTTTGTTGCTGCTATATCAGCCTTCCTGCTATTCACCTGGCTACCTGTTTATTAGATCCATGTCTCTCCTGTTTGGTGAAGTCCTCCTGGAGGTGACGTGTGGTTGGGTCCATGCGTTGATAACTTCCTCTTTGGGGGAGGGGGTGGTTTTCCTGCCTTGAAGGAGGCTTAGGGGGTACCCTGTCCTGAAGAGATCAATGCTGGATCCATGTAGAGGAGTATAGAGATAACTCTGAAGAAGGAATGCAAGAGAGGTTAAATGAACATCAGCTCAGCCCTGAGCAAGAGGAGAGGGTGAGAAAGAGACTCAAGATTAGTCCACCTTGATTCTCTTTGGTATGAGAAGGGTCAGAGGGAAACTCTGTCAGACTTTCAAGATTCTGTTATTAGAATCTACAGCATTAAAGTAGATTCCTGGACTCTTTATGAAGTCTGTTTCCTAACCTAACCTACCTTAAGGGGCTGACTTCAATGTTTTTGATGAATGTTTGTTCTACTGGGATGAACCATCTTCCTGTTTTCTTTGGGCTTGTTGTTTTAAACCATTTCTTAAAGATCTGAGATAAATTCATAAAGAAATAAATGTGCTGCCCAGAGTTGCCAATGAGTTAGGTGGCCTTAGAAATGTGAATTATGAATACATAAAATAAATACATTTGTGTAAATGGTTATTTTCTGGCTAGCTCCATGGTATTTAACATTGTCTCCAGCATTTCAGAGGTGAAAAAGTATTAAAAGATAGCATCCCTTTTAAACATAGCAAATAACAGAATGCATGATGGGTTGTCTTTTCTTAAGGCTATAGACATGCTTATGTACATGGACTTAATTCCATAAGTGGCTTATATGATTTCATTTGCTACTGCTGCTGATAAAGGACTTGGAAATGTCTCAGGCTTTTACACAATAAAGCATTTTCACAGGCTCTTGGATTATTTTCCTGCCCCCTTTTTTTGCTGCTTTTACTTACCAAACATATGCAAGTTGTTACGAAAGCTTGAGGGTCAAAATGAAAACAAAACAAAACAAATCAAATCATCCATGGAATCCAGAATTTGAAGTAGCTGACCTTTAAACATTTACCCAGCAATAAGCAGGGCTTGGTGCCCATATTTATTTTAAAAACATTTACTACAGTTGTCCTTTTCTGTATGGAAAAGCTAAAGCAGTTGAGATAAACTATGCATAAAACATCCATCGAAAAACACCATCATCATGTAATATTTGTTTGGGGCAATTATATTTCACCCTTATGGCCTCAAGAGGCTTCCATATAATTAGATTCCCAGTCGGATTATATTCAGGAATATTATGCAAGAATCTGTTGTTGTAGCCAATCTCAATAAAAGTTGTTTTAGCCTTCTTGTGCAGTTGATTTCCTGGACTGGTCTACCTTGTGGAGCTGACATCAATCTTGCAAGTCTCATTCTGCTGTACCTCCATCACCTTCTTATGTTTGTTGTTTATTCATTTAGTCGCTTCCGACTCTTCGTGACTTCATGGACCAGCCCACGCCAGAGCTTCCTGTCGGTCGTCAACACCCCCAGCTCCCCCAGGGACGAGTCCGTCACCTCTAGAATATCATCCATCCATCTTGCCCTTGGTCGGCCCCTCTTCCTTTTGCCTTCCACTCTCCCTAGCATCAGCATCTTCTCCAGGGTGTCCTGTCTTCTCATTATGTGGCCAAAGTATTTCAGTTTTGCCTTTAATATCATTCCCTCAAGTGAGCAGTCTGGCTTTATTCCTGGAGGATGGACTGGTTTGATCTTCTTGCAGTCCAAGGCACTCTCAGAATTTTCCTCCAACACCACAGTTCAAAAGCATCGATCTTCCTTCGCTCAGCCTTCCTTATGGTCCAGCTCTCGCAGCCATATGTTACTACAGGGAACACCATTGCTTTAACTATGCGGGCCTTTGTTGTCACCTTCTTATAGTTCAATGAATTAGGGAGTCATCTGCCCGAGTCACTTCCGAGTGCTATCTCTTTCTGGACTTAAAAAACGTTTCAGTCCCTCTTGTCTAGCTGACTGTTCCTGCACAACACTGTCGAGGTCATCTTCCTTACTCTCTATAGCTGCCTTGTCTGGTTATTAGAAACAACTAGGCAAGAGGCCACAGAGGCTATGGCTGGGCTTATGATGTGTCTTGTCCCTGCAGAAGGGAATGATTTCAAGAGCATGCTGTCCAGTTTTGAGTTCTCTGACTACTAATCAACTCAGAAGTCTTCTTATATGAATATTGGTTTCAGTCATTGGCTGGTTTGATGGCTAAGACACGTTTTCATTTGAAGTGTCCATCTCCAGGATGAAAATTAGAATCAAGAACTATAATCCTGCCCCAGATGCCATGTAAGACAACGGTAGGCTTGCAAGGCTGCTGAGCAGCTGTGCATTTCCACCACCGTTGGTTTTCCAAATCTGGAGTGAATGAGAGAAGCAACTGATTAGTTAAAAAAAAAAAGGAGATATAGAACTTGTTAGGGCCTTTCAACTGGCGGCAAAGAATCCTCTTATCCCAGGTTTCCTGGCACTTAACATGCACTGAGATTGAGCCCTAAAAGGACACAGCAAGATTTAGGGCTGGCATGAGGCTGAGATTCTAAGTGTGGATGTTCTCTGTAGATAAATGCCTGATAATTGTGAGGACTTACCCACAAGCAATTAGAATACATTATTTCATGTACTGCCAACATGCAAAACAAAGTCTGTTTCTAACGTTGCCCAATCAAATAACGTTTTTTTTGTAGTCCCCATTCTTGCTCATCACAGAAGGAGAGGGGAAACATTAGGAGGGGAGAGACAAAGTGAAGCCTAAAAGGGGATATGGATAAAGTCTAGCTGTCTGTCTAGCTAGCAGTCTTGGGTGTCATGTTTTTTATGTTTGATTGTTTTTAGATTGTTTTGTAGTTTTAACTGTTGCTATGTTTGTACGCCACCCTGAATCACATTTTCCTGAGATGGGTGGCTGTATAAATATGCTAAATAAAGAAATGAATAAATAAATCAACTGTGGAGTCCTTGGTGCTCTCTGAACCTTGTTGTTTTCTTGCAGACATTTCATTACCTGATAATTCAAATAAATCAACTCTTATCATCTCTACCTTCTTTATCTGTCCCCTCCATTCCTGCTTCCTTATACTCCTTGGAGTTCAGTTCAGTTCCTGGTAACTTCTTATCATGTAGTTGCCTACATCATCCACAAGAAATTACTTCCAGGGAAAATGGACCCCCATGGCCAGTTTCAGAGAATTGGCATGATAGACTTTAAATGCCATGAAACTCTAACTTGCCCTTGAATGCATTAATTGAGCAATCTTTCCAGCAATCATTCCCAAAGAGTAAACATCAGCCTTATTAAGCTACATATCCAACTTCTCTGAAAACGCTATCCATGTTATGTTCTCTTTTTCTCTCCCTTCTCTATAGCATTGCACCTCTTCTGTATCGGTCATGCATATTAGTGCTTGAATTATGAAGCAGGGAGCCCTTGCTAAAATCCAGAAAACTCTTTATCACCAACATTTTAATCAAATAATTGCTTACCTATAATCAAAGAATTGTATGCTCCCCAGAGCTAGGCTTACTGCATTTATTTACAGGACTAAATCATAAGCTCTAAAATAAAGGACCTATTATTTTGATATGTATAGTACCTGTCTCTTTATTCATATTGCAGTAGATCTCCTTGGTATTTTCTATATATTTTTTTATTTTTTATTTTTTTCCTCTATATGTATCTTGGATTTATGTATATATAGTTACCTGATTTTGTTTGGTGAAAACTAGCAATAAATAAATAAATATCGATTGGGCCCTCCCCCAAATCATTGCTCACCCCATAGTCTTCTCAAAGCACTTGCAAAGGGGGCTATCACAAAAAAATGCAGTGGAATCCTTTTCCTGTGTTCCCTGCATTCTTTTATTTTAATACTGCATCTCTTATTGCACCTTTTCTTCACCTGCCCCCCCCCCAACTTACCTTTAAGGAGAAGATGAAGGTAGTAGCACCCAATTGTAGGAAAGAATAAACCATGGAGAAGATGGAGTAGATCAGGTCATCAAGCTGATTGTCAGCTGCCCAGCACACCAAAGGTCTGCACAGACTACAATAAAGGACTGGCCCTTGGTTGTACCCTGTACCAGATGAACCATAATAAAGATAGTATTGGGGTGGCATGAGTGGAAGTGTCTTGTATCCTACCTTGAGTGGTGGTCCAGTGGATGGATTGAATAAAGCTCTCCATAGGACTGCTGTGAGTCTACCTTTGTGAACTTCATCATGAAGGACTACTTTTTCTTTGATTGGCAGACACCATCTCTCCAACTTCTTAACATTCCATGTTCTCCTTTCTTCAGAAGCCTCCTATGAGCAGTCTCATGTTCTTTGGTCTTTCTTTGTCTGCACCATCAAGCTTTTCTCTCTCTAGTAATGCAGGGTTTTCTTTGCCTAGAAGTCTGTTTTGTTAACACAGGCAGCTTGACTGCATTCCCCATGCTCTCCTGTTCAAAGGATCTTCTATATACCTCTGAGTATTTGATTGAATCCTGCATGGCTCCCAGCTCAGAATAAGAAATGTGGAATCAGGTACTGGATGTATTCATTGGCCAGACAGAATCTGGATGCAGTCTCCAGAAGCAACTTTCCCTGTCTTTGTAAGGATAAAAATATGAACACTGCTTACAAGATTCTTCTTTAGGGATTGGATTGAATTTCACTGCATGACTTAACAGCTTTAAATAATGCATTTGGGTGAAATCTAGAATTGGGCAATGAATGCATTAATCAGAATATTAGAAATATTGCAAAGCTGCTATCCCAATCTTTTCTGTGAATCTGGATGGACCATGTCTAACATTTGGCAGCTCAATAGAGGGACATGCTTTTAAAACAAATCCCATTTATACTGATATTTAGTTTTAATTTAGCTTCTGGAACTTGGATGCAGGATTAATTGGCATGATCTGATTTTATGTAATTTGGCTTAAAACCAGATGCTGAATTGTACTGCAGCACTAGCTTTTGCTAAATTGGTCAAGTTATTAATGAAACCGTCCAGCATAATTTGAAACCAGTAGGTAAAAATGCTGGCACATTTACAAATTAGGGCCACCATATCTGGACTGCAGAACTCCAGATTGTCACCAGATGGCAGCAAAGAAAAAGCTTTCTGTTTCTCTTGGTTGACATCTAGTGGTGGTTTGGATTTTTGCAGCTCAGACATGGTAACACTAATCTAAAATTAAAAATAAGCCACACACCTGAGGAAGATAAATTCCCTTGTTGTCTTCCAGATATTTGCATGCCTAAAGAGATACTTTTTTTCATTTGTGATGGTCTTTGAGATTGTTGTGTTGGTCTTTGAGATTAACGGACGGCAGAGGTCTAGTAAAACAATTTGCAGCAATTGCTACTATAAGTGGCTTCTCCATGTTCCAAAGCAGTATGGCTCAGAAATGTGGGGATAACATAACAACATGAAAGCGATTGTCATTCCCTCTCGGTGGCCTTTCTAGAGGATTCTCATTGGTTGCTTTTAGACAGAAAATTCCGGAATGAACAGCCCACTGTAATAAAGCAAGGATTCCTAACTTGATCACAGCTGTAATGAAATTTATATTTTTCTTCAAATTCAATTGTAAAAGCATTGCATTACATTACAGTGGGTAGACTGACCGCTCAGCTGCATCTATCTGGCATTGCTCTAATGTGCTTCTGGTGCTCAATATTGTAGGCTTTAAATGTTCTATAGCTTTTTTGCTAGCATAGCATCAGATCAGATGCTTTATGCGCTTTGTGAAGCCACACGTTTTTCCCCTGACCCCCATATAGATGTCTACATTCTTCATGGTTTGTGGGAATTTCAACCTCTATGTTTATATTTGTGGGTGTTGGATCTCATTAGTCACAATCAGGACAGAAAACAGGCAACCAAGGAACAAGTCTCTTTTTTAAAGCTCAGTTTATTATTAAGAAAAAAAGATGAAGGCGACAGAACAACAGGTCAAACAAGTACTTTAGTTTTCAAATGTAAACACTGTATATAGGCAATTCAAAGCTATTAGCATCTTGCTTACTTTCTCCTGTAGTTTTGGTGAAAATTGAGGGTGGATGGGTGGAGAGCTTGCATCTTCTGGGAATGCCAGCGAACCTACACCAGGATATTGGTTATATGATGGCTACTAGCTTTTTTATCAGTATGCAACTACATTAGAACATTGGGCTGCTTTTTAAAAAAATCTTATGCTGATGTTTGTTTTCACAGGCATCATGAATTTTTCTACAACAAATCTCCTAAGTGCATGAGAAACTAAGAAAATGGAACCCATGAATAAACAAGCAAGACACCAAACAAATATCTAATTTAGATGAATGGCTTTTCTAGAGCATCAGCGCACAACTGATGGCCCCTATGCGGCCCCTGAAAACTTCTGTTTTTCATGCTGTGTGGAAGGGATATGGACATGGCATTCCTTTGTACAAAACTGAACATACATAAGCAGATTGTTCAGAATTGCCTGTAATTATTTCCATCTTCACTTTCCAATAATACCTCTTACTTCACTCTTACTTTCTAACACTGGCATGCCTTTCCACTAATTGCTAGGTTCAGTTAAGCTTGTTTAATGTTGCATAAGAACAACTTTAGATTTTGTTTTGCTTTACAAGAACAAATGAGAAAGTCTAAGCATTGTTATTAAATGCAAGAATGGAAGTAGACGCTACTTGCAAAGAGACGTTCCCTTGGCAACAGGCCTTTCTTGAGAGCATCATAATTTCAGTGGCTTTTGGTCTTTTGGATGCAGCCCAAAGTGCTGGTGTCTAGCTGTAAAGACACATGTGACTTAAGCACCTGCTTTTTAGCCCTCACAGCATTATAGACTTTAGGGTTTTTTTTTGTCTCTCTCTGTGTTTTAATACGTTGCTAAGATTTTTCTTTTTCTTCTTCCCTTTTAAACTACCTGGAACTTCTGGACTTTTGGGAAGAAATGGCAAACTGAAGACAGCTCTGCTAAAAGTGGAGCCGATGACAGTGGCAGAATGAAGAGTTGGCAAGTAGACCAATTCTTTGTTATTCCTCTCTGGACAAGGAGAGGACTTGAGATTGTCCACAAGTGCTCCAGACAGCTGCTCCTTGTGAGGAGACCACAAGACAGCAATCTATGGCAGGTTTAGAGCTCTGGGAGATGAGGGAATAGGCATCTTGCTCAAACCACTGATTTTGGAAAGTTACAAATGGACGAAGGGTCTGGATGGATTTGAAATAAGATTTTGGAATTAATTATAAGAATCCTTCCCATGGGAAAATGCTTTTGTTTTGAATTTTTTTAAAAAAAAACCATGATAGGATGAAACTTTGAAGGTTGGATACTAGAGGGAACCAGAAAGAACTAAAGAGTCCAATTAAAGGAGAAGAACACTTAAATTTGACTTACTAATACAGAATGGAGCAAAATATTTTAACATTGGAAATATTGAAGAATATTTTTGAACAATGGGTCCAGAAGTTAATATTAAGAGTGTCTGCCTCTATAGACAGACTGTGTTTAAAAGCTGCTATGGAAGAGGAACAAGTTTTACCTGACAAGATTGGGACTGATCTAACAGAGGATTTAGAAATGACAAGCTACAAGAATGATATAGAAAAAGATGCTACCCTGGGCATACAAATAAAACTGGGGAATTCTGGGAGTTGAAGTCCATGCATCTTAAAAATTGCCAAGGCTGAGAAACCCTGGTCTAGGGAAAATCCAAAACAATTCAAGTAACATGTGTACAAAATAAATATGAAAAAAAAAACATTTTGATCTGAGAATATGTATTGGTCGAGTTCAAATATTTATATTCACATTAATTACTACCAGGGGTTCTCCAAATGTCTTGCAAAAACAGTGAGACAAACAAACTCATTCAAAGAAGTTTCTGGGAACAGAAATTAGACCCTGTCCATACAAAGCCAAGATAATTCACTTCAGAACTCTTATGCTTGTCTTTGGCCCATATTGGAAGCATGTTTCTTTCTTTCTGGAAGTGAATAATTAAGTACTCCCAGAAATGAAAAGGGAAGCAGACAGAGAAAATGAATCCCAAACTGGTAAAAAATCCAGAATGTATTGGAGTAAATAAATACCACTTTCATATGTGTGTTCTTTGGGGGCATAATTTAAATTCTCCAGGTTTACTTTGTTTTGAAAAATTCCTAATCCCATTTTGCTTTTGATTGGAATTGATTTGCTTCTCTGCTACAATGAACGTACAGAGGAAATTCCTCTTCCGCTGGTGCTCAGTCCTAAATCTTTTCTTGAGTTCCATTCCCTAAACTCAAGGCAGGTTCCGTGTTTTTCCAAAAATATAAATAATGGGTCCCAGGGGCAGTCTTGTTAAGATGCAATGTCAGAGTCTGATGTTTGATTTTGCAAAGACCCAGCCCCCCTTTCATATATTCATTTTAATTAAAAGTATCTTTAAAAAATAATGGCAAGTACTAAAGAGGATGCCCCTATCCAAGTTTTCTACTCCTGTTTTAAAAGAATGTAACATGGGATTTTACCACTGGCAACACCAGGGCAATTTATAGGTCCGATTCAATGATCCACTGGACTATAGTTTCCTATTGGCTTGTTTAGTGCTCTGTTGTAATTCTGTTATGTAGATTCTGGTTGTTGTATTTCAGAGCTGCATCACACATTTTTTTAAATTGGATCCTGATGGGCCTTTGCATACTTAGCATTAGACAGAATTTTCAGATAATCTTGCTTGCCTAAAGTGCTATCCTTGGCAATTTATGTATGTCTTTTCCAATGAAACCCAAGTATACAGAAATGGCATAATACGGATGACCATCCCATTCCCTTTACAGAATGGATCAAAGAGCAAGCTGTTGAATTAGGCTTATTCTGACTTCAGCATCATCAAAGTGGCTGTATAGATATGAATGTGATTTGGTCTAACTTTTGTTCATATAATGATAAGGTAAAGGTAAAGGTTTCCCTTGACGTAAAGTCCAGTCGAGTCCGACTCTAGGGGGCGGTGCTCATCTCCGTTTCTAAGCCGTTAGAGCCGGCGTTGTCCGTAGACACTTCCGGGTCATGTGGCCAGCATGACGACACGGAACGCTGTTACCTTCCCGCCGAAGCGGTACCTATTGATCTACTCACATTTGCATGTTTTCGAACTGCTAGGTTGGCATTATCATATAATGATAAGGATGAAATAAATAATGATGACTAGAAGGCCAATCCCAAATGATATCAGAACCAGGCTGATAGCTATCCTTGAATGTCTCTGAGCAGCTGTAATGTTCCCCTCACGGTTGTCTTGTCGGGTCTGGAAAGAAAATGAGAGAAATGATACAAAAAAGCAACCGAAGAACCTGCCTAGGATATTAAAGATTTAGTTTAGCATGACTTGGGGCTTTAGACGTTATACGTGTCTATAGGCAGAAAGGCAGGATATAAATGGAATAATAATAGTAATTTTGTTGTTTATTCGTTTAGTTGCTTCCGACTCTTCGTGACTTCATGGACCAGCCCACGCCAGAGCTTCCTGTCGGTCGTCAACACCCCCAGCTCCCCCAGGACGAGTCCGTCACCTCTAGAATATCATCCATCCACCTTGCCCTTGGTCGCCCCCTCTTCCTTTTGCCTTCCACTCTCCCTAGCATCAGCATCTTCTCCAGGGTGTCCTGACTTCTCATTATGAGGCCAAAGTATTTCAGTTTTGCCTTTAATATCATTCCCTCAAGTGAGCAGTCTGGCTTTATTTCCTGGAGGATGGACTGGTTGGATCTTCTTGCAGTCCAAGGCACTCTCAGAATTTTCCTCCAACACCGCAGTTCAAAAGCATCGATCTTCCTTCTCTCAGCCTTCCTTATGGTCCAGCTCTCGCAGCCATATGTTACTACAGGGAACACCATTGCTTTAACTATGCGGGCCTTTGTTGTCAGTGTGATGTCTCTGCTCTTAGTAATAGTCATGGCTTTTGTACTACGGCTGAGGCCAAACCACCAATTTTGATGCTTGCCTGCATTTTCCCCCCTGCAGATATGGATCTGATGACTGATGAGATCTCCTAATTAGCAATTTGTATATTAATCTCTAGTTCACTTGTGACATAAAAAAGGGGAACCATCTACAAAATAGTCCACATTTTGTAAAAAAAAAAAGGGGGGGGCTGGGGGTTGTGGTAACATATCCCAGCTTATCCTAAGTATCATTTACATTGTTTCAAAAGGAAAGAGATGAGAAAGTTGGGATGAGAAAAACAGAGGAATGTGGAAAAAAGATAAAGCACACAGAAGAAGGTGGATTTGGTAGGTCCATACAAAGGCAAGAAAAGAGAGAGAAATAAAATAAAAATGCAGACTCTGTGTTGAATGTTTGTGAGAGAGGAGAGACCTATGTTTCTGACACCAAGCACTATTGTTCTGTTTAGGCTGGGGAATGCAACCCACAAGTATGACATTTTGGTTTCTAGCCCATTTGTCCATTCTCCTATCAGACATATCAACCATTTTGCTGCTTTGGAGGCTAAACTGGGTGGCAATATTCCCATGACCTGGCCAATTAAACAGTGGAGTTCAAGGGTATGTCTATTATACTCATCTGGTGCACATAGCTTATGACCCCAGTAGAAAAGACATCCATTAAGGATTGCCTTTCAAGTGAAAGATCATGAATCATCATCATGGAATCTGCCAGAGCAAGGCTACTAATTGCAGGTAACTAAACTTGCAATTCACAGAAGCTTCTAACCTTCAACTGAACATTGTCTTGCCACAACAATGGGTGTGTCTGGGAAAGTTGCAAATCTCCAGTAATTTTAGATGATTTGAACTTTTTTTTTTTTTAAGTTCCCAGAATCTTTGATGGGAAGGACATAGTTCCATGCATCCCAAACTGACATGGAGAAGATTTGGGGTGATGCATACATCTGTAGTATCTACTGTATATTTCCAGCATCTTTAGAGAGTTGGGATTTTGGAATAGGAGCTATGCAAAGATAGACTAAGGCCCATAAACCCAAATTGTGTTATTGATGCCAGTTCATGCAGCTCTATTCAAACTTATTTCTCCATCCAGAGATATAAAGCTCTTTGAAATATGGCAGGTGAGGTCTCCATGAGATGGAACTTATTGTTCACACAAAAGATGATATTAAATGGAGAAGCACCTCATCTACTAAAGAGACAAGGAAGTGGTACAATTCAGCACATTCCGTGATATGTCTTTCCAGATGAAGATCTTGCCCGTGGTAACCACCATAGCGATAAGGAGGAAGTACTGTTTGATAAATGGTATCTAAGTTACCCATATCTTCAGCTTTTGATAAAATGATGTAGAAGCATGAAAATCCTGGCAAAAGAGGAACATCTGAATTAAGTATTGGATTACAAAATGTCAGGGAGTAAAAATACTTTTATGGTGGCAAGGACCCTGTTTCATTTTTGCTATAGCAGACTACATAAATACAAGCACAGAAACATACATTCACAGGCTTACCAGTAGAGAGAAAATAAAGGCAGCTATACCCACGGGCAAGAAACAGAACAGCATAGTGAAGACAGAGCAGCCCAAATAATCCGGTTCTTCAGTATAGTGGACAGGCACAGTGATGGTAGTCTGTGGTTGATGAAGGACTGGAATGTGTGTGGATGCTGTCCTATCTGGGCCATCAGTAGGTAGGTCCTGGGGTGGCACAACAGGAGATTTCTCATGTTTCACACAATGGGTTGATTCAGTAGGAGTTTTTGGCAGATTGGGCTGATTTTCCAAGTAACAGGGTGGATTTTGGGAGAGGGGCACATCTTCTTGCTTCCTCTGGTATTTTGGGTAGCTCATGGTTCTGATTTTTTTAATCTCACTGCTCTTTTGCAGGTTCCCTTGGCCTCCTGTCTCAATTCTCTCTGTGTCTGCTTGCTGGCCAGCTGACCAGTGATGAGAAATGGTGTTCTGGTTTGCTGTCTATTTCTTCTATGCTTTTTCCTGGCAGTTGTCTTCGTGCTCTGATCCTGACTCCTCCTGCGAACAGATTCTTTTTTTCCCTCCTTCGTTGGAACACTGGTATTATAAGTTGGCGGCATCCCTGCTTTGCTTCTCTGTTGAGGACTATGACTTATGTTCCAGTTTTGGACAAAACAACTTTGCTGTATGCTGCAGTTGGAAAGAAAAAGAGAGTGGGAGGGAAGAAGAACGAGCAATCAATAAAAAGGACAGACAGATTGATACTGAATGTCGCTACTAGACTAGTGGTTCTTAAACTGGGGGTGATTACCCCCAGGGGGGTCATTTGGGCATATCCTGGGGGGCAAGGGAGCAATTTGTCACAGCTTGTCTGTCAGTCAAGGATCCAGGTTGGACTACCACTGCTGAGACACTTGTGTAAAACAACAGAGGGTTTTTTATTTATTTAAATAGGGGCAATGATATTATTCAAGACCAGGAAAAAAGGTAATTAGGTCAAACAGCTGAAGAACCACTGAACTGGACTGAGAAGTTTCCATCCCTGATTATTTTCCTAGGGAGCAAACTAGACACACTTAGCATACCCTATTCTGCTGCTGAAAACAAAGACATGTTTCAAATTCTTCTTTTCATGCAGCTGTAGGCAGGGTTTAGTACAAAATTGGTACTAAATTGGTCAGGCAGGGGTTAGTACAAAAAGCAACATATCCTGGAAGTCACAGAAACTGTGCTAAGAAACTTACTAAGAATCTAAGAAGCTTCTCTTTGTGCACAGGCCTGAAAGTGATTACAAAATGCCTTTCCCCTATTTCCCTACATCCTGCTTCTGGCTAAAGAATCAGGCTTATTGCCCAACTCTTCCAATCTCTACTTCTGGGTTTTGCAAATTTGGAATTTCCCAAACTCAAGAAGCAGTCGGTCATGAACTAAACCTCAAAAAAACCAAGATTATGGCAACCAGCTTGATTGATAACTGGCAAATAGAGGGAGAAAATGTAGAAGCAGTGGAAGACTTTGTATTTCTAGGTGTGAAGATTACTGCAGATGCTGACTGCAGTCAGGAAATCAGAAGACGCTTAATCCTTGAGAGAAGAGCAATGACAAATCTCGATAAAGTAGTTAAGAGCAGAGACATCACACTGACAACAAAGGTCCGCATGGTTAAAGCAATGGTGTTCCCCGTAGTAACATATGGCTGCGAGAGCTGGACCATAAGGAAGGTTGAGAGAAGGAAGATCGATGCTTTTGAACTGTGGTGTTGGAGGAAAATCCTGAGAGTGCCTTGGACTGCAAGAAGATCCAACCAGTCCATCCTCCAGGAAATCAAGCCAGACTGCTCACTTGAGGGAATGATATTAAAGGCAAAACTGAAATACTTTGGCCACATAATGAGAAGACAGGACACCCTGGAGAAGATGCTGATGCTGGGGAGAGTGGAGGGCAAAAGGAAGAGGTGCCGACCAAGGGCAAGGTGGATGGATGATATTCTAGAGGTGACGGACTCGTCCCTGGGGGAACTGGGGGTGTTGACGACCGACAGGAAGCTCTGGCGTGGGCTGGTCCATGAGGTCACGAAGAGTCGGAAGTGACTAAATGAATAAACAACAAATCTGATCTTTAAGCTCTGTTTCTGGCTTTTGAGGATGGGGGAACTAAAGAATGCTCTAATCCTTGGAACCCCAAGGACCACCTGAATCAATTAAAAGCATGCTGTCTGAGTTTAGATTCACTCAATTAAAAATTCAATTTAGACATTAAAAAAAAAAGATGTAGTGTGCATTAATGGACATAGTGTGCATGAAAAAAGCTAGTTATGAGAAGGCAACATTAAACAGAGTAAAATGAGACTCCAGTTCAGGGATCTACACAATCTCAGACTACAAGTCTCTAGGGTGTTGTTGTTTATTCGTTTAGTCGCTTCCGACTCTTCGTGACTTCATGGACCAGCCCACGCCAGAGCTTCCTGTCAGTCGTCAACACCCCCAGCTCCCTCAGGGACGATTCCGTCACCTCTAGAATATCATCCATCCACCTTGCCCTTGGTCGGCACCTCTTCCTTTTGCCCTCCACTCTCCCCAGCATCAGCATCTTCTCCAGGGTGTCCTGTCTTCTCATTATGTGGCCAAAGTATTTCAGTTCTGCCTTTAATATCATTCCCTCAAGTGAGCAGTCTGGCTTTATTTCCTGGAGGATGGACTGGTTGGATCTTCTTGCAGTCCAAGGCACTCTCAGAATTTTCCTCCAACACCACAGTTCAAAAGCATCGATCTTCCTTCGCTCAGCCTTCCTTATGGTCCAGCTCTCGCAGCCATATGTTACTACAGGGAACACCATTGCTTTAACTATGCGGACCTTTGTTGTCAGTGTGATGTCTCTGCTCTTAACTACTTTATCGAGATTTGTCATTGCTCTTCTCTCAAGGATTAAGCGTCTTCTGATTTCCTGACTGCAGTCAGCATCTGCAGTAATCTTTGCACCTAGGAATACAAAGTCTTTCACTGCTTCTACATTTTCTCCCTCTATTTGCCAGTTATCAATCAAGCTGGTTGCCATAATCTTGGTTTTTTTGAGGTTTAGCTGCAAACCAGCTTTGCACTTTCTTCTTTCACCTTCATCATAAGGCTCCTCAGTTCCTCTTCACTTTCAGCCATCAAAGTGGTATCATCTGCATATCTGAGATTGTTAATGTTTCTTCCAGAGATTTTAACTCCAGCCTTGGATTCCTCAAGCCCAGCATGTCGCATGATGTGTTCTGCGTACAAGTTGAATAGGTAGGGTGAGAGGATACAGCCCTGTCGTACTCCTTTCCCAATCTTAAACCAGTCTGTTGTTCCGTGGTCTGTTCTTACTGTTGCTACTTGGTCGTTATACAGATTCTTCAGGAGGCATACAAGATGACTTGGTATCCCCATACCACTAAGAACTTGCCACAATTTGTTATGGTCCACACAGTCAAAGGCTTTAGAATAGTCAATAAAACAGAAATAGATGTTTTTCTGAAACTCCCTGGCTTTTTCCATTATCCAGCGGATATTGGCAATTTGGTCTCTAGTTCCTCTGCCTTTTCTAAACCCAGCTTGTACATCTGGCAATTCTCGCTCCATGAACTGCTGAAGTCTACCTTGCAGGATCTTGAGCATTACCTTACTGGCATGTGAAATGAGTGCCACTGTTCGATAGTTTGAACATTCTTTAGTGTTTCCCTTTTTTGGTATGGGGATATAAGTTGATTTTTTCCAGTCTGATGGCCATTCTTGTGTTTTCCAAATTTGCTGGCATATAGCATGCATTACCTTGACAGCATCATCTTGCAAGATTTTGAACAGTTCAGCTGGGATGCCGTCGTCTCCTGTTGCCTTGTTATTAGCAATGCTTCTTAAGGCCCATTCAACCTCACTCTTCAGGATGTCTGGCTCTAGCTCACTGACCACACCATCAAAGCTATCCCCGATATTGTTATCCTTCCTATACAGGTCTTCTGTATATTCTTGCCACCTTTTCTTGATCTCTTCTTCTTCTGTTAGGTCCTTGCCATCTTTGTTTTTGATCATACCCATTTTTGCCTGGAATTTACCTCCGATGTTTCTAATTTTCTGGAAGAGGTCTCTTGTCCTTCCTATTCTATTGTCTTCTTCCACTTCCGCGCATTGCTTGTTTAAAAATAATTCCTTATCTCTTCTGGCTAACCTCTGGAATTTTGCATTTAATTGGGCATATCTCCCCCTATCACTGTTGCCTTTTGCTTTCCTTCTTTCTTGGGCTACTTCTAGTGTCTCAGCAGACAGCCATTTTGCCTTCTTGGTTTTCTCTTTCTTTGGGATGTATTTTGTTGCCGCCTCCTGAACAATGTTGCGAACTTCTGTCCAGAGTTCTTCCAGGACCCTATCTACTAAGTCCAGTCCCTTAAATCTATTCTTCACCTCCAGTGCATATTCCTTAGGAATATTAGTGAGCTCATATCTAGCTGATCTGTGGGTCTTCCCTAATCTCTTGAGACTGATCCTAAATTGTGCAAGAAGACGTTCGTGATCTGAACTACAGTCAGCTCCAGGTCTTGTTTTTACTGACTGTATAGATGTCCGCCACCTTTGGCTGCAAAGGATGTAGTCAATCTGATTTCGGTGTTGTCCATCTGGTGAAGTCCATGTATAAAGCCGTCTCTTAGGTTGTTGGAAGAGAGTGTTTGTTATGCAGAGTGAATTGTCTTGGCAAAATTCTATCAGCCTGTGTCCTGCTTCGTTTTGTTCTCCCAGGCCATACTTACCTGTAATTCGAGGTGTCATTTCACTGCCCACCTTAGCATTCCAGTCTCCTGTGATGAAAATAACATCTCTTTTAGGCGTGTTGTCCAGTAGGTGCTGCAGATCCTCATAGAACTGCTCTACTTCAGCTTCTTCAGCATTTGTGGTTGGGGCGTATATTTGGATCACTGTAATGTTAGATGGCTTGCCCTGAATTCGAATTGAGATCATCCTGTCGTTTTTTGGGTTGTATCCAAGCACTGCTTTAGCCACTTTACTATTAATTATGAAGGCTACTCCATTTCTTCTGTGGTCCTCTTGTCCACAGTAGTAGATCTGGTGGTCATTTGATGTGAAGTGGCCCATTCCAGTCCATTTCAGTTCACTGACGCCCAGAATGTCTATCTTTAATCTTGACATCTCACCAATAACCACATCCAATTTGCCCTGGCTCATAGATCTTACATTCCAGGTTCCGATGGTGTGTTGATCCTTAGAACATCGGATTCGCCGTTCACCACCAGCACCGTCGGCCGCTAGCCGTCCTTTTGGCTTTGAGCTAGCTGCGTCATCACGTCTGGGGCTAGTTGAGCTCATCCTCTGTTCCTCCCCAGTAGCATTTTGACCATCTTCCGACCTGGGGGTCTCATCTTCCGATGGTATACCGACATATCTCTGGTTGTACTATTGTCTCTAGGGTAGTTGGACCTTAATTTTTCCTGGATGGGTGTTTAAATTTCAGTTCTAAAACCAACTTTAACTGCATTTTCCTTTTGAACGTGGAAACCCAAAGCAATCTATTGAAAGCTCATTGAGAAGGGACCCTGGTTAGTTAATATTTATTTAAGGGGTGTGCAAGTTCAGTTGGCTTGAGAGTCACACCTACTCCACAAAAACATGTCAGGCTAGGCCTATTAGAGTAGAGGTTTTTAGGAGTGTGAAGGGCGCTAAAGCCCACTATGGAGGCTTATGGTTACTTGAATAATGTGTAGTGCTGGGAAGGAAGCAATTGATGGCTTGAAAATTAGTGTGCTAGAGAAATGCCCATATTCAGCTGAAATGTTTAGCTCTGGAACGTTTCAGCTCTGGAACATTCAGGATTATAAAAGTTATGGACTACAGTCTTATGCCCCAAAATTTAATTGATCTGGTTTCTTTATACAGGCCCATGCGATTAGCCGCAGAGATGTCCACAGAATTGCACGATTTCATCGGAATGTGTTGCAATGCAAACTTTGCTTTTATGTGTATATGGGTATGTGGCATCATACCCATATACACATAAGATCCAACACAAAAGGGTTGGATCTTGCATCACTATGGCAGGACATTCATTTTGTCATTTGCATCCCCCTCCCCCATGGATATCTTCCAGATCGCTTGAGCAGACTTTTTTTTTTTGTGCCTTCAAATCAGTCTTGGCTCCTGGTAACTGCCTGGACAAGTCCCTGCAGTTTTCTTGGCAAGAGTAGCAGACTACTGAGACTAATTCAATGTTTAGTTCAATCGAATTTTATTTTTTAACAAATGTTTTGTATTGATTATCTTATGTGATTGTTCAGTCATCAAAGGAGGCTTTCTGAGACACTTAACAGGGATTTCTTAGAGGCTTAAGTTGTGACGATATATCTTTGGCTTCAAAGCCCTTCTTGAGGTTGGCTAGTTTAGATCAGTTTGAGAGTGTAATGGTTGCCTAATCCCAAATACTCAGTCTCACAAGCCCGGGCTTAAAGATAACTGATTTATTAAAGGAATAGTATGCAAATACAGAGAAAGCTGAGAATGAGCAAAAGCGCGCCAAATACAAACTTAAAAGCCTTGCTTCCAACCCAGCCCCGCCCCAAGCACTCATTAGCAACCACCCCCTCCCAGGTGCTAGCAACCGTTACATCTGCCTGGGAAAGTAACCTTGAACAGAGTTGCAAACCCAAACATACAATCCAAAGTAGCAAAACAAGGAGCACAGCAATAATGGAAAATACCAGCAAACGTTCAAGCATGTAAGAAAGAACGGAAGAACGGTTTGACATGTGAAACGTTACGATGTTAACAACACAATGAAATGGTGAACATGACATATCGCCCCCCTAAAAAAATTGCTAAGGAGCCGGCTTGTTCGGATAAGCAGAGTGAAAATGAGCAACCAGGCCGGGTGAGCGAACATCGTGAGCAGAAACCCACTCAGGATGAGGGAAATGTTTTCAACGGATGAGATATTGCAAAGTGGAGCGCTGGCGGCGTGAGTCAAGGACTGTTTTTCGTTGACTGGGTGGGAGGTCGACAATAAAATCCATGGATATGTCCTGCCATGGGTAGGCAGGGGTTGCCACAGGTTGCAGAAAGCCTTGAGGCTTGCCAGGCTTGCGCTTGGTTGTTGCGCACACAGGGCAAGCGGCCACATAGGTTTTAAGGTCCCTTAGAAGAGTTGGCCACCAGAATTGACGTCTGATGAGGTGAAGGGTTTTAAGGTACCCAAAATGTCCAGCCAACTTATCGTCATGGCAGTGCTGGAGGATCGTCTTTTGTAAAGCCTCAGGGACATACAGACGATCGTTTCACCAGGCAAAGTCCTCAGTAAAAGTTACAGTGTTTAAATTTGCTTGTAACCAAGTGTCAGATTTCAAGTGAAAAAGCAACTGTTGTTTCAAGTCTGGTGGAATTGGCAGATGCGCTGGACGGAAGGGAGGCGGAGCGGTCTGGCGTTGAGCCTGTTGCGCTCGCGTCTGACTGCGCGTCACAGCTGCCAAACTCAGTTGCTTTTCAGTCCATACAGTACCCTGTACCGTTGGCCCAGGGCCAGCATCTTGGGGTCTGCGTGATAAGGCATCTGCTAAAAAGTTTTTTCTGCCTGGTATAAACTTGAGTGTGAAATCAAAGCGAGTGAAAAATTCGGCCCATTGAAGTTGTTTGGGGCTGAGTTTTCAACTGGTGCTTAATGCCTCTAAGTTCTTATGATCAGTCCACACTTCGAAAGGGTGGGAAGCCCCTTCCAATAAATGACGCCATGTTTCCAAGGCTGTTTTGACAGCAAACGCCTCTTTTTCCCAAACATGCCACCTTCTCTCTGTTTCTGTGAACTTGCGAGAGAGGTAAGCAGAGGGTTTTAGAGTGCCAGATTGGTCTGCTTGTAGCAGAATTGCTCCAATGGAGAAGTCGGAGGCATCAACCTGCACTACGAAAGGATTAGCTGGGTTAGGATGCTGCAAAATAGGTTCAGTGGTGAAAATCTGTTTGAGCGCATCGAACACTTGTTGGCAGGCTGGGGTCCATTTAAGGAGTGCGCCTGGGTTCTTGGAGCACCGCATATCCCCTTGAGCTTTAGTTTTTAGTAGTTCAGTAAGGGGAAGGGCGGTTTCAGCGAAATTTTGGGCAAATGCCCTATAAAAATTGGTGAATCCAAGGAAACATTGTAATTGCCGCCTGGTACGGGGAGGTTCCCACGCCACAATGGCTTCAACCTTGGCAGGGTCCATCTCAATGCCCTCTGCTGAAATCCTATACCTCAAGTAATCAATCTGTGATTGATGGAAGGCACACTTGGACAGTTTCGCATACAACTCTGCTTTTCTCAGTTTAGCAAGCACTTGACGCACCAAGTGAATATGTTCTGCCATGGTTTCAGTATAAATTAACACATCATCCAAATACACTAAAACCCCTTTAAATAGGTGGTCATGCAAGACCTCATTGATAAGTTGCATAAAAACCCCAGGCGCCCCAGACAGACCAAAAGGCAACACTTTGTATTGGAAAGCCCCAAGAGGACAGTTAAACATGGTTTTCCACTCATCCCCCTCCCTTATGCGAATGCGAAAGTAGGCTTCCCTTAAATTCCCCACCGGGGAATTTGCCGGCTCAATGAAACCCCTAGCTAGATTTTTATCAATGACTTCCCTCAGCGTGGCCAGCTCTTTAGGAGACATGGGATAGATTTTTGGGTGAGGTAATTTCACATTGGGCAGAAATTCAATGGTACAGTCTGTCTTTCGGTGCGGTGGTAAACAATCTGCTTCCTTCTCTCCAAACACATCTGCCAGGTCTTGGTATTGCTTAGGCAGTCCTTCCAGGGGTTGGAGTGTCTGTACAGTAGTGGTAGCCACCCATCCACCCTCACTGTCCTCCAACAAGTCCTTTTCTGGTGCTTTATAAAGCCCATCAGCAAACGTTACAGTTCTATGCAACCAGTTGATAAAAGGATTTTGTTGTACGAACCAAGGCATTCCCAAAATAACCAAAGGCCCTCCCACCGGAGCTATGACAAAAGGCAATTTCTCCCAATGGGTACCCATTTGCAAAGCTACAGGTCCTGTAGAGTGGGTAACCGCTTTTCCCCCAGCCATAGTTCCATCCAATTGCGTGAAGATCATTGGTCGTTGCAAAGGAAACGTGGGCAGTTCTAGGGCGGCTACAACATCGGGGTGCATTAGTGAACATGAACAGCCCGAATCTAGCATAGCCCAGACTTCAACAGTTTTGGTTCTAGATCCCAATTTCACTTTGACAATCAGTGTAGGAAAATTCCCACTCACCGAATCGTGGTCGCGCCCGGTTTCTTCCACCTGCCCAACGGCGCCCTTCAGAGCAGGTGGTAGCCTTTTCCCGCCGGCTGGTCGAAGTGCAATTCCTCCTCCTCTTCTCCAAATAGGAGGTCGGAAGGGTCGACTTCTGCGCAGGCAGCCCTCATCTTACGCGGTAATGCTGGCAATTTTCCCGGCGCTTTCGCTGGCCGCTCCTCCGGTCTGCGTCTCGGGCACGAAGTGGCACAATGCCCTTCTTTCCCGCATCTTAGGCACTGACCTTTCACAAATCGTCGTTCCCTTTCCTCTTCCCAACTTTTCGTTTTCGGGCGGCTTGAAAATCCAGGGGCACGAGTCCCCCTACTAACTCTGGTTTGCCTCAGTTCCTTGCTATGGGCGAACGTTTGTAGAGCATTTTCCGCGCTGCCCGCCAACTGAATCCACCCATACAACGTTTTGGGGTCGTCCCGACACAAAGCCCACCGGAGGACCTCCGTCTCCAGTCCCTGTTTAAACATTTCCACTAAAGTCGACTGGGACCAATCCTCCACCTTTCCCGCCAGGGCTTTAAATTCCAAAGCGTAGTCTGCGACTGAAAGTGTTCCTTGATAAAGTTTTTTCAGGGCGCTTTTCGCTCTCTCTTGGGCCAAGGGGTCTTTGAAGTGCTGTTTTAGTGCCCACAGAAACTCATTGCTGTTCTGCAGGAACTGCTGGCATCCACCCCCTGAGTGATGGGGACCTCTCTCTCGGGTAAGCCAGCTGGGAGGGGTCGTCTTCCCAATCTTCCTGTAGGGACCCCGACCCTCTGGGAATATCCTTCAGGAGGGTCACTATCATATCCATTTTATCCTCTATTGCCTTCATGCGGGCAGAGGTGACGGGCTCTTCTAAGGGTCTAGTTGTCACCACCACCCTCGGTGATAAGGGGATTTCATGTTCCCAGGATGGCTGTGGTGATTCCCTCCCTGTCCTTGCTTCCACCTCGGGTTGAAGTTCACCCCTTGTGGCACCCTGCACCGCCAACAATAGGTCATCCAATTGGGCATCCCGCTTCTCTCGACATGCTGCCCTTTGGGCTCGCGAAGTCGGAGCTACCAGGATCTTTGTCGAGTCCGGCTCCTCTTCGCTCCCCTCACTCTCGCATAGTTGAGGTTCTGTCATCGCTAGCGCTCCCCGTTACCCAAACTTTGGATGGGGCTAGCGGAAGATGATATAAATGATTCTCAGCTTTATGTAATGGTTGCCTAATCCCAAATACTCAGTCTCACAAGCCCGGGCTGAAAGATAACTGATTTATTAAAGGAATAGTATGCAAATACAGAGAAAGCTGAGAATGAGCAAAAGTGCGCCAAATACAAACTTAAAAGCCTTGCTTCCAACCCAGTCCCGCCCCGAGCGCTCGTTAGCAACCACCCCCTCCCAGGTGCTAGCAACCGTTACATCTGCCTGGGAAAGTAACCTTGAACAGAGTTGCAAACCCAAACATACATTCCAAAGTAGCAAAACAAGGAGCACAGCAATAATGGAAAATACCAGCAAACGTTCAAGCATGTCAGACACGGGAGTACGTTTTGACATGTGAAACGTTACGATGTTAACAGCACATTGAAATGGTGAACATGACAGAGAGTCATCCAGCTGTGCTTGACCATTGTCATCACACTTTTTAGTCTTTCTTCTAGAGATCTCAATGTTTCTTTTCCTTCTTCTTCCTGATTGTCAACTTTGCAGCTGATCCCATTCCTTCCCATGCAACTTGATTGCCTTCAGCTCCTGCTTGTAGTTCTATCATTTCCCATTCATACACCATTTACAATCTAAAATGCTTACACTACATTTTACAAACTCTACTATCCACAATCAGTACCTGTGAATAACGATAAATGAATCTCCATGATTATAATAATGAATATAAACTACACAAATAAATCAGCCTGGTAGGGATGTGCATTCTGCTCAGCAAGCAACAGCTAATGAACATTGGTTGATTTAAAAAAGGTTAATCAGAATCAGACTTGGTTAGTATCTGAACGGAAGACACCCAGAAATCCCATGGTTGTAGGCTAATCTGGAAAGTTAGAAAATATCCCAGAAGAAGGTAATGCAAACTCTTTTTGTGTTGTTGTTGTTAAGAAAGCTACCTGAATGTGTCTATGTAGTCCTCAGGAGTTGAATTTGATTTAACTTAGAGAGAGAGGTTAAAATATAATTGTATTTATAACTGCTGTGAAGAATATCAGAAGACACTTCTTTGTATCGTCTTTTCTATTTTTCTTCAACTTTTTTTTTCTTTCCTTGCATGTTTTGCTTTCTCTTTGGTTTCTTTCTTTTTCTTTTTTCTTCCTTACTTTATATCAGTTTGTATTAGTTTTTATCTTCTTTTTAAAAGGTTTCAATAAAAATCATTAAAAAAGAATTGAATTTGATTTGAGGGAGGCTTTATCTTTCAGCGATGATTTACCATACAAGTAGATGATGAAAGGAAGTCAGAGAGCCAAGAGAAAAGAAAATTACCCACAGGATGAGGAAAAGGGGTGCAGAATAGGGATGCCATCTACATAAGAGAAAAGAATGAAAATTGCACCATCCATGGGCCATGTTCTAGACCTATCTCATGATTTTAAGGGTCTAAGATAGCTTACTACAGACAAACCAGAGGAATCAGTACAGGAATTTACTATCTAGTCAATGGACTGGGAATGGAGAACCTGAAGCCTTCCAGATGTTCCTGAAATCAAGCACCTGAAGCAGCATGACCAATCATGAAGAAAGTTGGAAGAACTTTGGTTCCCACATGCCTACCTACAAACAAGATTTTTTTAAATCCTTGGTAGCAATCATTTGATCTTATCTGGTGTTAATTATTTCTAAATGCTGAACCAAACTGAGGCAGCTGATGCCTGCAGAAGTCTTTATTCACTGTGAAAGTAAGAGAGAGAGATTTTCTCCCCCAAGTCCCTTGCATCTCTTTGATAGGGAGAAAAAGGGTTCCAGAAAGTATGTTTCCTTCCTTCCTTCCTTCCTTCCTTCCTTCCTTCCTTCCTTCCTTCCTTCCTCACATGTTATCTTTCCTCTTCTAACTTGGTAACAATATCACCTGACCAGACAATGGTGCAGTTCCCCCTTGGGTCTCCACTTGACTCATTTCAACAAAGAGGAAGATAGAGGATAAGAATCCTTGTCCTCTTGAGAGTCTCATGGAAGCATTTTCAAAGGGGAGAAGAAAACAGACCCATTGGCCACCAAAGTAAGGTGACTCCCCTCTCTCCACATTCTAATAGGAATTTACACAGCCCCCCTCTTTCTGGCTACTTGGTTTAAATCTGCCTCTTCATGAAAGGGGCAGATTTAAAGTAGAACAAACCATCTTGCACAGTGCTAATTATTTCCATGCCGGATCACAGCCTAATTTGAACATGTGACATGGATGGCTCATTGCAAATCTGTCAATAGATTGATATTTCCAGCCTATAGATGTCCCCTCAAATACAGTGCTATGTAGCTCGAACTTCTCTTTGATGGTCCAGAATCAAGAGTATGGAAATCATGAGATGTATGGGCCAGAGTGAGCCAGCCCAGAGTTTGTTAACTTTATGATACCATTCAAATAACATAATGGTAGAAGCTCTCAGTGGGCAATTCTTTCTGGTGAGTTGAATCTCTTGCAGTTTCTTTAGGGGCTTAAAGATGGCGTGCTGTACTTAAAAGGATTGCAAGTACAGTGATATACACCAATGTTAATAGGACCCCAACCCCCAGAGCTATATGGGCGAAGGAGCGTGCCAACATGGAGTGTCGCCGAGCAGCCGCTCGGTCACCAATTTTGTTAGCTTGCTGAGTCTGCAGGAAAAAAAAGAAAATAATGATGGATTCATGCTGAATAATATTCCCATGCAGGAAATGTAATACTGAGTATACCCCAAAAAAGCTACTGTTCTGTTGGCCACTGACAAAATTTTATTGTCATGGGTGGAGAGACACTTATCAGTAGGATTGGCAGAGCAGAAGTCCATAGTTCACATCCATTTAAAGCTTGCTTTGATAAACAAACATCCAGTATGAAAAGTTTCTGGTCAAATGATAATTGAAGGGTCGACAGAATCTGACTCAATTCATCCCTAACCATGCATTTCTATAAATAGTTGCTCTAATTTTTAAAACTAAGCCTAGAAGAATCTTCAAACTCAATTTAACCTCAGGCTTTTCTAGTTTTGTGCCCTCCGGACCCATCATCTAGAGCAGTGTTTCTCAACCCTGGCAACTTTAAGATGTGTGGACTTCAACTCCCAGAATTCCCCAGCCAGCATGCTGGCTGGGGAATTCTGGGAGTTGAAGTCCACATGTCTTAAAGTTGCTGAGGTTGAGAAACACTGCTCTAGAGATCAGGGAAGGCTGTTGAAGCTTCCAAACTGCTCTAAACTCTGAAGAATAAACTACTCTTAAAGCCATTGCCCTTAAAATGAATGCCAATGAAAGCCCCACTGTTTGGTGAGCTGTTTTTCCCCCCATAATAGTTCTCATCAGCATAAGGCTACAGGTAAATTCTTATTGCCCTTCCAAAATGAGCTTTAGGCTGGATTTTTGGCTGAGGTTTGTTGCACTCTCTGAGATTTTCTCGCTGAAGGAAATCTGCAAACACTAGATGTCTCTGCAGAACATTTTCCCTAGGACGCCACTCCTAAGTATTCTCTCTCTCTCTTGAGAGTCCTGGCCCAGACTGCCCTTATTGTGCTCTGATTTCAGTCACAAAAGACAATGCATGGTAGCCCTTCCTCCCTCCCTCCCTCCTGGCTGAAATTGCCTGTTAACTTAAATTTTTATCTTGGATCTTAGACACCAGTGTTCCCCTTTGCAAATAGCTTTGCGTTCTCCCCTCAGTCTCTGTCTGTCTATCTGTCTTCTGTCTCTCCTCTCCTTCTCCCTCCCTCCCCCCCTCTCTCTCTCTCTCATTCATTCATTCATTCATTCATTCATTCATACACACACACACACACCACAAACATTGATGCTCACCTGTATTGAGAAAACCAAGGCAGCAATACCCAGGGGTAGAAAGCAGCAAAGCATGGTGAAGATAGAGTAGGCCAAGAAATCAGGTTCATTAGTTGGCTCGCCTGGGGTGATGATTATAGCTTGTTGAGCTTGAACAAACAGGCCTTGATTAGATCCTGCCCCAGGGGGCATATGAAAAGATTGGTATGGAGGTGGCATGGCAGAAGGTGCTGTATTGTCCAGAGGGTATGGTGGTCCAGCAGGATGGTTCAGAGCAGGAATTGAAGGGGGCTTCTTTCCTGAGTATGGGAGTGGATCCATAGCACCAGTCTTTGTGTTTCTGGTTCTCCTTCTTCCTCAGTTCTCCACGTACCAGCACCCCAGTTGCTGTTGGATGACTTTTGTGGGTTTTTTTCTTCTACCGTCAAACTTTTCTTTCCTTATCAAACAATGAGAATTTGCTCTGGTTCTTAAACAGAGTTATTTTCCAGTGGCTTCCAGTCCTAGGTGGTAAGTGAATAGAATGGGGAATTAGACAATGAATAACCCAGATAGACTCAGCAATACTAGGTGTGGCACCCAGGAAAGGGAATGGCTTTGCTCAACAACCGTAATCTCATTTCTTCTGTGTGATATAGGAACATACTCATTTTTTTTCCAGTGACCTTGTAGCCATCGTGTCTAAATCATCTCTCACCATAACGTTCATCATTTCACACAGCTTGCAATATGGATAAGGAGCTAGATGAGTAGCACAATGGCCGTTCAAAATGTCTCATCAAAATTATTAGGAGAGAAAGTGTGTGAGTGATTTCTTCAATTGTTTCCAGGAAAAGGACAAGTTCTCCAATAAGTTCTCAAAGGCCAGAGTCTCTCTTCGTAGTAACAGCAGCACCCTTGCTGAAAAAGCCTGCAGGGAGGAATTGTGTGATCTTTCCTTGGGGTTTAATGGAACCCATGGAAACTAGGAACCCATGTAGAACACCAGAGAAAAATTATAGGATGAAAGGTAGGACATTCATACTGTTGGCTTGCAAGAACACAAAACGACCATCCCAGTGTGGAATGGTGGTTGAGATGTTGAACTAGGACCAGGACTACAGTCTTCCCTCAGCTATAGAAGCTCTGTTGGTGACTTTGGACCAGTTATTCTTTCAGCCCAATCTGATAAATAAATACAAAATCCTATAGAAAAACACTGAAAGCAAATTCTCTTTCATTAGACTGAATGTGAAGTGTGAGAAGAAATGCATATTTGGATATGTATATGATAGTTTTACAAGTTTCAGCTCTCCATTCTTAAGTATTGTCAAAGGCCCTCCATGCTGTATTTCTAAACTCTGTCATGGCCCTCCTCTCCACTCAAGAACAAAAATACCAGTGGTTCTTTTGATTATAAGGAGACACAAAGGAAACACTCACTATAAGATTATTTAGTGATATAATGGGTGCAAAATTAGTATTTGAGGGATTGCCTCTCCCCAGTTGTGTCCCCCTATCCCATCATGTCCATCAAAAGAGGCATGCTTCAGGTCCCATCTACTATGGAGTGCCATCTGGTGGGGCCCAGGAAGAGAGCCTTTTCTGTCATGGCACCCACCCTTTGGAACATCATTCCCCCGGAAGTTAGATTGGCCCTGACCCTGTCAGCCTGTGATAAGGCCTTAGCAACTTGGTTTTGTCACTGAGCCTAGCGGTCAGGAGGTGGGGCTGAGCCCACATATTGGCTATGTTAATTGTGACTGTTGGGTCAGTTTTTATCCCAGCTGCTGTTTTATGTGTGTTGTTTTGTCCTGGTTTTTATGCTTTTATATTTTTTAACATGGTTAACCACCCAGAGTCATGAACTTGAGGTGGGTGGTCACATACAGTGGAATCATAAAAATCAATCAGTCAATCTACAGGACCTTCACAATATGGCATGGCAAACTGATACCCTAAGATGCTTTAACATTTATGGGTGTGCCTTTGTATGCATGGACACAATATACAGTATAAGATATGTGGAATTGTTCAGATTGGAGCTGGGTGCTGAACCTGCCAGATCCCTGCAAGTACTTGGATCCATTGCTGAATTTCTGTCACCTCCTGAAGGTTTCTCCTTATGTCCAGTGAAATGTCATTCCTTGTGTGGCAGACAGTCAGGTTTCTGAAAACTGCCCTTCTCTTCTCTCTTCTCCAGGTATAGCTTACCTTTTTCCTCCAATGTTTTCTTGTTGGACTTGATTTTTCCATGATCATCTTTATTTATTTATTTTTTGGGGTCAAGTCAGTGTTGACTCCTGGGGACTGCCTGGACTAGTCCCTGCAGTTTTCTTGGCAAGGTTTTTCAGAAGTGGTTTGCCATTGCCTCCTTCCTCAGACAGAGAGAAAGTGACTGGCCCAAGATGACCCAGCTGTCTTTGTGCCTAAGGCAGGACTAGAACTCATGGCCTCCCGGTTTCTAGCCTGATGCCTTCATCACTACACCAAACTGGATCTCATAAAATATGTAATATGTATTTATTACAAATGTATAAAAGATATAAAATATATGAGGCCGGCGCTGAACGTAGGAGAGACCTAAGCCCAACGGATGTTCCAATGAAACCACAGGAGAGGAAGGCCAGAAAACACACTAGTTCTCTTTATTTAAACAATTCACATAGCCACGCATCTCACAGCAGTGACTCTAGGCAGTGAACGGAGAGTTAAGCCAAAACCAGCAACACAAAACATATAAAAAATAATCATCCAAAACTAAGTCATATAACGTCTGTGTGAGGTCTAAAAATCATGAACTTCCAATCCAAAGACCAGAATTAAGCCAATCTACCAACAGGGTTAAGTGAGCCCAAAAGTCTACGGGAATAGCCAGGTCTTTAATGCCTTGTGAAAGGCCAACAGGGTTGGGGGCAAACTGGATGTTTGGGGGATGCTGTTCCATAGAGCAGGTGCTGCAGTTGAGAAGGTGTGGCTCCTGGGTTCCAAAGGTGACACTGCCTAATAGAAGGGACCCGGAGCATACCAACCTGCTGGTTCTGGTAGGGCGAGCAGAAACCATCAGAGACAGGTGGTCTCCATCATCCCTTCTGCCCTCTTCCAAATGCTTTCCAGGTTGTCTGCAGGCTTAAATTGTAGTAACCAATGCTCTAGGTGATGCTAACAGAATTGGGTCACCCAACATGTAGACCATAATGCAATTTGTTTGGTTTGAGCTTAGCAAGCTATGTGAACACAATACTAGACAGGTGATGCTATCCCACAGTGGCTTATTCAACAGACCATGGTTGAAACAAACAATGGCTTAGCACTGAGTGCTCAGTGGCAAGTTATCAGTGAGCTCCCCAAAGCAATGCTTGGTAAAAGGAAATTTGATGGACCTGCTACTCAGAGATTTGGGACCTATCTAGAGTTTGGGGAGGCAACCACCCTGAAGCTTTTGTAGGTAAACAATGATGTTTCAAGAGGGTTTCCTTGATACTGAAATTGGCAGAAGCAGCAATAAGTAATCTGTACAGTAATTAAAGAGGAAGAAGCTAGAAGGTGGCTTTTTACTATAGATTTTGTGTGTTAATAAAGTTGGGGTGTCCTTTTCTTTTTATTCTGGGGTGGACCCAGTTAATAGCTTCTTAACCCCTAGTAAAATATTAATTGGCATAATCTCTGATGCCATATAATTTGCTGTTGAGTTCAGATACAAACCCATATCGCTTCTCTATATACACATTGCCCAAAGCTCTTTAACTGTGGCTTATCAGACCATTTTATGGCTTGGCGTGACATGTGAGCCGCCTGCAAAATTGATAGAGATGATAACTGACCTGTGAATGTACAAAACAACATCATTAACAGATTTATTTATTTTTTTATCATTCTCTTTAATAGAGTCAGCAAGTGTCTCAACTGACCAGGCAAAGAGCAATGGGCAAAGGACAACTCTGCCCAAGCTCCTTGCAAATGGATAAATCATAGAAAGCAATTGACTGGCTCCAGCATGCAGCCATACTTTAAATCTGGCTCTGAAATCCAGGCTCAAACAGAGGCATCCTTTTAAGGACACTAGAAGCATATCCTATTGCTGGTTGCTGGCCTTGCTTCTCTTGGGCACACCAACTAGTAAGAGAATCTCCTTGAATTTACAAAATTCAGTGCCGATTCCCCAGAAGCACATGGTCATCTCCAAGGGGACAGATTGAAAATCTGGAGCAGTTTTGGTGACCCAGATCCGTATTAAGTGAGTGAATTCACATAAGATTCTTTAGGATGGTCTTCTTCTATTTTCTTTGCTCTGCCTTCAGGAAGCCAATTAACACCATCAGCCTGACCACTAACTATTTCCACACCCTGTTTGTCCTGTTATACTGATTCCAGTAAGGAATCCAAGTTGATTCTGCAAGCTATTCTGTGAGTAATTTCTCCAGACTCTCCCCAAATTTTCATGGATTGCCAAAACACACCCATACACTCAAATAAACCTACATTTATGACATAGATTTGATTAAATATTTTCTTGGCTCTTTTATTAGCTTTGAGGAACCACAAAACAAACAATGTGGAACGTTATTAACGATCTGTCTGAGAATGGAAATAGTTGGCCAAATGCTACCTCAACATAAGAGTGAGAAATGTCCTTTCATTATTTTTTCCCCACACCTTAGCCTGCCAGCTATGAACTGTGCTTAAAGGAAACGTTGATTGCAGATTAGCTAATGATGCTTCTATATAAATGAGTCCTGCAGCAGGAGAGTATGCTTCAAATTCTCTGTTCTCCACCTCACCCCACCCCCATATGATAATTTTCTAATCAAGAAGATCCAACTTGGGGCAATTGGTTAGGAGAAAGGAAGTTGCTGGAGTTTTTACAAAGTTACCAAGGTAGAAACTCAAGACTCCTTTGAAAGTTCATATGCAAGAATAGGCTGACCATACATCCCATTTTGAACGGGACAGTCCTGTTTTTTTAACATTTCCAGACCGTCCCGTCGTTTTAATATAAATGTCCATTTTGTCCCATTTTCTTAAAAACCTTACTTAAAAATTTGAAAGTTCCCGCAAACCTGTCAGAATGCAGTCTGACTTTGAGTGGAAGGAGGGGGAGCTCAGCAGAAACGTCGGGAAAAAAGCTGCAGAGCTCAACCAGGCAGGAAACCTAAAAAGAAAAAAACAGGATCGGCTGATAGGCGGTGATCAAAGGGCGAGCCGATTGGCTCTTGCCTTGAAATGGCGGGAAGAAAAGAACATACAAGCACAGAGGAGGAACGGCTTGTCGGGGACAACCGTTCACTAGATTCTCCAGCCCAGCCTTGCCTCTCGCAAACGAAGGAATCTGAAGATTCCCAGCCCAAGAAAACTGGAGAAGTTCCTGCCTGCCAATCCTGCCTGTTGCCCAGCCCTGCCACGTTTTGCCATCCCAATGTCCTGTTTTTAACCTCGTCCCATTTTGCCATCCCAATATCCTGCTTTTGTCTCAAGGAAATATAGTCAGCCTATGCAAGAGAGAACATGCAAAAGAATATACATGAGATAGAAAGTATTCCTTGGTTCCTTGGGAGCAAAGGAAAAACTAGTTTCATCAGACACAATTAATCTAATTCCCTAGGGAAGTGGAGTTCCTGTGAGTCATTTCATTATCAGGCATGAAACTTTAGGGACAGTATGTTACTCAGTGTCTAGGCCACATGGCTTGTTTATAAAGGTCTCCTTGGAAGAAATGGGGAAGCAGTTAATGTTCTGGTGGAACAATGCTTTGTTTCTGAGTACTTGGCTGCTTGAAGGTCACAACAGGCAACATAAAATTAATCCATGGCTACTCTCTTTCTACAGGAAGGTTTACAGATGGGAAGCAACTGTCACAGTGAACTGAAATGGAGAGGAAGGAACTGCTGAAGAGATGGCATTTACGCATGTGTCTGAAACAATATGGGGAGGGCGTGCCTCTGTTTGTCAAAGATTCTGTTTGCTAAAGCTTCATGCAAGATGGGCAGTGATGCAAGTTGAAATATAAATAAATAAAACTTCTGTGACATGGAATGGAGGAAGGCCGTTTTTACTATCACTTATAGGGCACAAGTGTGTGCTATATGTTAGAAACAGTTCCTTTCCATTGATGTCAGGGCAGATTTATAGATCTCCTCTAAACGATATACATGTGTGCTTGCTTGATATCCTTTGTGTTCTGTTAATTATTAATCTAGCCCAGTATTTCTCAACCTTTGCAACTTTGAGATGCGTGGACTTCAAACTCCCAGAATTCCCTAGCCAGCTTTGCTGGCTGGGTAATTCTGGGAATTGAAGTCTACACATCTTAAAGTTGCGAAGGTTGAGAAACACTGATCTAACCTATCCTGGCCAACTTATTTCATTTTGGTACGTTCCAAATGGTCATCATGCCAGTCTTTCCTAACAACTGCATGTGTTAACTGTTGTCCCAACTCTATGATTTTATGATTCCAAGCTATATTCCAATTTCAAAGCAGGGAAAGGAGAAAAAAAAAAGGAAGTGGTCCCTTAACAAAATCCATAGTTTTCCTTTGGGGGAAATAATAACTAAGAGGGGAGGGAAAGCAAAATATAAGGAGGGCTTTTGCAGTTCAAAGGTGGTTCTGAGCTTTCCCAGCCTCTGGGATGAGGAATTTTTCAGGCTGTGTGCTCATGACTCATACTGAGGGGGCCTGATCACCAAAGAAATAGCTGCAGTAATCTTCTGGAAGGTGACAATAATCTTTCAGAAAGCCACCTAGAGGTAGATAGACACAATTATAACCTTCCATGGTACTTGTTTTTTCTAAGGACAGGCAGAGAGCCAGTTTGGCCTAGTGGTTAATGCTCTAGAAACTGGGAGCCTGTGAGTTCTAGTCCTGCCTTAGGCACAAAGACAGCTGGGTGACTCTCAGCCAGTCACTTTCTTTCAGCCCCAGGAAGGAGGCAATGGCAAACCACTTCTGAAAAACCTTGCCGAGAAAACTGCAGGGACTAGTCCAGGCAGTCTCTGAGAATCAGACACAATTGAAGGGGGGCGGGGGAGAAGAGACAGCTGAAACGTTCAACTCTGTCTTAGTGTGATGAAATCATTTCATTTGATTTCATCTTGCATTTTGAAGAGACAAAGGAATTCTGGGCTGTCAAGAAGCTTGACTTTGAAAAAGGTGTATCACTCATGTCCTCTGTAGATGATTTCCTCTACCACCTTAATAACTAAGGGGATGTTTGTTAGTTGGCCAAAGTTCTCTGTCTCTATATCTCCAAGTAGGGCAACCATATCTGGCCTGCTAAATCCAGCTGAACGATAGGTGATAGCAACAAACTTGAGTTTCTTCTATCGGTTGGCTGCCATTTAATAGTCATCTGGATTTTTGCAGGCCAGGTATGGTAGCCCTAAAAGCAAGTGATTGGTGCAAGCTGTCATGTACTGAGCTTCATGATCAGAGGGGATTTGGAATGGGTCACCTCACTAGACCCCATAAGTTGATTTCATCTGCTCAATTTCTGTGTGCAAGGCTATTAAAATAATAGGAACAGCCTCTGGCCCAGGAATGAATGGGTAGGAGGTCTGGGGACCCTGATCATTGGCCTTCATAAATGCTACAGTACATGGAAAAATAATTGACTCTCTCATGGAAAGTTCATCTTCAAGAATGCAGCTTTATTCCTCCTCTGCTTGTTAGACGTGTTGATGTAAGCTGAATTGTATTGCAAAACCTAAACAAAAGCAATCTGTAATGACTTTGGGTGGGGGGAATTTTTGCTAAGGCCTCTGATTAATCATTCTGTCCCTGGTCCTAACAAAGAGCAAAAGAGAAGGATCTGGAAAGGGCAAGGATTTGGCAACTTCTTCACTCCAGATCACTTTCTTTTTTTTTTTGCTTTTATTAGGGACCTTGAATCACAGAAAGGCTGATAGCAAAGTAAACAGCCTTAGAAAGAATTTCAACCACAGCTTCTCTATCCAAGTCTGTGTTATGCTGTGGTTATTTTTACTGCTATCAGGAAAAACAAGAATTCTATGGCATTGATTTCTTGGTCTGGTCTATCCAGTGGGGCTTATATCAGTCATTTTACAGAAGGTGAAACTGCTTTTCTGGCTATAAGAACAGAATCTGTCAGCCCTTCAAGGTAAACCAGACCAGGAAGCCAAAGTTATGAATGCTAACATTTATTATAAGGTTACAGTAATAGAATCTTGCAAGTCTGAATGTGTCTCCCACCTCCCTCCCTTTATCTTCACGAGAACTAGGGAGGGTCAAATCTGAGGTGCTTTCCAAAATTACCTTTCTGCCTCGGACTCAGATTTCTTTTATCTGACCATTGTCTTGGTTGTGGCTCTTCCTCCTGTTCCTCAAGATTACTCTTACAGCCCATCACAGAATCTTGCAAGTCTGATTGTATTGTATTTCCTCCTCCTTATAGTTCAGTGAATTAGGGAGGTGTCTCTCTGAATAACTTGTGAACGTTATCTGGACGTTCTCAACTTGGACAATGTTTTACCCCTTATTGTCTTGGCAATGGAGCTTGCATATCTCTGTCAAGGTCATCTTCCTTACTCTCTACATGTATTCATTATCCTGTTGTTACAGCTACAATAATAGTAAGCTTACCCAATACGGTGTGAAAAAAATCAGTCAGGAAAGAGATGTAGTAAACTCGAATTCTAGTGGTCATCTCGAATTTTGCAGATCTGGTAGCTTTAACCTAGATAAGCATGTTGGGTGAGTCATCTGCAAGATGTCTTCCTCTCCTTTTTAAAATCCATTGAATCCTAAATGGTGCACTATAGCATCACTGACGGAGGGTGGCAGTACTGTCTGAGGAAACACCAGCATTGATGGAACTCTTGAGTAGTGCAATAGCAGATGATTCTTGGAAGCTAGGAAGCTGCACAATGGAGAGCTGGCTCGAAGCCAAGGATGGCATAAACCTGCCTTAGCTAAATGTTGGTGAACATTTGCCATGCCCCTCCATGGCGCCAGAGTCAGAAATAAAAGCTCCCTTCCCGACTCAGAGATTGCCTGTTCTAACTGCTAGACATAACTCTTTCTTCCAGTCCCAAAGATCTGGCCTTAATTTTATCAGCTGTCCTTTGCAAACTGTCAGGTTCCCTCTCCCCAGATTGCGACACCTCGTCTCCTTCCAAGGGGAATATTAAAGTTAAATAATTTACATCATGTTGGACTTTGTTTTCTCTTTCCCAGACCTCACCCAATCCTAGAGACTGTCATTCATGGCTGCTTTCTGGTAGCTGGAGAGGCCATGCATCTGAGCAGGAAATGGGCAGATTTCTAGAAGTATTATTTTTAGCTGCTGAGATACTGGATGGAATGGTAAAATGAGACCTTGGACACTGCTTTATAAGCATCACTGTTTAGGGTGAGTGCTCTTAATGTCATCCAGAAAAAAATGGCAAACTTAGTGGGAGAGAAGAATATTTATGAAATTAATGTTATGCATGGAGAAACAGTTTTCCCATCTTGGGTGTCCCAAATGGCTAACATTGCTTGAAATAATGGCTATGTTCCTCTGTAGATGTTGCCCAGGGTCTTGCCCTTCAGGAAACATGACAATATTTTATTGATGAAACAATGTGCAGAATTTTAATGAAGTTTATATACCAGAAAATAATAATAATAATAATAATAATAATAATAATAATAATAATAATAATAATAATAAATGAAACACATGCTTGGTTTGCAGAAGGCCTTAGTTTAATTTAGTTTAGTTTAGTTTAGTTGATTGTTTATTGATTAGTCAAATGACCATATCACATGGTAACATATTGTCATGACCCCGTTGCAAGGCACAAAGAGCCCCACAATGTGGATCATGAGCATTAAGGAAAAGAGGAAGGAGATAATTAAATCAGCACTTAAACCAAGCACCCAAAGCACCCACACCCATGGAACCATATGCAGCTCAATAGAAGGACTTCAGATAAGCGGAGATAAGCAGCACCGGGTGCCCTGGAGGACACACCGGAACCAAGAGGACAAAGACAGCCACCGGGAAAACACCCACGCAGCCATCAAGAAACCCATCAGGGTGAATGGGGACAATGAAGGGCGGAGAAGCACGAGACCCAGCAAGAGGGTATAAAAAAGGGTACCTCACCACCGCACCCCTGTTCACGTTTTTCTTTCTGTCAGCCACAATTCCAATAAACCGGAAATCCTTAATACCTATTAAGTGAGTCCGTGCCTTATTGTGAAGCGAGACTGACCCTGACACATATCATCAGGACAGTAAAATAGGTTAAAATTAATCAGCATATTGGAATATATTAAAGTATTCAATAAAATAATTAGATAAGATCATCCCCTTGGCAGCTGACCCCAATCTCATTGAGGAGAATGCTCTCAACTGAATGGCTTTAGCTTAGCAGCCTTTCTGATGGCTCATGTGTTTGTATCTTGAAGGAGGTAAGATAGCCTGTTGATGGGTCCCAATGGGTTGTCCTGTGACTTTAAATGCTGTACTCTGAGTGAAGCATATAGTTGGCAGCCAAAGACAATTTGAATCATGGCCTCTATTTGTGGTGCGTCACACATCCATTTTCTCTCTGAATAAGGTACTTGATGGAATTGCCTGTGTTTTACCATAGAATCCAAGAACTCAAATCCTGCTCTGGTTAAGGCCATTCTTTGGCCCTAGGTCAGCCCCATGGTTAGCAGAAGGTCTCAAGTTTTATTCCTGATCTCTCCAAATAAAACTCCAGCTTGAAATCCTGGAGAGTCATGGCCTGTCAGTGGCCATTTTAGTATAATATGCTGGCCCAGATTAGCTAAAGATGTAATGGTGGCATTCACACAACATGCTGAGCTGGGTTAGTATTAATCCTGGATAGGGTTTCTTCTGAAAGTGTTGTGCAAATCCAGCCTCTTTGAACATCTATGGTTCAATGTTTTGTGCAAACCCAGAAACTGCATTAAATTGGTAATTGGATTAAATCTGCTGTGTGAAGGCAGCTAGTATTGACAGTCCTGGTCTAGACATTTTGGTGTAGTAGAAGATAGTTTTCTAGATGCAAAGAAAAGGTCTTTCAAATATTGAGATAAGATTTCCACATTTTATTGTTAACTGCCTTGGGCATTTGGCCAATTGTTTCCTTGAATGGCTATATAACCCTTTAAATCAGATTTGTTTTTTGATTCTGCCACTTTCTGCCCTTCTAACCCAAATGGCGGTGCTTTCTTTTTCTTTATTACTGATCTGATAGGAGTAAAGAAGCAGGGAATCCATCAAATAGGGTCTGGGGTCTGCATGGACCATCAGCCATCATCCTGGCCAAAGAAGGACTGACATCTGAAAAGGTGTTTCTTAAACTGGCTTCATTTCCAGCTGGTTTCCACATGGGAGATAAGCAGCTTAAGCCTGCTTTGCAGAAAAGCCCTGTGTCTTTAATCAAACAAACTACTATTTTTCTGGAGTGCCGTTTTGAGAAATAAGTTAAAGGTACTCAGTAGAAATAAACATAGAGCTTAAAGCTTGTCCAAATCAGTTCCATTGGGATTCAGTTAGGTACGTCATTTTTATCTTTCTACATCTGTCTACCGTATAAACAAAAATGCACAAAACTTCCTATTTGTTTCTGGAGGCAACTAAACCTAACAGGAACCTTTTGATCCGTACCTCCCTTCCCTATATACATATTTTGAGAGCACAGTTTCCCAAGTGTGCAATATGAAAGACGTTTGCCTTCTCATCTGCTTATTAATTCTGAAAGTATGAATTAGGTTTGTCTGCTTAGAAATGTAGACAACGTGAATTTTTTGTTGTTGCATGAGAAGCAGATTATTTACTGAGAAAGAGAGGACAAGTTGCTCTGACCTCACAGATGCTGTTGTGAGTCAACATAGTCCATTTCTCTCCTTCTGGAATGAAATAGATTTCTTTCTTTCTTTTTTTTAAAGAAAGTATTGGCAAATAAGGCAGGAGAAATTGAAATCTGAGGGATGGTGAATGCTGTGAAGAAGTCTGACAGTGTAAAGCAATGTTTCTCAACCTTGCCATTTTAATCAGTGTAGACTTCAACTCCCAGAATTCACCAGCCAGCATGAGAGAGAGAGAGAGAGAGAGAGGGAGGGATGAAAAGGACGGGAGGAGGAGAGGGAAAAGTGGTCCTTAAAGAGAACATAAAACAGTGGGGAAAAGGTAGAGAAAGACTGGCAGAAAAAGAGAGAGAGAGAGAAAAGAAGTTGCAGAAAGAGAAAGAAAAATGGCACAGAAACAGGGTGGCCGAAAGAGGGGATGAAGGGAAAGCACCCTCTCCATTTTGGATAAAGCCCCCATTTATTGGTGGATTTATTCTGACTCTCTAAAGGTTTACAATCCTGGTAGATGATCTCTGCAGGAATAAGATGTGAACAGAGAATAAGATTGCCTCTCTCTGCCTAAAGTCCATCTTGAGAATTCTGTTGGAATTATGTGCCAGAATGCAGGTTGATAGGAGGAGTTTGCCATGATGGATCTGAACGGATTCTGCTTCATTAAACTTTTATTGTTCTTTTATAGTTATTAAACTTCTAGCTTTGGGCAAGGTAGTGGACATCTTCTAGAAGAAAAGTTGTATTTATGGTTTAAGGCCATGAAATAAGAACATCATTCCATATATATATATATATACTGTGTGTGTGTGTGAGAGAGAGAGAAAGGTGAAAGGTCCCCTGTGCAAGCATCGAGTCATGTCTGACCCTTTGGGGGGATGCCGCTTTCGCGATGTTTTCTTGGCAGACTATAGAGCGGGGTGGCTCGCCATTGCCTTCCCCAGTCGTCACCTTCCCCAGCAAGCCGGGTGCTCATTTTACCAACCTCAGAAGGGTGGAAGGCTGTCATGTTCCCCGTTGCAAGGCATCCATGCATCACAACGGGGAACATGCCTTTCAGGAAGGAGGAAGGGATAACCCTAATCCCTTAAGCACTCAAACACTAAAAGCGATTACAAGGACAAAGGAGGCACACCTTTGCCCGGACCGGAGGAGCCATCAACAGATCGGCGGAACTTCCACACATTACCCCAGGGGATGCACCTGCATCGGACAAGGAGAGAAGACAGAAGAGACCGGCAGCGATCACCCTAATTGCCCATCAACAGACCGGTATCGTTTCCAGATCGCCCATCAAGGATCCAGATCCAGCTTGTGGGACAATGGGGGGTGGAGGTGGACAAGGTCCATCACGCGGGTATATACAGGGTACCCCGCAACCACGCCCGCATTCCCGTCTTTTTGCGTGTGCGTACTCTGTACTCAATAAACGGAAATCCTTAGCCCCGTCTAAGTGAGTCCGTGCCTTATTGGGAAATGAGGCACCCGTTACAAAGGCTGAGTCGACCTGAGCCGGCTACCCGAGAATCCAGCTTCCGCTGGGATTGAACCTGGGTAGCGGGGAGAGTTTCGGTTGCCATACTGCCACCTACCACTCTGCACCATGTGAGGCTCTCTCTGTGTGTGTGTGTGTGTGTGTGTGTATGCATGCATGTATGCATGCATGCAAAGTCCATGAGAGGAGAGTATACTAGATAGTGAATTGTAATTAAAGGTGATGCTAAAATAATTTGCTTATACAATTCACTGAAAGGCTGTTTTTAGAAAGCTCTAAGTACATGGCATTGCATGGAAAAAACACACAGATGTTGCATTGTCTAGAGTAGAGAACTGATCTTGAGGATAATGAGGTGGGCTGTGACTGTTTTGAAGCAAATGTCTCCACTGGGAATTCCTTCTGAATAATTAGAATTTTTTTAAAAAGAGGGAAATGCTGGATGTCTCCCCCCCACCAGTAAATCACAGTGAAGTCTTTAAAGGTTAATTCAGTTCTGCACTCTGGGGAACTAACTTGACTATGAATGGTTGACAGACATGTCAGGTTCATGACGTACAGTCCAGTAGCACAACTATTATCCCTGACCTATCACCAGATCTGACCCTTCATCCTCTTTGCCCAGTTCTGTTGCATCAGGCTGAAGAAAGAGAACAAATAAACCAGAACAGAGGGAGGGCATGAGATTAAACTAAAAACCGGACAGGTTGGAGGCTTCAAAGGGTGTTTATTACTCATGTTTCCAGGTAGTCTGTCTCCAGCTCCTAACTGAAATTCTGTGCAAAGTAATCAAACATTACATCAGTCAGGCTAATGATTAGTAATCAGGCTAAAATTAAAACCTCTGGAGATGCCAACACAGGAGTAACCAACAGAGCAAAATTTGGGAGTGACCTCCAAGGATCTCTGCAGATATAGGGGGTTTCTTTTTTTTTTTAATTAATTAGTAATCGTTCAAGATATAAGACACATAATGCAGAATATAAGACTGACAGAACACAAATCTAAGAAAGAAACAGGAAAAACTAAACTGGTGCAGGAATAAGCAAAAAAGCATATCAGACCAGTGGCTTCTGACCTTTTCCAGCACAGGTATAAAAGTGCATAAAAGTTAGTCTCTTACTATTAATTGAACATTTAGTAACCTTGTATCTCTAAAATCAAACCATTCAATCATCAAAACCTAAAATCAAGTCTTCATTCTTTTGCGTTACAAGCAAATAGTCCAAGAGCAGCTTCCAGATGGAAACAGATCTAGTTATTGCGTTATCAATGCTGTCAGCTTAGCGGTTTGCACCAATTCCATCAACTTAATCATCCAGTCCTCCATTGAGGGAATTTGTGCATCCTTCCATCTTTGAGCATATAAGAGTCTTGCTGCTGTTATCGTATATAAGAACAGAGTTCCATGTTCTTTTCAAGCTGTTGTTCCATCAAACCCAAGGGAAACAGTTCTGGTTTCAGTTGTAAGCCCATTTTAAAAATCTTTCGAATAGTACTACGTATTTGGTTCCAGAATTTCTTAGCTTTTCCACAAGTCCACCATAAATGATAGAAAGTTCCTTCCCCCTGTTAGCATTTCCAACAGACATTTGATATCCCATTATACATTTTAGACAGCTTATCAGGAGTTAAATACTAACAGTACATCATTTTATAAAAATTCTCTTTCAATTCAAAGTAAATTTCACAGTCCAAAGTAAATTTCAGATCTTTGTTCCACATACTATCAGATCCACCATTTAAACAATGGCAGAAAGGTATCCCTAAGTTCATCTGGCAAGGGAAGAAACCAAGAATCAAATATAAATTGTTACAAGATGCCAAAGAACGAGGAGGTCTAAGTTTGCCTGATTTGAAACTGTATTTTGCAGCCTGTTGTTTGCTATGGATGAAGGACTGGGTGACCTTGAAGGACACGAAATTAATGGAATTAGAAGGACTTGATCTCTGACTTGGATGGTACGCCTACTTGTGGTATGACAGAGTTAAAGCCAATAAAGACTTTAAAAATCATCTTGTTAGGGGTGCCATACTGAATAAATATAAACCAGTATTGTCCCCTAATGTACCTATGTGGTTGGCACCTCAAGAAGCTTTTTTGAGAAGAGAGATGACAGGTAAACCATGCTGGTTGAGGTATGAAGATTTGTTGAACTTTGAAGAAGGGATTCCTAAATTTAAAACAAGGGAACAGCTAGAATTGGAAGGTTACACTTGTCACTGGATTAATTATGCACAATTGTCAGAACAGTTCAATCTGGATTTAAAAAGTACATAATTTTGTTCATGAAAAAACACAACTTGAAATGGAACTTTGTACAAATGATGAGTATCTTATTAAGAAAATGTGTAGAATGTTGTTGCAACTGAACTTAGAAGATGAATATGTTAAAGATTGTATGACTAAATCAGATATAGGGGGCTTCTTGATGCTTCACAGTTTTGGGGAGAAAAGAGATCCAAACCAATTTGGGGGTCTGAAAGACAAGGCTTCTGGTTTCCAATTTGATTATTGGATGCCAAGGCTATTTACAAGTTAATGTTCTTTCTTGCGTCACTGAAATCCCTGTTATATTGTCCCTTTGTATTTGGGTGTGGTTTCTGAGATGAGACAATAGGGAAAAATACAACAGGATGTTTCTGTCTCTGGACAAAGGCCATTGTGTGGTGGATGCTTTATTTATCTTTGTTGTCCCTGTTCAGTGTTTACCATCCACAGAGATGCAGATAATGGTTTTCCAACCTGGCCTGGCTTCCAAGCCAGAGAGAGAGAGAGAAAGAGACACCCCTCCCCTCCACCTGGGAGGGGTGAGTCAAGATCCTTGGATCACAATAACCACCCATTGTTTTCCGAGTGGTTGGCTCCAGTCATGTGCATTCCCTAAGGATTTCATAAGGAATCATCCTACGTGTCTTCTAGTGAGTAGAACTGGGGTTGTTTTCCCCACCCTGTGGCACTCCTTGGGTAACCTGCATCTGCAGCTTATGCTAGCAGACAAGTCTCCATCTATAAAACAGACTGATCGTTTCACAAGAAGAGCCAGCATATGTTCTTATCAGAATGCTTGCTACATGATTTAACTTGAGTTGTAAAGCCAGCTATTAAAACATAACTATGCTGCCAGCAAGATAGAGAACACACTATCAAATCAGCTTGGTTAGATGCATATGATCAGCAAACCATGGTTTGCTTTAACAGTGTTTTGTTGAACGAATCACAGCAATCTGTTTCATGCAACATGTTAAGACCTGGTTTTTCGACCATGGTGGCTGGTTGAGCTTATCTGAAATGACACAAATTGTCTGATGGTTCGATCCTGGCAAGAGTGAGTGGATTCAGGTTTTGGGGCCACCAGGATCTGGGAAATTACCATGGTCCTGGATGGGGTGGCACTACCCCAGACAGAACAGGTACACAATCTGGGGGTCCTTCTGGACTCACAACTCCTGGTTAATGAGCAGTGACAGTCATGGCTAGGAGGGCCTTTGTGCAACTTTGGGTTGTGTGCCAGTTGTGCCCATTCCTGGATTGGGAGGGCCTACTATCAGTCATCCAGTGTAATGATTGCCTATCCTAAAACACCATCAGACTCATGAACAGGTTCATAAAGATATCTGATTTATTAAAGAATAGTATGCAGGATCACAAAGAAAGCTGAGAATGGGAAAAGCGCGCCAAATGCAAACTAAAAAACCCTCGGTACAAACGAGATCCCTCCCCCCATAGAATCTTCCCAGGCTCACAGTCCCAGGTGCTCCTAACCCATTTCACTGGAACTGTCGCGATGCAAATGGGCAGCCACCGTGAGTCTTTAAAATTTGTAGTGGCACCTGTTGGTTGACTTGTTGCCCTTTGCTGAGGTGGCTTATGACAATGCTGTCCATCAGAGCACTGGGCATACCCCTTTTCATGTGGTTTCTGGTCATGACTTTGTCCCAGTCCCTGAGCTGCCACAAACCCCTCCCCAGTCCTGTTCTGCCTCTGACTGGGCTGTTCAGCTGCTGATTCCTGGCCGGTGATTCAGCAGGCTTTGGCTGATGCCCAGTCTGCTTACAAGTTCCACGCCGATAAATGCCGTTCTGTGCAACATGATTTCAAAATTGGGGATCAAGTTTATCTTTCTACCAAATTCATAAAGTCCCCACAGCCCTCGAAAAAGCTTGCTCCCAAATTCATTGGTCCTTTCCCTATTGTTGGTATTGTCAATCCGGTTACTGTTAAGTTGGACTTGCCTCACAATTTGAAACGCTTGCACCCTGTTTTCCATTGTAGCCTGCTCAAGCCTGTCCACCACTCTTCCCACTGGCATCCCCAACCTCCTCCTCCTGCTCTGATCATGATTGACGGGCAACATTACTTTGAAGTCAAGGAGGTCATTGATTCTTGCAAGCTTCGAGGCACCCTCCAGTACCTGATCTGCTGGAAACACTTTCCTCATCCTGAATGGGTGCCTGCTCGCCATGTTAACGCTCCTGATTTAGTTAACCATTTCCACTTGGCTTACCCTTTGAAGCCTGCCGCTTAGACTTTCTTTCTTTTTGGGGGGGGGGCGGTATGTCATGTTCACTGTTTCAATGAAACGGTACATCGTAACGTTTCACATGCCATGGTGCTGATGCGCGTTTCTGTTGGGAGGGAGCTGCTGTGAAACCTTGTGCCAAGCTCTGTATCTATGTTCATTTTAATGGAATGAGTTTGGGTTATGTGCTCTGCTCAAGGACTTTTCCCGTGGACCAGCAGAAGCCATTAGGAGCACCTGGGATTGTGAGCCTGGGAAGATTCTACGGGGGGAGGGATCTCATTTGTACCAGGGTTTTTTAGTTTGCATTTGGCATGCTTTTTCCATTCTCAGCTTTCTTTGTGATCCTGCATACTATTCTTTAATAAATCAGATATCTTTATGAACCTGTTCATGAGTCTGATGGTATTTTAGCATAGGCAACCATTACACTTTGTGGTCCAAGTTGATGCTTCTGACTCCTCTATTGGGGCTATTTTGTTACAGAGGGATTCAGAAAATCACTTAAAACCCTGCGCTTATCTATCCAGGAAATTTTCTGAAACAGAACGCCATTGGCATGTTTGGGAAAAGGAGGCATTTGCTGTAAAAGCAGCTTTAGAAACCTGGCGCCATCTCCTTGAAAGCACTAAATGCCCTTTCGAGGTTTGGACCGATCACAGGAATTTGGAAGCCCTCCGCATCCCACGATGTCTCAGCCCTAAACAGATTTGCTGGGCTCAGTTTTTCAGTCGCTTTAACTTCCAGTTAAAATTTATTCCGGGAAAGAAAAACTTTCTGGCAGATGCTTTGTCATGGTTACCTCAGGACCTTGACCAGGTAGCAGATGTGGTTGGGACTGTTCTCACTGAACCACAACTGGGCTTGGTTGCTGTCACTCGGAGCCAGACCGGTGCTCAGGCAACCCTGCCCCCAGCCCAGTCTGGGAAGTGGAAACTACAAGTTCCTTGTCAGTTACAGAAGGACTTTCTCCAGGCACTGAAATCTGACACTTGGTTGCTAGCTAATAGAGACAATGTTTCTTTTGAAAACGGTCTGGCGTGGGTGGAACATCGCCTTTATGTGCCTGAAACTTTAAGAGCTGATGTTTTACAACATTCCCATGATGATAAATTTGCTGGACACTTTGGTTTTGTCAAAATCTTGCCTTTGGTTCACCGTCAATTTTGGTGGCCAACCTTAAGATGTGACGTAAAAGACTATGTTGCTTCCTGTCCTGTTTGTGCCATGTCAAAATGAAAAGGGGGGAAACCACAGGGGTTTTACAGCCAGTGGCCATCCCATCCCATCCCTGAGACGAGTTTTCTATGGATTTTATTGTGGACCTACCTCCCAGTCAGAAGAAAACTGTCATTTGGGTTGTAAAAGACTTTTTCTCCAAGCAAGCTCATTTCATTCCATGTGCATCCATCCCATCAGCCCCACAATTAGCACGTCTATTTCTCCACCACATCTACCGCCTCCATGGTAGCCCCTCCCATTTGATCTCTGATCACGGCACACAGTTTACTTCCCAGCTTTGGAAATCATTTTTAAAATTGATTGGCACTAAACAAGCGCTGTCCACATTGTCCCATCCCCAGACTGACGGCTCTACTGAGATTTTGAATTCCACTCTTGAACAGTTTCTTAGAGCATACATTAACTACCATCAGGATGATTGGGTGGAGTTGTTACCTTTTGCTGAAGTTGCTTACAACAATGCTGTCCATCAAAGTACCAGACAAACCCCTTTTCACATGGTTTCTGGTCATTACTTTGTTCCCATCCCTGAACTGCCACAGCCCCCTTCCCAAACATGTTCTGCGTCTGACTGGGCTGTTAAACTGTCAGATTCCTGGCCAGTAATTCAACAAGCTTTGGCTGACACGCAGGCTGCTTACAAATCCCAAGCTGATAAGCATCGCTCTTTACAACATGACTTCAAAGTTGGGGATCAGGTGTATCTATCTACTAAATTTATCAAATCACCTCAACCCTCTAAAAATCTTGCTCCCAAATTCATTGGTCCTTTCCCTATTGTTCATCTTGTCAATCCAGTTACTGTTAAATTGGACCTGCCTCACAATTTGAAATGCTTGCACCCTGTTTTCCATTGCAGCTTGCTTAAGCTTGTGCATCACTCACCACGCTGGCACCCTCAACCTCCTCCTCCTGCTCCAATTGTGATTGATGGCCAACAACACTTTGAAGTCAAGGACATCGTTGATTCTCGCAAACTTCGAGTCACCCTGCAGTATCTGGTCCAATGGAAACACTTTCCTCATCCTGAATGGGTGCCTGCTCACCATGTTAACGCTCCTGATTTAGTTAACCATTTCCACCTTGCTTATCTCTTGAAGCCTGCTGCTTGACGTATTCTTTATTTTGGGGGGGGGGCAGTATGTCATGTTCACTGATTCAATGTAGTTTATACATCGTAACGTTTCACATGCCATGGCACTGATGTGCGTTTCTGTTTTGGAGGGAGCTGCTGTGAGACCTTGTACCAAGCTCTGTATGTGAAATCAGTACAATGGAATGTGTTTGGGTTATGTTATCTGTTCAAGGCCTTTTCCTGCAGACCATCAGAAACCGTTAGGAGCACCTGGGATTGTGAACTTGAGAAGACTCTGCAGGGGGAGGGATTTCATTTGCACCGAGGGTTTTTAGTTTGAATTTGGCATGCTTTTATCATTCTCAGCTTTCTTTGTGATCCTGCATGCTGTTCTTTAATAAATCAGATATCTTTGAATTCCTGCTCATGAGTCTGATGGTGTTTTAGAATAGGCAACCATTACAACAGGGCCGCCAGGCGGCTATCTGCAGATGCAATAAGAGCGGAGAAATAACCACATTTTGCCACCCTTACCGCCATGAGGTAGGCTCTAATAGTGGCTCTACCTTGTGTTCGGTCGTCTTCACTCCCCATCTTCCACCAGTGGTGCTCCAGGCATCTCTTAGCCCTCTTAAGCTTCCTCAGCTCTTCCGTATGCCACGGGGAGCCACGGGAGCCATGGGCACAGAGAGGCCACTCAGGCGCAATCCAATCCCGTGGCCACTCTCTCCTTCCACGATTACACTGCGGGAGCAGATTATGTGGTTTTGGATTTAATGGTCTTTTATTGTTATGATTTTGGTTGGTTTTGTACTTTTAAACTCTGTAAGTTGCCCAGAGTCATGTATGTGAGATGGATGCCTATATAAATTGAACAAACAAATGTGTACAGTGTCTTTATTAATGGAGATACAGATATAAATCACAGAGGAGAGCTGGTCTGTTGAGCTCTAGACTGCACTTGTCCCAAAAGATGGTCAAAAAACTGTGCAAATGCATATTAGAAATCTACTTATACAAAAATGCATGCATAATGAGTATACCATATGCACACACACACTCACACTCACACACACACAGACACACAGATGTATAGACTTTCCTTTTCTCTGTCTTTTCCCCCTCCCAGCTTAATTTCCTCTTTCTTTTTTCTCCCCTGCAGTCGCAGAGATACAGGATAGGGAGGAGGGGAGAAAAGAAGGGAGATCAGAGGGAGGAGGGTCCAGTTATAAATTTCCCAGGGTCCAGGAATCATTCCACATTGCTGGTGCCAAGAGAGAAGAAGCCCAATTCTAAAACTTTACCCCCCTGAGATGGGAACAGAACATTTTCTCATTTTCATTTTTGCAGCAGGTAAGATTGATGAGGCCAGAAGTGTTGAGGGTGGGCAGGGAGGCATTTTGGTAGGGGCATGTCAAAAATACAGCAGTCCATTGCTGGAAGAAGATGGTCTGAATCTATTTCATTCCCAGATGATTAACTCGAGTCCAGACCAGACTCCTGGCAGATGTGTTTGAACTACAGCTCCTATGTTCCTCAGGCAACACACTCCATGTTGCCTGGGAAGGTGATGGATGCTGTAGTACAACTCCTCTGGAGGGCCCATCAAGGGCAAAGAAGATTGATTTAAAGACACAAGAAGGTTCTGCAGCAAAAATGTTGCAGTGTGGAATATACCTACAACATCATCAACCAGCAGTACCTTTTTTCTGTTGCTCCAAGTTCCATATGCTGACTGTCTTTTTGGATTTCTACTCTTGGAAGTTTGCTTGTAGGTTTCTGAGGGGGTTGGTACTTCTCTGAATCTTTTGGGTCTTCTCCTCTGGAGTCATCCATGGTAGCTAGGGCATAATGGGAAAATCAGGTGGCTAAACTAATTTCTGGAGAAAAAAGTACCTTTGGGGAACACAAATGTTGGCCATTGCTGTCATGGACATCAGAATCTGCTATAATCAGGGAAGCCATGGTTAATACAGGGTGTGTGACCTCTAAAGATGCAATACCTGGATTTGGAAAAAAAATCCTGCTAGTTCCATTTGTTATCAGATCTGCTAGAGATTCTGTTCTCTTCTTAGTTTCCCCCTTCCCTCCCTTATAGCACATCTGTTCACACATTTTCATTACAGTGGAATGCAATTTCTGTAGGAGAGGTTTCCACATTAAGCCTATATTCCTATAGATATTCACCAAAGCTATTTTTGTGTTGGCATGTAGAACATTCTGCAGTAGCTGATAAAATATGTTTTGACTGACTCCAAAATATTTTGACTAAAAAAAAAAAAGACACATGCAAATCAGCAAATGTTGTGCAAAGTTAGAAAGACATTCACATCTGGTCGCACCAGGGACATTCCAAGCCATAGGAACAACCTGTTCCTTTTTCATTTTTTCCCCTCATATATATATATAAAAATTGGCTAATTCACAAGAAATAGGTTTAAGGTAGGGCTACAATATTAGGCAGCAAAAATCCAATGGTCATCTGGGTTGATTTTATAATCCTAATTATATTTATAATCTTAATGGCATTGGTATTATGTTTTTATATTTATGCTAAAACCTTAAATTTTAGTTATTCTTATAGTATGTAGGTTAGACTGATGGCACAATGGGATGTCTTTAATTTTAGTACTGAATGTAAATTTTGTTGGTCAACAAAATTGATGATGGTGGTGGTGGTGGTGGTGGTGGTCTTCTGGATTTTTGCAGCCCTATCATTCATATGACATTATAAGACATTCAGGTATAATTATTATCTTTTATTTTAAACCACTCTGGCTTTTCCCACTGGTTATTCTGCTTTTTGTTTGATTGATTGCATTCTGACTAGAGAAAGTGACAAAGAAGGGAAGGATGGAAGAACTGTCCAGTGCATTTTGACTGGAAACCTAGAAGCCCTAAATTTAGGAGTGGTATAAAACCCATGCAATTAATCAGCTAAAAGTTATTTCCTAAAACCTAGATTTCTCCACATTTTCTTCAAGCAACTGGAGACTTGTATTCGCCATCAGATATGACACAGCAAAGGATTACTGAAGACATAATGCTTCTTGGCTTCAGAGATGTTGTAAATGTCATTGCTACCACAAATAATTGCTTGCAACTGCTTGCAACTGCTTGCTTAGAAGAGGTTGGAAATAGCAGCTTACAACCGACTGGGAAATATCATGCCTCAAGAGCACCTGGATCTCTGAAAGCTTGGTGCAGTCATGCAAAAGCAGTTGCTGAACTGTACTTGCTAAAGTGACTGCAAAATTACTCCATATTGCATTTAAGAATCATATGGATGGTTTTTCATTTAAATCAAATTTCAGTTGGCTCCTGGCTCTTACCCACTTCTTTGTACTGGCCCCACCTGTTTTTTGGAGTGGAGACCCTAGTAAGTTGCTTCACTGCCAAGTGTGCTCTTCTGTTGCAAACTGTTGGATACCCTTAGAGTAAAGTATTGCCTGCATTACTGGGGTGGTCTTACTCATTATTGTCAGAAAAAAAAAACCCCAACATTTTGATGGACGTTTTTCAGTGATGCATATTTTTTCTGTCCCAAGGGTTTGTACAGGGTGCCAGGGAATCTCTGGAAATTATTCCTATAAATGGGAATGTGGAATTGAACACACAGAGATATTTTTTGTGCAAAGGTAAGTGCAGAAAAACGAGGGTCTGTACAGACATGCATAAAGATGTCATCAGGGTAGTATTTTCACCTTGCTAAATGGGATGGGGTGGGGGGAGATGGACGGGAGATGGACTGGGGGGGCAGAGCTTCGGTATTGCAGGCAGAATGTCCAATTCTTCCTATGACATCTGTAGTCAGGTAGGGAGACTAAAGATCCTTGAATAAAACCAAAAATCACTCAGTCCAAAGCAGTGGAAAACACCCCCCCTCCCAATCTTATAGGCTTAAAATATTATTTGGGTGGAAATTTACTGATACAGATCTGTGGACTTTTGGGTGTGTCTGGTCTCCAGCTCTCTCATTCTTGATATTGGTCAGATTGGCTAGAGCCAATGAAGATTGATGTTCTATAGCACCAGCAGGCCAACATTTGTCTAGCCCAGATTTGAACAACCAGTAGCTTTGAACTTTAAAATTGCTATGGAAAGATGGAAAAAGGTGCTTTAGGATGTCACAGATCCCAAGGAGTTTCCAGCCACTTGGTCCTCTGCAGAATTTCAAACTGGTGGGACTTGTTTTCATTTGGACTTGATTGTCAGGTGAAGATAATACCTGTGATAGTGGCTCCTGGTTTTATGGATGTCTAGACTTTCCTGGAAGGGTCCATTCATCTACATGCCTATCTAACCATTGATTGTGGCCAACATTGTTCCAAGTGGTTTAGTAAAAGAGACAAATGAGAATTTTACTCAGTTCGTTTTCAGATAGGAACCTGCCAACAAAGTAAGTTACTTCCTCATTAAGCTGCAAAGAACTTGAGGTCAAGAGAGATCAAATGGGGTGAAAGCAAAACTCTCAGAAGCATCAGCTTTTCTGAAGGCTGTAAGAGTTCAGGTCAGCAAAATCTGGATCTGACTCTCTGAGTCTCCAGCCATGTTGGTGAACTGCATTAGGATTACTCTTTTTTTTTTTTTTAGAGGCTACTTGTTTTTCAAAATAGCTTTAACACCCATCCTTAAAACAAAGTTTTGCCAAAATGAGTTGGAAGCTAAATAGCACCAGGCCTGGTTAGTTCTTGGATGGGGATCCAAGAGCTGTAAGATAGACTGGGAAGTTAAAAAAAAAATCCTGAAAAAGGCAATGGCAAACTAAGTCCACTTCTTGCCCATTAAGCTACATGGATGTTCCCATGAGGTCTTTATGCCAAGCTAGTGAAAGCATCCCGGTGAATTTGGCTGATCCCAAACAGGCTAAGCAGGGCTGGACCTATTAGTACTTGGATGAGAGATCACCAGAGAATCCAGGGCTGTAGGCTAGACTGGGAAATCAAAATTCCTGAATGAAGGCAAGAGAAGACAACTTCTGTATGGTCCTAATAAAGCCACTTGGATGCATCCATGAAGTCACAGAAACTGTGCTTGATTTAAAGAAACCTTTAATTTACTGAACGATTACTCTGTTAAATATGAAGGCTGTTTGTAGTCCTGCATGGATGCTTGGATTCAACTGAGATTCAGCTAGGTGCCCCTTTGATGTAGCTCCGCAAAGCAAAAAACTATCTGCTTCCTGGGCATGTGGACATGTGGAATCATCTTTTTGCTCATTTTAAAGGCATTTCCAGAGAGCAAAGTAAGGGTCCCCCTTGAAACTTTCAGTCTGAGCTGTTGGAAAAGAATGCCTCACTTGTTCCTCACTGAAGCACCACCTTGAAGCAAGTGTTCCAGGCAAGGCAGTTCTGTGACTGGAGGGGTCCTGCTTTGCATAGTCCCAATTGGATCCATCTGGCTACTTCTCTCTCCTATCACCCCATGCCCCCCCTTCCCTTTTATCATCCCAACAGAGTCATTCTTGAAACTGCTTTGGAAAGCAGGTGCTTCTCGGAAGAGGGGGGGGGCTGCATTCCTTCTCTTTGCCTTTCTTCTGAAGTTTCCTCCAGCTGCACGCACTGCACATGGGCAGAAGCATCTTCTAGATAGCTTTTGGAAGCACTGGGACAAACTTCCATTGCATGTGCCACACATGTGCTGCAGTTGTTCTCTTCCAGCTGTTGGAACTGCAGGCCAAAGCTTTGAGGGAAGGCCAAGTACCTTCCTGACATGAGATGAAGCCATATGACCTCGACCTAGCATGCCGTGTTAATGGTGACTTTTTAAACTTTTCCACTTGGCAGTGAGAGGAGGAGGGGAAGCCACTCTGACTTGGACTGATCCAGAAAATAATGAGATTGAAGAGGATTCAGAACCTTACTGGGTGAAGGTGATTGATGAATTGTCCAAGGGGCTGGAGATGACCCTCTCTCGCCGAGATCAGGGTGGGGTCTTCAAGTGCCATGGAGAATTTGAGTCTGGAAAAACAGCCACTGAACAAATTGAAATCCATGTGATCCGTAAGTAATATTTATTTGAGCATCAAGGAAGAGGTCTCAGTGGAATATAGAATCCCTCTGCAGTATGAGACCCAAAATGGATTAGCATTTATATGTAGATGAGGCCTAGAATGGGACAGTGGACAAAAAGGTAGACAGAGCAAAGCTTAAAAGGCAATGAAAGAACAGATTCGGGATGTAGCATAGTCCATTAATTGCGGGGGGGCGGGGTTGAAAAAGTCAAGATGGCTGCTGTAATCACTCAACTGAAGTCACCATCTTGACTTTTTTGAACCTCTTAGTGAATACAACTTACAACTTGCCCATCTTGGTGGGATGTAATATGGTTGTTCGTGTCTACTATAAGGCAGTTTCCTATAAGTCCCCTTTTTGGGAGAGATGGGTGGTGGTAGAAATTTGAAGAATAAATAAATAATATATGTCTGAAAATTCTACTTACACTCATTAGTTTTTTTACAGAATTACCTAGGTAAATTACATGAGTTTCCTAGTAAGAAACAAAGTGTCTTTTCTTATCTACTCACGGAGGTTTTGTTTTTAATTTCTTGTTTCCTTCCATACTTTCATCCTCACTGTTCAGAAAAGAGACTCATTCAGTCTTGGAACATTTATTGAAGTCTAGGTGTCACTTACACAGAATGTTAAGGAACACTCTTTCTCAAAATAGGTTCACAGTGGTTTGATGGTCATCGTTTCATCCAGAAAATCTTGGGAATTGCAGCTTGGTGAAAGTTGGTAGTACTAGTCCTCAGCTGTCCCTGAAAAATTACTGTTTCCAGAATTCCACAGGGAGACAAAATGAGTCCACACATCTTTAAAGTTGCTAAGGTTGAGAAATGCTGTATTAGAGAAAGCAGGTTATATGTCCCCAAACTTGTTCGTTGGAGAAACTTGTACCTGGAAATTAATCCACTTGTTTTTGCATTTTTTTAAAAAAAATCAGAATGATGTGGAAATTAAAAGGAATGCTTCTCTGAGTGCAGGTAAAACTGAATAAGGCTGAATGGTTCTATAAATCAGCTTTGTATGTTCCCCACAATTTTAGCCAAATCACATCACACTGCTAACTGCCTAAAAGTTTCTGTTTGGAGCTCATTACAAAGGGTAATGTTCCTGCTGCCACCCCATAAATGAATTTCCAGCTTTAAATGTCATGGTGCAGTGGTGGTCACAATTGCAAGGGCTGGGCAGATCTCAAAAGGATCGCTTTGCTTCCTCAGAGATCCAACTAAAGTGCCACTTTTTCATCAACCACTTGACTTGGTCAGTGGGGACAGATAGACCTCACCTCAACTCTTCATTGGGCATCTCTGTGTGGTGATTTGCAGTATTGAGGGGAATCAATGTGCTTCTTCTAGTCCTCTGCTGCATTGAGGTAGAATGATGGACTTCCTTAAGGTGAAGCGCCTGGTTGAGGTAGATCATCCCTAGTAATTCTTTCACTGATTTTTGTTTTTTAATCTCTGGCTTTGATCTGTAGAGAAGCCTACATTTGTGGACACAATGGATCTTGTGAAGGAAGTTCATGAGGGCCAAAATGTAGAATTCAACTGCCTGGCCAAAGGGATCCCACCACCAACTATTAGATGGATCTTTGGAAACCAGGACACCAGGACTGGGGAGAGTGAGTATGAGATTACCTCTGGAGATCTCTATAGACCAGAGGGGCCAACGTTTTTGTGGCAGGGGACCACAAATAATATTTTTGGGGAGGGTAAAGACCACACTGAATGGGATAAAGATGCAAAGTGTCCAGGGCCATGTTATATATGTGAAACCAAGATTTTATATATTTCCCCATATTTTGGAGGATGGAATTTGGCTCTTTCATTTCCTCCTCCTCCTCCTAAAAACGTTTAGCCAATATTTATTTATTTCATTATTTGTACTCCACTTCTCCCCAACCAGATCCTCCCAGCTGGAGTCAAGACTTCCACTGTATTACACATGTGGCCCAGGCAGGAGATGTATAGCTGGGCATCAGCAATATATTGATGCTACCAATCCCTGGGCCATCAGATGATCTCCTCCAACATCTCCATGTAAATGCTCAATGAAATAGGGAAAGGCATACTGGGCCAGCCCTTTCAGGTAGACCAAGTCAGGAAATACAGTAGACACCCCATGAACTATCGTTACAGGGTATAATAACAGAATTTTGAAAGTCTGATATTCTCCCTTTCCTCTCTTATATGAAAGAGAATCAAAGCAGGACAATCTTGGGTTTTTTCTTCACTGTCTCCTGTCTATCCAGGCTAAATTGATGTTTTTATAACAGTCATTGAATTCCTTCTTCAAGACCATCTCTATACTTCTCTGCACTGAGGGCCCAACTTCTGCTTACACATGCTGACTGAAGCTGCCAACTCAAGAACGGGGGGAATCACTGCACAGTGGTGCCCCCCTACTTCTGAACCAGAAGAATACCATGATCAGTGACTTCAGAAGCCTTTATCAAGCAGGAAAATAGGGTTGCACATGCCATGAGCACTGATGGCGAGCAGGAGGAGGCCTCTATCCAGGGGGGAAAACGCATGCGTAGTACTGAGGAATTAAGCGGCCATTCAAAGAGACACAGATCAGACCCGCCTTGACTTTTGGGGTTTGTCTGTCTGGGTTTTTCCCACGCTTCTTCAGTTTGTTAGGATTCTGTCTTATGTAGCAGTAATAAACCCTAGAGACCTACTCCTTGTCTCAGCGTGGTTCCTGACAGTTAGGACAGCACACCCAATCCAAATTCTGCCATAGACGGTCCACAAGCATGACCAATCTCACCCCATGCCTGAGCCTGAGATGGGTCCAGAAAGCACATATGTCAAAATGGAGGAAACTTGTTTTTGTTTCTAATTAGTAGTTGTTACATGTAGTTTGATGGGTTGCATTTAGTCCCAAGACTGCATTGGGCCCCAGGCCACACTAGAGACAGATTTAATTATCACAACAATCTCTTTTGGGTTCACAGGGGAAATCTTTGTTGAAAATGGGAGACTGATGATAGAGAACACCCAATCATCAGATGCTGGTATTTACATTTGCGAGGCAGTCATTGAAGAACGGAATGAAGTCGCTTTTGCAAACTTCACACTCAACATTAAATGTAAGATTTCTTTTTCTGTCTCATGGCACTGTGCCAAGATAGGGGGGATTGACCTTTCTATTAGGCTCTCTCTCTCTCTCTCTCTTTCTTTCCTTTCTTCCCTCCCTCCCTCCCTCCCTCCTTCCTTCCTTCTTGTTCGAGTCAGTGTTGACTCCTGGCCACTGCCTGGATAAGTCCCTGCAGGTTTCTTGGCAAGTTTTTTTGAAAGTGGTTGCCATTGCCTCCTTCTTCCTAGAGCAGAGAGAGAGGGACCGGCCCCAGGTCACCCAGCTGGCTTTGTGCCTAAGGCAGGACTAGACCTCATGGTTTCCCACTTTCTGGCCTGATGCCTTAACCGCTACACCAAACTGGCTCTGGCAATACTGGCATACTATTAGGGTGGCATACTATAAATCTGATTCTGAGAAGGGGGCATGGAACAAGTCCAGGGTGAAGTTTTGGGAAGCTTTGAATAGACACATCTATTGATTTGATAGAGAAATCTTTCCTCCAGCTGAATTTATATGCATACAGAATTACCAAATGTTCACTTTTTCAGCCCACGTGTTGAACCAGAATACATGTGAATGCCAAAATCTGCACTTCTAAAAAATTTGAACATGGTCTACAGTTCAGAATATGTGCTAAGTCTGTACAATATTGTATTCTGGAGGAAGAACGCTTGCGAAAGTAAGCATGCTAAGACAAGAATGTACAGCTATGCAGAACAGAGGTCACAAAAAAGTATTTGCATTTTTGTGCAGGCTCCACTTTACTGAAAGTCAAGTGAAAACTGAGAAAAACAAGCTTGCCATACAATACAGTGGAGATTAGGGTGTTAAGCTAAAAAAAAACCTTTTTATTTTATAAAAACAACTCAGTGTACTTTGCTTGGCATGGCTTATCTTTTATTAATGTCCTAATGATCATTAATTGCATAACTTTAATCTCTGCTCATTTATTGATATCTTTTTTTGAAAAGGCACCTTTGTTTTAAATAAATACATACAATGGCTATGTTGGGAACAACTGGGAATTATTTGCACACCTATTGAGAGAAGTTGGCTATCAATTAGTGAATTAGTGAGATGGCTTTATTGCCAGTAACAATAACCCTCTCTGCTACTCCATTGTTGGTAATTTTAATTGGTGATTTAACTGCTGAATTTTGTAACTGCTAGTTTTTTATGATTGCTTTTTTATTGCACGCCACCCAGAGTAACAAATCTGTGAGATGGGCGGCTATATAAATATGACATACACATAAATTATAAACAAACAAACAAACGAATAAATGAATAAATAAAATTATGGCAGGAAATAGAAGTAACTCAGTTTATATAACTTGGGAGGCTCTCTTTTATCCATTTATCCATCAGCAAGATCTGTCAGTTTCACTCACTGTTCCTCCATATCAGATAGTTCCATGTCTGCCAACTGCATTCTCACTTTGCGCTATGCCATAGCTGGCTTCCTTTTGAGGAACTTGGTAGTATCACTCACTTGTCCTCATTCTCACAGGCCCAGCTTTTTGAAGATTGCTTACTAATATTCTGAATATTGTGGGCAGATTCTGGAAACTCCAGAGGGTGAAAAGTTTACATCTTCTCTCTGACTTCCCCCTTTTTGAAAAACTGAAAATGGAGATATATTTTTTTAAAAAGCTATCAATGGAAAGATAATTACTGAAATTATACAATTATACAGATACACTTGTATTACTGAATTTTAATTTAATTACTGAAATTTAATTACAAATCTCCTTATATTATTATTTATCAAGGTGAAAGAAGAAAGAAAGAAAGAAAGAAAGAAAGAAAGAAAGAAAGAAAGAAAGAAAGAAAGAAAGAAAGAAAGAAAGGCTCTCCCCCCAAAATAATAAAGATAAATTTTTGATTTCTGACTACTCCATTCCTGTACTCCACCTGATTTGCAGTACTTATTGGCATAAATTTTAGAAACCATACTCTAAGTTTTTGTCTTTAATTGGCTGCATAATATATATTATGGAAGCCATTCAGACCCTTTTCTCTCTCAGCATCTTAAATAGTCTTCATTTTTTTTTTGTTCATTAAACTTAGTGGTCAATTAAGCAAGTGCGCAGGGAGAGGAAAAGCCCAAATGCTAAAATAGCACTTGGGATTACTTTTTATGAACTGTTTTTAATGACAGATATTGATCTGATAATTTCAAATACTCAAGCATACTTTTGATAGAGCCTTGCTTGCAATTGAGGGTAATTGCTCCCTCTAAAAAAGGTTCTTTTACAGGAGAAATCAGGTATGGTTTCCTGGCAAGCTGTTGTTGAGGAATTTCAGAATTCCCTGAAATGCATTAATGTTATTTTGGAATGATAATATATATCTAATGGCTTTGCTCCTTTAGAATAATTTCATGCATGCCAAAATGGCATTCAAAGGAGCAAATGCAAAGAATACAGGGGGTCGGTATTCAGTGTGCCATGTCAAAATATTATTTCTTTTACTTGGATTTTTTTAGCATGATGTGAAAACTTGGCCAATATTTTTTGTAAACCATAGTTTGTGGCTTACGGCAATGTGTGAACCCAAATATAAAATTCATGCTTTATATTACTGTATATTTCTGTTCCACTTTCAGTTGCTCCTAAGATAGAGCTTCTTACAAGTGAACCTTTGGTCACGCAGTTTGGGAATCCCATCCAAGTCAACTTCACCATCCTGGCCTACCCTTCACCTTCTGTCTCCATTGCTTGGAAGGAGAAGATTTTTGAAGAAGATGCCATAAAAAAGATAGAGCAGGACGCAAACAGATATCTGGTCTTCTTTGAGGTGAGACATGACATTGGGTGAACTTGCCAAGGCTTTGAGTCACATTTATATCGCCATCCTAAATTCTTTGAATAGGGGAAGAAATGAAAAACGTTGGTTAATGGTCCTTCTCATGATTAGGCTGTTTCTTTGATCCAGCCATTGTTTCTCATTCTTCCCATGACGACTTTTTCAAGACTCCTTATTTCAACACTTCCAAATTCTGATACAATTCTGATACAAATCTGGAACATCTTGCTCCCTTCACTGTGCTCTGCAGTTGAGGGGCTCGACAGCAAATCTCCACCACAGAGTCTCATCATCTCCACCCCCTGGCATCATGCAGTGCTCTGGAAGTATCCCTGGGAATACCAGAATTTCTTTGGAGCGGTGATTGTCAGAGAACCAATTTCTCCATCATTTCAAGACATAAGGCACCATGTGAAGCTATGGTTCTTGAGGCACTCGTTTCTCCTGCCTCTTTCTCTTGGTAAGCAGCACCTTAAAGTGCTGAGAAGGCAAGGCATTGGGAAAGCAGGAGGAACCAGACATGAGACTGACCATGACAGGTGCTGAAGAACAGATTTAGCTCTGGTCTATGGCCATAAAGAAGTCTCTTGCTAAAAGATTTAGCCAGTGGTCAGAATGCTCTGCATCCCTGCTGCAGGCAAAGACCTAAATTGGCTTCTCTGAATTTGGTGAAGCGCTTTCTTCTAATAGCAGATTGTGTGGTATTAAGAAGGGAGATTAATGTTTAAATTTTATTTTGGGATTAGGTTACACCAACATCACCAGGGGACATTTCAGAACTCCTTATAATTGCTGCTAATGAACTAGGCACCACGAAGAAGAACATTTATTTTGCCAAAGGTGAATGATCAACATTTACTCTTAAATAGTTGGGTAGGATTCAGGATACCTATTCAACAAATGTAAAATAAAGTTAACTCTCCTGCAGAAGGAATGGGGGTGTGGAAACATCTCAGAAGGGACCGTCCCTAGTTTCTTAGACTGTAAAGGCAAGGGGGAGAGATGTACTTTCAAACTTGAAAGATTCTGTTACTGAAGCCTTATGATAAAAGTAGTCCTAGTACTCATGGTTGGTGCTTCTTGTCTGGACTACCTTGCAGGGCTGACATCGGCTTATCCACAGATGTACTTATCCACAAATATATACAGTAATACTTTAAAAAATACCCATATATCCTGCATATACTCACAGATAAGCCCATCTGTGGATAAGCCGACCCTCAGATTTTGAACCAAAATACCACGAAGCAGGTGCCACCCGTGGATAAGCCAATTGTGCAAATTAAACCATAAGAAAATTTTAAGGGTCGGCTTATCTGCGGATGGGCTTATCCATGAGTATATATGGTATCCTCAAACCACAGTAGGCTTGGTGGTCCAAGATTTATCACGAGAAGTTTTTTAAGTGATGTCATGCGCTGCCTGCCTCTGAATAATACTCAGACACTGGTTCGATGGATCAGGCTCTGGTTTATTCACAGCGCAGTTACAGCGTCGGAAGAAAAAAGCTGAGAGTGACAGGAGCGCGCCGGTGCGGGGTTTAAATACCCCGCGCCGGTCAGCGCCCCCTCACTCGCGGTCACGTCACCCCCCTTTGTCCAATACGTTGCCCTGCCGGTGGGTGAGGGGTTGTGAGGCCCCGCTGGCGTTCCGGGATCGCCCATCATCGGGTTTTCTATTCATCCGGTGATTGCTGTCAGCTGGGTGATCCCCGTTGTATTGGCGCTGATGGCTCGGGTGTGCTCCGTGATCCGTTTAGTTATTGTTTGTTGGCCGTTAGTCGTTGTGAGTTGATGGCTACTTATCTTGAGCCCCTTCTCCTGTTTCCTTGCTATTGTCATGTGTGCCATTGCGCTGATGACTTCAGCTCAACGGCACTCATGACAAGTGACAACTTTGGAGGATTTCTTGTCTCAAGACCACCTAAAAAAAGGAGTCATTTTGCAGAGTATTTGCCAAATCCTTTCTGCTGTTTTTGCATGGATGTTGCTGCCATTTGAACATACCTGGTTTTTTTCTACCTCTCCAACTTTTTTTTTTTCTATTGTGCTGTATTTGAAGAATAGATGATGACAGTTTGGTGAGCCACTAGTGCAGAATTATGCCACATCCTGGGGAATATTCATCAAAACGCCTTTTCTTCTCATTTCACTGCCAGTGAATTGGCTGACTAATTATAGGTGACCCTTTTGGCCTGGAGGGAATCTGAATAAACCCCAAACTATGTGTCTAACAAACTCACGAGTAAAGGTAAAGGTAAAGGTTTCCCTTGACATTAAGTCCAGTCGTGTCCGACTCTAGGGGGCGGTGCTCATCTCCGTTTCTAAGCCTTAGAGCTGGCGTTGTCATAGACACTTCCGGGTCATGTGGCCAGCATGACTACACGGAACGCCGTTACCTTCCCGCTGAAGCGGTACCAATTAATCTACTCACATTTGCATGTTTTCGAACTGCTTGGTGTGCAGAAGCTGGGAAGAAGGAAGCAAAACTCAGAACCAGGAAGTTTCTTTGAAAATTAGCGTAGTCACAGTGTTATTTCCTCATTAAACCTGACTTTATTTTACTTCTGTCACTTAAAGTGTATAAGATGTGATTTAATTTAGCAAATGAATTTCTTTTCAGTGGTTTGGGTGTATGGGTTAGAGAGCTGTAGTTGAGCCTCACTATTTCTAATTCTGGAAGAAGATATGGATGTTTCAACCACCCTTCCATCGATTGCGTCAAGCAGAAATTCTTCTTTTCTTCCAGACAGAGGTTTAGGATGGGGCGGCATCTTGGCAATTGTGTTGGCAATTCTGGTGTTCCTGTTGCTGGTGGATGTCTTGTGCTATCACAAGCGCCGGTGTGGCTTGTTAATGTTCTGCAGAAACAATATTCTGGGCAAAAGTTCTGCACCGGGAGCTGAGAACAACGGGTGAGTTGGTACACAGGAGTCAAGGATGGGCGTTATAGAAAATGAAAACCCAAAAGGGGGCTGTTGAGAAAGGACTTCTAGCTTATCCCTCTTCTAGGGTGACTTCTCCACAACTCACTTGTAGAACCCTCACTTGGGTTGATTCTGTTCCACCAGTTTGGCTGACACGTAGATGGTTCCCTGTCTCTTGTGGTGGCCACTCTCTTTTGCTAGCTCAGGTAAAACAAGGCCATTTTTATTTTAAAATCACACATGCCTTGCACGCTTTTGTCGATTGCCACAGTGCCTAGGAATTCCCCAGCAGGCAAGTGTGGGAAGCTCTACGCAAATGATTACATGTCTTTGTTTTTAAAAATACCTTGCTCAGAAACTCATAGCATGCACTTCCTTGCTGACTGCAAGGAACGATCATTTTTTGGGATGGGGATTAAATTCAGAAAATAGGAGTGGGGCAAGGGGCTAACTTCCCCTTTCTGAGTTCCTGAGTCATGGTCAAAACCTTGGGTGCTTAGTTGAGAAGAAAATGAAAAAAGAAAATTAGATTTGTTTACAGATCATGTCATGAGTGAGGATGGCCAGCAGGGGGCTCCCATCCAGGCTGTCAAGCGCATGCGTAGCACTGAGGAACTGGTCAGCCATTCAAAGAGACACAGATCGGGACCGCCTTAACCCTTGGGGGTTATAGGTCTGGGTTTTCCCCACGCTTCTTCAGTTTGTTAGGATTCCTGTTAAGTAGGTAAAGGTAAAGGTTTCCCTTGACGTAAAGTCCAGTCGAGTCCGACTCTAGGGGGCGGTGCTCATCTCCGTTTCTAAGCCTTGGAGCCGGCATTGTCATAGACACTTCCGGGTCATGTGGCCAGCATGACGACTCGGAACGCTGTTACCTTCCCGCCGAAGCGGTACCTATTGACCTACTCACATTTGCATGTTTTCGAACTGCTAGGTGAGCAGGAGCTGGGATGAGCAACGGGAGCTCACCCCGCCGCGCGGTTTCGAACCGCCGACCTTCCGATCGACAGCTCAGCGGTTTAACCCGCAGCACCACCGCATCCCATCTTTCCTGTTAAGTACTAGCAATAAATATTAGAGACCAGTTCCTTGTCTCAGCGTGTTTCCTGGCTGTTAGGACAGATCACTTGTCAATTAAGTTAGTTGGATCTCTGAGGTTTCAACCAAGACCTCATTGTTGAACTTTGATTGGGAGAGGCTGATCTCATTTTAGGACCAACCTCACTAACTAGTTTAAAACAAAAAGGTTAAAAAGACAGACAAACCGAACTCTGAGCTGCAACTGTAAAACCCCGTAGAAAGAAACTGAAGGACGGTCAAACATATCTTCACATTCTGTTTCTTTCCACAGGAAAATACTCTCAAAATCAGGAAAAAGCCCTGTAGTGAACATCTCTGGTACAGAGGCCTGATTGGACCATAGCAGTGAGATCAGCTGGTGAAATGCTGAGTTTCTGCAATGATGTTTGGATAATCTGGGCATGGAAAAAGGAGACTAAAGCTGTTTCCCCTCTTTACATATACCTCCCGCTATTCTTCCACCCTTATTATCACCATTAGTGGAGCTGATACTCTAAAAATAGTGGCAGGTAGCATCCTTGATAGTCTGATACCCCATGCCCACAATCTGGTGTTATCTTTTCTTCTTTGGATAGGACCACAATACAACATGATTTCCAGGATGTTTTTGCTCTACAGCTTTGATTTTTTTTTAAAGCTTACCTTTAACATATGGGTGGGGGGGTTATGGTACATTGTTACCCCACTCCGTATTTCTTGGTGTAGCCAAGATTGTGGTCACATGGTTTGTACACATGGCCCTAACTCTTTATTGATGCAACCTTTTTCCAAACCAGGGTTTTTACCAAGGGGTTTCCATGAATGTCATTGAAATAATCCATATCATCATGACAGAGTAAATAAAATAGTTGTTATTTCCCCAAAAGCAGCAATATGGGTTGAGTTGGTGCTTTGTGAAATTACCTGGAAATGCACATGTATGCACCTGACATACAGCTTGTTAGGGGTTGATACCAGGGTCCATCTTAAAATAAACTAAGGTTGAAAGATAACATCAGGTACTGAATAAGGAAGACAGTAGCTCTAATTTGGTCATTTGGTAATAGAAAATATTTACTATAAAACATGCCCTATAAGTTTACCCCGACCAACTTCCCTCAAATGGTCTAAGCCTCTACAGATTGCATCCAGACACACAACAAGGTTGTGGGGTGAGGAGTCTTTGTAGGTTGACTTCTATGCCAGAAAGAACACCGGTAATATTGGATGCATGTTTATGTGGAAGATAACATGCCTCCATTGCTCTGTGACCTTCATAATAAGGGGAACAATGCATTGCTGTTCATCATGAGCAACATGTCAGGGTATGGCCCATAATGACCCAGATTACAATTTCTGTAACTTCTTTGTCCATTTATTGATATTATATCTTTGCATCAATTAAAAACAATTTTGCTGTATCTTGCGCTAGCCAATGGTGTCACTGTGGTTCTAGGCTCCCTTGGACATGTGTTCTGAGTGAACCCTCTTCACTCATTGGTCGTCTTTTCACAACACTCTTAGTCTGATCAGCCATTAAATCCAGGCGAATTTCCTTGCAAGTGGTTCTGGCATCCCACAGTTAGATTATCTGGATCAATGATCATTGTTTTGAGAACGGCCTCTGTCACCAGAAAGCACCAAATATTCCATAAACCCTTGCACCATGGTCCTGGCCAAAGTACTTCAGCTCACTTGCCCCTTCCCCATTGGCCAGCCAGGCAGAAGTGGGTGTGGGACTGCCACACACTTGCCAATGAGTTTTTGAGGGACACCTGTAGAAGCTTCCTTTTTCAGCTGTTCTTTCTTCTCTGCAATTTTTCTTAGACTTTTTGGCAGGCAAAACCCATTGCTCAGCAGGGGTTGATGTTCCTATAACACAACTGATCAGGTGTTGCTAGCTCAAACCACTCAAGGCTGAGTCTTTGGGGGCTAAATTGAATCCCCCAGAGAATATTTGACTGGATCAGTTGGCTCCTTTTTGGTCTTTCCATGAAACCCTCTAGTCATTTAAGTGTGTTGCAGGAACAAGCATAGGCATCTGTTCCTAACTACGATGATGCAAACATGATGAAATGTGTGTGGTGATGTCACGATACAAGATCTGCCCTTGCAATGTCACACACACATACATACAAAGAAGATTTTATGTCACTAAGTTGCAATGCATATTTTGTCCCTTCTTCCTCCTTACAGACACATATGGGAACAGGGTTAGTTTTCAAGCTAACAAGGATTCAGGAGATAGTTTTTGTAAATAAATACCTGTGCAAGCTCACCTGTTATCAGTGAAAAGACTGCCCTCTCATCAGTTCATGGAAAAGCTGTTACAAACCAGCTTAGGAGATATCTTGGTTGTAAATAGGAAACAGTTCAGTTGCTGAAATTCTTGCAATCCTAATTTGTCCACTTCCATAAATCTTGTTAAGAAAATTATGAGATTCATGTGCTAGAAAAACTGCCGAAGAGCTGGGTGGTCAGCCTACTTGCCTAATTGGCAAGTAGGTGGCATTAGTGCCTCTTCTCATCACTCATACCTCTTGCTAGCCAATCAGAGGCTGCTTCCTCAACTTCTCCAGAGTGACTTGGAGCAGACCTGCCAATTGTCCCCTCTCATGCCAACAAAAGCATCAATGTCCTTTCCAATCTAAGCCCAATGTATTATATGAAAAGAATTAAATTAGTGTTGGAGTTGGGCTAGAATACGTACATTACTACACCAGAGTTGGGTGACCAATACATTTCTTTTTATACTGTATATATATAATTTATTAACCGCCCATGGTAAACTTAAAAAGAGAGAAGAAAATAGGAAAAAAAATAAGAAGTGCAAAGAAAAAACAAAAAGAAAAGAGAAAGAATAAAGAAAAAGAAAAGTATATGAAGAAGTGACTTCCAACCTTCATCACAACAAGTATAGACAAAATTAGTAACTCTTCACCCCCTATAAGGTTACAGATATCTCTTCATCCCATATCTCATCTCTTATCTATATGCAAATCCATAAGACATCAGTTGACAGACAGATAGACGGACAGTTGGACAGAACGGAATGGACAGACTGGTTCTTTGGTCTTTGCCACCATCATATTTTCAGGATGTGCATACATTTACCTGGTCATTTGCAAAAATATCTGAGTTGCTGTAATGGGGAGAAAATCCAGCTGAGAGCTGTGGAGGTGGCAGTGTAATATAGATGGGAAAGGCCTTTCAGGTCCAGGGTGAGAAGCTCACTAGACCTGTCAGGCCGTTAAAGAGGCCACACTTTTTCTTGGGGGTTGGAAAGTCCCAGGAAAATAAGCTTTTCACTCAGAAGGCATTATGGCGGTGGGGACAGCCAAGCTACTTAGTGGTTTATGTGCCTGCAGTGAAGCTCTTTTTATTGCATTGTTGTCCATTTCACTCTATTTAAAAGAAGGTCAGGAACTGAGGAGGAGGGAACCAGGAGGAGGAATGGAGCAAGAATTCCCTGCAAAGGACAGCACACCAACTCTGCAATGTTTCACTTTTGCCTACCTTGGAGACCGTCCTTTTGGGTGATTTGGACTACACCTCAGTTGACCTGGAAATGAGGTTCATTTGCCAAACTTTGTAATACATAGGATCGCAAAGGTCCAGAGTAGGTCTGGAACTGTCACTGGAGAGTCAGTGAACAAGCAGACGGTAGCAGCACCTCCTTCACTTCCACGCTATTCCTGTTGCACACTTACTTGCTCACACCTTCTGCACCAGAACATTAGATGTATGAGAAAGCAGGTACAGATGTTGAGCCAGAAAGCTATAATCAAGAGCCACCCTAGTCCAGTGTTTCTCAACCTTGGCAACTCCAAGATGTGTGGACTTCAACTTCCAGAATTCCCCAGCCAGCATGCTAGATGGGGAATTCTGGGAGCTGAACTCCATACATCTTGGAGTTGCCAAGGTTGAGAAACACTGCCCTAGCCAGATGGGAGTCCTTAGCCAGTGCCCAGGCATATTGGTTCTGGGGGTTGGAGCGGGAATATCTGTAGCATTTCCTTTGCCCAGGAAGTATACTGTAGTGCCTCCCTTAAACCTTGATTCAGATTTGACTAGAAAAAAACTAGAGGAAAAATTAACTGGAATACTTGTTCTGGACAGATCTGTTCCTGGATCTGGCTAGGATTTCAGAATGCCATGTTTGATCATAGATTGTATTCTAGGAAAGCAAAGGGAGATGGATTCTGGAAGGAAACTGCATATGTTGATGATCAATATCTATTACGATGATGACCAATATCTAGTAAGCTTTCTCTGAATTAAATATTTTATTCTTAGAGTCCTTGAGTTTCTTCATTTCAAGGAAGCTGTCTGCCCATTTGTTCCAGGGGGACAGTTGGGCAAGGATTTGATCTCCAAGAACGTCGTTAACACTGTGGCCCAGATAAATAAACGATGATAGGACAGCCCATGCATCATGCAGTTTTTCATGTCATCTTTAGGTGCTACTGGCACTCAGATAGTGCCGTCTAGTGTTCAATATTGAGCACAGCAGCCAGAAATCTTGATGTCTCTTCTGGGCTTTATCAGGCTCTCAGGGCAGAGCCTCACTTTTATGCTTGGCCCAGGACCAGCACAGCCACTCACCACTTCCTGAGTGCAGAAATGGGCTGTGTTGTCTTCCTCCCACTACCAACCCGTTGCAAATGCACCCTGCGCCACGTTTTCCAGCTTTGATTCAAAGCTGCTGTTTTCCAACGCAACACATTTTAGACCCTTCAGAATGGATGGTCTCCAGAGCTATGTTCCATTCTAATGCCAGCCCTGATTCTGATTGGCTGCAGGGCCCAGCCCAGCCCCCGGCCCTCCAGCAGCTGGTCATTGCCCTGGACAGCCCTTCCATCCTGGGTTGTTTCGTTTTATAATCTTGCGATTGATCCAGTTGTGGCCCATTCAGCCTAGGAGTTCTCCTCACCCTGTGTTTTCCCACCCCCTCTAGAAGCTCATCTTCAACCTTTACATCTCCCAGCAGGCACCCTTTCAGTTTCCCCCCAGCCTGAGTGAAGCATACCCTCCCTCCCCTTTATTTTTTTTTTAAGCTGCAACGTAGGAATGTGCTTCTAGGAAGCTCAACTATTAGTTCTTCCTTGCTACAAAGATTCCGTGGACCTACAAAGGAACATAGGAATGAAAGAACAACCTGCTCTCTATTGCTTTGATTATCACAGCACTGGAGCGACAAAGATACCATAAGGGAAAAATAGAAAGGGTCTGAGCTACTGTCAAAGGAAATGATGTGGGAAGGTGTGTGTGTGTCTGTGTGTGTGTGAAAGCATCTATGTGTGCAAATGTCTGAGAAACGAAAGGAAGGCCATGGGGAATAGTGGGGAAGGCAGAGTCCCTACCAGGCACCGATAGACTGGTCCACATAGGAGCCTGCCAATGAGTCTCACCTCCCCTGTAGGGATGAGGAGGGCAAGAAGCCTGGGAACAGCCAATCCGGGTTGCGGTGGCCCCAGTCCACACTGAGCAGCAGCCTGACCCCTTTGCCAGCCTGCTGCAATCCAGACTGGAAGTCCAGGAGCTGGCTTAAGAAACAGCTGGGAGCCAGATGGGAGAGATGCAGCTGAGGCTGCCAGGTGGAATTGCCTATAGACATCCAGAGAGGACTGGGCAATTCCTAATGTTGGGGGTTATCTGTTGTATGAAAAAGAAATACATGGTGAAACATGGGGAAAAAAAGGGAAGAAAAAGAGGGGAAGGACTTCATGTGGATATTTCTAATTTTTTTAAAGAAGTACAACCTTAATCTGAGAACCCTTTCTGATCTCAAGGCCTGACCAATTGCCCTTTAACATTCAATGGTTTTCAAGGGAATGAGATGACCAGGTCCAATTTAAGTTATGTCAGAACATGGGAAAAACCCTGGACATTGGAAGCATTTTGCTAATTACGACAATGGGATTTATGAGCCCTTTGGAAATTAGAAAGTGTGTATGTGTGGGGAAATGCCAAGCTACTGTACAAATCAGGAAAGGACAAACTCTTGCTCCAGATTTGCATGTAGGCCCAAAGCCCATTTTTTGGATGGGCCAGTGAGATGCTTTAACTTTTTATTTAAAAAAAAAGAAACAAAGAACTGCCTAAATGCCCCAAATAAACTTGGAGAAAAAATGGAAAATCCAATATAACTGTCTGTCCATTTCTTACTTTTGCTCCATCTCTCTAGCCCCTGATCTCTTTCCCTCCCCCAATTGTTGGGTTGTCTATTGGCTATCTCTGGTCTAACATGCATACATATACATACTGATAGCAGAAACACCAAATACTTTCAAGAGGGCCTCTGGCTATTTCAGGTCAACTCTGTCCCTCTGATTCTGAGTTTTTGTTAATGATAACTCCATTGTTTGCTTTGTCAGGACTCCAAAGAAGTTTGTACTGAGGGAAGGAAGGCTGTTCCATGAGGAAGAGGCAACAGGATGTTCTGGGGTAGAAGAGGGATTGACTACAGATGGTCATAAACATAAGGAATAGACATAAGGTAGACCATGGACCAATTTATGTGAGTGGCATAAGTCTGCAAGGTGCAATCTGAGATCTAGAACCTCTGACTTATTTTCTCTTCTATGCTATCATGGTGTCAGAGCTGGTCACTTAAAGGGAAACCAGGAGTTGTCCTAAAGAGGCAAAACAAGGAGAGAAGATAACCTATCAGTGGTGTTGAGCTGGACTCCTGGTGACTACAAGGACATTCCATGAACAATGTTCTAATACAGGACTAGGTCACTTTGTACTTTCTAGAAATTTTAGGACAATTACCCCAATCATGTTCATGCTGATATGGGCAGCTGTGATGTGGAGTCTCAAATATCCATAGAACTTTGCCTTGAAAGAAGGAAGCATAGCCCTTCCTATCTAGAGATTAGCCAACCAGGAAAGACAGGGGTGGTTCAGTACCAAGAACACTATTTTGGTCCAGGAGACATGCCAAGCTCTAGTGAGAACTGAAAGATCCTGGGAATTTCTTACTGCACATATTTTAGAAGCAGGATCCAGTGCTATGTGTGCAACACCACATAAATCAAGCTTCTTAGCTTCTTCCACCAATATGAAAAAATAAGGATGTTTGGTCAGATATAATGTCAGCTATTTAGTTGCCAATAACTGTCCTTGACTTTTTTCCATTATCACCCTTAAATGTTCCCCAGATATACAAACATTTGATTTGGGGAAAAACACACAGATGTAAACACAAGAGAGAACTTCCCTCTGATGTGCCTCATATTTGCTAGATCTTCATTTCCAGAAAAGAACAGGGGATCTGAATTTCTATTTTACTGGTAAGTTAGTTCTCCTTTCATTTTATTGTGCTTTGCTCCAGATAATTCAGTGTCCCACTGAATTATAAAAATGATATATTATGATTGGGAGTGACAAAGTGAACTTGAGCTGTAGATATGGTTCTCAGCATTTTCTTTTAACTAACCTTTTGAATGGCATGGGTTAGGTAGCATCAGGGCATTCAATACTGTCCTCCCACACTGTAAAATAGTTCATTTGTATAAAATAATTCAGGGTGTTTTATAGCAGATCCAATTCTCATGCAGTGTTGCAGCGGAGCTTTTCTAAAATATGTGTCCTCTACCTTGACAAGTGGAGGTGGGAAGCCTCTAGACCAGTGTTTCTCAACCTTGGCAACTTTAAGATACCTGGACTTCAACTCCCATGCTGGCTGGGGAATTCTGGGAGTTGAAGTCCACCCATCTTAAAGTTGCCAAGGTTGAGAAACACTGGTCTAGACCTTGAAATGTTGGATTCCAACTCTCATTATCCCTGATCATTGGCCACAATCAACAGAGCTTCTGATTGGCAATGCAATGTACATGCAACTTTTTCCCCCCTTTCTCTTAATAATAACAAAATGGGAGTGGAGACAAATGGCAAGTTTCCGAGATTTTTGTAGAGCAGGTATTCCAGTTTAGCTCATAGATGATTGCCTCCTTGCAATGTGAAACATTGGTTAGGCTCATAAATCACACAAAGTTGTAATATGATTTCTTTGCTTGGAACTTGGAGCAACATCAGAACTCAGCTGTCATCATTTGTAAATCATGAAGTAGGGCTTACTAAGTAGTTAAGGTCATTCCTGTTTCCTTTTCAGGGCTTTCTTGAGTCATTCAGCCATTGCTGTGCCAAAATAATAGCAACCCAGATAGGATTTATATCACTTCCACAATGGCAGAGTAATGCTAGACATCATAAAACACTAGCGTGGAAATTATTCTAATTCTACTAGCTGCATGGAATAACGTGATATTAAAGGGACCCAGGGATGCTCTTTCCCAACTAAGATTATACAGATAACCCCCATAATTCTTATTTGCATTTATTTATTTATTAATTTAATTTAATTTAATTTTATTCAATTTGTATGGCCACCCATCGCAAACAAGTGACTTTGGGTGGCAAACAATCATAAAATCAATTAAAACCAAATTACAACCACAATACTAAAAATTAAATACATACAGCAGCCGAGAAAAATATTACAATCCATAGATGTTAACATAACCAGGAAATGGAGCTCTTCAAACACTTGGGGCCCCAGACCCGGGCACATAACCAGGTCTTCAAAGCCTTACAAAAGGCCAACAGGGTGGGGGCCGTCCTAATCTCTGGAGGGAGGATGTTCCAGAGGGCAGTCACTATGGCTGAAAAGGCACACCTCCTGGTCCCCACCAGCCAACATTTGTTGGTTGATGGGACCCAGAGCATGTCCATCCTGCCGGACCGTATTGGATGGGTAGAAATGGCATTACTGAGTTGCTGAGTTTACAGCATTCATTTCAAATATTATTAATACATTGTGTAGATCAGTTACTAATATAGTTCCCTTTCTGGACTTACGGCAGACATGAGCCTATTTAATGTCCCATATTGTGAAGGTTCCGACAGAAATGCTGCTGCAGCAGTCCACAGTTTGTTAAACTGGGTTCCCCTTTTAGCTAAGCTTCTGAGTTGGACAAAGTCAAACTATGGGTGTATTCACTGTGAATGATGAAGGCAGGTCTCAACCATCTGCTTTTCTTTTCCCAGAATTGGAAACTGCATGATCTGACAATGAGACATTTTCTTTGGCTGTTGTTCTTTGAAGGTAAGGCAAGCATAATACACGTATGATTTCCCTCAATAAATATGGTTTGGAGTACATCACACCCCATTGCTCCCTGGATCTGTGGTCACACAAAGGGTCTAGAATTTAAGCTGATAGGTTAGAGTTAAAGTGAGCTTAATTTCCTTGGAGTCAACTTGGTAGATGGTATTTTCTCATATGTTTACTCAGGATTAATGCTCTACACATCCTGAGACTAGGATACTTGAAGATCTTCTTGCTATTACAGACCGGGTCAAAAGCTCCTGTATTTCCTGGATCCATTTATCCCATTACTAATGGATGGTGATAGTGTGTCAGCTCCATTATGTAGACCAAACCAAGAAATCAACTGTATATGAAGGCTGAAACTACATTTATTAACACTGGCGATAATAACAGAATCTTGCAAGTCTGACTCTGTATTATTCCCCCTTCCCCTGTACCTATACTCATGTGAATTAGGGTGGTGTCTGCCTGTCTCTTTTGCACATGCTTTCCTATGTTGGATTTAACACATGTTTTCCCCCTTTGTCACTCTGGTAACAGATCCTGGTTTATTTCTGCCAGGGCCATCTTCCTTATTCTCTACATAATACTTGCATTCTAGAATGTTCTTCCCTTTGAACTTTATGAAGACCCCATGACTGTATCTTTCAGGCATCTTTGAATACCTGGATTTAACTGAGGCCTTTCCTGGATGAATATAGTACATATTGGTTTTCTGGGTCAATATTGAAAAGCTGACCATGATCCTCCTGTGCTTCTCCATTGCAGGTTTCTGGTGTTTAGAAAACCCACTGAAGATAAGTCCCAATTCCTTGGTGGCCTGGACAGGATCCTGTGTCTTGATTCCATGTCAGATTGAGGAAAGACTTAATTCTAAGAAAATTGTTGCCACCTCTGTGATTTGGTATTTTCAGCCTAATTTGAATATGACTTTATTTGACTATGTTGGTAACATTTTATACAATAATTCCAGAATCCCAAATGAAGAGGCAAACCTACCAAGTCCTGACTTTCAGGGGCGGGTGAGGTTTGTAGGGGATTTAAGCAAGGGAAATTGCAACTTGATGATTACTCAGCTCCAGAAGAAAGACAATGGTACATATGGGGTCAAAGTGACTGCATCCGTGGAAAACCAGGCTTACCAACAGATACTTTATACTTCAGCTACACTGAATGTTTCTGGTAAGAACCCTGCAGAATGCTTTTGATTTCTTCTCTGATCTGTATAGATATTGCTCCTTACTTTGGATACAATCTCCACCATCTTGAAGTCTTATCTGCAAGGTTTCCGTTGAGGGTTTTCCATCCAGACATGATGCTGAGTTTCTATCACCAAGCAGAGAAAGGGCACAGAGGGTTTCTCATAGAACAGAAATGCATTGGTCCAAGTATTGCTGCAGACTGGCAGAAAGATGTGACTTATGGACAGGCAAGTCGCTGAAGTACAAGGGATTTCTTCTTGCCTGGGAGCACTTTACTGACTTTAAGTTAAGCAATTCCTAAAATGCCTTGTTGCGTTGGCTTTGAATCTTTCCAACCCTTTTAACCTGATTACATCATCCTGTTGCATTAATAAACATTGCCTTCCCAGTCATCACAGCTAAATAGTCTGCACATCTGGCTGCTGGACCTCACAAGGATTTCCCAGCAAGAAAAAGCAGCATGAACACCAAACTGCTATGCCGTACAATAATAATAATAATAATAATAATAATAATAATAATAATAATAAACATGCTATTTAGTGTGTTGTGTCCTATATTAGAATTCTTATTTATCAGGCCAGCTTTTCTTCCCATTGTTATCCCTCTTATTTTCTGGATATAGATTCGTTTCCAAAACCCAAATTGGAAATCTTGAAATGCCAAGAAAGGTGGGCACTACAAGTGGTCTGTTCTGTGCCTTCCCATTGCCCAGAAGATCCAATAACAATGAATTTCAGAGGCCTAGAGAAGCATTTGACTGCAGAAACCACAATGATAAAAGATGGAGTACTGCAGAAGATGGTAACCATTCAACCAACTGGGAGACTTAGGAAGAAGCCACTTACCTGCCAACTGAGCAACAAGGACAACTCACAGAAAACAGCCAGTGATCTGGAGCTAGATATGAAAAGTGAGTGCATAGTTGGGAAGAAGTGAGCAACTTTGGGTGGGTTTCTCTGAGAAGGGTACAAAATTAAAGTCCCATCTCACCAAGCTTGACTCCTGGTCAAGGACATGACCATGCAGGTTTTGTTTTTACAGCAGCTGAGACACCATTTGCCATTGTCTTGTTCTGGGACATTAAAAAGACAACTACTGAGTGAGGCTTAGTGCATGATTTTTGGGAATAGGGATATTTATGAAATATTATCACAGTTTTATTTTCTACACAAAACCTCCCACACTGTCCTGTTGGTTATTTTTTCAGATTGTCCCAATGATGTCCAGATTTTTGTTGAAAGTGATCTGCCCATAAAGGAAGGAGATATTGTCACTTTGAACTGCTCTGTGGGTCGTAGTATGTCTAGAACCAGTTGGTACAACTGGTGGAAGATTGATTCCCATACAGCTCATTATAGATACAGCAGTTCAAAGCTGTTGACCTTCCCTGCAAGTATTGGACCAGTGACATCTTACAAATGTGAAGCATGCAATATTTATGGCTGCACTTCATCTCCACTGGTCACGGTGGATGTGTCCTGTGAGTATGGACAATTAATTAATTAGCTGAAAGCCCTGAAACATCAATTACTGGTGAATACAGCATGTTCACGGGGAGAGGAAGAGGCTATAAGGGGGAGATTGTAGGAGCCCCCAAATCAGGGTGGGTTAAGTGGCACCCAAGGGCAGCGGGCTTTTCCTCAATCTGTTCAGAGAGCAGAAAATCGCAACATAATGTGGGTCAAACAATGAAGGTCTGTTGTCCTCCTTGGAGAGATTCACCTGTAACCTATGCTGTGTGTGCATGTACCTTTGAGTCATTGTTGACTCCTGGTGACTGCCTGGACTAGTCCCTGGATTTTTCTTGACAAGATTTCAGAAATGGCTTGCCATTACCTTCATCCTAGGGCTGAGAGAGAGTGACGGGCCCAAGGTCACCCAGCTGGCTTCATTCATAAGGCAGGACTAGAACTCATGGTCTCCTGGTTTCTAGCCTGGTGCCTTAACCACTAGACCAAACTGACTGACTTGCATTGTGCTCCTTTCAGAACCAGGTGAAGACTGTTTTATCTTGCCAGGTATTTCAACCACAATCTTAGTCTTCTTAGAATGTCACAGTCTTATTGCTACCTTTTTATTTTTGTCATTTTTATGCCATTCTTATTGTTTCTTTCGATTTTTATCACACCTACTGTATATGTTTTTCTCTTCCTCTTAGCTTTTTGTACTACTGTATCATTGTTCTAATATGCTTGTACTGATTTTTGCACCCAAAGATTCCAGTTACTGGAACATCTAAAGGTGTAACAAACAAACAACCATAGGCAAATCCTTTGCTTTACCTGAAAGTATATGGCTGATTGGTACACTGAAGATGTTCAACACTTGACAATGGTTTCACAAATGCATGGAACTGGTACCACTAGACAGAACTTTCTCAAGTGAGATTTAAAATAAAAATGGTGGTGCTTTGGGTCAAAAAAGCAAGATGCTCTGCCTTTAGGCCTCCAGCCCAAGTGTTGAAGTGGATTTCCTTGTTTCACTGGAGGTATCTGCACCGAAGACTATCAAAGCTGTCACAGCAGCAGCTTTGACACAGCTCAGTTATGCCAAGGTTTTGTCTTTCCTTAACAGCTGTTTACTACCAAGCAGCAAAATTCCTGCAGAGCCTTCTTTGCAGATTTATTGAAAGTGAACAGGGATTAGGTTATTGAAATCTTGGCAACTAGATAGATTTACTTTAGAACTCAGTCTACCTCTAAGTTTAAAATGGAGCTTTCTTGATCCTCTTGATTGACACAGGAAGGTGGCTACTTTTTTTCCTGACAAAGGAAGAATGTACAGATGTTCTACGCTTGTGATATTTTATAAACTGACATCTTTCCCACACCAAGAAGCCCATTTACAGCTTTCTTGATTGGCATCCTGCTTTGATGTTTTATGGAGATGCCGGGAAGGGTCACCTCACAGAGGCGTTGTACAGATCTAGGTGGAAACTTCTTAGCTACAGAAATTGTCATTTACAACCAGTGATGCGCTGGTAAATATTTAACAACCAGCTTTGCCAGCTTCATTGCCACCACTGCACCATGTTGCTAACAGCTCATCAGCACACTAGGTGTCATGGCTCAGCTCTGCTCTCCACTGGCTTGCAAAATTCAGAAAATTTAACAGTTGGTTCTCATAAGCCGGTACAAACCAGCTCCAACGTATCCCTGGTTACAGCAGGTGAAACCCAGGTGAAGGCAAATGTCTCTGCAATTGGTGATGCCAATCTTATGTCTTTGTTTTATCTTCTTGCAGTTGCTCCCAGGGAGGTCAACATTTGCAAAAATCCAGGAGGACAGATAGATGAAGGCAGTACTGTTGTGTTACACTGTGAAGTGGGTGAAGCAAACCCTGTGAATTTCACTTACACTTGGTATAAAGATGGGGAAAAGATTTTATTGGATTCTCCACATTCATACTTGGACCTCATAAACATAGATCCAGCACAATCTGGCAGCTACTGGTGTGAAGCCAGTAACATTGTGGGCAGGACACCTTCTCCAACAATTACACTTCATATTATCTGTGAGTAAAAGCATGGAGAGTGTGGCAATGGATTTATGATAAAACCTGGTTCCTGTTACTAACCACCAGAGATGGAAGTTTGTGTAGCTTTAGGAGTTGGAGGTAAAGTTTCCCTCTCTTGGCTGATAAGGTAGGAATCATAACTTGTTGATTAAAAATTGGCAGCTGGTGAATAGAAGTGTTGTTGTTTATTCGTTTAGTCGCTTCCGACTCTTCGTGACTTCATGGACCAGCCCACGCCAGAGCTTCCTGTCGGTCGTCAACACCCCCAGCTCCCCCAGGGACGAGTCCGTCACCTCTAGAATATCATCCATCCATCTTGCCCTTGGTCGGCCCCTCTTCCTTTTGCCTTCCACTCTCCCTAGCATCAGCATCTTCTCCAGGGTGTCCTGTCTTCTCATGATGTGGCCAAAGTATTTCAGTTTTGCCTTTAATATCATTCCCTCAAGTGAGCAGTCTGGCTTGATTTCCTGGAGGATGGACTGGTTGGATCTTCTTGCAGTCCAAGGCACTCTCAGAATTTTCCTCCAACACCACAGTTCAAAAGCATCGATCTTCCTTCGCTCAGCCTTCCTTATGGTCCAGCTCTCACAGCCATATGTTACTACAGGGAACACCATTGCTTTAACTATGCGGGCCTTTGTTGTCAGTGTGATGTCTCTGCTCTTAACTATTTTATCGAGATTTGTCATTGCTCTTCTTCTAAGGATTAAGCGTCTTCTGATTTCCTGACTGCAGTCAGCATCTGCAGTAATCTTTGCACCTAGGAATACAAAGTCTTTCACTGCTTCTACATTTTCTCCCTCTATTTGCCAGTTATCAATCAAGCTGGTTGCCATAATCTTGGTTTTTTTGAGGTTTAGCTGCAAACCAGCTTTTGCACTTTCTTCTTTCACCTTCATCATAAGGCTCCTCAGTTCCTCTTCACTTTCAGCCATCAAAGTGGTATCATCTGCATATCTGAGATTGTTAATGTTTCTTCCAGAGATTTTAACTCCAGCCTTGGATTCCTCAAGCCCAGCACGTCGCATGATGTGTTCTGCATACAAGTTGAATAGGTAGGGTGAGAGTATACAGCCCTGCCGTACTCCTTTCCCAATCTTAAACCAGTCTGTTGTTCCGTGGTCTGTTCTTACTGTTGCTACTTGGTCGTTATACAGATTCTTCAGGAGGCATACAAGATGACTTGGTATCCCCATACCACTAAGAACTTGCCACAATTTGTTATGGTCCACACAGTCAAAGGCTTTAGAATAGTCAATAAAACAGAAATAGATGTTTTTCTGAAACTCCCTGGCTTTTTCCATTATCCAGCGGATATTGGCAATTTGGTCTCTAGTTCCTCTGCCTTTTCTAAACCCAGCTTGTACATCTGGCAATTCTCGCTCCATGAACTGCTGAAGTCTACCTTGCAGGATCTTGAGCATTACCTTACTGGCATGTGAAATGAGTGCCACTGTTCGATAGTTTGAACATTCTTTCGTGTTTCCCTTTTTTGGTATGGGGATATAAGTTGATTTTTTCCAGTCTGATGGCCATTCTTGTGTTTTCCAAATTTGCTGGCATATAGCATGCATTACCTTGACAGCATCATCTTGCAAGATTTTGAACAGTTCAGCTGGGATGCCGTCGTCTCCTGTTGCCTTGTTATTAGCAATGCTTCTTAAGGCCCACTCAACCTCACTCTTCAGGATGTCTGGCTCTAGCTCACCGACCACACTGTCAAAGCTATCCCCGATATTGTTATCCTTCCTATACAGGTTTTCTGTATATTCTTGCCACCTTTTCTTGATCTCTTCTTCTTCTGTTAGGTCCTTGCCATCTTTGTTTTTGATCATACCCATTTTTGCCTGGAATTTACCTCCAATGTTTCTAATTTTCTGGAAGAGGTCTCTTGTCCTTCCTATTCTATTGTCTTCTTCCACTTCCGCGCATTGCTTGTTTAAAAATAATTCCTTATCTCTTCTGGCTAACCTCTGGAATTTTGCATTTAATTGGGCATATCTCCCCCTATCACTGTTGCCTTTTGCTTTCCTTCTTTCTTGGGCTACTTCTAGTGTCTCAGCAGACAGCCATTTTGCCTTCTTGGTTTTCTCTTTCTTTGGGATGTATTTTGTTGCCGCCTCCTGAACAATGCTGCCAACTTCTGTCCAGAGTTCTTCCGGGACCCTATCTACTAAGTCCAGTCCCTTAAATCGATTCTTCACCTCCACTGCATATTCCTTAGGAATATTAGTGAGCTCATATCTAGCTGATCTGTGGGTCTTCCCTAATCTCTTTAGTCTGATCCTAAATTGTGCAAGAAGAAGTTCGTGATCTGAACTACAGTCAGCTCCAGGCCTTGTTTTTACCGACTGTACAGATGTCCGCCACCTTTGGCTGCAAAGGATGTAATCAATCTGATTTCGGTGTTGTCCATCTGGTGAAGTCCATGTATAAAGCCGTCTCTTAGGTTGTTGGAAGAGAGTGTTTGTTATGCAGAGTGAATTGTCTTGGCAAAATTCTATCAGCCTGTGTCCTGCTTCGTTTTGTTCTCCCAGGCCATACTTACCTGTAATTCGAGGTGTCATTTGACTGCCCACCTTAGCATTCCAGTCTCCTGTGATGAAAATAACATCTCTTTTAGGCGTGTTGTCCAGTAGGTGCTGCAGATCCTCATAGAACTGCTCTACTTCAGCTTCTTCAGCATTTGTGGTTGGGGCGTATATTTGGATCACTGTGATGTTAGATGGCTTGCCCTGAATTCGAATTGAGATCATTCTGTCGTTTTTTGGGTTGTATCCAAGCACTGCTTTAGCCACTTTACTATTAATTATGAAGGCTACTCCATTTCTTCTGTGGTCCTCTTGTCCGCAGTAGTAGATCTGGTGGTCATTTGATGTGAAGTGGCCCATTCCAGTCCATTTCAGTTCACTGACGCCCAGAATGTCTATCTTTAATCTTGACATCTCACCAATAACCACATCCAATTTGCCCTGGCTCATAGATCTTACATTCCAGGTTCCGATGGTGTGTTGATCCTTAGAACATCGGATTCGCCGTTCACCACCAGCACCGTCGGCCGCTAGCCGTCCTTTCGGCTTTGAGCTAGCTGCGTCATCACGTCTGGGGCTAGTTGAGCTCATCCTCTGTTCCTCCCCAGTAGCATTTTGACCATCTTCCAACCTGGGGGTCTCACCTTCCGATGGTATACCGACATATCTCTGGTTGTACTGATCCATTTAGTTTTCGCGGCAAGAATACTGGGGTGGGTTGCCATTACCTTCCCCAGGGATCGCATTTAGTCTGACCTCTCTGTCATGACCTTCCCGTCTTGGGTGGCCCTTCACGGTTTAGCTCATGGCATCATTGAGGTGCTCAAGCTCCAGCACCATGACAAGGTAACGATCCTTTGCTGAAGGAATAGAAGTGAATGCTTGTATATTCAGATATATACATGTCATGATTTGGAAAACCTTTTCAGTCTGTGACTTTCATAGGCAGTGAAAGCCACACAAAGACAGACTTCAGAACCAGTGCGTTGTAGCACTCCCTACAGTGAGAAAATACTGAAGTTGGCCATATCAGAAGCAATGTGTACAGAACACCATTGGACTGTGTCTGGCATGAGAAATATGTATCTTCTAGGTTTGGGATATGTTGATTGAATATGTGCCATGGAAGTGTTTTTGACTCCTAGTGACCACATAGATAGATTTTCTCCATGGGATACATGGGTTGGAATAAACTGATGGCTTCTTTCAATAGAATCCCGATCTACGAGCAGTTCTTGGTCCATATCTGCTCTGGCCATGTTATCTTATTCCACTTTCATCCCAACTCACAGGAAACATAGGATTTTGCTTTGTCCTTCCTGTACATACTATAAGTGCAGGGTTGCGGCCTTAAAAAGTATATACTGTAGAATACGAAAGAGAGAGAGAAAACAACAACAACAACAAAGAGAAAAGAATTTGTATGGGATAGCCTCTTAGCAGAAAGTTCATCCTAGGATGTGAAAATATTTGGGATTGTTGGCTTTTTGTTCTGAACACCTTTCACACGTGACATGAAGTCCTGAGACATTTATCCATGCATTTCAAGAGTGGAGGGCCTTAGCTTTCTTGGCCAAGCAGAATCAATAGTATGACTTACTTCCTTCCTTCCTTCCTTCCTTCCTTCCTTCCTTCCTTCCTTCCTTCCTTCCTTCCTTCCTTCCTTCCTTCCTTCCTTCCTTCCTTCCCAGACAAGAAGCACAACTATGAGTATATTTATTGTAAGGTTACATTGACAGAATTTTGCAAGACGGAAAGTATTTCTCCCCTCCTCTCCTTTTACTCTCCAGAAAACTAGGGAGGGTCCCTTCTGAAATGCTTCCCACGCCCTCCCTCCTACTGTGGGCTGAGACATCTTTTGCATGACGGTTCTCCAGGCTGCGTCTCTTCCTCCTGTCCCTTAAGGTCATTCCCACGTACCATTATACCTTCCTTCTGCGATGCAGCACCATGAGACCCTAAATAGCATCTGTGGGCTCCCATGTTAAATAAAATAGAATAATTTTACTGGCACAACCTTGATTACATTTCCTGAAAAATGTCAGCATTCTTACCTAAGATCTCATGAATTTTGATCAAGGATGCTGAAATTTCAATTTTTCAAAAAATTAGGACACCTTACATTTTCAGCAGTTGCCTATTCCTAATGTACAACATAAGAACCTTCAGATGGAGTACATAAATACTTGTAAATCATAAATAATGATTTCCTTATTTCAGGTTTCCACTGTGATGAAAATCCACTAAGCATAGTTCCTAATTCTCTGGTTGCCTGGGAAAAATCCTGCGTGGTGATTCCATGCCACATCAACGAAATGCTCAGTTCTAGAGCAGTCAATGTCACAGCCATAGTGTGGAATTTTAAGCCTTTGGGGAGCAATACTTGGAGGGATGGTAAAACTGTCCTGTTGTACAACAGTTCTCAGACCTCTGGAACTATCACAACCATATCAGATGATGCTTTATCAAGCCGGACATGGTTCATTGGGAATTTAACAAACAGAGATTGTAGCTTGCTGATCAGTCGGGTGCAAATACTTGACAGCGGCACATATGAGGTCAAGGTGGCTGTTTCAGTTGACAAATACCCATGGCAAATCAAGCGCTTTCTCACTGCCACGCTGAATATTGCAGGTAAGAAATGTTAGGTGTGAGTCTCACCCATTGGGAAAGCTCTGTTTTCTATGTGTGTGTGTTTGTGTGCGTGTTTTCCCAAGAAGCCTCTGCAGTATTAAATAGGTAGCTTTCCGTCTACAAATAATGCAAGTTTAAGGCTAGGCAACGTGTGCTCCATGAGCCCTTATACAGCTTGGTTTCCAGCAGGCTTCCTATCCCTCATTGGCTTAAAAAAAATCTCTCCCCTCTTCTTTGTCTGCATTTTGGATCATCTTCAAAGCTTCAGGTCACAAGAAGGATAAAAAAACAGGTTTCAATTTATTACAGAATCATAGGTGGATTCACACAAACAGCTTGGTCATTGACAAAATTTGTGCTGCAGCATGGAAAAACATGCTTAAACCAGGTTAGGTGTTTTATGGCTTAGCATATGGTGGAAACCCAGGTAATTTTGTCTGTTTATGAGTCAGTCTAATGCCCAAAGCCAGAAAAAGGATTAATTCACTAACTCTGTAGCAAGTAAAATAATCAGCTGGGTTTGGTCAGCACATGTAAATTGGTTGCTGAATTAATTCATTTTCTGGGTTTGTACAATCTATATATTTTTATTGATTTTACTGGGTTTATAGGCTGCTCAGTCATTAACAACTCTGTGCGACACACATCCCAACCCCCATAAATTGGGTTAAAAACAATACAATAAAAAGAAAACAAATCAATAATACTATACAACCTACATACAACCCCAGGAACAATAGTCAATATAGCCAACAATTAAAAGAACTTTTACTATCAGAGAGAACAAGGTCATGGCATTCCAGCCTTTACTGTACCACAAGCTAACACAAATGTGTTCACCCTACTGGTTAAGCTACAGGAACAAAATTTTAGCATGTATAAATAGAACCACCAAGTCTTTAAGAGGCCTGGGTTAAGGATGTTGAGCAAACCCCATAAATGAAGGAGCATTGCTCTTTAGGAAGAGGCTGGGCAGACACCTCCCATGGATGGTTTAACTGATTTCCCTGTACATTGTGGAGGGTTGGACCAGATGACCCCTGTGGTCCCTTTCAACCCTACAAGTTTAAGATTTAGACCACAGAATCAGAAACTGGGGGGGGGGGGCAAGCAGGGTATGGGCCCTGGGTGCCATGCTGGGGGGGGCGCCAAAATGAGCTGGGGGGAGGGTGCCAAAATGGGCATGGAATCCACGTTTGCCCCGGGTGACACAGACTCTAGTTGTGGGCCTGCACAGAATCCAATCTCCTGCTCCATAGAACTTCCCCAACAGGTTATTGCTCAGATGCAGGGAAGGAGCATCCACCATGCCATTTAGCAATAGGTACCATTGTTGAATAGCTTTTACTGTTAAGACGTTTTTCCTAATTTGGGACCTAATCCTATTATTCTATGTTTGGCAGACTGGAATAATTGAGACAATACAACTCATGACTTTCTCCTGGTTAATAATATTTTCCATTACTTGGAGAGGAGTCTTATACCCTCCCCCTTTATCTTCTCTTCTTCAGATTTCAGCATCTTCTGTGCTTGGCCTAAAAGTGTGCTACCAATTTTACTTTCTCATTTGCAGAGTCACCTCCAGAGCCCACCCTGGAAACTATTCCTGTGAACATCCAGGAGAAGAAGACAACCCAAGTGATATGTTCAGTGCCTTACCATTGTTCTCATAAGACAGTCAGCTTGACCTTCAGTGGTTTAGGAGAGGGGCATTTCCCACCACAAAGAAGGACAGTTGGAAATGGAGTGATTCAGACTGTGCTGAGTTTTGAACCAACAGGGGAGGACAATGGGAAAATGCTGAGCTGTGTGTTGCGGTCGGGGACAGAAGTGTTATCTCAAAGCTCTGTGAAGTTGGATGTGACATGTAAGTGTGCAGCGGGGAAGGAAATTGCCCTTTTGAATAATGGTGCCTTCAGGACAGGGTTTGGGACTAGCAGCTTAGGAAGCCACTCAGCAGAATGAGCAGAAGATTCCAAACATAGCATAGTTAGTTCTGAAACTGATGAAATCATATGCCTTACAGCGTGAAGAGGGGACAACTGGTATAACTGTGAAGACTACAGTTTTGAACTACGTAACTGACTGATTTGGGGGATTGAGAAAGTTCTACCCAAGATGAGTAAAGTTCCATGGCTTTAATGAATTTAGGAAAGTAGTAAAGCCTCTTTTAAGTTGAGTTGACTCCAGTTGACTTAACGGACAGATTCATGTCATTTTCTTGGCAGCCTTATGAAAATGCTTGGTTACTCTTTCTTTCAGTATGCTTGTTTTGAGTTCTCAGTCTAGTGTACAATCCTGGCATTTCAAAGTGGTCTCCCATCAAACTTCTAACCTGGCATGACACGGCTTACTTTTCCAAGATCTGCTAAGGCCAGCTAGGCACTACTATCTGCTAGGGCTTTAATGAGCTTACATGAAAGATGGAATTTTAAGAAGCTCCTGGAATAAATCTTGTGAAGCTCAGTGGTATTGACATCTCTGTGTATATAAAAAAGGGGTCCACATGTGTACTATGCTGAATGTTCTGTTGCAATTTAGTTCCTTCAAAACATGGGAAATAGCACGGGGAGTGAGATCGGTTAAAATACCCCATTTTCTATATTTCTCTTTTCCCGTAATATCACCTTATGTGTCTCGGCACTGGGCCATTCTTCTTTTGATGGATGTTGGTCATAGTTGCTACAGGCAATGTGGAGTAAAGGGAGGGATTAGGCCAGCGTTTCTCAGTCTCAGCAACTTTAAGATATGAGGACTTCAAAAATTCTCCAGCCATTATGCTGGGAAATTCTGGGAGTTGAAATCCGTATATCTTAAAGTTCATATTTCTTAGGCAGGAATTGTTTCAGCTAGTCGACTTTAGCCAGGCAATGCATATTGTTCTATGTGTGAACATTCATTATAGTATTACTCCTATCTATTTCCTCCACAAAGAAATATATTGATTTGTTTTTCCAGATGCTCCCAAGGACGTCCAGCTTGCTATTTTAAATGATCTGCCCATAAAGGAAGGAGATACTATTGTAATGAACTGCTCTTTTGTCAGTAGTAAGCCCAATGATAATTGGTACAACTGGTTTAGGTCAGATCCCTCTATGATTGAATCTAAATACAGTGGTTCAAATATATTGACCTTCCCTGCAACACTTGGATCATACAACACCTCTTATGAATGTGAAGTATGCAACAGGATTGGCTGCACTTCATCTCCAGTAGTCCCACTGGAGGTCTTCTGTGAGTAACACTAATTAACTTATAGGTCTGAAGCCTTGAATCACCAAAGAAAGGACATATGATTATGCTCCCCAGAAGATGTGGGGTTTTTGTGGGGAGGGCATTTACAAAATCTGCCCACCTAACTCAGTCAGAGAATGATGGCTTAGGGTCTCTAACTACCAGGAGTTGTGATGGGAGGTGGCCTGAAGGACGGTGTTCTCTATAGGGATTCCCTTCTAGGGAAACAGCCTCCTATGGAACAGAAAGGAAGGCCCCCACTCTTGTGGATTGTCCAGGGGTATTTTAAAGGTCATTGATGTAAGATTTAATTTTACTGTATTATGTAACAACAACAACAACAACAATGTGCAAATTGACTAGAATCCAATTGAATTGGCTGAGGAGGTATATACATTTCCTAAGTAAAATAAAATAGGCATAAAATATAAACTTCAAGTTGTATCTTGTATAAAGCAATAGAAAATGATGCCCCCAAAATCAATGTTTGGCTGCTAAACTTTAGTGTTCTGATTTCTGGGGGGACACCAAGTGCTACCAAAATGGAACTAGGAACATCTATGATTCACCAGTTGCTTGTCCCTGTTATAGCAATAAACAGCATCTGTGACATAAGATCATGATAAGGATGGGACTTCTGGTGGGGACGTGACGGACTGAACAGCTGACAACGTGGCAGGTTTTTTTGGGCTCAGGAAGGTTTATCCTGAAGCCCTGGAGTGTCTTCCTTAAGAGAGGCTTTCTATAGCAAGGAGAAGCGGGCTCTCTTGGTGCTTACCATTATTTTGGGGGTTAATTTTTTTAAAAAATTCTTTTTAAGTTTTGGCTTGTTTCCCATCCAAATATTAAGGAGGATTGAGAGTAAATAATTGTCTCCCTGCTATTATTTTTGTACTGGATTTGAAGAGATTACCATTATCCTATATGTTGGATCGGCTGATTTGAATTTTCAGCTTCCTGTTCACTTTCCCTTGAGAACAGTCTGCTATTCACTCTTGCTTCATGTAAACAACTTTTGATCTTTTTCATATCTTCGACTTTTGCTGATTAAGCTTCTAGGAGGTGCCATAATCTATTGCATGAGACATGGAGGAATTCAGGCAAATTTTCTCTGACTTCCATTGAGACTGTAATTAACTTCTTTCTGATTCTTGCTGACTTTTAATGCAAGGCATCCAGGATATTGTGGAAAATATGAGCTTTAAAGTGTTCCATTTGGTTGGGGATGTTGTAGATGAAATTGAGGAATTTAACAGAGCCAGGAATGTCTCTTCAACTTCTGCTGAGATACTGGAGGAAGATTGGATAGTGGAGTGGAAGAAATTAAAGGGACAGATCAAATTGCAAGCTATAAGTAAAATGGACCTTCTGATGGAGTGCCTTGGAAAAGAAGGGGTTAAAATGTATGGGAGTTCTTTTGAAGAGAACTTGGAGTTTTTGAGGGGGGCAGCTGGGCTGTCTGATTTCTTTAAGAAAAGAGCTTTGTCTGTAATGTGGAGATATGTAAATGATTTGGTTTATTTTGAAGTGGGATAAGGGTTTAAGAATATTTATCTGGATTGCTTTAAGGGTTTAGCTGACTTAATTTACTTTTCACAATTTGGATTAAGATTATTAAGGTATAATAACAAAAAAAAAGAATGATGTTTGGTTTTGGGTTTGACATGATTAAGATTGTTAAAATCGCTGTATTACTAAGTATAATGGTAGACAATTTATATGTTTTTTAGTTTGATCTTTATTATAGGAGACAGGAATGTATAGAATAGTAGTAGGAAGGAAATAATCAAATAATTGTTATCTTTGGGGGGAAAGTTGATTAGGAGGTTTATATATACTGTATATATAATCTTTTTTCTTTTAATATAAGGGGAGGGAGCAATTATATTTAGTGATTTTTATAACATGCTAATGATATGATTTATAGAAATAATGTGACTTTGGTTTTGATATAGAGTAAGGGATTGATTATGGAAAATTGTTGAATATTCTTGCTGTTAAAAGTCGGAAGTCACCTTTTTCTGTAATTTTTTTTCTGTGTTTTCACATCTTTTTAGGTTTTTTTCTTTGTAGTTTTTTTCTTTTTTTTGTATCTTTGTCTGAAATCTAATAAACTTCTCATAAAAAACAGGTCATGATAAGGATGGAGGGTAGAAAAGCTTGGATAGGAATCTTAAATGCAACAAGTCTTTGGAGTAAAAAGTGAATTCCTATTTTGTGCAATCAGACTTTCCTGCAGTGGAACTAACAAGGGTTATAAGATGCTGCTGTTCTCTTGTGCTTAGTACTAGACAAGGTTATGGAAGGGGCAAGTCCACATGAATTGTCCCCTTTATTCTCTCTCCTTCCAGCTGCTCCCAAGAAGATGAAAATTCTGCAGAGGCCAGAAGGGCGGATCCATGAATTTGCATCTGTTAATCTGAAATGTGAAGTGGAAATAGCAAAACCCAGGGATCTGACTTTCAAATGGTACAAAAATGAGGAACTGCTGGATTTCACAGGCGAGGTGCTGACCATCTTGACAATGAGTCTGGACCATTCAGGCGTCTATCACTGCGAAGCCAAAAACAGCATGGGCAGCTCACGTTCCCCAGCTATTATGCTGCATGTACTTCGTGAGTAGTGCTTGTTCATACATCTAGTTGATATGCTTGATATGCCTTCAGTCATCAATCCATTCCATCCCATCTCCCTCTAAAATATACTTTTTGTATTTTTCTTCTGGAAAAAGTGAACAGTTGCAGTGAAACTGCATGCATTTCCCCTTAAAATATGCAATTTAATTTCTCCCTAAAATATGCATTTCCCTGACAACGTAGTCCCTTTCCTGCATTTCCCTTGAAATATGCATTGTACAACTGCACCAAATACAGCAAAGGGCAAAAGTGGTGTGTCAGATTTCCAATTCTTCCCTACTTCAGCTTCCACCCACAGCAACTATTTGCTCACAATTTGCATTTCTGGGGAAAAAAAACGCTTTGTACCTTATTCAGTGAAATAAGAAAGGAAAGCTTTTTGCAGTATGGAAAAAAGGGTGGTCAACTAATATTATACAGACGTGTGAAAATGCTGGAGCAGAGGCATGTAAAAGAAAACCAAAATCTGTATTTGTACCTGCCATTTACTACAGCCCTCCCTCATATCCACAATAGGGGTAGAACTCAAAAGATTAGCCTCTGCACTAGAGATGGTACAACATGGTACAACATTTTTCAAATACAGGTAGTCCTTGCTTAACGACCGTTTATTTAATGACTATCCAGAGTTACAACGGTGCTGAAAAAAATGACTTACGACAGTTTCTCACACTTACGACCATCACAGCATCCCCGCAGTCATGTGATCACAGTTCAGGCACTTGGCAACCAACATGCATTTACAACAGCTGTAGCATCCTCCTGTCACATGATCATTTTTGACCTTCCCAGCTGGCTTCTGATAAGCAAAATCAATAGGGAACTGCATGATTCGCTTAACAACTGCCACAGAAATGGTCATAAAATTGGGTCTGGATTCACTTAATGACCACATTGTTTAGCAACTTAAATTAGGTCCCAATTGTGGTTGGTAAGCAAGGACTACCTGTATTTCTGTCCTTAATTCCTTATCTAGTTGCAGTAACTGACAATCTGTTGCTCTTTGAGGTTGTAAAGTCTTATCTTAGTTACTCACAAGACAGTGTTTACTTCTTTTCCCATTACACTTGAAGCTTCAAAGCATTAACCTTTGGAGAACAGAAGGTTGGATAAAGACTCTGATGCGGAGGATGAGCACGCTTGATTGGAAGACTTGGAAGAAGGGAGGTGGAGAAGAGAGGAAAAGAAACAGAATTCATACACTTCTCTCATGAATCTGGATTCTTCCACTTTACCTTCTGTGATCATTTTAGCTGTTGCTTTATCTTAACATATTTTTAAAGAAAGAAGTCTTTATAATTTTTTAAAAATAAAAAAATAACCTTATTCTAAAAATCAGTGTTGGTAGGTATTGGAATATTTTCCCTCTTTTTTTTTTTTTGCGTCCAAATAAGGACTTGTTTCAAAGGGGGAAAGACGTGTCCGCAAAATATTATTCAAATGTTTTCCCAAGCTGTTTTCTTCAATTGCATTTATTATCAGCTGAGTTGTCATTATTAGACTTGAGGTACTGAAGAAGTTTATGGGACATATGGGGATCCCTCCTCTTGCTGGAATGTCTTAGGATCAGAGTAAGTGTGTATGGAGTTGGTTCCAAGTAAGCCTGTGGATAGAAGACCAAGATACCAAGAATAGAACACCAAAGGCCTTCCTAGTATATCTAATGGAGGGGAAACCAAAAAATGCAGAGGTATCGCTTTTGTAGGACCCATTGCAATATAGAGCGATGAACGATAAATCTGAGTGCATTAAATCTCAGACAGGCAGAAGGTGACGTTGCAAGACTTCCATACGAGCCACTTAAAAAGTCACAGAACTGCATCTGTAGTTAGTGGAAAGTTATACAGATGGGCAGAAGCTGCAGGTCCTCCAGGCTCCCTCCTTCTATTAAAACAGATCCCGCGGAAGGCCTCTAGATGCAACCTTACAAATCTAGCAATCTAGGACCTTGCAGAAAAAAAAAATCTGTGTTTTTTCCCTGCAAGTTCTGCTAAAAGGCAAGGGAAAGCTCATGAGAGCAAGTCTTCCCAGTGGACTTTAGACTTCAGGTTGATGGAAAGATATGCCAGCCTGCAGAACTCTACCAGCCTCCACCCCCAATGCCATTGCCATTAAAGAAAACGAACTCTCAAAAAGAGAACCAGAGAAATGCAAAATATAATAATAATGATAATAGTATTAACAACAATAATAAAAATGATGCAATAATTATCATAATACTATTATATATTATTAATTAATGTATGAATTATTAATGTATGAATTATTATATAATTGTAATAATATTATTATATAATAATATAACAATAGAAATAAAACTAATAGTACTACGAATAATAATAATAATAATAGTGATGATGATGATGATAACAATAGCGGTAAAAGAAATCTGCTGTTGTACTAATTGTGATTGGAGCCCTTGGAGCAGTACCTAAAATACTCCCTTGATATTTCGAAGTTTTGAATTTATTGGACCTGAACACCCTAAGTTTACAAAAAGATACCCTCTTTGGAACCACCTATATCCTCAGATGCTACCTTAATAATTCTTAGCTCCTTGGTTAGGATTTGAATTATAAAGTTTTCTCTAGTATTTGACTGTGAATCTTATTTATTTATTTTCTATCCCAACTTTATTATTTTTATAAATAACTCAAGGTGGCGAACATGCCTAATACTCCTTCCTCTTCCTATTTTCCCCACAACAACCACCCTGTGAGGTGGGTTGGGCTGAGAGAGAGGGACTGGCCCAAGGTCACCCAGCCGGCTTTCATGCCTAAGGCGGGACTAGAACTCTCATACCATGCCTGATTGGCTCTTGGGCTGAGAGAGAGGTACTGGCCCAAGGTCACCCAGCCGGCTTTCGTGCCTAAGGCGGGACTAGAACTCTCCTATCATGCCTGATTGGCTCTTGGGCTGAGAGAGAGGGACTGGCCCAAGGTCACCCAGCTGGCTTTCATGCCTGAGGTGGGACTAGAACTCCCAGTCTCCTGGTTTCTAGCCTGGTGCCTTAACCACTAGACCACACTAGCTCTCTTGTAGATAATAATAATAATAATAATAATAATAATAATAATAGAGACAACACAAGGCTGCTCTCGCTGGTGAGTGACCATCCAACTCTGAGTACTCTGTCTTGCCACTAGCCACCTCACTTTCAGGACTCGGGACTGGCATGTTGCTCTAGAGAGACCCCAAAGATTCATTGACCCCAATCGACCTTCCATCACCTATCTTCTTCTTTTTAAATAATATTTATTAAGAATTTCCATATAGTAAAAGATGAATCAGAAGAAAAGAAGAAAAAAACAAAACCAAAAAAGAAAAACCTAAAAATGTACAAGAAAAGAAAAGGAAAACTAAAGTCAAGATATATAGAAATGACTTCCAACCTTCTTTTCAACAAATACTTGTAATCTTATTGTCTCTGACCATCCATTCTTTATCAGCCACCTATTGACCCCCAGACATTTACGGAACCCCTTGCGACTTCCAGCCATCGGTCAACCTCTTGGATAGTCCCATCGGCCCTTGGGGGTCGATATTGACCACTTTGGGGAACCCTGATCTATTCACGGCCTATCCCCATCCCGGTCACTGTTGGTCACAAGGTCTGGTCATTTGCCATCATCAGTCTAAGCTATTTGAAAAAACAAATCAAACCGAACCAGAAAACTTTCACTGTTAGCCTGCAGTTGCCAAACAGCAGCTCCCTGAAGACACTTTCGTCAGGTGGTTAACACAAATAATTCTGATGCTTGCAATAACTGCCAGCCCCCTTTTGCGGCTTAAGTCCTTCCCATAACACAGATATGGGAAGTGGATTGAATTAAACAGAAGAAAACTATTTTTACCCCAGAAGTTTCTCTTTCACTCTCTGGAACTCGCTTAATTTACCAGTTCTTTTTCAGGTCCACAGGGAGAGGACAACTGTTTCTGAACATCATTAGTAGGTAAGATAGTTTATTTCAGTACTGAAGTGGCTGGATTTCTTGCTTCTAAATTCTATCATGGAATTTTTCCAGGTTCCTCGTTTTTATTGGTAAACGTAAGCTTCTAGTCCTCAGGAAGGAAGAATGCTAAATGTGGGGGTAAGGGCACTAATGTTTATGTTATATTGCTTCTACTATGGAATGAGAAACTTGTTGACAAAAGCTGGGGAAGAACCCCTTTTTGTTATCGTGAGGAAAAAAACCACAACCTATATAGGTCAGGTTGAAGTGGTGAAGACACTGGCATTTCTGCAGAGGCAAACATATATTCTGTACAAAGGAAATGCATTGAAAGGAAGAACCTCTATAGTATTTTTGTGTAGTATTGAGATGATGGAAACTGAGCATCCTAGAATTATGTTGATTACTGGATTATCAGTTCTAAAAAAACAGACAGGATTCCCCCCCCCCCCCCATCTTCTTTGGTTTTAGGACTAGACCAGTCTACTGCATTGTTCTTTCATTTCATTTTCCAATTCATAATACTGGGTTGTTAAAATTATTATTTATTTTTTGGCGCCTTCGAGTCAGTGTTGACTCCTGGACTAGTTCCTGCAATTTTCTGAGCAAGATTTTTGGAAGGCATTTTTTGCCAGTGCCTCCTTCCCAGGGCTGAGAGAGAGTGACTGGCTTCATGAAGGCCACCGAGCTGGCTTTGTGCCTAAGGTGGGACTAAAACTCACATTCTCCTGGTTTCTGGCCTAGAGCCTTAACCACCACCCCAAACTGGCTCTCTGCTGGGAAACTGCACCCTTGCAATTGACCAATGAATTTCAGTCATGTCATCCAGTGGGCTCTGGGCTCAGGAGTGTGGAAGTGTGATTCATAGAATCAGAATCAAAGGCCATCTGAAGGTAATTGAAACTAGTACCCTGCTCAGTGTAGCTCCACTCAAGCATCTGTGAGTGATGGCCATCCAGCCTTTCCTTGAAGACCTCACCACTTCATGTGGCAGCCTATGGGGGCAGCATGATGCCTGATATCCTTAGCTGGCCCAACCTCTCCCTTAGGTTCACTCAATGAAGAATCATGTTCTCTGGTGCTGGCCCCACCTTTTAAATTTCTGGCACCCCCTGAGCAGGGTGGCTAAGTGTTTGTAAACTGCTTGAATCACCGAGATGCAACCAAAGAAGCCAAGCTTGACTTTAGCGGATGCACTCAGATCAGGTGCTACTCACTCAAGGGTGGCAAGAGGGAAGTTACAACCACAGATGTGCAGAGCTTTGAGATGCAAACTTTCTGGCCATCACAGAGAAGGGATTGCCGTTGGTCTTTTTTCTCATGCTCTGCTACTGAGACAATGAAGAGCTGATCCTTCAGAACAAGTCATCTTCCAGAACTGCAGTCTTGCAAGATCTTGCATGATCTACAAGGCAAGTAATGACCCATGTAAAGGCTTGCCTGTTTTACCTTCTAACTTCACTTTAGTGGCATGAAAAAACCAGCCCAATACACACATATGCCACCTTGACTTCTGAGTGATTGGATTGCTAGGAAATACCCCCAAAACAGAAACAGCCAAGAAATTGGGGAAACTAAGTAGTAACAGGGACACCCACTGAATGAAACTATTCTTTATTGTCCTATTTCCACACACACCAAATTTTTATAATCTGGTGTTACAAATTTCACGAATGACCTGTCATATCAGTTAGTGGTACCTACAATCCATACTCTGCTCTCTTTTCCTAGGCTTGGCATTTGCTTAAACTCAGAATGAGGTGTTTCTTATGGCTGCTGTTCCTTCCAGGTAACTGTTGTAAATGTGTGTAGAACAAGCGTGTGTGTGTTTTGGGTGGGGAGAAGGATCAGTATGTTCGGTGGAGGGAGAGAAGGGAATCTGGATTACATTAGATTGCAACAGCAGAAGGTCATCTAGTGAAGGCTGCAAGCAAATGGACTGATCTACCCTTTGGGCTTTGGAGATATAGTAACAGGTATCATTCAAAGTTTAAAAATGAAAATCCTTGGGATGCCTACTTGCCTAGTAGGTGGGTGGAACAAAGCAATTGCTTCTTACCCTGTGATATAAAGTTCAGTCTATTTACCACTTGCATTTTCCCACTCTGCTTCATTAGTTCCCTGTAAAGTTTTCTTTGCAAAATATTTTATTTCTACAAGGTGTTTTTTAAAAAAAAAAAATTAGCCTGTTCTATAACTAGGGAAGTTGGTGTAGATTTCAACTTTCTGGACTTATTCTGCTGCATTCAGATGCTTCTGTGAACAGGAGTCATACATTCATTTTGTTCCATAGGTTTCCATTCCAGGGTATTTTTTATAATTTAATTATAAGGTTTTAGGTTGCTGGGTTTTTTTTTTCTTTTGCTGTATAACTAAACAGTCATGAAGTTCAAGTAGCTTCTGGACCATGGAGAGAAATTCAATACTTTTCAAAATCTTTCTACCATAGTCTAGACAAAAAACAGTATTCTCTGAGAATATTATTGATCTTTCACATCCGTATTGCAAACAGTAGCTTCTCTTGAAAATCTGCCACACTAATGGTTTCAAGGCTGCACAGGTGTGAAAACAATCACAAGATATGCTTGTGGCCTACATTATATGACTAATGCCATATCAAGGTTGGCCCTTCCTTTGTAAAACCAAGGGGGCTCAGGTCTACCCTCTAAGAAAAACAGGAAGGGATAAATAAATAGGAACAATCCCAAATCAAACCAAAAATAATCTTCTGTAATCTGGGACTGAAGGAGATAATTGAAGTAAGTCCAAGGGTTTATTCATACTTACAGCTTGTTTTTTTTAAAATATTGTAATTATTACTGAGTTTGATTTAAACATTATGAGTGATAAAGGCTGAATATAATACTTATATGTTTCATGCTAAACTGCTTAAAACAAACTACATGCTAAAGGCAATGAAACAGTAAACTTAGAAAAAAGAAATAAGAGAAAACAAACAAAAAAGAAACAAAAAATATAAAAGGAAAAAAAACCCCATCATTGCATGATGAATCAATACAATAAGCTTATGACTACTTAGCTAATAATAAAATCATATTTATACAATTGTTAGAATCAATTTTTGAACATCAAATTGAACAGACTACACAGAATCATATTGACTGACCTGACTGATAATATAAAGCCAATTCAAAAGCTAATAGTTGACAAATTCTGTGTAGTCAAACTTTAGAGTCTGGTGCATCCTTGCCTTCGAGCTTATATACAGGCAGTCCTCACTTAGTGACCACAATTGGGACTGGCAACTTGGTCATCAAGTGACACAGTTGTACATGTGCTGGTTGCGAAGTACAGTATGCCAATGGTGATCACATGACTGAGGAATGCTACGACGGTTGTAAATGTGAGGATTGGTTGCAAAGTTGCTTTTGTTTCACCGCCATAAGTTCAAACGGTCACTGCACAAGACAGTGGTTAAGCAAGGTCTACCTTCCTAACAGGAAGTCAGCTCAGAGCTGACTCTTCCTAATGGTAGGGTGTGATAACTGCTGTAGGCTGCTGATGGAAGCTGGTGGTAAGAAGACCCTCACTTTAAGCTAGCCTGGTCTCCTCTTGTGTAATGGAGGACAGGTTTCCATCAACAGGTCAAAGAAAGGCAGAACAATTTGGGTTTTATGCAAGGAATGAGAGGGGGTGAGATTTCTCTCAAGCAGCAAAATTGGCGAGCCCTGGGGTGGTTGCTTTTTTCTCTTCGTAATGCAACTCCCTCTGAGATTGTCAACAGCTTCTTGGAAACTCCTTCCAACTTCGTGACTGAGGAGCAGTGATAAGGAGGGATATCTAAGGCCTCCTTGGAGGAACCCAACTAAGGCTTGATCATTGCATTTCTGTATGATAGTGTCACTTCTTCTCCACTTCCAAGCAGTGAGTAGAATCTGGGTTAGGATGTGGGGTTTTCACTGTGGATGTAAGAAGACACTAGTGACTTGTTGCTCTCGGTGCATTTTGCTCTGAGAGGTAAGGAGATGGATCTAAATCAAATTTCATTATCTGATTCCCTTTTCAGGTTCTCTAGGAAAGCCATTATCCGTGAAACCTCTATACCTAGAGGCTTGGGAGGGGTCTTGTGTGTACATTTCATGCAGCATCGGAGAGGTGTATGAGCAACGATCTGTGGATCCCCTTTCCCTTGTCTGGTATTTTGAGCCTGCCTATGAAGATGCCCTGAAAGACTACAAAGGAGAGCTCTTATACAAAAGCAACAGTAACCAGATTGCAGATTCAGTCAGTCCTGCGTTTAGTAATCGAGTGGCATTTGTGGGGGATTTAAAGGACAGAAACTGCAGTTTGAAAATTTCCCATCTCCGCCAAAACGATACCGGCATGTATGGAATCAGACTTTATTGGAAAAGAGGAGAGTTGCATAGTGAGGGACAATGGTTGGAAAAAGTCTCTATTAAAGTTCACAGTAAGTTCTGAGAACATTGTGTGTGTGTGTGTGTGTGTGTGTGTGTGTGTGTAGGATGGATGGATGGATGGATGGATGGATGGATGGATGGATAAATGATAGACTGGGGTACAAAACCTTCCTTTTCAAAATATCACCAACAAGATGTGAACTTGCAACTTCCAGTCTAGAAATGATTGCAGGCTATTAATTGGGACACATCTTTCAAAGGATACAACAAGAAAATGGTGCTTTCCATCTATGGGTAATTCATGGGCCCAGTTCTCCTTGTTCAGCATAAGGATGTGTTTAATAGGCTGGTCATGGTCTCTCAAGTGGAGATGGAAGATTATTCAGAAACATACCTTCCTCCTTTCCTGTGACTATTTGACTTAACCACAGTTATAATCAGTCAAAGTTATAACAGTTATAATGTTTTGGTTTATTGCCCTTACATCTTTCCAGCCAAGAGGTGCATAACCTGAGGCCTCACTGCCGCTGTGTCCCTCCCCAAAATACTTTGGGTGCAGAATCCAAAATCTCTTCAGACATTTCTGCTGAATTGTAATTTTTAATGTGATAATAGGGGACAGTTATTAAATACATATTAAACGTAAGGTTTTTTTTTTTTTTGCTTTTCTTTCTCCACTCCAAAGTTCAGTCTGAAAACATGATAAAATACTGGTGTGAATATGGTGGATTTCTAAATTAATAAAGTTTTTCTTTAAAAAGCAATTCAACTTTATTCAACATCTTCTCTGTAAAATATTTTCTTCCTTCTGTTATCTGATTGCAGAATCCCCTTCAGAACTAATAGAAATTGTGTCCCCAGAAATGGAAGAAAACAAGTTGTATAAATTGGCCTGCTGGGTACCTTATTACTGCTTTTATGAGCCCATAATATTGACTATCCAAGGATTAGGAGATCGTCCGTTGTCTCAAAAAAGGACCAATGAAAACCAAAAAGTACGCACTGAGCTGTCTTTACAGCCCACTTGGAAGGACCATGGGAAACAATTGACATGTTTGCTAAAAACCCACAATGGGAGAGAAATAAAGAAAAATTTTACAAAACTGGAGGTGAAATGTGAGTGTACAATGGGATGGAAGCTGATGCAGTGGTCAGGGGTATCCATAGGATATGGTCAAAATAATCAAGATGGTGGCCCCAATGGTGTAATCAAAGCTTTGCCCATTTTTAAGTGCATCATACATTCACCACACCCTGAGGACATCCCTGGCGGTGGTGCAATATGGAAAGAACATTTTGCCAAATATGAGTACCTTTGGAGGAATTGGGCAGAGAATTCAAGCTGTTGGCTTTGATACACAGAAGAATGTGCATGTGTAAAATGAAGAACTTTTGCAGTCATGTCCTTCAACAGTTCATGTCTCTGCTTTCTAGAATTCCAGGGGAAGGGCTGTAGATTCCATACAGTGGCTGCATCACACAACACACTTAACCAGTTATGTAAAAACTTAGCAGCTGCATTCAGGAAACCGGCAAGCTAGTTTGCTTGGTTTTAATTCCAATTAGTTATAGCATGGGGGGTGGGGGGGAGAGACCTCTGCTGATCAAAGGCAAGCCATTGTTTAGGTCCAATGTATTGTGTGAACCCAGAAAAATGGGTTAATACAATATCCAAGATAAGTATGTTGTGTGTACCAAACTAATGGATGTGGAGAAGCCTAAGCTACATGGCTTGATATTCTGATTTTTCATAGAGCAATTTCCTTAATCTATGAGGGGCAATATTCCAGATTAGGCACAAGGCTAACCACATTATGCAGACTAAAAGGGGCACAAGGTTAGGTATTTTTGCTGAGTACAAATTGTTATTCTTTTTATTTAATCAATATTTAAGGCTGCCCACTCATCAATGACTCTGGGAATCTCTGAGAGACTGGAATTGAGATAATTACAATTGTGAGGACCCTACTTTGAATTTTAGAACATTTAATCTTAGTTGGATCAGTCATTTTCTTAAACCTTTTTGTGGGAGATGGGCAGTGACGAAATTTGATAAATAAATTTTTGTTTTGCTTTGTTTTAATCCTGGGTCTTGTTTATTTTAGATGCTCCCAAAGGAGTTAGACTGAATGCTGATCTTGGAGACACAGTCAAAGAGGGAGACAACCTCTCTCTGGAATGTATAGTTAACAGCAGTAATCCAAACGTGCATTATTATGAGTGGCTTAAGGATGGTTACGTACAGAGGAATTCGCAGGGTGTCTCCAGAACTGAGATCAGTGGTTTAAACGAAATGGACTCTGGCAATTACGCATGCAGAGCTTCTAATTGGATTGGACGAACCGTCTCTGAAAACCTGATGATCAACGTCCAGTGTGAGTTGATTCTTTGGTGCTGCTGAGCAGAAGACTTTTGCAGTCTGAGTTTTTCTCTCTTAAGACCTCTTTGCTCTCTGGTTCTTCTGAAGATATTTTCATCTTCAAAAAAGAATACTGCATATACTCATGGATAAGTCCATTTGGGGATAAGCCAACCCTGGAATTTTTAACCAAAATACTGTAAAAAATGCATGACCAATGGATAAGTTGACCCTTGAAATGTTCATGGGTTTACATTTTCACCATTGGCTTATCTGTGGGTAATCCATGGATTATCCATTTTTCATGGTGTTTTGGTTAAAAATCTGAGGGTCAGTTTATCCAAAGATGGGCTAATACGTGAGTTTACATGGGATATACAGGTACTTTAAAAATTTATTCCCATATATGCTTGTGTATAAACCCATCTGCAGATAAGCCAAACCCATTTTTTTGGGTGCATCTTGGCACCTAAAATTCTTATTAGCTAGTATATATGGTAGATGCCTGCATTTTATCTATCCAGGATAGGAAAGAAAACATGGTCATGTTGGACACAGTTGAATATTCGTTCCCTGTAGATTTTAAATTTACATCTCAGAATTTAGGAAAATCCCTGACACTACTACCCTTTCCACATTTATCTGGGAATAAGATCCATTCGGCATAATAACACTGATTCCCCAGTAGACAGGATAGAATTGCATCATTAGATACTGAAGAATAATAAACTTGCTGATTTTTTCTCTTTCCTTTTTGAAAAATATCATTTCATTAAAACATTAAAAAAATCAGAATTAACATTCCTTTACTATTGTACAAAAGCGCAAATCCTTTTTTTAAACCATCCAACCAATTCTATTGGAACAGCTAAATAGTGAGGAAAATGAAGGGAAAAGAGAAGAAAAAAGCATTTCTAGCTTTTTTCTTTTTTATATAACAGCTATATAGTGAGGAAAACAAATGGAAGAAAGAATAAAAAAATATTCAAGTCCGGGGTGTGTGTGTGGAATAAATAAAAACCATTAAAAATGAAACAAAACTCTTTAGAAATACCAGTCCCCCAACAATTAAACAAAACTAAAAACTAAAAAAGCAAAAAAGCAAAAAAGCAAAAAACAAGAAACAAGAAACAAACCCAAACAAACCCCCATTCCCCAATTTTATCTAATTCTATAGATATACTGTATGTAGAAAAAAACCATTAAAAAAAAGAAAATAAAACCCCCACAAAATAGATCCAGCTATTTAAATTACAGGTAGTGCTTGCTTAAAGACCACAATTCGGATTGGCAACTCCATTGACTCTGCTTGTTGGAAGCTGGCTGTGAAGCACCTGAATGTTAATCATGTGGCCGTGGGGATGCTGTGATGGTCGTAAGTGTGAGGACTGGTGGTAAAACTACTTTTTCAGTGCTGCCGTAACTTCGAACGGTCCCTAAACAGAGCAGTTTTTAAGTGAGGACTACCTGTATGTAACTTTCTTCAGTTTCATCATTATAACTATATTTTTAAACGAAGAGTGATATCTATTATAGTGTATTTGAAATATTTATTTTTTAAAAAGCAGAAGGATTTTAAAAGCCAGTTTCTGAGACCTTTCTAAAAGCAGAAAGAATGGGATTCCACACGGTGAAAGTGCTGCTGGGGGGGTGCTGTACCCCAATGCCAATCACATTTTTGTAAGTTTCTGTAAGTCATAGCAATGTGAACACCTCCCTTTTACAGATTACAGGCATGGTCTTAATGAAACAGGTGACCTATTAGAGAATCAGGGTTAAAAATTTTAAAGGGTTAATGCTGTTGCCTATAGGTCTAGCCCCATGAATATTTAGAGATCGTTTTAAGTCATCTTGGCTAAACAAAGCCTTAGACTACATTAAATTGTGGGGCTTCTCTATGGAAAGTCGGTGCTCATTAGGATTTGATAATGCTAGAACCGCCCTGAAACAACGAATCTGGGATGTAGATCTCCAAACAAATTTAAGTAAGGTGCTACACCCCAATATCTGTCATTTTCTTCCGGAAGGGTTCGCTCCAGCTTCTTATCTATCATCTATCACAATTTTGAAATTTTGTAAAGCTTTCACCTTAGCCAGGCTGGACGCTCTGCCCTCAGCAGTCCTTTTTGGACGTTTTAAGGGTACTCTCCTATGCACCTTCAGCTGCGTCCATGTGGTGATGGCTCAATGGAAACCCTAAGCCATATGTTGTTATACTGTTCCCTATATAAGGATTCTAGACAGATCCTCATATATCCATTATTGAAGAAATTTCCAGGCAGGGAGAGTGACTTCTATCTAATGTTACTTTTTTCGGACAAGGACCCAAAAATATCCTCCCAGGTTGCCCAGTTTTGTGCTACCATCTGCACAATACGCCGCACCATCACTTAGATTTTGAATTTCTTAAGATAGTATTTTATTTCAATTCATTCTAGTATTTTCATTCTTAATTAATTTTGGATCGTAGTATATTAATTGCTTTTGTTTTTATATATATGTATTAATGTAAGATTGTTGCTATTGTGTCATTTTATTGTGTCTGGCCTTAGGGCTGTAATAAACGTGACGATGAAGGGTAAAATCAGCGTCTCGAATGAAGTCTAGAACAATATTCAACTTTGCTATCTTCTTCTTGCCCGTGTCAGATTAAATTATTCTCTTGCTCCTTCAGCAGAAAGAAAATGCAAAACATCTGGCTTACAAAAAAACTGGAATCAATTTCTTTTTCAATTCTCCAGATCCACCAAAGGTCAACATCCTAACTTTACCATCGTTCATCAAAGAAAAGGACAATGTGGTTTTGAGGTGTTCAGCCACTGGCAACCCTCCCATCACTGGTTATGAATGGTACAGAAGCAGCATGCCTGGTATTATCAACACCGAGAAGGAACTGCAATTTGAGGCAATTCGACCCAGTAATTCTGATACCTATCTTTGCGTGGCCCGTAATGAGATTGGCAACTCAAGCTCATCTGTCACACTGAAAGTTCATTGTAAGTAGAAACAGATCCTGGCATTGGAAGTTGTATAAGAAAATAGAAGGTTCTTCATCCACATGGCTGCATTTTGCTTACTGATCAGGATCTCAGTAAGAGATCTTTCCCATCTTCTGCATCCCTATTTTATTAATGAAAAGATATCAGGATTCAAACTGGGACTTTAGGTAGGCAAAGCAGGCATTTCATATGCCTTTAAATGAATAATCCTGTTTGATTTCTGGAAGCAGAATTGGGGTGGGACAGGCGGGAATAGATCTTGAGGGAGTTGCCCACTTGTTCATATGCCCAGCCTACAATCAATGGTTAGGATGTTGTTGATGGTTTCCAACAGCATGGTATTGGTATGTTGATTATTTTTAAATTAAATATACTATGGAGTACCAAATTTCTTAGCAATCAGTGAAAAAAAAATCTCATCAGTTCAGACTACAGATCTTAAAATTAAAACCATCAATTATTACAATCTGGATCAAAAAAAAAATTGCATTAAAGACCTCTTTAAAAGCTGGCCAAGAGGACAACCCCCTTCAACTAAGAATTCATCACTTTCTCTCCCAGTGTACTTATTATGCTGATCAGTGAAGATGGAGATGGATGAAGAAGGCCCTGCTCATCAGTGTGTAATAATATATTTGCAACTTCTCAGTGTTTTCCCCCCCCCAAATGCTTGGTATCTTGAGCATCTTTCTGCTTATCTCGCCCTAGATCAGCCAGTCCTCTTCAACCAGGGACTGTTCAGCATGACCATTGGAATTCTGGGAGTTGTAATGCTACCCTATGAGGAGCACCATGTGGGGGAAGACTGAGCTAGCTCTTCTTTAGTCAAGGGGGATCTCTCTCTCTCTCTCTCTCTCTCATTGTCTCGGTGCAACACTTTGGAGTCATTCTCCAAAAATTGCTTCAGAGTGTGCAGGAGTGTAAATGTAGTACCAGTCTGCAACACCTTAAAGCAACTGTTTCTGTTTTTCAGGATTGTGTTGCTGTGTGATGTTGAGAAAAAGACACAGTTGTTTTAAAACTTTGTAGAAAGGTGCTACATTCAAGCTCGTGTGTGCTCCAAAGGAGACAGCATCTGAACTGCTGCACAGCCGTAGTCGTATATCTCCTCTCCCCCAACAAAGGTACTTTAGAGCAGCAGAATTCAGGTCCATACAATGTCCTTTGGAGGCCATTATATGGAAGGATAAAATGCAGATATGAAGCTCCTCTTGCAGTTGAACTGGTGGCCAATTTTTCATTCTACTTCTTTGTTTAGTTTTTATTAAATTTAAAGATCATATGCATAATCTTCATGTGTAAACTCATGTACATCAAGAACAAGGTTGTAATCAAAAGTTATTCAAGGCTGTAACATTCGAAATATATAATCTATGCATTCAAATGTCCCAAGAGGAATTCTAGTTGATTCCTTGTTTATATGAAAAATATCGCCAATGCTCCAAATAATCAGGTAGCAGATTTGGCATGTTCTTAAAGCTGTTTTTAATATTAATGCTGAAGATATGTCACACATTTGCTGTTTTGGAGAACTAGATCCAAGCAGGTGCTTGTTGTAACACAGACCTGTCTCAGTTGAAAAGATTTCTCCCTTCAGTACAATTGATTTTTCTCATAGGAAGATTTATGCCGTCTCAGTCAAGTAAAAAAATTCATTCTAAAATAATCAAAGCTGTGGAACTGCCTCTTCACCACTAATGTTCTGAAGATGAAGCTCATTGGTTTTGTTCCCCAAAATTTATCTTCCCTCCCTAACCATGACAACAAAAAAAATAATGGTCTGAAGTAGCTCTAATTATGAACTGGTCAATCTACAAAATCTACATCTGGAGCTGATGTTTATATGTACTTTTTATTCTGGGGTGATTGGGCACAACTGCGATTGTTGACATTTCCTCACAATGCACAGCACTGCAATATTTTTGTGTGCTTTAGCACACTGCACATTGTACCACCTCAAGAAAGAGGTAAGTCAGGGTTGCTGCCCTTCTGCTCCCAACCTGCCTCAGAAACAGTGCTTCTTCTGCTCATCTGAAGTGGGGTACAACTTTGCAGAGATGCTTCAGAGGAACAGATCACTCAGATCATCACTGCAAAGAATCTCTTTCAAAAGCCATAAGAAACATACTGATCTTGTTTTGCAGATTGCCCAAAGGACGTCCAACTTTTTCATTTAAATCATTTGCCCATAAAGGAAGGAGACAAAGTCATCCTGAAGTGCTCTGTGGGCAGTAGTGTCCCCAGCCACAACTGGTACAACTTTTTAAGGTCAGATGCCTACATACAAAAAGGACATCCCTCCTCAGAACTGGGTTTCGTCGCAGAGCCTACACCAATCACTTCTTATGGATGTGAAGCATGTAATATTATTGGCTGCACTTTCTCTCCACCAATCACTTTGGATGTCCTCTGTAAGTAAGAATAATTACATGATGAGCTGGAAGCCTTTAAGCAAGTAAAGGGTTCCCAGGGAGATCCACAAGTGCCTTGGCCATTCAAGTCTTGTTCCAATGGATACAGCAAGAATAAGAAACTGAACATGGAACAAATTCTCTTAGGAAACTCGGGTTATAAATCCTGCACTTTAGGCCGAAGGAGCACAATTTTGGTCAGTCTCAGAGCCGCACTACATCTTTCAGCAGCAAACCAGAGGGCTGTACTCTAAAGGTGTGGCCAGGATAAGGAAGTGGGCTGAGCCATGATGTCTCCCATCAACCTTTGACTGAATTTAAATATTAAAATGGATATGTTCATGTGCTCCAACCTTTTCTCCTTTTTGGTGTGTTAAAATTAGAATTTCAACAGCAACTTTGGGAGGTGTTCTGGTGGGGACATAGCAGAACACCCTGCTATGTGCACCCCTGCTTTTTGTATGTATGTATGTATGTATGTATTTGTCTTTGTTAGAATTGTAAACTGCCTTACTTCCAGGAGGTCAAGGTGCACCTCCACCTCTTATTTTTCACCACAGTAAAAGCCCTGGGAGATAAGTTAAGCTGAGAGAGAGGGGTTAGCCTAAAGTCACCCAATTAGCTTCTGTGGCTGAAGATGTACTTCAACCTGCATCTCCCCAGTCCTAGTCCAACATTTCAACCACTACCTGACACTGACAAAGCTCTTTGCATGATCAACTCATTGTGGGGCATTGCCCCCTATGGATTACACGAGTAAAGAAGTGCTTTAGTGGTTTTGGGGTACCCCAAAAGTTGAGAATGATTTAATTAATGAGTATGTAGCTTTGGGTACAAAAAGGAAGCGGGGTGCTATTAGTGGAGTTGTTCAGTGTAGCCAACGTGTGCTTCGATGCTGGTCGCTCTATCACAGAGACATCAGGCACACAGCAGAGTATTTGATGGTGTAAGTTTCTTTCTTTGAAAGGGCAGATATTTAAGGTCAAGACCTATGGGATACCACTGTCTGATGCTTGTAATTCTCCTTTTTTCCTGCAGATGGCCCCAAAGATGTCAAACTCAATCAAGAACCACTGGGGCGGATCATCGAAGGTAGCTCTCTTCGCCTGTCTTGTACAGTGAAAATGGCAAACCCCCAGAAAGTCAGCTATACCTGGTACAAAAATGGGCAACTGCTGCCACTGAACTCTACAGAAAACATGATATTCTTCCAGAATGCCCATTCAACGAATTCTGGCATCTACCATTGTACAGCAAAAAACACCATATCTATCGCAGATTCCCCAGCTGTTAGGCTGGATGTGTATTGTGAGTACAAACACAAGCTAAGTGTGAAGCCATGATTCTCTTGCTGTGCCCAATAGGCTTTCTCTTCTAGGTGAAGTCATTGTTGACTCAAGCTTGATTCTTGGTTACTGCCTGGATATGTCCATACTATTTCCTAAGCTGCATTATGAAAGCAGTTTGCCACTGTCTTCTTCTGAGGTGCTTTTTTTTAATTTTTCCAGTTGAGCCTAAAGCCCTGGAATTTCCTGGTAGTCCCCCATGTAAATACTTTGTGAGCTTAACCAAGGTTGGTTAGATGTTGCCACCTAGTTTGGTGGTGATGTCCTTAGCTGTAAACACAAGACAATTCTCAAAGTGGTGGTCCATTCATGATTCTAAAGAGGCTACAATATTTTTTCCCAGCTTGGGGCTCTTGGGGATTAGAATCTAATTCCTATAATTTCCAACAAGCATAAGAAGTGAATAGCCTTCATTGCAGTCATTGACCAGTCCAATGTACAATTTTCAACCAAACAAGCATAACCTATCCATGATTTCTAGATGATAGGAGTTGTAGGTCTACATGTCTGGAGAATGGAGACAAGATGCGGAAGGCTGGGCAAGAGAAAAACGGTACTGCTTCTAATCATTCCCCTTATGGAATTTCATAGAAAATTTCTTGAAATTGAAGAATTAAAAATAGGAGTCTGGCAGCATCTGGATCCCCAAACTGAACAGTAGAAGACATCAGTGTTGGTGCTACATCATCCTGAAGTGAAATTTAGGTTGGGGTAGTAACAACTACTGAACTATCTTTCAGGAAGATTCATCTGTCTCCATCTTTCTTGTTATCCCAGTATTTACGGTAGGGATGTTCATACAGCTCTAGCTGATGTGGCTTTTTTTCAAATTTAGTCTGAATTGGACTATTGTGCTCTAATATGTGTGTGTGTGAATCCTCTGATTCCTGGATAACCTGCACTATCTCCTTGTGGTTTCCGTGTTTACATATATTCTTTGACCCAAATAGCCCATTATGGTAAAAAAAAAAAAACAGCTGCTATCAGTGTCAGCCACTTATTATAATATTAATTGTCATCCTGATGCCACAGCTTTCTTCATTTTTTGGCTATCCAGTCCATAGTGATCCACACTGGAGGCTGCTGTTGCTGGGGTGCGATTTTGGAGGGTGGAGTAGTAGAATATCATGACATTGGAACATAGTCAAGTTCTACTATCCTTTGTGTTGAAGAAAGGAAAGCTAGACATCCTGTTTTCACTTTCAGAAGCGTCTGTGCATCTCCTAAAACATTTAGGTTGGCTATAGAAAACCTAGAGAGCCAGTCTGGTATAGTGGTTAAGGTACCAGGCTAGAAACCAGGAGACTGTGAGTTCTAGTCATGCCTTAGGCCTGGAAGCCAGCTGGGCGACCTTGGGCCAGTCCCTCTCTCTCAGCCTTAGGAAGGAGTCAGTGGCAAACCGCTTCCGAAATCTTTTCATGAAAACTGCAGGGACTTGTCCAGGCAGTCGCTAGCAGTCAACAACAACAACAACAAAATGGAAAACCTACCCTGGTGGTCATACAGCTTTTCTTTTTCCTTTGAAAAATGAAAGCTGTACTTCTCAGAACATGGGGTAGTCCATCATATTGGGAGATTTGGGTGGAATATAGTGGAATTTCCTGCTGTCAGATGAGATCTTGACCCCACAGCTGAGGTGATTTTAAAAATGGACAGGACATATTCAGTGGATGACTGGGCTATCAGGGTCTACCATGTTTGTTGTCTGTGTACTCCCTCCATGTCACAGATATCAGCAGATCTAAGCAATAGTGAAAGAAGGTGATGACCCTCCTCTCCTGCCTCTGAGGTTCTCAAGTTCTTCTCATTGGTTGCTATATGAGAAAGAACAATAGACGTGACAAAGCAGTGTTTTGCAACCTTGGCAACTTTGAGATTTGTGGACTTCAACTCCCAGAATTCCCCAGCCAACATGGCCACTGCTGATAATTCTAGGAGTTGAAATGCAATATCAGGAAGTTGCCCAGGTTGAGAAATAATGGACGTGGATGCCTATTTCTCCAGGATTCCTCTCATGTCCTTATGAGTTCCTTTGTCTTGAAGTGATGTTGAGAATCACATATGCAAAAGCTGGGCTAGATGGAGTGACTCTATTTTTTATTCCTGACAGATGGGCCCCGTAATGTCCATCTAACTCTAGATAACCAGCAAGCTGTTACTGAGGGAATGGATGTCTTTCTGAGATGTGACAATGATGCCTATCCGTCAGCTGTTTTTTACAAGTGGTACTGGAAAGGGCAAGAGATCTTTAAAGAGTCTTCAAAAATCTTAGCACTCCACAAAATTAAGGTTGAGCAATCAGGAGAATATCTTTGCAAAGCATACAACAGTGTCTCTGATACAGAATCGCAACTCATGACCATCAGTGTATCCTGTGAGTATTTCCCTTGAAAAATATTGTTGCAGTTCCTAGGTGACCATCTTCGATTAAGAAATCCTTGGCAATGGAAAGACAACTAGTCAAACAGAACCAGGCAACTTTATGCCCTGCAGATGTTTTGGAGAGCAGCTCTAACCACTTGGTCATGCTGGCTCAGGGATTCATGGGAATTGAAACCAGGTTGGCTGATCCCGAAGTACAATATTTTGGATGAGCAACTCAGGACTGAGGAAGTTTCCATGAAGTTTAATCTGTTTTCAGGGTGGGGTGTATGTTTTCTTAGTTTGATTTGGGAGATAGAGCTAGGAAGAAAGCTATAGATTATTCCTTTAAAAAGCAAAAAGCAAAACCAAATGAAAAACCCAGACACCCCTGATGCAACTTGATGCATACATTTTGAACATTGTATTTCTCTCTCTCTCTCTCTCTCTCTCTCACACACACACACACACACACACACACACATATTTATACCTGATTCCCTAATACATGGATTTTCAGTACACCAGCTTCCATAGCATATTCAATTATGTAGTTATCAAAATATAATTTTTTGTATACAACTTTCCCAAATATATCCAATTTTCCCTGTGCAGCTTTCTCCCCCCGCCCAAATATATAAACTTTGTGTGTTTGTGTGTGTGTGAATTTTTGAGCCGAGAGGAGTTCAGAGAAGCCTGCAGATGCCATTAATTATAAATGCCATTAATTATAAATCTGGCTGAATTGAGGAAACAAGGTTTCAGCTTTAAGCCTTTCTTTTTACTGCGTGTCCTTACTTGGAATTGAGTCTCAAAGCTGCAGTTTAGTCATGGGGAAGATTTTTTCACTGAATGCTGCCACACTCAGAAGGCAAGGGGGAGAAAAGTCCAACTGCCCTCCTTATTCCTTACAACTCTGGCACATCCAGAAGCAGCCATTAAAAATACAAATATACATATGTAGAAGGTTCTACAAAATTATGTCCAGAGAAAAAGAAAGTAGTTGAATGCTGTTCTGCCATTTATACCTTTCGTGTTCATCTGAGCATGCAAGGTGCATGAATAGAAGTATGATGGAGCATTGGTATAGGTTTGATGAACAAATAAGTACATGGACACAAAACTTGTGGGAAATCAGATCCAGGTCCTGCTAATCTTTGTTATTCTTCATTTGTATCATGCAGACAGCGGAGCTACAGTGATGAAACATACCTTGATTGGCCTTGGCGTTTTTCTTCCCCTTGTTTTCTTGACAGGGTTGCTGCATTATGGCTGGAAGAAATGGTAAGTGAGAGTCAGTGGCTTGCAGGCAATGATCAATGATAGTCACCATCCTACTGATAGGGTCAGTGAAGGGCTTTGCCCTGCAGATATGGATGATGGTGGCAGGGGGGCTGGGGTGTCACTTTTTCCAAGGCAGACCTTTGCTTGGTAATATTTCCCCTGGAGGAAAACAAGATCCCTTGCTCCATAATTGGCTGACGAGGGACATCTCAAAAGAAAAGCATTTGATAAGAAATGAGGTACCATCAAAATCCAATCCAATCAAACCTTTATTACTGCCTTTAGGCCAGAGAGATCAAAATCAAATTGAGTCAAAGGCTGAAATAAGATTCAGCAAGCCAAATGTTCTATTCAATCAGTGTGAATCCTTAGGGGGGCAACTTACCAGTGGTGCTCAGCATGACCCTGGGATGCCATGGCCTATATTGGGCATTGCCATTTCTATAGGAACCGATATAGTTATGAAGCAGCAACCCCTCACCTCTGGTAGGGCTGGGTCCATCTCACACACAAACAGCAGCATGTTCACAGTGGAATCGTGGCATTCCTCCTGTGAAGGGCTTCCAAAGCCATGACTTGGAGGTGACTTAACTCTGTTTCTCCTCTTGCAGGAAGAAAACAATGCGTTCAGACATTGGCAGTACACAGAGATCGAACTCATTTTTTGTGAGGAAGGCTAAGGTTAAACTTTCTATTGTTTTCTACTGGTGCCCAATACAGTAGAGGAGGAGAGGGCATTGAGGTGGATTTGAAGGCCTTCAAGCCCCCTTGCAGTTCTGATAACCTAAATGTTCTTTCTCCTTTCACATCAAGTGATCGTATTAATAGCCTAGAATACTTCTCTATTTAGTAACTGAGGAACAAGATGTAGTGGGAGATGAAACCCGTTACCTGTAATGGTTGTGTAGGAAAGAAAGAGGGAGGAAGAAGGAGAAGGAGAAGAGAACATACTAGAACATAGTGGCTACTAGACTGGGACTGAACTGTGGAACTAGCAGAGGGATTTGGGGCTGGTCACTCTTTCTCATCTAACATATCTCACAGACTTGTGAGATTGAAATGTGAGAAGAGATTTTAATATACCATCCTGAGCTTTCAAAGGAGGAAAAGAGGGAGATTGTAATAAATGGATGCAATTTGACCAGCACCCAGTTTTTGTTCTTTCTAACAAGCTGCAATAATCAAATTCTCCCTCTTTGCTGTAGCTACGAAAATTGGTGGCTTAAGTCTTATTTCTAGGAAGGTCTTCCCTGGCTGGAAAATCAAGATTTTTTTTTCCCTTAGGCCAAGCGAGAGGTGTTGTCTAGTAACAACTGCAGACTAAATGAAGGTAGAACAGACAGACCTGTGGCCTTCCATAATGAGGAGCAAGAAGACACCATTTCATATGCAAGACTCCAGTTCCCCCCCACTGGGTCCAAAGAGCGTACTGTTTATTTCAGGTATGACGATGAAGTGATAAGGGAGCCAAGGAAATTGGGAGGGATACACTGCTGGCTTCAGATTTTAGCAGGGTTTTGATAAGGTGACCTGCTCTACTCCTTCCCTAACTATGCCTACTCCTTCCTCTTCACCATTGTTCCCACAGTCCATCTATTTGCCAGTCCCGCTGGACCCACCAGCATCTTCTGGGAAGGGGAGATAGGGAGGATGGTCAAGCTGAGCTTTTTTACTTTTTTACTGCTTGCTGACATGGAGAGAGAATATGAAGAGCCAGTAGGAAGGAGAAGAAAGAACAGCCACAGGGCCAGGAACTTACGGGGACTGGCAGTGGGCTCCCAACTGATAATACAGGCCTTGACAACCCTTGTTGTTAATCCTGGTTCAGTACAGAGGTCAAGATAAAGTCCTTTAGATGAGGGATCTGCAGCTCTTAGAAGGGGGTGTTTTGCTTCAGTGAAGGCTGAAATAAAATTATCTCGTAAGTGCTTTATCAAAATGCCCAGTACTGTTCTTCTAGCCGGTAGAGTGGGTAGTGTGTTTCCCTCTGCTTAGTGAAAGCCACTTCTGAGCATGTGCAGTGCCTGTGAGCAAGTGGCCAACTGAAGCCCAACTGGCAGAGATGGAGTGACTTACTTCCAAAAGATGCTACACTACAGCAATTTGAAGATGACTGGCTGTGTTTCATGCAGACCTACATTAGATCCCCGTGAGGCTGACTAGATAAAATGGAAAACTGCAGATTATTGCCTCCTTGGCTGCTGAAACTGTACGTAGGAGCTGTGTCTTTGAAACTGTAGCCATATTTTTTGGCCTTATTTGTCCCAGAGCCACCTTTATCTCCAGTCCACAAAGAAGGACAGCAGAGTTCCTGTGGACCCTAACTAATGGATAAAAAAGGGGAATTCCAGTTAGTGTCATGCAAAACATGCAAAGCAGAAGTCAGCTAGAGACACAAGTGACAAGGCAACTGGTGCAACATGAGTGAAAGCCAGGTAACCAAATAATCTTCTCACATGCTTAATGTCTTTTTGATTACAGTGTCATGCAGCCAAACTTGGCACCAGGTTCCTCAGATGACAGAGTGGTCTACAGTGTATTAAAGAAACCTGCACTCCCCCCCAAGGTACATGCCCTACTGTAATGGTTGCCTATCCTAAAACACTCTCAGACTCACAAGCAAGAGCTTCATAAAATCTGATTTATTTAAGAATAGTATGTAGGTTCACAAAGAAAGCTGAGAATGGGAAAAGCGCGCCAAATGCAAACTAAAAAACCCTGGTACAAATGAGATCCCTCCACTCGTAGAATCTTCCCAGGCTCACAATCCCAGGTACTCCTAACGGCTTCTGCTGGTCCACGGGAAAAGTCCTTGAGCAGAGCACATAACCCAAACACATTCCATTGAAACAAACCTAGATACAGAGCTCGGCACAAGGTCCCCCACCAGCTCCCTCCCAACAGCAACTCATGTCAGCACCATGGCATGTGAAATGTTACGATGTACAGTGCACATTGAAACAGTGAACATGACACCTACTTAAGGCAGATTTCTGTGGGTTATGAACAGGGGTGCATTCTTGATCCTGTAGCTCAGCCTCCCCAAGATATTGCTGGGACTGCAGATCTCAGAATGTTCAACCAGCACATCTGGAAGGTATTTGTTTGGGGAAGGCAGAAGGTCCTTCTTTCCTGTTTCATCCTATGTTAGAGACAGAAAGGTTTGAGTAGATCATGCAGATGGATAGAGATGGGTCTGCTACCTATCATATCCTAACACCACCTTGGTGACACTACTCAACGTTGTTTTATATTGACTTTCTACTCAAAGGATCAGGGCCAGGTATACTGTATATGGATCACCAGATGTGACCCTCACTGGATAGGTTTGGACTACAATTTCATCACTGCTAGGCAACCTGTCAGGGGACATGCTGGCTCGGGACAATGAAATTTGAAATCCAGTTTATCTGGATGAGAAAGTCATGGTCTCTTGATTTGGTTTGTTCTTTTCAGGTTTTACTTTTTTTTTTTTTTACGATTTATGAGAAACTCTCACCCTTGAGATAGTATTTTATTTCTCTAAAAAAGACGAACATGTGTTTCCCTTTTCTGGGCTGAGTTTCTTTAGTAAGTGATGTGGTCCCAAGGGCTTCTGCTGTTGACACTCTTCCCTCCTGAGCTTGCCCGCTTTTATTTTTATAATGTCTCTGTACCTTTATTTAGCACCATGAAAAGCCGAAATTGAATCATGAGTAAGGATGAGCAGTTTGGGCTAATTTTTAAGTTTCCCAGCATGAAATCTTCTTCAGCCCATTTCTGCATGAGCTTGTAGATTTATCTGAAAAATGAAAGGTCTGGAAAGACATTCATTTGCATTTCCATATTCATTTTCCGTATGTTTTTGTGCACCTGGCATATGGGCTTTTTGCAAGCAATTTTCCTTTATTTTGAAGGGTGACATGTACATTTTAAAGAGAGGATAGATAGACGATAGAGAGATAGAGACAGAGATAGATGATAGAGCACTTTCATGTGCACTTATAATGAGACTACGGGACTTTTTCAGTTTAAGCCATTTTTTTCTTCCAGTTTAGGAAGTGTGGGCATCTAGAGGATGATGAAAAGCTGTATAAAAGAAAACAAAAGTATTAGCAGTAGCACTGTCCATCCCCTTCAACAATAAGCTGAAAAACACCACACCACCATGAAAAAAAATGGGAAAGAGGTGTTCACTGAGAATAATTAAGAAAAGCAGAAGGAAACCTTGAGAAATTACAAGGCAAAGTTTGGCACAGGACTGACTTCAAATCAGTTTTGGTTAGGTGACATCCAAAAGGTGAATTTCACCTGACCCATCAGTTGGAAACAATATGGTCTACTCTGACAGGTAATGGCTCTCCAGAATTTCAGAGAGGAGTCCTTCCCTGTTCATTTTGAGGTGCTGTTGACTGAACTTGTTCACATTTAAAGGGTGCTGTCTACCAGAATCTATTATCCTTTACTTAAACAAGTTCCTTCTCCTCCTATTTTAGAATGACTCCAAGGTGGATTATGAGAATGTGGTGAACAAAGAAGAAGAGGAACTGCACTACTCTTCCTTGGTGAATCTGGCGCCACAGACCCGTCCCATCAACGTAGACTCAGAAACAGATTCTGAATCACAAGACAGTATCCAGTATGCAGCTCTGAAGCACTGATTTACTTAGGACAACAGAGATCAGGACTCTTCCTGTTCCGCAACTGGGGAGTGGGAATGGATTAGAGTTGGGTCTATCTACAGCTTTCATTTTACAGCCAAGAATAGCAGAGCTCTGAGGGTAAAAGAGGAAAGATAAATCAGGATAAGGAGCCAATAAAGCCAGGATTTATGCTTATATTATGTGTCCAAGTCAACAACTGGAGGTACAGTGTATGGCTGGTATAATGGTCAGCTTTCAACATGTAAACCTAATTCGCTGATGGGTGAGATATTCTTTTCTTCTTGACTAATATAGCTTGCTGTTCTCTTTCTGATATTCAATCCACTCCTTAGGGATACTGGAAACGATTGCAGAGCAGATCATGTAGTTAGGTTCTTTCAATTCTGGCTAGTAGCTCCTTTCCAGACCAGACATCTTCCAGATTAGAGATCCATAATTTGCTACCTAGCCCATCAAGTTGTCATGCACTGTGTCTTCTGCCAGGGTACAGATACTTCTACCTTACTGGTTCCCAGCCATGCAGGATCTATTACCAACCAGTTCTCCAGAATAAAGTAAGCAATTATCCAAGATACATTTTTCCTTCTATGCTTTTCAGAGTATAGTTGGGTTTGCTTGGCCAGGTCAGTTAAATTCCTAGTACCTGCATTTGAATAACAATCTCAGTTTGCTTAGTTTAGCCTCGTTTTTTTGTGTTTCTGTGCACACATGTGGCTTAATGTGATGGGTAAAACTGAGCCCATTTGGTTAGTGTATTGTTCAATTTCTGCAAGCCCAGTTAGTTCAGTAGCTAACTGGTTGAGTGAACCCATCATGTGTAGTGATGATTTCTCCCACCTTTAACTTATGCACAGGGACATAGGAAGCACTATAATCCAAGTGAAACAATCAACCTTTCCATTTCAGTACCTTCTAAAAACTAGATTAATTTTTCAAGATTTCAGACAGAATTTTTTTTTCTAATCTGAGATGACATGAATTGAAACTGAGATCTCTGGCAAGCAATATATCTCTTCCACCAATGAGTGACAACATGTTTCTATGGTCATTCCACATGGGTAGTGAGATCACTCCAAGAGAAGAAAGATGTATAACCAGGATCAGGATCAGTATAGGTTATAAACAATGGGCTCACATTGATGGACTTGGCAGTGCAGGAGACAGAAGGAGTACCAGCACACAGCTATCCTGTGGTTCTGTCCTGGCTATTGCACTATTTTGTCCAATAATCGCCAATAAAATGATCAGATGAAAAAAAGACCTAGCACCATTCTTTTCTAATTATATCTGTTATGAAATCATTCCAAAAATGTATGTAAACAGAAAAATATCATTTACAATATGTTACATATTTGTTTAAAATGGCAAAAAGTAAGTACAAGCTCATTCTGGGATGTCCTCCAATGTTCAGAAAGTTTGCTTCTCCACTGAAACAGCCTTCTGGTTTTCTACCTCATTCCCAAGATGCATTAGGGTTTTTCTTTTCTGGACAATAGATGGGGTCAAGTTGGTCTTCTCCTTGCTCTGATGTTCTTCCAGGGAGGCTGTGGGTACAATCTCTCATAGGATTCATTTTCGTTCTAATAGCAGAATGGATTTCCCATGATTGAAGGCTTCCTTACATAATTCTAGAACAGAAGAGGAACATGCTGGGCCAGAGATTTTTCTCCTTGCTGGGTAGGGAGATTTTTAAGGGAAGGAAGAATCCATATGCCCTATGTGTAATACTATAATACAGATGGTCCAGGTGGATTTGGATATCTCCTTCCCATTCAGCAGCTAATTAACTTTTTAGATGTAAGCACCACAGAAAATTATAGTTTGAAGAATGAAGGAAATTTAGCAGCTGGTAGAGTTGGTACCTGTTTCCTTGTCACGTGCTAGGCATGCAAATGGGATTACTTTGTAAATAATTCTTACACCCTCTCCCTGCTTGGGAAAACAGAAGTCCTATTGATCAAAGAGTTTTAGTGGCTCTTAACAACACCAGCCATCAGCAAATCAACAAACACTGTTGGAGGAAGGAGCTGGGGTGGGGAGAATGAACTATGCCCACCACTTAAAGGCAAGGCAAACAACAGCTGTGGGCAAGGGAGGTCAAACAGCAACTTGGTCAATATTCTTCTGGCTAGATAAGTGTCAGAGAAGGCATTATGGGGCCCATTTCCCTTCTAACCAATCCTGACCTTTTGGACATTTTATCAGATAACACCATCTTGTTTGCATTTGTGCCACGCAACCATGCAGCAGGCTGAACCACTATGGAAGTCTTCCTGATTGACGAGGCTGTTTTGTTGACAGAATGAAGAGTCGACACAGTTAAATGTAGTGTGGCAAAGTGCTTAGCTATCTGGGGAAGACACGGCTTGGGGCTGGATGCTTCCAGAAGATGCTGACTCTGATGCCTTCAGAAGCATCAGAGCCTCATATACCAAAAGGAAGAATTTTCCCACCCACTCCAAAAACACAGCAGGTCTGGCTTCTTGCATTGTGAGGGAAAGTAATAGATAGTGTTAGTGACTCTTGGGTGTAGTAAAAAGAGGGTTGAGTTTTGGTCCCAGTGCATGGATCATATATGTTGTAATCAAAATGGCTTCTCCTCCAAGAATATAAGTGAAAGAATACAAATGACCACCTCAGTGAAGCCTGGTGGTGGGTTTGGAAGTTTTCTTGAACTATTGTTTTGTCATATAGCCCCATAACTCAGGGATGTGGCAGGGGCCCTTGGACACTCTTTCCCAGTCTTCTGAGCATACACAGAAGACACTGCTGCTCGAATTGTACAGAATAGTTTGCAAAGCTTTAACGTAATGCCATCATGGCTGCCTGCAAATCCTAAACAATGGTCCTCAAAATCTATTTTGCTTTAATTTTTTTGCTGAAGAAACGGATAGCATATATCTACCTGGCTCACCATCTTCTCAGTTAGGAAATAAATCTGTGAGATAAATACTAAAGATATATATTTTTTAAAAAAAACTCCCCAGATCATTTCAATTTTGAGATGAACAGTTTATCTCTCTGATAGTGCTTACTTGCCAGTTAAATTTGTATATGTGTCTATGTGGCCATCTGTCATCCATCCATCCATTTCCTCCCTCATGCTTTGTGGTCACTGATACAGGGGAAATGTGACAGTTTTTCAGAGATATTTTCTGTTGTTGTATTTTAACCAAATCATCCAGGGTTATATTAATTGATTCAGGGGTGTGTTATATTAAAGAGACAAATTTGTCCTTTCTGACTGACTCACTTTAGAGAATTAACTTTCCACCAGTCATCAGAGCGTGGTTCCTTCCTGAGGAACTCAATCTATTTTCACATACTGGCAGAAGTAATATGACACGTCATTTAAATACCATATATATATATATATTTCTAATACATAATAATTTTTTTAAAAAGGCATTGGCCAAGATCTGATGGTTGTTTACAGAGGACCAATATATCATGAATTTATGCACATGCATCCACACACAGAGGATGAATGTATCTAAATCTACATCATCAATACCTAATATCTGTATATCTGTCTCTCTCTCTCAAAGATTTCAGAGTCACTTAGAAAAAGGTTATCCTTTTTTATTTGGATGATTGATATCCTGCTTTAATTCAACATTGAAAATATTTTAATGCAATGTCCTGATAAGAAAACAACATAAAACCAACAGGAGTTGATTACAGTATAAGCTTTGTCCACAGGGGTGTCCATGGGGCGGTGGTGGTAAAAAAGGAAGTAAAAATGTTGGCCACAGCCATGTGATTGACAGTTTGCCCCTTGTTTACACATGTCACAATGCACATAAAAAGGCGTGGGGCTTGGATTTCATGGCCGTGGGTGCCATTCTTGACTTTTTTGACCTCCTCCCTTTAGATATCCCTGATTGTTCAGGATCTGTTTAAAAGCGATGGATGGAGGATTTTGATGGACTTTGCTGATACTTTCACCCCAAATATTGTGCCTGTGATATGCTATGCTCTTAGCTGAGGGGGGAGCGTAAGATACGATGTGAAAGGACGTTGAAGTTTAAGGTTTTGGATATTTGTGAATTCTGGTTTGAGGTGACTTATTCCACATTTCCGAGCTGGTGTGCAGCAGTGACCAAGCTTCTAGGAGGCCCATACCTCTTTCTACATCACTTGTTTCCTTTTCCTGTTCCCCAGATTAGTCCAGGCATACCGAGAAGCCCAGTGGGCCATGAGAAACTTCGTACGACTTTCCGGGGTTTATGGCTTTATTGCCCTGGCTCATAGTCACTTTCACTGAACAATTTCTCATGGTCCATTTCACCAAAGTGCTGCCTTGTTCCATGCTTCTTGCATTTGCTCACTCTCTCTCACACACAGCTATTTAACAGCTAAACTTGAGACATTCTCGGCACTGCTTGCGAAGCTGTTTGAAAATGGACAAGAGGAAGAAATAGACAAGCCGGCTTTGCTCCCTCCTGCTCATTGATCCTGATGTGATGGAAACTTGGGAGATCATTTCTTTGGTGGTCTATGGGGCAACCATCCTTTTGGGATTGCCCTCCAACATCCTGGCCCTTTACATCTTCTATTGCCGTGCCCGGGTTCGCCTGACCCCCAACCTCATCTATATGATCAATCTTTGCCTCTCTGACTTGGTCTTCATCTTTTTCTTACCTCTCAAGATGCTGGAAAAAGGGAATGTAGACTGGACCATGCCCGGCTTCCTATGCCCTCTTTATAATTTGATCCATTTTGGCACAATTTACACCAGTGCCTGCTTTCTAACGGCTGTGAGCGTGGGGCGCTTTTTGGGAGCTGTTTATCCCATCCATTATCAGGTTTACAAAAAGCCTCGCTATTCCTGCCTGGTTTCTGTGGGCATCTGGAGCTTGGTAGCATCCCATGGTGTCCTCCTCTTTGCTCTTGAGATCTCCAGGGACACCAATTCCAGCCTTTTTGCTGGTAACAGCTCTTCCTGCTATCACAACTTCAGTGAAGACCAACTGGCTTTATTGGGCCCTGTGAGGCTGGAGCTCTCTGTGGTCTTGTTCTTTCTCCCCTTGCTGATCACAGCCTTTTGCTATGTTGGATGTATCCGCGTCCTGGTTGGGTCGCATCTCCACCTGCGGAAGAAACGCCGTGCAGTGCGGGTGGCGGTGGCCACTTTATCTGTTTTTGTTCTCTGTTTTGGCCCTTACAACATATCCCATGTTGTAGGGTTCATCTATGGGGAGGATGTTTGGTGGCGCACCGTGGCTCTGCTTCCAAGTGCGTGCAATGCTTTTCTGGACCCCCTCATCTTCTACTTCCTCTCCTCTGCCATGGATGATGGGATTGTACAAGTTTGGCGCTCCCTGAGACAGAAATGTAGCTCTATCCGGATGAAGATTGTCTTGGCTCATGGGAAAGCAAAGAGCCAACGGGGAGACAGTGGTATTGCCTGAGGAACTGGGAATTCTTCATTTTCCACCATGCCTTCTGTCCTGTAGCCTCTAATCTATGGGGCAATGGGATTGGACAGTCAGACTTTTACCATTCAGAAAGGGAGTTTGGCTTCATCCATGATGAAGAACAAATATGAGCTGTGCTGTACATATGCAGCAAATATCCTGTCTGACCAAACAATAAAATCAAGGATTTATAAGGGTGAGGTGTCAGCTACAGAAATATCACCTTAGGACTGTACCTTTCTTATATTTTGGGGTCACTTTACATGGCATGGAGAAGACAGCCGTGGAATTCAGTAGGGGAGATCAAATCAAAGCGAAAGATCTACCCCACACAAACTGGAATCTTATCTTGCAAACCATTTGATGAGATTAGCGGCCAAAACCTGCGGAGAAGTGAGAACACTCAACAGTAAGAAGTTCACGTTTCTGGAATTAGATTGGAGAGGTGTAAACCATCCGGAAGGATTACAAATTCTGAGATCGTTTCTTCTCTCCGGAAAACAGTCTGCAGAAACTTTGCTCACCACTGGGGGGTATGCATGCCTTTCTCAAGGGCTAAGATGTTCATAACCCTGAATGTGATCAAATATATGCTATCTGTGTCAGTAGGGCAAAAATGATTGTTTATTTAGAACATGTGGAGAAAGAAACTGACAAGAGGATCCTTAACATAACAACATTCCTTTTAGTAATATGCGCTATGTAAATGAAGATTCAGTCCTTCTAGAGTAGGGAAGTTATACCTTGTATGTTCTTTTAATACCTTGGGGATACTATTTCAGGTTCGTCCCTACAGCCACTGGCTGACGACATCAAAAAGTACAACGGGGTGGATAAAACCATTTTTTCTCACTCCTTAGATGCCTTCTTCCTAATATTTGGTGCTGGAGGCCACCTTCCCTTTCTGCATAGTTGGGTTTATGGATAGGGAAATTAGGGAGACCCTTTCACTCATTCTTTCTCAGCTCAACCTACCTCAGAGAGTTATTGATGTGGGCAGAAATAGGAGGAGGGAGCCCTATGTCCATCACCTTGAGCTTCTGAATGAAAGGGAGGGGGCAGGCCACTAATAAATAATAAAATCAATCAAAAGTCACAGGGTATAATGTTTCCTGCCCGAGGACAGTATGGAGCAGTCAGTGCACTTATGCATGTGTTTGCACAGACATGTATACACAGACACACACAGACACAGACACACACACAGGAGTGCTCCCTTTTGGGAAATGGAAGGAAAGGCCATCGTTCACCCCAGTTCGCTGTTTAGTGAGTAAGGTTGCAACGGGGATTGGAATGACGTTCGGGGGAGCTAATGTTTCTCTACTTGTAGCCTTAGCTCCAAGGAACTAGGTTCAGGCTGGACGTTGGGAAGGGCTTCCTGACTCCATGAACTGTCAGCCAGTGGAACAGATTGCCATGTGAAGTGGTGAGTTCTCCTTCCCTGGAGATCTTCAAACAAAAGGCTGGATGGTCACCTGTCAGAGATGCTGTGGTGGATCTTGCATTATGCCAGGAGTTGGACTAGATGACCTCTGAGGTAGCAGTAGCAGCACATTTATTTATCATGTGCCTATAATAAAGAGGGACGCGGTGGCGCTGCGGGTTAAACCGCTGAGCTGCCGATCGGAAGGTCGGCGGTTCGAAACCGCGCAGCGGGGTGAGCTCCCGTTGCTCGTCCCAGCTCCTGCTCACCTAGCAGTTCGAAAACATGCAAATGTGAGTAGATCAATAGGTACCGCTTCGGCGGGAAGGTAACGGCGTTCCGAGTCGTCATGCTGGCCACATGACCCGGAAGTGTCTATGACAACGCCGGCTCCATGGCTTAGAAACGGAGATGAGCACCGCCCCCTAGAGTCGGATTCGACTGGACTTTACGTCAAGGGAAACCTTTACCTTTTATAATAAAGTAGTCTTTTCCAGCTCTGTGTTTGTATGAACTCAACTCAGGACTTGAAATAAGATCTGATCAATGCAGAACAGAATGGAACTGTTAGTCCTTATAATTTGGGAACTGTATTTCTATTAATGAAGCCTCAATGTCTATTTACCTGCCCCCCCCCCCTTTTTTTTGCAGTTGGTCATTCTGCTCACTCATATTCTGCTTGTGCCTGCCCTGATGGTGCCAGGAAAAAAACCCACACTTTTCTTTATGAAGACATTTTAAATTTATACTTCATTTCTTTTGATTGCTTTATTTATTGTATACCACCCTCCATTCAAAAAGGATGAGGTTGTATAAAGTGCTGTAAACAAACAAAATAAATATAGCTGAAAATGGGAAAGAGGAGGGAGAATGTTCTCCAGGTTTTTGACAATTTGTGGTTGTAATCGGAGAAAGTGGAATGTGGAAAGAGTGAGATTTCATTTGAGCAAAAATAAGAAGATCTAGTTGCCTAAGAATTTAAACTCTAAGGATCAAGCCAGATGTTGTTCCTAGAACAAATGGCAACTTTTAATTTAGGTTCTTCTCTTCCCCTGTATAACGTGGTATCACTGTGTTGTGTTCCTCCTTTGATGCAAGAAACAAGGCACTATGTGAAGTCATTCTCAGTTCCCTAACCATTCATGATTACCCCAAGAACAGCTGGAAGATATCTTGGCTGCTGTTTTCATCTGTTTTCCCATGTCAAGTTAAAAGGCCAACTCTTATGCATCAGGTTTGCTTAAACCTTTCAATGAAAGGCTAAATAAAAATAATATTTCTGAGCTGAGCTCAGCTATCAGTAACTTCATAGACACACCGATGTAATTTTGTTGACAATAATAAATGAATCCTCTGCCACTGATGTCCCACCTGCTAAGTTTTCCAAAACCAGCCAAGGTTGACTACATTCTGCCACCTGAAGGGCGCTGAAGGTCTACCTTTCTAGAAAAAGAGATGCTGAGATCTCTGATGTGGAGAAAATGAAGTCCCACTGCTCTTGGCTGAGATCTGGCTTGAGGCTTTCTAATAGGTGCTCAGCAGCTGAGATCATTTTATAAGTGCTACTACCATCATTATTCACTTGATATATTGTAAACTGAAGCTTGGTGTGGAAGAGAGAGAATGGCAGATTGGTTGCAGACCAATAAATCTGTTCTTGGATCAGTTTGGGAAGTGATGCTTGTGGTACACAAACTGATGATGAAGCCTGGATGTCTCAGGAGTCCACATTCATAATTTCTCTCTGCATTTTTTTTCTTTTTGCTAGAGGAGGCTGTATTAAGAAGAACTGCATGACAGCTGCTTCCTCCACAAATAAGCACAGAGCATGAAAAGTCTTGGCACAGGGACAAGATGTAGTGATGTAGATGAAGAGAGAGGAATCAAGGCTTGTTCCAACACAGGGCATCTTCGCCTTGGTGTGTTAATGTGCACGTTCCCCATTCATGAATCAGCAGAAAACTATGTCAACCTCATTTTCACTGCCCTTGGCTGATCTTTACAGCAACAAGTCTGGGGAGAGGAACTGAGTGAGGGCAATGAACTCACTCACACACACACACACACACACACACACACACACACACACAGAGCTAACAGGTCTACTCTGCACAAGCTAGGCATCTAGTCTTTTTTGCAACCCAAGCCAAAATCAGTGTAGACTCACACACCAGATATGCAAAACAGACGTTTTCTGGACTAGAAAGATTTCTCAAACTCGCTTTTTTGCATGTTCTAATCCAGTGCACTGGTGATGGGGGTGAAGAGGGACATAATGTTGCCACATGATGCTTCTCACTTTTATTTAAAACAAATAGTGTAGACTTCTTCTTTGGACCAATAATTAATTTAAACCTGCTAATTACTGTTCCGATAAAGGAGATGCTTCTATATTTATGATGAAGGTTCATGTCATTTGGTTCCACATCCATCCATAGCTAAGATCTTAGCTTTATGAAATTATGTGCATTTTGGAACAAATGTGTGCATATAATTTATGTATTTATTAAGAGGGTTGCTTTGCAAAAATCAGCATTGAGTAATCTCTTAAGCCAAGCCCATCTGGTGACTTCATGGATGTATTTCTTAGCAACAACATGGAAGTGGTTTGTCATTGTCTTCTGGGCAGTTTTGTTTTTTTTTAATTTCCCGGTATAGTCTTCAGCCTGGGATTTCCTAGCAGCACCCCATCCAAATATTAACCAAGTCAGACTCTGCTTAGCTTTTAAAATACTGGCTTAAAAAAAAGCCACAAAATAGATACAACTTTCTCCAAAGCCCATTTTTTCATTAATTGTTATAGAAAAATGAGATAAAGAAAGGATGTTTTTATTTAGGAAAATACTGTGATGGTGAAGCTCACAGTTTATGCTTGGTCTGAAGATTGATTGATGGGACTTTGACCCCACTTCAATTTTAGCTATTAGCAGATTACATCAAGAAATTTACTTCATGACAATAAATAATACAATGAAACAATAGAAGTAAAACTGTATCCTTTTACAGTTCAGCTCTTTCTACTACATAATGATCTGTCCAAATATTTGGAGGTTTTTTTTTTAATATACTCATCTTCTTCCTCTTTTGTTGTTTATTCGTTTAGTCGCTTCCAACTCTTCGTGACTTCATGGACCAGCCCACGCCAGAGCTTCCTGTCGGTCGTCAACACCCCCGGCTCCCCCAAGGACAAGTCCATCACCTCTAGAATATCATCCATCCACCTTGCCCTTGGTCGGCCCCTCTTCCTTTTGCCTTCCACTCTCCCTAGCATCAGCATCTTCTCCAGGGTGTCCTGTCTTCTCATTATGTGGCCAAAGTATTTCAGTTTGGCCTTTAATATCATTCCCTCAAGTGAGCAGTCTGGCTCTATTTCCTGGAGGATCGACTGGTTTGATCTTCTTGCAGTCCAAGGCACTCTCAGAATTTTCCTCCAACACCACAGCTCAAAAACATTGATCTTCCTTCTCTCAGCCTTCCTTATGGTCCAGCTCTCGCAGCCATATGTTACTACGGGGAACACCATTGCTTTAACTATGTGGACCTTTGTTGTCAGTGTGATGTCTCTGCTCTTAACTATTTGATTGAGATTTGTCATTGCTCTTCTCCCAAGGATTAAGCATCTTCTGATTTCCTGACTGCAGTCAGCATCTGCAGTAATCTTCGCACCTAGAAATACAAAGTCTTACATTGCTTTACGGGGTTGCCATTACCTTCCCCAGGGATCGCATTTAGTCTGACCTCTCTGTCATGACCTTCCCGTCTTGGGTGGCCCTTCACGGTTTAGCTCATGGCATCATTGAGGTGCTCAAACTCCAGCACCACGACAGGGTAACGATCCTTTGCTGAAGCTTCTTCCTCTACTCTTGAATTTTATTTATTTATTTATATTTCAAATTTCTATCACCTCCCATCTCTCCCAAAAAGGGGACTCTTTTGTATCTCCTAACCTGATAAGTAAAGATACATCAAAATTAAGCCTGGTTCTTACAGACAGATACAATAGATCAGGAGAGTACAAGAGACTAAAGTAGAAAACAAGGCATTATTAGATGATAACTCCCATCATCATGACCATTATCCATGCTGGTTGGTGCTGATGTGAGTTGGAGTCCAACAACATCTAGAGTACTGTATTTCTTTGAATACCCTGTCCACACACTCTGAGTAATACTAACCTCATCATGCATCAATGACTTTCCTGGGAAATGTGATTACTTTTCTTGGTTTCAACTACTTCCTTATTTGGACAAAAACTCAACTTGTGTGAACAGAGATTACTTTTGCTTGGCCAGTTCTATTTCTCAGCCATGCCTGATAGTAATCTCTACTTATGCAGGTATGTGTTTGGGGGTGGGTGGAAGAAGCATTGAATTGACTTAAAAAATGTTTAATTTACCATATATGAACTGTGTGACTTATTAAGTCATTCATTAATTAATTCATTCAAACTTTTATATCACCAAATCCCATGTTATCTTTGATAGTTCACAGTGAACCACATGCCATAATCCCTTCTTTTTGTTTTAAGAAGGGTTTAGCCAAAGGAAGCTAGTTTTTTGACTGGCAGGGTTGAAAAGTTTGTAACATACCACTTTTCTTTCCTGTCCCTCTATCATTTGGGGATATGGCTAGTTGAAAAGGTATTGGGTATACTGGTAACCTGTTCATTATCCCAGGTTTAACTGTCTCCTCAAATTCTCTAGAAGTTACCTCTCTGAGAGTTATATGAACACAGAGCCAGCAATACCAGGGTGGGTGGAATAGTGATTTGTCATTCACTGTATATGGTAAATCAGATAGTATTAAAAAGAATGAAAAAGGACTCCACAGTTCAACTCTGAGCTACATAGTACATTCTCTTCTATTAGAGAAAGAAAATCAGAAAGTCTCCAGGAATATATTGATTCAAAACCAGAAACAGTTCAGTTGCTGGAATTCTTGCTACAGAGAACTCGATAGGAACCATGCTTGGAAAAGAATTATTTTGATTTAAGCAGCTGCAAAAGGCCTAAAAGACCCCCTTCTTTCCAGCACGAAAGTAAGCAGCAGCATCTCCAGGCAAGGATGGAGTATCACTGCTGTGTTTCTTTAAGGATCCACCAATCACAAGACAGCACCACCACCTTGTTCTTCCTACTGCCATGAGGCCACCCCAGAGCCCATAGTAATCAGCCTTGATCAAGGTGTCATTTCCAGCTTTTTCAGGCCTTTTGTGTGGGGGGCTGAGATGGGAAGCTTGCTTAAAACCACAATAAAGTAGACAGTCAAACTGGAACAGCTGACAGATTCGTGATGTGTTTGCCCAAACCCATCCCTGAAAGTGCTCTCAAAGAGTCAAAGTGTTGTCTGGTTTTCAGTAAGAATGGACACAGCCTCTTAGAAAAAAATAACTGAACTGTTTATTTCAGCATAGAAAAATACACATCTCAGGCCTAGAACCTTTGCCTTCATGCAGCCACTTCAACGTCAATCACTCAACCCCCGCCCCCCCAAATCTTCCTTTCCCTGTGGTGTCAGGCAGATGGCTTCTTCTCAATCTCTATAGTTTTTAATCTACCACTTTTCAGTTGCATAGTTTTCCACAGAAACCAAAAAGGTGAAATATGTTATGTTGGCTCCAGAGTGACTTTTGTGAAGGTGGCAACTGATGCCCCTCACAGAAATGAAAATTGGATCCAGGAGATTCAAAGTTATCTCCCTTCAGTGTTCATTTCAAGGCCTGCTAACATAACCCTGCCAGAAGTAGATCTATGCTGGTGGACCTTTTTGGCAGATGTGACTTCCTGCAGAAGTTCTTCTCAGCTTGCAGAATGGTACCACTGTCCCATTCTCTCCCTGTCTTGCTCTAAGTTTTAAGAGTTGGGATAGCTGCCTCTCAGGCCAAAGAACTAAATAGCTGAACAGAAATATAATCAAGGTTAAGAAACCTTGAGTTTTGGAGAAGCTTACTCAGGATTCCTTCAAAAGAAGGTATCATGTTGGACAAGTCCTTTTAAGAGATACTAGCCGGTCCATCACAAGCTTTGCAACTGTTGGGAATGCAGATGTACTAGTCAAGTGCTCAAAGAAAAGAATGACCTAGCCTGGTCTTATGCTTTGAATAGTACCTGAAAAAAAAAATAGTGACAATTTTTAAGGGGAAGGGCCATCGTGAGAGCTGCTATAAGGGAAATAATTATTGTGTTATCAGTGTATTCTATTGTACCCATTCAGTTAATGGGGGCAAAGATTTGTCACAGTGGCCCAGCCGGTGATCCATATGAATTATTGTTCATTTACTGTACTGCACCATAGTCTCAAATCCTCTTTGTTAAGTCTGGAGTCCTTGGTAAAAAGGCCAGCATGGAATTCTCTGAAAGTCTTGAAAGTTTGAGAAGTGTAGGCAGATGTCATCTCAACTTTGATGACGGTCAAAATAACTCAGAGTTGCCAGAAGCAAGTCAGGAGTAGCCAAGTTTTCCAAACATTATTTGATCATTATTTCTCACTCAAAATGAAGTTTCCGCAGGCATTATTTCAGATTTCACATTTGCTTGGATGTATCTGAAGTTGTGAAAAATTTTAGCTTAGGCGTTTTCTGGAGTCAGAAGTTACTGATCTACAGTATATAATGAGACTTTTGCTGAGTGATTACTCTTCTAATATCCCAGATGGTTCAAGGGTTGCAAAAGGTGTAGGCGTACTAGATCCTGCCAGTATACTGGGGACAGATACCTCACCAGCTCCTCCTTCTTTGGCATTGTCCCTACATGACCTGCAGCAACATGGACAGCAGGATGATGTATGTTTCCGGAGTTTGTTGCAGATGCCAATCCAACATTCTGTAAATGTTGTCCGGATGGTGGAGGAAGAGAAGAAGAAAATAACAGGGTCCAACACTGTATTGAGAGAAGTCAGGCAGAATGTCTCTGTTCTCCAGGAAGGGCTTTGATTCTTCACAAAGCCCACAACGTGGGAGATATTGTAGGGAGCAAAGGCAATGGTGAAGTTGAGTATAGTGGCCACAGCTAAGCCCACAGCCCGTTGCCTCTTCCGGGTCTTAATGTTTGGCATGGTGGTTAAGATGCGGATCACATTGGCATAGCAGAAAACAGTGACAATGAAAGGGATGAAGAAGAGGACAATGAAGAGCTCCAGGCGGAACGGGAGGACAATGCGAAGCTGATCAGCAGAGAAAATCTTGTAGCAAGTGATGTTGTCCGTAGGACTCCACTGAGCTCCATGGAAGTGAACAATGAAGACAATGCTGCCACAATGGGAACAAGCCAGCAACCAGATGAAAAGGCTGGCAATTTTTGCATAGGTTGGTCTGCGGTTCAACTTGTGCTTAACAGGGTGGGCAACACACAGATAGCGCTCTATACTGACTCCCATGAGGAACAGGGTGCTGAGATAGATGCTGCTGTAGAAGAAGAAGTTTACCAGTGGGCAAATGATGGAAGGAAGAGGCCATTTGAAATTTAGGGCAACTTCTGCGATCTTGAAGGGCAAAAAGAACAGAAGGAAAAGGTCAGACAAGGTCAAATTGAGCAAGAGGATATCTATGGGGACTGGCTTGTGGCGCACTTTCCTCAGGAATGAGTAGCAGGCCAACAGGTTGCAAGGCAGACCAACGAGGAAGGCAAAAATATAGATAATAAGGACCACAATTTTGTCTGCCATCTTCTCAGATTCTGTAAAAGAATTTGACATAATAAATGGTTAAAAAAAATCCCCCCCAAAATTGTTTCTTATTCCTCAAGAGGGTGGGGAGTTTTATTGCTCTTTCCCCCCCACTTGTTTTATTGGTTTTAACTCTGTAAGCCACCCAGAGTCACTGTGTGTGAGTTGGGCGGCTATATATATTTGTTAAACAAACAAACAAATCAGGTTGGAGAACATTCTTCTGTCTCTAGGGATACTTTGCATTGGCCCTTTGGGGAAGAATGAAACAGTTTCCCCAATGGTCATAAAATAGACCTTCCAATGCTCTAGTGGTGTTCAGACCTTGTCCCTTGATGAACCAACTTCCCTGTTCTGCTCATCAGATGCCAAACTATCTGCATACAAGTTTGGTTCATCTCTTTGCTATGTGAGAAGTTCTCCAAGCCAAGGCCAGCTAGCAGCTTCTGAAACTCCTAATACACCTCTTGTATTTTTGGAAGGTGTTTGGAAAGATTCTAAACCTATGGTGTATTCTCATAGACAGATGAAGAACATAATCAAGCTAGATACTGATAATTTGTAAAAATTGTGAACCTGCTCTAGTACTTGTTCATCCAGAGGTGTACAGACCACCTCCATATTAATGGGTTCAGCTTCAGTCTGTTTGCTTCCATGCAGACCCTTACAGCCTCCATGCACAAGGTTAGCATGTTGACAGCATCCACCTATTGCCCAAGGTGGTGATGTATAATTGGGTACGATCAACAAACTAATGATACCATACCTGAAACTGTCTCATGATCTCTCGCAGTGGTTTCATATAGATTTCAAAGAGCAGGGGAGAGGGGCCATCCCCTGCAACACCCACAATGTGGAGGCCACCAGGATGACCTATTATCCCATACTACCACAGACTGAAGTCACCTACTGAAGAAGGAATAGAACCACTGCAAAACAGGACTTCCAATCCCCAACCCCAAGTAAAAGTAGCCCAGTAAGATCCTGTGGTCAATGCTACTGAAAGCCATTGAAAGATCTAACAGGACCAGGAGGGATGTGCTACCCGCATCTAAGTCATGCCAAAAGTCATCCAAGAGAATATCAGTGCAATCTCTGTCCTGATCATAAATCTGGACTCTGACTGACAAGAGTCCCAATAATCAAGAGTTTTACAGCAGCCCATGTACACCACCATCTCAATAACCTTTGCTAAAGAAGAAAGATCGGAGAGTGGACCATAGTTATGTAAAAGCTATGGAATCAGGGATGGCCCCTTCAGAAGGAGGCACACCACAGCCTCCTTCAAGACTGTTAGAGACTGCTCTTCCTGAAAGCCTCCCAGATCCAAGTGGTTACTTCTCTACCTGCTTCTCACAGTAGCCAGGATGGGCAGGGCTCCAAAGAACAGATGTAAAGAGACAGTCTAGGTAGCACTCTATCCACTTCATCAGAGCTCACAGACTGAAAGGAGTCCTGGATAATATGGCAAGATGATGCCCTAGTCACCACCAAGGACTCTGTCTATGTGGAGTCAAAACTATGGCAAATCTAAGTGGTTTTATCACTGAAATGCTGTGCAAATTGGTTACAACAGCCAGGTAGGAGATCTCTACAGTATGTTGACTCCTTCCTAATTTTCTCTTTTTAGCTCTGGTTTGGTCTCTTAAATTTTAGCTGACAGTTTTACTATGACATGGAAAGGATGCATTATTATGGGCATTCACAAGGAGCTTGTTTATTTATTTATTTATTTAATATAGCCAGATTAATTTATTTAATCCTTATATATTAGGATTGGGTTTTCATTTGGCAGGGCCAAGTTAGAGCGAAGGCAGTGGACTGTGGAGTCCTTAGTGCTCTCTCAACTGGGTTGCTTGCTTGCAGACATTTCATTACCCAACTAGGTAATGTCTTCAGTGCAAACCACCAAGCTCAGACAGCACCAAGGACTCCACAGATCAACCCTGAGCCACATACATTCTCTTCTATTGGAAGCAGTGAACTGTAAATATAGAGAGATCAGAGATGCAAAGTGTTTGCCAAGAGGCATCTACTTAGGAAGAACCTTCACTGCAGCTAAATACTTAAGACAATTGGAAATATCAGAATAGAGAAAAACTGTGATATTAGCACATTTTAATGGGTTAACATCCAGTGTACTGGAAAAGAAAGATAAGAAAACCCTGTATGAAGACCTGCTCTATCTATGTGGGATGGGCCTTATTGAAGCTATAACACATTTTCTTTTATCTTGTATTATCTATAAGGACATCTGTACACATTACGTGATTCCATTAACTGTTAATTTTCAAGACAGACTTGTTCAATCTTCAGGACCCATTGTCAGATGAGAATGAGTAAGACATTCTCTAAACATCTTGAAATGTTGTTGCCTGCAGAATTCATGCAGAACTAACTATCTAGTCTTAAATCTTAGTGTCCTGATTTGCCTAGTTTTGGGATTTGACCATAATAAACCTGTACTACTGCTACTGCAATTTAAGTGCAAATGAAATATCACTGAATCACCATTAGCTGCTTCCCAGCAAAAACCCTATTTGGTTTCTCTGCTCAGTACCGACATTGCTTATATTATGAGTATCAATCAGCCCTTCTTGTGTTTCAGAGAATCCCGACGACTGAATTTCAAATATTCCATTTGAGAATGGAAGAAAATTGTATATTTTCCAATTTTTGGATTTCAGTTCTGAACCCTTCAGAGTAAAATTTGAGTCCCCAACATCCCACTGCATGATACAAAAGGGATATTTTTTTGACATCACTGCACAGGAAAGAGAAGAATCTTAATAACTGATTGTGTGTAAATATTTCTTCCTGCTTCTTTTACACATTCCTATAATATCAAGTAATTCCTATCAGTTTCTACTAATTTCAGTACCACCTTTTTCTTTTACCATATCTCATTTTATCCATTTGTTTTCATCTTTCTTTCATTAATTCCCACCACATTTTTGTTTAAAATCTAACCTGTATTCTAGTGGAATGAGATCACAAACGTCCAATGTTGATCCAGTGGCTTGTCTGAAGGATATGGATATCAGTGTGAGAAAGTGAAAGCATTTGTCAGTCACAGGAGAGAAGGGAGCTTATATTTCATTTTGCAGGAAGTGTGGTCATTAGTAGAAAAAGGAACTTTTTACCAGTAGAACAAGAATAACTCTGAAATATCTGAGTTGCTTGGGAGGAAGCTTTAAGTGATGCTGCAAAACTCCTAGATTACACAATTAACAGTCCTTTATTTATTTCTTCTTTAGTTGGGGATGCATATCTCACTTTGTTGATAACAAAAGCCTTCTCAAGGTGGCTTACAATTGGGAGTGTCCACACAGCTTGGTCAGAATAGTCAAGATGGTGGATATCATTATGTGATTGAAGCTCCTCCTGTTTTTTATGTGTGTTGCAAATGTACAGAGAAGTACAGAGAAGTACAGTGGGAGGAAAAAAAAAACCTTATGTCAAGAGGGATTTTCCAACGTCTCAAGTTGCTCAACCAGGCCCAGAACAACATCAACTCTACAGAATGACTATTTTAGCATTGGGGAATTTGTAATAGGTGTGTCCTGGGAACCTAATGATTGTGTTAGCATGTTGTGGGAACCTCTCCATCCTCTGAAGCCACAATATGGATTATTTGTTGAGGCATAGCCTGTGATATAACAACATAACAACGATATCTGCATATGGCAGCACCTCTTTCACTTCGGTTGATCTCAGAAAAGTTAAGCAGGATCAGACCTTTTTAGGATAGAAGACCACCAGAAAATCCCAGGGCTGTGGACTAGAATGAGAACTTTACAAAACATCTAGAAGAAGGCCATAACAAAACACTTCCATATTGTTCCTAATAAAACGAGATGAGCATGGATGCCTTTCCAGATAAACCTTTTCAAACCCGGATTTCAAGCTTAATGTATGAACCCAGCCAGTAAGCAGTTTTCAAAGGGATATCCATGTTAGTCTTTTGCAGGAAAAAAAATCAGAGTCTTTGTGGCATATTAAAGACTTACTAATTTTATTATCACAGAAGCTTTGATGTATTAGGAGTAAGAGTTTTAGACACAGTTGATGGTGGAGAAAAGGGGATCAGAAACAGGATAAAATTACTGTAGAGCGGAAGGCAGAGTTACTGTTCATGGTTTTCCTACTAACAGATTAAGGTTACTATGGTAACTAATCAGTTTGGCCAGGTGCAGAGGTTGAATTCAACTGCCCCCTTTTCGAATGTTAATTATTGCACCTGGGGGGAGGAACCTGCCCGGACTTGTTTCAGTTCCTCTTTCCTTTTGTGCAGGCATGTAGCAAGCCAGGTAGCTCTCAACGAGAGCTACGTCCTTTAAATATGTTTTGCTTTCTGTAAATAAATTATTTTTATAGAAATGCCTGGTGTGTGACTTTTCTGATCTCTCCTGGGCTAAAGGCTTTCCCAGCAATCTGCCAACAGTTACTTAGAGAATGACCATATAGTTGCAATTAAAACAGCATTTCTTTTAAATGGTTATTTTTGCAGTAGAAAACACAACAAAGCCCACTGCTGGGCTCATACATGCAGGGTAATGGGAAGCAGCAGGATGGTGATTTTTTCACCTTGAAATCACTGGAAGGATCTATATCATCTATCTCTATCTCTATGTATCTACCATCTATATTTATCAGAAACTTTTCTTTTCTCTCCTCTCCTTACTTTTTCTTGCAAATACTCAATATGTTACAAGCACTTTGTGAGTCCTTCAGGGTAGATCAGACTATGAATGCAATGTCATGTACTACTTTTATTGTAAAGCCATAGTAACAGAATCTTGTGAGTCTAAATGCGTTTCCCTCCATTTATCTTTGTGAGAACTAGGGAAGGTCTTGTCTGAGAGGCTTTCTTAGGTTACATTCCTGCCCCTGACTCAGTCCTTGTTTATCTGACTATTGACATGGTAGCAGCTCTTCCACCTGTCCCTCAAAGCCATTCCCTCTGCTCTCTACACACTTCTACCCACGACTGGTTTCACCTCCCAACCAATTTCAGTGGGCCTACCAATGAGGGAACACTGCGGGCAGCTGAGGAACCTCATGGACTAATCTGTGTTTTTCCTCCAGCTGACTGGTAGGCAACTGCAAAAATGGTCAGTGCCCTCTGCCCTGAGCTACAGGAGTTCCTGGAGTAACAAAAAGACTCCTTCTAACCCTGCTCCAAGCAGAAGGAAACAGATCACTTGTTCTTCCTCCTTTCCCATGATTTCAGTGAATGCTGTGGGTGTGTGTCTGACTGTTAGACTTCCTCATTTTTTTTTTCAGTGCATAGTATGTGCTGGTGTTTCTTTTTTTTAAAATTTTTTAAAAATGAGCTAAGCTATGAAGGGAAAGATGGGTGGTTGTCAAGATATCACTCTTGCTGTGTTTGCATTCTCAGTGACAGCTGTGACAATGAAACAGCACTATGGTTTTGCAGCCAGATGCTTTCCCCAACAGCTGCAATTAGGGTTGCGGATTGCAACGTTGAATCTCTGTGAGTCTCTGGGTGGAGGACAGAGTAACAGCTTTTTGGAGCCCAGATTTATATATTGTGAGAGAAACCAGATCAGTTTTTTGAAGCATCTAGGGAAGTTGTAAAAAAAAATAGCTGTAGTGATGGCCATCAGAAGCCCCTGGGTATGTCCTACAACTAACTAAACTTGGACTCTGTTTTCTGATGGACTGTTCTGTCTCTGCCTCTTCTATTAGCCTCTGTATGAGAGTCTGTTTGCCACAGTGCTCCTTTCAAATGGTTTCTGGGCTTGATTCATATTTAGCACACCTGGCTGCTGGTATATATACTGGCCGTGAAGCTCATCACCTTGCATGTCTCCTGCTTCTAAGTCATGCGATAGTTTCTGCTGCTTTTGTTTTAGATTTCTTTCTGATCTAGGGCTGTTCAGTCAATTGATACATAAATTGAACACAGAATTTGGGAGACCAGTTTGGGAAGAATCTGATGCACGTTGCTTATAGAGACATGGAAAATGAAGTGGGCCAGCAACGGCATCCTCCACATGAACTTGCCTCTTTCATCAGAATGATGAAACCTTCATCTGGCCATTGCTTCTGTTTTGCTTTTTTGGGGTGGGGGAGTGATCACCACACATGGAAAGAGGCAGGGTTTGCATCACGATGCCATTAGCATCAGCCTGATTTCCCTTGCCACCAGCAACCCCCCTCCCCCCATTTCTGTGTTTGCAGGGATTTGAATTTGGTGAGAAATATCGAGAAGGACTGAGTTCTCAGCTGAATGTGAAGCCCACACAGCTGATCAAGGTCAAGGAGGCAAGAACTACACAGATTTCAGTAAGGTGTCTTTAAGACAGGGGTGTCTGGGGAGTTCAAAAAAGGTCAAGATGGTGACTCCAACTATGGATAAAAAAGAGTAGGGCTCCAGTTGCTATCTTGACTTTTTTGACACGCCCCCAACCCCATGAAGACATCCTGCTTTAAAGCTAGTCTTGGGGTAAATTTAATAATATATAAATTGAATGAATGAATGAATGAATGAATGAATGAATGAATGAATGCAGAATCTTGGAAACTGCAAAAGGAATGTCCAGCCCTCATTTCTAATGTGCTCATTAGGGCCGAATCGCGCCCACCACTTGAAATGCAGTTCCCCGTCCTCTTGCCGCCTGGGCTGAGTTGCCACTGATAAGCTGACTTACCTGCTCCCTCTTTATTATGTGTATCTCCTTTCCTTTCCATGACCTTCCCAGCCTCCCCACCATCTCTCAAAATAAGTCTGCCTTGAATATCAGGTGGCAGAAAGAGGGACGAGGCAAGTTCAGTGCAGGCTTATACAGTAGAAACAGGGACAGTCAAGCTTGGTGCTTTTTTATATGGATGGTGAAAGTGACTAGAAATGGGTTGGCAGGAATAAGATTGGCTACTCTGATAAGATTCCTTATGAAATCTACCACAAATCTCCCCATCTGAGTGTCAGGAAGCAGAGTGAAGCAAGAGTCCCTCCAAATGTAGAAGTAGCTTGAGCTCTGCAGAGCTCCAGCTTCACAAGGGAGCTGCATAGAAGTAAACCTGACTCTTTCCAATGGTCCAAAGAAGAGGCAGTTGTGGGATCTCAGGGCTGTGGATGCCCCAGAGCTCTGTGCAAAGGAGCCTTACAAGGAAAAGTATTCAGTGCAGAATTTTAGGCTGGTTACGAACACACATCCTTGCACAAAGTCATCTAGAGCTAGCCACCATAAAAGAAAAATGAAGATGCATGGGCAGCGATGTCTTGAAGCAAGCCCCACCCTCACCTACTTGCTTTCCATTGTCTGATGCAAGGATGTTAAGTTGTGAAGTTTGCACTTTGATGTCACTGATGGAATGGTGATTTTAGGGTTCATTTGAAGGACTCATTTGCTTTGAACATTTCAAAGGCTAATAGATAAGACTGGAGCTCTTCCGGGGTGGATCTGTTATCAGCCAGGTGCAAGCAGAGAAAGGCAGTAAGTCTCCCCCAAACTGGACAAGGAAGGGAGGAGGAAATGGTCAGTTGTACATGCAGTGGGAACAGATAGATAACAGCTAGCTCATATTTCTCCCCAGCTACAGCAAAAGTGCCCACCTTTGGGGAGCATTTTGCCCATCCAAGAGCGTGAATAAGTATTGTTTGACAATAATCATGTACCTCTTTGTTCTAAGCATGCATAAAAGTTCTGTTGATTTGCAAGCTCGGCATACCTATGGAACTAAAGTCATGAGAACCCTTTCTTCTGCAGAATAAAGCTTTAAAGAGATTTCTGCCTTGCATGTTAATTGGCAAAGCATGCCAGGTTTTAAAGAACCCAGGGTTCCTGGGACAACATCACACAGCTTGCATCCCCTTGTAGCCCTGCAGGGGCCTATTTGCTTACAAAGAATTTACTGCTGGCTTGAGTGTTGAAGAATATATGTAGTATATAATATTTCAGAATGAAAGATGTAAAGACTGGTAGAATTTCAGAATTAAACAAGGGGGTTGGTTCATACAGTCTAAACCAGAAATGCACAGAGAATGTACAGAGAGGGCAGACTGTGGTGAATTGGTCACTTTTTTGAGTTTTCAAAGGAAAGGAGAAGTTGCTGATATTTCTAAACTGCTTTAACCCATTTCAAAGAATCAAACAATATGAAAGTGTGATCACCCTGAGAAATGGCTAAAAGATTGAAAAATGGTGTGGTTAGTAGTCTTTGATTAAATCGGTGAGGTGTGTTACTCTCAACACAGAAATGACTCATATATAACATCCTTCCTTTGTAAGCCTACTGGGACCCATAGATCCATTTGTAATCTATACCATATGGTTTACACAGTACAAATAATCTGGAAAAGGTGGTATGCCACAGCCTAGAGATCCCAAGTCTTTTTGCAAAGATGAGCAGCAGGTGGCTGCTCATATGCAACATTCATTGCTGCTAGTCACACCCTGCAAAGAATCCTGGGGATGGTTGCCAGCTTTCTAAAAGGAATGAGCTGCTGTTCTTTTGCTTTTAGCAAATACAGTTTAGCTTGCCTTTAAAAAAAGGAAAAGAAGAGGACTATAATGCCGTTTTTTAAAACGATCAGTTCAATCGTGTCCCATTCTTGGAGACAGCCTGGACAAGTCCCTGCAGTTTTCTTGGCAAGGTTTTTCAGAAGTGGTTTGCCATTGCCTCCTTCCTAGGGCTGAGAGAGAGGGGCTGGCTGAGGTCACTCAGCTGGCTTTGTGCCTAATGTGGGACTAGAACTCACGGCCTTCCCGTTTCTAGCCTGGTGCCTTGACCACTACACCAAACTGGTTCTCATAATGCCATTAGGTAATGTTTATTCTTACCAAATTCAGATCACAGAATAGTGGATGTAAGTTACAAGAAGACAGATTCCAAATGAATATTGGAAAAAGCTTCTAAGAGCAGCTAGACAGTCGAACCAATTATCCGGAGGCATGCTGAGTGTCCTTTTATTAGATGTGTTGACACAGAGAATAGACAGCCACCAATCTAGGATGCTTAAATCTGGATTCTTGCATTGAACCTAATTGAATCTAAGACACTGAACTTCAGTGGCCTAAATGATTTATTCCAACTCAATGGTACAGAGAGGAGGAAGTGTGAAGAGGATTCATACTACAACGAATTTCAGGTCACTCTCTTTAAGAAAAGCTTTCAACATTTCCTGTTGTGCTTTTCCATCATGAGATGGGATTATGAGATGCTCTTCCGTTATCTGGCAGTTCAGACTAAAAAGATGATCTTTTCATAACCGCTGCAGCTGTTCAACCTCCCAAGGTTTCAGAAAGGTCATTATTTGTTAGAGACTGAAGTCAACAGCAAGGGACGCGGTGGCACTGCGGGTTAAACCGCTGAGCTGCCGATCGGAAGGTCGGCGGTTTGAAACCGCGCGGCGGGGTGAGCTCCCGTTGCTCGTCCCAGCTCCTGCTCACCTAGCAGTTCGAAAACATGCAAATGTGAGTAGATCAATAGGTACCGCTTCGGCGGGAAGGTAACGGCGTTCCGAGTCGTCATGCTGGCCACATGACCCGGAAGTGTCTATGACAATGCCGGCTCCATGGCTTAGAAATGGAGATGAGCACCGCCCCCTAGAGTCGGATTCGACTGGACTTTACGTCAAGGGAAACCTTTACCTTTACCTTTTAAAGTCAACAGCAAGAAGAGTCAGAAATCAGGGTTCACTGGACTGCCAGCCATTACAGAGTCTCAGTTGCTAAAGACAGCGCTGAGATAACAGTTCTCCTGTGTCTTGTTTTAAGACATACACTATGAATGTACTGCTGTTACCTGTAGTATACTTGAAATGGTCTGGAGACCTTATCCAATGAACTATTGACTTATAACAGCTCTCCTGTTGAGAGCTATACTATCAGGAGCTGCTGAAATAACTCTTTGGACTCCTGACAATGTTCCATTTAAGCAGAACACAGACCTTGCTTATAACTCTTTCACATGTTGGAAGTGTCTCATCTGTAACTGGCTTCTTTGGGGCTGCGGAAAAGCAACCAGAACAAAGTAATTCTGCCAAAGTTGCTAAAAAACTATATATCTATATTGCTGTCTGTGTTTATGGGTGTGTGTATCTATATATGTTTGTCTATCATTTTTATAATATATATGTATATATTCATATATAATACATATATATGTATTTTTAATTCTGTCATTAACCTTGAAGTACACACTTTCTATAGTTCTGTTTCTCTGAAACAACTTGTTATAACAAATTTTGCACTGTTCCCCTTTCCCTTTTCTCTCTAAACCCATGAGTTTCACTGCTGTGGCTCATGGCCTCCACCAGTATTTTGCACCCTGATTCCATAATAGCCTAATACAACTCTTTACATATTAGATTTTTTTTCATCCATATCGGTAAATGCTATTTCCCATTGTTTAACCTTTCTTTATTTTGTTGTTTATTCGCTTCCGACTCTTCGTGACTTCATAGACCAGCCCACGCCAGAGCTTCCTGTCAGTCGTCAACACCCCCAGCTCCCCCAGGGACGAGTCCGTCACCTCTAGAATATCATCCATCCACCTTGCCCTTGGTCGGCCCCTCTTCCTTTTGCCTTCCACTCTCCCTAGCAGCAGCATCTTCTCCAGGGTGTCCTGTCTTCTCATTATGTGGCCAAAGTATTTCAGTTTTGCCTTTAATATTCCCTCAAGTGAGCAGTCTGGCTTTATTTCCTGGAGGATGGACTGGTTTGATCTTCTGGCAGTCCAAGGCACTCTCAGGATTTTCCTCCAACACCACAGTTCCAAAGCATCGATCTTCCTTTGCTCAGCCTTCCTTATGGTCCAGCTCTCGCAGCCATATGTTACTACGGGGAACACCATTGCTTTAACTATGCAGACCTTTGTTGTCAGTGTGATGTCTCTGCTCTTAACTATTTGATCGAGATTTGTCATTGCTCTTCTCCCAAGGATTAAGTGTCTTCTGATTTCCTGACTGCAGTCAGCACCTGCAGTAATCTTTGCACCTAGGAATACAAAGTTTTTCACTGCTTCTACATTTCCTCCCTCTATTTGCCAGTTATCAATCAAGCTGGTTGCCATAATCTTGGTTTTTTTGAGGTTTAGCTGCAAACCAGCTTTTGCACTTTCTTCTTTCACCTTCATCATAAGGCTCCTCAGTTCCTCTTTGCTTTCAGCCATCAAAGTGGTATCATCTGCATATCTGAGATTGTTAATGTTTCTTCCAGCAATTTTAACTCCAGCCTTGGATTCCTCAAGCCCAGCATGTCGCATGATGTGTTCTGCGTACAAGTTGAATAGGTAGGGTGAGAGTATACAGCCCTGCCGTACTCCTTTCCCAATCTTAAACCAGTCCGTTGTTCCGTGGTCTGTTCTTACTGTTGCTACTTGGTTGTTATACAGATTCTTCAGGAGGCAGACAAGATGACTTGGTATCCCCATACCACTAAGAACTTGCCACAATTTGTTATGGTCCACACAGTCAAAGGCTTTAGAATAGTCAATAAAACAGAAATAGATGTTTTCCTGAAACTCCCTGGCTTTTTCCATTATCCGGCGGATATTGGCAATTTGGTCCCTACTTCCTCTGCCTTTTCTAAACCCAGCTTGTACAGCTGGCAATTCTCACTCAATGAATTGCTGAAGTCTACCTTGCAGGATCTTGAGCATTACCTTACTGGCATGTGAAATGAGTGCCACTGTTCGATAGTTTGAACATTCTTTATTGTTTCCCTTTTTTGGTATGGGGATATAAGTTGATTTTTTCCAATCTGATGGCCATTCTTGTATTTTCCAAATTTGCTGGCATATAGCATGCATTACCTGGACAGCATCATCTTGCAAGATTTTGAACCGTTCAGCTGGGATGCCGTCGTCTCCTGCTGCCTTGTTATTAGCAATGCTTCTTAAGGCCCATTCAACCTCACTCTTCAGGATGTCTGGCTCTAGCTCACTGACCACACCGTCAAAGCTATCCCCAATATTGTTATCCTTCCTATACAGGTCTTCTGTATATTCTTGCCACCTTTTCTTGATCTCTTCTTCTTCTGTTAGGTCCTTGCCATCTTTGTTTTTGATCATGCCGATTTTTGCCTGGAATTTACCTCCAATGTTTCTAATTTTCTGGAAGAGGTCTCTTGTCCTTCCTATTCTATTGTCTTCTTCCACTTCTGCGCATTCCTTGTTTAAAAATAATTCCTTATCTCTTCTGGCTAACCTCTGGAATTTTGCATTTAATTGGGCATATCTCCCCCTTTCACTGTTGCCTTTTGCTTTCCTTCTTTCTTGGGCTACTTCTAGTGTCTCAGCAGACAGCCACTTTGCCTTCTTGGTTTTCTCTTTCTTTGGGATGTGTTTTGTTGCCGCCTCCTGAACAATGCTGCCAACTTCTGTCCAGAGTTCTTCCAGGATCCTATCTACTAAGTCCAGTCCCTTAAATCGATTCTTCACCTCCACTGCATATTCCTTAGGAATATTAGTGAGCTCATATCTAGCTGATCTGTGGGTCTTCCCTAATCTCTTGAGACTGATCCTAAATTGTGCAAGAAGACGTTCGTGATCTGAACTACAGTCAGCTCCAGGTCTTGTTTTTACTGACTGTATAGATGTCCGCCACCTTTGGCTGCAAAGGATGTAGTCAATCTGATTTCGGTGTTGTCCATCTGGGGAAGTCCATGTATAAAGCCGTCACTTAGGTTGCTGGAAGAGAGTGTTTGTGATGCAGAGTGAGTTGTCTTGGCAAAATTCTATCAGCCTATGTCCTGCTTCGTTTTGTTCTCCCAGGCCATGCTTACCTGTAATTCCAGGTGTCATTTGACTGCCCACCTTAGCATTCCAGTCTCCCATGATGAAAATAACATCTCTTTTAGGCGTGTTGTCCAGTAGGTGCTGCAGATCCTCATAGAACTGCTCTACTTCAGCTTCTTCAGCATCTGTGGTTGGGGCGTATATTTGGATCACTGTGGTGTTAGATGGCTTGCCCTGAATTTGAATTGAGATCATTCTATTGTTTTTTGGATTGTATCCAAGCACTGCTTTAGCCACTTTACGATTAATTATGAAGGCTACTCCATTTCTTCTGTGGTCCTCTTGTCCACAGTAGTAGATCTGGTGGTCATTTGATGTGAAGTGGCCCATTCCAGTCCATTTCAGTTCACTGATGCCCAGAATGTCTATCTTTAATCTTGACAGCTCACCAATAACCACATCCAATTTGCCCTGGCTCATAGATCTTACATTCCAGGTTCCAATGGCGTGTTGATCCTTCGAACATCGGATTCGCCGTTCACCACCAGCACCGTCGGCCGCTAGCCGTCCTTTCGGCTTTGAGCTAGCTGCGTCATCACGTCTGGGGCTAGTTGAGCTCATCCTCTGTTCCTCCCCAGTAGCATTTTGACCATCTTCCGACCTGGGGGTCTCATCTTCCGATGGTATACCGACATATCTCCGGTTGTACTGATCCATTTAGTTTTCACGGCAAGAATCCTGGGGTGGGTTGCCATTACCTTCCCCAGGGATCGCATTTAGTCTGACCTCTCTGTCATGACCTTCCCGTCTTGGGTGGCCCCTCACGGTTTAGCTCATGGCATCATTGAGGTGCTCAAGCTCCAGCACCACGACAAGGCAACGATCCTTTGCTGAAGTTTCCTTATTTAGGCTAGGATTATTCACACTTATTTACAGATCTATGTGCCAGGAGTCAAGAATATTATTATTGATGCAATAATAAAAGTAATAGTAATAATAATTTAATATTATTGATTACTTCTCTTTGTGGCTGTGGTTGTATGAACTGCATAACCTGGTTTGCAAATTTACTCACTTTGTCTATGATACATTAAAACAAAATAATCATATGTTCAGGATTCACAAAACATTCTAAACAGACAAAAGTTTAACATGAACCAAACGTAGTAGATGTTAGGGTTGTAAGTAATGAATTAACTGTGAACACAGTCTTCCTATTGTGCAAGAGTCATATTAAAATAAACTTCTGAATCTTCTGAACTTGAATAGTGAACTGAGCTAATCATGCATCATTCTTGTTGAGCATGGATGAGAATTGGAGCTAGAAAATTAGTAGAGAAGATGTTCCCCAGATCACAAAACAATGGATAAATATGTTCTTTGGGTGCTACATTTCTGTGAAAAGGACCAGTGTGAATGGATGAGTCCAGGAAACAGTCTGCATGAGTTCAGCTTATAATATTCATACTTTCATAGCAAGAAGCAAAGCAATTGTGCTCACTGTGCTAAACTGGGCAATATTCAAGAGTTCATAGCAATAAAAAAGGCTATTGTGGTCACCCAAAGCAAGCCAAATACCACTCTGAAATTCACCAGAAGCAACCAGAAGCCATTTTAGCTTTGTTTAAGATATATACAAAAAAGACAAAAGCTTAAAGGAAGGCAATTCACTGAAGCCAAACTGATAATTTAAAAATAATATGACCTGGAGCTGAGAAAAGGTGTTCACTCCACACTCAGGTTAGAACCTAGAAGTGGAATTCCAAGTATTATACTCTTTTTTCTCCTTTGCATCCTTCTGAAAGGAAGCAGACCTCTTCTATGCTTGTCACCCTTCATGGCACAGAATCTGGTCACTTGAGGAACTACCTGTCTCCAGTGGGTTCTGCCCATATAGGAAGATTGGGCAGAGCGGGGGAGCTTGGTGTCCCTTCCATCAAGCCGTATCATCTAGTGGGCCCTGAAAACCTGCCTTGTTCTTCATGGCACCTCTGGAACAGCATCCCCCTGGAGATTCACACAGCTCTCACCCTATAAGGCTTCAAGGCAAACAGAACTCTTGAGGCCTGGGGTTGGTTTGGTTGTTGAACCCCTGGCAGATTTTTTTTTTTTTTTTTGGTATGTGTGGTTAGTCCAGGTGTACCTGTTCCTTCCTTTCTCATCCTTTTCTTCTCTTTAAAATATGTAAGCTGTCCAGGGTCATTTGGGAGTTAGGTGACCTTCTAAATCTGGATAAATAGATAAATAGGCAGAAGTGCCAAGAGGTATTATGATGCTACCTTTCATCCTTGCTTGCTGCTCTTCCTTTTTTCCTTCTCCATATCATGGATTTCACATTGCCATCTTCAGATCAACTTCCCTTCCTGCCTTAAGACTTTACTAAGCCTCCTTTGGAAATAGGCTATATTTTGTACATAGAAGGGAGGATGTTTGAGGGTCTCAAGGAACACAGCATTAGGGAAATGCTGTGCTGTAGACAAAACAGAGTTTCAACAGCTAGCTCTTAGTGGCTATCAAGTTCCTTGGAATAACCACAGAGTGGGTGACAAGTGGCTTTATGTTGCACTTCCTCCTAGCAACCAGCTGCTAGCAAATGTTAGTGCTGCATAAGAGTTGTCCTCTATTGTGGGGGGATAGCATAGTCAACTTCCTTTTCATTGACCTGGTCAGCCAGTCCTTAGTCTATCCACTAGGCTGCAAACAGAACTCTTGAGGGCAGCTGTTCTTTGGAGTTAATCCAGCAAGGAACATACCCCTCTGCACTGAGTAACTACTATGCAGGAGATGCTTTTCTACCAAATGCTTAATCTGGTTACCATATGCACTCATTTTCTGTGTTGCACAAGATGTTGAATGATAAATTTATGAAATGAACTGAGTTTGCAGAAAACTAACCAAACTTAGCAGGTGGTGTGTCAATGCAGCCACTAGTTACTGACTTGGTAAAGCCTGTGGTGAATACAGCTCATGCATCCTGCAAGTAAACACAATACATTGCCTGAGAAGGGGAACATCTAACCATGTCTTAACCCATATAATCCCCCAGTTCATCAAATGAGTCATTCTTTCCTCCATGAAGAAGACCTCAAAATAGCATTTCTGGGGGTGGGGGCAGTGTTCCCCCAACTATGAATCATTTTTGAATGTAGGCAGTTGTATGTTTGGGTGGATATAACTATGAAAGGCAGCATATATCTAACATAACAAATAGATAAATAAATGTCCTGCGGGTTACCAAAGGAACTGATCTTTCTCTGTGTCCAGTGGGCAAGAGAGCCATGAGTATCCTTCCTGGCCCAGGAAATCACCACTGTATTGACCACTCTGCCATATTTGCTCCAGTGCTGATACCACCAAAAAGAGGTTCTTTCTAACAAGATTTGGAGATGACCTCAGATTGAACAAGTGAAAAATCCAAAAGTAGAGTTACTTTAAAGAAGCCTCCCTGCTGCCCCCCTCCCCGTGCTATTTTTTTTAATGTTTGTTGGGCTTTCTTCCTTAGCAGGCACAGTAGCATCTCTTCTGATAATGTTCCCACCCAAGGGCTAAATCTGGAATTGAGTAGAAGCCTAGAAAGTCAAAGAAGTTACTCCCTTGCACACAGTTTACCTGGACACTTTAATCTCATCGCTTCAACTTGCCAGAGGGATCTGCTACCAACAAGTTTCCAGAGAAATACTTTTTGATGAACAAGTTCCAGGAAACAGACAGAAGCTTGAATGATAATATTTCATATAGGTTTTTTTTCCTTCCTGATGCATTTCATTTACATATTTTAAGGTTGCACATAATATTTACACCACTTTCCAGCCATCTTTAATCTCATGTGTGGTCTAAACAAACTATCACTGCCAGAATCCCAAGGATCATCAACTTCCAAAGGAGATCTGGTGACTGGTCTGAACCTTCTGTTTCAAAAATGATAATTATCTTCACATGTGTATTAGAACAAAAGAAGTCCCATCAATATCTGAAAGATATTCACTTCTGTATCATTTTGAGGGAAGGAAGAAATTAATCTCACTTCTTAAAACAGAAAAAAGAAACCCTACAGTTATCAGTGATCAGCAATTTCACTTCACATCACTTGCAGAGTGAGATAAAATTAATTAGCTTCACCCGCAGGGGAAAAAAGACATGACACTCTTAACTGGCTGAAAAGGTCCTGATTTAATTTATAGTGATATAATCAACGGGTACAAGCACCTTACAGAAGAAGGAAGGATGTTTTTGGGGAGCTCCTTCAGCCTTCTGGTGAGCAATAATCTCATTACTATCTGAAATGATCAAACAATTTGCTAATTTGCATGCATCTTATCTGTGTACCAAAATGCTGCGTTCAAAAGCCTCCAATCTGTTTCACCCAATTGCTTTATCAGCCTTTGACGAGCTAAGGGAAAAGTGTGCAGTCTCTACAGTAGGATACTTGAAGTTCTGCAGCCTCCAGAGATGACAAGGCTGAACTTCTGACCCTTGGGAGGAGGTGAATTCCAGCTTAAGCATTCCTTAAAACCCCTGACATTCCCCCAGTTGGTCTGATGTTTCTTATTTTAAGGGGCTCCTTTTATTACATTAAAAAAAAACTGGGCTGAAAATGCTGATCCCATCCATTCTAGAGATATCATGATGTTACCAGTCATGCTTCCTATGGCCCCAAACCATGGCTACTCAGACAACAACAAAAAGGGTAATACGTAGGCTAAAGTTTCTAAGATGGGGTGATCCAATATGCATATTGTCACCTGATGGGACCTCAGAGGTGTGCCCTCTCGGTGGCCACCCCAGCCCTTTGGAAGAGCCTCCCTCCCACCTGAGGTCCGAGGGATCCCTACTCTTTGTAGCCTTCTAGGGGGGCCATGAAGACCTGGCTCTTCCCCCAAGCATTAGGCTAGGATGAGGGTTGAGCTGTGAAGATGTTTGGCCTGGCACCTAGGGGAAAGGGTACCTTTGTTTTTAACTATGTTTTTTGGATAGTTGTAAACCACCTAGAGTCATTGTATGAGATAGGTGGCCATATAAGTCCAATCAATCAATCAACTACATATGACCCTTCTGATGGTTTTGTGTATCTACTAATAGAGCACAGCCTTCCCCATCTAATCCCATAAGCATGGGAACCATGCTTTCATTCCCCAAGGGGATCCACCAATTTGAAGAATTTTACCTCTGTTTCTGTCTCTGCTGGTTATGACCAATGAAAGAGTTCAAATCCAAATTGGTCCATGTGGAACCTTACAGCAAAGAAGCTAAGAAGAAGTGTAGATCCGTTTATGGAGGCTATTTTGCTCTACTCTGAGTATTGAGTTCCCTGTCTGACATGAAGAGGCAAGTGTGACCACCTCTTCTTTACTCTTATTAAATGCAGAAAGGAGAAAAGAGAGCAAAACCCTTACCACCCTTTTAAACTTATTGATTATTTGGAGTTTAACAACATTACAGTGTCTTCCAAGCTCTGAATGCAACCAGATTCAACCAGCTTCCAAACTCATTAATTCCTTGATTTTGTTTCTCCCCTACCATGCTGGCTGAATTTCCCAGAGCTCAAATCAATATTAAAAGTAGAATTGAGAGAATGCCCCCATTGAACATCAAATTGAAAATCTTCTACTTATATATAATTGCATTCAATAAAGTACACACTGTTGATTTGTCCTGTCTGATGGCTGATGAAAGGAGGGAAAGAGCTTTGCAATGGCATAGTCAAGGGAAAGGCTCAAGGACATTTTTCAAAGAAGGAGTGATGGACATCTCTCAGAACAATGGATGGATTCTCTTTCCTCCGGGAAATGAATGAATTGATAAACAGCAGCAAAATGTGAAAAAAATTGAAAGAAGAGGAAAACAGTTCACTTGAGGATGGAGACTTCTTTCCTTCTCTTTGATAGGGTTTCATCTGAAAGTTAAGGATGCCATTAAATTAAACTTCATTCCTGGTGCTTCAGGTAACATCTATGCTGTTTTCTGGGCAAGAACATGGAAGTGATTTGCTATTGTTTTCTTCTAGGTTGCCTTTTTAACTTCCCAATTTAGTTTATAGCCCTGGGATTCTCTCCTGGTCTCCCACCCAGATGCTCACTAGATCCATTCTTGATTAGCTTCCAAGCCCAGACAGGATTGGTCAGGGCTGCTACCACTGTTGCTGCCTCTCACAAAACTACTTCCACTTTCAAATCAAAATAATATTTCTTTGCAAGATTGTTTGCATTCCTAGCAGAAAACCAGGGATTGAAAACTTCTAGTTGAAATACACTTTTGAGTGCATTTTCTTAACATAATATCAGACCTTTTATCCTAAGTTGGAACTATGCAACTATTTTTGGGCCCAGGGCGTGGTGTGCTAAATTACTACCTACTATGATTGCATTCCTTTTTTTTGGGAAGGAGAAAATAGGAACCAGAATCTCCAGTTCTAATGTTCTTCTCTTCTCACTTTGCCTAATTGGTCATATTTTGTATGCAGCCAAGTCAATGTTCCAACACTGTCCATCGGGGGCCTGAGTTCACTAATACCAAATATTAAGGAAAAAGGTTGATTGATTGATTATGCGCCATCAGGTTGGTGTTGACCTTTAGCAATCACATTGATAGACCTTCTCCAGGATGAAAAGAAAAAGAAGGGTCAAGTAAATTTTATAGAAGAAATTTGCAGAAGAAATTCCTTTCTTTCACTTCCTTGTGGTAGGCGAAGCTTAGATGATCATCTGCCTATACATTGCAACAGCAGGGCATCCCAGATCAAGTTGTCATGGTGACTTCATTTCTTGTCATCACTGTCCTTCCAGTAACAATCATAAGACAAATGCCCACTTCTTGGTCTCCTGGCCCATCTGCTTCTTTGAGAAATAGCTGGTCTATTTTGTGCCATTTTGTTTACCTTTCCTGGATCCAATGCCTGGGACAAAGCTTGCTGCAAAGATTTCCTCCAACCAACTCCTGAAATGGGTCAAGAACATTCCTCTTGGACATAGTGTAGTTCCACTTCCCATTGGAATTCCCTCCCCCCCTTTTTTTTTGACAAAAGGAGTCATGAAAAAATCAAGAAAAGGGAGGTACAACCTTGCATCTTGCCTTTCTTCCACCACAGATTCCATAGTTTGAGGCCTTTTCTGCTGGATTATTTGGAACAGAATATTTGCAGTGTGATTGATCATGTGTAACTAGGCTGACCATATTTCCTTGAGACAAAAACGGAACATTGGGATGGCAAAACGGGGCAGGGCTGGGTGACGGGCTGGATTGGCAGGCAGGAACTTCTCTGGTTTTCTCGGGCTGGGAATCTTCGGATTCCTTCTTTTGCGAGAAGCAAGGCTGGGCTGGAGATTCTAGTGAACGGTTGTCCCCGACAAGCCGTTCCTCCTCTGGATGTGCTTTTACACTCTTTTCTTCCTGCCATTTCAAGGCAGGAGCCAATCAGCTGGCCCTTTGATCACTGCCTATCAGCTGATCCTGTTTTTTTCTTTTTAGGTTTCCCACCAGGTTCAGCTCTGCAGCTTTTTCCCCGCAGTTTCTGCTGAGCTCCCCCTCCTTCCACTGAAAGTCAGACTGCATTCTGACAGGTTCGCGGGAACTTTCAAATTTTTAAGTAAGGTTTTTAAGAAAATGGGACAAAATGGACATTTATATTAAAATGACGGGACGGTCTGGAAATGTTAAAAAACCCGGGACTGTCCCATTCAAAACAGGACGCATGGTCAGCTTAGGTGTAACACATTTTGTTGTTTTTGATGATGATAGACGAGGCGGCAGCGGCGGCAGGAGCAGCAGTTGGAGTCAGCTAGTCATTGGTTTTATGTTCAACTGCCAGTAGGTGGAACCAGAAACATTTGAAAAGACAAGGAGAATCCAGTAAGATTGTTGTTTTTTGGAGGAAAAAGATTCCACCCATCTGATATCTTGGAATAAAGTAATTTATCTTGTCATTCAGATTTGCAGCAGTGGTGGATCCTTTGCCATGGACTGATTTGTTTGGTTAGCTCTCCTTACAAGAATGTGCAAGACAGCTTCCATTAGCCTCCATGGTGCTCTGTTAGCCCCCCCCCCCCATCCTCACCTGGTACCTGCCAGTGCCCCAAAGGTCCTCCCAAGTATTGTAAATGCTAGAAAAGGCTGTCAGAGTAGTCAAGAGAAAGCCATACAAATGTCTATCTAGCCAGCAGAAATAGAGGTTGGCTACTAGAAATTGTTATTTGGGTGTGTTCATAACTGTGTCTATAACTGTGTAATTACATATCTTGGTAGGAATTGCCCCACCAGGCATTAGAAGGAGTGTGGCACAAGGCGTGGAATATGCAAAATCAACAACTGAAGCAAGCAAGCAAACAAACATTTAAGCAGTGATAGATGGATGCAGATATGATTGGAGCAGGTGGGTCTTACACCTTCTTCTCTTATGCAGTTTTCTTTTGCACCAGAATCTGAAGAAGTGGGTAATAAGGCGAATAAGTACAGAAGGAATCTGAATTCCTTAAAACTGTTTTTATTCCCAAAGTTGAATGTGGGGTAGGGGGAGGAGGAAATTCGTTGCCTCTGAAGGACCCCAGGAAAGATGTTGAGGAAGTGACCTGGAAATATCACGGAGTCCATCTCTCCCAGTTTAAAGAAATCCCACAGGATTCATTCCCTCACAATGTCTTCCTTTTGGATTTCATGGACATATGAGAACCCCGAGGAACTTCAGACTGCACAAAGATGTTGCTACCACAAGACTGGATGGTTAGACACACCCCTCAGCTGACACACCACTACAAAAGGGCAAGAATTGCCCACTCCATCCATGGAAATGTCATCAAAATTCTCTTCACCTTTGAAAGAACGTTGAGTTGGGGAAAAAAAACCTGTCCTCAAAGTGAAAGCAACAGCAGAGAAAATTTCAGTGGAAAGGCTGTGAAATGAGAGCATCCCCAATTCTACAGAAGATGAAAAACGCTCTGAGAGGCACTCCTTGGCATGAGGCTATCAGTGGGCATCTGCCCCGCCTCTTCTCTCAGCTAAGAATTTGTTTCCCGTTTGAATATATACACACACAGACAGACACACACTGTATATCCCTCGTTCAACAGTCTCTTGCTCACTGCATTCCAGCATCCAAGTGCAGGCAAACCTGTCTGCTGGTTGGACAGAGGAGGTTCAAAGGAGCTTCTCCTCTGCTGGAAGGGCAGAAAGGTGGTGAACTCACCTGAGGTGGGAAAAAACCTGTTTCTTCATCAGAAAGAAAGAGAAACAACCAGACAGCCAGAACGAGGCTCAGCTGACAAGGTGAGGAAGGCAGGCAGGCAGGAAGGCCCTCCAGTTATTAATTTTGTGATGTTTTTAAAGAATTTGATCAGGAGATTTGAAGAACTCCATGGTCAGATAGATAGGTTGCATCCTGATATGTGAAAGGCTGGTAGATTTATCATAGGAGAGGTTTTTGTGGGTTGGAATACAGTTTTTAAGATACATGGAGATCCACTGCTGGCATCATACCAAAATGAGAAGATACTTTAAACATATAAATATCTTGGATGTATCTTGCGGTTAACATCTTGATGTGTCTTATAATATCTTGTGGTTAAAGCCCCCCGTGAATTACATAAATTTAAATTTAAATTAAGAACTTTTTAACATCTCCATCTAGGATTTTATATTATTTGTATTTGTATTTATATTTATATTTATGAATACTGTTTTTATTGTATTTTAACCTGCATTTATTTGAGTTTGATTGTAAACTGCCCAGAGTCGCTCTTTGAGTGAGATGGGTGGTGATAAAATTTGAAATATAAAATAAAATAAATACTTGGTTAAATAGAAGCAGGAATGTATTTGGGAATATATGTGAAAAGGAAACAGATGTGAGTCAGTTCTGGGATGATAGAGTATAGGAGGGGGGAGGTTAAACTTCTCACATCATGACCCTGATTAAAATGTCCTCACTGTCGAGCTTGAAATATTATGAACACTTGGCAGGATGGATATTATGTCTGTGCCTTTGTCTGTCTGCCCAAGCACGTATGGAGAGACACATTTATGCCTATGCTTTAGAGAAAATGAACATGAACAGAAAATGTGATTAAAGTGCCTCAGACTGGGGAGAAGCAGGCTGAAATGCTTATTCTGCCACTTTGTTTATTTATTTATTTGCTTGTTTGTTTTCCAAATTTTATCACTGCCCATCTCCCCTGAAAAGGGGGACTCTGGGTGGTTTACAATAAAATTAACATCAAAACCATAAACATAGATAAATACAAATACAAATGGCCAAATATACATAAAAGATAAAAATAAGTATAAAATCCAAGAGGCGATAAGATTTGATTCAGTGAGGTGGGCTGTATGGTGCCAGCCACCCCCAGGAAGAACTATTCCCCTTCCCACCCCAGGTGAGGCAGCAGAGCCAGGTCTTCAAGTTCTTCTGGAAGGCTGGGAGGGAAGGGGCCGGCCTCACCTCCTGGGGCAGTGTTCCAGGGGGCGGGAGCCACTGCAGAGAAAGCCTGCCTCCTGGACCCCGCCAACCGAAATTCTCTTACCGATGGGGTCCATAGCATGTCCACTCTGCAAGATTGGCTGGGATGGGTCGATGTCATGGGCATGACACGGTCCCTCAGGTAACCTAACCCATTTAGCCTAACTCATCTCACCGCTGCTGTTGGGAAGATAAAAATTCCTTGGAGCAACAGCAGAAAAGAAAAAAAAGTGGGAGACTAGAAAGGGTTCCAATTGTCTACAGCAGATGTCTTATATTTTAGGGGTTGGGGCTCTATCATTCATGCTCACTGCATCTCGAGGAGATTTGAATAGGAAAATGATGCATGTGTGAATAAGAGGGGAACAATAAGCTCTCTCTCAGTAACAGTGCTCTGACAAAAAAACAAAACATAAACGAAACTTACCTCTTACAACTACTTGAAATGTCACAGGGATGGGAAAGCAATGGAGAGATCTGGCCATGGAAGTGAAGTCAAGCTTTTTGAGGACCAGTTGAAAATGTGGACAAAATTAACCTGAAGGACAGATGAAAAGAGAGATAAGGTTCATCTTCCATTTTGGGGGTGGGGGGGCTTTGAGTCAGTCTTGACTCCTGGAGACTGCCTGGACAAGTCCCTACAGTTTTCTTGGCAAGATTTGAGAAGTGGTTTGCATTGCCTCCTTCCTAGGGCAGAGAGAAAGTGACTGGCCCAAGGTCACCCAGCTGGCTTCATGCCTGAGGTGGGACTAGAACTCACCTTCTCCTGGTTTCTAGCCTGACACCTTAACCACTACACCAAACTGGCTCTCCATCTTCCATTAGCTGAAGGGAATATTCCAGTGCAGAAAATGGAACCAAGTGCTTGTTGTTTCTTCCAGGGAAGACTGGGGTCAATAGTTGGAGACCAGAAAAAAAAAGTCATTTTCAGCTAAGACATGAACTTTCTGAAGAAAACTAGGTGACTGTGGTCATCTGACATTTGAAGCTTGGTTAGTTTTAATTGAGTGTGTTTTATGGCTTAGCACATCCTGTGAATCCTAGCCGTTCAATGCACTGTAATGTGCAGATCCAGAAAATGGGTTAATTCTGTTACCAGAGTTGAGTATGTGTCTTGTGAACACAGCCACTGTTTCAATAGCAGGCTTTAAGGCAGCTGTATAGTGGATAGTCTGGGTTTACGCTCAAAGTCAGGTTGTATCCTGTTTCAATAGAGCTGTACTGCTATTGAATGTCTTTAGAGAACCAGGTGTGTAATTGTGGTTTAAAGTAGAACTCAGATTCATTTTAGGGTAAACAGCTATCTCCAGATTCGATAGGCATTTCCTCTCTACTTCAAGGTCCTGCTCAGTCAATTTTGTTAGAAAAGACAAATACATCTTTTCAAACACACAGCTCTCAGTGACTGTTTGCTTTTGTCTCCAGTCATGTGGCTTCAGCAGCAGCAGATTAGGTAGAAATTTATCAGTCGATATATTTCCTGGATGGGAGATAAGAAGACAAGAACAGTTTTGCTTGTTGAATTTCTCTGTGGAGGAGACACTATTGGGAAACAGTTAACAATAACTTTTCATGCAGAAAGTCTGTAATCCAATCTTTGTCACCTTCCAGTAAAAAAGAAGATGGTGAGGTGGCAGTGAGATGGAAGACTGGGACATTGCTAGCTGGCAGACTTCAAAAATATAGGATCTATGTTCTTTTTCTTTTTTATTAGGACACTGAGGACTAACTTCTTGAACCAGGTAGCTAAGAGCAGTGGAGGATGGTGGGCAGAAGCAAGATACATTGTAAGCCAAAAGATTGAGGCCTATGAGATCTAATAGAGTGTCCATAGTTGGATGAGCAGTGATCCACCTGGGAGTATATAATCCAGCCATTTCTGCCTCAGGAATGCAGAATTTATGCCCCTCTGGAGGTTCATGGAATAATCGAATCATACAGTTGGAAAGGACTTTAGAGGTCCTCTATCCAACTCTCTGCTCCGGGCAGATCCTCAAGAACATTTCTGACAGATGACCATCCCACCTGTCTTTGAAGACCTCCAGCAAAGGAGAACTCACCACTTCTTGTGGCAGTCTATTTAGGTGGCTGACAGCTTATGCAGTCAGAAAATTCCTCCTGAGGTCTAGCCTTAATCTGCTTCCTTGTAGTTTTAAACCTCATAGTTTTGACCCCACCCTCTGGGGCAATAGAGAATAAGTCTGCTGATTCTTCTGTGAGACAACCTTTTTCAGTATATGAAGACTGGTATTCTATCTCCAACAAGTTTTCTTTTCTGTAGGCTAGTCCTGCCAGGACCGGTTCCGGTCCCCTTTGGAGGGAATTAGATCTGCCATCACTTAGATTTTATTATATTTTATATGCATATTTATTGATATTATTCTGATTTTACTGTATTTTATACTGTTTTATTGTGAACCGCCCAGGGTCCCCCGAGTGGGAGAGATGGGCGGTAATAAAAATATGATAAACAAACAAACGAACAAACAAACATGCCCAGATCCATTAACCAATCCTTAAAGGATTTGGTTTCCAGGATGTTCATCAGCATAGTAACCCTCCTCTGAGTTTGTTTGTCACTGTCCTTTGTGAATTCTGGTGGCCAGAACCAGACAGACTATTTAAATAGGGTCAGACCAGAACCATTAATGCACCTCAAGAAAGCATTTGTTTGTTTAGCAGCTACATCACATTCCTAGCTCATGTTGAATTTGTCATTGACAAGGACACCTTGATCTTAGGTTGTAAGATGCCTCCTGCCAGTCATGACTAATTCTCAGAGATGACAAAAGGTATGAATATTCACAGTATATTTATAAGAAGCAGCAAGAGGATTAAAAAAAGAGAGCTTCAAGATAGTGGGACATCAACAGTGATCCCCTCTGTTGGGGACGGACACGGGCAGGTAACTGACAAAGGAATTACATGGAGGGGGTTGTCATGCTTCTAAAATTCTGATGAAATAGTGGAAAGTGGGTTTGTTCGTCTCCTTTATCCAACGTTAGGTAAAGGGTAAAGGTTTCCCTTGACATTAAGTCCAGTCGTGTCCGACTATAGGGGGCGGTGCTCATCTCCATTTCAAAGCCGAAGAGCTGGTGTTTGTCCGTAGACACTTCTGTGTTCATGTGGCCAGCATGACTAAACGGAACGCCGTTACTTGCCCACCTAAGCGGTACCTATTCATCTATCCACACTGGCATGTTTTTGAACTGCTAGGTTGGCAGGAGCTGGGACTAGCAATGGGAGCTCACCCCGTCACGTGGATTTGAACCGCCGACCTTCTGATCGGCAAGCTCAGCAGCTCAGCGGTTTAACCCGCAGTGCCACCGTGTCCCTTTTATCCAATGTTACTCTTCAGCAAAAGTTGGACCTGAAAGTGAGGTGCTTTTCCAAACGAACAGTCAGTGCTAGAGGGAAGAAACCACAACTTCCTTTTGCTTTTCTGTCGCATTCTGAGAAGTGATGCATTTCAGGCTCATACAGTTCAGTTCAGTTCAGTTCTGGTTTGGGGGTGTTTTTTTTTTGGAGGGGGGTTTCCCCCCAGTTTTTGCTTTTTCCTCCCAATTCCCAAGCTGCCTTTTGAGAACATCACATCCTCTCAGCCAAGCAATCTGGAGATCTTGAAAGCTTTTTCCTTGGTGAGGTCTTGAGTAGACCCCCCCCCAAAGTATTGCCCTGATACAAAACATGAAGTAGCTATAATTTCCTCCCACCCTACCTCATAGATACAGAACCAGGAAAATAAAAGTCACTCGGTCAGTTACAGCTGAATTGAATCTCTAGAGCAGCTGGTCTGCGCCTTCTGCCTCTGGAACAGCAGGTGAAAATGAAGGATGGCAGATTTAAAGAGCAGCTCTCTGACAGAAATCTAAAAACAGAGAGCGGCTGTGTACTCATGAACAACTTTACAAGCTGGGATGGAAAGTTAAAACTGGGCAAGGATACTCTATTACTAGTCTGTTTACATTCAGGCTCCTGGGTTTTCACCTCCTCCCCACGTGATTGTATTGAGTTTCTTTCCCGTGATTTATCACTTGGAGATACTAATGGATAAATGATTTTCTCACTGGGAAGGTAGCCCCACCTCCTTTGCCCACAGACTGTTTAGACCAAGGACAAACAGGATCCAGGGAAACAGAGAACCACTGGGAGAAGCTCATGAGGCCAACGGGAGTCAAAGAAATTGAGAAGGACTGGAAGTGAAATGAGAACAAAAGGTTGGTTCATGCTTTGGGATAGTGTTGCCAACCCATTCAAAGTGCCTTGCCCACATAGCACCTGCTCCCACTCCTTCTCATGCAAAAGGAAAGAAAGGACAGATTTCCATAACATTTGGGCATGCTGCTTTCTCTTGATAGATGCAAATTTAATAATAATGACTATAATCAGCCAATAGCTATGCAACTACCAATGCTGGAATTAGTGGTCCCTTGGGAGCGCTGCGGGTTAAACCGCTGAGCTGTCGATCGGAAGGTCGGCGGTTCGAAACCGCGCGGCGGGGTGAGCTCCCGTTGCTCGTCCCAGCTCCTGCACACCAAGCAGTTCGAAAACATGCAAATGTGAGTAGATTAATTGGTACCGCTTCGGCGGGAAGGTAACGGCGTTCCGTGAGTCATGCTGGCCACATGACCCGGAAGTGTCCTATGGACAACGCCGGCTCCAAGGCTTTGAAACGGAGATGAGCACCGCCCCCTAGAGTCGGACACGACTGGACTTTACGTCAAGGGAAACCTTTACCTTTACCTTTACCTGGGAGGGGTTGAGAATGTAATGGACAATAGTATACTTACTTCAAAATGCAGTAAATCAGTTCAGGTGTTTATGGATAGCTCTGGTGGAAAAGGAGTGTAGCAATCTGAAGAGGGTCACTCCTACCTTAAGGCAGAGTGAGGAGCTGGCCCCTGGTAGCAGGACATGTTGAACAATACTGCATGTGCTGTAAAACTCACCTGGATCCCCTAAGCCAGTGTTTCTCAATCTCAGTGACTTTAAGACATGTGGATTTCAGGTGCCAGAATTCCCCAGCAAGCATGCTGGCTGAGGAATTCTGGAAGTTGAAGTCCACAGGTCTTGAAATGTAATGGTATGTGACAATGACCTTGGGAGATAGGAGGAAGAGTTACAGACTAGGCAGCGGTGAAATAAGAGGCAGCTGAGCCTGCAGAAGGAATGGAGGTATGGCAAATATCTCAGAAGGGATCCTCCCTAGTTTCTTGGACTATAAAGGCAAAGGGGGAGAGATGTACTTGCAAGATTCTGTTAATGTAACCTTACAATAAAGATAGAACTAGTACTTCTGGGTGTGCTTCTTGGTCTGGACTACCTCACAAGGCTGAGATAAAGTTGCTGAGATCAAGAAACACTGCCCTAAGCCAATCTGCAGTTGTCCATCATCGAAGCGGAAGAAATTAATCTGGTTATTCTGCATATCAGAGGCGCACATTCTGACAGCCCACAGCCATATGTGATCCTTGAAAACTTTTGGTCCGACCTCCAAAAATTGCCACTAATCTGTGTTTTTCAGAAGATAGAAAGGAGTAATTGCTACATACATGTTTGAAAATGGAGATGTGAAAAATATTTAACTGAAATAATAGAAATGAAATCAAATGTAGGTTTGGGTCTAGTCTATTTTTTGGAATGTGACCACTACCATTCAGACAACTGGAAACTGGCAATTGACTACCAATTATAGGCACTCAACACCTGAGTATATAGAAAGAACCAAGCATTGTAAAGAGAATTCAAGTCAGTGAATGGGAGTCTAAAATTCTTACCCACATTTCTTCCTGGGCTTTGGAGTTTTAAGTCATCTCCTCTTATTTCTGGACTGGAGTCTGTGTAATGAAATTCCTGGATTTTGAAGAATCTGCATTAGAGTTTGTCACCATCCTTAATTCCTTCACGCCTTCTTCCTTCTCTGCATTTGTCTTTCACCAAATATGGCTGCAGGGAGGTTTACGAGTTTAAAATATAAAAATACAAAATATTATAGAGGAGACTTCAAATTTATGATATCTTCTTAGTTTTTTTTAAAATCTGAATCCAGAGGGCCACCAGTGAGAGACCTGAGTACAATAAATCCCAGGCAAGGAATTGCTGTTAAAAGGAACTAAGTCTTAGAGGGAGCAACTGGAAGGATGAGAGATCTTTGTGCGAGATCAGCCTTGGCAAAAAAGGGGACTAAAAATGGAAACATCAGCAAAATTTAAATAATAGCAAGGTGTACTGATAAAACAGTAAAAATGCATTGTTGATGCATCAGTACATATGGATTCTGTTTGTGTCGTGTTTCCTGGCTGCATGCAGGAGTAAAGTTTCATGTCAAAATAAGTCTGTTGCATTTATCTAGAATTTTTTGCACTGTTTTCTCAATGCATTTGTACACATTGGTAACCTAGGGAGGAATGAGTTCCAAATTATGAAACGGAGGAGGAAAAAGCTGAACCATGCAGCAAACATGTTATACAATGAAGATCACAAGTTCATCCCGGTAGGGCTGAGCAATGTCTCAAACCCTGAATTCTGCATCTAATAGGTGTTCCCATGCTCAACATGTCATATTAATGTATTTCTATTTTTCCTTTTTTATTTAAAATATGCTTATATTTTTCCATTTTAAAGCTCTCTACAGGGCAGAGAGCACCAGCTTGCCAATAAGAACAGAACTGAGAATTGTATCTACCACGATTATTAGTTTTGTGCGAGGTGTAAAGTTGATTTAGGCATTGAATTCCATGGATTCAGGTTGGTTGCCTGTTGTGTGCCCTCTTGATAGCTTGGACTACAGTTCTCACTAGTTCCAGCTGGCATGGTCTGTGGTAACAGTAAGATGTTTTGTGTATCTCCTTCTTGGCAGGGAGGGAAAAAGCAGAATAGAGGGAGGAATGAGAAGTTCCTTATCATTGGTGGTATGGGGAAGTCTCTCTTTAAAAAGGAGTGGGTATGGCATTGCTTGTTTCAAATGTGACAAGCCAGCTCTGCTCAGTTTGGGGTACCCTTGTGCTCATTCTGCTGAATGGGGTCCTGGATATCTGGCTCCGAGTCCTACCTTCAAGGCCTCTTTCTAAATACTGAAGGACATTTGGATCCACGAATCTGTGGGACACAACTTGGCTAGCCTCCAAATTAGAAGGCAGTCTCCCAGCTAGGCAGGTTCTTTGCAATAATATTTGCTGCCTAGCATGTCTCTAAATATTTGCCTTGGTTAACCATCTGATAGTATATTGCCACCCCTCCCACAAAGAGTCTTCTCTGTCCCCTGTGCCTCTCATTTTCTTCCATGCGAGACCTTTTTTCTTCTTCAAGTAACTGCCTGGATTTCAAACTAGTTGAAACCAAGGTTTGAATACAGAGGTCAGGAAGAGGACGACAGATATAATCTTAATATTTCTCTCTTCTACTCATGCCAAGAATGCAAACATGTTGTCCAAATAAATAGGACATTGTCCACTATCCTCAAGATCCACAAACTTGCACAGACATAGATTCCAAGCTGGCTTAACAAGCCACAGCTGGCTGATGAGCTTCGGCCTGCAGAGCTAGACTGGCTGACTTATATAGACCACAAGATAAAGGACTTTTCTCCATAACACTAAATCATACGATGTGCAACCAAGTCCATTCTAATCTTGTATGTTCTTTCTGAAGTAAATAAAGCTACTCAATGAGTTTGCCTCTAGCAACAAGAAGGTAATTTTTTTCATTGCCTTTCCTGTTTTGTGCCTAGACATTCCACCAGGAAGTAAGATGTACTGCATGCTGGTCAGCTGTAGCAGTTCATGAACATTAAAAAAAAATATTCTGCAATGCATACATAGGGTGATTTGCAAGACTCTTCTTGCCAATTCTCTAGGCAAAAACATGACTCTATTACATTTAACGATATTGGCATAAAGGGGCTACAGGTAATCCTCGCTTAATGACCACAATTTGGCTTGGAATTTCAGTTGCTAAGTGAATTGGTCATTAAGCAAATCTGACCTGATTTTACAACCTTTTTTGTGGAAGTCATTAAGCAAATCACTGTGGGTCTTAAGCAAATCACATGGTCATTAAGCAAATCATGCAGTTCCCCATTGATTTTGCTTGCCAGAAGCCATCCGGAAAAGTAAAAAAATGGCGATCATGTGTCCACGGGATCCTGCACTGGTCATAAATGTGAACCGATTGCCAAGTGCCCAGATTGTGATCGTGTGACCACGGGGATGCTGTGACGGTCATAAATGTGAGGACCGGCCACAGGTTGTTTTTTTCAGCACCATCATCAGTCTGAACTGTCACTAAACTAATGGTTCTTAAATGAGGACTACCTATACTTGCTTTTTGGACAAGTCTTTCTCAACCTAAGCTTACTCACCCAGTTGTTATAAGGATAAAAGAGTGTGCAAAACCATACAGAGTGGGGGAAGGGTGGGATATAAAGCCGTAATGGAGAAATAAATTGCAAGCCATAAAAGCTATCATTTCAGCCATTTGGATGGTAGGAGTGGTGGTGGTGAACAATGCAACCTCTATCACAGCAAGACTGTAGCTCAGCATGAAATAATAATTGCTTTGTATGTATAAGATACAACACTCGGTCTCTGAGCATTCTAGGAAGGGCTGAAATCCTGCCCAGCTACTACCCATCAGCTGAAATAGCGCTGAAGTTAATGGATCAGGATCTGACTTGGTTTATGGAAAATCCTTGTATTTCTAACCATATCACTGCTGCCAAATAAACAGATAGATATTGTAAGGGCACACATGCCATATAAGAAATAGAAAAGATGGTTCAAAATCCCCAATAACAACAGGCACGAATAGCAGATCCCTCCATTTCTAAGTGCTCTGAAAGAGGCCCTTGGTTTTAAAAGTATAGGGTGCTGACAGGGGACACAAGTCATTTGTAGGTCCTTTCTCACAGTTCCTTAGCCATTACCTAGTTGCTTGCTTCCCTTACTACTATTTTCCAACGCACTTGCTTTTACATTTATTCCGCGAATAGCTCTGCTTTGTCCTTTTGCCCGTGATTAGCCCCTCATTTTCATATCGCAGTACAGACCTTTTCCCCCTTCTCTATCCTTTCCCTGCTGCTTCTTCCAATAAGAAGCAGAGAAATAACTTCCAAATAACTGATGAGGAAGTAAAGCTAAACAAATAGAGATAAATAAATATACAGGGCAGCTATCTACATTCCAGCCAAGGCTTCACCACTAATGGGCTGGGACACAACCCTCTCAAATGGAAGAAATAGTGAACTTACCTCAGTACCTCGGAAGGGTGTTCCTATATATTAAATCCACAGCAGTAGCATTTCTGCAGATATAAACTGAATCTCCTCCTCCCCCCAGATTAGTTGTTATGTCCAGGGATTTAATAGCATATTAATTAAAATTTATTTATTTATTTGGTAAATTTATGTGAGAGCCAGCTTGATGTAGTGGTTAAGGCACCAGGCTAGAAACCAGGAGACCATGAATTCTAGTCCTGCCTTAGGTGCAAAGCCAGCTGGGTGACTTTGGGCCAGTCACTCTCTCTCGGTCCTAAGAAGAACGCAATGGCAAGCCACTTCTGAAATCTTGCCAAGAAAAGTGCAGGGACTTGTCAACACTGACTTGAAGGCACCCCTCCCCCACCAAAATTTCACATATGTGACTCTGAGCAGCATACAAAATTAAAAACATAAAACAATAGAACAAAATAACCCCCAAATAACCGCAAGAATAATTAAAAACATTAAAACAATATAAACGCTATTAAAACAATAAAAGAAAAACATAATCTGTGAGAGAGCACAATCAGTCACTAACAGTACAGCCATTTTGCAGGCTCCACACCACCACTACCAGATCCCCAGGTGAGATGGCAAAGCCATGTCTTCAGGCCCTTCTGGAAGTCCAAAACAAGATCAGTGCCAGTCTGACCTCAGGGGGAATGATATTCCAGAGGGTGGGTGCCATGGCAGAAAAGGCTCTCCTCCTGGGTCCCGTCAGATGACATCCCTTTGTGGACGGGACCCGCAACATGCCCTTCCTGCTGGACCTGATGGGATGGGCAGATGTGATTGAGAAAAGGTGGCCCCTCAAATAACCTGGCTCCATATATAGTGTATATAAATATCGTAGAGCAGAACAATGAATTGAAATTTTGTTGGTTTGATTGATCTTGAGGGAACTGATAAACTGGAGCAAGTCCAGAGAAGAGCTACCAGGATGGTGAAAGGAATAGAAACCAAATCCTATGAAGAACGGTGAAAAGACCTATAGCAGGTACGTTTAGCTGGCAGAAGAGAGGTTGAGAGGGGACAGGATAGCTGTCTTCAAATATTTGAAGGGCTGACACATTGTAGAAGGGTTGGATGGATTCTCACTTGCTCCAGAGGGGAAGACTAGAATGAATGGGATGAAACTTAAAGGATATGGATATAGATTAGATATTAGGAAGTTACCATATAGAGTAGATCTCTCACATTTTGCTTTCTGTTTCTGGCAGTGGGAGAGGGAAAACAGGGACAGGGCCTGTGATGATATGATATGGTGGATGGTGGATGTGTGCCAGTTTTATCAGAACCTCAACATTGTATATCCTCTTAAATGGTCATTTTACTGCATTGTGTTGTTACTTTCTTCACTGTCCAGATTTCCTTCTGATAGATAGGTGGCCATATAAAGTATGTAAACATGTAGGATAAAAATTATGCACAATTAGGTATTATTTGTTTAAAAGAATATACAATGCTGAGATTCTGATAAAACTGGCATCTATCTACCATCTACCCATGCCAGATCTATGAACATCCTGACCCCAGTGTCTAGTGGAAAAGCCAGGTCTTCATCGATTTTCTGAAGGCCAACAGGGTCAGGGCCAGCTGTATCTCTGTTCCCACTTATCACAACTTATGGAGATCTGCATACAATGTCAGCTAATATACATAGATTTTATCATCAGTTTCCAGAGAATGATGTTGTATTTTGTGATGGAATTTATCCAGTGTGAGTCTTTTTCAGCATAACTTGTGTCCATATAAACTCATGCACTCTCATAGACATTAATCCCTAATCACAATGACACAAAAGTGATAAAAGGTGCATCATGACACCTTTGCAACATGACATTGCTGCACTGTTCCCCTCCTGCAAACGCTTATACACTTTTTGCTCTATGTTAATGTAACTTTCTTCTTTTGTTCACATTTTCTTTAAAACAAACAAACAAACAAACTATATATTGTTTTCCAGACATACTTTTTTGGTTTGTGTGTATGTTTTAAAAGGAAGTGAAATCCAGGCTTAGTCATACGAAAGACTGGACTGGACCCATTGATGGTTTTCACATAACATGTTTAGCAAGGACAGTTAAAGACCTAGCTTCTATATTTGCCCAACATTCTGTCCTTAGGTTTTTTTTTTTATGGTTTAGCATGTTGTGTGAAGTCGGGCCATTTGATTAGATCATGGTGGAATGAGTACTGAAAGCCCTGAAAATGAGACCATTCAGCTGCCTGGCTAAGTCAGCCAGGGAAATCAGGGAGCAAATTAGTCAGGACTGACTTAAATCATATCAGTTTCACTTGGTCTGGTCTAAAAGTCAGTGTGTTGTTATGGCGAAGGTGGTTAAGCAATAACTAAGTTCCCACAACGCACTGAACCATGTGCTACCGTAACTCATAGGTTATTTGAACCCCACTGATGTTAACCTTATCTCAACTTTGATCTGCTAAAACATAGTCTCCTCTACTGTGCTTTTGCTAACAGGCAAACTAGCAACTTTCCTCATTTATTTCCTGATGCAAATAAACTGTAATGTGTGTGTGTGGGGGGGGGCATACACCACAGTTACAACAAACCTTCCATTTTGCCTATATACCAATCTGTTGTTTCTTTTCTAGAGATTCAAATGATGACTCTTTTAGCATACAGTGCTTTTGTCCTTGCTGTCTACATATTTACCTTCGTGACTGGTCTTCCCTCCAACCTTCTGGCTCTCTACTCATTCCTGGCCAAGGCACGCAAGAAACTAGCTCCTATCGACATCTTTCTGCTCAACCTGACTATATCTGATATCATCCTTCTGCTCGTCCTGCCCATTAAGATGTTGGAGGCATCTTCCAACATGAGCTGGCCTCTTCCACTTGAACTTTGCCCTCTCACCGGCTTCTGCTATTTCAGCAGCATCTACAACAGCACTCAATTCCTGATGGCTATCAGCGTGGAGCGCTACCTGGGTGTTGCTTATCCAATCAAGTACAAGATGAAACGTCGGCCAGCCTACGCTATAGCTGCCAGCATCTTCTTTTGGTTGATGGCTTGTTCCCGGTGCAGCGTTGTGTATTTTGTCCAATATGCAATACCCATGAACAAAACAGAGCTTGCCCAATCTAACATTTCCATATGCTACGATGAGTTCACTCCTGAACAGCTCCGCATACTCCTCCCTGTCCGGCTGGAACTCTGTGTGACACTTTTTATCCTCCCTTTCCTGATCACCCTCTTCTGCTACATCTACCTGATCCATATCTTGACTTCCTTACCTAACATCCACACCAACCGGAAGCAACGGGCTGTGGGCCTGGCTTTGGTAACTTTACTTAACTTTGCCATCTGCTTTGCTCCGTACAACATCTCCCATATTGTGGGCTTCATTCAAAACCAGAGTCCTTCTTGGAGAATCTTTTCTTTGTTGCCAAGCACCCTCAATGCCTCCTTGGATCCAATCATCTTCTATTTCTCCTCTTCCACTGTCCGACGGACTTACATTGATTGCTTTAATACCATTGGCTGCAAGCTTCAGGCCTTCATGCCTGGTGGTTATCAGATTTGTTTGCCCTGCCATGGGGCTGAAGTAGGGAACAGTGGGGTTGACAGGTCATCTGTTTCTAACTTGGCAAAGGTATCATCTGAAAGGATTGGAAGGGGTTGATATTTCTCTAAAGTCTCTGAACATATTTCAAGTTTGGGGATTAATGAAGTGGTCCATGTGGGGAAATGAAGGCTCTTTTGTGATTATGCTTTAGAGGTCTTCATTGTTTCCACAAGATTTCAGCCTACATCCCATGGAAGATCTGCATGGAGTATTTTCACAGCTGAGAGGACACTCTGTATGTTTAGCCATAAGTGCAGTAAATAAAGCATTTTGGCTTGGAGCCAAAGATGTACAGTTCAGACTTTGGAAGTAGCCTCTTTACATGGTTTAAAGCACTTCCTTTCCCACCAGCCAGATAAAGAACAGGTGAGAAATGCCTTCCATCCTGGGAGAACCATTTCAACCACCAATTGTCCCATTGGTCTCAAGTGGAATATTGGCCTGTGTTTTACCATTGGCATCTCAACAGCTTGGCTTTCATTGGTTACAGTGATCATGGCAACATAACTGACAGCTCCCAAGAAGCATCTAAGATATTCTACAGACCAGCTGATTGACTCAGAAGATCAGCAGCACACAGAAAAGGGCTCAAGCCATTTCACTAACAATGCTGGGCTCTTCGCTTTTAGAGGTATAGTGGGAAACTCAAAAGACCCATTTTCTGAGCCAATGAAGAATATGGCATTTACTATAATTGAATGTTGGCTCATTATCTTTCAGATATATTGCACAAACATACATTTTCCAAGCAATTAATGTGATAATAGATTTTCATAGCAAAACAAGGCAATACACAACCCATTGTCTTTCCTGCAGAATTAATACAGAAGATATTTTATTGCAAGGTTTCAATACATTCTCAAACAAATATTTGATATCATACTGTTTATGATGACGGGCTGCTTGTTCTAAGCCCAGAAACATTTATAGAGGTTTCTTTATCCTGCCTGCCTTAAACAAATTATACTGGGTAATTTGTCCCAGGGCGAGTATGATAGCCACCTGCTGCCAGTGACATTTATGGACTCCACATATTTCCGGAGCTTAGTCTATGACAACAGATAGAATGCTTTTATTATGGGCTGTTTGTCCATATTTTGTGGGTTAGTTCTTCCAGGTAACAAAAGCTGGTTAAAGAATAGTCCATTGCCCTTGAATTACATATGGGTTCTATGTTGGCTTCAAGGCTACATCAGGGGAAACTTCACATTTCTAACTCTCTGTAAAGCATAATTTTTTAGTCAGCAGTTACCCATACATTTAAAACTGCTTTGCTAAACCTGTTTTCCACTTAAAACAAGGTGACTTGAATATCCATTGTTATAATGTAATGGTTCAGTTTTGTACAGTAGTCTAAATCTGTTTTTTTTCAACATTGCAATGCACCCTCAATTTTCTTTTTGTAAATTCAACAGAGAGAGAGAGAGAGAGGGAGGAAAATCTACCTTTACTGTCATTTATAACTTGCCCAGAGTTTAACAAGCAGTTTTCCATAGTATGCAGAATGTGTATAAAAATTCTTCTTCTTTCCCCACTTCCATACAAAAAAGGGCATGTATCTGAGATACTTTTAAACATAACTACCCCAAACAGATCCTTCTTCTTTGTATGCAACATTCTAAAATATATTCTTTTTCATCTTTTGAGGTGCAACTGCTGGGCTGAAAAAGCAGAACTAAAGCCAGACGATGGCTATTCAGCCTTGGCATGAAGTCCTCTAGAAACTTGACTTCACTGTCATCTTCCCATCAAAAAATTATTTACCCTCAGGACATTTTGCTCTTATTACTCAATAGCATTAAATACAGATGCTGAGTCTGTCAAGAATGCAAAGTAGCCCAGGTTTCTTAAGGCTAATTGATGTCCTCCATTCTTCTATAAAACATGAACAAGCCATTGCCTACCCATAATAAAGCCTCATCTGGAAGTAGGAACAAATGACAGGACTAAGTCCTGTCGTTAGACAGCAGTGTACTTCTTGGGCACAGGGGGTGTGCCAGAAGTTGAACATGCAAGATTTTCCTTGGAAATCATTTGGGAGCCCTTTCCCTTCCACCAAGGGAATGATGGTCTAGCTCAGAGTTTCTCAACCAGGGTTCCGTGGCACCCTAGGGTTCTGTGAGAGGTCACTTAGGGGTTCCCTGGGCGATCACAATTTATTTAAGAAATTATTTCAAGTTTGGGCAACTTCACAGTAAAGAGGTAAGTTTCATTCTTTATTTTTAGTTTAAGAACATGGTTAATGCCTATATCCAGGCCTACCCATGAAACGAATATAATGATTTTGTAACTTCTGGCGTATCTTTGAGCCTGAATGTGCAGGGGTTCCCCAAGGCCTGAAACATATTTCAAGGGTACCTCCAGGGTCAAAAGGCTAAGAAAGGCTGGTCTAGCTTCTTGCTATAGGTAACCTAATTTTAGTTGTTAATTAAGGCTGCTGGCCTTCAGCCCCTGCATCTGACAATAGCACAGACTGAACAACTAAACACAAGTTGCTTTTTTTAAAAAAAAGTTTAAAAATCGCTATAAAATAAAGATGACAGAATGGTATATGAATGATAGATTGAAAGCAATGATAGAAATGAAGCATATGAAAACAGCAGAAAACCAGATTGTTGCATTTGAAAAATTATTGGCAAGAAAGTTACTAGCAGTCTCCAAGTTAAAGGTAAAGGTGAAGGTTTCCCTTGACATTAAGTCCAGTTGTGTCCGACTCTAGGGGGCGATGCTCATCTCTGTTTCAAAGCCGAAGAGCCGGCGTTTGTCCGTAGACACTTCCGTGGTCATGTGGCCGGCATGACTAAACAGAATGCCGTTACCTGCCTGCCAAAGTGGTACCTATTAATCTACTGACATTTGCTTGTTTTCGAACTGCTAGGATGGCAGGAGCTGGGACTAGCAACGGGCACTCACCCCGTCACGCGGATTCAAACCGCCGACCTTCTGATCAGCAAGCTCAGCAGCTCAGCGGTTTAACCCGCAGCGCCACCACGTCCCTCTAAGTTACCTGATTAAATTGATCTCAGTCTCTAAGTTTGTTGTTTATTCGTTTAGTTGCTTCCGACTCTTCGTGACTTCATGGACCAGCCCACGCCAGAGCTTCCTGTCGGTCATCAACACCCCCAGCTCCCCCAGGGACGAGTCCGTCACCTCTAGAATATCATCCATCCACCTTGCCCTTGGTCGGCCCCTCTTCCTTTTGCCTTCCACTCTCCCGAGCATCAGCATCTTCTCCAGGGTGTCCTGTCTTCTCATTATGTGGCCAAAGTATTTCGGTTTGGCCTTTAATATCGTTCCCTCAAGTGAGCAGTCTGGCTTAATTTCCTGGAGGATGGACTGGTTTGATCTTCTTGCAGTCCAAGGCACTCTCAGAATTTTCCTCCAACACCACAGTTCAAAAGCATCGATCTTCCTTCTCTCAGCCTTCCTTATGGTCCAGCTCTCGCAGCCATATGTTACTACGGGGAACACCATTGCTTTAACTATGCGGGCCTTTGTTGTCAGTGTGATGTCTCTGCTCTTAACTATTTGATCGAGATTTGTCATTGCTCTTCTCCCAAGGATTAGGTGTCTTCTGATTTCCTGACTGCAGTCAGCATCTGCAGTAATCTTTGCACCTAGGAATACAAAGTTTTTCACTGCTTCTACATTTTCTCCCTCTATTTGCCAGTTATCAATCAAGCTGGTTGCCATAATCTTGTTTTTTTTGAGGTTTAGCTGCAAGCCAGCTTTTGCACTTTCTTCTTTCACCTTCATCATAAGGCTCCTCAGTTCCTCTTTGCTTTCAGCCATCAAAGTGGTCTCATCTGCATATCTGAGATTGTTAATGTTTCTTCCAGAGATTTTAACTCCAGCCTTGGATTCCTCAAGCCCAGCATGTTTCATGATGTGTTCTGCATACAAGTTGAATAGGTAGGGTGAAAGTATACAGCCCTGCTGTACTCCTTTCCCAATCTTAAACCAGTCCGTTGTTCCGTGGTCTGTTCTTACTGTCGCTACCTGGTCGTTATACAGATTCTTCAGGAGGCATACAAGATGACTTGATATCCCCATACCACTAAGAACTTGCCACAATTTGTTATGGTCCACACAGTCAAAGGCTTTAGAATAGTCAATAAAACAGAAATAGATGTTTTTCTGAAACTCCCTGGCTTTTTCCATTATCCATCGGATATTGGCAATTTGGTCTCTAGTTCCTCTGCCTTTTCTAAACCCAGCTTGTACATCTGGCAATTCTCGCTCCATGAACTGCTGAAGTCTACCTTGCAGGATCTTGAGCATTACCTTACTGGCATGTGAAATGAGTGCCACTGTTTGATAGTTTGAACATTCTTTAGTGTTCCCCTTTTTTGGTATGGGGATATAAGTTGATTTTTTCCACTCTGATGGCCATTCTTGTGTTTTCCAAATTTGCTGGCATATAGCATGCATTACCTTGACAGCATCATCTTGCAAGATTTTGAACAGTTCAGCTGGGGTGCCGTCGTCTCCTGCTGCCTTGTTAGTCTCTAAGTTACCTGATTAAAATTCCTCCTATCCTCCTAGTTAAAGCTTTGTCTTTGCTAAGCTAAGCTGAGCAAAGTGGGACAACCAAAGGACATCCCAGAAGAAGACCATGGTAACCACTTTAATTGCACTAAGAAAACAACATGGAGCTGTCTATGAAGTCACTGCCAGATGAGTTTAACTTGGAGATTTTACTTCTACATTCATTGAAGCATTCTTCCTTTCCATCACATTAACAACTGTAATTTGACAGTGATGCTTTGAGAAACCCAGTAACCACAGTCAAAGTACACATGGGCTACAAGTTGTACCTCCCACTTTTAAAGAAAAAGATAGCATGGAAACCAGGAAATTCACTGAAATTTATGGCCCAATCATCAATAATGTCACTTCCATGTATTTTTCAAAAATCCCAAAATGTCATTTCCCCCCCCTCAAAATAGGCTTAACGCTTATTTTCTTTTTCTTTGTTTTTTATTAGACATTTGAAAGAAAATATAGAGTCAGGCATAAGAAAGAAACATGAAAAAAGAACAAAATACAAATGACCGGACAATGGATTTAAAAATATGGTGGTTATAGTTTTCCAATATCATTGGTTAACTGTAAATAAACACTTAATGCTGGTGAAAATCCCAGTGAAGAAAGGTCACTTTAGTACATTTTCTAAAGAATGGGTGGGTTGTGTATTTATTTAATGTTGGTTTGAAATCACTTGGGAACTTGCATTTTCTTTTCAAAAATGCTGTCTTTAGGTTCAAATATACAGTGATACCAAAAAATTTGAAGATCAACATTGAACTGAAACCAGAATTTTTCTTGTTGGGTCTAATGGACAGATAATTAGAAAAGAGATATGGAACATTGTTTTTGTATATGATAACTGCTACAATATTATATGTACAAAAATGGAAAGACTCTGAAATACCCACAACGGAGAAATGGCTAGTGAAGAGGACAGAATTAGCAGAGGTGGCAAAATTGACTTGTTGGATTAGAGAAAGGACATTAACCGCATTTATTAGTATCTGAAAACCCCTTATGGATTTTTTGCTGAAAAAAGAAGAAAATGAACTTCTGGTTTATGGGTTTGATGATTAGAAAAGGTAGACTATGGAAAGAAGGAAATTATGTTGTAACCTTAGAGAGAGAGGGCAAAGTATAAATGCATTTATAACTGCTGTTAAGAAGATCAGAATTCTATTCTATTCATTTCCTTTTTCCTTTTTTCTTTCTTACCTATTCACTATTTTTCTCTATTTTCTCTATTTCTTTTCTACAAATCGTATTGTTTTTATCTTGTTAAAAATCTCTTTAATAAAAATTATATCTAGATATAGATACAGATATATAGTTTCTAACACCACCAAAAGTCTTCTGTCCCCCCACCCCCCTTTATTTCCAGGTTGTTTGAGAAAATCTCTTGGAGTTTCTCAGCTGACTTCCTTATTGGGGGAGGAGGAAAGCATGCTACTCTACAGCTGATATTGCTGCATTTGTGTCATTTTTTTTTCTAACCCTGACATCTCCCATTCTATTTGTTCATGCCTCCTTTCTTAGTGTAAAAAAGCCCAGTGAGAAGAGGACTCTTCCATATCTTCCATATTCCAGTCCCCCTGTTCGAGAGGAGATGGGCGGTGATAGAAATTTTTATCTATCTATATCTCTATCTATCTCTATCTATCTCTATCTATCTGCTGTTGGTCTTTAACGGAAACATGGGAAGCCAGGGGCACTGTAGACCACTGCAGAGAGGGATATGCAGTGAAAGACAGAATATTCATGCATACCGCCATCTATTCAGGAGAACTTCACCCAAAACCCTTCTTCCTTTGAAAGCAATTTCTTTTTCTTAAATTGAAGGAACTGATGGGGTGGGGGGGGGGGAAGTAATGGTTGCAGAAATCTTTCTCTCCATTAGCTGTCTCATTTCCTACCTCCTAGCTGGATATGTCTGCAACTTACTTCCCAGAGCTTGGTTTTACTATCCAGTAAAATACCAAATTACTGGCAATTTCAACACCTTAAGAGCATTTAAAGTTATCAGCATCATCTGCAGATGACAGCCTAGCAACCTCGTCTAGCGATGAGGATGGCTTTTTGTAGCCAAATTAGCACCACCTGGAAGACGGCAAAAGATTCATTGCTTTATGCAGCTCCCTTATACTCATAAATTCTTTCTCCTGCTGAACTGGATCTGTCACCCACACAGCTGCTCCTTAGTCAATATTTGTATGTCTTTTCCCTCTGCACTCTTCTAATTACATTAAAGGATTCCCCCCCAATGCAATGCAATCAGTCCATCCATTCAACATCCTTGCAACTTGTTGGGTTCATTCAACGAACTTAACCAAGTCAGTTATAGTACAAACAAAACGAAAACCTATTGGTTGTGTTTTCATATCATGTGAAGCTCTGTTAGCTTTAGCTCTGATTTTTTTTTTGCTTGCTTTTTGCCTTCTTTCTTTCTCTGTTTTGTTTTGACAGCCTTAGTATGTTTTGTGAACCCAGCTTCTTTGGTTAAGTTTTATGATTCAATGAATTCTGCAAATCCAGAAGTGGGTTAATTTGGTACTTACGTTAAGTTATGTTATGTTGTGTGAACCATTCTATCCTAGCTATCTGTGGTCTTACCCCCTTCCCAGCATGTTTGTTAGGAAACTAATGATGCTTTTGAAATGGACAGGCAGGGTGTGTAATAAAGAATCCAATTATTTGCAAAATTATCTTGGCCTGATTGCCCATAATGCATCAGGGATCAACTTCAGGAAGCAGTCAGTTGTCAAAAAGGACTGTCAATCAGCTCTTTATTTGTAGACCCTGAGCAGCTTCAGAGCAAAGCCAAGAAAATCTAAGATAACTCCATATAAGATTCACCTCCCCCAATTTGGTGAACCTCAGGTGGGTTCACAGCAACATCTAGAATCTCTAGCTAGCTCTGGCCAACAAGCATACTGTGTGAAAGGTGAAAGGTCCCCTGTGCAAGCACCAAGTCATGTCTGACCCTTTGGGGGGATGCTGCTTTTGTGACGTTTTCTTGGCAGACTATAGAGTGGGGTTTGTTTGCCATTGCCTTCCCCAGTCGTCATCTTCCCCAGCAAGCTGGGTGTTCACTTTACCAACCTCGGAAGGATGGAAGGCTGAGTCGACCTGAGCCGGCCACCCGAGAATCCAGCTTCCACTGGGATTGAACTCGGGTTGTGGGGAGAGTTTCGGCTGCAGTACTGCTGCCAACACTCTGTGCCACACGAGGCTGTATAACAAGCATACTGTCATGAGCACTGATGGTGAGCAGGAGGGGGCCCCTATCCAGGGGGGAAAATGCATGCGTAGTAGAAAGAATTTGAGCAGCCATTCAAAGAGACACAGAACAGACCTGCCTTGACTTTTGGGGTTTATCTGTCTGGGTTTTCTCATGCTTCTTCAGTTTGTTAGGATTTTCTGTCTAATGTAGCAGTAATAAAACACTAGAGACCGATCCCTCGTCTCAGCGTGGTTCCTGCTTGTTAGGACACATACTACCAAGTTAATCCAACACACCGAAGCAGGGCACCAAAGTCAGACAGATTAATGGAATGTTTTGTTCAAGAGTTGAAGATAAACAAAAATTAGGGTTAGCCCTGTTATTTAACTTGGTGAACCCAATGGCATACTCAAGCCCATAAAGCTTTTTTAGAGGAGGGGAGCAAATTTCTATAGCATGGTCACTTAAGTTGATGGGGTGATTTCCAAAAGAGGCTGAGCACAGTATAACAACAAGGAATCCTCATGTCATGCAAAAAGTTCTCCTTTTCCCCTTTTCCCTCCTTTTCGTTCAGTTTGATGGCCAGCCTGAGCACCCCATGTCTACTGCTGCACCAAGCCTGGTAGAACGCTCAAGCCAACAGACGTTGCTCACCCACTGTCTCAATCTGATTGTGGGTGTGTCCTTAAGGCCTCCCATGTGTGTGTGTGTATGTGTTTAATGGTCCTTTGAGGAAATCTTGACTCCTGGTGCCTACATGGACAGGTGCATGCAGGTTTTTGGGCAAGAGTTTGAAAGTCCAGTCTTCCTAGGGTTGAGAGTGACTGGTCCAAAGTCACCCAGCTGATTTTTCATGCCTAAGGCAGGACTAGAACTCAGGGCTCCCTGTTCCTACTCCAGTGCCTTTAACACTATACCAAGCTGGGTCTCCATGCACAAATGTCTGCAGGGTCAATGCACATTCTTCTGATCCTCCTTCTTCATCCTAGCATTTTCCCACAGGTGCAGGGTCCACTTTTTGAATCAACAAACACCATTTCACATGATCAAATGCAGCAACTGGGTCCAACTGGATGATTTTCATGTTTGTCTTAATTGTGTCCTGCCACCTTTACTTTGGTCTTCTACAGGGGCATTTGCCATTGATGTTAAAGTGGTAGGCGGTACAGGCGACGGTGTGGGGTGCTGCTCATAGAACATGGCCGTACCACTGTAGGCATTTTCCCCATATTTTCTCTGTTATTTGGTGCAAAGCCCATCTGCTGCTGGACTGTATCATTGCTGACATGGTCAAGAAGGGAAATGCCTAATGACCAATGGAGCATGTGCATCTCCATGGCAGGTAAAGGATGCTCAGCATTCAGTGCCATACAGTGCTACTGGGCAGACCATCATTTTGTACACTTTCAATTTTAGGTGAATTGGCATACACTTATCGCAGAGCACTCCAGTGATCTCCTTCCACTGCAGCCATGTTGCATTCACCCTCATGCACACTACCTCATTAATGCCACCATCACTTTGAAGATAGGATCCTAAGTAACAGGAGTTTATCTTCACTAGATCTTCACCGCTAACCTGGATGGTGGAGGTGCTCAGGCTAGTCTCTAGATCAGTGTTTCTCAACCTTGGCCTCTTTAAGAAGTGAGGACTTCACCTCCCAGGATTCCCTAGCTAGCATACCAGCTGGGGAATTCTGGGAGTTGAAGTCCACACTTCTTAAAATGGCCAAGGTTGAGAAACACTGTTCTAGATACTCAGTCTTCTTGATGCTGAGGTGCAAATCAAATTGGCTAAGATGATCATTCCATGTCTGGACACTGCATTGCAGTTCTCCCCTGGCAGTAGCTGTGGGACATCATCTGCGTCGAGCAAGGCCCTGGGGGCACTGTGATGCAGGTCTTGCGTGATGGTATCCATGATGAGAATGAACAGCAGTGGCAATAATGCCAAGCCTTGGCGCACACCAACTTTCACAGGAAAGCTGCCAGAAAGGCCGGCAGCACATAATACTTGGCTGTGGTATGAACATAAAGCACCTGGACCTGTTTTATCAGGCACACCATGGTCATGTAGCATGTACCGTATCAGCTGATGCGGAACACGGTCAAAAGCTTTTTCTAGGTCAGGAAAGCCAGGTGCAATGACTTCTTCTTTTCTCTATGCTTCTCCATGAACACGTGAGCTGCAAAAATGGCCTTGGAGGTACTCTAGCCTTTGACAAAACCACGCTGGTTGATACTGATTTCAACTATGGTTGAGCATGCGCTCAAAAAATGTCCATTGTGTGCAACAGGAGGTGGATTGGTCAGTAGTTGGAGCAGTCTGCTGGGTCGCCTTTGTTCTCGAAGAGGGGAACTGCGACACTCATGGCCCAGTGCGTGTCAGTGCACATCAGGCACATGGCCAGAGTCCACAATGGCATTGAAGGAGTTTGTCAGCCAGCCAGCTGCTGTGCCATGAAGTTCTTTCAACTTCCAGACATCTGCTGGTAGCTTGTCTGGGCCAGGGGCTTTCAAATTCTTCATGCCACTGATAGCTTTGGTAACCTCTTCAGGTGTAATGCGCAGGACTGGGCCAGCATTAGCCGAGCCATCAGGAATTGGCAGGCGTGGAAATTCGACATGCACACCCTTCTGATCCAAACTTATTTATTTATTTGTATACATTGATGAGCTGCCCAACTCCAGTGGAACTCATTTTCCAGGATGCCCAGCTTTGTCTGGCAGGCAGGACTGGAACGAAGTGAATAAACTCACAAGAGTCCAAGAACTTGAAATTAATTCTTAGCTGAAGGATGGTTAGGTAGCCATCCTGAAAGAATTCTGGCCACTGCAGAAATGAAACAAAGAGCGAACCCTGCTGCCAGAATCAGTGTTTTGGCCTTTCTCTTGCCTGCCCCGTGCGCATGGCTGTCTAGCCCCCAGTTTAGCAAGAGAGGGTCGGCTTCCCGCTGTCCCTGGTTTGCGCAATGCTCAGCTCTGCTGTCATGGTGTTTTTCACTGGCTGTGAGAGAACGAACTCTCACACCAAGTAAGCATGGTGCCACTGAGAACTTCAGCATGGGGAGGGTGCACGGACACAGCGCTTTATTCCAGAATGGTAAATAAGGCATTGTACTCTTCAATCCCAAAGGATCATTATGAAGGCAGCATCATTCATTATCGGCCATGCTAGCCAGGACGGCTGGGAGTTGTAGCGCAACAGCCTCTGGAAAGTCATACATTTGCCCACCGGTGACTTGCCTGAACCGTCTCCACAGGAAGCAGCAACTGGCTGATGTCTGTCTGGGCTCCAAAGATAAGCAGGATGGATCTGACTGATCAGTAAGTGGGAGGGAGACCACTAGGGAATGTCAGAACAGCAAGCTCAATGGGGAAAAGAGAAAAAAACCTGAAAGGTGGCAGTAGCAAACCGCCTTGGTAGCGCAGCCAAGAAAACGCATGGATGGGAAACGCCACCAGTGACGTTTAAGTGGAATGACTCTTTGTCGTGAATTGCTTCGGCTCGGCTCCCTGACAGGCAGAAATTCAACAGGGATCGTTTGTCCCCAAGGCTGCAAGGGGAAAGCCTCCCCTTTTGAATTCTCACGGGCTGATCTGTCCATACTCCCCTGCTTTGGTTATTCATTTTGCTCGCTCCTGAACCTGAATGCCTGCTCCGCCGCCCCCGCCCCACCTCCCGCACACTTTCGGCTTCCATCTGACACCCCACCCTGCCCCAGCCCCCGGCATTCCGACGGCTTGTTTGCTAACTCGCAGGCAACTCCCAGTTGAGTCCCAGGCGGCGCCCTGTTCCCGAGAAGCGTAGCACGCGTGCCTCGCTTGCGCTCCCAGGGCTGCAATCTCGGCCGTTCGCACTAACCCAAATCCGAAGGCAGGAATTCCGAAGAAATGCGGGAAGAGCGGCGTGGGCACCCGGCGAAATGAAATGAAATGAAATAATGAAATGAAATGAAATGAAATGAAGTGAAGTGAAGTGAAGTGAAGTGAAAGGATGAAATGAGCGAAGAAAAACCCTAGCCCCAGCGCATCCTGCTCGCCAAGCCATCCTGTCTCCCCGCGATCCCCGCCCCTCCTTTCCTAGCCCCTCCCTGGGACCGCGAAGGGGCCGCGACTCGGGAACCCTTCCAGGCAGTCGCGTCCATCGACTTTGGCGCTGTCCGTCCGGAGGAATCGGGGGATTGGGGGAAAATGGGGCTTCAGGACCCCCAGAGCCGCGAAGGGATCCCCGGCAGGGAAGGACGGTGAAGGAGCAGGGCGAGGCTGCGTGTGCCCCACCGTCATTTCTCCTCCTTCCAAAGGACGTGGGAGTCTGATCGTCCCAGCCTAGGGAGGTACGCTATGCTTTGTGGACACGTGTCGAGAAGGCTCAGCCTCGCCATGAGAAATTGGGTTGGGAAAAAGGGTTGGGGTCCTGGGGGGGCGGAATGTTCGAGATTCCCAGATGGGGCTAAATTGTTGATGGATTCCTTGTTTGGTGGCTTTCTTGATTTAGAGACTATAAACGGAACAGATGTACCAGCAAGAGGTGCTTTATTTGTTGATTTATCTATCCATTCATTCATTCCTGTTTATAAATCTATAAATTAAAGTATTTCCGAGATGGTTACAAGGCAGAGAAACCATCTTCACAACAGCCCTGCCAGGTAGGTTTAAGCTGAGGAAGTGAGAAGGCAAGGAAGGAAAGGAGGGCTGAAGAGAGAAGGAGCTGAGCCTTTGGGAGTTAAGGGGGAGAACTGAACCCAGATTTCCCAGCTGTGCAAAGCGGATATCAAAGGCTCCTGTGGGATTCACAATGAATTATGGGGGTTTTGTGGAGAGTTCTGAATCTGGGCCAGGTAATCAGAAGTGGTGCCCCTTATCAACGCCCACATTTTGTATTTGAAATGCTTTTATTAAGGAGAGTCATCAGATCAGAATCTCAATAATCTGGGATACTTCTGAAATAATCTCCCTTTATTGTGGCTTTCCATTTTTGTCAGACCCCCCCCAGCCCCCCCCCCTGCTTTTCAAAAATAGTGTTGAGCACAAGGTGGGAAAATATGTGACAGAGACTGCAGATAGGTGCTAATCAGGTATCTTTGCTATCTGTGCGCATTCACACATGCATCCATTCTGATGTGTATCAACTGTGGCAGCCTCTGTCTCCCCACGTTTTGCAACCTTGGGAATAGGAAATACCTTCTGAATGCATGTGATAGGCATTCATAGATGCCGTGAAATAGGAACTTGTAGCTAAATATTAAACTGTGAAGTTTGTTCTTCGTAATTCCTGGTTGGGGTTAGCTCACCATAGAAAGTGATTTGGGTATTTATTTTTGCTGTTGATCTTGCAGTGTCAACTAATCACCAGTGAAGTGTTTCAGATTTACATGAATTGTACCTTGGATTCATTTGTTTTGTTCCTGCCTAATACCAGGACACATCTTTTAGTTAGTGGCTGTTTATCATTTTTCCCATATATCCAGGACATACAGAATATGTAAGTGAGCATTCCCAGTCCAATACACTATGAATACACCTTCCAGAATTGCAAGTCAGAAATTGACCATGTTGGCTGGGGATTATGGAAACATCAGTCCCATCATAGCAGCAAGAATCAAGTTGAGGAAAACTGGCTTTGGCTTACTGTGATGTAAGCTGTGGTCCACAAAAGATAATAAGAGAACCAGTTTGGCCTAGTGGTTAAGGTGCTGGGCTAGAAAGCAGGAGTCCGTGAGTTCTAGTCCCACCTCAGGCATGAAAGCCGGCTGGGTAACCTTGGGCCAGTTCCCCTCACTCTCAGCGCAACTCACCTCACAGGGTTGTTGTTGTGGCGAAAATAGGAGGAGGAAGGCATATTAGGTATGTTTGCCGCCTTGAGTTATTTATAAAAGTAATAAAGGTGAGATAACAAATAAATAAAATAAGTAAATAAAATACCTAGTCTTTCCCCAAATTGGCTCCTACGTGTCATTGGACTGCAGTGGTTTCCCTCATTCCAGACTCTTGTTCATGCTGGCTGGGGATTCCGGAAATCATTGTTCAATAACATCTCTGGGAAGGTGGCAAAGTTGAGAATTGGCCAGTGGTGTGATATATGTGGGCTTCTTTCAGGCCTGCTAAGACTTGTTTTGCTCTAATGAACAGATCCAGCTTTCTGTGCAAAATGGCACCTTGTTGAAAAGGATGCAAGTTGGATGCTCTTAACTTCTGTCATCCTACAGATGGCTCCCAACTTGATGAGTCCCTTGTCAGAATGTTTTGGGGATGTTGGGGGTCTGGACTTACTGGTGGCCCTGGTGGTACGAAGAGGGGTAATGGAGGTAACCATAGATGGCAAACCATTTTCCATAATGGCCTGGATGAATGCTATGTTGGGGTAATTGCAAGACATTTAGATAGTGGTTTGCCATTGAGAGCTGACCGAGGACTATGGGCAAGAATCAGCACAGGACTTGATCTGGCTGATGTGGTCCCAGCAGATACCCACGGTTACCCCCGAACGATGGAGACCTGCTCCAGGCTTAGTCCAAAAAGTGTATGACATCTTTTCCAGTACTGGATGGGTTACTCTCAATCCTGGAACATATAAGCGAGAAAGAATTTAAATTAATGAACCACTCCAGAGCGTCCTCACCCAGACGGGATTAGTTGGGAAAGGAAGCGTAGAAAACATAACGAAGTGCCTTTTGGCACCTTAAAGGCTAACAGACTTACTATTGCATAAATGTTCAGGCATCACAGGCCACTTTATTTGATGCATGGAGTACAATCCTGAAAAAAAGCAACTTTATATATACACAGTGGTTGGAAAAGAAAAGGGAGGGGGGATGGTTAAAAATAAAAGGAGGGAAAAAGAGAGTTTCCAAGTGACTATTTGGAAAACAATAGTTTAACACAGGCATTTATGAACTAGGGAGCTGGGATAATACATCTAAGGCAAATGTAAACAAGTGGATGCATTTGTACAATACATTTAACCTGGTACTTTATTAACCTGTAGTCTTGGTTTGCATGATGAAGAGTGAAGTCAGCCTCTAGTTTAGCTCATTTCCTAATGCTACACCCATGTTGTTTTCTTGGCAATATATACATGAACTATAAACTAACTAAACAGGGCAAAATATGCAAAGCCACAAAGGTTTATATGAACAAACTTAGTCTATTGTGCAAACACAGCCACTGGCAATTATAGAGATCTTACTAAACATGTGGTGTGAGTTTAGGCACGGAGTTAAATCTCTTAATGAATTTTACCTTCACTAATTTCTGGAACCCTATTTTTGCAATGCCTTTATTCAAGGCCACCTTGAGGACAGGGACAGGGCTAGCTAAATCTCCCCACCAGTTTTTGGATAGTGCTACATCTGCTGTCAGATTCATGTCCGTTCATTCTTTGACACAGCTTTGTCCAATCTGAGCACCTTTCAAAGTGCCCACTTCAACTCCCAGAATTCCCTACCCAGCAGGATCACTGCTGAGAATTCTGGGAGTTGAGTTCCATACACTGGAAGATGTCCAGGCCATAAGAGTCTGGACCATTAATCCACTGTAAAGTGTAGCAAGCCTTGTATTAGACTGGAGAAATCATTACGCAAACAATGAAAAAGTCATAAAAGCAGCTCCCTGCAATTAAGGCCATCCTACACCCTATTCTGCAGAGGACACTCCTCTAATGGCCCTCTCCAAATCTGATTATGAGATTAAAAAGAAAAAAAGACAGCGTAAATCTTCAAAGCTGCCTCTCCACAATTGGCACTTGATCTGAAGACTGAGCAGGTATCAGGGTTCCCGGATGCTAATCTTCCCCATTATGGTGTGATGTATTGTATTTCTGTTCAAAAGGAGTGATGGTTAGATATGCATAGATGCACCTAAATTGCCATACATATTTGTTATACAAATATGTGTCTCCTTATTGTTTAGATTAGTGTCTGGTTTGCTTTTGGGAGTACTATGTAATAGGCTACCTTTGTGAATAAAAAACCTGAGCTTGACTTCAACCCACTAGCAAAATTTCAGAATCTCAGCCAATTCCTTCCCTATTTACACTGTCCCTGATGTAGCCCAGCAAAAAGGAATCTATCGTACTCCTCTCCAGTCTCTTGGTCAGCCTAGCTTAGCATGACTGATACTGACCAGCGATGGTTCTTCAGCAGTTCAGGCTGTTTTTCTAGCTCAGCCTAGAGAATCCTAGGATTGAAAATGGAATCTCCTATGTACAAAGTATGTACATTTCCAGGACTGCTAAGCATCTGGAAATTTACAGGGCATGGTGGCTTGGATCTTGGGAGACAAAAATGGTACATGCCTGGTTTTTCAAGCCTACTCAATCAGTTTACCTCTTTGTAGCAACTATTTCTCACCTTCATTCCAAGTTCAGTCGGAGGAATGACTATGTTCCCAGGTTGATCTGCTAAAGAGCCACCTGGAAACCTTTCTGAACTAGGATGAGGCAAGGGATAGACTAGGATCAGGAAGACCCAGGTTCACATCCATCCTCAGTTATGAAAGCCTGGGTGGGTAGGGGGAGAGATTTTGAATTAGCCACTCTCAGCCCAACATACCTCATAGGATTGCTTTTCTAAAGGAAGATGTGAAGAAGGTATGTTATGCACACTGCATTCGCTCTTGAACAGCCTTTCTCAACCTTTGACCCTGGAGGGACCCTTGAAATATTTTCCAGGCCTCAGGGAACCCCCGCTCACATATAGGCCAGAAGTTGCAAAATTATTATATTCGTTTCATGGGTAGGCCTGTATGTTCTTAAACTAAAAATAAAGAATGAAACTTACCTCTTTAATGTAAAGTTGCCCAAATTTGAAATTTTTTAAAGTAAATCGTGATCTCCCAGGGAATCCCTAGTGACCTCTCATAGAACCCTAGGGTGCCACAGAACCCTGGTTGAGAAATCCTGCTGTTGAAGGAAAGGCAGAAGAGAAGTTGATTGAATGGATGGAAGATCTGATACAAGCCAGATTCCTATGGATGGACTGATCTAAGTTTTTTTTAAGATTTGGGGGCAGCATATTCCTTTGACCCCAGCCCCCTGATCCTCAATGCCTCCTATTGATTGATTATGTGCCATCAAATTGGTGTTGACTCTTAGCGACCACATAGATATATTTTTTCCATGAATGCTTCCCATGCCAAAGCAGTATGTTCCCTCCATTGTTTTTTTTTTTACCATTGAAGTCAATGCCCAGAGCATTGGGAGCAAGCAGAGAAATTCCAAATATTAAAAAAATATTTGCATGACTTTTCCATAGCAGCCCCTGTGAAATACCCTTCCCCCAGGATCCAGCAGGTCCTCATCCTTTTAGCCTTCTGGAAATCCAAAACAGGTTAGCTTTTCCCCCAAGCACTGGGATAGGGTGAGGTTGGAGCCTGAGGATTATATGATCTGATGGACTGGTGATTGTGGGTCAAACGGCTGGTTTTCTTGTTTCTGGATTTATCAGTATTGTGAGCTGTGAGAGTTGTGTTCTACAAAATGGGCAGTCAAATAAGACTTTTAAACAAACAAACAAACTCTTGGGATTCTACTTTATTTAGTTTTACTGATTTGAATGTAAAACATTTACCTACCCAATCACTTCAAATCCTGAACTATCATTTGTATGAATCTCACCCTACTCCATGGATGCAGCTTGGGACATTTGTCTTCTGAATTTCCCACTGACATCTTTCCAAGGAAAACTTTTGAGTGAATTGTGACCCTCTTTTCAATTAGTGCTCTGGGATGGGGAAGGGACCAATCTGGATTTTCCCATCAATCAGTCAAACTAGGAAATGATTCATTATAGTTTCTCCCGCTTCTATCTTGCTTTCATCAAATGCATCATAACTGTACTTTTCCCTGATTGAAGTGAATTATACCCATTGTCTTTGCATAATTTTAAAAAAGAAAACTTAAGTCGAGAAATCAAGTGTCTCAAGCCATTAGCTCTAATGATTCTAACTGTGGTGTAGGGACTGGAAAAAAAAAGCAGGCAATTAAAGGACTATGTGACTTGGTGAACATCCAACAATAAGAATTTGTTCTGGGAAACATTACTATCAAGAACTAAATGCCATGAGAAGTAGGATAGCACGCTTTCATTCGGATAATCATTTTTGTAGGAAAAAGCCTTTCCCCCCCAACCTGGTGGCCTTCAAATATGCCTGGCAGAGTATGCTGTCTTGGGATGATGGGGCTTGTGGTCCAGTGCAGTTGGAAGACACCAGGTTGAGGAGAGATGATGCTATCTGAGAAAAAGGGCAAGGGTTGGCTCACTCCTTATTCCATGAAGAGTGGAATAAGGCTTGCTGAGTTGGCAAATAAATACTCTTTCAACAACAGCTATGGGATGTTTTGAGGACACCCTGAACCACGCCAAGCAAGCACATGTGAACCTGTTGCGTTGGACAAACCCAGCCAGTGTGGTTAGTTTATGGTTCAACGTATTATGTAGAACTAGAAAAGGGGCTCATTTGGTAATCGAATGAAGGATGTTGCTAAACACAACAAAGGAGACAGAAGTGTCTTTTTCTTTCATTCATTCATTCCCCCTTTAATCAAGCTGAAACCAAAGAACCCCAGACTCTCCAGAAGATTTAAAGGAAAGGTGAACAGAGCTGGTTGTAGATCCCAGGGGATCCCATAGGTGAGTTGGTCACAGTAGGCCTTCCCTTATCCTTGCCACTGCCATTTATTTACACACCCCCTTCTTTTGTCCCCAGTCTGCACAAAGACACTTGAAGGAAGGCTGCAAGATGAGATGGGAGATACCCCATCATCTAATTGCTGCATGTCCAGGGGAAGATGATGAAGAAGAGGTGACTGCAAAGAGGAACAGACAAGGCCAAGAAGCTCTTGCAGCTGAGTTGGGGTGGGGGAACTGTAGGGGGTGACCCATTGGGAAACTGGATCAAAAGCCACGAGAAAGCAATGCTTGTGCAACATGCTTCACCATGTGGCTTGCTAACATATCTGCTACGTTGCACTACCAATTATGCTTGGTTAAAGAGAAGTAGGTTTGGGGAGCTTACTGGTTGGGCAAACCCAGGCCATGTGGTTCATTTGTGGTTTCAGATGCTGGTCTAAAACCATAATAAAGCTCGGTGTCTTCTGCAAACTCAGGCAATTGGCACATGGCTCAGTACCTTGTGCAAACTCAGAAAATGGATGAACTCGGCACCCAGGTTAATCCCATCTGCCTTGTTTTGCCTCTAGTGATATCATTCATAGTCCTGGCTGGCTGGTTTCTCTGAGGGGAACATGCATCCAGAACACAGTAGCTTCCAAGGGACTCTGAGTATGCCATTAATTTTTCTCTTATACAGACAGCATATAATTCCAGTCATTTTCCAAGGATTAGAAAATAACCAGGGAAGGAGATCTCTCTGTCAAGGCATGCAAATTCTTTCGTGGAGGTTCCATCCTCAGAAACTGCAACTAAATGTCACAGGGCATCATGGTGGGAGAACTTTGGGTTTCTGCCAACATCTGTCCTCCAGGGTGCTTTTCAGCTAAAAAGCTACAGGCAGACAACCACTGTCTCAAGTTTCTCTTCCATTTCCACAGTCCAAATCCTGATTGTGGCTCTTGAAATATTCCCTGGCTTCTGTGGGCTCTTTCAGGGAAGCCTTTCCTATGGGAAGGGAGAATCAAATCCACTGCAATAGTCCTGAAAGAAACAAGCAGCTGCTGGGCAGAATTGGGGTCTATTCCTTTTTCCCCTGTGGATTTCCAATGTCTTTTCTTGAGGAAAGCTCTTTAGTATAACTAGAGATCAAATGGTCTGATCCAGGAGATGGAAGCTTCACATGGTTGAAAATATTGTCTCACTTTGAATGTTATTTTTAATACTTCTGTAAAAATTGTTTCTTTTTTGGTTTTCCCTGATATGGTAACTCCTCCTCCCACTCCCTCTCCTCCTGGAATGGAAAGTAGTACTGACTTATGTGGGATTGGGGTTCTAGTCTGATCTACCTTGAAGGGCTGACACAATAACTGTAGAGAGCATAGGAAATGGCCTTGAAGGACAAAAGGAAGAACACCTCCAAGGCAATGATCAGATGAGTGTGTCTTGAGCCCATTCCAAGAAATTAACTTGAGAAAATAGGCCCCTACTCTTTTAACTTTCCAGAAAGCACTCTAGACTCTTCCCTGGGTGCTGGGAGAGGTTGAGTTCAGAGCAGGATGAGAACACGAGGGCTGTAGTAGAGATGTAGTCCAACGAGCCTTGAGAGCATCAGATTGAATTACTTCATCAACCCCAGAGTCTTCTGTGCCATCTCAGAAGTGAATCAATTCTACCATGCACCAGCATCATCCAGAAACACATTATTTGTTTTATCAGAGACAAACACAATAGAATTAGATCCAAAGCAATTTCCTTTCCTGAGCTATTGAGAACAGAGGTCAACTGCCATTGCTAGCAGCAGTTTGCCATTTGATTAGTCTAATGACATCATTATCATCAGTTGGATGCATGACCTTCTGTCACATGTCTCGGAAGGATCAGTTCCAATAATAAGCTCTGGGGCTGGTGTCTAAAGATGACAGTGTGTCCAAGGAAATGATTTGTTTGGGTAGCAAATGTTATTGTATATCCAGCCACTTGTTGCTGTATGTATGGCTGTCACGAAGTTCTTCTGAGCTCCAGGCAGCTACAATGTCACATGCAAAGAAAAAAAGATAGGAAATAGCTAAGTGTGGAGTGCTTGGTGCTCTCTGAGCCTTGTTGTTTTCTTGCAGACTTTTCATTGCCAGACTAGGCAACATCTTCAGTGCAAAAAGCCTGAGGTACAAATATTTTCTTTGACTGATAGCTAACTATTTCATAACAAGTATAGTATGTTCTCACATTAGGAGGGTCTATGCTCCAATCCCTGATTTTTCCTTCCTGCCTCTAATAACTACTGTAGGAGCTTGAGCTGTTGCAGCTTCTCTTCTGGAGCTAATAGCAACTTCATGGAGTAGAAGTGAAGTGCGATTGTTTCTGGTTTGTTTTATTGTTGTGCCAAGTGTCAAAGCAGTGATCAGGTGCTCAGACAATGGGTTCTTTTAGATCCAGAGACAATAAGCACACCAGTGGATAGAGAAATTTTAAGCTTTATTATAAACTTAAGCAGACCGAGTTAAACAGAAACACAGTTTAACCAGAAACCCATTTAGGCAGATTAAACAGAGCGCTCTACATGGGGCTACCCTTGAAGAGTAGCCAGAAGCTACAGCTGGTCCAAAATGCGGCTGTGCGGATGATTTTAGGTGCTTCAAGATCAGCACATATAACTCCGCTGCTCTGCGAGCTGCACTGGGTGCCAGTTTGCTTCCAGGTCCCATTCAAGGTGTTGGTTATCACCTTTAAAGCCCTACATGGCATGGGACTGGGTTACCTGAGGGACCGTCTCATCCCCATAACATCAACCCGTCCCACCTAGTCATGTAGGGAGGGCATGCTATGGACCCCATCTGCAAGAGAATTCCATCTGGCGGGGTCCAGGAGGCGGGCCTTCTCTGCAGCAGCCCCCGCCCTTTGGAACATCCTTCCCCCGGAAGTGAGGTTGGCCTCCTCGCTTCTGGACCTCAGGAAATGGCTGAAGACCTGGTTTGTCACCATGCTTGGAGTGGGGAGAGGAAGAGCCATTCTTGGGGCTGGTTAGTTCCCTAGCCCTGCAGGGACCAGCCTTATCCCTTTATGGGCTGAATTTGATCCGCCCTTATTTGGATTTTATTGTATTTTATCTTTCTTGAAATATTGGTATTATTTAAGATTTTATTGAATTTTAAATTATTTTTACTGTGAACCGCCCAGGGTCCCCCATGTGGGGGAGATGGGCGGTGATAGAAATATGATAGATAAATGAACAAACAAACAAACAAACAAAAAGCAGCGCATAAAGAAAGGAAAATCATTACATACCAGGCAAGTTGAAAACCAATCTCCATAGACTGCCAGGAGCTAATAAGGACAGTGGAGATACCCCAGGGCGGCTCCATTTCCGTAGCACCCAGCACTCAGGTCTGTGCAGAAGCTCCCCAATTCAAAAGGCAATCCTAAGGTTTTTATTGAAGGCTGCCCTAAAACCTCGTGACCCTGTTTCCATGCTACAGAGGCTGCAGGATCTGACCTTGGTGGGATGGGTCCCAGGTCTGAAGCACCTGTTTCCAAGAGCCTGGGAAGCTGTATAGATAAGCTAGTCCATAACAAAAACAATTTTGGGGTTTTCTCTTATCCCCCCCCCCATTCCAAACAGAAATAAAAAAACAAGCCAGTTAAACATTAGTATAACTCAAAATAAACTCTAAGCTTCTTTGTGTGAAGGAGAAAATCAAAATATGTCACTTAAACTCCTCAAAATAACAATGGCCTTCCACGTTGCCACTACATTTATCTGTTCAGTCGTGTCTGATTCTAGAAGATTGCCTGGACAAGTCCCTTCAGTTCTCTTGGCAAGGTTTTTCAGAAGTGGTTTGCCATTGCCTCCTTCCTAGGGCTGAGAGAGAGGGACTGGCCCAAGGTCACCCAGCTGGCTTCATGCCTAAGGCAGGACTAGAACTCACAGTCTCCTGGTTTCTAGCCTGGCGCTTTAACCACTACACAAGACTGGCTCTACAATTGTGTACAGGAAAGGGTTAATTAATTGCTACTTTCTGTACGGTATAGTCCCAAACGTCCTGTCTCCATTCTTCCTGGCTGCTGTTTAATAAATTAAAATTTCATGCAAATGGAGGATGCAATTCAGTTCCCCTCAAATGTTATAAGGGAAAATCTGACATTTAGCCCAGTGCCTAATTTAGAAATCTAGTAGACTGTTTCTCTGGGATGGTTTGCCTGCTCCATTAAAGAAGTTCATGAGAACTTTAGTCCCGGAAAATGGGGATGTGGCAGAGCTGGCAAACAGGCACGAGATGAGCTCTACCGCTGCCAGAAGAAACAAAAGTGAGGATAGAAGAGGAAAGAAAGCTGAAAAAGCATCATCCCATTGATTTTAAAATCACCCCTCATTCTGTGTGTGTGTGTGAGAGAGAGAGACAGTATGTGCATCAGAGAAGTGAAGCATGGCAGTGGTTTCATTAAGCCGTCTAGGGATATGAAGAAAGAGATGTTGATTCAGGCTAAGAATAACAGAGAGCCAGCAGGGGGAATAGCTGGATGTACGAAGAAGGCATGAAACATTCCCTAGCATTCCTTAAAAAGATTCTAGGCAGGAAGTCTCAGATCATGTTTTCTGTTCTTTCCAAACTTTAGGAATGAACCCCAGAGCACTTCTAAAATCATAATGTTTAGTGGAAGTTTCTAAATAAATGTGAAGTAGATTGTACTAACTGTGTATAACGAATTCAGTTTAATTTCAGTAGAATCCAATTTTCTTCTGTCCTGACCCCATCTACTTGGACGGCCTGGTCCTGCCCATCGTTTTGGAGCAGAGCACCAAATGTGCTATTCCAAAGTCAAATGCCAGCGCTGGTAGTCAGTGGGGGCAGGAATTTGCGTTCTGGTAATTTGCTTCCTTGCCACCATCCTGTCCGGGAAGAAAAGGCACAGGCTACATCACAGAAATGCACGACATTGAAACATAAAATGGTAACTGGACCAGCAACTACATGGCAGTTTTAAGCATGCTCCCTTAAATATGAATTTATTCCAAATCAATAGGCAATACGTCTCAGAAAATGTGACCTGTATGAGAAAGATTCCATGAAATACCACTATTTTTCTTTAGAAGTCTCTGCTATGGGACAAAAACCCTTGATGCAAACTGCATTTCCCCCCTTCTTTCTGCTCCCATGTCCAATATATGGGACAGCTGTTTGCAAAGCTAAGCACTAGGAACAGCTCTCTAATCAACATCGATCCCAGCCATTTCATGAGCTGCACAGGATAACATGTGATTATCTCTATTAGTGTAAACCTGTCTTTGCTAGGCAGTTATTAAGAGCATCTGCCTGATATCCTGTATCAATAGATAGATCATTGCTTTCTGTCACCAGCAACCTAGATGCAACTCTTCCGGTCCTGATCCAAGCCACAGAGTGACATTTGAGGGAATTTTACATAGCAATAGCAACGAGGCGAGCCAGTTTGGTGTAGGGGTGAAGGCATCAGCTAGAAACCGGGAGACCGTGAGTTCTAGTCCCGCCTTAGGAACAAAGCCAGCTGGGGGACCTTGGGCCAGTCCCTCTCTCTCAGCCCCAGGAAGGAGGCAATGGCAAACCACTTCTGAAAAACCTTGCCAAGAAAACTGGAGGGACCTGTCAAGGCAGTCTCTGAGAATCAGATACGATCGGATTTAGGAAAAAGAAAAAAGAAACGAGGCATTGCAAGTAAACGCCTGGTATTGAAAGAAGATGCTAATTCAGAAATGCAAAGGTTAACAAAGGCAGGGGGGAAAAAGGATGGTGGTGGTGGTGGAAAATAAAGAAGAGGAGAATAAATCAGTTGCATGCATTTCCAGTACAATCTTTGATCAAAAGACCCTGTCTTCTGATTACTGAAATTTGGATCTAAAAATGGTTTGTGTCGGTTTACCCTCCCGACAGCTTTGTGAAGGTGACTCGATGAAAATGGAAATTCTACAGCCATTTACATGGGAGGCAGTCTTACTAGGACTTACTTCGGAGTCGACATGGAGAGTTGGGCTGTGAGTGTGTCGCCTGCACAGTGCTACCTAGTTCCCTTCTGAAAAAAAAAAAAGCAGATTCAGATCTTATTGCTCTCTCTACACCCCAGGTTTTGCATGGGTGTGGGTGTGTTTGACGCCAAAATAAACACCAGGCTTATTGTTATCACAAGCAGAGCTATAATTCTGGGAGGAGGTTTATTTTACTTCAGGTTGTCCCTAAAATGATCTAAAGCAGTGCTTCTCAACCTTGGCCACTTTCAGATGTGTGGACTTCAAGTCCCAGAATTCCCCAACCAGCAATCCACACATCTGAAAGTGGCCAAGGTTGAAAAACATTGATCTAAAGAGAAGGAACCCTAAAGGAACTAGATGTCTGGATTAGGAGAGGCGGACTCCTAGGTGCCATGGTTCTTTCCCACTCTTTAGAGCAACAGTTGCAAACTTCCTCATTGTTATAACAGTGCAAATAGATAAAGACAGAGAAAAATAGCACAAGCAAAACAGCAGGATCCTGGGCTCCTATTACCAAAGCAAACAACAATTCTGAGATGAACAGTCTTCTATGCTCTGAGAAAGGGAAATTGCCTCAAGCTGGTCCCAGTGGGAAAAATAATGTTGGACTAATTGAACCCTTGGCTTGGATCTGGTTTTGAAGAAACGGTAAGGAAGTCAGCACTGTACCTTTGGTGACTGAAGCCTTATGATTAGCCATTCATCTGCCACGGTTAGGCATCTTGAAATAGTTGGTGAGCTTCATGGAAGTTGGGACTTAGGATAAGTCAATGTTTATGCAAATGGATAATTTCTGTAGGCTAACCCTGGTAATGTGCAAGGAGATAGGGTGTAAGATGAGCTAGTAACTTTATGGCCATATTTGCAAGGCTGGGCTACCTTCTTCTTTACCTAAACCATCCAGTCTTGATGTTTCTTAGAAACAGCCATCCATCAGCAACTCAGACCCATGTAGTGCATGGAAAAGGAAGAAAGAAAGAATATAGCTGTTGTCCAGGACTTAAGGCTAAGTATGCTGGGATGGTTTATGCCAACATGGTGGTGAGAGAACCAGCAGCCAAATTGCTTTGTCCAAATACATGGTTCTCTTACTGCATGCTTTGTAAACAACAATCCTTTGTCGATCTTTTCTGGGGACATTGCCAGATTTGAACAGATGGAAGAAGATAATAAAAATCTCTAAAACGAGCTTACTATCATGCCCATGGGCAAGGGAAAAACAAGCAGTGGACAAGGGATGCACTGTTAAAAAAATGCTCACTGTCCCTTTACAGGCATCCTTTATATTTTCTAGCAACCCTGTCCTGAACCTTCCTCTCTCGTCTTTTTAAATCTGGGTGCAGAGGGCTTCTCAAAGTTCTCCAGCCTTCCATCAGCAAGAGGATTAAACCATTTGACTGGAGTTCCCCAAAGGGGTGATAAATTCTCCAAGTGTCTCTCAAGGGTGGGGCTTGCCATCAGCACTAGAAAAATGTTTTTATTTGAACTCCCAGATCAATAAAACATGGGTGCAAAATTTAAAATACAGGAAAACCAAGGGCAAGAAGATTAATAATGAAAAGAGGGCATCTCTTGCTTTCTGCAAACCACAGCTATGGCTAGAAACTTAACAGGACAATACACCCTAATCAAGGAATTATTAACTCAGGCAATCAACCAAGCAGCAAACAACAGCCCAGTCAAAGAACTCCCAAGGAGAGAACAACACCCCCATCAATACAAGCAGGGCAAGCCACGGTATATAAACAGAGAGCAAGGCCCACTCCCTCTTCGCACTGAAGATGTTGCCTAGTCTGGCAATGAAACATCTGCAAGTAAAGAACAAGGCTCAGAGAGCACCAAGGACTCTACAGTTCAACCCTGAGCTACAAATATTCGCTTCGATTAGTACTTAACAATCTTTACAGTTGGGTCTTCCAGAAGGAAGATTGTAACCTCTTGATCAGAAAGACAGCTAAAATTTCTGACAATTGGGTCAAGGAATGCCAGATGCCATGGACAATACAATGGGCAGTGTAATAATATCTAGGTTACCAATTCAACCTCTCCGTTTGAGCATACACGTACAGTTATTGTATGGAAGACTAGCTTCCTTAGGGTTTTGCTGATTTTGTTTGCCACCACTAAAAGTGTGTGTGTGGGGGGGGTGGGGTGGCACAGCAATTCTGACTGCCTTTTTGCCTCAGCCCTAAGTGCTGGGGTAAGAGAAGGGGAAACAGCAAGGACTGCCCACCAAATAATGAACATTGGCAAAAACTCCCTAAAGCAGGCTTCTCTTTGAAAGGAGACAAGGAGAGAAACCACTTTCTCATGATAAGGATGTTTCCATGTTGTGGCCTGCAAAGGCCCTTGAGTCAATTTAGCTGCATTTTCAACAAGGTGGGACGTCAGAGCTGTTGTCATCCTTGAGGAGTTATATGGGATCGAGTGCCTTCCAAAGCCCATCATGGTGCTTGCCCAGGGAGGGGGGGGTGTTTACCCCTTTTTACATGATGTACCATGGTCTTACCTGGTGACGGAGCTTCAAAATACAACTATATTCTGTATTCATTTAGAGCCGGTTGGAGAAATGGTGAAGGTGCTGGACCAGAAACCTGGAGACTATGAGTTCTAGTCCTCCCTTGGGCATGAAAGCCAGCTGGGTGACCTTGGGCCAGTCCCTCTCTCTCCGCTGTGGTGAAAATAAGGGAAGGGAGCGTTATGTATGAGTTCTGTAACGTAAGAGCAGGATATAAACCTAATAAATGAGCAGGTCAGGGCTTACTAATGTAAGAGGGAGCGTAAATTATTTATTTATTTATTTATTTATTTATTTATTTTTCAAATTTTTATCACCGCCCATCTCCCCCAAAAGGGGGATTTTGCATGAAACCACCCCAAATCTGGAATGAGTCTGTACTTCAGTGGAGGGATGTGTACTAAAACTGAATCCCATTTGGACGAGATGAGATTGTACCAAAAATGTACGTGGGGGGTGGTGGTGGTGGTGGTGGTGGGCTGATTATGATGGGACAATTCCCCCCCTCTCCAATTAGTCCTCATTTAATTTGATGAAAGAGAAGTTGCCTTCAAAATTCTTTCAAAGGAGAAGATAATTTTGGATAAATTCCTGTGGGTCGTGGAACGTATTGTTCTTGGACTTCTTTCCTGATGAGGTGGCCAGAGACTGCATGAGAAGCTCTTGTCTTTCTGCACTTATGACTTGTGGTTTTGATGTTCAGGGGGGGGGGGAAAGGATAATAGAAAAAAAGTCAGCTTTTTTTGTAATCGTAGAGTAAGAGATAATTTTGTAATCATATTTACATTTGCCGCTGAGAAAATCGGAAGCTGCTTCTTTCTATTTCTTTTTGCACTTTCTCACTTCACTTTTGGTCTTGGTTTTTTCTTCCTCTCTTTCTTTCTTTGTCCTCTCTATTTTGTATTAGTTGGTGCTAGTGTTTATGTTCCCTTTAAAATGTTTAATGCAATTTTTTTTAAAAAAAGGAAGTCCTGCCTTTCACATCCATGCATGTTTCCATACCACCTGGTCCAAGTTGAAGGCTTCTCGATCTTTGTTTCCAAAGCTTCTTCTTGGTATCAACTGTTGCTCAACGGAGGTTGACCGGCCAGGAGAACTACTTGGGAGAAAGTATTTGCTTTTGAACGATCACTCCTAAGCTTCTCTCCATTGCCAAATATTCCTCCTTGATGGTGTCAGGTCTTTCTATGTTTTCAAAAGAATAGTTTGCAAGGAATATAAGGGAGCAGGTTTCACTGTGCCCTCGTTTCTTCTGAAGTCTGCAGCCTACCTTCTCATGCTTTCGTTAAAACCCTTGAATTCTTCCCATAGGGCGTTTTTCAGTAACGGTACTCAGCCTTGAAAAGTGATCGTATCATTTCTCTTTCCTCTGGGGAAATCTGCAGAAATAGCTCATTCCCTGTCTTTGCCTTCAGAATCAGAGGGAGATTTGAAGCAACCATCCATGCCCAGCTCCTATTTGGAGGAAGTCATCTACAACATGAAAAGGGAAAAAAGGGGGTGAAAAATAAGGCCAAAACGCTTCTACCTTCTGCCAGATCATTTAAACGTTTTTCTCTCCATCTGAAAGCTTCCCAATTTTTCAACTGTCTTTCCCCAAAACTACAGAAAAAAACTTTGCTTGTTATGAATGATGAATATTGAGGACAAGGGGTGTTTGTCACCCAACAGCATTGTAGACTACAGTGCTGGACAACAGTGAGGTAGATAAATATATATAAAATAGCTAGATAAATAACATTTTAGCCTTCACACTCCTAATCCGGAAAGTGGAAGGAGAAAGGTGAGGATATAAAGAAAGAAACTGTTTAAGGGACTCCAAAACTACACAAGGTAGAAAAGATGTATTCAGAAAGGCCAGAGAACAGAGAAACAGTCCCGAGTTTTGCAATTTTCATGAGTCCACAATAGACCCTGGGAATGGAACAAACTGGTGTGGATGTTTGTTCAAAGGATAAACATCTCCGTGTTTGCTCAGGCCGCAGTCTCCACCTTTGCAGAATTTGTGTGTATTTTGCAATAATAGTAATGATAATGATGGTGATGATGGTGATAATAATAATATAATCAGTGCACTCTTCAGGTCCCAGCCAATATTCAAAACTCTGCATACCTTGCCTGCTTACAAAGGATCATTCAGAGGAGGTAGATTGAAGAAGAGCAGCAGATTTGGTAGATCAAAGGAGGCACAAGAAGAGGAACAGATGGCCCAGTTCATTCACTGAGCCTCTACAGTCTTCAGTTTAACCAGTGTTCCTGCACCCCCTTGAGGAGGAAAACATCCATGCAATGCATTTTGTTCGAAGTCTCGCTTGAGGTGACAAATAACAAGAGCAAGTCTAAAAAGCAGAGGCCCCAGCTTAACCCATGCTCATGGCAGATCAGTCCTTGGCTAAACTTAGGGGCAGTAAGATGGACTACCAATGTCAGTAAGCAAAGAAGCAGAAGGAAGAGGGGAGAAATACAGGGCTGAGGGCTGAATAGCATAGTCAGATGGTCCAAGACTGTGAACTGGGCAACCAGGAATTATGGCAGAATCTCATATGCAATTGCTTCCATACCACCTGCTCCAAGTTGAAGGCTTCTAGAGTTTTCAAAAGAATATAAGGGAGCAGGTTTCTTCTCTCTTCTTCCCCCTTTGCTGGACCCATAGAATGCCTCTTATGTGTCTCTTCTCCCCACAGGTGGAAAACCTCCAGCATGACTTACAACTATGAAAGCCGGAATGCCTACCTTTCGGTCTACCTGATCACCATCCTAATTGGCTTTCCCACCAACCTGTTGGCCCTCTGTGCTCTCATCCAGAAGATTAGGAACAAGGCCACACCCAACTGCGTCCTTCTCCTGAACCTGACCATCTCTGATCTCTGCTTCCTGCTTTTCCTCCTCTTCAAGATTGCAGAGCAGATTGCTGGCCGCTGGGCCTTGCCCACTTTCCTGTGCCCCTTTAGTGGTCTTGTTTACTTCAGCACCATCTACTCCAGCACGCTCTTTCTCACTGCGGTGAGTGTGGAGCGCTATCTGGGTGTAGCTTATCCTATCCACTACAAGCTGAGGCGCCATTCAGTCTATGCCCTGATTGCCAGCCTGGGCCTTTGGATCTGTTCTTTTGGACACTGCAGCATTGTGTATATCACTGAGTTTCAGCGGGACAACTATTCCCTACCAAGTGAATACTCCAGGAACATCTGTTATGACAATTTCACCGAAAAGCAGCTCCAGACCCTGCTCCCTGTCCGCCTGGAGCTCAGCATTGTTCTCTTCCTGGTGCCATCCCTGATTACCTGCTTCTGCTATTTTGGCTTTATGAGAATAGTGATCTCTTCACCCCACATTCGCAGAAGCAAAAAACAACGAGCTGTGGGGTTGGTAGCAGCCACGTTAGCTGTCTTCATGATCTGTTTTACACCCTACAACATCTCCCACGTGATTGGTTTTATTGAATGGAGAAGTCCAGACTGGCGGGACAAAGCCTTACTTCCCAGCACCTTCAATGCCAGCCTGGACCCCATTATCTTTTATTTTTCTTCTTCTGCTGTGCAGCGTTCATGCTGGAACTTCCTGAGCAGGATGGAACAAATCTGCATGTTGCCTTCTTTGATCCGTAAGCTCTTCTATAGAGGGACTGAGAAACTGGGGAGAGCAGGCCCGCTGGAGCAGGTATGCTCTTCCCGGCTATGACCTCCCATTTCTTGGAAGCTTCTTGAATCCTTCTTTGAAGGCCAAATGGGCTGTGCAAAATTTGTTCTGGGGATTACTGACATTTCCAGCCAGGCCTCCAGACTTGAAGTTTTTATGTTGTACATGTTGTGAATTGTAATTTTGGCAGTTTTGGGCTAGGTTGAGGAATCTCAGCCAGCTGTCTCATCTCTTGGTTCTTGCAACTTAGAAATAGTATTGGGCAAGGGTTGCCCTGACAGACTGACTGAAAATGGGTTTCATTAAAGAAAAAATAAAATAAAATGGTGAAATATATTGAGTACTTCAAATGTACATACTCAGGTATTCCAAGTCTAATAGCCAAATGAATTTTGGAGTTGTTCCATTCTATCATTTGAGTCTTCATGATATCCAAGAGATTTTCCTTCCTTCCTTTTCTATCTTCATCTAACTGAAGATATAAATAATTTGCAAAAGAGCTTTTATTTGGGCTAAGATATTGTTGTGATTCTTGTGGCAGTATCCGAGGAACTGAGGATCCTGGGAAATATGATTCCTATGGATCCTGATGCCTGGATGTCACTACACAAGACAACAGCATCATCTAGGAACTGGGGGAGGTTCTTATCTGAGATTGTCCTAGTTGCTGTGGCTGGTATATACTTTTGAAAAACAAGAGGGCACACAGGATGCAGCAAGAATGTCAGAGGAAAAGAACATTTTTGAAATAAGCAATTAAAATAGGTTGGGCTCATGAGGCTGCTATATAAAAATAAGATGTTGAATTATTCGCATTCGCATTAACAGAGTTGATTTTTTTTAAAAAAAAGTCTGCATCAGAATAAGTCATATAATTTTGAGATTATTTAAGAAAGTCTCTGAAGTTGTTTTGCTCTTTCGATGATCTCAGATTTTGTCACTGGAAAAAACACAAGGAAGACTGTAGACTCAATAATATGAGGATTACTAGAAATAAATGGGCTTAAAATTTTTGAGAAATCTCAGAAATAGAGGCTACCCAGTGTTCCATGCCATTGAGGAAGAGCAGGGTTTGTGCCATTGTAGCTCTGATCGAGATCGAGATCCACAACCATACACCATATTTTGTATTAGAAGGAAAAAATCTATTTTTTCCTTGGTGAAAATTCCCAGGGACAGGGGAGGAGAAAATGCAACTTTAATCCACAATGGGGTTAAAAAAAGGTACAGCCCCCAACTTCTGTGAGAATCCTATATTCTGCCTCATTTGCACAACAGATAATTATACAAATAGTATTATGTCTACTTAACCAGTGTATAAAGGGAGGATGCATCTTGCTTTGAGTTCCTTTCCCTGGAAATGCACATGTTAAACCATATCATGCCTGGAAGTTGTGCCATGTGATTTGAAGCACAGCTAATGAATGGGAGAATGTTTCCCCCAGAAACCATTAGGGAGAACTATGACCTGCTTGGTTTTTCCAACTCTGAAGGCTGAGCAAAAAGCAAAGAACACCTGGATAATCCTGGAGGACGAGGGAAGTAGAAAACATGAGGCCCAGCAATGCTTTTCACCCACGTCTCCAAGGCTGTTCTGATCTGCAGCTTGGAAAGTACAAAGCATCTGAGGGACCAAGTGGACCCTCACATTAATTTCCCAGCAAAAAGTGTATTGTAGACCAGGGTTTCTCAACCAGATTTCCATGGCACCCTAGGGTTCTGCAAGAGGTCACTAGGGGTTCCCTGGGAGATCACGATTCATTTTAAAAACTATTTCTAATTCAGGCAACTTCACATTAAAGAGGTAAGTTTCATTCTTTATTTTTAGTTTAAGAACATACAGGCCTACCCATGAAAAGAATATAATAATTTTGTAACTTCTGGCCTATATTTGAGCCTGAATCTGCATGGGTTCCCTGAGGCCTGAAAAATATTTCAAGAGTTCCTCCAGGGTCAAAGGTTGAGAAAGGCTGCTGTAGATATACCTGCTAGATGGGAGCAGGGAAAAGGCAGAGATAAATACTCATATGATTTCCATATCCCTGATTGGTTTGTGGAGCTTTGGAGGTGAGTGGGAATGAGCTTCCTTGTGCGTGGTTGGAGTGACAGGTCCCTTTTTATCAGGGTCCGATTGCATTTTTGCTTCTTTTTTCTTCCACGGTTTATTGCTATCCAAGGACACCAATAGTCCTATAGCACCTATAGCAAAACCCAACAGAAGAAATATTTGTCTGCTCCAGAAGGAAGGTCTTGTTGTTCCCCAGCCATGCCCACCACATACAGTATATTGGAGAGGGATTGGTGGTGGTTTTCCTTGCTAGAAGATGATTCTGGGAGGGAGGGGAATCGCTGTCCTGAAACAGTCCTGCGTTAAATCTGTAAGGACAGCGGCCTTGCTGCCAGAGGCATTGCTGAAGCTCAATAAAGTTCTATTGTGGGAACAGCGTGATTTTGGTGCTGTGCTTGTCTACTGATTCAAGCATGGGAAGATTGCATATTAATGCAGCCATGAGGAAGTGCTCAGACCAAAGCAAATATCTTGTCTATGCCTTCTGAACACTGGATATCTTCCTGTAATGGGCAGTAGGACTAACCTTGAGGCACAGGAGGAAGAGCTGCAACCAAGGCAACGGTCAGATATTTCTATCTGGGTCCTGGATAGAAATGTAATTTGAGTGTCTCAGACATGACCCTCCCTAGTTCTCATGATGTCAGCCCTTCAAGGTAGACCAGACTAGGATGCCAGGATTATGAATGCTAAGACTACTTTATTATAAGGTTACAGTAATATAATTTTACAATTCTAGATGTGCTTCCCTACTCCCTCCGTTTATCTTCATGAGAACTAGGGAGGATCATGTCTGAGACACTTTCTCAAATTACATTTCTGCCCGAGACTCAGATTTCTTTTGCCTGTTACCTTGGTTTCAGTTCTTCCTCCTGTTCCTCAAGGTTATTCCTACTGCCCAAGATCTCCAGCCAGCCATGGATACTCTGTTAATAATGGTCCATCAGGTGCTTGACATGTGTTGCCCTGCTGGGAAAGAGGTGGTCAATGACCTTGGAGATCCATATTATTATTAGCTTGGAGAGAATGAACTTTTCCTGATGGCACAGAACAACTTTCTAAGGGATTAGTAATCATATTGGAATGGGAATGATACCCTTCCTTCCCTCCTTCCTTAAAAGAAAACATTGCCTGCACAACAACCTTAGATGAGCTGGAGCAAAAGCATGAAAGATGCTGAGCATCTGATTATCTCCTCTTTTTCTTCCCTTCCTCTTAAAATGGGTAGAACTGACTGAAGAATGAGAGCAAAATGAGGCCCAGAGTGGGGATCCAGAACCTTTACGTTACCCTTTCTGTGCCCCTCGGTTGCCATACATTGCACATTAAAAAAGCAATTTGCCGATTGGGAGCTCCAGGGAAGACTAAGCAAATATAATTATCTTGTTTGCAAAGCACTTGTTGTTGTGAGATGAGATTGTAATGCAATCAAGGCTATACAATTCTCTCCTGCACATTAAAAAAAAATAATGAAAAAAGCATTAGCACCCCAGGGGCAGAGAATTGACCTTATACAAATGCATCTACATCAAGGGTGGATAGAAAAACATACCCATAATAATCAGGTTCATACAAGCCAGTGTATTGGTTAAAGTGTTCAGCCTCAACTGGGTAAATCCAGGTTCAACCATGGAAGCTCACTGGATGGGTTTGGGCTGGTCATATACTCAACACAAGCTGTTTCAAAAAGTTGTTGTTATAAGGATGGAATGAGAGGAACTCCACATGTGTGCTACATTGAGCTCTCATAGAAGGGTATCAGTACAATAAAAAAGAATGAATAATAAGCTTGAACATTGAGAGTTCTTATGAAATGCCATCTGGCCCCTTCCAAAGTGTAAGAGTAGATGCGTCTGGAATTTCCGGGGAAGAAATGGTGAACCAAAGCACAGCCGATGACTGCGGCAGAATGAAGAGCTGGCAGGCAGACTGGCTCTTTATAATTCCTCTCTGGACAAGGAGGGGACTTGAGATTGCCCACAAGTGCTCCAGACAGTTGCTCCTCAGGAGGAGACCGCAAGACAGCAGTCTCTGGTGGGTTTAGAGCCCTGGGAGACAAGGGAATAGTTGTCTTTTTGTTCAAGCTGTGGTTGGCACCTTTCAAAAGGACCCTGGGTTCACATACTTCCTTTTCTAATCACTTTCAGAAATTGCTTGTTAACTGCTTTTCAGCTATTAGGAACCTTTGGATTGACAAGTTTTACAGCATTGGGTGCGTTTCCTTCAATCCTCAATGAAAGAAGTTTTAGAAGGACTTAAGAAGGACTTAATTTTTTTTTCTTTTGTAATAAACAGCAAAAGGGTGATTAGAGTTAGTTATAAATGGACTAAGTTATAAATTATAAGAAAGTTATAAATGGGCTAAGAGTCCAGAGGGATTTGAAATGAGATTTTGGAATTAATTATAAGAATCCTTCCCATGGGAAAATGCTTTTGTTTTGAATTCTCTTAAAAAACCCATACACAATAGGATGGGACCTTGAAAAATGGGTATTAGAGGGAACCAGAAGGAACTAAAGAGTCCAATTAGAGGAGAAGAACACTTAAATTTGACTTACAAATACAGAATGGAGCAATATATTTTAACATTGGACATATTTAAGGATATTTTTGAACAATGGACCCAGAATTTAATTTTAAGAGTGTCTGCCTCTATAGATACACTGTGTTTAGAAGATGTTATGGAAGAGGAACATGTTTTACTGGAAAAGACAGACTGATCTTACAGTGGATTTAAAAAATGACAAGCTACAAGAATGATATGGAAAAAGATGCTATCCTGGACTTAAAAATGAAACTGGCTGATGTCTTAATAATTAAAAGAGATACACAAATAACAAACAAAGAATGACATGGATAACTTTTCTATATTGCATTGACAAAAGAGACTTGTTAAAGCCTTGAACAATTTTGTGACAAGGTACAAAGAAAAAACGAAAAGAAATCAAGTTTTAGGACATTATTTGAAGGGACTAAAGATCAAGATTGTTAAAAGTAAAAGGAAGGAATATAAAGTTGGTTTATTTGATCAAGGGTAAAATAGATATGTTGTTATTTCTGGTTAACCTTAATGGACTTTTGCTGATCAGGATTGAAATGATGAGGTTTTAAGGATTTGTTTATAGATAAGAGATGGGATATGAGAAGAAGAGATCATTTGTTGTATTTTAAGAGAAGGTGATAAGTTTCTAAAATTATTTATACTTGTTGTGATGAAGGGGAAGTCATTTCTTTATATATTTTCTTTTTCTTTACTATATTTTTATCCTTTCTTTTCTATTTTTCTTTTTTCTTTTCTGCACTTTCTATTTTTTCTTTTTATTCCTTTTTTCAGTTAGTATTAGTTTTTACCTCTTTAATTGCAATTTTTAATAAAATTACTATTGCTTGATTGATAACTGGCAAATAGAGGGAGAAAATGTAGAAGCAGTGAAAGACTTCGTATTTCTAGATGCGAAGATTACTGCAGATGCTGACTGCAGTCAGGAAATCAGAAGATGCTTAATCCTTGGGAGAAGAGCAATGACAAATCTCGATAAAATAGTTAAGAGCAGAGACATCACACTGACAACAAAGGTCCGCATGGTTAAAGCAATGGTGTTCCCTGTAGTAACATATGGCTGCGAGAGCTGGACCATAAGGAAGGCTGAGAGAAGGAAGATCGATGCTTTTGAGCTGTGGTGTTGGAGGAAAATCCTGAGAGTGCCTTGGACTGCAAGAAGATCAAACCAGTCCATCCTCCTGGAAATAAAGCCAGACTGCTCACTTGAGGGAATGATATTAAAGGCAAAACTGAAATACTTTGGCCACATCATGAGAAGACAGGACACCCTGGAGAAGATGCTGATGCTAGGGAGAGTGGAAGGCAAAAGGAAGAGGGGCTGACCAAGGCCAAGGCGGATGGATGATATTCTAGAGGTGACGGACTTGTCCCTGGGGGAGCTGGGGGTGTTGACGACCGACAGGAAGCTCTGGCGTGGGCTGGTCCATGAAGTCATGAAGAGTCAGAAGCGACTAAACGAATAAACAACAACACTATTTTAAAAAGTGCAGGAGTAGATGCTTCTGGCCCAGGATACCTACTAGTGAAAATAAACATCAAAGGTGAATAGAAAAGAAATGGAGAAACTGTGGCAGCAGTTGATGAGAAGAACTATACTGAATCTACTTTTTGAAATGGGCAAAAGTTCCAAGGCTCATGTCTTTGCCAGATCTGGTTTCCTTGGAGAAAGAGTCACCAGAGGCTTACTGATGTTGTCTAATCTGGGTTTGTATTTTGATTTATACAACTGAATGGTCTAAGATTGCCAGGAGATATTCAATGGCCATAACTCCTAATCAGATCTCCCCAGATATGGTGATGAAATCCTCAGTTCCAGCTGTTCTTATTCATCCTGCATGCAGGATGTACTATATGCATCATTAGTTTGATTTTCCAGATTAGAAACTGTTGTGCTTATATTATTCAATGAATTTCTATGAGATGTTGTGGGGAGGCTTGGAAAGAACAGAGAGATAAGCAGTCAAGAAATAGGCAGCTAAGTTCTTCTAAATGGTAACTCAGCCCAGATGTGGAGAAATCTGGGAAGAAATATTTCAAAATATTTAAAGACACTTCATCTTAATTAACTCCCCATAAAGAAGGGTAGGAAATTCTACTTACAGTTCTCAAGGTGGTGTATTTGCCTTCAACTAGCTTTCAAGATGCCATCCTGATATCTGTGTAGTTCTTAGTTTGTTGGTCTTGCTCAAGCTGATTTTATTTAAAATGAGTTGAATGGAGACTTAATTCTTTTTTTTTAAAGTTTTATCATAGGTTGCAATAATATACTTCCAATGGTGGCTTACAGGTTAAAACAAATCACACATTAAATAAACAAGAAACTCAAAAGAACCCCCTCCCAAAAAAACCCACCCCCAATCCAACCATCATTTACCCTTTCTGATTATTGAGAAAACTCTAATTTATCAACAACCCTGAATGTACAATTATTCACCTTGAGGGAGGGATGGTTTCATTTTATGTATTTTAAATTTTATTAAGGGTGCCATGCCAATAAAACTCATTTTCCAAATTAGAAATGCTGGGGAAAAACCAAACCAACCCTAATTTAGGAGAATATAAATTAGAATATCTTCAAAACAAATCTGAATAAAGTGGAACTGCCCTCTTTTCCAACAATTCTTCCTGTAAGGCTTGGATCTTCTGTGTATCCTCAATCACCATCATGAGGCAGAAGTATTCCAAATTAGATATGTGCAAAAGAAGGAAGATCAGATGATCCTGAATTCTAACTCCCAGTTCTTCAATAGTAGCAGCAACAATTGATTTCATCTTCCCCAAATAGCTTGTTTGGGGAAGAAGAAAGCTTGTTTGCAGCTGTAATATAGGATAGCTATGGTTACCATGGTTTTTGACCAATCAGACCCATTCCTGGTGTGTGTGTGCTTGTGTGTGTAGGTTTAAATCCCACCCCCAATTTATTTGCCCACCCTTATTTTTCCAGCTTAAATGATACAGCCTAGGCTAGCTCAGAAAAGTAGATTTCCCCCAGTTCTGCCAACCCCCGCTAAGACTTTTGGGTTAGCCAAGGCACATACTTTAGAATAGAATTTCTCAACCTCAGCAACGTTAAGATGTGTAGACTTCAACTCCCAGAATTCCTCAGCCAGCATGCTGACTTGGGAGTTCAAGTACAGACATGCTAGTTGAGGAATTCTGGGAGTTAAAGTCCTTGAATTCTGGCTGGGGAATTCTGGGAGTTGAAGGCCATACCTCTTAAGGTTGAGAAACATTGCTTTAGAAGACCAGCCACTGCTGACTGTCAGAATCACAAGCTACCAAACCACTCCATCTTTCTGGTTTGGATGGTCATGCATCTTACTTTGCAGGATCAAAGTGTAAAAGGTAGTGCTGGGTGACTCAACTGCATATAGTTTAAAGTACAGTACTTCAACTTTTCACCATTTGTACTTTACTATAGTCCTTTGACTGTTCACCATCAGGCTGAAAAGTTCAAAGACTCTTGGTGATTTGACTTATTGCCCAACTTCTATTGGTTTTATCCCTATTTGAATCGCTCACCAGCTCTTTTCAGTGAGAAAGAGAAACACCTACTAAACAGGAAAGGAACTGGACTTTGTAACCCTGATCTTTCTCCAAGGAGACTGAAAGAAGAAGCTGATAAGCTAAGAAGGTAGCCTTTCATTCCAGACTTTCAGTGGAGAGGATGAAGCCAAAGTAGATGTGTCCATCCATGTTCTCTCTTTTGCTGTTTCCTTCTCTGATTCCCAAACAGTTGTACCATGGGGTAAAGAAGGTCTTCTGTGTATGTGAATGGTCTAGCAAGTTGGGGGTAAACATGTGTTTTTATTTGATTGATTGATAGATATATTTTTTCTGGATCCAACAATTGACTGCTCTTCAGCTCACTGAGTGCCCCCTCCTTACACAAGTTGGCCTCATCATTGCTTTGAACGAGTTCAGTTGTCCCCCTCACCTATATTAGAGCAGCACCCAGTTGTTGTAACTACATCTTGCAGCTTGAGATGGTTCCCCACTTGCTTCTCCTCTTAATGCTAAAATCACAGATGCCTCAAACCAGAACTCTAAACTGAAACGTTGCAGTGATAAAATTTAACAGGCTGCCACTGGTTGCCCACCCTAGTTTACATGATCATCATCCCCTAAATCCTCCAAAAGGTCATACATACTGTATATGTTTCAGCTTGCTGTTCCTTTTGGGTGAAAGTGGGTGCTCCTGAGAAATAGAAGGCTCTGAGAATTAGAAAGACACAAGCTGAGATTTGGGTGGCATGGATATGTGGGGTATGACAAAGTCAAGGTTAATGTGGGTTTTAAAAATCATTATATTAGATGTGCCATGTTGAGAATATGGAATAGATACAAATCCAGGTTGTGCCTGAAAACACCTTTGTGGCTCTCAGCACAAGAAGCGTTTTATAGATGAGAAACAATAGGCAATCACAAATGGCTAACCTATCATGAGATACTAGAATTTTATCAAGGGGAATACAGAATAAAATCAAGAGAAGAACGGGTGGCAGAGGGACAGAATGTCAATGGTTTTCTTATCTACAGTTACTAGAAAGATTTAAAGTAGATGAAAGTTTATGGTTCTGAACATTGTAAGACTGAGTTTGAAACATAACTGTGTACAAATGATGAACATGTAATTGCTAAAATGCATACACTTTTATTGAAATGTGAAACAGAAGAACAAGTGAAAGAAAGTATGATAAAGTGGGCTAAAAATTTAACTATAATATACAGATGGAACAGTGGGAAAATATGTGCTTAAAAGGATTGAAATTTACACTATGTTATAATCTTAAAGACAATTTTTATAAAATGATGTACTGTTGGTATATGTCACCAGAGAAATTGTCTATAATGTACAAAGGCATTTCAAATTTATGTTGGAAATGTGAGCAAGAAGGGACATTTTATCATGCTTAGTAGATGTGTAAAAAGGCTAGAAAATTTTGGATTCAGATACGTACACGGATTCAGAGGATTTTAAAGATTAATATACAATTGAGACCAGAGGTTTTTCTTTTGTGATTGTTGGAAAAAAGTCATGGAACTTTGTTTTTGTATATGAGACTATTGTATGCACAAAGATTGAAAAATTCGGCATTATCCCCAGGGGAGGAATGGCTAGTGAAGATGATGGAACTTGCTGAGATGGCTAAATTGACTTCCTTGGTCAGAGAAAAGACAATATCTGTGTTTATTGCTGACTGGAAACCCCTTATGGACTTTTTGCATAAAACAGAATAAAATGAACTTATGAACTTCATAAGTTCATACTTACAATTTATGGTTTTGGTATTAGATAGGATAGATTATAGAAAGAAGAGAGTCATGTTGTAACCACAGAGAGAGAGGTAAATTTATAATTGTATTTATAACTGCTGTAAAGATCAGAAGCCACTTCTTTCTTTTTTCTTTCTTTTCTATTTTTCTTTTTTTTCCTTTTCTTTCACTTTTAGCTTCTTCTTTGATTTCTTTCTTTTTCTTACTTTATATTAGTTTGTATTAGTTTTTATCTTCCTTTTAAATGTTTTAAATAAAATTATATTAAAAAAATAAAAATAAGCCATACATATATTTGTAGACTTTATGGAAAATGGTGCCTGCTTGTATCCTCAATTTTTGGGCTGTACATTACATTTTTCTCCTTATACTTGGCAGATTTTTCTTTCTTTCTCAGGTTTGTTCTTTATACTTACTTCTGCCTGCCTTGATATCTCTTGATAATTTTTCAGCCGTGTGACCTAAAATCTATTTCTTCAAATACCTCAGTGTAAGACTTTATCTTGGGTGCTGTTACAGCTCAAACAGTCCATATCCTCTTATCATCTTTAACCTCCTCCCTTACAACATTCAGAAAGGGTGAGGATGCTAATTGTTTGATACTCTATATTTGCCAGGATTAGCATTCAATGAGGTCTTGGATGATCTCAAAAAACTAAGCGGGGTTAAGCTTTGTATGGGAGAACACCAGGACATTTGTGATGAGGAGGGGAGGGGTAGAAGCATCTTAGAAGAATGCCTTTTGTTGCCCTTGCTCTTATTAGTTTGGTCCTAGAGAGTTAAAATCAGAAGTTCTGAGAATAGGCCTTTTCCTTTAACGTATAATAACGAGTTGGCATTCTAACTGCACTCCCATAGACAGTATCTGGGTCCCATTGATTGTATTTTGATGGATTAGCCAAATGAAACTGATCACAATTTTGTACAAGATGTATAGATCTTCTGGCCTTCAGCATATGACAGAATTCCTTCCTTCCTTCTTCTAAACAACCTGAAAAACAATGAGAGAGAGAAAAAGAGAGAGATGATGTGCTGTTACCAACAACATGCAGTATGTGCTTGCTTCTTACTTGCATAATGCATTTGCCTGGAAGGTAAGAAAAATGACCATATGCAAAATGTATATGCATTATAGTGCGTAAAGACTGGGCTGATTCAGTTGCAGAAAGGACCTGAAGAGCCCAGGAACATCTAGGAATGGGACATGTCATCCGTCTGAACCTTTTAAAAGCAGCCACACCTTTTTCCCAGGATTACAGGGCAGCTGCAAAAGACATCCGCAGAATTCCTGGAAAAGACACAGCTCCTTTAAGGTATGGCGCACAGGTACTATATTGTACTTATATTCCTGAATGCTCCAAAGCACCTCTTTGACAAGTTGCACAGCCTTAAAAAAATATGCAGGCTAATTACCTCAACATGGACAATGGGAGATGTGTATCAAAAGTCATTCAAATATCCACTTACCCATCAGAGAAAGATTTTTAGACATCAAAAATTGAAATGAGAGTAGCCTGACCTCAGATCCCATCAGAGAATGAACAGAATATGTTAGATGACAACTAGCTAGTAAAGAGTTCCATCACTTACTTCCACATGTCAACAACGATTCTTACTTTGCAGGATCTTCAGACCCAGGTTTAACATCTCACGTTCAGCAGTTCTATAAGGGAAATTTAATAAAGTCCCTATAGCTTGTCAAACTTGCCTCTGAGGATCTGCCACTGTTTAATCCATCTCTCATTTTGCTCTGTTTATTAACAGCCAATGAAGCATCATCTTTCTCACATCTTCACATGTGCCAAGTTGGCTGATGAATGCTGTGTTAATTTTCTTTTATCAAACTTTTTTTTGGTTACATATAATGTTGCAAGATTTCACACAGCAGCAGGTCATATTATTATAGAAACAGAGTCACAGTACTGTAGAATCAGAAGGGACCACAAAGATCATCCAGTTCAACAGGAACACCACTTAAGCTGTTCGTGAGAAGTGGTGTTCTCCAGTTCCTTTTTAAAACCCTCCAGAGATGGAGAAATGATAAAAAGTTGAATTGGGGTTCATATGACTAATATTCTCATACGGATCTCTTTGGCAATTTTATATTGGTCTCTAAAATTGTACTTTGATGTTTGGTGTGTTTCTAATTTCTGATTATAGGAAAATTAGGTAAAGGTAAAGGTTTCCCTTGACATTAGGTCCAGTCGTGTCCGACTCTAGGGGGCGGTGCTCATCTCTGTTTCAAAGCCGAAGAGCCGGTGTTCGTCCGTAGACACTTCTGTGGTCATGTGACCAGCATGACTAAATAGAACACCGTTACCTGCCTGCCGAAGCGGTGCCTATTAATCTACTCACATTTGCATGCTTTCAAACTGCTAGGATGGCAGGAGCTGGGACTAGCAACGGGAGCTCACCCCGTCACGTGGATTCGAACTGCCAACCTTCCGATCGGCAAGCTCAGCAGCTCAGCGGTTTAACCCACAGCGCCACTGTGTCCCTCTATAGGAAAATTACATTTATCTAAAATATAAACATTAGAAGAAGTGTACCAAAATTCATATAAATAAATAATACAAATATCCACCCACTCAAAAACCAAACTCCCCCCTCCCAATTGAGGTAGAAAGGGAATAAACAAACTTAAGGTAGGTTAAAAGAAGAAACTGAATGAAACTGAAATCAGTTGATGCTGCCTTCATGTTTCAGGGACAGGAGAAAACATTATAAAATACAATTTCACTCCCTTAGGCAAAAACGTTAGCAGTTGATAATCTGAGGGTAAAAATGTGATCAGAGAAGAAATACGGGGTCAAGATGGAAGGGGAGAGGGGTGTTTAGTCAGCCGTAAGGTAAAAAGTATTTGTGGAACTTGGTCTTTGGATGGAAAAGAAAGGGAGAAAGGGCTTGGTCCTTCTGCCGATGAATCATTAGGTTGGGCTCACAAAAGCAGATTTCTTATGATAATAAGAATTGGCTGTTCACTAAAGTGGGCACTGCCCATGATACCTTCCAGTATAAATAGAGGCTTCAGGTGGCCTTATCCCCAACCCTACTTCAGAGGGAAAGAGAGACAGAAAGAACACAAAGATTCAAGTCAGAGTGGTGGCTATTTTCCTGGTCCTCTGCCTGCTCACCTTGGAAAGCACCAGAGCTGCACCTGAGGTAAGGAGGGACTTGGCTCATTGAAGGGCAAAAGGGTTCATATGAACTTGATGGGGACTGAGATCTACCATCTGTGTAAACTTGAGCCTTGGTGCATTGGCTGAACTAGTTCACACTTTGGAGAAATTTGTGAGCAATGTGTTTCACAGCACAGAGATCAGTATATGGAACGTGGCACAAGAACAGGATATTTGGACACACTGGCAGCCTTGAAATCACAGATCACCTAGAAATGGTACAGCCTAAAAAGGATCTCCTCATCTGCTCTTTCTGTAACTGGTCTATTTAGCGTTATCCATATTGACACCCACTTTGAAGAAATCAGGTCTATGGAGCTCTAGTTTCATTGACCTACCATTAAATATTCCAGGACTAACATTCTGACATTTACAACCAACTCTACTGAGCTCCACTGTTTCTAAGAGTTTGCAGCATGGAGATAGACTAGTGGTAATTTATTCCTTTCCTAGAAGTTCGCAGGAACTAATAGAGGACCATAGAAGGGTCCCTCATATGTGATGAGATTAAAGCCTACAGGTTTTGAAGTGCTCTTATTTATGATACTAAGGGAAGCCCTAGATATTTGCCCTGAAGTCCCCTATGATGGCATGACTGTCTACCTCAAAGGCCAAAGAAGATGAGCCACAAGATGGCATCCCCCTTAATCCTTCTCAGTTTGTTGACATGCTTGGGAAGGAGAGACGAATAGTCAACTGCTCTAAGAAGAGGGAGAAAGAAGAAGGATGAGAAGGGCCAGGGGTCCTGGAGTGATTTGAGTAGCACATCTGTCATAGCATTGGTTTTTCTGTTTCTTTTTTCATTCTTTCTCTTTTTCTTTTTCTATGATATTGTACTTAAAGTTTGACTGTGAGCTGCCCAGAGTTTTAGTTTTAAGATGGGTGGTCATATAAGTATTTTAAATAAATAAATAAAAAAAGTGCTTTGGAAGATTTCTGACAGTGACCCAAGTAATGACCCTTGCTGTGGCTTAGACGTTTGTTCATCTAGCTGTGCAGCACCTTTCCTGATTAGCTCCTTCTCCTTTCTTGATATTTAAACCATTTTAATTGGGAATGCCAAGAAATAGTGGTTTCTCTCTGTATGTAAACAAAACTTAAATCTTTCAGGATTTTAATGAAAATTAACTGCATTCACAATATCTGAATATATACCCAGAGTCCACTTACCTTCTATTATCCTTTTTTCTCAACTTTGCCAGTGTAGTTTCCATTGAAATGTATAAAATGAGCATTTGGGGAATTGATTGTGAAACTAATATGTTTATTAGAAGAACTGCATTAAGAGAAATATATATCCAAAAATGTATGTGATAAAGAAATGATTCACCAGTGTCTTCTTCTGGGATATGTTTTAGTTTCCCAGTCTAGCTTTAGACCCTGGAGGTCTCCCCTCCAAAGATTAACCAGGCAGGATCCTGCTCAACCTCTGCTGTCATTTCTTAGGCCTTTCAAATTCTCTGATATTCATAAAACATGACGATCTTGGTCATGCTTTTTCCAATTCTTCAGAGAAAATAAAATAAAAGCTCTATTTATTCTACTTTGCAGAACGTACGCAGGTTGGCAACAACAATGTAGGATCTAACAGTTTCAATGACATGGAGTAAGTATTCAGAATAATTGTATACTTGTAGCTAATTTGTGTTATTTATTCCTCTGTAGGAGGTAAAAACATTTTCAAAAAGCTGAGTAAAAACCCTTAAGTTTATTTCCTTAGTTTTGATTAATCCAAAAGCTAAACCAGTTCCTTTTTCCTCAAAAAGACTAGGCAAAAAGCCATCTATCAAAGATTGAAAAAACTCATTTGCAGGACATGCTTAACTGAGTTATGAGGGAGAATGATGTCTGTGTCATATGAACAATAAAACTGGGTTAATCAACTTAGTCAATCAACCACAAAAGGTTTAGATTTAGTCCCAAATAGCCAATCTCTCTTGTTGTTGAAGTTTAATTTTAAAAATTCCAATATGCATTTCCCCCTTGCTTTTTTCAAGGAATAAAGCCATAGTAGCTTTGTAAGATTAGAGAGACATTTGGGACCACTGTTTGCTGATGTAAGATTGATAGTTTAGAGTTGCTCTTAATTTCACTTTCTGTCCTTTCCATTTTATATTTCAGAACAGCTATGATTCTGGAGCTTATGGAGGGATATGTATTAGCAAATGTACAGATGCTCTGACCAGTTTTGAGAAGAACTCAAAATTCAATGCTAGGATTCCAGAAACATTCAACATTTCGAGAATATGGGAGATGACATGTCTGTTCCTCCTGACTGAAAATTTCCTTGGAGAGGACATTGCAAGAGAGGACAACATGGAGTTCAAAGTTGCAAGATGCTTATTTGAGTCTACATGCTAAAATGGCATCTCAACTTCCTGCTCTTAACCGGGCAGGGAGGACAGAATCAGCATCTACAGTCAGTTCTGCTGGGTGCCTCTATTTTGGCAGTTCTCAAAGGTACCAAGGGATGGCCCTATTCTGCTTTGCTCCTCTCTCCCAAAATGGATGCATAAATGAAGTGGATATTCCTCAAAGCTGGTCTACAGTGCTTTCTCAAAGACAGATGACCCCTGGGGACCACAAATCACTAACATGCCCTCTTCTGTTCTATATTTAGAATGGCAGAAGTTTTGTTAACAACAAGGTTGGCGACAACAGCTTCAATGACAATGGCGTAAGTGTTGGAGAATGTGTTTTGTCTTCCTAGAGAGAGAATAGGATCCAATCGTCAGCGAGCAGGTCAATTAACTCTCTGTTTTCAGCCCCGCCTTTTCAGATGATGTCACTAGGCCTCTGTCACACCCCAGTGGTCTCTGGATGACCAATGTTTTAAGGAAAAGCTTGCCCAGTCACAAAATTGTCCCCTCTATATTAACATGTCCATAGTGGTTTGAAATTTTCTTTTACTACTTCAAGAACATCTTTTATTCCCCAAATACTCACTAACCACTGATTTCCCTTCTTTCCTACACCAGACTGAAAACTGTGGCTTGCTGTACAGAGCTTGTTAAAGCTGGATTAAGAAAAATTAATAACTATATTCTCAGAACAGACTCTTCCCAAAGAATAATCCAAATTACAGGTAGTCCTTGCTTACTGATGATAATTGGTACCGGCAACTCTGTTGCTAAGTGATGCGGTCATAAATTGCAACATTATGTGGCTGTGCCAGATTATGATGGCAGTTGCAGTAGTTCCAGTTGCCATCATTAAGCGAACCCCGCACGGTTGTTGGGAGCGACAATATGTGATCTCCATTTGTGACTTCCTGCCAGCTTCCTCATTGACTTTTCTTGTTGGAATCCAGCTATGAAGGTTGCAAATGATGATTACATGACCGTGGGATGCTGTGATGTCATAATCATGAGCCTCTTGCCAAACACCCAAATCATGATCACATGACCGTGGGGATTATGTGACGGCTGCAACTATGAGGAACAGTCATAAGTCCCCCTCATTCAGCACTGTTGTAATTTTGAATGGTTGCTGAATGAGTGGTTGTTTAATGAGGACCACCTATATTAGGGTGATAAACTCATTTGCACACCCTGCTAAGACAATAGATGCCTTTCTCTCAACATACTAAATCATAGTTGATCTCATTTTAGCCTGGTCTAGCATGTTGTGTAAATTCAGTAGGAGTTATCTTTTACCCCTCTTTCTCTTCATGTTTTTGAGGCATAATTAAACATTCCCAAGAGGGTCTGTACTGCAGCTTGGATAGAACAGATTTTTTATGAGCATGTTAATGTGGAAACAATGTCCTGATGGTTTTTTCGTTGTTTCTCTATTTGTTTTTTTGTATTTGTATGGCAGAATTCTGTTAATGGACCTGAAATCTGGGTAAGCTTATATAATTCTGAACCTCTCTGTTCAGGACTTCATTCTGTTAAGTAGCTTCCTGCTGCTGAGATCCCAATGTCCAACTCTGGTCAACTTCCCTTTCTGCTGTGGGATCCATCATAACTTAGACTGCTGATTTTGCCTAAAAGGAAGTTCATTTTGTTATGAAACCATGGCTGGGGAGCAGGAAACAGCATAAAGCAATATTACAACCTCCTTGTTGAAACAGATCAGAAATCTACCTGATTTAGAACCCTGCTCCCAGTGGGAAGTTCCCAATCAGATATGGAGTCAAGAGCCTTGGTTATTTGTCCCCAGCATCAACAGCTTCAAGCCGTTGAGCCTGCACAATCACCATATTCTTATTCTTATCTCTAAGATACTCCAGATGTTACCAAGCGCTTCCTTCTCCATAAATGAGAAATGAATCCAGTAATTGTGTACAGATCTTCTTATTGTAAATGATGGTGATGATTACTTACTGAGAGTCTCATGATATTTAAATTTTAAGGATGTTTTATTTTCTTCTTTATAGTACTAATAACCTACCAGCAGAGTTCCAGATGCCCTCTGCTCAGACGTTTTGCCAAGGATATTGTTGCTGACTCAAATGATTCTTTTTACTTGGTGTTGAACCTTTCTCTGCTACTGACTATGCTTCTTCTTGCAAATAATAAACATGACCTTGCAGAACAGTTGTGCCGCAAAGTGAACTTTGTTACCTCCTTAATCCATCTACAACCCAGTGGATTAAAAGGGTCCTGTGGATCAATCCAAAAGCTAAACCGATACCGTTTTTTTTTTCCACAAAAGAATTGGGCACAAAGCCATCCATCAAAGATTTGGGGAACTCATAGGCTTTAATTGGGTTAGAGGGGGAAGAAAACGGTGTCAATTGACTCAGTCAATTAACCCCGAGAGGATCAGGTTTAATCTGTAATAGACTCTGTTTTCTCTGGGATTAAACTAACTCCTCCACAGCAATCTGGTGTTTCATTCCAAGTGCTTCCCTGAGGTTTGACTATCCATTCTGACATCTGAGAGCAGGTCTAAGTCCTAAAGAGATTCTGTGAAAGTGGAGTCCCTGGACATATTTTGGCTCTGTGGTTGTTTGGCTTCTCACTGCTTCCAATTACCCTTTGGGTGGGAATTGAAAAAAAAAGGCCTGAAATGATAGAGCTACAGGATCCAAAGGCTTTCCACCCTTAATTATGGGTTGTTTGAGAAAAAAGTACCCAGCAGAGAACCATCAAAGAATATTTAAATACAGTAGTTCCCAGTTAATGATGGTAATTGGGCCAGGGAACATTTTTGTTAAGCGATGCGGTTGTAAAGTGTGACTTCAGGTGACCACACTGACTTGCAACAGAGTTCAGGCAGTTCTGGCAATTTCATTTGTGGTTGTCAGGTGAATCCTGCACGGTTGTTAGGTGCAACTTTAAATGGTTGCCATTTGAAACCTCCTGCTGGCTGGAAATTGAAGGTGTAGGGAACTATGTGTCCTGTCCCGGCCCATGGAAATCACTGACACAGAGGTAAGTTTTATATATTTACTAAGAAGGTTTTCGAACAGAATTCTAGTGGCAAAAAGAGAAGAACACATTGCAGCAGAAAAGGCAGGATTCAGGCAGCTGATTTCTCTCTGAAGCTAAAGAGAGAATGTCGGATTAGCTGTAACCTTCAGACTGGCAAGTTTTATTGAAATCACGAGGAGTTTCCTTCAATCCTTTTTTAAGACAAAGTTGAACTATAAGTTGAAAGATTTGTGTTTTTTTGCAATATTCAGCAAAAGGGTGATTATTGTTCACTTCAGAAAGTTGTAAATGGATTAAGGCATTAGACAGACTTGAAAGATTTTTTTAAATAAAGCTTTATTACGTTTTTCAACAAATACATAAAAACTACAAGAAATGAAATAAAGTATACTACAAGAGAAAAAAGGAACTAAAAAGCATGAAAATACAAAAAAACTACTACATACTAGATATTACATACATACTAACTTCTGACTTTCTACAACAAAGATATAAATAAATCAGTATCAATGTCTTACTCTAGTTCAAACTGGAACTGAGCATTACTTCTACGAAACATTTCCATTCTCAATATAACATTTCCCCTAAAACACTATTTTTCCCTTAAAATGGATATATATAAAAATATTTTTATAACATAAATTTTTTCCCCACTTAATAGACAGATAATCAAATATTATTCTTCCCCATTACACTTTTACTCCTAACAAAAAAAACTATATAGTGAAACATATCTACACCATTACATATTTAAACAATAACCTTATTTACTTTGGTCTAGTGGTTAAGGTGCTGGGCTAGAAACCAGGTGTCTTTGAGTTCTAGTCCTGCCTTAGGTATGAAAGCTGGCTGGGTGGCCTTGGGCCAGTCCCTCTCTCTCAGCCCAAGAGCCAATCAGGCATGGTATGAGAGTTCTAGTCCCGCCTTAGGCATGAAAGCCGGCTGGGTGGCCTTGGGCCAGTCCCTCTCTCTCAGCCCAACCCACCTCACAGGGTTGTTGTGGGGAAAATAGGAGGAGGAAGGAGTATTAGGTATGTTTGCTGCCTTGAGTTATTTATAAAGATAATAAAGCTTGATAAATAAATAAATATCCTTTTACCCAAGATAAATTCATTAACCCAAAAGCAAAAAACATCTGTCTAAGCCTTTAGAAGATCATCCTAATAAACACAATTTACCAACTTCAAAGTAAACTAAGGCATTTACTGTATATATCTCAATATTACACACAAGGCTTTCTCCTTGCAATCCTCAACCTGCCTTGTAAAGTCCAACTCATCTTCAAGGACCTTCTGTCCCTTGAGGCTTAAATCTTGTCTTTGATCTTGGTATTCCAAGAATGCAGCCATTTCCACTCCTTTTGCACCCAAAGCTTTTCCTTCTTCAAAATTAACATTCCAGAGGTGAATATTCTTCCCTTCACTTTTTGGCTTTGGGATGTTACTCCTCATTTTTTTCTTTGAGACCAGGACCTTATTATCCAATATTTTTTTTCCCAAGAGATGGTCCAAAGCATAAGTAACCTTGAGATACAGCTCCTTAAAAATAGTTATGGTGCCCTCTAGTGCCTCAGGACATTACACAAAAGGCTCTCTTTCAGAAAGAAAGTGTTAATCAGCAGGGGGTGAAGAATAAAGGTAAACAAAGCCGTTTCTCATGAGAAAGCAAATAGGTCAAAGCTAAACTCCGCAAATTCAACAAAGTGGGTAATTTTTTTGTAATCCTTCAAACTTTGAAAAAAGTAACAGTAAACAGGAGAAAGTCTTTAAATCTAACAATACAATGTAAAAAGAAAAAAGTAGAGAAATATATATATATATATATATATTTAGGGAAAAAAATCCAAATTAACAAATTAATAACTTCCAAAAGTAATGAAAACCATCAAGAGATTCCACATTTCTTTGTTGCAAAGAGCCTCTCCTTAATAATAATAGAAAAGAAAAAAAATGGTGTTTTAGAAGTGGGGTGGGCAGCTTTTGAGTCTGTTTAAGGCTTCAACACGGCTTAGGAAATGATGGCAATCCCTGCCTCCCAGCTGCTAGTTTACCAATCGATCGCGGAATGCTGTTTTGAGATCGTCTGGCTGCTTTCAAGCTGCCTGGAGGACAAATAGGGTATTTCCTGGGGTTCTCTTAATCCGGAGAACACTTCTGGGCTTTAGGAAATCCTGCCTGAGCCCAAAAAAGTCCATGTTGCTGGGTCAATCGCGGAGCTCACGGAGACACATCTCAAGTTGCCTATCCCCCATGGAAGTTGGCTTGAAAGATTTTGAAGCTGACTGAAAAGATCTTTCTCTCTCCCACGGGAAAATGTTTCTTGTTTATATTTTAACTGATAATGCGGCTTTGAAGATTGGACACTGGAGGGCAGCAGGTGGCTACTTTAAAAGAAATGTTCGCTTTGTGGCCACAGGAGGTTTTTGAACTATTTTAACTCTTTGGTAGCATCGGTTGGTGTTATTGCAGAGGAACAAAGCCCACTGAATAAAACGGAAACTGACTTACAGGTGGGATTAAAAATTAAAATTAAAAATTACAGCCTGTAAGAAGGAGATGGGAAAAATGGATTTACAAATGAAAGATGATGATCTAAAAGATGCACAAATAACAAATGACATGAGTGGTCTGGACTACTTCTTTAGACTAGACTTGCAAGTGGATTTTCCCGGAGTTGTCATAATGGCAGCGCAAAGGGGACCTGACGGAGTTGATGAGAAGAATTTTGACAGACAAGAAGAAGGGAGTGTGAGAAGGCAGGTGCTAGGACTTTTTCTGAGAAATTTATAGATCGTTCGCAGAAAGAAGGAACACAGAATCGGTTTATTTGATCAGGGTTATAAAACGAGTTGCTATTTTGGGGGATGTTTAATGATTTCTTGATCAGGACTGGATGAGGATGGTCATTTTTGGTAATGTTTAATTTTGGTTATTTCTGGTCGTGTTTAATTGTTTATTAAGTGGGATTGAACTTTGATTATTTGAAGAAAGGAAATAGAAGGGATTTGTTTAAATGGAAAGGAGGGACTCAGTTTGGGTGTAATGGACGTTATTGGTCATATTTGTGTTGCTATTTCTGATACCCCTTACTGGACTTTTGCTCTTTAATAAGGAGTGAGGGGCGAGGTATGGATTGAAGAGATGTTTGGTTGTGTTTTAAGAGAGAGAGATAAGTTGTTAATGTTGACAATACTTGATGGGGATGAAGGGGGAGGTTTCTTTCTCGATTTTTTCTTTTTATTTCTTTGCACTTGTTTTCTTAATTTCATTTTTTTCTTTTTTAATGTATTTTTCTAGCTTGTAGTTGTGTAACTTTTATTTGTATAATATAATCTTTAATAAAATTATTGAGAATAAAAAACAAAACTTTCTTTCTGTCTTTCTCATTCTCTCTGCTGCTTATTGAGTCTCAGACTAGAGAGAAAAGAGGATTCAGTTTAATTTAATTGGAAATGAGTTTTGGATTAGAACCCTCAATATGGGCTTGCACAGCATCCAAATTTGGGATTCCCTTAACATGGAGCCTCTAATTGTTTGGACACAAATTCTTAATCTTATTTTATGCTGCCTACTGTCTTGACTGTTGCTGTTGATATTTATACATTGCTTGGATTTAGAAAATATTGGTTATTTATTAAATGATACAGTGTCATTTTAAACTGATCAATGAGACATTGAAAAATTTAACCTAATTCTATGATGCTTGTAAACTCCTTGTTTATCGATTGATTTGATTTTTGCCTCCCACTTTTTTGTCTTTAGTGGGGTTTTGGTTTGGTTTGGTTTTTGGTGGGTCTTTCCTTCTTTCTGGACTTTCTGTAGTCTCCAAATCAACAAAGAGTTTACTCTTTTGTTCGCTTGTTGATTTCTATGGCGGCCCAGTTCAACCATGAGTCAGGGTGGCATACAGAAAGTTAAAAAAGAAACTACAAGAAAACAATAGTCCACATAACCAAGGCCCAGGGCCAAGAAAAATAGGATGATTATTCTGGAGGGAATAAAGAGAAAGAATAAATAAATAGTGAAAGAGCTACTTTGTTCTAGCTCTCCAGCAAGATCTTCTCCTTCCAGGTTCCCAATTCATTTTGTTGACATTCAGTCTAACATTGCCCAAGACATTCTCCTGAAAGATTATTTCCTTGCCTCCCATCGGCCTTTATTTCAGGTGGTGTCCCTTGAGTCCTTGCCAGTGTGTGCTAATCAACTTCCCTCTCAGCTTAAGTAAATAAAGGGAACCACAAGTAAATAAAGAACCACCCCATAGAGGCATATGCAAAGCAGACAAGGCAGAAGGATATTTAGCCCACAGCAATCAACTAAATACACCTCTATAAAACTCATGACCTGATCATGTTACTGAATATATTAATGAAACATCTCCAACTCCAAAACCAAATTTGAAGAACTCCCACAGTGCAACATGCCAGACTGAAGCTACTCATATTGGTCACCATTGCAAAGGAATCTTTGGTAAAGAAGAGGGCCCATAGACTCTAGGGTTTCAAAAATCAGATTATTCCATCCGAAATCAGACCCTGTGCTAAAGCATATAAATTATGGCATTGGACAAATGGCTGCAAAGTTCTAATTCTCTGAAATTTAAATTGGGCCTGTAGATGTTCCATGGAATTGCCACAATAGGATTTTCATCCTGCACCTGACCATTATCTTCAAGGATTATAATTCACCATAAGAAAAAAACAGGTTACTGTAGAGAATCCAAAGAGGAAGAAAGAGAAACGCGTTATAGAATTGGATGTGACATAGATGGAAAGCCTTGGAGAAGTGAGGGGGAGGGATGGGTAAAGAGAGGCTGGGCAAAAGACTTTGAGGGCTAAGTTACTAGCCATTGGTGGGGGTTTTTGGGTGTGTGTTTGTGTGTGTGTGTGTGCTACTACTTCAACCTCATATAACCAAGGCCTGGTTCTCTAAGTAGTGCTGTCATGGTTTGTTGAACAGACCACCATTTGGTGTGTGTGCATAATACAGTAAATTTTGCCTAGGCAATGTTTTTTGCATATATCCATTAAGGTCAGTTCCTTACTCTCTACAGTAAGAGATAAGCATAACCCCTTAAAACCTGGCTTTTCCAGCAACCTTGGGTGTCCCACGGGGAGCCTATGAGGTGGTGGACTTCCTGTAGGAAACGGCAGACCAATCGGTACTGCTTTTTTAAGCAGCACTGGTGGTGCAGCATTTTCTAGGTGCGGGCTGGGTCCCTGCAGCCTAAAGAATTCTCTGGAGGTAAAGAGAATCCAGGAAATCACCCCTTTTGTTCTCCAAACAGCAGTTTCTTGCAGTGGGGGTGGCCTTGGAACAGAGTCCCTGCAATCAACCCGTGATTGAGACTGCTGGGAGGTGGGGCTGTGCCAAAGCCGTGAAACAGACCCTAAATCTTGCCACCCCATTTCTAAAACACCAAGGGCTTTTTGTTGTTGTTGTTGTTTATTGGTTACCAAAGAGAAGCTTTTTGCAACAAAGAGATGTGGAACCTCTTAGTGATTTTCATTATTTTTGGAATTTATTAATTTGGAAATTTGTCTTTTTTAATATTTAAATTGTAATGTTGGGATTTAAAGATTTTTGCTTTTTTGTTGCAATTTTCTGAATGTTTTGAGGATTATAAAAGATTTCCCCACTGGTTGAATCTGCGGAGTTGAATTCTGAGCGATCTGCCTCCACTTTCCTGTGACAGACATGGAAGAAATGAAAGCAATCTTTAAACAACTCTGTCTTGACACCACCCAAGCCCTGGACCCTCCCTCAGATCTTGTGGAGTCTAAAGCCTACCAAAAATTTGAAGATGACAAGGGTGAATGTCTCCCAAGGTCCTTCCCACATACCACATACTTTGAGAATAGCGCTCCTTATTTTAAATAGGAAAATGATTAATATTTTCAAGTCAAAAAGTGAAGAGAGAAAAATTGGAGTGTGGAGAGCTAACCCTGATTCTGAAGAAGGAAGAGTTTCGGGCACAAAGGGAGAGATATGATTGGCTGTGTTCCTGGAAAATTAAGACCAGGAATCAAGGCTGGCTGTTGAATTTGAGACTTGTAAGGGGAAAGCTCTGCGTGTAATACTGAGATACGTAAATGCCTTAGTCTATGTTGAAGTGGGATAATTGTTTAAGTGTGTTTATCAGGATGGTCTCTTAAAGATTTAGACTGATGTTTTTGCTTTGGTGATAATGATTTTACCTTGGGTAAAAAGGACATTTAAAGGTTATTGTTGAAATATACAATCGCAGTAAGATGTAATGTTTAAGTATATAGATGCTTTGGCTAATTGCCTAAATATTTGGATGGCTTTGATGGATCCTTTTGCTTTTCCTGTTTTTTCTTATTGAATAATATTAACCAAATGTAGACAATCTATTTTCTGTTATTTTAGCAGGCAGAGAAGAGACAAATTTTAGTGAAGTAGGATAATATGTGATTACTCGTTTATTAGGTGAATAATTATGTTAGAAAAGTTTTTTTATTTTTTTAAGAGGGAGAGAGAGTTTGTTTTAGAGGAGAATGTTATACTGAGATGGAAACGCTTTATAGAAATAATGTTTATCTTAGTTTAAATTAGCAGAAGTGATTGATATTGAGCTATGTATATCTTTGTTGTAGGGGACGCGGTGGCGCTGCGGGTTAAACCGCTGAGCTGTCGATCGGAAGGTCGGCGGTTCGAAACCGCGCAGCGGGGTGAGCTCCCGTTGCTCGTCCCAGCTCCTGCTCACCTAGCAGTTCGAAAACATGCAAATGTGAGTAGATTAATAGGTACCGCTTCGGCGGGAAGATAACGGCGTTCCGAGTCGTCATGCTGGCCACATGACCCGGAAGTGTCCTATGGACAACGCCGGCTCCAAGGCTTTGAAACGGAGATGAGCACCGCCCCCTAGAGTCGGACTCGACTGGACTTTACGTCAAGGGAAACCTTTACCTTTACCTTTATATCTTTGTTGTAGAATAAAAAGGCAAAACCGAAATACTTTGGCCACACAATGAGAAGACAGGACACCCTGGAGAAGGTGCTGATGCTAGGGAGAGTGGAGGGCAAAAGGAAGAGGGGCCGACCAAGGGCAAGGTGGATGGATGATATTCTAGAGCTGACGGACTCGTCCCTGGGGGAGCTGGGGGTGTTGACGACCGACAGGAAGCTCTGGCGTGGGCTGGTCCATGAAGTCACGAAGAGTCGGAAGCGACTAAACAAATAAACAACAAAACAAAGAATGTTGGACATTACCATGTAATGGTCTTCTTTGTTTTTTTGCACTTTTTTAGTTCTCTTTTTTCTTGTAGTATTCTTTGTTTCATTCTTTTTAGTTTTTATGTATTTTATGTATATGTTGAAAAATTTAATAAAGCTCTTGTCCTAACAGCCAGGAACCATGCTGAGACAAGGAACTGGTCTCTAATGTTTTATTGCTTGTACGTAACAGGAATCCTAACAAACTGAAGAAGCGTGGGAAAAACCCAGACATATAAACCCCAAAGGCTAAGGCGGTCCCGATCTGTGTCTCTTTGAATGGCTGCCCAATTCCTCAGTGCTATGCATGCGCTTTACAGCCTGGATGGGAGCCCCCTGCTCGCCATCTTTACTCATGACAGCTCTGAATTAAAATTAAAATAAAAAACCTGGTTTTTCCAGCAACCTTGGGAATACCACGGGGAGCCTGTGAGGTGGTTGTACTATGTTGGTGATGGTTATTCTCCCACAATCCTGGTTATTTTTTGTTTTAATGTTTTATTTGTATTTAAGTGTTTTAATGACCATTACACTGTTTTAATTGTTACTGTGGTTGTATGCTGCCCAGTGTCACATTCCTTGAGATGGGCAGCTATATAGATTTGCTAAATAAATACATAAATGAATGAATAATATAAACCAGGGTTTATCAGTCCCTTGAGTTGGATTGTTGTGCCATATGCCAAGCCAGAGCCACACACATCACAGTACTTTCAGACTTGCAAGATTCAGTTAACGTACCTTTACAAGAGAGTAGAATTAGGTTATCTGGTTGTGTTTCCTGTTTGGTCTACCTGGTAAGGCTGAGATCAATCTTGCGAGTCTGAAAGTACAATACTCCTGCCGTCTCCTTTACAGCCCAAGAAGGCCCCTCCTGAGCCTCTTCCCCCACCCACTATCCAGCTGCGGGCTGTACTGTCTCTTATCTGACCATTCCCTTGGCAGCATCTCTTTGCCCCGTCTCCCAAGGTCCTTCCCACATACCATTACCCAATGGCAGCAGCACAACTGCTGCACTCAGGTGAGAAAGAGTGAGGGATCAGCCCCCCTGCCAGGTAGATGGCCGTGCAGTATGTGGCCCAGCAGGAGATGGCCCTGCAGTCTTCACATGCCCCAGGGCTGATGCCAGGCTTACCAGACAGAGGAGGGTTGTCATGTAGGCTGTGGTTGTGGTTGAAGCTTAGTAATTTGTATGCCTTGAAATTATGAAAGGACAAGAATGGATGCTTCTGTTACTTTATTGTCGTTGAAGCTTCCTTAACCCAGCAAAGAGAAGCGAGCAGTCACTACTCCCACCACCACTACTGCTTTTTGGTACATTTCATCAGGTGAGTTATTGCTTCTAATTAGAAGGAAAGGAGGATCTTGTCCAGCAGCCTGGTCTTTCTTCCAACGTCGGCAGGACCTGGAAGAGCAGAAGGCTCAGCCAGCAGAGGGCACAACAAACACAACGGGGCAAACACAGTCCATGTCTTGCTCAAGATGCCAACGGAGCTGAAGGCCCTTTTCCGTGAGCCCACAAAGTCCCCAGCTGATGGCTCTGTTTGCATTTTAAAGCATTTAGGTGGGGAGAAGGGGTGGGCAAGCTCACCCCACAAGTGGCCCCTGCCTATGTTTCTGTGAAGCTGCAGAACACCCACCCCACATATCAAATGAATTCAGGGGCTGGGCTGGCCATTCAGATTGGAGTCTGCTTTAATGTTCTTCTACACTGATAAAGTTTCAATGCTATGAAAGTGTTAAGGTTCAGGGTGCTTTTGGCAGGGGAAAGGGGTGTGTGGCTAGCCATAAGGTAAAAAGTATTTGTGGATCTTGCTCTTTGGATAGAAAAGAAAGGGAGAAAGGGCTTGGTTTTTCAGTAGATGCATAATTAGATTGGGCTCACAAAAGCAGATTGCTCATGATTACCAGGAATTGACTGTTTACCAAAGTGGGCACCGCCCACAATAACTTCCAGTATAAGTGGAGGCTACAGGTGGCCTTATTCCCAACCCTTCTACAGAGGGAAAGGGAGAGAGAAGCAACACCAAGATGCAAGTCAAGGTGGTGGCTATTTTCCTGGCCCTCTGCCTGCTCAGCTTGGGAGGCACCAGAGCTGCACCTGAGGTAAGGAGGGACTTGGCTGACTGAAGGGCAGAAGGCATTGTATGAACGTGATGGGGATGGTGATCTACCATCCACATAAATGTGGGCCTTGATCAATAGGCTGAACTAGATGACACTTTTGGAGAGATTTGTGAGCAATGTGTTTCACAGCACAGAGATTAGTGTATGGAATGTGGCACAAGAACAGGGGGGATATTTGGACATGCTGGCAGCCTTGAAATCACATGCGTATCACATAGAAATAAAACAGCCGAGAAAGGATCTCCTCATCTGCTCTTTCTGTAACTGTGGTCTACTCAGTGTTATCGATATTGACACCCACGTTGAAGAAATCAGGTCTTTGGAGCTCTACCTTCATTGATCTGTCATTAAATATTCCAGGACTGAGGTTCCCGCATTCACAAACAACTCTACTGAGTGCCACTGTTTCTAAGAGTTTGCAGCATGGAGATAGACTAGTGGTAATCTATTCCTTTCCTAGAAGTTTGGAGGAACTAATAGAGGATCATAGAAGATCCCTCATACATGATGCGACTAAAGCCTATTTTAGATTTTGAAGTGCTCTTATTTATCCTACTAAGGGAAGCCCTGGACTTTTGCCCTGAAGTGTCCTATGATGGCATGACTGCCTATTTCAGTGCTCAACCTCTTATGCCACTTCTTATGTCTGTCTAGTCCTCCAATATTCACAAAACATGTGGATCTTCTTCGTGCTTTTTCCAATTCTTCAGGGAAAGGAAATAAAAGCTCTGTTCCTTCTACTTTGCAGAATGCAGGCAGACAGGCCACGGATTATGTACATGGAGTAAGTACCCAGAATACTTTTATCCTTGGATCTATTTTTATATATCTATATGTATATCATCTATATATCTATATCTATATCAAGAAAAGAAAAAAGTCAAAGAACAATAGGAAGGAAAGAAAAAAGATACAGAGCAGTGGCTTCCAATATTCTTCACAACAGTTATAAGTACAAAAATATTTTAATCCCTCTCTCTAAAGTTACATCATAATACCCTTCTTTCTATAATCTATCCTATCTAATCATCAAAACAATCACAAGTTTATTTTTTTCATTTTTATGCAAAAAATCCATAAGAGGTTTCCAGTTCCTGTGCCTGGAGCCAATTTGTCTTATTGATTCCTCTGTAGGAGGTAAAAACATTTTTAAAAAGCTGAGTAAAAACCCTTACGTTTATTTCCTTAGTTTTGATTAATCCAAAAACTAAACCAGTTCCCTTTTTTCTCAAAAAGACCAAGTAAAAATCCATCTATCAAAGACTGAAAAAGTGATTCACATGACATGCTTAACTGATTATGGGGGTGGGGGTGGGAGGGTTGGTAACTGATATCTCTGTCAGTGAACAGTAAAACTGGGTTAATCAACTCAGTCATTTATTTATTTATTTATCATATTTTTATCATTGCCCATCTTCCTCATACGGGGGACTCTGGGTGGTTCACAATTAACCACAAAAGGTTTAGATTCAGTCCCAAATAGCCAATCTCTCTTGATGCTGTTGTTATTGCTGAAGTTTTATTTTAAAAATTCCAATACGCATTTTCCCCTCCTATTGTGTTCCCCTAACTTTATTCAAGAAATAAAGCCACTGTAGCTTTGAAAGACTCGAGAGACATTGGGACCACTGTTCGCTGACATAAGACTGAACCTCTGGGCTTGCTCTAAATTTCTCTTTGTGTTCCTTCCATTTTATATTTCAGAACATTAATTCTGGAGCTTTTGGAGGGGTATGTATGTGCAAATGTACAGAATCTCTGACCAGTTTGAGCAGAAGTCGAAATTCAGTGCTAGGATTTGAAAAACCTTCAACGTTTCGAGAGTATGGGAGATGACATGTCTGTTCCTCCTGAGTGAAACTTTTGGAGAGAAGGTTGCAAGAGAGGACAACATGGGGTTCAAAGTTGCAAGATGCTCACTTGAGTCTACATGCTAAAATGGCATCTCAACTGCCCACTCTGAACTGGGCGGGGAGGGCAGAACCAGCATCTACAATGAGTCCTGCTGGGTGCCTCTATTTTGGAAGTTCTGAAAGACAAGTGATGTCCCTGTTCCTCTTTGCTCCTCTCTGCTGAAATGGATGTGTAAATGAAGTGGATATTCCTCAAAGCCGGTCTACAGTGTTTTCTCAAAGATAGCTGACCCCTGGGAACCACAGATCACTAACATGTCCTCTTCTGCTCTATTTTTAGAATACAAGACCATTTGCTAACATCCAGTTTGGAGGCAACAGCTTCAACAGGAATGGCGTAAGTGTTGGAGAATGCATTTTGTCTTCATACAGAGAGAGTAGGATCCAACCTGTCAGAGAGTAAAAAGACAGGTTGTGTAATTTTAATAGAAGGCTTACTGATAGGAAGGGGGAAGAAAAGCCTGGCATCTGTGGCTACCTCGTAGCAAGGGGATTTGAGAGGAACGTGTGCCTAGGTGTGCTTGCCTAGTGGACAAAGGCAGGAAGGAAGAGACTCTCAGAATGGCTACCACATTAATAAAGTCTAGGCAGGGTAAGAGAGAAACAGGGAAAGAACTCAGAGGGAACCGAGTCTCTCTCTATATCCTGTTCCTCCTTGTGGTCAATAGAGTGTGAACGGTTAAGAAAGAGTGTTGCAAAGTCCCAGCTTCAACAGCTGGTATCAGAGATCTGCCAACTATGCACTTTTCTGTATGGATTGTGAGCCATGCTCTTGCACTCTTAGACTCTCAAAAGCCCAGAATCACTATTCAGAACAACTCCCCAAGCCGTTGCCTTCCACATGCAGCGGACGTCAGCTACTATAATTGCTGGCTAGAATGTCGGTTAACTCACTGTTTTCAGACCCGCCCCTTCGGGTGATGCCACTATCTAATCATCAAAACCATGAATCACAAGTTTATATTTTTCATTTTTATGCAAAAAATCAATAAGAGGTTTCCAGTCCCTGTGCCTGGAGCTAATTTGTGTTATTCATTCCTCTGTAGGAGGTAAAAACATTTTCAAAAGGCTGAGTAAAAAGCCTTTACTTTTTACCTACTTTACTTGTCTCAAAAATGTCTTTTGTCTTCTTAGAGAGAAAGGATAGGATCCAACCTGTTGATGTGTACCAAGACAGGTTGTGTAATTTTAATAGAAAGAAGGTTTATTGGTAGGAAAGAGGAAGAAAAGCCTGGTATCTGTGGCTACATCCTAGCAAGGAGATTGAAGAGGAAGGTGCCCCTGTGTGTGCTTGCCTACGAGACAAAGGCTGGAAGGAAGAGACTCTTAGATTAGCTATCAAATAACTGGAGACTAGGCAGGGGAATAAAATAAAGAGAGAACTCCAAAGGACCCAAGTCTCTATATACTGTTCTCCTAGTGATCAGCAGAGCGTAAATGGGTGAGAAACAGTGCTGTGTTTGAAAGAAAAGAGTTTCCCATTCACAAAACCGTCCCCTCTATATTAACATGTCCATAATTGTTTGGAACTTTCTTTTACTAATTCTAGAACATCTTTTATTAACCAAATATTCACTAACCACACTTTCCCCTTCTTTCCTACCCCAGATGGCTTTCAGACAGAACACTGTGGCTTGGTCTACAGAGCATGTTAAATCTGGATTAAGAAAACCAAGAATTATGTTCTCAGATAATATATATAATATATAACAATAACTATGTTCTGAGAACACACTTCCAAAAGAATACACCATAGTGTTTCCTTACTGATGATAATTGGGACCGGCAACTCCGTTGCTAAGTGACACAGTGATAAAGTGTGACATCATGTTACTGTGCCAAATTACAATGGCATTTGCAGCAGTTCCGGTTGCCATCATTAAGTAAATCCGCATGGTTGTTAGGCGTAACGACATATAATTTCCATTTGCTGCCTCCTGCTGGCTTCCTTGTTGTCTTTGCTTCTTAGAATCCAGCTATGAAGGTCCCAAGAGGTGATCACATGACTGTGGGATGCTGTCACATTATAACTGTGAGCCGGTATGCCAAGCATCCAGATTGTGATCATGTGACCGTGGGGATATTGACACCCACTTTAAGGAAATCAGGTCTTTGGAGCTCTACCTTCCTTGATCTAACATTAAATATTCCAGGACCGAGGTTCCTGCATTCACAACCAACTCTACTGAGCTCCAATGTTTCTATGGGTTTGTAGCATGGAGAGGAACCAGTGGTAAACTGTTCCTTTCCTAGCAGTTTGCAGTGACTAATAGAGGATCATACTAGGATCACTCATATGTGATGAGACTAAAGCCTACTTCAGGTTTTGAAGTGTTCTTATTTATCCTACTAAGGGAAGCCCTGGACTTTTGCCCAGGAGTGCCCTATGATGGCATGACTCTCTACCTCAGTGGCCAGAGAAAGTGAGCCACAAGATGGCATCCCCACTGATCCTTCTCAGTTTATTGACATGCTTGGGAAGGAGAGAGGAATAGTCAACTGCTGTAAGAAGAGGGAGAAAGAAGAAGGATGAGAAGGACCAGGGGTCCTGGAGTGATTCAAGTACCAACCTGACATAGCATTGGTTTTTATGTTTTAGTTCCTAGAATAATTTTATGCCTAGAATAATTGTATTTATCCTACTAAGGGACATCCAGGGCTTCCCTTAGTGGGATAAATAAGAGCCCTTCAAGACCTGAAGTCGGCTATATCTAGGTCTAACTCTACATATAATTGTTATTAAAAAATTTTTAGAAAAGAAGATAAAAATTAATACAAATATATATATAGAAAAAAAATTAAAAGAGAAAGAATCAAAGAGAAAGAAAAAGTGCAAGAAAAGAAAGATGGCTAACAAAAAATAGAAAGGAAAAAAAAAGATACAGTGGCTTCCGATATTCTTCTCAGCACTTATCAGTACAAACGTATTTTAATCTGTCTCTCTAAAGTTCCATCATGATTCTCTTCTTTCTATATTCTATCCTACCTAGATGCTCTGCTTGTAGTCATAAGATTGAACCTTTCGGGTTGCTCATAACTTCAATTTGTGTTCTTTCGTTTTACATTTCAGAAGAATTGTACTTCTGGAGCTTTTGGAGGGGTATGTATGAGCAAATGAACAGATGCTCTGACCGGTTTTGAGAAGAACTCAGAATTCAATGCTAGGATTCCAAAAATATTCAACTTTCAAGAATGTCAAGGTGAAACGTCTATTCTTCCTGAATGAAACTTTCCTTGGAGAGGACATTGCAAGAGAGGACAACGTGGAGTTCAAAGTTGCAAGATGCTCACTCCAGTCTACATGCTAAAATGGCATCTCAACTGCCCACTCTTAATTGGGCGGGGAGGGCAGAACCAGCATCTACAATGCATCATGCTGGGTGCCTATGTTTTGGCAGTTCATAAAGGTACCAGGTGATGGCCCTATTCCTCTTTGTTCCTCTCTCCTGAAATGGATGTGTAAATGAAGTGGGTATTCCTCAAAGCCGGTCTACAGTGACTTCTCAAAGACAGCTGACCCCTGGAAACCACAACTCACTAACATGTCCTGTTCTGCTCTATTTTCAGAATCGCAGAAGGATTTATAGCAAAATGTTTGGGCCCAACAGCTTCAATAACCATGGGGTATGTTTTGGAGAATGTGTTCTGTCTTTCTAGAGACAGAGTAGGATCCACCCTGTCAAAGAGTACCATGACAGGTTTTGTAATTTTAATAGAAAGGAAGTTTATTGATAGGAAGGAGGAAGAAAGCCTGGTATCTGTGGCTGCATCCTAGCAAGGGGATTCAAGAGGAAGGTGTGCCTATGCCTGCTTGCCTAGGAGACAAAGGCAGGAAGGAAGAGACTCTCAGATTGGCTATTACATAAATGAAGCCTAGGCAGGGTACGAGAGAAACAGGGAACTACGAGGGACCAGAGTGTCTGTCTATATCCTGCTCCTTCTAGTGGTCAGTAGAGTGTGATTGGTTTAGAGACAGTGCTGAGTATTGAAGAAAAGCATTCCCCAGTCATAAAGTCATCCCCTCTTTATTGACATGTCGATAATTGTTTGGAATATCTTTTGTTCTCCAAATACTCACTAACCACACTGTCCCCTTTTTTCTTACACCAGACAGAAAATTGTGGCTTGGTTTACAGAGCGAGTTAAATGTCAATTAAGAAAAACCAATAGCTATTTTCTCAGAACTCACTCCTTCCAAAGAATAAGCCATATCACAGGCAGTCCTTGCTTACGTATGGTAATTGGGAATGGCAACTCCATTGTTAAGCGACACTATCATAAAGTGTGACATCATGTTACCATCCCAAATTACAATGGCAGCTGCAGAAATCCCCTTTTCGGGAGAGATGGGTGGTGATAGAAATCCGAAAAATAAATAAATAAATTAAAAAAAAAATTCCAGGACTGAAGTTCCTGCATTCACAACCAACTCTACTGAGCTCCAATGTTTCTATGAGTTTGTAGCATGGAGAGGAACCAGTGGTAAACTGTTCCTTTCCTAGCAGTTTGCAGCAACTAATAGAGTACTATAGAAGGATCCCTCATAGGGGATGAGATTAAAACCTACTTCAGGTTTTGAAGTGCTCTTATTTATCCTATTAAGGGAAGCCCTGGACTTTAGCCTGGAAGTCCCCTATGATTGCATGACTGTCTATCTCAATGGCCTGAGAAGATAAGCCACAAGATGGCATCCCCATTAATCCTTCTTGGTTTGTTGACATGCTGGGAAGGATAGAGGAATCGTCAACTGCTCTAAGAAGAGAGAGGAAGAAGAAGGATGAGAAGGATGAGGGGTCCTGGAGTGATTCAAGTAGCCTATCTGTCATAGCATTGGTTCTTCTGTTTCTGTACCCAGAATAACTGTAGGCTTGGTATATATATCTACAGAATTTTTATTAAGAATTCTTAGAAAAGAAGATAAAAATTACTAGAAACCTATATAAAGAAAAACTTGAAAGGAGAGAGGGAAAGAAATCAAAGAGAAAGAAAAAGTGCGAAGAAAGAAAAATAGTTAAGGAAAAATAGACAGGAAGAAATAAAGACGCAGAGGAGTTGCTTCTGATATTCTTCCCAGCACTTATCAGTACAAATGTATTTTAATCTGCCTCTCTAACGTTACACCATAATTCTCTTCTTTCTATATTCTATCCTACCTAGATGCTCTGCTTGTAGTCATAAGATTGAACCTTTCGGGTTGCTCATAATTTCAATTTGTGTTCTTTCGTTTTACATTTCAGAAGAATTGTACTTCTGGAGCTTTTGGAGGGGTATGTATGAGCAAATGAACAGATGCTCTGACCGGTTTTGAGAAGAACTCAGAATTCAATGCTAGGATTCCAAAAATATTCAACTTTCAAGAATGTCAAGGTGAAACGTCTATTCTTCCTGAGTTAAACTTTCCTTGGAGAGGACATTGCAAGAGAGGACAACGTGGAGTTCAAAGTTGCAAGATGCTCACTCCAGTCTACATGCTAAAATGGCATCTCAACTGCCCACTCTTAATTGGGCGGGGAGGGCAGAACCAGCATCTACAATGCATCATGCTGGGTGCCTATGTTTTGGCAGTTCATAAAGGTACCAGGTGATGGCCCTATTCCTCTTTGTTCCTCTCTCCTGAAATGGATGTGTAAATGAAGTGGGTATTCCTCAAAGCCGGTCTACAGTGACTTCTCAAAGACAGCTGACCCCTGGAAACCACAACTCACTAACATGTCCTGTTCTGCTCTATTTTCAGAATCGCAGAAGGATTTATAGCAAAATGTTTGGGCCCAACAGCTTCAATAACCATGGGGTATGTTTTGGAGAATGTGTTCTGTCTTTCTAGAGACAGAGTAGGATCCACCCTGTCAAAGAGTACCATGACAGGTTTTGTAATTTTAATAGAAAGGAAGTTTATTGATAGGAAGGAGGAAGAAAGCCTGGTATCTGTGGCTGCATCCTAGCAAGGGGATTCAAGAGGAAGGTGTGCCTATGCCTGCTTGCCTAGGAGACAAAGGCAGGAAGGAAGAGACTCTCAGATTGGCTATTACATAAATGAAGCCTAGGCAGGGTACGAGAGAAACAGGGAACTACGAGGGACCAGAGTGTCTATCTATATCCTGCTCCTTCTAGTGGTCAGTAGAGTGTGATTGGTTTAGAGACAGTGCTGAGTATTGAAGAAAAGCATTCCCCAGTCATAAAGTCATCCCCTCTTTATTGACATGTCGATAATTGTTTGGAATATCTTTTGTTCTCCAAATACTCACTAACCACACTGTCCCCTTTTTTCTTACACCAGACAGAAAATTGTGGCTTGGTTTACAGAGCGAGTTAAATGTCAATTAAGAAAAACCAATAGCTATTTTCTCAGAACTCACTCCTTCCAAAGAATAAGCCATATCACAGGCAGTCCTTGCTTACGTATGGTAATTGGGAATGGCAACTCCATTGTTAAGCGACACTATCATAAAGTGTGACATCATGTTACCATCCCAAATTACAATGGCAGCTGCAGAAATCCCCTTTTCGGGAGAGATGGGTGGTGATAGAAATCCGAAAAATAAATAAATAAATTAAAAAAAAAAAATTCCAGGACTGAAGTTCCTGCATTCACAACCAACTCTACTGAGCTCCAATGTTTCTATGGGTTTGTAGCATGGAGAGGAACCAGTGGTAAACTGTTCCTTTCCTAGCAGTTTGCAGCAACTAATAGAGTACTATAGAAGGATCCCTCATAGGGGATGAGATTAAAACCTACTTCAGGTTTTGAAGTGCTCTTATTTATCCTATTAAGGGAAGCCCTGGACTTTAGCCTGGAAGTCCCCTATGATTACATGACTATCTCAGTGGTCAGAGAAATTGAGCCACGATATGGCATCCCCATTAATCCTTCTTGGTGTTTTGAAAAGCTTGGGAAGAAAAGAGGAATAGTCAACTGCTCTAAGAGGGAGGAAGAAGGAGGACGAGAAGGATGAGGGATCCTGGAATGATTCAAGTAGACCATCTGTCATAGCATTGGTTCTTCTGTTTCTGTACGCAGAATAATGGTATGCTTGGCATACATATCTGCAAATTTTTTATTAAAACTTCTTAGAAAAGAAGGTAAAAATTACTAGAAACTTATATAAAGAAAAACTTGAAAGGAGAGAGGGAAAGAAATCAAAGAGAAAGAAAAAGTGCGAAGAAAGAAAAATAGTTAAGGAAAAATAGACAGGAAGAAATAAAGACGCAGAGGAGTTGCTTCTGATATTCTTCACAGCAGTTATCAGTACAAACGTATTTTAATCTGCCTCTCTAACGTTACACCATAATTCTCTTCTTTCTATATTCTATCTTACCTAGATGCTCTGCTTGTAGTCATAAGATTGAACCTTTCGGGTTGCTCATAATTTCAATTTGTGTTCTTTCGTTTTACATTTCAGAAGAATTGTACTTCTGGAGCTTTTGGAGGGGTATGTATGAGCAAATGTACAGATGCTCTGACCAGTTTTGAGAAGAACTCAAAATTCAATGCTAGGATTCCAAAAACATTCAACTTTTCTTTGAAGAGTAAAAAGACAAGGTTTGTAATTCTATTAGAAAGAAGGCTAATTGACAGGAAGGAGGAAGAAAAGCCTGGTATCTGTGGCTACATCCTAGCAAGGGGATTCAAGAGTTACAATGCTACCCCAAAGTAGATTTCTGATGGGGCCCGAAATTATGACCATCACAAATTATGACCTGGTATCTGTAGCTTCATCTGAGCAAGGAGATTCAAGAGGAAGGTATGCCTATGTGTGGTTGCATAGGAGAGAAAGGCAGGAAGGAAGAGACTCTCAGATTAGCTATCACATAACTGGAGACTAGGCAGGGAAATAAAATAAAGAGGGAACTCCAAGGGACCCACGTCTCTATCTATATCCTGTTTGTTGTAGTGGTCAGTACAGTGTGAATGGTTGTGAGACAGTGTTGTGTTTTTAAGAAAATGTTCCCCATTCACAAAATCATCCCCTCTATGTTAACATGTCCATAATTGTTTGGAATTTTCTTTTACTACTTCTACAACATCTTTTCTTATCCAGATACTCACTTTCCCTTCTTTTCTCCACCAGATTGGTCTCGGACAGAAAATTGTGGCTTGTTTGCAGAGCATGTTAAATCTGGATTAAGAAAGCAAGAACTATGTTCCCAGATAATAGATACAATATATAATAATAACATTGATCCTAGAACACACTTCTGAAAAATAAACCAAAGTCTTTGCTTACCGATGGTAATCAGGACTGGCAGCTCCATTGTTAAGAGACATGGTTGTAAAGTGTGACATCATGTTACTGTCCCAAATTACGATGGCAGTTGCACCAGTTCCTGTTGCCATCATTAAGTGAATCCTGCATGGTTGTTATGTGCAACATCATTTGATCGCCATTTGCTGCCTCCTCCTGCCTTCCCCATTGTCTTTGCTTCGTGGGATCCAGCTATGAAGGTCACAAGAGGTGATCACATGACTGCAGGATGCTGTCACATTATAACTGTGAGCCAGTATGCCAAGCATCCAAATTGTGATCACGTGACCGTGGGGATATTGACACCCACTTTAAAGAAATCAGGTCTTTGGAGCTCTACCTTCCTTGATCTAACATTAAATATTCCAGGACTGAGGTTCCTGCCTTTACAACCACTGTTTCTATGAGTTTGCAGCATGGAGATAGACTACTGGTAATCTGTTCCTTTCCTAGCAGTTTGCAGTGACTAATAGAGGATCATACTAGGATCACTCATATGTGATGAGACTAAAGCCTACTTCAGGTTTTGAAGTGTTCTTATTTATCCTACTAAGGGAAGCCCTGGACTTTTGCCCAGGAGTGCCCTATGATGGCATGACTCTCTACCTCAGTGGCCAGAGAAAGTGAGCCACAAGATGGCATCCCCACTGATCCTTCTCAGTTTATTGACATGCTTGGGAAGGAGAGAGGAATAGTCAACTGCTGTAAGAAGAGGGAGAAAGAAGAAGGATGAGAAGGACCAGGGGTCCTGGAGTGATTCAAGTACCAACCTGACATAGCATTGGTTTTTATGTTTTAGTTCCTAGAATAATTTTATGCCTAGAATAATTGTATTTATCCTACTAAGGGACATCCAGGGCTTCCCTTAGTGGGATAAATAAGAGCCCTTCAAGACCTGAAGTCGGCTATATCTAGGTCTAACTCTACATATAATTGTTATTAAAAAAAATTTAGAAAAGAAGATAAAAATTAATACAAATATATATATAGAAAAAAAATTAAAAGAGAAAGAATCAAAGAGAAAGAAAAAGTGCAAGAAAAGAAAGATGGCTAACAAAAAATAGAAAGGAAAAAAAAAGATACAGTGGCTTCCGATATTCTTCCCAGCACTTATCAGTACAAACGTATTTTAATCTGTCTCTCTAAAGTTCCATCATGATTCTCTTCTTTCTATATTCTATCCTACCTAGATGCTCTGCTTGTAGTCATAAGATTGAACCTTTCGGGTTGCTCATAATTTCAATTTGTGTTCTTTCGTTTTACATTTCAGAAGAATTGTACTTCTGGAGCTTTTGGAGGGGTATGTATGAGCAAATGTACAGATGCTCTGACCGGTTTTGAGAAGAACTCAGAATTCAGTGCTAGGATTCCAAAAACATTCAACTTTCAAGAATATCAAGGTGACACGTCTATTCCTCCTGAGTGAAACTTTCCTTGGAGAGGACATTGCAAGAGAGGACAACGTGGAGTTCAAAGTTGCAAGATGCTCACTCCAGTCTACATGCTAAAATGGCATCTCAACTGCCCACTCTTAATTGGGCGGGGAGGGCAGAATCAGCATCTACAATGCATCATGCTGGGTGCCTATGTTTTGGCAGTTCATAAAGGTACCAGGTGATGGCCCTATTCCTCTTTGTTCCTCTCTCCTGAAATGGATGTGTAAATGAAGTGGGTATTCCTCAAAGCCGGTCTACAGTGACTTCTCAAAGACAGCTGACCCCTGGAAACCACAACTCACTAACATGTCCTGTTCTGCTCTATTTTCAGAATCGCAGAAGGATTTATAGCAAAATGTTTGGGCCCAACAGCTTCAATAACCATGGGGTATGTTTTGGAGAATGTGTTCTGTCTTTCTAGAGACAGAGTAGGATCCACCCTGTCAAAGAGTACCATGACAGGTTTTGTAATTTTAATAGAAAGGAAGTTTATTGATAGGAAGGAGGAAGAAAGCCTGGTATCTGTGGCTGCATCCTAGCAAGGGGATTCAAGAGGAAGGTGTGCCTATGCCTGCTTGCCTAGGAGACAAAGGCAGGAAGGAAGAGACTCTCAGATTGGCTATTACATAAATGAAGCCTAGGCAGGGTACGAGAGAAACAGGGAACTACGAGGGACCAGAGTGTCTGTCTATATCCTGCTCCTTCTAGTGGTCAGTAGAGTGTGATTGGTTTAGAGACAGTGCTGAGTATTGAAGAAAAGCATTCCCCAGTCATAAAGTCATCCCCTCTTTATTGACATGTCGATAATTGTTTGGAATATCTTTTGTTCTCCAAATACTCACTAACCACACTGTCCCCTTTTTTCTTACACCAGACAGAAAATTGTGGCTTGGTTTACAGAGCGAGTTAAATGTCAATTAAGAAAAACCAATAGCTATTTTTTCAGAACTCACTCCTTCCAAAGAATAAGCCATATCACAGGCAGTCCTTGCTTACATATGGTAATTGGGAATGGCAACTCCATTGTTAAGCGACACTATCATAAAGTGTGACATCATGTTACCATCCCAAATTACAATGGCAGCTGCAGAAATCCCCTTTTCGGGAGAGATGGGTGGTGATAGAGATCCGAAAAATAAATAAATAAATTAAAAAAAAATTCCAGGACTGAAGTTCCTGCATTCACAACCAACTCTACTGAGCTCCAATGTTTCTATGGGTTTGTAGCATGGAGAGGAACCAGTGGTAAACTGTTCCTTTCCTAGCAGTTTGCAGCAACTAATAGAGTACTATAGAAGGATCCCTCATAGGGGATGAGATTAAAACCTACTTCAGGTTTTGAAGTGCTCTTATTTATCCTATTAAGGGAAGCCCTGGACTTTAGCCTGGAAGTCCCCTATGATTGCATGACTGTCTATCTCAATGGCCTGAGAAGATAAGCCACAAGATGGCATCCCCATTAATCCTTCTTGGTTTGTTGACATGCTGGGAAGGATAGAGGAATCGTCAACTGCTCTAAGAAGAGAGAGGAAGAAGAAGGATGAGAAGGATGAGGGGTCCTGGAGTGATTCAAGTAGCCTATCTGTCATAGCATTGGTTCTTCTGTTTCTGTACCCAGAATAACTGTATGCTTGGTATATATATCTACAGAATTTTTATTAAGAATTCTTAGAAAAGAAGATAAAAATTACTAGAAACCTATATAAAGAAAAACTTGAAAGGAGAGAGGGAAAGAAATCAAAGAGAAAGAAAAAATGCGAAGAAAGAAAAATAGTTAAGGAAAAATAGGAAGAAATAAAGACGCAGAGGAGTTGCTTCTGATATTCTTCACAGCAGTTATCAGTACAAACGTATTTTAATCTGCCTCTCTAGCGTTACACCATAATTCTCTTCTTTCTATATTCTATCCTACCTAGATATAATTTCACTTTGTGTCCTTTCCATTTTATATTTCAGAACAACTGTACTTCTCGAGCTTTTTGGGGGGTATGTATGAGAAAATGTACAGATGCTCTGCCGGTATGCCAAGCATCAAAATTGTGATCACGTGACCGTGGGGATATTGACACCCACTTTAAGGAAATCAGGTCTTTGGAGCTCTACCTTCCTTGATCTAACATTAAATATTCCAGGACCAAGGTTCCTGCATTCACAACCAACTCTACTGAGCTCCAATGTTTCTATGGGTTTGCAGCATGGAGATAGACTAGTGGTAAACTGTCCCTTCCCTAGCAGTTTGCAGCAACTAATAGAGTATAATAGAATTTTCCCTCGTATATGATGAGACTGAAGCCTACCACAGGTTTTGAAGTGCTCTTATTTATCCTACTAAGCTAAGCCGAAGATAATTGCCCTGAAGTCCCCTATGATTGCATGAGTGTCTATCTCAATGGCCAGAGCAAGTGAGCCACGATATGGCATCCCCATTAATCCCTCTCGGTTTCTTGACATGCTTCGGAAGACAGAGGAGTAGTTAACCGCTGTAAGAAGAGGGAGGAAGAAGAAGGATGAGAGGGACCAGGGGTGCTGGAGTGATTCGAGTAGCCCATCTGTCATAGCATTGCTTTTTCTGTTTCTCTACCCAGAATAATTGTATGCTTGGAATATATATCTAGATCTAGATCTACATATAATAGTTATTAAAAATCTTTAGAAAAGATAAAAATTAATAGAAACATCTATAAAGAAAAAAATTAAAGGAGAAAGAGAAAGAATCAAAGAGAAAGAAAAAGTGCAAGAAAAGAAAAACCGTTAAGGAAAAATAGAAAGGAATAAAGACGCAGAGGAGTTGCTTCTGATATTCTTCACAGCAGTTATCAGTACAAACGTATTTTAATCTGCCTCTCTAACGTTACACCATGATTCTCTTCTTTCTATATTCTATCCTACCTAGATGCTCTGCTTGTAGTCATAAGATTGAACCTTTCGGGTTGCTCATAATTTCAATTTGTGTTCTTTCGTTTTACATTTCAGAAGAATTGTACTTCTGGAGCTTTTGGAGGGGTATGTATGAGCAAATGTACAGATGCTCTGACCAGTTTTGAGAAGAACTCAAAATTCAATGCTAGGTTTCCAAAAACATTCAACTTTTCAAGAATATCAAGGTGACACGTTTATTCTTCCTGGGTGAAACATCCTCGGAGAGGACATTGCAAGAGAGGACAACGTGGAGTTCAAAGTTGTAAGATGCTCACTTGAGTCTACATGCTAAAATGGCATCTCAACTGCCCACTCATAACTGGGCGGGGAGGGCAGAATCAGCATCTACAATGAGTTCTGCTGGGTGCCTCTATTTTGGCAGTTCTCTTAGGTACCAAGTGATGGCCGTATTCCTTTTTGCTCCTCTCTAGTGAAATCTATGTGTAAATCAAGTGGATATTCCTCAAAGCCAGTCTACAGTGGTTTCTCAAAGACAGCTGATCCCTGGGAACCATGAATCACTAATATGTCCTCTTTTTCTCTGTTTTTAGAATAGCAGAGCATTTGGTAACAACCTGTTTGGAGGCAAAAGCTTCAAAGTCAATGGTGTAAGTGTTGGAGAATACATTTTGTCTTCATACAGAGAGAGTAGGATTCAACCTGTCAGAGTAAAAAGACAGGTTGTATAATTTTAATAGAAAGAAAGCTTATTGATAGGAAAGGGGAAGAAAAGCCTGGCATCTGTGGCTACCTCGTAGCAAGGGGATTTGATAGGAACGTGTGCCTAGGTGTGCTTGCCTAGTGGACAAAGGCAGGAAGGAAGAGACTCTCAGAATGGCTACCACATTAATAAAGTCTAGGCAGGGTAAGAGAGAAACAGGGAAAGAACTCAGAGGGAACCGAGTCTCTCTCTATATCCTGTTCCTCCTTGTGGTCAATAGAGTGTGAACGGTTAAGAAAGAGTGTTGCAAAGTCCCAGCTTCAACAGCTGGTATCAGAGATCTGCCAACTATGCACTTTTCTGTATGGATTGTGAGCCATGCTCTTGCACTCTTAGACTCTCAAAAGCCCAGAATCACCATTCAGAACAACTCCCCAAGCGGTTGCCTTCCACATGCAGCGGACGTCAGCTACTATAATTGCTGGCTAGAATGTCGGTTAACTCACTGTTTTCAGACCCGCCCCTTCGGGTGATGCCACTGGGCCACTGTCACACCCAGTGGTCTCTGCATGACCAATGTTTTAAAGAAAAGCTTGCCCCAGTCACAAAATCATACCCTTTATATTTACATGTCTGTAATTGTTTGGAACTTCCTACTTCTAGAACATCCTTTATTTCCCCAAATACTCCCTAACCACACTTCCCCTTCTTTAAAGAAATCAGGTCTTTTGAACTCTAGTTTCATTGACCTGACAGAAATATTCCAGGACTGAGGTTCCTGCATTCACAACCAACAGTACTGAACACCACTGTTTCTAAGAGATTACCGCATGGAGGTAGACTAGTGGTAATCAGTTCCTTTCTGAGAAGTTTGCGGGAACTAATAGAGGACCATCGAAGGATCACTCAAATGTAATGGGACTATAGAAGGGTCCCTCATATGGGATGTGATTAAAACCTACTTCAGGTTTTGAAGTGCTCTTATTTATCCTACTAAGGGAAGCCCTGGACTTTTGCCCTGAAGTGCTCTATGATGGCATGTCTGTATCTCAATGGCCAGAGAAGGTGAGCCACGAGATGGCATCCCCATTAATCCCTCTCAGTTTGTTGACATTCTTGGGAAGGAGAGAGGAATAGTCAGCTTCTCTAAGAAGAGGGAGAAGGAAGAAGGATGAGAAGGACCAGGGGTCCTAGAGGGATTCCAGTTGCACATCTGTCATAGCATTGGTTTTTCTGCTTCTGTTTTCATTGTTCTTTTGCTTTTCTTTTCTTTTCTTTTTCTCTGATATTGTTCTTAAAGTTTGATTGTGAGCTGCCCAGAGTTCTAGTTTTAAGATGGGTGGCCAGATAAGTATTTTAAATAAATAAATAAAAAGTGCTCAGGAAGATGTCTGACAGTGACCCAAGTAATGACCCTTGCTGTGGCTTAGATGTTTGTTCATCTAGCTGTGCAGCACCTTTCCTGATTAGCTCCTTCTCCTTTCTTTGAACCCTTTTCATTGGAAATATCAAGAAATAGTGGGTTCTTCTCTGTATGCAAATCCCACACTTAACGCAAGGGGTGATGACTAAAATTCTCTCAGAATTTTAATGAAAATCAACCCAATGCACAACTTCTGAACAGATACCTGGAGTCCGCTTAACTACTATTATCCTTTTTCTCAACTGTGCCAGTGTAGTTTCCATTGAAATGTATAAAAATCAGTGTCTGAAATGGACACAATCATTTGGGCAATTAATTGTTAAAAAGTATATTTATTAGAAGAACTGCATTCATATACCATTAGGAGAAATAGATATTAAAATGTATGTGATATAGAAATGATTCACCAGTTCCTTCTGGGATTGTTTTAGTTTCCCAGTCTGGCTATAGACCCTGGGGGTCTCCCCTCCAAAGGTTAACCAGGCAGGATCCTGCTCAACCTCTGCTGTCATTCCTTATGTCTGTCAAATTCTCCAGTATTCACAAAACACGACGATCTTGTTTGTGCTTTTTCTAATTCTTCAGGGAAAGGAAATATACGTTTTTCTAAATTCTTCTCTCCAGAATGGAGGGAGATGTTCCAGCGAGTATATACATGGAGGAAGTACGAAGAATAATTGTATGATTGGATAATATAGATACAGATGTAGATATAGGTGATATAGATATAGATGTAATAGATATAGAAATTTTTTTCAAACTTTTTAAATATGAAGATAAAAATTACCACAAACTAATACAAAGTAAAAAAAGAAAGGAGAAAGTTAAAGAAATCAGGGAGGAAGCAAAAAGTGCAAGACAAGAAAAAAAGTTAAAGAATAATAGAAAGGAAAGAAAAAAGATACAGTGGCTTCCAATATTCTGCACAGCAGTTAAAAGTAAGAACATATTTTAATCTCTCTCAGTAAAGTGACATCATAATACCCTTCTTTCTATATTCTATCCTATCTAGTCATCAAAAACATAAGTCACAAGTTCTTTGTTTTTTACTATTTTTACGCAAACAGTCCATAAGAGGTTTCCAGTCCCTGTGCCTGGAGCTAATTTGTGTTATTCATTCCTCTGTAGGAGGTAAAAACTTTTTCAAAGGCTGAGTAAAAAGCCTTGAGTATATTTCCTCAGTTTTGATTAATGCAGAAGCTAAACCAGTTCCCTCTTTCTCAAAAGACCATGTAAAAACCCATCGATCAAGGCTGAATAACTCATTCACAGGACATGCTTAATATCTGTGTCATGAGAGCAATAAAACTTGGTTAATCACCTCAGTCAATTAAACACAAAAGGTTTAGATTCAGTCCCAAATAGACAATCTCTGTTGTTGTTGTAGTTATTGTTGTTAAAGTTTTATTTTAAAAATTGCAGCATGCATTTTCTCCTTCTCTTCTGTTTCCCTATCTTTATTCAAGAAATAAAGCCATAGTAAGTTTGAAAGATTCGAGAGTCATTAGTTTCAATATTATGTCACTGTTCACTGACATAATATTGAACCTATGGGGTTGCTCTTAATTTCACTTTGTGTTCTTTCACTTTTACATTTCAGAACATTAATTCTGGAGCTTTTGAAGGGGTATGTATTACCAAATGTACAGATGCTCTGACCAGTTTTGAGAACTCAAAATTCAATTCTAGCATTCCAAAAACATTTAATATTTCGAGAATATGGGAGATGACATGTCTATTCCTCCTGAATGAAACTTTCCATGGAGAGAAGGTTGCAGGAGAGGACAACATGGAGTTCAAACTGGGCAGAGAGGGCAGAATCAGCATCTACAACAAGTGCTGTTGGGTGCCTCTATTTTAGCAGCTCTCCAAGGTACCACGGGATGGCCCTATTCCTCTTTGCTCGTCTCTCCCGAAATGTGTGTATAAATAAAGTGGATATTCCTCAAAGCCAGTCTACAGTGGTTTCTCAAAGATAGCTGACACCTGGGAACCACCGATCACTAACATGCCCTCTTCTGCTGTATTTTCAGAATAGCGGAAAGTTTACAAACAACCAGTTTGGAGGCAACAGCTTCAACAACAAGGACGTAAGTGTGGAGAATGCATTTTGTCTTCCTAGAGAGAGAGTAGGATCCAACCTGTCAAAGAGTAAAAAGACAAGGTTTGTAATTCTATTAGAAAGAAGGCTAATTGACAGGAAGGAGGAAGAAAAGCCTGGTATCTGTGGCTACATCCCAGCAAGGGGATTCAAGAGTTACAATGCTACCCCAAAGTAGATTTCTGATGGGGCCCGAAATTATGACCATCACAAATTATGACCTGGTATCTGTAGCTTCATCTGAGCAAGGAGATTCAAGAGGAAGGTGTGCCTATGGCTGGTTGCCTAGGAGACAAAGGCAGGAAGGAAGAGACTCTCAGATTGGCTATTACATAAATGAAGCCTAGGCAGGGTACGAGAGAAACAGGGAACTACGAGGGGCCAGAGTGTCTGTCTATATTCTGCTCCTTCTAGTGGTCGTAGAGTGTGATTGGTTTAGAGACAGTGCTGAGTATTGAAGAAAAGCATTCCCCAGTCATAAAGTCATCCCCTCTTTATTGACATGTCGATAATTGTTTGGAATATCTTTTGTTCTCCAAATACTCACTAACCACACTGTCCCCTTTTTTCTTACACCAGACAGAAAATTGTGGCTTGGTTTACAGAGCGAGCTAAATGTCAATTAAGAAAAACCAATAGCTGTTTTCTCAGAACTCACTCCTTCCAAAGAATAAGCCATATTACAGGCAGTCCTTGCTTAACGTAGGGTAATTGGGAATGGCAACTCCATTGTTAAGCGACACTATCATAAAGTGTGACATCATGTTACCATCCCAAATTACAATGGCAGCTGCAGAAATCCCCTTTTCGGGAGGGATGGGTGGTGATAGAGATCTGAAAAATAAATAAACAAACAAACAAACAAATAAATAAATAAAATTCCAGGACTGGAGTTCCTGCATTCACAACCAACTCTACTGAGCTCCAATGTTTCTATGGGTTTGTAGCATGGAGAGGAACCAGTGGTAAACTGTTCCTTTCCTAGCAGTTTGCAGCAACTAATAGAGTACTATAGAAGGATCCCTCATAGGGGATGAGATTAAAACCTACTTCAGGTTTTGAAGTGCTCTTATTTATCCTATTAAGGGAAGCCCTGGACTTTAGCCTGGAAGTCCCCTATGATTACATGACTGTCTATCTCAATGGCCTGGGAAGATAAGCCACAAGATGGCATCCCCATTAATCCTTCTTGGTTTGTTGACATGCTGGGAAGGATAGAGGAATCATCAACTGCTCTAAGGAGAGAGAGGAAGAAGAAGGATGAGAAGGATGAGGGGTCCTGGAGTGATTCAAGTAGCCTATCTGTCATAGCATTGGTTTTTCTGTTTCTGTACCCAGAATAACTGTATGCTTGGTATATATATCTACAGAATTTTTATTAAAACTTCTTAGAAAAGAAGATAAAAATTACTAGAAACCTATATAAAGAAAAACTTGAAAGGAGAGAGGGAAAGAAATCAAAGAGAAAGAAAAAGTGCGAAGAAAGAAAAATAGTTAAGGAAAAATAGACAGGAAGAAATAAAGACGCAGAGGAGTTGCTTCTGATATTCTTCCCAGCACTTATCAGTACAAATATATTTTAATCTGCCTCTCTAACGTTACACCATGATTCTCTTCTTTCTATATTCTATCCTACCTAGATGCTCTGCTTGTAGTCATAAGATTGAACCTTTCGGGTTGCTCATAATTTCAATTTGTGTTCTTTCGTTTTACATTTCAGAAGAATTGTACTTCTGGAGCTTTTGGAGGGGTATGTATGAGCAAATGTACAGATGCTCTGACTAGTTTTGAGAAGAACTCAAAATTCAATGCTAGGATTCCAAAAACATTCAACTTTTCAAGAATATCAAGGTGACACGTTTATTCTTCCTGGGTGAAACATCCTCGGAGAGGACATTGCAAGAGAGGACAACGTGGAGTTCAAAGTTGCAAGATGCTCACTTGAGTCTACATGCTAAAATGGCATCTCAACTGCCCACTCATAACTGGGCGGGGAGGGCAGAATCAGCATCTACAATGAGTTCTGCTGGGTGCCTCTATTTTGGCAGTTCTCCTAGGTACCAGGTGATGGCCCTATTCCTCTTTGCTCGTCTCTCCCGAAATGTGTGTATAAATAAAGTGGATATTCCTCAAAGCCAGTCTACAGTGGTTTCTCAAAGATAGCTGACACCTGGGAACCACCGATCACTAACATCCCCTCTTCTGCTGTATTTTCAGAATAGTGGAAAGTTTACAAACAACCCGTTTGGAGGCAACAGCTTCAACAACAAGGACGTAAGTGTGGAGGATGCATTTTGTCTTCCTAGAGAGAGAGTAGGATCCAACCTGTCAAAGAGTAAAAAGAAGGTTTGTAATTCTATTAGAAAGAAGGCTAATTGACAGGAAGGAGGAAGAAAAGCCTGGTATCTGTGGCTACATCCTAGCAAGGGGATTCAAGAGTTACAATGCTATCCCAAAGTAGATTTCTGATGGGGCCCGAAATTATGACCATCACAAATTATGACCTGGTATCTGTAGCTTCATCTGAGCAAGGAGATTCAAGAGGAAGGTGTGCCTATGGCTGGTTGCCTAGGAGACAAAGGCAGGAAGGAAGAGACTCTCAGATTGGCTATTACATAAATGAAGCCTAGGCAGGGTACGAGAGAAACAGGGAACTACGAGGGGCCAGAGTGTCTGTCTATATTCTGCTCCTTCTAGTGGTCGTAGAGTGTGATTGGTTTAGAGACAGTGCTGAGTATTGAAGAAAAGCATTCCCCAGTCATAAAGTCATCCCCTCTTTATTGACATGTCGATAATTGTTTGGAATATCTTTTGTTCTCCAAATACTCACTAGCCACACTGTCCCCTTTTTTCTTACACCAGACAGAAAATTGTGGCTTGGTTTACAGAGCGAGTTAAATGTCAATTAAGAAAAACCAATAGCTATTTTCTCAGAACTCACTCCTTCCAAAGAATAAGCCATATCACAGGCAGTCCTTGCTTACGTATGGTAATTGGGAATGGCAACTCCATTGTTAAGCGACACTATCATAAAGTGTGACATCATGTTACCATCCCAAATTACAATGGCAGCTGCAGAAATCCCCTTTTCGGGAGAGATGGATGGTGATAGAGATCCGAAAAATAAATAAATAAATTAAAAAAAAAAATTCCAGGACTGAAGTTCCTGCATTCACAACCAACTCTACTGAGCTCCAATGTTTCTATGGGTTTGTAGCATGGAGAGGAACCAGTGGTAAACTGTTCCTTTCCTAGCAGTTTGCAGCAACTAATAGAGTACTATAGAAGGATCCCTCATAGGGGATGAGATTAAAACCTACTTCAGGTTTTGAAGTGCTCTTATTTATCCTATTAAGGGAAGCCCTGGACTTTAGCCTGGAAGTCCCCTATGATTGCATGACTGTCTATCTCAATGGTCAGAGAAATTGAGCCACGATATGGCATCCCCATTAATCCTTCTTGGTTTGTTGACATGCTGGGAAGGATAGAGGAATCATCAACTGCTCTAAGAAGAGAGAGGAAGAAGAAGGATGAGAAGGACCAGGGATCCTTGAGTGATTCAAGTAGCCTATCTGTCATAGCATTGGTTCTTCTGTTTCTGTACGCAGAATAACTGTATGCTTGGCATACATATCTACAAATTTTTTATTAAAACTTCTTAGAAAAGAAGGTAAAAATTACTAGAAACTTATATAAAGAAAAACTTGAAAGGAGAGAGGGAAAGAAATCAAAGAGAAAGAAAAAGTGCGAAGAAAGAAAAATAGTTAAGGAAAAATAGACAGGAAGAAATAAAGACGCAGAGGAGTTGCTTCTGATATTCTTCACAGCAGTTATCAGTACAAACGTATTTTAATCTGCCTCTCTAACGTTACACCATAATTCTCTTCTTTCTGTATTCTATCCTACCTAGATGCTCTGCTTGTAGTCATAAGATTGAACCTTTTGGGTTGCTTATAATTTCAATTTGTGTCCTTTCCATTTTATATTTCAGAACAACTGTACTTCTCGAGCTTTTTGGGGGGTATGTATGAGCAAATGTACAGATGCTCTGACCAGTTTTGAGAAGAACTCAAAATTCAATGCTAGGATTCCAAAAACATTCAACTTTTCAAGAATATCAAGGTGACACGTTTATTCTTCCTGGGTGAAACATCCTCGGAGAGGACATTGCAAGAGAGGACAACATGGAGTTCAAAGTTGCAAGATGCTCACTTGAGTCTACATGCTAAAATGGCATCTCAACTGCCCACTCATAACTGGGCGGGGAGGGCAGAATCAGCATCTACAATGAGTTCTGCTGGGTGCCTCTATTTTGGCAGTTCTCCAAGGTACCAGGTGATGGCCCTATTCCTCTTTGCTCGTCTCTCCCGAAATGTGTGTATAAATAAAGTGGATATTCCTCAAAGCCAGTCTACAGTGGTTTCTCAAAGATAGCTGACACCTGGGAACCACCGATCACTAACATCCCCTCTTCTGCTATATTTTCAGAATAGCGGAAAGTTTACAAACAACTGGTTTGGAGGCAACAGCTTCAACAACAAGGACGTAAGTGTGGAGAATGCATTTTGTCTTCCTAGAGAGAGAGTAGGATCCAACCTGTCAAAGAGTAAAAAGAAGGTTTGTAATTCTATTAGAAAGAAGGCTAATTGACAGGAAGGAGGAAGAAAAGCCTGGTATCTGTGGCTACATCCCAGCAAGGGGATTCAAGAGTTACAATGCTACCCCAAAGTAGATTTCTGATGGGGCCCGAAATTATGATCATCACAAATTATGACCTGGTATCTGTAGCTTCATCTGAGCAAGGAGATTCAAGAGGAAGGTGTGCCTATGGCTGGTTGCCTAGGAGACAAAGGCAGGAAGGAAGAGACTCTCAGATTAGCTATCACATAACTGGAGACTAGGCAGGGAAATAAAATAAAGAGGGAACTCCAAGGGACCCACGTCTCTATCTATATCCTGTTTGTTGTAGTGGTCAGTACAGTGTGAATGGTTGTGAGACAGTGTTGTGTTTTTAAGAAAATGTTCCCCATTCACAAAATCATCCCCTCTATGTTAACATGTCCATAATTGTTTGGAATTTTCTTTTACTACTTCTACAACATCTTTTCTTATCCAGATACTCACTTTCCCTTCTTTTCTCCACCAGATTGGTCTCGGACAGAAAATTGTGGCTTGTTTGCAGAGCATGTTAAATCTGGATTAAGAAAGCAAGAACTATGTTCCCAGATAATCGATACAATATATAATAATAACATTGATCCTAGAACACACTTCTGAAAAATAAACCAAAGTCTTTGCTTACCGATGGTAATCAGGACTGGCAGCTCCATTGCTAAGAGACATGGTTGTAAAGTGTGACATCATGTTACTGTCCCAAATTACGATGGCAGTTGCACCAGTTCCTGTTGCCATCATTAAGTGAATCCTGCATGGTTGTTATGTGCAACATCATTTGATCGCCATTTGCTGCCTCCTCCTGCCTTCCCCATTGTCTTTGCTTCGTGGGATCCAGCTATGAAGGTCACAAGAGGTGATCACATGACTGCAGGATGCTGTCACATTATAACTGTGAGCCAGTATGCCAAGCATCCAAATTGTGATCACGTGACCGTGGGGATATTGACACCCACTTTAAAGAAATCAGGTCTTTGGAGCTCTACCTTCCTTGATCTAACATTAAATATTCCAGGACTGAGGTTCCTGCCTTCACAACCAACTCTACTGAGCTCCACTGTTTCTATGAGTTTGCAGCATGGAGATAGACTACTGGTAATCTGTTCCTTTCCTAGCAGTTTGCAGTGACTAATAGAGGATCATACTAGGATCACTCATATGTGATGAGACTAAAGCCTACTTCAGGTTTTGAAGTGTTCTTATTTATCCTACTAAGGGAAGCCCTGGACTTTTGCCCAGGAGTGCCCTATGATGGCATGACTCTCTACCTCAGTGGCCAGAGAAAGTGAGCCACAAGATGGCATCCCCACTGATCCTTCTTAGTTTATTGACATGCTTGGGAAGGAGAGAGGAATAGTCAACTGCTGTAAGAAGAGGGAGAAAGAAGAAGGATGAGAAGGACCAGGGGTCCTGGAGTGATTCAAGTACCAACCTGACATAGCATTGGTTTTTATGTTTTAGTTCCTAGAATAATTTTATGCCTAGAATAATTGTATTTATCCTACTAAGGGACATCCAGGGCTTCCCTTAGTGGGATAAATAAGAGCTCTTCAAGACCTGAAGTCGACTATATCTAGGTCTAACTCTACATATAATTGTTATTAAAAAAAACTTAGAAAAGAAGATAAAAATTAATACAAATATATATATAGGAAAAAAATTAAGAGAGAAAGAATCAAAGAGAAAGAAAAAGTGCAAGAAAAGAAAGATGGCTAACAAAAAATAGAAAGGAAAAAAAAGATACAGTGGCTTCCGATATTCTTCCCAGCACTTATCAGTACAAACGTATTTTAATCTGTCTCTCTAAAGTTCCATCATGATTCTCTTCTTTCTATATTCTATCCTACCTAGATGCTCTGCTTGTAGTCATAAGATTGAACCTTTCGGGTTGCTCATAATTTCAATTTGTGTTCTTTCGTTTTACATTTCAGAAGAATTGTACTTCTGGAGCTTTTGGAGGGGTATGTATGAGCAAATGTACAGATGCTCTGACCAGTTTTGAGAAGAACTCAAAATTCAATGCTAGGATTCCAAAAACATTCAACTTTTCTTTGAAGAGTAAAAAGACAAGGTTTGTAATTCTATTAGAAAGAAGGCTAATTGACAGGAAGGAGGAAGAAAAGCCTGGTATCTGTGGCTACATCCTAGCAAGGGGATTCAAGAGTTACAATGCTACCCCAAAGTAGATTTCTGATGGGGCCCGAAATTATGACCATCACAAATTATGACCTGGTATCTGTAGCTTCATCTGAGCAAGGAGATTCAAGAGGAAGGTATGCCTATGTGTGGTTGCATAGGAGACAAAGGCAGGAAGGAAGAGACTCTCAGATTAGCTATCACATAACTGGAGACTAGGCAGGGAAATAAAATAAAGAGGGAACTCCAAGGGACCCACGTCTCTATCTATATCCTGTTTGTTGTAGTGGTCAGTACAGTGTGAATGGTTGTGAGACAGTGTTGTGTTTTTAAGAAAATGTTCCCCATTCACAAAATCATCCCCTCTATGTTAACATGTCCATAATTGTTTGGAATTTTCTTTTACTACTTCTACAACATCTTTTCTTATCCAGATACTCACTTTCCCTTCTTTTCCCCACCAGATTGGTCTCGGACAGAAAATTGTGGCTTGTTTGCAGAGCATGTTAAATCTGGATTAAGAAAGCAAGAACTATGTTCCCAGATAATAGATACAATATATAATAATAACATTGATCCTAGAACACACTTCTGAAAAATAAACCAAAGTCTTTGCTTACCGATGGTAATCAGGACTGGCAGCTCCATTGCTAAGAGACATGGTTGTAAAGTGTGACATCATGTTACTGTCCCAAATTACGATGGCAGTTGCACCAGTTCCTGTTGCCATCATTAAGTGAATCCTGCATGGTTGTTATGTGCAACATCATTTGATCGCCATTTGCTGCCTCCTCCTGCCTTCCCCATTGTCTTTGCTTCGTGGGATCCAGCTATGAAGGTCACAAGAGGTGATCACATGACTGCAGGATGCTGTCACATTATAACTGTGAGCCAGTATGCCAAGCATCCAAATTGTGATCATGTGACCGTGGGGATATTGACACCCACTTTAAAGAAATCAGGTCTTTGGAGCTCTACCTTCCTTGATCTAACATTAAATATTCCAGGACTGAGGTTCCTGCCTTCACAACCAACTCTACTGAGCTCCACTGTTTCTATGAGTTTGCAGCATGGAGATAGACTACTGGTAATCTGTTCCTTTCCTAGCAGTTTGCAGTGACTAATAGAGGATCATACTAGGATCACTCATATGTGATGAGACTAAAGCCTACTTCAGGTTTTGAAGTGTTCTTATTTATCCTACTAAGGGAAGCCCTGGACTTTTGCCCAGGAGTGCCCTATGATGGCATGACTCTCTACCTCAGTGGCCAGAGAAAGTGAGCCACAAGATGGCATCCCCACTGATCCTTCTCAGTTTATTGACATGCTTGGGAAGGAGAGAGGAATAGTCAACTGCTGTAAGAAGAGGGAGAAAGAAGAAGGATGAGAAGGACCAGGGGTCCTGGAGTGATTCAAGTACCAACCTGACATAGCATTGGTTTTTATGTTTTAGTTCCTAGAATAATTTTATGCCTAGAATAATTGTATTTATCCTACTAAGGGACATCCAGGGCTTCCCTTAGTGGGATAAATAAGAGCCCTTCAAGACCTGAAGTTGGCTATATCTAGGTCTAACTCTACATATAATTGTTATTAAAAAAAAATTAGAAAAGAAGATAAAAATTAATACAAATATATGTATAGAAAAAAAATTAAAAGAGAAAGAATCAAAGAGAAAGAAAAAGTGCAAGAAAAGAAAGACGGTTAACAAAAAATAGAAAGGAAAAAAAACGATACAGTGGCTTCTGATATTCTTCCCAGCACTTATCAGTACAAACGTATTTTAATCTGTCTCTCTAAAGTTCCATCATGATTCTCTTCTTTCTATATTCTATCCTACCTAGATGCTCTGCTTGTAGTCATAAGATTGAACCTTTCGGGTTGCTCATAATTTCAATTTGTGTTCTTTCGTTTTACATTTCAGAAGAATTGTACTTCTGGAGCTTTTGGAAGGGTATGTATGAGCAAATGTACAGATGCTCTGACCAGTTTTGAGAAGAACTCAGAATTCAATGCTAGGATTCCAAAAACATTCAACTTTCAAGAATATCAAGGTGACACGTCTATTCCTCCTGAGTGAAACTTTCCTTGGAGAGGACATTGCAAGAGAGGACAATGTGGAGTTCAAAGTTGCAAGATGCTCACTCCAGTCTACATGCTAAAATGGCATCTCAACTGCCCACTCATAACTGGGCGGGGAGGGCAGAATCAGCATCTACAATGCATCATGCTGGGTGCCTATGTTTTGGCAGTTCATAAAGGTACCAGGTGATGACCCTATTCCTCTTTGTTCCTCTCTCCTGAAATGGATGTGTAAATGAAGTGGGTATTCCTCAAAGCCGGTCTACAGTGACTTCTCAAAGACAGCTGACCCCTGGAAACCACAACTCACTAACATGTCCTGTTCTGCTCTATTTTCAGAATCGCAGAAGGATTTATAGCAAAACGTTTGGGCCCAACAGCTTCAATAACCATGGGGTATGTTTTGGAGAATGTGTTCTGTCTTTCTAGAGACAGAGTAGGATCCACCCTGTCAAAGAGTACCATGACAGGTTTTGTAATTTTAATAGAAAGGAAGTTTATTGATAGGAAGGAGGAAGAAAGCCTGTTCCTTTCCTAGCAGTTTGCAGCAACTAATAGAGTACTATAGAAGGATCCCTCATAGGGGATGAGATTAAAACCTACTTCAGGTTTTGAAGTGCTCTTATTTATCCTATTAAGGGAAGCCCTGGACTTTAGCCTGGAAGTCCCCTATGATTACATGACTATCTCAATGGTCAGAGAAATTGAGCCACGATATGGCATCCCCATTAATCCTTCTTGGTGTTTTGAAAAGCTTGGGAAGAAAAGAGGAATAGTCAACTGCTCTAAGAGGGAGGAAGAAGGAGGACGAGAAGGATGAGGGGTCCTGGAATGATTCAAGTAGACCATCTGTCATAGCATTGGTTTTTCTATTTCTGTTCCTAGAATAATTGTATGCTTAGAATATATATCTAGATCTACATCTATATATAATGTTTATTAATTTTTTTAGAAAAGAATATATAATTAATACAAACTTATATAAATAAAAAAATTAAAGGATAAAGTGAAAGAAATCAAAGAGAAAGAAAAGTGCAAGAAAAAAAAAATTAAAGGAAAATTGAAAGGAACAATAAAGGTACAGCGCAGTGGCTTCTGATATTCTTCCCAGCAGTTATCAGTACAAACATATTTTAATGCTTCTCTCTAAAGTTCCATCATGATACTTTCTCTATATATTCTATCCTACCTAGATGCTCTGCTCATAGTCATAAGATTGAACCTTTTGGGTCGCTCATAATTTCACTTTGTGTTCTTTCCATTTTATATTTCAGTAGAAGAATAATTCTGGAGCTTTTGAAGGGGTATGTATTAGCAAAAGTACAAATGCCTTGAGCAGTTGGAGTGGAACTCAAAACTCAATGCTAGGATTCCAAAAACATTCAACATTTCAAGAATATGGGAGATGACACGTCTATTCCTCCTGAGTGAAACTTTCCTTGGAGAGGATGTTGCAAGAGAGGACAACATGAAGTTCAAAGTTGCAAGATGCTCACTTGAGTCTACATGCTAAAACGGCATCTCAACTGCCCACTCTTAACCAGGCAGGGAGGGCAGAATCAGCATCTACAATGAGTTCTGCTGGGTGCCTCTATTTTGGCAGTTCTCAAAGGTACCAAGGGATGGCCCTATTCTGCTTTGCTCCTCTCTCCCAAAATGTATCTGTAAACAAAGTTGATATTCCTCAGAGCCGGTCTACAGTAGTTTCTCAAAGACAACTCACCTCTGGGAACGTCATATCACTAACCTCTCCTCTTGTGCTCTACTTTTAGAATACGGGAATGTTTGAAAACAACCAGTTTGGGCCCAACAACTTCAGTAACAAGGACGTAAGTTTTGGAGAATGTGTTTTGTCTTCCTAAAGAGAGAGTAGGATCCAACCTGTCAAAAAGTACCAAGACATGTTTTCGAATTTTAATAAAAAGGTTTATTTTTAGGAAGGAGGAAGAAAAGCTGGTACAGGTAGTCTTCACTTACCAACTGGCGGCTGAAAGGCCATTGGAATTTATGATGGTGCCCAAAAGTAGGTTTCTGACTGGGGCCTGACATTACGACCATCAGAAGGCCTTTGCGATCAGGTGATCCAGTTTCCGCCATCCTGGAAGCGGTGGCCATTTTGGGTCACATGACCGCCCTTTGGTACCAGGAAGTCCTCTGGATTTCCAAGGCAGCAGGCCGGGCAACGTGGTCGCGCCACTTCCTATGATTTAGCAGGCGCAGAGGGAGACTTGCGTGGGCCTGACAGTGCCGTACCGGAAAGGGAAGCACTTTTTCCATGCAGTACTCTGCTTATGCTTGCCTTCAACTTTTTCCCAGCTTTTGCTTAACTTAAGTAGAGATTTGTATGGTGGCATGCATGTTCCATCCTCTGCCTGTCTAATTTTTAATTATATTTAGCAATATTGAATGCTGGCTTACTGTTTTTAAAACAGTTGTTTATTCCACGAATTTCCTTCCTTTACAGTATTTAGAAGCAGAAGGCAGCAAGTACAAGCTGCTGTATCTACTGCTGTTTTACTACTGTAAGGTAAGCATTTTATTTACTGTAGTGTCTTAGTCTTAGTGGCTGTTGTTGATCTAGGAGATTTGTTTTATTTCATTTTATTTTTACTATACTGTATTTATTTTATTTTTATTTAATTTCTTTGATCTTTATTAATTTCTTTTGGTACCCCTCACCCACGCATCAATATATGAATGCTTCCATAAAGAGGGAACAGCCAGGTACTGTATATAAGTTTTTGTTATAAAGATCAGGTTTATATACAGTACTGTACAGTAACAAAAGCTGCAGTGTTTGCTACAGCAGGAAAAAGAAGTTACAGTAATGTACAGAACCTTTAAACCTGTTTAGTACTGTACTGTCTTCAGCAAAGGATCGTTACCTTGTCGTGGTGCTGGACCTTGAGCACCTCAATGATGCCATGAGCTAAACCGTGAAGGGCCACCCAAGACGGGAAGGTCATGACAGAGAGGTCAGACTAAATGCGATCCCTGGGGAAGGTAATGGCAACCCACTCCAGTATTCTTGCCGTGAAAACTCAATGGATCAGTACAACCAGAGATATGTCGGTATACCATCGGAAGATGAGACCCCCAGGTCGGAAGATGGTCAAAATGCTACTGGGGAGGAACAGAGGATGAGCTCAACTAGCCCCAGACGTGATGACGCAGCTAGCTCAAAGCCGAAAGGACGGCTAGCGGCTGACGGTGCTGGTGGTGAACGGCGAATCCGATGTTCTAAGGATCAACACACCATCGGAACCTGGAATGTAAGATCTATGAGCCAGGGCAAATTGGATGTGGTTATTGGTGAGATGTCAAGATTAAAGATAGACATTCTGGGCGTCAGTGAACTGAAATGGACTGGAATGGGCCACTTCACATCAAATGACCACCAGATCTACTACTGCGGACAAGAGGACCACAGAAGAAATGGAGTAGCCTTCATAATTAATAGTAAAGTGGCTAAAGCAGTGCTTGGATACAACCCAAAAAATGATAGAATGATCTCAATTCGAATTCAGGGCAAGCCATCTAACATCACAGTGATCCAAATATACGCCCCAACCACAAATGCTGAAGAAGCTGAAGTAGAGCAGTTCTATGAGGATCTGCAGCACCTACTGGACAACACGCCTAAAAGAGATGTTATTTTCATCACAGGAGACTGGAATGCTAAGGTGGGCAGTCAAATGACACCTCGAATTACAGGTAAGTATGGCCTGGGAGAACAAAACGAAGCAGGACACAGGCTGATAGAATTTTGCCAAGACAATTCACTCTGCATAACAAACACTCTCTTCCAACAACCTAAGAGACGGCTTTATACATGGACTTCACCAGATGGACAACACCGAAATCAGATTGATTACATCCTTTGCAGCCAAAGGTGGCGGACATCTGTACAGTCGGTAAAAACAAGGCCTGGAGCTGACTGTAGTTCAGATCACGAACTTCTTCTTGCACAATTTAGGATCAGACTAAAGAGATTAGGGAAGACCCACAGATCAGCTAGATATGAGCTCACTAATATTCCTAAGGAATATGCAGTGGAGGTGAAGAATAGATTTAAGGGACTGGACTTAGTAGATAGGGTCCCGGAAGAACTCTGGACAGAAGTTGGCAGCATTGTTCAGGAGGCGGCAACAAAATACATCCCAAAGAAAGAGAAAACCAAGAAGGCAAAATGGCTGTCTGCTGAGACACTAGAAGTAGCCCAAGAAAGAAGGAAAGCAAAAGGCAACAGTGATAGGGGGAGATATGCCCAATTAAATGCAAAATTCCAGAGGTTAGCCAGAAGAGATAAGGAATTATTTTTAAACAAGCAATGCGTGGAAGTGGAAGAAGACAATAGAATAGGAAGGACAAGAGACCTCTTCCAGAAAATTAGAAACATTGGAGGTAAATTCCAGGCAAAAATGGGTATGATCAAAAACAAAGATGGCAAGGACCTAACAGAAGAAGAAGAGATCAAGAAAAGGTGGCAAGAATATACAGAAAACCTGTATAGGAAGGATAACAATATCGGGGATAGCTTTGACAGTGTGGTCGGTGAGCTAGAGCCAGACATCCTGAAGAGTGAGGTTGAGTGGGCCTTAAGAAGCATTGCTAATAACAAGGCAACAGGAGACGACGGCATCCCAGCTGAACTGTTCAAAATCTTGCAAGATGATGCTGTCAAGGCAATGCATGCTATATGCCAGCAAATTTGGAAAACACAAGAATGGCCATCAGACTGGAAAAAATCAACTTATATCCCCATACCAAAAAAGGGAAACACTAAAGAATGTTCAAACTATCGAACAGTGGCACTCATTTCACATGCCAGTAAGGTAATGCTCAAGATCCTGCAAGGTAGACTTCAGCAGTTCATGGAGCGAGAATTGCCAGACGTACAAGCTGGGTTTAGAAAAGGCAGAGGAACTAGAGACCAAATTGCCAATATCCGATGGATAATGGAAAAAGCCAGGGAGTTTCAGAAAAACATCTATTTCTGTTTTATTGACTATTCTAAAGCCTTTGACTGTGTGGACCATAACAAATTGTGGCAAGTTCTTAGTGGTATGGGGATACCAAGTCATCTTGTATGCCTCCTGAGGAATCTGTATAACGACCAAGTAGCAACAGTAAGAACAGACCACGGAACAACAGACTGGTTTAAGATTGGGAAAGGAGTACGGCAGGGCTGTATACTCTCACCCTACCTATTCAACTTGTATGCAGAACACATCATGCGACAAGCTGGCCTTGAGGAATCCAAGGCTGGAGTTAAAATCTCTGGAAGAAACATTAACAATCTCAGATATACAGTTGATACCACTTTGATGGCTGAAAGTGAAGAGGAACTGAGGAACCTTATGATGAAGGTGAAAGAAGAAAGTGCAAAAGCTGGTTTGCAGCTAAACCTCAAAAAAACCAAGATTATGGCAACCAGCTTGATTGATAACTGGCAAATAGAGGGAGAAAATGTAGAAGCAGTGAAAGACTTTGTATTCCTAGGTGCAAAGATTACTGCAGATGCTGACTGCAGTCAGGAAATCAGAAGACGCTTAATCCTTGGGAGAAGAGCAATGACCAATCTCGATAAAATAGTTAAGAGCAGAGACATCACACTGACAACAAAGGCCCGCATAGTTAAAGCAATGGTGTTCCCTGTAGTAACATATGGCTGCGAGAGCTGGACCATAAGGAAGGCTGAGCGAAGGAAGATCGATGCTTTTGAACTGTGGTGTTGGAGGAAAATTCTGAGAGTGCCTTGGACTGCAAGAAGATCAAACCAGTCCATCCTCCAGGAAATAAAGCCAGACTGCTCACTTGAGGGAATGATATTAAAGGCAAAACTGAAATATTTTGGCCACATAATGAGAAGACAGGACACCCTGGAGAAGATGCTGATGCTAGGGAGAGTGGAAGGCAAAAGGAAGAGGGGCCGACCAAGGGCAAGATGGATGGATGATATTCTAGAGGTGACGGACCCGTCCCTGGGGCAGCTGGGGGTGTTGACGACCGACAGGAAGCTCTGGCATGGGCTGGTCCATGAAGTCACGAAGAGTCGGAAGCGACTAAACGAATAAACAACAACAAGTACTGTACTGTAGAACAAAGATTCCAATGAAGCCCTTACAATAAAAGTTTTTAATAAGCAACCACTAATATGAGTTAAAATAACAGTAATATTAACTGAAAATAATACAACTGTAGTGTGAGAAGCATTTCCATAGTCAAATTTTGGTGAAAAACTTACAACTATCACACTCTGTCCCCCACACTACTGAAAAGTAACTCCTGGTTCATTTAACAGCCGTTTTGTTCACTTAACAGCTGAAGGAAACCACAAGCCCTGATCTTGAATCACTTAATGACTGCTGTGACTCGCTTAACAACCGTGGTAAAAAAAAAAAGGTTGTAAAAACAAGTCTGGACTCACTTAACCATTACAATTTACAATCGAAAATCTGGGCGCAGTTGTGATTGTTAAGTGAAGACTACCTGTATCTTTGGCTACATCTTAGCAAGGAGATTTGAGAGGAAGGTGTGCCTATGTGTGCTTGCCTAGGAGAAAAAGGCAGGAAGGAAGAGACTCTCCGATTAGGTATCACATAAATGGAGACCAGGCAGGGTAAGAAATAAACAGGGAAAAAACTCAGAGGGACCCGAGTCTCTATCTATAGCCCATTCCTCCTAGTGGTCAGTAGACTGTGAATGGTTAAGAGACAGTGTTGTGAAGCCCCCATTTCAACAGCTGGTATCATAGATCTCCAAACTATGCATTTTTCTTTAGTCCTAGAACTGATTGTGAGCCATGTTTTTGGACTCCTAGTCTCTCGAAAGCCCAGAATCACTATTCAGAACAACTCAACAAAGTGCACTGGACTTCAGTTACTATAATCACCAGTGAGCATGTCAATTAACTCTCTGTTTTTAGCCCTGCCCCCGCTCCTGCTCCTTCTAGTGGTCGGTAGAGACAGTGTTGTGTTTTAAAGAAAAGCATTCCCCAGTCACAAAATTACCCCCTCTTTGTTAACATGTCGATAATTGTTTGGAACTTTCTTTTACTATTTCAAGAACATCTTTTACTTTCCAAATACTCACTAACCACTGTTTTCCCTTCTTTCCTACACCAGACTGAAAACTGTGGCTTGCTCTACAGAGCATGTTAAATCTGGATTAAGAAAAACCAATAACTATGTTTTCAGAACACACTTTTCCCAAAGAATAAACCATACTACAGATAGTCCTCACTTACCAATGGTAATTGGGAGCAGCAATTCCATTGCTAAGTGAGGTGGTCATAAAGTTTGACATCATGTCACCATGCCAAATTACAGCAGTTCTGGTTGCCATCATTAAGTGAACCCCTCATGGTTGTTAGGCATAATGTCATGTGATTTCCATTTGTTGCCTCCTGCTGGCTTGCCCATTGCCTTTGATTGTTGGAATCTGGCTATGAAGGTCAAAAAAGGTGATCACATAACCGTGGGATGCTGTGACATCATATTTGTGAGCTGGTATGCCAAGCATCCAAATTGTGATCACGTGACACCCACTTTGCAGCCCTAGCTTCCTTGACCTGACATTAGATATTCCAGGACTGCGGTTCCTGCCTTCACAATCAACTCTGCTGAGCTCCACTGTTTCCAAGAGTTTGCAGCATGGAGATAGACTAGTGGTAAACTGTCACTTTCCGAGAAGATGCTGTGAGGGCCCCAACTATGAGGAACACTTTTACATCGCCCACATTTAGGGCTGTTGGAACTCCGAAGGTTTTGTAAGCTTGCATAATTATGAGAGAGTTTGTTGTGGTGGTTAAGGCACCAGGCTAGAAAGTGGGAGATTGTGAGTTCCAGTCCTGCCTTAGGCACAAAGACAGCTGGGTGACCTTGGGCCAGTCGCTCTCTCTCAGCCCTAGGAAGGAGGCAATGGCAAACCACTTTCAAAAATCTTGCCAAGGAAAGTGCAGGGGCTTGTCCAGGCAGTCTTTGAGATTGAACAGATTAAAAAAAAAACACCTCTCTGTTAAGGACTTAATTCTGCTAAGTAGCTTCCTACTGCTGAGATCCCAATGTCCAACTGTGGAGAAAGTCCCTTTCTGCTCTGTGATCAGTCATAACTTAGACAGCTGATTTTGCCTAAAAGGAAGACGTTCATTTTGTTATGAAACCAGGGCTGGGGAGCAGGAAACACCATATAAGAATATTAAAATTTCCTTGTTGAAACAGATCTGGGGTCTACCTGATTTAGAATTCTGCTTCTAATGGGAAGTTCCCAATCAGGTATGGACTCAAGAGCCTTGGTCATGTGTCCCCGGCATCAACAGCTTCAAGCCCTTCCACCTGCACAACCACCATATTCTTATTCTTATCTATGAGATACTCCAGATGTTGCCAAGTGCTTCCTTCTCCATAAAGGAGAAATGAATCCAGTAATCCTTCTGCAGAGATCTTCTTCTTGGTAGTGATGGTGAGGATTTCTTCTTGAGAGCCTCATGATACTTAAATTGTTAAGGATGTTTATTTTCTTCTTTACAGTAATAAAAACCTACCAACAGAGTTCCAGATGCCCTCTGCTCAGAGATTTCACCAAGGATACCATTGCTGACTCAAATGGTTCTTTTTACTTGCTGTTGAACCTTTCTCTGCTACTGACTATACAAAAGCTTTCTTCTTGCAAATAAAGGAACATGACCTTGCAGAACAGTTGTGCCTCAGAGTGAACTTTGTTACCTCCTTAATCCATCTACAACACAGTAGATTGAAAGGGTCCTGTGGATCAATCCAAAAGCTAAACCCATAGCTTTCTTCCCAAAAGAATTGGGCACAAAGCCATCCATCAAAGATTTGGGGAACTCCTAGGCCTCGGTTGGGTTAGAGGGGGGAGAAAACGGTTGGCTCAGCAAACAGCAAATAGATTATAGCAAGTGATACCATTCCTTAGTGATCAGGCAGGGTTTATAAGAACTAGGTAAGCAGCAGACAACATTAGGTTAGTTGTAGACTTAATGTCATGAGTGCCGTTGAGCTGAAGTCATCAGCGCAATGGCACACATGACAATAGCAAGGAAACAGGAGAAGGGGCTCAAGATAAGTAGCCATCAACTCACAACGACTAACGGCCAACAAACAATAACTAAACGGATCACGGAGCACACCCGAGCCATCAGCGCCAATACAACGGGGATCGCCCAGCTGACAGCAATCACCGGATGAATAGAAAACCCGATGATGGGCGATCCCGGAACGCCAGCGGGGCCTCACAACCCCTCACCCACCGGCAGGGCAACGTATTGGACAAAGGGGGGTGACGTGACCGCGAGTGAGGGGGCGCTGACCGGCGCGGGGTATTTAAACCCCGCACCGGTGCGCTCCTGTCACTCTCAGCTTTTTTCCTTCCAACGCTGTAACTGCGCTGTGAATAAACCAGAGCCTGATCCATCGAACCAGTGTCTGAGTATTATTCAGAGGCAGGCAGCGCATGACATAAAGCTGAGAGTCATAAACTCAGCCTCGCCGAGCCCCACCGGATGACAACGAGCCGCGGGAGGAATAGACGGCGAGAAGACCAGCAAGATGAAGCCGGAGCGACGCGGGCAAGGAGGGCGAGCCGCGCGGCAAGAGACAGAGGAGGACCGACCAAGGCCAGAGGCACCGCAGACTCCCGGAGCCATGGACGCCCACCCCACCCGACCCGAGCCTCAGCTCCAACCCCAAGGGGAGATGGCGATGGAGGCAACCCGACCGCGGGAGGGAGCAGCATGCCTTCCGAAACCAGCGGAGGACCCCGCGCCCCACATCGCACCCCAGCAACGGGCGTGGAGCGACAGCCCAACGGCGGTCAACACGGAGGAGGACGATGGAGACACCCAGCAGACGGCGGAGGAAGCGGACCAGCGGCAGAGGGAGGATGAACCCCGCCGGCAACCCACCCCCGCTGACGCACCAACGGAACCGGCCCCAGCGGCGGCGCGGGCTGTGGACGAGGAGGCACGAGCCGAACTCGCGGCCATGCGGGCTCAACTGACGGAACTCCGGACCATGCTCCAGTCGCTTATGCCCCCCGCGCCACCCAACGACGTCCCCGCACAGGCCCACACCCCGAGCGAAGCACCGAACCCCCACGGGCCAGCGGAGGGTCAGCAGACGGCACAGGCGGACGACACCACAGACCGGGAAGCGAGAGGCAGGGCCGCGCAAAACGCCCGGGCCCCAAAGGACTTCCCCATCTTCTTCGATGGGAACCCCACGAAACTCTCGTTCTTCGTAACGAACGCCAGGGAGTTCATGGGGAGGCACGGACACTCCTACGACTCCGAAGCCGACAAGATCGCCGCCGTGGCGATCAAACTACAAGACAGGGCGGCGGACTGGTACGTCCAACTGTACGAGTCCAGCTCCCCCGCCCTCGCCACCTTCCCTGCCTTCATCAATGAGATGAAAAACTACTTCGAAGACCCCCTAGCCAAAGTAAGGGCGAAAAGCGCACTCCAAAGACTTAAACAGGGCACACGCACGGTCCCTGACTACGCCCTGGAGTTCAAAGCCCTCGCGGGGAAGGTCAGCGACTGGTCCGAGACCACCCTGCTGGAAATGTTCAAAAGGGGGCTCAATCGTGACGTTCTCCAATGGGCCCTCTACCGCGACGACCCAGAAACGCTACACGGGTGGATCCACCTCGCGGGGAAAGCCGAACACGCGCACCGCACCTTCCTCATGACAACCACGGAAGACACAAACTATGCCGGAAAAAAGGTACCCGCACCACATGTGGGGATGGCCGGCCCCATATACCCAAAAAAGAAATTCAATCGGGAGCCCTGCGGGAAGTGTGGCAAATTAGGGCACAAGACGGTGGATTGCTTCGCCAACCGACCGCCGACCAGTGCGCCTAAACCCACCCCGAAAATTAGCCCCAAACCACCCAACCTGGGGCCGCCCCCTCACTGCCGAATGACCGTGGCCACAGCGACACCAGAGGAAGGCTGGGACGCCTACTGGGGGGAAGAGGATAACGTAGACCCCGACCAGCCGGAGGGAAAAGCTCCCCGCCTGCCCTGAAACGCGTTGCGAGGCAGGCGGTGGGACAGCAGCGCGGACCACCTCGACGGAATGACGAAAGCCCCGTAATAATGGCGGCAATCAAACTCTCTGCCGGCAACGGAGCCACCACGGCCGCGGCACTAGTGGACTCGGGGTGCTCAAAAAACCTCATCCACCCCGACCTAGTCGCCAAACTCGACCTCCGCTGCTTCCCCCTCCCCACGCCGCTGGCATTCCACCAGCTGGACAGCTCCACAGCGGGAGGGAAACCAGCCACGCTGCAAACCGAGCCGGTCACCCTGCAAATGGGCACTCACACCGAACGCACATCGTTCGTCGTCACTCACATCGGACGGCCCATTGCAGTCCTGGGGATGCCATGGCTCGCGACAAACAACCCGCGCATCAACTGGGAGACCCGCACCTTCACATTCGGCGACGGCGAGTATCGAGCACCAGTTCCAGCGGGCAGAACCAACCCCACTGTAGGACGAGCGGAGGCGACTACACAAGACAACGCCGCTACCACAGCAGACCTACCGGAACAATACGCCGACTTCTCCGAGGTCTTCGGAGAGGCAGAAGCTGACCAACTACCCCCCCACCGCAAGACGGATTGCCGGATCGACCTACTGCCCGACGTCCCCTTACCTAGACCAAAGATCTACTCGATGACCCCGAAGGAGATGGCAACCCTCCGGGAGTTCATCGATAAAAACCTAGACAGGGGATTCATAGAGCCAGCATGCTCACCGGTCGGAGCCCCCGTCTTATTCCGGGAGAAGAAAGATGGCACCCTACGGCTCTGCACTGACTACCGGGGCCTAAACGCGGCTTCCCTGTCCAACAAATACCCCTTACCCCTGGTGAAGGACATGCTCGCCCACCTGTCCACGGGCAAAGTCTTTTCCAAACTGGACCTTCACGAGGCGTACTATCGCATCCGAATCAGGGAGGGGGACGAATGGAAGACTGCGTTCAACTGCCCCCTAGGCGCCTTCCAGTACAAAGTACTGCCCTTCGGACTTGCGGGGGCCCCTGGGGTGTTCATGCAGCTCATCAATGAGGTACTGCATGAACATCTGTTCAAAGGGGTCCTGGTCTACATCGACGACGTCCTTATTTACACAAAAACGCACGAGGAACATGTGACCCTAGTCAGGCAAGTCCTCGACAAGCTCAGAAGGGCGCAGCTCTATGCCAAGCCTACAAAGTGCGAGTTTCACAAAGCGCGCCTAGACTACCTGGGGTACCAAATCTCCGGGGACGGCATAGAAATGGACCCCGCAAAAGTCGAGGCGGTGCTAAACTGGGAGCGCCCCCGCAACAGACGCCAACTACAGAGCTTCCTCGGATTCGCGAATTTTTACAGGTCATTCGCCCGGGGGTTCGCAGAGATAGCCCTCCCCCTAACGGACCTCCTCAAAACCAAAGGGGTGGGGGACACCCGACGCGCCAAGAACCCGGGCACAGTGCTGAATTGGACTCCCGCGTGCCAGACCGCATTCAACAAGCTGAAAGCGCTGTTCACTACGGAGCCAATCCTTGCGCACCCGGACCCAGAACGGCCGTTCGTGGTCCAAGCCGACGCCTCAGACTTCTCCCTGGGGGCCATCCTGCTACAGAAAGACCCCACGGGACTCCTGAAACCATGCGCCTACCTGTCAAGGAAGTTCTCCGAGACAGAAAGGCGATGGCACGTCTGGGAGAAAGAAGCCTTCGCGGTAAAATCAGCGCTAGAGACATGGCGACACCTACTCGAGGGAGCCACCCAACCATTCGAGGTCTGGACCGACCACCAGAACCTCGAGGCCCTACGAACGCCCAGACGCCTTAGCCCAAAACAGGTCCGATGGGCCCAATTCTTCAGCTGCTTTAATTTCCAGCTGAAGTTCATGCCGGGCAAAAAGAACTTCCTGGCCGACGCCCTCTCCCGACTGCCCCAAGACGAAGAGCCCGCCCCAGACACCATTGGGACGGTCCTATCCGCCTCGCAACTGGGGATGGCCGTGACCACCCGAAGCGGCGCTCGGAGGCAGCTCGACTCTACGGCGCAGCCGACGGCGGGACAACCGGCGACCGGAAGAAGCCAACCGCAACTACCAGGGGGAATGCGCACGGACCTCGCCGCCGCCCTCAAAACCGACCCCTGGTTCCTGGCAAACCCCGACAAGGTAACGATGGCACAGGACCTAGCATGGGGGGAAGGCAGAATCTACGTCCCGGACTCGCAACGCCAGGCGATCTTGCATAGGTCACATGACGCCAAACAAGCAGGACACTTTGGGTTCCTCAAGACCCTACACCTAACACGGCGTCAATTCTGGTGGCCCGCGCTCAGGCGAGACGTAAAAGCATACGTAGCGTCCTGCCCAACGTGTGCTAGGGCCAAACGGGCACCAGGCAAACCCGCGGGGCTATTACAACGGGTGGCAGAACCCTCCCGCCCATGGGAGGAAATCTCTATGGATTTTATAGTGGACCTCCCACCCAGCCAGAAGAAAACGGCCATTTGGGTGGTGAAGGACTACTTCTCAAAGCAGGCCCACTTCATCCCCTGCACGTCGGTCCCATCCGCACAACAGCTAGCCAAACTCTTCCTCATCCACGTGTACAGGCTACACGGATGTCCCGCACGTGTGGTGACCGACAGGGGCACACAGTTCACCTCCAAATTCTGGCGGGCCTTCCTAAAGCTGACGGGGACCCAACAGGCCCTATCTACGGCCTGGCACCCCCAGACGGACGGAGCCACAGAGGTTCTTAATGCCACCTTAGAGCAATTCATACGCTCATATACTAACTATCACCAAGACGACTGGGCTGAACTGCTCCCGTTCGCCGAAGTCGCATACAACAACGCCGTCCACACGAGCACGGGGAAAACTCCGTTCGAAGTAGTCTCGGGGCGCGACTTCGTCCCCATACCAGAGCTACCTCAACCCCCGGAACCCCAGGTGGACGCTAGCGACTGGGGACGGAAGATCGCGGAATCATGGCCAATAATCACGGCGGCGCTGAAGGATGCACAGGCAGCCTACAAAGAGCAAGCCGACAAGCACCGGCGCCAACAACCGACGTTCCAAGCGGGGGATATGGCCTACCTATCCACCAAGTTCCTAAAGTCAACCCAACCCTCGAAAAAACTGGGGCCTAAGTACATCGGGCCGTTCCGAGTCACCCAAATAGTGAACCCGGTAGCAATACGCTTGGACCTGCCACACAACCTACGGAGACTCCACCCGGTGTTCCACACCAGCCTCCTGAAACCGGCAACCACCTCTCGATGGCACCCAAGCACGCCACAGCCCTCACCGGTGATGATCGACGGGCAACACCACTTCGAGATAAGGGACATACTCGACTCCCGCAAGCAACGAGGAACTCTACACTATCTGGTCAGGTGGAAACACTTCCCCCACCCTGAATGGGTGGCGGCGCACAACGTTAACGCGCCTGACCTAACCAGAGCATTTCACTGGGCATACCCCGACAAGCCACAACCAAGGTCAGCAAGCCGTCCCCTGCAAACCCCCCCCCCCGCAGGCCCCCCCAGCCTCCCGTGCCCCAAGGGAAAGGGCCCCCCCAAGCCCGCGACTTGGGTGGACCTCCCCCCCGCGGGACTCACTCCCCCCGCCCCGGGCCCACGAGGTGGTGACAAGCTTTCACCAGCACCCTCCCCCCGCCCCCCGGCCGCGGGGGAGTGGCAAGCAAGTCAACAGGGCAACCTGGGGGCAACGCCCAGGAGATATAACAAAGGCGACGCACTTTAAATGAAAAAAAGAAGGGCCCTACCTGGAGCTGATAAGCACCCGACCAGCCACGCCTCTCTCCTCGCCGAACTGAGCCAAACAAACAGGGTGTGGCTGGAGCATGCGCACGCCAGGGCGTGACCCGGGCATGCGCACCATGGACACACCCTGGGAAGGCACGTGGTAGAGGGAGGAGCAAAGGGAGGGGCGACAACTACTCCGGCGGGAATTTTGAAAAAAAAAAAAAAAAAAACCAGAAAACCGGGGGGGAGCACTATTCGGACAGGGGGCAGTATGTCATGAGTGCCGTTGAGCTGAAGTCATCAGCGCAATGGCACACATGACAATAGCAAGGAAACAGGAGAAGGGGCTCAAGATAAGTAGCCATCAACTCACAACGACTAACGGCCAACAAACAATAACTAAACGGATCACGGAGCACACCCGAGCCATCAGCGCCAATACAACGGGGATCGCCCAGCTGACAGCAATCACCGGATGAATAGAAAACCCGATGATGGGCGATCCCGGAACGCCAGCGGGGCCTCACAACCCCTCACCCACCGGCAGGGCAACGTATTGGACAAAGGGGGGTGACGTGACCGCGAGTGAGGGGGCGCTGACCGGCGCAGGGTATTTAAACCCCGCACCGGCGCGCTCCTGTCACTCTCAGCTTTTTTCCTTCCGACGCTGTAACTGCGCTGTGAATAAACCAGAGCCTGATCCATCGAACCAGTGTCTGTGTATTATTCAGAGGCAGGCAGCGCATGACACTTAATAGATTTGAATAAAAATAAAGGCAAATTTGTAATTGTATCTTTATATGCAGAAAAAGCTTTGAGAAACTATATAGACAGTACGTGTTTGCTGTTCTAAACAGGTTTGGATTTCCTTTGAAATTTATAAAATGGATTAAGATGAGTCACCCACATCTAAAGTTAAGATTAATGGTATTCTTTCTGCTACTTTCCCATTATTTAGAGGAACCAGACAAAGATGTCCGCTTTTACCCTTGCTTTTCAATATTTGCATGGAACCCTTGGCTTGTGCTATTAGACAACATAGGGAGATTTACGGAGTATTAGATAATTCAGTTGAATTGGCTTTATTTGCAGATTATATTCCTTTGTTTATTACTAAAGCTCATACTGCTGTTCCAGTGTTGATGCAAATGACAGATGCCTTTAGTAAAATGGAACTGATGCCAGTAGGTAAAAATTTAGTTACTCATCTATTTAAGGAATAGCGATTCCGTATTTGTACCAAATCCATTAAAATACTTAGGTATGTGCATACCAAAAGATATAACTCAGTTCCACCTAATATAGATAAAATATGTCAAGAGGTTTCTTTAGATATGGATAGACGGGAGTCCTTAAACCTCATCCTTTGGGAAAAGGTGAATACTCTCAGGATGCATATTATTCCCAGACTAATTTATATTCTGAGAGGAATTCCTTTTCAAATATCTGGAAAATATTCTCAGAAAATAAATTCTTTGGGAGTTTTTTATGGGGTTCTTCACTTCTGAGAATATTTTCACAGAAAATGCAATTACCAAATAATGAAGGAGGATTTGGTTTTCCAAGTCTGGAGCTATATCAGCTTACCTATTGTCAAGTATTAAGCACGGGAAGCCCACAACTGATGCTAATTTTCCAATTTGGGCAGCATTGGAATATACATATATGGCACCTTTGGTTGGATGGACAATATTAGGATCTAAATACAACAGAACGCTAATCTCACTGTAAATGATTGTGTCAGAAAGCTATGGAATGTAATGTTTAATAATAATGAAAAAAGACTTGATCCTTTTTCCCATGCTAAATTGACTTTATGGAGAAACCCAACATTAAAAATTGGGGAAAAGACGGTGATGTGGAAAAGTTGGATGGAAGCAGGGATACTGACTTTGGACCAACTGATAGATGATGAAGATGAATTTTTAACATATGCTGTGTGAAGAGATAAATATCATCTATCGGATGTATCCCAATGGCAATATTTACAGCTGCTACGTATATTTATTTAATTTTTATCCCGCCTTTATTAGTTTTATAAAAAACTCAAGGCGGGGAATATACCAGTACTCCTTCCTCCTCCTATTTTCCCCACAACAACAACCCTGTGAGGTGGGTTGGGCTGAGAGGGAGGGACTGGCCCAAGGTCACCCAGCTGGCTTTTGTGCCTAAAGCGGGACTAGGATTCACAGGCTGCTGGTCTCTAGCCCTGCACCTTAACCACTAGGCCCAACTGGCTCTCTGTTACCAACATTGTTTGGACCAGCAGCATTTTCTGCTTCTGAGACACCTGAGATACAAGAACAGCTTGTTAAATGCTTTAGAACTAAAAAGACCCCCCTACGATTAGCTTTGATAGATATTTGTTATCAAGAAATCAGTTTAATATGCAGATGTTAAGAGATGAGTGGAATAAAGAATTAGAGGTTCCTACATTGCCTAGACAATGGGAAAATGTCTTAACTTCTATCGCAAGAGTGTCAATGGACCTTAAACTATGACTTATCCAACACAAAACAATATTTAGAATGTACTGGACTCCACGACGTTTGTATAGAAAAGGATTGTCCAAAGCAGCATGTTGTTGGAGATGTAATAACAACAGTGCCTCCTTAGAGCATATGTTGTACAATGCCCTACACTTACTAAGTTTTGGGAGAAAGTAGTGGACTCTATAAATTAGATTGTGCGACAAAACCTAACATTTTCAGAGGGAAATATTCTTTTGAACTACTTACCTAGTACATGGAACTGGACAACTGGACAATGTAAACGGACTCTCCATGCCCTTACTATGGCCAAAAGACTGATATTGCAGCATTGGAAAGATAAATGTATGGCCCCATTTATTCAATGGATCGAAGACCTGATTGCGCTTGCCACTTATGAGCAGATTGCCTAGAGATGCAGACTTTGCACGGTCAAGTATAATGAAATATGGGACTCTTTTATACCAAATACAGTAGGTAAAAAACAAACAATAGTCATATAAATGTATCACACACAAACACCTACCTGAATAATATTTGCATTAGATAAATATATAGAGAGAGATTTGTAATTGTTATAATGATATACTATGCCAAGTTTCTTTGTTGCATTTTTTCATTTTTTTTGCAATAGCACTTTTTAATGTTTTTTCCTTCTTCATAATGTATGTATCTTCATTATTACTAGTTTTGCGTCTTGTTTTTCTTTTCCTTTTTATTATTAATTAAAAAGCAATAAAATTTAGTAAAAAAAAGATTCTGTTTAAGCACAACTCTAGTCTTCGGGTGGAATCAGTTTCCTGATGTGGTCTACTTTATAAGTGTTGGTGCATGTGCAGAGTGCTGGAAAGTGTTTGGCCCAAGAGATCAGAAAGAAGACACCAGGCATTTCAGCACAAATAGTTGTATTCAGACAAACAGCGAACATAAAGAGTTTCTCATGCAGATCCCTGGATGGGGTTCAAAAGCTTCTTAAATACAAAAAGGCATATTTACAAGCTCAGACACATGTGCAAGCACACGTGCTCACACAGAGCAAAAGAGAGGCTGCTGGATTCAAAAAACAGAAGAAGCAAAAGGAAATGGGGGGGGGGAGCAAGAGGCAAAAGGCAGTTTTCTTATATCATCATTGAATACTTAAACCTTGTTACATTTTAACCTGAGAAAAATGATACCTGACCTTCTGCTGACACTTAAGAAACAATCTATTACCATGATACCATGGTGTTTCTGTGTCTTATTCCCAAGCAGAACAACAAATAACAACAATAAGGCTGATAGAAATGTTAAAGAAAAGGAGGGGAAATGGAGATAAATGGAAGAAAACTTCCTTAAAAATAGCAAACACAGATTCCCCCCACCCCCTCAATTACAATTAAATTCCTTCTTTCCTTCATCAATATAAAATTTAGCAATAGCAGGAAACAAGCAAAGCAATTTACCTGCACTGCTGGTTTTCTAGATGCTTGGCTCAAGAATATGTAGATTTTCTCTGTGTTGAGAATGAAATGCCCAGCTTAAACCAATAACAAACCTTACTTTCTCACATTCTTTCTCATTGTCTTTGCTGCTTGGCGAGTCTCAAACTAGAGAGAAAAGAGGATTCAATTTAATTTAATCTGGAAATGATTTTTGGATTAGAACCCTCATAATGGGCTTGAACAGCATCCAAAATTTGGGATTCCCTTAACATGGAGCCTCTAATTGTTTGGACACAAATTACTGTAGTTCTTAATCTTATTTTACAATTTCTACTGTCTTGACTATTGCTCTTGATATTTATACATTACTTGGATTTAGAAAATATTGGCTGCTTTTAAAGTGATATAGCGTCATCTTAAACTGATCAATGAGACATAAAAAATTTAACCTAATTCTATGATGCTTGTAAACTCCTTGTTTATCTACTTTGTGCCTCATTTTTGCCTCCCACTTTTTTGTTTTTGGTGGGGGTCTGTTTTATTTGGTTTTTGGTGGGTCTTTCCTTCTTTCTAGACTCCCTGTAGCAGCCTTTCCTAAATTTGGACCCGGGAGGAACCCTTGAAGTATTTTTCTAGGGAACCTCTGCACATTCAGACTCAAACATAGTCCAGAGGTTACAAAATTATTACATTTGTTTCATGGGTAGGATTGTATATCTGCATTAACAGTGTTCTTAAACTAAAAATAAAAAAATGAAACTTATGTTTTTAATGTGAACTTGCCCAAAATTCATATAATTTTTAAAATAAATTATGATCTCCCAGGGAACCCCTAGTGACCTCTTGCAGGAACCGAAGTTTCCATGGAACCCTGGTTGAGAGACCCTGCTCTGTAGTATCTTTGTGAAAGGTGAAAGGTCCCCTATACAAGCTCTGAGTCATGTTTGACCCTTTCAGGGGATGCTGCTTCTTGGCAGAGTGCTAGAAAGCATTTGGCCCAGGAGAGATCAGAAAAATCATACACCAGGCATTTCTATAAAAATAATTTTATTTACAGAAAACAAACATATTTAAAGGCTTTTTGCTGTGAGGAGAGATTTCTCTCAGCTGCATACTCTCTGCAAACCTACACAGAAGGGAAACTGAAACTAGAACAAGTCCAGGCAAGTTCTTCCCTTAGGCAATGCAACCATTAACACGTGAAAAGGGGACAATTAAATTCAACCTCTTCACCCGGCCAAAATGATTAGTTACAATAGTAACCTTAATCTGTAGTAGAAGACAATATATTAACACTGCTTTCACGATGTTTACTTGGCAGACTATAGCAGAGTGGTTTGCCATTGTCTTCCCCAGTCATCACCTTCCCCAGCAAGCTGAGTACTCACTTTACCAACCTCAAAAGGATGGAAGGAGCATTGACCTGAGCCAGCTACCTGAGGATCCAGCTTCCACTGGGATTGAACTCGTGTCATGGGGAGAGTTTCGGTTGCAAAACTGCCACCTACCAGTCTGCACCACATGAGGCATCAAAATCAGTATCTTTGTAGTATATACTTATATGGCTGACCTGTTCAACCATGAGTCAGGGTGGCATGCACAGAATTAAAAAACAAACTACAATAAAGCAATAATCCATATAACAAAGTACCAGAACCAAGAAAAATAGCATGATTATTCTGGAGAGAATAAAGAGTGAAAGAGCTACTTTGTTCTAGCACTCCAGCAAGGTCTTTCTCCCTTCCAGGTTCCCAATTAATTTTGTTGACATTCAGACTAACATTGCCCAAGACATTCTCCTGAAAGTTTCTTCCCCCACCTCCCATCAGTTTTTATCTTCAGGTGGTTCCCTTGAATTCCTGCTGGGTCCTTGCCAATGTGTGCTAATCAACCTCCCTCCCAGCTTAAGTAAATAAAGGGAACCACAAGTAAATAAAGAACCATCCCATAGAAGCATATGCAAAGCAGACAAGGCAGAAGGATATTTAACCCATGGCAAACAACAAAGTACACGTCTACAAAATTCCTAACCTGATGGTGTTACAGAATATATTAATGAAGCATCTCCAACTCCAAAACCAAACGTGGAGAACTCCCACAATGCAACATGCCAAGCTGAAGCTAGACATATTGGTCACCGGTGACACCCTCAGTCCTTTAGTTGCTAAATCAGTATTCCTTACCCAAGCCACTTAAGGAATGTGAAGGAATCTTTATTAGAACTAGCAATCCATTGCACATTAAAGATTTGAGTGAGGAAAACCTGTGCAATCAACAGTTTAAATCAACAGGACATTCCACCACCACCACCCACCAGTGATTTGCAGGTTGCCACATTCTCTCTTTCCACCCCCTCTCTTCCCAGGTTGAATAATTTACTTTTATTACAGTGCCCTTTGATCTGTCTGAGGTGCTGAATTTCTCAGTGTAGCTTCCTGCTTGCATAACCTGCAGGCTTGCAAATTCACGAATGCTCCGCTGCCAGCACTTCACGCCTCTTGCCATTTTTACTTCAAAGTACAAACGCCTGCTCTTCAGCTTTGAAATGGAGATGAGCACCACCCCCTAGAGCCGAACACAACTGGGCTTAATGTCAAGGGAAACCTTTACCTTTACTACCACCCTACACTTCAAAGTGTTCCCCATGGCCCTGCTGGTCTCTGTGAGCTGGTCGGGTGGCCTTTCCTCACGCTGTGGCAGGATGACATCCTGGCATCACTGTTGGAAAGTAACCTTTGTTAAAGAAGAGGGCCAGTAGATTCTAGTATTTCAAAAATCTCACCTCCCTGAAAATCACCTTCCTTCCCCACTTCTCCAATGATATTTGGTAAATGTAGAATATCAATACATTTTATATGTTATGTGTTCTGTTTCCCCCCTTCCTCTGTCCTCTACTTCAGCTTTGCTGGGAATCGATCATGAAATCTTTCTACTAAATTGGGGGCCACTACATGACTGCTGTCCACCCACTCACTCTGAGATTTGGGGAAATGTTTCTACTGAACTTACTGGAACTTCCCTCACTGTTGTCTGGAATCTAATATCTCTTGCACTTCAAAGTGCTGCTCTCCATATAGGTCAATGGACCTTAAACTATGACTTATACAACAAAAATATTTAGAATGTACTGGACTCCACGACGTTTGTATAGAAAAGGATTGTCCAAAGCAGCATGTTGTTGGAGATGTAATAACAACAGTGCCTCCTTAGAGCATATGTTGTACAATGCCCTACACTTACTAAGTTTTGGGAGAAAGTAGTGGACTCTATAAATTAGATTGTGTGACAAAACCTAACATTTTCAGAGGGTAATATTCTTTTGAACTACACACCTAGTACATGGAATTGGACATCTGGACAACATGGATGGATTCTATTTGCCCTTACTATGGCCAAAAGTTTGATATTGCAGTAATAAAAACCTACCAAATGAGTTCCAGATGCCCTCTGCTCAGACTTTTCACCAAGGATACCATTACTGACTCAGATGGTTCTTTTTACTTGCTGTTGAACCTTTCCCTGATACTGACTACATATAAAAGCTTTCTTCTTGCAAATAAAGGAACATGACCTTGCAGAACAGTTGTGCCTCAGAGTGAACTTTGTTTCCTCCTTAATCCATCTACAACCCGGTGGATTGAAAGGGTCCTGTGGATCAATCCAAAAGCTAAACCCATAGCTTTCTTCCCAAAAGAATTGGGCACAAAGCCATCCGTCAAAGATTTGGGGAACTCATAGGCCTTGGTTTGGTTAGAGAGGGGAGAAAACTGTGTCAATTGGCTCAATCTATTAACCCCGAGAGGATTAGGTTTAATCTGAAATAGACTCTGGTTTTTTGGGGGGATTAAACAAACTCCTCCACAGCAATCTGGTCTATCATTCCAAGTGCTTCCCTGACATTCTGACATCTGAGGGCAGGACCAAGTCCTAAAGCGATTCTGTGAAAATGGAGTCTCTGGGGATATTGTGGCTCTCTGGTTGTTTGGATTCTCACTGCTCCCAGTTACCCTGTGGGTTGAGGTTGAAAAAAAAGGCCTGAAATATTAGAGCTACAGGATCCAAAGATTGTCTACCCCTAATTATGGGTTGTTTGAGAAAACAGTACCCAGCAGAGAACCACCAAAGAACATTTAAATACAGGTAGTCCTCATTAACAACCATAATTGGGCACAAGACCTCCATTGCTAAGTGATGTGGTCGTAAAGCATGACATCACATGACCCTGTTGACTTACAATGGCAGTTCTGGCTGTTCCAGTTGCGATTATGAAGTGAATCCTGCACGGTCTTTAGGAGCGACATTAAATGGTCATCATTTGCAACCTCCTGCTGGCTTCCCTATTGACTTTGCTTGTCAGAAGCCAGCAGTGAAGGTCACAAATGACAATCACATGATGATGGCACACTGAGAGGATGAACTGTCAGTCTCCTCGTTCAGGGCTGTTGTAACTTCGAATGGTCACTGGTCGAGGACCACCTGTATAATCCAAACAACAGCCTATATATTTTTTATCTCTCCATGCACCTAATATTGATTGATTGATTGATTGATTAATCAAATTTATCACCGCCTGTCTCCCAAAAGGGACTCTGGGCAGTTTACAATAAACATAAATAAAAATATAAAACTGTAAAACACTATAATACATAATACAATAACTATAATAAAAACTTCGATGACTGGAAGTTCTTTATGATTTGCAGGCAGAACTGGGTCCTTCTAAGAAACTAACCATCCCCAGAAATGGCTACTCTCTCTCCTGCCCCAGGCATAATTACAGAACCAGGTCTTTAGCTGTTTCCTAAGGTCCAGGAGGGAGGGAGCCAATCTCACTTCTGGGGGAAGGATATTCCGAAGGGCAGGTGCTATTGCAGAGAAGGCCCGCCTCCTGGACCCCGCCAGATGGAATTCTCTTGCAGACGGGGTCCGTGGCATGCCCTCTCTGCACAACCGGGAGGGATGGGTTGATGTGATGGAGAGGAGAGGAGACAGTCCCTTAGGTAACCTGGACCCGTGTCATGTAGGGCTTTAAAGGTGATAACCAACACCTTGAATTGGACCTGGAAGCAAACTGGCAACCAATGCAGCTCGCGGAGCAAAGGAGTGATGTGTGCTGATCTTAGGAAACCCAAGATCGCCCACACGGCTACATTTTGCACCAGCTGTAGCTTCCAGATACTCTTCAAGGGTAGCCCCATGTAGAGTGCATTGCAGTAGTCTATATGGGAGATAACCAGGGCATGAGTGACCGTTCAAAGTCCTCTCGCTCCAGGAAGGGCATAACTGGTGGCAACATGAAGTTGCGCAAAGGCCCTCCTAGCCATGGCTGCCACCTACTCTTTGAGCAGGAGCTGTGAGTCCAGGAGGACCCCCAAGTTACGCACCGGGTCTGTCTGTGGCAGTGCAACCCTATCCAGAACTAAAGATGACAATTTCCCAGAAATCAAGGAGCCATTAATCCATAGCCACTCCATCTTCCCCGGGTTCAGCCACAACCTGTTGTCCCCCATCCAGGCCCCCACAGCCCCCAGGCATTCAGAAAGGGTGGCCAAAGCATCACTTACTTCACCTGGGATGGAGATGTATAATTGGGTATCATCTGCATATTGATGATACCTCACCCCGTAGTGACGAATGATCTCGCCCAGTGGTTTCATGTAGATGTTAAAAAGGAGCGGAGAGAGTACCGAACTCTGCGGCACCCCACAAAGGAGGGGCCGCGGGCCAGATCTCTCGCTCCCTATCAACACCGACTGGGACTGACCCTGGAGGAAGGAGGTGAACTAGTGCAGAACCATGCCACCCACCCCCAACTCCCTAAGTCGGTCCAGAAGGATACCATGGTCGATGGTATCAAAAGCCACTGAGAGGTCAAGAAGAGCAAGGATGGATGCACTGCCTCCATCTTGCTCCTGCCAGAGGTCATCCATAAGTGTGACCAATGCCGTTTCCATCCCATAACTGGGCCTGAACCTGACTGAAAGGGGTCTAGATAATCCGTTTCATCCAGAATCCTCTGGAGCTGCAAAGCCACCACTTTCTCAACCCCCTTCCCCAAAAAGGGGAGGTGGAAGACTGGGTGAAAATTGTCCAGTATAGTAGGGTCCAGCAATGGTTTCTTGAGGAGGGGGCGCACCAGCGCTTCCTTAAAGTCTGCTGGGAACACCCCCTCTCTCAAGGATATGTTTACCATTGCCTGGACCCAGCCACATGTCACCTCCTGTGCTGCTTTCACCAGCCAGGAGGGGCATAGGTCTAATTGGCAGGTGGTAGCATTTACAGTCCGAAGGATACTGTCCACTTCCTCAGGTTCAACAGGATCGAACTGGTCCCAGATAACCTGGTAAGTACGTTCCCTGGGTATCTCCTCTGACTCTGTCTCATGCTTGGAGTCCAACTTGGTATGGATCCGAGCGATTTTATCCTGCAGGTGCCCCGAAAATTCCTCCGCACGGCCCTGTAGATGGATTTCTGACTCCCCTTTCCCTAAAAGGGATCGGGTAACCTTAAACAGGGCCACCAGGCAGCATTCTGCGGATGCAATAAGAGCAGAGAAGTACTGGTGCTTCGATTCTCTTACCGCCACAAGGTAGGCCTTAATTGTGACTTTAGCTTGTGTTCGGTCGGGTTTGCTTTTTGTCTTCCTCCAGCGGCGCTCTAGGTGTCTCTTAACCCTCTTCAAAACCCTCAGCTCCTCTGTAAACCATGGGGAGTGCCGGGTTTGGGTGGACAAGAGAGGCTGCATAGGCGCGATCCTGTCCAAGGCTCCAGCCTCCTCCCTATTCCAGGCAGCAGCCAGGGCCTCCACTGGACCATGCAGGAGAGACTCGGGTATAACCCCCAGCTCCCTCTGAAACCCAGCCGGGTCCATCAGTCACCGGGGTTGGACCAATCAAATGGGTCCTGCCTCCCTGTGGAGGGGGGCAGCATGAGAGAATCTCAGGGCCACCAGGGCATGATCTGACCATGACAAAGGGTCATGTTTCCAGCAAAAATGCCCACTGGGGAAGCTGAATTCACAACATCCCAATTGTGGTTAAAGTCCAGCACTACCTGTATGTCTCATGTGAACAATAAAACTGGGTTAATCAACTCAGTCAATTAACCACAAAAGGTTTAGATTTACTCCCAAGTAACCAATCTCTCTTGTTGTTGTTATTGATATTGTTGTTGTTGAAGTTTTATTTTAAAAATTTCAAATTGCATTTTTCCCTCCTGTTGTGTTCCCCTAACTTTATTCAAGGAATTAAGCCATTGTAGCTTTGAAAGATTCAACAGACATTGGGACCACTGTTCGCCGACATAAGATTGAACCTCTAGGGTTGATCTTAATTTCACTTTGTGTTCTTTCCATTTTATATTTCAGAATGTTAATTCTGGAGCTTTTGGAGGGGTATGTATTAGCAAATGTACAGATGCTCTGACCAGTTTGAACAGAACTCAAAATTCAATCCTAGGAATCCAAAAACATTCAACATTTCACGAATAAGGGAGGTGACATGTCTATTCCTCCTGAGTGAAACTTTCCTTGGAGAGAAAGTAACAAGAGAGGACAACATGGAGTTCAAAGTTGCAAGATGCTCACTCCAGTCTACATGCTAAAATGGCATCTTCACTGCCCACTCTTAACCGGGCGGGGAGGGCAGAGTCAGCATCCAGAATGAGTCCTGCTGGGTGCCTCTATTTTGCCAGTTCTCAAAGGTACCAGGTGATGGCCCTATTCCTCTTTACTCCTCTCTCCCGAAATGCATCTGTAAATGAAGTGGATATTCCTCAAAGCCGGTCTACAGTGGTTTCTCAAAGACAACTGACCCCTGGAAAGATGAATCACTAACATGTCTTCTTCTGTTCTATTTTCAGAATAGTGGAAGGTTTGATAGCAACCAGTTTGGGCCCAACAGCTTCAATAACAAGGGGGTGAGTGTTGGATAATGTGTTTTGTCTTTCTAGAGACAGAGTAGGATCCAAGTTGTCAAAATGTACCAAGACAGGTTTTGTAATTTTAATAGAAAGAAGGCTTATTGATAGGAAGGGGGAAGAAAAGCCTGGTACCTGTGGCTACATCCTAGCAAGGAGAGTCAAGAGGAAGGTGTGCCTATGTGTCCTTGCCTAGGAGACAAAGGAAGGAAGGAAGAGACTCTTGGATAGGTATCACATAACTGGAGACTAGGTAGGGAAATAAAATAAAGAGGGAACTCCAAGGGACCCACGTCTCTTTCTATATCCTGTTTGTTGTAGTGGTCAGTAGAGTGTGAATGGTTGAGAGACAGTGCTGTGTTTTAAAGAAAAGCGTTCCCTTGTCAGAAAATTGTCCCCTCTATATATGCATAATTGTTTGGAAATTTCTTTTACTACTTCTAGATGTCATGAGCACTGATGGTGAGCAGGAGGGGGCCCCTATCCAGGGGGGAAAATGCATGCGTAGTAGTGAGGAGTTGAGCAGCCATTCAAAGAGACACAGAACAGACCCACCTTGACTTTTGGGGTTTATCTGTCTGGGTTTTCCCACGCTTCTTCAGTTTGTTAGGATTTTCTGCCTAATGTAGCAGTAATAAAACACAAGAGACTTATTCCTCGTCTCAGCGTGGTTCCTGACTGTTAGGACACTAGAACATCTTTTATTCTCCAGATACTCACTAATGACACTTTCCCCTTTATTTCCGAAGAATAAACCACAGTACAGGTAGTCCTTGCTTACTTAGGGTAATGGGGACCAGCAACTCCATTGCTAAGTGTTGCGGTCATGAAGTGTGAGATCGTGTCACCATGCCAGTTGCAGCAATTCCGGTTGCCGTCATTTAGTTAACCCCACTTGGTCGTTAAGCATCACATCATGTGATTGCCATTTGCTGCAACGTGCCGGCTTCCCCATTGGCTTTGCTTGTTGGAATCCAGCTATGAAGGTCGCAAAAGGCGATCACATGACCACGGGGTGCTGTGATGTTCTAATTGGGAGTCAGTTGCCAAGCATTCAAATCATGATCATGTGACTGTGGGGATGCTGTGATGGCCACAACTATGAGGAATACTCTTAAGCCCCTCTTTTTGAGCGTTGTTGTAACTTGAAGGTTTTGTAAGCTTGTATAATTCTGAACCTCTCTGTTAAGGACTAAATTTGTTCAATATCTTCCTATTGCTAAAATCCCAATGTCCAACTCTGGACAAAGTCCTTTTCTGCTATGCAATCATCATAACTTAGACAGCTGATTTCTCCTAAAAGGAAGAAGTTCATTTTGTTATGAAACCAAGGCTAGGGAGCAGGAAACAGCATAGAGGAATATAACAACCTCCTTGTTGAAGCAGATCTGGGGTCTACCTGATTTAGAATTCTGCTTCTAATGGGACGTTCCCAAGCCGATATGGACTCAAGAACCTTGGTCATGTGTCCCCGGCATCAACAGCTTCAAGCCCTTCCACCTGCACAATCACCATATTCTTATTCTTATCAATGAGATACTCCAGATGTTGCCAAGTGATTCCTTCTCCATGAAGGAGAAATGAATCCAGTAATCCTTCTGCAGAGATCTTCTTCTTTATAGTGATGGTGAGGATTTCTTCTTGAGAGTCTCATGATATTTAAATTGTTAAGGATGTTTATTTTCTTCTTTACAATAATAAAAACCTACCAGCAGAGTTCCAGATGCCCTCTGCTCAGAGATTTCACCAAGGATACCATTGCTGACTCAAATGGTTCTTTTTACTTGCTGTTGAACCTTTCTCTGCTACTGACTATGCAAAAGCTTTCTTCTTGCAAATAAAGGAACATGACCTTGCAGAACAGTTGTGCCTCAGAGTGAACTTTATTTATTTATTTATATTTATTTATCATATTTTTATCACCGCCCATCTCCCCCCTGTGGGGTCTCTGGTCGGTTCACAAGAAAATGTTTAAAATTCAATAAAAACATAAATAATATCAATCAACACAGATATAAAATATGATAAAATCCAAGTAACAGCAGATATAATTCCACCCAAAGGGGAACAAGACCAGTCCCTGCAAGACTAGGGAACCAACCAGCCTCCCCACTCCAGGCATGATGACAAAACCAGGCCTTCAGCTGTTTTCTGAAGTCCAGAAGGGAGGGGGCTAACCTCACTTCCAGGTGAAGGGTGTTCCAGAGGGCGGGAGCTGCTGCCTAGAAGGCCCACCTCCTGGTCCCCGCCAGATGGAATTCTCATGCAGACGGGGTCCATAGGATGCCCTCTCTGCGTACAAGTTGAATAGGTAGGGTGAGAGTATACAACCCTGCCGTACTCCTTTCCCAATATTAAACCAGTCTGTTGTTCCGTGGTCTGTTCTTACTGTTGCTACTTGGTCGTTATACAGATGCTTAAAAAAAAATCTTCCCACACTGACTGTATTTGCAAAGAAGGGAAATGTTTTCTTCCCCTCCCTCCTTTTTTTTTTTTAACAAAGACAATCAAGGCACTTTCCCAAGTTTTATATGTTCATTTATCCTTCTGCTAATTGAAAAACGGTCAAATCTTGGTACAAATCAGTTCAATTCAATTTTATTATGGTCAATGACCAGTACAAATCTTGGTTCAGAAGAACGATTCCATCACACCTGATCCCTAACCAACCCAACAGTATCAGCATTAAAATATCCCTTTTTGCTAAAATTTTCCCATTCCACGAGAGGATTTGTTGCACACACACACACACAGCAGGGGCACACATTGAGATGAACGACACTGAACACCAATGGTTAAGAGAAGGAGAAATCCTGGGCCATGAGAGAACTTAAAGAACCCTTCCTGAAATCTACATTTTTTATTTTATTTATTTTTTATCCCACCATTATTGTTTTTATAAATAACTCAAGGTGGCGAACATACCTAATACTGCTTCCCCCTCCTATTTTCCCCACAACAACAACATCCCTGTGAAGTGGGCTGGGCTGAGAGAGAGGGACTGGCCCAAGGTCACCCAGCTGGCTTTCCTGCCTAAGGTGGGACTAGAACTCCCAGACTCCTGGTGTCTAGCCCAGCTCCTTAACCACTAGACCACGCTGCCTGTTGCATATTAGGAAGCCAAGATACAGAAAGGGGAAGCTGATGTTTATTTTTATTTTTTAATTTGTTTGATTCATTTATTTACTCGATTTGTATGGCCATCAAATGATTCAAGGCACCATTGAAAAACTGGTGGCAGACAAATGCTGACAGAGTCACATGTCAGTTGGTGTTGCATGCTCTCTAATTCAATTAGATTGAATTGAACACTATTTTTTGACCCAAACCTGTCTACTCCTGAAGGAATGCAATTATCTAGAAAACAAAAATTGAAGGTTTAGGGAACTATGGACCTGACCTTGGAGAAGCCATCCAGAAGCCCTGAAGACAACCACAAGTGCCGAGGAAGCGTGTGAGAAGCCAAGGGCGGTGGGAAGTCCTTAGAGAATGACTCAGTCTGCCTCTCCACCCCTCCACCCCCCACATTCTCCCCCACTCCCTGGGGCACAAGAGGGAGGGAAGGGGAAGCCCAGGCAGACCTGCCAGATTCTGTGAAAGTGCGATTCTCGTCTTCGGCTGGAGTCGGTTTCCTGATCTGATCTGCCTTGTGGGGCTGATAGAAACGTATGAAGAAAAGGAGGGGAAATGTAGACAAATGGAGGAAAACTTCCTGGAAAATAGCAAAGACAGTTCCCCCCACATCCTCTCAATTACAATTAAATTCCTTCCTTCCTTCATCAAGATACAAATTAGAAAAGGCAGGAGACAAGCAAAGCAAAGCAATTCACCTGCATTGTGTAATGTGAACTTGCGCGAATTTCATATAATTTTTAAAATAAATTGTGGTCTCCCAGGGAAGCCCTAGTGACCTGTTGCGGAAACCTAGGGTCCCATGGAACCCAGGTTGGGAGACTCTGCGCTGTAGTATCTTTGTAGTATACATTTTTATGGCCGCCCAGTTCAACCATGAATCAGGGTGGCATACACAGAATTAAAAAACAAACTACAGTAAAACAATACTCCATATAACAAAGTACCAGACCCAAGAAAAATGGGATGATTATTCTGGAGGGAATAAAGAAAAGGAATAAATAAATTGTGAAAGCGCTACTTTGTTCTTGCACTCCAGCAAGGTCTTCGTCTCCTTCCAGGTTCCCAATTCATTTTGTTGACATTCAGACCAACATTGCCCAAGACATTCTCCTGAAAGGTTATTTCCCTGCCTCCCATCGGCCTTTATCTCCAAGTGGTTCCCTTGATTCCTTGCTGGGTCCTTGCCAATGTGTGCTAACCAACTTCCCTCCCAGCTTAAGCAAATAAAGGGAACCACAAGTAAATAAAGAACCATCTCATAGAAGCATATGCAAAGCAGACAAGGCAGAAGGATATTTAACCCACAGCAATCCACAAGTACAGCTCTATAAAACTCCTGACCTGACGCTGTTACCGAATATATTAATGAAACATCTCCAACTCCAAAACCAAACGTGGATAACTCCCACAATGCAACATTCAGATTGGCACCGGAATCTTTGGTAAAGAAGAGGGCCAGTAGATTCTAGAGTTTCAAAGATCAGGTTATTCCATTTGAAATCCGACCCTGTCTATATCTCGGTCTTGACCCTTATCCGCTTTCTGGGGTATGGCTTGGCATGTACATAATACAAATATCTACTCACTCAAAAACAACAACAACCCACTACCTCCCTCCACTCCCAATCCACTGCCCATATAGGGAGAAGGAGGATAAAAAACTTAAGATAGGGAAAAGAAGAAACTGAACGAAACTCAAATCAATGGATGCAGCCTTGCTGTTTCAGGTACAGGAACGGGATGTTTAATAATGATATTTCAGGAAGAGGAACGGGATCTTTAATGTGTTAATATTACTTTTAAAATCAATGTTTCTCCAGGAAACACATAATAATCTGAGGGTACAAATGTGATTAGAGAAGAAATCCAGGGTGATAAATGAAGGGGAAACGGGTGTGTGGTCAGCGATAAGGTAAAAAATATTTGTAGATCTTGGTTGTTGGATGGAAAAGAAAGGGAGAAAGGGCTTGGTCCTTTTTTGTATCAATCACTGGGTTGGGCTCACAAAATCAGATTGCTTGAGATTACCAGGAATTGACTGTTTACCAAAGTGGGCTCTGCCCACAATAACTTCCAGTACAAGTAGAGGCTTCAGGTGGCCGTATCCCCAACCCTTCTTCAGACGGAAAGAGAGACAGAAGGAACACAAAGATGCAAGTCAAGGTGGTGGCTATTTTCCTGGCCCTCTGCCTGTTCAGCTTGGGAGGCACCAATGCTGCACCTGCAGTAAGGAGGGACTTGGCTGACTGAAGGGCAGAAGGGATCGTATGAACGTGATTGGGATGGTGATCTACCATCCATATAAACATGGGTCTTGATCAATAGGCTGAACTAGTTGACACTTTTGGAGAGATTTGTGAGCAATGTGTTTCACAAGAGAGAGATTAGTGTATGGAACGTGGCACAAGAGCAGGGGGGATATTTGGACACATTGGAAGCCTTGAAATCACATGGGTATCACATAGAAATAGTACAGCCTAGAAAGGATCACCTGATCTGCTCTTTCTGTAACTGTGGTCTACTGAGTGTTATCGATATTGACACCCATGTTGAAGAAAACAGGTCTTTGGAACTCTACCTTCACTGATCTATCATTAAATATTTCAGGACTAACATTCTGACATTTACAACCAACTCTACTGAGCTCCACTGTTTCTAAGAGTTTGCAGCATGGAAATAGACTGGTGGTAATCTGTTCCTTTCCTAGAAGTTTGCAGTAACTAATAGATGATCATATTAGGATCACTCATACTTGGTGGGACTAAAGCCTAGTTCAGGTTTTGAAGTGCTCTTATTTATCCTACTAAGCTAAGCCCAAGATAATTTCCCTGACATCCCCTATGATGGCATGACTGTCTACCTCAATGGCCAGAGAAAGTGAGCCACAAGATGCCATCCCCCTTAATCCTTCTCGGAGTGTTGACGTGCTTGGGATGGAGAGAGGAATTGTCAACTGCTCTAAGAAGAGGGAGGAAGAAGAAGGATGAGAAGGACCAGGGGTGCTGGAGTGATTTGAGTAGCACATCTGTCATAGCATTGGTTTTTCTGCTCCTGTTTTCATTGTTCTTTTGATATTGCTTTTATATTATGAGTGTCAGCTGCCCAGAGTTCTGGTTTTCATATGGGTGGTCAGATAAATATTTTAAATAAATAAATAAAACGTGCTCAGGAAGATGTCTGACAGTGACCCAAGTAATGATCCTTGCTCTGGCTTAGGTGTTTGTTCATCTAGGTGTGCAGCACCTTTCCTGATTGGCTTTCTTCTTTCTTGATATGTAAACCCTTTTTATTGGAAATGCCAAAAAATAATGATGAAAATTAACCCAATGCACAATTTCTGAACAGATGCCTGGAGTCCATTTACCTTCTATGATTCTCTTTCTCCACTTTGCCAGTGGACTTTCCCCTGAAATATATAAAAATGAGCAACTGAAATGTACACAAACATTTGGGGAATTGATTGGAAAAAAAGTATGTTTATTAGGAGAACTGCATTCATATACAATTAGGAGAAATAGATATTAAAATGTATGTGATATAGAAATGATTTATCAGTGCCTTCTTCTGGGATTTCCCTCCAAAGATTAACCAGGCAGGATCCTGCTCAGCCTATGGTGTCATTTCTCATGCCTTTCAAATTCTCTGATATTCACAAAAGATGAGTATCGTGTTAGTGCTTTTTCCCATTCTTCAGGTAAAGGAAATAAAAGCTCTTATCTACTTTGCAGAATGGAGGCAGAGAAGCCAGGGACTATGTACGTGGAGTAAGTACGCAGACTAATTGCATGCTTTGTTTATTCATTTATGTATTTAAACTTTTTTAAAAATAAAAAAGCTAAAGAAAAATAGAAAAGAAAAAAAAAAGAGAGCAGTGGCTTCCAATATTCTTCACAGCAGTTCTTCTTCACAACTTTTTAAAAAAGAAGTTAAAACTTAATACAAACTAATATAAAGAAAGAAAAGAGAAAGAGAAAGAAATCAAAGAGGAAGCAAAAAGTGCAAGAAAAGAAAAAAGTTCGAGAAAAATAGAACAGAAAGAGAAAAGACAGAGAGCAGTGGCTTCCAATATTCTTCACAGCAGTTATAAGTTCAAACATATTTTCATCTCTCTCTCTCAAGTCACATCATAATTTTACTTATTTATTTATTATTTTATTTATTTATTTAATTTTATTTTCTATCCCGCCTTTATTATTTTTATAGTCTTCTTTTTATAATCAATCCTATATAATAATCGGAACCATGAATCACAAGTTCATTTTTTCCCCATTTTTACCCAAAAATCCTTAAGAGGTTTCCAGTCCCTGAGACCGGAGCTAATAGGTGTTATTCATTCCTCTGTAGGAGGTAAAAACATTTTCAAAAAGCTGAGTAAAAAACTTTAAATTTATTTCTTTAGTTTTGATTGATCTAGAAGCTAAACCGGTTCCTTTTTTCTCAAAAAGACCAGGTAAAAATCCATCTATCTTTTACCTTCATTTTCTCCTACTTTTTGTTGTTTTATAATGGTTTTTATGACTTTTATTTGTAATCCTCCCAGAAATACTTCAATACTGAGAGGGGCGGGGCATAAACTTCATAAATAAATATATAAATAAAGAGGTATATAAATAGATCTATCAAAGACTGAAGAAACCCGTTCGCAGGACATGCTTCCCTGACTTATGGCGGGGAATGATAGACAGGTAGTCCTCAATATGCGACTGTTTGTTTAACAATGGTCTGAAGATATGACGGCCTTGGAATGGGTGCTTTATGGCCTGTAAAGCAGTTCCGAGCATTGCGAAATGTCATACCACCCCGCCCCCCCACGGTCACATGATCGCATTTCAGGCACTTGGCAACCAGCTTGCATTTATCACCGGTTGCAGCATCCTGAGGTCACGTGACCGTGTTTTGTAAGGGTTTTTGCTGTTTTCCAGCAAAAATGCCCACTGGGGAAGCTGAATTCACAACATCCCAATTGTGGTTGTAAGTCCAGCACTACCTGTATGTCTCATGTGAACAGTAAAAGTGGGTTAATCAACTCAGTCAATTAACCACAAAAGGTTTAGATTTACTCCCAAGTAAACAATCTCTCTTGTTATTATAGTTCAGGTTTTATTTTAAAAATTCCAAATTGCATTTTCCCCTCCTGTTGTGTTCCCCTAACTTTATTCAAGGAATTAAGCCATTGTAGCTTTGAAAGATTCGACAGACATTGGGACTTTTTGCCAACATAAGATTGAACCTCTAGGGTGACTCTTGATTTCACTTTGTGTTCTCTCCATTTTATATTTCAGAACGTTAATTCTGGAGCTTTTGGAGGGGTATGTATGTGCAAATGTACAGATGCTCTGACCAGTTTTGAGAAGAACGCAAATTTCATTGCTAGGATTCCAAAAACGTTCAACGTTTCGAGAATATGGGAGATGACATGTCTGTTCCTCCTGAGTGAAACTTTCCGTGGAGAGAAAGTAGCAAGAGGGGACAACATGGAGTTCAAAGTTGCAAGATGCTCACTTTAGTGTATCCGATAAAATGGCATCTTCATCGTCCCCTCTTAATTGGGCGGGGAGGGCAGACTCAGCATCTACGATGCGTTCTTCTGGGTGCCTATGTTTTGGCAGTTCAGAAAGGTACCAAGCGATGGCCCTATTCCTCTGTGATCCTCTCTCCCGAAATGCATGTGTAAATGAAGTGGGTATTCCTCTAAGCCGGTCCAGAGTGGTTTCTCAAAGACAACTGACCCCTGGGAACCACAAATCACTAACATGTCCTCTTCTGCTCTATTTCAGAATAGCGGAGCATTCGATAACAACCAGTTTGGAGGTGGCAGCTTCAATAACAATGGCGTAAGTGTTGGAGAATGCGTTTTGCCTTCCTAGAGAGAAAGTAGGATCCAACCTGTCAAAGAGTAAAAACAGAGGTTGTGTAATTTTAATAGGAAGAAGGCTTATTGATAGGAAGGGGGAAGAAAAGCAAAAGCCTGGTTTCTATAGCTTGATCTGAGCAAGGAGATTGAAGAGGAAGGTGTGCCTTTGTGTGCCTGCCTCGGGGCCAAGGGCAGGAAGGAAGAAACTCTTTGATTAGGTATCACATAAATAGAGACTAGGCAGGGGAATGAAATAAACAGGGAAAGAACCAGAGGGACCCGAGTCTCTATCTCGATCCCGCTCCTCCTTGTGGTCAGTTGACTGTGAATGGTTTAGAGGCAGTGTTGTGTTTGAAAGAAAAGCGTTCCCTATTCACAAAATCGTCCCCTCTATACTAACATGTGCATAATTGTTTGGAAATTTCTTTGACTACTCCTAGAACATCTTTTATTCTCCAAATACTCACTAACCACACTTTCCCCTCCTTTCCTACACCAGACTGTTCTCAGATAGAAAACTGGCTTGGTTTACAGAGCATGTTAAATCCTGATTAAGAAAACCAAGAACTATGTTCCCATATAATATATATATAATATATAATAATCACTATGTTCCCAGAACATACTTCCACAGAATAATCCATAGTCCTTGCTTACAGATGGTAACTGGAGCTGGCAACTCTGTTGCTAAGCAACATGGTCATAAAGCATGACATTATGTCACTGCCAAATTATGATGGCATTTGCACCAGTTCCCTCATTAAGCGAACTCCACTTGATGGTTAGGCGCAACATCATGCGATCACCATTTGCTGCCACCTGCCAGCTTCCCCATTGCCTTTGCTTGTCGGAATCTGGCTATGAAGGTTGGAAAAAGTGATCACATGACTGCAGGATGGAACCATGAGGAAGACTCTTAGGTCTCTCACTTCAGCGCTGGTGTATCATCAATGGTTTTTTAACCTTATGTAGTTCTGACAGAGCCAGTTTGGTGAAGTGGTTAAGGCAGCAGGCTAGAAACTGGGAGACCATGAGTTCTAGTCCCGGCTTAGGCATAAAGACAGCTGGGGGACCTTGGGCCAGTCGCTCTCTCTCAGCCCTAGGAAGAAGGCAATGGCAAACCACTTTCCAAAATCTTTCCAAGGAATGTGCAGGGTATTGTCCAGGCAGTCTCGAGAATCAGACATGATTGAACAGATTAAAAGAAAAAAGAAAATCAATCATACCTTAGGCAGCTGATGTTGCCTAAAAGGAAGAAGTTCATTTTGTTATGAAACCAGGGCTGGGGAGCAGGGAACACCATAGAAGAACATAACAACTTCCTTGTTGAAGCAGATCTGGGGTCTACCTCATTTAGAATTCTGCTTCTAATGGGAAGTTCCCAATTAGGTATGGACTCAAGAGCTTTGGTCATGTGTCCCCAGCATCAACAGCTTCAAGCCCTTCCACTGGCACAATCACCATATTCTTATTCTTATCTATGAGATACTCCAGATGTTGCCAAGTGCTTCCTTCTCCATAAAGGAGAAATGAATCCAGTAATCCTTCTGCCATAATGAGAAGACAGGACACCCTGGAGAAGATGCTGATGCTAGGGAGAGTGGAGGGCAAAAGGAAGAGGGGCCGACCAAGGGCAAGGTGGATGGATGATATTCTAGAGGTGACAGACTTGTCCCTGGGGGAGCTGGGGGTGTTGACGACCGACAGGAAGCTCTGGCGTGGGCTGGTCCATGAAGTCACGAAGAGTCAGAAGCGACTAAAAGAATAAACAACAAATCCTTCTGCAGAGATCTTCTTCTTGATAGTGATGGTGAGGATTGCTTATTGAGAGTCTCATGATATTTAAATTGTTAAGGATGTTTATTTTCTTCTTTACAGTAATAAAAACCTACTAGCAGAGTTCCAGCTGCCCTCTGCTCAGACTTTTCACCAAGGATACCATTGCCGACTCAAGTGGTTCTTTTTACTTGCTGTTGAACCTTTCTCTGCTACTGATTGTACAAAAGCTTCTTCTTGCAAATAAAGGAACATGACCTTGCAGAACAGTTGTGTCTCAGAGTGAACTTTGTTACCTCCTTAATCCATCTACAACCCAGTGGATTAAAAGGGTCCTTTGGATCAATCCAAAAGCTAAACCCATAGCTTTCTTCCCAAAAGAATTGGGCACAAAGCCATCCATCAAAGATTTGGGGAACTCCTAGGCCTCGGTTGGGTTAGAGGGGGGAGAAAACAATCTTAATGGACTCAATCAATTAACCCTGAGAGGATTAGGTTTAATCTGAAATAGACTCTGTTTTTTTGGGATTAAACTAACTCCTCCACAACAATCTGGTTTGTCATTCCAAGTGCTTCCCTGAGGTTTGACTATCTTTTCTGACATCTGAGAGCAGGTCCTAAAGCGATTCTGTGAAAATGGAGTCTCTGGTGATATTCTGGCCCTCTGCTAGTTGGGGTTCCCTTTTTAAAAAAATAAGAATTGTATTAATTGTAAAGCAAAGTTAAAAAATACCAAAAGCAAAAAACTACAGAAAAAAAACTAAAAAAGTGAGATACACAAGAAAAAGAATTTTAAAGATTACATAAAGAAGTGACTTCCGTCTTTCAACAGGAATATATAGCAATTTCCATAATCAATCCCTTACACTGTATCAAGCAAGATCACATTATTTTTATAAATCAATCCATCAGCTCATATAGAAATCACTAAATAATTGCTCCTTCCCCTTATATTAAACAACATATAAAAGCATAAATCTCTGAACCAGCTTTCCTCCCCTAAACACAACAATTATTCAATTATTTCCTTCCTAACACTATTCTATACATTTCTGTCCACTGTAATAAAAATCAAATTATTAAAAACATATAAATTGTCTACTTTTATAATCAGTAATACTACAACAATCTTAACCCTATTAAACCTAAAACCAAGAAATTATTATTTTGGTTGTTTGGGTTCCCACTGCTCCCAGTTACCCTGTGGGTTGAGGTTGCAAAAAAGGTGTGAAATATTAGAGCTACAGGATCCAAAGACATTCCACCCCTAATTATGGGTTGTTTGAGAAAAGAGTAGCCAGCAGAGAACTGTCAAAGAACATTTAATACAGGTAGTCCTCGCTTAGCAACCGTAATTGGGCACGGGACCTCCATTGCTAAGCACTGTGGTCGTAAACCATGACATCACAGGACCATGTCGACTTACAACAGCAGTCCGGGCAGTTGCAGTTGTGCTTATGATGCAAATCCTGCACGGTCGTTAGGAATGACATCCAATGATCGTTATTTGCCACCTTCTGCCGGCATCCCCATTGACTTTGCTTGTCTGAAGCCAGCAGTGAAGGTCACAAAAGACAATCACATGATGGCGGCACACTGCGAGGACGAGCTGTCAGTCTCCTCGTTCAGGGCTGTTGTAACTTCGAAGGGTCGCTGGTCGAGGACTACCTGTATAATCCAAACAACAGCCTACATATTTTTTATCCCTCCCTGCACCTAATATGCTTCCAGAGACATGATATCTGGTGGGGCCAGGAAAGGAGTCCAGGGATGCCGAGTCCATTAAATCTCTTGCTAATTTGTTTTGATTACTGTAATGTAGAAACAACTGAAAACACAAATTAAATATAAAATGCAAAATAATATGTGCTAAAAAACTGGAAAGAAAAAAGGATGCAAAGAAAAATCCGTAAAAAACAGCTCCCCTCAACTCCACATAATACAATAGATACGTAACAGTGGCTTCGTTTTTAAACAACAAATTAAAACTTGCCAATATACTGTAGAATTAGTTTTACAATGCTTAAAAAAAAATCTTCCCACACTGACTGTATTTGCAAAGGGAAATGAAGATTTCTTCCCCTCCCTCCTTTTTTTTTTTTAACAATGACAATCAAGGCACTAATCCAAGCTTTATATGTTCAGTTATCCCTGTGCTAACTTAAAAAAGTTCAAATCTTGGTTCAGAAGAACGATTCCATCACACCTGATCCCTAACCAACCCGACAGTATCAGCATCAAAATATCCCTCCTTGCTAAAACTTTCCCATTCCACGAGAGGATTTGTTGCACACACACACACAGCAGGGGCACACATTGAGAGAACGACATTGAACACCAATGGTTAAGAGAAGGAGAAATCCTGGGCCATGAGAGGACTTAAAGAACCCTTCCTGAAATCTACATTTTATTTTATTTTATTTCTTTTTTATCCCAACATTATTATTTTTATAAATAACTCATGGTGGCGAACATACGTAATACTCCTTCTGTAATGATTGCCTAACCTAATTGAACCAGGCTTACAAGTATAACTTTATGAAATCTGATTTATTGAAGGATTAGTATGCAAATACAGAGAAAGCTGAGAATGAACAAAAGCGTGCGAACTACAAACTAAAAACCCTCCGTGCGAACGAAACCCCTCCCTTCAGCCAACCGCTTCCAACTCCCTTATCCCCAGGTGCTAGCAACGGACAGTGCCAATCTCCTGGGAGGAAAACCTTGAAACCCAAGCGTAGCCCAAACACATTCCAAACCCAGAAAGCAGATAACCAGCCCAGCGCAACAATGCGTAACTGCACCCCCCAACCCCGCATCAGGGAAAGGCATGTGAAACGTTACGATGTAAAGCACTCATCGTAACGGGGAACATGACACCTTCCCCCTCCTATTTTCCCCACAACAACAATGTCCCTGTGAGGTGGGCTGGGCTGGGAGAGAGGAACTGGCCCAAGGTCACCCAGCCGGCTTTCCTGCCTAAGGCGGGACTAGAACTCCCAGACTCCTGGTTTCTAGCCCAGCTCCTTAACCACTAGACAAAGCTGCCTGTTGCATATTAGGAAGCCAAGATACAGAAAGGGGAAGCTGATGTTTATTTTTATTTTTTAATTTGATAAAAATTTGATAACTTAATAAAGAATAAATAAATAAATATGCAAAGCAGACAAGGCAGAAGGATATTTCACCCACAGCAATCAACTAAGTACACCTCTATAACACCTGTGTTACCAAATATATGAACGAACATCTCCAACTCCAAAACCAAACGTGGAGAACTCCCACAATGCAACATGCCAGCCTGAAGCTACTCATATTGGTCACCGCTGCAAAGGAATCTTTGGGAAAGAAGAGGGCCAGTAGACTCTAGGGTTTCAAAATCAGATTATTCCATCCAAAATCAGACCCTCTCCATATTTCGGTCTTGACCCTTATCTGCTTTCTGGAGCACGGCTTGGCATTTCACTCAAAGGATATGTGAGGCCCTAGGGGAGAAAGAAACCCATGCATCCCCATGCTAAAGCATATAATTTATGGCATTGAACAGGTGGCCACAAAGTTCTAATTCTCTGAAATTTAAATTGAACTAATAGTTGTTCCATGGAATTGTCATAATAGGATTTTCATTCCAGACGTGCCCATTATCTGCAAGGATTACAATTCATGATAAGAAAAAAAACAAGTCACTGTAGAGAATTCAGGCAGAGGACAAGATAAATGTGTTCTAGAATGGGATATGATAAGCTGTCATTTGCTCTCCAGTTTCTTTTCAAAATGCTCCGGAGATGGAGGAACGATAAGCCATTGAGTTGGGGTTCAAATGATTAATATTCTCATATGGATCTCTTTGGCAGTTTTACATCAGTCTCTAAAATTGTACTTTGATGTTTGGTTTGTTTCTAATTTCTGATTGTAGGAAAGTTGATTTATCTAAAATATAAACATTGGGAGAAGTGTAGCAAAATGCATATACATAATACAAATATCTCAAAAATAAAAGCATCCCCCCACCTGGTGTCAATATAGGTAGAAAGAGGATAAAAATCTTTAGATAGGGAAAAGAATAAACGAAGGAAACTCAGAACAAATGGATGCTGCCTTACTGTTTCAGGGACAGGGACAGGGACAGGGACAGGGACAGGGACAGGGACAGGTACAGGTACAGGTACAGGTACAGGTACAGGTACAGGAACAGGAACAGGAACAGGTACAGGAACAGGAACAGGAACAGGTACAGGAACAGGAACAGGGACAGGGACAGGGACAGGAACAGGAACAGGTACTGGTAAAGGAACAGGAACAGGAACAGGAACAGGAACAGGAACAGGAACAGGAACAGGTACAGGAACAGGAACAGGAACAGGAACAGGAACAGGAACAGGAACAGGAACAGGTACAGGTACAGGGACAGGTACAGGTACAGGTACAGGGACAGGGACAGGGACAGGGACAGGAACAGGGACAGGGACAGGGACAGGGACAGGGACAGGTACAGGTACAGGAACAGGAACAGGAACAGGTGCAGGGACAGGGACAGGGACAGGGACAGGGACAGGGACAGGGACAGGGACAGGGACAGGAACAGGAACAGGAACAGGAACAGGAACAGGGACAGGGACAGGGACAGGGACAGGAATAGGATGTTTAATGTTGATGTTTCAGGAACAGGAATGGGATGTTTAATGTGTTAATATTTCTCTTAAATTTAATGTTTCTCCAGGAAACACATAATAATCTGAGGGTGCAAATGTGATTAGGGAAGAAATCCAGGGTCATAAACGAAGGGGAAAGGGGTGTGTGGTCAGCGATAAGGTAAAAAGTATTTGTGTATCTTGGTCTTTCGATGGAAAAGAAAGGGAGAAAGGGCTTGGTCCTTCTGTGTATCAATCACTGGGTTGGGCTCACCAAAGCAGATTGCTTGACATTACCAGGAATTGACTGTTTACCAAAGTGGGCTCTGCCCACAATAACTTCCAGTATAAGTAGAGGCTTCAGGTGGCCGTATCCCCAACCCTGCTTCAGAGGGAAAGGGAGACAGAAGGAACACAAAGATGCAAGTCAAGGTGGTGGCTTTTTTCCTGGCCCTCGGCCTGCTGACCTTGGGAGGCACCAGTGCTGCACCTGCGGTAAGGAGGGACTTGGCTGACTGAAGGGCAAAAGGGATCGTATGAACGTGATGGAGATTGCAATCTACCATCCACATAAACCTGGGCCTTGGTCCATTGGCTGAACTAGTTGACACTTTTGGAGAGATTTGTGAGCAATGCGTTTCACGGCAGAGAGACTAGTGTATGGAATGTGGCACAAGAACAGGGGGATATTTGGACACTGTGGGAGCCTTGAAATCACATGCATATCACGTAGAAATAGTACCTCCTGGAAAGGATCACCTGATCTGCTCTTCCTGTAACTGTGGTCTACTGAGTGTTATCGATATTGACACCCATGTTGAAGAAATCAGGTCTTTGGAGCTCTACCTTCATTGATCTGTCATTAAATATTCCAGGAGTGAGGTTCCCGCGTGCATAACCAACTCTACCGAGCGCCACTGTTTCTAAGAGTTTGCAGCATGGAGATAGGCTAGTGGTAATCTGTTCCTTTCCTAGAATTTTGCAGTAATTAATAGATGATCATATTAGGATCACTCATACTTGATGAGACTAAAGCCTACTTCAGGTTTTGAAATGCTCTTATTTATCCTATTAAGGGAAGCCCTGTACTTTTGCCCTGAAGTCCTCTTTGATGGCATGATTGTCTATCACAATGGCCAGAGAAGGTGAGCCACAAGATGGCATCCCCATTAATCCTTCTTGGTTTGTTGACATGCTTGGGAAGGATAGAGGAATTGTCAACTGCTCTAAGAAGAGGGAGAAAGAAGAAGGATGAGAAGGACCAGGGGTCCTGAAGTGATTCAAGTAGCACCTCTGTCATAGCTGATGGAGTTTTTTTTTAAGGTTAATAAAAGAACTCCAAGCAGCTAACCATCATGCAAAGTAGAAGTGTGAACCAAAAGAAAACTTGCACATTAAGCTTACTTACATTAAGAAATAAATTCAGTCCTCACATAGTAGTTAATAAAATAGAGCAATAAAAATAGAGATAGCTTACTTTTATTCAGTAGATCTGGATACAGGTAAATTCATAGCAGAAAGTATTTAATCATCACTGGTTCTTTGTAGACATTTCTATGGAAATAGACATGGCTGCGTGCAAGTGATATGAAAAAGACGAGAGCTCCATTCTGCAGCACCTCCTGCTTGTAGGGGTGCCAAGAGAGTAATGGAGATCAGGTGACCCATGTGACATCCCAGAAGCACAATAGAGATGTCTTTACTAGAGAAACCCACTTACTGTGCTTGTGAGACAATGCTGAGTCGACCCCTGATAATTCCAACAATAGCATTGGTTTTTCGGTTTCTTCCTTTCCTTGAGCTGCCCAGACTTCTGGTGTTTATATGGGTGGTCAGATAAGTATTTTAAATAAATAAACAAAAAGTGCTCAGGAAGATGTCTGACAGTGACCGAAGTAATGATCCTTGCTGTGGCTTAGATGTTTGTTCATCTAGCTGTACAGCAACTTACCTGATTGGATCCTTCTCCTTTCTGGATATTTAAACTCTTTTCATTGGAAATGCCAATAAATAATGGGTTTCTCTCTGTATGGAAATCACACACTTAATCTAGGAGTGCTGACCAAAACACTCTCACTTTTTGATGAAGATTAACCCAATGCACAATTTCTGAACAGATACCTGGAGTCCATTTACCTTCTATTTTCCTTTTTCTCCACTTTGCCAGTGGAGTTTCCCTTGAAATGTATAAAAATGAGCAACTGGAATGTACACAAATATTTGGGGAATTGATGGGGGAAAAAGTATGTTTATTAGGAGAACTGCATTCATATACAATTAGGAGAAATAGATATTAAAATGTATGTGATATAGAAATGGTTTATCAGTGCCTACATCTGGGATTTCCCTCCAAAGATTAACCAGGCAGGATCCTGCTCAACCTGTGCTGTCATTTCTCATGCCTTTCAAATTCTCTGATATTCACAAAAGATGAGTATCGTGTTAGTGCTTTTTCCCATTCTTCAGGTAAAGAAACTAAAAGCTGTTTATTCTACTTTGCAGAATGGAGGCAGAGAAGCCAGGGATTATGTACATGGAGTAAGTATGCAGACTAATTGTATGCTTGGAACGTGTGTGTTTGTGTGTGTGTATATATATATATATATATATTTAAACTTTTTTAAAAAAGAAGTTAAAACTTAATACAAACTAATATACAGAAAAAAAGAGAGAGAAAGAAATCAAAGAGGAAGCAAAAAGTGCAAGAAAAGAAAAAAGTTCGAGAAAAATAGAAAAGAAAGAAAAAAGACAGAGAGCAGTGGCTTCCAATATTCTTCACAGCAGTTATAAGTTCAAACATATTTTCATCTCTCTCTCTCAAGTCACATCATAATTTTACTTATTTATTTATTATTTTACTTATTTATTTAATTTTATTTTCTATCCCGCCTTTATTATTTTTATACTCTTCTTTTTATAATCAATCCAATATAATAATCGGAACCATGAATCACAAGTTCATTTTTTCCCCATTTTTACCCCAAAATCCATAAGAGGTTTCCAGTCCCTGAGACCGGAGCTAATAGGTGTTATTCATTCCTCTGTAGGAGGTTAAAACATTCTCAAAAGGCTGAGTAAAAACCCTTAAGTTTATTTCCTTAGTTTTGATTAATCCAGAAGCTAAACCGGTTCCTTTTTTCTCAAAAAGACCAGGTAAAAATCCATCTATCCTTTACCTTCATTTCTCCTGCTTTTTGTTGTTTTATAATGGTTTTTATGACTTTTATTTGTAATCCTCCCAGAGCTACTTCAATACTGAGAGGGGCGGGGCATAAACTTCATAAATAAATATATAAATAAAGAGGTAGATAAATAGATCTATCAAAGACTGAAGAAACTCATTGGCAGGACATGCTTCCCTGAGTTATGGCGGGGAATGATAGACAGGTAGTCCTCAATATGCGATTGTTCGTTTAACAAGGGTCTGAAGATATGACGGCCTTGGAATGGGTGCTTTATGGCCTGTAAAGCAGTTCCGAGCATTGCAAAATGTCATACCACCCCGCCCCCCCCAGGTCACATGATCGCATTTCAGGCATTTGGCAAGCAGCTTGCATTTATCACCGGTTGCAGCATCCTGAGGTCACGTGACCGTGCTTTGTAAGGGTTTTTGCTGTTTTCCAGCAAAAATGCCCACTGGCGAAGCTGAATTCACAACATCCCAATTGTGTTTAAAGTGCAGCACCAACTGCATGTCTCATGTGAACAATAAAACTGGGTTAATCAACTCAGTCAATTAACCACAAAAGGTTTAGATTTACTCCCAAGTAACCAATCTCTCTTGTTGTTATTGATATTGTTGTTGAAGTTTTATTTTAAAAATTCCAAATTGCATTTTCCCCTCCTGTTGTGCTTGTTATTGTTTATTCGTTTAGTCACTTCCGACTCTTCATGACTTCATGGACCAGCCCACGCCAGAGCTTCCTGTCGGTCGTCAACACCCCCAGCTCCCCCAGGGACAAGTCCATCACCTCTAGAATATCATCCGTCCACCTTGCCCTTGGTCGGCCCCTCTTCCTTTTGCCCTCCACTCTCCCTAGCATCAGCATCTTCTCCAGGGTGTCCTGTCTTCTCATTATGTGGCCAAAGTGTTCAGTTTTGCCTTTAATATCATTCCCTCAAGTGAGCAGTCTGGCTTTATTTCCTGGAGGATGGACTGGTTTGATCTTCTTGCAGTCCAAGGCACTCTCAGGATTTTCCTCCAACACCACAGTTCAAAAGCATCGAACTTCCTTCTCTCAGCCTTCCTTATGGTCTAGCTCTCGCAGCCATATGTTACTACGGGGAACACCATTGCTTTAACTATGCGGGCCTTTGTTGTCAGTGTGGTGTCTCTGCTCTTAACTACTTTATCGAGATTTGTCATTGCTCTTCTCCCAAGGATTAAGCGTCTTCTGATTTCCTGACTGCAGTCAGCATCTGCAGTAATCTTCGCACCTAGAAATACGAAGTCTTTCACTGGTTCTACATTTTCTCCCTCTATTTGCCAGTTATCAATCAGGCTGGTTGCCATAATCTTGGTTTTTTTGAGGTTTAGCAGCAAGCCAGCTTTTGCACTTTCTTCTTTCACCTTCATCATAAGGCTCCTCAGTTCCTCTTCGCTTTCAGCCATCAGAGTGGTATCATCTGCATATCTGAGATTGTTAATGTTTCCTCCAGTGATTTTAACTCCAGCCTTGGATTCCTCAAGCCCAGCATGTCACATGATATGTTCTGCGTACAAGTTGAATAGGTAGGGTGAGAGTATACAGCCCTGCCATACTCCTTTCCCTATCTTAAACCAGTCCGTTGTTCCGTGGTCTGTTCTTACTGTCGCTACTTGGTCGTTATACAGATTCTTCAGGAGGCAGACAAGATGACTTGGTATCCCCATACCACTAAGAACTTGCCACAATTTGTTATGGTCCACACAGTCAAAGGCTTTAGAATAATCAATAAAACAGAAATAGATGCTTTTCTGAAACTCCCTGGCTTTTTCCATTATCCAGCGGATATTGGCAATTTGGTCTCTAGTTCCTCTGCCTTTTCTAAACCCAGCTTGTACAGCTGGCAATTCTCGCTCCATGAATTGCTGAAGTCTACCTTGCAGGATCTTGAGCATTACCTTACTGGCGTGTGAAATGAGTGCCACTGTTCGATAGTTTGAACGTTCTTTAGTGTTCCCCTTTTTTGGTATGGGGATATAAGTTGATTTTTTCCAGTCTGATGGCCATTCTTGTGTTTTCCAAATTTGCTGGCATATAGCATGCATTACCTGGACAGCATCACCTTGCAAGATTTTGAACAGTTCAGCTGGGATGCCCTCATCTCCTGCTGCCTTGTTATTAGCAATGCTTCTTAAGGCCCATTCAACCTCACTCTTCAGGATGTCTGGCTCTAGCTCACTGACCACACCATCAAAGCTATCCCCGATATTGTTATCCTTCCTATACAGGTCTTCTGCATATTCTTGCCACCTTTTCTTGATCTCTTCTCCTTCTCTTAGGTCCTTGCCATCTTTGTTTTTGATCATACCCATTTTGGCTTGGAATTTACCTCCGATGTTTCTAATTTTCTGGAAGAGGTCTCTTGTCCTTCCTATTCTATTGTCTTCTTCCACTTCCGCGCATTGCTTGTTTAAAAATAATTCCTTATCTCTTCTGGCTAACCTCTGGAATTTTGCATTTAATTGGGCATATCTCCCCCTTTCACTGTTGCCTTTTGCTTTCCTTCTTTCTTGGGCTACTTCTAGTGTCTCAGCAGACAGCCATTTTGCCTTCTTGGTTTTCTCTTTCTTTCTGATGTATTTTGTTGCCGCCTCCTGAACAATATTGCAAACTTCTGTCCAGAGTTCTTCCAGGACCCTATCTACTAAGTCTAGTCCCTTAAATCGATTCTTCACCTCCACTGCATATTCCTTAGGAATATTAGTGAGCTCATATCTAGCTGATCTGTGGGTCTTCCCTAATCTCTTGAGTCTGATCCTAAATTGTGCCAGAAGAAGTTTGTGATCAGAACTACAGTCAGCTCCAGGTCTTGTTTTTACTGACTGTATAGATGTCCGCCACCTTTGGCTGCAAAGGATGTAATCAATCTGATTTCGGTGTTGTCCATCTGGTGAAGTCCATGTATAAAGCCGTCTCTTAGGTTGTTGGAAGAGAGTGTTTGTTATGCAGAGTGAGTTGTCTTGGCAAAATTCTATCAGCCTATGTCCTGCTTCGTTTTGTTCTCCCAGGCCATACTTACCTGTAATTTGAGGTGTCATTTCACTGCCCACCTTAGCATTCCAGTCTCCCGTGATGAAAATAACATCTCTTTTAGGCGTGTTGTCCAGTAGGTGCTGCAGATCCTCATAGAACTGCTCTACTTCAGCTTCTTCAGCATCTGTGGTTGGGGCGTATATTTGGATCACTGTGATGTTAGATGGCTTGCCCTGAATTCGAATTGAGATCATTCTTTCGTTTTTTGGATTGTATCCAAGCACTGCTTTAGCCACTTTACTATTAATTATGAAGGCTACTCCATTTCTTCTGTGGTCCTCTTGACCACAGTAGTAGATCTGGTGGTCATTTGATGTGAAGTGGCCCATTCCAGTCCACTTCAGTTCACTGATGCCCAAAATGTCTATCTTTAATCTTGACATCTCACCAATAAGCACATCCAATTTGCCCTGGTTCATAGATCTTACATTCCAGGTTCCAATGGTGTGTTGATCCTTAGAACATCGGATTTGCCGTTCACCACCAGCACCATCGGCCGCTAGCCATCCTTTCGGCTTTGAGCTAGCTGCGTCATCACGTCTGGGGCTAGTTGAGCTCATCCTCTGTTCCTCCCCAGTAGCATTTTGACCATCTTCCGACCTGGGGGTCTCATCTTCCGATGGTATACCGACATATCTCTGGTTGTACTGATCCATTTAGTTTTCACGGCAAGAATCCTGGGGTGGGTTGCCACTACCTTCCTCAGGGATCGCATTTAGTCTGAGCTCTCTGTCATGACCTTCCCGTCTTGGGTGGCCCTTCACAGTTTAGCTCATGGCATCATTGAGGTGCTCAAGCTCCAGCACCACGACAAGGTAATGATCCTTTGCTGAAGCCCAAGCAGATTAGATGGGCACAATTCCTCAGCATGTTCAATTTCACTTTGAAACCTGCCTGGAGGAAGAAATTTCCTAGCTGACACTTTATCCCGGCTGCCACAGCACAATAGCCAAAGGGAAAAAGTGGTAGATGCCATCATCCCCACCCGGCAGACTGGGATGGCAGTGGTCACTAGCAGCCAAAAGCACAAGCCCACACTTAGGGTAGAAAGGGACTTTCAAGATGAATTGTGCTCCACTTTAAAGATTGACTCATGATTGCTGGATAACAAAGACAAACTGACAGAGAGGCAAGAGTTTTGGTGGAAACTGTACATTCCGGAAACCCTGAGGAGGGAAACACTTGAGAGGTGCCATGATGCGAAATCAGCTGAGCATTTTGGATTCCTAAAATCTTTACACCTCTTAAGGTGGCAATTCTGGTGGCCAACCCTTCGTAAAGATGCAGAGGAGTATGTAGCTGGTTGCCCAACTTGTGCCATGGCCAAAAGAGTGGGAGGGAAGCCCAGAGGGCTGTTACAGAATGTAGCAAACCCCACACAGCCTTGGAAGCAAATATCTATGGATTTCATAGTGGATTTGCCTGAAAGCCGCAAGAAAATGATGATCTGGGTAGTAACTGATCTATTTTCAAAACAGGCTCACTTCATCCCTTGTACTAGCATAGCAATGGCAAGGCAGCTAGCCAAAATGTTCACGCAACATGAGTATAGATTACATGGAACACCTGAGTGGATTGTGAGTGATTGGGGCATACAATTCACCTCAAAGTTTTGGGGGCCTTCCTCAAGATGATTAGGGTGGGGCAGGGACTAATTTGCAGTCATCATCCGGCCACAAATGGCCAATGTGAATGATCTAACCAGGTACTGGAGCAGTACCTTAGATGTTATATCAGCTACCAACAGGATGACTGGGTAGATCTATTCATGTTTGCAGAAGTAGCCTATAAAAATTTGGTACACCAAGGTACAGGGTTCTCCCCCTTTCAGGTAGTAAACGGGCAGGACTTTGTGACATTCCCAGAATTGCCAAAGGGCAAGTCCAAAATCATCCCCTTAGACGAGTGGGTGAAGCACATAGCGGATGGGTGGCTAGTAATAGAGGGCGCATTGAAAACCACTAAGGAAGATTACAAGAAGTATGCTGACCAAAAAAGAGCACCAGAATGGGAATTTAAAATGGGGGAGAAAGTATATTTACCCACCAAATTCTTAAAGTCCTCGCAGCCTTCAAAAAAGCTAGGTCCAAAGTATGTGGGACCTTTTCCCATCACTTTAATGATGAGAAGGTGCAACTGCAATTACCAAACAATCTGAGAAAAATCCACCCTGATTTCCACTCCAGTCTCCTGAAACCAGTTAAGGACTCAGAATGCCGGCAGCCCCAAGCTCCACTGACCCCAATACTAGTAAATGGAGAGCAGCACTTTGAAGTGCAAGAGATATTAGATTCCAGACAACAGTGAGGGAAGTTCCAGTAAGTTCAGTAGAAACATTTCCCCAAATCTCAGAGTGAGTGGGTGGACAGCAGTCATGTAGTGGCCCCCAATTTAGTAGAAAGATTTCATGATCGATTCCCAGCAAAGCTGAAGTTGAGGACAAAGGAAGGGGGGAAACAGAACACATAAATATAAAATGTATTGATATTCTACATTTACCAAATATCATTGGAGAAGTGGGGAAGGAAGGTGATTTTCAGGGAGGTGAGATTTTTGAAATACTAGAATCTACTGGCCCTCTTCTTTAACAAAGGTTACTTTCCAACAGTGATGCCAGGATGTCATCCTGCCACAGCGTGAGGAAAGGCCACCCGACCAGCTCACAGAGACCAGCAGGGCCATGGGGAACACTTTGAAGTGTAGGGTGGTAGTAAAGGTAAAGGTTTCCCTTGACATTAAGCCCAGTTGTGTTCGGCTCTAGGGGGTGGTGCTCATCTCCATTTCAAAGCTGAAGAGCAGGCGTTTGTACTTTGAAGTAAAAATGGCAAGAGGCGTGAAGTGCTGGCAGCGGAGCATTCGTGAATTTGCAAGCCTGCAGGTTATGCAAGCAGGAAGCTACACTGAGAAATTCAGCACCTCAGACAGATCAAAGGGCACTGTAATAAAAGTAAATTATTCAACCTGGGAAGAGAGGGGGTGGAAAGAGAGAATGTGGCAACCTGCAAATCACTGGTGGGTGGTGGTGGTGGAATGTCCTGTTGATTTAAACTGTTGATTGCACAGGTTTTCCTCACTCAAATCTTTAATGTGCAATGGATTGCTAGTTCTAATAAAGATTCCTTCACATTCCTTAAGTGGCTTGGGTAAGGAATACTGATTTAGCAACTAAAGGACTGAGGGTGTCACCGGTGACCAATATGTCTAGCTTCAGCTTGGCATGTTGCATTGTGGGAGTTCTCCACGTTTGGTTTTGGAGTTGGAGATGCTTCATTAATATATTCTGTAACACCATCAGGTTAGGAATTTTGTAGACGTGTACTTTGTTGTTTGCCATGGGTTAAATATCCTTCTGCCTTGTCTGCTTTGCATATGCTTCTATGGGATGGTTCTTTATTTACTTGTGGTTCCCTTTATTTACTTAAGCTGGGAGGGAGGTTGATTAGCACACATTGGCAAGGACCCAGCAGGAATTCAAGGGAACCACCTGAAGATAAAAACTGATGGGAGGTGGGGGAAGAAACTTTCAGGAGAATGTCTTGGGCAATGTTAGTCTGAATGTCAACAAAATTAATTGGGAACCTGGAAGGGAGAAAGACCTTGCTGGAGTGCTAGAACAAAGTAGCTCTTTCACTCTTTATTCTCTCCAGAATAATCATGCTATTTTTCTTGGTTCTGGTACTTTGTTATATGGATTATTGCTTTATTGTAGTTTGTTTTTTAATTCTGTGCATGCCACCCTGACTCATGGTTGAACAGGTCAGCCATATAAGTATATACTACAAAGATACTGATTTTGATGCCTCATGTGGTGCAGACTGGTAGGTGGCAGTTTTGCAACCGAAACTCTCCCCATGACACGAGTTCAATCCCAGTGGAAGCTGGATCCTCAGGTAGCTGGCTCAGGTCAATGCTCCTTCCATCCTTTTGAGGTTGGTAAAGTGAGTACTCAGCTTGCTGGGGAAGGTGATGACTGGGGAAGACAATGGCAAACCACTCTGCTATAGTCTGCCAAGTAAACATCGTGAAAGCAGTGTTAATATATTGTCTTCTACTACAGATTAAGGTTACTATTGTAACTAATCATTTTGGCCGGGTGAAGAGGTTGAATTTAATTGTCCCCTTTTCACGTGTTAATGGTTGCATTGCCTAAGGGAAGAACTTGCCTGGACTTGTTCTAGTTTCAGTTTCCCTTCTGTGTAGGTTTGCAGAGAGTATGCAGCTGAGAGAAATCTCTCCTCACAGCAAAAAGCCTTTAAATATGTTTGTTTTCTGTAAATAAAATTATTTTTATAGAAATGCCTGGTGTATGATTTTTCTGATCTCTCCTGGGCCAAATGCTTTCTAGCACTCTGCCAAGAAGCAGCATCCCCTGAAAGGGTCAAACATGACTCAGAGCTTGTATAGGGGACCTTTCACCTTTCACAAAGATACTACAGAGCAGGGTCTCTCAACCAGGGTTCCATGGAAACTTCGGTTCCTGCAAGAGGTCACTAGGGGTTCCCTGGGAGATCATAATTTATTTTAAAAATTATATGAATTTTGGGCAAGTTCACATTAAAAACATAAGTTTCATTTTTTTATTTTTAGTTTAAGAACACTGTTAATGCAGATATACAATCCTACCCATGAAACAAATGTAATAATTTTGTAACCTCTGGACTATGTTTGAGTCTGAATGTGCAGAGGTTCCCTAGAAAAATACTTCAAGGGTTCCTCCCGGGTCCAAATTTAGGAAAGGCTGCTACAGGGAGTCTAGAAAGAAGGAAAGACCCACCAAAAACCAAATAAAACAGACCCCCACCAAAAACAAAAAAGTGGGAGGCAAAAATGAGGCACAAAGTAGATAAACAAGGAGTTTACAAGCATCATAGAATTAGGTTAAATTTTTTATGTCTCATTGATCAGTTTAAGATGACGCTATATCACTTTAAAAGCAGCCAATATTTTCTAAATCCAAGTAATGTATAAATATCAAGAGCAATAGTCAAGACAGTAGAAATTGTAAAATAAGATTAAGAACTACAGTAATTTGTGTCCAAACAATTAGAGGCTCCATGTTAAGGGAATCCCAAATTTTGGATGCTGTTCAAGCCCATTATGAGGGTTCTAATCCAAAAATCATTTCCAGATTAAATTAAATTGAATCCTCTTTTCTCTCTAGTTTGAGACTCGCCAAGCAGCAAAGACAATGAGAAAGAATGTGAGAAAGTAAGGTTTGTTATTGGTTTAAGCTGGGCATTTCATTCTCAACACAGAGAAAATCTACATATTCTTGAGCCAAGCATCTAGAAAACCAGCAGTGCAGGTAAATTGCTTTGCTTGTTTCCTGCTATTGCTAAATTTTATATTGATGAAGGAAAGAAGGAATTTAATTGTAATTGAGGGGGTGGGGGGAATCTGTGTTTGCTATTTTTAAGGAAGTTTTCTTCCATTTATCTCCATTTCCCCTCCTTTTCTTTAACATTTCTATCAGCCTTATTGTTGTTATTTGTTGTTCTGCTTGGGAATAAGACACAGAAACACCATGGTATCATGGTAATAGATTGTTTCTTAAGTGTCAGCAGAAGGTCAGGTATCATTTTTCTCAGGTTAAAATGTAACAAGGTTTAAGTATTCAATGATGATATAAGAAAACTGCCTTTTGCCTCTTGCTCCCCCCCCCATTTCCTTTTGCTTCTTCTGTTTTTTGAATCCAGCAGCCTCTCTTTTGCTCTGTGTGAGCACGTGTGCTTGCACATGTGTCTGAGCTTGTAAATATGCCTTTTTGTATTTAAGAAGCTTTTGAACCCCATCCAGGGATCTGCATGAGAAACTCTTTATGTTCGCTGTTTGTCTGAATACAACTATTTGTGCTGAAATGCCTGGTGTCTTCTTTCTGATCTCTTGGGCCAAACACTTTCCAGCACTCTGCACATGCACCAACACTTATAAAGTAGACCACATCAGGAAACTGATTCCACCCGAAGACTAGAGTTGTGCTTAAACAGAATCTTTTTTTTAATAAATTTTATTGCTTTTTAATTAATAACAAAAAGGAAAAGAAAAACAAGACGCAAAACTAATAATAATGAAGATACATACATTACGAAGAAGGAAAAAACATTAAAAAGTGCTATTGCAAAAAAATGAAAAAATGCAACAAAGAAACTTGGCATAGTATATCATTATAACAATTACAAATCTCTCTCTATATATTTATCTAATGCAAATATTATTCAGGTAGGTGTGTGTGTGTGATACATTTATATGACTATTGTTTGTTTTTTACCTACTGTATTTGGTATAAAAGAGTCCCATATTTCATTATACTTGACCGTGCAAAGTCTGCATCTCTAGGCAATCTGCTCATAAGTGGCAAGCGCAATCAGGTCTTCAATCCATTGAATAAATGGGGCCATACATTTATCTTTCCAATGCTGCAATATCAGTCTTTTGGCCATAGTAAGGGCATGGAGAGTCCGTTTACATTGTCCAGTTGTCCAGTTCCATGTACTAGGTAAGTAGTTCAAAAGAATATTTCCCTCTGAAAATGTTAGTAAGTGTAGGGCATTGTACAACATATGCTCTAAGGAGGCACTGTTGTTATTACATCTCCAACAACATGCTGCTTTGGACAATCCTTTTCTATACAAACGTCGTGGAGTCCAGTACATTCTAAATATTGTTTTGTGTTGGATAAGTCATAGTTTAAGGTCCATTGACACTCTTGCGATAGAAGTTAAGACATTTTCCCATTGTCTAGGCAATGTAGGAACCTCTAATTCTTTATTCCACTCATCTCTTAACATCTGCATATTAAACTGATTTCTTGATAACAAATATCTATACAAGCTAATCGTAGGGGGGTCTTTTTAGTTCTAAAGCATTTAACAAGCTGTTCTTGTATCTCAGGTGTCTCAGAAGCAGAAAATGCTGCTGGTCCAAACAATGTTGTTAACAGAGAGCCAGTTGGGCCTAGTGGTTAAGGTGCAGGGCTAGAGACCAGGAGACTGTGAATTCTAGTCCCGCCTTAGGCACGAAAGCTGGCTGGGTGACCTTGGGCCAGTCCCTCCCTCTCAGCCCAACCCACCTCACAGGGTTGTTGTTGTGGGGAAAATAGGAGGAGGAAGGAGTACTGGTATATTCCCCGCCTTGAGTTTTTTATAAAACTAATAAAGGCGGGATAAAAATTAAATAAATATACGTAGCAGCTGTAAATATTGCCATTGGGATACATCCGATAGATGATATTTATCTCTTCACACAGCATATGTTAAAAATTCATCTTCATCATCTATCAGTTGGTCCAAAGTCAGTATCCCTGCTTCCATCCAACTTTTCCACATCACCGTCTTTTCCCCAATTTTTAATGTTGGGTTTCTCCATAAAGTCAATTTAGCATGGGAAAAAGGATCAAGTCTTTTTTCATTATTATTAAACATTACATTCCATAGCTTTCTGACACAATCATTTACAGTGAGATTAGCGTTCTGTTGTATTTAGATCCTAATATTGTCCATCCAACCAAAGGTGCCATATATGTATATTCCAATGCTGCCCAAATTGGAAAATTAGCATCAGTTGTGGGCTTCCCGTGCTTAATACTTGACAATAGGTAAGCTTGATGATATAGCTCCAGACTTGGAAAACCAAATCCTCCTTCATTATTTGGTAATTGCATTTTCTGTGAAAATATTCTCAGAAGTGAAGAACCCCATAAAAAACTCCCAAAGAATTTATTTTCTGAGAATATTTTCCAGATATTTGAAAAGGAATTCCTCTCAGAATATAAATTAGTCTGGGAATAAGATGCATCCTGAGAGTATTCACCTTTTCCCAAAGGATGAGGTTTAAGGACTCCCGTCTATCCATATCTAAAGAAACCTCTTGACATATTTTATCCATATTAGGTGGAACTGAGTTATATCTTTTGGTATGCACATACCTAAGTATTTTAATGGATTTGGTACAAATACGGAATCGCTATTCCTTAAATAGATGGGTAACTAAATTTTTACCTACTGGCATCAGTTCCATTTTACTAAAGGCATCTGTCATTTGCATCAACACTGGAACAGCAGTATGAGCTTTAGTAATAAACAAAGGAATATAATCTGCAAATAAAGCCAATTCAACTGAATTATCTAATACTCCGTAAATCTCCCTATGTTGTCTAATAGCACAAGCCAAGGGTTCCATGCAAATATTGAAAAGCAAGGGTAAAAGCGGACATCTTTGTCTGGTTCCTCTAAATAATGGGAAAGTAGCAGAAAGAATACCATTAATCTTAACTTTAGATGTGGGTGACTCATCTTAATCCATTTTATAAATTTCAAAGGAAATCCAAACCTGTTTACAACAGCAAACACGTACTGTCTACATAGTTTCTCAAAGCTTTTTCTGCATATAAAGGTACAGTTTCAAATTTGCCTTTATTTTTATTCAAATCTATTAAGTCTACAACTAACCTAATGTTGTCTGCTGCTTACCTAGTTCTTATAAACCCTGCCTGATCACTAAGGAATGGTATCACTTGCTGTAATCTATTTGCTATTTGCTGAGCCAACCATTTTCTCCCCCCTCTAACCCAACCGAGGCCTAGGAGTTCCCCAAATCTTTGATGGATGGCTTTGTGCCCAATTCTTTTGGGAAGAAAGCTATGGGTTTAGCTTTTGGATTGATCCACAGGACCCTTTCAATCCACTGGGTTGTAGATGGATTAAGGAGGTAACAAAGTTCACTCTGAGACACAACTGTTCTGCAAGGTCATGTTCCTTTATTTGCAAGAAGAAAGCTCTTGTATAGTCAGTATCAGGGAAAGGTTCAACAGCAAGTAAAAAGAACCATTTGAGTCAGCAATGGTATCCTTGGTGAAATCTCTGAGCAGAGGGCATCTGGAACTCTGCTGGTAGGATTTTTCTTGTTTTTACTGTAAAGAAGAAAATAAACATTGTTAACAATTTAAATATCATCTATTAATAAGCAGTGCCTCATCCCAGGTGTGTCTCATCCCAGGTGATTAGCTCGCCTGGCCACACTGGGTTGCAGATGGATTAAGGAGGTAACAAAGTTCACTCTGAGGCACAACTGTTCTGCAAGGTCATGTTCCGACCTGCTGCCTCCCCTCTGTCCTTACGATGGTGGGGGATAATGGGTACCGCTGCTTCCAGGACATCCTAGACGTCCCTGGTAGTGGTCCCTGTGCCTCATCCCAGGTGATTAGCTCGCCTGGCGACTCTCCGGTGGTTTTTGGTGCCCTTCCTTCTCCAACCTCCTCTTCCTCAGAGCTGGAACTCGAACCCTCCTGGACCCCATATGGTTCTGGAGTCGGGTTCCTGTTGGGTTTCCTAACCATGGAATCAGGCACCTGTCACTCGTTTCTTTGCTTACACTGTTCCTGGATTTAGGTTCTGTCATCACTAGCTCTCCTCCCTCACAGATCAGATCTGGAACAGGGCTAATGGTTAAACGTTTAGTTTCTCAGCTTTATGTAATGATTACCTATCCTAACAGACTCAGACTCACAAGTCAAAGCTTAAGAATATCTGGTTTATTAAAGAATAGCATGTAAATACAGAGAAAGCTGAGAATGAAGAACAGCACGCCAAATACAAACTAAAAACCCTCGGCGCAAACGTAATCCCTCCCCTCTCCCAACCGTTTCAAATTCCCCACCCCAGGTGCTGGTAACGAGTTCTTCTGATCTCCTGGGAAGAAAACCTGGAACACAGTAGATAACCCAAACACATTCCACTCTCCTGAAGATAGATAACAAACCCAGGAGAAGGAGTTTGCAGACGCCTCCCAAACAGAACACGCGTCCAGCACTTAACTTGACATGCAAAACATTACGATGTACAATGCACATTGAAACGGTGAACATGACAGCAGCCTTACTGTTTCATGAACAGGAACAAGAACAGAATGTTTAATGTGTTAATATTTCTTTGAAAATTAATGTTTCTCCAGGAAACACATAATAATCTGAGGGTAGAAATGTGATTAGGGAAGAAATCCAGGGTCATAAATGAAGGGGAAAGGGGTGTGTGGTCAGCGATAAGGTAAAAAGTATTTGTGTATCTTGGTCTTTCGATGGAAAAGAAAGGGAGAAAGGGCTTGGTCCTTCTGTGTATCAATCACTGGGTTGGGCTCACCAAAGCAGATTGCTTGAGATTACCAGGAATTGACTGTTTACCAAAGTGGGCTCTGCCCACAATAACTTCCAGTATAAGTAGAGGCTTCAGGTGGCCATATCCCCAACCCTGCTTCAGAGGGAAAGAGAGACAGAAGGAACACAAAGATGCAAGTCAAGGTGGTGGCTATTTTCCTGGCCCTCTGCCTGCTCACCTTGGGAGGCACCAGTGCTGCACCTGCGGTAAGGAGGGACTTGGCTGACTGAAGAGCAGAAGGGATCGTATGCATGTGATGGGGATTTAGATCTACCATCCGCATAAACGTTGACCTTGGTCCATTGGCTGAACTAGTTGACACTTTTGGAGAAATTTGTGAGCAATGCGTTTCATGGCAGAGAGAGTAGTATATGGAATGTGGCACAAGAACAGGGAGGATACTTAGACATGCTGGCAGCCTTGAAATCACGTGCATATCATATAGAAATAAAACAGCCAAGAAAGGAACTGCTCATCTGCTCTTTCTGTAACTGTGGTCTACTGAGTGTTATCGATATTGACACCTACATTGAAGAAGTCAGGTTGTGATGGTTGCCTTATTCTAAAAAAAAAAACAGACTCACCAGCCAGGGCTAAGGATATCTGGTTTATTTAGAGTAGATTGCAGACACAGAGAAAGACGGGAATGAGCACATGGTGTGCGAGGTAGCCAGTAAATACCCGCAGTGTGGACCTGACCCCTCCCCACCCCCCATTGTCCCAAAGTCCTGACCGACGGCGATCCCGGAGTCTCGATTGGCGATCAGGGGGCGATCCTGGAGTCTCGATGGGCGATCAGGGGGATTAGCACTGATTACCTCTGTCCTCTTCCCGTGTCCGGAGCAGGTGTGTCTGCCGTGGCAATGCAGAGATGTCAGGGAGATAGGTTGATGACTTCCCGGATCAGGGCAAAGGTATGGCTCCTTTGTCCTTTAGCTGTATTGTCTTTCAGTACTTATAGGATTAGCACTGATTCCTTCCTCCCCACTCCCCTTCTCCGGAAAGGCATGTTCCCCATTGTGATGTATGTATACATCGCAACGGGGGACATGACACAGGTCTTTGGAGCTGTACCTTCATTGATCTGACATTAAATATTCCAGGAGTGAGGTTCCCGCATTCACAGTCAACTCTACTGAGTGCCACTGTTTCTAAGACTTTGCAGCATGGAGACAGACTAGTCATAATCTGCTCCTTTCCTAGAAGTTTGCAGGAGCTAATAGAGGATCATAGAAGGATCCCTCATATGTGATGAGATTAAAGCCTACTTCAGGTTTTGAAGTGTTCTTATTTATGATACTAAGCGAAGCCCAAGGTAATTGCCCTGAATCCCCTATGATTCCATGACTGTCTACTTCAATGGCCAGAGAAGGTGAGCCACAAGATGGCATCCCCCTTAATCCTTCTCAGTTTGTTGACATACTTGGGAAGGAGAGAGGAATAGTTAACTACTGCAAGAAGAGGGAGAAAGAAGAAGGATGAGAAGGGCCAGGGGTCCTGCATAGATTCGAGTAGCCCATCCGTCACAGCATTGGATTTTCTCTTTCTGTTTTCATTGTTCTTTTGCTTTTCTTTTTTCTATTCCTATGATATTGTTTTTATATTATGATTGTGAGCTGCCCAGAGTCCTGGTTTTATGATGGGTGGTCACATAAATATTTTAAACAAATAAATAAATTGTGCTCTGGAAGATGTCTGACAGTGACCCAACTAATGATCCTTGCTCTGGCTTAGATGTTTGTTTATCTAGCTGTGCAGCAACATTCCTGATTGGCTCCTTCTCCTTTCTTGATATTTAACCCGTTTTTCATAGGAAATATTAAGAAATAGTGGGTTTCTCTCTGTATGCAAATCACACACTTTAACCTAGGGGTGATGAGCAAAAATCTCTCAGAATTTTAATGAAAATTAACTGAATCCACAATTTCTGAACAAATACCTGGAGTCCATTTACTTTCTATTTTTCCTTTTTCTCAGTTTTGCCAGTGTAGTTTCCCTTGAAATGTATAAAAATGAGCATCTGAAATGCACACAAACATTTGGGGAATTGATTGTGAAACTAATATGTTTATTAGAAGAACTGCATTCATACATAGTTAGGAGAAATAGATATCTAAAAATGTATGTGTTATAGAAATGATTTATCAGTGCCTTCTTCTGGGCTGGTTTTAGTTTCCCAGTCTGGCTATAGACCCTGGTGGTCTCCCTTCAAAGATTAACCAGGCAGGATCCTGCTCAACCTCTTATGTCACTTCTTATGTCTGTCAAGTTTTCCAATATTCATGAAACATGAAGAACTTTTTCATGCTTTTTCCAATTCTTCAGGGAAAGAAAATAAAAACTCTGTTTATTCTACTTTGCAGAATGCAGGCAGACAAGCCAGGGACTATGTAAATGGAGTAAGTATGGAGAATACTTTTATCCTTGGATCTAATTTTTATATATCTATATCTAATTTTTATTACATCTTTTTAAAACAGAAGATAAAAATTAATACAAACTAATATAAAGGAAAAAGAAATGAGAAAGAGAAATAAGTCAAAGGGAAAGCAAAAAGTGCAAGAAAAGAAAAAAGTTAAAGAAAAATAGGAGGGAAAGAAAAAAGATACAGAGCAGTGGCTTCCGATACTCTTCACAACAGTTATAACTACAAACATATTTTAATTCCTCTCTCTAAAGTTACATCATAATACTCTTCTTTCTATAATCTATACTATTGAATCATCAAAACCATGAATCACAAGTTCATTTTTTTCATTTTTACGCAAATAGTCCATAAGAGGTTTCCAGTCCCTATGCCTGGAGCTAATTTGTCTTATTCATTCCTCTGTAGGAGGTAAAAACATTTTCAAAAATCTGAGTAAAAAGCCTTAAGTATATTTCCTCAGTTTTGATTAATCCAAAAGCTAAACCAGTTCCTTCTTCCTCAAAAAGACCAGGCAAAAATCCTTCGATCAAAGACTGAAAAACTCATTCGCAGGACGTGCTTAACTGAGTGATTAGGGAGAATGATGTCATCTGAACAGTAAAACTGGGTGAATCAACTCGGACAATTAACCACAATATGTTTAGATTTAGTCCCAAATAACCAATCTCACTTGTTGTTGTTGTTGTTCTTGTTGTTGCAGTTTTACTTCAAAAATTCAAATATGCATTTTCCCCTTTTGTTGTTCCCCTAACTTTATTCAAGACATAAAGCCATCACAGCTTTGAAAGATTCAAGAGACATTGGGACCACTGTTCGCTGACATAAGATTGAACTTCTAGGGTTGATCTTAATTTCACTTTGTGTTCTTTCCATTTTATATTTCAGAACATTAATTCTGGAGCTTTTGGAGGGGTATGTATGCACAAATGTACAGATGCTCTGACTAGTTTGAGCAGAAGTTAAAATTCACTGCTAGGATTCCAAAAACGTTCAACGTTTTGAGAATACGGGAGATGACATGTCTGTTCCTCCTGAGTGAAACTTTCCTTGGAGAGAAAGTAGCAAGAGGGGACAACATGGAGTTCAAAGTTGCAAGATGCTCACTTGAGTCTACATGCTAAAATGGCATCTGAACTGCCCACTCTTAACTGGGTGGGGAGGGCAGAACCAGCATCTAGAATAAGTCCTTCTGGGTGCCTCTATTTTGCCAGTTCTCAAAGGTACCAAGGGATGGCCCTATTCCTCCTTGCTCCTCTCTCCCGAAATGTCTGTATAAATAAAGTGGATATTCCTCAAAGCCGGTCTACAGTGGTTTCTCAAAGACTGCTGACCCCTGGAAAGATGAATCACTAACATGTCCTCTTCTGTTCTATTTTCAGAATAGTGGAAAGTTTGATAGCAACCAGTTTGGGCCCAACAGCTTCAATAACAAGGGGGTAAGTGTTGGAAAATGCATTTCTTTTTCCTAGAGAGGGTGTGGGATCCAACCTGTCAAAGCGTAAAAAGACAATGTTTGTAATTTTAATAGGATGGTTTATTTATAGGAAGGAGGAAGAAATGCTGGTACCGGTAGTCTCCACTTAGCGACCAGCGGCTTAAAGGCCGTTTGGAGTTGCGATGGTACCCCAAAGTTGATTTCTGACAGGGCCTGAAATTACGACCGCCACAAATTATGACCTGGTAGCTTTAGCTTCATCTGAGCAAGAAGATTTGAGAGGAAGGTGTGCCTATTTGTGCTTGCCTCAGGGACAAAGGCAGGAAGGAAGAGACTCTCAGATTGGCCATCACATTAATGAAGTCTAGGCAGGGTAAGAGAGAAACAGGGAAAGAACTCAGAGGGACCCAAGGCTTTGTCTACAGTATATCCCGCTCCTCCTTGTGGTCAGTAGAGTGTGAATGGTTAAGAGACCATGTTGTGTTTCAAAGAAAAGCATTCCCCTGTCACCCAATCATGCCCTCTATAGTAACGTGTCTATAATTGTTTGAAAATTTCTTTTACTACTTCTAGGACATATTTTATTCACTAAATACTCACTAAGCACACTTTCCCCTCCTTTCCTACACCAGACTGGTCTCAGATAGAAAACTGGCTTGGTTTACAGAGCATGTTAAATCTCAGTTAAGAAAACCAAGGTCTATGTTCCCATATAATATATATAATATATAATAATAACTATGTTTGCAGAACACACTTCCAAAGAATAAACCGTAGTCCTTGCTTACAGATGGTAACTGGTAACTGGAAACTCTCTTGCTAAGCAACACAGTCATAAAGCATGACATCATGTCACCATTTCAAATTACAATGGCAGTTGCAGAAGTTCCCTCATGAAGTGAACCCCACACGGTGGATAGGCGCAACATCATGTGATCACCATTTGCTGCCTCCTGCCGGCTTCCCCATTGCCTTTGCTTGTTGGAATCTGGCTATGAAATTTGCAAAAAATGATCACATGACCACTGGGTCAAACTACAAGGAACACTTGTAGGTCTCTCACTTCAGTGCTCTTGTATCATCAATGTTTTGGTAAGCTTGTATAATTCTGAGAGAGCCAGTTTGGTGAAGTGGTTAAGGCACTGGGCTAGAAACCGGGAGACCGTTAGTTCTAGTCCTGCCTTAGGCACAAAGATAGCTGGGTGACCTTGGGCCAGTCGCTCTCTCTCAGCCCTAGGAAGAAAGCAATGGCAAACCACTTTCAAAAATCTTGCCAAGGAAAGTACAGGGGCTTGTCCAGGCAGTCTCCGAGAATCGGACATGATTGAACAGATAAAAAAGAAAAAAGAAAATCAATCATACCTTAGGCAGCTGATGTTGCCTAAAAGGAAGAAGTTCATTTTATATCACCAGGGCTGGGGAGCAGGAAACACCACAGAAGAACATAACTTCCTTGTTGAAGCAGATCTGGGGTCTACCTGATTTAGAATTCTGCTTCTAATGGGAAGTTCCCAATCAGGTATGGACTCAAGAGCCTTGGTCATGTGTCCCCGGCATCAACAGCTTCAAGACCTTCCACCTGCACAATCACCATATTCTTATTCTTATCTATGAGATACTCCAGATGTTGCCAAGTGATTCCTTCTCCATAAAGGAGAAATGAATCCAGTAATCCTTCTGCAGAGATCTTCTTCTTGATAGTGATGGTGAGGATTTCTTCTTGAGAGCCTCATGATATTTAAATTGTTAAGGATGTTTATTTTCTTCTTTACAGTAATAAAAACCTACCAGCAGAGTTCCAGATGCCCTCTGCTCAGAGATTTCACCAAGGATACCATTGCTGACCCAAATGATTCTTTTTACTTGCTGTTGAACCTTTCCCTGATACTGACTATACAAAAGCTTTCTTCTTGCAAATAAAGGAACATGACCTTGCAGAACAGTTGTGTCTCAGAGTGAACTTTGTTACCTCCTTAATCCATCTACAACCCAGTGGACTGAAAGGGTCCTGTGGATCAATCCAAAAGCTAAACCCATAGCTTTCTTCCCAAAAGAGCTGGGCACAAAGCCATCCATCAAAGATTTGGGGAACTCCTAGGCCTCGGTTGGGTTAGAGGGGGGAGAAAATGGTTGGCTCAGCAAATAGCAAATAGATTACAGCAAGTGATACCATTCCTTAGTGATCAGGCAGGGTTTATAAGAACTAGGTAAGCAGCAGACAACATTAGGTTAGTTGTAGACTTAATAGATTTGAATAAAAATAAAGGCAAATTTGAAACTGTACCTTTATATGCAGAAAAAGCTTTGAGAAACTATGTAGACAGTACGTGTTTGCTGTTGTAAACAGGTTTGGATTTCCTTTGAAATTTATAAAATGGATTAAGATGAGTCACCCACATCTAAAGTTAAGATTAATGGTATTCTTTCTGCTACTTTCCCATTATTTAGAGGAACCAGACAAAGATGTCCGCTTTTACCCTTGCTTTTCAATATTTGCATGGAACCCTTGGCTTGTGCTATTAGACAACATAGGGAGATTTACGGAGTATTAGATAATTCAGTTGAATTGGCTTTATTTGCAGATTATATTCCTTTGTTTATTACTAAAGCTCATACTGCTGTTCCAGTGTTGATGCAAATGACAGATGCCTTTAGTAAAATGGAACTGATGCCAGTAGGTAAAAATTTAGTTACCCATCTATTTAAGGAATAGCGATTCCGTATTTGTACCAAATCCATTAAAATACTTAGGTATGTGCATACCAAAAGATATAACTCAGTTCCACCTAATATGGATAAAATATGTCAAGAGGTTTCTTTAGATATGGATAGACGGGAGTCCTTAAACCTCATCCTTTGGGAAAAGGTGAATACTCTCAGGATGCATCTTATTCCCAGACTAATTTATATTCTGAGAGGAATTCCTTTTCAAATATCTGGAAAATATTCTCAGAAAATAAATTCTTTGGGAGTTTTTTATGGGGTTCTTCACTTCTGAGAATATTTTCACAGAAAATGCAATTACCAAATAATGAAGGAGGATTTGGTGTTCCAAGTCTGGAGCTATATCATCAAGCTTACCTATTGTCAAGTATTAAGCACGGGAAGCCCACAACTGATGCTAATTTTCCAATTTGGGCAGCATTGGAATATACATATATGGCACCTTTGGTTGGATGGACAATATTAGGATCTAAATACAACAGAACGCTAATCTCACTGTAAATGATTGTGTCAGAAAGCTATGGAATGTAATGTTTAATAATAATGAAAAAAGACTTGATCCTTTTTCCCATGCTAAATTGACTTTATGGAGAAACCCAACATTAAAAATTGGGGAAAAGACGGTGATGTGGAAAAGTTGGATGGAAGCAGGGATACTGACTTTGGACCAACTGATAGATGATGAAGATGAATTTTTAACATATGCTGTGTGAAGAGATAAATATCATCTATCGGATGTATCCCAATGGCAATATTTACAGCTGCTACGTATATTTATTTAATTTTTATCCCACCTTTATTAGTTTTATAAAAAACTCAAGGCGGGGAATATACCAGTACTCCTTCCTCCTCCTATTTTCCCCACAACAACAACCCTGTGAGGTGGGTTGGGCTGAGAGGGAGGGACTGGCCCAAGGTCACCCAGCTGGCTTTTGTGCCTAAAGCGGGACTAGGATTCACAGGCTGCTGGTCTCTAGCCCTGCACCTTAACCACTAGGCCCAACTGGCTCTCTGTTAACAACATTGTTTGGACCAGCAGCATTTTCTGCTTCTGAGACACCTGAGATACAAGAACAGCTTGTTAAATGCTTTAGAACTAAAAAGACCCCCCTATGATTAGCTTTGATAGATATTTGTTATCAAGAAATCAGTTTAATATGCAGATGTTAAGAGATGAGTGGAATAAAGAATTAGAGGTTCCTACATTGCCTAGACAATGGGAAAATGTCTTAACTTCTATCGCAAGAGTGTCAATGGACCTTAAACTATGACTTATCCAACACAAAACAATATTTAGAATGTACTGGACTCCACGACGTTTGTATAGAAAAGGATTGTCCAAAGCAGCATGTTGTTGGAGATGTAATAACAACAGTGCCTCCTTAGAGCATATGTTGTACAATGCCCTACACTTACTAAGTTTTGGGAGAAAGTAGTGGACTCTATAAATTAGATTGTGCGACAAAACCTAACATTTTCAGAGGGAAATATTCTTTTGAACTACTTACCTAGTACATGGAACTGGACAACTGGACAATGTAAACGGACTCTCCATGCCCTTACTATGGCCAAAAGACTGATATTGCAGCATTGGAAAGATAAATGTATGGCCCCATTTATTCAATGGATCGAAGACCTGATTGCGCTTGCCACTTATGAGCAGATTGCCTAGAGATGCAGACTTTGCACGGTCAAGTATAATGAAATATGGGACTCTTTTATACCAAATACAGTAGGTAAAAAACAAACAATAGTCATATAAATGTATCACACACAAACACCTACCTGAATAATATTTGCATTAGATAAATATATAGAGAGAGATTTGTAATTGTTATAATGATATACTATGCCAAGTTTCTTTGTTGCATTTTTTCATTTTTTTGCAATAGCACTTTTTAATGTTTTTTCCTTCTTGATAATGTATGTATCTTCATTATTATTAGTTTTGCGTCTTGTTTTTCTTTTTCTTTTTGTTATTAATTAAAAAGCAATATAATTTATTAAAAAAAAGATTCTGTTTAAGTACAATTCTAGTCTTCGGGTGGAATCAGTTTCCTGATGTGGTCTACTTTATAAGTGTTGGTGCATGTGCAGAGTGCTGGAAAGTGTTTGGCCCAAGAGATCAGAAAGAAGACACCAGGCATTTCAGCTGTCAGTCTCCTCGTTCAGGGCTGTTGTAACTTCGAATGGTCACTGGTCGAGGACCACCTGTATAATCCAAACAACAGCCTATATATTTTTTTATCTCTCCATGCACCTAATATTGATTGATTGATTGATTAATCAAATTTATCACCGTCCATCTCCCAAAAGGGACTCTGGGCAGTTTACAATAAACATAAATAAAAATATAAAACTGTAAAACACTATAATACATAATACAATAAATATAATAAAAACTTCAATGGCTGGAAGTTCTTTATGATTTGCAGGCAGACCTGGGTCCTTCTAAGAAACTAACCATCCCCAGAAATGGCTACTCTCTCTCCCGCCCCAGGCATAATTACAGAACCAGCTCTTTAGCTGTTTCCTAAAGTCCAGGAGGGAGGGAGCCAATCTCACTTCCGGGGGAAGGATATTCCGAAAGGCAGGGGCTGCTGCAGAGAAGGCCCACCTCCTGGACCCCACCAGATGGAATTCTCTTGCAGACGGGGTCCGTAGCGTGCCCTCTCCGCACGACTGGGAGGGACGGGTTGATGTGATGGGGAGGAGACAGTCCCTTAGGTAACCTGGACCCGTGTCATGTAGGGCTTTAAAGGTGATACCCAACACCTTGAATTGGACCCGGAAGCAAACTGGCAAGCAATGCAGCTCGCGGAGCAAAGGATTGATGTGTGCTGATCTTAGGAAACCCAACATTTTGCACCAGCTGTAGCTTCCGGATACTCTTCAAGGGTAGCCCCACGTAGAGCGCAGTGCAGTAGTCTGTATGGGAGGTAGCCAGGGCACGAGTGACCGTTTGAAGGGCCTCTCGCTGCAGGAAGGGCATAACTGGTGGCAACATGAAGTTGCACAAAGGCCCTCCTAGCCACAGCTGCCACCTGCTCTTTGAGCAGGAGCTGTGAGTCCAGGAGGACCCCCAAGTTACGCACCGGGTCTGTCTGTGGCAGTGCAACCCTATCCAGAACTAAAGATGACAATTTCCCAGAAATCGAGGAGCCATTAATCCATAGCCACTCCGTCTTCCCCGGGTTCAGCCACAACCTGTTGTCCCCCATCCAGGCCCCCACAGCCCCCAGGCATTCGGAAAGGGTGGCCAAAGCATCACTTACTTCACCCGGGATGGAGATGTATAATTGGGCATCATCTGCATATTGATGATACCTCACCCTGTAGTGATGGATAATCTCGCCCAGTGGTTTCATGTAGATGTTAAAAAGGAGCGGAGAGAGTACTGAACCCTGCGGCACCCCACAAAGGAGGGGCCGCGGGCCAGATCTCTCGCTCCCTATCAACACCGACTGGGACCGACCCTGGAGGAAGGAGGTGAACCAGCGCAGAACCATGCCACCCACCCCCAACTCCCTAAGTCGGTCCAGAAGGCTACCATGGTCGATGGTATCAAGAGCCACTGAGAGGTCAAGAAGAGCAAGGATGGATGCACTGCCTCCATCTTGCTCCTGCCAGAGGTCATCCATAAGTGCGACCGATGCCGTTTCCATCCCATAACTGGGCCTGAACCTGACTGAAAGGGGTCTAGATAATCCGTTTCATCCAGAATCCTCTGGAGCTGCAAAGCCGCCACTTTCACAACCACCTTCCCCAAAAAAGGGAGGTGGGAAACTGGGCGAAAATTGTCCAGTATAGTAGGGTCCAGCGATGGTTTCTTGAGGAGGGGGTGCACCAGCGCGTCCTTAAAGTCTGCTGGGAACACCCCTCTCCCAAGGATGTGTTTACCATCGCCTGGAGCCAGCCACATGTCACCTCCCGCGCTGCTTTCACCAGCCAGGAGGGGCAGGGGTCTGATTGGCACGTGGTAGCATTTGCAGTCCGAAGGATCCTGTCCGCTTCCTCGGGTTCAACAGGATCGAACTGGTCCCAGATAACCGGGTAAGTACGTTTTTATCTCTCCATGCACCTGATATGCTTCCAGAGACATGATATTTGGTGGGGCCAGGAAAGGAGTCCAAGGATGCCGAGTCGATTAAATCTTTTGTTAATTTGTTTTAATTACTAAAAGGTAGGAACAACTGGAAAAACAAATTAAATATAAAATGCAAGACAATATACGCTATAAAACTGGAAAGAAAACAAGGATGCAAAGAAAAATGTGAAAAAACCAGCAGTCCTCAACTACACATAATACAATAGATACGTAACAGTGGCTTCGTTTTTAAACAACAAATTAAAACTTGCCAATAAAGAATTAGTCTTAAGACTAATGCTTAAGAAAAATCTTCCCACACTGACTGTGTTAGCAAGGAAGAGAAACAAAGTTTTCTTTCCCTCCCTCCATTTTTTTAAACAAAGACACTCAAGGCACTTATCCAAGCTTTATATGTTCATTTATCCTTGTGCTAATTACAAAAAAGGTCAAATCTTGATTCAGAAGAATGATTCCATCACACCTGATCCCTAATCAACCCTACAATAACAGCACTAAAAGATCACTCTTTGCTAAAGTTTTCCCATTCCACAAGAGGATTTGTTGCACGGGTGCATACACGCATGCACACAGACACACACAGAGCAGGGGCACACATTGAGATGAATGACATTGAACATCAAGGTTAAAGAAAAGAAGGAATCCTGGGATATGAAAGAACAGAAAGAACCCTTCCTGAAACCCACATTTGGCTATTGCATGTTAGGAAGCCAATATACAGATCAGGAAAGCTGGTATTTATTTTTATGTTTTAATTTGTTTGATCTATTAAGTTAATGGATTTGTATGGCCATCAAATGATTCAAGGCAGCACTGAAAACCTGATGGCAGACAAATGCTGACAGAGGCACAAGTCGGTTGGTGCTGGGTGCCGTCTAAATCAATTAAATTGAATTAAACTCTGTTTTTTGACCCAAATCTCTCTATTCCTGAAGGAACACGTTCATCTAGAAAACAAAAATTGGAGGTTTAGGGAACTATGGACCTGACCTTGGAGAAGCCATCCAGAAGCCCTGAAGACCACCACAAGGCAGAGGAGGTGTGTGAGAAGCCAAGGGCGGTGGGAAGTCCTTAGAGAATGACTCAGTCTGGCTCTCCACCCCCCACATTCTCCCCCACTCCCTGAGGCAGAAGAGAGAGGGAAGGGGAAGCCCAGGCAGACCTGCCAGATTCTGTGAAAGTGCGATCCTCGTCTTCGGCTGGAGTCGGTTTCCTGATCTGGTCTGCCTTGTGCAGCTGATAGAAGTGTGTGAAGAAAAGGAGGGGAAATGTAGACAAATGGAAGGAAACTTCCTGGAAAATAGCAAAGACAGTTCCCCCCGCATCCTCTCAATTACAATTCAATTCCTTCCTTCCTTCATCAAAATACAAATTAGAAAAGGCAGGAGACAAGCAAAGCAAAGCAATTCACCTTATTGCCTTAACATAGAGCCTCTAATTGTTTGGACACAATTTACAAATCTTATTTTACAATTTCTACTCTCTTGTCTATCACTGTTGATATTTATACATTATCTACATTGGATTTAGAAAATATTGGTTGCTTTTAAAGTGATACAGTGTTTTATCAGTTTAAACTGAGCAATGAGACATCGAAAAATTAAATGTAATTCTATGATGCTTGTAAACTCCTTGTTTATCTACTTTGTGCCTGATTTTTGCCTCACACTTTTTTGTTTCTGGTGGGGGTTTGGTTTGGTTTGGTTTTCGGTGGGCCTTTCCTTCTTTCTAGACCCCCTGTAGTAGCCTTTCCTAACTTTGGACCCAGGAGGAACCCTTGAAATATTTCTCAGGTCTCGGGGAACCCCTGCACATTCAGGCTGAAATCTAGGCCAGAGGTTACAAAATGATTATATTTGTTTCATGGGTAGGCCTGTATACTGTGTCTGCATTAACAGTGTTCTTAAACTAAAAATAAAGAACAAAACTTACCTTTTTAATGCGAACTTGACCAAATTTCATATAATTTTTTAAATAAATCGTGATATCCCATGGAATGCCTAGTGACCTCTTCCAGAAACCCTGCTCTGTAGTATCTTTGTTAGTATATATTTATATTGATGGCCGGTTCAACCATGAGTCAGGGTGGCATACACAGAGTTAAAAAACAAACTACAATCAGACAATCATCCATATAACCAAGGACCAGGACCAAGAAAAATAGGAAGATTATTCTGGAGAGAATAAAGAGTGAAAGCGCTACTTTGTTCAAGCTCTCCAGCAGGGTCTTCGTCTCCTTCCAGGTCCCAATTCATTTTGTTGACATTCAGACTAACAGTGCCCAAGACATTCTCTTGGAAAGTTCTCCCTGGCCTCCCATCGGCCTTTATCTTCAAGTGGTTCCCTTGAGTCCTTGCTGGGTCCTTGCCAGTGTGTGCTAAAAACTTGCCTCCCAGCTTAAGTAAATAAAGGGAACCACAGGTAAATAAGGAACCATCCCACAGAAGGATATGCAAAGCAGACAAGGCAGAAGGATATTTAACCCACAGCAATCCACTAAGTACAGCTCTGTAAAACTCCTGACCTTACGGTGTTACCGAATATATTAATGAAACATCTCCAACTCCAAAACCAAATTCGAAGAACTCCCACAATGCAACATGACAGCCTGAAGCTACACATATTGGTCACCATTGCAAAAGAATCTTTGGTAAAGAAGAGGGCCAGTAGACTCTTGGGTTTCAAAAATCAGATTATTCCATCCGAAATCAGACCCTGTCCATATCTTGGTCTTGGCCCTTATCTGATTAATGGAGCACGGCTTGGCATGTCACACAAAGGATATGTGAGGCCCTAGGGGAGAAAGAAAACCATGCATTCCCATGCTAAAGCATATAATTTATGGCATTGAACAGGTGGCCACAAAGTTCTAATTCTCTGAAATTTAAATTGGAGTAATAGTTGTTCCATGGAATTGCCATAATAGGATTTTCATTCCAGGCATGCCCATTCTCTTCAAGGATTACAATTCGTGATAAGAAAAAACAGGTCACTGTAGAGAATTCAAGCAGAGGACAAGATAAATGTGTTCTAGAATGGGATATGATAAGCTGTCATTTGCTCTCCAGTTTCTTTTCAAAATGCTCAAGGGATGGAGGAATGATAAGCCATTGAGTTGGGGTTCAAATGACTAATATTCTCATACGGATCTGTTTGGCAGTTTTATATCAGTCTCTAAAATTGTACTTTGATGTTTGGTCTGTTTCTAATTTCTGATTGTAGGAAAGTTGATTTATCTAAAATATAAACATTGGGAGAAGTGTAGCAAAATGCATATACATAATACAAATATCCACTCACTCAAAAATAAAAACATCCCCCCACCTGGTGTCAATATAGGTAGAAAGAGGATAAAAATCTTTAGATAGGGAAAAGAATAAACTGAAGGAAACTCAAAACAAATCGATACTGCCTTACCGTTTCAGGGAAAGGAACAGGAATGGGATGTTTAATGTGTTAATGTTTCTCTTAAATTTAATGTTTCTCCAGGAAACACATAATAATCTGAGGGTGCAAATGTGATTAGGGAAGAAACCCAGGGTCATAAATGAAGGGGAAAGGGGTGTGTAGTCAGCGATAAGGTAAAAAATATTTGTAGGTCTTGGTCTTTGGATGGAATAGAAAGGGAGAAAGGGCTTGGTCCTTTATTGTATCAATCACTGGGTTGGGCTTACAAAAGCAGATTTCTTGAGATTACCAGGATTGATTGTTTACCAAAGTGGGCTCTGCCCACGATAACTTCCAGTATAAGTAGAGGCTTCAGGTGGCCGTATCCCCAACCCTTCTTCAGAGCGAAAGAGAGACAGAAGGAACACAAAGATGCAAGTCAAAGTGGTGGCTTTTTTCCTGGCCCTCGGCCTGCTCACCTTGGGAGGCACCAGTGCTGCACCTGCGGTAAGGAGGGACTTGGCTGACTGAAGGGCAAAAGGGATCGTATGAACGTGATGGAGATTGCAATCTACCATCCACATAAACCTGGGCCTTGGTGCATTGGCTGAACTAGTTGACACTTTGGAGAGATTTGTGAGCAATGTGTTTCACAGCAGAGAGACTAGTGTATGGAACATGGCACAAGAACAGGGGGATATTTGGACACTGCGGGAGCCTTGAAATCACATGCATATCACGTAGAAATAGTACCTCCTGGAAAGGATCACCTGATCTGCTCTTCCTGTAACTGTGGTCTACTGAGTGTTATCGATATTGACACCCATGTTGAAGAAATCAGGTCTTTGGAGCTCTACCTTCATTGATCTGTCATTAAATATTCCAGGAGTGAGGTTCCTGCATGCATAACCAACTCTACTGAGCGCCACTGTTTCTAAGAGTTTGCAGCATGGAGATAGAGTAGTGGTAATCTGTTCCTTTCCTAGAATTTTGCAGTAATTAATAGATGATCATATTAGGATCACTCATACTTGATGAGACTAAAGCCTACTTCAGGTTTTGAAATGCTCTTATTTATCCTATTAAGGGAAGCCCTGTACTTTTGCCCTGAAGTCCTCTTTGATGGCATGATTGTCTATCACAATGGCCAGAGAAGGTGAGCCACAAGATGGCATCCCCATTAATCCTTCTTGGTTTGTTGACATGCTTGGGAAGGATAGAGGAATTGTCAACTGCTCTAAGAAGAGGGAGAAAGAAGAAGGATGAGAAGGACCAGGGGTCCTGAAGTGATTCAAGTAGCCCCTCTGTCATAGCTGATGGAGTTTTTTTTTAAGGTTAATAAAAGAACTCCAAGCAGCTAACCATCTTGCAAAGTAGAAGTGTGAACCAAAAGAAAACTTGCACATTAAGCTTACTTACGTTAAGAAATAAATTCAGTCTTCACATAGTAGTTAATAAAATAGAGCAATAAAAATAGAGATAGCTTACTTTTATTCAGTAGATCTGGATACAGGTAGATTCATAGTAGAAAGTATTTAATCATCACTGGTTCTTTGTAGACATTTCTATGGAAATAGACATGGCTGCGTGCAAGTGATATGAAAAAGACGAGAGCTCCATTCTGCAGCACCTCCTGCTTGTCGGGGTGCCAAGAGAGTAATGGAGATCAGGTGACCCATGTGACATCCCAGAAGCACAATAGAGATGTCTTTACTAGAGAAACCCGCTTACTGTGCTTGTGAGACAATGCTGAGTCAACCCCTGATAATTCCAACAATAGCATTGGTTTTTCGGTTTCTTCCTTTCCTTGAGCTGCCCAGACTTCTGGTTTTTATATGGGTGGTCAGATAAGTATTTTAAATAAATAAACAAAAAGTGCTCAGGAAGATGTCTGACAGCGACCGAAGTAATGATCCTTGCTGTGGCTTAGATGTTTGTTCATCTAGCTGTATAGCAACTTACCTTATTGGATCCTTCTCCTTTCTGGATATTTAAACCCTTTTCATTGGAAATGCCAATAAATAATGGGTTTCTCTCTGTATGGAAATCACACACTTAATCTAGGAGTGCTGACCAAAACTCTCTCACTTTTTGATGAAAATTAACCCAATGCACAATTTCTGAACTGATATCTGGAGTCCATTTACCTTGTATTATCCTTTTTCTCCACTTTGCCAGTGGAGTTTCCCTTGAAATGTATAAAAATGAGCAACTGAAATGTACACAAACATTGGGGGAATTCTCCTACTCTCTGTATTTTTATAATGGTTTTTATGACTTTTATTTGTAATCCTCCCAGAGCTACTTCATTACGGAGAGGGGTGGGGCATAAACTTCATAAATAAATATATAAATAAAGAGGTATATAAATAGATCTATCATAGACTGAAGAAACTCATTCACAGGACATGCTTCACTGAGTTATGGTGGGGAATGATAGACAGGTAGTCCTCAATATGCGACTGTTTGTTTAACAATGGTCTGAAGATATGACGGCCTTGGAATGGGTGCTTTATGGCCTGTAAAGCAGTTCCGAGCATTGCGAAATGTCATACCACCACCACCACCCATGGTCACATGATCGCATTTCAGGCACTTGGCAACCAGCTTGCATTTATCACCGGTTGCAGCATCCTGAGGTCACGTGACCGTGTTTTGTAAGAGTTTTTGCTGTTTTCCAGCAAAAATGCCCACTGGGGAAGCTGAATTCACAACATCCCAATTGTGGTTAAAGTCCAGCACTACCTGTATGTCTCATGTGAACAATAAAACTGGTTTAATCAACTCGGTCTATTAACCACAAAAGGTTTAGATGTACTCTCAAGTAAACAATCTCTCTTGTTGTGGTTATTGATATTGTTGTTGTTGAAGTTTTATTTTAAAAATTCCAAATTGCATTTTCCCCTCCTGTTGTGTTCCCCTAACTTTATTCAAGGAATTAAGCCACTGTAGCTTTGAAAGATTCGACAGACATTGGGACCACTGTTTGCCAACATAAGATTGAACCTCTAGGGTGGCTCTTGATTTCACTTTGTGTTCTTTCCATTTTATATTTCAGAACATTAATTCTGCAGCTTTTGCGTGGGTATGTATGTGCAAATGTACAGATGCTCTGACCAGTTTTGAGAAGAACTCAAATTTCATTGCTAGGATTCAAAAAATATTCAACGTTTCGAGAATATGGGAGATGACATGTCTGTTCCTCCTGAGTGAAACTTTCCTTGGAGAGAAAGTAGCAAGAGGGGACAACATGGAGTTCAAAGTTGCAAGATGCTCACTTGAGTCTACATGCTAAAATGGCATCTGAACTGCCCACTCTTAACTGGGTGGGGAGGGCAGAACCAGCATCTACAATGCGTTCTTCTGGGTGCCTATGTTTTGGCAGTTTAACCTCAGCTATGGGTTAAAGAAATTTTAAATGCATTGCCCTAAGATGACAGGACCTTTGACAACCAAAGGTCCTGTAATATATTGCTGGACATCAATAGAATATGATATGCTAACAAATACCAAAGAGATGTTGAGGGGTGGGGGCTTCAGTAAGAAGAAAAGGGATCAAATGAAGCTGCTTTAGTTTAAGAGATTTGGAAAACATTACCAAGTTTTTATGGGTGACTAAAAGGAAAAGAAAAAGACTGGAGAAATAACTGTACTGTTTTATTTTTAAATTTAGGGCTTACCTGGGGTGAGTATTGCGAATCTTCTGTGTATTTAGAGAATGTGCTAGTTATTGGTGTATTTTGGGAATGCGACAAATATGTCTGACATTCCATTTTGAAATTAAATACCTGCTTTGATTTACATGGGTGCTCTGCAGCCTGCCCTGCGTTGCAAAAATTACTTTCCCATCCTCAGATGTGATGAAGGACTCTGTACAGTCAACAAGGGTCAGTGTGCTTAAGTGAGAAGAAAAGGGATCAAATCAAAGTGCTTCTGTTTGAGAGAGGTTATTGGTGTATTTGAGGAATGGAATAAATATGCCTGACTTTCCCTTTTGAAATTAAATACCCATCTTCATCTATCTATTTTAAACCTCCATTAGACTGGTAGCCTAGACTGAGAGAAACTCTTTTGCCCTTAATCCTCTAAGCTGGGACCTGGATGAGTTTTACTTTAACTTCCTTGGTGAATAAGCACTGAAGCCAGAGAGCAGTTGAATGTGCCAAATTCCTCCTGGGTTTGCCTCTCTATATTCAAGTTGCTGCTTCTGCCTTCCATAGGAGCATTCTCTTCAGTCCCCCAAATTAATTCTCTGCAAAGATCTGGAAGCAGAAATGGGCTGCTGACTGACATTGAGGCCCCATCTTTGATCTCCAGGAAGCATTCTGCTCCAGACGATTGGGCACTTTCTCCATGATATAGCTCTGTTGGATGTTCTTCCTTTGATACTGGTTCCTTTTGTAGGAAGAGATGAGCAGCAAGAAGAGGATTAAGAAAAAGAGGGATGGGAGCAGCTCAATTTCAACTAAAGCGCAGTTGTTAAAGGGTGAAATGGGATCCTCTTCTGTGACCTGAAAAGATCCCTGTAAATCGAGAAAATATCAGGGAAACTCGGGGTCTGGCCTTCTCTTTGTTGGAGAAGTGCAGCAATTAAATCTTTAACTGACCGGGCTGAAACTGTCTGATCACAGCCGGTAGCGCTGGCTGCAGAAGTTCTGAACCCTTTCCATCGACAACCGAGTAATCTGCAACCTCTTGGCTGTCTGGCAGGAACCTAAATATTTATGATAGGATATCCTGAAAGGGAAAATTGTTTGCAAATTGCTGCAGACGTGACAGGTTTCCCCAGCAGGTCCCCAAATTTCCTGAGACTCTGCACTCAGAGAATGTGTATGGAGAGAATGTAAAAAAACGTGCATTTAAAGAATGTCAAAAAGTCAAAACCAGACAATATTACAAGTGATAGACATTGACAATAAGTGTTATGATTACCAGTGTGGGAGTGGGGTCTGCATTTTTCCAAAAATATTAGGATTTGGAAAAGGCATCTTAAGATTTTTGGAAGGACCCCCTTAAGAGACACAGACACTGGAGAACAATGGTGTGGTCATGCAGGATGAAGATAGGGGTTCTTGGCAACCTGCCCTGCATTGCTACAACTATGTGCAATCCTCAGGTTAAATTCAGTTTGCTACCCATTCACATGGGGCAGAGACCTGAAATGATAAAATGAATGACTCGTATGTATCATTTACCAGGCCACCAGTAACAAATTGGCATTTCAGTCCAGCAACGATCTAATACTGGGGTGTGTGGAAATGCTTGGCACTGGGTACAGCAGCCGATCAGCTGATGCAGGGTGTTATGCAAAATGGCCAGGCACACTGGCATTGGGGACCCATCTTTTATCTGGAGCAAGCATTGTGCTCCAGAAGATTGGGCACTTTCTCCATGATATATCTCTGTCGGATGTTCTTTCTTTGATACTGGTTCCTTTTGTGGGAAGAGATGAGCAGCAAGAAGAGCATTAAGAAAAATAGGGATGGGAGCAGTATGGAATTTCTTGAGCTAACTTTTTTCTGTCTGCTGTAGAAATGAAGAGTCCATTCTTCTGGGGTCATCCAGATGTTGGCTCTTACATTGCTAGGAGACAGATGTTCCAAAGAGGTTTTACATATGCTTTATTAGACTTTTCAAACAAAACAATAATTCCACACTTTTTATTCCAGGCAATAGATACTGCTGGAAAGGTAAGTTTTACTATTGATTTTGCAATGGTGCTCTGTAAAAGGGAGGGGCATTTCTTTGCATGACTGAGGTCGGGCTTTTGCTCATCACTGTAGAATCACTAACACATGCTAATTTACCCCCGCCACCGCCCACCACCCTCCCCACCAAAAAAACCCAACTCAACCTTTCTAATAGGAGATCCTGAGAGGGAAATTTGTTTTTTGTTTCATACAGACTTTTCCAGTGTCCCCAAATTTTCCAGCAGATCCTGATTCCTGTTGTTGACTGAATATATAGAAAGTTGCATTTAAGTCAAAGTTCTGTAGTGAATTTACAGCTCTCATGGATTGTTGTGATCCAGATGTGGCCCCCCTAGGAATAGAGAGATTTCAGTGGCTGATATGTGACACTATGCATGAATAAAAGCCGATGAGATGTTTGGGGGTCAAAGAGATGAAGGGTGCATGGCAGCCATAAGAAATGACGTAACCATTATGATAGACTCCCGTGTCTCTCTGTGACAGACTCCTAACTTGTTGGATCACACAGCTACTCAAGCATAGTGTAAATTAAAAATTAGAAGAGATGTAAGAGCATAGGTAAAAGTATTATGAAAATGGTTTCAAATCGGTCCCCCTTGGTTGTATATGTTGTAACGAAATAAGAAGAGAATGTCATTGTGAATTTCTCCATTGTGAGCAAAGGAAACCACGGAGCAAGTAGTGAATGAAGTGAGTAATGTTTTTGAAAGAACACTTCATAAACCTTTTGCAATAGACTTCGAGCAAGAAGCTCACATTTCTTTGAGTTGAGGAATGTCCCAAGGGTTTTGTGTAGGACTCTGCTCCCCCGCCCCTTGGATAATTTGCTCAGTAGTGTCCTCATGTGTGCCTGAGTAATTGGATTAAAACTCCTGCAAAGCTGGAGGGGAAGCATTTTGCAATCAAGTTATTTAACAGATTTCTCTGTCCCATACACTGCTTCTACCCACCTACCCACCCCCGGAATCTCCTTGGCAGGAGAGAGATGAGCAGCGCAGCATCATTGGCTTTCCTTGGCTGCTTCAACAATGTATAACCTTTTGGGATTTTTGATATGGATTTACCAGATTCGCTCCTCCTCAGATTAAGTGGCCAATACACATGGAATAACGTTTTTTTCTTTTTCCTGATTTTGTATAGCAGCTCAATTTCCACTAAAGCGCAGTTGTTCAAGGGTGAAATGGGATCCTCTTCTTTGACCTGAAAAGGTCCCTGTAAACAGAGAAAATATCAGGGAAACTCGGGGTCTGGCCTTCTCTTTGTTGGAGAAGTGCAGCAATTAAATCTTAAACTGACCGGGCTGAAACTGTCTGATCACAGCCGGTAGCGCTGGCTGCAGAGGTTTTGAACCCTTTCCATCGACAACAGAGTAATCTGCAACCTCTTGGCTGTCTGGCAGGAACCTAAATATTTATGATAGGATATCCTGAAAGGGAAAATTCTTTGCAAATTGGTACAGACGTGACAGGTTTCCCCAGCAGGTCCCCAAATTTCCTGAGACTCTGCACTCAGAGAATGTGTACATAGAGAATGTAAAAAAATGTGCATTTAGAGAATGTCAAAAAGTCAAAACCAGACAACATTACAAGTGATAGACATTGACAATAAGTGTTATGATTACCAGTGTGGGAGTGGGGTCTGCATTTTTCCAAAAATATTAGGATTTGGAAAAGGCATCTTAAGATTTTTGGAAGGACCCCCTTAAGAGACACAGACACTGGAGAACAATGGTGTGGTCATGCAGGATGAAGATAGGGGTTCTTGGCAACCTGCCCTGCATTGCTACAACTAGGTGCAATCCTCAGGTTAGGGGAAGTTTGCTGCCCATTCACATGGGGCAGAGACCTGAAATGATAAAATGAATGACTCGTATGTATCATTTATCAGGCCACCAGTAACAAATTGGCATTTCAGTCCAGCAACGATCTTATACTGGGGTGTGTGGAAATGCTTGGCACTGGGTACAGCAGCCGATCAGCTGATGCAGGGTGTTTTCCAAAATGGCCAGGCACACTGGCATTGGGGACCCATCTTTTTTTTGGAGCAAGCATTCTGCTCCAGAAGATTGGGCACTTTCTCCATGATATAGCTCTGTTGGATGTTCTTTCTTTGATACTGGTTCCTTTTGTGGGAAGAGATGAGCAGCAAGGAGAGGATTAGGAGAAAGAGGGATGGGAGCAGTATGGAATTTCTTGAGCTAACCTTTTTCTGTCTGCTGTAGAAATGAAGAGTCCATTCTTCTGGGGTCATCCAGATGTTGGCTCTTACATTGCTAGGAGACAGATGTTCCAAAGAGGTTTTACATAGCCTTTATTAAACTTTTCAAACAAAACAATAATTTCACACTTTTTATTCCAGGCTGTAGAGACTGCTGGAATGGTAGGTTTTACTATTGATTTTGCAATGGTACTCTGTAAAAGGGAGGGGCATTTCTTTGCATGACTGAGGTGGGGATTTTGCTCATCACTGTAGAATCACTAACACATGCTAATTTTCCCCCGTCACCGCCCACCACCCTCCCCACCAAAAAAATCCAACTCAACCTTTCTAATAGGAGATCCTGAGAGGGAAATTTGTTTTTGGTTTCATACAGACCTTTCCAGTGTCCCCAAGTTTTCCAGCAGATCCTCATTCCTGTTGTTGACTGAAGATATAGAAAGTTGCATTTAAGTCAAAGTTCTGTGCTGAAATTACAGCTCTCATGGATTTTTGTGACCCAGATGTGGCCCCCCTAGGAATAGAGAGATTTCAGTGGTTGATATGTGACACTATGCATGAATAAAAGCCGATGAGATGTTTGGGGGTCAAAGAGATGAAGGGTGCATGGCAGCCATAAGAAATGACGTAACCATTATGATAGACTCCTGCGTCTCTCTGTGACAGACTCCTAACTTGTTGGATCACACGGCTACTCAAGCATAGTGTAAATTAAAAAATTAGAAGAGATGTAAGAGCATAGGTAAAAATATTATGAAAACGGTTTCAGATTGGTCCCCCTTGGTTGTATATGTTGTAAAGAAATAAGAAGAGAATGTCATTGTGAATTTCTCCATTGTGGGCAAAGGACACCACGGAGCAAGTAGTGAATGAAGTGAGTAATGTTTTTGAAACAACACTTCATAAACCTTTTGCAATAGACTTCGAGCAAGAAGCTCACATTTCTTTGAGTTGAGGAATGTCCCAAGGGTTCTGTGTAGGACTCTGCTTTTCCCCCTCTTTTTGGATAATTTGCTCAGTAGTGTCCTAATGTGTTCCTGAATAATTGGATTAAAACTCCTGCAAAGCTGGAGGGGAAGCATTTTGAAATCAAGTTATTTAACAGATTTCTCTGTCCCATACACTGCTTCTACCCACCGACCCACCCCCAGAATCTCCTTGGCAGGAGAGAGATGAGCAGCGCAGCATCATTGGCTTTCCTTGGCTGCTTCAACAATGTATAACCTTTTGGGATTTTTGGTATGGGTTTACCAGATTCGCTCCTCCTCAGATTAAATGGCCAATACACATGCAATAACGTTTTTTTCTTTTTCCTGATTTTGTATAGCAGCTCAATTTCAACTAAAGCGCAGTTGTTCAAGGGTGAAATGGGATCCTCTTCTTTGACCTGAAAAGGTCCCTGTAAACGGAGAAAATATCAGGGAAACTCGGGGTCTGGCCTTCTCTTTGTTGGAGAAGTGCAGCAATTAAATCTTAAACTGACCGGGCTGAAACTGTCTGATCACAGCCGGTAGTGCTGGCTGCAGAGGTTTTGAACCCTTTCCATCGACAACCGAGTAATCTGCAAGCGCTTGGCTATCTGGCAGGAACCTTAATATTTATGATAGGATATCCTGAAAGGGAAAATTGTTTTCAAATTGCTGCAGACGTGACAGGTTTCCCCAGCAGGTCCCCAAATTTCCTGAGACTCTGCACTCAGAGAATGTGTACGTAGAGAATGTAAAAAAATGTGCATTTAGAGAATGTCAAAAAGTCAAAACCAGACAACATTACAAGTGATAGACATTGACAATAAGTGTTATGATTACCAGTCTGGGAGTGGGGTCTGCATTTTTCCAAAAATATTAGGATTTGGAAAAGGCATCTTAAGATTTTTGGAAGGACCACCTTAAGAGACACAGACACTGGAGAACAATGGTGTGGTCATGCAGGATGAAGATAGGGGTTCTTGGCAACCTGCCCTGCATTGCTACAACTAGGCGCAATCCTCAGGTTAGATTCAGTTTGCTACCCATTCACATGGGGCAGAGACCTGAAATGATAAAATGAATGACTCGTATGTATCATTTATCAGGCCACCAGTAACAAATTGGCATTTCAGTCCAGCAACGATCTTATACTGGGGTGTGTGGAAATGCTTGGCACTGGGTACAGCAGCCGATCAGCTGATGCAGGGTGTTATGCAAAATGGCCAGGCACACTGACATTGGGGACCCATCTTTTATCTGGAGCAAGCATTGTGCTCCAGAAGATTGGGCAGTTCTTGTATTATATAGCTCTGCTGGATGTTTTTTCTTTGATACTGTTTCCTTTTGTGGGAAGAGATGAGCAGCAAGAAGAGGATTAGGAAAAAGAGGGATGGGAGCAGTATGGAATTTCTTGAGCTAACCTTTTTCTGTCTGCTGTAGAAATGAAGAGTCCATTCTTCTGCGCTCATCCAGATGTTGGCTGTTACATGGCCAGGAGATAGATGTTCCAAAGAGGTTTTACATAGCCTTTATTGAACTTTTCAAGCAAAACAATAATTCCACACTTTTTATTCCAGATTGTAGAGACTGTTGGAAATGTAAGTTTTACTATTGATTTTGCAATGGTACTCTGTAAAAGGGAGGGGCATTTCTTTGCATGACTGAGGTGGGGCTTTTGCTCATCACTGTAGAATCACTAACACATGCTAATTTACCCCCGCCACCACCCACTACCCTCCCCACCAAAAAAACCCAACTCAACCTTTCTAATAGGACATCCTGAGAGGGAAATTTGTTTTCAGTTTCATACAGACTCTTCCAGTGTCCCAAGTTTTTCAGCAGATCCTGATTCCTGTTGTTGACTGAAGAAAGTTGCATTTAAGTCAAAGTTCTGTGGTGAATTTAAGTCATTCTTTGGGTCCGTTGGTTGATTTCTCCTAAAACCCCAGACAAAGCTGGAGGAAATATAAGAATTCTTGGTCTTCCTTTCGCTTCCTGGAGCACAACAATAAGGCTCTCTGGTCCAAGAGGAACTGCAGAGTTCTTCAGAAGATGGGGCAATTGGGCAGTTGAGATCTTGACTTACCCTCCCAGATGACTGCAGACATAGGGAGGGGATCACACCTAGAACAGAAACCTTCAATACAATTGATCAAATTTCATGATCCATGAGGATTGGAAATTTCCTGAGTCTCTGCACTCAGAGCATGTGTACTTAGAGAATGTAAAAAAATGTGCACTTAGAGAATGTAAAAATGTCTAAACCAAAAATGATTACAGGTCATAGACATTGAAAATAAGTGTTATGATTACCAGTGTGGGAGTGGGGTGATAAAACCACCTGAAGAGACACAGACACTGGAGAACAATGGTGTGGTCATGGAGGATGAAGATTAGGTTCTTGGCAACCTGCCCTGCATTGCTACAACTATGTGCAATCCTCAGGTTAGATGAAGTTTGCTGCCCATTCACATGGGGCAGAGACCTGAAAGAAGAACCAAAGGGATCAGATTGAACTGCTTTGATTTAAGAGATCTGCAAAACTGTGTTAAGTTTTTGTGGCTGACTAAAAGGTAAAAAAAAATGATTGCATGGACAAATAACTGTACTGTTTTATTATTAAATTAGGTCTCAGGAGTAATTGGGGGGAGTATTGCAAATCTTCTGTGTATTTAGAGAATGTGCAGGTGATCAGTGTCTTTTGTCCATCCACCAGTTGGAGAACACTTACCCATTACTGTGACCAAAATAAAGGGTTGAAATCCAGAAAGGGACTTCTTCTGTCACTGTGATTTCCAGCCAGTTCACACATGAGAGACCAGCAGATTGGAAGAGCCAAGGAATACTCTCTCTCAGCCCAACTCACCTCATGGGGTTGTGGTTGTGGGGAAAATAGGAGGAGGAAGGAGCATTAGATATGGTGGCTGCCTTGAGTTATTTATAAAAATAATAAAGGCAGGATAAAATCACCACCACCACCACCACCACTCTGGACAGTTCACAAAGTAAAACCACAGGAAAAATAATAATAAAACATTACAGCAATAAGACAAGGAACAAAAGATGACAAAAAAAACAGGTAACCACAAGAGACATACCCACTCTCCCCCGAAGGGATTTCAGTCATCCTCACCAAAGGCCAGTCTTCAAGGATTTCTGAAACCAGCAGGGTGGAAGCAGCCTCATTCCAGGGGACAGCTGCTCTTCGGAGAAAGTGCTTTCCAGGCTGCTGATAAATGGCATCATTTAATTGAAAGAACCTGGAGTGCATCAACCCTGCCAGTTCAAATCATCTGGACAGATTCTATAGGAGATAGGAAGTTTTGAACAGTAGTGCGTTATCCTGAGATCATTGAATCAAAGTCAGTTTAGTATATAACGAAACCAGGCTGCCAGCTGTGGGTTAAAGAAATTTTAAATGCATTGCCCTAAGATGACAGGACCTTTGACAACCAAAGGTCCTGTAATATATTGCTGGACATCAATAGCATATGATATGCTAACAAATAGCAAAGAGATGTTGAGGGGTGGGGGCTTCACTAAGAAGCAAAGGGATCAAATGAAGCTGCTTTAGTTTAAGAGATTTGGAAAACATTACCAAGTTTTTATGGGTGACTAAAAGGAAAACAAAAAGCCTGGAGAAATAACTGTACTGTTTTATTTTTAAATTTAGGCCTTACCTGAGGTGAGTGTTGCACATCTTCTGTGTATTTAGAGAATGTGCTAGTTATTGGTGTATTTTGGGAATGCAACAAATATGTCTGACATTCCATTTTGAAATTAAATACCTGCTTTGATTTACATGGGTTCTCTGCAGCCTGCCCTGCACTGCAAAAATAACATTACCATCCTCAGGTGTGATGAAGGACTCTGTCCACTCAACAAGGGTCAGTGTGCTTAAGTGAGAAGGAAAGGGATCAAATCAAAGTGCTTTTGTTTAAGAAAGGTTATTGGTGTATTTCAGGAATGGAATAAATATGCCTGACTTTCCCTTTTGAAATTAAATACCCATCTTCATCTGTCAATTTTAAACCTCCCTCACACTGGGAGCCTACAGTAGGTTTTTGAATAAACACCATAGTGTGAACATGCTTTGCCTTGTACGCAGAACATGGCCACCAGTGCTTTGAAAGAATTCTCAATCCCCTTCGTGAAATATACATATGCAGGACAGTTATGGCTTTTTATGTATAGATAATAAAAAAAAGAGTGAGAAATAAAAGTTAATTTTTTTCTTTCATTCATATATTTATTTTAGGGAGGATTGGTCAAAAACATGGTGATTGCTACAGGTCTTCTGTAAATTTAGGAAAATTGCCCACCTCTAACCTATGTAGTTATGGAGGAGATATTCCCAACTTCCCAGGGATGTTATATAACAATGGTGTTGTTATATAAGAAAGTTACTTGGCCTGGGGGAATCTAGGCTCAAAATGCATCTCTTGAGGCCAACAGAGGCTTCAGGTGCACAGGGCATTTATTAACTCCTCCCTCTTACCCATAAACACAGAGACCGGTCTGTTTTTTCCAATGGAATCTTAGATCAAATAGGTTCCTGAAACTAGACCAGGGGAAACTCTTTTGCCCTTAATCCCAGCAAACATCCGCCCCTCCCACCCCCCATGATCCAAAGGACATAGGCCTTCCTCTTCTTCTGCCTCCCCCAATCACTAACTGTGCCCCCTCTTACTGGAGAAGCCAGCGTAAGAAACTGCAGGCACAAGGGGAACGCTGGGCTCATCCTGCTTTGCCACCTGCCCTGCCCTACGGAAGCTGGCCCAAGGAACCTTTGCTACCTTCTTTCGGTCCTATAGCGCAATCAATGTGCAGAAACGTTGAAGGGTGAGGCAGCATAAAGTAACACTCTGCACCTGTATTTCTCAAAGGTGTTCTTGGAGTCCGGATTCTGGGTCTTACTCATCCCTCAATTGTCAAGGGAATTGTTCTGTCCATAATGGAAAGCATGTTGGTTTAACCGGAATAATGGACTTTTGTGGGGGATGTTTACTTACATTCAGGGAAAACTGAGAATAAGAGAAGAGGAAGGGGAGAGTATTAAGCCATGCTTTGGGTCCATTGGTTGGTTTTTCCTAAAACCCCAGACAAAGCTGGAGGAAATATAAGAATTATTGGCCTTCCTGTCACTTCCTGGAGCACAACAATAAGGCTCTCTGGTCCAAGAAGAACTGCAGAGTTCTTCAGAGGATGGGGCAATTGGGCAGTTGAGATCTTGCCTTACCCTCCCAGATGGCTGCAGAGGGAGGGAGGGGATCACACCTAGAACAGAAACCTTCAATATAATTGATCAAATTTCATGTTCCATGAGAATTGGAATTTTCCTGAGCCTCTGCACTCAGACAATGTGTACTTAGAGAATGTAAAAAAATGTGCACTTACAGAATGTAAAAAAGTCAAAACCAGAAAAGATTACAAGTCATAGACGTTGAAAATAAGTGTTATGATTACCAGTGTGGGAGTGGGGTGATAAAACCACCTGAAGAGACACAGACACTGGAGAACAATGGTGTGGACATGCAGGATGAAGATAGGGGTTCTTGGCAACCTGCCCTGCATTGCTACAACTAGGTGCAATCCTCAGGTTAGATGAAGTTTGCTGCCCATTCACATGGGGCAGAGACCTGAAAGAAGAACCAAAGGGATCAGATTGAACTGCTTTGATTTAAGAGATGTGCAAAGCTGTGTTAAGTTTTTGTGGATGACTAAAAGGTAAAAAAAATGATTGCATGGACAAATAACTGTACTGTTTTATTATTAAATTAGGTCTCAGGAGTAATTGGGGGGAGTATTGCAAATCTTCTGTGTATTTAGAGAATGTGCAGGTGATCAGTGTCTTTTGTCCATCCACCAGTTGGAGGACACTTACCCATTACTGTGAAAGGAAAACAAAAAGACTGGAGAAATAACTGTACTGTTTTATTTTTAAATTTAGGACGCATCTGGGGTGAGTATTGCGCATCTTCTGTGTAGTTAGAGAATGTGCTAGTTATTGGTGTATTTTGGGGATGCAACAAATATGTCTGACATTCCATTTTGAAATTAAATACCTGCTTTGATTTACATGGGTGCTCTGCAGCCTGCCCTGCACTGCAAAAATAACATTACCATCCTCAGATGTGATGAAGGACTCTGTCCACTCAACAAGGGTCAGTGTGCTTAAGTGAGAAGAAAAGGGATCAAATCAAAGTGCTTTTGTTTAAGAGAGGTTATTGGTGTATTTGAGGAATGGAATAAATATGCCTGACTTTCCCTTTTGAAATTAAATACCCATCTTCATCTATCAATTTTAAACCTCCGTTAGACAGGTAGCCTAGACTGAGAGAAACTCTTTTGCCAGGTCCTCTAAGCTGGGACCTGGATGAGTTTTACTTTAACTTTCCTGGTGAATAAGCACCGAAGCCAGAGAGCAGTTGAATGTGCCAAATTCCTCCTGGGTTTGCCTCTCTATATTCAAGTTGCTGCTTCTGCCTTCCATAGGAGCATTCTCTTCAGTCCCCCAAATTAATTCTTTGCAAAGATCTGGAAGTGGAAATGGGCTGCTGACTGACACTGGGGCCCCATCTTTGATCTCCAGGAAGCATTCTGCTCCAGAAGATTGGGCACTTTCTGCATTATGTAGCTCTGTTGGATGTTCTTCCTTTGATACTGGTTCCTTTTGTGGGAAGAGATGAGCAGCAAGAAGAGGATGAGGAACAAGAGGGATGGGAGCAGTATGGAATTTTGTTGAGCTAATTTTTTTCTGTCTGGTGTAGAAATGAAGAGTCCATTCGTCTGGGGTTATCCAGATGTTGGCTCTTACATTGCTAGGGACAGATGTTCCAAAGAGGTTTTACATAGCCTTTATTAAACTTTTCAAACAAAACAATAATTCCACACTTTTTATTCCAGGCTGCAAAGGTTGTTAAAACTGTAAGTTTTACTATTTATTTTGCAATGGTACTCTGTAAAAGGGAGGGGCATTTCTTTGCATGACTGAGGTGGGGCTTTTGCTCATCACTGTAGAATCACTAACACATGCTAATTTACCCCTGCCACCGCCCACCACCCTCCCCACCAAGAATACCCAACTCAACCTTTCTAATAGGAGATCCTGAGAGGGAAATTTGTTTTCGATTTCATACAGACTTTTCCAGTGCCCCCAAGTTTTCCAGCAGATCCTGATTCCTGCTGTTGACTGAAGATATAGAAAGTTGCATTTAAGTCAAAGTTGAAAATAAGTGTTATGGTTACCAGTGTGGGAGTGGGGTCTGCATTTTTCCAAATATATTAGGATTTGGAAAAGGCATCTTAAGATTTTTGGAAGGACCACCTTAAGAGACACAGACACTGGAGAACAATGGTGTGGTCATGCAGGATGAAGATAGGGGTTCTTGGCAACCTGCCCTGCATTGCTACAACTAGGTGCAATCCTCAGGTTAGTTTGCTACCCATTCACATGGGGCAGAGACCTGAAATGATAAAATGAATGACTCGTATGTATCATTTACAAGGCCACCAGTAACAAATTGGCATTTCAGTCCAGCAACGATCTAATACTGGGGTGTGTGGAAATGCTTGGCACTGGGTACAGCAGCTGATCAGCTGATGCTGGATGTTATCCAAAATGGCCAGGCACACTGACATTGGGGACCCATCTTTTATCTGGACCCATCTCTATATTCAAGTTGCTGCTTCTGCCTTCCTTCGGAGCATTCTCTTCAGTCCCCCACATTAATTCTTTGCAAAGGACTGGAAGCAGAAAAGGGCTGCTGACTGACACTGGGGCCCCATCTTTGATCTCCAGGAAGCATTCTGCTCCAGGAGATTGGGCACTTTCTCCAGTATATACAGTAGCTCCGGTGAATGTTCTTTCTTTGATATAGGGTCCATCTGTGAGAAGAGATGAGCAGCAAGAAGAAGATTAGGAAAAAGAGGAATGGGAGCAGTATGGAATTATGTTGAGCTAACTGTTTTCTGTCTGGTGTAGAAATGAAGAGTCCATTCTTCTGGGGTCATCCAGATGTTGGCTCTTACATTGCTAGGAGACAGATGTTCCAAAGAGGTTTTACATATCCTTTCTTAAACTTTTCAAACAAAACAATAATTCCACACTTTTTATTCCAGGTTGGAACGATTCTTGAAGATGTAAGTTTTACTATTTATTTTGCAATGGTACTCTGTAAAAGGGAGGGGCATTTCTTTGCATGACTGAGGTGGGGCTTTTGCTCATCACTGTAGAATCACTAACACATGCTAATTTACCCCCGCCACCGCCCGCCACCCTCCCCACCAAAAAAACCCAACTCAACCTTTCTAATAGGACATCCTGAGAGGGAAATTTGTTTTTGGTTTCATACAGACTTTACCAGTGTCCCCAAGTTTTCCAGCAGATCCTGATTCCTGTTGTTGACTGAAGATATAGAAAGTTGCATTTAAGTCAAAGTTCTGTGGTGAATTTACAGCTCTCATGGATTTTTGTGACCCAGATGTGGCCACCCTAGGAATAGAGAGATTTCAGTGGTTGATATGTGACACTAGGCATGAATAACAGCTGATGAGAAGTTTGGGGGTCAAAGAGATGAAGGGTGCACAGCAGCCATAAGATGATGATGTAACCATTATGATAGACTCCTGCGTCTCTCTGTGACAGACTCCTAACTTGTTGGATCACATGGCTACTCAAGCATAGTGTAAATTAAAAAATTAGAAGAGATGTAAGAGCATAGGTAAATATATTATGAAAACGGTTTCAAATCGCTCCCCCTTGGTTGTATATGTTGTAAAGAAATAAGAAGAGAATGTCATTGTGAATTTCTCCATTGTGGGCAAAGGACACCACGGAGCAACTAGTGAATGAAGTGAGTAATGTTTTTGAAAGAACACTTCATAAACCTTTTGCAATAGATTTCGAGCAAGAAGCTCACATTTCTTTGAGTTGAGGAATGTCCCAAGGGTTTTGTGTAGGACTCTGCTTTTCCCCCTCTTTTTGGATAATTGGCTCAGTAGTGTCCTCATGTGTGCCTGAATAATTGGATTAAAACTCCTGCAAAGCTGGAGGGGAAGCATTTTGAAATCAAGTTATTTAACAGATTTCTCTGTCCCATACACTGCTTCTACCCACCTACCCACCCCCGGAATCTCCTTGGCAGGAGAGAGATGAGCAGCGCAGCATCATTGGCTTTCCTTGGCTGCTTCAACAATGTATAACCTTTTGGGATTTTTGATATGGATTTACCAGATTCGCTCCTCCTCAGATTAAGTGGCCAATACTCATGAAATAACGTTTTTTTCTTTTTCCTGATTTTGTATAGCAGCTCAATTTCAACTAAAGCGCGGTTGTTCAAGGGTGAAATGGGATCCTCTTCTTTGACCTGAAAAGGTCCCTGTAAACAGAGAAAGTACCAGGGAAACTCGGGGTCTGGCCTTCTCTTTGTTGGAGAAGAGCAGCAATTAAATCTTAAACTGACCGGGCTGAAACTGTCTGATCACAGCCGGTAGCGCTGGCTGCAGACGTTCTGAACCCTTTCCATCGACAACCGAGTAATCTGCAAGCGCTTGGCTATCTGGCAGGAACCTTAATATTTATGATAGGATATCCTGAAAGGGAAAATTGTTTTCAAATTGGTACAGACATGACAGGTTTCCCCAGCAGGTCCCCAAATTTCCTGAGACTCTGCACTCAGAGAATGTGTACGTAGAGAATGTAAAAAAATGTGCATTTTAGAGAATGTCAAAAACTCAAAACCAGACAACATTACAAGTGATAGACATTGAAAATAAGTGTTATGATTACCAGTGTGGGAGTGGGGTCTGCATTTTTCCAAAAATATTAGGATTTGGAAAAGGCATCTTAAGATTTTTGGAAGGACCACCTTAAGAGACACAGACACTGGAGAACAATGGTGTGGTCATGCAGAATAAAGATAGGGGTTCTTGGCAACCTGCCCTGCATTGCTACAACTAGGTGCAATCCTCAGGTTACATAAAGTTTGCTGCCCATTCACATGGGGCAGAGACCTGAAATGATAAAATGAATGACTCGTATGTATCATTTATCAGGCCACCAGTAACAAATTGGTATTTCAGTCCAGCAACGATCTTATACTGGGGTGCGTGGAAATGCTTGGCACTGGGTACAGCAGCCAATCAGCTGATGCAGGGTGTTTTCCAAAATGGCCAGGCACACTGACATTGGGGACCCATCTTTTATCTGGACCCATCTCTATATTCAAGTTGCTGCTTCTGCCTTCCTTCAGAGCATTCTCTTCAGTCCCCCAAATTAATTCTTTGCAAAGGTCTGGAAGCAGAAACGGGCTGCTGACTGACACTGGGGCCCCATCTTTGATCTCCAGGAAGCATTCTGCTCCAGACGATTGGGCACTTTCTCCATAATATAGCTCTCTTGGATGTTCTTTCTTTGATACTGGTTCCTTTTGTGGGAAGAGATGAGCAGCAAGAAGAGGATTAGGAAAAAGAGGGATGGGAGCAGTATGGAATTTTGTTGAGCTAACCTTTTTCTGTCTGGTGTAGAAATGAAGTGTCCATTCTTCTGGGGTCATCCAGATGTTGACTCTTACATTGCTAGGAGATAGACATTCCAAAGAGGTTTTACATATCCTTTCTTAAACTTTTCAAACAAAACAATAATTCCACACTTTTTATTCCAGGTTGGAAAGATTATTGAAGAGGTAAGTTTCACTATTGATTTTGCAATGGTGCTCTGTAAAAGTGAGGGGCATTTCTTTGCATGACTGAGGTGGGGCTTTTGCTCATCACTGTAGAATCACTAACACATGCTAATTTACCCCCGCCACCGCCCACCACCCTCCCCACCAAGAAAACCCAACTCAACCTTTCTAAGAGGACATCCTGAGAGGGAAATTTGTTTTCGCTTTCATACAGACTTTTCCAGTGTCCCCAAGTTTTCCAGCAGATCCTGATTCCTGCTGTTGACAGAAGATATAGAAAGTCAAAGTTCTGTGGTGAATTTAAGTCATTCTGTGGGTCCGTTGGTTGATTTCTCCTAAAACCCCAGACAAAGCTGGAGGAAATATAAGAATTCTTGGTCTTCCTTTCACTTCCTGGAGCACAACAATAAGGCTCTCTGGTCCAAGAAGAACTGCAGAGTTCTTCAGAGGATGGGGCAATTGGGCAGTTGAGATCTTGCCTTACCCTCCCAGATGGCTGCAGACAGAGGGAGGGGATCACACCTAGAACAGAAACCTTCAATATAATTGATCAAATTTCATGTTCCATGAGAATTGGAATTTTCCTGAGACTCTGCACTCAGAGAATGTGTACTTAGAGAATGTAAAAAAATGTGCACTTACAGAATGTAAAAAAGTCAAAACCAGAAAAGATTACAAGTCATAGACGTTGAAAATAAGTGTTATGATTACCAGTGTGGGAGTGGGGTGATAAAACCACCTGAAGAGACACAGACACTGGGTAACAATGGTGTGGTTCTGCAGGATGAAGATAGGGGTTCTTGGCAACCTGCCCTGCATTGCTACAACTAGGTGCAATCCTCAGGTTAGATGAAGTTTGCTGCCCATTCACATGGGGCAGAGATCTGAAATAAGAACCAAAGGGATCAGGTTGAACTGCTTTGATTTAAGAGATCTGCAAAGCTGTGTTAAGTTTTTGTGGATGACTAAAAGGTAAAAAAAATGATTGCATGGACAAATAACTGTACTGTTTTATTATTAAATTAGGTCTCAGGAGTAATTGGGGTGAGTATTGCAAATCTTCTGTGTATTTAGAGAATGTGCAGGTGATCAGTGTCTTTTGTGCATCCACCAGTTGGAGAACACTTACCCATTACTGTGACCAAAATAAAGGGTTGAAATCCAGAAAGGGACTTCTTCTGTCACTGTAATTTACAGCCAGTTCACACATGAGAGACCAGCAGATTGGAAAAGCCCAGGAATACTCTCTCTCAGCCCAACTCACCTCACAGAGTTCTGGTTGTGGGGAAAATAGGAGGAGGAAGGAGCATTAGGTATGGTGGCTGCCTTGAGTTATTTATAAAAATAATAAAGGCAGGATAAAAATCACCACCACCACCACCACCACCACTCTGGACAGTTCACAAAGTAAAACCACAGGAAAAATAATAATAAAACATTACAACAATAAGACAAGGAACAAAAGATGTCAAAAAAACAGGTAACCACAAGAGACATACCCACTCTCCCCCAAAGGGGTTTCAGTCATCCTCACCAAAGGCCAGTCTTCAAGGATTTCTGAAACCAGCATGGTGGAAGCAGCCTCATTCCAGGGGACAGCTGCTCTTCGGAGAAAGTGCTTTCCAGGCTGCTGATAAATGGCATCATTTAATTGAAAGAACCTGGAGTGCATCAACCCTGCCAGTTCAAATCATCTGGACGGATTCTATAGGGGATAGGAAGTTTTGAAAAGTAGTGCGTTATCCTGAGATCATTGAATCAAAGTCAGTTTAGAATATAACGAAACCAGGCTGCCAGCTATGGGTTAAAGAAATTTTAAATGCATTGCCCTATGATTTGACAACCAAAGGTCCTATAATATATTGCTGGACATCAATAGCATATGATATGCTAACAAATAGCAAAGAGATGTTGAGGGGTGGGGGCTTCAGTAAGAAGAAAAGGGATCAAATGAAGCTGCTTTAGTTTAAGAGATTTGGAAAACATTACCAAGTTTTTATGGGTGACTAAAAGGAAGACAAACAGAATGGAGAAATAACTGTACTGTTTTATTTTTAAATTTAGGGCCTATCTGGGGTGAGTATTGCGCATCTTCTGTTTATTTAGAGAATGTACTAGTTATTGGTGTATTTTGGGAATGCAACAAATATGTCTGACATTCCATTTTGAAATTAAATACCTGCTTTGATTTACATGGGTGCTCTGCAGCCTGCCCTGCACTGCAAAAATAACATTACCATCCTCAGGTGTGATGAAGGACTCTGTCCACTCAACAAGGGTCAGTGTGCTTCAGTGAGAAGGAAAGGGATCAAATCAAAGTGCTTCTGTTTGAGAGAGGTTATTGGTGTATTTCAGGAATGGAATAAATATGCCTGACTTTCCCTTTTGAAATTAAATACCCATCTTCATCTATCTATTTTAAAACTCCATTAGACTGGTAGCCTAGACTGAGAGAAACTCTTTTGCCCTTAATCCTCTAAGCTGGGACCTGGATGAGTTTTACTTTAACTTCCTTGGTGAATAAGCACTGAAGCCAGAGAGCAGTTGAATGTGCCAAATTCCTCCTGGGTTTGCCTCTCTATATTCAAGTTGCTGCTTCTGCCTTCCTTCGGAGCATTGTCTTCAGTCCCCCAAATTAATTCTTTGCAAAGATCTGGAAGCAGAAACGGGCTGCTGACTGACATTGAGGCCCCATCTTTGATCTGGAGGAAGCATTTTGCTCCAGAAGATTGGGCACTTCCTCCAATATATACAGTAGCTCCGGTGAATGTTCTTTCTTTGATATAGGGTCCATCTGTGAGAAGAGATGAGCAGCAAGGAGAGGATTAGGAAAAAGAGGGATGGGAGCAGTATGGAATTTTGTTGAGCTAACTTTTTTCTGTCTGGTGTAGAAACGAAGAGTCCATTCTTCTGGGGTCATCCAGATGTTGGCTCTTACATTGCGAGTAGACAGATGTTCCAAAGAGGTTTTACATATGCTTTATCAAACTTAAGAGCTAAAACAATTCCACACTTTTTATTCCAGCTTTTAAACACTTTTGCAAACATGAGTTTTACTATCGATTTTGCGGTGGTTCTCTGCAAAAGGGAGGGGCCTTTCTTTGCATGACTGAGGTGGGGCTTTTGCCCATAGGGATTTCTTTTAAAACAATTATATCAACGTTATCAATTTTTAATCCTGAATCAAAGTGACGTTGCAGAACCGGATCCCATCTTCCTTTCCTTACCAGTTGGGCCAGAACATTTCTTGGTGCCTTTTCACTGCTGCATCATGGGAATTTATATGGAAAACTTTGTCCACTTTCCCCTCCACCCTCTCTGTTCCGCCCTTAATGCCACGAAGCCTCCCCCCGCCGTGCCCCGTGGTCCAAAGAGCTTGGGCCTGCCTCTTCTTCTGCCTGCCCCAGTCACTGACCGTGTCCCCTTCTATTGGAGAAGCCACCAGAGGACATCACAGGGACTGAGGAAAGGGTGGCCTGATTCTGGTGGCTGCAGAGGTGGGTTCTTGGCAACCTGCCCTGAAACTACTTGCTCTCTCCTGGAAGGATAAATTATGCCGCCCATTCACATGGGCAGCATCCTGAAACAAGACCAAAAGGGATCAGATCACAGTGCTTTGATTTAAGAGATCTTCAGAGCAGTAGTGGGTTTTTGTGGGTGACTAATGGGGGAAAAATGATTACGTGGAGGAATAACTGTAGTGTTTTATGATTTAATTTAGGGTCAACAAGGGGTGAGTACTGCAAATCTTCTGTGTATTTAGAGAATGTGCAGGGTATCAGTTAATTTGGGAATGCAACAAATACGCCTGACTTTCCATTTTGAAATGAAATACCCATTTTTGTGTGTAAAGTTTAAAACCTCCATTGCTCCTCAGGTGTGATGAAGGACTCTGTCCTCTCAGCAACAGTCAGTGTGCTTAAGTGATAAGGAAAGGGATCAAATCAACGTTCTTGTGTTTAAGAGAGGTTAAGAACCAGATCCCATCTTCCTTTCCTTACCAGTTGGGCCAGAACATCTCTGGGTGCCTTTTCACTGCTGCATCATGGAAATGTATATGGAAAACTTCGTCCACTTCCTCCTCCACCCTCCCTGTTCCGCCCTTAATGCCACTGAGCCTCCCCCCGCCGTGCCCCGTGGTCCAGAGAGCTTGGGCCTGCCTCTTCTTCTGCCTGCCCCAATCACTGACCGTGTCCCCTTCTATTGGAGAAGCCACTGTAAGAAACAGTGGGCACAAAGGGGACGGTGGGTCTTCCTGAAGGGTGTAGCTAAGGATGCTTTGCCATCTGCCGGGCATGACGGAAGCTGCCTTGCCCCCCTAAGATGTCACAAAGGTTTCCCTCATGATCATACGGGTGGAAAAATAAATGAATGTGTTATTTTCATAAAATATAAGAGATACATGCTGTTAGTTACCAGTCTGAGGGCAAAAATAGGAAAGAAAAGATGACTGTCCAATTTTAAACCTCTATTACACTGTAGCCTACAGTAGGTTTTTGGACAAACACCACAGTGTGAACTTTATCTCTTTGTTTCAAGGTAGGGAGGAGGACAGCTAAGTGGCTTGATGAGTTGCCTGGGTGTTCAAGGAATTGCTCAACTCTCCACCATGTTATCAGACCATTTATTTCTTAATAGTTTTCTGCCAATTTATTATGTTTTGGAAAAGGCACTTTCTGATTTATTGGAAAAGCTGCCAGAGGACAGCTTAAACTGACTTAAACAGAGGACAGCTTAAACAGAGGACTTACTTAAACCTGCAGATCAAACATGGCTTATTGCTAATAGTGGGTTTGCTTGTTTTTTTCCAGTAATTGAAGATCGGATATATCCAGACTGATGGACCAAGATTCCAAGGAATGCCTCCTGATTGCTTTTGACACTGCCACCCCAACCTGAATTAAAAGTGAAATTCACAAATCTCAGTAGTATAATTTAGATATAAATTTTGAAATTTTGATTTCTCTACCTTTGTAATAGAAGATGATGGGCAATGAGAACTGCCCCTTTGCTATACTGGAGGATGGCAGAAGCTTTGCAAAAATAAAAATTAAAAAATTGCATTTGCATCAACATCTTCTCTTTGTTTTTTTAAACAAAAATCACTTTCTGGTTAAAAATGATGTTGAACGGTGGGAACGGTCAGCCTAAATCAGCCTTGGAAAAAGGCAAGTCTGCTAGGCATAAGATGTATATAATTAGAACAATGTCCAGCAGGTGATAACACATAGGCAACCTTCGTTGATCTTGAAAAAAATAAAGCTGGCCAGGCCTGGTTAGTACTTACAGTAGATAGGGAACCTCAGGAAATCCCCAGGTTAAAAAACAGCAAACAACTTTGGGGTTTTTTTGCCATGGAAAGTACATGTCTACAAGCAGGTAGGAAAAGCCAGTGAGCGGGGACTGAGAAGGGATGGTGTTAATTGTCCCGGGCATGAAACCAGCTTCTGGTTCACCGAACTGTGAGAAAATTGGCACATAGTCTTAAGCGATATGGCCCCAGATTGGGGAACCGGGTGGAGAGATCAGCATTCAACAATATACTGTAGTGTTCCTTGTACTTCAACCTTGGTGCGTTTGGATACTGGGGATTGTATGGTCTCAAAGAACCTGGAGGGAAATAGTGTCTGGCAAGTTGCCCTCATCTGTGGACGTCAGCATGCATCTTATGCACACTCTTGAGCCTTTGGAAAAGGTTGCAATTAATGGCAAACAACTATGGCCTTTTGATATAGATAGATAGATAGATAGATAGAGATAGATAGAGATAAAACATTCACAGTCTTACATAAGACAATTCATAAAACATTATACCTGGCACAACATATTTTGCTATCAATTAGTTCAATTTAACCCTTAGTGACCTTCGTGTGAGAGCAGCAAGATAGCAAAAGACAGTGTTAATATCTTGTCAAAACCAAAGAGCAGATAGTCGTCTTTGGTTTTAACTAAGAGTAAGGTGAAAAGTGGGGCACTAAATTTGTTCCTAATACCATCATAAAAAGTATTCCCATCAGTATATCTTCTACAGTTTTGGCTCCCCACATCTCACAAGGGCATATTCTCAATTCCACAGGGATTTTCTTCAATCAGCCTTCTGTAGCAGCTGTGAAGAGGAAATTAAGTTGAGCAGCAGAGTAATTTTTTTTATATACAGGTAGTCCTCATTCAGTGACTGCCTCATTTAGCAACTGTTCGCAGTTACAACAGTAATGAAAAGTAACTGTGACCAGTCCTCACATTTACAGCCTTTGCAGGTCTATAAAGCAAAGGAAAGCTGAAGGAAGATTGTAAAATCATGATGTTTCACTTAGTGACCACTTCACTTAATGACCAAGTTGCAGGTCCCAATCGTGTTCTCTAAATGAGGACTGCCTATATTTAGGTATGGAGATATGGTTAACATATGAAAGTAACCTGAAGGTAGACCAACATTCTGCCCTTTGACCCTTTTTATTGGGGAGCAACCATATTTTGCCTCTGTCAGTGTTATTTGTATCCATTAGTTTCTAGTCTGCTTTCAGAGGGAAAGTGGAATTCTTTCTTGGGGGGAATGAAATAATCTTTAGGCAATGTCTTGACACATTTTATGCTGTGATATTTCAGCCCAGCTAAAATGAAATGCGAATATAATATTTCCAGGGCCGCAACTAGGCAGGGCAAGCGGGGCATGTGCCCCGGGCACCGCACCGGGGGGGTGCCAAAATGAGCGCTGGGGGGGGGACCAAAATGGGCACGGAATCCATGTTTGCCCCGGGTGACAGAGACCCTAGTTGCGGGCCTGGATATTTCTTGCAGTGTATAACAGAAGCAACAGGTAACGATGGATGAGGACTGGAAGAAGGCCACATTAATTGCCTGCTTCCTTCAGCAATCTTAATAAACTAAGCAGTATTAAAATGGAATGCCTGGTTGCTCCCGAAATACTCTGTCTGTTCATACAGTAGGTGGCATAGCTGCATGGGTTTTGCTGAGTATTCTCCCGGGCAGTATTCAGAAGCTGAAATTCTGCAGCAAAAGCAACCTTCTCCAGATGAGCTATCTGACAGTGCATAGCCATGTAAAGCAGGAGGGGTGATCTTTAACAACTTTCTATATATATCATGTATCTTTTCCATTCTATTATTTGCCTTTACTATAATAGTTTTTTCCCTGTCCTTCAGGCCAGGTTTTGCTAGGAAACCAAGGTAGTTTCAATTCTTGCATAGATATGTGGACTAGTTTTTCTCATAAACAGGTGCAAGGGAAAAAAAAGAACATTTTAAAATAAAATCAGAGTGCATTAGTCTTTTTAATTGAATCCATTTGCTAAAGGTTATAGCCATTATAAAACAATACTGCAATTATTGCTCCCCTGGTGGCAAGGAAAACACATTTGACAGGAGCGGTGATACCGCTCCACCCCCACCTTGACTGTTGGATGACAGATACATGCGCAAATCTGTGAATGCTATTGATGCTCTGTGGTTGGGCCAAATGAAAGATTGTGGCAGATATAGCCACAACCTTCCATTTAGCTTTAATCAAGTGAAAACCAAAACCAAAACCAAAAAACCATGGACCGGATTCTTGGCTTGTTTTTGATGCAGCAGGAAAGACAAAACCCTTCTTTTGCTTAATTATCTGGTCTTCCTGGGAGGCAGAATTTTGTAGCATAGAAGAGAGGGAGGGAGGGAGGGAGGGAGGGAGGGCAGCCATGGCAGTGGGTTGCATGTTATTCTTGCTTGATCATAGTCACAACCATATTTGAATATTAATGGAAATATGGTTTCAAGTATTTAGTATTTGAAAACTGTGACTGCCCACTGCCTTCAATGCTCTGGAAGAAGTGTGGGACACCAGTGGAAGAACCAAGACAATAACACAGCTAATCAGCTGACTGCCCCATTCTGTGCTTATCTACACAGAAGCAAGTCCCACTGAATCCAGCAAATGGGCACAGAACCGCCGTCCCTATATCCTGCTCCGCAGTGGCACAATCCCCAAAGCATCGGAAATAAAAGTCACCTCCAGATCCCAAGCTTGATGCCATAGGGTTACATGAACAGCCCCTGTAGTTACTTTGGCAACAGTAAGGAAGTGGCTTGGCACTACTTTGTTCCAGGACGGATGGATGGATGGATGGACGGACGGTTTTTAACTTTTCAATCTAGCCTACAGTAGTGGAGTTTTGTGGTGGTCTCCCATCAATGTATTAATCAGTTCTGATCCTCTTTGCCTAGGTCAAATATACAAATAAAATTAGCAAAGCCAATATAATTATTTCTACTTTCAAACTTCAGGGAAGAATTGACTTGTACGTAGCCAAAACAAGATTCCTGACATACAACAGGGAGTTCATCATTAGCAAGGCTTTGACAATTTGGAAAGGGGACTGAAGACAGAAAAAGGGGAAAGGTGGAGGAATGGGATGGGATGTTTTGAAGAAGTGTCTCTGTCCTGAGGAATGTTTTATAAAACCAATTTGCACGAATCTGATTTCAAACACAAAAAGTTATCACAAAAGACAGGGAATGAAAATTTGGCATCAAGGAAATTTAAGCAGAAGTTTAAAGGTGGAGGCCTGGAAGATCTGGGGCAAGGCTAGTTCCACCATTGTTCAGGCTGAAGGACCCAGCTCAGCTGATTTTAAACATCATGAAAAGGGTAGCTAATTTATGGTAATGGTACTTTTAGATAATGCATTTGCTTTCTACACATCTCTCCAACTCTGCAAAATGTTCTTTGGCCTGCATCATCCACTTGTTCTAGCCTGGCCGCTTCAACTGGGTCCCAACAAATCTGGAGAACACCAGGCTGGATGAGTTTGATCTAGCAACTTTTCAAATTGCAGATACTTGTTAAAGGTCAAATTCAGCCCCTTTGGAACCATAGGCTAATGCATTTTTTTGTTTACACCAAGTTGGTCCTCTCCTTGGGAGTGAACAATTGTTTTTCAGATGATGATGTCTTGTTGTTGTTGTTTATTTGTTTAGTCGCTTCTGACTCTTCATGACTTCATGGACCAGCCCACGCCAGAGCTTCCTGTCGGTCGTCAACACCCCCAGCTCCCCCAGGGATGAGTCTGTCACCTCTAGAATATCATCCATCCACCTTACCCTTGGTCGGCCCCTCTTCCTTTTGCCTTCCACTCTCCCCAGCATCAGCATCTTCTCCAGGGTGTCCTGTCTTCTCATTATGTGGCCAAAGTATTTCAGTTTTGCCTTGAATATCATTCCCTCAAGTGAGCAGTCTGGCTTTATTTCCTGGAGGATGGACTGGTTTGATCTTCTTGCAGTCCAAGGCACTCTCAGAATTTTCCTCCAACCCCACAGCTCAAAAGCATCGATCTTCCTTCTCTCAGCCTTCCTTATGGTCCAGCTCTCGCAGCCATATGTTACTACGGGGAACACCATTGCTTTAACTATGCGGACCTTTGTTGTCAGTGTGATGTCTCTGCTCTTAACTACTTTATCGAGATTTGTCATCACTCTTCTCCCAAGTATTAAGCGTCTTCTGATTTCCTGACTGCAGTCAGCATCTGCAGTAATCTTTGCACCTAGAAATACAAAGTCTTTCACTGCCTCTATGCATTCTCCCTCTATTTGCCAGTTATCAATCAAGCTGGTTGCCATAATCTTGGTTTTTTTGAGGTTTAGCTGCAAGCCAGCTTTTGCACTTTCTTCTTTCACCTTCATCATAAGGCTCCTCAGTTCCTCTTCACTTTCATCCATCAAAGTGGTCTCATCTGCATATCTGAGATTGTTAATGTTTCTTCCAGCAATTTTAACTCCAGCTTTGGATTCCTCAAGCCCAGCATGTCGCATGATGTGTTCTGCGTACAAGTTGAATAGGTAGGGTGAGAGTATACAGCCCTGCCATACTCCTTTCCCAATCTTAAACCAGTCCGTTGTTCCGTGGTCTGTTCTTACTGTTGCTACTTGGTCGTTATACAGATTCTTCAGGAGGCAGACAAGATGACTTGGTATCCCCATACCACTAAGAACTTGCCACAATTTGTTATGGTCCACACAGTCAAAGGCTTTAGAATAGTCAATAAAACAGAAATAGATGTTTTTCTGAAACTCCCTGGCTTTTTCCATTATCCATCGGATATTGGCAATCTGGTCCCTAGTTCCTTTGCCTTTTCTAAACCCAGCTTCTACATCTGGCAATTCTCCCTCCATGAATTGCTGAAGTCTACCTTGCTGGATCTTGAGCATTACCTTACTGGCATGTGAAATGAGTGCCACTGTTTCCCTTTTTTGGTATGGGGATATAAGTTGATTTTTTCCAGTCTGATGGCCATTCTCGTCTTTTCCAAATTTGCTGGCATATAGCATGCATTACCTTGACAGCATCATCTTGCAAGATTTTGAACAGTTCAGCTGGGATGCCGTCATCTCCTGCTGCCTTGTTGTTAGCAATGCTTCTTAAGGCCCATTCAACCTCACTCTTCAGGATGTCTGGCTCTAGCTCACTGACCACACCATCAAAGCTATCCCCGATATTGTTATCCTTCCTATACAGGTCTTCCGTATATTCTTGCCACCTTTTCTTGATCTCTTCTTCTTCTGTTAGGTCCTTGCCATCTTTGTTTTTGATCATACCCATTTTTGCCTGGAATTTACCTTCAATGTTTCTAATTTTCTGGAAGAGGTCTCTTGTCCTTCCTATTCTATTGTCTTCTTCCACTTCCACGCATTGCTTGTTTAAAAATAATTCCTTATCTCTTCTGGCTAACCTCTGGAATTTTGCATTTAATTGGGCATATCTCCCCCTATCACTGTTGCCTTTTGCTTTCCTTCTTTCTTGGGCTACTTCTAGTGTCTCAGCAGACAGCCATTTTGCCTTCTTGGTTTTCTCTTTCTTTGGGATGTATTTTGTTGCCGCCTCTTGAACAATGTTGCGGACTTCTGTCCATAGTTCTTCCGGGACCCTATCTACTAAGTCCAGTCCCTTAAATCTATTCTTCACCTCCACTGCATATTCCTTAGGAATATTAGTGAACTCATATCTAGCTGATCTGTGGGTCTTCCCTAATCTCTTTAGTCTGATCCTAAATTGTGCAAGAAGAAGTTCGTGATCAGCTCCAGGTCTTGTTTTTACTGACTGTATAGATGTCTGCCACCTTTGGCTGCAAAGGATGTAGTCAGTCTGATTTCGGTGCTGTCCATTTGGTGAAGTCCATGTATAAAGCTGTCTCTTAGGTTGTTGGAAGAGAGTGTTTGTGATGCAGAGTGAGTTGTCTTGGCAAAATTCTATCAGCCTATGTCCTGCTTCGTTTTGTTCTCCCAGGCCATGCTTACCTGTAATTCCAGGTGTCAATTGACTGCCCACCTTAACGTTCCAGTCTTCCATGATGAAAATCTCTTTTAGGTGTGTTGTCCAGTAGGTGCTGCAGATCCTCATAGAACTGCTCTACTTCAGCTTCTTCAGCATCTGTGGTTGGGGCGTATATTTGGATCACTGTGATGTTAGATGGCTTGCCCTGAATTCGAATTGAGATCATTCTATCGTTTTTTGGATTGTATCCAAGCACTGCTTTAGCCACTTTACTATTAATTATGAAGGCTACTCCATTTCTTCTGTGGTCCTCTTGTCCACAGTAGTAGATCTGGTGGTCATTTGATGTGAAGTGGCCCATTCCAGTCCATTTCAGTTCACTGACGCCCAGAATGTCTATCTTTAATCTTGACATCTCACCAATAACTACATCCAATTTGCCCTGGCTCATAGATCTTACATTCCAGGTTCCAATGGTGTGTTGATCCTTAGAACATCGGATTCGCCGTTCACCACCAGCACCGTCGGCCGCTAGCCATCCTTTCGGCTTTGAGCTAGCTGCGTCATCACGTCTGGGGCTAGTTGAACTCATCCTCTGTTCCTCCCCAGTAGCATTTTGACCATCTTCCGACCTGGGGGTCTCATCTTCCGATGGTATACCGACATATCTCCGGTTGTACTGATCCATTGAGTTTTCACGGCAAGAATACTGGGGTGGGTTGCCATTACCTTCCCCAGGGATCGCACTTAGTCTGACCTCTCTGTCATGACCTTCCCGTCTTGGGTGGCCCTTCACGGTTTAGCTCATGGCATCATTGAGGTGCTCAAGCTCCAACACCACGACAAGGTAACGATCCTTTGCTGAAGAAACAAAGAGCTACTTACCATAAGTTTTCCCATCATATCGTTGCTTTCCTACAAGGGAGACAAAGGGTATCAGTTCTGTCCTCATATATGATCACATATATGACTGCTCTAACTGTTCTGTCACTAGATAGCACTTATTTGAATGGCTGCGTTCTCCAAACAGGAAACACGGATTTCTTACCACAAGAGGGAGTGATAGGGCCAAAACCCCCCAAACATGAATTAATAGTGTTCTGAGATCTTTTTTTCTTTTCTTTCTCTTTTCAATATTCTTCCACCTTTGCACAACTACAATATGCATAGAGAAACCTGAGGAATTCAGGACACCCAGGATCTCTCTATCCATGTTATTATGACCCACTTATATACATGAATTGCTGTTTTCCTCCTGTTAGGAAACAAACAGGGAGTGCTGTGATAAAATAAATCTGAATTAACAGTATTTTAAGACTGTTTTGGGGGGAGATGGGTGGTGATATAAATTTGAATAATAAATAAAAAAATAAAAAACAAGACCTCTTTTCCTTTTCTTTTTCTTTTCAATAGTCTTCCACATTCATGTAATCACAATATGCTCTGATAAAACTGAGGAATAACAGTTATGCATTAACAGATAGGATGATTGCTTGGGAAAGAGGACCTTTAATAGACATGGCCCGGGAGGGGGGTGTCAAAGCTCTTTTGAGATCATTGCACTACATGTTCACATTTTATATGTGAACCTAGATTCACATTAGTTATCTAACCATGTCAATAAAAACCTGGCAGCTGCATCAGCACGGCATCCTAAATTTGGACAATTTTAACAATTTTAATCCTGATTAGATTTTTTAGGGGGTGTTTTTTGGGGGGTGGCTTGTGTTCTATGAATGTGGATTATTTGGTCAACTTAGCACTTAATGTTATGCAAACCACAGAACATGTGTTCAGCTGTAACCGAGCTAAGGGCGTTACATGAATTCTATAAAACACTAACTAGTTTTCTATGGAATCCAGAGAAAGACTTTGGCTTCATTTAACGTTTTGGTTCATTAAAAATATATATATCTACCTAGATTTGCCCAGCATGTTCAACCAAGCCAATAAAAAACCTGCCACCTGCATTGTCAAAATATCCCAAACTTGGATAGTTCAAATCTTGGTTATATACAGTGTGTGTGTGTGTGTGTGTGTGTGTGTACACATACATACATACATATATACACACACATACAGAGAGGGAGAGAGAGAATGAGAGAGAGTTTAATATGATTTTTCAATGCAGGGTACTTGGTCAGCTTAGCATTTAATATATTATGCCAACTCCAAAGAATGGATTAAATTAATATCCAGGGTAAGAGTGTTGCATGAACTTTGTACAACAATAACTAGTTGACTAGGTAACTGACAGAAAGTGCTTGGCTTCATTAAATATTTTGGATCATTTGAAAAATCTGTGTTTGAGTTTCTACAGCATGTCCTGATCAAATAAACCCTTGGAGAAGAGGTGAGTTTTTAAAGTTTTTAAAGACTGGAGGCCTTATATTGACTTCTTGCTAAAAGAAAAAAAGACTGAACTGATGATTTATGGATCTGGGGATTAAAAAGGGATTTGGGGATTAGAAAAGAGAGAGAGGGAAGAGTAAGATGGCAATTCCTCGATAGAAAGAAGGGCAGAAGCCAAAATTCTATGCTTTCTTTCACCTCTTTTCTTTCTTTTTTTCTAACTTTTTCCTTTTTTCCTTTTTTCTTCTCATTTTTATACTTTATTGTATTGCAAATTTCTAATGAAAATATTAATAAATCTTAATTTTAAGAAGAGGTATGAGTTATAGGAAAATAAATGTCATCCAGGAAATAAAAAAATAAATATTCTGCCTTTTGTCATGAATAGGGTTAGGGTTAGGGTTAAAATATTGTTCTCCCTTATATCTTACATTTCTTATATCTTATTTTTACTTCATGCAACCTGGAGGGATGCTCCTTAGGGAAACACAATCTACTCTAAAAATATAGGTCCACAGAAGATACAACTGCAGGATGACATTGTCTTCCACAAATGATCAGAAGGGGTCGAGAAAGTCAAAGATAACTTAGGAGCCACCATGTGTGAGTTGGGCAGCCTTATACATTCGTTTAATAAATAAAATAAAGATGGCAACAGTGTACACAGAATCAAAGCCTCATGCGCTGTAGGAATTTTGAAAACCGAACAGGAAATGTTCCTGTTGCAAAATTACCAATGGAGTTACAAGAAGTGCTAGAACCCCTAAGACAACAATGATTATAGCGTTGTTCTTGCAGTACTTTTTACTGCCATAATGGAAAAATGATGAATAAGAGTTTGGTGGGACCGAAGCACTATCTGCTCCCGTGGAAGCATTCTTCCCTAATCCAAAATCAAAGAGAAGAAAAAGGGGCAGGGGTTCAAATGATGAGAGAGAGCTTTCTAGAGCTGACCATTATTTCACTTCATTTTTATTTTAGCTCCTAATCGAAACATTCCTGGGGTTGTTCCAATGCTGGAAACCAGCCCAGGCCCTGCTATGATGCTCTGTTCTCTCTTCCTCAGCATCCTTGGTTGCTGGCTGGGGAATTCTGGGAGTTGAAGTCCACCCATCTTAACATTCCCAAGGTTGAGAAATGCTGCCATGGAGGAACCTCATGCAGACTATTCTGGACTGGGTGATGTAAACCGATATTTCTGTCTGAAACTAGATACCTCTGTGAGCTCTTTTTGGAGAAAAAGTGGCATATACATTCCCCCAACGGGGAGAAAAATTAGTATATCCAGCATGACATAACTGACTTACTGCATCAGCATTACCACCATTGTCCTGAAAAGGAAAAAAGAAATGATTACAATAAAGTTGTTACATTATTTTTACGGTTGTAACTGAAGCATGGTAAGGCTTTCCTGGGACTGAACCAGCATTTGCCACTGTAAGAACGGTCCTTGGAAAGGTGGAAATGGGCCCCTTCAGATCAGTCTTGACTCATGGCGACTGCCCGAACAAGTCCTTGAAATTTTCTTGGCAATGTTTTTGGTGTTGGCTAGCCCTTGCCTTCTTCCTAGGGCTGAAAGAGAGCGACTGGCCCAAAGTCACCTAGCTGGTTTTATGCCTATGGCAGGACTACAACTCACTCTTTCAGATTACCTAACTGCAAACTAAGAAGAGAAAGGAGACAAACTACATTTGATGGGAGAGAGCTTTCCAGTGCTGTCTATTATTTTATTTCTTTTTTACCTTGGCTCTTAATCGAAACATTCTTGGGGCTGCTCCAGTTCTGGAGACCAACCAAGGCCACGCTGAGATGTTCTGTTCATTCTCCCTCAGCATCCTTGGTTGGAGAATATTGCTCTATCCTCTGTCTCTCCTTCCTTGACTGATTTGGCAAAGGGAAATCTGTCCCACTGAGACTATTTCTGCATCTCCTTTTGGAGAAAAAGTGGCATATACTGTACATACCTCCAAATGGGCAAAAAAATCAGTACATCCAGCATGACATAACTGACTTACCATGTTGTCATCATCTTCATTACTCTCATCCCCCTGAAAAGAAAAAAATAAAACTTCCTTACTTCTCAGAATGTGTGGAAGTGGAAGAAGACAATAGAATAGGAAGGACAAGAGACCTCTTCCAGAAAATTAGAAACATCGGAGGTAAATTCCAGGCCAAAATGGGTATGATCAAAAACAAAGATGGCAAGGACCTAACAGAAGAAGAAGAGATCAAGAAAAGGTGGCAAGAATATACAGAAGACCTGTATAGGAAGGATAACAATATCGGGGATAGCTTTGATGGTGTGGTCGGTGAGCTAGAGCCAGACATCCTGAAGAGTGAGGTTGAGTGGGCCTTAAGAAGCATTGCTAATAACAAGGCAGCAGGAGACGACGGCATCCCAGCTGAACTGTTCAAAATCTTGCAAGATGATGCTGTCAAGGTAATGCATGCTATATGCCAGCAAACTTGGAAAACACAAGAATGGCCATCAGACTGGAAAAAATCAACTTATATCCCCATACCAAAAAAGGGAAACACTAAAGAATGTTCAGACTATTGAACAGTGGCACTCATTTCACATGCCAGTAAGGTAATGCTCAAGATCCTGCAAGGTAGACTTCAGCAATTCATGGAGGGAGAATTGCCAGATGTAGAAGCTGGGTTTAGAAAAGGCAAAGGAACTAGGGACCAGATTGCCAATATCCGATGGATAATGGAAAAAGCCAGGGAGTTTCAGAAAAACATCTATTTCTGTTTTATTGACTATTCTAAAGCCTTTGACTGTGTGGACCATAACAAATTGTGGCAAGTTCTTAGTGGTATGGGGATACCAAGTCATCTTGTCTGCCTCCTGAAGAATCTGTATAACGACCAAGTAGCAACAGTAAGAACAGACCACGGAACAACGGACTGGTTTAAGATTGGGAAAGGAGTACGGCAGGGCTGTATACTCTCACCCTACCTATTCAACTTGTAGCAGAACACATCAGGCAACATGCTGGGCTTGAGGAATCCAAGGTTGGAGTTAAAATCACTGGAAGAAACATTAACAATCTCAGATATGCAAATGATACCACTTTGATGGCTGAAAGCGAAGAGCAACTGAGGAGCCTTATGATGAAGGTGAAAGAAGAAAGTGCAAAAGCTGGCTTGCAGCTAAACCTCAAAAAACCCAAGATTATGGCAACCAGCTTGATTGATAACTGGCAAATGGAGAAAACGTAGAGGCAGTGAAAGACTTTGTATTTCTAGGTGCGAAGATTACTACAGATGCTGACTGCAGTCAGGAAATCAGAAGACATTTAATCCTTGGGAGAAGAGCAATGACAAATCTCGATAAAATAGTTAAGAGCAGAGACATCACACTGACAACAAAGGTCCACATAGTTAAAGCAATGGTGTTCCCCGTAGTAACATATGGCCGCGAGAGCTGGACCATAAGGAAGGCTGAGAGAAGGAAGATCGATGCTTTGGAACTGTGGTGTTGGAGGAAAATTCTGAGAGTGCCTTGGACTGCAAGAAGATCAAACCAGTAAACAACAAAATTGCTTCTCAGGGATTATCGGTTTTCCTGTAGCCATTTGCCCATTTGCAAAACAGGGAGAAAGTATACCATCAGCATGAAGAGGAGAATGAAGAAGACACAAGAACTTTCATGTACCTATTGACATTTTAGAGATACAGTAATTATTTTCACTAAAAAGGAAAAAACAATAGACTTCAGCATAGAAGGAAAGCATGTGATTGATGTGCTTGCTCTCTCTCCCTCAGATTGATGATATAGCATTGATCAGGACAGACATTTCCATCTCCACGTCAATCCAGTGAAATCGATAAACACGTCAGGAACCGAACACTGATTTGGATTTGGGGTTGGCATTGGGAATAGGCCTGGTTGGGCAATCACTAATGCCCATGACCGAGCGGAGGGGTCATCCAGGGCTTCTTCACCTCACTCCTTCTCCTTCTTCCTGTTTTCCCCCACACGGATGCATCTACATCTACATCTACATCTGAATTATAATTAATTAATTAATTGTGTATGTGTCAAACAGATATCAAGACATAGATGCATAGAATATCTCTCTCCTTCTCTAATAACTTGAGTTTTATTTCTTCCATGCAAGTAAAATGATCAGCATATCATTGGCCAGATATCAATGAAAACTAAGGTAATTATTTCCTTCCCTAAAGTCCCCTTCAGTTTCTTTCTTTAAAAAAAATGAGCCAAACCATTTAAATTCTTCTAGTAGAGTAAATGGATACTTGCTGCATCAGGAACATTGGGGAAAATTAATTTGGTAGTTACTGAGAAATTTCCCATCCTATTCCTACCACCAGCTAGGCCAATCAGGGCCCACTGCAGAATAGAAACCATAAGAGGCATTCAGCCTCCTCCAGTACTGCCACCCTTATTCAAAGCATTGCCTCAAGGTTTTTGTTGATATAGCCAAGTAAATATATAAAGCTTTTTGGGTATCCAATAAACCTTCACACAATACATGAGTTAAAAATCAGATATTAAGCTTCCTTAGGGCTTGATGTTTACAGGTAATATAACCACATATGATATGCAGCTTAAGTTCCAATGAACCTGTGGATTTTGCTCTATCCCTTATGTTTATTCATCTCAAACTCTTCCACAGCTTGCATCGTTACTAATAGATTTGAACCAAAGAAATTTTCAACTTTCTGTATTGGCCCAACTCAGTAGGTCCAATAAGAGATTATCTCTGACTATCATGCTAATGTGAATGCTAAGAGGTCTAATGCAGAGAACAGGATGCCAGCCGAAATTCAGAACCACTGATACAGTTGAATTCCCGGTAATTCAAAGATAGATTTTGAAGCACTAAATACTTCAAAGCCCTCTGCCCTTCTTGAAGAAATATGTTAATAAAAGCATGGGGACAAGCTCAACAAAATGCTTACTCATTTCATCTGTAGGCACCCCAGCTGAAAGGCTACTGCAACCCACAAAATTTAGCCTTACCCAATGTGCAGAGACTGTAAAAATCAATGCAAAGATTAAAAGGAGATGCATCTTCTTTGTTGCTGTTCAGCTTTTCTGGTCCTTGCTGTTCTTTGAAGTGACTTTATTCAGCTCCAGCGCCACATTTTAATATCTTCATCCATAAGCCTCATTGCCCAAACCAATGACTCTATTGTCACTTTCATTTACAAGGAAATGTTAGGCTTCTATTGCATCATGCACAATTATTCCATTGTCCATGATCAAATTGAAGCTAAAAGGCAGAAGTTGCTCTGCCCACAGTGAAGTTCTAACAGCATGGAAGAAGTACTGAAATGGGCCTCTTTCTCTAAGGACTACCAGAGCTGAGCTGCATAAATCCAGATGACCACTCAAATGGCAGCAGAGAATTAGAACTGGATCCAGGGATTGTCATATCTTGCAGCCAGATCTGGTATTACTACATTCTGTAGCAGGCATCTCTGGGATCTTTTTGGTGGTAGCAACATAAGCAGGGAATCTTCTCCCATCTTCTTTTAGGTAACAACTGAAAACATGCCTGTTCACCTGTCCATTTGTAGAGTAACATGTGCTCCAGGATCAGCCTGCCTTTTAGACTTCTTCTAAAAAAACAAACTTCCTCTTAATTTTTGCACTTGTATTATCTGTTGGTTGTTTGATGGTTTGGTAGTCTACTTGTTGATTGTTTCATTCTTTAATTATTTTACCTGTTAGATTTATGTCCCACTTTTTCTCCAGGAGTTCAAAGTGGGATATCTAACACCTCCTCCTATAATTTTTCTGTACAAAATTGGGCTAAAAAAGAGTGATTGAGCCAAAAATCACTCATGGAAACTACATGGCTGAAGGTGCCCCATAACCTGTATCTGCCTGATCCTAGTCCAACATTTAACACCTCACCCTATTATTTTTAAAAAGTTTATTGTTATTGTACTTTGAGTGCAGTTCTGTTCTGAGCTCCTTTGGAAAGGGAATGAGATAAAAATAATTAATCAGCCCTGCATGGAATCATAGTTGATCACCTTGATTAGATGTTTTGCCTCACTGAGATGACTCACTCTATGTCTACAGAGCACTGGAGGAGGACTCATCTGGTCTGCATCCACCTTCTTTCTTATTTCCCAATTTGAAGATAGATATTTGTAATGGTATGTGGGAATGACCTTGGGAGATGGGAGGAAGAGTCACTGGACAGGAATTCACAGTTCTGCACCTTAAAACCCAGCACCTTGTATTTTCCCCCTACTTGGGGAAATAAAAAGCAGCATAAGAGAAAGTTGTTAACAATTTCCTTCCATGGAAAATTGACAGAAGAAAAACAGAGACTGGATGCCACTTGAAGATCTTTCCCCAAATAAGCCATTTGGCAGGGAAATAAACCAAGAAGGGTGGTCATATTCATTAACAGTCAAGGGTAGAGGACTTTCTCAGAAAAGCTGATATAAATGAGAGAAGTTGTGAAGAAAAGCCTGAGGGTGTGCAAAACGGGCAAGGCAGGAGGACATACAGCATATGCCAACAGACGAGCTGCTTATCCAGAACCTTGGAACTTCTGTTACCTAGTATGATAATGAAATCTCTGCAACCCAAACACCTAGTTAGGAGAATTCCAACAATACATATTTTTTTACCATCAGCAAAACCCGGTTTGCTAGAAAGCTTTGTGTATGCAATTTTTTTTTGCTAGATTGGAGGAAAAAGGGTTAAATATGATATTTAATATTATAGATTAATTAATATGTATAGAATAGAATAGAATAACTTTATTGTCATTCCACTATACACTATACATCAAGTACATAATAAAATGAAATTTCGTTGCAGTTGGCTCACAAACACCATCAGACACTAAAATAAAAATACCATAATTACTGTAAAATATACATTCTTTACACATTCCACATTACACTTAAAAACCTTATTGAGTGTTCAGGAGTCTAATAGCCATATTAGCAAATTAATATTCTCAGAATATTAATTTGCTAATATGGACAGGTGCCTGGATCACCACACCCCTAGTTCCCTAGTTCCGTCTCATTCCATTCCCTATGAGGATGAGGCCTAATTCATGCTCCCTTGAGGAATATTTCTACCAAAAGGAGAGGACTTTCACTGTTCCCTGGTTTCTCTATTTGTTCTTTGTTTCTTACGCCAAAACCCTGATAGTTTTGATTCATCAATCTTATCCAAATGGCTTTATTTGAGCATGATGCTCTTTCCATCAGATGCCCTTTTACAGTTCCTTATCAGGAGTTAGCTCACTTTTGCAAACAGGAAGATAATCCATTCTGAAACACTTCCAAGAGTAGCAATGGTCCTTTTGATGGAAATCAGTGTGGTGGCCTTAATTGATTGGGTTGATAAATGTAAGGAGGCACCACAAAAGAGTATCCGTTACTGACATCACCATCTAGATAAGGATGAGTGGCCTTAAGAGTCCCATGATGTTATTATAGCTGCTATAATCTTGGCCAGCAGAGCACATGCAAATGGCACTAAACCAGAATCTGAGAAAGTAACAAAAACTGCACAGAGATGTGGGGAAAAAACTGGATAAATGGAAGGCAAAGAGCAGGTTTCAGGTATGTTTGCATCTCTTTAGAATGTATTACTTTCAAACTGACTGATACTCAACCTGCTTTTACTTGTTCCATTTCTTTCTGACACCAGCAAATCTAAACCCATCAATGACCAAAACATCCAGATCATTATTATCAGCAACACCAACACCCTCTCACCCCCAGATTCCATGCTGCAATGTAATTCAGATTAGAGCAGTGTGCAAATTTTGGAGGTCTCAGAGTTTTCTTGATTAGGGTTAAGAAAGGTGCCCTTATCTATTGGTGACCTGAACTGGCATGATGGTGAGGGTGACCATATCTGATGACCTTTCCTTATCAAAAAGTCCTTTATTCAGCCACTTCCTCCTTTGACAATAGGGGCATTGGTCTGGACTCACTGAAGCATGCCAGGTGAACTATAAATGCCTTGACTTGCAAAGCCAGAATCATCAAGAGAACTTTCGTTTAGAGCGAAGAGCAGAAGAGAGACAAGATGTTCCATCCATTGCTTGCTTGTTTTTTTCTGGTGGCATTTGGACAACTTCTGGTAAGAGGGGATCCATTGAGGGTCTTGGACGTATTTAGTAGGATTGTGCAATATCTTTAAGGGGTGCTTTATTCTGAGGCAGGTTCATGTGAAGAAGTCCTTCAAAGCTTCTTCACAGAGCAATGGGCACATCCTCCTTTGGCTCTAGAAAATATGATGCACGTCTAGTAGTTTCAATAGCCAAAAGAGGTTTCCCCCTGTTTGCAGAAAGCTCTTCTAGCTCTTGCTATTATTTATTGGAAGCAAAGAAATGCCTCTATGCAGGAACTGCTGGATGAAATCCCAGGATGGTGGAAATTGCCTTCAAAACACAAATTGTGTCATCTCTGTGCCTCAGCTAGGTAACTCGATTATCACTATGGGTTAAGCACCCAGTTGAGGTGAAATGGGCTCCCCACATACACCCTCATTATTTACTGGCTTGTTAACAAATGTAAGGCTTCTAGCTAAGGTCTGACTTCCTTCTACCTAATGTGGTATAAATATCAGCTCTCTACATTTCTGCAGCTTGACATAAGCAACCTTGAAATTGTCTCTCCTTATTTTCTTACCTCATTTTCCTTGTCTTATTCTTTGGGTCAGATCTTGATATCATTTCAGTACCAATGTAATTGTCATGTCTTCCCACTAGATTGGCATGTGGTGTGGAAATCGCTAATATCTGCAATTATCCCCAGAGAATGGGGGAAGTGGGGGTGGGGAAATGTCAAGCTGGTCTCCAGATACTTCATCCTGGGCAGAAGTGTAAAGTTACACCAAAGATACCTGGGAAAACTGCTAAAATGTTCTCTTTTATTCCCTTCCCTGTAGCATTTTTGTTTGGGCATCTCTTAGAATGAAAAAAGGGGGACAGTTTAAATGCACAAATATCACCCCCCCCCCCCAGTTGTTCAAACTGCACTTTTTTGTTGTTTTTGTTAAAATCATTGTGGTTTTGATTTGATTAATCAACAGTTAGTGAGTCTAGATCTGTTTTTACCACCGAAAGCAAATGTGTCTGCTTAAAAATGGAAAGGAATACTGTAGTCTTACTTTTTGAGATTTCCCCTTCCCTTTTTTTTTCTCCTCCTCCTCTTCTTCCTCTTGCATCACTTTGTTAATTATCATGATACCTTTCTCTTTCAGGAGGCCCAGGCCAAAGGGAAGGTAAGCACTCTAGACTTCTACATTTGCATGCCACGTCTGGAATGCACAAGTCCAGGATCTGTATTTGCAGAACCATCATTTTGCTAGTGCCCCTTTCTTTAATTAATCATGACAAGGATCTAAACCTAACGATGATGCTTATCTATCCATACAATAACGGAACCAGGTTCCCAATACAGGTAGTCCTTGACTTGCAGCCATTTGTTTAATGACCAAAGTTATGACAGCACTGAAAAAAGTGACTTATGGCCAGTCCTCGCACTTACAACCATCACAGCATCCCTGCAATCACATCTTCGAAATTCAGGCACATGGCAACCAGCCTGTATTTATAACAGTTGCAGCATCCCAGGGTCATGTGATCACAGCTGGCTTCCAACTAGCAAAGTCAGTGGGGGGAGCCAGATTGCCTTAATGACCACATGATTCACTAAATGATCGCAGTGATTTACTGAATGACTGAGGATAAAAAAGCTCATGAAATCTGATGTGACTCACTTAATGACCACCTCACTTAGCAATGGAAGTCCCAGTCCCAATTGTGGTTACAAATCATGGCTGTGTATGTTTTCCTCCCTCCCTCCCTCCCTCCTCTCTCCTTCCTTCCTTCCTTCCTTCCTTCCTTCCTTCCTTCCTTCCTTCCTTCCTTCCTTCCTTCCTTCCTTCCTTCCTTCCTTCCTTCCTTCCTGTTCTTTGTGTATTTGTATATCTGCTGAATGGCTGTCATTCATTGCCACATGGAAAAATAAGGTTTAGGCCATAGATATGTAGACTTTTTTCTTCCTTTGTACTGAATTAGGATGGGGGAAAAATTGGGCCAATTTTCCTGCAAGGCATTTACAAAATCTATTATCTCCCGCAACCAGCAGTAAAACCCTTCTCTGTTTCCATGATTTGTGTGGAAAACCAGAATTTATTAACTCTTCTTTCATTATTCTTTTTTCAGGGGGAACATGCACTTGTGGCAAAAAGAGCTGCTGTAAGTATGCTGGAAGGATGTTGCACTGGCAAATGGTATGCAAGGCCAGCCCTATCAATAGGTAAAGTGAGACAACTATCCAGGCCCGCAACTAGGGTTTGTGTCACCTGGGGCAAACATGAATTCCACACCCATTTTGCCCTCCCCCCACAGTGCTCATTTTGGCACCCCCCAGTGCGGAGCCCAGGACACATGCCCTGCTTGCCCCCCCCCCCCCAGTTGTGGCCCTGCAACTATCTTAGCCTGCAGGGAGGAGAAAGATGGCAGAGCTCTGTGGCGCTCACCCACTAAGCTTGCTAGTGCCCTATCTTTAATTAATCACAACAAGGATCTAAACCTAATGATGATGCTTATCCATCCATATAATAATAGAACCAGGTTCCCAATATTACAATCTATCATTAACAAAAAATAAGAAGCAGCAGCAGCAGCAGCTCGTGATCCAGTGCCAATATGCCTGGTGGTAATATTTCGGCCACCTAATGAGAGGAGAGGACTCACTGGAAAAGACCCTGATGCCAGGAAAGACTGAAGGAAAAAGGAGAAAGGGACAGCAGAGGATGAGATGGTTAGATAGCATCACTGATGCAATGACCATGAATTTGAGTAAACTCCAGGAGACAGTGGAGGACAGGAAGGCCTGGTGTGCTATGGTCCATGGGGTCATGAAGAGTCGGTCATGACTTAACTACTGAACAACAACAACAAAATTAATATGCAGATAATGAAGGAAAACTTGTTCACAAGGAGCACAAATCATGGCTATGTCTCCCTCCCTCCCTCCCTCCCTGTTCTTTATGTACTTATATATCTGCTGAATGGCTGTCATTCATTGCCATATGAAACAATAAGGTTTAGGTGCACAGATACGGAGATTTTTTTCGTTGAAGGCACCATGACCAAGGTATCTCCTGTGTGCCTATTAATGCCTAGAAGAAAGGAATTAGCCTGTGTGTTCCTGCTAAGTGCATCTCTTCATCAGAGAGAATGGAACTGCAACCTATTCTTTAGCTGAATTTTCCATCGGCTCCCCTGTTGAACTGTCCCATCGAGTAAAGAATGACATTTTCTGAGACCCAGAAAGCATGCCTTTCGAGTCACGGAGCCTGTCCCTTACAACACCTTATCACCTGAGCTTAGATTGGCCCAACCCTATTGGCCGTCCAAAAGCATTAAAGACCTGGCCGGGGGGCCAGGAAGTTACTGAAGCCCAGCTGGTTGGTTATTGTTGTTGAGTTTTTTATTCTTATCTGCCCTTTTCTTTTTCTTTTTCCCTCTGATTATAGGTTGTGTTTTATAGTTATTTATGTTGTTTCATTTTAAATTTTCTTCGCTGCCCAGACTCATTCTGATGAAAGGGGTGGCCATGTAAATTGAAACAAAGCAATAAATAAGTTTGATCTCCAGTTTTGTCAGCAGTACAGGGGTTGAAGCAATAGAAGTACAAGAAAGGGATTTTCATGGTCCTAAAACTAAACTTCTTGAAGGTTCTCATGGAACTCATGAAGTTTTCTTCCCCCTTGAAAGAAACTTCTCTTTTTCTACCTTATTCTTAGGACATGTGAAAATTTCTTTGACATTCCTATCCATGTGAGGTACTGCTACTACTATGACCCTTTTTCCTAGACTTTGAAGCCTCCCTGGCAAGGCTTATTCAGAGTCATTAGACAGTGACAACCAGCCTTTCCCAATCTGCTTATCTTCCAGAGATGTTGGATGGGCTCTCTCCACTGTGGAGGGGGGTGGGACTTGTAGGTGGACACAACTAGAAAACAATAAGTTGGAGAAAGGTTCCCAAGACTGTAAGACAGAAGTGCATAATGGGAGGCCCAATGCCACTCCAAATTGTCTTGGAGATGGCCCCCAGAGTCCCCCAAAGCTTGCCATATTCTGTCAATTTTAAAATAAAGGGGAAAGTGGTCAAATTCCCTGACTAGAGAGCAATCATATTTATTATTATATTTATTTTTAATCACACTTAGATGTAAATAAAATGATATCACATTCTGCTTTTGCCTTGGCCCCACTACCCGCTTCTCTTTGGAATACACTGCTGTGTGCACCACTGCAAGGCCATGTGGGTCTGTCTACCCAGGAAGAAGCTGTGTCTCATTTCAGACAAGCTTCAAATCTCACTGCAAATGGATAGTCATGCCTGTTTGCTTTTCAGAGTGATCTAACAAAAGAGCAAAATGAATATTGGCATACAGAAGGAGGAGAAGGAGAAGAAGGAAGAGAAGGAGGAGGAGAAGGAGAAGGAGGAGGAGAAGGAGGAGGACAAGGAGGAGGACAAGGAGGAGGAGAAGGAGAAGGGCAAGGAAGAGGACAAGTAGGAGGACAAGGACGACGAGGAGGACAAGGAGGAGAACAAGGAGGAGGACAAGGAGGAGAACAAGGACGACGAGGAGGACAAGGAGGAGAACAAGGACGAGGACAAGGACGACGAGGAGGAGAACAAGGAGGAGGACAAGGAGGAGAACAAGGACGACGAGGAGGACAAGGAGGAGAACAAGGACGAGGACAAGGACGACGAGGAGGACAAGGAGGAGAACAAGGAGGAGAACAAGGACGAGGACAAAGAGGAGGACAAGGACGACGAGGAGGACAAGGAGGAGAACAAGGAGGAGGACAAGGAGGAGAACAAGGACGAGGACAAGGAGGAGGACAAGGACGAAGACAAGGACGACGAGGAGGACAAGGAGGAGAACAAGGAGGAGGACAAGGAGGAGAACAAGGACGAGGACAAGGACGACGAGGAGGACAAGGAGGAGAACAAGGAGGAGGACAAGGAGGAGAACAAGGACGAGGACAAGGACGAGGACAAGGACGAGGAGGAGGAGGAGGACAAGAAGGAGAAGGAGAAGGAAAAGGAAAAGGAATTCAGGTAAGAAAGGGGGCTAAGTCTAAAGGTGGCCCATTTCTTCTGTCAATCCAGTATCTGCTTCTAGTTTGGATCCCTTGCTATACCATGAAAAAAAAACAATGTATAAAACAACCCCCCAATTGTAGCCTGTGTTGTGAATGCAGCCACTAGGTCTTTAGCTGACCTTGTTAAATATGTTGAACAAACCCAGTTGGGTAGCAAGTTGCTGATGTGGTTTATTGCATTCCCCTCCCCCAGTCTGGCAATATTCTGATCTTTTGGCATTTCAATTCCCAGCATGTCTAGCCAGCATGACTGAACTGCTATTAAGCTGTTATTGAAAGTTAAGTTTGTCTGATCATAGATAAGTATCAGGATGGACTAATGTCTCTATTTGTCTAGCATTAAGAAGTGGCGGAGGATGACCACCAAGAATATGCACTACTGGTAAGTTTTCTAACACAGTATCAGTTTCCAACCATTCATATCCAATGATTTTCTGTCTTTTCCTACTGAAGGAAAAGTTGGAGTTGCAATCTCCAATATCCATGGTGTTGGCTTGAAGGTCTGCAGGATTGGGACACTTGTGGGTGCTGGGTAAATGATGTTACATGCATCATGACATCATCACCACCTTAGAAATAATATGAAATGCATAACCAATGAAATCATGACACACAAGGTATCATGTTGATGTCATTGTTTCTTCAATCAGATGCCTATGCGAGTTGGTGCCTGGTTTAGAGCGCTGCTTTGCCAAGATTCTATTAGTGGCTTTTTTCCTGCTGGTTTTGCCTGACTTAAATTTTAAAGGCCAGCCCAGCCCCTGAATTCATTTGATATGTGGGGTGGGGGTTCTGCAGCTTCAGAGAAACATAGGCAGGGGCCACTTGTGGGGTGAGCTTGCCCACCCCTTCTCCCCACCTAAATGCTTTAAAATGCAAACAGAGCCATCAGCTGGGGACTCTGTGGGCTCACGGAAAAGGGCCTTCAGCTCCGTTGGCATCTTGAGCAAGACATGGACTATGTTTGCCCCGTTGTGTTTGTTGTGCCCTCTGCTGGCTGAACCTTCTGCTCTTCCAGGTCCTGCCAACATTGGAAGAAAGACCAGGCTGCTGGACAAGATCCTCCTTTCCTTCTAATTAGAAGCAATAACTCACCTGATGAAATGTACCAAAAAGCAGTAGTGGTGGTGGGAGTAGTGACTGCTCGCTTCTCTTTGCTGGGTTAAGGAAGCTTCAACGACAATAAAGTAACAGAAGCATCCATTCTTGTCCTTTCATAATTTCAAGGCATACAAATTACTAAGCTTCAACCACAACCACAGCCTACATGACAACCCTCCTCTGTCTGGTAAGCCTGGCATCAGCCCTGGGGCATGTGAAGACTGCAGGGCCATCTCCTGCTGGGCCACATACTGCACGGCCATCTACCTGGCAGGGGGGCTGATCCCTCACTCTTTCTCACCTGAGTGCAGCAGTTGTGCTGCTGCCATTGGGTAATGGTATGTGGGAAGGACCTTGGGAGACGGGGCAAAGAGATGCTGCCAAGGGAATGGTCAGATAAGAGACAGTACAGCCCGCAGCTGGATAGTGGGTGGGGGAAGAGGCTCAGGAGGGGCCTTCTTGGGCTGTAAAGGAGACGGCAGGAGTATTGTACTTTCAGACTCGCAAGATTGATCTCAGCCTTACCAGGTAGACCAAACAGGAAACACAACCAGATAACCTAATTCTACTCTCTTGTAAAGGTACGTTAACTGAATCTTGCAAGTCTGAAAGTACTGTGATGTGTGTGGCTCTGGCTTGGCATATGGCACAACAATCCAACTCAAGGGACTGATAAACCCTGGTTTATATTGTTTGTTGAGAGTGTCTTGGACTGCCAGAAGATCAAACCAGTCCATCCTCCAGGAAATAAAGCCAGACTGCTCACTTGAGGGAATGATATTAAAGGCAAAACTGAAATACTTTGGCCACCTAATGAGAAGACAGGACACCCTGGAGAAGATGCTGAGATGCTCGGGAGAGTGGAAGGCAAAAGGAAGAGGGGCCGACCAAGGGCAAGGTGGATGGATGATATTCTAGAGGTGACAGACTCGTCCCTGGGGGAGCTGGGGGTGTTGACCGACAGGAAGCTCTGGCATGGGCTGGTCCATGAAGTCACAAAGAGTCAGAAGCGACTAAATGAATAAACAACAATGCAATTACATAGAGTAAACTATGAACTATAAAGACACTCATAATTGGCTGCATTTGTTGTAAATCTGTCTGTAACTTTTGAAGTCTTTATTAATGACATGTTACAGAGCCACAAGCTGCTTCAGGATGAAATCCGTTCTCTGAAAGATGTAGTATTGCAAAATAGGCTGGCCTTAGATCAGTTATTCGTAGAGCATAAAGAGTCTGTACATACATTAATCAAAGCTGTCTGCATGTTTCATGAAGGCTTAATTATACAGCAACAGAACATAGCTAGAATAGTTGCCTTCCTAACTAGGGACAGGGAACATTTTCCAGAAACATTTATTATTGTTGCATTGGTACTCCTTGTTGTACTTGAATGTTGTCTTAGGCAATGCATCACTTCTTTGTATTTGCATGCCACCCAGTGCTGCAACTACTCTTTAAAATCTGCTCCACAACACACTGCAGCCACAGACCCTATGCAGTTTCCAATATGAACTGCTCACTTGCTCACTAGAGATAAAAGTGGTTCAGCAAACTATGAATAGTTTGAGAACCAAATGGGGGAATGGTTACCTGGGATTTTAGACTTCATTATTAGCTTTTAATAAAGGTGATATTGTGGAGGCCGGGGGGGGGGGCAGTCGGAATGTTGATCTACCTGGATGTGAGTGTGGGAAAGCATCGGGTGAGGAAGCATCAGGAGGAGGAGGAGGGTCTGAATGCAACTGTACTGAATGTTGTAAGGGAGTACCAGATGGAGATTAAGATGTGTCAGTCAGTCACCGCTGCCCTAAAGATAAGAACTGAGGGGTTTAATTGTATGCCAACTGAACTAGGCTTGACCGTAGAGATATGCCAGACATACCAGACATGTCAGATACCTGTGCTGATCTGCCCAAGAGTGAACCATCTTCATTACCATAGTAAAAATCACACCCCCATGGTGGAGTTTAGGATGGAAATGACTCTGGGGCGGAGATGGTCTTGCAGTCTGGGGTGGGTGGGTGGTATGGCATGATCAGCACACAGACAGCTTCATAGTATTAGGAATAAGGTATACGTGTAAGAGTAGAGCATGTGCTAATTGCTAAATTATGCTAATTGCCAAATTATGTTAGACTTTATGCCTATAAAAACTGTTGGACAAAGGGACTCGGGGCTCCTTCCCTTAGAGAGGGGTCCCCCTTTGCTCCAGACACCTGAAATAAATGAGTTATGAAGAATTCTCATGTCCTGTGTTATTGGATATCACACCGGGCAGAACAGAACTAATCCCTTTTGGGACCAACAGTATTAGCATTTTAGCATGGCGTCCATACCTTATTTTAAAGTTCAGGAAACCACTTTTTTTTTTTACCCCAAACCATGTCTTTCTTTTAGGTGCAAAAACTAGCCTTTTCAGCAACTGAACAATAGAGAGTGTATTCTGAAAGTCCTTGAATACACTTGCAGGTTTTAAGAAACATACAAACCCAGCTGAGAAAGAGAGGGATGTAAGCCATAAATCTGCCACATGTGGAATGTTATCTAGAATCAATGTTTTCTGTTATTTAATTCTCACATGTAATCAAATGTGTTTTTTTTTGTTTGATTAGTTGCTTTCTAATGTATCACATATACTGAATGTATGTATCATTTGTTTCGGTACCCAGTAAAAAGAATTGACCCCCCCCCCCCCCCTTAATAAATGCTTTTCACTTTGCCGGAAGTACTTGTGGTTTGGGCAGTTGGGAGGGGTGAAAAAGCCACTTTGCAAAGTTAGTCTCTCTCCCAAATTCAGGGACCATGTTCTTATCAGCTCCACGCCAAACTTGGGGTGCCTGACTTTTTAGGCGACAGTGGAACAGTTCTTCTGAACCAAGGTAAGATTTGACCTTTTTTCAATTAGCACAAGGATAATGAACATATAAAGTTTGGTCCAGTGCCTTGATTGCCTTTGTTAGAAAACAAATGGAGGGAGGGGAAGAAACCTTCATTTCGTCATTTCTCCTCCTTGCAAATACAATCAGTGTGGGAATTAAAAAAAAAAAAAAGCATTATAAACTGATTCTATATACGCAAGCTTTAATTTGTTGTTTAAAAACTATGCCACTGAGGAGACTTATGGCCAGACCTCACAGTGTACCATCATCAGGTGATTGTCATTTGTGACTTTCACTGCCGGCATCCGACAAGAAAGGCAACAGGGAAGCTGGCAGGAGGTCACAAATGGCCATTGTGATGTCATGCCTAATGACCACAACTGCACAACTGCCAGAACTGCTGTTGTAAGTCAGTGTGCTCATGTGATGACCACATCGCTTAGCAATGGAGGTCCCGTGCCCAATTACTGTCATTAACCAAGGAGTACCTGTATTTAAATGTTCTTTGATGGTTCTCTGCTGTGTACATTACTCTCAAATAACCCATATCAGGGGTGGAAAGCCTTTGGATCCTGTTGTTGTTTATTCGTTTAGTCACTTCCGACTCTTCGTGACTTCATGGACCAGCCCATGCCAGAGCTTCCTGTTAGTCGTCAACACACCCAGCTGCCCCAGGGACGGGTCCGTCACCTCTAGAATATCATCCATCCATCTTGCCCTTGGTCGGCCCCTCTTCCTTTTGCCCTCCACTCTTCCTAGCATCAGCATCTTCTCCAGGGTGTCCTGTCTTCTCATTATGTGGCCAAAGTATTTCAGTTTGGCCTTTAATATCATTCCCTCAAGTGAGCAGTCTGGCTTTATTTCCTGGAGGATGGACTGGTTTGATCTTCTTGCAGTCCAAGGCACTCTCAGAATTTTCCTCCAACACCACAGTTCAAAAGCATCGATCTTCCTTCGCTCAGCCTTCCTTATGGTCCAGCTCTCGCAGCCATATGTTACTACAGGGAACACCATTGCTTTAACTATGCGGGCCTTTGTTGTCAGTGTGATGTCTCTGCTCTTAACTATTTTATCGAGATTGGTCATTGCTCTTCTCCCAAGGATTAAGCGTCTTCTGATTTCCTGACTGCAGTCAGCATCTGCAGTAATCTTCGCACCTAGAAATACAAAGTCTTTCACTGCTTCTACATTTTCTCCCTCTATTTGCCAGTTACAATCAAGCTGGTTGCCATAATCTTGGTTTTTTTGAGGTTTAGCTGCAAACCAGCTTTTGCACTTTCTTCTTTCACCTTCATCATAAGGCTCCTCAGTTCCTCCTCACTTTCAGCCATCAAAGTGGTATCATCTGCATATCTGAGATTGTTAATGTTTCTTCCAGAGATTTTAACTCCAGCCTTGGATTCCTCAAGGCCAGCTTGTCGCATGATGTGTTCTGCATACAAGTTGAATAGGTAGGGTGAGAGTATACAGCCCTGCCGTACTCCTTTCCCAATCTTAAACCAGTCCGTTGTTCCGTGGTCTGTTCTTACGGTTGCTACTTGGTCGTTATACAGATTCTTCAGGAGGCATACAAGATGACTTGGTATTCCCATACCACTAAGAACTTGCCACAATTTGTTATGGTCCACACAGTCAAAGGCTTTAGAATAGTCAATAAAACAGAAATAGATGTTTTTCTGAAACTCCCTGGCTTTTTCCATTATCCAGCGGATATTGGCAATTTGGTCTCTAGTTCCTCTGCCTTTTCTAAACCCAGCTTGTACATCTGGCAATTCTCGCTCCATGAACTGCTGAAGTCTACCTTGCAGGATCTTGAGCATTACCTTACTGGCATGTGAAATGAGTGCCACTGTTCGATAGTTTGAACATTCTTTAGTGTTCCCCTTTTTTGGTATGGGGATATAAGTTGATTTTTTCCAATCTGATGGCCATTCTTGTGTTTTCCAAATTTGCTGGCATATAGCATGCATTACCTTGACAACATCATCTTGCAAGATTTTGAACAGTTCAGCTAGGATGCCGTTGTCTCCTGTTGCCTTGTTATTAGCAATGCTTCTTAAGGCCCACTCAACCTCACTCTTCAGGATGTCTGGCTCTAGCTCACCGACCACACCATCAAAGCTATCCCCGATATTGTTATCCTTCCTATACAGGTCTTCTGTATATTCTTGCCACCTTTTCTTGATCTCTTCTTCTTCTGTTAGGTCCTTGCCATCTTTGTTTTTGATCATACCCATTTTGGCCTGGAATTTACCTCCGATGTTTCTAATTTTATGGAAGAGGTCTCTTGTCCTTCCTATTCTATTGTCTTCTTCTACTTCCACACATTGCTTGTTTAAAAATAATTCCTTATCTCTTCTGGCTAACCTCTGGAATTTTGCATTTAATTGGGCATATCTCCCCCTATCACTGTTGCCTTTTGCTTTCCTTCTTTCTTGGGCTACTTCTAGTGTCTCAGCAGACAGCCATTTTGCCTTCTTGGTTTTCTCTTTCTTTGGGATGTATTTTGTTGCCGCCTCCTGAACAATGCTGCCAACTTCTGTCCAGAGTTCTTCCGGGACCCTATCTACTAAGTCCAGTCCCTTAAATCTATTCTTCACCTCCACTGCATATTCCTTAGGAATATTAGTGAGCTCATATCTAGCTGATCTGTGGGTCGTCCCTAATCTCTTTAGTCTGATCCTAAATTGTGCAAGAAGAAGTTCGTGATCTGAACTACAGTCAGCTCCAGGTCTTGTTTTTACCGACTGTATAGATGTCCGCCACCTTTGGCTGCAAAGGATGTAATCAATCTGATTTCGGTGTTGTCCATCTGGTGAAGTCCATGTATAAAGCCGTCTCTTAGGTTGTTGGAAGAGAGTGTTTGTTATGCAGAGTGAATTGTCTTGGCAAAATTCTATCAGCCTGTGTCCTGCTTCGTTTTGTTCTCCCAGGCCATACTTACCTGTAATGCGAGGTGTCATTTGACTGCCCACCTTAGCATTCCAGTCTCCTGTGATGAAAATAACATCTCTTTTAGGCGTGTTGTCCAGTAGGTGCTGCAGATCCTCATAGAACTGCTCTACTTCAGTTTCTTCAGCATTTGTGGTTGGGGCGTATATTTGGATCACTGTGATGTTAGATGGCTTGCCCTGAATTCGAATTGAGATCATTCTGTCGTTTTTTGGGTTGTATCCAAGCACTGCTTTAGCCACTTTACTATTAATTATGAAGGCTACTCCATTTCTTCTGTGGTCCTCTTGTCCACAGTAGTAGATCTGGTGGTCATTTGATGTGAAGTGGCCCATTCCAGTCCATTTCAGTTCACTGATGCCCAGAATGTCTATCTTTAATCTTGACATCTCACCAATAACCACATCCAATTTGCCCTGGCTCATAGATCTTACATTCCAGGTTCCAATGGTGTGTTGATCCTTAGAACATCGGATTCGCCGTTCACCACCAGCACTGTTGGCCACTAGCCGTCCTTTTGGCTTTGAGTTAGCTGCGTCATCACGTCTGGGGCTAGTTGAACTCATCCTCTGTTCCTCCCCAGTAGCCTTTTGACCATCTTCCGACCTGGGGGTCTCATCTTCCAATGGTATACCGACATATCTCCGGTTGTACTGATCCATTGAGTTTTCACGGCAAGAATACTGGGGTGGGTTGCCATTACCTTCCCCAGGGATTGCATTTAGTCTGACCTCTCTGTCATGACCTTCCTGTCTTGGGTGGCCCTTCATGGTTTAGCTCATGGCATCATTGAGGTGCTCAAGCTCCAGCACCACGACAAGGTAACGATCCTTTGCTGAAGCTGGATCCTGTAGCTCTAATATTTCAGGCCTTTTTTATAATTCCCACCCAAAAGATAATTGGGAGCAGTGAGAAGCCAAACAACCAGAGAGCCAAAATATGTCCAGGGACTCCACTTTCATGGAATCTCTTTAGGACTACTGCAGACCAGCTTGGAGGAATATCGACTTCACTTTCACATACATTTCACTAGAGAGGAGCAAAGAGGAATAGGGCCATCACTGGGTACCTTTCAGAACTGCCAAAATAGAGGCACCCAGCAGAACTCATAGTAGATGCTGATTCTGCCCTCCCCAACTGGTTAAGAGTGGGCAGTTGAGCATCCTGCAATGTTGAACTCCATGTTGTCCTCTCCTGCAACCTCCTCTCCAAGGAAAGCTTCCCTCAGGAGGAATAGATGTGTCATCTCCCATATTCTCGAAATGTTGAATGTTTCTGGAATCCTAGGACTGAATTTTGACATCTGCTCAAAACTTGGCAGAACATCTGTACATTTGCTGACACATATCCCTAAAAAACCTCCAGAATTCTCATTGTCCTGAAATATAAAATGGACCAAAAACGATGTGAAATTAAGAGTAACCCTGAAGGTTCAATCTTATGTCAGCGAACCCTAGTCCCAATGTCTCTCGAAACTTACTGTAACGGTTGCCTAATCCCAAATACTCAGTCTCACAAGCTCGGGCTTAAAGATAACTGATTTATTAAAGGAATAGTTTGCAAATACAGAGAAAGCTGAGAATGAGCAAAAGCGCGCCAAATACAAACTTAAAGCTTTGCCTGTGAGCCAGTCCCGCCCCAATCACCCGTCAGTGCGCACCCCCTCCCAGGTGCTAGCAACCGTTACACGCGCCTGGGAAAGTAACCTTGAACAGGAGCGCAAACCCAAACACACATTCCAAAGCTTCAAAACATCGGAAAGCAGATGAGTGGAAAAAGCCTGAAAGGGCGAAGGAACACGGGAAAGAAATTGACATGTGAAACGTTACAATGTTAACAGAACATTGAAATGGTGAACATGACATATCCCCCCCCCCCCCAAAACAAGGTTAGGGAGCTGGTTTGTCAGGATAGGATGAGTGAAAGCGTTGCAGCAGAATAGGTGCGTGCACATCAGGGGCAGCCACCCATTCGGGATGAGAGAAATGTTTCCACCGAATGAGGTATTGTAGAGTAGAGCGCTGGCGGCGAGAGTCTAGGACATCTGTCACCTCGAAATGTTGCTGGTTATCAATGAGGAGAGGAAGTGGTGGAATGGGTTGGGGATGCCAGCGGTCCGATGGCAGGTAGGGCTTGAGTAAACTGCAATGGAAAACAGGATGCAAACGTTTGAGATTGTGAGGCAAATCAAGTTTAAAAGTAACAGGGTTAATTTGAGCAACAATAGGAAAAGGACCCACGAATTTAGGGCCAAGTTTCTTGGAAGGTTGTGGAGACTTGAGAAATTTGGTGGATAGGTAGACCTTATCCCCCACTGCAAAAGAGGGTTCAGGTGAGCGCTTTGCATCCGCGTGACGTTTGTAAGTGGTTTGAGAATGGTGCAGAGCTTGTTGAATGTTGAGCCATGAGTGGTTAAGGGAGTCAGCCCAAGCAGAGAGGGAAGCTGGTAGGGGCTGCGGATGGGGAAGAGGCGTGCCAGCTGTTGCGCGGTGGGTGGTAGATCAACGATAATGTCCATGGAAATGTCCTGCCAGGGCACAGTTGGGGTGGCGACAGGTTGAAGGAGCCCCTGAGGTTTGCCCACTTTGCGCTTTGTGGTTGCACAAACAGGACAAGATGTAACATAGGTTTTTAAGTCTTTGAGCAAAGTTGGCCACCAGAATTGTCGGCGAACAAGGTGAAGCGTTTTTACATATCCAAAATGACCCACAAGCTTATCATCGTGGCAGCGCTGAAGGATCGTTTTTCGCAAAGCGTCAGGCACGTAGAGACGATCGTTGCGCCAGGCCAAACCATCCATAAAGGTTACAATGTGTTGATTAGATTGCAACCAAGTGTCTGTTTTAAGGTGGAGGAGCAACTGTTGTTGCAAGTCGGATGGAATTGGCAAGCGCGGCGAGCGGGCGGGAGGTGGGGCGGCTGGAGCCGGTGTTTGGAGAGCCCGGGTTTGGCTGCGTGTTACCGCTGCCAAACTCATCTGCTGTTCAGTCCAAACTGTACCTTGGACAATGGGCCCTGGACCCACATCTTGGGGTCGACGGGAGAGTGCGTCAGCCAAGAAGTTTTTCTTGCCTGGGATAAATTTAGGGGTGAAATCAAAGCGACTGAAGAACTCTGCCCAGCGGAGCTGTTTGGGGCTGAGTTTTCGGGTGGTGCTTAGAGCCTCTAGGTTTTTGTGGTCAGTCCAGACTTCAAAAGGGTTGGAAGTGCCTTCCAATAGGTGTCGCCACGTTTCTAAAGCAGTTTTTACAGCAAAAGCCTCCTTCTCCCAAACATGCCATCGCCTCTCAGTGTCGGTGAATTTGCGAGAGAGGTAAGCACAGGGTTTTAAGGTACCAGAGTTGTCCGATTGAAGCAAGAGTGCTCCGATTGAGAAATCAGAGGCATCCACTTGCACAACGAATGGTTTGGAGGGATCTGGATGCTGTAAAATTGGCTCAGTGGTGAAGATTTGTTTGAGCGCTTCGAACGCCTGTTGACAGGTTGGAGTCCATTTAAGGAGCGCTCCTGGGTTCTTTGAACGGCGGGTATCGCCCTGCGCTTTAGTTTTTAAAAGTTCAGTAAGGGGAAGGGCGATTTCAGCAAAATTTTGGGCAAATGCCCGATAGAAATGTGCGAACCCAAGGAAACTTTGTAATTGCCTCCTGGTACGGGGAGGCTCCCACGCTACAATAGCTTCAACTTTTGCAGGGTCCATTTCAATGCCCTTAGCCGAAATTCTGTATCCAAGATAATCAATTTGTGATTGATGGAAGGCACATTTAGACAGTTTAGCATATAACTGGGCTTTTTTCAATTTTGCCAGTACCTGACACACCAATTGAATATGTTCTGACATGTTTTCTGTATAAATCAATACATCATCCAAATACACCAATACTCCTTTAAATAGGTGGTCATGCAAGACCTCATTGATTAGTTGCATAAAGACTCCAGGTGCCCCCGATAAACCAAAGGGTAAGACTTTGTATTGAAAAGCCCCGAGAGGACAGTTAAAAGCTGTTTTCCATTCATCCCCCTCCCTTATGCGTATACGAAAATAGGCTTCTCTCAAATCCAGTTTTGAGAAGATTTTTCCCCTGGCCAGATGTGATAACATGTCTTTGATCAGGGGCAAAGGATATTTATTTAATATTGAGACCGCATTGAGCCCGCGGAAATCGGTACAAAGCCTCAATGACCCATCCTTTTTTGGCCGGAATAGGACAGGAGCTCCCACCGGGGAGTTAGCAGGTTCAATGAAACCTCTGGCTAGGTTTTTGTCAATGAACTCCCTTAGCGTGGCAAGCTCTTTGGGAGACATAGGGTATATTTTCGGTTGGGGTAACTTGACGTTAGGCAAGAATTCAATGGCACAATCTGTTTTGCGGTGGGGTGGCAAGCGATCTGCTTCTTTTTCCCCAAACACCTCCGCTAGATCCTGATATTGACTGGGCAGTCCCTCAAGGGGTTGGAGGGTTTGTATAGTGGTGTGTGCCACCCCTCCACCCTCCATTTCCTCCAGCAGGTCCTTTTCAGGCACCTTGTAAAACCCATCTGCAAAAGTAACAGTTCTGTGTAACCAGTTAATGAAAGGATTTTGTTGTACAAACCAGGGCATGCCTAAAATCACCAAAGGACCCCCCACTGGAGCTACAATGAAAGGTAGTTTTTTCCGATGGGAACCCATTTGTAAGGCAACCAGTCCTGTGGAATGAGTGACTGCTTTTCCCCCCGCCATGGTTCCATCCAATTGGGTGAAAATCATAGGTCTTGGTAAAGGAAAAGTGGGCAGTTCTAGAGCTGCTACAACATCAGGGTGGATAAGGGAACGGGAGCAGCCCGAGTCCAGCATGGCCCAGACTTCCACAGTTTTGGTTTTTGATCCCAGTTTAAGTTTTACAGTCAGTGTAGGAAAATTCCCACTCACCAAATCGTGGTCATGCCCGGTTTCTTCCACCTGCCCAACGGTGCCCTTTAGGGCAGGTGGTAGGCGTTTCCCACCGGCTGTTCAAATTGTAAATCCTCGTCCTCGTCTCCAAATGGTAGTTCTTGAGGGTCGAGCTCTGCGATGGCAGCTTTCATTTTCCGTGGTGGGGTGGACGGCTTTACTGGAGGTTTCGCCTGTCGTTCCTCTGGTCGACGTCTAGGGCACGACGTGGCGCGATGTCCTTCTTTTCCACATCTGAGGCATTGGCCTTTGGAAAATCGTCATTCCTTTCCTTCTTCCCAGGTTTTGGGTTTGGGGCGGCTGGCAGGTCCGGTCATCCATGCTCCTCTGGCCAGTCTGGATTGTCTAAGTTCTTTAGTATGGGCATAGGTTTGCAGGGCATTTTCTGCGCTGCCTGCCAACTGAATCCATCCATGTAAGGTTTTAGGGTCGTCTCTTCCCAACGCCCAACGGAGGATTTCTGGTTCTAGCCCTTGCTTGAACATCTCAATGAACGTTGGCTCGGACCAATCTTCCACCTTTCCTGATACGGCTTTAAATTCCAGCGCGTAATTTGCAACGGAAAGGGACCCTTGATAGAGTTTTCTTAGGGCATTTTTCGCTGCCTCTTGGGCTAACGGCTCCTCAAAGTGTTGTTTAAGAGCCCATAGAAAGTCATCAAAGTCTTCTAACTCGGTTGCCTCGGCTTGGCATAGTTGCACATACCAATCAGCTGCCCTCCCTCTCAGTTTGTTGGAAATAAAGTTGATTTTGCCATGTTCCAAACGGAAACTTCGGCCCCAATCCTCCATGTAATGCTTGGCATTAGTGATAAAGAAGGAGAGTGTGGTGGGATCCCCATCGAACTTCACCCCAAATGGTGGGAAGTTTCTTACCGGTTCGGCTGGTTGTGGTGGTTCCGTAAACGTCAACGTACGCCGAGCCCCCAGGGGTGGTCGATCTCTGGGCAGCCTTGGCTCTCGTCCTCCCCCCTGGCGGGATGTTCGAGTCCTGCTCCTTCCCCTGGGTGGTAGGGTGCTGGGTCTTGGGTAAGCCAGCTGTGGCAGCTCTTCTTCCCAATCCTCCTGAGTTGGCTCTGCACCCCTGGGGAGATCCTTAAGTATTTTCACTATCAGGTTCATTTTGTCCTCGAGTGCTTTCATGCGCGCCGGTGTGACCGGTTCTTCCATGGGTTGGTTAGTTACCACCACCCTCGGTGACAAGGGGATTTCGGGTTCCCAGGATAGCTGTGGGGACTCCCTCTCCGTGACTCTCTCCACTACAGATTTGTGTTCACTCCGAAGGCTCTCCTGCATGGAGAGCAATAACTCATCTAATTGGACATCCCGCATTTCTCGACGTGCTGCTCTTTGTGCTCTCGAAGTTAGAGCGGGCCAAGCTCTTGCCAACTCCTGCTCTTCCTCACTCCCTTCACTCACGCGAAGCTGTTGGTCGGTCATCGCTAGCGTTCCCTCTTACCCAACGAATAGATGGGGCTAGCGGAAGATGATAAAAATGATTCTCAGCTTTATGTAATGGTTGCCTAATCCCAAATACTCAGTCTCACAAGCTCGGGCTTAAAGATAACTGATTTATTAAAGGAATAGTTTGCAAATACAGAGAAAGCTGAGAATGAGCAAAAGCGCGCCAAATACAAACTTAAAGCTTTGCCTGTGAGCCAGTCCCGCCCCAATCACCCGTCAGTGCGCACCCCCTCCCAGGTGCTAGCAACCGTTACACGCGCCTGGGAAAGTAACCTTGAACAGGAGCACAAACCCAAACACACATTCCAAAGCTTCAAAACATCGGAAAGCAGATGAGTGGAAAAAGCCTGAAAGGGCGAAGGAACACGGGAAAGAAATTGACATGTGAAACGTTACAATGTTAACAGAACATTGAAATGGTGAACATGACACTTACAAAGCCCCTCGCAACAATGCCCCTTTTGTGGGTAACACTACGAACTGTTTCTGGGACTATAGGGAATCTGCGATCTTGAATCCCAGGACAGTCCCATGATCTAGCTTTGGATTTCAATTTGTGGAAATACTGCATACACAATTTTGCCCCTTCATGTATAGCACATGTACCTTAGGGGCCTTTGTTCCAGCTGTCAGTATACAGCCCTCATCCCATCTTTCTGGGTGGCACCACAACCGCCCTTTCTGCCCTCTCCATTCTGTACGTGATCCTTTGTTGGAATGGCAATCACCTTTGCCTTCTTCGCTTCACGGGTTTTTGCCCTCTGTTGGTGTGGCTGAACTGGAATTTGCCCTCCATAATATTTCAGCATCCCTTGAAATTTATGCAAATGCCACAGCAGATGCCCTTAGCTGAATACAAGCAGAGGTTACCCCCATTTTTTATTAGCAAGTCAGGGGAGAATTTGTGCTCATGTCAACTCCAGCTGCTGTCCGTACGTTGACCAGCAGAGTAAAATTCTTACTGATGTACAGATAATCCCTGAACAGTCTGCAGATTTTCATATAACTGCACATGCTGATGATGCTTTTTTTTTAAAGTTCTGGCATACTCTTGCTTCCTGGTTACCACATTCTGGGTGGTTAAAAGCTTTATTTGTTATTATATTGTTTTTATTAGTGATTGGCCTCATGTTATGCTGTTGTATTCCACTCCTTCCCACCCTGATGTCTTTTTATACCCAAAGTTTTGCTAATTGTTTTAAGACAAACCACAAGGTTATGTTGATTGATAAACAATCCTCTATTAAGACTTACTTTTTGTCTTTCTGTAATCAGGCTGCTGAACCTCACTGTTCTTCCCAACAGTCTAACCCTTAAAAACACAGCCTCAACAAATCTGTCTGTGACGTATGTGCCCTATATGTCTTGACACTGGGTCACCTATTCTTGCAAGATGATGCTGTCAAGGTAATGTATTGGAAAACACAAGAATGGCCATCAGACTGGAAAAAATCACCTTATATCCCCATACCAAAAAAGGAAAACACTAAAGAATGTTCAAACTATCGAACAGTGGCACTCATTTCACATGCCAGTAAGGTAATGCTCAAGATCCTGCAAGGTAGACTTCAGCAATTCATGGGGCGAGAATTGCCAGATGTACAAGCTGGCTTTAGAAAAGGCAGAGGAACTAGAGACCAAATTGCCAATATCTGCTGGATAATGGAAAAAGCCAGGGAGTTTCAGAAAAACATCTATTTCTGTTTTATTGACTATTCTAAAGCCTTTGACTGTGTGGACCATAACAAATTGTGGCAAGTTCTTAGCAGTATGGGGATACCAAGTCATCTTGTCTGCCTCCTGAGGAATCTGTATAACGACCAGGTAGCGACAGTAAGAACAGACCATGGAACAACGGACTGGTTTAAGATTGGGAAAGGAGTATGGCAGGGCTGTATATTCTCACCCTACCTATTCAACTTGTACGCAGAACACATCATGCGATGTGCTGGGCTTGAGGAATTCACGGCTAGAGTTAAAATCACTGGAAGAAACATTAACAATCTCAGATATGCAGATGATACCACTTTGATGGCTGAAAGCGAAGAGGAACTGAGGAACCTTATGATGAAGGTGAAAGAAAAAAGTGCAAAAGTGTAATGTTTGCCTACTCCAACATACTCAGTCTCACAAGCCCGGGCTTAAAGATAACTGATTTATTAAGGGAATAGTGTGCAGATACAGACAAAGCTGAGAATAAAGCAAAAGCACGCGAAATACAAATCAAATACTGTTGCTTCACTCCAACTCCGCCCCACGCCCCATCGTAGCAACCACCCCATGCCAGATGCCACCCAGCGTCATAAACCGGCCTGGGAAAGTAACCTTGAAGAAAGACACCAACCCAAACATGCATTCCAGAGATTACAGCCTCGCAGGGCTGGAAATTTCCAACAGGGAAACACGGAGCAAGAGAGTGACATGTGAAGCATTACGATGTATGCAGAACATTGAAACGGAGAACATGACATACCGCCCCCCTTAAAAAAAAATTGCTAAGGTTCAGGTTTGGTGGGATAGGCAGCATGAAATTTAGTGACGAGGGTCGGGGACCGCACATCAGGAGCGGCCACCCACTCAGGATGTGGGAAGTGCTTCCATCGGATGAGATATTGCAAAGTAGAGCATTTGCGATGAGAATCAAGGATGTCCGTAACCTCAAAGTGTTGCTGAGCATCAATCATAATGGGTGGAGGGGGTACTTGTTGAGGATGCCAGCGATCCGACAGGATGAGCGGCTTGAGTAACCTGCAATGAAAAACAGGATGCAAACGTTTAAGATTATGTGGTAGCTCCAATTTAAAAGTTACAGGATTGATTTGAGCAACAATAGGAAAAGGACCAACGAACTTAGGACCAAGCTTCTTGGAAGGTTGGGGGGATTTGATAAATTTCATGGAAAGGTAGACTTTATCTCTGACTTTAAAGGCAGGTTGGGAGGAACGCTTTGCATTGGCATGTTTCTTATAAGAGGCTTGCGAATGGTGTAAGGCTTGTTGGAATTTCTGCCAAGAGTCGGCCAAGGTTTGAGCCCAATCAGAGAGGGAGGAAGGCAGAGATTGCGGCTGCGGGAGTTCTGGAATTGGGACGAAATCACGGCCGAACACAGCCTTAAAAGGAACCTGCCCAGTGCTCTGATGGACAGCGTTGTTATAAGCCACTTCAGCAAAGGGTAGGAGATCAACCCAATTGTCCTGTTGATAATTTACAAATGCACGGAGATATTGCTCCAAGGTGGAATTGACAGCTTCAGTAGAGCCGTCCGTTTCCGGATGCCACGCCATAGAAAGGGCTTGCTTGGTGCCCACTAGTTTCAAAAAAGCCCGCCAAAACTGTGACGTAAATTGTGAACCTCTGTCACTCACCAAACGGGAGGGGCTCCCGTGAAGGCGGTACACGTGTATGAGGAAGAGTCGTGCCAGCTGCTGTGTGGTGGGAATGGACGCGCAGGGGATGAAATGAGCCTGTTTAGAAAAGAAGTCCTTGACCATCCAAATCACAGTTTTACGTTGACTGGGAGGTAAGTCCACTATAAAGTCCATGGATATTTCCTGCCAAGGGTAGGTTGGGCTAGGCACCGGTTGGAGCAAGCCTTGTGGCTTTCTGACTTTGCGCTTAGTTGCTGCGCAAACTGGGCAGGCAGCTACATAGTCTTTAACATCCTTGAGAAGCGCTGGCCACCAGAATTGCTGTCGGATGAGGTGGAGGGTTTTAAGGTAGCCAAAGTGTCCAGCTAGCTTATCATTGTGGCAGCGCAGAAGGATGGTTTTTCGCAAAGCTGCAGGGACATACAGCCGATCATTCTTCCATGCAAAATCCCCACGAAGGGTAACAGAGTTTAAGTTAGCTTGCAACCATGTATCAGATTTGAGATGGAGAAGAAACTGTTGTTGCAAATCTGAAGAAATTGGCAAGTGTCCCGGAGCGGGAGAGGGAGGAGTGGCTGACTGCTGAGTCGCACGGGCGCGTGTTTGACTGCGCGTCATGGCCGCCAACCCTAATTGTTTTTCGGTCCACACTGTGCCCTGGACAGTTGGCGCAGGGCCAGAATCTTGAGGCCTGCGGGAAAGGGCATCAGCCAGAAAGTTTTTCCTCCCTGGGATAAACTTGAGAGAGAAGTCAAAACGGCTGAAAAATTCGGCCCATCGGAGTTGCTTGGAGCTGAGTTTGCGACTGGTGGTTAAGGCTTCGAGATTTTTATGATCAGTCCAAACCTCAAAAGGGTGAGAAGCTCCCTCCAACAGATGCCGCCAAGTGTCCAAGGCTGCTTTTACAGCAAAAGCCTCTTTTTCCCAAACATGCCATCGCCTCTCTGTGTCAGTGAACTTACGGGACAAATATGCGCAGGGCTTCAAAGTGCCTGACTGATCAGCTTGGAGCAAAAGGGCTCCGATAGAGAAGTCGGAAGCATCGACCTGAACCACAAACGGTTTAGTTGGGTCGGGATGCTTGAGGATGGGTTCAGTGGTGAACAGCTGTTTCAACGTGTCAAAAGCCTGCTGGCAGGCTGGAGTCCATTTAAGGAGCGCGCCTGGATTCTTTGATCGCCGTGTGTCCCCCTGAGCTTTGGTTTTTAATAGGTCAGTGAGGGGGAGGGTGATTTCCGCAAAATTTTGGGCAAATGCCCGATAGAAATTGGCGAAGCCAAGGAAACTTTGTAATTGGCGTCGCGTGCGTAGGAGTTCCCAGGCGACAATGGCCTCAACCTTTGCTGGGTCCATTTCAATCCCCCCTTCTGAAATTCGGTAGCCCAGATAATCAATTTGGGACTGATGAAAAGCACATTTAGACAATTTAGCATACAACTCAGCCTTTCGGAGTTTAGCAAGCACTTGACGCACCAAGTGCACATGCTCCACCATGGTTTCAGTATAAATCAATACATCATCCAAATATACTAAAATCCCCTTGAACAGGTGGCCATGCAAGACCTCATTTATAAGCTGCATAAATACCCCAGGTGCTCCTGACAACCCAAAAGGCAACACCTTGTATTGAAACGCTCCCAGAGGACAGTTAAATGCTGTTTTCCACTCGTCCCCTTCCCTTATGCGAATGCGAAAATAGGCCTCCCTTAAATCCAACTTTGAGAAAATCTTGCCTCTGGCCAGATGTGCTAACATGTCTTTTAGGAGGGGCAAAGGATATTTATTTAATATTGACCCTGCATTGAGCCCCCGGAAATCCGTACATAGCCTCAAAGAACCATCCTTTTTTGGTCTAAATAAGACCGGTGCCCCTACCGGGGAGTTGGCTGGCTCAATAAAACCCCTGGCCAGATTCTTGTCAATGAACTCCCGCAAGGTGGCCAACTCTTTTGGGGACATGGCATAGATTTTTGGGTTAGGCAACTTTACATTGGGTAACAATTCAATAGCACAATCAGTCTTTCGATGAGGAGGCAGGCGATCTGCCTCCTTTTCGCCAAACACATCTGCGAAGTCCTGATATTGCAGAGGCAGTCCCTCTAGCAGTTCCAGCGTTTGTACCATGGTGGTGGCTGCCCGCCCCCCTTCAGTGTCCTCCAACAAATCCTTTTCTGGCACCTTATAAAATCCATCAGCAAATGTCACAGTTCTATGTAGCCAGTTGATAGCCGGATTTTGCTTGACAAACCAGGGCATCCCCAGGATGACCAATGGGCCCCCCACCGGTGCTATTACAAAGGGCAATTTCTCCCAATGGCTCCCCATTTGCAATGCTACCAGTCCCGTGGAGTGGGTTACTGGTTTCCCCCCAGCCATAGTCCCGTCCAGTTGGGTAAAAATCATTGGCCGCTTCAGCGGGAACTTAGGAAGCTCCAGTGCAGCTACGATATCGGGGTGCATCAGAGATTGTGAGCAACCCGAGTCCAGCATTGCCCAGACTTCCACAGTTCTGGTACTGGAACCTAATTTTACCTTGACCGTCAGGGTAGAAAAATTCCCACTCACCAAATCGTGGTCGCGCCCATCTCCTTCCACCTGCCCTAGGGCGCTGCTCAGGGCAGGTGGCTGGCTTTTCCCGCCGGTTGTTCGAAGTCCAGCTGCTCCTCCTCTCCTCCGAATCGATGCTCATCAGGGTCGTACTCTGCCCGGGCAGCTCTCATCTTCCTTGGTATGGAAGGGGACTTGCCAGACGACTTTCCAGGTCGCTCCTCTGATCTCTTCCTGGGGCACGCCGCTGCCCGATGTCCTTCTTTCCCACATCGCAAGCATTGCCCCTTCGCAAAACGCCGTTCTTTCTCCTCCTCCCAGCTTTTTGACTTGGGGCGGCTTGGGAATCCCGGGGTTCGGCCACCTTTACTGAACTTTCCTTGCTTCAACTCTTTATTATGGGCGAACGTCTCTAAGGCGTCTTCAGCATTACTGGCCAGTTGAATCCACCCGTACAACGTCTTCAGATTGTCCCGTCCCAATGCCCATCGGAGGACCTCCGTTTCCAGTCCCTGTTTGAACATTTCCACCAGGGTTGACTGGGACCAGTCCTCCACCTTTCCGGCCAGGGCTTTAAACTCCAACGCGTAGTCCGCCACGGAGAGGGATCCCTGGGCAAGTTTCCTCAACGCCCGCTTCGCCCGTTCCTGAGCCAAGGGGTCTTCGAAGTGTTGTTTTAATGCCCACAGGAACTCCTCAAACTCCTCTAGCTCTGGCGCTTCAGCTTGGCATAATTGTACATACCAATCTGCTGCCCTCCCCTTTAGCTTATTGGCGATGGCATTGATTTTGCCTGGCTCGGAGCGAAAGCTTCGGCCCCAATCAGCCATATAATTTCTAGCATTGGTAAGGAAGAAGGACAGCTTCGTAGGGTTGCCATCGAACTTTACCGTGAAAGGCGGAGGGGCTCTTGCCGCCTCTCTCAGCTCAGCTTGTTCCGCAAAAGCCAACGACCGTCTGGCCGCCGCCTGTGACCCTTCCCTGGTCACTCCCGACTCTCTGCCCCTCGCTTGCCGGAAAACCCCAGTCCTACTTCTCCCCCTCGGCGGGGATGGGGACCTCGCTCCCGGATTGGGCCATCGGGGGGAAATTTCCTCCAGACCCTCCGGCCGGGGCTCCGACCCTCTGGGGTTGCCCCTTAATAGGGCAACGATAATGTCCATCTTTTCCTCCAATGCCCTCATGCGCACAGGGGTGACCAGGGCTTCCAATGGACCCGTAGTCACCACCACCATAGGCGACAACGGGATCTCCGGTTCCCAAGACGCTTGGGGTGATTTGACCTCGAAGTCTCCCTCTTCCCCGGTCCGATAGTCATTCCCTGTAGCGCCGCTCACTTCAGACGGTAAGCCTCGCTCTTCCACCAAGGCACCCTGCTTATCCCGTCGGGCTGCCCTCTGAGCTCGGGAGCTCGGGACCGCAAGCACTCTTGTGGTGTCGGGTTGTTCCTCGCCCTCCTCGTACTCTTGCAGTCCGGGTTCTGACAAGGCTAGCGTCCCTTTTCACCAAACGCTTGGATGGGGCTAGCGGAAAGGTTAAAAGTATGATTCTCAGCTTTATGTAATGTTTGCCTACTCCAACATACTCAGTCTCACAAGTCCGGGCTTAAAGATAACTGATTTATTAAGGGAATAGTGCGCAGATACAGACAAAGCTGAGAATAAAGCAAAAGCGCGCGAAATACAAATCAAATACTGTTGCTTCAGTCCAACTCCGCCCCGCACCCCATCGTAGCAACCACCCCATGCCAGATGCCACCCAGCGTCATAAACTGGCCTGGGAAAGTAACCTTGAAGAAAGACACCAACCCAAACATGCATTCCAGAGATTACAGCCTCGCAGGGCTGGAAATTTCCAACAGGGAAACACGGAGCAAGAGAGTGACATGTGAAGCGTTACGATGTATGCAGAACATTGAAACGGAGAACATCACAAAAAGCTGGCTTGCAGCTAAACCACAAAAAAACCAAGATTATGGCAACCAGCTTGATTGATAACTGGCAAATAGAGGGAGAAAATGTAGAAGCAGTGAAAGACTTTGTATTCCTAGGTGCGAAGATTACTGCAGATGCTGACTGCAGTCAGGAAATCAGAAGACGCTTAATCCTTGGGAGAAGAGCAATGACAAATCTCGATAAAATAGTTAAGAGCAGAGACATCACACTGACAACAAAGGCCCGCATAATTAAAGCAATGGTGTTCCCTGTAGTAACATATGGCTGCGAGAGCTGGACCATAAGGAAGGCTGAGCGAAGGAAGATCGATGCTTTTGAACTGTGGTGTTGGAGGAAAATTCTGAGAGTGCCTTGGACTGCAAGAAGATCCAACCAGTCCATCCTCCAGGAAATCAAGCCAGACTGCTCACTTGAGGGAATGATATTAAAGGCAAAACTGAAATACTTTGGCCACATAATGAGAAGACAGGACACCCTGGAGAAGATGCTGATGCTAGGGAGAGTGGAGGGCAAAAGGAAGAGGGGCCGACCAAGGGCAAGGTGGATGGATGATATTCTAGAGGTGACGGACTCGTCCCTGGGGGAGCTGGGGGTGTTGACAACCGACAGGAAGCTCTGGCGTGGGCTGGTCCATGAAGTCACGAAGAGTCGGAAGCGACTGAACAAATAAACAACAAAATTGCTTCTCAGGGATGCAGTTTCTGATTATCGGTTTTCCTGCAGCCATTTGCCCATTTGCAAAACAGGGAGAAAGTATACCATCAGCATGAAGAGGAGAATGAAGAAGACACAAGAACTCTCATGTACCTATTGACATTTTAGAGATACAGTAATTATTTTCACTAAAAAGGAAAAAACTATAGACTTCAGCATAGAAGGAAAGCATGTGATTGATGTGCTTGCTCTCTCTCCCTCAGATTGATGATATAGCATTGATCAGGACAGACATTTCCATCTCCACGTCAATCCAGTGAAATCGATAAACACGTCAGGAACCGAACACTGATTTGGATTTGGGGTTGGCATTGGGAATAGGCCTGGTTGGGCAATCACTAATGCCCATGACCGAGCGGAGGGGTCATCCAGGGCAAGATGGATGGATGATATTCTAGAGGTGATGGACTTGTCCCTGGGGGAGCTGGGGGTGTTGATGGCCGACAGGAAGCTCTGGCGTGGGCTGGTCCATGAAGTCATGAAGAGTCGGAAGCGACTAAACGAATAAACAACAACAACACCCTCAAAAGGAGGAGTGATAAGACTATTTTAACCAGTTTAATTCATGTATCGATAAACCATTTTTAATCATGTACTGGTTATCACTGAGCACATAGAAATAGCCATGATGTTTTGTCCCTATTGCAAGTGCCTTCACGAGTGGTTGACCTGTTTATTAGGCAGAGGTGGCAGCAAGAGATGAAAACCAGATCATCCGCCTTTTCCTCTCCTTGGAATGTGCTCCCTCCTTCCTGAGAGCCAGCTGCATTACCGTAATCCAGCTTTTCTCAACCTTTTGACCCTGGAGGAACCCTTGAAATATTTCTCAGGCCTCAGGGAACCCCTGCACATTCAGGTTCAAATGTAGGTGAGATGTCACAAAATTATTGTATTCGTTTCACGGGTAGGCCTGGATATACGCATGAACAGTGTTCTGAAACTAAAAATAAAGAATGAACCTTACCTCTTTAATGTGAAGTTGCCCACATTTGAAATAATTTTTTAAGTAAATAGTGATCTCCCAGGGAACCCCCAGTGACCTCTCGTGGTACCCTAGGGTTCAATGGAAGACTGGTTGAGAAACCCTGCTGTAGTCTAACACATCACCTGCCCCTTCATAGGCACATCCCATCACAATAATCTGATTTTTGAAACCCTAGAGTCTACTGGCCCATTTCTTTACCAAAGTTTCCTTTGCAATGGTGGCCAATATGAGTGGCTTCAGGTTGGCATGTTCCATCTTTCAGAGAGGAACAACATCTTGCCCTAATGGCTCACTGGAAGACTCAGGATTAAGCTTTGTGTTCAGGTGGACCTGAACTTTTCTTTCTCAACAGAGAGAATCTGCATATTTTTGAGCCACAAATCTAGTAACCAACAGTGCAGGTAAATTGCTTTGCTTGTCTCACACTATTTCTAACTTTTTTTGATGAAGGAAGGAAGGAATTGAATAGTAATTGATGGGGTGGAGGGAATCTGTGTTTGGTACTTTTTAGAGAGTGTTCTTCCATATGTCTTCATTTCCCTTCCTTTCCTTCAACGTTTCTCTCAGCCCCACAAGGTAGACTAGATCAGGAAACTGACCCCACCCAAAGATGAGAATGGCACTTTAACAGAATCTGGCCAGTCTGCCTGGGTCTCCCCTTCCCTCCCTCTTATGCCCCAGGGAGTGGGGGAGAATGTGGAGGGGGGGAGAGCCCGACTGAGTCATTCTTTAAGGACTTCCCACTGCCCTCGGCTTATCACACCCCTCTTCTGCCTTGTGGTGGTCTTAATGGCTTAATGGCTTCTCCAAGGTCACGGCCTTCAATTTTTGTTTTCTAGATAAACACATTCCTTCAGGAATAGACAGGTTTGGGCCAAAAAACAGTGTTTGATTCAATTTAATTGATTTAGACACTGCCCAACTCCAAGCGACTTGTGACTCTATCAGCATTTGTCCCCAGTCAAATTTTCAGCACTGCCTTGAATAATTTGATGATGATACAAATCCAGTAAATAAATAGATCAAACACATTAAAACCTAAAAATAAATATCAGCTTTCCCTTTCTGTATCTTGGCTTCCTAATATTCAACAGCCAAATGTGGATTTCAGGAAGGGTTCTTTATATTCTTTCCTGCCCCACGATTACTCCTCCTCTTTACCCTTGGTGTTCAATGTAGTTCATCTTGATTTGTGACCCTGCTGCGTGTGTGTGTGCGTCTGTGTGTATGTGTGTGTGTGTGTGCAACAAATCCTCTTGTAGAATGTGAGAATGTGAGCAAAAAGGAGTATTTTAGTACTATTATTGTAGGGTTGGTTAGGGAGCAAGTGTGATGGAATAGTTCTTCTGAACCAAGAAAACATTTCACCTATTTTTAATTAGCACAAGGATAAATAAACATATAAAGCTTGGATAAGTGACTCAATTTTCTTTGTTAAAAGAAATGGAGGGAGGGGAAGAAATCTTAATTTCTCCACTTTGCAAATACAGTCAGTGTGGGAAGATGTTTTTTTAAACATGTAAAACTGATTCTATATAGGCAAGTTATAATTGGTTGTTTAAAAACTAAGCCACTGTTATGTATCTGCTGTGTTATGTGTAGCTGAGGGTTGCTGGTATTTTCAGGTTTTTCTTTGCATCCTTTTTTTATTTCCAGTTTTTTTGCATTTTGCATTTAATTCATTTTTCCAGTTGTTTCTACATTATAGTAATTAAAACAAATTTACAAGAGATGTCACAGACTCAGCGTTCTTGGGCTTCTTGCTTGGCCCCACCAAATATCATGCCACTGGAAACATATCAGGTGCATAGAAAGAAAAAAAAATAGGCTGCCATTTGACTTAAAGAGGTAGTCCTCGATCAGTGACCTTTTGATGTTATCATGGCGCTGAATGAGGAAATGTATGGCCAGTCCTTGCAGTGTACCATTGTTGCCTAGAAACTCAGGCGCCCCGGGTTTGGCGTGCAGCTGATAGAACCTTGGTCCCTGAATTTGGGAGAGAGACTTACTTTGAACAGTGGTTTCTTGCCTACCCCAAAACACGAATCACGCAGCAATTCAGGCAAAAGGGAAAGCATTTATTAAGGGTGGGGGGGAGTCAAGTCCTTTTGTAGGGTACAGAGACAAATGATACACACATGTGGTACATGTGATACGTCAGAAAGCAGCTAAGACCTGGCTCTGCCAGCTGGCCTGGGGCGGGGAGGAGAGGAGTCATGCCTCGGGTTGGCTGGTGCCTTGAAGCACCCCTTCCATGTGAAGACTGAATGAGATACAGCCATCTGGACTTTCTTTTTATTTATATTATTAATAATACGTAATTTTATAATGTATTTTATATATGTATTGTTTTGCTGTAAACCGCCCAGAGTCCCTCCGGTGGGAGGAGATGAGCGGTGACAAATTTGACAAATAAATAAATAAAATAACCAAACACTGATTGCATGTGAGAATTGAACAATAGAAAACGCTGATGCTAGATAACATTCCACAAATGGCAATATATGGGTTACATCCCTCTCCTTCCCAGTCCAGTTTGTATCATCTTAAAATGTCTGAGTATTCAAGGACTTTCAGAATACACTCTCTATTGCTTAGCTGCTGAAAAGGCTAGTTTTTGTGGGTAAAAGAAAGCAAGGGTTTGAGGTAAAAGGAAAACATGGTTTCCTGAACTTCTGTTGAAAGCATGCTAAAATATGGATATCACCTTGATTAAAAAGCTACTAATGAATACTAAAAATTCCAGGTAACACTGTCATCATGTGGTCATCATTTGAGACCTTCACTGCCAGCGTCCAACAAGCAAAGTGAATGGGGAAGATGGCAGGAGGTCACAAATGGTGATCATCTGATGTTGCACCTAACAACCCTTCAGGATTCACCTAGCAACCACAACTGCAACTGCCAGAACTGCCGTTGTAAGTCAGCATGGTCATGTGACATCATGCTTTACGACTGTGTCACTTGGAAACAGAGTTCCCATGGCAAATTACCGTTTTTAACCAAGGACGACCTGTATTTAAATGTATTTTGATAGTTCTCTGCTGGGTACGCTTTTAATCAAGTAACCCATAACAGGGGTGGAAAGCCTTTGGATCCTGTAGCTCTAATATTTCAGGCCTTTTTCCCCCCAATTCCTACCCAAAGGATAACTGGGACCATTGAGAACCCAAACAACTGGAGAGACTTTTTTTTTTTTTTACATATACTGTAGATTTTAATTTTGTAAACTGCCCGGAGTCAGCCTGTGTTTGCTGGGTGGCCATATAAATTGGTTAAATAAATAAATAAATATAAATAAAATATCTCCAGAGACTCCATTTTCACCTAATCACTTTAGGACTTGGACTTGCTCTCAGATATAAGGACAGAGTTAGTTTAATTCCAAACAAAAGAGAGTCTATTTCAGATTAAACCTAATCCTCTCGGGGTTAATTGACTGAGCCAATTGACACAGTTTCCTCCCCCCTCTAACCCAGCCAAGGCCTAGGAGTTCCCCAAATCTTTGATGGATGGCTTTGTGCCCAGCTCTTTTGGGAAGAAAGCTATGGGTTTAGCTTTTGGATTGATCCACAGGACCCTTTCAATCCACCGGGTTGTAGATGGATTAAGGAGGAAACAAAGTTCACTCTGAGGCACAACTGTTCTGCAAGGTCATGTCCCTTTATTTGCCAGAAGAAAGCTCTTGTATAGTCAGTATCAGGGAAAGGTTCAACAGCAAGTAAAAAGAACCACCTGAGTCAGCAATGGTATCCTTGGTGAAATCTCTGAGCAGAGGGCATCTGGAACTCTGCTGGTAGGATTTTTCTTGTTTTTACTGTAAAGAAGAAAATAAACATTGTTAACAATTTAAATATCGTCTATTAATAAGCAATCATCACCATCACTCTCAAGAAGAATATCTATACACAAGGATTACTGGATTCATTTCTCATTGCAACAGTTTGAAGCTGTTGATGCTGGGGACAGATGACCAAGGCTCTTGACTCCACATCTAGAATAAGAATCTATCTATCTATCTAAAGACATATAAATAGAATTTAGAATCTTAATCAGGGAGACTCCTGACCTGTTTCAACATGGAAGTTGTTATATTCTTTGATGTTGTTTCCTGCTCCCTATAAGGGATCTCAGCAGTAGAAAGCAGAATTAAGTCCTTAAGAGAGAGGTTCAGAATATTTTTTTTAATATCTTCAATCATGTCTCATTCTTGGAGACTGCCTGGACAACTCCCTGCACTTTTCTTGGAAAGATTTTTGGAAGTGGTTTGCCATTGCTTTCTTCCTAGGACTGAGAGAATGTGACTGGCCCAAGGTCACCCAGTTGTCTTTCTGCCTAACGCAGGACTAGAACTCACGGTCTCCCGGTTTCTAGCCCAGTGCCTTAACCACTTCACCAAACTGGCTCCCTCAGAATTATACAAGCTTACAAAACCTTCAAAGATAAAACAATGCAGAAGTGGGGGACTTACAGGTGTTCCTCATAGTTGCTGCTGTCCCATCTCTGTGGTCATGTAATCACGACTTGGGTGCTTGGCAACCAGCTCACAATTATGATGTCACAGCATCCCAGGGTCATGTGATCACTTTTTCCAACCTTCATAGCCAGATTCCAACAAGCAAAGACAATGGGGAAGCCAGCAGGAGGCAGGAAATGGTGATCACATGACCTTGTGCCAAACGGCCATGCAGAGTTTGCTTGATGATGGCAACCAGAATTGCTGCAACTGTAATGTGGCATGGTGGTATGATGTCACACTTTATCACTGGGGCACACTTCTCTTTAAAACAAAGCACTGTCTATTAACCATCCACACTCTATTGATCACTAGGAGGAACAGGATTTAGATAGAGACTCGGGTCCCTCAGTGTGCCCTGTTTCTCTTATTCCCCTATCTAGTCTCCAATTACATGACAGGTATGCTGAGACTCTGTTCCTTCCTGCCTTTGTCCCCTAGGCAAGCACACCTTGGCACACCTTCCTCTTGAATCTCCTTGCTCGGATGCAGCCACAGATACCAGGCTTTCTTCCCCCTTCCTATCAATAAGCCTTCCTTCTATTAAAATTACACAACCTGTCTTTTTACTCTGACAGGTTAGATCCTACTTTCTCTCTAGGAAGACCAAACGCATTCTCCAACACTTACGTTATAGTTATTGAAGCTGTTGCCTCCAAACTGGTTGTTATCGAATCCTCCGCTATTCTGAAAATAGAGCAGAAGAGGACGTGTTAGTGATTTGTGGTTCCCAGGGGTCAGTTGTCTTTGAGAAACCACTCTGGACCGGCTTAGAGGAATACCCACTTCATTTACACATGCATTTCGGGAGAGAGGATCACAGAGGAATAGGGCCATCCCTTGGTACCTTTCTGAACTGCCAAAACATAGGCACACAGAAGAACGCATTGTACATGCTGATTCTGCCCTCCCAGCCCAATTAAGAGGGGGCAGTGAAGATGCCATTTATTCGGATCCACTAAAGTGAGCATCTTGCAACTTTGAACTCCATGTTGTCCCCTCTTGCTACTTTCTCTCCAAGGAAAGTTTCACTCAGGAGGAACAGACATGTCATCTCCCATATTCTCGAAACGTTGAACATTTTTTGAATCCTAGCAATGAAATTTGAGTTCTTCTCAAAACTGGTCAGAGCATCTGTACATTTGCACATACATACCCCTCCAAAAGCTCCAGAATTAATGTTCTGAAACAAAAAATGGAAAGAACACAAAGTGAAATCAGAGCCACCTAGAGGTTCAATCTTATGTTGGCAAAAAGTGGTCCCAATGTCTGTCGAATCTTTCAAAGCTACAATGGCTTAATTCCTTGAATAAAGTTAGGGGAACACAACAGGAGGGGAAAATGCAATTTGGAATTTTTAAAATAAAACCTGAACTGTAATAACAAGAGAGATTGTTTACTTGGGAGTAAATCTAAACCTTTTGTGGTTAATTGACTGAGTTGATTAACCCAGTTTTATTGTTCACATGAGACATACAGGTAGTGCTGGACTTTAACCACAACTGGGATGTTGTGAATTCAGCTTCCCCAGTGGGCATTTTTGCTGGAAAACAGCAAAAACCCTTACAAAACATGGTCACGTGACCTCAGGATGCTGCAACCGGTGATAAATGCAAGCTGGTTGCCAAGTGCCTGAAATGCGATCATGTGACCGTGGGGGGGGGGTATGACATTTCGCAATGCTCGGAACTGCTTTACAGGCCATAAAGCACCCATTCCAAGGCCGTCATATCTTCAGACCATTGTTAAACAAACAGTCGCATATTGAGGACTACCTCTCTATCATTCCCCGCCATAACTCAGGGAAGGATGTCCTGCAAATGAGTTTCTTCAGTCTTTGATAGATCTATTTATCTACCTATTTATTTATATATTTATTTATGAAGTTTATGCCCCACCCCTCTCCGTAATGAAGTAGCTCTGGGAGGATTACAAATAAAAGTCATAAAAACCATTATAAAAATACAGAGAGTAGGAGAAGATGAAGGTAAAAGATAGATGGAACTTTTCCTGGTCTTTTTGAGAAAAAGGAACCGGTTTAGCTTCTAGATCAATCAAAACTAGAGAAATAAACTTAAAGTTTTTTACTCAGCCTTTTGAAAATGTTTTTACCTCCTACAGAGCAATGAATAACACAAATTAGCTCTGGGCACAGGGACTGGAAACCTCTTATGGATTTTTGCGTAAAAATGGGGAAAAAATGAACTTGTGATTCATGGTTCCGATGATTATATAGGATTGATTATAAAAAGAAGACTATAAAAATAGTAAAGGCAGGATAGAAAATAAAATTAAATAAATAAGTAAAATAATAAATAAATAAGTAAAATTATGATGTAACTTGAGAGAGAGAGATGAAAATATGTTTGTACTTATAACTGCTGTGAAGAATATTGGAAGCCACTGCTCTCTGTCTTTTCTCTTTCTGTTCTATTTTTCTCGAACTTTTTTCTTTTCTTGCACTTTTTGCTTCCTCTTTGATTTCTTTCTCTCTCTTTTTTTCTGTATATTAGTTTGTATTAAGTTTTAACTTCTTTTTTTAAAAAAGTTTTAATATATATATATACACACACACACACAAACACACACACACAAACACACACATTCCAAGCATACAATTAGTCTGCGTACTTACTCCATGTACATAATCCCTGGCTTCTCTGCCTCCATTCTGCAAAGTAGAATAAACAGCTTTTAGTTTCTTTACCTGAAGAATGGGAAAAGCACTAACACGATACTCATCTTTTGTCAATATCAGAGAATTTGAAAGGCATGAGAAATGACAGCCTAGGTTGAGCAGGATCCTGCCTGGTTAATCTTTGGAGGGAAATCCCAGATGTAGGCACTGATAAATCATTTCTACATCACATACATTTTAATATCTATTTCTCCTAATTGTATATGAATGCAGTTCTCCTAATAAACATACTTTTTTCCCCATCAATTCCCCAAATGTTTGTGTACATTTCAGTTGCTCATTTTTATACATTTCATGGGAAACTCCACTGGCAAAGTGGAGAAAGAGAATCATAGAAGGTAAATGGACTCCAGGTATCTGTTCAGTAATTGTGCATTGGGTTAAATTTCATCATTATTTTTTGGCATTTCCAATAAAAAGGGTTTACATATCAAGAAAGAAGAAAGCCAATCAGGAAAGGTGCTGCACACCTAGATGAACAAACACCTAAGCCAGAGCAAGGATCATTACTTGGGTCACTGTCAGACATCTTCCTGAGCACGTTTTATTTATTTATTTAAAATATTTATCTGACCACCCATATGAAAACCAGAACTCTGGGCAGCTGACACTCATAATATAAAAGCAATATCAAAAGAACAATGAAAACAGGAGCAGAAAAACCAATGCTATGACAGATGTGCTACTCAAATCACTCCAGCACCCCTGGTCCTTCTCATCCTTCTTCTTCCTCCCTCTTCTTAGAGCAGTTGACAATTCCTCTCTCCATCCCAAGCACGTCAACACTCCGAGAAGGATTAAGGGGGATGGCATCTTGTGGCTCACTTTCTCTGGCCATTGAGGTAGACAGTCATGCCATCATAGGGGACTTCAGGGCAATTATCTTGGGCTTAGCTTAGTAGGATAAATAAGAGCACTTCAAAACCTGAACTAGGCTTTAGTCCCACCAAGTATGAGTGATCCTAATATGATCATCTATTAGTTACTGCAAACTTCTAGGAAAGGAACAGATTACCACCAGTCTATTTCCATGCTGCAAACTCTTAGAAACAGTGGAGCTCAGTAGAGTTGGTTGTAAATGTCAGAATGTTAGTCCTGAAATATTTAATGATAGATCAGTGAAGGTAGCGCTCCAAAGACCTGATTTCTTCAATATGGGTGTCAATATCGATAACACTCAGGAGACCACAGTTACAGAAAGAGCAGATCAGGTGATCCTTTCTAGGAGGTACTATTTCTACGTGATATGCATGTGATTTCAAGGCTTCAAACGTGTCCAAATATCCCCCCTTTTCCATACACTAATCTCTCTGCTGTGAAACACATTGCTCACAAATCTCTCCAAAAGTGTCGACTAGTTCAGCCGATTGATCAAGGCCCATGTTTATGCGAATGTAGATCACCATCCCAATCACGTTCATACGATCCCTTCTGCCCTTCAGTCAGTCAAGTCCCTCCTTACTGCAGGTGCAGCATTGGTGCCTCCCAAGGTGAGCAGGCAGAGGGCCAGGAAAATAGCCACCACCTTGACTTGCATCTTGGTGTTGCTTCAGTCTCCCTTTCCGTCTGGAGAAGGGTTGGGGATATGGCCACCTGAAGCCTCTACTTATACTGGAAGTTATTGTGGGCAGAGCCCACTTTGGTAAACAGTCAATTCCTGGTAATCTCAAGCAATCTGCTTTTGTGAGCCCAACCCAGTGATTGATACAAAAAAGGGCCAAGCCCTTTCTCCTTTCTTTTCCATCCAACAACCAAGATCTACAAATATTTTTTACCTTATCGCTGACCACACACCCGTTTCCCCTTCATTTATCACCCTGGATTTCTTCTCTAATCACATTTGTACCCTCAGATTATTATGTGTTTCCTGGAGAAACATTGATTTTAAAAGAAATATTAACACATTAAAGATCCTGTTCCTCTTCCTGAAATATCAATATTAAACATCCTGTTCCTGTACCTGAAACAGCAAGGCTGCATCCATTGATTTGAGTTTCGTTCAGTTTCTTCTTTTCCCCATCTTAAGTTTTTTATCCTCCTTCTACCTATATTGGCAGTGGGTTGGGAGTGGAGGGAGGTAGTGGGTTGTTGTTGTTGTTTTTGAGTGAGTAGATATTTGTATTATGTACATGCCAAGTCATACCCCAGAAAGCAGATAAGGGTCAAGACCGAGATATAGACAGGGTCGGATTTCAAATGGAATAACCTGATCTTTGAAACTCTAGAATCTACTGGCCCTCTTCTTTACCAAAGATTCCGGTGCCAATCTGAATGTTGCATTGTGGGAGTTCTCCACGTTTGGTTTTGGAGTTGGAGATGTTTCATTAATATATTCGGTAACACCGTCAGGTCAGGAGTTTTATAGAGCTGTACTTGTGGATTGCTGTGGGTTAAATATCCTTCTGCCTTGTCTGCTTTGCATATGCTTCTATGGGATGGTTCTTTATTTACTTGTGGTTCCCTTTATTTGCTTAAGCTGGGAGGGAAGTTGGTTAGCACACACTGGCAAGGACCCAGCAAGGAATCAAGGGAACCACTTGAAGAGTGGTTTCTTTTTTATCTGTTCAATCATGTCCGATTCTCGGAGACTGCCTGGACAAGCCCCTGCATGTTCATTGGCAAGATTTTTGAAAGTGGTTTGCCATTGCTTTCTTCCTAGGGCTGAGAGAGAGCAACTGGCCCAAGGTCACCCAGCTATCTTTGTGCCTAAGGCAGGACTAGAACTCACGGTCTCCTGGTTTCTAGCCCAGTGCCTTAACCACTTCACCAAACTGGCTCTCTCAGAATTATACAAGCTTACCAAGACATTGATGATACAAGAGCACTGAAGTGAGAGACCTACAAGTGTTCCTTGTAGTTTGACCCAGTGGTCATGTGATCATTTTTTGCAAATTTCATAGCCAGATTCCAACAAGCAAAGGCAATGGGGAAGCCGGCAGGAGGCAGCAAATGGTGATCACATGATGTTGCGCCTATCCACCGTGTGGGGTTCACTTCATGAGGGAACTTCTGCAACTGCCATCGTAATTTGAAATGGTGACATGATGTCATGCTTTATGACTGTGTTGCTTAGCAAGAGAGTTTCCAGTTACCAGTTACCATCTGTAAGCAAGGACTACGGTTTATTCTTTGGGAGTGTGTTCTGCAAACATCGTTATTATTATATATTATATATATTATATGGGAACATAGGTCTTGGTTTTCTTAACTGAGATTTAACATGCTCTGTAAACCAAGACAGTTTTCTATCTGAGACCAGTCTGGTGTAGGAAAGGAGGGGAAAGTGTGCTTAGTGAGTATTTAGTGAATAAAATATGTCCTAGAAGTAGTAAAAGAAATTTTCAAACAATTATAAACACGTTACTATAGAGGGCATGATTTTGTGACAGGGGAATGCTTTTCTTTGAAACACAACATGGTCTCTTAACCATTCACACTCTACTGACCACAAGGAGGAGCGGGATATACTGTAGACAAAGCCTTGGGTCCCTCTGAGTTCTTTCCCTGTTTCTCTCTTACCCTGCCTAGACTTCATTAATGTGATGGCCAATCTGAGAGTCTCTTCCTTCCTGCCTTTGTCCCTGAGGCAAGCACAAATAGGCACACCTTCCTCTCGAATCTTCTTGCTCAGATGAAGCTAAAGCTACCAGGTCATAATTTGTGGCGGTCGTAATTTCAGGCCCTGTCAGAAATCAACTTTGGGGTACCATCGCAACTCCAAACGGCCTTTAAGCCGCTGGTCGCTAAGTGGAGACTGTTGAGGTTTTCCTACTAACGATTAAGACTGCTATTGTACCTAATCATTTTGGCCCGGTGAAAAGGTTGCAATTGATTGTCTCCTTTCATGTGCTTCATGCAAATTGCCTGGGGGGAGGAAACCTGCCCGGACTTGTTCTTACTTCCTTTTTTTTTTCTCTGCCGGCAATGTAGCAAGCCAGGCTTGCTCTCAAAGGGGAGCTAAGTCCTTTAAATATGTTTTGCTTTTGTTTTGCTTTCTGTAAATAAATTATTTTTATAGAAATGCTTGGTGTGTGACTTTTTTGACCTCTCCTGGGCTAAAGGCTTTCCCAGCATCTGCCAACAGGTTATGTGCCCAGTAAACAGCCCAGTAAAACCCAGAGAGATCAGCTCCACACCTCATGCACAATTTAAAGGCAGGTAGCAAAGACCTGTGAAGATTTTCTTTGGAGCCACCTGGAGATTTTCCAGCAACTGCCGGTCTACAGGACAAAGAAGCCAGCTGAGGTGACTTGCACAAGAAGGAAAAAGCCATGGCTACCTCCCAGCCCTCAGCGATGCCTCTGGAGCGCCTATCAGAGACCAACTATTTGAATTGGGCCCTGAAGATGGAGATGTATCTTCGCAGAGAGAATCTTTGGCTGCCAATTGGTGAGCAAAACCCCCCAAAATCCCAGTGCTGAATGGCTGAGACAGGATGGGCGGGCTAGAGCCACCATTATCTTGGTAGTTGAGGACAATCAGCTAGTCCACGTGCGAGGCATGCAGTCTGCAAAGCAACTTTGGGATGCTTTGAGAGACTTATATGTAAAGGCAACAGCAGGGAGTAAAGTTACTCTGACGAAAAAGCTGTACAGAGCCTACCTTGCAGAAGGAGATAGCCTTCCTGAACACCTGCATTATATTCAGCAGCTCTTTGTTGAGTTGCAGGAGAGAGGAATGGAATTTGCACCTCTCACAAAAGCATATATCCTCCTGTCCTCACTGAATGCAATGTGGGACACGCTGATTTGTACCCTGGAGGCTATGCCTGAAGCAGACCTCACCCCATCGTATGTTACACAGCGCTTACTCGCTGAATGGGAGAAGAGAGAGGAAAAATCCCCCCCCCATCTCTTCTGGAAAGCTGCAAGACCAGAAAATGAGGGAAAAGAAGGGAAAGGAACCTGAGGCCACAGCACTAGCAAGCCAGCAATGCTTCACTTGTGGTTCAGCTGGACATTTGCAAAGAGACTGTGCCTTGAGACCCAAGAGTAGAAAGACAGAGCAGAGGAACACAAGGGCAACACAGAAGAAGGCTCTTCAGACAACCCAGATTGCACAGGTTGCTGAGAAGGGTAATTCTGATCTATGGGTGTTAGATTCTGGGGCCAGTTGTCATTTCTGTAATTGTAAAAGCTCTTTTGTGTCACTGTCTAAAACTGAAAGACAAAGTGTATCTTTGGCTGATGGGTCTGTGACCAAAATTATGGGACAAGGTGACTTATATTTATCCTGCTTAGGAGAAACTGTAAAAGGTGTGTTGTATGTGCCAAATTTACAATCAAACCTTTTATCTGTGGCATAATTGGCTGCAACAGGGTATATCATAACATTTAAGAAAAATGGTTGTGAGATACATAAAAATGGGAAATTGTGTGCTACTGGTATGTTAAAAGACTCCTTGTACATTGTGCAAAATGCAAGGAAGCCAAGCTGCAAGGCTGCAGTTGGCAACACACCATATCATGACCAATGTGTACACCTGATGCACAGGAGATTTGGTCATGCTAATTTCAAGTATATAGCACAAATGCCACAGCTGTGTGCTGACCTAAAGATAAAACCTTGTGATAAATACTTAGACTGTGTAGTTTGCAAGAATGCAAAACACTAAAAGCTCCTGTGAGTAAGCACAGTGACAGAGTTACAACTAGACCTTTGGAAATTGTACACTCTGACATTATTGGTCCTTTTGCTCCAAGTCTTGGACAAGCAAGGTATGCAATGACCATCATTGATGATTTCTCAAGATACACATTTATCTACATCTTAAAACATAAAGATGAGGCATTTGAGAAATTTAAAAGTTTTGTGACATGGGCAAATGGAAAATTCCCTAGGCCTGTATCTGCACTCCAATGTGATAGAGGAGGAGAATACCTTTCTCATAAATTCAGAAGGTTCCTAGTGGAAAAAGGGATAGAACAAATTCTTTCTAACCCTTACACCCCTCAGCAAAATGGTGTTGCTGAAAGAAAGGGCAGAACCTTGCAAAATGGTTCACAATTATGTTTTAATTACTGGGGAGAGGCCATAACTACTGCCACTTATGTACAGAACAGGTTGTATAACTGTGATTCAGGACACTCCATTCCATTTGTTTTATGGTGTGAAACCAAAGGTAAACCATCTTAGAGTGTTTGGTAGCACTGCATGGGTTCACATTCCAAAACAGCAGAGAAGGAAAGGAGGCCCCACAACAAAGAAAGCCATCTTTGTTGGCTATGAACAAAGCCAGAGGAGCTACAGGTTCATAATGGGAGAGAAATTAATAATTAGCAAAAGTGCTTCTTTTGCTGAACAAAACTGGGGGAGATTAAATTCTAGCTCTCCAGTTGATCTGACCACCACAAGAGAACAGCAAGGACTTGCTGATGGTGATCTTTTGCCTGATGAGGACATTAAACCAGAAAAGCAAACTGAAGATCTGTCTGATGAGACAGATGCTTCTCAGGAAAGTGATAGGAGTCAAAATTTAAGCCCTGTATTACCTCGCAGATCTCAGAGGAGTAATAAAGGCGTTCCTCCATCACGTTTTCAGGCTGAAACAGTAAAGGCTTTTCACATATTCACAGAACCTGAGTCTTTAGAACAAGTGAATGCTTTACCACCTGAGATTGCACAAAATTGGCATTCTGCCATGCAACAGGAATTAGCATCCTTGAAAGAAAATAAAACATGGAAACTGGTAAATCTACCTCCCAATGAACGCTGTCTGGGTTGTAGGTGGGTTTTCAAACTGAAAAGGGATGCTGATGGCAAGATCCAAAAATATAAAGCAAGGTTGGTTGCAAAAGGGTTCACTCAAAGGAAAGATTTAGACTTTGACAAGACTTTCGCACCAGTTACTAAAGGTGAATCAATTAGATTACTGTTAAAAGTTGCTGCACTAAAAGGAATGTCAGTTAACCACTATGACATTCAGACTGCATTTCTCTATGGTGATTTAGATCACAGATTATACATGCAGCAACCCCCTGGCTATGAAAAAGGGGAGAATCTAGTCTGTGAACTGCAGAAGTCAATCTATGGGTTAAAACAAGCTGCTAGATCCTGGAACCAAAAAGTAGATGAAAAACCGCAGAATTTTGGTTTTGAAAAAGGAAAAGCAGATCCCTGTGTATATATGAAGAAAGACAAACAAGGCTGTATGTATCTCTGCATTTATGTTGATGATTTGCTGCTGTTCACATCAACAGAAAAAGGCTTGATTTTGAAGCCTGCATGAAAAGCCATTTCACATTAAAAAGCCTTGGAATTATAACAACCTAGGTTTGGAAAAACACAGGAAGAAGAATGGTAGCTTTCTGTTAAACCAAAGGGGAGATAATGGTAAAGTAATGTGAATGGAAAGACATATAAAGTTGTCAGAGAAGATTGGTTTGCATCTTAATCTATAGTGTAAAAAGGGGAGTGTTGAGGTTTTCCTACTAATGATTAAGACTGCTATTGTACCTCATCATTTTGGCCCGGTGAAAAGGTTGCAATTGATTGTCTTCTCTCACGTGCTACATGCAAATCACCTGGGGGGAGGAAACCTGCCCGGACTTGTTCTTACTTCCTCTTTTTTTTTTTCTCTGCCGGGAATGTAGCAAGCCAGGCTTGCTCTCAAAGGGGAGCTAAGTCCTTTAAATATGTTTTGCTTTTGTTTTGCTTTCTGTAAATAAATTATTTTTATAGAAATGCTTGGTGTGTGACTTTTTTGACCTCTCCTGGGCTAAAGGCTTTCCCAGCATCTGCCAACAGAGACTACCGGTACCAGCATTTCTTCCTCCTTCCTATAAATAAACCATCCTATTAAAATTACAAACGTTGTCTTTTTACGCTTTGACAGGTTGGATCCCACACCCTCTCTAGGAAAAAGAAACGCATTTTCCAACACTTACCCCCTTGTTATTGAAGCTGTTGGGCCCAAACTGGTTGCTATCAAACCTTCCACTATTCTGAAAATAGAACAGAAGAGGACATGTTAGTGATTTGCGATCCCAGTGGTCAGCAGTGTTTGAGAAACCACTGTAGACCGGCTTTGAGGAATATCCACTTCATTTACACACACATTTTGGGAGAGAGGAGCAAGGAGGAATAGGGCCATCCTTTGGTACCTTTGAGAACTGGCAAAATAGAGGCACCCAGAAGGACTTATTCTAGATGCTGGTTCTGCCCTCCCCACCCAGTTAAGAGTGGGCAGTTCAGATGCCATTTTAGCATGTAGACTCAAGTGAGCATCTTGTAACTTCGAACTCCATGTTGTCCTCTCTTGCTACTTTCTCTCCAAGGAAAGTTTCACTCAGGAGGAGCAGATTATGACTAGTCTATCTCCATAACAATCTCAGATATGCAGATGATACCACCTTGATGGCTGAAAGTGAAGAGGAACTGAGGAGCCTTATGATGAAGGTGAAAGAAGAAAGTGCAAAAGCTGGCTTGCAGCTAAACCTCAAAAAAACCAAGATTATGGCAACCAGCTTGATTGATAACTGGCAAATAGAGGGAGAAAATGTAGAAGCAGTGAAAGACTTTGTATTCCTAGGTGCGAAGATTACTGCAGATGCTGACTGCAGTCAGGAAATCAGAAGACGCTTAATCCTTGGAAGAAGAGCAATGACAAATCTCGATAAAATAGTTAAGAGCAGAGACATCACACTGACAACAAAGGTCTGCATAGTTAAAGCAATGGTGTTCCCCGTAGTAACATATGGCTGCGAGAGCTGGACCATAAGGAAGGCTGAGCGAAGGAAGATCGATGCTTTTGAACTGTGGTGTTGGAGGAAAATTCTGAGAGTGCCTTGGACTGCAAGAAGATCAAACCAGTCCATCCTCCAGGAAATAAAGCCAGACTGCTCACTTGAGGGAATGATATTAAAGGCAAAACTGAAATACTTTGGCCACATAATGAGAAGACAGGACACCCTGGAGAAGATGCTGATGGTAGGGAGAGTGGAAGGCAAAAGGAAGAGGGGCCGACCAAGGGCAAGATGGATGGATGATATTCTAGAGGTGATGGACTCATCCCTGGGGGAGCTGGGGGTGTTGACGACCGACAGGAAGCTCTGGCGTGGGCTGGTCCATGAAGTCACGAAGAGTCGGAAGCGACTAAACGAATAAACAACAACATCTCCATGCTGCAAAGTCTTAGAAACAGTGGCACTCAGTAGAGTTGGCTGTGAATGCGGGAACCTCACTCCTGGAATATTTAATGCCAGATCAATGAAGGTACAGCTCCAAAGACCTGTGTCATGTCCCCCGTTGCGATGTATACATACATCACAACGGGGAACATGCCTTTCCGGAGAAGGGGAGTGGGGAGGAAGGAATCAGTGCTAATCCTATAAGCACTGAAAGACAATACAGCTAAAGGACAAAGGAGCCATACCTTTGCCCTGATCCGGGAAGTCATCAACCTATCTCCCTGACATCTCTGCATTGCCACGGCGGACACACCTGCTCCAGACACGGGAAGAGGACAGAGGTAATCAGTGCTAATCCCCCTGATCGCCCATCGAGACTCCGGGATCGCCCCCTGATCGCCCATCGAGACTCTGGGATCGCCGTCGGTCAGGACGTTGGGACAATGGGGGGTGGGGAGGGGTCAGGTCCGCGCTGCGGGTATTTACCGGCTACCTCGCACACCATGTGCTCATTCCCGTCTTTCTCTGTGTCTACATTCTATTCTTAATAAACCAGATATCCTTAGCCCTGGCTGGTGAGTCTGTGTTTTTTTAGAATAAGGCAACCATCACATAAAGATGGGAATCAAAAACTTTACTGCTAGCACCATTCCAGATTTCGTCTGTGAGGGATCAAAGCTGGTGATGGAAAAACTCAACCCACAAAAAGGTAGCTACCAGAGGACCGGCGACGGGGCATCCGACTCCATGGTACGGACGATTGGTGAGAAACCTGTTCCCAGACGGTACAAAGTCCAGGAGGGTTCGAGATCAAGCTCGGAGGAGGAGGAGGCCGGGAGGAGCAGGACACCTGAAGCCACCAGAGAGTCACAGGGTGAGTGGGTCACCTTGGACGAGAAGCTGGGATCCCTGCCAGGGACGCTCGGGGCATCTAGGAAGCCGCGGGACCTTCTGTCCTCGACGATCGCAGGAGCCGAGGGAAGGTGCCAGATCGGACAAACTGAAGAAAGCTCCCAGACAGCTGAGAGGCTGAGGATAATGGAGGCGAGGCTGGGGTCAATTGAACATCTGTCCCTGAGATGGTCGGTGGCGTGGGAATCCTGAGGAAGGAGTGAGGTGGAACCAGGTACCAGAAGTCCATCACCCCCCCCCCCTGAAATGCGACAGCCGGAGAGAGGAAGGAGATGGCAGGAGGCTGAGGCAGTGCCGGGCAGGGTTCACCTTGAGGAATCCGCCAGAAGGCCATCTTCCCCCCCTCCCACCCTGGAGACATGACCGCTGGGAAGAGGCTGGAGCTGGCACAGAACTGAGGCAGCGCTGTCCGGAGTCCGGCTTGGGGAATCCCCACACCGAGACCAGAGAACCCCAGTAGCCTGAGGTACGCCCAGACGACCAGATGTGGTTTGGAGCCCACCAGGAGCGGGGGTGAAAGACTTCGGGGTCAAATTCGACGGGGACCCAGCAACATTATCCTTCTTCCTAACAAATGCCAAGAACTACATGGAAGAATTTGGCCCATATTTTCACTCAGAAAAGGGCAAAATTAATGCCATTGCTAACCAACTTAAAGGGAGGGCGGCTGACTGATATGTGCAGCTATGCCAGGCATAAGCCTCAGAGCTCGATGAATTTGACGAGTTCTTATGGGCATTAGATCTGCACTTCAGAGACCCCTTAGAAAAGGAGAGAGCGAAGAGATCCCTAAGGGGAATCAGCCAAGGGCAACGATCTGTAGCAGATTATGCCATGGAATTTAAAGCACTGGCTGGAAAGGTGGTGGACTGGTCGCAGTCTACCCTAATTGAACGTTTCAAAGAGGGCCTGAACTTGGACGTTCTGAGGTGGGCATTATGCAGAGATGACCCAAACACTCTACGTGAGTGGATACTGCTGGCCGGTAAGGTGGAAAATGCCCAGGAAACCTTCCTGCAAGCCAAGAGGGCGGCGCAACAAGCGGCGACAGTAAAGGGACCCCGAACTGCTGCAGGACCGGTGAGGCCAACACCCCAACCCTGGAGAGAGGAGAGGGAGTGACGGTTCGCCAAGGGGCAGTGCCTTCGGTGTGGGAAGGAGGACCACAAAGCGGCGGCGTGCCCAAAAACAAAGGTAGTTGACCGGCCAGGAAAAATGGTGGGCAAATCACCCATACGGCCCAAAAAGATGCCAGCGGCCAGGGGAGAGATTGGAGCAAAAGAACTACCTTACTCCAGTGAAGAGGAGGAGAACGACCAGGAAGAACCGGCGGGAAATGCCAGCCACCTGCCCTGAGAAGCGCCAGAGGGTAGGTGGAGGAGGAGGATGGGCGCAAAGACGTCTGGGTGAGTGCCAACTGTCCCACCCTGTACGTAAAAGTTAAGTTAGGTTCCAGTAAGAAGTCAATTGAAGTCTGGGCCCTAATAGACTCGGGCTGTTCTAGGTGCCTAATGCACCCGGACATGGTTGCCGATTTAAATCTCCCCTGCTTTCCACTTCAGCACCACATGGTGTTCACGCAATTGGACGGTTCGGCAGTGGGAGGGGGCCCGGTCACCCAATTCACCGGAGAAGTGGCGCTGCAGTTAGGCAGCCACTGGGAGAGACTGAAATTTGTCGTGGCACCGGTGGGCCACCCTTCAGTCATCTTAGGCATCCCATGGCTGGTACGAAGGAACCCATACATAAATTGGGAAACCAGGACAATCACGTTTGCAGACGGCTTCTACCAAGCCCCTACAGGGGACTGAGTTCCCCGTGCTGCGGTGGGGAGGGCAGCGACTACAACCACACATCTAGCTGCAGTGGCCCTGGAAGGCTTGCCGGACAAGTACACAGAGTTTGCAGATGTGTTCAGGGAGAACAAAGCAGACAAACTCCCACCCCACAGAAAGACTGACTGCGCGATAGAACTGGTCCCCAACACCCCTTACCAAAGCCAAAAAATTACGCAATGACCCAGAAAGAACTGGCAGCATTGCGGGAGTTTGTGGACAAGAACTTAGCAAGAGGCTTCAACGAGCCTGCAAACTCGCCAGTTAGAGCCCCAGTGTTGTTCAGAGAAAAAAAGGATGGGACATTAAGACTCTGCATGGACTACCGCGGGTTAAATTCAGTTTCCATATCGAACAAATATCCCTTGCCCCTAATCAAAGACATATTGGCACATCTGGCAAAGGGGAAAATATTCTCTAAATTGGACTTGCGGGAAGCCTATTTCCGCATACGCATATGGGAGGGGGATGAGTGGAAGACGGCTTTCAATTGCCCACTGGGATCCTTCCAATACAAAGTATTACCATTCGGTTTGGCCAGGGCACCAGGGGTATTTATGCAATTGATCAACGAGGTCTTGCACGAACATTTGTTCAAGGGTGTCCTTGTGTATTTAGACGATGTATTGATATATTCCGAAACTGAAGAGGAGCACGAACGCTGGTTAAGCAGGTGCTCATGAAACTCCGCAAAGCCAAGCTATTTGCCAAGCTTTCTAAGTGCGAGTTTCATAAATCTCAGCTAGATTATCTGGGTTACAGAATCTCTGAGAGGGGCATCAAAATGGACCCTGGGAAAGTCCAGGCCATCCTGGCATGGGAGCGCCCACACACTAGAAGGCAACTACAAAGTTTTCTGGGATTTTCTAATTTTTACAGGGGGTTCATCAAGGGACTAGTGGAAATCGTTTTGCCCCTAACTAATTTGCTCCGCACCAAGGGTTTGGGAGACACACAAGGCACGAAACCCAGGAGCGCTACTTAATTGGACACCTGAATGCCAAAGGGCTTTTGATCATCTCAAGAGCCTGTTCACAGCCGAACTGATTTTACAACACCCTGACCCCACTAAGCCCTTTGTAGTCCAAGTAGATGCCTCCGATTTCTCAATTGGGGTGCTCTTGCTTCAGCGGGATCCAAATGATCAGCTGAAGCCCTGTGCTTACCTCTCCCGCAAGTTCTCCGAAACAGAACGGAGATGGCATGTATGGGAGAAAGAGGCTTTTGCCATCAAAGCTGCCTTAGAGGCATGGCGACACCTCCTGGAAGGGGCCACATGCCCCTTTGAGGTCTGGACGGACCACAAAAACCTAGAAGCACTCAGTACCCCAAAACGTCTCAGCCCCAAGCAGGTTCACTGGGCTCAATTTTTCAGCTGCTTTAATTTTCAGCTGAAGTTCATACCGGGCAAAAAGAACTTCCTAGCTGACACTCTCTCTAGGCGGCCCCAGGATGCCAGTCAGGCTTCAGACATTATAGGTACTGTGTGGACCGACACACAGCTGGGTTGCCAAGCTGTCACGCGCAGCCAAACTGGAACGCAGCGTACTCTGGCACAACCGCCCGCAAGGGGAGGGAGACGCATGTCAATTTCATCGCAATTGCAACAGCGGTTCGTACAAGCCTTAAAAACGGATACATGGTTGCAAACCAATAAAAACAATGTTTCTTTTGAAAATGATTTGGCCTGGAAACAAAATAGCCTGTACGTGCCGGAGCAATTGCGAGGAGAGGTTCTGAGACAATCTCACAATGACAAAACGGCAGGGCACTTTGGCTTTGTAAAAACATTACATCTGGTAAGGCGACAATTCTGGTGGCCTACACTTAGGAGAGATGTAAAAGATTATGTCGCTGCTTGCCCTACATGGGCTATGGCCAAGCGGAAAGTGGGTAAGCCCCAGGGACTTTTGCAGCCGGTGGCAAGTCCCTCCCGACCCTGGGAGGAAATCTCGATGGATTTCATCATGGACTTGCCACCCAGCCAGCAGAAAATGGTCATCTGGGTGGTTAAGGACTACTTTTCGAAACAGGCCCATTTTATTCCATGTGCCTCCATTCCCTCCGCTCAACAGCTGGCACGCCTCTTTTTAAATCACATTTACAAATTACACGGTACCCCCTCCCACTTGGTCACAGATAGGGGTACACAATTTACTTCACAATTCTGGAAAGCATTTTTGAAGTTGATTGGCACCAAGCAGGCATTGTCCACTGCTTGGCACCCCCACACGGACAGCTCTACAGAAATCCTTAACTCCACCCTGGAGCAATTTTTGCGCTCCTTCATAAGCTACCAGCAAGATGACTGGGTAGACTTACTCCCCTTTGCTGAGGTGGCATACAACAATGCAGTGCACCAGAGCACGGGCCACACCCCCTTCCGGGTAGTTTATGGACGGGACTTCATCCTGATCCCGGAGTTGCCACAGCCAGCTACCCCGCCTTGTTCCCCAGATGACTGGGCTGCTCAGCTGGCTAACATTTGGCCAATCATTCAGCTGGGTCTCTCCGAAGCCCAAGCAACCTACAAGCATTATGCGGACAACCACAGGGCTGCGCAGCCGGACTTCAAAGTGGGAGATAAGGTCTACCTCTCCACTAAGTTCATTAAGTCTCCGCAGCCCTCAAAGAAGTTGGCCCCCAAGTTTATTGGCCCTTTTCCAATAGGGAAATAATCAACCCGGTAACTTTTAAGTTAGATTTGCCACACAACTTGAAACGCATACACCCGGTGTTCCATTGTGCCTTACTGAAATTGGCTACCTCCTCGTCAAAGTAGCATAACCAACCCCCCCCCCCCCGCCTCCTCCCATCATGAACGATGGGCAGCAGCACTTTGAAATAAAGGAGGTCCTAGATTCCCGAAGGCTACGGGACACCCTTCAGTACCTGGTCCACTGGAGACATTTCCCCCACCCTGAGTGGGTGCATGCCCGGGATGTCTCAGCGCAACGGCTAGTCACATGCTTCCATGCAGCGTATCCTTCCAAACCGGCGCCTTGAAGTTTTTTTGGGGAGGCAGTATGTCATGTCCCCCATTGCGATGTATACATACATCACAATGGGGAACATGCCTTTCCGGAGAAGGGGAGTGGGGAGGAAGGAATCAGTGCTAATCCTATAAGCACTGAAAGACAATACAGCTAAAGGACAAAGGAGCCATACCTTTGCCCTGACCCGGGAAGCCATCAACCTATCTCCCTGACATCTCTGCATTGCCATGGCAGACACACCTGCTCCAGACACGGGAAGAGGACAGAGGTAATCAGTGCTAATCCCCCTGATCGCCCATCGAGACTCTGGGATTGCCCCCTGATCGCCCATTGAGACTCCGGGATCGCCGTCGGTCAGGACTTCGGGACAATGGGGGGTGGGGAGGGGTCAGGTCCACGCTGCGGGTATTTACCGGCTACCTCGCACACCATGTGCTCATTCCCATCTTTCTCTGTGTCTGCAATCTATTCTAAATAAACCAGATATCCTTAGCCCTGGCTGGTGAGTCTGTGTTTTTTTTAGAATAAGGCAACCATCACAACCTGACTTCTTCAATGTGGGTATCAATATCGATAACACTCAGTAGACCACAGTTACAGAAAGAGCAGATGAGCAGATCCTTTCTTGGCTGTTTTATTTCTATATGATATGCACGTGATTTCAAGGCTGCCAGCATGTCTAAGTATCCTCCCTGTTCTTGTGCCACATTCCATATACTACTCTCTGTGCTGTGAAACACACTGCTCACAAATTTCTCCAAAAGTGTCAACTAGTTCAGCCAATGGACCAAGGTCCACATTTATGCGGATGGTAGATCTAAATCCCCATCACATGCATACGATCCCTTCTGCCCTTCAGTCAGCCAAGTCCCTCCTTACCACAGGTGCAGCACTGGTGCCTCCCAAGGTCAGCAGGCAGAGGGCCAGGAAAATAGCCACCACCTTGACTTGCATCTTGGTGTTGCTTCTGTCTCCCTTTCCGTCTGAAGAAGGGTTGGGGATATGGCCACCTGAAGCCTCTACTTATACTGGAAGTTATTGTGGGCAGAGCCCACTTTGGTAAACAGTCAATTCCCCTTCATTTATGACCCTGGATTTCTTCCCTAATCACATTTGTACCCTCAGATTATTATGTGTTTCCTGGAGAAACATTAATTTTAAAAGAAATATTAACACATTAAACATTCTGTTCTTGTTCCTGTTCATGAAACAGTAAGGCTGCTGTCATGTTCACCGTTTCAATGTGCATTGTACATCGTAACGTTTTGCATGTCAAGTTAAGTGCTGGACGCGTGTTCTGTTTGGGAGGAGTCTGCAAACTCCTTCTCCTGGGTTTGTTATCTATCTTCAGGAGAGTGGAATGTGTTTGGGTTATCTACTGTGTTCCAGGTTTTCTTCCCAGGAGATCAGAAGAACTCGTTACCAGCACCTGGGGTGGGGAATTTGAAACGGTTGGGAGAGGGGAGGGATTACGTTTGCGCCAAGGGTTTTTAGTTTGTATTTGGCGTGCTGTTCTTCATTCTCAGCTTTCTCTGTATTTACATGCTATTCTTTAATAAACCAGATATTCTTAAGCTTTGGCTTGTGAGTCTGAGTCTGTTAGGATAGGTAATCATTACATAAAGTTGAGAAACTAAACGTTTAACCATTAGCCCTGTTCCAGATCTGATCTGTGAGGGAGGAGAGCTAGCGATGACAGAACCTAAAAACAAGAACAGTGTAAGTGAAGAAACGAGTTACAGGGTGCCTGATTCCATGGTTAGGAAACCCAACAGGAACCCGACTCCAGAACCATATGGGGTCCAGGAGGGTTCGAGTTCCAGCTCTGAGGAAGAGGAGGTTGGAGAAGGAAGGGCACCAAAAACCACCGGAGAGTCGCCAGGCGAGCTAATCACCTGGGATGAGGCACAGGGACCACTACCAGGGATGTCTAGGATGTCCTGGAAGCAGCGGTACCCATTATCCCCCACCATCGTAAGGACAGAGGGGAGGCAGCAGGTCGGAACATGACCTTGCAGAACAGTTGTGCCTCAGAGTGAACTTTGTTACCTCCTTAATCCATCTGCAACCCAGTGTCACCAGGTGAGCTAATCACCTGGGATGAGACACACCTGGGATGAGGCACTGCTTATTAATAGATGATATTTAAATTGTTAACAATGTTTATTTTCTTCTTTACAGTAATAAAAACCTACCAGCAGAGTTCCAGATGCCCTCTGCTCAGAGATTTCACCAAGGATACCATTACTGACTCAGGTGGTTCTTTTTACTTGCTGTTGAACCTTTCCCTGATACTGACTATATAAGAGCTTTCTTCTTGCAAATAAAGGAACAGGACCTTGCAGAACAGTTGTGCCTCAGAGTGAACTTTGTTACCTCCTTAATCCATCTACAACCCAGTGGACTGAAAGAGTCCTGTGGATCAATCCAAAAGCTAAACCCATAGCTTTCTTCCCAAAAGAGCTGGGCACAAAGCCATCCATCAAAGATTTGGGGAACTTCTAGGCCTCGGTTGGGTTAGAGGGGGGAGAAAACGGTTGGCTCAGCAAATAGCAAATAGATTACAGCAAGTGATACCATTCCTTAGTGATCAGGCAGGGTTTATAAGAACTAGGTAAGCAGCAGACAACATTAGGTTAGTTGTAGACTTAATAGATTTGAATAAAAATAAAGGCAAATTTGAAACTGTACCTTTATATGCAGAAAAAGCTTTGAGAAACTATGTAGACAGTACGTGTTTGCTGTTCTAAACAGGTTTGGATTTCCTTTGAAATTTATAAAATTGATTAAGATGAGTCACCCACATCTAAAGTTAAGATTAATGGTATTCTTTCTGCTACTTTCCCATTATTTAGAGGAACCAGACAAAGATGTCCGCTTTTACCCTTGCTTTTCAATATTTGCATGGAACCCTTGGCTTGTGCTATTAGACAACATAGGGAGATTTACGGAGTATTAGATAATTCAGTTGAATTGGCTTTATTTGCAGATTATATTCCTTTGTTTATTACTAAAGCTCATACTGCTGTTCCAGTGTTGATGCAAATGACAGATGCCTTTAGTAAAATGGAACTGATGCCAGTAGGTAAAAATTTAGTTACCCATCTATTTAAGGAATATCGATTCCGTATTTGTACCAAATCCATTAAAATACTTAGGTATGTGCATACCAAATGATATAACTCGGTTCCATCTAATATAAATAAAATATGTCAAGAGGTTTCTTTAGATATGGATAGACGGGAGTCCTTAAACCTCATCCTTTGGGAAAAGGTGAATACTCTCAGGATGCATATTATTCCCAGACTAATTTATATTCTGAGAGGAATTCCTTTTCAAATATCTGGAAAATATTCTCAGAAAATAAATTCTTTGGGGGTTTTTTATGGGGTTCTTCACTTCTGAGAATATTTTCACAGAAAATGCAATTACCAAATAATGAAGGAGGATTTGGTTTTCCAAGTCTGGAGCTATATCAGCTTATCTATTGTCAAGTATTAAACACTGGAAGCCCACAACTGATGTTAATTTTCCAATTTGGGCAGCATTGGAATATACATATATGGCACCTTTGGTTGGATGGACAATATTAGGATCTAAATACAACAGAATGCTAATCTCACTGTAAATGATTGTGTCAGAAAGCTATGGAATGTAATGTTTAATAATAATGAAAAAAGACTTGATCCTTTTTCCCATGCTAAATTGACTTTATGGAGAAACCCAACATTAAAAATTGGGGAAAAGACGGTGATGTGGAAAAGTTGGATGGAAGCAGGGATACTGACTTTGGACCAACTGATAGATGATGAAGATGAATTTTTAACATATGCTGCGTGAAGAGATAAATATCATCTATCGGATGTATCCCAATGGCAATATTTACAGCTGCTACGTATATTTATTTAATTTTTATCCCGCCTTTATTAGTTTTATAAAAAACTCAAGGCGGGGAATATACCAGTACTCCTTCCTCCTCCTATTTTCCCCACAACAACAACCCTGTGAGGTGGGTTGGGCTGAGATGGAGGGACTGGCCCAAGGTCACCCAGCCAGCTTCCATGCCTAAGGCGGGACTAGAATTCACAGTCTCCTGGTCTCTAGCCCTGCACCTTAACCACTAGGCCCAACTGGCTCTCTGTTAACAGCATTGTTTGGACCAGCAGCATTTTCTGCTTCTGAGACACCTGAGATACAAGAACAGCTTGTTAAATGTTTTAGAACTAAAAAGACCCCCCTACGATTAGCTTTGATAGATATTTGTTATCAAGAAATCAGTTTAATATGCAGATGTTAAGAGATGAGTGGAATAAAGAATTAGAGGTTCCTACATTGCCTAGACAATGGGAAAATGTCTTAACTTCTATCGCAAGAGTGTCAATGGACCTTAAACTATGACTTATCCAACACAAAACAATATTTAGAATGTACTGGACTCCACGACGTTTGTATAGAAAAGGATTGTCCAAAGCAGCATGTTGTTGGAGATGTAATAACAACAGTGCCTCCTTAGAGCATATGTTGTACAATGCCCTACACTTACTAAGTTTTGGGAGAAAGTAGTGGACTCTATAAATTAGATTGTGTGACAAAACCTAACATTTTCAGAGGGTAATATTCTTTTGAACTACATACCTAGTACATGGAATTGGACATCTGGACAACATGGATGGATTCTATTTGCCCTTACTATGGCCAAAAGATTGATATTGCAGTAATAAAAACCTACCAAATGAGTTCCAGATGCCCTCAGATGCTCAGACATTTCACCAAGGATACTCAGGTGGTTCTTTTTACTTGCTGTTGAACCTTTCCCTGATACTGACTACATCTAAAAGCTTCTTCTTGCAAATAAAGGAACATGACCTTGCAGAACAGTTGTGTCTCAGAATTAACTTTGTTACCTCCTTAATCCATCTACAACCCAGTGGATTGAAAGGGTCCTGTGGATCAATCCAAAAGCTAAACCCATAGCTTTCTTCCCAAAAGAATTGGACACAAAGCCATCCATCAAAGATTTGGGGAACTCCTAGGCCTTGGTTGGGTTTGAGAGGGGAGAAAACTGTGTCAATTGGCTCAATCTATTAACCCCGAGAGGATTAGGTTTAATCTGAAATAGACTCTGGTTTTTGGGGGGGATTAAACAAACTCCTCCACAGCAATCTGGTCTATCATTCCAAGTGCTTCCCTGACATTCTGACATCTGAGGGCAGGTACAAGTCCTAAAGCAATTCTGTGAAAATGGAGTCTCTGGGGATATTGTGGCTCTCTGGTTGTTTGGGTTCTCATGGCTCCCAGTTACCCTTTGGGTTGAGGTTGAAAAAAAGGCCTGAAATATTAGAGCTACAGGATCCAAAGATTGTCTACCCCTAATTATGGGTTGTTTGAGAAAACAGTACCCAGCAGAGAACCACCAAAGAACATTTAAATACAGGTAGCCCTCATTAACAACCATAATTGGGCACAAGACCTCCATTGCTAAGTGATGTGGTCGTAAAGCATGACATCACATGACCCTGTTGACTTACAATGGCAGTTCTGGCTGTTCCAGTTGCGATTATGAAGTGAATCCTGCACGGTCTTTAGGAGCGACATTAAATGGTCATCATTTGCAACCTCCTGCTGGCTTCCCTATTGACTTTGCTTGTCAGAAGCCAGCAGTGAAGGTCACAAATGACAATCACATGATGATGGCACACTGAGAGGACGAGCTGTCAGTCTCCTCGTTCAGGGCTGTTGTAACTTCGAATGGTCACTGGTCGAGGACCACCTGTATAATCCAAACAACAGCCTATATATTTTTTATCTCTCCATGCACCTAATATTGATTGATTGATTGATTGATTAATCAAATTTATCACCGCCCATCTCCCAAAAGGGACTCTGGGCAGTTTACAATAAAACATAAATAAAAATATAAAACTGTAAAACACTATAATACATAATACAATAACTATAATAAAAACTTCGATGGCTGGAAGTTCTTTATGATTTGCAGGCAGAACTGGGTCCTTCTAAGAAACTAACCATCCCCAGAAATGGCTACTCTCTCTCCCGCCCCAGGCATAATTACAGAACCAGGTCTTTAGCTGTTTCTTAAGGTCCAGGAGGGAGGGAGCCAATCTCACTTCTGGGGGAAGGATATTCCGAAGGGCAGGTGCTATTGCAGAGAAGGCCCGCCTCCTGGACCCCGCCAGATGGAATTCTCTTGCAGACGGGGTCCGTAGCATGCCCTCTCTGCACGACCGGGAGGGACGGGTTGATGTGATGGAGAGGAGAGGAGACAGTCCCTTAGGTAACCTGGACCCGTGTCATGTAGGGCTTTAAAGGTGATAACCAACACCTTGAATTGGACCCGGAAGCAAACTGGCAACCAATGCAGCTCGCGGAGCAAAGGAGTGATGTGTGCTGATCTTAGGAAACCCAAGATCGCCCACACGGCTACATTTTGCACCAGCTGTAGCTTCCAGATACTCTTCAAGGGTAGCCCCATGTAGAGTGCATTGCAGTAGTCTATATGGGAGATAACCAGGGCATGAGTGACCGTTCAAAGTCCTCTCGCTCCAGGAAGGGCATAACTGGTGGCAACATGAAGTTGCGCAAAGGCCCTCCTAGCCACGGCTGCCACCTGCTCTTTGAGCAGGAGCTGTGAGTCCAGGAGGACCCCCAAGTTACGCACCGGGTCTGTCTGTGGCAATGCAACCCTATCCAGAACTAAAGATGACAATTTCCCAGAAATCAAGGAGCCATTAATCCATAGCCACTCCGTCTTCCCCGGGTTCAGCCACAACCTGTTGTCCCCCATCCAGGCCCCCACAGCCCCCAGGCATTCAGAAAGGGTGGCCAAAGCATCACTTACTTCACCTGGGATGGAGATGTATAATTGGGTATCATCTGCATATTGATGATACCTCACCCCGTAGTGACGGATGATCTCGCCCAGTGGTTTCATGTAGATGTTAAAAAGGAGCGGAGAGAGTACCGAACTCTGTGGCACCCCACAAAGGAGGGGCCGCGGGCGAGATCTCTCGCTCCCTATCAACACCGACTGGGACCGACCCTGGAGGAAGGAGGTGAACCACCGCAGAACCATGCCACCCACCCCCAACTCCCTAAGTCGGTCCAGAAGGATACCATGGTCGATGGTATCAAGAGCCACTGAGAGGTCAAGAAGAGCAAGGATGGATGCACTGCCTCCATCTTGCTCCTGCCAGAGGTCATCCATAAGTGCGACCGATGCCGTTTCCATCCCATAACTGGGCCTGAACCTGACTGAAAGGGGTCTAGATAATCCGTTTCATCCAGAATCCTCTGGAGCTGCAAAGCCGCCACTTTCACAACCACCTTCCCCAAAAAAGGGAGGTGGGAAACTGGGCGAAAATTGTCCAGTATAGTAGGGTCCAGCGATGGTTTCTTGAGGAGGGGGCGCACCAGCGCTTCCTTAAAGTCTGCTGGGAACACCCCCTCTCCCAAGGATGTGTTTACCATCGCCTGGAGCCAGCCACATGTCACCTCCTGTGCTGCTTTCACCAGCCAGGAGGGGCAGGGGTCTAATTGGCACATGGTAGCATTTGCAGTCCGAAGGATCCTGTCCGCTTCCTCGGGTTCAACAGGATTGAACTGGTCCCAGATAACCGGGTAAGTACGTTTTTATCTCTCCATGCACCTGATATGCTTCCAGTGACATGATATTTGGTGGGGCCAGGAAAGGAGTCCAAGGATGCCGAGTCGATTAAATCTTTTGTTAATTTGTTTTAATTACTAAAAGGTAGGAACAACTGGAAAAACAAATTAAATATAAAATGCAAGACAATATACGCTATAAAACTGGAAAGAAAACAAGGATGCAAAGAAAAATCTGAAAAAACCAGGAGTCCTCAACTACACATAATACAATAGATACGTAACAGTGGCTTCGTTTTTAAACAACAAATTAAAACTTGCCAATAGAGAATTAGTTTTACAATGCTTAAGAAAAATCTTCCCACACTGACTGTGTTAGCAAGGAAGAGAAACAAAGTTTTCTTTCCCTCCCTCCATTTTTTTAAACAAAGACACTCAAGGCACTTATCCAAGCTTTATATGTTCATTTATCCTTGTGCTAATTACAAAAAAGGTCAAATCTTGATTCAGAAGAATGATTCCATCACACCTGATCCCTAATCAACCCTACAATAACAGCACTAAAAGATCACTCTTTGCTAAAGTTTTCCCATTCCACAAGAGGATTTGTTGCACGGGTGCATACACGCACGCACACAGACACACACAGAGCAGGGGCACACATTGAGATGAATGACATTGAACACCAAGGTTAAAGAAAAGAAGGAATCCTGGGATATGAAAGAACAGAAAGAACCCTTCCTGAAACCCACATTTGGCTATTGCATGTTAGGAAGCCAATATACAGATCAGGAAAGCTGGTATTTATTTTTATGTTTTAATTTGTTTGATCTATTAAGTTAATGGATTTGTATGGCCATCAAATGATTCAAGGCAGCACTGAAAACCTGATGGCAGACAAATGCTGACAGAGGCACAAGTCGGTTGGTGTTGGGTGCTGTCTAAATCAATTAAATTGAATTAAACTCTGTTTTTTGACCCAAATCTCTCTATTCCTGAAGGAACACGTTCATCTAGAAAACAAAAATTGGAGGTTTAGGGAACTATGGACCTGACCTTGGAGAAGCCATCCAGAAGCCCTGAAGACAACCACAAGGCAGAGGAGGTGTGTGAGAAGCCAAGGGCGGTGGGAAGTCCTTAGAGAATGACTCAGTCTGGCTCTCCACCCCTCCACATTCTCCCCCACTCCCTGAGGCAGAAGAGAGAGGGAAGGGGAAGCCCAGGCAGACCTGCCAGATTCTGTGAAAGTGCGATCCTCGTCTTCGGCTGGAGTCGGTTTCCTGATCTGGTCTGCCTTGTGCAGCTGATAGAAGTGTGTGAAGAAAAGGAGGGGAAATGTAGACAAATGGAAGGAAACTTCCTGGAAAATAGCAAAGACAGTTCCCCCCGCATCCTCTCAATTACAATTCAATTCCTTCCTTCCTTCATCAAAATACAAATTAGAAAAGGCAGGAGACAAGCAAAGCAAAGCAATTCACCTTATTGCCTTAACATAGAGCCTCTAATTGTTTGGACACGATTTACAAATCTTATTTTACAAGTTCTACTCTCTTGTCTATCACTGTTGATATTTATACATTATCTACATTGGATTTAGAAAATATTGGTTGCTTTTAAAGTGATACAGTGTTTTATCAGTTTAAACTGAGCAATGAGACATCGAAAAATTAAATGTAATTCTATGATGCTTGTAAACTCCTTGTTTATCTACTTTGTGCCTGATTTTTGCCTCACACTTTTTTGTTTCTGGTGGGGGTTTGGTTTGGTTTTCGGTGGGCCTTTCCTTCTTTCTAGACCCCCTGTAGTAGCCTTTCCTAACTTTGGACCCAGGAGGAACCCTTGAAATATTTCTCAGGTCTCGGGGAACCCCTGCACATTCAGGCTGAAATCTAGGCCAGAGGTTACAAAATGATTATATTTGTTTCATGGGTAGGCCTGTATACTGTGTCTGCATTAACACTGTTCTTAAACTAAAAATAAAGAACAAAACTTACCTTTTTAATGCGAACTTGACCAAATTTCATATAATTTTTTAAATAAATCGTGATATCCCATGGAATGCCTAGTGACCTCTTCCAGAAACCCTGCTCTGTAGTATCTTTGTTAGTATATATTTATATTGATGGCCGGTTCAACCATGAGTCAGGGTGGCATACACAGAGTTAAAAAACAAACTACAATCAGACAATCATCCATATAACCAAGGACCAGGACCAAGAAAAATAGGAAGATTATTCTGGAGAGAATAAAGAGTGAAAGCGCTACTTTGTTCAAGCTCTCCAGCAGGGTCTTCGTCTCCTTCCAGGTCCCAATTCATTTTGTTGACATTCAGACTAACAGTGCCCAAGACATTCTCTTGGAAAGTTCTCCCTGGCCTCCCATCGGCCTTTATCTTCAAGTGGTTCCCTTGAGTCCTTGCTGGGTCCTTGCCAGTGTGTGCTAACCAACGTCCCTCCCAGCTTCAGTAAATAAAGGGAACCACAAGTAAATAAAGAACCATCCCATAGAAGCATATGCAAAGCAGGCAAGGCAGAAGGATATTTAACCTACAGCAATCCACTAAGTACACCTCTATAAAACTCCTGACCTGATCATGTTACTGAATATATGTCATGACCCCGTTGCAAGGCACAAAGAGCCTCACAACGTGGATCATGATCATTAAGGAAAAGGGGAAGGAGATAATTAAAACAGTGCTTAATCCAAGGACCCAAAGCACCCACACCCATGGACTCATATACAGCTGAAAAGAAGGGCTTCAGATAAGCAGCGATAAGCCACACCTGGTGCCCTGGAGGACACAACGGGACCAAGAAGACAAGGAACGACACCGGGAAAACGCCCACACAGCCATCAAGGAACCCATCAAGAGGGATTGGGGACAATGAAGGGTGGAGGAGCACAGGACCCCGCAAGAGGGTATAAACAGGGTGCATCACCACCGCACCCCCGTTCCCGTTTTTCGTTCTGTCAGCTACCATTCCAATAAACCGGAAATCCTTAATACCCATTAAGTGAATCCGTGTCTTATTGCGAAGCGAGCCTGACCCTGACAATATATTAATGAAACATCTCCAACTCCAGAATCAAATTTGAAGAACTCCCACAATGCAACATGCCAGCCTGAAGCTACACATATTGGTCACCGTTGCAAAAGAATCTTTGGTAAAGAAGAGGGCCGGTAGACTCTTGGGTTTCAAAAATCAGATTATTCCATCTGAAATCAGACCCTGTCCATATTTCGATCTTGGCCCTTATCTGCTTTCTGGAGCACGGCTTGGCATTTCACTCAAAGGATATGTGAGGCCCTAGGGGAGAAAGAAACCCATGCATCCCCATGCTAAAGCATATAATTTATGGCATTGAACAGGTGGCCACAAAGTTCTAATTCTCGGAAATTTAAATTGAACTAATAGTTGTTCCATGGAATTGTCATAATAGGATTTTCATTCCAGACGTGCCCATTATCTGCAAGGATTACAATTCATGATAAGAAAAAAAACAAGTCACTGTAGAGAATTCAGGCAGAGGACAAGATAAATGTGTTCTAGAATGGGATACGATAAGCTGTCATTTGCTCTCCAGTTTCTTTTCAAAATGCTCCAGAGATGGAGGAACGATAAGCCATTGAGTTGGGGTTCAAATGACTAATATTCTCATATGGATCTCTTTGGCAGTTTTATATCAGTCTCTAAAATTGTACTTTGATGTTTGCTTTGTTTCTAATTTCTGATTGTAGGAAAGTTGATTTATCTAAAGTATAAACATTGGGAGAAGTGTAGCAAAATGCATATACATAATACAAATATCTCAAAAATAAAAACATCCCCCCACCTGGTGTCAATATAGGTAGAAAGAGGATAAAAATCTTTAGAAAGGGAAAAGAATAAACTGAAGGAAACTCAGAACAAATGGATGCTGCCTTACTGTTTCAGGGACAGGAACAGGAACAGGAACAGGAACAGGATGTTTAATGTTGATGTTTCAGGAACAGGAACAGGATGTTTAATGTGTTAATATTTCTCTTAAAGTTAATGTTCCTGCAGGAAAGACATAATAATCTGACGGTGCAAATGTGATTAGGGAAGAAATCCAGGGTCATAAACGAAGGGGAAAGGGGTGTGTGGTCAGCAATAAGGTAAAAACTATTTGTGTACCTTGATCTTTCGATGGAAAAGAAAGGGAGAAAGGGCTTGGTCCTTCTGTGTATCAATCACTGGGTTGGGCTCACCAAAGCAGATTGCTTGACATTACCAGGATTGATTGTTTACCAAAGTGGGCTCTGCCCATGATAACTTCCAGTATAAGTAGAGGCTTCAGGTGGCCGTATCCCCAACCCTTCTTCAGAGGGAAAGAGAGACTGAAGCAACACCAAGATGCAAGTCAAAGTGGTGGCTTTTTTCCTGGCCCTCTGCCTGCTCACCTTGGGAAGCACCAGTGCTGCACCTGAGGTAAGGAGGGACTTGGCTGACTGAAGGGCAAAAGGGATCGTATGAACATGATGGAGATTGCAATCTACCATCCACATAAACCTGGTCCTTGGTCCATTGGCTGAAATAGTTGACACTTTGGAGAGATTTGTGAGGAATGTGTTTCACGGCAGAGAGACTAGTGTATGGAACGTGGCACAAGAACAGGGGGATATTTGGACACCGCGGGAGCCTTGAAATCACATGCATATCACGTAGAAATAGTACCTCCTGGAAAGGATCACCTGATCTGCTCTTCCTGTAACTGTGGTCTACTGAGTGTTATCGATATTGACACCCATGTTGAAGAAATCAGGTCTTTGGAGCTCTACCTTCATTGATCTGTTATTAAATATTCCAGGACTAACATTCTGACATTTACAACCAACTCTACTGAGCTCCACTGTTTCTAAGAGTTTGCGGCATGGAGATAGGCTAGTGGTAATCTGTTCCTTTCCTAGAATTTTGCAGTAATTAATAGATGATCATATTAGGATCACTCATACTTGATGAGACTAAAGCCTACTTTGGGTTTTGAAATGCTCTTATTTATCCTATTAAGGGAAGCCCTGTACTTTTGCCCTGAAGTCCTCTTTGATGGCATGATTGTCTATCACAATGGCCAGAGAAGGTGAGCCACAAGATGGCATCCCCATTAATCCTTCTTGGTTTGTTGACATGCTTGGGAAGGATAGAGGAATTGTCAACTGCTCTAAGAAGAGGGAGAAAGAAGAAGGATGAGAAGGACCAGGGGTCCTGAATTGATTCAAGTAGCACCTCTGTCATAGCCAATGGAGTTTTTTTTTTTAAGGTTAATAAAAGAACTCCAAGCAGCTAACCATCTTGCAAAGTAGAAGTGTGAACCAAAAGAAAAGTTGCACATTAAGCTTACTTACATTAAGAAATAAATTCAGTCCTCACATAGTAGTTAATAAAATAGAGCAATAAAAAAAGAGATAGCTTACTTTTATTCAGTAGATCTGGATACAGGTAGATTCATAGTAGAAAGTATTTAATCATCACTGGTTCTTTGTAGACATTTCTATGGAAATAGACATGGCTGCGTGCAAGTGATATGAAAAAGACGAGAGCTCCATTCTGCAGCACCTCCTGCTTGTCGGGGTGCCAAGAGAGTAATGGAGATCAGGTGACCCATGTGACATCCCAGAAGCACAATAGAGATGTCTTTACTAGAGAAACCCACTTACTATGCTTGTGAGACAATGCTGAGTCGACCCCTGATAATTCCAACAATAGCATTGGTTTTTCGGTTTCTTCCTTTCCTTGAGCTGCCCAGACTTCTGGTGTTTATATGGGTGGCCAGATAAGTATTTTAAATAAATAAACAAAAAGTGCTCAGGAAGATGTCTGACAGTGACCGAAGTAATGATCCTTGCTGTGGCTTAGATGTTTGTTCATCTAGCTGTGCAGCAACTTACCTGATTGGATCCTTCTCCTTTCTGGATATTTAAACCCTTTTCAGTGGAAATGCCAATAAATAATGGGTTTCTCTCTGTATGGAAATCACACACTTAATCTAGGAGTGCGGACCAAAACTCTCTCACTTTTTGATGAAAATTACCCCAATGCACAATTTCTGAACAGATACCTGGAGTCCATTTACCTTCTATTTTCCTTTTTCTCCACTTTGCCAGTGGAGTTTCCCTTGAAATGTATAAAAATGAGCAACTGGAATGTACACAAACATTTGGGGAATTGATGGGGAAAAAAGTATGTTTATTAGAAGAACTGCATTCATATACAATTAGGAGAAATAGATATTAAAATGTATGTGATATAGAAATGGTTTTTCAGTGCCTACATCTGGGATTTCCCTCCAAAGATTAACCAGGCAGGATCCTGCTCAACCTAGGCTGTCATTTCTCATGCCTTTCAAATTCTCTGATATTGACAAAAGATGAGTATCGTGTTAGTGCTTTTTCCCATTCTTCAGGTAAAGAAACTAAAAGCTGTTTATTCTACTTTGCAGAATGGAGGCAGAGAAGCCAGGGATTATGTACATGGAGTAAGTATGCAGACTAATTGTATGCTTGGAACATGTGTGTTTGTGTGTGTGTGTATATATATATATATTTAAACTTTTTAAAAAAAAGAAGTTAAAACTTAATACAAACTAATACACAGAAAAAAAAGAGAGAGAAAGAAATCAAAGAGGAAGCAAAAAGTGCAAGAAAAGAAAAAAGTTAGAGAAAAATAGAACAGAAAGAAAAAAGACAGAGAGCAGTGGCTTCCAATATTCTTCACAGCAGTTATAAGTTCAAACATATTTTCATCTCTCTCTCTCAAGTTAGTTCATAATTTTACTTATTTATTTATTATTTTACTTATTTATTTAATTTTATTTTCTATCCCGCCTTTATTATTTTTATACTCTTCTTTTTATAATCAATCCTATATAATCATCGGAACCATGAATCACAAGTTCATTTTTTCCCCATTTTTACCCAAAAATCCATAAGAGGTTTCCAGTCCCTGAGCCCGGAGCTAATAGGTGTTATTCATTCCTCTGTAGGAGGTAAAAACATTCTCAAAATGCTGAGTAAAAACCCTTAAGTTTATTTCCTTAGTTTTGATTAATCCAGAAGCTAAACCGGTTCCTTTTTTCTCAAAAAGACCAGGTAAAAATCCATCTATCTTTTACCTTCATTTTCTCCTGCTTTTTGTTGTTTTAGAATGGTTTTTATGACTTTTATTGGTAATCCTCCCAGACATACTTCAATACTGAGAGGGGCGGGGCATAAACTTTATAAATAAATATATAAATAAATAGGTAGATAAATAGATCTATCAAAGACTGAAGAAACTCATTCGCAGGACATCCTTCCCTGAGTTATGGCGGGGAATGATAGACAGGTAGTCCTCAATATACGACTGTTCGTTTAACAATGGTCTGAAGATATGACGGCCTTGGAATGGGTGCTTTATGGCCTGTAAAGCAGTTCCAAGCATTGCAAAATGTCATACCCCCCCCCACGGTCACATGATTGCATTTCAGGCACTTGGCAACCAGCTTGCATTTATCACCGGTTGTAGCATCCTGAGGTCATGTGACCGTGTTTTGTAAGGGTTTTTGCTGTTTTCCAGCAAAAACGCCCACTGGGGAAGCTGAATTCACAACATCCCAATTGTGGTTGTAAGTCCAGCACTACCTGTATGTCTCATGTGAACAATAAAAGTGGGTTAATCAACTCAGTCAATTAACCACAAAAGGTTTAGATCTACTCCCAAGGAACCAATCTCTCTTGTTGTTGTTATTGTTGTTGCTGAAGTTTTATTTTAAAAATTCCAAATTGCATTTTCCCTTCCTGTTGTGTTCCCCCAACTTTATTCAAGGAATTAAGCCATTGTAACTTTGAAAGATTCGGCAGACATTGGGACCACTGTTTGCCAACATAAGATTGAACCTCTGGGGTTGCTCTTTATTTCACTTTGTGTTCTCTCCATTTTATATTTCAGAACGTTAATTCTGGAGCTTTTGGAGGGGTATGTATGTGCAAATGTACAGATGCTCTGACCAGTTTGAGCAGAAGTCAAAATTCAGTGCTAGGATTCCAAAAACATTCAACATTTCAAGAATATGGGAGATGACATGTCTGTTCCTCCTGAGTGAAACTTTCCTTGGACAGGAGGTTGCAAGAGAGGACAACATGGAGTTCAAAGTTGCAAGATGCTCACTCCAGTCTACATGCTAAAATGGCATCTCAACTCCCACTTTTAACTGGATGGGGAGGGCAGAGTTACCATCTACAGTCAGTTCTGCTGGGTGCCTCTATTTTGGCAGTTCTCCTAGGTACCAAGTGATGGCCCTATTCCTCCTTGCTCCCCTCTGCTGAAATGTGTTTGTAAATGAACTGGATATTCCTCAAAGCCGGTCTACAGTGGTTTCTCAAAGATAGCTGACCCCTGGGAACCACAAATCACTAACATGCCTTCTTCTGCTCTATTTCAGAATAGCGGAGCATTCGATAAGAACCAGTTTGGAGGTGGCAGCTTCAATAACAATGGCGTAAGTGTTGGAGAATGCGTTTGGTCTTCCTAGAAAGAGAGTAGGATCCAACCTGTCAGAGAGTAAAAAGACAGGTTGTGTAATTTTAATAGAAGGCTTACTGATAGGAAGGGGGAAGAAAAGCCTGGTATCTGTGGCTACCTCAAAGCAAGGAGGTTTGAGAGGAACGTGTGCCTAGGTGTGCCTGTCTAGGAAAGGAAGGAAGTGACTCTCAGATTACTATCACATAAATGGAGACTAGGCAGGGTAAGAAATAGACAGGGAAAAAACTCAGAGGGACCCGAGTCTCTATCTCGATCCTGTTCTTACTTGTGGTCAGTAGAGTGTCAATGGTTAGGAGAGAGTGTTGCAAAGTCCCAGCTTCAACAGTAGGTATCAGAGATCTGCAGAATATGCCCTTTTCTGTAGTCTCAGAACTGATTGTGAGCCCTTTTTTCAACTCTTCGTCTCTCAAAAGCTGAGAATCACAATTCAGAACAACTCCCCAAGCGGTTGCCTTCCACATGCAGCGGACGTCAGCTACTATAATTGCCAGCTAGAATGTCAGTTAACTCTCTGTTTTCAGCCCTGCCTGTTCAGGTGATGTCACTAGGCCACGATCACACCCCAGTGGTCTCTGGATGACCAATGTTTGAAAGAAAAGTGTTCCCTAGTCACAAAATTGTCCCCTTTATATTAACATGTTTGTAATTGTTTGGACATTTCTTTTACTACTTCTAGGACATCTTTTATTCTCCAAATGCACACTAACCACACTTTCCCCTTCTTTCCTACAAGAGACTGAAAACTGTGGCTTGGTTTACAGAGCATGATAAATATGGTTTAAGCAACAGTAATAACTGTGTTTTCAGAAAACACTCCTCCCAAAGAATAAGCCATATTACAGGTAGCCCTTGCTTACTGTCGGTAATTGGGATCAGCAACTCCATTGCTAAGCGACATGATCATAAAGTTTGACATCATGTCACCATGCCAAATGACGATCACAGTTACAGCAGTTCCGGTTGCCATTGTCAAGTGAACCCCTCATGGTTGTTAGGCGTAATGTCTTTTGATTCACATTTGCTGCCTCCTGCTGGCTTGCCCATTGTCTTTGATCGTTGGAATCTGGCTATGAAGGTCAGAAAAGCTGGGATGCTGTGCCATTGTATTTGTAGGCTGGTATGCCAAGCTTCCAAATCATGATCACATGACACCCACTTTAAAGAAAACAGGTCTTTGCAGCCCTAGCTTCCTTGACCTGACATTAGATATTCCAGGACTGAGGTTCCTGCCTTCACAATCAACTCTGCTGAGCTCCACTGTTTCCAAGAGTTTGCAGCATGGAGATAGACTAGTGGTAAACTGTCACTTTCCGAGAAGATGCTGTGAGGGCCCCAACTACGAGGAACGCTCGTACATCCCCCACATTCAGCACGGTTGGAACTCCGAAGGTTTTGTAAGCTTGCATAATTATGAGAGAGTCAGTTTGTTGTAGCGGTTAAGGCAGCCAGTTAAAAACCGGGAGACCGTGAGTTCCAGTCCTGCCTTAGGCACAAAGACAGCTGGGTGACCTTGGGCCAGTTGCTGTCTCTCAGCCTTCGGAAGAAGGGAATGGCAAAGCATTTTCAAAAATCTTGCCAAGTGCAGGGGCTTGTCCAGGCAGTCTCCAAGAATCAGACACAATTGAACAGATGAAAACAAAATTAAACCTCTCTGTTAAGGACTTAATTCTGTTAAGTAGCTTCCAGTGCTGAGATGCCAATGTCCAATTCTGGACAAAGTCCCTTTCTGCTCTGTGATCAGTCATAACTTAGAAATCCTAAACTTAGATTTTTCCTAAAAGGAAGGAGTTCATTTTGTTATGAAACCCGGGCTGGGGAGCAGGAAGCAGCATAGAGGAATGTGACAACCTCCTTGTTGAAGCAGATCTGGGGTCTACCTGATTTAGAATTCTGCTTCTAATGGGAAGTTCCCAAGCCGATATGGACTCAAGAGCCTTGGTCATCAACAGCTTCACGCCCTTCCACCTGCACAACCACCATATTCTTATTCTTATCAATGAGATACTCCAGATGTTGCCAAGTGCTTCCTTCTCCATGAAGGAGAAATGAATCCAGTAATCCTTCTGCAGAGATCTTCTTCTTGATAGTGATGGTGAGGATTTCTTCTTGAGAGTCTCATGATATTTAAATTGTTAAGGATGTTTATTTTCTTCTTTACAGTAAAAAAACCCCCTACCAACTGAGTTCAAGGATGCCTTCTGCTCAGAGATTTCACCAAGGATACCATTGCTGACTCAAATGGTTCTTTTTACTTGCAGTTGAACCTTTCTCTGCTACTGACTACATATAAAAGCTTCTTCTTACAAATAATAAACATGACCTTGCAGAACAGTTGTGCCTCAGAGTGAACTTTGTTACCTCCTTAATCCATCTACAACCCAGTGGATTAAAAGGGTCCTGTGGATCAGTCTAAAAGCTAAAGGAATACCTTTTTTTTTTCCCCAAAAGAATTGGGCAGAAAACCATCCATCAAAGATTTGGGGAACTAATAGGCTTTAATTGGGTTAGAGGGGGAAGCAAATGGTGTTGTCAGCACCTGATCATTCGAGCATTCACACCTGCTCACCAGCGTGATTTAGAACAGGTGAAATTCGTTTCCCACCAGCTCCAGTTCCTCCTGCTCGGAGTCTTGGCTGGAGTCCATCAGGGACTTTACTTCTGGATCCTTTCGGGCTAGCGCTGTTGCAGCGGCCGCCTTGAGTCTGGTTGGCGGGGTCTTAGCCGGTTTGGATCCTCCTTTCGCTGCATCGGACTCCCCATGTGGGCATTCCACTGCTCTGTGGGTGTCCTTCCCACATTGGAAACAGCTGCCTCTTTTCCCTGTGCGGTCTTTCGGGTCCTCCTTGTCACGGAACAGTTTTCGCTGAGTGAGGGGAAATTGACCCGGGGCTACGGTATTCTTTCCCATCGTTTGCGCTCAGAGTTGCTGACGGAATTGGTATTGGGTATTCTCCACCTCCCCTGCTAGGCAGATCCATTCTTCTAAAGTGGGGGGGTCTCCACAGCAGAGCGCCCATCTGAGGATTTCTGGCTGCAAGCCCCCTTTGAAGTAGTCAATCTTAGTGGTTTCCGAGCAGTCCATAACTTTTCCGGCAAGAGCTTTGAACTCCATGGCATACTCTGGCATGGTTTCTCCCCCTTGCCTAAGTTGCTAGATACCCGTCTTCACCCTCATCTTGTTGAGTGGGTCCTCGAACCAGTCCCTCAGTGCCCTCACGAAGTCTCGCAGGCTGTTCAGCTCTGGGGCCGTGGCATCGTGCAGTTGCACAAACCATTCCGCTTCAGGTCCCCGAAGCCTGGCGCCTACCTGGCTCACTTTCTTGTACTCAGTGGGAAAGTCAGACCCATATTCCTTGTTGTATATGGACACGTTGGTCAAGAAGAATGCCAACTGTCATGGATCTCCATCAAACATAACTTGTATGTCCTTTGGGGTCAAGGTCGGTGTTGCCCCGCTGGGCAGAGCTCTCCCCCAGTTGCCTTGGCTCTTTTGGTGGCCTCCACTCCGCTGGCGCCTCACTGGGGATTTGAAATCCTGGGTTGGTGTCAGGGTACGGCATCTTCCTCATGTGTCCGGCGACGCCACTCTGGATAGCTGAGTTGAGATCTCTGCCAAGGGGTACGCCATGGTCTCCAGGGTTCTCGATGCCTGCTGCAAGACCACTTCCACAGCAGACAGACTCCCCTCCAGCCTCTGCATTTCTTGTGGAGTTTCATGGTGGTCTGGTATAGTCCCATGCAGCCCCGGACTCTGCACCCTTACTTGTGCCTCCACGGGAGCAGGGGCTCTTCTCTCTTCCTTTCTGGCACCAGGCTGGGAAGGGCCCGTCTGTGGTTCTTCTACGATTACGCTCGGTGTCCGAGGCTCTCTCATGAAATTGAGGGAGCGGAGGGCCCTTTCCAACTCCATAGCGTTGAGCCGGGGTTCCATCTCGCACTCGCTGTCCCCACTCCCCGAGCTCTCCTCTGTCTCAACTTTTCCTTCTTCCACTTTGGCATACAGCACTGTCCCCTCCGATGACGGTAAAGGCCATGGCTGCTTAGCCCCAGACTTTCCGTGTTAGGCATGATTCCTTAACTCTCAGCTGATTTACTTGCTCAGGAAGAGTTTTCAAAAAGATGGATTTGCAGCCTCAGGTCAGCACCTGATCATTGGAGCATTCACACAGGAGGCTGGGATTCCTTTAACTGTTTTAATGAAGTCTAATGAACAGTACAGAAGGCAAGCTGCGAATAAAGAGTTCCCGCTCAAACCTAACTTTAAAAACTACATTCCCGTAGTTCGCCCCCTTTCCCATGAAACCATGTCACCCCCCCTCCCATCCAGGTGGTGTTCCTGCTATATCTCCACCCCGTGTCCTTGATGTCCGCCGTAGCCATAATAAACCACTTCACACTCCAACTTCACACAGACACACCCCATCTGGCGATGCAGAGTCTATTCCTTGGAGAAGGAAATGATGGAAGATGCTCCAATAAGGGGTTTGGTAAAACTTTTGATCGGGGGGATCTGACAGGTGTCAATTGACTCAGTCAGTTAACCCCGAGAGGATGAGGTTTAATCTGAAATAGACTCTTTTTTGTTTGGGATTAAACTAACTCCTCCCAATCTATTCTATCATGCCAAGTGCTTCCCTGACATTCTGACATCTGAGAGCAAGTCCGAGTCCTAAAGTGATTCTGTGAAAATGGAGTCTCTGGGGATATTGTGGCTCTCGGGTTGTTTGGGTTCTCACGGCTCCCAGTTACCCTGTGGGTTGCGGTTGAAAAAAAGGCCTGAAATATTAGGGCTACAGGGTGCAAAGACTTTCCACCCCTAATTATGGGTTGTTTGAGAAAAGAGTAGCCAGCAGAGAACCATCAGAGAACATTTAATACAGGTAGTCCTCGCTTAACAACCGTAATTGGGCACGGGACCTCCATTGCTAAGCAGTGTGGTCGTAAAGCATGACATCACTGGACCATGTCGACATACGACAGCAGTCTGGGCAGTTGCAGTTGTGCTTATGATGCAAATCCTGCACGGTCGTTAGGAATGACATCCAATGATCGTTATTTGCCACCTCCTGCCGGCATCCCCATTGACTTTGCTTGTCTGAAGCCAGCAGTGAAGGTCACAAAAGACAATCACATGATGGTGGCACACTGCGAGGACGAGCTGTCAGTCTCCTCGTTCAGGGCTGTCATAACTTCGAAGGGTCGCTGGTCGAGGACTACCTGTATAATCCAAACAACAGCCTACATATTTTTTATCCCTCCCTGCACCTAATATGCTTCCAGAGACATGATATCTGGTGGGGCCAGGAAAGGAGTCCAGGGATGCCGAGTCCATTAAATCTCTTGCTAATTTGTTTTGATTACTGTAATGTAGAAACAACTGGAAACACAAATTAAATATAAAATGCAAAACAATATGTGCTAAAAAACTGGAAAGAAAAAAGGATGCAAAGAAAAATCTGAAAAAACCAGCTCCCCTCAACTACACATAATACAATAGATACGTAACAGTGGCTTCGTTTTTAAACAAGTTAAAACTTGCCAATGTACTGTAGAATTAGTTTTACAATTGTTGTTGTTCTTTATTGGTTTGGTCGCTTCCGACTCTTTGTGACTTCATGGACCAGCCCACGCCAGAGCTTCCTGTCGGTCGTCAACACCCCCAGCTCCCCCAGGGACAGGTCCATCACCTCTAGAATATCATCCATCCACCTTGCCCTTCGTCAGCCCCTCTTCCTTTTGCCCTCCACTCTCCCTAGCATCAGCATCTTCTCCAGGGTGTCCTGTCTTCTCATTAGGTGGCCAAAGTATTTCAGTTTTGCCTTTAATATCATTCCCTCAAGTGAGCAGTCTGGCTTTATTTCCTGGAGGATGGACTGGTTTGATCTTCTTGCAGTCCAAGGCACTCTCAGAATTTTCCTCCAACACCACAGTTCAAAAGCATCGATCCTCCTTCTCTCAGCCTTCCTTATGGTCCAGCTCTCGCAGCCATATGTTACTACAGGGAACACCATTGCTTTAACTATGCAGGCCTTTGTTGTCAGTGTGATGTCTCTGCTCTTAACTATTTGATCGAGATTTGTCATTGCTCTTCTCCCAAGGATTAAGCGTCTTCTGATTTCCTGACTGCAGTCAGCATCTGCAGTAATCTTTGCACCTAGGAATACAAAGTCTTTCACTGCTTCTACATTTTCTCCCTCTATCTGCCAGTTATCAATCAAGCTGGTTGCCATAATCTTGGTTTTTTTGAGGTTTAGCTGCAAGCCAGCTTTTGCACTTTCTTCTTTCACCTTCATCATAAGGCTCCTCAGTTCCTCTTCGCTTTCATCCATCAAAGTGGTCTCATCTGCATATCTGAGATTGTTAATGTTTCTCCCAGCAATTTTAACTCCAGCCTTGGATTCCTCAAGCCAAGCATGTCGCATGATGTGTTCTGCATACAAGTTGAATAGGTAGGGTGAGAGTATACAGTCCTGCCGTACTCCTTTCCCAATCTTAAACCAGTCTGTTGTTCCAAGGTCTGTTCTTACTGTTGCTACTTGGTCGTTATAAAAGGTAAAGGTAAAGGTTTCCCTTGACGTAAAGTCCAGTCGAATCCGACTCTAGGGGGCGGTGCTCATCTCCGTTTCTAAGCCTTGGAGCCGGCGTTGTCATAGACACTTCCGGGTCATGTGGCCAGCATGACGACTCGGAACGCCGTTACCTTCCCGCCGAAGCGGTACCTATTGATCTACTCACATTTGCATGTTTTCGAACTGCTAGGTGAGCAGGAGCTGGGACGAGCAACGGGAACTCACCCCGCCACGCGGTTTCGAACTGCCGACCTTCCGATCGACAGCTCAGCGGTTTAACCCGCAGCGCCACCGCGTCCCTGTATAACTTGGTCGTTATACAGATGCTTAAAAAAAAATCTTCCCACACTGACTGTATTTGCAAAGGGAAATGAAGTTTTCTTCCCCTCACTCCTTTTTTTTTTTTTTTTAACAAAGACAATCTAGGCACTTTCCCATGTTTTATATGTTCATTTATCCTTCTGCTAATTGAAAAACGGTCAAATCTTGGCTCAAATCAGTTCAGTTCAATTTTATTATGGTCAATGACCAGTACAAATTTTGGTTCAGAAGAACGATTCCATCACACCTGATCCCTAACCAACCCAACAGTATCAGCATTAAAATATCCCTTTTTGCTAAAATTTTCCCATTCCACGAGAGGATTTGTTGCACACACACACATTGAGAGAACGACACTGAACACCAATGGTTAAGAGAAGGAGAAATCCTGGGCCATGAGAGAACTTAAAGAACCCTTCCTGAAATCTACATTTTTTATTTTATTTATTTTTTTATCCCACCATTATTGTTTTTATAAATAACTCAAGGTGGCGAACATACCTAATACTCCTTCCCCCTCCTATTTTCCCCACAACAACAACATCCCTGTGAAGTGGGCTGGGCTGAGAGAGAGGGACTGGCCCAAGGTCACCCAGCTGGCTTTCCTGCCTAAGGCGGGACTAGAACTCCCAGACTCCTGGTGTCTAGCCCAGCTCCTTAACCACTAGACCACGCTGCCTGTTGCATATTAGGAAGCCAAGATACAGAAAGGGGAAGCTGATGTTTATTTTTATTTTTTAATTTGTTTGATTCATTTATTTACTCGATTTGTATGGCCATCAAATGATTCAAGGCACCATTGAAAAACTGGTGGCAGACAAATGCTGACAGAGTCACAAGTCAGTTGGTGTTGCATGCTCTCTAATTCAATTAGATTGAATTGAACACTATTTTTTGACCCAAACCTGTCTACTCCTGAAGGAATGCCATTATCTAGAAAACAAAAATTGAAGGTTTAGGGAACTATGGACCTGACCTTGGAGAAGCCATCCAGAAGCCCTGAAGACAACCACAAGTGCCGAGGAAGCGTGTGAGAAGCCAAGGGCGGTGGGAAGTCCTTAGAGAATGACTCAGTCTGGCTCTCCACCCCTCCACCCCCCACATTCTCCCCCACTCCCTGGGGCACAAGAGGGAGGGAAGGGGAAGCCCAGGCAGACCTGCCAGATTGTGTGAAAGTGCGATCCTCGTCTTTGGCTGGAGTCGGTTTCCTTTTCTGGTCTGCCTTGTGGGGCTGAGAGAAACGTGTGAAGAAAAGGAGGGGAAATGTAGACAAATGGAAGAAAACTTTCCGAAAATAGCAAACACAGTTCCCCCCGCATCCTCTCAATTACAATTAAATTCCTTCCTTCCTTCATCAAGATACAAATTAGAAAAGGCAGGAGACAAGCAAAGCAAAGCAATTCACCTGCACTGTGTAACGTGAACTTGCACGAATTTCATATAATTTTTAAAATAAATTGTGGTCTCCCAGGGAAGCCCTAGTGACCTGTTGCGGAAACCTAGGGTCCCATGGAACCCAGGTTGGGAGACCCGGCTCTGTAGTATCTTTGTAGTATAAATTTGTATGGCGGCCCAGTTCAACCATGAGTCAGGGTGGCATACACAGAATTAAAAAACAAACTACAATAAATCAATACTCCATATAACAAAGTACCAGACCCAAGAAAAATGGGATGACTATTCTGGAGGGAATAAAGAGAAAGAATAAATAAGTTGTGAAAGCGCTACTTTGTTCTCGCACTCCAGCAAGGTCTTTGTCTCCTTCCAGGTTCCCAATTTATTTTGTTGACATTCAGACTAACATTGCCCAAGACATTCTCCTGAAAGGTTCTGCCTGGCCTCCCATCGGCCTTTATCTCCAAGTGGTTCCCTTGAATCCTTGCTGGGTCCTTGCCAGTGTCTGCTAACCAACTTCCCTCCCAGCTTAAGTAAATAAAGGGAACCGCAAGTAAATAAAGAACCATCCCATAGAAGCATATGCAATGCAGACAGGGCAGAAGGATATTTAACCCACAGCAATCCACAAGTACAGCTCTATAAAACTCCTGACCTGACGGTGTTACCGAATATATTAATGAAACATCTCCAACTCCAAAACCAAACGTGGGGAACTCCCACAATGCAACATTCAGATTGGCACCGGAATCTTTGGTAAAGAAGAGGGCCAGTAGATTCTAGAGTTTCAAAGATCAGGTTATTCCATTTGAAATCCGACCCTGTCTATATCTCGGTCTTGACCCTTATCCGCTTTCTGGGGTATGGCTTGGCATGTACATAATACAAATATCTACTCACTCAAAAACAACAACAACAACCCACTACCTCCCCCCACTCCCAACCCACTGCCCATATAGGGAGAAGGAGGATAAAAAACTTAAGATAGGGAAAAGAAGAAACTGAACGAAACTCAAATCAATGGATGCAGCCTGTCATGTTCACCGTTTCAATGTGCCTGGTACATTGTAACGCCTCGCATGCCATTTCCTTGGAGGGGGTTACTCTCAAGAGCGGGTTTGCGAATTCCACTCTACTGAGGTGTTATCTCTTGGCTGCTGTATTGGAATGTGTTTGGGTTAGGTCATGGATTCAAGGTTGCTTTCCCAGGTGGAGGCTAACGGTTTCCAGCACCTGGGAAGGGGCAGTTGATATGGCCGGGCGAGGGAGGGGTTCTCCTCAAGCAAGGGGATTTAGTTTGTATTTTCGCGCGCTTTTGCTCATTCTCAGCTTTCTCTGTATTTGCCATAATTTCCCTAATAAATCAGATTTCATTTAAGTAACCTCTTTTGAGTCTGAGTGTTTGGGGTAGGCAACAATTACATAAAGCTGAGAAATCCAAAACTTCAAATCCTGCTGGCCCCTATCCAGGAAAAGAAAGGTTCTTTCGATCCTGTGAGGGAGAGTGCTGGCGATGACCGATCCAAATGTGCTACTCATGGAGAGTGATGGGTCGAGCGAGGGAGAGCCCGACTCTACCATGATGCGACCCGACAGAGCCCCCCTGGGAGAACTCTCAGCGATTTGGGAGGAGGTGAGTTCGGGGTCTGAAGGCGAAGCTGTGGGCATGAAAACCGCGCCTGAGACCACGGTCATGACCCCGGGCGAACTGGTCACCTGGGATGACAGTCGTGGGGACTTCTCGGAGGCGAGGTGCTCGTCCTGGAGGCAGAGATGCCCGCTGTCCCCAACAGTGGTACAGGTGCCGCTGAGGGGGTACTCCCCCACTCCAGACTGGATTCGGGTACTAAAGTCGAAGATGGACTCCCTGGAGCTCATTCTGCAGAAAATGAGCATGGACTTGAGTTCGCTGAAAGAAGTGCGGGAGGGGTCAAGCCAGCGGCATTCGACCCCTTCCTCCCAGACACAGTCTCCGGAATGGAGAAGGGGAGCTCACCCGAGAGAGGGGGACCGGGCTCCCAGGGTGAAACTAGCGCTGCCGCCTGTCCCTGAGCAGAGGCGGGTGGGAGCTGTCAGAGCAGCTGAACCGCCAGTGGGGGGGCACGGCCCGCCGGGCAGAGGACTGAGGGACTTCTCTGTCAAGTTTGATGGAGACCTGACAAAACTCTTGTTCTTTCTGACGAATGCCAAGGCTTACATGGAAGAGTGGGGGTCGCTCTTTCGCTCGGAAAAAGCAAAAATCATCACCATTGCCACCAAGCTTAAGGGAAGGGCAGCGGACTGGTATGTACAGATGTGCCAGTCAGAAGCCCCTGAATTGGAGAAATTCGACGAATTCCTCTGGGCCCTACAGCACCATTTTGAAGATCCACTGGCTAAGGAGCAGGCAAAGCGTGCCTTGAAAGAACTCAAGCAGGGATCGAGAACCGTGGCTGATTACGCGCTGGAGTTTAAAGCGCTAGCGGGGAAGGTGGAAGACTGGTCGCAGGCAACCATAATAGAGTTGTTCAAGGATGGTCTAAACACCAAAGTGCTGCGCTGGTCACTGGGACGAGATGATCCTGACAGCTTGTACGGGTGGATCCAGCTTGCTGGAAAGGCTGAGCATGCCCACGAGGTGTTCGCGCAGAGACGGGCGACGAAGTCAGGGTGAGATGGAAAACCCACCCGCCCTTCGGGCTCCTTAGGAAGATCCGGACAACGTTCGTGGGAAGAGGAGAAGGAGCGCCACTACGTGAAGGGGCAGTGCCTGCGCTGCGGCAAAGAGGGGCACCACGTGGCGGCGTGCCCGAAGGTGAAGGGCGAGGACCGGCAGGGAAAGTCGACTGCGAAGTCCCCATCTCTGCCAAGAAAAATTAAAGCAGCAGTGGCTGACAGCAAGATGGAAAGCGTGCCGTTTTACGGGGACGAGGGTGAGCCCGAATTGCTGCAGTCGGGGGGAAACCCCAGCCACCTGCCCTAAAGGGCGCCACAGGGCAGGTGGTAGAGGAGGGGCGCGAGCCTGTGTCGGTGAGTGGCAACTATCGCATTCTCACTGTGAAAGTAAAGTTGGGATCACGCATGAAGACGATAGAAGTGTGGGTGATGATTGATTCTGGGTGCTCACGGTGCTTAATGCATCCTGACGTGGTGGGTGCCTTGGAGTTGCCCACCTTTCCATTGCAACGACCCATGGTTTTCACCCAATTGGACGGATCCAGGGCAGGGGGCAAACCGGTCACGCATTTCACCGGTTTGGTAGCCTTGCAAATGGGTAGCCACCGGGAAGGGTTGTCATTTGTAGTAGCTCCGGTGGGGGGTCCTTTGGTGGTTTTGGGTGTCCCATGGTTGGTCCAGCAAAATCCTCAGATAAATTGGGTCTATCGGACTGTAACCTTTAGGGACGGATTTTATCAAGCACCGGAGGGGAATGAAGCCCCACAGGAGGTGGTGGGGGTAGCGGCAGCTGTGACTCCGCAGTACCCAACCCCTCCTCTTGAGGGTCTACCGGAGGAATACTAGGCATTTGCTGATGTGTTTGGGGAGAAAGAAGCGGATCAACTTCCCCCCCATCGGAAAACTGACTGTGCCATTGAGCTGGTGCCTAACACCCAATTGCCTAAGCCAAAGATTTACTCAATGACTCAGAAGGAACTAACTTTGTTACGGGAGTTTGTGGACAAAAACTTGGCAAGAAGGTTCATTGAACCAGCTAGTTCACCAGTGGGGGCACCGGTTCTCTTCCGCCCGAAGAAAGATGGGACATTAAGACTCTGTACCGATTTCTGTGGGCTCAATGCGGTCTCGATATCAAATAAATATCCTCTGCCCTTGATAAAAGATATGTTATCACATCTGGCTAAGGGGAAAATCTTCTCGAAACTGGATTTAAGGGAAGCTTATTACCGTGTGAGGACCCGGGAGGAGGATGAATGGAAAATGGCATTCAATTGCCCGTTGGGAGCTTTTCAATATAAGGTTTTGCCATTTGGTTTGGCTGAGGCCCCTGGGGTGTTTATGCAATTGATCAATGAAGTATTACATGAACATCTGTTTAAAGGGGTATTGGTCTATTTGGATGATGTATTGATTTATACTGAAACTCTGGAGGAACATGTACAATTGGTTAAGCAGGTGCTTCGCAAGCTAAGGAAAGCTGAGTTGTATGCCAAACTGTCCAAATGTGCATTCCATCAAACACAAATTGATTATCTGGGGTACAGGATCTCAGATAAAGGCATAGAGATGGATCCTGCTAAGATCCAGGCCATCCTGGAATGGGAGAGACCCCGCACCCGCAGGCAACTTCAAAGTTTCCTGGGGTTCAGCAATTACTACCGGCTGTTCATAAAGGGGTTCGCAGAGATAACTTTGCCCCTGACAGATTTGCTTCGGACGAAGGGGGTGGGAGAAACCCACTGGGTAAAAAACCCAGGCGCGCTGCTTAGATGGACTCCGGCTTGTCAGGAGGCATTCAATAAGCTGAAGGAGTCTTTTACACAGGAGCCTATTTTACAACACCCTGACCCCTCCAAGCCTTTTGTTGTTCAAGTAGATGCCTCTGATTATTCTATTGGAGCCCTGTTGTTGCAAGCAGATGGGGCGGGTTGTTTAAAGCCATGTGCCTACCTGTTGTGCAAATTCTCTGAGACGGAGAGACGTTGGCATGTGTGGGAAAAGGAGGCTTTTGCAGTCAAAGCGGCTTTGGACTCTTGGCACCACTTGCTGGAAGGGGCTAATCATCCATTTGAGGTGTGGACTGACCATAAGAACTTGGAAGCCCTTAGTACCCCCCGCAAGCTGAGCCCTAAACAAGTTCGCTGGGCTCAGTTCTTTAACCGTTTCAATTTCAAACTGAAGTTTATCCCAGGAAAAAAGAACTTCTTAGCAGACGCGCTGTCCAGGCAGCCCCAGGACTCCAGCTCAGCGCCAGAGGTGGTCAGTACGCTGTGGACACAGCCACAACTGGGAATGCCAGCTGTGACCCGTAGTCAAGCCCGTGCACAGCAGCCTGCCGGCAGTGATTCTGCCCCGCAGGGCACCTTGTCCATTTCATCTCAATTGCAACAAAAGTTTCTAAAGGAGCTAAAAACTGACACTTGGTTGCTAGCAAATAGAGACAGTGTTACTTTTGACTGGGGATTCGCTTGGAACTCCAATCGTCTCTGTGTCCCTGACGGCTTGCGAAAGGAGGTGTTACTCCGTTTGCATGATGATAAGGTTGCTGGGCATTTTGGCTTTGTAAAGACTTTGCACCTGGTTTGCAGACAGTTTTGGTGGCCTGCGTTGTGCAAGGATGTAAAAGACTATGTTGCGTCCTGTTCTGTTTGTGCTATGTCTAAACGCAAGGTGGGGAAGCCTCAAGGCTTGTTGCAACCAGTGGCCAGTCCCGCTTGCCCATGGGAGGAGGTTTCTATGGATTTCATAGTGGGGTTACCTCCCAGCCAACGAAAAACTGTTATTTGGGTAGTAAAAGACTATTTCTCCAAGCAAGCTCATTTCATCCCATGCGTCTCCATTCCTTCGGCGTGACAGTTAGCCCGCCTATTCCTTGTACACATGTACAGGTTACACGGATGTCCCTCCCGCTTAATTTCTGACAGGGGCACACAGTTCACCTCTCAGTTTTGGCGGGCATTTTTAAAACTTTTGGGCATTGTCCACAGCGTGGCATCCTGAGACTGATGGGGCCACAGAGGCGCTAAATTCAACACTAGAGCAATATTTGCGTGCTTTCGTGAATTATCAACAAGGTGACTGGGTTGACCTCCTTCCCTTTGCTGAGGTTGCCTACAACAACGCCGTTCATCAAAGCACCGGTCAAACCCCTTTTCGCACCGTTCACGGCAGGGATTTTGTCCCCATCCCTGACTTGCCGCAGCCACCTGTCCCACCTGCTTCACCATCCGAATGGGCAATGCAGCTGGCGGACTCTTGGCCGGTCATCCAGCAGGCACTAGCAGATGCACAGTCTGCTTACAAACAGCATGCTGATAAGAAGCGTGCCCCTCACCCTTCATTACAAGTGGGTGACATGGTGTACCTGTCTACCAAGTTCATCAAGTCCTCTCAAACATTGAAAAAATTGGCTCCTAAATTTGTGGGTCCATTTCCTATTGTGGCACAAATTAACCCAGTGACTTTTAAACTGGACTTGCCACATAATCTGAAACGCTTACACCCTGTCTTTCATTGCAGTTTGCTCAAACCCCTTACTCGCTCAGACCGCTGGCATGATCAACCTCCGCCGCCTCCTCCCATCATGATTGACAGGCAACAGCATTTTGAAGTAAAAGAAATTCTTGACTCTCGCTGGCTTCGCAACACGTTGCAGTACCTAGTTCGCTGGAAACATTTCCCCCACCCGGAATGGGTGGCCGCTCACGATGTTGCTTCTCCTATTCCAGTTCGTCGATTCCATAATGCTTACCCTTCCAAACCAGGTCCTTAGCTATTTTGGGGGGGGGGCAGTATGTCATGTTCACCGTTTCAATGTCCCTGGTACATCGTAATGCCTCGCATGCCATTTCCTTGGAGGGGGCTGACTCTCAGGAGCGGGTGGATATTTCCACTCTGCTGAGGTGTTACCTCTTGGCTGCTGTATTGGAATGTGTTTGGGTTAGGTCATGGATTCAAGGTTGCTTTCCCAGGTGGAGATTAATGGTTTCCAGCACCTGGGAAGGGGTGGTTGATATGGCAGGGCGAGGGAGGGGTTCTCCTCAAGCAAGGGGATATAGTTTGTATTTTCGCGTGCTTTTGCTCATTCTCAGCTTTCTCTGTATTTGCCATAATTTCCCTAATAAATCAGATTTCATTTAAGTAACCTCTTTTGAGTCTGAGTGTTTGGGGTACGCAACCATTACATAGCCTTGCTGTTTCAGGTATAGGAACAGGATGTTTAATATTGATATTTCAGGAAGAGGAATGGGATCTTTAATGTGTTAATATTTCTTTTAAAATCAATGTTTCTCCAGGAAACACAATAATCTGAGGGTACAAATGTGATTAAGAAGAAATCCAGGGTCATAAATGAAGGGGAAAGGGGTGTGTGGTCAGCGATAAGGTAACAAATATTTGTAGAACTTGGTTGTTGGATGGAAAATAAAGGAGAAAGGGCTTGGTCCTTTTTTGTATCAATCACTGGGTTGGGCTCACAGAATCAGATTGCTTGAGATTACCAGGAATTGACTGTTTACCAAAGTGGGCTCTGCCCATGATAACTTCCAGTATAAGTAGAGGCTTCAGGTGGCCGTATCCCCAACCCTTCTTCAGACGGAAAGGGAGACAGAAGGAACACAAAGATGCAAGTCAAGGTGGTGGCTATTTTCCTGGCCCTCTGCCTGCTCACCTTGGGAGGCACGAGTGCTGCACCTGAGGTAAGGAGGGACTTGGCTGACTGAAGGGCAGAAGGGATCGTATGAACATGATTGGGATGGTGATCTACATCTGCATAAACATGGGCCTTGATCAATAGGCTGAACTAGTTGACACTTTTGGAGAGATTTGTGAGCAATGTGTTTCACAGGAGAGAGATTAGTGTATGGAACGTGGCACAAGAACAGGGGGGATATTTGGACACATTGGAAGCCTTGAAATCACATGGGTATCACATAGAAATAGTACAGCCTAGAAAGGATCACCTGATCTGCTCTTTCTGTAACTGTGGTCTACTGAGTGTTATCGATATTGACACCCATGTTGAAGAAATCAGGTCTTTGGAGCTCTACCTTCACTGATCTATCATTAAATATTCCAGGACTAACATTCTGACATTTACAACCAACTCTACTGAGCTCCACTGTTTCTAAGAGTTTGCAGCATGGCAATAGACTGGTGGTAATCTGTTCCTTTCCTAGAAGTTTCCAGTACCTAACAGATGATCATATTACGTTCACTCATACTTGGTGGGACTAAAGCCTAGTTCAGGTTTTGAAGTGCTCTTATTCATCCTACTAAGCTAAGCCCAAGATAATTGCCCTGACGTCCCCTATGATGGCATGACTGTCTACCTCAATGGCCAGAGAAAGTGAGCCACAAGATGCCATCCCCCTTAATCCTTCTCGGAGTGTTGACGTGCTTGGGATGGAGAGAGGAATTGTCAACTGCTCTAAGAAGAGGGAGGAAGAAGAAGGATGAGAAGGACCAGGGGTGCTGGAGTGATTTGAGTAGCACATCTGTCATAGCATTGGTTATTCTGCTTCTGTTTACATTGTTCTTTTGCTTTTCTCTCCTTTTTTTTTTTTTGATATGATATTGTTTTTATATTATGAGTGTCAGCTGCCCAGAGTTCTGGTTTTCATATGGGTGGTCAGATAAATATTGTAAATAAATAAATAAATAAATAAAACGTGCTCAGGAAGATGTCTGACAGTGACCCAAGTAATGATCCTTGCTCTGGCTTAGGTGTTTGTTCATCTAGCTGTGCAGCACCTTTCCTGACTGGCTTTCTTCTTTCTTGATATGTAAACCCTTTTTATTGGAAATGCCAAAAAATAATGATGAAAATTAACCCAATGCACAATTTCTGAACAGATACCTGGAGTCCATTTACCTTCTATTATTCTCTTTCTCCACTTTGCCAGTGGAGTTTCACCTGAAATATATAAAAATGAGCAACTGAAATGTACACAAACATTTGGGGAATTGATTGGGAAAAAAGTATGTTTATTAGGAGAACTGCATTCATATACAATTAGGAGAAATAGATATTAAAATGTATGTGATGTAGAAATGGTTTTTCAGTGCCTACATCTGGGATTTCCCTCCAAAGATTAACCAGGCAGGATCCTGCTCAACCTAGGCTGTCATTTCTCATGCCTTTCAAATTCTCTGATATTGACAAAAGATGAGTATCGTGTTAGTGCTTTTCCCATTCTTCAGGTAAAGAAACTAAAAGCTGTTTATTCTACTTTGCAGAATGGAGGCAGAGAAGCCAGGGATTATGTACATGGAGTAAGTACGCAGACTAATTGTATGCTTTGTTTATTCGTTTATGTATTTAAACTTTTTTAAAAATAAAAAAGCTAAAGAAAAATAGAAAAGAAAAAAAAAAGAGAGCAGTGGCTTCCAATATTCTTCACAGCAGTTCTTCTTCACAACTTTTTAAAACAAGAAGTTAAAACTTAATACAAACTAATATAAAGAAAGAAAAGAGAAAGAGAAAGAAATCAAAGAGGAAGCAAAAAGTGCAAGAAAAGAAAAAACTTAGAGAAATATAGAACAGAAAGAAAAAAGACAGAGAGCAGTGGCTTCCAATATTCTTCACAGCAGTTATAAGTTCAAACATAGTTTCATCTCTCTCTCTCAAGTTACATCATAATTTTACTTATTTATTTATTATTTTATTTATTTTATTTTATTTTCTATCCTGACTTTATTATTTTTATACTCTTCTTTTTATAATCAATCCTATATAATAATCAGAACCATGAATCACAAGTTCATTTTTTCCCCATTTTTACCCAAAAATCCATAAGAGGTTTCCAGTCCCTGTGCCTGGAGCTAATTTGTGTTATTCATTCCTCTGTAGGAGGTAAAAACTTTCTCAAAAGGCTGAGTAAAAACCCTTAAGTTTATTTCCTTAGTTTTGATTAATCCAGAAGCTAAACTGGTTCCTTATTTCTCAAAAAGACCAGGTAAAAATCCATCTATCTTTTACCGTCATTTTCTCCTGCTTTTTGTTGTTTTATAATGGTTTTTATGACTTTTATTTGTAATCCTCCCAGAGCTACTTCAATACTGAGAGGGGCGGGGCATAAACTTCATAAATAAATATATAAATAAATAGGTAGATAAATAGATCTATCAAAGACTGAAGAAACTCATTGGCAGGACATGCTTCCCTGAGTTATGGCGGGGAATGATAGACAGGTAGTCCTCAATATATGACTGTTCATTTAACAATGGTCTGAAGATATGACGGCCTTGGAATGGGTGCTTTATGGCCTGTAAAGCAGTTCCGAGCATTGCGAAATGTCATACCCCCCCCCCCCCCCACGGTCACATGATCGCATTTCAGGCACTTGGCAACCAGCTTGCATTTATCACCGGTTGCAGCATCCTGAGGTCACGTGACCATGTTTTGTAAGGGTTTTTGCTGTTTTCCAGCAAAAATGCCCACTGGGGAAGCTGAATTCACAACATCCCAATTGTGGTTGTAAGTCCAGCACTACCTGTATGTCTCATGTGAACAGTAAAAGTGGGTTAATCAACTCAGTCAATTAACCACAAAAGGTTTAGATTTACTCCGAAGTAAACAATCTCTCTTGTTGTTTTTGTTATTGTTGTTGAAGTTTTATTTTAAAAATTCCAAATTGCATTTTCCCCTCCTGTAGTGTTCCCCAACTTTATTCAAGGAATTAAGCCATTGTAGCTTTGAAAGATTCGACAGACATTGGGACCACTTTTTGCCCACATAAGATTGAACCTCTAGGTGGCTCTGATTTCACTTTGTGTTCTTTCCATTTTTTGTTTCAGAACATTAATTCTGGAGCTTTTGGAGGGGTATGTATGTGCAAATGTACAGATGCTCTGACCAGTTTTGAGAAGAACTCAAATTTCATTGCTAGGATTCAAAAAATGTTCAATGTTTTGAGAATATGGGAGATGACATGTCTGTTCCTCCTGAGTGAAACTTTCCTTGGAGAGAAAGTAGCAAGAGAGGACAACATGGAGTTCAAAGTTGCAAGATGCTCACTTTAGTGTATCCGATAAAATGGCATCTTCACCATCCCCTCTTAATTGGGCTGGGAGGGCAGAATCAGCATCTACAATGCGTTCTTCTGTGTGCCTATGTTTTGGCAGTTCAGAAAGGTACCAAGGGATGGCCCTATTCCTCTTTGATCCTCTCTCCCGAAATGCATGTGTAAATGAAGTGGGTATTCCTCTAAGTCGGTCTAGAGTGGTTTCTCAAAGACAACTGACCCCTGGGAACCACAAATCACTAACACGTCCTCTTCTGCTCTATTTTCAGAATAGTGGAGGATTCGATAACAACCAGTTTGGAGGTGGCAGCTTCAATAACAATGGCGTAAGTGTTGGAGAATGTGTTTTGCCTTCCTAGAGAGAAAGTAGGATCCAACCTGTCAAAGAGTAAAAACAGAGGTTGTGTAATTTTAATAGGAAGAAGGCTTATTGATAGGAAGGGGGAAGAAAAGCAAAAGCCTGGTTTCTATAGCTTGATCTGAGCAAGGAGATTGAAGAGGAAGGTGTGCCTTTGTGTGCCTGCCTCAGGGGCAAAGGCAGGAAGGAAGAAACTCTTTGATTAGGTATCACATAAATGGAGACTAGGCAGGGAAATAAAATAAACAGGGAAAGAACCAGAGGGACCAGAGTCTCTATCTCGATCCTGTTCTTACTTGTGGTCAGTAGAGTGTCAATGGTTAGGAGAGAGTGTTGCAAAGTCCCAGCTTCAACAGTAGGTATCAGAGATCTGCAGAATATGCCCTTTTCTGTAGTCCCAGAACCGATTGTGAGCCCTTTTTTCAATTGCCAGCTAGAATGTCAGTTAACTCTCTGTTTTCAGCCCTGCCTGTTCAGGTGATGTCACTAGGCCACGATCACACCCCAGTGGTCTCTGGATGACCAATGTTTGAAAGAAAAGTGTTCCCTAGTCACAAAATTGTCCCCTTTATATTAACATGTTTATAATTGTTTGGACATTTCTTTTACTACTTCTAGAACATCTTTTATTCTCCAAATACACACTAACCACACTTTCCCCTTCTTTCCTACAAGAGACTGAAAACTGTGGCTTGGTTTACAGAGCATGATAAATATGGTTTAAGCAAGAGTAATAACTATGTTTTCAGAAAACACTCCTCCCAAAGAATAAGCCATATTACAGGTAGCCCTTGCTTACTGTCGGTAATTGGGATCAGCAACTCCATTGCTAAGCGACATGATCATAAAGTTTGACATCATGTCACCATGCCAAACGACGATCACAGTTACAGCAGTTCCGGTTGCCATTGTCAAGTGAACCCCTCATGGTTGTTAGGCGTAATGTCTTTTGATTCACATTTGCTGCCTCCTGCTGGCTTGCCCATTGTCTTTGATCGTTGGAATCTGGCTATGAAGGTCAGAAAAGCTGGGATGCTGTGCCATCGTATTTGTAGGCTGGTATGCCAAGCTTCCAAATCATGATCACATGACACCCACTTTGAAGAAAACAGGTCTTTGCAGCCCTAGCTTCCTTGACCTGACATTAGATATTCCAGGACTGCGGTTCCTGCCTTCACAATCAACTCTGCTGAGCTCCACTGTTTGCAAGAGTTTGCAGCATGGAGATAGACTAGTGGTAAACTGTCACTTTCCGAGAAGATGCTGTGAGGGCCCCAACTACGAGGAACGCTCGTACATCCCCCACATTCAGCACTGTGGGAACTCCGAAGGTTTTGTAAGCTTGCATAATTATGAGAGAGTCAGTTTGTTGTAGCGGTTAAGGCAGCCAGTTAAAAACCGGGAGACCGTGAGTTCCAGTCCTGCCTTAGGCACAAAGACAGCTGGGTGACCTTGGGCCAGTTGCTGTCTCTCAGCCTTCGGAAGAAGGGAATGGCAAAGCATTTTCAAAAATCTTGCCAAGTGCAGGGGCTTGTCCAGGCAGTCTCCAAGAATCAGACACAATTGAACAGATGAAAACAAAATTAAACCTCTCTGTTAAGGACTTAATTCTGTTAAGTAGCTCCCAGTCCTGAGATGCCAATGTCCAATTCTGGACAAAGTCCCTTTCTGCTCTGTGATCAGTCATAACTTAGAAAGCCTAAACTTAGATTTTGCCTAAAAGGAAGGAGTTCATTTCGTTATGAAACCCGGGCTGGGGAGCAGGAAGCAGCATAGAGGAATGTGACAACCTCCTTGTTGAAGCAGATCAGGGGTCTACCTGATTTAGAATTCTGCTTCTAATGGGAAGTTCCCAAGCCGATATGGACTCAAGAGCCTTGGTCATCAACAGCTTCAAGCCCTTCCACCTGCACAACCACCATATTCTTATTCTTATCAATGAGATACAATGATATTTAAATTGTTGTTTATTTTCTTCTTTACAGTAAAAACAAGAAAAATCCTACCAGCAGAGTTCCAGATGCCCTCTGCTCAGAGATTTCACCAAGGATACCATTGCTGACTCAAATGGTTCTTTTTACTTGCAGTTGAACCTTTCTCTGCTACTGACTACATATAAAAGCTTCTTCTTACAAATAATAAACATGACCTTGCAGAACAGTTGTGCCGCAAAGTGAACTTTGTTACCTCCTTAATCCAACTACAACCCAGTGGATTAAAAGGGTCCTGTGGATCAGTCTAAAAGCTAAAGGAATACCCTTTTTTTTCCCCAAAAAGAATTGGGCACAAAATCATCCATCAAAGATTTGGGGAATTAATAGGCTTTAATTGGGTTAGAGGGGGAAGCAAATGGTGTTGTCAGCACCTGATCATTCGAGCATTCACACCTGCTCACCAGCGCGATTTAGAACAGGTGAAATTCGTTTCCCACCAGCTCCAGTTCCTCCTGCTCGGAGTCTTGGCTGGAGTCCATCAGGGACTTTACTTCTGGATCCTTTCGGGCTAGCGCTGTTGCAGCGGCCGCCTTGAGTCTGGTTGGCGGGGTCTTAGCCGGTTTGGATCCTCCGTTCGCTGCATCGGACTCCCCGTGTGGGCATTCCGCTGCTCTGTGGGTGTCCTTCCCACATTGGAAACAGCTGCCTCTTTTCCCTGTGCGGTCTTTCGGGTCCTCCTTGTCACGGAACAGTTTTCGCTGAGTGAGGGGAAATTGACCCGGGGCTACGGTATTCTTTCCCATCGTTTGCGCTCAGAGTTGCTGACGGAATTGGTATTGGGTATTCTCCACCTCCCCTGCTAGGCAGATCCATTCTTCTAAAGTGGGGGGGTCTCCACAGCAGAGCGCCCATCTGAGGATTTCTGGCTGCAAGCCCCCTTTGAAGTAGTCAATCTTAGTGGTTTCCGAGCAGTCCATAGCTTTTCCGGCAAGAGCTTTGAACTCCATGGCATACTCTGGCACGGTTCCTCCCCCTTGCCTAAGTTGCTAGATACCCGTCTTCACCCTCATCTTGTCGAGTGGGTCCTCGAACCAGTCCCTCAGTGCCCTCACGAAGTCTCGCAGGCTGTTCAGCTCTGGGGCCATGGCATCGTGCAGTTGCACAAACCATTCCGCCACAGGTCCCCGAAGCCTGGCGCCTACCTGGCTCACTTTCCTGTACTCGGTGGGAAAGTCAGTCCCATATTCCTTCTTGTATATGGACACGTTGGTCAAGAAGAATGCCAACTGTCATGGATCTCCATCAAACATAACTTGTATGTCCTTTGGGGTCAAGGTCGGTGTCGCCCCGCTGGGCAGAGCTCTCCCCCAGTCGCCTTGGCTCTCTTGGTGGCCTCCACTCCGCTGGCACCTCACTGGGGATTTGAAATCCTGGGTTGGTGTCAGGGTACGGCATCTTCCTCATGAGTCCGGCGACGCCGCTCTGGATAGCTGAGTTGAGATCTCTGCCAAGGGGTACGCCATGGTCTCCAGGGTTCTCGATTCCTGCTGCAAGACCACTTCCACAGCAGACAGACTCCCCTCCAGCCTCTGCATTTCTTGTGGAGTTTCATGGTGGTCTGGTATAGTCCCATGCAGCCCCGGACTCTGCACCCTTACTTGTGCCTCCACGGGAGCAGGGGCTCTTCTCTCTTCCTTTCTGGCACCAGGCTGGGAAGGGCCCGTCTGTGGTTCTTCTACGATTATGCTCGGTGTCCGAGGCTCTCTCATGAAATTGAGGGAGCGGAGGGCCCTTTCCAACTCCATAGCGTTGAGCCGGGGTTCCATCTCGCACTCGCTGTCCCCACTCCCCGAGCTCTCCTCTGTCTCAACTTTTCCTTCTTCCACTTTGGCATACAGCACTGTCCCCTCCGATGACGGTAAAGGCCATGGCTGCTTAGCCCCAGACTTTCTGTGTTAGGCATGATTCCTTAACTCTCAGCTGATTTACTTGCTCAGGAAGAGTTTTCAAAAAGATGGATTTGCAGCCTCAGGTCAGCACCTGATCATTGGAGCATTCACACAGGAGGCTGGGATTCCTTTAACTGTTTTAATGAAGCCTAATGAACAGTACAGAAGGCGAGCTGCGAATAAAGAGTTCCTGCTCAAACCTGACTTTAAAAACTACATTCCCTTAGTTCGTCCCCTTTCCCATGAAACCATGTCACCCCCCCTCCCATCCAGGTGGTGTTCCTGCTATATCTCCACCCCGTGTCCTTGATGTCCGCCATAGCCATAATAAACCACTTCACACTCCAACTTCACACAGACACACTGTCATGCACTGCCTACCGCAGAGTAAAACACTGACGCTGATTCATGCGAAAGCAGGTTCAGGTTTATTTCTTTACGTAGTAACAGTTGTGGAAAAAAGCTGAGAGTGAGGAGCGCGTGCCGGTGCGGGGTTTAAATACCCCGCGCCGGTCAGCGCCCCCTCACCCTGGGTTATGTCATCCCCCCTTTGTCCTGCATGCTGTCTTGCCGGTAGGTGAAGGGTTGCGAGGCCCCAGCAGGTGCCCCGGGATCGCCCATCATCGGTTTCCTCATTCAGCCGGTGATTGCTGTCAGCTGGGCGATCTCCGTTGCGCTTGTGCTAACAGCTTGGGTGCACCTCGCGATCTGCCTATCCTTTGTCCTTTCTTCTCTCTCTTTTGTGTTTTGATGGCTGCATGCTCCAGCTAGGGTCTGTGGTTTTTGTTGTGCGTGCTAAGCTTATCTTGAGCCCCTTCCTCTGTTTCCTCGTTATTGTCATTTGTGCCGTTGTGCTGATGTCTTCAGCTCAACGGCACTCATGACATACTGCCCCCTGTCCGAATAGTGCCCCCCCCCCCGGCCTTCCGGGTTTTTTTCCAGGTGAGCTGTCAAAATGGTTTTTTTTTTTTTTTTTTAATTTACCGCCGGAGTGATTTCACCCCTCCCTTTGTTCCGCCTTCTACCTCGTGTCCATCTAGGGTGTGTTCCCAGTGCGCATGCCCCGGCCACACCCTGGGCGTGCGCATGCTCCGGCCACACCCTGCTTGTTTGGCGCAGTTCGGCGAGGAGAGAGGCGTGGCTGGTCGGGTGCTTTTCAGCTCCAGGTAGGGCCCTTATCTTTTTTCCAAGTGCGTCATCTTTGTTATGTGTGCATCCTGGGCGTTCCCCCCAGGCATGCATAGGTGACCAATGTCACTCCCCCGTGGGCCCGGGGCGGGGGAAGGGTGAGTCCCGGGGGAAGGGAGGTCTACCCAAGTCGCGGGCTTGGGGGGCCCTTTCCCCTGGGGGCGCGGTTGGCGGGGGGGGGCCTGCGGGGAAAAGGGTGTTCAGGAGCCGGTTCGGCTTGTTGCCCCTTTGGCTTGTCGGGGTACGTCTGGTGGAATGCCCGGGTCAGGTCTGGCGCCTTGACGTGTTGCGCCGCCACCCATTCTGGGTGGGGGAAGTGTTTCCACCTTACTAGATAGTGTAATATTCCCCGTTGACGGCGAGAGTCGAGTATGTCTCTTACGTCGAAATGTTGTTGGCCGTCGATCATCACTGGGGGGGGCGGTGGCGTGCTCGGGTGCCATCGAGAGGTGGTTGCAGGTTTCAGGAGGCTGGTGTGAAATACTGGGTGGAGTCTCCGTAGATTGTGCCACAGGTCCAGGTGTATTGCTACCGGGTTCACTATTTGGGTTACCCGAAGCGGCCCGATATACTTAGGCCCCAGTTTTTTCGAGGGTTGCGGTGACTTCAGGAATTTGGTGGATAGGTAGACCATATCCCCTGCCTGGAACATCGGTTGCTGGCGCCGGTGCTTGTTGGCCTGCTCTTTGTAGGCCGCCTGTGCTTCCTTCAGCGCTGCCGTGATTATTGGCCATGATTCCGCAATCTTCCGTCCCCAGTCACTAGCATCCACTTGGGGTCCCGGGGGTTGTGGTAGCTCCAGTATGGGGACAAAGTCGCGCCCCAAGACTACTTCGAACGGGGTTTTCCCCGTGCTCGTGTGGACGGCGTTATTATATGCGACTTCCGCGAACGGGAGCAGTTCGACCCAGTCGTCTTGGTGGTAGTTTGTGTATGAGCGTATGAATTGTTCTAGGGTGGCATTGAGGACCTCTGTGGCTCCGTCCGTCTGGGGGTGCCAGGCAGTGGATAGGGCCTGTTGGGTCCCCGTCAGCTTTAGGAAGGCCCGCCAGAATTTAGAAGTGAATTGTGTGCCCCTGTCGGTCACCACACGTGCGGGACATCCGTGTAACCTGTACACGTGTATCAGGAAGAGTTTGGCTAGTTGTTGGGCGGACGGGACCGATGAGCAGGGGATGAAGTGGGCTTGTTTCGAAAAGTAGTCTTTCACCACCCAAATGGCCGTTTTCTTCTGGCTGGGTGGGAGATCTACTATGAAATCCATGGAGATTTCCTCCCATGGGCGGGAGGGCTCCGCCACCTTTTGTAAAAGTCCTGGGGGCTTACCTGGTGCCCGTTTGGCCCTGGCGCATGTCGGGCAGGAGGCTACATAGGCTTTCACGTCCCGTCTCAGCGCGGGCCACCAGAATTGGCGTCGTGTGAGGTGCAGGTTCTTCAGGAACCCGAAGTGTCCCGCTTGCTTAGCGTCGTGGGATCTGCTCAAGATCGCCTGGCATTGCGAGTCTGGGACATATATTCTGCCTTCCCCCCATGCCAGGTCCTGTGCCATCGTCACCTTGTCGGGGTTTGCTAGGAGCCAAGGGTCGGTTTTGAGGGCGGCGGTGAGGTCTGTGCGTATCCCTCCTGGCAGTTGTGGTTGGCGCCGTCTGGTTACTGGTTGCCCCACCGTCGGTTGTGCCGTGGGGTTGGGCTGCTTCTGAGCGCCGCTCCGGGTGGTCACCGCCATTCCCAGCTGGGAAGCGGATAGGACCGTCCCGATCATGTCTGGGGCGGGCTCCTCGTCTTGGGGCAGTCGGGAGAGGGCGTCAGCTAGGAAGTTCTTTTTGCCCGGCATAAACTTCAGCTGAAAGTTGAAGCGGCTGAAGAATTGGTCCCATCTGACCTGTTTTGGGCTGAGGCGTCTGGGCGTTCGGAGGGCCTCGAGGTTCCGGTGGTCAGTCCAGACCTCGAATGGTTGGGTGGCTCCCTCCAGTAGGTGCCTCCATGTTTCCAACGCCAATTTCACCGCGAAGGCTTCCTTCTCCCAGATGTGCCAGCGCCTTTCTGTCTCAGAGAATTTCTTCGACAGGTAGGCGCATGGTTTTAGGACTCCTGTGGGGTCTTTTTGGAGTAGGATGGCCCCCAGGGAGAAGTCTGAGGTGTCGGCTTGGACCACGAACGGCCGTTCTGGGTCCGGGTGCGCGAGGATTGGCTCCGTGGTGAACAGCGCTTTCAGCCTGTTGAATGCGGTTTGGCACGCGGGAGTCCAATTCAGTACTGTGCCCGGGTTCTTGGCGCATCGTGTATCCCCCACCCCTTTAGTCTTGAGGAGGTCTGTTAGGGGGAGGGCTATCTCCGCGAACCCCCGGGCGAATGACCTGTAAAAATTCGCGAAGCCGAGGAAGCTCTGGAGTTGGCACCTGTTACGGGGGCGTTCCCAGTTCACCACCGCCTCGACTTTTGCGGGGTTCATCTCTATGCCTTCCCCGGAGATTCGGTACCCCAGGTAGTCTAGGCGTGCTTTATGGAATTCGCACTTTGAGGGTTTGGCATAGAGTTTCGCCCGTTTTAGCTTGTCGAGGACTTGTCTGACTAGGGTCACGTGTTCCTCGTGCGTTTTGGAGTAGATAAGGACGTCGTCTATATAGACCAGGACCCCTTTGAACAGGTGCTCATGCAGAACCTCATTGATGAGCTGCATGAATACCCCCGGGGCCCCTGCTAGACCGAATGGCAGCACTTTGTACTGAAAGGCGCCTAGGGGGCAGTTGAACGCCGTTTTCCATTCGTCCCCTTCCCTGATTCGGATTCGGTAGTACGCCTCGCGCAGGTCCAGTTTGGAGAATACTCTGCCCGTGGATAGGTGGGCGAGCATGTCTTTTACGAGGGGTAAAGGGTATTTATTGGATAGGGAAGCTGCATTGAGGCCCCGGTAGTCGGTGCAGAGCCGTAGGGTGCCGTCCTTTTTCTCTCGAAATAGGACGGGTGCTCCGACCGGTGAGCATGCCGGCTCTATGAATCCCCTCTCTAGGTTTTTGTCGATTAACTCCCGGAGGGTTGCCATCTCCTTCGGGGTCATCGAGTAAATCTTCGGCCTAGGTAAGGGGACATCGGGCAGCAGGTCAGTCCTGCAGTCCGTCTTGCGGTGGGGAGGTAGTTGATCAGCTTCCGCCTCTCCAAAGACCTCCGAGAAGTCAGCGTATTGCTCCGGTAGGTCTTCTGGTGTGGTTGTGTTGTCCTGGGTTGCCGCCTCGGCTCGTCCTACCGTGGGGTTGGTCCTGCCCGCTGGGACTGGCGCCCGGTACTCGCCGTCGTCGAATCGGAAGGTGCGGGTCGCCCAGTCGATGCGCGGGTTGTTTGTTGCGAGCCATGGTATCCCCAAGACTACGATGGGCCGTCCTATGTGGGTTACCACGAACGATGTTCGTTCGGTGTGGGTACCCATTTGTAGGGTAACCGGCTCGGTCTGCATCGTGGCTGGTGTCCCTCCCACTGTTGACCCGTCCAGCTGGTGAAATGCCAGCGGCGTGGGGAGGGGGAGGCAGCGTAGGGCGAGTTTTGTGACTATGTCGGGGTGGATCAGGTTTTTCGAGCACCCCGAGTCCACTAGTGCCGCGGCCGTGGTGGCTCCGTTGCTCCCAGAGAGCTTGATTGCCGCCATTATTACGGTGTTTTCACCGCTCTGTCGAAGTGGTCCATGCCTCTGTCCCACCACCTGCCTCGCGGCGCGTTTTAGGGCAGGCGGGGAGCATTTCCTGCCGGCTGGTCTGGGTCTACGGCGTCCTCTCCCCCCCAATAAGCATCCCAGCCTTCGTCCGGTGTCGCTGTGGCTCCGGTCATTCGGCGGTGAGGGGGTGCCGGCGGATTGGTTGGTTTGAGGTTGGGTTTCGGTGCGGGTTTAGGAGCGCTCGCTGGGGTTCAGTTGGAGAAGCAATCTGCCGTTTTGTGCCCCATTTTCCCACACCTCCCACAGGGCCCGCGAGTAAATTTCTTCCTTGGGTATGTGGGACCGGCCGTCCCCACGTGTGGCGCGGATACCTTTGGGTAGGTGTTGGTTTTGTCTTCCGTCATTGCCATTAGGAAGGTGCGGTGCGCGTGTTCTGCTTTCCCCGCGAGGTGGATCCAGCCGTGCAGAGTCTCCGGATCATCCCGGTAGAGAGCCCATTGAAGTACTTCACGGTTGAGCCCCCTTTTAAACATTTCTAGCAGGGTGGTCTCGGACCAATCGTTGATCTTCCCTGCTAGAGCTTTAAATTCGAGGGCGTAGTCCGGGACCGTGCGTGCGCCCTGTTTGAGGCTTTGGAGTGCGCTTTTGGCCCTCTCTTTGGCTAGTGGGTCCTCAAAGTAGCGCCTCATCTCCGTAATGAAAGCATGGAAGTCAGAGAGGGCGAGGGAGTTGGACTCGTACATTTGGATGTACCAGTCCGCCACCCGGTCTTGTAGTTTGATCGCCACGGCTGCGATCTTGTCTGCTTCGGAGTTAAAGGAGTGTCTGTGCCGCCCCATGAACTCCCTGGCATTCGTAATGAAGAACGACAGTTTCGCGGGGTTCCCATCGAAGAAAATGGGGAAGTCCTTTGGGGCCCGGGCGTTCTGGGAGTCCCCTCTTGACCCTTATCTGCTTTCTGGAGCACGGCTTGGCATTTCACTCAAAGGATATGTGAGGCCCTAGGGGAGAAAGAAAACCATGCATCCCCATGCTAAAGCATATAATTTATGGCATTGAACAGGTGGCCACAAAGTTCTAATTCTCGGAAATTTAAATTGGAGCAATAGTTCTTCCATGGAATTGTCATAATAGGATTTTCATTCCAGACGTGCCCATTATCTGCAAGGATTACAATTCATGATAAGAAAAAAACAAGTCACTGTAGAGAATTCAGGCAGAGGACAAGATAAATGTGTTCTAGAATGGGATACGATAAGCTGTCCTTTGCTCTCCAGTTTCTTTTCAAAATGCTCCAGAGATGGAGGAACGATAAGCCATTGAGTTGGGGTTCAAATGACTAATATTCTCATATGGATCTCTTTGGCAGTTTTATATCAGTCTCTAAAATTGTACTTTGATGTTTGGTTTGTTTCTAATTTCTGATTGTAGGAAAGTTGATTTATCTAAAATATAAACATTGGGATAAATGTAGCAAAATGCATATACATAATACAAATATCTCAAAAATAAAAACATCCCCCCACCTGGTGTCAATATAGGTAGAAAGAGGATAAAAATCTTTAGATAGGGAAAAGAATAAACTGAAGGAAACTCAGAACAAATAGATGCTGCCTTACTGTTTCAGGGACAGGAACAGGAACAGGAACAGGAACAGGATGTTTAATGTTGATGTTTCAGGAACAGGAACAGCATGTTTAATGTGTTAATATTTCTCTTAAAGTTAATGTTCCTGCAGGAAAGACATAATACCCTGACGGTGCAAATGTGATTAGGGAAGAAATCCAGGGTCATAAACGAAGGGGAAAGGGGTGTGTGGTCAGCAATAAGGTAAAAAGTATTTGTGTATCTTGATCTTTCGATGGAAAAGAAAGGGAGAAAGGGCTTGGTCCTTCTGTGTATCAATCACTGGGTTGGGCTCACCAAAGCAGATTGCTTGAGATTACCAGGAATTGACTGTTTACCAAAGTGGGCTCTGCCCACAATAACCTCCAGTATAAGTAGAGGCTTCAGGTGGCCGTATCCCCAACCCTTCTTCAGACGGAAAGGGAGACTGAAGCAACACCAAGATGCAAGTCAAAGTGGTGGCTGTTTTCCTGGCCCTCTGCCTGCTCACCTTGGGAGGCACCAGTGCTGCACCTGCGGTAAGGAGGGACTTGGCTGACTGAAGGGCAGAAGGGATCGTATGAACATGATGGAGATTGCAATCTACCATCCACATAAACCTGGGCCTTGGTCCATTGGCTGAACTAGTTGACACTTTGGAGAGATTTGTGAGCAATGTGTTTCACGGCAGAGAGACTAGTGTATGGAACATGGCACAAGAACAGGGGGATATTTGGACACTGCAGGAGCCTTGAAATCACATGCATATCACGTAGAAATAGTACCTCCTGGAAAGGATCACCTGATCTGCTCTTCCTGTAACTGTGGTCTACTGAGTGTTATCGATATTGACACCCATGTTGAAGAAATCAGGTCTTTGGAGCTCGACCTTCATTGATCTGTCATTAAATATTCCAGGACTAACATTCTGACATTTACAACCAACTCTACTGAGCTTCACTGTTTCTAAGAATTTGCGGCATGGAGATAGGCTAGTGGTAATCTGTTCCTTTCCTAGAATTTTGCAGTAATTAATAGATGATCATATTAGGATCACTCATACTTGATGAGACTAAAGCCTACTTTGGGTTTTGAAATGCTCTTATTTATCCTATTAAGGGAAGCCCTGTACTTTTGCCCTGAAGTCCTCTTTGATGGCATGATTGTCTATCACAATGGCCAGAGAAGGTGAGCCACAAGATGGCATCCCCATTAATCCTTCTTGGTTTGTTGACATGCTTGGGAAGGATAGAGGAATTGTCAACTGCTCTAAGAAGAGGGAGAAAGAAGAAGGATGAGAAGGACCAGGGGTCCTGAAGTGATTCAAGTAGCACCTCTGTCATAGCTGATGGTGTTTTTTCTTAAGGTTAATAAAAGAACTTCAAGCAGATAACCATCTTGCAAAGTAGAAGTGTGAACCAAAAGAAAAGTTGCACATTAAGCTTACTTACATTAAGAAATAAATTCAGTCCTCACATAGTAGTTAATAAAATAGAGCAATAAAAATAGAGATAGCTTACTTTTATTCAGTAGATCTGGATACAGGTAGATTCATAGTAGAAAGTATTTAATCATCACTGGTTCTTTGTAGACATTTCTATGGAAATAGACATGGCTGCGTGCAAGTGATATGAAAAAGACGAGAGCTCCATTCTGCAGCACCTCCTGCTTGTCGGGGTGCCAAGAGAGTAATGGAGATCAGGTGACCCATGTGACATCCCAGAAGCACAATAGAGATGTCTTTACTAGAGAAACCCCCTTACTGTGCTTGTGAGACAATGCTGAGTCGACCCCTGATAATTCCAACAATAGCATTGGTTTTTTGGTTTCTTCCTTTCCTTGAGCTGCCCAGACTTCTGGTGTTTATATGGGTGGTCAGATAAGTATTTTAAATAAATAAACAAAAAGTGCTCAGGAAGATGTCTGACAGTGACCGAAGTAATGATCCTTGCTGTGGCTTAGATGTTTGTTCATCTAGCTGTGCAGCAACTTACCTGATTGGATCCTTCTCCTTTCTGGATATTTAAACCCTTTTCATTGGAAATGCCAATAAATAATGGGTTTCTCTCTGTATGGAAATCACACACTTAATCTAGGAGTGCTGACCAAAACTCTCTCACTTTTTGATGAAAATTACCCCAATGCACAATTTCTGAACAGATACCTGGAGTCCATTAACCTTCTATTTTCCTTTTTCTCCACTTTGCCAGTGGAGTTTCCCTTGAAATGTATAAAAATGAGCAACTGGAATGTACACAAACATTTGGGGAATTGATGGGGAAAAAAGTATGTTTATTAGGAGAACTGCATTCATATACAATTAGGAGAAATAGATATTAAAATGTATGTGATATAGAAATGGTTTTTCAGTGCCTACATCTGGGATTTCCCTCCAAAGATTAACCAGGCAGGATCCTGCTCAACCTAGGCTGTCATTTCTCATGCCTTTCAAATTCTCTGATATTGACAAAAGATGAGTATCGTGTTAGTGCTTTTCCCATTCTTCAGGTAAAGAAACTAAAAGCTGTTTATTCTACTTTGCAGAATGGAGGCAGAGAAGCCAGGGATTATGTACATGGAGTAAGTACGCAGACTAATTGTATGCTTGGAACATGTGTGTTTGTGTGTGTGTGTATATATATATATATTTAAACTTTTTAAAAAAAAGAAGTTAAAACTTAATACAAACTAATATACAGAAAAAAAGAGAGAGAAAGAAATCAAAGAGGAAGCAAAAAGTGCAAGAAAAGAAAAAAGTTAGAGAAAAATAGAACAGAAAGAAAAAAGACAGAGAGCAGTGGCTTCCAATATTCTTCACAGCAGTTATAAGTTCAAACATATTTTCATCTCTCTCTCTCAAGTCACATCATAATTTTACTTATTTATTTATTATTTTACTTATTTATTTAATTTTATTTTCTATCCCGCCTTTATTATTTTTATACTCTTCTTTTTATAATCAATCCTATATAATCATCGGAACCATGAATCACAAGTTCATTTTTTCCCCATTTTTACCCAAAAATCCATAAGAGGTTTCCAGTCCCTGAGCCCGGAGCTAATAGGTGTTATTCATTCCTCTGTAGGAGGTAAAAACATTCTCAAAAGGCTGAGTAAAAACCCTTAAGTTTATTTCCTTAGTTTTGATTAATCTAGAAGCTAAACCGGTTCCTTTTTTCTCAAAAAGACCAGGTAAAAATCCATCTATCTTTTACCTTCATTCCTCCTGCTTTTTGTTGTTTTATAATGGTTTTTATGACTTCTATTTGTAATCCTCCCAGAGCTACTTCTGTACTGAGAGGGGCGGGGCATAAACTTCATAAATAAATATATAAATAAATAGGTAGATAAATAGATCTATCAAAGACTGAAGAAACTCATTCGCAGGACATGCTTCCCTGAGTTATGGTGGGGAATGATAGACAGGTAGTCCTCAATATACGACTGTTCGTTTAACAATGGTCTGAAGATATGACGGCCTTGGAATGGGTGCTTTATGGCCTGTAAAGCAGTTCCGAGCATTGCGAAATGTCATACCACCCCGCCCCCCCACGGTCACATGATCGCATTTCAGGCACTTGGCAACCAGCTTGCATTTATCACTGGTTGCAGCATCCTGAGGTCACGTGACTGTGTTTTGTAACTTTGTGTTCTTTCCATTTTTTTGTTTCAGAACGTTAATTCTGGAGCTTTTGGAGGGGTATGTATGTGCAAATGTACAGATGCTCTGACCAGTTTGAGCAGAAGTCAAAATTCAGTGCTAGGATTCCAAAAACATTCAACATTTCAAGAATATGGGAGATGACACGTCTGTTCCTCCTGAGTGAAACTTTCCTTGGACAGGAGGTTGCAAGAGAGGACAACATGGAGTTCAAAGTTGCAAGATGCTCACTCGAGTCTACATGCTAAAATGGCATCTCAACTCCCACTTTTAACTGGGTGGGGAGGGCAGAGTTACCATCTACAGTCGGTTCTGCTGGGTGCCTCTATTTTGGCAGTTCTCCTAGGTACCAAGTGATGGCCCTATTCCTCCTTGCTCCCCTCTGCTGAAATGTGTTTGTAAATGAACTGGATATTCCTCAAAGCCGGTCTACAGTGATTTCTCAAAGACAGCTGACCCCTGGGAACCACAAATCACTAACATGCCTTCTTCTGCTCTATTTTCAGAATAGCGGAGCATTTGGTGGCAACCAATTTGGAGGCAACAGCTTCAATAACAAGGGGGTAAGTGTTGGAGAATGCGTTTGGTCTTCCTAGAAAGAGAGTAGGATCCAACCTGTCAGAGAGTAAAAAGACAGGTTGTGTAATTTTAATAGGAAGAAGGCTTATTGATAGGAAGGGGGAAGAAAAGCCTGGTATCTGTGGCTACCTCAAAGCAAGGAGGTTTGAGAGGAACGTGTGCCTAGGTGTGCCTGTCTAGGAAAGGAAGGAAGTGACTCTCAGATTACTATCACATAAATGGAGACTAGGCAGGGTAAGAAATAGACAGGGAAAAAACTCAGAGGGACCCGAGTCTCTATCTCGATCCTGTTCTTACTTGTGGTCAGTAGAGTGTCAATGGTTAGGAGAGAGTGTTGCAAAGTCCCAGCTTCAACAGTAGGTATCAGAGATCTGCAGAATATGCCCTTTTCTGTAGTCCCAGAACTGATTGTGAGCCCTTTTTTCAACTCTTCGTCTCTCAAAAGCTGAGAATCACTATTCAGAACAACTCCCCAAGCGGTTGCCTTCCACATGCAGCGGACGTCAGCTACTATAATTGCCAGCTAGAATGTCAGTTAACTCTCTGTTTTCAGCCCTGCCTGTTCAGGTGATGTCACTAGGCCACGATCACACCCCAGTGGTCTCTGGATGACCAATGTTTGAAAGAAAAGTGTTCCCCAGTCACAAAATTGTCCCCTTTATATTAACATGTTTGTAATTGTTTGGACATTTCTTTTACTACTTCTAGGACATCTTTTATTCTCCAAATGCACACTAACCACACTTTCCCCTTCTTTCCTACAAGAGACTGAAAACTGTGGCTTGGTTTACAGAGCATGATAAATATGGTTTAAGCAACAGTAATAACTGTGTTTTCAGAAAACACTCCTCCCAAAGAATAAGCCATATTACAGGTAGCCCTTGCTTACTGTCGGTAATTGGGATCAGCAACTCCATTGCTAAGCGACGTGGTCATAAAGTTTGACATCATGTCACCATGCCAAATGACGATCACAGTTACAGCAGTTCCGGTTGCCGTCGTCAAGTGAACCCCTCATGGTTGTTAGGCGTAATGTCTTTTGATTCACATTTGCTGCCTCCTGCTGGCTTGCCCATTAGCTTTGATCGTTGGAATCTGGCTATGAAGGTCAGAAAAGCTGGGATGCTGTGCCATTGTATTTGTAGGCTGGTATGCCAAGCTTCCAAATCATGATCACATGACACCCACTTTGAAGAAAACAGGTCTTTGCAGCCCTAGCTTCCTTGACCTGACATTAGATATTCCAGGACTGCGGTTCCTGCCTTCACAATCAACTCTGCTGAGCTCCACTGTTTCCAAGAGTTTGCAGCATGGAGATAGACTAGTGGTAAACTGTCACTTTCCGAGAAGATGCTGTGAGGGCCCCAACTACGAGGAACGCTCGTACATCCCCCACATTCAGCACTGTTGGAACTCCGAAGGTTTTGTAAGCTTGCATAATTATGAGAGAGTCAGTTTGTTGTAGCGGTTAAGGCAGCCAGTTAAAAACCGGGAGACCGTGAGTTCCAGTCCTGCCTTAGGCACAAAGACAGCTGGGTGACCTTGGGCCAGTTGCTGTCTCTCAGCCTTCGGAAGAAGGGAATGGCAAAGCATTTTCAAAAATCTTGCCAAGTGCAGGGGCTTGTCCAGGCAGTCTCCAAGAATCAGACACAATTGAACAGATGAAAACAAAATTAAACCTCTCTGTTAAGGACTTAATTCTGTTAAGTAGCTTCCTACTGCTGAGATGCCAATGTCCAATTCTGGACAAAGTCCCTTTCTGCTCTGTGATCAGTCATAACTTAGAAAGCCTAAACTTAGATTTTGCCTAAAAGGAAGGAGTTCATTTTGTTATGAAACCCGGGCTGGGGAGCAGGAAGCAGCATAGAGGAATGTGACAACCTCCTTGTTGAAGCAGATCAGGGGTCTACCTGATTTAGAATTCTGCTTCTAATGGGAAGTTCCCAAGCCGATATGGACTCAAGAGCCTTGGTCATCAACAGCTTCACGCCCTTCCACCTGCACAACCACCATATTCTTATTCTTATCAATGAGATACTCCAGATGTTGCCAAGTGCTTCCTTCTCCATGAAGGAGAAATGAATCCAGTAATCCTTCTGCAGAGATCTTCTTCTTGATAGTGATGGTGAGGATTTCTTCTTGAGAGTCTCATGATATTTAAATTGTTAAGGATGTTTATTTTCTTCTTTACAGTAAAAAAAACCCCTACCAACTGAGTTCAAGGATGCCTTCTGCTCAGAGATTTCACCAAGGATACCATTGCTGACCCAAATGATTCTTTTTATTTGGTGTTGAACCTTTCCCTGATACTGACTACATATAAAAGCTTCTTCTTACAAATAATAAACATGACCTTGCAGAACAGTTGTGCCACAAAGTGAACTTTGTTACCTCCTTAATCCATCTACAACCCAGTGGATTAAAAGGGTCCTGTGGATCAGTCTAAAAGCTAAAGGAATACCTTCCCCCCCCCCAACAGAATTGGGCAGAAAACCATCCATCAAAGATTTGGGGAACTAATAGGCTTTAATTGGGTTAGAGCGGGAAGAAAATGGTGTTGTCAGCACCTGATCATTCAATCATTCACACCTGCTCACCAGCACGATTTAGAACAGGTGAAATTCGTTTCCCACCAGCTCCAGTTCCTCCTGCTCGGAGTCTTGGCTGGAGTCCATCAGGGACTTTACTTCTGGATCCTTTCGGGCTAGCGCTGTTGCAGTGGCCGCCTTGAGTCTGGTTGGCGGGGTCTTAGCCGGTTTGGATCCTCCTTTTGCTGCATCAGACTCCCCGTGTGGGCATTCTGCTGCTCTGTGGGTGTCCTTCCCACATTGGAAACAGCTGCCACTTTTCCCTGTGCAGTCTTTCGGGTCCTCCTTGTCAAGGAACAGTTTTCGCTGAGTGAGGGGAAATTGACCTGGGGCTACGGTATTCTTTCCCATCGTTTGCACTCAGAGTTGCTGACGGAATTGGTATTGGGTATTCTCCACCTCCCCTGCTAGGCAGATCCATTCTTCTAAAGTGGGGGGGGGTCTCCGTGGCAGAGCTCCCATCTGAGGATTTCTGGCTGCAAGCCCCCTTTGAAGTAGTCAATCTTAGTGGTTTCTGAGCAGTCCATAACTTTTCCGGCAAGAGCTTTGAACTCCATGGCATACTCTGGCATGGTTCTTCCCCCTTGCCTAAGTTGCTAGATACCCGTCTTCACCCTCATCTTGTCGAGTGGGTCCTTGAACCACTCCCTCAGTGCCCTCACGAAGTCTCGCAGGCTGTTCAGCTCTGGGGCCGTGGCATCGTGCAGTTGCACAAACCATTCCGCCGCAGGTCCCCGAAGCCTGGCGCCTACCTGGCTGCTATATCTCCACCCCGTGTCCTTGATGTCTGCCATAGCCATAATAAACCACTTCACACTCCAACTTCACACACAACCCATCTGGCAGGGCAGAGTCTATTCCTTGCAGAAGAACATGATGGTAGATGCTTCGATAGGGGGTTTGGTAAAACCTTTGATCGGGGGGATCTGACAGGTGTCAATTGACTCACTCAGTTAACCCTGAGAGGATTAGGTTTAATCTGAAATAGACTCTCTTTTGTTTGGGATTAAACTAACTCCTCCCAGTCTATTCTATCATGCCAAGTGCTTCCCTGACATTCTGACATCTGAGAGCAAGTCCAAGTCCTAAAGTGATTCTGTGAAAATGGAGTCTCTGGGGATATTGTGGCTCTCTGGTTGTTTGGGTTCGCACTGCTCCCAGTTACCCTGTGGGTTGGGGTTGAAAAAAAGGCCTGAAATATTAGGGCTACAGGGTGCAAAGACTTTCCACCCCTAATTATGGGTTGTTTGAGAAAAGAGTAGCCAGCAGAGAACCATCAGAGAACATTTAATACAGGTAGTCCTCGCTTAACAACCGTAATTGGGCACGGGACCTCCATTGCTAAGCAGTGTGGTCATAAACCATGACATCACAGGACCATGTCGACTTACAACAGCAGTCCGGGCAGTTGCAGTTGTGCTTATGATGCAAATCCTGCACGGTCGTTAGGAATGACATCCAATGATCGTTATTTGCCACCTCCGGCTGGCATCCCCATTGACTTTGCTTGTCTGAAGCCAGCAGTGAAGGTCACAAAAGACAATCACATGATGGTGGCACACTGCGAGGACGAGCTGTCAGTCTCCTCGTTCAGGGCTGTCATAACTTCGAAGGGTCGCTGGTCGAGGACTACCTGTATAATCCAAACAACAGCCTACATATTTTTTATCCCTCCCTGCACCTAATATGCTTCCAGAGACATGATATCTGGTGGGGCCAGGAAAGGAGTCCAGGGATGCCGAGTCCATTAAATCTCTTGCTAATTTGTTTTGATTACTGTAATGTAGAAACAACTGAAAACACAAATTAAATATAAAATGCAAAATAATATATGCTAAAAAACTGGAAAGAAAAAAAGGATGCAAAGAAAAATCTGTAAAAAACAGCTCCCCTCAACTACACATAATACAATAGATACATAACAGTGGCTTCGTTTTTAAACAACAAATTAAAACTTGCCAATATACTGTAGAATTAGTTTTACAATGCTTAAAAAAAATTCTTCCCACACTGACTGTATTTGCAAGGAAGAGAAACGAAGGTTTATTCCCCTCCCTCCATTTTTTTTAACAAAGACAATCAAGGCATTAATCCAAGCTTTATATGTTCAGTTATCCCTGTGCTAACTTAAAAAAGTTCAAATCTTGGTTCAGAAGAACGATTCCATCACACCTGATCCCTAACCAACCCGACAGTATCAGCATTGAAATATCCCTCCTTGCTAAAATTTTCCCATTGCACGAGAGGATTTGTGCAGGGGCACACATTGAGAGAACAACACTGAAGACCAATGGTTAAGAGAAGGAGAAATCCTGGGCCATGAGAGAACTTAAAGAACCCTTCCTGAAATCTACATTTTTTTATTTTATTTATTTTTTATCCCACCATTATTATTTTTATAAATAACTCATGGCGGCGAACATACCTAATACTGCTTCCCCCTCCTATTTTCCCCACAACAACAACGTCCCTGTGAGGTGGGCTGGGCTGAGAGAGAGGAACTGGCCCAAGGTCACCCAGCCGGCTTTCCTGCCTAAGGTGAGACTAGAACTCCCAGACTCCTGGTTTCTAGCCCAGCTCCTTAACCACTAGACCAAGCTGCCTGTTGCATATTAGGAAGCCAAGATACAGAAAGGGGAAGCTGATGTTTATTTTTATTTTTTAATTTGTTTGATTCATTTATTTACTCGATTTGTATGGCCATCAAATGATTCAAGGCACCGTTGAAAAACTGGTGGCAGACAAATGCTGACAGAGTCACAAGTCGGTTGGTGTTGCATGCTCTCTAATTCAATTAGATTGAATTGAACACTATTTTTTGACCCAAACCTGTCTACTCCTGAAGGAATGCCATTATCTAGAAAACAAAAATTGAAGGTTTAGGGAACTATGGACCTGACCTTGGAGAAGCCATCCAGAAGCCCTGAAGACAACCACAAGTGCCGAGGAAGCGTGTGAGAAGCCAAGGGCGGTGGGAAGTCCTTAGAGAATGACTCAGTCTGGCTCTCCACCCCTCCACCCCCCACATTCTCCCCCACTCCCTGGGGCACAAGAGGGAGGGAAGGGGAAGCCCAGGCAGACCTGCCAGATTGTGTGAAAGTGCGATTCTCGTCTTCGGCTGGAGTCGGTTTCCTGATCTGGTCTGCCTTGTGGGGCTGATAGAAAGGTGTGAAGAAAAGGAGGGGAAATGTAGACAAATGGAGGAAAACTTTCTGGAAAATAGCAAAGACAGTTCCCCCCGCATCCTCTCAATTACAATTAAATTCCTCCCTTCCTTCATCAAGATACAAATTAGAAAAGGCAGGAGACAAGCAAAGCAAAGCAATTCACCTGCACTGTGTAACGTGAACTTGCGCGAATTTCATATAATTTTTAAAATAAATTGTGGTCTCCCAGGGAAGCCCTAGTGACCTTTTGCGGAAACCTAGGGTCCCATGGAACCCAGGTTGGGAGACCCTGCACTGTAGTATCTTTGGAGTATAATTTTTTATGGCCACCCAGTTCAACCATGAGTCAGAGTGGCATACACAGAATTAAAAAACAACCTACAATAAATCAATACTCCATATAACAAAGTACCAGACCCAAGAAAAATGGGATGATTATTCTGGAGGGAATAAAGAGAAAGAATAAATAAATTGTGAAAGTGCTACTTTGTTCTCGCACTCCAGCAAGGTCTTCATCTCCTTCCAGGTTCCCAATTCATTTTGTTGACATTCAGACCAACATTGCCCAAGACATTCTCCTGAAAGGTTATTTCCCTACCTCTCATCGGACTTTATCTCCAAGTGGTTCCCTTGAATCCTTGCTGGGTCCTTGCCAGTGTGTGCTAACCAACTTCCCTCCCACCTTAGGTAAATAAAGGGAACCGCAAGTAAATAAAGAACCATCCTATAGAAGCATATGATAAGCAGACAAGGCAGAAGGATATTTAACCCACAGCAATCCACAAAGTACAGCTCTGTAAAACTCCTGACCTGACGGTGTTACCGAATATATTAATGAAACATCTCCAACTCCAAAACCAAAAGTGGGGAACTCCCACAATGCAACATTCAGATTGGCACCGGAATCTTTGGTAAAGAAGAGGGCCAGTAAATTCTAGAGTTTCAAAGGTCAGGTTATTCCATTTGAAATCCGACCCTGTCTATCTTTCAGTCTTGACCCTTATCTGCTTTCTGGGGTATGGCTTGGCATGTACATAATACAAATATCTACTCACTCAAAAACAACAACAACCCACTACCTCCCCCCACTCCCAACCCACTGCCAATATAGGTAGAAGGAGGATAAAAAACTTAAGATTGGGAAAAGAAGAAACTGAACGAAACTCAAATCAATGGATGCAGCCTTGCTGTTTCAGGTACAGGAACAGGATGTTTAATATTGATATTTCAGGAAGAGGAACGGGATCTTTAATATGTTAATATTTCTTTTAAAATCAATGTTTCTCCAGGAAACACATAATAATCTGAGGGTACAAATATGATTAGAGAAGAAATCCAGGGTGATAAATGAAGGGGAAACGGGTGTGTGGTCAGCAATAATGTAAAAAACATTTGTGGATCTTGGTTGTTGGATGGAAAAGAAAGGAGAAAGGGCTTGGTCCTTTTTTGTATCAATGATTGGGTTCAGCTGACAAAAGCAGATTGCTTGAGATTACCAGGAATTGACTGTTTACCAAAGTGGGCTCTGCCCACAATAGCTTCCAGTACAAGTAGAGGCTTCAGGTGGCCGTATCCCCAACCCTTCTTCAGACGGAAAGGGAGACTGAAGCAACACCAAGATGCAAGTCAAGGTGGTGGCTATTTTCCTGGCCCTCTGCCTGCTCAGCTTGGGAGGCACCAGAGCTGCACCTGAGGTAAGGAGGGACTTGGCTGACTGAAGGGCAGAAGGCATTGTATGAACGTGATGGGGATGGTGATCTACCATCCACATAAACATGGCCCTTGATCAATAGGCTGAACTAGTTGACACTTTTGGAGAGATTTGTGAGCAATGTGTTTCACAGCAGAGATATTAGTGTATGGAACGTGGCACAAGAACGTTGGATATTTGGACACATTGGAAGCCTTGAAATCACATGCGTATCACATAGAAATAGTACAGACTAGAAAGGATCACCTGATCTGCTCTTTCTGTAACTGTGGTCTACTGAGTGTTATCGATATTGACACCCTTGTTGAAGAAATCAGGTCTTTGGAGCTCTACCTTCACTGATCTATCATTAAATATTCCAGGACTAACATTCTGACATTTACAACCAACTCTACTGAGCTCCGAGGGACGCGGTGGCGCTGCGGGTTAAACCGCTGAGCTGCCGATCGGAAGGTCGGCAGTTCAAAACCGCGCGGCGTGGTGAGCTCCCATTGCTCGTCCCAGCTCCTGCTCACCTAGCAGTTCGAAAACATGCAAATGTGAGTAGATCAATAGGTACCGCTTCGGCGGGAAGGTAACAGCGTTCCGAGTCGTCATGCTTGCCACATGACCCGGAAGTGTCTATGACAACGCCAGCTCTAAGGCTTAGAAACGGAGATGAGCACCGCCCCCTAGGGTCGGACACGACTGGACTTTACGTCAAGGGAAACCTTTACCTTTACCTTACTACTGAGCTCCACTGTTTCTAAGAGTTTGCAGCATGGCAATAGACTGGTGGTAATCTGTTCCTTTCCTAGAAGTTTGAAGTAACTAATAGATGATCATATTAGGTTCACTCATACTTTGTGGGACTAAAGCCTAGTTCAGGTTTTGAAGTGCTCTTATTTATCCTACTAAACTAGGCCCAAGATAATTGCCCTGATGTCCCCTATGATGGCATGACTGTCTACCTCAATGGCCAGAGAAAATGAGCCACAAGATGCCATCCCCCTTAATCCTTCTCGGAGTGTTGACGTGCTTGGGATGGAGAGAGGAATTGTCAACTGCTCTAAGAAGAGGGAGGAAGAAGAAGGATGAGAAGGACCAGGGGTGCTGGAGTGATTTGAGTAGCACATCTGTCATAGCATTGGTTATTCTGCTTCTGTTTTCATCGTTCTTTTGCTTTTCTCTCCTTTTTTTTTTTTTGATATGATATTGTTTTTATATTATGAGTGTCAGCTGCCCAGAGTTCTGGTTTTCATATGGGTGGTCAGATAAATATTGTAAATAAATAAATAAAACGTGCTCAGGAAGATGTCTGACAGTGACCCAAGTAATGATCCTTGCTCTGGCTTAGGTGTTTGTTCATCTAGCTGTGCAGCACCTTTCCTGATTGGCTTTCTTCTTTCTTGATATGTAAACCCTTTTTATTGGAAATGCCAAAAAATAATGATGAAAATTAACCCAATGCACAATTTCTGAACAGATACCTGGAGTCCATTTACCTTCTATGATTCTCTTTCTCCACTTTGCCAGTGGACTTTCCCCTGAAATATATAAAAATGAGCAACTGAAATGTACACAAACATTTGGGGAATTGATGGGGAAAAAAGTATGTTTATTAGGAGAACTGCATTCATATACAATTAGGAGAAATAGATATTAAAATGTATGTGATATAGAAATGGTTTATCAGTGCCTACATCTGGGATTTCCCTCCAAAGATTAACCAGGCAGGATCCTGCTCAACCTAGGCTGTCATTTCTCATGCCTTTCAAATTCTCTGATATTCACAAAAGATGAGTATCGTGTTAGTGCTTTTTCCCATTCTTCAGGTAAAGAAACTAAAAGCTGTTTATTCTACTTTGCAGAATGGAGGCAGAGAAGCCAGGGTTATGTACATGGAGTAAGTACGCAGACTAATTGTATGCTTTGTTTATTCGTTTATTTATTTAAACTTCTTTAAAAATAAAAGAGTTAAAGAAAAATAGAAAAGAAAGAAAAAAGACAGAGAGCAGTGGCTTCCAATATTCTTTACAGCAGTTATAAGTACAAACATATTTTCATCTCTCTCTCTCAAGTTACTTCATAATTTTACTTATTTATTTATTATTTTACTTATTTATTTAATTTTATTTTCTATCCCGCCTTTATTATTTTTATACTCTTCTTTTTATAATCAATCCTATATAATAATCGGAACCATGAATCACAAGTTCATTTTTTCCCCATTTTTACCCAAAAATCCTTAAGAGGTTTCCAGTCCCTGAGCCCAGAGCTAATTTGTGTTATTCATTCCTCTGTAGGAGGTAAAAACATTTTCAAAAGGCTGGGTAAAAACCCTTAAGTTTATTTCCTTAGTTTTGATTAATCCAGAAGCTAAACCAGTTCCTTTTTTCTCAAAAAGACCAGGTAAAAATCCATCTATCTTTTACCGTCATTTTCTCCTGCTTTTTGTTGTTTTATAATGGTTTTTATGACTTTTATTTGTAATCCTCCCAGAGCTACTTCAGTACTGAGAGGGGCGGGGCATAAACTTCATAAATAAATATATAAATCAATAGGTAGATAAATAGATCTATCATAGACTGAAGAAACTCATTCACAGGACATGCTTCCCTGAGTTATGGCGGGGAATGATAGACAGGTAGTCCTCAATATACGACTGTTTGTTTAACAATGGTCTGAAGATATGACGGCCTTGGAATGGGTGCTTTATGGCCTGTAAATCGGTTCCGAGCATTGCAAAATGTCATACCCCCCCCCCCCACGGTCACATGATTGCATTTCAGGCACTTGGCAACCAGCTTGCATTTATCACTGGTTGCAGCATCCTGAGGTCACGTGACCATGTTTTGTAAGGGTTTTTGCTGTTTTCCAGCAAAAATGCCCACTCGGGAAGCTGAATTCACAACATCCCAGTTGTAGTTAAAGTCCAGCACTACCTGTATGTCTCATGTGAACAATAAAACTGGGTTAATCAACTCAGTCAATTAACCACAAAAGGTTTAGATTTACTCCCAAGTAAACAATCTCTCTTGTTATTATAGTTCAGGTTTTATTTTAAAAATTCCAAATTGCATTTTCCCCTCCTGTTGTGTTCCCCAACTTTATTCAAGGAATTAAGCCATTGTAGCTTTGAAAGATTCGACAGACATTGGGACCACTTTTTGCCCACATAAGATTGAACCTCTAGGTGGCTCTGATTTCACTTTGTGTTCTTTCCATTTTTTGTTTCAGAACATTAATTCTGGAGCTTTTGGAGGGGTATGTATGTGCAAATGTACAGATGCTCTGACCAGTTTTGAGAAGAACTCAAATTTCATTGCTAGGATTCAAAAAATGTTCAACGTTTCGAGAATATGGGAGATGACATGTCTGTTCCTCCTGAGTGAAACTTTCCTTGGAGAGAAAGTAGCAAGAGGGGACAACATGGAGTTCAAAGTTGCAAGATGCTCACTTTAGTGGATCCGAATAAATGGCATCTTCACTGCCCCCTCTTAATTGGGCTGGGAGGGCAGAATCAGCATGTACAATGCGTTCTTCTGTGTGCCTATGTTTTGGCAGTTCAGAAAGGTACCAAGGGATGGCCCTATTCCTCTGTGATCCTCTCTCCCGAAATGCATGTGTAAATGAAGTGGGTATTCCTCTAAGCCGGTCCAGAGTGGTTTCTCAAAGACAACTGACCCCTGGGAACCACAAATCACTAACACGTCCTCTTCTGCTCTATTTTCAGAATAGCGGAGGATTCGATAACAACCAGTTTGGAGGCAACAGCTTCAATAACTATAACGTAAGTGTTGGAGAATGCGTTTGGTCTTCCTAGAGAGAAAGTAGGATCTAACCTGTCAGAGTAAAAAGACAGGTTGTGTAATTTTAATAGAAGGAAGGCTTATTGATAGGAAGGGGGAAGAAAGCCTGGTATCTGTGGCTGCATCCGAGCAAGGAGATTCAAGAGGAAGGTGTGCCAAGGTGTGCTTGCCTAGGGGACAAAGGCAGGAAGGAACAGAGTCTCAGCATACCTGTCATGTAATTGGAGACTAGATAGGGGAATAAGAGAAACAGGGCACACTGAGGGACCCGAGTCTCTATCTAAATCCTGTTCCTCCTAGTGATCAATAGAGTGTGGATGGTTAATAGACAGTGCTTTGTTTTAAAGAGAAGTGTGCCCCAGTGATAAAGTGTGACATCATACCACCATGCCACATTACAGTTGCAGCAATTCTGGTTGCCATCATCAAGCAAACTCTGCATGGCCGTTTGGCACAAGGTCATGTGATCACCATTTCCTGCCTCCTGCTGGCTTCCCCATTGTCTTTGCTTGTTGGAATCTGGCTATGAAGGTTGGAAAAAGTGATCACATGACCCTGGGATGCTGTGACATCATAATTGTGAGCTGGTTGCCAAGCACCCAAGTCGTGATTACATGACCACAGAGATGGGACAGCAGCAACTATGAGGAACACCTGTAAGTCCCCCACTTCTGCATTGTTTTATCTTTGAAGGTTTTGTAAGCTTGTATAATTCTGAGGGAGCCAGTTTGGTGAAGTGGTTAAGGCACTGGGCTAGAAACCGGGAGACCGTGAGTTCTAGTCCTGCGTTAGGCAGAAAGACAACTGGGTGACCTTGGGCCAGTCACATTCTCTCAGTCCTAGGAAGAAAGCAATGGCAAACCACTTCCAAAAATCTTTCCAAGAAAAGTGCAGGGAGTTGTCCAGGCAGTCTCCAAGAATGAGACATGATTGAAGATATTAAAAAAAATATTCTGAACCTCTCTCTTAAGGACTTAATTCTGCTTTCTACTGCTGAGATCCCTTATAGGGAGCAGGAAACAACATCAAAGAATATAACAACTTCCATGTTGAAACAGGTCAGGAGTCTCCCTGATTAAGATTCTAAATTCTATTTATATGTCTTTAGATAGATAGATAGATTCTTATTCTAGATGTGGAGTCAAGAGCCTTGGTCATCTGTCCCCAGCATCAACAGCTTCAAACTGTTGCAATGAGAAATGAATCCAGTAACCCTTGTGTATAGATATTCTTCTTGAGAGTGATGGTGATGATTGCTTATTAATAGACGATATTTAAATTGTTAACAATGTTTATTTTCTTCTTTACAGTAAAAACAAGAAAAATCCTACCAGCAGAGTTCCAGATGCCCTCTGCTCAGAGATTTCACCAAGGATACCATTGCTGACTCAGGTGGTTCTTTTTACTTGCTGTTGAACCTTTCCCTGATACTGACTATACAAGAGCTTTCTTCTGGCAAATAAAGGGACATGACCTTGCAGAACAGCTGTGCCTCAGAGTGAACTTTATTACCTCCTTAATCCATCTACAACCCGGTGGATTGAAAGGGTCCTGTGGATCAATCCAAAAGCTAAACCCATAGCTTTCTTCCCAAAAGAACTGGGCACAAAGCCATCCGTCAAAGATTTGGGGAACTCCTAGGCCTTGGCTGGGTTAGAGGGGGGAGGAAACTGTGTCAATTGGCTCAATCTATTAACCCCGAGAGGATTAGTTTTAATCTGAAATAGACTCTCTTTTGTTTGGAATTAAACTAACTCTGTCCTTATATCTGAGAGCAAGTCCAAGTCCTAAAGTGATTAGGTGAAAATGGAGTCTCTGGAGATATTTATTTATATTTATTTATTTATTTAACCAATTTATATGGCCACTCAGCAAACACAGGCTGACTCCGGGCAGTTTACAAAATTAAAATCTACAGTATATGTAAAAAAAAAAAAGTCTCTCCGGTTGTTTGGGTTCTCAATGGTCCCAGTTATCCTTTGGGTAGGAATTGGGGAAAAAAAGGCCTGAAATATTAGAGCTACAGGATCCAAAGACTTTCCACCCCTGTTATGGGTTACTTGATTAAAAGCGTACCCAGCAGAGAACTATCAAAATACATTTAAATACAGGTCGTCCTTGGTTAAAAACGGTAATTTGCCATGGGAACTCTGTTTCCAAGTGACACAGTCATAAAGCATGATGTCACATGACCATGCTGACTTACAACGGCAGTTCTGGCAGTTGCAGTTGTGGTTGCTAGGTGAATCCTGAAGAGTTGTTAGGTGCAACATCAGATGATCACCATTTGTGACCTCCTGCCATCTTCCCCATTCACTTTGCTTGTTGGACGCTGGCAGTGAAGGTCTCAAATGATGACCACATGATGACAGTGTTACCTGGAATTTTTAGTATTCATTCATTTTAATCAAGGTGATATCCATATTTTAGCATGCTTTCAACAGAAGTTCAGGAAACCATGTTTTCCTTTTACCCCAAACCCTTGCTTTCTTTTACCCACAAAAACTAGCCTTTTCAGCAGCTAAGCAATAGAGAGTGTATTCTGAAAGTCCTTGAATACTCAGACGTTTTAAGATGATACAAACCCGGCTGGGAAAGGGAGTGATGTAAACCATAAATTTGCCACTTGTGGAAGGTTATCTAGCATCAGTGTTTTCTATTGTTCAATTCTCACATGCAATCAGTGTTTGGTTATTTTATTTATTTATTTGTCAAATTTGTCACCGCCCATCTCCTCCCACCGGAGGGACTCTGGGCGGTTTACAGCAAAACAATACATATATAAAATACATTATAAAATTACGTATTATTAATAATATAAATAAAAAGAAAGTCCAGATGGCTGTATCTCATTCAGTCTTCACATGGAAGGGGTGCTTCAAGGCACCAGCCAACCCCAGGCAAGACACCTCTCCTCCCCACCCCAGGCCAGCTGGCAGAGCCAGGTCTTAGCTGCTTTCTGACATATCACATGTACCACATGTGTGTATCATTTGTCTCTGTACCCTACAAAAGGACTTGACTCCCCCCCACCCTTAATAAATGCTTTCCCTTTTGCCTGAATTGCTGCGTGATTCGTGTTTTGGGTAGGCAAGAAACCACTGTTCAAAGTAAGTCTCTCTCCCAAATTCAGGGACCAAGGTTCTATCAGCTGCACGCCAAACCCGGGGCGCCTGAGTTTCTAGGCAACAATGGTACACTGCAAGGACTGGCCATACATTTCCTCATTCAGCGCCATGATAACATCAAAAGGTCACTGATCGAGGACTACCTCTGTAAGTCAAATGGCAGCCTATTTTTTTTTCTTTCTATGCACCTGATATGTTTCCAGTGGCATGATATTTGGTGGGGCCAAGCAAGAAGTCCAAGAACGCTGAGTCTGTGACATCTCTTGTAAATTTGTTTTAATTACTATAATGTAGAAACAACTGGAAAAATGAATTAAATGCAAAATGCAAAAAAACTGGAAATAAAAAAAGGATGCAAAGAAAAACCTGAAAATACCAGCAACCCTCAGCTACACATAACACAGCAGATACATAACAGTGGCTTAGTTTTTAAACAACCAATTATAACTTGCCTATATAGAATCAGTTTTACATGTTTAAAAAAACATCTTCCCTCACTGACTGTATTTGCAAAGTGGAGAAATTAAGATTTCTTCCCCTCCCTCCATTTTTTTTAACAAAGAAAATTGAGTCACTTATCCAAGCTTTATATGTTTATTTATCCTTGTGCTAATTAAAAATAGGTGAAATGTTTTCTTGGTTCAGAAGAACTATTCCCTCACACTTGCTCCCTAACCAACCCTACAATAATAGTACTAAAATACTCCTTTTTGCTCACATTTTCACATTCTACAAGAGGATTTGTTGCATGCACACACACACATACACACAGACGCGCACACACACGCAGCAGGGTCACAAATCAAGATGAACTACATTGAACACCAAGGGTAAAGAGGAGGAGTAATCGTGGGGCAGGAAAGAATATAAAGAACCCTTCCTGAAATCCACATTTGGCTGTTGAATATTAGGAAGCCAAGATACAGAAAGGGAAAGCTGATATTTATTTTTAGGTTTTAATGTGTTTGATCTATTTATTTACTGGATTTGTATCATCATCAAATTATTCAAGGCAGTGCTGAAAATTTGACTGGGGACAAATGCTGATAGAGTCACAAGTCGCTTGGAGTTGGGCAGTGTCTAAATCAATTAAATTGAATCAAACACTGTTTTTTGGCCCAAACCTGTCTATTCCTGAAGGAATGTGTTTATCTAGAAAACAAAAATTGAAGGCCATGACCTTGGAGAAGCCATTAAGCCATTAAGACCACCACAAGGCAGAAGAAGGGTGTGATAAGCCGAGGGCGGTGGGAAGTCCTTAAAGAATGACTCAGTCGGGCTCTCCCCCCCTCCACATTCTCCCCCACTCCCTGGGGCATAAGAGGGAGGGAAGGGGAGACCCAGGCAGACTGGCCAGATTCTGTTAAAGTGCCATTCTCATCTTTGGGTGGGGTCAGTTTCCTGATCTAGTCTACCTTGTGGGGCTGAGAGAAACGTTGAAGGAAAGGAAGGGAAATGAAGACATATGGAAGAACACTCTCTAAAAAGTACCAAACACAGATTCCCTCCACCCCATCAATTACTATTCAATTCCTTCCTTCCTTCATCAAAAAAAGTTAGAAATAGCATGAGACAAGCAAAGCAATTTACCTGCACTGTTGGTTACTAGATTTGTGACTCAAAAATATGCAGATTCTCTCTGTTGAGAAAGAAAAGTTCAGGTCCACCTGAACACAAAGCTTAATCCTGAGTCTTCCAGTGAGCCCTGAGGGCAAGATGTTGTTCCTCTCTGAAAGATGGAACATGCCAACCTGAAGCCACTCATATTGGTCACCATTGCAAAGGAAACTTTGGTAAAGAAATGGGCCAGTAGACTCTAGGGTTTCAAAAATCAGATTATTGTGATGGAATGTGCCTATGAAGGGGCAGGTGATGTGTTAGACTACAGCAGGGTTTCTCAACCAGTCTTCCATTGAACCCTAGGGTACCACGAGAGGTCACTGGGGGTTCCTTGGGAGATCACTATTTACTTAAAAAATTATTTCAAATGTGGGCAACTTCACATTAAAGATGTCAGTTTCATTCTTTATTTTTAGTTTAAGAACACTGTTCATGCATATATCCAGGCCTACCCGTGAAACGAATACAATAATTTTGTGACATCTCACCTACATTTGAACCTGAATGTGCAGGGGTTCCCTGAGGCCTGAAAAATATTTCAAGGGTTCCTCCAGGGTCAACAAGTTGAGAAAAGCTGGATTACAGTAATGCAGCTGGCTCTCAGGAAGGAGGGAGCACATTCCAAGGAGAGGAAAAGGCGGATGATCTGGTTTTCATCTCTTGCTGCCACCTCTGCCTAATAAACAGGTCAACCACTTGTGAAGGCACTTGCAATAGGGACAAAACATCATGGCTATTTCTATGTGCTCAGTGATAACCAGTACATGATTAAAAATGGTTTATCAATACATGAATTAAACTGGTTAAAATAGTCTTATCACTCCTCCTTTTGAGGGTGTTGTTGTTGTTTATTCGTTTAGTTGCTTCCGCCTCTTCATGACTTCATGGACCAGCCCACGCCAGAGCTTCCTGTCAGCCGTCAACACCCCCAGCTCCCCCAGGGACGAGTCCGTCACCTCTAGAATATCATCCATCCACCTTGCCCTTGGTCGGCCCCTCTTCCTTTTGCCTTCCACTCTCCCTAGCATCAGCATCTTCTCCAGGGTGTCCTGTCTTCTCATTAGGTGGCCAAAGTATTTCCGTTTTGCCTTTAATATCATTCCCTCAAGTGAGCAGTCTGGCTTTATTTCCTGGAGGATGGACTGGTTTGATCTTCTTGCAGTCCAAGGCACTCTCAGAATTTTCCTCCAACACCACAGTTCAAAAGCATCGATCTTCCTTCGCTCAGCCTTCCTTATGGTCCAGCTCTCGCAGCCATATGTTACTACGGGGAACACCATTGCTTTAACTATGCGGACCTTTGTTGTCAGTGTGATGTCTCTGCTCTTAACTATTTTATCGAGATTTGTCATTGCTCTTCTCCCAAGGATTAAGCGTCTTCTGATTTCCTGACTGCAGTCAGCATCTGCAGTAATCTTCGCACCTAGGAATACAAAGTCTTTCACTGCTTCTACATTTTCTCCCTCTATTTGCCAGTTATCAATCAAGCTGGTTGCCATAATCTTGGTTTTTTTGCGGTTTAGCTGCAAGCCAGCTTTTTGTGATGTTCTCCGTTTTAATGTTCTGCGTACATCGTAACGCTTCACATGTCACTCTCTTGCTCCGTGTTTCCCTGTTGGAAATTTCCAGCCCTGCGAGGCTGTAATCTCTGGAATGCATGTTTGGGTTGGTGTCTTTCTTCAAGGTTACTTTCCCAGGCCAGTTTATGACGCTGGCTGGCATCTGGCATGGGGTGGTTGCTACGATGGGGTGCGGGGCGGAGTTGGACTGAAGCAACAGTATTTGATTTGTATTTCGCGCGCTTTTGCTTTATTCTCAGCTTTGTCTGTATCTGCGCACTATTCCCTTAATAAATCAGTTATCTTTAAGCCCGGACTTGTGAGACTGAGTATGTTGGAGTAGGCAAACATTACATAAAGCTGAGAATCATACTTTTAACCTTTCCGCTAGCCCCATCCAAGCGTTTGGTGAAAAGGGACGCTAGCCTTGTCAGAACCCGGACTGCAAGAGTACGAGGAGGGCGAGGAACAACCCGACACCACAAGAGTGCTTGCGGTCCCGAGCTCCCGAGCTCAGAGGGCAGCCCGATGGGATAAGCGGGGTGCCTTGGTGGAAGAGCGAGGCTTACCGTCTGAAGTGAGCGGCGCTACAGGGGATGACTATCGGACCGGGGAAGAGGGAGACTTCGAGGTCGAATCACCCCAAGCGTCTTGGGAACCGGAGATCCCGTTGTCGCCTATGGTGGTGGTGACTACGGGTCCATTGGAAGCCCCGGTCACCCCTGTGCGCATGAGGGCATTGGAGGAAAAGATGGACATTATCGTTGCCCTATTAAGGGGCAACCCCAGAGGGTCGGAGCCCCGGCCGGAGGGTCTGGAGGAAATTCCCCCCCGACGGCCCAATCCGGGAGCAAGGTCCCCATCCCCACCGAGGGGGAGAAGTAGGACTGGGGTTTTCTGGCAAGCGAGGGGCAGAGAGTCGGGAGTGACCAGGGAAGGGTCACAGGCGGCGGCCAGACGGTCATTGGCTTTTGTGGAACAAACTGAGCTGAGAGAGGCGGCAAGAGCCCCTCCGCCTTTCATGGTAAAGTTCGATGGCGACCCTACGAAGCTGTCCTTCTTCCTTACCAATGCTAGAAATTATATGGCTGATTGGGGCCAAAGCTTTCGCTCCGAGCCAGGCAAAATCAATGCCATCGCCAATAAGCTAAAGGGGAGGGCAGCAGATTGGTATGTGCAATTATGCCAAGCCGAAGCGCCAGAGCTAGAGGAGTTTGAGGAGTTCCTGTGGGCATTAAAACAACACTTCGAAGACCCCTTGGCTCAGGAACGGGCGAAGCGGGCGTTGAGGAAACTTGCCCAGGGATCCCTCTCCGTGGCGGACTATGCCATGGAGTTTAAAGCCCTGGCCGGAAAGGTGGAGGACTGGTCCCAGTCAACCCTGGTGGAAATGTTCAAACAGGGACTGGAAACGGAGGTCCTCCGATGGGCATTGGGACGGGACGATCCGAAGACGTTGTACGGGTGGATTCAACTGGCCAGTAATGCTGAAGACGCCTTAGAGACGTTCGCCCATAATAAAGAGTTGAAGCAAGGAAAGTTCAGTAAAGGTGGCCGAACCCCGGGATTCCCAAGCCGCCCCAAGTCAAAAAGCTGGGAGGAGGAGAAAGAACGGCGTTTTGCGAAGGGGCAATGCTTGCGATGTGGGAAAGAAGGACATTGGGCAGCGGCATGCCCCAGGAAGAGATCAGAGGAGCGACCTGGAAAGTCGTCTGGCAAGTCCCCTTCCGTACCAAGGAAGATGAGAGCTGCCCGGGTGAAGGACAACCCTGACGAGCATTGATTCGGAGGAGAGGAGGAGCAGCTGGACTTCGAACAACCGGCGGGAAAAGCCAGCCACCTGCCCTGAGCAGCGCCCTAGGGCAGGTGGAAGGAGATGGGCGCGACCACGATTCAGTGAGTGGGAATTTTTCTACCCTGACGGTCAAGGTAAAATTAGGTTCCAGTACCAGAACTGTGGAAGTCTGGGCAATGCTGGACTTGGGTTGCTCACGATCTCTGATGCACCCCGATCTCGTAGCCGCACTGGAGCTTCCTAAGTTCCCGCTGAAGCGGCCAATGATTTTTACCCAACTGGACGGGACTATGGCTGGGGGGAAACCAGTAACCCACTCCACGGGACTGGTAGCATTGCAAATGGGGAGTCATTGGGAGAAATTGCCCTTTGTAATAGCACCGGTGGGGGGCCCATTGGTCATCCTGGGGATGCCCTGGTTTGTCAAGCAAAATCCGGCTATCAACTGGCTACATAGAACTGTGACATTTGCTGATGGATTTTATAAGGTGCCAGAAAAGGATTTGTTGGAGGACAATGAAGGGGGGCGGGCAGCCACCACCATGGTACAAACGCTGGAACCGCTAGAGGGACTGCCTCCGCAATACCAAGACTTCGCAGATGTGTTTGGCGAAAAGGAGGCAGATCGCCTGCCTCCTCATCGAAAGACTGATTGTGCTATTGAATTGTTACCCAATGTAAAGTTGCCTAACCCAAAAATCTATGCCATGTCCCCGAAAGAGTTGGCCACCTTGCGGGAGTTCATTGACAAGAATCTGGCCAGGGGTTTTATTGAGCCAGCCAACTCCCCGGTAGGGGCACCAGTCTTATTTAGACCAAAAAAGGATGGTTCTTTGAGGCTATGTACAGATTTCCGGGGGCTCAATGCAGTGTCAATATTAAATAAATATCCTTTGCCCCTCCTAAAAGACATGTTAGCACATCTGGCCAGAGGCAAGATTTTCTCAAAGTTGGATTTAAGGGAGGCCTATTTTCGCATTCGCATAAGGGAAGGGGACGAGTGGAAAACAGCATTTAACTGTCCTCTGGGAGCGTTTCAATACAAGGTGTTGCCTTTTGGGTTGTCAGGAGCACCTGGGGTATTTATGCAGCTTATAAATGAGGTCTTGCATGGCCACCTGTTCAAGGGGGTTTTAGTATATTTGGATGATGTATTGATTTATACTGAAACCATGGTGGAGCATGTGCACTTGGTGCATCAAGTGCTTGCTAAACTCCAAAAGGCTGAGTTGTATGCTAAATTGTCTAAATGTGCTTTTCATCCGTCCCAAATTGATTATCTGGGCTACCGAATTTCAGAAGGGGGGATTGAAATGGACCCAGCAAAGGTTGAGGCCATTGTCACCTGGGAACTCCCATGCACGCGACGCCAATTACAAAGTTTCCTTGGCTTCGCCAATTTCTATCGGGCATTTGCCCAAAATTTTGCGGAAATCACCCTCCCCCTCACTGACCTATTAAAAACCAAAGCTCAGGGGGACACACGGCGATCAAAGAATCCAGGCGCGCTCCTTAAATGGACTCCAGCCTGCCAGCAGGCTTTTGACACGTTGAAACAGCTGTTCACCACTGAACCCATCCTCAAGCATCCCGACCCAACTAAACCGTTTGTGGTTCAGGTCGATGCTTCCGACTTCTCTATCGGAGCCCTTTTGCTCCAAGCTGATCAGTCAGGCACTTTGAAGCCCTGCGCATATTTGTCCCGTAAGTTCACTGACACAGAGAGGCGATGGCATGTTTGGGAAAAAGAGGCTTTTGCTGTAAAAGCAGCCTTGGACACTTGGCAGCATCTGTTGGAGGGAGCTTCTCACCCTTTTGAGGTTTGGACTGATCATAAAAATCTCGAAGCCTTAACCACCAGTCGCAAACTCAGCGCCAAGCAACTCCGATGGGCCGAATTTTTCAGCCGTTTTGACTTCTCTCTCAAGTTTATCCCAGGGAGGAAAAACTTTCTGGCTGATGCCCTTTCCCGCAGGCCTCAAGATTCTGGCCCTGCGCCAACTGTCCAGGGCACAGTGTGGACCGAAAAACAATTAGGGTTGGCGGCCGTGACGCGCAGTCAAACACGCACCCGTGCGACTCAGCAGTCAGCCACTCCTCCCTCTCCCGCTCCGGGACACTTGCCAATTTCTTCAGATTTGCAACAACAGTTTCTTCTCCATCTCAAATCTGATACATGGTTGCAAGCTAACTTAAACTCTGTTACCCTTCGTGGGGATTTTGCATGGAAGAATAATCGGCTGTATGTCCCTGCAGCTTTGCGAAAAACCATCCTTCTGCGCTGCCACAATGATAAGCTAGCTGGACACTTTGGCTACCTTAAAACCCTCCACCTCATCCGACAGCAATTCTGGTGGCCAGCGCTTCTCAAGGATGTTAAAGACTATGTAGCTTCCTGCCCAGTTTGCGCAGCAACTAAGCGCAAAGTCAGAAAGCCACAAGGCTTGCTCCAACCGGTGCCTAGCCCAACCTACCCTTGGCAGGAAATATCCATGGACTTTATAGTGGACTTACCTCCCAGTCAACGTAAAACTGTGATTTGGATGGTCAAGAACTTCTTTTCTAAACAGGCTCATTTCATCCCCTGCGCGTCCATTCCCACCGCGCAGCAGCTGGCACGACTCTTCCTCATACACGTGTACCGCCTCCACGGGAGCCCCTCCCGTTTGGTGAGTGACAGAGGTTCACAATTTACGTCACAGTTTTGGCGGGCTTTTTTGAAACTAGTGGGCACCAAGCAAGCCCTTTCTATGGCGTGGCATCCGGAAACGGACGGCTCTACTGAAGCTGTCAATTCCACCTTGGAGCAATATCTCCGTGCATTTGTAAATTATCAACAGGACAATTGGGTTGATCTCCTACCCTTTGCTGAAGTGGCTTATAACAACGCTGTCCATCAGAGCACTGGGCAGGTTCCTTTTAAGGCTGTGTTCGGCCATGATTTCGTCCCAATTCCAGAACTCCCGCAGCCGCAATCTCTGCCTTCCTCCCTCTCTGATTGGGCTCAAACCTTGGCCGACTCTTGGCAGAAATTCCAACAAGCCTTACACCATTCGCAAGCCTCTTATAAGAAACATACCAATGCAAAGCGTTCCTCCCAACCTGCCTTTAAAGTCGGAGATAAAGTCTACCTTTCCACGAAATTTATCAAATCCCCCCAACCTTCCAAGAAGCTTGGTCCTAAGTTCGTTGGTCCATTCCCTATTGTTGCTCAAATCAATCCTGTAACTTTTAAATTGGAGCTACCACATAATCTTAAACATTTGCATCCTGTTTTTCATTGCAGCTTACTCAAGCCGCTCATCCTGTCGGATCGCTGGCATCCTCAACAAGTACCCCCTCCACCCATTATGATTGATGCTCAGCAACACTTTGAGGTTACGGACATCCTTGATTCTCGTCGCAAACGCTCTGCTTTGCAGTATCTCATCCGATGGAAGCACTTCGCGCATCCTGAGTGGGTGGCCACTCCTGATGTGCGGTCCCCGACCCTCGTCACTAAATTTCATGCTGCCTATCCCACCAAACCTGAACCTTAGCAATTTTTTTTTAAGGGGGGCGGTATGTCATGTTCTCCGTTTCAATGTTCTGCATACATCGTAACGCTTCACATGTCACTCTCTTGCTCCGTGTTTCCCTGTTGGAAATTTCCAGCCCTGCGAGGCTGTAATCTCTGGAATGCATGTTTGGGTTGGTGTCTTTCTTCAAGGTTACTTTCCCAGGCCGGTTTATGACGCTGGGTGGCATCTGGCATGGGGTGGTTGCTACGATGGGGCGTGGGGCGGAGTTGGACTGAAGCAACAGTATTTGATTTGTATTTCGCGCGCTTTTGCTTTATTCTCAGCTTTGTCTGTATCTGCGCACTATTCCCTTAATAAATCAGTTATCTTTAAGCCCGGGCTTGTGAGACTGAGTATGTTGGAGTAGGCAAACATTACACTTTTGCACTTTTTTCTTTCACCTTCATCATAAGGTTCCTCAGTTCCTCTTTGCTTTCAGCCATCAAAGTGGTATCATCTGCATATCTGAGATTGTTAATGTTTCTTCCAGTGATTTTAACTCTAGCCGTGGATTCCTCAAGCCCAGCACATCGCATGATGTGTTCTGTGTACAAGTTGAATAGGTAGGGTGAGAGTAGACAGCCCTGCCGTACTCCTTTCCCAATCTTAAACCAGTCCGTTGTTCCATGGTCTGTTCTTACTGTCGCTACTTGGTCGTTATACAGATTCCTCAGGAGGCAGACAAGATGACTTGGTATCCCCATACCGCTAAGAACTTGCCACAATTTGTTATGGTCCACACAGTCAAAGGCTTTAGAATAGTCAATAAAACAGAAATAGATTTTTTTCTGAAACTCCCTGGCTTTTTCCATTATCCAGCGGATATTGGCAATTTGGTCCCTAGTTCCTCTGCATTTTCTAAACCCAGCCTGTACATCTGGCAATTCCCGCTCCATGAATTGCTGAAGTCTGCCTTGCAGGATCTTGAGCATTACCTTACTGGCATGTGAAATGAGTGCCACTGTTCGATAGTTTGAACATTCTTTAGTGTTTTCTTTTTTTGGTATGGGGATATAAGGTGATTTTTTCCAGTCTGATGGCCATTCTTGTGTTTTCCAATACATTACCTTGACAGCATCATCCTGCAAGAATAGGTGACCCAGTGTCAAAACATATAGGGCACATACGTCACAGACAGATTTGTTGAGGCTGTGTTTTTAAGGGTTAGACTGTTGGGAAGAACAGTGAGGTTCAGCAGCCTGATTACGGAAAGACAAAAAGTAAGTCTTAATAGAGGATTGTTGATCAATCAACATAACCTCATGGTTTGTCTTAAAACAATTAGCAAAACTTTGGGTATAAAAAGACATCAGGGTGGGAAGGAGTGGAATACAACAGCATAACATGAGGCCAATCACTAATAAAAACAATATAATAACAAATAAAGCTTTTAACCACCCAGAATGTGGTAACCAGGAAGCAAGAGTATGCCAGAACTTTAAAAAAAAAGCATCATCAGCATGTGCAGTTATATGAAAATCTGCAGACTGTTCAGGGATTATCTGTACATCAGTAAGAATTTTACTCTGCTGGTCAACGTACGGACAGCAGCTAGAGTTGACATGAGCACAAATTCTCCCCTGACTTGCTAATAAAAAATGGGGGTAACCTCTGCTTGTATTCAGCTAAGGGCATCTGCTGTGGCATTTGCATAAATTTCAAGGGATGCTGAAATATTATGGAGGGCAAATTCCAGTTCAGCCACACCAACAGAGGGCAAAAACCCGTGAAGCGAAGAAGGCAAAGGCGATTGCCATTCCAACAAAGGATCACGTACAGAATGGAGAGGGCAGAAAGGGCAGTTGTGGTGCCACCCAGAAAGATGGGATGAGGGCTGTATACTGACAGCTGGAACAAAGGCCCCTAAGGTACATGTGCTATACATGAAGGGGCAAAATTTTGTATGCAGTATATCCACAAATTGAAATCCAAAGCTAGATCATGGGACTGTCCTGGGATTCAAGATAGCAGATTCCCTATAGTCCCAGAAACAGTTCGTAGTGTTACCCACAAAAGGGGCATTGTTGCGAGGGGCTTTGTAAGTGTCATGTTCACCATTTCAATGTTCTGTTAACATTGTAACGTTTCACATGTCAATTTCTTTCCCGTGTTCCTTCGCCCTTTCAGGCTTTTTCCACTCATCTGCTTTCCGATGTTTTGAAGCTTTGGAATGTGTGTTTGGGTTTGCGCTCCTGTTCAAGGTTACTTTCCCAGGCGCGTGTAACGGTTCCTAGCACCTGGGAGGGGGTGCGCACTGACGGGTGATTGGGGCGGGACTGGCTCACAGGCAAAGCTTTAAGTTTGTATTTGGCGCGCTTTTGCTCATTCTCAGCTTTCTCTGTATTTGCAAACTATTCCTTTAATAAATCAGTTATCTTTAAGCCCGAGCTTGTGAGACTGAGTATTTGGGATTAGGCAACCATTACATAAAGCTGAGAATCATTTTTATCATCTTCCGCTAGCCCCATCTATTCGTTGGGTAAGAGGGAACGCTAGCGATGACTGACCAACAGCTTCGCGTGAGTGAAGGGAGTGAGGAAGAGCAGGAGTTGGCAAGAGCTTGGCCCGCTCTAACTTCGAGAGCACAAAGAGCAGCACGTCGAGAAATGCGGGATGTCCAATTAGATGAGTTATTGCTCTCCATGCAGGAGAGCCTTCGGAGTGAACACAAATCTGTAGTGGAGAGAGTCACGGAGAGGGAGTCCCCACAGCTATCCTGGGAACCCGAAATCCCCTTGTCACCGAGGGTGGTGGTAACTAACCAACCCATGGAAGAACCGGTCACACCGGCGCGCATGAAAGCACTCGAGGACAAAATGAACCTGATAGTGAAAATACTTAAGGATCTCCCCAGGGGTGCAGAGCCAACTCAGGAGGATTGGGAAGAAGAGCTGCCACAGCTGGCTTACCCAAGACCCAGCACCCTACCACCCAGGGGAAGGAGCAGGACTCGAACATCCCGCCAGGGGGGAGGACGAGAGCCAAGGCTGCCCAGAGATCGACCACCCCTGGGGGCTCGGCGTACGTTGACGTTTACGGAACCACCACAACCAGCCGAACCGGTAAGAAACTTCCCACCATTTGGGGTGAAGTTCGATGGGGATCCCACCACACTCTCCTTCTTTATCACTAATGCCAAGCATTACATGGAGGATTGGGGCTGAAGTTTCCGTTTGGAACATGGCAAAATCAACTTTATTTCCAACAAACTGAGAGGGAGGGCAGCTGATTGGTATGTGCAACTATGCCAAGCCGAGGCAACCGAGTTAGAAGACTTTGATGACTTTCTATGGGCTCTTAAACAACACTTTGAGGAGCCGTTAGCCCAAGAGACAGTGAAAAATGCCCTAAGAAAACTCTATCAAGGGTCCCTTTCCGTTGCAAATTACGCGCTGGAATTTAAAGCCGTATCAGGAAAGGTGGAAGATTGGTCCGAGCCAACGTTCATTGAGATGTTCAAGCAAGGGCTAGAACCAGAAATCCTCCGTTGGGCGTTGGGAAGAGACGACCCTAAAACCTTACACGGATGGATTCAGTTGGCAGGCAGCGCAGAAAATGCCCTGCAAACCTATGCCCATACTAAAGAACTTAGACAATCCAGACTGGCCAGAGGAGCATGGATGACCGGACCTGCCAGCCGCCCCAAACCCAAAACCTGGGAAGAAGGAAAGGAATGACGATTTTCCAAAGGCCAATGCCTCAGATGTGGAAAAGAAGGACATCGTGCCACGTCGTGCCCTAGACGTCGACCAGAGGAACGACAGGCGAAACCTCCAGTAAAGCCGTCCACCCCACCACGGAAAATGAAAGCTGCCATCGCAGAGCTCGACCCTCAAGAACTACCATTTGGAGACGAGGACGAGGATTTACAATTTGAACAGCTGGTGGGAAATGCCTACCACCTGCCCTAAAGGGCGCCGTTGGGCAGGTGGAAGAAACCGGGCATGACCACGATTCGGTGAGTGGGAATTTTCCTACACTGACTGTAAAACTTAAACTGGGATCAAAAACCAAAACTGTGGAAGTCTGGGCCATGCTGGACTCGGGCTGCTCCCGTTCCCTTATCCACCCTGATGTTGTAGCAGCTCTAGAACTGCCCACTTTTCCTTTACCAAGACCTATGATTTTCACCCAATTGGATGGAACCATGGCGGGGGGAAAAGCAGTCACTCATTCCACAGGACTGGTTGCCTTACAAATGGGTTCCCATCGGGAAAAACTACCTTTCATTGTAGCTCCAGTGGGGGGTCCTTTGGTGATTTTAGGCATGCCCTGGTTTGTACAACAAAATCCTTTCATTAACTGGTTACACAGAACTGTTACTTTTGCAGATGGGTTTTACAAGGTGCCTGAAAAGGACCTGCTGGAGGAAATGGAGGGTGGAGGGGTGGCACACACCACTATACAAACCCTCCAACCCCTTGAGGGACTGCCCAGTCAATATCAGGATCTAGCGGAGGTGTTTGGGGAAAAAGAAGCAGATCGCTTGCCACCCCACCGCAAAACAGATTGTGCCATTGAATTCTTGCCTAACGTCAAGTTACCCCAACCGAAAATATACCCTATGTCTCCCAAAGAGCTTGCCACGCTAAGGGAGTTCATTGACAAAAACCTAGCCAGAGGTTTCATTGAACCTGCTAACTCCCCGGTGGGAGCTCCTGTCCTATTCCGGCCAAAAAAGGATGGGTCATTGAGGCTTTGTACCGATTTCCGCGGGCTCAATGCGGTCTCAATATTAAATAAATATCCTTTGCCCCTGATCAAAGACATGTTATCACATCTGGCCAGGGGAAAAATCTTCTCAAAACTGGATTTGAGAGAAGCCTATTTTCGTATACGCATAAGGGAGGGGGATGAATGGAAAACAGCTTTTAACTGTCCTCTCGGGGCTTTTCAATACAAAGTCTTACCCTTTGGTTTATCGGGGGCACCTGGAGTCTTTATGCAACTAATCAATGAGGTCTTGCATGACCACCTATTTAAAGGAGTATTGGTGTATTTGGATGATGTATTGATTTATACAGAAAACATGTCAGAACATATTCAATTGGTGTGTCAGGTACTGGCAAAATTGAAAAAAGCCCAGTTATATGCTAAACTGTCTAAATGTGCCTTCCATCAATCACAAATTGATTATCTTGGATACAGAATTTCGGCTAAGGGCATTGAAATGGACCCTGCAAAAGTTGAAGCTATTGTAGCGTGGGAGCCTCCATGTACCAGGAGGCAATTACAAAGTTTCCTTGGGTTCGCACATTTCTATCAGGCATTTGCCCAAAATTTTGCTGAAATTGCCCTTCCCCTTACTGAACTTTTAAAAACTAAAGCGCAGGGCGATACCCGCCGTTCAAAAAACCCAGGAGCGCTCCTTAAATGGACTCCAACCTGTCAACAGGCGTTCGAAGCGCTCAAACAAATCTTCACCACTGAGCCAATTTTACAGCATCCAGATCCCTCCAAACCATTCGTTGTGCAAGTGGATGCCTCTGATTTCTCAATCGGAGCACTCTTGCTTCAATCGGACAACTCTGGTACCTTAAAACCCTGTGCTTACCTCTCACGCAAATTCACCGACACTGAGAGGCGATGGCATGTTTGGGAGAAGGAGGCTTTTGCTGTAAAAACTGCTTTAGAAACATGGCGACACTTATTGGAAGGAACTTCCAACCCTTTTGAAGTCTGGACTGACCACAAAAACCTAGAGGCTCTAAGCACCACCCGAAAACTCAGCCCCAAACAGCTCCGCTGGGCAGAGTTCTTCAGTCGCTTTGATTTCACCCCTAAATTTATCCCAGGCAAGAAAAACTTCTTGGCTGACGCACTCTCCCGTCGACCCCAAGATGCGGGTCCAGGGCCCATTGTCCAAGGTACAGTTTGGACTGAACGGCAGATGAGTTTGGCAGCGGTAACACGCAGCCAAACCCGGGCTCTCCAAACACCGGCTCCAGCCGCCCCACCTCCCGCCCGCTCGCCGCGCTTGCCAATTCCATCCGACTTGCAACAACAGTTGCTCCTCCACCTTAAAACAGACACTTGGTTGCAATCTAATCAACACATTGTAACCTTTATGGATGGTTTGGCCTGGCGCAACGATCGTCTCTACGTGCCTGACGCTTTGCGAAAAACGATCCTTCAGCGCTGCCACGATGATAAGCTTGCGGGTCATTTTGGATATGTAAAAACGCTTCACCTTGTTCGCCGACAATTCTGGTGGCCAACTTTGCTCAAAGACTTAAAAACCTATGTTACATCTTGTCCTGTTTGTGCAACCACAAAGCGCAAAGTGGGCAAACCTCAGGGGCTCCTTCAACCTGTCGCCACCCCAACTGTGCCCTGGCAGGACATTTCCATGGACATTATCGTTGATCTACCACCCACCGCGCAACAGCTGGCACGCCTCTTCCCCATCCGCAGCCCCTACCAGCTTCCCTCTCTGCTTGGGCTGACTCCCTTAACCACTCATGGCTCAACATTCAACAAGCTCTGCACCATTCTCAAACCACTTACAAACGTCACGCGGATGCAAAGCGCTCACCTGAACCCTCTTTTGCAGTGGGGGATAAGGTCTACCTATCCACCAAATTTCTCAAGTCTCCACAACCTTCCAAGAAACTTGGCCCTAAATTCGTGGGTCCTTTTCCTATTGTTGCTCAAATTAACCCTGTTACTTTTAAACTTGATTTGCCTCACAATCTCAAACGTTTGCATCCTGTTTTCCATTGCAGTTTACTCAAGCCCTACCTGCCATCGGACCGCTGGCATCCCCAACCCATTCCACCACTTCCTCTCCTCATTGATAACCAGCAACATTTTGAGGTGACAGATGTCCTGGACTCTCGCCGCCAGCGCTCTACTCTACAATACCTCATTCAGTGGAAACATTTCTCTCATCCCGAATGGGTGGCTGCCCCTGTTGTGCACGCACCTATTCTGCTGCAACGCTTTCACTCATCCTATCCTGACAAACCAGCTCCCTAACCTTGTTTTGGGGGGGGGGGATATGTCATGTTCACCATTTCAATGTTCTGTTAACATTGTAACATTTCACATGTCAATTTCTTTCCCGTGTTCCTTCGCCCTTTCAGGCTTTTTCCACTCATCTGCTTTCCGATGTTTTGAAGCTTTGGAATGTGTGTTTGGGTTTGTGCTCCTGTTCAAGGTTACTTTCCCAGGCGCGTGTAACGGTTTCTAGCACCTGGGAGGGGGTGCGCACTGATGGGTGATTGGGGCGGGACTGGCTCACAGGCAAAGCTTTAAGTTTGTATTTGGCACACTTTTGCTCATTCTCAGCTTTCTCTGTATTTGCAAACTATTCCTTTAATAAATCAGTTATCTTTAAGCCCGAGCTTGTGAGACTGAGTATGTGGGATTAGGCAACCATTACAGTAAGTTTCGAGAGACATTGGGACTAGGGTTCACTGACATAAGATTGAACCTTCAAGGTTACTCTTAATTTCACATCGTTTTTGGTCCATTTTATATTTCAGGACAATGAGAATTCTGGAGGTTTTTTAGGGATATGTGTCAGCAAATGTACAGATGTTCTGCCAAGTTTTGAGCAGATGTCAAAATTCAGCCCTAGGATTCCAGAAACATTCAACATTTTGAGAATATGGGAGATGACACATCTATTCCTCCTGAGGGAAGCTTTCCTTGGAGAGGAGGTTGCAGGAGAGGACAACATGGAGTTCAACATTGCAGGATGCTCAACTGCCCACTCTTAACCAGTTGGGGAGGGCAGAATCAGCATCTACAATGAGTTCTGCTGGGTGCCTCTATTTTGGCAGTTCTGAAAGTTACCCAATGATGGCCCTATTCCTCTTTGCTCCTCTCTAGTGAAATGTATGTTAAAGTGAAGTCGATATTCCTCCAAGCTGGTCTGCAGTAGTCCTAAAGAGATTCCGTGAAAGTGGAGTCCCTGGACATATTTTGGCTCTCTGGTTGTTTGGCTTCTCACTGCTCCCAATTATCTTTTGGGTGGGAATTATAAAAAAGGCCTGAAATATTAGAGCTACAGGGTCCAGCTTCAGCAAAGGATCGTTACCTTGTCGTGGTGCTGGAGCTTGAGCACTTCAATGATGCCATGAGCTAAACCGTGAAGGGCCACCCAAGACAGGAAGGTCATGACAGAGAGGTCAGACTAAATGCGATCCCTGGGGAAGGTAATGGCAACTCACCCCAGTATTCTTGCCATGAAAACTAAATGGATCAGTATAACCAGAGATATGTCGGTATACCATCGGAAGATGAGACCCCCAGGTCGGAAGATGGTCAAAATGCTACTGGGGAAGAACAGAGGATGAGCTCAACTAGCCCCAGACGTGATGACGCAGCTAGCTCAAAGCTGAAAGGATGGCTAGCGGCCGACGGTGCTGGTGGTGAACGACGAATCCGATGTTCTAAGGATCAACACACCATTGGAACCTGGAATGTAAGATCTATGAGCCAGGGCAAATTGGATGTGGTTATTGGTGAGATGTCAAGATTAAAGATAGACATTCTGGGCATCAGTGAACTGAAATGGACTGGAATGGGCCACTTCACATCAAATGACCACCAGATCTACTACTGTGGACAAGAGGACCACAGAAGAAATGGAGTAGCCTTCATAATTAATCGTAAAGTGGCTAAAGCAGTGCTTGGATACAACCCAAAAAACGACAGAATGATCTCAATTCGAATTCAGGGCAAGCCATCTAACATCACAGTGATCCAAATATACGCCCCAACCACAAATGCTGAGGAAGCTGAAGTAGAGCAGTTCTATGAGGATCTGCAGCACCTACTGGACAACACGCCTAAAAGAGATGTCATTTTCATCACAGGAGACTGGAATGCTAAGGTGGGCAGTCAAATGACACCTCGAATTACAGGTAAGTATGGCCTGGGTGAACAAAATGAAGCAGGACATAGGCTGATAGAATTTTGCCAAGACAACTCACTCTGCATCACAAACACTCTCTTCCAACAACCTAAGAGATGGCTTTATACATGGACTTCACCAGATGGACAACACCGAAATCAGATTGATTACATCCTTTGCAGCCAAAGGTGGCGGACATCTATACAGTCGGTAAAAACAAGACCTGGAGCTGACTGTAGTTCAGATCACGAACTTCTTCTTGCACAATTTAGGATCAGACTAAAGAGATTAGGGACGACCCACAGATCAGCTAGATATGAGCTCACTAATATTCCTAAGGAATATGCAGTGGAGGTGAAGAATCGATTTAAGGGACTGGACTTAGTAGATAGGGTCCCGGAAGAACTCTGGACAGAAGTTGGCAGCATTGTTCAGGAGGTGGCAACAAAATACATCCCAAAGAAAGAGAAAACCAAGAAGGCAAAATGGCTGTCTGCTGAGACACTAGAAGTAGCCCAAGAAAGAAGGAAAGCAAAAGGCAACAGTGATAGGGGGAGATATGCCCAATTAAATGCAAAATTCCAGAGGTTAGCCAGAAGAGATAAGGAATTATTTTTAAACAAGCAATGTGTGGAAGTGGAAGAAGACAATAGAATAGGAAGGACACGAGACCTCTTCCAGAAAATTAGAAACATCGGAGGTAAATTCCAGGCCAAAATGGGTATGATCAAAAACAAAGATGGCAAGGACCTAACAGAAGAAGAAGAGATCAAGAAAAGGTGGCAAGAATATACAGAAGACCTATATAGGAAGGATAACAATATCGGGGATAGCTTTGATGGTGTGGTCGGTGAGCTAGAGCCAGACATCCTGAAGAGTGAGGTTGAGTGGGCCTTAAGAAGCATTGCTAATAACAAGGCAACAGGAGACAACGGCATCCTAGCTGAACTGTTCAAAATCTTGCAAGATGATGCTGTCCAGGTAATGCATGCTATATGCCAGCAAATTTGGAAAACACAAGAATGGCCATCAGATTGGAAAAAATCAACTTATATCCCCATACCAAAAAAGGGAAACACTAAAGAATGTTCAAACTATCGAACAGTGGCACTCATTTCACATGCCAGTAAGGTAATGCTCAAGATCCTGCAAGGTAGACTTCAGCAGTTCATGGAGCGAGAATTGCCAGATGTACAAGCTGGGTTTAGAAAAGGCAGAGGAACTAGAGACCAAATTGCCAATATCCGCTGGATAATGGAAAAAGCCAGGGAGTTTCAGAAAAACATCTATTTCTGTTTTATTGACTATTCTAAAGCCTTTGACTGTGTGGACCATAACAAATTGTGGCAAGTTCTTAGTGGTATGGGAATACCAAGTCATCTTGTATGCCTCCTGAAGAATCTGTATAACGACCAAGTAGCAACCGTAAGAACAGACCACGGAACAACGGACTGGTTTAAGATTGGGAAAGGAGTACGGCAGGGCTGTATACTCTCACCCTACCTATTCAACTTGTATGCAGAACACATCATGCGACAAGCTGGCCTTGAGGAATCCAAGGCTGGAGTTAAAATCTCTGGAAGAAACATTAACAATCTCAGATATGCAGATGATACCACTTTGATGGCTGAAAGTGAGGAGGAACTGAGGAGCCTTATGATGAAGGTGAAAGAAGAAAGTGCAAAAGCTGGCTTGCAGCTAAACCTCAAAAAAACCAAGATTATGGCAACCAGCTTGATTGTAACTGGCAAATAGAGGGAGAAAATGTAGAAGCAGTGAACGACTTTGTATTCCTAGGTGCAAAGATTACTGCAGATGCTGACTGCAGTCAGGAAATCAGAAGATGCTTAATCCTTGGGAGAAGAGCAATGACAAATCTCGATCAAATAGTTAAGAGCAGAGACATCACACTGACAACAAAGGCCCGCATAGTTAAAGCAATGGTGTTCCCTGTAGTAACATATGGCTGTGAGAGCTGGACCATAAGGAAGGCTGAGAGAAGGAAGATCGATGCTTTTGAACTGTGGTGTTGGAGGAAAATTCTGAGAGTGCCTTGGACTGCCAGAAGATCAAACCAGTCCATCCTCCAGGAAATAAAGCCAGACTGCTCACTTGAGGGAATGATATTAAAGGCAAAACTGAAATACTTTGGCCACCTAATGAGAAGACAGGACACCCTGGAGAAGATGCTGATGCTAGGGAGAGTGGAAGGCAAAAGGAAGAGGGGCCGACCAAGGGCAAGATGGATGGATGATATTCTAGAGGTGACGGACCCGTCCCTGGGGCAGCTGGGGGTGTTGACGACCGACAGGAAGCTCTGGCATGGGCTGGTCCATGAAGTCACGAAGAGTCGGAAGTGACTAAATGAATAAACAACAACAGGATCCAAAGGCTTTCCACCCCTGATATGGGTTATTTGAGAGTAATGTACACAGCAGAGAACCATCAAAGAACATTTAAATACAGGTACTCCTTGGTTAATGACAGTAATTGGGCATGGGACCTCTATTGCTCAGCGATGTGGTCATCACATGAGCACACTGACTTACAACAGCAGTTCTGGCAGTTGTGCAGTTGTGGTCGTTAGGCATGACATCACGATGGCCATTTGTGACCTCCTGCCAGCTTCCCTGTTGACTTTGCTTGTCGGATGCCGGCAGTGAAAGTCACAAATGACAATCACCTGACGATGGTACGCTGTGAGGTCTGGCCATAAGTCTCCTCAGTGGCATAGTTTTTAAACAACAAATTAAAGCTTGCCTATATAGAATCAGTTTATAATGCTTTTTTAAAAAAAAATTCCCACACTGATTGTATTTGCAAGGAGGAGAAATGAAGAAATGAAGGTTTCTTCCCCTCCCTCCATTTGTTTTCTAACAAAGACAATCAAGGCACTGGACCAAACTTTATATGTTCATTATCCTTGTGCTAATTGAAAAAAGGTCAAATCTTACCTTGGTTCAGAAGAACTGTTCCACTGTCGCCTAAAAAGTCAGGCACCCCAAGTTTGGCATGGAGCTGATAAGAACATGGTCCCTGAATTTGGAAGAGAGACTAACTTTGCAAAGTGGCTTTTTCACCCCTCCCAACTGCCCAAATCACAAGTACTTCCGGCAAAGTGAAAAGCATTTATTAAGGGGGGGGGGTCAATTCTTTTTACTGGGTACAGAAACAAATGATACAGACATTCAGTATATGTGATACATTAGAAAGCAACTAATCAAACAAAAAAAAAAACACATTTGATTACATGTGAGAATTAAATAACAGAAAACATTGATTCTAGATAACATTCCACATGTGGCAGATTTATGGCTTACATCCCTCTCTTTCTCAGCTGGGTTTGTATGTTTCTTAAAACCTGCAAGTGTATTCAAGGACTTTCAGAATACACTCTCTATTGTTCAGTTGCTGAAAAGGCTAGTTTTTGCACCTAAAAGAAAGACATGGTTTGGGGTAAAAAAAAAAAGTGGTTTCCTGAACTTTAAAATAAGGTATGGACGCCATGCTAAAATGCTAATACTGTTGGTCCCAAAAGGGATTAGTTCTGTTCTGCCTGGTGTGATATCCAAAAACACAGGACATGAGAATTCTTCATAACTCATTTATTTCAGGTGTCTGGAGCAAAGGGGGACCCCTCTCTAAGGGAAGGAGCCCCGAGTCCCTTTGTCCAACAGTTTTTATAGGCATAAAGTCTAACGTAATTTGGCAATTAGCATAATTTAGCAATTAGCACATGCTCTACTCTTACACGCATACCTTATTCCTAATACTATGAAGCTGTCTGTGTGCTGATCATGCCATACCACCCACCCACCCCAGACTGCAAGACCATCTCCGCCCCAGGGTCATTTCCATCCTAAACTCCACCGTGGGGGTGTGATTTTTACTATGGTAATGAAGATGGTTCACTCTTGGGCAGATCAGCACAGGTATCTGACATGTCTGGTATGTCTGGCATATCTCTACGGTCAAGCCTAGTTCAGTTGGCATACAATTAAACCCCTCAGTTCTTATCTTTAGGGCAGCGGTGACTGACTGACACATCTTAATCTCCATCTGGTACTCCCTTACAACATTCAGTGCAGTTGCATTCAGACCCTCCTCCTCCTCCTGATGCTTCCTCACCCGATGCTTTCCCACACTCACATCCAGGTAGATCAACATTCTGACTGCCCCCCCCCCCCGCTGGGCTCCACAATATCACCTTTATTAAAAGCGAATAATGAAGTCTAAAATCCCAGGTAACCATTCCCCCATTTGGTTCTCAAACTATTCATCGTTTGTTGAACCACTTTTATCTCTAGTGAGCAAGTGAGCAGTTCATATTGGAAACTGCATGGGGTCTGTGGCTGCAGTGTGTTGTGGAGCAGATTTTAAAGAGTAGTTGCAGCACTGGGTGGCATGCAAATACAAAGAAGTGATGCATTGCCTAAGACAACATTCAAGTACAACAAGGAGTACCAATGCAACAATAATAAATGTTTCTGGAAAATGTTCCCTGTCCCTAGTTAGGAAGGCAACTATTCTAGCTATGTTCTGTTGCTGTATAATTAAGCCTTCATGAAACATGCAGACAGCTTTGATTAATGTACGCACAGACTCTTTATGCTCTACGAATAACTGATCTAAGGCCAGCCTATTTTGCAATACTACATCTTTCAGAGAATGGATTTCATCCTGAAGCAGCTTGTGGCTCTGTGACGTGTCATTAATAAAGACTTCAAAAGTTACAGACAGATTTACAACAAATGCAGCCAATTATGAGTGTCTTTATAGTTCATAGTTTACTCTATGTAATTGCATTGTTGTTTATTCATTTAGTTGCTTCTGACTCTTTGTGACTTCATGGACCAGCCCATGCCAGAGCTTCCTGTCGGTCAACACCCCCAGCTGCCCCAGGGTCGAGTCCGTCACCTCTAGAATATCATCCATCCACCTTGCCCTTGGTCGGCCCCTCTTCCTTTTGCCTTCCACTCTCCCGAGCATCTCAGCATCTTCTCCAGGGTGTCCTGTCTTCTCATTAGGTGGCCAAAGTATTTCAGTTTTGCCTTTAATATCGTTCCCTCAAGTGAGCAGTCTGGCTTTATTTCCTGGAGGATGGACTGGTTTGATCTTCTGGCAGTCCAAGGCACTCTCAGAATTTTCCTCCAACACCACAGTTCAAAAGCATCGATCTTCCTTCTCTCAGCCTTCCTTATGGTCCAGCTCTCGCAGCCATATGTTACTACGGGGAACACCATTGCTTTAACTATGCGGGCCTTTGTTGTCAGTGTGATGTCTCTGCTCTTAAGTATTTGATCGAGATTTGTCATTGCTCTTCTCCCAAGGATTAAGCGTCTTCTGATTTCCTGACTGCAGTCAGCATCTGCAGTAATCTTCGCACCTAGAAATACAAAGTCTTTCACTGCTTCTACATTTTCTCCCTCTATTTGCCAGTTACAATCAAGCTGGTTGCCATAATCTTGGTTTTTTTGAGGTTTAGCTGCAAGCCAGCTTTTGCACTTTCTTCTTTCACCTTCATCATAAGGCTCCTCAGTTCCTCCTCACTTTCATCCATCAAAGTGGTCTCATCTGCATATCTGAGATTGATGTAATTGCATGCCTGGAGCAATTCTCCTCCATGTCCTATAGTTATATCTAAATGACCATTTAATTTCTTGTGGTGAGACTGGATGAAGTCTCATAGACAAGAAACACTACAAATTCCTTGCCAGGACTTTGGAAAGGGTTTAAAACCACGAATGCCACAAGTCCACCACAATCCATCAGGTAATCTAGTACCTTCAGTGTTGTATGTCAAGGGTCAGGAAACATTATTTCAAGTTTAAGTGCAGTTATGTTTGGCTACCTGCACTTCGCATGTTTGCATTTTAACATCCCAAGTGCTTCATAATTGTTGGATTAATACAAGTATGACACAAACACCACTTGTGTGTTTGGGCAATTAATGGCCTTTGGAAATAGATTAGGGCATTGGAGTGTTCCTGTTTGTTGTTTGGACTCTGTTCCTGAGCGTTCCAAGTCATTGTTTGTTGAACAGTCCATCATTTGCCCTGTTTGCATAATACACTAGATTTTGTCTAGGCAAAGTTTTTGCAGATATCTATTAAGGTCAGCTTCCTACTCTCTACAGTAAGAGATAAGCATGAGGTCTTAAAACCTGGGTTTTCCAGCAACCTTGGGGTTCCCATGGGAAGCCTGCAAGGTGGTTGTACTATGTTGGTGATTGTTATTCTTCTGCGAGCCTGGTTTTTTATGTTTTTATGTTTTATTTGTGTTTAAGCGTTTTAGTGATCATTACATTGTTTTAATTGTTTTATTGTGGTTGTATGCTGCCCAGAACCACGTTCTATGAGATAGGTAGCTATATAAATTTGCTCATTAAACAAACAAACAATATAAACCAGGGTTTATCAGTCCCTTGAGTTGCATTGTTGTGCCATATGCCAAGCCAGAGCCACACACATCACAGTACTTTCAGACTTGCAAGATTCTGTTAACGTACCTTTACAAGAGAGTAGAATTAGGTTATCTGGTTGTGTTTCCTGTTTGGTCTACCTGGTAAGGCTGAGATCAATCTTGCGAGTCTGAAAGTACAATACTCCTGCCGTCTCCTTTACAGCCCAAGAAGGCCCCTCCTGAGCCTCTTCCCCCACCCACTATCCAGCTGCGGGCTGTACTGTCTCTTATCTGACCATTCCCTTGGCAGCATCTCTTTGCCCCGTCTCCCAAGGTCCTTCCCACATACCATTACCCAATGGCAGCAGCACAACTGCTGCACTCAGGTGAGAAAGAGTGAGGGATCAGCCCCCCTGCCAGGTAGATGGCCGCGCAGTATGTGGCCCAGCAGGAGATGGCCCTGCAGTCTTCACATGCCCCAGGGCTGATGCCAGGCTTACCAGACAGAGGAGGGTTGTCATGTAGGCTGTGGTTGTGGTTGAAGCTTAGTAATTTGTATGCCTTGAAATTATGAAAGGACAAGAATGGATGCTTCTGTTACTTTATTGTCGTTGAAGCTTCCTTAACCCAGCAAAGAGAAGCGAGCAGTCACTACTCCCACCACCACTACTGCTTTTTGGTACATTTCATCAGGTGAGTTATTGCTTCTAATTAGAAGGAAAGGAGGATCTTGTCCAGCAGCCTGGTCTTTCTTCCAATGTTGGCAGGACCTGGAAGAGCAGAAGGTTCAGCCAGCAGAGGGCACAACAAACACAATGGGGCAAACACAGTCCATGTCTTGCTCAAGATGCCAACGGAGCTGAAGGTCCTTTTCTGTGAGCCCACAAAGTCCCCAGCTGATGGCTCTGTTTGCATTTTAAAGCATTTAGGTGGGGAGAAGGGGTGGGCAAGCTCACCCCACAAGTGGCCTCTGCCTATGTTTCTGTGAAGCTGCAGAACACCCACCCCACATATCAAATGAATTCAGGGGCTGGGCTGGCCTTTAAAATTTAAGTCAGGCAAAACCAGCAGGAAAAAAGCCACTAATAGAATCTTGGCAAAGCAGCGCTCTAAACCAGGCATCAACTCTCATAGGCATCTGATTGAAGAAACAATGACATCAAAATGATACCTTGTGTGTCATGATTTCATTGGTTATGCAGTTCATATTATTTCTAAGGTGGTGATGATGTCATGATGCATGTAACATCATTTACCCAGCACCCACAAGTGTCCCAATCCTGCAGACCTTCAAGCCAACACCATGGATATTGGAGATTGCAACTCCAACTTTTCCTTCAGTAGGAAAAGACAGAAAGTCATTGGATATGAATGGTTGGAAACTGATACTGTGTTAGAAAACTTACCAGTAGTGCATATTCTTGGTGGTCATCCTCCGCCACTTCTTAATGCTAGACAAATAGAGACATTAGTCCATCCTGATACTTATCTATGATCAGACAAACTTAACTTTCAATAACAGCTTAATAGCAGTTCAGTCATGCTGGTTAGACATGCTGGGAATTGAAATGCCAAAAGATCAGAATATTGCCAGACTGGGGGAGGGGAATGCAATAAACCACATCAGCAACTTGCTACCCAACTGGGTTTGTTCAACATATTTAACAAGGTCAGCTAAAGACCTAGTGGCTGCATTCACAACACAGGCTACAATTGGGGGGTTGTTTTATACATTGTTTTTTTTTCGTGGTATAGCAAGGGATCCAAACTAGAAGCAGATACTGAATTGACAGAAGAAATGGGCCACCTTTAGACTTAGCCCCCTTTCTTACCTGAATTCCTTTTCCTTTTCCCTTTCCTTTTCCTTTTTCCTGTCCCTTTTCTTTTCCTTTTCCTTTTCCTTTTCCTTTTCCTTCTCCTTCTCCTTCTCCTTTTCCTTTTCCTTCTCCTTTTCCTCCTTGTCCTCTTCCTTCTGTATGCCCATTTTCATTTTGCTCTTTTGTTAGATCAGTCTGAAAAGCAAACAGACATGACTATCCATTTGCAGTGAGATTTGGAGCTTGTCTGAAATGGGACACAGCTTCTTCCTGGGTAGACAGACCCACATGGCCTTGCAGTGGTGCACACAGCAGTGTATTCCAAAGAGAAGCGGGTAGTGAGGCCAAGGCAAAAGCAGAATGTGATATCATTTTATTTACATCTAAGTGTGATTAAAAATAAATATAATAATAAATATGATTGCTCTCTAGTCAGGGAATTTGACCACTTTCCCCTTTATTTTAAAATTGACAGAATATGGCAAGCTTTGGGGGACTCTGGGGGCCATCTCCAAGACAATTTGGAGTGGCATTGGGTCTCCCATTATGCACTTCTGTCTTACAGTCTTGGGAACCTTTCTCCAACTTATTGTTTTCTAGTTGTGTCCACCTACAAGTCCCACCCCCCTCCACAGTGGAGAGAGCCCATCCAACATCTCTGGAAGATAAGCAGATTGGGAAAGGCTGGTTGTCACTGTCTAATGACTCTGAATAAGCCTTGCCAGGGAGGCTTCAAAGTCTAGGAAAAAGGGTCATAGCAGTAGCAGTACCTCACATGGATAGGAATGTCAAAGAAATTTTCACATGTCCTAAGAATAAGGTAGAAAAAGAGAAGTTTCTTTCAAGGGGGAAGAAAACTTCATGAGTTCCATGAGAACCTTCAAGAAGTTTAGTTTTAGGACCATGAAAATCCCTTTCTTGTACTTCTATTGCTTCAACCCCTGTACTGCTGACAAAACTGGAGATCAAACTTATTTATTGCTTTGTTTCAATTTACATGGCCACCCCTTTCATCAGAATGAGTCTGGGCAGCGAAGAAAATTTAAAATGAAACAACATAAAAAACTATAAAACACAACCTATAACCAGAGGGAAAAAGAAAAAGAAAAGGGCAGATAAGAATAAAAAACTCAACAACAATAACCAACCTGGGCTTCAGTGACTTCCTGGCCCCCCTGCCAGGTCTTTAGAGCTTTTGGACGGCCAACAGGGTTGGGCCAATCTAAGCTCAGGTGATAAGGTGTTGTAAGGGACAGGCTCCGTGACTCGAAAGGCATGCTTTCTGGGTCTCAGAAAATGCCATTCTTTACTCGATGGGACAGTTCAACAGGGGAGCCGATGGAAAATTCAGCCAAAGAATAGGTTGCAGTTCCATTCTCTCTGATGAAGAGATGCACTTAGCAGGAACACACAGGCTAATTCCTTTCTTCTAGGCATTAATAGGCACACAGGAGATACCTTTGTCATGGTGCCTTCAACGAAAAAAATCTCCGTATCTGTGCACCTAAACCTTATTGTTTCATATGGCAATGAATGACAGCCATTCAGCAGATATATAAGTACATAAAGAACAGGGAGGGAGACATAGCCATGATTTGTGCTCCTTATGAACAAGTTTTCCTTCATTATCTGCATATTAATTTTGTTGTTGTTGTTCAGTAGTTAAGTCATGACCGACTCTTCATGACCCCATGGACCATAGCACACCAGGCCTTCCTGTCCTCCACTGTCTCCTGGAGTTTACTCAAATTCATGTTCATTGCATCAGTGATGCTATCTAACCATCTCATCCTCTGCCGTGCCTTTCTCCTTTTTCCTTCAGTCTTTCCTGGCATCAGGGTCTTTTCCAGTGAGTCCTCTCCTCTCATTAGGTGGCCGAAATATTACCACCAGGCATATTGGCACTGGATCACGAGCTGCTGCTGCTGCTGCTTCTTATTTTTTGTTAATGATAGATTGTAATATTGGGAACCTGGTTCTATTATTATATGGATGGATAAGCATCATCATTAGGTTTAGATCCTTGTTGTGATTAATTAAAGATAGGGCACTAGCAAGCTTAGTGGGTGAGCGCCACAGAGCTCTGCCATCTTTCTCCTCCCTGCAGGCTAAGATAGTTGCAGGGCCACAACTGGGGGGGGGGGGGGGCAAGCAGGGCATGTGTCCTGGGCTCCGCACTGGGGGGTGCCAAAATGAGCACTGTGGGGGGAGGGCAAAATGGGTGTGGAATTCATGTTTGCCCCAGGTGACACAAACCCTAGTTGCGGGCCTGGATAGTTGTCTCACTTTACCTATTGATAGGGCTGGCCTTGCATACCATTTGCCAGTGCAACATCCTTCCAGCATACTTACAGCAGCTCTTTTTGCCACAAGTGCATGTTCCCCCTGAAAAAAGAATAATGAAAGAAGAGTTAATAAATTCTGGTTTTCCACACAAATCATGGAAACAGAGAAGGGTTTTACTGCTGGTTGTGGGAGATAATAGATTTTGTAAATGCCTTGCAGGAAAATTGGCCCAATTTTTTCCCCATCCTAATTCAGTACAAAGGAAGAAAAAAGTCTACATATCTATGGCCTAAACCTTATTTTTCCATGTGGCAATGAATGACAGCCATTCAGCAGATATACAAATACACAAAGAACAGGAAGGAAGGAAGGAAGGAAGGAAGGAAGGAAGGAAGGAAGGAAGGAAGGAAGGAAGGAAGGAGGGAGGGAGGGAGGGAGGGAGGGAGGGAGGGAGGGAGGGAGGGAGGGAGGAAAACATACACAGCCATGATTTGTAACCACAATTGGGACTGGGACTTCCATTGCTAAGTGAGGTGGTCATTAAGTGAGTCACATCAGATTTCATGAGCTTTTTTTTCCTCAGTCATTCAGTAAATCACTGCGATCATTTAGTGAATCATGTGGTCATTAAGGCAATCTGGCTCCCCCCACTGACTTTGCTAGTTGGAAGCCAGCTGTGATCACATGACCCTGGGATGCTGCAACTGTTATAAATACAGGCTGGTTGCCATGTGCCTGAATTTCGAAGATGTGATTGCAGGGATGCTGTGATGGTTGTAAGTGCGAGGACTGGCCATAAGTCACTTTTTTCAGTGCTGTCAAAACTTTGGTCATTAAACAAATGGCTGCAAGTCAATGACTACCTGTATTGGGAACTTGGTTCCATTATTGTATGGATAGATAAGCATCATCGTTAGGTTTAGATCCTTGTCATGATTAATTAAAGAAAGGGGCACTAGCAAAATGATGGTTCTGCAAATACAGATCCTGGACTTGTGCATTCCAGACGTGGCATGCAAATGTAGAAGTCTAGAGTGCTTACCTTCCCTTTGGCCTGGGCCTCCTGAAAGAGAAAGGTATCATGATAATTAACAAAATGATGCAAGAGGAAGAAGAGGAGGAGGAGAAAAAAAAAGGGAAGGAGAAATCTCAAAAAGTAAGACTACAGTATTCCTTTCCATTTTTAAGCAGACATATTTGCTTTCAGTGGTAAAAACACTGAACAAGTTGTAAGTCACTTTTTTCAGCACCATTGTAACTTTGGTCATTAAACAAATGGTTGTAAGTCAAGGACTACCTGTATTGGGAACCTGGTTCTGTTATTATATGGATAGATAAGCATCATCATTAGGTTTAGATCCTTGTCATGATTAATTAAAGAAAGGGGCACTAGCAAAATGATGGTTCTGCAAATACAGATCCTGGACTTGTGTATTCCAGACGTGGCATGCAAATGTAGAAGTCTAGAGTGCTTACCTTCCCTTTGGCCTGGGCCTCCTGAAAGAGAAAGGTATCATGATAATTAACAAAATGATGCAAGAGGAAGAAGAGGAGGAGGAGAAAAAAAAAGGGAAGGAGAAATCTCAAAAAGTAAGACTACAGTATTCCTTTTCATTTTTAAGCAGACACATTTGCTTTCGGTGGTTAAAACAGATCTAGACTCACTAACTGTTGATTAATCAAATCAAAATCACAATGATTTTAACAAAAACAACAAAAAAGTGCAGTTTGAACAACTGGGGTGGTGGTGATATTTGTGCATGTAAACTGTCCCCCTTTTTTCATTCTAAGAGATGCCCAAACAAAAATGCTACAGGGAAGGGAATAAAAGAGAACATTTTAGCAGTTTTCCCAGGTATCTTTGGTGTAACTTTACACTTCTGCCCAGGTTGAAGTATCTGGAGACCAGCTTGACATTTCCCCACCCCCACTTCCCCCATTCTCTGGGGATAATTGCAGATATTAGCGATTTCCACACCACATGCCAATCTAGTGGGAAGACATGACAATTACATTGGTACTGAAATGATATCAAGATCTGACCCAAAGAATAAGACAAGGAAAATGAGGTAAGAAAATAAGGAGAGACAATTTCAAGGTTGCTTATGTCAAGCTGCAGAAATGTAGAGAGCTGATATTTATACCACATTCGGTAGAAGGAAGTCAGACCTTAGCTAGAAGCCTTACATTTGTTAACAAGCCAGTAAATAATGAGGGTGTATGTGGGGAACCCATTTCACCTCAACTGGGTGCTTAACCCATAGTGATAATCGAGTTACCTAGCTGAGGCACAGAGATGACACAATTTGTTTTTTGAAGGCAATTTCCACCATCCTGGGATTTCATCCAGCAGTTCTAGCATAGAGGCATTTCTTTGCTTCCAATAAATAATAGCAAGAGCTAGAAGAGCTTTCTGCAAACAGGGGGAGACCTCTTTTGGCTATTGAAACTACTAGACGTGCATCATATTTTCTAGAGCCAAAGGAGGATGTGCCCATTGCTCTGTGAAGAAGCTTTGAAGGACTTCTTCACATGAACCTGCCTCAGAATGAAGCACCCCTTAAAGATATTGCACAATCCTACTAAATACGTCCAAGACCCTCAATGGATCCCCTCTTACCAGAAGTTGTCCAAATGCCACCAGAAAAAAACAAGCAAGCAATGGATGGAACATCTTGTCTCTCTTCTGCTCTTCGCTCTAAACGAAAGCTCTCTTGATGATTCTGGCTTTGCAAGTCAAGGCATTTATAGTTCACCTGGCATGCTTCAGTGAGTCCAGACCAATGCCCCTATTGTCAAAGGAGGAAGTGGCTGAATAAAAGACTTTTTGATAAGGAAAGGTCATCAGATATGGTCACCCTCACCATCATGCCAGTTCAGGTCACCAGTAGATAAGGGCACCTTTCTTAACCCTAATCAAGAAAACTCTGAGACCTCCAAAATTTGCACACTGCTCTTATCTGAATTACATTGCAGCATGGAATCTGGGGGTGAGAGGGTGTTGGTGTTGCTGATAATAATGATCTGGATGTTTTGGTCATTGATGGGTTTAGATTTGCTGGTGTCAGAAAGAAATGGCACAAGTAAAAGCAGGTTGAGTATCAGTCAGTTTGAAAGTAATACATTCTAAAGAGATGCAAACATACCTGAAATCTGCTCTTTGCCTTCCATTTATCCAGTTTTTTCCCCACATCTCTGTGCAGTTTTTGTTACTTTCTCAGATTCTGGTTTAGTGCCATTTGCATGTGCTCTGCTGGCCAAGATTATAGCAGCTATAATAACATCATGGGACTCTTAAGGCCACTCATCCTTATCTAGATGGTGATGTCAGTAACGGATACTCTTTTGTGGTGCCTCCTTACATTTATCAACCCAATCAATTAAGGCCACCACACTGATTTCCATCAAAAGGACCATTGCTACTCTTGGAAGTGTTTCAGAATGGATTATCTTCCTGTTTGCAAAAGTGAGCTAACTCCTGATAAGGAACTGTAAAAGGGCATCTGATGGAAAGAGCATCATGCTCAAATAAAGCCATTTGGATAGGATTGATGAATCAAAACTATCAGGGTTTTGGCGTAAGAAACAAAGAACAAATAGAGAAACCAGGGAACAGTGGAAGTCCTCTCCTTTTGGTAGAAATATTCCTCAAGGGAGCATAAATTAGGCCTCGTCCTCATAGGGAATGGAATGAGATGGAACTAGGGAACTAGGGGTGTGGTGATCCAGGCACCTGTCCATATTAGCAAATTAATATTCTGAGAATATTAATTTGCTAATAGGGCTATTTGACTCCTGAACACTCAATAAGGTTTTTAAGTGGAATGTGGAATGTGTAAAGAATGTATATTTTACAGTAATTATGGTATTTTTATTTTAGTGTCTGATGGTGTTTGTGAGCCAACTGCAACGAAATTTCATTTTATTATGCACTTGATGTATAGTGTATAGTGGAATGACAATAAAGTTATTCTATTCTATTCTATTCTATTCTATTCTATTCTATTCTATTCTATTCTATTCTATTCTATTCTGTTCTATTCTATACATATTAATTAATCTATAATATTAAATATCATATTTAACCCTTTTTCCTCCAATCTAGCAAAAAAAAATTGCATACACAAAGCTTTCTAGCAAACCGGGTTTTGCTGATGGTAAAAAAATATGTATTGTTGGAATTCTCCTAACTAGGTGTTTGGGTTGCAGAGATTTCATTATCATACTAGGTAACAGAAATTCCAAGGTTCTGGATAAGCAGCTCGTCTGTTGGCATATGCTGTATGTCCTCCTGCCTTGCCCGTTTTGCACACCCTCAGGCTTTTCTTCACAACTTCTCTCATTTATATCAGCTTTTCTGAGAAAGTCCTCTACCCTTGACTGTTAATGAATATGACCACCCTTCTTGGTTTATTTCCCTGCCAAATGGCATATTTGGGGAAAGATCTTCAAGTGGCATCCAGTCTCTGTTTTTCTTCTGTCAATTTTCCATGGAAGGAAATTGTTAACAACTTTCTCTTATGCTGCTTTTTATTTCCCCAATTAGGGGGAAAATACAAGGTGCTGGGTTTTAAGGTGCAGAACTGTGAATTCCTGTCCAGTGACTCTTCCTCCTGTCTCCCAAGGTCATTCCCACATACCATTACAAATATCTATCTTCAAATTGGGAAATAAGAAAGAAGGTGGATGCAGACCAGATGAGTCCTCCTCCAATGCTCTGTAGACATAGAGTGAGTCATCTCAGTGAGGCAAAAGATATAATCAAGGTGATCAACTATGATTCCATGCAGGGCTGATTAATTATTTTTATCTCATTCCCTTTCCAAAGGAGCTCAGAACAGAACTGCACTCAAAGTACAATAAAAATAAACTTTTTTTTAAAATAATAGGGTGAGGTGTTAAATGTTGGACTAGGATCAGGCAGATACAGGTTATGGGGCACCTTCAGCCATGTAGTTCCCATGAGTGATTTTTGGCTCAATCACTCTTTTTTAACCCAATTTTGTACAGAAAAATTATAGGAGGAGGTGTTAGATATCCCACTTTGAACTCCTGGAGAAAAAGTGGGACATAAATCTAACAGGTAAAATAATTAAAGAATGAAACAATCAACAAGTAGACTACCAAACCATCAAACAACCAACAGATAATACAAGTGCAAAAATTAAGAGGAAGTTTGTTTTTTTAGAAGAAGTCTAAAAGGCAGGCTGATCCTGGAGCACATGTTACTCTACAAATGGACAGGTGAACAGGCATGTTTTCAGTTGTTACCTAAAAGAAGATGGGAGAAGATTCCCTGCTTATGTTGCTACCACCAAAAAGATCCCAGAGATGCCTGCTACAGAATGTAGTAATACCAGATCTGGCTGCAAGATATGACAATCCCTGGATCCAGTTCTAATTCTCTGCTGCCATTTGAGTGGTCATCTGGATTTATGCAGCTCAGCTCTGGTAGTCCTTAGAGAAAGAGGCCCATTTCAGTACTTCTTCCATGCTGTTAGAACTTCACTGTGGGCAGAGCAACTTCTGCCTTTTAGCTTCAATTTGATCATGGACAATGGAATAATTGTGCATGATGCAATAGAAGCCTAACATTTCCTTGTAAATGAAAGTGACAATAGAGTCATTGGTTTGGGCAATGAGGCTTATGGATGAAGATATTAAAATATGGCACTGGAGCTGAATAAAGTCACTTCAAAGAACAGCAAGGACCAGAAAAGCTGAACAGCGACAAAGAAGATGCATCTCCTTTTAATCTTTGCATTGATTTTTACAGTCTCTGCACATTGGGTAAGGCTAAATTTTGTGGGTTGCAGTAGCCTTTCAGCTGGGGTGCCTACAGATGAAATGAGTAAGCATTTTGTTGAGCTTGTCCCCATGCTTTTATTAACATATTTCTTCAAGAAGGGCAGAGGGCTTTGAAGTATTTAGTGCTTCAAAATCTATCTTTGAATTACCGGGAATTCAACTGTATCAGTGGTTCTGAATTTCGGCTGGCATCCTGTTCTCTGCATTAGACCTCTTAGCATTCACATTAGCATGATAGTCAGAGATAATCTCTTATTGGACCTACTGAGTTGGGCCAATACAGAAAGTTGAAAATTTCTTTGGTTCAAATCTATTAGTAACGATGCAAGCTGTGGAAGAGTTTGAGATGAATAAACATAAGGGATAGAGCAAAATCCACAGGTTCATTGGAACTTAAGCTGCATATCATATGTGGTTATATTACCTGTAAACATCAAGCCCTAAGGAAGCTTAATATCTGATTTTTAACTCATGTATTGTGTGAAGGTTTATTGGATACCCAAAAAGCTTTATATATTTACTTGGCTATATCAACAAAAACCTTGAGGCAATGTTTGAATAAGGGTGGCAGTACTGGAGGAGGCTGAATGCCTCTTATGGTTTCTATTCTGCAGTGGGCCCTGATTGGCCTAGCTGGTGGTAGGAATAGGATGGAGAAATTTCTCAGTAACTACCAAATTAATTTTCCCCAATGTTCCTGATGCAGTAAGTATCCATTTACTCTACTAGAAGAATTTAAATGGTTTGGCTCATTTTTTTTAAAGAAAGAAACTGAAGGGGACTTTAGGGAAGGAAATAATTACCTTAGTTTTCATTGATATCTGGCCAATGATATGCTGATCATTTTACTTGCATGGAAGAAATAAAACTCAAGTTATTAGAGAAGGAGAGAGATATTCTATGCATCTATGTCTTGATATCTGTTTGACACATACACAATTAATTAATTAATTATAATTCAGATGTAGATGTAGATGTAGATGCATCCGTGTGGGGGAAAACAGGAAGAAGGAGAAGGAGTGAGGTGAAGAAGCCCTGGATGACCCCTCCGCTCGGTCATGGGCATTAGTGATTGCCCAACCAGGCCTATTCCCAATGCCAACCCCAAATCCAAATCAGTGTTCGGTTCCTGACGTGTTTATCGATTTCACTGGATTGATGTGGAGATGGAAATGTCTGTCCTGATCAATGCTATATCATCAATCTGAGGGAGAGAGAGCAAGCACATCAATCACATGCTTTCCTTCTATGCTGAAGTCTATTGTTTTTTCCTTTTTAGTGAAAATAATTACTGTATCTCTAAAATGTCAATAGGTACATGAAAGTTCTTGTGTCTTCTTCATTCTCCTCTTCATGCTGATGGTATACTTTCTCCCTGTTTTGCAAATGGGCAAATGGCTACAGGAAAACCGATAATCCCTGAGAAGCAATTTTGTTGTTTACTTGTTCAGTCGCTTCCGACTCTTTGTGACTTCATGGACCAGCCCACGCCACAGCTTCCTGTCGGTCGTCAACACCCCCAGCTCCCCCAGGGACAGGTCCGTCACCTCTAGAATATCATCCGTCCACCTTGCCCTTGGTCGGCCCCTCTTCCTTTTGCCCTCCACTCTCCCTAGCATCAGCATCTTCTCCAGGGTGTCCTGTCTTCTCATTATGTGGCCAAAGTATTTCAGTTTGGCCTTTAATATCGTTCCCTCAAGTGAGCAGTCTGGCTTTATTTCCTGGAGGATGGACTGGTTTGATCTTCTGGCAGTCCAAGGCACTCTCAGAATTTTCCTCCAACACCACAGTTCAAAAGCATCCATCTTCCTTCTCTCAGCCTTCCTTATGGTCCAGCTCTTGCGGCCATATGTCACTACAGGGAACACCATTGCTTTCACTATGCAGACCTTTGTTGTCAGTGTGATGTCTCTGCTCTTAACTATTTTATCGAGATTTGTCATTGCTCTTCTCCCAAGGATTAAGTGTCTTCTGATTTCCTGACTGCAGTCAGCATCTGCAGTAATCTTCACACCTAGAAATACAAAGTCTTTCACTGCTTCTACATTTTCTCCCTCTATTTGCCAGTTATCAATCAAGCTGGTTGCCATAATCTTGGTTTTTTTGAGGTTTAGCTGCAAGCCAGCTTTTGCACTTTCTTCTTTCACCTTCATCATAAGGCTCCTCAGTTCCTCCTCGCTTTCATCCATCAAAGTGGTCTCATCTGCATATCTGAGATTGATGTAATTGCATGCCTGGAGCAATTCTCCTCCATGTCCTATAGTTATATCTAAATGACCATTTAATTTCTTGTGGTGAGACTGGATGACGTCTCATAGACAAGAAACAGTACAAATTCCTTGCCAGGACTTTGGAAAGGGTTTAAAACCACGAATGCCACAATTCCACCACAATCCATCAGGTAATCTAGTACCTTCAGTGTTGTATGTCAAGGGTCAGGAAACATTATTTCAAGTTTAAGTGCAGTTATGTTTGGCTACCTGCACTTCGCATGTTTGCATTTTAACATCCCAAGTGCTTCATAATTGTTGGATTAATACAAGTATGATACAAACGCCACTTGTGTGTTTGGGCAATTAATGGCCTTTGGAAATAGATTAGGGCATTGGAGTGTTCCTGTTTGTTGTTTGGACTCTGTTCCTGAGCGTTCCAAGTCATTGTTTGTTGAACATTCCATCATTTGCCCTGTTTGCATAATACACTAGATTTTGTCTAGGCAAAGTTTTTGCAGATATCTATTAAGGTCAGCTTCCTACTCTCTACAGTAAGAGATAAGCATGAGGTCTTAAAACCTGGGTTTTCCAGCAACCTTGGGGTTCCCATGGGAAGCCTGCAAAGTGGTTGTACTATGTTGGTGATTGTTATTCTTCTGCAAGCCTGGTTTTTTATGTTTTTATGTTTTATTTGTGTTTAAGCGTTTTAGTGATCATTACATTGTTTTAATTGTTTTACTGTGGTTGTATGCTGCCCAGAACCACGTTCTATGATAGGTAGCTATATAAATTTGCTCATTAAACAAACAAAGAATATAAACCAGGGTTTATCAGTCCCTTGAGTTGGATTGTTGTGCCATATGCCAAGCCAGAGCCACACACATCACAGTACTTTCAGACTTGCAAGATTCAGTTAACGTACCTTTACAAGAGAGTAGAATTAGGTTATCTGGTTGTGTTTCCTGTTTGGTCTACCTGGTAAGGCTGAGATCAATCTTGCGAGTCTGAAAGTACAATACTCCTGCCGTCTCCTTTACAGCCCAAGAAGGCCCCTCCTGAGCCTCTTCCCCCACCCACTATCCAGCTGCGGGCTGTACTGTCTCTTATCTGACCATTCCCTTGGCAGCATCTCTTTGCCCCGTCTCCCAAGGTCCTTCCCACATACCATTACCCAATGGCAGCAGCACAACTGCTGCACTCAGGTGAGAAAGAGTGAGGGATCAGCCCCCCTGCCAGGTAGATGGCCGTGCAGTATGTGGCCCAGCAGGAGATGGCCCTGCAGTCTTCACATGCCCCAGGGCTGATGCCAGGCTTACCAGACAGAGGAGGGTTGTCATGTAGGCTGTGGTTGTGGTTGAAGCTTAGTAATTTGTATGCCTTGAAATTATGAAAGGACAAGAATGGATGCTTCTGTTACTTTATTGTCGTTGAAGCTTCCTTAACCCAGCAAAGAGAAGCGAGCAGTCACTACTCCCACCACCACTACTGCTTTTTGGTACATTTCATCAGGTGAGTTATTGCTTCTAATTAGAAGGAAAGGAGGATCTTGTCCAGCAGCCTGGTCTTTCTTCCAATGTTGGCAGGACCTGGAAGAGCAGAAGATTCAGCCAGCAGAGGGCACAACAAACACAACGGGGCAAACACAGTCCATGTCTTGCTCAAGATGCCAACGGAGCTGAAGGCCCTTTTCCGTGAGCCCACAGAGTCCCCAGCTGATGGCTCTGTTTGCATTTTAAAGCATTTAGGTGGGGAGAAGGGGTGGGCAAGCTCACCCCACAAGTGGCCCCTGCCTATGTTTCTCTGAAGCTGCAGAACCCCCACCCCACATATCAAATGAATTCAGGGGCTGGGCTGGCCTTTAAAATTTAAGTCAGGCAAAACCAGCAGGAAAAAAGCCACTAATAGAATCTTGGCAAAGCAGCGCTCTAAACCAGGCACCAACTCGCATAGGCATCTGATTGAAGAAACAACGACATCAACATGATACCTTGTGTGTCATGATTTCATTGGTTATGCAGTTCATATTATTTCTAAGGTGGTGATGATGTCATGATGCATGTAACATCATTTACCCAGCACCCACAAGTGTCCCAATCCTGCAGACCTTCAAGCCAACACCATGGATATTGGAGATTGCAACTCCAACTTTTCCTTCAGTAGGAAAAGACAGAAAGTCATTGGATATGAATGGTTGGAAACTGATACTGTGTTAGAAAACTTACCAGTAGTGCATATTCTTGGTGGTCATCCTCCGCCACTTCTTAATGCTAGACAAATAGAGACATTAGTCCATCCTGATACTTATCTATGATCAGACAAACTTAACTTTCAATAACAGCTTAATAGCAGTTCAGTCATGCTGGCTAGACATGCTGGGAATTGAAATGCCAAAAGATCAGAATATTGCCAGACTGGGGGAGGGGAATGCAATAAACCACATCAGCAACTTGCTACCCAACTGGGTTTGTTCAACATATTTAACAAGGTCAGCTAAAGACCTAGTGGCTGCATTCACAACACAGGCTACAATTGGGGGGTTGTTTTATACGTTGTTTTTTTTTCGTGGTATAGCAAGGGATCCAAACTAGAAGCAGATACTGAATTGACAGAAGAAATGGGCCACCTTTAGACTTAGCCCCCTTTCTTACCTGAATTCCTTTTCCTTTTCTCTTTTCTTTTCGTTTTTCTTTTCCCTTTCCCTTTCCCTTTTCTTTTTCTTTTTGTTTTTGTTTTTCTTTTTGTTTTTCTTTTTGTTTTTCTTTTTCTTTTCCTTCTCTTTCTCCTTCTCCTTCTCCTTCTCCTTCTCCTTCTCCTTCTCCTTCTCCTTCTCCTTCTTGTCCTCCTCGTCGTCCTTGTCCTCCTCCTTGTCCTCCTCCTTCTGTATGCCCATTTTCATTTTGCTCTTTTGTTAGATCAGTCTGAAAAGCAAACAGACATGACTATCCATTTGCAGTGAGATTTGGAGCTTGTCTGAAATGGGACACAGCTTCTTCCTGGGTAGACAGACCCACATGGCCTTGCAGTGGTGCACACAGCAGTGTATTCCAAAGAGAAGCGGGTAGTGGGGCCAAGGCAAAAGCAGAATGTGATATCATTTTATTTACATCTAAGTGTGATTAAAAATAAATATAATAATAAATATGATTGCTCTCTAGTCAGGGAATTTGACCACTTTCCCCTTTATTTTAAAATTGACAGAATATGGCAAGCTTTGGGGGACTCTGGGGGCCATCTCCAAGACAATTTGGAGTGGCATTGGGTCTCCCATTATGCACTTCTGTCTTACAGTCTTGGGAACCTTTCTCCAACTTATTGTTTTCTAGTTGTGTCCACCTACAAGTCCCACCCCCCTCCACAGTGGAGAGAGCCCATCCAACATCTCTGGAAGATAAGCAGATTGGGAAAGGCTGGTTGTCACTGTCTAATGACTCTGAATAAGCCTTGCCAGGGAGGCTTCAAAGTCTAGGAAAAAGGGTCATAGCAGTAGCAGTACCTCACATGGATAGGAATGTCAAAGAAATTTTCACATGTCCTAAGAATAAGGTAGAAAAAGAGAAGTTTCTTTCAAGGGGGAAGAAAACTTCATGAGTTCCATGAGAACCTTCAAGAAGTTTAGTTTTAGGACCATGAAAATCCCTTTCTTGTACTTCTATTGCTTCAACCCCTGTACTGCTGACAAAACTGGAGATCAAACTTATTTATTGCTTTGTTTCAATTTACATGGCCACCCCTTTCATCAGAATGAGTCTGGGCAGTGAAGAAAATTTAAAATGAAACAACATAAAAAACTATAAAACACAACCTATAATCAGAGGGAAAAAGAAAAAGAAAAGGGCAGATAAGAATAAAAAACTCAACAACAATAACCAACCACCTGGGCTTCAGTAACTTCCTGGCCCCCCTGCCAGGTCTTTAGAGCTTTTGGACGGCCAACAGGGCTGGGCCAATCTAAGCTCAGGTGATAAGGTGTTGTAAGGGACAGGCTCCGTGACTTGAAAGGCATGCTTTCTGGGTCTCAGAAAATGCCATTCTTTACTTGATGGGACAGTTCAACAGGGGAGCCGATGGAAAATTCAGTTAAAGAATAGGTTGCAGTTCCATTCTCTCTGATGAAGAGATGCACTTAGCAGGAACACACAGGCTAATTCCTTTCTTCTAGGCATTAATAGGCACACAGGAGATACCTTTGTCATGGTGCCTTCAACGAAAAAAATCTCCGTATCTGTGCACCTAAACCTTATTGTTTCATATGGCAATGAATGACAGCCATTCAGCAGATATATAAGTACATAAAGAACAGGGAGGGAGACATAGCCATGATTTGTGCTCCTTATGAACAAGTTTTCCTTCATTATCTGCATATTAATTTTGTTGTTGTTGTTCAGTAGTTAAGTCATGACCGACTCTTCATGACCCCATGGACCATAGCACACCAGGCCTTCCTGTCCTCCACTGTCTCCTGGAGTTTACTCAAATTCATGTTCATTGCATCAGTGATGCTATCTAACCATCTCATCCTCTGCCGTGCCTTTCTCCTTTTTCCTTCAGTCTTTCCTGGCATCAGGGTCTTTTCCAGTGAGTCCTCTCCTCTCATTAGGTGGCCGAAATATTACCACCAGGCATATTGGCACTGGATCACGAGCTGCTGCTGCTGCTGCTTCTTATTTTTTGTTAATGATAGATTGTAATATTGGGAACCTGGTTCTATTATTATATGGATGGACAAGCATCATCATTAGGTTTAGATCCTTGTTGTGATTAATTAAAGATAGGGCACTAGCAAGCTTAGTGGGTGAGCGCCACAGAGCTCTGCCATCTTTCTCCTCCCTGCAGGCTAAGATAGTTGCAGGGCCACAACTGGGGGGGGGGGGGGCAAGCAGGGCATGTGTCCTGGGCTCCGCACTGGGGGGTGCCAAAATGAGCACTGTGGGGGGAGGGCAAAATGGGTGTGGAATTCATGTTTGCCCCAGGTGACACAAACCCTAGTTGCGGGCCTGGATAGTTGTCTCACTTTACCTATTGATAGGGCTGGCCTTGCATACCATTTGCCAGTGCAACATCCTTCCAGCATACTTACAGCAGCTCTTTTTGCCACAAGTGCATGTTCCCCCTGAAAAAAGAATAATGAAAGAAGAGTTAATAAATTCTGGTTTTCCACACAAATCATGGAAACAGAGAAGGGTTTTACTGCTGGTTGCTGGGAGATAATAGATTTTGTAAATGCCTTGCAGGAAAATTGGCCCAATTTTTCCCCCATCCTAATTCAGTACAAAGGAAGAAAAAAGTCTACATATCTATGGCCTAAACCTTATTTTTCCATGTGGCAATGAATGACAGCCATTCAGCAGATATACAAATACACAAAGAACAGGAAGGAAGGAAGGAAGGAAGGAAGGAAGGAAGGAAGGAAGGAAGGAAGGAAGGAAGGAAGGAGGGAGGGAGGGAGGGAGGGAGGGAGGGAGGGAGGGAGGGAGGGAGGGAGGGAGGGAGGAAAACATACACAGCCATGATTTGTAACCACAATTGGGACTGGGACTTCCATTGCTAAGTGAGGTGGTCATTAAGTGAGTCACATCAGATTTCATGAGCTTTTTTTTCCTCAGTCATTCAGTAAATCACTGCGATCATTTAGTGAATCATGTGGTCATTAAGGCAATCTGGCTCCCCCCACTGACTTTGCTAGTTGGAAGCCAGCTGTGATCACATGACCCTGGGATGCTGCAACTGTTATAAATACAGGCTGGTTGCCATGTGCCTGAATTTCGAAGATGTGATTGCAGGGATGCTGTGATGGTTGTAAGTGCGAGGACTGGCCATAAGTCACTTTTTTCAGTGCTGTCAAAACTTTGGTCATTAAACAAATGGCTGCAAGTCAATGACTACCTGTATTGGGAACTTGGTTCCATTATTGTATGGATAGATAAGCATCATCGTTAGGTTTAGATCCTTGTCATGATTAATTAAAGAAAGGGGCACTAGCAAAATGATGGTTCTGCAAATACAGATCCTGGACTTGTGCATTCCAGACGTGGCATGCAAATGTAGAAGTCTAGAGTGCTTACCTTCCCTTTGGCCTGGGCCTCCTGAAAGAGAAAGGTATCATGATAATTAACAAAATGATGCAAGAGGAAGAAGAGGAGGAGGAGAAAAAAAAAGGGAAGGAGAAATCTCAAAAAGTAAGACTACAGTATTCCTTTCCATTTTTAAGCAGACATATTTGCTTTCAGTGGTAAAAACACTGAACAAGTTGTAAGTCACTTTTTTCAGCACCATTGTAACTTTGGTCATTAAACAAATGGTTGTAAGTCAAGGACTACCTGTATTGGGAACCTGGTTCTGTTATTATATGGATAGATAAGCATCATCATTAGGTTTAGATCCTTGTCATGATTAATTAAAGAAAGGGGCACTAGCAAAATGATGGTTCTGCAAATACAGATCCTGGACTTGTGTATTCCAGACGTGGCATGCAAATGTAGAAGTCTAGAGTGCTTACCTTCCCTTTGGCCTGGGCCTCCTGAAAGAGAAAGGTATCATGATAATTAACAAAATGATGCAAGAGGAAGAAGAGGAGGAGGAGAAAAAAAAAGGGAAGGAGAAATCTCAAAAAGTAAGACTACAGTATTCCTTTCCATTTTTAAGCAGACATATTTGCTTTCAGTGGTAAAAACACTGAACAAGTTGTAAGTCACTTTTTTCAGCACCATTGTAACTTTAGTCATTAAACAAATGGTTGTAAGTCAAGGACTACCTGTATTGGGAACCTGGTTCTGTTATTATATGGATAGATAAGCATCATCATTAGGTTTAGATCCTTGTCATGATTAATTAAAGAAAGGGGCACTAGCAAAATGATGGTTCTGCAAATACAGATCCTGGACTTGTGTATTCCAGACGTGGCATGCAAATGTAGAAGTCTAGAGTGCTTACCTTCCCTTTGGCCTGGGCCTCCTGAAAGAGAAAGGTATCATGATAATTAACAAAATGATGCAAGAGGAAGAAGAGGAGGAGGAGAAAAAAAAAGGGAAGGAGAAATCTCAAAAAGTAAGACTACAGTATTCCTTTTCATTTTTAAGCAGACACATTTGCTTTCGGTGGTTAAAACAGATCTAGACTCACTAACTGTTGATTAATCAAATCAAAATCACAATGATTTTAACAAAAACAACAAAAAAGTGCAGTTTGAACAACTGGGGTGGTGGTGATATTTGTGCATGTAAACTGTCCCCCTTTTTTCATTCTAAGAGATGCCCAAACAAAAATGCTACAGGGAAGGGAATAAAAGAGAACATTTTAGCAGTTTTCCCAGGTATCTTTGGTGTAACTTTACACTTCTGCCCAGGTTGAAGTATCTGGAGACCAGCTTGACATTTCCCCACCCCCACTTCCCCCATTCTCTGGGGATAATTGCAGATATTAGCGATTTCCACACCACATGCCAATCTAGTGGGAAGACATGACAATTACATTGGTACTGAAATGATATCAAGATCTGACCCAAAGAATAAGACAAGGAAAATGAGGTAAGAAAATAAGGAGAGACAATTTCAAGGTTGATTATGTCAAGCTGCAGAAATGTAGAGAGCTGATATTTATACCACATTCGGTAGAAGGAAGTCAGACCTTAGCTAGAAGCCTTACATTTGTTAACAAGCCAGTAAATAATGAGGGTGTATGTGGGGAACCCATTTCACCTCAACTGGGTGCTTAACCCATAGTGATAATCGAGTTACCTAGCTGAGGCACAGAGATGACACAATTTGTTTTTTGAAGGCAATTTCCACCATCCTGGGATTTCATCCAGCAGTTCTAGCATAGAGGCATTTCTTTGCTTCCAATAAATAATAGCAAGAGCTAGAAGAGCTTTCTGCAAACAGGGGGAGACCTCTTTTGGCTATTGAAACTACTAGACGTGCATCATATTTTCTAGAGCCAAAGGAGGATGTGCCCATTGCTCTGTGAAGAAGCTTTGAAGGACTTCTTCACATGAACCTGCCTCAGAATGAAGCACCCCTTAAAGATATTGCACAATCCTACTAAATACGTCCAAGACCCTCAATGGATCCCCTCTTACCAGAAGTTGTCCAAATGCCACCAGAAAAAAACAAGCAAGCAATGGATGGAACATCTTGTCTCTCTTCTGCTCTTCGCTCTAAACGAAAGCTCTCTTGATGATTCTGGCTTTGCAAGTCAAGGCATTTATAGTTCACCTGGCATGCTTCAGTGAGTCCAGACCAATGCCCCTATTGTCAAAGGAGGAAGTGGCTGAATAAAAGACTTTTTGATAAGGAAAGGTCATCAGATATGGTCACCCTCACCATCATGCCAGTTCAGGTCACCAGTAGATAAGGGCACCTTTCTTAACCCTAATCAAGAAAACTCTGAGACCTCCAAAATTTGCACACTGCTCTTATCTGAATTACATTGCAGCATGGAATCTGGGGGTGAGAGGGTGTTGGTGTTGCTGATAATAATGATCTGGATGTTTTGGTCATTGATGGGTTTAGATTTGCTGGTGTCAGAAAGAAATGGCACAAGTAAAAGCAGGTTGAGTATCAGTCAGTTTGAAAGTAATACATTCTAAAGAGATGCAAACATACCTGAAATCTGCTCTTTGCCTTCCATTTATCCAGTTTTTTCCCCACATCTCTGTGCAGTTTTTGTTACTTTCTCAGATTCTGGTTTAGTGCCATTTGCATGTGCTCTGCTGGCCAAGATTATAGCAGCTATAATAACATCATGGGACTCTTAAGGCCACTCATCCTTATCTAGATGGTGATGTCAGTAACGGATACTCTTTTGTGGTGCCTCCTTACATTTATCAACCCAATCAATTAAGGCCACCACACTGATTTCCATCAAAAGGACCATTGCTACTCTTGGAAGTGTTTCAGAATGGATTATCTTCCTGTTTGCAAAAGTGAGCTAACTCCTGATAAGGAACTGTAAAAGGGCATCTGATGGAAAGAGCATCATGCTCAAATAAAGCCATTTGGATAGGATTGATGAATCAAAACTATCAGGGTTTTGGCGTAAGAAACAAAGAACAAATAGAGAAACCAGGGAACAGTGGAAGTCCTCTCCTTTTGGTAGAAATATTCCTCAAGGGAGCATAAATTAGGCCTCGTCCTCATAGGGAATGGAATGAGATGGAACTAGGGAACTAGGGGTGTGGTGATCCAGGCACCTGTCCATATTAGCAAATTAATATTCTGAGAATATTAATTTGCTAATAGGGCTATTTGACTCCTGAACACTCAATAAGGTTTTTAAGTGGAATGTGGAATGTGTAAAGAATGTATATTTTACAGTAATTATGGTATTTTTATTTTAGTGTCTGATGGTGTTTGTGAGCCAACTGCAACGAAATTTCATTTTATTATGCACTTGATGTATAGTGTATAGTGGAATGACAATAAAGTTATTCTATTCTATTCTATTCTATTCTATTCTATTCTATTCTATTCTATTCTATTCTGTTCTATTCTATACATATTAATTAATCTATAATATTAAATATCATATTTAACCCTTTTTCCTCCAATCTAGCAAAAAAAAATTGCATACACAAAGCTTTCTAGCAAACCGGGTTTTGCTGATGGTAAAAAAATATGTATTGTTGGAATTCTCCTAACTAGGTGTTTGGGTTGCAGAGATTTCATTATCATACTAGGTAACAGAAATTCCAAGGTTCTGGATAAGCAGCTCGTCTGTTGGCATATGCTGTATGTCCTCCTGCCTTGCCCGTTTTGCACACCCTCAGGCTTTTCTTCACAACTTCTCTCATTTATATCAGCTTTTCTGAGAAAGTCCTCTACCCTTGACTGTTAATGAATATGACCACCCTTCTTGGTTTATTTCCCTGCCAAATGGCATATTTGGGGAAAGATCTTCAAGTGGCATCCAGTCTCTGTTTTTCTTCTGTCAATTTTCCATGGAAGGAAATTGTTAACAACTTTCTCTTATGCTGCTTTTTATTTCCCCAATTAGGGGGAAAATACAAGGTGCTGGGTTTTAAGGTGCAGAACTGTGAATTCCTGTCCAGTGACTCTTCCTCCTGTCTCCCAAGGTCATTCCCACATACCATTACAAATATCTATCTTCAAATTGGGAAATAAGAAAGAAGGTGGATGCAGACCAGATGAGTCCTCCTCCAATGCTCTGTAGACATAGAGTGAGTCATCTCAGTGAGGCAAAAGATATAATCAAGGTGATCAACTATGATTCCATGCAGGGCTGATTAATTATTTTTATCTCATTCCCTTTCCAAAGGAGCTCAGAACAGAACTGCACTCAAAGTACAATAAAAATAAACTTTTTTTTAAAATAATAGGGTGAGGTGTTAAATGTTGGACTAGGATCAGGCAGATACAGGTTATGGGGCACCTTCAGCCATGTAGTTCCCATGAGTGATTTTTGGCTCAATCACTCTTTTTTAACCCAATTTTGTACAGAAAAATTATAGGAGGAGGTGTTAGATATCCCACTTTGAACTCCTGGAGAAAAAGTGGGACATAAATCTAACAGGTAAAATAATTAAAGAATGAAACAATCAACAAGTAGACTACCAAACCATCAAACAACCAACAGATAATACAAGTGCAAAAATTAAGAGGAAGTTTGTTTTTTTAGAAGAAGTCTAAAAGGCAGGCTGATCCTGGAGCACATGTTACTCTACAAATGGACAGGTGAACAGGCATGTTTTCAGTTGTTACCTAAAAGAAGATGGGAGAAGATTCCCTGCTTATGTTGCTACCACCAAAAAGATCCCAGAGATGCCTGCTACAGAATGTAGTAATACCAGATCTGGCTGCAAGATATGACAATCCCTGGATCCAGTTCTAATTCTCTGCTGCCATTTGAGTGGTCATCTGGATTTATGCAGCTCAGCTCTGGTAGTCCTTAGAGAAAGAGGCCCATTTCAGTACTTCTTCCATGCTGTTAGAACTTCACTGTGGGCAGAGCAACTTCTGCCTTTTAGCTTCAATTTGATCATGGACAATGGAATAATTGTGCATGATGCAATAGAAGCCTAACATTTCCTTGTAAATGAAAGTGACAATAGAGTCATTGGTTTGGGCAATGAGGCTTATGGATGAAGATATTAAAATATGGCACTGGAGCTGAATAAAGTCACTTCAAAGAACAGCAAGGACCAGAAAAGCTGAACAGCGACAAAGAAGATGCATCTCCTTTTAATCTTTGCATTGATTTTTACAGTCTCTGCACATTGGGTAAGGCTAAATTTTGTGGGTTGCAGTAGCCTTTCAGCTGGGGTGCCTACAGATGAAATGAGTAAGCATTTTGTTGAGCTTGTCCCCATGCTTTTATTAACATATTTCTTCAAGAAGGGCAGAGGGCTTTGAAGTATTTAGTGCTTCAAAATCTATCTTTGAATTACCGGGAATTCAACTGTATCAGTGGTTCTGAATTTCGGCTGGCATCCTGTTCTCTGCATTAGACCTCTTAGCATTCACATTAGCATGATAGTCAGAGATAATCTCTTATTGGACCTACTGAGTTGGGCCAATACAGAAAGTTGAAAATTTCTTTGGTTCAAATCTATTAGTAACGATGCAAGCTGTGGAAGAGTTTGAGATGAATAAACATAAGGGATAGAGCAAAATCCACAGGTTCATTGGAACTTAAGCTGCATATCATATGTGGTTATATTACCTGTAAACATCAAGCCCTAAGGAAGCTTAATATCTGATTTTTAACTCATGTATTGTGTGAAGGTTTATTGGATACCCAAAAAGCTTTATATATTTACTTGGCTATATCAACAAAAACCTTGAGGCAATGTTTGAATAAGGGTGGCAGTACTGGAGGAGGCTGAATGCCTCTTATGGTTTCTATTCTGCAGTGGGCCCTGATTGGCCTAGCTGGTGGTAGGAATAGGATGGAGAAATTTCTCAGTAACTACCAAATTAATTTTCCCCAATGTTCCTGATGCAGTAAGTATCCATTTACTCTACTAGAAGAATTTAAATGGTTTGGCTCATTTTTTTTAAAGAAAGAAACTGAAGGGGACTTTAGGGAAGGAAATAATTACCTTAGTTTTCATTGATATCTGGCCAATGATATGCTGATCATTTTACTTGCATGGAAGAAATAAAACTCAAGTTATTAGAGAAGGAGAGAGATATTCTATGCATCTATGTCTTGATATCTGTTTGACACATACACAATTAATTAATTAATTATAATTCAGATGTAGATGTAGATGTAGATGCATCCGTGTGGGGGAAAACAGGAAGAAGGAGAAGGAGTGAGGTGAAGAAGCCCTGGATGACCCCTCCGCTCGGTCATGGGCATTAGTGATTGCCCAACCAGGCCTATTCCCAATGCCAACCCCAAATCCAAATCAGTGTTCGGTTCCTGACGTGTTTATCGATTTCACTGGATTGATGTGGAGATGGAAATGTCTGTCCTGATCAATGCTATATCATCAATCTGAGGGAGAGAGAGCAAGCACATCAATCACATGCTTTCCTTCTATGCTGAAGTCTATTGTTTTTTCCTTTTTAGTGAAAATAATTACTGTATCTCTAAAATGTCAATAGGTACATGAAAGTTCTTGTGTCTTCTTCATTCTCCTCTTCATGCTGATGGTATACTTTCTCCCTGTTTTGCAAATGGGCAAATGGCTACAGGAAAACCGATAATCCCTGAGAAGCAATTTTGTTGTTTACTTGTTCAGTCGCTTCCGACTCTTTGTGACTTCATGGACCAGCCCACGCCACAGCTTCCTGTCGGTCGTCAACACCCCCAGCTCCCCCAGGGACAGGTCCGTCACCTCTAGAATATCATCCGTCCACCTTGCCCTTGGTCGGCCCCTCTTCCTTTTGCCCTCCACTCTCCCTAGCATCAGCATCTTCTCCAGGGTGTCCTGTCTTCTCATTATGTGGCCAAAGTATTTCAGTTTGGCCTTTAATATCGTTCCCTCAAGTGAGCAGTCTGGCTTTATTTCCTGGAGGATGGACTGGTTTGATCTTCTGGCAGTCCAAGGCACTCTCAGAATTTTCCTCCAACACCACAGTTCAAAAGCATCCATCTTCCTTCTCTCAGCCTTCCTTATGGTCCAGCTCTTGCGGCCATATGTCACTACAGGGAACACCATTGCTTTCACTATGCAGACCTTTGTTGTCAGTGTGATGTCTCTGCTCTTAACTATTTTATCGAGATTTGTCATTGCTCTTCTCCCAAGGATTAAGTGTCTTCTGATTTCCTGACTGCAGTCAGCATCTGCAGTAATCTTCACACCTAGAAATACAAAGTCTTTCACTGCTTCTACATTTTCTCCCTCTATTTGCCAGTTATCAATCAAGCTGGTTGCCATAATCTTGGTTTTTTTGAGGTTTAGCTGCAAGCCAGCTTTTGCACTTTCTTCTTTCACCTTCATCATAAGGCTCCTCAGTTCCTCCTCGCTTTCATCCATCAAAGTGGTCTCATCTGCATATCTGAGATTGATGTAATTGCATGCCTGGAGCAATTCTCCTCCATGTCCTATAGTTATATCTAAATGACCATTTAATTTCTTGTGGTGAGACTGGATGACGTCTCATAGACAAGAAACAGTACAAATTCCTTGCCAGGACTTTGGAAAGGGTTTAAAACCACGAATGCCACAATTCCACCACAATCCATCAGGTAATCTAGTACCTTCAGTGTTGTATGTCAAGGGTCAGGAAACATTATTTCAAGTTTAAGTGCAGTTATGTTTGGCTACCTGCACTTCGCATGTTTGCATTTTAACATCCCAAGTGCTTCATAATTGTTGGATTAATACAAGTATGATACAAACGCCACTTGTGTGTTTGGGCAATTAATGGCCTTTGGAAATAGATTAGGGCATTGGAGTGTTCCTGTTTGTTGTTTGGACTCTGTTCCTGAGCGTTCCAAGTCATTGTTTGTTGAACATTCCATCATTTGCCCTGTTTGCATAATACACTAGATTTTGTCTAGGCAAAGTTTTTGCAGATATCTATTAAGGTCAGCTTCCTACTCTCTACAGTAAGAGATAAGCATGAGGTCTTAAAACCTGGGTTTTCCAGCAACCTTGGGGTTCCCATGGGAAGCCTGCAAAGTGGTTGTACTATGTTGGTGATTGTTATTCTTCTGCAAGCCTGGTTTTTTATGTTTTTATGTTTTATTTGTGTTTAAGCGTTTTAGTGATCATTACATTGTTTTAATTGTTTTACTGTGGTTGTATGCTGCCCAGAACCACGTTCTATGATAGGTAGCTATATAAATTTGCTCATTAAACAAACAAAGAATATAAACCAGGGTTTATCAGTCCCTTGAGTTGGATTGTTGTGCCATATGCCAAGCCAGAGCCACACACATCACAGTACTTTCAGACTTGCAAGATTCAGTTAACGTACCTTTACAAGAGAGTAGAATTAGGTTATCTGGTTGTGTTTCCTGTTTGGTCTACCTGGTAAGGCTGAGATCAATCTTGCGAGTCTGAAAGTACAATACTCCTGCCGTCTCCTTTACAGCCCAAGAAGGCCCCTCCTGAGCCTCTTCCCCCACCCACTATCCAGCTGCGGGCTGTACTGTCTCTTATCTGACCATTCCCTTGGCAGCATCTCTTTGCCCCGTCTCCCAAGGTCCTTCCCACATACCATTACCCAATGGCAGCAGCACAACTGCTGCACTCAGGTGAGAAAGAGTGAGGGATCAGCCCCCCTGCCAGGTAGATGGCCGTGCAGTATGTGGCCCAGCAGGAGATGGCCCTGCAGTCTTCACATGCCCCAGGGCTGATGCCAGGCTTACCAGACAGAGGAGGGTTGTCATGTAGGCTGTGGTTGTGGTTGAAGCTTAGTAATTTGTATGCCTTGAAATTATGAAAGGACAAGAATGGATGCTTCTGTTACTTTATTGTCGTTGAAGCTTCCTTAACCCAGCAAAGAGAAGCGAGCAGTCACTACTCCCACCACCACTACTGCTTTTTGGTACATTTCATCAGGTGAGTTATTGCTTCTAATTAGAAGGAAAGGAGGATCTTGTCCAGCAGCCTGGTCTTTCTTCCAATGTTGGCAGGACCTGGAAGAGCAGAAGATTCAGCCAGCAGAGGGCACAACAAACACAACGGGGCAAACACAGTCCATGTCTTGCTCAAGATGCCAACGGAGCTGAAGGCCCTTTTCCGTGAGCCCACAGAGTCCCCAGCTGATGGCTCTGTTTGCATTTTAAAGCATTTAGGTGGGGAGAAGGGGTGGGCAAGCTCACCCCACAAGTGGCCCCTGCCTATGTTTCTCTGAAGCTGCAGAACCCCCACCCCACATATCAAATGAATTCAGGGGCTGGGCTGGCCTTTAAAATTTAAGTCAGGCAAAACCAGCAGGAAAAAAGCCACTAATAGAATCTTGGCAAAGCAGCGCTCTAAACCAGGCACCAACTCGCATAGGCATCTGATTGAAGAAACAACGACATCAACATGATACCTTGTGTGTCATGATTTCATTGGTTATGCAGTTCATATTATTTCTAAGGTGGTGATGATGTCATGATGCATGTAACATCATTTACCCAGCACCCACAAGTGTCCCAATCCTGCAGACCTTCAAGCCAACACCATGGATATTGGAGATTGCAACTCCAACTTTTCCTTCAGTAGGAAAAGACAGAAAGTCATTGGATATGAATGGTTGGAAACTGATACTGTGTTAGAAAACTTACCAGTAGTGCATATTCTTGGTGGTCATCCTCCGCCACTTCTTAATGCTAGACAAATAGAGACATTAGTCCATCCTGATACTTATCTATGATCAGACAAACTTAACTTTCAATAACAGCTTAATAGCAGTTCAGTCATGCTGGCTAGACATGCTGGGAATTGAAATGCCAAAAGATCAGAATATTGCCAGACTGGGGGAGGGGAATGCAATAAACCACATCAGCAACTTGCTACCCAACTGGGTTTGTTCAACATATTTAACAAGGTCAGCTAAAGACCTAGTGGCTGCATTCACAACACAGGCTACAATTGGGGGGTTGTTTTATACGTTGTTTTTTTTTCGTGGTATAGCAAGGGATCCAAACTAGAAGCAGATACTGAATTGACAGAAGAAATGGGCCACCTTTAGACTTAGCCCCCTTTCTTACCTGAATTCCTTTTCCTTTTCTCTTTTCTTTTCGTTTTTCTTTTCCCTTTCCCTTTCCCTTTTCTTTTTCTTTTTGTTTTTGTTTTTCTTTTTGTTTTTCTTTTTGTTTTTCTTTTTCTTTTCCTTCTCTTTCTCCTTCTCCTTCTCCTTCTCCTTCTCCTTCTCCTTCTCCTTCTCCTTCTTGTCCTCCTCGTCGTCCTTGTCCTCCTCCTTGTCCTCCTCCTTCTGTATGCCCATTTTCATTTTGCTCTTTTGTTAGATCAGTCTGAAAAGCAAACAGACATGACTATCCATTTGCAGTGAGATTTGGAGCTTGTCTGAAATGGGACACAGCTTCTTCCTGGGTAGACAGACCCACATGGCCTTGCAGTGGTGCACACAGCAGTGTATTCCAAAGAGAAGCGGGTAGTGGGGCCAAGGCAAAAGCAGAATGTGATATCATTTTATTTACATCTAAGTGTGATTAAAAATAAATATAATAATAAATATGATTGCTCTCTAGTCAGGGAATTTGACCACTTTCCCCTTTATTTTAAAATTGACAGAATATGGCAAGCTTTGGGGGACTCTGGGGGCCATCTCCAAGACAATTTGGAGTGGCATTGGGTCTCCCATTATGCACTTCTGTCTTACAGTCTTGGGAACCTTTCTCCAACTTATTGTTTTCTAGTTGTGTCCACCTACAAGTCCCACCCCCCTCCACAGTGGAGAGAGCCCATCCAACATCTCTGGAAGATAAGCAGATTGGGAAAGGCTGGTTGTCACTGTCTAATGACTCTGAATAAGCCTTGCCAGGGAGGCTTCAAAGTCTAGGAAAAAGGGTCATAGCAGTAGCAGTACCTCACATGGATAGGAATGTCAAAGAAATTTTCACATGTCCTAAGAATAAGGTAGAAAAAGAGAAGTTTCTTTCAAGGGGGAAGAAAACTTCATGAGTTCCATGAGAACCTTCAAGAAGTTTAGTTTTAGGACCATGAAAATCCCTTTCTTGTACTTCTATTGCTTCAACCCCTGTACTGCTGACAAAACTGGAGATCAAACTTATTTATTGCTTTGTTTCAATTTACATGGCCACCCCTTTCATCAGAATGAGTCTGGGCAGTGAAGAAAATTTAAAATGAAACAACATAAAAAACTATAAAACACAACCTATAATCAGAGGGAAAAAGAAAAAGAAAAGGGCAGATAAGAATAAAAAACTCAACAACAATAACCAACCACCTGGGCTTCAGTAACTTCCTGGCCCCCCTGCCAGGTCTTTAGAGCTTTTGGACGGCCAACAGGGCTGGGCCAATCTAAGCTCAGGTGATAAGGTGTTGTAAGGGACAGGCTCCGTGACTTGAAAGGCATGCTTTCTGGGTCTCAGAAAATGCCATTCTTTACTTGATGGGACAGTTCAACAGGGGAGCCGATGGAAAATTCAGTTAAAGAATAGGTTGCAGTTCCATTCTCTCTGATGAAGAGATGCACTTAGCAGGAACACACAGGCTAATTCCTTTCTTCTAGGCATTAATAGGCACACAGGAGATACCTTTGTCATGGTGCCTTCAACGAAAAAAATCTCCGTATCTGTGCACCTAAGCCTTATTGTTTCATATGGCAATGAATGACAGCCATTCAGCAGATATATAAGTACATAAAGAACAGGGAGGGAGGGAAGGAGGGAGACATAGCCATGATTTGTGCTCCTTATGAACAAGTTTTCCTTCATTATCTGCATATTAATTTTGTTGTTGTTGTTCAGTAGTTAAGTCATGACCGACTCTTCATGACCCCATGGACCATAGCACACCAGGCCTTCCTGTCCTCCACTGTCTCCTGGAGTTTACTCAAATTCATGTTCATTGCATCAGTGATGCTATCTAACCATCTCATCCTCTGCCGTGCCTTTCTCCTTTTTCCTTCAGTCTTTCCTGGCATCAGGGTCTTTTCCAGTGAGTCCTCTCCTCTCATTAGGTGGCCGAAATATTACCACCAGGCATATTGGCACTGGATCACGAGCTGCTGCTGCTGCTGCTTCTTATTTTTTGTTAATGATAGATTGTAATATTGGGAACCTGGTTCTATTATTATATGGATGGACAAGCATCATCATTAGGTTTAGATCCTTGTTGTGATTAATTAAAGATAGGGCACTAGCAAGCTTAGTGGGTGAGCGCCACAGAGCTCTGCCATCTTTCTCCTCCCTGCAGGCTAAGATAGTTGCAGGGCCACAACTGGGGGGGGGGGGGCAAGCAGGGCATGTGTCCTGGGCTCCGCACTGGGGGGTGCCAAAATGAGCACTGTGGGGGGAGGGCAAAATGGGTGTGGAATTCATGTTTGCCCCAGGTGACACAAACCCTAGTTGCGGGCCTGGATAGTTGTCTCACTTTACCTATTGATAGGGCTGGCCTTGCATACCATTTGCCAGTGCAACATCCTTCCAGCATACTTACAGCAGCTCTTTTTGCCACAAGTGCATGTTCCCCCTGAAAAAAGAATAATGAAAGAAGAGTTAATAAATTCTGGTTTTCCACACAAATCATGGAAACAGAGAAGGGTTTTACTGCTGGTTGCTGGGAGATAATAGATTTTGTAAATGCCTTGCAGGAAAATTGGCCCAATTTTTCCCCCATCCTAATTCAGTACAAAGGAAGAAAAAAGTCTACATATCTATGGCCTAAACCTTATTTTTCCATGTGGCAATGAATGACAGCCATTCAGCAGATATACAAATACACAAAGAACAGGAAGGAAGGAAGGAAGGAAGGAAGGAAGGAAGGAAGGAAGGAAGGAAGGGAGGGAGGGAGGGAGGGAGGGAGGGAGGGAGGGAGGGAGGGAGGAAAACATACACAGCCATGATTTGTAACCACAACTGGGACTTCCATTGCTAAGTGAGGTGGTCATTAAGTGAGTCACATCAGATTTCATGAGCTTTTTTTTCCTCAGTCATTCAGTAAATCACTGCGATCATTTAGTGAATCATGTGGTCGTTAAGGCAATCTGGCTCCCCCCACTGACTTTGCTAGTTGGAAGCCAGCTGTGATCACATGACCCTGGGATGCTGCAACTGTTATAAATACAGGCTGGTTGCCATGTGCCTGAATTTCGAAGATGTGATTGCAGGGATGCTGTGACGGTTGTAAGTGCGAGGACTGGCCATAAGTCACTTTTTTCAGCACCATTGTAACTTTGGTCATTAAACAAATGGTTGTAAGTCAAGGACTACCTGTATTGGGAACCTGGTTCTGTTATTATATGGATAGATAAGCATCATCGTTAGGTTTAGATCCTTGTCATGATTAATTAAAGAAAGGGGCACTAGCAAAATGATGGTTCTGCAAATACAGATCCTGGACTTGTGCATTCCAGACGTGGCATGCAAATGTAGAAGTCTAGAGTGCTTACCTTCCCTTTGGCCTGGGCCTCCTGAAAGAGAAAGGCATCATGATAATTAACAAAGTGATGCAAGAGGAAGAAGAGGAGGAGGAGAAAAAAAAAGGGAAGGAGAAATCTCAAAAAGTAAGACTACAGTATTCCTTTCCATTTTTAAGCAGACACATTTGCTTTCAGTGGTAAAAACACTGAACAAGTTGTAAGTCACTTTTTTCAGCACCATTGTAACTTTGGTCATTAAACAAATGGTTGTAAGTCAAGGACTACCTGTATTGGGAACTTGGTTCTGTTATTATATGGATAGATAAGCATCATTTTTAGGTTTAGATCCTTGTCATGATTAATTAAAGAAAGGGGCACTAGCAGAATGATGGTTCTGCAAGTACAGATCCTGGACTTGTGCATTCCAGACGTGGCATGCAAATGTAGAAGTCTAGAGTGCTTACCTTCCCTTTGGCCTGGGCCTCCTGAAAGAGAAAGGCATCATGATAATTAACAAAGTGATGCAAGAGGAAGAAGAGGAGGAGGAGAAAAAAAAAGGGAAGGAGAAATCTCAAAAAGTAAGACTACAGTATTCCTTTCCATTTTTAAGCAGACATATTTGCTTTCAGTGGTAAAAACATGAACAAGTTGTAAGTCACTTTTTTCAGCACCATTATAACTTTGGTCATTAAACAAATGGTTGTAAGTCAAGGACTACCTGTATTGGGAACTTGGTTCCATTATTGTATGGATAGATAAGCATCATTTTTAGGTTTAGATCCTTGTCATGATTAATTAAAGAAAGGGGCACTAGCAAAATGATGGTTCTGCAAATACAGATCCTGGACTTGTGCATTCCAGACGTGGCATGCAAATGTAGAAGTCTAGAGTGCTTACCTTCCCTTTGGCCTGGGCCTCCTGAAAGAGAAAGGCATCATGATAATTAACAAAATGATTCAAGAGGAAGAAGAGGAGGAGGAGAAAAAAAAAGGGAAGGAGAAATCTCAAAAAGTAAGATTACAGTATTCCTTTCCATTTTTAAGCAGACACATTTGCTTTCGGTGGTTAAAACAGATCTAGACTCACTAACTGTTGATTAATCAAATCAAAATCACAATGATTTTAACAAAAACAACAAAAAAGTGCAGTTTGAACAACTGGGGGGGGGTGATATTTGTGCATTTAAACTGTCCCCCTTTTTTCATTCTAAGAGATGCCCAAACAAAAATGCTACAGGGAAGGGAATAAAAGAGAACATTTTAGCAGTTTTCCCAGGTATCTTTGGTGTAACTTTACACTTCTGCCCAGGATGAAGTATCTGGAGACCAGCTTGACATTTCCCCACCCCCACTTCCCCCATTCTCTGGGGATAATTGCAGATATTAGCGATTTCCACACCACATGCCAATCTAGTGGGAAGACATGACAATTACATTGGTACTGAAATGATATCAAGATCTGACCCAAAGAATAAGACAAGGAAAATGAGGTAAGAAAATAAGGAGAGACAATTTCAAGGTTGCTTATGTCAAGCTGCAGAAATGTAGAGAGCTGATATTTATACCACATTAGGTAGAAGGAAGTCAGACCTTAGCTAGAAGCCTTACATTTGTTAACAAGCCAGTACATAATGAGGGTGTATGTGGGGAACCCATTTCACCTCAACTGGGTGCTTAACCCATAGTGATAATCGAGTTACCTAGCTGAGGCACAGAGATGACACAATTTGTTTTTTGAAGGCAATTTCCACCATCCTGGGATTTCATCCAGCAGTTCTAGCATAGAGGCATTTCTTTGCTTCCAATAAATAATAGCAAGAGCTAGAAGAGCTTTCTGCAAACAGGGGGAGACCTCTTTTGGCTATTGAAACTACTAGACGTGCATCATATTTTCTAGAGCCAAAGGAGGATGTGCCCATTGCTCTGTGAAGAAGCTTTGAAGGACTTCTTCACATGAACCTGCCTCAGAATGAAGCACCCCTTAAAGATATTGCACAATCCTACTAAATACGTCCAAGACCCTCAATGGATCCCCTCTTACCAGAAGTTGTCCAAATGCCACCAGAAAAAAACAAGCAAGCAATGGATGGAACATCTTGTCTCTCTTCTGCTCTTCGCTCTAAACGAAAGCTCTCTTGATGATTCTGGCTTTGCAAGTCAAGGCATTTATAGTTCACCTGGCATGCTTCAGTGAGTCCAGACCAATGCCCCTATTGTCAAAGGAGGAAGTGGCTGAATAAAGGACTTTTTGATAAGGAAAGGTCATCAGATATGGTCACCCTCACCATCATGCCAGTTCAGGTCACCAGTAGATAAGGGCACCTTTCTTAACCCTAATCAAGAAAACTCTGAGACCTCCAAAATTTGCACACTGCTCTTATCTGAATTACATTGCAGCATGGAATCTGGGGGTGAGAGGGTGTTGGTGTTGCTGATAATAATGATGTGGATGTTTTGGTCATTGATGGGTTTAGATTTGCTGGTGTCAGAAAGAAATGGCACAAGTAAAAGCAGGTTGAGTATCAGTCAGTTTGAAAGTAATACATTCTAAAGAGATGCAAACATACCTGAAACCTGCTCTTTGCCTTCCATTTATCCAGTTTTTTCCCCACATCTCTGTGCAGTTTTTGTTACTTTCTCAGATTCTGGTTTAGTGCCATTTGCATGTGCTCTGCTGGCCAAGATTATAGCAGCTATAATAACATCATGGGACTCTTAAGGCCACTCATCCTTATCTAGATGGTGATGTCAGTAACGGATACTCTTTTGTGGTGCCTCCTTACATTTATCAACCCAATCAATTAAGGCCACCACACTGATTTCCATCAAAAGGACCATTGCTACTCTTGGAAGTGTTTCAGAATGGATTATCTTCCTGTTTGCAAAAGTGAGCTAACTCCTGATAAGGAACTGTAAAAGGGCATCTGATGGAAAGAGCATCATGCTCAAATAAAGCCATTTGGATAGGATTGATGAATCAAAACTATCAGGGTTTTGGCGTAAGAAACAAAGAACAAATAGAGAAACCAGGGAACAGTGGAAGTCCTCTCCTTTTGGTAGAAATATTCCTCAAGGGAGCATGAATTAGGCCTCGTCCTCATAGGGAATGGGATGAGACGGAACTAGGGAACTAGGGGTGTGGTGATCCAGGCACCTGTCCATATTAGCAAATTAATATTCTGAGAATATTAATTTGCTAATATGGCTATTAGACTCCTGAACACTCAAGGTTTTTAAGTGGAATGTGGAATGTGTAAAGAATGTACATTTTACAGTAATTATGGTATTTTTATTTTAGTGTCTGATGGTGTTTGTGAGCCAACTGCAACGGAATTTCATTTTATTATGCACTTGATGTATAGTGTACAGTGGAATGACAATAAAGTTATTCTATTCTATTCTATTCTATTCTATTCTATTCTATTCTATTCTATTCTATTCTATTCTATACATATTAATTAATCTATAATATTAAATATCATATTTAACCCTTTTTCCTCCAATCTAGGAAAAAAAAATTGCATACACAAAGCTTTCTAGCAAACCGGGTTTTGCTGATGGTAAAAAAAATATGTATTGTTGGAATTCTCCTAACTAGGTGTTTGGGTTGCAGAGATTTCATTATCATACTAGGTAACAGAAGTTCCAAGGTTCTGGATAAGCAGCTCGTCTGTTGGCATATGCTGTATGTCCTCCTGCCTTGCCCGTTTTGCACACCCTCAGGCTTTTCTTCACAACTTCTCTCATTTATATCAGCTTTTCTGAGAAAGTCCTCTACCCTTGACTGTTAATGAATATGACCATCCTTCTTGGTTTATTTCCCTGCCAAATGGCTTATTTAGGGAAAGTTCTTCAAGTGGCATCCAGTCTCTGTTTTTCTTCTGTTAATTTTCCATGGAAGGAAATTGTTAACAACTTTCTCTTATGCTGCTTTTTATTTCCCCAAGTAGGGGGAAAATACAAGGTGCTGGGTTTTAAGGTGCAGAACTGTGAATTCCTGTCCAGTGACTCTTCCTCCTGTCTCCCAAGGTCATTCCCACATACCATTACAAATATCTATCTTCAAATTGGGAAATAAGAAAGAAGGTGGATGCAGACCAGATGAGTCCTCCTCCAATGCTCTGTAGACATAGAGTGAGTCATCTCAGTGAGGCAAAAGATATAATCAAGGTGATCAACTATGATTCCATGCAGGGCTGATTAATTATTTTTATCTCATTCCCTTTCCAAAGGAGCTCAGAACAGAACTGCACTCAAAGTACAATAAAAATAAACTTTTTTTTAAAATAATAGGGTGAGGTGTTAAATGTTGGACTAGGATCAGGCAGATACAGGTTATGGGGCACCTTCAGCCATGTAGTTCCCATGAGTGATTTTTGGCTCAATCACTCTTTTTTAACCCAATTTTGTACAGAAAAATTATAGGAGGAGGTGTTAGATATCCCACTTTGAACTCCTGGAGAAAAAGTGGGACATAAATCTAACAGGTAAAATAATTAAAGAATGAAACAATCAACAAGTAGACTACCAAACCATCAAACAACCAACAGATAATACAAGTGCAAAAATTAAGAGGAAGTTTGTTTTTTTAGAAGAAGTCTAAAAGGCAGGCTGATCCTGGAGCACATGTTACTCTACAAATGGACAGGTGAACAGGCATGTTTTCAGTTGTTACCTAAAAGAAGATGGGAGAAGATTCCCTGCTTATGTTGCTACCACCAAAAAGATCCCAGAGATGCCTGCTACAGAATGTAATAATACCAGATCTGGCTGCAAGATATGACAATCCCTGGATCCAGTTCTAATTCTCTGCTGCCATTTAAGTGGTCATCTGGATTTATGCAGCTCAGCTCTGGTAGTCCTTAGAGAGAGAGGCCCATTTCAGTACTTCTTCCATGCTGTTAGAACTTCACTGTGGGCAGAGCAACATCTGCCTTTTAGCTTCAATTTGATCATGGACAATGGAATAATTGTGCATGATGCAATAGAAGCCTAACATTTCCTTGTAAATGAAAGTGACAATAGAGTCATTGGGTTTGGGCAATGAGGCTTATGGATGAAGATATTAAAATATGGCACTGGAGCTGAATAAAGTCACTTCAAAGAACAGCAAGGACCAGAAAAGCTGAACAGTGACAAAGAAGATGCATCTCCTTTTAATCTTTGCATTGATTTTTACAGTCTCTGCACGTTGGGTAAGGCTAAATTTTGTGGGTTGCAGTAGCCTTTCAGCTGGGGTGCCTACAGATGAAATGAGTAAGCATTTTGTTGAGCTTGTCCCCATGCTTTTATTAACATATTTCTTCAAGAAGGGCAGAGGGCTTTGAAGTATTTAGTGCTTCAAAATCTATCTTTGAATTACCGGGAATTCAACTGTATCAGTGGTTCTGAATTTCGGCTAGCATCCTGTTCTCTGCATTAGACCTCTTAGCATTCACATTAGCATGATAGTCAGAGATAATCTCTTATTGGACCTACTGAGTTGGGCCAATACAGAAAGTTGAAAATTTCTTTGGTTCAAATCTATTAGTAACGATGCAAGCTGTGGAAGAGTTTGAGATGAATAAACATAAGGGATAGAGCAAAATCCACAGGTTCATTGGAACTTAAGCTGCATATCATATGTGGTTATATTACCTGTAAACATCAAGCTCTAAGGAAGCTTAATATCTGATTTTTAACTCATGTATTGTGTGAAGGTTTATTGGATACCCAAAAAGCTTTATATATTTACTTGGCTATATCAACAAAAACCTTGAGGCAATGCTTTGAATAAGGGTGGCAGTACTGGAGGAGGCTGAATGCCTCTTATGGTTTCTATTCTGCAGTGGGCCCTGATTGGCCTAGCTGGTGGTAGGAATAGGATGGAGAAATTTCTCAGTAACTATCAAATTAATTTTCCCCAATGTTCCTGATGCAGTAAGTATCCATTTACTCTACTAGAAGAATTTAAATGGTTTGGCTCATTTTTTTTAAAGAAAGAAACTGAAGGGGATTTTGGGAAGGAAGTAATTACCTTAGTTTTCATTGATATCTGGCCAATGATATGCTGATCATTTTACTTGCATGGAAGAAATAAAACTCAAGTTATTAGAGAAGGAGAGAGATATTCTATGCATCTATGTCTTGATATCTGTTTGACACATACACAATTAATTAATTAATTATAATTCAGATGTAGATGTAGATGTAGATGCATCCGTGTGGGGGAAAACAGGAAGAAGGAGAAGGAGTGAGGTGAAGAAGCCCTGGATGACCCCTCCGCTTGGTCATGGGCATTAGTGATTGCCCAACCAGGCCTATTCCCAATGCCAACCCCAAATCCAAATCAGTGTTCGGTTCCTGACGTGTTTATCGATTTCACTGGATTGAAGTGGAGATGGAAATGTCTGTCCTGATCAATGCTATATCATCAATCTGAGGGAGAGAGAGCAAGCACATCAATCACATGCTTTCCTTCTATGCTGAAGTCTATTGTTTTTTCCTTTTTAGTGAAAATAATTACTGTATCTCTAAAATGTCAATAGGTACATGAAAGTTCTTGTGTCTTCTTCATTCTCCTCTTCATGCTGATGGTATACTTTCTCCCTGTTTTGCAAATGGGCAAATGGCTACAGGAAAACCGATAATCCCTGAGAAGCAATTTTGTTGTTTACTTGTTCAGTCACTTCTGACTCTTTGTGACTTCATGGACCAGCCCATGCCAGAGCTTCCTGTCGGTCAACACCCCCAGCTGCCCCAGGGACGAGTCTGTCACCTCTAGAATATCATCCATCAACCTTGCCCTTGGTCGGCCCCTCTTCCTTTTGCCTTCCACTCTCCCGAGCATCTCAGCATCTTCTCCAGGGTGTCCTGTCTTCTCATTAGGTGGCCAAAGTATTTCAGTTTTGCCTTTAATATCATTCCCTCAAGTGAGCAGTCTGGCTTTATTTCCTGGAAGATGGACTGGTTGGATCTTCTGGCAGTCCAAGGCACTCTCAGAATTTTCCTCCAACACCACAGTTCAAAAGCATCGATCTTCCTTCTCTCAGCCTTCCTTATGGTCCAGCTCTCGCAGCCATATGTTACTACAGGAAACACCATTGCTTTAACTATGCGGACCTTTGTTGTCAGTCTGATGTCTCTGCTCTTAAGTATTTGATCGAGATTTGTCATGGTTCTTCTCCCAAGGATTAAGCGTCTTCTGATTTCCTGACTGCAGTCAGCATCTGCAGTAATCTTCGCACCTAGAAATACAAAGTCTTTCACTGCTTCTACATTTTCTCCCTCTATGTGTCAGTTATCAATCAAGCTGGTTGCCATAACCTTGGTTTTTTTGAGGTTTAGCTGCAAGCCAGCTTTTGCACCTTCTTCTTTCACCTTCATCATAAGGCTCCTCAGTTCCTCTTCGCTTTCATCCATCAAAGTGGTCTCATCTGCATATCTGAGATTGTTAATGTTTCTTCCAGTGATTTTAACTCCAACCTTGGATTCCTCAAGCCCAGCTTGTTGCATGATATGTTCTGCGTACAAGTTGAATAGGTAGGGTGAGAGGATACAGCCCTGCCGTACTCCTTTCCCAATCTTAAACCAGTCCATTGTTCCGTGGTCTGTTCTTACCGTTGCTACTTGGTTGTTATACAGATTCCTCAGGAGGCAGACAAGATGACTTGGTATCCCCATACCACTAAGGACTTGCCACAATTTGTTGTGGTCCACACAGTCAAAGGCTTTAGAATAGTCAATAAAACAGAAATAGATGTTTTTCTGAAACTCCCTGGCTTTTTCCATTATCCAGCGGATATTGGCAATTTGGTCCCTAGTTCCTCTGCCTTTTCTAAACCCAGCTTGTGCATCTGGCAATTCTCGCTCCATGAACTGCTGAAGTCTACCTTGCAGGATCTTGAGCATTACCTTACTGGCATGTGAAATGAGTGCCACTGTTCGATAGTTTGAACATTCTTTAGTGTTCCCCTTTTTTGATTTGGGGATATAAGTTGATTTTTTCCAGTCTGATGGCCATTCTTGTGTTTTCCAAATTTGCTGGCATATAGCATGCATTACCTTGAGAGCATCATCTGGCAAGATTTTGAACAGTTCAGCTGGGATGCCGTCGTCTCCTGTTGCCTTGTTATTAGCAATGCTTCTTAAGGCCCATTCAACCTCACTCTTCAGGATGTCTGGCTCTAGCTCACTGACCACACCATCAAAGCTATCCCCGATATTGTTATCCTTCCTATACAGGTCTTCCGTATATTCTTGCCACCTTTTCTTGATCTCTTCTTCTTCTGTTAGGTCCTTGCCATCTTTGTTTTTGATCATACCCATTTTGGCCTGGAATTTACCTCCGATGTTTCTAATTTTCTGGAAGAGGTCTCTTGTCCTTCCTATTCTATTGTCTTCTTCCACTTCCACACATTCTGAGAAGCAATAGTAAGGAAGTTTTATTTTTTTCTTTTCAGGGTGATGAGAGTAATGAAGATGATGACAACATGGTAAGTCAGTTACGTCATGCTGGATGTACTGATTTTTTTGCCCATTTGGAGGTATGTACAGTATATGCCACTTTTTCTCCAAAAAGAGATGCAGAAATAGTCTCAGTGGGACACAATTCCCTTTGCCAAATCAGTCAAGGGAGGAGAGACAGAGGATAGAGCAGTATTCTCCAGCCAAGGATGCTGAGGGAGAATGAACAGAACATCTCAGCGTGGCCTTGGTTGGTCTCCAGAACTGGAGCAGCCCCAAGAATGTTTCGATTAAGAGCCAAGGTAAAAAAGAAATAAAATAATAGACAGCACTGGAAAGCCCTCTCCCATCAAATATAGTTTGTCTCCTTTCTCTTCTTAGTTTGCAGTTAGGTAATCTGAAAGAGTGAGTTGTAGTCCTGCCTTAGGCATAAAACCAGCTAGGTGACTTTGGGCCAGTCGCTCTCTTTCAGCCCTAGGAAGAAGGCAAGGGCTAGCCAACACCAAAAACATTGCCAAGAAAATTTCAAGGACTTGTTCGGGCAGTCGCCATGAGTCAAGACTGATCTGAAGGGGCCCATTTCCACCTTTCCAAGGACCGTTCTTACAGTGGCAAATGCTGGTTCAGTCCCAGGAAAGCCTTACCATGCTTCAGTTACAACCGTAAAAATAATGTAACAACTTTATTGTAATCATTTCTTTTTTCCTTTTCAGGACAATGGTGGTAATGCTGATGCAGTAAGTCAGTTATGTCATGCTGGATATACTAATTTTTCTCCCCGTTGGGGGAATGTATATGCCACTTTTTCTCCAAAAAGAGCTCACAGAGGTATCTAGTTTCAGACAGAAAAGTTGGTATACATCACCCAGTCCAGAATAGTCTGCCTGAGGTTCCTCTATGGCAGCGTTTCTCAACCTTGGGAACGTTAAGATGGGTGGACTTCAACTCCCAGAGTCCACACATGCTTGGCCATGGGCATTAGTGATTGCCCAACCAGGCCTATTCCCAATGCCAACCCCAAATCCAAATCAATGTCAGGTTCCTGATGTTTTTATTGATCTCACTGGGTTGAAGCAGAGATGGCAATGTCTGTTCTGATCAATGCTATATCACAAGAGATACAGAAGTATTTGATGCCTCCTGCCTGAAGAAGCGGTTTTGGGCCAGGCCATGTCTGGGTGAAGGCTTACACCTTGTATTTGGTTTCCATTTCTTTAGATCCATTATTTGCAAGATCTTGTATCAGAAGGTTTTTTTGGTCCAGGCATATTTTAAGAAGAAAGAAGGGAACCTTGAAGTTGCCTAGACATCAATCTCAGAGAGAGAGCAAGCCCGTAAATCATGTACTTTCGTTCTATGCTGCAGTCTATTGCATTTTCCCTTTCAGACAAAATAATTATTTCTAAAATGTGCTTATATTCAGGAAAGTTCTTGTGTTTTGTTTTCCTCCTCCACATCATGAAGGTGTACTTACTCTCTGTTTTGCAAATGGGCAAATGGCTACAGGAAAACCAGTAATCAAAAACTGCAATTCGAAGATGCAATAGTAAGGAAGGTTTCTTTTTTGTTTTCAGGACAATGATGGTAATGCTGGTACAGAGTCTACGGTAAGTCAGTTATGTCATGCTGGATATACTAATTTTTCTCCCGGTTGGGGGAATGTATATGCCACTTTTTCTCCAAAAAGAGCTCACAGAGGTATCTAGTTTCAGACAGAAATATCGGTTTACATCACCCAGTCCAGAATAGTCTGCATGAGGTTCCTCCATGGCAGCATTTCTCAACCTTGGGAATGTTAAGATGGGTGGACTTCAACTCCCAGAATTCCCCAGCCAGCAACCAAGGATGCTGAGGAAGAGAGAACAGAGCATCATAGCAGGGCCTGGGCTGGTTTCCAGCATTGGAACAACCCCAGGAATGTTTCGATTAGGAGCTAAAATAAAAATGAAGTGAAATAATGGTCAGCTCTAGAAAGCTCTCTCTCATCATTTGAACCCCTGCCCCTTTTTCTTCTCTTTGATTTTGGATTAGGGAAGAATGCTTCCACGGGAGCAGATAGTGCTTCGGTCCCACCAAACTCTTATTCATCATTTTTCCATTATGGCAGTAAAAAGTACTGCAAGAACAACGCTATAATCATTGTTGTCTTAGGGGTTCTAGCACTTCTTGTAACTCCATTGGTAATTTTGCAACAGGAACATTTCCTGTTCGGTTTTCAAAATTCCTACAGCGCATGAGGCTTTGATTCTGTGTACACTGTTGCCATCTTTATTTTATTTATTAAACGAATGTATAAGGCTGCCCAACTCACACATGGTGGCTCCTAAGTTATCTTTGACTTTCTCGACCCCTTCTGATCATTTGTGGAAGACAATGTCATCCTGCAGTTGTATCTTCTGTGGACCTATATTTTTAGAGTAGATTGTGTTTCCCTAAGGAGCATCCCTCCAGGTTGCATGAAGTAAAAATAAGATATAAGAAATGTAAGATATAAGGGAGAACAATATTTTAACCCTAACCCTAACCCTATTCATGACAAAAGGCAGAATATTTATTTTTTTATTTCCTGGATGACATTTATTTTCCTATAACTCATACCTCTTCTTAAAATTAAGATTTATTAATATTTTCATTAGAAATTTGCAATACAATAAAGTATAAAAATGAGAAGAAAAAAGGAAAAAAGGAAAAAGTTAGAAAAAAAGAAAGAAAAGAGGTGAAAGAAAGCATAGAATTTTGGCTTCTGCCCTTCTTTCTATCGAGGAATTGCCATCTTACTCTTCCCTCTCTCTCTTTTCTAATCCCCAAATCCCTTTTTAATCCCCAGATCCATAAATCATCAGTTCAGTCTTTTTTTCTTTTAGCAAGAAGTCAATATAAGGCCTCCAGTCTTTAAAAACTTTAAAAACTCACCTCTTCTCCAAGGGTTTATTTGATCAGGACATGCTGTAGAAACTCAAACACAGCTTTTTCAAATGATCCAAAATATTTAATGAAGCCAAGCACTTTCTGTCAGTTACCTAGTCAACTAGTTATTGTTGTACAAAGTTCATGCAACACTCTTATCCTGGATATTAATTTAATCCATTATTTGGAGTTGGCATAATATATTAAATGCTAAGCTGACCAAGTACCCTGCATTGAAAAATCATATTAAACTCTCTCTCATTCTCTCTCTCCCTCTCTGTATGTGTGTGTATATATGTATGTATGTATGTGTACACACACACACACACACACACTGTATATAACCAAGATTTGAACTATCCAAGTTTGGGATATTTTGACAATGCAGGTGGCAGGTTTTTTATTGGCTTGGTTGAACATGCTGGGCAAATCTAGGTAGATATATATATTTTTAATGAACCAAAACATTAAGTGAAGCCAAAGTCTTTCTCTGGATTCCATAGAAAACTAGTTAGTGTTTTATAGAATTCATGTAACGCCCTTAGCTCGGTTACAGCTGAACACATGTTCTGTGGTTTGCATAACATTAAGTGCTAAGTTGACCAAATAATCCACATTCATAGAACACAAGCCACTCCCCAAAAAACACCCCCTAAAAAATCTAATCAGGATTAAAATTGTTAAAATTGTCCAAATTTAGGATGCCGTGCTGATGCAGCTGCCAGGTTTTTATTGACATGGTTAGATAACTAATGTGAATCTAGGTTCACATATAAAATGTGAACATGTAGTGCAATGATCTCAAAAGAGCTTTGACACCCCCCTCCCGGGCCATGTCTATTAAAGGTCCTCTTTCCCAAGCAATCATCCTATCTGTTAATGCATAAGGTATAACTGTTTTTCCTCAGTTTTATCAGAGCATATTGTGATTACATGAATGTGGAAGACTATTGAAAAGAAAAAGAAAAGGAAAAGAGGTCTTGTTTTTTATTTATTTATTTATTATTCAAATTTATATCACCACCCATCCCCCCCAAACAGTCTTAAAATACTGTTAATTCAGATTTATTTTATCACAGCACTCCCTGTTTGTTTCCTAACAGGAGGAAAACAGCAATTCATGTATATGAGTGGGTCATAATAACATGGATAGAGAGATCCTGGGTGTCCTGAATTCCTCAGGTTTCTCTATGCATATTGTGGTTGTGCAAAGGTGGAAGAATATTCAAAAGAGAAAGAAAAGACAAGAAGATCTCAGAACACTATTAATTCATGTTTGGGATTTTTTGGCCCTATCACTCCCTCTTGTGGTAAGAAAGCCGTGTTTCCTGTTTGGAGAACGCAGCCATTCAAATAAGTGCTATCTAGTGACAGAACAGTTAGAGCAGTCATATATGTGATCATATATGAGGACAGAACTGATACCCTTTGTCTCCCTTGTAGGAAAGCAACGATATGATGGGAAAACTTATGGTAAGTAGTGTTGAGGTTTTTCCTACTAACAGATTAAGACTGCTATATGTGCCTAATCATTTTGGCCAGGTGAAGGGGTTGTATTAGATTGTCTCCTCTCACGTGCTTCATGCAAATAGCCTGGGGGGAGGGGAGGAGCTGCCGGGACTTGTCTTCTCACTTCCTCTTTTTCTCACTGCCGATATGTAGCGAGTAAGGCTTGCTCCAAAGGGGGCTAAGTCCTTTAAATGTTTTGCTTTTGTTTTTGCTTTCTGTAAATAAATTATTTTTATAGAAATGCTTGGTGTGTGACTTTTTTGACCTCTCCTGGGCTAAAGGCTTTCCCAGCATCTGCAACAGGTTATGGGCCCAGTAAACAACGCAATAAAACCCAGAGAGAAAAGAGAGATCAACTCCACACCTCGTGCACAATTTAAAGGCAGGTAGCAAAGACCTGTGAAGATTTTCTTTGGAGCCACCTGGAGATTTTCCAGCAACTGCCGGTCTACAGGACAAAGAAGCTAGCTGAGGTGACTTGCAAAAGAAGGAAGAAGCCATGGCTACCTCCCAGCCCTCAGCGATGCCTCTGGAGTGCCTATCAGAGACCAACTATTTGAATTGGGCCCTGAAGATGGAAATGTATCTTCGCAGAGAGGATCTTTGGCTGCAAATTGGTGAGCAAACCCCCCAAAATCCCAGTGCTGAATGGCTGAGACAGGATGAGCGGGCTAGAGCCACCATTATCTTGGGAGTTGAGGACAATCAGCTAGTCCACGTGCGAGGCATGCAGTCTGCAAAGCAACTTTGGGACACTTTGAGAGACTTGTATGTAAAGGCAACAGCAGGGAGTAAAGTTACTCTGACAAAAAAGCTGTACAGAGCCTACCTTGCAGAAGGAGATAGCCTTCCTGAGCACCTGCATTATATTCAGCAGCTGTTTGTTGAGTTGCAGGAGAGAGGAATGGAATTTACACCTCTCACAAAATCCTATATCCTCCTGTCCTCACTGAATGCAATGTGGGACACGCTGATTTGTACCCTGGAGGCTATGCCTGAAGCAGACCTCACCCCATCGTATGTTACACAGCGCTTACTCACTGAATGGGAGAAGAGAGAGGAAAGATCCCCCCCCCATCTCTTCTGGAAAACTGCAAGACCAGAAAATGAGGGAAAAGAAGGGAAAGGAACCTGAGGCCACAGCGCTAGCCAGCCAGCGATGCTTCACTTGTGGTTCAGCTGGACATTTGCAAAGAGACTGTGCCATGAGACCCAAGGGTAGAAAGACAGAGCAGAAGAACACAAGGGCAACACAGAAGAAGGCTCTTCAGACAACCCAAATTGCACAGGTTGCTGAGAAGGGTAATTCTGATGTATGGGTGTTAGATTCTGGGGCCAGTTGTCATTTCTGTAATTGTAAAAGCTCTTTTGTGTCACTGTCTAAAACTGAAAGACAAAGTGTATCTTTGGCTGATGGGTCTGTGACCAAAATTATGGGACAAGGTGACTTGTATTTATCCTGCTTAGGAGAAACTGTAAAAGGTGTGTTGTATGTGCCAAATTTACAATCAAACCTTTTATCTGTGGCACAATTGGCTGCAACAGGGTATATCATAACATTTAAGAAAAATGGTTGTGAGATACGTAAAAATGGGAAATTGTGTGCTACTGGTATGTTAAAAGACTCCTTGTACATTGTGCAAAATGCAAGGAAGCCAAGCTGCAAGGCTGCAGTTGGCAACACACCATATCATGACCAATGTGTACACCTGATGCACAGGAGATTTGGTCATGCTAATTTCAAGTATATAGCACAAATGCCACAGCTGTGTGCTGACCTAAAGATAAAACCCTGTGATAAATACTTAGACTGTGTAGTTTGCAAAGAATGCAAAACACTGAAAGCTCCTGTGAGTAAGCACAGTGACAGAGTTACAACTAGACCTTTGGAAATTGTACACTCTGATATTATTGGTCCTTTTGCTCCAAGTTTTGGACAAGCAAGGTATGCAATGACCATCATTGATGATTTCTCAAGATACACATTTATCTACATCTTAAAACATAAAGATGAGGCATTTGAGAAATTTAAAAGTTTTGTGACATGGGCAAATGGAAAATTCCCTAGGCCTGTATCTGCACTCCAATGTGATAGAGGAGGAGAATACCTTTCTCACAAATTCAGAAGGTTCCTAGTGGAAAAAGGGATAGAACAAATTCTTTCTAACCCGTACACCCCTCAGCAAAATGGTGTTGCTGAAAGAAAGGGCAGAACCTTGCAAAATGCGATGGAATGCATGTTAAAAGATTCACGATTATGTTTTAAGTACTGGGGAGAAGCTTTATCGACTGCTTGTTATGTTCAGAACAGGTTGTATAACTCTATGATTCAGGACACTCCATTCCATTTGTTTTATGGTGTGAAACCAAAGGTAAGCCATCTTAGAGTGTTTGGTAGCACTGCATGGATTCACATTCCAAAACAGCAGAGAAGGAAAGGAGGCCCCACAACAAAGAAAGCCATCTTTGTTGGCTATGAACAAAGCCAGAGGAGCTACAGGTTCATAATGGGACAGAAATTAATAATTAGCAAAAGCGCTTCTTTTGCTGAACAAAACTGGGGGAGATTAAATTCTAGCTCTCCAGTTGAACTGACCACCACAAGACAACAGCAAGGACTTGCTGATGGTGATCTTTTGCCTGATGAGGACATTAAACCAGAAAAGCAAACTGAAGATCTGTCTGATGAGGCAGATGCTTCTCAGGAAAGTGATAGGAGTCAAAATTTAAGCCCTGTATTACCTCGCAGGTCTCAGAGGAGTAATAAAGGCGTTCCTCCATCACGTTTTCAGGCTGAAACAGTAAAGGCTTTTCACATATTCACAGAACCTGAGTCTTTAGAACAAGTGAATGCTTTACCACCTGAGATTGCACAAAATTGGCATTCTGCCATGCAACAGGAATTAGCATCCTTGAAAGAAAATAAAACATGGAAACTGGTAAATCTACCTCCCAATGAACGCTGTCTGGGTTGTAGGTGGGTTTTCAAACTGAAAAGGGATGCTGATGGCAAAATCCAAAAATATAAAGCAAGGTTGGTTGCAAAAGGGTTCACTCAAAGGAAAGATTTAGACTATGACAAGACTTTTGCACCAGTTACTAAAGGTGAATCAATTAGATTACTGTTAAAAGTTGCTGCACTCAAGGGAATGTCAGTTAACCACTATGACATTCAAACTGCATTTCTCTATGGTGATTTAGACCACAGATTATACATGCAGCAACCCCCTGGCTATGAAAAAGGGGAGAATCTAGTCTGTGAACTGCAGAAGTCAATCTATGGGTTAAAACAAGCTGCTAGATCCTGGAACCAAAAAGTAGATGAAAAACTGCAAAATTTTTGGTTTTGAAAAAGGAAGGACAAACAAGGCTGTATGTATCTGTGCATTTATGTTGATGATTTGCTGCTGTTCACATCAACAGAAAAACAAAGGCTTGATTTTGAAGCCTGCATGAAAAGCAATTTCATATTAAGAAGCCTTGGAATTATAATAACCTAGGTTTGGAAAAACACAGGAAGAAGAATGGTAGCTTTCTGTTGAACCAAAGGGGAGATAATGGTAAAGAAATGTGAATGGAAAGACATATAAAGGTGTCAGAGAAGATTGGTTATGTATCTTAATCTGTAGTGTAAAAAGGGGAGTGTTGAGGTTTTCCTACTAACAGATTAAGACTGCTATATGTGCCTAATCATTTTGGCCAGGTGAAGGGGTTGTATTAGATTGTCTCCTCTCACGTGCTTCATGCAAATAGCCTGGGGGAAGGGGAGGAGCTGCCCGGACTTGTCTTCTCACTTCCTCTTTTTCTCACTGCCGATATGTAGCGAGTAAGGCTTGCTCCAAAGGGGGCTAAGTCCTTTAAATGTTTTGCTTTTGTTTTTGCTTTCTGTAAATAAATTATTTTTATAGAAATGCTTGGTGTGTGACTTTTTTGACCTCTCCTGGGCTAAAGGCTTTCCCAGCATCTGCAACAAGTAGCTCTTTGTTTCTTCAGCAAAGGATCGTTACCTTGTCGTGGTGTTGGAGCTTGAGCACCTCAATGATGCCATGAGCTAAACCGTGAAGGGCCACCCGAGACGGGAAGGTCATGACAGAGCGGTCAGACTAAATGCGATCCCTGGGGAAGGTAATGGCAACCCACCCCAGTATTCTTGCCGTGAAAACTCAATGGATCAGTACAACCGGAGATATGTCGGTATACCATCGGAAGATGAGACCCCCAGGTCGGAAGATGGTCAAAATGCTACTGGGGAGGAACAGAGGATGAGTTCAACTAGCCCCAGACGTGATGACGCAGCTAACTCAAAGCCAAAAGGACGGCTAGCGGCCAACGGTGCTGGTGGTGAACGGCGAATCCGATGTTCTAAGGATCAACATGCCATTGGAACCTGGAATGTAAGATCTATGAGCCAGCGCAAATTGGATGTGGTTATTGGTGAGATGTCAAGATTAAAGATAGACATTTTGGGCATCAGTGAACTGAAGTGGACTGGAATGGGCCACTTCACATCAAACGACCACCAGATCTACTACTGTGGACAAGAGGACCACAGAAGAAATGGAGTAGCCTTCATAATTAATCGTAAAGTGGCTAAAGCAGTGTTTGGATACAATCCAAAAAACGATAGAATGATCTCAATTCGAATTCAGGGCAAGCCATCTAACATCACAGTGATCCAGATATACGCCTCAACCACAGATGCTGAAGAAGCTGAAGTAGAGCAGTTCTATGAGGATCTGCAGCACCTACTGGACAACACGCCTAAAAGAGATGTTATTTTCATCACGGGAGACTGGAATGCTAAGGTGGGCAGTCAAATGCCTCCTGGAATTACAGGTAAGCATGGCCTGGGAGAACAAAATGAAGCAGGACATAGGCTGATAGAATTTTGCCAAGACAACTCACTCTGCATCACAAACACTCTCTTCCAACAACCTAAGAGACGGCTTTATACATGGACTTCACCAGATGGACAACACCGAAATCAGATTGACTACATCCTTTGCAGCCAAAGCTGGCGGACATCTATACAGTCGGTAAAAACAAGACCTAGAGCTGACTGTAGTTCTGATCACGAACTTCTTATTGCACAATTTAGGATCAGACTCAAGAGATTAGGGAAGACCCACAGATCAGCTAGATATGAGCTCATTAATATTCCTAAGGAATATGCAGTGGAGGTGAAGAATCGATTTAAGGGACTGGACTTAGTAGATAGGGTCCCAGAAGAACCATGGACAGAAGTCCGCAACATTGTTCAGGAGGCGGCAACAAAATAAATCCCAAAGAAAGAGAAAACGAAGAAGGAAAAATGGCTGTCTGCTGAGACACTAGAAGTAGCCCAAGAAAGAAGGAAAGCAAAAGGCAACAGTGATAGGGGGAGATATGCCCAATTAAATGCAAAATTCCAGAGGTTAGCCAGAAGAGATAAGGAATTATTTTTAAACAAGCAATGCACAGAAGTGGAAGAAGACAATAGAATAGGAAGGACAAGAGACCTCTTCCAGAAAATTAGAACCATCGGAAGTAAATTCCAAGCCAAAATGGGTATGATCAAAAACAAAGATGGCAAGGACCTAACAGAAGAAGAAGAGATCAAGAAAAGGTGGCAAGAATATACGGAAGACCTGTATAGGAAGGATAACAATATCGGGGATAGCTTTGATGGTGTGGTCAGTGAGCTAGAGCCAGACATCCTGAAGAGTGAGGTTGAATGGGCCTTAAGAAGCATTGCTAATAACAAGGCAGCAGGAGACGATGGCATCCCAGCTAAACTGTTCAAAATCTTGCCAGATGATGCTGTCAAGGTAATGCATGCTATATGCCAGCAAATTTGGAAAAGACAGGAATGGCCATCAGATTGGAAAAAATCAACTTATATCCCCATACCAAAAAAGGGAAATGCTAAAGAATGTTCAAACTATCGAAAAGTGGCACTCATTTCACATGCCAGTAAGGTAATGCTCAAGAGCCTGCAAGGTAGACTTCAGCAGTTCATGGAGCGAGAATTGCCAGATGTAGAAGCTGGGTTTAGAAAAGCCAAAGGAACTAGGGACAAAATTGCCAATATCTGCTGGATAATGGAAAAAGCCAGGGAGTTTCAGAAAAACATCTATTTCTGTTTTATTGACTATTCTAAAGCCTTTGACTGTGTGGACCATAACAAATTGTGGCAAGTTCTTAGTGGTATGGGGATACCAAGTCATCTTGTATGCCTCCTGAAGAATCTGTATAACGACCAGGTAGCGACAGTAAGAACAGACCACGGAACAAAGGACTGGTTTAAGATTGGGAAAGGAGTACGGCAGGCCTGTATACTCTCACCCTACCTATTCAACTTGTACGCAGAACACATCATGCGACGTGCTTGGCTTGAGGAATCCAAGGCTGGAGTTAAAATTGCTGGAAGAAACATTAACAATCTCAGATATGCAGATGATACCACTTTGATGGCTGAAAGCGAAGAGGAACTGAGGAGCCTTATGATGAAGGTGAAAGAAGAAGGTGCAAAAGCTGGCTTGCAGCTAAACCTCAGAAAAACCAAGATTATGGCAACCAGCTTGATTGATAACTGGCAAATAGAGGGAGAAAATGTAGAAGCAGTGAAAGACTTTGTATTTCTAGGTGTGAAGATTACTGCAGATGCTGACTGCAGTCAGGAAATCAGAAGACGCTTAAGCCTTGGGAGAAGAGCAATGACAAATCTCGATCAAATAGTTAAGAGCAGAGACATCTCACTGACAACAAAGGTCCGCATAGTTAAAGCAATGGTGTTTCCTGTAGTAACATATGGCTGCGAGAGCTGGACCATAAGGAAGGCTGAGAGAAGGAAGATCGATGCTTTTGAACTGTGGTGTTGGAGGAAAATTCTGAGAGTGCCTTGGACTGCCAGAAGATCAAACCAGTCCATCCTCCAGGAAATAAAGCCAGACTGCTCACTTGAGGGAATGATATTAAAGGCAAAACGGAAATACTTTGGCCACATAATGAGAAGACAGGACACCCTGGAGAAGATGCTGATGCTAGGGAGAGTGGAGGGCAAAAGGAAGAGGGGCTGACCAAGGGCAAGGTGGATGGATGATATTCTAGAGGTGACGGATGCGTCCCTGGGGGAGCTGGGGGTGTTGACGACTGACAGGAAGCTCTGGTGTGGGCTGGTCCATGAAGTCACGAAGAGTCGGAAGCGACTAAACGAATAAACAAAAAAAGCTCTTTCTTTATCTTCTGCTCTTTCCTTGTGTAATACTATTCTTACATGTGATCAAGCATGCTTTGGAAAGTCCATCTCCCTCACAACCCTGGTAAGCATCTCCAGATTTTCCAGAGCATAAACAGATCAGGGAAGGACAAAATATTTGGCCTGTTTTTGCAAGCACCATGGATGTCTCTGTAGGGAAGGGGGGCAAACTATGACATGCGCATGAAGATGTCATCCTGCAGTGATTGTGACTTGTGTCAGCTGTTGGGATGAAAGTAGGCAATATCAGTGCTTCGGTGATGATATCATGCCCTATGTGTCATCATTTTTGGTATCATCATGAGTTGCTGATAACCCTGCTGGACTTGAAGTAACTCAGGATGGCATTTCAATTAGTCACCTCTGAGTCAGTGGATCTCAAGACCCCAATTTTTTTATTATAGACTGTGTTTCCCCCAGGAGCATCCCATCAGGTCCTGATAGAAGGCCATTGCATGAAGTAAATATGAAGATAAGCATGTGAGCAAAGGAACCATTTTTTCCCCAGTTCATGGCATATGGCAGAATATTTTTTTCTTTCTGGGTCACATTCATTTTCCCCCAAACTCAATCCTTCATTATTAAATTTCCTGGAGGGTAAAAAGCAACTCCACATTTTTTCCTTTCTCTTATGGACACAGATATACCAACTTCTCTTTCTTTAATTCATGTGTTAATTGATGCTGTTTATCATTTGTCCTGTTACATCAAGAAAAAGGGGCCTCAGAACACTATTAATTCAAGTTTGTCTTTTTGGCCCAAATCACTCCCTGTTGTGATAAGAAATGTGTGTTTGCTATCTGAAGAATGAAGGAGTTCATTTAAACCGCTGAGCTGTCGATCGGAAGGTCGGCGGTTCGAAACCGCGCGGCGGGGTGAGCTCCCGTTGCTCGTCCCAGCTTCTGCACACCAAGCAGTTCGAAAACATGCAAATGTGAGTAGATTAATTGGTACCGCTTCGGCGGGAAGGTAACGGCGTTCCGAGTCGTCATGCTGGCCACATGACCCGGAAGTGTCTATGACAACGCCGGCTCCAAGGCTTTGAAACGGAGATGAGCACCGCCCCCTAGAGTCGGACACGACTGGACTTTACGTCAAGGGAAACCTTTACCTTTACCTAATGAGGGCATGGTAACAGAAGTCATATATATTCTCATGTGATAATAGAGCTGATACCTTTTGTTTCCATTGTAGAATATAATGGGTGAAGACTTTATGAAAATAATGGTAAGTAGCTCGGTGACCATCTTCTGCCCTTGCCTTGTGAAGTATTCTTCTTGCATGCGATCAAGCAGCCCTTTTGTGATTCAGCCACACCCCCACCAATTTAGCAGTTGTATACAGAACAGAGATGGAGCCAGGTTGTCCATTTAGGAGGGCAGTTATCTTGTTCTATGATGAAAGCTATGACATTCACCGCACTCGTAAAAAAATATGGCACACCTCCACCCATCCCCAAACTTTGGCGGGTGGAGGTGGGTTGATGGCAAAACAAGGGCTTAAATCCTTTTTTGGGCCTTTTTTTCTGACCGGCAAATGCTCTGAATCTGAGCTGACATTCTTGCAGCAGTTGGAAGAGGAAATGAGTCGCTACTGTGGGAGTTCGGTAGCCCACGTTCCTCACATGGCTACACTGAAAATCGAGTGGAGCACATTTAGGTGGAGGTGCCAATCTGTATGTTTAATAATGGGTATATTTCACATTTGAACTTAGCCCCCCTCTGCCTCTTCCTCCTCCAACTGTGGGAAGCAGAATGAAAACAACAACAACAACAACAACAACAACAGGATGTCTCAAGTGCATAGGAGTATAATTAATGTGAATCCAGGTCCAGGTATGAAGTGTGGACGTAGTGCAACGTTCCCCAAAGAACATGTTTTTCCCAAAAGAGCGTCGTGCCCAAGTGCCATGTCTGTTAAAGCTCCTCATTGCTAAGCAACCATCTTATCTGTGGATGCTTAGGGTACAACCATTAATTCTTAGGTTTCTCAGGGCAAATTGTGGTTGTGTGAATGTGGAAGAACATTGAAAAGAGAAAGAAAAGAGAGGGAGAAAGCCTCAGAACACTGTTAATTCGGATTTGGTTGTTTTGGCCTTAGCATTCCCTGTTTTGGTAGGAAGTACGTGTTTTCTAACTGGAGGAAAGCAGCAATTCATGTCTATGATATCTGAGATGGTAGTGATGGCACAGATGAAGAGGTCCTGGTGTCACCTTTTCAGAAGAGAATTTGACATGCTTGCTTCCTTTGTAGGATTGTATGGAGGAAGACGATTTTGAAAAAATAGGGGTAAGAAGCTCTTTCCTCATCTACTGCCTTTTCTCTGAGTAATATACTTCTTGCATGCGATGAAGCATCCCTTTTGTGATTCTACCCCTCCCGGAAAGCATCTCCAGAGCCCCCAAAGCATAAACAGAGCAGGCAGGGCCAGAACATTTGACCTGTTTCACCTTTCCTTTTTGGAACAATTTAAAGCACCCACTTTATCCCTTAAAAGAACAAACACCCACTGCCCAGTTGGGGTGATGTGTCCCCGGGGACTCAGTAGCAAAGGCAGGGACCTGGGCGTCTGCCATGGATGTACCTGTGGGTAATAGGACAAGCCATGGCATGTGCACAGTGATGTCATCCTGCAGTTGTTGGGATTTGTGTCACTTTTGCACCAGGGAAGAGGGCCCTGCACAATTTCTTTCTCTCCTTGTAATTTCTGTCCCTTATTGGTGTCACTCATCTACGTGGCCCAAATGGTTTCTTCATCAGATGCAGTTTTGTTCATAAGGTGTATTTCCTCATCAACCTTTCCAGGTCTATTTTGCCAAGAAATGTGGTGGAAGCCAGAAAGGGCGATTTTTCAAACGATCCAAAACATATAAAGAAGCCTAAGTGTTTCTCTCGGTTACTTTGTTCATGCTTAGTGTTGCACAGAATTCATGCAACCCTCTCATCAATGAATACAACCTCATTTCTGGACTTTGCATAAGATATTAAATACTAAGGTGATCGTATAGTCTGCATTTCTACAATACAGTGAACCAGAAGAAAAATCTAACCCGGATTAAAACTATCCAAATTTAGGAAGTTGTACCAATGCAGCTGCTAGGTTTGTCATCCCCTTGTGCTAGGATCACATATGGAATGTAGAGATTTAATGCCATCTTCCCAGACAGCTTGAGCCCCAACTGCCCTTACTATTAACAGTCCTCTTTTGTCAGCAAGCGTCTTATCTTTTGATACCGAAATCCAATACAGGCATTATTCCACTGGATTCTCTGTGTAGATTTTGGCTGTGTGAAAGTTGAAGAATTTTGAAAAGAGAATGAAACAAAGTATTTCAGAACACCATTCATTTGTGTGTGCCTTTGTGGCCCTACCGGTCCCTGTCCTGATATGAAATGCATGTGTCCCATCTGGAGAATGAACGATTCACATACATGATATCAAAGATGGTAGTGATGGTGTGGTTCGAGAATGTGCAATATCTTTTCAAAATAAAAGTAATACCTTTTGTTTCCCTTGTAGAAAGCTATGCAAGGTGAAGTTAATCTTAATGAGCTATCTGTAAGTAGCTTTTTGTTCATATTCTGTCCTTTCTTTCTGTAATATTTTTCTTACAGGTGCCTGGCTGTCTGGGTCTTACTCTCAGGAACTAAAGGTTATGTCCTTCTAAGGTTAAGGAGCTCCTGATTAGTTGATGTACATAGGACAGAATATATTAATGATGTACACCAGCTTCTTGCTAGTCAGTCTCTGTTGCTAGTTAGCTGGCTGGTTAATCTGTTTACTGTTTTACTTCCAAGTAATGTTTTTTATTTAATCTTTTATAAAGAAATGCCTGGTCTCTCATTCTTATTTATTTCTGCTGCATTAAGCAAATCTGCTAACATAGTGGCCGAGGAAAGACCCACACGTGTGTTTATATCATGCACTGGCACAACATAGTTATGAAAGAATCCACAAAAAAGAATGCTTTTTCTCCTTCCTTGTAGGGCTTCCTATGTAAGGTTTTTCCTCTTTTTAAGACAATGGAAGATGGTGATAAAAAAATGTATGAAGTGATGGTAAGTAGATACACACTTAAGTTCTCTCATTTCTTCTATGTCTCCTATGTTATCCTTCTTAGATATGACTGCAGCAGCCCATTTGAGATTCACTCCCCCCAAAGGATCTCCAGACTTCCAGGAACAATTCCAGGAGGACATTTTAAGCTCTTGGGAACATTTAAAGGAGAGCGTCATTATGACTCTTGTCCGAATTTCTGGCTTCACAGGTCTTCCCTGTGGCTTAGAAGAAAGGCTTAACAGAAGAGGTCAGGAAAACTTTAAAAGAGCTGTACATGTCTTTTTCATAAAAAGTCACAAAAACTCTTTGCTCACAATAGTGACAACAAGAAGTCTCAGAATGCTATTAATTCATATGGTCTTTTAGGCTCTATCACTCCATTTGTGATAAGAAAGGCACAGTTCCTATCTGGAGAATGAAATATATAGATTAAATTGATATAGGATATTTTAAATGGCTGTGATGGCATAGTTACAGTTAGTGATGCATATCAGAATAGAACTGATCCCCTTTGTTTCCTTTGTAGAAGGTAGTCACCAGTGGAAGTCCTATATGTGGATTACTGGTAAGTAGCTTTGATTTATCTTCTTCCATTGCTTTCTTTAATATTCTTGCATCTGAACAAGCACCCCTTTTATTTTTCTTCACCCAGCACTTAAAGCATCTCCAGAGCCCTGAGAGCACAAACACAGCAAATAGGATGAAAACATTTGGCCTATTTTTACATTTGTTTTTAAGCAGCTTAAAGCAATCAACTGACCCACTCAAAAAAAAAAAAAGGCAGCAAAGTTGGAGTGAAGTTTCCCTCTGGGGGCTGAGTACTAAAGGGAAAGATTTTGATCTGTGACATGGATGTCCCTGTGTGGAAGAGGGGCAAGTGATCACATGTGCAAGATGACATCATGCTGCAGTTGTGAGTGGTGTGAGCAAGTAGGTACTTGTGTCCTTTGTGTGATGATATCATGGCACATGTGTCATAATTTTTGCATCATCTTGAGTTGCGGATGCCCCTGCTTGACTGGATGTAGCACAGGGTGGACCCTCATTTTCTCACATCATACCATTTGCAATCTTGTTCCTTTTTTTTATAATATACTGTATTTCCTACCATTTACTGATAGAATGCAGTACCATGAAATAAATACCAAGACATGCGTAAGAAAGATTGATGCTGTTTTCTCCATTCATGTCAACAGGTAGAATATTTTTTTTCCCCCTGGATAGTGTTTATTTTTCCACAGATCCTTATCTAGTTCTTCCATTATCACCTTTCGTTGGAAGAGAGCAAATAACTATCACCCACCTATGGATTCTTAATTCCATATGCACTCACAAAACAACAATGCATTGATTCTGAGATAAATTTTTGCCCTTGCACTTTTAATTAAACCTATGCCCTGACTTTCCTGCTCAATTGATCAACGCCACTCTGCTGCCCCAGACAGTGTTCCTCTATCAGAGCTGTTACATACCTTTTAGTAAGATAGGGAAGAGGTGGGCCAGCCTTAGTCCAATGGTACACATGCAGCATTCCCTGATAATTGTAAAGATACTTCCAGAATATTTTGAATCATCTTGGTCAGGATGCCACAAGTACAATCAAAGCCTCGATTTTCATTAAGCATATAATTACATTTTCCTATACCACCTACGATCTCTAATTGAGAGACTGCCTTGCAATCCAACGTCCTATTACCCACATCCCACCAATTAGGAGTTACATGGAGAGCACTGACCTACACTTGGGATAAAGTTGGGGTGAGGTAGTTATCTTGTTTAAAACTGAAGTTTAAAAAACCCAGCCCACCTCTTAAAATAATCTTTCCCCCCATGAGTCCTCTCCAGCTTGGGTTTTTTTTCCCCCAGTAGTGGGTTGAATGGGAAAAGAAGGACTTTAAGGCTCAGGATGGTAGTTTCTGTCCCTAATGGTTGTGACTCATCTAATATTCTCTGCATCAGATGCACTGTTGCTGGTAAAATGGATTTTCCCACCTCCTTTTCCAGGGTTTATTTCACTGGGACATGTTTGCAAACCCAGAAAGATAGATTTTTCCAATGATCCAAAGCATTTCATGAAGTCAGAATCTTTCCCAGTTAGCTACTGTACTTAGTGTTATTGAGCTCATGCAATGCACATATCCTGGCTACTAATTTAACCCTCTTTCTGTAGTTTGCATAATATATTAAATGCTAAAATGATGAAATAGCCTGCATTCACCCAACTCAGTAAACCACAAAAGAATCTATAAAAATATAACCAAGACTGAAAGTTTGGGATGTTGTGCCAATGCAGCTGCCAAGTTTTTTATTGACTTGGTTAGATAGCTAGCATGAATCTAGCTTCACATATGAAATGAAGACATGTACTGCAATGTTCCCAAAAGAGCTTTAACCCCAAGGGACTTGTCTGTTAAAGGACCTCTTCTCTCTGAAGCCCTCTTTTGCATTCATGCATAAATTCAATACAAGCATTTTGATTCAGGTTTCTCGGTGCATATACTGGTTGTGTCAATGTAGAAGAATATTGAAAACAGAAAGAAAAGAAAAAGGGGCCTCAGAACACTATTAATTCAAATTGGTCTTTTTGGCCTCAAATCACTTCCTGCTGAGATAAGTTATGTGTGTTTCCTTTCAGAAGAATGAAGGAATTCATTTTTATGATATATGAGAGAGCAGTGAGGGCACAGTTGGGGAAGTCATACTGTATGTTCTTATGTGATAATAGAGCTGATACACTTTTTTTCCATTGTAGGAACGCATGGGTGAGAAAGGTGTAAAAAAACTAATGGTAAGTAGCTCGTTGACCATCTTCTGCCCTTGCCTTGTGAAGTATTCTTCTTGCATGCGATCAAGCAGCCCTTTTGTGATTCAGCCACACCCCCACCAATTTAGCAGTTGTATACAGAACAGAGATGGAGCCAGGTTGTCCATTTAGGAGGGCAGTTATCTTGTTTTATGATGAAAGCTATGACATTCACCTCACTCGTAAAAAAAATATGGCACACCTCCACCCATCCCCAAACTTTGGCGGGTGGAGGTGGGTTGATGGCAAAACAAGGGCTTAAATCCCTTTTTGGGCCTTTTTTCTGACCGGCAAATGCTCTGAATCTGAGCTGACCTTCTTGCAGCAGTTGGAAGAGGAAATGAGTCGCTACTGTGGGAGTTCGGTAGCCCACGTTCCTCACATGGCTACACTGAAAATCAAGTGGAGCACATATAGGTGGAGGTGCCAATCTGTATGTTTAATAATGGGTATATTTCACATTTGAACTTAGCCCCCCTCTGCCTCTTCCTCCTCCAACTGTGGGAAGCGGAATGAAAACAACAACAACAACAACAACAGGATGTCTCAAGTGTATAGGAGTATAATTAATGTGAATCCAGGTCCAGGTATGAAACGTGGACGTAGTGCAATGTTCCCCAAAGAACATGTTTTTCCCAAAAGAGCATCGTGCCCAAGTGCCATGTCTGTTAAAGCTCCTCATTGCTAAGCAACCATCTTATCTGTGGATGCTTAGGGTACAACCATTAATTCTTAGGTTTCTCAGGGCAAATTGTGGTTGTGTGAATGTGGAAGAACATTGAAAAGAGAAAGAAAAGAGGGGGATAAAGCCTCAGAACACTGTTAATTCGGATTTGGTTGTTTTGGCCTTAGCATTCCCGGTTTTGGTAGGAAGTACGTGTTTTCTAACTGGAGGAAAGCAGCAATTCATGTCTATGATATCTGAGATGGTAGTGATGGCACAGATGAAGAGGTCCTGGTGTCACCTTTTCAGAAGAGAATTTGACATGCTTGCTTCCTTTGTAGAATAGTATGGATGGAAAGGATCTTGAAAAAATAATGGTAAGTAGCTCTTTCCTCATCTACTGCCTTTTCTCTGAGTAATATACTTCTTGCATGCGATGAAGCATCCCTTTTGTGATTCTACCCCTCCCGGAAAGCATCTCCAGAGCCCCCAAAGCATAAACAGAGCAGGCAGGGCCAGAACATTTGACCTGTTTCACCTTTCCTTTTTGGAACAATTTAAAGCACCCACTTTATCCCTTAAAAGAACAAACACCCACTGCCCAGTTGGGGTGATGTGTCCCCGGGGACTCAGTAGCAAAGGCAGGGACCTGGGCGTCTGCCATGGATGTACCTGTGGGTAATAGGACAAGCCATGGCATGTGCACAGTGATGTCATCCTGCAGTTGTTGGGATTTGTGTCACTTTTGCACCAGGGAAGAGGGCCCTGCACAATTTCTTTCTCTCCTTGTAATTTCTGTCCCTTATTGGTGTCACTCATCTACGTGGCCCAAATGGTTTCTTCATCAGATGCAGTTTTGTTCATAAGGTGTATTTCCTCATCAACCTTTCCAGGTCTATTTTGCCAAGAAATGTGGTGGAAGCCAGAAAGGGCGATTTTTCAAACGATCCAAAACATATAAAGAAGCCTAAGTGTTTCTCTCGGTTACTTTGTTCATGCTTAGTGTTGCACAGAATTCATGCAACCCTCTCATCAATGAATACAACCTCATTTCTGGACTTTGCATAAGATATTAAATACTAAGGTGATCGTATAGTCTGCATTTCTACAATACAGTGAACCAGAAGAAAAATCTAACCCGGATTAAAACTATCCAAATTTAGGAAGTTGTACCAATGCAGCTGCTAGGTTTGTCATCCCCTTGTGCTAGGATCACATATGGAATGTAGAGATTTAATGCCATCTTCCCAGACAGCTTGAGCCCCAACTGCCCTTACTATTAACAGTCCTCTTTTGTCAGCAAGCGTCTTATCTTTTGATACTGAAATCCAATGCAGGGATTATTCCACTGGATTCTCTGTGTAGATTTTGGTTGTGTGAAAGTTGAAGAATTTTGAAAAGAGAATGAAACAAAGTATTTCAGAACACCATTCATTTGTGTGTGCCTTTGTGGCCCTACCGGTCCCTGTCCTGATATGAAATGCATGTGTCCCATCTGGAGAATGAACGATTCACATACATGATATCAAAGATGGTAGTGATGGTATGGTTCGAGAATGTGCAATATCCTTTCAGAATAAAAGTAATACCTTTTATTACGTAGCACAGGGTTGAACCTCATGTTCCTAAGTCATAACGTTTGCAATCATACCTCCGGTAGATTTCAAGGCCCCTTTTTTTTCTAAATTATAATCTGTATTTAACAAGGACCTTCCTACTGTTTATGGGTATAATGCAGTAGCATTAAGTTCTTGTTCTTGTTGTTGCGGTATCTACTGGCAGAGAGGTCCATCCCCGGAGAAGCTGACCTTTGAATTTTTAAACCAAATATCATGAAAACTGTGCCACCCGTGGATAAGCTGAAATCTTCTTATGTTTTAATTTTCACAATTGGCTTATCTGCAGGTGGCATTATTTTCATGGTATTTGGGTTAAAAATTCAAGGGTTGGCTTATCCAGGGATGGACTTCTCTGCGAGTATATACCACAACAGCAAGAACAAGAACCATAGTTTAATGCTACTGCATTATACCCGTAAATGGTCGGAAGGTCCTTGTGTTTTATGTGGTTTCCTTGTTGGAGTTGGGTGGTGTCTAAATGGAAGGCATTAAAATGAAATAAAGCCATACCCTCTGTGGCCCTCAAAGGACCCCCGTTTGATTGGAATATACTGCAGCGGTCCAGGTGTGGCCCATACGTGGGCCAATAACATGAACTGCCACAAGATATTTACAAAGACATCCATAATCCAGGATGACTTTTTTTTTCTCCTCCTTGCAGAAGTTGGCTGGTGGAATGATGGGGGTAAGTCGATATGCATTTGACAGCTCTCATTTCTTTTATGTCTTCTCCATTATTCCTTATATACATAACCACAGCTGCCCTCTTGAGACTCACTTCCGAAAGCCTCTCCCAATATTCCAGGAGCAATTCCAGGAAGAATTTGGATGTTGTCAGGAACGTTTAAAGGACGACTTTGTAGGAAGCCACGGACATGACCTTTGAGAAGCTGGGCAGAGAATGGTGGGAAAAATACTTTTTAAGGCCAGGAAACAGAGAAAGAATGCACGTTTCTTTTCTGGACACTGAGTGAATTTGTGGACGAGATACCCAAGATGGCAGTGACGGCACAGCCGAAGAAGTCATGGGCGTTGCCATGTCAGAGCAGAACGCTTACCTTTGTTCCCTTTTAGGGCTCCGGTGGCGGTGGTGGTGGAGGTGGACTCTTGGTAAGAAGCTGCGGTTAACTTTTGCCCTTCCTTTCTTTAATATTCTTTTTGCATCTGAACAAGCACCCTTTTATCGTTCTTCCCCCAACACCAAAGCATCTGCAGAGTCCCCAGAGCAGCAGTCACAGCAGGCAGGGCCAAAACATTTGGCCTGTTTTTCCATTCCTTTGAAGCAGCTGACCCCTTAAAAATAGATGCAGCAGCCAAGTTGGCAGGGAGATTCCCCCTGGGGACTGAGCGGCATGAGGAGGAAGGTTTAGATGCCACCTGTGGGGAAGAGGGGCAAGTGATGACATGCGCATGATGATGTCTGCTGAGTTGCCGTGAGTTGGGTCAGCGAGTACGTAGTTTCAGAATTAAGGTGAGGATATTGTTGGCAGATGCTGGGAAAGCCTTTAGCCCAGGAGAGATCAGAAAAATCACACACCAAGCATTTCTATAAAAATAATTTATTTACAGAAAGCAAAACAAAAGCAAAACATATTTAAAGGACTTAGCTCCCCTTTGGAGCAAGCCTTGCTTGGCTACATTGCCGGCAGAAAAAAAAAAAGAGGAAGTAAGAAACAAGTCCGGGCAGGTCCTCCTCCCCCCAGGCAATTTGCATGAAGCACGTGAAAGGAGACAATCAAATACAACCTCTTCACTCGGCCAAAATGATTAGGTACAATAGCAGTCTTAATCGTTAGTAGGAAAACCTCAACACTCCCCTTTTTATACTACAGATTAAGATGCAAACCAATCTTCTCTGACAACTCTGTGTGTCTTGGTACAGGAAGAGGTTTGGTTAAAATATCAGCAATCATATCTTTTGATTCACAATATTTTAACATTATTTCTCCTTTGCTTATCATATCTTTGATATATTGATATCTAATATCGATATGTTTTGTTCTATTTCTGCAGGCTTCAGATTTTGCCATAGCAATGCAAGCTTGATTATCCTCATAAACAGTTATAGGCTGGTTCACTTCCATGCCTATGTCTTTTAACAAATGTTTAAACCATGTAACCTCATTACAGGTTTGTGTTAGAGAATAAAACTCTGCTTCTGCAGTGGAAAGAGCAACAAGTGTTTGTTTTCTAGAATGCCAGCCTAAGCTAGATCCAGCAAATTGAATTAAAATCCCAGAAGTGGATTTTCTGTCACTGACATCTGCTCCCCAGTCAGAATCGGCAAAAGCCTGCAATTTCTCAGTTCCAGAGGCATTTAGCTTCAGGCAATAATTCTTTGTTCCTTGCAAATACCTCATTAACCTCTTCAATGCTGCTTTTCCAGTAGATGTAGGCTTCTCTACCTGTCTACTTAAAATGGCCACAGAATTTGAGATATCTGGGCGAGAATGATTTGCAATGTACAGTAAACTTCCAATTGCAGATCTATAGTTCTCTGCCTCAGTTAATTGAGTTTCTCCTATATCTTTCTGAAAATCTATTATCATCGGAGTAGAGACTGGTTTACAGTCTTGCATATTAAAATCCTCTAGGAGCTTTTGAATTTTACTACGTTGGTTCAACAGAAAGCTACCATTCTTCTTCCTGTGTTTTTCCAAACCTAGGTTATTATAATTCCAAGGCTTCTTAATATGAAATTGCTTTTCATGCAGGCTTCAAAATCAAGCCTTTGTTTTTCTGTTGATGTGAACAGCAGCAAATCATCAACATAAATGCACAGATACATACAGCCTTGTTTGTCCTTCTTCATATATACACAGGGATCTGCTTTTCCTTTTTCAAAACCAAAACTCTGCAGTTTTTCATCTACTTTTTGGTTCCAGGATCTAGCAGCTTGTTTTAACCCATAGATTGACTTCTGCAGTTCACAGACTAGATTCTCCCCTTTTTCATAGCCAGGGGGTTGCTGCATGTGATCTAAATCACCATAGAGAAATGCAGTCTGAATGTCATAGTGGTTAACTGACATTCCCTTGAGTGCAGCAACTTTTAACAGTAATCTAATTGATTCACCTTTAGTAACTGGTGCAAAAGTCTTGTCAAAGTCTAAATCTTTCCTTTGAGTGAACCCTTTTGCAACCAACCTTGCTTTATATTTTTGGATTTTGCCATCAGCATCCCTTTTCAGTTTGAAAACCCACCTACAACCCAGACAGCGTTCATTGGGAGGTAGATTTACCAGTTTCCATGTTTTATTTTCTTTCAAGGATGCTAATTCCTGTTGCATGGCAGAATGCCAATTTTGTGCAATCTCAGGTGGTAAAGCATTCACTTGTTCTAAAGACTCAGGTTCTGTGAATATGTGAAAAGCCTTTACTGTTTCAGCCTGAAAACGTGATGGAGGAACACCTTTATTACTCCTCTGAGATCTGCGAGGTAATACAGGGCTTAAATTTTGACTCCTATCACTTTCCTGAGAAGCATCTATCTCATCAGACAGATCTTCAGTTTGCTTTTCTGGTTTAATGTCCTCATCAGGCAAAAGATCACCATCAGCAAGTCCTTGCTGTTCTCTTGTGGTGGTCAGATCAACTGGAGAGCTAGAATTTAATCTCCCCCAGTTTTGTTCAGCAAAAGAAGCACTTTTGCTAATTATTAATTTCTCTCCCATTATGAACCTGTAGCTCCTCTGGCTTTGTTCATAGCCAACAAAGATGGCTTTCTTTGTTGTGGGGCCTCCTTTCCTTCTCTGCTGTTTTGGAATGTGAACCCATGCAGTGCTACCAAACACTCTAAGATGGCTTACCTTTGGTTTCACACCATAAAACAAATGGAATGGAGTGTCCTGAATCATAGAGTTATACAACCTGTTCTGTACATAAGTGGCAGTAGATATGGCCTCTCCCCAGTACTTAAAACATAATCATGAATTTATAACATGCATTCCATCGCATTTTGCAAGGTTCTGCCCTTTCTTTCAGCAACACCATTTTGCTGAGGGGTGTAAGGGTTAGAAAGAATTTGTTCTATCCCCTTTTCCACTAGGAACCTTCTGAATTTGTGAGAAAGGTATTCTCCTCCTCTATCACATTGGAGTGCAGATACAGGCCTAGGGAATTTTCCATTTGCCCATGTCACAAAACTTTTAAATTTCTCAAATGCCTCATCTTTATGTTTTAAGATGTAGATAAATGTGTATCTTGAGAAATCATCAATGATGGTCATTGCATACCTTGCTTGTCCAAGACTTGGAGCAAAAGGACCAATAATATCAGAGTGTACAATTTCCAAAGGTCTAGTTGTACCTCTGTCACTGTGCTTACTCACAGGAGCTTTTAGTGTTTTGCATTCTTTGCAAACTACACAGTCTAAGTATTTATCACAGGGTTTTATCTTTAGGTCAGCACACAGCTGTGGCATTTGTGCTATATACTTGAAATTAGCATGACCAAATCTCCTGTGCATCAGGTGTACACATTGGTCATGATATGGTGTGTTGCCAACTGCAGCCTTGCGGCTTGGCTTCCTTGCATTTTGCACAATGTACAAGGAGTCTTTTAACATACCAGTAGCACACAATTTCCCATTTTTATGTATCTCACAACCATTTTTCTTAAATGTTATGATATACCCTGTTGCAGCCAATTGTGCCACAGATAAAAGGTTTGATTGTAAATTTGGCACATACAACACACCTTTTACAGTTTCTCCCAAGCAGGATAAATACAAGTCACCTTGTCCCATAATTTTGGTCACAGACCCATCAGCCAAAGATACACTTTGTCTTTCAGTTTTAGACAGTGACACAAAAGAGCTTTTACAATTACAGAAATGACAACTGGCCCTAGAATCTAACACCCATACATCAGAATTACCCTTCTCAGCAACCTGTGCAATTTGGGTTGTCTGAAGAGCCTTCTTCTGTGTTGCCCTTGTGTTCTTCTTCTCTGTCTTTCTAGTCTTGAGTCTCATGGCACAGTCTCTTTGCAAATGTCCAGCTGAACCACAAGCGAAGCATCGCTGGCTGGCTAGCGCTGTGGCCTCAGGTTCCTTTCCCTTCTTTTCCCTCATTTTCTGGTCTTGCAGTTTTCCAGAAGAGATGGGGGGGATCTTTCCTCTCTCTTCTCCCATTCAGTGAGTAAGCGCTGTGTAACATACGATGGGGTGAGGTCTGCTTCAGGCATAGCCTCCAGGGTACAAATCAGCGTGTCCCACATTGCATTCAGTGAGGACAGGAGGATATAGGATTTTGTGAGAGGTGTAAATTCCATTCCTCTCTCCTGCAACTCAACAAACAGCTGCTGAATATAATGCAGGTGCTCAGGAAGGCTATCTCCTTCTGCAAGGTAGGCTCTGTACAGCTTTTTTGTCAGAGTAACTTTACTCCCTGCTGTTGCCTTTACATACAAGTCTCTCAAAGTGTCCCAAAGTTGCTTTGCAGACTGCATGCCTCGCACGTGGACTAGCTGATTGTCCTCAACTCCCAAGATAATGGTGGCTCTAGCCCACTCATCCTGTCTTAGCCATTCAGCACTGGGATTTTGGGGGGGTTGCTCACCAATTGGCAGCCAAAGATTCTCTCTGCGAAGATACATCTCCATCTTCAGGGCCCAATTCAAATTGTTGGTCTCTGATAGGCGCTCCAGAGGCATTGCTGAGGGCTGGGAGGTAGCCATGGCTTCTTCCTTCTTGTGCAAGTCACCTCAGCTGGCTTCTTTGTCCTGTAGACCGGCAGTTGCTGGAAAATCTCCAGGTGGCTCCAAAGAAAATCTTCACAGGTCTTTGCTACCTGCCTTTAAATTGTGCATGAGGTGTGGAGCTGATCTCTCTTTTCTCTCTGGGTTTTACTGGGCTGCTCACTGGGGACATAACCTGTTGGCAGATGCTGGGAAAGCCTTTAGCCCAGGAGAGATCAGAAAAGTCACACACCAAGCATTTCTATAAAAATAATTTATTTACAGAAAGTAAAACAAAAGCAAAACATATTTAAAGGACTTAGCTCCCTTGGAGCAAGCCTTGCTTGGCTACATTGCGGGCAGAAAAAATAAAAAGAGGAAGTAAGAAACAAGTCCGGGCAGGTTTCCTCCCCCCAGGCAATTTGCATGAAGCATGTGCGAGGAGACAATCAAATACAACCTCTTCACTCGGCCAAAATGATTAGGTACAATAGCAGTCTTAATCGTTAGTAGGAAAACCTCAACAGATATCACAGCATGCATGTCATCATCTTTGCCTCATCAGGATTTGCTGATGCCGCTTGTCCCCACGTAGCACAGTTGAACCTCATTTTCCTAAGTCATAACATTTGCAATCATACCTCCGGTAGATTTCAAGGCCCCTTTTTTTTCTAAATTATAATCTGTATTTCACAAGGACCTTCCTACTGTTTATAGCATTGAGTTCTTGTTCTTGTTGTTGTGGTATCTACTGGCAGAGAGGTCCATCCCCGGAGAAGCTGACCTTTGAATTTTTAAACCAAATATCATGAAAACTGTGCCACCCATGGATAAGCTGAAATTTTCTTAAGTTTTAATTTTCACAATTGGCTTTTCTGCAGGTGGCATTATTTTCATGGTATTTGGGTTAAAAATTCAAGGGTCAGCTTATCCAGGGATGGACTTCTCTGCGAGTATATACCACAACAGCAAGAACAAGAACCAAAGTTTAATGCTACTGCATTATACCCATAAATGGTCGGAAGGTCCTTGTGTTTTATGTGGTTTCCTTGTTGGAGTTGGGTGGTGTCTAAATGGAAGCCATTAAAATGAAATAAAGCCATACCCTCTGTGGCCCTCAAAGGACCCCCGTTTGATTGGAATATACTGCAGCGGTCCAGGTGTGGCCCATACGTGGGCCAATAACATGAACTGCCACAAGATATTTACAAAGACATCCATAATCCAGGATGACTTTTTTCTCCTCCTTCTTGCAGAAGTTGGCTGGTGGACTGATGGGGGTAAGTCGATATGCATTTGACAGCTCTCATTTCTTTTATGTCTTCTCCATTATTCCTTATATACATAACCACAGCTGCCCTCTTGAGACTCACTTCCCGAAAGCCTCTCCCAATATTCCAGGAAGAATTCAGGTCGGAATTTGGATGCTGTTAGGAATGGCTACGGATTTCGTCAAGATCCATGGACAGGACCTTGGGGAAATTAGGCAGAGAAGAGGGCTGGAGAAACATGCTTTTAGCTGAGGAAACAGAGGAAGCTTGAGAGAGAGGCTACGGATGAATCCTGCCTAGGTCACTGGAGGGAAAGAGGGAGGGAAGGGACAACCCAGTCAGGCTTTCAAGGGACTTGGCATACCAAAGCACTGCACCTCATTTTTTCACTGTGCATAGGCCATTTGCTGTCATATCCCCTGTGGATCTCCAGACTCATTAATTTTATTTTGTTTCCCCCACGGGAATTCCACTATTGCTATAGCATGAGGTCTATACGAAGGGATGTATTAGGATTCAGGATAGCCTAAGTCCCTTTTGGATCTTCTTCTGACCGGCAAACGGCTCTGAGGTTGAGCTAAAATTCTATTAGAAAGTAGAAGGAGACGTGAGATTCTCCTCTGGGATTTCAGAGACTGGTTTGCTTCCTATAGCTGCCCGGGACATCATGTAGAGCAGTTCTTGATGGACAGACACATCTCTGTATACACCCATAACTCTCTTTCCATTTTCTAAGTTACTGGGAGCAGAAGGAGGTGGAGGAGGTAGAGGTGGAGGAGGCATAGGAGAGGGGGGCTAGGGGAAACCAAATCAGAAAGCAGCTTTCCGTGACGGGGATGTCCCAGGTATAAATGTGCAAGGATGTCCTTGCCACTGCTGCGTTCTCATTGATCTCTAAATCCTGCAGCCAAGAAATGCAGCTGCTGTGTTCAGAGGAAACTGGTCCCAACACACGCCCACTCCATTTTGTGGCATGTGTGAGGAGGGCCTTTTCTGAATCCTCCCAAGGGACCCTTTTGGCATAGAGGAGGTGGCCTACGCCCAGTTTTTCCTCTACCAGCTGTTTCTCTCCTTAACGCTCGTGACTGATCTACACGGTCCAAATGGTCTTCCCATCAGATGCAATTTTGCTGGTAAGATGGATTTCCTCACCTCCGTTTCCAGGGTTTTATCTCACCGGGAAATTTTGTGGAACCCAGAAAGGGAGGTTTTTCAAGTGATCCCAAATATTTTAAAAAAGCAGAAGTCTATCTTGGTAACTCAGTCTACTCCTTCATGTTACAGAGCATGTGCAAATGACTTACTCTGGCTATTAGTTTAACTGTCTTTCTGGGATTTCTATCATATATTCAATGGTAAGATGATCAAATAACTCACATTCACCCAACGTAGTAATCCAAAGAAATTTCAAACAACCACCACCACCACCAGAATGAAAACTCTCCAAGGGTAGGCTGTTGCGTCACTGCAGCTGGAACGCTTCTCCTCGACTTGGTTAGATAACTAATTTGAACCCGTCATTTGGCATGGCCCAGGAAGAGAGGCTTCCCTGCCGTTGCCCCCACCCTAAGGAACCTCCTCCTCCCAGAGGTGAGGCAGGCCCCCGCTCTCCTGGCCTTCTGGAAAGGAGTGAAAACCTGGCTCTGCCAGCTTGTGTGGGGTGTGAGGAGGAGGAATGAGTCCTGGGGATGGTTGGTACCCTGAAGATGATCCCATAAATTAAGAACTTTTAATACCTGTGTCTTGGCTTGCCTGTTTATCTAAGAATATTGTTTTTATGTATGTTAATAATTATTTACTCTTGTTTTTATTGTAAACCACCCAGAGTCACGCTCTGAGATGGGTGCTGACTGACTTTGAAGTATAAACAAACAAATAAATAAATAAATGAAAACCTAAGCGCACATGTGAAACGTGATCACATCATGCAAGGTTCCTGGAAGTGCTTGAACCCCAAGAGCTTGGTCCGCTAAAGGTCCTCTTTTCTCAGCAACCCACTTATGTGTTACAGCATAAATCCAATACCAGCATAAATTCAATGGAAGCCTATTTCACTGTGCATACAGGTTGTCCTCGTTTAGCGACCAGAATGTACACCAGCAACAGAGTTGCTGTCACTGAGTGAAACTGTGACTGTCCGTAGGATCTTGCTTTAGCTTTCCTTTGCTTTACAGACCTGCGAAGGTCGTTTGCAGTTTCTTTATCATCACCATCATAAGTGCGAATGGTCGCTGAACAAGGCAGTGGCTAAACAAGGTCTATTTGTTTTGTTGTGTGCGTGTGGTAGAATATTGAAAAAAGAAAGAAAAAACTCTCTCCAAATACTTTAATACACGTCTGTCCTTTCGGCCACCGTTACTCCGTGTTGTGTTAAAGACCATATGATCCTCATCTGGAGAATGAAGGAATTCGTAGACGAAATACCCAAGATGGCAGGAGAAGTCATGGGCATTATCATATCAGAGTGGAACTCTTACCTTTGTTCCCTTTTAGGGCTCCGGTGGCGGTGGTGGTGGAGGTGGACTCTTGGTAAGAAGCTGCGGTTAACTTCTGCCCTTCCTTTCTTTAATATTCTTCTTGCATCTGAACAAGCACCCTTTTATCGTTCTTCCCCCAACACCAGAGTCCCCAGAGCAGCAGTCACAGCAGGCAGGGCCAAAACATTTGGCCTGTTTTTCCATTCCTTTGAAGCAGCTGACCCCTTAAAAATAGATGCAGCAGCCAAGTTGGCAGGGAGATTCCCCCTGGGGACTGAGCGGCATGAGGAGGAAGGTTTAGATGCCACCTGTGGGGAAGAGGGGCAAGTGATGACATGCGCATGATGATGTCTGCTGAGTTGCCGTGAGTTGGGTCAGCGAGTACGTAGTTTCAGAATTAAGGTGAGGATATCACAGCATGCATGTCATCATCTTTGCATCATCAGGATTTGCTGATGCCGCTTGTCCCCACGTAGCACAAGGCTGAACCTCATTTTCCTAAGTCATAACGTTTGCAATCATACCTCCGGTAGATTTCAAGGCCCCTTTTTTTTCTAAATTATAATCTGTATTTAACAAGGACCTTCCTACTGTTTATGGGTATAATGCAGGAGCATTAAGTTCTTGTTCTTGTTGTTGCGGTATCTACTGGCAGAGAGGTCCATCCCCGGAGAAGCTGACCTTTGAATTTTTAAACCAAATATCATGAAAACTGTGCCACCCATGGATAAGCTGAAATTTTCTTATGTTTTAATTTTCACAATTGGCTTATCTGCAGGTGGCATTATTTTCATGGTATTTGGGTTAAAAATTCAAGGGTCAGCTTATCCAGGGATGGACTTCTCTGCGAGTATATACCACAACAGCAAGAACAAGAACCAAAGTTTAATGCTACTGCATTATACCCATAAATGGTCGGAAGGTCCTTGTGTTTTATGTGGTTTCCTTGTTGGAGTTGGGTGGTGTCTAAATGGAAGCCATTAAAATGAAATAAAGCCATACCCTCTGTGGCCCTCAAAGGACCCCCGTTTGATTGGAATATACTGCAGCGGTCCAGGTGTGGCCCATACGTGGGCCAATAACATGAACTGCCACAAGATATTTACAAAGACATCCATAATCCAGGATGACTTTTTTCTCCTCCTCCTTGCAGAAGTTGGCTGGTGGAATGATGGGGGTAAGTCGATATGCATTTGACAGCTCTCATTTCTTTTATGTCTTCTCCATTATTCCTTATATACATAACCACAGCTGCCCTCTTGAGACTCACTTCCCGAAAGCCTCTCCCAATATTCCAGGAGCAATTCCAGGAAGAATTTGGATGTTGTCAGGAACGTTTAAAGGACGACTTTGTAGGAAGCCATGGACATGACCTTTGAGAAGCTGGGCAGAGAATGGTGGGAAAAATACTTTTTAAGGCCAGGAAACAGAGAAAGAATGCACGTTTCTTTTCTGGACACTGAGTGAATTTGTGGACGAGATACCCAAGATGGCAGTGACGGCACAGCCGAAGAAGTCATGGGCGTTGCCATGTCAGAGCAGAACGCTTACCTTTGTTCCCTTTTAGGGCTCCGGTGGCGGTGGTGGTGGAGGTGGACTCTTGGTAAGAAGCTGCGGTTAACTTCTGCCCTTCCTTTCTTTAATATTCTTTTTGCATCTGAACAAGCACCCTTTTATCGTTCTTCCCCCAACACCAAAGCATCTGCAGAGTCCCCAGAGCAGCAGTCACAGCAGGCAGGGCCAAAACATTTGGCCTGTTTTTCCATTCCTTTGAAGCAGCTGACCCCTTAAAAATAGATGCAGCAGCCAAGTTGGCAGGGAGATTCCCCCTGGGGACTGAGCGGCATGAGGAGGAAGGTTTAGATGCCACCTGTGGGGAAGAGGGGCAAGTGATGACATGCGCATGATGATGTCTGCTGAGTTGCCGTGAGTTGGGTCAGCGAGTACGTAGTTTCAGAATTAAGGTGAGGATATCACAGCATGCGTGTCATCATCTTTGCATCATCAGGATTTGCTGATGCCGCTTGTCCCCGCGTAGCACAGGGTTGAACCTCATTTTCCTTTGTTCTCTTCTAGGGCTCGGCTCGCGGTGGTGCAGGAGCTGGTTCCATGGTTAGTAGCTTTTGCTTATCTTTGGTAAACCAAACTGTACCGAAGAGGGCAGTGGGGGTGTATTTAGGGTTAGTGATGGCTGAAGAAGTCATGGGCGTTACCATATCAGAACAGAACTCTTACCTTTGTTCCCTTTTAGGGCTCGCCTGGCGGTGGTGGTGGTGGTCGTAGAAATAAACAAAAGGTAAGTAGCTTTTGTTTATTTTCTGCCCTTCCTTTCTTTAATATTCTTCTGGCATCTGAAGAAGCACCCCTTTTATCCTTCTTCCCCCAACATCAAAAGCATCAGCAAAGTCACAGAGCATAAACAGAACCAACTTATGTGTTAAGGCATAAATCTAATAAGCATAAATTCAGTGCAAGCCTCTTTCTCCGTGCATGTTTTGGTTGTGTGAATGTGAATGGATATTGAAAAGAGGTAGGAAAAAATCTCTCAGAATAGTTTAATACATGAGCATCTTTTTGGCCCCTATTTCTCTGTGTTGTGTGAAAGAACACGCATTTCTCATCTGGAGAATGAAGGAACTCGTATAGGAGATATCGAAGATGGCAGTGACTGCATGGCTGGAGAGTTCATGGCCGTCATCCTATCAGAGCCGGACTCTTACCTTTGTTCCCTTTTAGGGCTCGGCTCGCGGTAGTGCAGGAGCTGGTTCCATGGTTAGTAGCTTTTGCTTATCTTTGGTAAACCAAACTGTACCGAAGAGGGCAGTGGGGGTGTATTTAGGGTTAGTGATGGCTGAAGAAGTCATGGGCGTTGCCATGTCAGAGCAGAACGCTTACCTTTGTTCCCTTTTAGGGCTCCGGTGGCGGTGGTGGTGGAGGTGGACTCATGGTAAGAAGCTGCGGTTAACTTCTGCCCTTCCTTTCTTTAATATTCTTCTTGCATCTGAACAAGCACCCTTTTATCGTTCTTCCCCCAACACCAAAGCATCTGCAGAGTCCCCAGAGCAGCAGTCACAGCAGGCAGGGCCAAAACATTTGGCCTGTTTTTCCATTCCTTTGAAGCAGCTGACCCCTTAAAAATAGATGCAGCAGCCAAGTTGGCAGGGAGATTCCCCCTGGGGACTGAGCGGTATGAGGAGGAAGGTTTAGATGCCAGCCTGTGGGGAAGAGGGGCAAGTGATGACATGCGCATGATGATGTCTGCTGAGTTGCCGTGAGTTGGGTCAGCGAGTACGTAGTTTCAGAATTAAGGTGAGGATATCACAGCATGCATGTCATCATCTTTGCATCATCAGGATTTGCTGATGCCGCTTGTCCCCGCGTAGCACAGGGTTGAACCTCATTTTCCTTTGTTCCCTTTTAGGGCTCGGCTCGCGGTGGTGCAGGAGCTGGTTCCATGGTTAGTAGCTTTTGCTTATCTTTGGTAAACCAAACTGTACCGAAGAGGGCAGTGGGGGTGTATTTAGGGTTAGTGATGGCTGAAGAAGTCATGGGCGTTGCCATGTCAGAGCAGAACGCTTACCTTTGTTCCCTTTTAGGGCTCCGGTGGCGGTGGTGGTGGTGGTCGTAGAAATAAACAAAAGGTAAGTAGCTTTTGTTTATTTTCTGCCCTTCCTTTCTTTAATATTCTTCTGGCACCTGAAGAAGCACCCCTTTTATCCTTCTTCCCCCAACAGCAAAAGCATCTCCAGAGCCCCAGAGTATAAACACAGCAGGCAGGGCCAAAGCATTCCACAAATTAGAATTTGTGTACACAGCATTGATCTACGCTCTTGGTTAATTCTGGGGAGAGCAGTTATGTTGCTTTAAGCTGAAGAGTAAGTCACCCACTTCACCCCTTGAACCACATAATCATCTAAAAAATGATCTAAACAAGTTGGAAATTATCCAGTTTAAGATAATTTTCCCACCAGTGCAGCTGGCAGGTTTTTCATTGACTTGGTTAGATAAATACTGTGAACCTAGATTCACATATGAAATTCACATTCACATATGAAAATCACGTAGGGCAATACTCCCCAAAGAGCTTTATCCTCGACTGACACATCTCTTAAACGTTCTCTTTTCTGAGCAACTTCCTGATCAGTTCACACAGAAATTTAGTACAAGCATTAAAGTCTTCCCAATGAAGACTTTAACCATGAAGTCATATTTTGCTCACCACACCCGTCATTCACCACCAATACCCTTTGTCTGCTGCTTAAACAACAAAGCTGAAGTTGCACTATCCACAAGAAATTGATTTCTTTGGCAGGGTTGTGCTACATGCTTTTTGTGTCAGAAAAAGCAGGGACCAAGTGATTTGATGCTGATACAATATATAAATAATCTCATGGATGACAAAAGCCGTGTTTCTATTCTTCTTTCAAGCCAATTAATCGTCTGTGATTATTTTCTTCTTTTAGCATGGAAGTATTGGCATAAGAATCATGTGAAATTTAGCTCTGCGGAATAGCAGGAGAGGTTCCAGGTCAACTTCTTTGTGAGCAAAAATTGTGATAGGGCAGGGATTTGCTTGTGTAGAAGCCCCACACACTTACAGTGGTGTGCATGAAGGCTTTTCTCCTGTATTCATCCAAGCTGTGCGTGCAGACATCCTCAATTTGGGGGTGAAGGACAAGAAGCAGAACTAACCGGGCCTGTTTTCATAGTATATTCTCTTGGGTTCTGAACACCTGAGCTGGACTAAATAGAATGGCATTCAAATATGTGATTTAAGCATAAGCCTATTCATGGTATACCTGAAAAATGAACACAACAATAGATCTTGTGCTACTATTAAATATAAGTACATTGATCGACTGATTGATTGATTGATTGATTATGTGCCATTAAAATTGATATCAATTCTTAGCAACCACATAGATAGACCTTCTCCAGATGATTGTTCCCCAACCTGGCCTTCCTTGTCTTCCAACAATGCACCCATCACTGTAATAAAAATACTTTCCAAAGTATCTTAGATATAATCTCTCATTATCCTGATTACTAGCCATGCTGTTAGAGGTTGATGAGAGTCATAGTTCTGTATACCCAAGGCCACCAGTTGCCCACCTGTTCTCTGGTGATCTCACATTCTGTAGGCCACCCCAACAACCTTGTCAGAAAACTGAGTAGACTTTAAAAATAAACACTGCCTATCATAATTTGATTGGCCAGATTTGCTAAGCAGCAATTGCCAAGCATAGGAACATTTATCATGCCTTATTTTAAACAGCTTTGTTTGTGCACACTTGTACCACAGCATGCTTTCCCTAGTTAGTGAATGAGCTAATTTTCTGTGTTTACACAGTATATTGAGAGCCTCATGTGGCGCAGAGTGGTAGGTGGCAGTATTGCAACCGAAACTCTTCCCATGACCTGAGTTCGATCCCAGCGGAAGCTGGATTCTCGGGTGGCTGGCTCAGGTTGACTCAGCCTCCCATCCTTCCGAGGTCAGTAAAATGAGGACCCAGCTTGCTTGCTGGGAAAGGTGATGACTAGGGAAGGCAATGGCGAACCACCCTACTCTATAGCCTGCCAAGAAAACGTTGCGAAAGCGGCATCCCCCCAAAGGGTCAGACATGACTCAGTGCTTGCACAGGGGGCCTTTCACCTTCATCACACAGTATATTGAGCCATACATTAAATGGGCTAGCTTTGGGCAGCACAGTAAGCTTCAAAGAACTGAACCAAAGTGAATGTTTGCTAGCTAAATACATGTAGCACATGGTGAAAATGCAGCTGCTGGAATTACTGCTGACCTGGTTAAGCATGTTGTGTGAAGCTAGCCTTTGTGTGACCCTCTTCCAAACAGCGAGACCATGTGCTTATTCTTTACAAGAAGAAAAAAGTAACAAAGAATTTAGTACGTGTGTATGCTTTTCTCACAGGACAGACAGAGTACAAAAAGACAGGTAAGTCCTCCACAGAAAAAAATGGGATATTTGAGGGGTTGGCACAAAGATATCGTTTCTAAGATTCCAAGTCATGAATTTTCTACCCTTTCCCCCTTTTCTTCTTCTCTATTAGAGAGTATCGCTCTAAGAGCCCACATGAGACTTTGGGACACACATGTCCTGAGAAGTGGGTGCATGACTGTCCATGGGGAGAGGAATAAAGGGGAATGTGATGCCATGCATGTCATGACATCATCACACAGTATACATAATTTCCCATCTAACTCACATCATCTGGGGTATGGAATGGCTTGAGAGATGTGGGATTCATTGAGATGTAGTAAGGAGGAAAAGGGGAAGATAGGGTAGTTATGCAAAAGGGATTCCTTGGAAGGGGAATTACAAGTACTTATTAATTAACAGTTGTAATGCATTAAGAATCCATTGTGCTTGTTAAGTCATAACTGTTAGTCTCAAAAGGTTCTGGCAGACTTTTTGTGAATTTTAGTGACCACAACACAGCTCTCCTCCTATAATCCCTCCAGCAATTGACTTTTCAAAAGTTTCATTTAGCAATTCTTTCCCCTTCTCTCACTTTATTTCTACCTGAAACACAAAAGAGAGGCAGAAACTGAAATCACTGAATATGCCGGAAAGGTCCTACAGCATTCTACATGTCTGCAAAATAAACAAGACTATTCTGATCAAGGACATGCAATCATCCAACCAACCCAGTGCTTGATGGTGATGGTGGCAGTAGATACAGTGTATGGCTTGATTTTAATTTGTTTCCTGTAACAGAATAGCTTGCTGTCCATGGTCTGGGAAAAGCTTTGTGAAAATAAAAACAAACGAATCCCAACTGCACAAATATTACTTGTTTGATTTGCATGTATGAAGAACAGTTTTGATGCTGATGTTATTCCAGACTGTTGTCCTAAATATTTAAGTTAGATGAAAAGTCTCCAACCTCTGTGCTGGTTTGGGTTGGATTCCATTCTTGTTACCTACAAAACTGTGTAGACGAAGTGATCACAGGGAGTGGGCAAGTAGAAGTTGGTAAGATACACATTAACTTGCCTGTAAATAAATTTTACTAGACAGTTAGAAGGACTGCAAGAAAAAAAAATGAAATGGTGGGTATCCTCCACCCTATAATTTGACTTGGAGAAGAATCAAATCAAATCAAGTTTTTTACAGCCATAAGGCCAGGTACAATAAAATATCTAATAGTAGAACTGTTACATATGTCTTTCTATATAAAACAGAAAAGCGATAAGTATAATAGGACCTAATAATGATTAAGAACATATATAACAAAATAAAACAGCATAAAAATAATATTATGAGAAGTGATAAGTAAATGAGTATCCAGACTTAATTAATGGTACTGCACTTTGTGCAGACGGTGGCACAAAACAGGTGACTTGGGAAGATAATTCTGAGTCCTTGTCTGAAAGAAGTAATGAGTAGAAATCACACTGCCTGCCCAGAAATTTCTTCAAGTTCAGATGAATGAAGGTCTGTCTAGATTCCTTATATAGGGAGCCGCATAGCCGCATATGGCTAAGAGTTTCTATTGAGCCATCACCACATGGGCATAACTGGAAAGACCTAGGGGTCCCCTTAAAAAGTCCGAAAAGGACCATTGAGGGCAATGCCTCCAGCCTGGCTGAAGTGAAGGTGTTACAAAATTTCAGAATCATAATGGATGATGAATAGGAGGCTGGAGCAAACCTTTGGGAAGAATATGATAAATATTGGGGCGTGACACCTTGCTTAAATTTGTTCGGAGATCTATAGCCCAAATTCATCGTTTGAGGGCAATTCTAGCCTTATCGAAACCTAACGAGCACAAACTTTCCATAGAGAAGCCCAGTAGATGAACTTTATCCAAGGCTTTTTTAAGCCATGATGATTTGACTAAGTACTGATGGGGCCAAACCTATAGGAAGTAGAATTAACTTTAACCAAAAGATAAGAAGAAGAAACCATGCTATGGCGCCCATTGAGAGTACACCTGACTCTACAGGTAAAATAGCATTTTTGGTACTTTTGGGAACCATCAGTATGGCTCTAATGAATTTGTTTTGAATAGTTTCAAGGATGTTAAGCTTTGCAAAAGAGCAAATTTGGGAGCCATAGAGGAACTGAGGGACTACCTTAGCTTGGAAAACCTTGCAAGCTGCAGGGATATAATGGGCTCCCTTTGAGTGATAAAATCTTGCAATATTTGAATCTATACTCTACACCATGCAACACTTGCCTGTTGTTTTTTTTAAGAGCATTTCAGGATAGAGAAGCATGGAATTGCAGTTCAGCATATTTATAGGTGCTCACCTTCTCAATCTGAGTCCCATTTATTTGCCATTTGTGAATTTTATGACAGCATTGGGCAAAAGGAAAACTTTGGTTTTCTGATAGCTTATTGATAGCTTTTGTTCTGTACAGAATAACTAATGCCCTAAGTGCTTTTCTGTGAAATAGACATAATAACTACGTTGTTGGCTTATAGTAGTGCTGGAATTGCACGATCAGCTAAAATAAGGCTGAAACAGCAAGCACTTGGATTATTGGATTTAGATATAGGTTAAAAAGGTAGTGGAGCTAATATGAAACCTTGCGTTACAACTGTATAAGTTGGGATTGCTTTAGAAAAATGTCCCCAAGGAGTACATCTCATTCTCAGGGAGGTATTTGAATAAAGTGATTGAATAAGTAGGAGCAGCCTTTTATCAATAGTGGAATGTATTATCTGGAGGGCGATTTCCAACCATTCCATTGTCCTCCAAAGGAGGACAATTAATGTCGGTGTTTGGAGACACAAGGTCAATAAGTGGCTCAACTGTAGCAATAGTAACCAGGAAGATTTCTTAAGGTTTTCCAGCTTATGTATTTTATTCTCTTGTTCATTCCTGGGCAGGAAACCAAAAGCACTGATAAGGCCAGCTTCAGCAAAATCTGACACATCTTCATTTAGTGAGACTGGCTGACTCCCACCACCTTGCTTTTTCAAGGCTGGATGTAGGGAGGAGAAAGACTTCCTGAGATCTGGTAAACTTTTGGAACAGTTATGGAGTCTAGGTGAGACAGAGCTGAATAGAGAATTAACTTTTACCTCATGAAAGACTCTGGTGGGAAAAATTAGAAATGATGCGAAGTATGATCTCATCTTAAATAGCATTAGTGGGATAGTAGGCTGATTAAAAGACAACAAAATCTGCTTTCAGTTTTGAGCCATCAGAAGCCATTCAATAGCACCTAAGTCCATCTGTGTTGACAGTGAAGGAGTTGTCCTGGGGAGGTTACAAGTGCTCTCCTAGCATCCCAGGGTCCAATACTGAGACTGGTCAGGGAGATACAGAGAGCGATCTGTTTTGCCTGAAGGGAACAATTTAACTTGCAGGGAATTTCCTCATCTGCATTCAAAGAGGCTTTAGTATGTATGAGGCCACCACTCCTTGCCTTGTCAGAGCGTAAGGATTTATCAATGCAATCATTTGGTTGTACGATTTTGTCAGTTTGTTTTGCTTTCACAACCTGCCCTTTATCAGAATGTATGTCTGGACTGTGTGGCTTAGCTGGAGCGTCTGCATAAGCCCCAATGGAAGCGGTAGCTCCGGCTTCACAGTTTTGAACAAAAGCCTCAAAATCTTTTCTCAGCAATTCCAGATCATGTTTTGTAGCTGACAGCTGCTCTAATGACAAGATTACAGTTTGTGCTGTAAGAAGGCATCGCTTTGCCACAAACGCTGTTGAATTTTCCCATGGGAGCCTCTCCATATTCTGATTTTGCATCTTATTTTTAAACTTATTTTTATTTCCCTTGAAGTTATTATGTGAGCTAGCAAGTTGTACTGGAGATGCCCAGTGACAGACCAGGAAGGAATCCAGATTTTCATTTAGCTCTTTCCTGAAGAAAGTGAAAGATCTAGCAGCTGTTGTTTTTCCAGTTCTGTTTGAAAGTCCCATTCAAGTGATTCAAAGGCTGTAACTTTCTTGGAGGTAGGAGGGAAATTTGTTTTACTTTCAGATCCCTTTGGTATAAAATGTTCTTCTATCGTTGGTTGTTTAGCAGACTTTGATGAAGAGAGAGATGCCATGTCGTTTCTCCCCACGCCCTTTTTTTTAGATTTTTTATTTTTATCAAGGCAGGGAATATATCTCCTTCCTCCTCCTATTTTCCCCACAACCACAACCCTGTGAGGTGAGTTGGGCTGAGAGAGGGTGACTGGCCCAAAGTCATCCAGCCGGCTTTCATGCCTAAGGTGGGACTAGAACTCTCATACCACGCCTGATTGGCTCTTGGGCTGAGAGAGAGGGACTGGCTCAAGGGCACCCAGCCGGCTTCCATGCCTAAGGCAGGACTAGAACTCTCATACCACGCCTGATTGGCTCTTGGGCTGAGAGAGAGGGACTGGCCCAAAGTCATCCAGCCAGCTTTCTTGCCTAAGGTGGGACTAGAACTCACCATCTCCTGGTTTCCAGCCTGGTGCCTTCACCACTAGACCAAATCCACTCAGAATCTTTTGCTTGCACCTTTTGCCTCCATGTTCATCCTGCCCAAAAAACCTATGATTAAATTTTAAAAGGTCTAATAAGTCTAGTTAAAATCTCATAAGTCTACTGTAGCCTAGTATACTTATTTTAACTAAAATTAATTAAAAGGAGACAAAAGTAGGTAAGATACACTATTTTAAAATAACATAACATTGAAAGGTGTGGTGGATGTTGGCGATGCCACTGGTTTTCAGGAAGGAGGGAGCACATTCCAAGAAGGTGGAGGAGATAAACGGAGGCACAGTCCAGGAGGCAATGGTGGGAAAACTAAGAGGTTCAGAATAGCCCCATCCTAGAGCTCTCCCAGGTTATTTCCCCTTAGGTTAGGTAGAGTAGCTGTCCTAATAGTCAGGAACCACACTGAGATGAGGAATAGGTCTCTAGTGTTTTATTACTGCTACATTAGACAGGAAATCCTAACAAACTGAAGAAGCGTGGGAAAACCCAGACAGATAAACCCCAAAAGTCAAGGCGGGTCTGATCTGTGTCTCTTTGAATGGCTGCTCAACTCCTCACTACTACGCATGCGTTTTCCCCCCTGGATAGGGGCCCCCTCCTGCTCACCATCAGTGCTCATGACAGTAGCTTTAGTCTGGCAAGATTCTGTCTATACGGTGTGAGCAAATGACTGAAGTTTGAATGGGCTGACTCTTCATCGTTCTTGGGCTGGGCCTGACGAAAGGGCAGAAGCTTAGATAAACATGTGTTGCTGGGTTGATGCCTTGGCTCCACCCCCAAACTGGGAGGAGAATTTGTAGCTTAATGGTAAACAACATATTCTGCATACAGAAAGACCCAAATTAATAACTCAGTGTTTTGTCTCAATTCAGTAAGATGGGCTTGATTTCTTAGTGAAGGAAAGGCATCCAAAAACATTCCAAAGATATCTCAGGATTTTTTCCCATTCTTCCAACAGGATTTCATTCACCATTGATCACAATTAAACTCCAATCAGTTGTTGGATGTATTGTATATTTTCCCCAAGCATGCTCAGTAATTATCCACCAACTGGCCAGTCCTTGTTACATCTATTTCTACATCATTTGAACAGTTACTTAGAAATCACATGCATTACGCTGAGGAATTCAGATTGACTGCATTCCATTAGATTAATCTGAGGAACAAAACCAGCTGCATTTTGGGGTCATCAACAATTGAAACTTATGTCTGTTGACTACAATGAAAAATAAACAACATTAGGGTCATCACAATACATTTCATTTTTAAAAAGATTTTGTCTTCTCCTGGGGGAGCCTTGCTCCCAGTCATCTATTATGAAAATAATGGCATCAATTAAAATGACAGAATTTATTGAAATTACACTAGAAGGCTTAGTGATTCTCTGCTTTCATTTGATTGGCCTTGTGATGGTTGGATGGGACTTTGTTGACAGCATGGTGCAAGATCTTCAACACAACCTTCAAATCTGAAATTAAGACAGTTGGTATAGCAGACATTCCAAAGGACCTAGGACTTAAAGCATCGACCCATAGATCAGGGGTACCCACAGGCCCAATACTGCATGAGGCCCTCCAACCTATCATTCCTAGCTTCTGTAGCCTTCCTTCTCATCCCAAAACAGATTACAAAGCTGGAAGTCAGGAGCAAGTGACCAAATAACTGAGTTTGGTCCCTTGCACCATTAGAACAGATGCATTGCATTTGCTGTAGGCAAAACAAGCCTACAAGCCTTCCCCCACCTCAAATATTGCAGAAATGAGAAAAAGTGGCTGAAAATTACATTACTCTCATACTTCCAGCAGCACTGGACCCTCCTGCCCGTTCAAAGCCACTGTCTACAAATATATATGTACGTATGTATGTATGTATGTATGTATGTATAAAATTCCCTTCTCACCCATATGGGTGGTCTGTGTCTCCCTCAACCTCGGGTCTTCTACCAGAGGCCTGGGAGTTTGAGGGTCTGCACAGTATCTTGGCTGTTCCTAGCACTGCACTCTTCTGGACAGAGAGCTCGGATGTTGCTCCTGGGATCTGTTGGAGCCACTCTCCCAGCCTGGGAGTCACAGCCCCGAGTGCTCCTGCCACCACTGGGACCACTTTGGCCTTCTCTTTCCACATCCTCTCTAGTTCCTCCTTCAGGCCTTGGTACTTCTCCAGCTTCTCATACTCCTTCTTCCTGATGTCGTTGTCACTTGGCACCGCTACATCTATCACCACATCTATCTATATACGGGTGTGTGTGTGTATTTATACACACACACACACATACCAATTCTTTATCACAGAGAGGTTAGTTCATTCCCAGGGACTGCTATTCCCACCCAAACAAATTAAAGAGTCATTAGATTGCCTGAAATTAGGGAGAGAGACAAAACACACACACACACACTGAAGAGGAAGCCGACAAATGTCTATCAGAAAGGACACGCATTGCATCGCACACTTCTTACCTCCCTGTTAGGCATCCTACCTTTCCCACTTAATAGCAGACATGCTTTATCTTGGCTGGATTTATTCATCAACTTATCACAGCTCTCTCCTCCCTTTCCTCCAGTACCTCAAGGCGGTGTGAATAGTTCTCTCTTCTGATTTTACATTTAGTTTAATCCTTACTATGTCCTTGCAGACAGAAATAATTTTATATTTAGAACAACCCTGTGGGGAAGGTTAAGAGACGGAGAAGGAGTATAGCAGCCTAACCCAAGGCACTAACTAATCTAGTACCCTAAGCATGACACTACCTTGGATTTATGATTTCCCCTTATTATTTGTATCACATTATTATAATTAGGTGCTATGGAAAAATTGGCCCCATTTCAGGTTTATAGCCTAAATAAACAATTTAAATGGGGGGGGGGATGGGAAGACTGAGAAAAAAGTAGAAAAATAAGTTTGTTGTAAGCCACCCAGAGTCACTTGCTGAGATGGGTGGCTATAGAAATCGAATAAATCAATAAATCAATAAAAATAACATTCCCAATATTGACTGAGGTTAAATTTTTAAAAAGGACATTTAAAGTATTAAGGTCAAAGCACAAAGAAAATCACACCCCCACAAAACAAAACAAAACAAAAAACAAAACAAAACAAAAACTACTCAGGCAGTTGAAATATTCCCTGGACAAAGAATAATTAATTGGACACTTGACCAGTGGCACATGAGACATTTCAGGAAATTAAAGGGAATAAACCAAAAAGGGATGAAAACAAAGAAAGATCAGAGATGAAAGGTAACAAAAATGTTGAAACGGAGCTAAGATATTTTTTTTGTTTTTCAAGGCATGTACAAATGGATTTTCACAATTCTCCACCCTACTGCTGGCATAATATTTGGAGAGGGAAAGCATTTTGGGCAAGAGGAGGAGAAGTCTTCCAGCAGTTTCTTGAGATCAAATTTGGATCATCAGTAGATGGAGGTGAACAGAGTCTTCCATTTCCTGACATTTAGTGATGGTCTGGAGGTCTGCAGCCCAGATCTGGTAGTCCTTAGTGATTTCTTCCCCAACTTTACTGGCCACCATTAGAATCCCGCCATGATCCCTGGCATTTCTAGCATCACCCCTGGTCACTTGAATGGAAAAATGGCATCTGCCGCTCAAAACAGGGACAGAACATTCGGAGGAAATTGTGTGAAGATTGAGAAATTCTGTGGGGTTAAGAAAAAAAGTTTTGGAATTTTCTCAGACAACATAAAGGATTCTGACATATCTTGAATTGGCTCTTTTGTTGACGCTAGAAGCCAATCAGCTGCTTCCAGAGTTTTTAGTTCAAATATTTCCCCAAAGAGGATAGCTGCTGCCCAGAGTCGCCTTGTACAAGGTGGGTGGCCATAGACATGTGATGTGCAAAACAAATCAATAATTCAAAGAAAGAAAGCTAGTTTGATGTCGTGCTTTAAGGCTGGAAGCTAGGAGATTATGAGTGGGCCAGCCACTCTGTCTCAGCCCTAAAAAGACAATGGCAAGCCACTTCCAAGAAAACTGCAGGGACTAATCCAGAACTTAACACAGGCACAAAGAAATTATTTTTGACCTTATGCCCAAAGAATCCTTTATACTGATTCATGGCCATATATACTTCAAGGTACAATTATATAAATATTTAAGTACCACTGAGCACAGCAGAAATTACTTCTGAGTATTTTATTTATTTATGTATTTATCATATTTTTATTACCGCCATCTCCCCCACTAGGGGGACCCTGGGCAGTTCACAATAAAACAGTATAAAATACGATAAAATCAGAATAATATCAATAAATATACATTTATTGATCCAAGTGATGGCAGATCTAATTCCCCCCAAAGGGGACCGGAACTGGTCCTGGCAAGACAAGGGAACCAACCAGCCCCAAGAGTGGCTCTTCCTCTCCCCACTCCAGGCATGGTGACAAAACCAGGTCTTCAGCCGTTTCCTGAGGTCCAGAAGCAAGGAGGCCAACCTCACTTCCGGGGGAAGGATGTTCCAAAGGGCAGGAGCTGCTGCAGAGAAGGCCCACCTCCTGGATCTGCATGACCAGGTGGGATGGGTTGATGTAACAGGGGTGAGATGGTCCCTCAGGTAACCCGGTCACATGCCATATAGGGCTTTAAAGGTGATATCCAACACCTTGAATTGGACCCGGAAGCAAACTGGCACCCAATGCAGCTCGCGGAGCAAGGGAGTAATGTGTGCTGATCTTGAGGCACCAAAAACTGTCCACGGAGCTGCATTTTGGATCAGCTGTAGCTTCCAGATACTCTTCAAGGGTAGCCCCATGTAGAGCGCATTACAGTAGTCTATATGGGAGATGACCAGGGTGTGAGTGACCGTTTGAAGGGGTGTAACTGGCGCACAACACGAAGTTGCACAAAGGCCCTCCTGGCCACGACTGCCACCTGCTCTTTGAGCAGGAGTCATGAGTCCAAGAGGACCCACAAGTTACGCACCGGGTCTGTCTGGGGCAGTGCAACCCCATCCAGAACCAAAGATGGCAAATTCCTAGGAGCCAAGGGGCTGTTAACCCACAGCCACTCCGTCTTACCAGGGTTCAGCTGAAGCCTGTTGTTCCCCATCCAGACCCCAACAGCCCCCAGGCACCTGGAAAGGGCAGTCACAGCATCACTTACTTCCCCCGGGATGGAGATGTATAGTTGAGTATCATCAGCATATTGATGATACCTCATCCCATGGAGACAGATGGTCTCACCCAGTGGTTTCATGTAGATTTTGAAAAGGAGAGGGGAGAGTACCGATCCCTGTGGCAGCCCACAAAGGAGGGGCCGTGAGGCCGATCTCTCCTCCCCTATTAACACCGACTGGGACCAGCCCTGGAGGAAGGAGGTGAACCAGCACAACACTACGCCACCCACCCCCAACTCCCTGAGCCGCCCCAAAAGGATACCATGGTCGATGGTATTGAAAGCTGTTGAGAGGTCAAGGAGAGCAAGGATGGATGCACTGCCTCCATCCTACTCCCACCAGAGATCATCCATAAGCGCGACCAATGCTGTTTCTGTCCCATATCCGGGCCTGAAACCTGACTGAAAGGGGCTGAAATCTGCTTCCTCCAGGATCCTCTGGAGCTGCAGTGCCACCACCTTCTCAACCACCTTCCCCATAAAAGGGAGGTGGGAGACTGGACGTAAATTATCCAGCATGGTAGGATCAAGCGATGGTTTCTTGAGGAGGGGGCGCACCAGTGCCTCCTTAAAGGCCGACAGAAACACCCCCTCCCGCAAGGATGTATTTACCATCAACTGGAACCAACCACACGTCACCTCCTGAGCTGTGTTCACCAGCCAGGAGGGGCATGGATCTAATTAACAGGTGGTGGCATTTACAGTCTGGAGGATCTTGTCCACTTCCTCAGGTCCAACAGGACCAAACTGTTCCCAGATAACTGGGTAAGTACATTCCCTAGGCATCTCCCCAGACCCTGTTTCACACTTGGAGTCCAACTGAGAGCAAATCCGAGCGATTTTATCCTGCAGATGCTCCAAAAACTCCTCAGCACGGCCCTGTAGATGATTTTCTGGATTCCCTTTCCCCAACAGGGATCGTGTGATCCTAAACTGGGCTGCTGGGCAGCATTCTAGGGATGCAATAAAAGCGGAGAAATACTGATGTTTCGCCGCTCTTACCGCCACAAGGTAGGCCTTAATTGTGGCTCTAGCTTGTGTTTGGTTGGGTTCAGTCTTTGTCTTCCTCCAGCGGTGCTCTAGACGTCTCTTAAGCCTCTTCAAAACCCTCAACAAATCCGTAAACCAAGGGGAGTGTCCGGTTGAATGAGGCAAGAGAGGCCGCACAGGCGCGATCCTATCCAGGGCCCTGGCTGCCTCCCTATTCCAGGCTGCAGCCAGGGACTCCACCAGACCATTCAGCAGGTCCTCAGGTATAACCCCCAGCTCCCTCTGAAACTGCATTGGGTCCATCAGTCGCTGGGGGCGGACCGATCAAATAGGTCCTGCCTCCCTGCGGAAGGGGGTGGCATATGAGAATCTCACGGTCACCAGGGCGTGATCTGACCATGCCAAAGGGAAAGATATAATTCTCCCCTCAGATCACATTGCCACTGCTCTGACAAGAAAACCAAGTCTAGAGTGAGGCCACTATCTCAAGTCGGGTTCTGAATAATCTGAGTCAGGCCCATGGCCTCCATGGTGGCCATGAACTCCCGGGCTGCCTCTGAGGCCTGCCCCAGGGATGGCAGGTTGAAGTCCCCCAGAACCATAAGCCTGGGGAACTCCACCACCAACCCTGAGACTGTTAATGTTTTCTACTACAGATTAAGGTTACTATGGTAACTAATCAGTTTGGCCGGGTGAAGAGGTTGAATTTAATTGTCTCCTTTTCGGATGTTAATTTTTGCACCTGGGGGGAAGAACTTGCCTGGACTTGTTTTAGTTTCAGTTTCCCTTCTGTATAGGCATGTAGAGAGTTAAGCAGCTCTCACTGAGAGCCTGTAAGAATGCAGAAGCTTTTAAATATGTTTTGCTTTCTGTAAATAAAATTATTTTTATAGAAATGCCTGGTGTGTGACTTTTCTGATCTCTCCTGGGCCAAAGGCTTTCCTAGCAATCTGCCAACAGAGACAGCCTCCAGGAGCTCAGGCAGAGAGGTTGCTACACAGCAGGGAGGCTGGTACAGCAGCAACACTCCCAACTACTCTCAGGCCCCCAACTTGAAAAACAGGGTCTCACAACCAGCTACTTGTGGAGCAGGGCCCCTGAAGGCCACTAGAGACTCTCTGATGATAACTGCCACCCCTCCTCCCCTGCCCTGGCATCTTGGCTGGTGCCACACCCGAAACCCGACTGGGCACATCTCCGACAAAGCCACTCCTCCCTCCGGGCCCAGCCAGGTTTCGGTGATACACACCAGGTCTGCCCCCTCCTCTGTGATCCAATCACGTATGAGGGGGGGCCTTGTTGTTCACTGACCTGGCATTAAGCAGCAGCAGTCGGAGGCCAGGGCCCCCACGAGTCTGCTGTCCAGGGCCTGGGTTTAAGCCTGGAGGGTCGGAACACGCTATAGGTAATAAACACCTGGAGTGTCTTCCTCTACAATGACTCACCCTCCGGCTTCTGTCATAACATCCCTTGCCCATCACCACCTCAATGAAATGTCCTGCCCTATATCCCCCAGGATCCCCCAGTCCAGCTGCCTCCAGTTCTGGACCTCCAGAATTCCTGGCTTGAAGTAAGGATCCCTCCATCCTCTCATATAATCATACACGCTCCCTACAACCACGAGGGGATGGTGGGCCCCCCAGCATACCAGCTCTTGCTCTCAGCACGGATAGGCCCAACCATCACCCGGGTGCTCACTATACTCACTATGCCCCCCCAGCCTCTCTCACTAGGCAACAGGGGGCATCACCTCCACTCCCCCCCCACCCCGTCTCTCACTCGGGGTGAGAGCTCTAACACACCACATTCACACTCCGGCTCCCCCCTTGTCTCTCACCCGCAGGGAAGGAGCCCCCATTCACATTGGAGGGACCTTATTAATCTCCTACTGCACCCAATTATTGGGAGGATAAGGGAATTGGGAGGGGATAGCCAAACTCTAATTCAGGCCGCACGTCATACAGTGTCCAACTACTCTGGAGATTTACAAACCTGAGATCAAAGGTGATTTTATAGTCCAGAAGTCAGTGGCTCCAGGTAGTCCCCCCAACGTTGTCACTGATGTAACCACCAGAGGCCTCCAAAGGTCTCAGCAAAATCCCAGCTAATGCCAGGATCACAGCCAGAGGTCGTGCTTCCAAGGCCCCAATATGCCGCCTTGTCCTCCACCACGCCCAGCAAAATTGCCATCCCAGAGCTCGCCTGGCCACTGGGGCCGGTCTGCTGCTTTGACTCCACCAGGGCCAGCCCGCTGCTCCGCCACTCGTGCCACTCGTCGCCCTGCCAGGGCCAGCTCCTCCACACATCGCACCACTGGGATTGATCTTCCATCCCAGAATTTGCCAGAGGCGGGGGATGACTCGGGAGTAGTTCCAGCAGAACCGGCCTGCTGCTCCCCCATTCGTCGCGCCGCCAGGACCAGGCTCCAGCTTGGAAGGGAGGAGGGAGCTCCAGCAAGGGTGGGAAGTTCCAACCCACAGCCCACAGGTAGTGCTAGCAAGAGCAGCTACCCCACTGCAGTCGAGAGGACCCAGCCAGGGTTCCCTGCCGCCTACCGCCATTGCCGCCGCTGTTCGCCGCCGCTCTGTCCAGGAGGGTTTTCCCTGTTCTCGCCACCCACACATCAAGAATGGGGGCCAAGCTCTTCCAATCTCCCCCAGTACCCCAACTCGAGGCCAAAATTAGGGGGTAAGGATCTAAAAAGATCGGGAATCTCCCACCCTAGAGCGGCATCTAGCATCCAGTCGCCATCTTGGATCCTTGCCAGTTGTCGCCATGTATTCTGAGTAGGGAGTAGCCATACAAACTAAACAAACTACAAACAAATAAAACAAGACATACTTATTTTTAAAAAATAAGTTGGATTATTGGAAAGGAGGGGAGAAGAAATGGACATATTGTGATTAAATATTTGTAAGCAAATGAGTGTCATTTATCTTCAGTTCTTTTCAACAAAATAACAGGCTTTTCTGAAATAGGTAATTTAAAAAATACTCACTGGCAAATCAGGATCCTGAATGATGTCAATGATCTAAAAATAAATTTGAACAGTTTTATCTTACCTTTTTTTTTTTTTTAAAGTCAATTCTGATTGAGAAAGGAGGGGGAAAAGTATTTTAATCATCTAAATTAGACTTTCTTAAAAATGTAGGTTTTAACATTTTCCCCCTTAGATGCTGCCACCAGGTTTTCCTCCTTTACATTCAGTGGTAAAGTTACTGTTTGTATAAGACATGCCTTTCAGCATCTGAAGACTTACGCAAGAATCCATAGGGAGTTCTTGCTCTTTAGAAATGGGGTTGCTATCACAAAAGAATGTGGTGAGCAGATATCTGACACATTATGTATTTGTTAGACATCCAACTTCCCATGGTCTTGATTTTTGAAGACCTCATGACTTCTGACCACAAGGGGACAGTAGGGTAAAGAGACAAATTAAAGATTTAACTCTGTCCCTCTTTCTCCAAATCCGGAAGATCGATGCTTTGGAACTGTGGTGTTGGAGGAAAATTCTGAGAGTGCCTTGGACTGCAAGAAGATCAAACTGGTCCATACTCCAGGAAATAAAGCCAGACTGCTCACTTGAGGGAATGGTATTAAAGGCAAAAATGAAATACCTTGGCCACATAATGAGAAGACAGGACACCCTGGAGAAGATGCTGATGCTGGGGAGAGTGGAGGGCAAAAGGAAGAGGGGCCGACCAAGGGCAAGGTGGATGGATGATATTCTAGAGGTGACGGACTCGTCCCTGGGGGAGCTGGGGGTGTTGACGACCACAGGAAGCTCTGGCATGGACTGGTCCATGAAGACACGAAGAGTCAGAAGTGACTAAACAAATAAACAACAACAACTCTTTCTCCATCATTCTGCCTACCCTTTCTCGAGACCAGCATTTCTCAACCTTGGCAAATTTAAGAAGCTGGCTGGCTGGAGAATTCTGGGAGTCGAAGTCCACACGTCTTAAAGTTGCAAAAGTTGAGAAACGCTGGTCTAGGTATTGTTAACATGCATGCCCATCCTCTTCCTGGTAGGATGTAGGTTTTTGCCTACACCCAACATGTGTTTTCTGTAAACAAAACTCATTTCTGTTAGAGTTATAAAACCAGTTGTTGCTCAGGTCTTATTTCCACTTTCAGGAATACTAACATATGCCCACAGAATGCTTCAACCTCTAGCACTATTTTATTCAAAGAAGGAATCACACACAAAAAAGTCCCATTATTTATTTTTGGTCATGGGCTTCATCACTTCTTGTGCTGGAAGCAGACAATTTGTTTTCAAAACTTCAAAGTGAACTTAAAAGAGCTGTTCCTGTTTCTACCTGCGTCTACCATTTCTACCTGTGATGAAAACCTGCAACGTTCTTAAAAAGTGGAACAAAATAGACATGGGAGCAATGTGTGCCATGGAAAGTGGAATCTTTCCCAAACCCATTTCTGCTTTCTTAAATGCTGTCAGATTGTCTTAATTGTTAGCAAAATTTGGCATTAGGTTTCTCTCGATAAACTGCAAGATTCTTCGTATAAAATTTATAGCAATATTCATGGTTTCAACAGGATCCAGGACCTAAAAACAGAATCTGCAATTAATTCCTGATCTTGTCCCTTTTTAAAAAAAAAATTATGTTCAATTGTGTGGGTAGAGACTGAATAGTTATTAAGTCATATAGTTATTATATTGACTTAATTCAAAAACCTGTCATCACAGAATGATGTATTGGTGTGCAGAATGTATAAAAGATGTTTACTGGGTGTTATTATTTGTTGGTTTCAATTCTAGTGAGTCTTAACTAGAAGTAGCATTTGTTCTCATGCATATATTATGCTTCATCGTTGAAGTGGTGCTTCTAACTAGGATTAAGAAGTGATATAGGCTGGGAGTAAGGAAGTGCCACACACCTTCACATTAACCAAACAGGATTGAGTAACACCATCACATCCTCAGAGGGGCAAGATCAGACTGACAAAAGGAGCATCATGGCATCACGACACAAGCTGTGCTTCTTTTCTATGTGCGTAAAGAGATTGCATGCATGGCCCAAAGAGGGAAAGCTTGTGATGTGATGGCACAACACTGCTTTCCTTATTCCTATGAAAGCAGGAGATCCTGCAGATGCTTCTGAATTAACCGGCTGTGTGAAGACATCCAGGGGCTGCACTCATACAACATGCTAAAACATAAACTTGGGTTGCAAACACAATTGTCACATTAGTGGCTATCCCCAGTAAAATAAATCTTATTATGATTTAATATGATAAGAACATAAGTAGTGCCCTGCCTGATTGGACATCTGGCTGATCTAATCCAGCAGTCTGTTCCCACCATGACCAACCAGCTGCACAAGGAAGCCCACAAGTCTCCCAGCAGATGGCCTTCAGAGGCAGTCCCACTGCCATCAAGGCTAAGAGCCATGGATCCCCATGAATTCCATGCATTGCTTCAACCCCTTTTTGAAGCCGGCCAAGCTGGTAGCCAGCACCACATTTCATGGTAGTGAATTCCAATGTTGAATTATGCATTGTGTAAAAAATATTTCCTTTTGTCCTGATTCTTCCAGGGTTAAATTTCACTGAGTGACCTCTGATTTTAGTATTTTGGGAAGGGGAAAATGACTTCTCCTTGTCCATGATAGTCTGGTTTTGTAAAGTTCTGACACAGTTGACTCAATAAAATTCTGACTCAAGCATCCAGATGAAATGCAGATTTCAGATTTATTGATGTGTACAGATGTTAAGCAAAAAGCCACGACTAAAAGAGTTCTCACACAGCTACCTGATAAAAGACACATAGGCACGTCAAAACCTCCTCCACACTCCCCCACCTTTCCCTTAACAGTCCAGCATTCCACTCCTGGCTAGCTGGTACGACCTTGGATTTCTCCTCACTCTCAACTTCTCCCCCCACCGCCCCCATCCGGAGCTTGACATTTGTTGCTTCAATGGCAGAGAACACCATCAACAGATCTAACAATTCTTTCATTGTGGGTTCTGACAGTTTGCACAATATGCTAAGACAATCCCTCATTTCCCATGACACAGTGGATCACACAGTGGATTATACCTTGACTTACCACCACAATAAGGTCTGGAAAATTTGTCATTTAGCGGTGTGGTGGTTAAGCGAGGCATCATGTGACCGCACCCATATTTATGACATTTTTTGCAACAGTCGTTAAATGAATCATGCAGTTCCCCATTGATTCTACTTGTCAGAAGCTGGCTGGGAAGGTTGCAAATGCTGATCACATGATCCTGGTACGCTGTAACTGTCATAAATACATGCCAGTTGCCAAGCCCCCAAATTTTGATCACGTGACCATGGGAACACTGCAACAGTTATAAGTGTGAGGACCGGTCATAAGTCACTTTTTCTGGTGCTGTCGTAAGTTCAAACAGTCGCTAAACAAATGGTTGTAAGTTGAGGACTACCTGTACACAACTCCACAACTCCATTTCTCATTCAAGAAGACACCAAAAAGGAAAAATAGACCCTGGAGGGAGCCCCCTGCTTCTCCCCTCCCCAGGAAATGTGAACCAGAATTTAAGTGGATACTAAATGAAGTAAGCATAAATACCATGAAATAATTAAAATAACTGTAAAGCAAAGCAGAAAATGGAGAAGTCCCAGCATTAAACATATACATACCAGAGCTCTCTTCACTATTTTTTTCTATTGGGAAAAAGCCATGACAATATAATTAGTGCAGCAACAAGAGAAAAGTCTACTACCAACATGAGAAAATTGCATTCTCTTTTAGAGAAATAATATTACTAAACATTTAATTAATAGTAAGAGATTAACATTTTGTCTGCTTTTATGTCTGTGCTGAAGAAGGTCAGAAGTAACTTGTCTTTTAGTTGTTCTCTCTATCCCTGCACTGTTTTAGTTTTCCTTGTTTCTTTTCAGTCCTGTATTCTATCTGTTCTATATTCTACATTTTGTATTTTAATTACACTTTGAAAAAATTAATAAAGCTTCAATAAAAAGAAAAAAGAAAATTGCATTCCCATCCACTGGAAGAGCATCAAAATAAGGCAGAATGGCAACAAATCTATTCAAAGGAATAGACTGTGGGGAAGGAAAAGAAGGCTCTAAATGTGCTTAAATTGTTGGGATGGAACATTATATTGCACTGGACCATAGCAGGAAAAGTTGTGAGCAGAGAATCCCTGTGCTTACATGGGCATCCTCAGGAGGGGGCAAGTGGGATCACCATCATTCTGATAGCATCACACAACTTTATTTACAGGACTTATATGGCTGCCTACCTCACATAACGATTCTAGGTGGCTCACAACAATCCATAAAAACAGAGCTAAAAACAAATGTACCCTGCCCCCTCCCCCAGGTGCCAGCCCGACAGCCGCCCAGCTCAACCCCCCTCCTAGCCCAATGCTTGAGGGAAGGATGGCACCTGTTGTGTAGCATGTGATTGGCATGATGACCTCATGATGTATGTACATGATGCTGGTGTGGCTTGCACTGAATGCCACGTTGGTTCCTTGACAGTGTGATGGGAGCTACAGTGCAAAAAAGGGTTAAGGGTCAGGACAAGGTTGAGAAATGGGACAGGACAAAAACTAAAGTTGATTTCAATTTAAGCCTAATTAAAATTAATTAAGTACAGATAGTAAGATTACCACCCAAATATTTCCTAAGTTTCTCCTATGTGTCCTTGAAAATTACAATTTAGTGGTAACTTTTGAAGGACCTCCAGGAGTGGCACTCACAATTTTGGGGGATGGGCAAGTGATGAAACAGAGGATGCTCTCAAAAAACAGAACTTCAAATACATGACTATGGCCGTACCATAATATGAAGAAGTATTAGTTACTGGCCAAAGAATAAGCAATTTCTGTACACCCCTTCTACCTGGGATGGTTGTCCTCTTCCATCGAACACGCAGCTTCAGGAGGGACGCACATGGAGCAGTGAGGGAGGAAGGGAACCCTAGTGATCAATGGGATGACAGATGTTTCGGCCAGATCGCCCTCACATCCCCATTACAAAGGGGGTTTAGCATTATGCAGATATCCAGAGAATTAATTTCAGTCAGTTCACTAAAAACTTCAAACTGACTTTCTGAATTGAATTAGAAAGCGAATTCAAATCATCAGATCAAAAGTCTGATCTGCTTGGATGATTCTGATGCTTTTGCACCTGAGCGGAAATAGCACTTTCTGACCTGACTTCAAACTCCATTGCCAAACTGACTTGACAGTTGAGTGTGAACACCAAAATCAGATGGATTTTGGAGGTCGACTTGAGCTGTCCAATCAAAGTGGATCATTTTTGTTGAACTGATAATTCAGCTTGGATTCTGTATAATTTGTACAGGCCTGTTGGTGATTCTCTTCCCACCATATACCACTGCCAGTGTGTACCTACCCTTAAGGAGGGAGGGGCCTGTAAGTCAGCTACTTCATGAGTGGAAATAGAAAGTTCCATTGCCTCCTGTTGCACTGATGGCACGCCAACAGCATATACCATTTTGAAAACCACTGACTAATAGGTAAATAAATAAAGCCCATGAAAAATGATTAATGGTACTCACGGGCAAGTCAACAGGAAGAATTTCACCCTAGAATGCAGATATATACAGTGTTATTTCTAGTTCTTTGTTTGCACATCAGCATTTTATCCTGTTCTTGGGCATAGGATACAGTTGGACGCTGTAATGGTATGTGGGAATGACCTTGGGATATGGGGGGAAGAGATGCTGACTAGGGAATGACCAGATAAGCAGAGGTGAGGGGGAGGCCACAGCTGCATAACAGGCAGAGAAAGAAACTCAGAAGGGACCCTCCCTAACTTCTCAGGCTGTAAAAAGAGACAGTGGAAGATTTGTACTTTCAGATTTGCAAGATTGATGTCAGCCTTCCCAGGTAGACCAGACAGGAAACACGACCCGATTAAGCTAATTCTACTTTCTTGTAAAGCTACATCAACAGAATCTTGCAAGTCCAAAAAGAATCCCTACAACTTCGTCAAAGTAGACTGAGGAAGGTCCAAATAGATAATATTTAGCCTTGTCTTGAGCCCTTGGCTTTCCATTGGTTGGCTCTCTCTTCAAATACATCTCAGCATCTGGAACCTCCCCATTCTAGCGACCCTGGGTAGAAACACAGACTAGTCCTGAAACTAGCACCAGAAAGAAAACCTGAAAATAAAAGAACAAATGGCAGACAGAAGGGAAATATGCTTTCTCCCTACTTGATCAATCTGGTCATGGAGAACGAAGAGTTTTGGATAAAGTGACCTTCCATTTCTGAATAATCTCACGTTTATTGCCCTGAGATGGCATAAAGGATTCCCGTGTTGTTATTGGCAATTGTTGCAGTACTCACTGGGATATGAGAAAGAAGGCTTCCATCCCCATTCTGAAAAAATAGAAATGATGTAGAAATTTATATTTTGATGTCACACCATAAACTAAAAGCTTAACCATATAAAGGGGGAAATATACAAATGATATTATAAATGATACTCACAGGCAAATGAACAGGAACAATTCCTCTCTGAAATGCAAAAATATATAGTTACATCTTGTTCATATATTTCTGCTTGAAGGTATTATTCTCAACAGTGGGCAATCTGTTGACTAATCTTTAAAATACACGGTATTTTTGAGTTGCTCCCTACTGGAAAATATGACACCTTCTGGAGCTTTTTTGCTTAAAATTAGAGCAGGTGAAAAAAGGAATGACAGAAGAATAGAAGGCCAAATTCTTGGGGTTATCCATCAATGAATATTTGCAACTAATAAAAGGAAGACATTCTTTTTTGCAGCTATCCTTCCCCATGGATATCACTGGTTCTAAACACCATTGGTTCTCTTGTTAAGTCTACATGGGGCTACCTTTGAAAAATATCCAGAAGCTACAGCTGGTCCAGAATGCAGCTGCACGGACAATCTTGGGTGCTCCAAGATTTGCACACATAACACCTTTGTTGCGTGAGCTCCACTGGGTCCCAGTTTGCTTCCGGGTCCAATTCAAGGTGTTGGTTATCACCTTTAAAGCCCTACATGGCATGGGACCAGAATATCTGAGGGACTGTCTCATCCCTATTACAATGACCCGCCCCATCCGGTCATGCAGGGAGGGCATGTTACAGGCCCCATCTATAAAAGAATTCCATCTAGTGGGGTCAAGGAGGCGGGCCTTCTCTGCTGTAGCTCCCGCCCTTTGGAACATCCTTCCCCCAGAGGTGAGACAAGCCCCCTCGCTCCTGGACTTCCGCAAAAGATTAAAGACCTGGTTTTGTAGGCAGGCTTGGAATGGGAGGGCAAATAATTACACCTGGGGATGGCTAGCACCATGAAGTGATCCACACTGAAGGTCTGATTAAGATCTCTTCACCATGTAGATTTTATTATATTTATATTTTTATTGTATTTTTAATTGTAATGGTTTTATATTTTAATCTTGTTTTATTGTAAGCCTCCCAGAGTCCCCCCGTTGGGGAGAGATGGGCGGTGAATAAATGTATAAATAAATAAATAAAATAAGTCCACTGAGGTTTCTGGATGCACATAGACTAGATACGGTCTGTCTGTCTCTCTGTGTGTAGACTTGTGATGGAGCAGTTTGCTCCAAGCAGGGCACCCCCCAAAAAAAACAAAATCGTGACACCTCCCACCACCTTCAAATAGCAGAAGGACTGCACTGGTTCATTTGGCTTGTAGGAAGTAGCGCCAAGTCATATGCAGCACATGTACAGAAGACTACTTCCTTGAGATGAAACTGTTGGTTGAGGAGGATCAGCCTTGTCTCAAGGCTTGGTGAGATGGTTGCTTCCTCATGAACAGTCTGCACATAAGAGAACGGAAAACTGCAGAAGGCTACAGCAATCACCTACTGACAGTAACACAGGGAAGAACCTGTGACAGCCATTCAAAAGCAACGAAGTACCCCCACCTCAATCCAACAGCAACAATATTGTAGCTACCCATTAACTCATCCCAACCTGTAACTGTCAACAAACTGCAGCCCAGTCTCATCACAACATCATCCCAACTTTTCTCATGGCCATGGGAAGAAAGCATTGAGATGGGGTGTAAAGGTTTCTACCTTATGAAACCTTTACATTCCCATGCTGGATGGATCTCTGATCTCATCCAACAGGTTTTTTCTAATTTTCTCAGATCGACTTCATATTCTGGCTCACCCAAAGACACCTAAATAAATCAAGTTAAAATGTTAGACAGTCAGAAATGATACCACGTAGTTTCTTTAAAAGCAGAAGCTCCCTTACTGATACGCTTTCCTTTGGACAAAGCAGAAAAAGAAGGAGAACAGGCACAACAAGGAGCTTCATTGTGACTTCTCCTATTCAGTCACCAATGTGAGGGGTGAATCCCCTGGGTTTCTGTATTTATGTTATTTATCCTGCATGGTCAAGGTGACCAATCTATTTTTCTTGTGAAATAAAAGTAAGTCAGACATCATCATCTGAAAAACAATTGTTCACTCCCAAGGAGAGGACCAACTTGGTGTAAACAAAAAACTGCATTAGCCTATGGTTCCAAAGGGGCTGAATTTGACCTTTAACAAGTATCTGCAATTTGAAAAGTTGCTGGATCAAACTCATCCAGCCTGGTGTTCTCCAGATTTGTTGGAACCCAGTTGAAGAGGCCAGGCTAGAACAAGTGGATGATGCAGGCCAAAGAACATTTTGCAGAGTTGGAGAGATGTGTAGAAAGCAAATGCATTATCTAAAAGTACCATTATCATAAATTAGCTACCCTTTTCATGATGTTTAAAATCAGCTGAGCTGGGTCCTTCAGCCTGAACAATGGTGGGACTAGCCTTGCCCCAAATCTTCCAGGCCTCCACCTTTAAACTTCTGCTTAAATTTCCCTGATGCCAAATTTTCATTCCCTGTCTTTTGTGATAACTTTTGTGTTTGAAATCAGATTCGTGCAAATTGGTTTTATAAAACATTCCTCAGGACAGAGACAGTTCTTCAAAACATCCCATCCCATTCCTCCACCTTTCCCTTTTTTCTGTCTTCAGTCCCCTTTCCAAATTGTCAGAGCCTTGTTAATGATGAACTCCCTGTTGTATGTCAGGAATCTTGTTTTGGCTACGTACAAGTCAATTCTTCCCTGAAGTTTGAAAGTAGAAATAATTATATTGGCTTTGCTAATTTTATTTGTATATTTGACCTTGGCAAAGAGGATCAGAACTGATTAATACATTGATGGGAGACCACCACAAAACTCCACTACTGTAGGCTAGATTGAAAAGTTAAAAACCGTCCGTCCATCCATCCATCCATCCGTCCTGGAACAAAGTAGTGCCAAGCCACTTCCTTACTGTTGCCAAAGTAACTACAGGGGCTGTTCATGTAACCCTTTGGCATCAAGCTTGGGATCTGGAGGTGACTTTTATTTCCGATGCTTTGGGGATTGTGCCACTGCGGAGCAGGATATAGGGACGGCGGTTCTGTGCCCATTTGCTGGATTCAGTGGGACTTGCTTCTGTGTAGATAAGCACAGAATGTGGCAGTCAGCTGATTAGCTGTGTTATTGTCTTGGTTCTTCCACTGGTGTCCCACACTTCTTCCAGAGCATTGAAGGCAGTGGGCAGTCACAGTTTTCAAATACTAAATACTTGAAACCATATTTCCATTAATATTCAAATATGGTTGTGACTATGATCAAGCAAGAATAACATGCAACCCACTGCCATGGCTGCCCTCCCTCCCTCCCTCCCTCCCTCCCTCTCTTCTATGCTACAAAATTCTGCCTCCCAGGAAGACCAGATAATTAAGCAAAAGAAGGGTTTTGTCTTTCCTGCTGCATCAAAAACAAGCCAAGAATCCGGTCCATGGTTTTTTGGTTTTGGTTTTGGTTTTCGCTTGATTAAAGCTAAATGGAAGGTTGTGGCTATATCTGCCACAATCTTTCATTTGACCCAACCACAGAGCATAAATAGCATTCACAGATTTGCGCATGTATCTGTCATCCAACAGTCAAGGCGGGGGTGGAGCGGTATCACCGCTCCTGTCAAATGTGTTTTCCTTGCCACCAGGGGAGCAATAATTGCAGTATTGTTTTATAATGGCTATAACCTTTAGCAAATGGATTCAATTAAAAAGACTAATGCACTCTGATTTTATTTTAAAATGTTCTTTTTTTTCCCCTTGCACCTGTTTATGAGAAAAACTAGTCCACATATCTATGCAAGAATTGAAACTACCTTGGTTTCCTAGCAAAACCTGGCCTGAAGGACAGGGAAAAAACTATTATAGTAAAGGCAAATAATAGAATGGAAAAGATACATGATATATAGAGAAAGTTTTTAAAGATCACCCCTCCTGCTTTACATGGCTACGCACTGTCAGATAGCTCATCTGGAGAAGGTTGCTTTTGCTGCAGAATTTCAGCTTCTGAATACTGCCCGGGAGAATATTCAGCAAAACCCATGCAGCTATGCCACTTAATGTATGAACAGACAGAGTATTTCGGGAGCAATCAGGCATTCCGTTTAATACTGCTTAGTTTATTAAGATTGCTAAAGGAAGCAGGCAATTAATGTGGCCTCCTTCCAGTCCTCATCCATCGTTACCTGTTCTTCTGTTATACACTGCAAGAAATATCCAGGCCTGCAACTAGGGTCTCTGTCACCCGGGGCAAACATGGATTCCGTGCCCATTTTGGTCCCCCCCCCAGCACTCATTTTGGCACCCCCCCCCCAGTGCGGTGCCCGGGGCACATGCCCCGCTTGCCCTGCCTAGTTGCGGCCCTGGAAATATTATATTCGCATTTCATTTTAGCTGGGCTGAAACATCACAGCATAAAATTTGTCAAGACATTGCCTAAAGATTATTTCATTCCCCCCAAGGAAGAATTCCACTTCCCCTCTGAAAGCAGATTAGAAACTAATGGATACAAATAACACTGACAGAGGCAAAATATGGTTGCTTCCCAATAAAAAGGGTCAAAGGGCAGAATGTTGGTCTACCTTCAGGTTACTTTCATATGTTAACCATATCTCCATACCTAAATATAGGCAGTCCTCATTTAGAGAACACGATTGGGACCTGCAACCTGGTCATTAAGTGAAGTGGTCACTAAGTGAAACATTAGTGATTTTACAATCTTCCTTCAGCTTTCCTTTGCTTTATAGACCTGCAAAGGCTGTAAATGTGAGGACTGGTCACAGTTACTTTTCATTACTGTTGTAACTGCGAACAGTCGCTAAACGAGGCAGTCACTGAATGAGGACTACCTGTATATAAAAAAAAATTACTCTGCTGCTCGACTTAATTTCCTCTTCACAGCTGTTACAGAAGGCTGATTGAAGAAAATCCCTGTGGAATTGAGAATATGCCCTTGTGAGATGTGGGGAGCCAAAACTGTAGAAGATATACTGATGGGAATACTTTTTATGATGGTATTAGGAACAAATTTAGTGCCCCACTTTTCACCTTACTCTTAGTTAAAACCAAAGACGACTATCTGCTCTTTGGTTTTGACAAGATATTAACACTGTCTTTTGCTATCTTGCTGCTCTCACACGAAGGTCACTAAGGGTTAAATTGAACTAATTGATAGCAAAATATGTTGTGCCAAGTATAATGTTTTATGAATTGTCTTATGTAAGACTGTGAATGTTTTATCTATCTCTATCTCTATCTATCTATCTATCTATCTATCAATCAATCAAAATATCATAGTTGTTTGCCATTAATTGCAACCTTTTCCAAAGGCTCAAGAGTGTGCATAAGATGCATGCTGACGTCCACAGATGAGGGCAACTTTCCAAAAACTATTTCCCTCCAGGTTCTTTGAGACCATACAATCCCCAATATCCGAACGCACCAAGGTTGAAGTACAAGGAACACTACAGTATATTGTTGAATGCTGATCTCTCCACCCGGTTCCCCAATTTGTGGCCATATCGCTTAAGACTATGTGCCAATTTTCTCACAGTTCAGTGAACCAGAAGCTGGTTTCATGCCCAGGACAATTAACACCATCCCTTCTCAGTCCCCGCTCACTGGCTTTTCCTACCTGCTTGTAAACATGTAATTTCCATGGCAAAAAACCCCCAAAGTTGTTTGCTGTTTTTTAACCTGGGGATTTCCTGAGGTTCCCTATCTACTGTAAGTACTAACCAGGCCTGGCCAGCTTTATTTTTTTCAAGATCAACGAAGGTTGCCAATGTGTTATCACCTGCTGGACATTGTTCTAATTATATACATCTTATGCCTAGCAGACTTGCCTTTTTCCAAGGCTGATTTAGGCTGACCGTTCCCACCGTTCAACATCATTTTTAACCAGAAAGTGATTTTTGTTTAAAAAAACAAAGAGAAGATGTTGATGCAAATGCAATTTTTTTATTTTTATTTTTGCAAAGCTTCTGCCATCCTCCAGTATAGCAAAGGGGCAGTTCTCATTGCCCATCACCTTCTATTACAAAGGTGGGGAAATCAAAATTTCAAAATTAACATCTAAATTATACTACTGAGATTCGTGAATTTCATTTTTAATTCAAGTTGGGGTGGCAGTGTCAAAAGCAATCAGCAGGCATTCCTTGGAATCTTGGTCCGGCAGTCTGGATATATCCGATCTTCAATTACTGGAAAAAACAAGCAAACCCACTATTAGCAATAAGCCATGTTTGATCTGCAGGTTTAAATAAGTCCTCTGTTTAAGCTGTCCTCTGTTTAAGACAGTTTAAGCTGTCCTCTGGCAGCTTTTCCAATAAATCAGAAAGTGCCTTTTGCAAAACATAATAAATTGGCAGAAAACTATTAAGAAATAAATGGTCTGATAACATGGTGGAGAGTTGAGCAATTCCTTGAACACCCAGGCAACTCATCAAGCCACTTAGCTGTCCTCCTCCCTACATTGAAACAAAGAGATAAAGTTCACACTGTGGTGTTTGTCCAAAAACCTACTGTAGGCTACAGTGTAATAGAGGTTTAAAATTGGACAGTCATCTTTTCTTTCCTATTTTTGCCTTCAGACTGGTAACTAACAGCATGTATCTCTTATATTTTATGAAAATAACACATTCATTTATTTTTCCACCCGTATGATCATGAGGGAAACCTTTGTGACATCTTAGGGGGGCAAGGCAGCTTCCGTCATGCCCGGCAGATGGCAAAGCATCCTTAGCTACACCCTTCAGGAAGACCCACCGTCCCCTTTGTGCCCACTGTTTCTTACAGTGGCTTCTCCAATAGAAGGGGACACGGTCAGTGATTGGGGCAGGCAGAAGAAGAGGCAGGCCCAAGCTCTCTGGACCACGGGGCCTGGCGGGGGGAGGCTTTGTGGCATTAAGGGCGGAACAGAGAGGGTGGAGGGGGAAGTGGACAAAGTTTTCCATATAAATTCCCATGATGCAGCAGTGAAAAGGCACCAAGAAATGTTCTGGCCCAACTGGTAAGGAAAGGAAGATGGGATCCGGTTCTTAACCTCTCTTAAACACAAGAACGTTGATTTGATCCCTTTCCTTATCACTTAAGCACACTGACTGTTGCTGAGTGGACAGAGTCCTTCATCACACCTGAGGAGCAATGGAGGTTTTAAACTTTACACACAAAAATGGGTATTTCATTTCAAAATGGAAAGTCAGACGTATTTGTTGCATTCCCAAATTAACTGATACCCTGCACATTCTCTAAATACACAGAAGATTTGCAGTACTCACCGCTTGTCCTTGTTGACCCTAAATTAAATCATAAAACACTACAGTTATTCCTCCACGTAATCATTTTTCCCCCATTAGTCACCCACAAAAACCCACTACTGCTCTGAAGATCTCTTAAATCAAAGCACTGTGATCTGATCCCTTTTGGTCTTGCTTCAGGATGCTGCCCATGTGAATGGGCGGCATAATTTATCCTTCCAGGGGAGAGCAAGTAGTTTCAGGGCAGGTTGCCAAGAACCCACCTCTGCAGCCACCAGAATCAGGCCACCCTTTCCTCAGTCCCTGTGATGTCCTCTGGTGGCTTCTCCAATAGAAGGGGACACGGTCAGTGACTGGGGCAGGCAGAAGAAGAGGCAGGCCCAAGCTCTTTGGACCACGGGGTACGGTGGGGGGAGGCTTCGTGGCATTAAGGGCGGAACAGAGAGGGTGGAGGGGGAAGTGGATGAAGTTTTCCATATAAATTCCCATGATGCAGCAGTGAAAAGGCACCAAGAAATGTTCTGGCCCAACTGGTAAGGAAAGAAAGATGGGATCCAGTTCTTAACCTCTCTTAAACTCAAGAACGTTGATTTGATCCCTTTCCTTATCACATAAGCACACTGACTGTTGCTGAGTGGAGAGTCCTTCATCACACCTGAGGAGCAATGGAGGTTTTAAACTTTACACACAAAAATGGGTATTTCATTTCAAAATGGAAAGTCAGACGTATTTGTTGCATTCCCAAATTAACTGATACCCTGCACATTCTCTAAATACACAGAAGATTTGCAGTACTCACCCCTTGTTGACCCTAAATTAAATCATAAAACACTACAGTTATTCCTCCACGTAGTCATTTTTCCCCCATTAGTCACCCACAAAAACCCACTACTGCTCTGAAGATCTCTTAAATCAAAGCACTGTGATCTGATCCCTTTTGGTCTTGTTTCAGGATGCTGCCCATGTGAATGGGCGGCATAATTTATCCTTCCAGGGGAGAGCAAGTAGTTTCAGGGCAGGTTTCCAAGAACGCACCTCTGCAGCCACCAGAATCAGGCCACCCTTTCCTCAGTCCCTGTGATGTCCTCTGGAGGCTTCTCCAATAGAAGGGGACACGGTCAGTGACTGGGGCAGGCAGAAGAAGAGGCAGGCCCAAGCTCTCTGGACCACGGGGCACGGTGGGGGAGGCTTCGTGGCATTAAGGGCGGAACAGGGAGGGTGGAGGGGGAAGTGGACGAAGTTTTCCATATAAATTCCCATGATGCAGCAGTGAAAAGGCACCAAGAAATGTTCTGGTGCAACTGGTAAGGAAAGGAAGATGGGATCCGGTTCTGCAACGTCACTTTGATTCAGGATTAAAAATTGATAACGTTGATATAATTGTTTTAAAAGAAATCCCTATGGGCAAAAGCCCCACCTCAGTCATGCAAAGAAAGGCCCCTCCCTTTTGCAGAGAACCACTGCAAAATCAATAGTAACATCCAACAGAGCTATATCATGGAGAAAGTGCCCAATCTTTCAGTGTCAGTCAGCAGCCCGTTTCTGCTTCCAGATCTTTGCAAAGAATTAACTGGGGGACTGAAGAGAATGCTCCGAAGGAAGGCAGAAGCAGCAACTTGAATATAGAGATGGGTCCAGATAAAAGATGGGTCCCCAATGTCAGTGTGCCTGGCCATTTTGGATAACACCCTGCATCGGCTGATCGGCTGCTGTACCCAGTGCCAAGCATTTCCACCCTCCCCAGTATAAGATCGTTGCTGGACTGAAATGCCAATTTGTTACTGGTGGCCTGATAAATGATACATATGAGTAATTCATTTTATCATTTCAGGTCTCTGCCCCATGTGAATGGGCAGCAAACTTCATCTAACCTGAGGATTGCACCTAGTTGTAGCAACGCAGGGCAGGTTGCCAAGAACCCCTATCTTCATCCTGCAGAACCACACCATTGTTCTCCAGTGTCTGTGTCTCTTAAGGTGGTCCTTCCAAAAATCTTAAGATGCCTTTTCCAAATCCTAATATAATTGGAAAAATGCAGACCCCACTCCCACACTGGTAATCATAACACTTATTTTCAACGTCTATGACTTGTAATCTTTTCTGGTTTTGACTTTTTTACATTCTTTAAGTGCACATTTTCCTACATTCTCTAAGTACACATTCTCTGAGGGCAGAGGCTCAGGAAAATTCCAATTCTCATGGAAAATGAAATTTGATCAATTATATTGAAGGTTTCTGTTCTAGGTGTGATCCCCTCCCTCCCTCTGCAGCCATCTGGGAGGGTAAGGCAAGATCTCAACTGCCCAATTGCCCCATCCTCTGAAGAACTCTGCAGTTCTTCTTGGACCAGAGAGCCTTATTGTTGTGCTCCAGGAAGCGAAAGGAAGACCAAGAATTCTTATATTTCCTCCAGCTTTGTCTGGGGTTTTAGAAGAAATCAACCAACGGACCCACAGAATGACTTAAATTCACCACAGAACTTTGACTTAAATGCAACTTTCTATATCTTCAGTCAATAACAGGAATCAGGAACTGCTGGAAAAGTTGGGGACACTGGAAAAGTCTGTATGAAACCGAAAACAAATTTCCCTCTCAGGATGTCCTCTTAGAAAGGTTGAGTTGGGTTTTCTTGGTGGGGAGGGTGGTGGGCGGTGGCGGGGGTAAATTAGCATGTGTTAGTGATTCTACAGTGATGAGCAAAAGCCCCACCTCAGTCATGCAAAGAAAGGCCCCTCCCTTTTACAGAGCACCATTGCAAAATCCATAGTGAAACTTACCTTTAAAGCAGCATGTACAACCTGGAATAAAAAGTGTGGAATTATTGTTTTGTTTGAGAAGCTTAATAAAGGATATGTAAAACCTCTTTGGAACATCTGTCTCCTAGCAATGTAAGAGCCAACATCTGGATGACCCCAGAAGAATGGACTCTTCATTTCTACACCAGACAGAAAAAAGTCAGCTCAACAAAATTCCATACTGCTCCCATCCCTCTTTTTCCTAATCCTCTTCTTGCTGCTCATCTCTTCCCACAAAAGGAACCAGTATCAAAGAAAGAATATCCAACAGAGCTACATAATGCAGAAAGTGCCCAATCGTCTGGAGCAGAATGCTTCCTGGAGATCAAAGATGGGGCCCCAGTGTCAGTCAGCAGCCCGTTTCTGCTTCCAGATCTTTGCAAAGAATTAATTTGGGGGGCTGAAGAGAATGCTCCAAAGGAAGGCAGAAGCAGCAACTTGAATATAGAGATGGGTCCAGATAAATGATGGGTCCCCAATGTCAGTGTGCCTGGCCATTTTGGGTAACACCCTGCATCAGCTGATCGGCTGCTGTACCCAGTGCCAAGCATTTCCACACACCCCAGTACAAGATCGTTGCTGGACTGAAATGCCAATTTCTTACTGGTGGACTGATCAATGATACATATGAGTCATTCAGGTTATCATTTCAGGTCTCTGCCGCATGTGAATGGGCAGCAAACTTCATCCAACCTGAGGATTGCACCTAGTTGTAGCAATGCAGGGCAGGTTGCCAAGAACCCCTATCTCCATCCTGCATGGCCGCACCATTGTTCTCCAGTGTCTGTGTCTCTTAAGGTGGTCCTTCCAAAAATCTGCAGATGCCTTTTCCAAATCCTAATATTTTTGGGAAAATGCAGACCCCACTCCCACACTGGTAATCATAAGACTTATTTTCAATGTCTGTGACTTGTAATGTTTTCTGGTTTTGACTTTTTTACATTCTCTAAATGCACATTTTTTTACATTCTCTAAGTACACATTCTCTGAGTGCAGAGTCTCAGGAAATTTGGGGACCTGCTGGGGAAACCTGTCACGTCTGTGCCAATGTGAAAACAATTTTCCCTTTCAGGATATCCTATCATAAATATTAAGGTTCCTGACAGACAGCCAAGAGGTTGCAGATTACTCGGTTGTCGATGGAAAGGGTTCAGAACTTCTGCAGCCAGCGCTACCAGCTGTGATCAGACAGTTTCAGCCCGGTCAGTTAAAGATTTAATTGCTGCACTTCTCCAACAAAGAGAAGGCCAGACCCCGAGTTTCCCTGGTACTTTCTCCGTTTACAGGGACCTTTTCAGGTCAAAGAAGAGGCTCCCATTTCACCCTTGAACAACTGCGCTTTAGTTGAAATTGAGCTGCTATATTAAATCAGGAAAATGAAAAAAACGTTATTGCATGTGTATTGGCCACTTAATCTGAGGAGGAGCGAATCTGATAAATCCATATCAAAAATCCCAAAAGTTATACATTGTTGAAGCAGCCAAGGAAAGCCAATGATGCTGCGCTGCTCGTCTCTCTCCTGCCAATGAGATTCCGGGGGTGGGTCGGTGGGTAGAAGCAGTGTATGGGACAGAGAAATCTGTTAAATAACTTGATTGCAAAATGCTTCCCCTCCAGCTTTGCAGGAGTTTTAATCCAATTATTCAGGCACACATGAGGACACTACTGAGCAAGTTATCCAAAAAGAGGGGGGAAAGCAGAGTCCTACACAAAACCCTTGGGACATTCCTCAACTCAAAGAAATGTGAGCTTCTTGCTAGAAATCTATTGCAAAAGGTTTATAAAGTGTTGTTTCAAAAACATCACTCATTCCATTAACTACTTGCTCCGTGGTGTCCTTTGCCTACAATGGAGAAATTCACAATGACATTCTCTTCTTATTTCTTTACAACATATACAACCAAGGGGGAACGATTTGAAACCGTTTTCATAATATTTTTACCTATGCTCTTACATCTCTTCTAATTGTTTAATTTACACTATGCTTGAGTAGCCGTGTGATGCAACAAGTTAGGAGTCTGTCACTGAGAGACGCAGGAGTCTATCATAATGGTTACGTCATTTCTTATGGCTGCCATGCACCCTTCACCTCTTTGACCCCCAAACTTCTCATCAGCTGTTATTCATGCATAGTGTCACATATCATCAACGGAAATCTCTCTATTCCTAGGGTGGCCACATCTGGGTCACAAAAATCCATGAGAGCTGTAAATTCACCACAGAACTTTGACTTAAATGCAACTTTCTATATCTTCTGTCAACAGCAGGAATCAGGATCCCAGCTTACAAGTGCCACTAAGCCAGATGGCCCATCAGTAAATCGTTCTCCCAAAGGAAGGTCTCTTTCCAGGGCCAATTTTTGTGAGGGTCATTCTTGTACCTCTGCAGTTCTTCTTGGACCAGAGAGCCTTAACGCTGTGCTCCAGGAAGTGAAAGGAGGACCGATAATTCTTATATTTCCTCCAGCTTTGTCTGGGGTTTTAGGAGAAACCAACCAATGGACCCAAAGCATGACTTAATACTCTCCCCTTCCTCTTTTCTTATTCTCAGTTTTCCCTGAATGTAAGTAAACATTCCCCACAAAAGTCAATTATTCCGGTTAAACCAACATGCTTTCCATTATGGACAGAACAATTCCCTTGACAATTGAGGGATGAGTAAGACCCAGAATCCGGACTCCAAGAACACCTTTGAGAAATACAGGTGCAGAGTGTTACTTTATGCTGCCTCACCCTTCAACGTTTCTGCACATTGATTGCGCTATAGGACCGAAAGAAGGTAGCAAAGGTTCCTTGGGCCAGCTTCCGTAGGGCAGGGCAGGTGGCAAAGCAGGATGAGCCCAGCGTTCCCCTTGTGCCTGCAGTTTCTTATGCTGGCTTCTCCAGTAAGAGGGGGCACAGTTAGTGATTGGGGGAGGCAGAAGAAGAGGAAGGCCTATGTTCTTTGGATCATGGGGGGTGGGAGGGGCGGATGCTTGCTGGGATTAAGGGCAAAAGAGTTTCCCCCGGTCTAGTTTCAGGAACCTATTTGATCTAAGATTCCATTGGAAAAAATAGACCGGTCTCTGTGTTTATGGGTAAGAGGGAGGGGTTAGGAAATGCCCTGGGCACCTGAAGCCTCTGTTGGCCTCAAGAGATGCATTTTGAGCCTAGATTCCCCCAGGCCAAGTAACTTTCTTATATAACAACACCATTGTTATATAACATCCCTGGGAAGTTGGGAATATCTCCTCCATAACTGAATAGGTTAGAGGTGGGCAGTTTTCCTACATTTACAGAAGACCTGTAGTAATCACCATGTTTTTGACCAATCCTCCCTAAAATAAATGTATGAATGAAAGAAAAAAATTAACTTTTATTTCTCACTCTTTTTTTTATTATCAATACATAAAATGCCATAACTGTCCTGCATGTGTGTATTTCACGAAGGGGATAGAGAACTTTTTCAAAGCAATGATGGCCATGTTCTGCATACAAGGCAAAGCATGTTCACACTATGGCGTTTGTTCAAGAACCTACTGTAGGCTCCCAGTGTAACGGAGGTTTAAAATTGACAGATGAAGATGGGTATTTAATTCAAAAGGGAAAGTCAGGCATATTTATTCCATTCCTCAAATACACCAATAACCTCTCTCAAACAGAAGCACTTTGATTTGATCCCTTTCCTTCTCACTTAAGCACACTGACCCTTGTTGAGTGGACAGAGTCCTTCATCACACCTGAGGATGGTAACGTTATTTTTGCAGTGCAGGGCAGGCTGCAGAGAACCCATGTAAATCAAAGCCGGTATTTATCATATGCTATTGATGTCCAGCAATATATTACAAGACCTTTGGTTGTCAAAGGTCCTGTCATCTTAGGGCAATGCCTGTAAAATTTCTTTAACCCATAGCTGGCAGCCTGGTTTCGTTATATTCTAAACTGACTTTGATTCAATGATCTCAGGATAACGCACTACTTTTCAAAACTTCCTATCCCCTATAGAATCCGTCCAGATGATTTGAACTGGCAGGGTTGATGCACTCCAGGTTCTTTCAATTAAATGATGCCATTTATCAGCAGCCTGGAAAGCACTTTCTCCGAAGCAGCACCTGTCCCCTGGAATGAGGCTGCTTCCACCCTGCTGGTTTCACAAAACCTTGAAGACTGGCCTTTGGTGAGGATGACTGAAAGCCCTTCGGGGGAGAGTGGGTATGTCTCTTGTGGTTACCTGTTTTTTTGTTATCTTTTGTTCCTTGTCTTATTGTTGTAATGTTTTATTATTATTTTTCCTGTGGTTTTACTTTGTGAACTGTCCAGAGTGGTGGTGCAGGTGGTGGTGATGATATTTATCCTGCCTTTATTATTTTTATAAATAACTCAAGGCAGCCACCATACCTAATGCTCCTTCCTCCTCCTATTTTCCCCACAACCAGAACCCTGTGAGGTGAGTGGGGCTGAGAGAGAGTATTCCTGGCCACTTCCACTCTGCTGGTCTCTCATGTGTGAACTGGCTGGAAATCAGGGTGACAGAAGAAATCCCTTTCTGGATTTCAACCCTTTACTTTGGTCACAGTAATGGGTAAGTGTTCTCCAACTGGTGGATGCACAAAATACACTGATCACCTGCACATTCTCTAAATACACAGAAGATTGGCAATACTCCCCCCAATTACTCCTGAGACCTAATTTAATAATAAAACACTACAGTTATTTGTCCATGCAATCATTTTTTTTACCTTTTAGTCATCCACAAAAACTTAACACAGCTTTGCAGATCTCTTAAATCAAAGCAGTTCAATCTGATCCCTTTGGTTCTTATTTCAGGTCTCTGCCCCATGTGAATGGGCAGGAAACTTCATCTAACCTGAGGATTGCACCTAGTTGTAGCAATGCAGGGCAGGTTGCCAAGAACCCCTATCTTCATCCTGCAGAACCACACCATTGTTCTCCAGTGTCTGTGTCTCTTAAGGTGGTCCTTCCAAAAATCTGCAGATGCCTTTTCCAAATCCTAATATTTTTGGAAAAATGCAGACCCCACTCCCACACTGGTAATCATAACACTTATTTTCAACGTCTGTGACTTGTAATCTTTTCTGGTTTTGACTTTTTTACATTCTTTAAGTGCACATTTTCCTACATTCTCTAAGTACACATTCTCTGAGTGCAGAGGCTCAGGAAAATTCCAATTCTCATGGAACATGAAATTTGATCAATTATATTGAAGGTTTCTGTTCTAGGTGTGATCCCCTCACTCCGTCTGCAGCCATCTGGGAGGGTAAGGCAAGATCTCAACTGCCCAATTGCCCCATCCTCTGAAGAACTCTGCAGTTCTTCTTGGACCAGAGAGCCTTATTGTTATGCTCCAGGAAGCGAAAGGAAGACCAAGAATTCTTATATTTCCTCCAGCTTTGTCTGGGGTTTTAGGAGAAATCAACCAACGGACCCACAGAATGACTTAAATTCACCACAGAACTTTGACTTTCTATATCTTCTGTCAACAGCAGGAATCAGGATCTGCTGGAAAACTTGGGGACACTGGAAAAGTCTGTATGAAAGCGAAAACAAATTTCCCTCTCAGGATGTCCTCTTAGAAAGGTTGAGTTGGGTTTTCTTGGTGGGGAGGGTGGTGGGCGGTGGCGGGGGTAAATTAGCATGTGTTAGTGATTCTACAGTGATGAGCAAAATCCCCACCTCAGTCATGCAATGAAATGCCCCTCCCTTTTACAGAGCACCATTGCAAAATCAATAGTAAAACTTACGTTATGAAGCGCCGCTGCAGCCTGGAATAAAAAGTGTGGAATTATTGTTTTGTTTGAAAAGTTTAATAAAGGATATGTAAAACCTCTTTGGAACATCTGTCTCCTAGCAATGTAAGAGCCAACATCTGGATGATCCCAGAAGAATGGACTCTTCATTTCTACACCAGACAGAAAAAGGTTAGCTCAACAAAATTCCATACTGCTCCCATTCCTCTTTTTCCTCATCCTCTTCTTGCTGCTCATCTCTTCCCACAAAAGGAACCTGTATCAAAGAAAGAACATCCAGCAGAGCTATATAATACAGGAACTGCCCAATCTTCTGGAGCTGAATGCTTCCTAGAGATCAAAGACGGGGCCCCAGTGTCAGTCAGCATCCCGTTTCTGCTTCCAGACCTTTGCAAAGAATTAATTTGGGGAACTGAAGAGAATGCTCCAAAGGAAGGCAGAAGCAGCAACTTGAATATAGAGCGGCAAACCCAGGAGGAATTTGGCATGTTCAACAGCTCTCTGGCTTCGGTGCATCTTATTCACCGAGGAAGTTAAAGTAAAACTCCTCCAGGTCCCAGCTTAGAAGTGCCACTAAGCCAGACGGCCCATCAGTAAATCGTTCTCCAAAAGGAAGGTCTCTTTCCAGGGCCAATTTTTGTGAGGGTCATTCTTGTACCTCTGCAGTTCTTCTTGGACCAGAGAGCCTTAACGCTGTGCTCCAGGAAGTGAAAGGAGGACCGATAATTCTTATCTTTCCTCCAGCTTTGTCTGGGGTTTTAGGAGAAACCAACCAATGGACCCAAAGCATGACTTAATACTCTCCCCTTCCTCTTTTCTTATTCTCAGTTTTCCCTGAATGTAAGTAAACATCCCCCACAAAAGTCCATTATTCCGGTTAAACCAACATGCTTTCCATTATGGACAGAACAATTCCCTTGACAATTAAGAGATGAGTAAGACCCAGAATCTGGACTCCAAGAACACCTTTGAGAAATACAGGTGCAGAGTGTTACTTTATGCTGCCTCACCCTTCAACGTTTCTGCACATTGATTGCGCTATAGGACCGAAAGAAGGTAGCAAAGGTTCCTTGGGCCAGCTTCCATAGGGCAGGGCAGGTGGCAAAGCAGGATGAGCCCAGCGTTCCCCTTGTGCCTGCAGTTTCTTATGCTGGCTTCTCCAGTAAGAGGGGGCACAGTTAGTGATTGGGGGAGGCAGAAGAAGAGGAAGGCCTATGTTCTTTGGATCATGGGGGGTGGGAGGGGCGGATGCTTGCTGGGATTAAGGGCAAAAGAGTTTCCCCCGGTCTAGTTTCAGGAACCTATTTGATCTAAGATTCCATTGGAAAAAATAGACCGGTCTCTGTGTTTATGGGTAAGAGGGAGGAGTTAGGAAATGCCCTGGGCACCTGAAGCCTCTGTTGGCCTCAAGAGATGCATTTTGAGCCTAGATTCCCCCAGGCCAAGTAACTTTCCTATATAACAACACCATCATTATATAAAATCCTTGGGAAGCTGGGAATATCTCTTCCCTAACAAAATAGGTTAGAGGTGGGCAATTTTCCTAAATTTACAGAAGACCTGTAGTAATCACCATGTTTTTGACCAATCCTCCCTAAAATAAATGTATGAATGAAAGAAAAAAATTAACTTTTATTTCTCACTCTTTTTTTTATTATCAATACATAAAATGCCATAACTGTCCTGCATGTGTGTATTTCACAAAGGGGATAGAGAACTTTTTCAAAGCAATGATGGCCATGTTCTGCATACAAGGCAAAGCATGTTCACACTATGGCGTTTGTTCAAGAACCTACTGTAGGCTCCCAGTGTAACGGAGGTTTAAAATTGACAGATGAAGATGGGTATTTAATTCAAAAGGGAAAGTCAGGCATATTTATTCCATTCCTCAAATACACCAATACCCTCTCTCAAACAGAAGCACTTTGATTTGATCCCTTTCCTTCTCACTTAAGCACACTGACCCTTGTTGAGTGGACAGAGTCCTTCATCACACCTGAGGATGGTAACGTTATTTTTGCAGTGCAGGGCAGGCTGCAGAGAACCCATGTAAATCAAAGCAGGTATTTAATTTCAAAATGGAATGTCAGAAATATTTGTTGCATTCCCAAAATACACCAATAACTAGCACATTCTCTAAATAAACAGAAGATGCGCAATACTCACCCCAGGTACGGCCTAAATTTAAAAATAAAACAGTACAGTTATTTCTCCATTCTGTTTGTCTTCCTTTTAGTCACCCATAAAAACTTGGTAATGTTTTCCAAATCTCTTAAACTAAAGCAGCTTCATTTGATCCCTTTTCTTCTTACTGAAGCCCCCACCCCTCAACATCTCTTTGCTATTTGTTAGCATATCATATGCTATTGATGTCCAGCAATATATTACAAGACCTTTGGTTGTCAAAGGTCCTGTCATCTTAGGGCAATGCCTGTAAAATTTCTTTAACCCATAGCTGGCAGCCTGGTTTCGTTATATTCTAAACTGACTTTGATTCAATGATCTCAGGATAACGCACTACTGTTCAAAACTTCCTATCCCCTATAGAATCCGTCCAGATGATTTGAACTGGCAGGGTTGATGCACTCCGGGTTCTTTCAATTAAATGATGCCATTTATCAGCAGCCTGGAAAGCACTTTCTCCGAAGCAGCACCTGTCCCCTGGAATGAGGCTGCTTCCACCCTGCTGGTTTCACAAAACCTTGAAGACTGGCCTTTGGTGAGGATGACTGAAAGCCCTTCGGGGGAGAGTGGGTATGTCTCTTGTGGTTACCTGTTTTTTTGTCATCTTTTGTTCCTTGTCTTATTGCTGTAATGTTTTATTATTATTTTTCCTGTGGTTTTACTTTGTGAACTGTCCAGAGTGGTGGTGCAGGTGGTGGTGGTGATTTTTATCCTGCCTTTATTATTTTTATAAATCACTCAAGGCAACCACCATACCTAATGCTCCTTCCTCCTCCTATTTTCCCCACAACCACAACCCTGTGAGGTGAGTGGGGCTGAGAGAGAGTATTCCTGGCCTCTTCCACTCTGCTGGTCTCTCATGTGTGAACTGGCTGGAAATCACGGTGGCAGAAGAAATCCCTTTCTGGATTTCAACCCTTTACTTTGGTCACAGTAATGGGTAAGTGTTCTCCAACTGGTGAATGCACAAAATACACTGATCACCTGCACATTCTCTAAATACACAGAAGATTGGCAATACTCCCCCCAATTACTCCTGAGACCTAATTTAATAATAAAACACTACAGTTATTTGTCCATGCAATCATTTTTTTTACCTTTTAGTCATCCACAAAAACTTAACACAGCTTTGCACATCTCTTAAATCAAAGCAGTTCAATCTGATCCCTTTGGTTCTTATTTCAGGTCTCTGCCCCATGTGAATGGGCAGGAAACTTCATCTAACCTGAGGATTGCACCTAGTTGTAGCAATGCAGGGCAGGTTGCCAAGATCTCCTATCTTCATCCTGCAGAACCACACCATTGTTCTCCAGTGTCTGTGTCTCTTAAGGGGGTCCTTCCAAAAATCTTAAGATGCCTTTTCCAAATCCTAATATTTTTGGAAAAATGCAGACCCCACTCCCACACTGGTAATCATAACACTTATTTTCAACGTCTATGACTTGTAATCTTTTCTGGTTTTGACTTTTTTACATTCTTTAAGTGCACATTTTCCTACATTCTCTAAGTACACATTCTCTGAGTGCAGAGGCTCAGGAAAATTCCAATTCTCATGGAACATGAAATTTGATCAATTATATTGAAGGTTTCTGTTCTAGGTGTGATCCCCTCACTCCGTCTGCAGCCATCTGGGAGGGTAAGGCAAGATCTCAACTGCCCAATTGCCCCATCCTCTGAAGAACTCTGCAGTTCTTCTTGGACCAGAGAGCCTTATTGTTGTGCTCCAGGAAGCGAAAGGAAGACCAAGAATTCTTATATTTCCTCCAGCTTTGTCTGGGGTTTTAGGAGAAATCAACCAACGGACCCACAGAATGACTTAAATTCACCACAGAACTTTGACTTTCTATATCTTCTGTCAACAGCAGGAATCAGGATCTGCTGGAAAACTTGGGGACACTGGAAAAGTCTGTATGAAAGCGAAAACAAATTTCCCTCTCAGGATGTCCTCTTAGAAAGGTTGAGTTGGGTTTTCTTGGTGGGGAGGGTGGTGGGCGGTGGCGGGGGTAAATTAGCATGTGTTAGTGATTCTACAGTGATGAGCAAAATCCCCACCTCAGTCATGCAAAGAACTGCCCCTCCCTTTTACAGAGTACCATTGCAAAATAAATAGTAAAACTTACATTTTTTACAACGTTTGCAGCCTGGAATAAAAAGTGTGGAATTATTGTTTTGTTTGAAAAGTTTAATAAAGGCTATGTAAAACCTCTTTGGAACATCTGTCTCCTAGCAATGTAAGAGCCAACATCTGGATGACCCCAGAAGAATGGACTCTTCATTTCTACATCAGACAGAAAAAGGTTAGCTCAAGAAATTCCATACTGCTCCCATCCCTCTTGTTCCTAATCCTCTTCTTGCTGCTCATCTCTTCCCACAAAAGGAACCTGTATCAAAGAAAGAACATCCAACAGAGATATATCATGGAGAAAGTGCCCAATCTTCTGGAGCAGAATGCTTCCTGGAGATCAAAGATGGGGCCCCAGTGTCAGTCAGCAGCCCGTTTCTGCTTCCAGATCTTTGCAAAGAATTAATTTGGGGGGCTGAAGAGAATGCTCCGAAGGAAGGCAGAAGCAGCAACTTGAATATAGAGATGGGTCCAGATAAAAGATGGGCCCCCAATGTCCGTGTGCCTGGCCATTTTGCATAACACCCTGCATCAGCTGATCGGCTGCTGTACCCCGTGCCAAGCATTTCCACACACCCCAGTATAAGATCGTTGCTGGACTGAAATGCCAATTTGTTACTGGTGGCCTGATCAATGATACATATGAGTCATTCATTTTATCATTTCAGGTCTCTGCCCCATGTGAATGGGCAGCAAACTTCATCTAACCTGAGGATTGCACCTAGTTGTAGCAATGCAGGGCAGGTGGCCAAGAACCCCTATCTTCATCCTGCATGACCACACCATTGTTCTCCAGTGTCTGTGTCTCTTAATGGGGTCCTTCCAAAAATCTGCAGATGCCTTTTCCAAATCCTAATATTTTTGGAAAAATGCAGACCCCACTCCCACACTGGTAATCATAACACTTATTTTCAATGTCTGTGACTTGTAATGTTGTCTGGTTTGGACTTTTTTACATTCTCTAAATGTACATTTTTTTACATTCTCTAAATGTACATTTTTTTACATTCTCTAAATGCACATTTTTTTACATTCTCTAAGTACACATTCTCTGAGTGCAGAGTCTCAGGAAATTTGGGGACCTGCTGGGGAAACCTGTCACATCTGTCCCAATTTGCAAACAATTTTCCCTTTCAGGATATCCTATCATAAATATTAAGGTTCCTGCCAGACAGCCAAGAGGTTGCAGATTACTCGGTTGTCGATGGAAAGGGTTCAGAACGTCTGCAGCCAGCGCTACCGGCTGTGATCAGACAGTTTCAGCCCGGTCAGTTAAAGATTTAATTGCTGCACTTCTCCAACAAAGAGAAGGCCAGACCCCGAGTTTCCCTGGTATTTTCTCCGTTTACAGGGACCTTTTCAGGTCACAGAAGAGGATCCCATTTCACCCTTGAACAACTGCGCTTTAGTTGAAATTGAGCTGCTATACAAAACAAGGAAAAAGAAAAAAATGTTATTGCAGGTGTATTGGCCATTTAATCTGAGGAGCAGCAAATCTGGTAAATCCATATCAAAAATCCCCAAAGGCTATACATTGTTGAAGCAGCCAAGGAAAGCCAATGATGCTGCGCTGCTCATCTCTCTCTTGCCAAGGAGATTCCGTGGGTGGGTCGGTGGGTCGGTGGGTAGAAGCAGCGTATGGGACAGATAAATCTGTTAAATAACTTGATTTCAAAATGCTTCCCCTCCAGCTATGCAGGAGTTCTAATCCAATTATTCAGGCACCCATTAGGACACTACTGAACAAATTATCCAAGGGTTATGTTGTTATGTAACATTGTTGGGAAGTTGTGAATATCTGCTCCATTACTAAACATGCCAGAGAGAGGCCATTTTTCCTAAATGTACAGAAGATCTGCACTAATAACCGAATGTTTGTTTGTTTGTTTGTTTATTGGTTTATTTATTTATTATCCCGTCTTTATTATCTTTATAAATCACTCAAGGTGGCGAACATACCTAATACTCCTTCCTCCTCCTATTTCCCCCACAACAACAACCCTGTGAGGTGGGTTGGGCTGAGAGAGAGGGACTGGCCCAAGGTCACCCAGGCGGCTTTCGTGCCCAAGGCGGGACTAGGACTCCCAGTCTCCTGGTTTCTAGCCCAGCACATTAACCACTAAACCAAACTGGTTAAATAATAAATACAAACGTACCAATACTCCCTAAAATAAATAAATGAAAACATGGGAGAAAAAATCTTCTATTTCACATTTTTCCTCTTTTCGATGCCTCAAACACCATAACTGACCTCCACATATGTTTTGTCAAGGTTATAGAATACTTTTGCAAAGCGATAATGGTTATGTTCTGTGTGTAAGGCAAAGCATGTTCACACTATGGTGTTTGTTCAAAAACCTACTGTAGGCTACAGTGTAATGGAGGTTTTAAATTTTACACATAAAAATGGGTATTTCATTTCAAAATGGAAAGTCAGGCGTATTTGTTGCATTCCCAAATTAACTGATACCCTGCACATTCTCTAAATACACAGAAGATTTGTAGTACTCACCCCTTGTTGACCCTAAATTAAATCATAAAACACTACAGTTATTCCTCCACATAATAATTTTTCCCCCATTAGTCACCCACAAAAACCCACTACTGCTCTGAAGATCTCTTAAATCAAAGCACTGTGATCTGATCCCTTTTGGTCTTGTTTCAGGATGCTGCCCATGTGAATGGGCGGCATAATTTATCCTTCCAGGGGAGAGCAAGTAGTTTCAGGGCAGGTTGCCAAGAACCCACCTCTGCAGCCACCAGAATCAGGCCACCCTTTCCTCAGTCCCTGTGATGTCCTCTGGTGGCTTCTCCAATAGAAGGGGACACGGTCAGTGACTGGGGCAGGCAGAAGAAGAGGCAGGCCCAAGCTCTCTGGACCACGGGGCACGGCGAGGGGAGGCTCAGTGGCATTAAGGGCGGAACAGAGAGGGTGGAGGAGGAAGTGGACGAAGTTTTCCATATAAATTCCCATGATGCAGCAGTGAAAAGGCACCAAGAAATGTTCTGGTGCAACTGGTAAGGAAAGGAAGATGGGATCCGGTTCTGCAACGTCACTTTGATTCAGGATTAAAAATTCATAACGTTGATATAATTGTTTTAAAAGAAATCCCTATGGGCAAAAGCCCCACCTCAGTCAGGCAAAGAAAGGCCCCTCCCTTTTGCAGAGAACCACCGCAAAATCAATAGTAACATCCAACAGAGCTATATCATGGAGAAAGTGCCCAATCTTTCAGTGTCAGTCAGCAGCCCGTTTCTGCTTCCAGATCTTTGCAAAGAATTAACTGGGGGACTGAAGAGAATGCTCCGAAGGAAGGCAGAAGCAGCAACTTGAATATAGAGATGGGTCCAGATAAAAGATGGGTCCCCAATGTCAGTGTGCCTGGCCATTTTGGATAACACCCTGCATCGGCTGATCGGCTGCTGTACCCAGTGCCAAGCATTTCCACCCTCCCCAGTATAAGATCGTTGCTGGACTGAAATGCCAATTTGTTACTGGTGGCCTGATCAATGATACATATGAGTAATTCATTTTATCATTTCAGGTCTCTGCCCCATGTTAATGGGCAGCAAACTTCATCTAACCTGAGGATTGCACCTAGTTGTAGCAACGCAGGGCAGGTTGCCAAGAACCCCTATCTTCATCCTGCAGAACCACACCATTGTTCTCCAGTGTCTGTGTCTCTTAAGGTGGTCCTTCCAAAAATCTGCAGATGCCTTTTCCAAATCCTAATATAATTGGAAAAATGCAGACCCCACTCCCACATTGGTAATCATAACACTTATTTTCAACGTCTATGACTGGTAATCATTTCTGGTTTTGACTTTTTTACATTCTTAAAGTGCACATTTTCCTACATTCTCTAAGTACACATTCTCTGAGGGCAGAGGCTCAGGAAAATTCCAATTCTCATGGAAAATGAAATTTGATCAATTATATTGAAGGTTTCTGTTCTAGGTGTGATCCCCTCCCTCCCTCTGCAGCCATCTGGGAGGGTAAGGCAAGATCTCAACTGCCCAATTGCCCCATCCTCTGAAGAACTCTGCAGTTCTTCTTGGACCAGAGAGCCTTATTGTTGTGCTCCAGGAAGCGAAAGGAAGACCAAGAATTCTTATATTTCCTCCAGCTTTGCCTGGGGTTTTAGGAGAAACCAACCAATGGACCCAAAGCATGACTTAATACTCTCCCCTTCCTCTTTTCTTATTCTCAGTTTTCCCTGAATGTAAGTAAACATCCCCCTCAAAAGTCCATTATTCCGGTTAAACCAACATGCTTTCCATTATGGACAGAACAATTCCCTTGACAATTAAGAGATGAGTAAGACCCAGAATCCGGACTCCAAGAACACCTTTGAGAAATACAGGTGCAGAGTGTTACTTTATGCTGCCTCACCCTTCAACATTTCTGCACATTGATTGTGTTATAGGACCGAAAGAAGGTAGCAAAGGTTCCTTGGGCCAGCTTCCGTAGGGCAGGGCAGGTGGCAAAGCAGGATGAGCCCAGCGTTCCCCTTGTGCCTGCAGTTTCTTACGCTGGCTTCTCCAGTAAGAGGGGGCACAGTTAGTGATTGGGGGAGGCAGAAGAAGAGGAAGGCCTATGTCCTTTGGATCATGGGGGGTGGGAGGGGCGGATGTTTGCTGGGATTAAGGGCAAAAGAGTTTCCCCTGGTCTAGTTTCAGGAACCTATTTGATCTAAGATTCCATTGGAAAAAACAGACCGGTCTCTGTGTTTATGGGTAAGAGGGAGGAGTTAGGAAATGCCCTGGGCACCTGAAGCCTCTGTTGGCCTCAAGAGATGCATTTTGAGCCTAGATTCCCCCAGGCCAAGTAACTTTCTTATATAACAACACAATTGTTATATAAAATCCTTGGGAAGCTGGGAATATCTCCTCCATAACTGAATAGGTTAGAGATGGGCGGTTTTCCTAAATTTACAGAAGACCTGTAGTAATCACCATGTTTTTGACCAATCCTCCCTAAAATAAATGTATGAATAAAAGAAAAAAAATTAACTTTTATTTCTCACTCTTTTTTTTATTATCAATACATAAAATGCCATGACTGTCCTGCATGTGTATATTTCACGAAGGGGATAGAGAACTTTTTCAAAGCAATGATGACCATGTTCTGCATACAAGGCAAAACATGTTCACACTATGGTGTTTGTTCAAAAACCTACTGTAGGCTCCCAGTGTGACGGAGGTTTAAAATTGACAGATGAAGATGGGTATTTAATTTCAAAAGGGAAAGTCAGGCATATTTATTCCATTCCTCAAATACACCAATAACCACTCTTAAACAGAAGCACTTTGATTTGATCCCTTTCCTTCTCACTTAAGCACACTGACCCTTGTTGAGTGGACAGAGTCCTTCATCACATCTCAGGATGGGAAAGTGAATTTTGCAATGCAGGGCAGGCTGCAGAGCACCCATCCTTCCATCCTCCAGAAACACACCGCCATTCCCCAGTGTCTGCTGCCTTTTAAGATAGATCTTCCAGAAACCTTAAGATACTTTTTCCAAATCTTAAAAAATTGGGAAAAACATCCCCCCCTCGTCCAGACCGCTATTCATAACCCTTATCTTCAATTTGTATTAACTGTACTTTGAGCAACTATATTGAATGTTTCTGTTCTAGGTGTGATGTTCACCATCTATCTGCAGCCATCTGGGGGTGTACGGCAAGATCACCACTGTCCAACTGCCCCATCACCCAGACTGGCTGGCAACAACTTCGGCAGAAACAGAGGATGTGGTGCTCTACTAATCTGCCACTCATAGCCAATGCTCCCTCAAATAAATGCATGAACAAAGGAATAAAAACAAATAACATTTCATTCACACTTTGTCCCTCTTATCAATGCGTAAAATGCCATAACTGACCTGCATATATATTTTAGCAACACTTATCATTCATAGTGTTGTATCACACTTGTGAATGTATGACCAGTCTACAATAGTGTATAGTGGCTAATCTGGTGTAAACCATTGGATAATTCAGAAAAATGGTTTAGAGCACTTCATGACCAGGATACATAGAATTAGTTTTAAACAAATTCTGATTACAACACCAAAACTTTTAGGAATATAATAATAGGCAGCTGGGCTGCAAATACTGATCTTTTTTGCACCTCTTGTCATTGACCCTTTTAAATTGCAAGCTGGAGGGCTGGGACTGTTTTCACTACTCGTTCACTGCTTTGGGCGGTTTGATGTGTTGTGCAAAGCACATTCACACCAGGTTGTTCATTCAAAAGCACATATCACAGAGTAATGTGGGTTTAAAAGTTGACACATGAAAATGGATATTGAGCTTCAGACTGAAAAGTCAGGCATATTTGTTGCATTCCCAAAATACACCAATAACTAGCACATTCTCTAAATACACAGAAAATGCACAATACTCACCCCAGCTAAGAGCTAAATTTAAAAATAAAACAGTACAGTTATTTCTCCATTCTTTTTGTTTTCCTTTTAGTCACCCATAAAAACTTGGTAATGTTTTCCAAATCTCTTCAACTAAAGCAGCTTCATTTGATCCCTTTGCTTCTTACTGAAGCCCCCACCCCTCAAAATCTCTTTGCTATTTGTTAGCATATCATATGCTATTGATGTCCAGCAATATATTACAAGACCTTTGGTTGTCAAAGGTCCTGTCATCTTAGGGCAATGCCTGTAAAATTTCTTTAACCCATAGCTGGCAGCCTGGTTTCGTTATATTCTAAACAGACTTTGATTCAATGATCTCAGGATAATGCAGTACTTTTCAAAACTTCCTATCTCCTATAGAATCCGCCCAGATGATTTGAACTGGCAGGGTTGATGCACTCCAGGTTCTTTCAGTTAAATGATGCCATTTATCAGGAGCCTGGAAAGCACTTTCTCTGAAGCAGCAGCTGTCCCCTGGAATGAGGCTGCTTCCACCCTGCTGGTTTCACAAAACCTTGAAGACTGGCCTTTGGTGAGGATGACTGAAACCCCTTTGGGGGAGAGTGGGTATGTCTCTTGTGGTTACCTGCTTTTTTGTCATCTTTTGTTCCTTGTCTTATTGTTGTAATGTTTTATTATTATTTTTCCTGTGGTTTTACTTTGTGAACTGTCCAGAGTGGTGGTGCAGGTGGTGGTGGTGATTTTTATCCTGCCTTTATTATTTTTATAAATCACTCAAGGCAGCCACCATACCTAATGCTCCTTCCTCCTCCTATTTTCCCCACAACCACAACCCTGTGAGGTGAGTGGGGCTGAGAGAGAGTATTCCTGGCCTCTTCCACTCTGCTGGTCTCTCATGTGTGAACTGGCTGGAAATCAGGGTGACAGAAGAAATCCCTTTCTGGATTTCAACCCTTTACTTTGGTCACAGTAATGGGTAAGTGTTCTCCAACTGGTGGATGCACAAAAGACACTGATCACCTGCACATTCTCTAAATACACAGAAGATTGGCAATACTCCCCCCAATTACTCCTGAGACCTAATTTAATAATAAAACACTACAGTTATTTGTCCATGCAATCATTTTTTTTACCTTTTAGTCATCCACAAAAACTTAACACAGCTTTGCAGATCTCTTAAATCAAAGCAGTTCAACCTGATCCCTTTGGTTCTTATTTCAGATCTCTGCCCCATGTGAATGGGCAGCAAACTTCATCTAACCTGAGGATTGCACCTAGTTGTAGCAACGCAGGGCAGGTTGCCAAGAACCCCTACCTTCATCCTGCATGACCGCACCATTGTTCTCCAGTGTCTGTGTCTCTTCAGGTGGTTTTATCACCCCACTCCCACACTGGTAATCATAACTCTTATTTTCAACGTCTATGACTTGTAATCTTTTCTGGTTTTGACTTTTTTACATTCTTTAAGTGCACATTTTCCTACATTCTCTAAGTACACATTCTCTGAGTGCAGAGGCTCAGGAAAATTCCAATTCTCATGGAAAATGAAATTTGATCAATTATATTGAAGGTTTCTGTTCTAGGTGTGATCCCCTCACTCCGTCTGCAGCCATCTGGGAGGGTAAGGCAAGATCTCAACTGCCCAATTGCCCCATCCTCTGAAGAACTTTGCAGTTCTTCTTGGACCAGAGAGCCTTATTGTTGTGCTCCAGGAAGCGAAAGGAAGAACAAGAATTCTTATATTTCCTCCAGCTTTGTCTGGGGTTTTAGGAGAAATCAACCAATGGACCCACAGAATGACTTAAATTCACCACAGAACTTTGACTTAAATGCAACTTTCTATATCTTCAGTCAACAGCAGGAATCAGGATCTGCTGGAAAACTTGGGGACACTGGAAAAGTCTGTATGAAACCGAAAACAAATTTCCCTCTCAGGATGTCCTCTTAGAAAGGTTGAGTTGGGTTTTCTTGGTGGGGAGGGTGGTGGGCGGTGGCGGGGGTAAATTAGCATGTGTTAGTGATTCTACAGTGATGAGCAAAAGCCCCACCTCAGTCATGCAAAGAAATGCCCCTCCCTTTTGCAGAGCACCATTGCAAAATCAATTGTAAAACTTACCATTCCAGCAGTATGTATTGCCTGGAATAAAAAGTGTGGAATTATTGTTTTGTTTGAAAAGTCTAATAAAGCATATGTAAAACCTCTTTGGAACATCTGTCTCCTAGCAATGTAAGAGCCAACATCTGGATGACCCCAGAACAATGGACTCTTCATTTCTACACCAGACAGAAAAAAGTTAGCTCAACAAAATTCCATACTGCTCCCATCCCTCTTGTTCCTAATCCTCTTCTTGCTGCTCTTCTCTTCCCACAAAAGGAACCAGTATCAAAGAAAGAACATCCAGCAGAGCTATATAATACAGGAACTGCCCAATCTTCTGGAGCAGAATGCTTCCTGGAGATCAAAGATGGGGCCCCAGTGTCAGTCAGCAGCCCGTTTCTGCTTCCAGACCTTTGCAAAGAATTAATTTGGGGGACTGAAGATAATGCTCCGAAGGAAGGCAGAAGCAGCAACTTGAATATAGAGCGGCAAACCCAGGAGGAATTTGGCATGTTCAACAGCTCTCTGGCTTCGGTGCATCTTATTCACCGAGGAAGTTAAAGTAAAACTCCTCCAGGTCCCAGCTTAGAAGTGCCACTAAGCCAGACGGCCCATCAGTAAATTGTTCTCCCAAAGGAAGGTCTCTTTCCAGGGCCAATTTTTGTGAGGGTCATTCTTGTACCTCTGCAGTTCTTCTTGGACCAGAGAGCCTTAACGCTGTGCTCCAGGAAGTGAAAGGAGGACCGATAATTCTTCTCTTTCCTCCAGCTTTGTCTGGGGTTTTAGGAGAAATCAACCAATGGACCCAAAGCATGACTTAATACTCTCCCCTTCCTCTTTTCTTATTCTCAGTTTTCCCTGAATGTAAGTAAACATCCCCCTCAAAAGTCCATTATTCCGGTTAAACCAACATGCTTTCCATTATGGACAGAACAATTCCCTTGACAATTGAGGGATGAGTAAGACCCAGAATCCGGACTCCAAGAACACCTTTGAGAAATAGAGGTGCAGAGTGTTACTTTATGCTGCCTCACCCTTCAACGTTCCTGCACATTGATTGCGCTATAGGAGCGAAAGAAGGTAGCAAAGGTTCCTTGGGCCAGCTTCCGTAGGGCAGGGCAGGTGGCAAAGCAGGATGAGCCCAGCGTTCCCCTTGTGCCTGCAGTTTCTTACACTGGCTTCTCCAGTAAGAGGGGGCACAGTTAGTGATTGGGGGAGGCAGAAGAAGAGGAAGGCCTATGTCCTTTGGATCATGGGGGGTGGGAGGGGCGGATGCTTGCTGGGATTAAGGGCAAAAGAGTTTCCCCCGGTCTAGTTTCAGGAACCTATTTGATCTAGGATTCCATTGGAAAAAACAGACCGGTCTCTGTGTTTATGGGTAAGAGGGAGGAGTTCGGAAATGCCCTGGGCACCTGAAGCCTCTGTTGGCCTCAAGAGATGCATTTTGAGCCTAGATTCCCCCAGGCCAAGTAACTTTCCTAGATAACAACACCATCATTATATAACATCCCTGGGAAGTTGGGAATATCTCCTCCATAACTAAATAGGTTAGAGGTGGGCGGTTTTCCTAAATTTACAGAAGACCTGTAGTAATCACCATGTTTTTGACCAATTCTCCATAAAATAAATGTATGAATAAAAGAAAAAAAATAACTTTTATTTCTCACTCTTTTTTTTATTATCAATACATAAAATGCCATAACTGTCCTGCATGTGTGTATTTCACAAAGGGGATAGAGAACTTTTTCAAAGCAATGATGGCCATGTTCTGCATACAAGGCAAAGCATGTTCACACTATGGCGTTTGTTCAAGAACCTACTGTAGGCTCCCAGTGTAACGGAGGTTTAAAATTGACAGATGAAGATGGGTATTTAATTCAAAAGGGAAAGTCAGGCATATTTATTCCATTCCTCAAATACACCAATAACCTCTCTCAAACAGAAGCACTTTGATTTGATCCCTTTCCTTCTCACTTAAGCACACTGACCCTTGTTGAGTGGACAGAGTCCTTCATCACACCTGAGGATGGTAACGTTATTTTTGCAGTGCAGGGCAGGCTGCAGAGAACCCATGTAAATCAAAGCAGGTATTTAATTTCAAAATGGAATGTCAGACATATTTGTTGCATTCCCAAAATACACCAATAACTAGCACATTCTCTAAATAAACAGAAGTTGCGCAATACTCACCCCAGGTACGGCCTAAATTTGAAAATAAAACAGTACAGTTATTTCTCCATTCTGTTTGTCTTCCTTTTAGTCACCCATAAAAACTTGGTAATGTTTTCCATATCTCTTAAACTAAAGCAGCTTCATTTGATCCCTTTTCTTCTTGCTGAGGCCCCCACCCCTCAACATCTCTTTGCTATTTGTTAGCACATCATATGCTATTGATGTCCAGCAATATATTACAGGACCTTTGGTTGTCAAATCATGGGGCAATGCCTGTAAAATTTCTTTAACCCATAGCTGGCAGCCTGGTTTCGTTATATTCTAAACTGACTTTGATTCAATGATCTCAGGATAACGCACTACTTTTCAAAACTTCCTATCCCCTATAGAATCCGTCCAGATGATTTGAACTGGCAGGGTTGATGCACTCCAGGTTCTTTCAATTAAATGATGCCATTTATCAGCAGCCTGGAAAGCACTTTCTCCGAAGCAGCAGCTGTCCCCTGGAATGAGGCTGCTTCCACCCTGCTGGTTTCACAAAACCTTGAAGACTGGCCTTTGGTGAGGATGACTGAAAGCCCTTCGGGGGAGAGTGGGTATGTCTCTTGTGGTTACCTGTTTTTTTGTCATCTTTTGTTCCTTGTCTTATTGTTGTAATGTTTATTATTATTTTTCCTGTGGTTTTACTTTGTGAACTGTCCAGAGTGGTGGTGCAGGTGGTGGTGGTGATTTTTATCCTGCCTTTATTATTTTTATAAATCACTCAAGGCAGCCACCATACCTAATGCTCCTTCCTCCTCCTATTTTCCCCACAACCAGAACCCTGTGAGGTGAGTGGGGCTGAGAGAGAGTATTCCTGGCCTCTTCCACTCTGCTGGTCTCTCATGTGTGAACTGGCTGGAAATCACGGTGGCAGAAGAAATCCCTTTCTGGATTTCAACCCTTTACTTTGGTCACAGTAATGGGTAAGTGTTCTCCAACTGGTGGATGCACAAAAGACACTGATCACCTGCACATTCTCTAAATACACAGAAGATTGGCAATACTCCCCCCAATTACTCCTGAGACCTAATTTAATAATAAAACACTACAGTTATTTGTCCATGCAATCATTTTTTTTACCTTTTAGTCATCCACAAAAACTTAACACAGCTTTGCACATCTCTTAAATCAAAGCAGTTCAATCTGATCCCTTTGGTTCTTATTTCAGGTCTCTGCCCCATGTGAATGGGCAGGAAACTTCATCTAACCTGAGGATTGCACCTAGTTGTAGCAATGCAGGGCAGGTTGCCAAGAACCCCTATCTTCATCCTGCAGAACCACACCATTGTTCTCCAGTGTCTGTGTCTCTTAAGGTGGTCCTTCCAAAAATCTGCAGATGCCTTTTCCAAATCCTAATATTTTTGGAAAAATGCAGACCCCACTCCCACACTGGTAATCATAACACTTATTTTCAACGTCTATGACTTGTAATCTTTTCTGGTTTTGACTTTTTTACATTCTTTAAGTGCACATTTTCCTACTGTCATGCGCTGCCTACCTCTGAATAACGTTCAGACACTGGTTGGCAAATCAGGTTCTGGTTTATTTCAGGGCAGGTACAACGTTGGTAGAAAAAAGCTGAGAGTGACAGGAGCGCGCCGGTGCGGGGTTTAAATACCCCGCGCCGGTCAGCGCCCCCTCGCTCACGGTCACGTCACCCCCCTTTGTCCCATGCGTTGCCCTGCCATTGGTTGAGGGTTTCCAGGGTCGCCCATCCTCAGGTTTTCATTCTTCTGCTGATTGCTTTCAGCTGGGCGATCCCCGTTGTATTGCCGCTGATGGCTTGGGTGGCTCCGTGATCCGTTTAGCTATTGTTTGTTAGCCGTTAGTCGTTGTGGGTTGATGGCTACTTAACTTGTGCCCCTTCACCTATTTCCTTGTCATTGTCATGAGTGCCATTGCGCTGATGACTTTAGCTCAACGGCACTCATGACATACTGCCCCCTTTTCGAATAGTGTTCTCCCCCGGGTTTCTGGGTTTTCCCCGTGGAGCTGTCAAAACGCCACATTTTTTTTTTTTTTTTTTCAAAGTTCCCGCCGGAGTAGTTGTCGCCCCTCCCTTTGCTCTTCCCTCTACCACGTGCCTTCCCAGGGTGTGTCCATGGTGCGCATGCTCGGGTTCTGACCTGGCGTGCGCATGCTCCAACCACACCCTGTTTGTTTGGCTCAGTTCGGCGAGGCGAGAGGCGTGGCTGGTCGGGTGCTTCTCAGCTCCAGGTAGGGCCCTTCTTTTCTTTTTTAGAGTGCGTCGCCTTTGTTGTGTCTCCTGGGCGTTGCCCCCAGGTTGCCCTGTTGACTTGCTTGCCACTCCCCCGCTGCCGGGGGGCGGGGGGAGGGTGCTGGCGATTGTTTGTCACCACCCCGTGGGCCCGGGGCGGGGGGAGTGAGTCCCGGGGGGGGGAAGGTCCACCCAAGTCGCGGGCTTGGGGGGGGCCCTTTCCCTTGGGGCACGGGAGGCGGGGGGGGGCCTGCGGGGGGGGGGTTGGTTTTGCTGACCTTGGTTGCGGTTTGTCGGGGTATGCCCGGTGAAATGCTCTGGTCAGGTCAGGCGCGTTAACGTTGTGCGCCGCCACCCATTCCGGGTGGGGGAAGTGTTTCCACCTGACCAGATAGTGTAGAGTGCCTCGTTGCTTGCGGGAGTCGAGGATGTCCCTTATCTCGAAGTGGTGTTGCCCGTCGATCATTAGCGGTGCGGGCTGTGGCGTGCTTGGGTGCCATCGGGAGGTGGTTGCCGGTTTTAGGAGGCTGGTATGGAACACCGGGTGGAGTCTCCGGAGGTTGTGTGGCAGGTCCAGGCGTATTGCTACCGGGTTCACTATTTGCGTGACTCGGAACGGCCCGATGTACTTAGGCCCCAGTTTTTTCGAGGGTTGGGTTGACTTTAGGAACTTGGTGGAGAGATAGGCCATATCCCCCGCCTGGAACGTCGGTTGTTGGCGCCGGTGCTTGTCGGCCTGCTCTTTGTAAGCAGCCTGTGCCTCCTTCAGCGCCGCCGTGATTACTGGCCATGCTTCCGCGATCTTCCGTCCCCAGTCGCTGGTGTCCACCTGGGGTTCCGGGGGTTGCGGTAGCTCCGGGATGGGGACGAAGTCGCGCCCCGAGACTACTTCGAACGGGGTTTTCCCCGTGCTCGTGTGGACGGCGTTGTTGTATGCGACTTCGGCGAACGGGAGCAGTTCAGCCCAGTCGTCTTGGTGGTAGTTCGTATATGATCTTATAAATTGCTCTAAGGTGGCATTAAGAACCTCAGTGGCTCCGTCCGTCTGCGGATGCCAAGCCGTAGATAGGGCCTGTTGGGTCCCCGTCAGCTTCAGGAAGGCCCGCCAGAATTTGGAGGTGAACTGTGTGCCCCTGTCGGTCACCACACGTGCGGGACATCCGTGTAGCCTGTACACGTGGATGAGGAAGAGTTTGGCTAGTTGTTGTGAGGATGGGACCGACGTGCAGGGGATGAAGTGGGCCTGCTTTGAGAAGTAGTCCTTCACCACCCAAATGGCCGTTTTCTTCTGGCTGGGTGGGAGGTCCACTATAAAATCCATAGAGATTTCCTCCCATGGGCGGGAGGGTTCTGCCACCCGTTGCAATAGCCCCGCGGGTTTGCCTGGTGCCCGTTTGGCCCTAGCGCACGTTGGGCAGGACGCCACGTAGGTTTTTACGTCTCGCCTGAGCGCGGGCCACCAGAATTGGCGCCGTGTTAGGTGTAGGGTCTTGAGGAACCCAAAGTGTCCCGCTTGCTTGGCGTCGTGTGACCTATGCAAGATCGCCTGGCGTTGCGAGTCCGGGACGTAGATTCTGCCTTCCCCCCATGCCAGGTCTTGCGCCATCGTTACCTTGTCGGGGTTTGCCAGGAACCAGGGGTCGGTTTTGAGGGCGGCGGCGAGGTCCTTGCGCATTCCCCCTGGTAGTTGCGGTTGGCTTCTTTCCGTCTCCGGTTGTCCCGCCGTCGGCTGCGCCGTAGCGTCGAGCTGCCTCCGTGCGCCGCTTCGGGTGGTCACGGCCATCCCCAGTTGCGAGGCGGATAGGACCGTCCCAATGGTGTCTGGGGCGGGCTCTTCGTCTTGGGGCAGCCGGGAGAGGGCGTCGGCCAGGAAGTTCTTCTTGCCCGGCATGAACTTCAGCTGGAAATCAAAGCGGCTGAAGAATTGGGCCCATCGGACCTGTTTTGGGCTAAGGCGTCTAGGCGTTCGTAGGGCCTCGAGGTTCCGGTGGTCCGTCCAGACCTCGAATGGTTGGGTGGCTCCCTCGAGTAGGTGTCGCCATGTCTCTAGTGCCGATTTCACCGCGAAGGCTTCTTTCTCCCAGACGTGCCATCGCCTCTCTGTCTCGGAGAACTTCCTTGACAGGTAGGCGCATGGTTTCAGGAGCCCCGTGGAGTCTTTTTGTAGCAGGATGGCTCCCAGGGAGAAGTCTGAGGCGTCGGCTTGGACCACGAACGGCCGTTCTGGGTCCGGGTGCGCGAGGATTGGCTCCGTCGTGAACAGCGCTTTCAGCTTGTCGAATGCGGTCTGGCACGCGGGAGTCCAATTCAGCACTGTGCCTGGGTTCTTGGCGCGTCGGGTGTCCCCCACCCCTTTGGTTTTGAGGAGGTCCGTTAAGGGGAGGGCTATCTCAGCGAACCCCCGGGCGAATGACCTGTAGAAATTCGCGAATCCCAGGAAGCTCTGTAGTTGCCGTCTGTTGCGGGGCCGCTCCCAGTTTAGCACCGCTTCGACTTTTGCGGGGTCCATTTCGATGCCGTCCCCGGAGATTCGATACCCCAAATAGTCTAGGCGCTCTTTGTGAAACTCGCACTTTGTAGGCTTTGCATAGAGCTGCGCCCTTCTGAGCTTGTCGAGGACTTGCCTGACTAAGGTTACGTGTTCCTCGTGTGTTTTTGTGTAAATGAGGACGTCGTCGATATAGACCAGGACCCCTTTAAACAGATGTTCATGCAGTACCTCATTGATGAGCTGCATGAACACCCCAGGGGCCCCCGCGAGTCCGAAGGGCAGTACCTTGTACTGGAAAGCGCCTAGGGGGCAGTTAAACGCCGTCTTCCATTCATCCCCCTCCCTGATTCGGATGCGATAGTACGCCTCGCGAAGGTCCAATTTGGAAAAGACTTTGCCCGTGGACAGGTGGGCGAGCATGTCCTTCACCAGGGGTAAGGGATATTTGTTGGACAGGGAAGCCGCGTTTAGGCCCCGGTAGTCGGTACAGAGCCGTAGGGTCCCGTCTTTCTTCTCCCGGAATAAGACGGGGGCTCCGACCGGTGAGCATGCTGGCTCTATGAATCCCCTGTCTAGGTTTTTATCGATGAACTCCCGGAGGGTTGCCATCTCCTTCGGGGTCATCGAATAGATTTTTGGTCGAGGTAAGGGGACGTCGGGTAGTAGGTCGATCCGGCAATCCGTCTTGCGGTGGGGGGGTAGTTGGTCAGCCTCTGCCTCTCCGAAGACCTCGGAGAAGTCGGCGTATTGTTCTGGTAGGTCTGCTGGGTTAGCGGCGGTGTCTTGTGTGGTCGCCTCCGCTCGTCCTACCGTGGGGTTGCTTTTGCCGGCTGGAACTGGTGCTCGATACTCGCCGTCGCCGAATGTGAAGGTGCGGGTCGCCCAGTTGATCCGCGGGTTGTTTTTCGCGAGCCATGGCATCCCCAGGACTGCAATGGGCCGTCCGATGTGCGTGACTACGAACGATGTGCGCTCAGTGTGAGTGCCCATTTGCAGGGTGACCGGCTCGGTTTGTAGCGTGGCTGGTTTCCCTCCCGCTGTAGAGCCGTCCAGCTGGTGGAATGCCAGCGGCGTGGGGAGGGGGAAGCAGCGGAGGTCGAGTTTGGCGACTAGGTCGGGGTGGATGAGGTTTTTTGAGCACCCCGAGTCCACTAGTGCCGCGGCCGTGGTGGCTCCGTTTCCGGTGGAGAGTTGAATTGCTGCCAATATTACGGAGCTTTTGTCGTTTCGTTGAGGTGGTCCGCGTTGCTGTCCCACCGCCTGCCTCGCCACGCGTCTCAGAGCAGGCGGGGAGCATTTCCCGCCGGCTGGTCGGGGTCGGTATTGTCCTCTTCCCCCCAGTAAGCGTCCCAGCTCTCTTTCGGTGTCGCTGTGGCCACGGTCATTCGGCGGTGAGGCGGCGGCCCCGGGTTGGGTGGTTTGGGGCTAATTTTCGGGGTGGGCTTGGGCGCGCTGGTCGGCGGTCGGTTGGCGAAGCAATCCGCCGTCTTGTGCCCTAATTTGCCACACCTCCCGCAGGGCTCCCGGTTGAACTTCTTTTTAGGGTATATGGGGCCGGCCATCCCCCCGTGTGGTGCGGGTACCTTTTTCCCGGCATCGTTTGTGTCTTCCGTGGTTGTCATGAGGAAGGTGCGGTGCGCGTGTTCGGCTTTCCCCGCGAGGTGGATCCACCCGTGTAACGTTTCTGGGTCATCGCGGTAGAGGGCCCATTGGAGAACGTCGCGGTTGAGCCCCCTTTTGAAGATTTCCAGCAGGGTGGTCTCGGACCAGTCGCTGACCTTCCCCGCGAGGGCTTTGAACTCCAGGGCGTAGTCAGGGACCGTGCGGGTGCCCTGTTTAAGTCTTTGGAGTGCGCTTTTCGCCCGCACTTTGGCTAGGGGGTCTTCGAAGTAGTCTTTCATCTCTTTGATGAAAGCAGGGAAGGTGGCGAGGGCGGGGGAGCTGGACTCGTACAGTTGGACGTACCAGTCCGCCGCCCTGTCTTGGAGTTTGATCGCCACGGCGGCGATCTTGTCGGCCTCGGAGTCATAGGAGTGTCCGTGCCTCCCCATGAACTCCCTAGCGTTGGTCACAAAAAACGAGAGTTTTGTGGGGGTCCCATCGAAGAAGATGGGGAAGTCCTTTGGGGCCCGGGCGTTTTGTGCGGCCCCGCCTCTCGCTTCTCGGGGTGTGGTGTCGGCCGCCTGTGCCGTCTGCTGGCCCTCCGCTGGCCCGTGTGGGTTCGATGCTTCGCTCGGGGTGTGGGCTTGTGCGGGGGCGTCGTTGGGTGGCGCGGGGGGCATAAGCGCCTGGAGCATGGTCCGGAGTTCCGTCAGCTGAGCCCGCATGGCCGCGAGTTCAGCTCGTGCCTCCTCGTCCACAGCCCGCGCCGCCGCTGCCGGTTCCGTTGGCGCGTCCTCGGGGGTGGGTTGCCGGCGGGGTTCATCGTCCCTCTGCCGCGGGTCCGCTTCCTCCGCCGTCTGATGGGTGTCTCCGTCGTCCTCCTCCGTGTCGAGCGCCGTGGGGCTGTCGCTCCACGCCCGTTGCTGGGGTGCGATGTGGGGCACGGGGTCCTCCGCTGGTTTCGGAAGTCGTGCTGCTCCCTCCCGCGGTCGGGTTGCCTCCGTCGCCATCTCCCCTTGGGGTTGGAGCTGAGGCTCGGGTCGGGTTGGGTGGGCGTCCATGGCTCCGGGAGTCCGCGGTGCCTCTGGCCTCGGTCGGTCCTCCTCTGTCTCTTGCCGCGCGGCTCGCCCTCCTTGCCCGCGCCGTTCCGGCCTCATCTTGCTGGTCTTCTCGCCGTCTACTCCTCCCGCGGCTCGTTGTCGTCCGGTGGGGCTCGGCGAGGCTGAGTTTATGACTCTCAGCTTTATGTCATGCGCTGCCTACCTCTGAATAACGTTCAGACACTGGTTGGCAAATCAGGTTCTGGTTTATTTCAGGGCAGGTACAACGTTGGTAGAAAAAAGCTGAGAGTGACAGGAGCGCGCCGGTGCGGGGTTTAAATACCCCGCGCCGGTCAGCGCCCCCTCGCTCACAGTCACGTCACCCCCCTTTGTCCCATGCGTTGCCCTGCCATTGGTTGAGGGTTTCCAGGGTCGCCCATCCTCAGGTTTTCATTCTTCTGCTGATTGCTTTCAGCTGGGCGATCCCCGTTGTATTGCCGCTGATGGCTTGGGTGGCTCCGTGATCCGTTTAGCTATTGTTTGTTAGCCGTTAGTCGTTGTGGGTTGATGGCTACTTAACTTGTGCCCCTTCACCTATTTCCTTGTCATTGTCATGAGTGCCATTGCGCTGATGACTTTAGCTCAACGGCACTCATGACACCTACATTCTCTAAGTACACATTCTCTGAGTGCAGAGGCTCAGGAAAATTCCAATTCTCATGGAACATGAAATTTGATCAATTATATTGAAGGTTTCTGTTCTAGGTGTGATCCCCTCCCTCCGTCTGCAGCCATCCAGGAGGGTAAGGCAAGATCTCAACTGCCCAATTGCCCCATCCTCTGAAGAACTCTGCAGTTCTTCTTGGACCAGAGAGCCTTATTGTTATGCTCCAGGAAGCGAAAGGAAGACCAAGAATTCTTATATTTCCTCCAGCTTTGTCTGGGGTTTTAGGAGAAATCAACCAACGGACCCACAGAATGACTTAAATTCACCACAGAACTTTGACTTTCTATATCTTCTGTCAACAGCAGGAATCAGGATCTGCTGGAAAACTTGGGGACACTGGAAAAGTCTGTATGAAAGCGAAAACAAATTTCCCTCTCAGGATGTCCTCTTAGAAAGGTTGAGTTGGGTTTTCTTGGTGGGGAGGGTGGTGGGCGGTGGCGGGGGTAAATTAGCATGTGTTAGTGATTCTACAGTGATGAGCAAAAGCCCCACCTCAGTCATGCAAAGAAATGCCCCTCCCTTTTACAGAGTACCATTGCAAAATCAATAGTGAAACTTACGTTTAAAGCAGTGTCTGCAGCCTGGAATAAAAAGTGTGGAATTATTGTTTTGTTTGAAAACCTTAATAAAGGATATGTAAAACCTCTTTGGAACATCTGTCTCCTAGCAATGTAAGAGCCAACATCTGGATGATCCCAGAAGAATGGACTCTTCATTTCTACACCAGACAGAAAAAGGTTAGCTCAACAAAATTCCATACTGCTCCCATTCCTCTTTTTCCTCATCCTCTTCTTGCTGCTCATCTCTTCCCACAAAAGGAACCTGTATCAAAGAAAGAACATCCAGCAGAGCTATATAATACAGGAACTGCCCAATCTTCTGGAGCAGAATGCTTCCTAGAGATCAAAGACGGGGCCCCAGTGTCAGTCAGCAGCCCGTTTCTGCTTCCAGACCTTTGCAAAGAATTAATTTGGGGAACTGAAGAGAATGCTCCGAAGGAAGGCAGAAGCAGCAACTTGAATATAGAGCGGCAAACCCAGGAGGAATTTGGCTCGTTCAACAGCTCTCTGGCTTCGGTGCATCTTATTCACCGAGGAAGTTAAAGTAAAACTCCTCCAGGTCCCAGCTTAGAAGTGCCACTAAGCCAGACGGCCCATCAGTAAATTGTTCTCCCAAAGGAAGGTCTCTTTCCAGGGCCAATTTTTGTGAGGGTCATTCTTGTACCTCTGCAGTTCTTCTTGGACCAGAGAGCCTTAACGCTGTGCTCCAGGAAGCGAAAGGAGGACCGATAATTCTTCTCTTTCCTCCAGCTTTGTCTGGGGTTTTAGGAGAAACCAACCAATGGACCCAAAGCATGACTTAATACTCTCCCCTTCCTCTTCTCTTATTCTCAGTTTTCCCTGAATGTAAGTAAACATCCCCCACAAAAGTCCATTATTCCGGCTAAACCAACATGCTTTCCATTATGGACAGAACAATTCCCTTGACAATTGAGGGATGAGTAAGACCCAGAATCCGGACTCCAAGAACACCTTTGAGAAATACAGGTGCAGAGTGTTACTTTATGCTGCCTCACCCTTCAACGTTCCTGCACATTGATTGCACTATAGGAGCGAAAGAAGGTAGCAAAGGTTCCTTGGGCCAGCTTCCGTAGGGCAGGGCAGGTGGCAAAGCAGGATGAGCCCAGCGTTCCCCTTGTGCCTGCAGTTTCTTATGCTGGCTTCTCCAGTAAGAGGGGGCACAGTTAGTGATTGGGGGAGGCAGAAGAAGAGGAAGGCCTATGTCCTTTGGATCATGGGGGGTGGGAGGGGCGGATGCTTGCTGGGATTAAGGGCAAAAGAGTTTCCCCCGGTCTAGTTTCAGGAACCAATTTGATCTAGGATTCCATTGGAAAAAACAGACCGGTCTCTGTGTTTATGGGTAAGAGGGAGGAGTTCGGAAATGCCCTGGGCACCTGAAGCCTCTGTTGGCCTCAAGAGATGCATTTTGAGCCTAGGTTCCCCCAGGCCAAGTAACTTTCTTATATAATAACACCATTGTTATATAACATCCCTGGGAAGTTGGGAATATCTCCTCCATAACTAAATAGGTTAGAGGTGGGCGGTTTTCCTAAATTTACAGAAGACCTGTAGTAATCACCATGTTTTTGACCAATCCTCCCTAAAATAAATGTATGAATAAAAGAAAAAAATTAACTTTTATTTCTCACTCTTTTTTTTATTATCAATACATAAAATGCCGTAACAGTCCTGCATATGTATATTTCACGAAGGGGATAGAGAATTCTTTCAAAGCACTGATGGCCATGTTCTGCATACAAGGCAAAGCATGTTCACACTATGGCGTTTGTTCAAGAACCTACTGTAGGCTCCCAGTGTGACGGAGGTTTAAAATTGACAGATGAAGATGGGTATTTAATTTCAAAAGGGAAAGTCAGGCATATTTATTCCATTCCTCAAATACACCAATAACCTCTCTCAAACAGAAGCACTTTGATTTGATCCCTTTCCTTCTCACTGAAGCACACTGACCCTTGTTGAGTGGACAGAGTCCTTCATCACACCTGAGGATGGTAATGTTATTTTTGCAGTGCAGGGCAGGCTGCAGAGCACCCATGTAAATCAAAGCCGGTATTTAATTTCAAAATGGAATGTCAGACATATTTGTTGCATTCCCAAAATACACCAATAACTAGCACATTCTCTAAATACACAGAAGATTCACAATACTCACCCCAGGTACGGTCTAAATTTAAAAATAAAACAGTACAGTTATTTCTCCATTCTTTTTGTTTTCCTTTTAGTCACCCATAAAAACTTGGTAATGTTTTCCAAATCTCTTCAACTAAAGCAGCTTCATTTGATCCCTTTTCTTCTTGCTGAAGCCCCCACCCCTCAAAATCTCTTTGCTATTTGTTAGCACATCATATGCTATTGATGTCCAGCAATATATTACAGGACCTTTGGTTGTCAAATCATGGGGCAATGCCTGTAAAATTTCTTTAACCCATAGCTGGCAGCCTGGTTTCGTTATATTCTAAACTGACTTTGATTCAATGATCTCAGGATAACGCACTACTTTTCAAAACTTCCTATCCCCTATAGAATCCGTCCAGATGATTTGAACTGGCAGGGTTGATGCACTCCAGGTTCTTTCAATTAAATGATGCCATTTATCAGCAGCCTGGAAAGCACTTTCTCCGAAGCAGCACCTGTCCCCTGGAATGAGGCTGCTTCCACCCTGCTGGTTTCAGAAAACCTTGAAGACTGGCCTTTGGTGAGGATGACTGAAACCCCTTCGGGGGAGAGTGGGTATGTCTCTTGTGGTTACCTGTTTTTTTGTCATCTTTTGTTCCTTGTCTTATTGTTGTAATGTTTTATTATTATTTTTCCTGTGGTTTTACTTTGTGAACTGTCCAGAGTGGTGGTGCAGGTGGTGGTGGTGATATTTATCCTGCCTTTATTATTTTTATAAATCACTCAAGGCAGCCACCATACCTAATGCTCCTTCCTCCTCCTATTTTCCCCACAACCAGAACCCTGTGAGGTGAGTGGGGCTGAGAAAGAGTATTCCTGGCCTCTTCCACTCTGCTGGTCTCTCATGTGTGAACTGGCTGGAAATCACGGTGGCAGAAGAAATCCCTTTCTGGATTTCAACCCTTTACTTTGGTCACAGTAATGGGTAAGTGTTCTCCAACTGCTGGATGCACAAAAGACACTGATCACCTGCACATTCTCTAAATACACAGAAGATTGGCAATACTCCCCCCAATTACTCCTGAGACCTAATTTAATAATAAAACACTACAGTTATTTGTCCATGCAATCATTTTTTTTACCTTTTAGTCATCCACAAAAACTTAACACAGCTTTGCACATCTCTTAAATCAAAGCAGTTCAATCTGATCCCTTTGGTTCTTATTTCAGGTCTCTGCCCCATGTGAATGGGCAGCAAACTTCATCTAACCTGAGGATTGCACCTAGTTGTAGCAACGCAGGGCAGGTTGCCAAGAACCCCTACCTTCATCCTGCATGACCGCACCATTGTTCTCCAGTGTCTGTGTCTCTTCAGGTGGTTTTATCACCCCACTCCCACACTGGTAATCATAACTCTTATTTTCAACGTCTATGACTTGTAATCTTTTCTGGTTTTGACTTTTTTACATTCTTTAAGTGCACATTTTCCTACATTCTCTAAGTACACATTCTCTGAGTGCAGAGGCTCAGGAAAATTCCAATTCTCATGGAACATGAAATTTGATCAATTATATTGACGGTTGCTGTTCTAGGTGTGATCCCCTCCCTCCCTCTGCAGCCATCCGGGAGGGTAAGGCAAGATCTCAACTGCCCAATTGCCCCATCCTCTGAAGAACTCTGCAGTTCTTCTTGGACCAGAGAGCCTTATTGTTGTGCTCCAGGAAGCGAAAGGAAGACCAAGAATTCTTATATTTCCTCCAGCTTTGTCTGGGGTTTTAGGAGAAACCAACCAATGGACCCAAAGCATGACTTAATACTCTCCCCTTCCTCTTTTCTTATTCTCAAAAACCCCTGAATGTAAGTAAACATCCCCCTCAAAAGTCCATTATTCCGGTTAAACCAACATGCTTTCCATTATGGACAGAACAATTCCCTTGACAATTGAGGGTTGAGTAAGACCCAGAATCCGGACTCCAAGAACACCTTTGAGAAATACAGGTGCAGAGTGTTACTTTATGCTGCCTCACCCTTCAACATTTCTGCACATTGATTGTGTTATAGGACCGAAAGAAGGTAGCAAAGGTTCCTTGGGCCAGCTTCCGTAGGGCAGGGCAGGTGGCAAAGCAGGATGAGCCCAGCGTTCCCCTTGTGCCTGCAGTTTCTTATGCTGGCTTCTCCAGTAAGAGGGGGCACAGTTAGTGATTGAGGGAGGCAGAAGAAGAGGAAGGCCTATGTCCTTTGGATCATGGGGGGTGGGAGGGGCGGATGCTTGCTGGGATTAAGGGCAAAAGAGTTTCCCTCGGTCTAGTTTCAGGAACCTATTTGATCTAGGATTCCATTGGAAAAAACAGACCGGTCTCTGTGTTTATGGGTAAGAGGGAGGAGTTCGGAAATGCCCTGGGCACCTGAAGCCTCTGTTGGCCTCAAGAGATGCATTTTGAGCCTAGGTTCCCCCAGGCCAAGTAACTTTCTTATATAACAACACCATTGTTATATAACATCCCTGGGAAGTTGGGAATATCTCCTCCATAAATAAATAGGTTAGAGGTGGGCGGTTTTCCTAAATTTACAGAAGACCTGTAGTAATCACCATGTTTTTGACCAATCCTCCATAAAATAAATGTATGAATAAAAGAAAAAAAATAACTTTTATTTCTCACTCTTTTTTTTATTATCAATACATAAAATGCCGTAACAGTCCTGCATATGTATATTTCACGAAGGGGATAGAGAATTCTTTCAAAGCACTGATGGCCATGATCTGCATACAAGGCAAAGCATGTTCACACTATGGCGTTTGTTCAAGAACCTACTGTAGGCTCCCAGTGTGACGGAGGTTTAAAATTGACAGATGAAGATGGGTATTTAATTTCAAAAGGGAAAGTCAGGCATATTTATTCCATTCCTCAAATACACCAATAACCTCTCTCAAACAGAAGCACTTTGATTTGATCCCTTTCCTTCTCACTGAAGCACACTGACCCTTGTTGAGTGGACAGAGTCCTTCATCACACCTGAGGATGGTAATGTTATTTTTGCAGTGCAGGGCAGGCTGCAGAGCACCCATGTAAATCAAAGCCGGTATTTAATTTCAAAATGGAATGTCAGACATATTTGTTGCATTCCCAAAATACACCAATAACTAGCACATTCTCTAAATAAACAGAAGATGCGCAATACTCACCCAAGGTACGGCCTAAATTTAAAAATAAAACAGTACAGTTATTTCTCCATTCTGTTTGTTTTCCTTTTAGTCACCCATAAAAACTTGGTAATGTTTTCCAAATCTCGTAAACTAAAGCAGCTTCATTTGATCCCTTTGCTTCTTACTGAAGCCCCCACCCCTCAAAATCTCTTTGCTATTTGTTAGCACATCATATGCTATTGATGTCCAGCAATATATTACAGGACCTTTGGTTGTCAAAGGTCCTGTCATCTTAGGGCAATGCCTGTAAAATTTCTTTAACCCATAGCTGGCAGCCTGGTTTCGTTATATTCTAAACTGACTTTGATTCAATGATCTCAGGATAACGCACTACTTTTCAAAACTTCCTATCCCCTATAGAATCCGTCCAGATGATTTGAACTGGCAGGGTTGATGCACTCCAGGTTCTTTCAATTAAATGATGCCATTTATCAGCAGCCTGGAAAGCACTTTCTCCGAAGCAGCACCTGTCCCCTGGAATGAGGCTGCTTCCACCCTGCTGGTTTCAGAAAACCTTGAAGACTGGCCTTTGGTGAGGATGACTGAAAGCCCTTCGGGGGAGAGTGGGTATGTCTCTTGTGGTTACCTGTTTTTTTGTCATCTTTTGTTCCTTGTCTTATTGTTGTAATGTTTATTATTATTTTTCCTGTGGTTTTACTTTGTGAACTGTCCAGAGTGGTGGTGGTGGTGGTGGTGATGATATTTATCCTGCCTTTATTATTTTTATAAATAACTCAAGGCAGCCACCATACCTAATGCTCCTTCCTCCTCCTATTTTCCCCACAACCAGAACCCTGTGAGGTGAGTGGGGCTGAGAGAGAGTATTCCTGGCCTCTTCCACTCTGCTGGTCTCTCATGTGTGAACTGGCTGGAAATCACGGTGGCAGAAGAAATCCCTTTCTGGATTTCAACCCTTTACTTTGGTCACAGTAATGGGTAAGTGTTCTCCAACTGGTGGATGCACAAAAGACACTGATCACCTGCACATTCTCTAAATACACAGAAGATTGGCAATACTCCCCCCAATTACTCCTGAGACCTAATTTAATAATAAAACACTACAGTTATTTGTCCATGCAATCATTTTTTTTACCTTTTAGTCAGCCACAAAAACACAGTTTTGCAGATCTCTTAAATCAAAGCAGTTCAATCTGATCCCTTTGGTTCTTCTTTCAGATCTCTGCCCCATGTGAATGGGCAGCAAACTTCATCTACCCTGAGGATTGCACATCGTTGTAGCAATGCAGGGCAGGTTGCCAAGAACCCCTATCATCATCCTGCATGACCACACCATTGTTCTCCAGTGTCTGTGTCTCTTAAGGGGGTCCTTCCAAATATCTTATGATGCCTTTTCCAAATCCTAATATAATTGGAAAAATGCAGACCCCACTCCCGCACTGGTAATCATAACGCTTATTTTCAATGTCTGTGACTTGTAATGTTTTCTGGTTTTGACTTTTTTACATTCTCTAAGTGCACATTCTCTGAGTGCAGAGTCTCAGGAAATTTCCAATCCTCATGGAACATGAAATTTGATCAATTGTATTGAAGGTTTCTGTTCTAGGTGTGATCCCCTCCCTCCGTCTGCAGCCATCCAGGAGGGTAAGGCAAGATCTCAACTGCCCAATTGCCCCATCCTCTGAAGAACTCTGCAGTTCTTCTTGGACCAGAGAGCCTTATTGTTGTGCTCCAGGAAGTGACAGGAAGGCCAATAATTCTTATATTTCCTCCAGCTTTGTCTGGGGTTTTAGGAAAAACCAACCAATGGACCCAAAGCATGACTTAATACTCTCCCCTTCCTCTTCTCTTATTCTCAGTTTTCCCTGAATGTAAGTAAACATCCCCCACAAAAGTCCATTATTCCGGCTAAACCAACATGCTTTCCATTAGGGACAGAACAATTCCCTTGACAATTGAGGGATGAGTAAGACCCAGAATCCGGACTCCAAGAACACCTTTGAGAAATACAGGTGCAGAGTGTTACTTTATGCTGCCTCACCCTTCAACGTTCCTGCACATTGATTGCGCTATAGGAGCGAAAGAAGGTAGCAAAGGTTCCTTGCGCCAGCTTCCGTAGGGCAGGGCAGGTGGCAAAGCAGGATGAGCCCAGCGTTCCCCTTGTGCCTGCAGTTTCTTATGCTGGCTTCTCCAGTAAGAGGGGGCACAGTTAGTGATTGGGGGAGGCAGAAGAAGAGGAAGGCCTATGTCCTTTGGATCATTGGGGGTGGGAGGGGCGGATGCTTGCTGGGATTAAGGGCAAAAGAGTTTCCCTCGGTCTAGTTTCAGGAACCTATTTGATCTAGGATTCCATTGGAAAAAACAGACCGGTCTCTGTGTTTATGGGTAAGAGGGAGGAGTTCGGAAATGCCCTGGGCACCTGAAGCCTCTGTTGGCCTCAAGGGATGCATTTTGAGCCTAGGTTCCCCCAGGCCAAGTAACTTTCTTATATAACAACACCATTGTTATATAACATCCCTGGGAAGTTGGGAATATCTCCTCCATAACTAAATAGGTTAGAGGTGGGCAGTTTTCCTAAATTTACAGAAGACCTGTAGTAATCACCATGTTTTTGACCAATCCTCCCTAAAATAAATGTATGAATAAAAGAAAAAAATTAACTTTTATTTCTCACTCTTTTTTTTATTATCAATACATAAAATGCCATAACTGTCCCGCATGTGTATATTTCACAAAGGGGATATACATTGCTTTTTCAAAGCAATGATGGCCATGTTCTGCGTATAAGGCAAAGCATGTTCACACTATGGCGTTTGTTCAAGAACCTACTGTAGGCTCCCAGTGTAACGGAGGTTTAAAATTGACAGATGAAGATGGGTATTTAATTTCAAAAGAGAAAGTCAGGCATATTTATTCCATTCCTCAAATACACCAATAACCACTCTTAAACAGAAGCACTTTGATTTGATCCCTTTCCTTCTCACTTAAGCACACTGACCCTTGTTGAGTGGACAGAGTCCCTCATCACACCTGAGGATGGTAATGTTATTTTTGCAGTGCAGGGCAGGCTGCAGAGCACCCATCCTTCCATCCTCCGGAAACACACCGCCATTCCCAGTGTCTGCTGCCTTTTAAGATAGATCTTCCAGAAACCTTAAGATACCTTTTCCAAATATTAATAAATTGGGAAAAACATGGCCCCCCGCCTCCAGACTGCTATTCATAACCCGTATCTTCAATTTGTATTAACTTTACTGTGAGCAACTATATTGTAAGTTTCGTTCTAGGTGTGATGTCCACCATCTATCTGCAGCCATCTGGGGGGTGTAAGGCAAGATCACCACTGTCCAACTGCCCCATCACCCAGACTGGCTGGCAACAACTTGGGCAGAAACAGAAGATGTGGTGCTCTACTAATCTGCCACTCATAGCCAATGCTCCCTCAAATAAATGCATGAACAAAGGAATAAAAACAAATAACATTTCATTCACACTTTGTCCCTCTTATCAATGCGTAAAATGCCATAACTGACCTGCATATATATTTTAGCAACACTTATCATTCATAGTGTTGTATCACACTTGTGAATGTATGACCAGTCTACAATCGTGTATAGTGGCTAATCTGGTGTAAACCATTGGATTATTCAGAAACATGGTTTAGAGCACTTCATGACCAGGATACATAGAATTAGTTTTAAACAAATTCTGATTACAACACCAAAACTTTTAGGAATATAATAATAGGCAGCTGGGCTTCAAATACTGATCTTTTTTGCACCTCTTGTCATTGACCCTTTTAAATTGCAAGCTGGAGGGCTGGGACTGTTTTCACTACTCTTTCACTGCTTTGGGCAGTTTGATGTGTTGTGCAAAGCACATTCACACCAGGTTGTTCATTCAAAAGCACATATCACAGAGTAATGTGGGTTTAAAAGTTGACACATGAAAATGGATATTGAACTTCAGACTGAAAAGTCAGGCATATTTGTTGCATTCCCAAAATACACCAATAACTAGCACATTCTCTAAATACACAGAAAATGCACAATACTCACCCCAGTGAAGGCCTACATTTAAAAATAAAACAGTACAGTTATTTCTCCAGTCTTTTTGTTTTCCTTTTAGTCACCCATAAAAACTTGGTAATGTTTTCCAAATCTCTTAAACTAAAGCAGCTTCATTTGATCCCTTTTCTTCTTACTGAAGCCCCCACCCCTCAACATCTCTTTGCTATTTGTCATATTCTATTGATGTCCAGCAATATATTACAAGACCTTTGGTTGTCAAAGGTCCTGTCATCTTAGCACAATGCATTTAAAATTTCTTTAACCCATAGCTGGCAGCCTGGTTTCGTTATATTCTAAACTGACTTTGATTCAATCATCTCAGGATAACGCAGTACTTTTCAAAACTTCCTATCCCCTATAGAATCAGTCCAGATGATTTGAACTGGCAGGGTTGATGCACTCCAGGTTCTTTCAATTAAATGATGCCATTTATCAGCAGCCTGGAAAGCACTTTCTCCGAAGCAGCACCTGTCCCCTGGAATGAGGCTGCTTCCACCCTGCTGGTTTCAGAAAACCTTGAAGACTGGCCTTTGGTGAGGATGACTGAAACCCCTTTGGGGGAGAGTGGGTATGTCTCTTGTGGTTACCTGTTTTTTTGACATCTTTTGTTCCTTGTCTTATTGTCGTAATGTTTCATTATTATTTGTCCTGTGGTTTTACTTCGTGAACTGTCCGGAGTGGTGGTGGTGGTGGTGGTGATTTTTATCCTGCCTTTATTATTTTTATAAATAACTCAAGGCAGCCACCATACCTAATGCTCCTTCCTCCTCCTATTTTCCCCACAACCACAACCCCATGAGGTGAGTTGGGCTGAGAGAGAGTATTCCTTGGCTCTTCCAATCTGCTGGTCTCTCATGTGTGAACTGGCTGGAAATCACAGTGACAGAAGAAGTCCCTTTCTGGATTTCAACCCTTTACTTTGGTCAGAGTAATAGGTAAGTGTTCTCCAACTGGTGGATTCCTCTGCTTCTTATCCGTTCCCACCCATGCTGGGAAGGAGGCATGAACCATTTACACTTTTGTAGGTAACTTTGTTAAGGACTGATTAAAGAGAGAAAAGAAAAAGGCAACAGATTTATCCTTCTTCCTACCACTTGGACTTAGAAGGGCAAACTTTGTAGAACTCTTGCCAATTTAACTCAGTTAAAACAAGGCAAACAAAAGTAAAAATATGGCCAGCATTTCATCCTTTCCTCTGCTGATCCTGTTATAAATAAATAAATAAATCAACCAAGGTCCAGCTTTCATGGCAGATAGGGCAGCAGCCCAGAAGGACATGGTCACTGAAGGCAGGAAGTGGGGGCACTAGCGGCGGCCTCATACCGATCAGCACATACACCCAGCTGATTGGAACAGAGGCAGATAGAATAAAGCAAAGTAGGTGGACTCAGAGGCCCTAGTTGTACCAGCAGACGGAAAAAAACATTACTCTTGATGCACAGCAAGAAAGCCTGGGTGGAGGTCATTTTCCCAGCAGGCAAAGGGTGTCCTGCCCTCTCAAAATAGTAGGTGGCCCGTCATAATGCTACACAAGCAGGTGGTATAGATCAGCACTAACTCACCCAAAAGAGAATGTTATCTCACAGTAAAACATGCAATTGCATTCCTGTATCTCACTAAACATCTTGCTAAACATTCAGGGAAAATATCAGAAGTGTTCATTAAAAGACAGAACAGCCTTACCAAAACATTTTCCTTTGGGCAAAGGAGAAAGATGAGAAGAACAGAAGCTACAGCCTGGAGATGCATCTTGGCTTGGCTTCTCAGTATTTCAAGAGTAAAGTCACCGATGTGAGGATGGACAACTGCTAGCATCTGTATTTATAGCAGTCATCAGGCTGGAGATGTCAAGGTTGATTGACCAAATGTAAGTCCTCCTTTGTTAAGGAGTTCAGTCAATTTTGTCAATAAGGAAAAGTGAACTTATCTTAGGATTGTTGGCTAGGAAGGGATTGTTGATGCCAAAAAGCCAGGGGCTAGCTAGGATTCGAAGATTAAAAGGCATTATTCATCTTAAACAAAGGGCCAAAGTGGCTCGGTTTGACCTTTTCCATGTTTGGGCATGAATGACTCTTCTACTATTCTATACAATCAAGGGGAAGCTGGTCATGCAGACATTTAGAATAATGGTCTTAAGGTCATTATATTATTATTATTATTATTATTAGGCCTACAATTACAAAAGTAAGGAAGGTTGATGCTTAGATATTGCTGCCTTAAAATACATCAAAAATATTATTTCAGTTTTGTTTGAATATACCTAAAAACAAATCTGAACTAACAAAATGTAAAAATATAAACCACAATTAACTCAGGTAATTAAATTCCTCTTCTGCCTCAATGTTGCTGAATTGGGTGTGCTTGCTTGATACAACTGAAAACAGACTTTGGCCATATTTGCACCAAAAAATGTAGGTGCCTGGTTTCAAGTCAGAGCTGGATACTCGTAAACATATGAAAATATCTGAAATGTAAAGTGGGAGGTGCATCAAGGAGAAGATGGCCTTTTCCTTTGATGGTCTACAGTAGTTCTGTTCCCTGCAAGCAAGATCTGCCAAAAGGAAGACAACAGGCCATTATTACTATGCAGGGCAGATAGTTTGCTGAGAGTTGCAAACCAAAAAGCAGCAGTCAGACACCTTTTTAGTTTTAATCTAAGTTAGATTTTTTATGACATAGTGTGCTATGGAAACCTTACTTATTTGGTTAGCTTATCATTCAATATATTGCACCAATCCAGAAATGGGTCCATTCAGTCATCAGATTCATGATATTGTGTGAACACAACCAGCTTGGGTGTACACTCTTTTTGCCCTACAAGATGACAAGAGCTGAACAAAAATGTCTCCAAAGGCATATTTCTCTTTCAGAGGGATGTTTTTTGCTCACTTGTCTAGCAAAAAGAAGGCTGCTTACAGCATATCTTCCAATATTTTCTGTGTGGCTGCTATTTCTTTCCCACATGATCCCAAATGAATACGAGTCCAACGTATTGCGGAACATGCAAAGTAATCATCCGATTGTCACCATATTTGTTGTAACTAAGGGGCATGATTGTAGTTGCTGTGGATGCAAATTAAGGAATGAAGGAAAAAAGAGGACAATTTCAAAAAATAACAGATCTGAAGTAAAAAAAAGGAACCATAACTATATATAAACTCTGTGATTATATAACAGGTTATATACCAAGATATAAAAACTTGATTCCGCCTATCCAATCTAGTCACCAAGAGAAGGCCTGTTGAGAATACCAACCTGACAAGAGATCCCTGGGGTGGGGACATGATGCCAGGCTATTATTTTGATAATAGCCTTCACAATCTGGAAACCCTACCTCCAGAAGTACAACTGGCCCTGACTTTCCTTTGGTTTAGAAACGTCTGAAGACTCTTCTACTCCAATGGGCCTTCAGCCTATAATATGATTATTGGGCAACCATCATTTCCTATGTTAATGATTATTTTATATTATATTCTTTGAACTCTTTTTTAGTATCTGATGATTGCACACCAGCCATAATCCTAGTGGCCAGGGTGGTATACAAATGTAAAATAAATAAAATAGGTGATGATCATTCCTTTTAGGAGCTGGCCCACCTGACAGTTGACTAACAGCTCATTTGATTTTCATTTCATTGATTTATTGAATCTATCACCATTTTTTAAAATGGTCCTTTATTACATTTATATACTATCTTTTGTTCTTTGGGGAATTCAGGTAGGTTCCTGCACTCCTTCCCCAAGTTAAAACCACCATTGCTATAATAAAAAATGACTCTTCTTTAGCCTTGGGGTCTACCTTTGATCAATACACAAGCAACCCAAGTAGGTTTCTAGTTTTGGCCACAGTAACATCTAAAAGTATTATGGAGGTGAGATGAAAGAGTTTTGTCCTCATTTGACTTGACATACCTAGCTCTGTCCACTTGTATGAATCATAATATAAGCAGATAGCACAGCCAAAAGGATGAAGAAACATCTCTTATATAACTGGCCAGGTCAAGTGGCCAAGAGTTATCTAACAATATTTTCAGGATCTTAATCCATCAATAAAACCCCTTGTCACAGCCAGTAAGAACTGACACTCTATTAATTCAAACTGATATTAGTCCTTTGATCCAACTTCCTGCTCTTGACGTATTTCGGATCCTTTTTTCCATAAACAAAAACAACCACTGATCCAGTTAATGGATATCAACAAGAGATATTAGCTTCTGAAGATTAGGCTTTGTTGACCAGACATCACAGGAAAATATCTGTTGTCATTATCAAAGAAAATGGTGTCCCCAGACCAGTTTGTGTAATATGACTTTTAGTTCATTGTTCTGATATGCAGAGGCAACTGGTGGGAAGGGGAAAACGGTTGCTGTGTTTACCCAACATATGGAATCATAAACTAATCCAGCAGTCTAAGTTCACACAACATGCAACCCCCCAAAACCTCCTAACTAATCAAGATTAAAACTAACTCAGATTAGCTTGCTAGGCAGTTTTACAACACCTGCAGCTTTCATTGTGGTAATTCACCAAATGTAACGTAACGTAACGTAACATAACAAAATCAACTTTTGTAGTAATTTTTGGACTTTTGCATAGGCACTCCCCTGCCCTTTAAATCAGTATTATTTTATTTATTTATTTAATCTCGCCTTTATTATTTTTACAAATAACTCAAGGCGGGAAACATACCTAATACTCCTTCCTCCTCCTATTTTCCCCATAACAACAACCCTGTGAGGTGGGCTGGGCTGAGAGGGAGTGACTGGCTCAAGATCACCCGGCCGGCTTCCATGCCTAAGGCGGGACCAGAACTCTCAGTCTCCTGGTCTCTAGCCCGTTGCCTTAACCACTAGACCAAACTGGCTCAGCTGAAATTGTATCAGCTAAAATTGGGGAAGATTCATTGAAATTGCTACATAGCACTAGGGAGCTGAGCCCAATAGCAAGAGAGAATTGGAATATATTTACACAGGTGATGGTTCTGTGAGAAAATTCAAAAGTTTGGGGGAAAAGTTTTTCTCGAAACTGGGGAAATAATCAGAATGTTGTGCTAGACTCTAGATTAGACTCATTATCAGCATTTGAGGAAGAAATGAAAAGTGCTGCATAAAGAATGCATTTTATTTTTGTAAGTGGCTGCTAGACAATTTATCGTCCATGTCTGGAAGAAAGAGAATGATCTGTCAGTGTCAATCTGCTTTCGGGAATGTTGCCAAATAGCCTTAATAAAGATAGCAGGGTGGGGTGGGTGAGGTGGGGGGCTTGGTATAGCTGATTTTCTAACAGTTTTTTTAATAGCTTGATTGAGTATGAACAAGGTGGCATCAATATGTACTCCTCCTGATGGAGAAGATAGTTTAAAAAGAAACACTGAGCACTCTATTATTCTGTACTGTTATTATTAGTATAATTAATGTATGTATAACTTAGCTCATTATACTATGTACTACTTTCAATACTACATAATATAACACGTAAAGTTTGCAACTCTTTTCTTTATACTATGGAATCTGCAAAAAATTCTGTGTCAATACAGTATGCTTTTTGTATCTGTTCGCCTGAAATATTTTAGTGCGGACTAATTCTGTCTGAAACCAACAATTATGCCCCATTTTTAGAAAAGCCAAAGCAGTGTCTGATTCTCTGAAACTAACTGATTTCATACCATGGAATGATGTGACCTGGGAAATTACATTCAAGGTCATTTGTGGGTATGGTATCTATCCATATTGTGTCACTCTCAGTAGAACAGATCTGGCATTGATGCCTGATATTAATATACCAATGTTGTTAGAAGTAAAACAAAAATAACACTGTGGTTATGGCTTATGCCTGGAGATTCTTTTGCTTGTTTTCCCTCTTCTTTCTGTTTTGGTTGCAAATGTTCATTTATTTAAGATAAGATGTCCAGCAACATCCATCACAAGTCATGATGACATCAAAGCAATGGCAGGTGTATGATAATGCAATTGTGCAAATGCCACGATTATGGACTTGCTTCACAACATCTCATTCATGGACAGAGATCATGGTACTTTTGTGATGACACTATTATGTACATATCAGATCAAATCCAAATCAAATCAGACCTTTATCATGGCCATAGGTCAAGCAATTGGATACAGATAAAAGAGATGAAAGTGAAAAAAAAATCTTCAGCTAGGAAGAAAAGAGTTCAATTTTTCAGATGCAAGAGAGATGGATGGTGCACATAGAAGCACAAGGCTGGGCAGTTCAGGAATGAATAAATCTGCACAGTGGTCAGATAAGAGAAGTGACAAACAGAAGTCATGCTGTCTACCAGGGATTTTTTCCAGAATAGGATGCATGAAAGTCAGGATTTGATGGGCTCCCTGTAGGATAAAGGAGAGTATGGCTCAAGGCACCCAAGAAAATAAAGCAATTGATCATCAAACCCTATCCCTAACCCAGAGTTCTCACTCAAGGCACAAATGACCAGGCTAAATTATCTTACTTCAGACACACGATGCGAAGACCAAGCTCTCTGGGGAAGGCCTCAGTGCTGGGAAAAATGGAAAGAAAGATAAAAAGAGAATGACCAGCAGCCAGGTGGATGGACTCAGTTACAGTGGTGATGGGGACACTGTTAGAAGACCTGAAGGACCAGATTAAGGACAGATCGTCATTTTATATATCTGCTGGCTTGCAATATTTATAAGTGTTTAGGCCCCCTTAGAAACCTGCTGGAAGGAAATCTTACCAGGGTCCATTCCAAGCCAAAAATGAAGGTACGCAGGCAGTTGCTTGAACAGAAGTGATTGCTTTATTGTCCGAGAGCACGAAATACAGAGAAGTCAGCTGTTGGAGGTAGCCACACCTGTTATTTCCCCACCAGCCCTTTATATAGGGACTTGGGTCTTATTGTTAGTGAAAAGAGCATGAAAGACAATGCTTTGTCTTAGCCAGGTCACGCTTAGGTGATCGGCTTGCAGGGAATTTGATCAGGTTATCAGGAGGTTCCTTTATGGTTCATGCTGGTATTCTCCTATTATTCTATCGTGATCCTTTATGTTTAAGTTATTTCACTTCTATTTTTAATCTTAGTCTTTTGTGCTGAAGTTTCCATCTTCTTACCCGGTTTGGGGAAGTGTTTTTGGCAGGAAGCATCTACTGGGGGAAGACGTGGTTCGAAAATGGCAGTTTGGAAGAGAAGGGGGGGGTTGCTTGAACCCTTCCAACAATCCCTCCTCTTGTGCAACAGAAAAAAAAAAGATCCCCCCCCCTTTTTCTGCACAACCAGATAGTGAACCAAAGGTGTAGATCATTGTATGAATCAAAGTTGTGCCTTTTGTCAATTTGCATCATCATGAGAATACCTGTTCGGGGAAAGGGAGGGGGCTGATCCTTGTTTGGGGACAGAGAAACATTTCCTAAAATATTCTAAGTAAGGGAGTAAACATTGGGCAAGACAGCAGACAAATATTTCTATTTTTGCAAGGTGTACAATTCCCAGAGACATGGTTTTTATATCCCCAGCTGGTCCCTCCCCCTCATCCAGGCACAAATCTGTGTATTACCACATATTTTCTTTTTCTAAAGCAATCAGTTAGAAAGCCCAATTTGCTAATTTCAAAGTCCCAGATAGTCCAGAGTCCTAGAAAGCCTTTCCAAGCTCCACTGGTCAGCCTCTGGATCCTCTGCAAGCTTGATCTGTGGTAGCCAGGGGGTGCAGCAGCGTGGCACTGTGGTCCAGCCCTGTAGACTTCACCAAGTTCAAAGGGATGCTGGGCTTCCTCCGGGGGCACAGTCTGGGTCAGGGTGTTCTGTCTCCACAGTCGTGGGAGGTGCCTGTGTAGGGAAGAGAGATAGGAAAGCGAAACAAGTGTCCCCCGTCTCCTAAGTTAGGTGAGTGCAGGTCTCGTTCGTCCTCTTGGTGCAAGGTCAAGTTACACCAGAAGCACAAGTCCAGATCTTGAAGTGGTCAAGCATGATGAGCAGTTGGTTGAGGCAGGTCTGGCGTTGAAAGGTCTCTCCTTTTGGGGAGAGGTTAGAAGAGATGGTCCTTGACTTGCGTTTTCCAGTCCACACTTTGGCTCAAAAGAGTGATTAAAAGATTAGGTCCATGCCTCAGAGTCCCACTGAAGTGATGCTTCAGGTGATTCCAGCAATCAGCATGATCTCCCATAGACGTCAAAGGGATCAGTCCATGGCTTCTTGCAGCTTTGGGGTCTTGTAGGTGCAGAATGGATCTCTTCTTTCGGCTCTCAGGTGCAAAGGGACAGCGTTCTGTCCTGGTTACTCTACAAACACCACCTTTGGCTACAAGAATCTGCTGTAGAACTAACCGCTTCTGGAAACTATTTGTCTAGTGCTAGCATTTCTACGTGTCGGGAGCCAATTGCTTTGGAGCTGCATCACGTGCTGCTTGTCCTAAAGTACTGGACGCAAAGTTATGATGGTCATATTGCAGGTTGGGCTCCTCATATAAAATTCCATGTCATTTTATGGGAGGCAATCTGACTTAGAGCCCTGGCCCAGCTGTCAGAAGCATTTATATTGTCTTCAGGAGGATGTTGCCACATGCCTGCGCTAAAGTGCCAGGTGAGGCAAAAGGAGAACCCACGCCCTTCCTTTCCTCCCAGCTTCCAGTGTGTTCCCTCTTGGGCTTGTGTGCCATCCCAGTGAATGAGCACCAAGCACTTGCCCAGTCTAACACCCTGGCTGGGGAAACAGGAACGTCTCCATAACAATTAAAGACTCCTTTCTTGGTGTTGTAATTGTTTGACTAAGGCAGCTTGAACACTTGGGACACTGATTACAATACAAAAAATGGGAGCTCTTGCCTTCAATGGGAAAGGAAAAGGAAACCAAATGTGGCAGAGAGAGAGAGAGAGAGAGAGAGAGGGAGAGAGAGAGAGAAACCCTGATCTCACTTATAATTCAGCCTCTAATGCTTCCTTCTTTGATTCTTACCAGCGTGTGGGTGGGAGTGTGCACGAGGGGACATCAGCTTTCCCTTAGCACCTGAAGCCTTTTGGTAAGATTTGCAGAGCTCTTTCCCATTTTGACTGGAAGATGTTTTTCTATTTGAAGTCTTGACATGGATCTGGTCTTAGACTTGAGGTAGCTGCAAGGCTGGTCTGGGGTCAAGTAGCCAGTTCGTGGAGTGCTGCATCATCTGGGAAGCCATGGGGTGGGAATGCAGAAATTTTGGTCTGCCCATCAGGATGTTGTGGTGGAATCTTGGTCTGCTTATCCTGAAATGAAATATACGCTTCCATCCCCCCTGTTCTCTCCTTATAGCCAAGTTTGTGAAGAAAGGGGCAAACTGTAGAATAGATGGATGGGGAAAGAAGGAAAGTTTCTATCCAGGAGGCCTCTGCTAAAGAGGCATTCTTAGCAGATGACCCTGAAGAGATGAGAAAAGTCAAAGTCCATAAACTTGCAAAAGAAGAGAAAATTAAGGGAAAAGCATGGAGGTCCTAAAAAAAGCAGCAAGTGACTCAGAAACGAGAAGATAAAGAAAGCTTTTGAGTAGCTTTAAGTGCTAGCAGACATTGGCATTTAAGAAAGAAAGGACAGTTCACTTAACAAAGGGTTCAGAGGTGGAAAGGTGATGCAAGAACTGAGATGCTGCTATTTTCAGCAACAATATTGTGTTTAAACACATCCGCATTTGTAAGTTTAAATATAATAACCATGATCCAGCAGCTGCAGTAGAAGATAGCTGTTTTGGGAACATTGGTTAAAGATTATTCAGATTTATTGCCTGTTGCTATACTTGGTGGTGCCTTTTCCTTTTTTGCTAGCTTAGTTCAATTTATTGTTCAAGCATGCATACCTACTGCTTTGTCTGGCATCCTTTTGTAAGTTTAACGAGGAAGTAAAAAAAAAGTCTAACTCAGAACAGCTCAACTGTATGTCACATTTAAGCACTGTGAGGTTGAAGTTGTTAGTAGCTGTTGAAGTCGTTAGGTGTCGCTCATCAGATAAACTGGGACTTGGTAGACAAAAGACCATTCACAACCTTCCATCTGCATATCTGAAGCATTAACAGGTAGGGTCAAACAAAGAACAAAGATGGGGTGCATTACCAAGGAAAAATCCAGAGCCAAGTGCAACAATCAGATCCAGACAAACAACACATGCCGACTTCAAGCTGTCTGAATCACATTTCTTAAACCTTCTTATTACTGACCATATAAAGCACAAACTTTCCTCTTGCTTCCTTCCTATGTCCTATCCGGACTACCTTTCTGGTGCCTTCTAGAGCATGGCACTTTCTCAAACTTCCCATCTACATACAGTTACCAAGCATCAACTTTCTGACAAACAAGGCATACACAGTGATAGAAATCAAGGGTAGTTGCAAGCCTGGCAGTTGTCCTTACATGTGCTCCACTCATCTCCTACAATAGTTTTTTCTTTCTTTCTTACAAATAAAGGGTTCTAGTAGTGACCTTAATATCCCTTAATGCTCCTCAAGCAGCTGTCCTTGGCTGATTCTCCATCAGGGGAGCAAACTGTGGAAGCAGGACCTTGGGGGCCAATGGGCATCTCTGGTAGCCCAGAGCATCTTCCTGAGAGAACACAACAAACGGTTCAGACACACAAACAGACAAACCACGTGTGCGTGCACAGACACACTTAGAAAATGAAACAAAAGCAAAACCACTGGTAAGTCAGGTGAGAAGGCTTTAGTTTTTTTTCTTAAGATTTTAATATAGCATAATTGTAAGTACCCATTTCAGACCAAATCAAGCTACCAGCTGCATCTGTGAGCTTAGTCCATTTCAGACAACCACTGGGCATGGCTTTTCCCTCATCCCTGCCTGGACGGGCAGTAATGTTAGCAGATGCTGGGAAAGCCTTTAGCCCAGGAGAGGTCAAAAAAGTCACACACCAAGCATTTCTATAAAAATAATTTATTTACAGAAAGCAAAACAAAAGCAAAACATATTTAAAGGACTTAGCTCCCCTTTGGAGCAAGCCTTGCTTGGCTACATTGCCGGCAGAAAAAAAAAAAAGAGGAAGTAAGAAACAAGTCCGGGCAGGTCCTCCTCCCCCCAGGCGATTTGCATGAAGCACGTGAAAGGAGTCAATCAAATACAACCTCTTCACCTGGCCAAATGATTAGGTATAATAGCAGTCTTAATCGTTAGTAGGAAAACCTCAACAAGTAACCCCTCAGGTTTTCCCACCTTGGGCACGAAAGCTGGCTGGGTGACCTTGGCCAGTCCCTCTCTCTCAGCCCAAGAGCCAATCAGGCGTGGTATGATAATTCTAGTCCCACCTTAGGCATGGAAGCCAGCTGGGTGACCTTGGGCCAGTCCTTCTTTCTCAGCCCAGCCCACCTCACAGGGCTGTTGTTGTGGGGAAAATAGGAGGAGGAAGGAGTATTAGGTATGTTCACTGCCTTGAGTTATTTATAAAAATAATAAAGGCAGGATAGAAAATAAATAAATAAATAAATAAATAAATAAATAAATCTTGCCACAGTAATCATATATAGAAATAATTTTACATGGCTTTTTTCAAACTTTTTATCCATTAATCCTAAAAGGAAAAGTTCTGGCTTCAATTGACTATTGATCTCTAAAATCTTCTGTGTCAAGGTATATATGATCCAATTCAGTTTGGATGCCCAGACTGAATCCCTTTGAAATTTCTGAATGTTTTGGAAAAATCACTATTTCTGCACAGACAGGCAGAAGTGTTTGGATAATCTAAAGAAACTTGAAGGTGTCTCATTTAATTCAATAGTACAGTCTGACTTTCTGATTTTATAAAATTTACTTGATTCAGAGATTCAAATAAATTGTCCTAAATCAAATCACTAAATGGATGTTTTGCAAGAGAAGAATAAAAATAAACAGTAATCCCATAGTTTACCTTTGACATTGAATAACCTATCATTCATTGCCACGTTAAAAAAATATAAAACTGATTTTGTTGCCCTTGAACCTTATTTTCCTTGAACAGAAGTCAGGCAAAATGCATACAATGGCTTACTAAATCCCAACATTCTTTTTCCAGTGTGGTCCAAAAGGTGCTTATGAGAATCCAGGTGGAGCTTATATTTCCAGGCAGAATATCCTTGGCTCAGTCTATTACATTTCCGGGCTTCAAAATGAATTTGGGTAGGGCTGTCAAACTGAAAAGCACGCCTTAGGCTATGTCTAAGATGTATACAACTAAATGACCACTAGATGGAAGCAAATAAATATAGGTAAACCTTTGCTGTCATGTAATGGACATCTGAATCATTGCAGACTAGATGTATAGCCCTATGCCATACTTCTCTTTATGAACAAATCAAATGATTGGTGATCAAGTAGCAATTACATTATTTGACTTCTGTGGAGTGTGATCTAAATGCTTATCGCAATGCTTATAAGCACCCATGTGGAGGAGGCTACATTTGTTCCTCCAAATTGACAGAACAACCCAGTGGTGCCAGCGTGCAGAGGGCAGAGGGAATGGCCTTGAGAGACAGGAGGAAGGAGGAAGACAATGGTCAGATAAAAGATACATGAGAAAACATCTCAGACAAGACTCTCCCTAGTTCACATGAAGTTAAAGGAAGGAAGGGGAAGCACATTCAGACTTGCAAGATTCTGTTACTATCTATAGCTGTTCCAATAAAAGTAGTAAGGTCTACATGTCATTGGATCCCTAGCCTGGTCTACCTTGAAGGGCTGACACTGCCTAATGGAAGAGCCACCCCCTTGAGGCTTCTGATAGGCCACGAAGATCTCACTCCTTCCCCAGGCGGTAGGCCAGGTTGTTAATGGAGCCTCACATGTGTCTCTTGTGCTCTGAGTTAGTTATGCACTAGTTTGGTGATTGTATTACGATTACTCTATAATCATCATTTGTATGTTTTGTTTATATGGGTTGTGTATTATTGCTTTCATTTTGTGTATTGGTGGTTAGGTGCCCAGAGTTATTTATTTAAGATGGGCAGCCCTATACATTTTCTAAATCAATACATGGAAAACCAGAATCAGATTGCTAAGCTAAATTACCCAGTTATTAAATGAAAGGAGAGAATATTAAACTCAATGTGTTCCCTATCTCCCACTGCCAGTAACACAAATAGATTTTTCTTTCTGTATGAATCACGACTAAGCAACTGTCCTCTGAATATAGCATAAGAATGTAATTATTCACCTCTAAGATCAAAGGAGGCATGGAAGCAATGAAGCAAGACCAGTAAAGGGATTAATGGTTTATAACTTCTTAAGGGTTTTGAGGGTTAGGTTGGGGACGTTGCTCAAAATAACAAATAAGCCTATAAGAGACTTCATTTATTAAAAAAAAAAAGAGGCATCAGTAACACCATTTTCACACCAATTTTCCACAGCACCATTTTGGGGGTGGGGATGGCAGTGAGGACAGAGAAGCACAGGAATTTGTCTGATGGGTGGACATATGAGGTCCATTGACTGTGGCCTAAAGAAGGGTAACAGAAAACTGGGATAAATATGGTTGTAGGGCTTGTGATCAAGTGTTCATTTCTCAGAATCAACAAACAATTAACATGATGTGAACCCCACTATAATAAGGGGGGGAAATAAATAAATAATTTTCAGAGCACAGTGATGAAGACAACACTCCGTGATATAGCTCTGTTTATTCTTGTAGAGTAACCCGTGTTCACGATTAAGAGAAAGTGCCCCCAAATCAACAGAAAGAAGTACAATTGCGGGAGCCCTTCTGAGAAGAAAGTTGCAGTTCCCCTTTGATCCTTGATTAGGACGAAATTATGAAAGTGGAAAGAGAAAGGGCGGGAGGCGACTCTGGATTTTATTCTCAGCAAATGCAGTTGGTGGATCTAGAAAAAACAAAATGAGTGAAAGTGAAATATTTGGCATGAAAAGGACTGACTCTTACATACCCTTATATTAACGTAGCTAATATTTCACAATTTTTGCCTGCATCGTTCTTTTACTGTCAGTGTCAATAGTGCAAAATAGTCTACGTATGTGAAAGCAAGTTGTCTTAAAGGCCTGGGAGAAATCTGTACAACATAAATCTCTCCTAAAGCAACACGTATCTTCCATACCCACCAGAGTCCATTTTCCCATTCAGATGCTTTGATTTACATTGCCTGGAAAAATAAAAAGCAGATGAACAATTCAACAACTATGAACAAGTGGAGTATTGATGCTCTTGTGGGCAATACTGGAAAAGTTTATGTATTAACTGATACAATGGATGGCGTGGAGAGGGTGGATAATTGCCACTATTAGAATATTCTAATTTTTTACAGCACTATTAAACTATGGGTGCACACATCTCTGTTAGGAATGCTTGCTATATATTGACATTGAGATAATTCATTTATGTCCTGCTTCTGAAAGACTGGTACTCAAGGCAGTCATCAGGAGCTTAAATGACATTTTGGAATCAACAGATTATCCCCAGGACCAGGAATTAATCTTGATTTCCTGTAAAGAGTAAGATACTAGGGAAGAAGAAAAAACAATATTATGGAACTCACCTAGCTGTTATCAGAAGCAGAACCATAGTAATTACCAGGGAACCCAGCATCAACCTAATAAAGAAGTAAATAGATTCTGTGAATGTCTCTTCATATTACTTTAAAAGTTAAATGGAAACAACCTCTTGAGTTTCCACATCAATTAAGCTTCAACAGATTTTCAAAAAAAGAAAATGGGTGAACAACAGCAAGTAAGCCTTTGCTCTAAACAAAGGTAAGTGGGTGAAAGCAAGAAGTCTGTAATGTGACAGAGACATGTAGAAACGGTCATTTCCAAAACAGTATGTAAAGCTCCTCCATAGGATCACCAAATCAGGTCTTTGGAGCTCTACCTTCATTGATCTGTCATTAAATATTCCAGGAGTGAGGTTCCCGCATGCATTGTCATGTTCCCGTTCCGATGTTTATGGTTCCTCGTAACGTTTCACATGTCATGTCTGCGGTTGCGTGCCTGCCTGGCCACGCTGGTAAATTTCCTTTGTGCTGACTTGTGATCTTCTGGAATGTATGTTTGGGTTATCTCTGCTGTTCAAGGTTACTTTCTCAGGCCGGTTCTAACGGTTGCTAGCATCTGGGGTGGGTGGTTGCTATGCTAGCCTGAGGGGAGGGTTCGCAACGGGAGCAAGGCTTTTTAAGTTTGTATTTGGCGCGCTTTTGCTCATTCTCAGCTTTCTTCGTACTTTGCATACTATTCACTCAATAAGTCAGTTTTCTCTAGTAATTACTAGTGAGACTCCTTTTATTGGAATAGGCAACCGTTACACCCTTTTGAAATGATGTAAAATGTGTCCACTACTGTTCCTTTGGCAAAGCTAGGACTGGATGACTCAGGAAGATGCCTTAACTCACCAGACTTTAAAAATGACACCAGGGTACCAAAGTAGCACAGTGGTTGAGGTGTCTGTGCTGTCTGTATTGACTTATTACGATATATCATGCATGCTCTTCTTCTGAAAGACTAACCCTCAAGGCAGTCATCAGGAGTTCAACTGATATCTTGGAATCAACAGATTTTCCCAAGTGCCAGGAATTATTCTTGATTTACTACCAAAAGGAAGATACCAAGGAAGAAGAAAATCCAATCTTATGTAACTCACCTGTGTGTTGTCAGGAGCAGAATCAAAGTAACGATCAGGGAGACCAGCAAACTAATAAAGAAGGAAATAGAGCCTGTGAATGTCTCTTCAGATTATTTTAAAAATTAAGCATCGTGGAAGCAACTTCTTGAGTCTGCACATGAATTAAGCTTCAACTGATTTTACAAAATCATGTGTGAACAACAGCAAGTATACCTTTGCTCTAAATGGCTTCTTGAGAAGTGGGACAAAGAAAGAAGTCTATAATGTGATGGAGAAACATGTAACAAAGGGCATTTCCCCACTAATGTCGTACGGCTTCTCCATAGGATCACCAAGGTATGGTTGAAGTGATGTAAAATCTGTCCACGTTACCATTAATTTAGGGAAAGCTAGGGTTGGATGACTCAAGAAGCTTCTTTAGCTCACCAGACTATAAAAATCACACCAGGGTATCATAGTAGGGCAGTGGTTGAGATATCTTTATGTATTGACTTATTAAGATACTGGATTTATCCCCTACTTATGCGAGACTGACCCTCGAGGCTGACATCTTGAAATCAACAGATCTTCCCCAGTACCAGGAATTAGTCTTGACTTGCTGTCAAAAGAAAGATTCAAGGGAAGAAGAAAATCTACTTTAATGGAACTCACCGGGCTGCTGGGACGAGGAGGGCCATTGTAGCGATCAGGGGAACCAGCCAACTAATAAATAAGCAAATAGATCCTGTGCATGTTCCTTCAGATTATTTTAAAAATTAAACCTCACAGAAGCCAAGTTCTTGGGTCTGTGCATGCATTAAGTAAGCATCAAGATATTTTGCAGAGTAACATGTGTGAACAACAGCAACTAAACCTTTGCTCTAAATGGCTTCTTGTAAAGTGGTAGCAAGAAAGAAGTCCGTAATGTGATGGAGAGACATGTAACAAAGCTCACTAGTGTCCTACGGCTTCTCCATAGGATCACCAGAGCATTGCTGAAGTGATGTAAAATGTTTCCACATTACCGTTCCTTTGTCAACTGACATCTGGGAATCAACAGATTTTCCCCAGTACTGGGAATTAGTCTTGTCTTGCTGTTAAAAAGAAGATACCAGGAAAGATTAAAATCCAATCAAATCCAGGCAGTGGTCAAGGTGTGTGACTTGAACTGGAGAGACACTTGTTGAAGAAGGGAGCAACAGTTCTAATTTCCAAGTTCACTCCAGTGCTTACTGAGTGATTTTGGGCCAACCATTCTATCTCAGGCCAACCTACCTTATGATGTTATGGGGATAAAATTTGGGGAGACCCACATGTAAGCAGCCTTGAGTTCTCAGACCAAATTTGTGAGGATATTTATATTTATATTAATAAAGATATAATGCTACACATTATTTCTTGTGGAAAAACTATACAGCCCTTGAAGCTTCAAGTCTTGTTATCTCTGTCCCACAAGAATATAAGGAAAGAATGTGCTTAATTTTAAGGCCAGCAGAACCAGCTTCTCCCACCTTCAAATGAATAGCCTTTCAGGAGGTCTTGGCACAATTTCATACTCACTGTGCCACTGTAGGCAGGGTAAGGGGCAACTAATCCAGGCTTAGTAGTGGTGGGAGGCCCAAAGGAATCAGCAGGAGGAGACATCAGTGGCCTAGGTGTGGTTGGATTAGGTTTATCTTGCTGCAGAATGACACAATCAGAATAAAAAAAACCCAAAAGATTCAGTCACTGATCTCACTTCTTTCCCACAATCCTCATTAAAAGAAACCCACCAACCATACTGAAGCCCATGGATGTATCTCCTTCTAGAGGCTGTCCTGCAGAGGCAGTGATGTGAGCTTTCCTCGGTGCCAAGGACTCCTATCTTACTCCCCTCCAGCTGTGCTGGATTACCATTCCCACCACCATCACATGCTGGAGCTACCTAGAATTGGCATCCCAAATATCTACAGGGTACAACTGACTTCCACAGCAAAGAGTTGAGATTATCCCCAGATGATTCCACCTGGGCTCCTGTAAACAACAACCCCCTAAGTGTAACCTTAAAGAGTGACAGGTTTATCACAGCGCTAATCCTGATGGACTCGAATTCATTTCGTTGCAGGCAGCTGAGTGCATAGAAAAAGTTGGGAAATTTAGTCCTCTGCAGGTGTTTGGATTTGGGGGCTGTCCAGGGAGACAGATCTGCATCTCCAGCCTTCCCCAACCACCCTCCAGCAAGCAGACCCTTCCAACCTCCCTGCACTGACTGGAAAGGCTCTTGTGGGTGATTAGCTGGGTTTGGCTAAACAAGATCCAGGATCCAGTGTGACTGTGGTTCTAGATCCTACGGAGAACCGTTGCTGTGGTCCAGTGAAGAAGTCAAAGAAAATGGTCAAAATTACAAGATAAGGGAAGAGGGGAGCTGGATTGTCTAAATGAATGTAACTTCCATATCTAGGATCTTCGTAGGGCAATAAAAACTGCATTCAGTTACCCAAGGTGTTGGAGTAGGCCAGGAAGATCCACGTCCAGTCCACTTTTGGCAATGAAAACTTTCTGGGTGACTTCGGGCCTGTCATTCTCTCTCGGCTACAAGTGAGTGACTGCATCTCTGCATCTTAGGCCTAATTCCTGTGTCAAACTCCTGATTGGAGGCAGTGGGATCCTTCATCCTTCGATCATGCCCTGCAGGATGGGTCTTGGTGAGCTTCTCACTTTTGCTGAAGCAAAGCAGCTCTTCTAGGAGGCAGAAGGCTAAGGCTTGGTGCCCACTCTCTGCCTTTCCTGTTCATCATTCCAGGGAAGCTTGTCAGCAAGCAGCAGATCCAAAGGTGTCCAGGGAGGTGGGGGAAAGAGAGGGAGAGAAAGGGCATTGCAACGTCTACCATCCTGCCCAAGGACATCGCTGAAGAGCTACTCTTAAGTCTCCCTTAGCAGTCCAGCCAGGTTGGGTGTTCCTGGAACCGTGTGCCTTTTTTCCTTCCTGAAATAAAAAGCTGCTGTGTGGCTTCAGCGTTCATTAGTTTTGGTGTTAATTGCTAGTTTTCACTAAAAAGTCCTTCAGTGTCCATCTAACCACACAGACAATGAGAATAAATTCATATTTTCCCATGAAGCTTACCTGGTTTTGATTCCAGGCTTTCTGAAATAAAGAAGGGAAACATCAAGAATTACTTTGCATTTTATTTGCTCTGCTGTCTAGCATGCATCCTTGACATTTCCTGATTGTCACCCATCCAGATTTTAACCAGGCCCAACCCTGCTTAGCTCAGAGCTCAATACCTCATTGTTTTTTTTAAATCATTGTGGTTTTTATTCATTATATACAGTCTGTGTGTGTGTGTGTGTGTATCTACACACACACACATACACATAGTATATATACAGTATGCATATATATATATATATATATATATATATATATATATATATAGTATGTATGTGTATATATACAGTATGTGTGTGTATGTGAATAATTTTATTCATTATTTATTCATTTATACAAAGCCAAGAAGTGTGGCTGTCACATTTCACACCAGCTGCATTATAGCTCAGTACTATCTCTGTACTAGACTAATGTCTCTCCTGCCTGCGACTCTGTGGCCATCAACAGTGCCAGAATGAAGGAATAAATGAATGAGTTAATGAATGAAAACTATAATAGACAAAGTCCAGCATCATTAAACTAAGCCAGACTAAAACAAAGACAGTACTACATAGCAATAATAGGAAAGTTGCACAAAAGCAGATTCACTACATGCTTAATGTTACTACAAAGAAACGTCACTGGGCTTCATATGCTACAACACGTTATTTAACTACATTTAGTTTCTATCTGACAACAGAAGAGAGATATCCTAGTCATCTAGAAGACCCCTCAATTACTTTAATTAATTGCAATTTAAGTAACAATCCTGAAACAAAAAGCGTGCCATACACTTTTTTAATGTTATTTTATACATAGGAGAAAAGATGGAGGACCTGATGGGAAAACACCAGAGATGTATCAGTGGAACCTCCTTAAAAAAATTGTGAATCATGCAGAGCAATCGCTCAATGAAATCCTGAGCTGGATGTATCAACCTATTGAATGCTTATTGGCTTCCGTGGTTTTTTAGCATTTATACAAAACTGCTAAGGGAGTTCTTTGAGAGAACTGGAGCTAGGCTTCATTAATGCACCGACAAGGGGTTTATTCTTTGAGGGCAATGTTCCCTCACTGAGTAATGAATGGCACATTAACAATGCATAGCATGCAGCTAGAATGGTGGCAGAGGGCACAATCCACATGTCATACAGTGTCCATCTTCTTCCTTCTCAGAACATAAATCACACCCTCTGATCTCTTTGATCCAAATGCATCAACTTACAGTTTATTTTATAATAGATAAATTGCAGAATGTTTTTATTGCAACAATAATTAGAGGTCCAGATGGATTCTCCCGTAGAAATGCCTGAAGAAACTGAAATGGAACCCTTTCAAGTTGCATATGGGCCCTGCACCTAATGAAGCTACCATTCTCTGAAGAGGGTTTTAAGAATTGTGGGAGGGGGAGGAGTGTTTACTTGAGGTATCTAACTGCCCAATTTGTTCTAATTGCTTCTTATGAAGACGGAATTCCTCTTCTATGTGTTTTTTTTTTTTTTTGTTCACTGATGTCAATCAGGAACAGAAACCCCAAACCTGGGAAAAAAAAATAGCTCTTCACATTAGATTTTAACTGTGTGTTTTGCCTGCCATGAAGGAAAATGATTGGATGCATCTGATCATTTCAACTATTGTACCATATTTTTGAAAGAGGACTGTGCAGGGTCTGGGCAAATCCTTTTACAATGAAAGATTCTGCGTTCTTTGATTTAAGCAGATAAACCAGACATCTTTCAAACATACAAATTATCATCTTTAGGATAAAATGTCATCTTGTAATTCCCTTCCCAGTTATGGAATAAATGGGATTTTTTTCTGGACTGTCCCATTAGGATTTAAGGTGCACAGGAGATATTGTTGATGTTTTTCTTGCTTTAACATTAACCATGAAATTGGCTTCCTATATACAGGACTATATACCTTTCATCCTGTTATATCATACACGAATGTTAGAGGAGCATTTGAACAGTTCTTGATATTGTAGAGTTTAGTTAGATTTTGATTTTACTCAGTAATACAACACTAGCCAGACGCTTTTGTTATTCTCTCCTTCTGCTTAAAAACTCAGGGCAAACTCATTGTTCTACTACATCCCCAAACATTAACATCTTCTACCTTGCAGGGAAGTCCTGCATTGAATTGAAAAGCAGGTAAAATCTGGACTCTGATCTCATGAATGTTGCACCTTTACTCCATTAATCTAATTCACTGTATCAGTTGCACAGAGGATGACATCTAGCCCATTATTCACCTCTACAGCCTGAATCACTGAATCAAGAAAAGAAAACATCTGTTTGTACTTACTGATGTGTCTTTGAACCAATTACACTATGAGAGAAAAGACACAGATTATTCAAAAGAAGCTCCAATCCAATCCAATTTACTTTATTTTAGTCAATCCCGGTTGCTTTGCTGCTTTCAGATTAAGCAGCTACTTAAAACTGTTGAGGTTTTCCTACTAATAGATTATTGTGCCTAGTCATTTTGGCTGAGTGAAAAAGGTTGCAAGTGATTGTCTCCTCTCACGTGCTTCATGCAAAATAGCCTGGGGGGAGGACCTGCCCGGACTTGTTCTTCTTCCTCTTTTTCTCTCTGCTGGAAATGTAGCTCAGCAAGGCTTGCTCCAAACGGAGCTAAGTACTTTAAATGTTTTGCTTTTGTTTTTGCTTTCTGTAAATAAATTATTTTTATAGAAATGCTTGGTGTGTGACTTTTTTGACCTCTCCTGGGCTAAAGGCTTTCCCAGCATCTGCAACAGGTTATGGGCCCAGTAAACAACGCAATAAAACCCAGAGAGAAAAGAGAGATCAGCTCCACACCTCATGCACAATTTAAAGGCAGGTAGCAAAGACCTGTGAAGATTTTCTTTGGAGCCACCTGGAGATTTTCCAGCAACTGCCGGTCTGCAGGACTTAGAAGCTAGCTGAGGTGACTTGCACAAGAAGGAAGAAGCCATGGCTACCTCCCAGCCCTCAGTGATGCCTCTGGAGCGCCTATCAGAGACCAACTATTTGAATTGGGCCCTGAAGATGGAGATGTATCTTCGCAGAGAGGATCTTTGGCTGCCAATTGGTGAGCAAACCCCCCAAAATCCCAGTGCTGAATGGCTGAGACAGGATGAGCGGGCTAGAGCCACCATTATCTTGGGAGTTGAGGACAATCAGCTAGTCCACGTGCGAGGCATGCAGTCTGCAAAGCAACTTTGGGACACTTTGAGAGACTTGTATGTAAAGGCAACAGCAGGGAGTAAAGTTACTCTGACAAAAAAGCTGTACAGAGCCTACCTTGCAGAAGGAGATAGCCTTCCTGAGCACCTGCATTTTATTCAGCAGCTGTATGTTGAGTTGCAGGAGAGAGGAATGGAATTTACACCTCTCACAAAATCCTATATCCTCCTGTCCTCACTGAATGCAATGTGGGACACGCTGATTTGTACCCTGGAGGCTATGCCTGAAGCAGACCTCACCCCATCGTATGTTACACAGCGCTTACTCGCTGAATGGGAGAAGAGAGAGGAAAGATCCCCCCCCCATCTCTTCTGGAAAGCTGCAAGACCAGAAAATGAGGGAAAAGAAGGGAAAGGAACCTGAGGCCACAGCACTAGCAAGCCAGCGATGCTTCACTTGTGGTTCAGCTGGACATTTGCAAAGAGACTGTGCCATGAGACCCAAGAGTAGAAAGACAGAGCAGAGGAACACAAGGGCAACACAGAAGAAGGCTCTTCAGACAACCCAAATTGCACAGGTTGCTGAGAAGGGTAATTCTGATGTATGGGTGTTAGATTCTGGGGCCAATTGTCATTTATGTAATTGTAAAAGCTCTTTTGTGTCACTGTCTAAAACTAAAAGACAAAGTGTATCTTTGGCTGATGGGTCTGTGACCTAAATTATGGGACAAGGTGACTTGTATTTATCCTGCTTAGGAGAAACTGTAAAAGGTGTGTTGTATGTGCCAAATTTACAATCAAACCTTTTATCTGTGGCACAATTGGCTGCAACAGGGTATATCATAACATTTAAGAAAAATGGTTGTGAGATACGTAAAAATGGGAAATTGTGTGCTACTGGTATGTTAAAAGACTCCTTGTACATTGTGCAAAATGCAAGGAAGCCAAGCTGCAAGGCTGCAGTTGGCAACACACCATATCATGACCAATGTGTACACCTGATGCACAGGAGACTTGGTCATGCTAATTACAAGTATATAGCACAAATGCCACAGCTGTGTGCTGACCTAAAGATAAAACCCTGTGATAAATACTTAGATTGTGTAGTTTGTAAAGAATGCAAAACACTGAAAGCTCCTGTGAGTAAGCACAGTGACAGAGGTACAACTAGACCTTTGGAAATTGTACACTCTGATATTATTGGTCCTTTTGCTCCAAGTCTTGGACAAGCAAGGTATGCAATGACCATCATTGATGATTTCTCAAGATACACATTTATCTACATCTTAAAACATAAAGATGAGGCATTTGAGAAATTTAAAAGTTTTGTGACATGGGCAAATGGAAAATTCCCTAGGCCTGTATCTGCACTCCAATGTGATAGAGGAGGAGAATACCTTTCTCACAAATTCAGAAGGTTCCTAGTGGAAAAGGGGATAGAAAAAATTCTTTCTAACCCGTACACCCCTCAGCAAAATGGTGTTGCTGAAAGAAAGGGCAGAACCTTGCAAAATGCGATGGAATGCATGTTAAAAGATTCACGATTATGTTTTAAGTTCTGGGGAGAAGCTTTATCGACTGCTTGTTATGTACAGAACAGGTTGTATAACTCTATGATTCAGGACACTCCATTCCATTTGTTTTATGGTGTGAAACCAAAGGTAAGCCATCTTAGAGTGTTTGGTAGCACTGCATGGGTTCACATTCCAAAACAGCAGAGAAGGAAAGGAGGCCCCACAACAAAGAAAGCCATCTTTGTTGGCTATGAACAAAGCCAGAGGAGCTACAGGTTCATAATGGGAGAGAAATTAATAATTAGCAAAAGCGCTTCTTTTGCTGAACAAAACTGGGGGAGATTAAATTCTAGCTCTCCAGTTGATCTGACCACCACAAGAGAACAGCAAGGACTTGCTGATGGTGATCTTTTGCCTGATGAGGACATTAAACTAGAAAAGCAAACTGAAGATCTGTCTGATGAGACAGATGCTTCTCAGGAAAGTGATAGGAGTCAAAATTTAAGCCCGGTATTACCTCGCAGATCTCAGAGGAGTAATAAAGGCGTTCCTCCATCACGTTTTCAGGCTGAAACAGTAAAGGCTTTTCACATATTCACAGAACCTGAGTCTTTAGAACAAGTGAATGCTTTACCACCTGAGATTGCACAAAATTGGCATTCTGCCATGCAACAGGAATTAGCATCCTTGAAAGAAAATAAAACATGGAAACTGGTAAATCTACCTCCCAATGAACGCTGTCTGGGTTGTAGGTGGGTTTTCAAACTGAAAAGGGATGCTGATGGCAAAATCCAAAAATATAAAGCAAGGTTGGTTGCAAAAGGGTTCACTCAAAGGAAAGATTTAGACTTTGACAAGACTTTTGCACCAGTTACTAAAGGTGAATCAATTAGATTACTGTTAAAAGTTGCTGCACTCAAGGGAATGTCAGTTAACCACTATGACATTCAAACTGCATTTCTCTATGGTGATTTAGACCACAGATTATACATGCAGCAACCCCCTGGCTATGAAAAAGGGGATAATCTAGTCTGTGAACTGCAGAAGTCAATCTATGGGTTAAAACAAGCTGCTAGATCCTGGAACCAAAAAGTAGATGAAAAACTGCAAAATTTTGGTTTTGAAAAAGGAAAAGCAGATCCCTGTGTATATATGAAGAAGGACAAACAAGGCTGTATGTATCTGTGCATTTATGTTGATGATTTGCTGCTTTTCACATCAACAGAAAAACAAAGGCTTGATTTTGAAGCCTGCATGAAAAGCAATTTCATATTAAGAAGCCTTGGAATTATAATAACCTAGGTTTGGAAAAACACAGGAAGAAGAATGGTAGCTTTCTGTTGAACCAAAGGGGAGATAATGGTAAAGAAATGTGAATGGAAAGACATATAAAGGTGTCAGAGAAGATTGGTTATGTATCTTAATCTGTAGTGTAAAAAGGGGAGTGTTGAGGTTTTCCTACTAACAGATTAAGACTGCTATATGTGCCTAATCATTTTGGCCAGGTGAAGGGGTTGTATTAGATTGTCTCCTCTCACGTGCTTCATGCAAATAGCCTGGGGGAAGGGGAGGAGCTGCCCGGACTTGTCTTCTCACTTCCTCTTTTTCTCACTGCCGATATGTAGCGAGTAAGGCTTGCTCCAAAGGGGGCTAAGTCCTTTAAATGTTTTGCTTTTGTTTTTGCTTTCTGTAAATAAATTATTTTTATAGAAATGCTTGGTGTGTGACTTTTTTGACCTCTCCTGGGCTAAAGGCTTTCCCAGCATCTGCAACAAGTAGCTCTTTGTTTCTTCAGCAAAGGATCGTTACCTTGTCGTGGTGTTGGAGCTTGAGCACCTCAATGATGCCATGAGCTAAACCGTGAAGGGCCACCCGAGACGGGAAGGTCATGACAGAGCGGTCAGACTAAATGCGATCCCTGGGGAAGGTAATGGCAACCCACCCCAGTATTCTTGCCGTGAAAACTCAATGGATCAGTACAACCGGAGATATGTCGGTATACCATCGGAAGATGAGACCCCCAGGTCGGAAGATGGTCAAAATGCTACTGGGGAGGAACAGAGGATGAGTTCAACTAGCCCCAGACGTGATGACGCAGCTAACTCAAAGCCAAAAGGACGGCTAGCGGCCAACGGTGCTGGTGGTGAACGGCGAATCCGATGTTCTAAGGATCAACATGCCATTGGAACCTGGAATGTAAGATCTATGAGCCAGCGCAAATTGGATGTGGTTATTGGTGAGATGTCAAGATTAAAGATAGACATTTTGGGCATCAGTGAACTGAAGTGGACTGGAATGGGCCACTTCACATCAAACGACCACCAGATCTACTACTGTGGACAAGAGGACCACAGAAGAAATGGAGCAGCCTTCATAATTAATCGTAAAGTGGCTAAAGCAGTGTTTGGATACAATCCAAAAAACGATAGAATGATCTCAATTCGAATTCAGGGCAAGCCATCTAACATCACAGTGATCCAGATATACGCCTCAACCACAGATGCTGAAGAAGCTGAAGTAGAGCAGTTCTATGAGGATCTGCAGCACCTACTGGACAACACGCCTAAAAGAGATGTTATTTTCATCACGGGAGACTGGAATGCTAAGGTGGGCAGTCAAATGCCTCCTGGAATTACAGGTAAGCATGGCCTGGGAGAACAAAATGAAGCAGGACATAGGCTGATAGAATTTTGCCAAGACAACTCACTCTGCATCACAAACACTCTCTTCCAACAACCTAAGAGACGGCTTTATACATGGACTTCACCAGATGGACAACACCGAAATCAGATTGACTACATCCTTTGCAGCCAAAGCTGGCGGACATCTATACAGTCGGTAAAAACAAGACCTAGAGCTGACTGTAGTTCTGATCACGAACTTCTTATTGCACAATTTAGGATCAGACTCAAGAGATTAGGGAAGACCCACAGATCAGCTAGATATGAGCTCATTAATATTCCTAAGGAATATGCAGTGGAGGTGAAGAATCGATTTAAGGGACTGGACTTAGTAGATAGGGTCCCAGAAGAACCATGGGCAGAAGTCCGCAACATTGTTCAGGAGGCGGCAACAAAATACATCCCAAAGAAAGAGAAAACCAAGAAGGAAAAATGGCTGTCTGCTGAGACACTAGAAGTAGCCCAAGAAAGAAGGAAAGCAAAAGGCAACAGTGATAGGGGGAGATATGCCCAATTAAATGCAAAATTCCAGAGGTTAGCCAGAAGAGATAAGGAATTATTTTTAAACAAGCAATGCACAGAAGTGGAAGAAGACAATAGAATAGGAAGGACAAGAGACCTCTTCCAGAAAATTAGAACCATCGGAAGTAAATTCCAAGCCAAAATGGGTATGATCAAAAACAAAGATGGCAAGGACCTAACAGAAGAAGAAGAGATCAAGAAAAGGTGGCAAGAATATACGGAAGACCTGTATAGGAAGGATAACAATATCGGGGATAGCTTTGATGGTGTGGTCAGTGAGCTAGAGCCAGACATCCTGAAGAGTGAGGTTGAATGGGCCTTAAGAAGCATTGCTAATAACAAGGCAGCAGGAGACGATGGCATCCCAGCTAAACTGTTCAAAATCTTGCCAGATGATGCTGTCAAGGTAATGCATGCTATATGCCAGCAAATTTGGAAAAGACAGGAATGGCCATCAGATTGGAAAAAATCAACTTATATCCCCATACCAAAAAAGGGAAATGCTAAAGAATGTTCAAACTATCGAAAAGTGGCACTCATTTCACATGCCACTAAGGTAATGCTCAAGAGCCTGCAAGGTAGACTTCAGCAGTTCATGGAGCGAGAATTGCCAGATGTAGAAGCTGGGTTTAGAAAAGCCAAAGGAACTAGGGACAAAATTGCCAATATCTGCTGGATAATGGAAAAAGCCAGGGAGTTTCAGAAAAACATCTATTTCTGTTTTATTGACTATTCTAAAGCCTTTGACTGTGTGGACCATAACAAATTGTGGCAAGTTCTTAGTGGTATGGGGATACCAAGTCATCTTGTATGCCTCCTGAAGAATCTGTATAACGACCAGGTAGCGACAGTAAGAACAGACCACGGAACAAAGGACTGGTTTAAGATTGGGAAAGGAGTACGGCAGGCCTGTATACTCTCACCCTACCTATTCAACTTGTACGCAGAACACATCATGCGACGTGCTTGGCTTGAGGAATCCAAGGCTGGAGTTAAAATTGCTGGAAGAAACATTAACAATCTCAGATATGCAGATGATACCACTTTGATGGCTGAAAGCGAAGAGGAACTGAGGAGCCTTATGATGAAGGTGAAAGAAGAAGGTGCAAAAGCTGGCTTGCAGCTAAACCTCAGAAAAACCAAGATTATGGCAACCAGCTTGATTGATAACTGGCAACTAGAGGGAGAAAATGTAGAAGCAGTGAAAGACTTTGTATTTCTAGGTGTGAAGATTACTGCAGATGCTGACTGCAGTCAGGAAATCAGAAGACGCTTAAGCCTTGGGAGAAGAGCAATGACAAATCTCGATCAAATACTTAAGAGCAGAGACATCTCACTGACAACAAAGGTCCGCATAGTTAAAGCAATGGTGTTTCCTGTAGTAACATATGGCTGCGAGAGCTGGACCATAAGGAAGGCTGAGAGAAGGAAGATCGATGCTTTTGAACTGTGGTGTTGGAGGAAAATTCTGAGAGTGCCTTGGACTGCCAGAAGATCAAACCAGTCCATCCTCCAGGAAATAAAGCCAGACTGCTCACTTGAGGGAATGATATTAAAGGCAAAACGGAAATACTTTGGCCACATAATGAGAAGACAGGACACCCTGGAGAAGATGCTGATGCTAGGGAGAGTGGAGGGCAAAAGGAAGAGGGGCTGACCAAGGGCAAGGTGGATGGATGATATTCTAGAGGTGATGGATGCGTCCCTGGGGGAGCTGGGGGTGTTGACGACTGACAGGAAGCTCTGGTGTGGGCTGGTCCATGAAGTCACGAAGAGTCAGAAGCGACTAAACGAATAAACAAAAAAAGCTCTTTCTTTATCTTCTGCTCTTTCCTTGTGTAATACTATTCTTACATGTGATCAAGCATGCTTTGGAAAGTCCATCTCCCTCACAACCCTGGTAAGCATCTCCAGATTTTCCAGAGCATAAACAGATCAGGGAAGGACAAAATATTTGGCCTGTTTTTGCAAGCACCATGGATGTCTCTGTAGGGAAGGGGGGCAAACTATGACATGCGCATGAAGATGTCATCCTGCAGTGATTGTGACTTGTGTCAGCTGTTGGGATGAAAGTAGGCAATATCAGTGCTTCGGTGATGATATCATGCCCTATGTGTCATCATTTTTGGTATCATCATGAGTTGCTGATAACCCTGCTGGACTTGAAGTAACTCAGGATGGCATTTCAATTAGTCACCTCTGAGTCAGTGGATCTCAAGACCCCAATTTTTTTATTATAGACTGTGTTTCCCCCAGGAGCATCCCATCAGGTCCTGATAGAAGGCCATTGCATGAAGTAAATATGAAGATAAGCATGTGAGCAAAGGAACCATTTTTTCCCCAGTTCATGGCATATGGCAGAATATTTTTTTCTTTCTGGGTCACATTCATTTTCCCCCAAACTCAATCCTTCATTATTAAATTTCCTGGAGGGTAAAAAGCAACTCCACATTTTTTCCTTTCTCTTATGGACACAGATATACCAACTTCTCTTTCTTTAATTCATGTGTTAATTGATGCTGTTTATCATTTGTCCTGTTACATCAAGAAAAAGGGGCCTCAGAACACTATTAATTCAAGTTTGTCTTTTTGGCCCAAATCACTCCCTGTTGTGATAAGAAATGTGTGTTTCCTATCTGAAGAATGAAGGAGTTCATTTAAACCGCTGAGCTGTCGATCGGAAGGTCGGCGGTTCGAAACCGCGCGGCGGGGTGAGCTCCCGTTGCTCGTCCCAGCTTCTGCACACCAAGCAGTTCGAAAACATGCAAATGTGAGTAGATTAATTGGTACCGCTTCGGCGGGAAGGTAACGGCGTTCCGAGTCGTCATGCTGGCCACATGACCCGGAAGTGTCTATGACAACGCCGGCTCCAAGGCTTTGAAACGGAGATGAGCACCGCCCCCTAGAGTCGGACATGACTGGACTTTACGTCAAGGGAAACCTTTACCTTTACCTAATGAGGACATGGTAACAGAAGTCATATATATTCTCATGTGATAATAGAGCTGATACCTTTTGTTTCCATTGTAGAATATAATGGGTGAAGACTTTATGAAAATAATGGTAAGTAGCTCGGTGACCATCTTCTGCCCTTGCCTTGTGAAGTATTCTTCTTGCATGCGATCAAGCAGCCCTTTTGTGATTCAGCCACACCCCCACCAATTTAGCAGTTGTATACAGAACAGAGATGGAGCCAGGTTGTCCATTTAGGAGGGCAGTTACCTTGTTCTATGATGAAAGCTATGACATTCACCGCACTCGTAAAAAAATATGGCACACCTCCACCCATCCCCAAACTTTGGCGGGTGGAGGTGGGTTGATGGCAAAACAAGGGCTTAAATCCTTTTTTGGGCCTTTTTTTCTGACCGGCAAATGCTCTGAATCTGAGCTGACATTCTTGCAGCAGTTGGAAGAGGAAATGAGTCGCTACTGTGGGAGTTCGGTAGCCCACGTTCCTCACATGGCTACACTGAAAATCGAGTGGAGCACATTTAGGTGGAGGTGCCAATCTGTATGTTTAATAATGGGTATATTTCACATTTGAACTTAGCCCCCCTCTGCCTCTTCCTCCTCCAACTGTGGGAAGCAGAATGAAAACAACAACAACAACAACAACAACAACAACAACAGGATGTCTCAAGTGCATAGGAGTATAATTAATGTGAATCCAGGTCCAGGTATGAAGTGTGGACGTAGTGCAACGTTCCCCAAAGAACATGTTTTTCCCAAAAGAGCGTCGTGCCCAAGTGCCATGTCTGTTAAAGCTCCTCATTGCTAAGCAACCATCTTATCTGTGGATGCTTAGGGTACAACCATTAATTCTTAGGTTTCTCAGGGCAAATTGTGGTTGTGTGAATGTGGAAGAACATTGAAAAGAGAAAGAAAAGAGGGGGAGAAAGCCTCAGAACACTGTTAATTCGGATTTGGTTGTTTTGGCCTTAGCATTCCCTGTTTTGGTAGGAAGTACGTGTTTTCTAACTGGAGGAAAGCAGCAATTCATGTCTATGATATCTGAGATGGTAGTGATGGCACAGATGAAGAGGTCCTGGGTGTCACCTTTTCAGAAGAGAATTTGACATGCTTGCTTCCTTTGTAGGATTGTATGGAGGAAGACGATTTTGAAAAAATAGGGGTAAGAAGCTCTTTCTTCATCTACTGCCTTTTCTCTGAGTAATATACTTCTTGCATGCGATGAAGCATCCCTTTTGTGATTCTACCCCTCCCGGAAAGCATCTCCAGAGCCCCCAAAGCATAAACAGAGCAGGCAGGGCCAGAACATTTGACCTGTTTCACCTTTCCTTTTTGGAACAATTTAAAGCACCCACTTTATCCCTTAAAAGAACAAACACCCACTGCCCAGTTGGGGTGATGTGTCCCCGGGGACTCAGTAGCAAAGGCAGGGACCTGGGCGTCTGCCATGGATGTACCTGTGGGTAATAGGACAAGCCATGGCATGTGCACAGTGATGTCATCCTGCAGTTGTTGGGATTTGTGTCACTTTTGCACCAGGGAAGAGGGCCCTGCACAATTTCTTTCTCTCCTTGTAATTTCTGTCCCTTATTGGTGTCACTCATCTACGTGGCCCAAATGGTTTCTTCATCAGATGCAGTTTTGTTCATAAGGTGTATTTCCTCATCAACCTTTCCAGGTCTATTTTGCCAAGAAATGTGGTGGAAGCCAGAAAGGGCGATTTTTCAAACGATCCAAAACATATAAAGAAGCCTAAGTGTTTCTCTCGGTTACTTTGTTCACGCTTAGTGTTGCACAGAATTCATGCAACCCTCTCATCAATGAATACAACCTCATTTCTGGACTTTGCATAAGATATTAAATACTAAGGTGATCGTATAGTCTGCATTTCCACAATACAGTGAACCAGAAGAAAAATCTAACCCGGATTAAAACTATCCAAATTTAGGAAGTTGTACCAATGCAGCTGCTAGGTTTGTCATCCCCTTGTCCTAGGATCACATATGGAATGTAGAGATTTAATGCCATCTTCCCAGACAGCTTGAGCCCCAACTGCCCTTACTATTAACAGTCCTCTTTTGTCAGCAAGCGTTTTATCTTTTGATACTGAAATCCAATGCAGGGATTATTCCACTGGATTCTCTGTGTAGATTTTGGTTGTGTGAAAGTTGAAGAATTTTGAAAAGAGAATGAAACAAAGTATTTCAGAACACCATTCATTTGTGTGTGCCTTTGTGGCCCTACCGGTCCCTGTGCTGATATGAAATGCATGTGTCCCATCTGGAGAATGAACGATTCACATACATGATATCAAAGATGGTAGTGATGGTATGGTTCGAGAATGTGCAATACCTTTTCAAAATAAAAGTAATACCTTTTGTTTCCCTTGTAGAAAGCTATGCAAGGTGAAGTTAATCTTAGTGAGCTATCTGTAAGTAGCTTTTTGTTCATATTCTGTCCTTTCTTTCTGTAATATTTTTCTTACAGGTGCCTGGCTGTCTGGGTCTTACTCTCAGGAACTAAAGGTTATGTCCTTCTAAGGTTAAGGAGCTCCTGATTAGTTGATGTACATAGGACAGAATATATTAATGATGTACACCAGCTTCTTGCTAGTCAGTCTCTGTTGCTAGTTAGCTGGCTGGTTAATCTGTTTACTGTTTTACTTCCAAGTAATGTTTTTTATTTAATCTTTTATAAAGAAATGCCTGGTCTCTCATTCTTATTTATTTCTGCTGCATTAAGCAAATCTGCTAACATAGTGGCCGAGGAAAGACCCACACGTGTGTTTATATCATGCACTGGCACAACATAGTTATGAAAGAATCCACAAAAAAGAATGCTTTTTCTCCTTCCTTGTAGGGCTTCCTATGTAAGGTTTTTCCTCTTTTTAAGACAATGGAAGATGGTGATAAAAAAATGTATGAAGTGATGGTAAGTAGATACACACTTAAGTTCTCTCATTTCTTCTATGTCTCCTATGTTATCCTTCTTAGATATGACTGCAGCAGCCCATTTGAGATTCACTCCCCCCAAAGGATCTCCAGACTTCCAGGAACAATTCCAGGAGGACATTTTAAGCTCTTGGGAACATTTAAAGGAGAGCGTCATTATGACTCTTGTCCGAATTTCTGGCTTCACAGGTCTTCCCTGTGGCTTAGAAGAAAGGCTTAACAGAAGAGGTCAGGAAAACTTTAAAAGAGCTGTACATGTCTTTTTCATAAAAAGTCACAAAAACTCTTTGCTCACAATAGTGACAACAAGAAGTCTCAGAATGCTATTAATTCATATGGTCTTTTAGGCTCTATCACTCCATTTGTGATAAGAAAGGCACAGTTCCTATCTGGAGAATGAAATATATAGATTAAATTGATATAGGATATTTTAAATGGCTGTGATGGCATAGTTACAGTTAGTGATGCATATCAGAATAGAACTGATCCCCTTTGTTTCCTTTGTAGAAGGTAGTCACCAGTGGAAGTCCTATATGTGGATTACTGGTAAGTAGCTTTGATTTATCTTCTTCCATTGCTTTCTTTAATATTCTTGCATCTGAACAAGCACCCCTTTTATTTTTCTTCACCCAGCACTTAAAGCATCTCCAGAGCCCTGAGAGCACAAACACAGCAAATAGGATGAAAACATTTGGCCTATTTTTACATTTGTTTTTAAGCAGCTTAAAGCAATCAACTGACCCACTCAAAAAAAAAAAAAGGCAGCAAAGTTGGAGTGAAGTTTCCCTCTGGGGGCTGAGTACTAAAGGGAAAGATTTTGATCTGTGACATGGATGTCCCTGTGTGGAAGAGGGGCAAGTGATCACATGTGCAAGATGACATCATGCTGCAGTTGTGAGTGGTGTGAGCAAGTAGGTACTTGTGTCCTTTGTGTGATGATATCATGGCACATGTGTCATAATTTTTGCATCATCTTGAGTTGCGGATGCCCCTGCTTGACTGGATGTAGCACAGGGTGGACCCTCATTTTCTCACATCATACCATTTGCAATCTTGTTCCTTTTTTTATAATATACTGTATTTCCTACCATTTACTGATAGAATGCAGTACCATGAAATAAATACCAAGACATGCGTAAAAAAGATTGATGCTGTTTTCTCCATTCATGTCAACAGGTAGAATATTTTTTTTTCCCCTGGATAGTGTTTATTTTTCCACAGATCCTTATCTAGTTCTTCCATTATCACCTTTCGTTGGAAGACAGCAAATAACTATCACCCGCCTATGGATTCTTAATTCCATATGCACTCACAAAACAACAATGCATTGATTCTGAGATAAATTTTTGCCCTTGCACTTTTAATTAAACCTATGCCCTGACTTTCCTGCTCAATTGATCAACGCCACTCTGCTGCCCCAGACAGTGTTCCTCTATCAGAGCTGTTACATACCTTTTAGTAAGATAGGGAAGAGGTGGGCCAGCCTTAGTCCAATGGTACACATGCAGCATTCCCTGATAATTGTAAAGATACTTCCAGAATATTTTGAATCATCTTGGTCAGGATGCCACAAGTACAATCAAAGCCTCGATTTTCATTAAGCATATAATTACATTTTCCTATACCACCTACGATCTCTAATTGAGAGACTGCCTTGCAATCCAACGTCCTATTACCCACATCCCACCAATTAGGAGTTACATGGAGAGCACTGACCTACACTTGGGATAAAGTTGGGGTGAGGTAGTTATCTTGTTTAAAACTGAAGTTTAAAAAACCCAGCCCACCTCTTAAAATAATCTTTCCCCCCATGAGTCCTCTCCAGCTTGGGTTTTTTTTCCCCCAGTAGTGGGTTGAATGGGAAAAGAAGGACTTTAAGGCTCAGGATGGTAGTTTCTGTCCCTAATGGTTGTGACTCATCTAATATTCTCTGCATCAGATGCACTGTTGCTGGTAAAATGGATTTTCCCACCTCCTTTTCCAGGGTTTATTTCACTGGGACATGTTTGCAAACCCAGAAAGATAGATTTTTCCAATGATCCAAAGCATTTCATGAAGTCAGAATCTTTCCCAGTTAGCTACTGTACTTAGTGTTATTGAGCTCATGCAATGCACATATCCTGGCTACTAATTTAACCCTCTTTCTGTAGTTTGCATAATATATTAAATGCTAAAATGATGAAATAGCCTGCATTCACCCAACTCAGTAAACCACAAAAGAATCTATAAAAATATAACCAAGACTGAAAGTTTGGGATGTTGTGCCAATGCAGCTGCCAAGTTTTTTATTGACTTGGTTAGATAGCTAGCATGAATCTAGCTTCACATATGAAATGAAGACATGTACTGCAATGTTCCCAAAAGAGCTTTAACCCCAAGGGACTTGTCTGTTAAAGGACCTCTTCTCTCTGAAGCCCTCTTTTGCATTCATGCATAAATTCAATACAAGCATTTTGATTCAGGTTTCTCGGTGCATATACTGGTTGTGTCAATGTAGAAGAATATTGAAAACAGAAAGAAAAGAAAAAGGGGCCTCAGAACACTATTAATTCAAATTGGTCTTTTTGGCCTCAAATCACTTCCTGCTGAGATAAGTTATGTGTGTTTCCTTTCAGAAGAATGAAGGAATTCATTTTTATGATATATGAGAGAGCAGTGAGGGCACAGTTGGGGAAGTCATACTGTATGTTCTTATGTGATAATAGAGCTGATACACTTTTTTTCCATTGTAGGAACGCATGGGTGAGAAAGGTGTAAAAAAACTAATGGTAAGTAGCTCGTTGACCATCTTCTGCCCTTGCCTTGTGAAGTATTCTTCTTGCATGCGATCAAGCAGCCCTTTTGTGATTCAGCCACACCCCCACCAATTTAGCAGTTGTATACAGAACAGAGATGGAGCCAGGTTGTCCATTTAGGAGGGCAGTTATCTTGTTTTATGATGAAAGCTATGACATTCACCTCACTCGTAAAAAAAATATGGCACACCTCCACCCATCCCCAAACTTTGGCGGGTGGAGGTGGGTTGATGGCAAAACAAGGGCTTAAATCCCTTTTTGGGCCTTTTTTCTGACCGGCAAATGCTCTGAATCTGAGCTGACCTTCTTGCAGCAGTTGGAAGAGGAAATGAGTCGCTACTGTGGGAGTTCGGTAGCCCACGTTCCTCACATGGCTACACTGAAAATCAAGTGGAGCACATATAGGTGGAGGTGCCAATCTGTATGTTTAATAATGGGTATATTTCACATTTGAACTTAGCCCCCCTCTGCCTCTTCCTCCTCCAACTGTGGGAAGCGGAATGAAAACAACAACAACAACAACAACAGGATGTCTCAAGTGTATAGGAGTATAATTAATGTGAATCCAGGTCCAGGTATGAAACGTGGACGTAGTGCAATGTTCCCCAAAGAACATGTTTTTCCCAAAAGAGCATCGTGCCCAAGTGCCATGTCTGTTAAAGCTCCTCATTGCTAAGCAACCATCTTATCTGTGGATGCTTAGGGTACAACCATTAATTCTTAGGTTTCTCAGGGCAAATTGTGGTTGTGTGAATGTGGAAGAACATTGAAAAGAGAAAGAAAAGAGGGGGATAAAGCCTCAGAACACTGTTAATTCGGATTTGGTTGTTTTGGCCTTAGCATTCCCGGTTTTGGTAGGAAGTACGTGTTTTCTAACTGGAGGAAAGCAGCAGTTCATGTCTATGATATCTGAGATGGTAGTGATGGCACAGATGAAGAGGTCCTGGTGTCACCTTTTCAGAAGAGAATTTGACATGCTTGCTTCCTTTGTAGAATAGTATGGATGGAAAGGATCTTGAAAAAATAATGGTAAGTAGCTCTTTCCTCATCTACTGCCTTTTCTCTGAGTAATATACTTCTTGCATGCGATGAAGCATCCCTTTTGTGATTCTACCCCTCCCGGAAAGCATCTCCAGAGCCCCCAAAGCATAAACAGAGCAGGCAGGGCCAGAACATTTGACCTGTTTCACCTTTCCTTTTTGGAACAATTTAAAGCACCCACTTTATCCCTTAAAAGAACAAACACCCACTGCCCAGTTGGGGTGATGTGTCCCCGGGGACTGAGTAGCAAAGGCAGGGACCTGGGCGTCTGCCATGGATGTACCTGTGGGTAATAGGACAAGCCATGGCATGTGCACAGTGATGTCATCCTGCAGTTGTTGGGATTTGTGTCACTTTTGCACCAGGGAAGAGGGCCCTGCACAATTTCTTTCTCTCCTTGTAATTTCTGTCCCTTATTGGTGTCACTCATCTACGTGGCCCAAATGGTTTCTTCATCAGATGCAGTTTTGTTCATAAGGTGTATTTCCTCATCAACCTTTCCAGGTCTATTTTGCCAAGAAATGTGGTGGAAGCCAGAAAGGGCGATTTTTCAAACGATCCAAAACATATAAAGAAGCCTAAGTGTTTCTCTCGGTTACTTTGTTCATGCTTAGTGTTGCACAGAATTCATGCAACCCTCTCATCAATGAATACAACCTCATTTCTGGACTTTGCATAAGATATTAAATACTAAGGTGATCGTATAGTCTGCATTTCCACAATACAGTGAACCAGAAGAAAAATCTAACCCGGATTAAAACTATCCAAATTTAGGAAGTTGTACCAATGCAGCTGCTAGGTTTGTCATCCCCTTGTGCTAGGATCACATATGGAATGTAGAGATTTAATGCCATCTTCCCAGACAGCTTGAGCCCCAACTGCCCTTACTATTAACAGTCCTCTTTTGTCAGCAAGCGTCTTATCTTTTGATACTGAAATCCAATGCAGGGATTATTCCACTGGATTCTCTGTGTAGATTTTGGTTGTGTGAAAGTTGAAGAATTTTGAAAAGAGAATGAAACAAAGTATTTCAGAACACCATTCATTTGTGTGTGCCTTTGTGGCCCTACCGATCCCTGTCCTGATATGAAATGCATGTGTCCCATCTGGAGAATGAACGATTCACATACATGATATCAAAGATGGTAGTGATGGTATGGTTCGAGAATGTGCAATATCCTTTCAGAATAAAAGTAATACCTTTTATTACGTAGCACAGGGTTGAACCTCATGTTCCTAAGTCATAACGTTTGCAATCATACCTCCGGTAGATTTCAAGGCCCCTTTTTTTTCTAAATTATAATCTGTATTTAACAAGGACCTTCCTACTGTTTATGGGTATAATGCAGTAGCATTAAGTTCTTGTTCTTGTTGTTGCGGTATCTACTGGCAGAGAGGTCCATCCCCGGAGAAGCTGACCTTTGAATTTTTAAACCAAATATCATGAAAACTGTGCCACCCGTGGATAAGCTGAAATCTTCTTATGTTTTAATTTTCACAATTGGCTTATCTGCAGGTGGCATTATTTTCATGGTATTTGGGTTAAAAATTCAAGGGTTGGCTTATCCAGGGATGGACTTCTCTGCGAGTATATACCACAACAGCAAGAACAAGAACCATAGTTTAATGCTACTGCATTATACCCGTAAATGGTCGGAAGGTCCTTGTGTTTTATGTGGTTTCCTTGTTGGAGTTGGGTGGTGTCTAAATGGAAGGCATTAAAATGAAATAAAGCCATACCCTCTGTGGCCCTCAAAGGACCCCCGTTTGATTGGAATATACTGCAGCGGTCCAGGTGTGGCCCATACGTGGGCCAATAACATGAACTGCCACAAGATATTTACAAAGACATCCATAATCCAGGATGACTTTTTTTTTCTCCTCCTTGCAGAAGTTGGCTGGTGGAATGATGGGGGTAAGTCGATATGCATTTGACAGCTCTCATTTCTTTTATGTCTTCTCCATTATTCCTTATATACATAACCACAGCTGCCCTCTTGAGACTCACTTCCGAAAGCCTCTCCCAATATTCCAGGAGCAATTCCAGGAAGAATTTGGATGTTGTCAGGAACGTTTAAAGGACGACTTTGTAGGAAGCCACGGACATGACCTTTGAGAAGCTGGGCAGAGAATGGTGGGAAAAATACTTTTTAAGGCCAGGAAACAGAGAAAGAATGCACGTTTCTTTTCTGGACACTGAGTGAATTTGTGGACGAGATACCCAAGATGGCAGTGACGGCACAGCCGAAGAAGTCATGGGCGTTGCCATGTCAGAGCAGAACGCTTACCTTTGTTCCCTTTTAGGGCTCCGGTGGCGGTGGTGGTGGAGGTGGACTCATGGTAAGAAGCTGCGGTTAACTTCTGCCCTTCCTTTCTTTAATATTCTTCTTGCATCTGAACAAGCACCCTTTTATCGTTCTTCCCCCAACACCAAAGCATCTGCAGAGTCCCCAGAGCAGCAGTCACAGCAGGCAGGGCCAAAACATTTGGCCTGTTTTTCCATTCCTTTGAAGCAGCTGACCCCTTAAAAATAGATGCAGCAGCCAAGTTGGCAGGGAGATTCCCCCTGGGGACTGAGCGGCATGAGGAGGAAGGTTTAGATGCCACCTGTGGGGAAGAGGGGCAAGTGATGACATGCGCATGATGATGTCTGCTGAGTTGCCGTGAGTTGGGTCAGCGAGTACGTAGTTTCAGAATTAAGGTGAGGATATTGTTGGCAGATGCTGGGAAAGCCTTTAGCCCAGGAGAGATCAGAAAAATCACACACCAAGCATTTCTATAAAAATAATTTATTTACAGAAAGCAAAACAAAAGCAAAACATATTTAAAGGACTTAGCTCCCCTTTGGAGCAAGCCTTGCTTGGCTACATTGCCGGCAGAAAAAAAAAAAGAGGAAGTAAGAAACAAGTCCGGGCAGGTCCTCCTCCCCCCAGGCAATTTGCATGAAGCACGTGAAAGGAGACAATCAAATACAACCTCTTCACTCGGCCAAAATGATTAGGTACAATAGCAGTCTTAATCGTTAGTAGGAAAACCTCAACACTCCCCTTTTTATACTACAGATTAAGATGCAAACCAATCTTCTCTGACAACTCTGTGTGTCTTGGTACAGGAAGAGGTTTGGTTAAAATATCAGCAATCATATCTTTTGATTCACAATATTTTAACATTATTTCTCCTTTGCTTATCATATCTTTGATATATTGATATCTAATATCGATATGTTTTGTTCTATTTCTGCAGGCTTCAGATTTTGCCATAGCAATGCAAGCTTGATTATCCTCATAAACAGTTATAGGCTGGTTCACTTCCATGCCTATGTCTTTTAACAAATGTTTAAACCATGTAACCTCATTACAGGTTTGTGTTAGAGAATAAAACTCTGCTTCTGCAGTGGAAAGAGCAACAAGTGTTTGTTTTCTAGAATGCCAGCCTAAGCTAGATCCAGCAAATTGAATTAAAATCCCAGAAGTGGATTTTCTGTCACTGACATCTGCTCCCCAGTCAGAATCGGCAAAAGCCTGCAATTTCTCAGTTCCAGAGGCATTTAGCTTCAGGCAATAATTCTTTGTTCCTTGCAAATACCTCATTAACCTCTTCAATGCTGCTTTTCCAGTAGATGTAGGCTTCTCTACCTGTCTACTTAAAATGGCCACAGAATTTGAGATATCTGGGCGAGAATGATTTGCAATGTACAGTAAACTTCCAATTGCAGATCTATAGTTCTCTGCCTCAGTTAATTGAGTTTCTCCTATATCTTTCTGAAAATCTATTATCATCGGAGTAGAGACTGGTTTACAGTCTTGCATATTAAAATCCTCTAGGAGCTTTTGAATTTTACTACGTTGGTTTAACAGAAAACTACCATCCTTGTCTCTGTGTACTTCCAAACCTAGGTAATTGGTCACAACTCCAAGGCTTTTTAATATGAAATGGCTTTTCATGCAGGCTTCAAAATCAAGCCTTTGTTTTTCTGTTGATGTGAACAGCAGCAAATCATCAACATAAATGCACAGATACATACAGCCTTGTTTGTCCTTCTTCATATATACACAGGGATCTGCTTTTCCTTTTTCAAAACCAAAACTCTGCAGTTTTTCATCTACTTTTTGGTTCCAGGATCTAGCAGCTTGTTTTAACCCATAGATTGACTTCTGCAGTTCACAGACTAGATTCTCCCCTTTTTCATAGCCAGGGGGTTGCTGCATGTGATCTAAATCACCATAGAGAAATGCAGTCTGAATGTCATAGTGGTTAACTGACATTCCCTTGAGTGCAGCAACTTTTAACAGTAATCTAATTGATTCACCTTTAGTAACTGGTGCAAAAGTCTTGTCAAAGTCTAAATCTTTCCTTTGAGTGAACCCTTTTGCAACCAACCTTGCTTTATATTTTTGGATTTTGCCATCAGCATCCCTTTTCAGTTTGAAAACCCACCTACAACCCAGACAGCGTTCATTGGGAGGTAGATTTACCAGTTTCCATGTTTTATTTTCTTTCAAGGATGCTAATTCCTGTTGCATGGCAGAATGCCAATTTTGTGCAATCTCAGGTGGTAAAGCATTCACTTGTTCTAAAGACTCAGGTTCTGTGAATATGTGAAAAGCCTTTACTGTTTCAGCCTGAAAAAGTGATGGAGGAACACCTTTATTACTCCTCTGAGATCTGCGAGGTAATACAGGGCTTAAATTTTGACTCCTATCACTTTCCTGAGAAGCATCTATCTCATCAGACAGATCTTCAGTTTGCTTTTCTGGTTTAATGTCCTCATCAGGCAAAAGATCACCATCAGCAAGTCCTTGCTGTTCTCTTGTGGTGGTCAGATCAACTGGAGAGCTAGAATTTAATCTCCCCCAGTTTTGTTCAGCAAAAGAAGCACTTTTGCTAATTATTAATTTCTCTCCCATTATGAACCTGTAGCTCCTCTGGCTTTGTTCATAGCCAACAAAGATGGCTTTCTTTGTTGTGGGGCCTCCTTTCCTTCTCTGCTGTTTTGGAATGTGAACCCATGCAGTGCTACCAAACACTCTAAGATGGCTTACCTTTGGTTTCACACCATAAAACAAATGGAATGGAGTGTCCTGAATCATAGAGTTATACAACCTGTTCTGTACATAAGTGGCAGTAGATATGGCCTCTCCCCAGTACTTAAAACATAATCATGAATTTATAACATGCATTCCATCGCATTTTGCAAGGTTCTGCCCTTTCTTTCAGCAACACCATTTTGCTGAGGGGTGTAAGGGTTAGAAAGAATTTGTTCTATCCCCTTTTCCACTAGGAACCTTCTGAATTTGTGAGAAAGGTATTCTCCTCCTCTATCACATTGGAGTGCAGATACAGGCCTAGGGAATTTTCCATTTGCCCATGTCACAAAACTTTTAAATTTCTCAAATGCCTCATCTTTATGTTTTAAGATGTAGATAAATGTGTATCTTGAGAAATCATCAATGATGGTCATTGCATACCTTGCTTGTCCAAGACTTGGAGCAAAAGGACCAATAATATCAGAGTGTACAATTTCCAAAGGTCTAGTTGTACCTCTGTCACTGTGCTTACTCACAGGAGCTTTTAGTGTTTTGCATTCTTTGCAAACTACACAGTCTAAGTATTTATCACAGGGTTTTATCTTTAGGTCAGCACACAGCTGTGGCATTTGTGCTATATACTTGAAATTAGCATGACCAAATCTCCTGTGCATCAGGTGTACACATTGGTCATGATATGGTGTGTTGCCAACTGCAGCCTTGCGGCTTGGCTTCCTTGCATTTTGCACAATGTACAAGGAGTCTTTTAACATACCAGTAGCACACAATTTCCCATTTTTATGTATCTCACAACCATTTTTCTTAAATGTTATGATATACCCTGTTGCAGCCAATTGTGCCACAGATAAAAGGTTTGATTGTAAATTTGGCACATACAACACACCTTTTACAGTTTCTCCCAAGCAGGATAAATACAAGTCACCTTGTCCCATAATTTTGGTCACAGACCCATCAGCCAAAGATACACTTTGTCTTTCAGTTTTAGACAGTGACACAAAAGAGCTTTTACAATTACAGAAATGACAACTGGCCCTAGAATCTAACACCCATACATCAGAATTACCCTTCTCAGCAACCTGTGCAATTTGGGTTGTCTGAAGAGCCTTCTTCTGTGTTGCCCTTGTGTTCTTCTTCTCTGTCTTTCTAGTCTTGAGTCTCATGGCACAGTCTCTTTGCAAATGTCCAGCTGAACCACAAGCGAAGCATCGCTGGCTGGCTAGCGCTGTGGCCTCAGGTTCCTTTCCCTTCTTTTCCCTCATTTTCTGGTCTTGCAGTTTTCCAGAAGAGATGGGGGGGATCTTTCCTCTCTCTTCTCCCATTCAGTGAGTAAGCGCTGTGTAACATACGATGGGGTGAGGTCTGCTTCAGGCATAGCCTCCAGGGTACAAATCAGCGTGTCCCACATTGCATTCAGTGAGGACAGGAGGATATAGGATTTTGTGAGAGGTGTAAATTCCATTCCTCTCTCCTGCAACTCAACAAACAGCTGCTGAATATAATGCAGGTGCTCAGGAAGGCTATCTCCTTCTGCAAGGTAGGCTCTGTACAGCTTTTTTGTCAGAGTAACTTTACTCCCTGCTGTTGCCTTTACATACAAGTCTCTCAAAGTGTCCCAAAGTTGCTTTGCAGACTGCATGCCTCGCACGTGGACTAGCTGATTGTCCTCAACTCCCAAGATAATGGTGGCTCTAGCCCACTCATCCTGTCTTAGCCATTCAGCACTGGGATTTTGGGGGGGTTGCTCACCAATTGGCAGCCAAAGATTCTCTCTGCGAAGATACATCTCCATCTTCAGGGCCCAATTCAAATTGTTGGTCTCTGATAGGCGCTCCAGAGGCATTGCTGAGGGCTGGGAGGTAGCCATGGCTTCTTCCTTCTTGTGCAAGTCACCTCAGCTGGCTTCTTTGTCCTGTAGACCGGCAGTTGCTGGAAAATCTCCAGGTGGCTCCAAAGAAAATCTTCACAGGTCTTTGCTACCTGCCTTTAAATTGTGCATGAGGTGTGGAGCTGATCTCTCTTTTCTCTCTGGGTTTTACTGGGCTGCTCACTGGGGACATAACCTGTTGGCAGATGCTGGGAAAGCCTTTAGCCCAGGAGAGATCAGAAAAGTCACACACCAAGCATTTCTATAAAAATAATTTATTTACAGAAAGTAAAACAAAAGCAAAACATATTTAAAGGACTTAGCTCCCTTGGAGCAAGCCTTGCTTGGCTACATTGCGGGCAGAAAAAATAAAAAGAGGAAGTAAGAAACAAGTCCGGGCAGGTTTCCTCCCCCCAGGCAATTTGCATGAAGCATGTGCGAGGAGACAATCAAATACAACCTCTTCACTCGGCCAAAATGATTAGGTACAATAGCAGTCTTAATCGTTAGTAGGAAAACCTCAACAGATATCACAGCATGCATGTCATCATCTTTGCATCATCAGGATTTGCTGATGCCGCTTGTCCCCACGTAGCACAGTTGAACCTCATTTTCCTAAGTCATAACATTTGCAATCATACCTCCGGTAGATTTCAAGGCCCCTTTTTTTTCTAGATTATAATCTGTATTTCACAAGGACCTTCCTACTGTTTATAGCATTGAGTTCTTGTTCTTGTTGTTGTGGTATCTACTGGCAGAGAGGTCCATCCCCGGAGAAGCTGACCTTTGAATTTTTAAACCAAATATCATGAAAACTGTGCCACCCATGGATAAGCTGAAATTTTCTTAAGTTTTAATTTTCACAATTGGCTTTTCTGCAGGTGGCATTATTTTCATGGTATTTGGGTTAAAAATTCAAGGGTCAGCTTATCCAGGGATGGACTTCTCTGCGAGTATATACCACAACAGCAAGAACAAGAACCATAGTTTAATGCTACTGCATTATACCCGTAAATGGTCGGAAGGTCCTTGTGTTTTATGTGGTTTCCTTGTTGGAGTTGGGTGGTGTCTAAATGGAAGGCATTAAAATGAAATAAAGCCATACCCTCTGTGGCCCTCAAAGGACCCCTTTTGATTGGAATATACTGCAGCGGTCCAGGTGTGGCCCATACGTGGGCCAATAACATGAACTGCCACAAGATATTTACAAAGACATCCATAATCCAGGATGACTTTTTTCTCCTCCTTCTTGCAGAAGTTGGCTGGTGGACTGTTGGGGGTAAGTCGATATGCATTTGACAGCTCTCATTTCTTTTATGTCTTCTCCATTATTCCTTATATACATAACCACAGCTGCCCTCTTGAGACTCACTTCCCGAAAGCCTCTCCCAATATTCCAGGAAGAATTCAGGTCGGAATTTGGATGCTGTTAGGAATGGCTACGGATTTCGTCAAGATCCATGGACAGGACCTTGGGGAAATTAGGCAGAGAAGAGGGCTGGAGAAACATGCTTTTAGCTGAGGAAACAGAGGAAGCTTGAGAGAGAGGCTACGGATGAATCCTGCCTAGGTCACTGGAGGGAAAGAGGGAGGGAAGGGACAACCCAGTCAGGCTTTCAAGGGACTTGGCATACCAAAGCACTGCACCTCATTTTTTCACTGTGCATAGGCCATTTGCTGTCATATCCCCTGTGGATCTCCAGACTCATTAATTTTATTTTGTTTCCCCCACGGGAATTCCACTATTGCTATAGCATGAGGTCTATACGAAGGGATGTATTAGGATTCAGGATAGCCTAAGTCCCTTTTGGATCTTCTTCTGACCGGCAAACGGCTCTGAGGTTGAGCTAAAATTCTATTAGAAAGTAGAAGGAGACGTGAGATTCTCCTCTGGGATTTCAGAGACTGGTTTGCTTCCTATAGCTGCCCGGGACATCATGTAGAGCAGTTCTTGATGGACAGACACATCTCTGTATACACCCATAACTCTCTTTCCATTTTCTAAGTTACTGGGAGCAGAAGGAGGTGGAGGAGGTAGAGGTGGAGGAGGCATAGGAGAGGGGGGCTAGGGGAAACCAAATCAGAAAGCAGCTTTCCGTGACGGGGATGTCCCAGGTATAAATGTGCAAGGATGTCCTTGCCACTGCTGCGTTCTCATTGATCTCTAAATCCTGCAGCCAAGAAATGCAGCTGCTGTGTTCAGAGGAAACTGGTCCCAACACACGCCCACTCCATTTTGTGGCATGTGTGAGGAGGGCCTTTTCTGAATCCTCCCAAGGGACCCTTTTGGCATAGAGGAGGTGGCCTACGCCCAGTTTTTCCTCTACCAGCTGTTTCTCTCCTTAACGCTCGTGACTGATCTACACGGTCCAAATGGTCTTCCCATCAGATGCAATTTTGCTGGTAAGATGGATTTCCTCACCTCCGTTTCCAGGGTTTTATCTCACCGGGAAATTTTGTGGAACCCAGAAAGGGAGGTTTTTCAAGTGATCCCAAATATTTTAAAAAAGCAGAAGTCTATCTTGGTAACTCAGTCTACTCCTTCATGTTACAGAGCATGTGCAAATGACTTACTCTGGCTATTAGTTTAACTGTCTTTCTGGGATTTCTATCATATATTCAATGGTAAGATGATCAAATAACTCACATTCACCCAACGTAGTAATCCAAAGAAATTTCAAACCACCACCACCACCACCAGAATGAAAACTATCCAAGGGTAGGCTGTTGCGTCACTGCAGCTGGAACGCTTCTCCTCGACTTGGTTAGATAACTAATTTGAACCCGTCATTTGGCATGGCCCAGGAAGAGAGGCTTCCCTGCCGTTGCCCCCACCCTAAGGAACCTCCTCCTCCCAGAGGTGAGGCAGGCCCCCGCTCTCCTGGCCTTCTGGAAAGGAGTGAAAACCTGGCTCTGCCAGCTTGTGTGGGGTGTGAGGAGGAGGAATGAGTCCTGGGGATGGTTGGTACCCTGAAGATGATCCCATAAATTAAGAACTTTTAATACCTGTGTCTTGGCTTGCCTGTTTATCTAAGAATATTGTTTTTATGTATGTTAATAATTATTTACTCTTGTTTTTATTGTAAACCACCCAGAGTCACGCTCTGAGATGGGTGCTGACTGACTTTGAAGTATAAACAAACAAATAAATAAATAAATGAAAACCTAAGCGCACATGTGAAACGTGATCACATCATGCAAGGTTCCTGGAAGTGCTTGAACCCCAAGAGCTTGGTCCGCTAAAGGTCCTCTTTTCTCAGCAACCCACTTATGTGTTACAGCATAAATCCAATACCAGCATAAATTCAATGGAAGCCTATTTCACTGTGCATACAGGTTGTCCTCGTTTAGCGACCAGAATGTACACCAGCAACAGAGTTGCTGTCACTGAGTGAAACTGACTGTCCGTAGGATCTTGCTTTAGCTTTCCTTTGCTTTACAGACCTGCGAAGGTCGTTTGCAGTTTCTTTATCATCACCATCATAAGTGCGAATGGTCGCTGAACAAGGCAGTGGCTAAACAAGGTCTATTTGTTTTGTTGTGTGCGTGTGGTAGAATATTGAAAAAAGAAAGAAAAAACTCTCTCCAAATACTTTAATACACGTCTGTCCTTTTGGCCACCGTTACTCCGTGTTGTGTTAAAGACCATATGATCCTCATCTGGAGAATGAAGGAATTCGTAGACGAAATACCCAAGATGGCAGGAGAAGTCATGGGCATTATCATATCAGAGTGGAACTCTTACCTTTGTTCCCTTTTAGGGCTCCGGTGGCGGTGGTGGTGGAGGTGGACTCTTGGTAAGAAGCTGCGGTTAACTTCTGCCCTTCCTTTCTTTAATATTCTTCTTGCATCTGAACAAGCACCCTTTTATCGTTCTTCCCCCAACACCAGAGTCCCCAGAGCAGCAGTCACAGCAGGCAGGGCCAAAACATTTGGCCTGTTTTTCCATTCCTTTGAAGCAGCTGACCCCTTAAAAATAGATGCAGCAGCCAAGTTGGCAGGGAGATTCCCCCTGGGGACTGAGCGGCATGAGGAGGAAGGTTTAGATGCCACCTGTGGGGAAGAGGGGCAAGTGATGACATGCGCATGATGATGTCTGCTGAGTTGCCGTGAGTTGGGTCAGCGAGTACGTAGTTTCAGAATTAAGGTGAGGATATCACAGCATGCATGTCATCATCTTTGCATCATCAGGATTTGCTGATGCCACTTGTCCCCACGTAGCACAAGGCTGAACCTCATTTTCCTAAGTCATAACATTTGCAATCATACCTCCGGTAGATTTCAAGGCCCCTTTTTTTTCTAAATTATAATCTGTATTTAACAAGGACCTTCCTACTGTTTATGGGTATAATGCAGTAGCATTAAGTTCTTGTTCTTGTTGTTGCGGTATCTACTGGCAGAGAGGTCCATCCCCGGAGAAGCTGACCTTTGAATTTTTAAACCAAATATCATGAAAACTGTGCCACCCGTGGATAAGCTGAAATTTTCTTATGTTTTAATTTTCACAATTGGCTTATCTGCAGGTGGCATTATTTTCATGGTATTTGGGTTAAAAATTCAAGGGTTGGCTTATCCAGGGATGGACTTCTCTGCGAGTATATACCACAACAGCAAGAACAAGAACCATAGTTTAATGCTACTGCATTATACCCATAAATGGTCGGAAGGTCCTTGTGTTTTATGTGGTTTCCTTGTTGGAGTTGGGTGGTGTCTAAATGGAAGCCATTAAAATGAAATAAAGCCATACCCTCTGTGGCCCTCAAAGGACCCCTTTTGATTGGAATATACTGCAGCGGTCCAGGTGTGGCCCATACGTGGGCCAATAACATGAACTGCCACAAGATATTTACAAAGACATCCATAATCCAGGATGACTTTTTTTTTCTCCTCCTTGCAGAAGTTGGCTGGTGGAATGATGGGGGTAAGTCGATATGCATTTGACAGCTCTCATTTCTTTTATGTCTTCTCCATTATTCCTTATATACATAACCACAGCTGCCCTCTTGAGACTCACTTCCCGAAAGCCTCTCCCAATATTCCAGGAGCAATTCCAGGAAGAATTTGGATGTTGTCAGGAACGTTTAAAGGACGACTTTGTAGGAAGCCACGGACATGACCTTTGAGAAGCTGGGCAGAGAATGGTGGGAAAAATACTTTTTAAGGCCAGGAAACAGAGAAAGAATGCACGTTTCTTTTCTGGACACTGAGTGAATTTGTGGACGAGATACCCAAGATGGCAGTGACGGCACAGCCGAAGAAGTCATGGGCGTTGCCATGTCAGAGCAGAACGCTTACCTTTGTTCCCTTTTAGGGCTCCGGTGGCGGTGGTGGTGGAGGTGGACTCTTGGTAAGAAGCTGCGGTTAACTTCTGCCCTTCCTTTCTTTAATATTCTTTTTGCATCTGAACAAGCACCCTTTTATCGTTCTTCCCCCAACACCAAAGCATCTGCAGAGTCCCCAGAGCAGCAGTCACAGCAGGCAGGGCCAAAACATTTGGCCTGTTTTTCCATTCCTTTGAAGCAGCTGACCCCTTAAAAATAGATGCAGCAGCCAAGTTGGCAGGGAGATTCCCCCTGGGGACTGAGCGGCATGAGGAGGAAGGTTTAGATGCCACCTGTGGGGAAGAGGGGCAAGTGATGACATGCGCATGATGATGTCTGCTGAGTTGCCGTGAGTTGGGTCAGCGAGTACGTAGTTTCAGAATTAAGGTGAGGATATCACAGCATGCATGTCATCATCTTTGCATCATCAGGATTTGCTGATGCCGCTTGTCCCCGCGTAGCACAGGGTTGAACCTCATTTTCCTTTGTTCTCTTCTAGGGCTCGGCTCGCGGTGGTGCAGGAGCTGGTTCCATGGTTAGTAGCTTTTGCTTATCTTTGGTAAACCAAACTGTACCGAAGAGGGCAGTGGGGGTGTATTTAGGGTTAGTGATGGCTGAAGAAGTCATGGGCGTTACCATATCAGAACAGAACTCTTACCTTTGTTCCCTTTTAGGGCTCGCCTGGCGGTGGTGGTGGTGGTCGTAGAAATAAACAAAAGGTAAGTAGCTTTTGTTTATTTTCTGCCCTTCCTTTCTTTAATATTCTTCTGGCATCTGAAGAAGCACCCCTTTTATCCTTCTTCCCCCAACATCAAAAGCATCAGCAAAGTCACAGAGCATAAACAGAACCAACTTATGTGTTAAGGCATAAATCTAATAAGCATAAATTCAGTGCAAGCCTCTTTCTCCGTGCATGTTTTGGTTGTGTGAATGTGAATGGATATTGAAAAGAGGTAGGAAAAAATCTCTCAGAATAGTTTAATGCATGAGCATCTTTTTGGCCCCTATTTCTCTGTGTTGTGTGAAAGAACACGCATTTCTCATCTGGAGAATGAAGGAACTCGTATAGGAGATATCGAAGATGGCAGTGACTGCATGGCTGGAGAGTTCATGGCCGTCATCCTATCAGAGCCGGACTCTTACCTTTGTTCCCTTTTAGGGCTCGGCTCGCGGTAGTGCAGGAGCTGGTTCCATGGTTAGTAGCTTTTGCTTATCTTTGGTAAACCAAACTGTACCGAAGAGGGCAGTGGGGGTGTATTTAGGGTTAGTGATGGCTGAAGAAGTCATGGGCGTTGCCATGTCAGAGCAGAACGCTTACCTTTGTTCCCTTTTAGGGCTCCGGTGGCGGTGGTGGTGGAGGTGGACTCATGGTAAGAAGCTGCGGTTAACTTCTGCCCTTCCTTTCTTTAATATTCTTCTTGCATCTGAACAAGCACCCTTTTATCGTTCTTCCCCCAACACCAAAGCATCTGCAGAGTCCCCAGAGCAGCAGTCACAGCAGGCAGGGCCAAAACATTTGGCCTGTTTTTCCATTCCTTTGAAGCAGCTGACCCCTTAAAAATAGATGCAGCAGCCAAGTTGGCAGGGAGATTCCCCCTGGGGACTGAGCGGTATGAGGAGGAAGGTTTAGATGCCAGCCTGTGGGGAAGAGGGGCAAGTGATGACATGCGCATGATGATGTCTGCTGAGTTGCCGTGAGTTGGGTCAGCGAGTACGTAGTTTCAGAATTAAGGTGAGGATATCACAGCATGCATGTCATCATCTTTGCATCATCAGGATTTGCTGATGCCGCTTGTCCCCGCGTAGCACAGGGTTGAACCTCATTTTCCTTTGTTCCCTTTTAGGGCTCGGCTCGCGGTGGTGCAGGAGCTGGTTCCATGGTTAGTAGCTTTTGCTTATCTTTGGTAAACCAAACTGTACCGAAGAGGGCAGTGGGGGTGTATTTAGGGTTAGTGATGGCTGAAGAAGTCATGGGCGTTGCCATGTCAGAGCAGAACGCTTACCTTTGTTCCCTTTTAGGGCTCCGGTGGCGGTGGTGGTGGTGGTCGTAGAAATAAACAAAAGGTAAGTAGCTTTTGTTTATTTTCTGCCCTTCCTTTCTTTAATATTCTTCTGGCACCTGAAGAAGCACCCCTTTTATCCTTCTTCCCCCAACAGCAAAAGCATCTCCAGAGCCCCAGAGTATAAACACAGCAGGCAGGGCCAAAGCATTCCACAAATTAGAATTTGTGTACACAGCATTGATCTACGCTCTTGGTTAATTCTGGGGAGAGCAGTTATGTTGCTTTAAGCTGAAGAGTAAGTCACCCACTTCACCCCTTGAACCACATAATCATCTAAAAAATGATCTAAACAAGTTGGAAATTATCCAGTTTAAGAGTTTTCCCACCAGTGCAGCTGGCAGGTTTTTCATTGACTTGGTTAGATAAATACTGTGAACCTAGATTCACATATGAAATTCACATTCACATATGAAAATCACGTAGGGCAATACTCCCCAAAGAGCTTTATCCTCGACTGACACATCTCTTAAACGTTCTCTTTTCTGAGCAACTTCCTGATCAGTTCACACAGAAATTTAGTACAAGCATTAAAGTCTTCCCAATGAAGACTTTAACCATGAAGTCATATTTTGCTCACCACACCCGTCATTCACCACCAATACCCTTTGTCTGCTGCTTAAACAACAAAGCTGAAGTTGCACTATCCACAAGAAATTGATTTCTTTGGCAGGGTTGTGCTACATGCTTTTTGTGTCAGAAAAAGCAGGGACCAAGTGATTTGATGCTGATACAATATATAAATAATCTCATGGATGACAAAAGCCGTGTTTCTATTCTTCTTTCAAGCCAATTAATCGTCTGTGATTATTTTCTTCTTTTAGCATGGAAGTATTGGCATAAGAATCATGTGAAATTTAGCTCTGCAGAATAGCAGGAGAGCTTCCAGGTCAACTTCTTTGTGAGCAAAAATTGTGATAGGGCAGGGATTTGCTTGTGTAGAAGCCCCACACACTTACAGTGGTGTGCATGAAGGCTTTTCTCCTGTATTCATCCAAGCTGTGCGTGCAGACATCCTCAATTTGGGGGTGAAGGACAAGAAGCAGAACTAACCGGGCCTGTTTTCATAGTATATTCTCTTGGGTTCTGAACACCTGAGCTGGACTAAATAGAATGGCATTCAAATATGTGATTTAAGCATAAGCCTATTCATGGTATACCTGAAAAATGAACACAACAATAGATCTTGTGCTACTATTAAATATAAGTACATTGATCGACTGATTGATTGATTGATTGATTATGTGCCATTAAAATTGATATCAATTCTTAGCAACCACATAGATAGACCTTCTCCAGATGATTGTTCCCCAACCTGGCCTTCCTTGTCTTCCAACAATGCACCCATCACTGTAATAAAAATACTTTCCAAAGTATCTTAGATATAATCTCTCATTATCCTGATTACTAGCCATGCTGTTAGAGGTTGATGAGAGTCATAGTTCTGTATACCCAAGGCCACCAGTTGCCCACCTGTTCTCTGGTGATCTCACATTCTGTAGGCCACCCCAACAACCTTGTCAGAAAACTGAGTAGACTTTAAAAATAAACACTGCCTATCATAATTTGATTGGCCAGATTTGCTAAGCAGCAATTGCCAAGCATAGGAACATTTATCATGCCTTATTTTAAACAGCTTTGTTTGTGCACACTTGTACCACAGCATGCTTTCCCTAGTTAGTGAATGAGCTAATTTTCTGTGTTTACACAGTATATTGAGAGCCTCATGTGGCGCAGAGTGGTAGGTGGCAGTATTGCAACCGAAACTCTTCCCATGACCTGAGTTCGATCCCAGCGGAAGCTGGATTCTCGGGTGGCTGGCTCAGGTTGACTCAGCCTCCCATCCTTCCGAGGTCAGTAAAATGAGGACCCAGCTTGCTTGCTGGGAAAGGTGATGACTAGGGAAGGCAATGGCGAACCACCCTACTCTATAGCCTGCCAAGAAAACGTTGCGAAAGCGGCATCCCCCCAAAGGGTCAGACATGACTCAGTGCTTGCACAGGGGGCCTTTCACCTTCATCACACAGTATATTGAGCCATACATTAAATGGGCTAGCTTTGGGCAGCACAGTAAGCTTCAAAGAACTGAACCAAAGTGAATGTTTGCTAGCTAAGTACATGTAGCACATGGTGAAAATGCAGCTGCTGGAATTACTGCTGACCTGGTTAAGCATGTTGTGTGAAGCTAGCCTTTGTGTGACCCTCTTCCAAACAGCGAGACCATGTGCTTATTCTTTACAAGAAGAAAAAAGTAACAAAGAATTTAGTACGTGTGTATGCTTTTCTCACAGGACAGACAGAGTACAAAAAGACAGGTAAGTCCTCCACAGAAAAAAATGGGATATTTGAGGGGTTGGCACAAAGATATCGTTTCTAAGATTCCAAGTCATGAATTTTCTACCCTTTCCCCCTTTTCTTCTTCTCTATTAGAGAGTATCGCTCTAAGAGCCCACATGAGACTTTGGGACACACATGTCCTGAGAAGTGGGTGCATGACTGTCCATGGGGAGAGGAATAAAGGGGAATGTGATGCCATGCATGTCATGACATCATCACACAGTATACATAATTTCCCATCTAACTCACATCATCTGGGGTATGGAATGGCTTGAGAGATGTGGGATTCATTGAGATGTAGTAAGGAGGAAAAGGGGAAGATAGGGTAGTTATGCAAAAGGGATTCCTTGGAAGGGGAATTACAAGTACTTATTAATTAACAGTTGTAATGCATTAAGAATCCATTGTGCTTGTTAAGTCATAACTGTTAGTCTCAAAAGGTTCTGGCAGACTTTTTGTGAATTTTAGTGACCACAACACAGCTCTCCTCCTATAATCCCTCCAGCAATTGACTTTTCAAAAGTTTCATTTAGCAATTCTTTCCCCTTCTCTCACTTTATTTCTACCTGAAACACAAAAGAGAGGCAGAAACTGAAATCACTGAATATGCCGGAAAGGTCCTACAGCATTCTACATGTCTGCAAAATAAACAAGACTATTCTGATCAAGGACATGCAATCATCCAACCAACCCAGTGCTTGATGGTGATGGTGGCAGTAGATACAGTGTATGGCTTGATTTTAATTTGTTTCCTGTAACAGAATAGCTTGCTGTCCATGGTCTGGGAAAAGCTTTGTGAAAATAAAAACAAACGAATCCCAACTGCACAAATATTACTTGTTTGATTTGCATGTATGAAGAACAGTTTTGATGCTGATGTTATTCCAGACTGTTGTCCTAAATATTTAAGTTAGATGAAAAGTCTCCAACCTCTGTGCTGGTTTGGGTTGGATTCCATTCTTGTTACCTACAAAACTGTGTAGACGAAGTGATCACAGGGAGTGGGCAAGTAGAAGTTGGTAAGATACACATTAACTTGCCTGTAAATAAATTTTACTAGACAGTTAGAAGGACTGCAAGAAAAAAAAATGAAATGGTGGGTATCCTCCACCCTATAATTTGACTTGGAGAAGAATCAAATCAAATCAAGTTTTTTACAGCCATAAGGCCAGGTACAATAAAATATCTAATAGTAGAACTGTTACATATGTCTTTCTATATAAAACAGAAAAGCGATAAGTATAATAGGACCTAATAATGATTAAGAACATATATAACAAAATAAAACAGCATAAAAATAATATTATGAGAAGTGATAAGTAAATGAGTATCCAGACTTAATTAATGGTACTGCACTTTGTGCAGACGGTGGCACAAAACGGGTGACTTGGGAAGATAATTCTGAGTCCTTGTCTGAAAGAAGTAATGAGTAGAAATCACACTGCCTGCCCAGAAATTTCTTCAAGTTCAGATGAATGAAGGTCTGTCTAGATTCCTTATATAGGGAGCCGCATAGCCGCATATGGCTAAGAGTTTCTATTGAGCCATCACCACATGGGCATAACTGGAAAGACCTAGGGGTCCCCTTAAAAAGTCCGAAAAGGACCATTGAGGGCAATGCCTCCAGCCTGGCTGAAGTGAAGGTGTTACAAAATTTCAGAATCATAATGGATGATGAATAGGAGGCTGGAGCAAACCTTTGGGAAGAATATGATAAATATTGGGGCGTGACACCTTGCTTAAATTTGTTCGGAGATCTATAGCCCAAATTCATCGTTTGAGGGCAATTCTAGCCTTATCGAAACCTAACGAGCACAAACTTTCCATAGAGAAGCCCAGTAGATGAACTTTATCCAAGGCTTTTTTAAGCCATGATGATTTGACTAAGTACTGATGGGGCCAAACCTATAGGAAGTAGAATTAACTTTAACCAAAAGATAAGAAGAAGAAACCATGCTATGGCGCCCATTGAGAGTACACCTGACTCTACAGGTAAAATAGCATTTTTGGTACTTTTGGGAACCATCAGTATGGCTCTAATGAATTTGTTTTGAATAGTTTCAAGGATGTTAAGCTTTGCAAAAGAGCAAATTTGGGAGCCATAGAGGAACTGAGGGACTACCTTAGCTTGGAAAACCTTGCAAGCTGCAGGGATATAATGGGCTCCCTTTGAGTGATAAAATCTTGCAATATTTGAATCTATACTCTACACCATGCAACACTTGCCTGTTGTTTTTTTTAAGAGCATTTCAGGATAGAGAAGCATGGAATTGCAGTTCAGCATATTTATAGGTGCTCACCTTCTCAATCTGAGTCCCATTTATTTGCCATTTGTGAATTTTATGACAGCATTGGGCAAAAGGAAAACTTTGGTTTTCTGATAGCTTATTGATAGCTTTTGTTCTGTACAGAATAACTAATGCCCTAAGTGCTTTTCTGTGAAATAGACATAATAACTACGTTGTTGGCTTATAGTAGTGCTGGAATTGCACGATCAGCTAAAATAAGGCTGAAACAGCAAGCACTTGGATTATTGGATTTAGATATAGGTTAAAAAGGTAGTGGAGCTAATATGAAACCTTGCGTTACAACTGTATAAGTTGGGATTGCTTTAGAAAAATGTCCCCAAGGAGTACATCTCATTCTCAGGGAGGTATTTGAATAAAGTGATTGAATAAGTAGGAGCAGCCTTTTATCAATAGTGGAATGTATTATCTGGAGGGCGATTTCCAACCATTCCATTGTCCTCCAAAGGAGGACAATTAATGTCGGTGTTTGGAGACACAAGGTCAATAAGTGGCTCAACTGTAGCAATAGTAACCAGGAAGATTTCTTAAGGTTTTCCAGCTTATGTATTTTATTCTCTTGTTCATTCCTGGGCAGGAAACCAAAAGCACTGATAAGGCCAGCTTCAGCAAAATCTGACACATCTTCATTTAGTGAGACTGGCTGACTCCCACCACCTTGCTTTTTCAAGGCTGGATGTAGGGAGGAGAAAGACTTCCTGAGATCTGGTAAACTTTTGGAACAGTTATGGAGTCTAGGTGAGACAGAGCTGAATAGAGAATTAACTTTTACCTCATGAAAGACTCTGGTGGGAAAAATTAGAAATGATGCGAAGTATGATCTCATCTTAAATAGCATTAGTGGGATAGTAGGCTGATTAAAAGACAACAAAATCTGCTTTCAGTTTTGAGCCATCAGAAGCCATTCAATAGCACCTAAGTCCATCTGTGTTGACAGTGAAGGAGTTGTCCTGGGGAGGTTACAAGTGCTCTCCTAGCATCCCAGGGTCCAATACTGAGACTGGTCAGGGAGATACAGAGAGCGATCTGTTTTGCCTGAAGGGAACAATTTAACTTGCAGGGAATTTCCTCATCTGCATTCAAAGAGGCTTTAGTATGTATGAGGCCACCACTCCTTGCCTTGTCAGAGCGTAAGGATTTATCAATGCAATCATTTGGTTGTACGATTTTGTCAGTTTGTTTTGCTTTCACAACCTGCCCTTTATCAGAATGTATGTCTGGACTGTGTGGCTTAGCTGGAGCGTCTGCATAAGCCCCAATGGAAGCGGTAGCTCCGGCTTCACAGTTTTGAACAAAAGCCTCAAAATCTTTTCTCAGCAATTCCAGATCATGTTTTGTAGCTGACAGCTGCTCTAATGACAAGATTACAGTTTGTGCTGTAAGAAGGCATCGCTTTGCCACAAACGCTGTTGAATTTTCCCATGGGAGCCTCTCCATATTCTGATTTTGCATCTTATTTTTAAACTTATTTTTATTTCCCTTGAAGTTATTATGTGAGCTAGCAAGTTGTACTGGAGATGCCCAGTGACAGACCAGGAAGGAATCCAGATTTTCATTTAGCTCTTTCCTGAAGAAAGTGAAAGATCTAGCAGCTGTTGTTTTTCCAGTTCTGTTTGAAAGTCCCATTCAAGTGATTCAAAGGCTGTAACTTTCTTGGAGGTAGGAGGGAAATTTGTTTTACTTTCAGATCCCTTTGGTATAAAATGTTCTTCTATCGTTGGTTGTTTAGCAGACTTTGATGAAGAGAGAGATGCCATGTCGTTTCTCCTCACGCCCTTTTTTTTAGATTTTTTATTTTTATCAAGGCAGGGAATATATCTCCTTCCTCCTCCTATTTTCCCCACAACCACAACCCTGTGAGGTGAGTTGGGCTGAGAGAGGGTGACTGGCCCAAAGTCATCCAGCCGGCTTTCATGCCTAAGGTGGGACTAGAACTCTCATACCACGCCTGATTGGCTCTTGGGCTGAGAGAGAGGGACTGGCTCAAGGGCACCCAGCCAGCTTCCATGCCTAAGGCGGGACTAGAACTCTCATACCACGCCTGATTGGCTCTTGGGCTGAGAGAGAGGGACTGGCTCAAGGGCACCCAGCCGGCTTCTATGCCTAAGGCAGGACTAGAACTCTCATACCACGCCTGATTGGCTCTTGGGCTGAGAGAGAGGGACTGGCCCAAAGTCATCCAGCCAGCTTTCTTGCCTAAGGTGGGACTAGAACTCACCATCTCCTGGTTTCCAGCCTGGTGCCTTCACCACTAGACCAAATCCACTCAGAATCTTTTGCTTGCACCTTTTGCCTCCATGTTCATCCTGCCCAAAAAACCTATGATTAAATTTTAAAAGGTCTAATAAGTCTAGTTAAAATCTCATAAGTCTACTGTAGCCTAGTATACTTATTTTAACTAAAATTAATTAAAAGGAGACAAAAGTAGGTAAGATACACTATTTTAAAATAACATAACATTGAAAGGTGTGGTGGATGTTGGCGATGCCACTGGTTTTCAGGAAGGAGGGAGCACATTCCAAGAAGGTGGAGGAGATAAACGGAGGCACAGTCCAGGAGGCAATGGTGGGAAAACTAAGAGGTTCAGAATAGCCCCATCCTAGAGCTCTCCCAGGTTATTTCCCCTTAGGTTAGGTAGAGTAGCTGTCCTAATAGTCAGGAACCACACTGAGATGAGGAATAGGTCTCTAGTGTTTTATTACTGCTACATTAGACAGGAAATCCTAACAAACTGAAGAAGCGTGGGAAAACCCAGACAGATAAACCCCAAAAGTCAAGGCGGGTCTGATCTGTGTCTCTTTGAATGGCTGCTCAACTCCTCACTACTACGCATGCGTTTTCCCCCCTGGATAGGGGCCCCCTCCTGCTCACCATCAGTGCTCATGACAGTAGCTTTAGTCTGGCAAGATTCTGTCTATACGGTGTGAGCAAATGACTGAAGTTTGAATGGGCTGACTCTTCATCGTTCTTGGGCTGGGCCTGACGAAAGGGCAGAAGCTTAGATAAACATGTGTTGCTGGGTTGATGCCTTGGCTCCACCCCCAAACTGGGAGGAGAATTTGTAGCTTAATGGTAAACAACATATTCTGCATACAGAAAGACCCAAATTAATAACTCAGTGTTTTGTCTCAATTCAGTAAGATGGGCTTGATTTCTTAGTGAAGGAAAGGCATCCAAAAACATTCCAAAGATATCTCAGGATTTTTTCCCATTCTTCCAACAGGATTTCATTCACCATTGATCACAATTAAACTCCAATCAGTTGTTGGATGTATTGTATATTTTCCCCAAGCATGCTCAGTAATTATCCACCAACTGGCCAGTCCTTGTTACATCCATTTCTACATCATTTGAACAGTTACTTAGAAATCACATGCATTACGCTGAGGAATTCAGATTGACTGCATTCCATTAGATTAATCTGAGGAACAAAACCAGCTGCATTTTGGGGTCATCAACAATTGAAACTTATGTCTGTTGACTACAATGAAAAATAAACAACATTAGGGTCATCACAATACATTTCATTTTTAAAAAGATTTTGTCTTCTCCTGGGGGAGCCTTGCTCCCAGTCATCTATTATGAAAATAATGGCATCAATTAAAATGACAGAATTTATTGAAATTACACTAGAAGGCTTAGTGATTCTCTGCTTTCATTTGATTGGCCTTGTGATGGTTGGATGGGACTTTGTTGACAGCATGGTGCAAGATCTTCAACACAACCTTCAAATCTGAAATTAAGACAGTTGGTATAGCAGACATTCCAAAGGACCTAGGACTTAAAGCATCGACCCATAGATCAGGGGTACCCACAGGCCCAAGACTGCATGAGGCCCTCCAACCTATCATTCCTAGCTTCTGTAGCCTTCCTTCTCATCCCAAAACAGATTACAAAGCTGGAAGTCAGGAGCAAGTGACCAAATAACTGAGTTTGGTCCCTTGCACCATTAGAACAGATGCATTGCATTTGCTGTAGGCAAAACAAGCCTACAAGCCTTCCCCCACCTCAAATATTGCAGAAATGAGAAAAAGTGGCTGAAAATTACATTACTCTCATACTTCCAGCAGCACTGGACCCTCCTGCCCGTTCAAAGCCACTGTCTACAAATATATATGTACGTATGTATGTATGTATGTATAAAATTCCCTTCTCACCCATATGGGTGGTCTGTGTCTCCCTCAACCTCGGGTCTTCTACCAGAGGCCTGGGAGTTTGAGGGTCTGCACAGTATCTTGGCTGTTCCTAGCACTGCACTCTTCTGGACAGAGAGCTCGGATGTTGCTCCTGGGATCTGTTGGAGCCACTCTCCCAGCCTGGGAGTCACAGCCCCGAGTGCTCCTGCCACCACTGGGACCACTTTGGCCTTCTCTTTCCACATCCTCTCTAGTTCCTCCTTCAGGCCTTGGTACTTCTCCAGCTTCTCATACTCCTTCTTCCTGATGTCGTTGTCACTTGGCACCGCTACATCTATCACCACATCTATCTATATACGGGTGTGTGTGTGTATTTATACACACACACACACATACCAATTCTTTATCACAGAGAGGTTAGTTCATTCCCAGGGACTGCTATTCCCACCCAAACAAATTAAAGAGTCATTAGATTGCCTGAAATTAGGGAGAGAGACAAAACACACACACACACACACTGAAGAGGAAGCCGACAAATGTCTATCAGAAAGGACACGCATTGCATCGCACACTTCTTACCTCCCTGTTAGGCATCCTACCTTTCCCACTTAATAGCAGACATGCTTTATCTTGGCTGGATTTATTCATCAACTTATCACAGCTCTCTCCTCCCTTTCCTCCAGTACCTCAAGGCGGTGTGAATAGTTCTCTCTTCTGATTTTACATTTAGTTTAATCCTTACTATGTCCTTGCAGACAGAAATAATTTTATATTTAGAACAACCCTGTGGGGAAGGTTAAGAGACGGAGAAGGAGTATAGCAGCCTAACCCAAGGCACTAACTAATCTAGTACCCTAAGCATGACACTACCTTGGATTTATGATTTCCCCTTATTATTTGTATCACATTATTATAATTAGGTGCTATGGAAAAATTGGCCCCATTTCAGGTTTATAGCCTAAATAAACAATTTAAATGGGGGGGGGATGGGAAGACTGAGAAAAAAGTAGAAAAATAAGTTTGTTGTAAGCCACCCAGAGTCACTTGCTGAGATGGGTGGCTATAGAAATCGAATAAATCAATAAATCAATAAAAATAACATTCCCAATATTGACTGAGGTTAAATTTTTAAAAAGGACATTTAAAGTATTAAGGTCAAAGCACAAAGAAAATCACACCCCCACAAAACAAAACAAAACAAAAAACAAAACAAAACAAAAACTACTCAGGCAGTTGAAATATTCCCTGGACAAAGAATAATTAATTGGACACTTGACCAGTGGCACATGAGACATTTCAGGAAATTAAAGGGAATAAACCAAAAAGGGATGAAAACAAAGAAAGATCAGAGATGAAAGGTAACAAAAATGTTGAAACGGAGCTAAGATATTTTTTTTGTTTTTCAAGGCATGTACAAATGGATTTTCACAATTCTCCACCCTACTGCTGGCATAATATTTGGAGAGGGAAAGCATTTTGGGCAAGAGGAGGAGAAGTCTTCCAGCAGTTTCTTGAGATCAAATTTGGATCATCAGTAGATGGAGGTGAACAGAGTCTTCCATTTCCTGACATTTAGTGATGGTCTGGAGGTCTGCAGCCCAGATCTGGTAGTCCTTAGTGATTTCTTCCCCAACTTTACTGGCCACCATTAGAATCCCGCCATGATCCCTGGCATTTCTAGCATCACCCCTGGTCACTTGAATGGAAAAATGGCATCTGCCGCTCAAAACAGGGACAGAACATTCGGAGGAAATTGTGTGAAGATTGAGAAATTCTGTGGGGTTAAGAAAAAAAGTTTTGGAATTTTCTCAGACAACATAAAGGATTCTGACATATCTTGAATTGGCTCTTTTGTTGACGCTAGAAGCCAATCAGCTGCTTCCAGAGTTTTTAGTTCAAATATTTCCCCAAAGAGGATAGCTGCTGCCCAGAGTCGCCTTGTACAAGGTGGGTGGCCATAGACATGTGATGTGCAAAACAAATCAATAATTCAAAGAAAGAAAGCTAGTTTGATGTCGTGCTTTAAGGCTGGAAGCTAGGAGATTATGAGTGGGCCAGCCACTCTGTCTCAGCCCTAAAAAGACAATGGCAAGCCACTTCCAAGAAAACTGCAGGGACTAATCCAGAACTTAACACAGGCACAAAGAAATTATTTTTGACCTTATGCCCAAAGAATCCTTTATACTGATTCATGGCCATATATACTTCAAGGTACAATTATATAAATATTTAAGTACCACTGAGCACAGCAGAAATTACTTCTGAGTATTTTATTTATTTATGTATTTATCATATTTTTATTACCGCCATCTCCCCCACTAGGGGGACCCTGGGCAGTTCACAATAAAACAGTATAAAATATGATAAAATCAGAATAATATCAATAAATATACATATAAAATACAATCCAAGTGATGGCAGATCTAATTCCCCCCAAAGGGGACCGGAACTGGTCCTGGCAAGACAAGGGAACCAACCAGCCCCAAGAGTGGCTCTTCCTCTCCCCACTCCAGGCATGGTGACAAAACCAGGTCTTCAGCCGTTTCCTGAGGTCCAGAAGCAAGGAGGCCAACCTCACTTCCGGGGGAAGGATGTTCCAAAGGGCGGGAGCTGCTGCAGAGAAGGCCCGCCTCCTGGATCTGCATGACCAGGTGGGATGGGTTGATGTAACAGGGGTGAGATGGTCCCTCAGGTAACCCGGTCACATGCCATATAGGGCTTTAAAGGTGATATCCAACACCTTGAATTGGACCCGGAAGCAAACTGGCACCCAATGCAGCTCGCGGAGCAAGGGAGTAATGTGTGCTGATCTTGAGGCACCAAAAACTGTCCACGGAGCTGCATTTTGGATCAGCTGTAGCTTCCAGATACTCTTCAAGGGTAGCCCCATGTAGAGCGCATTACAGTAGTCTATATGGGAGATGACCAGGGTGTGAGTGACCGTTTGAAGGGGTGTAACTGGCGCACAACACGAAGTTGCACAAAGGCCCTCCTGGCCACGACTGCCACCTGCTCTTTGAGCAGGAGTCATGAGTCCAAGAGGACCCACAAGTTACGCACCGGGTCTGTCTGGGGCAGTGCAACCCCATCCAGAACCAAAGATGGCAAATTCCTAGGAGCCAAGGGGCTGTTAACCCACAGCCATTCCGTCTTACCAGGGTTCAGCTGAAGCCTGTTGTTCCCCATCCAGACCCCAACAGCCCCCAGGCACCTGGAAAGGGCAGTCACAGCATCACTTACTTCCCCCGGGATGGAGATGTATAGTTGAGTATCATCAGCATATTGATGATACCTCATCCCATGGAGACAGATGGTCTCACCCAGTGGTTTCATGTAGATTTTGAAAAGGAGAGGGGAGAGTACCGATCCCTGTGGCAGCCCACAAAGGAGGGGCCGTGAGGCCGATCTCTCCTCCCCTATTAACACTGACTGGGACCAGCCCTGGAGGAAGGAGGTGAACCAGCACAACACTACGCCACCCACCCCCAACTCCCTGAGCCGCCCCAAAAGGATACCATGGTCGATGGTATTGAAAGCTGTTGAGAGGTCAAGGAGAGCAAGGATGGATGCACTGCCTCCATCCTACTCCCACCAGAGATCATCCATAAGCGCGACCAATGCTGTTTCTGTCCCATATCTGGGCCTGAAACCTGACTGAAAGGGGCTGAAATCTGCTTCCTCCAGGATCCTCTGGAGCTGCAGTGCCACCACCTTCTCAACCACCTTCCCCATAAAAGGGAGGTGGGAGACTGGACGTAAATTATCCAGCATGGTAGGATCAAGCGATGGTTTCTTGAGGAGGGGGCGCACCAGTGCCTCCTTAAAGGCCGACAGAAACACCCCCTCCCGCAAGGATGTATTTACCATCAACTGGAACCAACCACACGTCACCTCCTGAGCTGTGTTCACCAGCCAGGAGGGGCATGGATCTAATTAACAGGTGGTGGCATTTACAGTCTGGAGGATCTTGTCCACTTCCTCAGGTCCAACAGGACCAAACTGTTCCCAGATAACTGGGTAAGTACATTCCCCAGGCATCTCCCCAGACCCTGTTTCACACTTGGAGTCCAACTGAGAGCAAATCCGAGCGATTTTATCCTGCAGATGCTCCAAAAACTCCTCAGCACGGCCCTGTAGATGATTTTCTGGATTCCCTTTCCCCAACAGGGATCGTGTGATCCTAAACTGGGCTGCTGGGCAGCATTCTAGGGATGCAATAAAAGCGGAGAAATACTGATGTTTCGCCGCTCTTACCGCCACAAGGTAGGCCTTAATTGTGGCTCTAGCTTGTGTTTGGTTGGGTTCAGTCTTTGTCTTCCTCCAGCGGTGCTCTAGACGTCTCTTAAGCCTCTTCAAAACCCTCAACAAATCCGTAAACCAAGGGGAGTGTCCGGTTGAATGAGGCAAGAGAGGCCGCACAGGCGCGATCCTATCCAGGGCCCTGGCTGCCTCCCTATTCCAGGCTGCAGCCAGGGACTCCACCAGACCATTCAGCAGGTCCTCAGGTATAACCCCCAGCTCCCTCTGAAACTGCATTGGGTCCATCAGTCGCTGGGGGCGGACCGATCAAATAGGTCCTGCCTCCCTGCGGAAGGGGGTGGCATATGAGAATCTCACGGTCACCAGGGCGTGATCTGACCATGCCAAAGGGAAAGATATAATTCTCCCCTCAGATCACATTGCCACTGCTCTGACAAGAAAACCAAGTCTAGAGTGAGGCCACTATCTCAAGTCGGGTTCTGAATAATCTGAGTCAGGCCCATGGCCTCCATGGTGGCCATGAACTCCCGGGCTGCCTCTGAGGCCTGCCCCAGGGATGGCAGGTTGAAGTCCCCCAGAACCATAAGCCTGGGGAACTCCACCACCAACCCTGAGACTGTTAATGTTTTCTACTACAGATTAAGGTTACTATGGTAACTAATCAGTTTGGCCGGGTGAAGAGGTTGAATTTAATTGTCTCCTTTTCGGATGTTAATTTTTGCACCTGGGGGGAAGAACTTGCCTGGACTTGTTTTAGTTTCAGTTTCCCTTCTGTATAGGCATGTAGAGAGTTAAGCAGCTCTCACTGAGAGCCTGTAAGAATGCAGAAGCTTTTAAATATGTTTTGCTTTCTGTAAATAAAATTATTTTTATAGAAATGCCTGGTGTGTGACTTTTCTGATCTCTCCTGGGCCAAAGGCTTTCCTAGCAATCTGCCAACAGAGACAGCCTCCAGGAGCTCAGGCAGAGAGGTTGCTACACAGCAGGGAGGCTGGTACAGCAGCAACACTCCCAACTACTCTCAGGCCCCCAACTTGAAAAACAGGGTCTCACAACCAGTTACTTGTGGAGCAGGGCCCCTGAAGGCCACTAGAGACTCTCTGATGATAACTGCCACCCCTCCTCCCCTGCCCTGGCATCTTGGCTGGTGCCACACCCGAAACCCGACTGGGCACATCTCCGACAAAGCCACTCCTCCCTCCGGGCCCAGCCAGGTTTCGGTGATACACACCAGGTCTGCCCCCTCCTCTGTGATCCAATCACGTATGAGGGGGGGCCTTGCTGTTCACTGACCTGGCATTAAGCAGCAGCAGTCGGAGGCCAGGGCCCTCACGAGTCTGCTGTCCAGGGCCTGGGTTTAAGCCTGGAGGGTCGGAACACGCTATAGGTAATAAACACCTGGAGTGTCTTCCTCTATAATGACTCACCCTCCGGCTTCTGTCATAACATCCCTTGCCCATCACCACCTCAATGAAATGTCCTGCCCTATATCCCCCAGGATCCCCCAGTCCAGCTGCCTCCAGTTCTGGACCTCCAGAATTCCTGGCTTGAAGTAAGGATCCCTCCATCCTCTCATATAATCATACACGCTCCCTACAACCACGAGGGGATGGTGGGCCCCCCAGCATACCAGCTCTTGCTCTCAGCACGGATAGGCCCAACCATCACCCGGGTGCTCACTATACTCACTATGCCCCCCCAGCCTCTCTCACTAGGCAACAGGGGGCATCACCTCCACTCCCCCCCACCCCGTCTCTCACTCGGGCTGAGAGCTCTAACACACCACATTCACACTCCGGCTCCCCCCTTGTCTCTCACCCGCAGGGAAGGAGCCCCCATTCACATTGGAGGGACCTTATTAATCTCCTACTGCACCCAATTATTGGGAGGATAAGGGAATTGGGAGGGGATAGCCAAACTCTAATTCAGGCCGCACGTCATACAGTGTCCAACTACTCTGGAGATTTACAAACCTGAGATCAAAGGTGATTTTATAGTCCAGAAGTCAGTGGCTCCAGGTAGTCCCCCCAACGTTGTCACTGATGTAACCACCAGAGGCCTCCAAAGGTCTCAGCAAAATCCCAGCTAATGCCAGGATCACAGCCAGAGGTCGTGCTTCCAAGGCCCCAATATGCCGCCTTGTCCTCCACCACACCCAGCAAAATTGCCATCCCAGAGCTCGCCTGGCCACTGGGGCCGGTCTGCTGCTTTGACTCCACCAGGGCCAGCCCGCTGCTCCACCACTCGTGCCACTCGTCGCCCCGCCAGGGCCAGCTCCTCCACACATCGCACCGCTGGGATTGATCTTCCATCCCAGAATTTGCCAGAGGCGGGGGATGACTCGGGAGTAGTTCCAGCAGAACCGGCCTGCTGCTCCCCCATTCGTCGCGCCGCCAGGACCAGGCTCCAGCTTGGAAGGGAGGAGGGAGCTCCAGCAAAGGTGGGAAGTTCCAACCCACAGCCCACAGGTAGTGCTAGCAAGAGCAGCTACCCCACTGCAGTCGAGAGGACCCAGCTCTAAGCACCAGTCGGAAACTCAGTCCCAAACAGCTGCGCTGGGCTGAGTTTTTCAGCCGCTTTGACTTCACTCTTAAATTTATACCAGGCAAGAAAAACTTTTTAGCTGATGCACTCTCGCGCAGACCCCAAGATGCTGGCCCAGGGCCAACGGTCCAAGGCACCGTCTGGACCGACAAACAATTAAGTTTGGCAGCAGTGACTCGCAGCCAGACCCGAGCGCAATCAACTCCGCCTCCAGCCGCTCTGCCTTCCAGCCGTCCGCCGCCCTTGTCAATTCCCTCCGATTTGCAACAACAGTTGCTTTCCCACCTTAAAACAGATACTTGGTTGCAAACCAATAGACACATTTTAACTTTCACCGATGATCTCGCCTGGCGCAACGATCGTCTCTATGTACCCGATGCAATGCGAAAAACCATACTCCAGCGCTGCCACGATGACAAGCTAGCTGGACATTTTGGCTACGTAAAAACTTTGCACCTCGTTCGCCGCCAATTCTGGTGGCCAACTTTACTCAAAGACTTAAAGGAATATGTCACTGCGTGCCCTGTATGTGCGGCGATAAAGCGCAAACCAGGCAAACCCCAAGGTCTCCTTCAACCCGTTGCCACTCCATCTGTCCCTTGGCAGGATATCTCCATGGACTTTATCGTTGATCTACCCCCTAGTCAACGCAAAACTGTCATTTGGGTCGTCAAAGACTTTTTCTCCAAACAAGCCCACTTTATCCCATGCGCTTCCATCCCCACCGCACAACAGCTGGCACGCCTCTTTCTCATCCACGTGTACCGCCTCCACGGTATCCCCGCCCGTTTGGTGAGTGACAGAGGCACACAATTTACGTCACAATTTTGGCGGGCATTTTTAAAACTTTTGGGTACTAAACAGTCGCTTTCCACCGCCTGGCATCCGGAAACGGACGGATCTACAGAGGCGGTTAATTCTACATTGGAACAATACCTCAGAGCTTTTGTTAACTACCAACAAGACAACTGGGTCGATTTACTCCCCTTTGCTGAGGTCGCTTACAACAATGCCATTCATCAAACCACTGGTCAAGTTCCCTTTAAAACAGTTTTTGGACGTGAATTTGTTCCGATTCCTGAACTTCCTCATCCTCAACCGCTACCAGCCACCCTTGCTGACTGGGCAGACTCTCTCAAAGACTCATGGTCTAATATTTTATTGGCTCTCCGCCATGCCCAAACTACCTATAAACGCCATGCCGATGCAAAGCGTTCCCCAGAACCATCCTTTGTGGTCGGGGATAAAGTCTACTTATCAACTAAGTTTATCAAGTCCCCACAACCCTCTAAGAAACTTGGTCCTAAATTTGTCGGTCCTTTTCCAATTGTTGCTCAGCTCAACCCTGTTACGTTTAAACTTGATTTGCCTCACAACCTTAAACGTTTACATCCTGTTTTCCATTGTAGTTTACTCAAACCCTGCCTGTCGTCGGACCGTTGGCATCCACAACCCATTCCTCCACCTCCCCTCATGATTGACAACCAGCAACACTTTGAGGTGGCATCTATCCTCGACTCCCGACGCCAGCGCTCCGCTTTACAGTACCTCGTCCGCTGGAAACATTTCCCTCATCCTGAATGGGTTGCTGCTCCAGACGTGCATTCTCCTCGTCTCGTGACCCAATTCCACTCTGCCTATCCTGACAAACCAGCTCCCTAGTTTCTTTTGGGGGGGCAATATGTCATGTTCTCATTCCAATGTCTGGTTAACATTGTAACGTTTCACATGTCTTTTTCTGTTCCGTGTTCCTTCACCCGAGGTTTTTCCATTCCTTCGCCCTCCATTGTTTTGAGGGCTTGGAATGCATGTTTGGGTTTGCGCTCCTGTTCAAGGTTACTTTCCCAGGCGCGTCTAACGGCTTCTAGCACCTGGGAGGGGGAGCGTCCTGACGGGCGATGGGGCGGGACCTGCTTCCAAGCAAGGCTTTTAAGTTTGTATTTGGCGCGCTTTTGCTCATTCTCAGCTTTCTCTGTATTTGCATACTATTCCTTTAATAAATCAGTTATCTTTAAGCCCGAGCTTGTGAGACTGAGTATTTGGGTTTAGGCAATCGTTACACAGGGTTCCCTGCCGCCTACCGCCATTGCCGCCGCTGTTCGCCACCGCTCTGTCCAGGAGGGTTTTCCCTGTTCTCGCCACCCACACATCAAGAATGGGGGCCAAGCTCTTCCAATCTCCCCCAGTACCCCAACTCGAGGCCAAAATTAGGGGGTAAGGATCTAAAAAGATCGGGAATCTCCCACCCTAGAGCGGCATCTAGCATCCAGTCGCCATCTTGGATCCTTGCCAGTTGTCGCCATGTATTCTGAGTAGGGAGTAGCCATACAAACTAAACAAACTACAAACAAATAAAACAAGACATACTTATTTTTAAAAAATAAGTTGGATTATTGGAAAGGAGGGGAGAAGAAATGGACATATTGTGATTAAATATTTGTAAGCAAATGAATGTCATTTATCTTCAGTTCTTTTCAACAAAATAACAGGCTTTTCTGAAATAGGTAATTTAAAAAATACTCACTGGCAAATCAGGATCCTGAATGATGTCAATGATCTAAAAATAAATTTGAACAGTTTTATCTTACCTTCTTTTAAAAAAAAAAAAAATCAATTCTGATTGAGAAAGGAGGGGGAAAAGTATTTTAATCATCTAAATTAGACTTTCTTAAAAATGTAGGTTTTAAAATTTTCCCCCTCAGATGCTGCCACCAGATTTTCCTCCTTTATATTCAGTGGTAAAGTTACTGTTTGTATAAGGCATGCCTTTCAGCATCTGAAGACTTATGCAAGAATCCATAGGGAGTTCTTGCTCTTTAGAAATGGGGTTGCTATCACAAAAGAATGTGGTGAGCAGATATCTGACACATTATGTATTTGTTAGACATCCAACTTCCCATGGTCTTGATTTTTGAAGACCTCATGACTTCTGACCACAAGGGGACAGTAGGGTAAAGAGACAAATTAAAGATTTAACTCTGTCCCTCTTTCTCCAAATCCGGAAGATCGATGCTTTGGAACTGTGGTGTTGGAGGAAAATTCTGAGAGTGCCTTGGACTGCAAGAAGATCAAACCAGTCCATACTCCAGGAAATAAAGCCAGACTGCTCATTTGAGGGAATGGTATTAAAGGCAAAAATGAAATACTTTGGCCACATAATGAGAAGACAGGACACCCTGGAGAAGATGCTGATGCTGGGGAGAGTGGAGGGCAAAAGGAAGAGGGGCCAACCAAGGGCAAGATGGATGGATGATATTCTAGAGGTGATGGACTTGTCCTTGGGGGAGCTGGGGTGTTGACGACCGACAGGAAGCTCTGGAGTGGACTGGTCCATGAAGTCACGAAGAGTCAGAAGCGACTAAACAAATAAACAACTCTTTCTCCATCATTCTGCCTACCCTTTCTCGAGACCAGCATTTCCCAACCTTGGCAAATTTAAGAAGCTGGCTGGCTGGAGAATTCTGGGAGTCGAAGTCCACACGTCTTAAAGTTGCAAAAGTTGAGAAATGCTGGTCTAGGTATTGTTAATCTGAGGTCATTTCCTTCTGCCTTGTTCACAGGCACACATGCACAGAGCACATGCATGCCCATCCTCTTCCTGGTAGGATGTAGGTTTTTGCCTACACCCAACATGTGTTTTCTGTAAACAAAACTCATTTCTGTTAGAGTTATAAAACCAGTCGTTGCTCAGGTCTTATTTCCACTTTCAGGAACGCTAACATATGCCCACAGAATGCTTCAACCTCTAGCACTATTTTATTCAAAGAAGGAATCACACACAAAAAAGTCCCATTATTTATTTTTGGTCATGGGCTTCATCACTTCTTGTGCTGGAAGCAGACAATTTGTTTTCAAAACATCAAAGTGAACTTAAAAGAGCTGTTCCTGTTTCTACCTGCGTCTACCATTTCTACCTGTGATGAAAACCTGCAACGTTCTTAAAAAGTGGAACAAAATAGACATGGGAGCAATGCGTGCCATGGAAAGTGGAATCTTTCCCAAACCCATTTCTGCTTTCTTAAATGCTGTCAGATTGTCTTAATTGTTAGCGAAATTTGGCATTAGGTTTCTCTCGATAAACTGCAAGATTCTTCGTATAAAATTTATAGCAATACTCATGGTTTTAACAGGATCCAGGACCTAAAAACAGAATCTGCAATTAATTCCTGATCTTGTCCCTTTTTAAAAAAAAAATTATGTTCAATTGTGTGGGTAGAGACTGAATAGTTATTAAGTCATATAGTTATTATATTGACTTAATTCAAAAACCTGTCATCACAGAACAATGATGTATGGGTGTGCAGAATGTATAAAAGATGTTTACTGGGTGTTATTATTTGTTGGTTTCAATTCTAGTGAGTCTTAACTAGAAGTAGCATTTGTTCTCATGCATATATTATGCTTCATCGTTGAAGTGGTGCTTCTAACTAGGATTAAGAAGTGATATAGGCTGGGAGTAAGGAAGTGCCACACACCTTCACATTAACCAAACAGGATTGAGTAACACCATCACATCCTCAGAGGGGCAAGATCAGACTGACAAAAGGAGCATCATGGCATCACGACACAAGCTGTGCTTCTTTTCTATGTGCGTAAAGAGATTGCATGCATGGCCCAAAGAGGGAAAGCTTGTGATGTGATGGCACAACACTGCTTTCCTTATTCCTATGAAAGCAGGAGATCCTGCAGATGCTTCTGAATTAACCGGCTGTGTGAAGACATCCAGGGGCTGCACTCATACAACATGCTAAAACATAAACTTGGGTTGCAAACACAATTGTCACATTAGTGGCTATCCCCAGTAAAATAAATCTTATTATGATTTAATATGATAAGAACATAAGAAGTGCCCTGCCTGATTGGACATCTGGCTGATCTAATCCAGCAGTCTGTTCCCACCATGACCAACCAGCTGCACAAGGAAGCCACAAGTCTCCCAGCAGATGGCCTTCAGAGGCAGTCCCACTGCCATCAAGGCTAAGAGCCATGGATCCCCATGAATTCCATGCATTGTTTCAACCCCTTTTTGAAGCCGGCCAAGCTGGTAGCCAGCACCACATTTCATGGTAGTGAATTCCAATGTTGAATTATGCATTGTGTAAAAAAATATTTCCTTTTGTCCTGATTCTTCCAGGGTTAAATTTCACTGAGTGACCTCTGATTTTAGTATTTTGGGAAGGGGAAAATGACTTCTCCTTGTCCATGATAGTCTGGTTTTGTAAAGTTCTGACACAGTTGACTCAATAAAATTCTGACTCAAGCATCCAGATGAAATGCAGATTTCAGATTTATTGATGTGTACAGATGTTAAGCAAAAAGCCACGACTAAAAGAGTTCTCACACAGCTACCTGATAAAAGACACATAGGCACGTCAAAACCTCCTCCACACTCCCCCACCTTTCCCTTAACAGTCCAGCATTCCACTCCTGGCTAGCTGGTACGACCTTGGATTTCTCCTCACTCTCAACTTCTCCCCCCACCGCCCCCATCCGGAGCTTGACATTTGTTGCTTCAATGGCAGAGAACACCATCAACAGATCTAACAATTCTTTCATTGTGGGTTCTGACAGTTTGCACAATATGCTAAGACAATCCCTCATTTCCCATGACACAGTGGATCACACAGTGGATTATACCTTGACTTACCACCACAATAAGGTCTGGAAAATTTGTCATTTAGCGGTGTGGTGGTTAAGCGAGGCATCATGTGACCGCACCCATATTTATGACATTTTTTGCAGCAGTCGTTAAATGAATCATGCAGTTCCCCATTGATTCTACTTGTCAGAAGCTGGCTGAGAAGGTTCCAAATGCTGATCACATGATCCTGGTACGCTGTAACTGTCATAAATACATGCCAGTTGCCAAGCCCCCAAATTTTGATCACGTGACCATGGGAACACTGCGACAGTTATAAGTGTGAGGACCAGTCATAAGCCACTTTTTCTGGTGCTGTCGTAAGTTCAAACAGTCGCTAAACAAATGGTTGTAAGTCGAGGACTACCTGTACACAACTCCACAACTCCATTTCTCATTCCAGAAGACACCAAAAAGGAAAAATAGACCCTGGAGGGAGCCCCCTGCTTCTCTCCTCCCCAGGAAATGTGAACCAGAATTTAAGTGGATACTAAATGAAGTAAGCATAAATACCATGAAATAATTAAAATAACTGTAAAGCAAAGCAGAAAATGGAGAAGTCCATTAAACATATACATACCAGAGCTCTCTTCACTATTTTTTTCTATTGGGAAAAAGCCATGACAATATAATTAGTGCAGCAACAAGAGAAAAGTCTACTACCAACATGAGAAAATTGCATTCCCTTTTAGAGAAATAATATTACTAAACATTTAATTAATAGTAAGAGATTAACATTTTGTCTGCTTTTATGTCTGTGCTGAAGAAGGTCAGAAGTAACTTGTCTTTTAGTTGTTCTCTCTATCCCTGCACTGTTTTAGTTTTCCTTGTTTCTTTTCAGTCCTGTATTCTATCTGTTCTATATTCTACATTTTGTATTTTAATTACACTTTGAAAAAATTAATAAAGCTTCAATAAAAAGAAAAAAGAAAATTGCATTCCCATCCACTGGAAGAGCATCAAAATAAGGCAGAATGGCAACAAATCTATTCAAAGGAATAGACTGTGGGGAAGGAAAAGAAGGCTCTAAATGTGCTTAAAGTTGTTGGGATGGAACATTATATTGCACTGGACCATAGCAGGAAAAGTTGTGAGCAGAGAATCCCTGTGCTTACATGGGCATCCTCAGGAGGGGGCAAGTGGGATCACAATCATTCTGATAGCATCACACAACTTTATTTACAGGACTTATATGGCCGCCTACCTCACATAACGATTCTAGGTGTCTCACAACAATCCATAAAAACATAACTAAAAACAAATGTACCCTGCCCCCTCCCCCAGGTGCCAGCCTGACAGCCGCCCAGCTCAACCCCCATCCTAGCCCAATGCTTGAGGGAAGGATGGCACCTGTTGTGTAGCATGTGATTGGCATGATGACCTCATGACGTATGTACATGATGCTGGTGTGGCTTGCACTGAATGCCACGTTGGTTCCTTGACAATGTGATGGGAGCTACAGTGCAAAAAAGGGTTAAGGGTCAGGACAAGGTTGAGAAACAGGACAGGACAAAAACTAAAGTTGATTTCAATTTAAGCCTAATTAAAATTAATTAAGTACAGATAGTAAGATTACCACCCAAATATTTCCTAAGTTTCTCCTATGTGTCCTTGAAAATTACAATTTAGTGGTAACTTTTGAAGGACCTCCAGGAGTGGCACTCACAATTTTGGGGGATGGGCAAGTGATGAAACAGAGGATGCTCTCAAAAAACAGAACTTCAAATACATGACTATGGCCGTACCATAATATGAAGAAGTATTAGTTACTGGCCAAAGAATAAGCAATTTCTGTACACCCCTTCTACCTGGGATGGTTGTCCTCTTCCATCGAACACGCAGCTTCAGGAGGGACGCACATGGAGCAGTGAGGGAGGAAGGGAACCCTAGTGATCAATGGGATGACAGATGTTTCGGCCAGATCGCCCTCACATCCCCATTACAAAGGGGGTTTAGCATTATGCAGATATCCAGAGAATTAATTTCAGTCAGTTCACTAAAAACTTCAAACTGACTTTCTGAATTGAATTAGAAAGCGAATTCAAATCATCAGATCAAAAGTCTGATCTGCTTGGATGATTCTGATGCTTTTGCACCTGAGCGGAAATAGCACTTTCTGACCTGACTTCAAACTCCATTGCCAAACTGACTTGACAGTTGAGTGTGAACACCAAAATCAGATGGATTTTGGAGGTCAACTTGAGCTGTCCAATCAAAGTGGATCATTTTTGTTGAACTGATAATTCAGCTTGGATTCTGTATAATTTGTACAGGCCTGTTGGTGATTCTCTTCCCACCATATACCACTGCCAGTGTGTACCTACCCTTAAGGAGGGAGGGGCCTGTAAGTCAGCTACTTCATGAGTGGAAATAGAAAGTTCCATTGCCTCCTGATGCACTGATGGCACGCCAACAGCATATACCATTTTGAAAACCACTGACTAATAGGTAAATAAATAAAGCCCATGAAAAATGATTAATGGTACTCACGGGCAAGTCAACAGGAAGAATTTCACCCTAGAATGCAGATATATACAGTGTTATTTCTAGTTCTTTGTTTGCACATCAGCATTTTATCCTGTTCTTGGACATAGGATACAGTTGGACGCTGTAATGGTATGTGGGAATGACCTTGGGATATGGGGGGAAGAGATGCTGACTAGGGAATGACCAGATAAGCAGAGGTGAGGGGGAGGCCACAGCTGCATAACAGGCAGAGAAAGAAACTCAGAAGGGACCCTCCCTAACTTCTCAGGCTGTAAAAAGAGACAGTGGAAGATTTGTACTTTCAGATTTGCAAGATTGATGTCAGCCTTCCCAGGTAGACCAGACAGGAAACACGACCCGATTAAGCTAATTCTACTTTCTTGTAAAGCTACATCAACAGAATCTTGCAAGTCCAAAAAGAATCCCTACAACTTCGTCAAAGTAGACTGAGGAAGGTCCAAATAGATAATATTTAGCCTTGTCTTGAGCCCTTGGCTCTCCATTGGTTGGCTCTCTCTTCAAATACATCTCAGCATCTGGAACCTCCCCATTCTAGCGACCCTGGGAGAAACACAGACTAGTCCTGAAACTAGCATCAGAAAGAAAACCTGAAAATAAAAGAACAAATGGCAGACAGAAGGGAAATATGCTTTCTCCCTACTTGATCAATCTGGTCATGGAGAACGAAGAGTTTTGGATAAAGTGACCTTCCATTTCTGAATAATCTCACGTTTATTGCCCTGAGATGGCATAAAGGATTCCCGTGTTGTTATTGGCAATTGTTGCAGTACTCACTGGGATATGAGAAAGAAGGCTTCCATCCCCATTCTGAAAAAATAGAAATGATGTAGAAATTTATATTTTGATGTCACACCATAAACTAAAAGCTTAACCATATAAAGGGGGAAATATACAAATGATATTATAAATGATACTCACAGGCAAATGAACAGGAACAATTCCTCTCTGAAATGCAAAAATATATAGTTACATCTTGTTCATATATTTCTGCTTGAAGGTATTATTCTCAACAGTGGGCAATCTGTTGACTAATCTTTAAAATACACGGTATTTTTGAGTTGCTCCCTACTGGAAAATATGATACCTTCTGGAGCTTTTTTGCTTAAAATTAGAGCAGGTGAAAAAAGGAATGACAGAAGAATAGAAGGCCAAATTCTTGGGGTCATCCATCAATGAATATTTGCAACTAATAAAAGGAAGACATTCTTTTTTGCAGCTATCCTTCCCCATGGATATCACTGGTTCTAAACACCATTGGTTCTCTTGCTAAGTCTACATGGGGCTACCTTTGAAAAATATCCAGAAGCTACAGCTGGTCCAGAATGCAGCCGCACGGACAATCTTGGGTGCTCCAAGATTTGCACACATAACACCTTTGTTGCGTGAGCTCCACTGGGTCCCAGTTTCCTTCCGGGTCCAATTCAAGGTGTTGGTCATCACCTTTAAAGCCCTACATGGCATGGGACCAGAATATCTGAGGGACTGTCTCATCCCTATTACATCGACCCGCCCCATCCGGTCATGCAGGGAGGGCATGTTACAGGCCCCATCTATAAAAGAATTCCATCTAGTGGGGTCAAGGAGGCGGGCCTTTTCTGCTGTAGCTCCCGCCCTTTGGAACATCCTTCCCCCAGAGGTGAGACAAGCCCCCTCGCTCCTGGACTTCCGCAAAAGATTAAAGACCTGGTTTTGTAGGCAGGCTTGGAATGGGAGGGCAAATAATTACACCTGGGGATGGCTAGCACCATGAAGTGATCCACTGTCATGAGTGCCGTTGAGCTGAAGACATCAGCACAACGGCACACATGACAATAACGAGGAAGCAGAGGAAGGGACTCAAGATAAGCATAGCACGCACAACAACAGACACAGACCCTGGCCGGATGATTCAGCCATCAGGACACAAAAGAGAAAGAAGGAAAGACAAAGACTAGGCAGATCATGAGGCACACCCAAGCTGTTAGCAAAAGCGCAACAGAGATCGCCCAGCTGACAGCAATCACCGGCTGAAGGAGGAAACCGATGATGGGCGATCCCGGGGCACCAGCTGGGGCCTCGCAACCCTTCACCTACCGGCACGACAGTATGCAGGACAAAGGGGGGATGACGTAACCCAGGGTAAGGGGGCGCTGACCGGCGCGGGGTATTTAAACCCCGCACCGGCGCGCTCCCCTCACTCTCAGCTTTTTTCGCAACTGACACTACGTATGAATAAACCAGAACCTGCTCTCCTCTGAATCAGCATCTGTGTTTTACTCAGCGGTAGGCAGTGCATGACATAAAGCTGAGAGTCACAAACTCAGCCTCGCCGAGCCCCACCAGACAACGAGCCGCGGGAGGAATAGACGGCGAGAAGACCACGAGCGATGAGGCTGACGCGTCACGGCCAAGGTGGGCGAACCGCACGGCAAGAAGCGGAGGAGGACCGATCGAGGCCAGAGGCACCGCGGACCCCAGGAGCCACGGACACCCTCCTGGCCCACCCTGAGCCTCAGCTCCAACCCCAGAGGGAGACGGAGGCGGAGGCGACCCGGCCACGGGAGGGAGCAACATACCTCCCGAGACCAGCGGAGACCCCCCCACCCCACATTGCACCCCAGCCACGGGCGTGGAGCGTCAGCCCAACTGCGGCAAGCACGGTGGAGGACGGAGAGGCAACCCAGCTGATGCACTCCCAAACGGAGGAAGCTGACAGCGGACGGGAATGCCTGAACCCCACCGGCGGCTCAACCCTGCGGACACACCGATAGACCCGACCCCAGCTGCGGTGCGGATTTCGGACGGGGAAACACAAGCCAGACTCGCGGCCATGGAGGCCCAGCTAAAGGACCTCAGGACCATGCAACAATCGCTGATGTCCCCTGCGCCGCCCAACGACATTCCCGTGCAGGTCCACACCCCGAGCAGGTCGTCGCACCCCCATGGGCCAAATGCTAATCAACAAGTGGCCCAGGCGGACGAAGCCATGGGTCGGGAAGCGAGAGGAGGGGACTCACAGAACGCCCGGGCCCCAAAGGACTTCCCCATTTTCTTCGACGGGAACCCCGCGAAACTGTCGTTCTTCATCACGAACGCCAGGGAGTTCATGGGGCGGCACGGACACTCCTTTAACTCCGAAGCGGACAAGATCGCAGCCGTGGCGATCAAACTACAAGACCGGGCGGCGGACTGGTACGTCCAAATGTACGAGTCCAACTCCCCCGCCCTCTCTGACTTCCATGCCTTCATCACCGAGATGAAGCGCTACTTTGAGGACCCGCTAGCCAAAGAGAGGGCTAAAAGCGCACTCCAAAGCCTCAAACAGGGCGCACGCACTGTCCCGGACTACACCCTCGAATTTAAAGCCCTCGCAGGGAAGATCAACGACTGGTCCGAAACCACCCTGCTAGAAATGTTCAAAAGGGGGCTCAACCGCAAAGTACTTCAATGGGCTCTCTACCGGGACGATCCGGAGACTCTGCAAGGCTGGATCCACCTTGCGGGGAGAGCAGAACACGCGCACCGCACCTTCCTAATGGCAACGACGGAAGACAAAACCAACACCTGCCCAAAGGTACCCGCGCCACACGTGGGGACGGCCAGTCCCACATACCCAAGGAAGAAATTTAATCGCGGGCCCTGCGGGAGGTGTGGAAAACTGGGGCACAAGACGGCAGATTGCTTCGCCAACCGACCACCGGCTAGTGTGCCCAAACCCGCCCCGAAAACTAGCCTCAAACCACCTAACCCGCCGCTGCCCCCCCACCGCCGAATGACCGGAGCCACAGCGACACCGGACGAAGGCTGGGACGCTTACTGGGGGGGAGAGGACGCCGTAGACCCAGACCAGCCGGCGGGAAACGCTCCCCGCCTGCCTTAAAACGCGCCGCGAGGCAGGTGGTGGGACAGAGGCGTGGATCACTTCGACAGAGCGGCGAAAGCTCCGTAATAATGGCGGCAATCAAGCTCTCTGTGGGCAACGGAGCCACCACGGCCGCGGCACTAGTGGACTCGGGGTGCTCGAAAAACCTGATCCACCTCGACATAGTTGCCAAACTCGACCTACGCTGCCTCCCCCTCCCCACGCCACTGGCATTTCACCAGCTGGATGGCTGAACAGTGGGAGGGACACCAGCCACGATGCAGACCGAGCCGGTCACCCTACAAATGGGTACCCACACCGAACGAACATCGTTCGTGGTAACCCGCATAGGACGGCCCATCGTAGTCTTGGGAATACCATGGCTCGCAACAAACAACCCGCGCATCGACTAGAAGACCCGCACCTTCCGATTCGACGACGGCGAGTACCGGGCGCCAGTTCCGGTGGGCAGGACCAACCCCACTGTGGGACGAGCAGAGGCGGCAACCCAGGACAACACAGCTACCCCAGAAGACCTACCAGAGCAATACGCTGATTTCTCAGAGGTCTTCGGAGAGGCGGAAGCTGATCAACGGACTGCAGGATTGACCTGCTGCCTGATGTCCCCTTACCTAGGCCAAAGATTTACTCGATGACCCCGAAGGAGATGGCAACCCTCCGGGAGTTCATCGACAAAAACCTAGAGAGGGGATTCATAGAGCCGGCATGCTCACCGGTCGGAGCGCCCGTCTTATTCCGAGAGAAAAAAGACGGCACCCTACGGCTCTGCACTGACTACTGGGGCCTCAACGCAGCTTCCCTATCCAATAAATACCCCTTACCCCTCGTGAAAGACATGCTCGCCCACCTGTCCACGGGCAGAGTATTCTCCAAGCTGGACCTTCGCGAGGCGTACTACCGAATCCGAATCAGGGAGGGGGACAAATGGAAAACTGCGTTCAACTGCCCCCTAGGCGCCTTTCAGTACAAAGTGCTGCCATTTGGACTAGCAGGGGCCCCGGGGATGTTCATGCAGCTCATCAATGAGGTTCTGCATGAACACCTGTTCAAAGGGGTCCTGGTCTACATAGACGACGTCCTTATCTACTCCAAAATGCACGAGGAACACGTGACCCTAGTCAGACAAGTCCTCGACAAGCTAAAAAGGGCGAAACTCTATGCCAAACCCTCAAAGTGCGAATTCCATAAAGCACGCCAAGACTACCTGGGGTACCGAATCTCCGGAGAAGGCATAGAGATGGACCCCGCAAAAGTCGAGGCGGTGGTGAATTGGGAACGCCCCCGTAACAGGCGCCAACTCCAGAGCTTCCTCGGCTTCGCGAATTTTTACAGGTCATTCGCACGGGGGTTCACGGAGATAGCCCTCCCCCTAACAGACCTCCTCAAAACTAAAGGGGTGGGGGACACACGACGCGCCAAGAACCCGGGCACAGTACTAAATTGGACTCCCGCGTGCCAAACCGCATTCAACAGGCTGAAAGCGCTGTTCACCACGGAGCCAATCCTTGTGCACCCGGACCCAGAACGGCCATTCGTGGTCCAAGCCGACGCCTCAGACTTCTCCCTGGGGGCCATCCTACTCCAAAAGGACCCCACAGGAGTCCTGAAACCATGCGCCTACCTGTCGAGGAAATTCTCTGAGACAGAAAGGTGCTGGCACGTCTGGGAGAAGGAAGCCTTCGCGGTGAAATCGGCGTTGGAAACCTGGAGGCACCTACTGGAAGGAGCCACCCAACCATTCGAGGTCTGGACAGACCACCGGAACCTCGAGGCCCTCCGAACGCCCAGACGCCTCAGCCCAAAACAGGTCAGATGGGCCCAATTCTTCAGCCGCTTCAACTTTCAGCTGAAGTTCATGCCGGGCAAAAAGAACTTCCTGGCTGACACCCTCTCCCGACTGCCCCAAGACGAGGAGCCCGCCCCAGACATGATCGGGACGGTCCTATCCGCTTCCCAGCTGGGGATGGCGGTGACCACCCGGAGCGGCGCTCGGAGGCAGCCCAACCCCACGGCGCAACCGACGGTGGGGCAACCAGTGACCAGACGGCGCCAACCGCAACTGCCAGGGGGGATACGCGCGGACCTCACCACCACCCTCAAAACCGACCCTTGGCTCCTAGCAAACCCCGACAAGGTGACGATGGCACAGGACCTGGCATGGGGGGAAGGCAGAATATATGTCCCAGACTCGCAACGCCAGGCGATCTTGTGCAGATCCCACGACACCAAGCAAGCAGGACACTTCAGGTTCCTAAAGACCCTGCACCTAACACGACGTCAATTCTGGTGGCCCGCGCTGAGACGGGATGTGAAAGCCTATGTAGCGTCCTGCCCGACATGCGCCAGGGCCAAACGGGCACCAGGTAAGCCCCCGGGACTTTTACAAAAGGTGGCGGAGCCCTTCCGCCCATGGGAGGAAATCTCCATGGATTTCATAGTAGATCTCCCACCCAGCCAGAAGAAAATGGCCATTTGGGTGGTGAAAGACTACTTTTCGAAACAGGCCCACTTCATCCCCTGCTCATCGGTCCCGTCCGCCCAACAACTAGCCAAACTCTTCCTTATACACGTGTACAGGTTACACGGATGTCCCGCACGTGTGGTGACCGACAGGGGCACACAATTCACTTCGAAATTCTGGCGGGCCTTCCTAAAGCTGACGGGGACCCAACAAGCCCTATCCACGGCCTGGCACCCCCAGACGGACGGAGCCACAGAGGTCCTCAATGCCACCCTAGAACAATTCATACGCTCATACACCAACTACCACCAAGACGACTGGGTCGAACTGCTCCCGTTTGCAGAAGTCGCATATAATAACGCCGTCCACATGAGCACGGGGAAAACCCCGTTCGAAGTAGTCTCGGGGCGCGACTTCATACCCATACCGGAGCTACCACAACCCCCGGGACCCCAAGTGGACGCTAGTGACTGGGGACAGAAGATTGCGGAATCGTGGCCAATAATCACGGCAGCGCTGAAGGAAGCACAGGCGGCCTACAAAGAGCAGGCCGACAAGCACCGGCACCAGCAACCGACATTCCAGGCAGGGGATATGGTCTACCTATCCACCAAATTCCTGAAGTCACCTCAACCCTCGAAAAAACTGGGGCCTAAGTATATCGGGCCGCTTCAAGTAACACAGATAGTGAACCCGGTGGCAATACGCCTGGACCTGCCGCACAATCTACGGAGACTCCACCCGGTATTTCACACCAGCCTCCTGAAACCTGCAACCACCTCTCGATGGCACCCGAGCACGCCACTGCCCTCCCCAGTGATGATCGACGGCCAACAACATTTTGAAGTAAGAGACATACTCGACTCTCGCCGTCAACGGGGAACATTACACTACTTAGTAAGGTGGAAACACTTCCCCCACCCAGAATGGGTGGCGGCGCAACACGTCAAGGCGCCAGACCTGACCCGGGCATTCCACCGGACGTACCCCGACAAGCCAAAGAGGCGACAAGCCGAACCGGCCCCTGAACACCCTTTTCCCTGCGGGCCCCCCCCCACCAGCCGCGCCCCCAGGGGAAAGGGCCCCCCAAGCCCGCGACTTGGGTAGACCTCCCCCCCCCAGGACTCACCCTCCCCCCGCCCCGGGCCCATGAGGGAGTGACAATTGGTCACCAGTGCATGCCTGGGGGCAACGCCCAGGATGCACACATAACAATGACGACGCACTTGCAAAAAGATAAGGGTCCTACCTGGAGCTGAAAAGCACCCGACCAGCCACGCCTCTTTCCTCGACGAACTGAGCCAAACAAGCAGGGTGTGGCCGGGGCATGCGCACGCCCAGGGTGTGGTCGGGGCATGCTCACTGGGAACACACCCTAGATGGACACGAGGTAGAAGGCGGAACAAAGGGAGGGGCGAAAACACTCCGGCGGGAAATTAAAAAAAAAAAAAAAAACATTTTTGACAGCTCTCCTGGTGAAGAACCGGAAGGCCGGGGGGGGGGGCACTATTCGGACAGGGGGCAGTATGTCATGAGTGCCGTTGAGCTGAAGACATCAGCACAACGGCACACATGACAATAACGAGGAAGCAGAGGAAGGGACTCAAGATAAGCATAGCACGCACAACAACAGCCACAGACCCTAGCCGGATGATTCAGCCATCAGGACACAAAAGAGAAAGAAGGAAAGACAAAGACTAGGCGGATCATGAGGCACACCCAAGCTGTTAGCAAAAGCGCAACAGAGATCGCCCAGCTGACAGCAATCACCGGCTGAAGGAGGAAACCGATGATGGGCGATCCCGGGGCACCAGCTGGGGCCTCGCAACCCTTCACCTACCGGCACGACAGTATGCAGGACAAAGGGGGGATGACGTAACCCAGGGTAAGGGGGCGCTGACCGGCGCGGGGTATTTAAACCCCACACCGGCGCGCTCCCCTCACTCTCAGCTTTTTTCGCAACTGACACTACGTATGAATAAACCAGAACCTGCTCTCCTCTGAATCAGCATCTGTGTTTTACTCAGTGGTAGGCAGTGCATGACATCCACACTGAAGGTCTGATTAAGATCTCTTCACCATGTAGATTTTATTATATTTATATTTTTATTGTATTTTTAATTGTAATGGTTTTATATTTCAATCTTGTTTTATTGTAAGCCTCCCAGAGTCCCCCCATTGGGGAGAGATGGGCGGTGAATACATTTATAAATAAATAAATAAAATAAGTCCACTGAGGTTTCTGGATGCACATAGACTAGATACGGTCTGTCTGTCTCTCTGTGTGTAGACTTGTGATGGAGCAGTTTGCTCCAAGCAGGGCACCCCCCCAAAAAAACAAAATCGTGACACCTCCCACCACCTTCAAATAGCAGAAGGACTGCACTGGTTCATTTGGCTTGTAGGAAGTAGCGCCAAGTCATATGCAGCACATGTACAGAAGACTACTTCCTTGAGATGAAACTGTTGGTTGAGGAGGATCAGCCTTGTCTCAAGGCTTGGTGAGATGGTTGCTTCCTCATGAACAGTCTGCACATAAGAGAACGGAAAACTGCAGAAGGCTACAGCAATCACCTACTGACAGTAACACAGGGAAGAACCTGTGACAGCCATTCAAAAGCAACGAAGTACCCCCACCTCAATCCAACAGCAACAATATTGTAGCTACCCATTAACTCATCCCAACCTGTAACTGTCAACAAACTGCAGCCCAGTCTCATCACAACATCATCCCAACTTTTCTCATGGCCATGGGAAGAAAGCATTGAGATGGGGTGTAAAGGTTTCTACCTTATGAAACCTTTACATTCCCATGCTGGATGGATCTCTGATCTCATCCAACAGGTTTTTTCTAGTTTTCTCAGATCGACTTCATATTCTGGCTCACCCAAAGACACCTAAATAAATCAAGTTAAAATGTTAGACAGTCAGAAATGATACCACATAGTTTCTTTAAAAGCAGAAGCTCCCTTACTGATACGCTTTCCTTTGGACAAAGCAGAAAAAGAAGGAGAACGGGCACAACAAGGAGCTTTATCGTGACTTCTCCTATTCAGTCACCAATGTGAGGGGTGAATCCCCTGGGTTTCTGTATTTATGTTATTTATCCTGCATGGTCAAGGTGACCAATCTATTTTTCTTGTGAAATAAAAGTAAGTCAGACATCATCATCTGAAAAACGATTGTTCACTCCCAAGGAGAGGACAAACTTGGTGTAAACAAAAAACTGCATTAGCCTATGGTTCCAAAGGGGCTGAATTTGACCTTTAACAAGTATCTGCAATTTGAAAAGTTGCTAGATCAAACTCATCCAGCCTGGTGTTCTCCAGATTTGTTGGAACCCAGTTGAAGAGGCCAGGCTAGAACAAGTGGATGATGCAGGCCAAAGAACATTTTGCAGAGTTGGAGAGATGTGTAGAAAGCAAATGCATTCTCTAAAAGTACCATTATCATAAATTAGCTACCCTTTTCATGATGTTTAAAATCAGCTGAGCTGGGTCCTTCAGCCTGAACAATGGTGGGACTAGCCTTGCCCCAAATCTTCCAGGCCTCCACCTTTGAACTTCTGCTTAAATTTCCCTGATGCCAAATTTTCATTCCCTGTCTTTTGTGATAACTTTTGTGTGTGAAATCAGATTCGTGCAAACTGGTTTTATAAAACATTCCTCAGGACAAAGACAGTTCTTCAAAACATCCCATCCCATCCCATTCCTCCACCTTTCCCCTTTTTCTGTCTTCAGCCCCCTTTCCAAATTGTCAGAGCCTTGTTAATGATGAACTCCCTGTTGTATGTCAGGAATCTTGTTTTGGCTACGTACAAGTCAATTCTTCCCTGAAGTTTGAAAGTAGAAATAATTATATTGGCTTTGCTAATTTTATTTGTATATTTGACCTTGGCAAAGAGGATCAGAACTGATTAATACATTGATGGGAGATCACCACAAAACTCCACTACTGTAGGCTAGATTGAAAAGTTAAAAACCGTCCGTCCATCCATCCATCCTGGAACAAAGTAGTGCCAAGCCACTTCCTTACTGTTGCCAAAATAACCACAGGGGCTGTTCATGTAACCCTATGGCATCAAGCTTGGGATCTGGAGGTGACTTTTATTTCCGATGTTTTGGGGATTGTGCCACTGCGGAGCAGGATATAGGGACGGCGGTTCTGTGCCCATTTGCTGGATTCAGTGGGACTTGCTTCTGTGTAGATAAGCACAGAATGGGGGAGTCAGCTGATTAGCTGTGTTATTGTCTTGGTTCTTCCACTGGTGTCCCACACTTCTTCCAGAGCATTGAAGGCAGTGGGCAGTCACAGTTTTCAAATACTAAATACTTGAAACCATATTTCCATTAATATTCAAATATGGTTGTGACTATGATCAAGCAAGAATAACATGCAACCCACTGCCATGGCTGCCCTCCCTCCCTCCCTCTCTTCTATGCTACAAAATTCTGTCTCCCAGGAAGACCAGATAATTAAGCAAAAGAAGGGTTTTGTCTTTCCTGCTGCATCAAAAACAAGCCAAGAATCCGGTCCATGGTTTTTTGGTTTTGGTTTTGGTTTTCGCTTGATTAAAGCTAAATGGAAGGTTGTGGCTATATCTGCCACAATCTTTCATTTGACCCAACCACAGAGCATAAATAGCATTCACAGATTTGCGCATGTATCTGTCATCCAACAGTCAAGGCGGGGGTGGAGCGGTATCACTGCTCCTGTCAAATGTGTTTTCCTTGCCACCAGGGAAGCAATAATTGCAGTATTGTTTTATAATGGCTATAACCTTTAGCAAATGGATTCAATTAAAAAGACTACTGCACTCTGATTTTATTTTAAAATGTTCTTTTTTTTTCCCCTTGCACCTGTTTATGAGAAAAACTAGTCCACATATCTATGCAAGAATTGAAACTACCTTGGTTTCCTAGCAAAACCTGGCCTGAAGGACAGGGAAAAAACTATTATAGTAAAGGCAAATAATAGAATGGAAAAGATACATGGTATATAGAGAAAGTTGTTAAAAATCACCCCTCCTGCTTTACATGGCTACGCACTGTCAGATAGCTCATCTGGAGAAGGTTGCTTTTGCTGCAGAATTTCAGCTTCTGAATACTGCCCGGGAGAATATTCAGCAAAACCCATGCAGCTATGCCACTTACTGTATGAACAGACAGAGTATTTCGGGAGCAACCAGGCATTCCGTTTTAATACTGCTTAGTTTATTAAGATTGCTGAAGGAAGCAGGCAATTAACGTGGCCTCCTTCCAGTCCTCATCCATCGTTACCTGTTCTTCTGTTATACACTGCAAGAAATATCCAGGCCTGCAACTAGGGTCTCTGTCACCCGGGGCAAACATGGATTACGTGCCCATTTTGGTCCCCCCCCAGCGCTCATTTTGGCACCCCCCCGGTGTGGTGCCCGGGGCACATGCCCCGCTTGCCCTGCCTAGTTGCGGCCCTGGAAATATTATATTAGCATTTCATTTTAGCTGGGCTGAAATATCACAGCATAAAATTTGTCAAGACATTGCCTAAAGATTATTTCATTCCCCCCAAGAAAGAATTCCACTTCCCCTCTGAAAGCAGATTAGAAACTAATGGATACAAATAACACTGACAGAGGCAAAATATGGTTGCTCCCCAATAAAAAGGGTCAAAGGGCAGAATGTTGGTCTACCTTCAGGTTACTTTCATATGTTAACCATATCTCCATACCTAAATATAGGCAGTCCTCATTTAGAGAACACGATTGGGACCTGCAACTTGGTCATTAAGTGAAGTGGTCACTAAGTGAAACATCATGATTTTACAATCTTCCTTCAGCTTTCCTTTGCTTTATAGACCTGCAAAGGCTGTAAATGTGAGGACTGGTCACTGTTACTTTTCATTACTGTTGTAACTGCGAACAGTCGCTAAACGAGGCAGTCACTGAATGAGAACTACCTGTATATAAAAAAATTACTCTGCTGCTCAACAATTTCCTCTTCACAGCTGCTACAGAAGGCTGATTGAAGAAAATCCCTGTGGAATTGAGAATATGCCCTTGTGAGATGTGGGGAGCCAAAACTGTAGAAGATATACTGATGGGAATACTTTTTATGATGGTATTAGGAACAAATTTAGTGCCCCACTTTTCACCTTACTCTTAGTTAAAACCAAAGACGACTATCTGCTCTTTGGTTTTGACAAGATATTAACACTGTCTTTTGCTATCTTGCTGCTCTCACACGAAGGTCACTAAGGGTTAAATTGAGCTAATTGATAGCAAAATATGTTGTGCCAGGTATAATGTTTTATGAATTGTCTTATGTAAGACTGTGAATGTTTTATCTCTATCTATCTATCTATCTATCTATCTATCTATCTATATCAAAAGGCCATAGTTGTTTGCCATTAATTGCAACCTTTTCCAAAGGCTCAAGAGTGTGCATAAGATGCATGCTGACGTCCACAGATGAGGGCAACTTGCCAGACACTATTTCCCTCCAGGTTCTTTGAGACCATACAATCCCCAGTATCCGAACACACCAAGGTTGAAGTACAAGGAACACTACAGTATATTGTTGAATGCTGATCTCTCCACCCGGTTCCCCAATCTGGGGCCATATCGCTTAAGACTATGTGCCAATTTTCTCACAGTTCGGTGAACCAGAAGCTGGTTTCATGCCCGGGACAATTAACACCATCCCTTCTCAGTCCCCGCTCACTGGCTTTTCCTACCTGCTTGTAGACATGTACTTTCCATGGCAAAAAAACCCCAAAGTTGTTTGCTGTTTTTTAACCTGGGGATTTCCTGAGGTTCCCTATCTACTGTAAGTACTAACCAGGCCTGGCCAGCTTTATTTTTTTCAAGATCAACGAAGGTTGCCTAGCAGAGTTGCCTTTTTCCAAGGCTGATTTAGGCTGACCGTTCCCACCGTTCAACATCATTTTTAACCAGAAAGTGATTTTTGTTTAAAAAAACAAAGAGAAGATGTTGATGCAAATGCAATTTTTTTATTTTTATTTTTGCAAAGCTTCTGCCAACCTCCAGTATAGCAAAGGGGCAATTCTCATTGCCCATCACCTTCTATTACAAAGGTAGGGAAATCAAAATTTCAAAATTTATATCTAAATTATACTACTGAGATTCGTGAATTTCATTTTTAATTCAGGTTGGGGTGGCAGTGTCAAAAGCAATCAGCAGGCATTCCTTGGAATCTTGGTCCGGCAGTCTGGATATATCCGATCTTCAATTACTGGAAAAAACAAGCAAACCCACTATTAGCAATAAGCCATGTGTGATCTGCAGGTTTAAGTAAGTCCTCTGTTTAAGCTGTCCTCTGTTTAAGACAGTTTAAGCTGTCCTCTGGCAGCTTTTCCAATAAATCAGAAAGTGCCTTTTGCAAAACATAATAAATTGGCAGAAAACTATTAAGAAATAAATGGTCTGATAACATGGTGGAGAGTTGAGCAATTCCTTGAACACCCAGGCAACTCATCAAGCCACTTAGCTGTCCTCCTCCCTACCTTGAAACAAAGAGATAAAGTTCACACTGTGGTGTTTGTCCAAAAACCTACTGTAGGCTACAGTGTAATAGAGGTTTAAAATTGGACAGTCATCTTTTCTTTCCTATTTTTGCCCTCAGACTGGTAACTAACAGCATGTATCTCTTATATTTTATGAAAATAACACATTCATTTATTTTTCCACCCGTATGATCATGAGGGAAACCTTTGTGACATCTTAGGGGGGCAAGGCAGCTTCCGTCATGCCCGGCAGATGGCAAAGCATCCTTAGCTACCCCCTTCAGGAAGACCCACCGTCCCCTTTGTGCCCACTGTTTCTTACAGTGGCTTCTCCAATAGAAGGGGACACGGTCAGTGATTGGGGCAGGCAGAAGAAGAGGCAGGCCCAAGCTCTCTGGACCACGGGGCACGGCGGGGGGAGGCTCAGTGGCATTAAGGGCGGAACAGGGAGGGTGGAGGAGGAAGTGGACGAAGTTTTCCATATAAATTCCCATGATGCAGCAGTGAAAAGGCACCCAGAGATGTTCTGGCCCAACTGGTAAGGAAAGGAACATGGGATCCGGTTCTTAACCTCTCTTAAACACAAGAACTTTGATTTGATCCCTTTCCTTATCACTTAAGCACACTGACTGTTGCTGAGTGGACAGAGTCCTTCATCACACCTGAGGAGTAAGGGAGGTTTTAAACTTTACACACAAAAATGGGTATTTCATTTCAAAATGGAAAGTCAGGCGTATTTGTTGCATTCCCAAATTAACTGATACCCTGCACATTCTCTAAATACACAGAAGATTTGCAGTACTCACGGCTTGTACTTGTTGACCCTAAATTAAATCATAAAACACTACAGTTATTCCTCCACGTAATCATTTTTCCCCCATTAATCACTCACAAAAACCCTCTACTGCTCTGAAGATCTCTTAAATCAAAGCACTGTGATCTGATCCCTTTTGGTCTTGTTTCAGGATGCTGCCCATGTGAATGGGTGGCATAATTTATCCTTCCAGGGGAGAGCAAGTAGCTTCAGGGCAGGTTGCCAAGAACCCACCTCTGCAGCCACCAGAATCAGGCCACCCTTTCCTCAGTCCCTGTGATGTCCTCTGGTGGCTTCTCCAATAGAAGGGGACACGGTCAGTGACTGGGGCAGGCAGAAGAAGAGGCAGGCCCAAGCTCTTTGGACCACGGGGCACGGCGGGGGGAGGCTTCGTGGCATTAAGGGCGGAACAGGGAGGGTGGAGGAGGAAGTGGACGAAGTTTTCCATATAAATTCCCATGATGCAGCAGTGAAAAGGCACCCAGAGATGTTCTGGCCCAACTGGTAAGGAAAGGAACATGGGATCCGGTTCTTAACCTCTCTTAAACACAAGAACTTTGATTTGATCCCTTTCCTTATCACTTAAGCACACTGACTGTTGCTGAGTGGACAGAGTCCTTCATCACACCTGAGGAGTAAGGGAGGTTTTAAACTTTACACACAAAAATGGGTATTTCATTTCAAAATGGAAAGTCAGGCGTATTTGTTGCATTCCCAAATTAACTGATACCCTGCACATTCTCTAAATACACAGAAGATTTGCAGTACTCACGGCTTGTACTTGTTGACCCTAAATTAAATCATAAAACACTACAGTTATTCCTCCACGTAATCATTTTTATTCATGCCTAGTGTCACATATCAGCCACTGAAATCTCTCTATTCCTAGGGTGGCCACATCTGGATCACAAAAATCCATGAGAGCTGTAAATTCACCACAGAACTTTGACTTAAATGCAACTTTCTACATCTTCAGTCAACAGCAGGAATCAGGATCTGCTGGAAAACTTGGGGACACTGGAAAAGTCTGTATGAAACCAAAAACAAATTTCCCTCTCAGGATGTCCTCTTAGAAAGGTTGAGATGGATTTTTTTGGTGGGGAGGGTGGTGGGCAGTGGCGGGGGTAAATTAGCATGTGTTAGTGATTCTACAGTGATGAGCAAAAGCCCCACCTCAGTCATGCAAAGAAATGCCCCTCCCTTTTACAGAGTACCATTGCAAAATCAATAGTAAAACTTACCTTTCGAACAGTCTCTACAATCTGGAATAAAAAGTGTGGAATTATTGTTTTGTTTGAAAAGTTTAATAAAGGATATGTAAAACCTCTTTGGAACATCTGTCTCCTAGCAATGTAAGAGCCAACACCTGGATGACCCCAGACGAATGGACTCTTCATTTCTACACCAGACAGAAAAAAGTTCGCTCAACAAAATTCCATACTGCTCCCATCCCTCTTTTTCTTAATCCTCTTCTTGCTGCTCATCTCTTCCCACAAAAGGAACCAGTATCAAAGAAAGAACATCCAACAGAGCTATATCATTGAGAAAGTGCCCAATCTTCTGGAGCAGAATGCTTCCTGGAGATCAAAGATGGGGCCCCAGTGTCAGTCAGCAGCCCGTTTCTGCTTCCAGACCTTTGCAAAGAATTAATTTGGGGAACTTAAGAGAATGCTCCAAAGGAAGGCAAAAGCAGCAACCTGAATATAGAGATGGGTCCAGATAAAAGATGGTTCCCAATGTCAGTGTGCCTGGCCATTTTGCATAACACCCTGCATCAGCTGATCGGCTGCTGTACCCAGTGCCAAGCATTTCCACCCTTCCCAGTATAAGATCGTTGCTGGACTGAAATGCCAATTGGTTACTGGTGGCCTGATATATGATACATATCAGACATTCATTTTCTCATTTCAGGTCTCTGCCCCATGTGAATGGGCAGCAAACTGAATCTAACCTGAGGATTGCACCTAGTTGTAGCAATGCAGGGCAGGTTGCCAAGAACCCCGATCTTCATCCTGCATGACCACATCATTGTTCTCCAGTGTCTCTGTCTCTTAAGGGTGCCCTTCCAAAAATATTAAGATGCCTTTTCCAAATCCTAATATTTTTGGAAAAATGCAGAACCCACTCCCACACTGGTAATCACAACACTTATTTTCAATGTCTGTGACTTGTAATGTTGTCTGGTTTTGACTTTTTTACATTCTCTAAATGCACAAGTTTTTACTTTCTCTAAGTACACATTCTCTGAGGGCAGAGTCTCAGGAAATTTGGGGACCTGCTGGAGAAACCAGTCACGTCTGTACGAATGTGAAAACAATTTTCCCTTTCAGGATCTCCTATCATAAATATTAAGGTTCCTGCCAGACAGCCAAGAGGTTGCAGATTACTCGGTTGTCGATGGAAAGGGTTCAGAACGTCTGCAGCCAGCGCTACCGGCTGCGATCAGACAGTTTCAGCCCGGTCAGTTTAAGATTTAATTGCTGCTCTTCTCCAACAAAGAGAAGGCCAGACCCCGAGTTTCCCTGATATTTTCTCCGTTTACAGGGACCTTTTCAGGTCAAAGAAGAGGATCCCATTTCACCCTTGAACAACTGCGCTTTAGTGGAAATTGAGCAGCTATACAAAATCAGGAAAAAGAAAAAAACGTTATTTCATGAGTATTGGCCACTTAATCTGAGGAGGAGCGAATCTGGTAAATCCATATCAAAAATCCCAAAAGGTTATACACTGTTGAAGCAGCCAAGGAAAGCCAATGATGCTGCGCTGCTCGTCTCTCTCCTGCCAAGGAGATTCCGGGGGTGGGTCGGTGGGTAGAAGCAGTGTAGGGGACAGAGAAATCTGTTAAATAATTTGATTTCAAACTGCTTCCCCTCCAGCTCTGCAGGAGTTTAAATCCAATTATTCAGGCACACATGAGGACACTACTGAGCCAATTATCCAAGGGAGGGGGGTGAAGCAGAGTCCTACACAAAAACCTTGGGACATTCCTCAACTCAAAGAAATGTGAGCTTCTTGCTCGAAATCTATTGCAAAAGGTTTATAAATTGTTTTTTCAAAAACATCACTCATTCCATTAACTACTTGCTCCGTGGTTTCCTGTGCCTACAATGGAGAAATTCACAATGACATTCTCTTCTTATTTCTTTACAACATATACAACCAAGGGGGAACAATTTGAAACCGTTTTCACAATATTTTTACCTATGCTCTTACATCTCTTCTAATTTTTTAATTTACACTATGCTTGAGTAGCCGTGTGATCCAACAAGTTAGGAGTCTGTCACAGAGAGACGCAGGAGTCTATCATAATGGTTACATCATCATCTTATGGCTGCCGTGCACCCTTCATCTCTTTGACCCCCAAACTTCTCATCAGCTGTTATTCACGCCTAGTGTCACATATCAGCCACTGAAATCTCTCTATTCCTAGGGGGGCCACATCTGGGTCACAAAAATCCATGAGAGCTGTAAATTCACCACAGAACTTTGACTTAAATGCAACTTTCTATATCTTCAGTCAACAGCAGGAATCAGGATCTGCTGGAAAACTTGGGGACACTGGAAAAGTCTGAATGAAACCGAAAACAAATTTCCCTCTCAGGATGTCCTCTTAGAAAGGTTGAGTTGGGTTTTTTTGGTGGGGAGGGTGGCGGGCGGTGGCGGGGGTAAATTAGCATGTGTTAGTGATTCTACAGTGATGAGCAAAAGCCCCACCTCAGTCATGCAAAGAAATGCCCCTCCCTTTTACAGAGCACCATTGCAAAATCAATAGTAAAACTTATATCTTCAAGAATCTTTCCAGCCTGAAATAAAAAGTGTGGAATTATTGTTTTGTCTGAAAAGTTTAATAAAGGATATGTAAAACCTCTTTGAAACATCTGTCTCCTAGCAATGTAAGAGCCAACATCTGGATGACCCCAGAAGAATGAACTCTTCATTTCTACACCAGAGAGAAAAGAGTCAGCTCAACAAAATTCCATACTGCTCCCATCCCTCTTTTTCCTAATCCTCTTCTTGCTGCTCATCTCTTCCCACAAAAGGAACCAGTATCAAAGAAAGAGCGTCCAGCAGAGCTATATAATACAGGAAGTGCCCAATCTTCTGGAGCAGAATGCTTCGTGGAGATCAAAGATGGGGCCCCAGTGTCAGTCAGCAGCCCGTTTCTGCATCCAGACCTTTGCAAAGAATTAATTTGGGGAACTGAAGAGAATGCTCCAAAGGAAGGCAGAAGCAGCAACTTGAATATAGAGCGGCAAACCCAGGAGGAATTTGGCTCGTTCAACAGCTCTCTGGCTTCGGTGCATCTTATTCACCGAGGAAGTTAAAGTAAAAGTAAAACTCCTCCAGGTCCCAGCTTAGAAGTGCCACTAAGCCAGATGGCCCATCAGTAAATCGTTCTCCCAAAGGAAGGTCTCTTTCCAGGGCCAATTTTTGTGAGGGTCATTCTTGTACCTCTGCAGTTCTTCTTGGACCAGAGAGCCTTAACGCTGTGCTCCAGGAAGTGAAAGGAGGACCGATAATTCTTATCTTTCCTCCAGCTTTGTCTGGGGTTTTAGGAGAAACCAACCAATGGACCCAAAGCATGACTTAATACTTCCTCTTTTCTTATTCTCAGTTTTCCCTGAATGTAAGTAAACATCCCCCACAAAAGTCCATTATTCCGGTTATACCAACATGCTTTCCATTATGGACAGAACAATTCCCTTGACAATTGAGGGATGAGTAAGACCCAGAATCTGGACTCCAAGAACACCTTTGAGAAATACAGGTGCAGAGTGTTACTTTATGCTGCCTCACCCTTCAACGTTTCTGCACATCGTTTGCGCTATAGGGCCGAAAGAAGGTAGCAAAGGTTCCTTGGGCCAGCTTCCGTAGGGCAGGGCAGGTGGCAAAGCAGGATGAGCCCACCGTTCCCCTTGTGCCTGCAGTTTCTTATGCTGGCTTCTCCAGTAAGAGGGGGCACAGTTAGTGATTGGGGGAGGCAGAAGAAGAGGAAGGCCTATGTTCTTTGGATCATGGGGGGTGGGAGGGGCGGATGCTTGCTGGGATTAAGGGCAAAAGAGTTTCCCCCAGTCTAGTTTCAGGAACCAATTTGATCTAAGATTCCATTGGAAAAAATAGACCGGTCTCTGTTTTTATGCGTAAGAGGGAGGGGTTAGGAAATGCCCTGGGCACATGAAGCCTCTGTTGGCCTCAAGAGATGCATTTTGAGCCTAGATTCCCCCAGGCCAAGTAACTTTCTTATATAACAACACCATTGTTATATAACATCCCTGGGAAGTTGGGAATATCTCCTCCATAACTGAATAGGTTAGAGGTGGGCAGTTTTCCTACATTTACAGAAGACCTGTAGTAATCACCATGTTTTTGACCAATCCTCCCTAAAATAAATGTATGAATGAAAGAAAAAAATTAACTTTTATTTCTCACTCTTTTTTTTATTATCAATACATAAAATGCCATAACTGTCCTGCATGTGTGTATTTCACAAAGGGGATAGAGAACTTTTTCAAAGCAATGATGGCCATGTTCTGCATACAAGGCAAAGCATGTTCACACTATGGCGTTTGTTCAAGAACCTACTGTAGGCTCCCAGTGTAACGGAGGTTTAAAATTGACAGATGAAGATGGGTATTTAATTTCAAAAGGGAAAGTCAGGCATATTTATTCCATTCCTCAAATACACCAATAACCTCTCTCAAACAGAAGCACTTTGATTTGATCCCTTTCCTTCTCACTTAAGCACACTGACCCTTGTTGAGTGGACAGAGTCCTTCATCACACCTGAGGATGGTAATGTTATTTTTGCAGTGCAGGGCAGGCTGCAGAGCACCCATGTAAATCAAAGCAGGTATTTAATTTCAAAATGGAATGTCAGACATATTTGTTGCATTCCCAAAATACACCAATAACTAGCACATTCTCTAAATAAACAGAAGATGCGCAATACTCACCCCAGATACGGCCTAAATTTAAAAATAAAACAGTACAGTTATTTCTCCATTCTGTTTGTCTTCCTTTTAGTCACCCATAAAAACTTGGTAATGTTTTCCAAATCTCTTAAACTAAAGCAGCTTCATTTGATCCCTTTGCTTCTTACTGAAGCCCCCAGCCCTCAACATCTCTTTGCTATTTGTTAGCATATCATATGCTATTGATGTCCAGCAATATATTACAAGACCTTTGGTTGTCAAAGGTCCTGTCATCTTAGGGCAATGCCTGTAAAATTTCTTTAACCCATAGCTGGCAGCCTGGTTTCGTTATATTCTAAACTGACTTTGATTCAATGATCTCAGGATAACGCACTACTGTTCAAAACTTCCTATCCCCTATAGAATCCGTCCAGATGATTTGAACTGGCAGGGTTGATGCACTCCGGGTTCTTTCAATTAAATGATGCCATTTATCAGCAGCCTGGAAAGCACTTTCTCCGAAGCAGCACCTGTCCCCTGGAATGAGGCTGCTTCCACCCTGCTGGTTTCAGAAATCCTTGAAGACTGGCCTTTGGTGAGGATGACTGAAAGCCCTTCGGGGGAGAGTGGGTATGTCTCTTGTGGTTACCTGTTTTTTTGTCATCTTTTGTTCCTTGTCTTATTGTTGTAATGTTTTATTATTATTTTTCCTGTGGTTTTACTTTGTGAACTGTCCAGAGTGGTGGTGCAGGTGGTGGTGGTGATATTTATCCTGCCTTTATTATTTTTATAAATCACTCAAGGCAACCACCATACCTAATGCTCCTTCCTCCTCCTATTTTCCCCACAACCACAACCCTGTGAGGTGAGTGGGGCTGAGAGAGAGTATTCCTGGCCTCTTCCACTCTGCTGGTCTCTCATGTGTGAACTGGCTGGAAATCACAGTGACAGAAGAAATCCCTTTCTGGATTTCAACCCTTTACTTTGGTCACAGTAATGGGTAAGTGTTCTCCAACTGGTGGATGCACAAAATACACTGATCACCTGCACATTCTCTAAATACACAGAAGATTGGCAATACTCCCCCCAATTACTCCTGAGACCTAATTTAATAATAAAACAGTACAGTTATTTGTCCATGGAATCATTTTTTTTACCTTTTAGTCATCCACAAAAACTTAACACAGCTTTGCACATCTCTTAAATCAAAGCAGTTCAATCTGATCCCTTTGGTTCTTCTTTCAGGTCTCTGCCCCATGTGAATGGGCAGCAAACTTCATCTAACCTGAGGATTGCACCTAGTTGTAGCAACGCAGGGCAGGTTGCCAAGAACCCCTATCTTCATCCTGCAGAACCACACCATTGTTACCCAGTGTCTGTGTCCTTTCAGGTGGTTTTATCACCCCACTCCCACACTGGTAATCATAACACTTATTTTCAACGTCGATGATTTGTAATCTTTTCTGGTTTTGACTTTTTTACATTCTCTAAGTGCACATTTTCTTACATTCTCTAAATTTCCCTCTCAGGATGTCCTCTTAGAAAGGTTGAGTTGGGTTTTCTTGGTGGGGAGGGTGGCGGGCGGTGGCGGGGGTAAATTAGCATGTGTTAGTGATTCTACAGTGATGAGCAAAAGCCCCACCTCAGTCATGCAAAGAAATGCCCCTCCCTTTTACAGAGCACCATTGCAAAATCAATTGTAAAACTTACCTTTCCAGCAGCCCCTAGAGCCTGGAATAAAAAGTGTGGAATTATTGTTTTGTTTGAAAAGTCTAATAAAGCATATGTAAAACCTCTTTGGAACATCTGTCTCCTAGCAATGTAAGAGCCAACACCTGGATGACCCCAGACGAATGGACTCTTCATTTCTACACCAGACAGAAAAAAGTTAGCTCAACAAAATTCCATACTGCTCCCATCCCTCTTTTTTCTAATCCTCTTCTTGCTGCTCATCTCTTCCCACAAAAGGAACCAGTATCAAAGAAAGAGCGTCCAGCAGAGCTATATAATACAGGAAGTGCCCAATCTTCTGGAGCAGAATGCTTCGTGGAGATCAAAGATGGGGCCCCAGTGTCAGTCAGCAGCCCGTTTCTGCATCCAGACCTTTGCAAAGAATTAATTTGGGGAACTGAAGAGAATGCTCCAAAGGAAGGCAGAAGCAGCAACTTGAATATAGAGCGGCAAACCCAGGAGGAATTTGGCTCGTTCAACAGCTCTCTGGCTTCGGTGCATCTTATTCACCGAGGAAGTTAAAGTAAAAGTAAAACTCCTCCAGGTCCCAGCTTAGAAGTGCCACTAAGCCAGATGGCCCATCAGTAAATCGTTCTCCCAAAGGAAGGTCTCTTTCCAGGGCCAATTTTTGTGAGGGTCATTCTTGTACCTCTGCAGTTCTTCTTGGACCAGAGAGCCTTATTGTTGTGCTCCAGGAAGTGAAAGGAGGACCGATAATTCTTATCTTTCCTCCAGCTTTGTCTGGGGTTTTAGGAGAAACCAACCAATGGACCCAAAGCATGACTTAATACTTCCTCTTTTCTTATTCTCAGTTTTCCCTGAATGTAAGTAAACATCCCCCACAAAAGTCCATTATTCCGGTTATACCAACATGCTTTCCATTATGGACAGAACAATTCCCTTGACAATTGAGGGATGAGTAAGACCCAGAATCTGGACTCCAAGAACACCTTTGAGAAATACAGGTGCAGAGTGTTACTTTATGCTGCCTCACCCTTCAACGTTTCTGCACATCGTTTGCGCTATAGGGCCGAAAGAAGGTAGCAAAGGTTCCTTGGGCCAGCTTCCGTAGGGCAGGGCAGGTGGCAAAGCAGGATGAGCCCACCGTTCCCCTTGTGCCTGCAGTTTCTTATGCTGGCTTCTCCAGTAAGAGGGGGCACAGTTAGTGATTGGGGGAGGCAGAAGAAGAGGAAGGCCTATGTTCTTTGGATCATGGGGGGTGGGAGGGGCGGATGCTTGCTGGGATTAAGGGCAAAAGAGTTTCCCCCAGTCTAGTTTCAGGAACCAATTTGATCTAAGATTCCATTGGAAAAAATAGACCGGTCTCTGTTTTTATGCGTAAGAGGGAGGGGTTAGGAAATGCCCTGGGCACATGAAGCCTCTGTTGGCCTCAAGAGATGCATTTTGAGCCTAGATTCCCCCAGGCCAAGTAACTTTCTTATATAACAACACCATTGTTATATAACATCCCTGGGAAGTTGGGAATATCTCCTCCATAACTGAATAGGTTAGAGGTGGGCAGTTTTCCTACATTTACAGAAGACCTGTAGTAATCGCCATGTTTTTGACCAATCCTCCCTAAAATAAATGTATGAATGAAAGAAAAAAATTAACTTTTATTTCTCACTCTTTTTTTTATTATCAATACATAAAATGCCATAACTGTCCTGCATGTGTGTATTTCACAAAGGGGATAGAGAACTTTTTCAAAGCAATGATGGCCATGTTCTGCATACAAGGCAAAGCATGTTCACACTATGGCGTTTGTTCAAGAACCTACTGTAGGCTCCCAGTGTAACGGAGGTTTAAAATTGACAGATGAAGATGGGTATTTAATTTCAAAAGGGAAAGTCAGGCATATTTATTCCATTCCTCAAATACACCAATAACCTCTCTCAAACAGAAGCACTTTGATTTGATCCCTTTCCTTCTCACTTAAGCACACTGACCCTTGTTGAGTGGACAGAGTCCTTCATCACACCTGAGGATGGTAATGTTATTTTTGCAGTGCAGGGCAGGCTGCAGAGCACCCATGTAAATCAAAGCAGGTATTTAATTTCAAAATGGAATGTCAGACATATTTGTTGCATTCCCAAAATACACCAATAACTAGCACATTCTCTAAATAAACAGAAGATGCGCAATACTCACCCCAGATACGGCCTAAATTTAAAAATAAAACAGTACAGTTATTTCTCCATTCTGTTTGTCTTCCTTTTAGTCACCCATAAAAACTTGGTAATGTTTTCCAAATCTCTTAAACTAAAGCAGCTTCATTTGATCCCTTTGCTTCTTACTGAAGCCCCCAGCCCTCAACATCTCTTTGCTATTTGTTAGCATATCATATGCTATTGATGTCCAGCAATATATTACAAGACCTTTGGTTGTCAAAGGTCCTGTCATCTTAGGGCAATGCCTGTAAAATTTCTTTAACCCATAGCTGGCAGCCTGGTTTCGTTATATTCTAAACTGACTTTGATTCAATGATCTCAGGATAACGCACTACTGTTCAAAACTTCCTATCCCCTATAGAATCCGTCCAGATGATTTGAACTGGCAGGGTTGATGCACTCCGGGTTCTTTCAATTAAATGATGCCATTTATCAGCAGCCTGGAAAGCACTTTCTCCGAAGCAGCACCTGTCCCCTGGAATGAGGCTGCTTCCACCCTGCTGGTTTCAGAAATCCTTGAAGACTGGCCTTTGGTGAGGATGACTGAAAGCCCTTCGGGGGAGAGTGGGTATGTCTCTTGTGGTTACCTGTTTTTTTGTCATCTTTTGTTCCTTGTCTTATTGTTGTAATGTTTTATTATTATTTTTCCTGTGGTTTTACTTTGTGAACTGTCCAGAGTGGTGGTGCAGGTGGTGGTGGTGATATTTATCCTGCCTTTATTATTTTTATAAATCACTCAAGGCAACCACCATACCTAATGCTCCTTCCTCCTCCTATTTTCCCCACAACCACAACCCTGTGAGGTGAGTGGGGCTGAGAGAGAGTATTCCTGGCCTCTTCCACTCTGCTGGTCTCTCATGTGTGAACTGGCTGGAAATCACAGTGACAGAAGAAATCCCTTTCTGGATTTCAACCCTTTACTTTGGTCACAGTAATGGGTAAGTGTTCTCCAACTGGTGGATGCACAAAATACACTGATCACCTGCACATTCTCTAAATACACAGAAGATTGGCAATACTCCCCCCAATTACTCCTGAGACCTAATTTAATAATAAAACAGTACAGTTATTTGTCCATGGAATCATTTTTTTTACCTTTTAGTCATCCACAAAAACTTAACACAGCTTTGCACATCTCTTAAATCAAAGCAGTTCAATCTGATCCCTTTGGTTCTTCTTTCAGGTCTCTGCCCCATGTGAATGGGCAGCAAACTTCATCTAACCTGAGGATTGCACCTAGTTGTAGCAACGCAGGGCAGGTTGCCAAGAACCCCTATCTTCATCCTGCAGAACCACACCATTGTTACCCAGTGTCTGTGTCCTTTCAGGTGGTTTTATCACCCCACTCCCACACTGGTAATCATAACACTTATTTTCAACGTCGATGATTTGTAATCTTTTCTGGTTTTGACTTTTTTACATTCTCTAAGTGCACATTTTCTTACATTCTCTAAATTTCCCTCTCAGGATGTCCTCTTAGAAAGGTTGAGTTGGGTTTTCTTGGTGGGGAGGGTGGCGGGCGGTGGCGGGGGTAAATTAGCATGTGTTAGTGATTCTACAGTGATGAGCAAAAGCCCCACCTCAGTCATGCAAAGAAATGCCCCTCCCTTTTACAGAGTACCATTGCAAAATCAATTGTAAAACTTACCTTTCCAGCAGCCTCTACAATCTGGAATAAAAAGTGTGGAATTATTGTTTTGTTTGAAAAGTCTAATAAAGCATATGTAAAACCTCTTTGGAACATCTGTCTCCTAGCAATGTAAGAGCCAACACCTGGATGACCCCAGACGAATGGACTCTTCATTTCTACACCAGACAGAAAAAAGTTAGCTCAACAAAATTCCATACTGCTCCCATCCCTCTTTTTTCTAATCCTCTTCTTGCTGCTCATCTCTTCCCACAAAAGGAACCAGTATCAAAGAAAGAGCGTCCAGCAGAGCTATATAATACAGGAAGTGCCCAATCTTCTGGAGCAGAATGCTTCGTGGAGATCAAAGATGGGGCCCCAGTGTCAGTCAGCAGCCCGTTTCTGCATCCAGACCTTTGCAAAGAATTAATTTGGGGAACTGAAGAGAATGCTCCAAAGGAAGGCAGAAGCAGCAACTTGAATATAGAGCGGCAAACCCAGGAGGAATTTGGCTCGTTCAACAGCTCTCTGGCTTCGGTGCATCTTATTCACCGAGGAAGTTAAAGTAAAAGTAAAACTCCTCCAGGTCCCAGCTTAGAAGTGCCACTAAGCCAGATGGCCCATCAGTAAATCGTTCTCCCAAAGGAAGGTCTCTTTCCAGGGCCAATTTTTGTGAGGGTCATTCTTGTACCTCTGCAGTTCTTCTTGGACCAGAGAGCCTTATTGTTGTGCTCCAGGAAGCGAAAGGAAGACCAAGAATTCTTATATTTCCTCCAGCTTTGTCTGGGGTTTTAGGAGAAATCAACCAATGGACCCACAGAATGACTTAAATTTACCACAGAACTTTGACTTTCTATATCTTCAGTCAACAGCAGGAATCAGGATCTGCTGGAAAACGTGGGGACACTGGAAAAGTCTGTATGAAACCGAAAACAAATTTCCCTCTCAGGATGTCCTCTTAGAAAGGTTGAGTTGGGTTTTCTTGGTGGGGAGGGTGGTGGGCAGTGGCGGGGGTAAATTAGCATGTGTTAGTGATTCTACAGTGATGAGCAAAAGCCCCACCTCAGTCATGCAAAGAAATGCCCCTCCCTTTTACAGAGCACCATTGCAAAATCAATTGTAAAACTTACGTTATTAGTAAGGTTTGCAGCCTGGAATAAAAAGTGTGGAATTATTGTTTTGTTGGAAAAGTTTAATAAAGGATATGTAAAACCTCTTTGGAACATCTGTCTCCTAGCAATGTAAGAGCCAACATCTGGATGACCCCAGAAGAATGGACTCTTCATTTCTACACCAGACAGAAAAAAGTTAGCTCAACAAAATTCCATACTGCTCCCATCCCTCTTTTTCCTAATCCTCTTCTTGCTGCTCATCTCTTCCCACAAAAGGAACCAGTATCAAAGAAAGAACATCCAGCAGAGCTATATAATACAGGAACTGCCCAATCTTCTGGAGCTGAATGCTTCCTAGGGATCAAAGATGGGGCCCCAGTGTCAGTCAGCAGCCCGTTTCTGCTTCCAGAACTTTGCAAAGAATTAATTTGGGGAACTGAAGAGAATGCTCCAAAGGAAGGCAGAAGCAGAAACTTGAATATAGAGCGGCAAACCCAGGAAGAATTTGGCACGCTCAACAGCTCTCTGGCTTCGGTGCATCTTATTCACCGAGGAAGTTAAAGTAAAACTCCTCCAGGTCCCAGCTTAGAAGTGCCACTAAGCCAGATGGCCCATCAGTAAATTGTTCTCCCAAAGGAAGGTCTCTTTCCAGGGCCAATTTTTGTGAGGGTCATTCTTGTACCTCTGCAGTTCTTCTTGGACCAGAGAGCCTTAACGCTGTGCTCCAGGAAGTGAAAGGAGGACCGATAATTCTCATCTTTCTTCCAGCTTTGTCTGGGGTTTTAGGAGAAACCAACCAATGGACCCAAAGCATGACTTAATACTCTCCCCTTCCCCTTTTCTTATTCTCAGTTTTCCCTGAATGTAAGTAAACATCCCCCACAAAAGTCCATTATTCCGGTTATACCAACATGCTTTCCATTATGGACAGAACAATTCCCTTGACAATTGAGGGATGAGTAAGACCCAGAATCCGGACTCCAAGAACACCTTTGAGAAATACAGGTGCAGAGTGTTACTTTATGCTGCCTCACCCTTCAACGTTTCTGCACATCGTTTGCGCTATAGGGCCGAAAGAAGGTAGCAAAGGTTCCTTGGGCCAGCTTCCGTAGGGCAGGGCAGGTGGCAAAGCAGGATGAGCCCACCGTTCCCCTTGTGCCTGCAGTTTCTTATGCTGGCTTCTCCAGTAAGAGGGGGCACAGTTAGTGATTGGGGGAGGCAGAAGAAGAGGAAGGCCTATGTTCTTTGGGTCATGGGGGGTGGGAGGGGCGGATGCTTGCTGGGATTAAGGGCAAAAGAGTTTCCCCCAGTCTAGTTTCAGGAACCAATTTGATCTAAGATTCCATTGGAAAAAATAGACCGGTCTCTGTGTTTATGGGTAAGAGGGAGGAGTTAGGAAATGCCCTGGGCACCTGAAGCCTCTGTTGGCCTCAAGAGATGCATTTTGAGCCTAGATTCCCCCAGGCCAAGTAACTTTCTTATATAACAACACCATTGTTATATAACATCCCTGGGAAGTTGGGAATATCTCCTCCATAACTGAATAGGTTAGAGGTGGGCAGTTTTCCTACATTTACAGAAGACCTGTAGTAATCACCATGTTTTTGACCAATCCTCCCTAAAATAAATGTATGAATGAAAGAAAAAAATTAACTTTTATTTCTCACTCTTTTTTTTATTATCAATACATAAAATGCCATAACTGTCCTGCATGTGTGTATTTCACAAAGGGGATAGAGAACTTTTTCAAAGCAATGATGGCCATGTTCTGCATACAAGGCAAAGCATGTTCACACTATGGCGTTTGTTCAAGAACCTACTGTAGGCTCCCAGTGTAACGGAGGTTTAAAATTGACAGATGAAGATGGGTATTTAATTCAAAAGGGAAAGTCAGGCATATTTATTCCATTCCTCAAATACACCAATAACCTCTCTCAAACAGAAGCACTTTGATTTGATCCCTTTCCTTCTCACTTAAGCACACTGACCCTTGTTGAGTGGACAGAGTCCTTCATCACACCTGAGGATGGTAACGTTATTTTTGCAGTGCAGGGCAGGCTGCAGAGCACCCATGTAAATCAAAGCAGGTATTTAATTTCAAAATGGAATGTCAGACATATTTGTTGCATTCCCAAAATACACCAATAACTAGCACATTCTCTAAATAAACAGAAGATGCGCAATACTCACCCCAGTGAGGGCCTAAATTTAAAAATAAAACAGTACAGTTATTTCTCCATTCTGTTTGTCTTCCTTTTAGTCACCCATAAAAACTTGGTAATGTTTTCCAAATCTCTTAAACTAAAGCAGCTTCATTTGATCCCTTTTCTTCTTACTGAAGCCCCCACCCCTCAACATCTCTTTGCTATTTGTTAGCATATCATATGCTATTGATGTCCAGCAATATATTACAAGACCTTTGGTTGTCAAAGGTCCTGTCATCTTAGGGCAATGCCTGTAAAATTTCTTTAACCCATAGCTGGCAGCCTGGTTTCGTTATATTCTAAACTGACTTTGATTCAATGATCTCAGGATAACGCACTACTGTTCAAAACTTCCTATCCCCTATAGAATCCGTCCAGATGATTTGAACTGGCAGGGTTGATGCACTCCGGGTTCTTTCAATTAAATGATGCCATTTATCAGCAGCCTGGAAAGCACTTTCTCCGAAGCAGCACCTGTCCCCTGGAATGAGGCTGCTTCCACCCTGCTGGTTTCAGAAATCCTTGAAGACTGGCCTTTGGTGAGGATGACTGAAAGCCCTTCGGGGGAGAGTGGGTATGTCTCTTGTGGTTACCTGTTTTTTTGTCATCTTTTGTTCCTTGTCTTATTGTTGTAATGTTTTATTATTATTTTTCCTGTGGTTTTACTTTGTGAACTGTCCAGAGTGGTGGTGCAGGTGGTGGTGGTGATATTTATCCTGCCTTTATTATTTTTATAAATCACTCAAGGCAACCACCATACCTAATGCTCCTTCCTCCTCCTATTTTCCCCACAACCACAACCCTGTGAGGTGAGTGGGGCTGAGAGAGAGTATTCCTGGCCTCTTCCACTCTGCTGGTCTCTCATGTGTGAACTGGCTGGAAATCACAGTGACAGAAGAAATCCCTTTCTGGATTTCAACCCTTTACTTTGGTCACAGTAATGGGTAAGTGTTCTCCAACTGGTGGATGCACAAAATACACTGATCACCTGCACATTCTCTAAATACACAGAAGATTGGCAATACTCCCCCCAATTACTCCTGAGACCTAATTTAATAATAAAACAGTACAGTTATTTGTCCATGGAATCATTTTTTTTACCTTTTAGTCATCCACAAAAACTTAACACAGCTTTGCACATCTCTTAAATCAAAGCAGTTCAATCTGATCCCTTTGGTTCTTCTTTCAGGTCTCTGCCCCATGTGAATGGGCAGCAAACTTCATCTAACCTGAGGATTGCACCTAGTTGTAGCAACGCAGGGCAGGTTGCCAAGAACCCCTATCTTCATCCTGCAGAACCACACCATTGTTACCCAGTGTCTGTGTCCTTTCAGGTGGTTTTATCACCCCACTCCCACACTGGTAATCATAACACTTATTTTCAACGTCGATGATTTGTAATCTTTTCTGGTTTTGACTTTTTTACATTCTCTAAGTGCACATTTTCTTACATTCTCTAAATTTCCCTCTCAGGATGTCCTCTTAGAAAGGTTGAGTTGGGTTTTCTTGGTGGGGAGGGTGGCGGGCGGTGGCGGGGGTAAATTAGCATGTGTTAGTGATTCTACAGTGATGAGCAAAAGCCCCACCTCAGTCATGCAAAGAAATGCCCCTCCCTTTTACAGAGTACCATTGCAAAATCAATTGTAAAACTTACCTTTCCAGCAGCCTCTACAATCTGGAATAAAAAGTGTGGAATTATTGTTTTGTTTGAAAAGTCTAATAAAGCATATGTAAAACCTCTTTGGAACATCTGTCTCCTAGCAATGTAAGAGCCAACACCTGGATGACCCCAGACGAATGGACTCTTCATTTCTACACCAGACAGAAAAAAGTTAGCTCAACAAAATTCCATACTGCTCCCATCCCTCTTTTTTCTAATCCTCTTCTTGCTGCTCATCTCTTCCCACAAAAGGAACCAGTATCAAAGAAAGAGCGTCCAGCAGAGCTATATAATACAGGAAGTGCCCAATCTTCTGGAGCAGAATGCTTCGTGGAGATCAAAGATGGGGCCCCAGTGTCAGTCAGCAGCCCGTTTCTGCATCCAGACCTTTGCAAAGAATTAATTTGGGGAACTGAAGAGAATGCTCCAAAGGAAGGCAGAAGCAGCAACTTGAATATAGAGCGGCAAACCCAGGAGGAATTTGGCTCGTTCAACAGCTCTCTGGCTTCGGTGCATCTTATTCACCGAGGAAGTTAAAGTAAAAGTAAAACTCCTCCAGGTCCCAGCTTAGAAGTGCCACTAAGCCAGATGGCCCATCAGTAAATCGTTCTCCCAAAGGAAGGTCTCTTTCCAGGGCCAATTTTTGTGAGGGTCATTCTTGTACCTCTGCAGTTCTTCTTGGACCAGAGAGCCTTATTGTTGTGCTCCAGGAAGCGAAAGGAAGACCAAGAATTCTTATATTTCCTCCAGCTTTGTCTGGGGTTTTAGGAGAAATCAACCAATGGACCCACAGAATGACTTAAATTTACCACAGAACTTTGACTTTCTATATCTTCAGTCAACAGCAGGAATCAGGATCTGCTGGAAAACGTGGGGACACTGGAAAAGTCTGTATGAAACCGAAAACAAATTTCCCTCTCAGGATGTCCTCTTAGAAAGGTTGAGTTGGGTTTTCTTGGTGGGGAGGGTGGTGGGCAGTGGCGGGGGTAAATTAGCATGTGTTAGTGATTCTACAGTGATGAGCAAAAGCCCCACCTCAGTCATGCAAAGAAATGCCCCTCCCTTTTACAGAGCACCATTGCAAAATCAATTGTAAAACTTACGTTATTAGTAAGGTTTGCAGCCTGGAATAAAAAGTGTGGAATTATTGTTTTGTTGGAAAAGTTTAATAAAGGATATGTAAAACCTCTTTGGAACATCTGTCTCCTAGCAATGTAAGAGCCAACATCTGGATGACCCCAGAAGAATGGACTCTTCATTTCTACACCAGACAGAAAAAAGTTAGCTCAACAAAATTCCATACTGCTCCCATCCCTCTTTTTCCTAATCCTCTTCTTGCTGCTCATCTCTTCCCACAAAAGGAACCAGTATCAAAGAAAGAACATCCAGCAGAGCTATATAATACAGGAACTGCCCAATCTTCTGGAGCTGAATGCTTCCTAGGGATCAAAGATGGGGCCCCAGTGTCAGTCAGCAGCCCGTTTCTGCTTCCAGAACTTTGCAAAGAATTAATTTGGGGAACTGAAGAGAATGCTCCAAAGGAAGGCAGAAGCAGAAACTTGAATATAGAGCGGCAAACCCAGGAAGAATTTGGCACGCTCAACAGCTCTCTGGCTTCGGTGCATCTTATTCACCGAGGAAGTTAAAGTAAAACTCCTCCAGGTCCCAGCTTAGAAGTGCCACTAAGCCAGATGGCCCATCAGTAAATTGTTCTCCCAAAGGAAGGTCTCTTTCCAGGGCCAATTTTTGTGAGGGTCATTCTTGTACCTCTGCAGTTCTTCTTGGACCAGAGAGCCTTAACGCTGTGCTCCAGGAAGTGAAAGGAGGACCGATAATTCTCATCTTTCTTCCAGCTTTGTCTGGGGTTTTAGGAGAAACCAACCAATGGACCCAAAGCATGACTTAATACTCTCCCCTTCCCCTTTTCTTATTCTCAGTTTTCCCTGAATGTAAGTAAACATCCCCCACAAAAGTCCATTATTCCGGTTATACCAACATGCTTTCCATTATGGACAGAACAATTCCCTTGACAATTGAGGGATGAGTAAGACCCAGAATCCGGACTCCAAGAACACCTTTGAGAAATACAGGTGCAGAGTGTTACTTTATGCTGCCTCACCCTTCAACGTTTCTGCACATCGTTTGCGCTATAGGGCCGAAAGAAGGTAGCAAAGGTTCCTTGGGCCAGCTTCCGTAGGGCAGGGCAGGTGGCAAAGCAGGATGAGCCCACCGTTCCCCTTGTGCCTGCAGTTTCTTATGCTGGCTTCTCCAGTAAGAGGGGGCACAGTTAGTGATTGGGGGAGGCAGAAGAAGAGGAAGGCCTATGTTCTTTGGGTCATGGGGGGTGGGAGGGGCGGATGCTTGCTGGGATTAAGGGCAAAAGAGTTTCCCCCAGTCTAGTTTCAGGAACCAATTTGATCTAAGATTCCATTGGAAAAAATAGACCGGTCTCTGTGTTTATGGGTAAGAGGGAGGAGTTAGGAAATGCCCTGGGCACCTGAAGCCTCTGTTGGCCTCAAGAGATGCATTTTGAGCCTAGATTCCCCCAGGCCAAGTAACTTTCTTATATAACAACACCATTGTTATATAACATCCCTGGGAAGTTGGGAATATCTCCTCCATAACTGAATAGGTTAGAGGTGGGCAGTTTTCCTACATTTACAGAAGACCTGTAGTAATCACCATGTTTTTGACCAATCCTCCCTAAAATAAATGTATGAATGAAAGAAAAAAATTAACTTTTATTTCTCACTCTTTTTTTTATTATCAATACATAAAATGCCATAACTGTCCTGCATGTGTGTATTTCACAAAGGGGATAGAGAACTTTTTCAAAGCAATGATGGCCATGTTCTGCATACAAGGCAAAGCATGTTCACACTATGGCGTTTGTTCAAGAACCTACTGTAGGCTCCCAGTGTAACGGAGGTTTAAAATTGACAGATGAAGATGGGTATTTAATTCAAAAGGGAAAGTCAGGCATATTTATTCCATTCCTCAAATACACCAATAACCTCTCTCAAACAGAAGCACTTTGATTTGATCCCTTTCCTTCTCACTTAAGCACACTGACCCTTGTTGAGTGGACAGAGTCCTTCATCACACCTGAGGATGGTAACGTTATTTTTGCAGTGCAGGGCAGGCTGCAGAGCACCCATGTAAATCAAAGCAGGTATTTAATTTCAAAATGGAATGTCAGACATATTTGTTGCATTCCCAAAATACACCAATAACTAGCACATTCTCTAAATAAACAGAAGATGCGCAATACTCACCCCAGGTACGGCCTAAATTTAAAAATAAAACAGTACAGTTATTTCTCCATTCTGTTTGTCTTCCTTTTAGTCACCCATAAAAACTTGGTAATGTTTTCCAAATCTCTTAAACTAAAGCAGCTTCATTTGATCCCTTTTCTTCTTACTGAAGCCCCCACCCCTCAACATCTCTTTGCTATTTGTTAGCATATCATATGCTATTGATGTCCAGCAATATATTACAAGACCTTTGGTTGTCAAAGGTCCTGTCATCTTAGGGCAATGCCTGTAAAATTTCTTTAACCCATAGCTGGCAGCCTGGTTTCGTTATATTCTAAACTGACTTTGATTCAATGATCTCAGGATAACGCACTACTTTTCAAAACTTCCTATCCCCTATAGAATCCGTCCAGATGATTTGAACTGGCAGGGTTGATGCACTCCAGGTTCTTTCAGTTAAATGATGCCATTTATCAGGAGCCTGGAAAGCACTTTCTCCGAAGCAGCACCTGTCCCCTGGAATGAGGCTGCTTCCACCCTGCTGGTTTCAGAAAACCTTGAAGACTGGCCTTTGGTGAGGATGACTGAAAGCCCTTCGGGGGAGAGTGGGTATGTCTCTTGTGGTTACCTGTTTTTTTGTCATCTTTTGTTCCTTGTCTTATTGCTGTAATGTTTTATTATTATTTTTCCTGTGGTTTGACTTCGTGAACTGTCCAGAGTGGTGGTGCAGGTGGTGGTGGTGATTTTTATCCTGCCTTTATTATTTTTATAAATCACTCAAGGCAGCCACCATACCTAATGCTCCTTCCTCCTCCTATTTTCCCCACAACCAGAACCCTGTGAGGTGAGTGGGGCTGAGAGAGAGTATTCCTGGCCTCTTCCACTCTGCTGGTCTCTCATGTGTGAACTGGCTGGAAATCACGGTGACAGAAGAAATCCCTTTCTGGATTTCAACCCTTTACTTTGGTCACAGTAATGGGTAAGTGTTCCCCAACTGGTGGATGCACAAAATACACTGATCACCTGCACATTCTCTAAATACACAGAAGATTTGCAATACTCCCCCCAATTACTCCTGAGACCTAATTTAATAATAAAACACTACAGTTATTTGTCCATGCAATCATTTTTTTTACCTTTTAGTCATCCACAAAAACTTAACACAGCTTTGCACATCTCTTAAATCAAAGCAGTTCAATCTGATCCCTTTGGTTCTTATTTCAGGTCTCTGCCCCGTGTGAATGGGCAGCAAACTTAATCTAACCTGGGGATTGCACATAGATGTAGCAATGCAGGGCAGGTTGCCAAGAACCCCTATATTCATATTTGATCCCTTTCCTTCTCACTTAAGCACACTGACCCTTGTTGAGTGGACAGAGTCCTTCATCACACCTGAGGATGGTAATGTTATTTTTGCAGTGCAGGGCAGGCTGCAGAGCACCCATGTAAATCAAAGCAGGTATTTAATTTCAAAATGGAATGTCAGACATATTTGTTGCATTCCCAAAATACACCAATAACTAGCACATTCTCTAAATAAACAGAAGATGCGCAATACTCACCCCAGATAGGCCCTAAATTTAAAAATAAAACAGTACAGTTATTTCTCCATTCTGTTTGTCTTCCTTTTAGTCACCCATAAAAACTTGAATATAGAGATGGGTCCAGATAAAAGATGGCTCCCCAATGTCAGTGAGCCTGGCCATTTTGCACAACACCCTGCATCAGCTGATCGGCTGCTGTACCCCGTGCCAAGCATTTCCACACTCCCCAGTATAAGATCGTTGCTGGACTGAAATGCCAGTTTGTTCCTGGTGGCCTGATAAATGATACATATGAGTCATTCATTTTCTCATTTCAGGTCTCTGCCCCATGTGAATGGGCAGCAAACTGAATCTAACCTGAGGATTGCACATCGTTGTAGGGAGGGGCGGATGCTTTCTGGGATTAAGGGCAAAAGAGTTTCCCCCAGTCTAGTTTCAGGAACCTATTTAGTGTTGTATCACACTTGTGAATGTATGACCAGTCTACAATCGTGTATAGTGGCTAATCTGGTGTAAACCATTGGATTATTCAGAAACATGGTTTAGAGCACTTCATGACCAGGATACATAGAATTAGTTTTAAACAAATTCTGATTACAACACCAAAACTTTTAGGAATATAATAATAGGCAGCTGGGCTGCAAATACTGATCTTTTTTGCACCTCTTGTCATGTACCCCTTTAAATTGCAAGCTGGAGGGCTGGGACTGTTTTCACTACTCTTTCACTGCTTTGGGCGGTTTGATGTGTTGTGCAAAGCACATTCACACCAGGTTGTTCATTCAAAAGCACATATCACAGAGTAATGTGGGTTTAAAAGTTGACACATGAAAATGGATATTGAACTTCAGACTGAAAAGTCAGGCATATTTGTTGCATTCACAAAATACACCAATAACTAGCACATTCTCTAAATACACAGAAAATGCGCAATACTCACCCCAGTGAGGGCCTAAATTTAAAAATAAAACAGTACAGTTATTTCTCCATTCTGTTTGTCTTCCTTTTAGTCACCCATAAAAACTTGGTAATGTTTTCCAAATCTCTTAAACTAAAGCAGCTTCATTTGATCCCTTTGCTTCTTACTGAAGCCCCCAGCCCTCAACATCTCTTTGCTATTTGTTAGCATATCATATGCTATTGATGTCCAGCAATATATTACAAGACCTTTGGTTGTCAAAGGTCCTGTCATCTTAGGGCAATGCCTGTAAAATTTCTTTAACCCATAGCTGGCAGCCTGGTTTCGTTATATTCTAAACTGACTTTGATTCAATGATCTCAGGATAACGCACTACTGTTCAAAACTTCCTATCCCCTATAGAATCCGTCCAGATGATTTGAACTGGCAGGGTTGATGCACTCCAGGTTCTTTCAATTAAATGATGCCATTTATCAGCAGTCTGGAAAGCACTTTCTCCGAAGAGCACCTGTCCCCTGGAATGAGGCTGCTTCCACCCTGCTGGTTTCAGAAAACCTTGAAGACTGGCCTTTGGTGAGGATGACTGAAAGCCCTTCGGGGGAGAGTGGGTATGTCTCTTGTGGTTACCTGTTTTTTTGTCATCTTTTGTTCCTTGTCTTATTGTTGTAATGTTTTATTATTATTTTTCCTGTGGTTTTACTTTGTGAACTGTCCAGAGTGGTGGTGCAGGTGGTGGTGGTGATATTTATCCTGCCTTTATTATTTTTATAAATCACTCAAGGCAACCACCATACCTAATGCTCCTTCCTCCTCCTATTTTCCCCACAACCACAACCCTGTGAGGTGAGTGGGGCTGAGAGAGAGTATTCCTGGCCTCTTCCACTCTGCTGGTCTCTCATGTGTGAACTGGCTGGAAATCACAGTGACAGAAGAAATCCCTTTCTGGATTTCAACCCTTTACTTTGGTCACAGTAATGGGTAAGTGTTCTCCAACTGGTGGATGCACAAAATACACTGATCACCTGCACATTCTCTAAATACACAGAAGATTGGCAATACTCCCCCCAATTACTCCTGAGACCTAATTTAATAATAAAACAGTACAGTTATTTGTCCATGGAATCATTTTTTTTACCTTTTAGTCATCCACAAAAACTTAACACAGCTTTGCACATCTCTTAAATCAAAGCAGTTCAATCTGATCCCTTTGGTTCTTCTTTCAGGTCTCTGCCCCATGTGAATGGGCAGCAAACTTCATCTAACCTGAGGATTGCACCTAGTTGTAGCAACGCAGGGCAGGTTGCCAAGAACCCCTATCTTCATCCTGCAGAACCACACCATTGTTACCCAGTGTCTGTGTCCTTTCAGGTGGTTTTATCACCCCACTCCCACACTGGTAATCATAACACTTATTTTCAACGTCGATGATTTGTAATCTTTTCTGGTTTTGACTTTTTTACATTCTCTAAGTGCACATTTTCTTACATTCTCTAAATTTCCCTCTCAGGATGTCCTCTTAGAAAGGTTGAGTTGGGTTTTCTTGGTGGGGAGGGTGGCGGGCGGTGGCGGGGGTAAATTAGCATGTGTTAGTGATTCTACAGTGATGAGCAAAAGCCCCACCTCAGTCATGCAAAGAAATGCCCCTCCCTTTTACAGAGCACCATTGCAAAATCAATTGTAAAACTTACGTTATTAGTAAGGTTTGCAGCCTGGAATAAAAAGTGTGGAATTATTGTTTTGTTGGAAAAGTTTAATAAAGGATATGTAAAACCTCTTTGGAACATCTGTTCCTAGCAATGTAAGAGCCAACATCTGGATGACCCCAGAAGAATGGACTCTTCATTTCTACACCAGACAGAAAAAAGTTAGCTCAACAAAATTCCATACTGCTCCCATCCCTCTTTTTCCTAATCCTCTTCTTGCTGCTCATCTCTTCCCACAAAAGGAACCAGTATCAAAGAAAGAACATCCAGCAGAGCTATATAATACAGGAACTGCCCAATCTTCTGGAGCTGAATGCTTCCTAGGGATCAAAGATGGGGCCCCAGTGTCAGTCAGCAGCCCGTTTCTGCTTCCAGAACTTTGCAAAGAATTAATTTGGGGAACTGAAGAGAATGCTCCGAAGGAAGGCAGAAGCAGAAACTTGAATATAGAGCGGCAAACCCAGGAAGAATTTGGCACGCTCAACAGCTCTCTGGCTTCGGTGCATCTTATTCACCGAGGAAGTTAAAGTAAAACTCCTCCAGGTCCCAGCTTAGAAGTGCCACTAAGCCAGATGGCCCATCAGTAAATTGTTCTCCCAAAGGAAGGTCTCTTTCCAGGGCCAATTTTTGTGAGGGTCATTCTTGTACCTCTGCAGTTCTTCTTGGACCAGAGAGCCTTAACGCTGTGCTCCAGGAAGTGAAAGGAGGACCGATAATTCTCATCTTTCCTCCAGCTTTGTCTGGGGTTTTAGGAGAAACCAACCAATGGACCCAAAGCATGACTTAATACTCTCCCCTTCCCCTTTTCTTATTCTCAGTTTTCCCTGAATGTAAGTAAACATCCCCCACAAAAGTCCATTATTCCGGTTAAACCAACATGCTTTCCATTATGGACAGAACAATTCCCTTGACAATTGAGGGATGAGTAAGACCCAGAATCCGGACTCCAAGAACACCTTTGAGAAATACAGGTGCAGAGTGTTACTTTATGCTGCCTCACCCTTCAACGTTTCTGCACATCGTTTGCGCTATAGGGCCGAAAGAAGGTAGCAAAGGTTCCTTGGGCCAGCTTCCGTAGGGCAGGGCAGGTGGCAAAGCAGGATGAGCCCACCGTTCCCCTTGTGCCTGCAGTTTCTTATGCTGGCTTCTCCAGTAAGAGGGGGCACAGTTAGTGATTGGGGGAGGCAGAAGAAGAGGAAGGCCTATGTCCTTTGGATCATGGGGGGTGGGAGGGGCGGATGCTTGCTGGGATTAAGGGCAAAAGAGTTTCCCCCGGTCTAGTTTCAGGAACCTATTTGATCTAAGATTCCATTGGAAAAAATAGACCGGTCTCTGTGTTTATGGGTAAGAGGGAGGGGTTAGGAAATGCCCTGGGCGCATGAAGCCTCTGTTGGCCTCAAGAGATGCATTTTGAGCCTAGATTCCCCCAGGCCAAGTAACTTTCTTATATAACAACACCATTGTTATATAACATCCCTGGGAAGTTGGGAATATCTCCTCCATAACTGAATAGGTTAGAGGTGGGCAGTTTTCCTACATTTACAGAAGACCTGTAGTAATCACCATGTTTTTGACCAATCCTCCCTAAAATAAATGTATGAATGAAAGAAAAAAATTAACTTTTATTTCTCACTCTTTTTTTTATTATCAATACATAAAATGCCATAACTGTCCTGCATGTGTGTATTTCACAAAGGGGATAGAGAACTTTTTCAAAGCAATGATGGCCATGTTCTGCATACAAGGCAAAGCATGTTCACACTATGGCGTTTGTTCAGGAACCTACTGTAGGCTCCCAGTGTGACGGAGGTTTAAAATTGACAGATGAAGATGGGTATTTAATTTCAAAAGGGAAAGTCAGGCATATTTATTCCATTCCTCAAATACACCAATAACCACTCTTAAACAAAAGCACTTTGATTCGATCCCTTTCCTTCTCACTTAAGCACACTGACCCTTGTTGAGTGGACAGAGTCCTTCATCACACCTGAGGATGGTAAAGTGAATTTTGCAATGCAGGACAGGCTGCAGAGCACCCATCCTTCCATCCTCCGGAAACACACTGCCATTCCCCAGTTTCTGCTGCCCCTTAAGATGGATCTTCCAGAAACCTTAAGATACCTTTTCCAAATCTTAATACATTGGGAAAAACATGCCCCCCCTCGTCCAGACTGCTATTCATAACCCTTATCTTCAATTTGTATTAACTGTACTGTGAGCAACTATATTGTAAGTTTCGTTCTAGGTGTGATGTCCACCATCTATCTGCAGCCATCTGGGGGGTGTAAGGCAAGATCACCACTGTCCAACTGCCCCATCACCCAGACTGGCTGGCAACAACTTGGGCAGAAACAGAAGATGTGGTGCTCTACTAATCTGCCACTCATAGCCAATGCTCCCTCAAATAAATGCATGAACAAAGGAATAAAAACAAATAACATTTCATTCACACTTTGTCCCTCTTATCAATGCGTAAAATGCCATAACTGACCTGCATATATATTTTAGCAACACTTATCATTCATAGTGTTGTATCACACTTGTGAACGTATGACCAGTCTATAGTGTTGTATCACACTTGTGAACGTATGACCAGTCTACAATCGTGTATAGTGGCTAATCTGGTGTAAACCATTGGATTATTCAGAAACATGGTTTAGAGCATTTCATGACCAGGATACATAGAATTAGTTTTAAACAAATTCTGATTACAACACCAAGACTTTTAGGAATATAATAATAGGCAGCTGGGCTTCAAATACTGATCTTTTTTGCACCTCTTGTCATTGACCCTTTTAAATTGCAAGCTGGAGGGCTGGGACTGTTTTCACTACTCTTTCACTGCTTTGGGCAGTTTGATGTGTTGTGCAAAGCACATTCACACCAGGTTGTTCATTCAAAAGCACATATCACAGAGTAATGCGGGTTTAAAAGTTGACACATGAAAATGGATATTGAACTTCAGACTGAAAAGTCAGGCATATTTGTTGCATTCACAAAATACACCAATAACTAGCACATTCTCTAAATACACAGAAGATGCTCAATACTCACCCCAGCGGAGGCCTACATTTAAAAATAAAACAGTACAGTTATTTCTCCATTCTGTTTGTCTTCCTTTTAGTCACCCATAAAAACTTGGTAATGTTTTCCAAATCTCTTAAACTAAAGCAGCCTCATTTGATCCCTTTTCTTCTTACTGAAGCCCCCACCGCTCAACATCTCTTTGCTATTTGTTAGCATATCATATGCTATTGATGTCCAGCAATATATTACAAGGCCTTTGGTTGTCAAAGGTCCTGTCATCTTAGGGCAATGCCTGTAAAATTTCTTTAACCCATAGCTGGCAGCCTGGTTTCGTTATATTCTAAACTGACTTTGATTCAATGATCTCAGGATAATGCACTACTTTTCAAAACTTCCTATCCCCTATAGAATCCGTCCAGATGATTTGAACTGGCAGGGTTGATGCACTCCAGGTTCTTTCAATTAAATGATGCCATTTATCAGCAGCCTGGAAAGCACTTTCTCCGAAGCAGCACCTGTCCCCTGGAATGAGGCTGCTTCCACCCTGCTGGTTTCAGAAAACCTTGAAGACTGGCCTTTGGTGAGGATGACTGAAAGCCCTTCGGGGGAGAGTGACTATGTCTCTTGTGGTTACCTGTTTTTTTGTCATCTTTTGTTCCTTGTCTTATTGCTGTAATGTTTTATTATTTTTCCTGTGGTTTTACTTCGTGACCTGTCCAGAGTGGTGGTGCAGGTGGTGGTGGTGATTTTTATCCTGCCTTTATTATTTTTATAAATCACTCAAGGCAGCCACCATACCTAATGCTCCTTCTTCCTCCTATTTTCCCCACAACCAGAACCCTGTGAGGTGAGTGGGGCTGAGAGAGAGTATTCCTGGCCACTTCCAATCTGCTGGTCTCTCATGTGTGAACTGGCTGGAAATCACGGTGACAGAAGAAATCCCTTTCTGGATTTCAACCCTTTACTTTGGTCACAGTAATGGGTAAGTGTTCTCCAACTGGTGGATGCACAAAATACACTGATCACCTGCACATTCTCTAAATACACGGAAGATTGGCAATACTCCCCCCAATTACTCCTGAGACCTAATTTAATAATAAAACAGTACAGTTATTTGTCCATGCAATCATTTTTTTTACCTTTTAGTCATCCACAAAAACTTAACACAGCTTTGCACATCTCTTAAATCAAAGCAGTTCAATCTGATCCCTTTGGTTCTTCTTTCAGGTCTCTGCCCCATGTGAATGGGCAGCAAACTTCATCTAACCTGAGGATTGCACCTAGTTGTAGCAATGCAGGGCAGGTTGCCAAGAACCCCTACCTTCATCCTGCATGACCACACCATTGTTCTCCAGTGTCTGTGTCTCTTCAGGTGGTTTTATCACCCCACTCCCACACTGGTAATCATAACACTTATTTTCAACGTCTATGACTTGTAATCTTTTCTGGTTTTGACTTTTTTACATTCTTTAAGTGCACATTTTCCTACATTCTCTAAGTACACATTCTCTGAGTGCAGAGGCTCAGGAAAATTCCAATTCTCATGGAAAATGAAATTTGATCAATTATATTGAAGGTTTCTGTTCTAGGTGTGATCCCCTCCCTCCCTCTGCAGCCATCTGGGAGGGTAAGGCAAGATCTCAACTGCCCAATTGCCCCATCCTCTGAAGAACTCTGCAGTTCTTCTTGGACCAGAGGGCCTTATTGTTGTGCTCCAGGAAGCGAAAACATGGGGACACTGGAAAAGTCTGTATGAAACCGAAAAAAAATTTCCCTCTCAGGATGTCCTCTTAGAAAGGTTGAGTTGGGTTTTCTTGGTGGGGAGGGTGGTGGGCGGTGGCGGGGGTAAATTAGCATGTGTTAGTGATTCTACAGTGATGAGCAAAAGCCCCACCTCAGTCATGCAAAGAAATGCCCCTCCCTTTTACAGAGCACCATTGCAAAATCAATAGTAAAACTTACATTTCCAGCAATCCCTAGAATCTGGAATAAAACGTGTGGAATTATTGTTTTGTTTGAAAAGTTTAATAAAGGCTATGTAAAACCCCTTTGGAACATCTGTCTCCTTGCAATGTAAGAGCCAACATCTGCATGACCCCAGAAGAATGGACTCTTCATTTCTACACCAGACAGAAAAAAGTTAGCTCAACAAAATTCCATTCTGCTCCCATCCCTCTTTTTCCTAATCCTCTTCTTGCTGTTCATCTCTTCCCACAAAAGGAACCAGTATCAAAGAAAGAACATCCAGCAGAGCTATATAATACAGGAACTGCCCAATCTTCTGGAGCTGAATGCTTCCTAGAGATCAAAGACGGGGCCCCAGTGTCAGTCAGCAGCCCGTTTCTGCTTCCAGACCTTTGCAAAGAATTAATTTGGGGAACTGAAGAGAATGCTCCAAAGGAAGGCAGAAGCAGCAACTTGAATATAGAGCGGCAAACCCAGGAGGAATTTGGCATGTTCAACAGCTCTCTGGCTTCGGTGCATCTTATTCACCGAGGAAGTTAAAGTAAAACTCCTCCAGGTCCCAGCTTAGAAGTGCCACTAAGCCAGATGGCCCATCAGTAAATCGTTCTCCAAAAGGAAGGTCTCTTTCCAGGGCCAATTTTTGTGAGGGTCATTCTTGTACCTCTGCAGTTCTTCTTGGACCAGAGAGCCTTATTGTTGTGCTCCAGGAAGCGAAAGGAAGACCAAGAATTCTTATATTTCCTCCAGCTTTGTCTGGGGTTTTAGGAGAAATCAACCAATGGACCCACAGAATGACTTAAATTTACCACAGAACTTTGACTTTCTATATCTTCAGTCAACAGCAGGAATCAGGATCTGCTGGAAAACGTGGGGACACTGGAAAAGTCTGTATGAAACCGAAAACAAATTTCCCTCTCAGGATGTCCTCTTAGAAAGGTTGAGTTGGGTTTTCTTGGTGGGGAGGGTGGTGGGCAGTGGCGGGGGTAAATTAGCATGTGTTAGTGATTCTACAGTGATGAGCAAAAGCCCCACCTCAGTCATGCAAAGAAATGCCCCTCCCTTTTACAGAGCACCATTGCAAAATCAATTGTAAAACTTACGTTATTAGTAAGGTTTGCAGCCTGGAATAAAAAGTGTGGAATTATTGTTTTGTTGGAAAAGTTTAATAAAGAATATCTAAAACCTCTTTGGAACATCTGTTCCTAGCAATGTAAGAGCCAACATCTGGATGACCCCAGAAGAATGGACTCTTCATTTCTCCACCCGACAGAAAAAGGTTAGCTCAAGAAATTCCACCTAGTTTAAGGAACCTATTTGATCTAAGATTCCACTGGAAACAACAGACCGGTCTCTGTGTTTATGGGTAAGAGGGAGGAGTTAGGAAATGCCCTGGGCACCTGAAGCCTCTCTTGGCCTCAAGAGATGCATTTTGAGCCTAGGTTCCCCCAGGCCAAGTAACTTTCTTATATAACAACACCATTGTTATATAACATCCTTGGGAAGTTGGGAATATCTCCTCCCTAACAAAATAGATTAGAGGTGGGCAGTTTTCCTAAATTTACAGAAGACCTTTAGTAATCACCATGTTTTTGACCAATCCTCCCTAAATTAAATGTATGAATAAAAGAAAAAAGTTAACTTTTATTTCTCACTCTTTTTTTTATTATCAATACATAAAATGCCATAACTGTCCTGCATGTGTGTATTTCACGAAGGGGATAGAGAACTTTTTCAAAGCACTGATGGCCATGTTCTGCATACAAGGCAAAGCATGTTCACACTATGGCGTTTGTTCAAGAACCTACTGTAGGCTCCCAGTGTGACGGAGGTTTAAAATTGACAGATGAAGATGGGTATTTAATTTCAAAAGGGAAAGTCAGGCATATTTATTCCATTCCTCAAATACACCAATAACCTCTCTCAAACAGAAGCACTTTGATTTGATCCCTTTCCTTCTCACTTAAGCACACTGACCCTTGTTGAGTGGACAGAGTCCTTCATCACACCTGAGGATGGTAACGTTATTTTTGCAGTGCAGGGCAGGCTGCAGAGAACCCATGTAAATCAAAGCAGGTATTTAATTTCAAAATGGAATGTCAGACATATTTGTTGCATTCCCAAAATACACCAATAACTAGCACATTCTCTAAATAAACAGAAGATGCGCAATACTCACCCCAGGTACGGCCTAAATTTAAAAATAAAACAGTACAGTTATTTCTCCATTCTGTTTGTCTTCCTTTTAGTCACCCATAAAAACTTGGTAATGTTTTCCAAATCTCTTAAACTAAAGCAGCTTCATTTGATCCCTTTTCTTCTTACTGAAGCCCCCACCCCTCAACATCTCTTTGCTATTTGTTAGCATATCATATGCTATTGATGTCCAGCAATATATTACAAGACCTTTGGTTGTCAAAGGTCCTGTCATCTTAGGGCAATGCCTGTAAAATTTCTTTAACCCATAGCTGGCAGCCTGGTTTCGTTATATTCTAAACTGACTTTGATTCAATGATCTCAGGATAACGCACTACTTTTCAAAACTTCCTATCCCCTATAGAATCCGTCCAGATGATTTGAACTGGCAGGGTTGATGCACTCCAGGTTCTTTCAGTTAAATGATGCCATTTATCAGGAGCCTGGAAAGCACTTTCTCCGAAGCAGCAGCTGTCCCCTGGAATGAGGCTGCTTCCACCCTGCTGGTTTCAGAAAACCTTGAAGACTGGCCTTTGGTGAGGATGACTGAAATCCCTTCGGGGGAGAGTGGGTATGTCTCTTGTGGTTACCTGTTTTTTTGTCATCTTTTGTTCCTTGTCTTATTGCTGTAATGTTTTATTATTATTTTTCCTGTGGTTTGACTTCGTGAACTGTCCAGAGTGGTGGTGCAGGTGGTGGTGGTGATTTTTATCCTGCCTTTATTATTTTTATAAATCACTCAAGGCAGCCACCATACCTAATGCTCCTTCCTCCTCCTATTTTCCCCACAACCAGAACCCTGTGAGGTGAGTGGGGCTGAGAGAGAGTATTCCTGGCCTCTTCCACTCTGCTGGTCTCTCATGTGTGAACTGGCTGGAAATCACGGTGACAGAAGAAATCCCTTTCTGGATTTCAACCCTTTACTTTGGTCACAGTAATGGGTAAGTGTTCCCCAACTGGTGGATGCACAAAAGACACTGATCACCTGCACATTCTCTAAATACACAGAAGATTGGCAATACTCCCCCCAATTACTCCTGAGACCTAATTTAATAATAAAACACTACAGTTATTTGTCCATGCAATCATTTTTTTTACCTTTTAGTCATCCACAAAAACTTAACACAGCTTTGCACATCTCTTAAATCAAAGCAGTTCAATCTGATCCCTTTGGTTCTTATTTCAGGTCTCTGCCCCGTGTGAATGGGCAGCAAACTTAATCTAACCTGGGGATTGCACATAGATGTAGCAATGCAGGGCAGGTTGCCAAGAACCCCTATATTCATATTTGATCCCTTTCCTTCTCACTTAAGCACACTGACCCTTGTTGAGTGGACAGAGTCCTTCATCACACCTGAGGATGGTAATGTTATTTTTGCAGTGCAGGGCAGGCTGCAGAGCACCCATGTAAATCAAAGCCGGTATTTAATTTCAAAATGGAATGTCAGACATATTTGTTGCATTCCCAAAATACACCAATAACTAGCACATTCTCTAAATAAACAGAAGATGCGCAATACTCACCCCAGATAGGCCCTAAATTTAAAAATAAAACAGTACAGTTATTTCTCCATTCTGTTTGTCTTCCTTTTAGTCACCCATAAAAACTTGAATATAGAGATGGGTCCAGATAAAAGATGGCTCCCCAATGTCAGTGAGCCTGGCCATTTTGCACAACACCCTGCATCAGCTGATCGGCTGCTGTACCCCGTGCCAAGCATTTCCACACTCCCCAGTATAAGATCGTTGCTGGACTGAAATGCCAGTTTGTTCCTGGTGGCCTGATAAATGATACATATGAGTCATTCATTTTCTCATTTCAGGTCTCTGCCCCATGTGAATGGGCAGCAAACTGAATCTAACCTGAGGATTGCACATCGTTGTAGGGAGGGGCGGATGCTTGCTGGGATTAAGGGCAAAAGAGTTTCCCCCAGTCTAGTTTCAGGAACCTATTTAGTGTTGTATCACACTTGTGAATGTATGACCAGTCTACAATCGTGTATAGTGGCTAATCTGGTGTAAACCATTGGATTATTCAGAAACATGGTTTAGAGCACTTCATGACCAGGATACATAGAATTAGTTTTAAACAAATTCTGATTACAACACCAAAACTTTTAGGAATATAATAATAGGCAGCTGGGCTGCAAATACTGATCTTTTTTGCACCTCTTGTCATGTACCCCTTTAAATTGCAAGCTGGAGGGCTGGGACTGTTTTCACTACTCTTTCACTGCTTTGGGCGGTTTGATGTGTTGTGCAAAGCACATTCACACCAGGTTGTTCATTCAAAAGCACATATCACAGAGTAATGCGGGTTTAAAAGTTGACACATGAAAATGGATATTGAACTTCAGACTGAAAAGTCAGGCATATTTGTTGCATTCACAAAATACACCAATAACTAGCACATTCTCTAAATACACAGAAAATGCGCAATACTCACCCCAGTGAGGGCCTAAATTTAAAAATAAAATGGTACAGTTATTTCTCCAGTCTTTTTGTTTTCCTTTTAGTCACCCATAAAAACTTGGTAATGTTTTCCAAATCTCGTAAACTAAAGCAGCTTCATTTGATCCCTTTTCTTCTTACTGAAGCCCCCACCCCTCAAAATCTCTTTGCTATTTGTTAGCATATCATATGCTATTGATGTCCAGCAATATATTACAAGACCTTTGGTTGTCAAAGGTCCTGTCATCTTAGGGCAATGCCTGTAAAATTTCTTTAACCCATAGCTGGCAGCCTGGTTTCGTTATATTCTAAACTGACTTTGATTCAATGATCTCAGGATAACGCACTACTGTTCAAAACTTCCTATCCCCTATAGAATCCGTCCAGATGATTTGAACTGGCAGGGTTGATGCACTCCGGGTTCTTTCAATTAAATGATGCCATTTATCAGCAGCCTGGAAAGCACTTTCTCCGAAGCAGCACCTGTCCCCTGGAATGAGGCTGCTTCCACCCTGCTGGTTTCACAAAACCTTGAAGACTGGCCTTTGGTGAGGATGACTGAAAGCCCTTCGGGGGAGAGTGGGTATGTCTCTTGTGGTTACCTGTTTTTTTGTCATCTTTTGTTCCTTGTCTTATTGTTGTAATGTTTTATTATTATTTTTCCTGTGGTTTTACTTTGTGAACTGTCCAGAGTGGTGGTGCAGGTGGTGGTGGTGATATTTATCCTGCCTTTATTATTTTTATAAATCACTCAAGGCAACCACCATAGCTAATGCTCCTTCCTCCTCCTATTTTCCCCACAACCACAACCCTGTGAGGTGAGTGGGGCTGAGAGAGAGTATTCCTGGCCTCTTCCACTCTGCTGGTCTCTCATGTGTGAACTGGCTGGAAATCACAGTGACAGAAGAAATCCCTTTCTGGATTTCAACCCTTTACTTTGGTCACAGTAATGGGTAAGTGTTCTCCAACTGGTGGATGCACAAAATACACTGATCACCTGCACATTCTCTAAATACACAGAAGATTGGCAATACTCCCCCCAATTACTCCTGAGACCTAATTTAATAATAAAACAGTACAGTTATTTGTCCATGGAATCATTTTTTTTACCTTTTAGTCAGCCACAAAAACTTAACACAGTTTTGCAGATCTCTTAAATCAAAGCAGTTCAATCTGATCCCTTTGGTTCTTCTTTCAGGTCTCTGCCCCATGTGAATGGGCAGCAAACTTCATCTAACCTGAGGATTGCACCTAGTTGTAGCAACGCAGGGCAGGTTGCCAAGAACCCCTATCTTCATCCTGCAGAACCACACCATTGTTACCCAGTGTCTGTGTCCTTTCAGGTGGTTTTATCACCCCACTCCCACACTGGTAATCATAACACTTATTTTCAACGTCGATGATTTGTAATCTTTTCTGGTTTTGACTTTTTTACATTCTCTAAGTGCACATTTTCTTACATTCTCTAAATTTCCCTCTCAGGATGTCCTCTTAGAAAGGTTGAGTTGGGTTTTCTTGGTGGGGAGGGTGGCGGGCGGTGGCGGGGGTAAATTAGCATGTGTTAGTGATTCTACAGTGATGAGCAAAAGCCCCACCTCAGTCATGCAAAGAAATGCCCCTCCCTTTTACAGAGCACCATTGCAAAATCAATAGTAAAACTTACATTTCCAGCAGCCCCTAGAGCCTGGAATAAAAAGTGTGGAATTATTGTTTTGTTTGAAAAGTCTAATAAAGCATATGTAAAACCTCTTTGGAACATCTGTCTCCTAGCAATGTAAGAGCCAACACCTGGATGACCCCAGACGAATGGACTCTTCATTTCTACACCAGACAGAAAAAAGTTCGCTCAACAAAATTCCATACTGCTCCCATCCCTCTTTTTCTTAATCCTCTTCTTGCTGCTCATCTCTTCCCACAAAAGGAACCAGTATCAAAGAAAGAACATCCAACAGAGCTATATCATTGAGAAAGTGCCCAATCTTCTGGAGCAGAATGCTTCCTGGAGATCAAAGATGGGGCCCCAGTGTCAGTCAGCAGCCCGTTTCTGCTTCCAGACCTTTGCAAAGAATTAATTTGGGGAACTTAAGAGAATGCTCCAAAGGAAGGCAAAAGCAGCAACCTGAATATAGAGATGGGTCCAGATAAAAGATGGTTCCCAATGTCAGTGTGCCTGGCCATTTTGCATAACACCCTGCATCAGCTGATCGGCTGCTGTACCCAGTGCCAAGCATTTCCACCCTTCCCAGTATAAGATCGTTGCTGGACTGAAATGCCAATTGGTTACTGGTGGCCTGATATATGATACATATCAGACATTCATTTTCTCATTTCAGGTCTCTGCCCCATGTGAATGGGCAGCAAACTGAATCTAACCTGAGGATTGCACCTAGTTGTAGCAATGCAGGGCAGGTTGCCAAGAACCCCGATCTTCATCCTGCATGACCACATCATTGTTCTCCAGTGTCTCTGTCTCTTAAGGGTGCCCTTCCAAAAATATTAAGATGCCTTTTCCAAATCCTAATATTTTTGGAAAAATGCAGAACCCACTCCCACACTGGTAATCACAACACTTATTTTCAATGTCTGTGACTTGTAATGTTGTCTGGTTTTGACTTTTTTACATTCTCTAAATGCACAAGTTTTTACTTTCTCTAAGTACACATTCTCTGAGGGCAGAGTCTCAGGAAATTTGGGGACCTGCTGGAGAAACCAGTCACGTCTGTACGAATGTGAAAACAATTTTCCCTTTCAGGATCTCCTATCATAAATATTAAGGTTCCTGCCAGACAGCCAAGAGGTTGCAGATTACTCGGTTGTCGATGGAAAGGGTTCAGGACTTCTGCAGCCAGCGCTACCGGCTGCGATCAGACAGTTTCAGCCCGGTCAGTTTAAGATTTAATTGCTGCTCTTCTCCAACAAAGAGAAGGCCAGACCCCGGGTTTCCCTGATATTTTCTCCGTTTACAGGGACCTTTTCAGGTCAAAGAAGAGGATCCCATTTCACCCTTGAACAACTGCGCTTTAGTGGAAATTGAGCAGCTATACAAAATCAGGAAAAAGAAAAAAACGTTATTTCATGAGTATTGGCCACTTAATCTGAGGAGGAGCGAATCTGGTAAATCCATATCAAAAATCCCAAAAGGTTATACACTGTTGAAGCAGCCAAGGAAAGCCAATGATGCTGCGCTGCTCGTCTCTCTCCTGCCAAGGAGATTCCGGGGGTGGGTCGGTGGGTAGAAGCAGTGTAGGGGACAGATAAATCTGTTAAATAATTTGATTTCAAACTGCTTCCCCTCCAGCTCTGCAGGAGTTTAAATCCAATTATTCAGGCACACATGAGGACACTACTGAGCCAATTATCCAAGGGAGGGGGGTGAAGCAGAGTCCTACACAAAAACCTTGGGACATTCCTCAACTCAAAGAAATGTGAGCTTCTTGCTCGAAATCTATTGCAAAAGGTTTATAAATTGTTTTTTCAAAAACATCACTCATTCCATTAACTACTTGCTCCGTGGTTTCCTGTGCCTACAATGGAGAAATTCACAATGACATTCTCTTCTTATTTCTTTACAACATATACAACCAAGGGGGAACAATTTGAAACCGTTTTCATAATATTTTTACCTATGCTCTTACATCTCTTCTAATTTTTTAATTTACACTATGCTTGAGTAGCCGTGTGATCCAACAAGTTAGGAGTCTGTCACAGAGAGACGCAGGAGTCTATCATAATGGTTACATCATCATCTTATGGCTGCCGTGCACCCTTCATCTCTTTGACCCCCAAACTTCTCATCAGCTGTTATTCACGCCTAGTGTCACATATCAGCCACTGAAATCTCTCTATTCCTAGGGGGGCCACATCTGGGTCACAAAAATCCATGAGAGCTGTAAATTCACCACAGAACTTTGACTTAAATGCAACTTTCTATATCTTCAGTCAACAGCAGGAATCAGGATCTGCTGGAAAACTTGGGGACACTGGAAAAGTCTGAATGAAACCGAAAACAAATTTCCCTCTCAGGATGTCCTCTTAGAAAGGTTGAGTTGGGTTTTTTTGGTGGGGAGGGTGGCGGGCGGTGGCGGGGGTAAATTAGCATGTGTTAGTGATTCTACAGTGATGAGCAAAAGCCCCACCTCAGTCATGCAAAGAAATGCCCCTCCCTTTTACAGAGCACCATTGCAAAATCAATAGTAAAACTTATATCTTCAAGAATCTTTCCAGCCTGAAATAAAAAGTGTGGAATTATTGTTTTGTCTGAAAAGTTTAATAAAGGATATGTAAAACCTCTTTGGAACATCTGTCTCCTAGCAATGTAAGAGCCAACATCTGGATGACCCCAGAAGAATGAACTCTTCATTTCTACACCAGAGAGAAAAGAGTCAGCTCAACAAAATTCCATACTGCTCCCATCCCTCTTTTTCCTAATCCTCTTCTTGCTGCTCATCTCTTCCCACAAAAGGAACCAGTATCAAAGAAAGAGCGTCCAGCAGAGCTATATAATACAGGAAGTGCCCAATCTTCTGGAGCAGAATGCTTCGTGGAGATCAAAGATGGGGCCCCAGTGTCAGTCAGCAGCCCGTTTCTGCATCCAGACCTTTGCAAAGAATTAATTTGGGGAACTGAAGAGAATGCTCCAAAGGAAGGCAGAAGCAGCAACTTGAATATAGAGCGGCAAACCCAGGAGGAATTTGGCTCGTTCAACAGCTCTCTGGCTTCGGTGCATCTTATTCACCGAGGAAGTTAAAGTAAAAGTAAAACTCCTCCAGGTCCCAGCTTAGAAGTGCCACTAAGCCAGATGGCCCATCAGTAAATCGTTCTCCCAAAGGAAGGTCTCTTTCCAGGGCCAATTTTTGTGAGGGTCATTCTTGTACCTCTGCAGTTCTTCTTGGACCAGAGAGCCTTATTGTTGTGCTCCAGGAAGTGAAAGGAGGACCGATAATTCTTATCTTTCCTCCAGCTTTGTCTGGGGTTTTAGGAGAAACCAACCAATGGACCCAAAGCATGACTTAATACTTCCTCTTTTCTTATTCTCAGTTTTCCCTGAATGTAAGTAAACATCCCCCACAAAAGTCCATTATTCCGGTTATACCAACATGCTTTCCATTATGGACAGAACAATTCCCTTGACAATTGAGGGATGAGTAAGACCCAGAATCTGGACTCCAAGAACACCTTTGAGAAATACAGGTGCAGAGTGTTACTTTATGCTGCCTCACCCTTCAACGTTTCTGCACATCGTTTGCGCTATAGGGCCGAAAGAAGGTAGCAAAGGTTCCTTGGGCCAGCTTCCGTAGGGCAGGGCAGGTGGCAAAGCAGGATGAGCCCACCGTTCCCCTTGTGCCTGCAGTTTCTTATGCTGGCTTCTCCAGTAAGAGGGGGCACAGTTAGTGATTGGGGGAGGCAGAAGAAGAGGAAGGCCTATGTTCTTTGGATCATGGGGGGTGGGAGGGGCGGATGCTTGCTGGGATTAAGGGCAAAAGAGTTTATCTCGGTCTAGTTTCAGGAACCTATTTGATCTAAGATTCCATTGGAAAAAATAGACCGGTCTCTGTTTTTATGCGTAAGAGGGAGGGGTTAGGAAATGCCCTGGGCACATGAAGCCTCTGTTGGCCTCAAGAGATGCATTTTGAGCCTAGATTCCCCCAGGCCAAGTAACTTTCTTATATAACAACACCATTGTTATATAACATCCCTGGGAAGTTGGGAATATCTCCTCCATAACTGAATAGGTTAGAGGTGGGCAGTTTTCCTACATTTACAGAAGACCTGTAGTAATCACCATGTTTTTGACCAATCCTCCCTAAAATAAATGTATGAATGAAAGAAAAAAATTAACTTTTATTTCTCACTCTTTTTTTTATTATCAATACATAAAATGCCATAACTGTCCTGCATGTGTGTATTTCACAAAGGGGATAGAGAACTTTTTCAAAGCAATGATGGCCATGTTCTGCATACAAGGCAAAGCATGTTCACACTATGGCGTTTGTTCAGGAACCTACTGTAGGCTCCCAGTGTGACGGAGGTTTAAAATTGACAGATGAAGATGGGTATTTAATTTCAAAAGGGAAAGTCAGGCATATTTATTCCATTCCTCAAATACACCAATAACCACTCTTAAACAAAAGCACTTTGATTCGATCCCTTTCCTTCTCACTTAAGCACACTGACCCTTGTTGAGTGGACAGAGTCCTTCATCACACCTGAGGATGGTAAAGTGAATTTTGCAATGCAGGACAGGCTGCAGAGCACCCATCCTTCCATCCTCCGGAAACACACTGCCATTCCCCAGTGTCTGCTGCCCCTTAAGATGGATCTTCCAGAAACCTTAAGATACCTTTTCCAAATCTTAATACATTGGGAAAAACATGCCCCCCCTCGTCCAGACTGCTATTCATAACCCTTATCTTCAATTTGTATTAACTGTACTGTGAGCAACTATATTGTAAGTTTCGTTCTAGGTGTGATGTCCACCATCTATCTGCAGCCATCTGGGGGGTGTAAGGCAAGATCACCACTGTCCAACTGCCCCATCACCCAGACTGGCTGGCAACAACTTGGGCAGAAACAGAAGATGTGGTGCTCTACTAATCTGCCACTCATAGCCAATGCTCCCTCAAATAAATGCATGAACAAAGGAATAAAAACAAATAACATTTCATTCACACTTTGTCCCTCTTATCAATGCGTAAAATGCCATAACTGACCTGCATATATATTTTAGCAACACTTATCATTCATAGTGTTGTATCACACTTGTGAACGTATGACCAGTCTATAGTGTTGTATCACACTTGTGAACGTATGACCAGTCTACAATCGTGTATAGTGGCTAATCTGGTGTAAACCATTGGATTATTCAGAAACATGGTTTAGAGCATTTCATGACCAGGATACATAGAATTAGTTTTAAACAAATTCTGATTACAACACCAAGACTTTTAGGAATATAATAATAGGCAGCTGGGCTTCAAATACTGATCTTTTTTGCACCTCTTGTCATTGACCCTTTTAAATTGCAAGCTGGAGGGCTGGGACTGTTTTCACTACTCTTTCACTGCTTTGGGCAGTTTGATGTGTTGTGCAAAGCACATTCACACCAGGTTGTTCATTCAAAAGCACATATCACAGAGTAATGCGGGTTTAAAAGTTGACACATGAAAATGGATATTGAACTTCAGACTGAAAAGTCAGGCATATTTGTTGCATTCACAAAATACACCAATAACTAGCACATTCTCTAAATACACAGAAAATGCGCAATACTCACCCCAGTGAGGGCCTAAATTTAAAAATAAAATGGTACAGTTATTTCTCCAGTCTTTTTGTTTTCCTTTTAGTCACCCATAAAAACTTGGTAATGTTTTCCAAATCTCGTAAACTAAAGCAGCTTCATTTGATCCCTTTTCTTCTTACTGAAGCCCCCACCCCTCAAAATCTCTTTGCTATTTGTTAGCATATCATATGCTATTGATGTCCAGCAATATATTACAAGACCTTTGGTTGTCAAAGGTCCTGTCATCTTAGGGCAATGCCTGTAAAATTTCTTTAACCCATAGCTGGCAGCCTGGTTTCGTTATATTCTAAACTGACTTTGATTCAATGATCTCAGGATAACGCACTACTGTTCAAAACTTCCTATCCCCTATAGAATCCGTCCAGATGATTTGAACTGGCAGGGTTGATGCACTCCGGGTTCTTTCAATTAAATGATGCCATTTATCAGCAGCCTGGAAAGCACTTTCTCCGAAGCAGCACCTGTCCCCTGGAATGAGGCTGCTTCCACCCTGCTGGTTTCACAAAACCTTGAAGACTGGCCTTTGGTGAGGATGACTGAAAGCCCTTCGGGGGAGAGTGGGTATGTCTCTTGTGGTTACCTGTTTTTTTGTCATCTTTTGTTCCTTGTCTTATTGTTGTAATGTTTTATTATTATTTTTCCTGTGGTTTTACTTTGTGAACTGTCCAGAGTGGTGGTGCAGGTGGTGGTGGTGATATTTATCCTGCCTTTATTATTTTTATAAATCACTCAAGGCAACCACCATAGCTAATGCTCCTTCCTCCTCCTATTTTCCCCACAACCACAACCCTGTGAGGTGAGTGGGGCTGAGAGAGAGTATTCCTGGCCTCTTCCACTCTGCTGGTCTCTCATGTGTGAACTGGCTGGAAATCACAGTGACAGAAGAAATCCCTTTCTGGATTTCAACCCTTTACTTTGGTCACAGTAATGGGTAAGTGTTCTCCAACTGGTGGATGCACAAAATACACTGATCACCTGCACATTCTCTAAATACACAGAAGATTGGCAATACTCCCCCCAATTACTCCTGAGACCTAATTTAATAATAAAACAGTACAGTTATTTGTCCATGGAATCATTTTTTTTACCTTTTAGTCAGCCACAAAAACTTAACACAGTTTTGCAGATCTCTTAAATCAAAGCAGTTCAATCTGATCCCTTTGGTTCTTCTTTCAGGTCTCTGCCCCATGTGAATGGGCAGCAAACTTCATCTAACCTGAGGATTGCACCTAGTTGTAGCAACGCAGGGCAGGTTGCCAAGAACCCCTATCTTCATCCTGCAGAACCACACCATTGTTACCCAGTGTCTGTGTCCTTTCAGGTGGTTTTATCACCCCACTCCCACACTGGTAATCATAACACTTATTTTCAACGTCGATGATTTGTAATCTTTTCTGGTTTTGACTTTTTTACATTCTCTAAGTGCACATTTTCTTACATTCTCTAAATTTCCCTCTCAGGATGTCCTCTTAGAAAGGTTGAGATGGGTTTTCTTGGTGGGGAGGGTGGCGGGCGGTGGCGGGGGTAAATTAGCATGTGTTAGTGATTCTACAGTGATGAGCAAAAGCCCCACCTCAGTCATGCAAAGAAATGCCCCTCCCTTTTACAGAGCACCATTGCAAAATCAATAGTAAAACTTACATTTCCAGCAGCCCCTAGAGCCTGGAATAAAAAGTGTGGAATTATTGTTTTGTTTGAAAAGTCTAATAAAGCATATGTAAAACCTCTTTGGAACATCTGTCTCCTAGCAATGTAAGAGCCAACACCTGGATGACCCCAGACGAATGGACTCTTCATTTCTACACCAGACAGAAAAAAGTTCGCTCAACAAAATTCCATACTGCTCCCATCCCTCTTTTTCTTAATCCTCTTCTTGCTGCTCATCTCTTCCCACAAAAGGAACCAGTATCAAAGAAAGAACATCCAACAGAGCTATATCATTGAGAAAGTGCCCAATCTTCTGGAGCAGAATGCTTCCTGGAGATCAAAGATGGGGCCCCAGTGTCAGTCAGCAGCCCGTTTCTGCTTCCAGACCTTTGCAAAGAATTAATTTGGGGAACTTAAGAGAATGCTCCAAAGGAAGGCAAAAGCAGCAACCTGAATATAGAGATGGGTCCAGATAAAAGATGGTTCCCAATGTCAGTGTGCCTGGCCATTTTGCATAACACCCTGCATCAGCTGATCGGCTGCTGTACCCAGTGCCAAGCATTTCCACCCTTCCCAGTATAAGATCGTTGCTGGACTGAAATGCCAATTGGTTACTGGTGGCCTGATATATGATACATATCAGACATTCATTTTCTCATTTCAGGTCTCTGCCCCATGTGAATGGGCAGCAAACTGAATCTAACCTGAGGATTGCACCTAGTTGTAGCAATGCAGGGCAGGTTGCCAAGAACCCCGATCTTCATCCTGCATGACCACATCATTGTTCTCCAGTGTCTCTGTCTCTTAAGGGTGCCCTTCCAAAAATATTAAGATGCCTTTTCCAAATCCTAATATTTTTGGAAAAATGCAGAACCCACTCCCACACTGGTAATCACAACACTTATTTTCAATGTCTGTGACTTGTAATGTTGTCTGGTTTTGACTTTTTTACATTCTCTAAATGCACAAGTTTTTACTTTCTCTAAGTACACATTCTCTGAGGGCAGAGTCTCAGGAAATTTGGGGACCTGCTGGAGAAACCAGTCACGTCTGTACGAATGTGAAAACAATTTTCCCTTTCAGGATCTCCTATCATAAATATTAAGGTTCCTGCCAGACAGCCAAGAGGTTGCAGATTACTCGGTTGTCGATGGAAAGGGTTCAGGACTTCTGCAGCCAGCGCTACCGGCTGCGATCAGACAGTTTCAGCCCGGTCAGTTTAAGATTTAATTGCTGCTCTTCTCCAACAAAGAGAAGGCCAGACCCCGAGTTTCCCTGATATTTTCTCCGTTTACAGGGACCTTTTCAGGTCAAAGAAGAGGATCCCATTTCACCCTTGAACAACTGCGCTTTAGTGGAAATTGAGCAGCTATACAAAATCAGGAAAAAGAAAAAAACGTTATTTCATGAGTATTGGCCACTTAATCTGAGGAGGAGCGAATCTGGTAAATCCATATCAAAAATCCCAAAAGGTTATACACTGTTGAAGCAGCCAAGGAAAGCCAATGATGCTGCGCTGCTCGTCTCTCTCCTGCCAAGGAGATTCCGGGGGTGGGTCGGTGGGTAGAAGCAGTGTAGGGGACAGATAAATCTGTTAAATAATTTGATTTCAAACTGCTTCCCCTCCAGCTCTGCAGGAGTTTAAATCCAATTATTCAGGCACACATGAGGACACTACTGAGCCAATTATCCAAGGGAGGGGGGTGAAGCAGAGTCCTACACAAAAACCTTGGGACATTCCTCAACTCAAAGAAATGTGAGCTTCTTGCTCGAAATCTATTGCAAAAGGTTTATAAATTGTTTTTTCAAAAACATCACTCATTCCATTAACTACTTGCTCCGTGGTTTCCTGTGCCTACAATGGAGAAATTCACAATGACATTCTCTTCTTATTTCTTTACAACATATACAACCAAGGGGGAACAATTTGAAACCGTTTTCATAATATTTTTACCTATGCTCTTACATCTCTTCTAATTTTTTAATTTACACTATGCTTGAGTAGCCGTGTGATCCAACAAGTTAGGAGTCTGTCACAGAGAGACGCAGGAGTCTATCATAATGGTTACATCATCATCTTATGGCTGCCGTGCACCCTTCATCTCTTTGACCCCCAAACTTCTCATCAGCTGTTATTCACGCCTAGTGTCACATATCAGCCACTGAAATCTCTCTATTCCTAGGGGGGCCACATCTGGGTCACAAAAATCCATGAGAGCTGTAAATTCACCACAGAACTTTGACTTAAATGCAACTTTCTATATCTTCAGTCAACAGCAGGAATCAGGATCTGCTGGAAAACTTGGGGACACTGGAAAAGTCTGAATGAAACCGAAAACAAATTTCCCTCTCAGGATGTCCTCTTAGAAAGGTTGAGTTGGGTTTTTTTGGTGGGGAGGGTGGCGGGCGGTGGCGGGGGTAAATTAGCATGTGTTAGTGATTCTACAGTGATGAGCAAAAGCCCCACCTCAGTCATGCAAAGAAATGCCCCTCCCTTTTACAGAGCACCATTGCAAAATCAATAGTAAAACTTATATCTTCAAGAATCTTTCCAGCCTGAAATAAAAAGTGTGGAATTATTGTTTTGTCTGAAAAGTTTAATAAAGGATATGTAAAACCTCTTTGGAACATCTGTCTCCTAGCAATGTAAGAGCCAACATCTGGATGACCCCAGAAGAATGAACTCTTCATTTCTACACCAGAGAGAAAAGAGTCAGCTCAACAAAATTCCATACTGCTCCCATCCCTCTTTTTCCTAATCCTCTTCTTGCTGCTCATCTCTTCCCACAAAAGGAACCAGTATCAAAGAAAGAGCGTCCAGCAGAGCTATATAATACAGGAAGTGCCCAATCTTCTGGAGCAGAATGCTTCGTGGAGATCAAAGATGGGGCCCCAGTGTCAGTCAGCAGCCCGTTTCTGCATCCAGACCTTTGCAAAGAATTAATTTGGGGAACTGAAGAGAATGCTCCAAAGGAAGGCAGAAGCAGCAACTTGAATATAGAGCGGCAAACCCAGGAGGAATTTGGCTCGTTCAACAGCTCTCTGGCTTCGGTGCATCTTATTCACCGAGGAAGTTAAAGTAAAAGTAAAACTCCTCCAGGTCCCAGCTTAGAAGTGCCACTAAGCCAGATGGCCCATCAGTAAATCGTTCTCCCAAAGGAAGGTCTCTTTCCAGGGCCAATTTTTGTGAGGGTCATTCTTGTACCTCTGCAGTTCTTCTTGGACCAGAGAGCCTTATTGTTGTGCTCCAGGAAGTGAAAGGAGGACCGATAATTCTTATCTTTCCTCCAGCTTTGTCTGGGGTTTTAGGAGAAACCAACCAATGGACCCAAAGCATGACTTAATACTTCCTCTTTTCTTATTCTCAGTTTTCCCTGAATGTAAGTAAACATCCCCCACAAAAGTCCATTATTCCGGTTATACCAACATGCTTTCCATTATGGACAGAACAATTCCCTTGACAATTGAGGGATGAGTAAGACCCAGAATCTGGACTCCAAGAACACCTTTGAGAAATACAGGTGCAGAGTGTTACTTTATGCTGCCTCACCCTTCAACGTTTCTGCACATCGTTTGCGCTATAGGGCCGAAAGAAGGTAGCAAAGGTTCCTTGGGCCAGCTTCCGTAGGGCAGGGCAGGTGGCAAAGCAGGATGAGCCCACCGTTCCCCTTGTGCCTGCAGTTTCTTATGCTGGCTTCTCCAGTAAGAGGGGGCACAGTTAGTGATTGGGGGAGGCAGAAGAAGAGGAAGGCCTATGTTCTTTGGATCATGGGGGGTGGGAGGGGCGGATGCTTGCTGGGATTAAGGGCAAAAGAGTTTATCTCGGTCTAGTTTCAGGAACCTATTTGATCTAAGATTCCATTGGAAAAAATAGACCGGTCTCTGTTTTTATGCGTAAGAGGGAGGGGTTAGGAAATGCCCTGGGCACATGAAGCCTCTGTTGGCCTCAAGAGATGCATTTTGAGCCTAGATTCCCCCAGGCCAAGTAACTTTCTTATATAACAACACCATTGTTATATAACATCCCTGGGAAGTTGGGAATATCTCCTCCATAACTGAATAGGTTAGAGGTGGGCAGTTTTCCTACATTTACAGAAGACCTGTAGTAATCACCATGTTTTTGACCAATCCTCCCTAAAATAAATGTATGAATGAAAGAAAAAAATTAACTTTTATTTCTCACTCTTTTTTTTATTATCAATACATAAAATGCCATAACTGTCCTGCATGTGTGTATTTCACAAAGGGGATAGAGAACTTTTTCAAAGCAATGATGGCCATGTTCTGCATACAAGGCAAAGCATGTTCACACTATGGCGTTTGTTCAGGAACCTACTGTAGGCTCCCAGTGTGACGGAGGTTTAAAATTGACAGATGAAGATGGGTATTTAATTTCAAAAGGGAAAGTCAGGCATATTTATTCCATTCCTCAAATACACCAATAACCACTCTTAAACAAAAGCACTTTGATTCGATCCCTTTCCTTCTCACTTAAGCACACTGACCCTTGTTGAGTGGACAGAGTCCTTCATCACACCTGAGGATGGTAAAGTGAATTTTGCAATGCAGGACAGGCTGCAGAGCACCCATCCTTCCATCCTCCGGAAACACACTGCCATTCCCCAGTGTCTGCTGCCCCTTAAGATGGATCTTCCAGAAACCTTAAGATACCTTTTCCAAATCTTAATACATTGGGAAAAACATGCCCCCCCTCGTCCAGACTGCTATTCATAACCCTTATCTTCAATTTGTATTAACTGTACTGTGAGCAACTATATTGTAAGTTTCGTTCTAGGTGTGATGTCCACCATCTATCTGCAGCCATCTGGGGGGTGTAAGGCAAGATCACCACTGTCCAACTGCCCCATCACCCAGACTGGCTGGCAACAACTTGGGCAGAAACAGAAGATGTGGTGCTCTACTAATCTGCCACTCATAGCCAATGCTCCCTCAAATAAATGCATGAACAAAGGAATAAAAACAAATAACATTTCATTCACACTTTGTCCCTCTTATCAATGCGTAAAATGCCATAACTGACCTGCATATATATTTTAGCAACACTTATCATTCATAGTGTTGTATCACACTTGTGAACGTATGACCAGTCTATAGTGTTGTATCACACTTGTGAACGTATGACCAGTCTACAATCGTGTATAGTGGCTAATCTGGTGTAAACCATTGGATTATTCAGAAACATGGTTTAGAGCATTTCATGACCAGGATACATAGAATTAGTTTTAAACAAATTCTGATTACAACACCAAGACTTTTAGGAATATAATAATAGGCAGCTGGGCTTCAAATACTGATCTTTTTTGCACCTCTTGTCATTGACCCTTTTAAATTGCAAGCTGGAGGGCTGGGACTGTTTTCACTACTCTTTCACTGCTTTGGGCAGTTTGATGTGTTGTGCAAAGCACATTCACACCAGGTTGTTCATTCAAAAGCACATATCACAGAGTAATGCGGGTTTAAAAGTTGACACATGAAAATGGATATTGAACTTCAGACTGAAAAGTCAGGCATATTTGTTGCATTCACAAAATACACCAATAACTAGCACATTCTCTAAATACACAGAAAATGCGCAATACTCACCCCAGTGAGGGCCTAAATTTAAAAATAAAATGGTACAGTTATTTCTCCAGTCTTTTTGTTTTCCTTTTAGTCACCCATAAAAACTTGGTAATGTTTTCCAAATCTCGTAAACTAAAGCAGCTTCATTTGATCCCTTTTCTTCTTACTGAAGCCCCCACCCCTCAAAATCTCTTTGCTATTTGTTAGCATATCATATGCTATTGATGTCCAGCAATATATTACAAGACCTTTGGTTGTCAAAGGTCCTGTCATCTTAGGGCAATGCCTGTAAAATTTCTTTAACCCATAGCTGGCAGCCTGGTTTCGTTATATTCTAAACTGACTTTGATTCAATGATCTCAGGATAACGCACTACTGTTCAAAACTTCCTATCCCCTATAGAATCCGTCCAGATGATTTGAACTGGCAGGGTTGATGCACTCCAGGTTCTTTCAGTTAAATGATGCCATTTATCAGCAGCCTGGAAAGCACTTTCTCCGAAGCAGCACCTGTCCCCTGGAATGAGGCTGCTTCCACCCTGCTGGTTTCAGAAAACCTTGAAGACTGGCCTTTGGTGAGGATGACTGAAAGCCCTTCGGGGGAGAGTGGGTATGTCTCTTGTGGTTACCTGTTTTTTTGTCATCTTTTGTTCCTTGTCTTATTGCTGTAATGTTTTATTATTATTTTTCCTGTGGTTTGACTTCGTGAACTGTCCAGAGTGGTGGTGCAGGTGGTGGTGGTGATTTTTATCCTGCCTTTATTATTTTTATAAATAACTCAAGGCAGCCACCATACCTAATGCTCCTTCCTCCTCCTATTTTCCCCACAACCAGAACCCTGTGAGGTGAGTGGGGCTGAGAGAGAGTATTCCTGGCCTCTTCCACTCTGCTGGTCTCTCATGTGTGAACTGGCTGGAAATCACGGTGGCAGAAGAAATCCCTTTCTGGATTTCAACCCTTTACTTTGGTCACAGTAATGGGTAAGTGTTCCCCAACTGGTGGATGCACAAAAGACACTGATCACCTGCACATTCTCTAAATACACAGAAGATTGGCAATACTCCCCCCAATTACTCCTGAGACCTAATTTAATAATAAAACACTACAGTTATTTGTCCATGCAATCATTTTTTTTACCTTTTAGTCATCCACAAAAACTTAACACAGCTTTGCACATCTCTTAAATCAAAGCAGTTCAATCTGATCCCTTTGGTTCTTATTTCAGGTCTCTGCCCCGTGTGAATGGGCAGCAAACTTAATCTAACCTGGGGATTGCACATAGATGTAGCAATGCAGGGCAGGTTGCCAAGAACCCCTATATTCATATTTGATCCCTTTCCTTCTCACTTAAGCACACTGACCCTTGTTGAGTGGACAGAGTCCTTCATCACACCTGAGGATGGTAATGTTATTTTTGCAGTGCAGGGCAGGCTGCAGAGCACCCATGTAAATCAAAGCCGGTATTTAATTTCAAAATGGAATGTCAGACATATTTGTTGCATTCCCAAAATACACCAATAACTAGCACATTCTCTAAATAAACAGAAGATGCGCAATACTCACCCCAGATAGGCCCTAAATTTAAAAATAAAACAGTACAGTTATTTCTCCATTCTGTTTGTCTTCCTTTTAGTCACCCATAAAAACTTGAATATAGAGATGGGTCCAGATAAAAGATGGCTCCCCAATGTCAGTGAGCCTGGCCATTTTGCACAACACCCTGCATCAGCTGATCGGCTGCTGTACCCCGTGCCAAGCATTTCCACACTCCCCAGTATAAGATCGTTGCTGGACTGAAATGCCAGTTTGTTCCTGGTGGCCTGATAAATGATACATATGAGTCATTCATTTTCTCATTTCAGGTCTCTGCCCCATGTGAATGGGCAGCAAACTGAATCTAACCTGAGGATTGCACATCGTTGTAGGGAGGGGCGGATGCTTGCTGGGATTAAGGGCAAAAGAGTTTCCCCCAGTCTAGTTTCAGGAACCTATTTAGTGTTGTATCACACTTGTGAATGTATGACCAGTCTACAATCGTGTATAGTGGCTAATCTGGTGTAAACCATTGGATTATTCAGAAACATGGTTTAGAGCACTTCATGACCAGGATACATAGAATTAGTTTTAAACAAATTCTGATTACAACACCAAAACTTTTAGGAATATAATAATAGGCAGCTGGGCTGCAAATACTGATCTTTTTTGCACCTCTTGTCATGTACCCCTTTAAATTGCAAGCTGGAGGGCTGGGACTGTTTTCACTACTCTTTCACTGCTTTGGGCGGTTTGATGTGTTGTGCAAAGCACATTCACACCAGGTTGTTCATTCAAAAGCACATATCACAGAGTAATGTGGGTTTAAAAGTTGACACATGAAAATGGATATTGAACTTCAGACTGAAAAGTCAGGCATATTTGTTGCATTCACAAAATACACCAATAACTAGCACATTCTCTAAATACACAGAAAATGCGCAATACTCACCCCAGTGAGGGCCTAAATTTAAAAATAAAATGGTACAGTTATTTCTCCAGTCTTTTTGTTTTCCTTTTAGTCACCCATAAAAACTTGGTAATGTTTTCCAAATCTCGTAAACTAAAGCAGCTTCATTTGATCCCTTTTCTTCTTACTGAAGCCCCCACCCCTCAAAATCTCTTTGCTATTTGTTAGCATATCATATGCTATTGATGTCCAGCAATATATTACAAGACCTTTGGTTGTCAAAGGTCCTGTCATCTTAGGGCAATGCCTGTAAAATTTCTTTAACCCATAGCTGGCAGCCTGGTTTCGTTATATTCTAAACTGACTTTGATTCAATGATCTCAGGATAACGCACTACTTTTCAAAACTTCCTATCCCCTATAGAATCCGTCCAGATGATTTGAACTGGCAGGGTTGATGCACTCCAGGTTCTTTCAGTTAAATGATGCCATTTATCAGGAGCCTGGAAAGCACTTTCTCCGAAGAGCAGCTGTCCCCTGGAATGAGGCTGCTTCCACCCTGCTGGTTTCAGAAAACCTTGAAGACTGGCCTTTGGTGAGGATGAGTGAAAGCCCTTCGGTGGAGAGTGGGTATGTCTCTTGTGGTTACCTGTTTTTTTGACATCTTTTGTTCCTTGTCTTATTGTTGTAATGTTTTATTATTATTTGTCCTGTGGTTTTACTTCGTGAACTGTCCGGAGTGGTGGTGGTGGTGGTGGTGATTTTATCCTGCCTTTATTATTTTTATAAATAACTCAAGGCAGCCACCATACCTAATGCTCCTTCCTCCTCCTATTTTCCCCACAACCAGAACCCTGTGAGGTGAGTGGGGCTGAGAGAGAGTATTCCTGGCCTCTTCCACTCTGCTGGTCTCTCATGTGTGAACTGGCTGGAAATCAGGGTGACAGAAGAAATCCCTTTCTGGATTTCAACCCTTTACTTTGGTCAGAGTAATGGGTAAGTGTTCTCCAACTGGTGGATTCCTCTGCTTCTTATCCGTTCCCACCCATGCTGGGAAGGACGCATGAACCATTTACACTTTTGTAGGTAACTTTGTTAAGGACTGATTAAAGAGAGAAAAGAAAAAGGCAACAGATTTATCCTTCTTCCTGCCACTTGGGCTTAGAAGGGCAAACTTTGTAGAACTCTTGCCAATTTAACTCAGTTAAAACAAAGCAAACGGAAGTAAAAATATGGCCAGCATTTCATCCTTTCCTCTGCTGATGCTGTTATAAAGAAATAAATAAATCAACCAAGGTCCAGCTTTCATGGCAGATGGGGCAGCAGCCCAGAAGGACATGGTCACTGAAGGCAGGAAGTGGGGGCACTAGCGGGGGCCTCATACCGATCAGCACATACACCCAGCTGATTGGAATGGAGGCAGATAGAATAAAGCAAAGTAGGTGGACTCAGAGGCCCTAGTTGTACCAGCAGAGGGAGAAAAACATTACTCTTGATGCACAGCAAGAAAGCCTGGGTGGAGGTCATTTTCCCAGCAGGCAAAGGGTGTCCTGCCCTCTCAAAATAGTAGGTGGCCCGTCATTATGCTACACAAGCAGGTGGTATAGATCAGCACTAACTCACCCAAAAGAGAATGTTATCTCACAGTAAAACATGCAACTGCATTCCTGTATCTCACTAAACATCTTGCTAAACATTCAGGGAAAATATCAGAAGTGTTCATTAAAAGACAGAACAGCCTTACCAAAACATTTTCCTTTGGGCAAAGGAGAAAGATGAGAAGAACAGAAGCTACAGCCTGGAGATGCATCTTGGCTTGGCTTCTCAGTATTTCAAGAGTAAAGTCACCGATGTGAGGACAACTGCTAGCATCTGTATTTATAGCAGTCATCAGGCTGGAGATGTCAAGGTTGATTGACCAAATGTAAGTCCTCCTTTGTTAAGGAGTTCAGTCAATTTTGTCAATAAGGAAAAGTGAACTTATCTTAGGACTGTTGGCTAGGAAGGGATTGTTGATGCCAAAAAGCCAGGGGCTAGCTAGGATTCGAAGATTAAAAGGCATTATTCATCTTAAACAAAGGGCCAAAGTGGCTTGGTTTGACCTTTTCCATGTTTGGGCATGAATGACTCTTCTACTATTCTATACAATCAAGGGGAAGCTGGTCATGCAGACATTTAGAATAATGGTCTTAAGGTCATTATATTATTATTATTATTATTAGGCCTACAATTACAAAAGTAAGGAAGGTTGATGCTTAGATATTGCTGCCTTAAAATACATCAAAAATATTATTTCAGTTTTGTTTGAATATACCTAAAAACAAATCTGAACTAACAAAATGTAAAAATATAAACCACAATTAACTCAGGTAATTAAATTCCTCTTCTGCCTCAGTGTTGCTGAATTGGGTGTGCTTGCTTGATACAACTGAAAACAGACTTTGGCCATATTTGCACCAAAAAATGTAGGTGCCTGGTTTCAAGTCAGAGCTGGATACTTGCAAACATATGAAAATATCTGAAATGTAAAGTGGGAGGTGCATCAAGGAGAAGATGGCCTTTTCCTTTGATGGTCTACAGTAGTTCTGTTCCCTGCAAGCAAGATCTGCCAAAAGGAAGACAACAGGCCATTATTACTATGCAGGGCAGATAGTTTGCTGAGAGTTGCAAACCAAAAAGCAGCAGTCAGACACCTTTTTAGTTTTAATCTAAGTTAGATTTTTTATGACATAGTGTGCTATGGAAACCTTACTTATTTGGTTAGCTTATCATGCAATATATTGCACCAATCCAGAAATGGGTCCATTCAGTCATCAGATTCATGATATTGTGTGAACACAACCAGCTTGGGTGTACACTCTTTTTGCCCTACAAGATGACAAGAGCTGAACAAAAATGTCTCCAAAGGCATATTTCTCTTTCAGAGGGATGTTTTTTGCTCACTTGTCTAGCAAAAAGAAGGCTGCTTACAGCATATCTTCCAATATTTTCTGTGTGGCTGCTATTTCTTTCCCACATGATCCCAAATGAATACGAGTCCAACGTATTGCGGAACATGCAAAGTAATCATCCGATTGTCACCATATTTGTTGTAACTAAGGGGCATGATTGTAGTTGCTGTGGATGCAAATTAAGGAATGAAGGAAAAAAGAGGACAATTTCAAAAAATAACAGATCTGAGGTAAAAAAAAGGAACCATAACTATATATAAACTCTGTGATTATATAACAGGTTATATACCAAGATATAAAAACTTGATTCCGCCTATCCAATCTAGTCACCAAGAGAAGGCCTGTTGAGAATACCAACCTGACAAGAGATCCCTGGGGTGGGGACATGATGCCTGGCTATTATTTCGATAATAGCCTTCACAATCTGGAAACCCTACCTCCAGAAGTACAACTGGCCCTGACTTTCCTTTGGTTTAGAAACGTCTGAAGACTCTTCTACTCCAATGGGCCTTCAGCCTATAATATGATTATTGGGCAACCATCATTTCCTATGTTAATGATTATTTTATATTATATTCTTTGAACTCTTTTTTAGTATCTGATGATTGCACACCAGCCATAATCCTAGTGGCCAGGGTGGTATACAAATGTAAAATAAATAAAATAGGTGATGATCATTCCTTTTAGGAGCTGGCCCACCTGACAGTTGACTAACAGCTCATTTGATTTTCATTTCATTGATTTATTGACTCTATCACCATTTTTTAAAATGGTCCTTTATTACATTTATATACTATCTTTTGTTCTTTGGGGAATTCAGGTAGGTTCCTGCACTCCTTCCCCAAGTTAAAACCACCATTGCTATAATAAAAATTGACTCTTCTTTAGCCTTGGGGTCTACCTTTGATCAATACACAAGCAACCCAGGTAGGTTTCTAGTTTTGGCCACAGTAACATCTAAAAGTATTATGGAGGTGAGATGAAAGAGTTTTGTCCTCATTTGACTTGACATACCTAGCTCTGTCCACTTGTATGGATCATAATATAAGCAGATAGCACAGCCAAAAGGATGAAGAAACATCTCTTATATAACTGGCCAGGTCAAGTGGCCAAGAGTTATCTAACAATATTTTCAGGATCTTAATCCATCAATAAAACCCCTTGTCACAGCCAGTAAGAACTGACACTCTATTAATTCAAACTGATATTAGTCCTTTGATCCAACTTCCTGCTCTTGACGTATTTCGGATCCTTTTTTCCATAAACAAAAACAACCACTGATCCAGTTAATGGATATCAACAAGAGATATTAGCTTCTGAAGATTAGGCTTTGTTGACCAGACATCACAGGAAAATATCTGTTGTCATTATCAAAGAAAATGGTGTCCCCAGACCAGTTTGTGTAATATGACTTTTAGTTCATTGTTCTGATATGCAGAGGCAACTGGTGGGAAGGGGAAAACGGTTGCTGTGTTTACCCAACATATGGAATCATAAACTAATCCAGCAGTCTAAGTTCACACAACATGCAACCCCCCAAAACCTCCTAACTAATCAAGATTAAAACTAACTCAGATTAGCTTGCTAGGCAGTTTTACAACACCTGCAGCTTTCATTGTGGTAATTCACCAAATGTAACGTAACATAATGTAACATAACAAAATCAACTTTTGTAGTAATTTTTGGACTTTTGCATAGGCACTCCCCTGCCCTTTAAATCAGTATTATTTTATTTATTTATTTAATCTCGCCTTTATTATTTTTACAAATAACTCAAGGCGGGAAACATACCTAATACTCCTTCCTCCTCCTATTTTCCCCATAACAACAACCCTGTGAGGTGGGCTGGGCTGAGAGGGAGTGACTGGCCCAAGATCACCCGGCCGGCTTCCATGCCTAAGGCGGGACCAGAACTCTCAGTCTCCTGGTCTCTAGCCCGTTGCCTTAACCACTAGACCAAACTGGCTCAGCTGAAATTGTATCAGCTAAAATTGGGGAAGATTCATTGAAATTGCTACATAGCACTAGGGAGCTGAGCCCAATAGCAAGAGAGAATTGGAATATATTTACACAGGTGATGGTTCTGTGAGAAAATTCAAAAGTTTGGGGGAAAAGTTTTTCTCGAAACTGGGGAAATAATCAGAATGTTGTGCTAGACTCTAGATTAGACTCATTATCAGCATTTGAGGAAGAAATGAAAAGTGCTGCATAAAGAATGCATTTTATTTTTGTAAGTGGCTGCTAGACAATTTATCGTCCATGTCTGGAAGAAAGAGAATGATCTGTCAGTGTCAATCTGCTTTCGGGAATGTTGCCAAATAGCCTTAATAAAGATAGCAGGGTGGGGTGGGTGAGGTGGGGGGCTTGGTATAGCTGATTTTCTAACAGTTTTTTTAATAGCTTGATTGAGTATGAACAAGGTGGCATCAATATGTACTCCTCCTGATGGAGAAGATAGTTTAAAAAGAAACACTGAGCACTCTATTATTCTGTACTGTTATTATTAGTATAATTAATGTATGTATAACTTAGCTCATTATACTATGTACTACTTTCAATACTACATAATATAACACGTAAAGTTTGCAACTCTTTTCTTTATACTATGGAATCTGCAAAAAATTCTGTGTCAATACAGTATGCTTTTTGTATCTGTTCGCCTGAAATATTTTAGTGCGGACTAATTCTGTCTGAAACCAACAATTATGCCCCATTTTTAGAAAAGCCAAAGCAGTGTCTGATTCTCTGAAACTAACTGATTTCATACCATGGAATGATGTGACCTGGGAAATTACATTCAAGGTCATTTGTGGGTATGGTATCTATCCATATTGTGTCACTCTCAGTAGAACAGATCTGGCATTGATGCCTGATATTAATATACCAATGTTGTTAGAAGTAAAACAAAAATAACACTGTGGTTATGGCTTATGCCTGGAGATTCTTTTGCTTGTTTTCCCACTTCTTTCTGTTTTGGTTGCAAATGTTCATTTATTTAAGATAAGATGTCCAGCAACATCCATCACAAATCATGATGACATCAAAGCAATGGCAGGTGTATGATAATGCAATTGTGCAAATGCCACGATTATGGACTTGCTTCACAACATCTCATTCATGGACAGAGATCATGGTACTTTTGTGATGACACTATTATGTACATATCAGATCAAATCCAAATCAAATCAGACCTTTATCATGGCCATAGGTCAAGCAATTGGATACAGATAAAAGAGATGAAAGTGAAAAAAAAATCTTCAGCTAGGAAGAAAAGAGTTCAATTTTTCAGATGCAAGAGAGATGGATGGTGCACATAGAAGCACAAGGCTGGGCAGTTCAGGAATGAATAAATCTGCACAGTGGTCAGATAAGAGAAGTGACAAACAGAAGTCATGCTGTCTACCAGGGATTTTTTCCAGAATAGGATGCATGAAAGTCAGGATTTGATGGGCTCCCTGTAGGATAAAGGAGAGTATGGCTCAAGGCACCCAAGAAAATAAAGCAATTGATCATCAAACCCTATCCCTAACCCAGAGTTCTCACTCAAGGCACAAATGACCAGGCTAAATTATCTTACTTCAGACACACGATGCGAAGACCAAGCTCTCTGGGGAAGGCCTCAGTGCTGGGAAAAATGGAAAGAAAGATAAAAAGAGAATGACCAGCAGCCAGGTGGATGGACTCAGTTACAGTGGTGATGGGGACACTGTTAGAAGACCTGAAGGACCAGATTAAGGACAGATCGTCATTTTATATATCTGCTGGCTTGCAATATTTATAAGTGTTTAGGCCCCCTTAGAAACCTGCTGGAAGGAAATCTTACCAGGGTCCATTCCAAGCCAAAAATGAAGGTATGCAGGCAGTTGCTTGAACAGAAGTGATTGCTTTATTGTCCGAGAGCACGAAATACAGAGAAGTCAGCTGTTGGAGGTAGCCACACCTGTTATTTCCCCACCAGCCCTTTATATAGGGACTTGGGTCTTATTGTTAGTGAAAAGAGCATGAAAGACAATGCTTTGTCTTAGCCAGGTCACGCTTAGGTGATCGGCTTGCAGGGAATTTGATCAGGTTATCAGGAGGTTCCTTTATGGTTCATGTTGGTATTCTCCTATTATTCTATTGTGATCCTTTATGTTTAAGTTATTTCACTTCTATTTTTAATCTTAGTCTTTTGTGCTGAAGTTTCCATCTTCTTACCCAGTTTGGGGAAGTGTTTTTGGCAGGAAGCATCTACTGGGGGAAGACGTGGTTCGAAAATGGCAGTTTGGAAGAGAAGGGGGGGGTTGCTTGAACCCTTCCAACAATCCCTCCTCTTGTGCAAAAGAAAAAAAAAAGATCCCCCCCCTTTTCTGCACAACCAGATAGTGAACCAAAGGTGTAGATCATTGTATGAATCAAAGTTGTGCCTTTTGTCAATTTGCATCATCATGAGAATACCTGTTCGGGGAAAGGGAGGGGGCTGATCCTTGTTTGGGGACAGATAAACATTTCCTAAAATATTCTAAGTAAGGGAGTAAACATTGGGCAAGACAGCAGACAAATATTTCTATTTTTGCAAGGTGTACAATTCCCAGAGACATGGTTTTTATATCCCCAGCTGGTCCCTCCCCCTCATCCAGGCACAAATCTGTGTATTACCACATATTTTCTTTTTCTAAAGCAATCAGTTAGAAAGCCCAATTTGCTAATTTCAAAGTCCCAGATAGTCCAGAGTCCTAGAAAGCCTTTCCAAGCTCAACTGGTCAGCCTCTGGATCCTCTGCAAGCTTGATCTGTGGTAGCCAGGGGGTGCAGCAGCGTGGCACTGTGGTCCAGCCCTGTAGACTTCACCAAGTTCAAAGGGATGCTGGGCTTCCTCCGGGGGCACAGTCTGGGTCAGGGTGTTCTGTCTCCACAGTCGTGGGAGGTGCCTGTGTAGGGAAGAGAGATAGGAAAGCGAAACAAGTGTCCCCCCTCTCCTAAGTTAGGTGAGTGCAGGTCTCGTTCGTCCTCTTGGTGCAAGGTCAAGTTACACCAGAAGCACAAGTCCAGATCTTGAAGTGGTCAAGCATGATGAGCAGTTGGTTGAGGCAGGTCTGGCGTTGAAAGGTCTCTCCTTTTGGGGAGAGGTTAGAAGAGATGGTCCTTGACTTGCGTTTTCCAGTCCACACTTTGGCTCAAAAGAGTGATTAAAAGATTAGGTCCATGCCTCAGAGTCCCACTGAAGTGATGCTTCAGGTGATTCCAGCAATCAGCATGATCTCCCATAGACGTCAAAGGGATCAGTCCATGGCTTCTTGCAGCTTTGGGGTCTTGTAGGTGCAGAATGGATCTCTTCTTTCGGCTCTCAGGTGCAAAGGGACAGCGTTCTGTCCTGGTTACTCTACAAACACCACCTTTGGCTACAAGAATCTGCTGTAGAACTAACCGCTTCTGGAAACTATTTGTCTAGTGCTAGCATTTCTACGTGTCGGGAGCCAATTGCTTTGGAGCTGCATCACGTGCTGCTTGTCCTAAAGTACTGGACGCAAAGTTATGATGGTCATATTGCAGGTTGGGCTCCTCATATAAAATTCCAGGTCATTTTATGGGAGGCAATCTGACTTAGAGCCCTGGCCCAGCTGTCAGAAGCATTTATATTGTCTTCAGGAGGATGTTGCCACATGCCTGCGCTAAAGTGCCAGGTGAGGCAAAAGGAGAACCCACGCCCTTCCTTTCCTCCCAGCTTCCAGTGTGTTCCCTCTTGGGCTTGTGTGCCATCCCAGTGAATGAGCACCAAGCACTTGCCCAGTCTAACACCCTGGCTGGGGAAACAGGAACGTCTCCATAACAATTAAAGACTCCTTTCTTGGTGTTGTGATTGTTTGACTAAGGCAGCTTGAACACTTGGGACACTGATTACAATAAAAAAAAATGGGAGCTCTTGCCTTCAATGGGAAAGGAAAAGGAAACCAAATGTGGCAGAGAGAGAGAGAGAGAGAGAGAGAGGGAGAGAGAGAGAGAAACCCTGATCTCACTTATAATTCAGCCTCTAATGCTTCCTTCTTTGATTCTTACCAGCGTGTGGGTGGGAGTGTGCACGAGGGGACATCAGCTTTCCCTTAGCACCTGAAGCCTTTTGGTAAGATTTGCAGAGCTCTTTCCCATTTTGACTGGAAGATGTTTTTCTATTTGAAGTCTTGACATGGATCTGGTCTTAGACTTGAGGTAGCTGCAAGGCTGGTCTGGGGTCAAGTAGCCAGTTCGTGGAGTGCTGCATCATCTGGGAAGCCATGGGGTGGGAATGCAGAAATTTTGGTCTGCCCATCAGGATGTTGTGGTGGAATCTTGGTCTGCTTATCCTGAAATGAAATATACGCTTCCATCCCCCCTGTTCTCTCCTTATAGCCAAGTTTGTGAAGAAAGGGGCAAACTGTAGAATAGATGGATGGGGAAAGAAGGAAAGTTTCTATCCAGGAGGCCTCTGCTAAAGAGGCATTCTTAGCAGATGACCCTGAAGAGATGAGAAAAGTCAAAGTCCATAAACTTGCAAAAGAAGAGAAAATTAAGGGAAAAGCATGGAGGTCCTAAAAAAAGCAGCAAGTGACTCAGAAACGAGAAGATAAAGAAAGCTTTTGAGTAGCTTTAAGTGCTAGCAGACATTGGCATTTAAGAAAGAAAGGACAGTTCACTTAACAAAGGGTTCAGAGGTGGAAAGGTGATGCAAGAACTGAGATGCTGCTATTTTCAGCAACAATATTGTGTTTAAACACATCCGCATTTGTAAGTTTAAATATAATAACCATGATCCAGCAGCTGCAGTAGAAGATAGCTGTTTTGGGAACATTGGTTAAAGATTATTCAGATTTATTGCCTGTTGCTATACTTGGTGGTGCCTTTTCCTTTTTTGCTAGCTTAGTTCAATTTATTGTTCAAGCATGCATACCTACTGCTTTCTCTGGCATCCTTTTGTAAGTTTAACGAGGAAGTAAAAAAAAAGTCTAACTCAGAACAGCTCAACTGTATGTCACATTTAAGCACTGTGAGGTTGAAGTTGTTAGTAGCTGTTGAAGTCGTTAGGTGTCGCTCATCAGATAAACTGGGACTTGGTAGACAAAAGACCATTCACAACCTTCCATCTGCATATCTGAAGCATTAACAGGTAGGGTCAAACAAAGAACAAAGATGGGGTGCATTACCAAGGAAAAATCCAGAGCCAAGTGCAACAATCAGATCCAGACAAACAACACATGCCGACTTCAAGCTGTCTGAATCACATTTCTTAAACCTTCTTATTACTGACCATATAAAGCACAAACTTTCCTCTTGCTTCCTTCCTATGTCCTATCCGGACTACCTTTCTGGTGCCTTCTAGAGCATGGCACTTTCTCAAACTTCCCATCTACATACAGTTACCAAGCATCAACTTTCTGACAAACAAGGCATACACAGTGATAGAAATCAAGGGTAGTTGCAAGCCTGGCAGTTGTCCTTACATGTGCTCCACTCATCTCCTACAATAGTTTTTTCTTTCTTTCTTACAAATAAAGGGTTCTAGTAGTGACCTTAATATCCCTTAATGCTCCTCAAGCAGCTGTCCTTGGCTGATTCTCCATCAGGGGAGCAAACTGTGGAAGCAGGACCTTGGGGGCCAATGGGCATCTCTGGTAGCCCAGAGCATCTTCCTGAGAGAACACAACAAACGGTTCAGACACACAAACAGACAAACCACGTGTGCGTGCACAGACACACTTAGAAAATGAAACAAAAGCAAAACCACTGGTAAGTCAGGTGAGAAGGCTTTAGTTTTTTTTCTTAAGATTTTAATATAGCATAATTGTAAGTACCCATTTCAGACCAAATCAAGCTACCAGCTGCATCTGTGAGCTTAGTCCATTTCAGACAACCACTGGGCATGGCTTTTCCCTCATCCCTGCCTGGACGGGCAGTAATGTTAGCAGATGCTGGGAAAGCCTTTAGCCCAGGAGAGGTCAAAAAAGTCACACACCAAGCATTTCTATAAAAATAATTTATTTACAGAAAGCAAAACAAAAGCAAAACATATTTAAAGGACTTAGCTCCCCTTTGGAGCAAGCCTTGCTTGGCTACATTGCCGGCAGAAAAAAAAAAAAGAGGAAGTAAGAAACAAGTCCGGGCAGGTCCTCCTCCCCCCAGGCGATTTGCATGAAGCACGTGAAAGGAGTCAATCAAATACAACCTCTTCACCTGGCCAAATGATTAGGTATAATAGCAGTCTTAATCGTTAGTAGGAAAACCTCAACAAGTAACCCCTCAGGTTTTCCCACCTTGGGCACGAAAGCTGGCTGGGTGACCTTGGCCAGTCCCTCTCTCTCAGCCCAAGAGCCAATCAGGCGTGGTATGATAATTCTAGTCCCACCTTAGGCATGGAAGCCAGCTGGGTGACCTTGGGCCAGTCCTTCTTTCTCAGCCCAGCCCACCTCACAGGGCTGTTGTTGTGGGGAAAATAGGAGGAGGAAGGAGTATTAGGTATGTTCACTGCCTTGAGTTATTTATAAAAATAATAAAGGCAGGATAGAAAATAAATAAATAAATAAATAAATAAATAAATAAATAAATCTTGCCACAGTAATCATATATAGAAATAATTTTACATGGCTTTTTTCAAACTTTTTATCCATTAATCCTAAAAGGAAAAGTTCTGGCTTCAATTGACTATTGATCTCTAAAATCTTCTGTGTCAAGGTATATATGATCCAATTCAGTTTGGATGCCCAGACTGAATCCCTTTGAAATTTCTGAATGTTTTGGAAAAATCACTATTTCTGCACAGACAGGCAGAAGTGTTTGGATAATCTAAAGAAACTTGAAGGTGTCTCATTTAATTCAATAGTACAGTCTGACTTTCTGATTTTATAAAATTTACTTGATTCAGAGATTCAAATAAATTGTCCTAAATCAAATCACTAAATGGATGTTTTGCAAGAGAAGAATAAAAATAAACAGTAATCCCATAGTTTACCTTTGACATTGAATAACCTATCATTCATTGCCACGTTAAAAAAATATAAAACTGATTTTGTTGCCCTTGAACCTTATTTTCCTTGAACAGAAGTCAGGCAAAATGCATACAATGGCTTACTAAATCCCAACATTCTTTTTCCAGTGTGGTCCAAAAGGTGCTTATGAGAATCCAGGTGGAGCTTATATTTCCAGGCAGAATATCCTTGGCTCAGTCTATTACATTTCCGGGCTTCAAAATGAATTTGGGTAGGGCTGTCAAACTGAAAAGCACGCCTTAGGCTATGTCTAAGATGTATACAACTAAATGACCACTAGATGGAAGCAAATAAATATAGGTAAACCTTTGCTGTCATGTAATGGACATCTGAATCATTGCAGACTAGATGTATAGCCCTATGCCATACTTCTCTTTATGAACAAATCAAATGATTGGTGATCAAGTAGCAATTACATTATTTGACTTCTGTGGAGTGTGATCTAAATGCTTATCGCAATGCTTATAAGCACCCATGTGGAGGAGGCTACATTTGTTCCTCCAAATTGACAGAACAACCCAGTGGTGCCAGCGTGCAGAGGGCAGAGGGAATGGCCTTGAGAGACAGGAGGAAGGAGGAAGACAATGGTCAGATAAAAGATACATGAGAAAACATCTCAGACAAGACTCTCCCTAGTTCACATGAAGTTAAAGGAAGGAAGGGGAAGCACATTCAGACTTGCAAGATTCTGTTACTATCTATAGCTGTTCCAATAAAAGTAGTAAGGTCTACATGTCATTGGATCCCTAGCCTGGTCTACCTTGAAGGGCTGACACTGCCTAATGGAAGAGCCACCCCCTTGAGGCTTCTGATAGGCCACGAAGATCTCACTCCTTCCCCAGGCGGTAGGCCAGGTTGTTAATGGAGCCTCACATGTGTCTCTTGTGCTCTGAGTTAGTTATGCACTAGTTTGGTGATTGTATTACGATTACTCTATAATCATCATTTGTATGTTTTGTTTATATGGGTTGTGTATTATTGCTTTCATTTTGTGTATTGGTGGTTAGGTGCCCAGAGTTATTTATTTAAGATGGGCAGCCCTATACATTTTCTAAATCAATACATGGAAAACCAGAATCAGATTGCTAAGCTAAATTACCCAGTTATTAAATGAAAGGAGAGAATATTAAACTCAATGTATTCCCTATCTCCCACTGCCAGTAACACAAATAGATTTTTCTTTCTGTATGAATCACGACTAAGCAACTGTCCTCTGAATATAGCATAAGAATGTAATTATTCACCTCTAAGATCAAAGGAGGCATGGAAGCAATGAAGCAAGACCAGTAAAGGGATTAATGGTTTATAACTTCTTAAGGGTTTTGAGGGTTAGGTTGGGGACGTTGCTCAAAATAACAAATAAGCCTATAAGAGACTTCATTTATTAAAAAAAAAAAGAGGCATCAGTAACACCATTTTCACACCAATTTTCCACAGCACCATTTTGGGGGTGGGGATGGCAGTGAGGACAGAGAAGCACAGGAATTTGTCTGATGGGTGGACATATGAGGTCCATTGACTGTGGCCTAAAGAAGGGTAACAGAAAACTGGGATAAATATGGTTGTAGGGCTTGTGATCAAGTGTTCATTTCTCAGAATCAACAAACAATTAACATGATGTGAACCCCACTATAATAAGGGGGGGAAAATAAATAAATAATTTTCAGAGCACAGTGATGAAGACAACACTCCGTGATATAGCTCTGTTTATTCTTGTAGAGTAACCCGTGTTCACGATTAAGAGAAAGTGCCCCCAAATCAACAGAAAGAAGTACAATTGCGGGAGCCCTTCTGAGAAGAAAGTTGCAGTTCCCCTTTGATCCTTGATTAGGACGAAATTATGAAAGTGGAAAGAGAAAGGGCGGGAGGCGACTCTGGATTTTATTCTCAGCAAATGCAGTTGGTGGATCTAGAAAAAACAAAATGAGTGAAAGTGAAATATTTGGCATGAAAAGGACTGACTCTTACATACCCTTATATTAACGTAGCTAATATTTCACAATTTTTGCCTGCATCGTTCTTTTACTGTCAGTGTCAATAGTGCAAAATAGTCTACGTATGTGAAAGCAAGTTGTCTTAAAGGCCTGGGAGAAATCTGTACAACATAAATCTCTCCTAAAGCAACACGTATCTTCCATACCCACCAGAGTCCATTTTCCCATTCAGATGCTTTGATTTACATTGCCTGGAAAAATAAAAAGCAGATGAACAATTCAACAACTATGAACAAGTGGAGTATTGATGCTCTTGTGGGCAATACTGGAAAAGTTTATGTATTAACTGATACAATGGATGGCGTGGAGAGGGTGGATAATTGCCACTATTAGAATATTCTAATTTTTTACAGCACTATTAAACTATGGGTGCACACATCTCTGTTAGGAATGCTTGCTATATATTGACATTGAGATAATTCATTTATGTCCTGCTTCTGAAAGACTGGTACTCAAGGCAGTCATCAGGAGCTTAAATGACATTTTGGAATCAACAGATTATCCCCAGGACCAGGAATTAATCTTGATTTCCTGTAAAGAGTAAGATACTAGGGAAGAAGAAAAAACAATATTATGGAACTCACCTAGCTGTTGTCAGAAGCAGAACCATAGTAATTACCAGGGAACCCAGCATCAACCTAATAAAGAAGTAAATAGATTCTGTGAATGTCTCTTCATATTACTTTAAAAGTTAAATGGAAACAACCTCTTGAGTTTCCACATCAATTAAGCTTCAACAGATTTTCAAAAAAAGAAAATGGGTGAACAACAGCAAGTAAGCCTTTGCTCTAAACAAAGGTAAGTGGGTGAAAGCAAGAAGTCTGTAATGTGACAGAGACATGTAGAAACGGTCATTTCCAAAACAGTATGTAAAGCTCCTCCATAGGATCACCAAATCAGGTCTTTGGAGCTCTACCTTCATTGATCTGTCATTAAATATTCCAGGAGTGAGGTTCCCGCATGCATTGTCATGTTCCCGTTCCGATGTTTATGGTTCCTCGTAACGTTTCACATGTCATGTCTGCGGTTGCGTGCCTGCCTGGCCACGCTGGTAAATTTCCTTTGTGCTGACTTGTGATCTTCTGGAATGTATGTTTGGGTTATCTCTGCTGTTCAAGGTTACTTTCTCAGGCCGGTTCTAACGGTTGCTAGCATCTGGGGTGGGTGGTTGCTATGCTAGCCTGAGGGGAGGGTTCGCAATGGGAGCAAGGCTTTTTAAGTTTGTATTTGTCGCGCTTTTGCTCATTCTCAGCTTTCTTCATACTTTGCATACTATTCACTCAATAAGTCAGTTTTCTCTAGTAATTACTAGTGAGACTCCTTTTATTGGAATAGGCAACCGTTACACCCTTTTGAAATGATGTAAAATGTGTCCACTACTGTTCCTTTGGCAAAGCTAGGACTGGATGACTCAGGAAGATGCCTTAACTCACCAGACTTTAAAAATGACACCAGGGTACCAAAGTAGCACAGTGGTTGAGGTGTCTGTGCTGTCTGTATTGACTTATTACGATATATCATGCATGCTCTTCTTCTGAAAGACTAACCCTCAAGGCAGTCATCAGGAGTTCAACTGATATCTTGGAATCAACAGATTTTCCCAAGTGCCAGGAATTATTCTTGATTTACTACCAAAAGGAAGATACCAAGGAAGAAGAAAATCCAATCTTATGTAACTCACCTGTGTGTTGTCAGGAGCAGAATCAAAGTAACGATCAGGGAGACCAGCAAACTAATAAAGAAGGAAATAGAGCCTGTGAATGTCTCTTCAGATTATTTTAAAAATTAAGCATCGTGGAAGCAACTTCTTGAGTCTGCACATGAATTAAGCTTCAACTGATTTTACAAAATCATGTGTGAACAACAGCAAGTATACCTTTGCTCTAAATGGCTTCTTGAGAAGTGGGACAAAGAAAGAAGTCTATAATGTGATGGAGAAACATGTAACAAAGGGCATTTCCCCACTAATGTCGTACGGCTTCTCCATAGAATCACCAAGGTATGGTTGAAGTGATGTAAAATCTGTCCACGTTACCATTAATTTAGGGAAAGCTAGGGTTGGATGACTCAAGAAGCTTCTTTAGCTCACCAGACTATAAAAATCACACCAGGGTATCATAGTAGGGCAGTGGTTGAGATATCTTTATGTATTGACTTATTAAGATACTGGATTTATCCCCTACTTATGCGAGACTGACCCTCGAGGCTGACATCTTGAAATCAACAGATCTTCCCCAGTACCAGGAATTAGTCTTGACTTGCTGTCAAAAGAAAGATTCAAGGGAAGAAGAAAATCTACTTTAATGGAACTCACCGGGCTGCTGGGACGAGGAGGGCCATTGTAGCGATCAGGGGAACCAGCCAACTAATAAATAAGCAAATAGATCCTGTGCATGTTCCTTCAGATTATTTTAAAAATTAAACCTCACAGAAGCCAAGTTCTTGGGTCTGTGCATGCATTAAGTAAGCATCAAGATATTTTGCAGAGTAACATGTGTGAACAACAGCAACTAAACCTTTGCTCTAAATGGCTTCTTGTAAAGTGGTAGCAAGAAAGAAGTCTGTAATGTGATGGAGAGACATGTAACAAAGCTCACTAGTGTCCTACGGCTTCTCCATAGGATCACCAGAGCATTGCTGAAGTGATGTAAAATGTTTCCACATTACCGTTCCTTTGTCAACTGACATCTGGGAATCAACAGATTTTCCCCAGTACTGGGAATTAGTCTTGTCTTGCTGTTAAAAAGAAGATACCAGGAAAGATTAAAATCCAATCAAATCCAGGCAGTGGTCAAGGTGTGTGACTTGAACTGGAGAGACACTTGTTGAAGAAGGGAGCAACAGTTCTAATTTCCAAGTTCACTCCAGTGCTTACTGAGTGATTTTGGGCCAACCATTCTATCTCAGGCCAACCTACCTTATGATGTTATGGGGATAAAATTTGGGGAGACCCACATGTAAGCAGCCTTGAGTTCTCAGACCAAATTTGTGAGGATATTTATATTTATATTAATAAAGATATAATGCTACACATTATTTCTTGTGGAAAAACTATACAGCCCTTGAAGCTTCAAGTCTTGTTATCTCTGTCCCACAAGAATATAAGGAAAGAATGTGCTTAATTTTAAGGCCAGCAGAACCAGCTTCTCCCACCTTCAAATGAATAGCCTTTCAGGAGGTCTTGGCACAATTTCATACTCACTGTGCCACTGTAGGCAGGGTAAGGGGCAACTAATCCAGGCTTAGTAGTGGTGGGAGGCCCAAAGGAATCAGCAGGAGGAGACATCAGTGGCCTAGGTGTGGTTGGATTAGGTTTATCTTGCTGCAGAATGACACAATCAGAATAAAAAAACCCCAAAAGATTCAGTCACTGATCTCACTTCTTTCCCACAATCCTCATTAAAAGAAACCCACCAACCATACTGAAGCCCATGGATGTATCTCCTTCTAGAGGCTGTCCTGCAGAGGCAGTGATGTGAGTTTTCCTCGGTGCCAAGGACTCCTATCTTACTCCCCTCCAGCTGTGCTGGATTACCATTCCCACCACCATCACATGCTGGAGCTACCTAGAATTGGCATCCCAAATATCTACAGGGTACAACTGACTTCCACAGCAAAGAGTTGAGATTATCCCCAGATGATTCCACCTGGGCTCCTGTAAACAACAACCCCCTAAGTGTAACCTTAAAGAGTGACAGGTTTATCACAGCGCTAATCCTGATGGACTTGAATTCATTTCGTTGCAGGCAGCTGAGTGCATAGAAAAAGTTGGGAAATTTAGTCCTCTGCAGGTGTTTGGATTTGGGGGCTGTCCAGGGAGACAGATCTGCATCTCCAGCCTTCCCCAACCACCCTCCAGCAAGCAGACCCTTCCAACCTCCCTGCACTGACTGGAAAGGCTCTTGTGGGTGATTAGCTGGGTTTGGCTAAACAAGATCCAGGATCCAGTGTGACTGTGGTTCTAGATCCTACGGAGAACCGTTGCTGTGGTCCAATGAAGAAGTCAAAGAAAATGGTCAAAATTACAAGATAAGGGAAGAGGGGAGCTGGATTGTCTAAATGAATGTAACTTCCATATCTAGGATCTTCGTAGGGCAATAAAAACTGCATTCAGTTACCCAAGGTGTTGGAGTAGGCCAGGAAGACCCACGTCCAGTCCACTTTTGGCAATGAAAACTTTCTGGGTGACTTCGGGCCTGTCATTCTCTCTTGGCTACAAGTGAGTGACTGCATTTCTGCATCTTAGGCCTAATTCCTGTGTCAAACTCCTGATTGGAGGCAGTGGGATCCTTCATCCTTCGATCATGCCCTGCAGGATGGGTCTTGGTGAGCTTCTCACTTTTGCTGAAGCAAAGCAGCTCTTCTAGGAGGCAGAAGGCTAAGGCTTGGTGCCCACTCTCTGCCTTTCCTGTTCATCATTCCAGAGAAGCTTGTCAGCAAGCAGCAGGTCCAGAGAGGTGGGGGAAAGAGAGGGAGAGAAAGGGCATTGCAACGTCTACCATCCTGCCCAAGGACATCGCTGAAGAGCTACTCTTAAGTCTCCCTTAGCAGTCCAGCCAGGTTGGGTGTTCCTGGAACCGTGTGCCTTTTTTCCTTCCTGAAATAAAAAGCTGCTGTGTGGCTTCAGCGTTCATTAGTTTTGGTGTTAATTGCTAGTTTTCACTAAAAAGTCCTTCAGTGTCCATCTAACCACACAGACAATGAGAATAAATTCATATTTTCCCATGAAGCTTACCTGGTTTTGATTCCAGGCTTTCTGAAATAAAGAAGGAAAACATCAAGAATTACTTTGCATTTTATTTGCTCTGCTGTCTAGCATGCATCCTTGACATTTCCTGATTGTCACCCATCCAGATTTTAACCAGGCCCAACCCTGCTTAGCTCAGAGCTCAATACCTCATTGTTTTTTTTAAATCATTGTGGTTTTTATTCATTATATACAGTCTGTGTGTGTGTGTGTGTGTATCTACACACACACACATACACACAGTATATATACAGTATGCATATATATATATATATATATATATATATATATATATATAGTATGTATGTGTATATATACAGTATGTGTGTGTATGTGAATAATTTTATTCATTATTTATTCATTTATACAAAGCCAAGAAGTGTGGCTGTCACATTTCACACCAGCTGCATTATAGCTCAGTACTATCTCTGTACTAGACTAATGTCTCTCCTGCCTGCGACTCTGTGGCCATCAACAGTGCCAGAATGAAGGAATAAATGAATGAGTTAATGAATGAAAACTATAATAGACAAAGTCCAGCATCATTAAACTAAGCCAGACTAAAACAAAGACAGTACTACATAGCAATAATAGGAAAGTTGCACAAAAGCAGATTCACTACATGCTTAATGTTACTACAAAGAAACGTCACTGGGCTTCATATGCTACAACACGTTATTTAACTACATTTAGTTTCTATCTGACAACAGAAGAGAGATATCCTAGTCATCTAGAAGACCCCTCAATTACTTTAATTAATTGCAATTTAAGTAACAATCCTGAAACAAAAAGCGTGCCATACACTTTTTTAATGTTATTTTATACATAGGAGAAAAGATGGAGGACCTGATGGGAAAACACCAGAGATGTATCAGTGGAACCTCCTTAAAAAAATTGTGAATCATGCAGAGCAATCGCTCAATGAAATCCTGAGCTGGATGTATCAACCTATTGAATGCTTATTGGCTTCCGTGGTTTTTTAGCATTTATACAAAACTGCTAAGGGAGTTCTTTGAGAGAACTGGAGCTAGGCTTCATTAATGCACCGACAAGGGGTTTATTCTTTGAGGGCAATGTTCCCTCACTGAGTAATGAATGGCACATTAACAATGCATAGCATGCAGCTAGAATGGTGGCAGAGGGCACAATCCACATGTCATACAGTGTCCATCTTCTTCCTTCTCAGAACATAAATCACACCCTCTGATCTCTTTGATCCAAATGCATCAACTTACAGTTTATTTTATAATAGATAAATTGCAGAATGTTTTTATTGCAACAATAATTAGAGGTCCAGATGGATTCTCCCGTAGAAATGCCTGAAGAAACTGAAATGGAACCTTTTCAAGTTGCATATGGGCCCTGCACCTAATGAAGCTACCATTCTCTGAAGAGGGTTTTAAGAATTGTGGGAGGGGGAGGAGTGTTTACTTGAGGTATCTAACTGCCCAATTTGTTCTAATTGCTTCTTATGAAGACGGAATTCCTCTTCTATGTGTTTTTTTTTTTTTTTTGTTCACTGATGTCAATCAGGAACAGAAACCCCAAACCTGGGAAAAAAAAATAGCTCTTCACATTAGATTTTAACTGTGTGTTTTGCCTGCCATGAAGGAAAATGATTGGATGCATCTGATCATTTCAACTATTGTACCATATTTTTGAAAGAGGACTGTGCAGGGTCTGGGCAAATCCTTTTACAATGAAAGATTCTGCATTCTTTGATTTAAGCAGATAAATCAGACATCTTTCAAACATACAAATTATCATCTTTAGGATAAAATGTCATCTTGTAATTCCCTTCCCAGTTATGGAATAAATGGGATTTTTTTCTGGACTGTCCCATTAGGATTTAAGGTGCACAGGAGATATTGTTGATGTTTTTCTTGCTTTAACATTAACCATGAAATTGGCTTCCTATATACAGGACTATATACCTTTCATCCTGTTATATCATACACAAATGTTAGAGGAGCATTTGAACAGTTCTTGATATTGTAGAGTTTAGTTAGATTTTGATTTTACTCAGTAATACAACACTAGCCAGACGCTTTTGTTATTCTCTCCTTCTGCTTAAAAACTCAGGGCAAACTCATTGTTCTACTACATCCCCAAACATTAACATCTTCTACCTTGCAGGGAAGTCCTGCATTGAATTGAAAAGCAGGTAAAATCTGGACTCTGATCTCATGAATGTTGCACCTTTACTCCATTAATCTAATTCACTGTATCAGTTGCACAGAGGATGACATCTAGCCCATTATTCACCTCTACAGCCTGAATCACTGAATCAAGAAAAGAAAACATCTGTTTGTACTTACTGACGTGTCTTTGAACCCATTACACTATGAGAGAAAAGACACAGATTATTCAAAAGAAGCTCCAATCCAATCCAATTTACTTTATTTTAGTCAATCCCGGTTGCTTTGCTGCTTTCAGATTAAGCAGCTACTTAAAACATCCTGGTACGTGCATTGAAATCCCCAAAGCTGCTTCTTCCAAAGAAAGAAAAACAATTTACACCCCATGCAGCCTGTGGGGAAGGGGAATTTTCACCCCTTCTACAGCCCTCTAATTTCCCCTGCAATTTACCCCTCCTGCCATTCTCCCCTCAAAATCCAGATGCATGGGCCTGGCAATTCCCACCTGCAGGCAACCCACCCGATGAAACAACCCACATTGCTGAATTTTCCCAAATAGGTGCACGTTTGGGTCCTCCTGGATGAGATTTTGCATGATCTGGGGAAAGATGCAGGCATCCTGGCCCCCATATGACATCACCCAATAGCTGGAAAGGGGTTCACTGCTCTCCATGCGACTTCCTACAGAAGGATTTTCAAGTGGTGATGATCCTTTATTATTTCTACGTTCTGTTTCTTTTAAGTGGGTGGCTTAAAAAAATGGATACTTGCAGGGGGATCTGCAGGGGGGATCAAAAATGTCAGGATGGCAGCTGTGGTCAAAGCCTGACCTCTTTGTACATCTGCTGTGGCTACCATCTAGACAGCTTTGAGCTCTGGTTTACCTTTCTCCTGTCTCTTGTGCTGTTCCTGTCATGCTCTGCTTCACATGTTTATGCTACAGTTCTGTATCCAGTGTCCACATTGGCTGGGTTTGGACAACATGTTTGACTTGATTATTCGCATTAACACCTTTTCTGGTTTGCACAATACGTTGAACAATGAAGCAGGCAACTGAACTGGGTTCACACAACATGCTAAGCTGCACAATGAAGAAAGATAACCAGCCAAGGTTAAACCAACAAAGCATTTCACATCACGCAGATGAAGATGCTTGGTCTCTACCTGACCAAGCTAATCACGTTGTGTGAATCTAGCCAGTGGAACGTTCTTCAAACAAGAGATGTATATGATTATATTCATTATCAGCTCACACCCTTCAAGCTAAGAGGCAAAAGAAATAAGAAATATAAAGGAAAATATATTACCATTGATTATAAATATCTACCCTATAAAAATAATAACAAAAAGTTATCACACCTGCTTTTGGATCAGAAATGGAAAATGTTAGACACTGAGGCTCTTGTGCATCTATGCCTGGAAGCTACTGTCTTTAAAAGTTAAAATCTATAGTATTTAGAAGCTACAAACAAGTCCTCCCCCACAAAAAAAAAGTTCAAATCTAGGGGTGTGCCATTGTTTTTACATTTTCAAAAAATGTATTTGTTTGTTTATTTATGCCTTTATGCAGGAGGGGGTATGTCCAGTAATACACATGGTAATGTAACGTTACATTTTGATAACATTTCCAGCACTTTGTTTCCTTCGGATGAAAATCTGGAGAGATTTCTTAGGGTAAATTTGTGCTTTAAGAGAATGTGGCTAAAAAGGGTGCTGCCAATTCTTGGGTGTTCTGGTCTGCAAAACAGGGGGCAGGGTCCTCACGTGACCACAGTTTTCCCATTTCTTTTTGAATCCTATGCCAACACACTGTCACATGCCTGACCATTACATTAAATGGGAAGCCCATCCACCTTTCTTTCTTGGCATCCAACATCCATTCTCTTTCTTGATCAGGGCACTGATATTTGGACATCGGACCTGGGGGCTCAACGTTGGAGAACCTTGGGATATCTTAATTGGTCTGGAGGAGCCAAGCTTGGCTCTCTTTTTGTATTCTACTGCTTGGCATATTGCAATGTGCCCAACATCTTTGGGAACATAGCCGAGCAATAAAGGAAGAAGCAAAAGGTAAAATAACATCACACATGGATGTGAGAATTGTCCAGGAAAGATTGGGGCCCTGGGTTTAGTTTCTTCTACTCCCAAAGAAAGTTTGTCGAACTTTCTCCTTTGTAATGGGATACATCTGAGATTCCAGAGCAATCAGAGGAAAAAGGGAAAATTTCTAAAACTAGTAAAGTATAGTCACCAGATTTCAAATACCAGGACCATACTACACACAAACACTATGTGCACAAAGACAGAGAGGGAAGAGATAAATATACTTTTCTTTCTCTCAACTTCCCCATAAAAAGTGAAAAAGCCTAGAAGTTGAAGCTTGTGATCCCTTAATTTGGGAAAAGGCAACTGAAGATGAATTGTCAATTGTTAGTTGTTAATCTTTTTATCATATCATATTTCATGTGTGTTTGTGTGTATCATATTGTGCGTGTGTGTGTGTGAAGCCATCCCTCCAAAGCTGAAACCAAGCCAAGCACACTTTAACACAATGTGTGGCCCCAGTTAGTTTTTGTTTACAAGCAACAAAATTCAAGTTTGTTATTAAGAGTGTGCAAAAAAGTTTCCAGTCAGAATAGAATCATTGATTCTAATCAGTCTAACTGAATACTTGAAATTGCTTTGAAAAATTCTGGCATCCAATGGGATTGCCCAATTTAATTCAGAAAGATGATTCCATTTCGAGATGCAGTTGAATAGGGTTTAAACTGGACTTTAGTGAAGCTTTACACAGCCCTATTTGAAATGTCTAAGGTTTCAGTAGGACCCGAGAGTGACCAATTTAGTCTGGGATTAACCCAGAGGATTTGAGCCAAAGGGAGTTTCTCCACCATCCCGCAAGTTACGTTTCCTAAAATGCAGGATTCATCTCACCTGGACATCTGTCCAGAGCACAGAAATCAACAAAGTGGCACCCATGAAAGAGAGCTTCATTTTCTCAGTTCGAGGTTTCTTTCCCCTGATATCAGGGGAAAGAACGGGTAGGAATGAGGTTCCTATGAGTAGGAACGGGTGGCTTAAGGATGTTTTTTTATTGATGTATCAGCACAAGCCACGCTGCCCAAACTGAAAGGAGCAGTTGATGATGCCTTCAAATTACCTTATCAGTTGAGAAAGGTCAGAAGGATTAATTCATCACATGAAAGGACCTAGTGCCAAAACGTGGATTCTTTCTTAATGCCCCATCAGAACTGAGCCAAAATTTTTATCAGGAGACATTTTGTTCAGAAAATGATGAGACTTTTCTTCTTCTACCATCGTTCTTCTTATAATAAACATGATTTGCAAGAAAATATTAATGAAATGGCATGCTCTAATTTATCTGATGATGAACCAACTGGAGAGTTTCTGAGAGGCTATTTGTGGTTTAAAACCTTTTTTGTGGCTTTCTCCCATCTTCTGATCATCCTATCTTAGTTCCTTTGATTTCTTTTCTTTCCCAGAGTGAGGGGGAAAATATTTTGCCAACTTTTAAGGGCTCTTTTTAAATAGCTGAGCTGCAATATGTATAATAGATGTGAGGATGAGGATGTAGGTGTGGAGATGATCATCCTTTACATGATACAGTCTCCAGTTCACGTGACAGGGACCACTTTGGAGAATTCTCAGCACAAAAGGAAGATTACCTGGACTGCTTTAAAAGCCAGATTGAGAGCTCTGATTGACTGATCAGTTGATTGATTAAGTGCCATCAAGTCAGTGTCAACTCTTAGCAACCATATAAATAGGCTTTTTCCAGTATAATATCTCTTTAACTTGGTTGTTCAGGTCTTCCAACTGAAGCCAATTCAGTGGCCTGCTAGAACCACTGAAATGGAGCAGAGCTTATAACACAGCTTAGAAGCTGGCACAGAAAAAGGAAATTATCTTAGATAGCTTCAATGAGCATGCCAGAGAAACACAGGTTATGGTTCTTACACACTCAGCCCTCCCGAGAATAAAGAATCACACACTTAGACATATTAGGTTAAGAAGTAAAAAGAAGCTTACTGACTTTATTCTTTGTTGTTCTGTAACATCCATCTTGGTGGAAAAGATAAAGTTCCTTTGTTCTTCTTTTCCTTCTAATTACATAGTTTGCCCTAAACTCTCAGCCCTACAGCTGCCAAGAGGTGTGTGAAAGAAAGGGGCAGAATCCCTCATCAAGGCCCAAGCACATGGCCCTGATGAAGAGAGCAGCATCCATGCTGCCTCTCCCTGGGTGGAGAAGGGGGAAAGAGAGAAAGAGGAAGTGGGAGTGGCAACAAACAGCTTCCTCAGAGCTGCATTGTGAGGCAACTTAATTCACATGTTAATGAGGCATGCTGGATTTGCCAGGACTTCCAACACCAACGGTGCACTCATTGCCGCTGTACTGATTCCATCTCACACACTGCTGGTTGTCTTCCATTTCTCTTTCCTTTCACCATCCCCAGCATTAGAGCTAGGACTTCACATGGTGTTTCTGATGTATGATGATTTGAGCCTGATCATTTATACCTCAAGTGAGAACTCTGGGTTGATTTGTTTGAAGACCCATATGTTTGTTTTCTTGGCTGTCCATGGTATTCTCAGAGGTTTCCTCCAACGCCAAGCATCAAAAGTGTCAAGACTCTCTATCGTGATTCTTCAAAGTCCAGTTTTTGCTTCCATAGAGTATCACATTGCCTGCACTGTTCTGATCTTTGTGGGCATAGACCTATCACAGCATCCAAGTATCTTTTCCAAGGCCTTCACCACTACCATACCACATGCTAGGCTGTGGTGTCTTTTTTGAATGCTTGTTTATGGATAATACTGTTAATGGATGATCCTAAGAGGCAGAAGCTATCCACCGCTTTAGTATCTTCACGGTCAGTTGATTGCCTTGTACACGAAAGGAAATCACACTCTGAACTGGGTTGGTGGAGATGGTACTGTGCATACAGGGTTTCATCGTCAGGATTCCAGTTCCTTCCTTAAGCTCCTGATCTCATATTTTCTTCTCAGGGGTGGAAGGTATGTGTTGACTGTTATTAAAGTACAGGGTCCTGATTAAATCCTTACTGACAAGGCATACTATTAAGTGGCAGGAGTTCATTAGCTGTTACATTCAGGCTGGTGTTTATCATTATACCTAAGCCACCTTTAGATCTACTTCTACCTTCCCCAGCTACAGCATTTAGGGAGTAAGCTGTGTTTCCATTTAGTGCCAAATCAGTTGGAAGCCAGGTTTCTTGCCACGAGATGATATCAAATATAGTTATAAAACTTACGAAGTTATTATCACTACATTTTGACAACCAACTGGCCATGTTCCAACTAATTAGGGTAGCTGTCCTAACAGCCAGGAACCACGCTGAGACAAGGAGTAGGTCTCTAGTGTTTTATTACTGCTACATGACAGGAAATCCTAACAAACTGAAGAAGCGTGGGAAAAACCCAGACAGATAAACCCCAAAGGCTAAGGCGGTCCCGATCTGTGTCTCTTTGAATGGCTACCTAATTCCCCAGTACTACGCATGCGCTTTACAGCCTGGATGGGAGCCCCCTGCTCGCCATCCTCACTCATGACAGTAGCTTTGTTCTGGTGGACCTCATGTCAGTCCTCTATATATGGCTCTGAGGTGAACCCTGCTTATAGGAGATGCAAAAGGAGGATTCTGGCCCTCTTAGGGACCTCCCTAGTACGGTGTCCTCTGTTTGGGATACACTAGCCTGCTTCCTTCTTGGTAATGCAGCTCTTGAGGTCGAAGGTTTCCTCTGTTCTGGATCATCTATAAGCAGCTCCTGAGTGTTTGGCGACCCCTTCTCACGATTTCATGATTAGCAGCTTCATCCAATTCTAGGGATGACAATGACTGTGCAGTAGATTGATCAGGGAGGGCTAGGTTGTTGACAGCCTTTTTTTAAATTGAAATAACATCTGGCGTTAACTCTGAGCCATGAATTAGCAGCTTCCCTCTAAATAGGTGGGGTGATCGTGCATTACTATCTCACAAGTTCGTTTGTATAACAGAGTCCAAATCAGCGTCAATATCAGACATGAGAGAAAATACTCAGATATCTTCAAGGAATACACTGCTTTAATTCTTCGGTCTTGTTGTAGGTCTAAGCCTACAGCTGTAAATTTCCCTTCTTGGAACTACACTGAATTGGGAAGTTGGGAAGTTACACTTTCCTCTAAGTTTTTGTCGGTTGGGTCCAGCTGACGGATAGGAGGTATCAGTGGGGAGGGTTACTGTTTTAAAATCTGGAGTTCTGAAAATCTATGAACCAAGCATAAACCGAGTCATTGGGGGAGAGAGAAGGATGGTTGCATCCTCTCTGCACTGAAGCACTGACGTCTGTGGCAATTATCCTCTGCTTTTGGCAAAAGGCTGTCGCTTTAAGCAAGTGAGGAGAGTGTGACCGAATCTGGCTGGACTGGGGTGTCTTTAAAAGTTATAGGAGTGTCTGTATTATTGCCAAAGAGTTTCTGTCATCCTAAGAAGTTCCTGTACATTATATGGCTTATGAAAGGAGAAGACAGATCCTTATAAACCCTAGAAAACTAGTCAAAAACCGATGTCTATCCAAATCTATGTACTTGAGATAACAGTGTAGGAGCTTGCTTAGCAGATTCCAGCTTTCCAAAGTGTAAGTTCCCTAGCAAACAGGATATTTAAAGGGATAGACAGCAGAGCCTGGTTCTTCTGAAGCACTCTAGCTGTACCCTCAGACTGAGTTTTAGTAGAGGACCTTGCACTGTTAGATTGTGTGGCATGACAACTACTAGTGCCAGGAGATGTTAGGACTTGAATGAGCTTACTGGGTTTAGAATGGATGCAATTTAGGGAAAAGAAGACGGCCACAACTGTGGAACCTGCAAGTAAACAAAGCTTTCCAAGAGCCTTTGGGATGGTCTCTGAAGAGGGATTTTTGTGTGGCCTTTCCTTTCTATTTCCCCCAGTATTTCAGGCCTGATGGCAACTAAGACTATAACAAATCTTGTTGAGTGATATGGAGGTGGGCAAGTGTTGTCTTTCCTCAATGTCCTTTGGAGAGGAAGTAGAGTCTTCCTTTCTCAAGGTAGCAAGCTTGTTCTCGAGTAAAAGGGTACTTACAACTCTGTGAGAATCATGGTGTGGTAGGAAAGAGACAATTTTTTGTTGCTTCCCTACCTTGTTTTGTTGTAACCCCCCCCCCCTTTTTTTTTTTTTTGCACTGTTGAATACTGTCTGGGTGATTTCTCAGTTGCTTCTTTCCTTTGGTGGTCATTTCCAAAGTAATCTATTTTAATTCTTGGTTGGCTTGGCTTTTTCTTCCTTTGTAGTGATATCACTACCACTCCATTTTCGCCTATAAAGTCCTTTACCATAAATCTTTCTTGCTGATTCCCTTTTCCACAAACCAGAGAATGTCTTCATCAACAGACAGCATTCCGTGCTTCATGAGGAGATGCTGAGAGTTACCATGTTTATTGCTGTCCTCTCTAGTTGATAGTATCCCAAATGGATAAGTAGCTTGAGTTTATAGGGTCAGTGTTCCCATCTATTCCATATTTTGCAACCCTTACTGAACATCCACCAGTCCGGGGATATATTTCCGACTACACATGTATCCATTTGCCTTCCAAGTTTTTCTTCCCTTTAGAATGTGAATATTGTAAAATCTGTATTGGCTAGTAGTGATGGAGTTTTTAAAGGGTAATAAAAGAACTCCAAGCAGCTAACAACAATCTTGCAAAGTAGAAGTGTGAACCAAAAAGAAACTTGCACATTAAGCTTAATTACGTTCAGAAAAGAATTCAGTCTTCACACAGTAGTTAGAGAAAGGGGGAAAAAAAGGTAGCTGACATTTATTCAGTAGATCTGGATACATGTAGCTTCATAGTAGAAAGCACATTCATCACTGGTTCCTTGTAGACACATTTCTATGTGGAATAGAAATGTCTGTGTGCAAGCGAGATGAAACGGACGAGAGCTGCATTCTGCAGCACCTCCTGCTTGCAGGTGTGCCCACGAGGAAAAAAAATGGAGATTGTTGATCCCCAAACCCAAGGAGGAGGAGGAAGTGGAAATCAGGTGACCCATGTAACTTCCCACAAGCACAATAGAGGTGCTTTTACTAGAAAGACCCCCTTATGCTTATGAGACAATGCGGAGTTGACCCCTGATAATTCCAACAAGTAGGCCAAGTATGATATGTATTGGAGATCCAAACTCAACTCTATTTTTATATTCCTAGTTTTAAGCATTGAGGTGCTATTCCCTCATCTGCAAAGACTAATTTATTTCTGCCATTTAAATGCCTTTTATTTTGGGTAACTCATAATTCAGCACCACATTTTTTTTAAAAAATTGCACTTTCAGACACTTGGCATATATCTTCCTTGTCTATGAGATGCTTATGAGAATCAAAGCTGAGCAGATATTTCCAGGTGGAAGATCTTGGGCTCCATCCATAGCATTTCTACACTTAAAAAATGAATGCAGACAGGCATTAGCAAAAGTAAAACGCACACTTTAGGCCAGTGTGGATCTTTAAGCTGGATCTCAGCTGCATTTCCCCCTCACCATGAAAGGAATGCAAAGAAATACAGGAAACCTATGCAGCCATCTCCTGGCCACATTGAATCACTGCAGACCACAGCAATTAAATTATTTGAGTTATGAGTTATGAGAAATGTGGTATAAATGCCTGTCATAAATGAGTATGCAAAGATGAGGCTACATTCCATGAAAACCAGTCAGATTGTTAAACACTGAATTATCCAGTTATTCAAGAAAAGGAGAGAATATTAAACTCAAGGCATTTTCCCATCTCCTATTACAGGTAATGTACATAGACTTTTCTTTCTGTACAAATCGGGGATGAGCAACCGTCTTCTAGACATAGTGTAAAAATGTAATTATTCACCTCTGAGATCAAAGAGGGCATGGGAGCAATGTGGAAGGATCACCAAGGGGAGTAATGTTTTAGCACTTCTTAAGGATTTCAAGGTTATGTTGGGGAAGTCACTCAACATATCTATTAAGCCTAAAAAAGACTGTAGCCTAACAGAAACATGGGATCAATATGCCTGTGACATTAACCTCAATGTATGACACTGGGTCACCCATTCTTGCAAGATGATGCTGTCAAGGTAATGCATGCTATATGCCAGCAAATTTGGAAAACACAAGAATGGCCATCAGATTGGAAAAAATGAATTTATATCCCCATACCAAAAAAGGGAAATGCTAAAGAACGTGCAAACTATTGAACAGTGGCACTCATTTCACAGGCCAGTAAGGTAATGCTCAAGATCCTGCAAGGTGTTGTTGTTTATTCGTTTAGTCGCTTCCGACTCTTCGTGACTTCATGGACCAGCCCACGCCAGAGCTTCCTGTCGGTCGTCAACACCCCCAGCTCCCCCAGGACGAGTCCGTCACCTCTAGAATATCATCCATCCATCTTGCCCTTGGTCAGCCCCTCTTCCTTTTGCCTTCCACTCTCCCTAGCATCAGCATCTTCTCCAGGGTGTCCTGTCTTCTCATTATGTGGCCAAAGTATTTCAGTTTTGCCTTTAATATCATTCCCTCAAGTGAGCAGTCTGGCTTTATTTCCTGGAGGATGGACTGGTTGGATCTTCTTGCAGTCCAAGGCACTCTCAGAATTTTCCTCCAACACCACAGTTCAAAAGCATCCATCTTCCTTCGCTCAGCCTTCCTTATGGTCCAGCTCTCGCAGCCATATGTTACTACAGGGAACACCATTGCTTTAACTATGCGGACCTTTGTTGTCAGTGTGATGTCTCTGCTCTTAACTATTTTATCGAGATTTGTCATTGCTCTTCTCCCAAGGATTAAGTGTCTTCTGATTTCCTGACTGCAGTCAGCATCTGCAGTAATCTTTGCACCTAGGAATACAAAGTCTTTCACTGCTTCTACATTTTCTCCCTCTATTTGCCAGTTATCAATCAAGCTGGTTGCCATAATCTTGGTTTTTTTGAGGTTTAGCTGCAAGCCAGCTTTTGCACGGTAGACTTCAGCAATTCATGGAGTGAGAATTGCCAGATGTACAAGCTGGGTTTAGAAAAGGCAGAGGAACTAGGGACCAAATTGCCAATATCCGCTGGATAATGGAACAAGCCAGGGAGTTTCAGAAAAACATCTATTTCTGTTTTATTGACTATTCTAAAGCCTTTGACTGTGTGGACCATAACAAATTGTGGCAAGTTCTTAGTGGTATGGGGATACCAAGTCATCTTGTCTGCCTCCTGAAGAATCTGTATAACAACCAAGTAGCAACAGTAAGAACAGACCACGGAACAACGGACTGGTTTAAGATTGGGAAAGGAGTACGGCAGGGCTGTATACTCTCACCCTACCTATTCAACTTGTACGCAGAACACATCATGCAACAAGCTGGGCTTGAGGAATCCAAGGCTGGAGTTAAAATTGCTGGAAGAAACATTAACAATCTCAGATATGCAGATGATACCACTTTGATGGCTGAAAGCAAAGAGGAACTGAGGAACCTTATGATGAAGGTGAAAGAAGAAAGTGCAAAAGCTGGCTTGCAGCTAAACCTAAAAAAATACCAAGATTATGGCAACCAGCTTGATTGATAACTGGCAAATAGAGGGAGAAAATGTAGAAGCAGTGAAAGACTTTGTATTTCTAGGTGTGAAGATTACTGCAGATGCTGACTGCAGTCAGGAAATCAGAAGACGCTTAATCCTTGGGAGAAGAGCAATGACAAATCTCGATAAAATAGTTAAGAGCAGAGACATCACACTGACAACAAAGGTCCGCATAGTTAAAGCAATGGTGTTCCCTGTAGTAACATATGGCTGCAAGAGCTGGACCATAAGGAAGGCTGAGAGAAGGAAGATCGATGCCTTTGAACTGTGGTGTTGGAGGAAAATTCTGAGAGTGCCTTGGACTGCAAGAAGATCCAACCAGTCCATCCTCCAGGAAATCAAGCCAGACTGTTCACTTGAGGGAATGATATTAAAGGCAAAACTGAAATACTTTGGCCACATAATGAGAAGACAGGACACCCTGGAGAAGATGCTGATGCTAGGGAGAGTGGAGGGCAAAAGAAAGAGGGGCCGACCAAGGGCAAGATGGATGGATGATATTCTAGAGGTGACGGACTCGTCCTGGGGGAGCTGGGGGTGTTGACAACCGACAGGAAGCTCTGGCGTGGGCTGGTCCATGAAGTCACGAAGAGTCGGAAGCAACTAAATGAATGAACAACAAGAAGTCAGACTATAAGTGATTATAAGCCTCTGTCAGGGCCAGCCTCGCTCCGCAATAAGACACAGACTCACTTAATGGGCATTAAGGATCTCTGGTTTATTGGAATGATAGCTGACAGAACGAAAAACGGGAACGGGGTAGGTAGGTGGGGGTGCCCCTTTTATACCCCCCTGTATTGCCCCGGGCTTCCCCACCCCTAAATGGCCTGATTGCCCTTGATGGTATTCTTGATGGCTGTATGGGCGTTTTCCCCGGTCTCCTCTTTGTCTTCCTGCAACGGTTGAGTTCTTTGGGGCACCATGTGCTCCTCATCTCCACTCCTCTGACGTCTCTCTTTTCAGTTGCTGATGGGATCATGGGTGTGGGTGTCCTTGGGTGCTTGGTTTAATTCCTGAAAGATTATCTCCTTCCTCCTTTTCCTTAATGATCATGATCCACGTTGTGAGGCTCTTTGTGCCTTGCAACGAGGTCGTGCAGCAAAACCCAGTCATCAATTGGAGAACCAGAGAGATTAAGTTTGCTGACGGGCGCTACCAAGCACCGTCAGGGGACAAGGTTCCCCGAGCAGCCATGGGGGGGGCGACGACGACTGCAGAACACACAGAGACAGCTCTGCCAGAGGGACTGCCAACCAAATACGGGGAGTTCGCCGATGTTTTCGGTGAGAAAGAGGCGGACAAACTCCCCCCCCACAGAAAGACGGACTGTACCATTGAACTGGTCCCGGGGGTACCCCTACCCAAACCAAAAATATATGCTATGACCCAGCGAGAGCTAGCTACGTTAAGGGACTTCACCATCGAACTTTATGCCAAAGTCTTTGGCGGGTGCCCTGGTCTGGCTCCTGGCCCCCTCTGCGTCGTGCCTCGGGTTTTGCCGGAGCTGCTGCGGGTCGGGGTGTCTCCGGTTCTCTTGCGGCATTGGTGCCTCTCTCTGGGTCTCCTCGCAAGGTACTCGTCCCGTCGCTCGGGGGGGAGGGCGGGGGGTTCTCCCTCGTTCGGGCTCCTGGATCCAGGCTCCGCCGTCGCCGTCGCCGCCCGCTTGGTCGTCCCTCCGCCTCTCAGCCTGGCGCATCTCCCGTCGTGGGGTGGGCTCCTGGGGCCGGACGCCGCCGCCGCCGAGGTTGTCCCGCCGTCTCACGTCCGGGCGCGCCTCCGCTCGTTGGGTGGCCTCCTGGGGTCGGGTCCCGCCGTGGTCGCCGCCATCCGCTGGGTCTCCACCCCGCCTCGCCTCCCGGTGCGCCTCAGGTCGTCGGTTGGGCTCCTTGGGTCGGGTTCCGCCGTCGCCGCCGTCCCACTCGCCCTGCCGCCTTTCGACCGGGGTTGCCTCTGCGCCTCCTCCGTCGCGGGGTCCCTGTGCCACCGTCAGCTGTTGGAGCATCTGCCGCACCGCCTGCATCCCCTCCTCCAACGCGCCGAGCCTCTCTGCCATCCCTGGCGTCCCGCCGGGGTTTTCGCCGCTCCGCTCGCCCTCGCCGTTGGCTGAGGTAGAGGACGGGTCGTCCCTCGATCCCGCCGCGGTGCCAGGCGCGCCCTCGCCTTCGAGCGCCCAGGGTGGCGGTTCGTCTCGCGCCTCCGTCGGGGTTGCCTGTAAGCTTGGAGAGGGTCCCCTCGTCTCGCCCCCGGTGCCTCGCGGGCTCCGGGGCACCGGGGTGGGTCCCTCCCCCGCTGCTTCCCCCCAGCTGAGTTCCATACCTACCGGGGCGTTGCATCGCCCGGACCTCAGCTGCATCCCGCCCTGCGAGAGCGGGGCTTCGTCGCCGGGCGCCGAAGGGTTGCGCCTCCTCGGTTCCTGGTTCTCCATGCCTGGCTGGGTCCCTCACAAACGAGTTGGATAGGTGCCAGGTGGAAAAAAATTTTTTGGGGTTCCCGTTTTTATGTCAGGGCCAGCCTCGCTCCGCAATAAGACACAGACTCACTTAATGGGCATTAAGGATCTCTGGTTTATTGGAATGATAGCTGACAGAACGAAAAACGGGAACGGGGTAGGTAGGTGGGGGTGCCCCTTTTATACCCCCCTGTATTGCCCCGGGCTTCCCCACCCCTAAATGGCCTGATTGCCCTTGATGGTATTCTTGATGGCTGTATGGGCGTTTTCCCCGGTCTCCTCTTTGTCTTCCTGCAACGGTTGAGTTCTTTGGGGCACCATGTGCTCCTCATCTCCACTCCTCTGACGTCTCTCTTTTCAGTTGCTGATGGGATCATGGGTGTGGGTGTCCTTGGGTGCTTGGTTTAATTCCTGAAAGATTATCTCCTTCCTCCTTTTCCTTAATGATCATGATCCACGTTGTGAGGCTCTTTGTGCCTTGCAACGAGGTCATGACAGCCTCTCAGAGTCACTTGCTGAGATGGGCAGCTAGGGAAATCCAACAAACAAACAAATAGGTTATATTTGCCATGCTTCACGATGTGTTGTATGCATGGGAACCATTCTTGCTTAAATTCATTTAAATTTAGTTAACCTTCTATTGTGTATCTATCTGTTAGTTTTGCCATTGCTGTGTACTCTCCAAGGTTGAGTTTCCCGATCAGGTTTTGTTGGAATTCTCTCTTTCTGAAGGTCAGTTTGCTCAACAGCTTCTTTGTCCCCAGAAGGACTTCCAGCGCAAGTGGAATCTTCCATCTGTATCTCAGTTGTCTGGTTCTTAACACAGATGTCAGTGATGCAAATTGTTTTTTTGGAGAGATATCTTGGAATATTTGAATTTGCTTCCCTTTTACAGTCAGTGGAGTTTCTATTTGCTGTTTCACTATAACATCTCACGTTTTTTTTTCTGTTCAAATCTTACCAATATATCTTTGAGTGATTGTCTTCTTTGTGCATATCTTGAGTTTATTCTGTAAGCATATTAAATATTCAAGAGATCCTCTTGGGTATCTCTTTGTTGATGGTGATGTACGCAAGATTGTAAACCAAAGGGAGCTAGATGTTGGAACTTGTGTCCTGCAGAAATTTGTTAAATCTGTAAAGGGGAAGGCGAAGAGCAAGTACAGAAAGTGTCCTTTGCCTGGACCTTGGTCAGAATCTGAGCTGAACAAAGCACCAAATATGGTTTGTCCTGGCTGGGAAAATGGCTGGAAATTAAAAAGAAGTGGGACACAGCAAGCTGGCAACCTCTACAGGACCTATTTCAGAGAACTCCAAAAGCAGAAAATGAGGACTTGTGTCTGCATAGGCACACCTCAATTGCATTTACACAACACGCTTAATCAAGTTAAAGATCTGGTGTCTGAAACTGCAAAATGTGCTGAGCACAATGAATGTTCACTTTAGCCTTTTTCTTTCCATTTTTCTTTTCTTTTCTTTTTCTTTTTCTTTAGGTAACTTAGTGTGCTAGGCAAATCCAAGTGATCATTTTAATCTATGATATCAGGTTAGGCCACAGAAGTCGTTTGTTCAAAAAAATTGATTCCCAGAATCCCTGATTTGGAAAACTTTTCAGGCACCCTCATGCACTTTGGTGCAATGGGATGGGCACCAAATAAATAAACATTTTAAAACTGGTCAAGATCTTGCAAGATTGCCAAATCCTGTCCCATACTCCCATGAGAACTCACCACCATCTCAAGTGATTGGGGCAGAAGGAAAGAAGGCTTTTTGAAATTGATCCCCTGGACAGTATCTGAATGTGTCCCAAGTGTCTTGTTGTGGAATCATGGAACAAAGGGAATAATTAGAGGAGGGCATTTTCATTCTTCTGTGCTTCGATTATCCTTTTTTAAGTGATAAGGGCCTATAGATTGTAAACCAGTAGTTGGTGGATTAATATGAATCCTATTTCTTATGCCTTTGCTTTTTGGACATGAAATCAGCATAGCATGATGTGTTTATCTCAAGACTTTTAATCTAGGACATCAAGTTAGCCACAAAATCTAAGGGATTAAACCATCAGCATCATGCGTGTTTCCTTCTGTATCCAGTCCCTGCATGATGGCATCTCTACCAATGCCTGGGAAGATATTTTCTCAAAACAACAGAAGCAATTAGTTAAGAAAGCAAGGTCTTTATTCCCTAAATTGGGGGAGGGGGGTGTCAAACGTTTTCAGGCCAGGGAACTTGTTTGTTTAAAAAAATAGATTCCCGGAATCGCTGCTCAGGAGGCAAACTTTTAGCACTGTAAAAGTAGCTGCACTTGAGCAAACTGTTTCCCTGTACTCTTGACGGGAGCCCTGTCAAGTTCTTGCAGGATCCAATGTGAAAATCTCTGCTCCAAATCACCCGCAGCAAAGGAGCCTCAGTTTAGATCTACTAAGAGAAAGCCCAGTATGCTAGCTGGAATAACCTGGGGAATGTCTGCAACTGCCTTTGATAAGGGCCCCAACTCCCAAAGGGATGTGAGATTTTATTCTTCTGTTGAATGTTGCCACATCTTGCTTTTTTGTCAAGCCTGTGAATATTTCCTGCCTATAGTAGGCCTTGCAGTGCCATGCTCTGCCTAAAACCCTTTCAGCATTTACCTCATTTGTGTGCTTAATGCTTTTGAAACCACAACCCCCTTGCAAAAATTTTAGCATGGCAAAGCCCGTGGTGATGCCCTCAGAGCTAAGGCAATAGCAAATCTGCTATAGGCTGTGCTAGCACTTGAAGTTCTGTAATAGAAATTGTCTGACGTGGCAATAATAACAAGACAAGGCCAGACAACCTGAGTAAATATTCAGACATCTTGATTGCAACTTCAAAGGTGGGTTTAATCCCACATTTCTAAACATTCTCTGTGTGCTTAATACACAGATGGGATATTAAAATAATGTTTTCACCTGTATTAACTGGTTTATGCTATAAATTTGTCACCGATTAGTATCTCTCAATCTAATATCAGAACTCAGAAAACTGATCCAATTCAACCTGGATGCCTGAATTGCATTCACTTGGATTTCTCAAGAGCCTGTGAGAAAAAAATATGTATATATTTCTCCATACATGCAGAAGTACCCCATTCAGTTCAATTAATTCTGTTTAACTTTCTGATTTGGTCAGTCTGAATGGCAAATACAATTAAAATCAAACCACTGGATGCATATTTTACATCACTCTAGTTGATAGTATCCCAAATGGATAAGTAGCTTGAGTTTATAGGGTCTGTGTTCCCATCTATTCCCCATTTTGCAACCCTTACTGAACATCCACCAGTCCGGGGATATATTTCCGACTATACAAGTATCCATTTGCCTCTCATGTTTTCCTTCCCTTTGGAAGGTGAATATTGTAAAATCTGTACTGGCTTGTAGGCCAAGTATGATATGTATTGGAGTTTGAGAAGATAGTTGTTTGTTAACATCCCCTAGATATTTTCTGTTCGGAATCATTTCAAATGCAGCTGTCCATATAGTCACTACCTTATAACAGGGTTTTACTGTATGTCCTTAATGTCAATTGAATCTTTTTTTTTTTGTTTATTCATTCAGTCGCTTCCGACTCTTCATGACTTCATGGACCAGCCCACGCCAGAGCTTCCTGTCGGTCGTCAACACCCCCAGCTCCCCCAGGGACGAGTCCGTCACCTCTAGAATATCATCCATCCATCTTGCCCTTGGTCGGCCCCTCTTCCTTTTGCCTTCCACTCTCCCTAGCATCAGCATCTTCTCCAGGGTGTCCTGTCTTCTCATTATGTGGCCAAAGTATTTCAGTTTTGCCTTTAATATCATTCCCTCAAGTGAGCAGTCTGGCTTTATTTCCTGGAGGATGGACTGGTTTGATCTTCTTGCAGTCCAAGGCACTCTCAGAATTTTCCTCCAACACCACAGTTCCAAAGCATCGATCTTCCTTCGCTCAGCCTTCCTTATGGTCCAGCTCTCACAGCCATGTGTTACTACGGGGAACACCATTGCTTTAACTACGTGGACCTTTGTTGTCAGTGTGATGTCTCTGCTCTTGACTTGTTAATCCAAACACTTGTTGTTGTTTATTCATTCAGTCGCTTCCGACTCTTCGTGACTTCATGGACCAGCCCACGCCAGAGCTTCCTGTCGGTCGTCAACACACCCAGCTCCCCCAGGGATGAGTCCGTCACCTCTAGAATATCATCCATCCACCTTGCCCTTGGTCAGCCCCTCTTCCTTTTGCCCTCCACTCTCCCTAGCATCAGCATCTTCTCCAGGGTGTCCTGTCTTCTCATTGTGTGGCCAAAGTATTTCAGTTCAATTGAATCTTATTTTTGTTAATTTCATAAGCTGCCAGAGTCATTTTAGCAATATAGATAAATAGTCACTATAATTGGACTCTAATTTTTAGTTTTGAAACCATAATCACTCCTTATATAATATTCTTCCTTATAAATTACATCACTACATGTAATAATAATAATAATAATAATAATAATCACAACTTTTCCATGGCTTTTAGTATTATAATGGTTCTATATATTTTAGATGGTTAATTTTCCTATTCTGTTATTCTCAACAATCATTTAATTGCCTTATATAAATTGTATAAAATCTTACTATATTCATTTTTATTCCCCAAATTCTTAAACTTTAACTTACAATTTTATTTGAATTATTATATGATTTTATACCTTGTCTTATTCTGATCAATTGTGACTCTTTTGTTTTCTGGTCAGATGACAGAAATAAAATGTCTGATTGACAAGTTGTTTTCTAAACTCATATCCTTTTTTATTTCATTCCTAGTTTTAAGCATAGTGTTTCCTGTTGTGGTCTATGAGATGCTTATGAGAATCAAAGCTGAGCAGATATTTCCAGGTGGAAGATCTTGGGCTCCATCCAAAGCATATCTATGTTTAAAAAATGAATGCAGACAGGCTGTGCTGACCATTAGCAAAAGTAAAACGCACACTTTAGGCCAGTGTGGATCTTTAAGCTGGATCTCAGCTGCAATTCCCTCTCACCATGAAAGGGATGCAAATACAGAAAACCTAGGCAGCCATCTCCTGGACATGTTGAATCATTGCAGCCCACAGCAATTAAATTATTTGAGTTATGAGAAATGTGGTATAAATGCCTGTCATAAATGAGTATGCAAAAATGAGGCTACATTTCCATGAAAACCAGAGTCAGATTGTTAAACACTGAATTATCCAGTTATTCAAGAAAAGGAGAGAATATTAAACTCAAGGCGTTTTCCCATCTCCTATTACCGGTAATGTACATATTCTTCTTTTATGTACAAATCAGGGATGAGCAACCGTCTTCTGGACATAGTATAAGAATGTAATTATTCACCTCTGAGATCAAAGAGGGCATGGCAGCAATGTGGAAGGATCACCAAGGGGAGTAATGTTTTAACATTTCTGAAGGATTTCAAGGATACATTGGGGAAGTCACTCAACATATCTATTAAGCCTAAAAGAGACTGTGGCCTAAAGAAGCATAACAGAAACATGGGATCACTATGCTTGTGACATTAGCCTCAACATATGCTGACATGATGAGCTTATAATCAAGTTTTCATTTATCAGAATCAACAAAGCATTAATGTGGCCTGAACTTCACCATAATATGGGGGAAATGATAATTTTCAGAGCACAGTGATGAAGACAACACTCCATGATATAGCTCTGTTTATTCTTGTAGAGTAACCCGTGTTCACGATTAAGAGAAAGTGCCCCCAAATCAACAGAAAGAAGTACAATTGCGGGAGCCCTTCTGAGAAGAAAGTTGCAGTTCCCCTTTGATCCTTGATTAGGACGAAATTATGAAAGTGGAAAGAGAAAGGGCGGGAGGCGGCTCTGGATTTTATTCTCAGCAAATGCAGTTGGTGGATCTAGAAAAAAACAAGAGGAATGAATGAATGTGAAATATTTGGCATAAAAAGAGTGTGCAACTGACTCTCACCCATCCCTTATATTAAGGCAGGGAATATTTCAGTATTTTGCCTTCCCCTTCCCCTTCCCCTGAATGACAATGGCCCGAAATAATCTACGTATCCAAAAGCAAGTTGTCATAAAGTCCTGGGGAAAATCTGCACAATGTCAGTCTCTACTAAAGCAAAGAGTATCTTCCATACCCACCAGAGTCCATTTGCCCTGTGAGACGCTTTGATTTACATTGCCTGGAAAAATAAAAACAGACAAGCAATTCAGCAAGAGTTAACAACTGAAGTGTTGATGCTCTTGTGAGCAATACTGGAAAAAAATTACATTTTAACTGCTACAATTGGTGCAGTGGGGAGGGTGGATAAGTCGACCATTTCTTTAAAAATAAAACGCAGTTGGAGAAATTAAACAGGAGACTCCTGGAAAGACACAGAGTGGTCCCCATAGGGCACCTACTTGCAAATTAGAATTCTGAAGTGTGGGTGGAGCAAATTCCCCCAATGTGTGCCTGCTAGGTGGTTTGTCTTTGCGCTTTTAAAAAAAATGTAATTGGCCTCCGATGTGCTCATAATGTATATTTCCCATTGTATACCCACATGCATAGCAATCACAGTCTTCCCTTTCAAGGCAAGCAACTTTATGAAGAATGCAGAGAAAGAGGAAGGAAGAGGAAGTTAAAGAAATGTTCTTAGAAGGCACACTCACATTTGCAGGTGGAGCTGGCATTCCAGCACTGGAAGGCTGCAGGAGAAAACGGAAAAGAGAAAACATTGCTCGGCTTTCAAGTTACCACAAAAACATGAATCAGAGGGTGGCTGCTCTTATTGAAACTGTTATTCTTGACATGAATATTCATATGATTTGGGATAAACTATAAACAGGAAAAATAATCTTTCATGATTATACACTTTTTCTTTCATACTCATATATTCTGGAAAAAAACTGATCAAAAAAGAAACAACACAAAAATCATGATACATGAACGTTATGCCAACGACGGAAGTTCTTTTAGAAAATGAATATTCACATATTTTGGGAAAGGCAAGGGAACAAAAGAGTACAGAAATCATATCTGAAAATTGTCTGTAAGAAGTGGATACTTTTTGAAAAACATCTGCCCGTTTCAAATATGCCCATTCCCAGCCAGCACGGCTATTGCTGAAAGTCTGAGAATTGAAATCTATATTTCTGAAAGGTGCCTAGACTGGGGAGATGGAAACACACAGTACAAAGACAGAAGTCTCTCTCTGTTTGCAAAAGAAGTTGAAAGTTCTTGAAAGTCTTCATGATTTCCTCCAGCACTTTTGCATTTTTCAGCTGTGAGTGCGAACACCTCTCTTCAGCAATGATTGCTGTGCACTGATGTATTGATATTATTTCATTTATGCTTCTGAATGACTAGCAAGGCAGTCATCAGGAGCATAACTGACATCTTGGAATCAACGGATTTTCCCCAGTACCAGGAACTAATCTGGACTTGTTGTCAAAAGGAAGATACCAGGGAAGAAGAAAATCCAATCTTACAGAACTCACCTGGCCGCTGGGGGGCAGAGAAGGACCATAGTAATGATCAGGGGAACCAGAAAACTAATAAAAAAGTAACTAGATCCTGTGAATATCCCTTCAGAATATTTTAAAAATCAAACCTTATAGAAGCCAAGCTCTTGAGTCTGTGCATGCATTAAGTATCAAGGTACTTTGCAGAGTAACATGTGTGAACAACAGTAAGTAAATCTTTGCTCTAAACACATTTGTGGGAAGTAGGACCAAGAAAGAGTCTGTTATGTGATGGAGAGACATATAACGGAGGCCATTTCCCCACTAGTGACGTGTAGCTTCTCCATTGTATCACCAACCCTTTGCTGAAGTGATGTAAAATCTGTTCACATTACCCTTCCTTTGGCAAAGCTAGGGTTGGATGACTCAGGAGGATGCTGTAAGTCCCTAAAGTTTTAAAATGAAACCAAGGTAGCAGAACAGGGCAGTGGTCAAGGTGTCTGTATATATTGTCCTATGGAGATATTTCATCTATGTCCTGCTTCTGGAAGACTAACCCTCAAGGCAGTCATCAGGAGCCCAACTGATATCTTGGAATTAACAAATTTTCCCCAGTACCAGGAATTAATCTTGATTTGCAGTCAAAAGGAAGATACCAGGGAAGAAAAAAATCCAATCTTATGGAACTCACCTGGCTATTGTCAGGAGCAGAACCATAGTAATTACCAGGGAACCCAGTATCAACCTAAGAAAGAAGTAATAGATCCTTTGAATGTCTCTTCATATTATTTCAAAAATTAAACATCATGGAAGCAAGCTCTTGGTCTATGCATAGATGAAGCATCAAAAGATTTTACAAAAAAAGATGTGTGAACAACAGCAAGTAAACTATTGCTCTAAATGGTTTCTTGGGAAGTGGGAGCAAAAAAGAAGTCTGTAATGTGACAGAGAGACATGTAACATGGGTCATTTTCCCCATGAGTGATGTAAAGCTTCTCCATAGTATCACCAAGCTTTGTTGAAGTGATGTAAACTGTCCACATTGCTGTTCCTTTGGCAAAGGTAGGGTTGGATGACTGAAGAGGATGGTGCAAGTCACCAGAATTTAAAAATGCACCAGGGTACCAGAGTAGGGCAGTGGTCAAGGTATGTGACTTGAACTGGAGAGACACTTGTTGAACAAAAGAGAAAAATGCTTTTAGTTTCCCACTTGACTTCAGTGCTTATTGAGTGATTTTGGGCCAATCATTCTGCCTCAGGCCAATCTACCTTATGATGTTATGAGGATAAAGTGAGGGGAGATCCACATGTAATCAGCCTTGAATTGTCAGACCAAATTTGTGAGGATGATATTAATATTAATAAGGATGTGATGCTAAATATTAATTCTATTGAACATCTACATAGACCTAGAAGCTTCACAACTTATCTTTGTCTTACAGGAATATAAGGAAAGAATATTTTTATCTTAAGGCCAGCAGAACCACCTTCTTCCACTTTCAAATAAATAGGCCTTCAAGAGGACTTGACACACTTTCATACTCACTGTGCCAGGGTAGGCAGTGTCAGTGGCAGCAAATCCAGTTTGACCAGAGTTGGGAAACCCCAGGTCATTAGGTGGAGGAGGCCCAGCTTCTCCAGGGGCAACAGGCCAAGGTTCTCTATCGACTGGGAAAGAACTAGGTTTGCCATATATGGGTGGATAAGGTCGATGGCACTGCAGAATGAAACAATCAGAATAAAATAGGCCATATTTCAGGAGTATACCATATTAAATAATCCATCTGGATTTCTATTTGGTAAATTAGGCTAAGAGAAAAGAGAAGGAATTATTCAGTTTTCAACACGAATCTCCCTATTCCACACACCCCTCTGTCTCTTTACCATGCATTCTGACAAAATGAATGGATGAATGAGTTAAGGTATGAAAATGGTCACAGAGGAAGTCCAGCAGCATTAAAATAAGACTAAAACAAGGATAATAGTACTACAAAGCAACAATAGAAAATTTGCATGTAATCAGAGTACTACAGGCTCAAAGTTATTATGAAGGGACCTCACTGGATTTGCTACAACACAGAATTTAACTACATTAACTATCTATCTGATAACCGAAGAGAGATATCCTAGTCATCTTGAAGACCCTTCGATTACTTTAATTAATTGCAGTTTAAATAGCAGTCCTGTTTCATATCCACATGCATGACATTTTCTTGAGCAGACTCAACTGAGAGAGGGAAGAAGAAATTTCAGGCTAATTGATAATTTGAACTGTATCTCTCTGCACCAAGTTTGCCACCTGGGATTGAAAAGCAGTGGTAATAAATGGTAATATTTCCATATACTTACTTCCATCAGCCTTCCTAATTGAAACTACCAAAAAAACAAAAACAATATTCAGAAAGGACCTTCAATTCTTATTTAATTGCATTTCCCTTACTACAAGCCAAAAGCAACTTTTTAGAGGCCCAGCCTTCCCAATCGTTGGAACACATTCCATCTTTCTGAATAGGCTTGTTTAAGTCCAGTAACATTAAATACATTTCAGTAACTCTTCTTAGATAGCCAATGTCAGGAATGAGCACTGAAAAAGTCCTGGTGCCTCCAGAAGGAAAACTAACAATGAGAAACAAAAAGCGTGCCATACTCTTTTTTAATGTTATTTTATACATAGGAGAAAAGATGGAGGACCTGATGGGAAAACACCAGAGATGTATCAGTGGAACCTCCTTAAAAAAATTGTGAATCATGCAGAGCAATCGCTCGATGAAATCCTGAGCTGGATGTATCAACCTATTGAATGCTTATTGGCTTCCGTGGTTTTTTAGCATTTATACAAAACTGCTAAGGGAGTTCTTCGAGAGAACTGGAGCTAGGCTTCGTTAATGCACCGACAAGGGGTTTATTCTTTGAGGGCAATGTTCCCTCACTGAGTAATGAATGGCACATTAACAATGCATAGCATGCAGCTAGAATGGTGGCAGAGGGTACAATCCATATGTCATACAGTGCCTGGGAAGGGAACTTTTCCATTTTTTCCTTCCAAGATACTCAGAACATAAATCACAACCTTCTCTTTGATGAAAATACATCAATCTACAGTTTATTTTACAGTAAATAAGGTTGTATATTTTTTTTCATTTCAACAAGGTCAATGGAAACCTTTTTCTATGTGTTTTTTTGTTCACTGATGTCAATGAGGAACAGAACCCCCAAAATGGGGGGAAAATATCTTTATATTAGATTTTAACCGTGTATTTTGCCTGGCATGAAAGAAAACGATAGGATGCATCCGATCATTTCACATATTGCACTGTATTTTTGAAAGAGGATTCTTTAAGCGCAGAGTCTGGGCAAATCCTTTTACAGTGAAAGACTCTGCATTCTTTGATTTATGTAAAGAAACCAGACATCTTTCAAATATACAGACAAATTATTAGCTTCAGGATAAAATGTAGCCTTGTAATTCCCATCCCAGTTATGGAATTAATGGGAATTGATGCAGCAGAATCAAATAATAAAACATTTTTCTGGACTGTTCAGGATTTAGGATTTAAGGTGTACAGCAGAAATTGCTGTTTTTAACATTAACCATGCAATTGGCTTCCTGTGGACCGGACTATATACACTTCATCCTGGCATATCATACATGAGTGTTAGAGAGGAGCCTCATATGGTAGAGTCCTAGTTAGATTTTGCTACTACCACACTTGCCAGATACCTTAATTATTCAATGTTTATCCTCTCCTTCTCTTTTGAAACCAATCCCCAAATGTTCTACCAGATCCCCAAATGTTATCATCATCTACCTTTCAGGGAAGTCCTGCATAGAACTGAAAAGCAGGTGAAATCTGGACTCTGATCTCATGATCTCACCCAATCTAATTTTGCACTGTTAACCCACTGATCTAATTCACTGTATTAGTTGCAACATGGAGGATGAAATCTAGCCCATTTTTCATCTCTATAATCCCCTAGTACTGGACACTGAATGAGGAAAAGAAAGGACTTTCTTTGTACTTACTAATATCATGTAGAGCCAACGACACTATGAGAGAAAAGAAACAGATTATTCAAAAGAAGCTCCAATCCAATCCAATTTACTTTATTTTAGTCAATCCCGGTTGCTTTGCTGCTTTCAGGTTAAGCAGCTACTTAAAACATCCTGGTACGTGCATTGAAATCCCCAAAGCTGCTTCTTCCAAAGAAGAAAAACAATTTACACCCCATGCAGCCTGTGGGGAAGGGGAATTTTCACCCCCTCTACAGCCCTCTAATTTTCCCTGCAATTTACCCCTCCTGCCATTCTCCCCTCAAAATCCAGATGCATGGGCCTGGCAATTCCCACCTGCAGGCAACCCACCCGATGAAACAACCCACATTGCTGAATTTTCCCAAAATGACTGAAATAGGGGCACGTTTGGGTCCTCCTTGATGAGATTTTGCAAGATCTGGGGAGAGACGGAGGCAACCTGGCCCTCATGTGACATCACCCAATAGCTAAGAAAGGGGTTCACCACTCTCCGTGGGACTTCCCCCTGAAGGATGTTCAGGTGGTTATGGGGATAATCAAACACTTCAACCCGTGAAAGCAAAATGAGCCCACCAGAGCCGGAGGGAGGGAGGGAGGGGGGTTGGGAGAGCACTAGCTGTTGCTGAAGTCAATCAGATCTTAGGAATTTCCAGGGAAAGCAAAGTGGCCTCACATTGCAATGAAGTTCATCACTGTAAGCCTATGGTTCTTTATTATTTCTGTGTTCTGCTCATTTTAAGTGGGTGGTTAAAAGAATGGCTATCTGCAGGGAGGGTCAAAAAAGTCAGGATGGCACCTGCTGTCAAAGCTTCACCTCATTCTACATCCACCATGAGCATCATCTTGACTTTTTTGAGTTCTGGCATGGTTTACCGTTCCCCTTTCTCTTGTGTTTGTTCTCTCATGTTCTGCTTCTCATGTTTATGCTACCGTTTTATATCCAGTGCCTACACTGGCTGGATTGGACAGCAGGTTTGGCTTGGGTATTGCATTCATACATTTTCCGATTTGCACGATACGTTGAACAATGAAGCAAGCAACCGAACTGGGTTCACACAACATGCTAAGCAGCACAGGGAAGAAAGATAACCAGCCAAGATTAAACCAACAAAGCATTCCACATCATGCAGATGAAGATGCTTGATCTTCATTGACCAAGTTAATCATGTTGTGTGAACCTAGCCAGTGGAACGTTGTTCTAACAAGAGATGCATACGATTTTACTCATTATAAGCTCACACCATTAAAGTGAAGAGACAGAAAAAATATATTACCACTGTTGGTAAGAGTCTCTCCTATAAAATAATAATAATAATAATAATAATAATAATAATAATAATAATAATAATAATAATCACATCTACTTCTGTATCAGAAATGAAAAAAATGTTAGACACCCAGACCCTTGTGCATCTATATTTGGAAGTTAGTTTCTTTAACAATTTAAATCACAAGTATTTACAAGCTACAAACAAATCACTGAAAAAAAAAAAAAAGTTCTAACCCAGGGGGGTGCAACTGTTTTTCACTTGTTCTTTTTTTTTTCACTTTTTTTCTTTTTTACTTATCCCTTTGCAGGCTGCAGCGGGGTATGCCCAGTAAAGCACACTATAACGTGTGTGTCTGTAAACATTTTCAGCTCTTTTTTATTTTGGATGAAAATCTGGAGAGAGTTCTTAAGGTAAATTATAGGGTACTTACGGGACCATCTCTCCCCAGTGATGTCTAGCCATCCTCTTAAATTTGGCAAGAGAAGCATGATCCGGGTCCCATCCACCAGAAAGTGTTCGAGAGCCCTTTCTGCTGTCATGCCTGCCCTCTGGAACATCATTCTCCCAGAGATCAGCCTTGCCCTGACCCTGCTGGCCTTTCACAAGGCACTAAATACCCGACTTTGCCATCAAGCCAGGGGCCCTGATAGTATGAGCGACCCATTGCTTGGATAGTCGGGGTATTCATGAGTGTTCTCAGCTGCTATTCTTATGCTGTGTTTGTTGTTTTTATTGTTTTTCCTCTGTTTTAATTGTTTGCCACCTAGAGTCATATATAGGAGATGGGAGGCCTATAAATTCAACCAGTCAATCAATAGATAAATAAATGAAATGAAATTTGCTCTTTACTGTAGAGAAAGCATGGCCGAAAGGGGTGCTGCCAATTCTTGGGTGTTCTGGTCTGCAAAACAGGGGGCAGGGTCCTCACATGACCATAGTTTTCCCATTTCTTCTTGAATCCTATGCCAACACATTGTCACATGCCTGACCATTAGTTCAAATGGGAAACCCATCCCCCTTTTTTTCTTGGCATCCAACATCCACACTTTTTCTTGATCAGGGTGCTGATATTTGGATGTCTTACCTGAAGGCACAACCTTGGAAAACCTTGGGTTATCTTGATTTGTCTGAAGGAGCCAAGCTGCTAACTATGTTAGAAAGGACTTCCATCTTTTCTAATACAGGGTTATAACATATCTGAATACCCCCACTTCCCCCATAATCCCACAGGGCTGCTCTTCAAAGTACACCTATCCCAGATTTGGGAGCAGGACTGAATGGGACCCTTGAATTTTCAGGGCCAGATAGTTTTTCAGGGTTCTCTCAAAATGAGAATAATATGATCAGGCAAAGTTTATACTCACTACTGAGCCACAATGGCAGGGTCCAAGGTAATGTTGTGCTGATACACCAGTGTCATGTTGTCTACGAGGCCTCTGCAGAAATAAAAAAAACATGGATTTCTTTTCTTTCTTGGTGAAATAGTTCTAACAGACCTTTAAATGATACAAAATACAAACTTGCATTCTTTCTGTCATACAAGCATATACATATACAGGGGTGTGTGTGCATAATACTTACACCCTCAAATCTTTCTTATCTTTCACGTATATGCATAGAAACACCCAAACATAAAGAGAAGAGACTTTTAACCTAAATATGTAACATTTTCAACAAACAACTACATATAATTAGAAAGACAGAAAGCAGAAACAGTGAAATACAGACAGAGGCAAGCAGACAATTTTTAAAATGCTAAACAAGGCTGCCAGGTCTCAGAAGAGTATCACTCCCAACAATATTTGAGTAATTAAAGAAAGACAAAAAGAGAAAAAATAAGAGGAAAATATTCACGCTTTAAAAGAGCAAGATCTTTTCACAAGATGTTGCTTTGTTTCAGAGTAAAGTATATGTTCTTAATAAATGTTTAAGTAAATAAATCCACCAGGTAACTAAATATAGTTTTTAAGTAAATAAAATATGGACAAGTGACCTCAGAATGGATGAAACCATTATTTTGGGTTGTTGGCCTGTACCCCGACTGTTTATGGATGCAGTGGAATTATGAGCAAAGGTAACCTCAGGGTATGGTCAAAAAGGTCAAGATGGTGGCTATGGTGGATTGATCAGAGCTCCATCCATTTTTTATGCGTGTGGCACAAACAACGCATGTAAAAAGCAGGCAGAGGTTTGATCACACCACCATGGCCACCATCTGGACTTTTTTGACTGTGCCTTGTGGATGCTCTTGATAGTGACCAACCTCTCACCAGTTTTCCTAGCAGCTGCCTTAACCCCACAGCCTCCTAGGTGGGAAGTAATTAAAACTGAATTTGAGGACCTCAGGACTGTAACCAGGAGCCTGTCCCTCAACAAAGGGCAAAGAAAATAAGGCAAGGGAGAAGACCATACTAACCGGTGGAGAGTACTGTGGATTATAGACCTCATATCCAGGGTCCCCCTACAGAAATGCAGAGATACATTTACAAACCTGTTCTTTCTTCAACAAAGAGAACGGAGGGTCTGGGAGGGGATTCTGAGGAGACCCTCAACTAAATCCACTCCTATGGATGAATGTCCTTCCTATGCGAGGCTCACAAGCATCCCAGTTAATACTAATAAATAACCTTTATATCCCACATTTTCTCTGAAAGCTGCAAGTGGGGCCTTGCCTAATTTTATCCTTGCCACAACTAAGAAAAGATGCTACAGGTAGTCCTCGTTTACTGACTGCCTCAGACAGTGACCATTTGCAGTTACAACAGAGATGAAAAACTTTGGTACTAATTCCCACATTTACAACCTTCCCAACTTCTCTCTCTCTCGGTCACATGTTCGCCATTACAGTCAGTTAGGACATGTTGACCTGTGTAAAATTATAAGCACAGTCATGGTCATATGATTTTTCACTTGACAACTGCTTCACTTGCCAGTCCCAACTGAGGTCACTAAATGAGGACTCCCTTTACTAGTTTGCACATTATTACTTTTTAAAAAAAAGTGGCTCTTGGTTATAAGATCCTGTGACAGCAAGGAATGACGTGGGGATATCCCATATCTCTGCTTTCCCTCTCTTTCCTGAAAGAGCCTCTGTCCCCTCCCCACATGCCCCCCCCCCAATCCCATAGTACACCTACCCCAGATTTTGGAGCAGGACTGAATGAGACTCTAGGATTTTCAGGGCCAGATAGTTTCTCAGGGATCTCTCAAAATGGGTATAAGAGGAGCAGGCAAAGGTTATACTCACTGCTAAGGCAGAATAGCTGGCTCTGACAGAACCAAAACCAGAGAAGCTGGCAGGCCCCTGCAGAAAGAAGAAAAACATGGAGTTCTCTCTTGATTTCATGGTCTGGGGTATGCATAAGTTGCCATTCTGGATCAAGGCCACCCAAACCAGGACGTAAAAGACAAATGTAAAATGTAAACAACTATAGTGTTTTTCCTATAGTTGAAAAATATAGATTGTCTATCATCTATCTATACCTATCTATCTGCCTGCTCATCCTTTTTACCATTTTAGATGTTTATTCATTCATTTATACATTTAGGGAATGTTTAACTTAACACAAATGAACAAAAAGTTCCACAAGGAGACAGTTTTTAAAAGACTAAACAAGGCTGCCAGACCTGTGAAAAGTATAATTTATCACTTAGAACTTCATTTCTTTGAGTACCTAAAGAAGAAAATTAAAAAATAAAACCTTATTGTTCAACCTTTATAAGAGGAAGGTCTTTTAAAATCAAGCATTGTGTAATCCTAGGCTCTCTTAGGTATTTGGTTAAAATAGCCACTATCTCTGCAGTGGTTTCCTTCACTCTCATCTCAAAAGATGTTGCTTGATTTCAGAGTACGGTATATTTTCTAAATAAATAAATCTCCTAAATAACTAAATATACTTCCTCAGTAAATAAAATGTGGACAAGAGACTTTGACATGGGTGAAGAAAATTGTTTTGGGTCATCCATTTGAACACCAGCTCTTTTGGGACACAACGGGAAGAATTGTGACCAGTTTTTCTAGCCATTGCCTTAACCCCAGAGCCCTCCTAAGTAAGAAACATTCGATGTAGGTTGTTTGGGAATCAGTGGAAGCAGAGTTCCTAGCCCTCAAAAAAGGGGGAGAAAGAAAAAGGGGAAAGGGGAAAGATCATACTGTACTTAAAGGTTCAGGCAACTTTGGATCAGAGTTTGCAGAAGCACTGTAGCCCTGGGAGCAAGGTTGTCCCTACAGAAATTTAAAAAGCCATTTACAAACTTTGTTCTTTCAGCAACAAAGACTTTTTTTTTCTGTTTTTCTGTTTGTATTTTTTGTAGTTTATTTTGGCTTTTATTCTTTTCATTTATAATTCGGAACATGGTCAGAATTTGATCCAGGAATTGCTTGGACAAGCTGGCTGCCTCTCTGTGACTGTGTGATCCCCTCATTTGCCAGCTTGTCCAGGTGAGTTCTGACAGTAGTCAGAAATATCAAAATACATTAAAACAGGAAACTGTTTTACTTACTGGAGGTGGGGAATCTGGAAAATAACCCTGTTGGGGAAAAAACAATAATCACCCATTACTTAATCCTGTTTTAGCCTGACACACTGAAACCACAATAAAATGTAGTAGAAGCAATAAATCTATTGATGGTGGGAAACCAAGGGATGTAAACATCTTTGTTGTTTATTCGTTTAGTCGCTTCCGACTCTTCATGACTTCATGGACCAGCCCACGCCAGAGCTTCCTGTCGGTCGTCAACACCCCCAGCTCCCCCAGGGACAAGTCCATCACCTCTAGAATATCATCCATCCACCTTGCCCTTGGACGGCCCCTCTTCCTTTTGCCCTCCACTCTCCCTAGCATCAGCATCTTCTCCAGGGTGTCCTGTCTTCTCATTATGTGGCCAAAGTATTTCAGTTTTGCCTTTAATATCATTCCCTCAAGTGAGCAGTCTGGCTTTATTTCCTGGAGGATGGACTGGTTTGATCTTCTTGCAGTCCAAGGCACTCTCAGAATTTTCCTCCAACACCACAGTTCAAAAGCATCGATCTTCCTTCTCTCAGCCTTCCTTATGGTCCATCTCTCGCAGCCATATGTTACTACGGGGAACACCATTGCTTTAACTATGCGGACCTTTGTTGTCAGTGTGATGTCTCTGCTCTTAACTATTTTATCAAGATTTGTCATTGCTCTTCTCCCAAGGATTGTAAACATCTAGTTTGGCTAAACATAACCAAAGCCATTGCTGGAAATCATGGCCTAGCTTTCCAGTTGATACAAAGCCCAACCCAGACAAAACACATTTTAACACAGTGTGTGACTCCAATTAATTTTTGTTGCAAGCTACAAACTTCAGGTTTGTTTTTAACAGTGTGCAAAAAAGCTTCTGGTCTGAATAGAGTCTCTGATTTGATCCAGATCATTGGTCTGATTGAATACTTGAAATGCTTTGAAAAATTGTGGCATCCAATGGGATTGCCCAATTCGATTCAGAAAGATGATTCCATTTAGAGATGCAGTTGAGTCGGGTTTAAGCTGGATCTTCTAAGTGAAGCTTTACACAGCCCTATTTCTTATGTCTAAGGTTTCAGTAGGACCCAAGAGTGACCAGTTTAGTCTGGGATTAACCCAGAGGATTTGAGCCAAAGGGGGTTCTCCACCATCCCCCAAGTTACTTTTCCTAAAATGCAGGGTTCATCTCACCTGGGCATCTGTGCCAAGCACAGAAATCAGCAAAGCGGCACCCACAAAAGAGAGCTTCATTTTTCTCAGCTCGAGGAGTCTTTCTCCAGATGAGGAAGTATCCTGAGTAGGAACGGGTGGCTTAAGGACGGTTTTTTATTGACGTATCAGCACAAGCCACGCTGCCCAAACTGAAAGCAGCAATTGATGATTCCTTCAATTTATCTTATCAGTTGAGAAAGGTCAGAAGGATTAATCCATCACAAGAAAGGACCTAGTGCCAACTGAAACAGTCCTCCACCATCATATTATTTTCTTGATAATGAACTTGACTTGCAAGAAAATACTAATGAAAGGTCACCCTCTAATTCAGGGTTTCTCAACCAGGGTTCCGTGGCACCCTCAGGTTCCGTGAGAGGTCACTAGGGGTTCCCTGGGAGATCACAATTTATTTTAAAAAAATATTTCAAAATTGGGGAGCTTCGCATTAAAGAGGTAAGTTTCATTCTTTGTTTTCTGTTTAAGAGCAGTGTTCATGCATATCTACAGGCCTACCCATGAAACAAATATAGTAATTTTGTAATACCTGGCCTATCTTTGAGCCTGGATGTGTAGGGGTCCCCCAAGGCCTGGAAAATATTTCAAAGGCTTCTTCCAGGGTCAAAAGGCTGAGAAAGGCTGCTCTAATTTATCTGATGACTAGCAAAGTGGAGAGTTTCTGAAAGGCCATTTGTGGTTTAAAACCTTTTGCTTTGTCCCATCTTTTGACCATCCTATCTTAGCTCTTTTCATTTTTTTTTCCTTGCGGAGAGGTGAATGGGGAGAGACCTTTTGCCAACTTTCAAGAGCCTCTTTTAATTATCTGAATTGTGATATGGATAATGGATATGAGGATGAGGATGTAGGTGTGGAGATGATCAACTTTTACATGACACTGTGAGCGAATTCACAAGAAATGGAAACTAATTAGTTTGGGGAAATTCTCAGCACAAAAGGAAGTGATATGAAAAACTACCTGGACTGCTCTAAAAGCCAGACGGAGAGCTCTTATTGATTAATTGGTTGATTGATTAAGTGCCATCAAGTTAGGTTCAATTCTCAGCAACCATATAAATAGATTTTTTTCCAGGATACTATCTCTTTAACCTGGTCCTTCAGGTCTTCCAGTGGTACACTCACTGCCACTGTATTGATTCCATCTCACACACTGCTGGTGGTCCTCCCCTTCTCTTTCCTTTCACCATTCCCAGCATTAATGCTAGGTCTTCATACGATGTACCTGATGTAGGATAATTTGAGCCTGATCATTTGTCTCTTGAGTGAGAAGTCTGGGTGGAGAATAGAGAAGAGGAAAATCAATATTAGTTACAATTTAGGATATCAATATTACAGGCATAATGTTCAACCTTTATAAGAGGAAGGTCTTTTAAAATCAAGCATTGTGTAATCCTAGGCTCTCTTAGGTATTTGGTTAAAATAGCCACTATCTCTGCAGTGGTTTCCTCCACTCTCATCTCAAAAGATGTTGCTTGATTTCAGAGTACGGTATATTTTCTAAATAAATAAATCTCCTAAATAACTAAATATACTTCCTCAGTAAATAAAATGTGGACAAGTGACTTTGACATGGGTGAAGAAAATTGTTTTGGGTCATCCATTTGAACACCAGCTCTTTTGGGATGCAACGGGAAGAATTGTGACCAGTTTTTCTAGCCATTGCCTTAACCCCAGAGCCCTCCTAAGTAAGAAACATTCGATGTAGGTTGTTTGGGAATCAGTGGAAGCAGAGTTCCTAGTCCTCAAAAAAGGGGGAGAAAGAAAAAGGGGAAAGGGGAAAGATCATACTGTACTTAAAGGTTCAGGCAACTTTGGATCAGAGTTTGCAGAAGCACTGTAGCCCTGGGAGCAAGGTTGTCCCTACAGAAATTTAAAAAGCCATTTACAAACTTTGTTCTTTCAGCAACAAAGACTTTTTTTTTCTGTTTTTCTGTTTGTATTTTTTGTAGTTTATTTTGGCTTTTATTCTTTTCATTTATAATTCGGAACATGGTCAGAATTTGATCCAGGAATTGCTTGGACAAGCTGGCTGCCTCTCTGTGACTGTGTGATCCCCTCATTTGCCAGCTTGTCCAGGTGAGTTCTGACAGTAGTCAGAAATATCAAAATACATTAAAACAGGAAACTGTTTTACTTACTGGAGGTGGGGAATCTGGAAAATAACCCTGTTGGGGAAAAAACAATAATCACCCATTACTTAATCCTGTTTTAGCCTGACACACTGAAACCACAATAAAATGTAGTAGAAGCAATAAATCTATTGATGGTGGGAAACCAAGGGATGTAAACATCTAGTTTGGCTAAACATAACCAAAGCCATTGCTGGAAATCATGGCCTAGCTTTCCAGTTGATACAAAGCCCAACCCAGACAAAACACATTTTAACACAGTGTGTGACTCCAATTAATTTTTGTTGCAAGCTACAAACTTCAGGTTTGTTTTTAACAGTGTGCAAAAAAGCTTCTGGTCTGAATAGAGTCTCTGATTTGATCCAGATCATTGGTCTGATTGAATACTTGAAATGCTTTGAAAAATTGTGGCATCCAATGGGATTGCCCAATTCGATTCAGAAAGATGATTCCATTTAGAGATGCAGTTGAGTCGGGTTTAAGCTGGATCTTCTAAGTGAAGCTTTACACAGCCCTATTTCTTATGTCTAAGGTTTCAGTAGGACCCAAGAGTGACCAGTTTAGTCTGGGATTAACCCAGAGGATTTGAGCCAAAGGGGGTTTCTCCACCATCCCCCAAGTTACTTTTCCTAAAATGCAGGGTTCATCTCACCTGGGCATCTGTGCCAAGCACAGAAATCAGCAAAGCGGCACCCACAAAAGAGAGCTTCATTTTTCTCAGCTCGAGGTTTCTTTCCCCAGATGAGGAAGTATCCTGAGTAGGAACGGGTGGCTTAAGGACGGTTTTTTATTGACGTATCAGCACAAGCCATGCTGCCCAAACTGAAAGCAGCAATTGATGATTCCTTCAATTTATCTTATCAATTGAGAAAGGTCAGAAGGATTAATCCATCACAAGAAAGGACCTAGTGCCAACTGAACTATTCCTCCACCCTCTTTATCATTTTTCTGCTAATGAATTTGACTTGCAAGCAAATACTGATGGAATGTCACCCTCTAATTTATCTGATTACAAGCGAAATGGAGAGTTTCTGAAAGGCCATTTGTGGTTTAAAACCTTTTTCCTGGATTTCTCCCATCTTTCAATTATCTTATCTTAGTCCCATTTTTTGCTTATCTTAGCTCCTTTGATTTCTTTTCTTTCTTGGGAGGGAGGGGTTTGAGGGGGGGTAGAGATCTTTTGCCAACTTTAAAGGGCCTCTTTTAAATATCTGGACTGTAATATGGATAATTTGTTTGGGGAAATTCAAAAGACAAAAATAAGGGATATGAAAAGACTATCTGGACTGCTTCAAAAGCCAGATTCAGAGTTCTGACTGATTGATTATTGTCAGAGTGCTAGAAAGTGTTTGACCCATGAGATCAGAATAATCACACACCAGGCATTTCTATAAAAATAAATTTATTTACAGAAAGCACTAAAACATATTTTCAAGCTGTGCATTCACACACACTCAGAGAGGACTGGGCTGAGAGGCTGTGCTGGAAAGCTACAAAAGTGAAACGAAACAAGCCCAGGCAAGCTGCCCTCCTCCAGGCAATGCAGCTATTAACACCCAAACTGAGTACAATTAAGTTCAACCTCTTCACCCTGCCGATACTTAAGGAAGTACTCAATTACCATGGTAACCTAGTGGCTTGGTCCAGGCAAAAAACAAAGAAATGCCAACACTCCCCTTTGTTTTGCTAAGGAGTAAGACACAAACCAATTTTCTTTGTCAACTCTGTATGTCTTGGTAGAGCAAGAGGTTTGGTTAAAATATCAGCAATCATGTCTTTTGATTCACAATATTTTAACATTATTTCTCCTTTGGCTATCATGTCTTTGATATGTTGATATCTAATATCAATATGTTTTGTCCTACAGTATTCTTGCAGGCTTCAGATTTTGCCATTGCAATGCAAGCTTGATTATCCTCATACACAGTTATAGGCTGGTTCACTTCCATGCCTATGTCTTTTAACAAATGTTTAAACCATATAACCTCATTACAGGTTTGTGTTAGAGAATAAAACTCTGCTTCTGCAGTGGAAAGAGCAACAAGTGTTTGTTTTCTAGAATGCCAGCCTAAGCTAGATCCAGCAAATTGAATTAAAATCCCAGAAGTGGTTTTCCTGTCACTGACATCTGCTCCCCAGTCAGAATCAGCAAAAGCCTGCAATTTCTCGGTTCCAGAGGCATTTAGCTTCAGGCAATAATTCTTTGTTCCTTGCAAATACCTCATTAACCTCTTCAATGCTGCTTTTCCAGTAGATGTAGGCTTCTCTACCTGTCTACTTAAAACGGCCACAGAATTTGAGATATCTGGGCGAGAATGATTTGCAATGTACAGTAAACTTCCAATTGCAGATCTATATTTCTCTGCCTCAGATAAATGAATTTCTCCTATTTCTTTCTGAAAATCTGGTATCCTAGGAGTAGAGACTGGCTTACAGTCTTGCATGTTAAACTCCTCTAGGAGCTTCTGAATTTTACTGTGTTGGCTTAACAGAAAGCTACCATCCTTCTCCCTGTGTATTTCCAAGCCTAGGTAATTTGTTACAGTTCCAAGGCTTTTTAATGTGAAATGGCTTTTCACGCAGGCTTCAAAATCAAGCCTTTGTTTTTCTGTTGATGTGAACAGCAGCAAATCATCAACATAATTGTACAGATACATACAGCCTTGTTTGTCTTTCTTCACATATACACATGGATCTGCTTTTCCTTTTTCAAAACCAAAACTCTGCAGTTTTTCATCTAATTTTTGGTTCCAGGATCTAGCAGCTTGTTTTAACCCATAGATTGTTTTCTGCAGTTCACAGACTAGATTCTCCCCTTTTTCATAGGCAGGGGGTTGCTGCATGTATAATTTGTGGTCTAAATCACCATAGAGAAATGCAGTTTGAATGTCATAGTGATGAACTGACATTCCTTTGAGTGCAGCAATTTTTAACAGTAATCTAATAGATTCACCTTTAGCAACTGGTGCAAAAGTCTTGTCAAAGTCAAAATCTTTCCTTTGAGTGAACCCTTTTGCAACCAACTTTGCTTTATATTTTTGGATTTTGCCATCAGCATCCCTTTTCAGTTTGAAAACCCACCTACAACCTAGACAGTGTTCATTGGGAGGTAGATTTACCAGTTTCCATGTTTTATTTTCTTTCAAGGATGCTAACTCCTGTTGCATGGCAGAATGCCAATTTTGTGCATTCTCAGGTGGTAAAGCATTTACTTGTTCTAAGGACTCAGGTTCTGTGAATACGTGAAAAGCCTTTACTGTTTCAGCCTGAAAACGTGATGGAGGAGCGCCTTTATTACTCCTCTGAGATCTGCAAGGTAATACAGGGCTTAAATTTTAACTCCTATCACTTTCCTGAGAAGCATCTGACTCATCAGACAGATCTTCAGTTTGCTTTTCTGGCTTAATGTTCTCACTAGGCAAAAGATCACTATCAGCAAGTCCTTGCTGTTCTGTTGTAGTTAGATCAACTGAAGAGCTAGAATTTAATCTCCCTCAGTTTTGCTCAGCAAAAGAAGTGCTTTTGCTAATTATTAATTTCTCTCCCACTATGAACCTGTAGCTCCTTGGGCTTTGTTCATAGCCAACAAAGATGGCTTTTTTGGTTGTGGGGCCTCCTTTCCTTCTCTGTGGAATATGAACCCATGCAGTACTACCAAAGACTCTGGTTTCATACCATAAAAAAAGTGGAATGGAGTGTCCTGAATCACAGAGTTATACAGTCTGTTTTGTACATAACAGGCAGTGGATATTCCTTCTGCCCAAAATCTGAATGATAATCTGGAATCTTTAAGCATGCATTCCATCACATTTTGCAAAGTTCTGCCCTTTTTTTCAGCAACACCATTTTGCTGAGGGGTGTAAGGGTTAGAAAGAATTTGTTCTATCACCTTTTCCAGAAGGCATCTTTTGAATTTGTGAGAAAGGTACTCTCCTCCTCTATCACACTGGAGTGCAGATACAGGCCTAGGGAATTTTCCATTTGCCCATGTCACAAAACTTAAATTTCTCAAATGCCTCATCTTTATGTTTTAAGATGTAGATAAATGTGTATCTTGAGAAATCATCAGTTATGGTCCTTGCATATCTTACTTGTCCAAGACTTGGAGCAAAAGGACCAATAATGTCAGAGTGTACAATTTCTAAAGGTCTAGTTGTAACTCTGTCACTGTGCTTACTCACAGGAGCTTTTAGTGTTTTGCACTCTTTGCAAACTACACAATCTAAGTATTTGTCACAGGGTTTTATCCTCAGGCCAGCACACAGCTGTGGCATTTGTGCTATGTACTTGAAATTAACATGACCAAATCTCCTGTGCATCAGGTGTACACATTGGTCATGATATGGAGTGTTGCCAACTGCAGCCTTGCAGCTTGGCTTCCTTGCATTTTGCACAATGTACAAGGAGTCTTTTAACATACCAGTAGCACACAATTTCCCATTTTTACGTATCTCACAACCATTTTTCTTAAATGTCATGACATACCCTGTTGCAGCTAATTGTGCCACAGATAAAAGGTTTGACTGTAGATTTGGCACATACAGCACACCTTTCACAGTTTCTCCCAAGCAGGATAAATACATGTCACCTTGTCCCATAATTTTGGTCACAGACCCATCAGCCAAAGATACACTTTGTCTGTTTGTTTTAGGCAGTGACACAAAAGAGCTTTTACAATTACATAAATGACAATTGGCTCCAGAATCTAACACCCATACATCAGAATTACCCTTCTCAGCAACCTGTGCAATTTGGGTTGTCTGAAGAGCCTTCTTCTGTGTTGCCCTTGTGTTCTTCTTTTCTGTCTTTCTACTCTTGGGTCTCATGGCACAGTCTCTTTGCAAATGTCCAGCTGAACCACAAGTGAAGCATCGCTGGCTGGCTAGAGCTGTGGCCTCAGGTTCCTTTCCCTTCTTTTCCCTTGTTTTCTGATGCTGCAGCTTTCCAGAAGAGATGGGGGGGGGGGGATCTTTCCTCTCTCCTCTCCCATTCAGCAAGTAAGTGCTGTGTAACATACAATGGGGTACTCCTGCTTCAGGCATAGCCTCCAGGGTACAAATCAGCATGTCCCACGTTTTATTCAGCGAGGACAGCAGGATATAGGATTTTGTGAGAGATGTAAATTCCGTTCCTCTCTCCTGCAACTCAACAAACAGCTGCTGAATATAATGCAGGTGCTCAGGAAAGCTATCTCCTTCTGCAAGGTAGGCTTTGTACAGCTTTTTTGTCAGGGTAACTTTACTCCCTGCTGTTGCCTTTATATACAAGTATCTCAAAGCATCCCAAAGTTGCTTTGCAGACTGCATACCTCGCACGTGGACTAGCTGATTGTCCTCAACTCCCAAGATAATAGTGGCTCTAGCCTGCTCATCCTGTCTAAGCCATTCAGCACTGGGATTTGGGGGGGGTTGCTCACCAATTGGCAGCCAAAGATTCTCTCTGCGAAGATACATCTCCATCTTCAGGGCCCAATTCAAATAGTTGGTCTCTGATAGGTGCTCCAGAGGCATCGCTGAGGGCTGGGAGGTAGCCGTGGCTTCTTCCTTCTTGTGCAAGTCACCTCAGCTGGCTTCTTTGTCCTGTAGACCAGCAGTTGCTGGAAAATCTCCAGGCAGTTCCAAAGAAAATCTTCATAGGTCTTTGTTACCTGCCTTTAAAATGTGCATGAGGTGTGGAGCTGATCTCTCTGCTCCCTCTGGGGTTTCCCTGGGCTGCTTACTGGGCCCATAACCTGTCAGAGTGCTAGAAAGCGTTTGGCCCAAGAGATCAGAAAAATCACACACCAGGCATTTCTATAAAAATAAATTTATTTACAGAAAGCACTAAAACATATTTTCATTCACACTCTCAGAGAGGACTGGGCTGAGAGGCTGTGCTGGAAAGCTACAAAAGTGAAACTAAACAAGCCCAGGCAAGCTGCCCTCCTCCAGGCAATGCAGCTATTAACACCCAAACTGGGGACAATTAAGTTTGACCTCTTCACCCTGCCAATACTTAAGGAAGTACTCAATTACCATGGCAACCTAGTGGCTTGGTCCGGGCAAAAAACAAAGAAATGCCAACAATTATGTGCCATGAAGTCAGTGTCAACTCTTAAGAGACCACACAGATAGGCTTTCTCCAGGACAGTCTGTCCCTGACCTGATCCTTCAAGTCTTCCAATGGGGCACCCCTCATCACTGTTAACCAAGTCCATCCATCTTGCTGCTGGTCTTCTATTTCTCTTTCCTTTCACAATTCCCAGTATTAGAGGTAGGTCTTCACATTTGTCTGAAGTAGAATAATTTGAGCCTGGTCATTTATGCCTCAGGTGAGAACTCTGGGTTGATTTGTCTGATGTTCCATTGGTTTGTTTTCTTGGCTATCCATGGTTTTCTCAGGAATCTTCTCAAACACCAAAGTTCAAAATAGTCAAGACTCTTTTGGGAAGTGATGCTGGTGGAGGAATAAACATGTTCCTTTCCAAATGCACTGATTTTCAGGGATTGAGGGTACACTGAAATACAGAGATTAACTCACAGGTCTTTTTAATGGGAAAAAAATCATGAAATAGCATTATGGCTCAATGTGATGCCAGAACAAGGCCACTACATTATGCAGAGTTACTAACTGAACTGCTGTATACTTTTGACTTTCTCATTTTTGCCTTTTCTATTGTTTTTGACTAGGATACTAGCAAATTATTTATTTTTATGCAATGTTTGTTTTAGGATGTTCAGTTCACTTTGTTGATGGTGATATACTCAATATTGTAAACCAACAGAAACTTGTGTCCTACATTTTTTTTTAATCTGTAAAGGGGAAGGGGAAGAGCAAGTACAGAAAGTGTCCTTTGCCTGGAGCTTGGTCAGAATCTGAGCTGAACAAAGCACCAAATATGGTTTGTCCTGGCTGGGAAAATGGCTGGAAATTAAAAAGAAGTGGGACACAGCAAGCTGGCAACCTCTACAGGACATATTTCAGAGAACTCCAAAAGCAGAAAATGAGGACTTGTGTCTGCATAGGCACACCTCAATTGCATTTACACAACACGCTTAATCAAGTTAAAGATCTGGTGTCTGAAATTGCAAAATGTGCTGAGCACAAGTTTTCACTTTAGCTCTTTTTTTGGCAGCGGGTCACTTAGCATGTTGGGCAAATCCAATCTGTGTGACTTCTTTACAATTCAGTGCAAATCAGTCTTATTGTATCCTATCAGTCACCCAAACTCACACCCACACACTCCATGTTGTGGACCAGGCCCTCAACAAGGGTCTGTGTCACCCACGGCAAACATGGATTCTGCACCCGCCCCCCCATGGGTTGGTGAGGAGCAAAAATATACTATTTTGTCATTTTGGCACCCCCCCCCCCCAGCGCGGCGCCTGGGGCACATGCCCCACTTGCCCCCCCCCCCCAGTTGCGGCCCTATTGTGGACTGACTGGTATAGGAAATACTTAATAAAGAGTTTGGAAAATTTTTCAGGCACCCTCATGTACTTTGGTGCGATGGGATAGGCACCAAATAAATAAAGCATTTTAAAACTGGTCAAAATCTTGCATATTTTTTAAAAAAATGATAATATTTTTATCTTAATAATCACTTTTTATCTTTTTATAATAATTGTTTTTTATCTATTTGCTGTTTTATTCAATTGTTGTATGCTGCCCAGAGTCATTTTGTGTGAGATGAGCAGCCATATAAATGTGATATAGATAGATGATAGGTGATAGATGATAGAAGATTGATAGATAGAGCCAAATCTCACTTCGAACTCCCATGAGAACTCACCACCATCTCAGGTGAAAAGGGAGGGAGGGAGGGAGGGAGGGAGGGAGGGAGGCTGGCTGGCTGGCTGGCTGGCTGGCTGGCTGGCTGGCTGGCTTTTTGAAATTGATCCCCTGGACAGTATCTGAAAGTGTCACAAGTGTCATCTTAGGAAATCATGGAACAAAGGGAATAATTAGAGGAGGGCATTTTCATTCTTTTGTGCTTGGATAATCCTTTTTTAAGTGATAAATGCCATTGTAAACCAGTAGTTGATGGATTAATGTGGATCTTATTTTTTATGCCTTTATTTTTTTGGATGTGAAATCAGCATAGCATGATGTGTTTATCTCAAGACTCTTAATCTATGATATCAGGTTAGCCACCTAATCTAAGGGACTAAACCATCAGCATCATGCATGTTTCCTTCTGTATCCAATCCCTACTTGACTGCATCTATATCAATGCCTGGGGAAAAAAAAATTAAAACAACTGAGGCAATTATTTAGGAAAGCAAGGTCTCTATTCCCTGGTGGTAAATCATTTTATTGGAAAGCTTGGGTGGAAGCTGGGATTATGACTTTAAACAACTACTATGGATGACTTTAAATCAGCCACTACTATTTAAAACAACTATAGAGAGAAAAGAAAAAAACCTTATCTTTAAAAAAAAAATGTATTTCCTCTAAATCAGGGGGCTTCAAAATTTTCAGGCCACGGAAGTTGTTTGTTTTAAAAAATAAATTCTCAAAATCCCTGATCAAGAGGCAAAAGGAGTGTGGGTAGGTAGGCAGCCAGCTGCCGCGAGCAGGCACTACGGAGTACAGGCAGGTGCTGCAGGCAGGTGAGTGCCATGGGTAGGCACTACAGAGGGCGGGCAGGCGGGCAAAAAAGCGGTAGAGCGGAAGCAACTTGCAGGAGTGATTTGCTACCTCCTGCTGGTTTCCCCATTGACTTTGCTTGTGGGAAGCCAGCAAAGATGGTTGCAAATGGCAATCACATGACCACAGGATGCTGCAGTGCAGGATGTCGTAATTGTAAGCCAGTTGTCAAGCACCCCAATTGCGATCGTGTCACCGTGGCGACGCTGCAGTGGCCACACCCTCGAGGACCGGTTGTAACTCCCCCTCAATTCAGTGCTGTCATTACAGCGTAACAGTCACTGAATGGGTGGTCGTAACCCAAGGACTACCTAAATACCTGCCATAAATAATTAAAAATAAGTATGCAAAGATGAGGCTACATTTCCATGAAAACTGGAGTCAGATGGTTAAACACTCTATTATCCAGTTATTCAGGAAAAGGAGAGGATATTAAACTCAGGGTGTTTTCTCATCTCCTATTACTGGTAATGTACACAGACTTTTTTTATGTACAAATCAGGGATGAGCAACTGTCTTCTGGGCATAGTGAAGGAATGTAATTATTTACCTTTGGTGGCAGGATCACCAAGGGGAGTAATGTTTTAGCACTTCTGAAGGATTTCAAGGTTATGTTGGGGAAGTCACTCAACATATCTATTAAGCCTAAAAGAGACTGTGGCCTAAAGAAGCATAACAGAAACATGGGGATCAATATGCTTGTGACATTAAGCTCAACATATGCTTACATGATGAGCTGATAATCAAGTTTTCATTTATCAGAATCAACAAAGCATTAATGTGGCCTGAACTTCACCATAATATGGGGGAAATGATAATTTTCAGAGCACAGTGATGAAGACAACACTCCGTGATATAGCTCTGTTTATTCTTGTAGAGTAACCCGTGTTCACGATTAAGAGAAAGTGCCCCCAAATCAACAGAAAGAAGTACAATTGCAAGAGCCCTTCTGAGAAGAAAGTTGCAGTTCCCCTTTGATCCTTGATTAGGACGAAATTATGAAAGTGGAAAGAGAAAGGGCGGGAGGCGGCTCTGGATTTTATTCTCAGCAAATGCAGTTGGTGGATCTAGAAAAAAACAAGAGGAATGAATGAATGTGAAATATTTGGCATAAAAAGAGTGTGCAACTGACTCTCACCCATCCCTTATATTAAGGCAGGGAATATTTCAGTATTTTGCCTTCCCCTTCCCCTTCCCCTGAATGACAATGGCCCGAAATAATCTACGTATCCAAAAGCAAGTTGTCATAAAGTCCTGGGGAAAATCTGCACAATGTCAATCTCTACTAAAGCAAAGAGTATCTTCCATACCCACCAGAGTCCATTTGCCCTGTGAGACGCTTTGATTTACATTGCCTGGAAAAATAAAAACAGACAAGCAATTCAGCAAGTGCTAAACAAGTGGAGTGTTCATTCTCTTAGGGATGTTACTAGGAAAAGTTTATTGCTTAATTGCTACAATGGATGCAATGGGGAGTAATTGAATTCCATTACTTAGTAAATTGTTTTGTCTCTAGAATATTCTATAGAGCAGCCTTTAGACTGTTCCAAAAGTGGCAAAAGATATAAAGGAGGCAATGTACAGTCCACATGGCTCTTGCATCTTCTGCCGTACCAACCCTATGCGTATGTGCTGATGGAGAAACCAGCATATGGTTATCACCATTTAACTCCTTAAAAACAAAACATCCTTGTACTGTTTAGGACACCTAGAATGGCAAAATCATTCTGACTAGTAATTCCTAAGGAAAACGGAGTGGATTTTTTGGAGCATAGGAATCGAATCAGCAATACAGGGTTGTCCTCGCTTACTAATGGTAATTGGGGATTCTGCTGCTAAGTGACACGGTTGTAAGGAACAGCAACATGTGTCCATGCTGACTTAACTATGGCAGTTGCAGCAGTTCCAGTTGCCATCATCAGGTGCATCCTGTGCGGTTGCAGCAACCTAAGGTCACATGATCACCATTTGCGACCTCCTTCTGGCTTCCCCTTTAACTTTGCTTGTCAGAAGCCGGCCTCAAAGGTCGCAAATGGTGATCACATAATTGCGGCATGCTGCGATGGCCACAATGATGTCGTAACTTTGAATGGCCACAACTACGTCGTAACTTTGAACAGTTGCTGAATGAGTGGATGTAAAACGAGGACTACCAGTTTGTGGTGGGGGGGGCGGTTTCTGCCTTTGAGTCAGTTTGAATCAGCAACTGCCTGGACTAGTCCCTGCAGTTTTCTTGGCAAGGTTTTTTTGAAGTGGTTTGCCATTGCCTCCTTCTGAGGGCTGAGAGAAAGGGAGTGGCCAAAGGTCACCCAGCTGGTTTTGTGCCTCAGGCAGGACTAGAACTCACAGCCCCCGGTTTCTAGCCTGGTGCCTTAACCACTACACCAGACTGGCTCTCTACCTATATACCGATATCTATTGTTCCCCAGGGAGTTAGACGAACCCAAAAATATTTCCCTGGGAATAGAAAGTGAAATTACTCACTAGGCCAGTTTCTTGTTGGGCAGGCTAAAAGAGAAAGGTGTTATCAGGTATACTAACATAGTCTGAAAGATCTTTCCATCATAAATCATTTGTTATAGAAGTCTTAAATATAGAAGGCTAAGAATAAAACCCAGCAATGACTTGAATTTTAACATAATAAAAATGTTCTTAGAAGGCATACTAGCTTCTATAAATTGAGCTTTTGGCTTGGTATTAATAGACTGCAAAAGAAAAATAAGAAGTTGCTCATATATTAGAGCAGTGTTTCCCAAACTTGGCAACTTTAAGACATGAGGACTTCAACTCCCAGAATCCTCCAGCCAGGCTGGGGAATTCTGGGAGTTGAAGTCCACATGTCTTAAAGTTGCCAAGGTTGAGAAACACTTTATTAGAGCAATAAAACATGAAAAAGTGGGCAAAAGGAACCCTCGCCTGGGATCTGTTCCTCAAAAATTGCTAAGATGACTGCAAAAGGCAAACCAAAAATTCTTATCAGCATTCAAGTTAATGTAAAAAAGTTGGAAGGGTTGTTTGTTTTAGGGAGAACAAGTTTTGAGATAAAAGAAAATGTTTACGGCAATTTGCATGAAAGGAATACTTGCCTGGGATTCGTATGCTGATTTTGTCTGAGAAACCAGGACAGGAAAAGAAAGTAATTACTCCAGGATCAAAGTAGTAAAAATGTTGGTAAATATTCCTTAAAAGGAAATGAATATTCACCTGGAATTTGTCTGCTTATCTTTTTCAGGATTCTGAAAAGAGAATAGGTTTGCATTCCTTGCATTCTGAGAAAATGCCTGTACACTTATTTGTGCATTCTTCATTGGGGCATTAAAGGGGGGGGGGCAAGAATACAACAGCAAGAAGGGAGATGGAGGAACAGCAGAGATACTATTCTTGATTCCACCCTGCTGCAAAACATCTAAGAGGGCTACAGGTGATGCAAAACCCTGCTGGCTGGAAACATTCATTTAAACATTCTTATTTTCATATTTATTGTTAACTGTAATTACATTTTATATACTGCATTTATATTTTATGCCTATGGTCTTAATTGACTACTTTTATTGTAAACCGCCCAGAGTCTGGTGGGAAGAGATGGGCAGTGACAAATTTGATTAAAATAAAAAAAAATAGAAAAAAAATAGAAAAAATAAAAAACCCTAAAAGAATAAAAAATATAAATAAAAAATATAAATAAATGAAATGAAATAAATGAGATGAGATGAGATGAGATGAGATGAGATGAGATGAGATAAAATAAAATAAAATAAAATAAAATAAAATAAAATAAAATAAAATAAAATAATAAAATAAATAAAATAAAATAAAATAAAATAAAATAAAATAAAATAAAATAAATAAAATAAAGGTAAGCAGCCTTGCATTCTCAGATAAGATGTCCGAGGATAATATTGAAGTTAATAATAACATAATGACAAGCATTCGTTCTAGGGAAAAAACTAAGCAGCCAGAACCTTCAAGTCTTGATAGCGCAGTCCGACATGAATGTAAGGGAAGGTATTCGTGATATTTAGGGCCAGCAGAACAATCTTCTCCCACCTCCAAAGGAATGGGCCTTCAAGAATTGGCACATGCTCATACTTACATGATCTTTGGAGGTAGAGCCCTTTCGCCCAGAGTGACCAGGTTCTCCAGAGGCAGGCAATGTAGATGTAGCAGATGAAATAGAGAGAGCAGGGGCAGGTTGTCCATGGTCAGCAGAGGCAGATTGTTCAAGGGCAGCAGAGGGAAGTTGTGAAAAGGGAGCAGGGGCAGGTTGTGCAGGGGCAGGTTGTGCAGGGGCAGGAGGCAAAGGTTGTGGAGGCGAAGATTGTGAAAGGGAAGTTGAACCAGAGGAGCCATACACGACAGGATTAGGTTGATTCCCATCGTTTGAACCTTGCTGCAGAACAGAAAAAAATGGAACAAAAACCCAAGCTATAGTCACTGATCTCACTTCTTTCCCACAATCCTCATTAAAAGAAACCCACCAACCATATGGAAGCCCATGGATGTATCTCCTTCTAGAGGCTGTCCTGCAGAGGCAGTGATGTGAGCTTTCCTCAGTGCCCAGGACTCCTATCTTACTCCCCTCCAGCTGTGCTGGATTACCATTCCCACCACCATCACATGCTGGAGCTACCTAGAATTGGCATCCCAAATATCTACAGGGTACAACTGACTTCCACAGCAAAGAGTTGAGATTATCCCCAGATGATTCCACCTGGGCTCCTGTAAACAACAACCCCCTAAGTGTAACCTTAAAGAGTGACAGGTTTATCACAGCGCTAATCCTGATGGACTCGAATTCATTTCGTTGCAGGCAGCTGAGTGCATAGAAAAAGTTGGGAAATTTAGTCCTCTGCAGGTGTTTGGATTTGGGGGCTGTCCAGGGAGACAGATCTGCATCTCCAGCCTTCCCCAACTACCCTCCAGCAAGCAGACCCTTCCAACCTCCATGCACTGACTGGAAAGGCCCTTGTGGGTGATTAGCTGGGTTTGGCTAAACAAGATCCAGGATCCAGTGTGACTGTGGTTCTAGATCCTACGGAGAACTGTTGCTGTGGTCCAATGAAGAAGTCAAAGAAAATGGTCAAAATTACAAGATAAGGGAAGAGGGGAGCTGGATTGTCTAAATGAATGTAACTTCCATATCTAGGATCTTTGTAGGGCAACAAAAACTGCATTCGGTCACATTGCTCATATCTGGTTATACAAAACTCAGAATAGAATAAACAGGAGAGTTACAGTATATCCATGAAAGAAGAACACATTTTTAAAGAGAAGATGCCAATATGGAGGCCTAGCTATTTAAAACTTAAGCAAGAAGCAGACCAATAGACAAAACATTTCTTACTTTTTAGGGCACTATAGCCAGGATGCGTCTATAGCAACTGGGGAAAAAACAACAACTCTACGTTTTGCCATCTTTGCCCTCTGAATGTAGGGATAGAATATTTGTCATATTTAGGGCCAGCAGAAACTTCTCCCACCTCCAAATGAAGAGGCCTTCAAGAGGACCTGTCACACTTTCATACTCACTGCAACAGGTAAAGGTTTTCCAGCGGTGGCTCCACCAGGGTTGGTTTGGGAATAAACAGAGTAGCCTTGGGGAGAAGCAGCAGCGTAGCCTTGGGGAGGAAAAGCAGGGGAGCCTTGGGGAGAAGCAGCAGCATAGCCTTGGGGAGAAGCAGCAGGGGAGCCTTGGGGAGAAGCAGCAGCATAGACTTGGGGAGGAGAAGCAGAGGAGCCTTGGGGAGAAGCAGCATCGTAGCCTTGGGGAGGAGAAGCAACGTAGCCTTGGGGAGAAGCAGCAGCATAGCCTTGGGGAGAAGCAGCAGGGGAGCCTTGGGGAGAAGCAGCAGCATAGACTTGGGGAGGAGAAGCAGAGGAGCCTTGGGGAGAAGCAGCATCGTAGCCTTGGGGAGGAGAAGCAACGTAGCCTTGGGGAGAAGCAGCAGCATAGCCTTGGGGAGAAGCAGCAGGGGAGCCTTGGGGAGAAGCAGCATCGTAGCCTTGGGGAGGAGAAGCAACGTAGCCTTGGGGAGAAGCAGCAGCATAGTCTTGGGGAGAAGCAGCAGGGGAGCCTTGGGGAGAAGCAGCATCGTAGCCTTGGGGAGGAGAAGCAACGTAGCCTTGGGGAGAAGCAGCAGCATAGCCTTGGGAAGGAGAAGGAATGTAGCCTTGGGGAGAAGCAGCAGGGGAGCCTTGGGGAGAAGCAGCATCGTAGCCTTGGGGAGGAGAAGCAACGTAGCCTTGGGGAGAAGCAGCAGCATAGCCTTGGGGAGAAGCAGCAGGGGAGCCTTGGGGAGAAGCAGCAGCATAGACTTGGGGAGGAGAAGCAGAGGAGCCTTGGGGAGAAGCAGCATCATAGCCTTGGGGAGGAGAAGCAACGTAGCCTTGGGGAGAAGCAGCAGCATAGCCTTGGGGAGAAGCAGCAGGGGAGCCTTGGGGAGAAGCAGCAGCATAGACTTGGGGAGGAGAAGCAGAGGAGCCTTGGGGAGAAGCAGCATCGTAGCTTTGGGGAGGAGAAGCAACGTAGCCTTGGGGAGAAGCAGCAGCATAGCCTTGGGGAGAAGCAGCAGGGGAGCCTTGGGGAGAAGCAGCATCGTAGCCTTGGGGAGGAGAAGCAACGTAGCCTTGGGAAGGAGAAGGAACGTAGCCTTGGGGAGAAGCAGCAGGGGAGCCTTGGGGAGAAGCAGCATCGTAGCCTTGGGGAGGAGAAGCAACGTAGCCTTGGGGAGAAGCAGCAGCATAGCCTTGGGGAGAAGCAGCAGGGGAGCCTTGGGGAGAAGCAGCAGCATAGACTTGGGGAGGAGAAGCAGAGGAGCCTTGGGGAGAAGCAGCATCGTAGCCTTGGGGAGGAGAAGCAACGTAGCCTTGGGGAGAAGCAGCAGCATAGCCTTGGGGAGAAGCAGCAGGGGAGCCTTGGGGAGAAGCAGCATCGTAGCCTTGGGGAGGAGAAGCAACGTAGCCTTGGGGAGAAGCAGCAGCATAGCCTTGGGGAGAAGCAGCAGGGGAGCCTTGGGGAGAAGCAGCATCGTAGCCTTGGGGAGGAGAAGCAACGTAGCCTTGGGGAGAAGCAGCAGCATAGCCTTGGGAAGGAGAAGGAACGTAGCCTTGGGGAGAAGCAGCAGGGGAGCCTTGGGGAGAAGCAGCATCGTAGCCTTGGGGAGGAGAAGCAACGTAGCCTTGGGGAGAAGCAGCAGCATAGCCTTGGGAAGGAGAAGCAACGTAGCCTTGGGGAGAAGCAGCAGGGGAGCCTTGGGGAGAAGCAGCATCGTAGCCTTGGGGAGGAGAAGCAATGTAGCCTTGGGGAGAAGCAGCAGCATAGCCTTGGGAAGGAGAAGGAACGTAGCCTTGGGGAGAAGCAGCAGCGGAGCTACATGGGGGTCGATGTTGACATGACTGCAGAATGAACAGAAGAGAAAACCCAAGATATAGTCACTGATCTCACTTCTTTCCCACAATCCTCATTAAAAGAAACCCACCAACCATATGGAAGCCCATGGATGTATCTCCTTCTAGAGGCTGTCCTGCAGAGGCAGTGACATGAGTTTTCCTCAGTGCCCAGGACTCCTATCTTACTCCCCTCCAGCTGTGCTGGATTACCATTCCCACCACCATCACATGCTGGAGCTGCCTGGAATTGGCATCCCAAATATCTACAGGGTACAACTGACTTCCACAGCAAAGAGTTGAGATTATCCCCAGATGATTCCACCTGGGCTCCTGTAAACAACAACCCCCTAAGTGTAACCTTAAAGAGTGACAGGTTTATCACAGCGCTAATCCTGATGGACTTGAATTCATTTCGTTGCAGGCAGCTGAGTGCATAGAAAAAGTTGGGAAATTTAGTCCTCTGCAGGTGTTTGGATTTGGGGGCTGTCCAGGGAGACAGATCTGCATCTCCAGCCTTCCCCAACCACCCTCCAGCAAGCAGACTCTTCCAACCTCCCTGCACTGACTGGAAAGGCTCTTGTGGGTGATTAGCTGGGTTTGGCTAAACAAGATCCAGGATCCAGTGTGACTGTGGTTCTAGATCCTACGGAGAACCGTTGCTGTGGTCTAGTGAAGAAGTCAAAGAAAATGGTCAAATTACAAGGTAAGGGAAGAGGGGAGCTGGATTGTCTAAATGAATGTAACTTCCATATCTAGGATCTTCGTAGGGCAATAAAAACTGCATTCAGTTACCCAAGGTGTTGGAGTAGGCCAGGAAGACCCACGTCCAGTCCACTTTTGGCAATGAAAACTTTCTGGGTGACTTCGGGCCTGTCATTCTCTCTCGGCTACAAGTGAGTGACTGCATCTCTGCATCTTAGGCCTAATTCCTGTGTCAAACTCCTGATTGGAGGCAGTGGGATCCTTCATCCTTCGATCATGCCCTGCAGGATGGGTCTTGGTGAGCTTCTCACTTTTGCTGAAGCAAAGCAGCTCTTCTAGGAGGCAGAAGGCTAAGGCTTGGTGCCCACTCTCTGCCTTTCCTGTTCATCATTCCAGGGAAGCTTGTCAGCAAGCAGCAGATCCAAAGGTGTCCAGGGAGGTGGGGGAAAGAGAGGGAGAGAAAGGGCATTGCAACGTCTACCATCCTGCCCAAGGACATCGCTGAAGAGCTACTCTTAAGTCTCCCTTAGCAGTCCAGCCAGGTTGGGTGTTCCTGGAACCGTGTGCCTTTTTTCCTTCCTGAAATAAAAAGCTGCTGTGTGGCTTCAGCGTTCATTAGTTTTGGTGTTAATTGCTAGTTTTCACTAAAAAGTTGTTTGATGTTCACCTAACCAAGCAGACAATGGGAATATATTCACTTTTTCTCATGAAGCTTACCTGAAAAGTTCTGCCCTTGTACATATGGTGTAAACATCCAAAGTTACTTTGCATTGTACTTTATTCCACAACTTCCTCAAACAGGAGACATGTATCCATTTTCTCTACTACCAAAACACTCTTATTCTGATGTGTAAACCCCAGCCAGGAATCAGTCAAAGTAAAGGTGGCCCTTGAGGGCCAGTTTGGACTAGTGGTTAAGCCACTGGACTAGGAATGGGAACCCTGAGTTCTAGTCCTACCTTTGGCACAGGTGCCAGCTGGGTGATCATAGGTCAGTCATTCTGGAAGAAGGCAGCAGCAACCCCCTTTTGAAGGTACTATCCAAAGCCCTGCATGAATTTGTCCATGGCATTGCTAAGACTCAATTCTTACTCAAAGGCAAAAGGAAAAAAAGTGTCCTTGAGTTGAGTACCACTCCTGGTGACAACCACCCAGTTCTCTTGGCACTGTTGTGGAGCTGTTTTGCTTTTGCCTTATTCCAGAACATTATTTTGATTTCCCAGTCTGCAACCCTTGTGTTCTCCCATTCCAAGTGCAAACCAAATCCAACCCTGCTTAGCTTCAGAGCTCTGGATTTATTTATTTTTTTAGTTTAACCACAGTTTGTTTAAAACAAGTTATTCTTTAAGGGTGGTTTTAAGAATGGGGTCAATGGTTAACAATGTTCTTCTGAGGCTTCTAACTGCCCCTCCCCAGTTTCTAACTGCTTCTTGTACTGGTGTAATTTTTTTCCCATCCTTTTTTGTTCACCGAATAGGGAACAATGTGGTGAAACCCCAATCATCATCAGCATCATAAAAAAAACCCTCTTTGCATTAAACGTAACTGCCGGTTTTGCCTGCTTGAAGAAAATGATTGGATCCATCAAACCATTTCCCGTATTCAACTGTATTTTTGAAAGAGGTCTTTCCAAGTGTGTTGTCTGAGGCAAATGCATCTTCTTGTAGCTTTAATTCATAATCTTGTTTTTGTGTCAATTGTATAATAATGGCTAATGTCCAGTCCAATATTCATTTCCACAATCTCCTGTCTCAATATCGGACAGTAAATCAAAAAAGGAGGATCTTTCTTTATGCCTAGTAATAGCTTGTTGATGCACTCATACTATGAGGGAAAACACACAGATCAATCAGAAGAAGCTCCAGTCCAACCATCTGTAGGTTGAGTCATGGCAACTGGATTTCTTTCCTTTTTGGTAGAAAGATTTTGCTGCTTGTCCAAGCAGCTTCTTCCACCTGGATGACTGAGAATCTTCATCGACAACTCCAGTCCAACCCACTTTACTTTACTTTACTTTACTTTACTTTACTTTACTTTACTTTACTTTACTTTACTTTACTTTACTTTACTTTACTTTACTTCACTTCACTTCACTTCACTTCACTTCACTTCACTTCACTTCACTTCACTTCACTTCACTTCATGTTACCTTTACCTTTACCTTTACTCAATCCCAGTTGCTCTGCTGCTTTCAGATTAAGCAACTGCATAACACATCCCGGTCTGTGCAGAGAAATCCCCAAAGCTGCTTCTTCCAAAAAAAGGCAACCTCACAAGGGTCTGACCCCCAGCGCAGTCTCTTGGGAGGGGGAATTTTCACCCCTCCACAGCCCTCTAATTTCCCCTCTAAGTTACCCCCCTGCCACTCTCCCCTCCGAATCCAGATGCATGGGCTTGGCAATTCCCACCTGCAGGCAACCCACTGATAAAATAACATTATTGACTACATTTGGTGAAGTCAGTGAGATTTTTGATATTTTGAAGGAAAGACAAGGTGGGCTCTTGTTGCAATGGATGTTCATCATGGATCCTTCTGCAAGTCCTGTGCCCATTGTTTCTCATGATTTCTGTGCTCCGATTCTTTAAGCAGATGGTTTACCTTTCTTGCTTTGGTTTTCCAATCCTTTTCTTCTCATGTTTATACTACAGTCCTATGCGCAGTGCACACAATGGCTGAGTTTGAGCAAGACACTTGACTGAGTTGCTACATTAGCACATTTTCTGAGTTTGAACAGTATCTTGAACCATGAACAAACCAACTGGGCTGGATTCACACAAGACGCTAAGCTAACTATCAAACAAACAAACTGTAAAGGAATGTTGAACTGACCTTGAGGTTAGGGAATGAAGGAGCAACCAGTAAGGGCGGGGGGGGGGCGGACTTAGAGAAAAGATTAGTCCTGAAAAAGAGGAAAGGGCGAGAAAGAAACTCAACCTTGCCTGATTATGCTTAATATAAGACAGGACAGAGAGAAATTTTCCAAATTGATGTCATCCATTTGAGGTAGGCCAGGGCAAGGATTCCAAGAATACTGTTTATTGTAGTAAGACAGAATAGAATAACAGAATCTTGAAAACCTCTCAGAAATTCTCTCTGCCCCATTTTATACTAACAATATCAAACAGGGGTTATTTTGAGTTTCTTTTTCACATTTTCCTCTTTCTCAAGCCTGTGTATTCTTTTCTGCAAGTCCCCACTTAACCTTCCTTCCTTCCTTGTTCCTTTACATAGATTTAACTGGCCAAGTTTAAAACCAATAAAGCAGGCTCTCCACAGAACTTCAATTTCCCCATGTCATCTCTAATCCCATACCAAAACATTGACCATTACTTCAATGGGAAACCCAGCCACCTTTCTTCCTTGGCATCCAACATCCACACTCTTTCTCAATCAGGGCACTGATATTTGGATGTCTTGCCTGGGGGGCATAACCTTGGAGAACCTTGATTGGGCTGGCGGAGCCAAGCTCGTGACTCTTTTTTCTATGCTACTCTTTGGCCTGTTGCAATGTGCCCAACATCTCTGGGAACATGGTAACAGCAATAAAGAGAAGGAGGAAAGATGTAATAACATCCAACATGGATGTGAGAATGGTCCAGGAAAGATTGCAGCCCTAGCTTTAGCTTCTTCTACTCCCAAATAAAACTTGTTAAACTCTTTCTTTTGCAATGGGACACATCAGAGATCCCAGAGCAATCAGAGGCAAAGGGGAAAACATCTAAAACTGGTAAAGAAAAGGAATCATACTCACTGGCTTTTGCCCACTCAAGGGATGACCATGACCATGACCATGACCATGACCATGACCATGACCATGACCATGACCATGACCATGACCATGACCATGACCATACTAGAGCACCAAAGAGAGAGAGAAAGAAAAAGAGAGAGAGAGAGAAAAAATAAATATAAATTTCCTATACATGAAAATTACATGGAAGCGGAAGCTTATAAATGCATAATTCAGGAAAGGCTTGGCTGTGACAGCTAAGGATGAGAGGATAATTGCAACCTGCACAGCATCAGGACCACAAGGGTAGAAACCAATAAAGAGAAACATTCTTCCCTCCTAGCATGAGCCTGCAGAAAACATCCCACCTACCCTAAGCTGCTGTTTGCATTACAAATACAGCTGCTCTGGGAAGCCTTCCCATATGGATACCTACCTTCTCCTTCTTCTCTGAAAGAAGCTCTCTGCCTCTCCATTCCACCCCTACCCACACAGTTGCTCTGCATATTATACCTGCACCGACTTGGGAGCAGGACTGAATGAAAACTTTTGAATCTAGGCTCAGATAGTTTCTTAGGCTTCTTTCAAAAGACCTATGCTACAATATACCCCAATAAAACACAGTAGGAACAAATCTATTGATGATGGGAAACCAAGGGATGCAAACATAACCAGGGTCACTAAAAACCATTACTGGAAATCATGGCTTGGCTTTCCAATCAATACAAAGCCAAACTAAGTAAGGCACATTTTAACACAATGCATGACCCCAACACATTATTGTTGTAACCTATAACTCTCAAGATTGTGATTAAGGGTGTGCAAAGAGACTTCAGTCAGAAAAGAATCATTGATTTCAGATCATCAGTCCAACTGAATACTTCAAATTGCTTTGAAAAATTGCAGCATCCAATTGATTTGATTGAGAAAGGTGGTTCCATTTCTTGGCATCCAACATCCACACTCTTTCTCAATCAGGGCACTGATATTTGGATGTCTTGCCTGGGGGGCATAACCTTGGAGAACCTTGATTGGGCTGGCAGAGCCAAGCTCGTGACTCTTTTTTCTATGCTACTGTTTTGCCTGTTGCAATGTGCCCAACATCTCTGGGAACATGGTAACAGCAATAAAGAGAAGAAGGAAAGATGTAATAACATCCAACATGGATGTGAGAATGGTCCAGGAAAGATTGCAGCCCTAGCTTTAGCTTCTTCTACTCCCAAATAAAACTTGTTAAACTCTTTCTTTTGCAATGGGACACATCAGAGATCCCAGAGCAATCAGAGGCAAAGGGGAAAACATCTAAAACTGGTAAAGAAAAGGAATCATACTCACTGGCTTTTGCCCACTCAAGGGATGACCATGACCATGACCATGACCATGACCATGACCATGACCATGACCATGACCATACTAGAGCACCAAAGAGAGAGAGAAAGAAAAAGAGAGAGAGAGAGAAAAAATAAATATAAATTTCCTATACATGAAAATTACATGGAAGCGGAAGCTTATAAATGCATAATTCAGGAAAGGCTTGGCTGTGACAGCTAAGGATGAGAGGATAATTGCAACCTGCACAGCATCAGGACCACAAGGGTAGAAACCAATAAAGAGAAACATTCTTCCCTCCTAGCATGAGCCTGCAGAAAACATCCCACCTACCCTAAGCTGCTGTTTGCATTACAAATACAGCTGCTCTGGGAAGCCTTCCCATATGGATACCTACCTTCTCCTTCTTCTCTGAAAGAAGCTCTCTGCCTCTCCATTCCACCCCTACCCACACAGTTGCTCTGCATATTATACCTGCACCGACTTGGGAGCAGGACTGAATGAAAACTTTTGAATCTAGGCTCAGATAGTTTCTTAGGCTTCTTTCAAAAGACCTATGCTACAATATACCCCAATAAAACACAGTAGGAACAAATCTATTGATGATGGGAAACCAAGGGATGCAAACATAACCAGGGTCACTAAAAACCATTACTGGAAATCATGGCTTGGCTTTCCAATCAATACAAAGCCAAACTAAGTAAGGCACATTTTAACACAATGCATGACCCCAACACATTATTGTTGTAACCTATAACTCTCAAGATTGTGATTAAGGGTGTGCAAAGAGACTTCAGTCAGAAAAGAATCATTGATTTCAGATCATCAGTCCAACTGAATACTTCAAATTGCTTTGAAAAATTGCAGCATCCAATTGATTTGATTGAGAAAGGTGGTTCCATTTCTTGGCATCCAACATCCACACTCTTTCTCAATCAGGGCACTGATATTTGGATGTCTTGCCTGGGGGGCATAACCTTGGAGAACCTTGATTGGGCTGGCAGAGCCAAGCTCGTGACTCTTTTTTCTATGCTACTGTTTTGCCTGTTGCAATGTGCCCAACATCTCTGGGAACATGGTAACAGCAATAAAGAGAAGAAGGAAAGATGTAATAACATCCAACATGGATGTGAGAATGGTCCAGGAAAGATTGCAGCCCTAGCTTTAGCTTCTTCTACTCCCAAATAAAACTTGTTAAACTCTTTCTTTTGCAATGGGACACATCAGAGATCCCAGAGCAATCAGAGGCAAAGGGGAAAACATCTAAAACTGGTAAAGAAAAGGAATCATACTCACTGGCTTTTGCCCACTCAAGGGATGACCATGACCATGATAATGACCATAAGCATACTACAGCATCAAAGAGAGAGAGAAAGAAAAAGAGAGAGAGAGAGAAAAAATAAATATAAATTTCCTATACATGAAAATTACATGGAAGCGGAAGCTTATAAATGCATAATTCAGGAAAGGCTTGGCTGTGACAGCTAAGGATGAGAGGATAATTGCAACCTGCACAGCATCAGGACCACAAGGGTAGAAACCAATAAAGAGAAACATTCTTCCCTCCTAGCATGATCCTGCAGAAAACATCCCACCTACCCTAAGCTGCTGTTTGCATTACAAATAAAGCTGCTCTGGGAAGCCTTCCCATATGGATACCTACCTTCTCTGTCCCAAAGAAGCTCTCTGCCTCTCCATTCCACCCCTACCCACCCAGTTGCTCTGCATATTATACCTGCACCGACTTGGGAGCAGGACTGAATGAAAACTTTTGAATCTAGGCTCAGATAGTTTCTTAGGCTTCTTTCAAAAGACCTATGCTACAATATACCCCAATAAAACACAGTAGGAACAAATCTATTGATGATGGGAAACCAAGGGATGCAAACATAACCAGGGTCACTAAAAACCATTACTGGAAATCATGGCTTGGCTTTCCAATCAATACAAAGCCAAACCAAGTAAGGCACATTTTAACACAATGCATGACCCCAACGCATTATTGTTGTAACCTATAACTCTCAAGATTGTGATTAAGGGTGTGCAAAGAGACTTCAGTCAGAAAAGAATCATTGATTTCAGATCATCAGTCCAGCTGAATACTTCAAATTGCTTTGAAAAATTGCAGCGTCCAATTGATTTGATTGAGAAAGGTGGTTCCATTTCTTGGCATCCAACATCCACACTCTTTCTCAATCAGGGCACTGATATTTGGATGTCTTGCCTGGGGGGCATAACCTTGGAGAACCTTGATTGGGCTGGCGGAGCCAAGCTCGTGACTCTTTTTTCTATGCTACTCTTTGGCCTGTTGCAATGTGCCCAACATCTCTGGGAACATGGTAACAGCAATAAAGAGAAGGAGGAAAGATGTAATAACATCCAACATGGATGTGAGAATGGTCCAGGAAAGATTGCAGCCCTAGCTTTAGCTTCTTCTACTCCCAAATAAAACTTGTTAAACTCTTTCTTTTGCAATGGGACACATCAGAGATCCCAGAGCAATCAGAGGCAAAGGGGAAAACATCTAAAACTGGTAAAGAAAAGGAATCATACTCACTGGCTTTTGCCCACTCAAGGGATGACCATGACCATGATAATGACCATAAGCATACTACAGCATCAAAGAGAGAGAGAAAGAAAAAGAGAGAGAGAGAGAAAAAATAAATATAAATTTCCTATACATGAAAATTACATGGAAGCGGAAGCTTATAAATGCATAATTCAGGAAAGGCTTGGCTGTGACAGCTAAGGATGAGAGGATAATTGCAACCTGCACAGCATCAGGACCACAAGGGTAGAAACCAATAAAGAGAAACATTCTTCCCTCCTAGCATGAGCCTGCAGAAAACATCCCACCTACCCTAAGCTGCTGTTTGCATTACAAATAAAGCTGCTCTGGGAAGCCTTCCCATATGGATACCTACCTTCTCCTTCTTCTCTGAAAGAAGCTCTCTGCCTCTCCATTCCACCCCTACCCACCCAGTTGCTCTGCATATTATACCTGCACCGACTTGGGAGCAGGACTGAACGAAAACTTTTGAATCTAGGCTCAGATAGTTTCTTAGGCTTCTTTCAAAAGACCTATGCTACAATATACCCCAATAAAACACAGTAGGAACAAATCTATTGATGATGGGAAACCAAGGGATGCAAACATAACCAGGGTCACTAAAAACCATTACTGGAAATCATGGCTTGGCTTTCCAATCAATACAAAGCCAAACCAAGTAAGGCACATTTTAACACAATGCATGACCCCAACACATTATTGTTGTAACCTATAACTCTCAAGATTGTGATTAAGGGTGTGCAAAGAGACTTCAGTCAGAAAAGAATCATTGATTTCAGATCATCAGTCCAACTGAATACTTCAAATTGCTTTGAAAAATTGCAGCGTCCAATTGATTCGAATGATTTGATTCAGAAAGGTGGTTCTATTTAGAGATGCAGTTGAATAGGGTTCAAACTGGATCTTCTCAGTGAAGCTTTACGTAGACCTATTTGTTATGTCTAAGATTTCACTAGGACCTAAGAATGACTAAGTAACCTACAGGGTTTTGATTCGCAGGGGTTTCCTCCTCCATCCCCTACTTGTTTTTCCTAAAATACAGGATTCATCTCACCTGGACATCTGTGCAGAGCATAGAAATCAACAAAGTGGCACCCACGAAGAACAGCTTCATTTTACTCAGTTTGAGGTTTCCTTCCCCAGATGAGAAAGTGTCCTAAGTATGAACAGGTGGCTTAAGGATGGTTCTTTATTGATGTATCAGCACAAGCCACACCGCCCAAACTGAAAGGAGCAATTGATGATGTCTTCAAATTGCCTTATCATTTGAGAAAGGTCAGAAGGATTAATCTGTCACAAGAAAGGATCTAGTGCCAACTGAAACATGGATTCTTTCTTATTATCAGGAGATATTTTGTGCAGAAAAGGTCAACGTTTTTCTTCCCCCACCCTCTGTATCATTCTTCTGATAGTGAACCTGACTACCAAAGAAATATTGATGAAATTTATCTAATTTATCTGATGACAATCCAAGTGGAGAATTTTGAGAGGTCATTTGTGGTTCAAAATCTTTTTCCTGGTTTTGTCAAATCAAAATAAATTGTTTATTACAGCCATCTGGCCGGATACGATAAAATATACAATAATAGAACTGTTACATGTGTCTGTATAGTAACAGAAAAATGAGTATTATATTTAGTATTATAATGAGTATAACAGATCAAAAGATAAATAAGAACATGTATAATACAATAAAATTTAGTATTATAATGAGTAATACATACATAACCTTAGTTAATAGTGTGCCATATTGTACAACTGGTGGCACAAAACTGAGCAACCTGGGAGAATATTTTTGAATCCTCATCCAAAAGAAGTAGCAGTAAATAAAAATCACACTCCCTACCTGGAATCTTTTTCAAGATCAAATTAATGACTTTCTTCCTAGAGTCCTTATAGAGGGAACAGCAAAGAAGCATATGGCAAAGAAGCATATAGCTACCGCAGGGACATAACTGGAGAGACCTAGGGGTCCCCTTAAAAAGTCCGAAAAGGACCGTTGAGGGCAATGCTTCCAGCCTGGCTGAAGTGAAGGTGTTACAAAATTTCACAATCATAATGGATGATGAATAGGAGGCTGGAGCAAACCTTTGGGAAGAGTATGATAAATATTGGGGCGTGACACCTTGCTTAAATTTGTTCGGAGATCTATAGCCCAAATTCATCATTTGAGGGCAATTCTAGCCTTATCGAAACCTAACGAGCACAAACTTTCCATAGAGAAGCCCAGTAGATGAACTTTATCCAAGGCTTTTTTAAGCCATGATGATTTGACTAAGTACTGATGGGGCCAAACCTATAGGAAGTAGAATTAACTTTAACCAAAAGATAAGAAGAAGAAACCATGCTACGGCGCCCATTGAGAGTACACCTGACTCTACAGGTAAAATAGCATTTTTGGTACTTTTGGGAACCATCAGTATGGCTCTAATGAATTTGTTTTGAATAGTTTCAAGGATGTTAAGCTTTGCAAAAGAGCAAATTTGGGAGCCATAGAGGAACTGAGGGACTACCTTAGCTTGGAAAACCTTGCAAGCTGCAGGGATATAATGGGCTCCCTTTGAGTGGTAGAATCTTATTTATTTATATATATACAGTATATCAAATTTATTCCCCACCCACCTCACTCAAATCTTATGATAGATGTAGAGGTATGCTGTGCAACACTTGTCCAGGAATAAAAATCAGCATTCCAGGACAGAGAAGCATGGAACCACACTCCAAGGTATTTCTAGTGTGCACCTGCTCAGCCTGAATCCCGTTCATTTGCTATTTTTAAATTCTTATGACAATGTCAAACAAAAACTAAAACTTTGATTTTCTGGTAATTTATTGATAACTTTTGTTCTGCATAGAATAGGGTTAGTGCCCCGAGTGGTTTACTCATTCCCACTTGCGAAATAACTACATCATCAGCATACAATAATGCTGGAATTGCTCAGTCACCTAAAATAGATGAGTGATGGGCTGAGACAGCGAGCGCTTGGGATTATTGGATTTTGATATAGATTAAAAAGGAATGGAGCTAATATACAACTTAGATTTCTTTCTTTCTTGCAAGGGGGTGAGGGCTGGGGAGACCTGTTGCCAATTTTGAAAGGCCTCTTTTAAATATCTGGACAGTGAAATAGATAATAGAAGATAATAATCTGAATGTTGAGGTAGATAAGGGGTGAAGATGGTCAACTTTTAGTGACAGCGTGAACCAATGCACCAGACACGAAAACTAAAAAAATGGAGGAAACTCTCCATCACAGGCAGCAAGGAATTGTGATTGTGATGGAATGTGTCCCTGAAGAGAGGGGTGATGGGATGGAGCTCGGAGTTGAGGGAGTAGAGAGTGCATTCCAGGCAGATAAATGTTCTCACAGCTTGCACAGCTTGGAAGGTGGGGGGCGAGGAAGAAAGTTAGACTGGCACCACCCTAGATTCCCAAGGGTATTTTTCCCTTTAGCTCAGTTAAGGAACCTTTAGTCTGACAAGATTCTACGTATGGTCGGAACAATAAAGAAACTAGAGTTGCAACTTGGGCTCAGCATTGTTTCTTCGCAATTACCCTGACAATGATGTAAAAAAGGGAGCTTCCACCGAGGATGCTTGTTATCATAACTGCCTACACAAGTACCCAGAGGGACTGAAATTCTAATAATGTTCTTATTAAAACACACACACACACACACACACGTATTCAGAGGGCAAGAATCCTGCCGTTTTGTGCTGGTCACTTTATTGTCACGTTATCTCAAAGGAAACGGAATGTAACAACCACCTGGGCTACTTTTTAGGACCCAGAAACTATTAAATCTTTTCCCCCAGCAGATCTGGAAAAACTGAATTCCGCTCTCCTGTTATGCCGCATGGGTTCAACGTGGACAGCTAAATAAATCCCATTTTTAACACGTAATTAAAAATGGGTGCAATTTGAAGGAAAATCAGATGGCTTCGAGAGGGAGGAACATGCTCAACCTCACAGGAATTGGTGCAGGATTTTGGAACTAGGGTCCTTTAAAATGTTTTGCTTTTAACTTGCAGGAAACTTCATCCGATTCTAAGATGGGATTTCTGAACAACACTTCTTTAAAATTGATCTCTCTCTCTCTCTGCATTGGTTGGAATATATTTGAGACAGAACACCCACTACGGTGGGAATATCTGCAACGAGCTTTAGACAGGTTGAGAGTTCAAAAGGGAAGTGATGCAGGTGGAAGAAAATAATGCTCCTTTCCAAATGCACTAATTTTCAGGGACTGACAGTGCAATGAAATGTGAGGGATTAACTCACTGGTGTTTTTTTTTCCCATTAAAAAAAAGTGTCTCACAGTGTTATTAAACAGCACAGATTTAATGTGAGGCCAGAATCAGGCACAGAATTACTGACTAAACAGCTATATACTGTTTTCACTTTGATTCTCACTTTGACTTTATTCCTGTTTTTAACTATGCTACTATGCCGTTGTTTTTATGCAATGCTTGTTTTATGATCCACTTTGTTGATGGTGATGTACTCAGTATTTCAAACCAAAAGGGAGCTTGTGTCCTACAGAAATTTGTTAAATCTGTAAAGGGGAAGGGGAAAAGCAAGTACAGAAACTGTCATTTACCTTGATCAGAATCTGAGCTGCACAAAGCACCGAATGTTGTTTGCCCTGCCTGGGAAAATGGCTGGAAATCAAAAAGACCATCAAAAAGGGGGACACAGCAAGCTGGCAGCCTCCACGGGGCCTACTGCAGAAAAACTGCAAGAGCAGAAAATGAGTGCTTGTGACCCCACAGGCACGCCTAAATTGCATTTACACCACACACTTAATCAAGCTAAAGGTTTAGTGTCTCAGTTTGCACCGTGAGCTACATTCAGCATGTTTTCAACCTTAACTTTTTGTTTGCTTGGTTTTGGCTGCTTAGCCTGTTGGACATAAGCAATCCCAACCTGCAGGACTACTGCATGAGTTGATCAAATGTAAAAATCAGTTAACCCAGTTACACAAACATATCCACGCACCTGATGGTATTGACTGACTGGTGTGGCAAATGTTTTTTCAGGCTTTTTTCAGGTTATGCAATTTGGTACAATGGCACAGAGACCAATTACAATCATTAAGTGAACATTTATAATGTTTCTTGCTCCTTTAATTGGGTTCTCTTTATCTAGTTTTAGCACTTGTGTGGAGAACAGATCACATTTTAGGTCACATTTATGCAGAAATATTGAACATTCAAAAGGCTTCACAAACTTTTAAGCACTTCTGTAAACAGATTATAGCAGTTTAGAGTTGGTCAAATCTGGCAAGGCTGCCAAATCTCACACCAAAATCCTACAAGAATTCCCCACTGTCTCAGATAATTTGGGTTATTTATATACTTTTTAAAAAAAAAATTAAAAATGGCTTTTTTAAATTGGTCCCAGAGCCGATATTTGGAAATGGCCCAAGAACTGTGGTGATGCCCTACGAGCTAAGACAAGAGCAGATTTGTTACAGGCTGTTCTGGTATTTTGTCATGTAAATTGTCAAACATGGCAATAATAGAAGTCGAATCAACAAGAGAGAATGTCCAAATTCATTCCCTGCACCCTAAGGTTGATTGCAAGCCAACATTACTAAACATTCTCTGCAGGTTTGATACAGTTGGAAACAGAAATAATGTTTTTTGTGTGTATTAACTGGCCTATAGTAAAAAATTGGCACCTGTTATTTCTCAGTCTACTTTTCCCCTGAAATATGGATAACAATACTGGATTATAGTAGCTTCAGCTGGATCACCTTCACTCTCCATTCACCCCTATTCTAGGCTTCAGTATGGAAAAGTAAACCATGGGATTGTTGTATTCAAATATTATCAGCTTTTACATTTTTTCCCCCCAAAAGTAATGAAATCTGAGTCAGAAAGAGAAGGAACTGTGTTTGCCATTAATTTTTATTTGAAGTATGAAGCACGTTTTATTTATAATTATTAGCTAGAGGATCTGTCTCTTCTGCTCCTACACAGTATAGAAAGAAAATTAACATGAATCAGCAAACTTCATTCCTGGACAATGTAGACAGCTCATCAATTTAGACTTTAGAAAAGACAAAATATTGGGTTTTGCTGCCACCTAGCGGATAAAGCAAAAAAATGCAAAAAACACTCAGCCAAAGGTTTACAACTCGGTGTCCACCAAAATTGATGGATGCCAGTTAATTCTTCAGGACTTAAGGAAGTTGATGTTGAAGACAAATCATTCAATGGATTGTAATATCCACAGTCAGTTGCAATTTAATTTTTGGAGGATCTGATTGCTTGGACTGCTGTTTTGTTTAATTTATTCTAGCTCAGCTCTTCCCTCCATGGGTGTCTTCCAGATTTTCAGCCTTCAGACTCTGAAAATCCTCAACGATGTCCATGCTGGTAGAGGAATTCTGGAAAACTGGCACATCTGGAAGGCACTCAGGTTGGGCAAAATTGCTGTAGTGGATTGTGGGGAATTGGAGAGAACGCTCTGGATATGTGAGGGGGGGAAACTGTGACTGGATACCTGGACAACTATAAAACCAGCTGGGTAAAAGGGAGAAAAGTAGGAAAAAGCGCTAGAAATTAGTCAGATATTGCAGTTAAAATAAAGGCTTAGTATGAAAAGCAAGATAGATGGTATCTCCCCTTTACTGAAAAATCTCTTGGGTTCCTGTGCTATGCAGGGGGCTAAACGCCTCTTCCAGCTCGTAAGAACTCCCGAGCTTTGCCTACTGACTCCAAACTCACAGTAAGTAGGAGATGCTTTCATCTCAAATCATATTACTGTTTAGTATGTATGGATCCAGTCTATAAGAGGTAAAACATGTGCTTCATCCAGCAAGGTCCCTAATCTAAAGAAGAGCTGAGCCCTGATTCATTGTACAACGATTAATGAACCAATACTGTAAATCATGGCTTCATCCTAGAGCAGGGTTTCTCAACCAGGGTTCTGTGGAACCCGAGGGTTCTGTAAGAGGTCACTAGGCGTTCCCTGGGAGATCACAACTTATTTTTTAAAAATTATTTCAAATTTGGGCAACTTCATGTTAAAGAGGTCAGTTTCCTTCTTTATTTTTAGTTGAAGGACACGGTTCATGCGTATCTACAGGCCTACCCATGAAACAAACATAGTAATTTTGGAACTTCTGACCCATATTTGAGCCTAAACATGCAGGGGTTCCCTGAGGCCAGAAAAATATTTCAAGGGTTCCTTCAGGGTCAAAAGGTTGAGAAAGGCTGGCCTAGAGAAAGGGTTTGAATGGCTCTTTGCAGCAGCTGATAGCATGGAACTTCCAACTAATCAAATAAAGCCCAGCAGACATATTTGCTAACATGGTAAGCTTCAATAGTGTTAACCTTGGTTAACTATTTTGTGAGTTAGCATGTTGTATAAACCTGGCCTGTTTGGATTTAGGATTCAATGTATTGCATGAACTTGGAAAATGTTAATTTGATATACAGGATAAACAGGTTGTAGAATCATGGCCATTGAATAATTTCCCAACAGATGTCCCCTTGATAGAAAAATATCCAGTCCCCCATTCAGCTCTATTATTTGCATCACAATGTCATTTTCCCTTTGATCAGCTGTGATGTCATCAGAAAGACATTGTAGTTTCCTAGGAGACTGCAGTCAACAATGGGCCCTCCACCCCTTCCATATCAACTTCGCAGGCATGACAATGGCTTCTTTAGGGGCAGAGACTTTGGATAACCCATCCCATCCTCCAGGTGAAGAACTTTGCAGGGACTAAAGAAGGAAAGACTGAACAGGCCCTAGAGTAGGCCACATGGAGAGCACAGGGTAGGCTTTAGCAACTGGCTGATGCAGGACCAAATCCCACCCCTAAAAGATGATCCACCTGATGCCCAATTGCAACAGTCATCATCGAGTGCGGCAGCAAGAATTCTTGGCTGTGTCAAGAATGAGAGAACAGGGTCAAGCATTCTCCACTGGTTGCTAACTGGAAATTATCAACTCTATTCCATTCTTACAAGTGCTGGACCAGCAATCATGTACACCATTCTTAACACATACAGCCAACTTTTTTTTTTTAGATTTTTAAAATCCTGCCTTTATTATTTTTCCAAATAACTTAAGGCGGGGAACATACCTAATACCTCCTCCTCCTCTTTTCCCCACAACAACAATCCTGTGAGGTGAGTTGGGCTGAGAAAGAGTGACTGAAGAGCTTAAGGTTTTTTGAAGAGCTTAAGGTTGCTTGTGTCGTATGTTCTTTCGTATTTTCCCTACAACAATCCTACAATCTAAATCAGGCCAGTCCCTCATCCCAAGGTCACCCGGTAAGGAACATGGATGAGTGGGGCCCCAAATCTGGGCTAAGTCTGACACCTGACCAATTATATTGCACAGGCTATCTTTCAATATCATCCACTTATGTATGCCAATCTTCCCAGCAAGAAATCTTCATAATTTCTAAAGACCTTTCTTTCTTTCTCCATCCATCATTTTATTACTATAGCCATATTCTCTCTGATCTCCATGGAGGTCCTCTGTTGCTGGCTGTTTATTTACTAGCAAAACTTAAATCAGGAGTGGGTAATTTGCAACATACCTGCAATCTTCCAGCCCCTTTTTTACAACACTTAGAAGATCCTCAGATTGTGCCACCAAAATTCCATCGCAAAACCACCAAAGTTCAATGCAACATTTTAAACATTTTTTCCTCTGAAAAGAACAGGCAAAATAGGTCTGCTAAACCTCTATGAAGCTGAGCACAACTATTTTGCCCCTTAAAATTCTCTCCCAAAATACAGTAAACTGAAAACTTCACCTACATACGATATTACTGAATCATTAGCTGTTCCCCTTCAGCCCTCTGAGGTTTTTCCAGATAGGAAAAAAGGGGTTCCCTCCTGCTTTATGGATTGCTATTTCAATAAAATTGATCAAAGGGACCTTGAAATGAGAAATGAAAAATTATTTATTTAAAAAAAAAAAGATGAAAACAAAAAAAGCAAAATAAAAGTAAAAACCAAGAATCAAAATAGTTAGGGGGGAAAAAAAAGAACAATTGATTGAATTCATTTCAGAAGATCCTTGTTAAATTAAATGGTTTTCCTTCTCAGTGGATTTCCTTTGGAAGGAGTAAAATTGTTTAACAGAAGAGATGCCACTATTTCAAAGGTTTTTACTTTTCATTTCAATAGGTCTTCAGCTAATCAAGATTCTTCTTTTTCCTGTCTTGCAACCAGTTACATCTAACCAGAAGTCCACAAGTTTTAGGGATACTTCCAAGCTAGTCCTCCTTTGTGAGTTGTCAACAAATTCTTCTCTTCTGAATCCATTAGCACAGGTTGAGCAAGAAGCAAGCTCTTGTTTCGTTGACAGAGACCACACAATCCATGAATCTCTTCTGCTATCTGGACTTTTCTGCCATTTATCTCTTGCATCACCAGGGAGATCTTTGGAAGGGATTATTTACTGTCTTCTTGGGAGAACCTCGGGGAACTTCTCTTTACCAAGTGAGTTGGCTGAAATTTAGCCCTAATGTTGCTGTCTTTCTCTCATGTGTCCACATAGGTGATGGAGGGATCTCAGGTCCTCATGCTTCACTGCAACAGGGTAAGTCCCTTCCCACTGCGGGTGGAGGATCCAAGTCCGGGGGAGAACTGGGGAACAGCTCACCAGACTTCTTGCTTCCACCACCGCTGACATCACTCCTGCCACCGCCCATCTTCAACCAGACAGCTTCACCCAGCACCCCAACCGGAGTCATCTACAGCTTGTCTGGTTCTCCAGCTGGCCCTACACTGTCCAGGCTGTTTCAGACTCTCCCGGGTTCCTTTCCAGACATCTACGATGGGGACATGAAAAAATGGGAAGAGCACTTCCACAGCATCCAGAGGGCCTACAAAGAATTTGGCAAAGAGGATGACTTTGCCATCCGGGTGCTCACCGAAGATTTTACACTCCCGTTCCCTTTTGCCTGGCCTGGTGAGAACGAAGGGTCCCACCCATTGGCCTATGACCCTGCTGACTGCTCTGGCTTTGATTTCTTCCTACATCCAGGACAACCCATCCCACGCCTTCTTCAGCCACTGCACGCCACCACCCAGGCTTTCTTCAAGAAGAGACGGCTGGAGCAGTTGGCTCTTAGTTTTGCCAGCAAAGCCTCCCTGGCTGGTGCTGCAGGACTACCACCCCCACAAGAAACGAGTTCCCCTTTACGGCCAGATATCATGGTAATCACTAGCATGCCGTGCATGGCCGCAACTGCCACTCCTGCTGAGCCATCTTTTCTCCTGCAGGACAACAAAGGCCACCAGACCATCCAACCTGCCCCCATGGGCATCCCCAATTCACCTTCAATCCAGCCAATCAGCCTTCAGTTTATGAACCCCACACAACATGGACCATTTTAGTGTCTAAACCTTCAGGATATAATACTACCCAACTGGAATTTTTTTTATTTTGTACAACAGAGAATGATACTATCCCATGAAATTTCTCCATAACCGCTGGGACACCACCACCTTCAACTCAGTTCTCTTGAAAGCCAAAAGCCTAGGAGTTTAATATTAGCCAGCACTGTACTGCTAAATGCTTCAGCAGGGAACAGACATTAATCTTGCAATCTATATCCCAGTATTTGGAGTAATAAAAACTTGTCTTCTATCCTGTGGCGCTTTCTGGATGAGATCTTTAAGAAAGGCAGAGTGGGCCACCTTTGCTCTCTCGGTCTCTAAGTGAATCTGCTGAATCGATTACCACATTTGTTTCAACTTAAGGGCTGCCCTTGAAGGTGGCTTAAAAGCTGCATTGGGGCAAAATTTTGTGATTGCTGACCAGCACAATTATTTCATTTGCCCTGGCACAGCTGCCTAGATTGACAGTGAGTTTCTGGGCATGGCAACCTTTCCCAATTTATCATCCAGGGATTTCCCAAGGTTTACACTATAGAACAGGGCCTTTCTTAGACACAAAATCATAACTTAGAATCCTAAAGCTGAACAACAGACACAAACCAAAAGTAGAAAGATACCCTTACGGGGCAGCAACACAGCCCTGGAATCTGTTTCAGATACTAAAACCAGACACACATCACACCAAACCTTTTTTTAACCTTTCTCCCTGAAGATTTTGTTCATCTCAGCAGATAATTTAGGAGCAGGATGGGAAGTTTGCTTTTGGAAATGAGAACACTCCGGTTCAGTATTTCTCAACCTTGGCAACTTTTAAGATGTGTGGACTTCAACTCTCAAAGTTCCCCAGCCAGCATGGGAATTCCCCATGCTGGCTGGGGAATTCTGGGAGCTGAAGTCCACACATCTGGTTGGTCAACAGTACTTACCAATAAATGATCTACCTCTTGCTCACACACGATCCAGCAGTCCTGCCCAAGTGTCACAAAATTTTCCAATTACATTGGAATACATTGCCTAAAAATGCTGTGGGTCGCGACTTCCTTTCTAGAACACTATCCCCTGTAATTGTAACACAGGACACAAGGTAGTATCTTTAGGCAATTTTTGAGTTGGAGGCACCTTACTGATTTTGCTAGCATGTTGTGAGCAGATTCACAAAATGGCTACCGTGGGAAAAGGCTGCCTATTCACAAAAAGGCTGCTGTGGTGAGCAGGAACACCCACTTACCAGAAGATAAACCTCCAGCTTATCCATCACCCCCTCTATCCCTGTAGGATGCTCCCTGCCATGACTTATCTTCGTCTTTTCTTAATGAGGAAGTGCCTCTGTTTCTGAAAAGGGCCTGCAATACATGCAGCCGCCTGCTGTTCAGCATTTCTCAGAAAGCTTATGGATCCTATGTGATGCTCAGCAGCATTCCAAATATAATGGGCAGAAGGAATAACCTTGAGGAACAGGAGGAAGAGCCACAACCAAGAAAACAATCAGAAAAAAGAAAGCTGAGTCCGGGCCAGAAATGTAATTTGAGAAAGCGTCTTAGGCAGGACCCTCCCTAGTTCTCAGGAAGATGAATGGAGGGAGGGAGGGAGGGAGGGAGGGACGGGGGAAATGCATTCAGATTTGCATGATTCTGTTACTGTAACCTTATAACAAAAGCAGTTATTAGCATGCATGAATTTGGTTTCCTGGTCCAGTCTACCTTGAAGGGCTGTTGTCAGCATGCAATCAATCAACATCAGGGCATTCAGGAAGGTAAAAAATATCAGGGCCACTACTGCACAATCAAAGCTCAACCTTTTTTATATAGGTTGCGATGGCGCTTTGATCACATGGTTGTGGCCCCGCATCTTGACTTTTTTTAACCTCCCTGCAAATACCCCTGAAGGCATTTAAAAAGAAAATAGGAAGAGAGGGAGGATGCTCGGCAGATCTGAGCAAAATATCTGCAGGGATGTAAGAGAAACTCACTGCCTCTCCCAAGTTAAGGGCAGCAAAACACAACCACCCCATCCCGGGCAGAAGGACCACTTTAGAAGAGTGCAGGGCTCAGATCTAATACCCAACGCGTTCACGCTGCACCCTAAACCCTATTTAACAAAATGCAATTGCAGCATCCCCAGCCATTGATACCCACACAAATAAATCCTATCACGGTCTTGTGCAATGTCTCTCAGCCTCAGCAACTAAGATGTGTGGACTTCAACCCCCAGGGAGTTGAAGTCCACACATCTTTAAGTTGTGGAGGCTGGGAAACACTGGGCTGGTGCAATAGATAGCGTGATACACCTAGGTTAGGACCAGCAGTATTTCCCATAACATGACCACCTATAAAATAAGCCCCTCTATAGCCAAGTGTACTCAGCCCGCGTATCCCACAGAATGGAACGGACTGCCCGTCTTCTAGCGTTCAATTCCCCATCTTAAACAACTGTTCCTTTTTTTGCCCATCAAAACGCTTTTGCCCACCAGACAGCTTTGCGCAGCAATCAGTTATGCCCACTTGTTGACTCCCCTCCGCTCCCCATATGGGTTAGGGTAATTAATTGACAGGAAGCTCTGGCGTAGGCTGGTCCATGAAGTCGCGAAGAGTCGGAAGCGACTAAACGAATAAACAACAATTGACAGTTTGTTGCCTCTGCAAACTTCTGTACTCATGCTGCAATCACAACACAACCCGGTTATCGCGCCAATCGATTATATCTCATGGCAGGCAAAACATGGCATTTGAATACTAGTGGCAGGCAAGAAAGGAATTATTGTATTTAGATAACTTAAGCGCACAGCATTTGCAAACTCTCCCTTGTTAAAAATCCCACTGAACACAGTGGATGAATTCACGGGGCTTGTTCCTCTTTTGCCCACCAGTGAGTTTCACGATGTAACATTGTCAGTACATCATGGTTTAATATTGCTTGCACGGTACATGTGACGTTTCCGACAAGCGCAACACTCCCATCGCTGTTGATTAATATTCATGTAATTGTGATGTTGATTAATGAAGGTTCGCAGAACCTGCCGGTGTGAATTCTAAAAACTTTCGGGGCATGAGATTTTGTCACTAGCAGCGGGCACAAAAGAGCCGACTTTCACACATGAAACTAAGCCACAGCTTGCTTTAACCCTGGCTTGTCCAGGAAGCTGCAGAAGCCTAGTTCCCACCGCACACTAAGCAAGCCACATTGGGTTTTAGCACATCGTGTGAACCCAGTCACTGGGCCCTAACAGTGCAAGCCTGTTGCTGACTCGTTTCTTCCCTTGCGAAATGCCATCTGGGTTCTCCTCGGAGATCGAAGGCGCGCCCTTTTCCTCCGCGCATCCAAACTATACGGCGCGCGTTTACATTCCCCCCCCCCCCGCAACAAATTTCGTCGCAACGAGCAAAACAACGCGCAGGACTCCCCACACAGAAGGGCGTACGGGAGACTCCCCCTTCCTGAAAGATCAACCCCCCCTCCCTTCTTAAAGGCCGATGCCCTTGAGCATACGCGCATGCGCCCTGGGGACCACAAGGAGGGAAGGAGGAAGCGAGAGTAGCCGATCGCGCTCGGCTGCTCCTGCCTCCCCGCCCTCCACGCTCGGCGTCTTCGCCTTCCTTCGGCCGCGGAACTGCTCCGCTGTCTCCCGCGATGTAAACACACAGGCGCCCCCACCGCCCCTGCCGCAACGTTCGATCGAGCCCCGCCGCGTTCCATCCGCCAGGCCGCGGCGTTCCATTCCCTTGGCACCCCTCCCCCTTCCCCCCGCCCCGGATCGTCGCAACGTTCTATCCCCTCCCCCTCTCGCTCCGTCTTGCTGCAACGTTCCATACGCCGCCCGCCCGCCCGCCCGCCGACGTTCCAAAGGCCGCGGACGTTCCATCGGCAGCCGCGCCGGCCGGGTCCGGCTTCTCGGGGCCTCGGCGTCGCCGTCCTGCTCCTCCCGCGGTTCCCACGCTCTCCCGACTCTTCCCCCTCACGTGTCCCGGGCTCCCAGCTGGGGAAGGAGGGAGGGAGAGAACCGCTCGCTCGCTCTTTCCTTCTCACATGACCCGAGTGTTTGTCCCCGTGATCAGCGCCTCGGCTCCCGTGTCTCCTCCGCGTCCCCTCTACCTCCATCCGGCGTGAGGTTTAAAACTCGTCCCCTCCTTCTCCCGCTTCCTCCCCCCCGCCCGTCCCCCTTGGGGCAAGCGGGGCGCCCCCTCCCTCTCCCTTCCCCCTCCCCCTCCCCTCTCCCCCCATGGACATGCTGGAGCCCGGTCTGGACACAGCCACCGCCTCCGCTGCTGCCAGGTAAGAGCCGAGCGAGCCCCCCCCGCCACCCCCGGCCGGATCCTCCTCGCCGCTTCCTTTCTTCGGCGGGGATCCCGGGTTTCCCGGCCTGCCGGGCCTACGGAGAGTGGGGGAGGGGAGAGGGAGCCCGCGACGATCCACCGCCTTGCCTGCTCCGGCGGCGGCGGCGGCCGGGGGAGAACAAAATGGAGGACACGGCAGAGCTTGGGCGATCTGCTCTCTCTGCCCCTGGGGGAGGAGAGGCGCTTCCAGGGGGGTCTCGGGGTCTTGAGAATTGGGAGCTGCAGGGCGAGGAAACAAAGCGGGGTCGGGGGAGCCGCGGGGATCCCCAGCGCTGGCGTCATTATGCCCAGCCGGGTCGGGTTCCTACCCCTCCCGCTTTCGAGGCGGGTTGGACTACAGCGCCCATCCGTTCCCGTGGCCGGAGGGGTCTGCGTGCCCCGAGGGAGAAGCGCCGCGTTGGGAACGGCTGCGGAGGACGCGGGTGGGGTGTCCCTCCCCGCTGCCTTCCCGACGTGGGAAATGTCCGGAGCGACCAGGAAAGGGGAAGAAAGACAAGGAGCCTCGGCTCGGGTGCCCAGGTTGCTGTCAGACGGAAAAGGGCAGCGATGGAGAGATTGGTTGGCTGCCCTGGGGGTGGGGGAGACAGCCCCGCATGGACCGCCCCCCTGTCAAGCAGGGAGGAGGGGCCCTAAGTGGGAAGGGGAGGCAGCATCCGGACCCCCAAGGGGCCCAGCGGGCAGAGGCTTTGCCTTGTTCTAGTCTCTCGTCAGGATTCACATTCTCGTTGGCTGACCTTGTGCCACCAGGATTCCTCCACCTGGCCTACCTCACAGGGTTGTTAGGCGGGTTGAAAGAGCAACCCCTGGGTTCTTCGCCCTCTGGCTAGAGCTGCTTGTGGGTACGCTGGAAGCCGGACAGGATAAATCAAGTAACAGTGGGGCAAGCAATTGCAAAAAGGAATTGCAAGAAGGAAGGACGGCTGGGTGAGAGGAAGAAAATTGGGAGGGGGAGGGGGGAGAGCCAGAGTGAAACCAATGGCCTGAACTGGCGGGGTGTGACGTGGGCTGAGTGCAGATCAGGCCCTTTGAAGTGGTACTCTTGTGTGGCTGTCTTCTTACACATCTGCAGTGTGTAAATGTGACCCGGCTGGTTTGTGCAATACACTTAACCTGGTTTTGCTTCAGATCACTGCTCCAGATCTGGGACAGAGAATCATACGCACATCACAGCAGAGCTGACAGATCGGCGAACAGGCCAGGTGCTACACCTCGAGCTGTCAGCTTTATTTATTAGACTTACATTTTGCTTTTCATTCAGGAGCTCAAGGCAGCTGTATAGTGTTTCCTCCCCCCCCCCCGCCAACAACAACGGCAACCCTGTGAGGTTGGCTGGGCTGAGAGAATGGCTGGAACCTGGATCTCCTCTGCTTCTAGTCATAGAGTATTTTAACTACTATGCTCCACTGCCTCTTTTAGCCATTACACTTTGCAGGATTGTGGTGAAAGCAGAATAAACTGGTAGAGCCAGGATCAGATACGCTGTGCAGAATTTCTTTGAAGGGGATGGATATGCTGAAATACTAAATAATTCAGCCTTGATCATTTATATACTTGCTCAATCACTAAAGGCGATTAGACATTGTATGAAGGTGAGCCAGTGAGTAGCTGTCCAATCCCCTGATACCATCCCTCAAAGAGACTAGTAAAGAATTTTTCTGGCTAGTAACTTGCAGGATAAATTGCAATGCTCAGAGCACTTTCTTCTGGGGAGCATGCTTTATCTCTCAACAGTTCTGGAGTTTTGCAGTCACATTGTCTCAGAAAGGTTGCGGCAGTGCAGAGTGAGAAAAATCTTCAAGCAGGGCTTCCATCTGTTGAAGATGCTCTGGATTTTGTACAGGTAGTCCTCAACTTACAGCCACAATTGCGACTGGAAGCTCTGTTGCTAAGCGAGGCAGTTGTTAAGTGAGTCACGCCCAATTTTATGACCTTTTTGCCACAGTCGTTAAGTGAATCAGTGCGGTGATTAAGTGAAGCCAGCTTCCGCCATTGACTTTGGTAGTTGGAAGCCGACTGGGAAGGTTGCAAATCGTGATCACATGACCCCCAGAACGCTACAACCATCATAAGTGTGAGCCAGTTGCCAAGTGCCTAACTTTGGATCATGTGACTGCAGGGACGCTGCAACAGTCATAAGTGCAAGGACGGGTCACAAGTCACTTATTTCAGCGTTGTCGTTAACTTTGAACAGTCACTAAACAAATGGTCATAAGTTGAGGACTACCTGCATATCAAACTAGGAAGGCCGCTTGAGCTAGTTTTGCTCTGAAAACTCCATCCAATTTGATGGTTCTTTTCAATCGCATTTCTTTTTCCACTTGACCCTCATTCATTCTGCCCCCGTTTGCCCTTTAATTATTTATCATCTTTCTCTTGCGCCTGGTTGGACTTAACCCTAGGCTGTTCCTGCCACTTCTCATATCTCTGCCCCAATTGATGTACTGTATTGGGGGAGGGGGAGGAAGTGGGGTAGGAACTAAAAAAAAATAAAAAAAACTGAATCTGATTTGACAAAAAGTAGAACAGGGACAAAGTAGAAGAGGCCATCTATTATTAGTACTTACTACTCAGCAGGTATTCTCCTGGTTGGATGGGGCCCATAACTGCCTCTGGATTAGAAAAAGGCAGTCAGGAAGTGAAATATCAGTAAATTAGATTTAGCTGGGAAAGGATGACAGTGAGCAAAGCTCACTTAACCTGGAATGGGGGGTACCCTTTCTCACTATGGAGCCCCCCTTTCCCTCTGCAGTAAAATTTGGGACTTAAGGCCATGGAAGCATGAATAGGAGGGGTACCAAAATCAGAAAAGACCTCCCCCTCCACTGAAAAAAGAAGTATCCATGCACAAGCGACGTTTGCACCAGTGCATTCAACTCATTACCAAAGGAGGTTTCTAGACCACTCTTGAACTAGGCAAATTCCTTGGATAACTTTTGTTGTTCTGCAAAAATGCTGTACAGGTTTCCAAATAAATAAACCCAGGGATTTCCAGATTGCAGTTGAAAAGGCAAGCATGGGGCAACCCCGGGTCTTTTGCTCATTGGGACAATTTATATGTTATTTTTCAAAGTGTAAGCCCTGCTTCTCCATGTCGGGGGGTGGGGGGGATATTTTCTTTTCCCCAAAGAAAAGGCTAGGAAATACAGATTGAACAAACAAATGAATGCAAGCTCTTGAGCATCTCTTTTCACCCTCTCTGTGGTATTTCCAGCACTGATGAGAGGTTCTGATGATACACCAGAACAGTGGTTTTCAAACTTGGCCACTTTAAGATGCCTGGACTTCAACTCCCAGAATCCTAGGAGTTGAAGTCCAGACATCTTAAAGTGGCCAAGTTTGAAAAACACTGGACTAGAAGGTAGGATGGGTGGGGATTAACTAGGTTTGTATGGGGTTTGGAGGCAGCAGCAAGTGCGCTTAAACTCAGAAGGAGCGGAGCAGAAGTGGAAACAAAGCACATAGGACGGATGGGGGAGTGGAACCTTTCGGAGGGTGACAGCTGAGGTTTTGGTGGGCCCGTCACAGCCTGTGTGTTGTGTAGCTCAGCCTCGCTCTTAGGAAGGCATAGAAAACGGTTGTTCCTGCTCATCCCATTAGAGCCAACGGGGCGGGCACGCTCCGGGTCCCATCTATTAAACAGTATCATCTGGCAAGGCCCAGGAAGCACGCCTCAGCACCTGCCCCCAGAACAGCATCCCGCCTGATATTTGTGGGGCTCTGACTCTGCTGGCTTTTATAAGTCCTTGAAGACCTCTGTGTTCCCTCTGGCATTGGGGCCTGGAGGTGGGCAAGCCCACTGCCCTGGTTTCATGATCAGAGTTGGGGTTGTCCCCCGCTGCCATGACAGGTAGTCTTCGCTTAACAACGGTAATTAGGACCAGAATTTCTGTTGCTAGGCAATGCGGTCATAAGCGCAATGTCGCGGGACCACATAGCTTAGCAATGGCAATCCTGGCAGTCCCCGTGGCTGTCGTTAAGTGAGGACCTCCTCACAACTTCCTGCCAGCTTCCAACAAGCAAAGTCAGTGGGGAAGCTGGCAGGAAGTTGCAAGTCTGAGGCGTCTCGCAAGTAGGCGGGTGGGTGGGTAAGTGGCTGCTGCTGCACAACGGATGCTGCCAGGTGAGGGAGGGTGCCCAGGCGGCCACAGTGGCACCATGCGAGCTCATCAGGGCCAGGGGTGACTGCTGCCAGACAGGGGAGGGTGTGCAGGGGGCCACACCAGGTGGGGGGATTCTGCAGACACATGCACACTACAGAGCATGAGATCCCGGGGTTTTGTACTCTGTAGCCGTGGGAGTGCAAGCGACTTATCAGAGTGACTTGCAACCTTCCCTGCCGGCTTCCCCATTGACTTTGTTTGTTGGAAGCCAGCAGGGAAGGTCGCAAGTGGTGATCGTGTGACTGAGGGATGCTGCAACCATTGTAAGTACAAGCTGGTTGCCAAGCGCCTGGATCGCGATCACGTGACTGCAGGGGTGCTTGGACAGTCAGAATTTCGAGGACCGGTTGTAAGTACCCGTCGTTCAGCACTGTCATAACTTCGGGCGGTCACTGAATGAGTAGTCGTTAATCAAGGACTACCTGTATGTCATTATTAATTGTTGTTTTTGTTTGCGTATTTAAATTGTGTTTGTTTACATGACTTCTATAGCCACCCATCTTGGGGCAAGGACTTAAACCAGTAATAGCAACAAAACAATCTAAATAACAAATGTTTGAGGTTGCAAAAATAATTCCATTTACAAAGAAAAGAATAATAAGCCAGTTAACTGTCAGAGCTCGTTCAGCCTCCTGACCCAAAAGCCTAGGAAACAGCTAGGCAGAAGACTTAACATGGTTGGGGCCATTCAGATCTCTGAAGAGAAGCTGTTTCATAGGGCAGGTGCTGCAACAGAGAAGGCACAACTGCTGCTGGGTCCAGCCAGATGGCGTTGCTTGATGGAAGGGGTCTGGACCATGCCCACTCAGTTTGGGTGGGGTGAGCAGAAGCAGTTGGAGACCCACGGTCCCTCAAATAGCCTGGTCCTTTGGTTTTGATCCTATGTACACCCCCAGAGTTGCCATTGTGAGATGGGCAGCTACATAAATTGATTAAATAAATAAATAAATTACTCACCCTTTGGGGACAGGCTGCCAGTGGACCTTGGCTCAAATTATCCAACTGAGAAAGAAGAACATTTAGCAGGAAAGGTGGCGGGTGGGGGGGAAACCATAACATCTCAGGTCCCTGACAGATTGCTTCTCAGGGTGTACGGCCCCTGAATGAGAAAAGGTTCTTCCAAGCCTATTTACGGGTTGTCCTCGACTTAACAACCGTTCATTTAGCGACCGTTCAAAGTTACAACGGGCCTGGAAAAGTGACTTGCAACTGATCCTCACACTTGTGACCATCACAGTGTCCCTGCAGTCACGTGATCAAAATTCAAGCACTTGGCAATCAGCATGTGTTTATGATGGTTGCAGTGTCCCAGGATCAGGTGATCACCATCTGCAACCTTCCCAAGCCAGCTTCTGACAAGCAAAGTCAGTGGGGGAAGCCAGATTCACTTTATGGCCACATGATTCACTTAACAGCCATAGTGATTCATTCAATGGCCATGGCAAAAAGGTTATAAAATCGGGCGTGAGTCACTTAACCGCCTTGCTTAGCGACAGAAGTTCTGGTCCCTATTGTCATAAGTCGAGGACTATCTGTAATTGGCTTTTTTGTTTACCATATATACTTGTAGATAAGCTGAGAATTTTAGGTGCCAAAATTTTAGGCTTATCCTCGAGTATATACAGTAATGTTTCATAAAACAACTTATATATCCCGTGTGTACTTGTGGATAAGCTGACCCTCGAATTTTTAACCAAAATACCCTGAAAAATGTGAGTTGGCTTATCCACAGGGGGCGCACTTTACATGGTGTATTGGTTAAAAATTCGAGGGTTGGCTCATCAGCAAGCATATGCAGTAACTGCCATCCCTTAGCGTGGGTGCCTTTGCTGCTGTGCGTGTCTGCAGCCTGGTCTGCAGCAATTGACCATCCTTATCACCCTGTGCCAGAGTGAAAGATTAAGATGGTTGGATGCTTTCCGGTGCTGTATGGCTGTTTCTAGTCTCTGGTGAAAGGGAAGGGATGCTGTTCTTGAACTTGGTGGCTGACATCAGCCCAGGCATTTCCTGCTTTCAGGAAAGTGGGCATGGGATACTGAGGTCCATGGGTTTCAGTAGGAAAAGGAAAGCTGCAACTGCAGCCTGCTGCAGAGGTGAGGCTTGCTTTGGGCACCCCCCTGGGGAGCAGTGGTGTATCACACCAAGCGGACCTCTTCAATCAGTGGGGCAAAAAGAATTACAATCCTCAGCTCCGGTCCATTAAATTCTGCATCAAGCAAACAGAATTCTGTAAGTAGGAGAAACCCGCACATGGTGGCGGCATCGTTGCAGTTGCTTGACACAACATTGTGTTATTGTGCAGTTTTGCACGTTGGGGTGGGGGGGTGCGTTCATGCTTTGCTGGCCCCAAGGGCTGGAGCCTCACTCAACTGGGCATCTTTTCAGCTCCTCTGCTCTTTCGAAGCTCTTGAGCAGACATTGGCTGGCCATCTGATTTGCACCCTATCTTTTGGGGAACTTATTTATCGTGAACTGTGAGCCTGGCCCGTACAGCATCTGTGTCGTGTGCCAAGAGCCCCATCTTCCGCTACCGAAGTCTTCCTGAGCAAATGAGCACTGGAGCTGGGAGCTAAAATTCTAAGTGTGCTGTGCTGCATTCCTGGATATCACAGTAGCAAACAAAAGTTGTTTTGCAGCTTCTGTGTTGTTGTTCTCACAAGGCAAATGATTACGAAACTGCTTAAAAGTAGGCAGTCATTGTGGGGGAGATTCTGTGCTGCCACAACTTTTCCATCTGCCTCTTTTTGGCCCTACAAGGGTTAATGTGGCCTCTGAGAGGGCTCTATCTATGCTTAATTGACAATTCCCCCCTCCCCCATATCTAGCAGGAAGGAAATAGAGTTTACACATTAAGAAGCTGAACTCTTTTTCTTCCTTTTGCGTTTCAGCCACGAGAAAGATCAAGAAAGCGAGGAGGGAGTTGAGCTACGGGAAGGTGAGGAGAAGCCCTGCGCTGGTCCAGAAATGCGCAAACATGCTGTGTCGGTGTGTTTCAGTCTTCTGCGTGGAGCGGGTTTCTGCAGCCAGGGGTCCCAAAGGGTACAAAATGTCTGGGAGCAAAGCTGTCTTGCAAAAGCCTTCTTCGGTCTGGGTCTAGTGGATCAAGCATGCAGATGTTTTTGCAGGCAGAATCGACATGCAGATGTTTTTGCAGGCAGAATTTAGCATGCAGATGTCTTTGCAGCCTATCACATGCAGGGTACAACATTCACTGTTGAACATTAATTTGAGAGAGGAGAATCCATCCATCTGCAAGGAAGACCATCCCTTGTCCCAAGGAAACCCAGAACCCCCCAGATATGACTAGACTACAACTCCCATCAGCACCAACCAGTGTGGCTTGTGGGAGTTGTAGCCCACCAGCCTTTGGAGAGCTCCAGATTCTGTCCCCTGTTAAATGTACAATGTGCCTTTCCTCCCAAGGCAGTCAAGCACAACATGTGCTAGGAGTTCTCCCTCTTCCTCCCCTGGTCCCACAACTCTATCGAGAAGATCAGTTTGAAAGGTAATAAGTGGTCCGCGTTTGCACAGTGTATGGTCACTCACTCAGTTCTCTGGAGTTCCAAAGTTGGCAGGGTGGCAACTATGCTGAGTTTCCTCCCTTCCAATTGGCTGTCATATCTGTACATCCCTGATAGAAGAGAATATGTACCAGAAGGCGTTACAGGTAGTCCTTGCTTAACAACCACAATTGGGACTGGAATGTAGGTTGCTAAGTGATGCAGTTGTTAAGCAAATCTGGACCCAATTTTATGATCATTTTTGCAGCAGTCATTAAGCGAATTGTGTAGTTCCCTATTGATTTTGCTTATTGGAAGCTGGCTGGGAAGGTTGAAAATGGTGATCTCATGACCGCAGGATGCTGCAGCCGTTGTAAACGTGTGACAGTTGCCAAGCACCTGAATCGCAATCATATGACTGTAGGGATGCCGCAGCGGTTGTGTGAGGAACAGTCGCAAGTCAGTTGTTTCAGCGCTGTCGTAATTCCGAACAGTCGCTAAAAGAATGGTCGTTAAGCAAGGACTACCTGTAAATACCAGTCCGGATCAGTCTGATGTAAATTTCAGAATGTTCAGTCCCGCTATGGCTGATAGTGAGATTTCCACCCTCAAGAGTCCCCCCATCACTCTTCTGCATTCACTGACACAAATACATGCCCTCTGAACCTGGCTTCCTATCTGTCAGGGATCTAGCATCCACTAGATATTGTTAAGCTGTCCAGGCCATTGGTCATAGCTGTCAACTGAAATTTCTCTCCTTTCTCCGCCAGGGGACGGCACAAATGCAGATGAACAGACAGCAGTGGCCATTGCCAGTGTCCAGCAAGCCGCCTTTGCAGACCATAATATTCAATACCAGTTCCGCACAGAGAACAATGGAGGACAGGTAATGTCCATGTTCGTAAGCTTGGATTTTGCTCTAGGGGCTTTGGACGGCACTCCAGCAATTAAAGACTGCCTGCGTTGCAATTCGAAGGCAGCGGGCAAACGCCTAAGTTATGGAAATCCTCTCCCATCTCAGTCTGATTCATTTCATTTTGCTCCAAAAAATACCGTTTTTCATTGTGGAAATGATTGACAGTTCTAGTCCCGCCTTAGGCATGGAAGTCAGCTGGGTGACGTTGGGCCAGTCCCTCTCTCTCAGCCCAAGAGCCAATCAGGCATGGATGAGAATTCTAGTCCCGCCTTAGGCATGGAAGCCGGCTGGGTGACCTTGGGCCAGTCCCTCTCTCTCAGCCCAAGAGCCAATCAGATGTGGATGAGAGTTCTAGTCCCGCCTTAGGCATGGAAGTCAGCTGGGTGACCTTGGGCCAGTCCCTCTCTCTCAGCCCAAGAGCCAATCAGGCGTGGATGAGAATTCTAGTCCCGCCTTAGGCATGGAAGCCGGCTGGGTGACCTTGGGCCAGTCCCTCTCTCTCAGCCCAACCCACCTCACAGGGTTGTTGTTGTGGGGAAAATAGGAGGAGGAAGGGGCATTGGGTATGTTCCCCATCTTGAGTTATTTATAAAAATAATAAAGGCAGGATAAATATAAATGGATGGATGGGTGAATGATCGATCCCATAGCAGGGTTTGATTGTTCGAGATCTCCAAGGGGGCTGAACGTTGCCTCATCCCTCCCCATCTTCATAAATCCCACTTCAGCCAGAAGAGTGATAACGGCTTCTGCTGTTTCTCCCAGGTGACATACAGAGTAGTTCAGGTGACGGACAGTCAGCTGGATGGACAAACGGATGCAACGGGGGCCGTTAGCGTGGTCTCGACCGCAGCTTTCACCAGTGGCCAGCAAGCTGTTGCTCAGGTGAGAAGTGGCTTGTCTCCAAAGTCTAGCCTTGGTATCATTATTATTTCTTCTGCTATTATTATATTGTTCCTTTATTGACCGTTAGTTACATGCCCCTAACAAAATGCTGAGTATGTTGACGGTAATAAATGCTTTAAAAAATAGATCAAGTAAGCATCTTGAGAGTGATAACAGCAATAATGAAACAGCAGTGTGCAAAATGAAGTGGCAAACTTACATAAGTAGGATGGATACTTAAGCACTGCGCCCACGAGGGTGTTGCGTGAAGGCTTCTAACCAGGATTCAGTTCTGTCGGCTTCTATGGAAGGAGGGGGAAAACAATCACTCTTTGCACTAAGGTTTTGCATGAACAAGTGATTCTGAACTAGCTCCATCTCCTTTGCCTTTTCAAAGTCATTGGGTGAGTTTTATCTTCAACGCCGAACAAAAGAAAAATTAATTATAAGCTTAACGTAAAGAATTTGAAACAAACGGCAAAAAGGTAAATAAGGTTTTGGTCTAAGAAAGTTATAAATGGATTAAGGGTTCCAAAATGTGGAATATTGACTTCCTGATTTTGGAATTAACTGTACAAAATAGCTTCTCGTGGGAAACAGACTTACTTTGGCTATCCTGGCTATTCTAAGCCATAACAAAGATAAGTGTCTTTATGGTTTTAGAAACTGGACACTAGAGGGGACTAAAGAATCTAAGTCGAAGGGGAAAAGAATACAAGCCTGTTCTTGATGTCAGTTAATACTGGGGCTTACAAAATGACACAAAATGTTACAATGTCAGAAACTTTTAAAGGAAATCTTTGAAGAATGGAGCCAGAAATTAGTAACTACAATATCAACACTGTCAGTAGTGATGTCTGCTTCTATAGAAACATGAATTTTGAAAAGGCAAAGGAGAAGGAACAAGTTTAGAATCACTTGTTCATGCAAAACTTTAGTGCAAAGAGTGATTTTTTTCTCCTCCTTCCAAAGAAGCTGGCAGAAAGCACACGACTGAACTCGGTGCATGCTTAAAACTGAAGGTGACATTTGCGGTGTCTTGTCTCCCAGGCCAGAAGAGATGCAATTTTAAATGCACATCTCGGGACTCTGAGAACATTGCTAATTGCTTCTCCTCTCAAAACAGTCCCAGTGCTTGCTCAGTTTATATTTGGTTTATTATATGCTTTTCAGTGTCAGATCTGATAGGAAAGCATCCCTTTGGGGAGATTTTGTCTGCAAGGATGCAGTTAATAAGTTGATGGTGACCCTTGTGCAGCGGCTTTGGGTCTGGTTGCCAAGCATGCTCTTCTCATGAGAAACCTCGTCTTCCTTCCTTCTAGCTCACCTCTGAGCATCAGCTATTTTTGGAAAAATGGATTTTAAACACCTACCACTCCCCCTAAAATATCTTGAAACAGTTGACAATCCGATTGGAAAAAAGTAATTAAACAACAGCAGGTTCAAGCAGAGCAGATAAATCCAACTTACTAAAAAATGGATGGGAAAGAACAGAAAAACAAATAATTTAAAATACATAAACCCCTTCTGCCATTTTTATAGCAGTTCTTGTTTGGGCTTTTTCTGGGAGACCCACAGAAGTAGATGGAGGTGACGGGTTTGTTACGCAAGTGCACCACCCATTTGCAAGTCCAGTTTGCAGCCTCAGAGCAGGTGGGATGAAATTCCAGGTTTTGGGAAGTTTACGGGGTTGAGGTGCCAGCAGCACCCCTTAAAAACACCTGCATGCTCCTGGCGAACAGTTCTGGCTGTCCCCAGTCAGCAGCCCAGCCTGGGGACTGTAATCCCAGAAAGATATACTCTGCCCCTATTTAAATACATTTCCTGAAAAATGTGCCTTCTGAAGTCAAATATACATCATGTGAAATTGTCACCTCCTTTAATCCAACCTTGTCACTAATTATTCTTCTTAATAAATGGGAAAATGCAATTCACATCTCCAGGGTGGCCTGCCCAGCATTTAATATTTCAGTGGTTCCATATTGTTGCTGAGAAAACTGCATGGCAGAGCCATAGAGCCATCCAGTCACCAGGAATTGAACCTGAGAATTGAAGGAGCTTTTATCTTTTCTTTTTTTAATCTGTTTGATTGTGTCTGATTCTCAGAGACTGCCTGGACAAGTCCCTGCATTTTTCTTTGCAAGGTTTTTCAGAAGTGGTTTGCCATTACCTCCTTCTTGGGGCTGAGAGAGAGTGACTGGCCCAAGGTCACCCAGCTGGCTTTGTGCGTAAGGTGGGACTAGAACTCTCATACCACGCCTGATTGGCTCTTGGGCTCAGAGAGAGGGACTGGCCCAAGGCCACCCAGCTGGCTTCATGCCCAAGGTGGGACTAGAACTCACAGTCTCCCGGTTTCTAGCCCAACGCCTTAACCACTACACCAAACTGGCTCCCTTTTATCTGTTACCTGTTCTTCAACACAAGAGGGCAGTGCATACCTTGGGTTCATCAGCAGATCTTCACTCAGTTTCCTCTCTCCTGTGCTTCTGTAAATCTGTTCCAGGACCACGTATTGATTTCATACTCTGCATGAAATCTTGATTTAATTGAGTGTTCCTAATGTTTCGTTCCCAGCTATTCCCTAGTCAGCATGAGTAAAAGTCAGGGTTTTATTTCCTGCGCCAGTCCTCCGGCGCAAGAGTGTCAAAAGTCTTCCCTTGCTCTTCATCCATTATTTATCTTTCTCTTGGGTTGGGTTGGTTTTTGCTGTCAGAGACCCACCAATGCATCCCTTTCTGTTTCCAGGCTGTGATTCAGAACCCTTTCAGTAATGGCGGGAGCCCAGCCACGGATGCTGTCAGTGGCGAAGCCCGCTTCGCATACTTCCCTGCCTCCACGGTGGGGGATGCCACGGCAGTATCTGTGCAGACAACTGATCAATCGCTGACACAAGCTGGAGGTAGGAAATCAGGGACCTCAGAAAGCTGTTCCAGGTGCCTTGGTGGACTCCCACTTGTCTTGAACTACCACCCCTAGAATCCCCAGTCACTGACTATTATCTCTGGAGCTGATGGGAGTTGAAATCACAATTCCCAGGAGGGCACAGATCGCCCACTCTGCCAGTCTCTTTGCTACTATTGCCAAGGGTAGTCTTCTACATCTGGGTGGCTTTCAGTGTGAATTTCAGTACCGGCCACATTCCTTGGGAAGGCGGGATGTTGGAAGTCCCCAGTCCTGGAGAGCACTGAAGCTGGGAGAAGCTGAACTCCATCTTGGGGCAAAGTCAAAGTTGCAGAATAATCTGCAGACTCAAACCTTTTTCTGGAGTAGTTCTGCAGTTAAAGAAGTCTATGTGTTCCTAGTACACAAAAGGCGGGGGGGGGGGCGGGTGTCAGAAAGTGTCATTCCTTTTCTAGATGGTTTTTCTTACTTGGCATTCCTTCCGCTGTTTGAACACCTCTTGCTGAATTACACAAGCTCAGTAAACAAGGAAAGATTAAAAAGGCATAGCGCATGCTATTCATACAAAGCCTTGGTTTATTTTTTATTTATTTTTACAAGCTGGGTATTGCAACTTTTGAAGAGAAAGGAAAAAGCGTGCTGACACGAATGCACGTTTTAAAGTGGGAAAAAAAATATAGCTACAGATGATGAGGATGGTGGTGATGAGGATAACAGCAATAAAATGTGGGCAGACAATCGGCAAATCTCTAATAACCAGCAGATCTAAAATACCATATGGCTAATATATTCTAATACATGATTAACCACTGAACATACTATAAGATATTTCATACTCAGTTTCTAGCCAAAACATGTCTCTATTGGACTTCAAAAATATTTGGTTAACGCCATTCAATTTGGTAAGAGGAAAAAAGAAAAACTATAAATAATAAACAAGGCCTTAAGAGAATACTCTAGATAATAAGTAAATGATATGTCAAATTGAAATATAAAGTCTATTTGTATAAAGTTGATACGCATAGATAAAAATGACTGCACCTTCCTTTGACTTTCGGTGGGACTCATAGCAACTCCGTGGACAATGTCACCAAGTTTTCTTGGCCACCAGATACAGAAATAGTTGTCCATTGCCTTCTTCCAGAATGTTGTTTCAACTTTCCAGGCTAGTCCATAGTCCTGGAATTTCCTGGTGTCTTCAGTCCAAAAGCTAACTAAGTGGCATCCTGTTTAGCTTATCAAAATTAGCCAAGACTGTTAGGTGCTGCTAGCTAGCTAGGTATTCATAGTTATATTGTATGTAAAAGGAGTCAAAACTGTATTGATCAAAGGATACACAGTGCCACAGGTTGAAACTGTGATCAACAAAATCAGCTGTGTTTATGTGACAGGCTCTGCCCAGACAAATAAATCATCTGACTTGGGCTGATGGACACAACATGTTGAGATTGTGGGTGTGTCCCAGAAGTCACTAAATTGTAAACTGTCCAAGCTCAGTCTAGCATCTTATGTGGACCTGGCCCATAGATGTCAGTATTAAGTTTAGTTCATGGTTTCTAAAATGAACACCTAAGACCCACTTTTTTTTTTTTTTGCAAACCAGTGAAGATTCTGCCTGAGAAAGTGGTTCAAAAGTTAGTTAGACAGACAGGCAGATAAAAATAGCCTGTAGAAATCCATGAGTTTGGTATTGCCGGGCTTAGGGTATAATCCTATCCATTCCCTGAAATAGAATTTTTTGCAGGGGGTGGGCAGGCAGAAGAGCTAAAGGAACAGCCAGTGAGGACAGAACATGCTCAGCAGCTGCACTTCGGATATAATGTGAGAAAAGGGAAGAAAATTGGGAACATGGGCAGGTGGACAGAAAGGAATAGCTAAGACTTTTCATGCAAGCATTTCGCACTGCAACATTTTCTTGCAGACATCCCCACTCCCTTTTTATTTTTTTTTATTTATTTGGTGCCCTAACTTCTTTCCCATGTTGCTCCCTCAGGTCAGTTCTACGTGATGATGACGCCCCAAGACGTGTTGCAGACAGGAACACAACGTACTATCGCTCCCCGCACCCATCCCTATTCCCCGTATGTAAAGCTTTGGGCACGAACAGTTATTGAAGTTGCACCGGGGTCTTGATTGCAGCAAATTCTGTAGACAAGGAAATTCCAGGCATTCTACAGTGTGGTTGGGGAAAAGGGGGAGGGGGGCGAGCAGGAAGAAGCACAGCAGGTGGGCCACAAGCAGGTCATGCTGTGCTGATGTCGGGGAGGAGAGAAGGCAGGTGAATTGGTATGCCAGAATGTAACAGGATGTAGATAAGGAAGGAAGTATCAGACCATTATGGGGGCCTTGTAGAAGAGAGCCCTGAGAATGGGGGAAGCATGAGAAAGAAAGTCAAACACCCCCCCCCCGAACAATGTTGAATATAAAATGGGACTGTCAGCCTTCCCAGGTAGACCAGACAGGAAACACAACCAAATGAGCTAATTCTACTTTATTGTAAGGCTACATTGACAAAATCTTGCAAGTCTGAAAGTACAATTCTCCCCCCGCCACCCAGCCTCTTTTATAGCCCAAGGAACTAGGGAGGGTTTCTTCTGAGCCTCTTGCCCCACCCATTATCCAGCTGCGGGCTATGCCCTCTCTTATCTGACCGTTCCCTAAGCAGCATCTCTGGGCCCAGTCTCTCTAGGTCATTCCCACATACTATTACAGGGACAGAAAGAAATGTGAACAGGCTTTCATGATTTTGTTATTCTACATTATTACAATAAAGATCAGTCCTGGAATCCATGCCGTACCTGTTTCTTGACCTGGTCTATCTCCAAGGGCTGACTTCAGTCTTGGAAGTCTCTCTAAAATTTGAGGGAGGGGGGAGACATGTATTTCAGAATCGTTACACAATTATTGTTACACAACTATTTCTGTCTCCTCCCAGAAATTAATGCGAACATTCCTTTTTCTTCCAATTTCTTTTTTTAATTATTTTTTTTAAACATGTTTGAGAAAGGAAAAAAGAAAAAAGGAGATATAAATCATTTCCCAAAATTGTTGAGCTTTGCAACATTAGCACCAAATAATGGAGAAAGGATCCTCCCTGATCGTTGCATTTCTAACAGTTTTTAGAAAAACTTCCCCTTTCAGCAATCAACACTGGATTAATTCTCCTTTCCCTTCCAATTCAGAATGCCTGCAAGGGGCAAGCTGCCCCCCATTTCTCAGTTCTTAGGTGTGCCTACCTGTGCTGAAAGAAGAGTTGGCTGAGATTTGACATCTTTAACGTCACCTTTTATAATAATAGAATACGTTCTGTCAGTCCTAAGATGGGAACAGGATTTCTGTAAGCTCCTCTCTCATTCTGATTTGTTCATGTTGTTCCCTTCAAACACTAGGAAAATGGACGGGACACGAACACCCCGAGATGAGAGGCGAAGAGCTCAGCACAACGAAGGTAGGCAGGCAGCCAAGCTGGATGAACTGTCTCCAGTCTCTTTTTTGAAAAAATACTGTGTCCTAATCAGATGAGGAAGGACTGTGTTGCTGTAAAACATGATTAGAAAGACCAATTTCTTTCCCTTCTTCCAATTCTTCTAAATTGGCAAAGGAAGAAAGCTCTCCAGATATTGAACTCCAGTACCTGTCCAGTGATGAAGAATGCTGGGAACTGTAGTTCAGCAACATCTGATGCAGGGTTTCTCAACCAGGGTTCCGTGGAACCCTAGGGTTCCATGAGAGGTCACTAGGGGTTCCCTAGGAGATCACGATTCATTTAAAACATTATTTCAAATTTCGGCAACCTCACATTAAAGAGGTAAGTTTCATTCTTTATTTTTCGTTTAAGAACACTGTTAATGCATCTAGACAGGCCTACCCATGAAACGAACATAGTAATTTTGGAACTTCTGACCCATATTTGAGCCTGGATGTGCCGGGGTTCCCCGAGGCCTGAAAAATATTTCAAGGGTTCCTTCAGGGTCAAAAGGCTGAGAAAGGCCGATCTGATGGAGCACGTGTTGCCCAGATTAGATCAAACCTTCAATTTCTGATCTGTATGACTGTGTAATTGTATGTGTGCCTGTTTCTTCTCTTCCAAAGCCAGTCATGCCATCCCTCCACGTGTTATTGTCAAACAAGCTGCCATATTTGATCCGTGTCTTGTTTCTTTTTTCTAGTTGAACGGAGGAGGCGGGACAAGATCAACAATTGGATCGTACAGCTGTCAAAAATCATTCCAGACTGCAATACAGACAACAGCAAGACAGGGGCGGTGAGGGCAGTTACTTGGGGGGTGGGTAACTCAGGAGGAACAATGTTTTGCTGTGGGGAAGAGATATTAGGCTTCTCTCATGAGGAGATACCCCTGATCATCCTTCCGTGGCTCCAGTAATGCTGGAGGCCTTCCCTGATTGGTTTTCCCAGATGAATTTTCCCTGATTGTTTATCTTGTTTAATTTGTTTTTTCGCGTTACATCCATGCTGTCCTGCTTGTAGATGGCACTCAGAGTAATTGTAGCCACAAGTGCTGTTGGGGTCAGGTTAGACCTTGTGGAAACATCCTCTCCTGCTAGAGTATGGAGTTGTGGGGCCATTGCTTGTCCTCAATTATCACCTTTGCTCTAGCTGTGGATTGGACTTCCTGCTGAAGATGATGAGAAGTTACAATCCAATATTGGGGGGGTGGTAATCAGGGAGAAAGTTGGCATCTCCCTTTCTGTCACTGTAGTTTTGATAGTAACAGCTATACCAAATAATTCTGGGCTTGAAATTCCAAACTGTTGGCATCTTTGAGGTAGCAGAGACTACAGGAATTCTGGTGTGGAACCCTTAAAAGTACCACCACTGGATCTGGACCTTTCCCTGCGACCTCTAATTGCCCCATTGAACAGGCAGGCTGACTACTGGCTAGTTCCAGTGGTGGTAGCAATGGGGACCTACCTTTGCGGGCTTCTCAAATAGCTTACCTGCAGAGTTGGGAGGCTGTGGTCCCACTTATTTTCCCAAGCCTGCTTATCCATCTCTGTTGGGGATCTGATGGGGGATAGATAATTTCAGCAACACAGTAGAAGGAAGAAGGCATGAACATGAGCTGTAATTTGTATATTGTAAATTGTAATTTGTATCACCTGCACAATCGTAATTGAGAGTTCCTGCTTGAAGAGTTTCAGAGTCTTGCAGACCTTTATTCCTGGTGATTTCTCCTTAGCTGAGAAGAACCCCACAAGAATCCTCTCTTGCACTTGAGAAATCTCAGAGTTATAGCTGTTTTGTGGCCATAGCTAGCCAGTTTTGGCTAAACTTGAGAAGCTAAGCAGGTTGGACCTCTTAGTACTTGAATGGGAGGCCACCAGGCTCATAGGTGGTCCTAAAGCTCTGGGAAGTGGAGGGGGAAAAAAAAAACAACCTCAAGCATCTTGGGAGAAGTCTATGATGAACCATTTCTTTGTTGTTTTCAAGGAAACAACATAGACCCATCCATGAAGTCACCAGGGGTTGAGGTTGACTCAAAGACACTCTGTTTTTGTTAGTGCTTAATGCTTATCATTTCACTGTAATAGCAAGTTCTATCAGTTCAAATAAATGAATAAACATTTTAGCCAGCCCCAAATAAACAAATCCCATCCTAAAACCAGAGCCAGTTGATCCTGGGATGTCTGAAGCCGCGCAAAGGAGGATGGGAGCTTAGAGAAGGCCGGTGATCTTATAGAAGCCTTGAAGATCGCTCACATTCAAGGCGAGGCAGAGGGGAAAGGAGTCGCTCAGCTGAGGAGCTGTTCTTTGTTTCTTTCTTTTAGAGCAAAGGGGGCATCCTCTCCAAAGCCTGCGACTACATCCGGGAGCTGCGCCAGACGAACCAGCGCATGCAGGAGACGTTCAAAGAAGCCGAGAGGCTTCAAATGGACAATGACTTGTTACGGCAACAGGTAGCTCAGCCCAGAGTCCACGTTCCTCCTCCCTTGCTTTGGAACAGGGCTTTGGATTCTGGGCAGCCACGAAACACAGTAGCCATATTAGCAAGCTGCGATTTGGTGCAGAAGTCAGGCTGTGGAAATCGGAGCATGCTTTAGTGACCTCTTCCAGTCCACGTGGCCTCAAAGCAAGAGTGCTGCTGTGGCAAAGTGCAGATTCAGCCATTGCGGTTCAACAGTATCTCAGAACAAGAGTGGATGGAGAGTAACAGTTTGCATTTAACTTTTACTACAGTCATTGATAAACAGGATTGTCTCGTCCTAAGTCCCTATCTGTAGTGGAAAGGCAAAAGGGGACTTTCCAAACGAAACTTTGGAACCGATCAGAGGAACCCCCTTTGCTTTTACGAAGAGTGTGTGTGCGTTGGTGCGTTTACTTGTATATAGCTGTGTCTTTGTGTGTTTGCAAGTATAAAATAAACAGAGTAACCCCCAACAGAAGAGAATCTCTGTAGCTCAGGGTTGAACTGTGGAGCGCTTGGAGCTCTCCGAGGTCGGTGGCTGGCTTGCAGACGTTTTGTGGCCCGACTAGGTGACATCTTCTAGCACTGAAGATGTTGCCTAGTCAGGCCACGAAATGTCTGCAAGCCAGCCACCGACCTCGGAGAGCTCCAAGCGCTCCACAGAGTAAACCCCTTTGCTTTTACAAAATGTGTGTGTCTGCCCATGTGCCTGCCCGAGTGTGTTCATTTGCACAGCTGTGCATGAGGGGATTTTTGTACCCTCTGTTCCCGCTGAAACTGATAAAAGAATCGCCCAGTTGCGACCAGTTTTTACCCCCTTTCATTTCAGTGGGGCTTTAGCGAACCTTGTTTAATTCGAACCTGGTTCTGGTCCTTGCTTTGAGAGAACAGTCTTCAACCCGTGCACCTTTTTGCAGGCGCCCCCCGCCCCCGCATTTCCTTAGTCGTCGCTTAGAAAACTGCTGGTTTTCCCCAGTTTGGTAAACTGTCCCTTTCTTCTCTTCCTTTCCTCTCCCCCCTCTCCCCCCCCTCCTTCCACAACAGGTCGAGCAGCTGAAGAACGAAAACGCCCTGTTGAGAGCACAGCTTCAACAACACGGAATTGAAATTGTGGGGGACAACCCAGGGCAGTAGCCCACCCACCCCCGCCCCCCGGCCTTTGCCACTGCCTACATGCCGAATCTCAGCCTCCAGTTCTTCTGGGCCTTTTTTGTAAAGCGAACCCTCTCCTCCCTGCGGCATTCCCACCCCGAAACCATGGCCTCTGAATGAACCTTGCCTCCCTGCTTTGCGTTTGAGGGTGGGGATGGGGGGGTGGCAGTGGAGAGAGGGGAATTGGGGGCTTTTCCACACCAAGTCTTGCTACTGCTCTGGAAGATGGTGTCCAGCTTCCTCCCCACCACGCACACCCTTCTCCCCTTCTCCTTTCGTTCCTTTCCCTAGGACGTATTAAGGTTAAACAGACAAAATCCTGCATTTTTTTATAATAGATTTTTAACACGGGTTAGCGGATTTCCCTCACCCTATCCTGTGTGGGATCTTGGGGAGGGGGGGGCGGGTGGAGGATGCACACCCTTCATTGAGCTTGGCTGTTTAAAAGGAAAAAAAAACCTGCTAGATTCTGTCTTTACTTTTGACTCTTCTCTGCATTTCAGCATCTTGCTCCCGGCAGGCTGTCCCTTTTGGTTGCGACTGTGACGGGGGGGGTGGGCAGGGGGGAGCTCGGTTTCTCAGGTACGCCTGGCGAAAGGGCGGCGGGTCAGCTCAGCCCCCCCACGCATGAGTCCACCAGTTATTTTTAACATGACCCGTAGATGGGGTGCCCCCCCCCCCGTTCCACAGTGGGGTTAGAAACGGAAAAACTGAGCGTGTGCTGATAGACAACGTTTGCGTTTTCAGGCAAGACACGTTCCTTTTTATCCCTAGCGAACCCCATCACAGTTCCTGGGGGCTTAACTTGCAATCAAGCCAATGGAATTTTAGCTGCATTTTGTCATGGAGCAAACGAGGAGGATGGCAGATTTCTGCCTTTTGGCTCCGTCCTCTTAAACCACTCAGCTACCCGATCATTGTTCTGTGTTCTTTTCTTTCCCTTTTTTTAAGGCACAGGGGAATATCATCCTGAAATCTTCAGTCTCCTCCCTTCCTCTCTCTCTCTCCCCCCCCCCCCTTTCTTGTAAGTAATCTTTATTTTATTAGTTTAAAAGCGCGTTTGTATAGAGGTACGGTGTTTGTATGATAGCTGAAACCCGGGTTGTTAGGAAAGGCAATAGTGGTGGATCGAGTGACAACAGGGTTGCTTTTTTTGTGTGTGTTTTTTGATATTATATAATTTTTTAATTAAACTTCAGCAGTGTTTTAGGATTTCAGGTTTAAAAAAAAATCAGGAGATGAGGTTTTTTTTAAAAAAAAGGAAATCTCTATTTTGTGTCCTTCCCTTCTACCCACTTCTGAACAGAATTTTTTTTTAAAAAAACAGAGAAACAATAAATGATTCCTAAAATGGTAAAATACTATTGTAATAGCAATTAACTTAGACCTGATTTTTTTTAAAAAAAATATCTATATATACCAGCTACCCGCCCCTTCCAAAAAGAAAAAGAAAGGGGAAAAAAATAAGGTTGCAACCGGATTTGTGGTCACGATTTGTACTGTTTGATCCTGTCCGCATCCCCGTGAATATGAGGAGGAAAAACCAAGTTAAATCAAGCAGGAAAAAAAAGCATATGGTATATATAAATATATATATTAAAAAAAAAGATTAATGAGTTGGCTTGCAGAGTTTGTTGCAAAGTAGGAAATAATTCTGTTTATATATAAAAAAGAAGGAAAAAAACCTGCACAGAAAAAATGCTGTTATCGGATCATTTTGTGGTTCAGCATTTCCTGAGGTTGGTTATGAGGGTGGAGATCTGGTGCTAGAGGTGGGATCTCAGTTAGATAGCCTATGCAGTATGTGTGTCCTCGACTCATTTTAAAAGTCCTTATGAAGACATTAAATTGTGGAGTGAGGGAGAAAAAGGGGATGCCAAAAAGAGGAAGAGAAATGTGAAGGGGCAATTAAAAAAAAAAAAAACCTAAGGAATTTTCCAAACGTTGGCAGACTTAGAACTTTTCCCTACCAGTGACTTACTGCAGCTTCATAGCATCACCCAACCATCTTTGAAGTGTTGTACGGCCTTGTCTTTCTTATTTTGGCACAACCATGGTTGGATGACTCTAGAGTAGGGCTTCTCAACCTTAGCAATTTTAAGATGTGTGGACTTCAACTCCCAGAATTCCCCAGCCAGCCTTGTGGGGTTGGAGCTGTCAGCCTGCCCAGGTAGACCAGGCAGGAAACACGACCAGATGAGCTAATTCTACTTTATTGTAAGGCTACATTAACAGCATCTTGCAAGTCTGAAAGTACAATTCTCCTGCCGTCTCCTTTACCCCCAAGAAACAAGGGAGGGCCCCTTCTGAGCCTCTTGCTCCACCCGCTATCCAGCTGTGGGCTATGCCCTCTCTTATCTGACCGTTCCCTAGGCAGAATCTTCTTTGTCCTGTCTCAAGGTCTTTTTCACATACAGGAGCTTACAGGTTGCTCACAGCAAAGGTCCGTAAGAATTGCATCTGGAGATACCAGGTTTCCTCCATCCTGAAGTGTGCTATATTACCACATGCCTGTGAACATTGCTTTCCTTGATCACTTGCAAAAGAATGTTTTGTGCCTTCTTTAAGAAAACATACTGCATGAAGTTCCTGACACGTGCACTCATGGTACAGACAGAATTGGGAGGGAGGGTGTGTGTGTGTGTGTGTGTCAGCGTTGTGTTTTGTCTGTAGTAAGGGTGTCCTTGAGCTGCTCTGACCACAAGGCGACAATGCCTGTCTCACCCCCATCCTGCCAAGGACACAGTGGTACCAGTTGCCTAAATGAACGGTGGCACTTGCAAGCACCTTGGCCAGCCTGCCTGTCGCCTGTCCATTTTTTTGCTCGGCGCCACCTGTAATCTGTAATCTTGGCTGTCCCTAACTGTGCCCCCAACTGGGGAGGGGACGAGAGAGGCGGGGAGAGAGACACCAAGAGGTCAAAGAAGGTGATGTTGCAAACTTTGCTGGTTTGTTTGTGGATGGAGCACCACAGTATTGTGTCCTCTGACCTGTATTTGGGACCAAAAGAGATTCTTGTAGGATCTAGGAATGCAGGTCAAGAAGATGTGCGTGTCATCCTGCAGTAAGACCCGTGCTTTTCCAAAATGGGGAAAAAGAAAGAAGAAACAGTTGCTCGTCAGAATGATTTGAGTTGACAACTTGGATTTTGGTTGCTTGGATGCTGTTACACAGATTGCACTACAACCTTGGGGTTTCTTGCAGATCGTGGTGCATTAAATGCTACCCACAAATATGGGGAGAGGCAGAAGATGGTACCAATATGAAAACTTTAATGTGCAAAAATCAGCAACTAAAGCCAGTGGAGAAAGGAATGACTGCATTTGGGAAAGCTAAAAAGCAATCTGACATCCTCCGGATCTGTTGGGGTCATGGCTCCCAGAATGCCCAACCACTGGCCAGCTTAGCAAGGCATTCTGGGAGTTGTGGTCCTGTCACATTGTATGTGTGTGTGTGAGGCCTTATTACCTTAATTGAACGGGATGAGTAGATATGAGGGGTTCATTTACTGGGCTGGGGACAGCTTGGTGTTTGGAACAAAAGGTTGGATGTAATTCAGATAAAGTGTCCCTCTTCTTTGGGCAGTTTTATCTCCTTGTTACCACTGCTGATTTAAGTCTCCTGTTCCTTGGAGAACCTTGGTGCTTTCTTCCCCAGTCCAACCCTGCCAATTCCTTCTTGTCCATGGATGTCCCTCTTAGCTGGAGAAGCATTCCTTGGACAGGTTTTTGAACCATGGTCCTTTCCAAAGCATACAGACCCAGCCAGTCTGATCTGGATCCTTGTCCCTTCCCTTTGGATAGTTGTAACACAGACTTCAGAAGCTACCCTTGGACTACCTTTGGAAGCTGGAGTTGGGCCAAAATGTGATGATTATGGACTTGACAAGCTCTAAAAGAAATATACATGCCCCCATCCTTACTTTGCCTGGCTTGGTTACCAGTTCACCTAGGGCACAATCCAAGTTTTTCATGATGATTGTTTGGTCTGGAATGGGATGATCTACAGTTGTGATCGAAATTATTCAATCTCCATTGCAAATCAGGTTGATTGTCAAAATGTACAGACTTTCAGGTGTTTGCCATGAACAAATCAAACAAAAGCAATTGAAATAGCTCAACACAACGAATGCTTCAAGTGGTGTCCCCAAATTCAACTGAAAATGCAACTTACAATGACTTGTCCAGTCTCAAAATTATTCAGCCCCCTGAATAGCATCCATCACAACAGCACACATAACAGTATGCAAAACAGGTGCTGTCTCAAGCACACCTGATGCAACTAATCAAGGCCTTCAATAGTTGCACCAGGTGTGCTTGAGCTGGAACACATGAAATACCTGAACTGGCTAGGGGTTTGTTGAGTGTCACGTTTGACTGCATGTTAGAAATACAGTATGGCTAAGTCAAAAGGATGGTCCAAAAAGGTAAGAGAAGAGATCATCGCCCTTCACAAACAAGGAACAGGATACAAAAAGCGAAGGCACTGAATGTTCCTAGAGACACCACTGGAAGCATAGTTCGCAAGTTCAAAGTTAAAGGAACAGTGGTGACACTGCCTGGATGGGGCAGAAAAAGGAAGCTGTCAACGGTTGCAACCAGATTTCTGAGAAGGCAGGTGGAGAGAACCCCTTGAGTGACTGCAGAAGACCTGCAGCAAGACTTGGTGGCAACAGGCACTGAGGTTTCAGTGAGCCCAGTAAGGCGGGTACTAAACACAGAAGGTTCCCATGCCAGAACTCCAAGACGGACACCACTACTGACCCAAAAGCACAAGAAAAGTCAGCTCCAATACGCTAAAAAAATCATATAAATAAGCCACAGAAGTTTTGGCATTCTGTTCTGTGGAGCGATGAAACAAAATTGGAACTTTTCGGCCTGATGGATCAGCGGTATGTCTGGAGGAAGAAGAATGAAGCATGCGCTGAAAAGAACACTCTGCCTACAGTTAAGCACGGTGGTGGCTCGGTGATGCTCTGGGGCTGCTTTGCGTCCTCTGGCACTGGAAGCCTGCAGCGTGCGGATGGCAAGATGGAAACCTGCAGCTTGTGGATGGCAAGTAATCAGGAAATCCTAGGAGAAAACGTCATGCCGTCTGTGAGGAAGCTGAAGCTTGGGCGTCATTGGACCTTCCAACAGGACAATGATCCCAAGCATACCTCAAATTCCACTAAGGCTTGGATGCAGAAGTCCTGGAAGATTCTACAGTGGCCATCACAGTCACCTGACCTGAACCCCATAGAAAATCTCTGGTGGGATTTGAAGAAGGAGGTTGCAGCATGCAAACCGAAGAATATTACTGAACTGGAGGCCATTGCTCATGAGGAATGGGCTAAGATTCCTCAGGAATGCTGCCAGAAGCTGGTGTCTGGCTATGCATCTCATTTGCAGCAGGTCATAACAGCAAAAGGGTGCTGTACTAAGTACTGAAGGTGTTTGCCATGAAGGGGTTGAATAATTTTGAGACTGGAGAAGTCATTATAAGTTGCATTTTCAGTTGAATTTGGGGACACCACTTGAAGCATTCGTTGTGTTGAGCTATTTCAATTGCTTTTGTTTGATTTGTTCATTGCAAACAGCTGAAAGTCTGTACATTTTGACAACCTGATTTGCAATGGGGGTTGAATAATTTCGATTACAGCTATATGTGATCCTTACTTTGTAGGAGGAGAGCCATGTTAGTCTGTGATGGTTAAAAAAAATCTGGAGGAGCCTGCTAGCCTCCTTTCCAATGAACAAATTCTATTTAAAGGCATTTGATAGAAGGAGCTGCAGCTCACAAAAGCATATGCCTTTCCATAAAACATGTTTATTGGAATGGCTGGTACAGATTCCATTCCAGCATAACTCTTCTGGCCTACAACAAATAAATAAATTTAATCTGTTTGATTGTGTCTGATTTTTGGAGACTACCAGGACAAGTCCCAAGTCCCTGCAGTTTTCTTGGCAGATTTTTCAGAAGTGGTTTGCCATTGCCTCCTTCCTAGGGCTGAGAGAAGGTGACTGGCTCAAGGTCATCCAGCTGGCTTTGTGCCTAAGGCAGGACTAAAACTCCCGGTCTCCCGATTTCTAGCCTGGTGCCTTCACCACTACACCGAACTGGCTCTCGCAAAAATATTTAGGCCAACATCAGTGGATTTATTGAAGACCTGTTTCTCCCTCAAGCCAGGCCCTATTATTTGACCACCTCCTGAAGGTCATCTAGCACCAACTCATCATTTTCATATAAAAATCGAAAGCCATTTATCTATCTATCTATCTATCTATCTATCTATCTATCTATCTATCTATCTATCTATCTATTTTTAAATTGCTTTTGCTAGATTGACCTACAGTGGTGGTTGATTTTCTTTATTTGCTTTACCTTTTGATCTCCTGTTTTAAATATATGCACTACATTATTTTAAGCTTTTAAAAAAAAAAATTGTCAGTCACATTGGAGTTTCTTTTTCTGTAGAAAAGCAGACTAGAAATAGCTTAAAGCAGGGGTCCCCAACCCCCGGGCCACAGACCTGTACCAGTCAGTGGCCTGTTAGGAACTGGGCCGCACAGCAGGAGGTGAGTGAGCAAATTTACAGCCTGAGTGTTTACAGCCTCTCCCCATCGCTCGCATTACCGCCTGAGCTCCGCCTCCTGTCAGAGAAAGCAAGCCCATTGGCTGCTATCTCCAAACGGCGCAAAGAAAAAAGAATAAAAGGTCAGGAAAAAGAGGAAGCGCTTGAATCATCCTGAAACCATCCCCCAACCCCCCCAACCCGCCCCCCCCCCGGCCCATGGAAAAATTGTCTTCCACGAAACCGGTCCCTGGTGCCAAAAAGGTTGGGAACTGCTGGCTTACAGGAATTATTAAATTAATTGTTTGGCAACTAAGTCATTAATTATTAATTGAATAAATAAATAAAATAAGTCACAAGCCAACCAACTCCTGTCTTGTGCAAACCCAATCCTCACATTTACCCTTAAAATACAACAAAAGTGGATGACATGCCAGCTTTAATTTCAAGGCTCATGTGGAAGCAATCTGTTCCAACTTGCAGTAAGAGCCAACAGTGTCCCTTCCTACAACATCCTGCTTGGAAAAGAAAGAAGACACCAACAATGTCAAAAATGAGTTTCAAGGAGTTATTTGCTATGTTTACACAACCTGGATATAAATTACTATACAGACTGAATTCGCACAACCTGTGCAATGTGACAAAAAGGTAACCTAGCTTAGCACATTGGGCAAATGTGGCTGATAGGTTTGCAACTGTTCTGTGTGTGTTGTGTGAACACAGCCCGAGGATGTTCCTATTCATTTTTGGCTCTAGTCCCATCCATTGTTTACTTAAATCCACCCACCATTCATCCCGACTTGTTATCTCTGAGGGAATGTGGTCCTCAATAATAATAATAATAATAATAATAATAATAATAATAATAATAATAATAATAATAATAATAATATAGTAATAAAGGTTGCCACTCCTGGTACAGAGAATGTGTTTATATTTACTTCTCCCATTTCTACTGGAGGCTGATAGGCAAAATATTATCCTGTGTTTACAGACATTATATTCTTTGTTCACATGTGTCTTCCTTGCTTAATTGCTCGACCCTGTTCAGACCTTCTGAAAATGAGTATTTCTGACATCTTAGCTGGGCATCTACTCTTTTTTGGCATTAAAAAAAATTGAACTGCAAGGACCTTCACCTTCATAGATGCACACAAGCTAGAACAGGGTTTCTCAACCTTGGCAACTTTAAGTTGCGTGGACTTCAATTCCCAGAACTCCCCATAGTGGCTGGGGAATTCTGGGAGTTGAAGTCTACACATCTTAAAGTTGCCAAGTTTGAGAAACACTGAGCTAGAAGCTGGAAACAGTGGGTTGTTGAACTGCAGCAAGGCCTTTGCACATTGAGGTCTCCTCTTAAAGCCTCACCACACCCGCACTTTGTGTGGCATGTACAGATACCTCTTGTGGCTGTGGCATACACCATTTAAGCCAAGAGACAATGCTCTGGAGCCCCTTCCCCATAAATGGTGAGAGCTTTGAGATAGATCTCTGTCTGCCTCCATCATTATGGACTTCTTGCTTTCAGAGACTTGGCTAGACTCAATTCTCATATTTTTAGGGTGTCCCCATATTTTTAATTAGAAGATCCCTCCATATTTTTAGGAAGAAGTTAAAAGGAAAAGGCAGTTTTCCTCCCTCCCCTACTCGGTGTTGAGGCTTATGTAGGTTTGGCTGGTTGTTAGTTTAGATGATTTTTTTGTCCTTCTAATGTATTTAGAACTTTGGATGTTGGATTCCAGAATTTTTATAGTAATGAATTGTTTTATTTCTGACAATCAGGGATAGAGACAGACTTTGCAATAAATCAATGATAAATCAATAAAGAATGGGCACATTCAGAGATGGAACTGGTCCCATCATCTAGGAGATTGGAATCAGACTGGCTTGTCCTCAGAGGAGAGAGCTGCCTGGAATTGATGCATCCAAGGTCGCTGATCCTGGACAGAGTGCATGGAAGGAAAGGTGTCCTGCCTGGCGCCTGTGGGTCTGTGCTTGGCCGCCAGAGAGGAGCCATGGGTTTGCTGGAAGCCAGCCAGATCCCATCAGGGATGCAAGCAGAATGGAGAAACAGCAAACAAACAGATTTGCTTGGAGCTCTGAGCAAATAGATTCTCCGAAAGGGGAAAATCTTGTTAGCAGAAGACAACTGCTCTCTGCCTGGAAAGGGGGCTTCTTGCATCACTCAGAGATCAGGAAAAGGTTTTCCCCATAATATGCACACTAGCTAGGTTCATGCAAGCAAAATATGGGTTCCTTGCTTAGCAGACATGTGAACCCAACCATAATTTGTAAAGTATGGTTGATGGTTAAGAATGTGGTGGTGGTTCTTTTGATATACAGTGTGTGTGTGTCTGTGTGTCTGTGTGTATCTCCCACCTTCTGTCCAGACACTCAGAGTGGCATATAGAGCATCCACTTCTTCAATTTCTTCCTATATCCACCCTGCAAGGTAAAATGTGTAGGGGTAGCCTCTTGGGCGAAAAGTCACCTAGTGAACTTCCATAGCAAAGGGTGAATTTTAGTCCGACTATTCCAGGACTTAGTTCAGCAGTGTAATCACCATAACACATTAAAATCCATATGCTCTGTAAATCCAGCCAGTTGTGGCTGATTTAATACTGAAGTAATTCATAGCAAAACATATTGGTTGAACACAGCATCTCTGTAAGGTTGGAGGGAAGAAGGAAGTAGCATCTCTTATGTCATGACATAATCATGCAGTTGACATAATTCATGTTATTTACACAACAATGTCATGCCATACTGTACATTTGTACATACTGTACATCTTTGTAGCTCATACTGAATGCCTACACACACCGTCATTGTGTATCCAATGAGTTCCTGTCTTATATACTATCAATACCTCATTTTTGGATGAAGATGTTGATATAGCCAAAATGGCATCATCCTAATATATTGGAAAGGTAGATGGAAGGTTTAAGAGAATGCAGAAATAAAGGAGTTTGTTTTTTTTTAATGGTAAAAAATATACTAGGATCTACTGGGAGATTTGATACAAATTTTTGACCCTCATTTTTAACAACAAAATTTCTCTACTTCTAAAATCAAACGTATTGTGGGTGAAGGATAACTAAGGGGATTTTTGTGTGAAAGGCTTGGGAACATTGTATGTTATATGTAATAGTTTCTTCCAGAACTATAAATAAGCATCTGGTTCTTTGGGGTTTTGAATTTACATTTTATTTACTATTAAAGGGCTTTAACACTAAACCTTTAATTAGTACCATTAAATCTCAATGAGATTTTATTGTCTTAATCTTGTTTTAGCAATTGCCCGATTCTCTTTGCACAGCACAATTGACTGAGATCATTCAAGCCGTATCTACTTTCTGACACCAAATTTTTTTTCAGAAACTAACTGTGTACCGTCAGTGATCAGTTCCTGATAATTCCTTGGAACACGAAAGGGAAGTCAACAATCTTTTTAAACTTTATGCCATATTTTAAAAAAGAAAAACATGTTGATTAGCTTTGGGTCGGGCATATATAAAACAGTGAAAAATCTTTAAAATCTTGTTTAAAAATCATGTTTACATTCAGATATCCTAGACTACAGAAATAATTAGGAATAAAAAGAAGAGAGTTGGAACAGTTTCCAGAATCCAATATTTAATCGTTTTCATTTTATTTAAGAAAACTATAGAAGGAAGGGATTAAGTTGGGAAGAAATTAAACGAGTGTTAAAATATTGTAAAAGCATACATATAACGATTCTTAGTAATGATATAGACTTTTTTCTTTATTTTTTTGGTTTTCCTGTATTTTATTTGCTTTTTAAACAAAAAAACAAAAAAATGGCAGTATTATGATGATGCAATATTATTTATTTGTTTGTTTGTTTGTTTGTTTTTCAGATTTCTATCACCACCCATCTCCCCCCAAAAGGGGGACTCTGTGCAGTTTATAATAACATTGACAATTAAAACCATAAAAGACATAAATTACAATGTAAATAGAGAATATAGATATAAATATATTAGAAAATAGAAAATAAAGTTTTATATATATATATATATATAATCTTTTTCTCCTTTTTGTTACTTTACATTTTATAATACATTACAAACAAAAAAAAAACCAGAAACACAAACAAAACTAATTCAGATATGGGAGACTAATTTTCAATTTAAAAAGACGTTACAAAATTAAATAGTGTAGTATTTGTAGGGGAAAAGGGTTGTTTGCTCCATTCCAAACACAGTATATTTTAGAACAGATATTAAAGAACCAGCAATCTAATCCAAGATTCTGCTAAGGTCAGCAAATAAGCCTATTCCAGGGAAATATTCACAATCCATATTTCAGTTCATATCATAAAGTGATGGTCACCAACCTTAACTCAGTTTGCACAGTGTAAAAGTTGTTGGTTTTCCCTGTCATACAATTCAGTGCTCTGGACATCTTCTCAGAAATCAGCCCCACCAAGTGCTTACAAGGTTAGGAAAATGACTGTACCCTCAAACCAAGCGCCACACTTCGTAGCTATATTCACTTTTATATTAATTAACCATCCTTTTTGTAAATGATTTTAATTTGTAAATTGATTTTAATTTCATTTTTTATTGTAAACTGCCCAGAGTCCCTCCTTGGGAGGGAGATGGGTGGTGATAAAGTTTGATAAATAAATAAATGGTTTTTTTACACAATTGTCACAATTGTGCAGTATTACAGATTACTTTCAAACTGCAATAGAGCTTCTACATTTCTCTTTTTTGCTTCAGAGATCTATAAAAGTACATTAAATGTTGTATTAACTGACTACTTTCCCCTTTATTTTAATTTCAATCTTCAGTTATTTTCTTTTTATCTATGCATGCATGCCCAATACTTGGATTTAAAATTTCAGTATGCTCTTAAGGTTGTACCTTTCACATGGATTTGTTGCTGAATGGGTCAGAGACTTCATAAGGAATTATTTGTCTTTTCAATGCATTGCAATTTCAAAAACGGTTACCATGTGGAAAAGGGAACTGGGTGTTCAAGTTCTGCTTTACTATGCAAACTCTCTCTCTCTCTCTCTATCATCTATCTCTATCCATCCATCCATCCATCATCTATCTAGGGATTCTGGAAAGTGTGTCCGTTCTAGATTTAGTCATACAAATACATCCATTGAAAAGAATGGGGTTTACAATAGTAACAGTACTTGTAAAAAAGTCCAGGCTAGGGAAAATTAGATCTTCCCTAATTTTCCCTAGTCTGATCAAAATGTATTACGAATGCTTGCGTAAGTAATAGCTCATCCATTCAACTTTCATTGTTACCTAGTAAGTAAATAAAGGTTTACTGAAGTTTTTCATGATCTCCAGAGAAGAAACCACTAATTTTCAAAATGTAATTCATAAAATAAATTAAATAATGGGCTAGAAATTATACAGTACAAATTTCCATATTGTTACTCAGAACTAAAACCCACTGCATTCAACAGCACTTACTCCCAAGAAAATGTGGAATTGCATAGACCTATACATAGACCTATGGGGATGATGAAATTTAAGTTCATCATCACTAAGCTTTTTTCAATTATTTAATTAAGTATATTCTGATGTATATCTAAATCTGATCCAATTCCTTGGCTATCCACTAAGACACTTCTCCGAATTTGGGCAAAATGGCTCATCTCTAGAGAGAGGAATACTGTAAATGGACATAACTCTAAGACCAAAAATGACAATATCCCCAAATCAGTGTGAACATTTTAACTCCCTGGGACACACAATGCAGCCACAAGAAAAGATACTGCAAAAGCAGCTTTCATTGTGAAGCAGCATGAATTAGAAGCTTTAACACCATGGATTTACTCATGGATTAAACAGAACGTGAGGTTTCACGCTTCATGTGTTAACCAACTCTTTATTTCAGTGTTGTGTTTTACTTGTTTTAATGGTACTTTTAGGGAATTCCTCCTTCGTAAAGCTCTTCCTTTCCTCCCACTCCGAAAAGCCCAGCTGTATGTCTATTACTCTTTTTTTAGGATTGTAGTTTCTGCAACGAATAAAATGGTCTGTATCTACAACATTTTATGTAAATAACGAATGTGATGCTCTTCTTTTAAGATCAGTTAATTCATTGCCTAATCAATCCATATTTAAATAATTGCATCTGACTTCACCCAACTCTAGTAGATCTCCTATAAAACCTGACATGTTCTGATTTACTATTGAAATCAGGTTGGCTTAGAATCTGTGGAAGCACAAACTTCAAGACCAGGTCTGGATCTCAGTTTTCAAACATTTCCAAGCACTCTTGAAAGTTGGGACATCATCGCTTTCTCTGCTGATGTTACCAGATTTGTTTCTTCAGGAGTTCTTCAAGTCTGCTTTGCTGACAGGCAGAAGAAATGGTGCAAACCTCAGTGGACGAATGGCTTGTTTCAAGTCTTTATTTCCTTATTGTGGACTTGCGCTGATTTGACAGTTCTATTTTTAAATCTCAGTTGAGAAAAGTACAGTAAATCTACTGCAATGGTTGGGAAAATCCCAGAAAGGATTAAAGATTAAATGCTGGGAAAGAATGTACTAAAGTGTAATACCCCTGCTTCTTGACACCAGCCTTGGTCTATTCCGTTCTTTGCACATGTGGACGTAGCTGATGATGGGATGTTACATCAGTTGGGAAATTTGGCTAATTTTCCGTATGTCTGAGAGATACGAGCTTCTGATCAAACGTGATAAGTTCTATTGACCTGTTTGCTAGTGATTATCTCTCCCAAGTGTGGACTTTCTTGGAACACAGAGCATTGGCTGATCCAACTAGGGGCGGGATTCTGTGGCCTTTAAAAGTTGCTCTTGTGTTCACTTGCCTACAAGACAATCTTGGTTTATCCCAGAGAGAGAACGAACAAGACAGCTTTAAAAAAAAATCTAAGGACACGGGCCCGCTCAAGAAAGAAAGATGAAACTTCAAATTATCTGCATGCTCTTCATTTTACTTAGTGCTGCCACCAGAAACCTCTGTGCCTTCACAATTCAGGTAAGAACAAAATTATTAATACTATGCTTAAATTTGCCCTCCAATTTCTTGAATGTTTTCTTTCTCTGCCAAAGTAGCTGCTGTTGTCCTTCCTTGTTCTTCAGGTGCTTCACTATTTCTGTAGATTTATTTTCTTCCAGTCAGGTCCTTGAGCTTCTTTAATGATCACAGAATGGCAAATGAAGCTTTGTTCTCTGGTTCTCCACTTTTCTCCATCTTTCCATCCTTCTGTAGTCCTGCTGGCAATCCTTGTTTCCTGGTCTGAGAAAACTCATGGAAAGCAATCTTTCCAGAGGTCTTCCTCTAGCATTTGAAGGAAGCCAGGAAGATTCAGGTTGCTGGAGAGAAGACCGTGTTGTCAAAGTCAGGAGGTTCATATGTCTCAGCTGTCTCATAATTAATAGACTTTGGATCTCGCTGAGCTTTTCAAAAGCAGGACAGGAAATTTGTTGCAGGACCACTACATGTAGCGGAGAGTGATAGATGAAAATACAGCTGTTCCTAGTGACTGCTAATGGAGTTTGGGGGTTAAAATATTGGACCAGAACTGGGGAAAGTTGATTTTAAGACCCTACCTGGTTGTGGAGCTCACCAGATGATTTGGGAGCCATCTCAGAAGGAAGACACCACCTTTCACATGTGGTGCTCTAAGTTCTCAGAAAAAAAAGGCAGGAGACAAATGAATATGTAAAAGTATATAAAGAGACAACTGGATGGAGGGTGCTTGATGACCTTTGGTTGCAGAGGTGACAGCAAAATGTTGGAGGAGATTCCTGAAGAAAACTCCGAGTAGAACTACACTGTGTTGTTATAAAGCACCAGATGCAATGAAAATCAGGATAGCTGAAAGACAGATTAGAGGATACAAGTTTTCTCCTGTTTTGGAGGTGGGCAAAGGAAGTGGCAGCGGAGAGAGGAAGGGCTAAACCTCCTTAATTGTTGCAGGGAACCACAAATGCATTGTTAACTCTTTCTGATGAGTTAATGAGAAGGAGAAGAAAGCGAGGAGGACTGTCCATTTCTGTATTGTTTTTACTATCCTGCTGCCCTATCTAGACAAGGAAACTAGCCTTAATAGAGGTTCCTCTGTGGGCAAGACAAATGTCTGGCAGGTCTGTGTGACCAAACTGTATAGTAGGATGATGATAGGGTGTGACTTTGTGGCTTCCATTCTGTACCTGCCAACAGCAATTCAGTGTAGAAAAACGTCCAAAGAGATGAGATTGCAAGGGGAGAAGAGCTGTGATATTTGTTCCCCAAAGCTGCTCCCTTTCTCTTCTGCTGGGCCTAACCTAGTCATCTTCTCCTTGTTCTGGTTCCCACTCACGAGAAGAGAGAGGCACCGACAGCATGGGCACTAAAGTTGGAGTGGGACCACCATGTTCACATCCAATAGCACTAGTCCTGGCATCGGCCTTGCTTCTTTCTCATATGTTCCCAGCACGGCTAGAACCACACAAAAAAATTATTTAAAATGCGGTGTTGATGCCAAGCATGTCTGGTGACATGGCAGTCCTGCATTTTATCTCTCTTTCCTTTGAAAATCTCAGCATGACTAATTCCTTGGGGTCCTGTGCAGTGCAAGTAAAACAAAAATACGTTTATGCTTTCAGATCAAGGCTGAGCAATCTGCAGGTTAATTCCAAAATCCTTCAGACTGCTTGCCAGTGATGTACCCATTTCTCAGGAGATCAAGAAAAGAGAGAGACAAAGAGATGGAGGGAGGGAGGACCTTCCTTCCTTCCTTTCCTTCCTTTCCTTCCTCCTTCCTTCCTTCCTCCTTCCTTCTTTCCTTCCTGTTCTGACCCTGTCCCATTGCTAATGCAAATTCTTCTGGGAGAGTGTGGCCCTTGAGAGAAAAATAATCCAGCTCCCTACCTTTAAGAGTTGGGCACTTATTGTGTAGAAAGCTGAATTCACACACCTTGCTTATCCTCAACTCAGCTTAACAAAGCATCACATGACATGCAATGTCCAGACTCCAAACAAACAACTCTTAAGTTCATAACCTAAAGACGGTGGCTGGGTTTCCCACAACAAGCTGAACCACAAGCTAGCCAACTCCAGTCTAGTCTAGGATGTTCTGTGAACATGGTGACCAAAGGCTATTTTTGAAGTATTTTTTCCCCGTTAAAAATAGAAGCCCTGAAAGAAATATCTTTCCTCCTCTTTGCAGAGAGATATCCAGAAAGACTTGGCCAGTTTGGATACCTACAAAACAGGAACCACTGGACTACAGGTGAGATCAGTGTCTGAGTGCTGCTTGTAATACTCCAGTGCATAGGCCAGCAGGCAGTATGGTGAAGATGTGCAATTTATTTAGAGTACCAGCTTGCAGTCTTGCCATCTGAATTTTGCACTTGCAGGAAGATGTCTGTCAGTGGCAGCTTCTCCTGTTCTACCTTTCTTTCGGTCTCTTTCCCAATTGTAGATCTTTTTTTTAAAAAAAATGCATTAAATAGTAAGATCTTTATCTAGGCCAGTGTTTCTCAACCCTGGCAACTTTAAGATGTGTGGACCTACTCCCAGAATTCCCCAGCCAGCCACACATCTTAAAGTTGCCAAAGTTGAGAAACAGTGATCTAGGCACTCAGAGTGATATACTAGGAATTTCAAAAGCACACTGGTGGCAACCTTCCTTAGAAAAGTCCATTCAATTTCTTTCAAGTCCTCTTTGCCCTGGAATACCAGAATCGGCTGTATGCTGTGTCAGATTATGGCCTCCCCAATTCCAGTCATTGATTCTACCAGATGTAGCTTTGTGAAACTATCCTAACCTCATGCCCTCCAGATGTCCTGTATTACAAATCCCATATCCTCCTTCTCCATCCGACTGAGGTGTTAGTTTACAGCTCCCAGAATCCCCTGTACATAGATGCCTTCAAACAGGACTTAACCTCAACCAGACCAAGCTGTGATCACAACCAGTTGACTGCTTTGCTGTTTTTATTTTGGTCATGAAATCACATTTCAAAAAACTTCACTTTAAGAACAAGTACAAGAGTCACACGTCAATGGGCAGGCCATCAAAATCTATATAATGAAAAAATAAACCCTGCGGGATCAGGATATTGGCCCTTCTGCTCCAGCATTCTGTGACACACAGTTGTCAACTAGATGCGTTTCTGAAGCTCACAAGTCTGGCCTGAAGGGTGATGGTCCTCTTCCACTGTCATTTCCCAGCAACTACAGATAGTCCTTAACTTAACAACCATTCATTTAGCAACCATTCAAAGTTACAATGGCACTGAAAAAAGTGACTTACAACTGGTCCTCGCACTTATGGCCATCGCAGCATCCTTGCAGTCATGTGATCAAAATTCAAAGGTTTGGTAACCGGCATGTATTTACGACAGTTGCAATGTCCTGGGGTCACATGATCACCATTTGCGACCTTCCCAGCCAGCTTCCAACAAGCAAAGTCAATGGGGGAAGCCAGATTTGCTTAACAACCATGTGATTCACTTAATGACCGTGGTGATTTGCTTAATGACTGCAGCAAAAAAGGTCATAAAATTAGGTGTGACTCACTTAACTACCAGCTTGCTTAGCAACAGAAGTTCCGGTCCCAATTGTGGTGGTAAGTCAAGGACCGCCTGTTGCGTTGAAGGCCTGTTTCAGGAGTTAGTAGACAGCCATTAGGACTAGACACCATCGATGGCCTCATCTTCCATTCAAACCATCCAAATTGGCAGCCGTTGCCACAACTACTAGTAGCTAGTGCCATGTTCTATGTATGTTGTGTTCTGGTCCTGTTGTAAGTCCTCCTTTTGAATTACAGACGTGTGCATACACATTGAGTAAACACTTTTTATTTGTCCCCACAGGCATTGCTATCAAGACCCAAGCGTCACGTCAGCCACTTTGCTCTCTGCAGATACTGCTGGGACTGTTGTGGAAATAAGGGTTATGGCTACTGCTGTCGGACATGAAGAGGACAAAGGCCTTGATGGATGGCAACTCTTTTATGGAGCTGCCCCTCTCCTTGTAGCATTGACCCCCCAACCTCCTCACATTGGCCTCCAGGTCTCCTGACACATTCTCCTTATTTATTAGTTTGACAATATTTGGGTGTTTTTGTCTGCTTGATGTTCTTGTCAGTTCTTTGGAATTAAACATATTTTTACCTCATATGTGCTGTTATGGATTTGTGATCCCTACCTCTGTATGATATTTTCCTGCCTAAGGCTAAAGACAAGGGGGCCTATTATCATATATACAGAAACTGGTTAACTTTGCAGTTGAATCTTTCTTCAGCATGGCTGGCACAACAGCTTACAGGTAGTCCTCGTTCAGCGATCATTTGAAGTTACGACAGCGCTGAACCAGGGGCATTACGACCATTCCTCACAGTTGCAGCATCCCCACAGTCACATGATCATGACTGGGGCACTTGGAACCGGCTCGCAATTACAACGTTCATAGCATCCCACAGTCACGAGATCGCCATTTGCAATCTTCACTGCCGGTTTCTGACAAGCAAAGTCAATGGGGAAGCTGGTAGGAGGTCGCAAATGGCAATCATCACTTTGGGATGCTGCAACTTGTGGGATTCACTTAACGGCAACTGGAACTGCCACAACTGCTGTTGTAAGTTAGCGTGGTCACATGACATTACGCTTTATGACCACATTGGTTAGTGACAGATTTGCCGGTCCCAATTACTATTGTTAATCTAGGACTACCTGCATTATTATTTTCCACCATAACTGAGAGCATCAAGCCAGCTGGAGATGTAAGCACTTGTTACACAGGAGACCTCAAGATCTTTTGACCATGCTCATGTTGGATCAGATGCTGGAGTAGAATTGATCAGTGCCACAGGGAAACTGCCAGTCGCTTATCCCGTAATATCCAGTGGTCTTTTCTGTTGATACATTCTCATAATCTTCTGCCATCTCCATATGCTCATAGGCCTTGCTGGTGCTTAATTCCTTTAAAAATGCAGAAGAAACAAGAGGAAGGATTTGAGTTCAAACAACTTAATAAAAATAGTTAATCTTTATGTAGTAAAGGCTTTACACTACCTTGAAAGCTCTGCAGGGGGAATGATGGCAAATGATGAAGTATTCTCACGATGTAAACCATTTGACTTGGACCCAAGTACAAAAGGTCAAGGTTTGCATCATGATGTTGTGACATGATGCAAAACTTCCCTCATTTTTGCATCATTCCTGCTTGTACCAGACTCCTACAGAAGAGGGACTAGCTGACATTATTACAGTACAATTTAGCTGTAAAACCTAATAGTTCGAACCCATCATTTGTGGGAATACTAGAAATGGTTCATGATGTAGATGCCAAAAAAAAAAAAAAAAAGATTTGGGTGACATATTGTCAAATTAACAAATCTCTCACATCTCTTTAGACCAGAGTTTCTCAACCAGGGTTCCATGGAACCCTAGGGTTCCATGGAAGGTCATTAGGGGTTCCCTGGGAAATCACAATTTATTTTAAAAAAATATTTCAAATCCAGGCAACTTCACATTAAAGAGGTACGTTTCACTCTTTATTTTTAGTTTAAGAACACTGTTAATGCATATATACAGGCCTTCACATGAAATGAATATAATAATTGTGTAACTTCTGGCCCATATTTGAGCCTGAATGTGCCGGGGTTCCCCAAGGCCTGAAAAATATTTCAAGGGTTTCTCCAGGGTCAAAAGGATGTGAAAGGCTAATTTAGACCATTGGCATACTTTTGATCTAGTTTTAGGTTCTTGCAAATATCATCTAGGAGGTCATGTGCACCATCATGCCTATGGGCACTGGGCTGCTAATCCCAGATGTTGGTGTAATATGCTGGCTGGGGAATTCTGCATTTTGATGTTGGTGTAATATGCTGGCTGGGGAATTCTGCAAGTTGAAGTCCACACATCTTAACATTGCCAAGTTTGAAAAACACTGGTCTACTTGAAGGAAAAGGATGGGAACCACTGGATCAATTCACCAAGAGTTGGTAACCTGAATCCCTGCAGACATTACTGAACTACAATTCAAGGCATCATTCATCACTGGCTATGCTGTTTTAGGGTTCTGGGACTTGAAGGTCCACATATCTGGATGGCATTTGGGTTGGGGACAACTGCTATTCTTGATTGCCCCAAGATTGCTTCATACATTGTCAGCAGCTTGGCTTCCTTGAACATTGGGTTTGCTGCACATGCTGAGTTGCTCCTCCTTGTTGTCTTTAGATGGCTTTTCTGTGTTAAGGTAAATTATCTGCTCTCCGTTTCCATGTATCCTGGGATTTTCCTCTTCCTCCTTCTCTTCCGCTCCTTGTCTCTTCTTTTTCCTGCTGGCCAAATAAATATCATAAAAGAAGGAAATTACCAAAATAAAAACATCTAGCAAAATATGCAGAGGTTGGCAGGCAAAACATTCCTGAGGGTATCAGTAGTAAAACTACAGGATCAAGGGCCAGTGAAAAGATTGGGAAACTTTTGGGAAACCATCTTAAAATATTTGAAGACATAAGCTAGATAAATCAAAACCAGTTCTGATTGAGGCTGTTTCCCCATTAGTGAATTATAGCATCTTCAAAGCATCACCGAGCCCAAAGGCATCCTCAAGGGGGTCAAGTCAGGGTGAGGCAAATTATGAAATCAGTATTGTAGGGCAAGCACTGTCCCTTCTGTACATGTGTCATGACATCACACACACATATGAAAGGGGAGAAGCTTGCTTTACGATGGTGTGGAGCTAGTGGTGCCACAGGACGACACAACTTTTGCCAATTTGATGAAAGCATTGGCTCCTGCAGGCAGCTTTGAACTGATGGGACATACAGCCAGCTCCCTTTACTGTTGTTTTGGTATGACAATGGTTGGATAACGCTAGTGAGGACACACTCTTAGAGCTGTGCGGCTGTAGTTGGATCTGATTGATCCCTTGTACTTCTTACCAGCTCACTGTCACTTTGTAAATCAGAATTCCCAGCGAGGCAAAGAGGACGAGGCCTGCAATAATTCCCCCAAATCCAATGAGCCAAAGGGGGACGTTCCCTGTAAAAAGAGAGACACTGGCAAGGAAGTGGTCAACAGGCAATTTGGGCCAGACATACCTTAAACAGCCAGAAATTCTGCTTGCAAACCTTTCCACATGAGTGCATATCCATGCTTCAACCGTTGGGCTGCAGGCCTGCTGGCAGAGGCACCAGCACCACCAGCACTACCACGTGGCATCCCTGAGTAATTACATAGATCCTCCAGCCCTTGTGAAGTCAACTATGACTCTTTTGCTAAGCCAGCATGACAAACATGGAACTAGTCATTCTTTCAGAAAGGCCATGTCTCTATTTCATTGATGCCTTTATTAGATTTATAGTCTGCCTTTCCCCCGAGAGCTCAAGGCAGCATGCATAGCATTCCCTCCTCCTTTGGGACCATACCTGAGCCAAAATTACCTAGGCAGCTGGGACTAAGTACTAGGATTTAGGATCTTCTGGTGCCAGTCCAGCACCTTCACCATTACACTACGCTGCCTCTTGGGCCGAGAGAGAGGGACCGGCCCAAAGTCACTCAGGCATCTTCCGTGGCTGAGGGGACTTGAATCTGGCTCTCACTTCTCCTAGTCCAGCACCCTAGCACTATACTACCCAGGCTCTTCATTTATATGTCCGTACAGCCCAACAGTAAGGAAACCGTTGCCCATTGCTTTCCAGTCCATCTCTACAGATATCACTGACTTAACTTGCCTTAGTCTTACCTGCCTTGAAGGTGGGCAATGTGATTTGGCTGGTCCCATGCTGATTGGTGGCCTTGCAGGAGATGTGGGTGAAGTTAGATCTGAGCCCCCTCAGGATGCCAATGATGGTTGGTTCCCAAGAGTTCAAGTCTGCCTGCACCTCGGACCTGTTGAAATCTCCAGGAAAGGTGTGGTTTGGAAGATGCCATTCAATTCTTGGGGTGGGGTTTCCCTCTGCCACACAGTAGCAGGTTACAGTCTCTCCAGTTCCTGAGATAGTACAGTTGCTTTCAGGCCAAATCACTGGCTTATCTTTAAAAAAAAATAGAGGGATTTGTTGCAAAGAAAGGAGAAAGCATCAGGCTAGGCTGGTGATGTTGTCACCTGCATTTGAGCCGTTGCTCCAAACAATCCCAGGCTGCCCTTTGTTGTGGTGGTTTCCCCAAATTGCCCAGCAGAGTGTGCTCTTGGACACAACAAAACCATGCTGTCCTTGCGGAATCACCACAAAATAGGCACTAAAACCAGTTTGATCAGAACTAACCTTATTAAGGGTAAATGTAAATATTTACAAGGGAAAACATGCAGTGGTCCCTGGGACGGACACCAGGTATGTATGCGATGTTCTGCCATGGCATGTCTGTGCCAAAGGGTGGGTTTGCAAAGCTTTCATACCTAACACTCTGAGCATTCATTAATCATGGATGCAAAACAAACTGTCAATTAAAAATGTGTGAGAAACTAGCTTAGCAGCCTGTGAAATACTTTTCCAGTGAACTCCTCAGTATCTCTGCACCTAGCACTTCCTTCACATATATTCCCTGGATGTGCTAGGCATCTACTATTTTTTTACACTAAAAGTTAAATATGGGGTTAGCTTGGTACAGAGTATACACCACTCCAGCATGGTTAAACATGCACATAATTCTCCTGCTTTTACATAAAGCCACATTGCCCCTTGCCACAGTAGATGGCAGCACCAAGCCAATCTTGGCCAATCTCAAAAAAAGGAAGCAGTGTTGGATCTGATTAGCTCAAAGAATAGAGCCTAACTTAGCACGGAGCAGCAGTGTCTGTAGGAGGGCACAAGGGATCAGACTACAAAAACAGTCTCACAGCACAAGCCCCCCCCCTTTTTTACATATGTTGTCATGTTTCATGCATGTCCCAAAAGTGCAAGGCTTAAGCCACGATGCTGCAACACTGCGCTCTCCTTATCCCCTTCTACCACTACTAAGGGAATAAGAGAAAAAGACAGGAAGAAAAAAAAAGTGAAATATGGGCCCTCTTCAAGCCCAAAATCTATGCAGAAACTTTTAATAGGGTTTAGGTTTACCAGATCTGGGCTGCAAATACCTACATGACCACTAGATGGCAGCAAAGAGGTAGAGTTTGCTGTCTCTTTTTGTTCCCATCTAGTGGTCATCTGCAGTTTTGCACCCCAGATTTAGTAAGTGGACCAGCAAAAACCAAATAAAAACTGGCAAAACCCAAATAAACCAGCAAAACCCAAATAAAAACCAGCTTGGCTTGTTGCTGTGAAAAGCATCCACCTGATTAAGGGATGCTTTTCACAGCACAGAACTCTGCCATGTCACCTCCTGAAACAGCAGATTCAACAGCTTTTCAAAGAGCTGAATCAAACAGCTCAAAGCTCTTCAAAGCACAAATACTCGGCAGTCCTCAGACCAGGGTTAAAAGTCATCAGGACCAAAGTATGTATTACTTCATAGGCAAATCGCTTATGGTCTCCAGATGTTGGTGACCTCCAATTCCCAGCAGATCCAGCCATCCACATTAGGGGTAGGGAATGTTGGTTGGGGGTTCAGCAACTGCTCAAAGATCTTCGTTTTTGAGGGTTTAAATGCCTGGACTGTGCTGGCAGAAAATGCAGCAAAGCTTTCCTGAGCATGGACAAGCAAGGGCAGCAACAGCATCTGCTAGTGCAGTGTTTCTCAGCCTTGGTGACTTGAAGATCTGTAGACTTTGACTTGAAGTCCACAGATCTTCAAGTCGCCAAGGTTGAGAAACACTGTGCTAGTGAGTATCTGAGCATAAAGGATAAAGGCATAGGAAACAGCTTGGATGAAGAGGTACCACTCCACCAGACAACCCAACTAAGTGAGCTTGAATTATCAACATTTTTAAGCTCTCAAAAGGGATTAGATCAGAAACAGAAAAGCCCTAGCAGAGAAATCATTAAATTGTCCTCTCACACTCCACACTGAGGTAAGTAGGTGGCGAGTCCTCCCCCATGCCAACATCATTTTCTGCAACACAGTGGTATGGCTCCAAATCTCTCCGGATGTCCTTCAGCTTCACCTCTGGGCCACTGCCTGTGACCTTCAGCGGTGCCTTGTGTGGCCCAAAGAACCAGTGGTAGCCGATGGGTGGTGGGTTTCCATGGCTCTCACATCGCAGAGTGACATTGTCTCCTTCTTTTAGCCTTTGATTCCCAATGATCAAGATGGTTGCATTTTTGGGAGGATCTGACAGAGAAAACCAGGATGCAAGGAGGTTTGTATAAGTTGTGCTCATTGTACCTCCAAACATTGCCTTCTTTCTCATCTCCTTCCCTGCCCCCATATCAAAAATAGATTTCAGTGTCTATACAGGTGTCACACTCCAAACGTTGTTGAACTTCAACTCCCAGCACCTGCAGCTGGTGTGGACAATAAAGGGGGTGGTTGGGAGTTGTAGTTCAGAAACATCTGGGATACGACCAGTTGCTCTGCCAGCTCTACCCCATATCCTGCTGAATCAATCAGGAGCATGCAGATAACAGTGGAGCCTTTGCAAAAGCCCATTAAGGGGTTGAAAGCATTGGGGAGCAGCCTTTAAATCTTCCCTTAACTGTGTTCTGGAGGGGAGGGATGGGCTTCTTCACAAGAAATAAGAACCTTCTCCAACCAAGACACCAAAGGGAGATTTTTCTCCCCCTTTCAATCAACGTGAGGAGCCAATCTCCTTGAAACTTTGGAAAGAAGGAACTGAGTTGGAAGCAGAAAACCCTGGAGGACAGGAGAAAACAAGATGCAGACATCTCCCAAACCCTCCCCAATGTTATACTATACTCGATGCTGCCCATTAGTGCTTTGTTCCTTCCCAAGACAAACCTAGCAGATGTTAGAACCAATCAACAGCATTGGCATGGGTCCCATTAATATTCCACACTCCAAACTCTTGAATTCCCCACTCCTACCAAAGCTTTCAAGCTTCTGGGAAATAAACCCTGCAAATTCATGAGCATCACAGTTATTCCAGAATAAAACAGACCAGTTTGGGTGCCATTTCACTCCTGGGCTTGGACACTCACACTGAACATTCAAGTTGATCCTGCTGTGGATCTGCTGCATGTTTGGAAAAGCTGCAGTGCATTGAAGGTATCTGCCATGGTCCTTGTGGGAAGGGATGTAGTGGAAACTTGATTCTGTCCGCCAGGATCCCCCTGCCAAATGTTCTTGGGTTGTGACGGCCTTGCCTTCCTCTAGATTCCAGGTGAGGACAGGTGGAGACAAAGGACAGGTGTGCAGGACTGAACAAGACACCTGGGTGGGATCGCCTTCCATCACTAGTCCCAGATTTCTCAGCTCCAGCTGATTAGGAACATCTGCAAAAGCCATCAAAAGAGAGCAAATGAGTTGTGGGACAAGTGGGGACACTTATCGTTCAGCCAGAACAGCTATGAAGAGAAGCTTTGCTGTTGAAAATTTGGCTAATTTTTCTGTTCGTTTTAGTACCCTTTAAAAAAAAGTGAAATACATAAAAACAGTTCAGGGGATAGATATTATTTACAGTTACTTGCAATTTAAAATAACCTTCAGATGTGCAATCTCTGCCAAAATAACTATGGATGGCAGTTGCAGCAATGAAAGGGAGGGGTGAAGTGTAATTGCAGCAACTTAACATGGATAATAGGAGCTGGTAGCTTCTCTCCTGACCACACCAGCATCCACTTTGTGACTGAAGTATGCTAGATTGTAGATTCATGTAGATGCATAGCAAATATGGTGTTGGGAGAAGAAGAAAAACACTACTTTAAAGCCAACTAGCTAAATGTAGTTTAGTCCTGCTAGACAACACTGCTTAATTGATGGGACCCAAAGCAAGCCAACTCCGTCAGAGCACAAAGGATGGTCAGATGTTACAGAAGACAGGTGGTCCCTCAAACAGCTAACCCTTATGCCATGTAGGGCTTCATAGGTAATAACCATCACCTTCAATCACACCTGGAAGCCAACTGGCAACCAGTACAGCTCAAGTAGCAGGGATGTTATATGGGAATAGCAAGGCTCGGCCATCATTGCTTGTGCTGCCATGTTCTGGATCAGCTGTAGCCTTTGAATGGTCTTCAAAGGCAGCTTCATATACAGCAAATTGCAACAGCCACCTTCATGACCATGAGGAGTGTCTCTTGATCCAGGAACAGAAGCAACTGGCACATAGGTTGAACTTGTGCAAAAGTCCTTCTGGCTGCAGCTTATACTAGCTCCTCAAATTAATAGGGACAAAATCCAGCTATTTATGGAATATCCTAACCTAATTTTAGGAAAACATTTCCATCCACAGAGGAGGTCTTGACACAAAGACATGCTGACCTGTTACCTCCACCTGGACCGTGATGTCATGGAATCGATGCCAGACTGAGTCAGGATTGATCCAGACATAATATCTCATGGCATCCTCCATCCGTACTGGATTGATGCTGAGGGTACAGTTGCCTTTTTCCAGATCTCCTACCACTTCTGTTCGTCCCTGGTATGCTGGTAGAACTTCGCTTGGCGTTTTGCTGTTGTAGATTTCCGGGTAGCTCCAGGAATGATACTGGTACCAAGCCACATTGAATTTGCTGTCCCATGAATCTGGGAAGGTGAAGGAACATGGGATGACCACACAGGACCCTCTTAGGGCTTGGATGGAGCTGGGCAGGGTAGAACTCCAGGTTGCAGAGACAGGACAGTCAAAGAGAACTGGAGAAAAAGTTGGGATGGGGAGGTAAAAAAGGAGAGGGATTTCAATTGGAGCTAAGATATGGGTCAGGTTGCCCCATGGCCCCTGAAGAACAGCCCTCATCATCTGAAGGGAACCAATTGTGATGGACTTCAGTTCTTATGATTCTAGTCAGGTTGGGGAAAATGGAATATGCAGCAAAGGAAGCATCCTACTGGAAAAAATCAAATGTCTATTTAGTCCACCATTCTGTTGACACAGCAGCCAATTCATTACTTACACAATCCTTAAAGCAGGACCTAAACATGATGGCCAGTTATGTTCCCCAGCAGCCAGTCCAAAAGTGAACTTTGTCCTGATGCCTTATTACAGAACTTACCAAGGATAAATGTCAGAGGGAGATATTCGCTGGAGGGTTTCATGTTGCAAAGGCTCTTTTGGGTTGCAACCTTGAGAATGCTTCAAGATTTGGGGAACAGGATCTCCTTCTTCTGGTCTTCTCTGTCATATACAACCAAACTCTCCAGTGGAAAAACTGAAAAGCTGAAAAGCTGAAGGAGATGAACCAGAAAGCAAAATTGAGACTTTAGTAGATGATTCTTTTAGGTTGGTAGTCAAAGCATGAATCATGGCCAAATACTGAGAAAAAATGCTTTCTATGTATTCTCAAGGACATTCTAGATGAAAAACAAAATCCTTTTGGCTGAAAATCTTATAGCTTGTGAGGCTTGAACCACCACCAGAAGGACTAACTCTGCACTTAGGGAGCATGGGGTAGGGTGGAAGAAGCTTTGCCTGTTGGATTTCTGCCACCTCAAGAATGTCGAAAGCCTCCATGATCTCTGCCATTAAAAAAAACCCAGCCTTCAAGGCCTCCTTTCATTTTTGTTGCTCAAACATGTGGCAACGTTGAAACACAAAACTCGGACTCCTGGCAGGAGTTCTTCTAGCTTGATGAAACTGGGAGAAAGGCTTCTTGCAAGAAATGGGTGGAAGAAGAACCCATCCCTATTCCTTGAGTCCCAACTCAAACTGTTTGATGGAAAGCAAAAGTGATCAAGGACACACACATACAGTGAAAATGCGGAGACAAGTTTCACCTAACTTCTCTCTAATGCCTCCAGGGTGATGTCTTTCTAGGAATTCCAGGCCAATAAATGGGAAGGGTTATTCACTTCTTTTTTTGAAACATGATTATTCTCACAATGATCACCAATGCCAGCACTGATTGGATTGCTGCTGATGCCCACCTAAAACTGTCTGGAGATATTTTGCCACCTAAGACCAAATTGAAGGTGACATCTTTCCCTTTCCATTCCAGATACTGACTCTGAATAGATTCACAGTTGACTTCTTCTTTCATCACCAGTCTTGAGGTTCTCTATCACAACCAAAGTTAAGGAAAGATCTTGATTTGCCATCTTGTATTTATATTTTATATTTGTAGCAATATATTTATATTTATATTTATTGTATTGTATTGTATTTTTAGTGATATGTTATTTTTATTGTTGTAAACTGCCCAGAGTCGTTGTATATGAGTTGGGCAGTTGAGAAGTTCAATCAATCAATCAATCAATCACAGGCTAGTTTATGGGGTTGGGGGGGAAGATGAGGAAGGTATGTTGGCCAAGGAGATCACTTAGGAGGTTCAAGAGATTTACACAAGGGAACTGCTGTTCCTGCTCTAAATAATTTGTCATCAGAAGCAGTTACTCAGTCAGCCTAATGGTAGGCCTGGCCCAATGTTATAAGAAAGGTTCTTCCAGCAGGTTCTTCTCTGCAAGCCAACTTAACCAGTTTCAGTTAGAGCAGATTTTTCTTCTTTGAGGAACAGAGCACATCTACAGATAGAAGCAGTTGGGTGGGCAATGGTCATTCCCCTCCCTCCCCACCCCCTCCCCAAAGATGTTGGCAGACACCAGAGGCCTTGATCAAGAGTAGATCTCCTGGGCTCAGTGGTATTTACCAGAACCTCAAACATGACCCAGTTAATTGTTGCCAGCAGCCAAATGCAATCCTCTGCAATCTGTGACCTTATATTCCATACATGCTGGGGCAAAAGTCAAAGCCACCCTCCCCACATCCTGATCACACACTTGTGCTGCCAAGTCCAGCGAGCCTCACATGGCAGCAGAGGCAGCAGCTCTGCCAGTAAGAATAAATAAGATTCTAGAAAAAGTGAATGTGAAGAAATGAAAGTTGTAGCCCATGCAAATTTAAAACAACTGTCTCTCTGGCTGAATTGATTGGCTGAACAGCACCGAGCTGCTACAGTGCAAAGGGAGTCACCCCATCTGAACCAAAGGGCTTGTTCATATGGGGACTGGTAGTGATTTATCAGGAGTTCTGCACATGTTTAAAGGTCGTTTGCCTTCCTGTGCATGGGACTTTGACTACCATCATTAGCCGTAGCTTCCTGGTGAGCAATGACTGGTTTATCCCGCAGCTAAGGCTGCTAGCCAAGTGATGAAAGGTCTAACCTGGGGGTGAAGGACTGCAGACTTGGTCTTGGGAAGGGAGCAATGAGCTGTTAAGGGAGAAGGAAAAATCACCCAGTCTTGGGGAAGGGAAAGAGTGAGAAAGAAACTCAAAATAACCCCACCTTGGCTTTGTTTGGTATAAGCTGTGGTAGAAAGAAACTCTCACAGAAGTACAGAAACTTATGGTTCTGTTTTTCTACCCTACAACAATCAAGAACCTTCCTGGACTCCCCACTGCTCCTGGTCCTTGACTTGGCCTATCTCGAAGGACTGGCACTGGCTAGTGCTGTGCCTTTTGCAGCAATTTCATCAGCTGAGAAGGTGCCTTTTTTTTAATGGGATGGAAACTGTGTGAATTGTCCGCCACCTTCTGCAGATCCAGTTCTTCAAAACATGGAAGCAGGACTCAGTAAAAAAAATCATAGCTTCTCTACCATGCTATACTCAAACAACCTGAAGGGATCATGTAGGTTATAAATCCAGCACATCTCTTCGTCTGCAACCTTTTTACATCCTTTCAGAGTAGGAGATGGACTATTATAAGGCATCCCTTAAGGACATGGGGGGTTCTTCACACGCTCTCAGAAACACTCGTGCTGACCTATTCCAAATTATGCTGAGCTTATTTATTTATTTATCAAACTTTATCACTACCCATTTCCCCCCAAGGAAACAAGCTGAGTTCACTTTTCATGTTTATTATGGGGGGACAAGCTTTGTACACCTTTCATTTCAGAGGGAGAGAGTTATTCGTACCAGTTCCTTTCTTCTATCCTCCTTAGTCTTTGATAGTCTGGTCCTGTGTTTCTCAACCTTGGCAACTTTAAGATACGTTCAACTCCCAGAATTCCCCAGCCAGGTCTAGTCTCCACTGCCTGTCACTCCTTTACCTGTAAGTCACAAGCTTTATTGAAGGGAAAGCTGCACCTTATCAAAAGTTCTCCATCTTTCAGTTGCTAGAAATAGCCACCAATGTCCAGCTTGCACTGCAAGGGTAATTTTTCTCTGTGCTACTGAGACTCAGTTGATCGTCATCTCCCCTAGCCTGAAGATGTGGACCCGATGTGCCATCTCGAGCACATCATGCATACCTCTTTGACCGCAACTATTTACAACAAGGGAAATTATTTATCAGTGTGGATAAATATGGCCACCATATACAGTATGGGCTGCAAAAATCCTAGAGAACCCACAAATTCTGGCAGATGATTTTGAAGGGCATCAGCTGCTCTGTTTGCTTGATCAGTTTGCTCAGGATCTTACTAATGCTGAACTTGGTATGCTGGTATGGAGGAAAAGGCTGGTTAGTGGCAAAGTTCAGCTCCCATGTGCTAATTTTAAGCACGGCATTTGGCAAAATGCATTCACCCCCTCCTAAACAACAACAACAGCTTGGCTTCTGAATGTGACACATTTCAAATGCACGTGAAATTCTGTTTCAGCTTCAGGCTTTGGCCATAGTTGTCAATTTGCTAATGATCGTTGTGCATGGAAATTGCTTGCAGCACAAAGGCTGGCCCTTTGCTCTCCTGTCTCTTTCTTTCTCTCTCTGTCAAACACACACACACACGGAGACACATTTCAAAAGTAAAACCAGGCAGCTGTAGCTGTCTGCTCTTGAAACTGTCCTATCCTGCCCTTTTCTTCTATCTATAAAATTCCAGGCAGCATCTCCACAGCCTCCCTTCTCCCCATCAATAGACACACCCTACCTTACCTCATCTGATCATTCTGATGTAGCTTCCTCAGTGTGCACAGGTAGAGCAAAGCAGGGGGTCATCATTCTGCAGGTTTTCATGCACCTCTAGGTCAGACTGGTACAGATACCACTCTCCATCCCTATTTTTTCTGACAGTTTCTCATTTCAGCCAATGCAACAAAAATGGCCAGTCACGCAATCCCATTCTTTCCAAGACGCCCACAACCTGAACCTGAGAACAACCCTTTAAAGGATTCTGTTTCATCTTTCTCACATTTGCATACAGCAGAAGTTTCTACCTTGCACTAAGTTTCAGTATGGGCTGTTTGCTTTTGGCTTAGTGTGTGGTTTGAATCCAGCCACTGTGGTTTGTAAATTATGGATTCAAGAACCCAACAACTGTGATTCATCAATAAACCGTACTTAAACAAGACATGGTTTAGCATGAAGTGGGAATCCTGTGGCACATGGTAAGCTCGACAATCCTGTGTCAATTTCTACTAAACTTGGAGACCCAAGAAAAAGCCTTCTACTGTAACAACTTGGACTCTCCAGAGTTAGTCAAGATTTTTCAAATATATCTGTCTGTCTGTCTGGATTCTGTGTGCAATTGTGACTGCATCCAGCCTGTAGTGAATTTATTGACCATGTTAAATGCCTCCAATGACACTTAGATCAAATGTATAATCCTGCTTCTAACAGCAGGTTTCTTTCTTTGAGTTGATAGATACCAGCCATTCCAGGAGTGCCCTCCTGCCTGGATAAAATTCTATGTAATTGCCTGCCTCCAATTCCTGGCTGCATTTGTAAAGAATGTATCCTTCCTTCCTTCCTTCCTTCCTTCCTTCCTTCCTTCCTTCCTTCCTTCCTTCCAGCTGCTGAGGTTGAGAAACACTGGATTAGACAGTACCACATAGTGGTGAGAGCAAAGAACTATAGCAAGCTCAGAACCAACTGGTGGGGGCAGGGTCTTTCTGTCTTATCCCTGGGAACTTTCATCTTGTCTGTGGAAGACTCTCAGGGACCTACACAGGAGGGGTGGGAGTGAGATCCTTTCCCAGCTGTCTAAAACTGATAGGGCAGCGGAGCAGAGATACACTTTACGGAGTCCGCCAATTTCAGCTTGGGTACAATGAGAAAATGTTAAGACTCTGCTCTCTCTCCAAGATTCTGTTGGAGCCCTGCGATCTGTGCAGACTTGCAGGTATGGGTCCATGCCCAAATTAGTGGAGATGCCTTCTGCTGAAGAAGGACGGTGGGCAATTTTATAGAAGGGGGCCCAAAAGCCCAACTTCCCCCTCCCCCCCCCGGATCTTCTCTCAGCTATGAGGTTATTAACAATCTTTTTTCTCCCTTCCCATCTTTGCTCTGTTCTCAAATGCCTCCCCCTACCCAACTGCCCCCTTCTCTCCCCAAGCTCTCCCAGAGGGGCTCACCTGCCACAAGCCGGGGGACCCCAGCTGCTCCCCCCATCAGCACCTGCACCCGGACCAGCAGCTTCTTCATGCTCTATTTCTTCTGTTCTCTGACGGCCTGTTTACTATGTTATCCCGCCCTCCTCGCTCTCCCCCCCTCCCCCGTCCTCTCCCCGTGCTTGTCAACTATAAATAATCATCTTTCTCGCCCAGGACTTGCAAAGTTTTTGGTGCACTGCTGTTCTTAGCCTCACCCGAGCTTCGATTGGCTTTCCAGCCATGCTACAGCTTGTCTCTCTACCTGCTGCTTCAGAATTGCAAGCCAAGTTGAGATGCACTTCCCTGGCATCCACCTGGGGTTCTTCTTGCTTGCTTTCTTCCATGGCCCATTCCTACAGTAGATTTCAAATCTGCATCCCGCAACACGGATTTGATCTGTTCACTTCCTAGATAGGTAGGTAGATGATAGAGATGATAGATAGAAAAGATTAGATAGATAGATAGATAGATAGATAGATAGATAGATAGATAGATAGATAGATAATAGATAGATAGATAGATAGATAGATAGATAGATAGATAGATATAGATGGATAGATGGATGAATGATGGATAGAAATGATAGATGATGGATAGAGATGTTAGATGATTGATGATAGATAGATGGATGATGGATGATAAATGGATGGATGGAAGGATGGGATGGACGGATGGACAGAGACAGACAGACAGAAGGATGGACAGATAGATAGATAGATAGATAGATAGATAGATAGATAGATAGATAGATGATAGATAGATGACAGAGAGATAGATACTCTCTGTGTCTGCCTGCCTATATCTTTGCAAACATAAAATTCGTGGAGGTTTTTTACCTTATTCTCAAGGTGCTTGAGAATTTCTTTTGAATTTCTTTTTCATGTCAGCAAAATATTAGCGATATTTGATATATGAAATATCAGCAATATTTCCAAGTTTCTTCTGCTGTAGGAGATGGCAAAGGGGACCACTTCTAGTGTTGTTTCTGAAGCCTCCTGGCTGGCCACATGGAAGAATATCTTCTCTTGGGGCTTAATGGAAGAGGGGGAAGTCCAAGAGACTGCAAACCAATGGAGGGAGGATCACAGAGTATAGGACAGGGCATTTGCATACATTTCTTAACTACTATGCCATTCCTAAGTGCAAGAGCAACCCATGGCACCCACAATAATTTCTCTGAACCCCCCACCCCTGAGCAAATTTGTCTATCACAGTGAAAGATCATTGCTTCATTTTTAAAAATCTCTCTCCTCACCCCCCTCTCTCTCTTGCTCATTTCTCAATCTGCTTTCTTCATTTTGGACTGCTGATCTTGCAGGCAATTGCTTTTCGGATGGATGCCCACTGGGCTCAAGATTTGATTCTTCAAGCAAAGGGGAGCCAAACCCAACATCTGCCATGTTTATCTGGAAGCACATTCCCTCTTATTCCCCCATGAGTTTCATTATAGGGCTTTGAAAGCCCATTGATTTTAATGGTAGATGATGAAGCTGGCTGGGTGCCCTTGGGCCAGTCACTTCCTCTCAGCCCAAGCCAATCAGGTGTGGTATAAGAGTTCTAGTTCCGCCTTAGGCATGAAAGCCGGCTGGGTGACCTTGGGCCAGTCACTCCATCTCAGCCCAACCCACCTCACAGGGTTGTTGTTGTGGGGAAAATAGGAGCAGGAAGGAGCATTAGGTATGTTCGCCACCTTGAGTTATTTATAAAAATAATAAAGGTGGGATACAAAATAAATAAATTAATTAAAACCTTGGGCCAGTCCCTCTCTCTCAGCCCAACTCACCTCACAGGGTTGTTGTGGAGAAAACAGGAGGAGGAAGGAGCATTAGGTATGTTCCCCACCTTGAGTTATTTATAAAAACAATATAGGCAAGACAGAAAATATAAATAAACAAACAAACAAACAAACCCTCATTGAAATCAATAGGATTTTGCCAGGCCTTATTGTGGCCAAAGCAAGAGAGTGGCTAAGTTCACACAAAGAGATTTCTTCCATTATAAAAGTGTGGCTTTCTTTGCCCAAAATGCAGAGCAGGCTTAGTTTTAACCATGATTTCTTTCTCGTCACTTCCTTTGTTATATGGACCATAGATTCTTAGGTTAGTTATCATCAAATGCATTGACCTAACCCAGAAAATGGGTTAATTTAGTAAGCAGGTCAATTGTGTGAAAATACAGCCAAAGTGTAAGTTTGGAAATCTGTGTTTGAAATAAACACTGGCTAAACATGCAAAGATTTACAGAATCAGCATAGTAAGTGGGGGAAAGGGTGTCCCCAAAAGTCAAGATGGTGGGCTTTGATCATAGGGTCCTGCCCACCATGATTCCCCCAGTGGATGTCACTGAGCTGTGAAAGGGAACTCTTTGAAAGGGATTTATATGTGTGTGTGTCAATTCTGGCTCCTGGCAACTGACATTTCTTGAAGTGGTTCTTCTTCCGAGGGCTGAGAGCGTGCAGCTGGCCCAAGATCATCCAGCTGGCTTTGTGCCTAAAGTGGGATTAGAATTCACAGTCTCCTGGTTTCTAGCCTGGTGCCTTTAACTACTACCCCAAACTGGCTCTGTTTGAAAGTGGTGCTTGTGTGGAAAGTGAGGCAATGGGGCTGCAGACCAACCCCTCTATGAGCATTAGGAAACCAAACAGTATAAACTAGCTGCAGGGATGGACAGACGGGGGTGTGGGAGAGAGGATGCAAAATAAATATCTCTATTTGTTTTGCAAATAGTTGTCATATTGAAAACTCTGATGTCACACTGACTGTAAGCACAGAATCTGATGGCGGTACCACCCACTTATCCAATGAAAGAATTATTTGCCTAACCTGCTAAACTCAGTCTTACATTTCCTTAATTGGGGGAATTGGCTTACTGCAATCAATTAGTCTAGCCCACGTTGGCTGGGGAATTCTGGGAGTTGAAGTCCACACAGCTTTAAAGTTGCCAGGGTTGAGAAACATTGGGCTAGCCCATTGGGGGCGTTGATAGTTCAGTGTATTGGGCCGGTTGAGAAAATGGTTGAATACAGTAACCAAGTTAAGTGTGTTCTGCAGACCCAGCCTGTATGGGTGACAAAGTAGGGAGTCAAGAATGAAAAAGGAAGAGAGAGGGAGAAGGAGAACATTCCCACCTTCTCTCTTCTCCAGATGCTGAGCCACACCCACAGGAGACCCAGCATCCACTGAACTACAATCCAAGGATTACAACAACTTTGAACAACTGCAATGGCTGATTGGAGGATGGAGTGAGATTGCAAAGCCACTCCTCTGCTTAGAAAGACACTTCCAAGGAAGACAGGCAGGCACAGGGTAAGCTTGGCTAACATTAACCTTGGTTCGTTTGTTGGTAGTTTAGTCTGTTTATAGTTCCGTGTACTGCACAGATTCAGAAAACGTGACACAACCCGTGAGTTCCAGGGCTGACATGCTAGGGGTGCAGCTGAGAGAACAGAAAGACGAAATTAGCAAAGCAGAAATGGTCTCTTCTTCTTCTCTCTCTTTCTTACCCAGAAACCAAGAGGTCATTTGGTTACACATACTTGTTAACTGTTTCCTCTTTCTGATTAACAGGAAAAGAACTTCTGCTGTGTGGGTGGGTGTGCTATTAACAGGGGCTTTCTTTAGGGTGGGGCAACAGGAGAAACTTTGTATTTTCTCCAGAAGTAAAATTAGACCATCAGTGTTGGTAACCCAAGGTTTCTTGCCCCAGATGAGTCTGATCTGGAATTATTAAGTTACTTTTTTTTCTGAATAGCTGCAAATCTTTCACTTCAGCAAGATGTTTTCTCTTATTATCATACTGAAACATGTCAGAGACATTGATTCATTTACAGGTGGTCCTCACTTAAAAACCACTCCTGCAGTGACTGTTCGAACTTATGACAGCATTAAACAAGTGGTAATTACAACAGGTTCTCCTACTTACAGCCGTTGCAGTGTCCCTGTGGTCACATGATCTCAATTTGCAGCCTTCCAACAGGCGAAGTCAATGGGGAAGCCAGCAGGAAGTCGCAAGTTGTGGTCATGTGAGGTCCTTGCTTGATGACCCACACAGTCCTCCTGTAACGACAGCAAGTGGGACTGCCAGAAGTGCTGTCGTTAAGTGGCACATTCACATGGTTTTTTGACTTATAACTTCTTAACAAGTCCCAATTTCCAGGCCCAGTTAGCATCATTAATCAAGGACTTGGTATTAGATTTAATCCTGCCTTTATTTTGTACAAAAAGGTGATGTACATAATCTCAGCAATAACAACAACTGAGGTGAGTTGGGCTGAGAAAGAGTAGCCCAAAGTCCCCCAGCCGGCTGTCATGCTTAAGGCAGGACTAGAACTCACAGTCTCCTGGTTTCTAACCTCGTGCCTTAACCACTACACCAAACTGGCCCTTTTAATGTAATAAGTCTCACCACTTTAATCAGGGGGTATTGAGCAGATGCTTGAAAACATCACTTCAGAATGCTGAACTGGAGCTAATGATTCTCATACATTAGGAATGACATTTGTGGGTTTCTAGATATTGGTGAGTTTCATCTCCCAGCATCCCTCATCACTGGTCCTCAGCCATATCTGGAAGACTCCAAGCACCCAACACAACCCCCACTTGGAACTCTTGTGGCTGCATTTGTCCACGTTTTTTTTTTTAATCTGTTCAATCGTGTCCAATTCTCAGTCCCTGCAGTTTTCTTGGCAAGGTTTTTCAGAAGTGGTTTGCCATTGCTTCCTTCCAAGGGCTGAGAGAGAGGGACTGGCCCAAGGTCACCCAGATGGCTTTGTGCCTAAGGTGGGACTAGAACTCACGGTCTCCTGGTTTCCAGCCTGGTGCCTTCACCACTACACCAAACTGGCCCTCTTACTAATTTTACTTCGTGCCTTTTGGCTTAGTGCACTGTAAAAATCCAACCACTGGCATTAGTTTAGGGTTCAGTGTATTTGTGTGGATCTAGGACATGGATTAATTCCATCTTAAATGTACTGTGTGAACTCAGCCCATACAGCATTAAACAAATCAGTGCCATACGCCTGGATCTAGTTTGTTGTTTATTCGTTTAGTCACTTCCGACTCTTCGTGACTCCATGGACCAGCCCACGCCAGAGCTTCCTGTCGGTCATCAACACCACCAGCTCCCCCAGGGACGAGTCCGTCACCTCTAAAATATCATCCATCCACCTTGCCCTTGGTCGGCCCTTCTTCCTTTTGCCCTCCACTCTCCCTAGCATCAGCAACTTCTCCAGGGTGTCCTGTCTTCTCATTAGTGGCTAAAGTATTTCAGTTTTGCCTTTAATATCATTCCCTCAAGTGAGCAGTCTGGCTTTATTTCCTGGAGGATGGACTGGTTTGATCTCCTTGCAGTCCAAGGCACTCTCAGAATTTTCCTCCAACACCACAGTTCAAAAGCATCTATCTTCCTTCGCTCAGCCTTCCCTATGGTCCAGCTCTCGCAGCCATATGTTACTACGGGGAACACCATTGCTTTAACTATGTGGACCTTTGTTGCCAGTGTGATGTCTCTGCTCTTAACTATTTGATCGAGATTTGTCATTGCTCTTCTCCCAAGGATTAAGCGTCTTCTGATTTCCTGACTGCAGTCAGCATCTGCAGTAATCTTCGCACCTAGAAATACAAAGTCTTTCACTGCTTCTACATTTTCTCCCTCTATTTGCCAGTTACCAATCAAGCTGGTTGCCATAATCTTGGTTTTTTTGAGGTTTAGCTGCAAGCCAGCTTTTGCACTTTCTTCTTTCACCTTCATCATAAGGCTCCTCAGTTCCTCTTCGCTTTCAGCCATCTGCATATCTGAGATTGTTATCATGGTATCATCTGCATATCTGAGATTGTTAATGTTTCTTCCAGCAATTTTAACTCCAGCCTTGGATTCCTCAAGCCCAGCATGTCGCATGATGTGTTCTGCATACAAGTTGAATAGGTAGGGTGAGAGTATACAGCCCTGCCGTACTCCTTTCCCAATCTTAAACCAGTCCGTTGTTCCATGGTCTCTTCTTACTGTTGCTACTTGGTTGTTATACAGATTCTTCAGGAGGCAGACAAGATGACTTGGTCCATACCACTAAGAACTTGCCACAATTTGTTGTGGTCCACACAGTCAAAGGCTTTAGAATAGTCAACAAAACAGAAATAGATGTTTTTCTGAAACTCCCTGGCTTGTTCCATTATCCAGCAGATATTGGCAATTTGGTCCCTAGTTCCTCTGCCTTTTCTAAACCCAGCTTGTACATCTGGCAATTCTCGCTCCATGAATTGCTGAAGTCTACCTTGCAGGATCTTGAGCATTACCTTACTGGCATGTGAAATAAATGCCACTGTTCGATAGTTTGAACATTCTTTAGTGTTTCCCTTTTTTGATTTGGGGATATAAGTTGATTTTTTCCAATCTGATGGCCATTCCTGTGTTTTCCAAATTTGCCGGCATATAGCATGCATCACCTTGAGAGCATCATCTTGCAAGATTTTGAACAGTTCAGCTGGGATGCCGTCGTCTCCTGCTGCTTTGTTATTAGCAATGCTTCTTAAGGCCCATTCAACCTCACTCTTCAGGATGTCTGGCTCTAGCTCACTGACCACACCGTCAAAGCTATCCCTGATACTGTTATCCTTCCTGTACAGGTCTTCTATATATTCTTGCCACCTTTTCTTGATCTCTTCTTCTTCTGTTAGGTCCTTGCCATCTTTGTTTTTGATCATACCCATTTTGGCCTGGAATTTACCTCTGATGTTTCTAATTTTCTGGAAGAGGTCTCTTGTCCTTCCTATTCTATTGTCTTCTTCCACTTCCACGCATTGTTTTTTTAAAAATAATTCCTTATCGGTGTTGTCCATCTGGTGAAGTCCATGTATAAACTGTCTCTTAGGTTGTTGGACTTCAGCAAAGGATCGTTACCTTGTCGCGGTGCTGGAGCTTGAGCACCTCAATGATGCCATGAGCTAAACCGTGAAGGGCCACCCAAGACGGGAAGGTCATGACAGAGAGGTCAGACTAAATGCGATCCCTGGGGAAGGTAATGGCAACCCACCCCAGTATTCTTGCCGTGAAAACTAAATGGATCAGTACAACCAGAGATATGTCGGTATACCATCGGAAGGTGAGACCCCCAGGTCGGAAGATGGTCAAAATGCTATTGGGGAGGAACAGAGGATGAGCTCAACTAGCCCCAGACGTGATGACGCAGCTAGCTCAAAGCCGAAAGGACGGCTAGCGGCTGACGGTGCTGGTGGTGAACGGCGAATCCGATGTTCTAAGGATCAACACACCATTGGAACCTGGAATGTAAGATCTATGAGCCAGGGCAAATTGGATGTGGTTATTGGTGAGATGTCAAGATTAAAGATAGACATTCTGGGCGTCAGTGAACTGAAATGGACTGGAATGGGCCACTTCACATCAAATGACCACCAGATCTACTACTGTGGACAAGAGGACCACAGAAGAAATGGAGTAGCCTTCATAATTAATAGTAAAGTGGCTAAAGCAGTGCTTGGATACAACCCAAAAAATGACAGAATGATCTCAATTCGAATTCAGGGCAAGCCATCTAACATCACAGTGATCCAAATATACGCCCCAACCACAAATGCTGAAGAAGCTGAAGTAGAGCAGTTCTATGAGGATCTGCAGCACCTACTGGACAACACGCCTAAAAGAGATGTTATTTTCATCACAGGAGACTGGAATGCTAAGGTGGGCAGTCAAATGACACCTCGAATTACAGGTAAGTATGGCCTGGGAGAACAAAACGAAGCAGGACATAGGCTGATAGAATTTTGCCAAGACAATTCACTCTGCATAACAAACACTCTCTTCCAACAACCTAAGAGACGGCTTTATACATGGACTTCACCAGATGGACAACACCGAAATCAGATTGACTACATCCTTTGCAGCCAAAGGTGGCGGACATCTGTACAGTCGGTAAAAACAAGGCCTGGAGCTGACTGTAGTTCAGATCACGAACTTCTTCTTGCACAATTTAGGATCAGACTAAAGAGATTAGGGAAGACCCACAGATCAGCTAGATATGAGCTCACTAATATTCCTAAGGAATATGCACTGGAGGTGAAGAATAGATTTAAGGGACTGGACTTAGTAGATAGGGTCCCGGAAGAACTCTGGACAGAAGTTGGCAGCATTGTTCAGGAGGCGGCGACAAAATACATCCCAAAGAAAGAGAAAACCAAGAAGGCAAAATGGCTGTCTGCTGAGACACTAGAAGTAGCCCAAGAAAGAAGGAAAGCAAAAGGCAACAGTGATAGGGGGAGATATGCCCAATTAAATGCAAAATTCCAGAGGTTAGCCAGAAGAGATAAGGAATTATTTTTAAACAAGCAATGTGTGGAAGTGGAAGAAGACAATAGAATAGGAAGGACAAGAGACCTCTTCCAGAAAATTAGAAACATTGGAGGTAAATTCCAGGCCAAAATGGGTATGATCAAAAACAAAGATGGCAAGGACCTAACAGAAGAAGAAGAGATCAAGAAAAGGTGGCAAGAATATACAGAAGACCTGTATAGGAAGGATAACAATATCGGGGATAGCTTTGACGATGTGGTCAGTGAGCTAGAGCCAGACATCCTGAAGAGTGAGGTTGAGTGGGCCTTAAGAAGCATTGCTAATAACAAGGCAACAGGAGACGACGGCATCCCAGCTGAACTGTTCAAAATCTTGCAAGATGATGCTGTCAAGGTAATGCATGCTATATGCCAGCAAATTTGGAAAACACAAGAATGGCCATCAGACTGGAAAAAATCAACTTATATCCCCATACCAAAAAAGGGGAACACTAAACAATGTTCAAACTATCGAACAGTGGCACTCATTTCACATGCCAGTAAGGTAATGCTCAAGATCCTGCAAGGTAGACTTCAGCAGTTCATGGAGCGAGAATTGCCAGATGTACAAGCTGGGTTTAGAAAAGGCAGAGGAACTAGAGACCAAATTGCCAATATCCGCTGGATAATGGAAAAAGCCAGGGAGTTTCAGAAAAACATCGATTTCTGTTTTATTGACTATTCTAAAGCCTTTGACTGTGTGGACCATAACAAATTGTGGCAAGTTCTTAGTGGTATGGGGATACCAAGTCATCTTGTCTGCCTCCTGAAGAATCTGTATAACGACCAAGTAGCAACAGTAAGAACAGACCACGGAACAATGGACTGGTTTAAGATTGGGAAAGGAGTACGGCAGGGCTGTATCCTCTCACCCTACCTATTCAACTTGTATGCAGAACACATCATGTGACAAGCTGGCCTTGAGGAATCCAAGGCTGGAGTTAAAATCTCTGGAAGAAACATTAACAATCTCAGATATGCAGATGATACCACTTTGATGGCTGAAAGCGAAGAGGAACTGAGGAGCCTTATGATGAAGGTGAAAGAAGAAAGTGCAAAAGCTGGTTTGCAGCTAAATCTCAAAAAAACCAAGATTATGGCAACCAGCTTGATTGATAACTGGCAAATAGAGGGAGAAAATGTAGAAGCAGTGAAAGACTTTGTATTCCTAGGTGCGAAGATTACTGCAGATGCTGACTGCAGTCAGGAAATCAGAAGACGCTTAATCCTTGGAAGAAGAGCAATGACAAATCTCGATCAAATAGTTAAGAGCAGAGACATCACACTGACAACAAAGGCCCGCATAGTTAAAGCAATGGTGTTCCCCCTAGTAACATATGGCTGTGAGAGCTGGACCATAAGGAAGGCTGAGAGAAGGAAGATTGATGCTTTTGAACTGTGGTGTTGGAGGAGAATTCTGAGAGTGCCTTGGACTGCAAGAAGATCAAACCAGTCCATCCTCCAGGAAATAAAGCCAGACTGCTCACTTGAGGGAATGATATTAAAGGCAAAACTGAAATACTTTGGCCACATAATGAGAAGACAGGACACCCTGGAGAAGATGCTGATGCTAGGGAGAGTGGAAGGCAAAAGGAAGAGGGGCCGACCAAGGGCAAGGTGGATGGATGATATTCTAGAGGTGACGGACTCATCCCTGGGGGAGCTGGGGGTGTTGACGACCGACAGGAAGCTCTGGCGTGGGCTGGTCCATGAAGTCACGAAGAGTCGGAAGCGACTAAACGAATAAACAACAACAAGGTTGTTGGAAGAGAGTGTTTGTGATGCAGAGTGAGTTGTCTTGGCAAAATTCTATCAGCCTATGTCCTGCTTCGTTTTGTTCTCCCAGGCCATGCTTACCTGTAATTCCAGGTGTCATTTGACTGCCCACCTTAGCATTCCAATCTCCCGTGATGAAAATAACATCTCTTTTAGGCGTGTTGTCCAGTAGGTGCTGCAGATCCTCATAGAACTACTCTACTTCAGCTTCTTCAGCATCTGTGGTTGGGGCATATATTTGGATCACTGTGATGTTAGATGGCTTGCCCTGAATTCGAACTGAGATCATTCTATCGTTTTTCAGATTGTATCCAAGCACTGCTTTAGCCAATTTACTATTAATTATGAAGGCTACTCCATTTCTTCTGTGGTCCTCTTGACCACAGTAGTAGATATGGTGGTCATTTGATGTGAAGTGGCCCATTCCAGTCCACTTCAGTTCACTGATGCCCAAAATGTCTATCTTTAATCTTGACATCTCACCAATAACCACATCCAATTTGCCCTGGCTCATAGATCTTACATTCCAGGTTCCAATGGTGTGTTGATCCTTAGAACATCGGATTCGCCATTCACCACCAGCACCGTTGGCCACTAGCCGTCCTTTCGGCTTTGAGCTAGCTGCGTCATCACGTCTGGGGCTAGTTGAACTCATCCTCTGTTCCTCCCCAGTAGCATTTTGACCATCTTCCAACCTGGGGGTCTCATCTTCTGATGGTATACCGACATATCTCTGGTTGTACTGATCCATTGAGTTTTCACAGCAAGAATACTGGGGTGGGTTGCCATTACCTTCCCCAGGGATTGCATTTAGTCTGACCTCTCTGTCACGACCTTCCCTTCTTGGGTGGCCCTTCACGGTTTAGCTGGATTTAGTAAAGTTGGCAAAAAGCTGGTCCTGTTGCACGTCTCCAGATTCAAGATCCTTCTGCCCCACACAGTTTTAAAGAATAGCTGCTATAAATGGTTAGTTTGAGCCACTCCCTGGGAACTTTGGATCTATAGACTTGCAAAAGACATTTGCTCTCATTAAAAAATCACTTATGTAACACCTAGAAGAACCACAGTCCTTCTGGATTCTACGCTAAGTGGAATGAAGAACATTTGCAAGGACCAAAGCCCTTCCAGATTGTAAGGTAAGTGGAAAGAGGAGTCAATGGGAACCAAAGAAGCTGATTGGGAAGGGCTGCTGTTCATACTATAGTGGCAAAATCAAATAATTAATGCTATTCCCTCCTTAGGTAAAGGTAAAGGTTTCCCTTGACATTAAGTCCAGTCGTGTCCAACTCTAGGGGGTGGTGCTTATCTCCAGAACTTGCCATGAAATTCTTCTTATTCATTAGTTTATACCCCACCTTTTCTCCAGGTACTCCAAGTGGAGCACTTGGCACTCTCATCTTCATTTCTTCCCCTGAAAAACAAGCCTAGGAAGATGGTTGGGCTCTCAAATCCTTCTTTGAGCTTCCTCAGTGGAGGGTGGATTTGAACCTGGGTCTTCCCAATCCTAATCCATCTCTGACGCCTACTCCACATTGGCTCCAAATGATAATTGTTGATATAAATCAGGGGAAATGATTTACTTCATGAAGGAGAAATCATATGACATATCATTAAATGGACAGGTTGTGTCCTGATCTCACCTACTTCTTTCTCATGGTCCCATCTATTTTGGGAGTGTTGTCTAGGACTAACACCGCTGGGCTGCAACAATCTGGACAACTATGAGATAGCAGGAAAGAAGTTAAATTTTCAGTCCCTCTATACTGCCACCTAATGGTGACCTGGATTTTTGCAGCCCAGAAATAGTAGCACTTGTGTGCCCCTGGACACAACACATTTTGTTGATAGGCTGATGTGGGTCTAGAATGATAATCCTTGCCAAAAGAATAAAGTGGTGTACACCTGAATCTCCACTTCTTGTTTCTTTTCCCATGACATGTTGCAAAGAATGGGAGAGACAATTTTACTCCTGGGAAGAATGTGCCTATGCTCAGCCACATGGATGAACTTTTGGCCCATAATAAAATAAGCTGGAATGTGGGTGTAGCTGTATGCTGGGTTTTGACCCTGTGACTCGCATAACTTAAACTCTCTGTCCTAGTTTGAAAGTTCAAGGAGAAGAGCAAAGTCATGGTTTTCATCAGATGTAGAAATGTACTTGCAGTGTGTGAGCTAGCAAGTAATATGAAATACGGAGTTGGCTATTTTTGATGTCCTCACATTATTGCTAGACTTCACTGGTTCATAAGTGTTTTGCAATGGTTAGCTTCTTTATTCAATAACTCCCACTTCCTGAGACAGTTAAGCAGAAGAGATACTGGCCAACAAGGTCATCCAGTGAGTTTCCAAAATGAGCACAGATTTTGAGCCTGAGGCACCTCAGATGGCAATATCCCTCCCCCATACCGCTCTATATTTAATTGAGCTTCATGTTAAAACAGGGTCACCATTTCTTTCTAGCAGGCCCTCTGTGCTCTGCAACAGCTGCTTAACAGATACTCATGGAAGGATTGACGTTCTATGCTTGCAGAGACAGAGAGAATGATGCCAGGCCTGCACACAACCACTAAAAGGGTCCTGAACCTCTGTTGGGAGTGGTAGGGGATTAGCTCAGGGAGACAAGAAAATGGCAAAATATTGCAGATTTCCGTCACCTTGCTTCTTTAAACAGGAGCCAGTCAGCAGAAAGCTGCTACCTATACCCGTGGTTCCAACTGTTTCTTCCAAATCATTTTCAAAGTGTACACAGCCCTGTGCTTTGAAGATGATTTGTAAAATGCAATACTACGTATAGACACTTCCTCAGTAGCTGGCCACCCTGAACCCAACTCCATAGCCTTCCGAAGTGTGACTGTCCTTAGCTTAGAACAGGACTACAGATGGCAGTGCTTGGAGTGCGAAAAGATCATATCTCATTTCTCACTTGAACCTTTCAGCCACAATCAGCAGCTCCAGTCCTTTATTTCTTTGAAATGATGGAATGCAAGGTTACCTTCTTAGCTTCTCTTATCAGCTTCTCCCTTTTGTTTCCTTGGAGAAAGGTCGTGATTACAAGGTCCATTTCTTTTCATATTTACTAGTGGTATCCCTTCTCTCTGAGAAGGGCTGGGGATCCATTCAATTAGGAATAAAACCAATAAAAGTTGGGCAATAAGCCAAATCATCAAAAGCCTTTGAACCTGTTTGTGAGTATGTGGTCCTTTCTCAACTGGGAGCTGAAAAGCCATACAGCCCTTAAGATGCTGAGAAGCCAAAAAGTTTAACTGTGACCACCTCTATGTTCTTCTTCCTGCATTCTGTGTAATTTTTTCCCCCTCCATTTTCTCTGTCAACCAACCAGTTAAGTTGTGATGTGGGAAATCCTCAGCTCTAGAACCATTTTTGGGAGTCTGTAGATATTATCTACGATCCTGAATGAAAGTTATTCATCCATGTGACCATTCCAAAGAGTGTACCAGAGCGGGTGGAACCTCTTCCATGTGTGAGGCCCAAGGAATTGCTCCATTCCTCCTCACAGGAGCTTTGACATCCTTTTTTTCTTCTCTCCATCTGTGCAGATGGCTGATTTTGCAGGTTGTTCTCATCTAATCCAGGAGCACTGGGATCAGCTTGTGCACTGGCTCAAACCGTGTCCAGCTCCTCTGCTCCATTGGCTTCATGTCTCTGGCATCATCACCCAGCTGGAGTATTTCTCCTTGCTGGAGATCAGTTCCAGGAAGAACCAGGTCATTTTCATTCTGGAGAAGGTCAGCCACAAGCCAACAGAAAGCCAAATATTCCTGGAGAAGCTGAAGGAACTGCAGGAGATCTACAGCCCCAATCTTCAGCACTGGCTGCAAGAGAATGTGTCTAAGCCAAGCAAAGCAGAACCTTTTCTAATTCTGCCAGGTATAACCATAGCACAATTGGTATCAGCTAAATGGGAAACAAGGCCTAGCTACATGCTTGTTTTTCAGGGGCTCTTCTGCTTAGGCATGGGCATGTCACTTAATGTTCATCTCCCAAACCAACCCTCAAGATTCTGTTACTATATCTTTACAATAAAAGTAGTGTTGGCCTACATGACTTGGGTTTCTTGGTCTTGTCTACCTTGAAGGGCTAACATATCCACACCAAAAACGGGGTTGAGAAAAGAGGTAAAACATTATTTTATACCTGGAACAGCTAAAGATGTCTTTAAGCTGCTTCAGTTGCAGGCTGAGGAATTTGATAAAGTATATGTCACAAGGCAAAAATGGTTACTGGGGTATGATTGTCCTGTAGTTAATGGGACAGGAAGCTGAGCCCAGTGACAGGAATAAGTCTGAGTCAAGAGTTAGACCTTATGTAGCTTCTAAATTGTTTCTATTCTTTCTAGATCCTCCACCTAAAACGTCCAGAAGGAGTTTGCTGACATTTTGGAAACCCAAAAAGTATAAGCTGCCACGGACATCTGCAGGCAAGTTATGTTTCCACATCACCCTATGGGAAGTTTTTATTTGTTTATCATATTTATTCCGATTGAGATGATCTTTTAAAACTGCTTACAGTTAAAACTGAGGCTAGTTGACCCAATTTCTTTAATTGGGTAGAGTTTTGGTCAATGCTAAAGCATTGAGTTCCCACATTGCATTAAGCCAGTGTTTCTCAACTCCAATAACTTGAAGATGTGTGGACTTCAGCTCCCAGAATTTTAGGAGCTGAAGTCGACACATCTTCAAGTTGTTGAGGGTGAGAAATACTGAATTAAGCTATAATGTAGTTTGCTTGCCTCCAGCTTACTGAGTCATGCAAACCCAGATCTAGGATGCCAAAACTCCAGATAGCCACTGGGCCACAGTGAGTTAGAATTAGAATGTTCTGTCTCTCTTTAGGACCATCTAGCAATCATCTGGATTGCTGCAGCCAGATCTGATAGTCCTATAAACCATGGATTATTGCCTAGTGTAGTTGTGAACTCCAGCCAATTGCAGCATATTCAGTAAACTGTGGTTAAACAATGGCTCAGCATGAGGCATGAACCACTCCATCCATATATAGAGAGAGAGACAGAGAGACAAATGCAGCTGTTTAAGTGTTTCAAGCAGGAAGACCAGCAGAGCCTGGGAACTTCACACAACCCACACCAGCTAGGGAGAAGAGACTGATATAGAAGATACAGTATATGAATCTGAAGGAACTAGATGTGTTAAAAGTTTGGCCAACTGAGATCAGATAAGATCCACTAGGAGCATTGTAGAAATTTCGCATGGCAGCCAATCCAACTGTCCAGGGCAAGGTGAAAAATATAAAAGGGGACCTAAGGAAGTTGGCCCAATGAACTTTGTGAGACTGTTGAGGCTTTACTAGGTAGCCAAGAAGGCCAGGTCTTGGCACTCTCCTTTCTGCAGATGGAACGAGTGGCCCAGGAGAGAAAACCTGTCTTTCCCTGGAGGCCAAAGGAGAAGGAGAGGCTGGTTCTACAGTGATTTTCTCCTGTCCCAGCAGATATGCAAAAGAACAACAGCTCAACTTTCCGGAGGGGCTTGAATCAACAAAGCAAAGGTAAATGTATCAAAGAGACCATAAAAAACAGGGATGTTATCAGGGGTTTGATGTGAGGTTCTTGCACATCAGTTGCCAAATTCTTTCTTTTCCTTTGAGGCCCAACAAGGTTGAGGGGAGCACTCCTAGTCTTCAGCAGCAGGCACAGGCTGGTCACCAGTATATTCTCTTGTCCACACTCCTGCCAGCTGCCCCCTTTACAGCCATAGCTCCTGTGGGTGAGAGCAGACCGCTATGGCTCAGGAGGGAGGCTTGTTCAGCTCCCTCTTAAGTAAGATCCAGGGTAAAATCTAGCCATCTAACCAAGCTGAAGGAGGAGGAGGAGGAGGAGGTAGGGGCAGAACTGGTTGTTGCCCAACTTTGGGTAAGATTCCCTAGGTAAAGGTAAAGGTTTCCCTTGATGTAAAGTCCAGTCGAATCCGACTCTAGGGGGCGGTGCTCATCTCCGTTTCAAAGCCTTGGAGCCGGCGTTGTCATAGACACTTCTGGGTCATGTGGCCAGCATGACGACTCGGAACACCGTTACCTTCCCGCTCACATTTGCATGTTTTCGAACTGCTAGGTGAGCAGGAGCTGGGATTAACAACGGGAGCTCACCCCGCCGCGCGGTTTCGAACCGCCGACCTTCCGATCGACAGCTCAGCGGTTTAACCCGCAGCGCCACCGCGTCCCCAGGAAGATTCCCTAGCAAAGGCATAAAAGAAGCAGATTATCCAACAAGTACCAAATAGCTGAAGGGCAAAGGGAGGCTTTGTGTAGAAAGATAATCCCAGGAACAGGAAGTCAGGGATGAAGTTTGTTAGGAGCAAACAGCTGCTGGCCTCTGATCAACCCTGGCCTGGATGAGCAGGTGGCAGTGGACACCAAGGAGGCCTTTGCACAGGTTCATCTGGTGCACCCACTGAGCCCTTTCCTGGACCAGGAGGCCCTTCAGACAGTCACTCCTGCCCTACTCACTTCACAACTCAACTGTTACATAAGGCTGCCCTTAAAGACCACTGAGAAGCTTCCAGCAGGGTTGGTGTGCTTTGGGTCCTTTCAATTAAAGAGTGTCATCGGTCAGGACTCACAAGCCACACCTTCTCTATCACAGTGCCTGCCCTGCAATCTGGGTGGCCTTCTGGAGGGTCTTGAAGATCTGAATCTTCTCCCAGGCCTTGGGCTTGTGAATTGGATGTGTGTTGCTGGTTAGATTCACCATCTTGTTCTTTATCTGCTTTTACTTATTTGCTTTTTTGGCTCTGGTTTGGATGGTGGTTGTATTTTATCTTCTTTATTATATTGTGAGTTGCCCAGAATTGCTTAGAATCACATGGCACCTCAGTTGAATAAGTTAAATCAAATTAACCCTGACTTAAAACACTTTCACCCAAATTACCACCATAGTGGGAAAAGAGAAATTGGAAGGAGCAGCACTGATGATAAAATACCATCATCACACAGCTGGCAAGCCAGGGGATTTCTCAGAAATCACAGCTTGTCATAAATAAGCTGAGTCTTCCTGCATATAATTTATTTCTGTGGTCCCCATTAGACACTGTTAGGCAAACAAAGTTTGATCACTGGGCTACCTGATCTGCACATTGATCCAAGCATATAGCTAAGTTTCTGATTCTGTTTTGTGAAAGAAGCAATAAGCCAGGATTAGCTAGCTGACCTCCATCACCCCTTCCAAAGCTGTTTCATCTCTGAGCTCCAGCATGTAAAGATATTCTTCAGATGGGAATTTGATATTAATGATTTGCATACCCCCTAGCATTCAACGCTGCATTATCAGAATCACTCTGCTTTTGCTTTCCCAGCTGCCCTGCAAAGCCACCGTCGCTTGTTGCTGACCCAGACTGAGAAGCTGCGCACCAACGTGGAAGATACTGAGCCAAGCCAAAGTCCTGAAGTCTACTACCCTGACCTCCTGCTCCTCAACAGGCCCTATTCCAGCCCTACCAGCCATGACTACTTGCAGCTGGCCTCTCATCGGGCATGGCTCCATTCCTTCCATGCCTCTTCCCGCCTGGACCTGTGTCAACTTTTCTCTCCTCTTCCCCAGGACAGCTCCCCACCTCATCGTGTGATGCTGAGTGGCCCTGCTGGCATCGGCAAGACTGTCACTGTCCAGAAGATCCTCCATTACTGGGCACTGGGCACAGCCTTCCAAGGCTTTCTTTGTGTCCTGGATTTTTCCTTCCAGGAGCTCAGTCTCATCACCACAACCCAGAGTTTAGAAGAGCTGATCTGCCGTAAGTTCACACACCTGAGCAGGGTTCTCCCTGCACTGCTGGAGCGACCGAGGGAGCTCCTCCTGATTTTGGATGGACTGGATGAGTTCAGGCATCCACTGGACAGCAAACATCCCTGCCTCTGGGCATATGAGTCAGCCCATGTGAAAGATCTGGTGTGTGGTCTCCTCTATGGGACCTTGCTTCCTGAGTCCACCATTTTGGTCACATCCAGGTCTTCCATTACCCTTCCATCAGATCTTTTTAACCATCATGTTTTCATCCTTGGTTTACAAGAAGCACAGGTGAAGGACTATTTCTCCAAGTTCTTCCAGAGCCCCGAACATGGCATGGAAGTGATGAGCTACATCTCAACCCACCACGGTTTAGTCAACTTTACCTTCATTCCTCTCTACTGCTTCATCCTCTGTACAGTTCTGGGGCAATACTTCCCAGATGGAGGGGTGAACCAGGCCTCCCCACCCAGCTCCATCACTGAGATCTATCTCCTTTATGTGTGCACCATTCTGCAGTTGCACAAGCCTCCATCTCAACAACAAGAACCAGTGAAGTGTGATCTAGGGAGGGACAAAGACTTGTTACTGCAGCTTGGTCAGCTTGCCTATGCTGGTCTGCTGAGGGGACAGACTGTGTTCTATGTTGATGAACTACAGGAGTTTGGTTTTGATCCACAGAACCTTCCATCTGCTTACCTGAATCAGATTTTCTTCAAGGAGACCAATGAAGTCTACAGCTTCTTCCACTTGACCATACAGGAGTTTTTGGCTGCTTTATACTCAGTGGTTATCTTGGACTTCAATGCTGGGGAGTTAACCTCTTGTCTGGATCTCTGGTGGAATGGAAAAACTCTAGAAGATGGAGATACCAGTAGTCTTTTGTACCCAGCAGGGGAATCTGCTGGTGGACTTTACAGTTATACCTTGCAATTCCTGAATAGACACCCACAGTGGGACAAATTGCAAATGTTTTCCAGGTTTTTCATGGGGTTGTTGACCTCTAGACTGGAAGGCAAGCTGGAAGGATTGGTTGGGAGTTTGACAGAGGAACCAGTCATGCTTTTGGCAGACTGGTTTGGGAAGAAGGTTTCATATGAATCAGGTCAGAGGTTGCTGTCCTTGATACATTGCTTAGCAGAGCTGCACCAGGACGATGTGACCCAGAAGGTAGCTTGCAAGATGGATGAGGTGGATCTTTTCAAGGTGACATTGAACTTAGCTGATTGTGCAGCCTTGGGATATGTACTGAGTTGCTCAGAGTCTCAGGTGCTCCAGAATCTCAACTTAAGTTACACCAATATGGGCACTGGAGGACTGAAGCAGTTGCAGGAGCATCTCCATCGCTGCAAAACTTTGCAGTGAGTATCTGTTTGGCAGTTTGCTGGCTTTGACCTAAATAGGTGGGGTGATGATGAGATTGAAAGAAATCAATATCCTATTCCCAACTATGCAAGAGAGGCAGAAGCTGAGGCAGATCTACTCCACACCGTAGAGGTGCATTGCTTTTAAACTACTTTAAATCCTATGCATTTCCCATGCCATGCCATTCCTGGAGAATTAGAGTTTTATGGGTGTGCTAAACCTTTAAGGCTAATTCTAGAACCTCTCCTGATCATAAAAGTGTAGTTGCTAGGGTGACCTGTGCATGGAAGGAAGGACTATTTGTAGCCCTTCATTAACTTATTCATAAATTGGGTTACACTGTTGGACTCTTCCCAGCTCCTATCCACCTTTTTTGGTTTAACACCACTGGGACCCAATCCAATGCTTGCACCTTGGTTGGGGCTCCAATACCTTCCAGGGAAATTCAAACCTAATCAAAGAGGTCACCGCCAGCACTACAAAAGTTTTATTATTCTTAGTCTTCTTATCGAAGCTGCTTTACAGAAATCGAACACTTAAAACAGAAAATGCTGTTACTGTTCTCTTACACTGCAGTAAGAATCACGTGAAACAACTCATTGGGAATCAGTCTAGTGAATTCCTTTCCTGTCTTTATAGCACTGGCTCTTGCTGAAGGATCTTGCAACTAGCCTTTTCCTTCCCTGCACACATGGGCACACGCAGACATAGAATCGGCTACCTTTCCCTGAGCTGTCTTTGGAGCTGGTCCCTCACTGGAGACTTGCAGTTGTAAAGCTGTAATGCATGCTGAACAACCTACCACCTGTCCTGCCTAATCAACCCAATTCCTCTTCTTTCTCTGCCTTATCACCTTTGTGTCTTCTCCTTGATTTAGGCCACCCACGACCAATGTTGTTCATTGCCACCAGATTTCCTCCTCCCCCACCTAAGCATTTTCCCTGCTTAGTTCTGAGTTTCTACCTAAGTTTCATTTCTGCTCTTTCACCCTTTTAGAAAATCACGTCCTCAAGTCTTCGCTTAACGCTTGTTTCTTTTCTTTCTCCAAATAATCTCTTACCAAAGAGATTACCCATTCAACTAGGCGGTGCATATTTATTTATTTATCTATCTAATTTATTTATCTAATTCGTCCCTGCCCATCCCCTCCCATCGGGGGACTCTGGGCAGTTTACAACAATTGATTAAAAACAACAACCATAAAATACACAGTATAAAAATACAATAATAAATAATATAAATGAAGGAAAAAATAAAGAATCCAGGTGGCGAAAGAATCTAGAACAGTCCAAGCGTGGGAGGAGTGGTCTATAGCAACCATCCCCATGTAGATCTATTCCCCTCTCCACCCCAAGTGAGGCGGCAGAACCAGGACTCCTCCGAAAGGCCAGGAGCGATGGGGCCAATCTCACCTCCGGGGGCAGCATGTTCCACAGGGCGGGAGCTACTGCGGAGAAGGCCCACTTCCTGGACCCCGCCAGATGGAATTCTCTTACAGACGGGGTCCGCAGCATGCCCTCTCTGCACAGTCAGGTGGGATGGGTTGATGTAATGGGGAAGAGGCGGTCCCTCAGGTAACCTGGCCCCATGCCATGTAGGGTTTTAAAGGTAATAACCAATACCTTGAATTGGACCTGGAAGCAAACTGGTACCCAATGCAGCTTGCGCAGCAGTGGTGTTACATGTGCCCTTCTGGGGGGCACCAAAAATAGCTCGCGCAGCTGCATTCTGGACCAGCTGGAGCTTCCGGATACTTTTCAAGGGTAGTCCCATGTAGAGCGCATTGCAATAGTCTATATGAGAGATAACAAGGGTATGAGTGACTGTTCAAAGGGCCTCCCGATCCAGGAAGGGGCGTAACTGGTGCACAGCACGTAGCTGCACAAAGGCTCTCCTGGCCACAGCTGCCACCTGCTCTTTGAGCAGGAGCCATGAGTCCGGGAGGACCCCCAAGTTACGCACCGGGTCTGTCTGGGGCAGTGCAACCCCATCCAGAACCAGAGATGTTAATGTCCCAGATACAGAAGAACCATTAACCCACAGCCACTCAGTCTTACCAGGGTTCAGTTGAAGCCTGTTGATCCCCATCCAGGCCCCCACAGCCCCCAGACACTCGGAGAGGGTAGTCACGACATCACTTACTTCACCCGGGATGGAGATATGCAATTGAATATCATCAGCATACTGATGATACCTCATCCCATGGTGATGGATGATCTTGCCCAGAGGTTTCATGTAGATGTTAAAAAGGAGAGGGAGGAGTACTGATCCCTGTGGCACCCCACAAAGAAGGGGCGTGGGGCTGATCTCTCCTCCCCTATCAACACTGACTGGGATTGGCCCTGGAGGAAGAAGGTGAACCAGCGTAAAACTACACCACCCAACCCCAACTCCTTGAGCCGCCCCAAAAGGATACCATGGTCGATGGTATCGAAAGCCACTGAGAGATCAAGGAGAGCAAGGATGGATGCACTGCCTCCATCCCACTCCCGCCAGAGATCATCCATAAGTGCAATCGATGCAGTTTCCATCCCATAACCGGGCCTGAAACCTGACTGAAAGGGGTCTAGATAATCCGTTTCCTCCAGGATCCTCTGGAGCTGCAAAGCCACCACTTTCTCAACCACCTTCCCCAAAAAGGGAAGGTGGGAGACTGGATGAGAATTGTCCACAACAGTAGGGTCCAGAGATGGCTTCTTGAGGAGGGGGTGCACCACCTCTTTAAAGGTAGCTGGAAACACCCCCTCTCCCAAGGATGTATTAACCATCACATGGACCCAACCACATGTCACCTCCCAGGCTGCTTTTACTAGCCAGGAGGGGCACAGGTCTAGATGGCATGTGGTGGCATTTACTGTCCGTAGGGTCCTGTCCACTTCCTCGGGTCCAACAGGATCAAACTGCTCCCAGATAACTGGGTAGGCCCGTCCCACTGGTATCTCTCCAGACCAAGCCTCACACCTGGAGTCCAACTAGGAGCGGATCCGAGTGATTTTGTCCTGCAGATGCTCAGCAAATTCCCCTGCACGGCCCTGTAGGTGGGCCACTGAGCCCACCTTCCCCAAAAGGGATTGAGTGATCTTAAACAGGGCCGTTGGGTGGCATTCTGCGGACACAATAAGAGCAGAGAAGTATGGACGTTTCACCGCTTTTATCGCCACAAGGTAGGCCTTATAGTGGCTCTTACCTGTGTTCGGTTGAATTCAGTCTTTGTCTTCCTCCAGCGGCGCTCTAGACATCTCTTAACCCTCTTCAGAATCCTCAACTCCTCCATAAACCATGTGGAATGCCAGGTTCAATGGGACAAGAAAGGCTGCACAGGCACAATCCTGTCCAAGGCCCCGGCCGCCTCCCTATTCCAGGCTGCAGCTAGGGCCTGCGCTGGACCATGCAGCAGATCACCGGGTATAACCCCCAGCTCCTTCTGAAACCCAGCCGGGTCCATCAGTCACCGGGGTTGGACCAATCGAATGGGTCCTGCCTCCCTGCGGAGGGGGGTGGCATAAGAGAATCTCAGGGTCACCAGGGAGTGATCTGACCATGACAAAGGGGACAGCTGTAATTCTCCACTCAGATCACATTGCCACTTCTCCAACAAGAAAACCAAGTCCAGGGTGAGGCCACTGTCTCGAGTTGGGTCCCAAATTATCTGGGACAGGCCCATGGCTGCCATGGTAGCCATGAACTCCCGAGCTGCCTCCGAGGCATGCCCCAGGGATGGCAGGTTGAAGTCCCCCAGAACCACGAGCCTGGGGAACTCCACCGCCGGCCTCGAGCAGCTCAGGCAGGGAGGTTTCCACGCAGCAGGGAGGCTGGTACAGCAGCAACACTCCCAGCTGTTCTCGGGAGCCCAACTTGAAGAACAGGGTCTCACAGCTGGCCACTTGTGGAGCAGGGCCCCTGAAGGCCACAAGAGACTCTCGGATGACAACAGCCACCCCTCCTCCCCTGCCCTGGGATCTCGGCTGGTGTTGTACTGTAAACCCAGCTGGGCACATTTCCAAAAGGGGCACCCCCCCTTCCGGGTCCAGCCAGGTCTTGGTAATACATGCCAGGTCTGCCCCCTCTTCAGTGATCAAGTCACATGGGGGCCTTGTTATTAACTGACCTGGCATTAAAAAGCAGCAGCCGGAAACCAGGGCCCCTATGGATCTGCTGACCAGGGCCTGGGTCTGAGCGCAGAGGGCCGGAATACGCCACCGGTAGCAAACACTGAGGGTGTCTTCCCCAAAGATGGCCCGCCCTCCGGCTCCCGCCATAACGCCCCCTACCTATCACCACCTCAATAATTTATGCTGATGGTGCCCCCTTAATCTAGTGCCTTCCAAATGGGTCAAGCTATATTATCAAGGAACTGAAGCCCCAGCCCATCTGGACAAGAAGGGACAGGACAAGCAGTTGCGGGTGATGGGGGTGCTGCTTTAAATACCACACAAGTTCTCTTTTCTGGTTCACTAAATCCTGATCATACCTGCCCTCAAGAGGAATGTGACCTGTTTAACCAGGCTAGCTAAAGACAGTGGCTGTAACGGTATAAGCATGCCAGAGATGGTTAGCGTTAACCTTTATGTTTAACCTGTTTGATAAAGCTGACGGTTCTGTGGGCTGTGCAAATCCAGAAAATGGGTTAATTCTGTAGCCAAATTAATCAAACTGAGTCCATTGTGTTTCAGATTGCAATACAACTCTCTAGACTCGGAAACAGCAGCAATGGAAGCAGCCATTCTAAGGTCCCCCCAGTGCCATCTGAAAAAACTGATGTGAGTAGACACTCTCATAAAATGCTTTCTTTAACATGCATGATGACTGGGGGATTCTGGGAGTTGAAGTCCACACATATTAAAATTGCCAAGGTTGAAAAACACTGCTTTAGGGCTACTTCTGATGAAACTCTCTATGTGCAATTTTGTTTATTCGTTTAGTCGCTTCCGACTCTTTGTGACTTCATGGACCAGCCCACGCCAGAGCTTCCTGTCGGTCGTCAACACCCCCAGCTCCCCCAGGGACGGGTCCGTCACCTCTAGAATATCATCCGTCCACCTTGCCCTTGGTCGGCCCCTCTTCCTTTTGCCTTCCACTCTCCCTAGCATCAGCATCTTCTCCAGGGTGTCCTGTCTTCTCATTATGTGGCCAAAGTATTTCAGTTTTGCCTTTAATATCGTTCCCTCAAGTGAGCAGTCTGGCTTGATTTCCTGGAGGATGGACTGGTTTGATCTTCTTGCAGTCCAAGGCACTCTCAGAATTTTCCTCCAACACCACAGTTCAAAAGCATCGATCTTCCTTCGCTCAGCCTTCCTTATGGTCCAGCTCTCGCGGCCATATGTTACTACAGGGAACACCATTGCTTTAACTATGCGGGTCTTTGTTGTCAGTGTGATGTCTCTGCTCTTAACTATTTGATCGAGATTTGTCATTGCTCTTCTCCCAAGGATTAAGCGTCTTCTGATTTCCTGAGTGCAGTCAGCATCTGCAGTAATCTTCGCACCTAGGAATACAAAGTCTTTCACTGCTTCTACATTTTCTCCCACTATTTGCCAGTTATCAATCAAGCTGGTTGCCATAATCTTGGTTTTTTTGAGGTTTGGCTGCAAGCCAGCTTTTGCACTTTCTTCTTTCACCTTCATCATAAGGCTCCTCAGTTCCTCTTCGCTTTCAGCCATCAAAGTGGTATCATCTGCATATCTGAGACTGTTAATGTTTCTTCCAGCAATTTTAACTCCAGCCTTGGATTCCTCAAGCCCAGCATGTTGCATGATGTGTTCTGCGTACAAGTTGAATAGGTAGGGTGAGAGTATACAGCCCTGCCATACTCCTTTCCCAATCTTAAACCAGTCTGTTGTTCCGTGGTCTGTTCTTACTGTTGCTACTTGGTCGTTATACAGATTCTTCAGGAGGCAGACAAGATGACTTGGTATCCCCATACCGCTAAGAACTTGCCACAATTTGTTATGGTCCACACAGTCAAAGGCTTTAGAATAGTCAATAAAACAGAAATAGATGTTTTTCTGAAACTCCCTGGCTTGTTCCATTATCCAGCAGATATTGGCAATTTGGTCCCTAGTTCCTCTGCCTTTTCTAAACCCAGCTTGTACATCTGGCAATTCTCGCTCCATAAATTGCTGAAGTCTACCTTGCAGGATCTTGAGCATTACCTTACTGGCATGTGAAATGAGTGCCACTGTTTGGTAGTTTGAACATTTTTTAGTATTTCCCTTTTTTGGTATGGGGATATAAGTTGATTTTTTCCAATCTGATGGCCATTCCTGTGTTTTCCAAATTTGCTGGCATATAGCATGCATCACCTTGAGAGCATCATCTTGCAAGATTTTGAACAGTTCAGCTGGGATGCTGTCATCTCCTGCTGCCTTGTTATTAGCGATGCTTCTTAGGCCCATTCAACCTCACTCTTCAGGATGTCTGGCTCTAGCTCACTGACCACACCGTCAAAGCTATCCCCGATATTGTTATCCTTCCTATACAGGTCTTCTGTATATTCTTGCCACCTTTTCTTGATCTCTTCTTCTTCTGTTAGGTCCTTGCCATCTTTGTTTTTGATCATACCCATTTTGGCCTGGAATTTACCTCCGATGTTTATAATTTTCTGGAAGAGGTCTCTTGTCTTTCCTATTCTATTGTCTTCTTCCACTTCCACGCATTGCTTGTTTAAAAATAATTCCTTATCTCTTCTAGCTAACCTCTGGAATTTTGCATTTAATTGGGCATATCGCCCCCTATCGCTGTTGCCTTTTGCTTTCCTTCTTTCCTGGGCTACTTCCAGTGTCTCAGCAGACAGCCATTTTGCCTTCTTTGTTTTCTCTTTCTTTGGGATGTATTTTGTTGCCGCCTCCTGAACAATGTTGCGGACTTCTGTCCATAGTTCTTCTGGGACCCTATCTACTAAGTCCAGTCCCTTAAATCGATTCTTCACCTCCACTGCATATTCCTTAGGAATATTAGTGAGCTCATATCTAGCTGATCTGTGGGTCTTGCCTAATCTCTTTAGTCTGATCCTAAATTGTGCAAGAAGAAGTTCGTGATCTGAACTACAGTCAGCTCCAGGTCTTGTTTTTACCGACTGTATAGATGTCCGCCACCTTTGGCTGCAAAGGATGTAGTCAATCTGATTTCGGTGTTGTCCATCTGGGGAAGTCCATGTATAAAGCCGTCTCTTAGGTTGTTGGAAGAGAGTGTTTGTTATGCAGAGTGAGTTGTCTTGGCAAAATTCTATCAGCCTGTGTCCTGCTTCGTTTTGTTCTCCCTGGCCATGCTTACCTGTAATTCGAGGTGTCATTTGACTGCCCACCTTAGCATTCCAGTCTCCCGTGATGAAAATAACATCTCTTTTAGGCGTGTTGTCCAGTAGGTGCTGCAGATCCTCATAGAACTGCTCTACTTCAGCTTCTTCAGCATCTGTGGTTGGGGCGTATATTTGGATCACTGTGGTGTTAGATGGCTTGCCCTGAATTCGAATTGAGATCATTCTATCGTTTTTTGGATTGTATCCAAGCACCTCTTTAGCCACTTTACTATTAATTATGAAGGCTACTCCATTTCTTCTGTGGTCCTCTTGTCCACAGTAGTTGTCAGGCTCTGCCTGCTACCCAGTAAAACACAGACACTAGTGTAGGCTTAGGTTCTGGTTTTATTTGAGTATAGAATGCATGCCCTTGGAAAAGCTGAGAGTGAGTGGAGCGCACCGGAACGGGATTTAAATAGCCCGCGCTGGTCAGCGCTCCAACCCTTCTTACTCCGAGTGTGCCCCAAGCCCCGTTCAGTCCGTTGCTGGTAGGTGAGGGGTCGTGGAGCCCCTCCTGTGCCTCGGGTGTTTCCTTGACTGTTTTTCCCGGCCGGTGATGGGTCATTGCCAGGCGATCAGGTTCGTAATCTTTCTGACAGCTCGGGCGCACCTCGTGGCCGGGTCTTGTCAATTACCTTCTTTGCAACATTGTATCTCTTCTTTCCACGCCTCTGGCTAGAGTCGATACTTTGTTACCAGCACCTGTTACTCTCTTTTGTTAGCTAGTTGCCTTTTCCCGTAATCTGCCCGGTACCCATTTCCTTGTATTGTTATGTGAGTCGTTGCGATGTCACAAGCATCGCAGCGGTGATCATCACAGTAGTAGATCTGGTGGTCATTTGATGTGAAGTGGCCCATTCCAGTCCATTTCAGTTCACTGATGCCCAAAATGTCTATCTTTAATCTTGACATCTCCCCAATAACCACATCCAATTTGCCCTGGCTCATAGATCTTACATTCCAGGTTCCAATGGTGTGTTGATCCTTAGAACATCGGATTCGCCGTTCACCACCAGCACCGTCGGCCGCTAGCCGTCCTTTCGGCTTTGAGCTAGCTGCTTCATCACGTCTGGGGCTAGTTGAGCTCATCCTCTGTTCCTCCCCAGTAGCATTTTGACCATCTTCCGACCTGGGGGTCTCATCTTCCGATGGTATACCGACATATCTCTGGTTGTACTGATCCATTGAGTTTTCATGGCAAGAATACTGGGGTGGGTTGCCATTACCTTCCCCAGAGATCGCATTTAGTCTGACCGCTCTGTCATTACCTTCCCGTCTTGGGTGGCCCTTCACGGTTTAGGTCATGGCATCATTGAGGTGCTCAAGCTCCAGCACCACGACAAGGTAACGATCCTTTGCTGAAGTATGTGCAATTAAGCTATCTAATTTACAGAATGTTAAAGTGGGTTCTGGGTTTCATATTTGGTTCAGAACCATTTTGGATTGTCCCACTGTTTCTAGCTATATTAGGTTGGGAAGAAACTAAAAGGGGCTGGGACTCCTTCCCTCTCTCAGCTAGATAACTCTCTGAAAACTGAATACAAAGGGATCACCTTTGGTATGGTGGGAGAAGCCAGAAAACCAAACAAACAAACCAGGATGAAAAATGGCCAGGGGCTACAGAGAAAAAAAATTGACTCAGGGCATCCCCATTAGAGAGAGAGTTGGGCAGTGGCTCAGAAGCATTGCTGATGCTCCATTCTAAGCTCCACCTTTCCTGGTCACATTATCCAGAGTAGGGCTTACACAATCCAAACATATCATTTTGTGGCACTGGAGCCTCCTACGCCAATTGTTGGTAAAAGGGATGGAAAGCATTCCAAAAATTCTGCATATTTTCCCTTCTTTTTCCCCTCATCTGTAGAAAATTTATTCAGAGAAGAAAATGAATGAATAACAAAGGAAGTGGGTTCTTTAAGTGGCTGGGAGCTACAACGGATATCCTGAGGTAGGAAGAGAATTTCACCAGGTGACCTTATTATGCAAAGTGGGTGGAGAGCCCTTAGTATATGGCCAGGAGAGGTTGTTTAGTACTTTCTTCATTTTTGGTTGATGTGAAGTTTTATTTGAAAAACCCTAAGATCTGCCAGATTGAAATCATTCTGATAAAACCATTTGCAATTTCCTACTCAAGACTCCACAGGATGTTGTGAGTTGGAATGCAGTGTTTGGATGATTTTGGCAGGCTAAATAAAACTGCCTGTTACTTTGCATACATTTTCTGCTCCACCCAAGGCTTTGTGGAAACCGCCTGAGATCCGATGGGGCAAGTTTCTTATGGAGTGCCCTTCGCGATAACACCACCCTAGAAGAACTTCACTTGGACATTACAGACATTACGGACAGAGGTCTCAATAACATTTTGGATTCTCTATCAGGAAATACAACACTCAGGCTCCTAAGGTCAGTTTGCTTAGTGCTTGATCGTTATGAGACTTTTTGCCAACACTCTGATTGCCTTAATGTTGTCTTTGCAAAGATACATGGAAAATTAATTCAAAATCCTAGGTCAGCTCTCACCAGGCCAGCTGCAGGTCAATTCACTTGATTTCAAGCCAGCATTGGGCATCTGGCCTGGGAATTATGGGAGCTGAAACCCAACATAATTGGAGGGCACTCAGTTGGGGAAGAAGGCTACCTTAGCAGAATTACAAGAGAGGGAAAAGAGTAGAACCTATTAGAAATAATTTGCATAAAGGTTAACAAACAAAAAAGTTGGAGAATTTAGTGCACATATGATTGAAGCCACCTCCAATGTTGATATATTACACTATCGGCAGGTGGAATGGAAATAGCACCACCCGAGTTATAAGTTGTGCCAAATTGCTCCAAAGTGTCTGTTTCACATTTATCAAAATAAAATAAAATAAAACTCTGGGTACTTCACACAAGAATCATGGGTGGGTTGGACCCATCAGACCAATCCACCTTGCGGATAGTCTGACTGGAGATGATAGCATGTACAGCCCATGAAATTAGGAGGACAACAGAATGGGAAAGGCTAATCTTCATCATGGTGTTGTCATTTTTTTCTTATAGTGGCTAATAAAATACAGTAAATTCTCATTATTCACAGTAGTTAAATTCTATAAAACTGCCACGAACACTGAATTAGCGAATACTGAACCATTGTTCTTAGGGAAATACAGGGTTAGGTTCCTACCAGCCCCTGGTCACAACATTTTAATCAACCAATCAACTCATAACCTTGTTTTATTGTGCTTCTATGTAAAGGCACCTTACTTACTGTTTATATATTTCTTACAAATAAAGAAAGTCCTGGAAAAAAAATAAAGATTAAGCATTTAAAGTTTTATTTAAATTTTTTACTTTTGATAGCCATTTTAACCAGAGAGAAGGCAGACCCTTGCAGAGCGGCGACTAAACACTTTTTGCCACTCTGCCCATGTCTGCGAATAACCCGGAACGCATCACCAGTATTGATTTTGGGTTTACAAATGAATTTTAGCAAATAGGCAAATTCACCAATGTGGAACCTGCTAATAACGAGGATTGCCTGTACATTAGAAAGTAAATGCAATTGTACCTTTCGCTTTTTGTATTGGAAGCAATTCATAGCTTTGTTTAGCCTTATTGTGGCAGTACTTCCTTTAACTGTGTCTCACCATGCTAATTTCAAATCCTTTCACAGTGTTATAGGGAACAGGCTTAGCCAAGCAGGCCAACGTATCCTCTGGGAGTTGCATCGCAGAAAACCCGAACTTAAGATTGTCAGCAATTTCCTGTCCGATATGGGTTTGCTCCAGACATATCTGGATTGGGTGGAAGAGATCAAAGTTGAGCCCAGGCAAATGGAGTCTGTCAAGAAAGTTGGTGCACTGGACATGATTCTGGAAACGTTGATGGGCACAGATGATTCAGAAGCTAGCCAGGAAGCTCAGGAAAAGGCTGCACAGCTAAAGAAACAGATCTATGCTCTCCTGAAAGAGAAGGGAGAAGAAGAAAAGAAGAGCAACAAAGCCTATTTAATCTGATCTGTAAACTGGGACAATTTTTGTGAGCCAAAGGATACCATCTCACAGGAGTATTTCTTGCCTCTTCAGCTTAACCCCATCCATGTTTTTCATTAAATAGGACAATATTCCTTTCCTTAGCTCTTGAATAATAGCAATATAGGGACGATCACTTACATCAGGTTGAATTATTTGTCTAAATAACCAAGAACGACCTACTCAGCAGATCTTCAAAGTCTCAAGAAAAGAATGCTTATATTGCCTCCTAGCAGTATCTTTCTAAGTAGAGATGTTACATTCAGTTCCTTCTGCAGGGGCTTTACAAAACCAGAAAAGGAACTACACATGTCTTTTGTCAAACCTGTGGGTTTGTGATTCTTCAATATCCTACAGCTGGATATAAATGATGTAAAGGGCTTATAGGTATTGTCGAGCAGTGGAGAAAATTCAAAAGAGTTAAAACTCCCTCTAGACCTTGGTGAGGTCTCGGTTCAATTCATATAACCCAGAGTCAAACAGAGCAGCAAATGCTAGTTGAACTCATCCTCCCCAGTAGCCTTTTGACCATCTTCCAACCTGGGGGTCTCATCTTCCGATGGTATACCGACATATCTCTGGTTGTACTGATCCATTTAGTTTTCACGGCAAGAATACTGGGGTGGGTTGCCATTACCTTCCCCAGGGATCGCATTTAGTCTGACCTCTCTGTCATGACCTTCCCGTCTTGGGTGGCCCCTCACGGTTTAGCTCATGGCATCAATGAGGTGCTCAAGCTCCAGCACCACGACAAGGTAACGGTCCTTTGCTGAAGGTGTCATGCATAGCACTAAATAAATCACGTCCCTTTTCCTCCTCTTGATCTGCTGTGACAAGATCTGTTTAGCTTTTATATATTTTAACTTGTATATTTTAAAGTCTACGTTTTACAGTATGCCTTATTTTAATTGTGATGCTTCTGACACGAATAAATAAATCTGTGAGATGTGCATTTCCATCTGCAACTTCCTTAAAACTTTAGGACAAAAATGCAGTTGCTCAGTTAAATCCTCAACTGGAACATATTGGGAAATCAGTGGGAGATGGGGAGTGGGAGGTAGCCTTAAGTGGGAAGCTGAAAACACTCCTTTGGGGAAAGGCAATGGCAAATCATGTCCACCTTGTTGCCAAGAAAACTACTTAGGCTGGTTCACGTGGTCCCCAGGGATGCAGCTTGGCTGAGCGGATCTTCGGCCCTTGATGTAAGGAGGAAGACCTTCTGTGAGATTATGAGAGAGTCATTTATAACCAGGGCGCTGCAGGCCCCAGCCTTGCTTATGTGATCTGCCCATCTCAGAGGAGTGAAGGAAATTCATAAGGGCAAAGAGATGCATGGATTTATCTTTCTGCCATTTCTCTTTCCCATGCAACATTTCTAGGGCGCATCACGAAAAAGCTTCAACGCCACCCCTTTAGAGAAAATAGCTGCCCCCCAACTATCTGCCATTAAGGACTAAAACAACTCTACTAAGTAAACGTGGAGACTATAAGACAGTGTTTCTCAACCTTAGCACCTTGGAGATGTGTGGACTTCACCTCCCAGAATTCCCCAGCCAGCATGGCTGGCTGGGGAATTCTGGGAGGTGATGTCCACACATCTTCAAGGTGCTAAGGTTGAGAAACACCACAATAAGATTTCGGGTTGTCATATAACACGTGTCAACCTACATAAGTCCCTACGCAACTCTGCTGAGCGCCAGCCACCGCCTGCATTCGCTTCGCCGCAATATTTTGGACACCCTAAAAATACAACTGACATAAGGAGTTACACTCCAGATACATCTACGCGTGATCCTTTCTACTCAGGGAGTGGGAGACAGAAAGACCTCTCTTGGTTGAGCGGGGGATGGAGAGAGAAACAGGAAGAGAGAAAGAGAAAGGGGAAATAAAACGACCTCAAAACTCTACACCCTCCTTCCTCGCTTCGGCGATTTCTTGTTTCATTAGCATTCGGTCCGCCCCCTCCGCTAGCCACGCCCCCGCCCACCCCGTGCTTTTTCTCTGCGAGATCGAGGTCGCCTGCTTGCGCCCCGTGGGAAGAGCGGGGGCGGCGCACGGGTGGTGAGGTCCTTCGGAGACGGAGGCCGCGGGGCGTTTCTTTTCCACCTTCTCCCCGGTACCACCTGTGGGGGTTGGAAGGGCCCTCTCGGTCCCGATCGGTGCAGAAACTCTTTCGCGGTGGAGAACCCCCGCCCCCAGTGTGGAAGATCTGCGTTCCCCAAACTGGCTTAAGTTACAGGATATGCGTTGGACTAAAGCCGCCGGCTGGGGATCATGGGAGCTGTAGTTCAACAGATCTTAGGTCCTACAGTATGAAGAGGGTATCTGGTGGATCTTTGCGGGGGGTGGGGGGAGTTTGAGCTCTGGAGAAAATAACGCTGACTCCTAGGCTGTCCTTAACTTGGGCAAGTATGGACTTCTTCGGGTAACTACAGGAGTAAGTCAACTGCCACGGAGCGCTAGAAAGGAGAGGTGCTGGGTTTCTAATCAGTTGGCAACTGCTTCCTGTTTGTTTGTTTGTTTATCATATTTGTATATACACCCATCTCACAGAACTTGACTAGGGCACTATTAATTCCAGAATAGGTTAAAGGTATATTAATTTAGAATTTTGTTAGATTCTCAATAAAGAAGCTGATGAATGATCTCCACATGTCATCCAGAAGCATATTAAAAGTACAAACATGATTTGGGTTTGCCCAATATGCTTAACTGGGTACTGAACCCATATTCTGTGTTGACCTACTAAATCATCTACTAGGCCAGTGTTTTTCAAACGTGGCAACTTTAAAGATGTGTGGACTTCAGTTCCCAGAATTCCCCAGCCACCACTAGGCAAATGGGTTGGGGCAGTACAGAATGCAAACACCTGAGGCTGAAATTTAAGTTTACCACGCTGGGTTAATGCACCCACTAATCTTTTCCAACAAGTTGTGTGAACCTGGCCAGTCTCTCCTAAAACAGCAGGCATGATCCTGTATTAAACTCTGTTAAAATGAAGCCATGTTTTTTCTAAAGAATGAGTTAAGAGCACGCGGTATAAACACTATGTCATACATTTTTGCTAAATATACCTATACTTATAATGATACTCCTTTTCAGAGTAAACGAGTGTTGTGCAGGGCAGAGAAAGAGGGTAAGAAATAGCCCAGTATTGCCAACACTTACTGGCAGCAACTTCTTAGGATTTGAAGCAGGAGGATTCCCTCACCCCAAGCTGACCCTTCTTGGAGAGACCTTTTGCAGGTAAAACAGGTGCTCTTTCCAATAACTATTTGCCCTCTCTCATTGGAAACTAATAACAGAGGAAGGGGGGAAAGAGAGAGAATGATAGTTTATAAACCACAGTGACTAAGTTCTTTAAATTTCCTAAGGGTATTTATTCATTTTTGGCTTACAGGTAGTCCTCGCTTAACGCCATTCATTTAGTGATGGTTCAGACTTACGATGGTGCTAAAAAACTGGCTTGTGACCAGTCCTCACACTACGATCACCGCAGCATCCCCCATGGTCATGTGACCACAATTTGGGCACTTGGCGACCAGTTTGCATTTATCACTGTTGCAGCGTCCAGTGGTCATGTGATCGCCATTTTCAACCTTCTTAGCCAGCTTCTGGCAACCAAAATCAATGGGAAACCCAGTTATTCACTTAATGACCATGTGGTTCACTTAATGCCTCTGGTGATTCACTTAACAACCACAAAAAGGTGGTAAAATCGGGTCAGATTCACTTAATGACCACTTTGCTTAGCAACTAAAATTCCAGTCCCAATTATGGTCGTTAAGCGAGGACTACTTTTATTGTGATGGTTGCATTCTGCTATTGTGTGTTTCTTGTGGCGGACAGGGCAGGAAGATGACATACAGATTTACTGAGATGGCCTTTTCCTCTGTAGAAAAAAAAAACCTGCCCTGTTTAAAATACGCTGGAGAATTAAATAGTTTTTTTGACCACTGATTTTGTGTTCTTCCTCCTATAGTCTTTGTGTCTTCTTTAGAATCACACAGAAGGTCCTATGGCTGAGAATCAGCTGCCCGCTAAAGGCGATGCCCCAGTCTTGGTGCCATCTGGGTCATCCTCCAGTGAATTGTCCACGTCTGGAGCTTCTGAGCTGCATCCTTTCTCCCTGGGACGTGCATCATCATCAAGCAATCTGTCCTCCTTAACAGTCCCTGTGCGCTTGGATGTCCTCTACTTCTTGCTTAACAGTGCTGCCAAAGGGGCACAGGGTGCCCTGGCACCCCTACCTATTCACAGTGGGCAAGGGTCTGTCTCTGCATGCCGTTGTCCGGTTGCTGTACAAGCCATGAGCTGCTGTAACAGCTGCCACCCCACCTCTCGCAATGCTTCTGACGGTGTTCCTTATGCCTGGCGCCCCGGTGGGCCTCGCCATGATGAACCAGCTTGTGGAAATTATGGCCATCATGGAAGAGTGAGCCCTGGAATCCCAGACAGGCAAAACAACAAATGGGTCAGGGTTGCCCAACGGAATGAAGGGAAGAGTCGGTCTGGGTCCCTTCAAGCAGATTCGGCAAGGGGATGGAAAAGATCCCAGTCTCCATTGGGATGGAAGGAGAAGCGGAGAGATGAAGGTGGAAGGCATGGGAAAGGGGACAACTGGCAAGGGAAGCAGATGACTTTCAGGAAGGCCTGGGACAACTGCAGAGGAAGCCTGGCTGAGTCAACCCCTTGGAATTCAGGCTCACTGGATAGAAAGAGAGAAGGCACGTCATCAGTTGGGGTACCTTCTGTAAACATTAAGAAGAACCAAGGTGGAAGTTGTTGGCAAGCAATGTGCAGAGCCCCAGAAGACCAAAGACATTTGGGCCATACCCAGATTGGATGGCAAAAGAGCCAAGGGACACGTGAACCTGCTAGCTTTGTAGATAGGACTGTGGCTGCTGAGCTGGCCAATACAACTGGCCAGGATAAAAGAGAAGATTGGGAGGCAGAATATGAGAATCCCCAAGAAACCTCCAATGCTCCTGAGAGTATTTCCATTTCTTCCTTTCAGAGCAAAAAAATAGATACTTCCAAAGCAGGAGGTAGTTATGATGTAGAATGTGCTCCATCTGCTGATCCACCCAAACAGAAGCTGGAGACCTCTCCTCTTCCCAAGTCAGTTTCCAAAGACCAGGCAGCTACATCTCCAGAGAGGGAACTCACCAAGTTTCCCTCAGATTGGAGTAAGAACGGCAGGTTTGCCCACTACCTCCAGGGCCTTTATTCTGACATGCCAGGGAAGTCAAGCTCTGAAAGTTCCACAGATCTGGCCATCAGTACAGATGCAGAGTCATCCAAACTGGAGGAGGAAGAGGCTGCAAAGAGTGCAGCTGATGGGGAATCAAAACCTTGGGAGTAGATTATGGCTGGGAGATTAGCTAGGAGGAGAAAAAGAGGATACTATGTAGTATACAGGCCTAGGATCTAAGAGGAGATTTCCCCAAAAGTTTTGATCTCTGGAATTTCAGAGCTGTTTAATTGGTTAAGATAGAAGTTTGACTCCCAATCTCTGTAGGTGGCGGTGAGGTTTCCTTGTTTTACGGATGTGCCTGTGTTACCTTTTATTCATGGAACAAGGGTTCTTCTGAGATAATCAGGTATGCCTGCTATCCATTCCAAAATAGGCTAAATAATGGGAATACCATCCAGTAAACACAACCAGTATCCAACCAGATACTTTCCACCTGAAGAGAATGGAAAAAGCAACTGAGAATCATGTTGGTGGCATCATCCGCCCTTAGTCCAGATATTCTAGGATACATCACCAATGTAAAGCTACTTCAGATTGTGTTAACCATCACAGCTGGGATTGTTAATTTAGCAGTTTGTTATGATAGACACATCCTACTGACTCCATACAGTCACCCACATGGGTGACTTCTACAAAGCCTCCATTGCGGGTTCTGTAGAAATAATCCATGATTTTTAAACTAGGGTCTATCTGGTTTGAACCCAAAGATTAGCCTGTACCTGATCCACCAGCTTAAGCAGGGGAGGTTTGAAACTTTTGCAAATCTCAGGATACAGACTACCTCATTTCAAAGATTGTATTATTTCAGTACATGGGAGAAACGGTTACCAAATCCCATCTGTAGCCTGAAAGAGTACTATTCTAGGCCGCTAAAAAGATTTTGCACACAGAGATGGGTATGTTAATTTAATGATGCTGTCTGTCTAGTATATTTAAATGCATTAATCTAGCTGTTTAAGCACTCACGACTGTTAACACTGAGGTTGTTTAGAAAGCTGTAAAAACATCTTTATATATCTTACATAGTGAACCTGGGTTTAAAAATCCAAGAAAAGCATCACTGGTGTTTTGAAGTACTACACAGTAGAATATTATTGTTTCCCCTAGGGGAAGATGTGTATTCGTTTCTTGTTGCAATAAAGTTGGCATCATGTTAGCAAGATGGGCTGTTCTTTTTAATATTTATTTATTTAAACTTGAGCAGAGTTGTCATTGTGGGCATTTCAAGGATGCAGATAAAGTTAAGGTTCAATTTTATTCACCTAATTTTATTTCTCCAAACAGAATGGCATGATTAAAGAAGCGTGGTTGAAAGAGGACACCGGGGAAGTTAGAAATGAGATCATCTCCCTATATAATATAGCAGTATTTTATTTTTATAAGACCATTTCTCTCTGTATAGCCACTGTTCGTTTATTTCTGTTGATGTTGTAGATGCCTGTATTTCACTATTAAAAACAATTTAAAAACCCAGTGACTTAAGATGGATGGATGGATGGATAGATACTGATAGAAAGGCCAGTTTAGCAACTTCTGAAGGTGCCCCTATGTAATTTCTGAAGTCTCTTGGTAAGGAGTCAGAAATGATACCATGGGGTCTATGCCCACCTTTCTCCTTTCACCTCTTCCTTCTCCTCCTCACACTTCTGTCCCTTCACAAGGAAGTTTATAAAATTTAAATTACAATAAAAACAAAACTCTCTTCCCCTTGTTGTGCAACATTGATCTAATTGGCCAGAATCCTTGGGGACCGAAGAACCCAAAAACCTCATTGGTCGGAATTTGCACCCATCAGTGCAGATTCCAGTGGTAGCCTAGGAAACCAGTGGTGGTAGCTGAGGCAACCAGGTTGGTTTCAGAAGAGGTTGCTGATTCTCCATCCTTGCTTCCATTGCAGAGATACTGCCCGAAATGGCAGAAAGGTGTGGCTGTTGGACCTGTTGTGGGAGGGAGAAAGGGGTAAGGTCTAAAAAAACTGAAAACCTTGACCTGCATTTTGTCCTCCCCTAACGTTTCAACAACATGAGGAAAGTACAGTGGTGGTTCTTAGCTGATCAAGATTGCCCCACAAACATCTGTAGAAATAATGAATCATGGCATTTGTAATTAATTCCTTGTCCCTGCAGATTTTCATATTCCCATTTGAAAAGTTAGGGGTTTTATATAGTTGAATTCTGTTCACATAAATAGGTTATAAAGAAACAACCTTTAAATGTAAAGAAAGGATAGATGTACATAGATTTTGATTTAACATCTGTTTTAATTGTAATTCTAATTAGATGAATTGGTTAATGTCTACAGGTTTAATGATCAATTTTTTTTTACATGGAGTTATTTCAGATAGGTGCGTGGTGATAGGATGTAAAGTAAATACATTGATCAATCCACTTAGCACCAAAAATATAAATAATATTTCGCTATTGTTCTCCTGGCCGCCTCTGCATGAGTGCTAAGATGTACCCCATTCTACACATTTACACTGTAGGTTCTAGAGACCTAGGAACGAAGATGATTTGTAAGAAATTTGTGTAATAAAATCAGAGATTGTACCAGATTTGAATGGGTCCTTGGCATCCTGTAGATCAGTGTTTCTCCCCCCTGGCAACTCTAAGAGGTGTGGGCTTCAACTCCCAAAATTCCCCAGCCAGCAAAAACTGGCTATTATACAAATTCCTGATCAGAAATTCCTGGATTCTTGTGTGCCTGTTGATTCTTTCCTGTCCAGCCGGCCAAGGAGAAGCCTGACAGTCTCATCCATGAAAATCGTAGTGGGTCATCCTTCTCTTAAGTAAGAGAACAAGTAGAACAAGAAATCTCAGAGGGATATTTCCAGCACAGCCTTGGGCCGCAACCTGAGATCCCCCTGCGCCTTCTACCAGGCTTTGTAGACAATCCCCAGGACTTTTCTCCAAATGACTATTAATCAGGATTTTTAAAAAAAATGAATTAGGAGTAATCATATTAATTCATTTAATTTACAGTCTTTTTCCTCATCCTCCATACAGAGAAGCCACTTCCAGTGTAATTTCTTTAACAAGCGTCTCCAGTTTAGAGGCAGACTTGTCTTTCTTGACCCAACCCCTGAAGATCAGCAGTGGAATTTGCTCAGCTGGCAGTCTGCTGTTGGAATATATGTCCTTGAGTACCTCCTACTGGGTGCTGGAGACAACTCACAGAGGCATGGCTCACAGTGGTCTCTGGAAGATCTGTTTAGATCCAAAATGCAATCTGTATCAGTTTAATCTCTTAGGTAAGATCTCTCCACTCCACCTTGTCATACTTAAGGTTGATGCTCATCCATCCATCCATTTACAATCTGGTTCTCAAAGGACAGGATTTGCACTTAATGCAAATACGCATTCAGGGCTGCTCCCAGTTTTGACAAGCCCTGGATGCTCTTTTTGGGCTATTTCAGTTGTTGTGTCAGCAGTTGCACCAGCTTGTACAGAGGTGGTGGTTTTCCCAGCCCAGAAAAGAAGCAAATTGAATTTTAAATGAATTTTAAAAGGCAACACCTTTGAGCCGAACTCAAGATGATGGTGATTCACCATTGCTTTTTTCCAGCATGTTAATCTGATTTTCCAGTCTATCCTCTAACCCTGGATTTTCCCATGCAAACACTATTTCAAGATGAGAAAACTTTGGCTAGGTGCTGCTACCTAGTTGGGCCAAACTGAATTTACATCCCAATTAAAGACCAACTAGGTGGAGGTGTAAAACCCATCTATTTTTTAAAAGTTCACTTCAGTGTGCATCTCACTTCAACTTCCACCACTACATTTGTGACAACAACAGGAACTGACCTCGGGGTTCATTTTACCTTAGCATTTTTTTTTACATCCCAGAGTTGCAAGCAATGGTGAGCCAGACTGGAATTTTCAGATTTCTTTTTTAAAAAGTTGTGGAGTTGTAGGGTTGTTAGTAAAAAAAGGGGCATAAATGTATTGTAGGTTGGATGCTTTGTATGGGGGTTATTATTTAGCCTGGCAACTTGCTGTTAAATGTTGTGGCTTGGAATACTCTTTGAGGCACAAGGCAGTTACACACACCCACACCCACTAATGTTTTCTTTTCTCTGTCACAGCTTTGCACATCCATGTTACCCGTGCCTTCCTGCTGTCTGCACTCTTCTGTGGCCTCATAGGATTGCTTTTCATTTGCGTCTCTTTTGAACGTAAGAAGCTATACAATGTATCAGTGATAAGAGCAGCTGCCATCTTCAGCTTCAGTGCAGGTTGGTGGTAGGGCCGGGCAGCACTTTAGAATTACTCCAAACAAGGTGTTTTGGAGTGGGTACAGGGTGCAAACACAGCCTCTGCCTGCAACTCTTTAAAAGCAGCTGGGTCTCTTTCTGGAGTCATGTAGCTCTGCAGCTGCTGCACAATTCCAGGACAAAACTTCCAGGGAGGGCCTATGTTCATGCCTCCACATGCTCAAGGCATCTTTTAGGAAGCATTTCTCAGCCCTTATTTGTGGGACTTTGTAAATACAGATCCCTTCCCTCAGGGGCTGAACCTGTGCTTTGCAGGATGCCGCAGGTTTGAACTCAGGTATTTCCTGAAATTATTCCAGCTGTCAAGCTCTTTGGCATCTGTCTAGAACCAAAAGGGGTTTTCCAGACAATCTTTGCTTCCCAAAACAGCTCAGGCAGATTAAAAAGAGGGAGCAAAAGAAAGATTCCCTGCCTTTAGGGTCACAATCCAAAGGGACGGGTGGAGGGAGACCAGCTCTTCCAGAAAGAAATTGTGAGCCGTTGGTTGGCCTTGGTAGACAGTTCAAGCCAGCTGGTCACATGCTGGAGCTCCTGCTCATTTACTATGGTGTACGTCTTGCTCATATGGATGGCTCTGTGGTTGATCAATAGACCTAGACTGGGCAGTCCTTCAGTTCCTTGTCCCAGGGCAGCTCTAAATTAAGAGTTGGTGAACATAAGCTGTCCTTAGTGGAGGACAGAAGAGCTTCAGCCATGGTGTTCTTTCTTGAAAATAAGGGGTGCAGACCGCTTGGTTGATGGGTGAGGGTAAACTAGGCTGGTCTCAATAGTTTCAGCTCTCAATAGATTCACACACTTCTTTTCCTTCCCTTTTGGCCGTAGGTTTCCTCATCCTGGTTGCCATGTCTCTATTCACGGCCACTGTTAGAAGATCCCCAGCATACGCCCAACATTTACTAGTATTTGGCTCATCCTTCAGCTTGGGCTGGGCCTCCATTCTTATGTACTTCATCACGGGTGAGTTGTGTTTTCTAGAAGGCCTAAAAGTCCTGCAGTTGCCTCTTCTTTTCTACTTTTCATGCCCATGTAATGCTTGTGCCACTAGTGATGGTTTAAAGGACTTAGTTTCTTGCCTTTGGCCATGCTGGCTGGGACAGTTGGGAGATGAAGTCCAAAACACTTGAATTGTCAAGGCTTGTAGACAGGTGTAAATAAGCACCAGGCCTCTTTTTTTAAAATAAAATAAAATAAAATATTACTATCTCTGCTTTTGACTTAGGTGTCTTAATATACCTCATTTTTTTCTTTTCTCCCCCAGGTATGCTACTTTTGCTGACTGACAAAACCATCGTTTCTTAAGTGTAGGCATCTACTCTTCCACTGGGACTTTTTAAAAAGTCACTCATAGCAGATTTACTGGTTTCATAATCATGGAAACAATTATGCGTTGGAGCATTTAGCTGGGGCAAATGCAACCTTATCCTGGGTATAAGAAGAAAGTGTCACTTTTCTTCTTGTTCCAACGTAATTGGACCATGATTTGCTACTATGAATGGCCTTCAGTCAGTTCTCTCCCAGTTTGACAGAACATTGAGCATGGAATATTGTTTGACAGCTGGATATGACCATGGCTTGCTATGATATCCCAAAAACTATGATCTGGGGAAAAAATAGGAGCTTGCTTCATGTTTAAATCAGAAATTGTGGTTTGACCGGTTTCTGATTTGCAGCTAAGCAATGGCTTATGCTAATTTCACATAAGTTGGGTATCGTAATGAGTCACAGAGGGCTGAAGCCAGGAAATGAGAAGAGATAGATAAGAAGAAAGCACATGTGAAGCTACTCCATGGCACCCATTGTAAATAATATCTCATTTGTCTTCATGCACCTCAAAAAGTCACCTTAAAACTACATTGCAGTTGTCAGCAAAGGCAGGCAATATTTCAGCCTTTCTCCAACTGAAAAGGAGTCATGCGATGCGTAGGTTTGCTGAAGGAGCATTGGCTTCAGGCGTGAGTGAAGATGTGATGCAGTGTGGTGATGGTGGTAATATGGTAATATGGACATCTTAAAGAGAACAGTGGTGTCCATTTTGTTTAGGCCTTGTCATCTGAGGAGTTATGTGCAAATGCATGTGAATCTGGCATGTAAATATCTCTTTGTGGAGATCAATTTACCTGTGAATTGTATTTGTCAGTGAAAACATATATGAATATGGTTTTGTTTGTTTATTGTTATCAATAAACTCTCCATAATTATGTGTTTTGCCCCATTGTTGCCCATCCTATCTTGTTCTATCCAGATATTCTTCTAGATAATGCCTGTCTTGTTTGAAATTAAAGAAGCAATTTTTTAGTGTTAAAGTGTGCAATGATTTTTTCCCACTGTTGGCATGATGAAATCTATAAAGGGTTTGATGTAGGCTGAAGAGATCCAGGTTAAATATGTGTTCAGTCATAAAGTTCATGGGCTGGTCATAGTATATTCTTTACACATTTTCATCACGGGAGACTGGAATGCTAAGGTGGGCAGTCAAATGACACCTCGAATTACAGGTAAGCATGGCCTGGGTGAACAAAACGAAGCAGGACATAGGCTGATAGAATTTTGCCAAGACAACTCAATGTGCATAACAAACACCCTCTTCCAGCAACCTAAGAGATGGCTTTATACATGGACTTCCCCAGATGGACAACACCGAAACCAGATTGACTACATCCTTTGCAGCCAAAGGTGGCGGACATCTATACAGTCGGTAAAAACAAGACCTGGAGCTGACTGTAGTTCAGATCACGAACTTCTTCTTGCACAATTTAGGGTCAGACTAAAGAGATTAGGGAAGACCCATAGATCAGCTAGATATGAACTCACTAATATTCCTAAGGAATATGCAGTGGAGGTGAAGAATCGATTTAAGGGACTGGACTTAGTAGATAGGGTCCCTGAAGAACTATGGACAGAAGTCCGCAACATTGTTCAAGAGGCGGCAACAAAATACATCCCAAAGAAAGAAAACCAAGAAGGCAAAATGGCTATCTGCTGAAACACTAGAAGTAGCCCAAGAAAGAAGGAAAGCAAAAGGCAACAGTGATAGGGGGAGATATGCCCAATTAAATGCAAACTTCCAGAGGTTAGCCAGAAGAGATAAGGAATTATTTTTAAACAAGCAATGCGCAGAAGTGGAAGAAGACAATAGAATAGGAAGGACAAGAGACCTCTTCCAGAAAATTAGAAACATTGGAGGTAAATTCCAGGCAAAAATGGGTATGATCAAAAACAAAGATGGCAAGGACCTAACAGAAGAAGAAGAGATCAAGAAAAGGTGGCAAGAATATACGGAAGACCTGTATAGGAAGGATAACAATATCAGGGATAGCTTTGACGGTGTGGTCAGTGAGCTAGAGCCAGACATCCTGAAGAGTGAGGTTGAATGGGCCTAAGAAGCATTGCTAATAACAAGGCAGTAGGAGACGATGGCATCCCAGCTGAACTGTTCAAAATCTTGCAAGATGATGCTGTCAAGGTAATGCATGCTATATGCCAGCAAATTTGGAAAACACAAGAATGGCCATCAGATTGGAAAAAATCAACTTATATCCCCATACCAAAAAAGGGAAACACTAAAGAATGTTCAAACTATCGAATAGTGGCGCTCATTTCACATGCCAGTAAGGTAATGCTCAAGATCCTGCAAGGTAGACTTCAGCAATTCATGGAGCAAGAATTGCCAGATGTACAAGCTGGGTTTAGAAAAGGCAGAGGAACTAGGGACCAAATTGCCAATATCCGCTGGATAATGGAACAAGCCAGGGAGTTTCAGAAAAACATCTATTTCTGTTTTATCGACTATTCTAAAGCCTTTGTCTGTGTGGACCATAACAAATTGTGGCAAGTTCTCAGCGGTATGGGGATACCAAGTCATCTTGTCTGCCTCCTGAGGAATCTGTATAACAACCAAGTAGCAACAGTAAGAACAGACCACGGAACAACGGACTGGTTTAAGATTGGGAAAGGAGTACGGCAGGGCTGTATACTCTCACCCTACCTATTCAACTTGTACACAGAACACATCATGCGATGTGCTGGGCTTGAGGAATCCAAGGCTGGAGTTAAAATCGCTGGAAGAAACATTAACAATCTCAGATATGCAGATGATACCACTTTGATGGCTGAAAGCAAAGAGGAACTGAGGAGCCTTATGATGAAGGTGAAAGAAGAAAGCGCAAAAGCTGGCTTGCAGCTAAACCTCAAAAAACCAAGATTATGGCAACCAGCTTGACTGATAACTTGCAAATAGAGGGAGAAAATGTAGAAGCAGTGACAGACTTTGTATTTCTAGGTGTGAAGATTACTGCAGATGCTGACTGCAGTCAGGAAATCAGAAGACGCTTAATCTTTGGGAGAAGAGCAATGGCAAATCTCGATAAAATAGTTAAGAGCAGAGACATCACACTGACAACAAAGGTCCACATAGTTAAAGCAATGGTGTTCCCCGTAGTAACATATGGCTGCGAGAGCTGGACCGTAAGGAAGGCTGAGAGAAGGAAGATAGATGCTTTTGGACTGTCATGTTGGAGGAAAATTCTGAGAGTGCCTTGGACTGCAAGGAGATCAAACCAGTCCATCCTCCAGGAAATAAAACCAGACTGCTCACTTGAGGGAATGATATTAAAGGCAAAACTGAAATACTTTGGCCACCTAATGAGAAGACAGGACACCCTGGAGAAGATGCTGATGCTCGGGAGAGTGGAAGGCAAAAGGAAGAGAGGCCAACCAAGGGCAAGGTGGATGGATGATATTCTAGAGGGGACGGACTCATCCCTGGGGGAGCTGGGGGTGTTGACGACCGACAGGAAGCTCTGGCGTGGGCTGGTCCATGAAGTCACGAAGAGTCGGAAGCGACTGAACGAATAAACAACAACAACTGCATTACAAAATACAAATGACACAGATTAACATATTTAGGGCAATGGCGAAGCCTGTTCTCAGACAAAATATTATGGTTTCCTTCAAGTTCTAGGGTGAGTTCTGAAGAGATGGTGATGGTGGAGAAATCCATTCTACTAATGGGTTTTAAGTATGTTTTAAGTACAAAGTACGATCTATTAGTAGTACAGTACACACCTTCCTTATTTGGGATCTCAGATTAGGGGGGGAGAAGTGTTACCTTATGTCAAACTAGAGGTTCCATGACTCCACTACTCCAGAGGGGGGCTTCTTCAGCATATAGTCCTGTGGTTTTACACCTCACCTGACCACAAGAAGACAGTGTATGACCGGTTTTGTCCTTATTCCCAGTAGGGGGGCTTAAACTGCTAAAGAGTATACTTATTTTTCTGAAAGGCACAGATCTGTTTCAAGAACATATTCTGGATTTCTAAAACTCTTGTTCCATGCATTAACAAAGTGGAGATATTGCCAGATCGTTGACTCTAACATATAATCTTAATAAAGGCCCAGATATAATCTTAATAAAGGCACAGAGTCCCCCCCATGAGGGGGAGATGGGCAGTGAATAAATTTATAAATAAATAAATAAGGACAGTATGGGATGCCAGGGCAATTTATACAGCAAAATCGTAAATTAAAAAGAAAAAGGCAAGAGAAGATGCAAAAAAAATTAATGGAAATAAATGTGAAAGGGGAAGAATAAAGGAGATTTCTGGGAAGGGGACTTCCAGGGAAGCAATGGTGGAGTGAAGATGGCTCCACAGAGAGCGGAGCTGATGGCTGCGGTGGAAAGAGGAGCTGGTGAATGGATCAGCTTGTTGGAATTCTTCTCCGGAGCAAGGAGAGAACCAGGATTGCCCATAAGTGCTCTTCACAGAGGCTCCTCATGAGGAGACTGTAAGACAGCAGTCTCCGGTGTGTTTCAGAGCTCTGTGAGCTGCGGGAACTTCATCTTGCCTATGCCGTGGTTCAGCGGTTCCCATACTTTCTCTCTTGACCAGTTAGGAAATTGCTTGTTAATGGCTTTTTGGATGTTAAGAACATTCAGGAGGGCAAGTTTCATTCAAACTCACATTCAGGTGAGTTTCCTTCTATCCTTGATGAAAGAAGTCTCACGCAAGTTTAAGGATTTTAAAAGGAACATTTTTTTTTCTTCTTCTGAATAAACAACAAAAGGGTGACTAGAACGTTGATTTTGGAAAGTTATAAATGGACTAAAGGGCCAGATGGATTGGAAATAACCCTTTTGGGGGAGATGGGCGGTGATAAAAATTTGATAAATAAATAAATACGATTTTGAGATTAATTATAAGAATCCTTACTGTGGGTTGTTTAAAATCCTACTGAAAATACATGAAGATTTTGAATCTAAGAAATCTTTCCATGGGAAAATGTGGTGGGTTAGAGAAAGACATGGTAAGAGAAGACTCTGAAGGCTGGAGACTAGAGGCAACCAGAAAGAACTAAAGATTATAATTAAAGGAGAAGAGACCTACTAATGCAGAATGGAGAAAAGTATTTTAACTTTGGAAGAATTCAAGGATATTAGGGAACAATGCACTCAGAAATTTCTCTTAAGATTGTCTGCTACCATAAAACGGGTTTAAAAGAGGAGATAGAAGAGGATGCAACTGAGAAACAGGTTGTTTTGGATATGGATTTAAAAATGACAAGATCTATTTGCACTGGATCTACAAATGAAAGTAGCTGATGTCTTAATAACTAAATGGGACACACAAAAAATAAATCAGACGAGTGATTTGGACAAGTTTCTTATCTTGGACTTACAAAAGAGTTGTGTTATGAAGGAATTCCTGAGAAAAGGCAAAGAGAAAATGAAAATAAATCAGCTTTTGGGACACTATTTAAAGGGAATAAACATCAAGATTTTTAAAAGCACAAAGAAAGAATATAAAGTTGATCAAGGCTGAAATATATGTGATATTCTTTCTAAAAGCTCTCAGTGGTATTTTCTGGACCTTTAAAGTTTTGTTTATAGATAAGATATGAGAATATATATATATATATATATATATATATATATGTATTTGTATTTGTATTTGTATTTGTATTTGTATTTGTATTTGTATTTTTAGAGAAAATGATAAGTTGCTGTGTTGAAAGGAAAGGAATAAGAAACTGATTTCTTTGACTGAAGTTAAAATATACCTGTTGTTCTTTCTGGTAGCTCTTAATGGACTTTTGCTGATTAAGACTCAGTGACCAGGCTTTATAGTTTGTTTATAGATAAGAGATAAGATATGGGAAGAAGAGATTTTTGGTTGAAATGTTAGAGAACGTGATGTTACTGAAATTAACTGCCTATCTGTCCATCTGTAAAGTCATTTCTTTATATATCTTCTAGAAATATATCTATTATTTTCCCTTTTTTTCTCTGCACTTTTCATTTCTTCTCTTTTCTTTTTATATATTTCTTAGTTCATATTAGTTTTTTATCTTTGTATTTTAAGGGTTAATAAAATATATTATATAAAAAAAGATATCTGGAAAGGAAAAATGTTTCACAGCAAATTAAACTGACAAATGGACAGATGGATGGACAGAGAGACGGACAGAGATGGACAAACATGGACAGATGGATGGACAGACACACAGAGGGAGGGACACACATACATAACGACCAATGGATATACATATACACAGAACATACATATATAGAACATAGGCATGGACAGACATAAAAATTGATGGACAGAAAGACAGATGGACAGATGGACAGATGGAGGGACAGACAGATGGACAGACAGATGGAAGGACGGACAGAGGATAGATATTTAGTCAGACGGAAAAGCAGGCGCATGGAAAGTAGGCGGATGGAAAGATAGGCGAACAGATACACCACAGACATCATTACCAATATTGGCTAAGGACTAAAACTAACTCCTACACTGCAGGGCTGGGTATTGAGGATGAACTGACCAAGTCAAGCATCAGCTGCGTTCATTAGCCATTGCATTTTCTATGAAACAAACCGGACGTTAGAGGAGCAATTGAAGTGGATGATTACAACGAAAGCAGAGTGGAAAACAGGGCACCTTAGCAGGGATCCAGACAGCTGCTGCAGTCCTGAAGGCAGACCGAACGTTTCCAGAATGGCAGATGACAACTTTCCTTGTTGCTTTATCTGATTGGTTTAAATCTCTGCCTGTAGAATACTCCAAGATCCTGATTGGTGAAATTTTATGTTGCTTGGCAGTGACTGGATCAGCTGTAGTATCCTAGGCAACTGGATTTATTTCTGAAGGGGTTGATGCTTCTCCACAAGTATGGCAGACAGGTGTGACAACAGGAAAATCCATTGTGGTAGGGGAAAGGGAGGAAGTGTAGAACAGACAAAATGTCATGGAATACCTGGGGTATTGTGTGGCAGAAGGGTCGTGTGAAGCTATCCAGTTTTGTGACCTGATGCGGCAGACGTGGTAGGGCTTGATCTGATTTTTTAGGATTTTACATTGTCTCCTGAGATCTCCAGGAGAAGATATGGCCCAGAATCAAGAAGGCAGGAGGGCTGTTTTCTACTTAGCCTGAGAAGCTAAGTGCCAGTCTTGTGACCATAAGCCATCCCATCCTCTGGTTTTTCTAGGCACAGTCAGAATCTGCCCTCATCTTCTGCGTCCATCAGGCACTGAACTGAATTGCTAAATTGTTTGTTATTCTTAGCTGTTGGGTCCCTAACCGGGAGGAATGGCCTATTTAATTTTAAATGTAACCCAATCAACCATTCCACATAATAGGCAACATTATTTATTTCCAGAGGGAGAAATACCAGCTTGATGGACATAGATCTTCATATTGTCTTCTAAAAGACATGCTATTCTGAATTGTTCACTCCCCTTTCCTTTGTCCCAGTCATGAAAGTTGGACGTGTGTGAAAGTACAAAACTCCCACCCTCCCTATTTACTGCCTGAGTGGTCAGGGCAGTCCTTCCTAAGTTTCTTTCTCTTGCCATTATTCTGTTGTGGGCTTCTTCCTCTTTTATCTGATTGTTCCCTAGGCGGCACCTCTTCCCCGCTTCTCCCAAGGTCACCCTCACATCCCGTCACATCTTGTAGGCTGAAAGTCTTTGTTTAAGTAATGGAAAGCAAGCATGGTGGTGGGGAGATCTCTATCTATCTTTTTTCACTCACTGTGAAGTACCCTGCAAACTCCAGGGACAGGGTTTGGTCCACCTCTATTGCCTGCATCTTTTGCCCTGTAGCTTCTCTTTCACGGCAAATGGGGATAACGTCTCCCTTCTCTTCCCTCCTAGGAGTATCTCAGCCCTATCAGTGTATTCTCAGAGTAACTTCCGTTTCCTGAGGCAGCCCCTCTGGTCCAGCAGCCTGGTTTTCTGCAGTGGGAGTCTGACGCTGATGCTGACGGCCTTGTTCACCCCTTACTGGGTGACAGAAAGTACGCCCCATGGCCTGCTTCATGGGGGTCTCTGGAGGATTTGCTTAGATCCAAACTGTGACTTTTATCCAATTAACCTAGGTAAGACTCCCCACTTTGAATATTATGCAATGGATCTCTCAAGTTTACTTTCTCTCAAGGTCCCGTTTCTGCCATACACACATAAATAGAATTATGCTACATCTACATTGACTTACAAATTTCAGAAAAGGTTTTAGGCATTAGCAGGTTCTATTCCAGTGCTTCCCAAACTTTTTCCTTCATTACTGATTATCAGAAAGTCCTTTTTACCCAAGGTAGGTAAAACACTTTTAAGTCAAGTTAAATATCCCTGTTGTGATTGGGTCATGGGTTTGTGTGTTGTTACCCAAAGAAAAAACACTTTTACCCAATTTTGGGTAATTTACCCAGGTTTGGGAAGCACTGTTCTATTCCCTTCATAGATGATATAGATATAGATATAGATATATTTGTATATTTATTTTCCTGGTGTGCAAGCTTTTGGTAAATATTACCATACTAGGGAAAATCCTAGTACATGAGATTTCTGTATAAGGTTATAACAGGCCCTTTCCTCTGATAACTGTGTTTTCAGGAGCAGTGTCATCCAAAGTTTACATGTTCATGGGGTTTTATTTATTTACTTAATTTATTTTATCAAATGTATATGGCTACCCATCTCATACAAAGTGACTCTGGGAAGCGTACAATAAAACCAACAATTAAAACATTCTAGAAAACCACTTAAAAACACTTAAACATAAATAAAAAACATTGAATGCAAAATTGTCATGGTGTGTAAGTATATTCAAATTTATATATAATTCATGTAAATGGGGGAAAAAAGACTCAAACTAATTTTCAGATTATATCCAGAGAAAATGACCCAAGGGGTGTCAGGAGTGGATTTTTTTTTTTTTTTTGCATAAATATCATTGTCCTGTAGCTGACAACAAAATACAGGTAGTCCTTGCTTAACAACCATTCATTTAGTGACAGGTCAGACTTATGACGGTACTGAAAAAACCAGCTTGCAACCAATCTTCACACTTATGACTGTCGCCATGTCCCCACGGTCACATGATCATGATTTGGGCTCTTGGGAACCAATTCACATTTATGACCGTTGCAGCATCACATGGTCATGTGATTGCCATTTTTGACCTGCCTGGCCAGCTTCCGGCAAGCAAAATCAATGGGAAACCACGTGATTTGTTTAATGACCACATGGTTCGCTTAACACCCTGGCAATTCGCTTAACACCACTGCAAAAAAGGTCATAAATTGGGTCAGATTCACTTAATGGCTGTCTCAGTTAGCAACCAAAATTCTGGTCCAATTGTCATTAAGCAAGAATTACCTGTAGTTTTTTGTTGTTGTTTTTTTTTGCAATAAACCCAGATGTATTTATTGTTCTTGTTTTCTAGTTTTGTTTAAGCATTAAAGAGTTAAAAGCATAATTTTCATGGAACATGCATGGAATTTTTGTTGTTATTTTTGTTATTACGCTCTTCTTCCTGAAGTAGCGTGGAGCAGTGCACCGCAAATAAGGAAGCAGTTTGCCATGAAAGCAATTTTGCTAAAAGAGCGAACAAGAAAACAGACTGCTAGAACAGCCACTTTCATCTTCTTTCTCTGGGGATTTTGCTGATGGCAAAACTTACCCTCCTTTTGTGAAGGTGGGGTAAGGAGAACCCATCCATCTACGTACCATCATTACATAATGCTTTTCTTGTCCTTTTTCTCCCTGGCTCCCAGCATGGTTTGCCCACACTACCAGGACCTTCCTAGTGCTTGGAACCACCTGTGGCTTCCTCGCTTGGTGCTGCATCTCTCTCTCTTTCATTCGTATCCAGGTCAGCTCAGTCTCCCTGATCTTGCTCTCCTCTATCTTCAGCATCACAGCAGGTAATGGTGCTTGGGGTTCCTCCATTGTTATTTTGTGGCATGGCAGGCCCACCCTTCTCTCTTGAAGGATACCCATTCTAAAGCTGAGGGAACAGTGATTTAGAACAGGCCATAGAAAGCTTTTCTTCACATTGCATATTGTGAACCTGTGCATGAGGATGGCTGCTAATTTGGACAACCTTACGAAGTGGAACGGATGAATTCATGGGGTATTATTCTGGAGATTCAGTGTTACTTCCAGGTTGGGAACAGCATGCCTTCAAATCCCATTGCAGGGGGAACCAGGGCAGGAGAAAGGTCCTGCTTCCAAGTCCACCAGAAGTGTCTGGCTGACCACGGTTGCTCATGGTGAGGAACAGAACATTGGACTATGCTGAGCCTTGTCCTGATCTGGCAGGACTATTCTTTTGTTCTTATCAGTGGGAGACAAGGCAGAGCTGTTGGTTCCCCTGGGCCTTTGGGACATGATGTATTGGCACCTGGACTGGCGGATGTATCACTTCTGTTTGGCCACCCTATTCTTATTTCCTTATTATTTATCAGCTTAGGTATTGTGGCTTTATGTTAGGTTTTATCAGTTTTGCTGTAAGCCAGCCCAAGTCCCTTTGGTTGAGTTGGGCAGCCATGCAAATGTTTATAAATCAATCAATCAATCAATCTTATACGCAATGTTCTTTTGAAGCAAACCCCTTTCTTCTTTTTTCCCTTCCTCCTCCTATTTGGCCCTAGGTATTCTCTTCTTTGTTGGCATGTGTATATTCACATATATATACAGAAACAGCAGGCCTTATATCCAGCATTTAGTTACCTTTGGATCCTCCTATGGCTTGGCCTGGGCTTGCATTCCAATGTTCTTCATAACAGGTGAGCCCTGGCATCTGATCGCGGCTCATCTGGCTTAGAGAGAATGCCCGCCAAAGGAAAAATTACCATATTGAGAACTGGAAACTAAAGAATAAAGAATTTTTAACTATTGCAGGGAGGAAGCAGAATGCTAACTATCTTAGTGGTGGACATTCTTGTTCTAAGATAAGTTCTTTAGACACCATACAATTGACTTAAAATGATATCAGGTAAAAGAAAACAGACGTAAAAACCAATATATTAAAAAAAAAAAAAAGCAAGCAAGCAAGCAAGGAAGAATCTCTTTAAAACAAATAATACAGCTGGAATAACATGAATATGAGATGAAAATCTAAAAAAATCAGCCAGGAACTCAACCAGGAGTGAATAGAGTTAATAAGCGCCAATATATACTAGGCATTAATACAGTAAAAGCTAAAGAATAATGTGAGAAAACAACTTAGTAACCAAAGCAAATATTTTAGCAGCAAAGAAAATCTCCGGAATAAAGTGTTCGGTAACTAGGCAGAGATGTAAAGGAATCCCCTGATTTCTGCTGGAAGCAACTTTGCGTCCCATCCAAACTTTGCAGTGGGATGTCTGCTAGCGCTGAAGTCCAGAGTCCCTCTTTTGGGGGAGATGGGCAGTAATTAACTTTGAATAAATAAAGTCTGCTAGCGCCAGGGGTGCCTGCAGGGTGGGGGTGGGGGCTTGTGGTTACGTTCCAGGTATGGGAGCCTTACTCTTGATAAACAATCAGGGCTAGTTTGGATGAGTCTCAGCGAAGTCTTCTATTAACTTCTTTCTCTTTTCCCATCAGGTGCTTTGCTGATGAAGACGCACCGAATCCTTTCCCCTTGATCCTGGGGCTGCTGGATGCCCAACTGGCCTGGATAATCACCAAGGAGAGCTCGGATTATTTCCTGTTACGCTTTTCCCCCAGTCGGTTGTCGTAGCCAGATTAAATGTGGCCCATGCTAGGAATAGGGACACGGTTACAATACAATGGTCGTCCTGTGCCTCGGTTGGAAATGCAGTGTACTAAGTATGTCCTAAGAGACTGGGCCACTGAATTAGCTCTTTTGGAGAAGTGGTTGCCCAGTACATTGAAGCCAGCGGCCTGAGTTCATGCAACATGCTGAGCCACCAAGAGTTAACCAAGGTTAAAATAAAACAAAGCAGTGTAGGATGCTGTGAAAATGCAGCTGCTGGGTTTTGCAAGTCTTCTAGCTGAACAATAAGCTTGCTTTCTTAGCTAAAGGTGTCCTTTCTCTCTGCGTTGTTTCTCACCTCTGACTTCTCTTGAACATCTGGAGATCTTTCGAGATCCTTCCTCATTCCTTTGAGATTAAATATGGACATTTTTTAGTATTAGGTAGGTGTGATTTCACCTCCCTCTGCCTGCCCCCAGTCACTCTAACTGAGACCTGCAAGCACAGTTGGTAATCTAGGGCTACTCTCTGCACATGGTCTGATCTTGAAGGCTTGTATGATTAAAGAAGAGGGGAGAGTGGCCAAGTATGCCATAATGAACTCTTTGGGAAAGGAATGCTAAGGTGAAACTGCAGATCAGCTCTTGTTTCTGCCCATCAGCGAAGTTTCCCAGTTGAGTTCCACAAAAAAAGTCCACATTAGTTAAGAGACATGAAGCCTGGGAGCACTTTGAACACCAACTAACTTTATTGGTGCATACACTTTTGCAAGTAGCATATCTGCAGCAGAAGTGCACAGAATGGGTTAACCATTGCAGGATTTTAAATACAGAGAGGCAAAGGGGGGGTGGAGGAAAAAAAAGGTTGGGAGCTAACCCAACCCATCCCCTTCTCTGAATTTAAAGTTGTGTAATAACAAATCCATTCTGTGCATCTGAAGAAGGGAGGTACTGCAGGGCTATGCTTTTTTCCCCCATCTTCAGTTAAATACCGCTAGTATCTGAATGGAGGGTCCTCTGCCTTTTCCAGGAAAGGGCATCAGGAGTGTGCTGTTGGTTGTTGCATATGGCATATTTTCTTCCCATTCTCTATCTTCCCACAGGAATAGAGTTGCTGAATGAATGAACGTGCAGCTTCAGAAAAACAAAACAAACTCTCCCCCCCAACCCATCCCATCCCGCCTTAATCTTTTTCCAACAAATGCTCCTGAGTTCCAAGACACAGCATATATTTTCAGTCTGTGTCTTGAACTTGTGTCTATTCTAAATTCTCAGTGTCCTATTTGGTTAAAGCAACAGACAGAAAAGTAATCAAACTTTTTTGCTGTTGAATTAAACAGTTCTAATAATAAAGGGGGAAAAGATTCTAGGGCTTACTCTGAATTTGAATTAACTTGTTCCTGGGTCAGATTGACCGAAGACCTTTAGAAAAGTGAATTGTGACATCACCAATCTTCAAGCAAAAATGCATCACAAATGGCTTTTATGCCAAAGAACTTCAAAGTTGTAATAAACTGTTCTGTTTTCTCAAGCAGACCATTTGGGGAGTAGGATTACAGCCAGTTGTTAGCAGATTGCTAGGAAAGCCTTTGGCCCAGGAGAGATCAGAAAAGTCACACACCAGGCATTTCTATAAAAATAATTTTATTTACAGAAAGCAAACATATTTACAGGCTCTCAGTGAGAGCTGCTTAACTCTCTACATGCCTATACAGAAGGGAAACTGAAACTAAAACAAGTCCAGGCAAGTTCTTCCCCCCAGGTGCAAAAATTAACATCTGAAAAGGAGACAATTAAATTCAACCTCTTCACTCGGCCAAAATGATTAGTTACCATAGTAACCTTAATCTGTTGTAGAAAACATGTTAACACCAGTCACTTCAGAAACTTACATTTCTGTGGAAAATTGAGTTTCTGATAAGTTATGATCTCATTATTGGGAGTTCTCATGAAGTGATTGACAGTCTCTGTGTGTCAGTGAGAACTACATGGAAAGCTTCTTCCTTCTTCCTCCTTCCTGCTTTCTGAAAGAGCTTCTTGCTGGGAGTTTCCATTTTCAAAACAAAAGTTGGAACCACAACTTAAATTTCAGGAGACAAACTGTCTTCTTGGCTTTTTATCCCAGGATTTCAGCTTGTTTGCTTGCTCTTTGATCAGTTCAAAGGAATCAAAGTAACAAACAAACTTAGGGTGTTTATTCTGAAGGTAGTGCCCATAGAGCTAAGTAAAATTCAGTAGAGTTGCATTTTGCAAGCTCCTTGCACACATGTTCCAACTGTTTGGACTCTACCCCCATATTTACTTTGAATAGGGCAAGAAAAAGACCCGTAGAAAGATCATATTATCATATTATAACTGTGTGAGAAATGGCATTTTCTTCTCTGCAGGCCACATTTCTTATCTAAAAAGTAATGACTCATTGTGCCCATTTTACAAAGATATAAGGACAGGTTGGACAACATTTATACTTCACCGTAGCACTTTTCCAAAATCTTTATTTTTGTCTGTATTCTTCAGTCAAAGCAATTTCCCCCCCCCCCCCTTTCAAGAGCCATTGATCCCATGCCTTTTCATTCCTGGTCTTCTGGGATGACCACATGGCAATTCTGCTAATAAATGGGGCCTATTTGATCAAAAACTGTCTGACATCTTCATTTCTGGGAGCAGAGACAGGCTACCTCTCAACATTTCTGCAGATGGTTGCAGTCAGTGAGTTTAAGTGAACAATGCCCACACCTTTGGCCCACAAAACCTGCAGTGCTTTGGAAATTGTAGATTGTAACAGGAAAGGAAATTACTTATTAACCAGCTCATTACACCTTAACTTTCTGAAGATGGATGAAGGCAAGGATTCAACATGAACAATGCTACTGTGTTTGGCAGTTCAAAACCTCAAGCTCTTTGGAAAATGAAGGTCATGGTAGCAAAGGCTGTTACTTATTAACAAGGAGTAAAAAGTCAAGATCTGATTGATTTGTCAGAGTCTCTAAGGCTTTATTTGCCCTTTCTGGGTCTTCCCTGACTAAATTTCTCCTAGGTATACTGGGATGGAAATACATTTCATTTCATTTCATTTCATTTTTGTAGTTTAATTCTTTTTTAAAAAGCTATTAACATGCAATATTTTGTTGGAATATTTTTCTTATCAATAGTAATGCTGGTTCCTGTCAGAATAAACAAGTGAATATATCATGTGGCAAAATCTATGTAAAGGAAGACATATATCTCATGTATAGAGAAACAAATGTCTAGGGAAGAAAAAATGGCCATTGTTTTAGCTCTAGATAAAGAGACATCTGCTTAACCATAAATAAGGAAGTTTGCCATAAATTTAAGATAAAGAAACATCTGTTTTAACAGAATATGAAAGGAAGATGTTCATGCTGATACAGCAGAAACTATTGTAATAATAGTTACAATACATTTCATTCTTTTAATAGAGATTGGCCTATAAAAAGGATGGAGAAGCAATCCCCTTTTGTGGTCACCCATCCAAAGACAACTCTGGGTGAACAAACATTCTTTGACCTCCAGTGATGGTCCAGTTTATTTTATTCCCCAGTTTGGCAAACAGAAATTGTAGATTGTGACAGGAGAGGAGTGTCATTACAAAACAGTTTACCTCTCCTTGATCTCCATTGACCGCCTGGTTTGCTTTATTCCCCAGTTTGGCAAATGAACAAAGGAAGAAAGGAAGGAGTTAATCCTTCTGACAATTTTATGTAGCCTATGTAGCTATATCATTATTGCCTACAACACTCTATATTTTAAAGAAGAAACCTAATTTATTATATCAAAATTATATAGCGAAAGGGAGAAAGAAAGAAAAGTATGAGGAACTGCCTGATCAGCTCGAAGGAATCAAAGTAACAAACAAAGTTAGGGAATTCATTCTGAACGAAGTTGCCCATAATGATCAAGGAAAAGTGAAAAAGGTGCTTTGTTCGTCATTCTGCTTTAAGCAATTTTACATGTTGTTTCTTCATCTTGACAGGGACTTTTTCAACAGCATAACAGTAAAAAAAAAAAGTTAAAGATGCCTCCTTTTCCCTTAGCTTTTTTTTTTTAATGTGGAAAAGCTGGTTTTAATATAATGACCAGAATTGATTATCTGTGTTTCTTCCTGTTTGGTGTAACAACTTTCAGCAAACATATATAATGCTCACCCTTAAATCCTAAGCTGGGGTTTCTGGCCAATACTAAGTGGACAGTCAGGAAGAACTGCTGGTACCATTGAACTAATGGGTGTGATTTAAAGTAATGGAGGCTTCGTGGATTCCTTAGCCTTTATTCAAGACATATAAAGTAGTTTTGAAGAGAAAAGGATGCTTAAAACATGCACCAAAACAATTTAAATATATGTAATGTAAACACAAATTAAAATAAAGTTCATTTTTTGTCCTGGGATTGTCTGCTTTGTTTGTTTTAACTCTAGGAGCCACCCAGAGTGAATTGTAGTTAGGCAGTGTCCACGACAAATTAGGAAAAAATCTTAGAATAGTATTTTCTTTGGAGTATGTGTTGGTGCTTCAGCAAAGGATCGTTACCTTGTCGTGGTGCTGGAGCTTGAGCACCTCAATGATGCCATGAGCTAAACTGTGAAGGGCCACCCAAGTGGGGAAGGTCATGACAGAGAGGTCAGACTAAATGCGATCCCTGGGGAAGGTAATGGCAACCCACCCCAGTATTCTTGCCGTGAAAACTCAATGGATCAGTACAACCAGAGATATGTCGGTATACCATCGGAAGATGAGACCCCCAGGTCGGAAGATGGTCAAAATGCTACTGGGGAGGAACAGAGGATGAGCTCAACTAGACCCATACGTGATGATGCAGCTAGCTCAAAGCCGAAAGGACGGCTAGCGGCCAACGGTGCTGGTGGTGAACGGTGAATCCGATGTTCTAAGGATCAACACACCATCGGAACCTGGAATGTAAGATCTATGAGCCAGGGCAAATTGGATGTGGTTATTGGTGAGATGTCAAGATTAAAGATAGACTCTTGGATAGATTCTTGGCGTCAGTGAACTGAAATGGACTGGAATGGGCCACTTCACATCAAATGACCACCAGATCTACTACTGTGGACAAGAGGACCACAGAAGAAATGGAGTAGCCTTCATAATTAATAGTCAAGTGGCTAAAGCAGTGCTTGGATACAACCCAAAAAATGACAGAATGATCTCAATTTGAATTCAGGGCAAGCCATCTAACATCACAGTGATCCAAATATACGCCCCAACCACAAATGCTGAAGAAGCTGAAGTAGAGCAGTTCTATGAGGATCTGCAGCACCTACTGGACAACACGCCTAAAAGAGATGTTATTTTCATCACGGGAGACTGGAATGCTAAGGTGGGCAGTCAAATGACACCTGGAATTACAGATAAGCATGGCCTGGGAGAACAAAACGAAGCAGGACATAGGCTGATAGAATTTTGCCAAGACAACTCAATGTGCATAATGAACACTCTCTTCCAGCAACCTAAGAGACGGCTTTATACATGGACTTCCCCAGATGGACAACACCGAAACCAGGTTGACTACATCCTTTGCAGCCAAAGGTGGCGCACATCGATACAGTCGGTAAAAACAAGACCTGGAGTTGACTGTAGCTCAGATCATGAACTTCTTCTTGCACAATTTAGGATCAGACTCAAGTGATTAGGGAAGACCCACAGATCAGCTAGATATGAGCTCACTAATATTCCTAAGGGATATGCAGTGGAGGTGAAGAATCAATTTAAGGGACTGGACTTAGTAGATAAGGTCCCAGAAGAACTATGGACAGAAGTTTGCGACATTGTTCAGGAGACGGCAACAAAATACATCCCAAAGAAAGAAAACCAAGAAGGCAAAATGGCTGTCTGCTGAGACACTAGAAGTAGCCCAAGAAAGAAGGAAAGCAAAAGGCAACAGTGATAGGGGGAGATATGCCCAATTAAATGCAAAATTCCAGAGGTTAGCCAGAAGAGATAAGGAATTATTTTTAAACAAACAATGCGTGGAAGTGGAAGAAGACAATAGAATAGGAAGGACAAGAGACCTCTTCCAGAAAATTAGAAACATCAGAGGTAAATTCCAGGCAAAAATGGGTATGATCAAAAACAAAGATGGCAAGGACCTAACAGAAGAAAAAGAGATCAAGAAAAGGTGGCAAGAATATACGGAAGACCTGTATAGGAAGGATAACAATATCGGGGATAGCTTTGACAGTGTGGTCAGTGAGCTAGAGCCAGACATCCTGAAGAGTGAGGTTGAATGGGCCTTAAGAAGCATTGCTAATAACAAGGCAGCAGGAGACGATGGCATCCCAGCTGAACTGTTCAAAATCTTGCAAGATGATGCTGTAAAGGTAATGCATGCTGTATGTCAGCAAATTTGGAAAAGACAGGAATGGCCATCAGATTGGAAAAAATCAACTTATATCCCCATACCAAAAAAGGGAAACACTAAAGAATGTTCAAACTATCAAACAGTGGTGCTCATTTCACATGCCAGTAAGGTAATGCTCAAGATCCTGCAAGGTAGACTTCAGCAATTCATGGAGCGAGAATTGCCAGATGTACAAGCTGGGTTTAGAAAAGGCAGAGGAACTAGGGACCAAATTGCCAATATCCGCTGGATCATGGAAAAAGCCAGGGAGTTTCAGAAAAACATCTATTTCTGTTTTATTGACAAATTGTGGCAAGTTCTTAGCGGTATGAGGATACCAAGTCATCTTGTCTGCCTCCTGAGGAATCTGTATAACAACCAAGTAGCAACAGTAAGAACAGACCACGGAACAACGGACTGGTTTAAGATTGGGAAAGGAGTACGGCAGGGCTGTATACTCTCACCCTACCTATTCAACTTGTACACAGAACACATCATGCGATGTGCTGGGCTTGAGGAATCCAAGGCTGGAGTTAAAATCGCTGGAAGAAACATTAACAATCTCAGATATGCAGATGATACCACTTTGATGGCTGAAAGCAAAGAGGAACTGAGGAGCCTTATGGTGAAGGTGAAAGAAGAAAGTGCAAAAGCTGGCTTGCAGCTAAACCTCAAAAAAACCAAGGTTATGGCAACCAGCCTGATTGATAACTGGCAAATAGAGGGAGAAAATGTAGAAGCAATGAAACTTCGTATTTCTGTGTGCGAAGATTACTGCAGATGCTGGCTGCAGTCAGGAAATCAGAAGATGTTTAATCTTTGGGAGAAGAGCAATGACAAATCTCGATCAAATAGTTAAGAGCAGAGACATCACACTGGCAACAAAGGTCCGCATAGTTAAAGCAATGGTGTTCCCTGTAGTAACATATGGCTGGACCATAAGGAAGGCTGACAGATGGAAGATAGATGCTTTGGAACTGTGGTGTTGGAGGAAAATTCTGAGAGTGCCTTGGACTGCAAGAAGATCAAATCAAATAAAGCCAGACTGCTCACTTGAGGGAATGATATTAAAGGCAAAACTGAAATACTTTGGCCACATAATGAGAAGAGAGGACTGGGGCTGTTGACTGACAGGAAGCTCTGGCGTGGGCTGGTCCATGAAGTCACGAAGAGTTGGGAGTGACTGAATGAATAAACAACCACAACATGTGTTGGTGCTTGGCCTAGCTTCTTTTAACAAAGATGGTCACAATTCTGAAGAATATATCTTAAGAATTGTTTTTTTTTTTTTAATTGTACTATTTGACCTTTTGAATTTGTAACAATAATAATATAATGCTGCATTAGGTGAAAAAAAAATAGCAGCTGGGCATTGTGACAGGAGAGGAAATTCTTTTGAAAACAGCTTACAACATCTGAAATTGCTACAGTTGGATGATGTCCAGGAGTTCCTGAGAACAGTGCTATCACGTGTTTGGCAGATTAAACCCTGAAGTTCTTTAGAAAGTGGAGATCATGATAGCAGAGGCGGTTATTTACTAAGAAGGAGTAAAAAGGCCTCAAGACCTGATTGGTCCCTAGAATCTCTAAGATTTCCTGGGATTAAATATAAAAGGATGACTCCTCATATGTACTGTATGGCTGACAGCAACATCAAGCATCAGCACAAGAGTTGCCATCATGGCTCAAACATCGGGTGACAAAAAGGTGAGCACTGTCTCTCAGCATTTCAGCTTTTCCTTCTAGGTTTTCTTTGCAGATTCAGAGCTTGAAAATGAAATTATTTGAGGGACTGCCTCTTCCTGATCATGTCTGCCCGTCCTGTCAGGGGTCCAGCGGAAGAGGTATGTTGCGGGTCCCATCTGTTAAGGAGTTACATCTGGCGGGATGCAGGAGACGGGCCTTTTCTGCAGTGGTGCCGACCCTGTGGAACATCACCCACCCACCCTCACCCCCAAGGTGAGGTTAGCCCCATTCCTGTTTGCCTTTTGGAAGGCTCTGAAAGTGTAGCAAACCCTCAGTGTTGCTTCCACTCCAGTATGTGGCTGACACTTGCAATCAAGCCCAATGGTTTTGTTTAAAATTAGAAAAAAATTATAACCATAATAAGAGTGACATAAACTGTATATTTTCCTGGGAGGATAACCCCTAAGTATTTTACAGCTTCTGAACGGTATACAAATCTTTTCCCCACCCCCTACAGCTGTTGGCAACTTCTTACTCAGATTTATACCATGTTCAGAATAGTTACCATAGAACTGTATGACATCTCATTGACAAAACCAAAATTATCTGCAGATTATAAGTTTTATTCAAATTCAGATAAGCAAATGCCTTGAATTACGGGTGAAATTACTGGTGAAACGTGGCAAAGGGCCCGGTTACTTGAGGGCCTGCCTGTCTCCCATAGTATCTGCCCGACTGGTTCGATCTGGCAGGGTTGGCGCACTCCAGGTTCCACCGATTATACAATGCCACCTATGGGGGCTCCGAAAGGGCACCTTCATGAAAACATTTAACAACAAAGAACAATAGAAAAAAGAACACACACACCCCCAAAAGAGCACAAGACAGAAGAACACTGATGGCAAAGAAGATAAACCCAGACAGGAACAGAAAGAATGAAGAAACATCAGTTGTCCTCTCCGAAGGCCTGGGAGAAGATCCAGGTCTTTAAGGCCCTGGCATCTGCCCTCTGGAATGAGGTTCCCCTGAAATTCAAACAGTTCCCACCCTACTGGTATTTGGAAAGGTCTTAAAGACCTGGATCTTCTCCCAGGCCTTCGGAGAGGACAACTGATGTTTCTTCATTCTTTCTGTTCCTGTCTGGGTTTATCTTCTTTGCCATCAGTGTTCTTCTGTCTTGTGCTCTTGGGGTGTGTGTGTTCTTTTTTCTATTGTTCTTTGTTGTTAAATGTTTTCATGATTGTAAGCCTCCCAGAGTCATTGGGAGGCAGGTGGCAATTAAATTTAATAAATTATTATTAGTAGTAGTATTCTTAATTATATGAAGCCATCGGTAACTATACCAGTAGAAGGATGAAGTTAATAAATTATAATACATGTAGTTCTTGCTTAGTGATACAATTGGGACTATAACTTCAAATGGTCACTAAACAAGACAGTTCGTAAGTGAGGACTACCTGTATCACCCAAATTGGTAGAACCTATGAGTATTTGAAAGAATATGTCTTTCTTTTATTGTTCAAAGTGCAAATCTTCCAACAAGGATATATTAAGATATACAACCTCCACTAATTAAGATATTTTGACAGTGATATTACTATGGGTTCATGATCAAGAATCAAAATTGAAGTAAACGTTCATTTTTTAGGCTAAGAAAATGTTTGTGTGTGTATGTGTGTTTAACAAATATCCTACTAACACCTCATACTGAAAAATGTCTGGCCAAAGCATGTGGATTTTGCATCAAACTAACAAGGTCTGCCTTGGCCTTCTTCATCCTGCAGAGGACACCTTACTGCACAGATTTTCCTGAAGGACTCGCTGCAGGGCAACAACTGAAGATGGAGGCCTCATTGCCCAAGGATTGCGTCAGGTAACCATAATTCCTCCAACATTTCAGAAGGGTGGCTGGACAGCTGTTTCTTGAAATTAAGGCTGTGCAAAGCTTCAAGTGATGCTTCAACTGAATCATCCAATGAAAGCAGGATTGTGTAGTCAGCAGAGATCCCCTTTGATGGAGAAAACCAAATCAGTTGATAAGATGGCCTCCAGTGGAATCCTGGGAATCGTAGTTGAGCACAGGAAGTGGCTGGGGTGGTTCATTCCTTATATCAGCTGGTCTTCCAGGGCTCTCTGAGAATTTCAAAATACTAGTCTGAGAAATAGAACCTCATAAATGGAAACCAAGTTATAATGGAATGGGGATCTTGTCAGGTGAATGGCAAATCTGATAGGCGCATGAAAGAATGAAGTCTCAGCAAGGTGTTGGTTTGTTTTTTCTGTTTTTTAGCTTCATGGTGAATTTCCTGTGTGGTAAGGAGGAAAAAGCCAACAGTGCCTTGTTGCTTTTGTTCACACTGGGTGACCCTAATATGGTTATACTGAACAACATCCTGGATAAAACCTTTGGCAAAGAAGAGACGCTCAGTAATGTTCCTTTAGCCAGAGGAGAAAATTTTGACCTGATTTTTATCATTGAAAAAGAAGGCTACAAGGTATGGGTATGAAGAAGGTCATGAAGAAGCCCTACATTTAAAAATTTAATTTATTAGTACATTTCTTTTTTCTTGCCTTTCTTTTAGTCAACTCAGGAGAGCATACATACCTAAGCAGGGCCATCTTCTACTTTCCCCACAACAACAAAAGGAACAAGTAAACTACCTATAAGCAGGCTTGGTCAAGATCCCCCTTTGAAAAGATGTTTTAATTCAGAAAAAACTGGGGTGGGGGGAATTCCCAAAGTAAGGCAGGAACCTCCCTCAGCAATCCCCATTCCATCCAAGTCTTGAGGGTGTTTGCATTTCACAAATTGCCAAAGCAAGATGAACATTTCTGCTCATCTCTAGGAGTCCAGCAATAATAAGTTTCTTGGTTATCCATGCAAGGTACTTCCTATCCTGGAGGATTCGAAAACCAGCCTGGAAAAGTGAGATTTATCCAATTTAGGTTTTCCAGTACCCACGGCCAGTGTTTTCCAACCTCAGCAGCTTTAAGATATGTAGACTTCAATTGCCCAGACAGAAGGTTGCCAAGGTTGGGAAACCCTGCCTGAAACTATTCAAGTGAAGAATCTTTGTAGATGTCAGAATCATGGGTAGCTGCCTTATTCTGTTACCTCATTGAAGCCTGTATTATCCTAGCAGGCTGGGAGCACTTTGCAGAATTTCAGACAAAGGCTTTCCACCCCAACTGCCAGACAGGGTTGTTGGAAGCTGACCTTGAGATCTTTAGGACTCTGAGCAGGAAGTAATAAGAATGACAATAAAAGGTAATGGAAAATTTGAGTGTTTTCAATTTACAGCAAGCAATCTTTTACCCTAGTTTCACTGTCCCCTTCTTGACATCCAGGTATTGATCAACGGTGAAGAGTTTTGCCAGCGCAAGCATTATATCTCAGCTGAGCAAGTGCGCTTCCTGCAGGTGGAAGGGGACGTGGATGTCAAGGGAGTCAAACTGGCAGGTGAAAAAGAAAAGGAAGTTGAAGGAACAGATGGGGAAATAAAAGTGCAGTCCCGATGCATGGTAATGTGTGCTCCGTCTTTTGGGTACGCACCAGTCATGCCTGTATGCATGCCATGTGCACCATGTCAACCATATTATTATTACAATTGTCGTCGTTGCTGCCACTGTGGTTGTTTTATGTGTTGTTGCTGATTGTATTCAGATGTTAAAAAACTGCAGCTATATGGCAAGCAAGCTGTTGGCCTGAGCTTCTCCAACACGATTCTCTTCAATCAATATCAGTTGATCATTGATGTGTTCTTTTATTTCTCAACTAATCACTATCAGAGGAGGAGGCAGTGGAAGATCTTAATACTAGGTCATATTTTCTTTTGGGGTGCTTGGACATTCAATTAGGACATGCATTTAGTTATTTTAAATAGTCTATAATTATTCAGGTCAGGCAACAGAGATCACATTTTTATGCATAATGAAAAACATAAGCCTGCCTGCCTGCCTGCCTCACATCCAGCAAGAAAATGAAAGATAAAAGGATTCCAAAAAACATGATAAAGCATAAAATGAATAATACTTTAAGCCTTTACAAAATAGGAAAAGAAAAGTATCAAATGTACAGCTTCGTATGAATATCAAATAAAGAAGCCAAGTAGTTTGGAAATATACTGCAGGGTGGGGAAGTTCTGTATATGTATTGCTTATTTGCTTCATAATGTGCAAACTCAATAATTGGATAGTCTTTCTCAATGTCTCTTAGCTCTTCCACTAATGAGCATGATAGTTGTAATGAAAAGGCAATAATAATAAACCTGAGAATGAACGTGAGAAATTGCGAATTAATTTTATCACCAAGCTGTGGGACTTCATGGTTTCAGAGTATGTAGCAAACATGAAAAATTACTTCCCTGTTTTGAAGGTATCAGAATGACTGCTTTTCTCCCTCTGCACTTTCAAGTCAACTGTCTATGAACATTGTTAGAGTTGAAAAATACGATCTGGGCTATAGGCTTTTGTATCCAAAAATGAACTCCCACATCTTCCTGGGTTGTCAACATTTTTCCAATAACACCATCATTCCTCCTTCCTGTGACTTCACCTGAAGCTGGAAATTATGCAAATCTTGCCATCCCTAATTTATAGCTTGTTTCTCCAGTGTGGCACCCTCAAACAAGTGTTGGATAATAGTTTTTTTTCATTTATTATTCAAATTTAATTACCGCCCATCTCCCCCAAAAGAGGGAGAAATGACTTCTGATCATTTCAGGTTTTCATTCTTTCCTGATAATGGCCTCACAACCAGAAAAGCAGATTTTTTATTTTATTTTTATTTATTAAACAAATTTATAAGGCTACCCAACAGTGACTCCAGGCAGCTTACAAAATTAAAAGCCACAATACAAAAACCTATCAACCTGCCACCTGCTGCGGCAGCTGTTTCTTAGCAATGGAAATTCCTGTCCCAATTGCCATTGTAAGCCTTTTTAATAATTTTATTATTTTTAGATAGTTTATTTTAGCTATCTTTGTTTCTTTTTTGATTCTTTTAATTATAATAAGTTTTTAGGACACTGTAGCTTTTAAATTTGATTTTTATATTACACCTTTTCAACTACATTCATATTTTTCCACGGTGAGACGAGCGTGGAGTAAAAGGTTCTGGCAAAAGTCTCGGAGTGTTTCTAACAATATGGGGAAAAGGAAGAATCGTTATGGAAATAGCCCAAGCTCTCTCCTTCAAAGTCTGCAAAACAACCAAAGATAGAAGAACTCTTCAAACGAAAGAAAACTGTAAGTAAAGCAAAGTCTTCACCTATTGCCCCCACAGCAGCCCTTGAATCTTTCAAATGGGACTTTAAAACCAAGCTTGAAAAGCAACAGTTGCTAGACCTTTCACTCTCTATTAAGGAAGAGCTAAATGAAAATTTGGTCTCCATCTCAGACTCTCATTTTGGGTCTCCGGCAAAATTAGCTAGCTCACCCAATCTCAAGGGAAATAAAAATAAGTTTAAAAACAGGATACAAAAAAAGAATCTGAAGAGACTCCCCTGGGAAAACACAACAGAATACATGCCAAAGCAATGCCTTCTTACAGCCCAAACCGTTATCGCATTGTTTGACCAGTTGTCTGATATAAAACACAACCGAGCCCTGTTGAAAAAAGACTTTGAGGCTTTCATTTTTAAGCACAACACCGGACTCACTGCCATCACTAAATCAAAGGCGGAAGCTATGATAAAGCAAGACTTTCCTGATATATGCTTGGCTAAAGAGCAAGTTGTTAAAGGAAAACAAACTGATAAAAGCAAGCAATGTCCTAATGACAGTACTAATCAACCCCAACCCTCTGATAAGGCAAAAGGAGGTAATATACATATTAATTCCACCACGGATTCAACTGAAGAACTTTCCTGCAAGCAAAAACGCATATTTCAAACACAGCAGGTTGCTCTCTGTATCTCCCTGAATAAGATCAACACGGGATGTTGGGATTCCAGGAGAGCATGATGTAATGATTTTACATCATTGGCTCGTCAAAATCAAGCCTTGTGACAGTTCTCGAGTGCTGATATAATCTCCCTTTTAACTTGGAACATCGCAGGCTGGGCACCACCATCCAAAGACCAACTTTTTTTTGACTAGTTGTCACGATTTGATCTTCTTTTTCTCCAGGAAACTTGGGCCACATTAGAGGTGGAGTTAGATGGCTACTGGGTTAATTCAATTCTGGCTACCTCAAGCAAGGCAGGAGGGAAACCTAAGGGTGGCATTGCGACTTTAGTTAGTAGAGTTCTGCAACTTAAATGTGTATCATTGCCTTCACTGAAGCCATGGATAGTGGCCTCTATGCTTTCATTCAATCAAGCTGAAGTGTTGCTTTTTAATATTTATATTCCACCTGTGAGTATAGAAAACATTATCCTTACCTGTTTAGATAAATATCCTGCAGCATCAATAATAATTGGTGGGGATCTGAATGCAAGGATGGGACCAAACGATTATGCATTATTTTGTCAATTTAAGATTTTTTACGAGGAGAATATCTTAGAGGAACCTTTGTATACAAGAGAATCTAAGGATTCAAAATCTAACTGGGCAGGCCTATGTGCTAGATGGATGACCGCTCGACTAGAGCTGTACATTCTTAATGGTTCTGTAGAAGGGGACCACACGGCAAAATATACTTATTGGGGGGCAGGAAGGAGCTCCACAGTCGATTACTGGATTGTGTGATGTGATCTTTGAAAGCCCTACAGTGGCTAGAGGTAGACTCATGACTAGAAAGTGATCACCATCCCTTAACATTAACCATGTAACATCTCTGGAAATATGTTAGAGCTGAAATAATCTTTCCCCCAATGGTTGAAAACATTAATACTGAGGTGCGAATTAAATGGAATGATGATAATGCAATGGCAGTTGCTAACTGGATGGTAGCCCCAGAAACTATAGAAATTCACGCACACCTGTTAAATAATAATTCCCAAAGACCATATTTAGAATGGTATGAAATGTTAATGGCTAATCTCAAACCACTTTTTCACAAAGGAGCACAACAATGCCTCAGAAACCAAGGTATAAAAAATAAAAATTGGTTTGATCAGGAGTGCGCACAGATGAAATGTGCATATAATAGGGCATATAGAAATAGTAAAAACCTCCCTTCAGAGGACCAAATATATCTCTTAAAGAACTTACAAATTCAGTATAAATCCCTCTTAAAAGAAAAGGGAAAATTGTATTGTAAACCACCCAGGGTCCCTCTTGGGGGAGATGGGCGGTAACAAAATTTGAAAAATAAAAAATAAAGAAAAGAAAAGAAAAAATCAGCACTGAAGGAGTCCTGGCAGAAACTTATCCAATCAGTCAGGATGAGAGACTCATCCCTTTTCTGGTATATTACCAGAGGGCTGGGAAAATCGCTGACCCCTCCATCTAATCAGGTACCAGCTCAAGCTCGGGAGGAATATTTTAGAGGGTTATATGTAGACCCAGCCAGCACTGAGAATGAGAGTCAGATTGATCTGGAGCAAGTTCATAATTGGCCACCAGTTTCGGTCCAAGAGGCATCCTGATTGATCGAATCTCTTAAGGTCAACAAGGCTCCAGGTGCTGACTGTGTTATGCCTGAAATGATTAAAAAGAACTCTAGTTGGTGGGCACCTCTGTTAGCATCTCTGTTCACATTTATAGACCAGACTGGTCACATCCCAAGAGACTGGGGGAGGGCAGTAATTGTCCCAATTCATAAAAAGGATAACAAGAATGAGCCATGTAACTATAGGCCCATCAGCCTTTTGAGTGTTGTCAGTAAGTTATATGCCAAATATTTAAATCTCAAACTACAAGACTGGGTTGAGACAGAGGGCATAATTCAAAATGAACAGGCAGGTTTCAGAGAAGGGAGATCAACCGTAGATCACATACTGGTACTGCATCATCTTGTACAAAAAAATATGTACAAAAAGAAACCATCCCTCTTCGTAGCCTTCCTTGATTTTAAAGCCTTTGACTCAATATCCAGAAATGTTATTTGGGAAAAATTAAAAAAAAATACAACGACCGATAGGCGCCTTCTCCACCTCAAGCAGAAATAATATTCCAATTCCACCTTAAGAGTGAGGTGTAACCCCCACAGGACCCTCTCTGGCATAGTAAATGTGCAGAAAGGACTGTGACAAGGATGCATTCTTGCCCCCTCCCTTTTTAATCTCTATATTAATTCACTCGTGGACCTCTTACATAACATGGATATTCACGCACCCAACCTAGCACAGCGCAAAATTCCAATTCTCCTATATGCTGACAATGCTGCTTTAACTTCACAAACCCTCACTGGATTGAAAAGGGCAATTGCAGCAACACTAGGGTATTGCAGACAAAACCATTTGGTTCTCAACTTTGATCAATCAAACATTCTGGTTTTTGCTAAGAGAGCTAGGCAGCATTTCTGGAGAACAGAAGGGCCTAAATTAGAACAGGTCAATGTATTTAAATCCCTTGGGGTGGTCATCCACTCAAAAAGTACTTGGAATGCACACCAGAATTACGTGGCGCAATCAGCCCGTAGGTCAATGAACGCTATTAAACCTGTTTTTACACTGGTGGAAGACAATTAGTACCTGCCGCTTTAAAACATTTTGAGGTCAAAACACTGGCTCAAATTCTTTATGGGGCACCAATAGGAATTTATATAAAGAAGGTGCCACAGGAAACATTGCAAACAAAATTGTATGGGTGGGATGGGCGGTGATAAAAATATGATAAATAGATAGATAGATAGATAGATAGATAGATAGATAGATAGATAGATAGATAGATAGATAGTTTTGGCTCCACCCAACGGTACATCGAATGCCCAGTTAAGGCTTGAGACAGGAATGCCGTCAATTCCAGTGAGGGCCTGGAAGCTGATGATAAATGATTGGCTAAAAATCCAATTTTTCCCAGTTGGTTTAACTCCTCTAGTTTTAATAGGTAACTTCTCTTCACCCTGGAAGCAGGCAGTAGAATATAAGCTGGCTTTGTATGGACTCTCTCCTCTATTCTTAATATCATTAGGCTGTGACCAAGCCAAACAACTAGTCATCCACAGAATAAGGGACATGGGGTTCCAGAATGAAGTTAATAGGCTCCCACAGCATAACAGAATTTGGATAAACAGGGGCATGTGGGAACCAGCAAGGTATTTGCTAAACCTTCCCTAAATTGAGAATTGCATTCTTCAAAGCTAGATCCAATATTCTTCCATCTGCACTACTCCAAGGCAGGTATAACAAAGTCCCTATAGCTGAGCATATCTGCCCATGTGGTTAAGAGGAAGTAGAAACCATCTCACAAGTACTGCTTCACTGTACATTTTACAGGGATATCAGGTCAATTTACATTTTGCCCCTAAAAGAAAAACTCCCTGGGTATCCAGATAATTTTTATGTGAACTATCTACTTCAGGATCTAAAACCATGCATTACATGTACAGTTGCCAAATTCTGTGTTGCTGCAATGAAAATAAGACAAAACCAGACAAAGAAAGAACTCCCTATTTTAAACAGTACTTTTAAATTTGAAACTTCTAAATAAATTGTCAGGGGATATATATTTTTATTTTTATTTTATAATTCCTAATGTTCTAGGCTCACACCACTAAGGTAACAAATGTATTCATATAGTAATAGCAGAGTGAATGCTATATTATTATGTGATATATCTTATTAGTCAGTAGTAAATTATTGTATTTTTTTTGTTTTACTTTGCTTTTCTACTTTTAAATTTTGCTGGTCATTGACCAAATAAATACAATTTGAGATTTGAATATTGCTGTTGCTTAGCAATGGAAATTCCTGTCCCAATTTCCATCCTAAGTTGAGGGCTACCTATAGTGGTTCGCGGTGTGTGGCATGGCACACTCATTCATCCATGCTGTGGGACGTTTCCATGGCACCTCCCCTGAGCATGGCCAGGATGGTGAGCCCAATGGAGGGGAGGCAGACGAAGACAACGAAGGTCAGCTAGGGATGGGGGAGGTGGTGGCAGGGGGCCATAAATGTGAGCGGGCTGCGATGGCCAGAAATTCAAGGACCAGTCGTAAGTCCATTTCTTCAGTGCCATTGTAATTTAGAATGGTTACTGAATGAATGGACATGAAGCAATGTCCATTACCTGTACTGGAGTAGCTAGGCCCAACAAGAGATAAATATCTTAAATCGGGTCATCTAAATGGTTGTTTTAAAGACTTTGAGAGACTATATTCTGAATATGTTTTACCTATAACGTTCTTCTTCAGCAAAGGATCGTTACCTTGTCATGGTGCTGGAGCTTGAGCACCTCAGTGATGCCATGAGCTAAACCGTGAAGGGCCACCCAAGACAGGAAGGTCATGACAGAGAGGTCAGACTAAATGTGATCCCTGGGGAAGGTAATGGCAACCCACCCCAGGATTCTTGCCGTGAAAACTCAATGGATCAGTACAACCAGAGATATGTCGGTATACCATCGGAAGATGAGACCCCCAGGTCGGAAGATGGTCAAAATGCTACTGGGGAGGAACAGAGGATGAGTTCAACTAGCCCCAGACGTGATGACGCAGCTAGCTCAAAGCCGAAAGGACGGCTAGCGGCCGACGGTGCTGGTGGTGAACGGCGAATCCGAATATACGGAAGACCTGTACAGGAAGGATAACAATATCAGGGATAGCTTTGACAGTGTGGTCAGTGAGCTAGAGCCAGACATCCTGAAGAGTGAGGTTGAATGGGCCTTAAGAAGCATTGCTAATAACAAGGCAGCAGGAGACGATGGCATCCCAGCTGAACTGTTCAAAATCTTGCAAGATGATGCTGTCAAGGTAATGCATGCTATATGCCAGCAAATTTGGAAAACACAAGAATGGCCATCAGACTGGAAAAAATCAACTTATATCCCCATACCAAAAAAGGGAAACACTAAATAATGTTCAAACTATCGAACAGTAGCACTCATTTCACATGCCAGTAAGGTAATGCTCAAGATCCTGCAAGGTAGACTTCAGCAGTTCATGGAGCGAGAATTGCCAGATGTACAAGCTGGGTTTAGAAAAGGCAGAGGAACTAGGGACCAAATTGCCAATATCCGATGGATAATGGAACAAGCCAGGGAGTTTCAGAAAACCATCTATTTCTGTTTTATTGACTATTCTAAAGCCTTTGTCTGTGTGGACCATAACAAATTGTGGCAAGTTCTTAGTGGTATGGGGATGCCAAGTCATCTTGTCTGCCTCCTGAAGAATCTGTATAACAACCAAGTAGCAACAGTAAGAACAGACCATGGAACAATGGACTGGTTGAAGATTGGGAAAGGAGTATGGCAGGGCTGTATACTCTCACCCTACCTATTCAACCTGTATGCAGAACACATCATGCGACATGCTGGGCTTGTCCAAGGCTGGAGTTAAAATCGCTGGAAGAAACATTAACAATCTCAGATATGCAGATGATACCACTTTGATGGCTGAAAGCAAAGAGGAACTGAGGAGCCTTATGATGAAGGTGAAAGAAGAAAGCGCAAAAGCTGGCTTGCAGCTAAACCTCAAAAAACTAAGATTATGGCAACCAGCTTGATTGATAACTGGCAAATAGAGGGAGAAAATGTAGAAGCAGTGAAAGACTTTGTATTTCTAGGTGCGAAGATTACTGCAGATGCTGACTGCAGTCAGGAAATCAAAAGACGCTTAATCCTTGGGAGAAGAGCAATGACAAATCTCGATCAAATAGTTAAGAGCAGAGACATCACACTGACAACAAAGGTCCGCATTGTTAAAGCAATGGTGTTCCCCGTAGTAACATATGGCTGCGAGAGCTGGACCATAAGGAAGGCTGAGAGAAGGAAGATCGATGCTTTTGAACTGTGGTGTTGGAGGAAAATTCTGAAAGTGCCTTGGACTGCAAGACGATCAAACCAGTCCATCCTCCAGGAAATAAAGCCAGACTGCTCACTTGAGGGAATGATATTAAAGGCAAAACTGAAATACTTTGGCCACCTAATGAGAAGACAGGACACCCTGGAGAAGATGCTGATGCTGGGGAGAGTGGAGGGCAAAAGGAAGAGGGGCCGACCAAGGGCAAGGTGGATGGATGATATTCTAGAGGTGACGGACTCGTCCCTGAGGGAGCTGGGGGTGTTGACGATCGACAGGAAGCTCTGGCGTGGGCTGGTCCATGAAGTCACAAAGAGTCGGAAGCGACTAAATGAATAAACAACAACAATAATGTTCTTGTTTAAACAATTTATATTTATTGAGGATTTTGCATAAAGTAAAAGACAAATCTAAAAAAAGAGCTAGAAGAGGGGAAAAAAAGAAAGTAAGAGGTGCAAGGAAAGAAAAAGCAAGGAAGAGGGGAAAAAACTAAAATTATGAAATATAACGACTTCCGACCTTCTCTTCAACAGACATTAACAAACCTATCGTCTCCCCTCCCTCTTAATCCTTCCAGAAATCCCTTCAATCCCTTATTTCATTCTCATGTGTTTCAGTCATTAAATTCATAAACCATCATGCCTCTTCTTTTAGCAAAAAGCCCATAAAAGGTTTCCAGTCTTTCGAAAAAAGCACTTGTTGTTTTCTCCCTGACCAGACAGGTCAGATTTGCCATTTCCGCTACTTCTGACCTGTTTACAGTCCCTTCCTCCACTGCGGGAATGTCAATATTCTTCCATCTGTGTGCGGATAGTAATCGTGCTGCCATTACCATTTACAAAACTAGCCTTCCATGAGTCTTTTCTAATTCAGTATCCATAAGTCCCAATAAAAATAGTTCTGGTTTCTTTGCATGTTCCCCTTGATCTTGGAGAACTCTTCCAAAGCAGACCTATTGTTTTTTCCAACTCCTGTATGAGTGAACCAGACTGGACTTAAAATGTTTCTCTACAAGATGTATGTAAAATAACAGAGTTTATGGTACTGCAGAAGCTGACGTAAGTATTTGTTTTCAGTCAATGTTTAATGTGTAGCATGGGAGCAGCCTTCCTTATGGCTTTCAAAAGTAGAAACTGCCCAGTGTTTCTCCTTGTTTCCAGATTTGTGGATGAAATACTTGATCCTTTTAAGGAAGCAGGTATTTTTAATAGACCCCACTGTAGATCCTTATTCTCTTGGGCAGCCTTTCTCAACCTTCTGACCCTGGAGGAACCCTTGAAATACTTTTCAGGCCTCGGGGAACCCCTGCACCTTCAGGCTCAAAGAGAGGCCAGAAGTTACAAAAATATTATATTCGTTTCATGGGTAGGCCTGTCTACTGTATATGCACTAACAGTGTTCTTAAATGAAAAATAAAGAATGAAACTACCCCTTTAATGTGAAGTTGCCCGAATTTGAAATAATTTTTTAAATAAATCATGATCTCCCAGGGAACTTCTGGTGATCTCTTGCAGAACCCCAGGGTGCCACGGAACCCTGGTCGAGAAACCCTGCTCTTGGGTATTGAGCCCAGTCTGGTATTAATTGGCTTTCATTAGTACTTCTACAGAACACCAATTCTCATGGAGGCTATTATTTTCAGAGAACCTGGTTTCACACCTTATCCTTCCTATGTCATTCTCTTCTCTAATCCTCAGCAATTTGGTGGTGACACCTCTGTTGGATATTATGGTGCTGTTTCAGAATCAAAAACCAGAATAGCAGTGCTTATAGGTTAATGTTTCTCAACTTTGGCAACTTTCAGACCTGTGGAGCAATTTCCAGAATTCTCTGCAATAGCTGAGTGAGGATTCTGGATTAAATTTATCTCTTGTTCATTTTTGCTTTGAAGATGGTTATGAATACACTTTGATGGGGGCTAGATGATTACCTCTTAGGTCACCATGGAAGCAAAATTCCTGACTTCTCCTGATCCAGGCAATTCTCCTCCTGTGAGAGTAGCCCAGGGTTTAATTGAGTGAACGACAGGAGGAACACATCCCACTGACAGGTTAAATCCCCAATCAGAAGATGTTACTTTCTCACAGCTGTTCTCTAATATTTCCTTCTCACAAGGAAGACGACATCAATAAATAGAGGTTCTCTTAACTTTTGCAGCATGTCCCTTGTGAATAGAGCTATGAAGGGTAAGGATTTTGTTGGCTTCAATGTTTTAATAAGAACAAAACAAAATTTGCATAGCCTTACATGAAAACCATGGACCTGATCAGAGAGGTTCATCTTTTTAACTTAAAAATTGCAGACTGCAGAACAGACATAACTTTATGTTCTTAGTTCTGGCTTTGAAAAGCACGATTTTGGTTCTGGATGAAGACTTCCATTCCTTTTCTTCTGAAAGGCTCCTTAACATTAAGAGCTCTGTACCAAGCAGGTATGCTCTTCCCCTCTTCACTGGGAAGGACTCTACCTACTGAATGTGGCCAATCCAGATAGCTGAAGAACTATTTGTTGACCAAATTTTCATTCATGAATGAGATGGAAGGATGGAAGAGAATCAAACATAGGAAAAAGCCAACACATTCCTCCCTCCCTAGATAGGGAACAGTCTTGAAAAGAAACTGGGACATCATTTCAAGATCTCAGAGAACCAAGGATTAAGGAAGTGAATAGCAAACAAACCCTATATGGGTGGGGAGAGGATCTGGATATCAATCTCATAACATTTTAAAGGAGGTGTCCTAGTTACGTGTTAAACATATAGTAACAGGGGAGTGGAGCCCAAGCATTCTTGAAACTTACGCCAGAGAGTTATCACCTGCAGAAAGGCCAAGGAACAGATTCTAAGCTGGTGAGATAGTATTTCTTTAGATTTTTACAGGACAAAAAATATTTTCTTTATTTCTTTAATCATTTAAGGACTGGCAAATTTTATTCTTCATGAGTCCCAGGAAGTACTGAAGAGATCTAACAACAAGTTTATGAAATCAATATTTTACACTAGACTCATTCAGACAAGGTAAAGGAAAAGTTGCATCTTTTTTGCTGGTTAAATAATACTTTTAAATTCTATTAGTTTTCTAACCCATGAGATTAATAGAGACCTAGTTTATTAGTTCAAGACTCCTTGAGAAATCTTGAACCTCAAGATATACCTAGGCTTCTTAAAATGGTCATTAATTTCGTGTAAATGTGATGATTTCTCAGTTTGAATGATAGCACTCTGGGTGAATGAATGCTTTTGAATGGAAGATGTGTTAGAACTGGATATAAACGGAAGGATGCAAAAGAAAATGAGCTATTGAATCCAGTTGTCAGAGCTTCTGTGACAAATCTGTCAATTTCAATGAGATCTGGGGTGATGTGGTGCTAAGAGGTGCTTCCTGAAGATGAACAGAAATAGTTGAAAAGACATTCATTTTCTGAGAAAATATCTGAGATTTTTCTCTCTTTCCTTCTCTCCACTTCCCAGAAAAAAAGAAAAAAAATGTTGATTTTTCTTTAAATAATCTCGGTTATTTCAACCTTCCCCAGTGCAAAGGTGAGAGAAATAGTTACAGTAGAAAGTAAGTCCAGAAATGGAGAGACCCGGATTTAAATGCCAGTGTCCACTTTCACTGAGTGAATTTGGGTTGTCTGCTTTCTCTCAGCAGTAGCTACCAAACTTTTAAGTTTCTGAGCAGGATAAAATGGCGATGGGGTCTCTTCTCTCTCATGGAGAGAACTACTTTAGCTCTGGAAGGAAGGACAGAATACAAATGGCCTTAAAGCATTTGTACCAGCTGTTTGTCCAGCAGCTGCAGGGCTTATACCGAAAGGAGACAAGGATTCCAACCTCAATAGCTTAAAAAATGAAAACGTAGCTTTATTCCATCACCAGGCAATGCCTATTGACAGCACAAGCGGTGCTCCCCATCTTTGAACTTCTGCCAGCAGGAAATGACAAAGTGGACTCTCTAGCAGGGACTCTCCTCCAGCTTACTCAGAATCAATGGTGTTTAGAGATGATTCTACCCACTACGTAGCAGTTAAACTTATGTATAAATTCTCCAAAAGTTTTGTTGAAATACAGTATGTCTTTCTCCACACTCTTCCCCCCATTCCTCCCCAGATATATGGGTAAATCTAGAAAAGAGATAAACTCAACACTCCCTATAGCCATTGCAATTTTACTGGGAGACCTCAATGCCAGGGTGGGTGCCTCTCTACATCAATACATACATCTGGGTGATGTCCCTGAGGCATATCTCTTAAATGACCCTCACCCAGGGTTCTACAAATTCTAAAAGGAACACGGCTGGATCACAAGTGGTCCCTCTGTCAAATAAATGTAACCTCCATATTTTAGGAGGCAAAGAATTTGGTTTTACTTTTCCTTATATGTACTACTCAGGGAATTCCAAAAGCATTTTGGACTCTGTATGTGTAGCAAGGCTGAGCTATTGTTTTATTGTTTTACTGTTTTATGATAGTTTTATAGTTATTGATTTTATTGTTGTTGTGAGCCACCCGGAGTTCTTTGAGATGGGAGGCCTTATAAATTTTTGAAATGAAATGAAATGAAATTTTCAGATATTCAAGTCCACATGAGGAAGGACAGCAACCATCACTTATCACTGTTAACTTCTATGGCAGTTCTGATTTTAGACCACTCATGCCAAGTGATAAGAGGTTACTAGCTAACCTTGAAGTGAGGCAGAACAGAAGGCTCAAATTGTCCGAGGTGGACATCAAAGCAATAGCTAGTTTTCTAAACCCAGAGCAGCCCAGATTTGGAGGAAGGCAATCTCCTCACCCATCCAGATCCTGGTGAAATTCTCACTGATTATACTAGCCTGTCTTTTATGTTAAGAAACTTCCTAATAGACAAATTATTTGTTAGGAACCTACAGTCAATAAGATCTAATTGGTTCAACTCTGTCTACACATGAGAAAGATATTGATGGCAGCCTCAATAGCTACCTATCCCAAAAAATCATGCTAAAATGCTAAAGCAAAGTTGTCACTAAAACAATTTAATAACCACCAAGAAGGCCCAATACACAGTAGCACTTTGGTCACATCTAGAAATATCAGTGAAAGGGACCAACTCAGTCATATTTTGGAATACTGTATCTGGGATGTGGAAGGAATGTATGTTCCTATTTGACATTCCCATTCCAGCATCATCATGGGAGGATTTTTATGCTAATCTATTTGCCAACCCCAACCAGTGCTCCTCACATAAGTAGACACTGTGACTCTAATTCCTCAAAACCTCCCTCCTTGTCCACCACTGTCAATGACACAAACTAAACTTATTATTGTTCAGACATTGAAGTCTAACAGGATGCCCGGTGAAGACTTTCTAACTCCAGAACATTTTAGGACACATACTGACTGGTGGGCCCCATTGCTGGCAGGACTGTCTCCTTCCATAAATAACACATTCTACTAGTAGAATGGGAAGTTTCCGTCATAGTTCCTATATACAAAAAAGGAGACAAGGAAGATCCCCAAAACAATAGGCCCATGAGTCTTATTTGTACAGTGGCCAAAATGTACGCAAAACATCTTTTGAGCAAGATATAGGACTGGAACAGGCTGGATTCGGACTGGGGTGCCCCACGATAGACAATTGTTTTACTCTACAACACATTGTGAAATACACATCCATTGGCAAGAAATTGTTTACCACCTTGATAGCTTTTGACTCCATCAACAGAAATACCTTGTGGAAGAAACTGGCCACGCTCTCATTTCTGATAAGGCCCTCTACTCAAATACCTACTTGAAAGTTTGTACTGATGTTGATGGTTCTCATTTTTCCTGGGGAGTTTACCATGCACTAAAATCACCCAATAAAATCCTTAACATGCAAAGTAATGAAGATGCATAACCATAGATGATAAAAATAAGGAACATCCATAACATAAAATCAATGTTCTCCTCCAGTTCCATCACAGACCTCCTGGGTGGTGACAGATCAGAACACTCTCTACAAATGAATGCCCTGAATATTGGTGCAGCAGTCTGTTCCTGCATCAGCCTTCTGTTCCTGCTCCTTGCCTTGGGTTCAGACTATTGGCTAGATGATTCAGTGGGCCATTTTGGTTTGTGGAAATTGTGTGGGGGCAACCAATGCTCCTTCTTTGGTCTGAAAGGGCTGACAGGTAAGATCTTCTCTGTCTTTGTGGAGAAGGACCACAAGGATCTTTTCATGAGTTCCTGGGTACTTTCTTGAGCTGAAATCCTGGGAAGGTTTAAGGCTGGGAAGGCCTTTCCAGTTCAACTAAGGGCCTTTTTAACAGAGAGGACAATCAGGAAACTTCATCAAGTCACTCTCTAGGGGGGCTGAGAAAGCTACAGAGGAGAGTTAGGGAGGACAGGACAGATTATACTGTATGATTCAGTTATTGATCCAATCCCAATCCCAATACAAGGAATTATTAAAGACTAAGAAGTTATCTTATAGAGATCAATGAAGGGAGCTTGGCCTCAGCTTAATTAAGTCCATCAGCTTCTGGATCAGTCTCCAAGAGTGGCCTGTCTGCCCCCAGGTAGCTAGGAGTAGATGTAGAAGGCAGAGGGAATGTCCTTGAGAGACAGGAGGAAGAGCTGCTGCCAGGGAACTGTAAGATAAAAGAAACCTGGGTCCATGGACAGAACTGTAATATACACAAACATCTCAGACAACCCCCTCCCTATTCCACACAAAGATAAAGGGAGGAAAGGGAGAGCTGCAATCAGACTTGTAAGATTCTGTTACTGTAACCTTATGATAAAAGTAGTATTGGTCTACGTGCATGACTTTGGTTTCCTAGTCTGGTCTATCTTGGAGGGTTGACAATACGTAGTATGCAATTCCTGTATACAGAAGATCCATTTTCCCACCATATCCAATAGCTACTGTTAGATTTATCTTCCATCAATTTGTCCAATCTTCTTTTTTAAGGTAGCCCAGCTTGGATCTTGCACCACCTGTAGATAGTCCAGGGCTATCCTGCCTGAAAGAGTTGAGGCAGTTAGGATGGCTCCTTAGATCCCAGATGCCAGGCATACTGTAGGCATTCAGTGTAAAGGAGAATAGGGTGCCCCAAGCTTTTCTTAGGGGAAAAAAATGATGGATTGCATCCTAGTGCATTGGGGGAAAATACATTGCTGTATTTATTTAACTAGTACACCATCGATTACCCAAGGAAGAGAGGAATAAACAGCGATGATAGGAAGTATCCTAACCAGGGGTGGGGGGCGTGGGTGTCTGCAAGGAGAGGCGGGAAACAAATGACAAAACATGCATCACAACATCATGATGCAAACTCCACCCCTTTCAGGTTTTGCATTGTGACACTGCCTGCCAGTATGTCAGGGGCAGAACTTGGGTCGTCACATCTCAGTGCGTGTTCCACCATTTTGACCAAACCCTGGTTTCTGCTGTCAGCCCTTCAGGGTTATCCAGACTAAGAAACAAGACTTCACAAGAAGACTAGAACCAAGCTTTATTGAGATAGGCCATATTAACAAAATCTTGCAGATCTGCTCGTGTTTTTCCTCCCCTCCCTCTCATACCCCAGTGAGTCACCGAGGAGACAGCCTGACTCTTCCTAAAACTATCTCCTTCCCCAGAGTTTAAGGAATGCTTCTGCCCTTTTTGTGTCTGTAATGGCTTCCAGATATTTCCCTCAAGGCCATCTCCATGGGTCTCTACATCAACAGACACCCATGCGGAGGAACAGGAGTTAGAATGAATGAGGTGGAGAAATCTGATTACAGTTAGGGCTCGGGTTGGGTTTGGGCTGCAGACCTAGCATATTTGGGTCGCAAAAATCACAGATGGCAGCAAAGTGGCACAGAAAAGATGAAAACGTGGGTTGCCTTCCAGTTGGCAGGGCAGATATGGTAATCCAAATGTTTTGTGGCTGGCCTTGCCCCACTTGGGAGCCATTATGGGAATCAGCAACCATCCACAACAGCCATTTTGTGAGAGTGCTCCTGCATGGTCTCAATATTCCAAATGTGTCACCAGCCTGAAATGTGCAGGAACCTCTGCCTTTAATTCTTATCTTGTCTATCCACTGGGTTCCTACAGGCGCTTTCCATGCCATCCGAGCCTTCATGATTCTGGGGATGATCGCTGGAGCTGTCTCTCTCGGTGGGCTTGGCACCATGCTTAGCCAATCCAATCTTGGCAATATCTCCATGGGCCTCATATCATCTATTGCCAGCTTTACTGCAGGTATTATGTTTAATAAGAATCTTTAAAGGAGTCTTTTCCCGGATATGACTCCTATCCTTTGTGTTGCTTAACTCAGTACTATCACCAGTATTTGAAACTTCCCCAGACTTGTGCCGAGAAAACTTGAACTGAAATGAACTTCAAAAGCAGGCAGAATGTAGAATTTGAAATGGTGGTATGTGTGATTTTTTTCAAATTACTTGATAAAGAGTTAACTTTTAAAATAAACAAACAAATGGGCATCTTCTATATGACTGCACAAGAGAAAATTCGCTTGAATTCAACAGATCTCACGCCCCAGTATATTGGTTGAAACATCTTCTTTAAAGCTTTTTTTTTAATTTGGAATGTCAGGGCCGGGGGGGGGGGGGAGTTTTCAAATTACTAGTATAGAGTGCTTTCAAAACAAATAAACATACAGGCTTTGAAACCCTTCATTTCATACACTTCTTTTTTTAAAAAAATGGTAGTGTTACCTACCACCTCAGCAGATGGTAGCACCCACCTGTCCTCAGATGATCTCAAAAGCTAAGCAGAACTGAAGAACTGAACCTGCCTAATACTTGAATGGGGTACCACCCCAAAAGTCCCAGAGATGTAGTCTAGATGGGGAAATTGAAAAGGCATCCCAAAAGAAGGCCAACCACTTCATATTGTTGCCAAGACTGCAACAATATGGGCATGTCTATGCATGATGATGGTGATGATGATGATATCAGAAAGATGTGAGGCAGTGTACAAAGTTAAAAACATTAAAAAAAAAACCACAAGACCAAATACAGAAATTAGAGTATTGGGGAAATTGTGTAATTGTAATTATTCCCACTACCCATCATCAACCAGACAGGGTTACCCCAATCTCTGGCCTGTTAGAAAAGCCAAGTTTTTAAAGCTTTTCTAAGGGACACTATGGTTGGGGCCAAATGAACCTCAGGCCTAGTGAGTATTTCCAAGGGCAGGAAAAAGCATCAGAAAAGGCACGGCTCCAGTATCTCACAAGACGGCACTATTTAGTTGATGGGAGATGGACCATGGCCATCTTGTCAGGTTTTACTGGATGGACAGGGATAATTGGAGAAAGACGGTCCCATAAAGAGCCAGGAACCAAATAATGAAAGGCTTTATAGATGAGAACTGGCACCTTGAATTGCACTCAGAAACCAACTGGCAACCAGTGCATGAAGTAGTGGTGTCAGATGGACATACTGAAGTGCATTCATAAGTACTCATGTAGTCACCTTATGGACCACCTTTAGTTTCCAGTGCATCTTTCCAGTGTGTCTTCAAGTGTGGCCCCAAGTACACTAGCCCAGGCAAGAGGTGACTAAACATGAGTGGCTGTGAGAAAAAAATACCCACTAGGCCACTTTTCAGACCATGAGAAGGGTCTGTTGATCCAGGAAAGGATGCAGTTCAGTGTTAGAACAGTGTTATACACAAAATAATGTGAAACTGAGAAAACAAAATTGGCAAATTAATCCATTCTCTAATGCCAGCTCTTGAGACTGGAGCAAATATTCATTTATTTAATGTTTATCCTGCCTTTATTATTATTTTTTTTTTTATAAATAACTCAAGGTGGCAAACATACCTAATACTCCTTCCTCCTCCTATTTTCCCCACAACAACAACCCGGTGAGGTGAGTTGGGCTGAGAGAATGACTGGCCCAAAGTCACCCAGCCGGCTTCCATGCCTAAGGAGGGACTAGAACTCACAGTTTCCTGGTTTCTAGCCCAGCACCTTAACCACTAGACCAAACTGGCTCTCAGTATGAAGTACTTGGACTATCCCAATGCAAGAAACATCTCAAGAGGCTGCTGCCTTCTTTGTTGTGAGGGCAGAAGAGCCCATTGTTGTCATCCATAGTTTTGAAAGAGATGTTTCTACCTCTTTCTTGATTTCCAGGCCTCTGTGTCATGATTGCTATGGCCATTTTCAGTGGACAGACTGATTCCTTCCTCAAACCCTTCAATCTATCCACCATCCCATATGGATGGTCTTTTGGCTTGGGTTGGACCTCCTTTCCTTTGTACCTTATAACTGGTAAGTATATTGTATGGATACTCTGGCAAGATTTTTTTTTTTAAAAATACATCTTTATGCATTCCGTATATTTTTACAACTGTGAAATTTATTTCATTTTTGGGGTGGGAACTAGCCGGCTTTCCCTGTCTGGAGAGGAAACAGCAACATCGAAACATCCAAAGATTTAGATACTTTGGATTACAGCTCATGCAATCCCTAGCTTGGTTGGGACTGAAGAGATCTAAAGTTCAGAACACTAGGTTACCTGATACACCTGATATCAAGAGTGTATGCAGTTTAGAGAAGTAGAGCTGTTCTGGACCACTGACTTTTGAGGCTCAGAACTTGGTCATAAGGAGATGAATAAAGAGATGAGGTTGAGTCCAGAGGTCCGTAGGTTCCTGGTTTTTGTTTTTGTTCTTTGTGGGTTTTTTTTTAATTCTACTTCATCTGCTGTGAAGCTAATCCGTATTTTTTCTCTGGACAGGTGGGCTTGCTTATAAATTGCATAAGGATACAGCAGTATCAACGTAGGAGAAATATGACGCTGCCTTTGAGATGACCCTTGAAGCTGCATTGGTAACCTGGGGGCACAGATAGTGTCCAATCAGAATTATATGCACTGGGGCAAATCCACAAATCTATAAGACAAATGATGAAGAATGACTTTAGTTTTAGAAGAAGGCAGCCATGATTCCCCACCCCCACCCTCTTTTCTCTAAAACATTCAATTTCTTTGAAGAAGCAGGATAGTTGTATTGACACAACATGCTTAACCAGGTTATAAACCTAGTGGCTGTGCTCACACAACTTGCTAATTTGATTAAACTTGCTAAGCTTGATTGGTTTGATCCTTGGCTAGTTTGTGCCTGACAGGGGCTTAGTATAAGCTTAGACTGGCCAGTTTAAGCTTCAGCATCTTGTAGAAATCAAGAAAATGTATTAATCCAGGAATTAGGTTAAGTGTGTTGTGTGGAAACAATCAAGGAGTCTCTTGATAGATTCATTGCTTATTTCAGCTCGACTGGCATCACGCCCTTCAGGGCATCTGGAACTGAGTGTCCATCCCTGTACAAAAATCTTGTGTTCTATATTTGGGAAAGCATTTTTCAGTAGCGCAGCCATCCTGCACTTTTCTCTTTTTCCGGTGTGTGTGTGTGTGCCTTCGAGTCAATAGTTTCCACTCCTCACTTGTCTGGATATATATTTGCAAATTCTTGTAACTCACTTGGCAGAGCCCTTCCCATATCAAGTAGGTGCATTCAAATTGTCAAGTGTGAAATGTGTTTAAATCTATATATAAATACTTAAGGCTGGTTTTTTTCAAAAAAGTTTTATGATGAATAGGCAGGCACTTTTCAGAAATAGTCACAGGTATTCTTGCATTCTTGAAAGCCAGTCTGCAGTAGTGATTAAGGCATCAGGCTTGAAACCAGAGACCATGAATTCTAGTCCCACACGAGGCACAAAACCAGCTGGGTGACCTTCGGCCAGTCACTCTCTCTCTGCCCTAGAAAGCAGGCAATGGCAATCCACTTCCAAAAAACCTTGTCAAGAAAACTGCACAGACTAGTCCAGGCAGTTGCCAGGAGTTAACACTGACTCAAACACACACACACACACTTGCATTACATGGCATTCCAGCTTCTTTCTCAAGCCCATGTGAACATTGCAAATGATAAGATCATTGGGAGACTTCTGAAAGCAGGCCACAGGAAGCAGGCCTGTTCTTCTATTCTTCTCCCTTCTTTCCTGTTCCAGGGATTAGAACTGATTTTCCTTCTTCCAAAAGAAATGGGATGGAATTATAACTGGTGTTCATTCCTTCCTCTGCTAGTGATCAAGTATGGGAGTTCTCTGGATACAACCCCAAATTCACCTTTGTTGCATCTCAGTTTTCCCCCTTTTTTCCAGTCACGATATTGCAGCTTTAAAATTTGATTTTCTAGAATCAGAGCTTTTGGACTTTCTGAACTTAGATAGGGAAATCCAAATAATTATATAATTCTTGGCATATGGTCTCAGGCTACATCATTTTATAACCCTGTCTGTATGAATGAAGCCTTCTGTCACCATGTTCTCCAAAAGAATCTTCAGTTCTGAAAGTATTTGGGGAAAATTGATATTTCCAATTTGATTGATTTAATGAAATTAATGCCACTACTTTGAAAGATTGTTTTAGTATCAATGGCTGAACTTTTTATCTGAAAACTTGTTTTCTGCAAAATGTATTCTTTAATAAAAAGACATAAATATTTGTAGTGTTTCATGAGAGTTTCAATGGAGAAGGGAAACATGGTTTGATTTGGATGCCAATTAAGTTTGCTGCCCCTCAGTGCCACTGAAATCAGTGGGAACAAAGTAATCATTAACTTTTTCATGAGTTTCAGTAGAGACTTATTTGTACCCTAGTGCGTCCAGCTTGGGGCTTAAGCCTGTGATAATAAACTCATCTGAAACGGTAAGAATCAGTAATATTAGAGATCAAATATGTTCAATGGCCAATACTTAGATAAATAAGGAGAAAGAAATGGATATAAAGACATTTTTATTTAATCACAGACCAAAATACATGGGACCAGCTGAATGTCACTCATAAATTACAATAAAATGTAATAAGCAGGAGGCTTTCTTATCTGACATAATAGCAATGAAGGTGATGGGGGGCTTGGAGGTTCCATCCTATGAGGAATGGTAAAGGAACTACATATGTTCCTTTTGCCTAAAGAGAAGTTTAAGGGGAGATAATAGCATCATAACAGTCTCCCAGTACTTGAAGGGGTGTCACAGGGAAGAAGATGTGGATTTTTCTCCATAGCTCCAGAAGACAGGACAAGAAACAATGGATGGAAGCTTTACAGGGGGACATTGACATTTGAAATAAGGAGGTGTTTCCTGTCTTGGAGAGGTATTAAGCAGTAGAAGAGCTTACCTCCTTATGCTATAGGGGTTCAGTCATGGGAAATTTTCAAGCCAAGTTTGGACAGATGTTTGCTGAGGTGGTATGATGATTCTTGCTGGTTCTAACCCTACGTTTTTATAATTCCATATGCGCATGACAATGTGCTACTCAGTTCTAAGTTGCCACCTAGTCTTTACAGGCAGAGTAGCCAAACTTAGCAACTCAGAGTGTGGTGTTTTGGCCGTGGTCATCCAGAAGATATCTAACATAACATGAATGAGAGCCTCCCACAAACTTTTAACCAAAGACAATATGGTATTATTTAAGTTTATCTCGACAAAAGGTGCAGTAAAATGAGATGGACACTGGAGTTTCACATAAAGACAAATATTGTCACTGCAGGGGCTGTTCCTAAAACCACTGGAGGAGGAGGAAAGAAATGCAGTATTCAGGGTGGGCCAGGTGGAAGCTGCTCAAGACTGTGCACTTTGATACATATCAGGAAGTAATAAAGTTAAGACTGTTAAGTAATCAAGGTCAACTTTATGTGTTTCCTTATTCTTTACAGGTGCTATCTTGATATAATAAAATTATGCTCTGAAGCCAGCTCAGAAAAGACATTTCTTCCAGGAACAAAGGCAGATCAGCTTAATTTCAGTTTCTTTGATGAGAAGTTCAGCCTTGTTTTTTGAGTGGCACCTCCACCCACTCCTGATCTACCCATTCCTTAGATGAAGTCTCTGCAATGTCAAGGGGAATGGGTTTCAAAAATCATATCCAGGCTGCATATATGCAAATGATATAAGATGGCAGCAAAGAGTAGAGCTTTATCCCTTTGATGCCGTCTAGAGGTCATGCATACTTTCCGCATACTTGTAGGCCTAGCTTTTAAAAAAATAAATCGGTGTTTTGTAATCATTCGCTGCATGCAAACACTCTCAAGGAATGCCAAAGCACCTGGTGTTTGACCAATCCTGATAAATCACTAAAAACACAGGGTTTTTTTAGAAGCACAGATTAAAGGGTCCCAACATGATAAAATGCATGTTATAGTCACTGTGACTTTAACACAACAGCAATATTTTGTGAAGGGCAGAATGCCCATTGGGACATATAGTACATATATACGATATATGAAGGTACGCCTGAGATTGTTCTCCCACCTCCTCATGATTCTTCATGGAAAGAGAGTTAATTGCTCAGTTCAATCAATTAATAAACATACAAAAATTTATGTTTAAAAATTTTAATTGCCTATTTCTGTTGAGCTGGGACCAATTATCCTATTTTCCATAGAAATATCACTTCGAATAGTGTGAATTTGAATAACATGACAATCTCTTGGGATGCATTAACTGCAGTAATCAAGACCTACCTGTATGGGTTTATTTTAAAAAGAAAAGAAACTTGCGGTCCTGCTCTTGACCATGATCCCTGTTGCTCTTGTGGAAATATCCATACCTATCTGTCTAAGAGAGGCAGAAATTCAGTTGGAAAGAAGCACAAATTATGGATGCCATTTTATGCTTTAATATCAGGTCATATAAAGACAGATGAAAGAAAGAAGGAAGGAAGGAAGGAAGGAAGGAAGGAAGGAAGGAAGGAAGGAAGGAAGGAAGGAAGGAAGGAAGGAAATTAAATGGCAACATTGTGATCCCTGGGTGGATGTCCCAAGCCAGAGATGTTGATGAGCAAGGTCTTGATGACAGTGCAGGGGGAATGGCCCAGTGTTGCAAAAGAAAAACTAGGGATGCCTCCTAGTTCCTGTGGAAATTTCCAAGGCTGCAGTTTCTCTAACTTCAGTCCTCTGATATTAGCAGAGGGAAAAAGGAGCGAATAAGGAGGGATGTCATAGGCAACCGGTGCAGTCCCCAAGTGGTGTGGAAAGGCAGCGGGCAACTGAATGGGGTAAAATTGGGGAAGGCAAAGGAGATAACCAATATACTGAAAAGAAAAGGGACGTTAGCCCTTGTGGCAAACTAGACAATAATTCTGGAAGTAAACATGGAAAAGGTGATTTGTTGATGTACTTCTTAAAAGTGAAACAACTGATATGGTACTCTCTGGGTACATATAAGCTTCATCTGATCATAATAAAATTTATTATAAAATTTATTTATTAAAATTCATATTAAAATGTATATTAAAATTTATTTAACTTTTTATAAAATTTATTGTAAGCCGCCCAGAGTCCCGCCACTGGGGAGAGGTGGGCAGTGAATAAATTTATAAAATAAATAAAATAAATAAATAACCAGCAAGTACTCTGAGTAACTGAGAGATGGAATGTAACAGCCTCCTCCTTCCCTGACTTCCATGTAAGAATTTTATCTTTATCTTTTGGGCAAGTCGTGGCTAGATTATAAAGTATAATTCATACTTTATACTCCTCGTGGGGGAGATGGGCGGTGATAAATTTGATAAATAAAAATAAATAAATAAATGTTTAGCTTTCCTCCCACCCCCCAGAAAGCCTTAGAAGAGACTTTAGCTTTTCTGACCAAATAAATCTGGTTTTCACACATCCTTCCTCATAATGTTCGTCCTCATAAAACAAATGCATACGTATAGTTTCCTTTTACAAGCTGTTCTTCCTGTGTTGCAAATGTTCAAAGTCCCGTTCTCCCTCCTCATCAGGACAGGTGCTCTTAAGACTCAAGGGAAGGGCCTTGAGCCTTGGATAAGGGCAGGGTGGAAAGACGATATACTCTGTTCCTGTATTTCGCCCCCCCCCCAAAAAAAAACCCACTGAAATGCTATGCATCTCTATATTTATTGCTACAATCCAGCCAGAATTTCTGCTTGTGGAGTTTACCCATCAGTTTCTATTGAAACATTTACATAGTGTAGGTCTCATTTATCTGTTGGGATATGGGAATAGAGATATAAGGAATCCATCATTTTACTTCTGGAAAATCAAAACGGATGGGGCAAACGTGGCTTCTAAAGGGAAGCCGTTCCATCAAACTGGGGCCATGAATGAAAAGCAGTACCCTCCCTGGCCTGGGTAGCCCCCCGCCCCTTTACTTTATGAAAAAGTGGAAAAATTAAAAGTTTCTCCTAGGACAACTGGAAGGGTTGAATGTTGATTGTTTGGAAAAAAGTTGCCCAGTTCAGAGCTCAGATCTAATCCAGGCTCCAAGAGAAATCTTTTTATTGGGAGTGGGGAAAAAGGAGTTGACTACGTTTTACTCTGTACTTCCGCTGTGAAAAACAAAGCCTGTATTTACACGCAATATGCATGCACATATTCATGCATACAACCCCTGCCATGTATATTCAGGTATTTATATGTTGTAGGTAGATTTCTGACTGCCTTCACTGGTCCTGAGATGCATTAGTAACCACCAGCGTTCGTTAGATGTATAACCTACCTCTCCAGGAGGCAGGAGCTCATGGTGATTTCTATGGGACTCTCCCTTCATTTTATCCTGCCCAACATCAACCCTTTGAGGTAGATTGATCTAAGAATGAGTTACTGACCTGAAGTGACTGGGTGTCACTTCTGAGACTGGAGTGGAATCCATATATCCCTGGTCCTAGTCCAGCACCTTAACCACTACAACGTCTTGAATCAGGGGGTGGGAGGTCCACATTAGCAAGGAGTAAAGATCCGAGCATCAGCAGATCAGCAGTACTTAATCTCAATATTATACTCACAGAGTGTATTATTACATGCATAGAGATATGCATGGGCTGAACTACTCAATTCACTTGAAAATCCTGTGACTAAAGATAATGAAGCAATTCAGTGGAAAGATTGGAATGTTGGACTAGAAGTGGAGTGGCCCAGTTTCCATTCACCCATGAAGCATGTGGTGACTTTGGGACAATTCTTCTCTCTCTTCTCTGCCCAGCCCACCTTCTAATCTCTATATGGCACTGCTGCATTATGGCTCCTACCATATCCAGGTGGAGCTACCAAAACTCTTGTCTAAATAGCCCAGGCAGCTCCTACCACTGCACATTAATAATATTGGGTAAGATAAGAGCTCATCAACATTTTCAGATGGAAGTTGCCATCACATGATCAGCAGCAATGATTTTATAAAAAATTGAACAGCTGTAATCAAACCAAATTTCACTAGATTTTTGAATCTCTCTCCCAAGGTGTTGCAAAGGGTTCTTATTCTTGCACAAAATCTCACTAAATGGCATCTGGACCTGGACCTTTAAAAAAAGAAAAAGAAAAGAAATATAACTTTTTGCATTCCAGCAGGGGGCAGCACAGGGCTGAAGCGCTGATCTTATATCATTAGACTAAGGGTTGAACTCAATTGACCAAACAGGCACTTACAAATCGTTTTTCAGCAATGGTGATGTGGCAGCTTTCAATTTCTGCAAAAGGAATGAGAAGGACCAAAGAATCACGAGTCAATTTGAAGAATCAGGCCCGAGGCACTCAAAAAAAACCCAGGAATTGGTCTTAGGAACATAGCTCTCAGAAATATTAGGCTGTTTTATTGGCTGGAGTGCTTTATAGTAGGGGTTTGCAGGCAAAAATCAGAACCCAACCCTAACTTAAATGATCCCATAAATTGAACATCTTCCCAGCTGGTGCTTGCAATGACTATAGACAGATACTCAGATTAAAGAGAGCTTCATCAAGATGATGTTGGACCAGCTGAAGCAAGATAGCTCTGGTTACTTTGAACATTGGTAAGAGGTGGAGGGCTGATTGAATTATCAACAACAACATCATTGTTCATAGGGATAACTATGTGCCTCCCCACACACACCATCCCATCCTATCCCTCTCTCTTGATTTCTTGTATCTTCATGCCACTAGAGCATTCATGCTGATGGCAGCAGCCAGTTGGGCTACACCCTCAACATTTGAAAAGTACTTGGCTTCCTCCATTTCAGAAGTCATATTTAAAAAACACATAGAACCTTTACACAAATTTCAGAAGGAGAATACCCAAATTTCAAGCAATGCTTTGCTTTGTCATTCAGAATTATATAATTATGGGGATAGAAGGGCCTTGGAGAGCAGGAGTCCTCATACCATCTCAGCAAAATGCTGTGCAAGCTTTGCTTGAAAATAGTCAGTAATGGAGCCCCCATGGCTACAAGAGGCAGGCTGTTCCACGGCTTCATGATCAGGAAATTCCTCCTTATTTTGACTTTGGATCTCCCTCTATAAAGCTTCCGTATGCTGGTTCTTGGCCTACACTGGAGAATTCCACACCTTCTTCCCTGTGACAGCACCCTTCAAGAATTGGAAGACTGCAACATCTTTCCCCTTATCTTCTCTTCTTTAGGTTAAATATATTCAGTTTCTTTAACCATTCTCCATGGTTAATGGTTAAGAATCACACCATTCCCTCTGCCAAGAACCCCACAGCCCTGACCCAGCTATCTTTCAAGACAGCCTTGAAGACCTGGCTGTTTCCCCAGGCTCTGGGCTAGGATGGGCTGTGTACTTTCAGGTAGTCCTTATTTAGAGACCACAAATGGAACCAGCAACTTGGTTGTTAAGCGAATTGGTCACTAAGTGAATCCACAACTGTGCTTATGATCTCCCTTCAGCTCTCCTTTGCTTTACAGACCTGCGAAGGTCGTAAATGTGAAGATTGGTCATAAAGTTACTTTTTCATCTGTTGTAACTGTGAATGGTCACTAAATGAGGCAGTCACTAAACAAGGACTACCTATACTATGGAAGAAAGACTGTGTCATGTTAACAGTTTAGGGTTTTTTTTCCTCCCCTGATATGACAGTCTTTTATCTGTGTTTTTAAAGTATTTTTTCTCTGTTTTTAATCTTTGTATGCTGTCCAAAGGCTAACTCTAGAAATATAAATGATAAAAAAATATAAATGATAAATATAAATGATAAAGAAATAAATGTCTCATGGTGCCCATTTTACACCACCTGTTGGAGTTTGGACTCCAGTGAGTTTTGCTTGATTCAGGGCTGAAGAATTATAGAGAATAGAAGGTGTCATGAGTGAGGATGGCGAGCAGGGGGCTCCCATGCAGGGTGGAAAACGCATGCGTAGCACTGAGGAATCAGGTAGCCATTCCAAGAGACACAGATCGGGACCGCCTTAACCTTTGGGGTTTATATGTCTGGGTTTTTCCCACACTTCTTCAGTTTGTTAGGATTCTGTTTATGTAGAAGTAATAAACGCTAGAGACCTACTCCTTGTCTCAGCGTGGTTCCTGGCTGTTAGGACAGAAGGCATCTCCTAGAGAGTAGTTTGTTCAATTAATCAGCATAATTTTTCTGGTGGCAGAGAGCTGAAGTACAGTACATGTCATAAACATTTATCTGGTATTTACCAAAGGCAGGGGTTATAAATAGGACCAATGGCAGCTCAGAGACAGTTGAAAGGAGAGGAGACAATTGAAAAGAAAAAGAAGATGGCATTGAAGTTTCACTGATGGATACAGTGATCTTTCCTGCCACCGAATGAGCCAATTTTATGATCCAGTCAAATAGGCAAAGAGCTTCTCAAAGGATACATAATGCTGGAGCCTATTTTGCTCTGTATTTATGCTGGAACTTTTGAAGGTTATTCTTTCACCTTCAACAACATTAATTCCTATGATATATTAGTTCAGGGTTCCTCCAAGTGGTCAATATGGACCCCCAAGGATTGATGGGACTATCCAAGGGGTCAATAAATGTCCAGGGGTCAATAGGTAGTTGATAAATGATGGGAGGTCAGTTGGGATCAGTGAATCTTTTGGGGTCTCTGTAGAGCTCCACGCCAGTCCCTAGTCCTGAAGGGGAGGTGGCTAGCGGCGAGAGGGCTTTACCCAGGGTTGGATGGTCAGCCATCAGCAAAAATGGCCTTGAGTTGTCTCTATTATTTATTAATTATTATAATTCATAGTACTATTAGTTAAAGTAGTATAGATTAAAGTATTTTCATATAATAAATGTTTGGGGGTCAATGAACGATCTGAAACTTCATGAAGAGGTTGATGAGCTGAAGAGGTTGGGGACCCCAGTATTAGTTAAATGTGTGGAAAGCAGCCACATTCTGCGTGTCATCTGCACCGTAGCATTGTGTTTTACAGAGATGGGCACAGTGACAAGTTTGGGAAGGTAGGGAATGTGGTGAAGCAAACACATTGCACTGTGAAGCACACCAGAAATCCTAGATGTTCATCATTATCTGTAACAGACAGTGGTGGAAAGTGGGGAATGGTTTGGAAAGCCCCATTGTGGCTCTAGAGTGGGTGCTCCATTCACAGATTATTTCAGTCTGCTGGCTAATGAAATATATTGGAAATTAAGGGAAGAATCTCAGGTACATCCTGGAACACAATTGTTTAATGAACAGAAAGGTAAACAAGATATTGTTTATTGCTTAATGAACAGAAAGGTAAACAAGATATTGTTTATTGCTTAATGAACAGAAAGGTAAACAAGATAACAACCGCTATTAACTCAACTGGGGAATTCTTGCTCAGAACTGCAGTGAACCCACCTTATCACTAGGAAGATTGTCAAAAATATATAATGGGACTTCAAATATTTGTTGGAAATTGAACAACAAGAAGGGACTTTTATCATCTTTGGTGGACATGTAAAAAAGCTTTAAAAAATGGACTCAAATACACATATTGATCCAGAAGATTTTAAAGATTAATATACAATCAAAACCAGAGATATTTCTTTTGGGACTGATGGATAAAAAAATTGGAAAAGTCATATGGAACTTTGTTTTTATATATGATCCCTGCAGCAAGACTTTTATATGCTCAGAGGTGGAAAGACTCAGTACTACCTACAATGGAAGAATGGATGGTAAAATTGATGGAGTTGGCTGAGATGGCAAAACTGACAGCTTGGATTAGAGAAAAGACAGTGACTAATTTCATGGCAAATTGGAAGCCCCTTTTTGGACTTTTTGCATGAAACAGAAAAGAATGAAATTATGATATACAGGTTTGATGATTAATAATATTAGTTAGATTATTAATAATCAGATAGAAAGTCCTTTCTATTAGTTAGATTATTAATAATCAAATAGTCTTTTTTGGACTTTTTGCATGAAACAGAAAAGAATGAAATTATGATATCCAGGTTTGATGATTAATAATATTACTTGACAATAGGAAAATGGATGTTATGTTGTAACAAAGTAAGAGTTTAATGTAAGTTTTAATTATATCCATTGTAAATGGTGTTGGGAGCTATTTATTTATTTATTTATCTATCAAACTTTATCACCGCCCATCTCACCCACACGGGAGATGATTCCTTTTTCTATTTCTGTTCTCTTCCTTTTCTTTTTTCTTTTTCTCACTTCTGTTCTCTTTCTCTTTCTTTATTAGTTTCTGTTAGATTTTATCTCTTTGTTTTAAAACTTAATAAAGTTATTTAAAAAAAATTGCAGTGAACATATCCCACAGTAGCTTGCTTAGCCCAGTTGATCGGTTCATCCATTCATATGGATATAGGTACATTTCTGGAAATTTGTCCTGTAGGTAACTGACACATAAACAGCCGAATGAGGAAGTAGAATCTCAGATAGATCAGCACTTCTGCCTGCAAATCAGTGCTGCCAATTTTGAGTGCCCACCCTTGTTAAAAAGGAAAATGCCATGCCTTCTTTAAAACACCCACCCACATATACTGTATCACAAGGAGAACGTTCCTAATATGGACCATTCCTGTTCCACTAATTTTTTACTTGCAGGAAATATTGAAATTTTGACTCTATGTTATGTTTTATCCTAGTGAAATAGTGAGAAATATGATTTCTCTGTTGAGAAAACTGAACTCAGGTACTGATGGATTGCTATACGTATCTCAGATATATGCATTGAATTGGGCCAATGGAATCATTAGAGAAAATATGCTCAATATGTGACTCCTGATACCCCATTTTTGGCTCCCCAGACCATCCTCTGACCATGAAGCTAAAGCTCAGCAAAGTGCTTTACCATCACTTGGAAGACCAAAATGCATGAAATGCTAAGCACAATTTTACAACCCAGAATAAAATAATCAAAGGAAAAAACCCAGGAGGAAATTGAAAATTACAGCCCCGATCTTGTGTGTCAATAAAACCCCACTCACTGCTGTCCTTTATTGATTGATTATGGGCCATCAAGTCATTTTCAACTCCTAGCAACCACGTAGATATTCTCCATGTTCCATCCAAATATTAAGGACAGCCTCCCAGGTACCAAAATGTTGCCCACACTTCATTTAGAGGAGTGTTTTTCAAACTTGGCTGGCTGGAGAGTTCTGGGAGTTGAAGTCCACATATCTTAAAGTTTCCAAGTTTGAGAAACACAGATTTAGAGGGAAACTCAGAGGCATATGGATATGATGGAAAAAGTCAGCCACTTTACTGTGACTGGAGGGTCAAGATTCATACAGGAAGTGTTTGTGTCATTGCAGTCATCAGTTTAACATTCCTGGAATCCCATGACATAATTAGGGGAATTCTCAACCAGACAACTACTGTGCGTAACATCTGCCTGGGCTGGGTTAGTCATAGACATGTGTCCAGCAGCAAAGTTAAGTTCCAGCCTTCTGGTGCCTGGAGTAAAGTCCTCAGAGCTGTAGCAGGATTACATTCCCCACCCCCTACTCTGAGGCTAAATACCAGATTCAGTCTTTAGATGGCAATCTCTTAAGTAGTGGGTAGGGGCAGGGGAAAAAAGGTTGTTTTTACTTTATGTTTAAAGTGAATTAGAATTAAATCAAGGCCTGTAATTCCTCTAAACATCATGCACTGAATATATTTTCCATTTCTGTGGCCTGAAAAATTACCATTGAAGGACAACTTGAGGGTTGCAACTTAAATTTTTGGGGACCACGTGCAGCTCTGGACTATAGAGTTGCTTGAATTTAAATCCAGAAGTCAGATAGGACATCTGATCCCATTACCTTCATCTCCAGAAACTCTCAAAGGGCTAGGTGGCCTACCTCTTCCATGCCCACAGTCTAGAGGACTATTTAGATTACAGTGAGAGCTGGTTTGAACATATTCTCAGTGAAATAGAATTTCTCAAATTTGAAAAAGAATGGAGAAAATAGCAACATTTCTTTGGTCTGTAGCTGGTAGGACTTCAGGAAAACTGGAGCCTCTCCATTATGCTGTTAACTCAACAGGAAGCAAAATGTGGCTTTCCGGGCTGTTGAACTACATCTCCAATTCGGTCTAGCTACATCCTGCTGGTGGAGGTTGATAGGATAGAACAACTTAGACTCTGAACACCTTGTGTATCCACTGTCCATAAAAAGGATTAAAACAATAAGGATAAATAATTACAGTGAAGAGCAGTAGCAAATAATATCCATTCAATAACAACATTTAATAGGGCCTAGTTCTTTGAACCCAGCTGAGGTGTGCTAGTTGGCTTGGCTTTAGAATCACAGAATTGTAAATTTGGAAGGGGTCCCACGGATCATCTTGTTCAACTCTCTGCAATCTGCAGGAAAACCAATTAAACCCTCCATGAGAAGGGGCTGTCCAGACCCTTTGTAAAAACCTCCAGAGATAGAGAACCACCAACTTTATTTATTTATTTATATTTCAAATTTCTGTCACTGCCCATCTCCCACAAAGGGGCAACTTTGGTAGGTCGACTGGTCCATTGTTGGACAGATCTCACCAACTGGAAGTGTTTTTCCTTAAATGAAACTTAGATAGCTGTAACTTCTACCCATTATTTCTGGTCCTGATTTTAGTGGTAAGGAAATGTAGTTTTTGACCATCTTCCCTGCAGCTTTCTTTTGAATATAAGATTAGGTTGGGGAGTGTGTAAAGGGCTAGGTTTTCTCCACCAACCCCAAGATTCTCTGCCCTGATCTTAAGAATGGTGCCAACTGGGACAGCAGATCAGACTCAAACCCTTTCCAGCCCCCACCAGCTTAATTTTGCCTGCCCTATCCCCAGTATTGAAACGCATTGAAACATGTGGCATAACTGCAGTGAGCTCCACCCAGTCTCTCTTTGATCTCTAAACCCCAGTGATAAATTATTAGCATAATGAAGCTCACTGTACTTTGCTCCAAGCAGTTCATTGCTCTTAATCGGGGACACCCAGCTACCTATGATAGTATTCCTTCTTTTTCATTCTTCTGCATCTTAGGTTCCTTGAGGTACCTCATATCAGGTTGAAGCCAAAACTGAAGCTCAACTTCGTGGAATTTCCTGAATCAGGAACACTGACTATGTGGTGGCCAGTCCTTTTCCTAAAGATCATCAGCCCAGTTCTTCTGACTCTTGCTTCTGCACTGCTGTTCAGTGCCCTGTTCACCTCTAACTGGGTTGTTCACCCTACTGCCTGGGGAACATATTATGAAGGTTTGATGGTATCCTGCATCAACTCAAGTTGCTCATCTTTGAATCAAGGTTGGGGTAAGATATTTGTCAGGACTTAGCATATGACACACCTGGGTCACTTAACTTCTGAGGTTGCTCATTTTTTTGAACACAGGAGCCAATAGGCTTCATAGGTCTCTTTTGAAATGTCCCAGCCTCCAGACCCTCTTCTCATTTGCCACTGAAAATTGTTAACAATGCAATTGTCCACAAGCCTTTTAGTTGGCCACGTCTGGAAGAGCACTTATACTGCAGAGGGCTGGGTGGTCTTTTTTATTTTCCCTGAAAGTTTTGAGATGTGAAAAGCTGCTGAGCAAAAAGTGAATATCTAGAATGGTTTGCATTTAAGATTTGAGGATGATATTTATTCAAAGTTAAATCTGAGAAAATATGTTGGGACATTTATATTAATTGATGGCTTCAACTGATTGAGTACTAAATATTAATTTATATCCTGTCTCTTTGGATACAAGAGTCAGGTCCCACCCACTTTCCCATCATTTATAGTTTTTTCCTGTCTGCACCCATTTTTCCTGAGGTATTCTTACAAATTTTTATCCCTGCCTTTCTGCCTTTAGGATTCCTAGATTGGCCAACAGACTAAAATAAAATGTAAACTATTGAACATTGGAAAAATAACCACATACTGGTTGGATTTGCACAACGTATTAGACTAGGAACTGGGCGGTTTGTGATCCAGATTGTTTTCAAAACATAGTCATTGTAGTAGCATGCTGTGTGAAACAAGCCATGATGTGTAGCCTCCATAAGGTTGATTTGCTTGAGCATAACCCTTAACGTCAACATAGGAACTGTATTTATTAATCTGGAGTTTGGGTTTAGAGAGTTATTGTGATGGGATGTGAGGGCGACCTTGGGAAACGGAGGGAAGAGATGTTGCGTAGGGAATGATCAGATAAAAGGAAAGGGAGTCCACAAGAGGGTAACGGTCTAAAAAAGAAACTTGGAAGACCTGTCCTGACCACTCAAGCAATGAAGAGGGAGGGCAGGAGATTTATACTTTCAGGCTTGCAAGATTCTGTTAAAGTAGCCTTACACTAAATTAGCATTAGTTCATCTGGTTGTATTTCTGGTCTGGTTTACCTGGAGGGGCTGACAGTTATTATTTGAACCCAATCTATTAATAATGTAACCCAAAAGGCCTGGCTGGCTTCTGCATTCTGACACCATTTGCTATCATTACTCTTCTGCAGAATATGAAGTCTTTGTCATCGGAGTTCTGGGAACAGCAGCATCATATTCCGCCTTGCTCCCCGTTATTATCCTACTGCTCCTCATCTTCAAGACAAACAAGATGCTGTTAAAAAAATTCAGAGAAAGCATCTTAATGCCAGGTATGTGCACACCAAATTCCCCTTCTAATGCAGAGTGGATTTGCTTAGCTCACAGGCCAACCCTAACCTGTTGAACTTTTTGTTATTATCCCATGGAAGTATCCGTTCATTAATAATTTCCACTGGAGCCTTTCTCTAAACATATCAAAGCATATTTTTATATGTTTGGGGGGAGATGGGCGATAATAGAAATTTGAAAAATAAATAAATAAATAAATAAATGTGTTTATTCATTGCCCAATCTATTAATAACCCTACGGTATAGTGCAAACATATTATCAAGCCCTGCAAAGCTGGCCAACTCATAGTTTCCTGGTTATCCAACTTAAGCCTAACTTATAATACTTGGATATCTGGAAAGATCTTTATTGCTAGTAGAGTGGTGTAACGGAATATTGAAAGCCTCCCCAAGCAATTATCTTACACAACTTTGACCTAGTATAATTAAGGCAAAGACACCCTCTTTCCCACACTTCCCCCATCACCTGGGCTCGATAATCTCTTTTGTAATGGCCCTGTTTTTTCCCTGAACTGTTTCCCCTTCTGAGTTCCCAAGATCTATTAAGCATTCCATCACCCATATTGAACAATACATTTGTTTCAGGTTATCTGAACCTAAAGGCTATAGAATCAACTTGAAATACTCTTTAAAAGAAGATTCACACCTAATAGCCATATAGCCTTATGTCATTCTTAGCTAAAGTGTTAAAAATGGAAGGCCACAAGTTTTCTTTTTATATTCCCTTCGGTTTAAAATGAAGTATCCCTTTGAAGCCAATTCATGAAGCAAACTGCCTCTAAAAAGGGAAGGAAGATCTTCCTTCACCTTGTTGGGTGTTCTGGAGGAGATGTGACAAAAAATGTCCCAGCCAGGTAAATTGTATCATGGGCTGCTTTGACAAGGAGAATGGTGTTGCTATGCACCTTGTTGGTGTGAAATATCTGCCTATTGCAGATTTAGTGTTAACCTATTGAATTGTCACAAGTGGGCTGAAGTCCCATAAAAGCAGGCTGGGGTGAATGCTAAGCAATCTTAGCATGAAGTGTGAAAGCTTCTACTAGGTCTTTGTCCAATGTGGTTAAGTGTGTTGTGTGAATGCATCCTGCAAGAATTACTTACTCCTGGTGTGGCAAGTTTGTCGTACCTCACAAGTTGTTACTTAAAAATGCTGAAATCTTGCAAGAGAATGTGTGTCTTCAGTTACAGCGGTATCCAGGACCCGAAAAGGTGATTGAACCCAAGCTTAGCATGCTCTGTGGAATGACAGGCTCCTCTGAGCCCCAGGTCCTCACCCACATACGAGGTCACTTTTATTGCTAGGCATGATTGAGATGCTTTAGTTCTAGCTTCTCACAATCAGGTTCCCCTACAGGCAGATACTTCTCTAAACCACTTCCTCTTACAGGCTTAACTCTCACACACTTTACCATCACTGCCCTTGTGTTTCCCTTAACAGCACTTAATCCCCTGAAACGACCTGTGTGCTTCCCCTAATACCTTGGGTCAGGCTGCTTATGCATTGATTATCTTTGTTGTGTGCCATAGACGAATGCAACCTTCCTGATGGTAGAAGATGAGGCAGCTGTAGCTCTCTGATGTTTGGTCTTCCCCTGCACCCTTCTAACAGCTGGACATCAGTGCCATTGCTCACCATCCAGTCTGTCTGTGCAGCAGCTGCCCTCCACTCTTCCATACCATGCTGGAGGCTTGCTGGCCAATGTGGTCTGGGGCTGTGCTGCAGAACTGTTTGCTGAAAACTGGATGTTTCTGGCTGTATGAGGCCAATAGCTTCCCATCAATCCAGGGGACAGCTCTGCCTGCAGAGCAGCTATTGTGTTAGTCTATGGTAGCCATTATATAGTCTATAATGTGCACTCACATTATCATGATTAGCCATGGAACTCTAGAATCGATCCTACCCTCTAACCTGTTTCAAATTATCTCTTCCTAGTGGTAGCTACATTGATCGCAATGTCAGTTTATACTGGACATTACACTAACGAAGTGGTTATTGAAGACCGTGGGTTTTCCTTCTGGCTAGCCTGGTCCTCCTTCCTCATCTCTTTTGTTGCTGGTGAGTTCAATGGGAGTATTACGAAACTTAAGTTTTGTCCATATTTGATCCTTAGAAGCTCCTTTTTCCAAATTGGGCTTCTTATTCCCTGAGACATACCACCTTGGTTCTCATCATTCAAGAATATGGGGTCTCTGGATAGGCCAGACAAAGTAATGGTTTAACTCTAAGCACACCCTTTGGGAACAATGTATTTCCTTTAAAGCAAATAGCACGTAGCCCAAAATAATGTGTGGCCATGCAGCTGTTGTCAAACTGCAACTTCTCCTTGCCTCATAATTATCCGTTATAGCTAAGGTTGATGAGAACTGTGGTCTGGCATTTGTTACATTGATCCCACTTCTGCCAACTGTGTCAAGCTGTTTTTCCAGGATCAGGAGCACCTCTAGATGTTGGAGGCCTCTCACCAAAGTTCTCCTATTGTGCCCATCGGTCTTTCCATTGTAATGGGCAGCTCCAGGCATTTCTGTAGGAGCCCATCACTGACTGGGTGAATTGAGAAACCTCCCATGAGCAGAGCCAAGAAAGAAAGGGGAGAGGGATGCAAATAGCAAAGACAAGAAAAATGGTGTGCAACATGGAAGCCTAAGCGGTATCTCAGCATACTACCAGATCTTGTTTGGATAAACTCAAAGCTAAACTATCACACACTTTATTGTCGTTGCCAAGTTTCACAAGTAGAAGTCAAAAACAGCTTCTCATTAGACAATGCTACTTCTTTCATTATGGTCAGATGCAAATGTCCATGTCCTTTGGTAAGAACACTGAAATTGACCAATTTATGGTAAATTTATGAAGTTGAATGAACTTGAGACAAAATAACCACACAAAGCAAAACAGGTCAAAAGAAAAGAAGAACAAAAGTTGAAATGCTTAGCTCTAAAAACTCTTCTTATGTATCCCTGAATGCTCAACCATGTTTGCAGAGCTGAAGTCAATTTGCAACCATCTTTTTCCCGATGGCAACTTATCTTTAATGCCTAGATGGAAATCAGTTGATCATGGTCCTCTCCATGGTGGGAATGGCTGAATCTCATCTCCTATTCAGGATATCAGTAGCCCCATCTGAAGTCCTTTTCAAGTACAAAGTGAGCTGGAAGAGGAATGTTCAACATAGAGTAAATGTCAATTGCTATTTGAGTTGTAGGAAGTAAAAACACAACAGATGCAAAATAAATATCATGATGGCTTCTACTGAAACTCAAACCTTTGAGTTTCTCAGAGTATTTCTTCTGGCAGATGAATAATTCATACACTCTCCAAAGCTTGCATATTCTTGAATCTATTATTGCAGACCTCTCCTTTACTTGCACCCCAACACCCACCACACACTTGTATTGTTACATATATGGCATATATGTAAAAAAAAATAATAATAAGACCTTTGAATCCAATTCACCCTGGGTGAATACATGGGCATATTGTTTCCTTAACAATACAGAAGTGATTGTCACTGGGTCCTTCTGGGATGTTTTGTCACCTTTCCAGTTAGTCTAGAGTTCTGAGATTTCCTAATCGTCTCCCATCCAAATATGAACCAGCTTCAACACTGCTTAGCTTTTTCAAGATCAGCAAAGTTTGGCTCGGGGCTGCCATCAGCTTCTCATTTACTGATAGGAAAGCACAGGGCACGGGATGGGTAGAACATCCCTGCTCTGGAGCATTCTCCCCCTAGTAATGTGTGTGTAGGTTCTTAGAAGCTGGAATGATTGATATTTCAAAACAGCACTTTTATGCAAGCAGATAAGATGCCTGATTTCTCTCTCCTACCCCCCACCCCCTTGCAACTACATCATGAAGTAGCTCAGTCAGGAACGAAATATTCAAATCCAAGGCATGACGTTTGGTGAGATTTCAGGGTAAAGAGGATCAAGGCTGAATTTTCAGTATATTTTCAAGAGAAATCTAGTCTCCATCAGATCCTAAAGATTATGATGCATGTTTCTTTGGCTTTTCTTCTTTGTCCCCTCCAGCTTTTGCAGCAATGTGTCTTACCATACTTCAGGAAATCGAAGAAGAGGACGAAATACTGGATGTAATCCCAGGGATCTGAAAAAGCATAAGGCCATAGGATGTGCATTCTGAATTTGGAAATAATATTTCTTGTTTAGATGGACTGGAAATGCTTCCAAAAATGCCTGCGTTGGAAATGCTGCTCGTCTTAGGTGTTTAAAGTTACTCAGTGTGGTCTTTTATTAATTTATATATTTTCCTTTTCCTTGAAGCAGAATTGATATATTGTATTAGGGATTCTCTGTTGTGCTTTCTCTCAGTGCCACCTTTTGTACAGAGCTTTGCCTGCGGAATTGAAGCCTTCTGAAGTTGAACTTACATTTTCCAGACAATGTCATTTTCATGCCTTCTCTTTTTCTTACCTCCCTTTAAAAAAAACTGTATTCTAAACAATTCCTATGGTGTGGACTATGGTCTCCTCTGACTTGGACAAGTCAGAGGCTGAGGGAGATGCCTGCTTCAGAAGATGGCCGGCCTCCCTCAGCAGGAGGAGCAGTTGATGAGGCCCCACTCCCTGAAGGCCACCCAGTCAGAGGACATCTTGGGATTTCCAGAAAGCCAAGCCGAGCTGCTCTGTTCAGCAGAAACAATTGACCCACATCTGCAACTGGGATATATTAAAGTCACTGGCCTCTTTTGGGGAACAACTGTGCCAGTCTCTGATCCGTGTTCCTGGTTCTTTCACCCAAAGTGGCTGACTAACTTCCTTGATGACTAGATTTCTGGGCCAAAGTTGACTGCATGTACCTGTGCTCTGTTTCAGCTCTGAGCTCTGCACTGAATTTTCTAAACCCCCAACTCTTAGGCAGGACCTTGCCCACCCATGTATGTTTCTGGACCATGCCTACATTTGCACACATCATCTCTCTGCCTGCCTTTGTGGGTGACTGCTTGCTCCTCACTAGTAAACTATGTGCAGATCCACTCAGTGTGTGTGTGCTCAGCTGGAAACAGGACTCTGTGTATGTGTGTGCATACCCATGTCTGTGTGTGTGTGTTGTTATTCCTTCTTCCCAATACACACAGTAGCACTGTGATGTAGTAAGTGTCAGATAAGAGTTAGGAAAACTCAAACCTGATCTCTGCTCAGCTATAAATCTTACAGGATGGGTGCTGAGTTAATCATTAACTTGAACCAGCACAGAGATTGTTCCGAGGATACAGGTGTGAAGCATAAATCTAATTGTTTAAAAATGCCACAGCATAAGAGGGCACCTTATGCTGCATATAAATGAATAAGCAGCCAGTATAATGTTGCAAAAAGAAGAGAAAAGTACTGAGTGCATAGTTAATTCCTTCAAAAACTATGGGGGAATTCAGCAAAAAGTTACATACCATTCTGATTTTTCACGGTTATTTTTCCCCTCCAAATTACTTTGGGCCACTATGTGCTAATATACCAATATAACCCAAAACAGTAAACATGGAGTGAAGTTTGTAATCAACAATTTCGCAGTCCCTCATAAAGGCACCAGGCTAGAAACTAGGAGGCTGTGAGTTCTAGTCCCACCTTAGGCACAAGGTCAACTGGGTGATTTTGGACGAGACCCTCCCTCTCAGCCCTAGGAAGAAGGTAGTGGCAAACTGCTTTCAAAAATCTTGCCAAGAAAACCACAGGAACTGGTCTAGGCAGTTGCTAGGAATCAAGGCTGCCTTGAGGATACAAATATATAAAAAATACTATAATATATATGTTCTGGACTTCTGTGAACCCTAACTGGACCTCATCTCTTACTCTTTGATACTAACTTCAAGAAGATCCTTTGTCAAAACCCTTTGACAAGTCCAGCTGACTTTCTACCAAATCTTCCAGACACTTTTCCCCCCAGAAATAAAACATACCTGCAACTTCCTCTACTGAAACGTTCATGATGAGATATGAACTGTTTGTAAAAAAGAAGAGAGCGGGGCGGGGGGGGCGGAATGATGGCAAAACATCTTTCATGATTCATCATCCTCATGGGGTTCTTTGTTCCCCCCACCTGCAATTGTCAGAGTTAACTGTTTAAAAACAATTGTCCCCCACTCTTAATTATGTATCAGCTTTCCCAGGTAGATCAGACAGGAAACATGACCAGATGTGCTAATTTTACTTTATTGTAAGTCTGAAAGTACAAATCTCCCCCTGTCTCTTTTTACAGCCTCAGAAGTTAGGGAGGGTCCTTTCTGAGTTTCTTTCTCTTCTCATCATGCAGCCGTGGGCTATGTCCTCTCTTATCTGATCATTCCTAGGCAACATTTCTTCCCCCCATCTTGCACAGTCATTCCCACGTACCATTACATTATGATTCATATAAGCATATACAATACCTGATCAACCCTTGTAGTGGTTCCAGCATCAAGATAGAAATTCCATGACAGTTGGAGGAAGACATATAAAACTGCTACACTGGGCAGCAGCTCCAGGGAATGTTCTTTAGGAACCTCCTTGTTTTCCAAATTCCTTGCCAGTCCCTCCTATCTTTTAGGGCTGCTATCAGGAGCAGGAAAGGATCCACATTGTAGGAATTAAGAGATATGCCTCTCATGACATGCTTTCGAAGGATGCCCCCCAGGCTCATAAGTTTTTGTCTTTGCTTTCTTAATGTCATGCTCCTGATGCTAACGCATGGGTCTTATGGATGGACTATGTATGAACCTAAAATGGATCTCATTAGTGCTGGACTCTGGGTCTTCTGTTCCAGGAGGTATGGGTGCCAATCCTTGAAGTCTGCTGATGGTATGCTATCAAAGGTCAAATGAAAATAGTACCACTAACATGAGAACTAAGCTGAGTATGCATCTGAAATGTATAGAGAAATACAAGAGAAGGCAGAAGGATCTTTCTGTCATCTAACAGGAAAATACCTACAGGGAAAAGCAGTCCTTCTCTTACCTAGTACCCAAGATTTCTTCACCCAGCATCACTTGTAATATCATTGAAGGTGCTCTGGTGCACTCCTTAGATTTCAAGGTACTTCCCTGACCCTAGGCCACCCCACCCTAGACCCAAGCCACTATTAAGAGACTATTCCTAATTTTCTTTTATGATACAGGTACAAAGAATCACCCCTGTTTAATATGTCTCATTCTTTATTGATTTTGCTTTGAACATTGCGCAGCACAGAAATGGGTCTTGATTGACCAATTCCACATCAAGGCCCTGTCACTGAAATTCTCTGGATGGCCAGTGCAAGAGCTACCTCTCAAAAGCATAATGTAAAGTAGTAATAGTAATAATAATGATGATGATGATGATGAAAAATGATGAAATGTCAGCCATTCTTACAATAGATTTTGCTCCATGGCCTAGAACAAAATTTGATTGAATAAAGAAGTCTTTGTTTGTTTGTTTATTCAATGCAGATAGCCACCCATGTCATATTAGTGACTCTGGGAGGCTTACAATTAAAACATAAACAATACCAAACAAAACAATAAAGCGACCATACCAGCCATACGAATGTTAAACCAATTTAAACAATTAAAAACGATACAGTACAGTCAGTGAGAGAACAAGGGAAGAGAGAAGACAAGAGAAGGGAAGAGAGAAAACCTCTCTTCTCTTTCCCAGGGAAGAGAGAAGACAAGAGAAGGGAAGAGAGAAAACCTCTCTTCTCTTTCCCAGGGAAGAGAGAAGACAAGAGAAGGGAAGAGAGAAAACCTCTCTTCTCTTTCCCGGGGAAGAGAGGGCTAGATACATTTACCAGTGCTCCATTACTAAAAGCGGCCTGTTTCATGGATGTGTTTCGTTCTGTCAGGAAAATCGGAAGAAAGGCTGCAAAAGGAACCTTAATGTTCAGAGAAGTCTCTGATGATTGCATTTCCCAGTTCAGGACACTGAATTATGGATAGTATCAGGTGGAAGGAGTTAATTTGTCCCTGGAATGCTATGTAACCTGAGCATTTCAAACACCTGTTCACTTAACTGTGGAAGGTGCTTTCTGAGCAGATGGCTGCATTAATGTAGTTTTGTGATGATGACGATGACGATGACGGTGATCTCACGGAAGGTGGCAGCGTTTAGATGACCTTGATTGCTCTTGAAAAACTAAGCAGGGTTGTTCCTAGCTAGCAAATGACTAGTCCTTTGATGGAACACAAGGAAATCCCAAGGCTATAACAGCTAGACTGGGGAGTTTAAAAACCCAGATCAAGCCACTTCTATATTATGGCCAGCAAAACAGCTTGAATATGTCCAGGTAGTCACCAGGAATCAAGCATGACCCAGATAATAACTTTATTATTATCACAGACCTGGACTAGACAAGCAAGGTGTAAATCAGTACTATACACCTAAGAATATGTTTCATACTTCTACCTCTGCCTCCTAAATTAACGATACAGGCAGTCCTCCTTTAGCAACTGCCTCGTACAGTGACCATTCACAATTACAACAGTGATTAACGTTTATCACAGCCCTAACGCCAGACACAATCAAACTATACAATAGTAACAATCTTACATTAATACATACATACATACATACATATATATATATATATAAACAAAAGCAAGTAATATACTACAATCCAAAATTAATTAAGAATGAAAATACTAAAATGAATGGAAATAAAATACTACATTAAGAAATTCAAAATCTAAGTGATGGTGCGGCGTATTGTGCAGATGGTAGCACAAGACTGGGCAACCTGGGAGGATATTTTTGGGTCCTTGTCCGAAAGAAGTAACATTAGATAGAAGTCACTCTCCCTGCCTGGAAATTTCTTCAATAATGGATATATGAGGACCTGTCTAGAATCCTTATATAGGGAACAGTATAACAACATATGGCTTAGGGTTTCCATTGAGCCATCACCACATGGACGCAGCTGAAGGTGCATAGGAGAGTACCCTTAAAATGTCCAAAAAGGACTGCTGAGGGCAGAGCGTCCAGCCTGGCTAAGGTGAAAGCTTTACAAAATTTCAAAATTGTGATAGATGATAGATAAGAAGCTGAAGTGAACCCTTCCGGAAGAAAATGACAGATATTGGGGTGTAGCACCTTACTTAAATTTGTTTGGAGATCTACATCCCAGATTCGTTGTTTCAGGGCAGTTCTAGCATTATCAAATCCTAATGAGCACAGACTTTCCATAGAGAAGCCCAACAATTTAATTTAGTCTAAGGTTTTTTTAGCCAAGATGACTTAAAATGATCTCTAAATATTCATGGGGCTAAACCTATAGGCAACATAATTAATTTTAGCCAGAAGGTAAGAAGAAGGAACCATGCTCTGGCATCCAGTGAAATGCAAGGTCTTTCAAGCTAAGGTAGTCCCTCAGCTTCTCTATGGCTCTCAGAATAAGTTTATTAGAGCCATATTGATGGTACCAAAAAGTATCAAAAATGCCAGGCTGGATGCTCTGCCCTCAGCAGTCCTTTCTGGACATTTTAAGGGTACTATCCTATGCACCTTCGACTATGTCCATGTGGTGACGGCTCAGTAGAAACCCTAAGCCATATGTTGTTATATTGTTCCCTATATAAGGACTCTAGACGGATCCTTATATATCCATTATTGAAGAAATTTCCAGGCAGGGAGAGTGACTTCTATCTAATGTTACTTCTTAAGGACAAGGACCCAAAAATATCCTCCCAGGTTGCCCAGTCATGTGCTACCATCTGCACAATACACCGCACCATCACTTAGATTTTGGATTTCTTAACATAGTATTTTATTTCAATTCATTCTAGTATTTTCATTCTTAATTAATTTTGGATTGTAATATATTAATTGCTTTTGTTTATATATATATATATATATATATATGTATTAATGTAAGATTGTTACTATTGTAAGATTGTTACTATTGTCTGGCCTTAGGGCTGTAATAAATGTTCAGGTGAAAACAGTGATGAAAAAGCAACTTTGTGACCAATCCTTGCATTTGTGACCTTCGCAGGTCTGTAAAGCAAAAAAAAACTGAAGTAAGATCATAAGTACAGCTGTGGTTTCACTTAGTGACTGCTTCACTTAACGACCAAGCTGCGGGGTCCCAATTGTAGTCATTAAACAAGGACTACCTGTATAATGTCTAAGGTATGGGTAGGGAACATGCAGTAGATAGACGTGGTTGAACTACAGTACCTACCATTTATCACCTATCCTTCTGTCTGTTGATCTGTTTCTCTGTCTTTTCTCTCCCTTTCTCTGGTATTCACTTCTAGCTCTCTTCCTCTTTCTCTGCCCTGCAGGCTGCTGGGGAAGAGCCCGATCACTCTTACCAAGAATGGACAGATGATTTGTAGAGGGATTTATCATTAAACTGACAGCATAGTCTGTAATCCACAATTTGCTCGTCATTGACATGATGGATTGGTTCAGTAAACAATGACTGTGTAACATTGGTAGACAGTAGAATATTGACTCTGCAGTATGTTCACATCTGGAGTATTATTTATGAACTTCTGACATAATTTTTAAATATAACCTAAGGACTAAGCAAATGTATTCCTCCCCTTTCTCTTTCCTATTGCTAAGGTTCCACCTGTATAGTTCCATTACACGTTTAAACCACGAGTGGGCTCCTATGTATTTTTCAGGGCTATCAACTAGCCAACTGCAAAGCAGAATATGAAATTTGCTCCGTCTCAAAGCACCAAGCTCTCAAACATATTAATTTTCTTTGCATTTTGCCAAAAGTACATAATTCTTTGCTGTTTGTCCTAACTGGAACATTTTGCCTATTATTTTCAGAAACTGATCCCTTTTGGTATGGACGTTTCACTAAAGCATATTACTTTTGATTCTTTCCAGCTCAACAGAATGTTTGCAATAAATAATGTACAAGGGGCACTGGATTTGGTCTGCCCATCAGCAGGATAACTCTCCACTGAAGAGAATGGGACAAAATTGGGTGTGGGAATAGTTAGTTGGGCATTGGTTTGGAATATAGGTAATTGGTGCATTCTAAGTCTTCCTCAGTTATGTGACCCAGAACAGTGGATTGGCAGCCTGTCCTGTGCTTCCTAGGGCACATAGCCACACAGAAACACAGAGAAACAACCCAAGGAGAGACATACACACTCAGGAGCACACACATAGACCTATCCTGATTAGACTCATGCACACCCATGCAACATGTGACTTTGTTACCCAAAAGAAAATACAGAGGACTCCTAAGTGCATGGCTGGTAGAGAGAGTAGAAAGAATGCTGGGCAGACTGCATGTTTTCATAACCATATGTAATCCTTGGTCAACTGTATTGCATAATTTGGACACCTGTATATTTTCAGCAATAAGCAAGTTTGGGGAATGGCTGAAAAATGTGGAATTAGATGTCCATGTTCAACTAATTCAGGAGTTCATTCACTTAAATGAAGGCCTTCCTTATCACTAGTTAGATCCAGGCTAAAATTAATTTGGGATAGGCAGCCTGTGCTCCCCAGCTCTTCCGCTTTGGTGGCCAACGATTTCAGTCGCCAGAGGACAAGTGACGTTTAGTAGCAAAATGATGACCTTTCACAGCATGGTTTTTGCTGGTCTTTTTAAAATCAGTTTAAGTTGCAAAACAGGTGCTCCCATCTTCTGTCAAGCAGAAAGCCAAAAAATACCCATTTTTCACCTTGGGGGAAAAGAGCATATTGCTAAATTTTCATCCAGTATGTTCTTCCTTTTTTTTTTCATATATAATTGATAGCAATCACTGATTTTTCCCCTACTGGGCACGAGGTCCCAAATATGGTGGGCTATGCAGAAGGGAGGCTCTATTCTGGCCAGGACTAATGATGATCAACTCTAGATTACACTCTCTCCCTGCAGGGTAGAAGTGGGACATTTTACAGTGGCCAAGAACATCGCTTTTTTTAGAAGAAGGAAGGGTCAGAGTGAGTGGGGTGATGGAGCAAAGTGCAGCAGACATGGGGGCAAAGTTCGGGGTGTTCTTTGATGAAAATTTGGGGGAATTAGAAATCTTCTCCTGATGTTTTCAAAAAGACATTAAGCCTAAGTTACAGCTTATGCTATCTTTCTTTGTTGCCTGCCTCCAGATAGCAGGCTGGATGTTGGCAGTGCAGTCAGAGAAGGGCGGGGGAGGGAGGGACACAGGTTGCCCACCCTTGTCCTTGACAAATCGGCTGTTTTTCTGTCCAAAAGCAGAGTGTAGCCTTCCAAAAAACCATTTGCACCCTCTTCTGATTTTTACACCCTGCATTGTTTAATGCGCTGTAGTTTTGCGTTCTAGAGCAAAGCCAGGTCAACTTCTATTGGCTGGCAGTAAGCTGAGCTATATTCTTTTCCAAACCAGGTAATCTCTGCTTAAGAATGGATTCAGACTTTCATGCTCTTTGAGCAGGGAGCAATAGAATCCAGCCTTGGCTCTTTTGTACCATTCTTGAAATAATGAGCTTTTCTCTCTGTGTTGGTGGCAGGAAATATGAGTTTATTTGCCGTAAGATTCACAATCGGTCTGTCTTCTTTGCTTTTAGTTTACCTGAATACCATTCGTGGTTTCATGGTACTAGGGCTTCTTGCAGCTGCCATAGCAATGCTTTGGTCGGTGGAATGGGATCATGTCATCCACTGCAAACATGTTTTTCTCCCAAAGTCCTTGATGACTGCCATCTTCAGCTATATTGCAGGTACTGTTCGTTGTGAAATGAATTGATGTCTGTAGTACTCAGGGTCTGCTGCATAAGATGCTGCTGTCTGGGCAGAGCTCAAAGGAAAGGCTGCTCAGAATTGGTTCATAATCCATCCCTTTTTAAAATAATGATGATGATGATGATGATGATGATGATGATGATGATGATGATGATGTAGATTTGTGCAGAAACATAATGTAATTAGGGGGCTGAAACATGAAAGAGAACAGGCACCATCCTTATGGCGTTTGTGCCATGTGAGAGACAGAATCCTGCATCACTAACCCTGTAGAGCAACCAGCAAGATTCCCACGTCTCATTTATTTCAGAGACAGATGCCCTGCCACCACTTCTGGTTGTTAATAACTCTTTATTGAATGCTCAGGTCTGTGGTACTCCTGGACATTCCTCTTAAAAATTACATGTGAAAATTGATACGTGGATAAAATCAATTCCCTGGGGCTGGACAAATAATAATTTTCAGGTTGCAGTTGTGCAATTGGGAAGAAAGAAATATTGATAATGACCACACAGAAAAGTAAACGTAATTGGTAGCTTTCTTTTAAAAAAAAGCCACACCTTTTTAGCTAATTCAGTTGCTTGGGCATCAGTAACAGTGACAATAGTTTTATGAGCTGGGCAGGTGGACCTCTTAGGACTTCATAATTTTTGTTAGAAGACAAAGGCAGATTTCCCCAGACAGAAGGATTCTCGGTAGAGTTGGAGAAGAGAAATTAAACTGGCTAATTGGGAGGACCTGGTTATATTCTGACTCCCTGTAATGCAGCCTCCTGTAAATAACAGGATCATAAGGAAAAGCAGTTGATTTGTGAAGTTGTACAGGTAGTCCTCACTTAATGACCACAATTGGGACCAGAATTTCAGTTGCTAAGTGAAGCAGTCATTAAGTGAATCTGACCTGATTTTACAACCTTTTTTGTGGGAGTTGTTAAGTGAATTGTCATGGTCATAAAGTGAACCATGTGATCATTAAGCAAATCACACGGTTCCCCATTGACTTTGCTTGCTGGAAGCCAGCTGGGAAGGTTGAAAATGGCGATTATGTGACCACGGGATGCTGCCACAGTTGTAAATGTGAAACAGTTGCCAAGTGCCCAAATTGTGATCATGTGACTGCGAGGATGCTGCAACAGTCCTAAGTGCGAAGACCAGTCACATGTTGGCTTTTTCAGCACTGTCATAACTTCAAATCACCGCTAAACAAATAGTCATTAAGTGAGGACTACCTGGCCATGTCTTTTGGTTCAGAAGCAAAGTCTAACCAGCGTGAGGAAAAGGCTGGGTTTATTTCAGGTAGGAATATCAACGTTGGCCGGTGTTTTGTTTCCAGCAGATCCAGGATGGGACAAAAGCCAGCAGGAACAAAACCTCTCTTTACTAACCTTATTAACCTATAAATAAACCATGGCCTTTATTTTAACCTACAAACACCTTTTTAAAAATGTAAGAAACAGCAGGGGCTCCTTCAAAAAGGACCCAGCATTTTTACAGCTGAAAGAAGAAAACATAGGAAAACCCTCTACACTCATAAAAGGAAATCCAGTCTCCTGTCCTTCAAATAATTTAATGATTTTTTTCAATCTACAGAGGTGTCCACATGGTCCAGTCAAACAAGTCAAGGCAGCAGCTGTAATGCTGTGATCGAAGCTGCAATCACACCATCACAACTTGTTTGACTGGACCCTGTAGATACTCTTGTAAATCTGAATTTCTGATTAGAATTCCAGAGAAAAGCTAAGGTGAAGCTAAAGACCGGACAAAAATAAATAAAGACCAGAACAAAAAAACCCACCATCCTCTGCAAAGAAACGTTCGTTCTTTCTCTCTTAATCTCAAGGTGCTTGAAAGTTTCTTTCAAGTTTTTCTTGGATATGTTTTTGAGTTGATTTTATTGTTTAAAATGGTCCAGCATGCTGCTGGTGGTGATGATGTGTCGTGTTGCATATATTTCAGTGGAACAAAAGCCTTCTATTGTTTCATGGAAGCGTGGAATAGTCTGAAACATGGAAGCCTGAAAAAGGCTTATGGAAAGTGTTTGATGAATATTTGTGTGAAATATCAAGTGTTCGATGTTTTTTTTCCCTTGGGATTTAATGGAAGCATGGCAGATGACCTTATAATACACCCACTCCAGTGGCCCCTTTATAACTATAGAAGTTCAAGAATACTATTCCACTCATCAGGATTTCTCTGAAATTCTGAAATCCTTGGAAACACTTTCTAAGGTAAACTTTCTTTCATCCAGATGAATGAAATAGTAGGATATTTTCTTAGACCAGTACCAGAAATGAACATTGACCCTAATGCATTGCAGACAAAATACTGTACATTTTCAGTGGAACTTGAGAACCGGTGTTCTGGGCACAACAGAAATCTTCTTGCATTGATAGAGCAACACCTCCTCAACTTTCTCCATGGTCTCTTCTAGGGTTCTCTGTGCTGGTAGCGGTGTTGATTTTTGAAATCAGATATAATCAGAAGTCAGATTCTGTGCCAGCATCACGGAAATGGGCTTTTTACTTAAGCTACATCATTAGCATTCTCTGCTTTGTGTCAGGTGGGTATCTATCTATCTATCTATCTATCTATCTATCTATCTATCTATCTATCTATCTATCTATCTATCTATCTATCTATCTATCATCTATCATATTTATATAGCCATCCATCTCACAGTAAAGTGACAGTAAAAACAATCATAAAATCAAAATATTAAAACAAATACAATTTTAAAGACATCAACAATATTATTGATAACAAGATAGTTGAGAAAATTAATGCAATGCAGCCATCTCATCAAATTGCGATTGCCTTGAGATCCCCAGGCCTGCTGACCCAGCCAGGTTTTGAGGGACTTCTGGAAGGGTGTCCATGATGGGGCCAATCTCACCTCGGGGGGATGATGTTCCACAGGGAAGGCACTATGACAAAAAAGCCCTTCTAGGTCCCACCAGATGAAACTTTTTTGCAGATGGGACCTGCAGCATATGTCTTCTGCCCAACCTGGTGGGACGAGCAGATGTAATTGGGTGGAGGTGGTCCCTCAAATGAGGAGGTGATGAGATCAGCTCCTGAAGGCACTGTGTGTCTGCAATCACTTGGGGAGCCCCAAAGAGATGCCCACCTCACCCCAGGGATGTCTTGGCATTAGTGCCCACACTGGTTTAAGAACACCTACTGAGCTGTTCCTCTCAAACTAACCTAATTTTGTCCCTGTTTCTCCCAGGTGTCTATAACTTACTGAACTACAAGTGGGCACTTTGGGGAACAGCAATATCAACTATAGAAATGTCTTCAGAGATGCCTAGAAAAGAATCTAAAGTTGCCCCAACTTAACTGCATAGAACAAATTACCTTTCTACATCTGAATCAGTTTGGACCATGGGCCTTCTAAGTGGTGGTGGGGGGGATAATCTCCCCTAAGCAGAAGATCTTTTTGGCTGTCATCACATTTTTCAATTCCGTGCCTTGCAACTGCAGAGATTATTCAGGGAAATATTCCAAGACTTCTTTCCTTTTTATTAAACTTACATTCAATGAATTTCCTACATAAATATTTATTATTTTCCTGCACCATCTCTTGTGCTTTCTCAAGTTTGTGTACAATTATTAAATATCCTCTTACAGAAAACTACACGTGGATCTTTCCATTATGATATGACTTCTACCTTGTTCATTGCACATTTATTTGTTTTGTTTGTTTGTTTATAAGTTGTGTATGGCCGCCCATCTTAAGAACACAACCCTGGGTGGCTCGCAACAATAATAAAAACCAGAAAAGGTAAGGATGTGTGGCCTATGTTATCCGTGTTTCTAAAGACATATCATGCATTATTTCCCCATAGCTGCAGTTCTCTTCCCTGAGAAGTCTCTGAATGGGAGTTACAGAACTATCGGGGTTTGCTAAGAAAATAAATTAAGCTTGTCCAGGTGAAACTAGTCTAGCAGATGCTTCTGATTTGAAATATTTCTGAATTGAGATATAGTGCTGTGAACATGGAGCCATGCCTGCTAATGTCCTTGTGTTCCCCACTTGAACATTAAATGCTTGGAGTAGGAATTGCTCATTTCCTTATTACCTTTCAAAGTACAACAGACAAGGGAATTGTCATAACTAAAAACTCTGCAACAGCTGAAAACCCTTCTGGGGGAGAATGGAATGCCATGGGCATTCCAATTTGAGAGGAAGTGATGTCATGTATGTCATGACATACACCAATGACACACATTATAGAATTTGTGTCCATTGTGATTGATGTAAATTGCATGATGACATCACGAGGCAGATGATATCATTATGATTTACTGATTATGTGCCATCAAGTTATTGTCGATTCTTGGGGACCACATAGATAAATTTTCTCCGTGATGATGCCATTGTGGCTTGTTCCAAAAACTGTTACAGAATGCATCTATTTGTTCTTTGCACTTGACTGTAGCTTGCTCCTCCTAGTAGTAATAATAATAATAATAAATATTATTTATGTGCTTATAGCTAAGCAAAGTGCAGACCTAGAATAAAACAGCAGTTGACACCATGACATATTTAAATAAATTGTAACAGTGTAATATAAAACAAGGAACCTCCAAACTAAAAGGTCCAAGGTCCATGATGTATAATAAGATTATCACCTCTACATTCTAAACAACAGACAGGAGTGTATTTGTTCATTCATTCGTTCATTCGTTCGTTCGTTCATTCATTCATTCAGATACTCCTCCTTTCCTTCATTTTAAAGCAACTTTAAGAGGCCCAAGTGACAGGACATTCCAGAGAGCCTTCCCTTATTTGGTTTTATTTCAAATAAGTGAGTTCCATGTTTGCAACAACCTATTTTATTACCATAAACATGTGGAACAGATGGAAGGGATTCATTGAGCACCAACATATTAGTCTTTCCCAACCTGGTCTGATCCAGACTTGCGTTGTCTTCAAAACCCAGAATCATTAGCCAGCATGGCCTTGGAATGACATGTTGGCTTTACACTCCAAGAATTAGAAACAAGAGTAGTAGGCAAAAACTACATTGGGTTCAATTTCAATGTTATATAAATTAAATTTTAATTTCAATGTAATGTAAATAATATTAATTAAACAATTGATAGGATTCTTCCCCAGGCATGGATTTTGTATTTAATCATTTCCCCTACTATCACATTAACACTTACAATCTGGTGGCAGCCTTTGGAGGAAATCAGAGTTTTCACCAAATACTTTTGGGTGTCTGCACTTGTATACCCTAAGCAATTTTTTTTCACCTGTACAAAAGCTATACAAAAATCTAGTAGTCCAGTCTCTTTAGTTTGCAACAATATATACTTTCAGTTCTGCTGCTCCTTAGCATTGAAATAAGCTACATGCAGGTCCGTCCCCTTCCCCAGCTCGGGGGCTTCTACACAGATGTGTACTGTATATGTGTGCCTAAATCTATAAAATGGCAGGCTTGGTGCAGTGATTGCAGCCCTGCCACTTTCTATGGTGGTTAATGAATTTTATGCCTCCTTAAAAAAAACAAAAAACTGTATATTTTTATCCCCAACCAGTAATTTTCTTTAGTGTATGTCTTTTTTTAATGATTTTTTTAAAATTCTGCATTTATTCTAAAATGTTTTACTGTTCCTGGAAAGCTCTTTGGGATTGTTCTTGATGAGAAGCAGAAACTACATCAATAAGAAAATAATGTCCAATACTTCTTTTCTGTAATTACATTTCTTTCACCAGTGAGGGAGTTTAGCACCCATTACATTCTTGTGGATCTGGTTCTAGCAGCGGAACCACCATTCCATGACAGTTGGAACCCAAGATGGAAGAAGACAACTGTCACCATAGAGAGGAAACCAAGAAAAATCTCTTCTTGGGTTCCCTCCTCTTCCAAACCTTTCTTCCCCTTCCCATCTTGTCTCTATATGCTGCTTTCACCCACACTTATGTCTTCCTGCAGAGATACACAGCTGGTAAAACAAGGAGCAAAAGATCATTGTAACAGGAGACCCCATGACTTCTTACAAAACCATCAGTTCCATCTTCACCTTCTTTAACTTTTTGCTCCTCCTAATCGTTGTCTTATCTCCCAACTGGTTTGCATATTATGCAAATATAGATCTCTATTTTATTGGCCTCTGGACCATCTGCTCAGAAAAATTTGGATGCCGATTTATGAAAGATGTTGATGGTATGGTATATGGGGTAAACTTAACTTAAAGTTTCATAGGTGTAGAAGTGTGGTGCCATAAAAGATCTTCTCTGTAGAAGGGTTCCTTAAAACACTAAACCCTCAACCAGAATGATCAAACCACAACTGCTGTGTTCACATAATATACCATGTTCCTCCCTCCCTCCAAATCATATTATGGCTTAATGCAGTGGCCTGATTCACCTAATATGCTAAGTCAGTAGCTGGGTTTTCATGGTGCGCTGAATGACCAACTAGCCAACCTCATTTTAATTTGAGACAGAATGTTCAGCAAAGCCAGCCTGTATATATGCATGTTTTAAAATAAAAATAATAATTAGACTGAGTTGAATAAAGATTGGGGGGGATTTTTTTTCTATTTTTTAACTCCAAAGTGCAGGAGATTTCCCTGAAATCCACCTGGGTAAAATGCAGGACCCTGGCCTCCCAGCTGCATTGTCCTGCTTTTCATTTTATAGGGACAGCTTTAAAAGTCAGCTGCTTCTCTGACTTTGACCATTCCTACTCAGTCCCTAGGGATGGAACTTACAGGAATCTACTCAGCAGTTACAATTCAGACTTTTAAACAGAGGCAGATGGGAATATCAGACCGATGGATGGGAGGGCCATCCATAATTAAATTAAACAGCACCCTCCGCCAGTTCACACAGAAACTGATCTGGCTGCACTAGGGATTTCATTCCAGCAGGTCCCCGTTTCAAGAACGAATTCCATTCCTAAGTCTGACCTTAAGTCGAATTTGGATGTAAGTCGGAACAGTTATTAGCATCAGTCAGTCAAATGTTTGTCTTAGTGTATAGTCTATATTTTACCTTCCTATGCATATAAAGCAACATTTCCAAATACACTAAGACATCTTAAACATAATAATACACAAAGTAGTATTGGGTATTTAACTTGAAACATTGTCCTTAACTTGGATTCTTAATATAAGAGGCTTTATAGCCGTCCGTTCTTAACTAGGAGTTGTCTGTAAAGCCAGATGTTCTTCAACCGAGGACCTGCTGTATCGCTTTTTCTCTTCCCCAACCCCTTTCTTTCAGTGTACATGAATATCGGTCGAGTCTTCTTGATATTAGGTCTTGTTGCATCTGTCACATCTGTACTGTGGACACAGGTGGTGATGAGGAACAAACTCTTTGGCGGTCATTTCCGTTTTCCTCCCCCAGCTTTGATGGCTTCTATCTTGAGCTTCAATGCAGGTATCGCTGTGATATACACAATTGGCCTTAAATGTATGTCCTGCTTTTTGCATCATTGCACATAGTCCCAGAGCAGGGGCTCTGGGACAGAGCAGAATCCAAGATTTTCATTAAGATTTAGTGACAGATGTACAGGATTTCTATGCCATGTCTTTGGCCATTCACAAAACCATACTACAGGTAGTCCTCAACTGATGACCATTCATTTAGCAACCATTCGAAGTTATGACAGTGCTGAAAAAAGTGACTTACGACTGGTCCTCGCACTTATGACCTTGATAAAAATTCAGGCGCTTGGCAACCAGCATGTGTTTACAACGGTTGCAGTGTTCTGGGGTCACGTGATTGCCATTTGTGACCTTCCCAGCCAGCTTTCGACAAGCAAAGTCAATGGGGGAAGACAGATTCTCTTGACAACCACAGTGATGGTATCCATAGTGTCACACGCTATATAAGTGTCCAATATGGAAGACGAATGTCTTACTGTTCAGACTCGGTGGTAGAATCTGCCTCCCATGTGCTATTAAAACATCCATTGTACACCCAATGGCAATCAAGTTTAATACTCCCCACTGTTAATAATTCTACTTGCTATTGTGACCAGGAGGCTGTTACCCTTCTCCTGGATGACCACAGTTCAGAAACCTCTGAGAAGGTTGCAAATTTTTTATCAATAGCTACAGCTGTTAGAAACAGTCTGGCTCCTCCTCCATGCTATTAACTGTTAGCTGCTAAATGCTTTAGGATTTTCTTGCAATTTTTAAATTTTTCCTTTATAGTTATTGTATTGTATGCCGGCCTTTTATTGTGTTGGGCCTTGGACTGTACATAAAATTTTGATTTGGCCACACTCCACAAACAATGAAAGAACATAATTTTATTGCATTTTAGGAACAAGGGTCATAGCAGACAGTTGATGGTTCCTGAGTGAATGAGAATGCTAGTATAGCATTTATGCCTGCTCAGATTTCAAACCTTTAACTCTTCTTGGCAATACCATCCTCTAAGGTCCTTGGGACTTTCTCTTATTTATTTATTTATCAAATTTGTCACCACCCATCTCCTCCGATTGGAGGGAGTATATACGTAGTCTCATACAGCCTACTGAACCTATTTACATTTTTTGAAGCCCTGCTGTTCCATTCTGATACATCTCCCAAGTTAGGTTGGAATTTTCCAGTTACTAACTGAATCCTGACATATGGTACTTCCTGGTCCAATTTTATCCTCCCCATAACTTAGTGATTGGCTCCAATCATGTACAGGCTTCTATCATAGAATGAGACTTGAATGTTGTTCTTTCCAATCATAGTCTAGTACTATTATATCACATTGGCTAATGATACCTAATACTGGAGGAAATGGGCAAGTATAATGTTAGGATGGCGGCGAAAACTTGAGATGATTTCCCAACACAACATGGCAGAAAGAAATCCCACTGGAAGATGATCCCTCACACTCTAAGCTCTGAAAAATTGGCTCCTTTCAGGCCTACAGAAATCTTAATACCTGAACAGATCCATCTCTTATTTCCTCCTCGTGTTTTGTAGGACTCAGTATGCTGGTTGCCATATTGATCTTTGAAACCAAAATTAATGATGAACAATCAGCCCTAGCTCATAAGAAGAAATGGGCCTTTTATTTAAGCTATATCATCATGATCCTGTGGTTCTTTATAGGTGAGTACAATGGGGTGGGGGAGAACATTGTCCATAAACAGTTACTTTGAAAGATTTCTACAGATGGTCAATGGTTGGATGGTCAATGTCTAGAATGCACACATACCAAGTAACAGTTGGAATATTCTCTTGGGGTGTGTCCATATGGTGTGTGTCAAAGATACACCAAAGGACTGGAACTTCTGATGGGTTTGGGTCTGCTTTCTAAACCATCATCATGCCATTAATAGGCTTTCTAGTGATCCTTCCATGTGTCCAGAAAATACAAGACTGAAAATATTTGGCTACTTTTTATGAATTTGCAAGTCTTGGGGAGAAAAAGTAGAGGACGGGAAGGGAGATAGTTTCCTTTCCCAAAAGTTTCAACCTCCCCCAAGTGCCATCACAACACTGAAATCTGATCATTTTGCCACTGAATTTTGCCAGCACAAACAGGGGTGCTTCAGTAGCTTCAAAAGAGGTGCTGAGAGTTGTGTTAGGTACGGTGGATAAAGATAGGTTACACTTGACTTTCACCAATCTTCCAATCAGCTGTTGTCCTCCCTGCTTTTTTGGTCAATTTTTCTTTCAGGTGTTTATAACTTAGTGTGTCATAAGTGTTCACTCTGGAAGGACACCATCCCTAGGGGCAGCCTGTCTTCATCAAAGAACAAACAGGAAGAGGAAGCAACTGCAGAGGGCCCTTGAACAAAGTGACCAGAATCTTGGTTGACCATGGACATGTTATGTGGAAGAAATTATCTCCTTATATGGCAGTTTCTCACAGATGCCAGCTTCTTTGAGATGTCTTCTACCAACGGACTCATTTTGGAGTGCCCGTCAGAAGGATTTGTTTTTTGCTGCAATAGTTTCTGGACTAAAATATTTTTCCTCTTCTGTATTGGGCCATCCTGGAGAAAGATTTTCTTCAGGAGAACTTGGGCTCCTCAGTCAAATATTGAACAGGTTTTTCCTTAAACATCCCTTCACTCAATGCAATTCTCCTGACAGTACTCTGGGGTGGTGGGGAGGTATGTGTGAATAATGCTATTGGGTATCCCTTTACTAATAAGAAGGTTTTGGTTTGGCTGTACAGCTAACAAGGCTAATGATTATATTATAGAAATGTGTGGTTTATTATAAAATGTATATTTTATTTATTTATTTATCTGTTTGTTTATTGAACTTCTTGACCGCCCAACTCATATGCAATGACTCTGGGCAGTTTACAGTAATAAATATTTTGTGATGTAATGTATGTGTGTAATTTCAAATTATATTTGTTTTTATTTCAAAATCCAAAATAAATAGAGAAACCACAGCTGCAGTGGCCTGACATGAATACAAATATTGATTGATTGATTGATTGATTGATTGATTGATTATGTGCCATCAAGTCAGTATTGACCCTTAGCCACTACATAGATTTTTTTTTCCCCCATGATAATTTCTTTGAAGAGATGTGAGTTTGGCTAACAGTATAAGATTATCTTAAAGGGAGATTAGAGAAATTATGCAGAAGAAGAAATCTAGGAGTGATTTTAGGTAATAAAAGTTGGAAGGATCCTCCATCTTCAGGGGCAATATATCATTTCATGTGATCCCACTTAACAACAAGGGAGAGCTATTATCTTCAGAAACTTCTTGTAAGATTCCCAGGAGCATTATGTTAATACGTATTTTGGGCTTTTTGACTGAAATGCTGTTGAAATGAAGAGCCACAGGCCTCAAGATGTCTTTTGTCAGGATGAAAGAGAAGAAGTGGAAGGAAACCTTGCCTTTTGATGTGACACCAGAGACTATGCTCAAAAAATGGATTTGGCCATGAAAGCAAAGTGGATACGACTAAGGGAAATTATTTTTTAATTTGCCCAATCGTCGTTCTTTGGATAGATCACCAAGCTTTTAGAGGAATAAAAGTAAAACCTGGACATTCACCAATAAGTGGTGCAAGGATGGAATAATTGATATAATAAAATAATACAACGCACTGTCCTGACATAAGGAGGGTGCTAAAAATCTCCAGATTAAACTATTCAAATCTGAAATGTAATTATGTGAAGAGGCCGCCTTCGGGGGAACACAAATTCAGTGGAATTGCAACTTTTAGGTTGAGGTTCACATACAAATCCCTCAATATCATCTTAAGACTTCCAGAATTTCCTCCAGCAGCACTGACAAATGTGGAGGGCACAACCAGTGAAAAGCAACAGCACAGTTCCTACGGATGTTGAGGTGGGCAGCCTACAGAAACAGTAAGGTGAGCCCTAAGCTAAGTAGGGATTTTTTTTTCAACCCTTCCTAAGTGACCCAGCCTGGCTCCTGTGCTTAGAATCAATGAGTCAGCAAAATTCCACACCAGTGGCCAACTGCTTCTCTCCTAGGGATGCATTGGGTTTAATTATTTGTTTGTTTGTTTGTTTGTTTATTTGCTGGACATTTTTTTCTCTGCAGCCCCAAGCTGGATCTGGCTCATTCAGCCTTTCCTTTGCCAGTGTCTCTCCCCACACCAAATTCGGTTCCATTCTCTTGTTTTGGGAGAGTTTGTTTATTTTATTCATCTAATTTATCCCCACCCACCTCTGGAAAATCAGATTTATCCTTCTGATCAGGGCCACAACTAGGGTCTGCGTCACCCAGGGCAAACATGGATTCCACACCCATTTTGGCACCCCCCAGCGCTCATTTTGGCACCCCCCAATGCGGTACCTGGGGCACATGCCCCGCTTGCCCCCCCTAGTTGCGGCCCTGCTTCTGATGGACCAAAAGATGAACAGATTCCTCAGTCCCTTCACTCAGTCTCTTTCTAGCATTCCAACGATCTCCTACTGTTTCCCTAAAAGAGGAGGACAAATGTCTCAGAAAATGCTGGCATTGTCCATACATGTGACCCGCCCACGCAAATGTTTCCTCACTGTTTCACTTTATTGTCACCATCGTGCCCCCCAATGTTAAATGACACCAAAAGTATCCCATGACATCAACCAAACTTCAAGAGCTTGCTCTGTTCCTCCTGCTGACACCCTGAGCAAACTGAGTTGAGGAGCAAGTTAGTTCTCGCCTTCTTCCTTAGGATTCTCTCCCATCAAAGTCAACAGTTCCATTTCAGTTGGAGCCCAAGAGAGGAGGAATCAAGGAGAGCAAGTTGTAGGGCAGCAGCGCATCTAGTCTGCTCCCTGGAGCCTTCTGCCCTGGCCTCCCTCTGCCTTGTTGCGCCTGTGCAAAAGCCAAGAGCTCTTTAAGCATACTCCAAAGCCCATCATGCTTTCCTATAAGTTTATTAGTTGCACACTTTCCTGTATTAATTTTGTGCTTCTCCTGATAGCGCAAGCATTTCCTGGATGGGCAATGATTCTACAGGATCCTCTCCGCCCCACTTATACTGGCTTATGGACTATTTGTACTGAAGATGAATGCAATTTTTTGTCAGTCAGGGAAGGTACAGTATACATGGCACAGGCAGGAGGAGGTAGGATGGGATGGGGCTATTCCCAGCATCACTATTCTTTTTCTCAATCAGAAATCAGTCTCATTTTTTTAAAAAAATCACTCCTTTAGATTTATTGCATACGAATTTTGGCTCAGAATGGAAGCTCTCTCTCTCCAAAATCAATCCGGCTATCACTTAAGCTTGGTGGATTATGGACTCCTCCAATCCCACAATTTTGTTCATTGTATAAGTTTGCATCACACAGTTATGGGAATGCACCTTCATGTACTGTATGTGTGCACTGCACAATCAGACTGGAAAATCCATCCCAAGGGGATGACGTGAAAGCCCCTTTTGATGGGCTGAACTTTTCAGAACCTGAGCTTGATCGATTGACTGACTGTGGGGGTTGTCAGTGTGGTGTGCTGCATGTTACAGTCAGGACTGAGGAACTTGCAAATAAACTACGAATCCTAGGATCCTACACTTTAGCAACACCTGGAAAACCGAGGATTCCCCCTCCCCTCCAAGGTTATAGCTCATAGTGAAAGCTACAGAACTGGACTTCACAGAGCAGCAAAAGCACATGAGATTTGGTGTCGCATGAGCATTCACGTGATCTTAGGGAAGGGGGACTTGCTCTGTCATTTTCTGAGGCTCATTTCTTTGGTGGGGAGACTCACTATCTCTTATTCTTTTTAGCAAACCTTGATTTTATCCGAGCCTTCATGCTGGTCGCTCTGTTTTCGTGTTTTATGGCCATAATATGCTCAACAGAATGGGATTACCTAATTAATTGCTCCCAGGACTTTTTTCCAGAAGGTCCTCTAGCTGCCATTTTCAACTTCATCACAGGTATGTTTGCAAGGTTTTACGTATTTATATATATTCCAGTATAATGTAAAGTACAAATGACTATATGAAGCTTAATGCATGCATATCCAGCAACTGCAGGAAAATGGAAGGATGCCAGAATGATGCCTTCTGCCATGACATCATCATGCAAATGCTGCCATGAGCCCTAGCCTCCAAACGTGTAATGCAAATATGTGTGTTGTGGCCTTTGCGTGATAGCATGCTCACACCTGTGTTATCATTTGTCCTCCCTTGCCCCTCCTATACTCTTTATCATTTTTGTTTCCTTGATCTTGCCCAGCTGCGTGGGGCTTGACAGAAATCCTAGGAGTTCAGGTAGTCAGGCCCAGCATTAAATAATTGACTTGATGTAAGGGTTGGTGGTATGCAGGCAAGGGAGGGGGGACAAACAGCCACCCAGATGTGAGGACACCAACGTGCAAAGGCCACAACTTATGTACTTGACACCCCTTCCCCCAAGTTGCTTTGCAAACTGGTCTGGCTCCTTATATCTACAAGGCAAGCAAAGCGGCCATGTTGCTTCTCTTTGCCTTGTTTCCCAAAAGCCAGAAGAGGCACATTTAAGCACATGCCTAAGAGTCTGCAGGGGAGGGGGGTTGATGAAATGTCTACAATGAGGTCATCAGGTAAATTCTGCAAAATACACACTTGCCTCCCAAATATGTTGTTATTTTGGTGCCATTGCCATTTGCTACAAGTGTCTTTCAAGGGCACCACAACTAAAAAAGGGGTGGGGCTTTGCTTCTGCAGTTGTGGCTGTCAGCATGAGTTTTTCTGACACACACACACTGATGCCCTGTGATCCCAGCCCACTTTATGGCGTAGTGTTAAGCACAGACCTCAGAAATGGGTTAATTCAGTCACCAAATTCAGAGTGTTGTTTTGCTGGCCAGCCAGTTGTTGTGCATTTAAGGGAGGGGGGTGTTAAGAAACCATAACATTAGGATTCACCCCCTTTGATTTTGTTTGGCAGGAATTAATGTGCTGATTGCTGTAATAATATTTGAATACTCAGCTTCTACAATGGTGGAGCCTGAAGTGGAGGTGCTTTCTAATAAATGGGCATTTTTATTAAGTTGTGCTACCTGCGTGCTCTGCTTTGCCACAGGTAAAAAAAAAAGTTGTGATTTATTGTTGCAGTTACCCCACTCTTCCTCTAAATGCCCGCTTTCTTTCTTTTTTTTAATTTTTATTACTTAGTATTGTTCAAGATATAATTAAGACACATAATGTAGAATATAAGACTGACAGAACACAAATCTAAGAAAGAAACAGAAAAAGCTAAACCGGTGCCAGGAGTAAGCAAAAAAGCTTATCAGACCAGTGGCTTCTGACCTTTTCCAGCACAGGTATAAAAGTACTTAAAAGTTAATCCCTTACTATTAATTAAACATTTAGTAACCTTGTATCTCTAAAATCAAACCATTCAATCATCAAAACCTAAAATCAAGACTTCATTCTTTTGCGTTACAAGCAAATAGTCCAAAAGCGGCTCCCAGATGGAAACGGATCTAGTCACTGTGTTTTCTCTTATCAATGCTGTCAGCTTAGCCGTTTGCGCCAATTCCATCAACTTAATCATCCAGTCCTCCATTGAGGGAATTTGTGCACTTTCAAGGAAGAAAGTGAATGTCTCCCTTCATCTGATCATCACCACAACTCTCTGAGGTCAAAGGAGGCAATGAAGGAGTAATAAACCAGGTTGGACTTGATGGAATTCACAACAGCTGGGTTTACACTCCACATTTCACCATGCCAGATACAAGCCTAGCATGACAGTCAAAGCTTGATTAGAGTCAACCGTGGTTAGTTTTCCTCTGTGTGGTGTGAATCCAGCCATTCGGTTAGTTTATGATTCAATGCTGTGTACAAGCCCAGAAAATACTGTAACAAGGCTAATATCAGACTTTCAAGGTAGATCAGATCAGGAAACAAGAATTATTACTCATCCATATAACAGCTGTGGCCCCACAACTCCAGGCACACAGAAAGAGCAGAGAATTTACATGAGTCCTGCTTTAGAGCCTGGATTATTTGGTTTAGTTTTGTTACGGAGCATCATAGCTTGACAGTCATCTTCCCCTGTGATAGTATGTGGGAATGACCTTGGGAGATAGGAGGAAGACCCATTAGCCTAGGCAACAGTTTTATAAGAGGCAGCTTAGTCTGCAGGTGGGGGAAAAGCATGGGAAGCGTTTCAGGGAGGGACCCTCCCTAGTTTTCCGGAGACTAAAAAGAGAGGAGGGGAGAAATACTTTCAGTCTTGCAAGATTCTGTTTACCCTTACAATAAAATACAATATTTAATATTTAAAAATAGTGCTGATATTCCTGGTAGAGCTTCTTGTCTTGACTGACTCCAAGGCTAACATCTCCGTCTCTTTCTCTCCTAGGTATATTCAGCCTGGTCCTCTACAAGTGCTCACTCTGGAAAGCACCACTCCCTTTCTGTCAAGTGTTTCCAGGAAAGCCCATGGAACCCAAGAGGAGCTAGAGATTGGAACAGACACAATCATGTCTGGCTCCCTCTTTGAAATGGCTCCTGGACCCACACCATCTGTTCTGATCTTGAACACCTGCGCAATCCATTCTCTCTCTCTCTCTCTCCCCCCCCTCCCCCAGTTTGTGCCAGATGTACAATTGATGCCAGATTCTTTTCAGTCTTGATCAAGTTTCCAGGTTGGGTTTGGTATCATCGATGTGTCCCTGCATGATCTTTCTTTCCATGTAATACTGAAGAACAAAGCATCAAGAACATTAGTAATAATTGCAGTGGGGGAGTGGGAGCAGAGTTTGCTATGTTTCTTAGTAAGGCAATTATGCCATGTTTTTTACTACCTCTTCCCCACCCACACCCACCCTCCTTCCTTTGTTTTTCCATTAAATATTTCTGTAGTTTAAAGATATACATTTACCCATAGGTTTGCTGGAAGAGATTCTTTGTTTGTTCTCAAATCTGGGAAACATCGCTGACGTTTTTCATTGCCTTGGTCTCGGCATTTATATTGCCTTTGGTTTTGCATCTAGCAAAATTTGCCACAAATGTTGGAAGGCTTGGACTGGGCCACTAAGCTGAGAAATTTTGAAGGGAAGTTAAAAAAAATTTGGTACATTGAGTGACACTTTCCTGTTGAGTTTCACACGTACTTAAATGTGTGAACATTTCCAAAGGAGGTTCATGCGAACTGTTTCATATCTGCCTGATAGGGTGCTCAACCTGAATTTCACAGTTTATTTTGGTGAAATACCTAAAGATAAGGCCAGGACCAGGACCTGGAATCCTTGACCAGCTTGACAGTTAACTGCAGGCTCGCATTTGACCAAGAACAACCCTTTATCTGAAAAAAATTCATTTGAAAGAGATTTATTTCAGATGGTGCTATAGAAAAAGACGTAAGTGCTATGGAATGGAGGGAGATACTCCATTTTAGGCAGAAATCTAGAGTAGCTTCCATACTGAAGAAATTATGGAGTTTCAGGGATAATCCAATAGCTGCAACAGAGCAATCACAGAATATTTTTTTTTAAAAAAGGCAAGTTCCATATCCTGAATGGCTTCTACTCAGCTGATGTCACCAGAGGAAAGTCTATCTCCAAACAGGGCCTCAGGCCTCCTATTTAGCTCAGAAGTGAATCCTTGGGACCATGAGTACTGCTCACAAATTACCCAGAAGGTCTGGCTAAAACAACACAGGGACATTTGTTCTCTCTTGGCTTATCTTCAGTACCAAGGGGTTTCACTTTTAAGCACTTATTCCAGAAGAGGCAGATGGTACCTAAAAAAAAAAAGTGGGATGAAATTATCTTTGCTGTACAGAGTTAATCATGGAATGTTGCTAGTCAAGCAGAGTGAATTGTAGGGACTAGCAGATGGAAGAAAATGCCCTTTCAAAATTGTTTTCAAAGGAGAAAATTTGGGAGATCCTGGGTCAAGTGAGGAAACATTGCACTAGCCGAGTTACAAGATGGCCAAGGGGTATCTGGGCACTTTCTTTCATTGGAGAATCAACTTTCTCACAGTCTGTAGCCTTGCTGACATCCTGCATTTCCTTTGGGAAGACATCAGAAAGGCATTTCTTCCACATATTTTTTTCCCCTACTGTCTGGAAAATGTGGGCAACCAGGGAGATTTCAGAGTGTAAAAGGGAACATAAGACTGTAGTAGCAACCTTCACTAGCTCAAAGAGTGAAGTTAGTTTTACAAACACCACCCAAGGAAATTCCAGAGAAATTCTCACACACGCTGTGAATAAGGTAGAAATGGAAGCCGCTTTAACAGGAAAGAAAAACGCTGAGAACTTCCAAGACAGGTTTTAGCAGCAGTGTTAGTTCTGTGGCTTGCTGGAAACATGGCAATTCCCCTGTTTTGCTATATTAGTTGGATGGGGATACTACTTTGGGGGAATGCTGGGAAATTCCTTTTCCCCCATTCAGCTCTCAGGATTGGTTTGCAGCCAGTCTAAGAAGAACTTGGAAAGGTTTGCTAATCTTTAATTACAGCATTTGTACCAATCCTGCATGAGAGACTCCTTTGTACCTTAAACTCATGCCTGTTTACCTAAGGATAACACCTATACTTACTGGGACATGCTTCCATGTCCCTAGAAGCAAACAAAGACTTTCAAAATGATCTTACCATTTTGGTTTGAATTAGGGTTTTTTTTTTCCCCCAACATAACCTTATTGTGTAATAAGCACCATCCTTTGAACCTTGCTTAATCTGGATTCCCTGGTTCATTTCGTTTTATGGCTTCAATCTCAAATTGGATGGCTGCTCTTTAGATTGCCACTGTCCTCATCCCTCTCCCATCCCCAAACCTTGTCAGATAAATTATTCACCTAAGATGAAGCACAGAATACAGACGAAGCCACCTAGGTAGAAATCCCAAGCTAGAAATAGAATTACTTTCATTTCGGTTTCATATCTAAGCTTCCCGTGTGCAAGTGCCAGAATACCCAACAGAGAGACTCCTGCAGGCAAGGAAAAGACAATTAGAATTAGTGGGGTATTTCCTCCCTCAAATAATCTTCTGCCAAGAGGGGAACTCCCTCTGAAATTAATACCAGCCTCTTCCAACCTTCTGCTTTCCAGATGTGCTAGGACACCAAGACTCCAGGTCCCTGCCATGGCATTCAGCAGACCCAGCACATCTGGAGGATGGCAGATTGGGAAAGGAGAGGAGAACACATGACCATCTGGAGGCTAATTAATTAGAATTCTCAGCAATCACAGTCAGTAGGACCAAAGAGCCACAAGTTCTCCACCTGTGATATAAAGGCCACCCCATCCTTGTCTACCTTCTGGATGTGTAGGCCCCATACATGCATCTAAGAGATCAATGAATGAATATGAACATGACATAAATGTACCTGCTTTTTAAACAAGCATTGAGGCTTACCATGTCCTGTGACCTTGAAACAGGCAGGCTGAATATTCAGAGATCAGGACTTGTGAATATTGGGTCCACAAATTATACTTCCTTGAAGCCCACGAAAGCTATCATTTTGAGTTCCCGTCAACTGGTAAGCCACAGACTTTGAATAGGGTTGCATGTGAGTCGGAAGGTTTAAAAAAAAAAAGTGATGGGCTGTCGTCCTCATGCATTGCTTTTTTTAGCTTAGTGTGTCATACAAATAGGTTATTCTTATAATGGGCATGATTCATTTACTTAGTTATTAAACATATTTGTATGGCCACCCATCTCACAGAACGTGACTCCAGGCAGTGTACAATAAAATCATAAAATAACAGTGTTAAAACAATGCCATTAAAAACTCTGATGTTATTATTTAAAAAAAAGGCTAAGCCACAGAGTTAGATATTATGAACAGTGGTGCCACCTCAGCAAATCACCATTCCCTTGAGACCCCCAGGCCTGTTAACACGGCCAAGGTTTTGAGGAATTTCCAGAAGGATGGCAGGGAAGGGGCCAATCTTACCTTGGGGTTGGGGGGAACAATGTTCCACAGGGTGGGTACCATGGCAGAAAAGATCCATCTCTGGGGTCCCGCCAGATGTAACTTCTTAGTAGGTGGGACCCGCAGCATACCTCTTCTGCCAAATCTGATGGGACAGGCAGATGTAACTGGGGAGAGGCAGTCTCTCAGATAACCCAGCCCCATGCCATTAAGGGCTTTAAAGGTCAAAAACAGCATCTTGAATTGGACCCAGAAGCAAACTGGCAACCAAGGCAGCTCGTGGAGCAAAGGTATAATGTGTGCCATTCTAGAGGCACCCTTAACTGCCTGTGCCACCACATTCTGCACCAGTTGAAGCTTCTGGATACTCTTCAAGGGCAGCCCCATGTAGAAAGCATTACAGTAGTCCACATAGGAGGTGACCAGGGCATGAGTGACCACGAGCAGAGCCTCCCAATTGAGGAAGGGCTCCACTGGGGCACAACATGAAGCTCTGCAGAGACCCTCCTAGCCATGAATGCTGCTAGAGAAAGATTTATATATTATAAGCTGCCATGATTCCAAAGGCAGAGCAACAATGCTTTAACTTTATCAGTGAATATGCCAGTGGACATAATGGGTTTGCAAAGACTACATAAAATCCCAGCCTTAAAATACCATTCTATATCTGGCAGGACTTCAACTATTCTCTCTAATGAGCAAAAGTTTTACTTTCTCCTAAAAGGATAGAATGTAAGGGTGGGAAGAGACATTGGAGATCATCTAACCAAACTGCCTGCCCAGTACCAGAATTCGCTACTAGACCATCTCCAACAGACAGCTGTCCAGCCTCCATTTAAACATTTCAAGTGAAGGAGAATCCACCACCCCCAAAGGTGGTCTATTTCATGATCAAGGGAGAGGGAGAGGGAGAGGGAGAGGGAGAGGGACCAAGCGCATGCCAGAGTTTGGTCTAGTGGTTAAGGCAACGGTCTAGAAACCAGGAGTCTGGGAGTTCATCCCGCCTTAGGCACGAAAGCCAGCTGGGTGACCTTGGGCCAGTCCCTCTCTCTCAGCCCAGCGCACCTTACAAGGTTGTGATTGTGGGGAAAATAGTAGGAGGAAGGAGTATTAGGTATGTTTGCCGCCTTAAGTTATTTATAAAAATAATAAAGGTAGGATAGAAAAATAGATAGATACATAGATAGATACATAGATAAATAGATAGATAGATAGATAGATAGATAGATACTTACATAGATACATAGATAGATAAATAAATAAATAAATTCTCCCCTGCCAGGTAAATATTGCTTGCTTTTTTATTAGCCCTGGTAAAAATATGCAACCAGTGGTCTATTATTTATAGTTAGGTGACTTACACAATACCTGTGATGAAGTGGGCTGCTGAAGAAGGCAGGCCTTCTGCTATATTTATTTTCAGCCAGCGAATTAAAAAATGCCGTGACATAATCAATGAAAATAAGCAACAGATAATGGCATTTATCACCAGTATCCGGGCGATAGTCAGAGATGCTAGAAGAAATATGTTTCAAAAGAAAAAAAAATCCATTAGCATTTAAGATGGGCACGGCAGCCTGTAATTCCAAGACCCGATCTAGTACAAGTTCTGATTTGAAAAGCAGCTTGTAAAACCATTGCTGATCACTTCAGCAAGCGCGATCGGTCCTGCACAACCCTCCCTCTTTTGTCTCTGATCCCCACAACTGGTACACACCGTGCTACCCCCACCGGTAGATTATCCCTGAAGGAATATAGCTTTTGTCAGAGGAAAAGGTTCCCTAGTTTTGATTTAAAGCTACAGACTGATTTCCCATCCCAGCTGGAGCAATGACTTTAGGGCAGCATTTCTCAGTCTTAGCAACTTCAAGGTGTGTGGACTTCAACTCCCAGAATTCCCCAGCCAGCATCCAGATGGAACCAACTTTTGGAAGAGGGGAATGAGAGAGAACCATGTAGAAAAGGGGTGGGGAACAGGTGGATGTCCAGATTTTGCTGGACTGCAATCCCCATCATTCCTGATCACTGGATGAATAATAGTCCCATCCATCCAACATCTGGAGGACTATTGACTTGGAGATTCCCAGTGAGTGAACCTAGTATAAATGACACAAAATAGTACATACACTTGTTGAAAAGATGTCATTTTATCAAATGCACACCTCTGATGCAGTGTGATGTCATTTGTTTGCTCAGAGTAGAATTTGTGGTTTTAGTAACAACCTACTTGTCCAAAATAATAAAATGAACAAGTGAAATGTCAGAGCATCCCTCTTACTTGTCGACCGTGCAATAACGTGACACTGAAACTGATAGCATCTGGTCCACAATCCCAACGTGAAGACACCTTCCCCTTCTGGATGCACCAGCCAGTGGGGAGAGACTGAGATGATCACAAGCAGAATAAAGTGAGCACAAGCAACCATATTGTATGCATTTTTGTAGAAACTGATTGGGAAGGCGAGGCAGCACACCTGCAGGTGAAGGGAGGATTGGCACCAAGGTTAAGTTCAATTACATCAAGCGTTGCTTTTGTCCTGACCCCACCTATTTCCTTACCCTGGCTTCACCTTCTTTATGCTGTGGTCCTAAAATCCCACACCAAGGCTAAGAGCCGAAAGACCCTGGCTTAAGTTGTGATGAAAGCCAACAATAACACCAAAGCCTCTTGGAAATGAACACAGTGGAGAAAAGATGGGGGCTTTCTCTTCTATCCATTCTTAAACAGAACCTGCCCTTTTTGAAGCAAAGTATTGATGTTCAATGGGAATCAAATGCCACTGTGCAGAATAGCACTTCTTGCTCTGTAAAGAGCTAGGGTATGGGTCATCCTCAGTGGCGAACTAAGAGTTGTGGGCCAAGCCCATAGCTCAGAAGTGGACAACGTACAGTTCTTGGCCATTGAAAGAGTTTCCACCCCCGCCCACCAGGATTTCAAAGCATGTCAGGACTGAAAGCCAGATCAGATGTCTGGATGAAATGTGATATCACTGCTGCACGCCATCAATTTAGCATACCTTCCAATCCTTTTTGTCCATGGGGAAAGCAAATAGACCAGTTGGCTGCAGGAGTACTCCTAGAAAGAGACTTCAAGGCCAAAGTCCAAAGCTCTACAGCCAGGTGAAGGGGGATTATCAGACAAGGGCAGATGATGGGATAGTGGCAACAAGTTCCACCATGGGCTTATCAAGGTCCACTGGGGTTGGTCTTCCTTGCCACAGTGTAATTTTTTAAACAAAATTCTTATGCTCAACCACTTATCCATGTCTATAGTTGCCCATACTTCTTCTGTTATATGCACTTTAAAATGGATTGCAGGGATGTAGCCGTTACAACCTCTTCAAATTAGGCAATCAGGTCCAGGGTTTTGTTTTAAATGAACTACAAGCACCACTGTCTGGTCTCATGAGGCAAACTGCTTACGCAGACACTACTGTGCTCACTTGTCATACAGGACATCCATGCATAAATTCCCAAATGACCGAGTTACAGCTGGCTCTGCAGAGACTACTTATTATGAGACTACTGCCTCAGGCTATAGTTCTTGGGGGACAGCAGATAAACTTTCCCCAGGCGTTCCTTCTTAGCTTTGTATCCACTGGAGCAGTGTAACGCCAAACAGCCATTTCTGAATTCCTGAACTAGCCTGTTACTCGCAGTTCCAAAAAAGAATATGGTCTTCTAATGTTGGGGACCACCATTCACCATTCCAACTGTCGAGGGCACTGCAGGTGATAGTGTCCAAAGGATGGTGATGTCAAATTTGGTGGTGAGACTTTGGGCTGCTCTGGGTGGGATTTAATGTGAGGGAAACAGGTGCAGTTTGTCACCTTAAAACCTTGCACTCACATTTCCGCTGTTATTTTAGAAAAGAGCAAAACGGGGGGACGCCCACTGTCATGGTCCCTGTTCCAGTGTTCCTGGAAAACATTGTAACCTGTTCCCATGCCATGCTGGTGCTGACACAGGTTGCTGTACGGGGGGGGGGGGGCTGCTCCTGTTCCCTTGTACCAGGCAGTGAGGCGAGGAGAGAAGAATGCATGTTTGGGTTATCTTGCCTGGTCAAGGACATTTCCCACAGACCGGCAGGAACCATTAGGGGCACCTGCAGGGCATGGAATTGTACTGACTCTGGGGGGAGGGACTGGAAGCCGTTTGGGGTTTTATTGGGAGGCATCCCACACTTTTACTATTCTCAGCTTTGCTTGTGATCCTGCATATTACTCATTATTAAATCAGATATCCATGAAAGCCTTGTGTGAGTCTGGTAGTGATTTTGAATAGGCAACCATTACACCCACACTGCTGAAATATGGCTATTTGCTGCTGAATTTCAGCTGCATCATTCCAAGATGCTGTAAGGAGCAAATAGGATGCAAATGTCCCAGAGTACCTTGGAGTTCTTAACCCCCTTCTGCTAGGATACTGTTTCCTCTCCCCTCATTAAGCACCAAAGCAGTGTGAGGAAAAACAAGTCTATTGAGAACAGCCAGACCCAACACTTCAAATATAAACAAGAAACTATGCTGCTGAAGAGCTAAGGCACATGTTGAAGCACATGCCATTAGACATACTTTAAATGTCCCACAAGGTTTCCTTTGATGCGCTAAATCCCCCTGCCTTCCATTGGGTTTTGAAAAGAGTCTTCATGAGACAATTTTCTGGGCAAACCACTGCTCAGTAAAATTCAGCTGCATATGGCCCCTTCTTTCCCAAATATGAGTGAGAAAGTTTCCAAGAATTGGCACGCCTAAGATATGCCTTCATGGAATAGCAAGGCCTCAAACCCAAGAGATGGCTGCTAAGGAGTAACATTTGATCCGATCTTGGGTAAAAAAATGAATAACACCTGTAGGTTTCCATCCAGTTGGGTCACACTGTCCTGATTCCCAACTCCCGAATACTCTTCCATCTTTGCCTAGCAAGCCCAATGTTGCTTGATTCTGTCCCATTCAGCCAGTTCCAACTGTCATGGAATCTTCTCCACCGAGAAACCAGGAAGTGCCATTGCTTGGGGGAATGGGAGGTGCCTTTGAGTCAGTATTGACCTCCTGCAAACTGCCTGGACAAGTCCTTGCAGTTTTCTTGGCAAGATTTTGGAAGTGGCTTGCTGTTGCCTTCTTCCTGGGGCTGAGAGAGACCGGCCGGCCCAAGGTCACCCAGCTGGCTTTTTGCCTAAGGTGGAACCAGAACTCCTGGTTTCTAGACTGATGCCTTAACCCACTAGACCAAACTGGCTCTCTATTGCTTGGGTGGCCAAAAAGAACTGGGTGCCTTCAGAAGGCAAGCCATCAGCTCTTGTCTCCTGAATGATTAGAAAAGTGTTTTCTAATGTCTCTATGATCATTTGCTTGTGCTACTGCAGAAAAGTGCATACTATTGCAAAAACTGTTCAGCAACCTGAACTGGTGTCTTTGAGGGAATATTTGTCAACCTTAGCAACTTTAAGATGTATGGACTTCAACTTCCAGAATTCCCCAGCCAGCCATGTTGGCTAGGGAATCCTGGGTATTGAAGTCCACACACTTAAAGTTGTCAAGGTTGAGAAACCCTGCTCTAATGACATCTGGCCTTCAAAAGCCTTGAGTGCAGCCCTAGAAGACCTCCAGAATTTTTTACTAAAATGAAATGTAAGTTAGAAGGGGGAAGTGACAAAAGAAGTGACTTCAATTAAACATGAATTGAAAAATGAAGGCTAAAAGGTGGGAGATAAATAGTAGATGAAACCAATCATATTGACCTTTTCGTTCTGATCCCACCCACAAAATTCGGAAATGTAGCCTCCAACATATAGCCTTGTGTGTCGCAGAGTGGTAGGCGGTAGTATTGCAACCGAAACTCTCCCCACAACCCGAGTTCGATCCCAGCGGAAGCTGGATTCTCGGGTGGCCGGCTCAGGTTGACTCAGCCTTCCATCTTACTTGCTGGGGAAGGTGACGACTGGGGAAGGCAATGCCAAACCTCCCTGCTCTATAGTCTGCCAAGAAAACGTTGTGACAGCAGCATCCCCCCAAAGGGTCAGACGTGACTTGGTGCTTGCACAGGGGACCTTTCACCTCAGCCTCCAACATGCTGCTCAAAAGCAATAAACAGTCTTCGGAATGGAAAAGGCTACATACACTGAATTAAAGTCAAAGACTTCAATTAAATGTCATCTTGACCTCACAGGAAAAATGCAGAGAATACCAAAGGATGAAGAGAAATGGAACCTTGTTTGTTCTTGCCATCTGTTACCTCAACCCGGTCAAGGAAAATATTTTTCCTCTTATCATTACTGGAATCCAGAGGCACAGAGATTTAGAACGAGAGAAGGTAGTGAGTTTCCCAAGTGTCTTTCTTCTTTTACTTCATTTTTCAAGAATAATTTCCAGAAGAAAGTATTGCTAATTAGCACAGAGCTAAAAGGAGCTATGAGTTACTGACTAATCAACTGATTGCCTGTTTCTCCCAGCTGAGAGACATCCATCAAGCAAGAAGAGGTTATTGCACTGCAAATGTATTGTGTGGAAATGGTCACTGTCTCAGAAATGAAGAGGGATGAATCCACTTGGGGGCAGAAATTAAGACTGAATATACAAGAATCTTGTATCATTTCAACAATTTTAATAGAAATTTTGGGGAGTGGAGTAGGGAACAACTGACAAAGGTTGCCGAGATACCAAGAACAGCTTACAGATGGCCTTCCATATCACAGAGGGTTACTAGATAGCATTTCCATTGAGATTGCCTATCATTTGCAAGACTTCCTAAGGATGCTTGTAAGTGCTCATGGACAATATAGATGAGGCATAGATTATACGGGGGACACTTCATTGTCTGATGGTAGCATCTCTCTTTGCGCTTCTGAGTTTGTGACACAACTCAACTTTTCCTCTTCTGTGATGAAGCCCATGTGATACAACAGGCTGATTGTGCCTGGGATGGAAGGAAAAAAAACAGGAACGTAAAATTGATCATGTACAGACAGAAGGTAAACAAGAAGCAACCAGTAGACTTCTAAGTGATTTGCAAGAGATCACTATAAATTTCTGACTCTTGATGATATAACAACTGCAGCAGTGAAAAAGCTTTTTCCCTGCCACATTATGAAGACGACAATGTAGGGAAAAGCAGGAATGGATTTTACGTGAAATAATTTTCTGATTTAAAAATTCTGGGTGGGAAGTATGCTCAGACTGTCCCTCCATAATCTTGATCCATCCATCCATCCGTCATAGCTGCATCACTTTGAGCCACTAACTCTAGGATTTAAACAGGCCTGTCATACACGAGAAGATGCTTCCAAATATTTCTGTTTGCCTCTTCTAACTGGATTCAGTACTATCATTCATTCATTCATTCATTCATTCATTCATTCATTCATTCAACTTTTTATACCACTAGTTACTAAAGACCTTTGGTGGCTGATAATAAAACTTTAACTATTTATAGAGTCCCCCTTTGGGGGAGAAGGGCAGTGACAGAAATTTGAAATATAAATAAATAAATAAAGTAAGTAAGTAAGTAAGTAAGTAAGTTAAAAACAAGAATTAAAAGCCCGATTTTAAAGTATGTTTTTAGGGTGCTTGTAGAAACTCAATGTAGTAGTCCCTTAATTCAGCAGGGAGCATGTTCTGAAGAAAAGTGAGTGCAGGAACATCTCAGTTATGGATCTCATTCAGGAGAGTCCATAGGAGCTGTAGGACAACCTCTTCAGATAATCACAATGACTTGTGGAATTCTTTCAAATAGACTGGACTCAGTGTTGGCAGAGTGCTAGAAAGCATTTGGCCCAGGAGAGGTCAGAAGAGTCACACACCAGGCATTTCTATAAAAATACATTTATTTACAGAAAGCACAAAAACATATTTACAGGCTTCTGCATTCTCACAGGCTCTCTGAGAGCTGCTTACTCTCTACATACCTAAAGAGAAGGAAATGAAACTAACAAGCAAAAAAATTGCCCTGGCTTCAGGCAATTCAACTATTAACACCTGAAAAGAGGACAATTAAATTCAACCTCTTCACCTGCCAAAATGATTAGTTACCACAGTAACCTTAATCTGTAGCAGAAAACAATATACCAAACACTCAGGTCTTGTAGACCTTTAATCGTAACAACCAGGACTTTATATGTTATCCAGAAACAACTGGCAGTCAGGGCAATGCTTGTGCCTCAGTTGTACTGTGGCTTCATTGAATAATTCCAGAGACTAAGTTAGGTGATGAACTCTAGGGAAAGGTAAAGGTTTCCCTTGACATAAAGTCCAGTCGTGTCCGACTCTAGGGGGCGGTGCTCATCTCCGTTTCTAAGCCTTGGAGCCGGTGTTGTCATAGACACTTCCGGGTCATGTGGCCAGCATGACGACACGGAACCTTCCCGCCGAAGCGGTACCTATTGATCTACTCACATTTGCATGTTTTCGAACTGCTAGGTGAGCAGGAGCTGGGACGAGCAACGGGAGCTCACCCCGCCGCGCGGTTTCGAACCGCCGACCTTCCGATCGGCAGCTCAGCGGTTTAACCCGCAGCGCCACCGCGTCCCTTGATGAACTCTACCGACTGAAAATTTTGTGCCAGACATGAAAGTGTCCCTGTGCCTAAAGAGTGTTTCCATCAAGGACCAGGGAGAGGGGCTTTTATGATTTTGCCCCCCTCCACTGTAACATCATTACACCTACATGTACATGGAGTCCATTCAACATATGTGCAGCATGTTAATGCTGCTGCTGCTGCCACACTCCTCACTTTCAACCCATTATGTTGTGTCCAGTAGAATCTTGCTTACCTAAGATGAATGATAGAAAACAGACTAAGCAACCGATGAAAAAACCATAGAAAGGCTTCGTTCGGTTGTTGTAGATATCAACCTTGAATCTAAGCCTGTAGTATGTAATCAGCAGAGCAGACAGCAAGAAGATTCCTGCAAGCAAAGAAGAGAAGTCTGTACTAGAGTTTGTGCCAGGAGTATCCATATTATCCAAAATCCAGTTCAGAAAATTGATCTGACCTTATTTGGACTTTTAAGGTCATATATAAATAATTAGAAATTTTCAGTACAGTAAAAGGATACAAAACAAACAAACAAACAAGACAGAAGGCAGGAAAAAGGAAAAAAAGAAAAGGAACGATAAGAGAAGAAAATATACAGTTATGCCTTCTGCCTTCCTTTCTATTGAGTAATTATCATCTTATTCTTTTCCCCATCTTTTCTGGCCCTTTTTAATCCCCAAATCAATAAATCATCCATTTGAACTTTTCTTCTTTCAACAAAAAGTCCATCTAGGTTTTCCAGCCTTTCCAAAAAGTCTTTGTCAATTTTCTTCTGACCAGACTGGTCAGCTTCGCCATTTCTGCAAGTTCAGTTAATTTTATAATCCAATCCTCCACTGTAGGTATTTCATTACTTTTCCAAATTTTTGCGTACAATAATCTTGCTGAATGGACTTTTTAAAATCATTCAAATCTCCAGACTGATCTAACAAATACCTTTCACCCAAGTGTAAAATCCAAGAAAGGCTTGAAGCTTCAAGCCTTTCTGAATTGATTCAGAGGCATTTGATTCAATCAGACATTTCAAAATAATTGAGAGATTCAGTCTGGAGATGGAGCCTAAATCACTGAATAGACTGAATTGTCTTCAGAGCAAATTTTCAAGTCAAATATTTGACAGCCCTCGTTTATGTCAAGCCTCATGCAGTTGGGTAAGATCAAAGAAGTGAGAGCTATACAGATTTCAGTAAAGTATCTTTAATGTTAGCTTGAAGTAACAGAATCTTGGAAACTGTAAGAGCAATTTCCCACCCTCAATTATAGTGGCAAGGTCTCTTTGAATGATTTGAAACACTTCTTCCCAGATTTCTTGCTCTCAGGATTGAGTTGCCATTTATGAGATAAATGGCCCATGGACTCATCTTCTATCTCTTGATTGTTGATGTCTACTTTCCCAGCCTCCCCACAATCTCTTGTACTGTCTGTGTCAATGCTCCTCCTTGCTTCCCATTCCATCTCCTGAAGGTCTCCTATTCTTTAAAACAGTGTTTCCAACCTTGGCCATGTCCAGGTGTATGGACTTCAACTGCCAGAATTCTTATCAATGGCCATGCTGGTGGTAGAATTCTGGGAGTTGAAGTCTACACACCTGGAAATCGCCAAGGTTGGGGAACACTGCTCTAAAATATGACTTAGATTGTCTCTTTATGCTTTTTGTCTATAAGCCCCTTCAGCACAATGACTTCCAATTTGGTAAAGTTAGCCCTGGGCCTTTCACAAGTTCCTGGGGCCTTGGCAGATGCCCAACCATATTGACCTCTGCTGAGCAGTTGTTGGCAAGCATTGAACCTTGGCCTTTTAGCAAGCAGCTTATTTACGCATCTGCTGAGCTTAGCCCTATTATATTCCTATCATTCCCTCATAGCTAAGTGGTTTACATCATACCTGTGCTGAAATGAAACACGGAAGAAACCAGGTTTTCAACTATTTCCCGACCTATCAAGCGAGTCATTAGCTTCCATGAAGAAATCAAAGCAACGAAGCCAGAAAAAACAGCAATTAGGGAAAGGATCCGGGCAGCAATCAAGTGGTCTACAGAAAATGTTCAAAGGAACTATTATATTTGAAATTGCCTTATACTAGGCCAAGTCTTTGATCTACCTGTTTTATACAGAGGCCCTAGACATCCAAGTTCATGTACATCCTAATTTCATATTTGGGGACATTTTCTTTCACTTCTAGTCAATGTTGCTCATACATAAGACTTGCATAGGTCATACTTTCCCATACTTTACTACAATATGAGCCCTGATCCTCCCACTGTAACCAGAGGTAGGCCACATGATACTATAGTATCAACATGATCCTTGGTTTCCACCAAGCTTCTGATCCACTTGATTTTATTTAAAAAAATAAAATGAAATGAAAAACAAATGAAATAGGATGCTGGCATGCTGCAAAGCAAAGTATCAGCCTCCAGAAACATCTGCAGAGGCCTCATAAGGTTTCTAACAGAATAGAAATGGCAGGTGATACATCCCAGTTTCTTTTTTGGGTATTGTGCACATCTGCACAGAAGAAAGCCACTTAAGCTGGGTTTGGAAGTCTTTATTTTCTGAGGCGGGGTCTTGAAGGGGTAGGTAGGGATCAGCCTTTGCTTTTTAATAGGGTTGTGCAGGTCCCTGAGCGATTATTTGCTTCAGCCAATGTTCAAGGGCAGCATCCTATAACAGGCTGTGAGAATAGCCTTAAGGAAGAGCCGCACCAAGGCCACAGTCAGATAAGAGAAGTCTAAGTCCAAAGCAGGAATGGAAGTTGAGAAAATATCTCAGACTTGACCCTCCCTAGCATAAAGGCAAGGTAGGGGAAGGCACATTCAGAGTCGCAAGATTCTGCTCCTGTAACCCCATAAGAAAAGTGTGAGTATTCATGACTTTGGTGTCCAAGTTTGGGCTACCTCAAAGAGCTGATACATGCCCCTTCAAGCTGCTCTTCAAACTGCCCTGCTCAGCCCCTTTCTCTTCACTTTCCCCACCTATGCCGTTTTGCAACCCCAGGAGCCAGAAGCTTCTTAGCAATCCTACAACTGCCAGACGAGGCTTCCAGGGGATCTCAAGCACCTGGTTGAGTAAAGCACAACTTCCTTTAGCCTAGATGAGAATAACTTCCCTCTGTAGTCTGAAGGGCCTCATTAAGGCAAATTGAAGGCACCTTGTACAGCTCTAGCAAATGGGTGTTTTGGAACTCCAACAGACCAGCCCATGACATGTGCTCAGCAGGTGGCAATCATTAGAGTCATGATTGCTCATTGAAAGCCAGAAAGAATTAGGCAAAGTAGAAGCAACCTGAGTAAAAGTGGAAACAGCAAGAGAATAAAACATTCATTGGTTTGATTCTGCAGAGTAGGGGGTTGGCTTAATTCCTCTGAGTGCTGTATTATTTCCATGTTTTATAAGCTCTGAGCCAGTGTTTTTCAAACTTGGCAACTTTAAGACATGTGGACTTCAACTCCCAGAATTCCCCAGCCAGCATGCGTGGTCTTGCACTGCCAAGTCAGCATACTGGCTGAGGAATTCTGGGAGGTGAAGTCCACATGTCTTAAAGTTGAGGTTGAGAAACACTGTTCTAAGCAGTCAGACCAAAATTTGGGGTGAAATATTTGAAGAGGCTGTGACACTTACCAGAAATGAACAAAACCGGATTACAGCCAAATGTGTCACAAACGGACCACCATCCATTCATAAAAGAACCATGGGATAAATGAAACCTCAGCAATAAAGGGCTTGAAGTGATTACCACCAGCAGGACAAAGTTGATGGAAGACAGGATACAGTGCAGTCTTCTCTGGAATTTCAGGGGAAAAATCTTGTCAAAAGCCTATGGAAAGAAAAAAATCCAGCACCAGATATCTTCAAAATAAATCAGTCCATCTAAGGTCCATCAGTCCCCTGATCATGCAAGGGAAGCACTCCACATATTTTCATTGGACAGTGTTAAAAAAACAATGACATTGTCTCAATTATCTTTATAACAACCCTGCTGAGCAGGACAAGTTGATATCATGCTGGCTGGGGAATTCTGGGAGTTGAAGTCTACACATCTTCAAGTTGTCAGGGTTGAGAAACTCTGGGATAGATTAAATCAAAGAGGGATCAAAACAAGTACTTTGCCCAAAGAGTGAGTGAGTTTGTCATATGCAGGATGAACCAGGCAGACTTTCTAATAGGAATGTTCCTTGGCTTCTATCTTCCCAGAGTCCGAGTAAGCAATCAGGTATATTTTCTAACGGTATTTTGGTTAGGAAAAGAGGTGTAGGGGAAGTTGTAACACTGCTTCATATTTCTTGCCTTTGAGCCCTGCTGAAGTCATAGAGTAGAATACAAATGCAAAGTAAAAAGGAAGTGCCAGGGGCATCCACAGGGGAGGTTAAAAAAATGTCAATATGGTGCCCTTACCCATACCAATGAAGCACCAGCCTGTTTTTAAGCCAAATAAAAAGGACTGGAGCTTTGTTTGCGCAAGCATAGGCACTGTATTGACTTTTACACTCCGCCCCTGGCAGATGCCTCTGAAAATGCCAGTGATAGCAGCTGATGCACAACACTTTTCTCCAGCAGACGATGATCTTTGGTCTTTCCAGAAGTGCCAAGGATTTGTTGCCAACTTCAGTGGGTAGGACCCTGTCCATAAAGTGGGCAGGGCCAGGGGATATGCTAAATTTCTAATGTTAAACTCTAATTTAAAAATAAATGAAAAACCACCCAGAATCTTGTGAGCTGGGCTGTCCAACAAATCCACAATTTTAAAAAAATAATTTAAATACTGCTTCTTTAACAACCATAGTAATAACTCCTAGGCCTGTGAGAAGCAGATGAGCTTCACTATCATGAGGCATGGTTTTCCACAATCTGACACAGTGATGATGTGAACCATGTCACTGAGATGCTGTACATTGCTTCTGGGGCCTCCTCTGGCACATCTTTACCCCACGTTGCGCATGCACAGAAGCCTCTTCCATGACTTCTGACCAAAGCTTCTAATAGCCCAATTCCTTGGTATATCATTGGCAGAAAGAAAAACTAGTGGCATTTCTGCTACACAAAGACCCTTTACTCACAATCATCTTTGCCTGGAATTACTGCTGCCTCAGATAATGCCTGATACACATCAACCTCCCTCTGTCTTCTCTACCCAACAGCCACAGTCATTGTGGCTTCCACGCCTTCCTTTGTGAGCTTCAGTGATGTCACAGATGCTAAGCCCGTATGCACATCCTTGCAGTGGTTCTTCATCCTTGCACTCAGCAATCTCTACCTCCAACTGGAAGGGAAGAAGTGATTCACTAATATCTCACCTACTCTGGATGCAAGAAGTCTCTATATCACTCCCAGGGCAACAATATCAGGCCAGTCTATCAATGGTCTCGTTAATCAGCAGCTACTTATTCCTTGATTGACTTGATTATGTGCCATCAAGTCGGTGTTGACTCCTAGAGACCACATAGATAGATTTTCCCATGACAATCTGTCCCAACCTGATCCTGCTCCCATCGCTACTGTAACTGTGTCCATCCATCTTACTGCTGGTCATCCTTTTCTTCTCTTTCCTCCCACCTTTCCCAGCATTAGATCCTTCTCCAGAGAGCTGGGTCTTCACATAATGTGTCTGAAGAAAGATAATTTGAGCCTGGTCTAATAAATAAATACACATACACACAAATATGCCTATTCCTACATAGAAATAATTCTAATAATTGTCTATTGATTACACGGATTTTGATTTATTTTTTTTTACTTTATGGTAAACAGGGCTGTATGGATTCCTAAGGGGGTTGATCCACTCTGATGAAGGCCCAGGTGATGTACTCCTTAAAGCCAATTGCCTTCTTTTGAAAAAACCAAGCCACAATGTGATTTCAATTCAACTATTTTGACCTTCTTCAGATTTTGTCATGGTCATATGTCAGGTACATGGCAGCAGTTTGTTTGATTGATCTGTTTACCTAATTACCTAATTAATCAATATCAGTTTTATGTATGTAAGGTGTTTAATGGACTGGTCACTGGCCACAAAAAAGAAGATTCTCCTCCTTCTCCCTCCCCTTCCCCTCTTCTTTCCTCCTCCTCCTCCTTCTCTTTGTCATGGAAGTCACACTGTAAAAAAAAGAGGCAGGGCTTTGCAGTTACAGAGGCCATCCTGACTTTTCCGGCCACCCTCCGAACAGCCCTGTCTGCTAATGACAAATTCGCTGCAGGAAATGCATGTTCAATTGGACTAAAAAGGAACTTTCAGGAAGGTCTGGGAAATTCACGGACTGCTGAACAACTTGAGGATTAAAATCGATCCGAGGTAGCAAAGCCAAAGAAAGTGACTGTGTGCCTCACTTCCAAATGAGAGACATCCCCTGGATGAGAGATGCATTTTTAATATTGCAATTTAATGGCAGTCCACCAGAGTGATCGCTGTTCTGGAAGAGGGGTCTTGCACTTGAGGCAGAAATGTCGAACTGTACTGGACTGCAGAAAATAATGTACCCTATGAATGGAGTGGATAATCTGATGGGCTGAGCAGAACACTGTTGTTATGAGCTTGACCATTCAAAAGTGAGAGGTCCCCGATGTGCTAAGAAGAGTTCACAGAAGCTCTCCTGCATCCCTAATGTAGTGAGTCCCAGTGATTCAGGGACATCACCAGTTAGGATGCCAACATCCAGTCAGGCTCCAGGACCTAATCTGGGCTCATAAAGAAGAATGCCTGTATCTGTGAACATGGCCCCTCGGGAATCACGCTTCTATCTTCTCTGTGTCGTCTGGCTCAAGGCTCCACTTTACTGCTCCTCCAATCAAGCCAATGTGGTGCACAAGACTAACTATGCCTGGAAGGAGGGGGCAGGGGGGTGGGGGTGGGAAAGAAAGATGGAGCATTAAAGTCTGTGCAGTACATCTGGGCAGAAGGCATCATCTACCAATAGATTTTTATTGATTTTTGCAATCAATCCGCAAGGATTCCTGATTCTTAATTACCCAACAGTTAGGCTTCTGAAAATGAGCACTTTGGGATAAATCAGGAGTGGATTGGAGGGTGGGTGGGTTCAAAGAATCTTGATTCTAGTACTAAGCATCGCTTCCTGGAATGAGCATGCATTGGGATAGATGTTGTTCCTTCTGTCTGACTGTTCTCCTGCTATATTGGACCTTATTGGGTATTTTCTGTTTGGATGTTCTCCTGACACGCAACTTCCATCCTAACCTACCTATGGATTTCATACTGGTTGGTAATGCAAATTCTCCATTTCCCCACCCCATTTCTATCTACCTAATCCACAGTCTAGCCCTCTCATAGACTCTAGAGTAAAATCAGGTACCTACAGGACAATCTTTCTTGACCAGAAACAACCAGTCCTGTAAGTTCATCTCAAGAAGAGCTGTTGAAGGTCTCCTCTTCAGGCCAGGAGAAAGGAGTGGGGGTCTTGGAGGCATCCCTTTTTGGCACCTGAGGGGCAGGGAGCTCCCCCTTGGCTTGCTTTTTGCAAACTGTCAAGACCATCTTGTTCCACAGAGCTTTGGTTGGGGATGATGCATCTGGGCTCTTATTGTGATGTCCTTTTTCATTGATTCATCATTGTCTGATTTCATTTTGACCATACTGATATCATTGGAACCTGCCTTAAATCATTGGAAGGAGGGCAGTCTAGAAAGATTGGTAAAAATAAATAGATTAATACTACCTAGGAAGAAGGCCAGAAGACAGGCAACGCAACCCATATAAAAACCAAAGGATGGTGTCAAAGATTGGTTCTCTGTACTGAACTGATCTCTAATCTTGAAGTAGGTAATTAGCAGAGCAACGAGCAGAAAGATACCTAAAGACAAGAAAAAGAGAGACTTGGTCCACGTGTGTCCCTACCCCACCATTTTGGCCCTTATGTCTGTCTGGCTGGGATCATACAATCCGATAAAACCTAAACCTCAGTTAACCAGAGCTAATTGTGATCTTCATCTAACAATGTCCAAACAAAGAAATCACATGATGGTTTCACATGATGGCCTGGTTCACCCAGCATACAAATAACAGTGGCTTGGTTACCACAACATGCTGAACAATGACAGATCTAAGCCTTTTTGGGGGGTTAACTTTGGCCTGTTGTTCAGGCCCAGCTGCTGTGTCTCAGCCTGGGAGCTCTGCCTTTCCGTGAATTTCTTACCCTCAGTCCATCAACCTCTTTGGCTTCCCTGTAATTCCATCTTTCTGGCTTCAACCACCAACAGTGTCTTCCATTGGAGCACTTTTTAAGCTACTGAAGGGGGATTCCCATAATGCTCCTTTTGAGAATCAAACTTGGTCAACTAATTGAAACATTGACTAATATAAGATTTTATTTCATTGCTCATCTGCCGATCCCTTTGCCCGCCCCCCTCACCTTCTTCAACCTCAAACCTGAAGGGATAGTCATTTGAGATTTTTAATTGCATTTCCCCTACCCCAAATACCTGCAAAAAAATTAGCAATGGAAGAAATCAGGCCTTTAGAGATTGCTGTATCAAAGAAGTGGGCATGGTAGTCCTGTGATAAAATCAGGGAAATTAAACAGCTGATGCAGGCCAATACTGAAAACAACTTGACAACTTGTAGCATTACCAGGGAAGCTGAAGAGGAAGAAGAAGAGATATTCTATGATAAGAAATCAAGGTACCTTCAGCCAAAATGATATAGAGACAATGGCAATGGTGGTCAGCTGTGCACATCGCATGCCACATATACCATCCCACCTCCCCATAGGTTCCCAAGGATCTCATCACCGTATTTCAGCAACAAAACAGCTAAATTTTAGATATTTGCTACCCATGAACCAAATAAGCTCCAAAATCAGTATCTTAAGCTTGTGGTAAAAGGTAAAGGTTTCCCTTGACAGTAAGTCCAGTCGTGTCCGACTCTAGGGGGCGGTGCTCATCTCCGTTTCAAAGCCGAAGAGCCAGCGTTTGTCGGTAGACACTTCCGTGGTCATGTGGCCGGCATGACTAAATGGAACGCCATTACCTGCCCACCGAAGCGGTACTTATTAATCTACTCACAGTTGCATGTTTTCGAACTGCTAGGTTGGCAGGAGCTGGGACTAGCAACAGGAGTTCACCCCGTCATGCGGATTCGAACCGCCGACCTTCCGATCGGCAAGCTCAGCAGTTTAACCCGCAGTGCCACCACGTCCCTTAAGCTTGTGGTAGGTTTCATCTTTTCCCCCAAAAATAACCCTACCAAACTCAGCTCCCTTTGGGATGATATTAGACTGCAGCCCTCAGAGACCTCAAAAAGTTCATTCTTGAGCTATAAAGGTTGTCCAGCACAGGCTAAAATGTCACCCAGCAATTCCTCTTTATTTTGGCTGCTCTGGCATTAAGATTGGCTTAAGTGGAGATGCCAAAGGCTTACAGCATACAAAGGGCAGCCTGTAGCACTAAACCTTACTCTTCTCCACCGGTGGAATTTCCAACATTCATGGGAAATTAACCCTGGCAAGTAAAAGTGCTTCTTACTTCTTGTTCTTTGGCACCTTGCCTTTTCATAAAAATGTATAGCTCAAAATATATATATTTTTTAAAAAGCTTAGTGTAATACTTGCTTTCCCCATTGCGGTGCCTTCCAGTTGGGTTGAATGACATATCCCATAATTTCCAGCCATCATGGCCATTAGAAGGATGGGAGTTATAGTCTGATTCCTTTTGTGTGTGGGTTAAAAAAAAGCTGCTATATAACAATAAATATAAGAAGTGGATATGCTTCAGTGCTCTGTCTTACATCTCTTCATGAGAATAGCATATACAAAAGTTGGAGAAAAATGTAGAACAACATATAATTTAAAATTACCATATCTGTTCATCTCATATTGATTAGACAGATTACTGTACTTGATCAAAGTAGTTGCGTGTCTTACCATCTGGCAAAGAAACTTTATGACAACCAGAATTATCACATTTGAGCCACAGACCCATAAAGATAGACTCATTCTTAAAATTATTCCAGAGCCAAAGGGGAGTTAAAAAGACTGTCAGGACAATCATGAAGTTAAAGCAGCAGAAGAGGTAGTAGGCAGTTCTCCAAAACGGTATCAAACATATCTTGGTGGGGATCTGCAGAAAAATGAAACTCAGGCATGAATCACCCTCATTATCAATGAGCATTTAAACATTCAGAGAGTTCAAAGGTGGCAAGACCTGTAAGAAAGAGGTTGAATTTGTGAATTAAGTCTTTTGTGCTTCAGCCAGCTGTATACTTGTCAAGAACTCCTCCTCCTCCTCCATCTTAGTCTCCTCTCATTTGGACTATTGCAACGCCCTTGAAGACCACTTAGAAGCTGCACCTGGTCAAGAGTGCAGCAGCTTGAGTAGTTATGGATATACCTTGGTCTGCCTATGTAACATTGCTACTTTGAGAGCTGCAGTGGTTAGTGACTGACTCCTGGGGGCAATTCAAGGTGCTAGATGTCCCCTTTAAAGTCCTTAATGGCTCAGGACTTGGGTATCCTGTAGATACCCTGCCTACTCCCAGTGGTTTCTTCCCAGTTAAATCAGGACGACCAGAATCCCTCCAAGTTCCTTCTCTTAAAGAATGTCATTTACAGCAGGGGTTTTCAAACTATTTCAGGGTGCAGAATCTGTTAGTTAAAAAAAAAAATCTCAGTTTTGACCAAGAGGTAAAACTCTAGTGATAGAAAACTGGCCATATTCAAATGAACCTTTCCCCCCTGTAGTCTTTCATGGAGCTCCATCAAGTTCTTGCAGAAACCTAGGGTTGAAATTCATAGAATCCAGTTTCAAAACCCCAAATGCAGCTCCCTTTCTCTGAAACAACCCCCATCCCCCACCAGAGATTTGACTTGCCCCAACATTATTGAGACTGAGGAAAGCTTTAATACTTGGCTATTTCAATAGACCTTGGAAGGAAGAAGATCTGAAGGGGATTTCTCTTGTAAAAATATACTGTATGTTTATATGGGCTTATGATTCTTTGGCATAGGAATATTTTATCTGTATTGTTGACTATTTTTCTGTATTGTTCATTATTTTTGTTATTTTCACTTTTCTGTGTATGATAGGACTGTAAGCCAGACTCAGTTGACAACTGGAGCAGCATACATGCTTAATAAATAAATAGAAATTAATAATAATAGTAGTAATAGTGGTGATGTCTCATGGATATTGTGCCTTGGCAAGCACATTTTACTTACCATTATGCCTGGAGTTACACCTGATTCTCAGCATCAGATACTAATTGTCACCACCCAGCCTCCTTTTCTGTGCTCTGATCAGTTAGGCAGCTACAACCTTATGAGGTTGCCATGCTCACCTTTGTGAGACTTGCAATGACATCACCGATTCTATACAGACACACAGCCATGCCGTCACCACGACGACCATATCTTCTTGCTTGTGCTTAGCAATCCCTGGTTCCTGTGCAAACAAGGAGGCCAGCTTTCACATACAGCTTGGCTCAAAAGACATCGGGGGGGGGGGGGACAGATAAATTGGGGAGAGGATTTCTCTAAATTTCTTTAGAAAGAGGGGAAATATTCTACTGATTTCAGAAGGGTAGGATCAGGGCCGCAACTAGCCAGGCAAGCAGGGCATGTGGCCCGGGTGCCATGCTGGTGGGGCGCCAAAATGGGTATGGAATCCATGTTTGCCCCGGGTGACACAGACCCTAGTTGCAGCCCTGGGTAGGATTCCCCTTCCATCAGTAGTACTGCTACTGAAAAAGCCCTGTTGGGGAAGTCTGACTTAATGGACACCTAGGAAGCCAGGGAGGAAAGGAACTGGGGGAGAAATGTGTGTACCATGAAAGACAGGAGCCAATCCTTGGGCACCTTGTCATGAGAAGTAAGTGCACGATCACCACCTTCCACCCAATTTCTCTGAAAGCTTCTTCTCATCTGAAAACATTTCTGTAACAAATTCTTTCATTTAACTGAATGAGCTGGTAGAGAAAATGCAGGTGAATTTCATTATATACTAATTATACATTAGGATGCATGGCCTAAACTGACGTGGATTTGTAGATCTAAGAAATGTATTTAGGAATCTCAACCCGGTTTTATTGATTGTGAATGCAAACACAATAGAAATGAATTGGGCCCCCTTGAAATAAATACATGTGGGAAAAGAAGTAACCTCAATGACTTTGTACCCTCTTAGTGTTTGGGGCTACAATTCCCACCAGTCTTGGCCATTTCATTCTGCTCTCTGGGACTGCTATATGTTGACTTCTAAAACATCCAGCAAACAGCAGATAACCGTAGGTTTATTCACAATTAGACTGATGCTCTTTCACCCCAGAAGATAGGACATGAAACAATGGAATTCAGTTACAGGAAGGCAAATTCTGGTTGAATGTTAGGAAAAAACTAACAGAAACAATGGAACCAATGACTTTTGGGAATGGATGTCTCCCCATCCTTGGTTGTGTGCATACAGAGGCTGGACACCATCTACCAGGTATAATTTAATTCAGATTTCTGCACTGGATAGAAGGTTGGAGTCAATAGCCTAAGGGGCAACTTCAGACTCTAGAGCAGTGTTTCTCAATCTTGGCCACTTGAAGATGTGTGGACTTCAACTCCCAGAATTCCAAGTGGCCAAGATTGAGAAACACTGCTCTAGAGTTCTGGTTACTCCTTCATAGTGTCAGGTAACCTCTTGTAACTTCTCTCCTTTCACTTTCAACCAACCCCTCAAGAAATCCCTGAGTTGGGCAGATATGCCCCTTTCCTGCTTAAAAAATTGATCATGGGATCTCCTCTGGCAAGGAAACAGGCCAGAGAGTAGAACTAAGGCTACTCAACCTTCACACTTGCTGATAATTCAGCCTTTTTTTTTTCTTGTGTAGGTACATGTTAAAATCCAGGAAGTAGAGAATAGAAGTGCATTGCTTCAGTGAGGCTGATCTAACTCAACAGGGTTGTGCATCTCACCTTGATAGGAACAGAATAGCCAACTGACCAAAAAAAAAAGTTTGGAATGCTTCTGTACTTGGATCTGTTAAGCATCTGTAGGGCTTAACACACATTTTGTTTGTTCTTGTTTTTAAAAAAAGTGAAAATCAATGAATGTGTAGCCACCCCGTGTTGCAAAAGCCAAAAACTGAAGATGCAAATACATGCAGAGTGAACTTAAACCCAAAGGAACTTGACCTCATCTCCATTAAACCATAATGGGGTTTGTTTGGCCTTGGCAAAGCATACTGTGGAAACCTAGCCAAATGGTTTGCAAATCATAGTTCATGGCTTCAGATTACAGACCCCCCTGCCACTGTGGCTTATTAAAATTTTAAAAAAAGTGCTTAAAACTATTCAGAGTTTTCCATGACCTGTAAATAAAGTACTCACCAGCACCTTCAGATAGGACTGTCAAGGAGCCACTAAATAAAAGGTTTATTTTTAATGATGCACTAAAGAAACAAGGCGAAAGAAGACATTGGCAGGGAAAATGAGAAGGGGGTGTTGCATTTTGGACAGAAATGAGGAGTTGTTGCAAAATGCTCCTGAAAAGAACTTCTCCTGTTAATGGATTGGATGAGGGTAATCCAGCAGGGCATTCCTAGAGGATGACTGTTCGAAAGGAACAAACTGCCAAGGTGCAACTGTGTATCTCACACTGGGAGTTCTAGATCCCAGAGGCCTCCTAGAGTACCTGTGGTCCAGAGTCCAGAGCCTGATTTTAGCAGCTCATCAAGAAGACTGAGTGCCATGAGATATATGGGCCGTTGATTGCTTGGGAAGCATCGAACCATCATTTATTGAATTCTGGGACTCTGAACTACTGTTATTTGAGTGCTCTGCTTTCCTTTCAGCCTGTCCATGAGCAGTATTTTCCTTGAGAAGTCCGAGCTGAAACTTTTCCTCATTAAGGGAAGGCTTTTATACTTCAGTAGACTGAGTGTGCCTAAGTGGGTAGAGAGGGTGAATAAGAACAGAACATGGTCAGTCATGCATAAGACTTGTACAGGGTTAAAATCCTTCTTTGTGGTTCTGGTGCAAATAGAAATTCCTAAGAATAGGGGTGAATAGGTGTCTGTGTGTGTGTGTAAGCCAGTGTTTCTCAACCTTGAGAACTTTAAGGTGTATGGACTTCAACTCCCAGAATTCCCCAGCCAGCATGGTGGGCTGGGGAATTCTGGGAATTGGAGTCCACACACCTTAAAGTTGCCAAGGTTGAGAAACACTGGTTTAAGCCATTGCAATTGTTCCATTTAGATTGTGACCCTGATGTGACCCTGATGTTCAATCAAGTACCTCCAAAGTAATACATTGTTAGGTTGTGTTTTAAGACCCATTAAAAGCTGAATGAATTATTGGCTAAGAAGAACCCTGCTGTATCAAATCAAAGAATGATATAGTCCTGCATTTTGTAAAGCAGTCCTGAGATGTTTCCAGGAAACTTACAAGACAGAGAGAAAAACCTCTTTTCCACTGTTATTTTCCAGCAACTGTTGACAGCAACTCATAACCCTGGAAGTTGGGGTGCAGCTTTCACAACTAGGGGTTTTTCCACACTGTTGGATTCCTGTATCTAAACTGGTGACAATGAAGCCAGGTTAAGAAATCCTTTTTCTGGATTTCAACCTCTTTATCGACTTTGGCCCCAGTGATAAAGCCTGCCTGGACTGTGGTTAATTACAGCTTCTGATTGGTGGATTTCTCCTTCTTTTCCCCTCCCACTTGTGCCAGGAAAGCAAGGCTTGATTGCTCTCCTTTCGATGGGCATGTCTTTTGACGAGGGGCAAAAGAAGGACCTGTGATGGCCTTGGAGAACAGAGGGAGAACAGGAGATTTGCACTTTCAGACCTGCAAGATTGATGTCAGCCCTTCCAGGTAAATCAGACAGGAAACACGACTGGATGAGCTAATTCTACTTTATTGTAAGGCTACATTAAGGGACGCGGTGGCGCTGCGGGTTAAACCACTGAGCTGCTGAGCTTGCCGATCAGAAGGTCGGCGGTTCGAATCTCCGTGACGGGGTGAGCTCCTGTTGCTAGTCCCAGCTCCTGCCAACCTAGCAGTTCGAAAACATGCAAATGTGAGTAGATTAATAGGTACCGCTTCGGCGGGCAGGTAACGGTGTTCTGTGTAGTCATGCCGGCCACATGACCATGGAACTGTCTACGGACAAACGCCGGCTCTTCGGCTTTGAAACGGAGATGAGCACCGCCCCCTAGAGTCGGACATGACTGGACTTAATGTCAAGGGAAACCTTTACCTTTACTACATTAACAGAATCTTGCAAGTCTGAAAGTACAAATTTCCAGCCCTCCCTCTCTATCGCTTGAGTGTTCAGGGCTGGTCTTCCCTAAGTTTCTTCTTTAGACCAACTCCCTTTCCTTTTATCTGATCGTTCCCCAGGCAGCATCTCTTCCCTCTGTTTTCCAAGGCCGCCCTCACATTCCATCATAGGACCACAGATTTATAGTTCTTCTGGTCACTTGGCCTAGAAGGGAGACTTAGCAGAACTCTTGTCAGTTTTGAGGAAGGAAGGAAGGAAGGAAGGAAGGAAGGAAGGAAGGAAGGAAGGAAGGAAGGAAGGAAGGAAGGAAGGAAGGAAGGAAGGAAGGAAGGAAGGAAGGAAGGAAGGAAGGAAGGAAGGAAGGAAGGAAGGAAGGAAGGAAGGAAGGAAGGAAGGAAGGAAGGAAGGAAGGAAGGAAGGAAGGAAGGAAGGAAGGAAGGAAGGAAGGAAGGAAGGAAGGAAGGAAGGAAGGAAGGAAGGAAGGAAGGAAGGAATCCACCCTTTCTCAGCTGAACTTCCCAAAACAGAAAAGGAAGCAGCCTGCATTTCATAATGCCAGTCTAGGAAGGAAGGAAGGAAGACAAATTAACACAAAAAAACACCAAAGAGCCAGCTTTTCATGGCAGGCAGGCCAATAGCCTCAAACAAAATGGGCATTTAAGGCAGAAACTGGAGACTGAGGAGGTGTGCTCATGAAAACACAGACCGGCCATTTGGAAGGGAGGCATCTGTGGACTGGAATGCCCTGATTTACCCATCAGAGGGGGCAAAATGACACTTTAGTGTGGAGCAAGAAAATTTGGATGAAGTCTCCTTCCCAGCAGACATCGGGAGGGCTGAGGGGGATGAAATCGTCCATTCCTGCCATCCACAAGCATTAGATGGCCTGTCCTTGAGTTGGGGCAACTTAGCATCACTTCCTAGATTGGTTCCCATATAATGCACTTACCTAAGAAAAAACAGTGTAGACAAACGAAGCAACTTCCAAAGAAACCCCATGAAGGTGTTGCACTGCTCTCCTTTTTATTAATCATAATTCTAAGCCGGAAGTACGTAAGCAATAGCAAACTCATCAGGAAGGCTCCTAAAGGGAGGGAGGGGGTCAAGGCTCTGTGTAACTGTCTGATCATCAAAATGATCTTCCATAATATTAACAAACAAAGCTATAAGAACATGGCGTGTCCAGGTTGGATTTACATGTTGGGCTACCCCAGCATTTCTCAATCTCAGCGGCTTTAAGATGTGTGGACTTCAACTCCCAGAATTCCCCAGCCAGCCGGGTGATTTTGGGAGTTGAAGTCCAGACATCTTAAAGGCGCTGAGGTTGAGAAACACTGGGCCAAGCCATGCTACAATTTGATTTGGGTTTAGATGATTACTGTTAGTCTAAGCTCTCCGTTCAATAGACTGTGGTTTTAGTGCATCAGGTGAACCCATTCATTAAGGTACGTCACTGTTTGATTTACCCCAATATTGCCAACATGAGTGGGAGCTGTTGCAAAGGATTCAGGCAGGAATCTGTGTCCAAATGGACTGAGTTCTCACAGTATATTAGAATAAGATAGGATTAGACAGTTGCTGGTGCAACAGGCTGTTTTAGAAGGTTGTATGGATCAGATTTTCACATGAAGCCACCTTGCAGTTGCATTTGAGTACTTCAGGTTCTGTGGACACAGCCAACACATATTGTTAATCTAAGTACTGAGTTTGTCATGTATGACCCCAACCCAGCATCTAACAGCCAGATCTTTTCCAGGCATAAACTTGGCAGCTGTGTTGGAGTTTTAACAACTGGTGATAATTGTGGGGAGTTTCCATGTTGTTTTGTTTGACTCCTAGTTTCGTCCGTATTTCAGAAGCTACGTGCTTTGTGGTTTCTAGATCACCTTCAGAAGACCACCTCATACAATAGCAACCTGGCTTACACCATACCTGCAAAGAAGTTAGCTGATGAAGAAATGACGTGTTCCGTAATCTTTGTTTGCAAGAGACGAGTTAGAAAATCTCGTGATGAGACAAAAGCGACTAAGGTGCAGATGAAGGCCAACATCAAAAAGAATCGGATGGTATCCAGATAGGCTAGAGGAATTAAAAAAAAAAAAAGCAAAGTAATTTGATGTGAATCATAGAGATTAGGGAAGGAGGGAGAGATTAAGACCAACATATTGGTAGAAGTACAACTTCTTTAAATGGTCTCCATGCTCCTACGCCTGGCTGAAAAGAAAAAAAAAAGTCAAGATGGCATCTTTGATCACACAGTTACAGCTGCCACCTTGACGTTTTTTGACCCCCACCCCCTGCTGATGGCCCTGGTAGAATCCTTATCTTGAACCTCCTTCATTTTGATTAGTTCACTGAACACCAGCACCAAGACTTGAGCCTGGGACTTAGAGCATGCAGTGTAAACTCTCTGTACCCCTAAGTTGAGACCATCTACGCTTGAAAACTGAAATGGTTGATGAATCCATCCCAGCCTTCCCCAATCTGGTAAACTTTCCAGAATTCCCATCAATGACCATGCTAGCTGAAGAATTTTGGGGTTGAAATATGTATCTCTGGTTGGGGAAAGCTATTTATCCACTGCCTTTTGTTTTAAAATGTCCCAATAAAATACATGATTGGCCAGCCTGCCCTCCGGTCAATGTTGACTACAACACATGACTACAAGTCCACAATTCTCATCATCCGATGAGAGCCTGATAGTCTGGCTATCTGGCATGTGGTAGGCTGCAGAATGCCACGGGATTATATTAAGCGCCACAAACAACATGTAATGATAACAACAGAAGCTTCAGTACTTCCTATCTCCCCATGAGGATAGTTTTGGTAAAACAGTAAAAACAAAATAAAGAATGAAGGAGGGAGGGTGTTTAATGGAATTTTAGACGGTATTTAAATTACTTGCTCAATAATAAATAAGCAGGGTGCTTGAGGACCCATAAAGCATGAAAAAAGGAATCATTTAGCGGCTGGGGAAAGGAGTCCTGCAATAGGCAGACAGGAAGAGCATAGCTGTCTTACTTACCATGACCAGGAACATCACGAACAGAAAGATGTTTACAGTTTGATTGGTCACAGATACTCCATATTCCAATATGTAAATAGCCATCCTTAGAGTGTTGCTGGAACCATATGGGAGTTGCCATGACGATCATAAGCAGCATGAAGTTGATGCAGCACAAGAGGCAGTAAATGTTTTGGTAGTTAGGTGACGACAAGAACTTGTAGAGGGCCTGTAGAAAGAATCTAGCCTTTCAGGCATTGTCATCAAAGCCATTTTATTGGACATTACAGCATTTCTATTGCAAGGCTGGGGTGAGCAGCCTCTTGCCACATTAAGTCTTTGGCCTAATGACTACAGCCCTCAGTGAGGGGTTCTTTCAGCTTTTTGATAGGAGGGGACAACCCCTGCTCTAGGTCTGTTGTGTTGGAAGAGGAAACAAATGGAGTGAGAGAGGAGGAGGAGGAGGAAGGGGAAGGGGAAGGGGAAGGAAAATGTCACAGGCCCAGATAGGAAGAAGAAAATGGAAAAACAACTGTCATTGAGAGGAGACATCAAAGGAGAAATTGGTAGGAATCCAGAGCTAAAAAAAAAAATTACATGTATTGGGGTTGGGAGAGTAACTAATTTTGTTTCCTTTTACCTAACCTTGCCTATAAACATTTATTTATTAGATTAATGTAAATTCTGCTTTCTCTAGGACAGGGCTTCTAACCCGGGTTCCGTGGCACCCTAGGGTTCTCCGAGAGGTCACTAGGGGTTCCCTGGGAGAGCACGATTTATTTAAAAAATTATTTCACATTCAGGCCACTTCACATTAAAGAGGAAAATTTCATTTCATTTTTTTTTTTTTAGTTTAAGAGCACTGTTCATGCCTATATCCAGGCCTACCCATGAAACAAATATAATAATTTTGTAACTTCGGGACTCTATTTGAGCGTGAACGTGCAGGGGTTCCCTGAAGCCTGAAAAGTATTTCAAGGGTTTCTCCGGGGTCAGAAGGTTGAGGAAGGCTGGACTAGGAGCTCAAGGAGAGGTACACAGAGAATTTCTTTCATTTTGTCCCCAGCAATTGTGTGAGGTAAGCTGGGCTGAGAGAGAGAGAGTTACAGGTCGACGTTACATGGTGAGTTTTCATGGCTGAGGAAGATCTGAACCTGGAGGCCAGCACCTTAACAGCCGCATTACTCTTGACTCTCAAATGAACGCAGAAATCAAAATGTTGTTATCATGGAATATTCACAGTTCTCTGAATTGCAGTTTGTCAATTAAAAGAATATATATTAGAGGAGAAAGTTGTGGTAATGGTACAGATAGGCACATATATTAGAGGAATTTAGGCAATATGTATGAATTGTCTGGGGAAATTTCAAAAAAAGTCCTCATATTTCACAAATGAAATGCGACCTATTTGCAACACTGAGACACTGAAAAACCCCAAATCTGACCGATTCACAAAAATGGGAAAAAGAAAATAGCCAGCGCTGATGGATTAGCCCATCCGTAAGATGAAGGAGAGAGCCAGTTCGGGGTAGTGGTGAAGGCACCGAGCTAGAAACCAGGAGGCCGTGAGTTCTAGTTCCGCCTTAGGCACAAAGCCAGCTGGGTGACCTTGGGCCAGTCCCTCTCTCTCGGCCCTAGGAAGCAGGCAATGGCAAGCCACTTCTGAAATCTTGCCAGGAAAACTGCAGGGACTTTGTTACTGTAACCTTTCCATAAAAGTAGTATTAGTACTCGTGGTTTTGGTTTCCTATCGGGACTACCTTGAAGGGCCGACAATAGATCACATTCTCAGCCACATTATGGGAAGAAGGCAAAAGCCCTCTTTAGGACCCTGGAAGTTGGTACCCAATGAATGCTGAACAGCAGGACAGGGTTAAGCAAGCATGGATGCTGCCCCCTTACCTGCAAAAGCAGGCAGGCAGTGATCCCAACATGTCGATTGATTCTCCTCCTAATGCCAAAGTGATATTGCCCTTAGGAACTGTCCAGATTACTGGGGCACTTGACCTGTTGTCTTACGTTATTGCTTGGTGCAGATTCTTTATGACTATGGTGAATAAAAACTGTGACTCTTTCACTCACTTGGAGGGTAAGCAAAAGACTTCTTTCTATCCCAGACAGAAGAATCATAGAATCACAGGGTTGGAAAGTAATGTAGAGGACATCTAGCTAACCCCCTGCTCAGTGCAGTTCTTTTCTTACACTGCTCCTGGTCTGGAAGCTGGACACTTTCTGTCCAATCTGTGATTTCTGTTGGGACGTCCACTCTTGCGTTGCTGCCATACAGGTCCAAGTTCTGGCTAAAGAAAAAGTGTAAACCACTCTTGAATCTGAATGTTTGCATCCTAAATTCAACCACCACCACCACCACCACATCATCTCATGTCAGCTCAGTCTCTCTAAAGTCAAGAAATTAAGGCCAGTTACAACCAGTTCTTCAACCGATGGAGATTGTTATATAGAGATTGCACTGCTTTGGGATAAACACACATACTCGCTCAATGGCTTTTTCCACTCCCTTGTATTTTCTTTCCTTATTTCACTTTTCCCTCAAATGAAGTCTTCTAGACGCTGGAAACTACAGGGGATGCAGCCAGGCTCAGATCTTGGAAGACAAGTAGTTCAGGGAATGCTTTCCCTTCCATCCAATATGGCTCACCCAACTTTTCTTCTCAACAGGGGTGTCTGCAGGGTATGATCCAAAAAGTCAAGGTGAGAATCATGATGGTATGATTAAAGCTTCATCTGTTTTTAATGTGCATCAGGCAGAGCTTCGATCTCACCATCGTGGTTCCTGTTGTAATGATCTGTGGGAATGACCTTGGGAGTCAGGAGGAACAACCACAGCCTAGACAGTGATCTGATAAGAGAAACCTGAGTCCAAAGGAGGAGTGGATATGGAGAAAGAGCCTCAGGAGGGATATTCCCTAGTAGCCTGGAAAGTAAAGGCAGGGGAGGGGGTAAGGGCTTTCAGACTTGCAAGATTCTGTTAATGTGACCTTACAATAAAGGTAGAGTTAGTACTCCTGGTTGTGCTTCTTGTCTGGACAACCTCACAAGGCTGACACATCCATCTTGACTTTTTAGACCATATCCTTCTCATGCTTTGTGATTTCAACCTTTGGTTATCCACAATGCCCAAATGGTAACATTCATGGAGTGGTTTGCAAATATAAAACCAAGACGTTGGCTTCAAGTGGGACATTGATCTGGAAAGCCAGAAGTTGGAACACCCAAACAATGCAAAAGTGGTCAGCTGAGGAAGTCTTTCCCCAGAATGTCAAATGGATCTGCTTTGGGAGTGCAAACCACTGCAGGTGTAGGCAGGTTCTTTCCTCAGTCACATGCTATTGGAGGTTGCTTGGGGGAGGGGCTAACTGAAGCAAATGGGTGGAGCTTGTTCTAAAACTGGACATACCCATTTTCTTTCATGCCTTCTTTCCTCTTTGCTCTCCTTCCATCTTCCTCAAACACTAGGGAAGGAGGCACAATGCTTTCCCAGAGTGCTTTTAAAATTAGGTCTAACCCCCTGGGATTAGCAGGGTTAGACCTAATTGAGATCCAGGGTAGCTTGTGGCTGGGAGGCTGTAGGTTGCCAACCTCTATTTTTGATAATGGCTTGCCAGTTTCTTTGTTGGACTTACTATGTCAGGGCAGATGCCATTCCAAACATGAGCTGAAGTGCTGCGGTTCTCCTGCTGTTCTCCCAATTCCTTTGGAGGCATCTGTCGGCCTCACACGGTAAACCAGAGAGGAATCACAACCAGGTGAGCTAATTCTACTTTATTGTAAAGCTATGTTGACAGAATCTTGCAAGTCCTCCCCCTGGCTTCCTTTACAGCCCTGTAAAGCCCTCCCCCTGGCTTCCTTTACAGAAACTAGGGAGGGTCTCTTCTGAGCCTCTTGCCCTGCCCACTATCTATCTGCAGGCTCTTCCTTCTCTCATCTAATCGTTCCCTAGGCAGCAGCTCTTTGCCCAGTCTCCCAAGGTCTTTCCCACATACCATTACATCATCTCACATCAAGCTAGTTTTGAGAAGCAAGGGAATCCCTCCACCCCACCTCCCTGCAACTGAGCTTGAAACCCAAAAATCTGGACATCCCTCACTCTGCTCCTACTCCATACCTTTCAGTTGGCTTGCTTTCATGTCACAGCCTAAACCAAATCATCACAATTGCTCCATGGCTCCGCAGAGTCCCACCCTCCAACTGCCAGAGAATCTTCTCTACTGCAAGAACAAAGGCCAGGGGAGGGGGGGACCAGGGCCACCTCCCTCACCAGCATAATTCCTTCTGCTTCTTGGGATACGTAGGCAATTTCTTTGTTGGTAGACCCTAACCTATGTTTTTCAGGGTTGCTCACAAAAGAAGCTGATGGCAGGTACCTCTCTCTGAATTTTTTCACTCTGTTCTCTAGCAGATGGGCTGAAAAGTCCTTTCGATAAAGATCTCAGGATGTTCATATAACACCTTTTTCTTCGTTTATTTTTGCTTTGTTTTTAGGAAAGAACAAGGTAGGATGGAAGAAAGGTGTTTTTCCTACCTTTCTCCAAGCCAAACTATGCTTTTGGTTCTACGGCTGCCTCTCATATCGATATTGCTACGTAATTAATTTGATTCTGATTTAGGATAAGGTACAGTCTAAATGTGGAATTGTTTGCTTATATGCTTGTCTCCATAATAAACTTTATTATTCTAGGCTTTTTCTGCACTTTGTCTCTGCTCTTTGAAGGGGGGGCTGACTTTTCCCCTGATTTTTTCATATATTGCTGAAGATCTTCATTTTTAGAATGGATTCTGATTTTTTTAGATTTTTTTTAATCCCACCTTTATTATTTTTATAAATAACTCAAGATGGCAAACATACCTAACACTCCTTCCTCCTTCTATTTTCCCCACAACAACAATCCTGTGAGGCAGGTTGGGCTGAGAATGAGGGAGGGACTGGCTCAAAGTCACCTAGCCAGCTTTCATGCCTAAGGCAGGACTAGAACTCACAGTCTCCTGGTTTCTAGCCTGGTGCCTAGACCAAACTGGCTCTCTATTAACTTCTTGGTTTATCCTCCCCCTCCTCCTCCCCCTCCTCCTCCTCTAGAAGTTATTATTAACTTCTTGGTACTTTTTTATTTCAATCACCCATGCTTTTAATTCTACCTGAATCTGTGCTGACTGTTATTATTCTCATTCTGGTTTCCTACATGAATTCAGTCAATTTAATATATTGCAGGGTTGTGTTTTTTAACATCTTGCAATGGAAATCTGACAATATGTTTCCAGTTGTGTCTTCTGACCAAGTTGTTTGTCTTCCAGCACTCAAAGATGCATTTCATAGGGGGTAAGTGATAAAGGTTCTTAATGGGTTTTTCTCACTTTGGTCCAAAGCAAAATAGATGAAGGAAGATCCCAGCTAGACCTCCACTGACTAAACCAGAGATACACCTCCTCAGCCTGGGCTCCATGTGGTCCCTGAAGGCTTACAAGTGACCTCCAATTGTAAAATAGAAACAACGCAAATTTGATTAAAAAAAAAATATTTTTATGGGGGTCTCAATTTGGTTTCTTGGTTTCTTGAGGGAGGGAGTGGTGGATTGATGATGGTTTTGTTCCATTTCTTGCCCAGAGTTTCATTGACTAGATGGGCAGCCATATAAACATAAATTTCAAAACTGTTTCAAAGGGGAGAAATATAGAAATAGTTTCACTGGTGGGATGTGGGGTTTTTACACATACAGTATTTAGTTATAGGATGGCCCAAGGGTAAGAGGGAATGCTTGTCCTTCATAACACATGCTTCTCTCTGGCTTTCTGCCATCTCCCTGGCTTCCTATGGTCCCAAGGGAAACCAACAGGAGAGAAATCTCTCCTTCCCCTGGAGAAACATGGAGATACCATCTCTCCAAAGTGTCTACTCATGCTGGTAGAGAATGTTGAGATGCCATTTGGATACCAATCTGATTACCCTTCCTTGGGACAGCTTGCATTGGAAGGAGACAAAGGGAGCCCTTTCACATTTTGGTAAGACTGTTCTGTTGCAACTCAGACAAGCCAATCCTGCTTTTAAGAAACTGGTGCAATTTGGGGGAAAGAAGAAAAAGAATGTTGTTGGTCTGTTCTAGGTAGAAGTCAACTTTCTGGGCTGTGTTGTTATAGATGTGAGCCAGCTCAAGAAAAGGAGGGATACATGGAAATGTCATGATGAAATAAACAAGCAATTCCTCCCCCCACCTCCATTCCCCAAAGGCACTGCAGACACTGAAGAAAAGGTCTTAATGTTCCGGTATCAGTTTTTCAGCAAGATCTTTGGCTGCGTAGGCTTGTTCTGTTTGTTTACCACGTTAGTCTCTCCGTTCTGGCTTGTAAGCGTCCAACCTGATTCTCCCATCAATGTGGGTCTCTGGAGCATTTGCAAGAACAGAACCTGCAACAACCTTGTTGGCAACACAAGTAAGAATTACTCCCATCTTCCTTCCCCTTGTCTTCTCACTGGATCTTCAGTTTTTGGGATTGATGGGAGAGACTGGAGAAATGGATTAAAAGGAATCATTTTTGGTACAAGCATTTTTTTTCCTAAGTCAATTGGATGAGATTTTGCTTTCATATTTTCTCCTGAAGAGAAGAGAATATGGGAAAGAGTATCTCTGGGTGGACTGGGGTGGGGTGGAACTTTCTTGCACTTAATTTGGAATGAGCTGTCCAAGGGTGTGAATGTCCTGTTTTCCATCATATAAGTCTCTCACCAGAAATTTGCAGCTTCTGTGGCTTTTCACACCTCACTTCAAACTTGAGGGAAACAATCATGGGCTCTTCCCAGGTGGCCTTTTCAGGCCAGTAATGCTATCAGCTAGAGCGGCTCTAGACCAGCATTTCTCAACCTTGGCAACTTTAAGATATGTGGACTTCAACTTCCAGAATTCCCCAGCCAGCTTTATAGGGGATAAAGTCAGCTCAAAAATACCACAAGAAACTCAAAAAGTTTATTGACTTTCAAGCACCCTAATAATTGGGAGGGGGAAAAAGTTTTTTTTTTTTTTGCAGGACATCAAAATGCCTGAGCAGAGAAAAGACAGATTTCAGCACAGAATTAGACAAACACATACCACTTTGTGAACCAATGATCTAACAGTAAAATTATAATGTTCCCGGTACCTTTGCAGCTGAATGATACTCAGCTAGATTTGTAATGGCAAATGGAAGAGTTGTTTTTCTTTAAGAGTGTTTTTTTAACATTGTATTTAGGAAAAAAAGTGATTTCTACATATTTTGGAACTGGACAAGAGAGACTTGGCTACCACGGTGCAGCTGGGAAGAATATTTCAGTGTCTGCATTTACTGAGCTGTATTATTGAATTCTTTGCATAGTGAATGAATAAATAAGATAATCATAAGAAAGAACTTTTTTTTCCCAATTCACCTTTCCTGGAAAGGGGGAGATATTGAAACAATATGGAATAAAGAGGCCTCTTATTTTTCAAAGAGGATAGAATGGGGTGGGAAGCAAACTTGTTTTATAGTTCTTTAGGGTCAGTTTAGCCTATAAATGCATTCAGATGGGTTTTAAAATGTAGCATCCCTGAGTCTATCGCAGAATGCTAAGACATATTCTTGCTTAGAACCCTCAGCATTTGCCCACCTTTGATCCCCAGGAATCCTTCTGTTGAGCAGAACCTTCATGTCATTCAGCACAATCTGTGGACTGATGGCAGTTGTTTGTACATTCCTTACTGATTTCAGCTTAAAGCATTCCAAGTGGCCTCTCATCACCAACATTTTTACAGGTAGAGCTGTCTCTGCACCATTGATGACTTTTGCCCATCCTAAGAACAATCTAGGAATGGTATCCACCTTCCTTACTTGAGCTTTGACACTAGAGAGATACTGTAATGATTGCCTACTCTAATAGACTCAGACTCACAAGCAGGAACTTAATATCTGATTTATTAAAGAATAGTATGCAAATACAGAGAAAGCTGAGAATGAGCAAAAGCACGCCAAATACAAACTAAAAACCCTCGGCTCAAACGTAATCCCTCCCCTCGCCCTGCCGTTGCAAACTCCCCCCCCCCCCCAGGTGCTGGTAACCGTTTCTGCTGATGTCCTGGGAAAGGAACCTTGAACACACGAGACAACCCAAACACATTCCAATCCAGCTACTAACATATAACAATCCCACGAGATGGAATCCTCCTCCCCTCCCAGACGAAACACGCATCAGCCAAATGACATGTGAAACGTTATGATGTACCGGCAACACTGGAATGGTGAACATGACATAAACACTAAGGAGCAGGTTTCAGAGGATAAGCTAGATGAAAGCGGCGAACCAAAAGAGATTGTACATCACGGGCAGACACCCACTCGGTGGGGGAAGTGCTTCCAGCGAATAAGGTACTGCAGAGTGCCACGTAGTCGGCGAGAATCAAGGACCTCCTTCACCTCAAAATGTTGCTGTCCGTCAATCATGATCGGAGCAGGAGGTGGGGGTTGTGGATGCCAATGATCGGAGTGGTTGACAAGCTTGAGTAAGCTGCAATGAAAAACAGGAGGTAAACGTTTCAGATTGTGTGGCAAATCCAGTCTAAACGTGACAGGGTTAACAACTCCCACAATGGGAAAAGGTCCAACAAACTTAGGAGCTAACTTCTTCGAGGGCTGAGGGGACTTAATGAACTTAGTGGAAAGGTAGACCTTATCACCAACTTTAAAAGCAGGTTGAAGGGCTCGTCGCTTATCAGCATGCAGTTTATAGGCAGATTGGGCATCAGCCAACGCCTGCTGAATCACTGGCCATGAATCAGCCAGTTGAGCAGCCCAATCAGAAGCGGAGCAGGGCTGTGTGGGGGGTCGAGGCAACTCAGGAATGGGAACAAAGTCCCGGCCAAAAACAGTATGGAAAGGGGTGTGCCCTGTGCTCTGATGGACGGCGTTGTTATAAGCCACCTCAGCAAAAGGTAGCAGATCAACCCAATTGTCCTGCTGATAGTTGACAAATGCCCTCAAAAATTGCTCCAGGGTCGAATTAAGAGCCTCCGTAGATCCGTCAGTCTCCGGATGCGACGCAGTGGACAACGCCTGCTTGGTGCCCACCAGCTTCAAAAATGCCCTCCAAAATTGGGAAGTGAACTGTGTCCCATGGTCCGTGATCAAGCGGGAGGGGCTCCCGTGAATCCGGTAGACGTGGATTAGAAAAAGGCGGGCCAATTGCTGCACAGACGGAATGGAAGCACATGGAATGAAATGGGCTTGCTTAGAAAAGTAGTCCTTTACCACCCAAATCACAGTCTTTCTCTGACTAGGAGGCAAATCCACAATGAAATCCATGGAAACCTCCTCCCAAGGATGGGAGGGGCTGGCCACCGGCTGCAGCAGTCCTTGCGGTTTGCCCCCCTTCCGTTTTGACATGGCACAGACAGGACAAGAAGCAACATAACTTTTTACATCACGTCTCAATGTGGGCCACCAAAATTGGCAGCGTACCAGATGCAAGGTTTTGACAAACCCAAAATGACCAGCCACTTTATCATCATGAGACCTAATCAAAATTTCCCTTCGCAAACTGTCAGGGACATAGAGGCGGTTTTGCTTCCAAGCTAAGCCTCTGTCAAATGTAACATTGTCTCTATTCGCTTGCAACCAAGTGTCAGATTTCAGCTCTAGGAGGAACTGTTGTTGCAATTGTGAGGGAATTGGCGTCCTTCCCCCAGCCGGTGAAACCGAAGCTGGGGGCAGCTGTGCACGAGTCTGACTGCGTGTGACAGCTTGCAACCCCAATTGGGGTGCTGTCCACACTATACCCACAACATCAGGTGCCTGGACCAAATCCTGGGGCAGGCGGGAAAGCGCAGCAGCCAGGAAGTTTTTCTTGCCCAGAAGGAATTTCAACTTAAAGTCAAAGCGACTGAAAAATTGAGCCCAGCGGATCTGCTTAGGACTGAGCTTACGGGGTGTGCTGAGCACTTCCAAATTTTTATGGTCAGTCCAAACCTCAAAAGGTCATTTAGCCCCCTCTAAGAGGTGGTGCCATGCCTCCAAAGCAGTCTTGACTGCAAAAGCTTCTTTCTCCCAAACATGCCATCGCCTTTCCATCTCGGAAAATTTTCGGGACAGATACGCACAGGGCTTCAGGCGGTCATCAGCATCCGCTTGCAGCAAGAGTGCTCCAATTGAGAAATCGGAAGCATCCACTTGAACCACAAAGGGTTTAGTGGGATCAGGATGTTGAAGAACGGGTTCAGCAGTGAACAGGCTTTTAAGTTTGTCGAAAGCCAACTGGCATTCAGGTGTCCAATTGAGCAATGCCCCTGGGTTCTTTACCTTGCGTGTGTCCCCCAACCCCTTTGTATGTAACAAGTCAGTGAGAGGCAATGCAATTTCTGCAAACCCCTGGATGAATTGGCGGTAATAGTTGGAAAACCCAAGACATTGGAACGGTGAACATGACAGATACATCTCTTATATCATGCCCTCATATTATAGGTTCCATGACTCTACCACCCCAAAGGTGGGATTATTTCAGTACAGTATATATTCCTGTGGTTTTACATAGAGAGTGAGTTTGGAGTAGTGGTTAAGGCTTCAGTCTAGAAACCAGGAGACCATGAGTTCTAGTTGTTCCTCAGGCACACTGCCAGCTGGGTGACCATGGGCCACTCAGTCTCCCTCAGCCCTAGGAAGACGACAATGGCAAACCACTTCCAAAAAACCTTGTCAAGAAAACTGCAGGGACTTGTCTAGGCAGTCGCCATGAGTTAACACTGAGTCGAAGGCAATATATGATCACCAGGAGGCAGTTTCATCCTTAATAAGACTCATCAGATATATATCATCATTTTAGTTAGCATTAGATCTTAAGAACATAAGAATAGAAGTCATGCCCTGCTGGAGGGGCCCCTTGGCCCATCTAGTGCAGTAGTATGTTCTCCCAGTCACTAACCAAATATACAAGAAAGCTCAATAGCCTCCCAGTAGATGGCCTTCAGAGGTAGCCACACAGCCATCAAGGCTAAGATCCATGGATCCCCAGGAATTCCATGAAGTTGTTCAATCCTTTTTGGAAGCCAGCCAAGCTGGTAGCCAGCACCACATCTCATGGTAGTGAATTCCAAAGATCTCATGTGGTTCAAACCGCTCTGCTGAGAATTGAATGCTTAGGCCATTGTGTGTTATACAGTGCACCTAACATTATGAGCTCAAATACCCTCTGTTGTCAAGAGTTGCAGAAATTTCACATCTTTAGTAAGAAGTAGATTAAGACATACATAAAATAGAAAAGCTTCACTTTTATTTATATTACATCTTGAAGAGAGAGAAGCACAAGAGAGAAAAGGAGGTTCCCTTTTGTCTTTTCAAGTCAGAGACTCATTTACTAACAATACTGTAGGTCACATGAGAGACAGACCCAGGGACAGCTGCGAAGACCCTTCCCCTTGCCTACCTCTCATCATTTGCCCTCGGATTCAAAACAGGTCATAGATGCAAACAGATAATGAAGGCTCCAACAAGTAGTTTTCTAGTGCTATTTAAGCATATTACCTGACCTATTTAACGTTGTTAGTGAAGCTGATTCATATCAGGCAAAGCTAAGGTCAAGTAAACCAAGCATCAGAAGGAGTGTAGTGACACCTTTTTCCTACTAACCAATTTTATTAAAAGACATCAGCTTTCATGAATTGCAGCTCACCGCATCAGATGCACAGAGTGGCTAGACTGATGTAGGATTTAAATTGGGAAGGGAGGGGAAGACAGGTTGGTTATGTAAATGCAGGTTGCAGGTGAAACAGATTCCAAACGCCTTGTCAGTTAACAACTGCAATGTGTTAAAAACCCATTCTGTTTTCTGAGATTGCCTGAAATTACCGTAGACCAGTGTGTCTCAACCTTGGCAACTTTAAGCTGTGTAGACTTCAACTCCCAGAATTCCCCAGCCAGCATGTTGAGAAACACTGCCACAGACTTAACATGGCTTGTTACCTACACTGAGTTGGCCAAATACAAAAATTTCAAAATTAGAAAAATCCTATCAGGACTATGTAGAGTAACTTGTAGGCTGTCCAGACTGAAGCATAGCACAGAATGAAGACATGTTGTCTCTGCAATGGTATCAAAACCTTATTAAGGCTTTCAGACCCAATCTCCTCCTGGCTGGAAAAACTGGCTGGATCAGTTTGGTAACCACTGGCTTCTGTGAGAGATACAATGCAAATGCTGATGGGTTTTCTGTCCTAGAATGCAGAAGCATCACATCCTCAAGTTGGGGTTGCTGAGAAAGATGCATAACACTGTCCTGAAGCAGAGCACCCTTATCTTCTCCTCTTCTGAGCCTACTTAAGAGGGTTGGGCGGGTAACCATTTCTGCCTCTTAGGCATCAAGTTAGGGAAAGACATGCTTTTAAGCACCTTAGAAGTTTTCAGATTGTACTCATAAATACTTTTTCCTCCTTGCGCCTCCAGGAATCATATCGCTAGTCATTATGCTGTTGTATGGCCTGTCCCTGAAAGCCACTGGACCTCTTGGTCATCCTGCTCCAAGTACTACCAAACCAATTTACATCTCCTGGTCCTTTGTCATGGGCTGTTTTGCTAGCTTCCTTTTCCTACTGAATGGTGAGTCTACACTCAACTACCTAATAGCGGAGGACTGCAGAGAGTGGGAGGAAGGACTGAGATCATGGATAGAGATGGGTGTAACCTAATGAGCAAGCACGTGAGTGCAGAGGTTTTGCAGCAGTGATGAGTGAGAATGTGCATATTAGAATTGAGGGACACAGAGTTTTGCTGTAGGTGGAAAAACTCTAGGGCAAAGAAGGCACCTTCAGCATTCAGCAAATAAATGGGGTGGTTGCATGTCTTGGCATTCACATAAATGGAAGGAAGAGTGAATGTGCTCATTTGAACTAATACATGGATATTTTCTTGGGAAAAAAGACAATTAATCATAGAGAAAGTATTTATAGATAGGATGGGTGATGGCACTGAATAGATCATAAATGTGTATGCTTGAGAACAGTGTTCCTCAACCATGGTAACTTTAAGATGAGTGGACTTCAGCTACCAGAATTCCCCAGTCAGCATGCTATGTTTACATATAAGATTAATCCATAAACTACTATTTGTAAACCACAACAATGAGTTCATGTGCCACACTAAGGCAGTGTGATGGTTTCTGGGGAATTCTGGGAGTTGAAGTCCATACATCTTAAAATTGCTGAGGTCGAGAAACACTGCACTAAGCCAAAGCCATGGAAACCACACTCCTACTCGGTGGAAGTATAAATGCCTGGGGGTGGAGGGGAGGTGGTATGGGGAAACGAAATGATAACATTCCTCTTCAACAAGAAGCTCCTCAATTGGAAAAGATGTATTTTCTCAAGTGCTCTGCTGATTTAGTCACGCCACAGGTTAGAGGAGGATAGCTGTACATGTGACTGTGTACATGTTAAAATGCCACCCAGCTGCAGGGTGATCCCACTCCATCTATACCAACAGCTTGGGTTTTCTCAATTTCCTCCTAGGACTCCTTTTCATCATGATACGACTTGAGGAAGTCTCCCACCAGCCATGCTCACCCCAAGAAAACCAAGAATCCAAATCAGATCACACAGAATTGACCTAGATATGGATACACAGCACTGTGAGCGTACTTAGACCAATGCTTCCCAATGGACATTGAAGAATCCTAAGCTAATGTACGTTCCCTCTGAACTAGAACCACCCCTACCACCCGCCATGAAGCGACACACAAAAATCCAAGGTATCCACCCCAAGATGCATCCCACTTTTTGCATTCCTTTGCAAGTACTTTTTTCTATGTAAGGGAAAATGAGGAAGGAAGGAAGCTGTTATGAAATGGAGAGCACCAACAGGATCTGGTCTGACATCTCTGAATCTCCAACCAGTGTCTTAGTCTGACTCATCACCCCACCTCTGACTTCTTGTTCAGTGAAGAAACTAAATTTAATTGCTTGTCATTTTTGAGAACCAAGTCAAAAGCCTTGGGCTGAGTTTGGATGTTTTTTCTCCCACCTTACAAAACTGTCAAGAGGCTCCCTTCCTATAAAAGGACTTTGTTTGTTGCTATGTCCATTCAACAAATATGTGTGTTGCCTCTTATTTTGTACAGATTTCAAATGAATCATAAAACCACGGTCTGGAATCCAGGAAATGGCTTGGGTGGTGTGCCAGTTTAATGTTTAGTGCATTGGCTTTCGTGTTCAACGGCAGGAGATGGTAATATTAGTGCCCCCTCCCCTGTAAGTAGATGCAATATTCTAAAAGAGTGTGTGTGTGTCTCAAGAGAGAGATACCCAAACTTAGATGCAAATTAAGCCTTAACATCTGGCAAGGAAGAAAGCCTCCTTCTATTCACGTGGACCCACGTAGCAATTTCCAGAGTCACAAACAGAATAACCTTCAAAATTAATTGGCTCTCAATACTAGAAAGCCACTGTTCTAGCATTCCTACCAGGTACATGTCCAGACTCTGCTTCATACTCTCTAAATTGGGGAAGCCCATCACCTAGTTTGGGCCCTACCCTACTGGAACAAGAGAAAAACACATTTGCCCCATCATCTAGTGATGACATTGTTTCAAACGTTTGGAGCAGCCAGGAGTTGCTTTTTGTCCTTTCTCCAAGTTGAAGATACCAAACTCCTTTAGATGTTTTTCATGGGGCTTAAGTCTAAAATGGAAGCTGAGGAGTCAGCACAGGGGAGGAGAGAGATAGGTAGGAAGGACAGGTGTCAATGGCAAAGGAAACACATTCTCCACACTAACAGAACATGTACTTTATTTTAGAGAGACTCACATTTAGGATGGACAAAGAAGAGTGGAGGGGTGGGCTCATTAACAGCAAGCATCCTGGGGAAGTGGCAGGGCCCTCTGAAATTATCCTCCTTTGAGGATCACGCTAAACCCTAGAAAACTGATAACGCAAGACCTTTAAGAGCAACAGCGTCACAATTGTTCATAAAAATGTAAGGGATTGCAATGGTTGAGCTAAAGTGGCCTTGCCAATCTTCCCAGTGCACACTGAAGAATCCTAAGCTAATGTACTTTCCCTCTGAAACATACGCAACGTCCAAGGTATCCAAATGCACTGATGTTTTTGATGATTTGGTTGACTGACCTATTAAGGTAAAGGTAAAGGTAAAGGTTTCCCTTGACGTAAAGTCCAGTCGTGTCCGACTCTAGGGGGCGGTGCTCATCTCCGTTTCTAAGCCTTAGAGCCGGCGTTGTCATAGACACTTCCGGGTCATGTGGCCAGCATGACTCACGGAACGCCGTTACCTTCCCGCCGAAGCGGTACCAATTAATCTACTCACATTTGCATGTTTTCGAACTGCTTGGTGTGCAGAAGCTGGGACGAGCAACGGGAGCTCACCCCGCCGCGCGGTTTCGAACCGCCGACCTTCCGATCGACAGCTCAGCGGTTTAACCCGCAGCGCCACCGCGTCCCAGCTTCTGATGTTTTTGATGATTTGGTTGACTGACCTATTACATGCATGCAATTTTAACATCCCACTTTTTGCATTCCTTTGCAAGTACTGTTTTCTAATGTGAGGGAAAACGTAAAATCATAAAATCTGAGGTATCCAAATGCACTGCCAGGAGTAATAGGCCCAAGGAATATTCTAGTTTTTACATAAGATCATCTCCCCAGCATCTGCAGCTTCTCAGCATTCCCAAGGTTTCATTAAATCCCAAAGAAAGATGTTAAGAAGGAATTCCCTCCCTTTGGGCTTTTTAAGATCAAGATGTTAGGGCAACCAAGAAGGCTACAAAGTTATGGAGGGATGGGTAACTAAAAAAAAAAAGAAATGCCTTGGCCACCTTGCGTCAACAAATCCAAAGGCAACCTGAAAAGAAATTAAAAAGCATTTTAAGAATAAGACAGGAAAACAAGACGCCTGTTTTGAAGGTGTATTAAACTTTCAGGAAACCAAGAACAAACTCAAACCATCTTAGCTTTGCCGTACCTGTTGGCTGCAAGCGTTCATTTGATGGAATGTCCTGTGGCAGCTATGGTAACCAAGAAGCTAGTGATGGAACCAGAAATGGGAGGGAGGCTCTGAGAGGAGGTTTAGTGGGGCTGAACTGTGATTTCCTCATAATCAAAGGAACAAAGGGCAGATTCTGATTTCAGTGGGGTCTCCAGTGTCTGCCTGGAAAGTCTTTGTTTCCCCACACACGTGGGTGGGTTTGAAGAGCTCCTCTGAAGAGGAAGACATCTGCGTGAAGAGAGGCCTCAACCTTTCTCAGTTCAACCATGTCATGGAGTGAAATCATGGCTACAGGGTTCACCCTTGGCACTCTCTTTACTCTTGTTTTTGCTGTCATGGACCACCACTGGATCAGGGTTGAGTCCAACGAGCAGACTTACTACAGCGGCCTTTGGAAAGTCTGTATAAAGCTGGTGTGCTCTGGTCTCATTGACTCTGCACGTAAGACGGTCCACCACCTTTGCCCCCCAGAACTGTGGGTTCCCCCTCCTCCAGAGCTCTTTCCCTTTAGAGCTGCTTGTTCCAAGAGTCATCCCTAAGTGGCTATTCAGCCCTGCTGTGTTCTTCGACTACCTGTAGAATTCTTGTATGTCGCTGCACAAAGCACATCTCAACCAGTCTTCTCAGCATGCTTGCTTGCTAGAGCATCCTATTATAAAACCAGCTAGAGACAGGGTGCCTCGAATACCTATCTGCACATATTCCTTGATGAGAGGGTAGAACGGTGGCTAACTTGAAACAGCATAACGTAGGTCAATAACTGCTTCTATTACCTTAGATATGGGATCTAGGAGGGCTGAAGAGGGGTTCTGGTGTAGACTTAAGGTTAGGTTGACTTATAAAATGATCTGTTACAGCCCAGCCAACTTTTCTTGATGCAGAGTTCAGATTTGGGGAGATGTGTATAAGCACGTGTGCACACACAGAAAGGACCCACTCTCCAATGCCACAAGCTTCTAACAAGCAGTCTTCTGTTTTATTCTTACTACCACCACAGCCAATGTCCAAGGTGCCAAGACACTCCTGGTAACAGCTCTTTTCTGTGGGATCGTTGGTGCTTCATTTATGAACTTTACCTATCGGTATCCCTCCAGTTTTTCAATATACCGGTACCTGGTAGCCGCGCTGGGATCTTTCATCGCAGGTAAAAATTTATCCCTTCAGTGGGAATTCATAGAACCCAAACTAGGCTTTGCTAGATGACTTCTTTCAATTGAGCTTCATGTCTCCTTGCTTAGCCTGGCAGCTAGTGAGTGATGTATGACAGACCCACAACGCTATGTGCAAAGTCTGTGATGACTGGCTATTAGCACTGTCACTCAAAAAATGGTAAGATACGGCACCTCCTCCCAGCTTAAATACCAGAGGAAGAGGTTCTGACATGAGAAAGATTTAATTAAATAAAGGCCAGAGAAGGAGAGGACCAAGATAAGTATCTGATAAAATTCACCTGATTGCGGTCAACCAACCCAAATGATACAAAATCTGGCCTGTGAGCCTCTGAATACGTGCCAGTCCTCTTGAATGCCTTTGGTGACTGGATATTGATCATCTCTCTGTGCTTCCACAGCTGCCTTGGTGTTTCTCAGCCTGAGCATTTACACCATCCGCATCTTCACGCATGGGGTCAGCAGAACATCTACTGTCTCCTATATGTGGTCTTTCTATCTGGCCTGGCTCACTTGTCCCTTCTTTATTATAAGTGGTGAGATGGAAGAACATTATGGGTCATTTGTGTGTTTGTATGTTTCAGGAGGGTGGTTTTTAATGGAAAGGTGGTGCTTTCGCCTCAGTGGGGACCTGTTTTAGAAAAACGCATCACAGTTGCATCTCAAGAAAAATATACTGAGCAATTGAACAACAGGACCAATTTCCTAAATGGGAGGTAAAGCGTTCCCTCAGCAGAAGGTGGATGGCCATCTTTCAAGATGCTCCGTATCAGATTATTTTTCGTAATGAGCATAGGGTGGATTAGATAGTTTACAAACCTTGCCCCGCATTGGGACTCTGTAATCAAAAGGAAGATTTACTTACATTGGCTTATTTGGGGGGGGGGGAACGTTGGCAACGGCACGAGCCCATCAACATCCTCAGATAATAAAGGGGATAAAATAAAGGGGATAAAAAGATGTGCATGAACCTAAACGTTGGGACTGATTTATTTATTTTCTGTATTAACAGTTCTTATAGGCCAACCTCATCCATAGGGACCCTGAGCGTCAAACCATTCCCAACTACAAAAAGTTAGAACAATTAACAATAATAGAGATGATGATGATGATGATGATGATGATGATGATGATGATGATAAAAATAAGCCAGCTGTAACACCCACCCAAACACAGATAAGGCCCAAAAGTCTGCCTGAACCGTACCAATTTCATTGGCTTTCAGAAAGTAAGGAGGGCTGGATCCTGCTGCACTTCCAAGAGAAAGGTGTTCACAGTGGGTGCTACCACTTAGAAGGCCTGTTGATCAACCAACCAACCAATTTATTTATTTATTATGGTCATAGACCAGTACAAGCAAAGTGCTTAGTGAATATATAGTATATAAAGCTATCTTAATAGATAATTTTAGAGGCAGGCCTTTTTATTTCGTTTATTAACTTTAGAGATCTTTTGATCTCCTCTCATCCCTTCATGGTAGTCCAAAGAGCACCAGCCATGAGTACTAATGCCACCTTTACTGTAAGGTTACAGTAAGAAAATCGAACAAGTCTGAAAGTACCTTTCCCCTCCCTTATTTTTATTCTCCCAAAAACTAGGGAGGGTCCTTTCTGAGACACTTTCTCCACCCCACCCATCCTTAGGACTTAGATTTCATTTATCAGAGCATTGTTTGGCTGTGGCTCTTCCTCCTGTCTCCCAAGGCCATTCCCACCTACCATTACACCTCCCATGGCAGCTGTAATCTCATCGACAAAAACCCACCAGACCATCTCCAGAAAACACTTTTAACATGCAATGAATACAGTTCACTGCTCTTCTTTATTCCCCTGAAATCAGAGTTGTTCTGGATCACCATGGGTATCCCACACCCCCACAGAAACCATCTTCAGTTATGATTCCACAATACCGGATTCTGAATTTTCCAAGCTCTGCCTTTCCCCTCGCTTTTCTTTTTCACATTTTGCTGTCCTACATTTCCCAAAGCAACTGCAAACCTCAGGATCCCAGATCCTCTTGCTGATGAGAGGATTTTGCACTTTAGAGTTCTTCACGTGCTAAGCAGGGCCAGGATCTCAAAGTGATCCAATTCACCCAATAAGCGGAATTGGAGCATAGTACACTAAATTAAAGGGGTTGCCAGAAAAGGTATTTCTTTGCCTGCATTGGTCACTGAATTTTATTTCTGCCACATTTTCCTTCTCTCATGTCTTTTTCCAGGGAAGGTTTCAGTTAAGGAGGAAAAGAAACAATATTTGGCTGTTCATTCAAGGGGATCTGCAGAAGGTGTCAAAAAAGTCAAGATGGCACCTTCATGCCTGCACGATTGAACCCCGCTCCTATTTTACATGTGTCACATGGTACACGTGAAAAAGTGGTATGGCCTTGATCATGTGGGTGCAGCCACTTAATTTTCTTTTTAATTTTTAAAAAACAATATTCCCTCCCCCAGCCCCTACTCTTTTCATTGGTAGTACCTGAAGCTGCCATTTGGAAACATTTGTTAGTCACCCATGAGGCATCCGCATAACTAGGATGCTTATAACATCCTTCAGTGGTATCCACACAATTCCCGTATGCTCAAATAAATGAATAAAGACAGGTAAAATCTCATAAGAACACCATATTTGCAAGATGCTAGTGTTGTCATATGAGATCTTGCAAGCTATCCAGAGAGTGAAACTCTTTCAACCATTTTTAAAAAATATGGGATATTACGCTAGCACCCTCACCACTGACTTTCCAGAAGCTACTACTCTGAAGGGCATTTGGGAACTCTGCACATTCCTATTATTATGGTTCTCGACTGCACATTTTCTCTATTATGTTTTCTCTTTTTTCACATTAGTAACCTGAGGCAAGTACAATCAGTCAGTCAATCAATTCATTCTTTTTCCTTTCTTATTCACTATTCTTCTTCATTTACTTTCTTTTCTAATATTTGTATTGCTTTTACTTTGTTAAAAAATTAATAAAAATTGTATTAACCAATAAATTCCCTCTGTCTTTCTCTCTCTCTCTCTCACTTATTCACTATTCTTCTTTACTTTGTTTCTTTCTTAATGTTTGTATTGCTTTTATCTTGTTAAAAATTTAATAAAAATTGTATTATTTCTTTCTCGCTCCCGCTCTCTCTTGCAACTATTCTTCTTGACTTTGTTTCTTAATGTTTGTTTTGTTTTTATCTTGTTAAAAATTTAATAAAAATTGCATTAAAAAATAAATAACCCAGCCAACCCACCCACCCACCCACCCACCCACTGGGAAGGTACAGAAAATGACTCAGAGGTGTCAAGGGCCTTGTCTTCTGCTCCCCCCCCCCACCTGCAGGTTTTCTAGGGCTCATGGCTCATCAGCGCCTGTTGCTGCATGGGGTCGTTTTGTCCGAAAAGGAAAGCCTCTTGTCTGCCTCCTCCTCGGACTGGAGTTCTTCCTCATCGTTGTTTTGGGATGAGGAAGGGATGGAGAAGAAATTACAGGAGAAAAGGGCAGAGGAGTCGGCCATGGTCTAGATGTGTGGACTGCTTCGAAGAAATCCTGCGAGATTCTGAAATCACCAAGGGCCTGCCTGAAATGTGTATGCATCTCTTAGAGAACAGAAAAATTCTGAGCAAAGAATCTTAATCTCCTCTCCTAGTAACAACGTCGACCCTATATGGAATTGCTTTGGGTCAGTGTTGTGTTTCCCCACTATAAAATATTTCTTTCCAAATACTTCCGTCCTGTTTTTCCTCTTCCTTTTTGAGATATTCGAAGTAGCTATGCAGAGCAGTTACGGCAACCTGTTGTTTGGAGGCGGGGAAGAGAAAGGGAAGACTGGAAGGTTCTATGGCAGTTGGAACCAGCTGAGAAATATCTACAGAGACACCGGCACATGACAATGCTTTGGGGGATGCTGGGAAAAGAATGATCCACTCTTCCATCTATTTGCTTAATGTTCCAGAAGGGGCATGGATCCTGTTGTGCAAGTGTGGGTGATGCTGCACTCTTGATTCATGTATATCTCCCCAAATTCTCAGGGGTGCCTCCGTTTTGGCCAAAATGCCTCCTCTGGCCAACACCTTCCAAGTGAAGTTGCCCTACAGAGCTACCACTACCACCTCCACTTGTATCAGTTTCCTGCTTCTCTCCATCTCTCTGCTCAGCCCATCCTGGCTTGAAGTTATTGTCCCAGAAGACAACACACCTCCCAGCCCTGTGGTCAACAAACTCTGCAACAAAGTGGCCTGTGGTCAATTTAATGAGAACAGTGGTAAGAAACGCCAAGCCTTCGTGGCTCTATCTGTTGTAGCTGGCCTATTGGCCACAGGCAGTCATTTTTCTTAACTTGCCCTGTGGGTATGTTATCATGGACCTGAGGGACCTCTCAGGGAGAAGGTGCTCAAATCAATTGTCAAATGTCCTCCATCTCCACCAAGAGGTGACACTGACATGTTCAAAGGCTCTACTCTCTCTGTGTAGGCCAGCAGCAGAACAAATCTTTTCCTAGCAATTTAAAAATTGTCTCCACTGAAGTCAACGGAGACTGTATTACTGCCTCATGCTGCACGGGGATGGGTGGATAATTATGGGGGTACAGCTGGGCAGGGAAAACCTTGCTGGTATTGACCTGGAGCCTTGTGACTGTCAAACTTAGCATCTACCTTATTGTTCCAACCTCAGGACACTATACAATAACATGCACTGACTCACACAAGTACAAATATCAAAAGCTGGGAATTGAAGGGGGAATAGCGTGGTGTAGCCGGAATCTGGAACAGCAGCAAACTCTATGCTCGAATGTTATGTTGACTGCATTGGAATTTGCACGCAGATCTTTCAACAAGGCTTTTAGTTTTCCTGAAATAGCTGTCTTGTGCTCTGTCCTTTGGATGGAGCAATAGAGACATGAGCAGCATCGGTTCAACACAACAACCAAAACCAATCTCTGCCTGGCAGGTTTCACAAAAGCTTCCCGCATTCTCCTGACGCTTGCAACCATTGTCGGCTTTGTTGCGGCATTCTCCTTGCTCATCTCTTGCCAATGCCCGAGGCACTGCAGGGGACCATCCAACATGCTGGTGTCCTCAGCTGCAAGCTTCACCACTGGTAACAAAGGTTTCTCCTTGGGCCACCCAACCCAAGATCAACAAAGAATAAGCAAACTTACAGGTAGTCCTCACTTAACAACCATTCATTTAGTGACAGTTCTGACTTATGACAGTGCTGAAAAACTGACCTACAACCAGTCTTCACGCTTATGACTGTTGCAGTCTCCCCATGGTCATGTGATCACAGGTTGGGTGCTTGGCAACTGGTTCACATTTATGACCATTGCAGCATCCCATGGTCATGTAATCGCCATTTTCTGCCTTCCCAGCCAGCTTCAAGCAAGCAAAATCTATTGGGAACGATGTGATTCGCTTAACAACCATATGGTTTGCATAACGCCTGTGGTGATTTGCTTAACGACCACTGGAAAAAGAATGATAAAATCAGGTCAGATTCACCTAAGGACCACTTCACTTAGCAACTGAAATTCCAGTCCCAATTGTGGTTGTTAAGCAAGGACTACCTGTATTTCCCAAGTTCAGATACTCGGAGCGGGGAGGGGGATATGTCACATTAATTCCTTCAATTTTCTGTGTTCATATTTGGTAAACCATATTCCCAGATTGTCTCCTAAGGTTTGTGGGTGTTCATGGAGCCCTAAACACCCATATACCTTCAGAAATTCCAAATAGAGTGACACTTTTCAGGATCTAGCATTGGCAGGGAAGGTATTTGCATTTAAGATGCTTTAACTCTGCATGTTAGTTTTGTTTTTTTTAAGTGTTGTGACATTTGTAACTGATAGGCTTTAAGTAAGACTGCGCAAAATTTGGGAAGCCAGGGGATATACTTGACGGGTTTCCAGGGGATAAGCAAGGTGTATATTAGGTGAAGCAATGATGCCAAGTTGGGCAAGATTGCATCCCGCGGGTGAGCAGGATTTGGATTTTCCAGTGGGCTGGGGATTCTCGGAGGTGCACTTCCAACAGATCTGGAAGGAAGGCAATTTTAGACTTACAGTTGGCACCCGTAATGCTTTTTTCCTTCTCCCACATAGGCATCTTTGGATTTGCCACAATGGCCTTATACACAATAGATGTCACCCAAAGACAGATGAGCTCTGTTAGTACCCTTCATTTCACATGGAGTTTCAGCCTTAGCTGGCTGGTGTTCACCCTGTATGTCATGAACGGTGAGTTTTGTCCATGACTTTGGAACCAGCTGCATTGCACAGCGAACCATAGCAGCTGTCACCGATGGCATCGTGGCCTCTGGAATGCCTCAGCCTTTCTGGCTAAGGCAGAAATTGGAAGACTGTTTCACTGAAGTTCTCCAAAAAGGACACGGAGACTTCTCCATTTGCTCAGGATGCGGGAAGCCATTTTTCTGGCTAAGATAAAAAACACAAGGGTGGCCACTCTCATTCAAGATCCTAAAGCAAATCAGACTGGCACTTTTTAAATTTATACTACTCTTTCTATGCCACTCTCAACATAAAGATAGAACTAATTATTTTGGGGAATGGCCTCCACCATTTGCTGGGATATAGCCTCCTCCTTCCTCCCCCTCACTTTCTTATTCTACCTATTTGTTTAGAACATTGATACGGCTGCCCAATTCAACATGGCTCTGGGTGGCATACAAAATCACCGGATAGCAATATGAAAGAGAAATAATCCACACCACTAAAGCAAACTAAAACAATTAAACGGTTATCAGGAGTAAAAAATTTGGAACCATGATCTTTTGCTGCCCTTGCAAGTCACAAAACAATTTATATGATTTTGGCAACCTCCACCAGTCCAGTTCTGGCATTCAAGCAGACACAGGAGGGTTTAAGCCATCGAGACGGACAATGTTGGGCAGGTTGGCCATTTCAGAGCATCACACGTTCCTTACAAAGACTTAGGAGTGTCAGGTGGCTTCTTAAGAAGTCAGCCTGAACACCTTGGACGAAAGGGAGGATTAAACTAAATTTGTGATATTTTCCCACTTTCTGGTTTGCTTTGCAGGATTCTTTAGCCTGCTGATACACTTCATGTCCTCAGCATCTAGAGTCGAACGGCACATGAACCCAATCCTCCTGGAAGAGAATACACAGCAACCCATGGCTGAAGGCCAGGCTGTGGTGGGGCTGCCAGCTCTCCCACAACACGAAATCCTCCTCCCGCAGGAAAACCCTTCCCTCTCACTCAATTCAACCGTCATCTAAATTTTTTAACTGAAGGTTTACTGGACCAGGATGATAGAAGAGCCCAGCTGACAGCGCTCTATTTGATGTACATGTCTCTGCTGCCACCTGTTGAAATAAGCAATCTTTTTTTCTTTTCCAAATGTGTTTTCATTTTCCCTATACACAGAACCAGTACATCCAGATAAGTATAGAGCAGTGTTTCTCAACCTCAGCAACTTTAAGATGTGTGGACTTCAACTCCCAGAATTCGCCCAGCCAGCTTGCTGGCTGGGGGAATTCTGGGAGTTGAAGTCCATACATCTTAAACATTGCTGAGGTTGAGAAACACTGGTACAGAGGATTATGCTGCATTTCAGAAAGTTGAAGGGAGAAAGAAGAATTGCTGTTCATATGGTACAGGTTCAGTTTGCAACTGTCTACAGCAAGCAGGTTTTATAAGTTTCATTTTGGTTCAGAAACCTGTATGAACACAAGAATTCAAGAATTAGAAGAAAGGAAACAACGCTTTCTTCCCCAAAGACAGTTATATTATATTACAATTACCTGAAACTGGCTTCCGACTCTGTGCAGAACCATCCTGAGCTGGTTGTACCCTGAGCAAACTTGGGCCACCGCTGCTCACAAGCAAACACAAATGTCCATGTGCAGTGGCTGATCATCTATTTCTCCACGTTGACTCTGCTGTGTCTCTCTTTTAGCAAGAGAGGAATAAGGAGTATGAACTAAAAGGCCAAGCCCAACTCTTCATGGCCATTATATTACAAAGGCGAAAGGGAAAGACCTTAGCAATTAACTTGTGACCCCCTTTCAAGGACCATGAAACAGACAATAATCCTATTTGATTTTCAGTCCTGCAAGCGATGGATGCTCTTCCAGAAGGGAAACGGTCTTTTTGGCTGAGAGTACAGAGGCCAGAATGGCCAACTGTCAAAAACTGATTCTGCTTCTTTGCCTTTCAAGAACCTTGAGAAAAGCAAGTAGCCAAGTTGTTCCTGCCTTCACACTGGCCGGGGTTCTCAAGAGGCAATGAATGCAAACAGATAGTTCCAGTTTAAAAGAGAAACAGGAATGAAAATAAGTGCCCTTAACAAGAATAGAGTTTCCTACCCAGAAGCCACAAACACATCGTTATCTCAAAAGCAAAGTGTGAAGAAGGGAACCAGACCTGAGTAGAAGGATGTGTGAATCAAATTCAGGAAACAAGGGAAAGGAAGTGGGTCGGTTAAGAACAAAGAGATATAGTTAAGCCTCAGTAGAGTTGAGACAAGCATCCAGACAGGACCTTACCTCAACGTTGCTGACTCTTCAACCTTTACGCTACAGTATTTGGGGGGACTTCTTTCCTCCTCCCAAACCTTCTCCCTTCAGCCTTTATTCTCCCTCAGGTTCTTCAGGTCATCACTACCCCAGAAGAAGATTCAGGTAAGGATGGCAATACCCCTGGTTTTCTCTCACCTTTGCAGAAGAGGAAAAGAAAAAGACTTGGGCACAAGGGATAATCTGAAGGTTAAAAGCAATCTCTGGAAGTTACTGACAAGCATTTCTGCCCAATTCTAATGCATCCACCTCAGCCGTAGGGGGCAAAGAGCAGTCAGAAGAAACTTCTCTCTTCAACAGTATTGCAGCTTTAAGGAGACTAATATTCCATATATGTGACACACTTGATGAAATGTGAGATCTTTTTCAGTGGTTTTATTTTATACTTATGGAGAGTGGGTCGCTGCTTGGAAACAGGAACTTACTCTGGCACTTGGGTGCTGCCCTGCTGACCCCAGGATAAAGCCACATGAAACCAAACTTTCATTTAAATTCCTTACCAAGGAGAAAATCAACTTCGCTCTGGGGGGAATTCTTCAAGTTAGCATTTCTTATACTGAGCTTAAGATACAGTTTCTATCACTCATTAGCTCTGCATCTCTATCTGCTGAGGCTTAACAGACTTATATTTGTGAGAGGAAAGATCTCAAAGAGCTGGTTCTTAAGCAGAGCTGGGGCCTTCCTGTTTCTTCCCCGTTTTTCCCTGGGAGCACACAATACAAATCAATAAAGCAGCACTAGAAGACTTCTGAAACACTCCAGCCAATGAGCATAACCAGCTTCTCGTTCTGCTTCCTTGGCTCGCGTTGCAAAGAAATAATGAGCTGAAATAATTAAAATGAATTATTTTCTCCAATTCCAAAATTAATGAATTTCTCCAATTCCAAAATTAATGAGAATTCTGAAAAAGTGGAAAGGAAAGCTACAGCTAATGGGGAAACCATGAAAGCAAAGGATGGGGTTTACTTATTTATCTTTGCCTTCTTTAAGCTGGGGCTTCTGGTTGTGTTAGATTGCAAGTCCCGTCTTTCACAGCCAGCATGGCCCTGTGGTAGACTTTCAATTAAAAAGGAGCAGCAGCAGCAGCTAGACTCTTCCTTCACAAAAAGGAAAAGGGGATGAGAAAGAAAAAAGTAATAGGGAAGAAAATTTTCTGAGCCTGTAAAATATAAACAGTATCTACATAAACGTTGCATGCATTTCACTTTCCTTAATAAAGAAAGGTAAAAACGGCGAAACATGGTTCCTGAATGAAGCAGCATGGTAAAATGGGTGTACTAAAAATACCAGGACTGACTGATTTAGGAGTCAGCTTCTGGTTTTCTGAAAAACAAGTTTTCTATTTAAACATTTACCCTGTAAACATTTGGGACAGAATCCTTTCTCCTCTGTGGCAGAAGCCATACTTTAACATGAATTATTACTGGAACTAAGTTGGCCCCTTTTTTATAACATTATAGAAAGATGCTCAAAACACATAATTTCACCCAGGCCTTTTAGAGTTCTGGAGTGCCATGTATTTAATGATGATGGTTTTTCTTATTGCAGTATTAATAATATGTTTGCAAGACACTTGGACCCAGAGTCAATAGGTGGCATATAGATGTGTAAATAAGCAAACTCAATATATCCCAGGATTATTCTTTATAAGGGAATGAAAGCAGAAATACATTATTTTACCTATATATTTGCAACATCTGGACTTGCAAGTGGAAATGGAACTGAGAAAAGTTTGTATCCTGTGATTTGAATCCTATAGATCAGTGTTTCTTACAGTGTGGCCCTAGGATCCCTAGGGGTCCCCCAGGACCCTCTCAGGTGCCCTCAAAATCATCTGCCAGATATTGAAGATATTTGCAAAAATTATGACTCTCTTTTTTGTTAAAAAATACAGGGTTTCTTCATGACAAATATTTTATTTTTCCATCTAATGGATTTAATATTGTTAATTTTGCATGATTCAATAAATAAATACTCAATGAATGCATCAATGTTTATTTTTAATACAGTAAATATTGATAAATATAACCCATACGCTGGGGGTCTTCCATAATTTTTAGAAGTGGAAAGGGGTCCTGAAAGCAAAGAGTTTAAGAAATACTGCTGTAGATGATCACACCACTTGAAAAATGAAGAGGGTGTTGGGTTTCAGAGGAGAGACACGTCCCTCGCCCCCTCCCCATCTTCTAAACCCACACGTTCAAACTCTTGAGTTTCTGCTGATGTCACTGAGACATTTAAGAGTGTAAAGAGTCCAGGAAGTGGCTTGAAGTGAGGTCCATGTTTGATTCTGCAAAAAGCTGCAAGTAACCACTGAATTCAACCCTCACCCCTCCTCCTTCCAGAGCAAGAAAATTCATCACTACATTAACACTTTACTGCTGCTGCTGCTGCTGCTGCTGCTGCTGCTGCTGCTGCTGCTGCTGCTGCTGCTGCTGCAGATCTTTCTGAACCCTGTTCTGGAAGGGCTCCAAGGCTCTGGAGGGCTGCAATGTGCTCCTTGTGTGGGGAGTGAATTCTCCTTCCTACCATTGTCTCAACCATCATATTGTAAAAGAAAAAAAAAAGGAAAAGCAGCATTACAATTGTAAATTAAGAGGGAAATTATTGTTTCCAAGGATCACTTCCATAAGGCTGCGAAGACTTGGTTATGTGCCTGGGCCTGGGGCCCCGAGTGTGTTAATGGCCCCGTCTCTTGGTTATATTAACATCCATGCATTGTTTACTTGGCAAGCATATATACATTTATTTTGTACTTTTAATTGTTTTAATCATTTTAACTGTTTTATAATTTTTATGATGGTAAGCCGCCTAGAGTCACTTGTTGAGATGGGAAGCTATAGAAATTAAAATCAATCAATCAATCAATCAATCCCATTCATGTCCTGTCTGGAAGAAACACACTGGGGCAGCCAGGGAAGGAAAAAGAGATACTGTAATGCCATGGATGAAAGATGCCAACCAGCCTCATACTGGCTGTGAACTCCGCCCTCCCCATGCCATTTCATGTGCTCTTCTAATGCAGGGGTGGGAATCCCTGGTCCACAGGTTGCATGTTCCCATGAGCCACATTTCTGCAGATCCCAGAAAAGTACTGGATTAAGCCTCTGGATTTGCAAGCAAAATTGTGATTTTTCAGTAGTAGGACCTTTTCTTTTTCATTCTGTTTCACAACTCAAAGTAGAATTGAGGGATAAGGGAGTAAGATCTCTCTCTCTCTCTCTCTCTTCCAACAATGAACCTGCTTGCATGACATTCCACAGTGATGTGATCAGTAATGGTGCCACCATAATCAGAATTTGAAAGGCTTCACCATCCAACCTCTTTCTGCTATTTTCAGAGGGTGGTGTTTTGCTTTGTTTTTGGCCTCTCTGGGGATTTCTTTCTATCCTGCAAGGGGAAAGGGGCAGTCAACTTCCTAGTAAACTGTTTAGACAATTAGCCTAACCAAGGAAGGAATTTAGACCCAACCAATCTTGGAGCTGTTTGGGGGTTAAAGCTAAGCTCCTCTGGATCTAGTAACAGAGGTTGTGTGAATTTGTCTTTCAAGTCAAAACAAAATCCCAGGAGGAGTTCTCTTGATCCCATCTACTCCAGTGACATTACCATGCTCTCCTGCACCAACGGAGGCAGTAAATAGTGAAACACACACACCCACACACACATTGTTCTTCTAATGCTGTTCCATGTTTGTCCCCTGAGTTTCTGGGGACGAGTCGTCTTGATTTTCTCTCTTTTTCTTTTAGGGTTTCTCAAGGCTGGAAAATAAGCAAAGTGGAAACTCCTCTGTCTTTGCATCAAGATGTGGTGTTGCCGAATCTTCAGTGTGCTGATGGCATCCTTGAGCATCACCCTACTCTTGATGGCACTCAGCACCGATTACTGGATAGCAACTTTTTCTGCCATAGGGACATCCCACAGTGGGCTGTGGCAGGCCTGCATAAATACTAGATCTGGCAAAAGCCAATGCTTTGCTCTAACGGAGACCTTTGGTAAGATTTATGGCAGGAAGGCCTTCAAATTTTTCTAAGGATTTCCAATAAGCAGCATCAGCAAAAGCTTGTGTGTGTTTTAAATGTATCCCTTATTTAAAACGTTTTTACTCTACCTCTCCTCCACAAATAAATGAAAACATCACTTTGTGGCAAATAGCAACAGCGACAATCACTCAGTTGCATCTTAAAACAAACACTGACTTCAAAAATAGCCAGGAAGACGATAGCATCAGGCAAAGCCTCAACGGGGTGCTTTGCTCCAACTCTGCATTGAACAAAGCCCTTCTTTAAAGCTCGCAGCTCAGCAAAGCCTCCTGTCCCTTGTATTGATTGCATTTAGAGACTGCCAAATATACTGCCCTAGCCAAGTTAAAGCATCCAGGGTGAATGTAAATAAAAACAGAAATAACCAATTCCAAAGCAGGGTTAGAAAAATGCCCTAATAATGATGATCAGAGCTTTGGGAAAAAGACTTCTGGAATGTTGGAAGGGACGGGGCAAGTCTTAATTCTGAGAGGCTATTCCATAAGGCCAGACCAGTGACTGAAAAACACCACCTCCTGACTACCATTCTCCTATTTCCCAGAAATGGTATAACCCAAGGCCCCAGGTACAACCAAAAGTTATAACCCAAGGCCCCAGGAAGAAGGTAGTACCAGACAGGCCAATTCAGGTGGAGAAGGCAGTCCTGCAGGTATCTAGGGCCAAACCATATAGGGTTCCCTAGACCAAACCCAACACCTTGAATTGTATCCAGAAATCTACTGGTAACCAAGATGTAATGTGCTCTTAGTGGGTAACACCCACCAGTACCAGGGCCACTACATTTTATACCGACTGCCATTTCTGGGTAGTCTTCAAAGGCAGGCCCATGTGGAGTAGAAATGTAGTACTCTAGTGACAAACTGGTAAGGCCATGAGCCCCTTCTGAGGGCTCCCTTTCTGGAAGTTCTCTGAGCAAGCTCTCTATTGGGGGTGAGGATGCTCTGTAATAAGGATTAAAAATAGAGGTCACCTTTTTGTATCTATCACTTTGCTTACAGGCTACATCACAGCTGCCCGTGTGTTTCTGATTCTGGCTTCCCTGGTGGCTCTGGCATTACACTTCCTTCTTATTGCCACCTTCATGCCTTCTATGTGTGGCATCCTGGGCAAGCCCTTGATTGCTTCCGTGGCTGCCTGTGTGGCTGGTAAGTGTGACCAACGACGAAGAGAAGTCTCCAGTCACGGGGAGGGCGGTCCCAAATAGGATGCAAAGTATCCTCTCCTGGGGGGATCTGGGTAGGTTCAAGGACGGGGAGCAAAGACTCCTTTGTTCAATGACTATTCAAAAGATGCTTCAGCTGCTTTCCCAAACAACCAGCATTAAGTTGAAGCCTTTGGTGACAGAGCAGATATCCTGCCCCCAAATGCTAACAGCTAGAAGCCACTGCTGTTCTGTCAAGCTGCAATTGAAGAGGAAAGCTTAGAAAACAAGGGTGTTACTAAGAAATCCCTAGAATAGGGTTTCTCAACCAGGGTTCCGCGAGAGGCCACTAGGGGTTCCCTGGGAGATCACGATTTATTCTAAAAATCATTTCACATTCGGGCACCTTCACATTCAAGACGCAAGTTTCATCCTTTGTTTTCAGTTTAAGAACACTGTTCATGCATCTATACAGGCCTCCCCTTGAAACAAATATCATGATTTTGTAACTTGAGGCCTAGATTTGAGCCTGAATGTGCAAGGGTTCCCTGTGGCCTGAGAAATATTTCAAGGGTTCCTCCAGGGTCAGAAGGTTGAGAAAGGCCGAGCTAGAGGATTTTAGTAATGGGCTTGGTGGGCTTCACCTGCTAAAGTTTTCCAGAGAATGAGCACTACTGAAGAAAAAGCAGCCGTTCTGTCCATCCATCAGACCAAGCTGCTGTCCAAAGTGAGTAAACAAAGGACATCTGTTGCCAGTCCTAAAAGGGAAAGGGCCAAAGGAAGCCAAGAGCATTCCCCACCAAAGCTGGCAATAAAGGCTGATATCTTCTTTGGGGTATGTCCACCTGATGAAGGTGAAACTGGTTTCACAATCATGACCTATCCCTTCCAAAAATCTTCAGGAGCTGACGATGAAAGCAGATGCACAAAAGATCTTTCAGAAACGGGTGACCATAATCACGTGGTTATGCTCATACCATACACTTAACCAGGGAAAGGCTAGCAAATGCATTCACGCAACCTTCTAGATTTAGTTACTAGAAAACTTTAGTTTTCTATGGCTTACATGCTGTATCCACGCAGCCCATCGGGTTAGTTCATGATTCAGTGCAGCATGCAAACTCAGGAAATGGACTGAGTCAGGCTAAGGGGGATGTGTGAATGCAGCCAAGGTGTGAATTCAGGGCCTTAAACGCTTTGTGTCCAGAGGAGGCAAATATTTTCTGTGCAATGTATGAGCAAACCAAAGGGGGAAATATAAACCACATGGGTGAGTCAGCACACAGCTATGTTAACCAGCACTGATCTTCTCTCTGCTCTTTTAAAGGATTCTTCACTCTAATAGCCCTAGCTGTGTATACTGCTGAAACATGGAACGAGAAACCACCACCTCAAATCCAGGTCACCTTTGCATGGTCCTTCTACTCTGGATGGATAGCTTTCCCCTTGTTTCTCTTGGCTGGTGAGTCTACGGCAGTGTTTCTCAACCCCAGCATGCTGGTTGGGGAATTCTGGGAGTTGAAGTCCACCCATCTTAAACTTGCCAAGGTCGAGAAACACTAATCTATGGATTATGAAAGGAGGGAACAGATTGCAGGGGCACTCCAAACTACAATAGTGAAAAGAGAATCTCTATTATTCATTTATTAAATTTTTAGACTGCCCAACTTCCAGCAACTCTGGATGGTTCACAGATTAAAATGCTCAGAGCCATAAAATAATCCAATGATAAAAACTATATATTATAGGACGAAGGGTCATCACCTTGGAACAGAGGATATTTTAAAACACTGAAGTTGCTTTGAGCTCCCAGAGGAAATGCACTGCACTCTTTCCTTCAGCCCAATGGATCTCTGCCATCCCTGACTTAGGAACACACACAATCAAGAGACCGATTAACCTTTGGCAAGCCAGCTCAGGCTCAGAGCATCTGCATCAAGAAAAGGCACATGCCTTTTCTAAAGGATTGCACTTCCACCCATTTTTTTTAAAAAAAACTTCTTTGCATTTGGTGGAAAGGAAGAATAATATATTTATAAGGCAGTGGGTTATCACCTTTGCACAGGCTCAACACAACCTTAGGGGGACAGTTGTTCATAAACAATGATGCTGGTGTGACTTAAGGGTGATTTTAGCATCTCAAGCTTGTCCTCTTCGTTCTTTACATGCTCTCGTTCTCTCATCTTGCAGGCATATTCAACCATGTTGCCTCCTTGAACACTCCATCTTCTGGCTATGAAAGTATGTGAACATCCCAGTCAACGAGAGAGCAAGCGAAATTGTATGGAAGTGCTTTCTCTCAACAAGAGGATGCCTCATCTCTGCTTTTCCTGCACCAGTGGATCTTCCCCCCTCCAGTGCATTGCTCAGCTCTACAGTTTTGCTCACTTTCCAAACCTTTTATCTTGCCTTTTATAGAGCAGTGGCTTTTTGATAGAAACTAGGAGCAATTTTGATAATGAGCTTGCTTTGACTTTGAGCATTGCTTATTGTCTGCCAAGTGTGTTTGGGGCATGATTCTGGGGTACGCCCTAGGGCAGGCTTCTAGAATCAGGCCCTGTATTCTCAGCCCCCAAAACTAACTCTGCCCCCAAGACTTTGCTACCAAAACATGTTGGCAAAATTGTGATTTCAGGTGGCAAAATTGCCAGTGGCTTTTAAGAGATACGCTAAGCTTCTGCTAATCTTAAAGGGTTTATTTCTCCTGATCTCCAGCTTAAAAAGAAAAAAAAAAGGCTACAATTTTCAGCCCCCTTTCCTTCCATTGTATTATTACTATGCCTTTCCCATTTTCTGAGGGCATCCTTTTCAGCGTTGTGCCCCTGGATAACGGTTTCCATAACTCCTGCAGCCCCTCTACCTTTGGTTGTTTTGCTGGGCTGATGGGAGCTGTGGTCCAAAAACCTTCCCGGGGTGTCAAATTGGAGATGAATATTCTAGGGAATTGCTCAGTTCCTTGGCTAGAACCCAGAATTCGGCAGTTCCCAAAGTATAACCTACAGTAATCTCTCAAATGCAAATTAGGCTGCTGTTAGGGTTAAGGTTAGTTAATACCATAAAAGGAAATACTTATTTTGAAGAGTTGGGCAATGTGGTGAGCCACATCCTATCTATCCATCCATCTACGTATCTATCTATTACCTACCTACCTACCTACCTACCTACCTACCTACGCAATCCATCAGGCCATTCTCTAGAGCTGTTTCTCAACCTTGGCAACTTTAAAATATGTGGACTTCATCTCCCAGAATTCCCAGCATACTGGGGAATTCTGGGAGCTGAAGTCCATGTATCATAACGTTCCTAAAGTTGAGAAGCACTGCTCTAGAGCACAATTTACTACCTTTTGAATCCTCTTTAGGATTCGTTCTGAAGATTCTCTTTAGAATTCTTCCTAAAGCAGGATTACCTCAGTAGTCCTTTTCCCCTGGAATTACCATCCTCTGTTCACTCATTTTCAGGAAGTGCCCAGATCACTTCATTTGCAAATCATGTATTCTGATGTATGGATTCCAATGTATTCTGATGTATGGATTTTTTTTTTAAAATGATGAATGCAACAGCCATGTCAGGTTACATAGGACTGGCTTTGGATGTGTTCTGGCATCCTGAATTAAATAGTTCCTGCTTTAAATTCTGCCTTTTATTTCTACCCGTTGAAGAACCCATAACACTATTACTGTGCAATGGGATGTTAATAACTTATGGAACAGTTTCCCTCAGAGCAGTGTTTCTCAACCTTGCCCACTTTCAGATGTTGCCTTTCAGATGTGTGGACATCAACCCCCAGAATTCCCCTGCCAGCATGGCTGGCTGGGGAATTCTGGGAGTTGAAGTCCACACATCTGAAAGTGGCCAAGGTTGAGAAACGCTGCCTTAGAGGGTTAGAATTCTACTTTCACGTCAATGGGAGTAAGCAACAATGAATTGTGTGAGATTTCCTTCTAAGCAGATATAGGAGTACCAGAAGGCTTTCTTCTGATTTAATCATTATCAGCGCAAAGAATATCCGCACGCAGGTAATAAAGCAATCGGTCCATTACCCAGAAATGCAGCCGGCTGCTGAAGAGATAACTCTCTCCTCTGCTAATCCTCAGCCACAAAGTCTTCTGGTCGCTTCAGTGGGCTTCAGCGGTGCCCAAGGGGTGGGGTGGGGATCACACAAGTCCACCTGACAAAAGCAGCACAAGACCCACCACTCTGAGGGTGCATCCCTACATTGCATGGCCCAAAAGGGGGGAGCTTGCAGGGCGATGGTGCAACGTGGCTTTGGCCCTTCCGGCAAAGCAGCTGGAGCCACAGAGGCCCGCACCAGGCCTCCTTCCAAAGGAAGAAGCATGCTAGCCAAGCTTCTGCAGAACTTCCAGAACACTGGAGTTACTATGGAAACCCTGTTCTGCCTTACTACCGTACATTTCTCAAGAAAGGTTCTGGGTAAAGCTTAGTAATCGAAAAGACGCAGGCATTGCTGAGGGGGTGTGGGTTCTATACAGTCCGACCCCAAGGAAGTACCTCCCGAAGCTCGGAAGGGAGCGCGTTGGGTCTAGCTCCTTCCACTGACCAGTTATGAACCGCTACAAGGAGACCCTTTCCCAGTGGCCTGTAATTGTGTGGTTCAAGACCCTGAAGGCCTTTGACTGGGTCCGCCTGGGTGGGATCTTCTTCTCTTGCGTAGCCACTTGCCTGCTGGTGATAGCAATCTCCACGGAATACTGGGTCAAAAGATTTGTCCGGGGCCTCTTCATCTTCCGGGGATTATGGGTAGCCTGCCAGATAGGGAAATGCACCCTTCTGAAACAAGTGCCACGTAAGGGCTATGGAATCTTCAGAACTTTGAACGTGTTGCCACTATAAAAGTCCAGGTCACACCACCGCTCGGTCTGAGCAGGCCCTGTTCAGGGTGTTCTCTGCGCCCCCTTCCTCTCCGGACCACTCCCCCATTCGCCACTATTCTGCTTTCACTCAGCAATGGAAAAGGCAAGACCCCTTGCCGGAGAGCCAATGCGCCCTACACTAAGAACATGTGGCCAGCCACATGGCCAGGGCTCCATCAGCCCAGCCACTCTATTTTTAATAAACCATTTGAAATAACCTCCAAGTTTTCTAGGAGGAGCTTGCTGGTGATAAAAGATGGAAATAACAGCAACAGATGCAACTAATCCATCTGAGTGTTGGTTTGGACTGAGGTGGCAGATACAACTTATAAATAAATATAATAGCAGCAAAGGTGTTGGACCTGGAGCACAGAGATCCAGGCTCATGTTCCCTGTAACTATGGAGTTTAGTGGGTAGCATTGGTCCAATCCTGCTTTTTCAGTCAAATCTACCTTAGAGGGTTGTTGTTGCAGGGATATAATTAGGGGAGATTGCCCCTTCTCCCCAAAGACACCACCTTGAGCTCAGAGAAAAGATGGCAGAGAAATACAATAAATAAGTATGTAAATCAGTAAAAAGCAGGAACCACAAGCAATCAGATGCTGCTGTGGGGGGCATGGGGTCATGAAGGTATGAGATGGGCAACAAGGTAGATGCTTGCCTTGTTCAATGCCATCAGAAGTGGAATCTGATTATCCAAGCTGTTTGCTTCTCAGAACTACAGTAGTCCTTGACTTATGACCATTCATTTAGTGACCATTCAAAGTTACGATGGTACTGGGAAAAGTGACTTACAACCAGTCCTTGCACTTACAACCATTGCAGCATCCCTGTGGTCACGTGATCAGAATTCAGGCACTTGGCAACAGGCATGTACTTACGATGCTTGCAGTGTCCCAGGGTCACGTCATTGCCATTTGCGACCTTCCCAGCCGTCTTCCAACAAGCAAAGACAATGGGGGAAACCAGATTTGCTTAATTACCACATGATTCACGTAATGACCGTGGTGATTTGCTTAATGATCATGGCAAAAAAGGTCATAAAATTGGGCATGACTCATTTAACGACTGCCTCGCTTAGCGATGGAAGTTCCAATTGTGGTCAGAAGTTGAGGGCTACCTGTAAAACATTTTTAAAAAGCTTATGCAGTACAGTTACTGCTTTTTCAACATGTTGCTGTACTCTGGCGTAGAGGCACAGCGGCTGCAACCCATCTCATTTTTATAGCCTGCAGCTTCTGATTTCTGTATCTTTAGACCCATTGCATTTACAACTGGGAGGCCCAAGACTGCCAGGTCCTGATAAGAAAGAAAACAGCTAGAACATTGAAAGAGTACAAAAGGTGATCTGACAGCACCTCTCCTTGTTTTCTAAACAAGACGTGATGTTCCTTTCTTCCTTGGATGAGCTCTGAAGAAAGAATATCAGTGTAACTGATATTCTGTAAGTTTTCAAAGTAGCCCTATCTAATGGGTAGGCAAAAGGCACCGACTGGCTACTGCCTATAACGCCATCCATATGTACGTCCTGTAAATCTCTGGGTCAATTTTGCAATTGCTTTAAGGGATCAAGCAATTAGTTCTTCTGATACTCCAAATGGGGAGCACAACAGGGCTCAGCCCATGCTTAGTTTGCTGGTGGCATATGCAGGAAAAAAAAATTCCCAGTACAGATGGAAACCCCATTCTAAAATCCTAAACTTGCTGATATTGGTTCATACAGCATTTACAGTCTTGCCTGCTTCTCCATGAGTCTTTAGCTCCATCTGCTGGTTAACTGTTAATATTACAAAAAGGAAACATTAGGAATTCATTCTAACTTTTTTGCTAGTGACTCTGTCCTATAGGTCCCTGTTTTAAACCATAGGTGTGAGTGGCAAACAGAGATTATTTACAAATGACATGCATGTGGTAACATCATGGCATAACCCCCATCCTTATGTCCTCATCTCTGACACACATGCACAAATTGCAGCTTTTGCATTATGACCTCCCAAACTACATTTCATCATCTGAATGCCCTGTGGGGACTTGAACCTGGGTCTCCCCAGTGCCAGCAACATTTCACCATACAGGTAGTCCTCACTTAACAACCATTTATTTAATGATAGTCCAGACTTACAATGGTGCTGAAAAAGCTGACTAACAACTGGTTCTCACACTTACAACCATTGCAGTGTCCCCACGGTCATGCGATCACAATTCAGGTGCTTGGCAACTGGTTTGCATTTATGACCATTGCACCGTCCCGTGGTCCTGTGATCGCCATTTTTGACCTTCCTGGCTGGCTTCTAACAAGCAAAATCAATGGGGAACCGCATGATTCGCTTAACAACCACATGGTTCGCTTAACGCCCACAGTGATTTGCTTAACAACTACCACAAAAAAGGTTGTAAAATCAGGTTGGTTAGCAACCGAAATTCTGGTCCCAACTGTAGTCATTAAGTGAGGACTACCTGTACAGATTCCCTTCTGGGAAGCTTTCAAAAAAGCAACATCCAGCATTTCCTGAAAACTTCCAGATAGAAATCCTCCATCATCTTTCGCAGCATCTTTGCAGACAGGAGGAACTAAATGGATGCTCAGGTTAAAGACTAAATGGATCAGGCTGAAGGCTGCAGGCCTGCCTGGGGAATAGAAGGTGATTCTAGGCTGACTTTTCACAACTTGCTTCCTTTCTCTTTTTCTTTAGTCTATATTATCATCTCTATCATCTTAATGCTGATCTCCGTTTTAGCTTCCTATGGGGCTGTAATCTTTGGAACACTTTCACTCATTGCCATGCCGACATCAGAGAAGCTCTCCTACTCTGACATAGCCATCAGTCTGAGTTTCTTTTCAGGTAAGGAAAAAACCACACACACACACACACCCGCTTCAGTTCCTAAATGTTCCTTGCAAGAAGGTGCAACTGATTTAAACCAGCTTCAACCAGGAAGGGGGTTCCAATACAAAGACAGCATTGCACAATCCCAGAACATAAAGACTCCATTCCACCCTTATACATGAGCTACAGGGGACTCATGGACAGATCTAGCTAAGCTGAATTCACTCATTCACTCATTCTATGGCAATAATGCTGCTTGATTTGGGCTTAACAGAAGAGGTGAAACAAATTACAGGTCATCCTCGCTTAACAACAATTGGGACCGAAATTTCAGTTGCTAAGCAAAGTGGTCATTAAGTGAATCCAACCCAATTTTACTTTTGTGGCAGTCACTAAGTGAATCACCACAGGCATTAAGTGAACCACATGGTCATTAAGTGAATCACATGGTTCCCCATTGATTTTGCTTGCCAGAAGCCGGCCGAGAAGGTCGAAAATGATGATCAGGTGACCACAGGAAGCTGCGAGTCATAAATGCAAACTGGTTGCCAAACACCCAAATTGTGATCATATGACTATAGGTACACTGTGACAGCTGTAAGTGTGAGGACTGGTCATAAGTTGGTTTTTCAGCACCGCTGTAAGTCCGAACCATCACTAAATAAATGGTTGTTAAGCAAGGACTACCTGTATTACAAATCATGGATATTTGCAGCTGTTCAAAAACATTTTTTTTTACAAAAGGAAGAAGCAAACAAAAAACAGGTGTTAAAGAGGGGAAACAACACCCACCCCACAAGAGCTGGAAGAGCACTGTGTGATCGGAAGACATGTAATTGTGGTGGGACTGCTGGTGGGAGGATGCAAAACTGGAAAACGGAAATGGTATTCATTGGCCAAAAAGTTGGACCACAATCACCTTTTGTCACAGGTCACACCCCTGAGTTTCCTCCCTTCTGGGTCCAGTTTCGGAATGCATTTGCATGGTTTTTTGTGGCCTGACAGTCGAAACCTCAAGATCCTGACTACCTAGGGATGAACTCCCTACCACTCTGGGGTCCAACTTTTACAGACCTCATCTCTTGACCTGCTCTCTCTTCCTGTCTTTCAGGCTGCTTGGGAGGAATCGGACTGTTCAATTTCATGAGATTCTCAACTAACGAGCCCAACACCTTCCTCTCGTGGTCAATGGTCCCTGGATGGTTGTCCATTGTAGTAGCTTCCATGGCAGGTATGAGAAGCAGCGAAAATCAGAATAAGGGCCAAGCTGGAAGGAGGGGGGAGGCCTGCTCAAAGCCAAGCAGAGAAGGGTTAAGGGAAGATGACCTCTTTATGGGCAACCCTTACACAACACTTGGCTCCTCTTCAGGCTTCAGTACTCTGAGTTTGGCACCCTGAGAAACAAAGGGGTGCCACTCTTGAAGTCTAACAGCCATGCCATTCCCTTTTGTTTCCATGACAGTAATCCAGGTATGAAGAGCCTCAGCTGGTATCAGTACCTAGCTGAGCTTGGCTGATCCAAAGGAAACAAACTAAGCAGGGCTGTATCTTGTTAGTGCTTGCATGAGAGACCACCAGGAGCTCTCAGAACTGTTTACTAGGCCGGGGGGTGGGAGAAAAAGGTCTGGAAGAAGTTAATGGCAAACCACTTTCATATGGAGCCAGTTTGGTGCAGTGGTTAAGGTGCTGGCATAGAAACCAGGAGATGATGAGTTGTAGGCCTCTCTTAGGCATGAAAGCCGGCTGGGTGTCTTTGGGCCAGTCTCTCTCTCTCTGTTCAGCCCACCTCACAAGGTTGTTTTTCTGGGGAAAATAGGAGGTGCAAGAGTATTAAGCATGTTTCCTGTCTTAAGTTGACCAAATATAAAGGCGGGCAGTATAAGGTACATTTGCTACCTTGAGCTGACCAAATATAAAGGCGGGATGAAAATCTAATAATTATTATAATAATAATAATTTGCCAAGACACAACATGAAATCCCCAAATGTCGAGCTTAACTCAAAGGAGAGTCCCCTTTTAGGATGATGAAAACGAGACACAGCATCCCGCTGGAAACTGAGGAAACTGGAAACTGTTTTTGTTTCTGTCTACTTTTTAGGAGTTTGCCACTTTGCGGCAAAGCGATGGGAAGAGGAGGAAACTGCTGAGGCTCTGACAACTACAGAATTATTTACGTCCTGGGCAGAGGACATCACCCCCGGTGCCTCCAGGCAGAAGACTATCCAGGGAAAGAAGCAAGGACAGAGCACAGAGCGCAGGGTAGAGAAACGGTAGACCACTGGCGGGGTCTGACCAGGCACAGAGTCTGTTCGGAGCAGAGCCAACCCGGTTCCTGCCGGGAGATCTGGTGATGTCCCCACGTGGGGTGACGTCCTGAGTTTACTCCTGATCCCCAGCTTCAGCGGGGCGGATGGCGACATTAGGGTGCAGCCGCAGCCACAAGGGCAAAAGGGCGAGGATGCATCCTGTCCACGTTCAGATTTCACCTCCATCTCTCTCTCTCTCTTCCATCTTTGTCTTTCCTCATCATTCCTCTCACCTAACCAGTAATAAACTCCTTTCATGCACTTGACTGACGTGCACTCAGGTTTTTGCTCAAGCCAGGAATGGACTCCGTGGCTAGGGATGATGGGTGATGTAGCCCAGCAGCGGTGGAGATCTTTGAAGAAAATCGGGATGGCCAAGGAATGGTCACGGGTGGGTGCTGGACCTCTTCCAGGAACAGCACTTTTTGAAATCCCCGGTGGTATTTTTACTTTTGCCTGTGAAAAATAGCGTGCTCAGCGGGGACGAAGCAGAGAAGCGGATCTTCCCACCACGCGGCGATAACCGGGTAACGTCTGGTTCCGGATTCAGACGTGCCTCTGCTGACGCGAGTTAAGATGCTCGCACGGGCAGGTGGTCACAAGGGTCACCAGAGTGCCAATAAGGCTCTACCACTCACAAGGGAAGCCACCCGTGCCAATAATACAGGCCGGTATGAAGCAGGTGCAGCACCAGCCGCCCTCCGAGAGACCCGACACAATTCTCTCCTCTCGCCCACATCCTGGGACAAAGTCTCCTTCACCGCAGAGGCGGAGAAAAGCCTGGCTTCCTATTGGTTGCCCTTTCTCGGGGCGGAGAACGATTGGCCGGAGGGGTGGTCACAGTCCTCTTCCCCCGCCCTCCGCCATGTGCAGAAGCCCTCTATGATTGGCTGCGCCGTTTCGCCAGTCATTCCCTTGGCGCGCTCCCCTTTCGTTTTCCCTCCCATGAAGTTGTAGCGCGAGTCCAACCCAACGTCTAACTGGGAGCTCCGGTTATTGGCCCCTGCCGCTTCCTCGGATTGGCTGAGCCGATAGAGTGGGCGGAGAAAGAGAGAGCGGGAGCGCGAGAGAGAGTGAGCGCGATGCACGCGCATGGGTGGGCGGAGCCGCTGACTGCAAGAGGGGGAAGATGGCGGCGGCGGGGCTGAGGGCGATGGTTGGAGTGAAGCGGGTCATTGACTATGCCGTTAAGGTGCGCGCTGCCGGGGCCTTTGGGTTCTCCTCCTCCCCGACGCCCGGGTCGTGCACCTCGAAACGGCACCTGTCAGGAGCATCTGCACCTGTTTCCTGTCTGCGGTTATTAGGACCCGCCGTATGCCCCCAGGCCGGTGCAGATGCTCCTGAATTCGGCCTTCACAGGCTATATAAAATCTCCCTCCCGTCAAGCCCCTGCTTCCTCGGCAAGAATGCGGAACCGGTTTGCCGCGGCCTTCCTCCTAGGGTTGCCATAGCCGTGGGGTCTCCTGGTGGTCCCCCATCCATCACCTGACAGATAGCACGGTGCCGTCTCCTGTTATGGACCCCCAGAATTCCTCTTCACTCTGCTGGCTAGGAATCCTGGGGTCTGTACTTCTAACTGCGGGTTGGGGAAGGCTGGACTTGGAACCTCAGAAAATAGGCCGTGTTTGTGAAGAAGATTTAAGAAAGAATGAGGGCAGACCTTAGTCTCCTGCGAATGCTTTTAAGTCTTTTTGATTCCCTGCTTTTGGGGATTGCTAACTTGATGAAAAGATAGAGCAGATTCTTTCTTGCACTCCGTCTCTGATTTAAGATGTTGCTTTATTCCCTGCTCTTCCTCTTGAGAATATAATATAGTCCCAAATCCTATTTTATCCCCACCACAAACAGTCCTGTGGAGTAGGCTGGGGTGGCTGGCCTCAAGTCATCAGGGGAGCTTCTCAACTGGGTGGGCACTTGAATTCCAGGTCTCTTGGTCTCAGTCCAACACTATAAGCCAGTGTTTCTCAACCTTGGGAACTTAAGATGTGTGGACTTGAACCCCCAGAATTCCCCAGCCAGCATTTTGCTGGCTGGGGAATTCTGGGAGTTGAAGTCCACACATCTTAAGGTTCCCAAGGTTGAGAAACACTGCTATAAGCACTACAGTATATCCTGTGGCGTGCAGATATATCCTGTGGCAACACCAGCTGTGGGGTAGGTTGGTCTCAAATATAGCAAGTGGCTTAAAGTTACCCAGGGAACCTCCACGGTGGCTGAGAATGCATTTGAACTTAAATATCTGGTCCTTTTCCTCTCTAGCCACCGTGGAGGTAACTTTAAGCCACTTGCTATATTTGAGACCAACCTACCCCACAGCTGGTGTTGCCACAGGATATATCTGCATGCCGCAGTATATACTGTAGTGCTTATAGCAGTGTTTCTCAACCTTGGGAACCTTAAGATGTGTGGACTTCAACTCCCAGAATTCCCCAGCCAGCAAAATTGGTTGAAGTCCATACATTTTGGGTTTTTTTTTTAATGTGCCACATCTCTCATACTTGCACATTGTGGCTCTTGCTTAGGGATGTTGTGTCAATGCACAATAGGTAATGAGAAGGGGAAGATGGAGATAAGTTTTGACGTTCACTCCAATTCTCCCCATCTACCATTTGTGCTGCCTTTTTAAAAAAGATACTTTTATTTCCATAGTAAAACAAAAAAAGTATCGTGTGTCTCTTTGGAAATTTGACAGCATTGACTTTTGGGCTAAAATAATGCAATTAGATGAATCGGCTCTGAAGTTCTGTACACCAGAATTATGTGTTTCTGGCAAACTGACACATGACACATGGAAATAGAGTCTTGCCTAAGAAATTTATTCTCGGTTAATTTAACAGAGATCTTCAAGGTACTGTGCATTGTGTATGCCTAGTTGATCTGAGATCTGGTGAAATTAAACTACTGATTAGTTGACTTCTCTCCAGAAGTCAATTTGCTGGTAAAATGTGTGGTTTGTCTTCCTTGGGAGAGACAAAGCTGCATTCACTTAAATCTCATTCTGCTAAAGCAGTGTTTCTCAACTTCAGCAACTCTAAGATGTGTGGAACTCAGCTTTCGGAGTTCCCCAGCCAGCATGGGGGATTCTGGGAGTTGAGCTCCATACATCGTAGAGTTGCTGAGGTTGAGAAACACTGTCCTAATGAACTGGAAATGTTCTCAAAAAGTTGCTCCCTAGTTCTGTATTTCCCCGGGGTGCCTCTTTAACAGATTGTCTCCTTTGCAGGTGCGGGTAAAACCAGACAACTCAGGGGTGGTGACCGATGGGGTCAAGCACTCAATGAACCCATTCTGTGAGATCGCTGTAGAAGAGGCTGTGCGTCTCAAGGAGAAGAAACTTGTCTCCGAGGTAGTTGCTGTAAGCTGCGGCCCACAGCAGTGCCAGGTGAGAGTGCTTTCCCTTGAGCAGCAGGAGAAGCAAGTGCCTACTGTGTTTCTTGAAGAATAACTGCATGTAGTTTGGTCTATTTTGCCCACTAAATAGGAATTCTTTAGTTCAATACCATGTGGGGCCTTAGCCCATCTTGTTTAATAATAAATAATAATAAATCTAAAAAAGAAAAGTCTAAATCTAAAAAAATACCTGAAAACTGAACATTATGCTCTGAAACTTCTGTAATTCTTTTCAGTGTGGCCCATCAGTCTTTTATTTGTATAATATTTGGTGCTGAAAAATATCTGTTTCTGTTTTACTGACTATTGTAAAGCCTTTGACTGTGTGGACCATAACAAATTGTGGCAAGTTCTTGGTGGTATGGGGATGCCAAGTCATCTTGTCTGCCTCCTGAGGAATCTGTATAACAACCAAGTAGCAACGGTAAGAACAGACCACAGAACAACGGACTGGTTTAAGATTGGGAAAGGAGTACGGCAGGGCTGTATACTCTCACCCTACCTATTCAACTTGTATGCAGAACACATCATGCGACGTGCTTGGCTTGAGGAATCCAAGGCTGGGGTTAAAATTGCTGGAAGAAACATTAACAATCTCAGATATGCAGATGATACCACTTTGATGGCTGAAAGCGAAGAGGAACTGAGGAGCCTTATGATGAAGGTGAAAGAAGAAAGTGCAAAAGCTGGCTTGCAGCTAAACCTCAAAAAAACCAAGATTATGGCAACCAGCTTGATTGATAACTGGCAAATGGAGAAAACGTAGAGGCAGTGAAAGACTTTGTATTTCTAGGTGCGAAGATTACTACAGATGCTGACTGCAGTCAGGAAATCAGAAGACATTTAATCCTTGGGAGAAGAGCAATGACAAATCTCAATAAAATAGTTAAGAGCAGAGACATCACACTGACAACAAAGGTCCACATAGTTAAAGCAATGGTGTTCCCCGTAGTAACATAAGGCTGCGAGAGCTGGACCATAAGGAAGGCTGAGCGAAGGAAGATAGATGCTTTTGAACTGTGGTGTTGGAGGAAAATTCTGAGAGTGCCTTGGACTGCAAGAAGATCAAACCAGTCCATCCTCCAGGAAATAAAGCCAGACTGCTCACTTGAGGGAATGATATTAAAGGCAAAACTGAAATACTTTGGCCACATAATGAGAAGACAGGACACCCTGGAGAAGGTGCTGATGCTGGGGAGAGTGGAAGGCAAAAGAAAGAGGGGCCGACCAAGGGCAAGATGGATGGATGATATTCTAGAGGTGACGGACTCGTCCCTGGGGGAGCTGGGGGTGTTGACGACCGACAGGAAGCTCTGGTGTGGGCTGGTCCATGAAGTCATGAAGAGTCGGAAGCGACTGAATGAATAAACAACATTTGGTGCTGAATTAAAATTCTGAAAATCCTATATGTTAAAAGAATGTACTGGATGAATATTGTGGTCAATAATCAGAGGTTTTAGGACCATTTTTATTCATAAGTTTATTATTATTCCCTCATATGCATTTTCCAAAATTATATGTTTATTTCTGGGATAGAAGAGACTGCAAAGTATTTGGTCAGGTAATTCAGATAAATATTTCAGAGCTCCTGCTTCATTTGTGCAACAGTGCTTCTTAGTAAGATGGGTGGGTGTAAGTCTTTATTTTCCACAAATCTTAATAAGACGTTTATTCTGCGTGTTTTACTCCGGGTCCCTTATGCTGCTGTATTTCAGATCAAGAAGGGCTTGAATAGGATAAAATACTTTGCATATTAATGATCAGGTATATATAAATAGTTTCAAGACGTAGGCTGAAAACAGGTTGAAGTTAGGGACTTGAAAGAAAAAAAATCAAATGCGTAGGAATCAGCTGGGGGATGCATGACTCAGTGATACCGTATACGACTTGGAATCGTGACAGGCGGAATATGAGTCAGCACTGTGACGTAAATGCAGAAAGGCATACACAAGTTAGGATGCAGCAATAAAAATCCCCAAAGCACCAGAAATAATAGCTCCTCTGTATCCTTGGACCCTGTGCCGTGCCTATTTCTGGGCATCGGACTTTTAAGAACCATCCAGGCAAACTGGAACAGGTCCAGAGAATGGCAATGAGGGTGATCAGAGGACTGGAAACTAGGCCTTTGGGAGAGCTAGATACGTTTAGCCTAAGAAGTGATGCATTATTATTCCTCAAATACCCAAGAAGGCACAACCTGTTATCTGCTGTTGCAGAGTTCAGGGTACAGAATAGAAGACCTAAGTTGCTAGCAAGCAGGATTCGGTTGAACTTCTGAGAAATCAACAGGAATTACTTACCTAGCAAAGGGGTAAAGTAACCTTCACTGGACCTGTTCAAGCAACCATCGTTTGGGGAGATTTACAGTGTTCTGGAGTCCTGTACTAGCAGGCAGTTGAGCTCAGTGGCTCGGATGACCTTCTCCAACTTTCTAATTCTATGAAATAAACATTACTCATCTCAAGGGGCTGGGCGGGCTGGGCTTAGCTTAGTGTATCTCACCTTTCTGACCCTGGAGGTTACAAGCACTCCTTCCAAATGCATTTCACCCATTTTTGCCAGAAACGAGCTCGGATTCCTTCCTGCTTTCATGCAAAGCAGTTGAGTGGATGGAGGTCAAAAGAATGAGCTCCGAATCAGTGGCTTTACCTAGCTGAGTACGAAGGGAGAAGAGATGGGACTGGCTTAGCTTCTCCAAAGGGCCTGGTGGCCACCAGGCGGCGCCAGCTGCACATGGGAGAACTTGGTGACGGACTTGGGTGCACTGTGTCAGAGGCATCAGTGACATACTTCTTTCTCTCCAAATACGGGACAATGACTAAAGCAGCGGGGAAGAGTAGCTTGAAGCTTGTTCAAGACAGGGTGGAGAGAGCAGTTGAGATTACGACTGGGTTGACGTGTGCATTTAGTGAGGCTTTCTAGTCTGAGGCACAGAAGAGAGTAAAACAAGCCTTGGCAATTAAGGGATTCTGCCTGGAATATGTTTGTGCCTTACAACAGATCCAAGGCAAGCAAAGAGAGGGCTTTTTAAAAAAAAAATAATAATAATCATGACATCTACCAGTAAGAACCAGTTGCAAAATAGTTGCTTGGGGGTGGCGCTAGTGTCAAATGGTAATTCAGAGGATAGAAATCAGCTCCAGGAGTGAATTATGCCTTAGAGAGACTTGCACATGCAAATTTAATATTGCATTTGAGCGCGAAAGCTTATAGAGAGAACCTTCTTGTTGCTTTTTTATAATAATTTGACAAAGGCTGGTTTGCTTTCTATTGAACTTCACCCAGCAGTCAACAAAGAGAAGGAACGTATGTTCTGCTCCTTTCTGTTCTAGGGCCAGCCCAAATGCAAAGGCTCATTAATGGTGGTGTTGAAAAGAGATTTTGTCTTTTTCAGCACATACACTTTCTCATCACCTCGGAAGCCTGAGATGGCAATACGTTCCAGGGTTTCCAGTTCGTATCTGCGAAAAAGATACAGTCTGAGAGGTGGCAACTCTCTTAAAGCTGCTAATGGTGCAACGTTATGCATACATATTCAGAAGTTTCTCTTGCCCTGATCATTGGGGCTAAACTCCTAGCTAGGTGCTCAAGTTTGCAGCCTGAAACAGCTGTATAGCTAAGTGCAGTTTGGAACACAGACTGTATGCAGTCAAAGATGGTGCACCTGTTGTCTGCGCCCCAAGCTTTTTTGATAGTGTCTTTCTGTGTGTAAGCTTCGGCTTATGCCAGTACCTGATTCAGCTATGCCTCCTTTCTCCCCCCCCCCCCCCGCCAGACCTGGCTCTATTCTATTTTCTGTCAGCGCGGCTTCCTGACAGCTCCACCGTCACCAGTTATTTTCTGCACTGCTGCTCCTACTTCCTGATGACCTTCACTTGCTGGGTTGCTCTCATAGTCTTATTTATGTATTTATTTATTTATTTATTTTTCACAGCCCTTCCCTTCCCCAGGCTTCAGTCTGCTGCTGATATCCCTTAGTCTCAGAGATTAAGGAGGGAAGGGAGAAAAAAGAGATTTCTAAGGCTGCCTTCCCTTCTGCTACTGGTTATTTTCTCTTGTAATATAAAGGCCTGCCTGGCTCAGGGTTGCCTTTACAACCGCTAGCTCAGCAGCTTCTGTGCATCTGATACGGATGTGTCTTGTACCTTGGCTATGTTCCCAGTGGGGAGGCATCCCCTTCCCCACAGATGCTCTAACTGTTGCTATCAACAACGCTGGAAAAGCAATCTCCGGTTCATTCATGCTAGCATCGTACATCATTAAAACATCACATCAATTTTCTTTCTGCTCAGGCTAAGATAAATATTCCATATGGACAGCATTTCCACCAAATGACAAAATATAGGGAATAGATGTGCTAGTGGGAGACACACGCCCACGTTAAATCTCAGCCTTTGCTTTGAAGCTTCTTTAGGATAATATTGTTTCTTTTATGTTAGTTATGATGTCTGTTGCTAGTGAAGTGAATAGATCTGATTTGTGAATGGGGACCAGTGTAGTGGCGGCTTATCTTAGAAATGCTTTGCACCTTGGGCGAACTGGTGGGGCTGTTCTCCAGAGTGAACAGTCACAGGTTCTTTCTGTACAGCTTCCCACACTCTCCTCCCTCATTTTGTTGATCTGTTTTCCATCCATAGTGGGAATGCGGTTCTGGAGCAGAAGTTGGGCATACAGATTTTCATAGGATGCTCTTGATGTATGTATAAAAATGCAAGAGACATGGTGTTGCTTCTACTCCTAATAAGGCATTTGCGGGCATATAAATGCAAGCACGGTGTTAAATAGAGTCAAGAGAGATCTGGGTTCCACTTAACCATGGTGTTCATTGGACAGTCTTAACTTAGTCATTATTTTCAGCCTGCACTGCCCTGAGGGTGGTTGTGAAGGTGAAATAAGATAGTTCAACACATATTGCTTTGAATTCCAGTATTGCTGTTACTGAGGATATGAGGCAGCCCTACCAGGGAATCCTCAAGGCCCTTGGTAGATGTCTGTGTATTGTTTCGCATAATTGGGTTTAAAGCAGTGTTTTTTAAAACACTTTTTCAAGCATGCTGGCTGGGGAATTCTGGGAGTTGAAGTCCACACATCTTAAAGTTGCCAAGTTTGAAAAAACACTGCGTTAACACATTCCCTGTCTTAAGGGCTCAGGGCAGCTACAATGTGATGGTTATCTGTCTTTAACCTATCTTCCTCTAGCTATCCAAAGTTGGCTGAAATAAAAGCATCCTATCATGCTTTGGGGTGAGGACTGGGTTATGAAAACTACCAAGCTCTTACATGGTTCCCCAGTTGTCATAAGGCAGTGGCTGCAGAGTGCTTCAAAACAGGAGAACTCTAGGCTAGACAGCAGCTCTAGACCAAACTAGACTTTTAGAAACCCCGGGGAAGCAACGATGTTCAGAGACCTCCTCTTTCAGTGGTTGTTGCATCTGCAGGAGACAATCCGCACAGCCCTTGCAATGGGAGCTGACCGGGGGCTTCACGTGGAGATTCCTGCAAAAGACTACGAGAGCCTCACCCCCTTCCAGGTTTCAAAGATCCTGGCAGCACTTGCCAAGAAGGAAGGTGTCAATCTTCTGCTGCTAGGGAAGCAGGTGAGAGAAAAGGAGGGGATGGGCTGTGTTTGGCACAGATAAAGATACTGTGCGGAAATAAATTGTGTTCTGAATCTTTGGCTATCTTCAGCCAAGGCCATATTTCTAGCCCTTAACATTTTGGAGAAGGCAAAAGGCCAAAGTTCCCAACAAGCTGGCATTCTAAAAGTCAGAACAGAAAGTTTGGATAGCAACAGGGCAGGGAGCATGTGCATTTCCAATGTGATAAAATGAGCCTGGACAAGGAAATGGGCTCCATTGCTCAGCTGAGACACGTGGCAAGCAAGGAGAGGCCGATGCCGAAAGGGCCAAGCCCCTCCGGCCTGAGGCCAGAGGAAGCAGAGTTCAGTCTTGCAAAGCTGATAAGAGTTCCAAGAAAATGCAGGACTGGAGCTGATCCAGCAAGGCTTATGCAGGCCCCCTTGATAGCTGGAAAGCTGGGTTAAGAGCCATTCGGGACTTCAGAAGGGGAACGGTGAAAGATGCCACCATTTTGTCCTGCACTAGCTGAAGCCTCTGCTTCCGACCCTGAATAGGGGACCTGATTTTGTCACACCGTTACTGAGCGCCAGTGTTTCTGCTTTTGTTTCACGTTGCGGCCGATGACTTTGTTCAGAAGGAAAGGGCGGCATGGAGGTAGAAAAGCCAAACCAGCTCTGCCTTGAATTGGAAAGGTGTGTTTATTTGTGTGCGCACATAAGTATTCTTGTGATCCTGAATCAACATTCCCAAGCAAGGTTTTGCAATGAAGCCAGTCATCCACACATAGTAGTCTTCTTTGTAGTACATATTCCCCTGTGATTATTGGGGGGGAAATTAGCCTGTGAGACCAGCAATGCTTCCTTGTCTTTTATGTGACCTTCCCTCCCCCTCCCCCCTTTTTTTCCCCACCTCAGGCCATCGATGATGACTGTAATCAGACAGGGCAGATGACTGCAGCATTTCTTGACTGGCCTCAGGTAAATGAGAAGCCTCCCCGTTTGGGCCTGTGTGCTTAAAAGTTGATAGTTGTTTCCTTTGCTCCAGTGAGTGAAACATTCAGTTGGGGAGTTGAGTGGTAGCCTGTTACCTTGATGTCCTGGAACAAATTGTCTTGTAGTCAAGGAAGACAAGGAAGCCGGGGAGGCTGGCAGAGAGGCTGGAATAGTCTCTGCGCTCAGTGTAACGCTTTTCCCTGCCCAGCGGTGAAATACAGCAGCCTGTTGGCAGAGGCGCAGGATTCTGCTCTTTCAGCTCCCAGCTGGCCAGTGTAGTTCTAAGAAAGTTGATGTGGAAAAGCAGGAATTGTTCTCGAAAATCTGGGGCTTGCGTAGAAAACTTGGTCCTTTGAGATGACATTTCACTTTCGCTCATGCATTCACTGCCTACTTGCTTAGCTCGACTGGTTGATACAAAAATGTATATCTCTCCTGCTTCCTACGACTCCAGGATATAAATCTTTTTTGTTCGTTTGGGGTAGAAATCTCTCTGCCTTATATTAAAGGCAGTTAGTCCATCGGTCATGTTTTCTTCACCCTGCAAGAGGAATAACCCTTCACTGGAACTCCTTTTTTTTGTACTTGGCTGGATTTGTGGTCTAATCAGCGTGCAGGCAAAAGTTGTTGGTGTCTAGGTTGAATTTTATGCTTGCACAATGGTCACATTTCCAGAGAGATGGTCACAGCGATCTCTGCCTGCTTGACAATGGATTCAAGGGCAGATGAAGTGTGCAGGCCTTCACATGATTCACTGGTTTCCTGGCTATGACCTGCTTTGCTGTGGCTTTTTCCTTGGTGGGGCGACAGGCACGATGCCTGTCGCTTGGAGCCCTCGCAGCTACATCAGAGTCTGGCAGCCTCTGCTTTAGGGTATTTTAATTCTAGGATGTGTCGTGTTGTCAGAACTTAAATGCTCAGATTGGTGTGTTGCCACTGTGCCTGGAGTTTGAAGATGGCACTGTCATAAGCCATCTCATCTATGCGGAGGCAAATAAGTATTGTCTCTCAATCCCCACGTGTGGCTTAGAATTGTTTTAAATTGGGTTGGTTTGAAAAGGCTGCTAAACATTTTGAGGTGGGCGCAACGAACATAGCTCCCTGTCAGCTAACAGAGCACTAGTTTAAGGAGTTTCCATTTGGGACAAATCACACCTGCCCTGCTTTTAATGAAGCAGCTCTTCTTTTCCCTCGGCAGGGAACGTTTGCTTCAGAAGTAAGCGTGGAGGGGGACTGGCTGAAGGTTGAGCGTGAAATTGACGGGGGTCTAGAGACAGTGCGCCTGAAGCTGCCTGCGGTGGTGACTGCCGATTTGCGACTGAATGAGCCTCGTTATGCAACTCTGCCCAACATCATGGTAGGATCCTGACACCTCTTCCCTACTTGGCCGCTCCTTTCCTGCTCCAGCCAACCGTTTAAGTGGGTGCACAGCTTTAGGTTAAGAGAAGGACTTGCCTGAGCTGAGAGCAGGGCGTCTTCTTGAAGCTCCATGGCTCTGTAGAAGAGAAAGGTAGAACTTGAAGTCCATGGGATGCACATAGAACACTTTGACAGTGGCATCAAGGTCCTTCCAAAAACTGTTCCTGAACTGAAACATTGAATACGTCCCAAAGGAAAGCTGTAACCCCCCTCAATAAGGCTATCATTGTATTTAACAATTTAATTTTATTGTTCAATAGAAGTGAAATAGCCTTTGAATTTAATTTGTCCTCACCTTACCTTTTCCAATGCTTTCCACCCTGAGCAACGTGTATATCTTTGTTGCAGAGTTTGCATTCAGTTGCTTGAGACTGTATTGACATCTGTAAGCGCTAGAAGCAAAGTGCTCAAGTAACAAAAGGGGAGCTGCAGCTTTGCACAGAAGCTTTGACTGCCCCACTACTGTTGCTGCTCAGCATTCCAGGAATGGCAGGTCATAAAACTACAAAAGAACAAACTCTCCAGCAAAACTGGACAGCGATTGGTTAATTGTTCCCCATTCCAATCCTCTTTCACAGAAAGCCAAAAAGAAAAAAATTGAGGTGGTGAAGCCATCTGATCTTGGTGTGGATCTTACTCCTCGGGTGAAGACTCTGAGTGTGGAAGATCCTCCTCAGCGCAAGGCTGGAGTCAAGGTGGAAACAGTGGAAGACCTGGTTGCTAAGTTGAAGGAGACCGGGCGGATCTGAGCTCTTGGGTGGTTTTGGTAAGGAAAAAGGGTATGTGAAGTAAAGTGGTGCTGTATACAAAGCAAGATGCCATAACTTGTGCAAGATTCCCAAATTTGCAGGCACCCTCCAGTCCTCTAGAACTTCTATTCTGTTGAGATAAGAAAGAGCTACACAGCTCTGCATCCCCTCCCAATCTAGGCCTTCTGAACTATCACCAGATACTGCTTGTAAAGTTAGAAATCCAAGTTTTGAAGGCATAAGGACCTTTTTGCGTTTGATTTCTAAGATAACAAATTCTGTTCCCTTTTAAGTCTTCATCTTCCAGTGTTTAGTTATATTGTAGTGAGACTAATTAGTAAAACCCAGGATTTTGGGTGGGGTGGGAGCGAAGATGGAAATAGGTTCTGTTTTCTACCCCAGTTATGCTCCAAAACAGACCCCTTATTTTCTTCCATATAAGTAGATCTCTTAGAGATTTCTTCCCTTTCTTCATGGAAAAATATTAGTGTGGAAAGAAGAGCTGCAGAGGATTTAAGTGGTGGATGTTTGGGGCAGATTGGTATCAATATTCAATTAATTGTGTCCCCATAACTTAAAAGAATCCAACACATTTAATAGATTAATGGGCCAGTTGAGAGAACAGTCCTTGTTTATAGCTTTTACTGATGGACGTTGATATGGGAATTTCACACTTGTTCATGGCTCCCTAGAGAAAAGGAAGAAAAGTCACTGGATCCCAGCTTTATTCTCCCTGTCACTGTAGCCCACTTGTCTTTCCTCTCCTGCCTTTTTGCCCAATCCTTGCCATCATCTTTCAGATTCTTCCAAAGGCCTCAATTTATTTTTCCTGCAAAAATAAAGGAAATAAATGCAAATCTGCTTTGATTTATTAAACCCTTGAGCACTGAAATCAGATTTTCTTGGCTCTGCATGCAGCAGGGAATCAAAACATGCACTCATTGTGGTTCATAGCGACTTTCTTTTTTTAACACAGCCAAAATCAAGCCCTAAAATCTGCTGTCTTTAAACTGGAAGAGAACATCCAGAAATAAGTAAAGCATGCCTGAGCTATCATATAAACATGCACATTGATTGTCTTGTGAAGAAGGCAAAAAGACCAGAAAGTAGTTTCCTTTATTCAATTTATTGCACAGGTCTTCCTGATCTCAAAGATACTCATAGGGGGTCTTCCATTATTTTATTTCCCAAACCACAACTCTGTGATGTAGGTTGGGCTGAGAAGGAATGACTTTCCCAAAATCCTCTAGTGAACTCCATAACCAGGACTGGGCTTGAACCTGGGTTTCAGTCCAAGCCCAGCACCTAAACCACTTTGCTATGCCAGCTCACTTCCTTTTGCAGGCGCAGATTGGCTTTGATTTGGTTTGTCAGTTTGATCCATTCAGTTCAAAGTGTCAAGTTGTGTCAATTCAATTTTCCAAATTAGGGCTTTTTTTCCTTTTGCGTGGGGGGAGGGAAACCACTTTTTGTGCAGATATTAAAGCTTTCTGAATTGCCTCACCAATTTGAATGCATTTGACTTGACAATTAAAGCAAAAGGTCGATTCAGTTGAATCTCCTTCATACTGAGCCTCCAGATCAAGGCTTCATGCTGCCCCACATTTCCTAAGATTTTATGTATGAGGTTTCCAAGCACCCGGAGGTAGAAGCAGGGGCTATTGACTGATGAGTCATCCCTTGGATTCTTTTTACTGTTGAGCCATCTTCTCATTAAAAATGAAAATAAAGGATGCAAGAGCTGTGTCGCTGTCCAGCCTTGTCTCCAGCAGCGGCCAGCCAGATGTCCCTTGAAAACTCTCAAATAATAGCAGTCCCCAGTTCTGTTGGATGCATGTCAGTTTTAGAGCTATACAGTATTGGATCATGGGAGTTCTACTTAACATTCAAGATCCTAGCCTGTGATAGGCCTCTTTTCGTGATATTCCCCACCTTGCTGTTTTTAGCAAGCTAAGTAAATGGTCAGCAGTGTTTAAGTCTTCGTGTTTTTGTTATTGACTAGATACAGACCTTTCTCCTGAAATTACTGCCAATAAATGAGCATATCGCTCCAACCCTGAATGTTGATGTTTTGTAAGAAAGAACAAACCTTCAGTCATTTATAATAGTCTAAAAGGGACATGTACCATCCCTTGGGGCCTCCTCCCAGATCCCTCATCATAACAGAGCCCAGTCCTTTGGGTTCTGTTGGGTTTCCTCCCCTTAAGTGTGCCTAGAACTTTTCATAACATTTAGCAAGAAATGAAAGGATGCTCCTAATGTGGCTGTGCTGTAGATTTATATAATGGTTGTAATTGCTACTCCATTCTGGGAGGATGAAAATAAACGTTCATTTTACAAACCCCAGGAGGCTAAAAGTGTGTCATCTTCCATGGTACACAAGCCGTTGAAAGAATAAAAGAAATCCATTAGATGTCTTCAAAGATTAAATACTAGGCATTGGTACATGAGAAGAATCCATGTTCTCATGTTAAAGAAAAACTCATTGCAGAAGCTGATTATCTGACTTGTAGGGCAGCTTCTTCCCGCCTGGTTTGTCCCACCGTTTCAGTTTGTCACTTCCATCCTCCCCAGCTAATGGGGCTTTCAGATACCTGTAGAGTTGTGAAGTTTGTAGTTTAAAACAAAAAAATCGACATTGGTCAACAGCTGGTGCAACATTCCTGAATTGAACTTGGTTTTTTTTTAACTCTGAACATCCTTAATCGGAAGAGAACTGGCTTTTTATAAAAGTTTGGACTCTCTGATAACACATCCTTGCTTGCCTTTTTAATTTATAAAGTACCCCAACCTGTAGGTGCCATACAGAAATTCAGACAGACACCAGAGGCTAATTTTAATTACTCATTTGTGATGGAACCCCGTTTCGGAGGTTCTGTTTCTGAGTGTAGTGATGGTGACAGGCATAAAGTACCCCTTCCTTCTCTCTTTCAGCCTTGCCTTGAGATGCTGCTACAGGTGGATCCCCTGCTATAGGAGTGGGTGTGGCCCTCAGAGAGCCCAACTTCCTGTCTCTTGGGGACCGGTCCCTCTGAAGTCATAACTGTGCTGCCTTCTATCTCAGCTGGCCGCCGGAAAGAGCCAAAGGAGAGCTTAATTCTATTTTCTGTACTAATGATGGGTTGGTTTGCAATAAATATCATGTGATCTTTGAAGGTGCTTGGAGCAAATGTCATGTCTCTGCTGTTTCTTTGCCTTCCCAATTAATTGCTTCAATCCTCCCTCAGTAAATGATCTGCCCTAGGCATTCAGAATGTTTTTTTTTTTTTTTGCTTTTAATGGCCCATGGTTTGTAGATGTAGTGTCTGAGCAGCTCACCTTGCAAATCATAGTTGGAGGCTAACTTTCATTAAATGGGTTTAGGATTTGCAGAAATTTAGGACTAGGACTGAGTTCTTGTTGGCTTTTAGGCAAAGAAAACAAACCAGTGTCCTTTTCTCTACACTCCGTGAAGATACTTATATTGGGAAATATTCTGAGCATAGCCTTCTGTCATTTGTTGCCAACAACTCTGGCATCTGAAAAAGGTAGTTAAACACTGTGCAAGTTTATGCTCTATTCAAATAAGTCTCAAGGGTACTGCTGAGCTCAGCCTTTAAATAATAATAACCTGAAACTGACACAGCTGTCAATATCTAGAAGCCCATTCACTTCGGTTGCCCTCTGGTTGCCCTTCTATTTGTGTAGGCTGGCTCTTAAATGAAGCAGAGAAAGAAGACCTACTTCGATTATCTAACGACGCTTTATAGATTTTCCAGTTCCCTAAAATTAGCATACCAGGGTTGATGGCTCCGTCTTTCCAAGATGGACGTGGAATGCCCTTTTCCAGGGCTCATGTGATCAAAGGGGCCTTTAGAAGCTTTCTTAAAGGCTGGGCTTGGCCCAAAGCCTTGCTTGCATCTCATATTCGTAAGGGAAACGAACAGCGGAAGGTTCATTGACAATGCACATCTAATGTATGTCAGTTCTCCTCTTCTTAAGATAAGGAGAGGAATGCATGAGTATGGTTCACCTCTTAAAACATATGTGCAATCCGTGTGCTTTCCCTTCACAAAGAATGTTTCACCTCCAAGAAATTTCCACTTATGTAATCACACACAGGATATTTATTCATAACATTAAAGGAAACCAAACAAACTTTCTTAAGTCTCTAGGTTGGGATGGACTAACCCCTGTGTGATGAAGCATGTTGTCTTTTTTACCAGAATTACCATCTTGCAGTCAATACTGAAAATAAAGCCAACAGTGGACAGGATTAAAGAAGCCAGTGTCTACAGCAGTGTTTCTCAACCTTAGCCACTTTAAGACGTGTGGACCTCAACTCCCAGAATTCTTCAGCCAGCCATGCTGGCTGGGGAATTCTGGGAGTTGAGGTCCACACGTCTTAAAGTTGCTGAGAAACACTGGTCTATAGACCTGGTGTCCTCTAGATACGTCCCAGACCAGTAAAATAAGGCAGAGGGTGAATGCCCTGGTATAGTTTGTACTGTAGGGTCTCATTCTGATCCCATCACATTAAATAAATTATATCTGGAAACTGAGTTTAGGCTGTCCTTTTAGTATAACTTCACAAGTTATCAGTAACCTCTGTGCTTACCAAATAAATTGCTCATCTATTTCATATAAATAACAGTTATAATTCTGCAGGTTGCTGCATCTCTTGCTTTCTTGCTGCTTCTATTCCCTAGTGGTGGTGTGGGAGAACTCAAAAGCTTGCACATTTTTTTAGTGCCATTTTTTTTAATCCGTTCAATCGTGTCCCATTCTTAGAGACTGCCTGGACAAGTCCCTGCAGTTTTCTTGGCAAGGTTTTTCAGAAGTGGTTTGCCATTGCCTCCTTCCTAGGGCTGAGAGAGAGTGGCTGGCCCAAGGCCACCCAGCTGGCTTCATGCCTAAGGTGGGACTAGAACTCACAGCCTCCTAGCCCAGTGCCTTAACCGCTACACCAAACCTGATCTCACTGATGTGCATCTAGATTACCTTAAATATTCTAAGTTGAGAAAGATAGGACAGTCCTTGTACCATTTTAGTGGGTCCTAATAAAGGTACTACCAATTGGGGGTACATTTTTTTTCTCCCTCTGGTCCAGCTCAGCTGTGATTGCTTTTTATTTTCATGCCTTGGTTCTTAATAGCCATGGAAGGTGGCAACATAACTTTGGCCTTCAAATGCTCTTCTCCATTTGGATTTCTGCACCAGGTAGACATGATCTTCACCCACAAAGCTGCAGCTCTGCACCCACAACTGAATATTTAAATAATCTCATTTGTACTTTTTTCTGACTCCAGCTGAATTGCAGCCTACAAATAACGTTCTGTTCTTTGGTAGGATACGCCTTTCTTTTTCCACCTGCTCTCCTTCACCTGCTCGGGAGCTCATTCCTGATGCCTATCTTGCAACACCAGGGTCTGCTTCAAGCAGCCCCAGCACAGAACAGAATTCCACTCCTGTGTGCGCATATGCACGTTCACTGCTTGTGTGCAAGCAGCCTCTCTGCGTGTTCAGAGTGCAAATTCCCAATGTATGCCTCCCCACGTCAGCAAAGGATCATTACCTTGTCGTGGTGCTGGAGCTTGAGCACCTCAGTGATGCCATGAGCTAAACCGTGAAGGGCCACCCAAGACGGGAAGGTCATGACAGAGAGGTCAGACTAAATGCGATCCCTGGGGAAGGTAATGGCAACCCACCCCAGGATTCTTGCCGTGAAAACTCAATGGATCAGTACAACCAGAGATATGTCGGTATACCATCGGAAGATGAGACCCCCAGGTCGGAAGGTGGTCAAAATGCTACTGGGGAGGAACAGAGGATGAGTTCAACTAGCCCCAGACGTGATGACGCAGCTAGCTCAAAGCCGAAAGGACGGCTAGTGGCCGACGGTGCTGGTGGTGAACGGCGAATCCGATGTTCTAAGGATCAACACACCATTGGAACCTGGAATGTAAGATCTATGAGCCAGGGCAAATTGGATGTGGTTATTGGGGAGATGTCAAGATTAAAGATAAACATTTTGGGCGTCAGTGAACTGAAATGGACTGGAATGGGCCACTTCACATCAAATGACCACCAGATCTACTACTGTGGACAAGAGGACCACAGAAGAAATGGAGTAGCCTTCATAATTAATAGTAAAGTGGCTAAAGCAGTGTTTGGATACAATCCAAAAAACGATAGAATGATCTCAATTCAAATTCAGGGCAAGCCATCTAACATCACAGTGATCCAAATATACGCCCCAACCACAGATGCTGAAGAAGCTGAAGTAGAGCAGTTCTATGAGGATCTGCAGCACCTACTGGACAACACGCCTAAAAGAGATGTTATTTTCATCACGGGAGACTGGAATGCTAAGGTGGGCAGTCAAATGACACCTCGAATTACAGGTAAGCATGGCCAGGGAGAACAAAACAAAGCAGGACATAGGCTGATAGAATTTTGCCAAGACAACTCAATGTGCATCACAAACACTCTCTTCCAACAACCTAAGAGACGGCTTTATACGTGGACTTCACCAGATGGACAACACCGAAATCAGATTGACTACATCCTTTGCAGCCAAAGGTGGCAGACATCTATACAGTCAGTAAAAACAAGACCTGGAGCTGACTGTAGTTCAGATCACGAACTTCTTATTGCACAATTTAGGATCAGACTCAAGAGATTAGGGAAGACCCACAGATCAGCTAGATATGAGCTCACTAATATTCCTAAGGAATATGCACTGGAGGTGAAGGATCGATTTAAGGGACTGGACTTAGTAGATAGGGTCCCGGAAGAACTCTGGACAGAAGTTCACAACATTGTTCAGGAGGCGGCAACAAAATACATCCCAAAGAAAGAGAAAACCAAGAAGGCAAAATGGCTGTCTGCTGAGACACTAGAAGTAGCCCAAGAAAGAAGGAAAGCAAAAGGCAACAGTGATAGGGGGAGATATGCCCAATTAAATGCAAAATTCCAGAGGTTAGCCAGAAGAGATAAGGAATTATTTTTAAACAAACAATGCGTGGAAGTGGAAGAAGACAATAGAATAGGAAGGACAAGAGACCTCTTCCAGAAAATTAGAAACATCAGAGGTAAATTCCAGGCAAAAATGGGTATGATCAAAAATAAAGATGGCAAGGACCTAACAGAAGAAGAAGAGATCAAGAAAAGGTGGCAAGAATATACAGAAGACCTGTATAGGAAGGATAACAATATCGGGGATAGCTTTGACGGTGTGGTCAGTGAGCTAGAGCCAGACATCCTGAAGAGTGAGGTTGAATGGGCCTTAAGAAGCATTGCTAATAACAAGGCAGCAGGAGACGACAGCATCCCAGCTGAACTGTTCAAAATCTTGCAAGATGGTGCTGTCAAGGTAATGCATGCTATATGCCAGCAAATTTGGAAAACACAAGAATGGCCATCAGACTGGAAAAAATCAACTTATATCCCCATACCAAAAAAGGGAAACACTAAAGAATCTTCAAACTATCAAACAGTGGCACTCATTTCACATGCCAGTAAGGTAATGCTCAAGATCCTGCAAGGTAGACTTCAGCAATTCATGGAGCGAGAATTGCCAGATGTACAAGCTGGGTTTAGAAAAGGCAGAGGAACTAGGGACCAAATTGCCAATATCCGCTGGATAATGGAAAAAGCCAGGGAGTTTCAGAAAAACATCTATTTCTGTTTTATTGACAAATTGTGGCAAGTTCTTAGCGGTATGGGGATACCAAGTCATCTTGTCTGCCTCCTGAGGAATCTGTATAACAACCAAGTAGCAACAGTAAGAACAGACCACAGAACAACGGACTGGTTTAAGATTGGGAAAGGAGTACGGCAGGGTTGTATACTCTCACCCTACCTATTCAACTTGTACGCAGAACACATCATGCGACGTGCTGGGCTTGAGGAATCCAAGGCTGGAGTTAAAATCGCTGGAAGAAACATTAACAATCTCAGATATGCAGATGATACCACTTTGATGGCTGAAAGCGAAGAGGAACTGAGGAGCCTTATGATGAAGGTGAAAGAAGAAAGTGCAAAAGCTGGCTTGCAGCTAAACCTCAAAAAAACCAAGATTATGGCAACCAGCTTGATTGATAATTGGCAAATAGAGGGAGAAAATGTAGAAGCAGTGAAAGACTTCGTATTTCTAGGTGCAAAGATTACTGCAGATGCTGACTGCAGTCAGGAAATCAGAAGACACTTAATCCTTGGGAGAAGAGCAATGACAAATCTCGATCAAATAGTTAAGAGCAGAAACATCACACTGGCAACAAAGGTCCGCATAGTTAAAGCAATGGTGTTCCCCGTAGTAACATATGGCCGCGAGAGCTGGACCATAAGGAAGGCTGAGAGAAGGAAGATGGATGCTTTTGAACTGTGGTGTTGGAGGAAAATTCTGAGAGTGCCTTGGACTGCAAGAAGATCCAACCAGTCCATCCTCCAGGAAATAAAGCCAGACTGCTCACTTGAGGGAATGATATTAAAGGCAAAACTGAAATACTTTGGCCACATAATGAGAAGACAGGGCACCCTGGAGAAGATGCTGATGCTAGGGAGAGTGGAAGGCAAAAGAAAGAGGGGCCGACCAAGGGCAAGGTGGATGGATGATATTCTAGAGGTGACGGACTCATCCCTGGGGGAGCTGGGGGTGTTGACAACCGACAGGAAGCTCTGGCGTGGGCTGGTCCATGAAGTCACAAAGAGTCGGAAGCGACTAAACGAATAAACAACAATGCCTCCCCAAGGAAACTGAGCAAGGAGGATTCCTTTAGAGCAGGGTTTCTCCACCAGGGTTCCGCGAGAGGTCCCAAGGGGTTCCCTGGGAGATCATGATTTATTAAAAAAATTATTTCAAATCCGGGCAACTTCACACGAAAGAGGTAAGTTTCTTTATTTTCAGTTTGAGAACACCATGCATATCTACAGGCCTATCCATGAAACAAATATAATCATTGTGTAAATTGTGGCCCATATTTGAGCCTGAATATGCAGGGGCTCCCCGAGGCCTGAAAAAATATTTCAAGGGTTCCTCCAGGGTCAAAAGGTTGAGAAAGGCTGCTTTAGAGAATTCCTCTTTAGCTGGGTTTAAGGGTATGCCTTCAGATTAAAAGCTCTGTGTCCTCTCCGCTGGATTTGCAACCAGACTAGGATAAAATGGGGTTGGATAGCTTGGGGTTCAGGAGATTGTAGGGAAGGGTTAAATCCAAGGTAAGGCTGGGAGAGCACCTTTCCAGAGCAGAATTTAGGAGCACAGTATATTACCTGAGTAGCAGAACCTCTGCGAAAAGTACAGCAACAGGGATCCTTAGCATGGGAATTAAGCTACCATAAGCAGGTCCCTCTTTGTACTTGAAAAATACAGTCTAAGCATAAGAGCGTATGAAAACTGTGCTCTTGTGCGTGCATTGCTGGCCCGGGAGTATTGCAAAGGAGCAAGTTATCCCTGGCATGATAATGCTGCTCAGATAAATGAGGTAATCTGCTTATTTGCAAGAATTGGAGGGGGTGGTGGTTAAAAATACAGCAGACATGGGCTGGGTTCACATGCCGTACTAGAGGAGGCCCACACAAGCTTTGGGTAGTTATGATTCCGTAAGTGGGGTTCCCCCTGCACCCCTGAGCAGGTTGGTCCTCTAGAGCAGGGTTCCTCAAGCTTGGCAACTCTAAGCTTAGAGAATTCTGGGAGTTGAAGTCCGCACAGCTTAGAGTTGCCAAGGTTGAGGAACCCTGCCCTAGAATGGCTTCAATTGGCTCCAGAGTTATCCATCTTCTGCATGAAGACAAAGCTTTTCCAAAAAGATATTGGGGTGTTGATGCCAGAGATTATTTGGGGGGCTGGTCTGTATTGCGTGTTTTATTTGTTATGATTATGTGATTATGTTTTGCCTTCTTTCGTGAGCCACCAAGAGTCCATTCATGATTGCAGCAGGATCAAAATGGGATTAATTAATAATCCAGGGGGTGATCACAATGGCATATAAATTGGGTATGTAAGTAAGAAATAAAATCAGTAGTTATGGGATCGGAGCCCTGGCATGGTCATACTATCGCTGGTTTATTTGCACATAACGGGTTCTGGGCTTCAGCAACCTTTGGTTAACATCTATGCATCTTCAGTGAACCCGGTCTTTGTGCTGAAATTCACTGCAGTAAATCGACATTCCAGAACACCCCCACCTTCGCACACACGTCTGTTCAGCGGGGGTTTTCATGGCCCAAGTCTGTTTTATAGACCTCTGCCAGCTGGTAGTATATGACCCTGTTTAATCAGCCTGTTATCTATAGCTGTGCAGAGCCCCCAAACCAGGAGCAAAAGTTCCATAGAGAACCAGTCCTGTCCGCAAAGAATTGTGAAGACCCAAGTTTGCAGAGACAATAGCTTGCAGGAGAAGTGCACTTGGGTCTTTGCAAATTGGTCAAGGGGAAAGAGTTTTAAATAGATCAGAAGCTCTGCAGGAAGGGTGGAAAGACTACACAAAACCACAGAAAACCACTTGTCGTTGATTGACATCCAGTTGAGCAGAAGCCTCAACCTTGTGTCTTTGAAGGAGTGATAAAATCCAAGCTGCCTTTGCAATGGGGAATTTTTCCTGCTGTTTGCCCAGTGCAAACAGGAGCTTGCTGGCAAGGCATTTAGGAAAGGGATAAGCATGCCGTGAGTGATTTAATGTCTTTAAAGGCTTGGGTGATCCCAAAATGTTCGCACATCATCCACATAGGTCTGGCCAAAAGTTAGCTGCCCCAGCTCTCGTTAAATCCCTCCTCGTGCCTGTCAATCAGCATCTGCTACAGGCAGATAACTCTGTCGCGGTTCTGCATCAGATACAGTTGGACCGTTTGATGATTGTGGAGGCCAGAAGGTAATCCTGATTTGTAGACAGCACAAAGGGTTTCTTGAAACGAAGGCAGGATTCCCCCCACCTTCTACTTCAGTCTTCCCATTCCCCTCCTTGCCCCCAATCATCCAGTTTTACTTTCTGTGGTGGTGGTGGGGAGGCTGGAGTGTCTCCGGTTTTCACTGGCCAAGAGCTGTGCATTTTGGACAGCCGAGGGCCCTTTGAGAAATCCCGTTCCAAGCCACAGGGTCCGTCTTGGCCAGGGCCCCCCTTCCCTGTCTTGCCAGCCAGTGCCCTGCTCAAAACCCTCCACCCCTGGCCTTGTAAAATCTTTGACGTCTCAGCAGCTAATTTTTGAATCTGCTCCTCCCCTGTTGGGACTTTCCAACAGGTTTTGCTGGTGCATAGCTTGAATAGCTGAACTGCTTTCATCCCTGCTGCTGCCCCCAAGGGGGAGGATTAGGTCTCCTCCCAGGCCTTTGGTTCGCTGCTCCTTCCTTCCGCTACCTGGTGACACCTGCCTTCCGGCACCTGCAACAGGCCCTGCCTTTCCCATGGCACTCGGTTGGGAGCTTCTTCGATCTCCGTGTCCTTCTGTGCATCGACCTCCTCCCCCTTTGCGCCAAGCTGGCATGGCTTATTGGCATCCGGGCATCCGTTTTTCTTCCAGCCTGACCATCTGTCTGCTCTCCATGCTGGGTGAGTTTAGGAAACGGGCTCCGGGGTTCCTTTCCCTCCCCCACCAGCTGGTCTGATCCTGCTGACTCCTGGCAGCCTGATGGGAACAAGGGAGGCTCTGTCTGGTGGAGCGGACCAAATTCCTACAGTGTACGGGGATGAACCTCGTCTTACCTGGGTTGGATCAAGAATTGAAATACAGGGAAGGAGCAGGGCTGGTCCTGCTACAAGGAAGCGTCTTGGGGCAATCAGGATGAATCTGATCAGGAGGCGGGTCTGTTGGAGATGCTGTCGAAGATGCACCTGTGCAGAATGCCACTCCCCTGCTAAAAGAGCCTGCCAAAGGTGGGGCTGTTAGGGGCCACCAAATCCTTTTGATCTGCCCCACCCTGCTAGGAAACACGGAAGTGGGTGTGTGATGCACATCCACCGCAGCAACATGAGACCCTCCAGGTTGCCACATTTTTCTTACAAGGGCATTGGGGCAGCAGGATTGGCTGTTGCAGCCGGAAACTCAGTGACTCAACAGCACTGTGGAAGCAGCCTCACCTAGGAATGATCCGCTTTGGCTCTGAGGAAGTGGAAACAAAACCCTTGCTGACTTTTCAGCTTCACCAACACCAGCTCTCATGGCATTTCTCCCTCTAAATTAGGAAATTCTGTTTCGGAAAAGGCCCGGTTGTACTTGTTCCAAGTGGTGATTTGGAAGGTTTAGTAGTTAACTGCCTGAAATGCTGCATTTTAACTCTGCCCTCCTTTGATCCATTTTTGAGCTGAGCAAGGGGTGAGAGAGTGTGTATGTGTGTGTGTAAGCGCATGTTTATGCACTTACGCAAATGCTATCGGCCTGTGTGTGTTGTTCTGAGGTTATAGGCATTTGCCAGAGTTTGCTGGCATTCTGTCTTCCTCTCTTTTCAATAACCAGGAGGACAGGTTGGACAGCAAAGCTTCACCCAACATGTTTAACCTGGCCATTGAGTTAACCTAGATGCAAGCTACCCAAACAGATGGAGCTCACCCAATGAGCAAAAGCCACAAAATGAACTGACCAAGGTTAACAATAACCAGGCTTAGAATGTGCTCTCCCTGCTTCATCTTGAGCTTGAACTGGTTAGGTATATGGTGTGACAAGAACCACAGAGGAGTTTAGACTCTGGGGCGGATGCCAGGGTGGTAGCAGAGATACTCTACACAATATATACTGTACCACTGAACTATGGCCCCCATGGGATGAGAGCTGGAGAGCAGGTCTTTGAGTATTTTAATCCAAGTCAGATTTGTATGGGAGAGCCATTTTCAGCATCTGTCATGTTTGCCAAAAGGGATTTAAAAGAACTTAGGCTTCATAGCCAGCACAAAGCTGGTACAATGCCAGCTGGATGACCATGGGCCAGTCACTTTCTCTCAGCCCTAGGAAGGAGGCAATGGCAAACCATTTCCGAAAAACCTTGCCAAGAAAACCTCAGGGACTTGTCCAGGCAGTCTCCAAGAATTGGACACAATTAAACAGGTTTTTAAAAAAAGCCTTCATAGGCATCTGGTACAAGGGACAATGATGCCATATGTATCATGATGTCACACACCCAAAATGTCCATGTCAGGTTATCTGGAAGTTAGCAGAGTAGGAAGACTTAAGATGGGACTCCTTGCTCAGGTAGATGCAACCAGAATCCTTGTGTCTTTGGGATCAGATTGGAAGAAGAGAGCTGGTGACAACACCGAGGCCTTGGGCTAAGATGGTTGATGCTTCCTTTGCTGGATGTTAGATGTTGGTGGGATGTTTTGGGGTCTCCTGGGTTCACCATCTTTCTCTTATTCCCTTTCCTTTTGTTCTATGTTGTTTTCATTATATAGTTTTTATATTGTTTGGTGTGTTCTGGGCCGCCCAGAGTCATTTCGAGTCAGGCAGCACAAAATCAAATAAATTAATAAATAAAACTGAGTGACTAAAGGTGAAATCCCAGGTACATTTACCAGAGAGAAAAGTTAACTGAACTAGGGAAAAGACATGCATGAGGTTTCACTTTATGGTGTCAAGCCCATGATCACACACTCATGTTGGAGCAAAGCCACATTTGACTCTCAAATATCAGAGATCGATGCTGATGACAATGTTTCTGATTGTTTAAATCAGAATCTACTTCAGCCATAAAAGAACCATACATAAGCTGCATTGCTCTCAGCCTTGGATCCTGGTTAGCAAAAGGAGCCATATTGTAGCAGCAGACCTAACTAACCTTGGCTGATCTTGAACAGTCCAGCAGGGTTGGACCTCCTAGTTCAGCATGCTGGCTGGGGAATTCTGGGAGTTGAAGTCCACATATCTTAAAGTCACCAAAGATGAGAAACACTGTCCTAGTTAGTCTCTGGATGGGAAATCACTACGAAATGTCAGGGTTATGGGCTAGATTGGGAAGCTAGAAGAAACACTCCAGAAGAAGACAATGGCAGATCACTTCTGTATTTTTCCAAGAAAACTACAACAACGTGTACTTCTAGTCACCAGAAGTTGAGCTCAACTCAAAGGAGACATCACCTTCACCTTTCAGATCTAGCCTGCCCCTCACTAGGAAAAAGTAACTGATAAGCTTTGGAAAAGCTGTTCATGCAACTGTTTACACATCATCAAAGCCCTAACCTTTGGCTTAGTATGTTGTGTGAACACAGCTAATAGCGGTTTATTCAGTAAATGAACCATAGCTTATCTCCTTATCTCTGGGAATAAGGCAACAGACACTGATTTTGAAAGAGAGTTGCCAGATGCAAATAAAGGCTTGAAAGCAATGTGAGGATAGTAATGGTGGTGCGTGTGCAACTGTCTAAGGACAGCATTTCTACCTGCTAATCTGAGTTCTTTCCTGTCTCAAATTTTCCACCTTCAGTTGTCACCTTGCCTTGGTGATGGATAGAAGATTGTTGGTGACTCCCTTAACAACGACAGGACAGACAGCAAGCCTTGTTCATTCCCTCATCCTAGCCGAATTGTTTCCATGCTGATTTCTGCCTGTTAAGGTGAAATGAAGAAGGGGAGAAAAACCCTCACAATTAAAAGATGGCTACCTTTCTATCCATGCCTTCTTCAGCTAGAGCCCGGCATGGGGGAACCTGGATATTCACCCCCACCCACCCCTTCCTGTTAGATTTATGGCCTTCTCCCATCCCTGCCCCTCTCTCTTTCCCCTCAGGGGGCTGGCCCATCCATTACAGCCCGTGGTGGCTGCTGGGCTCCCACTGAGCCAATTTTCATCCATCTTCCCCTGTCGTCTTCCCCCGCTGGCTCCTGGCTTTTCTCACTCAGTTCCCGCTAATGCAGCCCCTGGCGTGTGGCCGATGCTGTTGTGCAGCTTTTAATTTACAAGGGCTCAGACCTGGAGGCCCCGCTGGCTTCAGGGTTTGTTATATGGATGGCTTGAAAGAGATGGAGATGGAAAAGGAAGGGTTGGGATTAGGCTGGGCCAATCAATCGGACCACATTGCTTCTCCTTGGTGTTGCTGACAGGCAATAAATGGGCGTGCAAGAGAAAATGGAAGGAGGGCGGGAGGAGCCTTTGAAGATGGGCTCTTCTTCGCGGCTTGGCATGCCACGTTCTCAGCCAAACGGGGAGGGGGGAGGTGTCAATTTGTCGTTTTGAGACTCCCTAAGTTAAGGAAGCCATAAAAAGCTCGGGACAGCTGCATCACGCAATCTGCAAGCATAAAAGGCTGGCTCTGACGTTTGACTGCCATTTTATATTCTTAGCCAGGCCAAAGGCCAGGAAAAGAGAAGTGAGACCAAGCCACCATACGTGCCTTCAATGTTCTAAGGCCTCTTCAGAAAGTCAGTTGGGTATCTTCAAAGGATGTAGGGAAGGGAGTAGAGTTACGCTCATTCATCTAACTCTTGATGTCATCATCTTAGTTGCCTATCATTTGTGTCCTGAACTGGGGAAGATCTAATGCAGGAGAGTAGAAAACTAGTAGCAATGTTCTCATGAACTTGCAGAGGTCCTTCCTCAGGTTGGGAGTCCTAGGACAATCCACCACACTGTACTGAGGTAGAAGAGGTCCTGGATTCAAGTGACTGAGTTCACAGTTATGTTTTATTAATTTTATTTATTTATATATCTAATTTGTCCCTGTCGGGAGTCTCTAGGCAGGTTTAGTACAACAGATGTGAATTTGACCAGACTTATGACAAAGGTTGGAGCGTTAAGGTGACAAGATGTTATAGCTATTCCAAAAAATCGGGATCACCCACTTGAAATAGCAATCCCTGACATAGTGGTTTAGCAGGGAAATAATTCAATAAATAAACTGATTCAGTTCATTTTGAGGCAACTTCCGATGTCAGATTGAACCTTTTTCCTTCCTAGCCGTCCCGTTGTGCTAAGCATAATGGTTAGTTGAATAAGCTACAACTGGCTGAGTTCACACAACATACTAAGTCAAAATCAAACAGCACTTGAGGTGTGCAAAACATTTCAAAATCTTTTAAGCGTGGTAGTAACTTGAGCTCCAAGTGAATTTTTCTGATCATAGCCAGGTTTTTAAGCTTGAAACAGCTCCTTTGAGCTCCAAATACTTCTAGAATGCCCAGCAAGCCTCTTTCAATCTCAGCATTCCTGTTTCCAACCTGACAAGGTGTGTCCCATCCTTACAAAGCACAAGATTTGGGAATAATTGAACTAGGACAACGAGGCTCAAAATTTGCCCTGGGATTATCTCACTCATCCATAGGGCTGTGCAAAAGGTCTCCTGTCTGCCTTGAGGCATCCCTTTGATCCAGATGGTTCTAGCCCTTGATTCCAGGTGGCCCTTCCAGGCTGAAAAGAGTCACTTGTTGCCTTCAATCAATCAATTAGTCAATCAATCAATCAGACTGGATTTGACAGGCAGCTTTACTCTGGGGGAAGGGAACCTCTGCACCTGCCCTGTAACTTCACAGAGGGCTCTTTCTAACATCTGTTCCAACCATTCCAATCTTGTAGTCTGAAAGGGAATGTTGCTTTGAAGCTCTGCACCACCATACTAATCAGGCCATGCATTCATGCACAATGCCACATCCAATTTATACTAAAAGATTTTTAACCGTATTCCACTACTCCAGTTGAACGGAATCATGCACCTCCTTTTGATTTCTGAAGGCAGTTACCCACTCACCGTGGGAAAACTTTTGGTTTAAATGTATTGAATTTGGAATCCTTGAGCATGACGTGGGGAGGTGGGGAAGGAAGACCATTGCTGGTGGACAAAAGGGAAATGAGCATAAATTAATTGCAGATAGTCTCAGAGGGAGGTAGCAGCTATGCTCTTGCCACCATTGCTGCCCAGATGGGATTCAGCCCAGCTGGGAATTCTTGGGGCAAATGTGTTTTTTGCAGATTCTCATGCCTTCTACAAGCATATTTCAATTCCTAATACTAGGAACATGCACACATTCTCTTCTGTCCTCTCCCTTAAAATATTCAATTTCAACAGTCCTAGGGTGAATTTTGCTATCTAAGAAATGTGCCGTCTAGTTTCTTCTTAAATTATGGAAAATGGGGCACCCATATTTGTTTGTTTGTTTGTCAGATTTGTCAGCGCCCATCTCCTCCAAGCGGAGGAACTCTGGGCGGTTTACAATATAAAACAATAAATACACAATAAAATTTCAATATAAAACACACTATAAAACAATTTTGCAGAGCTACCAAATATAATAAAATCCAGATGGCTATGGTCTCATTCAGTTGTTGTATAGGAGGGGCACTTCAAGGTACTAGCCAGCCCCAAGTATGACTATTCTCCTCCCTGCCCCAAGCCCAGTGGCAGAGCCAGGTCTTCAACTTCCTCCGGAAGGCTAGGAGCAATGGGGCTAATCTCACCTCCGGGGGCAAAATGTTCCAGTGGGCGGGTGCTACTGCAGAGAAGGCCCTGCAATATTTGTAAAGCCCTGCAATTCACAATAGAAGTCAAGAGGTCTGTGGGAATGTGAGCGCTGATTTGAGTTGGGCTCTGGGCTGTTTGCAGGATGGAGTGACTGTTCTCAGCAAGAGTTGTTACTCCAGGTTTAGGCTTCTCTGCTCCTTCCACATGATGCCTGGTAGCCCTGGGTAGGAGCACACTGCAGGTTTCATGGCATGTGGGTCATGATGTGTCAGGTGGAGGATTATGGGTTTGTAAGATGCTTTCAGTCAAGAAGTAGGTCTACAACAAGGGAGGTTGGGTCCCCAGTTCATGTTCATCTTAGTTCTCTGGCCTTACAACTACTTACTGAGCAGAAGTCCTTCATAACGTAACATGTGAGGATTGGAAGGTACCTAACGGATCATCTAGCGTGGTGTTTTTCAAACTTGGCAGCCTTAAGATGGGTGGACTCCAACTCCCAGAATTCTCCAGTCAGCACGCTGGATGGGGAATTCTGGGAGTTGAAGTCCACCCATCTCAAAGTTGCCAAGGTCGAGAAACACTGATCTAGTGCAACCGCCTACCCTGGGTGGGAATTCACTATTGTAACACCCCCTTAAAAGGGATTATATTTGCTATGTAAATACATACATGGCTGTTTTTCTGCATGAAAAAAAATCAAACTTTATCTTGCCGCATGAAGAGATGAGCTTGTGTGTGTGTGTGTGTGTGTGAGCTTCTTTCTTGGGGGAAACAGAGTGGAACAGGAGGACAGAATGGAAATGGGAATTCTTTCGTAATACTTATTAAGAGATTTCAGGTCTTTCCTTTTCTAGGAAAATGCCAGGGTGATGGGCCTGCCTTGTAAAAGTAAATTATTTAACGGAAGTTTAATTTATTTAAATGTATACACATTTAAAAGAGATGTTGGCAAGCTTGGGGATTGAGTTTTATTATCAATGCTCATGACTATATAATGTTCGTTACAATTAATTGGAAGAGAGAGCTGAGGCTACAGAGATGGCGTTTGAAGGTGGTGGAAAAACCTGTTTTCAGGTAGTATGTGATTTTGATTCTTCTTGTCTGACCACTTCAGCTGCGTTCCATGCTACGTTCAGCCTCAAACCAACCCCATTTCAGCCTAGGACATTATGAAAGACAATGTTTATCTTTTTTCTCCAGCTAAACTGAAGGAGGTAGGAAGGATTCTTAAGGGAATTCTTATTTCAATATGGGAATTTAATGACGGACAGAAGGAAGGAAGGAATCCCATTTCCCTTTCTCTGATTGTAACTGGGTTGGGGAATTAAAAAAAGAGGGGAAAATATTTGAAGCACAAATTCTGAAACCCTACCCATTTTCAAATGTACCCAACCTTTCTAATATTGGTAGCATTTTACACCCTGCATTTCTCACAACTCCGTGAAGCTGGCCATTTTAGGAAAACTAAGGGCAAGTTGCTTAAACTTAGCCAAGCTCATCACTTAAAGGGGGTTTGAGCCCAACATTTTTAGGCCTGAGACTACTGCTTGCTTCCAGAAGTGCAAAATGATGCCAAATCCAGCTAGTTTTAAATGTGACCGCAGTCAGCCATGTTTGAAGCCCCCTTGACAAGCTTAGCTATTTTGAAATAATGAATTTTCTAATGACTCTGATTTTTGTACATGTTTAAAAACCTAATTCCAAGGGAACTAGACAACATTTGGCAAGAACCAGATTGCAGAACTGATGATCAATTTTGAAAGGGTGTTGTTTGTGTGAACCTGTAACAGGGAAGTATCTGCCTTCCACAGTCTTTAAGCAATCTTTATGGTTCTTTGATGGCCCATGGAGGGATAAAGATTATTGGCTGAGTGTTTGTGTAGGCAGCTGATGGGGAAAGTGGAAGGAATCTAGAAAGATTTATGTATTGATTTGCTTATTTACTTATTTATATTCACATGAACAGAAGCTATTGCTTGAGGATAACCACTTACTTAAATTGGCATTCCTTGGATTTAAGGCTGGGACACAGATGGTGGAAAACGTTCTGATGTCTGCTGCAAAAATTCCATGGTTGTTAGGAAGTTATTTAAAAAGTAAATAACTGACCATTTGCTTGAATGAGGGGTGAAGGCAGAAGCCGTTTTATATCATAATGGGAAGACAGTTGATACAAGGGAGAATTGATCAGTCTCACTACATGGTTGGTCTAGAGGGCTTCATCTAACTTCCCCCTACAAAAAAATTCCTCCACTTAATTTCCCTACCAGTTTGCTGTCATCTTATGTTGCCCTTTATAGGGGTCATTTCCCCCTCTACAAAGGCTACCATATCTGGGCTGCAAAACTCTGGATGACCACTAGAGTCAATCAAGGGCTACAGAAAACTCTTTTTGCTGCCCTCCAGTGGTCACTGAGATTTTTGCAGCTCAGGTAAGGTACAGGTAGTCCTCGACTTACAACCACAATTGGGACCAGAATTTCCATTGTAAGTTGTTGCAGTCGTTGAGTCACACATGACTAGACCCAATTGTAGGACCATTTTTATAGGTAGTCTTCACTTAACAACCACAACTGAGCCCAGATTTTTTCGGTTGTAAGACATAATGGTTGTTAAGTGAGTCCAGATTCATTTTTATGACTTTTTTTACCACGGTTGTTAAGCGAGTCACAGCGGTCATTAAGTGATTCACAATCGGGGCTTGTGGTTTCCTTCAGTTGTTAAGTGAACCAGGAGTTATTTTGAAGTACTCTGGGGGGCAGAGTGTGATAGTGATATGTTTTCCACCAAAACATGATTATGGAAATGCTTCTGTGGTTACAGGAGTATTATTTTCAGTTAATATTACTGTTATTTTCAACTAATACTACTGGTTGATTATTAAAACCTTTTACTGTAAGTTCTTCATTGGAATCTTTGTTCTACAGTCCAATACTAAACAGGTTTAAAGGTTCTGTACAGTACTGTAACTTCTTTTTCCTGCTGTAGTAAACACTGCAGCTTTTGTTACTGTACAGTACTGTATATAAACCTGATCTTTATAAAACAACTGTTTTAAAAACAGTAAGCCAGCATTCTGTATTGCTAAATATAATTAAAAATTAGACAGGCAGAGGATGGAACATGCATGCCACCATACAAATCTCTACTTAAGTTAAGCAAAGGCTGGGAAAAAGTTGAAGGCAAGCATAAGCAGAGTACTGCATGGAAAAAGTGCTTCCCTTTCCGGTACGGCACTGTTAGGACCATGCAAGGCTCCTTCTGCGCCTGCTAAATCACAGGAAGTGGCACGACCACGTGGCCCAGCCTGCTGCCTCGGAAATCCAGAGGACTTCCTGGTACCAAAGGGTGGTCATGTGACCCAAAATGGCCACCGCTTCCAGGATGGCAGAAACCGGGTCACGTGATTATGGAGGCCTTGTGACAGTCGTAATTTCAGGCCCCAGTCAGAAATCTACTTTGGGGTACCATCGTAACTTTGAATGGAGTTTAAGTGGCCGGTCGGTAAGTGAGGACTACCTTATGTGGTCATTAAATGAATCACAGTATTTAAGCAAATCACCACAGTCGTTAAGCTAATCCAGCTTCCCTGGAAAATGGCAAAAAAGCTGCAAACATGATCAAGAGACCATGGGATGCTGCAACCGGTGGTAAATGCAAGCTGGTTGCCAAGCACCCAAAATGCACTCATTTGACTGCGGGGGGTGGAATGAGCGATGTTTTGCAATGCTCGGAAGTGCTTTACAAGACTGTCATAACTTCAGACTGTTGTTAAATGAATGGTCGTAAGTCAAGGACTACCTGTAACTCCATCCAGTGCAATGACTATTGTGTCTCCATTGATAGAGGACAAAATTATAATAACTGTCTGCTTGTTTTCTCTGTTTTCAGCCCCATTATTCCCCATTCTATCTTCATCCCCTCTGGCTGTGCTAGTTGGGGATTCTATTTCTCTCCCCATCCCATTCTCTTTACCCTCTGCTCAGATCCAAGTTGCTATCATCTGGAGAAGGAATGCAACCATCCTGGCAATAGGAAACCTGCGTCCCAATTTTACAGTGATGGTAGACCCCAGCTTTCAATCTCAGTTCAGCGTGGACCCCATGCGGGGTAACCTCAATATTTCTGCACTGAGAACCATGGATTCCGGCATCTACTCAGTGGAAATCTTACCCCTGGGGAGTTTTGCCCAGAAGGGAAACATCACTATTAAAGTTTATGGTGAGCGAGACCAAGTTTTAATTCCATTGTCATGAACTTGCTTCCTCTGGTGCCATGAACATCTCAACAGCCCTATTAAAAAGGAAGCTCCTGGTCTTGATAGCCAACTCTTCTTATTTATTTCTTCTCTCTTTTTAATTTTGCTCTGTCCAATTTTTGGAGCCTACAATTGTTGTTGAGCTTCAGTCTCCAGCAGCTCCAGCTGGCACACCAATGGTCAGAGATTCTGGGAGCTGTAGAACATCTGTATTTTGAAGTCCATATTCTTCCCAGCCCTGGGGTACACCCTAGTTATCAAAACGCATTGCTGTGTCCATGTAACATAACATGCTATGTCCAAACAAATACACTAAACTGGGGTATCATATGATGACCCAGGTTCACAAATATGCCAAGCTAATTACTGAGTTCCCACACTGATCCCAAATTGCACCTAATCCCATTTTATCTTAATCTACTTTCTTTTGTGAACCCTCCTCCTATGTTCTGGCCATCATGGTTTGCTGCTTGTCCTTACTGGGGACTTTTGTTGCATGAAGACCTCCATCCAAGCAGGTCACCTCATTAATTTGAGCAGCATTAGCATATCAGAGACCTTTGCCTTGTCTTTTTGCAAAGCCCTTGTGTGCTAAAAATGCAGGTGCAATAGATGTCTCATACCTGTGTGTTTCCTTAGAGGAAGTAGGCAACATCTCTGTGATCCCATCATCTGCAGAAGTGGTAGAAGGAAACACTTCAGTGGCCTTCAACTGCACCCCTGTCCGTGGTTTTGTCTCCTGGACCAAGGATGGTCACAGACTGGATGATAATCCCCGATACTTACATTTGTCTGGTTACCTGCAAATTAGAAACCCACTACGGACTGATGCTGGTGTCTACTCTTGTACCATCTCCAACCCTTTTGGTAATGCCACTGGTACCACCAACCTTACTGTGTATTGTGAGTACACCCTTGCAATAACCATTTTTACATGCTTTGTTTTACAGAGCCGTAGAATTGTAAAGTTGAATGGACCATTTAGGCCAATGAATGCAATCCCTTGACAGTTGGGTCTCCGGCCCCTGCTTGGACAAACCCCATGAATGCGAGCCCACTTTCAGTAATAAATCCCACTGTTGCACAAACTTTCCATTAGGAAGTTTTTCCTGACGTTCCATTGCTTCCCATTGTAATTGTAAGTGGGAATGACCTTGGGAGACGGGGCCAAGAGACGCTGCCAAAGGAACGGTCAGTTAAGAGACAGCATAGCCTGCAGCTGGATAGGGGGCGGGGCAAGAGGCTCAGAAGGGACCCTCCCTAGTTTCTCAGGCTGTAAAGGAGAAATGAGATGTGGGGTGGGGGGGAATTATACTTTCATACTTGCAAGATTGATGTTGGCCTCATGGGGTAAACCAGATAGGAATCACAACCAGATGAGCTAATTCTACTTTATTGTAAAGCTACTTTGGCAGAATCTTGCAAGTATGAACGTACAATTCTCCCCCCATCTCCTTTACCACCCAAGAAACTAGGGAGGGTCCCTTCTGAGCCTCTTGCCCCACCCACTATCCCTCTGTGGGCTACGCTGTCTCTTATCTGACCGTTCCCTTGGCAGCATCTCTTTGTCCAGTTCCCCAAGGTCTTTCCCACATTCCATTACACCCACCTTGCAAAGGATTGGATGGAACTATACTGTTTGCTGCCTTTCTCTGTATGTTTTGGGAGGGAGGAAGTTCAGCCCAGCTGCAAACAAAACCAGACATTTCAGGCTCTGCAGTGAACTCTCTGTGTATCAGAGGGACTGGCCAAAAGGACAGAAGATGCAGCTCCCCTTCTATGGATAAATAGCTACTACATCAAATTAATTGGCCCCATCCATCAATAAGGTCATAGCTTGGGTGACCAGTGCCAGGGAGAGAAAGCAGGGCCCTGCAGATGGGCCAGATAGGTTGTATCTAAACAAACAGACATTGCATTAATACAGTATTACCTAGTTATGCTCTTTTGATTTCACCTAGATGGTCCAGAGACCCCAACAATTGCTGTCTCGTCCTCTGAGCGGGATTCAGAAGCAGGGAGTTTTGTGCTGGTGAACAGCACTGTCAATCTCACATGTCTGGCACCCTCCAACCCCCCAGCAAAGATCTACTGGAATGTGGCTGATGATAAGGATCGCTACGTCCCTTCTTCACCTGTTCTGCAGCTCCGCAGAGTGCAGCTGAATCAGGGAGGGCTGTATTCCTGCCTGGCTATCAATCAGCAGACAAGGCTGCAATTTCGCAACACTCGCCGTATCAACGTTGCCCGTTAGTTGACTTTGCCTTTCTCGTCCTTCCCTGTTGTGGGTGGTGTGTGTGTGTGTGTGTGTGCACTGATTTTAAAGGGAAGACATAAGCATATGGGAACCTGAAACTTATTTCTATAAAGGTTTATAGCAGAGCTGGACCTCAAAGACCCTTGGGAATTCACTACCGATTTTATAGAGAAACTGGATGGATGATTTATCTTAAAAGGCAACTTTTTTGCCAAGAGTTTCTTAAGGATGGGTCCCCTTGAACAATGATGGTAGCACTGCTACTTTAGAAGGGCCATAGAAGACATTCCCTCCTGATCCCTTGGGATAAATGGAAGCCAGGGAAGGTGCAGACCACTAAACAGATGGTTGCATAATGCAAGAACATACATATAAACATTCTCTCTCTCTCTCTCTCTCTCTCTCACACACACACACACACTCACCCCTCAGCCATCTTGTCTCTACATAAGTGCAGGAACACCAACCCCTTACATAGGAGGTCTCCAATGTTCTGTTCTTCAACAGAATTTCTGTAGCAAAGTTTCTTTCATCAAATTGATAGAACTGGTCAAAGAGAAGAGGGAGGAGGAGGAGGAGGAGGAATAATATTAGTTTCAATGGCAGTACTTTCTTTAAGAATCAGGAGGGTTGTGATTTGGTGAGAGGGCCAGTTGGGAAACTTTAGATCTTGTCAAAGTACTACAGTTCCCAGAGTGCCTTGAAGCACTCTCAGGATTGTGTAAACAGTCCACCTTCCTTTAAGCTCTCAGAACAGAGGGATACAGATGTTGTGTTATGTCATGCCCCCAAGTACAAGGTTTTACCTGACTTCCACGCACATGCGCACACCCTTGGAAGCGGGGTGGAATTCTTCTATTGTTCACCTCCTGATGGTCACTGTAACAGGGTACCTTGAGAAATTGTAATCCAAAATGCCAACCTGTCCCTTTGTATAACAAGAGCAGAGGACCTGTTTCATGTTGGAAGCCATATGCCCTCAGGATAATCTATTGAAGGGTTCTTGCTCGTTGTGAGTAGGGAGAAAACTTGCCAAGAGTCAAAGAAACAATGAACAAAATTGTCTACTTATCTCTCTCTGCCATCTTCTTCTCTTTCTCTCCTTTCTTCTGTGGTCAGCCAGATGGGACAGATCACTTCTGTCCAAGTGCTGACCTGACTGTTACCAAAGAGCGATGGAAATTAAGCCAAATGTTGCCAAGTGGACCCATCACTATTCTATATGAAAGTCTGCATGGATATTTCTCCCACTTCTGGTCCAGCTGAGTTGCACTAAACTGCTGCCATCGGAACAGAAAGGTGGAATAGATAGTCAGAATGATACTAATATAAATTGTAGCCCTGAAATGTGTTCGGAGTTGGGGTGATTGTGGATGTGCTTTGGGAACATAAGTGCAGTACACTGTTAAGAACAATGTACCTGCACTCTTCTGGAAGATGTTAGGCAGGATGTACTGATAGAAAAGATTGGAAATGCTGACAGTGAGTAACAGTGAGTTGCAGAAAGAGAAAAGTAAGTGGCAATTGAGTAACAAGAAAGAAATGGCTGCGAGTTTCAAGAAATGAATCACCTCACCTGTCCATCTCGATCTGCCCTGTGGTGTTATGTGAAGAATTCCAGCGAAAGTGCTCTCCATGGTCCTTCCTGGTTAACTGAGCTTCTGCTTCTTGCTTTTTCTTTCGTCTTGGGACATTCCACCCCCAACATTGAACCCAGCATTGTTGATTTGACTTGTAGATTCCTTATAAAGCCTGTCCCTCTAATCAATTATTGGAATTGGGTTTTAGAAGTAAGGTATGTGGTTGTCCATGGAGAGAAACAGGGAGATGGAGAACGTCAAGAGAAAATTAGGTCAAGGTGGTGTTTGCCACAGTTCCAATAGATGCATGTTTGTGCACATGTATACATTTCATGAGACAGAATACGTTGTGGTTAGGGCTTCGACTCTCCTAAGAAATGGAGATTCATTGCATGCTTCCTCCCAAAAATTCTAGCTAAGTAAGGGAGTGCAGAGATTGCCACATCCCACACCCATTAGCTTCATTAGCACTGTAGCTAATTTTTTTCCCCACTTCTGGAACCCCATTGTCTGGCTGAAAAAAATGGAGGGGAATTCTGCGTTTTCTTTGGGGTATTGTAGTTGGAGGAGATTCTAGGTATATGGATGAAGCAATTACCTGGAAGGCATCCTACTCTGCAAAACAATCTAGAGGTCCTCCCAAGATCCTCTGCAAATCAAATGTTTTTCTTCCATTATTAAACACACACTGATTTCTCCTACCCTCCCACAATTGTTTGACACACCCACAATCTTTACCAGCCTTCCCCAGTCCCATTCAGGGAAAGTTGCTTTACAGCAGGTCCCCGGTTTAGGAACATCTTGGCTTATAGACAACTCCTGGTTAAGAATGAACTGCCATAATACTATTGTATTAAAAATTCAAGTTAAGTACAGTGTTTTGGGTTAAATACACAATACTGCTTTGTATATTGTTATGTTTAAGTTGTTTTGGTGTATTTGGAAGTGTTTCTTAAGCATTTTATATGTATAGAAGGTATATACTAACACCAACATTTGACTAACTGATGCTAAATAACTGTTCAGACTTATATACAAATTCGACTTAAGGACAGACTTAGGAATGGAACTCATTCTTAAACTGGGGACCTGCTGTATAGCAAAAGATTACAGTAGGTTAGATGGCAGCCCCTGAATATTATAGAGCGAGAGTCCATCTTGCTGGTGTTTTTGAAAACTTAAGTGGACCACCTAATTATTGGTCACCTACCACCTTTTCCCTCAGGGACTCCATGCCTTGGACTTAACATTACAGGAGTGGTCCTAACAAGTGTGTCAAGCTGTGGCATTCTGCAACCATGATTTGCCTCTCTTTTGCTAAGATTAAAACATTCTGAATCCAGAAAAGCGCATGAATACTCATCCTCTTCTTTTCTGTGACTCATCTCTAGAATATCCTTCCGGACCTCCTCGTTGTTCCATGTCTTCAGTGCACAATGGTTCTGCCTTGCTTTTTGTCTGCTCCTGGACTGGAGGGTCACCTGCTCCTGATCTAACTTTCCAGGGACTCCCTGGACACAAGGAGGAAGTCAGTGCCTCTAATCTGCAGAGCTTGCTGGTCCCCCCCATCCCCGCTGGGATCAGTGGCACTAAAGTTACTTGTTTAGGTCATCATTTAACTGGGCAAGACAATTGCACCTTGATTCCAGGTAAGCTGGAGAAACAGCTATGCTGATGTGGCTAGTCTAAAAATGCTGCTGGCAGGGACTGTATGATGGGATTGGAATGATTTATTAGCAGGGATTCAACAGGTGCTGGGTGGATGATTATTTGTGAGCCCCTACTGTGATGAAATTAGAGAGGTTCAACCCCCACCCCATGCATATGAAGTACCATTATTTGTCTTTCACTCTGATCTAATTCAAAGAATTGTGGTTATGAAGATCAGATGGACAAATCCCCACATCTGTTGGCTTGAAAACCTTGGAAGATAATAAAGGCAAAAGGGGGAAGGACAATCATAAAAAATAAATTTCATTGAAGCTATCCATAAAACGAATCCAACATTCCATTCCAACTACTCAGATTTGAGCTAGCGTGCTATGTGCTGATGCAATATTTAAACCACAATTGTCACAATTCAGACTTTGAGACAATGTCTTTTTCATTGACATATTTCTCTCCCCCTTCTCCAGAAGCCCCCTCAGGGGTCACGCTGTCATTCCAGGCATTCAGTGACCCCAAAGGGCTAGTGACTATGCAGTTGCATTGCCGAGGCACCTTCAATCCTGTGGAGATTAAATGGTTTGGAGATAAGCAGTTGCTGATTCCTGTCAGAGGCCGTATTCAGCTAAGTCCTGATAGAATGCATCTCACCGTCTGGAATTTCACTGCTCCCCAGGATTTGGGAGATTACAGCATCATCTGCTCCAATGCACTGGGATCCCAGCGATCCAACCTCACTATTATTGGTGAGCTATCTCCACGTGAGGACAGCACCAAACAAGTTACTCCAGCTCTTATAGAGAACATTAGTTTAGTTGATGTTGAGCTTTAGGTCTTATGTTTCTCATCAGATCTACTGGTTTTGAATAGGGTCCCAACATTAAACGCTCTGCTCTTTATTATAAATCAGAATTATGGGGTTGGCAGGGGTATTTGAAGAGAAAAGCCACGGCCATGATGTTTAATTCTGGAAATGAGGCATCAGAAATTAGAAGACGCACATGGGTGCAATAACTGAGTATGAATTAAGAACTAAGGTTGCTAGTTAGGGGGCAAATCAGCCAGTCTTTTCCAGTCTTCTGCCTGTCTCCAGGAACCTCAAAGTGGAGCAGAAGCAGGTTTCCTCTCACTTCCTCCCAATTCACTTGCAAAGGGAGCTGAGCTGAGGACTGGAGATGGGTGCAAAGTTACCTAGTAAGGATTTGAACCTGGATTTCTCTGATTCCAACATGTTAACTATTACATGATTAACTAAATAAACTATTGCACTGTGCTATGGCTGTCATCATCACAGCCATGCCTTCGTAAACCAACTCGTGATAGGTATTAACTTTGGGAAGGCCTAATCTGTTGCATTTCATCTCTGTGGAAAAAAACAGGGAGTTCACTTCTCTTGGCAGGCCCCTCTATCTCTGACTGGACTTTGTCGAGTGGACCTCACCCTGGCACTGCCTACCTGGCTTGGACGGTCCCAAATGGCTCAGCAGTGACCAGTTTTTGGATTCAGATGCGAGGTCCTAAACAACAACGTTCTGCTGAGGAATGGAATACGGTGGAAGTTCTAGGAGCAACCAACCGATCCATAACTATTACAGGATTGCAGCCCCAAATTGCTTATGCTTTCCTGATAGTGCCTTATCTGGGATCCCAAGCTGGGAACACCACTCAAATCCACATCCTTCACCCAGGTACATATTCCTCAGTCAAACAGAGACAGTAGCCATGGGATTTGCAGATGGTTTCAGAAATATACTACCAAACCACAACACAATGTACTCTTCTATTAGCACACATGCAGACAAACACTAGCTACTTGGGTTTACATAAAATGGAAGAATCTGCCCAGAGCTATAACACATTGTACTCCAATAGCTGTTAATATTTAAGGGCAACTTCATGGCTTTTAGGGAGAGACACTTAAAATGAGGAGGTTTCTTTCCAGATTTGACCTATATCCATTTCTGTCCAGGGCCGTTCCATGCCATTAATTCCAACCTCCAAAGAAAGTGTTATGAAATATTTATTTAGCAGCAAGTCTGAACCTGTAGAGAAGAAAACTAAAATAAATAAGAGAAAATGTAGCTCGATGAAACCGAAGCTGCAGGGAATCAAGAAACCTCCAATCATCTACGTATCCACTGCTTGGATGGTACAGAAGCTAATGTGAAAGAGCCATAACATGCTATTTCCATTCGTGTTTGCTCACCTGAAAACGATGCTTTTTTTAAAAAGCACAGAAGAGCCAGGTTTTATCACGCCGAATAGACAGGAAGAGAATGGAAGCGTTTTGAAACAGTTGAAAGGGGTTTAATGCCAGCACTAAGCTTTCCCACCTACCGTTTTTAGAGATGCATTTCTCAGCCATTTAAAATGCTTTATTGTGGCTGTTAGAAAAGAGACTTATTAACCGAGAGTAGTATAAGGTAGGGGTTTAATGAAATGCTCTCCTCGGTGTCAAAAGTATTGCTTTCCGAGGATGAGAAATACCTTTCTCCTAAGCCCCTAAGTGATGTGATTATTCATCTTTTTCACTGTTCACTGCCACTGTTTTCTCAATTTGCTTCTGCTTTGGCTCCATACCTCCCCAAGCCCGCCCCAGGTTATATCTGGTTTCTCTCTAAGACTATTCACAGGGATGATCCCAGGCAATTGGACCTATATAATAGAAAGGATATATTTCTCAGTGTGATGACATCACTGAGAGCAAAGCCAATCGCAATACAATACTCCCATTAGTAAACTCAGCCAACTCTGATAAGCATTGAATGAATCCCCAATTCCCAGTTGTTTCTGCCCGTCCAATTCGATCTAGTAGGTTGGGTATGCTGCGGGTCCCGTCAGCCAGGGAGTGTCGGTTGGCGGGAACTAGAAGGCGGGCCTTCTCCTCCGTAGCGCCTGCCCTCTGGAACATCCTCCCTCCAGAAATTAGGATGTCCCCGACCCTGCTGGCCTTTCGTAAGGCCGTGAAGACCTGGCTTTGTGCCCGGGCCTGGGGCCTCGAGCGTGTGGATGGCCCCGTCTCTTGGCTGTATTAACATCCGTGCACTGCTCACTTGGCAGCCATGTATACTTATTTTGTATTTATTTTATATTTTAACTGTTTTAATTGTGATTCTTTTAATTGTTTTATGGTTTTATTGTTGTAAGCCGCCCAGAGTCACTCGCTGAGATGGGCGGCTGTCATGAGCACTGATGGTGAGCAGGAGGGGGCCCCTATCCAGGGGGGAAAACGCACGCGTAGTACTGAGGAATTAAGCAGCCATTCAAAGAGACACAGATCAGACCCGCCTTGACTTTTGGGGTTTATCTGTCTGGGTTTTTCCCACGCTTCTTCAGTTTGTTAGGATTTCCTGTCTAATGTAGCAGTAATAAAACACTAGAGACCTATTCCTCGTCTCGGTGTGGTTCCTGCTTGTCAGGACAGCAGCTATAGAAATCAAATCAAATAAATAAATAAATAAAATAAAGAGCCAGATTTGACTCATTATGATATTGCTAAAATCCAACAAAGCCAATTCTGGAGAAGGACAATGCTTGCTATATACGTTCAACTCTTTTACAGTAATTATAGAAGTATGATTGAAGTTCTGTATTTCTCTATGCTGTGAAACATAGTTATGAAAAAATGGCTTACCGGGATCCCGGCCTCTAGTTACAGATTTAAAAACCCAGGATCTAACTTCACTTTTAGCATCCAATTTGGGAACAGAGAATGTCCTGAGCAATGTGACAAGCAGAAGTTCCTGGTGGAACAATCCCTACTGACTTAAGCCACTGACTCAAATGTGGCTGTTTCCACCTTTAATAGACTGTAGAGTGTTGTGAAGATCTAAGGCTTCAAGAAAGCCTTACATGGACAGATTACTGGGTTTGAAAAGTTTTTGAGTGAAATGATTCTTGGGATAGTGGCTCCAGCTGTTTCAGCAGTAGGGTCTAAAATTAGAAGAAGCAGCAAGAGATGGGGGTGGAATTTTGGAGTCTCAGAAAGGCTTCAGTCTCGCATGGTGAATGTGAAATTTCAGAGCTCTACCAAATAACAAAGCTTAAAACTCAGATGATTTTAAATCTGGATTCTCTCTCTTCCTCTGCCTTTCAGGTTCACATCTGACTGATGGGGCTATTGCTGGCATTGTGATCGGCTCCATCTTTGGGATGCTCCTGATCATTGCATTCCTGTTCTTGGTGGTCTGGCTGATCTGCCTTCGGAGAGGTAGGCTGTGCACTGGTCCAATAAGAAACCAAGCTGAATTCATGGATAATCTGAGATCAACCAGTCAGGAAAAGAAAACCACGGGCAATCATTACCGTCCTCTATCATAGCCCCCTCCCTTTGGAACAGCATCCCCTCCCCAGCCAAGATGCAGACAGTGCCCACTCTCCTGGGTTCTAGAAAGCCCTTAAGCCCTAATTCTTTTCCCAGGCTTGGGGTAAATTGTGGTTATATATTGATGGGGTCCCTGTTGGATGCTTGTTTATGGTTTATGGTTCTAGCTGTTTTAGTCCAGGCCTCCTGTTTATGTGGGTTTAAACTGTTTTACTTGTTTTTACTGTTTGTTTTTGTTTGTTTGTTTTTGGGGGGCATTTTGCAAGCCACCCAGAGTCTTCTGGAGTGGGCAGCCATAACAAGTCAATTCCGTTTAATTCAGTTCAGTTCAATTCTTTGGGCCCAGTTTAGCCAATTAGATTCAAAGCTGGAAGTTGCTGCTTAAGCCCAGACTAAACCAAGTCCAGCATCTTTTGCTGAAAAGTAGCTACAGAATTGAACCCTTAAGCCACCTCTTAAAGGTTCACCCAGATGTCTTGGAAGATTATTTTAGTGCCTAATTCCAGAAACTGAAACTGACTTTTTCTCAGTGCAAAGTCACAGTGATGTCTTGCCTGCTTTACCCCTTGTAGCAAACAAGAAAATTCCATCAACGCCACCAGAGAATCAACAACACTACCTGTCACGCCAGGTGAGACCAAAAGAGATGGAACTATAATGAGAGAGTGGGGGCAATCTAAAAAATGGCAGATTGTTGCCCTGTGAAACTCACTGGGAAATGCCCATTTATAACTACTCAGTCTCCTAGGCAGAAGCGGTTGTTGATCAAAGCAATCAAGTGGAATTGACTCTCCAAGCACAGAGGTTGTAGGTGAATATTTGCCCATGAAGGGGAGGGAAGGGAATTCTTATAGTAAAAGCCCCATTCCCACAATGTTACTAGCTAGTTACTAGTTAGTTACTAATTGACTTGGGTTTCCTTACTGGTGGTTCTGGCAGTATCTGGCCACAGTCACAGTATCTGGGTCAAGAACTCAACTGTTGAGGGTTCCCATAACACACTCATCACTCTTGCATTAACAGTTGTGTGGTAGAAATAGGCAGAAAACCACAGTAACAAGTCAACCCAACCTTTTTCCTGATTGTAGTTTTCTAGGTGCAGACAGACTTGGGTACATTGATAGAAAAAGTGGCTGATACCTGCCCTGTAAATATCTCTTTCTTTCAATGTGGTTTTAGTTCCCGAATGGGAGGAAAGTTGAGCCAAGTGACTCTTCATGGGACAATCCTCGCTGGTCATCAGGGGACTCAGACATCTATGCCATCACCTATGAGGAATATCTGCACAGACATCTCAGCCCAACCACCTTGGTAGGTCATGTGGTAAACATCCTGTTGTGGAATCACAGCTAGATCTGGTTGTAAGAAGATCATTTTCTCCACAGATTCCATTGTGGCCCCGGGTGTCCTCAGACCAGCACAGACTATAATGGAGAACTTTCCTTCCAGGATCCTTTATCCTCGAAGTACTATTCCCCTATTTATCATTTATTCTGTATTCAAAATACCTTCAAATGCTCTCCTAGCCCCACAAAGTTAGTACTTGGAGAAGCCAAATGCTGCAGTTGGCAAGATAATAAGGCAGGGTTGGTATGACTGATATCTTCTGACTTTTTTCTGGGAGAGGGCTCCTGATGTCATGCATGGTAAGGGTGATGGGGTTTTGCAGCCCTATACATTTGAAGGCACCCAAATGGGAATATTGCCTTAAATAGATTGCTGTTGAAGCTGATGTTGCTTCCAATATTATGGGCCCTCTGTGCTTCTCTCCCCTTCCATCTTTCCTCACCTTGCTTCTTTTTTCTTTCTTTTTCCTTCTTTCTTCCCCCACTCCGCCACCTGAATGACAAGCCTGCCTTTTAACTTAAACTGGTTTTGCCTTGGTTCACTGAGCCAATTATAAAATCTTAGGGCTGGGGCTGGCATGCCTTGGCTAGGGGTTTTCAAAACCTTGCTGAGAAATATTGCAAGTCTTATAAAAACAATCTCAGCTCCCCATAAAATTGCTCAACTTTCCTGAGTAAAATGACCCCCATCTCCAGACTTGCATCAGTATGTGTTTGATGTTCTGCAGCACTTGGATGCTTTCAGTGTTTGAATTGTGGTCACTCACACAGTTACAGTGACCAGCTTTCCTCAGAGATTGTCTTCCTCCACCAGTTCTCCTGAAAAGGGGAAGTCAAAATTATTGAAGAAGAACAATGTTTTGCTTCTATCTCCACCCCAAACAGTTTGCTAATGACCCTATTCTCCCTCCTTTCCCAATTCTACCCAGCCCGTCGGTATCAGGGAAGGCACTTCCTCCTCCCCAGCTGTACAACCTGGCACCAGGAATGTGCGTAGTGCTACCCAGGTCTGAGATGGTGAAGATCACATCCAGCCAGCTATGGTCACCAAAATGGGACTTGTGAAGATCACACTCAGCCAGCCATGGTCATTGAAATGGGACCCTGAGATCCCAAAATGGAATTGTGCCTTCTTCTCATGGCTTCCTTAGAAACAGACAGATGAATCTCATCAGTACAAGATATGAACTTCAACTTTCTTGGTTAGAAACCTCACTCATCTAGGTACAAAGAAAAAAATGGCCTAGTCATGTAAGAGGCTATATTTTGCATTACCTGAATTTGGAAAATTATTTCTTGGATACTGAGATTTCCAATGCAGCTTTTAGAACAGAGCACACAACAATGCAACCTGGTTTGCTGGCATCAAATAAGCATTCTAGAGAGCTGCTGAATGGATGGTACGTTTCAAAGAATCCCTGAGCTCCCTTTGCAGCCAAGGACAATGTAAACGAGACCATAGATCTTATAGAAGAAGTGCATGGATATAAAAGCACTTAGGGAAGGATAGTGGTTGGATTGAGATGTGCCTTACATTTCCAAAACGATTTTAGCACATGAAGTTGCTTATACTTTGAGACTGTGGTGCTGCACCTGCCAAAGCTCTCCATTCTGTTATCAAAAACACAGCACTGGAGTCTTGCCTAGTTTACAGTCTTGGAATCCAGCCAAGATCCCCTGCTTGGATATGAGGGAAAACTGTGGCGTTTCCAGAGCAGGAAAAGGTATATCTTCCTGGCTGTAATTAATGTGAAGATGGAGTCCATTCTTCTTCAGTTCTAAGATTACCCAACGGTCTGACTGGATGGGTTCACATGGATTCTTGCAGCCCCACTTGACACCCGCCTGCACTAAGGTGGGTCCCCAGTCTTCATTAGCTAAAGGTAAAGGTTTCCCTTGACATTAAGTCCAGTCGTGTCCGACTCTAGGGGGCGGTGCTCATCTCTGTTTCAAAGCCGAAGAGCCAGTGTTTGTCCGTAGACACTTCCGTGGTCATGCGGCCGGCATGACTAAACAGAACGCCGTTACCTGCCCGCCAAAGCAGTACCTATTAATCTACTCACATTTGCATGTTTTCGAACTTGATTAACCCTTTTTCAACCTGCCACATTCTTCACATAACCAGCAAGTAATTGGCATAAAATGCAAATTAGATTGCCCAGATTTGACACATTTTCTGAACAAATAAGGAGATGGTGGTGCTTCCTGCTTTGGGCTGGGTTGAAGAAGGCCACACTTCCTCCTAGAGGCAGTAGGAAAAGACTGCAACTCCCTTGTCTGGAATAGGCTAACAGATAAAAGGAAGGATCACACTTTCCTGGGCTTTGCTGAAATGGTCAGAAAAAAGATTTCCTGCCTGAAATTGTTGAAAAAAGACAAGCTGGTTTTGATATATGGTGAGCTGGTGTCTTCTAGTTAAGGTTGAACCACTTAGAAAGGATGCTGGGTAGGAATTCTGGGAGTTTGTGATCTAATATATCTCTGGGAATATTGAATATCTCTGGGATATATTGAATGGGATGTATATATCCCAGATATATTGATATATCTCTGGGATATATAAGAGAGCCAGTTGGTCTAGTGGTTAAGGCACCAGGCTAGAAACCAGGAGACCATGAGTTCTAGTTCCACCTTAGGCACGAAGCCAGCTTGGTGACCTTGGGCCAGTCACTCTCTCAGCCCCAGGAAGGAGGCAATGGCAAACCACTTCTGAAAAACCTTGCCAAGAAAACTGCAGGGACTTGTCCAGGCAGTCTCCGAGAATCAGTTATGATTGAACAGATTAAAAAATATATATCTGGGAGGTTTAGGTTGGGCGAATATGTTTTGTATGTAGTCTACATGGAAATGTGGGTGCTCCATTTAATCATCTGCAGACCCTTCTTTTTGTCTAATAACATTTTCTATGACAGTGATAGCTTTCATAGCTCTGTACAGCCATTGGTATCAGAGTAAGAAATTCTGAGAACTGAGAAGGAGATGGAGGGACTGTATGTTGATGTTCATGTTGGTTTTGCTCAATGGAAAGGCAGGATCCTCCTCCCTGCCTCCTTTTGCTTATTTATCATCAGCCTTTTCTTTTTCAACTAATCAGAACTTTCCAAAAATGCACATAAAGAAAAATCTCCCTAGATCCTCGTATAAAACCACAATGAAGTATCAAATAAACTGACTGATGATGTGTTGGGTTACTGCTCTCTAACACCAAGACAAATCCCCTTATAGCTGGCACAAAGGGGGCTATATTTGCAAGAAAATTAAAACTGTGTTAATATATAACACAGTTTTAATTTTCTTAGTAATACTACAGTTCCCTTGTGCCAGCATTAACGAGAGTGCTTATTTGTTTCTGAGTGTGAAACACCTTTAATGAATTTCCTCCACAGTAGTGTAATTAAGGGGGGAGAGGCGAGACCCAACCTGAATAAAAACAGAAAAAAATGGGCACAAAAATATGTAGTATAAGGAGAGTTATTAAAGTAACATATTCAGTAGAGGTAGAGAACCTCAGTAGAGAACCTCAGTAGAGGTTCTTGGGACTGCAACTAAGGAGGAAAATCAGCTCAGGAGTAGGAACAGAGTCAGCTTCATACCAGGTTAGATGCAAGAATCAAATGGAGCAAATATGGTCAAGATGCTCGTTGGCAGGACTGGCTAGGCACGGTGGGAAGTGAAAGCTTCAGATGCTGCAGATTTCAAAATGGAAAAAGTTCAGGGCCTTTTTAAAGGAGGGGCAGGTGCCTGGGGTCCAACACATGGAGGGGGCCTATCGGAAGTATGAATGATCATTTGAGATTCCCCAATGGATCAATATTTTCCATTCAATGCAACCAAATGAATTGGGTAGAATATCATAGCAAGACTAATTTCAGTATTTCGGGCTCCCTATCACCACTCCTACGCTTACAATTATTGAGCGAGACTTCAGTACAGCGGCAACAACACTGTTGCAGAACACAATGAGAAGGGAGTATGGGTGAAGGGCAGTTGAATGTTGTGCCCTAGGCCTCAGACTTTCGAAAAGGCTTCTTTTTTTTTTTTTTAATCACTCATATGATCTGCTCTGCAACCACCTAAGGCACAGTGAAGGACGTGGTCCTTTGTTTCAGGCAGTTAAATATTCTCAGCTGGTCCTGCCTGTTGGGTGATAGCCATTTCTCCAGCAGTACGCATGCTCCATCTTCAAGAAGAAGAACCATTAGTCTACAGAATAAAATAACTCCAACAATGAAGAAAACGTACTAAGCTACACACCCATGGGGAAAGAAGCAAATGGAAAGTTCAGATCTGTAATTCAGTTTAACAACCTTGACTTGGAAGTAAATCCAAAAGACACATATTTAAGTCTAGCAGCATTATTGGTGGGGAAGCCCTGTGGCTCTGGTTACGTTATTTGTTGCACTGAAATTTTATCATTACACAACGGCAGTTCAGTTCTCTGGAGAAATCTGGTGCTTTAAGAAGACAGTGTTTGCAAACAGTAATACAGACTGAGAAGAACCCCACCATTTGTACGGCGACACAAACCGGCATTCACTTTTCTGCTTGTTTTTACTTGTCCTGAGTGTTCCAATGTTTTCATCTTTCATTTTTTTTAAAAAAAGTAAAGCATGCCTTTTTTTAGAAAGGTCCTTATTGAATTTTGTATTTTGGAGGGGAAAAATAAAATATATTTTGATATATTAACTTTTGTATGGCCTGTTTTAAAAAATGCAGATTACATGGACATCTCGGCAAAGGGAGGGGGAAGCAAGTCATGAGCCGTTGTTTTGACCCTGATGTCAAATTATTCCAAACGCCATGCAATAATGCATTTCTCCAGATCAGGAGGGGATACCCTTAAAAAAAAACAAACCAAGGCTTTTGTTTCTTTGGAAAAGATTGTGTATAGGGTGCGTTAAGGGAGAAATGGAGTTCAAAGTGTATAATAGGGCCGGACATGCCTCCATCCACCCTGTACTTCCATCAGCTACATCTATGCAGTTGTAGGGCTATGCAAAGCATCACCTTTATTCAATCAGATCCCCCACCAAATTGCAGAACCGATTCAAGTGAATCAAGTGCTGTGCAGTCAATTGGGCTGTTGTGCATGTGCTCCACTGAGTTCAAACTGCCATCTTTTTCATCAGCTCTTTCCCAATGTGCTCACCTCTATGCAATATTCATTAGTTAATCAATCCATATTTACTCTCCCAGAAAAACATCCCGCCAATGCCTTCTCACCACTCTTCTCTTCCTGCCACAGCAGGGAGGAGGTCACCCCCCTACCTTATTTAGAAAGGGGCATCCTTCATAACTGAATCACATACCACACTTCTGGAGGATCCATCAAGGAGCGGCCACCAGAGGTGGCGAGATGGGAAGGGATGTCAGAGCGTAATGGTATGTGGGAATGACCTTGGGAGACAAGCGGCGGGGGGGGGGGAGAGATGCTGCCTAGGGACGATCAGATAAGCGGGTGGGGCACAACTGCATAACGGGCAGTGAAAGAAACTTAGAAAGGAACCCCCCCCCCCCCCTAACTTCTCAGGTTGTAAAAAGAGACGGCAGGAGGATTGTACTTTCATACCTGCAAGAATCTGTTAATGTAGCCTTACAATAAAGTAGAATTGGCACATCTGGTCGTGTTTCCTTTCCAGAGCCATAAGGAGAAACCTTCAGGAGTCCTATGCAACCCACAGGCCATGAGTTACCAACCCGAGCTTTTCCTCTTTTCTGTCTTTGTGGCATCAATTCTATTTATCTTTCCCCCCATACACGCGCAGCACAATTGATTGGTCGTAGTGGGCGTGCGAGACCGGCCAGAACAACAGCACAGGGCTGTAGCCCCGAATGCAGCAATGGTGCAGGATGTTCTCTGCTCATGAGATAGCGACCTATTGTTCGGTCCTTCCTCCCCCTCCCCAAAAGATGGGCTTTTTGGTATTTAGCCCTGCTAATCTGTCCTGATGGCTGCCTCCCTTCTGGCTCTTCAATCATTTTTGTTGCTTTTAAATGGGAACCGTGATGAAAGCTAAATGAATAGCTGCTCTGTGATGGCAATTGCTCTGATTGCCGACAGCCCAGGGGAGAAGAAAAGAGACAGAAAGAGAGAAAAACGGGTCCAGTTGGAGATAAGTTGGGAGAAAGCTGCAGGAAGACTGATAGGAATTCTTCGTTCTGGTGGGGGACGGATGACTTAGTGGAAGAGGAGAGGGTGGGCCCCCAAATCGGGCAGGCAATATATAAGCAACCAAACTGGACGTGCCCTCCTCCATCTTGGATATTTGTAAGATGGAAAGTTCACCTGGTTTCGTGCTCCTCCGTCTTGGATATTTGTAAGATGGAAAGTTCACCTGGTTTTGTATTAGGGCCACGTTGAGAATTGTTAAGAAGGGTCCTGACGCTTTCCTTTTACAGACTCTGTGGCTTTAGTGATCCAAACTGCCTTATATATTACTCAGAAGTTGATATCCGCAGGAAGATAATAAATTTTCTGGCCTTTGCAATGTTGGATCATTGGGGTGTACAATCATAAATCTCTCTCGGCTGTCTATGTAGCAGGCATTGACATAAATAATGGAGCGCATCTGCTGTCTATAAATGCAAAGAGGTCCACTTTTGGGATGTGCCTGGGTTTCACCCAAAGCAGTGCTGCTGTTTTAGAAACAACGTGTGAAAGATTTCCTCCAATTGCTTTGCAGGCGAGGATGAATCTTGAAATCATCGTATCTTTATTTTAAAAAAGCATATTTTTTTTTGGCATAAAAATGTCAGTAAATGAAAAGAGCTGATCTCTGTGTTGGTCTCTGTGTGTGGTATAGGAATAGTAATCTTCTACTGATCCAACAAGATTGGATAATAAATTACATCCCAAGATTAGTTCTTTGCACTGCATGCTAATGTTCTGTCAGGGAGAACACCGACTTTTCAGGAAATTTTCCAAGTCGGAGCCCTGGCTTCCCCAGTCAGGACTGTGAAAACTCTAGCAGTCAACTAACAAGGAATCATAGTTAGGAATCACTAGGCAAGCTAACTCTCTGCTTGGTGAAGAGATGCTTCCTCTCTTGCGACTGCTTCTGGGGAAAGAGAAGAGTATCTTGCTTCCTTCCAGTTGTCATTACCCCCATGTTAGTCTGTATATTGAGTCTAAATATGGTCCTAGCTCATGGTTTGTTTCAATTCTGGCTTGCTGAATCAGCCACATTTGACTGAGGCATACTAAATACTAAACCACAAGATGTGGTTTACATACTACAATACAGGTAGTCCTGGCTTAATTACAATTGGGACCGGAATTTTGGTTGCTAAGCGAAGTGGTCATTAAGCGAATCCAACCTGATTTTATGACCTTTTTTGTGGCAGTTGTTAATTGAATCACCGTGGGTGTTAAACAAATCACTTGGTCATTAAGTGAATCACACAGTTCCCCACTGATTTTGTTTGCTAGAAGCTGGCCCAGAAGGTTGAAAATGGCAGTCACGTGACCATGGGGACGCTGTGATGGTCATAAGTATGAGGACCAGTCACAAGTCTGAACTGTCACTAAACAAATGGTTGTTAAGCGAGGACTACCTGTAGCCACAATCAACTATATTATGGCTTAGTGTTTAACCTCTGTGGTGCTTATAAGTAAATATATGTAAAAGCTGCATTGGTTTTGCTCAACCTCAGGTTATTACTGGATCTACTTTACCTTCACGCACCACCTCGAACCTCTTAAGTTGTGACTAAAGAGATGCCTTTAAATAATGATGCATTTTACACCAGACATGGGACCTGTGGACCTCTTCCTGTTGCCAAACTACACATTTCAGCATCCTTCACTATTAGGGTCACTATTGCACTGATAGTCAAAGTAGTTTGGCAACATCTGGAGAACTACGAATTGCTGACCGGGCTCAGTTATTCCACTCTGACTCTGCTCCTTCCCAAGGCGTAAGCTTGGGATGTATCTCAGCTTCAGAGAAGGTCAGAAGAAACTGGAACTAGTTGTAATCCTCAGCTGCCGAGGGCTGCCATTTTGAGGCAAGAAGGTGCTATTCAGAATCCTGACAACCATGGCAGCAAGGCTTGAAGACATCCAGTCCTGAAGGATCTGATCTGACAGGTGCCTTCCAGACATTGCTACCCCACCCTGGCCCTCCTGCATGGGCACTCTACAATTTCATTCCCATCTTTCACTCCAGCTGACTTCCTTCCCTTTCTGCTGGTTTTAACCTTGGGTACCCAGAGAAGCATTCCGGTTGCTAGGCAAAACCAACATCAGACCAAGGCAGCCAACAAAAAGGAAGAACAGATTCATCCAGGCCTCCCTTCTTCCTACCATCTTCCGGGCTTTCAGATGTCATCATAGTACAGCTGCAACCTGCAGCTGTGACTCTTTCTAATCAAACTCAGCTCCTGGTGGGTTTATGGTAAGTGGTTTCCTCTGGAATAGATAACAGCTCTATCTCTTTTTCTTTCTATATGCACATCCTTCCTTATACAGGTAGCCCTCGCTTAACAACCACAATTGAGACTGATATTTAAGTTGCTAAGCAAAGTGGGCATTAACTGAATCCGACCCAATTTTACAACCTTTTTTGTGGCAGTCATTAAAGAAATCTCTGCAGTTGTTAAGTGAACCATGTGGTTGTTAAGCAAATCATGCTGTTCCCCATTGATTTTGCTTGCCAGAAGCCAGCTGGGAAGGTCGAAAATGGCGATCACGTGACTATGGGATGCTGCAATGATCATAAATGCAAACCAGTTGCCAAGTGCCCAAATTGTGATCACGTGACCACAGGGACGCTGCAACAGTTGTGTGAGCACTGGTTATAAGTTGGTTTTTTCAGCACCATTGTAAGTCTGAACCATCACTAAACGATTGGTCGTTAAGTGAGGACTACCTGTATAATCTAGGGTCTGGGATTTCCTGACCTACTCAAGCTAATTCAATCCAACCCAATTTAGCTTTCTAAGGTCAGCCAAGGTCAGCCACTGTAGGAATTTCATTCGTAGGATGAGATAAACCTAGCTATCAATGAAGAGGCACTGTTTGGGTAAAGAGTGAGCAAGCAAAGTGCCCTTCCACTTTGATCTTCCTGTGTTGAACAAGTGTTGTGTGTGATTAGGACCTGAACAACACAGAAGGTGTCACTGCATGGGGCAAGCAATACTTAGCCAAGTATGGGTACGCTTTCTCTTCCTTATCTATACGGAGGAGTCAAGGATAGAAGGGAATATACGTCTTGTCTCCCTGTGATATTTAAATGCCTGAATATCTATCTATATGGCTAATGTTCTTATTAAAACTTGATTTTCCAATCTGACCCAAAGGAGATGTAACTGATTTGATGAAGCAATATAATTCTACATTAAATGCCATTACTTCCTGGACTTTCTGCATTATTTAGGTTGTTAATAGCTTTTTTCTCCTTTTGGATTTGCAATGCATTTTAAAGACAACAAACATATATCAGTTTCATGCCAATTTTAGTGTCACATCTTTTCTCAAGGGTTCCTGGGAAGTGTAGTTAGTGAAATGTTGAACATTTCTAGCAGGAACTCTCCCCACCACCCTGTGCTCCTATCCTTCAGTTCCCAAATCCCTAAACTGCATTTCTCATTTATATGGTTTCCAATCCCCGTTTTGGGCCTACATAAGCTCCCAACCTACAAACCTGTGCAAAATTGCTATTGCAGGAGCTACTCTTACCATATGAAACTGTTCCAAGTAGCATAGAAGTAACTGCATCTTTTTAAAGGATTTCTGATATGCACAGTTGTGTTTGCTACAGTGGCTGTCTGCACAACAAATTGAAGTATAAATTAATCAACCATATTGTAGTCTAGCACATGTGACCACCAAGCCTACAGGTAGTCCTCACTTAATGACCATTTGTTTAGTGATGGTTCAGACTTACAATGGTGCTGAGAAAAATGGCATACAACTGGTGCTCACACTTAGACTGTTGCAGTGTCCCCACGGTCAAATGACCATGATTTGGGCGCTTGGCAACCAGTTCACATTTATGACCATTGCAGCATCCCATGGTCACATGATCACCATTTTCGAACTTCCCGGCTGGCTTCTGGCAAGCAAGATCAATGGGGAACCGTGTGATTTGCTTAACGACCACGTGGTTCACTTAATGACTGCAGTGCTTTTCACCACTGCAAAAAAGGTTGTAAAATTGGGTCAGATTCGCTTAATGACCGCTTCACTTAGCAACTGAAATTCCAGTCTCAATTGTGGTCATTAAGCAAGGACTACCTGTAGGTGGTTCTTTTGTAGTTTAGTGGGCCAATGTGAAACCCCCCCCCCCACTCTTCAAAATTGAGTTCAGCTTTGTTGATCATAGATATTAACCACACATAAGTGTATCACATGAATATAACATTATACTATATGGAATTAGAATTTTGTGACTGAATGAAGGTAAAAGCATGCAAATAACATCCAAAGAAAAGTTCTGGAAAAGATTCACTGGAAGAAATGGAACTTCTATAAGAAGATTGAGCTGCACCCTCCCCTAACCTCAGTATCCCACCCCCCACCCCAACTTTTTGATCTAATCTGTTTTCTCCTCTTAATAGATGTATCAGCTGTTAAACAAATGTAAGAAATGTTTTACGAAGTGTTTTATGTTTTATTCGCTGTAAAATGTAATGATCCTTCCAGCACATGATAAACTATAAAGTTCCAGCATCACTCTATCTTATGAGTCTTGGCAGAAGCAAAAAATATATCCAGCCTTAGTTTGAACATATTCCAGGAAGTATTTAGGGGAAAATAATGGCCAATCAAAGTATTTATAAATTTAAGTCTTTGAAAGGGATGGCCATAACTTAAATTCCATGGCATTGTGTGTGTGCACACGTAGAAGTGTTTTCCATATATATTTTTTATTCATTCTTATAAGGAGCTGGATTATAGATATAGCAGCTGCTATGGCGTAGGCTGGGTTCATAACAAGCACTCAACCAAAACATGGCTTGCTTGTAGCTTAGCATTTTGTGTAAAGCCAGCTAAATGTGGTTTAATCAGTAAATGATGCTTAGGTAAGCCACTGGTCCAGGTAACCAGGTTTTATCAATAATGGTAGAAGCCCTTCTGGATTTCAGAGAGGGATGTTTCTAAACTTTCACTTGGAGATGCCTAGGACCTTCTGAATATAAAGCAGATGCTCTTTATAATAAGCTATGATACTTCAACACTTTCTTTTCTTCAACACTTTCTTTTCAGTGGTATGCCAAGACTACACACCAAAAAGTGGACATAGCCAAGGTAGAAATTATTCAAAGAGTTAGGGATGCTTTATATAACCTGGGGTTGCAGGTTGTGCATACCTTTATGAGGTAGCTCATTGTGGCTGTGTCAAGATTCTTCAAAAATCACAGCCAGATAATTCATCTGCAATGTCTGTGTTTAGTGAGCTCATGGGGAAAATGGGCCATCGCCAGGCAATCTAGGCCCATGTACAGCAACCATGAGAAGATGTACCAGTCAGCTCTAGGCTCTTAATTTTGCAGATTAAAAATAGTGTTACTCATTAAGTACCTCTGTAGACCTTTCCTTATCATAGAACCATGTTGTAAATGGCTTACCATATATAATTCATGTCATTTGGGCGATGCACAGATTAGCACTCCCTCCCAGTTGACATTCATGTCTATGAGCGAAGTCCGTCTGTAAACCTGGGGACTTTGGAGAGCTCACCGCAAGACTTTGCCAGCTGGGTTAAGAGTCATTTCAGCAGTTTTTAGAAGTGAGGCCTTAAGGGGGCTACTGAAGTCAGGCGATCCCTTAGCTCCATCTCGGCTTACTACAGAAACTAAGCAAATGTCTTCAGATGCCTGCAAAATTGAGAATCTGCAGAAGCTGTTGAAAGACTATCATTTGTGTCTGAGCTATCAGAGCATGGGAAGGTGACATCCTCAAGATGACCCTGAATTAGGTTGACCTCATGCCAGTATACCAGGTATCTTGCTAGGTTCTTGATCCTAAGGCATGCCATATATCAGCTGTCCTGACCTCTGGGAAGGACATTTGTTGGAAAGGGACCTTGGTGACTATGTAACCCACCTTCCTGCCCAGTGTTGGACTCTACTATTACAGCATCCCTGACATCCAATCTCTGTTTAAACATCTCCAGCATCGGAGAATCCACCTTCTCCCAAGGCAGCCTGTGCCATCAACAACTCTTACCTTTATGTAATTTATGTCAGTAACATGCAGGAAGAAAGTCACCCACACCTAGGCTGACCATGCATCCTGTTTTGAACGGGACAGTCCCGTTTTTTTAATATTTCCAGACCGTCCCGTCGTTTTAACATAAATGTCCATTTTGTCCCATTTTCTTAAAAACCTTACTTAAAAATGTGAAAGTTCCCATGAACCGGTCAGAATGCAGTCTGACTTTGAGTGGAAGGAGGGGGAGCTCAGCAGAAATGGCGGGAAAAAAGCTGCAGAGCTCAACCCGGCAGGAAACCTAAAAAGAAAAAAACAGTATCGGCTGATAGGCAGTGATCAAAGCATGAGCTGATTGGCTCCTGCCTTGAAATGGTGGGAAGAAAAGAACGTAAAAGCACGGCCAGAGGAGGAACGGCTTGTTGGGGACAACCGTTCACTAGACTCTCCAGCCCAGCCTTGCCTCTCACAAATGAAGGAATCCGAAGATTCCCAGCCCAAGAAAACCGGAGAAGTTCCTGCCTGCCGATCCAGCCCGTCACCCAGCCCTGCCCCGTTTTGCCATCTCAATGTCCCGTTTTTGTCTCAAGGAAATATGGTCAGCCTACCCACACCTCTACCCCTTTTAGCAGAGATTCACAGGAAGATGTTGGCAAGACCCAAAGGTACCTTGGCTTCTGCACAGTGATTTGAGGAGCCAGGAGGTGGGATAAAGCAAGAGTTCTCTCCAGTGGGAAACCCCCCCCCCCCACAGCTCTAGAGGAAGCATCTCAATATTATCTTCACAGTGTTTCCTTCCTTCTACCCACGTAGAGTAGCACAACCCCCCTGAATGTGGAGTATTCAAACACAATTTGCACTTGGATAGGAACACATAACTCGCTTTCATGGTTTTCTATGATTTTATTGGAAAAAGGATTATTTTAGTACTTTCATTTGTATTTTTTTTCCCTCATGGATTTGGCAAAAATAATAAATAAATTAAAAAAATAACCCAAAGACTCAGGAATTCTTCCGCAAAGTTCCCCAACCCCAGGTGTCAGATTCGAGCCCCTTTGCTTGAGGTGTGTCTGAATCCCACGCCTTTGGGATGGGTACGGCTCCCTTGCGATGGGTGTGGCCCTTGACGGGCCTGCATGAGATGGAAGACAAGGTGGTTTGTTCATTTTGCTTGCGATAAAAGTTATTTTTTTACAATATTTTCTCTCTCTTTTTTTCTTTTTTTAGTGTTGAGGTACAGCATCCACTAACATGCCCCCACCCCTAAGCAGCTGCCCTTCTGCCCTGCCCTCTAAGCTCTGTGACGGTAACAGTGTGGGACCATTGATGGAGGGGGTAGACTCAGTCAGCCTGCTGTAAACCATCTGTTGCCCGTCTATACATCTGCTCGTTCCCTTCTCCAGGCTGGGTCATTCACCTTTCCTTCTGCACCTCTCGCTGGCCCAAGATTGCTTCCCGGACCAGATCAAGATCTCCTCTGCTACCTTCTCTTCCAATTATGGCACCAGTCACATTCTTCTAGGAGCTCCTGCAAAGGACATGAAGATTCTGTTCCTCTACTGCAGTGTTTCTCAACCTTGGCAACTTTAAGATGCGTGGACTTCAACTCCCAGAATTCCCCAGCCAGCCAACTTAAAGTTGCCAAGGTTGAGAAACATTGCTTTATTGTGTCACTGCTGTACAATATGGTAGACTGTTAGGGCTATCAGAACCGGGCTGCAAAGATTCAGACCCGGAGTAGATGGGAAACTCTAATGTTCTGCTATCATCTGGTTATCACTGCAATTTCATAGCCTTCTTACTTTACTGGCCACGGAGCCATTCTCTGCCCAACCATCCGCCCAATCACCGCATCTTAAGGCCATGTTCATGAAGCTCTTATATACCTGACTCCATATTTTACCAAACCTGTTTTTGCTACTTCTACCTTGCTGCTTTGGCTCTCCTTTGCCTGCCTCTGACCCTGCCTTCCCTTCTATCATCTTCCTTCTGCTTTACTCTACTAGGCATGCCATATCTGGCTTGCAGAACTCTGAACAATCACAAGGCAGCAGCAAAGTGTTTCTCTTTGCTCTCTTCCAATAGTCATCTGCAATTTTGCAGACCAGATATGATAGCCTTTACTCTACATAATTCCACTTCCTCTATCTGGGATTCCTCCTTTGCTGGGAAGTTCTTGTGCCTTTAAGCAGCTGGAAAACTGAGAACAAGGAGTGGGAGGGAGCCCGCCCTGCCTGACCAAGTCTAGCGTGCCTTATGCTTAGCTTTCTGTTCAGAAAGTAACTAAAGAGGTGGGAAAAACCTCTTTTTTGGCTTTACTTCCCAGAATATTTTGCTCATTTACAGAGTTTCCTTCTGGATCTTTCTCACATTATCACAAGAGTTGCCAGATTTTTTTCCAGCCCTTCTGCCTGTTTGATGACAGGTGATCACGCTATGAATAGCCTCACCTGTAGAAGTTTTCTGTACCATCTACACACCTCTGTCTCTTCCTTCCTCATTGGTAGCCCATTCCTTCATTCCCATTACCCATGTGACTAACAAGGATAGGCACCGTTACCACGGGATGTGTTGAAGAACCTAGAGTTCTCCAGCTGCTGCTCAATTGGAGCTCCCGACAGATTCAGAAGGGAGCTGGGGAAGAACGTGGGCGGTTGCGGTTCAGCAACAGAGGCCTACCAAGTCCTCAACCCTTCTCTTAGGATCTCACCAATTTGCTAAAGTTTTCTTTCAACTCCTGGTACCTTCATGGACTCATTCATTAAGCTTACTTAGCAGTACTGTAGTGGTTTGACAGGGCCTTCTTCTAAGCCTAGCCTGTAGCCCTGGAAAGAGGACTTCCGCATCCAAATGCTAGCCTTAACTGACCTTGCTGAACTTCTCAACTCAGGTAAGGTCAGGCAGATGCTGCCCTCTGCTGAGATGATCAACTCACGAGGGCCTCTCAACAATCACGTGTGCTTCTAATTGTGAGTTGTCATCTTTTCTTCCTGCTTCGGGGTGCCCTTCATTTATTAGCAGGCAAATAGGTTTACGGGGCCTTCCCTGTCTCTCAGTGAACAGGCCCTGGAAAACTGAACCTCTTGGACTTCTGTCCAGTCAGGGCATTGTTAATTCCAGAATCTTTGTGGCAATGGAAGTGACAAGCTCTACCTCTAGTAGAAGATATGCTCTAGAATCACTCAATAATGCAGAGTTAAACTTACCTTCCCCAACTGGGCACTTTCCAGAAATGGCAGACTACAACTCCCATCACTCAACTATGAGAATTGTAGTCTGGCACCTCTGGAAGACAATAGGTTGGAGAAGGCTGGTTTGAATGTTGTTCTTTAAGAGAGAGAGAGAGAGAGAGAGAGAGAGAGAGAGAGAGCAAGCATACTCCAATTATAAATATTTCCTTCTCTGATGTTTACTGATGGCAAGAAAAAGGATGGACCTCAGCTCTGAGCCACCCACTCCATCAGAAATCACTCACACTCTTCCCTTGGGGGAAGCTAAAAATAATAATAATAAATTCCCCCCTCCCTCAAGTTTTACAGGATTGACATGGTGCACACTAATTAGTGGCTTGCACAAGTAGTCACATGTGCAGACAAGGTGTAAAGTCTGTGTAAAGCCTGGAGATTTACCTTTACCATCCATTCTTATTTAACAAGATAGGTCTGCTCCTGGTTTGTATACTCCCATTCCAAAGATTACATTCTGTTTACATAGACATACGGTGGAGTTTGCAACTCTGTTAAAACCATCTGGTTCAAACTGCATTTTAAAAACTTCTCAGGATTATAACACCCAGTGTTTATGCCCAGCTAACAATGACTTTCCACATGCTTTCCATAGAGTTTACACTCTGTTTCAACATGCTTAATGAATTGTTTACATCTGGTTTGCAAAGATCCAGAATTCTCTGCAGCACACACACTTTACAACTATTTTACATTTGGCTTACATGTGCTCCACAAATCATTTACATCCATTTTTTTTGTTTTTTCTTTTGCACATACTTGACATGGTGTGATAGTTGGCAAATATTTGCACTCTGCTTACACATGCTTTTTACAGAGCTTTTTCACATGATCTACACCAAGTTCACACCTTGCTCTGCCTGTGCTTTATAATGAATTTGCATATGCTTTTTAATGAGTTTGCACTTTGTCTGGCATGCACTTTACACAGTGTTTACAAGTGCTTTACACAAAGTTAATGCCTTGTTTACACATAGTTTATACATGGTTTGCAACCTTTTTTTGAAGATCCTTATTTCACACGGGCATTAGAAATTTACATGCTCTTGACACACTCTACAACTTTAGAATGTGTTCCTACTGTTCACATATAGACTGAGAAAACCTTGTGGCTTGATTTGAAAACACTAGTCAACTAAAAGATTATAACTTTAGGATAATAGCCAAGATATGCTGTTCCAGTACAAGGCATAATTACTGAAAATCATAATACACTTCCATCACCATGAGCAAATACTGGCTCATGCGTGTGTATGTTTTAATTATCATTGACATGTATTACATGTGGATTTTCATGTGACTTACACATGGTGTAGACATGGGTTGACACATGGTTTATACATATATTTAGGTAATTTTTGCACTTGGTATTCACATGCTTAGCACGTGAGACACAAAATTTTTTGGAAGAGAATAACTGTGATTGGCACGAAGTGTACATAGAATTGTTTAAAAAGTTAAATGTCACACATAGTTAACACATGCTTTACTCATGGTTTAACACCTGCTTTACTCACTGATTTCTCATGCTTTACATTAATTGCTTATGATGAACTTGCAAATTGAACATGACTTCCTCATGACTATCACATTGTCTACTCATGCTTTACACATGACTTACTAATGGCTTGCAAAAGATCTATTCATTTATTTCTGGTGTGACTTACACACAAAACACATGCATGCACATTCATTGCTTGATCTCCAAGTGCGCAACATGTACTCACTCCAGGCTGGAAATATACACATGACCTTAATCCAAACGGATGCTTACTTCACACAGATGGCTATATACTTTTGCAGGTAAATTGCACATGGTTGACACAGACATTTTACAATATGCAGTTCTTTAGACATTCCCCCATATGGCTGAAGAAGGTATGTGTGTGTAAAGCAGGATTGTAAACTCATGAAAACATTGTCAACTTTGCATGTACTTGTTCAGATATCAGAAGCATAGTTCCTACATCAGGGTTATTTCAGGGTTACTAACAGCTTTGACCATCAGATAGGTCACAAGTACACCTGTCCCATCCATAACTGCAAAAATCCATCTGACTATATTTAGGGTAGTGGGGATTTAGTGCTATTATTCAAACATGAAACAGTACCATGTGTTAAGATGATGTTATTTTGACGAAGAGCAGCAGAACTACTGTTAGAAGCATTTGGGACTTAATGCCAGTGGTAGTGGATACTGGTTTTGCATGGTTCAAGTTTATTTCTCTATTTATTGCACTTATTTCACAAAAGCAAAAACCAAACAAAAGAACGGGGGCATGCTTTTCAAAGTCTCCAGGCTTTCTCCTGAGAGTTTAGAGAGACGCAGCAGATTGAAAATGAATACAAAACCATGTTAAAAAAAATTAAATTCAGATTCTACCAAACAGCTGCAAATATTGCATATATTTAAAGCGCCCAGTCTTCCACTGTAGGAAACCACAACCCTGCGCTCCTCTCCCCCTTGCAATTCAGTCTGTGTGGGAAATAGTCAGGCCGTGACTTGTCCACAGAAGCTTGTTCACATCTCTGCCCCCATCGTTTGTGTTCCCCCCTCTCTCCATTTACAGCTCAACATGAGCGAGCTGTTATAATGCAAGGCATTTTGAGCAATGAGAAGGTTTTACCTCGATCTTGGGCTCGGGATAGCACGCATGCGTCTCCTCCTTTGACTCCATAGTCCTCAAAGGATGAGCAGGCATGGGTGGAGGACAAATCGCCAGTGGAAGGGAATTCCACAGGTTTGAGGGGCACCTCCTCAAATTGTTAGGATTTACTTCCTGCAAATGCAACCCTGATGGCATCGCTTGGAAGATACAGTTATTATTAAAATCAGAAGAAGGGGGACTTTATTTCTAACAGAACTGTGCACCCGTTTCAGTTGCTCCGAAATGACCGTGATGATTTTGTCTGTACCTCCCTTATGCATGCACTTTTCCCCCTAGCACCAATTCTACCGGACGACAGAGAGGAATGCAGAATAAGTGTTTTAAAAACCATACTTAGAGAAAAAGAATTCAACTGAGATTTACTGAGATTTCAGTCAACTGAGAATTCAGCTGAGATTTACAGCATCTCCAAATGGCCGGCCAACTCCAATTTTTACCCCCTCACCAAAGTCACACTGACCAGTTACTCATTCTCATGATTTTAATAGTCTTATCTCAGTATGTTCCATAAAACACACAGCCTTACTCCTTCACTGCACCATGGTGTGAAAGCTTCGCAGTACCTTCTTCAACTTTGCAGGGAACTGTGTTCATACCAGCTAAGCCTTGATCAACATGGGTAAATTCTCATGTCTGAGTGCTGGAGATATAGGGGAGGGACCTGTATTTTTTACCCTCCTGCAGAGAGAGTAACAAATATATCCCACTGGCTATTCATCAGCCCATCAACACCCAAATCATCACCCATGTGGATATTTGATAGGGTATCAATAAAGATCCAGAGATGCTGACACTATGGCAAAAAATGAGTGCATTGCTATAGTTATGAATGGACACCAGTAAGGCTTACTAGTGAAAAAAGGCTCAAACCATCAACTGTTGTAAAAATTGTCCTGTTAAAGAGAACAAGTCTCAGCAGGCCAATAAAGTCTAATAAGATGGTGGAAGGAAATGAAAAGATGTGGTGGACATGTGGATTAAAAAGCAAGCAAGCATCTCAACCTGAGAGCTAAAATTAGCTTCTAAGTTGGCCATCTCATTCTTCTCTCATGCAACAAAGGTGGGATACTTAATCTGAGGGTATTTTTAAAATCAGTGTTGCTCAATCCCTAACCCTTTCAGTCTTAATGCTGATACCTTTCAAATCAAAACCCAGCATGATGGATTAGATAGTGCATCAGATTTGGACATTGGCCACAATGGGCCCTTTGGCCATGCAGTTGAGTGGATAGATCACTATTCATTGTCTGACTCACCTTCCAGAGTAATCATGCAGCTATACTATATTTATCCATTCATTTCTTAAACCTGATATATTACCAACTATCCAAGGCACTGAGGCTAGTGGAGGTTATTATGTCACAAACTCCTAGAAGGAACAATAGAATCCAGAGATCATCACTCTTAGAAGGCTGGAGAATGTTGGCCAATGCTTGAAGAAGAGGGAAGGAGAAACATCAGTATTTGTAAACTTAAGCATATTAATCAGCAGCCACTGAGCAAAGATAATATAAATCCCATGATTTTAAAGAATTGTCCCAGATTTACCCCCAAAGAGCCATGATATTTCATTCAATCCCTACTTCAAATTTGGATCCCACTTGTATTGGTTTTCTATAACTATCATGTTTGCTCATGGCTTACTACCCCCTTTATTTATGTTATCCACACCCTGTCTTTGTGTTCTGGTGAGCACTCAGGGTAGGCAACAAAGTTTAAAAACAAAATACACTTCTGAGCAGCCAAGCCCCTCCCCAAAACTATTTTTTATCTGGCACACAGCAATTGAAGAGGATTTGTGAGAGATAAACATGATCTGGAGATACTTATAAAAACTTTAGTTCTTCATACAGTGTGAAAAGCTCCCAAGTGCCAATGGGCACTGATTTTACAGGGTCACAGACTGGGCAGCAAAATTCCTAGACTCAATTTCCTAAGCCTAATGCCAAACCCTAAGGGTTCTCCATTTTAAAGGTAAACAACAGTCAGCAACAGTCACCCAATTATTCACTAAAGCCCTAAAGCAAGCACAATGCTAGGAGTCCTTGGTGCTCTCTGAGCTGGGTTGTTTGCTTGCGGATGTTGCATTATCCGAGTAGGTAACATCATGATGTTACCTAGTCGGATAATGAAACATCTGCAAGCCAGCAACCAAGCTCAGCAAGTACCAAGGACTCCACAGTTCAACCCTGAGCTACAGATATTCTCTTCTGTTGGAACAATGCTAGGGCTTCTGTAGATAGCCAACTGCTTATTTTGTGTCCTTCCTCTGTCCAAACCTGTCCAGCATTTCCATATAGCAAGAACAGGATCTCAACATGCCAGGTGCTGGGAAAGCCACAAAACAAAGGAGTGGCCTAGAGCAGGGTTCCTCAACTGTGGCAACTCTTAAGCTGTGCAGACTTCAACTCCCAGAATTCTGGGAGTTGAAGTCCACACAGCTTAGAATTGCCAAGGTTGAGGAACCCTGGCCTAGAGGGAATAATCCTTTCATCAGGTCTTCAGGTGTACCTGCAGCCACAATGCAGTGTTGCAAGATTCTAACAGAGAACCTTTACCTGACCTCATGCCAACCTGCTGAGCTGTTTCTTTTTGTCCAGGAGTGCCGTGGTCCTCTTACCTATGACAGTTATGGGATGAGTATGGCCAGTTGCATAGCTATTCTGGTCCCTTTCTTTCCCCTATTCTGGCTGTGAGTACAGACTTATGTAACAAAGACAATGCAATGCATACATTAGTGGGAATTCTGAGATCTGCAGAACTGCCTTTTTTTTTTTTTTTTTAAAAAAAGCAAAATAGAAGAGGGAACCCCCAGAAACAATCCGGGGAAAACTCAACAGGTTCATTGCCTATGAAATTCTGATGAACTGTTGCAATGAATTCCTCCCCCTCAAGGCAAACAGATAGGAGTGGAAATGGAATGGAATATTCTGAAGGGGAATTTCTGACATTGTAGCTCCTTGTTGTAGATTCTGTTTGAATGCACTCAATGTACTCTCTATCAAAAAGTAAAGCTTTATTCAGGTGTCATGTCTGCAGAGCATTCTCTAATACATGTGGAAGGTGCGCCCATGTTCATTATGACCATTTGGGTCAGGCCTCCTTATATTCACATGGAAAGGCTTCCATGCAGTTGAAAATCTTGCTTTATAGTGGGTTTCCTGGATATGCAACAGGTTCCCTTACATAGAAATGCAAGCAAGCACAAGAAAAATCCCTTATCAGCTTCCTGGTTTAACGTGTGGAACCTGGGGCAAGGCCAGCCTAGGGAGGACCAAGAGGAGTAAAGACAGTATAGACAGCTACGTTGTGTTGAAAGAAATATATCCACCCCAATTACACTACTAGCAACATTCACATGTGCACAGAGTTCCCTGTGGGAAAGTGTTGTATGAGCGATTTTACACAGGAAAAGATGGGTGGAAGGAACAGGGGAAATCTTGGTATGAGGCTGAAGTCTATAAAAGCAGCATAAAGGGAAGTTGTGTTGTGGAAGGAGTATTTTTCAGTGAGAAGTTGGAGTACTAGGCACTAATCAATGGTGGATCAGTCTTCCCTAAAGCCGGCTTGCTCCTCTGCAAGTATGTTTTCTTGTTCCAGCCAGTCCTGGGATTTCCATTGTAGATGTCTTGCATAAAGTTTGTTGATTGTGTTGAGGCTGATAGGTCTATAATTAGCAGGATCATCCCTTTTCCCTTTTTTTGTAAATAGGGACAATGATCACAGGCCCCAATCCCTGGGGACTCGGCCATAGGTGTCAATGCAGGTAAAAAGTGAGGCCAGAGTTTGGGGCCAGACGTCCAAGTTGTTCTTAATGGCCTCTGGAGGGATTAAGTCTTCTCCTGGGGCCTTCCCTGGCCTTAGTTGAGCAACAAGATTCTTGATCTCTGTCACTGGTGCCCACATTGGCAGGTTTTCTGTAGTTTGGCTAGGGCATCCACTTCCAACAGAAGTGTCCATGTAGAGTTCCTGAAAGTATGTCTCCCGGTAGGTCTGAGGTGAACCCCCTGTATGTTTTATGACGTGCTCATTTGTGCTGCACTGCGTGGCCTGTGAAAACAAATGTTGCCTTGCCTCCAGCTCTGGTTCTTTCCAGAAACATCTCTCTGCCTGATTTAGGCAATTAGTGTCTGCTTCTGATGAAGGGGCATGTAACTACTATCCTTTCTTGGCCCACCCTAGTTCTATGACAGGACTGTGAGGAAGTAACACTGGGATTCATGTTTCTTCCAGAGCTGGGTGCTCAGGTCCCACCACCACTACCGCTCATTCATATCCTGCCTCCGTCCTAATCAGCTTTGGCTTTGCTGCGATTAAAATATCAACGTTAAACAGCAAACCAACCCAAATTACTCTCAAGCCCACTAGAGCCTGTCCTTCAGAAATGCTGTGGGGGAAACTTATCTAGAGTCATATCTTGGCTGAAAGACCTGCCAATGCCCCTCTTTGTTTATTTAATTTTTAAAAAAAATATATACATCTGTAACTCTGGAGGCTAATAATACATCAACTCCATAAGCATAAAACCTCATCTGAAAAAAAATGAACACCATGATATCATTAATACAATGCAGTCATGGTCCTCAAGCAGACTTCTATCCAACAACACCACAGCCGAACAATCAGGCTCGCTTAGCATCCTGGCCCAGCACCTGAGGGAACAGCCAAGTTTTTAAAGTTTTCTGGAAAGCCAACAAGGTTGGGCCATCCAAATCTCAGGGGGAACGGTATTCCATCGGAGAGGCACTGTGATAGAGAAGGCACGTCTCCTGGGTCCCATTAGATGACGCTGCTTCAAGGAAGGAACCCAGACCAGGCCCACCCTGTCGTTGGAAATGTGGAGAGCCTCTCACCTGATCAGAAAGTATAGCAATGCTTAGAATTGTCATCAAATTCTGCCAGTAGAAATTTTATAAGTTTATGGGAAAAGATCCACCATCTGAAGGAGATCAACACAGCTTCTTGCTCTTTCCTGTGAACATCCATGTCGCCATGCTACAAACACAAGTACATTTTCAGTGAAGGAAATCTATGCTTGTTTTTCCATTCATATCAATCAACCATGGAGAAATTAGGAAAGTTGCATTTCATGGGAAGAGTATGCTATTAAAAAATGGCCAAGATATCCCATCAGCGCAGGGTCAGCCAGAATATATTGATAAACATGTACACAGCAGCATGACTATTTCAGAAGAAAGTTATGGATTCTACAATTGACCGAGGAGATGCTTGATGTTCGACTCATTGCTTTTGTGCAAAACACCTTTTTCCCCTCTGAGGAATGTAAGCAAACACATCAGCAATTACAAACCATGGCAGTTCAATCAAAGACTTGTGATTAACGAACACCATTGACTTCTGTGATGCCAAACTAACATAAATCCAGGCAGCTGGATGTGTAGATTATGGTGCCCAAATAAATAGCTGCCATGTGACCTGATGTCAGCCCTTCAAGTTAGGGAAGGTCAGGAAACAGAAGCAATGGGGGTTTGAGGAACACTCTTTGTTATTGTAGGGTATAAAAACAGAATCTTGAAGGCTGCCAGAATTTTTCTCTACTCCATCTTATACCAAGCAAAATCAATCAATTCTGAGTTTCTTTCTCACATTTTCTTCTTTCCCAGGTCTGAGTAATCTTTTCTGAACTCCTCCCTTAACAGTTTGTTCATCCCTTCCCCATTCCCAGGCTCAGGTTTCCATTCCATCACACCTGGTGTAAAACACAACTCTTTGGCCATCAAGATGTATGGGGATTTTCTCCAGCCTGGGTACCCTCTGCATGGGTGGATTTCAATACCCTGACCTTTCAGCAATAGCCAAGCTGGTCAGGAATTCTTGAGCTTGGGAATGGTTGATATACAGTACAAAAGAGGACATCTTGTTAAAGGCCAGGTATGCCATTTGCTAAGCACAGAAGCAACTGGTACCACCAGGAAAAAGGATTAAGTGTCACAACAGAACTGTGGGTGTGGCAGGACACGTCCAGGGCAGTCCTTTCCATATCTCTGGCATGCCTGAAATCTTGGGTTTAATCTCTATTTCATGATCTCCTGTAGCAGGACTTGGAGAGTTATTTTCAGGTATCAGGCAGCCAATGCCAGTAGTTTGATGTGAACTGTGCTCGGTGGAACTGTGTTCTGATTTAGCAGAAATGGAGCTTTCTGACAGCTCAGCAAGTGGAATCGCATCTGTCCAATTTCTACTTGCCCTTCTCAAAAGCCCTGCCAGGAAGCTGTGCCAGTCAAATAAAAAACAGCCAGTTCCAAAAATAAGAAAATGGATCAGTGACTTCGGCATTGATTCAGCATTGGTGATTCTTGAGGGCTTGGGGTGGGGTGGGAGGGGAACCTAACACTTGGAGGAGAGCCCAGGGGTCATATTATTTTGCAGAATGAGTAGAACTGTTTTTGTGCATTCGGAAGCATTTTAAAACTTCTGTTAAGCCTACTGAAGGAGCAGTACTAGTTTTCATGTTTCCTGCCTCAAAATGGTGAGAAATCATATTACTAGATTTCAGCACTGGTAGCAGGAGGGCTTCAAAAAGGACTTTGGAGAAGGATCATGAAGACCTGGAGTAGCTGGTTGCCTACCCCCTATTCCCATACACCTGAAGTGCCACTTCCCTTCCTTCCTCATCCCTTATCTGCGTCATGGTCTGTTCTATTCCATCCCTTATCTGTTTCATGCAGGCTCCCTAGAACCAAGGAATGCCCTAGTTTGGTCATAACCATCAGAGGCAGTGTTAAATAGCAGTAGCTGCTGCTGCTAATGACTAGAGCACCAAGGAAGTAAATAAGAGAGGGGGCGAAGGTGAGGAGAAAGGGGACCATTCTAGTGGAATAGTGAGAATGAAGGAAAGATGATTATGGAAATAAGGAGGAAGGATTCATGGAACAGTTTATGTGGTAGCACGTGGAAAAAGCTTCTGCATAGATTCATTTGAAATGAATGGGAGCTATAAAACTGCTCTCCAGGAAAATTACTATACACTCACTCCATGTACAGTCTGACTCCGAATTCTGATCTCTTCCAGCTGTAAATATAGATCTGAATTCTCTGGACACATGTGATCAAAGTTTGTGAGTCTCTTTCCTGCAGACCCTCCTTATTATTAATAGCCTTTGACTCTTGGTTGGAAGCCTGCCTGGGCAGAGCTAAAATTAATGAAAGCCTAGGGCGGAGATCTGCATACAAGGCATGTCTTCCTGCCATGACAGCCTTCCCCGTTAACCTGGCCCCAAAAAACAACAGATGCCAAGACTTAACCCAAGGAAAGCCAGTGACAGACCAGAACATGTTGAAAATCTGGGCGATGATGTAGTCTTCTCCTTATCTCATAAGCAGATACACATCATGGAGAAAGGAAGTGATGGGGGAAGACACGGTTATTTGAAGGGATGAAATGCCTGGTTATTCACCTGGTCTGTTCTCCTCCTTACTTACTGCATCTTCCCTGGTAACGTAAGTTTATGCATGTTCATCCAGAAGCGAGCCCCTATTGTAGCTTTCCTTAATCCATGCCATTCCTCAGCCAATAGCAGCACCATCTCTCTGAGAGCTGCTGATCTCTGAAGCCGAGCAGGGTTGTCCCTGAGTAGAACTTGAATGAGGGGCTACCTGAGAATTCCAGGGCTCTTTGTTGGGCTGAGAAGAATAAAAAAATGGGGGGGGGGGGTTTCTTTGGTCTGTCACCATAAACAAATAAATTGAATTCTGGAAGAAGGCGATTGTAAACCACTTCCATATTGTGGCCAAGATAAGCACATGGATGTCTTTAACCAGAAGCTGAACTTAATTGGATGAGGTCTTTAGCTTTCATGTCTTTTCCACAGTGCCAGCTAATAGCTGATGAAACTAACTACATCAGATACCAGTTAAGAGAGGCCTCCTACAAATTAAGTTCAGTTCTTGGTGATTCATGGACACAACTACAGTGTACTGGAAGTTTGGGGGGGTAATAGAAAGGATTTGGCATTACCTTCTTCTGGGAAAGTAATCTGATGACACCAGGTGAGGATTTCTTTCATTGAATCAGCTAATTCTGTAGGGGAAACTTGTTACCCTCATGTACAGACACACTACATATACCCACTACATTCACCCACATGGAAGTATCTGCATGTACTGGTGTAATTATCCATTTCATGTGTAATTACTGTAGTGAACAGTTAGGGAAGCTATCTCAATACACAGTTCTGGTGCAATGTTAGGAAATTATTTTGACTTTTCTTGAGTGCTACTGGCTATCCTATGGAAGTTAGTGTCCTCTTAATATTTCAGAAGGCACTTTTCATTATCCCTGACCCAGGGACATCCACAGGGGGAGTAAAACAATCAAGATGGCCATGACAGTGCAATCAAAGGCCTGCCTCTCGTTTACATGTACTGTGCACTTTTGATCACACAGTTGCAATTGCCATCCTGAATTTTTGACCCCTCTACGGACCAAAAGTAATGCTGGCTGAAGTTTATGAGATCTGTGGTTTGGAACAACTGGATTTTCCATCCTAGTAGCTCATCAAAGATAAAATAATAAGAGGATATGCATTGGATGTTATCATAGCTAATCACTCTGGGAAGCTCTAATGTCTACAGAGGTTGTGTTCTGAATGACTGAGATGTCCAAAGGGCCAAACCACCCCTGTGAATATAAAAACTAAACTGAGCAGAATGGTCACTATCACAAATAATTTTTCTCCTCCATTTTCCTCTTCTGCAAGAAAAAAACTGGGTGTTACATCAGTAGCTCAAAAGAAGTATGGTGGCAATCTAAACCAGGGGGGGGGGCAGATTTCAGATTTGCAAGGCTTATTTCCTCTCTTCCTCAAACAACACGATCCAGATGTCAGAGCAGGGAGCCTATGTGTATGCAAAGACATATTCCAAACTGAATAAAGCACATACTACATCCACACCCCCAACATCTTCTTGGCTGTTTTAAGCTTTCTTTATTAGGCCAGTCTCATTTCAGGCCTGTGTTACTGTCACTTTTTCCTTTTTTCCTTTAATTCTATAAGTATTAAAAATGCAGGAATCAGAAATCCTTGTGACCTACTGCAAATCTCCCGGAGGTTTATCAGTAAACCCAGACCTAATCCTTATGTATGCAAATGACCACAGTCTTGGAGAACTGCCAGTTCAAACCAGATTTTTTTTTCCCCTGGAAAAAAACCTGGGACTTAAGCAGGGGGTTCACAAGCTACACCTTCCCCTTTCTGCTAAATGCATAGTTATGGCATCCCCAGTTTTCACCCCAATCTCCTTTCCTGGATTCTGTTCTCTTCTCCTCCCTGCTCCTCAGTATGTCTTGCAACTCAAGACATTCCCCCCAAATCTGGAACTCTCCAGATGCTTTGCCTTGTAACACACAATCAGGCTAAGGAAAGTTGAATGACAACAGTTGCCTAATAAAGGTAAGAATAAAAGGAACAGGAAAAGGAACTGGAGATGGTGTAAAAATATGAGAAATAAATAAATAAAATAAATAAATGCTCCTGCCAAACACTCGAACAACAGGATTCTGCAATGCCATGAAGCTGAAGAAGAAAACAGCCCATCAATGCCAGGCTTTTACTGGGTACGTGCACACATTCTTGATTATATCTAGGGCTCCCTGTACTGTCCACCTGAATACCAGAAATTCTGCATCAAGGTAGAAGGAAAAGCTGGGTTTTGCCAATTGCACAAACTATGCAAGCTAACCAAGTTGTCCTCTCATTTTGCATAACTTACCCCATTTTAAAAGCAAACTTTCTTTGCATAAGTTTTGCTAGTTGAGGGGAGGGTCAAGGAGGCAGGACCTAGGGGACCGAACTGCATGCCAATTCTCAAGCCTATTGTCATCGTTATCATGGCTAAAAACTTGCCAAAGGAAAACTCAGAGTTCAGACAGCTGACTTCTACTTACATGTTCACATCCAATGACGTTTCTCTCACTGTGGTTTCTACTAAGCTGCATTGAGCAGAACAATCTGTGTTTAAATGTGAGCTAAACATCGGATACCTGCATAATACTAATTAAATTCTGGGGTCGAGAAAAGCCAAAGTCTAACAACTTAAGTAAATGGTGCAAATAGAATACATTCACATACTTATTTTTGCATACTTTGCATGCTTTATCCTGGAAACAGACATGAGCGGTTAGGAAAACTGGAAGCTTTCATTCCTATGCTGTAGAAATAAAATATGTGAACACATCTTCACTTTTGGTCAAGGATGGGTGGAGGATACTTCACAGAAAATGCACGATTGCATTCCCCTGTATTTCCTTCTTCACCTCTTTCTCCATCAGTGATCTGAAGTACTAAGAAGAGAGTCCTGGATATGATGGCATAACATTTTCAGCTTTCCCTCCGCAGCATCATGAGTGCAGAGACCCCCACATCTAAACATGGTGGTGTCAAACCCAGCAGAGAAATAGAAAGCTGCACCAATCACAGGAAAGTTGCCGGAGACAAGGCCAACAAGATGCAACTATAATTATATAACATTTAAGAGGGAGAAGGGATAATAAGAGTGTAATTATCTGTTGAAAAGAAGGTTGGAAGTCATGCTTATATTTCTTAACTTTTTCTTTCCTTGTACTTTTTAAATTTCCTCTCTTTTTCTTTCTTTCTTTCCCTTTCTTCCTTTTGATTTGTCTTTTATGGTATGAAATAATTCTTAATTTATATATATATATATATATATATATATATATATATATATATATAAAAATGCAACTACAATTAAATCAATATGGTATGAAATAATTCTTAATTTTATATATATATATATATATATATATATATATTAAAAATGCAACTACAATTAAATCAATATGGTATGAAATAATTCTTAATTATATATATATATATATATATATATATATATATATATATTAAAAATGCAACTACAATTAAATCAACCATTCCTGGTGCATTTCCATTATCTTCCTCCCAGCATGTTCAGAAACGGTGCCCTTCTACTACTTACGGTATGTTAGGATACAAAATTGTGTTAGGAAAAAAAAACTGTCTCTGATGAAAGTACTGGAATGGGTGGGGAATTCAATAAATTCAATTACACATGCCTGGGATACAGGGAAATCTTGGCCTGTGAGACAGATCTACCCCGTAAGGTCTACTTATCCACCCACGAAGACCTCAAGAGAACCCATTCTATTTCCTTCCCAAACTTTCCTGTCTCTAAAACGTTACCTCTCAGAGTTACGCATTTGCGATAGGGATTTTTCTACCGAATGTTTCCTTCTGTGTGGAGACAGGCAGGTCCTTTCCATACACAGAGAGAAGTTTAGCATGAGTGTTTCGTGCCTGGGTCGGCCTAACCCATTCATCTAGGTCAGTTACAAATCCAGTGGATGGTATTCAGATGACATGCCAACCTTGGTGACTTTTAATCTTGATTCTCTTTTTTTTTTTACTAAATGATCTGATACATTGTGTGAATCCCATCCATTTGGTTCGTTTACTGTGTAAACCCAAGAAATGGATAAATTGTATAACCAGGCTACCTATGTTGTGTGAACAGAGCCAGAGGAAGGCAATCCCCAAAGATTTATGGAAGCAATTCCATCTTTGCTTGACAGACCTTGTCTCATGCATCTTACTCTAGTTTTCAGCAGGAGCCATTTGTCTTCTGTCACCTCTAATTTCAACCTCACACAAGGCAGAAACCTGGTAAACTATTTCCAGAAGCAAAAGTAGGATGAGTGCATTTGCCACCCAAAAATCCTCCTTTTCAAACCATCTCTTCTTGGGGAGGGCAGCATGTTAGCTGTATTCACACAACATGTTTAACCAAGTCAGATAAGGACCTAGTGCTTACATTCACACAGCATGCTACATTTGATAAATTTCAATCCTGGCTAATTCTTTTAGGTGTTGTGTGAAGCCAGGCCATTTGGATTCGTTTACAGTTTAATATATTGTGCAATCTCAGAAAATGGGTTAATTCAGTAACATGGTTAAAGAGATGGTGTGAATTAAGCCATTATCAACCTTATTGGTTTAACATTATAAACCCACCACTGTAAGCAAGATCACAAGAAAGAAGTTTGGGCTTGCTATGTCAGCAGAAGAATCTTTTGACAGACTCTCAAGTTTGTCTTTGCAACTGGAAGGATGACAAGCATTTACATTTTTGCATGGCATCTCTGGATGCTAATTTCTACACCCTACTGCACACATTGAGCTGTTTGCAAATGCAGTACTGAATAAGCACACCTGTGATTATTACGCCATCTGAAAGATAGTGTTTGAACTCCGGTATTCCAAGGTGCAATCAACAAGAAGAACTTCAGAGTATTTCTCAGGGAAATGAAAATAAATTTAAAAACAAATCAGAATAGAGACAGAAATAAGGAAAACCTTTCAGGGCATGGTCAAGAAAATCTACAGCTGAGAGAGGAGCAGTTCAGTCATTAAGTGTGTAAAGGAGTGACATGAGTTGTCAGAAGTAGGAAAAAGGTTTTGTGAAAAGTGCAAAAGAAAAGAAAGGAAAACAGAAGTGAATTAAAGCGCTGGCAGATGTCCCAAGCCACGGTTTTCCAGTGAATAATATACCCCCAAAGGTAAAAAGCAAGGAAATTCCCAGGGCCATCAAAGAGCCAAACCATCAATTCCTATTTCTTAGTCTTTGACTCTAGACAACAGAAAATTACCTGTAATAATCGTTATTGGCAGAAGTCATTCTTACCCCAATAGCTTAAATGTCATGCCTGAAAAATTCAGCAGGTTTGTTTCATCCTTCTTCCATAGAGGCTGAAATGGCAGCACGTCAAAGAGGATCCTGTCAACCGCTGAGATGCAACCCCAAATGCTGGATGTTGGGCCACTTTCATGGGTTGAGTTGAACCGATGCCAATCTTCCTCATGAGGGCACAGACAAGGACAGCTTCACAGCCCAGGCTCCAGGACCTGCCAAGATTACTGAGTCTCTGCCTGGTCCTAGGCTGCTAAACTGGCCCATACCACCTGAAATAATCTGGTTAAATAAATGCCAAGATTCTCAACCCAGAAAATAAGAAAAGGAACCTCTTAAATGTAGCCTCCTGGTGAGAAATTTCCACCAGAAAAAAGAGCAAAAGAACAAAGGAAATCAATAATAATAATAATAATAATGACAATAATCAAACAACCCTTTGTGGAATCACCATTCCGGGTTCCGTGCATTCAAAAGGCTGATTGGCCCAAGGAAGAGGAGATCTCTCTTAAACCGCAGAGCTTGAGGGGGTGGGGACCGAGGCGTTGCCATCAACCGTTAGAGCCCTGTGTCTTTTCAGTTGTGTTAAACCACAAGTATTTCAACCAAAAGTGTCTGAGATGAAGTGTGAAGAGAAATGGTGGTAGAAACAAATGCATATTTTTGTTGTTGTTTTGTTTGTTTTCTTCTATCCCTCACAGTGATGGGTTCTTGATCAATTTCATTTCTCTCTCTCTCTTTCTCTCTCTCTCTCTCTTTCTTCATTTTTTCCAGAAAGTAGAGATGTCTTCCTCTCTTTCTCCCCCTCTCTTGGATTCTTTCCCTTTCACCTGTTTCCATTTCCTTGTTCTGCATTGTTTCCCAGGTGCCCTAAATCTTAAACAACAGAGTCACAAAAACAGATGACAGCAGACCCAAGAAGAAAGGAGGTTCTGTGCTGGCCACTGCTACATTGTCCAGGGAACCCGGTCCTGGGAGAAAAAGAAAAATGGAGGTTGCCATTGTTGGTGGTGCTCTTGTTTCAATGAGCAGCTAGGGACCCCTAAAATCTACTCCCACCTAAAGGATGGGGATGAAAAGGAGGGCAAAGTCCATTTCTGAGCTGCAATATTAGAACCCCCAAGAGAAATTGTCAAGGGTTACCTTCAAAAAGGTGAGGAAATAGGCCAATGAAAGGGGAGGCTGAAGGTCTTCCAAGCTAGAAAGGGACACCCCTTCAGGAGGTTTTCATTATTTCCAAGAACACAAAGGTTCTGGGATAATTTGGAGACAATCTGACCTGATTTATGGTTGAACCTGAATTAGGATCTGGTCAGCCTCCACAGGTCATAATTCCTCCCACTAGCAGCATTCTCAGAGTTGAGATGAAAGTGCTATGTCCGGTCTAAAGCATGAAGCCTTCTGGCAAACACTAGATTTTTTTTCTGGGGGGTGGGGCAGGGAGGGATTGTAAAAAAACAAGTAGGAGGGCCTCTGCTGGGCACAGGCCATGCCAACAACCATGTTGCTTCTAAGCCTTCAGTCAAAGGAGATCCGATGTAGCTTGCTACCATTACCAACTGCCTTCATAACTATATAAATAATAAGTTAAAGTATTATGCATTGTTGAAGCATGAAGTATATATTATTAAAGTTATGCCCACAAGATCACTTGTAGCAGTGTCTACAAAATAAAATTTGCTCACCGCACACAAACTAAACTAAATGAAAGACCACATACCAGAAAAAGGGCTTTTTAACAAAGAAAATCCAGTGAGGCAGAACAATAAGCTATAGATGATTGATAGATATATAGACTTGTAAATGAACATAAAAATGAACTGGGCTTCAATATCAAACTTAATTACAGTGAAAGAGGAAATGGGGAGAAATAGTCTGAAAAAAGAAGTAAGGCTCCATGGACAATTAAATTCTAGCAAGAAAGACTGGCAAAAAACAATAACAACAATAAATGAAACTTAACTTTCAAAACAAAGGTAAACCTGTGTTTGCACCCAAGGGCCAAATATGGCCCTTTAAAAAACTCTCTTCAAATGATTAGAGCCCTCAATTGGTCCTCTGAAGAAAGTTCTTGAAATCTGTCAGAGGGCTGTATCTGACCTTTGGGCCACAGGCTGGCTCCCTAAAAGTGAAGTTTCATTTATTGTTGGTGTTAAAAAAAAAAGTCTCCTCCCTAGCAACTTGAGAGAAAGAAGGAAGGAAGGAAGGAAAGAAGGAAGGAAGGCAGGCAGGCAGGCAGGCAGGCAGGCAGGCAGGCAGGCAGGCAGGCAGGCAGGCAGGCAGGAAGGAAGGAAGGAAGGAAGGAAGGAGCCACCTCCTTATAGTTAGACTGCATGGAAGAAACCTTTGCTTTCTCATTGACTCAATCAGGGACATCCAAGACAGGGTCAAAAAAGTCAAAGCCCACCCTTTATTTTAATATGTATCATGTATATACATAACAAGGGTGGGGCTTTGATTGCATGGTCATGGCCACCAACTTGACCTTTTTGCCCTCCACCCAACAGATGTTGCTGGACTCAGCAAACATTTTTCAAACATTCTGTATTAAATGAGACACAGTCAACAGCAGAGAAAGCATGCAGCGTTATTGAGACATTATATCCCTGAGCTCTGTGATTGGGGAACGCCTATTAGACCATTCCCCACAATTAAAAGGCAGATGTGGCTATCATTCATTTCCTGCCCCACTTGAAACACAGCATTTTCTGTATGTGGGGAAAACAAAGGCCAAGATTAGCTTTTTGTTTTTTTACACCTATTTGTGTTGGTTGTTTCACAGGGCCAATCCTTCCCAAAAGTTTGAAAATATCAGTCTGCTTTGGCCTGATTCAAGCCAGAATCTGATACAGATCCTTGGAACATCCTTAGAATGTCCTTAAAATTAAGTTAGAGAGCCAGCTTGGCCTAGTGGTTAAGGTGCCAGGCTAGAAACCAGGAGACCGGGAGTTCTAGTCCCGCCTTAGGAACGAAGCCAGCTGGGTGACCTTGGGCCAGTCACTCTCTTTCAGCCCTAGGAAGAAGGCAATGGCAAACCACTTCTGAAAAACCTGCCAAGAAAACTGCAGGGATTTGTCCAGGCAGACTCCAAGAATCGGGCATGACTGAAAAGATTAAAAGAAAAAAATTAAGTGCTTTGCACACCTTGCCTGACACTGTCTACTCTCAACAAGTTTGTACTCCAAGGTGAGGCTTACATCTCAGACTCCCTACATACACTGGCTTTTTTTTTTTTGAGTGAAAACATGCAGAATTTCCTCCACCTTCTTGCTGTTCTCACATGCCCTCTGCTTGAAGGAACAACAACCTAACCAGAGGGCCTCCAGGTGAGGTCTCCTCCAGGTACAACAAGGCACTTGGCTCCTAAAAGTTACTGTTGACGGTGCAAAGGTTAAGCCCCAGTACTTTGCAAAGTATGAGAAGACAAGGAGGAGGAAAGACTCACTGATAAGCCGTAAGCTGACATTGTAGGAGCCCAGGTTGTTCGAAGCCAGGCAGGTGTAATTCCCATAATGCCGAGCAGTAACGTTTGTGAAGAGCAATATGGAGCGAGTGCGCTCGTTCTGGATCTGCAGTCCGTCCAAGCCACTGATTAATCTGCTAGGAAGAGGGAGGCAATGGGAAAAGGAGTAGTTAAAGTATGGTGTATGGAGGGAGAAAAGGAAGCACGGGGTTGGAAGAGTTGTGAGCGGTGGGGAAGAAGAGAAGTCTGTAGTGGATGTGGGTTTGTAGTGAAAAGGCAGGATGGGGCAATGGGTGATCGGTCTGTCTGTCTGTCTGTCTGTCTGTCTGTCAAGACCTGCCACCTCAGCAGACTGCTGGCCATTGTGTTCCTATTGAGTAGCTAACCTCCTTCAGCTCTTACACTGAACATATTACAACTTCAGGAAATACAGTATTATAGTAAATCAGTGTTTCTCAACCTTGGCCACTTCAACTCCCAGAATTCCCCAGCCAGCCATGGGATTTCTGGGAGTTGAAGTCCACAGAGCTTGAAGTGGCCAAGGTTGAGAAACACTGTAGTAGATATAGTAAACTGAGTGTTATAGATAGATAACTGGCTGGGGAATTCTGGGAGTTGTAGTCTACACAGCTTGAAGTTGTCAAGATTGAGAAACACTGTAGTAGATATAGTAAACTGTGACTCTTATAGATGTATAACACTTTTCCTAAGTTAACTAGTTCTTCACTCTATTTCCCCAGGTCTTCAGCTCCCTTAGCCAAACCCTGTTCACATTTTCATAGACGTGCGAATGGGGTTTTCTCCCTCCCCAGCAGCCACAGCCCTCTCGGTCGGGAGCTGGCTCTGCACACTCTCCTCGGCCTCTTTTCCTCCCCGTCTCTCAGCTCTGCCTCTCAGCGGTCTTGCCGCTCCAAGAATTGAAGTTTGCTTTCGCTGTCTGAAGACGCTGCTGAGCTGCTCGCCCTTGAGCCGTAGTTTCTCTTTCCCGCTTCCCTGCTGTCTTCCGGGCTCGACCCCGACCCCGTGCTTGCTTTCGGTTCCCTTTTATGGGGCAGCCTCTCCAATTAAGGAGAGGTGGGGCTGTTTCCTTCCCAGGCCGCACCAAAACTCTGCATCCCAGGAGAAAAAAGAAATGCCTGCTCACTCCGCGTGGGGAGTTTACTGTTCCACAGTGCATAATTCTGTGTCACTAGTTCCCTTCAAAGCCCTAGCCCAGGGTTTCTCAGTCTGGGTTCCGTGGCACCCTAGGGTTCCGTGAGAGGTCCCTAGGGATTCCCTGGGAGATCACGGTTTATTTAAAAAATTATTTCAAATTCGGGCAACTTCACAGTAAAGAGGAAAGTTTCATTCTTTGTTTTCAGTTTAAGAACACTGTTCATGCATATCTACAGGCCTACCCATAAAAAAATTCTATAATTTTGTAGCTTCTGGCCTCTGTTTGAGCCTGAATGTGCAGGGGTTCCCCAAGGCCCAAAAAATATTTCAAGGGTTCCTCCAGGGTTAAAAGGTAGAGAAAGGCTGCCCTAGCTAGGGCAACACCTGGGATACACAAGGTGATGAATCTCTCCCTCCTCTCTGGATGTCTAGAGAGGCCCTCTTGAGAGTCCTTCTTGTGAGGTACATGAAATACAGACCAGACAAGAGGCCATCTTTCTAGGAGCCCCCACTCTTTGGAACTCCCTCCCACCACAAGTACATGCGGCCCCCAACCCTCCTTGCATTTTGCAAGCAAGTAAAATTGGTACCATTCCAACATGCCTTTGGCCCTAATATTAATTAAGTGTGGGGGGCATCCTAGGACATTGTGTTGTTCTATTCTTGTTTGTTTCCTAATGCTTTCCCTTGGGATTTCATGGAAACAGGGAAAGGTAAGGGGATGGTGGGTTGATTATAGGACAATCAAATACAAGACATTCACACACACAGCCCTCGGTCTCTTCATCCCTAAATAATATCAGGGACTCCGCTGCACAAACAGCATTTATGTTCAAATGCTCTTCTCCTCTGAAGCGATTTCTAGAGACATTTCTCTTTCCTCCAATTGCATATGAATTAGAAAGGAGGGGAAAAGCAGAGTTTCTCTGTCCAGCAGTATAAAATTCAGTACCTCACAGTAGTCCCTTTTTGCTTTTACTGGATGATTTTCAAGCAGGAGGAAACTAAAAGCAGGAAACTAAGATTTCTTGGAAGGGTTGCTAAACCTCGAAGATTTTCATCCAAATCCTAGATAGGCAAATGGTTCTCCAACAGCCAGAGGCTTTCTGTACATGCTCCAATGCATATTTGCTTGGGCTATCACTTTTTGGGAAGTAGAATCCTGAAGTGGTTTTAGGTCCATGGTTAATTTCAGGTCACACAGGGAAACCCGGGATGACAGTAAATCAAAATGGAGGGAGGACATTTCCCTGATACACCATTTTCTGATCGAAACGAGCTTCACAAAACTCTGGTCCACCTCACCAGAAAGGAAATATGGGGGAATAAAAATAGCTGGACTCACCATAAAACATCTTTCTGGCTACAGGTGCTGTTATTTAAACCAGTGTTTTTCAACCCTGGCCATTTTAAGAGGTGTGGACTTGAACTCCCAGAATTCCCCAGCCAGCATGCTGGCTGGGGAATTCTGGGAGTTGAAGTCCAGACACCTTAACATTGCCAAGGTTGAAAAACGTTGGTTTAAACTATGTCACTGGGTGGGAAGATTATTTAGATTTGGGAACATACAGAAAAGGAGTAAACTCTCGTTCACTCTGATTCAAGTCCAGCCTCTCTTCCAACCCCCATTGCTTTTAGATCCATCACGAATCCCATGCACAACAGAAAGTTTGACTCTTTGCCCCACCAAATTAAGAGCACTTGCTTGTGAACTAAATGCAACTTTAGGATTTTATGGCCATTGTCGGATCTCTGGGCTTTATGCCTTTGCACGCCTGAGCAGTTCCTTCCCTCCCATCTCACACTGTGTGGCTGTTACAGTTTTTTCTCTTTCTTTTGGCATTTGACATTCAGCACACCAACAGTCCTGTCACCGTTTCCTAATAAAAGAAGATAAAGAGTGGCAGTTTTCCTTCCGCTAAGCAGTTCTAACCACAAAGAGCACCCCAGAGACCCAGGAGGTTTGAACCATGAACTTTTATCACCAGCCTAACACGGGAGATGTTAAAGAGAAATGGTGGCGGAGGGGCTGATCTGGAAGTGACTGGAAATCATCTTGTCAGGTGTCAGTCTCCGCAAAATTGGAAATTGGTCCTGAGAAACAGGCAGCTTCCATTCTTTCACAAGCCCAGAAAGAAGACAGAATGATGAGAATAATTGTTCCCAGCACAATTACACCTCTCCTCCCCCAGGAATAGCTGTTCTACTTTTAGATATACTCTTTGCTATGGTACTGTCAAACAAGTGTAAACTTAGAGAAAAGAATATCTGTAGTTCAGGGCTGAACTGCGGAGTCCTTAGTGCTCTCTGAGCCTGGCTGTTTGCTTCTGGATGTTTCATTGCCCCACTAGATAACACCATCAGTGCAAGGGAGTGTGGGGTTTGCTCCATGCCTATATACAGTAGCTTGTCCTGCCAGTGTTGGTTGTCTCCTTGGTAATTCCTTGATTAGGGTATTGTTTTCTGCTTGATTGTTTGTCTGGTGTCAATCCCTGCTTATCTGGGTGTTGGTTGCTGGAGAGGATGTGTTCTTGTCTGTTTACTTCCTTCTTAACTTTCTTATTGTCTCTTTTGAATGGTGTATAGAAGTGGTTTATCTCTGTGTGTTGATGGCTGATGTGTCTGACTCCCAAGCTTCCAGGAATTCCCCAGCGTTTTTGTATTTAGCTTGGTCTAGGATGCTCACAAATGTAAACTTCCCCAATGTGGGGACATTGTGCAACGGTGCACCCACTGAAGGCGGGCATTGCCAGCCTGTAACCATGAGATTACACCTGTACTTGCCCTTCTACCACCTGTTTCCCTCCCTCCCCACCTCCTGCTTAGCAAGTGATCTTCCAGAGGCCCTTGAGAAGCTGAGCAGGTGAGTGATAAGAATATGGTTTAAGATACGGGCAAGCCATATCTTGCCAATATTAACCACTGAGCTGCTGAGCTTGCCGATCGGAAGGTCGGCGGTTCGAATCTGCATGACTGGGTGAGCTCCTGTTGCTAGTCCCAGCTCCTGCCAACCTAGCAGTTCGAAAACATGCAAATGTGAGTAGATGAATAGGTACTGCTTCGGCGGGAAGGTAACGGTGTTCTGTGTAGTCATGCCGGCCACATGACCACGGAAGTGTCTACGGACAAATGCTGGCTCTTCGGCTTTGAAACGGAGATGAGCACCGCCCCCTAGAGTCGGACACAACTGGACTTAATGTCAAGGGAAACCTTTACCCTTACTATGGGCAAGCTAAGCTTCCAACTAGTTGGACTTTACAGAAGCAGGATAGGAAGAGTATTCACACCTTTGAATATTCGTGTTGGGGAGGACTCCTATGTATACTGTGGACAGTGAAGAAAAAAACCGATGGATCATCAATCAAGAGTTCTCACTCAACATACAAATGACCAGGCTCAAATGATCCAACTTCGGACACATTTTGGGAAGACCCAGCTCTCTGGAAAAGGCTGTAATGCTGGGAAAGGTGGAAGGAAAGAGAAGAAGAGGATGATCAGCAGCAAGAGGGAGGGACTCAGTTCCAGTGGCGATGGGTGCACCATTGGGAGACTTGAAAGAGCAGATTGGGGACAGATCGTCCTGGAGAAAACCTATCTGCATGGTTGCTAGGAATCTAAAATGGCTTAGTGGCACATAATCAATCAATCAGTCAATCAATCAAGCTTCCAGCTGTTTCAGCTCAAAGTCAAAAACTTAGGTGAAGGTTTAAATGTTCAGGGGAAATTTCCAGGTCATGATCTGGCAAGTAAGCTGGAGAAGCAGGTGCAATCCCCTAACTAAGAGAGATGTGTAAGTCTGATATCCACATGGACAATCAGCCAGGGGATTGAAGCCAGAACAGTGGAAGACAACTGCAAGGAGTGAAATAAGACTGTGGAAGCCTCTTGTTCAAATCTAATCTCATTTGAACTTCCCAAAACCAAAGAAATCCACACTTTCTTTGCCTCAATTCAGTCTTCAATTCTTCTCTTCAAAGATGCCCTCCAGGTTCCATGATTTAAACCAGTGTTTTTCAAACACATTCCCCTTGCTGGCTGGGGAATTCTGGGAGTTGAAGTCCACACCTCTTAAAGTTGCTAAGGTTGAAAAATACTGATTTAGTGTTTTTCATGTTACTGGGTAGGAAGGTTATTTAGATTGGGGAAAACACACAGAAAAGGAGTAAACTCTCTTTCCCTCAACATTACTACTCTGATTCAAGTCCAGCCTCTCTTCCAACCCCTATTGCTTTTAGAGGCATCATGAATCCCATGCACAATAGAAAGTTTGACTCTTTGCCCCACCAAATTAAGAACCACTTGCTTGTGAACTAAATGCAACTTCAGGATGTTATGGCCTTCACAGGTCCTTCCAGGTTTGTTGGCCTACGATGTCCTCTTCTCCAGAACCTTGCTAAACTAGCTAAGGATGGTGGAAGGAGACTCATTTGGGGAAAGCTGCTGTGTGAATGCTAATGTTGCCCCTTTTCCCACAGCTGCTGTCAGGATTATGGAAATAACGCATGGGAACAACCAGAATGTTCAGACAAATGAGCTACAGAACAAGCGATAGAGCGATACCACTTGTGGCAGCCGCTTTTCCTCCCCCTCTAAGCTGAGCAGAACCCAACAGTCATTGTTTGGGGCTTGCCAGGCACTCGACAAGTCCTTTGCATTGCAATCCCAGGCAGGCAGCCAAGCCAGGAGATTTATCACCTCACCCATGCACACTACCCCCCTGCCCAAGGGATAGGGTACCGCACATGACTGATGCATCATGTTCTGCTTGGTGGATCACAAATTAATTTACATTAAACAATCATGACTAGGTGCCACAAGATTGTTTAATAAGACTGCAATTTAGAAGGGGGAAGCATGGGATGTTGTTTAACTAATGAGACACGCAGCTGGACCGCACGGAAAGATCCCTCACCGTCAGCTGTCTGTCTGCTACGCCAGACTATTTTCCCATCTATTATACTAGATTATTTGACCATCTCCTATGCCAGCACTTTGCTAACTGCATGGATTTCCAGCTGGTCTCTGGGCCCAATTCAGAACACACTGAGATTAAGTTTTAAAACCCTGGAGGGCTGGAGGCCAGATGACCTGAAGGACTGCTTCCCCTGTAATCCAGATTGAAGTATCTTCAACAGGTAGCTATCGACTCTTTGTTTGAATTAGTGCAAAAATGCAAAATTCTCTTGCATTTTTAGAGAGTTCTCCTTCAATCTGAGGAAAGAGTGAGTATGTACGTATGTATTTATGTATGAATGTATTGGATTTATACGGCCGCCCAACTTGCAAAAATGCAACTCCAGGCAGCATAAAACAATAAAAGCAAAAATGCAATACAGGTAGCCCTTGACTTATGACCACAATTGGGACTGGAACTTCCATCGCTAAGTGAGGCGGTTGTTAGGTGAGTCACTCCCGATTTTACAACCTTAATGAATCACCACAGTTGTTAAGTGAATCATGTGGTCATTAAGTGAATTTGGCTTCATCCCTTAACTTTGCTTGTCGGAAACCAGCTGGGAAGGTCCAAATGGCGATCACATGACCCCAAGATGCTGCAACCATCATAAATACATGCCAGTTGCCAAGCGCCGGAATTTTGATCATGTGACCGTGGGGATGCTGCAATGGCCGTAAGTGTGAGGACCAGTCGTACATCACTTTTTTCAGTGCGGTAACATTGAACGGTTGATAAATGAATGGTCGTAAGTCAAGGACCAACTGTAGAACAAAACTCCACAGAAAACAACAACCAACACATAGTTGGGGCACGCCAACATATACTCCATCTCATGGAATGAGCTTCTGTAACATCCTAGCCCCTGTGCCCAAAGGAACAGCCAGGTGGTTAGGGTCTTCCTAAAGGCCAACAGGATTGGGGCAAGAATGAGATTTTGACATTGTTGCAAAGGAGAGAAGAATGTTTGTGAAAATCTCTTTCGTGGAAGGGAAGAATGGTGTTGATTACTTTTAAGGCAGCCAAGTTGTATGGATGATCGTCCTCCCTTTCGTTGTTCAGTCTTCTCTCTAAAAGTCTGCACGTTCCTGGACTTCTCATGCTTCCGTTAAACCCACGGGAAGACATCAGGAGGCAGCTCGACCCGTGTTTATTTTTCCCCAGGAGCAATGTTTCTGTCACCCCTCAGAGGACTCCTGCCATTGAGAAGTAGAGATATTCTCCTAGTGGAGAATTTCCCAAGTCCTTTGTGCTCAGCTGTAATTTGGACATGTCTAGAAAGTGGGAAGTCCATCCTCTGCCTACCTCATGGATCCCACTGTCACCATCCTTTCCAGGAACAGAACCAATGGGCTAAGGCCTCTGTGTCTAAAACAAGAGTTCCCCAAGCTAAGTTTCCTCCAGATATCTCAGCACCTCAATTCCAGAATTTCTACCCACTCCATCCAAAGGCAGCTCTAGGAATTGAAGACATCTGGAAAAGTCTGCTCTAAAATATTGGAAGAACACCCTTGCTACTGCTCATGAGTGACACTGAAGGAGATGGGAGGAGGCCGACTTACTGTTTGTCATCTTTGAACCACTGAAAGTCAGCAGCCGGCACAGCCATGGCTTCACAGCGCAAGAGGGCTGTCTTTCCCATCAAGGGACGGGAGTCCTTTACGTCCGTGATGATCGGAGGGTCTGGGAAAAGACAGCAATGGACAGAGATATAGATTAGGGGGTCAACTGCGACAGCCTCTCTCTGCAGGCCGTCTCCTGCAGCCCTTCAACGGAGGGCTGAAAGGACCTCCAGAGGGACCCTAAGGAAAGCTCTGAAAGAGCCAGAGAAGGACCTCCGGCTTGTCCCATTCGGGTTCAGTGACCCTTCTGACCTCAAAATAGAATTGCTTTGCAGAACTGCTTCTCCCATAATCCTCTGTGCTCCAGTTGATGCCAAGAAGGGAAGAAGAAAACTAAACCTGTCCTTTTTCTCCTTATTGCAGGTTCACTGTCTCTCACATTGCCGGTCATAAAAAAAAAAGGATGGAGTTTATTTAGGGGACGGGGAAAGGACAGGAGACCCCTTGTGAATTGGCAAGAAAAAGCTACCGGTAGGAGAAGGGAAGAGGAGAAGTCAAGTAATTTCTGCCCACCCAATAAATACAAGGAAAGAGCATCTCCTGGAGATCCCCACTTAATGAGAGGATTGGCAGAAGGGAGCATGGGAGGGGACATTCTCTGTGGGAGTTCTCCTCCTCTGGCGGTGTTCTCAATCTCAGCAACTTGAAGATGTATGGACTTCAATGGAAGTCCTCACGTCTTAAAGTTGCTCAGATTGAGAAACCCTGTCCTATGAGATAGCTTGCCCCTCTGAACTAATACCTCCCACCTTGACCTGAAGTCAGTGAAGATAGAAACACAATCCTTGGAAAAGACAGGTAGCCATTTTCTAAGTACCCTTACGTTTGTCTAGGGGCAATGCCAGAAAAGCTATAGTATATTTGGGGAATCCAAGCTTCAGAGCAGCCACAATTATTTCCAAAGGGTGAGAAAAGCTTTCTCATATCTTGGAGGTATCTGGAGAGTGCTTGGAAGAGTGGAAACAATTGATAAAATGCCTGAAAGATCTTTCTGGCTGCATTAGCACAACTTGCTTCACCTGATTCCTGAACAAACCTGTTTCCTATGTTTGCACAATGCATCGACCCATCAACAAACCAAATGTTCTGGGTTCAGACCTAAGCACCCCCTCCCAACCTAACGAGGTTAACCGATCAACATAAACACATGGTGAAAAGGCAGCTGCTAGGTTCGTAGATGAGCTGGTGAGGCCATGAGGTGTGAACCCAGCCATGTCTTCTCAAAACCAAGCCTGAGGCTGACCCTTAAGCCAAGATCCCCAACCTATCGTTGGCTTCCTGTTGAAGCCACCCTACGCAGGCCCAGGAATTTCAGATGCAACTGAAGCTAAAAACAGGCAAGCAGAGGGGAAATGAAAAGTCGCTCTCACAATTGACTGTGATGAGGACGTGTTTGCTGTCCGGGGTTGAGACACCGTTGGCCGTGATGCACTCGTACTCCCCAGCTTGTTGTCGGTTGATCTCTGTGATCTCCAGATACTCTCCTTCACTGGTGAATCCATCTGTGGGGAGGGAGCAGTGGGGAAGCAGGAAGGGGGTCAGGGCCAGCAGCAGGGAGACAGACACAAACAGACTTACACACAAGAAAACACATATGACACAACACGGTTACCAAGGCCTCCTCCATGCAGGGGCTGCCCCACGCAGGGCCCCAAGGAGCAGGCAGAGGTGGGGGTGGCCTGAGTGGGAAGTGAGGGGGAGTGAATGTACAGAGAAACTCTGCACAGTCTTTAGGCTCATGCAACATACTGGCCTAGATAGAAACAGCCGTTGGGGGTATGGTGAGTTGTTGGAATTCAGTCACTGTTTCAGCAAGTTATACAGAAAGCATGAGTTGGGACCATATCTACATTTATGGTTGACTGGAAACCCCGTATAGCAGTGTTTCTCAACCTTGGCAACTTTAGGATGGGTGGACTTCAACTCCCAGAATTCCTCAGCCAGGCATCTTAAAGTTGCCAAGGTTGAGAAACACTGCCTTACAGACTTTTTGCAGGAAACTGACTTGTAGTTTTGATGATGACGAGTGGGGGTCACATAACTGTCTGGCAATTGCCATATTCTGCAAGGGGTGAAGTTGGAATAGGTGACGCTACTGCCTGACCAGTTTTAAGATTGCGTATGTATTACATTCTTGGTGTATGCAATAAACCAAACAGTCAATTGCCTCTAACTCAACCCACTATTAGGAACAAAAGCTCTCCAATATGGCTCCATCTTCTGGTGAGTCAGAAGTGCAGGGTTCCTAATAGGATGTAATCACTCGAAGCCTCTGCTTGTTCTCTTCCATTCACAACATTTCATGCAAAATGTCAAAACTCCAGTTCAAATCTTCAGCAGCATCGCTTTGCTGCAGCTGTGCTGCTTTATGAACGAAGCAAAATTCTGCACTAATGAAACACTGCTTTCTGCGGCAGGAATAAACCAGGCAATAAATGTATACGTGTATGTATATGTATATGAATAAATAAATAGTATTGTCCCCTGCTCATTATAGGGGATGGGAGGACGGTTGATATATGTGACATTTGATATCTCACTCCCTGTCAGTAATGTCTGTCTGTTCAGCCCAGCTCTCTACTTCCTTCAGTATCTGGGATTTCATACATACTGCCCACACCTTTTCAAACTGATTTTGGCAGCCTTAAAACTAGGAATTTCATTTATTTATTTATTTATTTAAATAGGGGAACAAGGGATGAGATCAGGGCAAAGAAATGCAGATTTCTGCACCAGCGACCAAATTCCACCTGCTTAAAAGATGCTTTGGGACCAACTAATGGTAAGAGATTATAAAATGCATTCATACCTGTATTGGAGAAGGTTGGAAGTCACTTTCTGTTTCTGTTTTCTGTCTGTTTTGCACTTTTATGGTTTTTCTTTTTTCTTTAGTTCTGTACTCTTATCTCTTCTATATTCTATATTTTGTATTTTAACTATACTCTGAAAATTAATAAAGTTCTTTTTTTAAAAAAGGTGCTTTGGGACCCAGTGGACACCACATCTGTGCAAACACCCAAGTTTTGTCTAGAGTGCTCAATCTGGACAGTTTAAAATGAGCAGCTGTATTCATACAAATACTAAACTTGGTTTATTTTAATCTTGGTTAGATACTGGCGGTTAGTCATCACACGAACTCAGTCCATTTGATTAGTGCATGATTTAGGATATTGTGCAAACGCAGAAAATAGATTCATTTAAGTTTAACCAAGTTTGGCATGTTGTGTGAACACAGCTCTGTTTAAAAAGAGCTCCCTGACTCATCTGTTCCCATTCATGCTGGCAATTAGTTGCTTGCAATGGAGAGCAGCACCTCCTCCAGTTTTCCTCACCTTTCAGCTGTCGCCAAATTACTGTTGGTTCTGGTTTCCCCACAGCTAGGCAGAGCAAATTCACATTGCTTCCTTCATTCACCGTCACAGCTGAGGAAATATTCACGATCCGAGCTGGAACTGTGGAGTTTAAAAGAGAGAGGTACGTGGGAATGATCTTGGGAGACAGGAGGAAGGATCTGCAGACTAGACGACTGTCAGGCAAAAGGTATCTCAGCCCACAGGAGGAGGGAGGGAGGAGGAAGCATTTCAGAAGGGACCCCCCCTAGTTTTCTGGAGAGTAAAAGGTAAGGAGGGGAGAAATAACTTTCAGTATTGCAAGATTCTGTTAATGTAGTGTCTCTCAACCTCAGCAACTTGAAGCTGTGTGGACTTCAACTCCCAGAATTCCCCTTCTTGGGAACATAGCTGGCTGGGGAGCATAGCTGGCTAGGGAATTGTGGGAGTTGAAGTCCACACAGCTTCAAGTTGCCGAGGTTGAAAAACACTGGGTTAATGTAACGTAACAATAAAGATAGAGCTAGGATTCATTGCTGTGCTTCTTGTCTGGACGACCTTGCAGGGCTAACAGACAGCGAGTACAGCAGGAGTTCTGGACTCCCACCACTAGGAGGCCCTGTCCTCTCTATGAACACACTAAAATTGGTGCTCTTTAATTATCATTTGACTTGCTGCAGCAGTGAACTGGGGTATTGTGCTTCCCAAATTGCAGTGAAAAATTCCTCCCCCACACCTTGGTATCAAGAGTAGGCTGGAGTTCCATATGAAATACAATTTTCTAATGGATTCCCTTGCCTTAATTCCTCAGAACTATAATAAGAAACATCCTCCCCTTTGCTCACAAAAAGCACATGAAAACAGACCAGATTTTTGCTGCCGTATGTTGCCTATCTATCTATCTATCTATCTATCTATCTATCTATCTATCTATCTATCTATCTAACTATCAAATTTGTCACTGCCCATCTCCTCCCACTGGAGGGACTCTGGATGGATATGTATGTATGTATGTATGAATGTACGAATGTATGTATGTATGTATGTATATAGGTTTCCCATTCAAAAGCAGTGTACTTGCTGGGGTTCTTATACTGTAACATGAACCTTCTTCCCAATTGAAACGATTAATCAGCGCTCTGAGAGGCTGATCCTTTGGAGTCACTATTTCTAATCTAGATGAATAAGAGGGAAGTCTGAAAGGCTGGTCTTTGCCTTGTTAATTGGCTATCTCACTTCACTGTGAGACAATAGGCTCTTCTTTCAAGTTACCTTATCTGCAGGAGTGATGCCAAAGGGTTGGCATCAGAAGGCACCTGCCGTGCTGCACCCCAACCAGGTGCTCTCTGCAATCTCCCAGAATTAGGCTGACCATACATCCCATTTTGAATGGGACAGTCCCTTTTTTTTTAACATTTGCAGACTGTCCTGTTGTTTTAATATAAATGTTAATTTTGTCCCATTTTCTTAAAAACCTTACTTAAATATTTGAAAGTTCCCATGAACCGGTCAGAATGCAGTCTGACTTTGAGTGGAAGGAGGGGGAGCTCAGCAGAAACGGCGGGAAAAAAGCCACAGAGCTCAACCCGGTGGGAAACCTAAAAAGAAAGAAACAGGATCGGCTGATAGGCAGTGATCAAAGGGCGAGCCGATTGGCTCCTGCCTCGAAATGGCAGGAAGGAAAGAACGTAAAAGCACAGCCAGAGGAGGAATGGCTTGTCGGGGACAACCGTTTACTAGACTCTCCAGCCCAGCCTTGCCTCTCGCAAATGAAGGAATCCGAAGATTCCCAGCCCGAGAAAACCAGAGAAGTTCCTGCCTGCCGATCCAGCCCATCACCCAGCCCTGCCCCGTTTTTTCATCCCAATGTCCCGTTTTTGTCTCAAGGAAATAGGTCAGCCTACCCAGAATCTTCTGCTGCTTCTCCTTGCTCATGTGCCTTCTCACAACATGGTAGGCTGGGTTAAAATTCACAGTGCACTCTGTGCTTAGCATGTTTTGAAAAAGGGGTAATTGCATTAAGCGCTAATATAGTTTATTGAAGGGGGGGCATAACTTCTTAGATGAATACAGCAAATTGTGATTGGTTAATCAGAGTGGAGGGTTGAATGCAGTGTTCTTCTACTTTGGCCACTTGAAGATGTGTGGACTTCAAATCCCAGAATTCCATGCTGGCTGGGGAATTCTGGGAGTTGAAGTCCACACACCTTCATGTTGAAAAACACTGGTTTAATGTGTTGCATGGCCTCAAATTCAATGAGGGTTAGGAGCCATATTCCAAATGATTGGGCACTGCATGGTATGTGAGTGTAGCAATCTTGCTTTGTTAACCTCAGTTCAGGATTTAGCATCTTGGCTGAACCCAGGTGATGTGTAGGAATCCTGCCAAGACTAAGAAGAAATACGATCAGCTTCCCTCTCTATGCAGTGGGGCACTCTGGGTTCAAAAGAAGAGAACAAGTAAAGAGCCATTGGAGGTCAGCAAATATTTAGAGAACTGGATTGGGGTAATGGTTAAAGACACTGGATTGGAAGCTGGGAGGCTGTGAGTTCTAGTCTCGCTTTAGGCACAAATCCAGCTGGGTGACTCTGGACTACTCCTTTTCTCTCAGCCCTAGGAAGAAGAAGGCCAGGGCAAACCACTTCCAAAAATGCTGCCAAGAAAACTGCAGGAACTCCTAAACTATAACTACAATTAGATATTTGGAGGGGGGGGGAGTCTCTTCAATACAGTTGCCCAAAGCTGCCCCCTGCACACACACACACATACAGATCAAAACCCTGGAGCTGCACCAAAATGACCTTATAGAGGATGAAGAAGGTTGGATTTTAAATTCAGCTGGAGGTCAAATTCAGGTGGAGGTATGGACTTCCTCTATTGTTCCTCTTTTATTTGTCCTGTGATTAGATATGATTGCCATTTGCTCCAGGATAGAAACAGTAGCCAGCCGGCCTTGGCTGATCCCCCAAATGGTAAGCGGGCTTGGATGGGAGACCACCAGGAAATGCCATGGTTGTACATTAGACTGGGACTTTGAAAAAAAAAATACTGCTAAGCAAGCAATGGCAAAGGGCTTCTGTAATGCTGCCGAGCAAACTATGTGTAATCAGCAGTTGAGCCTGATCGAAAGGAGATTTTACTGTTGGAAATTTAAATATTTGCACTTGGGAGATGCACGGAAGTCAAAAAAATCTCCCTCGGCCAACTGTTCCGCCATCTAGTGGCCAGCCTCTGCCACTGCAGATAGAAATCCCCCAAGAGGAAATACAAAGCCCCCCCTCTCCTCGAGGTGTGGGGCCGGTAAGGAGCACTGCATTCTCCCCATGAATGGCTTTTCTTTTCATTTTGCCAATCACAGCCCCATCCTGGAAACACCGTTTGTGGAGTGCCTCCTCAGCAAATCTCAGCATTGGAGGCTTCGGGCCCCCTACCCTCTTCCTGCGGAAGAAGGCCCCCTCCCTCAGTTAAAAAATACATTCCCCCTCCCTCCCAGACTGGGTCTAACGATCCCCATTGTCTGCAGGATAAACTGGGGCGATGTCTGCAATGGCAGAGCAAGAACAGCTGTTTCCTTAACACGCAGGTTGCTCATTCCAGACTGGGCCCAATCAGCTCGTATTGTAGCAAGGGATGTGTGTGGCTATAATTATGGGGTGGGGAGCGTTGCAGTTGTGGCTTTTGCCAATACGGCAGAAACGCTAGAGGCGCCTGGGAATCAGGGAAGGAACTGAAAAAGGTAGGCAGAGAGAGTAGAAAAGATTTTTGCTGGTTCTGGCAGCTGAGAAGAGATTGGAGCCCTTTGGGGCCAACCCACACCCTTCTTTGGGAACAGATTCACAGATGGGGAAGAGTTATTTCTAGACCAGTGTTTCTCAACCTTGGCAACTTGAAGATGGGTGGACTTCAACTCCCAGAATTCCCCAGCCAGCCGTGCTTTGGCTGGGTTCACACAACACCTTTTGCTAGCCCACTTTGGAACTGGCCAATTTGGACCGTCGTGTGAGCTGTGCCATGGTGTTAAGCCACGGTATAGTTGATTGGAGGCCTTCAGCGTGATATAGGAAGACAGCAACTGGTTTTGCTGATCTGGGTTGAGAGTTTAGCCCGTGATGTGAATCAAGCCTTGGGATGTCCATATCCAAAGAACAATAGCAGCCATGCTTCCATGGGTTGGTTTATGTGCCCTTTAAAGCAGGGGCACACCGTTTTTTTCTTGGCCAAGCACCCCATCCTCACCTTTGCATTGCATGCCAGGAACTGCAGAGCGAACCACAGAGGGTGGAACCGGGAAAAAAACCGAATTTGATTATTCAGTACAGTTCACAGGATTGTTCTTGGGCACATATTCCATCATTTCCTTTATTAGATTAAATATTATATTCCAGCAGCAGGTTTTGGAGACCTGGGGTGGGGTACGCTCCAGGTTCTAAGAGGCCACAAGCAACTCAGCTTTTGCAGCTGTCTTAGGTGATCTTAAAGTTCTTGTCTTCCCAAGCAGGATTGGTAAAACGTGCCTTCCAGATGCTGCCAAAGGGCACCCGCTCAATCATGGGGCCATGCCGCTGACAGCCAAAGTTGAGCAGAATTGGGAGGACCACAAGTTGCCTTCTCTGTCCTGAAAAAAGTCTCATGTTCTGAAACGCGTCCTGAAAGCACTCTCTCCACCATCACCCTGGGTTGACACAGCATCACTTTTTCACTAAGGACCGACCCTTCCTTTTCAACAAAGCCTGCTTAATGGATGGTGCTGGGGGGATAGGAGCTTCTTAGCTCAGGGTAACCCTGCTAAAACCCAGTTCATGAATCTTTTAAAGATACACATGCACAAATAAGGAAGATATAAGGATAACTTGGGGGTGGGAAAGGGAGGGGGGTCTAGATAGTCAGCTCCCAGGGCTACCAATCAAAACAAGCAGGGATATGCAGCAACAATGAGCAACAATTGGGTTGTTATATTGTTCCCTGACTATTTTCCAACCTCCAACGTGTCCCCAAATTGCATTGCAGCAATTTTGTGGCAAACTGCCCAGTTTTGGTCTGCAAGTTTTAGCTCCCCCAACCCCTTTTTATTTTCTCTTTGAACTAAAGTTACACTTGAAATATAACTTGTGACACCTGTTTTGAGAGTGTGTGTGTCTAAAAAACAACAACAGGAAATTTCAGTCTTGCTCCTACTGATGATCCCTGTCCTTCAGAGGAGTCATAAGGAATAAGAGGCTTGTTCCTAGTGGGTGGGGTTGGGCCCCCTCCCATCTTCTTTTCTTCCGTGGCACCCTCAGGTTCCGTGAGAGGTCCCTAGGGGTTCCCTGAGAGATCACAATTTATTTTAAAAATTATTTCAAATTGGGGCAACTTCACATGAAAGAGGTAAGTTTCATTCTTCACCGTTAATTTAAGAGCACTGTTCATGCATATATCCAGGCCTACCCATGAAAAACAAACATAATACTTTTGTGACTATATTTGAGCCTGTATGCGCAGGGGTTCCCTGAGGCCTAAAAAATATTTCAAGGGTTCCTCCGGGGCCAAAAGGTTGAGAAAGGCTGCTTTTACTGGAAGAAAAAATAACGGAAGAAGGAATGGTGAAAGAGCAGGACAGTTACATAGGAGAGAGAATGTAGTTTCTCTCTGCCCTCGACAATAAAATCCCATGAAATGAAGCAGGGCAATTGCACCATAAAAGTCTTATCTGCGCGCAATATTTCCAGATTTTGGAGTCACGGCACTTCCACACTACCACTGTTTCCATTCCCCGATCTCTCAAAAGCAGTTTGAAGCAAATCTGACACCCTCTCTGCGTCTGATAGCTTTGAAATCTCGAGAACTTATCGGAGTTAATCAGGGTTCCTCTGGCCGATGCTCAGGAGCATGCCAAGAATGCCATGTCTCAGGCTCCTGCTCATCTCAGACTAACAAAAGTGGCCTCGCTATCGCTCTACCAAAAAGAGAGAGAGAAAACACAACACCCTTCCCATATGGACATTGCTCTGGTTGTACAGAAAATACCTAAGTGATTGCTATGAGAAGGAGCTGCCAAGCGTGCCAAGCCACCAATCCCATCTTGCATAGAGAAGACCTTATGAGAGCATTGCTAGGAGGCATTCAGAAACAAGACTTTCCACCCGTTGCAATTTCACATGTATCACTCCTGGAGCAGGAGTGAACTAGCTCAGCTGCCCAACACAGTTGAGACGGTGAGATCAGAGTGGTCCGCAGCTGATTTGCGCAAAGCCCCACCTGGAGGTGCTCCAGCCCCTTCCTTCCTCTCCCTGTGCCCATACCATGTACGATGAGGTACACCTGCGAGGTGTGAGGCTTGTCCTGGGTCTGGAAGGAGCATGTGTAGAGCCCTTCATCATACACATCGACGTGGCTGATCATGATGCTGAACTCAGAGGGGCTGTAATGCAGTAGCTGCACTCGCAGGTCAATGGACCACTTGTCATTGCCGGCGTACAAGATGTTGGAACGGTTCAACCAAGCCACGCGTGTCACCTGTTGGTCTATGTAGCAGCTGCAGAGAAGGGAGAGGCAGAAGGAGCAAGCGTGAGGCACGGGAGATCCCGAGGAAGAGGAAAAGCAAACAGGCTGGCTTCCCACCTCAAACGCCTTGAACCATGGCTTCTTGAAGGATGCCCCATGGAATAACTGTGCAAGCCACAACTGAATCAGCCACAACTGTTTCCATTTGTGCAATACGCTAAGCTGGGCTCCCAAAACCGTAGCAGCCATGTCATGAATCAGTGTGTGGTATGAACCAGATCGTAACAGGGCAGGCTCTGGTGAAAAAGGAGACCCAAGCTTGAGCACCCTTGCTCCAAGAACTCACCTGGGGCCTAGAGAGAACAGGGACTCAGCCCCTGAATGACACATGACTCCACTTACAGTCAGTTGTAAAAATCAGCCCATTTTTATCCCTGAGAGAGGGACGTATCTCTCTCTCTCTAGGAAAGACAGGAAGGAAGACGAGAGGAAAGACTGTAATAACTCCAGCTTTTCCTCACGGCCTTGGGAAGGCCTTTGGCTGTCTCCACCAAGCTCTTTGAAGTCTAAAAGCCCATATTACAGCATCTGTTATCAACCCCCTGCATCTGACTACCTTCCCAATGGCACCTTTATGGAAACAACCACCAGAGTTTAGAAGTCAAGGAGGAAACACCCTGAGCTCTGTGAACCTGCTGTCAATTTAATTTCTACAAGGGCTCCCTCAAATGCAACCTCTTTTAACCAGGCTTTGGATGCCTCCTCGCACCGCCTCCACCTGACCCCCAGCTGCCTCTTGACCTGGCTTCTCACCAGCCAGTCCAGCCCCCTAATTTCTACAGACATGCTGTCACTGCCCTGTTGCTCTGAGATGGAAGATTTAATTATTTAAATGTTTTCTCCTTGCTTGAAGGCAAAGGGCATTAAGTCATCCTGTCTCTTGGCCCCTGACAGCTGTCAGACACAGATTGGACAAATGTCGTAAAGAAAACAAGAGAAATGCTGCAGGGAGAGAAGGCTTGGAAGTCACCCCTTCCCATCACCACCGTCCCCAAATACGACAAAAGTGCCATTGCTGCTCTCTCATGACACAGTGCAGCTCTGAAGCCAAGCACTCTGCCAGAAGTATGCCCCTGAAAGAAAGGGGTTGGAGTCCTAGACCTCACAGGGCCCACCTTACCCATTTAGTGAAGTCACGTGGTTATTTCTTTAAAAGAGAAGATTTATCTCAAGGGAGGGCTCCCCATTACTCTCTGCTTTGATTCTTTGGTCATCCTTAGACGCTATCTACAGCGTGCCCAGCCCAGTAAACTGAAGCAGCTGCAAGGACAGGCCTTTTCAGTTGTGGGTCCTTATTGGTAGAATGTCCACCCCAGGAAGGCTTGTCCAGCACCCATATTTTTGGTTCAAGGCAAAGACATTCCTCTCCTTCCAGGTATTTGTGCAGCTTTCTGCTCAGTTTGAATTTAAATGCTTCCACAACCCTAAAGTAGTGGGTTGTGTATCCTTAATATCTTCCTTGTTCCAGGAAATTTGATAAGCATTCCCTCCATCCCCTTTATCCAAGTCACAAATGAAAATGTTGAAGACGACTGGTCCTAGAAATGAACCTTGTGGCACTCCTTCGGTATCTCCAATGGATTCTTCCCACATGTAATGAGGGACCACTGATGAGCATTCTTTTGAGTACATATGAGTTTTACAGAGTTACAGCTCTACATAATTGCCATGCCACTCAAACCCCACTTAACTATCTCGCCAAGAATGTCATGGGGTACTTTGTCAAATGCTTTGCTGAAGTCATGATATATTATGTTCACAACATCCCCACTATCTACTCAGGGAGGTAGTAAATCAAAAAAATGAAAGGAGGGTAATCTGTCAAGACTTGTTCTTGACAAATCCACACTGACTTCTGAAAATCACTTCATTGTTTTCAAGGTGCTTATAGATAAATTATGTTGTGATCCACATTAGAACCCTCCCAGGTACTGATGTCACACTGGATGACATGTAGGTCCACAGGTTTTCTTCCCTCTTCTTTTTGAAGAAAAGAGGCATTTTCCCTCCTCCAGGAAATGGCTGGCTGGGGAATTCTAGGAATTGAAGTCCACACAGCTTAAAGTTGCTGAGGTTGAGAAACACTGGGACAGAGGGTTGGCCAGACCCAGAGCAAATTCATTTACATGTCTTCTAAAGTACCCAGTAAGGGGATTGTGAGACAGTCATAACCTCTCCTGACCCATCTCCCCTGCCCAACCAACCTTGGTACATCATTCATCCTCCAGCTCCTGACACAGGGGAAAAGGTGGAGGCTTAGCTGCCAAAGCAGGCCCCATAGGAGGGCTGAAGGGGAGAAACCGAGTCAGTGGCTGTGACTGCCTCATCGTTCATTTTATTCCAGTGTCTTTAAAGGGATATGCATTAATCTAGAGACAGACAGAGAGGCAGTAGGCTGTCATAGAAATTGGGGACATCCAGTTACCTTTATTGGCAGCTGCTTAGGTAAAGGTAAAGGTTTCCCTTGACATTAAGTCCAGTCATGTCCGACTCTAGGGGGCGGTGCTCATCTCTGTTTCAAAGCCAAAGAGCCGGCGTTTGTCTGTAGACACTTCCGTGGTCATGTGGCCAGCATGACTACACGGAACGTCGTTACCTGCTCGCCGAAGCGGTACCTATTAATCTACTCACATTTGCATGTTTTCGAACTGCTAGGTTGGCAGGAGCTGGGACTAGCAACGGGAGGTCACCCCGTCACGTGGATTTGAACAGCCGACCTTCCAATCGGCAAGCTCAGCAGCTCAGCGGTTTAACCCACAGCGCCACCGCGTCCCTCTTTATTTTTATACCTTTATTGGCAGCTGCTTAGGCACTGACAAAAAGCAATTTTACTTCTTGTAGTACACAACTGTGGAACTGGCCAAGATGTTGCTAAATGTCAACACCAGTTGGGGAAAGGGGATGGCTGGGAATAGCCACTTCCATGATGGTGAGTTTCTCTATTGCCAGTGTTTCTCAACCTTGGCAACTTGAAGATGTGTGGACTTCAACTGCCAGAATTCCCCAGCCAGCCAGCAGTACTCAGTGGGCTGCTTTGGCACACAGAATGATGCATTAAATCAGGGGTGGGCAACATGTGCCCCCCTGCCCCTTTTTGTAGCCCTTGGAATGCATGGCTGAAACCTGCTGGCATCTACAATACTCATACATTTTCAACTGCATGATGATCTGAGATCTAACTGAGCTGGGAAATTCTTCCCTGGAAACGGTATTAAGAGCTCAAGCTTCTCTTCCTGTGGGTTAGTATTGAAAGTCCCCGATGCAGCACCTTTCTTTTTGCATTCCTACAAACCGAAGACTTCACCTCCTCCGCCTTTTCTTCTGCAGAAAACGGAACAGGGAGCAGTCTTGGGAAGTAAGTCAGACCCTCCACGGATTCAGGCTGGGGAACCCAGTGCAGTGCAGGTTGCTCAAGGGGATGGCGGGGTGGGGGTGGGGGAGAGGACAGGGAAGAGCAGGGCAGCAAAAAAATGGCAGAGGCAGGGTCTTGGCATACGGACTCAGAGCCTCCAGTGTGGGCAGAGAGGGGATGTCTGCCTAGTAGAATAGGCATCTGGAGGGAGAAGGCACCACATAAAATACCCTACAGGGTATAAACTGCGAGAAATCCCTCCCCAAATATGGTGGTGTTGGAAGTCACGTAAAACTGCATACGTGGGGTCAAGACCTAATGTAACATCTGTATCTCTCTCCTCTGATAGCTTAAGAGAAGGTGGACTGTATAGACCAGTGTTTCTCAAGCTTGGCCACTTTAAGATGTGCAGACTTCAACTCCCAGAATGCTCCAGCCAGCATGGCTGGCTGAGGAATTCTGGGAGTTGAAGTCCACACCTCTTCAAGTTCCCACGGTTGGGAAACACTGCACTAAGGAGATCCACTTTCTGGACCAGTTGACCATCTTGCTATCTGCCCTGTTGGCACCATCCCAGAGGTCCTCCTATTCCAGATGGTGACCTTTTTTGTGCGCTGCTCCGATAATGGTAAGCTGTAAGGGGAAGCTTCCCACACCATATTAAGCTGCAAGCCAACCACATTATGGCTTGGCAGTTTGTACCAACCACCCCATGGTGTTGGGGGGAAAAAGAAGACAATTACAAGAAGGGGGTCGCCGACTAAATGGAGAAACTGGAAGCTCCTCTAAGCACCATATAGTAGTGGCGCTCATATGGATCGGGAACAGAGACAGGAAATGGTCTCATTCTGAAACAATGCAAGAGTATTAAAATCAAGGCCAGGTAAATTTATGCTGCACTTGACAGAGTTATTAGCCGTTTTGTAAGTCATTGCTGGCTGCTATTAACACATTATAGGCAGGTAATTGTGCATTTGGCCATAGAGCTATTTTTTATTTAAACCGAGGCAAGATGCTGTGATGAAGCTTTAATAGAACACACGGGGAGGGCAAAGTCACAAAACAGAAGCCGCAAAACAGTGGCATAAAAATGTGCTGGGTTCAGATCCTCCGACCCACGAGAGAGAACAGGGTAACGGGGTCAAGGTCCAGAGGACACTGATAAGGCAGTGTTTCTCAACCTTGGCAACTTTAAGATGTGTGGACTTCAACTCCCAGAATTCCCCAGCCAGCCTTGAATTCTGGGAGTTGAAGTCCACACATCTTAAAGTTTCCAAGGTTGAGAAACACTGTGATACAGTATAATTGCATCATCAAAGGTAACTTTAGAAATGTCATCACCTAAGAGAAGTGTGGCTCTTGGATTCAAACCCCAGTAAGGACTGGTGGCTTGCTGGAAGCTCTTTAGCTTCAGGGCCACCCCTAGGCTTCATTCCTACCACGCACATAGCCCAGCTGCTCAAAAACTAAGCATGTGCATTTGTCCAAACTGCTAAGCTTGGTTTGCTGAAACTTGGTTAGGGGCATGTTTGTGGTTCAGCATGCTGTGTGAACCCAGGTCAACCCTAGCTTATGGTTCAATAGTGGTGTATATTTACTTATTAAATTTCTAAACCTCCCCCCCCCACTTTCCAAGAGTAAAAAACAGCAAAAACATCCATAAAATAGCAACTGTGCAGGGAATATATCATCCATCTATAGGAGTGTTTTTTTCAACCTTGGCAACTTTAAAATGTGTGGACTTCAACTCCCAGAATCCCCCAGCCAGCATCTTAACTCTTAGACAGAAGCTTGGGGTACCGCTGCAGGTGCCAGGATGCACTACTAATGGGACTGAAAGAATTCCTTGAAAGTTAAGTGCTAACTGTCCTAACTGCAAATTGAAGACTTTCTGACTTCTTACTAGGGCAGGAAAGAATGAAACTGACTAGATCCCTGTACTGTAACATGCAAAGCAAATCCTTTTTCTGTATTTTCTTGTACCTGAACCATCTATAAAAGCTTGCTTGACCAGGTCCTCAGGATTTTGCCCAAGGAAATGACATCAAACCTCCTCTTTGTGTGCTTGACCAGACCCTGCAGACTCTAAATGAGTGTTTTTCAAGCTTGGCAACTTTAAGATGTGTGGACTTCAACTCCTGGAATTCCCCAGCAACCGTGGTGGCTAAATGCTGGGAGTTGAAGGTTTGACGTCATTTCCTTGGGCCAAATTCTGAGGACCTGGTCAAGCAAGCTTTTATAGATGGTTCAGGTGCAAGAAAATATAGAAAAGGGATTTGCTTTTTGAAGTCCATACATGCTGGCTGGAGAATTCTGGGCAGTGAAGTCTACACATCTTAGTTTGAAAGTTTGAAAAACACTGCTCTAAATAAAGGTACTGCAGACTTCACAAATTGTGCCCTGATTGAGCAGAAGGGTGGAACTAAACCCTGTCACTTAGCTAAATAGAGGGGAGAAAAGTGCTAAGGAAACTTAGAAATGTTTCTCTAACACCTCCAAAGCTCTGATTGACCTGGGGCTTTAGTTTGTTCGCCCGGCCTAAAAATAACTTCTTCCCTTGCTCAGTGCTTTGCAAATGTTAGCTTCTCTAATTGGCAGCATCAGCATCATCCCACTGCTGTAGTCTTTAAATCATGCAGGCAATCAGGGTTGGTGTGAGAAAGCCAAGTGAGTTTAGAATACTGGTGCAGTTCACACATTTGCAAAAGTTTAGAAACTCAGGAGCTTCAACTAATCAATCAACAGGGAAAGCTTGCTGCAAAAATCCAGCTGGGAGAATCTCAAACTCACACCTACCACATTTTGATTTTGGTGTTGCAGGCAGAAACTCACCTTAGTGTTGCGTTGTCCCCTTGGCAAACTGTGTAATTGTCGGCTGGCTGATTGAAATCTGCACCTCGAACCAGCAGTCCTATGCAGCAGAAGACACAAAACAAGAAGACAGCATTAAAGTTGGGCTGAAGAATTGCCACCCAGAGATGGCAAAAGCAGAACCCATCAGTTTTAGAAAGAGAATTTTCATGGGAGGTAAAAGCACAGAAGCTTTGGAAGCTACACAGCAACTTTCCCATTCCTATTATCATCCAGTCATAATCTGCCTGATGAAGCGTTATGTATACCCTGGAACTGACTGTTGCATATCCGTATTGAAAGATATCACTTTATCTTTTATCCTTAGTCAATATACCATTGACTTCTTCAGCGATATATAGCCTAATCAGAAATAGAATGGAGGAAAAGATTATTGTACATGTTAAAGAATATAAATCAGTGTTTTTCAAACTTGGCAACTTTAAGATGTGTGGACCTCAACTCCCAGAATTCCCCAGCCAGCATGCTTCCAGCTGAAGCTTCTGAATACACTTCAAGGGCAGCCCCATGTAGACCACATTGCAGTAGTCTATCTGGGAGGTTGTTAAGGTATGAGTGACCATGAGCAGAGCCTCCTGGTCCAAGAACGGGCACAACTGGCCCACAACATGAAGCTGTGCAAAGGTCTTCCTAGCCATGACTGCTGCCTGCTCTTTGAGCAGGAGTTGCGAGTCTAGAAGGAGCTACAGATTGCACGCTCGGTCTGTTTGGCGCAGTGCAACCCCATCCAGTACCAAAGATAGCAGAGTTCCTGAACTGGAAGGCCCCCAAACCCAAACCACTCAGTCTTGCCAGAGTTCAGTTGAAGCCTGTTGCTCGCATCCAGGCCCCTACAGCCTCCAGGCACCGGGATAGGCATCAACAACATTGCTTTAATTCTCCAGGGGCAGAAAGATATAATTGGGTATCATCAGCATACTGATGATACCACACCCCATGGTAACAGATGATCGCACCGCAGCTTCATGTAGATGTTAAAAGGATGGGTTAAAATATGATGCCTGAACATTTATTTTTTAATTCTCTCTCTCTCAGTTTGCATTTTCGTACATCTTTATCTAAAACACTTAACTTTGTAAGTATTTTACCTGAAAGCTGCAAACTTTTGCAGATATTCTTCCTGAAAATATGCATTTATAGTGGCACACTACTCCAAAATATATCTCTGATGGGAATGTAACAAGCAATATATATACACTTGATCCTAAAATAAGCATTTTTAGCTAAGGATATATTGCCAAAATTAAATGTCAGCCAGGCTCTCATTTTCATGTGACTCCTGGAAGTGCAAATCAGGTTAATTTATGAAGAAATGTGATAAAAATAATGCTACCAAGCATCTCTCTCTTTTTTTTCCTGACAGTGACTAATTAGATACCTCTTGAAAACTGCAGGTCAAGCTTGGCTAATGCTTAAATGGGAGGGTTCTAGAGAATCTCAGGGTTGTGGGCTAATCCAGGAAGTAAAAGAAAAGAAAAAGAAAAACATATTCTGCAGGAAAACCATGCAAAACCATTTGCATACTGCTGCTTAAAAAAATGGCAGGGATATATTTACGAAGTCAACCGTGAGTGAAGCTTGACTCCAAACTGGATTGTTAGAAAGACTGAAGGGTACAAGTATCTTCTGTGTGTTTGCATAGATGCTTCCAAGAGTGGAAGCCAAGCCAAGCCAAGATTCTTTTTCAGTATTTCCCAACCTTGGATTCAGGTATGTGGACTTGAAGTCCACATATCTTGACTTCAACTCCCAGAACATATGTAGACTTCAGCTCCCAGAATTCTCCAGCCAGTTGTCTGGGGAATTCTGGGAGTTGAAATCCACATATCTTAAAGTTGCCAAGGTTGAGAAACACTGTTCTATTCTGTTTCCCTTGCACAAAGCTCCTGCTTCTCTCTTGCAGCCTGAATGTCAGGAGGCTTCAAAGATGGGGTGAGGACAGCAAGAAGAAAGGTTTCAAGTGAGCAGGCGAGGTTTGAAGAACTGAACGAGGACCAGAAGCCAATCTGACTGTGGGGATGATGAGACTGGATGCTGCTGAATTAAGGGGGTTTATGGAGATGCTAAGTTAACTGCTCTGCTGAAGACTGTTGCTGGAAGAAGGAAAGGAAAGGAAGAATATACAAGGCCCCCAAACTTGGCCAGCCAGCCATTCAACCCAAGATTGTGTTTTGAAGGCAATCTCGAAAGTTCAGACACAGAAGGGTTTTGCAGCAGAAGGAGAGATAAGCCATACTATTTGTAGTTTACAAGGTCTGGCTCAGCCACACGTGTCTGCCACTTGATGTGGTGACTGTTGCACCAGATGATGATTAGATGGTATGGATGTGCCTGATCAAGTGCTACACAGAAGTGTTTGGGGGCAAAGAGTGAGAGAGAGAGGGAAGAAGAGGGAATGGTATATGCCAAGATTCCGAAAGCCACATTGTCGCTTGTGGGAGGCACAGCCTAAGTGATTCATCGGTCAGCTGAGTTTGCACAATGGTGGGGAAAATTTATTCTGCAGAGATTCAGAAATACTTGTTTAAGATGATTACATCTTAGCTTAGACTTCCTATGCTCCCTTTCAAGGGAAGGTGCCTTTTATTGGCCAAGGAATCAAACCATCAGTTTTCCTTTGTCTCTGATAATCCTGCAGTAACATTGCAGTGGGGGGGAGGGGAGATTGTTGAGCTTTTCTAGAAGGATTGGAGGGGTATTTTTACAGATAACAAGTACATGAAGCACACCATTGCATGATGGGGCATGTTGTCTTTAAAAAGCAAAGAATCACACTGCCCAAAACATTATTTGGCCATCAAAGTTTAGCAACACATTCTTATGGGCTGCTGGGGGCAACAGAAACGTATCTGAGGATTGACGTCATGCAAGCTGCCCATACTTGCTCTAACTCTAGCACCCAGAATTCCCAGCCATCCTGGTCTTTGGTATTGGATGAGAAAACACTGTTCTATATACATACATTCATGAGTTCTGCAAAAAGCCTAGATGGACAGTGGTGTGTACAATGAAGGCACATTTCTTGGCCGGGTTCACTCAACACACCTTGGTCAATAGGCCAACAGCACCTGGCCCCAAATTAAGCCTTTTTTGCGGGTGGGGGGGAGTGTATACAATACATTGAACCATAAACTACAAAAATGGCTCAGATTCACCCAAAAAACTAAGCCACCCAGAAACCCAGTCAAATTTAACATGTGATGTGAATGCAGCTGCAAGGAATATAATTAATCGGGTTAAACACAGGTTGTCAAAACGGCACTGTCCCACGTGAGTAACATAAAATTATGTTTTTGCAGATCATATGGTCAATCTACCAGATATTTTACCTATTTCAAGCTTCAGCACTGAAAACAGACCCAATCCGAGCATCAAAATACTGAGACTGTTGTTTTTCATCTTTGTGACACTCAGCCTCTATTTTATCTTACCGGTTTTGATTGACAAATATTGTTATCGAAAACAAATCTAAAGGGTCAAAATGTAGTTAGCAACTATGCAGACAGAAACCCGAAAGGCAACCTATTTATTACAGATTTATGTTGTCACAGGAAGTGTTAAGTAATTTTCCTCCATCCTCACACAGACCTGCAGGTGCCACTCAACTGTGCCACAGCCTAGATTTGCAAAAGCTGGAGATAATCAGAAATCTACTGTATTTTTCTGCCCCATAAGCTTTTCTTCCAGAATAATATCCCTATGCTCCAACAAAATGCATCCATGAGTGTGTGCAGTTCTCAAGAAGGTTCTCCTTGCTCAAAAATCATGGACAAAACCCCAAATCTTTCTTCTTTTTAGTGGTCACACTCTATAGTTTTTCATGCAATTTATGGCCAGCTTATTCATCTACACCAAAGATTATGTGGAAAGGGATACTCAAATGCTTGCCATTGTGATGTCATGGTTGCTTAAAACGAATGATTGCAACAAGCATGGTTTGCGTGTCTATGCAGCTGTGTGTGTGTGTGTGTGTTCTTCTGGCAATATTTTTGTTCCCTCAAGCTTGAATCAGGCATGGGGTATGTTGGGTTGGGGCCAAACCAGGCTCTCTATCCTAATGAAACAATGCAGCTGATAATTCATTGGCCCCAAAGTTACCCACTCCTGTTCCAGAATGGAGCTACCATTTAGTTATACTAAATTTCTGAATAACCCCATTCACGATTGTTGATCATACAGAGTTCAGTGGTGCTTCCATGGAAAAAGCTCGGCAAATAGGACTGCAGCACAGCAAGGAGTGTTTAAGGGTCAGAACTGAAATTTCAGTTCTGAAATATCAGCTTCTCAATATCCTTAACATTTCCTTTCCGCTCCAGTGAATTCCTATCTTTTCTTTTTCTAACAGGAGCAGTCTTGAGGGAGTAGGAATTCAAATCCCACTAAAACTACACAATGTTCTTCATTTTCAGCTCTGTCAACATACACCTCCCCCTTTTATTGATTTTTGGAGGGGGCGTTCTTATCCTCCCCCGATGTTTCTTTATTTTTTTAAAAAAAATTGTCTCCCTCCTCCTCGACCTCTGACTTCAATCACAGTGACAATCTTTTCATACAGCAAAATCCTGTAGGACTATGACACTGCGCTGTTCACAGGGTGATCTCTAACTGTCTTTCACTCAACACATTAAACCTGATTATTACATTAATCGATCTCCTGGGTTCGCACAATACCCTCCATCAAAAAGTCCCGGTTTGCAAAACATGCTAAATCCCACCCAGAAACACAAACCCACATTAATACTAACTTAGCTGCACAAGCTGTGCAAATATACTTGCCCTTAAACTTGTGTGAACTCTGCAGCAGTTGCCAACCCTACCAGAGAGAAGCCAAATTGCAATTCCCGCTTTTTTTATCTACTCCCAGGAAATTTCCATCTTGTAACAATCATGGCTGGCGACCCAAGATTATAAATAAATAAACAAACAAACAAATAAACAAGCAGACAAACCCAGGAAATGTTGCATGTAATGCTAATGGCTAAAAGGATGAAACTGGAGTGGATGTGCTCGTTCATTTCCAACTCCCATCTCCAGAGTGATTTGAGCTAGACATAAAATGGTGTGATCTGTTGTGCTTGAGTGTGTCTGGATAATTCAGACATGGTGAGCAGCCCAGGTGACCTTGATCCTTCTTAAATCTAGCCACAGATCAGCAGCGAAGTATGTGTATGTGCCTGCTTGTGTGCGAGAGAGAAAGCGAAAGGGGGTGGTGGGGGAAGCAGCCTGGTCCTATTGGTGAAGCAGCTGATTAAGATTCTGTCTAGCTGACGGATGGTGCTGGACACCAGCTGAAGAGGCAGACGGTTACTTTACATGCAGAACCAGGGAGAAAATGATGAGCAAAGAGCGAGCTATGGACAGAGATCAATCACAAGGCTTGCAATCCGAGCCAGCGTTCCTTCCAAACGCCTTCACAAGTTTGGGCAGCCCCCGCCTTCCATGAGGTGTTTATTTGATGGAATGAATCCCACCGTTCCTCTAGGAGCTCAAGATGGTGTACGCAGCACTCCTTTGTCCAGTTTTGCCCCGTAAGAACAACCCTGTGGGGCGAGCTTCTGTGGTTGAGGGTGAACCTGGATCTCCATGGTCCAACGTGTCCACTCCGACAACCCATGGGCTCTCACACTGGCTGTAATTCACACTGAAAAGGTCTGACTGGAAGGTCCTGATTCCCTTCCCATAAGCAGTAGAGAGTAGGGGCTGAGCCCAGCTCCATAAATCGGGAGTAACAAATGAGCTCAGAAAGTGGGTATATCTTTAAGAGGGCCTGCCCTGCTGACTTTAATGTCTGGCCAGGTTCACACTGACATAGGCAGTGTCTCTCAGATTGCCAAGCTCCAAGCTGTTTAAACCATTGTAACCAATTCTGTTTTATTTCTTTAACTGTGACAGTCTTGTTACCATTATCTGGGGCTGAGAAGTTCCTCAACTCCAACTTCTGTCAGGCTTCTGTACTGGCGGCGGCTGCTGCGGCTGCTGTGAAGAACCGCAAGCTGGAAATGTGACTCAGCGGTGACCAGCGAGTTGAGAGATGGTGCCAAAGTCAGTAATTAGTTGGCCGGGTGTATGAACATTTTCCATTCACAACCCTCACATACATGGAGAACTCTTGTTTTTCAGACGTTTGTCTCTGGCTCAGATCACCACGGTTTACTTTCTTTATTTCAGAAGTTCCCTGAATGCTGTAAATACATCTTTCCAGGGGTTGGGGACCATGGGAAATGTAGTTTTCCTTATAGAGATTTGTAAAGAAGCTAGGAGCCCCAGAAACTGAGGTCCCCAGTGCCGTTTCTGCCCTAGTGCCCTTTCTGCCTAAGAGATTGCCATCATTAGTGAGTCAAATACGTAACAAGGTAAGAATTTATTTATCATATTTTTATCACCGCCCATCTCCCCCACATTGATTGGTTTAACACTAGAGATAGATAGATTTAGATCTAGATCTATCTACACACACACACACACACACAGAGTTCATCTCACCAACTCCATCTTTCACATTAGCCTGCAAAGCCAGAGGTCAAAATGTCATGATTAGCTCTCAAAATATCAGTTGTTTGAGAGCTAATGACGAGCCTCTAGGACTACCATTTCTGGGTTGCCAAAATCCAGGTTCTCACTAGATAGCAGCAAAGAATTAAGAGGTTTCCATATCCCTTTAGGGCTATCTAGTGGTCTTGCAGAGCTTGCTGCCCACCTCACCCCCAATCTGGTAGCCCTGCTGGCCTATTTCTCTTGGCCAACTCTGCTCTGCTGCACCATCTGCCCTCTTACTTTGTGCCAGAAATGACTAAACCTACTTTTAATGTCTGAGTTTTAAAAGAAAAGCGATAAGCTCATGCATACATCTTTGGGTGAGCTAACATGGTGTCCCAACAATGGACCATAGCCTATCCATATGGATGTCCTTGCTCTTTCTCCGCACCCTTTCTCTGTCTCCACATCGGCTCCCTGCCTTCCTATCCCACCGGCATACATGGCGCCTGTCAAGATCATTCTTTCTACCTGAAGGAGTCGGGAAGGTCAAAACTGGGGAGATGGGAATTCATGCCTCAGAGCACAAGGCTCCTTTCCACCAATCACTGTCAGGGCATTCTCATCATCTCACCTCTGCCATGCTCAACACCTTCACACTTTAGCTTGGATCTCTGAAGCCAACATTTAGCACATTAAGCACAAAAGACCCCTTTGCCAGAAGGCAAACTAATCAGCTTGCTCCCAGATACCTCCTCTAGCCAGCCAGGAAATGTCTGATCTCCTCCCTTATCTTGATCTCTCTCTTTTTCTGAACCTGGGGGTATATTTTCAAAGATAGTCATGTTTGAAAAAAGCCATCTGACTATATGAATACTCCTGAGAAAGAGAAGGCAGGTGCTCTTTTTTTTAACCAAACTTAATTAGCTTTTATACAGAGTGCAAGAGTGTAAAATTGCTCGGCACATTTCATCTCGCAGCACACATGAAGTGGGAAGTGTGTTTTCTTTCAAGCTCAGGACTAAACAGACCCACTCCATAATCCATTTTCTTGGAACATCCTGAGTTGCCAGTATTCAGTGTGAACAAAACTCCAAAAAGCATGTTTCATTCTAACCTGAAAATACAACTCTCAGAATCCTTCAAACCACCTCTCTTTGAGGTCACAACAGCCCACCTGGGAGGTTGTCTTTTATGGCCAGAATGCCTGGAATGACACCACCTAAGATTTGCTCCAAGGGCAGAACAAGACAACATGTTGCAAAACTCCTTGAAATACCTGCCCTTGGTTTCACGCCCCAAACAATCCTTCCAAGGATTTCGAAATCAAAACGTTTTGGACAACCTTCCTTCCGCATTGATAGGACATAAGCTGAAACAGCTTTCCTCAGCTTGGTACCATCCAAATGTATTAGAACTCCAGTTCTCGAAATCCTAGCCAATGTGAGTAAGACATCCAGGAGACACAACACAGGTGTAGGGTGAACGAATGAAGCATATAGGCATGCTGGGGAAACGGCCTTTTACAGTGATTCCAACATCCATGCTAAATACAATGCACTTCCCGTTCAGAAGCCTTAGGAGCTAAATTCTGAGTCCATTTTGAAAGCTAAGCATTGACTAAGGAATACTGTAGGTCCAAGAAAAAGGATGGGAAAGATTTAATGGACTTTTTGCTAAAAGAAAGAAAAAGTGAAATTGTTTGTTTGTTTGTTTGTTTTTCAAATTTCTATCACCACCCATCTCTCCTGAAAAGGGGACTCTTTATGGATTTATGGATTTAATGATTGAAAAGATGAGAATAAGGGATCGAAGGGATTTCTGGAAGAGTTAAGAGGGAGGGGAGACGATGGGTTTGTTCGTATCTGTTGAACAGAAGGTCAGAAGTCACTGTATTTCATAACTTTAGTTTCTTTCTTTCCTTTTGCACCTTTTTTTCTTCACCACCTTTTTCTTTAGATTTGACTTTCACGATATGTAAAATTCTTAATAAATATAAATTTAAAAAAATAGGTCCAAGAAAACGGCTCTATCCAGTGATCCAAATCAGGGCTGTCACCATTGCTGATAAAAAAAGAAAAAGAAAAAGAAAAAAAACCCAGAGAAAAACCAGCTCCTTGAACTGTGCTTGGAAGTCAGCCAGCACACAGACCTTTTGGGGCATGTGGCTCCCCCCCCCCTTTTTTTTTTTAAAATACCTAGCACATTTTGTCTCTCTTATTCTCTGGAACCAATATGGCAATGGGCTGCCTATATCCCATGACTCTGAAAAATGCTGGAATGCCATCTGAAAACGGAACATTTGTAATGCAAAGATGGAGAGGCAAAATTACCAATGACATTGATATCCTAGTTAAGGGCAAAAGCAGAACATCTTTCCTTTCATTCATGTTAACCTTCTGCTCTGCTTTAATATGCAACATCGCCCTCTATATTCCGAGCAAGAAATGACGTTTCGGTACATCTGATGAAGAGAGCTGTGTAGTCACAAAGCGTGTGTATTCTTCCACCATTGGGGGGTGGGGGGGAGAAATCAGTTATTACAAGATGAATACTGTTGTTAGCCATTCAGTCTTATTCTAAGTTCTTCATGCCCTGTGTAAAAGGCAGATGCTTATTTTAAAAAACCAATCATTTGTGAATAATCTGTGTCATTCTAAGCATAGGAGCAGGGTTCAGGATAACCAATTCTTTCCCTGTTTCTTGTGTGTGTGTCTTTGACTCAATCTTGACTCCTGACAAGTTCAGGCCAGTTTTTTAGGCAACATTTTCAGAAGGAATTTGCCACTGCCTTTTTCTTAGAGCTGAGAGGAAGTAGCTGGCCCAAAGTCAACCAGTTGGGTTCTATGTCTAAATCAGGATTAGAACTTGGGTCTCCCCATTTCTAATCCAGCACCGTTACCACTAAACCAAACTGGATTTCTTCCTCTCTCTCTCCCTTTCCCTCTCCATATTCCTTCCTTCCTTCCCTCCCTCCCTCCCTCCCTCCCTCCCACACTTTCACCCATAAAATTTAGGTATACATACAGGATCCCCAGCCTCAGGCACTATTTTACCATCATTATCTTATTTATTTATTTATTTTTTATCTTGCCTTTATTATTTTTATAAATAACTTAAGGTGGCAAACATACCTAATCTCCTTCCTCCTCCTATTTTCCCCACAACAACAACCCTGTGAGGTGAGCTGGGCTGAGAGAGAGGGACTGGCCCAAGGCCACCCAGCCGGCTTTCATGCCTAAGGCGGGACTAGAACTCTCATCCACGCCTGATTGGCTCTTGGGCTGAGAGAGAGGGACTGGCCCAAGGCCACCCAGCCGGCTTTCGTGCCTAAGGTGGGACTAGAACTCTCATCCACGCCTGATTGGCTCTTGGGCTGAGAGAGAGGGACTGGCCCAAGGTCACCCAGCCGGCTTCCATGCCTCAGGCGGGACTCGAACTCATAGTCGCCTGGTTTCTAGCCTGGTGTCTTAATCACTGGGCCAAACTGGATCTCCAGTTTGGAGTCCTTGGAGACCTTGGGAGGTAGATTAGACTAAAAAGGAGCAAGTCATCCACAGCCATCTACTGAGTTTCACAGTAGACAATACAAGGCTATGCCAGTTTACTGAGAAGTAACCCTTACTGGATTCACACAGCAGACTTGCCTTTAGTTAACAGGAAGCCCTGGCATCAGTAATGTGTGTCCTGATCATCACCAGGTTGGAATACTGCAACATACTTTGCATGGGGCTTCCTTTGGAGATGCCTCGGAAGCTGGAGATGGTACAAAATGCAGTTGATGGATTGCTGGCAAGACAATCTGCCAGTGTAGAAGCCCAAATTGCTGAGTTAATTACCAGTAAGTTTCTGAACCTAATTCAAAATGCAGGTCCTTACCTTTAAAGCCCAACCCAGCTCAGCAGTGGGATACATCCAGCAATGCCTTGCCAAAAATGAATCTGCCAATCCAGTCTGAACTGGAAAGCCTGCTGAGAACATCCCCTCCAGCAATAATTAAAGGGGGGTATGTTAGGTAATAGACCTACTGTGTGGTAGTCCCAGGTAGCCCCCGTTTAGCGACCATAATGGGGACTAGCAACTTGGCCATTAAGTGAAGTGGACGATAAGTGAAATGGCGACTGTGCTTATGATCTTCCTTCAGCTTTTCTTTGCTTTACAGACCTGTGAAGGTCTTAAATGCGTGGATGGGTCATAAAGTCACTTTTTCATCACCAGCACAACTGCGAATGGTCGCTGTACTCTCAGGAACATCCTCCCTTCAGAGTTATGGGCAGCTGCAACCCTACTAACTTTGTGGATATTGTCATGAGCACTGATGGTGAGCAGGAGGGGGCCCCTATCCAGGGGGGAAAAACGCATGCATAGTACTGAGGAATTAAGCAGCCATTCAAAGAGACACAGATCAGACCCGCCTTGACTTTTGGGGTTTATCTGTCTGGGTTTTTCCCACGCTTCTTCAGTTTGTTAGAATTTCCTGTCTAATGTAGCAGTAATAAAACACTAGAGACCTATTCCTTGTCTCAGCGTGGTTCCTGACTGTTAGGACAGATATAGTCCATAAGACTATATCCACTTGAGGATTATAGTCTCTTGATTGTATAATCTTTGCTTTATTCGTGTACACTGCCCAGAGATCTTCACAGTCAGGGGGGTTATAAATATGGTTATTATTATATTATATTATAAATTATATTATATTATAAATTATACTATACATTTATAAATTATAAATTAGGAGGTGTGGTGGCTCAGTGGTTAAGACACCAGGCTTGTCGACCGGAAGGTTGCAAGTTTGGCAGTTCAAGACCCAAGCACTGCGTGACGGGGTGAGCTCCCACACTCGCCCCAGCTCTTGCCAACCTAGCAATTCGAAAGCATGCAAATGCGGGTAGATAAATAGGTTACGCTTCGGCGGGAAGGTAACAGCGTTCCCTGTGTGTCATGCCAGCCACATGACCACGGAAGTGTCTTCGGACAACGCTGGCTCTTCGGCTAACAAACGGAGATGAGCACCGGCCCCTAGAGTCGGACACGACTGTGCGGGGGAACCTTTCCCTTTTGTTAGTAAATAAATAAATGACAGGTTTCTCAATGGCCTACATTCACACAACATAGTGCTGGTTGGGTTCACACAATTTCCTTAACCTGGTCCATAAGTTAATCAGTTTTCTGGGTTTTGCACCTGCATGATATCTTCCATAAATTAACAAATGGGCTGAACCTGTACAACACACTGCACCACTACTGCCATAATAAAATAAAATAAAATAAAATAAAATAAAATAAAATAAAATAAAATAAAATAAAATAAAATAAAATAAAATAAAATATAAAAACACTACACTACACTACACTAAAGCTTAGCCTGTTGTGTGAATGCCTTTAACTGACTGGTTATGTGTGTTAACTGCAAATAGCTAGTGAACCAAAAGCTAACCGCATGGGCTGAATTCATACAACAAACTAGGTGAAAATATGGCTTGAGTCAAATTTTATTTCTTTTATGTATGGTATTTCTAGACTGCCTTTCTGTAATCCAAGCAAACAAATATTAAAGCTGTGCATAACCTTTAAGCAACAGTGGAAACACTGTTAAAACAATACACCTTGAAGCTAGGTTTGCACAGTAGACTTACCCTGGTTTACACGCTCAGCCTAACTGAATGAAGAGGATGCATGGCATGCTGAACCCCAATCTACCCGCTCCAGTTGGATTCACACAATACAGACTCTGCAAACTAGCAACCACGCTTCACAGCTTCAGTCAAGACCCCATGCAAAACCAGTGCGATTTAAATCGAGAAAGAGCCAGATGTCCAGTGCAAAGGAACTTTTGGACCAGTTACAGGCACATCTGTAGGCATTTGCCTTCCATGACGCAGCTAGAGAAGCTGATTTCTCCCTAGCCTCGGCATCAGTAGCGAAACCCTTTCTCCGCTCCAGAATGCTGCACTTCTGCCATCTTCCAGTTCACTGGCTCCAGCTAATTAGAATGATTAATGGTGCCTGGGAATTATGCAAATTGGAGTGAGGTGAATTGGAGAGGCATCAGGAAGAGGGTGACATGGCAGGGCAAGGAAGCCGAGCTGGGAAGATTTGCTTCAAGATGCAGGGAAAGAAAAAAGGACCTAAGGAAGGTTTTTTTGAGGGGTTGAGAGCAGAAAGGTGCTGGGGGCGGGGAGAGTTCAGAAGCTCATCCTTGTGAAGAAGATGGTAATAGAGCAGTGTTTCTCAACCTTGGCAACTTTAAGATGGGTGGACTTCAACTCCCAGAATTCCCCAACCAGCCATGCTGGCTGGGGAATTCTGGGAGTTGAAGTCCGCCCATCTTAAAGTTGCCAAGGTTGAGAAATACTGTAATAGAGGAACTTTACTGAATGGGTGACACATTAAATCTAAACTCAGACTAAGGAAAAAGGATGCCTGTGTTCGAGTAACATGCTACACTTGAACAAATAATCCATAAAATGGTTTGATGGTCCGGTTCATAAGACAGAATTTGTCGCAGGTTGCAATGTGCATGTTCCTTCCAATGCTGGGCTCGTACCACCCTCTAAACCTGAAGCTGGGGTTTGCAAAACACAGCTATGTTCACAGAATATGCCATTCCCAGACAAATGAACCCTGTTGAGGTTCACCCAACAGGCCAAAGACAAGGGCTGGATTCTCAAAGCACACTGGACCCTAGATCACCCAGGTCCATTTCAGCCTAGTTGATCGATTTACGACTTCTTTCTTAGATTGATAATCCATCTTTCTCAGAGGAGCTCCCCTTCCTCTTCCTCTTCCATTTCCCCCCTCCCCCCCAAGCAACCTTGTGAGGTAGGTTGGGTTGAGAGAGTGTGACTGGCCCAAAATCACCCAGTGAGCTTTTGTGTTGACCTGAACTACAGTCTCCAAGATTGTAATGAAATGTGGAGATAACCTTGGTGAAGGAATGGATGAGCCATTAAGGGAGGGAAGATGGCAACTCCATCCCAGGAAAGGGAAAAGCATGAGAAGAAACTGAAAATAACCCTGCCTTGATTTGGTTTAGTATAAGACTCTTCCAGAGTGGTCAGCCATATTAAATTAAACTAAATTAAACTAAATTAAATGTAAAAATTAAATTAAATTAAAAAAATAAATTAAATCAGATCAAATCAAATTAAGAGGGGCAGAGGGAAACTCTGGCAGGCTTTCAAGATTTTGTTATTATACCCTACATCAATAAAGTAACATTTCCTGTAATCCTTGCTTGTTTTCTGACCTGGCCTACCTCAAAGAGCTGATATCAGTCTTGAAAGCCTTACTTCTCTCTCATCAGAGAGGCATTGAACTTTGCTTTTGATTTTAGAGATGGCATCAGTTCCTTGGGGCACCCCACTGTCAGCTGAACAAGTGACCAAGGTATTGTTCTAACATCATGTAATGATATGTGGGAAAGAGCTTGGGAGATGCTGCCTAGGAAATGATCAGATAAGAGACAGCTTAGCCCGCAGCTGCACAATGGGCAGAGCAAGAGGCTCAGAAGCGACCTTTCCTAGTTTCTTGGGCTGTAAAGGAACTGGCCTACCTCAAAGGGTTGACAATGGTCCTATGTCAACACTTTACCACTCTGGAATGTTTAGCCTGCTATGCAAAGCAGCCAACATTTCTTTTAAAAAGGGAATTTCGTGGGAACATTGACAGTTCCTTTGGGTACAATTTCTTTTTATGTGGAATGGTCTTCCCCTGTCTGATCTCCCAACGTGTTGGGTTAGCTAATATCTTCCAAAATTTCAAGCCAGTGGTTATGCTACTTGGGAATTCTTGGGCTTCTAGGCCAAACCAACTGGAGGCCGGATTCTGTAAAGCAATCATAAAATCATCTCAACAGGCCTGCCAACTGAGCTGAATGAACTTAGCAAGCAACCTTGCAGATTCCCCAGAATCTTCTTCAGAACATGTGGAAGATACACAGGAACCTCTCAGCAGACTGGAAAGAGAGTAAGGATCGCCCCGAAGTAGGACTTTGGAAAAGCTATTGGGGTAGAACAGAAAAACGATGTATTTGGTGAGGGAGAAAGCAAGAACCCCTTGGGAAAAAAAATTGGAAGCAATGTAAACGCCACTTTGAACCCACAGCTCTATCTACCTCATTTATTACACACACACACAAAAACTGGGACACAAATCAAACAAAAATACTGAATGGGCAGGTAAAATATTTGGCAGCTGGCAATTATTGTTTTCCTTCCATTAATCTTCTTGACTGTAGTGGAATTAAAGCTTTTCTCATCTCCCCAAAGAGCAAATAAGATAATTGGGACATTATCACCATCATGATGATGGTGGTGGTGGTGGTGGCTTAATTGCAGCATAGCCTTCCTTTCTCCCTGCCCTTTTTTCTTCAGAAACTTTCCCCATCAAATTGCATGCTTTTCTGCAGCTCTGAGATGCCTATCCAGATATCAGTCAGCATTATATTCTGCTCCATGGAAGCATAGAAGCATAGAAATCCACCCCTCTCCCTTACCTTTAATGTTCTCTGTGACCTTGCCCCAGACTACATCATGACCTATAAATGTGTCTGGGTAGGTGTGTTCTACATTTCCCACCCTTCTCGACTGGAAGTTCCTTGGGGCAGAACCCAATTTTCAGCTTGTGACTCTGTAAAATGGTACATTTATTGGCACCATCGTATTATAATAAATAATGTGGTATTGCATGCAGCCACTTATGCATCCAACACAAAAGGTGATGGGGTGAAACAAATGTCACTATTATAGAAATACTGATAACCAAGGTTTTCTCTCTCCCTCACAGATACACACACATTCACACACACGCATGCATACGCATACACAATTGCTTAAACCGGATAAATCCCTACTTTGAACCCTCCCTCCTCCTTAAAACTGCCATAATCCTACAAAGAAACTAAACGAACCAAAATCTCCTGGCAAGCTTTCAGAAATTGCCTCTTGCTTCTCAACTCCTTTCACACAAAATCCCATTCAACACCTCCTTCCATTCCTTGGCACCACTGGAGAAACTGAGGCAGGAGGCTGGGTTTAGGTTTCAAATCAAAATGACTACTCCTTTTTTTTTTTCTTGAGAGAGAGAGAGAGAGAGAGAGAAAGGGAAAGGGAGGGAGGGAGGGAACCGTCCTAAATCAAATCTGCTTTTTTTTTCCCCCTGCAGCAGGGTTTTGTCCTGTAATATGTTCATAGATCCCACAATGTTGTTCTGGGTGTTCTCTGGCTGAGTCGAAGTTAAAATTGGAACTGAAAACCATGCTGGGATATTTTATGACAAAGGTTGCTAATTTGGTATAGAAAAGAGAATTTTGACAATGGCAGTTCTCCTGTGGCACTAAGGGGGAAGATACCTGTCTCCTTTTTCCCTGCATTGTGCCACAATCCATCTCATGCTGCCTCTTAGCCTCATTTGGTGCCTTATCTTGGAATGCACTTCAGATTAAATCTCCCAGACCAAAACCATGCAGCCCAATCAAAATAATCATACTTATACCAAATAATTATACCAAAATTCTTCCTTGCAGATGCTTTTTATTCTTCCCCACCCAAAGGAATGTTGGAAGGAAATTACGGAAACCGGCCCAAGTCTCTGTTCACCTCTCTCTGGGTCCATCAGCAGGATCACTCCTTGAAAACAGAACAGAAAGGGGCCAGTTCTGATGCTGGGGGAGAGAAGCCAACAAAAGAACTGAGTTTGAAAATAGGCCAGATATGGCTGGGGGCTAGGAGGAAAAAAACCCCCAAATGTATTGATTTATTTATTACAGCTTTTATACAGCTGCCCAACTTAGCCCATGTGACTCTGGGCGGCACAGAAAAAGAAAAGAAACACACACCAGTATTGTTAATGCAAAACAACAAATCTCATTAAAATTTACTAAAACAATTAAATGGCAATTAGAACTGAAATTGTGTATAGGAAAAAAAAATCCCCCAATGCATTTCTGTGGGAGGGGCTGTTGGGTAGCGGCTCAGAATATTGGTGACTGCTCCATTCTAAGCCTCCCCCCCCCCTAGTCATGTGACTCACGCTTGGCAAGAATTCCAGATGTTCACTCCACAGGTTCTCCATACCTTGCTTAAATACTCTGCAGCTACAATGCTGTTATCTACAAGCATTTCTTTCCAGTGTTGCCTTAGGCATGCATATCTAGTAAATTTAATTAGTTATAATGTTAATTGTTCAGGACTGAAAGCTAGAAGGATGCCTGCAAAAACAGGTATCTCCAAGCAACAGTCTCATGTGGTTTCAACCACCCTTCCTAATTAGCATTCAATTCAGACTTGATTTTACCCAAAGCCCCTCCTCAGGATCTCAGAAATGGGATTGTCCGCTTCTTTATCCCTTGCTGCTCCTGGGCATTAGACAGCAGCTCATGTTTATCCCAGAATCATTGAAAGCTGTGTCGGCCAATTTCTGAAGGCCAAGCTGTTGCCAGAAGCGCAGGAGAAGCCAGAAGTGTAGGAGGTCTTTTCCCCCAACCATTTGGCAGTCCTTCAGATAGGTACTGTATCAGCAATGCTCTGCCTTGCTTAGATGCCAAGTGTGGAGTCCACCACCTTCTTGGAGATCCTCCTTGGGATCAGAAGTGGTGCCCCTTCTTTACCTCATCTTCCACTCACTATCTATCTGTTCAGCCACTCGCATTCACCTTATCCTCTCCCGCCCTGCCCCTGTGCAATCCATCTCCGTCAGTAAGTAGCTGCCATTCCCCAATTACTCAATTAACCCCTGACCTCTCCATCCATCATGCTTCACCCAGGCCATACATGTCACTGCCCTGATTCTCTGGGCACCAGCTCAGATCTGAGTCAGCAGCTGAATCAAGACAGCTGGTGGAGAACCAGCCAAAGTCTGGAAATTTCAAGGAGGTTGAATGACATAAGCCAAGCAGGTAGCCCTAATAATTAACTCCTGTAAACCATCTGTCCAGAAATGGTTGGGGGCAGCATATCCATTTTAAGTGTCTCATCCAAAATTTGGACAACCGTGTCATCTTAGAGATGTTGGCTCCAGGAATAACATAATATGCCAAACGGCGAGCTCAATTTGCCATCTTTTTACTTGTTCCCTTCGTCTCACAGGAGTTGGAATGAACCACTTAGACAGGCTCACAAGAAATCCAGTAACTCTGATTAGTAATAGTTATTCAAGAAAATTAGGAAACCAAGACCAAACATTTCAGCAGTGGCTGTGTTTCTAGGTGAAAAGCCCATCTAGAGAAACCGTAACCAAAACCTCTGATGTCCCTTTCGCCTTCCCACCCTATGTAACAGACTCCTTAGGACCCTCTTTTGGGTGGGCAATCTTGTTTCCATCTGTCCGATGTTTTTCTAACCATCGGTTTTGCTCTCGTGTGATTTGCTCCCGGCTGTGTGAGAACTAAGTCTCACACCTGTACCAGGCAGAGAAATTCTCCTGCGTTTTTTTTCCTCTACCAATTCTCACTCGGTTTGATGAAAGAGAATTTGCCTTCCAAGCCCTTTCGAAAGAAAAGACGATTTGGGAGTGCGGGCCTTATTTTATGACAAGGTTGGCCATAAGGTGGGTGTGAATGTCTGTCTTTCGTGGTACAATCTTATCTCCAGCAGCTTGTAGACTTCCTGGATTCCCATGGGAAGCTTTTTTAAGAGCCATAAAATTATACTGCTTGGGGGGAGTCTTGCCCTGAGAAAGAGTTGGAGAATTTTCCCTTCATCTGGAGGAGGAAAAAAAATGAATTATCCACTTAATTTATCTTCCTACAAGTGGAATGGAAGATTTGGGAACGCTCTTTCTGTTGGTCCAGTTTTGATTCACACATCACTGTGTCTTTTGCTAAACCTGGCCACCCCCAGTTCTGCTTAGATCTTCAAGAAGCACATATAATGAATGTGTGGAAGGGGGAACCCCTTGCTGCTCAGAGAAATGTTTACCATGATTTTCCAATGTTCCATGAATGACATTGTGGATTTACACAATCCACACCTCCTTTCCCAGGGCAAGGTTCCTCTAACCTCCACAGCAAAGGCAAAACTTCCCCTTATCTCTTGCTTTGCTTTGCATTAATAGCAGTGGATTATCTGCCCCTTGATTTAAAAAGTGGAGAAGTAAAGGAAAAGGTGTTCTCAAATCAAGCTCCATTCCTGACAACTTTATGGATGCATCCATGCTGTCTTCTTGGCAACAGCAGGTAAGCAGTCTGGCAATGCTCTCTTTTGGGGTTTTCTTTCCCCCTCTCATCTAGCCTACGGTCAGCTTTGCGAGGTAGTCCAGACAAGAAGCACACCCAGAAATAAAGTTAATTGTTGTTGTTGTTTAATCCATTCAATTGTGTCCGATTCTTGGAGACCACCTGGACAAGTCCCTGCAGTTTTCTTGGCGAGGTTTTTCAGAAGTGGTTTGCCATTGCCTCCTTCCTAGGGCTGAGAGAGAGTAACTGGCCTTTGGTCACCCAGCTGGCTTTGTGCCTAAGGCAGGACTAGAACTCCCGGTCTCCTGGTTTTTAGCCTGGTGCCTTAACCACTACACCAAACTGGCTCTCTAACTTTATTGTAAGGTTATATTAACAGAATCTTGCAAGTCTGAAAGTACTTTTCTCCCCCTCACCTATATAGTCCAAGAAGAAGGGTCCCTTCTGAGATGTTTGCCATGCCCCATACCTTCTGAGGACTCAGCTGCTGTTTATTTGACCATTGTCTAGTCTGCGGCTCTGCCTTCTGTCTCCCACACACCATTACACCTACATCCAGCCTTTCTCAACCTTTTGACCCTGGAGGAACCCTTGAAATATTTTTCAGGAGGCCTCGAGGAACCCCTGCACATTCAGGCTCAAATATAGGCCGGAAGTTACAAAATTATTATATTCATTTCATGTATAGGCCTGTATATACTGTATGCATGAACAGTGTTCTTAAACTAAAAATAAAGAATGAAACTTACCTCTCTAATGTGAAGTTGCCCAAATTTGAAATAATTTTTAAAATAAATTGTGATCTCCCAGGGAACCCCTAGGGACCTCTCGCGGAACCCAAGGGTGCCATGGAACCTTGGCTGAGAAACCCTGCCATAGGCCATGGGATTTCCTTGTGGTCTCCCAACCAAGTACTGACCAGGCCTGACCCTGCTTAGCATCCACTCCCAGCCAAAGTTAGTCAGGTGGTGTCTACCGTTGTGACAAATATATCACAGTGGGGGGAATAGAATCCTCTTACAATTCGATAGCAGCCGTTTCAATCGCACCTCAACAATTACAGTTTGCACAATGGCTACGTATGTAGACCTGGTACCTTAGTCTTCACCCAAGTAGATTTAGGTGCACGGATGTAACAGAATAAGATGCATTTCCTGCCCCACAACACAAATATTTCAATGCTAGCTTGGGGAGAGGGGCCAACACCAAAGGATGCTAAAACCCAGCAAGGATCACTATTTTTTTTTTAAAAAAAAGAGAATAAAGCATTCCCCAAAAGCAAAACCATAAAATTAGGAGTATAATTTCCCAGAGCCAGAAAGAAATGATTGTTTAGAATACATGCCAGACATTTAGCACGCTCACCTTCCACATTTCTCCTCCGTCTTAGCTTTTCCTCATTTATTTTTTGGGGGCTTCCTACCTTTTACCTTTTATCCCTCTCCTCCCCACCACCCCCGCCTGCCTTTTCTGGGGTTAAGGGTTGACAGTGGCTGTCTGTCCGCAGCAGCCCCTTTTTTCATCTTCGCAGAGCAAAGGAAAGTAAGGGAGGGATGGAAGTGGGGAGAGAGGCTTGGATTTTAATAAGAAAGTGCTTCTTCGTGAGCTTATCGATTGTGAAAAGGCTACTGGGTAGCAGCAGCATAAGAGATGTGCCTGGCGGTCTGGCTAAGCTTCATGCAGTCGCTGAGGCAGCAGTTCAAGCCAGGGTGGGAAGGGGGAGAGGGGGAGGTAGAAAGGAAGAGGTGGGGGTCGGTGGGGGGGCTCTCTAGCTCTCATCAGGCTGGCCCTGCTTGCCAACCCATCCAGAGTTTTAGAGAGATGTATTCCCCAGGGGAAATGGGAGGTTCGGAGGATGAGGCCAGCAGCATAAGTACAAAACAAAACCTTCTTGGTTCTCCGGAGAGGCTTAGCGGAAGAGAGAGAGCCAAACCCCGTCAGCGTCTCTTGGCTTCCCAAGTCTCCTCCTTTGGCCAGTCTGAAGATTCAGGGCCTGTCTCCGTTTGGAATGATGCAGAACCAGAAACATCTGGATCGGTTTGAGCCCATTCGGACGAGCGCATACAAGCTGTCCAGGAGTCCGATTCAAATTCGATGCCATTCAGTGCTACAGTCCGGATGGAGTCAGGCACCCAAATCAAATTTGACCAGCTTCCTGAATCAGTTTGAACATCCGGATTGAATTGCACTGCAGCGTCTGCAGGGTCTTGCCAAAAAAGCAGCATGAGGACATCACGCCACCAGCTCTTCCCTTTTTATATGTATGGGGAACATCATGGTGCATGTACAAAAGGGTGTGTGTATGTGTTGAAAGGCTGTTTCACTGCTTTTGGCATTCTGAACCTTCCTGCCCCCCCCCCCACAAGGTACAGCTGAACTGTATCAAACTCCAACCTACCCCTTGCTTACTTGAATGTGCAAATTTCCCACTTGCTTTGGGAACAACACCACCAGAGGCCAAGGGAACCCTACCTGTGGTGTCTGGATCATACGAGCTTTTCATGGGTTAAAACAACCTTCCCCACCTGGCAACTTCCAGATGTGCCTTCCAGAGGTGTAGGACTTTGACTAAAATAATCTTGAGCTGCGGTTTGGATATTGATCCACCACGGCTCTGAAAAGCCACTGCAACATATTGGCACAGGTAGAGTCAGGGGTTGGGACCTTGGGGAGTCTCTGAATTAGAACTCCCAGCATTCTTTCTCATTAGCCAGGGCTTCTGGGAGTTGTAGTTCAGCAACATCTGGGTAGCCATATGTCCCCTGCCTGAGTTGGATTATGTTAAATTTGCCCCGTCCCATATGTGCATCTGGAACACCATTCCCAGTCCATCATTTCCATTCTCTCTAATATAAGCTTGGGGTTTTCTTGTTTGCATATTTCCCCACTGTAATGGCATTTTTATATCTGGGGATGTGTTCTTATGATGTTTTCAATCTTGTATGCCACCTTGAGTCTTTTTGGGTTTGGTAGCCTCATCAGTCTAAATCATAACTGAACCACCACAATGACAGGAGTTTTCACATGATCCTAGAAATACCCTGGCTTCATCTGGGGTTCTCTATCCAGCTCCTAAGCACAGGGTATAATCACAGAAAAACCTGACCTCCCAAATGGCCATGCTGTGATGGGATGTAATTCTGAAAAGCACCTGTTCACACAGCATCCTAAGAACAGTGCATGGAAGGAATCTCCTTCTTTGAAATGCATGAATGGGAGGTGGGGAAGGTAGGCGATCTTAGTCGATGCCCATATAAAGATATAATTGCTCTAAAAAGCCACAAAATAGAAAAGAAATGGATGCAGGACAGCATTTCAGTGGCAAACATTAAGGGCTCCACTATTTATCCGGAAGCTATAAGGGATATTTTCAAGACCTGGTGGAGATGCAGGAGCACACTTTCCCAATGTGATGCTTTCTATAAACATCCTTTAGCATTCATAACATGTTTAGATTTTTCTTTCCTTTTTTATTTACAGTAGTTTTATACTTCCCAAGACCAGAGGTTCACCGAAAAGTATATATATATTGGTGCTCCTGACATCCCCCAGAAGTTTTGCATTGTCAAAACCCTGTTGGTTTTTCTGAAACCCATTAAAACCTTTCTTTTCTGGACAGCCTTGGGAATATATTGGTGATGAGGGGCCCCTTCTGCTCTAGGACTGGACGCCACAGCTGTTTCTCAAGGTCTTCTTGTTTTCCTTCCTTTACAGTTTATGATGGTTTTTATTTTAATGCTATCATTCTTTTTCCTCTATAAGTGCTGCCTTGAGCTTCTGGATTGAACAGCATATAAAAATGGATGAACGAATGAATGAATGACCCAGAATTGCTAGCCAGCACACCCAAAGGGAATTCTGGGTGTTTCCAATCCACCATATCTGGAAGGCTCCAGTTGAGGGAAGCTCATTAAACCCGGTCACTGAATTTTCTGGGTTTCACCATATTTAGACATACAACCTAACCAAAAGGTCATGTTCACACACCACATTCTGCCACCTCATCACGATCATGATCATTACCACCACCCAAGGTTAAAAATAGCCCCGTTCAATATATGGTGGAAAAGCAGGCCTGGGGCCTCTGACCCCTTGTGTGAATTCTGGCATTATCTCTCCAATCCTTACAGGAGTTCCCTCATCCTGGCGGCTGCCCAGAAGGACTGGCCTGTAACATCAGGAACTGCATGGGATTTGGGGATACAGCCAGACAGGCCCATTAACTGGGAATTATGAGAGTTGCTCTCCAACATGTTGGGGAAAATCAGCCCACGAACGGCTTGTCAGGTAGACCACCATCATTCCCACAACCTGGCCAAGCCAGATATGAAACCCCAGGTGTCCAGAGCGCTAAATCCTCTCATCTCAGAGCTAAAACCCTATTAATATCTGCCCATAAATTTGCAGAGCAGCCACTATCTGCTGGAGAGCACGCCAACGAAAAACTGACAGACAGCAGGGGAAACAAACAGGAACAACGAAAGAGCACTTTAATTACTCCAGAGTTTTCCATCTCCTGATCTGAGCTACCCAATGCTTAGTAGAAACCCTGCTTGGGAGGGAAAAAAATGCTTTTATAGCCTGAAGCGTCCTCCTGGGGAAGCAGGTCACCTCGACCATGGCACATCTGCCGGGCGGAAAAACCTGGTTTGCTTCAGGCACTGATGACGACAAGGGAGCCAGCCAGGGATAGGGAGGCTGGGGAGAAAGAGGTCATCAGCTCCTGACAAATGAATTGCTGGCTTTAATCCAGCCTGGATGGGAGAGAGGCCCTCACCCCTCTGCAAAGCATTTTAATCCACCCCCTAGAGAATGCTCCCCTTCCAGAGTGGGGAGCAGGATCAGCCATCTGCATTCCAAGTCTTCTGCTTTCTGCCCAAGAGCTGTTTTTTTTTTAAACCCCAACAAAGCTAAGGCTTACTTAGAATTATACTCTAAAGGTTTTAGGTTAAGGATGGTGGAGTGGGGAGGGGACAAGGAAGGAAGGAAGGAAGGAAGGAAGGAGGGAGGGAGGGAGGGAAGGAGAGTGGGAGGGAAGGAGAGAGAGTGTCGGAGGGAGGAGAAAGAAGGAGAGAGGGAGGAAGGAAGGAAAGTGAGGAGGGAGGGAAGGAGAAGAAAAAGGAAGGAAAGAAAGGAGAGTGGGAAGGAAGGAGGGAGGGAGGAAGGGAGGAAGGAAGGAAAGGGAGGAGGGAAGGAGAAGAAAGAGGGAAGGAAGGAAGGAGAGTGGGAAGGAGGGAGGGGAGTGAGAAGGAAGGAAGGAAGGAAGGAAGGAAGGAAGGAAGGAAGGAAGGAAGGAAGGAAGGGCATGCTTTTGGCCTCCTGACCTACCCCTCTGCCCTATTGTTTTTCAGCTCCTTTGTTCCACATACAAAGAGCCAGGAATCTACATGTGCCCCCTCCTGCTTTCCTCCTCCTCCTCCTCCTCCCCCTCCTCCCTCAAGCTGGCATTTTCCGAGGGAGCGGATCCGATCAACGTGAAGCCTGAGTCTGCGGCAGAACCGCCTTAGCGCTATTTCCCGGTTCACTACACCTGCCCACCTCCTGATGCTGTGCTGGGGGGCCACTGCAGTGGAAGGCAGCTGCAGTTAATCTCCACGCGCTGCAAGGGGCAGCAGCCACAGAGCTGCTGGCTTCTGCCTGGATGTAATGCAGCAGGAACGTGAATCACTATTCCCACCTACCCACTGTGGTGCTCCCTCCCTCTCAGTCCAGAAATAATGGAAAGGATTTAGGGACGAAGCCAGAAATCTGACATTTTATTCAAAAGGAATGCTCTTCTCCACCGATCATGCTCGGCTGGGTCTGCTTTCCACAGCATCCACATCTTGCCGGGCGCAGTGGATACAGCAGACCTCAAAGTAAAGGGCAACCTTTTTTCTTTCTTTCTTTCTTTCTTACAAATTAAGGAGGTTAAAAGAAGAATATGGCTGCTCAGCACTTCAGCCCATGGGTTTATCTGCAGGCAGATCCTCCTGGTTCATTTTCCGAAACGGCTTGGCTGCATCCTGCAAACACCTACCGAGGGCCTTTCCCCACGTTTAGCTAAACAGAGCACAAATTATGTGCCCTGATTTTTTCAGCTGTGTCCCCAGGATGTTACCTTCCTCCCCTTCCCTGCCCAAAAGTGAGTCATCCTGAACTATCCCAGTTTTAAAGTAGTTCTTTCTCACTTATTCCCACTTGTTTGATGGCCCCTGTTTTGTTTTGTTGATTTTGTGCTTATTCAGTCATTTTAGCCTGGGCGATCTGCTTGATTAAAAGTTTTTAGCCATTTTTATGTTTTTTTCTAGTTTTGTACGCCACCCACTGGAGTTGGGTGGCCAATAAATTTAAGTACATGAAATAATAAATAATAATTCCAACAGCACTGGAGGGCAGGCTAAATGGGGTAAACATGGGTAAAATCTGTTAGGCTTCCCATCCCTTATCCTGGAGAGAAGACAGGGGACTGGCAAGGACTGGAACAGAGGCAGGATGGAGACTGGCAATGGGGACAGCCAATTACATGCCAGTATAATTTTCTGCTGCTTCAAAGATGGCAGGGCAGGCCTTCAAGCATGGCTGGCTGGGGAATTCTGGGAGTTGAAGTCCATCCATCTTACAGTTACTGAGGTTGAGAAACACTGGCCTAGACAGACCCATTTCCCAACCCAATGGCTGAGTTCACAGACATCACACTAAGCCATGCCCTGCGTTTATTTGACGAGAGAGTGTTGGCTTAGCCTGAGGGCTAAGTGCTGCAGTGGCTTGTTCTGCAAACCATAATTCAAACAAACCATGGTTAAAACATACCAAGACTTAGCACACAGTGGATGAAGCTGGCTAATGTCATCATTGCAAGAATGGGTGGGTGGGGGAGTGTTTAAAGCCTTGAAATCTGAAGAACACAGCCACTGTTATGCATCAGTGCAAAGGGAAAGAAGCAGATTTTTTTGAAAATCTTGGCAAATTGATGCAGTATCGGGGTTAGCATATATTTAGAGTGGTACATGAAATACAGGTAGTGCTCACTTACCAACTACCTTGTTTAGCGACCAAAGTTATGATGGTGTAAAAAGAAAGTTTTGCAACCAGTCCTTGCATTTAGGACTGTAACAGAGTCCCACGGTCACGTGGTGCCTTTAAAGCAGTGTCTCTCAACCTCAGCAACTTTAAGATGGGTGGACTTCAACTCCCAGAACTCCCCAGGGGCCAGATCCTGCTTTCAAGCCACCGCCAATCTAAGCTCAAGAGGTGGGAGAGGCTGGAGAGGCTGTCTGCCTTATGTAATGAGGGCTTTTTTTTTTTGGCCTCATAAGAGAAATACTGGCTCCTGGAGTCTTGAAAGAGATAATAGAGAATACTTATTTTGGCCAATGACCAGATAACTTGAAAGAGAGAAAGACCTCTTTCTCACACCTAAACCTGGGAGAGATTGCCAGGTTCACATAATGCACCAGACCAGGCCTGAAATGAACTGGAATGTGGTGGGAATCCAATCATTGCTTTGGGCAGTTATGAACCAAGCCCTCATTCAAGCCATCGTAGGGTTTGTTCTTTCAGGGGCAGCGTGCCCTGTGAGAACAGGAGTTGTGCTTTGTTAACCCAGTTTTAGGGTGTAGCGTGAACCAGCCTTGGAAGTCCAAGAACAAAAAAAGGCTTTACAGAGTTCCCAAACTGCAGTGCAGCAAAAATTCTTCATGTTGAACTTTATCACTGTTTTATGTTACAGGGAGGGAGAGAACAGAGGGTCCCCCCCCCAATTCTCTTTTTTCTTCCTCTGTTTCTACCCACCCCCCTGCCCCCTTCTCTCTCCTTCTGTAGCAAGGAGGATGCTGTAGCTGGGCGAAAGGAAGTGGGAAAGGCTGCCTCATTTTCTTTGTGGCAGATTTAAAGGAAAGGGAAGATTCTGAAGGCTGCAATTCGATCATCACTCAGCAACCGTGCAATGATTTCTTGTGATGGGTCGGGATGATGAATCATCAAAAGATGATTTGCATGGATGGAAGAGCCATCACAAACCAAGCACCCCGCAGCCAGGCTTTTTTCCATATCATTGGATATATTAACTCTTTAAATACCAACTTTTCAAGGGGAAGTCATTCAAGTTCCCATCTAGACCCCACCAAATCAGCCTTTCTCAACTTTTTGACCCTGGAGGAACCCTTGAAATATTTCTCAGGCCTCAGGGAACCCCTGCACATTCAGGCTCAAATGTAGGCCAGAAGTCACAAAATTATTGTATTCGTTTCATGGGTAGGCCTGTAGATATGCATGAACAGTGTTCTTAAACTAACAATAAAGAATGAAACTTACTTCTTCATTGTGAAGTTGCCTGAATTTGAAATAATTTTTTAAATAAATTGTGATCTCCCAGGGAACCCCTAGTGTCCTCTCGTGGAACCCAAGGGTGCCACGGAACCCTGGTTGAGAAACCCTGCACCAAATGGTTGGGCGATGTGGTATTGCAGGACAGGTGCACGTGTAACCAGGGGGAAAATGCATTGGTAGAGAATCACCCCATGTGAAGAGGGCTGCCTGTATTTAAACCATGGCAAGGGAAAGGCGCTTTGCACACACGCAAATTTCCCTCTTTTCTACCATGATTTCAGATGCTCTGGAAAGAGAGGCTGAAATTTGGCCTAATTAATTCAATGGCAGCTGTACAGAAGATACATTAAAACAAATAGCCAGGAGAGAATTATAATCACCTGCTAATCAACAGAGGCTGTGCATTTCCAATGGGGGGTGCGGGGTCTGACAACTGATGGGGGAATGCTGTCTCTCCTCTGGCGGGGTTGTTGTGTAAAGGATTGCTCTGCAGCAGAAACAAAATTAAAAGGTAAAGTCTCTCTTAAGCCGAGCCCAACTCTTGATGACTATGTGGACACATCCATAATTGTTTTCCTGCCAGTACCGAAAGAATATTTTTCTTCTCAGTCTAGCCCAGTGTTTCTTAACCTTGGCAACTTTAAGGTATCTGGACTTCAACTCCCAGAATTCCCCAGTCGGCATGTCCACACATCTTAAGGTTGCTAAGGTTGAGAAATGCTGGTCTAGCCTATAGCCCTGTGACTTCCATGGTGGTCTCCCATCTCAGTATGAACCAGGACTGTTTCTGCTTACCTTTTTCAAAACCAGCCGAGATCCAGCCTTATACCAACGACCATTCAAACGTGTCATTTTAATTCACAGGATTCGCTGCCATTAGATGAAATTGTCACTCACTTAAATGGTTTTGACATTGCAAACACATTCATGGTGGAAGACAAGATTATCCCTCCTGCTACCATGAAAGCTGATGGTTGCTGAGGTACACTGTGTTGTAACATCTAACCATGGTTTGTATTAACTGTATTTTAGTTGCCAAATGATATTTGAATAATCCAGAAGAGAATTGCTCTGAGGATCAAGCCAACCAGATGCCTCTAAGAAGGGGGCAAGGAGGGCATGAAGCCAGTTCAAGCAAGGGACAAAGATTACTGACTTTGAACAGGGAGGCTTCCTTATTAGGAAAGAGAGGTTTAATTAATTAGGAGGAAATACATTCATGGAAATTAGATCTTCCATCAACTTCTCCCAGATTTTTGTTTTAAATTATCCAAAATATTAGAAGCAAGCTATGGTTTAGAAAACTTCTCCCATCATCTTCCCTGAGAATCTACCAGTACTATGTTAAACTGATGCAAACTCGTTATTCCACACTCTGCTTTTCATTTACTTGGAAGGTAGATGAATCAAGGAACAACATTAATTCCAGTAGAAGAGAATCTCTGAAGCTCAGGGTTGGACTGTGGAGTCCTTGGTGCTCTCTGAGCTTGGTCATTTGCTTGCGGATGTTTCATTACCCGACTAGGTAACATCATCAGTGGTGGTGAGTGTGGGGTTTGCTCCCTGTTCATATACAGTAGCTTGCCCTTGATGGTTTTCAGCCATCAGTGGACACATAGAGATAAACTACATTTACACATGGTAAGTTGGGTAATCAAGTTGGGTAATGAAGCATCTGCAAGTAAACCACCCAGCTTAGAGAGCACCAAGGACTCCACAAACAATGGTACTTCAGAGGTGATTAGATTTTCTAGGCCACGGAAGGCCTTCCCACCCAGATGTGTTTAAGAGTTCAAGTCCCATAATCCACAGCCACGATAAAGCCAAGGGAGCCTCCGACCCTGGCTGGGGTGATACTGTAACAAGTTACAACTTCCTTCCCTGACATGAGTCCCTTTCCAGATGTGTGGCCCCACTCCCATCATCTTTAGGCAGCCTAGCCCACAAACACAATGATAGGGGATGATGGGACTTGAAGCTCATTACCCATTTTTGCTGCCAGTCACCCTCGCGGCTATGTCTCGGCCAACAGCTTCAGAACGGGGTTTCCAGTCCAGAATACCAGCGTGGCTGAGGCCAAAAAGTCAGATTTTGTCCATTTGGCTGCTGCCACAAGCCACTGTTTGCTGTTGTTTCTTGACAGCCCCATCTTCTTGTCTCAGCTACCACAGCCTTCCCTTCTGAGATTAGTTTCCAATTATGCGTATTATTCCTTGATCTCCTCCACCCTGTGCACACATACACAAGCACACCCATCAGCCAGCTCAACAACTAACAGCTAATGCAGGGTGGAAGTGGGGACAGGGTGCGGGGTGGGATTCCAGTCCTTTCTTCTAACTCCGTGCACTTTTCATTGGCGGGATTAGGTTATCCTTTTATTTTTATTTGTTTCCAGACTGGGGGGCAGCCGGACAAACACCTGCCCTGTATGGACAATGAGCTTTGCTGACCAGCCCTACAGAGAGATGTAGAAAAAAAGGAGGGCAGAGTAACCAGGTAGAAAATGCACAAGCAGCAGAAAAAAAGGGGGGAGGAGGGGGGAGGAATGGATTACAGCTGGAGATAATAAAAAAGCCAGGTCTGCAATATGGTGGGGCGAGAAAAGAGATTGCTCACTGGGTGCACAGTGCAGGCCCATGTGCACACCCAGACACGCATGTGTGTTCAGCCTCTCTCTCTCACACGCAAGCACACCAAAGCTTTTCTTCTCAAGCATCAGCCTAGAAACCCCCACCCCGAACGGGGCTTTCAAAAGGTCAAAGCAAAATGCTCTTGCACAACTTCCATCCAACACCACCGCATGCTTTTCACCCCTGCAGATTCTGCCGTTGAAATAAACCTCCTGCAATCAGAGTGAACTATGCATAATACCCCTTCCCCACCCCAGATCAGATTTCCATAAGCATCTCTCTGTGAATGTTTTTTTGTTTATTTCAAGAAATGTTCAGAGAATTTGGGGAGGGGGGAACCCTAAAGCAGAGATGGACAAACTTTTAACAATTACTGCACGCGCCAGATTGTTCTTGGAGGACAAATGCTGTAAAACGGGGACGAGGATAAGGACGGGCAGCACAGAGCCGAAATGAAGTGTTTAAAATGTTGGACTGAGACCAGGAGATCCAGGCTGAAGCCTCCCTTCAACCACAGAGCTGATTTGGGGCCAGTCACTTTCTTCCAGCTCAGCCTACCTTACAGGGTTGTTGTTGTGGGGATAAGATAGGCTGTTCTGAGTTCTCAAGAGAGAAACTGAAAGCAACACACAGTGTACAATCAGAGGGAAATCCAGAAACGCAAGGAAGTGACATGGAGCTTTTATTTTATTTTATTTTATTTTATTTTATAGCTAAAACAGCAATTTGATTAATGTCCCATTGTCTTTTCCTAGCTGAAGCGGTGCTTAAATAGCACCTCCCATATCATAATGAACTTGAGACAATCATTCTGCCAGCCTAGTTCTTGTAGGTATACACGGGGTGCGGTCAAAAAGGTCAAGATTATTATTATTATTATTTATTAACTTTATATCACCGCCCATCTCCCCCACTGGGGGACTCTGGGCGGTTTACAATAAAATGGCTGCGAAGGTGTGATCCTTTTTAGGGATGTTGCGATGCCCATAAAAAATGGGCAGGGCTTCAACCCCGTTCGGCAGAAACCCCTGCCAATTCTCACCAAGGTTACAGCTGGACTACTTGTAACCCTTAACTTTTCTACAACATGCCTTAAGCCTCTTTAGAAAAATCCACAGGACCTATTTCTCCAGCTTGTGTTAAATACTTCTGTCCTTTATTAAGCAGCTCAAACATTTTTTCAGACTATCTGCCTTCAGGAAGATGGCAGCTGTGACGCAAATCCTGCACATTGTAGAGAATTTCGGCCCATTCTGCCCCTCCCCAGGCTTTCCATCCAACATGGGATGCACCATGATTTAGGATGGAAAGACCCAGCTTTGAATCCATCCTCAGCCACAAAAGCCCAATGGTTACCCGTTTAGCCCAACCTACCTTGCAAGGTTGTTGTGTGGATAAAATTCTTGCTCCAGGCAAGAATACTGTGCACGCTGCCTGGAGCAAAAAGAATGCCTCTAATAATAAGCATATAATTCCTGTGTTCACAAAGCACATTTAGCCTGGCTATTCAATTAGTTCATTTTCTGGGTTTGTATATATATTGCAGATACATTGAACTAAGGTACAACAAGTCAGCCTTAACCGGTTTAGAGCTGATCTGGTTAAGCTTATTTAAAAACACAGTTCTTCTGCTGACACAGAATCAAAGAATGAAAGAGCTGGAAGAGATCCACAAGATCATCTAATCCACCCACCCAGTGCAGGAATCCACTACTACTGCCTCTAAAACATGCTATAGCCCAATGTCTCTCAACCTTGGCGAGTGGAAGATGTGTGGACTTCAACTCCCAGAATGCCCCAGCCGGCTGGGGCATTCTGGGAGTTGAAGTCCACACATCTTCCACTCGCCAAGGTTGAGAAACACCGCTTAGCCAAACAAATGAACTATGCTGTGGTTTAATACAAGAGCCTGATTTGTACAATACCTGCTCACCACATGCTACAAGGGTTGGGTTCCAAGAACTCATGGGCCTGCAGACTTCCCAGCTTTTATTCTAGGCCAGCGGTTCTCAAACCTTTTGGTCTCAGGACCCCTTTGCATTCTTAAAAATTGCTGAGGACCCCCAAAGGGCTTTGGTTTATGTGGGCTATATCCATCGATACTTACCGTATTAGAAATTAAAGCTGAGAAATTTAAAAATATGTATTTATTTGACTTCTCAGATCCCCTGAAAGGGTCTCAGAGACCCCCAGTGGTCCCCAGACCACACTTTGAGAACCACTGCTCTTAGGCTAGAGCATTGTGCGAACTCAGCCAGAGGAAAGCAAAACATCCAGCAGGGCAGGCCAAAATTCAGAGGACAATGGTGCAGGTTTCAACCCAGAGGGCGCCAGAGCCAAGCCAACGATCAAGCACTCACCACTGCTGATCTGCAAACCAACCACATTCTAGCTTAGCATGTGGTGTGAATTCAACCGGGGTTAGTTGCTGACTCAGCGTGGAAATTTGATTAGCTGAATAACCTAGCTAAGGGTAACCCAAGGTAGTGATAACATAGCAAACACAGCCTGTTTATGGGGCACAAGGGCACAAGTCAGTATCCTTCCGGACCTCAGCAGGACACCCCACTAGGATCTGCCTATCCCCTTCCATAGGAAATAGACACCTGCATTCCCATAATGCCTTGGAACAACACTCCCCAAGGAGCATTGTGGGTAACTTTAATTCAGGCCTTGATGGATGCCACCTCTTCCGCCAACTAGTGATTTTGCTGCTCTCCCACCAGAGAACCTGCCCCAGACCCCTGAAGGGGGCCACCTAGTTCCTTTGACTCCTCAGATCCAAAACTGGTCTTGATCCATTACATAAACCGTGTTCCCACAACCCACTTACCCAAGCCAGCAACAAGCCTGCAGTTACCTTTGCCCAGCAGGCTCAACTGCCACTGATAGCTTCAACCTTTGTTAGCTTTTTGAGCTGTAATGTAGTGGCCAATCCAGGCTATTTGTTAATATATGGTTCACTGCACACCTGGGGTTAATTCAAAAATGGGTTAATTTGGTAACTAGGTTAATGGGCTGGGTGAACACAGCCACAGATTTATATGGGAACAGGCTATTAAGGGCGAAGTAGGAGTCATACAGAAGACCTTCTCAAGGGTTTATGCCACAGTGAGGATCCCTGTGGCCTTCAGCTGTGCCAAACTACATCTCCCAGAATCCCCTGTGGACCTCAGCTGTGTGTCAACTACATCTCCCAGAATCCTCTGTGGCCCTCAGCTGTGTGCCAGACTACATCTTCCAGAATCCCCTGTGGCCCTCAGCTCTGTACCAAGACTACATCTCCCAGAATGCCAAGCCGATGAAGCCTGGCCCCACTGACTGCAGATGAAGGCTGCAATATTCTCGCCAATCTGAGGGTTGTCAGATAGCCACTTCTAACTTGTGAAGACATATTGAAAAATATAAAGGCCGACTGTTCGCCAAGGAATAATGCAATTAAAAAGAAAAGATGGAGAAAAAAAAGTCAGACATATTAGGTTATCTGTATTGATGTTCTGTCTGCTCTGCAATTTTTTGGCAGGCAGAGATCCTTCCCACTGCAAAAATATCCATCTGTGGGCCTTTGAATGGGAGGAGGGGCAGGACAACAAGAGTTGGGACGGCACTTAAACGCATCAATAAAAACAGTGCAAGTCAGGGAGGGGGCAGTTGACCCCCAGGATAGTGCACAGCATGTCCCTCCCCCCCCCCCCCAGACCACCATTAGAGGCCTAAATGATTTAGAATCCAAAAAGTAACAAAACCACTTCCCTTCTTAAGAGCTGAACCACATAGAAAGATTGGCAATAATAGAAGCTATACAAGTATGGCTTATTTTTTTCTATATGCTCTCAGGGGAGAGAGTTTTGTATACAGTGTCTCTATCTATCTATCTATCTATCTATCTATCTATCTATCTATCTATCTATCTATCTATCTATCAATGACCACTGGGGTGCAGTACACATCCAGACTGATCCTTATTGGGACTCTTCAGGCATAGGTATCCTCCATATAACATCTAGTATATCTATGCCTGATGAGTCCCAATAAGAATGAGAGCGCTTGTATAGTGCCTCCTACTGGTCAGTAGCAAATAGAACATCTAAAGAGAAGCCTTGCTGGAACTATGGGCCCTCTGGGTTTTTACTTTTATTTTATGCTTTCAAATCAGCGCTGACTCCTAGTGACTTCCTGGACTGGTCCCTGCAGATTTCTTGACAAGATTTTGGAAGTGGCTTGCCATTGTCTCCTTCCTAGGGCCGAGAGAAAGGGACTAGCCCAGGCCACCCAGCTGGCTTTGGGCCCAAGGAGGGACTAGAACTCTGTCTGCCAGTTTCTAGCCTGGTGCCTTCACCACTACACCAAACTGGCTATCAGCCCTATGGATACAGAGCCCATATATGACCCAGCTGTGGGATGCCTCAAGACAGTTGCAGAGCCTTCTCGTGGTGGCCTCTGGGAGTGTAGAATTCATACCCAGCTCACTTGCAGGTAGGACCATCATCCTGCTAGTTTCTGAGATGAAACTGTTCACCTAAGCAGCCTGGCCAACCTGTCCCACTGCAGATTTATGGGACCTCAATTCCCAGCAGTCTCAGCCAGTCTGACCAAGGGAGAGGGTTGCTGGGAACTGAAGTTCAGGGATTGTTGAGCTCTATAATGGTTGAATCTGTGCTGCTGTATCTTACTTTCTTAATGCTCTTTGTCCAGTTTATATGCTGCTTTGGTGAGAATGTATGTTACATTGTTTTGTTCCCCCTGCTTGCAATTATTGAATGAGAAGCAAATATTAAACTAAAACACATTTGATTTAAGTCACATTTAACCGGTTGCAGCTCATCAGTTTCAACAACTAGTGGCTGCATTTGCCCAACATGCTAATCTCAGTTAAGTTTAATTTTGGCTAGCTGGGTTTTGTTTGAACCGTTTGGTTAATTTACAGTTCAATGCATTGGCCAAAACCCAGAAAATGGGTTAATTAAATAACTAGGGTAAATGCTGAGGACGCCAATTAACCCAATACCATGTCACACTTGTCCAGGTTCAGTAGCTAATGCTGAAAGAAATGGAGCAAATTCTGGAGATTGAAAAATGGGGCGGGGGCCAGCCCAGCACAACGGGGAAGAGCGCCAAGGAAGAAATATTTAGCATGGACCAAAGAGTATCAGGATGATAGGCAGGCACCGAAGGGGACGTGCACACTGTAGAATGATAGATGGAGAAAAACGGCCCGTGCAACCCAGGGAAACACCATCTGGGTAAATTATGCCTGGCCAAAACAAATCAATGCTCCTCTGAGAGCCTGTGGCCCAAAGTAGTCAGAGACGTGAGCAATCCTTGCCTGTAAAGTAACCACCAAGACCCCACAGTCACAAAGATATGAGATAGAGAGATGGAAGTATAAGCAACCTGCTTTTATCCAGGCTGTGGGCAAAGAGGTTGTAATCACAAATCAAAGCTCCAGGAAGGCTGTGCAGTGTGCGCTTGGTCTCAATGCTCCTAAAAGTCCATACAATTACAAATGGACGTGTGAACGGCGGTGAATAGATGCCTCTGACAGCCATCCTCAGCCTTCGCTTGGGGCTGTTTGGACTTTCTGCCTCCCTCTGCAGCCCTCGGAGGTGATCAAGGTCTCCATCTGACCAGCGGGAGAGAGTTCACCAACAGCAGCTGCAGACAAGATCTTTGGAAAGACGTGAGCTTTCTGAATCTAAAAGGCAGGGTTTTTTACATTACCAACAGATTTTGTCTTAGCCTCTGCTCTTCGAACTCCCATGCTTATTACACAACTCACTCAGGTGAGTCCTGCAGTCTTGAGATGTTGGGTGGGGGTGGGTGGGATATTGACAGAGGTAGCTGCCCCAGATGACACACATGGAAGGACCCCGTCATAAGTATGGTTCACTATTCAAGGTGATGAAATGAATCAATACTTGTCCTCCAAGGAAGGCCCACCTTACTTCAAGAGGATCCCAAAAGTTATTTCCACAATTTGGGGACATCGTAAGAGAAGAGTATATTAGTTGATGGGAACCAAAATGCAGGAGTCTGATAGCCCCTTTTTGGATTATGGGTTTTTACTCAAAGGTATAAGCTTCTGTTTACTAGGCCTTTGATTTGAATGGAGCTATGAAGACATCATCAGAGTATTTCAAAGGTTGAAGGAGGCCATGCTTTGCTCGCTCACCCAGCCAGATGGGAGCAGCTAGACGACCTTAACTGATTAATCCCCTTCCTGTGGACATCCCTGCAACAGGGTTCCATGAAGTCCTCAGAAATCCAGATCAACTCAAAAGAGATTTTATTTTATACTCCTTTACACAGGAGTAATACTTACTGAACTCAAAGGTCTTAATTTCTTAGCAGACATGAAATATTAGCTGCTTTTTTCTACAAATACATTAAGCAGATGAAGGATATCTTGATTCCGTCTTTTCTAACCTACACAATAGCTCCCCAGGATCGTAGGGGCATTGATGCTTCTCAACTCTAGAAAAAATTATTTCCAGCTGGGTACAAATGACTTTTTGAACTTTTCCACCCAATTTGTGGACAGAAAAAGCGGGCAGACTTTTGATCTGCAAACTGATCATTTCTCTGAATTTCTCTGGTGATTTATCAAAGGGAGGATTCCTGCTTAGTGGCAATCATAGCACTGTTGCTGAGAAAGCCTGCGAAAAGCGTTCCTTCCTGAAATTTTCCCTTGGGACGGAATGCAAGTCTGGAAGATTGTGCGGTGGAAGACTGGACACACTCACGCACACATATATACGCTCAACATCCTTTGGCCATTGAGTAACTAAAAACATTGCAATACCCCATCCATTGTATTCTCTGAAGTTCTCCTCTGAAAGCCTTTCTAAAGGCTTTCATCTAAAAAAATCAGGCCCAAGAGAAAAAAAAGGCAAGATTGTGTTTTTCTATCCACCATCTCTGAACTGGGGGGAAAAAAAACAGGAGGGTTTGGTAGCACCTTTTCCAACTTGGTGTGTGTGGTGAAAGGTCCCCTGTGCAAGCACTGAGTCATGTCTGACCCTCTGGGGGGATGCCGCTTTCGCGATGCTCTCTTGGCAGTCTCTAGCGGGGTGGTTTGCCATCGCCTTCCCCGGTTGTCGCCTTCCGCAGCAAGCCAGGTGCTGATTTTACCGACCTTGGAAGGACGGAAGGCTGAGTCGACCTGAGCCGGCTACCCGAGAATCCAGCTCCTGCTGGGATTGAACTTGGGTCGTGGGGAGAGTTTTGGTCGCAATACTGCCGCCTACCACTCTGCGCCACATGAGGCTCATCCAGCTTACAAATTTCATTTAAAAGCGTAAGCTTTTGTGCATCTGGTAAAGCGAGTTGCAGCCTTTTAATAAAATTCATTAGTTGGAGAAAGTGCTGCCAGACACCTTCAGATTTTTTTGTTCCCATAGGCTAACACAGTTCTTCTCCTATAACTTCTACAAACTAGTTATTCTTGCTGTTATCCTGTCTTTCTCCTCAACTAAATACAAGTGATGCATGTTTTCGTTTTTGTTTTGTTTTTTCAGGCCAAGGACTACTCTTAGCCTTTCATGATCAGCCAGGGGCTGGATTCTGTAAATCAAAGGAAGCTGTGACAGAGAAGTGGCTTTGGCCAGAACAAAAACTAAAAGTATTTGAGACAGAAAAGCTGCAGAGCGAGTCAATCTCTTTCTTCTACCTTATCATTAAAGCAGGGGCTTTATAACGTCCTATTTCTTTAGGGCTGAAGACCGTATTTGAGTGGCAAACCAGGTACTGCATTCTAAAAACTAGGTGTAAAAAGGTAAAGGTTTCCCTTGACGTAAAGTCCAGTCGTGTCCGACTCTAGGGGGCGGTGCTCATCTCCGTTTCAAAGCCTTGGAGCCGGCGTTGTCATAGACACTTCCGGGTCATGTGGCCAGCACGACTCACGGAACGCCGTTACCTTCCCGCCGAAGCGGTACCAATTAATCTACTCACATTTGCATGTTTTCGAACTGCTTGGTGTGCAGGAGCTGGGACGAGCAACGGGCGCTCACCCCGCCGCGCGGTTTCGAACCGCCGACCTTCCGATCGACAGCTCAGCGGTTTAACCCGCAGCGCCACCGCGTCCCTAAAACTAGGTGTAGCCAGGTGAAAAATGAGATTTAATTTACATTTAACCGCAGTTAAGATTACGTTCAGTTAAATACATTCCGTAGGATTATATTCCCTGTGTATTCCACTTCTGCCATGTGAACAATTCCAATTTAGGGACAATTTTTTAGAGAAGCTGGGGGGTGATAGTCAAGGATTTAGGGGATGTATATGGCCTCTCGGGACTTCAAATGGTGAACCCTTGAAATGCCCTGCATCCACCAACTGCTTGGATGCTCTTCTATTGTCTATCTGCCCCAGTATTGATCCATCATTTGGAGCCACCTTCACTTCTTTGAACAGGGGACGCGGTGGCGCTGCGGGTTAAACCACTGAGCTGTCGATCAGAAGGTCGGCGGTTCGAAACCGCGCGGCGGGGTGAGCTCCCGTTGCTCGTCCCAGCTCCTGCACACCAAGCAGTTCGAAAACATGCAAATGTGAGTAGATTAATTGGTACCGCTTCGGTGGGAAGGTAACGGCGTTCCGTGAGTCATGCTGGCCACATGACCCGGAAGTGTCCTATGGACAACGCCGGCTCCAAGGCTTTGAAACGGAGATGAGCACCGCCCCCTAGAGTCGGGCACGACTGGACTTTACGTCAAGGGAAACCCTCACTTCTTTGAAGGTGACCCAATGTTCTCCCAAAAAGCTTTCAGATCTGAGAAAATCATTCCTCAGAGCCAGCTGTACCTTTGTGTGTTGTTTTGGATTTGTTCTTCTAACAGCTCAGCTCCTAGAGTTTCTGGAAAGTAGCAGGCTACGGTCAAAATAAGACATAAATCACCCACAAGGTGTTATTTGTCCAGCCATCCTCACAGTGTTGGTATTAGGGCTTGTGCAAAGCTTGGAAGCTTGGCTTCAAAGATGCTTTGAGCGATACACCATCTCAAAGCAGCTTCATGAAGAAGAGGCAAAGTGAAGATGCCATGTTGTTCATTTCACAGTGCCTCTGGGGCTTCCTCACGGACTTCCAGAGAGCTACAGAACCACCATCACCCAACTTCATTCAGCTTCTGGAAGAGCCAGAAGGCCTGCCCCAAACAATACAAAGCACCTTGGCCAGGTGAACCACAGCATCCTTGTGCCTCAAGGAAGGAAAAGGGCAAACATCTCATATAGATTAGTAGATATCAGAGATACCCCAACCCTGTTGTCTAGATTAAGCTAAAAGAGAATGGCTAAATGCTAAACCATCTTGCAGTTGGTTTGTTTTTGACCATAGCTAGGTTCCTAAATCCAGGTTGACAAATGCACTTCCTGTGTTCCCATAACATAATGTGCCCAAACAAACAAACTACATTGCAGCTTTGTATGTTGGCCTGATTCTCACAGGTGAATACTGAGTTGGGTTCCCACCATACCAGCAAACCAAAAAACCACCCACCTCCATCTTAGCCAATTTGTATGTGTTGTGTACAGCCATTTCCTATGGTTGGTCAATCACGGCTGAGGGCTTAAACCCAGCCAACCGTGCCTTCTTTAACAAACCACACTTCAGTTAAAGAGACCATGGCTTGGCCAGTGACTTGCTCAAAATAAACCAAGTACCTTGGGGTGACCAAGGGTTCATCTATTTCAAAACTTTTCTGTGGCTGATTGTGCCAGCCAGGGACCTCAAAAAGAAGTTACACCAAGGCTGATTATCTCCTGCTATTCAGCCCCAGGATCTGGCCTAAGAAGTACAATTTCTGACCACCTTCCTGTTACCCACCCTGTCAATCAGGCATTGATAGTGGTCGTGCTGATGATACCCAGTTATACGTGGCTTGGTCACTTCCTGGCTGGATTACTGCAATGTGCTCTACGTGGAGCTGCCCTTGAAGACCATCTGGAAATTACCACTGGTCCAGAATGTAGTGGCCCACATAGTGGTGCTGTCAGTTTGCCCATATTACATCACTGCTGTGTGAGCTGCACAGACTTCCACTTTCTTTCCAGGTGCAATTCAAGGTGCTGGTTATCACTTTTAAAGCCCAGCAATGGCACAGGGCCTGGCTTTCTATGGGATTGTCTGTCTTTAAAGGTATTTTCTACTCCACTAGTCAGAAAGGGTGGGTTTGCTCCAGGTCCCTTCTCTTAAATGTTGTCATCTAGCAGGACCTGGGAAATTTGCCTTCTCAGTAGCAGTCCTGGCCCTGGGGAATATCCACGAAGATCTGGCAGTTTCCCCCAGTTAGCCTCCTGGAAGGCCTTAAAAAGCTGGCTTTTCCCCCAAGCCCTGGGCTAGGGTGAGGCTGGCATCCAGTGACTGTGATTATTTATAGGGGAGTGTTGTTTTAGGTTGGTGGGAGTTGTTGGTTTTTTTTGGATGCTGGTTTTTATTGTTTCTTTTAAGTTTGTATTGCTGTTGGTGTGAGCTGCCCAGAGTTACAGCACAGATGATGGGCGGCCATATACATCTGTTAAATAAATAAATAAGTAAATAAATACGTGAAATAAATATTGTGATCTTAATCAGTCTCTCTTTCTCCCCCTCCTGTCCTAACAACCAGGAACCACGCTGAGACAAGGAACTGGTCTCTAGTGTTTTATTGCAGGTATATAACAGGAATCCTAACAAACTAAAGCAGCGTGGGAAAAAACCCAGCCATATAAACCCCAAAGGTTAAGGCGGTCCCGATCTGTGTCTCTTTGAATGGCTGCCCAATTCCTCAGTGCTACGCATGCGCTTGACAGTCTGGATGGGAGCCCCCTGCTCACCATCCTTACTCATGACACCTCCCTGGCAACCAACCACACATGTCATTCGTTCATCTCAATGCCTCTCTCTCTGTCATCTGCCCACCCAAATACCTACCTATTGTGCACCTCGCTACATTCCAGAGTTGGATGAATTGTTGCACATTGAAGCCCCCATGAGCTGGCATGTCCCCATCAATTTGCATATTAACTTGCATGCCATTAACATACTCTGTTTATCCTTCTGAATGGAGCAGATGCCAAAGTACAGCTGGTAAACATGTTCCACTTGTTCTACAAGATTCTCTTTCTGAAAGGGTTGCCCTCAAGTGTGAAAAATCTGTGCCAGACCTTGAAAGGTCTTGATATATGGACTTCAAAGCCACAAGACCAGAAAAGCAGAGTCTTTTCTTTCTCCTTTCCTTTCTTCAGCACTTCCTCTTTCCTACAGGTTTTGCCAATTTCTGACCGGATCATGGGTTCCTGAAATTCATCCCACTTCTTCTCCCTTTTACATCTTTCCTAAAACTCTACTCTTTCCTTGATGACTACAGTCCTCGATGCCCTTCTCTTCTCATTTTCATCCAGGAGTTGCTATCCAACCACTGACACCCAAGTTATTTTCTTCCACCCATGTGGCCTCTCTCTTTTAATCCCATTTCCAGCTACCAGCCCTCATTTGATTGGATCCTGCACAAAGTTATCATCTTCTATGACCATTCCTCTCTCTGTAGTTATGATCATCCTGTGATCTCTCACTGATCTCCGCTGCTCTTCACCGTTCAACAATCTGCTCTCTAAGATGATCCAGCCTATTTCTGCAGCTCTTTTTTTTACTTCAGACTGGCTCCCAGGTTGTTGTCTCAATTTTCTCTTTCATCTCTCCTCAGACTCATCTTTTCCAAGAAAGCTTTGGCTCACCATACCTGACTGTAACCAAGCCAAAGCACATGTAACTGGAATAAAAGTGCCATGTTCACAGAGTTTATCAGCTATATCATCTTTGCAGCTGTGAAGCAGAAATATATTTTTATTTCCTTCTTTTTTAAAAAGCAAAGAAATCTCAGGTTTCTAGGTGCTGAAAAAAGCTCCCAAATTAAGCCAGCCTTATAATCCATTTGTGATCTCTGTGATCTGTCCATGGAAACCTTCTCCAACTTGACACTTCCAAGTGAGTTCTGATGACAACTGGCCATCATCTGTAACCTCTGTGATCTGTCCATGGTACTTTTCAGGTGCATTGTGACAGCAAGTATCCCTGTGGCTGAGAATTATTGTTTACAAATTGAGATGGTTTTTAAAGGGGACAAGACAAATGTATGGACAGCAGGGCTGTCAATGGATAACAGAACAGCAATTTTCTGCCTTCTGAATCACAAGCACATAGATTTCCACCACATTATAACCCCTTCAGCTTACGTATATGCTTCTTTGGAGTCTACATATTTAATCCTAACTTGTGCATTTGAAAATAAACCCCCAATGCTTGCATCATTCTGCAAGCTCCATTGAAATCCGTGGCTTTTTCTTTCAAGTAAGCCTGCATAAGACTGGTGCTCTGGAGGAATGATATGGTGGTGGCTTGCCATGAAATTCACACTGCTTGGGGGAAGGGGGCTACAAAATACAATGCAAATGCCCTTCCCTCTGAGGAAGCTTTAAGAATCCTAAAGGCAGTGGTTGTTGTTTCAAAGTGCATTTGGATCACCGCTCTTGGAAACTGGCATTTTTGCCAATCTTGCTAGTTTAAAATCAGCCAACTTGCATTCCTCTCTCTAGAATCTGTACAGAGCTCATCAGATTACTCCCCCCCCCTCCTCTAAAGCTTCTCTACCCCCCTTTTTTCTTCCTATTGATTCTCCTGCAGTCTGTTAAGGAATCCTGACTCGGCACTAACCTACTAAGCCATCTCCAACCTCCCCGGGGCTCAAGTCAAGACATTTTGATCTGCCTTGCATTCTGACCAAAGCTCATTGAAACACCGGAGCGATCCATCCTGGCCGAAGCAGTCTTACAACTAAGGCAGCAAAACAACAGGGCCTGTTTGGATAGGATCAGCTCCAGGGTGTTTTTCAGGAGAAATGGGGGTAGGGAGACAAGGTGTCCTCAAGTTGCTGTTGATCTTTCTCCATGGTGTCACCATCTACATCACTGGGCAGAAAGGAGGCAACAGTAAAGAGGTTGAGGAGAGTTAGAGGGCTTTGTGGGATGTCAGAGGACTCAGTGGATCATCTGTGGATGAAGGCTAGATTAGATAGGCTGTTGAGTCTCTTGTAGGAGAACATAATTAAACAAGGATAAACATTGGAACAATGGTAGGACAACCACAGATGGTCTCCAAAAGAGCAGAGTTGGACACTACCCAGAATGGGGGTGGGGGTGGCATTGGTAGCCCTGGAATCCAAAAATCTTGGTCCTTCCCTGGTAGGGCTGGAGGGGGAGGGGGAGGAGGAGGAGAGTTAGAAATAAACTTGATGAATGGGGGACCCAGAAGGCAACCAATTCAAAGATGTAACTAAAGGTACTTCCGTGTTGCTACTCTTTCCATTCCCCAGGCCCTCAAAAGCAGTTGGCAGATCATGTCCAATCATCTTCAAGCCTGCCATCAAAGAGCAAATTTTGTTCTGCAGTAACAAAATTCCCCTCACCTCCACCACATAAAAGAGAAATAGATCAATCTGTGTCCTTTGTAGTGTGCATTATCTGGTCATACACAAACACACATAATTTCCAGAGGAAGCACTGCAGACCCATCAACCTACCCTTCTCCTTAAAAGATCTGATGCCCAGGAGCAGGAAGGTGAAATGAAGCAGGAGTGCCTGCAAAGGGGATCTCTCCAAAATTTGCCACCACCTTTTAATATGGCAGAAGGGGAAATGATCCAATCCACACAGAGTAATCTTCTTAATTCTAATTTATTTAGTTTTAATTACATGTAGATATACATTAAATCAAATTTTGCCTTCATCCTGGCTCCATCCAGCTGGAGGAGCTGGGAGATTGGCCCACCATTCAAAACACCCTTGAGGGGAAAAAATAGCACAAGTCTGTCAGAACTGCAGTTTAACTGGGTTTTCCAAAAAGTCGAATTGGTAAAGCATTACAGGTAGTCCTCACTTAACAACCATCCATTTAGTTTTTGGCAGTGCTGGGAAACCTGATTTGTGGCCGGTCCTCACACTTATGACCATGCAGCATTCCCCTCAGTCACATGATCATGATTCGGGCATTTGGCAGCTCGGTCACATTTACAACCGTTACAGCATCCCACGGTCACATGTTCACCATTTTCGACCTTCTCAGCCAGCTTCTGGCCAGCAAAATCAATGGGAAGCCACATGATTCACTTAATGACCACATGGTTCACTTAACGACTGCAGTGATTTGCTTAACAGCCACTGCGAAAAAGGCCGTAAAATTGGGTTGGATTTGCTTAGTGACCGCTCTGCTTAGCAACCGAAATGCTGGTCCCAATTGTGGTCGTTAAGCGAGGACTACCTGTAGTCCCCTAGCAGCCCTACCATGGAGAGTAACTGCTGAGCAAAAAAGACTGATCGGAAAAGGTGGGTTATCTCCAGACCCCTTGCAGCATCTTCTATTCTTTATCACCAAACGGGAGAGGCCGTGTTTTACACAGTAAGACCTCTGGTGTTTCCCTTTCTTTGTTTTAAAGGGATTTCTCAGGCATCAAGGTTGGAAAATGCCTGTCTGGTATTCCAGAAAACCGTTGTCAATCAAGGAGAGCCGAAACACTCCAAGGCCTCCCACCTACACACACACTTTTCCCAAAGCATAACAAAGCTCCTTGTTTCACGTACCTACCGACGTTCAAAGTGCTGCAAACACGTTTTGCGACCACACAAGCCTCTTTCATTCAGAGGAGGATACTCAAATGACAAATCAAAAATTAAAGGATGCCGGTCCGGCTTGTCCAGGCTGATGTTAACTGGCAGTGCAAAGCGGTGTGAACATTCAAACCAAGGGTTGTTGACAACTGGCTTGCAGCTTCCCCGGGCCTTCTGCAGCAGACCCACTCTCTCATCATTCACGAGGGCCAGAAACTTATTCCCTCCCTCTCTTTTTATTTTCATCTCTTGTATCAGAATAATTTTAAAGAACTGCGTGAACAAACTAAGCAACCATTATCATCCATACCTGAATAAAAAATTTTCATCAAAGGATTAGACACTGTGCATAACGCTGGTCTTCTTAGCTTATTTTCATTAAAAATGTAACAGAGTAATTATGAGTCAAACTTTATCAATGGCGAGATGCAGAGATAATTAAAAATGCAGATGGGACTGGCCTTTGCTTTCATCTCTACTGGCTTTCCCTGGCCTCGTACCCTTCACATATAGGACAATTCCATACTGGCTGGGAATTATGAGGCAGAAGGCAGCAAGTAGGGAAGGCGCATTCATACCTCCTTCATACCTCCTATCAAAGCTATATCGCCAACCAGAAAATGCAACAGACGCCCAGCTAGATGACCTCAGACTTTTATCCCATCCTGAGAACATGCAATCTCCAAAGCCAACTGTAGCCCACTGGCAAATATTCAATGAATTCAAACATTATGCTTAACCACAATGATTTCTTTGGTTCAGGCTTAGGGCATTGAATCCCATCAGTGTGGTTTGTTGTTCATGGATCACGGTGAGCCCAACCAGCCAACAAGGGGCATTCATGGAGTAGGGTGGTATAAGGAATGTTGCAAAGCAAGCCCCTCCCCTTTTATATGAGTATGCATATTCCAAGGGGGCGGAGCTTACATCACAACATTCTATCTGCCAATTTTTTTATGCCCGTCCTGGTAAATGCCCCTGTTTGGCTGGTTAGGTTCACATATTGCCCAGTGCCCCCAACTAGACTCCACAAGGACCAAATCCAACAGCTAGCAGTCCCACAACAGCCAAACCCAAACAATTGTGGCATAGACACTTCTACATCTACATCTACACAGAGCCAATTTGATGTAGTGGTGAAGGCATCAGGCTAGAAACCGGGAGGCCATGAGTTCTAGTCCTGCCTTAGGCACAAACCAGCTGGGTGACCTTGGGCCAGTCACTCTCTCTGAGCTCTAGGAAGGAGGCAATGGCAAACCACTTCTGAAAAACCTTGCCAAGGAAACTGCAGGGACCTGTCCAGACAGTCTCTGAGAATTGGACACAATTGAATGGATTTAAAATATACAATACACACACACATCTCCATCTCCAACTCCATCTCCATCTCTTTGGTTAACTCAAGGCAATGAATATTCCTAATACTACTCCTATTTTCCCCAGAACAACAACCCTGTGAGGTGGGCTGGGCTGAGAGAGAGGGACTGGCCCAAAGACACCCAGCCAGCTTTCATGCTTAAGGGAGGGAGGCCTACAACTCACCGACTCCTGGTTTCTCCGCCAGCCCCTTTACCACTACAGCGCACCAAATTGGCTCTCTAATGTATGAATCCCGACCTAGCACCAGATTCTACATTCTTGGGAGAAGGAGCAAAACCAGAACACGAATCAAGACCCAGATAGGCTGCCCAATGATAAGAGCGAAAGAAGAGCACAGGGTCCATCCACACAGCCTGCTTCATCAAATCAGGGATAAACCTAGTGACTATATTGCCACCACATGCTAAGGTTCATTCGTTTAAACCTTGGTGAGATGTTTGAAGCTTAGTGGGCTGTGCAGACCCAGACTTTTGGTTAATTTATGGTTCAGTATATTTTGTGTACTCAGACGATTGACTGATTCAGTAACGAGGCTGAACGTGCCATGCAGATGCAACCACCGATCGACCATTTGCTTTAGGGCCATCCTCCAGGAAAGCGAAGGATGCGGTTCCTCGCCCCACCACTTTAGCCTTGCTATTTTTAGCTGGCCATCTAAGCACCCATAAGCTACACACTCTGCCTGCCCAGGCCTATCAAAACGCACTCTCATTTGCTGCAATTCTCCCTTTATCCATCCAAATACCAAAAAAGATTTGGCCACCTTTCAACGCTAACTGGATGCCTCCAGCCTGGTGGATGGTGAGCCCAGGGTCTGTTATAAAGCTATTCGCCTCCCTGAGCTGTCCTTAAGCTCAAAGGCAGGACAGAGAGGAAGTCACAGTGAGAAACTGCAGCCCGCCTCTGATTGAAGTTGTCCTTTTCATTCTGGAAATAGGTGGAGCGGGGCCAGAGCTTTGATTTGCCTGGATGTATTATTTCAGGACCATCTTCCTTAGAATAAATCCGCCAAATGGCCAGGAGATACAATGACGGCACCATTGCCCTAGACTTCTCTATTATATTAAATCCTGCAATTGTGATGTAAAGGAGGGATAGCCGGGGAGATAAAGTTTCTGTGATTTGCATTTGATTTGGGTGGCTCTGAGAGCTTCAGAAAGGAAGCAGATTGCCTGTGTGTTGCTGCTTCCAGCAACATATTAATTCTTTTTGGTATGATGGGCTGTCAAATACACAGACACACACCGCACACACCCCTGCTTCCCTTAGAAAAGCCTGCTTGGTCCTGGCTTTAGGACCCAGAAGGTTCTCTTCAGCCTAACAAACTCACCCCTGCAAAAAACAACAACAACACACAATTAACTGAGAGGCAAAGAACAAAAAGGGGAATTGGGTGTATCTATTTCATCTCTACTGCCTCTGTCCTATCCATAACCTGCATTCAGGTTCTGCCCAGTGCATTTGCACCACTGCATGTGAGAGCAACCACATCTACATATTGAGTCCTTCAAGCAAACCGACCTCCTACTTGCACAGCACATGGGCTCCCTGGAAAGCTAAGCATGTCCTGTGAGTGCAGCCACTTCATTGGATAACGGCGTCATCCATATTCTGGTTGCGCCATATACTGAACCATAAACTAACCAAAAGGACTAGTTTCATGCAACACACTAAAGCCAACAAAACATGAAGCAAGCTTCGCTCTAACCGAACCTACTATACTGTATTGTGTGAATGCTGCCACTAGATCTTTAACTGCCTTGGTTAAGTATTCGTGCAAATCCAGCCAATGGCTCTGTTTCCATGACATGCTTTGGAGAAAGCATGGTTTCAACATGCTCTCAGGCTGCATGCCCTCCATTTTGGTTCATACTTCTGTTTCATTCGTTTTTGTTTTTGTTTTTGCAAATTATCAACAGTAATAAAGTCTTCACGCAACACTTTGGTTTAAAAATGAAGCTCCTATGAACTCACAGGAAAGGGGGTGGGGGGGAAGAACGACGGAGATGCCGCTGTAGGAGCTGTGGCATGTTGCAGCCTCTCTTGCAACCTGTCTTGTTTTCCCAGAAGACTCCTAGAAGACTCACTTACGTGTCCATCATGACTCTGCATTTCAAAGCCAGAGCCCATGCTGCTCATCTAAGAACAAAGGACAGGAAACAGTTGTGGCTAATGGTCTCGCACTGACTTACAAAGGCTGCACTTACACAACACGCTAAACTTCCATTGGTTTCACTTGGGTTAGTTTTTAGGGACATAATGGGTTGTGTGAGCTCAGAAAAATCAGTTAGTTTATGGTTCAAGGTATTGTGCAAACTCCAAAGATGGTTTAATTTGACGTTGTGTGAATGTAGGCTAAGTCAGTGTGCTCCAGATCTAGACGACATGGTAAATGAAGCCACTATATGGCCTAAAGTGGCATGAAGAAGAGGCCATACAATTATGTTTATATTCCCAGCAGTAGAACTATTTCATACAACAGCATGCAAAGTTATGGCGTCTTCAGCACAGAGTCTTAATAGCAACATCACACCATTATTTACAGAAGCTCTTCCTGACCAGAAAAACTTTGGGCACCCTGGGAAATATAAAGAGAGGGGAAAAAAATAATCCTGCAGAACATTAAAACCCAAAGGCGCGATTTGCAATGGGGAACCGACCAGAGGCTGCCTGCTAAAAAATTCAAGCCCCTTTTGAATAAGGGATTTGCATATCAAACAACATGGCCACTCCGAGCAGCATTAATTTTAACTTCTGCTCCTGGATCCCAAGGGTGGGGAGTTTGCGTCATTTGCCAGGGCCTCAAGACCAGTTCACACAGTACAATGCACCCAGTGGAATCTACTTCTTTGTGGTGTTCTTATCCTGTTTCTCAGCCAATGAATGTTTTCTGAAACAATGCATATGGATAAGACGAGGCACCCAAGAGAAAGGGATTGTAGGCAACATGGAAAGGAAGAAGCTGACTTGATCAAGTCCAGCACAAAGATACTTACTCTAGATCAGTGTTTTTCAACCTGGGCCACTTCAAGATGTGTGGACTTCAACTCCCAGAATTCCCCAGCCAGCATCTTAAAGTGGCCAAGTTTGAGAAATACTGTTCTAGATAGAGCCAAAAAGGTAAATCCACATTCTGGGAACCCTCTCTGATCTGCAGATGTTACTTGGTCTCCACGTGGCAGTGGTGGCAAGGAATGCATTGATGCAACTACATGGAGAACATCAACAGTGACCCTTTCTAAGTCAACCAGATCTAGTGGTGCTTAACCCTGCCTTGCTTACATTACTGTTAGACTTCTGTGGGCCAATTGATGGGTGCTACCTTTGGAAACTACCAGGAAACTTCGTTGAGTACAAACTGTGATAGCTGGGCTGCTGTTATGGTGTGTGAGAATGACCTTGGGAGACCGAGCGAAGAGATGCTGCCAAGGGAACAGTCAGATAAGAGAAGGAAGAGCCTGCAGATAGATAGTGGGCAGGGCAAGAGGTTCAGAAGGGACCCTCCCTAATTTCTCAGGCTGTAAAAAGCGACAGGGGGAGATTTGTACTTTCAGACTTGCAAGATTCTGTTAATGTAGTTTTACAATAAAGCAGAATTAGCTTATCTGGTCATGTTTCCTGTCTGGTCCACCTGGTAAGGCTGACAGCTGCTCACCAATCCATGAAAACATGAACATCATGACTTTGTCAAGCTTGTGGGAGGATGGTTTGTCTTGCATCACTCCCTTGGGAATGACACTTGGTCTGTAATATTTCCATTTTTAGGAAAAGCATTAACACATTCACCCATGTCTTTTGAGTCCTACCACTAATTATTTTAATGTGTTTTTACAGAGCTTTTAACTGTTGATATTTCATTTGAGAATATTCACAACCTTCGGTGCCCTTTAGACAAAAAGATGGGATATGCGCTGAGAAACAGTTCAGATATAATAAGCCAGATAGGTTAGGATGGTTGGCCGTTACCGCCAGTTCAACTTCTTCTGGGGGTGTGGATGTCAAAAGGCAATTGGTGGGCCTTAGTACCTGACTAACAGATTAGATCAGAACATCAGCAGGATCCAGAGATCGGAAGCAGCAGGAGAAAATGCCAGTTTTGCTGCTTTCACCTCTTTGAGGTCAAGCAAATGCCCAGCAGCGCCACAATGCTTCCTCCCAACTCTTGGGACCATCCTGGTTTTGTTTACTTGTTTAACAGGCAAGAAAGTGCTCCATTGCAGATGCTTTTCCGATCGGCTCTCTCTTCTACCAACACGTAAGGTGTTCCTCAACCGCAAGTTTCTAGTGCACTATAAATAGACAGATTCTTTCCCGCATATCCACCCAAACAGACATTGCTAAATGGAACGCCTTGCCAACACCCTGATGTTTATGCAAAGTATGACATCCCACTCCTGGCAGATGTGCCGTTTTGTCTGGGCTGAGTGGCTGTTCGTTTTACCGCCCTGGTGTACAGAGCAGGAGGTGAGCATCTCGAAGGAAGGCATGAAACGGCTGATGGAGGAGGTGCAAATCTTCTCCGCTCCAATGCGTGCAGGAAATGTGAATCCTGGCTTCCACCTACAGGCCAGATGGTCCATGTTAGATCGTTCGGCAGACCTGCAGGGGAAGCTGCCCTGGGTTGCCCTGGGCAGAATTGCTGGAATTCACGGCCTTATGACTACAGCCTGGGCCCCAAAGGGAGACTGCACCCCATGCCTTCCAAGCCATCGTGGAGAGAATTTGCTTCTCCTCTTCCAGCCCAAAAGAAGACCTGTTAGAGCTGACACCAACCCAGCTCCCATACGTTAGCTAGGTCTTATCTTTACAGATCTTCCGCTCACTCCCAGGGTTTCCAGCCAAGGTGCTTTGGACTTCAAGAGACAAAAAGCAAGGGAGGAAAAATAAGCACCAACACTGGATGTTATGAATAGAAAGAGGAACCCAAATGAACTTTCTGACCAAAGACCTAACAGAATCCTGACACAATAGCTCACAAGGTTCCCATACCATGGGTTTTCTCAAACCTGGAAGAGACCAAACCTTCTGGATGGGCAGGCCAGGAAACAAAATCCTTCCTTATCCTCTTCCAGCATACATTTCAAAGATCAGAATTGTGTTTCTGCTTTCCAGGAAAGTTCATTCATTACTAGATCTTCTCAAGAAGAACAGTAGATCACTTCCTGGGAATTCCCTCAACTTCTGGTGAGCCTGCCTGCCTGCCTGCCTGCCTGCCTGCCTGCCTGCCTGCCTGCCTGCCTGCCTGCCCGCCTGCCCGCCTTCCTTCCTTCCTTCCTTCCTTCCTTCCTTCCTTCCTTCCTTCCTTCCTTCCTTCCTTCCTTCCTTCCTTCCTTCCTTCCTTCCTTCCTCAACCAAACCAAAGGGTCAGGGCTGTCTGTATCTAGTTTTGGCCAAGTGAGATCCGGGTACCTTGTTTCTCCATCTGGGATCACCTTCCTTTTCAATGTAGGAGGCATCCTTCAAGGATCCCTTTTGTTGTTGTTCTTTAAATGACCTTTCCTCCAGTCCTTTTCTTGTTAGCAGTCCACCCTGTCACTATCTCCCTGCAGAATTATGATAAAAACAGTTGTTCTCCCAAATTGCCAGACCTGGAGGCTGGTTCTTTAGTTTTTCAGAAAAGTGAGGGGTTATTTTTCTCTACTTCCCTTGGCAAAAAGATAGTGGCATCTAAGATCAACCCTGGGATAAGATCCTGCCTGCAATCTTTTCTTGTGAGAAAGTAGATGCTCCATCCATTAGTCTGCTGAACGTCTGCCCTGCCTGGTCTTTATCACAAGGCAGATGTCTTTCACTCCTATTCCACAACTGCTTTGCCTCGAATCTGGAGGCTGACTGGTTCAGTGGGGGCATGGAACACAAGGCTGAAACTTTGACAGGGGAGCTTCCAAAAATGGAGGGAACAGGAGCAGACAACCTGGGTTTTATGCCCAGGAGCTGGCCTTTGTTAACTTGTCTGGCTCCAGCTATGCCCTCTGCCTTCCACATTTAAGACTGACTTCAGCCCTGGTTGCTGTGCAGTGATAGATCGGACCTATGTGCATTATGTCATCCTATCCTCCAAGTGCAATAGGCACTGACGCCCATTGATTCACACAATACACTACAGCCAAGTTCAGAAAACACAACTGCTATACTCATAACAAACTGGGCCCCAACCAACTAACTATGTTGTAGTTTAATGCGATAGCCCAGCAGGCAGCACTCACTAAGATACTGGCTGGTTTCCAATTGTCAGCTTAAGGTCTAAAACTCTCTCTCTTCTCAGTTCCCATTTTGGAGTGATTCCTGAAGACCAGGATCTTGTGTGGATGACTCACCCAGGGGACAATATCATCAGGGCAGAAGCTTCCTGTGGGATCTGATGGGCTTTAGTTTTTATTCACTTCAGTGTTCCCGGTTGTTAAGGCTGATGCAGCAAATGGATCATGAGACAAAGTTCATTAGACAGCAAAAAGAAGAACTTGACTTCTTTTTGAGTGGGACCTTAACAAAAAGAATCACAGCTAGTCCAAGAAAGTAAAATAAGGGAATAATGTACAATATAGCAAACAGCAAGCTTTGATCCTTAAATTTCAATCTAATTTCACAGCCATATGCAGATAATCTTACATACTTTAGAGCACAGCTGGTGGGTGGGGTGGGGTGGGGTGGGGAGAAGAGGTTGATGTCCATTTCTCTCTGCTATGTCCCCTTCCTGTCTGTTGTTACATTTCACATGTGACTCCATGGCATACACATGTTCTCTGTAAGAATACTCCCTTTATGTCTGCAAGCAGAGATAACTGTGAAGAACATCTTCAGGGCATTTGCCCCAATATAGGATGGGGGACCTGCCCAAAGTGTGCTTCACCTTGAGCAAGGTTAACACCTCAAGAACTTCTGCCTGACTAACCCTTCTGTGTTTGGTGCCTAACCCTAACCTTTGCCCATTCACAGTTTGTTATCAGAGAGCTACACAGGATTGTGAGTAATGCGTGAAGACAGGCTTTCTCTAGCTTTCTGTAGTAGCTAGAATAAGGTGCAGCACGTACTTAGTAGCGTGCAGGAGCGGCTGATGCGACTGCAAAATGGCTGAGGAGTTGTCTTCTTGAACATGATCTACAGACACAATACACTGAACCACAGACTACCCAGCCCCAAATGAGTATTTGTACAAATGCAGCTTCAGGGCCTCAGCGTCTTCCTGCAAGGCTTCATGGTCTGAAAGGTGACAAGCAGCGGTTGAGTTTCCTCAATGTGCAAACCACAGTGTTGTTAATCGGGTTAGGCCAATTAAGACAGCCACAACTTTCCAGTTCACACATCGGGTTGTGCCATACAGCGCAGAACTGGCTGGCTTTGCAGATCATGCTAAAACAGAAGCGAGGGAATGGCATGATGGCTTAGAGCCATGTTTGAACTCTGTCAGCATCTGATGAAACCTCCAAAGTCAGAAGCAAGCAGGGTGATATTTCTTGCTGGAAATAAGCAGATCGCATCCTGCAAGAGTTTGCTTTCTGTGTAACCCCTGCAAGCAAAATAGGCTTTAAGTGTTGAACAAGTAAATGCAAGCAGGCTGATTTAGAATGAATTACTAGGGCTACATACTCCAGGTGATGGGCAAAAGCCACATTTAGATATGAGGATGAGTATTTTGGGTGGTAAAGTTTGCTCCCCTAAGTGGCTTTTTGACTGAATTTGAATCCTGTTGCCAGACCTTATGGTTATTTTATTTTATTTTATTTTACTCTATTATGAACCACAGCCCTGGGTGGCTCACAAACAATTTTAAAAAATCAAAAATTGAGACAACCACAATAAAAACTTCATATGGTGATGGAGAAGCCATGGCCTGCTCCCCTTTTATTTATTTATTCCCCCCCCCGCCTATATTATTTTTATAAATAACTCAAGGCAGCAAACGTACCAAATACTCCTCCCTCCTCCTATTTTCCCCAGAACAACAACCCTGCGAGGTGAGTTGGGCTGAGAGAGAGTGACTGGCCCAAGGTCACCCAGGCGGCTTTCACGCCCAAGGCAGGACTAGAACTCTCAGTCTCCTGGTTTCTAGCCCAGCACCTTAACCACTAGAACCGGAGCCGGAACTGGAACCGGAGCCGGAACCAGAACTAGAACTGGAACCAGAGCTGGAACTAGAACCAGAGCTAGAACTGGTGCCCTAACCACTAGACCAAACTGGCTCTTTACCTTGCTGTGTGGCCACCAATTCTGAATGAATCTTTCCGGATTAAGGTGGGCAAAAACAGATGGACCTGCCAAGTAAGCCATTCAGATCGCAAATGTAGACTTCACACATCTCCTTAAGACCCAGTTGTTTGGTTCGGGCTTAGCTTATCCTGTGAAGCCACCAGCAACTTTTTTTTTCTAATAAACCATGATTAAACAAGGAATGGTTAAATGCAGTGTGTGAATCAAGCATAAAGGGATGGGATCTGCAAAGTAAAACTCTGTTCTGATTTATTCTTCCTTTCTCTTTCTCAGCTGTAGGACGGAAGGGGACAAGGGACTGCCAGACCTTTTTTCAAAAAGAAGTTAAATTCATCCATCATGGTATTTGACTCTTCGCAGTGCACTTCAGTGTTGTTCAGTCAACAGTGCCTTAAAGGTTAATGGTTCCCAGCCATTTTCGGCAAGTGGGCGTATGGGGAATTTGGAGAACATGTTATGAGCACTTTCACAAGCTCTGGCAATGAGGTAGATCTGGTCTTCTTTGTCAAAGGGCTTCCATAGCCCATGGACACCAAGCAACCATTTATTTTTATTTTATTTATTTTATTTATCAAATTTTATCACCACCCATCTCCCCCCAAAGGAGCAGGACATTTAGCAGCACAATGAGGCTCTTCCCCATCAACTTCCTTATTACTCCAGTTTACCATGTGTCAGGTGAAACAGAGAGCCTCATGGTTCCAGTGGAAGTGTCCAGAGAATCATTAATGCTCTAGGCACTAAACCTGGGGTTTTCAAACTTGTTCAAACCATGGATCCTTCCTTTTTTTTTTTAAATCCCCAGACCTCCTGCTCAAGTAGCAAGGCTCTAGTGATAGAAAAGTGGGCTCAGGAGTGTCTGCAGGGAGGAGGTCCAAGAGGTCAAGATGGTGGCCTCAACCATGCAACTGAAGCCCTGCCAGTTTTTATGTGTATCATGACCCCCTTGCAGACACCCCAGGCTGCATTCAGTTCAAAGTTTTGGGATTGGGTGGGGGGGGGCTCTTGATCTTGCCTTGTCTCTTACGGAACCCCATCAGGTTCTCACCAAACCCATTGGTTCCACAGATCTCAGTCTGAAAAACCCTGCATTCAGCTCCCAAACCTGATGACTCTCTAATTTCTGCTTAAAATGTCTCAGTTGTTACTGCGAGAGATAGTACGGAGAAGGAAGGAAGTGAAGACAGACAGTAACAATCAAAAGACAGAGGGATCCCAATCATCTCATAAACAGCAACAGGTGGCAGGAAATCTGGGAAGAAGCATTGCAAATCACTCAAAGAGACTCCACCTTAATGAACTTGCTCCAAAGGAGGTTGGGAAATTCCGCTTACAGTTGTCATGTATGTCCCAGATGAGCATTCCATTCCCGTAACATCTGCCCAGTCACTTCAATCTTGCAGGAACAGCATGCTCCAGGTTCCTTTGATTAAACAATGTCATCTATCAGGAGTCTGGAAGTGTGCCTCCTCTGTAGCAGCACCTGCCCTCTGGAATGAGGCTCCCCCTGAGATCTGGATGCCCCCCACTGCTGTTGTTCAGAAGACCCTTGAAGGCCTGGCTCTTCACCCAGGCCTTTGGCAAGGGACAGAGAGACCCCCTCGCTTCATTCCATCTGGTCTGCCACATTTGCCATCTTTTATCTTTCACTGATTTTATTGTAATGGCTTTGATTGCTTTGAGCTGCCCAGAGTTGTTGGGAGTCAGGTGACATACAAGTTTTTAATATTATTATTATCATCATCATCATCATCATCATCCTTATCTCATTTTGGCCGTGGGAACTTGGAGCAGGAACAGTCAACTACCTTTTACAACATTCACCTGTGACTCGCTTGGCTCCTGAACTCTGTAGACAGACGACAGGATGTTATGGGTAAGGAAAGTTATTTACTTATGTACTTATTTATTTACTTTCCATTATATACAACCTACCCTAGTCCCAAAGAACTCTGAGCAGCCTGTAACATTTATTTAGTTTGTTAGATTTCTTCCCCTGCCTTTCACCCATCAGCTCAGGGGGGGCATATGTAGCATTCCCTCCCCCCATTTCTCCTAACAACAACAACCCTCTAAGGTAGGCTGGGCCAAAGTGACCCAGGGAGCTTCTGTGGCAGAGGGGAGACATGAGCCTGGGTCTTCTTGGTCCCAGCTCAACCCCAGTAAAAGTTGAGCCTCTCCTGGAGGGATTCAATGAGGAACGATGAGCATGCTCGGGAGGTAGAGAATCCTGGATTATGGTGGGGGGAGGGTTGGGCAGGGATAGGGATGGGGGTGGGGAAATGGAAGGACTAGAAACTTGAAAAAGAAATCCTCCAGACAATTCAATTTTGCTGTGAAACCCAGTGGTACGTAATGGTTCCATTTTAGGAGGGGGACAAATTCAAAGGGAGTGTCAGCACGACTAGGTATAATGAACTTGTCCACGGAAGAAAGGCTTTGAGCTTAGTGAAGAAAAGCTCTGGGAAATCTGCAAATCACCTTTTGGGGTGGGGGAGTGACAGCCTTACAGTCAAATCGTTTGCCCTGTGACTATATCAGCACCAACAATAACACTGAAGTATCCAGCCTTGGCCTGGACTTGGAAGAGGACTTCAGGCTAGGATACATCTGGTGCCATTTCATTTTCTCCTCTTTGAAAAGCAGGATCCTGTCCCTCCTCGCTCTTGTCAATGTTAGCTCATGCTTTTTGCAGAGGGGTGGGAAGAAATTCTCCTGCTGGAGTAACGCACATCTAAAAAGTACGTTAAATTGGTTTTGTGAATTCTTTGAATCTGGCAATCATTTCCTATTTGATCATCAGCATTCCCATGGCAGATCATGAACAGCAATCCAAATGCCCTCCCCCATGCCTGGATTATTAATAAGACTCGTTCCCCAAAATAATAGAAGAACCCTATATTCCAGCTTTGGTGCTAATTAACTTGGGCCTTTAGGGTTGCTACTTAATTGAAGAAATCTTAACTTGATGCAATGCCTGTTTAAATCAGCTGATCTATCGATGAAAAAAGGCTTAGATTGGTACCCAAAAGATACAAGGGATGGAAAGGGGAGGCATAAACCTCCTTTCTATGTCTGTGAGATGATGAATGACAGGGGCACCCATGGCGGGAGGTCAAGAAAGTCAAGATGGTGACCTTTGACCTCCCCTCTCCTGTGAAACACCCCTAATAGTCATCTTACTAACCGTAAAGAGTCTTGGCAGCATGTTAAAGACTACTATTTCATTATGGCATTCACCTTGATGAATAATTGCTAAGAGTCAACCCCTACTTGATGGCACATAATCAATCAATCAATCAATCAATCACCTTCATGGACTCTAGTTCCTTCACTGACTGCATGGAGTATTATCCTGAGTACATGCATACCATGGTTGAGGCAGGGATGTTAAACTGGGGAAAAGCAGTGTAGAAAGTACAGAAAAGGATAATTGTTTTCTTGAAAGTGGCCATTCACAAAACACTAGTTAATACCATGTCTGAGCATGCTGTCATGAGTGAGGATGGCGAGCAGGGGGCTCCCATCCAGGCTGTAAAGTGCATGCGTAGTACTGAGGAATTAGGTGGCCATTCAAAGAGACACAGATCGGGCCCGCCTTAGCCTTTGGGGTTTATATGTCTGGGTTTTCCCACGCTTCTTCAGTTTGTTAGGATTCTCTGTTATGTAGCAGTAATAAAACACTAGAGACCTACTCCTTGTCTCAGCGTGGTTCCTGGCTGTTAGGACAGATGCCCTTCCTAAATGTGTTTAAGTCCCACAGGACCTTTTCCTCTTTTACAAGATTTATCCTCCAGAAGTCCTTTCAGAAAAGAGATTTCCACCTGTTTAAGATGGAAGACTCATAAGGTGGACTTTGATCACGGCTCTAAGAACTGAATCAAATTTAAGTATTCCATGTCGGAGGAGACACATATGCAAATTTAGCCCCCAACGTTCTCAGGACCCTCTTGCATTATCTCTGATCTTTCTTTGTTCACTGCAAAAGTCTGAAAATAGTTTCTAACAGATTCAGTCAAATGTGCTTGGAATTGTTTATTCAAACTTCACAAAAAAGGCCAAGAGTTCTGAGGAATTGGATCAAAAGATACATCTGTGCTCCCATCACAGAAACAGCATCAATTCATTACGTGGGACATAGGCAAAATGAAGAAAACTTGCTGAAACTGGACAATTTTTTAAAAGAAGTCTTTGAATATAGCTTTTTCTTCATACTCAGTTTTGGATTCTCAAGTACCTCATTTCATTTTATTAATTTTATGGATTTCCTTTTCTTTTTTAAGGCCTTCAAGTCAGTCTTGACTCCTGGGGACTACATGGACAGGGCCCTGCAGTTTTCTTAGTAAGATTTTTGGAGGGCATTTGCCATTGGCTCCTTCCTAGGGCTGAGAGGGAGTGACTGGCCCAAGGTCACCCAGCTGGCTTTGTGCCTAAGGCAGAATTAGAACTCATGGTCTCCTGGTTTCTAGCCTGGTATCTTCAGCCACTACACCAAATACAGAAAAAGAGAGAGAGAGAGACAGACAGACAGACAGACAGACAATTTTGGAGGACGCATAATCACACTTAGCTTTGTAATTCTGTGGTGGAAATGTTTTATTCATTCCTATTCTTTCCCCAGGTCCTGAGATCCACAGCTGACTTAAATCAGCAGACAACCTGGGATCCCTCTAAGAAAGTGATGTTGATCCAAAAGTTACCCAAAGGCTGATCAGTTTCATCTCAAATCTGTACTAGGCAATCTGATTAATTGCAAAAAGGCACATTTGTTCCACTTGGTGATCTAAATTGTGCTGATCAGCTTATCTCGTTATTTTCATCCTGCATTTTTGTAGCTTGCAATGTCCTAAGGCCTCAAACCAAACCATGGAAATGAACTGTATCAATCCAGCTTGGACGCTCCCAACTCTTACCAGCTTAAACAACAACAAATTTGCGATGTATAATTTATTCCACTTCAACAGATAAGACAATGAGACACCTCTCTCCACCTCCTGAGCCACAGAAGTCTTGCTCAGCTTTGCTATTCATTTCCCACTGCTCAAATAAGTATTGGTTGGTGAGATTAGCGCAGTGCAGAAAAAATACTCTTGACCCTTTTTTTCCCTACCAGTTCTCATTTAGTCCTGTGCAAGAGGATAGGCAAAATTTCTTTGCAAGAAGAAAGGATGTTGTTGCAATCTCATGAATAGAGTTGGACATTCTAGTATTTATTCAGTTCTCCACATATATCTTAATTACAAGATGTTGTTTCATACAGCAGCCATGTGAATAACCCCAACTGGTTCGAACCATTAATTTTAATTTCTCCAATCTCATGCCCTTCAGAAGTGCCGGGATCAGAACTTCCCGATTCTCAGCCAGTGTTAGCCGGGCTGACTGGGAATTCTGGGAGATGCAGTTCCAGCACATCTAAAAAGCACCAGGTTGAGGAATTCTAAGGAAGAAGAGAATTTTGGAGAACTTTTTATGGGTGGAAGGTGGGATTCTTATACTTATTTATAATGATGAAGTGAACAAAGTGTGTGTGTGTGTGTGAATATCTTATCTATAGCCTTCTCTATTTCAATTAAATTCCAACAAACATCAGGAGGACTTTGTCTCCTGGGATTTTTTTGTGAAAGAAACATGGACAGCCAGGGAGGCTTCAGAGCAAAGCTGTTACTGTTGGTGTTGTAGTTGTGCAAAAGAAGACAATGCCTTGCCAGTAGAAGCCCCTTTCCACCTTCAAGAATGCAGCTCCAACACGGCACAAAGAACCATTAGAAAGAAATTCTCAAGCACCCTGAGAACAACAGAAGCCTCCTTTACAAGGAAAGAAACCCTTTCTGAACTTGCAAGACTGATTTTGGCACAGGATCATGTGAGATGGTTCTGAAGAAGGAATCATCTACACCTGCTGGATCCTTCTCAGATACCCTTGGGAGGGAGCAGCAGGGATCTTATTAGTACCCTTCCAGGGTATGATTGTTGACTAATTAGCAGGTCTCTGCATCTCCTGCTTAAAACCCTGGAAAAATTCTGCTAGTTAGTGTAAACCAATGTTTCTCAACCTTGGCAACTTTAAGATGGGTGGACTTCAACTCTCAGAATTCGCCAGCTGACTGGCTAGGGAATTCTGGGAGTTGAAGTCCACACATCTTAAAGTTGCCAAGGTTGAGAGACACTGGTGTAAACAGTACTATTCAGTACAGCAAGGTGAGTCAAACCATGGTTTACAGTAGGTAAACCTGATCCCTGTAGAGAAATGATTGTGCCCTTCAAATATCTGAAAGGGCCATATAAAAGAGGCTGGTGACTTATCTTCATTCCACAGTAGTGGGCTTGAAGTACAGGAAGGTAGATTTTAGATGAACACTAAGAGAAGCTTCTTAGCCATCACAGCACTTTGACAATAAGAAGAACAGAGGATTCTCCACCATTGAAGGTCCACAAGAAAATGCCCAACAGATAGCCATCTGTTCAGGCTGTTGTAGCTCTGCAACCCCTTGCTTCAACTCTTATCAGAAGAGAGCCTCCTGCTGGATGATAGGTTACCTTCCAATGTCCAAAACTATGAATAACAGAGGATGGCTCTATGCTTTAGGCCCTATTTACTTCCCCAAAGCATCTGGGAAACTGAATGCTCTGTTGGAAACTGAATGCTGGGCAAGGTATACCTTCAGTTTTCTCCAGAGAGATTTAGAAACATTCTGATGGCCTCAACCAGTGTTTCCCAACCTTAGCAATTTTAAGACACGTGGACTTCAATTCCCAGAATCCCCCAGCCAGCCTACTGGCTGGGGAATTCTGGGAGTTGAAGTCCACACGTCTTAAAGTTGCTGAGGCTGGTAAACACTGGCCTAAACTCGAAAAGACATTCTTCCTCTCTATGGATTCAAGCTCGGTGGTCACCTCGTGTCAGAACAGTATAGCCTTGGAGTGGAAGTGAAATTTCTGGAGTTACCAGTTCTGGAGGTCCCACTACTTAGGTCCTCTGATCAAGGGATTCCTAACCTACAAATCTGGGCTTCAGTCACAATACTGCTTTCTGGATTGGTTTCGAGCATTTCTGCTTTTAGTGCCATGGGTGCTATGGATCTGGCCATTCCCTCCTTGTCCAAACTGGAGTCCAGCTTAGAGATCCTGCCGACCTCTTGCCTACTGTACTAATCACCCTACTTTCGGTTGCTCTCTTTATTCTACCAGCAGCAATATTAAGAGGAGTGAAGGCCCAAACTCTTGGATGCTGTGTAGATCAGGGCTTCTCAAACTGTGAAGTGAACCTCCCTTGGGGAGGTGCAGACAGAGTCCAGGGGAGGCATGAAGAAACTTAGTTGCACATTGTTACAGTAAATCCACCTTTCCCAAAGTTTCATTGCATTGTTTTCATTATTTATTGGTGTTCATTTTGGTGCTTGGATTTTTAGGGCATGTGTGTACGTTAAGATTAAACTCGAGGGACGTTAGGAACCCCTGGTGGAGATGAATGTTAAGCTTCAGTTCCTAACATTTGCAGGTAGAAGAATTTTGGTACCAGAGCTGACTATTTGTCCCCTCCAACCCTTTATGGTATCTTCTTAAGTGACAGTAGCATTCTTACCATTCCCATTTGATCCTTTGAATCAGAGAAGCTGCCAGCCTTTTGAGGTAGGCCAGGTTAGGAAACAGACAGTGCAAAGATTTTTTTATTTAATAAATTTATTCACCGCCCATCTCTCCCCTACGGGGGGATGATAGGAATGCTATTGTATTATTGGAGGATATAATAACAGAACCTTGAAGGCCTGCCAGTTTCCCTCTGCCCCCTTAGTTCCTTTCTCACTCCTATTCCTTCCCTAGAACCAAGTTGCCCCTTATTTTCCCATCCTTGTTCCTGCATTCCTTCTTCAAGGCTACCTCTGTACAGTAGCCCTCTGCCGAAGACCAACACTGATCCTCAACCTTATCTGTTCGAAGCCCAGGCTGATATCATCCTGACCTCTCTCCAGGTCATGCAGAATTTCAATTCTGGCTTTGGAGTGTGCTGGAGAATCATCTGCTGCTCCAGTAGGCAGAACAAGGTTGGTGGTCCCACCACTTGGACTTTTCATTACCTTGTCTCAACCCAATGATGCCAATCCTGTGTGCTCAACCAAAATACTCTCTGATTTACCAGCTCCCTGCACTGCCAATCATATTGAGATCGAAGCTCCCCAGATCCAGCTCTGCCAATAAAACTGCTCAGTCGAATGACACCACTGCTGGAGCACCAACCAAAAGGGTCTGTCTGGCAATGCCACACTGCCAACCAACGAGAACCCTCTGCTCTCCAAAGGAGGTGGACTTTAGAACACATTCTGTCCATGCACGAAGCCCCTGGGACCTTCTCTGGACCTTCTCTGTAATGGCTCAATAAGGAAGTACTGGAGAAGGCCTTCCTGGGAAAGGCATTCCTGGATCTTTGGGTTCAGCTTTCCAGAAAGAGTTTGTTGCAGCAAAAGCAAACATCCCAGTAGTATCTTAAAGGCAAGCAAGTCTGCCGTCAGATGGATCTGACGGCTGGCAGCATACGAGCCAGCCAAGAAAAACAGATGCCAGGAGGAATTCGCTCATCTTCAAGGTTCCACAAGACTCTTGCTTGTACATGCTAAGAATGCCAATCAACCATCTGCAAATATGATCAACTGAGCAATTCTAAAAACAGAACTTCAGCATCAACAGAGGCCCAGGCAAAGCCGAGCAATCAACATGATGCTCATGAAAATGTTATCAATATCAACACTAGCTGTTGCACCATTTGTAAATCTGGAAAGAGAGAGTTCTGTTTTCTCCAGTACCAGAACTCAGATGCTCTTAGTTAAATCACTTGGCAATTGCATCAAGAAAGCACCAACCATCCAGAATTACTCCATCAAATCCACTACTATGGGATATTATTACTATCAGAGACTAAGATTAACACTAAGATGGGTTTTAGGAAATGCTTAGGGAGATTCAAGAAAAGAGAGATCTGTGCAAAGCAGCTGGGTTTTATAACTCAATGGAACTTCCCCTTTCAGGGATAGTATATCCTCAAATGACAAATGTCAGGGAAAATGACAGGAGATGTCTTGCTACAATTGAGTAATAGATCTTTGAATAGAGAACTTTGGTCAGATCAAGCAGATTTCTCCTGCTGTTGTGAAATCAGGAAAGCCTTTAGAGTTAGGGTGATCTACAGCCCTGCAAATTCAAGGAACTCCTATCAGTGCCAGTGAGCCCACTCCAATGCCAGTCCTGGCGCCTGCACCAGGACATGGCACCATTGTTCAAATCACAATCACGTCAGTCCTTGTGATGTTGTCATGCCTATGCCGTGATGATAGCAGCTCTGTTTACTTCCAAAGCCTGGGATGCTGGTTTGAGATTTACCCCAGGGATGGAATGTGAAGTTCAAAGGGCAGGAGATAGGGAACCCAGTGGCTGAGTTCACATAGCAACCTTTACCTGGTTACTGAAGTAACCCATTTCTTGGGTTTGTACAACACACTGAAGCACATCCTGGCAAATGGGTCTGAGTTCACACAACACACTAACCAAAAAAACCTGCCAAACACATCAAGATTACCACTACCCCAGCTTCGGGTGTTGTGCAAATCCAGTTATGAAGTTTGCCCCAGTCCTGGCTAAGTATGTTGTGTGAACACCACCACTGAGTTCTACAGGCCTAACTTCCAGGTAAGCCTGATTACTATAGGTTTGCAGTTTGGCACGTCCCCTGGGAGCTCTGCAGACCTCATCATCCCTTGGCGACATACATCCGGATCTCCCCGCTTCTATCTTCCATCTCTCTTTTGGGTTCTACTCCAGACAGCAGAAGCCTTACCTACACCATCACCCTTCTTCCCTGCAACTCTCTCCCGAGTCCTGCGCACATTACACAACTGCCTTTGTGGCTCTGTTTTTTCCCCCAAACAGACGACTCCGTCCAGCAGCGAAGGACTGCACGGAGACCGCAGCAAAGCGCTCCGCTTCGCTCTCTCTCAGCAGCGAACGCCTTCCCGCCTCCCTTCGGAGAGACCCCGCACGCCCGGGGTTTCTCTGCCGAGGACCCTCTGCAGATCTTCACCCAGCTCGCGCCCCAGCTGGGTCTGATCTTTCCACTGCCGCCCACGGCAGGGAAGGAAGAGCCGGAGCCCGCGCAAGAGCGGGGTTGACAGGCACACTGCGCTTTCCGCGAAAGAGAAGGAAGGAAGACTCCCGTAGCCGATGAATATTCATAAGGGGCCACAATTGTGCATTCCTACAGCACGCCTGCAGTTGTTGTGACATCTCCTCGGAGTGAGGGGGGAAGGGGGTTTCCGAAGGCATGCAGCCGCGGCACCCAACGTGACACAAATCTGCAGAGCGGGGAGCAAGACCTCGAGGAAACGCGTGCACCGGGATTTTGCCCCAGGGGGGCGCGGGCAGCGGGCATGTCTGGGGGAGCCAGTGCCTCGCGGGGACTCAGCCCCCCCCCCCAAGATGCCTAGGTACGATTGCGCTACCTTCGTGGCACGCAACCCTGTTGTGATTCCTGGCGGCGGCGCGCGCGCGCATTCACACAGAAACCCACGCGTGCCCAGAGACGCATTGGGTATTCCGTCCGCGCACGGCTTCACTCCCAGCTCGGCTTGACCCTCTCCCCAACCCGCACACACACACGCACACGCACACGCACACGCAAACACCCGGCCGGCCGGCCGGCCGGTCCCCAGTCTTCCCCCGCCCCCGCCCCCCCCGGCACCGATCGGCGGGATGGCAGTACCTTGCGAGAGACAGAGCAAGCCCATCTTGTAGAGGAGCGCGCCCAGCAGAACGCGGTTCATCGCTCCGGCTGGTCCTGGATGGAGATGCGGGAAATTCTGCAGCCGCGGCCGGAGGAGCGGCAGAAAAGAGGGGGGACGGCGGAGGATGGCACGGGCTGGCTCTCGCGCTCAACCCGCCAGCCTTGCTGCATCTCATAAGGGGGGGGGGAGGAGGAGGAGGAGGAGGAACGGGGGGGGGGAGAAAGAAAGCTACCGAAGGGCTCGAAAATTTTGACAGACAGTTGGGCAGAGATGAGGGACGCCCCCGAATGGGCCAATCAGGAGGCGGCCTGCGTTGGAGGGGGCGGGGCATGCAAATGAGGCCGGAGGGGGACCACCAATGGGTAGGTGGGATGGCAGGCTGGTGGGAAGGTCTGGAGGGGGGGGGCGCCGCTGATTTATGAGGGGCTCTTTGTTACTGCAGCGGGGCTGGGGGATTGGGGGCGCTCCCTGCCCGTCCACGCAGACGGCTGGGGAAACCCAGAGAGATCCCCCCGCTGCCCTTCCTCGAGGCCCCCTCGAAAACTGCCTGGGGGGGGTCTCCCGCAGGAAAAAGAGAGAAAACGGGGGGGGTTGAAGCTGTGCCTTGTTCGCCCCAGTTCCGCCCTGCTGACTTTCCCCAGCCGGGCTGCCTCCAAGGGGGTCTCCCCCGCCGCGCTCCCCCCCCCACCGCGTGGCTGCTCTCTAAGCCCCCCTCCGCGGTTCCTCTGCCCGCGTTCCTCCGTCTTCCCACCCCGCCGACTCCGCGTCCTGCTCCCTCCGGTTGCTCAAAGAAAGAGCAGGGGAGCGGGGGAGGGACCGGGATTCATTTCCCCCTCTGCTGTGCGCTGAGGCGGGACAGCACTCAGCACATGCTCGGAGGCCTCTAGATGTCACCGCTGGACGAGGGAAGGGACGGCGGGAGAGCGGGAGGGCAGTGGACCCTTCTCCCAGGCATTGGGGAGCCCAAAGGCAGGACTGAAGAGCCGATGTTCTCCTTCCGACGTTGCCTGCTGCCCATCCTCGGTCTGGGGTCTTCGCCCCCCCCCCCCGCCGCTATTGGGCTAGCCAGCATCTCCTCTCGCCTGACCAAAGTTTCTGCAGTGATGCAGGCCTGCGAAGCTTGGTCCTAAGTCCAGGATGTGCTGCTACCTTTCTTAACACACTCACAGAAATTCCCTATAGTGCAGTGTTTCTAAATCTGACTGACTTCAAGATGTGTGGACTTCAACTCCCAGTCTGGGAGTTGCTAACTTGCTATAGTGAGTCAAATTCATGCAGGGAGCAGAGCCACAGAGTTCAGCCAAAAGAACCAGGTTTGATGCTCTGATCAGGCCAGGAAGCTGGTGGGGCTTCCCTTTGGCCAGCCACACCTTGACTGGTGGTGTTCAGTCCACAAGCTGTGGTTAGCTTAACCATAGCTTATTGAATAAGCTACTATTGGTTGGTCTTACCTAAGCTGTAAATCAGTTGTTGAAAAACCGGACTAGCTGGATTCATCTGGCATACAAGGCTTCAAGCAAACCATAGTTTGGTTTAGCAGATTGCACAAATGTAATTGGAGCAAACCATGTTACCCCAACTGAGGCACAGCATAGGGTGTAAATGCAGATGCTGCCAAGACTTACCCTCTTTGGGAGGACAAATCTGTGCATCCCACTCTCACAGAACCCCAGACTGTCCTTCTCCAGCTGTTTTGGAGATCCGGCTTCCAAAGGTCCTTGCCAGAGTGGCCACTGGTGCCTTTGTAGACTTATCACCCACCTCTTTGATTGCCCCCCTCCCCAGCATCCTCCAAAACGCACATCTACAAGCTCTGAGAACAGGAGATCTCCCTGAAGACACAGCAGCTTCGTCTGGGGGAAAAAAACGGTTTTGTACAAGTATATTGTATCCTTTCTGGATTCCCTGACCATTTCAGTCCATTTCCCCACAGACCCATTCCCCAAACTTAGTTTCTTAATAGAAAATTGGAAGTTGGAGTCCCTGCTGCGGGAACAGTCACAAAATGGTTGCTGGTGAGGCTTTCTGATTCACAAAGTGACTACCAGGGCAGTTAACTGTGGCCACTCGGAATTTACCTGAGCAAGGTGGGAAGGTCAGTTCCATGCCGTGTTCTCCAGCACTTAGCATTGATGCCTCATGTTTCCATGCCATGATTTTCCTTTGATCTATCAAGGTGGCCCATCCACTCTGGCATAAGGGCTATGATGGGGAGAAGAACTAGGTGGGCCTGGATTCATGATGCCCACAGGGAAGGGGGGGCAAGGAGGCGGGCCAAGGATGACATCATGTAGGATGATGTCATCACACAGATGACAGCCAGTCTGGTCTAGTGGTTAAGGCACCGGGCTAGAAACCAGGAGTCTGTGATTCTAGTCCTGCCTTAGGCATGATAGCCGGGTGGGTGACCTTGGGCCAGTCCCTCTCTCTCAGCCCAACTCGGTGCAATGTAGACTAGCCTCCTCATGGTGCACCCCGGGCAACATGACTTGTCATGGCTAAATAGTCTACACATCTGGCTGCTGGACCTCACAAGGATTTCCCAGCAAGAAAAAGCAGCATGAACACCGAACTGCTATGCCATACAATAAAAAAAAAAATCACACAGATGCCATAACTGATATACTTAGACTTTGTGATGCAAGGATACAATTCTGGCATTTGGTGATGATAACATCATGTCACTGTTTTGACATCATTAGATGCCGCGGCCTCAGCCTGGGTTCAAGTCCACCCTCAGCTGTGGAAGCCATCAGGTTGACTTTGACTAGGGTTGCGTTCTCAGCCCAGCCTACCTCGCAAAGTTGTTGTGGTAGAAGGAAATAAAAGATGTGCGTATTTTGCATAGCCCTTTAACTCCTGCTAGGAAAAAGAAAAGACAGGAATGCAGTAAATCTGTTGACCGAATAAAATAAAATAGGCCCAGAGGGAAAGAAATATGATGCCAGTGTAGGGCAATGGTTGAGTTATTGGAGTAGGACTTGGGACAACCTGGGGCTTTTGGGCCAATCATTCTCCCACAGCTCGATCTGTCTTGCAAAGCCTCTTTTTGCTCCTGGAGAAAAGGCAGAGGATCAATCAACAGCAACAACAATTAATAATGTTGGAGTCTGGTGTTTGGTAGAATGTCAGCATCACATTTTACATATCATCTATCTATCATCCATCCATCCATCTATCTAAGATCCACAGGGACTGTTGACCATAGCTAATGGTTGCCTACCCCCAGGGAAATTCATACATCATGCACCCACCCAAAATGCCCTCTGCAAATGTGAGAACAGACCAAACACCCCCTTCCAGGAAGTCAGCCTTGCCCTTTCATCAGCCCTCAAGCTGCCTAGCTAAACATTTCCAGTCCTGCCAGCAGAGAACGATATCAAGGCATTGCTGCAAGGAGGCAGTAACGTGGCCCATGACCTCAGGCCAAGGGCAAGCCTCAGTTTGCTCTCCCCAACCTACTTCCCCATCAGCCATTGCCCCATTGCAAGCTTTCCCCTCTAGGGAAAGACCCCTAGTGGTCATTGGGGCAAAGGGCAGCCACATCAAGGGCTCTCTCAAGCATGGCTGGCTCTCCGGCCTCTTGGGAAGATAGTTCCAGCCACATTGATGCTGGTGAGCTGGTGATGGATGCTAATTACCAAGGATTTAATTGTTCCTCTTTACACCATTAACAACGAACTACTCAGCTTCTGGGATAGGGAGAGGGTCATTAATATGAGCGATTCCCAAGGAGTTGAATTGCAAGGGGGAGGGAGCCCCCTCCGTTGACTTCATCTCTCGCTGGTGTGCACTATGCCCATTTCATACCTTGCTGCTCCTTAACCAGCCAAGTGGAGGGGGCCATAGCTCAGCGCTAAAGGGCACATGTCAGCCTACAGAAGCTCTCGGGTTCAGTCCCCACCATCTCCAAGCAGGGCTGGGAAACTGCCTGAAACTCTCTTGAGTTGGGAGCCTTGTCACTTTCCTGGGTGTCAGCCTTCCCAGGTGGACCAGACAGGAAACACGGCCAAGTAGAGCTAATTCTACTTTATTGTAAGGCTACATTAACAGAATATTGCAAGTCTGAAAGTAGAAATCTCCTGCCATCTCCTTTACAGCCTGAGGACTTAGGGAGGGTCCCTTCGGAGCCTCTTTCTCCCTCCATTATGCAGCTGTGGGCTATGCCCTCTCTTATCTAGGCAGCAGCTTTTTGCCCATCTCTCAATACATGTCTTTCTCACATACCATTACACTGGGGTTGCTGAATTACAAGTCCCAGCATCCTTCACTGTGAGAAATACCAGCTGGGAGAACTCCACTTTGAGAACAGTTGGACAGCCACATGCCCCCCCCCCCCCCTCAGATGTGGAAGATGCTGGTCTAGAGAGACCCAAAGTCTGGTTCAATGACTGGATTCACACATTGTGATAAATGAAGGTTTGGCTTAGCACGGTGTAGTGAATAAGCCACAACTGCCCGGGTTTCACACAATACTAAGCTGTATTTCATGGTTTGCCAACCACAGTGGCTCAGTTCACCTAAACTAGGGCAACCAGATTTGGACTGCAAGAATCCAGATGACTGCTAAGCAACACAAACCGTTATAGAGTGTCTCTTGGTTCCCAGATAGTGGTGGTCCAGATTTTTACAGCTCAGATCCATGAGTCCTAGAGGCTGGTCCCTTGGGTGATCTGTGTCCTGTCTTTCACTGCACAACCCTCGCTCCAGTCCAGCTGTCTGCAGGTTTCCATTAAGCCCCAAGGGAAATCATCAGGAGGAAATGCCTCCTGTGGCGCTTTGTAGGGAGCAGAGCAGCCATCATCATTAAGGGGGGCTGCGCTTGAGAAATGGATGGGAAACTTCTCCTTTCCTTGGAGAAATTTGAGGAAAGCATCCCTCATCCTGTTCCTCTGCCTACAAAACTGCAGGAGAATTTCCCAGGCCCAGCTGTGGCCAGCAGTCCTGAGAACGCTCTCTTAGGCAAGTTTACTCCATCAGCCTCCTAACTTCAGCAGGGCATGCTCCCAAATCAGGGCGCAAAAAGGTTGCCATCTAAACACAACTTTGTTTTAAGCGAACACGTCAAAGGCATCTGTCTACTTCTTAATCCCAAACAAGCCATATGACTTTTTTCTCACATTGATCAGGATGCACAGCGTTAGGATAATTACAGCAGCTGTTCCTTAAAATAATTTAAAACAATAATTAAATATCAAGGAACAGACTGAGGCTTATCTCCATTTCCAAATTCTGGTAGAAATGAAATTGAGGGTGGTTCACACAATATGTTGGATTAGGCTCAAATGGGATCAAGTAGTTTATGGTTTGGCAGGTTCTGAGATTCTAGCCATTGCCTTAGCATGGGGTCCCAATCAGGCCCTCACCATAAGCCAGTGTTTCTCAACCTTGGCAATTTTAAGATGTGTGGACTTCAACTCCCAAAACTCCCCAGCCAGCAAGGGGAATTCTGGGAGTTGGAGTCCACACACATCTTAAAGTTGCCAAGTTGAGAAACACTGCCCTAAGCCATGGAATGGTTTATTTCTTTGAGGATCGCAGGCCACTGTTGTGCTATGTTGTTCTGGACTCAGCATGTTGTGCAAAGCCAGACTCTGAGTTGAAAACTAAGGAGAGGTGAGGGAAATGCTCTAAACTGCCTTTTAACAGTTTAATAATATGCAGAAAGCAGGCGGCATGGCTCCTGGAGCATAGCGATAAATGCGCAAACCTGATAATCTCTGCAGATCAGCTTGTTCCTAAAGGCACAAGAGTAAAGACCTTGTAAAGAGGTGGCAACCCGACTCAAATTGGGAATGGTGCCCCAGCGGCGTAGCATGTTCCGCCAGAAAAGACAATTGTGTCTTTGAGCATGCACAGAAGGGTCTTTTTCTGCAGCAGCTGGTAAATATTTTCAAAACCTATCCTTTAATTTTGAAATTAGGTCAGAGGGCATGGTTTACAGAAGATCTGACATCTCCCTTGCTGTAACTCGGGGCGTGCCCTGCAGTTTCAGCTGTAGCTTCTCTTTGTATTCCTTGCGTCTTCCAGCAGAGAGGAATGAAATACGAGAGAGAGAGATCAGAAAGACAGCTGTTTTTACCATTTTTTAAAAAGGAAACAATAATGGCCAGATATTAAATGGCAAGAAAAGCTACATCGTTCAGGGAAACCCATCTGCGCAAGTCCTGCTAAATGAGCAAGACACAGATACATAGAGAAAGTGCGGTTCTGATATTGTACCTTCCACATTATCTTGAATGGCACAATTTTATCTCTCTCTTCTCTTTCCCTTTCTCTCTTTCCTTCTCTTTTTCTTTTTCTTTTTCTCCTTCTCTTTCTCTCTCTTTCTCCCTCCTCCTTTCTCTTTTTCTCTTTCTCTTTCTCTCTCTCTCATGAGACATGACTGGGCGGCTACAAAAAACCATAAAGAACAATGTTAAAAAACATTCAACGAGTACAAAAATTAATATTAATGTTAAGAGGCTTTATTTCAATAATACATTGTATTATTACAATGCTGGCAGGGAGGTCTTTCCACCTAGTGGATGGACACTCATCTCTTTCCCAATCGTTCAAGGCACTACTTGAAGGCGTGAGCTACAGCAGTTGGAGTTGGCATCCATCAGGACGCCCACTGAGGACTACTAGTATGGTAGACTCTGAAATGTACTCCAGAGGTCATCTAGTCCAACCCCCTGCTTGCAATCATAGGTCAGTCAAGAATTTCCTTTTATCTCTCCGAGATGGACAACTGCTTCAGATAGTTGGAAAGGGGATTATCAAAGGTTTTTAATTTACAGAGGGTCAGTCTAGGCTAGCCTTTCTCAACCTTTTGACCCCGGACGAACCCTTGAAATATTTTTCAGGTCTTGGGGAACCCCTGCACATTCAGGCTCAAATATGGGCTAGAAGTTACAAAATTATCACATTCATTTCATGTGTAGGCATGGATATATGCATTAAAAGTGTTCTTAAACTAAAAATAAAGAACGAAACTTTCCTCTTTACTGTGAAGTTGCCTGAATTTGAAATAATTTTTAAAATAAACTGTGCTCTGCCAGAGAACCCCTAGTGACCTCTCGTGGAACCCGAGGTTGCCACGGAACCCTGGTTCAGAAACCCTGCTCTAGGCATAGCTCCCGGTCATGATGGGGGAATCTGCTTAAGTTGAGAGCAAGTTGTTGGGAGCAAAGGTAGTGGGTGCTCCTGCTGTGGGCACTGGATTGGCCATGTGCTTGACTTGCATGCATGTATAAATGCATGAGCAAGCAGGCCTGAATCCAGCTGCCCGTTGGGGATCGACAGCTTGCCCACTCCTGCATTCAACCTGGCACCAATAAATAATAAAGATCTCCCCAGGGACATTTGTTCCCCCCTCAGTCACTCTCCCTATGAGAGCAACTTGAGAGCAGTAGGGCAGCAGCCTGGTTTGAAGTCAAGCAGAGCGTCAGGTTCCATTGATTAAGCAGAGCCGTCTTACCGGACCCAGGAGGCGCTCCTTCTTGGTTGTGGTGCCTGCCCTGTGGAATCATATCCCCCCAGAGGTCTGGATGGCTCCCACTCTAAGGACATTCAGGAAGCTATTAAAGGCCTGGCTATTCTCCCTGGCCCTGGAGCAAGGTGATGGCTGAGCCCCTGTGGGATGAGGCTTTGTTGGTGGTGGTTATACGTCTGTGTTTGGGACTTCCATGGTTTCTTTCTGTTTTTTGTGGTTTTCCTATTTTTTAATTGTAAACTGCCCAGAGTGGTTAGGGCTCAGGCAGCCTCTGCATTGTGCCACTTCATAAATAAAATAAAGAATGTGTTTGAAAGGCATTCTAAAGTGCAGCCGTGCACCCTAAAGTCTCCCCCTGCTTTGGGCTGGCCCATTCGGCAGCAGTGCTCTGCAAAACCGTTCTGCCCTTTTTCCCCCCTTCCCCAACAGTTCTCATTCAATTGGAAGGGAAGAGAATTTGCTTTCAAAATGGCTCTCAAGGGAAAAGAGCATTTTGGAGAAATTCTCTGGGTGGAGGACTATGTTCTTGTCCTTTCTGAGTTACAAAGTGGCAGTGGCATCCAGGGGAAAGATCAAAATGGGCAAGGTGGCAGACAGAGCATCACGACGCAAGTGTGTTCATGTATGAAAGGTGCAGGGCTTGTATTGTGATGACGTGTCCGCTATCTTGTCCATGTTGACCCCCCCACCCCTCTCTGTGGACATTGCTGCAAAGTGGCCAAGTGATGTGGCCACTGTCCTGCCTTGCATGGTACAATAATCTTTTGGGAGGTTTCCCATGCTTCTGTGAAATCCCAAGGGAAGACATCAGAAGGAATCTCTTCCCATTGGACCTTTTCAGATGGAGAAGCGTGAGCAGCCAGTGAAGCCACAGAGTGACTGAAAGACGTATAAGAGGAAACGGCAACCCCAAGAATAGCTCCTCTGTCCCCACCAACAACACTAAGAGAAATCCAGAAGAAATTTTCAAGCACCCTGAGAATCAGGTAGGAAAACAGAACCCGCTGTTGCAGAGGAAGAAAATAGACAAATAGCAAAAAAAAAAAAAAAAAAATGTGGCAATATGTGTCTCTTTCAAAGATCCCAGCGAGCACAGATGGCGATGTCTTCTCATATAGTCTTGCACATGTCCCTTCACAAACTTTTCAAAAGTCTTAAGAGTCTTTAAAGAGAAATGGAAAACATGTGGCCCTTCAGGGGTCACTGAACTACACCTCCCAGGAGCCCCAGCCAGCGTGGCCAATAGTGAAGTATGCTGGGAAGTATAGTTCAGCACACTTGGAGAACCATAGGTGCCTCTTCTCTGAAACACAGGAACCTTTAGGGCAGGGTTCCTCAACCTTGGCAACTCTAAGCTGTGTGGACTTCAACTCCCAGAATTCTGGGAGTTGAAGTCCGCACAGCTTAGAGTTGCCAAGGTTGAGGAACCCTTCTTTAGGGGATTGAGCATCACCTGGTAGTTTCAAGGTGGATACTTTAAGGATAGCGTATGTACTGGGGCAAAGGGGAAAATGGGTGTGGTCCAGGAAGGAGGAGGAGGAGGAGGAGGAGGAGGAGAAGGAGAAGGAGAAGGAGAAGGAGAAGAAGAAGAAGAAGAAGGAGGAGGAGGAGGAGGAGGAGGAGAAGAAGAAGAAGAAGAAGAAGAAGAAGAAGAAGAAGAAGAAGAAGAAGAAGAAGAAGACTGAACTTTTTAAAAATACAATCAACTTGGTTTTCATAAACTGATGTCCAATCCTCTTCCTATATCCTATCTCTGCTTATCAAGTCTTCAGATCACTCTGTTGAATTCTACCGTACTTGGGGAATCACCAAGAGCAGCTGAGGAAGAGGTTGGGGACCACTCAAAACCTTTTGATGTTTTCAAGAGACAGATATGAACCTGGCAGTGCCACTTCTGCACCCCTTCCTTCTCCATCTCCCACTCTTTCCTACAGTTGGGAACAGGAGCCCATCTCTAGGCACCCCAACCCCCATCAGCTAGAAGGCCCAAGAGATAAAACTTCTAACCACCACCCTTCCCCAGACTCTAATCATCAGACAGCTGCTGGAGACACAATGGGTCAAGGAGACAAATTCTGCAGTTAGATTTAATAAGGGGGGTGGGGAATTTTATGACTGCTAATAACATCTGTTGCTATAGCAATGAGGCTAATGATGGGGACGTGGTAATCGAATTTCACGCTTCAAGGCTAGATGGGGGCCATTGGTCTGATCTACCGGGGCAAGGCAAGAGTGCAGGTTAGGTGGGCTCATCAGTCTGGCATAAGACATCCAAGGGGGTGGAAAATAGATGGCTGGACAGTCAAGACAGAAAGTGCGGACAAATTGTTACATCCCAAAATGGCAAGGAGAAAATGCTGCTGTCCCTCTCCCCAAGCTAATTATTCATGGATTATTGGGATTTTAAAAATTTATCTGCATTCCAGCTGTGAGTAAAACACCCTTGGCAAGACTAACGTCTCTTCTAAGAATTCAAGTGTCAGCCATCCAGCAGCTCAGGTTTAGCAAAGCTGACCTCCAAGAATTAAAGGCTTTTCTGCACAATTAAAAAAAAAAAAGCTGTTTATCTGCCTTTGAACCAGCACAGCAAGCTCTCTGTAATCTATTCTGGGCTAATATGTGCATTCCATAACATTAGTTCACAACATTGTATTCAGTGCAAGATTTCATGACTTAAAGGTAGAGACTTGCTTAACAAAGCCAGTCAAGCTGGAGGCTTAAAAGAGAAAAGAGAATAAAAATGGAGGAGGGTAATGCAATCAAGTTCTGCCACAAATCTGCAGTCTGATGAGTTACATTAATTTGCTTCAAATCTGCAGTTTGATTTGAAAAGCTGAGTCAAATCCATTCTAATTGATTCAATTTGAAGATTCAAGTCAATTTGGAAAAAAAAATGGGGGGGTGCCTGCACAAAAGGGTTTCCCGACTTTACGAGCTGTCAGCCTGTGGAACAGGCTGCCACATGACAGGGTGAGTTCTCCTTTACTGGAGGACATCAAACAGAGCATTTCTCAGGGAGGTGCTAGTAGATCTTGCCCTGACCAGGGGATTAGACTGGATGACCCTATGATCCCTTCCAGTTCAATGTTGCTGTGAAATCTCTCAACCAGTGGCAAAGCTGATTAATGGAATAATTCAAATGAAAATTCACTTGAAAGTCCTTGTTAGCTATCTAGCAATCCCCTGCTTTGATGAAAGAAATCTAGAGATAGAGCAAGATTGAACAACCCACAAATCATGTGTCCATTTTTTTTATCTGTTCAATCGTGTCCAATTCTCAGAGACTGCCTGGACAAGTCCCTGCAGTTTTCTTGGCAAGGTTTTTCAGACGTGGTTTGCCCTTGCCTCCTTCTTCCTAGGGCTGAGAGAAGGTGGCTGGCCCAAGGTCACCCAGCCGGCTTTCATGCCTAAGGCAGGATTAGAACTCAGTCTCCGGTTTCTAGCCCGATGCCTTAACCACTAGACCAAACTGGCTCTTCATGTGGCATAGTATACTTTTTCTGACCCTTTGTACCCCTCTGAAGTCATGCTCCTGAAGCAAAGGAAGAAAGTCAGCAAAAAATTCACCACATGTATCTGTAGGCTACATATCTGATCAACTTCATTCATTCATTCATTCATTCATTCATTCATTCATTCATTCATTCTTTCATTCTTTCATTCATTCATTCATTCATTCATTCATTCATTTTGTACGGATGTGCTTCTCACACAGTGCAGCTCTAGGCATCTTACATTGGATTAAAACAATTAAATTTTCACTCAAACCAATTAACTCCAAAGATAGGCTCAGGCAGCAAGATGGCCCAATGTCCGAGGGAAAAACCAAGTTACATTTTCAGTCGTTTACAAAAAGGCAGCGGGTTGAAGCCATCGTAATCTCAGGGGGAGGGAAAGGAGGCTGTTCCACAGGACAAGCATCATGACGGATTGGATGTGTTTATACAGTTAATGCCTTTCACTGGCAAGCTGTATAATTGTATAATTTACTCATAAGTGCAATGCAAAAATTACCACATGCACTCATTCTCTTTTGAGGAAAGAATTCAATTCAGCTCCTTGCTCTTCACATTAGGAATCTATTTTGTTTGTGTGTGATTTTATATTCTGTATAAATATATGTTTGATGCTCATTTGTTGTTGTTGTTGTTTTGGGCTGCTTCTCCTCCCAAGGGCCTTCAATGTGGCTTATGGGTTAAAAATGCAATAAAATAGAAGCTTGCGATATTAAAAGAGAATTTTATAAGAGCAAGTGTTAAGCAAACAAGACTATCTCCCAGTGTTGTAATCTGATCCCCAGTTTCTTGATAACAGTTCCTCCAATAATGATCCTGGAGCTAGATACTGATGTACACAGGAGATGTCAGCCTCTTCAGGCCTGCCAAACGTATAAATCTGAAGAGGAATTCCCATGGACTGTTCTGAAGAAGATGACAGGAATGTCCTTGTTATTGTAATGCAGTATAAATGCATAATGCAGGCCTAGTTTTGCAGCCCTCTCCCCCAGTATCCCCAGGCTATGCCACCAAATGTGGCAGCAGAACCACAGATTTTTCACCTGAATTGCCACCATGCCCCTTGTGGTCTTGTAGGTTAAAAAACATCCCAAAATGCACTCTTCCTTCTGGCTGCAGAAAAGGTTACTTATTTCAAACCATGTTGCTTGGGAAATTCCCCTCTCTCTCTTCCTGCATAATGTGAAAGTAAGATCTGGAGAAGGGGCCCTGTGAAGAAACAATGTGCTGGGACCTGTAGGGTGGTGAACATCTTGACTTGGTTGCTTCTGCTGACACAAGGAAATCAGCAACCAGATGAATGTGTACGTGGGGTGTGTGCACATGAATGAATGAGAAGCATGTGTATGCATGAGTGGAAAGTATGTGCATGCATGTGTTGATCTATGTGTGTTGAAAAGTGTTTTGGAGCCAATATATCTGAAGTAGGTTGTCTCCATCCATCATGGACTTCTGTCACACCCACCATTGGCATGGTGCCCCTGATATAATTACCAAGAATCAATCTGTGTCTCTTGGGTTGAATAGGCTCTCCACCCCTATCTAAGCTAAGCAGGGTGTGTACTCACCACACATTTGGAGGGCACCAGGTTGGGGGAGGATGAGCTAATTCAGTGTTATTTTTTCTGACTCTCCCCAGTCAAAAGAAGAGGAAGATCTTACTCCTCAACTGATTCTTTTACCGGAAAACTTCTGCAAGCAAAATACATTTTCGTTGTGTAATAGGAGAATCTCCTCTGACTGAATACATCTCCATCAGATAACTTAACATTGGCAAAAAATGTGGCAGCCCAACTTCTGATGAGATAAGATTCATTAAGGCCAATATACTGAGTGAGGAAAACCATAGTAACACTCTGGCTTGATTCACACAAAATGCTACTCTAGGCTAAAATAGGGTTGGATTGTTTGTAGTTCAGCATGTGGTAGGAACCCAGCCATTCACTTAGCAAGCCATAAATGGTCAGATTAAGCCATAATATGGCATATTTCTTTGGGTATAGCATGTGATGTCAATACTGCAACCAGGGGCATCCATAGCAAACCATGATGGTGTTAAGATTATGATAATTGTGTCGATATCATCATGCAGATGCCGCCATTACATCCCTGCATCCCACAATGTCTGATCCAAGAATGTAAGTTGCAGCAGATCTGTACATTTGCCCAAGACTGCAACTGTTTCTTCTTAACCTGGGTTTATGGTTTAGAGAGTGCTGCATAATCTCAGCTTCTAAGTCAATCTTCCCAAACCCAGAGCCCACTCCAATTCCCAACTGTTTGTAGTTGATTAGACTGAAGAAAGACATTAGGCTGAAGAAAGATGACTTAGAGCTTTCAAGGGAGCCACTATAAGCAAGATTGGGGAGGGGGGAACAATTACCATATGTCATACACATAGAAGAACAGGGGATTCATCCAAAGTGTGGTTTACCATCTGAAATTATGAGAGGGAAGAATACTTTCTATCTGAGGCAGAACATAAAATCAATTGCAATCTAATGCCAAGATATTTTTTTTTAACATTGGGGTTTCCCTACACCATCCTGCTTCCTGGGCCATGGACTTCAATGGGAAAAAAAGGGGAGGGGAAAAAAAGATATAGTAGTAAGTGTAGAGGGTGAGATGAAATGAACCTTTTGTCCCCCGAGTCTGTTTGAGTCTTCAAAAAGGTCTTGTCAATAAAGGTGATCATTTCAGAAGAGTCACATTAGGAGTCACCCATCCATCCATCTAGTGCGGGGGGCATTCCTGACAATTGTTCTTTGTATTCTGGAATGTAGAAACAGCATCGGCACAAAAGGAGAAATGTTTATAATGAGCCTTGCGGAGTCTTCATTATGCAGCACGAGAGTGCCAGCACTTCATTAAAGTCGTGCTCCACATAGTAATGATGAAAGTCTTAAGAGGCGTCATGGCTGATGAGCCGGCGATGGTTAACAGGTATATAAAGGATCCACCTCCTGTTCTTTCGGACCAGATGCAAGGCACAGAAGTGGCGGTGATGAAAAGGAAGAGGTTGTGGCAGAAAAGCTGAAGACCAAGGTTAAATGTGGGGAGTGGCACAAAGGCAGGGGAACCAAGCAGAGGGGGCTTCCTGCTGAAGTCCGATGTGCAAATTTCCCTTTTCCCCCTCTTGTTTTCTCCAGGAAGAACAATGGAAGACAAGTGAAGGGAGGATTAGAAATGGAGGCTGACTTCTGGCCCCTCTGTGACTTCCCATCAAAGGGCCCTTAACAGCAAAAGCTCCCTCCCCCAACTGTGTGTGGGTGCCTTTCCAAAATAACACACTTTGTTCTAGGTGACAGTTGACTTTTGGGCTTGGGGGTGAGAGGCAGGCAGAAGGATCGTTATCTAAAATGAGGCATCCATGGAGAAAATGGATACGAAGCGGGCTTTTTCCCTGTCTGATAAAAATGGGTCCCAGGCTCATCCAAGGAAACGGAACAGGGGAAGATTCAGTATCTCTGTACCTGGTGAGGTTATTGTATACCCCAATCAGAGTTGTCTGGTTTCAGCAAGATTAAACTCTGGGTGTGAGTGCAGGTGTGTTCTTTTTTTTGCAGCTGGGATCATCATTTTTTTAAAATGGCCCCTGTTGGATGGAGAGCGTGTGGCCCTTTGGGGAAAGGGTGGAGAGATCTTAAGGGGCAAACATATTTTAGCATGAACCAGATGGAAATCACACTTTTAAAAAGGGGCAGTTGGGTTGCCAAATTTCATGGTGGAGTCTGGAGGTGCTCTGGGGGCTGCAAAAGGCTCCCAGGAGCCATGTCTTACAAACCACGTTGTCTGGGGTTACCCAACCAACTCAGCTAAAACAAAACATAGGACTTTAGCAGAGCCAGGCAAGGCATAGAACTAAACTGGAATTCACTGGGGAAAGAAGCAGCAATTAAGGCTGTGTGTGAAGATTCACTTTGGAGGTTGGGTGGGAAATTACTATTTGAATTAATTTGCCGGTTTGAGTGGGAACTCCAGTCTGAAATATTGAATCAACCTGGAGGTGAGAGTTCTAACACAGCTATCAACAAACAAGGTAAGAGCAAATCTGACTGCTGCAGGGTGGGAAGGAAAAAAAAGGCGAGACAGTTTGAACACTGATTTTATATATACAGCGGCTGGAATTACACCACTTGCTGAAATTCTTTTAGCGGTCTCCTCCTAACTTTCTTAAGTAAATACTGTTTGCCAGAATACCAGTAGTAGTATGTATTTACTTGGTCAATGACCAGCAACTGTTTATCAGAAGTTCTTGGATTTCTTGCCTAAGTGGCCGATGCCTGCCATGAACGCCTACAAATCGAACCAGACAATTTCAGATGCCTCTGTGCCTACACAACACTTTTTCCCACCACATCAAGCGCAAAATCCAGATTCAGCCATTCCTTTCCAATGCCCATTACAAATCAGACCCGTTTTCTGAAACAATCTGAATCGTCCAGTTGGTTCAATTGATCAAGTCTTCTGTTCGGACTGGAGTTTGCATGTCGTGACAACCAACCCCTCGGACAGCTTTAAAGATGAGACAAATAGAGCTCTCCAAGAGGTTACCCATAACTACAATTCATGATCACCGCATATTACGTCCAATGTTAGAAGCAGCATCTTCGGTGCAAAAGGTGAACGAGAGCAACTAATGCGCTCATGGGCTGCTTATGTGCTTCCCAAGGGCACATGCTGGAGCCCTGCAAGAACAAAATCCTGAATTAGAGACGCCTTTGGCCTGATCCAGTGCAGTTTTTGTAGCCTTGTGTTCTCATACCCCCTTACTTGATGTAAAAAACTACAAGCGCTATTTTTCTTCTTGGGTTTTACATTAGCCACAAAGCAATCGTAATAGTTTACAGCCCACTGAAGGGAGCAGTGCAGTAATGGAGCAATGGATTTATTGCCAAAGGGGCTAAGGGAGCAAACTGCTTGTTGGACTACAGGGGTGTAAATGTACACCTTTTTTCAGAAGTTGCCCACATTGCTGCGTAATACTAGCAAAAGAGTCTGTTAGGGAGTTGAATCACAGTTTACGTGGTTTAGTGCAACAGATTCACCCCTCTTCTTCCCCAGATGATGAAATTAGGGGGAAAGAACTGAACTCTAGATTCTGGGCCAATGAATTACAGCAGATTGAATTACTTACATTTCCAGCAGGGATGAATCAAAAACACTACCCTGGAACTATATTAAACTTCAGACACTGGGCAAATTTTAAACATTGTTTTCAGAGCTGAGTTCTTTCCTCAGAAAACAACACAGTTTAAGGTTTTAAAAGAGTTTATCTTTGTTATTCCCAAAGGTATTTTGTTCAGAAGAACACAGTTGTGGTCAAGCACTGACTTTTCTCTCTCTCTATTAAATAAAGAGAGATAGGGATTGAACCAAACCCCCAGCCACCTCATTTTTAGACATCAGAATTTAAAAAATGTGGAATTCTCCCGTGCCACAAAATTCTTACAATACTCTTCCCCTCTTTTTGCGGGGGACAAATGACTAAACTGGAATGGGAATATTTGATTCACTGAGGATTGGGATGAGAGGGAACAATAACAGCCCAACAGATTGAAGGGAAAAACCCCCCACAGAAATTCTCTACACAATAATACAGAATTTATTTTTGACATAACATTATCTCTCGGCCTCTTTATACATTCAAGGAGAGAGAATTTTTACACATACATAAAAGCCATAAATTAGATATATGTGTGTATTTTTTTGCAATTTCTGGCTCATTTTGAGTCCAATATAACTGCATTCACCAACAGTAAAATGCAGAAATCTCAGGCTGGTGCTCCAAATCACAGCAGTTTAATCATTACTGGTTGGTTTATTCAAACAGATTGATACAGAACGTTTTCAGCTGATCTTCACAGCATGACAGAAGGGAGATCTCTCTGAACTTTCTTCCTTATGACCCCAAATGGCCAAGATTAAATACTCTTGTGGAGGTTACACCTCATTTGCATGCACTTTGCATAATTCATATATTTTGCTTGCTGTAAACCATCATGATTCAGCGACATATAAACAAATGGAAGGAAGATATGTGCTGGTAGGAAGAAATAAATAAAACATTTCAGCATACAGATTAAGGATCAGAATGTAATGGTTTAGCTAGATTTGAGGAGATTAAGAGGTTAGATTAGCAAGATCAGTTCAAGCACATTAAAGTTATAAAATTGAGTGTTACCAATTAACTTGAGCATTAGAGGGAAAAGAGGGATAGATGAAATCAAAGGGAGATTAAAAAAAATGAGGATAAAAAGTAATGGTTCCACATGTTAAGTTAATGTTTATTTTTCTTATTTTTATGATTCATCTCCCAGTTGTCCCAGGCCTTAATTTCTTTTTATAAGTTTGGACAAATTCTACCTTAAGAACACACCTTCTTTCTTTTGTACCATCCTTATTCCAATTTTGGACTTACTTACTAAAGCTATGGTCCAGTGATTCAAAAATACATACTTTCCTTTACTAAAAGCCTAAGAGACTTGTTGCCCCACCAGGTAAGAACCACCATGTACCATGGGAATTCAACAACTTGGGCACCAAGAATTTGGGCTTGAACATTGCACCAAGTCACAGTTTGTGTAACCATAAATTGAGAAACACTGGATGAGAGATTCTTCAGCAATCTCAGGAACTTTAAGATGCTGGCTGGGGAATTCTGGGAGTTGAAGTCCACGCATCTTAAAGTTCCTGGGATTGAGAAACACTGCTCTAATCTGTACAGTCAACATATAGACTAAGCCTTAAAGCATAATTTGCCATCTGGATCAGCTGGGTTTGCAGCACATTCTAAGCCCCAAGCAAAGCAACCACATTGAGGGGTAGCATGATGTATGGCTTATTCAACAAGTCATGAAGCTGGGGGGCATCTAATGAAGGAACGTCAGTTGAGCTTGCAACTGCCCAGGAAGGTCATCTGGTAAAGCTTGTTTCTTACCAAGCTAAAAGCAGCCATGTAAAAAAGACAGAGGGTCAACATGAGCCTATACAACAGGGGGTGCTTTTAAACACTGGGTAGGCTACAATTCTGGATTCGTTAGTCTTGGTGGCCATGCAGACTAATTTCAAGGGGAGGCCTGATTTACACAGCACACAGACTCAAATATAGTCCCTTTGCTTTTAGCATCCCCTTTGAGGGTCCCAGAATCCCACCCCAGTTGGTAGGGAGCAAATTTTCCATCTTTATTTTTGCATGTTCGGAATATTTGAGGAGATTTCAGGGGCAGAATGCAGGCATTCATTTTATCTCTTAAAACTCGTGAACCCCCCCTGCCCCCCATGGGCCTTGGTGCCACCCTCTTACGGAATCCAGGTCCACATGCCATACAAAGTCTTGTGTGGCCCTCAAGCCAATGAAGGTTGCGCATCCCTCGTTCAACATAATATGTGAATCATATCTCAAGCTGCGTGGGAGGATAGGATCAGCACTCCTGGTCTTGGATCAACTGTGAGGGAAATTCAAACTGTGAAGCTTTTCTGGCCCTGCTTGAATTTCTCCTATGGTTAAAGCCAACATACCTACTCTCCTTTGCCTGTGGCAGTGAGATAACTTGTTAAGAGATTAACAGGGAAGTAACCACAAGGAGATCCACGGAAGGATGGTTGGTCCTTCACCTCGTCTGTCCCAAAACACAATTGGAGGCCATAAGGATTCCCTTTCTTCCTGTCCCTTGGCATAACTTCAAGGAATTTGTGCAACTGAAGTACATATTCCCACCTGCATTAGACCTCACCCTGGTTCATTCCCTTCATCTCTGCTGTCTTTCCTGCATCTGGCTGCCATAGGAAATCAATGGGCCAGTTTACTGTTAAGTCGATCCCCAAGAGGTTTCTGGGTTACTTGGCCCTTATTGATGCAGCTAGTAGAGTGCTTGGATCAATGAAAAAGAGCAGGTTGATGTTACCTTTATGCCCTTGAGAGGGCTGACTGGCTAAGCTTTTGACAAGGTCTGCACCGAGCTCCATCTTGCAGTGTCTCCCTGAAACCAAACCCAGAAAGTAAACATGTCAGAACTGGGGATATGAGCGAAACGCATTCTCCTTATCCAATTTCCAGTCCCACAGCCTGCACACTTGAGAAAGGCTTACCAAATGCATATATTATACGGGGGAAGCATTCATGAAATCATGTCTATTAGGGGCAAGTGTGTACATAAACACACATTAGGGGGAATTGCTTGCAAATAATGGGTACATTAGAAAAGGCGCAAGACAGGAACCTATCAGGAAAACATGAGCACCAAAATATGCAAATGAGAAGAAAGAGGGATGAAAATGGGTATGAGTTTTCACACCGACTTTGAAAAACCAATCGGCAAAGGCCTCTGGAAGCAGGAGATATATATTTTAAGATGGGAAAGAGAAACACCAATCAAATCTTCAGGGGAAAGATTCTCCAGGGGGGCAGATTCCAAATATCACAGCCCAATAGAGCAAGGACTCTTTCAGGATTGGTGCAAACTCGTGGATGGGGGGAATTTCTGGAGAATTGTCTTCTCCAGCTTGATGTCCTGCAGATGGGTTGGTCTATTGCCCCACTCTGTCCAACCATCACAGCCCCTGATGTGATCCTTTGGGGAAAGGATGGCCCCACTGCATCCAAATTCCAAAATACAAATCCCAAACCTCCCTCCCTTTTCTCTTTTTAACACCACCTTTCCCTCCCATCTTCCTCCCAACCACCACCACCTCCTCCTCCAATATGCCATCCGTTTCCAAGCAGGTTTTAGACTGGTCCTTGACTGCAGATCCCCACTGCAGATCTCTCTATTTTAACTAGTTCACTGTTTTGTTTCAAAGGCAGAAGACCATCTCAGCCTCTGTGTCCTAAAATCCTTGGATCACAGGGAAAAAAAAGCAGCAGAGAAATGAAATAAATTATTTATTAATGGGGCGAGAACTATTTGGAAATCGATGGGGGATAATGTAAGGCCTTTGTTTTGAGAGACGGGGGAGGCAGCAATTTGAGTCTGGAAGAAGAAATGAAAAAGAAAATATGAAAATGAACCTTTCTTGTTCACAAGCAATACATTTTCTTTTAATTAAAACTTAAGTTGCCTTACTCTCATCTTTTTTTTTTAAGCAGAAAGAATAGCATTTCATTTCTATTAAACCATACGTTACCATAAGCTTCCTTCAACGTCTCAACAACAGTCTTTTTGGAGAGCTTGATCATGCCCAGTTTTCCAAAAAGAAATACATTGAGAAGAGGCATTTGCGTGCACAGAAACTCAACCAAAGTGCATGCCTCTTGATCCACCAGCCAAGCATCATAGGATCTGTCAGAAACCTTATTAAACCTGATTATGGTTGAGAAGGGAGTTACATGGTTGGCATGAATGATATGGCAGCCAAATTGCTGGGTTTCATTGGCAGGTAAGTTTCCCAGTGCATCTGTTCACTGGCAAAGCTATGGCAATGGAAGAGCCAAAACAGAGCAGTTCTGGGTAGCACATCCATGAGAAGGAACAGATTTATACCATATTCTGTCTTAGTCTAGCTAAGGCATATTCTGCAACTTACTGAGAGCTGTTCCATATTGACCAACAGGTTGGCCCAGTATGTAGTGCAGCTCAGCATCCAATCATGGCACGCCAAGCATATAGATCTCATGTATATTTCCAGCCCTTCTGGAGGCACCCTGGTGATGGAGAAAGCAGGGGAAAAGACAGTTGACCTACAAAGTAGGAGAGATGTGTTAGCCTACAGTAGCCAAAAATCAGAAGCTTCAAAAGCTTCCCTCTATTAATAAAATGGGTTAGTCTGAAAAGATGCTACTGGCTCCTTCTGATTTTTGGCTACCATAGATTAACATAGTTAACCATAGATGAACATGGCTGTCTGCCAACTTTGTGGTTCACAGAAGCTTCTGTTTTTTAATAAAATGGGTTAGCTTGAAAAGATGCTACCAGGCTCCTCCTGATTTTTGACCCACAAAGAGGCAGTCTGCACAAGGCTTTTCACTTTTTAAAAAATGTCTATATTAACAGATGTGTAATAACACAACCATGAAGAAGAAAAAAGTAAATAAATAAATAAATGGGGATTCTGAACAAAAATTAGGTTAATGCTACATACAAAGGAACTGTTACTAGAATTTAATCAATGATCAGCAATAACAAAAGGAATGATTATGATAAAAATGACCAGAGCAACGACCAGCCAGAGCAAACAACTTTTTCAACCAGGGTTCCGCAGCACGCTCAGGTTCTGCGAGAGGTCCCTAGGGGTACCCTGGGAGATCACAATTTATTTAAAAAGTTATTTCAAATTCAGGCAACTTCACATTAAAGAGGTACATTCCATTCTTTATTTTTAATTTAAGAACACTGTTAGTGTGTATATACAGGCCTACCCATGAAACGAATATAATAATTTTGTAACTTCTGGCCTCTCTTTGAGCCTGAATGTGCAGGGGTTCCCCAAGGCCTGAAACATATTTCAAGGGTTCCTCCAGGGTCAAAAAGTAGAGAAAGGCTGCAACACAGACATAGGAACTCAGGGCCTGATTGCTAATGCTTTCCATTCTGGAATTCTAGCAAGGATCTCATCAGAGAAGATTTCTCATTCCCTCCCTCCCTCCCTCCCTCCCTCCTTCTCTCTCTCTCTCTCTCTCTCACACACACACACACACACCAGCAGCACCCTTCATTCCAGCCATTCCACCCCAAGCTCCCTTCCTATTACAGGAGCCGGCCTTGGATGACTGGCAGGTCTCTTCCACTGCCAAGCTCCCCTCCATTCTAATCTTCATGCCTCTTTGGCATTTTCCAGCCATATGCTTTTATTTTCCTCTCAGACTGAACCTGCAGAGCGTACATTCGTCAATTCGAGTGGCATCACTTAGCTATATCTCCCACCTGGCATAAATTCCATATGAGGGGCTGTTTTGTCACTCTCATTATGGCAGATGATAAATGAACTCTAAATTACTTGACATTCCTGGGGGATAAATCCTGGTCATTCACAAGTTTGATTCCTGTGCATCAGCTATACGGTTTCTAGAAGGCAAAGCGGCAGTGAGAACCCAGGACCCAGCTACAGACAATTTTAACCCAGGATTTTGCAATCCTACACGATGTGGTCTTCAGCAAAGGATCGTTACCTTGTCGTGGTGCTGGAGCTTGAGCACCTCAATGATGCCATGAGCTAAACCGTGAAGGGCCACCCAAGACGGGAAGGTCATGACAGAGAGGTCAGACTAAATGCGATCCCTGGGGAAGGTAATGGCAACCCACCTCAGTATTCTTGCCGTGAAAACTAAATGGATCAGTACAACCAGAGATATGTCGGTATACCATCGGAAGATGAGACCCCCAGGTCGGAAGATGGTCAAAATGCTACTGGGGAGGAACAGAGGATGAGCTCAACTAGCCCCAGACGTGATGACGCAGCTAGCTCAAAGCCGAAAGGACGGCTAGCGGCCGACGGTGCTGGTGGTGAACGGCGAATCCGATGTTCTAAGGATCAACACACCATTGGAACCTGGAATGTAAGATCTATGAGCCAGGGCAAATTGGATGTGGTTATTGGTGAGATGTCAAGATTAAAGATAGACATTCTGGGCATCAGTGAACTGAAATGGACTGGAATGGGCCACTTCACATCAAATGACCACCAGATCTACTACTGCGGACAAGAGGACCACAGAAGAAATGGAGTAGCCTTCATAATTAATAGTAAAGTGGCTAAAGCAGTGCTTGGATACAACCCAAAAAATGACAGAATGATCTCAATTCGAATTCAGGGCAAGCCATCTAACATCACAGTGATCCAAATATACGCCCCAACCACAAATGCTGAAGAAGCTGAAGTAGAGCAGTTCTATGAGGATCTGCAGCACCTACTGGACAACACGCCTAAAAGAGATGTTATTTTCATCACAGGAGACTGGAATGCTAAGGTGGGCAGTCAAATGACACCTCGAATTACAGGTAAGTATGGCCTGGGAGAACAAAACAAAGCAGGACACAGGCTGATAGAATTTTGCCAAGACAATTCACTCTGCATAACAAACACTCTCTTCCAACAACCTAAGAGACGGCTTTATACATGGACTTCACCAGATGGACAACACCGAAATCAGATTGATTACATCCTTTGCAGCCAAAGGTGGCGGACATCGGTACAGTCGGTAAAAACAAGGCCTGGAGCTGACTGTAGTTCAGATCACGAACTTCTTCTTGCACAATTTAGGATCAGACTAAAGAGATTAGGGAAGATCCACAGATCAGCTAGATATGAGCTCACTAATATTCCTAAGGAATATGCAGTGGAGGTGAAGAATAGATTTAAGGGACTGGACTTAGTAGATAGGATCCCGGAAGAACTCTGGACAGAAGTTGGCAGCATTGTTCAGGAGGCGGCAACAAAATACATCCCAAAGAAAGAGAAAACCAAGAAGGCAAAATGGCTGTCTGCTGAGACACTAGAAGTAGCCCAAGAAAGAAGGAAAGCAAAAGGCAACAGTGATAGGGGGAGATATGCCCAATTAAATGCAAAATTCCAGAGGTTAGCCAGAAGAGATAAGGAATTATTTTTAAACAAGCAATGTGCGGAAGTGGAAGAAGACAATAGAATAGGAAGGACAAGAGACCTCTTCCAGAAAATTAGAAACATTGGAGGTAAATTCCAGGCAAAAATGGGTATGATCAAAAACAAAGATGGCAAGGACCTAACAGAAGAAGAAGAGATCAAGAAAAGGTGGCAGGAATATACAGAAAACCTGTATAGGAAGGATAACAATATCGGGGATAGCTTTGACGGTGTGGTCGGTGAGCTAGAGCCAGACATCCTGAAGAGTGAGGTTGAGTGGGCCTTAAGAAGCATTGCTAATAACAAGGCAACAGGAGACGACGGCATCCCAGCTGAACTGTTCAAAATCTTGCAAGATGATGCTGTCAAGGTAATGCATGCTATATGCCAGCAAATTTGGAAAACACAAGAATGGCCATCAGACTGGAAAAAATCAACTTATATCCCCATACCAAAAAAGGGAAACACTAAAGAATGTTCAAACTATCGAACAGTGGCACTCATTTCACATGCCAGTAAGGTAATGCTCAAGATCCTGCAAGGTAGACTTCAGCAGTTCATGGAGCGAGAATTGCCAGATGTACAAGCTGGGTTTAGAAAAGGCAGAGGAACTAGAGACCAAATTGCCAATATCTGCTGGATAATGGAAAAAGCCAGGGAGTTTCAGAAAAACATCTATTTCTGTTTTATTGGCTATTCTAAAGCCTTTGACTGTGTGGACCATAACAAATTGTGGCAAGTTCTTAGTGGTATGGGGATACCAAGTCATCTTGTATGCCTCCTGAGGAATCTGTATAACGACCAAGTAGCAACAGTAAGAACAGACCACGGAACAACAGACTGGTTTAAGATTGGGAAAGGAGTACGGCAGGGCTGTATACTCTCACCCTACCTATTCAACTTGTATGCAGAACACATCATGCGACAAGCTGGCCTTGAGGAATCCAAGGCTGGAGTTAAAATCTCTGGAAGAAACATTAACAATCTCAGATATGCAGATGATACCACTTTGATGGCTGAAAATGAAGAGGAACTGAGGAGCCTTATGATGAAGGTGAAAGAAGAAAGTGCAAAAGCTGGTTTGCAGCTAAACCTCAAAAAAACCAAGATTATGGCAACCAGCTTGATTGATAACTGGCAAATAGAGGGAGAAAATGTAGAAGCAGTGAAAGACTTTGTATTCCTAGGTGCAAAGATTACTGCAGATGCTGACTGCAGTCAGGAAATCAGAAGACGCTTAATCCTTGGAAGAAGAGCAATGACAAATCTCGATAAAATAGTTAAGAGCAGAGACATCACACTGACAACAAAGGCCCACATAGTTAAAGCAATGGTGTTCCCTGTAGTAACATATGGCTGCGAGAGCTGGACCATAAGGAAGGCTGAGCGAAGGAAGATCGATGCTTTTGAACTGTGGTGTTGGAGGAAAATTCTGAGAGTGCCTTGGACTGCAAGAAGATCCAACCAGTCCATCCTCCAGGAAATAAAGCCAGACTGCTCACTTGAGGGAATGATATTAAAGGCAAAACTGAAATACTTTGGCCACATAATGAGAAGACAGGACACCCTGTAGGAGATGCTGATGCTAGGGAGAGTGGAAGGCAAAAGGAAGAGGGGCCGACCAAGGGCAAGGTGGATGGATGATATTCTAGAGGTGACGGACTCGTCCCTGGGGGAGCTGGGGGTGTTGACGACCGACAGGAAGCTCTGGCGTGGGCTGGTCCATGAAGTCATGAAGAGTCGGAAGTGACTAAACGAATAAACAACAACAACAACACGATGTGGTATGAGCTCATATGTACTTGCATAATTGATGTAACACCCATTTCAGTTCACACAGCCCATCCCTGAACCCTGACTGAATTTCGGACAAATTTTGCCCTGTTCTTTTTCCTTACTTTTTAATACTTTGGCATTGGAGGGGGAGGGGGGTGTTTTTAAAAAATCATGATGGAGAGTGCAAGTATGTGACTGATGCCCCGCCTCCCTTCTGACACTTGTGAAAAGGGGTGGGGCTTCAATGGCACACTCACAGCCACCATCTGCAGCCACAGTTGCCCCATCCCCCTTGCAGATGCTCCTGCTAGTATGCTAAATTAATTAACAGAAATATCAACACAAACAACTGTATTTACAGACCATTATAACTTCCCTACTACTGCTGATGGCTAGAAATATTACTACGACCGTTATTGTATGGTTTCAAAATTAATAATCACGATAGGAATAGAAAAAAAGACAAGTTTGCAATCTGGCTCCAGTGTTTCTGCTAAGATCGTTACTGTTGATTTTGATGTCATATTGTTCTGTAATTTTGTTTTCCCCGCAAAGGGGCAAGGAAGATTTTCAGGCAATATGGTCCAGTTCGGGGGTGGGGTATCATGCTTTGTAAAAAGAAATGTTGATTCAAGTATTGACAAACAATGCTATAAAAAACATGGCTGGAAATCAGTTATGGTCCACAGCGTTTGTCAGATGATATCACCGAGTGTTTCCCTTCAAGGATCTGAAATGTTCAGAAGCTGTGACCACGTACCAGCCTCACCAATGGCCCACATCAAAGGCTTTACCTCGCCTTGAAGCCTTGCGTGTATTATTCCACAGTACCATGCATGCCAAATCCTAAGGAAAAAAACTGAATGCCAAATGCAAATATGAGGGATGAATTTGAAAATCTGCATTAAAAATAATGACAGGAGAAATTAGCTTGTTTAATGTTTGCAAATAATGAGAATGAACGCGGTCTAGTGGTTTAGATGCTGGACTAGGAGCGGGGAGGCCCAGGATCTAGTCTTTCCTGAGGCACAAAGGCCAGCTGGATGACCTCAGGCCATGTACTTCCTTTCAGCCCTCATCACTGTCGGGGCCTGTGACAGGCCAGCTGAAAAACAAATAATCGGTCACCTCACGTACTGATAGCTGCAACAACCGAGCAAATGAGTGCAAAACGAGCAGAGTGCATTACTAAGCAGGACGATTGCTTAGAAGACAATGGTTGCAAATATTCTGCTTCTTTGGCGCTAGCTTCCTTTCCATACCGCAGAGTTGGTGGACTTGCTCAGAAATGTAAGTCTCATTTAAAAGATGACTTCCAAGTATCTTCTTACAGAAATGCAATAATTATTTTAAAAAGAACAAGAAACCACTACAGTGCTGTCAAAGGGGCAAAATTTAAGAGCCACTATAACAGGTTAGATTCCTGATGGTGGGCAGGGGAAAAAAAAACTGACCCAGCTTCGCTTGTCGAGAATGATGTATCTCTGCTGAGGCCCATTTCTCTGTCTCTCAAACCACAGGCACTGATATTCTCATTGATTTTCATGCTTCCCTTCTACTTGCCAAGCCACCAGCAGCTGGAGGAATGCTTCAAACTGCTTTGTCAACACAGGAAACTGTTCCCACTCAAAAGAAAGACTTCCAAGGTGAAATACGGCACTTGGTTATCTCAGGCACTCTAGTCACACAAGGCAATCATCACCTCTCTCTTCCTCTTCCTCCACCTTCCTCCCACGCCTCAAAATATACAGTAAATCTGTGCTGATTGCCCTGCATGAGATACAGCCAGCTCTGCTGCCTAGGAATTTGGATACTTCCCTGTTCAAGATCTCTGAGATTTGTGGCAAAAGCTGAGGACAACAAAAATTCTACAATACAGTATATGGGTAACCAGGCTGTATTTTTATCTGACCCAGCCAACCCAGAAGCTTATTCAGCCAACCTGTGGCTGAAGAACTTCTTCAAGGGCTCTGATGGGTCCAAGTTCCCAGTGCAAAGCTTCCCATGAACTAACACTTTTTGATCTTGGGGCCATTCTCCCCAAAATAGTGAAGTTGGGCCTTTGGGCAGGTGCCTCCAACCAAAAGTGATTCTTTTCCAGGCATAATTCTCATAGAGTCTCTTTAGCAAGATTTACTGAGAATGGAATAGGGAGACAAGAATTCCAGCAACTGAACTATTTCCCTTCTATAACCAATATATCCCAAAGTGCATAAGGGAGATATGACTTTAATTTCTATTTAACTGTCTTGGCAAATCTTCTCACTGATAAGGAAGGAGCTTACTGCTGGTTGTTTACCTACCTATCTCCTGAATCTTGATCCATCTGGGAACCCACTATTACAAGTGGGAAAGGTCAATGCAGAAACTAAATTGGATTTAATTTCATCCACCTCAAAGTTTAATTGGAATTATGCATCTCTATATATTAAATTGTGCACTGGAGAAACATATTGACCCTTTGAACTGGTCCTTTATAGATATAAGGAAAATATGGAAGTATAATTCTGTGTGGTCAGGGTTCAATGGATTATCAAAAGAAAACCATTTTAGGTGATTGTATTTTATACAGTGTTGTGATATATCTTGTTTTATTTTCATTTCTATTTCTAATATATTTTCTTTTCTTTGTACTTCAGCAAATAAAATAATTTTAAAAAAAGAACTGTGCACCTTTGGGTGAAGCCTACACAGTCCATGGGAGTTCACTTTCTTAGGCTCTGCCTTTGGCATGATCCTTGACTCCTTAACATCTGAATCTGTCAGTAAAGGTCTAAAGATCAATGAAACCCAGCTTAAGGACCATTTGCCATTAGATTCTATAGGGACATCTTTTGCCTTTTCTTTCAGTGGTAGAGAGTGAGATACTCCAAGCTTCATCTACAGCCAGGTAACTCCTATGCAAACTGGCATTCCCATGTTCAATCCTTGGAAAACACAGGGCCAAGTGACAGATGATGGGAAAGACCTCCAACATTTGAGAACTTAGAGCAGATGCCCAAATAGACCATACTAGGCTAGATGGACAAATCTCCTTATCTGCTCCTAAACGAACTTCTACGGTTTCTAACTTCCCAAAGTAGCTTGTGAAGGAGTCCACTTCATAGATGGGCCCAACCATTGGAAATGATGGGATAGCGGCTAGATCCCACCACTGCAACTCTTTTCCCAAAAAATGTTGCCAAGAGAAGACTTTCACAGATGGTCAGTCTCCAGATGTATTGGTTAGGTTGGCCTAGAATGTAGAATGTTCAACATAAGCCACATGAGAGGTCATTCTGAATGTTGAAGCCCACAGATCTAGAGGGCACTCATGTAATGGGGAAGGCTAACTAGAATTGTCCTTGTGGTGACAGCAAAATGTTTTGACCCACCAAGGCTTTAGCTTAGTAGGAAATGATTCTCCTGCTATTTCAACAGCTACTTCCTAGCTGTTTAACAAGTTGTAATTATATTTAGTTTTTCATTTTGGAAATCAACCTGGAATCTTTAACAAAGGCTGGTGCAAAACCAACATTTGTGAAATAATTAGATGGCACTCTCATGGTGGTTAAAAAGTAGTTATACAGAAAGTCCAGGGAGAACCACAAACCAAACTGAGGTCCTTTTTCCTTGTTTGCTCCACTTGCTCAAGGACTGGAATGCCACAATGAATTCAGCGCTTGTCTGTCTCTTCCTTGCTCTGCTTGAGAGCTGATGGTCCTTTAGCCCATCAATATCAATGCCTAGATTTGATTGCAGCATTACTTAAACCTTGGAGAAAAATTATTTCAAGGATAAATTATTAATCTGTATTGAGCCAGCTGTAATTGTCCTGTTAAGTCTAACAAAGCCATATGTTGGGTTGGGGTATTTATTCAGGAGCGTAATTCCCATCGACGTCCTCAATTCTAATTAACAGACATTTAGCAAACAGGTTCCATAATTGATATACCCCCCACTCAAATCGATCACCGCTCTGGAATCCTACCCCTTCTCCATCTGTGTGTGTAACAGCTGCTTTGAAGGATATCAATTCCATTTTCTTTCTTTCTGTCTTTTCCTTTTCCCAAATACTCTGCTTTGCGGTTCACCTGGTCCTGTATTGGAAACACAGCCTGCTGCTGATGCAGGATAACCAGCTGCAAAGGAAGAGAGGCTCTGCACCAAAAAGGGAATGTATGCCGTGGCTGTTTTCTCTAACTCCTAAATATATTTATTACTGCATTATTATTACTACTGATTTGATTTCTATCCCCCCCTTCCTCCAGCACCTCAAGGTAGCATTTACTTAGCATTTCTTCCTCTCATTTTTCTCCATAAAAACACCCCTGCAAGGTAGATCAGGCCAAGAGACAGGGACTGGCCCAAATGACCCAGAGAGCTTCCACGGCTGAGGGTGGACTTGGACCTAGGTCTCTCTAGTCCAAATCCCAGGCAAGCCTGCAAGATAGGCCAGGTTGAGAGAGAGCAGCTGGCCCAAGTGACCCACAGGAGCTCCCATGGCTGTGAATCTGGGACTTGAACACATTTGGCTGGGTTCACACAACCACAAAGCTGGTTTGGCACCCCATGCTACTCCAAAGCCAACCACACCACATTCTAGCTCAGCCCAATGAGCAAATACTGTAGAGAATGTGCAAAGTGGGTTCATCTAATTTCACCATGTCCAGGCTGTGATTTGGAAGATGAAAGACAAGTACTTGGATTGCAGCGAATGCTAACCCTCTGGCAGTCCGAATTCACTAACAGATCTACCAGTGGATCTTGTCCCCAGTCTACCTTTTGCTTGCCACTGATCTACTGCTAAGCATGTAAATCCCTTTTCTGTCCCCTTGTCTCTGAATATGTCCCCAAATCTTTTCCAGAGAACAAGAACTGCTAATCTCTCTGTAAGGGGGGTGGGAAATAAGTTTGAAGTCTAGTTGTTTGTAACTTTTAGACCGTCCATCTTTCAGGTAGGTAACATGGTGGGGAGTTATGACTGTCTGAGGACAAAACAGAAGCAAGAATAACACCATCAAAGCACGACTAGAAAGGAATAAGTTATAACAACCTGGGAAAAATATGGTCCCTAAGCTGGTGCTCCAGCTGCAGTTTCTAACAGCTGGCCAGTCGGTCCCCAGTGCAGAGTATTTATGGACTGCCTTTATTATTATTATTATTGCTCAGAAGATGCCGGAGGAGAAGATCAAAGGTTTACGATGTGGTGATGAAGAAGTTATTATAAGGCTCGCAAGCTCATATTAGCAGGAATTATCTGGAGTTAATAAATGCAGCATGTATAAGGATACTAACGCTGGGCATACTCGGACAAGCGCTACAGCTGAAACAAAAATGGCAGAAGGAGGAAAAGAAACCGGAGTCGCTGTTCAAATTTAATTAATTAATTAATTAATTAAAGAGATTTATAAAACCCCCAATACAAAACTCAGTACACTCCCACCCCCCGGCACCAACAATACAATTCAAACAAACCACTTGATGGGCTCCGCATCAACTTGGGGTTCCCCAGGCCCACTGGGAAAACCAGGTCTTCAGGGCCTTTTGGAAGAATATTAAGGTAGGGGCCAAGCTTATCTCTGTGAAGATGGTGTTCCACAGGAAGGGAGGGTTTCCACATGGTGGGTGTGGGTGTGGGTGGCAGGGGAGGGGTTGAAATCAGAAGATGGTGGACATTTTGCCCAAGGGTCAAATGCATGTTCAAAAGGGGAGGTCTTGCATCTCTACACACTGCCATCTTGCTGATTTTTGACACACACACACACAAGCACACACACACAGACTCTGCATGCTTTTCTGGTTTCACTGCACTGATGTCCTTTCCTCATTGCAAAAATGCCTCACTTGCACATGCAACTTCCTAGCAACACCGCTTCGAACCATCTAATGCAGTGTTTCTCAAACTTGGCAACTTTAAGACATGTGGACTTCAACTCCCAGAATTCTCCAGCCAGCATGCTGGCTGGAGAATTCTGGGAGTTGAAGTCCACATGTCTTAAAGTTGCCAAGTTTGAGAAACACTGATCTAATGTAACAACCCTACATGTTTAGGACATGATCTACTTCTTACATTTACTGTAAATCCTCTTCTTACTCCAAGAAGTCATGATTTCCCAACCATCTTACATCCCTGCAAAATAGGACAAATTTTGAGGTAGTAACTTCGCCATAATATGAAGTGGGTCTTAGGCAATGTGGGCTTTTTTCTAGAATCTTTTGAGGTATCCATTGCATTATGCCAGCTGTTGGGATGTATGCTTAATAGAAAAAATGTAGGAAAAAAAATCTCCTGTATTTTGTTTCATCCATTCTCATTCTCTCTGATGAGAGAGTTTGCTTCCAAAATTCTTTCAAATAAGAGCATTTCAGACAAATGCCCAGGAGTAAAATGTGGCGTTCTCGCACTTATTTAGTGACAAGATAGCCAAGAGATATGTGGGGAAAATGTTTTTCACTAGGCAGTGCCCTGCAGCCTCCTTGGTTTCCCACAATTTCATTCAATTCCAGAGAAAAACAGTCAAAACACACAAAACTGTTTCAAAAGTATTGAATTAATATCTTGCTGATCTTGAGTATTGGAAGAAAAGATCAGGGACAAATTGGCATAAGATGCCATGGTTCTTCCCCCATTTAACCCAATGTTAGGATAAAGAAAGGAAAGAGAAAATATTCAGGCTTAAACCTAAAAAACGTCTTTGTCTGCCCCTCTACCCAACAACCCACTGCTTGTATGTTGGGAATTCTGCAACTCCCAAGACTGTCTTTAACAACAAATATGTATCTGCCATTCCTGGTGAATTGCTCCGTTGAGCTGTACCCCTACTGTCTGGATTTTGTACAGATGAGCTATCTAGCACAAGATGAAATTTTAACTAAGAAAGGTCTCCATGTGGATGTGAAGCAAAGGGCCTATGCCAGAGTTATGGGTAGACAGCTTCAAAGCAGAATGGGCACTTGTTATTTTAACCTTTAAGAATTATGTTCTAGAAGAGGGAATATATGATTGGATTCCTGCATCTTACTAAGCCATGATGTGTTTGGTTTTTGTTTTGCTCCAACTTATTTTGTGATGCGAAAGGACCAACTAATTGTGATTTATGCCACAAACTAGGGGTGAACAAACCACAGCTTAATAAGAAGTCAATACCCCCATAAGGCTGTCAGAAATTAAAGTTAAATTTCAGAAGGGTTGAAACTTCAGAGATTTGGGGCAACCATACTGCAGAGATCAAACAAAATACTGGTGTTCTCATCTGAAAGTCTCATGGTGTTCATGATTATCATACCAGAATTTGATGATCCCATGAGATGTTAACATTAAGAAAAAGTTTTAATAATATCAATACTCCATTCTGAGGTTCCACAGACTATCTGTGATTGCCATATATGCCATGATGTTCACACTGGTGCTGTGTGGTCAATTCTGAAGGACAATGTGATCTAACCCAAAGAGGTTTTTCTCATCATCTCTTACCTGGTCCTTTTATCTGGGTATTGGAACTGGGACCTTCCACCTACAATGAACCAAAGCAATAGCAATGGAGAAATTCAGTCAAGAACAGCTTTGCTCTGCTGTTGGTGGGTAGCTGGTCTGAACTCAACCCGTTTCTCTTCACATGACCGTTTTTCCTTCTCCCCTCCATCCAGTCCTATCTTCACCTCTGCATGGTAGGACCACCAGACACATGAGTCATTCCGAAAGGAAGCATCAGGGAGAGCCTTTCCCAAAACAAACCCCTCTGTCCCTTATCTTCAGTTCTCCATCAGTAAATTGCGGAAAGTGATACTGATTCAACTTGAGGAATGGCTGCCAAGATGGAGGAGGTAAGGGCTGAGAATGATGCTGACCAGCTAAAAGGATTCCCTATGTGTGTTTGTGTGTCTCTACACATAGACACACATACACCATAACATACAATCACAACTGTATTAACCTCAAACCCCGCAATTGGTTGTGACCCATGGCCTCCACCTGTTTTTCCTCCTTTCTGTGTCAAGAAGCAGCCGTATCTCCGTCTCTTCAAGGTTCACCCTATCCCCAAATATTTCTATTATATCCCTATTGAGGGGGGAGCGATATAGATAAAACTTCTGACCAAAATTATGTTGTTATGGCAACACCTCGGGCCGAAACCTCTCCACGTAGCCTGGAAAATATTGTCCAATACATCATGAGCCAGGCGTCCTGACAGGAAGAAAATTGTCCTTAACCAGCGCCTGTCGTGGTGATTTATAAGGTGTTAATTTCCCCATGACAATAGGGTATTTAACTTCATTTGCTAGTGGGTTCTCCCCCATATTGTCCCCCTGGTGAAGAGGAAGATAGTGGACTTCACCGTTTTTGGACAAGGTCCCCGTTCACATTCAATGCCTTGAACAGCATTTAATTCCATCCCACCACTGGGTGGTTGCTGTCTGGCAATGGCAGTGCTAATCCTCCAGTAGGAGTTGGCATCATTAAGATAGTGGACCCAGCCAGGAAAGGCTCACATGGAGACCTGGAGCTCATCGTGCTATTATGGCTAAGCTATTTGCTTAGTTGCCACTGCCAACCAACTCAGGTCCTCTGTGCTAGAAGAAAAACAAAGCATTCAACCCCCTGACCAAACTATGTGTGGTGGATTTCGGCGATGCCACTGGTTCTCAGGAAGGAGAGAGCACATTCCAAGAAGGTGGAGGAGATAAATGGAGGCACAGTCCGGGAGGCAATGGTGGGAAAATGAAGAGGTTCAGGCTAGCCCCACCCTAGAGCCTTCCCATGTTATTTCCCCTGAGGTTAGGTAGAGTAGCTTTAGTCTGGGAAGATTCTGTCTAGACGGTGTGAGCAAATAAAGAACTGAAGTTTGAATGGACTGACTCTTCGTTGTTCTTGGGCTGGGCCTGACACTATGAAAACAGAGTTTGTTTGACATCACTACATCGCTGCCCCCATGTCCCTTGTGGACCTTCAAGGCCAAAAACAGGAATGAAAAGAAGTGGTCCCTGGGCAGCGGAACACTTGGAGCCTAAGGCAGACAAAAGGTTGTATATTTCTTAACACAGTGGAAGGATGTGTGCATGTTTCAGCTGTTGTGAAGGGAGGGAACATTTTGAAAACTAGATGTGTGCTGTGGATTCAAATGGATTCAAAAGAAGAAAAGTGCTTTGGATCCAGGGTGGGCATGCTGGCAGTACCTATCAGCACTGTGGTGACTGGGGGTGGGAGGATCAAGCTAGTGAAGAAGGCAACTGAAACTCCATCCCTCTGTACCTGATGAACATCCAAGGGGTGGAGGCTTCAGTCATACTGCTGCAACTGCCTTCTTGATTTTAATTTCTCACTCCCCCCATGCACACAACTATATCCATGGCTCCTTAAAGAAGCTGTGCTTTTTCTTGGACGTGCATGGTAGGACATGCTTAGGGTTCACCAACAGGATGCCAGGTGTTTTTAATGAAAATGAACTCCAAGCTTGCTAAGGTCAACCGGAACTGTTTCCAAATCATTCCTCATTTGCCAACTGCCCTCTCCTGGCAGGGAAGATGAGGATAGGGGGACAAGCAGGAGAAAAGTCCTGGTGGCTTCAGGTGATTAAAAAAGTGTGGGGCTGGAACCAAACCAGATGCAAAATAGGGTTATGGTGCCCATTTTAGGCCAGGCTGGTACAAAAAGGAAAATAAAGGGGTTTGGGAAGGCCTGTAGGAAGGACTTCAAAATCCAGACCAAATCAATTCCATTCTTCCTGTCTGCCCATCCCCAGTTTTGAATGTGAGCTGGGCCATTGATGGTGATGGCAATGAAGATGCATCCACCATTCACATAAGCTTGAGCTACTGCCTTTCTGTACATCAAACTTTAATCATTTAACACCCAATGAAATTCAACAGGTCCTCCTTTCTTAGACAGGATAGATTGAAGGGAAAAGATGCCACCCTCGTTGAATTTCTGTCTGCTGAGTAACTGAGAAAGTGAAGCCTTATCATGAAAGAAGGCAGGGACTTCTCAGGCATTATCATTTTGCTGCCCAAGACAGATGAGATGGCACCTCTCTCCATTTCAATTACAGAAGTAGAGTGGACTGGCAGTTAAATCTCACTTCAACAATAGCAATGGGAAAGAGTCTTTCTTCATCCTTGACAGCTGATGGCTAGTTTAAGGGGTACGGTAGAGGCTACATAGGACACCCAGCTAAGTCATCCAAGTAAGAAGCTACTAGAGAACTGCTTTGCTGAACACACTATTTACTCCCTGAAGTGGCTTCCTCATTCTCTGCCTAATGGTAGGGCTGGCCTTGCACAGAAGTTGCCAAAGAATTTGGAATAAGATTAAGACAGCTTTTCAATTCCTCCCTGCATACACCCATACATACTTGCAGAGGAAATAATCTGGATCACTCATATCACATCACTTAGTGCTTGGGTATTTATTTGGTTTGTTGTAATTCCTGTAATCACAGATACTCATTCTTCATTATTACCATAATATATGTACTCATTAATTACATATATTGGTTATTTGTAGCATAACGTAAATGCCATGGAAGCAATTCAAAGAGGATGAGGGGGGAAATGTACAGATGGTAGATGAAGAGCCAAGAGTGACAAGTCATAAATTTGCAAAGACAGGAACTGGGCCAAAGTGGGGCCAGCTGAAAATATAAATTGATAGGACAATTCTAGGTTCCCATGGAGGAGCTAACTGGGAGACCAAGATCTCTAGGAAAAAGTTCTGTCCTTTGTAAACTAAGGAATTTGCTGAAAGTTGTAAAAGATGTAAAATATAAACATCAGTTGGATAAGTCTTTGGACAGCTAAGTTGATCCATATTGGGAACAGAGGCTTTGGAGGCCCAAGTGCACTGGTCTCTGAAGAAATCCACCATATGCCAAGAGAAGGCCTTTTTGCTGGATCAGTGCTTCTGGGTGAGTATCAATAGTGACTGCTGTTAATCTTTCGTAACGCTTAATTGCACTTAGTTTGGACACACATCTCATGCTTGGATTGGTTCAGGATTGTTTTCAAACAATCCTGAAGGGCAGAGCTGGTTGGTCTGGCCTATATAGGAAAAGAAGAACATTTAAGCAAAGTGGTGTCTTAACCTTGTGCATAATGTTTCTGGTCATTACCGTGTTGTACCCCAAAGTCCCAACTGCAACAGCAACATTTCACTCCAGAAAGTGTGAAGTGATGATAGGGGAGTGTTCAGAGAAAGATAATCATGATTATCCCTTTGAGTCATTCTTGACTCTTGGTGACTGCCTAGACAAGTCCCTGCATCTTCTTGGCAAGAGTTTTGGAAGGGGTTTGCCCTTGCCTTCTTCTTCTAAAGGCTAAGAGAGAGGAACTGACCCAAAGCCACCCATCTGGCTTCATGCCTAAGGGAGAACTCCTGGTCTCCCAGTTTCTAGTCCAGTGCTTTAACCGCTACACTAAACTGGCTCTCAATCATGTCATGCTGCCATCAAATGTATATGCTAGCTACATTCTCTTGACTAAAGAAGCCAGTAAGAATGGTACCTGAGATGCGGTGGGTGACAGTAGTGGAAAGAGTTTCTGAAGTTTCAGTCACAAACAATGCTCAAGATGAAGCATAAATTGAAAGGATTTTTTTTAAAAAAAATTGAGGCTGCAGAAAGAGCTCAGTGATGAGCTAAAAGTAATAATAGTAAAAGTGATGAGCTAAAAGTAATAATAGTAAAAGGATATGCATTAGAACTGGAAAGGTCACCAAAGCTGAATACAGATGAATAAGCTAGACTTTCATGCCAGGAAAACAAGCGCAAAACAAGCTGAGGCTAGCAAAGAATGCTAAAAGCAACCAAAAGGGTCTCTCCCCTGCTTCACATACATTGCAGGAAGACAGCAATCTGATTACTGTTCAGTAAAGGTGAAGAAATATTAACAGAGGTAAAGCAGCTTCCGTTCCAAGTGCCCCGATGGAGAAGGTTTATGTCTCCTCCCTTTTATCAGAAATGGTTCGGTTCCCCCAACAGCCAGATCACGGAACATTTTGATGTGTTTAATTAGAGTAACTAATAAAGTGTGCAAATTAACTGCAAGCTTTTGAGTTTCTGAGGAATCTTCATGACTACTGATGATGAGGCACTGTTGGAAACCTGACAGGTTGCAGGTGTGTAGCCTTCAGTTGACATCCTAAAGGCATTGCCATAATATGGATGTCCCTCAACAGAGCTGCTTCTGCTTTTTATGTAATATATCATAGGCTAGGGAGATGGGGTGGGCAGGGAATAACCCTAGGTGATTGTCCTTTTCCAAAATGTAGGGAAATGTGAACCATAATCAAATCTACTCAAGCAATTAATCAATTCAGATTTCTTTAGCTTGACAATGGCTGCGGTAAATATTGGAGCAGAATGAAGATGGGAAGAAAAAATAGTCCTTCTAGACAATGAACAATTGCATTATGGTAAGTAACAGCCAAAGAAATGGCTATTAATTTTTTTCTGTGAGATATATTTACATACACACACACACACAACAGTTGCCCTACATATGGCTGGCTAAATTCTACACATAATATTTTTGAATTAATTATCCAGGAATAACTGCTATCCCCTGTTTCAGTTGCTGCAGCTACTAATGCAGATGGAATCACCATCAGAGCCAGACTGAAAAAAGTGGGAGAGAGGAATTCCACCTCTGTGTGCAACCTTTCACAACCGTGAGTGTGACAACCTGCTTAAAGGGTGCTAAGGGGTAACTGATCTGCGTTACATGAGTGTCTTGTGTGGGCTCCCTAAAAAATCTCCTTGCCGTAGCGCTCCACTAGTTAATCCTGATGGAAATTAATTCCCTACTAGTTTGTCAGCGGCTTCACTCACACTTCATTTTGTTGGGTGTAAATTGGATGATCCATCACAGCTCCAAAGAGACATGTTCCTTTCCCCACCGTTAAGCAAAGCACAGAACAGAAGGGTCATTAAACTATAACTTATTCCGGGCTTTATAAGATTACAAAAAGCATAACAGGTGGGGAGGGGGGCTCTTTGATCCATAGTGAGGCAGCATGCTGTACTGGTCACAGCTGGGATCCTTAGAGTCAAGTTCCCTAAGACCTTTATCAGCTCTAGAAGGAGAGCATGCCCTGTCTCCCTCTTGTAAAAAAATTTGGGGATTTTCCTGGATTCCATCAGCAAAATGAGGGAGGAAGATGAAGGAGGAAGATGAGAACTCAGGAATAAATCAGTGCAAAGTCCCCAAATTCAATGTCTCCAGGTGAAAGAAGGGTGCTGATCCCTCCCTTGGATTTTGTAGAAGATCAGGCAATCGAATGAGGTCATGTGATCAAAAGCCTGCACCTTTTGTGATATAAAATCTCTACCACATGCTGTCCCCTTTGGCCCTCTATCACAAAAGGTGATAGAGATTTTATATCACAAAAGGTGACATCACCCAACTGACCCAGGATTAGGAGGGTCCACAGGGTGTGCGTGTGTCAAAAAAGACAAGATGGTGGGTGCAATGCAAGTAAAAAGGGGGCAGGGTTTCAATCACGCCGTTGTGGCCACTGTCTTAACTTTTTGCTTCTCCCCTATGAATACCTCTGTTCTGACTGTTCTCAACAAGGCTAAACCGAGTCAAACCTGGTTAGTACTTGGATGGGAGGTCTGCAGAAAATCCCAGGACTGTCGGCTAGACTAAGAAGTTTAAAAAGTCTCCCAGAAGAAGGAAATGGCGATCTGCTTTCACATTATTGTCAAGACAATTCCACAGACATATCTATGTAGTGACCAGGAATTGAGCACAACTTGAGGGAGATCCTATTTTAGAGACCGTATAATCACCTCCCCCAACTTGGAGGCTGGGAAGTGTTAGCACTACCGGAATCCTCCCTAAGTAAAATACATTGCTCACTGCAAAAAGCAGCCAGCAGGGTCACTGGGTTGGGTGACTTTTTAAAAGCAGACAAATGCATGAAAGATAAGCCTGAAACAACGATTAGCTGGGTATCTCGGAGCACAGCCTCTACGTTCAGAAGGGAATATACTCCTAGAATATTAAAAACCCTCTATATCATCCTGAATTAAAATTACACAACAGATAAACAGCTTTGTTTGCTTCAGCTAAGTAGAAAACTAGTAACTAAGTAGAAAACTAGTAATGTTGGAAAGTGGGGTATTTCCCCTCCTTCTGTATAAATTTTCTTTATTGAAATCCTCACACTCCCCTTTTTCCTGCATGAACACACACACAAGAGTTATTTTTTTTTTTTCCTTTTTGGAAAGGCAAGGTCACCACTGTTTTTCCAATGGAGACAAAGAGCAGATCCCTGTGTCTGTAGCCTGGTTCACCCATTGTGCTAAACCAAACTGTGGTTTCTTTGCAGTTTGCTTAGCATGTTCTGGGAACCCAGCCACATTGGTAAAAGAATCATGGCCTATGTAAATCAGGTCATGACTTCGACCTGTCTAGAAATAAAATAGCTAAATGAAATATACGCACTTGAGCATCTCAAAAACTGTATCTAGGTTTAACAACTGTTCATTTAATCATCTCTGAACCTGTAAAGGGAGCTTAATCACTATCACTTAGCAAGTGATAATATTTACCTTCAGCCATTCAGAATCTTCCTCTGCTTGTTTTTGCAAATCAAGCTGCAGAGGCAGACCAGACTTACAAAATAAATCAATAAATGTTTTGCAAGCCAGCTTCCCATTCATATTCACACATAGGGTTTGGCAGAGAAAGTAGGATTCAGTATGTTCAGCGCTGGGTCTCACACTGCTTCCATAAAAGCAGGAGAATATTATTTTATTTTAAGAATGTATGCTTAAAGCTTTTGCATTTTTGCTGGTTCATTACATGCAAAAGTTGCCGGCAGAACCCCTCTCAATATTGCTCAGCCAATGCTGCACCAGGGTTTTGACTTCACAACAATTGTGGGCATTCTTGCAGGCAGCAGCCCAGCTGAAAACACAAAAACCTGCAATGAGATGCCAAAATTGTAAATTCTTCACCTCTGTCTCCTTGCTTCCAGATCAATACCTGTTCCTTTTGCCAGAACAGCTGAGCCCCTGAGCTAAATAAATGAATCCTACTTAATGGAGGACAGTGTCTAGAGAAATCATGACAACATCTTTACATTATGCGGCTTCCAAACAATTCTGCCTTTAAAGTATTAGAAGGAACTCCTTTGTTCACTGGCTGGGAATCCTGGGAACTGTGGTCCCAATACGTTTGGAGGACACAGGGGAGAAGGCCACACCACCAAAAGGTCATGTAGATGATGGGGAATGCAAAGTGCTACATACCAGAAGCACCGGTTGAGCAATCTGCTAGGTTTCTACTTCAGAGAATCCAAGGTTCTCAATCCCATCTTTGCCATGCGGTAATTCAGTTGCCTGTACCATCCACCCAAGCATTAAAGAGGAATCTACCACTTTCCAGGCACAGATATGTGTTGGAAAGGGAGGCAGGTGGGTTGTTCACATCTCCCCCAAATCAGCTGCCTGGAATAGCACCCCAGTTCCCTGAATTTGCCCAATAAAAGCTGTGTTCTCTCAGTATACTTCATGAGGTCACAGCCATACCTGCCTTAGGAAGGATTATTCCATACTTTTTTTTTGTTGGATCTACATCCTGATGTTCACCATTATACCACATTGGCTCTTGGGCTGAAACACAAAACAGGCCCCAAATCTCCCAGCTTCTGTAGTTGGTGTGTGTGTGGGGGGTGGGGGGTTGGAACTAGAAACTGGGTGTCCCCACTCCTAGATTAGCATCTTCACTACTACTCCACACTGGCTCTTGGGCTGAGAGGGAGGGATTGACCCCAAATCTCCCAGGGAGCTTCTGTGTTTGAGTCGGGACTTGAACCCAGGTCTCCTTCTTCCTAGACCAACTCCTCAGCCACTATACCATTTTGGCTTTTGTGCTGATAGCACCAGTCCAAAGTCCCCCTGGGAGCTTCCATGGCTGAAAGGCAGCTAGAACCTGGGTCTCCCTGCTCTTAGCTCAATAACTTCACCTCTATACCACACTGGCTTATGAACCCTGGTTTATTAACTTGGTTGTTTGCTTTTGGTGGCTTAGTGTATTGGGCCAATCCATCTGGTTAATTTATCATCCACTCTACTGTGCAAACTCAGAACATGGATCAATTCAGCAACCATGTTGCATGTCTTGCATGAATGCAGCCCGCAGCGTCATTGCTCAAAAGCACACACTGGGACAGAGGATTGTCCCCAGTTTGGGTTTCAGGCAGGGTAGCTATAAATTAGCTGCCAGCCACTGTCAACCTAGAGGAAACATGCAATTGGGGTATCTCCTACCTCCACAAAAAAAAATCGTTTGTTTGTTTTGCTTGGAAAGTTGGCACCCTAATTAACCAGATGTCCGGGACAGCTGCCTACTAGTGCCTATATGGACAGGTCACCCCTTGTGAAGGATTGTATATCTGGCCTATGGGAATGGGGAAGGAATGTATGAACTGTTAAGGCGGGACTTTCAGAAAAGGTTACTTTGTCCTAAGAAAGTAGAAAGTGTGAGAAAGGAATTAAAAAAAAAACACTCTGCCTTGATTTTGTTTGGTATAAGATGGAGTAGAGAAAATCCAACAGGCTTTCAAGATTGTTGTCAGGTCTTCGAGGTAGGCAAGGTCAAGAAACAGTCCCAGCAGAGATTCAAGGAATATTCTTTATTGTTATAGGATAGAAAAACAAGGCCCTTGAAAGCCTAAGTGTTTCTCTACTTCATCTTTTACCAAACAAAATCAAGACAAAGTAATTTTTGAAGTCCTTTTTCACACTTTCCTCTGACTCAGGATTGAGGGTTTTTTTTTCTGAAAGCCCCCCCTAATTTGCTTATTCTTTCCCCATTCCCAAGGCCAAGTCTACATTCCTTTGCATCCCTGTCTCCAAGCACAGAGGAAACCCTAGCCACATTTTTGTGGGTTTCACCCCCAGTAAAACCACAAATGCTGTGTACAAATAGCACACACTTTTTATCTAAACTGAAAAGAGGACGGTAAATATCTTCCACAGCTCCCTACATCAGTGGTCAACCTTGATGCCTATATTTCAGAGTCTATAAGATCTCTCATTCGGGTCACTGTGCTGTTCTTCTCAAGAACAGCTGCCTCTCGGTGGTGGGTGATCCATTTGTGAATAAACACTTTTTAAGATGTTATGATTATTTTTTTCTGTTCAGAGGCCAAATTGACCATTTAAAAATTAACTCCACTGTTACCACTCCCTGTGTTGAAATCCTTTTCATTATGCCCTGGAAAATGGGTCTTAATTGGATTAGACACTCATTTGTCAACTAATTAATTGGCTTTCAGAGATACCTGGAGCCATTTCACTTGAAAAGATGGCTGTGAATGCAGACAAGTGCATTTTCTTATGGCATGATTATCCTGGGTATTGTGTGCATGTAATGGAGAAAAAGGTAGGGAAGAGAAAACAGAAGAACTTAAGTATAGATGTTCTATCTCAAAAACCTACATTACCTGACTTGTAACACAGTTATTTTTCAGGCATGACTACTTTCTAGCTTGGGAGGATTTGTGGCTTTTCTGACCAGCTCAGCTCTAGCTCTGGGCAATTTAAGAAAGAGGGTAAACAGAGTATTTAAGAATCCCTAAATTATATTGCAAACCACCATACATCTTTGCTAATTCTATTTTAGCTCCTGGGATCAAAATATGGTTTTCAAATATGCTGGAATATACTTCTTAGTCTTCCCATCCAGCGTAGCCTTCGAACAAGGTTGTTGTCTTCTCTGAACCATGATTACTCAATTAAGCCAATTTTCTGGTCTCACATGACATACTGGAGTATAAGCTATGACGCTGGTTGGGTTTGCAGAACACATTGAGATCCCGGTTTTAGCCTAGAGTATTGTAAAAAAAAAAAAAAAAAGATTCTTACCAGTTCATCAACTCTATTCTATACCTGGATATATCTAGTCATATGAGCTTTGGATCAAAACTGAAATTATGCAAAATGACATCATAGTTAGATCAACTAGACCTATCTGCTGCTAAAATCAATCAGATTAGGGTCAGCTGTGGTATTCTGCCCTATTGCTTACAGATGGAGTTGCAGTGGGCAATATAAGCAGCAGAATGACGTGTTAGATTAAGCTTTTGGAGATCCAAGATCAGATCTCCACTCAGCTGTGAAATTAACTTGGTGACCTTGTTAGAGAAGTCACATTTGGCAAGGTTCACACATCATGCTAAGCCATCATGTGCTTTCTTTGCTTTGGCTTAACGTGTTACAAGAACCCAGCCACTGTGGTTTGTGAACTTTGATTTATGGCTTCAAATCTGTGAAGCCAGCCAACTGTGGTTTAGTCAACAGCAATGGTTGAACAAAACAAGGTGGTAGCACCATGTAAACTTAATTTACTGCACAGGATTGTTGGGAAATTAAAACCAGAAGAGATTTCTCTTAGCGTCTTGAATTAAGAGCAGAATATCAATTATAGCAAATGAATGGCAGAGGGGTGGAGCTGAGGTTATGGATGCTTCACAGAATAGGGCAGAGACCTGATGCACCACATCCACATGCTACGTGCATGCCAACTAGGCCTCCTCCAACTCACTTTTGCTGGATCTCACCCAAAGGCGAAGACTCCAAACTCATTGGGGAAAGCCTTGAACCAATTAGAAGGGGTTGAGGCTAATGGCTTATGTAACATCTGGAAGGGCTCATCAACAGCTGCCAGAGATTTCCTAACAATGACTGAATGAGCAGAAGAAACCATCCTGTTGTTTGTTGTGTTTCCTGGAAACTGGGGAGATGGGAAGCCAAGCTGACTGCCAAGTCTGCTGGTTTAGAAAGCTGAATGCTGTAAAGCATCAGTCGCCGTAACTAAGCATCAGGCTTGTCGTTTTCTGCATTAAGGAAGGAGTGTGCCATATATGTTCAGAAGCACCATTCTTATCCCTTTTTTTTTTATCCCAGGGGATGTTTATATTTTTTCTAGGCTACATGAAGGTTGAGACCATACATGGTTCTTCCCTTTCAAACACATGCATTTAATCCTCACACTAACCCTTAAGGCCAGCTGATATACATGGGATTTTTCCACTATACTAACCCTTTGTGTGTGTGCGTGCGTGTGCGTACACCTTTGCCTTTGCCTTTGCCTTTGCCTTTGAGTCAGTGTTGACTCCTGGCAACTGCCTGGACAAGTCCCTGCAGTTTTCTTGGCAAGATTTCAGAAGTGGTTTGCCAGTGCCTCCTGCTTCTTCTTAGGGCTGAAAGAATGACTGGCCCAAGGGCACCCAGCTGTCTTTGTGCCTAAGGCAGGACTAGAACTCACAGTCTCCCAGTTTCTAGCCTGATGCCTTAACCACTTCACCAAACTGGCTCTCATACTAACCCATGGCTAATTTACAAATGAAGTGTGGGTTAAATCACCATACTTGGGTTCACAATCCTGAGATATAAGACTACAAATATCAGTTCCAGGGTCCATCCGATGAATTAAGCCATAACCATACAAACTACATTGTAGTTTAGCATGCTGCATAGATCCACCTTCAGTGGCTGACCCAAAGAAATCGTTAGTTAAAACTAGAAGTTGATCCTACATCTCTGCAATCCATCTAACCATCACCCTACAATCAGAACTAGTAAATATCCCCAGGCTGATTTAGGCAGGTGAAACCAGATAGTTCAAAAAACAGATTCAGCCCAGCAGCAGCAAAAGCATTAACATCATTACTATTCCGATTTATGTATTACTGTTTGCCCTCTCTTGTGCCTTAGGCAACAGAATGTCTCAGGCCAACTCTGGCTGAAATCCTGCCATTTCCACTTCAGACATTTAGAAGTCCTATAACAGTGAATAATGGATAAATTCACGATTCATTCCATGATATGTATGTTCAGAGATTTGCTGTGGTTCCTTGGGAAGCTCCTAGTTTGCAAACTGGTGGTTTGAAGCTCGGCCCTGGGCATTTCCGGTTGGAGCTGCTGAAGATCAAAGTAAAGAAGGCCCCTGAACTGACTCAGTATAAGTTATCAGAGCCAGCTATATCATTGGGTTGAGCAGAACGTCAGGCAGTTGACCTTGAGAGATGGATGCAAGGTGGCAAAGCAGAGAGCTATGCATTATAGACCCTGTTTGAACTTACCTGATGCTTTCAGTTGCAGAAGAAAACATTGTCTTACCATAAGTGCTGAAGGAAATTCAAGGGAATCGAAAATTCAAATACTTGATTTGGGATATGGAATTGAGAAGGTGCCAGATTGTTCTTCCCAGTGGCCAGAATGAACATGAGACCTTCCTGCATATCTTTCTCCCTTCTGCAAGTGCTTACTGTATCTGCTAGTATACCTATACCACCACCTAGTAGAGATCAAGCTTTCAATGAGAGAGAAGTGGTTTGTTTTCTCACGCGGATCCCTGCTATTACAAACAAGAGTTGCCAAGTTCTTGTTGGCAGCTATTACCATTAGAAGGCAGAAGATGTCCTAATCTTGGAATGAGGTCCTGAGGAAGTCCTTTTATTCTTTTATCTAAATTTTACTTTTATTTCATTTCATTTCATTTTTGTTTTGCTTTGTTTTATTCCATTCTCTTTTGTTTACTTCTGTAATGGTTGCCTATCCCAAACACTCAGACTCACAGGAGGTTACTTAAATGAAATCTGACTTATTAGGGAAATTATGAGAGTTACAGAGAAAGCTGAGAATGACTAAAAGCGCGCCAAATACAAACTAAAAACCCTCGGCTCCAAACGTAATCCCTCCCCCCTACCAGCCATAGCAACCACCCCCCTCCCAGGTGCCGGTAACCGTTTTCCACACATCCTGGGAAAGCAACCTTGACTAAATGAGATAACCCAAACACATTCCAACCCAGCAGCCAACAGATAAGAACTCCCCGAAGAGGAATCTTCCTCCCTTCTGAGATCAAACACATATTAGGCTAATGACATGCGAAACGTTACGATGTACCAAGCACATTGAAACGGTGAACGTGACAACTTCTCATTCATGTCAATTTAAATTGGCAGGTCTATATGGTGGTTTTAATGCTCTTATTGTATTTGAGCCTGTTTTTATGTGCTGTTTTAGTGTTGTGGTTACTTTGCTGAGCGTTGACTATAAATAAACAAACGAGACTGGATGTATTAGTGTGTCCATACCATAGTTGGACAGCCTTGCTGGAGCACAAGGCTCTGCCCTGAACACTGTGCTACCATTTGCTTTGCACGCTCTCAGAAGTCGCCTAGAACAAGCCAATGAAGGGAAAACCTTAAACAAAGGAATTCTCACCCGGTTTGGAACATTTCAAGAGCATAGACGCACTTAAATCAGAGGAAAAAGAATGGATTTTATGGGAAATCCTTACCCTTCAGTCTTCAAGGAAAGATATGGGAGAAGGTAGCTGTTTGAACTATTAGAGTCCACGGAAGAGTCTCACTGCTCCACCCATTTCATTAGCTTCTGGTAGGTTATCCATACTAAGACTCTGTGACCCAGCACCAAGCTTCTCTCTTACAATCGCTGTTTGCAAATCGTTATTACCTACTTGGGTGGCACACCTACTTGTGGTATGATAAAGTTAAAACCAATAAAGGCTTTAAAAATCATTTTATTATTACCTACTTGCAATCCCATTCATGAAAGGAGGTCATCTGATGGGACTCAGGAAGAGAGCCTTTTCTGCCATGGGGTCCACCCTGTGGAACATCATTCCTCCTGAGGTCTGACCGGCTCCGACTTTGTTGGCCTTCCAGAAGGGCCCGAAGACCTGGCTTTGCCATCTCGCCTGGGGATCCCATGACATGGGTATGGGGCCTACAAAGTGGCTGTAGGTAAAGGTTTCCCTTGACATTAAGTCCAGTCGTGTCCGACTCTAGGGGGCGGTGCTCATCTCTGTTTCAAAGCCGAAGAGCCAGCATTTGTCCGTAGACACTTCCGTGGTCATGTGGCTGGCATGACTACACGGAACGCCGTTACCTGCCCGCTGAAGCGGTACCTATTAATCTACTCACATTTACATGTTTTCGAACTGCTAGGTTGGCAGGAGCTGGGACTAGCAACGGGAGCTCACCCCGTCACGCGGATTCGAACCGCCGACCTTCCAATCGGCAAGCTCAGCAGCTCAGTGGTTTAACCCACCGCGCCACCGTGTCCCTCCACAAAGTGGCTGTATTGTTAGTGAAATTGATTGCGTTCTCCTGCAATTTATGTTTTTTAAGGGTTTAATAGAGTTTTTTATTGTTTTAGTGGGTTTTTGTTGTTAGGTCTCTGGTTAGTTTTTGTATTGTTTTTGTGTTTTTAACTCTGTAAGCCACCCAGAGTCATGTATGTGAGATAGGCAGTAGTAAAAATTGAACAAATAAATAAATAGAACAAATAAATAGTTACACATGCAAATCCTGTGATGGCCATTCATTGTTTGCACCTGAGATATTTCAGTTGCCCCCTTCCACACATTTCAGAATTAGTCATTTCCTCCTCTCAGTAACAGGATTTAAATTGACCACAGGGTGAACTTTTAATCCTAAATGACACAAGATCTCTACCTGAGTCCAGGAATCAGTCCTTTTCCTTCTGGAGAAACAGTGAAGGGAATATTAAGGAAGCCACACAGTCTGCATTCTATCCCATTGCTCGCTAAAAAGTAATTAAAGACTTCCAGTGTTATCTTGGATTTATGTTCTGTCCCTTCTGTTGTTATTCCCCCTACTTCCCAACAGACAGCAGTCCTGTCTGAGGGTCTACCTACATATTTAGCACTAACCCTGCCCTGGATATGTGTTTTGTGCATGCACACACACATATACACACAGAAGGTGCTCATCATTCCAAAGTCAATTTTATTGCCTGTGATATTTCTTAGGGGTCAGCTGGTTACGGAGCAGAAGGACAAGCAAAGCCATATAGCGTTTTCTCCTTGCACAGCCTGCCTGTCTGAACCTTCGGACCCCTTCACGAGACGGAGGGCTTCGCCCTCGCACAAGGCTGCTTGTTGTCCCCGTCCCCCAGCCGTTCCAATTCTTTGACATTCCCCCATAACCCGCAATCGTTTGCATCCAATTTGCATAATTAATACCATGGCGATTACAAAGCAGATTACAGGGCAATTTCCGAAGGAAAATAAAAATTTAGAACCCATAATGTCTACAGCAGCCAGAGAATTTAATTGGCAGGGAGAAGTGAGGTCTAGTGGTTAAGCATTTGTGCAGGCTGGTGAGACGGGAGCGGAATTGTAAATTAGGATTTTTTTCCCTTTAATGGAAAGAGGGTGAAGTGATCCTAAGTCTGTGTTCTTTGCTGTTGCTTTAAAGAGATGCATTACTGTTGGAAAGGGAAAGGGATGGAAGGAGAGGAGATGATGTTGCAGTGGATGTGTCAGCCTTGCAAGGTAGTCCAGGCAAGAAGCACAGCCAGATGAGCTAATTCTACTTTATTGTAAGGTTTCATTAACAGAACCTTGCAAGTCTGAAAGTACAAATCTGCCCCATCACCTTTACAGCCCAAGAAACTAAAATGGCACGTGCGAATGACATGTGCGAATGACCTTTGGAGATGGGAGGTGGGGGAAGAGATGCTGCCTAGGGAACAGTGAGGTAAAGAGGGGGCAGAGCCCACAGCTGCATAATGGGAAGAGAAAAAGATTCAGAAAGGAACTTCCCTAAATTATCAGGTGGTAAAAAGAGATGGCAGGAGATTTGTACTTTCAGACTTGCAGGATTCTATTAACTAGGCTGACCATATTTCCTTGAGACAAAAATGGGACATTGGGATGGCAAAATGGGACGGGGTTAAATGGAGGCAGCAGCAGGCCGGAGAAGCACAGGAGAGTTGAAGGTGGCAGCGAGCTGGGACGGAAGGACAGGAATGGAGGCAGCAGCAGGCTGGAGAAGCACAGGAGGGCTGAAGGCGGCGGTGAGCTGGGGCAGAAGAACAGGAACGGAGGAGTCTAGTGAACGGTTGTCCCCGACAACCTGATCCTCTCTGGCACGCCCTTTTATTTTATTTTCTTCCCGCCATTTTGGCCTGAGAGCCAATCGGCTTCTTTTCTTCTGGGCATGCTTTTCCAACCATCTTCCACTGCCCTGATTGGCGGCAGCAACTCTTCCTCTTGCTCACCGCTGATCAGCTGTTCCTGCGGTTCTGCTCTAGGTTTCCCGCCGGATTGAGAACTACTGCCAAGTCAGCCTGCTTTTCAATTTCAATTTCAATTTTTTCCCGCTTTTCCCAATAACGGCTCCAACGTTTTTAAAAAAAACGGGACAAAATTGACATTTATATTAAAACAATGGGGAGGTTGGGAGATGTTAAAAAAAACAGGACTGTCCCGTTCAAAAACAGTATGGTCAGCCTACTATTAATGTACCTTTACAAGAAAGTAGAATTAGCTTATCTGGTCGTGTTTCCTGTCTGGTCTACCTCAATCTTGCAAGTCTGAAAGTACATTTCTGCCCCGTCACCAGTAGAGCCCAAGAGACTAGGGAGGGTCCCTTCTGAGACATTTGCCATGTCCCCATTCCTGCTGTGGGCTCAGCTGCCTCTTGTCCGACCGTTCCCTGGCTGTGGCTCTTCCCCCCTTTCTCCCAAGGGCATCGCTACACCCCATTACAGGATGTGTTCGGACAACAAGCTTTACTAGGTCAGTTACAAACCCAGTTGCTACCTTCACACAACATTAGAAGCTGCAAGAGTGTCACGGGGGGCGGGAGGATGTCTAAGAAGTCAAGATGGCAGCTGCAACCATGTGATCAAAGCCCCACCCCTTTTCCCATGCATCTTCTTGACTTTCTGACACACACCTCTGGGGGTCACCCCTGTAAATCATGCCATCCACTCATCACTTCACCGTCTCAAATCCTCTTTAGAAAAGCCATGTTTTTAACCGTTCGTGAGCAACAGGAGCAAAATGTGCACATCTTCTATCTGCTGGCAGCGTGTTGCGTCAGAAGGATTTTTTAAAAAATCTTTGGTTTATACGTTTGCTTGGAAAGCCAATTTTTTTCATTGTGGGGTTTTTAACTAGAGTGTTTTGCTCTTCAAATATAAATAACTGAAGTGTTATATAAATAAATTTAAAGGTATACAAATAACTGAGCAGGATGATACAAATAAATATATCTTGGCTCAATGCCTAAACCCTTTCTTTCCTCAGTGCAGTTCCCAAAGTAGAAATGAGTCAGCCTGGGAGACTAATGCAACTAAGTGAGGGGAGATAAAGGAAGAATTCACCCCCTTTTTGAGGCTAAACGTAGCCGTTCCTCCCCACAACCACTTTAAACAAGAAGGGAGCATTTCCATGGTGGTTTGTTCAATTGATTGATTTGTATGGCTAGCCATCTGGCCAGAGCGACTCAAGGCAGCTCACAACATATAAAAACACAATCCAAAATAATATCAAAACAGCGTAAAAAAACTATAGACAGCTGAGGTCAAAACCAAATCTATAGTAAACTCAGAATGACAAGCACATGGGCTCCCACTAACTACCCAGCCCCCATGCTTGAAAAGATATCCACGGCTTCGGTGCTTCCTGAAAGGCTGGCTGGAGAGTTGGGGCCAACTGAATCTTGGAAGGTCTGGTGTTGTGCTAAGTCAGGCATGACTTGTTTGGCCTTGGCTTAGCGTGTTGTGTGGATCAACCAGGAGGGCTTGTAAATCAGGATGTACATAACCAGCTACTAGAGGTGTGCTCAGTATATCATGATTAAACACACTATAACTTATGGAGGAGACTGCTTGAGAAGAGGCCTGTGAACAAACAAAATGGCCAGCATGGAGAAGGATAAACCTTGGGTCCAATTGTAGCTCTGGCTATACTGGGGAATCAAGGGGTTGTGCCATTACCTTTGGAGGAAGACTTTCATCCTCAGGTGACTCTCCATCCCCAGAGGGTATTGTTCAAGGCTTACCTGCCTCAGGTAGATGGATGTGAGTGCTCTTCTATGCCACCTGCCTGGCTAAATAGGATGCTCTGATGGGATTCCCATTAAAATGGATGGGAGCTGCCCAAAAGCTGCTTTCATTTGATCTACATCTGAGGTGAATAATTGTGCATGAAGGGGACTGGTTGTCATTATGGCTTCTGCCTCCAGTCTTGTGTGTTTTTGGCCAGAACTGTTCTATCATCTCTATCTCTATCTCTATTTCTATTATCTCTATCTCTATCATCTCTACCTCTACCTACCCATCCATCCATCCATCCATCCAATCTAATCAAACAAACCCATTCTAATCCAATAATGTCTTATCTAGCACACCCCGTCCTCCCAAGCTTTCTCTTTTCCAACCAATTGATCACTCCATGGATGACATTGGCAACAAAAGAGGCTTGGGCTAATAAAGCAAATGCAGATTGCTGCAATACCCAGGCCGGTGTTGGGGGACTCCCTGGTGACCCAGATGGCTGGGCCCAAGATCAGAAACCATGCAGTGTAGGGAGGCAAGAAGGATGATTAACAGGCCGGGAAAGACCCCAAATGATGGAATCAGCTTGCTGTGAAATTGGTGTCGAAGGTTGGGAAAGAAGGAGAGGTCGATGGAAGGCCAGCAGTAGGTAGTGGAGAAGAAATAGAAGGTGCGCTTTGTCATCAGGCAGGGCCACCATGAGGTGAGGAAAGATGATTGTGATGGGGGGCAGGCTCCAAATCACCACTCAAACAGCCATGCTTGTGGGATGAGGCTGGTATTGACACCTTTGTCATCTTGGGACCTGTTTGCTCTTGGGTTTGACTTCATGTTGCATGTCCCACATTTCGAGCACTGAAGGGAGGTACTCCTGTACAATGTAAATCAGAAATATTGGACCTACCATCAAAAAGCCTCTTAGAAGCACTGTCAACCAAGTCAAACAGAAAAGGGTAGTGTTAGTAGGAGTGCAAACAGGAATGCAGATTGCCTGTCTACACCAGTCTTCCCCAACCCAGTGCAAGTGTGTTAGGATCAGTGTTTGCCAACCAGGCAGCTGAAGTCCTGATACATAGCCTCCAAATACCAGAATTCTCTAGCCTGGTGGTTAAGAGTCCTGAGAGCTGAAATTCACACAATTGGAAATTGTCCAGTATGGGAAACCTTGCATTAGATTATGGTTCCCCTGAGTGGCAGCCAACATCACTGTGGTAGTTATAGCCCAAGGCATCCAGAGGATGGTAGCTTGGGAGAGACTGCACAGTTCAGCAGCCAGGCCCTGAGATGCTTCTACGTTGCCCACTCTGAGCCAACCACCGATTCCTGCCGCCTTGCTGTTTGTGGGGAACAGCTGGGGCTCAGTAGTAGAACAGATGATATGCATGGACAAAGTCCAAGTCCAGTCTCTGCATATCCAAGCAGGATTGGGGAAAAACATCTGGCTAAAGAACTTCTGCCAGTTAGTCTGGACAAGGATGGGTAACCTGGCACTCTTGAAATGTGCTGGAATCCAAATTCTATGAGTTCCAACCAGCATGGACAATGGCAAGAGATTCTGGAGGTCAACACTCAAACATCTGGAAGACACCAGATGTTTGAAAGTTTGAATGCTTGCCCTCCACATCTAAATAATAGATTGGCCAACTGCCTGAGTCAGTGACTGGGTTCATGCATGGTGCTAAGCCATGGCTTGTTTTAACACTGGTTTGTTGAATAATTTGCACCTCAGGCTTCACAAATCATACTAAGCCATCCAGAGATACACAATGTATGGCTTTCAGAAGAACTACATCTCCCAGCATCTCTCATTTCCAGCTTTGCTGTCTGGTACTTCTAAGAGTCATGGTTCATCAAGCTGTGAAGGTTTTACATTGTGTAGAAACCACAGTGCAGGATACGCTAAGCCAAAATGAAACTAAAGGATGGCTTAGCAAGGAGTATGGCCCCCACCTCCAGCATCAAGCATCTGTCCTAACTACCAGGAAACACACTGAGACAATGACTTGGTCTCTAATATTTATTACTAGTACTTAACAAGAATCCTAACAAACTGAAGAAGCGTGGGAAAAACCCAGACATATAACCCCCAAGGGTTAAGGCGGTCCCGATCTGTGTCTCTTTGAATGGCTGAACAGTTCCTCAGTGCTACGCATGCGCTTGACAGTCTGGGTGGGAGCCCCCTGCTCGCCATCCTTACTCATGACAGCATCCATTTCCACACAGTGGGATAAAGCTGGGTTCTTCAACCTTGGCAACTATAAGCTGTGCAGACTTCAACTCCCAGAATTCCCCAGCCAGCTTTGCTGGGAGTTTATTTATTTATTTATATTTCAAATTTCTATCACTGCCCACCTCTCCTGAAAAAGGGACTCTGCTTGTGGGATGTGGCTGGTATTGACACAGTTGAAGTCCACACAGCTTAGAATTTCCAAGGTTGAGGAGCCCTGGGATAAAGATCTGGTTCAAGAATACTCTGAATTGAAGCAGGGCAATTGTGCGGAGCAGGGGTCAAAAAAGTCAAGAGAGTCTCCACAAGGGACATTAAAAGGGGTGGAACTTGAATTGCACGGGCATGGCTGCCACCTTGACTTTTTTGAACATCCCCAAAGATGTCCCTGAGTGGAAGGATTCTCCTTCAAAGTCAGCTGCTGCCCGTGGGCAGGTCCTCCTGTAATGCAGCTTAATGAAGGGGCAATGTAACATGAAATCTCCTAAAATATCTTAACATTTGCCCATCTGGCTGCCTGTCTCTGAGGAAAATCCAGGCTGACAAATCTCCAGTTTACTCTTGTATTAGGAGCCAGTCAAATTTGCACTGTGGCTACAGCTCCCCTGAGGCTAATTCCGGGGACTGCACCAAGGGCTAATAAATTTGCCAATGACGTGCTTTTGATTTTGTTTGGGGAATGAAGGCAGGGATCCCGGGCGAGTCATACATCAGCTTTAATGCCTTCATGAATAAATGATCAATTTAAAAAAAAGGGGGGGGGGAAGAACCATGATTAGAACTTAGTAGCCATCAGATCAAACTGTTTTCCCTTTTCCCCCACGGTGCAGTGTTCCCCCTGAAGCAACTATGGAATAAAAGACAAATTGGGGCCCTGAAGGATAGAACAGAAATACCAGTCTCAGTTTATTTCATACTGAAATGAGGAAGAAGGACAAATTGCGACCCGGAGACTGGGCGAGGAGCCAACATGACTCTCCTGACACCAGAGCTTCGTGCAAAGACCCTCACATTCCCTGAGAGTCATGGGGGCAGAAGGTGCTGGTGAGGGTCTCTGCTTAGGATGACCTCATCCTGCAAGCCATTTTTGTAAGTCTGGGTTGGCTCTGAGGCATCGGCCAAATTCATCAGAAGCAGGTGGGTAGGTGGTCATAGTGGGGAGCGTTGAGAACTGAGATGAGGCAGGAGTTTCTGCCAATAGAGAAAGGCCACCTGCAGACCCAAAGGAAACCTCACAAAACTATCCTTCCCCAGGCTTGCTCTGGAGTAACAGGTGCACTGGTGGCTCACCTTGCGAAGACCTGTGCAACTCCATGGTGTCCCAGTGTAATGGTATATGGGAATGACTTTGAGAGGCAGGAGAAAGAACCACAGACTAGATAACGGTCAGATAAGGGGTAGCTGAACCCGCAAAGGAATGGAAGTGTGGCAGATATCTCAGAAGGGATCATTCCTAGTTTCTTGGACTGTATAGGCAAGTGGGTGGGAGAGATGTACTTTCAGACTTACAGGACTGATTTCAGCCTTACAAGGTGGTCCAGACAAGAAGAACTCCCAGAGGTACTAGCCCTAACTTTATTGTAAGGTTACATGAACAAAATCTTGCAAGTCTAAAAGTATATTTTTCTCCCTTGCCTTTACAGTCCAAGAAACTAGGGAAGATCCCTTCTGAGATGTTTTCCATGCCTCTACTTCTTCTGTGGGCTCAGCTGCCTCTTATCTGATCATTGTTCTAGTCTGCAGCTCTTCCTCCTGTCTCCCAGGGTCATTCCCACATACTGTTACACATAGAGATAGAGGGCCATGGTGCCAATCTCAGATTGTGCAGCCTTGTGTGTGGAAGGGGCTTGGTCTCTAAACTCAGCGGTGAATTCAGAACTCAAAACAGCATCTCTGGACCTTAACTGGCAGCCATGAGATAGGACACATGGATGGAAGAAGCAGAAGTTCTTGTGCTCTTTCGTGAGGCCTTGTACATTAGGAATCTCTGAATAACTTGGAGGTAAATTTATATTCTTATGGCTGCCCATAGTTTATATCTTTTTTATATGGGTGTGTGTGTATGTATGTATGTGTAAACACACAATATCTTCCTTCCAAGATTGTCTTCCTCAATCTTAGGTCCTCTGCCAGAGGCCTGGGAGTTTGAGGGTTCTGCGCAGGATCTTAGCTGTTCCTAGCACTGCACTCTTCTGGACAGAGAGCTCCGATGTTGTTCCTGGGATCTGTTGGTGCAACTCTCCCAGACTGGGAGTCACAGCCTCGAGTGTTCCTACCACCACTGGGACCCCTTTGGCCTTCTCTTTTCACATCCTCTCTAGTTCCTCCTTCAACCCCTGGTACTTCTCCAGCTTCTCATACTCCTTTCTGATGTTGCTGTCACTTGGCACTGCTACATCTATCACCACCGCTGTCTTCTGGTCCTTGTCTACTACCACGTTGTCTGGTTGATTGGCCAGTTCCTGCCTGTCCATCTGGATCTGGAAGTCCCACAGGATCTCAGCCCTGTCATTCTCCACGACCTTCTGTGGAATCTCCCATCTGGACTTGGGAGGGTCTAGCCCATACACTGTGCAGATGTTCCTGTACACAATGCCAGCCACTTGGTTGCACTGTTCAGTGTATGCCGTTCCTGCCTGCATCTTACACCCTGCCACTATGTGTTGGACTGTCCCTGAGGCCTCTCTGTAGTCTGCACCTTGGGTCCTATCTAGTGTGCTACACACACCATATAAAAAAGATATAAACTTCCTTAAATGATAATTAAATATTTTAAGGCTCTGTATGCATGATATCTGGGCTTCAAACCTGGGAACAAGCACTAGATGGCAACGAAGAGATATCGAAAGCTCTCTTTGCTGTACTCTGGTAATCATCCAGATCTTTACAGCCTATGTTGCAACTGGAGATTTGATAACAAAGAAAAGTGCTTATGGAAAAGGCTTGCATATTTTAAAATTACCCTCTTCCTGTTGCTTTGAACTATAGTTGCAAATGCAAGCTGCAGTCAGGAAAAGACTCCAGGGCGATTAATAAGTTAAAGACCCAGGATTGTAGGCCAGTGTGTATTCCAATTATGGAGGCACCATTTATGATGGATTCATCCTATGCAAACATTCAGGGGCCCTTTTGATTAATATTTTCAGTAGTGGAGTGAATAGCATGCTCTGGAATTCCAAGCAGGTTTGAAAAGTTCCGTTCGCATTAAGAGCAGCAGGAATGTTCGGAGAAGCAGTCAAATGTTCTTGGCCTCTACATTAAAAAAGAAAGAAAACGAACACTCCAGCAAAAGTCAAACCCTGAGGCCTGCTCTGTGCCTGGAACCCCAGGCGTTCCCCACTCTCCTATCAAATTCTTTCCAACACAGCCTTTGTATGAAACATTTATAGATTGGCAAACATGCTTCAGGCACACACAGAAGGAAGCAAAAAAAAACAAAAAACGGGGGGACGAGGCAGTAGCTACTACAGATGTGCTCAGGATCTCATAAACTAGTGTGCAGCTCCATCTGCTGGAGCGTTCCTTGCTTTATTATCCGAAAGGAGGAAAGTTTGACAAACTTGCCATGCTGACCCCTCCATCTTCGTTCACCAAACGGCAAAATGTATTTATGAGTCCTGACAAACCCAGAGATGTGGGTAAAGCTTTTGAATGTCACTACAGAGCACAAAGATGAATGGTACATTATTTCAAAATAACTATGTTAGGACAAAGGTGCTCAGCAAAGGTGACAAATAAGCAAGCACTGGAGTGTATAAACCAGACATATCCCTGGTGGGCCAAATCACAAAACTCCGCCTTACTTATTTCGGCCACGTTATGCGATCAAACTTGCTGGAAAAGGCAGTTATGCTTGGAATGGTCAGCAGTAAAAAGAAACGAGGCCGGCAAAAACCACAGCGGCTAGAACCCATCAAAGCCAACACCAGCCAGAGCATAAAACAACTAAAAGAAGCTATACAAGATCGGACAAAGTGGAGAGAGCCGGTCCATAGAATCACCAAGAATCGGACACGATTGAATGGATATCATCATCATCATCATCATCATCATCATCATCATCATCATCGTCATCATCATGTTAAGACATGGAATGAAGTTAAAAAAGACATGTTAAGATGGGAGAAACTACTGTTGTCATTGCTGGGGAGAATTTCTGTGATAAAAATGAATGTCTTGCCTAGAATGATGTTTCTGTTTCAGACAATACCTCTTTCGACAACTGATGCATCATTTAAACAGTGGCAGAAGGATTTATCTAAAGTTGTGTGGTAGGGGGAAAAACCACAAGTTAAATATAAGGTGTCACTACATGCAAAGGAAAGAGGAGGCTTGGGTCTACCTGATTTGAAATTGTATTTTGCAGCTTGGTGTTTGGTTTGGATGAAAGAGTGGGTGCTGCTGAGAAATAGCAGGCTTTTGGAGTTAGAAGGACATGACCTGAGATTTGGGGGGCATGGATATCTGTGGTGCAATAAAGTCAAGGTTAATGTGGATTTTAAAAATCATTACGTTAGATGTGCCATGTTGAGAATATGGAATAGATACAAATCCAGGTTGTGCCTGAAAACACCTTTGTGGCTCTGGGCACAAGAAGCATTTTATAGATGAGAAACAATAGGCAATCACAAATGGCTAACCTATCATGAGATACTAGAATTTTATCAAGGGGAATACAGAATAAAATCAAGAGAAGAACGGGTGGCAGAGGGACAGAATGTCAATGGTTTTCTTATCTACAGTTACTAGAAAGATTTAAAGTAGATGAAAGTTTATGGTTCTGAACATTGTAAGACTGAGTTTGAAACATAACTGTGTACAAATGATGAACATGTAATTGCTAAAATGTATAAACAGAAGAAGAACAATTGAAAGAATTTATGATTTTTTTAATCCGTTCAATTGTGTCTGATTCTCAGATATTGCCTGGACAAGTCCCTGCAGTTTTTCAGAAGCAGTTTGCCATTGCCTCTTTCCGAAGGGCTGAGAGAGAGCGACTGGCCCAAGGTCACCCAGCTGGCTTTATGCCTAGGCGGGACCAGAACTCACAGTCTCCTGGTTTCTAGCCTGATAGCAAAAGTTTTTAGTTATAATATACAGTTGGAACAATGGGAAAATATGTGATCGAAAGGATTGAAATTTACATTATAATCTTAAAGAGATTTTTTTATAAAATGATGTACTGTTGGTATATGTCACCAGAGAAATTGTCTAGAATGTATAAAGGCACTTCAAATTTATGTTGGAAATGTGAACAAGAAGGGAGATTTTTATCATGCTTGGTGGACATGTAAAAAAGCTAGAAAATTCTGGATTCAAATACACACACTGATTCAGAGGATTTTAAAGATTAATATACAACTGAGACCAGAGGTCTTTCTTTTGGGATAGGTGGACAAACACCTGGAAAAAAATCATGGGACTTTGTTTTTGTATATGATAACTGCAGCAAGATTACGGTATGCAGTAAGATGGAAAGATTCAGCATTACCCCCAATGGAGGAATGGTTGGTGAAGATGATGGCCAAATTGACTTCTTCCATCAGAGGAAAGACACTACCTACATGTATTGCTGACTGGAAACCCCTTATGGACTTTTTGTGTAAAACAGAAGAAAGTGAGCTTATGATTTATGGTTTTGATGAATTAGACAGGACAGATTATAGAAAGAAGAGAGTCATGTTGTAACCATAGAGAGAGAGGTAAATTTGTAATTGTACTTATAACTGCTGCAAAAAAGATTGGAAGTCACTTCTTTGTGGTTTTTCTTTTTTGTCTTTTAGGGTTGTTTTTTTTTTCCTTTCTTGCACTTTTAGCTTTCTTTTAGCTTTCTTTCTCTTCCTTTTCTTCTTCTTCTTACTTTATATTAGTTGGTATTAGTTTTTATCTTCCTTTTAAAAACTCTTAATAAAATTCCATTTTAAAAAAATGAATGTCGCTATATAGCAAAGGAGGAGCAGGTACATTATCTAATAGAATAAAGGTCCTGTACCACTAATTTCCATCAAGTCCAGTCTGGGAACATTGCTTCAAGATGACCTGTTGGATTAACCATCTCTTTTCCTACAGGCAAGGCCATCCGTCAAGCATTCTGCATATTCCAGAGAGAACAAATAATAAAAGAGCAAGTGGTTAGAACAGTGTTTCTCAACCTTAGCAACTTTAAGATATGTGGACTTCAACTCCCAGAATTCCCCAGCCAGCCACATACCTGTCCAGGTGCCTTTCTTGGCCACAATGCAGAATTATTTTTCAAGCTCCCACCCAGTTTCTCAGGCTAGCCTCAAGCCCTGAGATTCCTTGGTTTCCCATCTAAGTTCTATCTTACTTAGCCTGGTTAAGATCAGGCAAGGTTGGCTCGGAATTATCATGCTTCAAATAGTGATGAATTATTTTTTTAGGATGGGGAAGGATGGGTAGAAAGGTGAATTACAATGATAGCCATCCTCATTTTACACACACACACACACACACACACACACACAGAGTAGTAGATGATAGGTGGAGATGGCCAACTGGAACGCTATCTGTCTGTTTCCTATCTCTCTCTCCTTGTTCCTTCTCCATCTCCACAGACTTCCAAATTTACTATTATTCCACAGCTTGAGTTCATTAAATTTGCTTATCAGGTTGGGTGGTTAAAAACAAAACAAAACCAAAAAAAGCATTACTGGGCATGATGGGAAAGTCCTGGTTTACTGATTGTAATTTTCAGATGGAATGGAGAAAGTGTTAGGTAGACCTGCAGAGCAATATGTATCATTAGTCTACAAAAATATGTGTGCAATGGAGTTTACTCCCAGGTATGAATGCCTAAAATTGCAGCCTGTGTTTGGTTAGGGCACATTTGATGCAAAAAAAAAAAAATCCTTAAACAAGTACAGGTTTGTACTCACAGCCACAGGAAGAGAGAAATACAGCTTAATGCCAGCATTTGTTTGCTGTAAAAGCGGGTGAAACTGAACACTGTTCACAGTATTATTGATAATAATAAACTGCCCTTCGGACAGTCACTCATGCCCTTGTTATCTCCCATGTAGATTATTGTAATGTGCTCTACATGGGGCTACCCTTGAAGAGTATCCAGAAGCTTCAGCTGGTCCAGAATGAGGCCGCGCGGGCTATTTTTGGTGCCCCTAGAAGGGTGCATATAACACCTCTGCTTCACGAGCTGCACTGGATACCAGTTTGCTTCTGGGTCCCATTCAAGGTGTTGGTTATCACCTTTAAAGCCCTACATGGCATGGGACCAGGTTACCTGAGGGACCGCCTCTTCCCCCCTTCATCAGCCCATCCCACCCGGTCATGCAGAGAGGGCATGCTGCTGACCCCGTCTGCAAGAGAATTCCATCTGGCGGGGTCCAGGAGGTGGGCCTTCTCAGCAGTGGCACCCTCCCTTTGGAACTTTCTGCCCCCAGAGGTGAGATTGGCCCCATCGCTCCTACCCTTCCGGAGGAAGTTGAAGACCTGGCTCTGCCATCGGGCTTGGGGCAGGGAGGAGAATTTTATTTATTTATTTTATTTATTACTCATATTTAGCCACCGCCCATCTCCCCCAGAAGAGGGACTCTGGGCGGTTTACAATAAAATTCCCCATAAAACATAAACATTAAAATCACATAAAACAATTATAATAAAACCCAATAAATAACTAAAATCCAAGAGAAATGTAAAATCCAGGCTGGTGGGAGGGACTCTAGGGTGCGAGCCATCCCCAAGAATGGTTATTCCCTTTCCCACCCTAGGCAAGATGGCAAAACCAGGTCTTCAGGGCCTTCCGGAAGGTCAGGAGAGAAGGGGCCTGCCTCACCTCCAGGGTCAAGATATTCCAGAGAGCGGGGGCCACCACAGAGAAGGCCCGCTTCTTGGACCCCGCCAGATGAAATTCTCTTATGGACGGGGTCCGTAACATGCCCTCTCTGGATGATCGGGTGGGGAGGGCCGATGTAATGGGGACGAGACGGTCCCTCAGGTAACCTGGCCCGGTGCCATGTAGGGCTTTAAAGGTAATAACCAACACCTTGAATTGGACCCGGAAGCAAACTGGCACCCAGTGCAGCTCGCACAGCAATGGTGTTATATGTGCCCACCTAGGTGCACCAAAAATAGCCCACGTGGCTGCATTTTGGACCAGCTGAAGCTTCCGGATACTCTTCAGGGGTAGCCCCACGTACAGCGCATTGCAGTAGTCTGTATGGGAGATAACCAGGGCGTGAGTGACTGTTCGGAGGGCTTCACGATCCAGGAACGGGCGTAACTGGAGCACAACCCGAAGTTGTGCAAAGGCCCTCCTGGCCATGACTGCCACCTGCTCTTCGAGCAGGAGTCGTGAGTCCAGAAGAACCCCCAGATTACGCACTGAGTCTGTCTGGGGCAGTGCCACCCCATCCAGAACTAAAGATGACAGTTTCCCGGAAGATGAAGCCCCATCAACCCACAGCCACTCGGTCTTACCAGGGTTCAGTTGAAGCCTGTTGTTCCTCATCCAGACCCCCACAGCCCCCAGGCACCGAGAAAGGGCAGTCACTGCATCACTTACCTCACCCGGGATAGAAATGTATAACTGGGTATCATCAGCATACTGATGATACCTCAACCCGTGGTGACAGATGATCTCACCCAGTGGTTTCATGTAGATGTTAAACAAGAGAGGAGAGAGAACCAAACCCTGCGGCACCCCACAGTGGAGGGGTCGAGGGCCGGATCTCTCCTCTTCTATCACCACCGACTGGGACCGGCCCTGGAGGAAGGAGGTGAACCAGCGCAGAACTGAGCCACCCACCCCCAACTCCCTGAGCCGTCCCAAAAGGATACCATGGTCGATGGTATCGAAAGCCGCTGAGAGGTCAAGAAGAGCAAGGATGGATGCACTGCCTCCATCCCGCTCCCGCCAGAGATCATCCATAAGTGCGACCAATGCAGTTTCTGTCCCATATCCTGGCCTGAAACCTGACTGAAAGGGGTCTAGATAATCCGTTTCCTCCAGGACCCTCTGGAGTTGTAACGCCACCACCTTCTCAACCACCTTCCCTAAAAAGGGGAGGTGGGAGACTGGACGAAAATTGTCCAGCACAGTTGGGTCCAGAGATGGCTTCTTGAGGAGGGGGTGCACCAGTGCCTCCTTAAAGGCAACCGGGAACACCCCCTCCCTCAAGGATGTATTTACCATTGCTTGGACCCAACCACACGTCACCTCCCGAGCTGCCTTCACCAGCCAGGAGGGGCATGGATCTAAATAACAGGTGGTGGCATTCACAATCCAGAGGATCCTGTCCACTTCCTCGGGTCCAACCGGATCAAACTGCTCCCAGATAACAAGGCTAAAACATTCCCTCGGTATCTCCATAGACCCTGCTTCACGCATGGAGTCCAACTTAGACCGGATCCAAGTGATTTTATCCTGCAGATGCTCAGAAAACTCTTCTGCATAGAATAGTCATACTTGGGGTTGGCTAGTGCCTTGAAGTGCCCCTCCTACACAAGGACTGAATGAGATCACAGCCATCAGGATTTTATTATATTTGGTAGTTTTAAAATTGTTTTAGTCTATATTCTATATTGGAATTTTATTGTATAGTTATTGTTTTATGCTGTAAACCGCCCAGAGTCCCTCCGTTCGGAGGAGATGGGCAGTGAAATTTGATAGGTAGGTAGGTAGGTAGGTAGGTAGGTAGGTAGGTAGATAGATAGATAGATAGATAGATAGATAGATAGATAGATAGATAGATAGATAGATAGATAACCGTGGGTTGCATATTCACCAGGACTCTCTAAGGGCTGCTTTTAAACCTTGCATGTTAAGTATTTTTCATCCACAATCCATACTTTAAAATATGTGCTGAGGAAGAAATATGTGGCAAACATGTTCACAAACACATTCAGTGTATGGGTGAATGATCTTTCTAGGACATGCAGAGTGTCCTAGTGCTGCAGCATCAGCAAGCTAGGTGAAAGAATTTGTGCGTGTTATCTGTTGTTTGCTTGCTTGCTCTTGCTCATTCACAAGCGGGAGTATTTGAGGAGTTAAATCTGTGCACATGGGGATGTGAATTTGATCCCATTTGCATTTCCTAGCGTAATGTTGTAGAGTAGAGAAGTGTCCCCTCCCATAAACCAAGATTATATCCTGTGTTCTGCTGCTTGGTCTCCTGGAACTATTTTTTAGTAGCCTCACCCAATCTGACAAGTACCTCTTTACATGCTCAAGATGTCTCGTACCATCCCAGCTGTGAGAAATGTGAAGATTTGAATGTTCCAGATATTGTCTCTGTAAAGAGCTCACTTTGCTTTGCTTACCTAGTTGAGTACGACACTCCTGCTCTAGCTACCACCAGCCTGCTGGAAATATCCTATCTGCACGTGCCAGGATGATGACCTCTGGTTCTGACTGTGATGGGTGCATCAAATGGACTGAAGACAGCCCTGGAGACTTTGCTGACACAGCTGCCAATGATGCAAAACCCCTTGGCTGGGATGACACTGATCCTGCAAAACAGTGTCCTTAGTATTGCTTGGAAGAACCCCAATGTGTCTGGAATGCAAATAGCCATTTTCCCAACAAAGGGACACGAACATTCCTGGCTGCTAGTGGAACGTGTGGTTTGCATATGTTAAGCCCCAAGTTCAATATCTGGCCTCTCCAATTTAAACAAAAGACTGACTACTGGAGGGGGTCTAGTTCAGCGTAAACACCCATCAGGTTGGCTCCATTTCAGTGCCAATATCCTTGGATGATGCATTCCCTTGCCTGCCTTGGCCAGCTGATGTCACTGTTGCCGTTTGCTTTCTCCCTCTGACTCATCCTATTGTCACAGTTTCTGAAAGAAGCGTCTTGCTGTGGCTGCTGGCATTGCGCATCTATTGTGCCATGTCACAGCATGCGGGCATACAAAGCAGGCACAATCAGATGGATCAACAGCGAGGGGCTGTTTATTTTCAGGAGGAGGCAGAGAACTCATTCTCCAGACTTGGGGGTGTTTTTGCTCCTGGAGATTTCACACTGTGAGCGGCTCCTAGAAGTGTGTTGCAGATAAGTGCATCATCACGAAACGTCTCCTGAGCAAGGAGGAAGTGGTGTGTAAAAGGCATTTCTGCTACCCTTCCACTCTTTTACCCAATCCCGCATTGCATCAGTCTCTCCAGGAAGTTCATGTCAGATTTAGTCTCTGCGTACACACATATGCACTCATGCAATGCTCACATATATTTTATTCTTTTGACCCAATATCAGGAATTTTACTAAAAATACTTTTTAGAAATCATAACCAAGAATGGATTAAATTATATGATAAAAATACTTGGGGGGTGGGAAGAAAAATGTACTAAGAATACAATGAGGTTATGGAGAACATTGAGAGCCTGGTTGGTGTCGTGGTTAAGGCATGAGGCTAGAAACCGGGAGGCCATGAGTTCTAGTCCTGCCTTAGGCATGAAGCCAGCTGGGTGACCTTGAGCTAATCTCTCATTCTCAGCCCTAAGAAGAAGGCAGTGGCAAACCACTTCCAAAAATGTTGCCAAGAAAACTGCAGGAACTGTTCCAGGCAGTCGCCAGGAGTCAAGACTGCCTTGAAGGCACAAAAATATATCAGAACATTATAAGAGAAAGGTTCCAGTTGGGTCATGGATTAGATCTAGTCTCCCCATGATCAGTGGACATCATTGGTATATCCTTCAGGGCTGGGTAGTGCTTTGGATTCAATCTCTGAAAGGGGCTTCAGAGGGCACAGAAACAGGAATGTAGCTCCTTAAAAGCAGCTGCATCTCAGCAGCTTTAAGGTGGATAGAAGGCCACTGATCCTCAGCTTGGCTACCTAATGTGAACTGTTGGATAGCAACACTTTGAGAAGAGAACTCACTGAGGCTGAGAAAGAGGGGGGCATATTTCAAACTTCAGAAAGAAAGAGCAGAGGGATGTTTGAGTGCCAGGCTACTCTAGGAAAAAAGGGGCATTTAGCCCTTCAGTTTTGCATTGGGGGCAGGGGGGAAGGCCTAAAGAACTCCCAGAGACCCCACTCATAAATGAGGGTGGGAGTTTTACTTATTCACTTTCCAAGGGTCTGTATCTTAGCCCTTTATTTCTTGATATTAAACTTGATTAATGCCATTCCAAGTGACTCTTGCTTCCCTGGTCATGCTGTGCTGTTCGGAGCTTAACAGTTGGAGAAAACAACAGGCAGTCCACATCTCCAAAGAGGATACAGAAACAGAGACAAGACAAGATGCTGGAACCCAAAGAGGAGCTGGCAGTTTCCTAGGATGTACCTGCTAATCAAAATAGAAGAATCCCCTTAAATCTTCATGCCTTGCTTTTCCTGAGAACTGCAAAGTCTGATTTCAGCATAATCGGTCTGGATTTCTTCTGAAGTTGCATCTGGCATAGGATTTGGGGCACTGAACGTAAGACTTGCATAATGTATTTCTTCAGAGCCTCTGGGATTTCTGTCAGCAGATTCCTCAATGCTTTCTGGTTTGGGGGGAATGCGATTCATTTTCCGTAGAGCAAGGTCCAAAGCGTTGGGATTCTGTTTGAAGAGAGGAGTTGAGTGGAAGGGAAACTGCTGCCATTACACAGAACTTGAAATTGGAGTTTATTTTACAGTCTACCACAAACAGGGCTGCAGTATTTTAAGAAGCAGAAACAAAATAAGCAGAATAAACGAACAACTTTTACACTCTAAGTAGATCAGTTCTGCAAATTGCGGGTGGGGGAAGCAAGGCTTATGTGGGAGATAACATTTCATATAAGCAAAAAAAGCAATTGAACTCAGCTGGTCTGAACATTTCATTTCCCTCCCCCCAAGGTTCATTTTTTGAGATTTGTCATCAAGGGCTTTTAAAAAATCCTGCATATTGGGATTAAAATTTTTTACTGGGGCACAGAACTGTAATCATACTTCTTAATCCAGGAGGGGAGAAAACATAGTTCTCCAGATATTTCTAAACTACAGTTCACAGCAACTCCTACTTTCATGACTAATGGCTGGAAGGGAGGGAGCAGGCATTGGAGAGATCCTTTAGCAGTGTATATGTCTTGATTTTTTTTAGAAAATAATAATATAGGGAGAATCTTACTGGGGTCTACAACTCCATACCAGCATCTTGTTTCCAAGACTGCCCATTCAGATGTTTCAGGAAGGTCTCAAGCAGAACATGACAACTGTCCTTCCCTACTATTTGTTCCTAGCATCTAGGATTCAAAGATATACTGCTTCTGAATAATTTAGCTATTGTGGATATATCTCCTTCACAGATTTGTTTTACCCCCATTTTATATCTCCAAAGTCAGTGGGTTTCACTATGTACTATGGCAGTGAGTTCCCTGAATTAATTCTTTGTACAATGAATTGCTTCTCTTGGTCCTGAATCGCAATCAGTTTCATTAATTCTGTTTGCAATCAATTCCATTGAGTTCCAGAATTTGAGAAAGGATTAAATGAAGAAAATCTGACTCACTAAAATCTCAATCATATCCTTACTGAGTTTTTCCCCTAATTTACCAGAAACGCATAACCTAAAAGTAAACTTGATTTTGCTTTTATCATAGGAAAACTACTGAACTATCTGTAGGTACATATGGATGATGGGATCAGTCCTGAATTGCAAACAGTTGCAGAAGAGAAGAGGTCTCTCTACTATTGGCAGAGTAGTTACAATATCAGGAGAGTCAATGAAAACCAATAATTTCCCCACCAGTGAGGAATAAGCACTCTCCAAAGCACCCATAAGTTTGGAGGAACCATTACAGCCTTGACTATATATCTTCAAACTCATCAATAGTTTCCATTGACTCCTATGGTATTGCAACCACTGGAGCCAATAATGGAGACCTCTTCTCTTCTGATGCTACTTGCAAATTCAGGGCTGGTCCCATCATGCAAAATCAAGTTCATCTCACCAAAAGATGAACTTGTGACATGTGACAGGTCCAAGCAGAAGTCAAGAGCCAAACACAATGAAACTCTTCCTGAGCAAGTAATCAGCTGAGAGTTGATGAACTATGCCTAAACATGGAAAGTCCCGGGCTAAGCAGCCATTGCCTCTACTGTCATCAGAGAGGACAGTGCTGTATGCCAAAGTGGAAGAAGAAAAAATTGAGATGGAGGAGAGCTCGGGGAGCGGAGACAGCGAGTGCGAGATGGAACCCCGGCTCAACACTATGGAGTTGGAAAGGGCCCTCCGCTTCCTCAATTTCATGAGAGAGCCTCAGACGCCAGGTGTAATCATAGAAGAACCACAGATGGGTCCTTCCCAGATCGGTGCCAGAGAAGAAGAGGGAAGGGCCCCTCCACCCTTGGAGGCACAAGTAAGGGTGCAGAGTCTGGGGTTGCATGGGACCATTCCAGACCTGAATGGAACTCCGCAAGAAATGCAGAATTTGGAGGCGAGGATGTCTGCCATGGAAGTGGTGTTGCAGCAGGTATCCAGCAACTTAGGCAAGGGGGAAGAACTGTGGCGGAGTATGCCATGGAGCTCAAAGCTCTTGCTGGAAAAGTTATGGACTGGTCAGAAACCACTAAGATTGATTACTTCAAAGGGGGATTGCAGCCAGAAATTCTGAGAGGGGTGCTCTGCCGCGGAGACCCCCCCACTCTGAAGGACATGCTATCACACCTATCGAAGGGAAAAGTGTTTACCAAACTTGACCTCAGAGAAGCCTACTTTAGGATTCGAATTTGGGAGGGGGATGAATGGAAAACAGTGTTTAACTGCCCTCTCGGTTCCTATCAGTACAAGGTCCTCCTGTTTGGGTTGGCAGGAGCCCCTGGAGTGTTTATGCAGTATATCAGTGAGTTCCTCCATGAGCATTTGTACAAAGGGGTCCTGGTTTACTGAATCTCCCACTCTTTGGACAGCTCCTAGCAAGTTATTGAGTTGCATGAGATGAGTGAAAGAAAAGAAACAGTGGGCCATCTAGGCCCACCTGTCCGTCTAGTCATCTCTATTTGGAGATGCTCCGTTAGGGCTGCCTGATACTGAAATGCCTTCACTTCAAGCGGGAATGGAAGAGGAGGCGTTACAAACCTCGAAAATTGGTGAGCTGTTGCCTGGAGCCAAGGCAGAATGCTTTGTCTCTTTTTCTGGGTCCTTTACTGTTCTTCTCTTTCTCCAGTATCTGCAAAAAAAAAAATAATAATCATTCATTTTATATGAGGATCAGAGAGCAGATGGTCTAGGTTCAGTTAAACTACCTTATTGCAATTAATATAAACATTTGCAGATATTCCTTTCATCCACCTACACACACCACTAACAAGAGTGTTGATTCATAGGACTGGAATTAGTTGCAACAGGATGTGCATTAAGGAAGCCAAACTACTGTACAATGATGGAAAGTGATTTCTTAAGAAACCTAAATTATAAGGGCCTTTCCAGGCATTCAGAATTTCCCCAGTAGATTATTTTACCCCTACACCAACTCTACAAACAAGATACAATGTTCTCATAGATGAAAGGAGATGGAGAAACCATGGTTTTGAAAAAGAACAATAGGTATCAAGCATTCAATAGCAAGTGTGTATAAAAGGCAAACAGTGAAATTAATTTACTGCAAGGTTAGAAGAATGAATTAAGAAAAGGTGGGATCAAGGATAAAGAGACAGACATTTCATCCCATGCATGAGTTCAAAAGGGAATGAAATTGAATTTAAAAGAGTATAGTGCAAATATGGATACTGCCTTAGATGTGTAGCTAACAAATCCTGACAATTAAAAGAAAAAGCAGAAGGAAGCAAACAGAAAAAATAGCGTTTAAAAGCATAATTTAACTGTTTTGATTTGAAGAGGAAAATAGTTGAAGCCGTAAGAAATGAAGAGATACCATTTGGAGCAAAAGAAGATAATAGTGTTTCTCAATCTTAACCTTAAGATGTCTGGGTTTCAACTTCCCCAGCATGCTGGCTGGGAAGTTCTAGTTGTTGAAGTCCAGACTTCTTAAATTTGCCAAGATTGAGAAACAGTGACTTAAACCACAGAAAAACAAAGCATGAAGAAGCTTATCTGAGCAGGTTGAAGGAGGAGTTTTAGAAGAAACGCTGGAAAAACAATGTGCTTATTGCAGTAGAAAACCCTATCACTATCAGCAACATTTAAAATCAGTGCGTATTCCTTTAAACATAATGCATCCAAGGATATGTTGGTTCAGTTTAAGAACCACAAATCCACAAATGCTGTGATGCAGGGGGTTCTGCAGGGGGAGGTCAAAAAAGTCAAAATGGTAGCTACTGCCATGCAATCAAAATTGCATCCCATTGTGATGCACATTAAAAAGGGGCGGGGCTTTGATCACATGGTTGCAGCTTCTATCTTGACTTTTATTGTTTTATTATATGGAGACCCCGTGGGTTATGGCAGCTAAAATGATAATGACCCATATTGACAGTGAAAAGAGCCAGTGCAGGTATTAGCATCTGTGGGAAGAAAAACACCTTAACAAAAGAGCTAAGAGGAAAAAAAGTTATAACAGTTGTTGTTTTTTTATTCTGATTAGAGACAGGTGGATAAAAAAAATTCAAAACCTTGAGGATTTCCTGAAAAATACTATGCTGGTAATAAAGATTTGATTTGATTTGATTTGACTTGATTGAAGAATGGATCACTTCTTTATACACGACATTACTACATTTTCTCTAGATACGATATTTGTCATGCGCTGCCTACCTCTGAATAACGTTCAGACACTGGTTTGCAAAGCAGGCTCTGGTTTATTTCAGGGTAGGTACAACGTTGGTAGAAAAAAGCTGAGAGTGACAGGAGCGCGCCGGTGCGGGGTTTAAATACCCCGCGCCGGTCAGCGCCCCCTCGCTCTCGGTCACGTCACCCCCCTTTGTCCCATGCGTTGCCCTGCCATTGGTTGAGGGTTTCCAGGATCGCCCATCCTCAGGTTTTCAATCTTCTGCTGATTGCTTTCAGCTGGGCGATCCCCGTTGCATTGCCGCTGATGGCTTGGGTGGCTCCGTGATCCGTTTATCTATTGTTTGTTAGCCGTTAGTCGTTGTGGGTTGATGGCTACTTAACTTGTACCCCTTCACCTATTTCCTTGTCATTGTCATGAGTGCCATTGCGCTGATGACTTTAGCTCAACGGCACTCATGACATACTGCCCCCTTTCCGAATAGTGTTCTCCCCCGGGTTTCTGGGTTTTCCCCATGGAGCTGTCAAAACGCCACATTTTTTTTTTTTTTTTTTTTTTCAAAGTTCCCGCCGGAGTGTTTGTCGCCCCTCCCTTTGCTCCTCCCTCTACCACGTGCCTTCCCAGGGTGTGTCCATGGTGCGCATGCTCGGGTTCTGACCTGGCGTGCGCATGCTCCAACCACACCCTGTTTGTTTGGCTCAGTTCGGCGAGGCGAGAGGCGTGGCTGGTCGGGTGCTGCTCAGCTCCAGGTAGGGCCCTTCTTTTCTTATTTAGAGTGCGTCGCCTTTGTTGTGTCTCCTGGGCGTTGCCCCCAGGTTGCCCTGTTGACTTGCTTGCCACTCCCCCGCGGCCGGGGGGCGGGGGGAGGGTGCTGGCGATCGTTTGTCACCACCCCGTGGGCCCGGGGCGGGGGGAGTGAGTCCCGGGGGGGGGAAGGTCCACCCAAGTCGCGGGCTTGGGGGGGGCCCTTTCCCTTGGGGCACGGGAGGCGGGGGGAGGCCTGCGGGGGGGGGGGGTTGGTTTTGCTGACCTTGATTGCGGTTTGTCGGGGTATGCCCGGTGAAATGCTCTGGTCAGGTCAGGCGCGTTAACATTGTGCGCCGCCACCCATTCCGGGTGGGGGAAGTGTTTCCACCTGACCAGATAGTGTAGAGTTCCTCGTTGCTTGCGGGAGTCGAGGATGTCCCTGATCTCGAAGTGGTGTTGCCCGTCGATCATTAGCGGTGCGGGCTGTGGCGTGCTTGGGTGCCATCGGGAGGTGGTTGCCGGTTTTAGGAGGCTGGTATGGAACACCGGGTGGAGTCTCCGGAGGTTGTGTGGCAGGTCCAGGCGTATTGCTACCGGGTTCACTATTTGCGTGACTCGGAACGGCCCGATGTACTTAGGCCCCAGTTTTTTCGAGGGTTGGGTTGACTTTAGGAACTTGGTGGAGAGATAGGCCATATCCCCCGCCTGGAACGTCGGTTGTTGGCGCCGGTGCTTGTCGGCCTGCTCTTTGTAAGCAGCCTGTGCCTCCTTCAGCGCCGCCGTGATTACTGGCCATGCTTCCGCGATCTTCCGTCCCCAGTCGCTGGCGTCCACCTGGGGTTCCGGGGGTTGAGGTAGCTCCGGTATGGGGACGAAGTCGCGCCCCGAGACTACTTCGAACGGGGTTTTCCCCGTGCTCGTGTGGACGGCGTTGTTGTATGCGACTTCGGCGAACGGGAGCAGTTCAGCCCAGTCGTCTTGGTGGTAGTTCGTATATGATCGTATAAATTGCTCTAAGGTGGCATTAAGAACCTCAGTGGCTCCGTCCGTCTGCGGATGCCAAGCCGTAGACAGGGCCTGTTGGGTCCCCGTCAGCTTCAGGAAGGCCCGCCAGAATTTGGAGGTGAACTGTGTGCCCCTGTCGGTCACCACACGTGCGGGACATCCGTGTAGCCTGTACACGTGGATGAGGAAGAGTTTGGCTAGTTGTTGTGAGGATGGGACCGACGTGCAGGGGATGAAGTGGGCCTGCTTTGAGAAGTAGTCCTTCACCACCCAAATGGCCGTTTTCTTCTGGCTGGGTGGGAGGTCCACTATAAAATCCATAGAGATTTCCTCCCATGGGCGGGAGGGTTCTGCCACCCGTTGCAATAGCCCCGCGGGTTTGCCTGGTGCCCGTTTGGCCCTAGCGCACGTTGGGCAGGACGCCACGTAGGTTTTTACGTCTCGCCTGAGCGCGGGCCACCAGAATTGGCGCCGTGTTAGGTGTAGGGTCTTGAGGAACCCAAAGTGTCCCGCTTGCTTGGCGTCGTGTGACCTATGCAAGATCGCCTGGCGTTGCGAGTCCGGGACGTAGATTCTGCCTTCCCCCCATGCCAGGTCTTGCGCCATTGTTACCTTGTCGGGGTTTGCCAGGAACCAGGGGTCGGTTTTGAGGGCGGCGGCGAGGTCCGTGCGCATTCCCCCTGGTAGTTGCGGTTGCCTTCTTTCCGTCGCCGGTTGTCCCGCCATCGGCTGCGCCGTAGCGTCGAGCTGCCTCCGTGCGCCGCTTCGGGTGGTCACGGCCATCCCCAGTTGCGAGGCGGATAGGACCGTCCCAATGGTGTCTGGGGCGGGCTCTTCGTCTTGGGGCAGCCGGGAGAGGGCGTCGGCCAGGAAGTTCTTCTTGCCCGGCATGAACTTCAGCTGGAAATCAAAGCGGCTGAAGAATTGGGCCCATCGGACCTGTTTTGGGCTAAGGCGTCTAGGCGTTCGTAGGGCCTCGAGGTTCCGGTGGTCCGTCCAGACCTCGAATGGTTGGGTGGCTCCCTCGAGTAGGTGACGCCATGTCTCTAGTGCCGATTTCACCGCGAAGGCTTCTTTCTCCCAGACGTGCCATCGCCTCTCTGTCTCGGAGAACTTCCTTGACAGGTAGGCGCATGGTTTCAGGAGCCCCGTGGAGTCTTTTTGTAGCAGGATGGCTCCCAGGGAGAAGTCTGAGGCGTCGGCTTGGACCACGAACGGCCGTTCTGGGTCCGGGTGCGCGAGGATTGGCTCCGTCGTGAACAGCGCTTTCAGCTTGTCGAATGCGGTCTGGCACGCGGGAGTCCAATTCAGCACTGTGCCTGGGTTCTTGGCGCGTCGGGTGTCCCCCACCCCTTTGGTTTTGAGGAGGTCCGTTAAGGGGAGGGCTATCTCAGCGAACCCCCGGGCGAAGGACCTGTAGAAATTCGCGAATCCCAGGAAGCTCTGTAGTTGCCGTCTGTTGCGGGGCCGCTCCCAGTTTAGCACCGCTTCGACTTTTGCGGGGTCCATTTCGATGCCGTCCCCGGAGATTCGATACCCCAAATAGTCTAGGCGCTCTTTGTGAAACTCGCACTTTGTGGGCTTTGCATAGAGCTGCGCCCTTCTGAGCTTGTCGAGGACTTGCCTGACTAAGGTTACGTGTTCCTCGTATGTTTTTGTGTAAATAAGGACGTCGTCGATGTAGACCAGGACCCCTTTAAACAGATGTTCATGCAGTACCTCATTGATGAGCTGCATGAACACCCCAGGGGCCCCCGCGAGTCCGAAGGGCAGTACCTTGTACTGGAAAGCGCCTAGGGGGCAGTTAAACGCCGTCTTCCATTCGTCCCCCTCCCTGATTCGGATGCGATAGTACGCCTCGCGCAGGTCCAATTTGGAAAAGACTTTGCCCGTGGACAGGTGGGCGAGCATGTCCTTCACCAGGGGTAAGGGGTATTTGTTGGACAGGGAAGCCGCGTTTAGGCCCCGGTAGTCGGTACAGAGCCGTAGGGTCCCGTCTTTCTTCTCTCGGAATAAGACGGGGGCTCCGACCGGTGAGCATGCTGGCTCTATGAATCCCCTGTCTAGGTTTTTATCGATGAACTCCCGGAGGGTTGCCATCTCCTTCGGGGTCATCGAATAGATCTTTGGTCTAGGTAGGGGGACGTCGGGCAGTAGGTCGATCCGGCAATCCGTCTTGCGGTGGGGGGGTAGTTGGTCTGCCTCTGCCTCTCCGAAGACCTCGGAGAAGTCGGCGTATTGTTCCGGTAGGTCTGCTGTGGTAGCGGCGTTGTCTTGTGTGGTCGCCTCCGCTCGTCCTACCGTGGGGTTGCTTTTGCCAGCTGGTACTGGTGCTCGATACTCGCCGTCGCCGAATGTGAAGGTGCGGGTCGCCCAGTTGATCCGCGGGTTGTTTTTCGCGAGCCATGGCATCCCCAGGACTGCAATGGGCCGTCCGATGGGCGTGACTACGAACGATGTGCGCTCGGTGTGAGTGCCCATTTGCAGGGTGACCGGCTCGGTTTGTAGCGTGGCTGGTTTCCCTCCCGCTGTAGAGCCGTCCAGCTGGTGGAATGCCAGCGGCGTGGGGAGGGGGAAGCAGCGGAGGTCGAGTTTGGCGACTAGGTCGGGGTGGATAAGGTTTTTTGAGCACCCCGAGTCCACTAGTGCCGCGGCCGTGGTGGCTCCGTTGCCGGCAGAGGGTTGAATTGCTGCCAATATTACGGAGCTTTTGTCGTTTCGTTGAGGTGGTCCGCGTTGCTGTCCCACCGCCTGCCTCGCCACGCGTTTCAGGGCAAGCGGGGAGCATTTCCCGCCGGCTGGTCGGGGTCGGTATTGTCCTCTTCTCCCCAGTAAGCGTCCCAGCCCTCTTCCGGTGTCGCTGTGGCCACGGTCATTCGGCGGTGAGGGGGCGGCCCCGGGTTGGGTGGTTTGGGGCTAATTTTCGGGGCGGGCTTGGGCGCGCTGGTCGGCGGTCGGTTGGCGAAGCAATCCGCCGTCTTGTGCCCTACTTTGCCACACCTCCCGCAGGGCTCCCGGTTGAACTTCTTTTTTGGGTATATGGGGCCGGCCATCCCCCCGTGTGGTGCGGGTACCTTTTTCCCGACGTAGTTTGTGTCTTCCGTGGTTGTCATAAGGAAGGTGCGGTGCGCGTGTTCGGCTTTCCCCGCGAGGTGGATCCACCCGTGTAACGTTTCTGGGTCGTCGCGGTAGAGGGCCCATTGGAGAACGTCGCGGTTGAGCCCCCTTTTGAAGATTTCCAGCAGGGTGGTCTCAGACCAGTCGCAGACTTTTCCCGCGAGGGCTTTGAACTCCAGGGCGTAGTCAGGGACCGTGCGTGTGCCCTGTTTAAGTCTCTGGAGTGCGCTTTTCGCCCGTACTTTAGCTAGGGGGTCTTCGAAGTAGTTTTTCATCTCTTTGATGAAAGCAGGGAAGGTGGCGAGGGCGGGGGAGCTGGACTCGTACAGTTGGACGTACCAGTCCGCCGCCCTGTCTTGGAGTTTGATCGCCACGGCGGCGATCTTGTCGGCCTCGGAGTCATAGGAGTGTCCGTGCCTCCCCATGAACTCCCTAGCGTTGGTAACGAAAAACGAGAGTTTTGAGGGGGTCCCATCGAAGAAGATGGGGAAGTCCTTTGGGGCCCGGGCGTTTTGCGCGGCCCCGCCTCTCGCTTCCCGGGGTGTGGTGTCGGCCACCTGTGCCGTCTGCTGGCTCTCCGCTGGCCCGTGTGGGTTCGGTGCTTCGCTCGGGGTGTGGGCTTGTGCGGGGACGTCGTTGGGTGGCGCGGGGGGCATAAGCGCCTGGAGCATGGTCCGGAGTTCCGTCAGCTGAGCCCGCATGGCCGCGAGTTCAGCTCGTGCCTCCTCGTCCACAGCCCGCGCCGCCGCTGGGGCCGGTTCCGTTGGCGCGTCCTCGGGGGTGGGGGGTTCATCGTCCCTCCGCCGCGGGTCCGCTTCCTCCTCCGTCTGATGGGTGTCTCCGTCGTCCTCCTCCGTGTTGAGCACCGTGGGGCTGTCGCTCCACGCCCGTTGCTGGGGTGCGATGTGGGGCGCGGGGTCCTCCGCTGGTTTCGGAAGTCGTGCTGCTCCCTCCCGCGGTCGGGTTGCCTCCGTCGCCATCTCCCCTTGGGGTTGGAGCTGAGGCTCGGGTCGGGTGGGGTGGGCGTCCATGGCTCCGGGAGTCCGCGGTGCCTCTGGCCTCGGTCGGTCCTCCTCTGTCTCTTGCCGCGCGGCTCGCCCTCCTGGTCCGCGCCGTTCCGGCCTCATCTTGCTGGTCTTCTCGCCGTCTACTCCTCCCGCGGCTCGTTGTCGTCCGGTGGGGCTCGGCGAGGCTGAGTTTATGACTCTCAGCTTTATGTCATGCGCTGCCTACCTCTGAATAACGTTCAGACACTGGTTTGCAAAGCAGGCTCTGGTTTATTTCAGGGTAGGTACAACGTTGGTAGAAAAAAGCTGAGAGTGACAGGAGCGCACCGGTGCGGGGTTTAAATACCCCGCGCCGGTCAGCGCCCCCTCGCTCTCGGTCACGTCACCCCCCTTTGTCCCATGCGTTGCCCTGCCATTGGTTGAGGGTTTCCAGGATCGCCCATCCTCAGGTTTTCAATCTTCTGCTGATTGCTTTCAGCTGGGCGATCCCCGTTGCATTGCCGCTGATGGCTTGGGTGGCTCCGTGATCCGTTTATCTATTGTTTGTTAGCCGTTAGTCGTTGTGGGTTGATGGCTACTTAACTTGTACCCCTTCACCTATTTCCTTGTCATTGTCATGAGTGCCATTGCGCTGATGACTTTAGCTCAACGGCACTCATGACAATATTAATATTAATTACAGTTTTCTCCATGGATTTTAGTGTTCTAATGGTTCTATATTTTAGGCTTTCCATTTTACTATTCTATTATTCTAAATAATCATTTAATCACCATATTCAAATTGCATAATGCCTTACTATATTAATTTTTCTGCCCAAAATTCTTAAACTTACAATTTTAGTTGTATTGCTATGTGATTTTATAGTTTGTTTTATTCTAGTCAATTTCTGTGCTGTATAGGTTGCATTGATATTCAGCAAGCTAAATGTGATTCTGTTTTTCAAAGAACTGTTTTGCTGGTCCATGACCAAAGTAAAAATGACTGACTGACTAGAAGGATGGTTTTGTAACAGTGATCCCAAAATGAGCTGAAAAGTTGCTTAAGAAAGTAGAAAATGCCACAGAGATGTTGTACTAGTAAAGGTCCCTTAGGTAGAAGAAGATTGTAGGATTTGGGTCAATTTTGTTGGGTCCTGTTACAGATTATGGTACAAGGAAGTCTTTCTATGTCTTCGACATGCTCCTCTTTTCACTACAGCAACCAGGAGGCCTTCTGATAACCTCTAGACCAGGGTTTCTCACCCTAGGGCTCCACGAGAGGTCCCTAAAGGTTCCTTGGGAGATCACAATTTATTTAAAAATTTATTTCAAATTTGGACAACTTCACATTAGAGAGGTAAGTTTCATTCTTTATTTTCAGTTTAAGAACACTGTTAGTGCATATAGACAGGCCTACCCATGAAATGAATATAATAGTTTTGTAGACTTCTAGCCTCTATTTGAGCCTGAATCTGCAGGGGTTCCCTGAGGCCTGAGAAATATTTCAAGGATTCCTCCAGGGTCAAAAAGTTGAGAAAGGCTGCTCTAGACCTTTTGTTGTTCTCCTTCCAGTGGTATCCACAGGGAAGGGGTCCAAAAAGTCAAGATATCAGCCACAACCATGCAATCCAAACACCACAGGATTTGGTGGTAGATGCCATCTTGACTTTCTGTGCCCCCCACACCCCTGGTTGCCTCTTTCTAATCCTCTCAATAACTCAATAAGCTTTCTAGATGGATGAGAACAATCCTTGACAACAGAAAATCAATAAAACAATCCCAGGATCCCCCAGCAACTCTACTGTCTGAAGGAACACATTTACCCTTGCAAATGTGGGGTCCAGGGATGTGGAAAGGCCCGTTTATTGCTTTGTTTGTTTATTTACTTTTCTACACAGCTGCAATCTACAAGGACTTCCTGTAGTTAAGAACCACAATAAAGTATCCTAACTATGTTGATCTGTGACCGTAATAAAGAGTTGCTTTGATATCCTAACAAGTACCCAATACTCAAACTTCCATGGCAATAATAATAATAATTAGAATAACAATTACTCATATTAGGCTTTTATTACTCTTTTATTGTTATCAGTCTATTATTACTCAGGTATCGCCGAGCACCAATGATAGAATGAAAAGTATCCCAAGGTTATTCTAAATTTACAGTATCTCTCCAGGCCTGAGTGCTGAGAATCTCTTCTGCAAATATATTTTCTTTTTTTCTTGACCCTTTTTGGAAAAGGAAGAAGGGAAGGAAGGAGGAAGGAGGAGAAGACTGTATGCTGACATCTATGTGCTAAATTCAGGTAGTCCTCGGGTTACAACTATTCGTTCAGCAACCATTCAAAATTACAGCGGTGCTGAACGAATGGTACTTATGCCCGGTCTCTGAAGTTATGGCCGTTGCAGTGCCCCCACGGTCATGTGATAGAAATTCAGGCAGTTGGCAGCCCACCCGCACTTATGACTGCAGGGGCACTTCAACGCCCCCCACCCGCCTGTCTCCCCCACATCTCTGCCCTTTTAGCCACCTGGCACTCCTCAGCAGTGGCGCTGGGGCTGAAATAGAGGCCCAGGGGTGGTGGCGGCCAGCTGAGATTGCTGAAGGCCCTGGGCCTCTAATTCAGCCCCAGCGCCACCGGTGCAGCTGAGGAGTGCTGCTGTGCAGGGCATCCAAAAGGGCAGAGATGGGGGGTGAGGTAGCAGGTGGGGGGAGTTCAAGAGGAAGCAGTCCCTTACCCCACTGAGGCTTGGGGCTGGGAGAGACCAATCCAGGAATGGCTTGGCTTGGGGTGGGTCCTCGCTTAATGACCGGTGGGATTCGGTTAATGACAGCAACAGAGAGTGCTGGCCTGCCGTTGCTAAGTGATGCAATCACATGATGTTGCACCCAATGACCGCATCGCTTAGCAATGGAAATTACAGTCCCAATTGCCGCCGTAACTCAAGGATTACCTGTAATGTGATCAAAGAGAATAAAATCATATTTTCAAATAATACGGAAAAACTGGAACAGAAATACATTTCAGGAAATACATTGATTTAAGGCAAAACTATCCGAAATGTGGCAAAAAAGGGAAAGTACGCTGTTGTAGGTCTCCACTTAGCACTGTATCAAATAATTTACATGGAAAAAACGAACACACTTAGTTTTTATATGGCTTCACAAATACAGTAATAAGGAACTGAGGATGTTAATAATGGAGTCCTGTTCCTTTGGGGAAAATAATATTATTGAGTAAATGGCAGCAATAAATCACCAATAAGAATATTACAAAAATCTTGCTTGATACTTCATTGGAGTGAGGATAGCTTATTTTGACAGACTGGATCTTACAATATTTAAACATCCAATGCTTCTAAAATGTTCAGAGTAGATCTACAGAGCTTCTGAGCTAACTCATACTTGGAAACAACAGACAGACTGACCACTTTAAAGACCCAGTCAACAGATATGCAAGTTCACTGAGCACAGTGGAAAAAAATACACCTCAAAGTCATTTTTTCCCTTGTCCCAACCTTGTAATTGTAAGTGAGAGCATGACCTGTTAAATAAGCCATCTTGCCTTTAATCACATTTTTACAAAATACACAACTTGGATTCATAAATATACTATGCCAAACCAAACAAATCCAAGTATGGTTTAGTGTTGTGTGTGAAAACTCAGTCTGTACAAGCAGACTTCATGGGCCTCTTCTCCTCATCTACGTTCCTTGGTATAATTTTATTCTAACATAGCATATTTAATTTGTTCAATTATAACTAAGAGCAACTTTGTTTGAGAAAATTAAATCATGCGTTATTGTCAGAAAAGAAAGGTTGTGTACTTAAGAACAGAAGAGAGTATTCAGACTTAATAATACTCCAGAGAAGAATCAGCTAAGTACGTGGGAGACTAATAAAGCCTACACGGGGGGAATTCATAGATTTTTTCATGTCTTAGTGAAAGAAGAACAGCCAGAGAGACAGAGAAATATATTGGTGATAATAAAACACTGACAATGGTACATAAACTCATAGGAACAAAATAAAAATTTTAAGAAGCTTCTAAAATAAAATAGGAAATTTATACATATATTGTAGGTAAACTTTTGAGAGAGAGAGAGAATCTTTATAGGCAGTTTTTATCTTAACGGCATAGGGAGATGGAGAAGGAATTACCAATGCACAGAGTAATGATATCATGCAAGAGAACTGAGGCTATAAAAGTTGGCAGGAGGTCTCAGATCAAGGCTCCCAGCTGTTGAGTCTTGTTCTCTCAATATCTTGGTTTCCCTGATCAAGGCACTGATGCTGCTAGAGTGCACCGTCTAGATGAACACATTTCCCTGGGAGAAAACAAGCGTCTGGAAAGGTTCTAAGAAATGGCCTGTACGAATTTACAAATGTTTCTGCAAAAGCAGAATTTTTTCCTAAGGAGCTGAAAAAGGCTATTCAACAAATCTCTCTTCTCTCTATCTCTATCTCTCAATCACTTAAATCAATTTTACAAGGTTTCTATGCTCCTCCAGTCACGTGTGGCTCCATGCAGCTTAAAGACCTCCAAAACAGTAATAAGACTGAAATGAATTTCATTGATATAACAGTATAAAAACTATGTAACTTTGCAAGTGCTAAGGAGCTACCATAACTTATATACTTGATCCTTCTCTAGGAGAGACAAAACAACTTCTCAAACTCTGCTCAGATAGCCAGGTTTTAACGGCTTTATGAAATGCTAACAGAGTCAGGACCCATCTGGTATCAGTGAAATGCTATTCCAGAGAAGACGGGCAGCAGCTGAGAAGATCCGACTCTGGGATCCTTGCAGAAGAACCTCCTTAAAGGTCAGGACCCAGAGGGAACCCTCTCTTCCAGATCTCAATGGAGGGGCAGAGACCACATGAAGATCCTGCAGATACCCAAGTCCTGAGCCCTGAAGGACTTTAAAGAACAGCCAGCATCTTGAATTGCACCAGAAAGAGACTGGTAACCAGTACAGCTGCCAAAGCAGAGGCATTACATGGGCAAATCAGCTGAGACTGCTCAAGTTGCTATATTCTGGATGGTTGCAGTTAATGGTTAATGGTCGGTCTTCAGTTACCACTAAGTGAGTCTGAATCCTGCAGGAGATGTGAATAGCCATACAGGTCTCTATCCCAGCCAACAAGAATACACTGGGATTCTGAGAAGAAAACTTTATCTTCCAACATACAGTATATCTTCAACCTCAGCATTCATCAATCAATCCAGAAACAAATCTTCATAATTACCTACCTTTTAGAAGCAAGGATAACCCCAATGATTAGCACGACAACAGCAAGCATGATGGGGACACCAGTCACTATGTTAAGCAGGCAATTATTTATGTCTTCTGCTGGATAGAAGAACAGACAGAGTTCAATAGATAGAGTTTGTTGTTTTTCTAATCCTACCCCAATATTTTAAAAAAATTCCATTCTCTGTCTGCTATAAAGGTAAGTGCTATGATGTTCCTTTGACACATGCCACTCTGGAGGTGCAAAGGTTGGAACCAACTCATGTTCCTTGCCATCAGAGAAGCTGCTTCATGACATTAATGTTTTAGATACTCCGGAAATCTACCAATCAGTGCAGGGACTTTGGTACAGAACACTGCTACAGTATTTCCAATCAGCCTGACCAAAACTTCCGTGTCTTCAGGTTCCATCACTTCCAAAAGTAGCCCGTGGCTCTCATCAACCTCTTTAGATATCTAGCTGTTGGATTTCTATTTGTATAGCCAGACATGGCTGTATGGCATCAACCTTTCCATGCATATTTTTTTTATCCTGTCAATCTGAATTAGCAGTTGAAGCGCAGTCTAGCTAATATTGACTGTACTAAGTGGGTGAAAGTGGCATTTGTAGCCTGAAGACAGGCTATTGTTCTTGAGCATATCTATTTAGTTCTACTGAGATAATTGGGTTTATCTGCAGATATGTGGATACAGTGCAACCTTTGCTATTACAGTGCACCTAACTTTTCCAGGTTCAAAGAAAGGCAGCCTATCTTTTCCAAATATCCACAGCCTTCCAGTGCTTTTTCTTGCAATGAGTGGTAATTGCTAAGATATTGCTCAATTAAAATGGTTAGTGGGATGGTTTTTAAAAATAGAACATAATATCTCTACAATTAAAAGTAAATATATGGAAGTACTGGTGCTAATAATTCATTCTCTCATATATATATATTCATTCATATATATATATATATGAAAAAATAAGCTTCTAACAGTCCAACACTGTATTACTTTAATAATAAGAATCTCTGAAATTAAAGTTATTCAAATGCACTCTCATACAGCACTGGGAATTTTTTTAGAGACTAGAGAAAAAAGGATAAAAAAATCTTAATTTTAAAATATGTGGAGAGACAGAGCTATGCTGGCTCTTCATTCCAACCAGAACTTAGCTTGGCTAAAAGATGCTGCCCTGGAGTTCAAGATGAGGAGTTCCAATCTCAGGGGAGGAATATATAGAATATATCCAGCAGTACGCAAATTATAACATCATTGTTCACAAGAGTCATGGCATGGTCTAATGGGAGTAGGACTACCAGATATGAGTTGCAAAAATTGGTGGGACCACTCAATTGTAGCAAAGGATTAAAGTTTTTTCTGTCTCTTTGGTGCCATCTAATGATTGTCCTATTGCAGCCCAGTTCTAGGGCTGCTATGATAGAGAAGGAAGGAGTGGATGATCATTTAAAAACCCTTGGTTGAGGAAGGCTAGGAACAAAACCCAGTAATATTTCCCTTGCATCTGGAAATTTCACGGTGAAACCTGTTATCCCCTGTAGCAATATGTCAGGCCAAACCCTGATAGTCTCTACTGTTGTGGATTACCAGAATGGCCCATTGGTTCAAGAAGTGTTCATGTAAACCCCAACTTTCCCAGTAATATGTCCTTGGGATGAGAGTTTGCTTAGTAAGTCCACCAGTGCATCCGAACCAAGGTGTAGCTGGTCTGCTGGTGTTCTGTACGAGGACAAGTGTCCATTAGCCTACTCCTGCTCTTGTTACCCAATGACTGGCATTTTTATTCAAGCTAACAGCCAACAAGAGCTAGTCTGGTGTAATAGTTAAGGCTAGAAACCAGGAGACTGTGAGTTCTAATCCCACCTTAGGTACAAAGCCAGCTGGGTGATTTCAGGCCAGTCACTTTCTCTAGGAAAGCCCTAGGAAGGATGCAAAGGCAAACTACTTCTGAAAATCTTGCCAAGAAAAATGCAAGGATTAGTCCAGGCAGTCACCAGGAGTCAACAGTGACTTGAAGGCACACACACAACAGCCAACAATAGCATCCTCTATAAATATATTTAACACCCTTTTAAAACCTGGTCCTATTGCTAATATATCTGTATTAACACATTCCAGCTTAAGTAAGCGTATTTCCATGGATCCTTCCTGATGCTTTCTACATCCAGCTTCACTAAATAACTCCAGATTTCGCATCCCTCTGAGCAAATGTCAATGTTGCCTCACTTACGTGCCATAAAGAGTTCAAGAGATGCTTCAGCAGAGCCTTCTATGTTGGTTGCCTGGCACTTGTATTCACCTACATCCTCCAGCTTTATATCAGAAAGATTCAGGACATTATAGGATTGGAGTGGTGTCCTCAAGAGTTGGGATCCCTTAACCCAAGTCACAGTGGGCAAAGGGTTGCCCTTCACCTTGCAGTATAGCAGGATGGAATCCCCCTTTTCTACCTTGAGCTGGGAAGCTTCTGTGACGTTTCTCAAACCTGCAAGATTCCAGAGGGAAAATAATTCCAAAATTCTACAGTTAGAAAATAATGCATGGAAATCTCAACATTTGCTTGGATGGTTTTACCAACATGCATCTATTTCAAGACTGCATACTTAGATAAAATGCCTTAAAGTAAGGATATTTTGCAATTTGGAGAAGAAAGTAATGTTATCTCATGTCATTTGTCCATGGCTGCCTCCTAAACATAAGGCATGAATTACTAAATAAATAATTAAATTAGGAAAACTATAAAAGCAAATCTCGGCAAAAAGCATTTCAGTTATTTGAAATGGACAGCTTGAATCCCTTCTTACTTGTAGGGTCACAGTAGATTTATTTTATAATAAGCCTTTTTATAAGCAATTATTTTGAAAACCTTGATGTAGAAATATCCTAGGGATTTGGTTAGGTGAATACTATGCCACGCCAGCCTACTTCTGTAATCTTTTGATGTTGTGTTAGTCTGTTTTAATCTATAAGACTCACAGTTCAGTTTAAAAGAAAGGTAGAAAATGTCCTTTTGTCCCAAGGAATGATTTGGGAAACATAATGTTTATGTTTATTATGCATTTGAAACTCAGGAGATATACATCACAGTGAAATTCCACAGAGCACTGCAAAAATTCAGAATGCATGCTTGTTATCTGATAAACTAATAGCTTAGCTAAAGCAGAGTCACATTAAGAGATTTTTGTATATAGGACAATGCTTTAGATCAGCCTGTCTCAACCTTTTGACCGTGGAGGAACCCTTGAAATATTTCTCAGGCCTCAGGGAACCCCTGCACATTCAGGCTCAAATATAGGCCAGAGGTTTACAAAATTATTATATTTCTTTCATGGGTAGGCCTGGATATAGGCATGAACTGTGCTCTTCAACTAAGAATAAAGAATGAAACTTACCTCTTTCACATGAAGTTGCCCGCATTTGAAATATTTTTTTAAATAAATTGTGATCTCCCAGGGAAGATCTCCCATTGGGGGAGATGGGCGGTGATATAAATTTAATAAATAAATAAATAAAATAAAATAAACCCACCCCTAGGGACCTCTCACAGAACCCGAGGGTGCCACAGAACCCTGGTTGAGAAACGTTGCTGTAGATACTCTGGACTTTAATATGTACATATACAAACCCACTTCCAAAATCTTGCCAAGAAGACTGTAGGAACTAGGCCAGGCAGACACCAGGAGTCAAAAAAACTAACTTGAAGGGACACACAGAACAATTCTGAACAACCTTCATACTGTATGTATCCACTTGTACCAATCGAAGCGAATATTTGTAGCTCAGGGTTGAACTGTGGAGTCCTTGGTGCTCTCTGAGCCTTGTTTTCTTGCAGACGTTTCATTGCCAGACTAGGCAACATCTTCAGCACGAAGAGGGAATGGGCCTTGAGCAAGGCCCACTCCCTCTTCTCACTGAAGATGTTGCCTAGTCTGGCAATGAAACGTCTGCAAGAAAACAACAAGGCTCAGAGAGCACCAAGGACTCCACGTATCCACTCGTCTTAGAATTTTAGTTTTATGTCTTAGTTTCAGATAAATAACACTCCATTTCTTATCCTTAGAAACACAGTTTATACTGGTAATGATAGTGGTAATAATATTATTTTTAGCTTGTGTTTTATATCCAGGCTTCCTCTTTAAAAAAAAAAAAACTTACTTAATTTAGTTTATACGTACGGTACACAATTAACAAAACCATCTTTCATCTTAAAGAAAAAATCTTTTTTTTAAAAAACTAGAAGTTCAAACTAAAAATGCAAACTATGAAGGAAAGAAAAAGAAAAAAAGTCTACCTTATATTTTATGCTAGTCACTGGTTTACTACTGAATTCACGGCTATAATATGAATAACTCAAAATATTATTGTTAGCTATCACAAAATTTCTGCCATAGTGACACATATTGCTGCACCCTTGGATAGTAGAAAATATTGCCTTTCCCGAAAAAGATAAATCACACATTTCTGACAACCATTCCTTGATATCTGGAATAATACCACTTTTCCAATTTCTTAACATAATTCTTTTAGGCACCCCTATGCTTGATAAGCCCCAATTCCTGATAAACAGTCAACATTATCCTCACATCTCTGGCCTTCCTCATTTTACTTTTATTTGTTCTGCCCTATTCTGGTCTTTGACCAAAAAAAAATGGGAACTAACTGATACCCTTTTCTCTAATTCTGCCTTTTCCTTACAGCCTGCTTTGTTATAGAAATGCCTTTTGGGCTCTCGGTGAAACAGTCAGCAAAGACCTTCTCTTTTTCTACCTCCTGCCAGCCTTTCCTGCCTCTCTTTGAGGTCTCCTTCCTGTGTGTGTGTGTGTGTGTGTGTCATGCAACTTACTTTTGTCTGAGCGAAGATGTTCCCCGCTGATCCCTGGGGTCTGAGGTGGGACTGTAAGAGAGAAGCAGATCCTCCAGTTGAGAAATCCTTTCCAAGGGAGATTGGGAGAGAATCACATCCCAAATGACATGTGTCTGTTCCCTGGAGCTGATCCCCCAGCCTCTTCTCTTCAATGCCTTCCCTTGTTTGCTATAACGTTGCTTTGCTACCGATGCCAAGGGTTGGCCACCGTTTTGATATGGTAACGTCTACATGCTTAGCTGAAGCGTCACAGGTGCCAGCCCTGGAGGAAGATGCTGTATTTTCAGCAGCAGCAACCATCATAACTGAATCTCTCTTGCTGCTGCTGAATTTGAGTTGCTTTATGGTGCTGTTGCAGCACATGGGCCAAGACAGCCCTGTTCCTTTCAGGTAAGGGGCAGGCGATGTTCCACCACCTCAAGGCCACACGGAGAGCTAGACTGACAATCGGAGATGAAGGCCCTGCACCAGTTTTACCCTCAGTTTTCCTGTTTGTAAGGGAAGCAGTTCCCGACATGCACTAGAGTTGTCACCTTCTCCCCACAAGCTAGTGCAGAAAAACACCTCCGAAAGGGAGCCATACTGAGTGACAGAGAGGACAGCCAAACTGTGGGACCCGGCTCTCCGAGGCAAAGGACCAGCGACATGGCGCTCAGCTGTTCAAAACAGAAATTCTGTTGGTCTCATATTCTACATTATGAGTCTTAATTATATCTTGAACAATTACTAATTAATAATAAAAATAATTTTAAAAAAGAAGAAGAAATGAGCTGGAATTGCCTTGGGACTCATTCCCAGTGTTAGAGCTAATTCCCGCCTATGCAGACCAAGACAGAATCACTCACAGTTGACATCCAGTTGGACATGTGTCTTCTTGGACACAGAATGGGACCCATTTGTGTAGCTGACCCTGCAGATGACATTCCGGCTGTGGTCTGCTACTGAAGGGAAGAAGCTCAGCACGGAGCTGTAAACATGGGTCCTGTTCAGCCACAAATGAAAGTTGATGTTTTTGGAAAAGCCTTTCCAGGTGATGTTTGGAGTCTGCCAACTACAGCTTCTAACGGCTGCACAAGTGATGTTTGCTGGATATCCCACACGCAGCGTCCCCTGGATCTGTATTTCTGGTGCTTGTCTTTCTAAGAAGAGAAGGGAGTGGTAAGGAGAAAGCTAGTCCAGGCCTATATCCTTACCCATCCACTGGGCTTCATCTCCAGGCTCCTTCCTCTTTCAAATGAGATGGACCATTGAGATCTTCTCCCGCTCTTGGAGCGCAAGATTTTACACAACCAGGCGTGACCACAGAACGTCTATATTTCAAGCATCTCTAGCTGACAGATCTGAAATCCCTATGCTGTATAATTCTGCAGGAAAATTATGAATCCATTGTATTCATTCATTCATTCAAGTTACATTTTCTTTTCCAAATTCTCTATTCTAGAGGTAAGAAAACAGATGTCTATAGGATATGACCAAGAAACAAAAACTTAAGAAAGCATCTGATAGTTCAGTGAGAATTGCTCTAATTGTCTTTAAGGATTGCCAGTGAATGATACTTAGCACTAAAAAAAACCCTGCATGTTTTCCACTGAATGTTCCCTTTGAGCCATCGCAAAACTTTAGGATTTTAGCTCAGGGGGAAAATCTCTGCACGAAGCCCATCTCTGCCAGCATCTCATGAACCTATAACCCCATGAAGACCCACCTGAATGAGGAGAACTTTGGTGTCTCCATCTGCAAGGGCAGAGAGGGAGGTCCAGCAGCCCAGGAAATACAAAGAGAAGGAGGAAACACGTCACCAAAGACCCTTCAGGAGGATCTTCAGGGGTGGGCTGTGGATCAAAAGGCTCAGTGCTTCTCTCCCTCTTGCTGATTTCTACCAGGTCCCCCCATCATGCTAAGTCACAATTGGTTTAACTATGGCTTATTGGACAAGCCACACTTGGCTGGCTTCATACACTGCAAAGCCATACATCATGGTTTATAAATTACACCGACTAGGATCCCACGTCCCACTAGCGAAAGTCAAAGAACCCAAAACGTGGCTTAATGCAGTGTGTGGGACCAAGGCCAAGGGAGGCATCCATTTCTACTGCTCAGGAAAGATCAAAAGGATGCTGCCTGGAAGCATCTCAATACCCCTTGTTGCTTCTGGGTTTAAGCCCACGGCTCTCAGTGGATCATATCCCTTGGAACTTTATCCCTGTGTGTGTTGTGGGGGGGGGGGGAGACAGGGAAGGAGGGAGGGGGGTTCTTTAATCTAGCAGTGGCTTTATTTCTGCATGTTATGGTTGTTATTGGCAGCCCCCACCCAAGGCAACGTGGGAGCGTGTTTGTGTGTGTGAGAACTGGGAGCTTCAGCCAAAGGCCAAACCTCTTTCCAGGTATTCACCTGTCACATTCAGGAATGTCTCAGCATAGTCATAAAAGTTGTAGTTTGCTCTTGTTTCTTTTTCCATTCTGAAAAAGTAGGTCCTTCTATCTGTTTTTTGAGCATTGAAGATGAGGAGGGAACAGTCTCCTTCTTCCAGATTGCCAATGAGATGAAAGCGATTCTGAGCAAAGCTTGCTAGACGTTTATGACTGTTGGTGGCCACTGGAAAATTCGAGTAAGTTGTGGATCCTTTGTCATACCAAAATCCATACAATGTTGCATCCTTTTTGGCATCAGATGGATTATAAGTGAAATTGCAGGGGATAGTAACGCAGAGCCCTTCCTCCACTGACACATTAGCAGGAGCATGCAGGCTGTATCCTGGCACTTTAGCAGGTATCGCTCCTGCAAAGAGTGGAAGACAAGAAGCAGAGTTACCAAGTAGCGGACATCCCATCCCACTTCATCACTGGAAAGGTGAACTGATCCAGGGCTGCAGGCAAGGCGGCCTCTTGCCTTCCCACCAGCTCTTACCTTCCCAAAGCAGCGGTGTTGCAATGAGCCCCAGGATCAAGACCTCAAGGGGACACTCCATTTTCTCATTCCTTCCCTGAAACTTCAGCCTCTTTGGGACTTTGTGGTCAGCAACAGGATCCGCAGAAGCCTAAGCAGGCAAACCTGGGTACCGAAACTGAATATTGAAGCCAGGGCATTACCAGACTGTGGCTACTCAGAACAAAACTTTAAAGCAGACCGATCCATGACTGCAACAGCAACTCTTTCTTCTCCTCTCATATAAGTAGTTTTGCTTGGGGTTGGACAAATAGGACATTTCAGCCACTCAGCCTGGGCACAAATCAGGCTGAAAGACTTTGCAGCTCTGCTTATGTAATTTCATTTTTTTTTCCAAATAAAGTAAATCAGAACAGATAGCAACTGCGGTGCAGAGAGACATTCTGGACCCAATGGAACTAACCAGAGACAGAAAAGGGTGGGATAAAAAGTTTTGAAAAGGAGAAGCTCCTAATATCTGGACTGGCCACCAAAAGACCACCATTAAGGGATCTGAGGCTTGCTTAGGATCAGTTGACCTCGCCTTCATATTTGTAAGATTTTTTTCAGCAATCCAACTTCGTTACTATGAAACCAACAGTGTCAGTACACACTAAGGGAAGGACTGCTTGCTTGGATTTTGTTGCATCTCTTACCATTCAATTTATTTCTCTCTACTAATGACGGTAGTCATTGTATTCAGACCCATCCAGGTACACGCTAGTTTACTAAACTAAAAATCCCCCAATGCTGTGACACCGCAAGCTGCTCTCAGAAATTTTGGTGTCGTGACCATCAAAGTCCCTAAAGACAACTTCTTCTTCTTCTTCTGATTCTTCTTCTTCTTCAGAAGAGGAAGAAAAAGTAGGGACTTGCTGGTGGTAATCGTGACATAACATAAAAGAGACATGAACAAATTAGGATGATTTAGAATTTAAAAAAATATTTCCCTTACACTAGGCTTCATTTGTATTGCAACAAATATATCCTTGTTATGCTTCATATCCCCAAGTAAGTATCTAATATACTTGTTAGATAAGTGAGCGGAGAATCTTTCACTACTGATCTTGGTTGCAGCAAATTATAGCTGGCGACTTCTAAGATAGTGGTTCTCAACCTCGGCCACTTGAAGATGTGTGGACTTCAACTCCCAGAATCCCCAGCCAGCATAGCCTAGCTATCCTAGAATGTGAGGGTGCCAACCTAAACATACCTACCTGAACGAAAACCCCACCAGGTGCATGCCAAGCCCCACTAATACCAAATCTGCCCTCACGTGCTGTGAGAATCTTTTCCTGGCACTTCAAAGTTCCTTAACAGGTCCCTTAAATTGTAGCGGTCTTCTTTTTTAAAATTACAAACTTTGCCCTATTTGTTGCATTACTAGAAATTATAAGCTTAGAAATATATTTATAATCTATCAGTTTTCTAGGGACACAAGTTCAGTTTTGGTAGAAAATAAAGCATGACTTTTTAAAGTGTGGGGATTTGCTCAATTTGAAAATATATTTTACGGTAAGGTGAATTTGGGTTCTTTGTATGTACCTGGAGGGAGAGAGATTTCTTTTTTTAAAGAAAAGGGTGCTTCCAGACTTGAGAATCTCAGGGACTTGTAAGCAATGGAAGAGCAGGAAGTTCTGGAGGATTCTGGGAAATATCCTCAGCTACACTCTCAAGGCCGAAGCAGACATGAAAGTGCAAACTTAAGGCAGGATTTGTTGGCACTTTTCCTTCTTGCAAAGAGCCCAGAGATTATGACTTCAGGAAGTATTCAAATAAACGACCCAAACCAGACATCAGAGGTGGGAAAAGACCCCGGTTCCGACTGGGAAAGAAACAGCATGTCAAAATGCCGCTTGACCCTTCCTTGGCCCTTGAAGATGCTCACTTGATCAAAATAGCCTTTCTGAAATGATTCCTGCTGGATAAAAAAGCAGGGCATCTGCATATCTGCATCATGTACGTATGTAATTATCAGAATGAGGAATCCGCGTGAGGGCTCAGGCTGTTATAATCTGGGGATGGTTACTCCCAGTCTGAACTTCCAAAGGTAATTCCAAGGGTGAATTCACACGGCATCTGCATGGTAAACACATCATTGTGTCCCCTTTGCTTCTTTCCCAGGTTCCTTGGACGGAAACAGCCTCTTTGCCATCCGTATCTCCTGCCCACCCCTCGCTTTCTCAGGTCTCCAGTGGACAAATCTACCCCTGCTGCTGGATTCACGGTTGCCGAAGCTGCAGCCTTTGGGCTAAGCTGACGTAGAGCCTGGCTGAAAAACGGGTGGTGGTCTGAGGGGTGCTCAGGCACCCAAGGTGCTGGGGTTAAAGAAAGCAGCCTTCGTTGCACCTTAGGAAGCCCTCTGTAACTGAGAGACCCCCTATCCCAAACTCCGTGGCTGGGCCAAGAGTTTGGTGGCGGAAATGAAGCATGAGATGATGCTCTCACTCGTGGTCAGCCCCACGAGGTAGGCCAGACCAGGAAATCAACTCCCCAGGAAGTCTAAAACTGCTTTTATGGAGACTGGCTGCATCCTTCTTATAGGTCGGTAAATTTGGGAGGCATCTGCCCGAATATCAACCTCTTGCTCTGGTCTTAAGAAGCGCATCAGCTCCTTTTGCCCAGGTAATAGTTCCTGCTTCTCCACCCCGGTCATCTTCCACCCCATCTACATTCACCAAGGTATTATGCAGAACACCCAAAGGCAGCCCAGTTATTTTGGATCATGAAGCAGGAAACCCAGCAAGCAGCAGTCTGCAAGCTTTGGAGGAAGGATGCAGGAATAACAACTTAAAGAGCAATTTGCTGCCTTTCCGTGTCTATTAAAATGTACACACGAAGGCAGCCCCCACACTCTGCTTGGCGGTTGGAGCAGCTCTGCAAAAGCATCTGGTCGAGAAAATCACCTTATTTAATATTTCTTTCTCCCCTGAGAAGACAGAACCAAAATACCAAGAACAGCAGCGGCAGCTGAAAGAAAAGTTGGCCACTGTCATGGTGGCAAGAAGTGAAACAGTGTTCCACATCACCCAGAAATTCCAGAATGAGCAATAATAACTTACTGTGGTCCTCCAGCTGAGCCAGCTAAATAGCTGCAAAGAAAACACTGATGAGCAATAAAGCTCAAATTAAACGCTTTAAAGCTCAGTAACAGCCCTTTGAAGTCGATGGCCCTTAAAATTTATTTATTTATTTATTTAATTAATTTTTATCCCGCCTTTATTATTTTTATAAAAGACTCAAAGCGGGGAGCATACCTAATACTCCTTCCTCCTCCTCTTTTCCCCACAACAACAGCCCTGTGAGGTGAGTTGGGCTGAGAGAGAGCGACTGTCCCAAGGTCACCCAGCCAGCTTTCAAATTCCCATTCAGCGAAAAGGACAGCCTCACCTCTTGGTGTGGGAAGCTGCCTTTCTCCAGGACTTCGAGGAGCTTCTGTGCTTTATTCTGTGCTCAGCTGTACAGGAAAAGTCCTTGTGACAAAAATCCATCGTTGCAAAAAACAGAAGTGGTTATGGCTGTCATGAGTCAATTGCAACATCATTTCTCAATGAATTGAAAAAGAGATGCGGTTTGATTGGGTGATGCAGGAATGTATCCTTGTTTGTGGGTAATAAAAATGCACCCCTAGGCCTCAAACCAGATAAGACTCATTTGTGAGTATTTTGGCAACTCCAGTATTTGGAAAGACCCATCACATGTCTTGGAAAATTCAGTCCTTCAGAAGGATTGTGTCGAAGGAGTAGACATCTGGCTAGGGTTGGCAACCTATTCTGCCCCATAATTGCCATCATACACTTTCATGAGATGGCCCTGGTGCCAAAGCAACCAAAATACAATTGTCTAAAACTGTCTGATATTAACAGTCTTATGCAAAGTCTCAAAAATCTTGTATTGGCATACCAACATAACAAAAGCATGAATTTGTACATTGCCCTAAGCAATAAAAATGTTTGATTTTGACTTAGTGCAGTGTTTCTCAACCTTGACAACTTTAAGATGGGTGGACTTCAACTCCCAGAATTCCCCAGCCAGCACGGGTTCCAGGGAAGCATAAAAAAGATGTCCCAAATCCCAGTGTCTGAAGGAGAACATCTGGATCACACCTTTCCTAGGAGATTCTAAAATCCTGAAGCACATTATTTCAGCTCTTACCTGGGTATACTGAAGACCCAGTGTGAAATAACATGAACGGTTACTTAACTCAGTTTTTGTTCACTTGGAAATGGTGAATTTGTTCCAGCATGGGCATGGAGGGGATAAACATGTTGAAAGCATTTCCCATCACCACCCAGGGTCACCTAAAGAGGAACCTGATGTCAATTGACTAATATTTTAAAAGGTTTCCTGCTGGCGCTGAGAATAATCTGAGGTTGGCTGCATATTCTCAATCACTGCTCATTAAGTCATAATTACGTTTTGAAGTGACAGGTTGAGAGAAGGTGGTTGGCACTGAAAAACCCAAAGACAATTCTGAGTGGAATCAAAGCTCTAGGCTTCTGTTATCTTACTCTTGCCCTCTTCTACCCCAGAACTTGATGCTTCCAGATTTATGGTCCCCAGGGTTATCCATCAAGACACATTGTACTACTGTTTGATCTTTTCCTTCTCCCCTGGATTTTAGTGAAATGGAAGCAGAAAGAAGAAATGGGTGGTTACAAGTGGAAGACTGTGTTCCCTAAAGCCCTGTATAATATCTGGAATGTACAAGAATAGCCTCTTCTGTGTTTTCCATGATCTTTAAATTGGATTGTTCTTGAGGCCTCTTCCTTTATCTGTCCAAAATATGGGGAGTCTGGAAGGGAAGCTCCATCCTTTCGGTCCCTTTAAAACATCAGTCCCAAAGGAACACAGTTTCTTCAAGATAAAATGTACAATTTATTTCCAAAGTTTGACCTAGAAAGCAAAAGTCAAAGCCGAGGTGCTGAAACAATTACAGGCAGTCCTCATTTAGTGACCACAAATGGGACCAGCAACTCGGTTGCTAAGCAAAGTGGTCCCGAAGTCAAACTGCAACTGTAGAGGATTACTTGTTCTGAGAGCTTGCATCCCAGGCCTCATTTTCATATGAATGCGTTTTCATTATCCTCAAATAAATGCAGAAGCCAGCAGTCATAAAGTTTTGGGACTCCTGCCTTGAACCTACTCAGTGTTGTTAATTAATCTAACCAACAGGCAACCATCAACATCATGGAGTCCTGGGTGCTCTCTGAGACTGGTTGTTTTCTTGCAGACGTTTCATTGCCAGACTAGGCAACGTCTTCAGTGCGAAGAGGGAGTGGGCCTTGCTCTCTGTTTATATACATTGGCTTGCTCTGCTTGTGTTGGTAGGGGTGTTGTTCTCTCCTTGGGAGTTCTTTGACTGGGCTGTTGTTTGCTGCTTGGTTGATTGCCTGAGTTAATAGTTCCTTGATTAGGGTGTATTATGCTGTTTGATGGTTCATCTGGTGTTAATCCTAGTGTTGATTTTGCATATCTGGGTGTTGATAGCTGGCAAGGGAGTGTACTAGTCTTTTGCCTTTTCTATTATCTCTTTTGAATGGTATGTAAATGTTGTTTACCTCTATGTGTCTGTTGATGGCAGCTTTGTGTGAGCACCAAGCTTCCAGGAATTCTCTGGCATTTTTGGATTTGGCTTGGTTTAGGATGCTCACAGTTTCCCAGTTGAAACTATGGTTGAGTCTGTTCATGTGTTGTGAGATTAAGGAGTTCTCATCATGTCTTCTGACTGCTTGTTGGTGTTCGTGGATGTGCTCTGCTAGTCTTCTGCCTGTCTGCCCTACATAGTCTTTGTACTGTATGTTGTAAATAACTCTTCCATCAACATCTCTTGTGCAAATGGGTCTCCTCTAGATTTTTTGAACTACAACTTCATTTGTCATTCATCATGATGGTTGGGTTGATGGGAACTGTAGTTCAAAAAATTCAGAGGGAACCCTATCTCCTATCATTACAATTCTGGTGCTGAATTTTATAACGACTTACACCAATTACTAATCATTTTCAGAAAATGTCAGGGGAGAAGGTGGCAAATCGTCCTCTTCCTGAACTCATTAACATTTTTATGTGATCTATCATGTACATTCTCAGTTATCTTTATTCCTCCAAGCAGGGGTGCACAACTTTTTTTCAGGATGAAGTCCACACTTGGCTTCTGAGTTGACTAGGGACTGCCCTTCAAAAAGCAGTGGAAGTCTGAAAGAAGGTATAGCTTTTATAACCTCACCATGTGATGTTCCCTCCTGTTTTAATACTACACCCAAAGATTTCTTTTTTCTGGCAGTAATGCAGAATTTCTTCTTTAACAGAACTTGCTCACGATCTAGAGATAGAAGTCAAGAACAATTGTACTCTAAAGTCTCCTTGTATTCTTTAAAGCATGGAAAGAAATAGCACAGCATTGTTATAGCACAGGGGCAGAGAATATGCTTGGCATGCCAAAAGCGTCCAGCTGGAAAAACTTTAAACATTTAATGCATAATATTTTTCTGGACTTTGAAAAATCTATCAAAGGGTACTTCTGTTATGGTTTGATAACTACTTGAGCAGGTCTCTGGAGGCTGCATCCAAGCTTTCTGGGGAATACATGCCGCTCAGTGGCCGCAGTCTGGGTCCTTCTGTTCTAGAGAGGACAAAAGAGCTTGCGAACGGGCCTGGTTTGAGCTGTGAATGTTTGTCTCTGGCAAGTTCTCTATGAGATTGCAGAGGTACATCTAGAAGAAAAAGTCAACCCAACACTTAGACAGAGATGGGATGTTGCAAACAAATGAAAGGTTGACAAGGAAAAAAATGTCCTTGTCAACCTTTCATTTGTTTGCAACATCCCATAGACACCATTTCCATGAAAGATCCATGGAATCAGATTTATAACCCAGCTTATTCCTAAGTGTTTCAGGGGACAAATAACTTTATTTAAAAACGAAAGGCACAAAAGATTTTGAATTGCTTTCACGTTATTAAATACCAGTAAAGAATGCTTGTGATCTGAAAGACTGTATACCTCACCGCGGAATATTTAATGTCATGGGCTAATTCCTGGCTGGGATGGAAACTTGTATGATGAGAGAAATTTGGCATCCTGGAAGTGTATTGTTTGCTGTGAAAATGTCCTTTTGTCAATTGTTTCTAGAAAAACACCTGACTATGGTTGTATATAAATTGCCAGGATGATATAAAAAGTTGTGTTTTGAGCTATGCTTCATGTCTGTTGCTTTGTGGGTTATTGTATCTATATCTATCACAATCTGAGGTTAGCTGAAATTCGGGGGGTGGGGGAGAGAAATGTCTCCCCTCTTTTGTCCCCACAAGAGCAACTCTGTAAGATAGCTAGGTTAAGATAGTGACTGACCCAAAGTCATCCATTCAGATAGGCTAGGACCTGAATCTGGAACTCTTCAGTCCCAGCTCAACCCTCTAACCATTATTCCACATGTCACACTGGCTCTCCCCCGATTAGAAGCAATAAGCATCACTTTTCTTCTTTCTGAGGCTTTTAATGAATTTGTATAATACTGTAACTGCAATGATTCATGACTCAAATGGAATGTTTTCCCCCAGAATGGTCCCTCATTTAGTTTATTTCCAGTTTCATCAGCTTTAGAATCCAAGTTGCCCAGTCTTGTCTCGTGATGTAGCAGTGCCAAGTGACAGCAACATCAGAAAGGAGGATGAGAAGCTGGAGAAGTACCAGGCCCTGAAGGAGGAACTGGAGAGGATGTGGAAAGTGAAGGCCAAAGGGGTCCCAGTGGTGGCAGGAGCACTTATGGCTGCAACCCCTCAACTGGGAGAATTGCCCCAACAGATCCCAGGAGCAACATCAGAGCTCTCTGTCCAGAAGAGCGCAGAGCTAGGAACAGCTAAGATCCTGCGCAGAACCCTCAAACTCCCAGGCCTCTGGTAGAAGACCCGAGGTTGAGGGAGACACAGACCACCCATAGGGGTGAGAAGGGAATATATATATACTGTGTGCGTGTGTGTGTGTTTTTCCCTAGTGATTAGGATCGTCATTACAGACACACACACACACACACACATATATATATATGAAGCCTCGTGTGGCGCAGAGTGGTAGGCGGCAGTATTGCAACCGAAACTCTCCCCCCGACCCGAGTTTGATCCCAGAGGAAGCTGGATTCTCGGGTAGCCGGCTCAGGTCGACTCAGCCTTCCATCCTTCCAAGGTCAGTAAAATGAGTACCCAGCTTGCTTGCTGGGGAAGGTGACGACTGGGGAAGGCAATGGCAAACCACCCTGCTATAGTCTGCCAAGAAAACGTCGCGAAAGCGGCATCCCCCCAAAGGGTCAGACATGACTCGGTGTTTGCACAGGGGGCCTTTCATCATCAGTGATTAGGATATCTCTACATGGCAGCAGACAAGACATGACATTCTTTGCTACTATCTAGTAGTCATCTAGATTATTGCAGTTCTGATCTAGTAGCCCTATCCTTATTACACCGTGCTGTTTCTTAGGACTGATTGATTAAGGGGCAACAAGTCAGTGTTGATTCTTAGCAACCACATAGGTAGACTTTCTCCAGGATGATCTGTCCCTAACTTGGTCCTTCAGGTCTTCCAACAGTGCCCCCACTGCCACTGTACCTGAGTCCCTCCCCCTTGCTGCTGGTCATCCTCTTCTTCTCTTTCCTTCCACCTTTCCCAGCATAACAGCCTTCTCCAGAGAGCTAAGTCTTCTCATAATGTGTCTGAAATAGATAATTTGACCCTGGGCACTTGTGGCTTGAATGACAACTCTAGGTTGAGTTGTTTGATGATCCATTTGTTCATTTTCTTGGCTATCCATGGTATCCTCAGGAGTCTTCTCCAGCACCAAAGTTCAAAAATGTCAATCCTCTTTTTCTCCTGCTTCTTCAAAGCCCAATGATCACTTTCAAGGACTTGGTTTTCTTTGGATTGCTGAATATTCCACATGGTTATCACTTGAGACTGAAACTCCTTTGCTTTTCAGCTTGAACTCTAGGGCAGCATACTGCAATTCATCTGGCTCAGCACTCCTTGGACTTGGAATACTAGAAACCTGGGCTGGTTTTGACTTGCTTTCTCCAGCAGCTTTTGGCTGATCATTCTGGGGTAATCTTGGACCCTGAAACAAAGGAACAATGTTCTGGGAGAGAGGGAAAAATACCAGTTTCTTTCCTTATTATCACCTTATTTTCTAAGTAATTGTTGGACATAAACAACCAAGAGACAGGAGAGAAATGGCTGCAAAATACGATTCAGAATGTTCAAAGACCCTCAGCCTTAATGAACTCATTCATAAATGAGTCTGGAAGTTTTCACTAATCCTTGCATTAAAAACACTTTATTGAAATCTCTGTCATTCTTGCTTCCTTGATGACTCCCAGAGTCACTGGGAGTTGGGCAACATATAAATTTAATACATTATGGTTGATCACACAGTCAGCCAGATGTTTAGACTGGATTTGGCATTTTTGTCCACCTATCGAGTCATTCCCAAGGACCTGGGATAGGTAGATGTTGTTGTTTAATAATATTAAAGGTATCAATTCAGACAGACAAACATCCACCACACAACACCCCTGATCTAACAATTGTTGATAAGAAAGACAAAAAGGTCTGGATAGTGGATGTTGCAATACCTGGAGACAGCAGAAGAAAAGAGAAAGAACTGGAAAAAATCACAAAATACAAAGACCTGCAAATAGAATGGCTATGGCAAAAGAAAGAAAAGATAGTACCAATAGGAACAGGCAGGCACCTTGGGTGCAATCCCAAAACATCTCAGCACCACTTGAACATCATGGGCATTGACAAAATCACCAACAGTCAATTACAAAAGGCAACTTTGCTTGGAACAGCTTACATCCTGCAATAATACATTATTTATTATTATTATTATTATTATTATTATTATTGTTGTTGTTATTGTTATTATTGTTATTATTATTCCTTCCTGAGAGTGGCTTGGCAGCAGCATATTTAAAATGGCAATGAAAAAAGCATAACTGCCCTTGACTCATTGACATGTGGCACACAGAAGTGTTAATGTTTCATGTTCCTGAAGATTGGGCTAATTTATGCCCTGGGCCACATTTGGAGTTTCAGGGGCATAAAAGGAGACACCTTCCCGCAAGTGGGTGAGGTTAGAACTGAAAAGTAGGTAGAATCTTAAAAAGAAACAGGTTTTTTTCCCTTTTAATTAGCTCAATGCAATGCTTCCAAACCTGAAGGAATTTACAAAACATTTTTAAAATACCAGGAAGCTGTCTGATTTCAGAAGTGGCTTGATGGTTTCTAAAGACTATCGGGCATAGGCTTGTTGATCTATGCTTTAGATATTTTGGGTCACTTTTCAATAAACTGGTTTTTTAATGTAACTTTTTGCAAGGTTGTTTTCACCAGTATAAAGGTTCCCTTACAGATGCAATAAAGATCACTTTTCTGGCCAGCTACCGTTAGAGGAAGGGATACAGCTTGACCTAGAAACATGCTGTGTTGGCTTTTGAAAGGGTTACAATAACAATGGCAAAAGAGAAACATGGTTCTTTTGAAACTCCTTCACTCAGGATCTTTTAAGGACAGCAAGACCTGATTTTGTATGAGCAGAAGAGTAAATAAATCCAGCCACAGAGATGACATGTACTTTTCTTAGGTTTGAATTTGACAGGATTCCTGGCACCGTCATTTTGTACAGGTAGTCTTCAATTAACAACCACAATTGGGACCAGAATTTTGGTTGCTAAGCAAAGTGGTCATTAAGCAAATCTGACCCAATTTTACGACCTTTTTAGTTGTGGTTATTAAGCGAATCACCATGGGCATTAAGCGAACCATATGGTTGTTAAGTGAATCACACAGTTCCCCATTGATTTTTCTTGCCAGAAGCCAGCCGGGAACGTTGAAAATGACAATCATGTGACCACAGGATGCTGCAATGGTCATAAATGCGAACCGGTTGACAAGTGCCTGAATCGTGATCACATGACTGTGGGGACGCTGTGACAGTCATAAGTGCAAGGCTCAGTCATAAGCTGGTTTTTTCAGCACTGTCATAAGTCCGAACTGTCACTAACAAATGGTTGTTAAGTGAGGACTACCTGTACTCTTAAGATAGATCAATGGTTTGGAACAGAGTGCCAGAAGATGGTAATGAAATCCAGTTTAAGAAGAAAGACTTTGATTCTGATTTGGTTTAGCTTGAACTGACCATTGCCTTAATTCTCCAGATGAGGGGACAAAGAATAGCAAAGTTACATATGAAGCCTACCCTAGGGAAGATGTTGCTGTAGATCTGGCTGGGATTCTTGGGTCTCTCATGATGTCCTATTCCAAAAATGGTCCCTTCGACAGGATCTGCTTTTGACAATGCTTCCTTCTGCTTATAAATTCTGGCAGCAAATCAGTAGGACAATGTTAGATTCTTATACATCCATGGAATCATAGAATGAAGGAATGGAAAGGACCTAGGAGATCATCTCATCCAGAGTTCCCCAAAGTGGTCAATATCAAACCCACAAGGGCCGACGGGACTATCCAAGGGGTAATAAATGCTACTTTAACTAATAGTACTATGGGACTATCCAAGGGGTTGTTGTTGTTATTTGTAGTACTAGTAATTAAAGTAGTATTTATTAAATTACTTTCATATAATAAATGTTGGGGAGTCGATGAACAATCAGAAACTTCATGAAGGGGTCAATGAACTGAAGAGTTTGGGGACCCCTGACTTAGTCCAACCCTCTGCTACTACAGGAATCCACTACTACAGCAATAGTAATTCCAAAACATGAAGCCACCAGCTTCTTTTTTTTCCTCCTAAATTGGACCTCTTGTGCTAAGTCTTAATCCCCAGCTTTTTGCTTGTATCCATTACCTAATACATTTACACCCATCATTTTTCTGTCTCTTATTAATGATGCATTTCCTCCCCACAAAAATGTAACACTCCATGAAAATTGAAATCGTAATCATATTGGGGTGGGGGCTTGCTGTCTTTGCACACACTACTGTATATAAATGCTAAGGATTCTGATAGTGTCACCCAGTGGGGTGGATCATACTTTGGGTGTTCCCAAATGTGACAGTGACAGATGGATAGTTTAGGCTGAGCATCTGGAGTCAAGCAGGATATTTTCTACACTATTATGGATACCCCTAACTGGGAGTAGGTCTCAGTGATATCAGTCAGATTTCAAACAAATTCCCGTACAATGCAACCCTAGAGAAGCTGTTATCTACTTTGGGATGGACCCAAATTTTAGTCCTGTCTAAAGTAGACCCATTACAATTAGTGGCAGAGGTAGTTTATTCTACTGGATCTACTCCTTACATGAAAAAGTATGTGTCATGTTCACTGTTTCAATGTAGTTTATACATCGTAACGTTTCACATGCCATGGCGCTGATGTGCGTTTCTGTTTGGGAGGGAGCTGCTGTGAGACCTTGTACCAAGCTCTGTCTGTGTAATCTGTGTGATGGAATGTGTTTGGGTTATGTTCTCTGTTCAAGGCCTTTTCCTGCAGACCATCAGAGACTGTTAGGAGCACCTGGGATTGTGAACTTGAGAAGATTCTACGGGGGGAGGGATTTCATTTGCACCAAGGGTTTTTACTTTGAATTTGGCATGGTTTTATCGTTCTCAGCTTTCTATGTGATCCTGCATACTATTCTTTAATAAATCAGATATCTTTGAATTCCTGCTCATGAATCTGATGGTGTTTTAGAATAGGCAACCATTACAGTATGGACCTTTTTGCAGGCCTCTACACAAGCCTAAAGAGAGATGTGGCTGCTTTAAGCAGGTGATTGATTCAAGGAGCTGCAAATTTAATGTGGCTCATTAAAGCAGCTGTGTGACAAAGCCTGAAAAAGTGGCTGCTTTAAAGAGATGCTGTGCCAGTGCTGCTGCATGCACTGAAGTACCTCATCTGAATAATTTTTAGACATACACACATATCCATTGCCACACATTCCCTACCTTTTCCCCTAGTTTTATTCACCTTTCATCTTTCTGCAGCCAAGTATAATAATGATACTTGAATTGTTAAATGATAATAATTAGTATTTTGGGGCAGTTCTGCAATGGTGTTAACAATAGAACAATTAGCAAATTGTCCAGCATTGTAACGCTCTGATGAAATTAACTAGATCTGAAGCATAATGATTGTCAACATTTAATGATGCTTCTGAATTTTACCATTTACATATTGAAAACCTAGAGTCTGGAAGGTGGGACCAGGGTGGGATCTGCAAAATCTGTGATGGGCTGGCTATGATGAACTTATACTTTTATATGTTGATGCTCGTTATTTGTCAGAGTGTGATTTTATTAAAGATGCTACAACATAATGGCCTTGAGAAAGGAGATCCAAGGAAAGAATGAGAGAGAGAAACTCACCTGATCAGGAATAAGCACAGCATGAAGATTCCAGCTCCCAGCAAAACTCCACATAGCCCAGCAATGAACAAAGCTGTATTAGATCTTCCTGCAACAATAAACCAAGAACTTTGGAAAAAACTGTTGGAATTATCAGGGGTCAACTCAGCACTGTCTCATAAGCATAAGGGGGTCTTTCTAGTAAACACATCTCTATTGTGCTTGTGGGATGTCACATGGGTCACCTGATTTCCACTTCCTCCTTCTTCTTGGGTTTGGGGATTAACAATCTCCATTACCCTTTTGGCACACCTGCAAGCAGGAGGTGCTGCAGAATGCAGCTCTCATCCTTTCATCTTGCTTGCATGCAGACATTACTATTTCCATAAGAATGTCTGCAAAGAACTAGTGAAGATTAAGTACCTTCTACTGTGAATCTACTTGTATCGAGATCTACTGAATAAATATAAGCTATCTCTACTTTTTTCTTCATCTAACTACTGTGTGAAGACTGAATTTATTTCTGAACGTAATTAAGCTTAAATGTGCACGTTTTTGGTTCATGCTTCTATTTTGCAAGATTGTTGTTAGCTGCTTTGGAGTTCTTTGAGCAACCTTTAAAAACTCCATCAAAAACCAGGCCTGGAAATTAGGAAGCCTGGTGCCTGTCTCTTCTGGTAACAGTCCGGTAGGAAGTTTTAGGAAATTAGGACATCTGACAACCCTTCCACTCCTCTGTTCCCAAAATTATACAGAATCAGGGAGAAGACCTTGAAGGAAACAGGCAAGAACCATTATGTAAGCAAAGAGGGCTGAAACCGTTGTTAAGTCCTGGGAAACAAGAAAGTATTCAGAAGAGACTCAGGCAGCCTCCTCCTGACTCACTGGGATATAAGGAAGGGAGGTAAAACACCATCAGGTTTGGAAGGTTCTGTTATTAGAGCCAATCTCAGTAATGTATAGTTCAAGTCTTCATGTAGAATTTCCTGATCAGATCTACCTCAAATGGCTGACATAAATCTTTGCAAGCCTGATTATCTCCCCTTCCTTTTAGATCCCAGTGAATCGGGGAGGAGCCTGTCCAAATCTCTTCCAAATACTGTTTTGTTTCCCAGGACGTAAGGACTGTTTCAACCCTCTTTGCATATATAACAGTTCTTGCCTATTTCCGTCAAGGTCATCTCCCTGATTCTCTACAAAAAAATAGATCTGCCATGGTGACAAAGCCTGTTTTTGTTTTTGCTGTAAGGCTGTCATCTTTTGAGATGAAAAGGTTTTCAAGAAATGCTCCTAATGTAAAGTGTTTATTGTCCTGAATCCTGGAGCTCTTTCTTCTCTTCTTCCCACAGCTTTTCCCAGAAGGACATCAGAGCCATTATGGATAGGTACAAATAGCAGAACGAGATATTTCAAGAGCTCAGCTGGTAGATCCACTACAGTTTGTGGCTAATGCCAGAGAGTATCCTACATGGCCCACGTTCCAACTGTTTCCCCCTGAGGCCATCCCCTTGCCCTACCACTCCTTTTCCCCATTTCTCTTTTCTTGCAGCCACAAAGCAGCAGAAAATACAAGATGAAGGAGCAACATCCATCTGAATTTCCCCCTTAGCTGATGGTGAAGACTGAGATAAGACAAAGGAGGAAGCTGATAGACATCAGCAGGGGTGTCAGCAAGGCATGGTCAAAAAGTGAACATACCAGCCATGATGGGGCAATTGAAGCTCCACCTGTTTTTTATGTTCATGTGATGGCTGCAATGCTCAGCTTCCCATTAAATCCAACTCATAAGTATTTACTTAGAATTCTCATTAATGGTGTGTAGCATTCAGTACAATGAAAAAGTTGCAAATGGAAAGTCCAGCATTTTTCCCTATTAAACATGTTCAGTGAATTCAAACTCCCCCCCCCCACTCCCTTTCAGGTATGCACCCCTCCCTCTCATGCCAGTTAGTGTAAGAATCTGCAGCTGTCTCCAATGGCTCCTCTCAGACAACCTTGGCATTGTGAGATAGTCCAAGCAAGATGATTTCACACTCCAAAGATGTTCCCCCTCCTGCACCCTTGACTCGCAAGAAAGGTACACGCGTCAACTGAGACATGCATGCGGGTCCAATCGAATGTCCTGTGAACATTGGATCTGGGAGCATGACAGTGCACTGCAGCTTGACTTTTTTGACCACACTCTATGGACACCCCTAAACATCAGGAAGAGGTGATCAGAGAGGGCATCTTTCTTGCCCAGTTCCTCCACAGAGTTATTCTCATTACTGCTTCTCTGCAAGAACTCTCTAGCAAGTTTCATAAACAAGATTTGACATAAGATCACAAATTAGCCATTTAAAACTCAAAGAGGCAATATATCTAGATAGGCACTGTTTCAAAGAATAACAGAAATTCTCTTCCTTTAATGTTTGAAATGCAGTAAAATAAAATAGAGAGAGAACACTGTAATCTGCATGAATATAAATATTCAAACATTTCCTTAAGTGACTTTCCTTTCTGCTGGGATGAAGAAACAGCTGGGGCGGGGGTAAAGTCTTTATTTGTAATTGATTTATAGCATTGATTTATAAGGCCACCCTAACTCGCAATCGACCCTGGGTTTGTTGAGAGCAAGAAAGATTTAATGGGCTGTAAGAATAATCTTGAGGAACAGCCTAGCCAGTGGTCAGATAAAATAAATTTGAGTCTGGGGCAGAAAGTAATTTGAGAGAGTGTCTCAGACTTGACCCTCCCTAGTCCTCTTGAAGATAAAGACAGGGAGGGGGGAGGCACATTCAGACTTGAAAGCTTCTGTTATTATAACCCTATAATAAAAGTAGTATTAGCATTCATAACATTGGTTTCCTAGTCTGGTCTATCTCACAGTGCTGACAGAAGATGACCTTGGTGGAAATATGCAAGAACCATTACCTAGGCGAAAGGGGCTGAAACATTATTTAAGTCCAGAACTACGAGATAACATTCAGAAGTGGCTCAGGCAGATGCTTCCCTGATTCATTGAAGTATAAGAAGGGGGAGGAGGTACAGCACAATCAGACTTATTATCATAGCCAGTCTCAATAAAAGTAGCTTTAGCCTTCCTGTGAAGTTGATTTCCTGGTCCTGGTTTACTTAGTAGGGCTGATAGTTAGTAAAAGTCAAATTTTTCTAGAGTTGAAGTGCAAATCTAGCTCTTTGAAGTTTTTTGGTATTGCACGAGATGTCATGATGTCAGGCCTTCGAGGTAGTCCAGACAAGAAGCACCAACCATGAGTACTAACACTATCTTTATTGTAAGGTTACAGAAACAGAATCTTGCAAGTCTGAAAGTACCTCTTCCCTCCTTACTTTTACTCTCCCGAAAACTAGGGAGGATCCTTTCTGAGACACTTTCTCCACCCCCACCCATCCTTAGGACTTAGTTGTTTGGCTGCAGCTCTTCCTCCTGTCTCCCAAGGTCATTCCCACATACCCTTACACACACACCCTTACCTGTGGAAGATTCTGAAGTTGGGTCTCCCAAATCATTCAGCAGGAATTGCATGGTATGGATTCCATAAGAATTGTTCCCTAAGCAGATAATGTTATGAGCTCTATCCAGGCTGCCAGTCCAGTTTAAGGTACTGGTGACCTCATTCCGGATCAAAGTTTGGGTTACCAGGTTTCCTCTTCTGCTGCTCTTCTCGGTTATCCTCTCCCCATCCACCTCCCACTCGATGTGGGGAGGAGGCTGAGCATGCAGGGAACAACTGCACAGGAAACCATTGTTGTGATAACGACATGTTGTATTATGCTGGGGGCTTCTGCTGAGCTTGGGGGCATCTGTAAAAGAACCAAAGAGCCATATAGTTCAAAAGTAAGAGTAGACTCTTTAGCAGATTTTCTTCTCTACATGAAAAGAAATGAGGTCCCATGGTTTTTCCAACCATAGGATGTCATACTAGCAAAAGGATCATTGATAGAGTCTCACTGTCCTTTTATAGGCCTTCCACCTTTATGGCCTCCCTCATTATGAATGTCTTGCTTGGCTTGTGGTAGCAAGCAATCTCTCTTGGTGACCAGTGCAGCAGAACTGAACCTTGGCTAGCTTTCTGCCAAGGGTGAGTAATGTCCTATATTCAAGGGGTCAATAGGTTTAATATCTTCCCTCTAGAAGGGAGTGCCAGAGGATAACAGTGATCATGGTTCACTCACATGCCACGGAGAGCTGGAAGATCCCCTGAACAAAGCCTAGCAAGTTTTTAGCTTCACACGCATAAGCACCCTCATCTTCAACTGTCAGATTGGTCAATTCCAACTGGTTATCTGGAGGGTTCTGCAAGCGGCTACCACCTTTCATCCAACTAGTTGTGGCTGGAGGATTGCTATCCACCGTGCAGAACAGTCTCAGGGAATCACCTTCTTGGGCTAGCAACAGAGACGTATTGGCCAGATCCCTGGAGCAACCTGAAACCAGAGTAAAGCATCCATCATTTCCATAAAAGAGCTAGAGAGCCTTGTTTGAGCCAGCAAGTGGCATCCCCCAGAAAAGAAAGGTATCCTGATCATGGTTGCATCTTAAAATACCTTGAGTGAGTGTGGAGCCTTTCCTGTGAGTTTGAGAGACCTTGAAAATCAGTGTCCTTGGACGATCTGAAAGAGACATACCAACCTTCATGAGAGAGGAGCCTTCATGCAGAAGAATGACAGAACCTCTGGCCTTCAAGACATGGGTTGCTTCAGAGTTTATGGTCATGTGACCCACCATGGAAACCATCTCCATCCTGTCAGGGCAAGATTCTATACAACTGTAGTTTGCAATTATTGTGGTTGGTCACACAGTCAGCCAGATGTTTTGGCTGGATTTGGCAATTAGTAGTAGTAGTAGTAGCAGCATGCTATTGGATTCTCAGTGACTCTGGGTGGCTCACACCAATCAAAGCAATTACAATAAAACCAATAAAAGAAGAAGATAAAAGATGGCAAGTGCAATGAAGTGAGGGGTTCACCCTCCCTTGCCAAAGGCCCGGGTGAAGCACCAGGTCTTCACAACTCTTCTAGACAGCAGCAGGGAGGGGATTCAGAAGTGCAGAACAAAGGATCCAGGCTATGGGAATTCTGTACTCTTCAACCAGCACCCCTGACAATAAAGTACCCATTTCTGAATATACAGTATTTCCTGCATCGTGCATTGTACACCTTTCCTGAACGGGACACCATTTATTCCTTTCATACCATGATTTACTCAGAATTGCAGGAGGAAGTGAGGAAAGACAATGATGTAGACTAATTTCTAATTTATACTTCCTTTTGGCATTCTGTGACTCTAGATTTCTTTCTAAGAATAAAAACGTGGCAACTTGTAGAGAAATGAGCCAGTATCAGATTATCAGTACACAGATGCAGCTATACAACCTGTAGCATTTCAAGACGATACCCTACTGAGGAAGAAAATTTTATCTGCTTTTAGGGAAAAAAATAATCTTTGTTTTCCCTGAGGCAGCCTTTTCTAATCTTGTATCCCCTCCAATACTTTGGATTATAATTCCCATTATCCCCAGCCTGCACGATTGATAGGACAGACTGGAATAGTCGTTCCTCCAAAAGCCGAAAGAAAAGGGCTTGAAGCAGCAGACCACAGAAATGAAATACGGGAGTGGATCCAGCTTCCCTTGCTCAACTTTTATGTTAGAAATTAGACTCCACACCCATATTCCCTTGCTCAGTTTACACAATTGTTACTTCCCCTCCCTCAAAAGAATATAGCCTGCCCTTTTGTGGTGAAAGGGAGATGCAACTGTAATATTTTGGGGAAAAGAAATTTGTAGTTTTACCATTGATGCTTCTGAGCACCTTCTTAGAAGGCTCCATCACTCGTTAGCTCTTGCGTAATTGTAAGACTGTGGCTACAGCTGACAAAGAATTAAGGGATATGCCACAATTAATTGGGTAGACTTGAAGGGACCACAAGACCTTCTGATATTTCAGCTAGAACACCAACATGTGCTCACATCCGCACACATTTGCAGAGACCCCCATTAATGGAAGATTCATCCAGGTAAGGATCTATTGACTGTGTGCTGCACCAGTTGCAGTGGGAATGTTTGCTGGGGTCACTGCAAGTCAAGCCACAGTGGATGAGTGTTTTCAGCTACAGAACCCAACATCAAGTAAATCTTACACTGGACAATCACTTCAACCATCGCCTTGACTGAGCCATACTGATTATTTGCAAGGCACTGATATTCTCCAGCATCCTCTGGTCCAATTCTGCTCAGCTGAAGGTTGTTCTGCATGCTGTTCCTGGGTTGACCGATTTTCTGGTTCCCCTTCATCCAGGATAGGTTGGGATGTGGTCTACCATCAGAAGTACAGAGCAGTTGGACAGTGTCTCCTTCCTGGGCCACAACATGATCTAATCCTCTTTGCTGTACAGATGAGCCTGAAAGCATTTAGGAGTGGCAATCAGGCAACTGCCCAGAACCCCACATTGGAAGCCCTCCCCCTCCACATTTCGCATAATTTCAGAAAACCAAGATAACTTTAATATTTTGTTGTTTGGTTTCATTAATGAAATATGATAACTTTCATTGCTGTGTTATGGCCTGAGAAAGCCTAAAATAAAATAAAATGTATGAGAACTGGTACTTGATTCTGAGATGTACTTCTGGGAATGCAATTTTTCAGCAGACCTGCACAATGAATAATCCAGCTAGATAAGAGTGGCCACTCTCTTGGTGCTGAAGGAAACACTTGTCTTTCTTCACAGGAATGTAGAATTGACATTGGACATAGGAAAGGAAGGAGTGGGCCATTAAGGGGGGAATTTGCAGAAGAGATTACACAATCCTGAGAAAGAAGGAAGCATGAGGAAGATACTCACAGTAACCCTGTCTTGGTTTTGTTGGTGTAAGATGGGGCAGAGAGAAACTAAGCTTTCAAGATTTAGTTATTCTGCCTTATTACCACAAAGAACATTCCTGGAATCCCTGCTGTGTCTGTTCCTTGACCAGACCTACCTTGAAGGGCTGACACTTCCTATGGCTTGCCAAGGGTTGCTGTCAGCCCTACAAAGGAGACCAGACTAAGAAACCAATGCCATGTAGGTCAGTACTACTTTTATTGTTAACAGCTCTGGTAATGGAAACTTGCAAATCTGAATGTGCTTCCCCCTCCCTCCCTCCCTCTCTTTATCTTTGGGGGAACTAGGGAGGGTCAAGTCTGGATGTTTTCTCAAATTACATTTCTGCTTTGAACTCAAATTTCTCTTATCTGACCATTGCCTTGGTTGTGGCTCTTCTTCCTACTCCTCAAGGTTATTCTCACAGCCCATTACAGAATGTGCTTTCCCCTCCCTCCCTTTAGCTTCATGTGAACCAGGGAGGGGCTGGTCTGAGGCATTTTTCAAGTTACTTTCTTGGCCTGGGCTGAGACCCACCTTGTCTTAAACGTGGGAATGTATCATGCCAATTTAATAAGATTTTTCACTCTGAGCCTATGAGCGCTTCTTAGCTGCCAAACTGAACTGGGAAAGAACTCTTCAAGCTTGCAAAAACACTTGGGAATGGAGTAGAGAATCAGCACTCTGGACTGTGCTTAGAGGGATCTGCAAAAACTTCCAGCATTTGAAATCTCACCTTGTTTTCCTGGGCTTGTGATGTCCACTGTGATGTTGACTTTCTGAGATGGTTCTGAAACATAGGAAGGGGGAAAATGAGAGTTCTAAACCAAGAGGGTATATTGAGGGTCAGCAAGCTCATGGAAGAGAGAAGAACAGAAACTGCTGCATGCATAAATATTTAGATTATACTGTTATCCACTTTGATGGCTGTGTTTTAGAGTAGGAGATTGGAACAAAGAATCAGTCAAGCTCAACTCCCGGTGATATCACAGAAATATGCATGTGGTTTTCTGGGCAATGATATGGAAGAGATTTTATCATTGTTACCTTCATGGATGTTTTGTCAATTTTCTAATCTAAACGCTGGGATTTTTTACTGGTCTCCCAACTCAGTACCAAACAGCGTCAACCCTTAGCTTTCTGACATCAACTAAGGTCAGCTAGGTGCCATGATCTAGCTGGGCAGAGTAAAGAATGCTGTCCTTAAAAAAAAGTTAATCACTTCTATAGGTGGAAAAGATCCTGGCTGGAGCATTCACACCATCCAGCTTCTTCTTAAAGTCTTATTTTCTCATGTGGAGGAAGAGAGGTAACGGATTCAAGGCTTTAATTGTTTTAAAACAGAAGTAGTATGTGGTATTCTTTTTCCCAAGGAAAACATCTCAAAACCAGTACCACAATACTTCTATTTAATTTAAAAACAAGTGTTTTTCTTAAACTACCTTAGATCAGTTTGCCTTTGTGTATCTGAATTACTGAATGAAAAACAGGACAATAAATTGTACTATCCTTTGAGAAAGTTGCTCCACCAGTTACTCTCATATATGATGACATATATGATGACATCCTTTCCAATAATTTGTGGCTGCTGGCAAGCTAGGACTATAACAAAGCTTGTTGGGTGATATGGAGGTGGGCAAGTGTTGTCTTTCCCCAACCTCCTTCAGAGAGGAAGTAGAGTCTTCCTTTCCCAAGGTAGCAAGCTTGTTCTTAAGTAAAAGGGTACTTATAATTCTGTAAGAATCATGGTGTGGTAGGAAAGAGACAATTTTGTTGTTGTTTCCCTACCTTGTTTTGCTGTTTCCCCACCTTTCTTGCACTGTTGAATACTGTCAGGGCTATTTCTCAGTCACTTCGTTCTTTTGGTGGTCATTTCCAAAGTAACCTATTTTAATTCTTTCTTGGCTTGGCTTTTCCTTCCTTCGTAGTGATATCACTACCACCCCGTCCTGCTCATATTAAGAAGCAAAGTGATTTATTTGCTCTTTTGATGCTTTGCTTGGCACCCTGATGTCCTTCAAATACTTTTGGCTGCAACTTCCATAATTCCCAGTCAACACATGTGATGGGGGCTGTAATCCAGAACATCTGGAAGGCACCAAGTAGCATCAAAAGAAACCTCAATGGCAGACTGTGCTTTGGTTCTTAATGTTGGCAGGAGATAATCTAATTATTTCCTCTGCTGAGTCAACACTGGAAGATATTGGAAGGACAGGACACAGTTCTTTGCACATCATTGTAGTCACAGGCCTACAGGCCTAGCTGGGAGGATGTCAAAAAAGGCAAGATGGCTGGCACAACCATGTGACTGAAGCCTCACCTTTTTATAGCATGTAAGGCACTTTAAAAAGAAATGAGGCTTCAATCACACAGTCACAGTGGCCATCTTGACTTTTTTGACCCAACCTATAGATGCCTCCCAAATGTTCTCATCGATCTTTTCTTGTCCCTTCCCAATATAAAAGAGAGCAAAATAACCAAATGAATAAATAACCCATCAACAGAAAACTACTTGCCTATCACATAAACATAGGGTGAAGTATATCCCTTTTCTTGGACAAAAGAGAATTTTATTTGATTATTTCCCTCAATTCTCAAGTAATATTGCCCTTCATCTTCTATTTGGGCATTCAGGATGATGAGCGAACAATTTCCTTGATTTCCTACTTCTCCTATCACATAGAAGCGATTCTTGGCTGAACTGACGACTGTCTGATATTTGTCACTGGTAGCTACAAGAACGCCTCGAATGCAGGTTTGATCATATCCAGGACAGAAGGAAAGTTCTGGATGAACCTTAAACCAATAAGCAAATACATTTGGAGAGTGGAAACTGTATTCCTTTTTATAAGTGAACTGGCAAGGAATGTAAACAGCGAAACCACGCTGCACGGAGACAGAAGGAGGCACAGTCACAGTATAATCCGCCCCTGCTTTACTTCTGATTCCTGATCCAAGAAAGAAAAAATGAAATTAGTTTGCATACAGACAATGCCTAAATGAAGACACAGTCCCTCCTAAGCTTTCTTCCATGACCATCTCATAAAGTGGAAAGCATCACAAGTTATCAAACCCCAAGAAGATGAGGCCATACATCCATTGTGCACCTCTCCACAATAACAGGGGGCTCAAGAGATTGAAAGAGAAGATGGGGTTCAGCAGTTTATGGTTCTCTGGGTTGGGGCATTATCTGGCTATATTGGGTGAACCAGAACATTGTGCTGAGCCATGCTGTAATCTTGGAGTTTGGGAATTGTATGTAACAGGAACACAGCAAGTGTCTATTATTAACCCAGCTTTAGGGTTTAACGTGTTATGTCCGATACAGACATAGTGTCCAATACAATAAATAATAGATGTAACTCTACAATGAAATGATTCTCTGTTGTTTAAGAGTATGCAAGGAAAAAAAATAACTGGAGACTTAAGGCAGAAAGCTAAGAGAACTTTGCCAAATGGTTGGACCATCTCTGTTGGAAACGGTAGACAGAATCAAGCAGTGCATACAGACTGAAGCCAAAACATAACCAGCATCCAGCTCTTGGAAATTTATCTAAGTTGTGAATTGTCTGGTTGTCTCATACCCTTATTTATGCACCATCTTCTGATCTTTCTGCCTGAGAGTAACCAACATAATTTCTGCATTTGTGCCTTGGTAATGCAGTTGGGGTTCCATCTACAATATTGGTTTTTGCTCAGCTCATCCATTTGGAATGTTGATTGTTTTCAGTGACTTCTTCTTGAAATGTGGTATTGATTAGGTAAAAGGCAGGGGAGCAGTTACTTGGGTGAGCTGTTGCTTGCCTACTTTCAACTTTCTTAAGGTCTTCCTCAACCTCCATCTAACTCCTGGTGACTTCATGGACACACCCATGAGGTTTTCTTGCCAGCAATATAGTATTGGTGTGCCATCTCCACCTTCTGAGATGTTGGTTTCCCATTCTACCTTATAGCCCTACTATTCTCTGGAGGTCTCTTATCCAAGTACTAACCAAACCTGACCTTTCTTAGCTTCTGAAAACAAGCAAGGCTGTCCAGGTGCTACTGTTCAGCTTAAACACTTGTAAATAAACCAAATGTCATAGAAATATCATAGGTCTCCAGTATGAGAGGAGAGTGGAGACCACTGTTCCAAAGGAAACTGAAGTCAAAGTAGAGCAACCTTCCCCAACCTGGTGTCCACCTGATACGTTGAACTCTATCACCCCCAATGTCAACTGGACAATATTTAATTCCATATTTTTCTTATTTTAGTACATTGCACCTACCTTTGAGAACGGCCAAGATCAGAATTATATGCATTGCCAAAGAAAGAGACAGTTTCTTTTTCTTACAAGGAAGAAGCATCATCCACCAAGAACTCCCATTTTCTGGCATCTTGTTTTAACTTGCTATTTATTTGAAAGGATGAACTCTGTAGTAGAAAGAGAAGCAGTGTGATCTAGTGTGCTTACAAGAAGCAAAGGAAATATGTTCCCTGATTGCAAGAGTCACAGAGTTGCCTGGAAACCACAAATCTTTGAAGAACAAGTGCATTCAAAGTGCTGGAGTAACTAGGAAGAATTCGTTCAATGGTCTTAGGCAGACCACCTCATAAGCAGAAGGGGTAGCAATGCAGGGCAATGTTAAGAGAATTCACATGAAATACTTTGGCAGTAAGATGGATGATTTAAGAAGTGATTTTCCACCTGATCCCATACTAAACAATAATCTAAACAATAGTCACAATGATAAACCCCGATCATGATTATCATTTGATATTGTTGTCCTTTAACAGCATCCAAACCTATGTCTGCATGATGTTTTGGCATACCTGGATACAATTCTCTGGTCTACAGAAGAGGTGATGTGTTCTTAAGCAAAGAGCTTACTGTAACGTAGTTAGCTGGAAAAAGGGGAAAGGGTTTTATGTGAACTTAAATTATTATTAGTTACTTTGAAGCAGTTAGCCTTAGGATCAGGGAAATTTGTTCTCGGGACAAGCAAAATAAAGAGACAGCCCGGGTTAGCCTTGGTTCCCCACTTCCTCTTAGTGAAATTCTGGTTCTCTTCAAAACAACTGCCAAAAAGAGGAAGTATAGGCTCAGTTGCTTTGCTTCACTGAAACAAACTCGCAAGTCACTTCCTGAATGATTGAATTAGTGTTATATTGAAAATATCTTTGGCCACTTTTTCAACAATCTCTTCCAATTTTATGGAAAAGGAACTACTGTCAAATGTTTGCTCAAAGGAGAACATTTGGCTGAACTTCTAATAGTTTCTTTCTAGAACTTTCTTCCAATGACATTGAAAGGTGTGTGAGTATCCTGTTTGTCGTTGTACAATCCTCTTTCCAGGGAATTTGTAATGTTAACAACTAGAGAGAGATTCACATTCTAAGTAATTGATTTTCCTGTGTAATAAGTTAAGAGAACTGCCTACTTACCAGGTCATACAGTAGCCATGAGGAAGAGACTAAGAACCTGGGAAATCAATTGATTTTTAAAAAGCAAAGCAATCCAACTGCTGTGACTTCTGTAGCTTTATCCTATCATCTACCAATATCCTCTTGGTAAGGAAACTCTGAAAGAATCTTTCTTCAACGGTCAGGCAGCCTTCAAGAATTTCCGACCTCGTACCTCTTGAGCTTCCAGATAAATCTAAGGCAGAGGTGTATGATCTGAAGCTTCAGAACTATCTACAGTGCATCAGAAAGTTCCCAAAGTTGTTACAGAACTACATTTTTTTAATATGACAGAAGGAAAAATGATTAGATATATGTAGAGAGTAATCTTTAAACTATTTTTGTTGTTTACTCGTTTAGTCGCTTCTGACTCTTCGTGACTTCATGGACCAGCCCACGCCAGAGCTTCCTGTCGGTCGTCAACACCCCCAGCTCCCCCAGGGATGAGTCCGTCACCTCTAGAATCTCATCCATCCACCTGGCCCTTGGTCGGCCCCTCTTCCTTTTGCCCTCCACTCTCCCCAGCATCAGCATCTTCTCCAGGGTGTCCTGTCTTCTCATTATGTGGCCAAAGTATTTCAGTTTTGCCTTTAATATCATTCCCTCAAGTGAGCAGTCTGGCTTTATTTCCTGGAGGATGGATTGGTTTGATCTTCTTGCAGTCCAAGGCACTCTCAGAATTTTCCTCCAACACCACAGTTCAAAAGCATCTATCCTCCTTCTCTCAGCCTTCCTTATGGTCCAGCTCTCGCAGCCATATGTTACTACGGGGAACACCATTGCTTTAACTATGCAGACCTTTGTTGTCAGTGTGATTTCTCTGCTCTTGACTATTTTATCGAGATTTGTCATTGCTCTTCTCCCAAGGATTAAGCGTCTTCTGATTTCCTGACTGCAGTCAGGATCTGCAGTAATCTTCGCACCTAGAAATACAAAGTCTTTCACTGCTTCTACATTTTCTCCCTCTATTTGCCAGTTATCAATCAAGCTGGTTGCCATAATCTTGGTTTTTTTGAGGTTTAGCTGCAAGCCAGCTTTTGCACTTTCTTCTTTCACCTTCATCATAAGGCTCCTCAGTTCCTCTTCGCTTTCAGCCATCAAAGTGGTATCATCTGCATATCTGAGATTGTTAATGTTTCTTCCAGTGATTTTAACTCCAGCCTTGGATTCCTCTAGCCCAGCATGTCGCATGATGTGTTCTGCGTACAAGTTGAATAGGTAGGGTGAGAGTATACAGCCCTGCCGTACTCCTTTCCCAATCTTAAACCAGTCTGTTGTTCCGTGGTCTGTTCTTACTGTTGCTACTTGGTTGTTATACAGATTCCTCAGGAGGCAGACAAGATGACTTGGTATCCCCATACCGCTAAGAACTTGCCACAATTTGTTATGGTCCACACAGTCAAAGGCTTTAGAATAGTCAATAAAACAGAAATAGATGTTTTTCTGAAACTCCCTGGCCTTTTCCATTATCCAGAGGATATTGGCAATTTGGTCCCTAGTTCCTCTGCCTTTTCTAAACCCAGCTTGTACATCTGGCAATTCTCGCTCCATGAATTGCTGAAGTCTACCTTGCAGGATCTTGAGCATTACCTTACTGGCATGTGAAATGAGTGCCACTGTTCGATAGTTTGAACATTCTTTAGAGTTTCCCTTTTTTGGTATGGGGATATAAGTTGATTTTTTTCCAATCTGATGGCCATTCTTGTGTTTTCCAAATTTGCTGGCATATAGCATGCATTACCTTGACAGCATGATCTCGCAAGATTTTGAACAGTTCAGCTGGGATGCTGTCGTCTCCTGCTGCCTTGTTATTAGCAATGCTTCTTAAGGCCCATTCAACCTCACTCTTCAGGATGTCTGGCTCTAGCTCACTGACCACACCATCAAAGCTATCCCCAATATTGTTATCTTTCCTATACAGGTCTTCTGTATATTCTTGCCACCTTTTCTTGATCTCTTCTTCTTCTGTTAGGTCCTTGCCATCTTTGTTTTTGATCATACCCATTTTGGCCTGGAATTTACCTCCGATGTTTCTAATTTTCTGGAAGAGGTCTCTTGTCCTTCCTATTCTATTGTCTTCTTCCACTTCCACGCATTGCTTGTTTAAAAATAATCCCTTATCTCTTCTGGCTAACCTCTGGAATTTTGCATTTAATTGGGCATATCTCCCCCTATCACTGTTGCCTTTTGCTTTCCTTCTTTCTTGGGCTACCTCTAGTGTCTCGGCAGACAGCCACTTTGCCTTCTTGGTTTTCTCTTTCTTTGGGATGTATTTTGTTGCCGCCTCCTGAACAATGTTGCGGACTTCTGTCCAGAGTTCTTCCGGGACCCTATCTACTAAGTCCAGTCCCTTAAATCTATTCTTCACTTCCACTGCATATTCCTTAGGAATATTAGTGAGCTCATATCTATCTGATCTGTGGGTCTTCCCTAATCTCTGTAGTCTGATCCTAAATTGTGCAAGAAGAAGTTCGTGATCGGAACTACAGTCAGCTCCAGGTCTTGTTTTTACCAACTGTATAGATGTCCGCCCCTTTGGCTGCAAAGGATGTAGTTAATCTGATTTCGGTGTTGTCCATCTGGGGAAGTCCATGTATAAAGCCGTCTCTTAGGTTGCTGGAAGAGGGTGTTTGTTATGCACATTGAGTTGTCTTGGCAAAATTCTATCAGCCTGTGTCCTGCTTCGTTTTGTTCTCCCAGGCCATGCTTACCTGTAATTCCAGGTGTCATTTGACTGCCCACCTTAGCATTCCAGTCTCCCGTGATGAAAATAACATCTCTTTTAGGCGTGTTGTCCAGTAGGTGCTGCAGATCCTCATAGAACTGCTCTATTTTAGCTTCTTCAGCATCTGTGGTTGGGGCGTATATTTGTATCACTGTGATGTTAGATGGCTTGCCCTGAATTCGAATTGAGATAATTCTATCGTTTTTTGGATTGTATCCAAGCACTGCTTTAGCCACTTTACTATTAATTATGAAGGCTACTCCATTTCTTCTGTGGTCCTCTTGTCCACAGTAGTAGATCTGGTGGTCATTTGATGTGAAGTGGCCCATTCCAGTCCATTTCAGTTCACTGATGCCCAAAATGTCTATCTTTAATCTTGACATCTCACCAATAACCACATCCAATTTGCCCTGGCTCATAGATCTTACATTCCAGGTTCCAATGGTGTGTTGATCCTTAGAACATCGGATTCACCGTTCGCCACCAGCACCATCAGCCGCTAGCCATCCTTTCGGCTTTGAGCTAGCTGCGTCATCATGTCTGGGGCTAGTTGAGCTCATCCTCTGTTCCTCCCCAGTAGCATTTTGACCATCTTCCAACCTGGGGGTCTCATCTTCCGATGGTATACCGACATATCTCTGGTTGTACTGATCCATTGAGTTTTCACGGCAAGAATACTGCGGTGGGTTGCCATTACCTTCCCCAGGGATCGCATTTAGTCTGACCTCTCTGTCATGACCTTCCCGTCTTGGGTGGCCCTTCATGGTTTTGCTCATTGAGGTGCTCAAGCTCCAGCACCACGACAAGGTAACAATCCTTTGCTGAAGCTTTAAACTATACTAAAGGCTAATTAAATATAAATAAAATAAATCTAAATTAATTTTTGTCTTGGAGTTTTGGACAAAATTTTTGGAGCATTGTCCCCAGAATATCACTCCAGAGGCAAGCACAATCCTTATCAGGAGACGGCATGTCCATGCTCCTGTCCTGCCAGGGTTGGCCATGAGAAAAATGGGCTGAAACCAACTAAACAGGTACACCAGAATCTACTCTATGAACTTCTGATAAGTAATTTATTGTAGGAAAACCAAGAAGCCATTAAGAAGGAATTTCAGGAACTGCTGTGTATCAAAAGCGAGTCCCATTTATAGTGGGGATATAGTAATCATATTTCTGTGCCTCTTTCTCCAGCATGAGCTATGTAATAGATTGGACAGATTCCCTTTTGGGTGCAAGGCCTGGTTTCCCTCTGTCTCTCATTTTGGCAATGGATTGTGCTGATGTCTGGTTGCTTTCCTGTCAGTGTAGGAGAACTAACTCTGACATGTCCTAAGGGAAGAAGAAAGTCTTCCCCTGGAGCTCTTATGCCCTTATCTCATTTATGAGGTGGCAGAGGGCTGCGTGAATGTTCTTTCCTCCTATAACTAGGCTGCAGCCCCTCTGCATTTTAGTTCAATCCCCAAGGAAGAAGTCACAAGGGAATTCCCCTGTGGACCTTTTTTGAGATTAGGAAGCTAGAATAGCCAGAAAGCTTACAGAGTGATGAAGACACAGAGAATATAATGCAGCAACATCGGCATGCTCTATAACCTTGAAACAGTAAACCAATAAAACACCAGCAAAATAATTCATGGGGAAAAAAATACATTGACAGCATCCTTAGAATGATTTAGAAGGAAAACATTTGAGGAAGGAGAAGACAATTGCCAGAATAGTATTATTTTTACACACGACACCACTGTGTTTAGCAATCCCTGACTTCTAGTTCAAGGTGGAGTAACATCCAGATTTAGTTCTGGCTCACAAAAGAAAGCATCTAAAACCCATTTGGAAAGACAGTTTGGTGTAGTGGTTAAGGCACCAGGCTAGAAACCGTGAGGCCGTGAGTTCTAATCCCGCCTTAGGTACAAAGAGAGCTGGGTGACCTTGGGCCAGTCACCCTCTCTCAGCCCTAGGAAGGAGGTAATGGCAAACCTCTTCTGAAAAACCTTGCTAAGAACGCTGCAGGACTAGTCCAGGCAGTCACCAGGAGTCAGCTATGACTCAGAGGCACACTGTCATGTCCCCTGTTGCAAGGCCTATGGGCATCACAACGGGGAACATGCACATTAGGTAAAAGGAAGGGATAACCATAATCCCTAAATCACCCGGGCATCCACTAAGCACCCACGTCTAGAAGGAAATCCACTATACAATAGGTAAGCACCTCAAACACCCATTGAGAGACAGGAAAACCAACACACCATTCCCCCAGGGATACATTCACACATCCCACACAATAGGAGCGCCCATCAGACAGAATTTAACACCTAACGAAAGATCGAGGAAACATCTTCCCATTTCCCCAGGGGACGCATCTGGTCCGGATGAAGGCAGAGAGACAAAAAAGATCGGCCCAATCGCCCATCAACTAACCCATCACAGCCTCAAGCACCCATCCGGTCCTGGCTTGAGGGTGGAGAAGCACAACGTCCGCCAACAAAGTATAAACAGGGCAACCTGTCACCACATAAGGATTCCCGTCTTTCGCTCTGCACGCATTCCGTTTCAATAAAGCCAGAAATCCTTAGACCCTCTAAGTGAGTCTGTGTTTTATTTGAAGCGTGGCTGCCCTGACACACACACATACACACAGAACAGTTTTATCTAACACCAGTATCAAGGTTTATGTTCTGAATTATTTTGAGTTAGTGGTTACCCAGAGAATCAACACTCAAATGATGTTGATGTTACTCAGAAAAGTTACTTAAACTCACCACTAGACTATACTTTGGTTCCCTGCTCCAGATTTCTTTCTTTCTTTGCTTCTTTCCCTCCTTCTTTGGTTAGTTCTTTTTTCCATTATTGTGGCTGACTGCTTTATTTTCCCTCCCCACCATCAACAGTACTTACTGATTCTGCTGCGAGACAGAAGCTGTGAGACTGAACTGCAGGGAGACTTTTGCTGAAATTAAAAGATAAGCTGCGCAGAAAAAGCAGAAGTGTATGGAAACTGTGCATGCAAGTCAGATTATGTTTTCCTCAATTACTTGATTTCTTATTTGTCGTGAGAAAACCCAACTGATTGCTCTGTTTGCAAGAGGATCATAGTAGACATCATTGTGGACAAAGAAAAGTGTGTGTGTTTGTGTGTGCGTGTGTGTGTGTGAAAGAAATCCAGAAAATTGGGGCCACACATTAATGCTGTTCCATTTAGCTTAGATCTTACTTCCTTTCACTTTGTACAATAAACTTCAAATAACACCAAACATTTTAGCAAAGAGAACAATGTACATTCAGGGGCCATTTGTGAGCAAAAGGTGGGTCATAATTCCAGTTGCATCCTTTCATCCATGTTCCACAGTATCTGGCTTTGAAAGATGGGCTGCTTCAGAATTTGAAGAAAATAATCTTCCTGATGAGCAGCCACTGAGAAACATTCAGAAGCCAAAAAATCATCAGACAAAGCAGAGGGGAAAGAATTCAAATGTGATGGACGGGCCTTTCACATACAACTATGGATTGGTGTGCTTTTGGGGGAAGAGTACTGGGGACGTTGAATGAGGCTGCGTTTGGATGGAAATTTCTGAGCCAGAGATGCAGATTTTTGTCTTAACCCTTGATTCATAATGCAAGCCTTGTTCTGAGTAGACTGATTGTATGGATATGGGCCAGTTTGGGTTGAAAATAGGAGCAGCAGAACATTGGAGTGGCAGAGTAGCTAAGATGCACTTCTTAGATCCATCCTTTTTCCACAGCTTTACACAACATATGGCATCTGTTGGAAGAATGCAGAGTAATGAGGTAGTTGACTGTTGCCCCAGAAATCTGATGTACAAACAGTGGATTTTGGAGACACCTGCTGAATACTGATACACAGAACCATTTGCAAAGTAATGCAAAATATTGGCAAGGTTCCTTTGACCTCCTTCCCAAGAAAAGTCGGATGAGTGCTGTATCCTCCTATTTATTTACTAGAGAACTGAGGCATTTGCAACAATAGTATTTCACACCAGATATTATGCAAATGATAATATCATTATTGGTGGGCTCAGAAATCCCTGCTACTACCAAGTAGCTGAGTTGGCAAAATGGCTTTTCTTGGCTACTGAATTCAACCCGTTGAATCATAAGCTTAACCACGTGGGCTGCATTCACAGAACACCGAAACACCGAAAAACGAAACGAAGTTAAAATGAACCAACTTAGCACGTTGTACAAACACAACCATGAAAGCCTTGTATGTGTTGTACCTATTGAGACAATGGGTATCTACAAACTTGCCCTTTTAGTTCATTTCACTTTCTTGACTTGTGATAGGCATGGACCCTGAGCCTAAAGGGGAAACGAATTCTCCCAGGGTTAGTTTTGAAAGCTACATCCGTTCCACAGAAATCATATACTACCTGATCATTCATTTGCAAGCTGCAAAAACTGACTTTACTAGTCTGTTCAGGTTCCACCAAATTATTTCTCCGTGGAGCCACCTGAGCACATGAGGGAGTCTTAACTCCAAGTAGCACCAATTATCCAAGGAAACTAAATTCAGTTAAAGAAGCATTTTCTGCCCACCAGGGCTCAGTAGTTATGACAGTGTTTCTCAGCCTTGGCAACTTTAAGACGTGTGGACTTCAACTCCCAGAGTTCCTCAGCCAGCCTGAGAAACAAAGCCCTTGTACTGCAATGTACTTCTGCTATGCGGACATCAGTTATTCAATATGCATGCAGCGGTTTCCAAAGAAGAGAAACATACTGTAGTTCTGCTTTGGGAAACTCCAGTAGTTCCTCTCAGAGATGCTCTTAGTGATATGTTACCAGATAGAATACAAAATGGCTGACTAGACACAGACTTTTCTCTTTTTCGTAACATCTCTAAGCAATTACTGGCATGTGACTTTTTTTTTTCCTGTGAGAATAAAACAGAAGAAAGTGGAAGGTGGGGTAAAGGAGAGAGCGAGCAGAATTCTTAGTTCCTCAAAACATTTAAGAAGTAGGGGCTTCCCCAGAAGAGCAGCGTGCTCGCAGCACTGAGAATCAGAAACAGTCCATGCGTGGGGCTGTTCATGGCTACTCAGATGAATGTTCTATTTGCACCTTGTGGAGGGAGGAAATGTTTGTCAGTGGGACACAAAGTCTTTGAGGGCGGCTGATGGTTTGTTCTGCTTGGCCAATGTGGGGCTTGAGAATCTCATGTCAAATTGCACTTGAAATGCAGGCCTGATATTTAGTTGCTCAGCAGCCTGAGGTCTGGAGAGCAAAATGGAAAAATGTTCTGATCTGTCACGGACCAGGAAAATACCCCATTCCACCCCACCCCAGAATAAAGCATCATGGCAAGGGAGAGACCAGACCAGCATTGTCTTATTTACTGCCCAGACAGGAATCAGATGCAGACCCTCTTCCCTTCACCTTCAGAGTATGCCAGAAAACTTACAAAACCAAAGACAGTGTGCCTTGCAGGTTCATAATCAAAGGGAAACGTGTTCTAGTTTTGTCCATCAGCTTTGAGGCTACCACTCACCGCCAAAGCTCAGTGGAGAAATTTTCTTGCATTTTTTTCTCCCACCAGTTCTCATTCAGTGGAATGAAAGAGCATTTATTTCTGAAATTTCATCAAAGGAGAAGAGCATGTTGCAAGCGTAGAGTGTACTGTTCTTGCACTTACTCCGCCAAAAAGTGCCCAAGGTGTGGTATAGGTCTCCAGCATTTCCATTAAGTCCCATAGAACTTTTCAGTAGTGCTGCTTCAATCTTGCCTTTGAGAAAGGGTAGAAGTTCTCCTTTTTGTGGAGAAACTTGCAAAAAAGGAAGAATCCAGTGGTTAAGGTGCTGGGTTAGAAACCAGGAGACTGTGAGTTCTAGTCCTGCCTTAGGTATGAAAACCAGCTGGGTGACCTTGGGCCAGTCCCTCTCTCTCAGCCCAACTCACCTCACAGGGTTGTTGTTGTGGGGAAAATAGGAGGAGGAAGGAGTATTAGGTATGTTCGGCGCCTTGAGTTATATGTAAAAATAATAAAGGCGGGATAGAAAATAAACAAACAAATAAATTTACAGCACATATAGCTTGCTTTGTTCTTGAGAATCCAAGGTGGTACATATGGGATTAACCTATTTTTATTCCCCCAACCACAATTCTGCAAGGTAGGTTGGCCTTTGAGAGAATGACTACTCTAAAGTCATCCATTGGAAATGTGCGCGTATATGAAGTTGCAGTGATTTCTTATATTATTACCTGCTGGTTGTAAGCTACCAGGAGAATAACATAATTGAAACTGGGCTAGAAACCTACAAAACACAAACAATAAAAATGGTATTAGAAGCCCCCTTTTTTTTTCCCCTTGGCATGTAGCCTATCTGTCAGTATAGAAAGAGGAATGCTAGACAGCTGAGTTTTGCTGGAATTTGTACACAAGGTAAAGCCTCTACACAGAATTATAAATAGGCAGGAAACAAGGTTAAAAGGTTCTGGTTTATTTATATAGAAAGACAACCAACCGCATACCCCAGAGGCACAATCATCCGATGGGTTATTTCCTCTAGAGACAGTAGAAATCAAGAATGGGGAAGTTTGCAGTTGAAAAGTCTAAACTGGCTTGAAGGAGAAATGGGTTGAAATGTCTGTGGATTGTGGCTTCTAATTCCTATTTCAGGAATACCTAAATACCTATATACAACTCTAGGTATTTCCCAGTCACGAAGATTTTTTTCCCCCACTCATTCAGAAGGAAGGAAAGAACCAAGCCAGAACCCTTTATGAACTTTCCCAACATCAAACCTGGTAAGACCCAAACTCTTTTCAAACCAAACCTCTTTTCTTCCCCTACTTGCTGCTGTGCCTTAGTTTCTTCTGGAGCAGTCAGAGAGCTTTGAACAGGTAGAGGGTATCTCAGAAATGTCAGGAAAGGACTGAACCCTCAGAACCCTTGATGGTGCAATTCAATTTAGCACCCCATAAAGCAGGAGTTGACAACTTCCATCCGAAAGTCCAGCTTGGCCAGCCGAAACTTTCTCTTCAAAGGTTCTCTGACTGGGAACCTTTGAAGGAAATGCTTGCTGCTTAGTATAATCTGTGATCTTGATTATTGGATGGGAAAGCAGGATGCGGGATACAAACAGGCTCCAGGAGTGCATATTGGAATGGGAAGAGGGGGCTGAAAATAGATGAAGGAGCCGGGTAGCAGTTGTGGGGGACCTGACCCACTTATCCCATTACAAGGATGCAACATCTCCTGTATAGTTTCCCAGAGCCAATTCAGAACTCATTCCAAGAAAGATTCTGTCCTAAAAGAGAAGCAGATGATGAGACTTTTATCAGGACAAGTTTCTTGGGGGCTGCTGTATGCATTGACAACACAACAATGTAGCTTTAAGCCAAACTTTACTGAATTTACAAGTGATGAGTTTCTAGCAAGAAAGGTTGGACCGGTTCTTTTGCCTTCCAGATGCAGGACGTGGAACATGGGATTTCATTTAACAGGAAGACAGGTTCTTATAGAATGTCAGAAAAAAATGTCCTAATCATAAGAGCAATTTAACAGTGGAATCAATGATCAAGAGAAGAGGTGGGCTCCTTCCCTGAATGTTTTCAAGCCAAGTCAGGATTTCCATCCACAGGAGGCATGAAAGCCGGCTGGGTGACCTTGGGCCAGTCCCTCTCTCTCAGCCCAACTCACCTCACCGGGTTGTTGTTGTGGGGAAAACAGGAGGAGGAAAGAGTATTAGGTGTGTTCGCCGCCTTGAGTTATTTAAAATAATAATAATAAAATAATAAGGGCGAGAAGAAAAAATAAGTTTAAAAAAAAGCTTTAATCTGGATTTCTACAGGAAGGAAGAAGTTGGAGGAAGGAAGAAGTTGGAGTCAAGACCTAAACACCCTCCCTCCAAATTGCTAATTTGTAATTCCTTGAATAGTCAATGACGTTTTCATGCGCGTATCAAGTTCTTACTTGCCTCTGTGTGTGTGTCTGTGTATGTGTGTGTGTGTGCTATTAAAAGTTTTAAAGAGAAGATAAAAACTAATGAAAACTATTACAGAAGAAAGAAAACAAACAAAAAGTGCAGAAAGAAAATATAAAAAGAAATAGAAAGGAGAAGCTTCCAATTTCCTTTGCAGCAAATACAAGTATGATTATAAAGTTATCTATGGTTACAAAAAAAGCTCACTTTTTCTAATATCTAATCTTTTTCTAATCATCAAAATCTCAAGTCATAACTGCATTTTTTTCTGTTTCGTGTAAAAAGTCTGTAAGGGGGGACACACACACACATATTCATATACATACACAAACAATCTGCAGGGATTCTATTTTAGGAGGAAGTAAGATTGGCAAAGGGACGCGGTTGCGCTGTGGGTTAAACCGCTGAGCTGCTGAGCTTGCCGATTGGAAGGTCGGTGGTTCGAATCCGCGTGACGGGGTGAGCTCCCGTTGCTAGTCCCAGCTCCTGCCAACCTAGCAGTTCGAAAACATGCAAATGTGAGTAGATTAATAGGTACCGCTTCAGCGGGCAGGTAACGGCGTTCTGTGTAGTCATGCTGGCCACATGACCAAGGAAGTGTCTACGGACAGACGCCGGCTCTTCGGCTTTGAAACAGAGATGAGCACCGCCCCCTACAGTCAGACACGACTGGACTTAATGTCAAGGGAAACCCTAAGATTGGCAAAAGCAGGGATTAAAGTGAGATTTGGTGCAATAATGTTGCATATTATCATATTTGTTGTTTATTCGTTTAGTCGCTTCCGACTCTTCGTGACTTCATGGACCAGCCCACGCCAGAGCTTCCTGTCGGTCGTCAACACCCCCAGCTCCCCCAGGGACGAGTCCGTCACCTCTAGAATATCATCCATCCATCTTGCCCTTGGTCGGCCCCTCTTCCTTTTGCCTTCCACTCTCCCTACCATCAGCATCTTCTCCAGGGTGTCCTGTCTTCTCATTATGTGGCCAAAGTATTTCAGTTTTGCCTTTAATATCATTCCCTCAAGTGAGCAGTCTGGCTTTATTTCCTGGAGGATGGACTGGTTGGATCTTCTGGCAGTCCAAGGCACTCTCAGAATTTTCCTCCAACACCACAGTTCAAAAGCATCGATCTTCCTTCGCTCAGCCTTCCTTATGGTCCAGCTCTCGCAGCCATATGTTACTACAGGGAACACCATTGCTTTAACTATGCGGGCCTTTGTTGTCAGTGTGATGTCTCTGCTCTTAACTATTTTATCGAGATTTGTCATTGCTCTTCTTCCAAGGATTAAGCGTCTTCTGATTTCCTGACTGCAGTCAGCATCTGCAGTAATCTTTGCACCTAGGAATACAAAGTCTTTCACTGCTTCTACATTTTCTCCCTCTATTTGCCAGTTATCAATCAAGCTGGTTGCCATAATCTTGGTTTTTTTGAGGTTTAGCTGCAAACCAGCTTTTGCACTTTCTTCTTTCACCTTCATCATAAGGCTCCTCAGTTCCTCTTCACTTTCAGCCATCAAGGTGGTATCATCTGCATATCTGAGATTGTTAATGTTTCTTCCAGAGATTTTAACTCCAGCCTTGGATTCCTCAAGGCCAGCTTGTCGCATGATGTGTTCTGCATACAAGTTGAATAGGTAGGGTGAGAGTATACAGCCCTGCCGTACTCCTTTCCCAATCTTAAACCAGTCTGTTGTTCCGTGGTCTGTTCTTACTGTTGCTACTTGGTCGTTATACAGATTCTTCAGGAGGCATACAAGATGACTTGGTATCCCCATACCACTAAGAACTTGCCACAATTTGTTATGGTCCACACAGTCAAAGGCTTTAGAATAGTCAATAAAACAGAAATAGATGTTTTTCTGAAACTCCCTGGCTTTTTCCATTATCCAGCGGATATTGGCAATTTGGTCTCTAGTTCCTCTGCCTTTTCTAAACCCAGCTTGTACATCTGGCAATTCTCGCTCCATGAACTGCTGAAGTCTACCTTGCAGGATCTTGAGCATTACCTTACTGGCATGTGAAATGAGTGCCACTGTTCGATAGTTTGAACATTCTTTAGTGTTTCCCTTTTTTGGTATGGGGATATAAGTTGATTTTTTCCAGTCTGATGGCCATTCTTGTGTTTTCCAAATTTGCTGGCATATAGCATGCATTACCTTGACAGCATCATCTTGCAAGATTTTGAACAGTTCAGCTGGGATGCCGTCGTCTCCTGTTGCCTTGTTATTAGCAATGCTTCTTAAGGCCCACTCAACCTCACTCTTCAGGATGTCTGGCTCTAGCTCACCGACCACACCGTCAAAGCTATCCCCGATATTGTTATCCTTCCTATACAGGTTTTCTGTATATTCTTGCCACCTTTTCTTGATCTCTTCTTCTTCTGTTAGGTCCTTGCCATCTTTGTTTTTGATCATACCCATTTTTGCCTGGAATTTACCTCCAATGTTTTTAATTTTCTGGAAGAGGTCTCTTGTCCTTCCTATTCTATTGTCTTCTTCCACTTCCGCACATTGCTTGTTTAAAAATAATTCCTTATCTCTTCTGGCTAACCTCTGGAATTTTGCATTTAATTGGGCATATCTCCCCCTATCACTGTTGCCTTTTGCTTTCCTTCTTTCTTGGGCTACTTCTAGTGTCTCAGCAGACAGCCATTTTGCCTTCTTGGTTTTCTCTTTCTTTGGGATGTATTTTGTTGCCGCCTCCTGAACAATGCTGCCAACCTCTGTCCAGAGTTCTTCCGGGACCCTATCTACTAAGTCCAGTCCCTTAAATCTATTCTTCACCTCCACTGCATATTCCTTAGGAATATTAGTGAGCTCATATCTAGCTGATCTGTGGGTCTTCCCTAATCTCTTTAGTCTGATCCTAAATTGTGCAAGAAGAAGTTCGTGATCTGAACTACAGTCAGCTCCAGGCCTTGTTTTTACCGACTGTACAGATGTCCGCCACCTTTGGCTGCAAAGGATGTAATCAATCTGATTTCGGTGTTGTCCATCTGGTGAAGTCCATGTATAAAGCCGTCTCTTAGGTTGTTGGAAGAGAGTGTTTGTTATGCAGAGTGAATTGTCTTGGCAAAATTCTATCAGCCTGTGTCCTGCTTCGTTTTGTTCTCCCAGGCCATACTTACCTGTAATTCCAGGTGTCATTTGACTGCCCACCTTAGCATTCCAGTCTCCTGTGATGAAAATAACATCTCTTTTAGACGTGTTGTCCAGTAGGTGCTGCAGATCCTCATAGAACTGCTCTACTTCAGCTTCTTCAGCATTTGTGGTTGGGGCGTATATTTGGATCACTGTGATGTTAGATGGCTTGCCCTGAATTCGAATTGAGATCATTCTGTCGTTTTTTGGGTTGTATCCAAGCACTGCTTTAGCCACTTTACTATTAATTATGAAGGCTACTCCATTTCTTCTGTGGTCCTCTTGTCCGCAGTAGTAGATCTGGTGGTCATTTGATGTGAAGTGGCCCATTCCAGTCCATTTCAGTTCACTGATGCCCAGAATGTCTATCTTTAATCTTGACATCTCACCAATAACCACATCCAATTTGCCCTGGCTCATAGATCTTACATTCCAGGTTCCGATGGTGTGTTGATCCTTAGAACATCGGATTCGCCGTTCACCACCAGCACCGTCGGCCGCTAGCCGTCCTTCCGGCTTTGAGCTAGCTGCGTCATCACGTCTGGGGCTAGTTGAGCTCATCCTCTGTTCCTCCCCAGTAGCATTTTGACCATCTTCCGACCTGGGGGTCTCATCTTCCGATGGTATACCGACATATCTCTGGTTGTACTGATCCATTTAGTTTTCACGGCAAGAATACTGAGGTGGGTTGCCATTACCTTCCCCAGGGATCGCATTTAGTCTGACCTCTCTGTCATGACCTTCCCGTCTTGGGTGGCCCTTCACGGTTTAGCTCATGGCATCATTGAGGTGCTCAAGCTCCAGCACCACGACAAGGTAACGATCCTTTGCTGAAGATATTATCATATACCTGGGCACTAAAATGCCTTTACATCAAGCTCCCCAGCTGCGGTGAGGTCATAGATCTATGTCCTATGCTTGCATCACAAGTTGTACTGACGTCACTACAATGACAACAATAGAGGCACAGTTGCTATTCACACACTCTCCCTCCTCTGCTTCTTCTGCGGAAAGAAAAGCCGTTTCCATCCTGGGATTGGATATTATGAGCTGTCTCTCAAAACCGCCGGCTAACCGCCTCTCCATCGGGAGGCGGAGTTAAGATTACACTCTGGGGGCGGGACGATTCCATAGTCCTTTGTGAGCCCTGTGACAGAATGGATAGAGAATAAAGATCCTATTATGAGTCGGAGAAGGCGGGAATATAGTCCATCTAACCAATAGAGATGAGAAAGAGGCGGGAGTAAACGACCTAATTTCCCAAATCTCTTTGTGGGTGGTCCAGTTCTGAATTATCCGTCCAATAAAGAACAACAAAGCAAATGACAGACAGCTATGCTAAATTGGAAGATCGGAAAGGTGGGACTCGTCTGAAAGAATCCAATCAGCTTCTCGTATAAGAAGGAGTGACAACCCGAGAAACCAATGGAGTCTCAACCGCCCCTGCAAGGAGTCAGCGCGAACCCCGCGCAGCCTTCAGAAGAGAAGCCGGGACTTAACATGGCGGCCGCCGACGGAGATGACTCGCTTTATCCTATCGCTGTATTGATCGATGAGCTGCGGAACGAGGACGTCCAGGTACGGCCCGGTACGGCCCGATTCGGCGGGCGCTTAGCTGTAGCTGCAGGAGAACAGCCATGGGGAGAATATTTGAGGCCCGAGAACCCAGGTCCCGGCGCGGTGGCCAATCAGGGACGATCTTTTATCTGAAAAACCCGGATGGGAGCGCTCAGAAGCGGAGCCGGATTGGTCGCGACAGGTCTCATTTGAGAACACAAAAAGGAAGGGGGAGGCTAATGAGAGGGCCCGTGTTATCTATTCCCTCTCCTGCGGCAATGGAAGCAGCCGCGCGATTGGCCGGGCCACCCTTTTCTCTGGTAGGGCTACACGGGGGCCGGGGGTGGGCACGTCGCCCTCTTTTACAAAGCGTATTTAGGGAAGAGAGCGGAGGCTCCTGATTGGGCCGTGCCTCTCCCGACCCAGAGGCTTCCTGGCCAATCGGTGAAGAGCCTGGGGCAGCTGTGGGGGGTTTCTGATTCCGGGCATTCCGTTGCTGGGGGTGTATTAAGCCAGCCCCTCTTCCCTCGCAATGAAAGGCGGTAAGGGAGGGGCTGTCAATAGAGGATGCCGTGATGGAGGTGGCCCGTGATGGCTGAGGAAGGGGTGGAGCCTTCCTTCCCTCGCCCCTCTCTTCCCACCCCTCTGGCTTCCGGATGGACACCCTCCAGATGTGTGGTCCTTCATCTCCTACAATCCCAAGCTTTCTGGGGCGTATCTGCAAGGTACCCGTTTGGGAGAAGGTTGGCACAGCTTTTGCTAAAGCCACCGTTGTCCCTGCTGCGGATGTGGCAAAAAAAAAAAAAAAAAAAGGACTAGGGCCCTCTTGTTGCAGGAGTAGCTTTGTGGTTGAGACTCGGTCTGGTGGGGAGCCAGCCAGCAGCATCAGTGACCTTATGTGCTGTAAAATGCTTCAGGTCTGTATGTTAGGTCAGTGTTTCTCAAGCTTGGCAACTGTAAGATGCAAGGACTTCAGCTGCTGGCTGGGGAATTTGAGGAGTTGAAGTCCACTCATCTTAAAGTTGCCATGGTTGAGAAACACTGGGTTAGGTGATAAAATAACAGCAATAGAAGAGAATATCTGTAGCTCAGGGTTGAACTGGGGAGTCCTTGGTGCTCTCTGAGCTTGGTTGTTTGTTTACAGACATTTCATTTCCCAACTAGGTAACCTCGTCAGTGCTAGCTAGTTACCTAGTGACTAGCATTGATGATGTTATCTAGTCGGGTAATCATCAAAACCAAGTAAGAGCAAACTTACTTTACTCCAAAGTAAGAGCAAAGAAGGACCCAGATGATGAAGTTGAATCTTGAGAGGGATACACTACTCTCTGGAAGCAGGTAAGTCTCATTATTACTTTGAGTGAATAAACCTCCAAGGCAGTGATGCCTGTGTCCTTTAATGGTTGAGCTTCAGTTTAGACCAAGCACTGCTGTTTCATTGGCCAGAATGGCTTTTGAATAGTCTGATGAATACTGGGCAGCCTGAAAAGTTGGGCTGTTCACTGCAGTTGTTTTCCTTATCCACACCAAGCCGTTCCCAACTGAAAGCATGACTTGCAGAGGATATGCTGAGGGTGGGAAGAAGACTGAGACTGGCTTACCAGGTCAGTTTCTACTCTTGTGCCATTGGAACTTCACATGCTTGGTTTGAATTGGGGAACAATTATATAGTGGCAATAGAAGCAGGGCTGGGAAACATTTCTGTCATCCTTTTTAGGCCTGTACCTTAGTCATTAATGGAATATAATTGGGGGGGGGGGGAATCCAGCAAGTTCGTCTTAAGATGTGTGATGGGGGTAATATGTTAAGCTCTATTAATTAGGTTTTTCTGCTGGATGATATTAGATGTGGGATGAAGGAAATATAGTGTCATTGTTAGGATTTGAATAATAAAGTTCGAGTTGGTATGGCTGGATCTCCAGTTTCACATGGGTGAAATTGAAATGGTCAGCTACAGAAGCCAAACTATTTTCTGCTGGGTCTTGGAGATTTCTCACCACCTAACCAGTTAATCGGGTGAAAGACTTGGTCTAAAACACTAATGGCCCTGGTAGTTAACCTGCTTTCTCCTGCATGTAATTTTCCTGAAACTAAAGCTCAGTTAGCCTCCCAATTCTCTTTGTAGATAATGGAAAAGCAGAGAAGGAAAAGTTGTCAGTTCTGATCCATGAGATGTCCTTGGAGGACAGGACTTTATCCTTAGTGGACCTATAATGTATAACTGACATGAGCCAGTTGGATAAACAGTCTGGTTTATAAATCTACAAATGGATGACAGATCTTGGATAGCTTAATTGATTAGCTGTCATGTGTTACAGTTATGATAATATATCAGAATCGCTCCTCTAGGTGTTTGTGCTTCAGCCAAAAATGGGATTGGATTTCCTTTTCAAGTAAAGCACGTGTATGAGTGTAAACTGGAGAAAAAATGCCTTGTTTGAGGTTCAGATGCATACAGTTCATCCCATTCTGTTAAATTAGGTTCAGTTTTAAGGGGCTGTAGCCTGGGACATCAGTATTGCATCTTTAAACACCAAGATGGTGTTTTTCCCCCCTGCTATTGATGGGGGAAATGCCAATTTGAAATGAATGAAAGCAACACACCAGGATAAGGGTAAATGGTCATCTAAAGGAACAATCTGTACTTTATACATACAAACACAATTTATATCCTGCCATATAAGGTGCTTAATATATCACTGGTAAATGCAGAATAAAAGCATTAATTATGTGTTAGACACCAGGTGTAAGCTGCAGCTCTGTAGCTTTTGTGTGACAGAAAAGAGGAAAAGGGTGAAATCTTGCTGAGTACAGTCCAAGGTTGAGTAGTATATGACCCTGAATAATCACGGTTATTCAGTTGGAGATCTTGACAGTTCACATTGTCATAATTTGTATAAAGATTCAGAAAAGCCAGCATGCACTAGACAATACAGGCAGGGAGCTGGCAGCTATTTTTAGAATTGGAACAAAGCAGTTCTAGTAGCTTGTATTAAGAGGTGGCTACTAATTCCTTGTATTAAAAATTTGGTTTTATGTTAGCTATACATACCATTACTATCTATATGTATGAGTGATCGTATACTGTAGATGAACAAAGCAGTATACATTTGTATGTTTGTATAATTTCTCAGTTATATGCAAAGGGGGACCTGCTGCCATGTGGGTGGATTTTGAAGATGAGTACAAAGATGGAGTCCTTTATTAGTGCTAAAATAGTTTCAGTTATCTGCAAAGTCAGTATCCAGCATTCAGGCAAAACTGGCAGATTTCTTCTCATGGTTCACCTGTGTGAATCTGTTCCTTGAATTTCTCCCTCCCCTATGCAGCTTCGTCTGAACAGCATCAAGAAACTCTCTACCATCGCGCTGGCCCTGGGCGTTGAGAGGACGCGCAGCGAGCTCTTGCCTTTTCTCACAGGTAAATGAAAATACTTGGTAAGATAGGAAAAAGAATCTGGAACTAGTCTAGAAATCGTTTAGGCAGTATTCCACATTTCTGTTCCATTCATTCCTTTTTTAGGATTGCAGTGTGCGTACTCATTGAGCAGGAAAGTCCTGCAGAGTACTGTGACATCCTTTATGCCGTGGTCATTGATTGAATCAGCAAAGGCTGTGCAGGGAATAAAATTTCATTGGGCTGACTCTTTGCTGAGCTGCATTAACTCAAGGGTGTTTCAATTGTTAAATGTTCCTCTTTATGAAAACTAGACAACCCGTGACTCGTTGGATCGTTTCAGAGATATTTCCTTAACAGATTCCTCAGTGCCTTCAACAATGGCAGAGCTTCTAATGAACTGGAAAAGTAAGCTGCGTGCAGCTTCGGGAGGGATGCGCTTGGAGCAGTGAGGGTGGAAGGGGACACCCACCTAGCCAGCCAGATCAGCCAAATCAACCTTGGCAATCAATGGGGTGACAAATGTCGCAGCCACATTGCCCTCACACCCCTAACATGAGGCATTCCAGACACTTTACCCAATAGCTCCATTCCTGACCATTGATCATGCTTGCCTGGGGTTGATTGAAGTTGTAGTCCAAAATGTGTGGAATCATATCCTAAAAGCAGCATGTGCGTCACGGAGGTTTACTCTTGGAAGTTGCATAGAGCAAAGTATTCAAATTTTGCCCATTATTGATTCTTGGATCTTCCCAAGACAGTGTGTGAATCTATTGATGATGTTGTATTGGGTAGGACATGGTTCTACCATGGTTCATTTGTGTAGCTTCAAATCTCTCAGATTTCTTAAAAATCTATGCTCTCATAGGCATTTAAACTCAGTCCTACTTATGACAACTTAAATCTCACTGGGTTGATTTAGACTTTCAGAAAAACATATATAGGATTGTAGTCTCAGTCACCCTGTCTCTGAGAATCTCAAGATAGTGCAATATAGATACCTGACTAATTTTAGAACACTTTGGGTAAAGAGGGGAGGCTAAAAAGGATGTTAGATTTGCATAACGCATGAGGCTAAGCTTTGAGTTGTGTAGTTCAGGATGTTATGGGTAACCAAAACATTGTTTTAGCACGTTGTATAAATCAGGTCATCCCATTAAGCTATAATGTAGTATATTTGATTGGCATGTGTGAACACAACAGTAGTGATTTATTGACCAGGGTTTAAGTTTTGGTATCTTGTATGAATCCACCAATGAGTTCTACATCTGACCAATAATTAATTGAGCCAGAGTAGCTCTGTCCACTACACCACACTATCTTTGTTAGTTTGTTAGTTCTAGTAATAGCAAAAAGCCTTCATAGTGTTTTCTAAAGTATTTGTTTTTTAGAACATCTCAACTGTCAAGTAATGGAAAAGAAGGTGAAACAGTATTAACTTCTTTAACACACAGTTTACTGCACCAATTTGATTTCAAGAAATTCACAGAATGTTAAGCCAGCTCTGATAAACAGATAGAGAAACATGCTGTTTTCTTAATGAAACTAGTGTTTGAAATATTGTATTCTACACCAGGGATTCTCACACTGTGGTACTGTAAATCTCTAAGTGAATTTGTATGACATTCCATCACATTGGTGCAAATAAATATAGCACTCTTTATAATTAATTTTTAGTGTGTATATCAAAAGCATTCTCAAATTTTGGGGTACCACAACTGCCTGCTGCAGGCTAGGAGCAAGTTTTGACAGTATTCCCACTTTGCCTACGCAAGCCTGATCAGGTTTTTTAAAAATTATGGTAAGACTAAGGTGTCTCAAGCAGGAAAAGAGTCGTTGAATACGAGATGGGTGACAGATAAATTTGACAAATAAATAAAAAGAGTAATATCATGAGACCCCCTAGGGATTGACCCACAGTTTGAGAGTACCTGTTCTACAGAGTCTCAGATTCTGTGAATGAAATTATTGTCATTCATTAATTGGTCTGACTTACAGCTGCTAGTGGGTACAAAGATGGTACATTGTGTCTCCTGTATTAAGACTAACCACCACTCTGCAAAGCTAGCCAAATAAGAACAACAGTGATTTTAGTTACTCTACAGTTGGGGCCATTGCGGATTTTCTATGGGCATGTATTCCATAAGTTTGAAAGCAACAACAGAAAATGTCTTGCTCTTTGGGGAAGCCAGCTTGGTTTCCATAAGAAATGGAGTGTTAAGCAGGATCTTTCTGTATTAGACCTGAATCTGTTCTGTGGAGCTGCAAGGCAATCACAGGTATTCAGAGACTTGGTTTGGCTGCCTCTCAGTTCTCCCTATTGAAGGATAATAAAATAAATCATTTGTGAATTGGCCCTTTCTCATTCTCTGTTCTAAGAATATACAGGCTTAGTCTTATTTTTTGTTTCTTTTTTTTTAATCTCTTGCAGACACTATTTATGATGAGGATGAGGTGTTACTTGCTCTGGCAGAACAGCTGGGAACCTTTACAGCTTTGGTCGGGGGGCCTGAGTATGTCCACTGCTTGTTGGTAAGTTATAGACCCCTTTCTGTGAAGGCCTAGGAAAGAGTGACTAACACAGAGGGAAAATGAAAGCCACTTCTTTGCCTTCCAAAAGATGAAATTGGGCATGCATGTTGATAAATGCCCAAAGATGACCAAGCTGCCATGAAGTCAGCCTTCTATCCTGTAGGATTCTAGATTGTTTGGCTAAGTAGTAAAGAAAATGTTTGTCCCCTACCAAATTAATAAAAGTGTTAAAATGATATTTGGTGATCATTGTTTGACTCCATGTCATAGGCTGATTAATGGTATATGGGAATTTTTTCCAGAATTGTCCCCAGATAGCCCAGTACGACTGGAGTGTAACCTTTTACAGTCTGAACATACAAATCCCATTTTTCTGTCATATTTTTTGCTGCCCATGTAGGCTTTCTTACCTCCTTCTCTTCCTGAAAAAAAGCTGGATTATTTGAATTCTTAGGCGATCTAAAACAGACAAGGCAGTAATTAATTTATTGGAAAGCTCTTTTTTCCCCCTTCCTGGTGGTTCATGCAAGATGCGTAGGTGACGTGCCATTTCCTCCCTCTTTCTCCAGCCCCCACTCGAAAGCCTTGCTACAGTTGAGGAGACGGTGGTGCGGGACAAGGCAGTGGAGTCCTTGAGAGCAACCTCCAATGAACATTCTCCGTCTGACCTTGAGGCTCACTTTGTGCCCTTGGTAAAGCGCCTGGCGGGGGGAGACTGGTTCACCTCTCGCACCTCTGCTTGCGGCCTCTTCAGCGTCTGTTATCCCCGAGTTTCCAGCTCAGTCAAAGCTGACCTCCGTCAGTAAGTCAGATGCCTTGCAGTAAAGATTGGGACCCATTATAAAGTTGTGAATAACCAAAGGGTTCTCCATGACCCAGCATGTTGCAACTAATAAGTTGCTCCTCTTCCTTGTTTTGCAGATATTTCCGGAACTTGTGTTCAGATGATACTCCAATGGTGAGGCGAGCTGCAGCCTCCAAACTGGGTGAATTTGCCAAGGTCCTGGAGCTGGAGAATGTCAAAAGTGAGATCATTCCCATGTTTTCGAACCTGGCCTCTGACGAGCAGGTCTGTATGACAGCATGTTGGGTTTGGGGAGGTAATGGGAGCTAGCCAAATCGGGTGGGGGGGCTCTCTACCCCATCTGCTCTTTGTGAGGAAAAGCTTTGTTTTACTGTTACACACAGGACTCTGTGCGCTTGTTGGCTGTGGAGGCCTGTGTTAATATTGCTCAGCTCCTGCTTCAGGAGGACTTGGAGTCCTTGGTGATGCCAACGTTACGACAAGCAGCGGAGGACAAATCTTGGCGAGTCCGTTACATGGTGGCTGAGAAGTTCACAGAGGTTTGTATAAATCCTTGTGTATTTTGAAGTTTATATTCTCTTCACTTTTGAAAGATGAATTACAATAAATGTTAAAAATGTACCAGTGTTTTTGTTCCTCTGCCTGTCATTTTCATTTCCGCAGACCAAGAGTTTTTGGGGTAGAATTCTTTCTGACAGGGAGGAATGTCTTGCTGTTTGGAATGTTTGCGTGGTCAATTCTGGGGCCGTTTCTTTCCTGTAGCTCCAGAAAGCTGTTGGGCCAGAAATCACAAAAACCGACTTGGTCCCGGCCTTCCAGAATCTCATGAAAGACTGCGAAGCTGAAGTGCGAGCTGCTGCCTCCAGCAAAGTCAAAGGTTAGTTTCAGTCACTGTCAGTCCTGTCCTGATGGCTACGTAGAATGTCCCTGTATAGAGGCTTTCTGAAAGGGATGGACCTTGGGTGAGAAAAGAAGAATTTGACTCATTAAATTAAATTAAATTAATTAAATTAAATAACTCTAGTTCTGTAACTGTCTTAAGCAGCCAAGTAACTTGATGTGTAGACATAAGAAAATTGTCTGGGTTCATCTGTAGGAAGTTAAGTTTTGAGAACAGAGGTCAAGAATAGTTTTGTGTATAGTTGTGCAGATTAGTATAGCATGTCTGTTGTTGGGCTGGAGAAGTTTCAGTACTTGGTTATTAATAACAGGAAACAAATGTATTACTTCAGTGAAATCTGCATTCTTACTTCTCCATCTTCCTTTCTGAAGAATTCTGTGAGAATCTGTCTCCTGATTGTCGTGAAAATATCATCATGACCCAGATTCTGCCCTGTATCAAGGTACGTGCCAGGAAGCCACCTTCTCTAGGAATTTTTGAGCAGTTCTTGTAAGCATCAGCTCAGGGTTTTATTTGGCCGAATCAGAAGCATGCTTGCAGTAAGGCTGGAGAAAGCGTGGAGGAGTTGTCCTTGAAGAAGCAGAATGGTACAGGGAAGGAGACAATTTGCTTCTGCCTCTAAGACATTGATGTTCACGAGGTGGCCAAAATGTAGAGGGAATTTGGTTGGCCGCCTCTAGGAATGTGTGTGCTTTTATTGTAGATGTGGGTGCACTGGCGCTTATTGAGGTATATTTCAGTATTCCAGCTGTTTATTACACAGATGATCAACAAATAAGATGGCAAGAGTGGTATGTATGAGGCAGCAAGATAGGAGGCATCGCACAAATAGTTCGTGATGTTTTGAAATATGCCCCTTTGTCATTTAGGAACTGGTATCAGATGCCAATCAACACGTGAAATCGGCTTTGGCATCCGTTATCATGGGATTGTCTCCTATTCTGGGCAAGGACAACACAATTGAGCATCTTTTGCCCCTTTTCCTGGCTCAGCTCAAAGATGAGGTGAGTGTTCCCCCTCCCCTTTTTTAAGTTTTTTGAGGTCACTTAAGGGTCTTTGTGGTTAACTCTTTGAAGTGAACAGAGGTAGTGTTGTCTACCTAGATGGCTGCCTAGCACAGCTCATTCTTTCCCTACCTCCCCATTACAGCACTAGTGAATGTGTTTCGGGGCATTCATTTAACGTTGGGGAAGCCTGAGTGTTGGGAGACAGATCTGGATGCTGCAAATATCAGCTAATCTAGTTGCAAGGCTTTCCTCTGTAAAGTCAAGCTGAGATTGTTGAGTGAGAAGAATTCATCTAAAGAGAGCCTATTGGTTAGTGGTAAGGCATGTATGTATAACTCTAGTTAAATGATCTTGGATAATCCACACATAGTACTAGGATGAATCGTTTCCTGTATAGCATCAGCTGTACTTCTTGGTACAGGATTTTTTTTTCAAAGCTTTACAACTAGTTACATTAGTACTGCCATTTTTCACCAAACCAGGAAGTTGAAAATTTAACCTTTGTACGTTTTTTTCATCATACCCGAGTTCTTAGGAACTTCCCCTTAAACGAATACAAGAAGAAGCATTTTAGAAATGGCAGTTGTGCTGGGGGCTCTTCTCCATTCTCATCTGTCCCTTTTCTGCAGTGCCCTGAGGTCCGACTCAACATAATCTCCAACCTGGACTGTGTGAATGAAGTGATTGGCATCCGGCAATTGTCCCAGTCTCTGCTGCCAGCCATTGTGGAGTTGGCAGAGGATGCCAAGTGGCGTGTGCGGTTAGCTATTATTGAGTATATGCCCCTGTTGGCTGGACAGCTGGTGAGTGTGGGTTTTTTGGCCTTTTGTAAATAATTGTAAACATTTGAGGTGTTTACTCAGCAACCTGGATGTTAATTAAATCAGTTAGAACTTGGGTCGCAGCAGGTGCTTGTGTGAAAGTGTAGAGTTCCTGCTTTTCTGCAGCCTGTGTTCTAATTCTGCTAGGGCTGTTTGGCCAAGATCTCCAAGGTTTGATGATCATCCACTGGGTTGCCCTGCAGTGCCTGCTAATTGAACAAAGTCCATTTCTCCGGATTTCTGTTTTTGTTCTGTTGGTTTGTTTTTTGCTTTTGTTTTTTGTTTAACTATGGGAATTCTATAATTAGTAACCTTGCAAATTAATTTGCTCTCACTGCCATATTCCCCGTCTTCAGGGTGTGGAATTCTTTGATGAGAAGCTAAACTCCCTTTGCATGGCCTGGCTGGTGGATCATGGTAAGGCTCAAAACCTGATGATTGATATTGGTTACTTTCTCCTTTACCCGTCATCTCCTGTAACATTTGCCCACAGTTGTGCACATCACTTCTAAGTAGCCCGGTAGATGTCAAGAAAGGTAGAGTACCAAATCTGAAGGAGGCCGTATTTCTGTTGAAATCACCAGAATCTAACTACGGGATGGGGAGTGGCAATTAATTCTACATTTATTGCTAGAAGCATTTGTAGTCTCAGGGCCTCTTTAGTTTTAGCTATTATGCCAGCTGCAGCTTTACCTGGGCAGGAAGTATTTCCTCGGTTCTCCATGCTCTGGATGGAGGATAGAATCCTGTCTAGATTATACAGTAAACTCATATGTGATTATTGAGTAGGATATTTGAAGGGTTAGCACTTTTTATGTATTCTAAACTGAATTGTGAGATCATCGGAGGAGAGCCTTCTTTCACTGACTCCCAGTAAGTGCAGTGCAGTGGATAACTCTTAGTACAAAGTTCTTGTTGATACTGACACCTTGGAATAATATCTTTATAGGAGATTGCTTTCTTCTTTTTTGTTCCCGGTCTTTCACGTGCCAAGGGAAACCCTCTCTAAATGTCCTAGATCAGCATTTCTCAACCTTTTGACCCTGGAGGAACCCTTGAAATATTTTTTCGGGCCTCGGAGAACCCCTGCACATTCAGGCTTAAATATAGGCCAGAAGTTACAAAATGATTATATTCATTTCATGGGTAGGCCTGCAGATACGCATTAACAGTGCTCTTAAACTAAAAATAAGGAATGAAACTTGCCTCTTTAATGTGAAGTTGCCCAAATTTGAAATAATTTTTTAAATAAATCATGATCTCCGAGGGAGCCCCTCGGGACCTCTCACGGAACCTGAGGCTTCCACAGAACCCTGGTTGAGAAACCCTGTCCTAGATCCTTAGTTTGTGGGTTTATTTCATTGTTTATAACTTATTTTTATTGTAAACCACTTAGAGAACTTTCTCATGGGTATCAACTGGAAATTAATCAGTTTTAAAAAAAGAAATGTAAATGTAAAGCACACTTTCCCGCATCTCAGCCACTGAAGTTGACTGTTGAGTTTCATGCAATTCATCCCAATTACCTGTAGGAAAAGGGGGCTGTAGCTCAAGGGGAGAATATAAGCTAATGTAGTTCTTTGGCTTCTGGTCCACATTTTTAAAATTCAGAGTGCTTTTACCCAACTAGTAGTCTAGAGCACAGAAAGTATGCTTCAGAATTAATGGGATCCATTGTGTCAGCAATTTTCTCCAGCTGCGAAAATGAATCATTGAAGGCTTTTAGCACTGAAGTAAAAGAGGTTGGGTCACATTTCTGTGTTTAATGGGATGATCTTTTCCAGCTATGGAGCAATTAAATCCAAGTTTAATGCAAGCACATTAGAAAAACATAACAACAGTGTAGCTTTTTTCATCTCTCCCCCCCCCCCTCGTTTTAAGCTTTGATTATCCAGCATGGGGCATTCACACCATTTTCAGTATTTTTTTTTTTTTATTTCGTACCATTTTGAGCATGCTACTGGTAACAGTGAATTGTTGGTTTTTGGTCTTGTCCTCACCTAATAAACTTTGCTACCAGCAGTGAGTTCAAGCTTTGATTGATAATTATACAGCGTGGTTAAAAGCTCATTTTCAACCTAGAAATTCACTGTCAATTTCAGTTATTTCGGGGATAGGTATGTAGTAGATACAGTATTAAGTGAGGATATAAATTGCCAGGGGAAGCCAACTGTAGCAGAGCTCTCAGGATTATACATTAGGCTCATCTACCATCAGTTCCAGTTGGGTAGGAAATAGGTAATGCAGACTGTAAAAGACTACAGTCGCCTCAATTAGTAATGCTGCCTGAGGCGTAACATAAAACTGGTTTCCCATTCTGTGTTCCAAGGAAATGTATAGATAGCATTCCACCAAAGAACAGTAATTTGGCCAGGGTCAAATGCACAACATGGGTGCAATAAGCCAGTCTCTCCCTTTTCTCTGATTAAAAAGTATTTCTACAACCCCAGTGTCTCTCTGCATTTTGGAGACATGCGTATTTTTCTTTTAAAAAAAACCTGCAGGTTATTTTTTTTTCCTCACGATCTTTGACATTCTCCCAAATCCCTGAATATCTCTTATGTGCTGCAGAGGATACAAGTGCAAACAAAATATTGTGTGATTGCTTCTAGGATACCTCACATCAAGCCTTAGGCACTGTGGCAAAAATACCAGACTTTGGCTTCCTTAGGCTTCTGTATGGTGCTCTTCTGAAATAGACTCTGCTAGCTTTAACCCGTTCTGTGGCTCACTCTACTCTCATTCAGTTTATGCCATCCGAGAAGCAGCCACCAGCAACCTTAAGAAGCTTGTGGAGAAGTTTGGCAAGGACTGGGCTCACGCCACAATCATCCCCAAGGTGCTGGCCATGTCCAATGACCCCAACTACTTGCACCGCATGACTACGCTGTTCTGCATCAATGTGAGTTGGGGAAGGGATGAGCAAGAAGGAAAAGTGGGACAAACTGAGGGGATGTGGAAGGAAGTGTGTGCATTGATCGTGAAGGGTCAGTGTATGAACTGTGATAAGTAAGAATTGTCCTTTATCCTTCGCCCTGCCTGGTGGGACTCAGGCTGTTGGGGAGAGCAGTTGGCCTTGCCAGCAAGCTAAAAAAGAGCTGCAGAGCAAGGTCAGCACAGGCCTAGCCACAAAACAGTAAACTTAAGTGTAAGAGCTCCTCAGATCCAAGATGCGCAAGGCCCTTGATCTGCTTCCCTGGTCCGTCCTTTGCTAGGTGCTGTCAGAGGTCTGCGGGCAGGAAATCACCACCAAGCACATGCTTCCCACGGTATTGCGGATGGCTGGCGATGCAGTAGCGAACGTCCGCTTCAATGTAGCCAAGTCACTTCAGAAAATTGGACCAATCTTGGATAATAGGTACTGGGAACAATGACTGTGTTGATGCCATCTGGGTTTTGGGCTTATCTTGGTTGTTGGGGAGAGGGGAAGAAAGGAGGAGACAGTGGAAATACTGAGGCTTTGGAGAATCTTAGATTCTCTTCCTTGTCTTCTTCCTGCTTTCTCCCCCTCATTCCCTGCCTTTCTTTCCCGCCCCACCCCCCAGCACCCTTCAGAACGAGGTGAAACCAGTGCTAGAGAAGCTCACCCAGGACCCTGATGTGGATGTCAAATACTTCGCCCAGGAGGCGCTGACTGGTGAGTGTGCTGTCCCTAGTAGAGCCGTACCTGCCTTTTCTTTGTTTTTTTTAAGAGCAACTGTAAGGGTTGCCTATTCTAACAGACTCAGTCTCACAAGCAGGTGCTTAAGGAAAACTGGTTTATTGAAAGAATAGAATGCAAACACAAAGAAAGCTGAGAATGAGCAAAAGCGCGCCAAATACAAACTAAAAACCCTCGCTTCAAACCTGGTCCCGCCCTTGCTCCCGCTTAGCAACCACCCCCTCCCAGGTGTTAGCAACCGTCACCCACATCGGCCTGAGAAAGTAACCTTGAACACAGTCCATAACCCAAACATACATTCCACAGTTACAGTAAGGAGATTACAGCCTGGCACGGCTGGAAATCTCCACTCAGCAAACACGGATCAGGAAAGTGACATGCGAAATGTTACGATGTATTCAGAACATTGGAACGATGAACATGACAGAAACCCTTGCACGCTAGGCCTCTGCCTAGTTCTTACCAGGGAAGCCCTGTGGAGGATGGAAATAAACCACCTGTCTTCCTAGGCTTTGTCCTTGAATTTCTGTTTCCAAGGTGGCTTCAGGCTCACTCAGCATTCGGTCTGACCTTTGAATGCACATGGACCTTTGTTTTTCCTGCTGTTAGCTGTTTCCAGCAGAGTGCTTGTCTCCAGCGGAAGTTTCTTGATCAGCACCTTAGTAACTGCTACAGAGAGGGAAATCTACGAGGCGCATGAGATCTTGGGCACAAGCTTGAGCAACAAGCCTGCTAATTTATCTGTAAGAATTACCTCCCAAGGCCAGCTCAAAAGGACTCGTAGTCAGCATCTAGTTTCCCTTTGCAGCCAACCAAATGTTGGCGGAAAGTGCACAACCAGGACCTCGGGCCAGGCTAAGAGTTTCATAGCAGCCGAGTCGTAAGGGCTATGGTCGTCATCTCAAAAGCTCAGTCCTCTGATAATTTGGGGCTGGCTTTCTCTGGACGGTTGGAACACTATGCTTCTCGAGGACGGGGGGAACAGTGTACGCAGTTACTCAGGATTTGGGAATTGAGGGCAAGTTATGTGTTTGAGACAATGTGGAAGTTGTCGCTGAAGGACCCATTTGCACGCTGCCGGCACCAGCCAGTGAGCACCTAAATACATGTGCTCAGTACAGGCCCTGGGCTTGGAACTCCCTGTTTCAAGTTACTGCTCGCAGTTGTGAGTAATGGTGTATGCAATTACGAATGGGCACTGTCCAACTGAACTTCTAGCAAATGCTGTTAATGAAATAGATTATTAGCTCTCTCTTAACATTTAATAACTCCCTCTCTCTCTCTCCCTTTCTCCCCATACAGTGTTGGCGCTAGCTTGAATCCAGGAAGTGGCTCTGTTGTCTCTCCAACTTGGATGCTGTTGGGCCAACCATTCTCTCCCCCTTTCCCTGCATGTGTATGACCAGCCCACCCATCTCCTATTGGATGTACATGGTGGTATCAGCCATGGCTGACTAATGTCCTCTCGGGAGTCCCGTCTCCCTCTTCTACTCTTAGCTCCATGTCTTCAGACCTTCTTGGGCAGCTGTGATATTTTCTCCCTTTCTCATCATAGTCAGGTTCAACTGTTTTGTTCCAACATCAGGAGGCACCAAGTGGCGTGTCCCAGTCCCATAAAGCTTGCAAGAGAGGCAGAGCAAGGGAAGGGGGCAGAATCTGTTCTTTGTGGCCTCCTGTCACTTCTTGGCCACAGTTTGCATGGGAATGCCACGGCTGTGCAGCGTGTCACCGTGCGTGAGATACCAATTTGAGCTTTCTCCCAATCCGTGCTCAGCCTGGTCACTCCCATACCTTTTCCATGCCAATGATTAAAGCCTCCACCTTCCCCCTCATCCAGTGTTTAAGTATCAGTCAATAAGAAGTTTTCGTTTACTCGAAATCAAACCCAGCAGCATCTTCCTCTGTTTTGTGCCAGGGAAGGTTGAAGGGTAGTTAAATCCTTGATCTAAATCTCTTGGTTCATCAGGCTTCGTAATACGGTATATCCCAGTTCCTGTGCGTGACTTTCTTCTGTGTCCCTTTCTATTCACTATATGTTTCCCTTCCCTGGCCTTTGCTGGAAGGAGGTAGCTGTTTGGCATATGGAGGATTGTGTGTGTGTGTGTGAGTGTGTGTGTGTGAGAGAGACAGAGAAAGCTGTTGAACAGTTGACATGGGCTGAAGAGTAAATTGGTGTTGCCTTGGCTCTTCACAGTGGGATACTACCTCCAGGCTAAATTTAGTCCTGTATTCCCACTGAACTTCCAAACCAGGACCCTTCCCAAATTTTGGTGGTGCAAAACGAAAGGATGCTCTTTAACAAAAGGCACATCAGTTGACAGGAAGAAGAGGCGACGATGGGTGTCTTTCTCCAGCAGTGTTTGGATAATCCCACAGGCTCTTAACTGATGGGAGTTCTAGTTTTTGTGGTGCAGAACATCCCCCTCCCCTCCAGCTTTGCCTCGATGATGTCCCAGTTTTCCTCCTCCACCTTCAGGTTCCTCGCTGCTGTCTCTAACTCTTGCACTGGACATGGGAAAGAAGTGTGTACTCTAACCACACATCCCCTAACGCACACGCACAGTCTCTCCCCATTAGTGGAATGCCATTTTAAAAATGTCATTTTTTTGTGTGTGTGTACACTTGTTTTATTTTTCTCCTCTCTATGATTAATAAAATGCTCGGTCATTACTTAACAAGGCTGGTAAGATTGAACCCGGGTCGCTGAGTCTTTTGAGATAGGGTAGGGTGGGCAACTGGTGGCCATGCAGATATTCCAGGACTCTCAGTCTTCCTTCAGTCCCAGCCATAAAAGCAGGAGCAGAAGAGGAGCGTATAATCCAGCAGTGTCTAGGGGATTTCACTTCCCTATCTTTGGTAGGGAGTGGTGGTTGCCGGAGGCCCAGGTAACGGGTAGGGTTGTGCAAGGTCTCCTTCCATTAAATAATGAACTAATCTTTGGGTTAAAGTTCAGTTGTTCCTTGTCTTAAGAAAGACTGGATCCATCTCCTTTTTTAAACAGATCACTTGGCTGCCTGAACAGCATCAGATTCCCTCATTTGTTTTCCTGCCTGCATAAGCAGAGCACTTTTTCTCTGTCTCATTCCATGGGCGTCTGTGTAGTTTTTACAGCTCCTGCTTAATTCTGTTGCTGAACCTCTGGCTCCTATTTGAAATGTTAATTTTCAAGAATTTGTGTTGCCAGAGAACTCCAGCTCTGAGTTCTGTCCAGCTGTGGTCCCTTGTCAAGGCTAATTTGCATCTCGCGTTGCCTTGGAGAACAGTTGAGCTGCTGGGGAGCTGGACCCTCCTTCAGTTGCGTCTTGTGCCTGCATTCGTTTGTTCTGCCTGCTTTTTCGAGTCCAGTCATGCTTTTGCCAAGGTGCTTAGAGGATAAAACAAAACAAAGGGGGGGGAATGCATGTTTCGCCCTTTCCATTGTTCGCGGTTCTCAAAGGATCTGCCTATTATGTAGTTGGGTTTAATGTATCTAAATCTATTGTTTAATGGTGTGCTAACAACCGGGCTGGTGAGGACGGGAGAGGAAGGAATGACTTGGACTAATGAAAAAACAGCATGGATTTTTAGTGGGGAGGGAGGCTTAGAGTTACCAGTGAAAGCTAGGGTACTGCCCTTGCATGGTCTTCAATCATACTTGTTCTGGTGCTTTTTTGTAATGGATATCCCAGGTTTTTGCCTAGAACTGATCTGTACTTCTGGTGCGCGCTGAACACTTACTTGTGTTCCTTTGATGACCATTGTGGAGGACGACGGTCTCAGGATCAACAGCTTCAGGAAGCCTGGGCATAGTTTATTCAAGAAACTACATACTGAATAGGTCCACACCCACCTACGCATTCCAGTCCTTTTTGTTTTTCTAGATGGGAGGGCATAGGAGACTTGTGATGTTTTTACAGCATTTGCTTTATTTAGAAATACACCAACAGCGTAAGTCAAAGCAAGCCGACATTGCCCAAGAGGGGTGCCCACCCCCATCCAAGCTTATGAATTTATTTATAGCCAGTTTTTCTTTTCTCTGCTCATTCCACACACAGTGCCTCCCTCTTGTGTCTGAATTGCCCACTCAGGAGCATCCCCAGCCATTAAAGGAACTCTTAAGTCTCTTGTGAGGAGGACCACAATCCAGCCAATCTTGTTAATTGGGTCTGTTGATACCCTCTTCACTACAGGCTGAAAAACTGGAGAGGGATGGGGTTTGACCAGTAATTTGACTGCTGCTTTTTGTACATAGCCCCACACCCAAGTTCAAAACACAGGACAGGTATCATCCAGTGGGTCTCCCCATCCTGAACATATTTTCTGAGGTTGGGGCCAGAATATTATTGTAGCCAAAAGGGAAAAAAAAACTTAAGTTTTTATCCCTTCTTTAAACTTTAAAAGCTGGCAACTACTGGTGTCTGGGCATGTGTCCATTCCCCTGCCTTGCGCCCCCTGCCCCCCCCCCCCAAATCTGGAGATGGATGCTAATGTTCAATCTGTCCATCATAGAAGTAGAATTTTAAGTTTGTCTTTTTTGTTTTTTTACCAAGAAAACAAAACATTGGTTTTTGCTTTTCTGGCAGCTACCTGCCCATCCTCAAAAAATTCGCTACCATGCTGGGTTTTTTGATCAGCCTGCTTCTCTGATTCAGCTGCAAATGGAGATGCTACTAAAATGACTCTGTCCTTTGTTCATCCTGTGCAATTGGCAGCCGCTGGGCTAATAAAAGGATTTTGCATTGCAGGGAACATTGTGCCTCTCCAGAGCCAGCTCTGACGAACTTACATCAGAGGGTGGTGGTTCCTCCCTCCTTGTCCTAGGGAGGCACTGCGGTACCAAGAGATGATGGGAGAAAGAGACTTCTCTTTTCAGGGCAAGGGACTGGGAGGCCCTGCACCTCTCATCGTCTCTCCACTGCAGTTGAGTAACCAGAAGCACCGGGGGGCGGGGTAGGGCAATGGCCGTGAGCCCCTCTGCTGAATCTCAGCAGAGGGCTGACCCTGCTAAGTTTGTAAAGAAGAGCAGTGGCCATTGCCCAGGCTTTCCCAGTCGTCTTCCCTTTCCTGGTGTCTGCTAGAGTGGAGGCAGAGCTCTAAACTTAAAATGTGTAGTGCCACAAATCACTGCTGTTTAAAACTGTATTTGGACAATGCTGGTGCTCCTGTCCAGCTCTGGCAGCCATGGCGAAAGGACAGGCATTTGGCACCATTGTCGCATTGACCTTCCAGAGGCCTGGAGATAGGGTGATGGCTGAGATATGCATAAGATGAGCCTCAACTACTCCAACGGTTTGCTTCAGCCAATAGACTTCAGTTGCAGAAGAGAGAGCCCAGTGTCAACAGCTGTGATCATGTGGTCATTTCAGAGATTCCTACTGGATTTCAACCAACGGCTTTTCAAATTCTCCATCTGTTCTCCCTGAACCTGCACTCAGGACGTTTTACTATATTTTAGGCAATCAGTGGCTTGCTGTTTGATTTCCATTGTGAATCCCAGGCTGGCTGATCCCAAGGCAGGAAGCAAGGCCCATTTGTTTGGAGATGCCAGTTTTGATCCCCAGAGTCAGACGAAGCTCCTGAATGATTGCAATAAATCTGCATAGCCCCCCTCCACACCCATATATTGATAAGTTGAAGGATGGAAAATGGGTTAGAGAAGGTGTGTTTACATTTTTCTAAAATCCAGAAGGGCTTAGCAATAGAGTGATGCACAGGATAAAATGTCTGGCTTTGTGCAGGTGTGTGTGTGTCTGTGTGTTGGTCCATTTTGATTGCAATCATGGGGGGGGGGGCGTTCCCCCCTCAGGCTGCAATAGGTTGACGTGAGCTCTGCTAAAGCAGTTCAGACAGCCTGATTTCAAATGGTCAGGTCTTGACACACTATGCAGGCCTCTTCATTTTGTGGGACACAAACAGTGATTTCCTGTCTGATTCAGAAAAGGTTCCCCTAAAGCACCTGGGGTGCTGCTGTTGGGGGACATAAATGTTCTTTTCCCCACAAAACATGCCTTTTCCTGCCTTTCTTCATCTCTCTCATGGCAATCTAAAAAGTTTATCACTGTGATGCCTGGAATGCAATCAAGTTAGATACAGTCCAGTTCAACAGCACCCTTTCTGCACTCAATCTCAGTAAGTTAAATGATGCTTCTGCCTGGAAAAAGTACCCATAACTACTACATCATCACATACAAAGGAAAATGAACAATCCACTTGTAGAGGTGAAATCTCAGCAATATCCCTTGTTAAGAAAACGAGGAGGACACAGCAGGTAGACATTTTCTTCAAAAAAGGGGGGGGGTATTTTAAACTAGCACAAGAAGACTTGCTTAAGAATATGTCTACTGTTGATGCTTATTGGCCAGTTACAGAATTTACTCAGATGAAGTTCTAGTCTATGATGAAATGGATACAGGGCTAGAAGAGGCCACAAAAGTGGTTTAATCAAGGGTACGCCTTTTTTTCTGGAGTGGTGCTTGGACTTCAGGCAGTGCATTGACAGCTATGCTGAGAAAAATGTAGGGATGAGGTCAGGACAACCCCCCAAAAGTGACTTGATTTTACACTTAGGCTATGGTGAACGCGGTAACTAAACACATCTGCATTTGTGTGATACATCAAGCCATAAGCTAACTAACCAAACAGGCTGAGTTCAGATAACATACTATGCCATAAAATGCTAGCAAAAGATGAGAACACGTGCTGGGCAGCTGCAGCTGCTAGGCTTAATACAAGTCTGGTTAAAAGTGGGTAAACACAACCTTGTAAAAGTGAATGTGCATTCTTTTTTCAAAAATGCATGTGGTTCCTCCCCTGCATTTTGAATAATTTTCTCCAGGCACATTAAGATGTAAGATGTGTTAGGAGCTTTCCTGATGGCCGGGGAGGACTACCCTCCCTAAATTCTCCATCTCTAAATTTTAAGGCAGCAGATAAGCTTCCCCACCTGTTCTATGCCTCCCCCTGAAGGTCTAGGCTAGCTATGGGCCTGGACCACAATCAAGAATAGGCACTTTTTAGTCTGAGTCTTTGCTTGATGCAAAACGTGCAGTGCTGTCCATGTTTTGCTGAAATGCTCCAGAGAAGAGGAAGCCATCACTTGAGACATCCTGCGCCATTAATTGTTAGACAGTTTGGTTGCTGGTTGGCTGGAATTCACTTTCCTGCACAGTCCGGGTGTTGATTTTAGTTACGCACGCTGGAAAATCGGGACTTCTGTGTTCATGGCAACATATCAATTACTTGAAGACTGTCAGTCTTCCAGCTAAGCAAATCCAGCTCTATGACGTACTTGTTGAATCTTGAACTCGTTCTCACCATGCTGGTTCTTTTCTCAACGTGGGTTCAGTTTGTTAATGCTCTTTTCCAGATGCAGAAGTGGACATGGTGTTTGAAACAGATTCTGTTGGAACTCTGGATTTCATCAAACATTTGTAGGGTTTTTCAACCATTTATACAGAGTAGTACTTACAGATTAAACAAAGTTTTATGTTTTAAGAGACCGGTTTTATTTAACAGGCATACGGTCTTCCCTTGCCCACAGAAAATCTCTTGCAGATGATCATGAAGGTGTTGATGGAAGCTGTATGCTGAGAACTTTAGAGATTTAAGAATACACCTCTTGGTATAATGGCCAAAGAGTATTTTGGGCATCAGAGTCTTGTATTTCATGACAGCTGGGCAGGTCCTCACTATCCGTACATAAAAATCAAATTTCTAGCCCTCATCATTGATGAAAAGTGACATGAATGCCTTGAGATTTTTCCTGGCTCAGGAATTGATATGATATATCCATTCCAAAAGATGTAACACTTCCACTTAGTTACTTCTTACTCATAGAAGATTCACCTCTATGTCCACTTTTCCCCTGTTGGAAACTTGATCTGGAGTAAGGGAGATTATGGAATCCTTGAAATCAGCCACAAAATTGAGTGAAGAGTCTCCAGTCTGCAGCCATCCAGAAAACAAACTCTTCTTTAAAACTCTGGAAAGAGGCTCTCCAACTCTCTAGACCATAAATGGTCTTAGAAGCCTTCTTGCAGATGAAAATCCAGACAAACCAGCATTTCTTTGTTTTCTTTGAAAATTTGAGATTATCTTCTCGTTGGGAAGATTCACCTTCCCAATCCTGCTTCTCTAGCCCAGTGTTTCTCCACCTTGGCAACTTTAAGATGTGTGGATTTCAACTCCCAGAATTCTTCATGCTGGCTGAGAAATTCTGGGAGTTGAAGTCCACATATCTTTAAAGTTGCCAAGGTGGAGAAACACTGGGCTAGCCTCAAGAACAGGTCACCCAACCTTGGTAGTGCAGTGAGTGTTTTTCTCCAAGAGGCAAATTAGGTGAAATCTCTCCCCCACCCCCACCCCCACCCCCACCCCATGCTCTACAAAAAGTAAAAAAGGTTGGTCCAATTCATTATTATGATCTGGATGAAGTTGTCCTACCCATTCTAGAGGAAGGCCACTCTCTTGCTTTCAGTTATCTAATTAATAGTGACTATTATTCACCCCAGGACCTTGTGAAGGATGGGATAATGGTAGCTAGGCTACTGCATGATTCTTGTTGGTGATCCTTACAACCAGAAATAATTTCAGGGTAAATGAGAGCCTCTGCTAGTAAGCTTCAAGAAACAAAGGAGAATTCCTACTCTTTTTAAGGAGAAAAGTGGTACAAGGATCCTCTTAATTAATCTTAAAAGTAGAGTTGACCAAGAATATAATCCTATCTGAATGCTGACTTAGAGGGTGGGCAACCTTCCTTGATAATAGATGAAACTGTTTCTGATTAAATAATGCACTGGGCTCAAACCTTTGCCTCAAAGGGAAACATTCAGACTAAACTCAGTCAGAGGACTTTCTTCAAAATAACCAGGAGCATTGGCCTGTTTTTCCCCCCTGAACAATTATTTAATTGATAGAAGTGATTGATTAAAAAACAGCTTAACTAAAAAGGCCCCATAGGTGTACACACAGGAAGCCTGTTGCAGACTTTCGAAAGAATTGATTTATATACCAATGCTTCCTAAAAATGGCACCCTGAAAATTTCGCTTCAGAAAAACTCCTAGGCTACCTAAGAGAAAAGAGATGCCGTGGGGGAGGATCCCCTAGAGAAGGGATGCTTTGCATTAATTAGGTAAAGAATGGGACTGTTTAGTTTTCTTATAATTCCTTGGGCTCTGACTCTACAGTTCCAAAGCTCTGACATCACACTAAATCAGCGTTTTTCAAATATGGCAACATTAAGATGTGTGGGCTTCAACTCCCAAAATCCCCCAGCCAGCATTTGTGGACTTCAGCTCCCAGAATTCCCCAGCCAGCATGCTGGCTGGGGAATTCTGGGAGTTGAAGTCCACACATCTTAAAGTTGCTGAGATTGTGGAACACTGTTATGTATAGGAGTCCCAGGGTTATTAGCTAGACTGGGTAGTCAAAAAACAAATCTCCAGAGAAAGCAGCAGCAAATCATTTCCGCCTGATGCCTAGAAAACAGCCTTGATGTATTTTTGCCACCAAGAACCAGGCTCAGCTTGAGGGAAACCTTGTATTTTTATAAGGAAAATGGAAGCGGGGGGTGAATGCATGGAATGGAATGAAGTCTCCTAGAAAAGATGGCCTGGTGGCCAGCTACTGGCAGCCGTGACAGAAATACACCAAACAGTGGGATTTTTTTTTTTTTTTGCAGGCTTTGCTTTCCAGTAATTTACATTTTGAGGCAGGGAGGTAGGGAACAGTTCCAATTCCTCCCCCACCCTGAGGCATCAAGGAGTCCCTGGCGTGACCCAAAAGATTTGGAGGGGAGAGCATTTGAGCGCTTATAGGCAGGAGGGCTTCTCCACAAGCTGCTGCAAGTCCAGAGATGGAGCAGTTGGGCTGAGAAACATCAGAAAGGCCATATGCATAACTGTACTAGCTGAAGTAAGGCAGCAAACTTTTTCACTTACATAAGGGTAAGCCCCAGGGAGCTCAGTGGGGATTGACGTTTGAGCAGACACATGTAAGATTCACTATATACTAGTGAGGAAAAGAAGGAAGCCAGCATTGACAAAAATGGAGAAATCCTTATTTAGCAGGGTTGTGCGCATTCAGTGGTTCTATGCTTACGTTGCCCAAAGGTGATGCACTAATTATCTCATGATTTTCACTTTCCTCCTGTTCTTTATTTTAAAAAAAACACTCTAGTTTTTTATCCCTCCAATTGTAACTTTCTCCACCCCTCCCAATAATCCGAGAATGCCCCCTTTTGCCAGTGAAATCCTGAGAGAGCAGCTTTCCTGGCCACATCTCTCAGACATTGGCTGACAGAGGTGCTTCCTCAAAAGCTGTCTTGAAGACCTGCAGCAAGGATCTTCTGACTGCATCCTGGAATTCTTGCCCTACAAAGACATAAAGCAGGGGGTTGATGCAACTGTTGAACATGGCCAGACACTTGGAGAGCGGGATGGCCACCAGACGCATGGCCTCAGGCACGAGATCCATCGAGATCCTGGCCAGAGCCAAAGCGTGATAGGGGAGCCAACAGAGGAAAAAACAGAAGACCACCCTGGTGACTACCAGAAAGGGTTTGCTGGATTTGTTAAGCTTCTTCCTGCACATGGTCACCACCAGGATTGTGTAGGAGATGGAGATAACCAGTAAGGGAAGAAGGAACTGATAGAGAAAAATGCAAATAGTGAGGACTTCAGCTTGCTGCCAGTCCTGAAAGATGTCCAGGTTGTTGCAGGAGGTCCGATTATTATTATCCACAGAGACCTGGGTGAAGAAGTATGAGCTGGGAACGAAGAATGCCAAAGACAGCAGCCAGAGGAATCCACAAGCCGCCCAGGTGAGTCGTGGGGTGCGGTAGTTCTGGCACCAGACAGGGGCCACCACCAGCACACAGCGATCCACACTGATGGAGCTTAGTAACAGCACACCACTGCACACACTCAGCCCGAACAGGCAATTGGCCACTTTGCAAGCCACAGAGCCAAAGGGCCAATGCAGGTCGAGAGCCAAGTTGAGTACTGTGACAAATATGAGGGAGGTGGATGCTAAGTCAGCTAAGGCAAGGTTGAAGAACCAAACGGTGTTGGAGGTCCATCGAAGCTTCCACCCAGTGACCCACAGGACTACCCCGTTCCCAGTCACACCAGCCAGAAAGATGAAGCTGAAAATCACCCCTGTGATAATCTTTATGACGTCCCGCACAGAGCTTTCCTCCACGAGCTCATGGGAGGAGGAGCCATTGGCAGTTGGGTTTGTTGACATCTCCCTGTCAAAGAGACAAGAACAAGGCTGAAGATCCAGGATTATTGGTCATCCAGACCAGTCAGTGCAATTTCTTTGCCAGGGGCCACATGTTTACTGAAAAGCGAATTATCTCCCAGGGCCACAAAGCTATTGATGATAATGTCCCCACCCTTGCGCTACAGAATATTAGATTTGTACTGCATCTGAAAAATGCGACTGTGCTCATCCCAGCTTATGGACATCAGGGCTTATGGAGTCTTATCCTGAAGAGTACGAATTCTAACAGTTGACACAGGAACCCTGAGGATTCAGGGCTGGGCAATGTCTCAGCTGCTGAATCTCCCCATAGCTCCAGCATGGCCAATAGTGGGAATGTATGGCATTTATAGCCTGCCTTTTCTTTGGGAACTCAAGGCAGCATCCTTGAGGCTCTTGTTTTTATCCCAACTGCCACAACTTCTTGAGATATGTTGAGTTGACAGAGGGTGACTGGTCAATGTTACTGCACCAGCTCTGTGGTTCTAGACCAGTGTTTCTCAACCTTGGCCACTTGTAAGATGGGTGGACTTCAACTCCCAGAATTCTTCATGCTGGCTGGGGAATTCTGGGAGTTGAAGTCCACCCATCTTAAAGTGGCCAAGGCTGAGAAACACTGATCTAGATCATCACCTTAACAATGTGCTATGCTACACCGGTTCTCCCAAGTTGCAGTCTAACAGCATCTGGAGGACTATGAACTGCTTACCTCTGCACTATAGCTTCAGTGGACAAACTGTGATATAATTTGAGTACCGTACGTAGCATAAGCATGTGTGGCTTCCTTGAACAGGAAGCTCTGTGGGACTGGTTGTGGTGGAAAGTCAGAACTGCTCTCTAGCTTGGCTAAGACCTACTTCTCGATAAACAGGAGCAAAGCTACATTAAAGGAAAGAAGACTCCTGGTTGCAGTCAGCTCCTGGCGACAACGTGGACCACATCTGCCCTTGCCTTTTTCCAGGATAGTTTTTCAACTTCCCAGTTTAGCTTACAGTCCTGAAATTTTCTGGTGATCCCCCATCTAAGTACTAACCAGGTCCAACCCCGCTCAGCTTCTTTCCATATCTGCTCAGTGAGCAATGGGTACCAAATGAAATGATGAAAGCTGCATTAAGGGAATTGCACAGGCAATTGTGCAGTGAACGAATAAATAAATGAGGACAACACTTTTGGGTTCTGCAGTGGCAGAGGATGTGTGTGGAGCAAGCTGGGATCAAAAGAATTGCAAGGCATCATACGTGTCCTCCTGGTAACTTTCCCTGCTCAGTCAGGGTTTGTGGGTTGCACTAAGCCACCACGTAGTAGATTGGGATTCCACAGAGCGCAACTTGTGAAACCCAGCAACCAGCCACTGTTTTCAGTTGGTGCACTAGGCAAACCCAGCCAACTGGATTTTACTCTAACCATGGTTAAGCAAACTATGATTTAGGACAAAGCAGGGAGAGGGCCTCTCACACAGATACAAGCATTCCAGTCTTGGTCACTTAGTTCAGTGCAGTGCAGGGGGAAAGGAGGGAGGAAATTAGAAATTAGAAAAGAAAACCAGCCATCTGTCAATATATTCAGCCAGTAGCTCAGAGAGACTGGATTGAATGGAAAACTCTACGTTCCTGAATTTTCCTCTCCAAAGCAGCTGAGTGTGCTCTTGGCTGAGCTGAAATCCACCTCCTCTACTCCACCTATCACCCCAGTCATGTCTATTTCCCCCTCTTCCTACCTCTGTAATGGAAATTTTCAAGGGCAGCCTCTGTTGCTCTGGTTACAATATTATCTTCTAACATTGTTAGAAATATTGCATAGGGGAGCAAGAACAGCAATGAATGAGCTTCTATTCAAAGCTAGAAAGTTGCCATGGGATTGCACAAGGCTTGGTTGCCAGGTGAAATGAGAGTTGCCAAGTGGCACAAGCTGAGCCACAAAGCAGGTTCAGCGTGTGACCTCTGGAAGATGGGTAGGGGTGTGGGTGTGGGTGCGTTCTGAAGAGTGTCGGCAAGGGGTACAGCCGGATCCCACCAGCAGAACGCAGTCATCCTGAATGCCTTCAACTTTGTGCCGGGCTTCCATGCTTTGCAGTGCCGTGGGTGAATGTTCCAGTGGATTGCATTCTGAGTTACGCAGCCTTGAGGCCAAAGAAGTGGTTGCATATTCATGGATTATATCTGAATCAACCGATGAAAACAGGATGTGGATTTAGTTTCCCTGTTTGCAACCTGGCCAGCAAAAAGACAGTTGAGTTTGGAGTGTAGAACATGGCTGAGTTTGGTCGGAGAGAATTTGCAGGGAGGCTGTGTGTGCATGCGTGTTTCCTAAGACATCTTTGACTCAGGATGGACAACTGGCAGCTCTCTGGCCATTCCTGGCACTTAGCCTGATTTCAAAACCCTTCTGCAAGAGGGTCAGATCTCCGCAAGTCGTTTACTTCATTGGACAACCTCTGACCAATCATGCGTTCCTCAACACCCTGTCAGTTCCCTAGCTAGGCTTTAGATTTTGTGGCTGGCAATAACATCCAGACTTTTGAAGTGTGATTACCCTTTTGGCAACACAGAGGAAGCTGGTTGATGCACTGGTTAATTTCAATCCAACACAGGGCATTTCAGAGCTGAAAACATAAAATCAGCAGGATATCAAACAGAAGAGTTCATTGCTTCTAGGCCTGCTTGTTGCTTGCTGGCAAGCCCACATAATAATGTGAACCTGTTATGCAACCCTGCCACTGCAGTGGGGTTATTTAGTTACTGTTGGTTTGGATTTACTGGGGATGGCTGGGAGGGAGAGCTGCAACTCTGTGTGTGTGTGGGGTGCAATCTAGGAGCAGATTCCAGATGTTGCTCAACCATGAGAGGCACCTTAATTGATGATGGACAAATGGCTACATTTGCTACTTAAAACAAGCCCCAAAATTAAATAATCTTGCTCCGCTGCCTAAAACTTGAGCCCATCCCCATCTGCCTGAATGGCAGGGCTTAGTTTGATGTGTGAACCAAACCTCCAATTGTTTGATTTTCCTACTGGCTCTTTTGCAGCAAAACCCACAAATCATGAACCACCTTAACCACACACCACTTTAGGGCATAAGAAACCAGTGCATTTTTTCAAGTTGAGGGAGAACCCTTTGGTGTTTCAGACTTCACTTCTGCATTTCATCATGTGTGTTTCAGAACCAGTGGTGGTCCTATCAGAGTTTTCCAAAGCGTATTTCTTCTTTTCTTTGCAGGTGGCTTCACACAGCCTATTACACCTCGGTGTTCTCCGGAATGCTGCCTGAACCCAACCATGTTTATCTTGGTGCAAACCAGGGTTGAGTAATCCCCAGCTTACTCTGAAGAGTAAACCCAAACTGGTAACTTGAGCAGTTGGGGAGGAAAATGCAAATTCCTCACTCAGGTATGACCAGAACATTGCAAAAGTACGTTTGTAGTACTTTTCTCTAGGTGTGTGTTTAGAAGGGGAAGAAAATGGAAGCATTTGTTTACGAGTACAGAAGAAGACACGGATGGACATTCGACAGGACCGCACTGCATCTTCCAAGGCAGCTGTTCTGATTGAATTTATACTTAATGAGAGTGTTAATAGTACCATGGCATATTAAAGCTAAAGTGTTCTACACCTTCTATCACCAGGTGGCCAGGGCAAAGCTAATTTTTCTCTTTGCGTAGCTCCCCTTTATAGGGGTGGCTTCCACACACATACTGTATGACATTACCCATCCCCCAGGGCAGTGTTTCTCAACCTCAGCACGTTTAAGATGTGTAGACTTCAACTCCCAGAATTCTCCAGCCAATGTGCTTTAAGACGTGTGGACTTCAGTTCCCAGAATTCTGGGAATGCTGGCTGGGGAAATCTGGGAGTTGAAGTACACGCATCTTAAACTTGCCAAGGTTGAGAAACACTGCCCTGGATGATGGGAGTTGTAATCCATTGCAACAGAACCCTGGAAATGTCTCCTTTGCAACTGGAATGTTTGCAAGCCAGTTTTTCCAGACACTCCTGGAATTTCTGACAAAGAGGGCAGAGGAACCCACATAATGCGACCTGCCCTATAACTTGGGGCATGATCAAAATAACTGTAGTTTCAGGACAGTTTTTTTTTTCCTTTTAAAGAAGCAGAAATTCAATAGATGTCCATCACTCCAAGCCTGGCTGAGAGAATGAATATATAAATGAGGGTAAAGATTGTTTTATTAAAAGTGCCCCACCACCATTTTCTTGCATCCACCTGAGCTTCTACTGGTTGAACAAAAGGTGTAAGAAGGCGGGCAGGTAAAAGCTGATGTCCAACAGGGCTAGCCTTCTCTCAACCCAGGATTCCCATCTGGGGAAACTGAATGGTCTAGAGAGGGCTGGGGGACTGACTTGCCAGATGGCAATGAAGGGCAACCATCTGCAGCCCCAATCAGAACAGCCCAGGGTGAGGGATGCAGGCTGTGTCCCAAGGCAGGCTTTCCGACGCCTAATCTAACCAGGACTTGCTCATGCCGGGTTTCCGGATTCACACGCTACGCTGGACGATCAGCACTCCATGCAGTTCACCCGGGTGTGGTTTTGTGGCTATATTCCCACAAGACCCTTCCTCAGCCTCCTAAAACACTCCGCTGCTGTATTCACACCACCTGCTTGGCGTGGGCGCGCGTTTGGTGCTGGGCGGATTACGCGAGCCCAGCTCGGTTGATCGCTCGATGGTTCACCAGGGCAAACCAGGACCGTGGTTTTAGTTCGGCAACTCGCGGTCGGCGTACCGTGCGGAAACAGCCGGGAAGCCACCCTCCTGCCGCCTCCGTCGTTCGCCATCCCCGGGCAGGGCAGGACAGATCCGCCTGCGCGCAGGCTCAGCTCTCCGGCGAATCAGTCCCGGCGCCCCGCCTGCCTTTGTCCGCGCGAGGGCCGGCTGGTTGATAATAAGGCAACCGGATGAGCTAGCCGGGCTCCGGCGCTCCTGGGAGCCCCCAGCCAGCAGGGGGCGGCGGCCACGTGCTCCAGAGCTGCCGAGCCCCATTAGCCCCGCGCTCCGGAAAGGCCGGGCGGGCGGCGCCGCGCTGTGCCGAGCCGCTGGGCGCGCTTCGTCGGAGGAGCGGGAAAGCGGGGACGGAGCTGGGAGCCCACTGCGCCCACCGCCACGACCCCCACCGCCCTCCGCCCCGTTGCGGCCACTCGCGCTTCCCCGCTCCGCCTTGGCTGGTTTGGGGATTGGCTTGGGTTATGGGTCAGGCCAGTCGATCGCGGCTGATTCCATAAACTTGGGTTTGGCAAGTTGGGGCATCTCAGCAGCTGGAACTCCCTGAAAAGGATGGCTTGTGGCTTGAAGGCGCCTCCCCCCCCCCATCATCATATCTAGGGCCCCCAGCGGGCCAGCGGCTCGTTCTAGCCAAGGGCAAACGCCGAAAGCGCCCGCAAGCCCCTTCCGCCCTTTTTCTTAGAGGCGGTCGCGCCTGTGCAGCAAGTACCGAAGGCTTCCACGCGCCCCTTTTCACGAGGAAACACGGTGCAGCTCCCGCCTCCCGAAATGGGGTCCCGCCGATTCACTCTATGAGAGGAGTTATTCCCCCCTCCCCATGGACTGAGGATAGGTGTGCGGCATAACCCGGCTGGGCATGGATGGGAGATGAGCAATAGTCCTTGGGAGCAAGCATCCAAGAAACCCGAATTTGTTATAGCCTTCCTCGATCTGGCAGCCATCACTGGCTTTTCTGGCTGGGAGTGATGAAATATGTTGTCCCACTCTTCCAAGGGGCACCAGGTTGGGGAAGACTGCTGTAAGGAATGTGACCATTCTACTGGAGGGTTTCTGTGTGTGTGTGTGTGTGTGTGTGTGTCTTTTAAAGAAGAGGCCAAGTTGTCTTCTAGTTTGGTGAGAACAAGGATTCTTGGACCATCAACCGTGGGTGGACCATCGGCTATGAGCATCCTGGCAGTGGAGTGCTGAAGATGCTGGAGACCCAGGCTCTAGTCCCACTCAGCCACAAATGCTCCTTGCATGACTTTGAGCCAGTATCTCTCTCTCTCTCTCTTTCTCTCAACCCTACCTACCTCACAGGGTGGTTGTTGCAAGGAAAAATGAAGGAGGGAGCGTTATGCATGCCCTCTTGAGCTCCTGAATGAAAGATGGGATGTATAACAGATAAGTAACTGGTGCCCTGTTCCTGAATTTCCTAGAGAGCTTTTCTGGGCAGTGACGGCTCCACTCACAGAATTTGTGCAGGGAGGCAGAAATCCATGTGTAACCTACTTAATGTTTTGCCCACTGCATCTGCTGCTTTTTTTTTTTTTCTCTTGCAGAAAGTCTGTGGAAGAGAGAACTTAGAATTGCCGTCAAGCAACACAGTCCCTGAATCCCCAGCATGTGGCACCTAGAGGAAAGACAATGTGCCAATATGTTCCTGGGCATTAGCCAAGTTCCCTGCTGTCTCTAATTTTATTTGTTTTTAAAAGATGATTTTAATTTTAAAAAAATGAATGGCAAACTAGTGTGCTCTGAACAAAGTGCCAGCCTGAGGCATAAGCCATGTTTCTAGTCATTCCCCTAGAGGCCACCTAGACCTCTGGGACATTCTCAGAAAATAAAAATGGGAGATGAAGTTCAGAACTTTTTTTTTTTTTTTTTGCTTCTTAGTAAATGGGTGTTCTGTGCTTCGCCACAGCTACCCTGGCCATCATTTTGTGCAAGTGTCCCACACATGTTCTCAAAATTCCCAACTGACTCCTCAGAATTAGAGAACCCTCTTTTGATTGGTCAAACCAGTGTCTGCCAGTCCAAAATGCAAGTCACAATGGACTATGTTAGAATATAGGCTGTGTTCACACAACAGGCTGTCTCTGTGGCTGTGTTCACACAACAAGCCAAACCCTGGTTAACAAAACACAATCCCTGTGTTCACACAACCTGTCAGGCTCAAACAAACTATTTTAATGAGTTGTCTGGTTCATTCAACATGCAAAGACAATGACTGGGTTCCCACAAGGTGCTTCATTCGAGCCTGGTTTAGCATGTTGTGTGAATCCAACCACTGAGTGTGTTTCCTCCCTTTCAAATAGTTTCCTCCACCTCTTTCAATTCTTTCCCGTCTGATCGTCTGTCCGTAATTTGCGGCTGCATTACTGCCTCTTCTAGCTAATTAACTGAAAAGGGGAGCAGCGTCTTCCAGGGTGCATTAAAGGGCACATAACAGAGAGGGCAGCTGTGCAGTTCCATGAACAGGTGGGTCGAATCAGGAGTTGGCTGGACAAGCTCAAACTTATTCCGCTTCCTCTTCGGGGTGGCGTAAAAGCCATCATTAGAGGGAGCTGCTGTTTTCAGGTTGTACATTAATAATAATAATAATAATAATAATAATAATAATAATAATAATAATAATAATAATGCCTCTAGAAAGCCTGTTGGTTAGAGCTTCTCTGCACACCATCTCTAAGTAGTAATAGCAGTCATCATCTGTAATAGACTAAGTGGTCGGAACAATAAACATAACCTGGGGGTGGGGGAGTCGTTTTAGAAAGGCCTCCCTTCTTCTCACCATTTTATTCCTATTATTTCTCCCGAGGGGGTGAACCCAGCAGCCCTTTGCGGGACTCCACTCACCTTACTTCAGTGGCATTTGCTGCCTCTCCAAGATGAGGAGGAGGAGAGTTTTCCAGCTGCCCCCCTTGCTGGCCATCGGCAGGAGGAGAGAAGAGAACTCCGGCAGGGGAGATGCTGCTCGGTCCAGACCCAGGCAGGGACTACCTGGGCTCCGGCAGAGAAGAGGAGGAGGAGGTGGCGGTGCCCTCCGTCAAACTGAAACCCGGATGGCGTGTGAAAGAAGCAGATGAATGAAGCAGATTAGCTGTTCCTTGAGAGGTGGCTTGTGGCTTGTTTGCATGTGTGTGGGTCGGTCTGACTCGGTGTCCATGCCTGTGTGTGTGTGTGTGTGTTGTGTATATATCTGGATGTGGCACTGGGCTCGTTTGCATGTGTCTGTGCGTCTGTATGCCTCTGTGTATGTGTGGGTGTGTTTGTGTGTGTATATAAGTTGCACTGGACTGATTGTGGCTTGTTTGCATGTGTGTGCGTGTATCTCTCTGTGTTGTGCGTATGTGTGAGATGATAGATAGATAGATAGATAGATAGATAGATAGATAGATAGATAGATGATAGATAGATAAAAATAAGAGGTGGCAACCAAGGTGGTACCCGGGCTTAACAAAGCTGGTCCAGCTGTCCAATCAAATGGAGAAGATCAAAAGGGAACTCTCCCTTCTCAAGTTCGTGGGGTGGGTGTGAGTGCAGCTGGATCTCCATCTTCCACTCCCAGTTTGCACGCTCTAAGATGGCCCTGAGATGGAGAGCAGGTCAAGTGACTTGCAAGGGGCAGCAGGTTCTGGCAGCTGCCCGGTTTGGGGCCAGCCACGTGGCTAACAGGGATCCCTTTACATCAAGTGAGAGTCTGGCATGCTCCCGGGGGCTCACATACATTCTGGAGCCAAAAGGATGTGAAAGGAAAGGAAAATGCAAATGTCAGTTGCTATCGCTCAGCTTCAAGACCTCATCCTGTTTGGCCACAGTTTTAAATTATGATATTTATAGACTGCCTTCTGCAAAAAGGCCTTGGAGTGGCTAGGGATAAGAAACCACATTTTTTTAAAAAATGCAATGGAATATATTGATTAGTACAAGATAGAAAAGACACTGGTCTCTATTATGGGATTGTTGGAAGATCTGCTGCAATTGGGGAGGAAAATACTCTAAATGTGATTCACTATTTTTGATACTTCTTCATATACCTGATATGGGTCCCCAAAGGGATATCTTTTAATATTTTATTATCACTGCATGCAAGCTTTTGAGTTTCATTGAACTCTTCATCAGAAGATGCCTATTGAGCTCTAGGTAAAAGCCACTGCCTGGGTTTACACATTGGGCTAAGCATTCATGTGAGCGTTGGCCTCTTGCATGGTATGAAACCCAGTCTTTCTGAACTTTAAACCCCAATACACAGTTTGCCATGTTGTGTGAATCCCGCCAGGCTGGCTTTCTTTAAGAAACTATGCTTCAGCAAATCAAGACTTGGTGTGTACTATAAACCCAACCCTGCATTCTGTGGAAGGGGGCAGGTTTTCCACGTTTTTGTCAATCCTACAACAGGCAGGAGTTTGTCAGGTGCCACTTTTCTTGTCATAGTATTGGGGCTTAATTCTAGTGCTGGAAAAAACTTTGGTTGTAAAACTTCTGCCTACGGTACGGTGATTATGACTCGCCAGCTGATGAGTGGTGGAATGGGTAATAACACTCTGAAAACGGCTTCCAGTAATTTGTCCTTATTCTTCTTGATCCTATATTTAGCTTCTTCAGTGTTAACAATTTCCAGCCAGAAAATTTGTCTGTGTGGGACTATCAAGAACCTACTGGAATAATACAACTTGCAGGAAGTTAACTACAGGTATCCTCAGAAAAGGTCCTATTTCCCTAGCAAAAAAGTTTCGCTTGTCACAGTTGCCTCACGGGACAAATGTATCAGATGCAATTTTTCCTACTTTCTCATCCCGGGACTTTTCTGCCTCCCCAAATGCTTTTTTTAAGGGAGAAGCAGCGCTTATTACATTCACTGGTGGGACGTCAAACTGGAAGACAAAAAAATAAAATAAAATAAAATAAAATGGCTACAAGGCTGAAAGTCAGTGGGTTTAAGTGGGAAAAAAACTTCCATCTGCCCACATTGGTCCTTTTAATGGCGGCTTTATCTATAGAAACCAGTTCTCTCTCCACAGTGTGGGAGGAGATGTGATCAGCTCCTGAGGGCTTTGGAGTGTAGAGTAACCACATCCTCAAGTGGGAAGGGTTCCTCAAAGGTCATCTATCCATCACAGATGCAGGAGTTGCATCCTGGAAAGGCAGTTCAGCAAGGAAAAGATGTCTTTTCACAACCCTTCTTGTAGAGATGAGTAATGGGAAAATGACAGTGGCCCTGGCACTCAAGCAGTTCACCATCACGAAGCAAGCTTGAAAATTCAACTTGAAGGAAATCCAAAGGCAGAATGAGGTTGAAAACCAGAAGCCTCTTACTAGAGAAGAAGGAAACCTTCAGGGCACCAAAGGGCAGGTTTTGGTTGCCTTAAATAAAGCAATATATTTTCTGTATATCATTGATGTGCCCTACATTTGTAGAAATTCAGCATCCACAAATTTAGGGCCAGGGCAGGAATGTCTGCAGGCAGGTAAAAAAAAATAAAGTCAGGAGCCACATCCATCCAATCAAAGCCCCGCCTCTTTTTTATGACATAAAAAGAGGGCCAGGCTTCAACTGGGTGGCGGTGGCTGCCATCTTGATTTCTTTGACCCCTGCAGGTCCTCCCGGCTGGGTCCTTTATCGGGATGATGGCTTTTTAGAAAAATCACAACCCAGCAAAATTGCAGGGGAAACAGCCAAAGTGTGGTGGTGGTGGTGGTGGTGGTGGTGGTGGAGGAGGAGAGGGAGGCTTTTAACAGCTTTCTGTATTCCCAATATTAATTCTTTGAGATCTTTAGTGCTAGGAGTGGAAACATAAAAAACCAAATAGCTGCCTTTTCCCCCAAATTGCCCACCCCCTCCAATTTTGTTCTTTCCAACCACTTTCCTGCACCTCTAAATAATCGCCCTCATTATCTGTAGAAGCCTCCCCCACCCCCACCCCCACCCCACCCCCTTTTTTAACAAAGTCTTTCAGCACCAATTTTGTCTAAGCTGTAGGGCCAAGTCTTTTCCATGATGAAAAGTTGCTTCGGGGCAATTCGGGACCATCATGAGGAAGGTAAAAAACCAGTGGCTTGGCTTTTATTGTGTTTCTATGGCATTTTATTTCCTTTTTACAATCTTTTCCTGTCTTTTTATCATACTGCTCTATCCTGGCTTGAGATGGTAGGTTCTGTAGTCCATCAAGATGAAGAAAGATGGTCTGGGGGTGTAATTCTTGCTTTAGGTTCAAGGGGGTAATAGGATTTATTCTTTGTCTTCTAATGGTTGTATTTATGACATACTCCCACAGAAAAAGTGTTCTTGGAGCAACAAACGAACTAGAGGTTGCAAACCACAATCAACAGCATCCACCACTCTGCTTATGTATTAGTTTAAACCAGTGTTTCTCAACCTTGGCAACTTTCAGATGTGTGGACTTCAACTCCCAGAATTCCCCAGCCAGCATGCTGGGAGTTGAAGTCCATGCATGTTGGCTGGGGAATTCTGGGAGTTGATGTCCACGCATGCTGGCTGGGGAATTCTGGGAGTTGAAGTCCACACAGCTGAAAGTTGCCAAGGTTGAGAAACACTGGTTTAAACAAAGCAACCAATGTAGGAGCACTCAAGGTTGAATTCTAGACATCTGCACACCCCAGAAGAAGTCTTGCTGGCTCCTACCAAATCTGAATGTGGATCATAACTCAGTTTCAATGCTCACATTGTGCGCGCAGAAAGCATCCAGTTTCTAACCCTCCAATTAAAACAGGGGAGACCACCTTTCACTCTGGCACGTGTTGCTCTTCCTGTACCTCTCTCCAATAATGCTGTTGAAATTCAATAACGTGTTAACATTCAGGGAGGGTGATTCCAACCTCTGCAAGAAGCAGTGAAAGAAACATGTTAAGCCACCGGTGGGATTAGTAAACCAATTTCATTTAAAAAAAAAAATCAAGCTCCCTAAAAGCAAAACCAGAGATTGAAAATTGTGCCCCCCCCCATCCGTGATGTCAGCTTCCAAAAGCTGCTTGTCCTTGAGTTAAAAATGATGGGGGAAGAACAGCTAACAGTTGGATTCTTAAATGGATTATCTGTAATGTCAGGAGCATCCAAGCGCTGGGGGGCAAAAAAGTCAAGATGGTGGCCATGCAAGCAAAGCCCTACCTCTTTTTTACATGGGTTATGAAAAAGTGGGGGGGGGGGTTTCATATGGTTGCAGCCACCACCTGGACTTTTTCTGACCCCTCCCCTGGACACCCCTGTGTTGTGATGTAGTTAAGGAGTTAAATGTGGGCGAGGGAGAATGAGGTTCAGATTTCATCTCAGCCACCAAGATAACCAGGCTAATCTGTAGCTCAGGGTTGAACTGTGGTGTCCTTGGTGCTCTCTGAGATTGGTTGTTGGCTTTCAGACGTTTCATTACCCAACTAGTTACTGATGATGTTACCTAGATGGGTAACGAAACATCTGCAAGCCAACAACCAAGCTCAGGGAGCACCAAGAACTCCGTAACCAGCCCAGGAATTTGCTCTTAGCCCAACTTACCTGCAGGGTTGTTTTGGAGATAAGAAGAGGGGAGACTTGCCCCATGTGCCACCTTGAACTGCAAATAAAAAGGCAGGTTTGATAAGCAGCCATTCATAAATAGGCACATTCTGATCCAGCAGCAAGGATCTCAGATCAGCCCATCCTGAGCTTAGGGTACCATCCTCAGACTGTTCTTATAGTTAAATTAATTTAATTTAATTCAGTTATAGTTGTATTAAGTTAATTTAATAAATTAAATTGAGAACTTTTTACCATCCACCTCTTGGAATATACCATTTATCAAGAGGGCTGTTTTTATTGCATCGTTTTATTGTTTTATTGTATTTTAACTAATATTTTATTCTTGTTTTATGTAAACCGCCCAGAGTTGCTCTCTGAGTGAGATGGGTGGTAACTAAATTTGATAGATAGATAGATAGATAGATAGATAGATAGATAGATAGATAGATAGATAGATAGATAGATAAAGTTACTTTAATTTTGCATCCAGTTCTGAGCTGACCTTTCCTTCAATAAGCAGATAGTCATTCCCTGATGCCACCTCTTCCCTTATTAAATTGCTTGTTTGCCATTTCCCTTTCCTAGACAGAAATGCTTAGTTCCAATAGGATGGGAAGAGGGATTAAGAGCAGAAGAAAAAGCTTCTCTCCTTTTGTCTGCAAAGAGGGAAGGGGGGTTGATATAAACGATCCCCAAGCTCTCAGTGTTCTAGACCAATGGCAAAACTCTACAGATTCAGCCTTTCTGTCTCTGGAAAGGGCTGAGCAAAGCCCTGCTTAAAATTAATATTGAGCTAGGAGATCAATGGACAGGCTCAGTGGCTTGCTTTTTTTCTAGCCCTGGGGCCATTTTCCCAATTTTTACATTTCGAGAGGCCTCGAATGGTCACCAGGGTGTGACCAGCATCTGTTGACAACCCCACAGGACAAAGAAATGTGTACAGAAAGGGGAATGTGAGAGTTTAAGATGCAAAGTGGTACCTCTCAAGAAAACCAGTGCCCAGTTTGTATCTTTGGGGACCTCCCCTCCATGGACAAACTGTTGCATCATTTTGGAGGTTGCAAAAATGAAGGCATTTGTGTTGCGGGAGACACCCAGCTGTCTAACTTTTGCATTGTGGTTTATTGAACAAAGGACAACGAGCCGGTTTTGCGCAGCAGGCTAAGCTAAGCCCAAAGAGACAATACATGAATCCAATCATCATGCTGTGACGTAGGTTAGCTTGATTTTATTGTGCTTCATTGCAGAGGTAGCTGCTGTGGATCGGTGAGGATCTTTAGCAATGTCTACCAAATCATCCCTTGTGTGGATCCATCATATGGAGAAAGTATATTGCTATGGAACTGGAGATTGGCATAAATGCCTCCAGAACATACAGCTCAGATATAATATTGGCAGCACCATTTCCCCCATCCCTGCAAGGGCAAGCATCTGACTTAAGAGACCCGGTCAGTCAATCAGGAATTAATGAAAAGGAAGAATTGATTATCAATGAGTAAACAGCCCTCACTTAATACCTTCAATCTCCAATAGTCTATTATTCAGAATCTGGAACTGGATCTTAGTTCTGCTTTGTAGACCACCATCTGGAGCTGTTTGAAATGATAAAACCCCTTTCCTGCCAGGGAGACAATTTGCACATTGGTTGTGCATTCATAATCAGTAGCTTGTTCAACTTGCTCCAATGCTCATTGCTAATAATAATAATTTATTTTTTAGACTGCTTTTCTCCCTGATGGACTTCAGAGCAGTGTGCAGACAAGAGTAAAATAATAATAATAATAATAATAATAATAATAATAATAATAATAATAATAATCCAATGCCAATAACAACATCTAGGTTAAGGCGGGATGGGGGAGTAATATCATCATTAAAATCCACCAAACCGAATTCATCCATGTTGTCCTTCTTGTGATAGTGAAGGTAAGGTTGGTTGAGGGCTGTAAGTCTGGCTTCTTCCTTGCTTGTTTTCTTAGCTGGAACGTAATATCTTGCATTTTTGAGCAAAAAGCTAAAACGAAAATAATTTGCCATGTGTGTGTGTTTTGGGGGGGAACCCTCTTCTGCATGCACATATAGACTTACGTGAAAGATTAAAGCCCTACGCACTGATTTGGCAAGACCCCCCTCCATGGTTTGTTTGTTTTTTTAATTGTCCAAATTGTTAAAATAGTAACAGGCAGATGCCAAAAGTCTACAGTGAATAGTGGCAATGCAGTGAAGAAAAAACAAACCAACCCTAAATATATTTTCGTGGTTAAATGAACTTGCAAGAGTTTCTAGCTGTTAGAAACTTTTCAGAGCAAGCCTTTCTCTCACCCTAGAGGCTAGATAAGCGTTTGAAAAAAGGAATGTGCTGTTCCCTTGAAATAATACATTGAAGGTTAGCTTCAGACAAGTAGACTAGAACTAATGAATAGCGCATTCTATTCCATTGTTAAGTAACTGTATTTTATTTCGAAGTAAGCCCAACTTGAAGTTACTACATAAAATATTAGGAAAATAATTAGATTAAAGCAGATTGGCAAATGAAATTAATGTATTCGTGTGTCATTAGATGTATAAATACTAAATGATCTCTTTGTATGGTGCGGTTGCCGTATACGGAGTTATTCTGAATGGCTTTGTATACCAATAAACTTATTTCTGACTCAGCCAATTAGAGGTTTCAATTTATCCTGGCTTGGGAAACTAACGAGAAGACTTTCACTTTCTAACAAACTAAACTCAAGAAAAAAAGAAAAAGAAAAAAAATCATAGGGATTTTTCTTTTTCTTTGTGATGCTTATATGGATTTAATTCAGTCATTGGGCTTAGCGTTAAATCTGGACCATATAGCAACATGCTATGTCAATTTCTCATTTTCAGAGCATGAAGACTTTTCAAAAATAGATAACAAACTCATATCCTGGATCCACTCCTTAAAATCAAGAGATGGAATTTCTTTCCAGTCACACAGGATTTAGTGTACCTCTGGCTCAATAAAGTCAAAACTCTTCATAACAGGACAAATTCCATATTTTGGGAGTATAGCTTAACATAACATTTAAATTTATCCTTAAATATAATATTTCTTCCCAAAATTATGTTAACCAACATTAATTCAAAACAAAACAGAACAAGACCAAGTCATGTGAATTAAAGAACCTTCAGATTTCTTATGCCACCAACATTCTTTGGAGAATCCAGTAGAGCCAACAAGATATTTTTTGATGAACTGGTTTCATTTTGAAATCATAAGAAATGTATTTCACATTTTTTTAATACCTGGACCCAATGACTTCCAAAACTGGACATTGCAATTCATCCTTCCACATATCAAAATATATAACTAATACTAATGTTCATTTCACTTTTTAATACCTTATAAAATTGAATTGTTGGTTTTCATTCAAGTGCACCATCTTTCAAGGAAGCTAAAATTGTAGGTACTTCGAAGGCTGCTAAAACAGCTGGCCACACTGTTTTGTAAGTACATCTTTCAGTTGTATATATTGCCAAGCATATATTGAAGGCAAGTTAGATTTAAAATATGATCTCTTAAAATAAAAAAAATCAACTGCTTTACAGTATTAATCCTTTCTTTAGCCTCAGCATTCCAATAAAATATCCTCCCTTCTATTTTCAGATTTCAGTTATACCACAATGTTGATTCCTCATTTTGCCTTTCTGCTCTGGCCACTACAGTCAAGTTTTGGGAGCCTAGCTACCAAAAGCAACCCCCCCCCTTTTTTTTTTTCTTTTTGGTGTATATTCTCGTAGAAGGCAATGTAGAGATTTATAGAATGGTTAATCAGAATTGGGGAGATTTGAGTTCTAAATGCCACTCAGCTAAGAGGCCTTGATGATTTTTTCTCAGCCTAGAGGTATCTAAACTCAGAGTGTAAATTATATTTTGCAAACCTGATAAAGCTCTGGAAGTCTAAAGTTAAGACGTTCATGACAGTATAATGCTTTTGTTTGCAATTAGAGCATGCAATTCTCTTTTGCAGCATTCCAAAGCTGCAAATTCTCTTTTGCACTGCAACAGAGATATACAGCCTAAAAAAGATGGACTCTAAGAAAAGTATAGGAGCAGAGGCATCATTAAAAAATAGCGTAGTGGGTATTTTTTTCAGGGATGTATTAACCAATGACCCAAGAGGGGGGTCTTGTAATGATTTTAGTGTTCCTAAAACAGGCAGTCTGAACAGCGCCAACGAGTCAAATTGACAAATAGTCCACCATGACTCTAGAGGCATCGGCTGGTTTCCTCTTCAGACCAAAATGATGAAACCAGGAGTTCCTTTCCTATGGATCACAACTTTTTCCAGCTTTCTACTCTCTGTACAATATAGGATCTTTCAAAAGCTTCTGAACTGAGTGGCTGTGATCAGCCTGCATAAATAACTCTTGCTTGAATGCGGCTCCTTCTAAAATGAAGAGCGTCTGGATTCAAATACAGGCTCTTGAATCGGAAGTTAAGGTAGTTGCTTCGTCTTGTCCACTTGGCGCATTCTGCTGTGCATAAAAAGTTTCTTCCATGAAAGTCCATTCCCTGCATCTCCCAATAGGTTGAAGTGCCAGTAGCAAGAATAATGCTTCAGGAAAAGAGTGGTTGCTATGAGACTTTAATGACTTTAATGACATTAAGCAGATTTCAACATTTCCATTCACATTTAAGCAATCAAATGTGGCCAGTTTATACCAGCCTTGGAAGGAAGTATTTCCTGAGGCTTTGCCAGTGAAAATTCAGGACTTCACGTGAATTTAGCACAACATTCAGGGGGATTGTAAATGCCCGAATCTTGAAATTAAAAATAACAACAACAACAACAACCTGGAAGGGTCTTTCAAGTTAAGCTCCACTCCTGTGTCTCCATGGGCACATTCATGAACATGTTCCTGTATGAAGCCCACATGTTAAATGAGTTCAGAGGCTACACATGGGAAACAGGAAGAAGGATCACTCACCTGTGTCTACCCCACTTTATATAACCGATAATTGCATAGAAATGCTTATAGATAGGGTAAGGACATTTTTTTCAAGATCATCCTCAGATGATCTCATGGACACATTAATTTAGTTTTCTTTGGCAATAATGCAAAAGGGGTTTACCATTGCCCTTTTCTGAAATACTTTTTTCAACTTCCCGCTTTCATCCTGGGATTTCCTGGTGGTCTCCTATCCAATCCAACTGTGCTAAGCTTTTTGCTGCCACCTTACTGTTCAATCCTGAAATGAGGGATCTTAGGTCTTCCATTCAAAATATGGCAGATTAGAATTCATATACAGCATAATAGCATTTTCAACCCTCCCCCCCACCCCCCAACCTATGAGTTACTTCATTTCAAGGAACTCAGGATGACTGAATTCAAATCAGTGTCAGATATGATCAATCTCTAATCTGTCTCCCAAAAGTTATCAAACCTCAACTCTTACTGTAAGAAAGGTTATTTCCACAGAGTGTAGTAACCTTTGCTCAGCTGGAAGCTTGAAGATGAACAGATTAAGTTAGCAACTGCACCATCTCTCCTGACGATAAGGCTTTGGTAAGGTTAAACAAAATCAGTTATTTATTATAAATGTTTATTTCCCCCCTTGAAAAACTAAAGCATCTCATGCTGCCGTATGGCAGGAATTAGTAAGTTAATTAGGCTGTTAATTCCTGAAGACCTGTTATCCGTTTTTCCTAATTTCTTGGAGAGGACTAAGAAATGTAGCTGGTTGTTATCTTTGGGGAACCCTGTATAAAAAGAACTTGCTAAGCTTAAATGGAATTCACTCTCGGACAGTGTTTCTCAACCCTGGCAACTTCAGATGTGTGGAGGTCAACTCCCAGAATTCCCCAGCCAGCTGATTAGAGATGTTCCCACTGCCCTCATTTCTAAAGCATAACATTTTACAAACTTTAGATAATTCCATCAGACCACTGCACTCCTTAATCCCTCCCTTTAGAATTCATCTAGCTGGTTATTGGTGCTGGTACTTGGTGCGGTTCACAGTCAGATTGGAGTTAATAGGGCAAAAGAGAATCAAATTGGGTGGAAGTGCAGCGGCAAAGATTACAGGGATTACTCTACATGATAGCCTGCCACAATCTGAAAATCACCTATTTGAGATTCTGAGCACTTTCTCAGAAACCTACAGAGAAATTCAAACTATGATTATTCCCCAGCAAGTCCTATCCGACTGCTCTACAATATCCAGTTGCCAAATTTATTTAGACTTTAAAGACAAAAAAAAAAAAAAAAAAAAAGGAAGAAAAGCCTATTTTGAAGAGGAAAGACAAGCCAGTCGACTAAGACAATTGGTGCATTTATAACGATGAAATATGAAGAGAAGGCTTAAGATAAAGAGGATATTTCAAAAGTTTCTTTGCAATAGTATGGAGAATGCTATAAACTCCAAAGACAATATATTGTTTGAAGCTAGTAAATAAAAGAATAGGGGGCAGCACTTCAAGTGCCTTCAAGTCAGTCTTGACTCTGGGTGACTGCCTGGACAAGTCCATGCAGGTTTCTAGAAACCGGGAGACTGTGAGTTCTAGTCCTGCCTTGGGCACAAAGCCACCTGGGTGACCTTGGGCCAGCCACTCTCTCTCAGCCCTAGGAAGGAGGCAATGGCAAGCCACTTCTGAAATCTTGCCAAGAAAACTGCAGGGACTTGTCCAGGCAGTTCCTAGGAGTCAACCCTGACTTGAAGGCACCCCTCCACACACACACAGTCACTATTGCCTGCAAGGGAGTAGGAAGTGTTCCCAAATATTCTGGAGAACAAATCTAGATGATTTAGAAGGTTTGCATGGTTCCATGAACACAGCATTAGTGCTGGGGCTGGGTCAGGGTCAGTGGCTTGGATGTTAATCACTCACCTGTTAATCAGATATACCTTGCTGCATTAATATATGCTGATCTATCTTGACCTGAACAATTAGCTTTTTCTACTCTGGGTCAGCCTTTCCCAACCCTAACTTTTCAAATATGTCCAGCTTTGATACCCATAATCTCCAGCATCATGTTAACAGAGGATTTTGAGAGGTGATGTAAAGGTTACCTTCATTATGAAGTTTTGAGTGGCCCAATAGAGATCCAACTGCTGTCAACATTGATTCCCCCTGCCGGAACAATGGTTAGCATTCCAGTTTCTTTCAGGCACATTCACAGAAAAGGGAATCTAATGCCAATGGCAGACCATGGATGAAGAGGAATAAGAATGTCAGCTACTCAGAAGAAGCCAAGGATTAAACCCTTCTTTGGTCCAAAGTTGGTGGGTGATTGAGATCGTTAGTACCTGGGTGAGAATCAGCTTGGCTTTTCCAGGAAGACCATTTGGGGGAGAGTGAAGTAAGAGGCTTTCAGCTGAAACCATTTATTCTATGATAAATAATTCAATTTGCAAAACCCACCAGGCACCCCAGCTTAGCTTTTGCAGCCCCCAATAAAGCGACACCGTGCATTGTGTTATCAAGCATGGTATTGTGGCCATGTAGCTTCCATATGTGCAAACCTGCTTGTGACTTCTTCATGACTCATATCTGGGCCCTCAGGTTCAATCTGGCAGGTACAGTTGCAATCTTAGCATGTAGTTCTGCTCCACTGAGCTTTCTAAGATGCTTGCTCAAAACCACAGGAATGGGAGTTAAGGCATCTTTCACCACAAGAGGGCCCTTCTATGTTGTGTTTAGTCAGAGAAAAGGGAGCAAAAATGCCAAAAAGAGAAAAAGAAAAGGAGAAGCATGTCTAATTTTTGCAGCGAAAAGCACAGGTAGATACCTTATCTCTCCATGTGTCACTATTTTAAGCAATTCATCCTAGGTATTCAACAGTTATACAGCTATAGCCAAGGCTCTGTGCTGTCCACATCTGGAGGGCTGTGTGAGTTCAGCTGACTTACCCAAGGATATTTTTTGCATGTGCTTTTAAAAACATTATACATAGGACTCCGGCAGGAAGAGCATAGTGTCACGTTCACCGTTCCAATGTTGCCGGTACATCGTAACGTTTCGCATGTCATTTGGCTGATGCGTGTTTCGTCTGGGAGGGGGGGAGGATTCCATCTCGTGGGATTGTTATATGTTAGTAGCTGGATTGGAATGTGTTTGGGTTGTCTCGTGTGTTCAAGGTTCCTTTCCCAGGACATCAGCAGAAACGGTTACCAGCACCTGGGGGTGGGGGGGAGTTTGCAACGGCAGGGCGAGGGGAGGGATTACGTTTGAGCCGAGGGTTTTTAGTTTGTATTTGGCGTGCTTTTGCTCATTCTCAGCTTTCTCTGTATTTGCATACTATTCTTTAATAAATCAGATATCATTAAGTTCCTGCTTGTGAGTCTGAGTCTATTAGAGTAGGCAATCATTACATAAAGCTGAGAATCCAGAAAATTTTCCGTTAGCCCCTTTCCAGATTTATTTTGTGAGGGAGAAGTGCTAGCGATGAGCAAACCAAATCCCCAAACCACGGAAAGCGAGGAATCAAGTGAGGGGGAACCCGACTCCACAGTGATAAGAACGGAGAGAGTCCCTCCTCGAGAGCTTTCAGAAGTTCGAGAGGGGTCGAGCTCCAGCCTTGGAGAAGAGGAGGTTGGAGGTAAAAGAGCCCCTGAACCGACCGGTGAGTTGCCAGGTGAGCTGATCACCTGGAATGAAACACAGGGATCCCTACCAGGGACATCCAAAACGTCTTGGAAACAGCGGTACCCGAGTTCCCCAACTGTGGTGAGGCAGGAGGGAAAGGAGGATTCCCAAACCCCTGACCGTATAAAACTGGTGGAGGCCAAATTGGAGTCACTAGAATTTATGTTTCAGAAAATGTCCATGGATTGGGGTCCCTGGGAGAGGAGGAGAGAGGAGTCTAGTAATAGGCATTCGACTCCTTCTTTGCCCCCACCTTCCCCAGAGGGAAGGATTAGGACCCGGCACAGAGAGGAAGCAAGAGCGCCGAGGGTGAGAATTTCAAGGTCCCCTCCTCGAGAGCGGAGATCCCTGGGAACTAAACGGAAGCCCGACTGCCCAGCTGTGGCGAAGGGACCGCCCGGAGTGGGGGTTAAGGGCTTTACCATTAAATTTGATGGAGATCCAACTAAGCTACCGTTCTTCCTTACCAATGCAAGGAGTTATATGGATGAATGGGAACCATATTTTCGTTCAGAAAGAGCCAAGATTAATGCCATTGCCACTAAGCTCAAGGGGCGGGCTGCCAATTGGTATGTACAGTTATGTCAATCGGATGCCCCTGAGCTGGAGGAGTTCGAAGAATTCCTGTGGGCATTGAAACTACACTTTGAAGACCCGTTAGCAAAACGGGCACTGAGGGAGCTGTGCCAGGGGCCACGATCGGTGGCAGACTATGCTCTGGAATTTAAGGCTCTGGCTGGGAAGGTTGAGGATTGGTCCCAATCCACATTAATAGAACTTTTTAAGGACAGTCTGAATACGGAGGTCCTGAGGTGGTCGCTCGGCAGGGATGACCCAGATACCCTGTATGAATGGATACAGCTGGCAGGGAAGGCTGAGCATGCCCATGAGACCTTTGCTCACATGAAGGTGATGAGATATGCTGGGCTCAGCAAGGGTTCCCGCACTGCTGCGCCCACAGGAAAGTCCAGTCAACATGCCTGGGAGGAGGAGAGGGAGTGCTGCTAGGCAAAAGGGCAATGCCTCCGATGTGGGAAGGAAGGTCACTGAGCGGTGGCGTGCCTGAAGGGAAAGACTGATCGTTCGGGGAAGCCATCGGGGAAATCTCCCTCTCTACCCAGGAAAATGAAGGCAGCTATGGCTGAAACTGAAGTGGAGGAGGTTCCTTACTTCGGGGGCGAGGGGGAGCCCGATCTACTCCAGCCGGCAGGAAATGCCAGTCACCTGCTCTAAAGAGCGCCTGTGGGCAGGTGGTGGAGGATGGGCATGAACATATCTCGGTGAGTGCCAACTATCCCACACTGACCGTTAAAGTGAAGTTAGGCTCCCACACAAGAACCGTTGAAGTTTGGGCATTGATCAATTCAGGGTGTTCGCATTGCTTGATGCACCCTGACATGGTGGCTGCTTTGGAGTTACCCAGCTTTCCACTGCAACGTCCCATGATTTTCACCCAGCTGGATGGTTCTACGGCAGGGGGGAAACCAGTCACCCATTTCACGGGCATGGTGGCGTTGCAAATGGGCAGCCACCGTGAGGGGCTGCTGTTTGTGGTGGCACCTGTGGGGCATCCCTTAGTCATTCTGGGGATTCCTTGGTTGGTCCAACAAAACCCATATATAAATTGGGTGCACAGGACTTTGACTTTTGGGGATGGTTTCTATCAAGCCCCTGGGGAGGACGACACTCTGGAGGCTGCAGTGGGGAGGGTGGTGGCAGCAACTCCACATTTCGCTGTCACCCCTCTGGAGGGCTTGCCGGAGCAATACCAAAGCTTTGCAGATGTGTTTGGTGAGAAAGAAGCGGACCAACTTCCACCCCATCGAAAAACTGACTGTGCGATAGAGTTGGTCCCCGACACTCAACTGCCTAAACCAAAAATCTATGCCATGACGCAAAAGGAACTGGCGGCGTTGAGGGAGTTTGTGGACAAAAACTTGGCCAGGGGTTTTATTGAACCAGCAAATTCGCCAGTGGGCACCCCCGTCTTGTTTCGAGCGAAGAAGGATGGGACATTGAGACTTTGTACAGATTACCACGGATTAAATGTGGTCTCGATATTAAACAAATATCCTCTGCCATTAATAAAAGACATGTTGGCACATCTGGCTAAGGGGAAAATCTTCTCTAAGCTGGATTTGCGGGAAGCCCATTTCCATATCCGCATACGGGAGGGGGATGAATGGAAGACTGCTTTCAATTGTCCACTGGGTTCTTTTCAGTACAAAGTTTTGCCTTTTAGGTTGGCGGGGGCACCAGGGGTGTTCATGCAATTGATCAATGAAGTGTTACATGAACATTTGTTCAAGGGTGTACTGGTCTATTTGGATGATGTTTTGATTTATACTGAAACGGAGGAGGAACATCAGCGCTTGGTGAAATAGATGCTTAGCAAACTGAGAAAGGCTGAGCTTTATGCTAAACTTTCTAAGTGTGAATTTCATCAGACTCAGCTTGACTACCTGGGGTACAGGATCTCTGACAAGGGCATTGAAATGGATCCTGCAAAGATTCAAGCTATTTTGGGGTGGGAGTGCCCGCGTACCCGCAGGTAGCTCCAAAGTTTTCTTGGGTTTTCCAACTATTACCGCCAATTCATCCAGGGGTTCGCAGAAATTGCATTGCCTCTCACTGACTTGTTATGTACGAAGGGGTTGGGGGACACACGCAAGGTAAAGAACCCAGGGGCATTGCTCAATTGGACACCTGAATGCCAGTTGGCTTTCAACAAACTTAAAAGCCTGTTCACTGCTGAGCCCATTCTTCAACACCCTGATCCCACTAAACCCTTTGTGGTTCAAGTGGATGCTTCTGATTTCTCAATTGGAGCACTCTTGCTGCAAGCGGATGCTGATGACCGCCTGAAGCCCTGTGCGTATCTGTCTCGAAAATTTTCCGAGATGGAAAGGCAATGGCATGTTTGGGAGAAAGAAGCTTTTGCAGTCAAGGCTGCTTTGGAGGCATGGCGCCACCTCTTAGAGGGGGCTAAATATCCTTTTGAGGTTTGGACTGACCATAAAAATTTGGAAGCGCTCAGCATGCCCCGTAAGCTCAGTCCTAAGCAGATCCGCTGGGCTCAATTTTTCAGTCGCTTTGACTTTAAGTTGAAATTCATTCCAGGCAAGAAAAACTTCCTGGCTGATGCACTTTCCCGCCTGCCCCAGGATTCGGTCCAGGCACCTGACGTTGTGGGTACAGTGTGGACAGCACCCCAATTGGGGTTGCAAGCTGTCACACGCAGTCAGACTCGTGCACAGCTGCCCCCAGCTTCGGTTTCACCAGCTGGGGGAAGGACGCCAATTCCCTCGCAATTGCAACAGTTCCTCCTAGAGCTGAAATCTGACACTTGGTTGCAAGCGAATAGAGACAATGTTACATTTGACAGAGGCTTAGCTTGGAAGCAAAACCGCCTCTATGTCCCTGACAGTTTGCGAAGGGAAATTTTGATTAGGTCTCATGATGATAAAGTGGCTGGTCATTTTGGGTTTGTCAAAACCTTGCATCTGGTACGCTGCCAATTTTGGTGGCCCACATTGAGACGTGATGTAAAAAGTTATGTTGCTTCTTGTCCTGTCTGTGCCATGTCAAAACAGAAGGGGGGCAAACCGCAAGGGCTGCTGCAGCCGGTGGCCAGCCCCTCCCGTCCTTGGGAGGAGGTTTCCATGGATTTCATTGTGGATTTGCCTCCTAGTCAGAGAAAGACTGTGATTTGGGTGGTAAAGGACTACTTTTCTAAGCAAGCCCATTTCATTCCATGTGCTTCTATTCCGTCTGCGCAGCAATTGGCCCGCCTTTTGCTAATCCACGTCTACCGGATTCACGGGAGCCCCTCCCGCTCGATCACGGACCATGGGACACAGTTCACTTCCCAATTTTGGAGGGCATTTTTGAAGCTGGTGGGCACCAAGCAGGCGTTGTCCACTGCGTCGCATCCGGAGACTGACGGATCTACGGAGGCTCTTAATTCGACCCTGGAGCAATTTTTGAGGGCATTTGTCAACTATCAGCAGGACAATTAGGTTGATCTGCTACCTTTTGCTGAGGTGGCTTATAACAACGCCGTCCATCAGAGCACAGGGCACACCCCTTTCCATACTGTTTTTGGCCGGGACTTTGTTCCCATTCCTGAGTTGCCTCAACCCCCCACACAGCCCTGCTCCGCTTCTGATTGGGCTGCTCAACTGGCTGATTCGTGGCCAGTGATTCAACAGGCGTTGGCTGATGCCCAATCTGCCTATAAACTGCACGCTGATAAGCGACGAGCCCTTCAACCTGCTTTTAAAGTTGGTGATAAGGTCTACCTTTCCACTAAGTTCATTAAGTCCCCTCAGCCCTCGAAGAAGTTAGCTCCTAAGTTTGTTGGACCTTTTCCCATTGTGGGAGTTGTTAATCCTGTCACGTTTAGACTGGATTTGCCACACAATCTGAAATGTTTACATCCTGTTTTTCATTGCAGCTTACTCAAGCCTGTCAACCACTCCGATCATTGGCATCCACAACCCCCACCTCCTGCTCCGATCATGATTGACGGACAGCAACATTTTGAGGTGAAGGAGGTCCTTGATTCTCACCGACTACGTGGCACTCTGCAGTACTTTATTCACTGGAAGCACTTCCCCCACCGAGTGGGTGTCTGCCTGTGATGTACAATCTCCTCTTTTGGTTCGCTGCTTTCATCTAGCTTATCCTCTCAAACCTGCTCCTTAATGTTTTTTGGGGGGTGGTATGTCATGTTCACCGTTCCAATGTTGCCAGTACATCGTAACGTTTTGCATGTCATTTGGCTGATGCATGTTTTGTCTGGGAGGGGAGGAGGATTCCATCTCGTGGGATTGTTATATGTTAGTAGCTGGATTGGAATGTGTTTGGGTTATCTCATGTGTTCAAGGTTCCTTTCCCAGGACATCAGCAGAAACGGTTACCAGCACCTGTGGGCGGGGGGGGGGGGGGAGTTTGCAACGGCAGGGTGAGGGGAGAGATTATGTTTGAGCCGAGGGTTTTTAGTTTGTATTTGGCGTGCTTTTGCTCATTCTCAGCTTTCTCTGTATTTGCATACTATTCTTTAATAAATCAGATATCATTAAGTTCCTGCTTGTGAGTCTGAGTCTATTAGAGTAGGCAAACCACTGAATGGCACAACCAAGCAGCTGGCATTGTGTACAGGAACATCTGCACAGCATATGGGCTAGACCCTCCCAAGTCCAGATGGGAGATTCCACAGAATGTCGTGGAGAATGACAGGGCTGAGATCCTGTGGGGCTTCCAGATCCAGATGGACAGGCAGGTACTGGCCAATCAACCAGACAACGTGGTAGTAGACAAGGACCAGAAGACAGCGGTGGTGATAGATGTAGCGGTGCCAAGTGACAGCAGCATCAGGAAGAAGGAGTATGAGAAGCTGGAGAAGTACCAGGGGTTGAAGGAGGAACTAGAGAGGATGTGAAAAGAGAAGGCCAAAGTGGTCCCAGTGGTGGCAGGAGCACTCGGGGCTGTGACTCCCAGGCTGGGAGAGTGGCTCCAACAGATCCCAGGAGCAACATCAGAGCTCTCTGTCCAGAAGAGTGCAGTGCTAGGAACAGCTAAGATCCTGCGCAGAACCCTCAAACTCCCAGGCCTCTGGTAGGCGACCTGAAGTTGAAGAAGACACAGACCACCCACAATATCATATTCTCAGTACTTAGTGCAAGATACTAAAAGAGCGATACCTTTGGAAAGAGACACAACAGCATCTCTGCTTAATTTCTGTGAGTGTGTGTGTGTGTGTGCGTTTGTGTGTGTATTGAATTGTAAATTGCACCATGCTCTTTGGAACAGTACAAATGGGCTTCTATTGGCTTGCAGGATGAACAGTGCATTGATACAGTCATACTAAAGGGCGAACAATCTCATGTTCTCAGTACTTAGCACAAGATACTGAAAGGGCGATACCTTCGGAAAGAGACCCAGTAGCATCTCTGCTTAATATCTGCACTGTACTTGCTAGTGTTATCTGGTGATATCGTAAGCAGAGACTGCAGTCCGTATCTTTGAAGACTCTGTTCCTGACCTTGTTTGGTCCTTTGAAGATGGTCCCCAGCTCAGTAGCTCCCAGTCAAATGCCTCGATTTGTAATGAAGACAATGGCTTCTTCCATACCTGTTTCTTGAAGTTGTAGTCTTCAGTTTGTTGACATTTAGCTAAGGAGATCTTTGATAGGAAATTTCTCAGAGATGCTGCAAAGTCACTTCCGGGGTCAGTGTCTGATCCCCTGATCAAAGGTTTCACAGAAACCCTTATCAGGTCATCTCCCATCGTGTCATTCTCAAAGGTTGCAGGATGGGAGGGGGTGTGTGAAGTTGAAGTGTAAGGGGTTGTTTTGGCTACGGAGCACATCAAGGACGCGAGGTGGAGATACGACAGGAACACCATCTGGATGGGAGGGGGAGTGACATGCTCTGTGGGAAAGGGGACTAGCTCAGGGAATGTAGTTTAAAGTAGGTTTTGGCGGGAAGTCTTTATTCGCAGCTTGCCTTCTGTACCGTTCATTAAGCTTCAATAAAACAGTTCAAAGAAATCCAGTTTCTTGACTGTGTGTGTGTGAATGCTTGAACGAGCGGGTGCTGACAGTCAGATTCCCTGAAGTGGATGAGCAACCTGATGGGAGCATCTTTCATGGTTCCAGTTCTTTGAATCTTCTATCTAGTGGGTGCCTCATAGCCCCTCCACTGTAGGCAAGAATCCTTTTAGACTTGTTCCTAGATTTTAGTATTCGAGAATTCCTTGGAGGTAGATTTAGGTCAGACGTGGCAAATTCCAGAGGCAGCTCATTGAAGGCCGTAAGCCAATGGTAAGTGGAATAGGAATAAATCACGTGGAGTGGCGGTTTTATCCGCGGGTTAATAAAGAGTGGGCAGAAGATCTCTCCCTAATACATGCACATTAGCAGTCCCTTTTATGTCTCTTCTTCGTGTCTCTCTTCCTCCAGACAAGAGGGCTTCCAAGGATGGAACAGAGAGCTCTTGCCAGCGATTGAGTTCATAGCCTGCAATGAGCTTTTGTAATTGCCGTTCACAAAGTAGGGGTGTTACATGGACATTCCAAGGTGCACCTATAACTACTCATGCTACTGCATTCTGAACTTCTGAGTTATCTTCAAGGACAGCTCCATGTAGAGCGCATTGCAGTAATTCAGTTAAGAGGTAACCATGACGTGAGTGACCACGTGTCGGGCCCCCTGATCCAGGAATTGGCAAAGAGGGTGGATGTGTGCCAAGGTCCTCTGAGCCACAGCTGTCTCCTGCTCTTCAAGCAGAAGTTGTGAGTCTAGGAGGATGCTCAATCGTCCACCAGGTCTGTCGGGGAGAGTGCAGCCCCATTTAGGACCAAAGACGGAAAATGTCCAGATCCAGGAGGCCTCAAAATCCAAAGCTGGGTTGAGCCTGAGTCTATTCCTTCCCATCCAGACCTTCACAGCTTCCATTCAGAATATTGACAGTATTATTGGACAACCAGGATCTGAGATGTGTAACTGACTGTCATTAACATGCTGATGATACCTAACCCCATGCTACTGGATGATCTTACCCAGTGGCCTCATGGAGCTGTTAAACAAGAGTGGGGAGAGAACCTAGCCCTGAGGCATCCCACAAAGCAATGGTTGAGGGCTGGAGCTCTCCCCAATTAACCCCAGCCAGAACCAGTCCCAGAGGAAGGAGAACCAACACAATACCATGCGTTGGAGACCCAGCCCTCCTGAGCCAGTCCAGAAGGACACCATGAACAAAGGTATTGAAGGTCACTGAGAGATCAAGGAGAATGAAGATGGATGCATCACCCCCACTCCGGTCCTGCTACAGGTCATTCACAAGTGTGATTAATGCCAACTTGGTACTGTACCCAGGCCTGAAACCAGATTGAAAGGGATCCAGATAATCCATTTCTCCCAGAGCCCTCTGAAGCCACAGTCTAGCCACCTTCTTCACCACCATCTTCAAAAATAGAAGATTGGAAAGGAATCAGAAGTTACTCAACACTGTTGGGTCCAGGAACGGCTTAATGGCGCTGCCAATCTGCACTGTGTTTTTTATGAGTCTATTTTTATTATTCTCTCTCTATGCATTGCTTTATTATGTTATAGCCAAATGTATTTTTAATTCTGTACCGCCAGAAGATGCACTGCTTGAAAGGCAGAATACAAATACGTTGAAGATAAACAAATACATAAATATTGCACAATATCCCCGTGGAAACAGATATTTCAGTTAAATGTCCTGGAAACGGTGAGTAAACTTGGTTTTCCTTAAATATATCTTGTTTATTTGGTGGTTCATTTCGCTTCTGGCAGCCCCATTAGTTCCCATTTGTCATTGTCTTCTTTATTTTGTTACCCCTTCATTTGCTTTTTGTTTTCTCATTTGTTTGGCTTCTATTCAATCAGAGGCTCGCATTTTCATCTGATTCCTAAACTTCAGATTCTTCCATTCAAACGGTGTATTTTCCAGCCCTACAAAATTCCTCTTAGGCATTGCATCTGCCAAGTTTCAGACAGGTTAGGCAAATGTTCTCCCTTTTGTAACTTTTGTCTTCTCCAATTAGCTCCAGCCAACAGGGCCAGCTGCCAGGGATGATGGGAATTATAGTCCAACAATATCTGGAAACAGGTTTCCATCCCATCCACTGAGAATCCTATTCCTTTAAGCTGAAGGCTGGATCAGTTTTTGTAAAGTGTTATCTTTATTTTTTATTGATTTTATTATTTTTTATTTTTTATTAATTTTATTGTAATTTCTTTGATTGTTGTGAGCTGTCCAGAGTCATTGAGAGTTGGGAGGCATACGTTTAATTTATTATTATTATTCAAAGTTCTTAAAACTTTGCCTCCTCACAGTATGTTGCTCTGGAAGTCCACCACCTCCCAGTTGAATAGTTAAAATTATAACGTCAGAATGTATCAGTAAACATCACAGGCACTCTTAAGATAACTAATCTAATCTTTATTACTGGAATAAAGCTGCTTTGGCTTGTTTACAGATATCAACTACAAAACTAGGGCCATTCATACCTCCAGGAGGAGGGTATTCCATATATTGGGGATCACCACTGAAAACACTTGTTGCCTGGTGTACACCCCATGTCCCTCACAAGGAGGGGAGACCTGGAACAGACCCCCTTTTAATGACCAAAACAGATGGGCAGCTTCAATTCTGACAATGTGTTGCCTGATACGTATATAAACTAAACAAAGCCAATATTTGTAGCTCAGGGTTGAACTGTGGGGTCCTTGGTGCTCTCTGAGCCTTGTTGTTTTCTTGCAGACATTTCATTGCCAGACTAGGCAACATCGTCAGTGTGAAGAGGGAAGTCCCACTCCCTTTTCACCCTGATGATGTTGCCTAATCTGGCAATGAAATGTCTGCAAGAAAACAACAAGGCTTGGAAAGCACCAAGGATTCCACATGTATATAAACCCCCAACTAAAACCGGAACTTGTATTGACTGATGAGCATGGTAGATTTGTTGGGGTGGAAGTTAATTTGCATGGGACTAAGACTCTGATATTGGGAATTTATGCCCCAAATCAGGAAAAAGTACTGTTGTATAAGGAACATGTGGAGAGACTAATGAGTTTTTCTTACAAAAATGGTGTTTGATGGGGATCGGAATGGGCTGATCTCCCCACAACTGGATAGAACTGAGAAAAAATATTAAAGTCACTCAAGGCAAATTACTGAAGGTTTTTTTTTTTTTAATCTGATGGACAATTTAGGGCTTGTTGATATATGGAGACAAAAAAAAATGGCAATTCCAGAGAATGGAAAGATGCGGCAATACCCACAATGGAGGAATAGCTGGTGGAGATGGTGGAACTTGCTGAGATGGCCAAATTGCCTTCTTTGATCAGAGAAAAGACAATATCTGTGCAATCATATCGCGATGCATGTAATGTCACTGTAACTTGTAGTAGACACCTGTCTCTACAGACTGAGGGACATACTCAGGTTTTGGATGACATCTTAGGAGCTTCATTGAAAAGGATGAATGAGGAAGAAAGAGAAGTGATAGGTATAGGACAAAAAAAAATAAACTTGGTTGAATTTCATGTACAGTACCTGTCATTACAATTTAACTAGATGCAGTTAAAATGATGGACTTTTGTCCATCCCTAAATCAACTTGGCTTTTCTTTTTGATCCTTTCTAGGTGGCTTGAAATTCAATTGAACCATCAAGAATAATACTATATGCTGGTATGAAAACCTCACCCATTTGAGCACAATTGTTTTCTTTGTCCTTTGCTTCAGAGTAATCAAGGAAGTGGAGTTCCTGGTGCTGTCTGAGCTTGCTTGTTTGCTTGCAGACATTTCATTACCCCACTAGGTAATATTATCAATGTTGCCAACAACCAAGCTCAGACAGCACCAAAAATTCCATAATTCAACCTTGAGCTACAGATAGTCTCTTCTATTGAAATCAAGTAAGTACTTCTCCTTTTGGTTGTGATACTTGGCCTAAGACCCAGTTCACTTGAAAAGTGAGCTTCTGTATGGAAAACACAGACAACAGCAAGATCACCATTTCCATTCACTTGAACTGGTTTCTAACCAGTTCCTCCTTCCTGTCCTTGGCTAACAACTCTTCCAGGGGAACCTGTATTTAAGGTTTTGCTTTGTATTTTTTTTCTCCACCTTTGGCTGCTCAAGTGGAGGACAGCTTCACTGAACCTTTCAGGACAAGCAAGAGATACTGTAATGATCATGTGGACAGGATCTCCTCACGTTCTCCTACTCATGGAAGACAAGCCCAACCAACTGTATGTTCATTGATCCCATTGGCCCATGAAATGAAAGAATGTCCATTCAAAATAGATCCAGAAAGCTACAAATGAACAGATTGGTCTATTCTGATCTATGTTAGCTCCACATGTGTTCTACCATAACTCTATTTTGTCCCATTTCCACTTCAATCTGTGAATTCCTTCTTTTTTTTAATCTGAAAAGCTGCAGGAAGGTTCACATTGATTCTGAATATAAATTTCCTCTACCAAATAAATAATAGCACATACATGCTTCTGCATTTTCTCTAAAATGCCCATTCTCTACATGTTTGATCTAAGAACTCATTTTTGAAAAACTTGGAGAAAGTATAAGCTGAAGGAAAATTGCTTTCTGATTCATATATTAGGAGATGTTTTAAATTTTGATTGTTTAACTGTCTATTCTTAATTCCCAGTTACAGATCTGAAGAATTGTACACAGCTCATTGCTGGTTAATTGGAACACCCTATAATCCTTCTAAATAGATGAATAAGTATGTGACTGTCTGGCCAGTTTCTCTTAAAATGCACAGAAGTGAGATTCCATGCCTTTTTATACCAAATAAATAAACACTGTCCTTTAGTTTCTGCACCAATGAACATAAATGAGGTTCATTCTTTCAAACAAAGCCATGAGTTGGAAGGCCTGCTATATGATAATGATTTAGCATTTAGACTATGTGGGTGGTGTAATAGAAGGAGTATTAGATTTCAGCCAGGTTAACTTGTTGCAAAAAGGCCATCAGACTGCAGCTTAAAGAGATCAATTTGTTTTCTTTTACAGATTGCTTTCATGCGTAATGCAAGGCATAATTTTGGAAGGCATAATTTGTGTGCAGTGCTAAGCCAAGAAGCATGTGTGATGTGAGGACCAGACCAAACCTGAGGTCTTGAAGCTTCATTTTCTATTTCCTGAGCTTTATAGATTATGCATGCAGATAAGGAACAAAATATGGATATGTGTTTTCTAATTGGCTGACTTGCATCTGGACCATTTTCTTGAATGTCTAAAGCCTAGCAAAGGGATGCAGCCTCCACACTGCTCTTTTTGCACTCCTGCAGGCCAAAAAAACAAGAAAAACAAGTAGTACTTGCCTGGAAAGTAGACACATTCAAATGATTCTCCAATGATCTCAGTCCTCAGACTTTGTCCAATGGTGCTTCTGATACCTCATAGCTCTGTTTCAGGTTCAGTTCCAAAGAGGTACTTTGGGTGCATGGAAATAAGAACATAGTCCCTGTCTGCAACTCTTTAAAGCAGCCGCTTTAGGATGGCATGGCTGCCTTCCATGGCTATGACTCTTCCAGAAAGAGACGCAGAGAGAGGTATGTTCCCATCCCATATACTCAGAAGCGTATTTTTTAAAACCACAGAACTTGCCACAGACACCCAAGAAAACACAAAGCAGACAATCATGCCACAGACCAGAAGGACACAGAAGCAGAACCAACTCAAAGCAGAGGACAGCGCAGCCCTCAAACACCTAAAGAAGGACCAACCATCACCATCCTCCCAGTGGACAAAGGTTGAACCACGGTTATCATGGAGAGAACACAATACATACAGAAAGCCAAAGAATTACTGGAGGACAGAGAAACCCTACATCCAAGTAAACACCAGCCCAGTACAGAAACTGGGCAACCAGATCAAGAGATCCCTCAACGACCTAGCCAAGAAAGGTCAAACCACAAAAGAAGACCAGTGGTGGATGAAAAGCAGTGGACCTGTCCTGCCACGCTTCTAGGGATGCCCCAAAATACACAAGCCCGACATTCCTCTCCACCCAACTGTATCATTACCAGGAACCCCAACATACAACATAGCCAAAGAACTTACAAAAAAGCTTGGACATCTCACAGAGGGGAGTGAATACTCCATCGACTCCCCACTGCAGTGTCTCCAGAAAATCAAAGACCTCAAAATAGAAGAAGATGAAATTATGGTTTCATTCGATGTCACAGCTCTCTTCCCATCCATAGATCCAGAACTAGCAAAAGGAACCATGGCAGCAGTTCTACACCACACACCCGACCTGGCCAAATACACTAAGATTGAAATATCCAGAATCATGGACCTCCTCACCCTCTGCCTCACTGCCTACCTTCAGTTTGATGGATGAATATGCCAACCAATCAGAGGAACACCCATTGGATCACCACTCTCAGTACTCATAGCAGAGATTGTAATGCACCATCTAGAAACTATAGGACTCTCACACATACAACCAGAAGTACGGATCCGGTATGTAGACAACACTTTCATCATAATAAAAAAGGAACAATTAGAGAAGACACATGAAACAATCAACATCTTCAAAGGAATAAGATTCACAAGGGAAGAAGAAAACAACAACACGCTGCCCTTCCTAGATATCCCATCAGCAGAGGAGACGACAGCAACTTAAAAACACAAGTCTATCAAAAAACAACCCATGCTAACCACGTACTAACCCAACCTCCCACAAGAGGAGCTGTGTAAGAACATTATTCAGATGAGCACTAATGCACTGCAGCAACCCAAACACCAGAAAAAGGAAACAGACCGCCTATACAGCATCTTCCAATAAAATGGATACCCACCAACTTTATCAAAAAGTGCCTGACCACTCAACCCACTGCAGGACAACCAACCCAAGCTATGAAAAAAGATAACTCTGCCATACATCAGAAATATCTCAGAAACTACCCACAGACTGTTACAACCACACGACATCATCGTAGCACATAAACCAACTAAAACTCTTCAAAACATCTTAAGCAAGCCAAAAGACCCAATAGCCCAAGTAGAAAACACAGGAGTTATCTACAACACACAGTGTAAGGACTGTAACAGCCACTATGTAGGAGAGACAGGCAGAAGACTAGCCAAGCGCATCCACAAACACCCACTAGCAGTCAGAAGACACGATGAAAATTCCTTGATCTCACAAAACATGGACAGGCTCAACCACAATGTCAACTGGGAAGCTGTGAGCATCCTAGACCAAGCCAAATCCAAATCCAAATTTACATATTTCAAAACTTTGTCCTTCTGACATAGTAAAAGTTTCAAGTTGGAAATGACCTTGATAGTCTCTTCAGGTGATGGCTGTGTATCTCCATGCGTATGGGATAGACCTAATTCATGGTCAAGGAGGAAACATACAAAATCTATTTTCTTCTCTGCTTGAAGGGCTGGAGAAGCAGCAGACAGAAAAAGATTAGAAGGCAGAATTGAGAAGGCAATGAAGACTGGCTACATTTCCAACCAACACCATGAGGTCCTCAGCTCAGCTTTAATGTCAGATCCCACAGGCAATTCCCATCTGTTGGACAAGAATGCAAAGAACAGCGATGGAAAACGGAATGGCAGAACTGTGGATTTTTGAATCAAGTCCCTCCCTTGGGAAACATAAAGGTTCAGCCTTTCCTTTCAAGATGGTCATTCATAAAGTTATCCATCTATTCCGTTTTGGTTTCCTAACTACAGTTTAAAAAACAATCACAATGGATTCACACTTCATTTCTAAATATATTAATCTAACATTCACATTTTGACACCTTGCTTTAAAAAATCCCAAAGCACCAATTAGTAACAAGGCAAGAAGAAGAACAAGAAAAGGTGTTATCGTGAATGTTGGGCAAATGCTTCCCCCGGCTGGTTATTTCAATCACAGTGGTGTAATTAATTGTGGTTGGATTATTTTCCCCCACTCATTTTTTAGAGATCAGGAACATGCTGGTGGAAATAATGATTTAGAAACAAACAAACAGACCCAAGGTCAGGCTGGCCCTGACCTTGATGGCCTTCCGGAAGGGCCTGAAGACTTGGCTGTGCCATCTGGCCTGGATCAGAGAATGGTGAGGAGCCCATAAAATGGCCGTTCTGTTCTTGAATGGCTGTGCTCTCCCATTGACTGCATGGTATGGTTTTAATTGTTTCTAAAGTTTGTATTATTTGTATGGCTGTTTTGATTTTTGATTTTTTGGTATTGTTTATGTTTTAATCGTAAGCACACCAAGCAGTTCGAAAACATGCAAATGTGAGTAGATCAATAGGTACCACTTCGGCGGGAAGGTAACGGCGTTCCGTGTCGTCATGCTGGCCACATGACCCGGAAGTGTCCCTAGGGACAACGCCGGCTCTAAGGCTTAGAAACGGAGATGAGCACCGCCCCCTAGAGTCGGACACGACTGGACTTTACGTCAAGGGAAACCTTTACCTTTACTTATCATTTATTTACTTCACCAGAGTCATGAATGCGAGATGGGTGGCTATAGAAATTGAATGAATGAATGGATGGATGGATGGATGGATGGATGAACGGATGAATAAATGTGAAGAGTCATTCTCTATTGTCTAGTAGTTCCAACCAATATTCTTTGCATTCTAAATGCTCGTGGCACGTCAATGGAAAGAAGATGATAAGATAAATGATAAAAAATGATATAAATGATAAAAAATGATAAAAGAAAGAAGATATAATGTTCTTCATTGTTCTATAAGTAGCCTCTTTGAATTACCCTATTGTTTGTTTCTCTTCCCCCAATGGAGGAGAAGCTTTACTTATTTATTTACTTCACCTTCAAGTCAGTCTTCACTCCTGGTAACTGCCTGGACAAGTCCCTGCAGTTTCCTTGGCAAGGTTTTTCGGAAGTGGTTTGCCATTGCCTCCTTCCTGGGGCTGAGAGAGAGTGGCTGGCCCCAGGTCACCCAGCTGGCTTTGTGCCTAAGGCAGGACTGGAACTCACAGCTTCTGCTTTCTAGCTTGGTACCTTGACCACCACACCAAAGTGGCTGTCTATAAGTTTATACTCATTTATTAACAAATTATTAGCAAACTAGCTCCATTCCAAAAAGGAAAAACTGAACATAAAAACATTTAACTGCACTTATGTCAACTGCTGAATAGGATTCATTTTTAAGTAATTGCAAGAGGACATGGATCATGAAGAAATATGTTGCTGGGACGTATAAAGAAATAAAATGGTATGTGGAATAATTGTTTTAATTTTTCATTTGGATGATTGATTAAGTGCCATCAAGTTGGTGTTTAAAAAAAAAAAGCAGTGATGTAGCATTTGTAGAGGGAAAGCTCTATTGTAGAAGAAAATTTTGATGGAAGAATATCCCACCATGTAATAGCTTTCCTTGAATACCAGCCTAACTTTGCAAACTCATCAATCGGGGACTACAATCCCATAATAAATATTCACAAAATGCTAGACTAAAGCCACTTCTGCAAGGCTGACTTTGGCCTTTCCCCTATACATATACAGACAACAGAGGTTGGATTCAAAAAACACACTTGCATATCATGCATTGCCCAAACAAACTATAGGATCGCTTAATGCCATGGATTATTATGTCACTCAAATAAGTAATAATCAAACCCCATCGCTTTTTCAATTCATTGAGAAATGATGTTGCGATTGATTCATGACAGCTATAACCACTTCTGCTTTTTGCAACGATGGATTTCCATCAGAAGGCCTTTTCCTGCATTGCTGACTGTTCAGGGAACGGCACAGAATACAGCACAGAAGCTCCCCGAAGTCCTGGAGAAAGGCAGCTTCCCACACCGAGAGGTGAGGCTGTCCTTTTCGCTGAATGGGAATTTTAAGGGCCATCGACTTCAAAGGGCTGTTACTGAGCTTTAAAGCGTTTAATTTGAGCTTTATTGCTCATCAGTCATTTTCTTTGCAGCTATTTAGCTGGCTCAGCTGGAGGACCACAGTAAGTTATTATTGCTCATTCTGGAATTTCTGGGTGATGTGGAACACTGTTTCACTTCTTGCCACCATGACAGTGGCCAACTTTTCTTTCAGCTGCCGCTGCTGTTCTTGGTATTTTGGTTCTGTCTTCTCAGGGGAGAAAGAAATATTAAATAAGGTGATTTTCTCGACCAGATGCTTTTGCAGAGCTGCTCCAACCGCCAAGCAGAGTGTGGGGGCTGCCTTCGTGTGTACATTTTAATAGACACGGAAAGGCAGCAAATTGCTCTTTAAGTTGTTATTCCTGCATCCTTCCTCCAAAGCTTGCAGACTGCTGCTTGCTGGGTTTCCTACTTCATGATCCAAAATAACTGGGCTGCCTTTGGGTGTTCTGCATAATACCTTGGTGAATGTAGATGGGGTGGAAGATGACTGTGGTGGAGAAGCAGGAACTATTACCTGGGCAAAAGGAACTGATGCGCTTCTTAAGACCAGAACAAGAGGTTGATATTCGGGCAGATGCCTCCCGAATTTACCGACCTATAAGAAGGATGCAGCCAGTCTCCATAAAAGCAGTTTTAGCCTTCCTGGGGAGTTGATTTCCTGGTCTGGCCTACCTCGTGGGGCTGACCACGAGTGAGAGCATCATCTCATGCTTCATTTCCGCCACCAAACTCTTGGCCCAGCCACGGAGTTTGGGATAGGGGGTCTCTCAGTTACAGAGGGCTCCCTAAAGCGCAACGAAGGCTGCTTTCTTTAACCCCAGCACCTTGGGTGCCTGAGCACCCCTCAGACCACCACCCGTTTTTCAGCCAGGCTCTACGTCAGCTTAGCCCAAAGGCTGCAGCTTCGGCAACCGTGAATCCAGCAGCAGGGGTAGATTTGTCCACTGGAGACCTGAGAAAGCGAGGGGTGGGCAGGAGATACGGATGGCAAAGAGGCTGTTTCCGTCCAAGGAACCTGGGAAAGAAGCAAAGGGGACACAATGATGTGTTTACCATGCAGATGCCATGTGAATTCACCCTTGGAATTACCTTTGGAAGTTCAGACTGGGAGTAACCATCCCCAGATTATAACAGCCTGAGCCCTCACGCGGATTCCTCATTCTGATAATTACATACGTACATGATGCAGATATGCAGATGCCCTGCTTTTTTATCCAGCAGGAATCATTTCAGAAAGGCTATTTTGATCAAGTGAGCATCTTCAAGGGCCAAGGAAGGGTCAAGCGGCATTTTGACATGCTGTTTCTTTCCCAGTCGGAACCGGGGTCTTTTCCCACCTCTGATGTCTGGTTTGGGTCGTTTATTTGAATACTTCCTGAAGTCATAATCTCTGGGCTCTTTGCAAGAAGGAAAAGTGCCAACAAATCCTGCCTTAAGTTTGCACTTTCATGTCTGCTTCGGCCTTGAGAGTGTAGCTGAGGATATTTCCCAGAATCCTCCAGAACTTCCTGCTCTTCCATTGCTTACAAGCCCCTGAGATTCTCAAGTCTGGAAACACCCTTTTCTTTGAAAAAAGAAATCTCTCTCCCTCCAGGTACATACAAAGAACTCAAAATCTCCTCAAGCGCGCACACACACTCTCTCTCTCTGATATGTGTTAAATGAGTGGATATTGATGTTCATGTGAATGGGTTTGTGAGTATAGGCAATTATGACCTCAACCTAGCATTTGTCCTTCCCTTGGATCTAACATTGTTGCCCAACTACTACCTGCCTGCCACAATTCTGATTTCAAAACTCCATTCCAGGTTAGCAGAAGTCTAGGTGACTTGGTTTCCAATCTACTCCTTTTCTATACTTCCTCAACTTTCTGGTTTTTAAATCTCCACTTACTTGATGACGTTGATCCACTTGCCTTGAAATGGGTTTCCTCAAAGGTATGTGGGCTGATGTGAAAAAGAATCCAGTGATACAGGTAGTTTTGGTAGGGGAAGAAAAGAGGAAGGATGTATACTGCAGAGAACATCTTCCTGAGTACAGATTATCAGAAATGTACAGTTCTTAATCATATTTCCCAAACACTTTCTGAAAAAGTTGCCTAACAGACTTTCCTATGAATTTACAGCACAACGATTGATTTGCTTGTGTGGTAAGAGCACTGGTGGAGACTTTATATTAACTTATTTCAAATTATTCAAGAACAGCATGGCAGTTGGATAGCTCAACATCCGAACCTAAGGGAGTAGCTAATTCAGAAGCTCTTTGCTCCTTTTGATATGTTTTTGTTGATCCTGGTTTTGATTGCAGAACTCTAATCCATCTCATGTATAATCATCCACACATATAATCCTAGAACTGAAAGGAGGCTTTGAGGACATAAAATTCAACACTTTCTTCTGCGGAAGAATTCAGATTAAAGGATCTCAGGTAGATGGCTTGTTGGTGTCCAGCTGAGCACATCCAGGAAAGGGAGCCTACCACTTCTCTGGGAATTGTTGAATTGCTGTTCTTGATACTGGTCTTCTTTAAACTATTTTTTAAGAAAAACTATGTCCCTTGGCTACCAAACAGGTGGGCCACCTTTAACTTAAACCAAGGACTTATACAGTTTGCACTATACAAAAGATTATAAGCTTTATTTGTCTTTCTCCATCACCAAGTCTTTGCATAGTGATTGGTACAAAGGAAAGACTTTAAGCAGCCCTCCGATGAACTGAAAAATTGAATAGATGGCTACAGGTCATTCAGCGTCATTATATTAGAATAAATATACTAAATATGAAGATGGATAGAATAGTCTTCTTCTATGGGGAGAGAGGGGGAGAGAGAGCACGTGAGCCAGAAATTGTATGTGGGAATGATGTTGGGAAACAGGAAGAAGAGCTGCCAACCAGACAAGGGCCAGACAAATGGCAGCTGGGCCCTCAGAAGGAATGGGGTGTGGCAAACATCTCAGAAAGGACCCTCCTTCTTGGACTCTAAAGGCAAAGGAGAGAGATGTACTTTCAGACTTTGACAATTCTGTTAAAGTAACTTTGCAATAAACATAGAGTTAGTACTCCTGGGTGTGTTTCTTGTCTGGACTAACTTAAAGGGCTGACACAGTTTTAGAAGAATAGATTTTTTTTATGCCCTCCAATTCCACCCAGCAGCTTTCCACTGAGCTCCTTAACTTTCTGTTACGGGCATCTGATATGAGGGAGAGATTAGAAGTCCCCTGTTCGGCTTTGCGTTGCTTTTTTTTTTTCATTTACAGGATGCAGTAAGCAAGTAGAAAACAATAAGATCGGATGGGAGGAATTTGAAGTAATATAACAGGGTGGGGTGTGTGCATACATGCATGCATGGGAAGTAATGGATTGGGTCCTTCTGGCATCCCATGCGGGGGGCTCTGAACTACCCATGACCCCACTTTACCTTCTCCACAACTTCTGAGAAGCATTGCCTCAGTAATTCTGCCGGTCCCACAGGCCTCTGGGTTCATGGACAATGATCCAACACACAGCAAACCAGATTTGTTCCGGTCAATTGTTCTCAGTTTCTTTAAATTAGTGAAGTAAAGCAAGTACTTGGTTTGATTCTCAAGCCCATAAAACAGTTCAGGTAGTCCATCTAATCAAGCAAGATTCTTTCCCCTATTTCCTCAACCTACCCTCACTTCATAGTCTATTCCAGTGTTTCTCAACCTTGGCAACTTAAAGTTGTGTGGACTTCAGCTCCCAGAATTCCCCAGCCAGCATGCTGGTTGAAGGCACCAGGCTAGAAGGAGACCATGAGTTCTAGTCCTACCTTAGGCATGGAGCCAGCTGGTAATCTTGGGCCAGTCACTCTCTCTGAGCCCTAGGAAAAAGACAATGGCAAACCATTTCCAAAATTCTTGCCAAGAAAACTGCAGGGACTTGTCTAGGCAGTCATGTGGAGCCAAGACTGACCTGAAAGCATCTGAAGCTTTTGATTTAATATGTGGCTTGACTTTCCAGATCATGTAACCATCATGTCCATCCTTCTCTTGACACACTGTAGGTTTTCATTTTCATTTTCTTTTTTATGTAGTGTTTGGAAGGGGACATTTTGTATTTTTCTATTTAGGCCTCTCTCTGACCTGGTTGCCTGCCTGCCAGAGCATCTGCCCTGTGTATGGGTGTACACGTTGTCAAAAAGTCATGATGGCAGCCATCATCTTGATTTTTTTGACCTCCCCTGTGAGTGGCCCTGTTGCTTCCCTGCCTGCCCCCTCCTTATTGCATGGGTGGGTCTCCTTGAAATCTGCTTGTCAAAACAGAATTAAGGGGTGTATGATTTATGGCTGTGCAGGTAAATGATTTGTCTCCTGAATTTCTAATTACCATATGAAAAGCTTAACAGTTTAGGAAAGGAACGTGTGTTGACATTTTACAGAACTGATTTTCTTGGTTAATTCTGCTTCTCTTTGCTTTCTTTTTTGACAGGTTGGTATCTTTACTGTTTTATAGCAAAGTCCTGACAGCTTCACTGACTGCAGGGAGGAAAGAGACAGAAGTGAAAAACACCTCGCACTAATTTGATGGAGAATTTTTAAAGGCATCATCATCGTCATCATCACCACCACCACCACCACCACCACCATCATCATCATTATTGTTATTATTATTGGTAATCTACAATTAAATTCACAGTCTAAGACTGGTGGGAGCCTAATAATTCAAGTCCTAACCCAGGACCTAAGAATGATCAAGGTAGCCTCTGAGAATATAGGCAGTTCCTAGCAGCGTGTTTGTTTGTTTTTTGTAGAATGAGGGTGTTCAGTTCCGATAAATTCAAAATTTCCAAATATCAAAAGAGTCCTCAGTGAGGATTCTCAAGGAGTCCTCTTTAGCCAGATTAATTGAGATGAACAGTACAGGGTTACAAGAATTCCAGCAACTAAACACTTCTCCTTTTAGAACCAGTATATCCTAATGCATATTAGGGCAGAGACTGATTTTTTAACACAGTGCTTTTCAAACTTGGCATCTTTAAGATGTGTGGACTTCAACTCCCAGAATTCCCCAGCCAGCATGCAACTCCCAGCATTCTGGGAGCTGCCAAGTTTGGAAAACACTACGTTAACAGGATTCCAATGAATCCTCACTTCTCACTTATTCTGGTGAGAAGGCAGATCTTTATTTGCTTTAATTCCTTTATTAAAAAACTGATAAAGTGGCAATTTCTAAGTGGGGAGAGGGAAGGGAAAAGAGGAAAACAGATGTTGCAAGCAGCTGCCCCAGAATGTTCCGAGGCAGTTAGAAGTTAGAAGCAGGGTAGGAAATGAGGTGAGTGAAGGACAAGGTGTCTGGTTGGGTGGCTGGAAGTTGTAATCCAGCAGCATCTAATGGGCACCTTGACCAATAATTGTACTGGCTGGAAAAAAGTGGAATTATAACTTCAAGTTAATTGAGGGTGCCAAGTTGGAGAAAACTGGTATAAGGTATCATTTATCTATCTTTGGGGTGGGTGAGCTTCTGCCAATATTCCTTCTTCTGTGCCAGTTTAACAATATATTTCTTTTTTTAATAATATAATCTTTATTATTTTTTAACAAAACAATCATTCACCTTAAAGGAAAAAAAATTAAAAGTACGAACTAAAAATACAAACTAAGAAGAAGGGGGAAAGGAAAAAAATCTATCTTATCAACTGATTCATTGCTTTACCAATGAATTCACTATTATAATAGGAACCATACAAGATATTATTGTAAAATATCACAGAATCTCTTCCATAGTAACAAATATTGCTGCACCTTTGGATTTGTAGAGAATATTGCCTTTTCCAAATAGATTAAAAAATCACACATTCCCAACAGCCATTCCTTGACATCTGGAATAATATGACTTTTTCAATTTCTTAATATAATTCATTTTGCCACCTGTCATGGGCTCTTTTTTAAACTGCACCCAATTGGATTGACCCAGATTCAAGAGAGACACAAAAATGCTGGACCCTGGACAGGTAGTTTCTTTATATCTCCCTATAAGGATTGGGGACATGCTCTGTAAAAATAAACATTTAAAAGTGATATGTTTTAAAAGTAATATGCTTCCTATATTCCAGTGTTTCTCAACCTTGGCAACTTTAAGATGGGTGGACTTCAACTCCCAGAATTCCCCAGCCAGGAGGCTGAGTGGGGAATTCTGGGAATTGAAGTCCACCCATCTTAAAGTTGCTGAGGTTGAGGAACACTGCTATATTCTCTTCTATTGCTATCTCTGTATTACTACTATGATAATTGTTATTACAGTATCCTAGTACTCTTCAGTTACTATTACCATGACCATGTTTATACTCTACTCTCTACTATTCCTATTCAATGTACTACACTTTGTACTATTGCTATTCAATTACTATTACCTATTACTCTGTTACTCTGTTACAGTTACCTATATACTATGCTCTATAGCAGTGTTTCTCAACCAGGGCAACCTGAAGATGGGTGGGCTTCAACTCCCAGAGAGCCTTCCAGTTTTTGCACCTCCAGCGCAGGAAATCTGATCTGATCTGCTGTCCATCCATTCACACACATTCTTTGGGGATAAAGTGTATTTTTCAGGGTTAGATGGAAAACCAATATAGATGCAGATAACAATCACTTTCACTCCATCTTTCTTCTCAGCGGCATACTTAAGATGGGTGAGTTATTAAGACTCAAAAATAAATAAATCCAGTGCTAAATGCTAAAATTAAGGAGAAGCCTGGTGAGAAAAGTTCATTTTCACCGCTCTTCTGAAAACAGACTGAGTGCATTTCACAGTCCGGGAGAGAGGCAGGATAACAAGAATAATTAAGGCCATGCCAAGGTGATTTGCTCCAATTGTCCCATCAAACTGCTAAATTACAAGTAGTCCTCACTTAATGACCACAGAGGGATGAGAATTTTGGTTGCTAAGTGAAGTGGTCATAAAGTGAACCCAACCCAATTTTATGCCCTTTTTTTGTTGTGTCGTTAAGCGAATCACCATGGGTTTGTTAAGCAAATCACATGGCTCCCCATTGATTTTGCTTGCCTGAAGCCAGCTGGAAAGGTTGAAAATGGCGATCACATGACCATGGGACACTGTGACAGTCATAAATGCAAACTGGTTTCCAAGTGCCCAAATCATGATCACGTGACTGCAGGGACGCTGCGATGGTTGTAAGTGTGAGGACCAGCCTTTTTTTCAGCACCGTTGTAAGTCTGAACCATCACTAGATGAATGGTTGTTAAGCGAGGACTACCTGTACCTTACTGGTTGAGTTGAATGAGATTCTGAAGGGTTTTGCAGGCTTTTTTTGTTTTTTAAACAAATAGATTATTTGAATAGGACTTTTGATGATTGCAACAACAACACTCAACAACATTTTCCAACTTCTTTCTCTGGTAGATCTCTTCTGTAAGTCTCCAGCCCTGGGAATAATTGTGCAGTGAGAAGATGATAAAAGGGGAGAGCAGCTGGAACTTGCAGAGATTTCTCCACGGTTTGGTGGGATGACTTCCTTTTTACTAACCTCCCTGAACCTTGTCCTACTTTGTCAAGGTACAAGTGACTCAGAGAAAGACACGGTGAAATATCATGTGGTTTTTGGATTTCTCCCTTCACTCATGGAAGGGGGAGGCTAGAGAATAGGGACTGCCTGCCAAAGATCCCAGGGTTCAAATGGTGCCATTCCCTGTTGGAACAATGAAAAGTGGCAGATCACATGAAAGATTAAGTGAGCTGGTTCATACACAATGCTAAGCCCTAAATCACAGTTTACAAACCATAACGGCTGGGTTCACACATGGCACTAGGCTGAGACCAAGCAAACAACCCTATGGCTGAAATAATGGGATGGGTGAATCCACCCTATGGTCTCCATGGATTTGCATTTAAGGAGCCAAAGGTCGGGCAACTCAAATCAGTTGGAATGATCATCTCTCCAACGATCACCTCTACCAGGTACCGGTAGAGCAAAGCTGGAGAGACAGCAACCAGAGACCCATTTTCAGTGGTTGGAATGATCAAATCGAATAGGTGAAAGCAATAAATGCATTTAAAAAGTTATTTTCCGTCTTCTGGGGTTCACTATGCCATCCTGTCCTTCTAAGCTTGATAAAGAAAAACAATGTTCCAATGCTCTGCTCGGGTAATTAAGGCTATCATATTTGGGCTGGGGCAAACAGATGGTAGCAAAGAGGCACAGAAAACGATAACATTTTTCTGCCATCTAGTGGTCAGTGGAAATTTTGTAACCCTGATTTAAGACATACAGGTGCATTTGCACTGTATAAACCAAGTTTTAGACTTGGTTTGCTTATTACTTTGCTTTATGGCTTTGCAAGTTAGACCAGCCCATTTGGTTAATTTATAGTCCAATATCCTATGTTAATTTCAGTAGCCAAGCTGGGCATATTGTATCAACTTAGCTATTAACTTAAAATATAGTGAGGATAAAAAATCCTCACTATATTTTAAGTTAAATAGATGATAAAACAGAGGATCAATTTGCTCATAGGCCACTCTGTGTCTTAGAAGGATCCTGTTTACAGAAAAATCATGGAAGGTGGAGAACACCAAGGAGGGTTTTCTCTGTGGTATCTCTGGTTATTACTTTTAGGGCAAGCATCTCTGGTTATTACTGGTTATTACTATTAGGGCAAGCAAATGAACTCAGATCTGATTCATTTTTGCAATCTGACTTAAAGAGTTTCCTGTGCTAAAGCACATGTGCATGGGTGGCCAGCCAGCTCTTCAAATCAATTCATTGCATTGAATTGACTGGATGATTCTATTTCCCCCTGGGCTCTAATGTATACATTGTGAGCAGAACTGCTGAGTTTATAGACAAGGCACTTCAGCTCAGAACCCATTATATTGAGCAGATGGGGATATCATGTGAACCTGGTGTATTTATCTGACTGCTGATTCTTTGCGTTTACTACAAACAGGAAGTCCTCATTTAACAACCACAACTGGGACCAGAATTTTGGTTGCTAAACAAAGCAGTCATTAAGTGAATCCAACCCAATTTTATGACCTTTTTCGCAGTAGTTGTTAAGCAAATCACCATGATCATTAAGCGAACCACATGGCTGTTAAGTGAATCACACACTTCCCCATTGATTTTGCTTGCTGGAGGCTGGCTGGAAAGGTTGAAAATGGCGATCATGTGGCCATAGGACGCTGTGACGGTTGTTAATGCAAACCAGTTGCCAAGTGTCCAAATTGTGATCATGTGACTGTGGGGATGCTGTGACAGTTGTAAGTGCGAGGACCAGTCATAAGTCAGTTTTTTCAGCACCATCGTATGTTTGAACTGTCGCTAAACAAATGATCGTTAAGCAAGGACTACCTGTATGTATTTTATTATTGTATTTTCTTTTATCTATTTTACCCTGGAATTAGATCCTGTATTTTATCTTTATTTTATTTTCTTTGATATGGCCACAAGACTAATCAATTAATAAACTACTGGAAGATGCTAAAAACACATGTGGATGTATGCAAAGCCAGCCAGCTCTCCCAATGAGTTCACTACACTGAATTGACCGGATGATCCTTTTCAAAGGAACACCTTTGAATAAAGCTTTGAAAAGAGACGTTTTGCATGGCCCGGGCAGTTACACCATTCTCTCCTCTCAGGTACTCTGACCACCAGTTCTGGCTATTCGATCTCAGTGCCTGAGCAAGTCTTTGTTCAACAAAACCTCTGCACTGATGTGCCCTGCACATTTACTGTTCCTAAAAGGTACTCAGGAAGCTCATCACCGTTCTACATCTATTGGTTTAAGATCACACACAGGCGCCACTATTTGATCTGGATCAACATCTGGGTACTAGGAGATCTTATGGCCACCAACGACTTGAGACAGAAAGCTGAAGCCACCAGTCTTAAGCTCACAGGAGATCCAGAGAAAGGCAACTGCTCCTTCAGCATTGCAAATGCCGGACCCAGTGACTGGGGCAAGTACTACCTCAGAATCCATAAAGGAGAGGGCTTTCAGTACTCATTTGTGTCTTCTGATACGCAGCGTCACACAAATCCTCAAATTATTGTGACAGGTAGGCAGGTTTTTGGACTTTCTCCCCTTCTTTCTCAGCTTTTCTGCCTCCTTTGTTTCAGGACAGGGCTGGGGAAATGTTTGACATCCAAGGACCAGTCTGGATCCTTGTTGCCCAGATAAGGGTTTTACAGAGGAAGCCACAATACCCAGAGTGGGCTGGGCTGGTAATGTGAGCTGGGGAGGGGGGTTGGTGTCACAGATTTTTTTTTTAGATTTTTAGATTTTTTTATCCCACCTTTATTATTTTTATAAATAACTCAAGGCAGGGAACATACCAAATGCTCCTTCCTCCTCCTATTTTCCCCACAACAACAACCCTGTGAGGTGGGTTGGGCTGGGAGAGAGGGACTGGCCCAAGGCCACCCAGCCGGCTTTCGTGCCTAAGGCAGGACTAGGACTCTCATACCACGCCTGATTGGCTCTTGGGCTGAGAGAAAGGGACTGGCCCAAGGTCACCCAGCTGGCTTTCGTGCCTAAGGCGGGACTAGAACTCTCATACCACACCTGATTGGCTCTTGGGCTGAGAGAGAGGGACTGGCCCAAGGTCACCCAGCTGGCTTCCATGCCTAGGGTGGGACTAGAACTCACGGTCTCCTGGTTTCCAGCCCGTTGCCTTAACCACTAGACCTAACCCCATCCACCTTTTTCTTGCTTAGATCTGAAGAAGCCAATGATTTGGAAGCCTTCCAGAATCATCTGGGGGGAGCCAATAAGCTTCAGCTGTGTGGTATCAGATTCTTGCTTGACACCCAAGCCTCAGATCAACTGGTTGTTCAAATCAAGCAATTCATTGATGTCTTATTGGGCCACCCCGCAGAGCAAGTGGACCTGGATCTATGGAATGAACATCAGCTTCATACCCTCCTTAGCTAATGAAGGCTTAATACTCATCTGTAATGTAAAGTACCCTACCACAAAGAAACACACAGAAAATGCCATCCAGCTTAATATGGCATGTGAGTAGCTCTCCTGTCTAACCCTTTGCCTTTGCGTTGATCACCAAAGCTCCTTACAGGATGCAGCAGTATTTCCCGAGCTCATACAACAGAAGCTTGCTACTCGGTGCCCCAGGACCACATGCATGGCCCTGGAAAGAGCCCTTTCGAAATTCCTTTACTCTACTTTACTTTACTTACTTTACGCTATTTTACTTACTTACTTTACTCTATTTACTTACTTTACTCTACGTACTTTACGCTACTTACTTACTTTACGCTATTTACTTACTTTACTCTACTTACTTACTTTACGTTATTTACTTACTTTACTCTACGTACATTATGCTTTTAATTACTTTACTCTACTTACTTTATGCTACTTACTTACTTTATTCTACTTACTTACTTTACACTATGTACTTACTTTAGGCTATTTACTTACTTTACTTACTTTATGCTACTTACTTTACACTATTTACTTACTGTACTTTACTCTACTTACTTACTTTATTCTACATACTTACTTTACGCTATTTACTTACTTTATTCTACTTACTTTACTCTACTTACTTTACTCTATTTTACTTACTTTACTCTACTTACTTACTTTACTCTACTTACTTTACGCTACTTACTTACTTTACGCTATTTACTTACTGTACTTTACTTACTTACTTTACTCTACATACTTACTTTACGCTATTTACTTACTTTACTCTACTTACTTTACTCTACTTACTTACTTTACGCTATTTACTTACTGTACTTTACTTACTTACTTTATTCTACATACTTACTTTACGCTATGTACTTACTTTGCTCTACTTACATTACTCTACTTACTTACTTTACTCTATTTTACTTACTTTACTCTACTTACTTTACTCTACTTACTTTACGCTACTTACTTACTTTACGCTATTTACTTACTGTACTTTACATACTTACTTTACTCTACGTACTTACTTTACGTTATTTACTTACTTTACTCTACTTACTCACTCTACTTACTTTATGCTACTTACTTACTTTATGCTACTTACTTTATGCTACTTACTTACATTACGATACTTACTTTACGCTACTTCCTTACTTTACTGTATTTACTTACTTTACGCTACTTACTTACTTTATGCTACTTACTTTATGCTACTTACTTACATTACGATACTTACTTTACGCTACTTACTTACTTTACGCTATTTACTTAATTTAAGCTATTTACTTACTTTACGCTACTTACTTACTTTACGCTATTTACTTACTTTATGCTATTTACTTACTTTACGCTACTTACTTACGTTATGCTATTTACTTACTTTACGCTACTTACTTACATTACGATACTTACTTTACGCTACTTACTTACTTTATGCTACTTACTTTACGCTACTTACTTACTTTACGCTACTTACTTACCTTACGCTATTTACTTACTTTATGCTACTTACTTACATTACGATACTTACTTTATGCTACTTACTTACTTTACGCTATTTACTTACTTTACGCTGCTTACTTACTTTACGCTGCTTACTTACTTTACGCTACTTACTTACTTTACGCTACTTACTTACTTTATGCTACTTACTTACATTACGATACTTAATTTAAGCTATTTACTTACTTTACGCTACTTACTTACTTTATGCTACTTACTTTACGCTACTTACTTACTTTACGCTACTTACTTACTTTACGCTATTTACTTACGTTATGCTACTTACTTACATTACGATACTTACTTTACACTACTTACTTTACGCTACTTACTTACTTTATGCTACTTACTTACTTTACGCTACTTACTTACTTTATGCTACTTACTTTACACTACTTACTTTACGCTACTTACTCACTTTACGCTATTTACTTACTTTATGCTACTTACTTACATTACGATACTTACTTACTTTATGCTACTTACTTTACTCTATTTACTTACTTTACTTTACTTACTTACTTTACTCTACTTACTTACTTTACTCTATTTACTTACTTTTCTCTACTTACTTACTTAGTTGGAGGAATTGAGGAACATTTTTTGGCCATGTCAGGGAAGGCTGTAGCCCTGAAAAACATATTATTCTTCAGTGCTCCTGACATAGCTGTAGAATGGGGGAAGAGCTGCACCATTCCTGACGTTAGTATAGTTTGTTTGATTCTCATTGCTATCAAAGGGAAGGAAGCAGTTCAATGACCACAGGAAAAATCAGAAAGGAAATATTACTGTTTTTTAATGCCCCATCTTCCCTCTTTTCTTCAACTTAACAAGCAAGTAGGGCTGCTTTCGAGCTCTGTTGCCGAACCTTCTGTTCGGCATGGAAAGCTTCCTCTGTAACAATCCATGCAGAATAATAGAGGTTGGCCAAACAGCATCCATGGGTTCCAAGTCACCGAGAGCCAAAGTCAAGACAGCATCCAAAAAAGCCAACGTTTTAAAAATGGTTGAAGCTTCATGAGATGGCCAACGCTTTGGTGTTCTGACCAGAAGTGAGATGAGAATGTCAAATATCTTCCAGATCTTTGGGGAACAAATGTCCAAATGTTGAGAGATCTTTAACAGTGGGTCTGTTTTGGTGTTTCATAAGATCTGGGACATTTTAGAAAACAATAATGTTAAATTTCTTTTGTTATCTGTGCTATTGCGCAAGACTAGAGATGGTGCCTGTTGCTCCAAAAGATTGCCAGATCTTACTGTATAATAGCTTTACTTTTGCTTCTCTTTCTCCTTTTTGAGGCAATGGATACCCAGTTAATGTTTATGGACCTTACTTCTTCTCCCCAATAGGACTGAATATTTGTTTTGCCCTTTCCCAGATAGCCCTGAGGTCCTGCTCATCCGTAAATGTCAGTACAAAGGCGATGCCACCGTTTGTTCTTGTGCTTTCCACTCTTGGCCTCCACCAGAGATCCAGTGGCAAATGGACAAGAAAGATCTAACAGGGAACACCACCCCTGGCAATGTAAACATCACTTCCTCAACTAAAGGGAACATTGGCACCAGTTCCTTACATCTCATAGGAATGAGAACAGGTTCGCATGTTATAACTTGCAGAGGAATCAATCCAATTGGGTTCTCCATTTTGAAGATCCTGTCTTCTCCAGTCAAGCGCGGTGAGTTCCTCCTACCCTGAAATTACTTTGTTATCCATGTTGCACTGTAGTGTTGCTTTTTGAGTTAGCAAGGAATGCAGTTTGGGCTTTAGGAGGGGGGATCTTGGGACACATGGGGCTTGATGGCAGGAACACTGGCATGACCGGGATGTCAAGATGATGCATCATCATGTTATGATGCAAGCTCCATCTGTTCATACTTGCATCCAACATCTTACTCAAGTTCAAGGGGAAGAGTTAGTTGCCACACTGTACCCCTTGCAGATGCCCATGTACAAAAAGTAACTTTAATTTAACTTATTATGTTATTATTAATTAATCAATTAATAATTCTTTATTATTACTATTATTTACTGGGATAGCATTCAGAGTAAGCTACAAATAAGAAACATCACTGAAATCAGTGTTACAATTCATTCTGATTAACTCCTGTGCTGTTAATTCCATTGTTATCATTATTATTGTTCATTTATTATGAGTAATTTCACCTGAATATCACACATTGATTGAATCTATACAATGCCCCTATTTCTTTCACCAGATTAAATAAAACACAACTGTTATTTTCATATAGCGTGCTATATATCCAACAAATAAACCATAGTCTGGGTTAACATGATTTCCCAGGTCACACAATGCATGGATACGATTGATTATAATAGCTGGAACCCCACAACACATTGAAATGCAAGCTAACAACTCAATGCTGCATTCACACAACCCACTTAACCTGATTTACCGTATTGGTCACTTTTCTGGGATTGCATAATACAATGATCCATCAACTAACCAAACAGGTTGAATTCACCCAACTTGCTAAGCCAAAACAATAACAATATCCCAAAATTAAAACTAACCAACTAATGTTGAGAGTGTAGCCTCTCATTTTGCAGTTGATCTGGTGAAGTGTGTTACATGAATATAGCCATGGATTCCAGGAACAGCTTTCTTAGATGGTCAGTATAAGCAACTTCTCATAAGATTCTGACCAGACAAATGCATACAACATGAAACAAGGATGTGGAAGGGAGATTGAACGATGTATTATAATTCCCCTTGACATGGAAGACTTTAATGTAGAACTGTAGTTTTTTAGGAAGGGACATGGGATTTTGCTCCTTATTCTTTCATTGAAGGCCAGAAGGTCTGAAGACCATCACTGAATGTCCACAAACTGCTTTTGAGGGATTGGAGAGTGGAAGTGGTGAGTGTGTGGAAAGAGCCCCTATCAGTTTTCTGGGAAATCAACCTTTAAATGTTCTTCCAGAGAAAGCGAAGTTAAGAGATGATAATCTTGCGGTAATCTCCCTTGGAATTCTTATGGCGTTGTTAGCCATCGCTGTCATACTTCACTTCTACCAGGGTAAGTCGTACCTTGGAGCTTCAAATTCATGCATTCTCACTTTTGTTTCCCAGTTGCTTCTTAGCTGTAGAGCAGAGGTTAGTACTGTTGTTCAGGTGAGGTGCCATTGTACAATCTGATGCTATGACATTTTATTTTATTTAAAAAGAGCTGACATCTTGCAAGATCACATGTTTTTGTGAGATTTTGGCTTAACAATATTTAACATTGGATTAAATGTTCTGGTCTGTGAATGCTTCCTGGAGTGCCTCTGGGCAGGCTATTCCCCTTGATGAGGTCCTTCACTTCACTTTGTCTTAATTCCACAAACACCTTAAGGAAGCCAGTTATTCCTAACTGTGGTTACACTGGCTACTTCTTGGATGGGGGAATATCAGGATGTACCACAGCTGTAGGCTTGAGTGGAAAGCTGGAAAAACAGAAAGGAAGCAGTGGCACCTACTTTGATATTTTTCTGAAGAAACCTGCATGGATACATACATGAGCTCACCAAGAGTTGAGCATGTTACTGTATCTGTGGATACAGTAGCTCCAGAAAGAAGATGTTACTTCATCTGTGGAGAGGTCACCAAGAGCTGTGGCTCTCAAAAAGGTTAGATATTAATACATAACCTTCATATGAAACTAGTCAGCTGAAAATGCAAAGGATCTGCCCACTCTAGTTATAAAAGTCAAGGAGCACAGTAAAAAAATGGAACTAAAATTTAATATAAAGAACACCAAACTAATGTTGGTGTTCAATAGGTACAGCGACCAGCCTTAGAACTGACAGTGGAGACATCAAAGTGGTGGATAGGTTCTGCCTTTTAGAATCAACCATCAACAGTAAAGGAACAAGCAGTCAAGAAACAGGCCACACACTAGCACCTGGTGGAGCAGCCATGAAGGCCTTGGAAAAGACGTTCCAATGCCATGATGTGTCTATACCTATAAAGATCAGAATCGTGCAAGCCATGGTATTCCCTGTGACACTCTATGGAAGCAGGATGGGACGTGTCTTGACACTTTGGTGTTGGAGAAGACTATGGAGAAGACCATGGATAGCCAAGGAAACAAACCAATGGATCATCAAACAAATCAGCCCACAGTTTTCACTTGAGGCACAAATGACCAGGCTCAAATTATCCTACTTCGGACACATTATGAGAAGACTTAGCTCTCTGGAGAAGGCTCTGATGCTGGGAAAGGTGGAAGAAAAGAGGAGAAGAGGACATCAGCAGCAAGGGAGATGGACTCAGTTACAGGAGCGATGGGCGCAGTGTTGGAAATGCTGATAGACCAGGTTGGGGACAGATCATCATGGAGAAAATCTATCTATGTGGTCACTGGGAGTCAGCAACGACTCGATGGCACATAATCAGTCATATGAGATAATTTTGCAAAACCATTTTGGACTAAGAATGGAAATGTGAGAATAAGGAGAGGAAAAAAGGAGAGGACACAGAGGCATCTGTGTGGAAGGGGTCAAAAATGTCCAGATGGCAGCTACTCCCATGTGAATGAAATACTGCTCCTTTTTTTTACATGCATCACATTCCATCTTGACTTTTTTGACCTCCCCCCATGGACCTCCTTGAAGACACAGTGGACAGGGCTCTTAAAAGTGGGAAGCCAAAAGAGTGCAAAGGGATGGAAGCAGAGGAACATGAGAGAAAAACACAGCCTTTTCTTCTAGCAGCCCTGTAACCACCAGATAAGTTCAGAAACGTTACCAGGAGAAACCCAAAAGCAACTCAGAAGCACTCCAAAATGAGGTAGAAATACAAAAGCAAATGAGGGGTGGGGGGAAAAAACAACTTTCCGACATTTGGAGAAATGGGTTCAGCTACCATTGCTCCCAATTTCCCTAACAGGAAGGAGTGCAAAATAAAAATCCATGTAGAAACCGGGATGATGATGCTAAGGAAGGGTTTCAGGCCTAGAACTGATTTTGCTTTCTTCCCTTTCCTCCAGATCACCTGAGTCCATGTCAAAATCTACTGAAGTGGAAATGAGACATATGAGGTCTAAAAATGTGGTGAGAGACACATTTCCATCGCCTGGTGTCTTTCTACTGAGTAACACAGTGTTTCCCAAGCTTGGCAACTTTAAGAGATGTGGACTTCAACTCCCAGAATTCCCCAGCCAGCATGCTGGGGAGTTGGAAGTCCACACCTCTTAAAGTTGCCAAGCTTGGGAAACACTGGTGTCACGGATAAACACGGCGTCCCTGCTTCATTCTATCTTCTTGTCCATCATGTTTGAAAGCTAGGCTGCTTGTCGGCACATTAGTGCCCACAAACTCCTTCCTGGGCATCTGCCAGGCTCTCTATCTTACTTAACTTGTTTGTCTTTCTAAAAAATAAACATTATTTTCATCTGAAAAAGAAGAGGCTGGCTGCTGCAAAGGCTAAGCAAAGATGTCTGGGTTTCCCCAAGGTCCCACGGGGACTTTAGGAAAATGAAAATGGGGGTGATGGTGATCGCAGGCCAGTGCTTCGTTCAGAAGGTCCACCTAAGATCCCTTTTGGGCCTCCCCAGAAGCATCAACAGGAGCCATTGCTCTCATCAAGGGGACGGTAGCCACGTTGTGCTGTCACGATGCAAGCTCCGCCCCTTTTTTATGTGCATGCGTCACAGGACAAAAGGGGTGGAGCTTGCCTTGCATTGGTGTGATGGACAACACAACTCTGGATTGGATTTTTTTATACGCTAAGAAAAATACCAGCTCCTAAGGGGCTATTAGGCAACAGAATGCAGGGGTGTCTGCAAGGTGTGGTCAAAAAAATCTGGCAGCCACAACAGTGCGGTCAAAGCTCTGCCTTTTCCTTACGTGGGTTGGGGCGAGGTTCAGGGAAATCTACAGCTACTGGATCTGAGTTGCAAATATATGAATAACTAATAAATGGTGGCAAAGACACTATGTTTGCCTCCTCATCCAACTGTCATTGGTGGTTTAAGACTCATAAAAACCTCAGATATACGATTAAATGATAAATTAATCATTCAGATAGGTACATAAGGTGGCATCATGCCCTTGGCTGTACAGGTAGTCCTTGTTTAGCGACCACAATTGGGATTGGCAACTTGGTCATTAAGTGAAATGGTCACTAAGTGAAACCATAACTGTGCTTAAGGTCTGACTTCTCTTTCCTTTGCTTTACAGACCTGCGAAGGTCATAAATGCGGGGATTGGTCGCAAAGTTTTCATCACTGTCATAACTGCAGTCGCTAAACAAGGCAGTCTCTAAACGAGGCACCCTGCGGTCTTCTCAGCCTTCCCATTCCCTTCTAATTTATGAATATGTATAGGAAAAGGTTATTTCTGCCTTCAAAGCAAGATGCCACAGAAACCAGTTCTGGAAGGTTTTGTTCTGTGTATATTTTTATGGAAAGAAAATAGGCAGAGGCTTTTCATGGATTCCATTTAGGATTTCCTTGAGATGTTTCTCTTTTTTTCCCCCCATTTCAGGCTCCACAGGATGAAAAATGAACCAGGCCACACAGCCAGGAGGATAAATCCCAGGATAAATGCTCCTCATTACATCCTGAACCTCTTACACCTCTTTTGTGTGCGTGTGTGTGTGTGTGCGCGCATGCGTACAATCTTCCTTTCCCCCCCTTTTCTTAATAAAAACACCATTTCAGCTCTATTTTGCTCACAATTTCCTTTGTTCAAAACCTGCAAACCCTGCACCCCCGATTCACAACAGCTTTCTAGAAATATTTTTTTTATTTTTATTTTATAGCTTAAACTCCCTGGGCTGTTTACAACACAACACGCCCCAAATATAATTCAAGTTAAAACATACACAACAAGATCAAATAAAAGAGAAAATAAAGACAAACAAGGCAGCAGTAAGGGTCAGTCGTTCAAGATCTAGAACAAAACACAATTTAAATTCAATTTAAAAATGAAAATGAAAAAGCCTGGGAGAATAGAAAGGTCTTCACCCAGTGCTGGAATGATGCCATGAAATGCCGCTGGTTTGTTTTTTTTTAATCCGTTCAATCCTGTCCGGTTCTCGGAGTCTGCCTGGACAAGTCCCTGCAGTTTTCTTGGCAGGTTTTTCAGAAGTGATTTGCCATTGCCTCCTTCCTGGGGCTGGGAGAAAGTGACTGGCCCAAGGTCACCCAGCTGCCTTTGTGCCTGAAGCAGCACTAGAACTCACAGTCTCCTGGTTTCTGGCCTGGTGCCTTAACCACTACACCAAACTGGCTTCTGTCTTAACCTGGCACTGAAATGATGCTATGGAGTGCCATTGACACATGATTTCAAAACCTGGGGATCAGGCAGATGTGAGGACCTCTGCAACATGTTGCTTAAACTTCTGCGCAAAGCACCATTCAGAGCTCGTGGAAAAGAAAAGGGATTTTAACTGACTTGCAGGGGCCTCAGCAGGGGGCGAGGGAAGGCTAAAATGGCACATGACATCATCGCCCAAATGCCATGACTTACGTGCGCAGGTCAAAGGTCCTGATGCAAGGACGTAATGGCAGTGCTTGCCTGATGGCGTCATCTCACGGGTGTCATTGTGACATTAATGCAGTTTGTTCCTGATGCTGCTGCAACAGAGCTCACTCTTCAGGCCAGCAGCCCCAGCTGAAATTCCTTTTTCTGTGCAATTATTTAAAGAACAGGAGTTCTATTCTTTTTTCTCATCTAATGGCCTCCTTTCCTCCTCAGCACAAGGGGCTCCCCAAAAGAGAGCTGGGTCTGTCGTCCATCTTACAGTTACATCGTGTCAGTAACCTGATGTTACCATGCCTGATTAAGTCTGTCTTCCTTCCTTCCTTCCTTCCTTCCTTCCTTCCTTCCTTCCTTCCTTCCTTCCTTCCTCCTTCCTTCCTTCCTTCCTTCCTCCCTCCCTCCCTTTCTCCCTTCCAAAGCTCATGGGCAGACTTTCTACTCCTTCTTTCTTTTAACCTCACAACAGTCTTGTGAGGTAGACTGCACTATTAAATAGTGCCTGGTCCAAAGACTTCCAGCCAGCTCCGTTGCTTAGTAGCAACTTGCACCTGAACCTCTGGCACAGTGTTTCTCAACCTTTGCAACTTTAAGATCTGTGGACTTCAATTCCCAGAATTCCCCAGCCAGCTAATGGTGGCTGGGTAGGGGATTCTGGGAGTTGAAGCCCACACATCTTAAAATTGCCAAGGTTGAGCAACACTGCTCTGGCATCTAACCACTACGCCACTGGTTCATATTGCTCCCCACCAGCACCACCCCACCAATCACCAAGTTGTTTTGTAGCTCCATTTTAACAAGTTCCTCTTCCAATCTTTGAAAGTCACAAAAACTGTGTTTCCTTGGATCTCTGGCAGACATTTCCTCTGCAAGTGTTTTCTCACAACCTGAGCACTCAGATGTTCCAACATCAGATTTGGGCACTCCCTCGGCTGCACACTGTGATTTTGCAAAGGGAAAGGCTGGTCTGTTGTCTCTTGCAATCGGGTTCCTTGGTGACTTCCTGCCCTTCTGCTTAGAATGCCTCAGAGAAGCAGAACTCCAAGACTCTGCTAGGTGAAACCGGCAGACAAACTGCAGATGGAAGGCGTCACGAACCGTCAAATGGTGAGCAAGCCTGGGGCCAAGATGGGGCCACCAAGTCTCAAACAGGAGGACTTGGGAACAGCTGTACAGGTTCCAGCATGCCCACCCGGCTTTGACTGGATCTAGAGGGTATGGTGGGTTCCTCCCAGGCTTTTTAAAATAACTCTAGGGTGGGCTGAAACTGACATCGTTGCTGATGCTGTGGATAGATTGCCACCCATGTCTGTTCCTCTCGGATCCAACAGATTTTGCAGGGCTTTGTCGTGCCCCAAAACCTGCGTGTAACCATGCAAGGATTGGTAAATCCATATACAGCCCTCCTGGAAATTATTCTCCTTTCCTCCCTCTTCCCCCAGGGAATTATTTCCCTGAGAATTCCATTTCTTCCCCTGCTGTTTCTCCCTAAAAGCCAAATAATTCCATTTCCAAGGATTCAAGAACAGAGCTCCTGTTTGCCTTTTTCTCTTTACCTGGAAAAAGAGGAGCTTTTTCAGGATATGAAGAAGTTAGAATAAATGGCATGCCCTAATCAATCTCTTTGGAAGAGAGTTTCTTTTCTTTTTTTTCTTTTTGCCATGGAGTGACATGCAGAAGATGCTAGGTTTTCCCATAAGCTGGCAAAGGAATCAGATTCAGTTCAAAACAGGAGCACGTGGCTGCTGTTGGCTCCACAGCCGCACCGGGTTTTATGCATCAAGATGAGAGCCAACAAGTCTCCTTAGGGAGGGGGAGATTCCGAGTTTTTAAGGGTCAAATGTCCTCAAGGCTTAAAGCACCCACTTTTGCCACTTAAAACTTCTCTCAAAGCCCACAGAACGCAAAACAATCTTAAAACTTTTTCAAACCATCCATTCTGATGCAATAGGTGTGTTGAAAGTTTGCAGCTGTTAAGTTGCCTCTTGGGATCCCTGCCCTCAAGAAAAAGCCAGGGATGGCAGAAAGCGACTTCACCAGTTGCTCTTCTATTAAATGGGTGCCTTAAACCCCTTAATCACCTATCATCCCAAAGATGAAGGAATTAAATTAAAGAAGGAGGGGGGGACTAACATTTTTGGCCTCTTCTTCTCTGTGGGATTAGAGAAAGGTTGCTTTAAGACATAATGTTCTTTTTCCATTATGTGAAAGCAGCACCTGGATTTGGTTAACTCAGGTCTAGTATGTTGCACCAAGGGTGTCAAGCTTGGAAGATTCCTGTAAAATTTCCCATCACAGCTATGCTGTGAAGCAATATGACCTTCTTGGTTCTACAAGCCAAGTGGCTGCATTGCTTCATTTTGCTTCTGAGGCCCCTTTGGCTCTTCTAGAGCCTGGAAAAGGCTTTGCCACATGCACCAAAGGCATGTGTGGGAAGCCCCTTCTGACTCCTGAATGTTTTGTGACTGGGCCGAACTCCATGCCTCCACAGGGTGGGGTGAGAATAGAAAGTTTTAATGTACCTGATGTTACGAATACGGATGGTGAGCAGGAGGGGGCCCCTATCCAGGGGGGAAAATGCATGCGTAGTTTAGAGGCTTTGAACTGTCATTCAAAGAAACCCAGAACAGACCCACCTTGAGTTTGGGGGTTTATTTGTCTGGGTTTTCCCTTGCTCCTTCAGTTTGGTAGAATTTTCTGTCTACTATAGCAGTTTAATAAACACTAGAGACATTCTCCTCATCTCAGCGTGGTCTTTGCTTAAGCCAGGACGCCTTTGCAGCCATTTTGTTGACTAGGACAGCCCACCTTGGCAACCACATTGTAAGAACGCTCTCAAGAGGCTTTCAAAATTTCCAGTGTGCCCAGCAACCAAAAAATTCTATCTACCACCCAACCTCAATAACTTCAACTCCCAGAATTTCCCAGCCAGCATGCGCCTAGAAACACTGCCCTACCGTAATGGTATGTGGGAATAATGTTGGGAGATGGGAGGAAGAGTGGCAGACTAGACAATGGTCAGATAAGAGGCAGCTGAGCCCACAGAAGGAATAGGGGCATGGCAAACATCTCAGAAAGGACCCTCCCTAGCTTCTTGGACTGTAGAGGCAAGGGAGAAAAATGTACTTTCGGACTTGCAAGGTTCTGTTCATGTAACCTTACAATAAAGTTATTTCTAGGACTTCTGGGAGTGCTTCTTGTCTGGACTACCACGCAAGGCTGACACCTACCATATCAGTAGATAGCAGACCACTATGGTATTCCTAGAACATTTGAATTATAAAGAACCATTCCACACATCCTGATTTATTCCTTACTTTACTCTATTTACACTTAGTTACTTTACTCTATTTACTTACTTTTCTCTACTTACTTACTTAGTTGGAGGAATTGAGGAACATTTTTTGGCCATGTCAGGGAAGGCTGTAGCCCTGAAAAACATATTATTCTTCAGTGCTCCTGACATAGCTGTAGAATGGGGGAAGAGCTGCACCATTCCTGACGTTAGTATAGTTTGTTTGATTCTCATTGCTATCAAAGGGAAGGAAGCAGTTCAATGACCACAGGAAAAATCAGAAAGGAAATATTACTGTTTTTTAATGCCCCATCTCCCCTCTTTTCTTCAACTTAACAAGCAAGTAGGGCTGCTTTCGAGCTCTGTTGCCGAACCTTCTGTTCGGCATGGAAAGCTTCCTCTGTAACAATCCATGCAGAATAATAGAGGTTGGCCAAACAGCATCCATGGGTTCCAAGTCACCGAGAGCCAAAGTCAAGACAGCATCCAAAAAAGCCAACGTTTTAAAAATGGTTGAAGCTTCATGAGATGGCCAACGCTTTGGTGTTCTGACCAGAAATGAGATGAGAATGTCAAATATCTTCCAGATCTTTGGGGAACAAATGTCCAAATGTTGAGAGATCTTTAACAGTGGGTCTGTTTAGGTGTTTCATAAGATCTGGGACATTTTAGAAAACAATAATGTTAAATTTCTTTTGTTATCTGTGCTATTGCGCAAGACTAGAGATGGTGCCTGTTGCCCCAAAAGATTGCCAGATCTTACTGTATAATAGCTTTACTTTTGCTTCTCTTTCTCCTTTTTGAGGCAATGGACACCCAGTTAATGTTTATGGACCTTACTTCTTCTCCCCAATAGGACTGAATATTTGTTTTGCCCTTTCCCAGATAGCCCTGAGGTCCTGCTCATCCGTAAATGTCAGTACAAAGGCGATGCCACCGTTTGTTCTTGTGCTTTCCACTCTTGGCCTCCACCAGAGATCCAGTGGCAAATGGACAAGAAAGATCTAACAGGGAACAACACCCCTGGCAATGTAAAAATCACTTCCTCAACTAAAGGGAACATTGGCACCAGTTCCTTACATCTCAAAGGATCTACTTTACATAGAGTAAAGTAAGTAAGTAGAGTAAAGTAAGTAAATAGCGTAAAGTAAGTAAATAGTGTAAAGTAAGTAAGTAAAGTTACGCTACTTACTTACTTTATGCTATTTACTTACTGTACATTACTCTACTTATTTACTCTACATACTTACTTTACTCTACTTACTTACTCTACTTACTTTACGCTATTTACTTACTTTATTCTACTTACTTATCTTACGTTACTTCCTTACTTAACGCTATTTACTTACTTTAGGCTATTTACTTACCTCACGTTACTTACTTACTTAAGTACTTATTTACTTAATTTACGTTAGTTACTTTACGCTATTTATTTACTTTACGCTATTTACTTACTTTATGCTATTTACTTAGCGTAAAGTAAGTAAGTAACGTAAGATAAGTAAATAGCGTAAAGTAAGTAAATAGCTATTTACTTACTTTATGCTATTTAAAGTAAGTAAAGTAAGTAAGTAACGTAAGATAAGTAAATAGCGTAAAGTAAGTAAATATGCTATTTACTTACTTTATGCTATTTACTTAGCGTAAAGTAAGTAAGTAACGTAAGATAAGTAAATAGCGTAAAGTAAGTAAATAGCGTAAAGTAAGTAACGTAAGTTTAGTAAATAGCGTAAAGTAAGTAAATAGCGTAAGTTAAGTAAGTAACATAAGTTAAGTAAATAGCATAAAGTAAGTAAGTAACGTAAGATAAGTAAGTAAGGTAAGGTAAGTAAATAGCGTAAAGTAAGTAACGTAAGAAGTAAATAGCATAAAGTATGTAAATAGCGTTAAGTAAGTAATGTAACGTAAGTAAATAGCGTAAAGTAAGTAACGTCAGGTATTAACTTACGTTACTTCAAAACTTAACGCTATTTACTTACTTTACGCTATTTACTTACCTTACGTTACTTACTTACTTTACGCTATTTACTTAATTTACATTACTTACTTTATGCTATTTATTTACTTTACGCTATTTACTTACTTTACGCTATTTACTTAGCGTAAAGTAAGTAAGTAACGTAAGATAAGTAAATAGCGTAACGTAAGTAAATAGCGTTATGTAAGTAAGTAACGGCAACAATTCAGGCTCGCCATGGTCCCCGTAGAAAGGCACGCTCCCCATCTCGCTGTCAGCCACTGCAGCTTTCATCTTTCTCTGTAGCGAGGCGGACTTCGCAGTCGACTTTCCCTGCCGGTCCTCGCCCTTTCCCCTCGGGCACGCCGCCGCGCGGTGCCCCTCTTTGCCGCAGCACAGGCACGGCCCCTTCGCGTAGCGGCGCTCCTTCCCACGAACGTTGTCCGGGCCTCCCTGCGGTGTCCGAAGGGTGGGTGGGTTTCCCGTCTCGCCCCGACTTCGCTGCCTGTCTCTGGGCGAACACCTCGTGGGCATGCTCAGCCTTTCCCACGAGCTGGATCCACCCGTACAGGCTGTCAGGGTCATCTCGTCCCAGCGACCAGCGCAGCACTTTGGTCTTTAGACCATCCTTGAACAACTCTATTATGGTTGCCTGCGACCAGTCTTCCACCTTCCCCGCTAGCGCTTTAAACTCCAGCGCGTAATCAGCCACGGTTCTCGATCCCTGCTTGAGTTCTTTCAAGGCACGCTTTGCCCGCTCCTTAGCCAGTGGATCTTCGAAATGGTGCTGAAGAGCCCAGAGGAATTCATCGAATTTCTCCAGTTCAGGGGGTTCCGACTGGCACATCTGTACATTCCAGTCCGCTGCCCTCCCCTTGAGCTTCGTGGCAATGGTAATGATTCTTGCTTTTTCCGAGCGAAAAAGCGACCCCCATTCTTCCATGTAAGCCTTGGCATTCGCCAAAAAGTACGAGAGCTTCGTCGGGTCTCCATCGAACTTGACAGGGAAATCCCTCAGCCCTCCGCCCGGCGGGCTGCTCCCCCCCACTGGCGGTTCGGCGGCTTTGACAGCTCCCTGCTGCCTCCGCTCAGGGGTGGGCGGCCGCGCGAGTTCCACCCTGGGAGCCCGGGTCCCCTCTCTAGAGCGAGCTCCCCTTCTCCGCTCCGGAGACTGTAGCTGGGAGGAAGGGGTCGAATGCCGCTGGCTTGACCCCTCCCGCTCTTCTCTCAGCGAACTCAAGTCCATGCTCATTTTCTGCAGGATGAGCTCCAGGGAGTCCATCTTCGACTCTAAAACCCGGATTCGGTCTGGGGTGGGGGAGTCTCCCCCCGGCGCCACCTGGACCACCGTCGGGGACAGCGGGTATCTCTGCCTCCAGGACGAGCCCTTCACCTCCGAGAAGTCCCCACAACTTTCGTCCCAGGTGTCCAGTTCGCCCGGGGTCATGACTGTGGTCTCTGGCGCGGTTTTCATGCTGGCAGCATCGCCCTCCCACCCCGAACGCGCCTCCTCCTGGATCTCCGAGAGCTCTCCCACAGGGGCTCTATCGGGTCGCCGCATGGTGGAGTTGGGCTCTCCCTCGTTCGACTCAGCGCTTTCCACGAATAGCACGTCTGGCAAAAGCGCGCGAAAATACAAACTAAATCCCCTTGCTTGAGAAGCAACCCCTCCCTCACCCGGCCATAGCAACCACCCCTTCCCAGGTGCTAGAAACCGTTAGCCTCCGCCTGGGAAAGCAACCTTGACTCCATGACCTAACCCAAACACATTCCAATACAGCAGCCAAGAGATAACACCTCAGTAGAGTGGAATTAGCAACCCGCTCTTGAGAGTAACCCCCTCCAAGGAAATGGCATGCGAGGCGATACAATGTACCAGGCACTTTGAAACGGTGAACATGACATTACTTACTTTACGCTATTTACTTAGCGTAAAGTAAGTAAGTAACTTAAGACAAGTAAATAGCGTAAAGTCAGTAAATAGCATAAAGTAACGTCAGTTAAGTAAATAGCGTAAAGTAAGTAAATAGCGTAAGTTAAGTAAGTAATGTAAGTTAAGTAAATAGCATAAAGTAAGTAAGTAACATAAGATAAGTAAGTAACGTAAGTTAAGTAAATAGCGTAAACTAAGTAACGTAAGATATTAGCTTACATTACTTACTTACTGAACGCTATTTACTTACTTTACGCTATTTACTTAGCGTAAATGAAGTAAGTAACGTAAGATAAGTAAATAGCGTAAAGTCAGTAAATAGCGTAAAGTAACGTCAGTTAAGTAAATAGCGTAAAGTAAGTAAATAGCGTAAGTTAAGTAAGTAATGTAAGTTAAGTAAATAGCATAAAGTAAGTAAGTAACATAAGATAAGTAAGTAACGTAAGTTAAGTAAATAGCGTAAACTAAGTAATGTAAGATATTAGCTTACGTTACTTACTTACTTAACGCTATTTACTTACTTTACGCTATTTACTTAGCGTAAATGAAGTAAGTAACGTAAGATAAGTAAATAGCGTAAAGTCAGTAAATAGCGTAAAGTAAGTAACATAAGTTTAGTAAATAGCGTAAAGTAAGTAAATAGCGTAAGTTAAGTAAGTAATGTAAGTTAGGTAAATAGCATAAAGTAAGTAAGTAAGGTAAGATAAGTAAGGTAAGGTAAGTAAATAGCGTAAAGTAAGTAACGTAAGTTAAGTAAATAGCGTAAAGTATGTAAATAGCGTTAAGTAAGTAATGTAACGTAAGTAAATAGCGTAAGGTAAGTAACGTAAGGTATCAACCTACCTTACTTCCTTACTTAACGCTATTTACTGACTTTACGCTATTTACTTAGCGTAAATGAAGTAAGTAACATAAGATAAGTAAATAGCGTAAAGTAAGTAAATAGCGTTAAGTAAGTAACGTAAGCTAATATCTTACGTTACTTAGTTTACGCTATTTACTTAACTTACATTACTTACTTATCTTATGTTACTTACTTACTTTATGCTATTTACTTAACTTACATTACTTACCTTACGCTATTTACTGACTTTACGCTATTTACTTAACTGACGTTACTTTATGCTATTTACTGACTTTACGCTATTTACTTATCTTATGTTACTTACTTCATTTACGCTAAGTAAATAGCGTAAAGTCAGTAAATAGTGTAAGTTAAGTAAGTAACGTAAGTTAGGTAAATAGCATAAAGTAAGTAAGTAAGGTAAGAGAAGTAAGTAAGGTAAGGTAAGTAAATAGCGTAAAGTAAGTAAATAGCGTTAAGTAAGTAATGTAATGTAAGTAAATAGCGTAAAGTAAGTAAGTAAGGTAAGATAAGTAAGAAACGTAAGATAAGTAAATAGCGTAAACTAAGTAACGTAAGATATTAGCTTACGTTACTTACTTACTGAACGCTATTTACTGACTTTACGCTATTTACTTAGCGTAAATGAAGTAAGTAACGTAAGATAAGTAAATAGCGTAAAGTCAGTCAATAGCGTAAAGTAACGTCAGTTATGTAAATAGCGTAAAGTAAGTAAATAGCGTAAGTTAAGTAAGTAACGTAAGTTAGGTAAATAGGATAAACTAAGTAAGTAAGGTAAGATAAGTAAGGTAAGGTAAGTAAATAGCGTAAAGTAAGTAACATAAGGTATCAACCTACTTTACTTCCTTACTTAACGCTATTTACTGACTTTACGCTATTTACTTACTTTACGCTATTTACTTAATTTACGTTACTTACTTTACGCTATTTATTTACTTTATGCTATTTACTTACTTTACGCTATTTACTTAGCGTAAATTAAGTAAGTAACGTAAGATAAGTAAATAGCGTAAAGAAAGTAAATAGCGTAAACTAAGTAACGTAAGATATTAGCTTACGTTACTTACTTACTTAACGCTATTTACTTACTTTACGCTATTTACTTATCGTAAATTAAGTAAGTAACGTAAGATAAGTAAATAGCGTAAAGAAAGTAAATAGCGTAAGCTAAGTAACGTAAGATATTAGCTTACGTTACTTACTTACTTAACGCTATTTACTTACTTTACGCTATTTACTTATCGTAAATTAAGTAAGTAACGTAAGTTAACTAAATAGCGTAAAGTAAGTAAAGAGCGTAAGTTAAGTAAGTAACGTGTTATGTAAATATCTTAAAGTAAGTAAGTAACGTAAGATAATAAGTAACTTAAGGTAAGTAAATAGCGTAAAGTAAGTAATGTAAGTTAAGTAAATAGCGTAAAGTAAGTAAATAGCGTTATGTAAGTAAGTAACGGCAACAATTCAGGCTCGCCCTCATCCCCGTAGAAAGGCACGCTCTCCATCTCGCTGTCAGCCACTGCAGCTTTCATCTTTCTCTGTAGCGAGGCGGACTTCGCAGTCGACTTTCCCTGCCATCCTCGCCCTTTCCCCTCGGGCACGCCGCCGCGCGGTGCCCCTCTTTGCCGCAGCACAGGCACGGCCCCTTCGCGTAGCGGCGCTCCTTCTCCTCTTCCCACGAACGTTGTCCAGGCCTCCCTGCGGTGTCCGAAGGGTGGGTGGGTTTCCCGTCTTGCCCCGACTTCACCGCCCGTCTCTGCGCGAACACCTCGTGGGCATGCTCAGCCTTTCCCGCGAGCTGGATCCACCAATACAGGCTGTCAGGGTCATCTCGTCCCAGCGACCAGCGCAGCACTTTCGTGTTTAGACCATCCTTGAACAACTTTTGGCCCAGAAATCAAAAAATTCCTGACCCCGGGGTCAGGAAAACCTCACGCGGTGAGCCGGGCGGAATCAGGCCGAATTCAAAAACGATCTCCGCCATGAGATTCGGGGTGGAATGTTAGGGTTAGGTGTGCTTTTGCATGCTGGATTTGGGACGGCATAATTTTTGGCCTAGAAATCAAAAAATTCCTGAGCCCGGGGTCAGGAAAACATCACACGGTGAGCCGGACGGAATCAGGCCCAATGCAAAAATGAACACTGCCATGAGATTGGGGGTGGAATTTAAGGGGTAGGTGTGCTTTGGCATGCTCGATTTGGGACGGCACAATTTTTGGCCCAGAAATCAAAAAATTCCTGACCCCGGGGTCAGGAAAACCTCACGGGGTGAGCCGGGCGGAATCAGTAAATAGCATAATGTCAGTAAATAGCGTAAAGTAACGTCAGTTAAGTAAATAGCGTAAAGTAACTAAATAGCGTAAGTTAAGTAAGTAATGTAAGTTAAGTAAATAGCATAAAGTAAGTAAGTAACGTAAGATAAGTAAGTAACGTAAGTTAAGTAAATAGCGTAAACTAAGTAACGTAAGATATTAGCTTACGTTACTTACTTACTTAACGCTATTTACTTACTTTACGCTATTTACATATCGTAAGTTAAGTAAGTAACGTAAGATAAGTAAATAGCGTAAAGAAAGTAAATAGCGTAAAGTAACGTAAGTTAAGTAAATAGCGTAAAGTAAGTAAAGAGCGTAAGTTAAGTAAGTAACGTAAGTTAAGTAAATAGCATAAAGTAAGTAAGTAAGGTAAGATAAGTAAGTAAGGTAAGGTAAGTAAATAGCGTGAAGTAAGTAAATAGCATAAGTTAAGTAAGTAACGTGTTATGTAAATATCTTAAAGTAAGTAAGTAACGTAAGATAATAAGTAACGTAAGGTAAGTAAATAGCATAAAGTAAGTAACGTAAGTTAAGTAAATAGCGTAAAGTAAGTAAATAGCGTTATGTAAGTAAGTAACGGCAACAATTCAGGCTCGCCCTCGTCCCCGTAGAAAGGCACGCTCTCCATCTCGCTGTCAGCCACTGCAGCTTTCATCTTTCTCTGTAGCGAGGCGGACTTCGCAGTCGACTTTCCCTGCCGGTCCTCACCCTTTCCCCTCGGGCACGCCGCCGCGCGGTGCCCCTCTTTGCCGCAGCACAGGCACGGCCCCTTCGCGTAGCGGCGCTCCTTCTCCTCTTCCCACGAACGTTGTCCAGGCCTCCCTGCGGTGTCCGAAGGGTGGGTGGGTTTCCCGTCTCACCCCGACTTCACCGCCCGTCTCTGCGCGAACACCTCATGGGCATGCTCAGCCTTTCCCGCGAGCTGGATCCACCAATACAGGCTGTCAGAGTCATCTCGTCCCAGCGACCAGCGCAGCACTTTCGTGTTTAGACCATCCTTGAACAACTTTTGGCCCAGAAATCAAAAAATTCCTGACCCCGGGGTCAGGAAAACCTAACGGGGTGAGCCGGGCGGAATCAGGCCGAATTCAAAAATGAACACCGCCATGAGATCCGGGGTGGAATGTTAGGGTTAGGTGTGCTTTTGCATGCTGGATTTGGGACGGCACAATTTTTGTCCCAGAAATCAAAAAATTCTTGACCCCGGGGTCAGGAAAACCTCACGGGGCGAGCCGGGCGGAATCAGGCCGAATGCAAAAACGATCTCCCCCATGAGATTCGGGGTGGAATGTAAGGGTTAGGAGTGCTTTTGCATGCTTGATTTGGGACGGCACAATTTTTGTCCCAGAAATCAAAAAATTCTTGACCCCGGGGTCAGGAAAACCTCACGCGGTGAGCCGGGCGGAATCAGGCCGAATTCAAAAACGATCTCCGCCATGAGATTCGGGGTGGAATGTTAGGGTTAGGTGTGCTTTTGCATGCTGGATTTGGGACGGCATAATTTTTGGCCTAGAAATCAAAAAATTCCTGACCCCGGGGTCAGGAAAACCTTACGCGGTGAGCCGGGCGGAATCAGGCCGAATTCAAAAACGATCTCCGCCATGAGATTGGGGGTGGAATTTAAGGGGTAGTTGTGCTTTGGCATGCTCGATTTGGGACGGCACAATTTTTGGCCCAGAAATCAAAAAATTCCTGACCCCGGGGTCAGGAAAACCTCACGGGGTGAGCCGGGCGGAATCAGTAAATAGCGTAATGTCAGTAAATAGCGTAAAGTAACGTTAGTTAAGTAAATAGCGTAAAGTAACTAAATAGCGTAAGTTAAATAAGTAATGTAAGTTAAGTAAATAGCATAAAGTAAGTAAGTAACGTAAGATAAGTAAGTAACGTAAGTTAAGTAAATAGCGTAAACTAAGTAACGTAAGATATTAGCTTACGTTACTTACTTACTTAACGCTATTTACTTACTTTACGCTATTTACATATCGTAAGTTAAGTAAGTAACGTAAGATAAGTAAATAGCGTAAAGAAAGTAAATAGCGTAAAGTAACGTAAGTTAAGTAAATAGCGTAAAGTAAGTAAAGAGCGTAAGTTAAGTAAGTAACGTAAGTTAAGTAAATAGCATAAAGTAAGTAAGTAAGGTAAGATAAGTAAGTAAGGTAAGGTAAGTAAATAGCGTGAAGTAAGTAAATAGCGTAAGTTAAGTAAGTAACGTGTTATGTAAATATCTTAAAGTAAGTAAGTAACGTAAGATAATAAGTAACGTAAGGTAAGTAAATAGCATAAAGTAAGTAACGTAAGTTAAGTAAATAGCGTAAAGTAAGTAAATAGCGTTATGTAAGTAAGTAACGGCAACAATTCAGGCTCGCCCTCGTCCCCGTAGAAAGGCACGCTGTCATGACCTCGTTGCAAGGCACAAAGAGCCTCACAACGTGGATCATGATCATTAAGGAAAAGGGGGAAGAAGATAATCCAATCAGGGATTAAAACAAGCACCCAAAGACACCCACACCCATGATCCCATCAACACCTGAAAAGAGGGACGTCAGAGGAGTGAAGATAAGGAGCACATGGTGCCCCGGAGAACTCAACCGTTGCAGGAAGACAAAGAGGACACCGGGGAAAACGCCCACGCAGCCATCAAGGATCCCATCAAGAGGGATCGGGGCATTGAGGGGTGGGGAAGCCCGGGGCAATACAGGAGGGTATAAAAGGGGCACCCCCACACTACCTACCCCGTTCCCGTTTTTCGATCTGTCAGCTATCATTCCAATAAACCAGAAATCCTTAATACCCATTAAGTGAGTCTGTGTCTTATTGCGAAGAGAGGCTGGCCCTGACATAAAAACGGGAACCGCAAAAAATTTTTTTCCACCTGGTACCTATCCAACACGTTTGTGAGGGACCCAGCCAGGCATGGAGAACCAGGAACCGAGGAGGCGCAACCCTTCGGCGCCCGGCGACGAAGCCCCGCTCTCGCAGGGCGGGATGCAGCTGAGGTCCGGGCGATGCAACGCCCCGGTAAGTATGGGACCCAGCTGGGGGGAAGCAGCGGGGGAGGGACCCACCCCGGCGCCCCGGAGCCCGCGAGGCACCGGGGGCGAGACGAGGGGACCCTCTCCAAGCCTACAGGCAACCCCGGAGGAAGCGCGAGACGAACCGCCACCCTGGGCACTCGAAGGCGAGGGCGCGCCTGGCACCGCGGCGGGATCGAGGGACGATCCGTCCTCTACCACGGCCAACGGCGAGGGCGAGCGGAGCGGCGAAAACCTCGGCGGGAAGCCGGGGACGGCGGAGAGGCTCGACGCGTTGGAGGAAGGGATGCAGGCGGTGCGGCAGATGCTCCAACAGCTGACGGCGGCACAGGGACTCCGCGACGGAGGCGGCGCAGAGGCACCCCCGGTCGAAAGGAGGCAGGGCGAGCGGGGCGGCGGTGACGGCGGAACCCGACCCAAGGAGCCCAACCGACGACCTGAGGCGCACCGCGAGGCGAGACGGGGTGGAGACCCAGCGGACGGCGGCGACCACGGCGGGACCCGACCCCAGGAGGCCACCCAACGAGCGGAGGCGCGCCCGGACGTGAGACGGCGGGACAACCTCGGCGGCGGCGGCGTCCGGCCCCAGGAGCCCACCCCACGACGGGAGATGCACCAGGCTGAGAGGCGGAGGGACGACCCGGCGGGCGGCGACGGCGACGGCGGAGCCTGGATCCAGGAGCCCGACCGAGGGAGAACACCCCGCCCTCCCCCCCGAGCGACGGGACGACGACCTTGCGAGGAGCCCCAGAGAGAGGCACCAATGCCGCAAGAGAACCAGAGACACCCTGACCCGCAGCAGCTCCTGCAGAGCCCGAGGCACGACGCAGAGGGGGCCAGGAGCCAGACCAGGACACCCGCCGAAGACTTTGGCATAAAGTTCGATGGGGACCCCTCGAAACTCTCCTTCTTTTTGACTAACGCGAGGTACTACCTCGAAGAATGGGGTCCCTGCTTCAGAACTGAGCGGGGCAAAATCAATGCCCTGGCCATAAAATTAAAAGGACGGGCCGCCGATTGGTACGTCCAATTGTGCCAATCAGGCGCCCGGGCGCTGCAGGACAGCACTGAATTCCTGCAGGCACTAGAAAGGCACTTCAGGGACCCCCTGGAGCAAGAAAAGGCAAAAAGGGCGCTAGAGACACTTAAACAAAGCCCGCGCTCCGTGGCTGAGTATGCCATGGAGTTCCAAGCCCTAGCCGGAAAAGTGGACACTTGGTCTCAATCGACACTGATTGAGAAGTTCAAACATGGACTCAACTTAAATGTCCTCCGGTGGGCACTTGGCCGCGACAACCCCAGCTCCCTCACGGGGTGGATCCAGCTGGCAGCAGAAGCGGAGAACGCCCACGACACGTTCCTCCACGCAAGGAGGGAAACGCAACAGATGGAGACAGTGAGACCCCCACGCACCAACGCAAGGCAGGTGAGGGCGAGACCCCAACCTTGGAAGGAGGAACGGGACAGACGCTTCGCAAAAGGGCAATGCTTCACGTGCGGCAGGGAAGATCACAAAGCAGCCGCATGCCCCAAAACGACGCCCAGAGAGAGCCCAAGGAGGGCACAAACAGCACCAACCCCAGCGCCAAGAAAGCGACCAGCAGCAAAGGGGGAGTACCGACGCAGACACGGCCCCTACAGCTCAGAGGAGGAGGAAAGCAACCCCGATGAGGCGGCGGGAAACGACAACCACCTGGCCTAAGGGGCGCCGAAGGACAGGTGGAGGACACTGACAGGCGCTTCGACAAAGGGGTGAGTGAGGAATGCCCCACCCTCTACGTCCGTGTCACCCTCACCCATAGAAATAAAACCGAAAAGGTCTGGGCACTCATTGATTCGGGTTGCTCCAAAAGCCTCATGCACCCTGACCTGGCAGCCGCACTCGACCTCCGCTGCTATCCACTTCAGCACCACCTGGTGTTCTCGCAGCTCGATGGATCTGCAGCGGGAGGGGGCCCGGTCACCCAATACACCGGAGAAACCGCGCTACGGCTCGGCAGCCACGAGGAAAAATTGGCTTTCATCGTGGCACCGGTGGGGCAACCCCGACTCATACTGGGGATCCCATGGCTCGTGCAGCAAAACCCAGTCATCAACTGGAGAACCAGAGAGATTAAGTTTGCTGACGGGCGTTACCAAGCACCTTCAGGGAACAGGGTTCCCCGAGCAGCCATGGGGGGGGCGACGACGACTGTGGAACACAGAGAGACAGCACTGCCAGAGGGACTGCCGACCAAATACGGGGATTTCGCCGACGTTTTCGGTGAGAAAGAGGCGGACAAACTCCCCCCCCACAGAAAGACGGACTGCACCATTGAACTGGTCCCGGGGGTACCCCTACCCAAACCAAAAATATATGCTATGACCCAGCGAGAGCTAGCTGCATTAAGGGACTTCATAGACAAAAACCTGGCGAGAGGTTTTATCGAGCCAGCAAACTCTCCAGTGGGAGCGCCAGTCCTCTTTCGCGAGAAAAAGGACGGGGCATTGCGGCTCTGTACAGACTACCGCGGATTAAACGCAGCAAGCATTTCAAATAAATACCCCTTACCCTTAATAAAGGACATTTTGTCCCACTTGGTAAAGGGTAAGGTATTCTCCAAACTGGACATAAGGGAAGCCTACTACCGCATACGGATACGGGAGGGGGATGAGTGGAAGACTGCTTTCAATTGCCCATTGGGGGCGTTTCAATATAAAGTACTCCCATTCGGATTGGCAGGAGCACCGGGGGTATTCATGCAGTTAATTAATGAGGTCCTGCGTGACCACCTTTTTAAGGGGGTTTTGGTTTACCTGGATGATGTATTGATCTACACAGAAACAGAACGTGAGCACGAACGCTTGGTAAAAGACGTGCTCAAGAAACTTCGCAAGGCAGAGCTGTTTGTAAAGCTCTCCAAGTGCGAGTTTCACAAAAAACAAATTGACTACCTAGGGTATAGGATTTCTGCTAAAGGGATAGAAATGGACCCCAGCAAGGTCCAAGCCATCCTGGCGTGGGAACGCCCACGCACGAGGAGACAGCTGCAAAGCCTCCTGGGATTCACTAATTTCTACAGGGGGTTCACGCCCAGGCTGGCAGAGACTATATTGCCCCTAACTAACCTGCTAAAGACTAAGGGCTTGGGGGACACGCGCAAATCGAGGAACCCGGGGGCGCTACTGAATTGGACAGCTGACTGTCAAACGGCTTTCGAGAGACTGAAAACCCTCTTCACAGCTGAGCCAGTGTTACAACACCCCGACCCCACCAAGCCTTTTGTGGTGCAGGCAGATGCCTCCGACTTTTCCATCGGAGCCATCCTGCTCCAAAAGGACTCCGACAACCACCTCAAGCCCTGCGCCTACCTTTCCCGCAAATTCTCCGAAACGGAGCGGAGATGGCACGTATGGGAAAAGGAGGCGTTTGCAGTGAAGACAGCCTTGGAAACGTGGCGACACCTGCTGGAGGGGGCCTCCTGCCCCTTCGAGGTCTGGACGGACCACAAGAACCTGGAGGCACTCAGCACACCAAAACGACTCAGCCCGAAGCAGGTGCGATGGGCTCAGTTTTTCAGCCGGTTCAATTTCACGCTGAAATTCATACCGGGCAAGAAAAACTTCTTGGCAGACGCCCTTTCCCGACGGCCACAGGACGACACGCAAGCCTCCGACATCGTAGGAACAGTATGGACCGAGAAACAGCTCGGCTGCCCAGCTGTCACGCGGAGCCAGACAAGGAATCAGCGCACGCCAGCACGAACGGCGGGGAGCGATCGGAGCCGACGCTCAATTTCACCGAACTGGCAACAAAGACTCACACAAGCACTACAGCAAGATACATGGTTGCAGAATAACCAACAACATGTATCTTTCAAAGACAACATCGCCTGGAAAGAGAAAGCCTTGTACGTGCCCGAATCACTGCGGGGGGAAATCTTACACAGAGCGCACGATGACAAATCTGCAGGGCATTTTGGGTTTGTAAAAACCCTCCACCTAACGAGGAGGCAATTTTGGTGGCCAAACCTCAGAAAGGACGTAAAAGACTACGTAGGCAACTGCCCCATATGTGCCACCACCAAACGTAAAGGAGGGAAACCCCACGGGCTGCTACAGGCGGTAGCCAGCCCCTCCCGGCCATGGGAAGAAATTTCCATGGATTTCATTGTGGACCTCCCACCCAGCCAAAGAAAAACTGTGATATGGGTGGTAAAAGACTATTTCTCGAAACAAGCACACTTCATCCCGTGCGCAACTATCCCCTCCGCACAACAGCTGGCACGTTTATTCCTAACACACATATACAGGATCCACGGCGCCCCCTACAGGTTGGTGACCGACAGAGGAACACAATTCACGTCAAAGTTTTGGCGGGAATTTTTAAAACTAATCGGAACCAAGCAAGCACTGTCCACTGCGTGGCATCCAAACACGGACGGATCAACAGAGATCCTAAACTCAACACTTGAACAGTTCCTGAGGGCATTCATAAATTATCAACAGGACAACTGGGTAGACCTACTACCTTTTGCAGAGGTGGCCTATAATAACGCGGTACACCAGAGCACTGGCCACACCCCTTTTAAGGTGGTCTATGGAAGGGACTTTGTACCGATACCAGAATTGCCGCAACCTGAAACCCTGCCCTGCTCACCAGACGATTGGGCGGCACAGCTGGCAACAACCTGGCCTATCATCCAAACGGCCCTAGCAGACGCACAAACAACGTACAAAAAATATGCGGACAACCACAGGGCGGAGGCACCGAACTACAAAGTGGGAGATAGGGTCTACCTCTCCACTAAGTTCATAAAGACCTCGCAACCCTCGAAGAAATTGGCACCGAAATTCATCGGACCTTTTAAAATCATACAGGTAATCAACCCAGTTACGTTCAAATTGGAACTGCCTTACAATTTGAGACGGGTCCACCCAGTGTTTCACTGTGCACTACTGAAACCAACGAGCACATCCAAATGGCATACGGAAGAACCTCCACCCCCACCCATAATGATAGACAACCAACAACATTTTGAAGTAAAAGAAATACTGGACTCAAGAAAGCAAAGAGGAACACTCCAATACCTCGTGAGATGGAAACATTTCTCACACCCAGAGTGGGTCCAGGCACGACACGTCATGGCTAGACAACTAACAAGACAGTTCCATGAGGCATACCCAGAGAAACCAGCACCATAGAACATCTTTGGGGGGGCAGCATGTCATGACCTCGTTGCAAGGCACAAAGAGCCTCACAACGTGGATCATGATCATTAAGGAAAAGGGGGAAGAAGATAATCCAATCAGGGATTAAAACAAGCACCCAAAGACACCCACACCCATGATCCCATCAACACCTGAAAAGAGGGACGTCAGAGGAGTGAAGATAAGGAGCACATGGTGCCCCGGAGAACTCAACCGTTGCAGGAAGACAAAGAGGACACCGGGGAAAACGCCGACGCAGCCATCAAGGATCCCATCAAGAGGGATCGGGGCATTGAGGGGTGGGGAAGCCCGGGGCAATACAGGAGGGTATAAAAGGGGCACCCCCACACTACCTACCCCGTTCCCGTTTTTCGATCTGTCAGCTATCATTCCAATAAACCAGAAATCCTTAATACCCATTAAGTGAGTCTGTGTCTTATTGCGAAGAGAGGCTGGCCCTGACACACGCTCTCCATCTCGCTGTCAGCCACTGCAGCTTTCATCTTTCTCTGTAGCGAGGCGGACTTCGCAGTCGACTTTCCCTGCCGGTCCTCGCCCTTTCCCCTCGGGCACGCCGCCGCGCGGTGCCCCTCTTTGCCGCAGCACAGGCACGGCCCCTTCGCGTAGCGGCGCTCCTTCTCCTCTTCCCACGAACGTTGTCCAGGCCTCCCTGCGGTGTCCGAAGGGTGGGTGGGTTTCCCGTCTCGCCCCGACTTCACCGCCCGTCTCTGCGCGAACACCTCATGGGCATGCTCAGCCTTTCCCGCGAGCTGGATCCACCAATACAGGCTGTCAGGGTCATCTCGTCCCAGCGACCAGCGCAGCACTTTCGTGTTTAGACCATCCTTGAACAACTTTTGGCCCAGAAATCAAAAAATTCCTGACCCCGGGGTCAGGAAAACCTAACGGGGTGAGCCGGGCGGAATCAGGCCGAATTCAAAAATGAACACTGCCATGAGATCCGGGGTGGAATGTTAGGGTTAGGTGTGCTTTTGCATGTTGGATTTGGGACGGCACAATTTTTGTCCCAGAAATCAAAAAATTCTTGACCCTGGGGTCAGGAAAACCTCACGGGGCGAGCCGGGCGGAATCAGGCCGAATGCAAAAACGATCTCCCCCATGAGATTCGGGGTGGAATGTAAGGGTTAGGAGTGCTTTTGCATGCTTGATTTGGGACGGCACAATTTTTGTCCCAGAAATCAAAAAATTCTTGACCCCGGGGTCAGGAAAACCTCACGGGGTGAGCCGGGCGGAATCAGGCCGAATTCAAAAATGATCTCCGCCATGAGATTCGGGGTGGAATGTTAGGGTTAGGTGTGCTTTTGCATGCTGGATTTGGGACGGCATAATTTTTGGCCTAGAAATCAAAAAATTCCTGAGCCCGGGGTCAGGAAAACATCACACGGTGAGCCGGACGGAATCAGGCCCAATGCAAAAATGAACACTGCCATGAGATTGGGGGTGGAATTTAAGGGGTAGGTGTGCTTTGGCATGCTCGATTTGGGACGGCACAATTTTTGGCCCAGAAATCAAAAAATTCCTGAGCCCGGGGTCAGGAAAACATCACACGGTGAGCCGGACGGAATCAGGCCCAATGCAAAAATGAACACTGCCATGAGATTGGGGGTGGAATTTAAGGGGTAGGTGTGCTTTGGCATGCTCGATTTGGGACGGCACAATTTTTGGCCCAGAAATCAAAAAATTCCTGACCCCGGGGTCAGGAAAACCTCACGGGGTGAGCCGGGCGGAATCAGTAAATAGCGTAATGTCAGTAAATAGCGTAAAGTAATGTCAGTTAAGTAAATAGCGTAAAGTAACTAAATAGCGTAAGTTAAGTAAGTAATGTAAGTTAAGTAAATAGCATAAAGTAAGTAAGTAACGTAAGATAAGTAAGTAACGTAAGTTAAGTAAATAGCGTAAACTAAGTAACGTAAGATATTAGCTTACGTTACTTACTTACTTAACGCTATTTACTTACTTTACGCTATTTACATATCGTAAGTTAAGTAAGTAACGTAAGATAAGTAAATAGCGTAAAGAAAGTAAATAGCGTAAAGTAACGTAAGTTAAGTAAATAGCGTAAAGTAAGTAAAGAGCGTAAGTTAAGTAAGTAACGTAAGTTAAGTAAATAGCATAAAGTAAGTAAGTAAGGTAAGATAAGTAAGTAAGGTAAGGTAAGTAAATAGCGTGAAGTAAGTAAATAGCGTAAGTTAAGTAAGTAACGTGTTATGTAAATATCTTAAAGTAACGTAAGATAATAAGTAACGTAAGGTAAGTAAATAGCATAAAGTAAGTAACGTAAGTTAAGTAAATAGCGTAAAGTAAGTAAATAGCGTTATGTAAGTAAGTAACGGCAACAATTCAGGCTCGCCCTCGTCCCCGTAGAAAGGCACGCTCTCCATCTCGCTGTCAGCCACTGCAGCTTTCATCTTTCTCTGTAGCGAGGCGGACTTCGCAGTCGACTTTCCCTGCCGGTCCTCACCCTTTCCCCTCGGGCACGCCGCCGCGCGGTGCCCCTCTTTGCCGCAGCACAGGCACGGCCCCTTCGCGTAGCGGCGCTCCTTCTCCTCTTCCCACGAACGTTGTCCAGGCCTCCCTGCGGTGTCCGAAGGGTGGGTGGGTTTCCCGTCTCGCCCCGACTTCACCGCCCGTCTCTGCGCGAACACCTCATGGGCATGCTCAGCCTTTCCCGCGAGCTGGATCCACCAATACAGGCTGTCAGGGTCATCTCGTCCCAGCGACCAGCGCAGCACTTTCGTGTTTAGACCATCCTTGAACAACTTTTGGCCCAGAAATCAAAATATTCCTGACCCCGGGGTCAGGAAAACCTAACGGGGTGAGCCGGGCGGAATCAGGCCGAATTCAAAAATGAACACTGCCATGAGATCCGGGGTGGAATGTTAGGGTTAGGTGTGCTTTTGCATGTTGGATTTGGGACGGCACAATTTTTGTCCCAGAAATCAAAAAATTCTTGACCCCGGGGTCAGGAAAACCTCACGGGGCGAGCCGGGCGGAATCAGGCCGAATGCAAAAACGATCTCCCCCATGAGATTCGGGGTGGAATGTAAGGGTTAGGTGTGCTTTTGCATGCTGGATTTGGGACGGCATAATTTTTGGCCTAGAAATCAAAAAATTCCTGAGCCCGGGGTCAGGAAAACATCACACGGTGAGCTGGACGGAATCAGGCCCAATGCAAAAATGAACACTGCCATGAGATTGGGGGTGGAATTTAAGGGGTAGTTGTGCTTTGGCATGCTCGATTTGGGACGGCACAATTTTTGGCCCAGAAATCAAAAAATTCCTGACCCCGGGGTCAGGAAAACCTCACGGGGTGAGCCGGGCGGAATCAGTAAATAGCGTAATGTCAGTAAATAGCATAAAGTAACGTTAGTTAAGTAAATAGCGTAAAGTAACTAAATAGCGTAAGTTAAGTAAGTAATGTAAGTTAAGTAAATAGCATAAAGTAAGTAAGTAACGTAAGATAAGTAAGTAACGTAAGTTAAGTAAATAGCGTAAACTAAGTAACGTAAGATATTAGCTTACGTTACTTACTTACTTGCTATTTACTTACTTTACGCTATTTACATATCGTAAGTTAAGTAAGTAACGTAAGATAAGTAAATAGCGTAAAGAAAGTAAATAGCGTAAAGTAACGTAAGTTAAGTAAATAGCGTAAAGTAAGTAAAGAGCGTAAGTTAAGTAAGTAACGTAAGTTAAGTAAATAGCATAAAGTAAGTAAGTAAGGTAAGATAAGTAAGTAAGGTAAGGTAAGTAAATAGCGTGAAGTAAGTAAATAGCGTAAGTTAAGTAAGTAACGTGTTATGTAAATATCTTAAAGTAAGTAAGTAACGTAAGATAATAAGTAACGTAAGGTAAGTAAATAGCATAAAGTAAGTAACGTAAGTTAAGTAAATAGCGTAAAGTAAGTAAATAGCGTTATGTAAGTAAGTAACGGCAACAATTCAGGCTCGCCCTCGTCCCCGTAGAAAGGCACGCTCTCCATCTCGCTGTCAGCCACTGCAGCTTTCATCTTTCTCTGTAGCGAGGCGGACTTCGCAGTCGACTTTCCCTGCCGGTCCTCGCCCTTTCCCCTCGGGCACGCCGCCGCGCGGTGCCCCTCTTTGCCGCAGCACAGGCACGGCCCCTTCGCGTAGCGGCGCTCCTTCTCCTCTTCCCACGAACGTTGTCCAGGCCTCCCTGCGGTGTCCGAAGGGTGGGTGGGTTTCCCGTCTCGCCCCGACTTCACCGCCCGTCTCTGCGCGAACACCTCATGGGCATGCTCAGCCTTTCCCGCGAGCTGGATCCACCAATACAGGCTGTCAGGGTCATCTCGTCCCAGCGACCAGCGCAGCACTTTCGTGTTTAGACCATCCTTGAACAACTTTTGGCCCAGAAATCAAAAAATTCCTGACCCCGGGGTCAGGAAAACCTAACGGGGTGAGCCGGGCGGAATCAGGCCGAATTCAAAAATGAACACCGCCATGAGATCCGGGGTGGAATGTTAGGGTTAGGTGTGCTTTTGCATGTTGGATTTGGGACGGCACAATTTTTGTCCCAGAAATCAAAAAATTCTTGACCCCGGGGTCAGGAAAACCTCACGGGGCGAGCCGGGCGGAATCAGGCCGAATGCAAAAACGATCTCCCCCATGAGATTCGGGGTGGAATGTAAGGGTTAGGAGTGCTTTTGCATGCTTGATTTGGGACGGCACAATTTTTGTCCCAGAAATCAAAAAATTCTTGACCCCGGGGTCAGGAAAACCTCACGCGGTGAGACGGGCGGAATCAGGCCGAATTCAAAAACGATCTCCGCCATGAGATTCGGGGTGGAATGTTAGGGTTAGGTGTGCTTTTGCATGCTGGATTTGGGACGGCATAATTTTTGGCCTAGAAATCAAAAATTCCTGAGCCCGGGGTCAGGAAAACATCACACGGTGAGCCGAACGGAATCAGGCCCAATGCAAAAATGAACACTGCCATGAGATTGGGGGTGGAATTTAAGGGGTAGTTGTGCTTTGGCATGCTCGATTTGGGACGGCACAATTTTTGGCCCAGAAATCAAAAAATTCCTGACCCCGGGGTCAGGAAAACCTCACGGGGTGAGCCGGGCGGAATCAGTAAATAGCGTAATGTCAGTAAATAGCGTAAAGTAACGTTAGTTAAGTAAATAGCATAAAGTAACTAAATAGCGTAAGTTAAGTAAGTAATGTAAGTTAAGTAAATAGCATAAAGTAAGTAAGTAACGTAAGATAAGTAAGTAACGTAAGTTAAGTAAATAGCGTAAACTAAGTAACGTAAGATATTAGCTTACGTTACTTACTTACTTGCTATTTACTTACTTTACGCTATTTACATATCGTAAGTTAAGTAAGTAACGTAAGATAAGTAAATAACGTAAAGAAAGTAAATAGCGTAAAGTAACGTAAGTTAAGTAAATAGCGTAAAGTAAGTAAAGAGCGTAAGTTAAGTAAGTAACGTAAGTTAAGTAAATAGCATAAAGTAAGTAAGTAAGGTAAGATAAGTAAGTAAGGTAAGGTAAGTAAATAGCGTGAAGTAAGTAAATAGCGTAAGTTAAGTAGGTAACGTGTTATGTAAATATCTTAAAGTAAGTAAGTAACGTAAGATAATAGGTAACGTAAGGTAAGTAAATAGCATAAAGTAAGTAACGTAAGTTAAGTAAATAGCGTAAAGTAAGTAAATAGCGTTATGTAAGTAAGTAACGGCAACAATTCAGGCTGGCCCTCGTCCCCGTAGAAAGGCACGCTCTCCATCTCGCTGTCAGCCACTGCAGCTTTCATCTTTCTCTGTAGCGAGGCGGACTTCGCAGTCGACTTTCCCTGCCGGTCCTCGCCCTTTCCCCTCGGGCACGCCGCCGCGCGGTGCCCCTCTTTGCCGCAGCACAGGCACGGCCCCTTCGCGTAGCGGCGCTCCTTCTCCTCTTCCCACGAACGTTGTCCAGGCCTCCCTGCGGTGTCCGAAGGATGGGTGGGTTTCCCGTCTCGCCCCGACTTCACCGCCCGTCTCTGCGCGAACACCTCATGGGCATGCTCAGCCTTTCCCGCGAGCTGGATCCACCAATACAGGCTGTCAGGGTCATCTCGTCCCAGCGACCAGCGCAGCACTTTCGTGTTTAGACCATCCTTGAACAACTTTTGGCCCAGAAATCAAAAAATTCCTGACCCCGGGGTCAGGAAAACCTAACGGGGTGAGCCGGGCGGAATCAGGCCGAATTCAAAAATGAACACCGCCATGAGATCCGGGGTGGAATGTTAGGGTTAGGTGTGCTTTTGCATGTTGGATTTGGGACGGCACAATTTTTGTCCCAGAAATCAAAAAATTCTTGACCCCGGGGTCAGGAAAACCTCACGGGGCGAGCCGGGCGGAATCAGGCCGAATGCAAAAACGATCTCCCCCATGAGATTCGGGGTGGAATGTAAGGGTTAGGAGTGCTTTTGCATGCTTGATTTGGGACGGCACAATTTTTGTCCCAGAAATCAAAAAATTCTTGACCCCGGGGTCAGGAAAACCTCACGCGGTGAGCCGGGCGGAATCAGGCCGAATTCAAAAACGATCTCCGCCATGAGATTCGGGGTGGAATGTTAGGGTTAGGTGTGCTTTTGCATGCTGGATTTGGGACGGCATAATTTTTGGCCTAGAAATCAAAAATTCCTGAGCCCGGGGTCAGGAAAACATCACACGGTGAGCCGAACGGAATCAGGCCCAATGCAAAAATGAACACTGCCATGAGATTGGGGGTGGAATTTAAGGGGTAGTTGTGCTTTGGCATGCTCGATTTGGGACGGCACAATTTTTGGCCCAGAAATCAAAAAATTCCTGACCCCGGGGTCAGGAAAACCTCACGGGGTGAGCCGGGCGGAATCAGTAAATAGCGTAATGTCAGTAAATAGCGTAAAGTAACGTTAGTTAAGTAAATAGCATAAAGTAACTAAATAGCGTAAGTTAAGTAAGTAATGTAAGTTAAGTAAATAGCATAAAGTAAGTAAGTAACGTAAGATAAGTAAGTAACGTAAGTTAAGTAAATAGCGTAAACTAAGTAACGTAAGATATTAGCTTACGTTACTTACTTACTTGCTATTTACTTACTTTACGCTATTTACATATCGTAAGTTAAGTAAGTAACGTAAGATAAGTAAATAGCGTAAAGAAAGTAAATAGCGTAAAGTAACGTAAGTTAAGTAAATAGCGTAAAGTAAGTAAAGAGCGTAAGTTAAGTAAGTAACGTAAGTTAAGTAAATAGCATAAAGTAAGTAAGTAAGGTAAGATAAGTAAGTAAGGTAAGGTAAGTAAATAGCGTGAAGTAAGTAAATAGCGTAAGTTAAGTAGGTAACGTGTTATGTAAATATCTTAAAGTAAGTAAGTAACGTAAGATAATAGGTAACGTAAGGTAAGTAAATAGCATAAAGTAAGTAACGTAAGTTAAGTAAATAGCGTAAAGTAAGTAAATAGCGTTATGTAAGTAAGTAACGGCAACAATTCAGGCTGGCCCTCGTCCCCGTAGAAAGGCACGCTCTCCATCTCGCTGTCAGCCACTGCAGCTTTCATCTTTCTCTGTAGCGAGGCGGACTTCGCAGTCGACTTTCCCTGCCGGTCCTCGCCCTTTCCCCTCGGGCACGCCGCCGCGCGGTGCCCCTCTTTGCCGCAGCACAGGCACGGCCCCTTCGCGTAGCGGCGCTCCTTCTCCTCTTCCCACGAACGTTGTCCAGGCCTCCCTGCGGTGTCCGAAGGATGGGTGGGTTTCCCGTCTCGCCCCGACTTCACCGCCCGTCTCTGCGCGAACACCTCATGGGCATGCTCAGCCTTTCCCGCGAGCTGGATCCACCAATACAGGCTGTCAGGGTCATCTCGTCCCAGCGACCAGCGCAGCACTTTCGTGTTTAGACCATCCTTGAACAACTTTTGGCCCAGAAATCAAAATATTCCTGACCCCGGGGTCAGGAAAACCTAACGGGGTGAGCCGGGCGGAATCAGGCCGAATTCAAAAATGAACACTGCCATGAGATCCGGGGTGGAATGTTAGGGTTAGGTGTGCTTTTGCATGTTGGATTTGGGACGGCACAATTTTTGTCCCAGAAATCAAAAAATTCTTGACCCCGGGGTCAGGAAAACCTCACGGGGCGAGCCGGCCAGAATCAGGCCGAATGCAAAAACGATCTCCCCCATGAGATTCGGGGTGGAATGTAAGGGTTAGGAGTGCTTTTGCATGCTTGATTTGGGACGGCACAATTTTTGTCCCAGAAATAAAAAAATTCTTGACCCCGGGGTCAGGAAAACCTCACGGGGTGAGCCGGGCGGAATCAGGCCGAATTCAAAAATGATCTCCGCCATGAGATTCGGGGTGGAATGTTAGGGTTAGGTGTGCTTTTGCATGCTGGATTTGGGACGGCATAATTTTTGGCCTAGAAATCAAAAAATTCCTGAGCCCGGGGTCAGGAAAACATCACACGGTGAGCCGGACGGAATCAGGCCCAATGCAAAAATGAACACTGCCATGAGATTGGGGGTGGAATTTAAGGGGTAGTTGTGCTTTGGCATGCTCGATTTGGGATGGCACAATTTTTGGCCCAGAAATCAAAAAATTCCTGACCCCGGGGTCAGGAAAACCTCACGGGGTGAGCCGGGCGGAATCAGTAAATAGCATAATGTCAGTAAATAGCGTAAAGTAACGTCAGTTAAGTAAATAGCGTAAAGTAACTAAATAGCGTAAGTTAAGTAAGTAATGTAAGTTAAGTAAATAGCATAAAGTAAGTAAGTAACGTAAGATAAGTAAGTAACGTAAGTTAAGTAAATAGCGTAAACTAAGTAACGTAAGATATTAGCTTACGTTACTTACTTACTTAACGCTATTTACTTACTTTACGCTATTTACATATCGTAAGTTAAGTAAGTAACGTAAGATAAGTAAATAGCGTAAAGAAAGTAAATAGCGTAAAGTAACGTAAGTTAAGTAAATAGCGTAAAGTAAGTAAAGAGCGTAAGTTAAGTAAGTAACGTAAGTTAAGTAAATAGCATAAAGTAAGTAAGTAAGGTAAGATAAGTAAGTAAGGTAAGGTAAGTAAATAGCGTGAAGTAAGTAAATAGCATAAGTTAAGTAAGTAACGTGTTATGTAAATATCTTAAAGTAAGTAAGTAACGTAAGATAATAAGTAACGTAAGGTAAGTAAATAGCATAAAGTAAGTAACGTAAGTTAAGTAAATAGCGTAAAGTAAGTAAATAGCGTTATGTAAGTAAGTAACGGCAACAATTCAGGCTCGCCCTCGTCCCCGTAGAAAGGCACGCTCTCCATCTCGCTGTCAGCCACTGCAGCTTTCATCTTTCTCTGTAGCGAGGCGGACTTCGCAGTCGACTTTCCCTGCCGGTCCTCACCCTTTCCCCTCGGGCACGCCGCCGCGCGGTGCCCCTCTTTGCCGCAGCACAGGCACGGCCCCTTCGCGTAGCGGCGCTCCTTCTCCTCTTCCCACGAACGTTGTCCAGGCCTCCCTGCGGTGTCCGAAGGGTGGGTGGGTTTCCCGTCTCACCCCGACTTCACCGCCCGTCTCTGCGCGAACACCTCATGGGCATGCTCAGCCTTTCCCGCGAGCTGGATCCACCAATACAGGCTGTCAGAGTCATCTCGTCCCAGCGACCAGCGCAGCACTTTCGTGTTTAGACCATCCTTGAACAACTTTTGGCCCAGAAATCAAAAAATTCCTGACCCCGGGGTCAGGAAAACCTAACGGGGTGAGCCGGGCGGAATCAGGCCGAATTCAAAAATGAACACCGCCATGAGATCCGGGGTGGAATGTTAGGGTTAGGTGTGCTTTTGCATGCTGGATTTGGGACGGCGCAATTTTTGTCCCAGAAATCAAAAAATTCTTGACCCCGGGGTCAGGAAAACCTCACGGGGCGAGCCGGGCGGAATCAGGCCGAATGCAAAAACGATCTCCCCCATGAGATTCGGGGTGGAATGTAAGGGTTAGGAGTGCTTTTGCATGCTTGATTTGGGACGGCACAATTTTTGTCCCAGAAATCAAAAAATTCTTGACCCCGGGGTCAGGAAAACCTCACGCGGTGAGCCGGGCGGAATCAGGCCGAATTCAAAAACGATCTCCGCCATGAGATTCGGGGTGGAATGTTAGGGTTAGGTGTGCTTTTGCATGCTGGATTTGGGACGGCATAATTTTTGGCCTAGAAATCAAAAAATTCCTGACCCCGGGGTCAGGAAAACCTCACGCGGTGAGCCGGGCGGAATCAGGCCGAATTCAAAAACGATCTCCGCCATGAGATTGGGGGTGGAATTTAAGGGGTAGTTGTGCTTTGGCATGCTCGATTTGGGACGGCACAATTTTTGGCCCAGAAATCAAAAAATTCCTGACCCCGGGGTCAGGAAAACCTCACGGGGTGAGCCGGGCGGAATCAGTAAATAGCGTAATGTCAGTAAATAGCGTAAAGTAACGTTAGTTAAGTAAATAGCGTAAAGTAACTAAATAGCGTAAGTTAAATAAGTAATGTAAGTTAAGTAAATAGCATAAAGTAAGTAAGTAACGTAAGATAAGTAAGTAACGTAAGTTAAGTAAATAGCGTAAACTAAGTAACGTAAGATATTAGCTTACGTTACTTACTTACTTAACGCTATTTACTTACTTTACGCTATTTACATATCGTAAGTTAAGTAAGTAACGTAAGATAAGTAAATAGCGTAAAGAAAGTAAATAGCGTAAAGTAACGTAAGTTAAGTAAATAGCGTAAAGTAAGTAAAGAGCGTAAGTTAAGTAAGTAACGTAAGTTAAGTAAATAGCATAAAGTAAGTAAGTAAGGTAAGATAAGTAAGTAAGGTAAGGTAAGTAAATAGCGTGAAGTAAGTAAATAGCGTAAGTTAAGTAAGTAACGTGTTATGTAAATATCTTAAAGTAAGTAAGTAACGTAAGATAATAAGTAACGTAAGGTAAGTAAATAGCATAAAGTAAGTAACGTAAGTTAAGTAAATAGCGTAAAGTAAGTAAATAGCGTTATGTAAGTAAGTAACGGCAACAATTCAGGCTCGCCCTCGTCCCCGTAGAAAGGCACGCTGTCATGACCTCGTTGCAAGGCACAAAGAGCCTCACAACGTGGATCATGATCATTAAGGAAAAGGGGGAAGAAGATAATCCAATCAGGGATTAAAACAAGCACCCAAAGACACCCACACCCATGATCCCATCAACACCTGAAAAGAGGGACGTCAGAGGAGTGAAGATAAGGAGCACATGGTGCCCCGGAGAACTCAACCGTTGCAGGAAGACAAAGAGGACACCGGGGAAAACGCCCACGCAGCCATCAAGGATCCCATCAAGAGGGATCGGGGCATTGAGGGGTGGGGAAGCCCGGGGCAATACAGGAGGGTATGAAAGGGGCACCCCCACACTACCTACCCCGTTCCCGTTTTTCGATCTGTCAGCTATCATTCCAATAAACCAGAAATCCTTAATACCCATTAAGTGAGTCTGTGTCTTATTGCGAAGAGAGGCTGGCCCTGACATAAAAACGGGAACCGCAAAAAATTTTTTTCCACCTGGTACCTATCCAACACGTTTGTGAGGGACCCAGCCAGGCATGGAGAACCAGGAACCGAGGAGGCGCAACCCTTCGGCGCCCGGCGACGAAGCCCCGCTCTCGCAGGGCGGGATGCAGCTGAGGTCCGGGCGATGCAACGCCCCGGTAAGTATGGGACCCAGCTGGGGGGAAGCAGCGGGGGAGGGACCCACCCCGGCGCCCCGGAGCCCGCGAGGCACCGGGGGCGAGACGAGGGGACCCTCTCCAAGCCTACAGGCAACCCCGGAGGAAGCGCGAGACGAACCGCCACCCTGGGCACTCGAAGGCGAGGGCGCGCCTGGCACCGCGGCGGGATCGAGGGACGATCCGTCCTCTACCACGGCCAACGGCGAGGGCGAGCGGAGCGGCGAAAACCTCGGCGGGAAGCCGGGGACGGCGGAGAGGCTCGACGCGTTGGAGGAAGGGATGCAGGCGGTGCGGCAGATGCTCCAACAGCTGACGGCGGCACAGGGACTCCGCGACGGAGGCGGCGCAGAGGCACCCCCGGTCGAAAGGAGGCAGGGCGAGCGGGGCGGCGGTGACGGCGGAACCCGACCCAAGGAGCCCAACCGACGACCTGAGGCGCACCGCGAGGCGAGACGGGGTGGAGACCCAGCGGACGGCGGCGACCACGGCGGGACCCGACCCCAGGAGGCCACCCAACGAGCGGAGGCGCGCCCGGACGTGAGACGGCGGGACAACCTCGGCGGCGGCGGCGTCCGGCCCCAGGAGCCCACCCCACGACGGGAGATGCACCAGGCTGAGAGGCGGAGGGACGACCCGGCGGGCGGCGACGGCGACGGCGGAGCCTGGATCCAGGAGCCCGACCGAGGGAGAACACCCCGCCCTCCCCCCCGAGCGACGGGACGACGACCTTGCGAGGAGCCCCAGAGAGAGGCACCAATGCCGCAAGAGAACCAGAGACACCCTGACCCGCAGCAGCTCCTGCAGAGCCCGAGGCACGACGCAGAGGGGGCCAGGAGCCAGACCAGGACACCCGCCGAAGACTTTGGCATAAAGTTCGATGGGGACCCCTCGAAACTCTCCTTCTTTTTGACTAACGCGAGGTACTACCTCGAAGAATGGGGTCCCTGCTTCAGAACTGAGCGGGGCAAAATCAATGCCCTGGCCATAAAATTAAAAGGACGGGCCGCCGATTGGTACGTCCAATTGTGCCAATCAGGCGCCCGGGCGCTGCAGGACAGCACTGAATTCCTGCAGGCACTAGAAAGGCACTTCAGGGACCCCCTGGAGCAAGAAAAGGCAAAAAGGGCGCTAGAGACACTTAAACAAAGCCCGCGCTCCGTGGCTGAGTATGCCATGGAGTTCCAAGCCCTAGCCGGAAAAGTGGACACTTGGTCTCAATCGACACTGATTGAGAAGTTCAAACATGGACTCAACTTAAATGTCCTCCGGTGGGCACTTGGCCGCGACAACCCCAGCTCCCTCACGGGGTGGATCCAGCTGGCAGCAGAAGCGGAGAACGCCCACGACACGTTCCTCCACGCAAGGAGGGAAACGCAACAGATGGAGACAGTGAGACCCCCACGCACCAACGCAAGGCAGGTGAGGGCGAGACCCCAACCTTGGAAGGAGGAACGGGACAGACGCTTCGCAAAAGGGCAATGCTTCACGTGCGGCAGGGAAGATCACAAAGCAGCCGCATGCCCCAAAACGACGCCCAGAGAGAGCCCAAGGAGGGCACAAACAGCACCAACCCCAGCGCCAAGAAAGCGACCAGCAGCAAAGGGGGAGTACCGACGCAGACACGGCCCCTACAGCTCAGAGGAGGAGGAAAGCAACCCCGATGAGGCGGCGGGAAACGACAACCACCTGGCCTAAGGGGCGCCGAAGGACAGGTGGAGGACACTGACAGGCGCTTCGACAAAGGGGTGAGTGAGGAATGCCCCACCCTCTACGTCCGTGTCACCCTCACCCATAGAAATAAAACCGAAAAGGTCTGGGCACTCATTGATTCGGGTTGCTCCAAAAGCCTCATGCACCCTGACCTGGCAGCCGCACTCGACCTCCGCTGCTATCCACTTCAGCACCACCTGGTGTTCTCGCAGCTCGATGGATCTGCAGCGGGAGGGGGCCCGGTCACCCAATACACCGGAGAAACCGCGCTACGGCTCAGCAGCCACGAGGAAAAATTGGCTTTCATCGTGGCACCGGTGGGGCAACCCCGACTCATACTGGGGATCCCATGGCTCGTGCAGCAAAACCCAGTCATCAACTGGAGAACCAGAGAGATTAAGTTTGCTGACGGGCGTTACCAAGCACCTTCAGGGAACAGGGTTCCCCGAGCAGCCATGGGGGGGGCGACGACGACTGTGGAACACAGAGAGACAGCACTGCCAGAGGGACTGCCGACCAAATACGGGGATTTCGCCGACGTTTTCGGTGAGAAAGAGGCGGACAAACTCCCCCCCCACAGAAAGACGGACTGCACCATTGAACTGGTCCCGGGGGTACCCCTACCCAAACCAAAAATATATGCTATGACCCAGCGAGAGCTAGCTGCATTAAGGGACTTCATAGACAAAAACCTGGCGAGAGGTTTTATCGAGCCAGCAAACTCTCCAGTGGGAGCGCCAGTCCTCTTTCGCGAGAAAAAGGACGGGGCATTGCGGCTCTGTACAGACTACCGCGGATTAAACGCAGCAAGCATTTCAAATAAATACCCCTTACCCTTAATAAAGGACATTTTGTCCCACTTGGTAAAGGGTAAGGTATTCTCCAAACTGGACATAAGGGAAGCCTACTACCGCATACGGATACGGGAGGGGGATGAGTGGAAGACTGCTTTCAATTGCCCATTGGGGGCGTTTCAATATAAAGTACTCCCATTCGGATTGGCAGGAGCACCGGGGGTATTCATGCAGTTAATTAATGAGGTCCTGCGTGACCACCTTTTTAAGGGGGTTTTGGTTTACCTGGATGATGTATTGATCTACACAGAAACAGAACGTGAGCACGAACGCTTGGTAAAAGACGTGCTCAAGAAACTTCGCAAGGCAGAGCTGTTTGTAAAGCTCTCCAAGTGCGAGTTTCACAAAAAACAAATTGACTACCTAGGGTATAGGATTTCTGCTAAAGGGATAGAAATGGACCCCAGCAAGGTCCAAGCCATCCTGGCGTGGGAACGCCCACGCACGAGGAGACAGCTGCAAAGCCTCCTGGGATTCACTAATTTCTACAGGGGGTTCACGCCCAGGCTGGCAGAGACTATATTGCCCCTAACTAACCTGCTAAAGACTAAGGGCTTGGGGGACACGCGCAAATCGAGGAACCCGGGGGCGCTACTGAATTGGACAGCTGACTGTCAAACGGCTTTCGAGAGACTGAAAACCCTCTTCACAGCTGAGCCAGTGTTACAACACCCCGACCCCACCAAGCCTTTTGTGGTGCAGGCAGATGCCTCCGACTTTTCCATCGGAGCCATCCTGCTCCAAAAGGACTCCGACAACCACCTCAAGCCCTGCGCCTACCTTTCCCGCAAATTCTCCGAAACGGAGCGGAGATGGCACGTATGGGAAAAGGAGGCGTTTGCAGTGAAGACAGCCTTGGAAACGTGGCGACACCTGCTGGAGGGGGCCTCCTGCCCCTTCGAGGTCTGGACGGACCACAAGAACCTGGAGGCACTCAGCACACCAAAACGACTCAGCCCGAAGCAGGTGCGATGGGCTCAGTTTTTCAGCCGGTTCAATTTCACGCTGAAATTCATACCGGGCAAGAAAAACTTCTTGGCAGACGCCCTTTCCCGACGGCCACAGGACGACACGCAAGCCTCCGACATCGTAGGAACAGTATGGACCGAGAAACAGCTCGGCTGCCCAGCTGTCACGCGGAGCCAGACAAGGAATCAGCGCACGCCAGCACGAACGGCGGGGAGCGATCGGAGCCGACGCTCAATTTCACCGAACTGGCAACAAAGACTCACACAAGCACTACAGCAAGATACATGGTTGCAGAATAACCAACAACATGTATCTTTCAAAGACAACATTGCCTGGAAAGAGAAAGCCTTGTACGTGCCCGAATCACTGCGGGGGGAAATCTTACACAGAGCGCACGATGACAAATCTGCAGGGCATTTTGGGTTTGTAAAAACCCTCCACCTAACGAGGAGGCAATTTTGGTGGCCAAACCTCAGAAAGGACGTAAAAGACTACGTAGGCAACTGCCCCATATGTGCCACCACCAAACGTAAAGGAGGGAAACCCCACGGGCTGCTACAGGCGGTAGCCAGCCCCTCCCGGCCATGGGAAGAAATTTCCATGGATTTCATTGTGGACCTCCCACCCAGCCAAAGAAAAACTGTGATATGGGTGGTAAAAGACTATTTCTCGAAACAAGCACACTTCATCCCGTGCGCAACTATCCCCTCCGCACAACAGCTGGCACGTTTATTCCTAACACACATATACAGGATCCACGGCGCCCCCTACAGGTTGGTGACCGACAGAGGAACACAATTCACGTCAAAGTTTTGGCGGGAATTTTTAAAACTAATCGGAACCAAGCAAGCACTGTCCACTGCGTGGCATCCAAACACGGACGGATCAACAGAGATCCTAAACTCAACACTTGAACAGTTCCTGAGGGCATTCATAAATTATCAACAGGACAACTGGGTAGACCTACTACCTTTTGCAGAGGTGGCCTATAATAACGCGGTACACCAGAGCACTGGCCACACCCCTTTTAAGGTGGTCTATGGAAGGGACTTTGTACCGATACCAGAATTGCCGCAACCTGAAACCCTGCCCTGCTCACCAGACGATTGGGCGGCACAGCTGGCAACAACCTGGCCTATCATCCAAACGGCCCTAGCAGACGCACAAACAACGTACAAAAAATATGCGGACAACCACAGGGCGGAGGCACCGAACTACAAAGTGGGAGATAGGGTCTACCTCTCCACTAAGTTCATAAAGACCTCGCAACCCTCGAAGAAATTGGCACCGAAATTCATCGGACCTTTTAAAATCATACAGGTAATCAACCCAGTTACGTTCAAATTGGAACTGCCTTACAATTTGAGACGGGTCCACCCAGTGTTTCACTGTGCACTACTGAAACCAACGAGCACATCCAAATGGCATACGGAAGAACCTCCACCCCCACCCATAATGATAGACAACCAACAACATTTTGAAGTAAAAGAAATACTGGACTCAAGAAAGCAAAGAGGAACACTCCAATACCTCGTGAGATGGAAACATTTCTCACACCCAGAGTGGGTCCAGGCACGACACGTCATGGCTAGACAACTAACAAGACAGTTCCATGAGGCATACCCAGAGAAACCAGCACCATAGAACATCTTTGGGGGGGCAGCATGTCATGACCTCGTTGCAAGGCACAAAGAGCCTCACAACGTGGATCATGATCATTAAGGAAAAGGGGGAAGAAGATAATCCAATCAGGGATTAAAACAAGCACCCAAAGACACCCACACCCATGATCCCATCAACACCTGAAAAGAGGGACGTCAGAGGAGTGAAGATAAGGAGCACATGGTGCCCCGGAGAACTCAACCGTTGCAGGAAGACAAAGAGGACACCGGGGAAAACGCCCACGCAGCCATCAAGGATCCCATCAAGAGGGATCGGGGCATTGAGGGGTGGGGAAGCCCGGGGCAATACAGGAGGGTATAAAAGGGGCACCCCCACACTACCTACCCCGTTCCCGTTTTTCGATCTGTCAGCTATCATTCCAATAAACCAGAAATCCTTAATACCCATTAAGTGAGTCTGTGTCTTATTGCGAAGAGAGGCTGGCCCTGACACACGCTCTCCATCTCGCTGTCAGCCACTGCAGCTTTCATCTTTCTCTGTAGCGAGGCGGACTTCGCAGTCGACTTTCCCTGCCGGTCCTCGCCCTTTCCCCTCGGGCACGCCGCCGCGCGGTGCCCCTCTTTGCCGCAGCACAGGCACGGCCCCTTCGCGTAGCGGCGCTCCTTCTCCTCTTCCCACGAACGTTGTCCAGGCCTCCCTGCGGTGTCCGAAGGGTGGGTGGGTTTCCCGTCTCGCCCCGACTTCACCGCCCGTCTCTGCGCGAACACCTCATGGGCATGCTCAGCCTTTCCCGCGAGCTGGATCCACCAATACAGGCTGTCAGGGTCATCTCGTCCCAGCGACCAGCGCAGCACTTTCGTGTTTAGACCATCCTTGAACAACTTTTGGCCCAGAAATCAAAAAATTCCTGACCCCGGGGTCAGGAAAACCTAACGGGGTGAGCCGGGCGGAATCAGGCCGAATTCAAAAATGAACACTGCCATGAGATCCGGGGTGGAATGTTAGGGTTAGGTGTGCTTTTGCATGTTGGATTTGGGACGGCACAATTTTTGTCCCAGAAATCAAAAAATTCTTGACCCTGGGGTCAGGAAAACCTCACGGGGCGAGCCGGGCGGAATCAGGCCGAATGCAAAAACGATCTCCCCCATGAGATTCGGGGTGGAATGTAAGGGTTAGGAGTGCTTTTGCATGCTTGATTTGGGACGGCACAATTTTTGTCCCAGAAATCAAAAAATTCTTGACCCCGGGGTCAGGAAAACCTCACGGGGTGAGCCGGGCGGAATCAGGCCGAATTCAAAAATGATCTCCGCCATGAGATTCGGGGTGGAATGTTAGGGTTAGGTGTGCTTTTGCATGCTGGATTTGGGACGGCATAATTTTTGGCCTAGAAATCAAAAAATTCCTGAGCCCGGGGTCAGGAAAACATCACACGGTGAGCCGGACGGAATCAGGCCCAATGCAAAAATGAACACTGCCATGAGATTGGGGGTGGAATTTAAGGGGTAGGTGTGCTTTGGCATGCTCGATTTGGGACGGCACAATTTTTGGCCCAGAAATCAAAAAATTCCTGACCCCGGGGTCAGGAAAACCTAACGGGGTGAGCCGGGCGGAATCAGGCCGAATTCAAAAATGAACACCGCCATGAGATCCGGGGTGGAATGTTAGGGTTAGGTGTGCTTTTGCATGCTGGATTTGGGACGGCACAATTTTTGTCCCAGAAATCAAAAAATTCTTGACCCCGGGGTCAGGAAAACCTCACGGGGCGAGCCGGGCGGAATCAGGCCGAATGCAAAAACGATCTCCCCCATGAGATTCGGGGTGGAATGTAAGGGTTAGGAGTGCTTTTGCATGCTTGATTTGGGACGGCACAATTTTTGTCCCAGAAATCAAAAAATTCTTGACCCCGGGGTCAGGAAAACCTCACGCGGTGAGCCGGGCGGAATCAGGCCGAATTCAAAAACGATCTCCGCCATGAGATTCGGGGTGGAATGTTAGGGTTAGGTGTGCTTTTGCATGCTGGATTTGGGACGGCATAATTTTTGGCCTAGAAATCAAAAAATTCCTGACCCCGGGGTCAGGAAAACCTCACGCGGTGAGCCGGGCGGAATCAGGCCGAATTCAAAAACGATCTCCGCCATGAGATTGGGGGTGGAATTTAAGGGGTAGTTGTGCTTTGGCATGCTCGATTTGGGACGGCACAATTTTTGGCCCAGAAATCAAAAAATTCCTGACCCCGGGGTCAGGAAAACCTCACGGGGTGAGCCGGGCGGAATCAGTAAATAGCGTAATGTCAGTAAATAGCGTAAAGTAACGTTAGTTAAGTAAATAGCGTAAAGTAACTAAATAGCGTAAGTTAAATAAGTAATGTAAGTTAAGTAAATAGCATAAAGTAAGTAAGTAACGTAAGATAAGTAAGTAACGTAAGTTAAGTAAATAGCGTAAACTAAGTAACGTAAGATATTAGCTTACGTTACTTACTTACTTAACGCTATTTACTTACTTTACGCTATTTACATATCGTAAGTTAAGTAAGTAACGTAAGATAAGTAAATAGCGTAAAGAAAGTAAATAGCGTAAAGTAACGTAAGTTAAGTAAATAGCGTAAAGTAAGTAAAGAGCGTAAGTTAAGTAAGTAACGTAAGTTAAGTAAATAGCATAAAGTAAGTAAGTAAGGTAAGATAAGTAAGTAAGGTAAGGTAAGTAAATAGCGTGAAGTAAGTAAATAGCGTAAGTTAAGTAAGTAACGTGTTATGTAAATATCTTAAAGTAAGTAAGTAACGTAAGATAATAAGTAACGTAAGGTAAGTAAATAGCATAAAGTAAGTAACGTAAGTTAAGTAAATAGCGTAAAGTAAGTAAATAGCGTTATGTAAGTAAGTAACGGCAACAATTCAGGCTCGCCCTCGTCCCCGTAGAAAGGCACGCTGTCATGACCTCGTTGCAAGGCACAAAGAGCCTCACAACGTGGATCATGATCATTAAGGAAAAGGGGGAAGAAGATAATCCAATCAGGGATTAAAACAAGCACCCAAAGACACCCACACCCATGATCCCATCAACACCTGAAAAGAGGGACGTCAGAGGAGTGAAGATAAGGAGCACATGGTGCCCCGGAGAACTCAACCGTTGCAGGAAGACAAAGAGGACACCGGGGAAAACGCCCACGCAGCCATCAAGGATCCCATCAAGAGGGATCGGGGCATTGAGGGGTGGGGAAGCCCGGGGCAATACAGGAGGGTATGAAAGGGGCACCCCCACACTACCTACCCCGTTCCCGTTTTTCGATCTGTCAGCTATCATTCCAATAAACCAGAAATCCTTAATACCCATTAAGTGAGTCTGTGTCTTATTGCGAAGAGAGGCTGGCCCTGACATAAAAACGGGAACCGCAAAAAATTTTTTTCCACCTGGTACCTATCCAACACGTTTGTGAGGGACCCAGCCAGGCATGGAGAACCAGGAACCGAGGAGGCGCAACCCTTCGGCGCCCGGCGACGAAGCCCCGCTCTCGCAGGGCGGGATGCAGCTGAGGTCCGGGCGATGCAACGCCCCGGTAAGTATGGGACCCAGCTGGGGGGAAGCAGCGGGGGAGGGACCCACCCCGGCGCCCCGGAGCCCGCGAGGCACCGGGGGCGAGACGAGGGGACCCTCTCCAAGCCTACAGGCAACCCCGGAGGAAGCGCGAGACGAACCGCCACCCTGGGCACTCGAAGGCGAGGGCGCGCCTGGCACCGCGGCGGGATCGAGGGACGATCCGTCCTCTACCACGGCCAACGGCGAGGGCGAGCGGAGCGGCGAAAACCTCGGCGGGAAGCCGGGGACGGCGGAGAGGCTCGACGCGTTGGAGGAAGGGATGCAGGCGGTGCGGCAGATGCTCCAACAGCTGACGGCGGCACAGGGACTCCGCGACGGAGGCGGCGCAGAGGCACCCCCGGTCGAAAGGAGGCAGGGCGAGCGGGGCGGCGGTGACGGCGGAACCCGACCCAAGGAGCCCAACCGACGACCTGAGGCGCACCGCGAGGCGAGACGGGGTGGAGACCCAGCGGACAGCGGCGACCACGGCGGGACCCGACCCCAGGAGGCCACCCAACGAGCGGAGGCGCGCCCGGACGTGAGACGGCGGGACAACCTCGGCGGCGGCGGCGTCCGGCCCCAGGAGCCCACCCCACGACGGGAGATGCACCAGGCTGAGAGGCGGAGGGACGACCCGGCGGGCGGCGACGGCGACGGCGGAGCCTGGATCCAGGAGCCCGACCGAGGGAGAACACCCCGCCCTCCCCCCCGAGCGACGGGACGACGACCTTGCGAGGAGCCCCAGAGAGAGGCACCAATGCCGCAAGAGAACCAGAGACACCCTGACCCGCAGCAGCTCCTGCAGAGCCCGAGGCACGACGCAGAGGGGGCCAGGAGCCAGACCAGGACACCCGCCGAAGACTTTGGCATAAAGTTCGATGGGGACCCCTCGAAACTCTCCTTCTTTTTGACTAACGCGAGGTACTACCTCGAAGAATGGGGTCCCTGCTTCAGAACTGAGCGGGGCAAAATCAATGCCCTGGCCATAAAATTAAAAGGACGGGCCGCCGATTGGTACGTCCAATTGTGCCAATCAGGCGCCCGGGCGCTGCAGGACAGCACTGAATTCCTGCAGGCACTAGAAAGGCACTTCAGGGACCCCCTGGAGCAAGAAAAGGCAAAAAGGGCGCTAGAGACACTTAAACAAAGCCCGCGCTCCGTGGCTGAGTATGCCATGGAGTTCCAAGCCCTAGCCGGAAAAGTGGACACTTGGTCTCAATCGACACTGATTGAGAAGTTCAAACATGGACTCAACTTAAATGTCCTCCGGTGGGCACTTGGCCGCGACAACCCCAGCTCCCTCACGGGGTGGATCCAGCTGGCAGCAGAAGCGGAGAACGCCCACGACACGTTCCTCCACGCAAGGAGGGAAACGCAACAGATGGAGACAGTGAGACCCCCACGCACCAACGCAAGGCAGGTGAGGGCGAGACCCCAACCTTGGAAGGAGGAACGGGACAGACGCTTCGCAAAAGGGCAATGCTTCACGTGCGGCAGGGAAGATCACAAAGCAGCCGCATGCCCCAAAACGACGCCCAGAGAGAGCCCAAGGAGGGCACAAACAGCACCAACCCCAGCGCCAAGAAAGCGACCAGCAGCAAAGGGGGAGTACCGACGCAGACACGGCCCCTACAGCTCAGAGGAGGAGGAAAGCAACCCCGATGAGGCGGCGGGAAACGACAACCACCTGGCCTAAGGGGCGCCAAAGGACAGGTGGAGGACACTGACAGGCGCTTCGACAAAGGGGTGAGTGAGGAATGCCCCACCCTCTACGTCCGTGTCACCCTCACCCATAGAAATAAAACCGAAAAGGTCTGGGCACTCATTGATTCGGGTTGCTCCAAAAGCCTCATGCACCCTGACCTGGCAGCCGCACTCGACCTCCGCTGCTATCCACTTCAGCACCACCTGGTGTTCTCGCAGCTCGATGGATCTGCAGCGGGAGGGGGCCCGGTCACCCAATACACCGGAGAAACCGCGCTACGGCTCGGCAGCCACGAGGAAAAATTGGCTTTCATCGTGGCACCGGTGGGGCAACCCCGACTCATACTGGGGATCCCATGGCTCGTGCAGCAAAACCCAGTCATCAACTGGAGAACCAGAGAGATTAAGTTTGCTGACGGGCGTTACCAAGCACCTTCAGGGAACAGGGTTCCCCGAGCAGCCATGGGGGGGGCGACGACGACTGTGGAACACAGAGAGACAGCACTGCCAGAGGGACTGCCGACCAAATACGGGGATTTCGCCGACGTTTTCGGTGAGAAAGAGGCGGACAAACTCCCCCCCCACAGAAAGACGGACTGCACCATTGAACTGGTCCCGGGGGTACCCCTACCCAAACCAAAAATATATGCTATGACCCAGCGAGAGCTAGCTGCATTAAGGGACTTCATAGACAAAAACCTGGCGAGAGGTTTTATCGAGCCAGCAAACTCTCCAGTGGGAGCGCCAGTCCTCTTTCGCGAGAAAAAGGACGGGGCATTGCGGCTCTGTACAGACTACCGCGGATTAAACGCAGCAAGCATTTCAAATAAATACCCCTTACCCTTAATAAAGGACATTTTGTCCCACTTGGTAAAGGGTAAGGTATTCTCCAAACTGGACATAAGGGAAGCCTACTACCGCATACGGATACGGGAGGGGGATGAGTGGAAGACTGCTTTCAATTGCCCATTGGGGGCGTTTCAATATAAAGTACTCCCATTCGGATTGGCAGGAGCACCGGGGGTATTCATGCAGTTAATTAATGAGGTCCTGCGTGACCACCTTTTTAAGGGGGTTTTGGTTTACCTGGATGATGTATTGATCTACACAGAAACAGAACGTGAGCACGAACGCTTGGTAAAAGACGTGCTCAAGAAACTTCGCAAGGCAGAGCTGTTTGTAAAGCTCTCCAAGTGCGAGTTTCACAAAAAACAAATTGACTACCTAGGGTATAGGATTTCTGCTAAAGGGATAGAAATGGACCCCAGCAAGGTCCAAGCCATCCTGGCGTGGGAACGCCCACGCACGAGGAGACAGCTGCAAAGCCTCCTGGGATTCACTAATTTCTACAGGGGGTTCACGCCCAGGCTGGCAGAGACTATATTGCCCCTAACTAACCTGCTAAAGACTAAGGGCTTGGGGGACACGCGCAAATCGAGGAACCCGGGGGCGCTACTGAATTGGACAGCTGACTGTCAAACGGCTTTCGAGAGACTGAAAACCCTCTTCACAGCTGAGCCAGTGTTACAACACCCCGACCCCACCAAGCCTTTTGTGGTGCAGGCAGATGCCTCCGACTTTTCCATCGGAGCCATCCTGCTCCAAAAGGACTCCGACAACCACCTCAAGCCCTGCGCCTACCTTTCCCGCAAATTCTCCGAAACGGAGCGGAGATGGCACGTATGGGAAAAGGAGGCGTTTGCAGTGAAGACAGCCTTGGAAACGTGGCGACACCTGCTGGAGGGGGCCTCCTGCCCCTTCGAGGTCTGGACGGACCACAAGAACCTGGAGGCACTCAGCACACCAAAACGACTCAGCCCGAAGCAGGTGCGATGGGCTCAGTTTTTCAGCCGGTTCAATTTCACGCTGAAATTCATACCGGGCAAGAAAAACTTCTTGGCAGACGCCCTTTCCCGACGGCCACAGGACGACACGCAAGCCTCCGACATCGTAGGAACAGTATGGACCGAGAAACAGCTCGGCTGCCCAGCTGTCACGCGGAGCCAGACAAGGAATCAGCGCACGCCAGCACGAACGGCGGGGAGCGATCGGAGCCGACGCTCAATTTCACCGAACTGGCAACAAAGACTCACACAAGCACTACAGCAAGATACATGGTTGCAGAATAACCAACAACATGTATCTTTCAAAGACAACATCGCCTGGAAAGAGAAAGCCTTGTACGTGCCCGAATCACTGCGGGGGGAAATCTTACACAGAGCGCACGATGACAAATCTGCAGGGCATTTTGGGTTTGTAAAAACCCTCCACCTAACGAGGAGGCAATTTTGGTGGCCAAACCTCAGAAAGGACGTAAAAGACTACGTAGGCAACTGCCCCATATGTGCCACCACCAAACGTAAAGGAGGGAAACCCCACGGGCTGCTACAGGCGGTAGCCAGCCCCTCCCGGCCATGGGAAGAAATTTCCATGGATTTCATTGTGGACCTCCCACCCAGCCAAAGAAAAACTGTGATATGGGTGGTAAAAGACTATTTCTCGAAACAAGCACACTTCATCCCGTGCGCAACTATCCCCTCCGCACAACAGCTGGCACGTTTATTCCTAACACACATATACAGGATCCACGGCGCCCCCTACAGGTTGGTGACCGACAGAGGAACACAATTCACGTCAAAGTTTTGGCGGGAATTTTTAAAACTAATCGGAACCAAGCAAGCACTGTCCACTGCGTGGCATCCAAACACGGACGGATCAACAGAGATCCTAAACTCAACACTTGAACAGTTCCTGAGGGCATTCATAAATTATCAACAGGACAACTGGGTAGACCTACTACCTTTTGCAGAGGTGGCCTATAATAACGCGGTACACCAGAGCACTGGCCACACCCCTTTTAAGGTGGTCTATGGAAGGGACTTTGTACCGATACCAGAATTGCCGCAACCTGAAACCCTGCCCTGCTCACCAGACGATTGGGCGGCACAGCTGGCAACAACCTGGCCTATCATCCAAACGGCCCTAGCAGACGCACAAACAACGTACAAAAAATATGCGGACAACCACAGGGCGGAGGCACCGAACTACAAAGTGGGAGATAGGGTCTACCTCTCCACTAAGTTCATAAAGACCTCGCAACCCTCGAAGAAATTGGCACCGAAATTCATCGGACCTTTTAAAATCATACAGGTAATCAACCCAGTTACGTTCAAATTGGAACTGCCTTACAATTTGAGACGGGTCCACCCAGTGTTTCACTGTGCACTACTGAAACCAACGAGCACATCCAAATGGCATACGGAAGAACCTCCACCCCCACCCATAATGATAGACAACCAACAACATTTTGAAGTAAAAGAAATACTGGACTCAAGAAAGCAAAGAGGAACACTCCAATACCTCGTGAGATGGAAACATTTCTCACACCCAGAGTGGGTCCAGGCACGACACGTCATGGCTAGACAACTAACAAGACAGTTCCATGAGGCATACCCAGAGAAACCAGCACCATAGAACATCTTTGGGGGGGCAGCATGTCATGACCTCGTTGCAAGGCACAAAGAGCCTCACAACGTGGATCATGATCATTAAGGAAAAGGGGGAAGAAGATAATCCAATCAGGGATTAAAACAAGCACCCAAAGACACCCACACCCATGATCCCATCAACACCTGAAAAGAGGGACGTCAGAGGAGTGAAGATAAGGAGCACATGGTGCCCCGGAGAACTCAACCGTTGCAGGAAGACAAAGAGGACACCGGGGAAAACGCCCACGCAGCCATCAAGGATCCCATCAAGAGGGATCGGGGCATTGAGGGGTGGGGAAGCCCGGGGCAATACAGGAGGGTATAAAAGGGGCACCCCCACACTACCTACCCCGTTCCCGTTTTTCGATCTGTCAGCTATCATTCCAATAAACCAGAAATCCTTAATACCCATTAAGTGAGTCTGTGTCTTATTGCGAAGAGAGGCTGGCCCTGACACACGCTCTCCATCTCGCTGTCAGCCACTGCAGCTTTCATCTTTCTCTGTAGCGAGGCGGACTTCGCAGTCGACTTTCCCTGCCGGTCCTCGCCCTTTCCCCTCGGGCACGCCGCCGCGCGGTGCCCCTCTTTGCCGCAGCACAGGCACGGCCCCTTCGCGTAGCGGCGCTCCTTCTCCTCTTCCCACGAACGTTGTCCAGGCCTCCCTGCGGTGTCCGAAGGGTGGGTGGGTTTCCCGTCTCGCCCCGACTTCACCGCCCGTCTCTGCGCGAACACCTCATGGGCATGCTCAGCCTTTCCCGCGAGCTGGATCCACCAATACAGGCTGTCAGGGTCATCTCGTCCCAGCGACCAGCGCAGCACTTTCGTGTTTAGACCATCCTTGAACAACTTTTGGCCCAGAAATCAAAAAATTCCTGACCCCGGGGTCAGGAAAACCTAACGGGGTGAGCCGGGCGGAATCAGGCCGAATTCAAAAATGAACACTGCCATGAGATCCGGGGTGGAATGTTAGGGTTAGGTGTGCTTTTGCATGTTGGATTTGGGACGGCACAATTTTTGTCCCAGAAATCAAAAAATTCTTGACCCTGGGGTCAGGAAAACCTCACGGGGCGAGCCGGGCGGAATCAGGCCGAATGCAAAAACGATCTCCCCCATGAGATTCGGGGTGGAATGTAAGGGTTAGGAGTGCTTTTGCATGCTTGATTTGGGACGGCACAATTTTTGTCCCAGAAATCAAAAAATTCTTGACCCCGGGGTCAGGAAAACCTCACGGGGTGAGCCGGGCGGAATCAGGCCGAATTCAAAAATGATCTCCGCCATGAGATTCGGGGTGGAATGTTAGGGTTAGGTGTGCTTTTGCATGCTGGATTTGGGACGGCATAATTTTTGGCCTAGAAATCAAAAAATTCCTGAGCCCGGGGTCAGGAAAACATCACACGGTGAGCCGGACGGAATCAGGCCCAATGCAAAAATGAACACTGCCATGAGATTGGGGGTGGAATTTAAGGGGTAGGTGTGCTTTGGCATGCTCGATTTGGGACGGCACAATTTTTGGCCCAGAAATCAAAAAATTCCTGAGCCCGGGGTCAGGAAAACATCACACGGTGAGCCGGACGGAATCAGGCCCAATGCAAAAATGAACACTGCCATGAGATTGGGGGTGGAATTTAAGGGGTAGGTGTGCTTTGGCATGCTCGATTTGGGACGGCACAATTTTTGGCCCAGAAATCAAAAAATTCCTGACCCCGGGGTCAGGAAAACCTCACGGGGTGAGCCGGGCGGAATCAGTAAATAGCGTAATGTCAGTAAATAGCGTAAAGTAATGTCAGTTAAGTAAATAGCGTAAAGTAACTAAATAGCGTAAGTTAAGTAAGTAATGTAAGTTAAGTAAATAGCATAAAGTAAGTAAGTAACGTAAGATAAGTAAGTAACGTAAGTTAAGTAAATAGCGTAAACTAAGTAACGTAAGATATTAGCTTACGTTACTTACTTACTTAACGCTATTTACTTACTTTACGCTATTTACATATCGTAAGTTAAGTAAGTAACGTAAGATAAGTAAATAGCGTAAAGAAAGTAAATAGCGTAAAGTAACGTAAGTTAAGTAAATAGCGTAAAGTAAGTAAAGAGCGTAAGTTAAGTAAGTAACGTAAGTTAAGTAAATAGCATAAAGTAAGTAAGTAAGGTAAGATAAGTAAGTAAGGTAAGGTAAGTAAATAGCGTGAAGTAAGTAAATAGCGTAAGTTAAGTAAGTAACGTGTTATGTAAATATCTTAAAGTAACGTAAGATAATAAGTAACGTAAGGTAAGTAAATAGCATAAAGTAAGTAACGTAAGTTAAGTAAATAGCGTAAAGTAAGTAAATAGCGTTATGTAAGTAAGTAACGGCAACAATTCAGGCTCGCCCTCGTCCCCGTAGAAAGGCACGCTCTCCATCTCGCTGTCAGCCACTGCAGCTTTCATCTTTCTCTGTAGCGAGGCGGACTTCGCAGTCGACTTTCCCTGCCGGTCCTCACCCTTTCCCCTCGGGCACGCCGCCGCGCGGTGCCCCTCTTTGCCGCAGCACAGGCACGGCCCCTTCGCGTAGCGGCGCTCCTTCTCCTCTTCCCACGAACGTTGTCCAGGCCTCCCTGCGGTGTCCGAAGGGTGGGTGGGTTTCCCGTCTCGCCCCGACTTCACCGCCCGTCTCTGCGCGAACACCTCATGGGCATGCTCAGCCTTTCCCGCGAGCTGGATCCACCAATACAGGCTGTCAGGGTCATCTCGTCCCAGCGACCAGCGCAGCACTTTCGTGTTTAGACCATCCTTGAACAACTTTTGGCCCAGAAATCAAAATATTCCTGACCCCGGGGTCAGGAAAACCTAACGGGGTGAGCCGGGCGGAATCAGGCCCAATGCAAAAATGAACACTGCCATGAGATTGGGGGTGGAATTTAAGGGGTAGTTGTGCTTTGGCATGCTCGATTTGGGACGGCACAATTTTTGTCCCAGAAATCAAAAAATTCCTGACCCCGCGGTCAGGAAAACCTCACGGGGTGAGCCGGGCGTAATCAGTAAATAGCGTAATGTCAGTAAATAGCGTAAAGTAATGTCAGTTAAGTAAATAGCGTAAAGTAACTAAATAGCGTAAGTTAAGTAAGTAATGTAAGTTAAGTAAATAGCATAAAGTAAGTAAGTAACATAAGATAAGTAAGTAACGTAAGTTAAGTAAATAGCGTAAACTAAGTAACGTAAGATATTAGCTTACGTTACTTACTTACTTAACGCTATTTACTTACTTTACGCTATTTACATATCGTAAGTTAAGTAAGTAACGTAAGATAAGTAAATAGCGTAAAGAAAGTAAATAGCGTAAAGTAACGTAAGTTAAGTAAATAGCGTAAAGTAAGTAAAGAGCGTAAGTTAAGTAAGTAACGTAAGTTAAGTAAATAGCATAAAGTAAGTAAGTAAGGTAAGATAAGTAAGTAAGGTAAGGTAAGTAAATAGCGTGAAGTAAGTAAATAGCGTAAGTTAAGTAAGTAACGTGTTATGTAAATATCTTAAAGTAAGTAAGTAACGTAAGATAATAAGTAACGTAAGGTAAGTAAATAGCATAAAGTAAGTAACGTAAGTTAAGTAAATAGCGTAAAGTAAGTAAATAGCGTTATGTAAGTAAGTAACGGCAACAATTCAGGCTCGCCCTCGTCCCCGTAGAAAAGCACGCTCTCCATCTCGCTGTCAGCCACTGCAGCTTTCATCTTTCTCTGTAGCGAGGCGGACTTCGCAGTCGACTTTCCCAGCCGGTCCTCGCCCTTTCCCCTCGGGCACGCCGCCGCGCGGTGCCCCTCTTTGCCGCAGCACAGGCACGGCCCCTTCGCGTAGCGGCGCTCCTTCTCCTCTTCCCACGAACGTTGTCCAGGCCTCCCTGCGGTGTCCGAAGGGTGGGTGGGTTTCCCGTCTCGCCCCGACTTCACCGCCCGTCTCTGCGCGAACACCTCATGGGCATGCTCAGCCTTTCCCGCGAGCTGGATCCACCAATACAGGCTGTCAGGGTCATCTCGTCCCAGCGACCAGCGCAGCACTTTCGTGTTTAGACCATCCTTGAACAACTTTTGGCCCAGAAATCAAAAAATTCCTGACCCCGGGGTCAGGAAAACCTAACGGGGTGAGCCGGGCGGAATCAGGCCGAATTCAAAAATGAACACCGCCATGAGATCCGGGGTGGAATGTTAGGGTTAGGTGTGCTTTTGCATGTTGGATTTGGGACGGCACAATTTTTGTCCCAGAAATCAAAAAATTCTTGACCCCGGGGTCAGGAAAACCTCACGGGGCGAGCCCGGCGGAATCAGGCCGAATGCAAAAACGATCTCCCCCATGAGATTCGGGGTGGAATGTAAGGGTTAGGAGTGCTTTTGCATGCTTGATTTGGGACGGCACAATTTTTGTCCCAGAAATCAAAAAATTCTTGACCCCGGTGTCAGGAAAACCTCACGCGGTGAGCCGGGGGGAATCAGGCCGAATTCAAAAACGATCTCCGCCATGAGATTCGGGGTGGAATGTTAGGGTTAGGTGTGCTTTTGCATGCTGGATTTGGGACGGCATAATTTTTGGCCTAGAAATCAAAAAATTCCTGAGCCCGGGGTCAGGAAAACATCACGGGGTGAGCCGGGCGGAATCAGTAAATAGCGTAATGTCAGTAAATAGCGTAAAGTAATGTCAGTTAAGTAAATAGCGTAAAGTAACTAAATAGCGTAAGTTAAGTAAGTAATGTAAGTTAAGTAAATAGCATAAAGTAAGTAAGTAACGTAAGATAAGTAAGTAACGTAAGTTAAGTAAATAGCGTAAACTAAGTAACGTAAGATATTAGCTTACGTTACTTACTTACTTAACGCTATTTACTTACTTTACGCTATTTACATATCGTAAGTTAAGTAAGTAACGTAAGATAAGTAAATAGCGTAAAGAAAGTAAATAGCGTAAAGTAACGTAAGTTAAGTAAATAGCGTAAAGTAAGTAAAGAGCGTAAGTTAAGTAAGTAACGTAAGTTAAGTAAATAGCATAAAGTAAGTAAGTAAGGTAAGATAAGTAAGTAAGGTAAGGTAAGTAAATAGCGTGAAGTAAGTAAATAGCGTAAGTTAAGTAAGTAACGTGTTATGTAAATATCTTAAAGTAACGTAAGATAATAAGTAACGTAAGGTAAGTAAATAGCATAAAGTAAGTAACGTAAGTTAAGTAAATAGCGTAAAGTAAGTAAATAGCGTTATGTAAGTAAGTAACGGCAACAATTCAGGCTCGCCCTCGTCCCCGTAGAAAGGCACGCTCTCCATCTCGCTGTCAGCCACTGCAGCTTTCATCTTTCTCTGTAGCGAGGCGGACTTCGCAGTCGACTTTCCCTGCCGGTCCTCGCCCTTTCCCCTCGGGCACGCCGCCGCGCGGTGCCCCTCTTTGCCGCAGCACAGGCACGGCCCCTTCGCGTAGCGGCGCTCCTTCTCCTCTTCCCACGAACGTTGTCCAGGCCTCCCTGCGGTGTCCGAAGGGTGGGTGGGTTTCCCGTCTCGCCCCGACTTCACCGCCCGTCTCTGCGCGAACACCTCATGGGCATGCTCAGCCTTTCCCGCGAGCTGGATCCACCAATACAGGCTGTCAGGGTCATCTCGTCCCAGCGACCAGCGCAGCACTTTCGTGTTTAGACCATCCTTGAACAACTTTTGGCCCAGAAATCAAAAAATTCCTGACCCCGGGGTCAGGAAAACCTAACGGGGTGAGCCGGGCGGAATCAGGCCGAATTCAAAAATGAACACTGCCATGAGATCCGGGGTGGAATGTTAGGGTTAGGTGTGCTTTTGCATGTTGGATTTGGGACGGCACAATTTTTGTCCCAGAAATCAAAAAATTCTTGACCCCGGGGTCAGGAAAACCTCACGGGGCGAGCCGGGCGGAATCAGGCCGAATGCAAAAACGATCTCCCCCATGAGATTCGGGGTGGAATGTAAGGGTTAGGAGTGCTTTTGCATGCTTGATTTGGGACGGCACAATTTTTGTCCCAGAAATCAAAAAATTCTTGACCCCGGGGTCAGGAAAACCTCACGCGGTGAGCCGGGCGGAATCAGGCCGAATTCAAAAACGATCTCCGCCATGAGATTCGGGGTGGAATGTTAGGGTTAGGTGTGCTTTTGCATGCTGGATTTGGGACGGCATAATTTTTGGCCTAGAAATCAAAAAATTCCTGAGCCCGGGGTCAGGAAAACATCACACGGTGAGCCGAACGGAATCAGGCCCAATGCAAATATGAACACTGCCATGAGATTGGGGGTGGAATTTAAGGGGTAGTTGTGCGTTGGCATGCTCGATTTGGGACGGCACAATTTTTGGCCCAGAAATCAAAAAATTCCTGACCCCGGGGTCACGAAAACCTCACGGGGTGAGCCGGGCGGAATCAGTAAATAGCGTAATGTCAGTAAATAGCGTAAAGTAACGTTAGTTAAGTAAATAGCGTAAAGTAACTAAATAGCGTAAGTTAAGTAAGTAATGTAAGTTAAGTAAATAGCATAAAGTAAGTAAGTAACGTAAGATAAGTAAGTAACGTAAGTTAAGTAAATAGCGTAAACTAAGTAACGTAAGATATTAGCTTACGTTACTTACTTACTTGCTATTTACTTACTTTACGCTATTTACATATCGTAAGTTAAGTAAGTAACGTAAGATAAGTAAATAGCGTAAAGAAAGTAAATAGCGTAAAGTAACGTAAGTTAAGTAAATAGCGTAAAGTAAGTAAAGAGCGTAAGTTAAGTAAGTAACGTAAGTTAAGTAAATAGCATAAAGTAAGTAAGTAAGGTAAGATAAGTAAGTAAGGTAAGGTAAGTAAATAGCGTGAAGTAAGTAAATAGCGTAAGTTAAGTAAGTAACGTGTTATGTAAATATCTTAAAGTAAGTAAGTAACGTAAGATAATAAGTAACGTAAGGTAAGTAAATAGCATAAAGTAAGTAACGTAAGTTAAGTAAATAGCGTAAAGTAAGTAAATAGCGTTATGTAAGTAAGTAACGGCAACAATTCAGGCTCGCCCTCGTCCCCGTAGAAAGGCACGCTCTCCATCTCGCTGTCAGCCACTGCAGCTTTCATCTTTCTCTGTAGCGAGGCGGACTTCGCAGTCGACTTTCCCTGCCGGTCCTCGCCCTTTCCCCTCGGGCACGCCGCCGTGCGGTGCCCCTCTTTGCCGCAGCACAGGCACGGCCCCTTCGCGTAGCGGCGCTCCTTCTCCTCTTCCCACGAACGTTGTCCAGGCCTCCCTGCGGTGTCCGAAGGGTGGGTGGGTTTCCCGTCTCGCCCCGACTTCACCGCCCGTCTCTGCGCGAACACCTCATGGGCATGCTCAGCCTTTCCCGCGAGCTGGATCCACCAATACAGGCTGTCAGGGTCATCTCGTCCCAGCGACCAGCGCAGCACTTTCGTGTTTAGACCATCCTTGAACAACTTTTGGCCCAGAAATCAAAAAATTCCTGACCCCGGGGTCAGGAAAACCTAACGGGGTGAGCCGGGCGGAATCAGGCCGAATTCAAAAATGAACACCGCCATGAGATCCGGGGTGGAATGTTAGGGTTAGGTGTGCTTTTGCATGTTGGATTTGGGACGGCACAATTTTTGTCCCAGAAATCAAAAAATTCTTGACCCCGGGGTCAGGAAAACCTCACGGGGCGAGCCGGGCGGAATCAGGCCGAATGCAAAAACGATCTCCCCCATGAGATTCGGGGTGGAATGTAAGGGTTAGGAGTGCTTTTGCATGCTTGATTTGGGACGGCACAATTTTTGTCCCAGAAATCAAAAAATTCTTGACCCCGGGGTCAGGAAAACCTCACGCGGTGAGCCGGGCGGAATCAGGCCGAATTCAAAAACGATCTCCGCCATGAGATTCGGGGTGGAATGTTAGGGTTAGGTGTGCTTTTGCATGCTGGATTTGGGACGGCATAATTTTTGGCCTAGAAATCAAAAAATTCCTGAGCCCGGGGTCAGGAAAACATCACACGGTGAGCCGAACGGAATCAGGCCCAATGCAAATATGAACACTGCCATGAGATTGGGGGTGGAATTTAAGGGGTAGTTGTGCGTTGGCATGCTCGATTTGGGACGGCACAATTTTTGGCCCAGAAATCAAAAAATTCCTGACCCCGGGGTCACGAAAACCTCACGGGGTGAGCCGGGCGGAATCAGTAAATAGCGTAATGTCAGTAAATAGCGTAAAGTAACGTTAGTTAAGTAAATAGCGTAAAGTAACTAAATAGCGTAAGTTAAATAAGTAATGTAAGTTAAGTAAATAGCATAAAGTAAGTAAGTAACGTAAGATAAGTAAGTAACGTAAGTTAAGTAAATAGCGTAAACTAAGTAACGTAAGATATTAGCTTACGTTACTTACTTACTTAACGCTATTTACTTACTTTACGCTATTTACATATCGTAAGTTAAGTAAGTAACGTAAGATAAGTAAATAGCGTAAAGAAAGTAAATAGCGTAAAGTAACGTAAGTTAAGTAAATAGCGTAAAGTAAGTAAAGAGCGTAAGTTAAGTAAGTAACGTAAGTTAAGTAAATAGCATAAAGTAAGTAAGTAAGGTAAGATAAGTAAGTAAGGTAAGGTAAGTAAATAGCGTGAAGTAAGTAAATAGCGTAAGTTAAGTAAGTAACGTGTTATGTAAATATCTTAAAGTAAGTAAGTAACGTAAGATAATAAGTAACGTAAGGTAAGTAAATAGCATAAAGTAAGTAACGTAAGTTAAGTAAATAGCGTAAAGTAAGTAAATAGCGTTATGTAAGTAAGTAACGGCAACAATTCAGGCTCGCCCTCGTCCCCGTAGAAAGGCACGCTGTCATGACCTCGTTGCAAGGCACAAAGAGCCTCACAACGTGGATCATGATCATTAAGGAAAAGGGGGAAGAAGATAATCCAATCAGGGATTAAAACAAGCACCCAAAGACACCCACACCCATGATCCCATCAACACCTGAAAAGAGGGACGTCAGAGGAGTGAAGATAAGGAGCACATGGTGCCCCGGAGAACTCAACCGTTGCAGGAAGACAAAGAGGACACCGGGGAAAACGCCCACGCAGCCATCAAGGATCCCATCAAGAGGGATCGGGGCATTGAGGGGTGGGGAAGCCCGGGGCAATACAGGAGGGTATAAAAGGGGCACCCCCACACTACCTACCCCGTTCCCGTTTTTCGATCTGTCAGCTATCATTCCAATAAACCAGAAATCCTTAATACCCATTAAGTGAGTCTGTGTCTTATTGCGAAGAGAGGCTGGCCCTGACATAAAAACGGGAACCGCAAAAAATTTTTTTCCACCTGGTACCTATCCAACACGTTTGTGAGGGACCCAGCCAGGCATGGAGAACCAGGAACCGAGGAGGCGCAACCCTTCGGCGCCCGGCGACGAAGCCCCGCTCTCGCAGGGCGGGATGCAGCTGAGGTCCGGGCGATGCAACGCCCCGGTAAGTATGGGACCCAGCTGGGGGGAAGCAGCGGGGGAGGGACCCACCCCGGCGCCCCGGAGCCCGCGAGGCACCGGGGGCGAGACGAGGGGACCCTCTCCAAGCCTACAGGCAACCCCGGAGGAAGCGCGAGACGAACCGCCACCCTGGGCACTCGAAGGCGAGGGCGCGCCTGGCACCGCGGCGGGATCGAGGGACGATCCGTCCTCTACCACGGCCAACGGCGAGGGCGAGCGGAGCGGCGAAAACCTCGGCGGGAAGCCGGGGACGGCGGAGAGGCTCGACGCGTTGGAGGAAGGGATGCAGGCGGTGCGGCAGATGCTCCAACAGCTGACGGCGGCACAGGGACTCCGCGACGGAGGCGGCGCAGAGGCACCCCCGGTCGAAAGGAGGCAGGGCGAGCGGGGCGGCGGTGACGGCGGAACCCGACCCAAGGAGCCCAACCGACGACCTGAGGCGCACCGCGAGGCGAGACGGGGTGGAGACCCAGCGGACGGCGGCGACCACGGCGGGACCCGACCCCAGGAGGCCACCCAACGAGCGGAGGCGCGCCCGGACGTGAGACGGCGGGACAACCTCGGCGGCGGCGGCGTCCGGCCCCAGGAGCCCACCCCACGACGGGAGATGCACCAGGCTGAGAGGCGGAGGGACGACCCGGCGGGCGGCGACGGCGACGGCGGAGCCTGGATCCAGGAGCCCGACCGAGGGAGAACACCCCGCCCTCCCCCCCGAGCGACGGGACGACGACCTTGCGAGGAGCCCCAGAGAGAGGCACCAATGCCGCAAGAGAACCAGAGACACCCTGACCCGCAGCAGCTCCTGCAGAGCCCGAGGCACGACGCAGAGGGGGCCAGGAGCCAGACCAGGACACCCGCCGAAGACTTTGGCATAAAGTTCGATGGGGACCCCTCGAAACTCTCCTTCTTTTTGACTAACGCGAGGTACTACCTCGAAGAATGGGGTCCCTGCTTCAGAACTGAGCGGGGCAAAATCAATGCCCTGGCCATAAAATTAAAAGGACGGGCCGCCGATTGGTACGTCCAATTGTGCCAATCAGGCGCCCGGGTGCTGCAGGACAGCACTGAATTCCTGCAGGCACTAGAAAGGCACTTCAGGGACCCCCTGGAGCAAGAAAAGGCAAAAAGGGCGCTAGAGACACTTAAACAAAGCCCGCGCTCCGTGGCTGAGTATGCCATGGAGTTCCAAGCCCTAGCCGGAAAAGTGGACACTTGGTCTCAATCGACACTGATTGAGAAGTTCAAACATGGACTCAACTTAAATGTCCTCCGGTGGGCACTTGGCCGCGACAACCCCAGCTCCCTCACGGGGTGGATCCAGCTGGCAGCAGAAGCGGAGAACGCCCACGACACGTTCCTCCACGCAAGGAGGGAAACGCAACAGATGGAGACAGTGAGACCCCCACGCACCAACGCAAGGCAGGTGAGGGCGAGACCCCAACCTTGGAAGGAGGAACGGGACAGACGCTTCGCAAAAGGGCAATGCTTCACGTGCGGCAGGGAAGATCACAAAGCAGCCGCATGCCCCAAAACGACGCCCAGAGAGAGCCCAAGGAGGGCACAAACAGCACCAACCCCAGCGCCAAGAAAGCGACCAGCAGCAAAGGGGGAGTACCGACGCAGACACGGCCCCTACAGCTCAGAGGAGGAGGAAAGCAACCCCGATGAGGCGGCGGGAAACGACAACCACCTGGCCTAAGGGGCGCCGAAGGACAGGTGGAGGACACTGACAGGCGCTTCGACAAAGGGGTGAGTGAGGAATGCCCCACCCTCTACGTCCGTGTCACCCTCACCCATAGAAATAAAACCGAAAAGGTCTGGGCACTCATTGATTCGGGTTGCTCCAAAAGCCTCATGCACCCTGACCTGGCAGCCGCACTCGACCTCCGCTGCTATCCACTTCAGCACCACCTGGTGTTCTCGCAGCTCGATGGATCTGCAGCGGGAGGGGGCCCGGTCACCCAATACACCGGAGAAACCGCGCTACGGCTCGGCAGCCACGAGGAAAAATTGGCTTTCATCGTGGCACCGGTGGGGCAACCCCGACTCATACTGGGGATCCCATGGCTCGTGCAGCAAAACCCAGTCATCAACTGGAGAACCAGAGAGATTAAGTTTGCTGACGGGCGTTACCAAGCACCTTCAGGGAACAGGGTTCCCCGAGCAGCCATGGGGGGGGCGACGACGACTGTGGAACACAGAGAGACAGCACTGCCAGAGGGACTGCCGACCAAATACGGGGATTTCGCCGACGTTTTCGGTGAGAAAGAGGCGGACAAACTCCCCCCCCACAGAAAGACGGACTGCACCATTGAACTGGTCCGGGGGTACCCCTACCCAAACCAAAATATATGCTATGACCCAGCGAGAGCTAGCTGCATTAAGGGACTTCATAGACAAAAACCTGGCGAGAGGTTTTATCGAGCCAGCAAACTCTCCAGTGGGAGCGCCAGTCCTCTTTCGCGAGAAAAAGGACGGGGCATTGCGGCTCTGTACAGACTACCGCGGATTAAACGCAGCAAGCATTTCAAATAAATACCCCCTTACCCTTAATAAAGGACATTTTGTCCCACTTGGTAAAGGGTAAGGTATTCTCCAAACTGGACATAAGGGAAGCCTACTACCGCATACGGATACGGGAGGGGGATGAGTGGAAGACTGCTTTTCAATTGCCCATTGGGGGCGTTTCAATATAAAGTAACCATTCGGATTGGCAGGAGCACCGGGGGTATTCATGCAGTTAATTAATGAGGTCCTGCGTGACCACCTTTTTAAGGGGGTTTTGGTTTACCTGGATGATGTATTGATCTACACAGAAACAGAACGTGAGCACGAACGCTTGGTAAAAGACGTGCTCAAGAAACTTCGCAAGGCAGAGCTGTTTGTAAAGCTCTCCAAGTGCGAGTTTCACAAAAAACAAATTGACTACCTAGGGTATAGGATTTCTGCTAAAGGGATAGAAATGGACCCCAGCAAGGTCCAAGCCATCCTGGCGTGGGAACGCCCACGCACGAGGAGACAGCTGCAAAGCCTCCTGGGATTCACTAATTTCTACAGGGGGTTCACGCCCAGGCTGGCAGAGACTATATTGCCCCTAACTAACCTGCTAAAGACTAAGGGCTTGGGGGACACGCGCAAATCGAGGAACCCGGGGGCGCTACTGAATTGGACAGCTGACTGTCAAACGGCTTTCGAGAGACTGAAAACCCTCTTCACAGCTGAGCCAGTGTTACAACACCCCGACCCCACCAAGCCTTTTGTGGTGCAGGCAGATGCCTCCGACTTTTCCATCGGAGCCATCCTGCTCCAAAAGGACTCCGACAACCACCTCAAGCCCTGCGCCTACCTTTCCCGCAAATTCTCCGAAACGGAGCGGAGATGGCACGTATGGGAAAAGGAGGCGTTTGCAGTGAAGACAGCCTTGGAAACGTGGCGACACCTGCTGGAGGGGGCCTCCTGCCCCTTCGAGGTCTGGACGGACCACAAGAACCTGGAGGCACTCAGCACACCAAAACGACTCAGCCCGAAGCAGGTGCGATGGGCTCAGTTTTTCAGCCGGTTCAATTTCACGCTGAAATTCATACCGGGCAAGAAAAACTTCTTGGCAGACGCCCTTTCCCGACGGCCACAGGACGACACGCAAGCCTCCGACATCGTAGGAACAGTATGGACCGAGAAACAGCTCGGCTGCCCAGCTGTCACGCGGAGCCAGACAAGGAATCAGCGCACGCCAGCACGAACGGCGGGGAGCGATCGGAGCCGACGCTCAATTTCACCGAACTGGCAACAAAGACTCACACAAGCACTACAGCAAGATACATGGTTGCAGAATAACCAACAACATGTATCTTTCAAAGACAACATCGCCTGGAAAGAGAAAGCCTTGTACGTGCCCGAATCACTGCGGGGGGGAAATCTTACACAGAGCGCACGATGACAAATCTGCAGGGCATTTTGGGTTTGTAAAAACCCTCCACCTAACGAGGAGGCAATTTTGGTGGCCAAACCTCAGAAAGGACGTAAAAGACTACGTAGGCAACTGCCCCATATGTGCCACCACCAAACGTAAAGGAGGGAAACCCCACGGGCTGCTACAGGCGGTAGCCAGCCCCTCCCGGCCATGGGAAGAAATTTCCATGGATTTCATTGTGGACCTCCCACCCAGCCAAAGAAAAACTGTGATATGGGTGGTAAAAGACTATTTCTCGAAACAAGCACACTTCATCCCGTGCGCAACTATCCCCTCCGCACAACAGCTGGCACGTTTATTCCTAACACACATATACAGGATCCACGGCGCCCCCTACAGGTTGGTGACCGACAGAGGAACACAATTCACGTCAAAGTTTTGGCGGGAATTTTTAAAACTAATCGGAACCAAGCAAGCACTGTCCACTGCGTGGCATCCAAACACGGACGGATCAACAGAGATCCTAAACTCAACACTTGAACAGTTCCTGAGGGCATTCATAAATTATCAACAGGACAACTGGGTAGACCTACTACCTTTTGCAGAGGTGGCCTATAATAACGCGGTACACCAGAGCACTGGCCACACCCCTTTTAAGGTGGTCTATGGAAGGGACTTTGTACCGATACCAGAATTGCCGCAACCTGAAACCCTGCCCTGCTCACCAGACGATTGGGCGGCACAGCTGGCAACAACCTGGCCTATCATCCAAACGGCCCTAGCAGACGCACAAACAACGTACAAAAAATATGCGGACAACCACAGGGCGGAGGCACCGAACTACAAAGTGGGAGATAGGGTCTACCTCTCCACTAAGTTCATAAAGACCTCGCAACCCTCGAAGAAATTGGCACCGAAATTCATCGGACCTTTTAAAATCATACAGGTAATCAACCCAGTTACGTTCAAATTGGAACTGCCTTACAATTTGAGACGGGTCCACCCAGTGTTTCACTGTGCACTACTGAAACCACGAGCACATCCAAATGGCATACGGAAGAACCTCCACCCCCACCCATAATGATAGACAACCAACAACATTTTGAAGTAAAAGAAATACTGGACTCAAGAAAGCAAAGAGGAACACTCCAATACCTCGTGAGATGGAAACATTTCTCACACCCAGAGTGGGTCCAGGCACGACACGTCATGGCTAGACAACTAACAAGACAGTTCCATGAGGCATACCCAGAGAAACCAGCACCATAGAACATCTTTGGGGGGGGCAGCATGTCATGACCTCGTTGCAAGGCACAAAGAGCCTCACAACGTGGATCATGATCATTAAGGAAAAGGGGGAAGAAGATAATCCAATCAGGA